>NC_090932.1:810223855-815023855 GCF_040938575.1 Ambystoma mexicanum
GACGTTACGACGCATTAATGAAGCGGGGCTGCTGAATTTACCACACTTTAAAATGTACTATATACTGGCCTGTTGCAATCGGTAGCCAGGTTGGACTCCTCACCAGAAGGGGAAATTATGGGGTTATTGGGGGGTATACCATCATACAGGCAGTGTATTGAGCTACTGTGGCATCTCATGGGGAAAAAGGGCATCTCTGTTGTTTTCATGGTTATACAGGACCTACGACTGAGATTACTGCAGAAGCTAAAGGTAGCAGGCCTTTATAGTGCTGAGCTGCCCGTAGGGTTTGATACACAAATGCTGATATCCTGGAGGTCTGTGGGATGTGGGCTACTCTATTACAGAGAAGCAACGGTCCCAATTATGAGAGCAGGTGAAGAAAGTTTCTCGTAATGCACGCTTCCAATTGATTCGATTTAATTATCTACATGGAGTCTACATGACCCCAGCTAAATTACAGAGAATGAACCCTCTGGCACTGCATGAATGACCACGGTGTGGGTCAGGATTTTCTGTATTTTGGCATATGATTTGGGAATATCCGGTGATCAGCAGATATTGGAGGGGGGTGCTTGATCACCTGAATGATCGGTTGCATAGTACTTATGAATGTTCCCCAACTGTCTGTTCATTGGGTTTAATCCCAGGGAAAACATCCCACAGAATCCGACACAGGATGGCTCGCTTTTTGTTGGTTTTAGCCCAACGCAGCCTAGCAATGTCATGGAAGGCAGCTCAAAGTCCAGCCATCAAGCCATGGCTCCAGGATGTTCACAAATGGGAAATGGCGGAGTTTGATTGCCTGAGAAGGCTGTGACAGCATGAGGAAGAGAAGGGGGCACACATGGATTGGGGGCAATTGCTGAATGAGCTGGCATCCTCCACTGACTTGAAACATCCCTGCGACATTTGTTGTGGAAGATTTAGATGAAAGGGGAGGGCACTGCCCCAAGATGTGGCCATTGTACTAATGAAGAGAAAATGGGGGTTGGTGTAGCAACTACTACAAAGAAAGGCTGTTGTTGTGGATATGCATTGGAGGTACTGGACAGGCGAGAGGGGAAAGGTCAGAGAAAATCAAAGGTGATGCAAGAGGAAGTGTCCCAGGTATTGGTACGGGTAACTGGAATTTTGTTGAAGAAACTGTTCTTGTCAATGTTTATGAAACCTGTGACTTCATGTGACTTGTTCTGTTTTCTTCTTTGGGAAAAAATGAATAAAGAGAAGTTTTAAAAAAAAGTTATAATGAGGTGTTTGACTCGAAGAGAGCAAAGCCATTATTATATTTCTATGCAGTTAGTAGAGTAAGCCATTTGAGGCACGATGTTCACCTCCAATTTAGAGGCACATGTGCAACATTGGGGGTATGCAAATTAGCCGAAATGCGATGCTCTAGTTCTAACCCCGCAAACGTGTTTTCATCTGACGTGGGTGCTATTTTACACATAGCCTTTGTTCTATGCTATGATAGTTTGTCCAAACCTATATCTTCTTGTCAAAAAAACTCTTCCAAAAAGGTGAATACACTTATTTTTGAGAACCCAGTATATGGGCAGGTCAAATTTAGGCAGATATGCTAAGTCACATGTTGTATAGACAGTATATATATATATATATATTGGATACCATTACCACATTACCACAAAACATCTTACACATGGACGACTAACTTCGGAAATTATACTGTCTATACAACATGTGACTTAGCATATCTGCCTAAATTTGACCTGCCCATATTAACGTTACTGAATATACATTATTAAATTACTTTGCTGCCTATGACTCCGTTCACTAACTTACAATATATGGACGGCTCACACTAGGCACTACATTTGTATGGCCCATAGAAACTGTGACTTTCAGAATCTGTACTTTAAAAACCATTCCCACCACACCTTACTTAATAGGCATTTATTTGGACCTCAGAGACAGGAACAGTCACCCCAACAGTTCCATTTGATATATGGAAACCATTTCCAAATAGTCCAATATCCTGACATCACTTCAGAACATCCGGAGCATTAATTAATCAACTATGTCAAACTTCAACGTGCAGACGTGCACCACTTCTAGTTTAATCCCCTCACATGCCAGACTGCTTTGGATACTTTGTATTCACTATGGATATGGATATCATTAATTAATGAATGGCTGTATGCTAAACAAGTTGTTCTAATACGATTTCTTATATAACGTTAGATAATCATATTACCCACTTAGGTAATCACATTATCGCAACCTTTCCACTGTACATAGCTTTGTTTCCCTACTGTTGTTCAGAGTAAAAGATCTGGCCTTCCTTTAATGGTTTCAAAACGGAATAATTGCACTTACTTACCAAGCTTCTTCCTACCAAGTTACTAGGCAACAGTAACTCAGCCCGGTCACATGACCGTAGTTTCCAAAAGCACAAGCAGCACTGCTATTGGTTTAACCAGCCGCACCTTCATTTCGCCCAGAGAATCGCTGCCTGCAGGCAGAAATCACCGTGCAGGAACGCATTCAGGCGTGTCATGGTAAGCGCTCTGTGATTGTTCAGGAGATATTGCTTTATCACGTTCAGCAAGCACTATCAGATATCTGTGACAATATTCCCTACGGTTTTATTTACCCTTCTGAAATAGATGACGCTCGTATTTCACGGATATTAGACTTGCAGCTTAACACTAGTTTCGGGATAACGCTTTCCAGCACTGTCACCAGCGGTAAGCAGTCTTTAGCTTTTTATGTTAATACTTGCCGGAGTACACATTTCAGATGCCACCATCTCTCAGAGTATTTAGTACTCAATAGCATGTAAAATATATTTATATATATATTTATTGCAGGCATTAACCGACTCGAACAAATCCACCATACTGAGACGACTTATTGGGCAATGTTAACCATTTCAAGGTACAGCACACCAACTGACTATTTACTGCCTCCTAGGTGTAACGACTTCACTAAAACAACAACAGCTTCTTAATTTCTTCCAGTATACGGTATGTGGCAACTAAGTGATCATGGATTGTGAACACTAACCAATATTTGAAGTTCAATTCTAATTTTTTGTTTTCTTTTCTCCTCTCTCCCCTTCACCCCTTCTTTTGTCTCCCACCCTACTCCTCCTCTACACGTCATGTACTATATGGTCAATGCAACTTACTTTAATTCTATTTAATTTTGTAATTTGGTTTTTTGAAACTCTGGTCTAACATTTGACAAATGCATTTCAACATGTTTTTTGAACAGTTACACATAATTTTAATGTGCATACGCCCTGAGGACGGCCCAGAGAGGGCCGAAACACGTGTTGGTGTGTAGTGTTGTTTCTTTTTGTGAATAAAATACTCACTATATAACCCACGTGAGAGTGGCATTGGACTAACTACTTGTACAAGGCAAACCTTAGACCACTATTCTGATTGGGGAGCGCAGACTGGCAGGCCTCTTTTACCTTACCTACTGTGTTTGTATAGAAGGGGTGCCGAGAACTTACCCTTCTACGCTCTGCTACTGCTGCAAACCCCCTTACAGTATAATAGCTCACTCATTTGAACTAATAATAGTGTGTGCGCAACTACCCATATAGGGACTAATCTCTCGGTACTCTTACTTTTGTTTGTGAATCAATTCAATTGTTTAATTATTATTATTGTCATTATGAATAATATGTCTGAATTGTCTGGCTGTGTGGCGAATGCTGCCGAAACATGTCTGGGGATGCTTGTGGCCTCGTCCAGAAGGTTTGTGACCAAGCAGTTCGGGCTGGACTTCCCCTTTTGGGGTGGGACTGATTCTGATTTGCATATGGTCTTTCCGCTTTTGTAATGGCCTGGCAGATGGATAACGAGGGTCTGGAGGGGCGCCCACAGCAATGCCAGAGATTAATTCTAAACCTTCCAGCCATCACCTCTTTTGTTTTGCTTAACATAAAACCTTCCATGCATTCAAATGGACATATCATATCATAATTACGCAATTATTAATACATACTTTAAAAATACACATATGCAAATATTTCAGATTATCGCAGCTTTCAAGGACAACTCTTCTAGGGCTCAGGAAAGAAGATTTTAATTGTTTCAATGTCAGGGAAACATTCTGGTTGGCATCAATGAAGGAACTAGAGCTTAATATCTCAAGGTGTATGGGAGTGGTTGGAAGCTGGCATACACCTTAGCAAAGCAGACATCAGTGTAAGACTCACTCAACAAAACATTTGTTATTGCCTTTTGTAGACCCCCATATGGATACATGACTTGGGACTTTCAGCCAGACATTTATTGGGGATGCCACAGGCTAGGGGCGACTGGAGGCATATGCATAGAATTGTGAATGGTCCATGAACTTCTCATCGAATGTTCTGGATAGGGTAGATCTAGTGACTGGCAAGGCTATGAATAGGGCTCCCAACTAGTGATTCTGCATTGGTTAGAGAGAATCATTCATCCATCACTAAGGGTATGCAGGAAATGATTTACATAGCCGTAACACTTGCAGAGAAATAAGAATCTGGAAGTTTGGAAAAGAAGAGAAAACAATCATTGGATGACTGGAATGAGAATGTTGTCCGATTATGAAAGTCAAATGTATAAGTGAATCCTTGTGGAGGTTACATACCTCACCATTCCAATGGATGATCCTGAGTTTTGTACTTTGAAATACTTGTAATAAACATGTGTTAGCACCCTGGGAAGGTACGTCAGCCAATCAGGTTGCTCCAAACCTGGGATGACTCACATGATCGAAGTCCGTGTTCAGAGCAACCTGAGTGCTTGACGCAGGCTGCCTGCCATTTTTCCTCCCATCCCCCACTGCTACACACATCTCTCCCCACCCCTGCCGACTCTCCCTGGCCCCCACTTACCTGAAGCTCCTGTGGTCACAGCACCTCTTCATCTCTCCTCACCTCATGCCTGCACAGGGCCACAATGGAAATGGAAGGGGAGTTTCTGAAGGAGCACCGCCCTCATGTGAGGAAGCAATTGTGAGAAACAACAGGTTGCAAGCTCACCGCAGCTCCTGAATGCATTGCTCTTAGCACCCTGTAGTTTGACCTTAGGGTGCTAATAGCAATAAACACCTATTGGGCTGGACTGGGTGGTAACTGTGCAT
This sequence comes from Ambystoma mexicanum, assembly GCF_040938575.1. NCBI lineage: Eukaryota > Metazoa > Chordata > Amphibia > Caudata > Ambystomatidae > Ambystoma > Ambystoma mexicanum. Next base: position 810,228,959 of record NC_090932.1, read on the forward strand.
TGTCCTGACATTAATAACTTGGGGTCCGGGCTGTTACTTCCCAGTTCAGCCCCCAGAAAAGTTGTTTATTACTTAAGTAAATAAGAAAATGTTTTGAACAAGTGTAATCCTTTTGTTTGCTTCTTGCTTTTAAGATTTTAACTTGAACTTAAATTAGTTCATATATATTTTTTCAGAAATGTGGCCAATTAATTAACACATGCAACAGACATCCAATCTGTTTGGTCGTGTTTAAACAATGTTGTTCCTCGCCATGTCTTTGGACAATACATAAAATAGTGATTATTCAATATGAAATACCATGTTTGACGTTGATGATGCTGAATTAAGCAGTTTAGATGCAAATAGTGGTTGTGAACTAAGTGCCTATCACCTTAGCTAACCCTCACGCACACACAAAGTGCATAACAATTGGTTGATTTTCTATTGATCATTCTACAATTTGTTGGCAGGATCGGACTGGGACAAGCAATAGGCCCGGACACCCAAGAAAAAGTGGCCCACCCCTTGCCTCATGACCCTTGACCTCTGATGACATCACCAGAAGGGATGCCATTTAACCCCGCCCAAAAGTGACATCCGAGAAGCGATGAAACATGACCTTTTCAACCCTTGACAAAACAGGAAGTGGCATCCAATAGCATTGTTCCAAAGTACACTACGAAAAATATGGTTATGATGGATAACCATATGTATCATTAATATTTGTCTGTATAGATCCATATTTTCAAATTACTGTGAATGCAAGCAGACGTCCAAGGCCAAATGATAATATGTTATTGTATAACACTTGCACTTAAGCTCTTTTTTATAGAACATATATGCACTCAAAATCACCCAACCTGTGTTGGTACTCATTTATCGACCTCAGAAGGATGAAAGGCTGAGATGGCCTTGCTGAGTTTCGAACCTGCAACCTGCATATCACACACACATCGCAGCAGCGGGCGCTCAACCCACTGAGCTATCATATCAGCTATAGTAAAATGAACAATTATTCTGTAGTGGATATCATTAAACTGGTAACTGAGATTTAAAAGCCAACTGGTTAAGGTCATCCGCAGGTCTGGCGCAAAGTTGGCCGCATGCTGCAGCAGCATGTGAATGATGCGTGCATCATGATTTATGATGCACACATCATGCATGCAAATCAATCATCAAAGCAACATGTGTTACCTTGCTTTGATGAATTATGCTCTTGTGGGTGCTTTTTGTTTGTTTCAAAAACAGGCGTGGGCAGAAACCAGCCCCCAATGACTACACATGATTTTGGCCCAGCCACGGCCCGGCCATCGGCAGATGGGCCAATCAGACCCTGCTTGTTGGACGTACCAATATATTTTTTGAGTTGCATGTTCGTTACTGTCCAGTCCTTCTTCAGTATAGATGGAAAATCACCAAGCAGAGTTCTTGGTACTGGCGCGGAACCACTGAACCACTCACTTTCAAGGGGAACAAGTTAATAATTGTGGCCCATCTTCCCACTGTCCATTGAACATGACAAATGTCCACTTTTACACATTAATGAAATAGAAATACCAAAAAACATACATAGTAAATATGTTCTATTTTGCAAGTAATTCATATGTGAGAGTCTTCAGTAGCCTGTCTTTTAAATAGAGTTTCTGGAATGCTGTTTGAGATGCTCACATGTCTGTTGGGTAGAGGGTAGGTGTTTATGATTATTCTAAACAAGTAGAGAGACTTAGGTAGGCAGGGAAGTTCTGAGTTAATTTGGTTTTCTCTAAAATATCCTGAGCTAACACTGGCAACAAAACCAATACTAGTCCATTCAAATCAGAAGCAGGGACCAAGGTCCTATTGGGGGTAAAATAAATGGAGGGTGCAGTAGAAAATGCCCAAAAATATACACAAACTAGAATAAACAGGAGAAAGTAATGGAAAATAAACAAAACATATACAAAACTAAAACATTAATTAAAAAACAAAATAAAACTAGAAATAAACATGAAAATAAATAAAGAGCTGGTCATAAAGTAACCACAACACCTCAAAATTTCCCCAGTCAATCAATTTCTTGCTGAAAGCCTCTTCAGTCCTTGGTAAGGAGGTCACAATTACCACTGCTGCATTGAACTATAAACAAAATGAACATCAGAGGGAAGAACAAAACAAACCTTTTTGTGGATTTTAAGTAAGCACACATAAGGAAAATACGTTTTTTATGACTCTGTTTAATCATCTTCGCGTGCAATGGGAAGTGCGCGGAAGTGCCGCTTTGTGCCAGAGAGCTCTCTGTGCACCTAATGATCCGGGATACATTATTATACATTCACATCGTGAAGAATAATGTTAGAATGTTAAGCGCTACCCACCTATTATTGCTACCCTTTATCTAGGGAAGCAGATGAAGGTATTTTTGAGACAATTTCCATGCTAGAGCAGTCAGGAATGTTGGTACAATCAGAATCCCAATGTAACACAGCTGTGTACCTGGTGAAGAAGGCGACAGGAGGAACGTGGTGTTTTATTCAGGATTTGCGCCCTTTGAACAACATTGTTGAAGCAGAGTTTCCTCTAGTTCCCAATCCAGTGAAAATACTGTGCAGTATTCCACCAGAAGCCACCCATTTTATGGTGATATATTTGAACAATGCTTTCGTCTCTATCCTGCTTCATGAAGAGTCACAGGTTCTGACGTCATTTCTAAATAGAAATAAAAAGTGGAAACACACAAGGCAGGTACTGTTAATACCCTTCTTTATTCAGTGGGATCCTCCAAATTGACCTAGGTAACATGCCTTTGGACAGCACAATCATTCAGTACGTAGATGACATTTTTATATGTAGCAGTTCAGAAGAGCAGTTTTGAAAAGACTCAGTATAGTTGCTGACACAACTAGCAGAAAAGGGTTACAACGTGGACAAAGAAAACTACAGTATTGCCAGAATAATTTTTTATATATTGGACAGTTAATTTCGCAGGAAGGCAGGAAGGTGAACCCTGAAAGAGCAGAGGCAATTTTGAGAATGCCCCCACAAAAGACTACGAAGGAAATGCAGCAACATTTACGTATTTGTAATTATAGCAGTGCCTGGGTGTTCGACTACAGTGCATACACTAGACCTCTTTTAAAAAGGCTCAAAGATGCCCTGACGGGGGACGGTAAGCTAACTTGGACAGAGAGGTGACAGAAGCATTGAAAGAATTTTAAAGGGGCAATATGCACAGCCCCAGTATTAGTTATTCCAGACTACAGTGCAGAATTGTATTTGTTTTCACACTCCAATGGAGTAGTGATGACGGCAGTGCTCACCCAGAAAACTACCCTAGGGCACAAACCAATAGCTCACTACAGTGTGCATTTAGACTCAGTGATGAGAGGTCATTATCCTTGTGAACAAGCAGTGGCTGGTGCTGCCTTTGCAGTAGAGAAATCAGCAAATGTTATGATAGGCTGTAGCACCATGCGGTATGTGGAGCATGCCCTTTTTGCCATTCTTGAAAAGCCCAAGAACAAATTGACAACACAGCAAGCATCTAGACACGAGAGGGTTATCTCAAATCTGGTGATAAAATTAGTGAGGTGTAGAATTGTGAACCCAGCAACATTTATAGCAGAACCAGTAGAAGAAGGAGACTGTGTACATGACTGTACCACGTACACAGAATATTATGACGACATTCCTAGAGCAAGGGAAATGCCCTCAGTGGAGGGGGGTACTTTCTATTGACAGGTCCTCTACTATTGACCAGATGACAGGAGATAGACATACTGGGACAGCAGTTGTAAAGCTAAAGCCAAGTGGGACAGTTGAAGTAGTGGTGAATTTGAGATTACCCTTGTATTTTTCAGCACAAGCGGCAGAAGTGGTAGCACTTACAGTAGCATTAGAAGCCCATGAGGATGAGGAGATCACAGTGTACTCCAACTCCTCCTACGTGACATCAACAGTACACGCAGGACTGTCATATTGAAAACGGAGTACCTTTCGGTGTGCTGATGGCACACCAGTTCAGCACGCGTCCCTATTGGACAGGTTCATAGATGCACTGCAGCTCCCATCAGCCATCGCGGTAGCGAAATGCCAGGCCCACAAAAGGGAGTAGGAAGTGGTTTCCTGTGGCAATGAAGCCACAGATGCAGAAGCAAAATAAGCAGCATATTTCACATAGACAAATGAGTTGTACACCCCACCTTAACACTCGGCATGATATTTTACCCAAATGTTAGAATTTCAGGAACAAGCACCAGCAGAGGAGAAAGAGTTGTGGATAAAGAGAGGAGTTTCTATATCCCCCACAGAAACAATGTGGTGACAGGAAAGCACTGGAATGCCAATTCTTCCCTTTGCATTATTGCAGATTGCACTCACGCAGCTCCACTATCCAACCCAACTTAGCAAAGATGTTCTTGAGGTGCATGTAGCAGAAGACAGGTTGTGCCCCAACTTGGCAGAATATATTGCCACCTTTATGCATAACTCTATTGTCTGCCAGATGTTCACTGCAGTAGAAACAAAAGATGAGTTTCCCCTTCATCGCTGACAGAGGGGAACCAATAGCAATAATCAAACAAAGGTCATGTCAAGCGGAACAGAAATTAAAAATCTAGTACATGAGTGTTAACCTAAACCAAGATAAATACGAAGGTGCCCAGAGCGAAACCAAAAAGACAAAAAATGTTATGTCATTTTGTAAAGAAAATACATAGTAATTTTATATCACAATTCAATAAAATTCATATTCAGACTGTTATAAGCATATACCAAATGTTGGATCAATATATTACAGGGAAAATACATTGTGATGAAAATACATTTATTACATCAAAAAGATGGGCCTGCTAGAAGGTCCATAACCATATGCAGAGCGTGTGAGACACCGGGGACCCAAAGCGAGTGAAGGGGATCACTCAAAGAGGGAAAGCAGTGTCCACACAGAAATGCCAGCGGAGTATCTATCTAGCCATCTGTAAATTATACAGTCGCAATTATTGGTAATGTTTATTTTAATAAAAACGAAATATGGAGACAATTGAATAAAGGTGCCATTGTCAACTAGCCTAGTGTGGGACAACAAGAATGTTCTAAAGTCAACCAAACACTTAGAAGGAAATCATGATGATAGTTTCAACAGGGTGGGAGCATCTAGCCACATATCCAGTTGATGCCCGTCTTCCTCAGGACAAAATGCTACCATGTAGTCAACAGCCTCAAGATAGAGGCTCATTTTAATTATACGTAATTTTTTAGAAACAAAACTAAACTAAATGGACACACCCAAATCAGGGAGTTGAACTTAAAAGGAAACATAAATGTAAAGTTTAAAAACTGAACGGAAACACTACTGGGCACATTTCCTACAATCAAAATCAAAATCAAATACACTTCAACATAAATATAGTTATAATCATAATTATAAGTATATAGGCCTAAAACCGAGAGAAAACTGTATATACCATTTACTCACCCAGGCTAGCCATTCACTGCTTCAACCATACAATTCTAGTGGCGTCTTATTCGTTCCACATATGGATCTCTTTTGATGAGTGTGTGGGGACATGAAGGAAAGAAAGAAAGAAAAAGGCAAAAACAAGACAAGCTCGTGAGATTAGGAAAAAAAACCTTGACTCATATAATGAGCAAGGAATATATGAAACCATCAAGTGGCCAAGTAAACAGCACCAGACAGATCCACAGGAAGAGAAGGACACCAACTCACCCAGTCAAGAAGGTTGGGAAATGGAGACCATAAAATAACCCAAAGTCCTCAATTGGAGCGGGCTAATGCCAGTGGCTTTGATTTTGTAGCTCATCAAAGTGCAAGAATATCACTAATGGCATTAGTCCATGCTTTTTGTATTGTGTATCCATCAAATGCTATGCAAAAAAGAGAGAAAGAAGAAAGCAGGCCTGATGTTAATTATGTAGGCCAATATGACAATTCAATTTAAGAACAGACATCCTACCTATCCCTGAGATGTTATATTGTAATTGTTAAATTAATCAAGTGCCCAAAGTATCTGTAGTTTTAACAATACTGCATCTTTAATAAAGGCAACCATGTTGGAAGAAAGGCCAATATCAATTATCACTAAGTATCACTAAGGTATAGAATGACAGACCCGAAGTGTCTGCAATTATCACTAAACTTCGTCTACACTATAAACAGCCAACAATATTGCATTGGCAATCTAAATGCCTTGTTCCTGCATGAATCTGGAAAAACATATGCCTGTTACGCTCACCTGGTATCCACGGGTACGCCACCCAGCCCTGGTTGGATGATTTGCACTCTCGAACCCTCTCCCGGTCCCTTGGTAAGGCCTCTGGTTAAAGATGGGTCTGCAATATAGGAGAGCTGGATTCAATACCAGATTGTCTTTATGTTTTCCCACCTCCCTTGGCCTCAACTCCTTCCTCCCCCTTGGGCCCTCTCCTCACCTTAAGATTGTAAAAGGTGGATTCTCTGTCCTGCTCCTCGTGGCAGGGGCACGTAGATGTGGGGGGGGGTGGGCGAGCAGCGACCAAGTTACTTCACTGGTGCAAGCCCCCCTGTGGGAATTCAGGCCTGCTGCGACTCTGTAGGTTTGCTGCTTTACAGTCTTTATATGCAGTTTTGATGTTCCTCTTAGTTCGAATAATAATGTCTTGCTTCTTTCCTTTTAGGTATGGAAAGGTATTTTGGTGTTGTCATGCAGTTTGAAGATGAGAATGGGCCGGTAGGCGAAAGCGCGGAGTGCGCAATGCTGTCCGGTGAGTAATGCGCAATGCGCGGCACTGTTTCACCTTTTATATTGCTAACCTGTATCTTTTCTCTCTTTGCAGGTAGCAATGTTCCTTTGCCGAGCGCCGTAATGTTCCAGCAATGATACTGACCAGGAGATGACTAACCAGGTAAGAATTGTGTGGCTTTCTTCATTTGGGAGGAAACGTGAGTAAACGCTTACTAATGCTGTCTTTCTTTCTTCTCTTTCCATGTTATGGTATTCCAGGATGCATGTGGTGCCAGATGATGGAGTTCGTACCTTCAGGTGAGTGGAACTGAAGTTGGCGATGGATTGAAGACAGGATACTGTTCCAGGTAAGTTTTGTAGTGTTCTTTCTCTCTCTGCAGGTCCTTGGTTTCAGGTAAACTTGCATCAAAGAACTGGACACGGTGAGCGTTACGCTTCCCACAGCAGAATAACGCAAAGCATGTTCTGCTGTTTGGGTACGGATTAAATAGTCTCAGGTAAAGTAGTCCAGGTAAAATAGTCCCAGGCCTGCCACACCCAAAGTAGTCCAGGTAAAGTAGTGCCAGGCCTGCCACACCCAAAAGACCAGACGGCATAGCTCAGTTCCTTGTAACTGAGCTATGTGTGTGCATCCATGTTGGCTGAATCCCCCCAAGTTAAGTAATCCCAAGTAAATAGTCCCATTTTAATGTTGGTCTTCATGATGGTTATGAGCCTGGCGCCAAAGGATGAGGTTTTAGGGTCTTTGACCTGGCCCTAACTGGAAGGCTGACTTGCCAGTGAGGGCCCGGAGCAAGGGTCATGACAGCACTCCCTCCCAAGGCCCCTTTCATGGTCGCACTTCTGCCTCGTCCTGGTTTGGCTGGGTAATTCTGATGGAACTTTTTAATTAAGCCGGGTGCATGGATGTATTCACTAGGTTCCCATGATCTGTCTTGAGGGCCGTATCCCTTCCAATCAACTAAGTAGTATAGTTTGGATCTGGTGTATTTTGAGTCTAGGATATCCTTTACTTCAAACTCTGGTTCTCTGTCAACTAATACTGGTTTTGGTGGTGTTGTAACCCGAGTACCGGGTTGTACCGGTTTCAGGAGTGATACGTGAAACACAGGATGAATCTGCATAGTGGGTGGTATGGCTAATTTAACTGTCACTGGATTTATTATGGATTCAATAGAATAAGGTCCTAGATATTGGGGACGAAAGGTCGAGTCCCTTTTATGGGCACATATTTTGATGCTAACCAGACCATGTCTCCAATATGATAGTCGGGGGCTTTACTACGATGTTGGTCAGCGAATTTCTTTTGTCTATTCTTGGCTTGGAGTAAATGTTCTGCTGCTTCTTTGAAGGCCTGGGAAATAGTCATATGTAGGGTTTTAACCGCTGGCATTTCCAAAGGGGTTGGGAGATCCAATTCTGAAGTATGTGGATTTCTACCATATATAGTGTAGAAAGGGGTTTGTCCAGTGCTGGTGTGTAATGAATTATTATAGGCATATTCAGCTATCCATAACAAGTCCTTCCAATTTCTTTCCACTTGATGTAACATGCGACGTAAGTATTGCTCGAGGGTTTGGTTTGTTCTTTCTGTTTGGCCATCTGTTTGTGGATGGTGACTTGTGGATAGTCGAATGTCAATTTGGGCCATTGAACAGCATTTCCTCCAGAGGTGGCATGCAAACTGACTACCCCGATCTGAGATCAAGACCGATGGAAAGCCATGTAACCGTACGATTTCCTTCAGGAATACTTTTGCTAAATTGGATGCATTTGGAAGATCCTTAAAAGGAATAAAGTGTGCCATTTTAGAGAACAAGTCTACAACTACTAAGATGGTGTTGAATCCTTGACTGGGAGGTAGATCTGTAATGAAATCAAGGGACAGTGTGTGCATGGTGCGGGAGGAATTTCCAATGGTTGGAGAAGACCAGCTTGTTTCTGCTTTTGGGACTTGTTTTTTGCACACACACCACAAGATTGGATACATTTTATGATGTATGAAATCAGGCCTGATGTTAATTATGTAGGCCAATATGACAATTCAATTTGAGAACAGACATCCCACCTGTCCCTGAGATGTTATATTGTAATTGTTCAATTAATCAAGTGCCCAAAGTAGCTGTAGTTTTAGCAATACTGCATCTTTAGTGAAGGCAACCATGTTTGAAGAAAGGCCAATATCAATTGTCACTAAGTATCACTAAGATATAGTATGACACACCCTAAGTGTCTGCAATTATCACTAAACTTTGTCTACACTAGAAACAGCCAACAATATCGCATTGCCAATCTAAATGCCTTGTGCCTGCATGAATCCGGAAAAACATATGCCCACAGGAGCATGTAAGTAACTAGGACCAAAAAGACTGTGAACACGCGGCCATAACACAAAGCCCTAGTACCCCCGCCTGGGACCTTGAAACAGAATGTCCCAATGGCGGAATATGTGAAATTGACGTCAAAGAGTCAGCAGTCCATTTAAATTCATAAAGAAACGTGTTAAGATTCGCGCAAGTAATTATTCGCACAATGGTACTAATTGGACACAAGATTCATTCACTTCTTAAATAATGTTTGAAATCAAAGCAAATCCAGTAAAGTAGTAATAATGACCCACTCCTGCGTTTAGCCTACCTCGTGTCCGTGGGACACTCCATGCATAAACAGTCATCCAGGCAAAGCGTGATTACGCATGCCCCCAAGTGTTATAAACGCTTCACAGTGCGTCTGACATGCTGCGTGCCAAATAAACCCGGAAAAAAGGGCTGCAATGTTAAGGTGATGTGTTAATGTGAATTTAACTGAGCAAACAAGCCGGCTCATTTTATGGATGGAAGAAAGCCCAAGAGGCGCACTGTTTGTGTTACACGCTCACAAGCCACAAAACACAAATGGCTCTCATTAATCATCCATACGGTGTTAAATACAGGAAACCAAGCCAGGCCAGTGACCCTTCGAGGACATGACATCCCTAGAATGGTAATATAGGTGATACATCCTTTGTTGGGCACATGTTGTGTAGAAAACCCATCAAGATAGAAATAAATGTTAATAGAATTCAAACCCTATAAGGCCTCATTTGGCAGGTGATGTTCCAAGTCCCATATGAATGATGTCAGAAATGGGGAGGGCCTTATTAGAGTCCCAAAATATAATGGCCAAAATAAAATTGAAAAGGTTGTAAATCCGATACCATAATATGGAACATGACACAAATTATGCAGAACAAATTATACAAATTGGGTCACATGGCCAATGGCCATTCCTCCAAGGTGTTGAGGCCAACCATGTGTCTCTGAGTATGGTAAATCCACCAATGTTCTCGACTAGAAAGTCTATTAGCGGTTGAGCACGTATCCACGCCTCTCACCACTTCTATGGCCCACCATTGGAGATCGTCACAGCTGTGGTTGTTCTCTATAAAATGGGACACAAGGGGAGAAGTAAGATTCTGGGTTTGTATCCTTGACTTGTGTTCTGTAATCCTAAATTTTACCGTTCTTGATGTTTTCCCGATGTATGTAAGGTTGCAGGGGCAGGTGATTGCATATATGACATTCTTGGAATTGCATGTAGTGTGGTCTCTCAAATTCCATACCTTACGATTAATAGTAACCACATTCATAGCAAATGGGGATCCGCATTGACAGCAGTATCTGCATGGGTAATGCCCACAGATCTTATTCATCCCCCACAGTTCCGAGATAGTCTGAGGTCCTTTTTTAACCTGGGATCTGTCGGCTTTCGATAGCCAATTCTTAAGATTTTTCCCTTTCTGGAACGCATACATCGGGGGCTCCAACTTAGAATTATTCAGCTGTACCAGTGTCCAATTCTTGCTAATGGCCCTTTTAATGGCAGAATTATAGGTGCTGTAAGTCATAGCACAAACCAGATGTGAATTATCTGTGTTGTCTCGAGTATTCTTGGACAATAGGATATCGCGATGTTGGTTGCGTGCCCTCTTGCGGGACTGTCTTAACACATGTGATGGATACCTTCGACTAGAAAGTCGACTCTCAATGATATCTGCCTGAGTCGAATAGTCCTGTTTATCGGTGCAATTGCGCCTTGCTCTTGGAAATTGACCATAAGGAATACTAACCCTTAACAATTGGGGATGGAAACTATCAAAATGTAGAATTGTGTTTCTATTAGTAGTTTTTCAATAAAGATCAACTGTAATAAGACATCCTTAGTTTTCAAAAGCAGGTCTAAAAACAGTATAGATGCATTATTCACTGACATGGTAAAGCGCAGATGATTATTTAAAGTATTAATCCATGTAGCGGAAGACAGGTTCTGCCCCAATTTGGCAGAATATATTGCCACCTTTATGCATAACTGTATTGTCTGCCAGATGTTCACCACAGGACACACGTTGCATGTAATGTGAGGCGGAATACTGCGCCCTAATGGGCCCTTCCAACATCTCAACATAGATTACGTGGATATGATCCAAAATTGTAATGGCTACAGTGATATGCTTGTAGAAGTAGGCCCATTTTCTCACTGCATCGAAGCTTGTCAATGCTGCCATGCTGATGCCCTCAGTGTGGCGAAATTCCTCATCAGAGAGATTTCCCCATGGTGGGTGGTGTGTGAGGTCCTACAAACAGACAATGGACCTCACTTTGTAAATGAAGTGTGTGAGCATATCACAGCCCTGCTGGGGATTAAGCATAGATTTTCCTACGCTTATCACCCGGAGGCGAATGGGATTTATGAATGTCTCAATGGCTTGCTCAAGGAAAAAATCGCAAAGATAAAAATGACACCGAAAATGGGATGGCTTCATTGCCTGCCCCTAGCATTATTCACATTGTGCACTTAGCCTGCATCTGACACAATTTAACCCCTCATGAGGTGGTGACAGGACGACGCTTGACCTCCCACTTCATCCTCCTACTAGAGCACTGACAGACGCCCATAATGTTGCGACTGTTCTTGGTAATGGAATGCATGAATATCTTGCTTCAATGATAGCTAGTGCTTTTTTATCTCTCAGCAGCTGAAGTCGCGACTGGGGAGGTTGAAGAAGGATGATGAAGATACCACACAAGTAGAACAATCTGCTCTGTTTAAACCACCACTTCTTTATCCTGGGGATCAGGTCCTTTTAAGAAATTGTTTAAGAGCATGGCACAAGCCACAATTTGATGGTACCTTCACAGTAGAGCAGGCAACAAACAAGGCTTTTAAATTAGTAAAGAAGAAGGCGTATAATTACCTGGGAGAAGTGAAGCCCGATGGGTTGAGACCCCACTAGCCCAACATGTAGACGATCCAATGCAAGAAGAAGAAGAAGAAGAGGAACAGTGACAGGTTCAAATGTGTTCAAAGACCAGAGCTAGACAAGAGCACACAGAGAGCTTGATTAGGCACATTGGGCTTCATTACAACATTGCTGGTCCGGAAACAACAGTGCCGGTAATCTTACCGGCAACATTGTTTCCGGACCAGCAAAGTACAAGTCTGGTGGGCGGGGGCCCTCCTGCATGGCAGGTTTGAATTGCCGGACAGTCTGGCACCCACCTACAGACTTTCACGGAAGCACCGGCCTGTTATTACCAGTGCCATTGTTTCCATGGTCCCAATTTCCATAGAGTCCTATTGGACTCCATGGGAATGTGGAACAACATATTACCGGCACCTAGCTCCTGGTCCACCGAGACTTGCAGTGTCCCGGTGTTACCAGGAAACTAGGTGCTGATAACTATTTACGGGTCCTGCGGCTACCTGCTGGTTTTACCAGCACAGTTACCACCGGACCAGCAATGAGGCCTATTGTCTTTTCTTACACTAGGTAATAACCGCACGTCTGCGAACTGAGTTCAATGAGCAATTTTACACTTGCACTATCAAAGAAAAGCACTTTATGAACTCATAGTAACCCAAAGTCAATGGTACCAGAAATAGTTTTTATTTATGCTTTCTTTCTTTACATCGCATAAACCTACCCAATTCTGACAAGAAGAAACATCTCTATTGTTGCCTTACTTGGTAAGCCTAAGGTTCAGTTTATATTTGAGTGACTCTTTACCGCTGCATTAGCACAGTACTATCGCAGAAGAGCAATGATGACTGCAAAGGGTAAGAATTTAGGTAAAGATTTGTGCCAAATTCGTGGACAACGTCAACAGCGTATCCATATGCAAACTATGGATCCTGCAGAAAGAGTTATTGTTCTGAAATGTTTTGCATTGTGATGTCTCTACACTTTGAGGAGTATGCTAACACAACCCCCATTCCTGTTGTCACTAAAGCTATTCCTATGTGAATGACCAGCGCTGCATGTGATGTAAACAAAGGTGAAGCGCAAACACTGACTTTGAGCATGTAAATGTATGTTTAGCTGATTTGCCAAAGTCACCAATATCATGTGGTACCAGCACATGACAAAGGTGGGGAGAGAAACCACAAAGGAGAGCTGCTCATCCCCTATGCCATGAGTACCTCCAGAACATTCCTAGCAACAGAAAATCCAGCAGGCAGAGCCCAAAGCCTTATGCACTGAGCACTCTGCACCACCAGAAGTCAATTTCAAGGAAGATGGACAACACTGCGATGGAAGTCATAAAAGATGTTCCCGTATGAAGAAAGCTACATCAAGACTCACGCAATGATGGGCGATTACTGGAGTTCAGACAAAATGATAGATATATACCGGACTGCCCAAACAAAAGGGCAGCAAGAATAGTAACTCAAAAGGAATTGCAGTGCCCAAAACAGGGAAAAGGAAACAGGAGGAATACCAGGATTCTGGGAGAGACCACAACTGCTGCTGTATGGACAGGTGTTCACAGGAGGAGGAAGGGATGATGGGGTGCAAAGCGCAGGCCCTCTTGACAGTTCTAGTAGAAGTGGTACAGAAGGAAAATGATGATTGCCTCAAAAAATGGGTGGCGAGTGCCAGACTGCTCACGTGGGTTGAGAATGAAGCATGCCATACTTCAACTATACATTTTGAGAATGCTGCCATGTGTTTCTAGAATGATGTTCCAGTGAAGGTTGGGGAGAATAAAGGATGCAAATGAACATCAGTGATACAGGGTATGAAGTTCGGTACTGCATTATTAATAGACCACCTCTGGGCCTGTCGAATCCAAAGCATACATGCAATTACCATCAAACAGGGGAGGGATATGCTCTTTAGTACAGCTGAATACACCAGCCTTGGTAGTAGCACAGAAAGACATACAAGTGGATGGGTTTCCCAAAATGGATGCACATGGAAGGAAGAAAAGATATGTGGGGTTGACAAGAGTGAAACAAGGAAACTATATCTCATCCAAAATGGAAGAAACACTTGATGCGATACCACCAGAGTACAGACTGTTCAGCAGAACTCAAATGTTCTTTGCATCAGTTGTTCCACAGGTCCAGGTCTTCACAAACTCTAAGTGGCTCTGAATTATGCATTGGGAACTGTTGCAGACAATCAATTTGATGGTTAAGGCATTCAACACAATGAAAGAAGAATTGAGAGCTGCCAGACTCATGACCCTCCAGAATAGATATGTTTTGGATTTCCTCACAGCTATGGAAGGAGGCGTGTGCACAAACATCAGCCCCGTCTTGCTGCACATATGATCCCTCCCCGATGAAGAGAATGTACACCTCACAGAAGCTATCATACAATTATCAGAGTTACATGCCAAGATGGAAGACATCACGAGCCTAACACGAGAAGATGAACATTGGCTAACATACATCTTTTTTCTCGATAGCATCATGGATGGCCAACGGGCGAAAGTACTTGTGCTAGGGCTAGTGCTACTGGCCTAGCACTAGCACCTGGCTAGTACTACTGCCCATCATCATAATAGCAACGACCCAGTGCAAGAAGACTACAAAGAAGACTATAGGGATGAAAATATAACTGGATGTAGAGACACAGGCAGATAGAGAGACACAGACTGTCAAAGTACTACAGTCTCATTTGAAGCAATGTCCCCATTTCCCGCAAGGTACTAGATTCTCATACCCCCCAGCTCCACGTCACCTCACCTCTCCTCTCTTTCCTCTCACATCTTTACCCATTAATGGTGTCACTAAATGGGAAGTCCTCTTGGCAGGCTTCGCATCATCCAGGTGTATCATTAATATCTATCACAGTGGCACCATCTTAGTTAAGGGTCCTCAACCCGACCTTCTCCTCTTTGTTCGGCGCCTGCCTTCCCTCATTAACTTGCTTCCCACACTTGTTACTCCTTCTTTCACTCTCTCTGTCCTCCCCCTCCTCCGACTGGTGTATCACACCCCTGTGCCCCTCCTGGGAAATCTTCAAAGGTGGAGACCTCTAGCAAATAGCAATGTTTAATACTCGCTCTGCCATCAAACACTCTTCCGACATCTGTCTCCTCCTTGAAGACCTTGACCTCAATTTTCTCGCTCCTACACTGGCCTGCAGATAGTGACAGTGGTCAGTGAAGAGGTGGTTCAAGGCCAGCTCAGTCGCTGCTTTTGACTCCCTTCTCTGTGATGGCTATAAGATCATCTCCAAGTCTCGCCCTAACCATGCTGGCGGTGTGGTTTTTCTGATCTTCCCTGAGTGGCTCCCTTCTTCCCTCATACCCACCCAGCCTTACTCTTCATTCAAGAGCCTGGTCTGCAAGCTGGTCATCTCTCCCACCTCTTCACTGACCACTGTCACTATCTGCAGGCCAGCTGGCCCTACCACCCTGTTCCTCTCCGAATGAGCTGATTTCTTCTCCTCTCTCCTCACAACCATCTCTAAACTCCTTTTGTGGGTGATTTCAACATCCACCTTGACTCATTAATCACAGCATCCACTCCCTTCCATGACCTCTGCTCCTTGCTCTCCCTCTACATTCCTCTTCTGGTCCTACCCACATGGCTGGACACACTCTTGATGTCTTCATCCACACTGATCTTTTGCTCTCATCCCCATTGATCACCACACTCTCCTGGTCAGATTACTCCCTCCTCTCTTCTCACCTGGGTCCTCTTGGCCCTCTCCCAGCCCTGCGAACCTCATTCATGAACATCTGTCGATGAAACGAGTGTCAGATGCTGCTTTTGCATCTACCTTCATCCCCCATTCCCATAACACAGACTCTACCTCTGACTCTGCTGCCAGCAACCTCCATCTTGCCATTGCTATTAGCCTTGATATTCTTGCTCCAGTCATGAGGATCTGCCTGAAACATGCCTACAAGGGTAACAACTGGTACAACTCCGAACTTGCAGCCTTTAAAAATGCAGAGCTGTTGAACTGAAGTGGCAGACCTCAGGCTCACCCTCTGACAAACTGGCCTGTCGCTTGCTCCAAAGGCAGTAAAGACTCTCTATCCACACCAAGAAAAGGGCCCACATTCAGGCTTGTGTCTCTGGCTGGTGCATCCAATAAGACAGCTTAACTCTTTAAAGTCTGCAGGGAACTAGCCAAACCTTCTGAAGTCTCTGCCTCACCTCTTCCCTCTCAGGCCCTCTGCAACACATTGGCCACATACGTCATCGTAAAAACTCAGGACCTCCTGAGCAACCTTGCATCCTTCTCCCCTTCCCCCACCTCCCGGCCTTTTTGGCCTCCCATCCTCCCTCTGTCTTTCGCTCCTCCTTCTCTCCTGTCACACCTGATGAGGTCATGAGAGTTGTCCGCTCAATGAAGGTCTTCTCCAAACAGGTTTCCCCCTGCTCTTCCAGAACCATTAAGGACAATATTGGCTCTCTTACCCCTGCACTGGCTGATTTCTGCAACCATTCTTTTGCTACTGGATCTTTCCCCTCGTCTCTCTAGCACTCACTTGTGTGCTCTTCCTGAAGAAACCGTCTGCAGATTCTCTTGTCCAGCCAACTACCACACCATTTCTATCACTCCCTTCCTTTGGAAACTCTGAACTTGTTGGTTGCCTCCACGACCATCAATCTGGATTCTGAGCATCCAGAGGCACGGAAACTGCTATTCTGAACACCCGTGAGGAACTGTTCTCATCTCATGATTCCAACTCTCCAGCTGTTTGCATTGTACTTGATCTCTCCTCTGCATTTGATACAGTCAACCACTTAATCCTCATAAAATGGCTCCACGACACCTTAGGTATCTTGGAGCGAACACTGGACTGGCTGACCTCCTTCCTCAATGACCGTCCATCCCAGGTTATTCTGGGCTCTTTCTCCTCTACCACCTCTATCTCCAACTGCGGTAACCCCCAGAACTCCACCCTCTCGTACTGGCTCTTTAACACCTATCTTGCCCCACTTGCACACCTCATCTCCACCTTCCCCGTTTACTTCCATTGTTACAGAGATGACACACAACTATTCTTTAAACTTCTCTCTGACCCTCTCCTTACTTCCTCCATCATTCCTGACTGCCTATCTGCCATCCAGTCCTGGTGCACTTCCAATGATATCTGCCTCAATGCCAGCAAGAGTGAGAGCCTTCCTACTGGGGTCATGCTCCCTCTTTCTTCCCCTCACTCTGGCCATCTTCTATGGGCTCCCCTCTCCTTCATTTGAAGCCTCATCTTTTACGCCTCTCTTTCCTTCCTCCCTCACATTCTGGACCTTGCCAAGAAGACCCACTTTCAACTATACCTCCTCAAAGGGATTCTTCCTTTCCTCACTTTCCCTTAGAAGCTCAATGTCTCTACAGCTTTGGTTCTCTATAGGCTACACTACTGCAATAGCTTTTTCCTTAACCCACTTCGTCTTGATGACACCTCCAGCCAATCCAGAATAGGGCTGCAAGACTTATCCTTGCAAGACTTATCCGTTTCCTCAAGCCCAGGGACCGCATCTCTCCAGCCCTAAAATCTCTCCACTGGTTCCCGGTTGCTGCAATGATCAAATAAAATATTCCTCTGCATCATCCATAAGGCTGTCCGGGGAACATGCTATCTACAACTTGCTCTCACTAAATACTCTCCCTCCAGATATTTACACTCCTCCGGCACCAACTCTCTGTGTGTCAATCGCTTCACTAAACAGGAAGCTGGCGGATAATCTCTCTTCTCAGAAGGCTCCCTCCTATGGAACAGCCTCTCCCTTTCTTTTGTCTTGAGCAGGATCTCCCCAAATTCCAGAAGCTCCTCAAGACTTTCCTTTTCACCTCCCCCTTTCCTTCCTCCCTCCTCTGTTAAATCCCACAGTTGCTGAGATTGGTGACCAGGGCCCTTATTTGCCCTCCCGGGTCCTGGCCTCCCAAACCCAATCACCTTCAGCCTCCGACCGCTCCCAGCACTTGCCTTGGCACCCACTGGCCTATGCTACCACAGTATGACCTGCGGTTTTTATGAACAAGTGAAGTATGAAGGTCACGTGTGAGGAGTGGTGAAAGTATGGATTCCAACACCATACCTAAGCAGGGAAAACATCCAAGGAAGTATGGTTGATTTCTCGACCAGAGGAGTGATTGAAGAGGGAGACCTACATGTGGGCCTAGTTGCACCAGTCCTGCCCTCATCTCGACGCCACAGAAATGAAAGCTGTACATCGTTCCTGGCCCCCTCCTCCTTATCATTGATGTACCGCAGAAGGGAGAAACATTATTCACTCAGATAGCCATTTAGACCCTATCCTGATGACCTTGTTGTCAAGATACATTTGCAATTGATGGAGCAAGTAGACTGACTGTAGCCACAAAGATTGCTGATGACATCACGACTATGATGTAGATCCGTTAGACATGAAGCACACACGCATTCCTGCATGAAGTTACGCAGACATTTAGGCCACATTGCCCATAGACACGAAGAACATGCTTATGACTCGCTTAGCTCAAAGACGGACACACCTTTGCTATGCAGTAACCACAAGTTGCACAAGAATATGTATGAAATGCTTGCTGACGCTTAAATGTAACTAACATGAGCGGCCATGCAATTAAAGATGGAAGCCACAGCTGCATTGTAATGCATGGAAGACGATGGAAGCAACATGAATTTCGCGCGCTGAAAAGTGCACTTTTTCGGCACAAAGTGCCTTTGCAGCCCGCAAACCTTTTTGGGAATCTGGCCCATAGTCTTCAATGCATTTTCTTCCATCAGGCCCAGGTTTCCCTAGGATTCATCACATTCCACATTAGCTCTAGGGTAAACATCACCCTGGCACAAAGAGGAATTGTAAAAATACCTTAGCTCTTGTGCCAATACCGTGCAAGATCAAACTTGCACTGTGTAAAGTTTCAGTAATGGTGCCCCTTAAGTGCAACAATGTGCAAAGAAAGAAAATGGGGATGCTGTGTCCACTGTCCCTCAAGATAAGTAAGTTGCACAAATGGTGGCACACTTGTAACACTGGACATATCTACTGTTGCATACATGAGGTAACACACAGCTGATGTTCAAAAGGCATACTAATTGTAATGATTTGTTCATTTAAGGGCATTTTAGGGCCCCATTCATGGAATTTCTTGCACGGTTCAAAGTGACTGTGCACTGCTGAAAAGTGACTTTGCACGCAGACACAAGCCCTGATTCAAGGAACTGTGCAAAGTATATTTTTGCAATGCAAAGTCAGTGCAATGTCATATTTGCAGTACAAAATGAACTTTAAAAAATACATGGTTCCATGAATCATGGTTTCTGCCAGCAGTGCAAAGTCAATTTGAACCATGCAAAAGAATTCCATGAATCGGGTCCATAGTCGTCAAATGTTGTGGGGCATGTGCAAGTTGCTGTGGCAATGGCATTACTGGATGAAGCTAGGAAAGTTACTTGTATGCACAAGAACGAAGTCTTAATGGTATGCGTGCCTATGTTTCGAGGTGGATAGCTTGCCAACAATTTTGGCTTTTGTTTAGGCATAGGAAATGCATTTGCCAGGCTCTGCTGTGGTGATATTAACTGCTCATTGATGGTAGCAGCTGCAAAATGGTGAGGGTATCTCAGCATGTAAGAGTAAAGGCGCTGTTCTCTGACATGAGGACAACCTTCACTTCACACATTTGAATCCTGCATCAGCACCAACTAAGCCTTTCATCCTCCTGTGGTAGATAAATCAAGTGCTCTTACTAGGCTTGTGTCATTGAGATCGTGCAAGTGCACAACCAGAAGTGCAGGGTGGAGGATACAGGGGGAAGAGCACCCAGAGCAGCAGGGCCCTGAGTTAAGTGCAAGGAAGGCTGGGACTACAGGGGGCGTATACTGAATGTATATGTACATTTAGGCTGTGCAATGCATTCCCTCTGTGATTTCACATGATTGGGACACAGGGCCTCGTTCCGAGTATGGAGGTAATCATGGCGCTATTTGCGGTGGTCTAGCTGAACGACCAGATTTATGAATTCAGCACAGTCTCTGGGTGGATCAACCACCTGGGCTATGTCATGATTCCTGCCCCTCATGTCCCCAGCCCTCCAAGATGTCAGGCTAGAGCCAGGCCACGATCACCTACATGGCCCTCAAGGGCCTCTACATCCCTCCAAAGACCCACTTGGAGTTAGACTTGGCGCTTGTGGCACCAGACTCACTCACTCCCATAGGATAACATTGGAGATTGGACTTGTAATGCATTGATGGGGACAAGATGGATGCCCCCACATATTTCGGTTCCCAGAACTGCATGTGCAGTCTAGTCTTTTGGGTATGGTTCAGCCCAGAGACACCTGGGATACGCAGAGACTATTTAAGCCACGCCCAGGCTGAGAAACATGCTTTGTGTTTTCTGCACCTGCAGCGTGACACTCACCGTGTTCGGATCAGTCTCCAGTAGGCCTGCATCTTTCTTCTGCGCTCATCTCCTGCAAGAACAAGAACACTGTTAGGAACAGCCTTACCTAGCGGCGCTTCTGCCCATCATTCATCACTCCTTCTGTTCTGCGGGCATCTTCGGCGGTGTCATTCCCATCCCGGCACGCCGCTTCCTAAGGAAAAGGGAAAAGAACAGAAAAAAGGCATTAGTAAGCATTCAGCAAATCTTTGCTTATTTTTAAAGACTGTACAAGCTTCAAACACTTACCTGAATCCCAGCCGATTTGAGGGAACTCTGTCTCCGGTACTTCTCATCCATCTGCAAGAAGGAAAAGACACTCAGGTTAGCGTGGAAACATCTAGAGGTGCCGCATACCGCGCTTACTCACCGCATTTCTTCTTCATAACCGGCATCCACGCTGAAAACATCGCGGCACCTAAAAGACACAGAAAAAGAACTCAAATATGAAAGGGTGGCATTGAGCATCGCGCTCTCCCTCACCTTCAGTGCTACTCATCTCAGCAGCACGTCCCCATCCCCGGACGCCGGCCATCATCTAAGGAAGGAAAGGAACGAAGTTAGGAACTGTTCAAAAGACTCATTATACTTACCTGTCGGACTCTTGCCAGTGAAGTAACTAGGCAGCAACGAGCCCGCATCAATCAACACGCCCCTGCTCTGAAAGCAGGACGGAGAGCACACTTTCCAAGAAAACAAGGTGAGCTGTGGATCAAAGGGAAGGGTTGGACCCCGGGAAAGAAGGGGTTGAAGCACACAGAGACAATAGGGAGTTAAACTCTACCAATCCTGTGTTTCAGGCCCAGTCTCCAGTCTCCAGTCGCGTAGACTGCAGGGAAGGGTTCGAGGTCGTAAGAGGTCAGAACAGGCTAAGTGACGTCCCCGTGGATACCAGGTGAGCGTTACAGGCTAAGAGGTCCTTTAATTCGCCTCATAAGTCTCGATGGGATAACGTGGTTCTTTTGTTTTCTGGCCACCTAGCTTCAGCAACCAGTCTGTTGAAGGTAGCAATGTATGTTAACAAGTCCTGATTCCCCTGTCAGAGGGACGAGAGTTCATTGTCTACTGCTTGTTCCTGGGTATGGGGAGCAAAACGTTTTTCCATTTCTCTCTGGAACCCCCCAAAGTCATGTCATAGAGGATCGTCATGGGTTACCAACGGCACCAACCAATCTGCTGCACTACCACTCAGGTATAATAAGAAAAAAAACAGAGCTTGGTCGTTTGGAAATGCTCCAGGCCTACAAAGTAAATGAAGGCGGCACTGATTGATGAATGTCGCATACTTCCGTGGGTCTCCTAAGAACCTTTCTGGTGGTGCCAGGGGCACTGTTCCAGGTAACGTGATCTGTTTCGGAGTGGGTGGTATGACAGGGTTTTGCATCGTTGGATTGCTTCGAGGTAGAGGCGTCTGTCCTGCCTGTGTTTGCAAGTATTGCCTGCTAATCTCTTCAGTGCATTCTTTGGTCACTATTAGGTCTCTCCGGAGGGCATTAGTCTCTTGTCGGGCAGAATGAACCTCAGCACGAAGCTCTCCTAGTAATTGGGCCAATTGGTTCATTTCTGATGTCTCCATGGTGCCCAGGTGGATTTGTTATGGTAGGCTTCGCGTTCTGTAACGCTCACCTGGTATCCACAAGGACGCCACCCAGCCGGGTTACTCGCTGGTATGCTTCTCAGCTTTGCCCTGGTGTGGTCTGCGGGGAAGGTTCTGCCTGAAAATACAGGAGGACTGTGTTCAAGACTGACCGACTGGAGTAAGTATCCTCTCTCCACCCCCGTATGATTTCAGTCCCTCTGGTGCCCTCTCCTCACCTTGTGGAAGAATTAGACGTGCTCTCCATCCTGCTTTCTTTGCAGGGGCGCGTTGTCTTTCATGGGTGAGAGCGGTCCAGTTACTTCACTGACGCCGGCCCATTTGATATTGTTCAGGTAGGTCTTATTGCTGTTCTTTTGTTTTGTTGCTATCCTGCATGCCTTTCTTTGTTTAAAATGTCACTTTTTTCTCCCTTAGGTATGCAGAGCTTCAGCGCGGCAAACTGGCTTGGTTGATCCCCGCTGGTAAATGATGGCGCGTTAAGAGCGCTATGATGCGGTAAGTAAACGCTATGCACAGCGCTGCAAAGTCTTGCCTTTGCTAACCTGTGTTTTCCTTCCTTGTAGGTTGCAGTGTTCTTCAGCGCGAGTGGAATGTCCAGAGTGGTGCCAGCCGAGAGGCGACCAGCCAGGTAAGCCTTTTGAGCAGTTCGTAATTTGTAATTGTCTCTACTGCTTTCTTTAATGTTGCCTCTATCTTCCTCTTTCAGGTCGTTCTGTCCGGGAGGCGTGCAGATTCGAGGAAGCTGTTCTCAGTAGCTGTGAGTGTTTAAAGATGAAGACTGCAGGTAAGATGCTGCTGCTAATGATGTTCCTTTTGTCTCCTTGCAGGTTCTGCTTCTCCGAGGTTCACGGGAATAGCTGGACACGGTGAGCGTCACATTGCAAGCTGCAAAGTAACGCGAAGCATGTTGTCTTGCCCGGGTGTGGTTTAAATAGCCCCAACAAAATAGTCCAGGTAAAGTAGTCCCTAGGCTACCACACCCTTAACACTAGACCGCATAGCTTGGTTCTTTGAACCACGCTATGTGGATGCCTCCATGTTGGCTGACAATACAATAAAGTAGTTCCCAAGCACATTGTTTTTCATGAGGAATAGCCCCATGAGGGCTTTTTAAGAGAATGCCAGGCTCTAGAGGCCCGAGTCCTGACTCCACCTGGCAAATGGGTTTGTCAGAGGGGGTTTTGGGCGAGGGTCGTGACAGATTTCTAATGGGTGGGTCGGCGACACAGTCAAAAGGCAAGGCTTTTTTTTTGTAACTTCAGGATTTACACACACAAAAAAGCTTAGCTTTTCATTGCGTCTCCAACCGCCTGCCAGGCACCCCTGCCATTAGAGATTCAGGGGATCATCGGTGAGAGGGCGATGATCCTCGCATTCCTGGTGAAAGGGGTGCCTGGCGGGGGTCAGCACCACAATTAAAAGACAAAGAAACACCTGACCTGAATGATGCCTGGTAGGTCATGGACGCAGCCCCTTTGCAAAATCGAGCTGGGGCTAATATGGGGGCGTGGCCTAATAGGCAGCATTGAGGTGAGGTAAGTGTTGCCTCTTAATTGCGGCACAAATCCCTGCAAGACCACGCGCCCTAAGAGCCCCAGCTCGCGTGAGCAGGCCACTTAAAGCACTGGTGTCAGCTGTTACCAGGTTCAATAGGCATGCACCCAAAAAGCGTGTGAGGAAACAGCAGGGCCACAGCCAGGTCTCTCTCCAGCTTCTCCAGCTGTCTGTCAGCCCCTGTCCAGCTCCTATTGGTGGCTTCCTAAGGTGCTGTGCCCCCACACCACTACACCACCAGCAGGGCAACAGCCAGCCCTGCAGATGATTTCAATGGTTTCAGAATTTTTTTGTACAATGCTAAACAACTCATATACATTGTGTGTATACGAAATCTCAGGAAGAATGCAGATCCATGCAATATCGACTTCCAACTGAAATGTTCATACCTTTGGAAGTTTGCTCCTGATAAGAATTGTAGAAAAAAGTGTTTACTAGAGCAAATGTAGACCATATTTGTGCGATAGGTTTAGAGATTAAAGGTTTTTGTATTTTTTGTGCCATCACGCCCACCTGAAGGCAAGTCCCTGTTAACGCTCACACCAGAATGAATACAACTCTCTAGGGAAATAGGCCAAGCAATAGCTTGCAATGATAACAAGGTCTAATTGTACAGAATACAGAATATCAGCAAAGTACTCTGCTGCTCGAGAACGTTCGGACTCCGAAGAGATTGTTAGTGCCTTTTGAGAGGCCATAGAATCACTGATGACATCACAGATAGGGGCTGAACCCACACAGATAATTGGTAAGACATTATACATGATCCTGCTCCATAGCGGATGCCAGCCTGCAATTGGTTAATTTCTCAGTCATTTGTTGATTCCCACGCGGGTCAGATGGGCTCATCTCTCCATGGAGTGAAGGTCAGGTCTCTCATAATTTACATTGAGAAATCAATGATAATGTCCTAAGCCTACTACTACATCACTGTGGCATGCACCTGAGAGGCTTGGGGACAGGTGCCAGGGTGAAGGCAGGAAGAAATATTCATACTGACACACACATTCTAGGCTTTGTTGATACCGCTCCTCTCACAATCAAGCCTT
This sequence comes from Ambystoma mexicanum, assembly GCF_040938575.1. Taxonomy (NCBI): domain Eukaryota; kingdom Metazoa; phylum Chordata; class Amphibia; order Caudata; family Ambystomatidae; genus Ambystoma; species Ambystoma mexicanum. The sequence continues at coordinate 810,253,543 of NC_090932.1, forward strand.
CACCCTCATTTTGACCTATAATGTATCCCAACCTGTACTTCGTGTTACAAAGGATGTATTTTATGCTGAGGGGTGATACAGTCAGACATGCTTAGATCTGTAATGGTCACTTGGTTTATGTTAGGGCCTGGGGGTCACTCTCTATCATGGAATGAAGGGGTGTTGGGGTTGGGTCAGTGGTCTGGGCTCTGGCTCTGGGTTGGCTGGGTGGGGGTTAGAGACCTGCTGGCAGCTTGGTTGTGTTGAATGGGCACTGTGAGGAGCCTGGTGTTGTCTCACGGCCTTGCAGGGTGCATTCCTCCCAGTGATACTAAGTATTTGCATAGTGAAGGGACAAGGGAGAAGTGAGCTTCCTTGAGATCTACTAGTGCAGACTCATCATGCCTTAATTATCTGGGCCTATTCGAATCCCTCCATGGAGCTAAACTTGTGCACGACTGTGCCTCTGTCATAATAACAAAATGGCACTTCTTTCTATGCACCTTCTAAGGTTATGCATCTATAGTTTGCGCTATATTATATCTACACTGATTTTCATAGTGCGGTCCTCTCCCCCCTTGTACACTGCATGATTTCATAGGGGATTCACCTTACCTTAAAGTGCCTGTGGGGGTGGCATAGACTAATTTCCATCCCATCACACCCCATCACCTGAGGGGTATTGTTTCTATTTGTTTGGGATGTCTTTGAATGCCACTGGGATTCTGTAGGATAGGGGAGGGCTGGTTTGGCTGGGCACTATGTTGGGCTCTTGGCAGCAGGGGGAATGGGTTCCCCCCTGTGTGTTTGGGGATACCTGTGATTGGAGTAAGATTTTCCATGTCATGGGTACCAGCTAGGTAGGGTGTTTTCACCACCATGGAGCCAACTGCAATATGAACATGCATTGCTGCCTTAAACCAATCTTTTCTGGACTGGGCATAATTTCCATGTTCATGGTACCATTGTACAAAGTCATTGCTGGAAGCCACACCATGCTTTGGGGAGGCCTTACTGATGTCAGGATGGAAAAGCCTGAGAGGTTTACTATTATCCCACTCTGCCAATTGGGTAGAGAGTCTCTTCCTAGCCCTTCTAAGTGGCAAAGCAAGGTGCATGCAATCTTGCAGTGAGAGGTGACTATCCTAGGTTATAGATATGCTCACAGAAGCTACGGCTCTTGGTTCACTGTCTTGATCAATTTTGTTGAAAGAAGAGGGAAGTGGGTTTCCTGTTACACTACTCTTCTGTGTCCCACAGCCAAAGCAATATATCAGGGTTGCGTAGAACTCACCAAAACATTACAGAAGTAGTCAAAAAGGGGTGTTCCCCGATGTAAGAAGTAATGCAATTTTACTCAGGGCTCCAGAAGCCCAAACGCAGTTGGGACAGAAAATTTAAACAGATCGTCGAACAGAACTGCATGAAAAGGCTTTGTCAAAGAAACGCCCCTACACTAAGAACTTTTATAGAAAACAAAATAATTAGCATTTGTGATCGTCCAATTGAAAAATTCTCCCCACACAAGTTTGATTGGACCATGCACTTTGAACCCATATAGAAAAGCATACATAGCAAGCAAAAATTTGGTTTGCAGACCTTCTCCCAGCACCCTCAATTTTACCCTGTGATGTCACAATCCACCCCCAATTCCTACAGCACAAAACTATGTCATTGAAACATTTGAGGTGACCAGTGGAATTTTCATAATCTGCCCTGGTCACCTTATCCTGATTCTCATGAGAATGACTACCCACTATGTCACCATCAGAGCCTTGAACCCCGGACAGACTGCAGCACAAATGTTACATATTGGGGACACTCTAATCTTTTTCCACAGGGAAAACGTTCTACGGGGTGATTTGAAATTGCTGTGGTTCTTGCCGGCTCCATTAAAAAATCACATTTCTTAAATGATTTAGAATTATAAAATGGTCATGTATTCCTTCTTCACTGGCGGAACCTGGGAACTCTAATCTGTTGACCTTGAAAAATAACAACCACTGTGTACTTCTCTTAACGCTTGCCTGGGATTGCAAATGCTGCACTAATGTACCAGCTGCAGTGGCCTTTGCCACAAACAAAATGCTTGCATGCATTTAAAGCAGAAGAAAGCTTTCTGGGCCTATTTACTGTGTTTCATTCTATCACTACGCATGATTCTACATACCTGTGCCCCAGCATATATGGATTAGTTTTATTAAGCCTTTAATTTCACATATATCAGAAAAGACCCCCTCCCCTTTTATAGTGCTACTCTCAGAGCTGATAAGTGCGTTCCATCATACTGTGCTTTACTTGCATTTGTATTACAGCAATATGGGGACCATTTAAAGGTATCCATGTCTTAGGGCTGAGAGTTGACCAAGAATATTGTTTGTTGGCATATAAATATAGGAAATGTTTGTATATAATACCCTTTTTTCCTGTTCTTTGGCAAATCATTATAGGTCATCAGAACTGGTTTAATGTACCCAGGGGCAACACGCTCGCCTTGGAAGCATGACGATGTGGAGCAACACAGGTTCGGTCCCTGGGTCCGCGCTTAGAAAGCTCCGGATATTAAGCGCATTAAATATAACCAATTACAATTACTCCTAGGAAGACTGAGCTCTGAACCCAGATGGGAGAGGTTTGACTGCCAAAGCTCAACGGCCTATACATCACATCTGATGGAACTGTGTGTGATCAAGGAACACAATTGAAAACAGATTCTGACAATGTGATCGTTTTTAGCCTTTCAACTATTAAATATTTACTGTGAACGTGCCTGACCTTGCCAGCGCATATTCACAAAGGTTGATGGGAGTTATTCTTAACAAACAGAATCAGTGGGACATGAACAAACAGTGTGCTCCACAAGCTCATGGACAAAATGGCACTGCTCCGCTCCCCAACAAGGTCTGAAAGCACATGATAAGAGTAGCTCGGGTTGGAGCAGACGATGGGGGGAAGGGCAGAAAAAAAGAGTCTCAAGCTGTTAATGGAATGGATATCTGCACGGGTGCCTTTTGTCATATGGAGACTGATTGCCTGTCTAAGAAGAAGGAACCCAGTGAGGTGATTAATGCATCAGAAGAGGCCTGTCTCGGCCAAGACAATGAGTGCAAAAAGCCCCTTAAGATCCCTTAATACATCCTCACTGCTGAGTCTCAGCGGACTGCTCCTTCTGCTCTCAAGGGTACAAAGCATGAACTCAATGGCCCTGGAGTATATTTTTTATTTGGATTAGATGAAATGATTGCAGGATTAGTATGGACATGGTTCACCTGCCCATGAGGTAATTTACACCTTTCCTGGTCATCACAAACTGTGGTGGTACCTGATACAATAAGCAGTCCTGGATGACTAATCTTCAGCTTTTTGATCTTCCATATCATGCCAGGCTTGGCCAGTTGCAACGATACCTGAACAATCCAAAGGCTTGCATGGGGAACCTCATGAAATGACTGGTCTCTAATCCACAATTTACAATTCTGGAGACTTGCAAGGAACAGGAAGCGCCTCTGCAGAATGGATGATTCATGTTCGTGTTCTTCCTGAAGCTAGCCCACAGAGTGTGACTCTGTTTCCATTGCTGCATACACCAGTCTATCAGAATCCATGACAACTACTCCTGGAAGTCCGGATGTCCTGAAACATGTGAATCTGGAAGAGGGTGAAGATGTAGATCGCAGAGGAGTAACTAAGTGCAGTGCATGATCCTTGTGGTGTTTGAAATCCACATTTGGAAGCCACTGGAGCCTTTGAAAAGTAGAGGTTTCAATGCCCAGATAGAACCGTAGGTGGAGGATAGTGAATAACATTCTCGCCCTCTTGGATGCATATCATGTGGTGTCCGAATATGGAAACGTCTGGTAATCAAGAAGGTCCTGACCATATTTAATCTCAATGTATGCAAGTCACAAGTCACAGAAGCTTGTCTCTAAGTTGGTGCTGTACTGATCCCAAGATATGCATGGAAGAAAGAAGTATTTATAGAGCCATGCATGCCTTAAACATTTGGCACCAAACATCACAAGCCACAGTGCTTGTCCTGCAACTCCTCCAAGGATTTGCCCTGATGCAGACAAGGTTGACTCATTTGCGGTGGGAAGAAGAGGGTGGCAGATCTGGTGTGAGCCACGTACTTGCTTCTCTAAGAACAGTTTCCATGAACCTTTATATACTCCAACAAAATTATTTTGTTGGATTTATTGCAAGTGAGGTATCATAATAGATGTGTATTGGAGGATGTGTTTGCCTTTTCTATTCCATTAGGCATCTTCCATGACCCAAGTGGTGGAGTTTCTGTCTTTATGTTGTACTTCATAATAACTGTGGGATGCCTGAGGAAAAGGATCCTACAGTAATCTGGAGACCCTATTGATATCTTAGTCAGAGGAGTTAAGTAGATCATTCACTGTGTGAATAGGGAGACCAGTGTGCAGGGAGTGGGGTGCTGCATAATGGGGTACCAGATAAGCATGGCTTCTAAATAGCTGTGCATACAATAACCTGTCCACACCTCTCTGTCCTTGGCCAATCTGTTCTGGCTATAGCACTCCACAACTATTTCTTGTGTTTAATCGTTTGAGCGCCATTGTGTATGTGGAAGCCAAATGATGCAGTGGCAAAACAAGATGTAGAGAAGAGCACAAGCCTATTCTGAGTCCCTCTTGGTGACCTAGAAAGATCAGAACATCCCAGTAAAGAGGAGGTGCCTGCCCATTGCCCTAATCTTTATTCCTACAGTTTAGGCATGTCCAAGCTAGCCTGGCCTGAGCGCTAACTTTAATGGGGTACGCCTCTACCCCAAGAAGGCAGGGTCTGCTTCCCTCCATTGATTGTGTGAGGATCTTGGGGAGTAAGAGAGTGTCCTACTGCAGTACTTGTTTGTGTCCTACAGCCATGACAGCCTCAGCATCTGTCATGAGGAGAGCACTTTGGTTTTGATTGGTGATGCTAAAGTCAAATGCTGGACGATGAATTTTAGGAAACTATCATTTATCTGGCATATCCAATGGCATGATAACCTGTCTGTGTGAGAGATGTGCAACTGTTTTAGTTTCTCAACCAAAGTTTTAAGGTACTTCATTGAAGTCTTGGTTATCAATTGTCAGAGAGTGGTCCCTCATAGGTTTCCACTTCATTTTAGACCGTTCTGAGGACATGAATAAGCAAGAACAGGAATACGACTGATGTTTGCATGTAAATGATAGCTAGCATGAGTGGAGTAACTGGATGTTGCGTTTTAGATAATTAACTCTTCCAAATACTTTAGACTTGTTGGGTATTTTTTGCTTATTATTTCTGATTCTCATTTAATGCATGGTTTAGTTTAGATGTGATTAATGTGCAAATACATAGAGTCCCATTCTGAATATAGTGGTGAGGTACCAAGAGTGGCAGTTATTATGTCACTGCCAATTCTCTGGAGGTAACGGAATAACTGGCACTTTTTCTGCACCACCTAATTCCCAGTTCTGACCTTGATGCACATAATTTCACTCCAGCAAGATGTCTCTTGCTGGAGGAAAATCCTCCGCTTTGAAGCCAAAAATCAGCATAATTACTGAGGCGTAATTACTGTTGGCGGCCATTCAGAAAACATCTCTATAAAGTCCTATGGACTAAAAAAGGGACATTTGCACCACCATGTCAAGACAGGTAATTCTGCGATAGAGCTAGAGGGCCAATAGGCGGTAATGGTAAAGGAGTTTGGCGGTAAATCAGCGGATTTATCTCAGATTCATCACCAAACCCGTAAGTGGGCCCGCAGTGTTGTTTTAATTTAATGAAATGTATTCATAATGAGGAGTCATTTAATATAAACAGATTTTACTTGCTTATAAGATGCATTTTGGTTATTTTTTATATTGTTCATAAACAAAAAATTTCATATTGAAGGTCTACAATGTTTTTAATTGAGGTGAACACTATTGAGGCAAATTATTGCTTGGTCCACATATACTTTAGACCAGTAAGCACCACAGTGGTAGTTGATATACTGGCTTGAATTATATCCGGTAGTTTCGAAGAAGTAATCATGAGTTTGACTTGACAGGAATTTGGAAATACCTGAGACTCATTGGGGCTCATTATGAGTTACCTGGTATTGGGATATGGGAGAACTGCCGTACCATCTCCGCCGCCCGATATTCCATTGTTCTGAGGGTATCACAGGCAGCGGAGATGGCGAAACGACCCATTCCATGGAGTCTCATAGGAATCCATGTGATGGAGTAGCCCGAATTGCCGGCACTGTTAGTAACAGTGCCGGGGATTCGGGCATTTCTCTGATGGTAAGGGCCTGATCTACTGGCAGGTCAGGCCTGTTGGTAGATCAGAGCCCCTACCAGAAGACTTGTAGTTTGCCGGTCCGGAAATGTGCTCGTATATGTTATTACCTGCACCTTAATTCCGTACCTGCAAACTTGTAATGAGGCTGATTGACTAAGACATCAGCCTATCGAATGAAGGCAGGGCTCTGAATAATGACCTTAAGTATGAATTGGAATGACGCATCATCAGAACCTTAACACTGCAGGCAAAGAAGGACGTCACAATTGGATGAGGATGATACATTCCCAGATAAAACCGCCACGATAAAAAAGTGTGAGCATGACAATAGAAATGCTAAATTATCATTCCAATGTGGCATTTAGGTTTACAATCTCCTTGAAATTTCTTTCGTTTCTGACATCAAAATTAATTACTTGGCTGCCTCCATTAGTGATTTAAATTCAGCATGCCGAATATCAGTGTGCCCTATTGCCCTGTCAGTGTGGAACTCATCTGGTTTAAGAAATACAATACGTGATAAAAGGCAGAAAATACCTCAAGCTGTGGGAGCAATGACATTTTATTTTGATAGCAGTTTGGACGAAGAGCACAGAAATGTGTAAAAAATCTAAGAAGCGAGGGGCGGTATTATGAAGCGCTTTGTATACAGTACACCACATGGAAAGGGCATGTTTTCTTTCATCACCAGCTTAAAAAGGGCCCCTAGAGCGGTAACATGCAAACAAAGGTTTGCAATGATTTAAAATAACCATACAGGGAATGTGATTATTGCTGAGCATGCAAAGTGCACAACGCAAAGCAATTTCTTTCTGCTCAGCTCTCTTCATACATTATGTAGCGTGACCAGATTTTCAAAAGCAAAAACTGGGCCAGGCCACCAATATGGAGGAATCACTGCATTCTGCCAGTGTCCATTGCAAAAGTAGGACTACAGTTCAGCCATTAACAAAAACGTGGGACTTCAATGCCGGTAACAACACATATAGTAGAAGAACATCCTTGAATGCATGATTTGCTTATCAACCTGTACAAATATGGGCTCAATTCAGAACTGCCTGCATTCAACAATTAAAAACACAGATACATCTGCAGCTGGCGGTGCGCACACGCTTAGTAGCACCTATATGTGTTATACACTCTGCCCTCACCATACCCTACGTTTAAAAAAGAGGGCATTGCAGTACCTGCTTTAGCGGCCCTGTAGTTTAGGGTTAAGTTGCTCAACCCATAGGAAGACCACTTTTTGTGTGGCTTATAACTTTGTCCCCTGAGCGAATCCTCACAAAACTTTGCAAAAAAAGTAAATGGCCCTGTCAGATCGACCCTGCAAAGTTTGGCGAGGGTTAGTCAAGGGGGGTCACAAAGTGTGTGGTTTTTCCCATAGACAAAACGGAAAACAAATGTCGCTCACACCTACAGCCCAAATCGTTGGACGGATTTTCCCAAATTGTGCGCTTGGTCCCAAAAGCATGCGTAATTTTGGTGTAAATCCGTCCAGTAGTTATTTTTTTAAATGACCAAAAAGTAGGTTAAAACAAATTAGTGATATCTGTGTTTGGTCTGTGGACTCACTTCCCAGTTCATTTCGTGACAGGCCTCCGATTGGCCTAGAGGGCGATGTTGGATCCACGGACAGCAAGCTGGGGAAAAAGGTGTCGTAGCTGTCTGTGGACACTGCAGTAGTTTGCAGACACCAACATGAACGGGTGGCTTGGAAAAGGCATTTGTGGTTATTTGATGGCTGGAAGAGGGCATAGAAATGGTAGGGAAGTGGAATGAAGGTAATGTGGAGCTGTTTTTATAGGTGAAAAAAGGGTTTGGAAATGCTGCCATGTCCGCAGTCAATTTCAGTGTCCGCGGACATCATTTCGATTGTAAGGGGTCAGGGTGAGTTTTATTAGCTGCCGCTGTATGGTACGTACTTCTTATATATTTAATTGTATTGTGGTGGTTGAGGCCAGTGGCCAGATTCTGGGGGGTATGGCCGCATGCCAAGGCCCCAAAAATATGTGCACTGGGCACAACCACCACAGCAGTAATATGTGTATTACGCGGCCACAGTAGTGGCCGTGTAGTTATGGTTAAGTTGCTGTTTCCATAGGAAGAGCACTTTTTGGGCGGCCTATAACTCTGCTACCCCTGGACGAATTCTCACCAAACTTTGCAAAAAAAGTGTATGGGCACTCTGAATTTTTGTCACCAATGACATTTTTGATGTCATCTTTGATGTTCTGGGTGTTAGTCTTAGCAATGCACGTAGGTGGCGCGAGGTATGGTTGTTTAGCGTCCCATATTTAGGGATTGTCAAGTGTTATTTGGTTTTACTGTGAACTATAACCTCCCAGTAACAAAGTTTTTTCACTGAATATACATATATATATAAAAACAAAGGGGCGAAACATGTGATGTCGTCAGTGATGTCAACAATGACATTTGTGATGGCATCTTTCATGTTCTGTGTGGTAGTGGTAGCAGTACACAGTGCTAATGGCAGGAGTGGGTGCTTAGCCTACCATAACCAGCGAATTTCAGGGGTTTTTAGGTTGTAATGTGAACCGTAATGGCAGGCTGCAAAAGTTTTTTTAGTGAAGTGCACAGGTTTTTGGTACGACAACTTAACCATAACGCCCCCTTAACAACGTTTTTTTTGTAGTGAATTGTAATTATAGGTAATATAGGAGTATGGTCAGAATTACGTTAGTAGCAATATGTATATGGTAATTGTTGGTAATGTAGTGGGAGTACAACATGTTTGTAATATGGAGGAATTATGCAATTGAACGGTATATGGTACTTATGATTGTAGTACAATTGAGGATAGTGCTTATAGATCATCTATCAGGAGCATTTCCATTTGTTTTAGAATTATGCGTACTTCAGTAGCAGCTTCTGCTGATAATTTGTAGTATTCTAATTTGTTTTGGTGTTCTATGGGAAGGAGCAGTAGTCGGTGTAAAGTTACACCTCCTATGTTGCAGGCAGCTAAACCTGCTGAAAGGTTATTTGTTGTTCAGTTTTGTAGAAATTTGCTGATAATTTTAATTAAGAATGTTTTACCAGAACCAGCTTCACCACGTACATGCAGGAGCAGAGGTTTATAATTTTTCACAGCTGCAGGTGTTCGTTTCATGTTTAAAACCATGTTCAATTTCTTGAGTGACTTCTAGATAATGGTGAGTTGTTAATCATTTAGCTGTGATTCCAAAACTAATAAGTCTTACTTAGATTGTTTATATTGATAGATGTTATTGTCTAGTTGAGCTTCAATGTCATCCTCTTGTTGGAGTTCATTGTCCAACATTTGTCTGTATTTTTTGAAATTGTCATTTGTTATGCTGCTTTCATTTGCTTTGAACAGATCTTCAAAGGCGTCATAGTCACCTAATAAATATATTTCTTTTTCCAAGGTTTAAAAAGTTAGAGTAGGGCCTTTTAATACAGTGCTTTATATTGTGGAGATTTAAATGATACGTTTATATGATAAAAAGACTGGGTTTGGTGAGTTTCACTAGACTTCTTTCACAAGTTGAGACTGAATTTTTTCCAGTTGTCTCATTTGGTGTGATATTGTTTTTGTAGGTGCAGTTTTGGGCAATGTTGTACAGACACATGTTTTCCAAAGCAGTAATTCTGTTTGGGTAGTATGTGTCAATTAAATAGTTTTCTTTTTAAATGTCCTTGCTTTTGGAAACATTTGTGGCTATGTTTTCTATCTCTTGGTAGGATTTTAGTACTCTTTTTTCGGGTTGAAGCTGGTCCAAGGTACAGCCAGAAAATGTGCTCAGATTTGTCATATAAGGCTGTACCTGTTAAACGGTCTGCTGCTTCGTAGCACCCGTATTCTCTATGGGAGAGTTTTTTTAAACCGAAGCTGTACAATTTCTGTCATAGTGATTTGTCAGATGATTTGTCATCCCAGAGGTCCTTTAGCTCTGTTTTCTCAGCTTTGGTAAACTACACTGTGACATATCTTTCAACTGCGGTGGAAATGGCTGTACTGTATTGTATGTCTATGGGCCTCATTACACGGAAGGCGGTAAGGTTTTACCGGTACTGGTAAGGGTACCGGTACCGGTAAAACCTTACCGCCTTACTACGAGGTCCCTTTGCGGGTCCTCCCTTAACGCCTGGTTTTTCCAGGCGTTAAGGACGGGACCCGCAAAGGGACCTCAGAGCTAATTACGGTACCGCAATTAGCGTTACCGTAATTAGCACCTACATCATTCCCATTGAGCCCTATGGGGCTGACTGGCTATGATGTAGGGGTAATGGAGGATGGCGGAATTAGCGCCATCACCCACCTTGGAATATGGCGCTAATTCCGCCATCCATCAAGGCGGACCCGGTAAGGGACCGGCGGCAGCCATGGCGCTAATAGCGCCATGGCTTACCGCCTTCCGTGTAATGAGGCCCTATGTGTGCATTCTACAAGAGGGGAATTATTGGATTGTAATCATTGATGTACTTGGAAGCTTCATTCCTTTTAATTTTGTATGTCTTTTTAGGGGATTTGCCTTGTACACTGTGTCTAAGAGAAGACAACATGCTATTTACTTCTCCTTCTTTGCAAACTGGTCTAGGTAAGCCAAAACAACATTTGGTATAGTATTTCCCTTTGTTTTTATATCTATGTCAGCAGTATTTGCCACATTTATGTTTTAGAAAGCGTAACAACTGTGTATGTAGGTCACTATTTGTGTTTTCTGAAGGAATGCCGCAGGTAATGTATTTTTCAATAAACTGTAAAACAGTGGCGTCACTATCATGGACATATTTTGGAGCATCTTTTATCCACAAAAGCATGTGGTTGTGTGGTGCTCCTCTGGAGTGATATTCTTTTCTCCAAAAGAAATGATGCACTTCGCCGAGCGGAGGGGTCGTTATATTGCAGATAAAATGCAGCATGGCAATGAAGCGATGGTGAAAGTACCGTCTTAATACATTTGCACAGTCAAGAGAACAGAGTTCTCGTGGTGTTTTTATATCTATTCCGTCTTTATTTTGGTTTGCAGTATATAAGAAGTCGTACAAGTCATCCCATGCATACTCTGCACAACTTAAAGTGACAAACCATGTGGGTAAGCCTAGGTTCCTTAGCATATAACGAACATCAGCATGACATCAGAACCAGTATTCTTTTGTACCACACATGTTTGCCAAGACATTTGTGATACTTGACTGCAAAACTTCATCTTCGTTTTTTATTTTTGAACCAGTTGGGTATCAGATATGTTTAAAAGGTTACAGCCTGATTTTAATGTGTGTGCAACTCCATAACATAGATTCCTAGTTCACTTTCGAAGAGGAGGTGGAAAATGTATTCAACATTTTGTCTGAATCTGGGGGCTTCAGAATACATTCGTAAAGAGTGATATTCTGATGCACTAATTTGTGTGGACCTTAGACGAGATGTCTGACCGACATTTGCAGTGGGACCCGGGGATTTGTATATTGGGTATTGTGGCCAAGATGAACCCAGTCCAACGTTGATTCGTCAATCTGAGTTAACTGCTGGCAAAACATGTAATACTGATGCGCTGGAAAAAAAAAAAGAACCACCCACGTTTGGAGACTGGATGAGAGACATGACCTGGGCAAATGATAACGAGGAAGTGTATACGAGCCTACTGCCAATGGCCAGTCGACCAAAGGACATTTGGGGTGCATTCAGAACATACCTGGCCAATAAGGAACAAAGGGAAGGTGACCAGGACAAAATGGACACTGAAAGTAACTAACGATCGATCGAACAAACGAACAAACGAACAAACGAACGAACGAACGAACGAACGAACGAACGAACGAACGATGTAATGTAAATCATGTGTGATCAAGCACTGTAGCCATGTAGGAGAATTTTATTTAAATTGTACAGTTCTAGAGCAGGAATTTTTGCATAGTAAAGTATAGATGATGCACAAGACTCCATACAGTAGAATGGTGTTTCGCTAACATTTTGATGTGGTGGAAAGTGCCTTTGCAAGCAGTTCTAAAATGCAGGCTAACGAATGTCCTTGCAGGCGCGTGTGCCTGTGCACTGGACAGGAGTCCGTGGTTGGTAAAGTTTTAATTTTCCTTTTGTCTTTTTGTTTCACATAGTGATTGATGAATTGTTGCAAAGACTTAATGTATTGTTGGCATACAATACACATTCCGCTGCATGTCCATTTGTACACTGGATTGGATGAAAGGAGCATTTGGTTCAAAGTTTGTTGTGGAATTTTTTCTATAAGTTTTTTTTGCCATAATGGTTTGTTCCACCATTTCATACCCTTGACCATTATTGTGTATGGCAATTGTTTTTTGTTGTTCTTTTTTATAAGTTTCTTCATTGAAGTATGGTTCTGTGCTGCTTGTGTGAATCCATTCACCATCACAGAAGTTTGAAAAGTTCTCTATATTGACACTGCACATGTTTAGAAGTACTTGCTGTAATTTATTGATTAATTTAGTTAGTGGTTTCATTCTGTTTAAAACCAATATAAACAATTTACTCTTCAGTAGAAAAGCGCTGTCAATTAGATCAGGCAGGATTAGTCTCCTGCGGTAGTTTTTAAGGGTAGATCGTGACTTTTCAGATGTTTTTCATAAGATTGTGAAGAACTCTATGATGGAACATTTTTTGTAACATCATTTTTTTGGATTGCTTTACCATGACTTCTTTAACACTGGTAGATAGAGGAGTAGCTTCGTTAGTAGGTCTGCTTTTCTTTGTACATCATTTTTAACTTTTTATTTTTGCAACAGGGTGATACCTTCTTTAGTTGTGGCTAGTTTAGTTTTGTTTAGTGAAGTTACTAGCGCTTTAATTTTAATGCTTTCTATACATTAATTTAGAGGTGGATGACTATATGGTGTACTTTTAGTCTTATCAGCTCTACCTTTTCATTCTTTTCTCTAGAGGTGTTTTTTAGGAGGCATTTTGTTGTGTCTCTTGGGAAAAGAGAAAGGTTGCGTTGGAAAGTTGTGCAATGTATATGCATGTATGGTGCATGGGTGTGTGGGTGTGATTGTATAGATGAATAGAGTGCTGTTTGATTGTGAGGTGGTATATTAGTTGTGGTTGGAAAGGTTGTGAAATAAGAGTGTACAGAGGTGTGATTGTGTTGGATTAGTGAGTAAGGCAGTGGCGGTATGATGGAATATGTACAGTGATTGTGCTGTTTTGAGGAAGAGTGTGGATGTTGCAATTGTGGTGTGTAGATGGGAATAGTAAGAGTGTGAATGGTGGAATATAATGTGCTAGAGTGAAAGAAATGTTGGTTTGACAAGAGTTGTCTGGGGTAATATATATAGTGGAAATGTGCTGCTATAATTACATACATATACATGATCCATTAATGTACTTACTTTGTTGGATGCAAAGGGTATTTGTTTTTGGTTGTTGATTTCAATGATGTGCTTCTTTCCTGTAATTGTAAATGAAAGTTAGTGGGGATATGTGTAATGGCGACGTACTTTCAGTAAGCAAGGTTCATATTTATAAAGGAAGGAGGAGTGGTGGGGAAAAAGTTAATTAAATTGGTGGACGGTTTAACATGGTTGCTTTTAGGAGCATTTTCATGAAAGTTAAGAAATGCATATGTGCATTTGTAGACGCTCTGTAATGTTTTGTATTAAAGAGGAAAAGTTGATGGAAAAGATTTGTAGTATACTTTTAATGGCAATTGGTGTGTGGAAGTTAACGATGTTAGGAGTATATGAATACTTGCCAACATGATGCACTCTAATCTGTAGGTGTTTGTGTAGTGCTAGATTTTTTGTTTGCATTCTGGGACTTGTAGTTCCACTTTTACCATGGTGAAAGTTGGAGTACAAGTCACATAATGTAGAGAAAAAAGAAGGACTGCATAAGCAGCTGAAAATTGGAATGGGTTAAGTTAGGAATTATAAATGTAATATAAATATATTAAACTGCCACACACTGAGTGGCAATTAAAAATGCCGTACAAATCAATTTTATCGGCTTTTACTTAATTTTATGAAAAAGTGACACAGTGCTGCTGTAAATGCAGATATGCATTGTTTTTACTTTCTTAAAAATGCTTCCAAAACAATATTTTTGAAAAGCACAGCATTTTATATGGTTATTTGATATACATGTTACAGTTTAGAATCTTGAAGTTAGTCGTGTTTTTTTCCTTTGCATTCTGGGACTTGTAGTTTGTGTTTTATAATGGGAGAAGTGGAATTGGAAGTGACAGAATGCAAAGGATAAAATAAACACTTAGGAAGCACCAATACATTGGAATGTGTGATGTTGGAGTGTGTGTATGTGCTGCCAACATATTAAACTGGCAGGGACTAAATGCCATTTAAAATGGTCTACAGAAGTACAGAAGTATTTCATGTGATTTCCCATTATGTTATGAAACAGTGCCAAGGGTTCTAAATAAAAACAGTTTGAAGCGTAGATCACTGAAACTGTTTGCTGCTTCATGCAAGCAGGTGATGAATGCTGGAATGCATGGCATTTGCTAGAGTGGTTAAAAAAAGGAATATGCTTATTGAGAAGCTTATTATAGGGTAAGTAGCAGGTACCCTTTAAATAAATAAATATAAATATATATTTGTGAAGGAGTTGAAGAAAACATTTTTTTAACTGTAAGCATACTATGTTCCGTAAATAGAAATCTTGGACAGATGTAGAGTACCTTTTTAATGCAGATGTATTTCGTTAACATGAGATATGTACTCTGATTGTTCAAGTGTACATCTGAAGAGTTGAAGTGAGATAACAGGGTTAGGTGTAGAGGTTTTGGATTTGATTGGTGGATGGATGTGTGACTCTTTGAAAGCAGCCAACGAGGGAGTGTTGAGAACATGAAAGTGGAAAGGGTAAAAGGGCTGCCCCTGTGTTATGGTGTCTGCAGTCACTGCGGTAGTCGGTGGATGGCACATGCCACATGCAGGGATTTTGAGGATGCCTGGCATGGAAAGGGGACTGTGGGTTTAGCCAATCAGGTTTGCTGGGTGTGGTGTACAGGAAGAGAGGGTAGCAGGAGTTTTGTACACAGGAGTTGTGGAAGCAGTGCCAATGGCTATGGCTATGTTTTTGGGAAGGTAGACTGTGTGGATTCTGGTGGACTCTTCAATTCAGTCTTTCAAGGTGTATGCTAATAATCATGACATCCTTGGAAATATTGGATTGGCAGAAGTGGAAGTTTTCTGGCATGCAGATTGTGGCTTAAACTGGGCAGGCTTGCTTTCATTCTGTGAGAGTATGGCTCACTTTAAATGCCCAGGCATTGTGATTGTGCATTGTGGAGGGGACAGTTTGTGATTTGTGACTCCAGTGTCTTTGCAAGTTGTGCTGAAGGATTTCTTTAAAAGCTCATGCAACAGTTTCCTGCTGCTCAGATAATTTTTAGGCAAACACATCAGAGGTGCACATGGAGCTGCCCAATAAACCTTCTCAGTCTTCAAATTGAGGAGTAAGGCACATTGTCAATAAAGGGTTATCTGCTTTTTTATATGCTGCAGGAATGTCATTTTTTGAGAATGATAATATAAGTTCTCATGGTGTGAATTTTTTTTGTCAAGATAGAGTTCACTTCACAGATATTGGAAATTAAATTTTCCTTTACAATCTTAGGAATGCATTGAAGAAGTTCCTGTAAGGAAATTGTAAAAGGCGATGTGGAGTGTACAGTACTAAAAAAATCAAAAAAAAAAAAAATCAAAAAAGGTGTTTGTTAAATCCCATCCAAAAACTGGAAAAACCCAAAAAGGCTCTTTTGAGAGCCACCAGTGCATAATACATTGTTTAAATTAAGTGTGAACCTCCCCACCTTCTTCAATTGGACTGTCTGCAGAAACCACGGTGGTCTGCTGACAACACATGCCACATCCAGGTCTTTTAAGGTTGCCTGGCATGGAAAGTGGACTGCAGAGGCCGCGGACAATCGATGTGTCCGTGGACATCAGAGGATCAGCCAATCAGGTTTCTTGGGTGTGGTGTAGAGGAAGAGAGGATAGCAGAAGTTTTGTTAGTAAGAGTTGTGAGAGGATTGAAAATGGCCATGGTAATGTCTTTCAGCAGGCAGAGTTTTGGGATTTTGGGGGACTCTTGGGTCCAGTGGGTGAAGGTGTATGCTGAGAATTGTGGAATAGCCAAAAATCTTGGATTCCCTGAATTGGAAGTGTTGTGGTATGGAGTGCGAACATGAAGTGGGTAGACTTGCTCCCATTTTGTGCAAATGTGGTTAAATTGAAACATCCAGACATTATTATCATTCATTGTGGTGGGAAGCGTTTGGCGAACGTGACTGGAATTTCATTGCAGTTTGCAATGAAGGACACATTGGGAAAGTGGAAGGAAATGTTCCCTAATTTAAAAATAATTTTGTCGTGCATTGCGCAAAGACAGATTTGGGTGCGTTCCAGTTCATTTGGTCCGCAAATGGAAAAAGCGAGGTGAAACATCAATAAAGCTGTGTGTGCTTTTGTTCACAATGTTGGCATGACATTTTTTCATAATGAGAACATTACATTTGACAGGGCCAAAATTTCCCGGCTAGATGGAGTTCATCTAACTGATGTGGGTAATCAGATTTTTGGGGAAAACATTCAAAATGCTTTGAAGCAGTTTTTGTGAAAGTGAGAAGAAATAATGAAATTCAGTGAAATTATTTCTTAGTTCAGTTTGTAAAACCACAAATTAAAAAAATATAAAAGCCAAAAACACAAAAAAGGGTTCTTTTAGGAGGGACCCTTTTTGAATGCAAAACAATTAAAATGATCTCAATCCTCCCATGCCTTGAATTTTTTGCAATGTCCGCGGACTACTGCACTGTCCGCGGACTATGCAGGCAGCACATGGGCCTGCAAGTTTTTTCTCACTTCTTTTTTTTAACTGTGAAAGGTGGCTCCTAACGGATCCTTTTTTTTGTATTTTTTGCAATTTTGTATTTTATTTGCCATTTTTTCTCAGGAGAGGCAAGGTCGGGGAGGGAAGGAAGGGAAGGGGCAACAAGCACAGGGACGAAGGGGGAGGTGGAGAGAGGAAGATGTTGTGTGGGCCTTAATCAGGTAGGTGTCAGTGTTTCTCATGCTCCTTGACTGCAGCTATGAAAGCACTCCGAGACTGCTCCCCCATACAGATTGGTGCTTCACAGTACATGCATAGCACTGTAATCCTCGAAAGGTAAGGGTCAACAATCTTCTGTATGGTCTGTGAAGCCACTGCTGGGATCCTCTGTCCCAAAGATGAATCCTTTGTGGTGACAGGAGCAGATGAAGATGATAGGGTGTAGGAAGTCAACCTGCTCTCACCTGAGAAAGGTATCGCCTTTCTCAGAGCAGTCTTGTGGGTCGATTTGGTGTACGCCTCATGGAGTAGTACCGTAGGAATACAAGCCAGGTTTCCTGTGACTGAGTACAACTTTACACTCAAACCTTGCTTGCACGAGCCGTAGGGACATTTTTAACAGTCATAAAAAATTGACACACCCAGGACTCCATCCAGGTACTGGTGACAGGCACTTCCTCCAGTTCACCCACTTCTTCTACTTGACCCGCCTCTTCTGTATCACAGCACCTGTTCCTCTCTCCAAGCCCTCCATGTTGTTGAGGTGGTGGTGGTAGGGGTGGCTGCGAAGGAGGGATGACAATAACAGATGCCATGATGGTCTCCAAGAGGTTCTGCAAAACAGATCTGCAAAGCAGGTGCTCTCTCCTGGAGAGCCAGGTTTAGAATGAGGAAATGTAATGGGTGGGTCCCTTTAGAGGAGCCATTCATGGAGCGTTGTACTGTCCACAGACTACTGAGTCACAAAAAGGCCTTGAAAAGTTGTAAAAAGTTGCCAGATCAACCAAGAATGAGTCTGGGAGCTGTGCAAGGGTAATGTTTCTGCTTGAAACACCCTACATTGGATGGAAAAGCACTTTTAAATTGTCTGCGGCCATGAACGCCGCCACACGGGTGGAGTCACATGATGGGCTGATGGACATCCTTGGCCCAGCGGGTATCCCCAGACACCCTCCAGGTGGGAATCGCAGGGCACATTTGCTGGGTGTTCGTAGAACTGGCACCGTGTCCGCTGTCTAATTAAAAGTGCGTCACATGAAAATGGACATGTCAAGACATCCCACCTGTCTGGTGGGCACCTACATTTTGAGCACCTACATTTTGAGTGCAGACACCCTGACAGTCATAGTCTCAGCAGACTCATAATGGGAGTTTTTAAAAAAAATAGAAATATTACACAATAAACAAAACATTTATAGTAATGAAAATATATTTATTCAAGAAAGAGATAGGGTTTCGGAATGGGAAACATAAATGGGAGAATCAGGAACTTTTGTACAATAATTATGAGGAAAGGAAGGGAGTGTGGTTTCATCAAAGCGTCTTTTCTTTAAAATGTTCAGAATTTGTTGGGGATGATTGCAAGTAGGACAGTGATAGGCAACCTTTTTAATTACATGATTTTTCACACACTATACAAGCTCTTTCAAATCATTACTTATGTCATCTAATTTGTTGGACAAATTCACGATTTGATTATTTACAGTTGGGCATAGGGTTTATGTTTTTGATGATGGGATTGGGTATAATTCAACTGGGGCATGGTTTCTTCATGAAAACTATGTACTGTACGAGAAATAGAAATTATTATTTTAGTAAGGTGTGTACAAAATTTTTTTACAATAAAATATATATTGTATACCATTGGAGATTTTATCGTTGTTCATTTCTTCTTTTGGGATGTTCTCCTCTAACCATTCACATGTGATTGCCATTTCTGTGAGAAAAAAAGGGCTTATGTCTTATAACACATGTTTATGTAATGAAAGCTAATAAAAGAGAAATAAATACAATGCACTTACTATTTAGTGAGAATGTGTTGTCCAATAAGCACCTGGTTTTTCTTAATATGTATGCAGAGTTGTAGTGAGGAGGTTATATGAAGTGTACACTTATGGTTTGTGATTGGTGCATTCCATTGTAATCTGTGTTACATAAAAAAATAATTTGTATTTTTTAATGTGTTTGTACAAAAATGTACATTTGCATATTGTAAACATTAGTTTTGATTTTAGGTACATCTGTTGGTTGCTGGCCACGTCTTTTTTGGGTCTCCCCTTTTATTCTGAGCCTTGTAAATGCCGCCCGATGTCTCGGAGGCGGGCTCGGAGGTGCTAAGGTTGAACTCGCGAGTCAACCCCGGAGCTTACTGTGTCTCAATCTGGTAGCCTAGCCTGAATTCTCTGGTGTAGAGTAAAACTGTTCTTGTCAAAATTGATTTCTTTTCCTTTTTCGCACCTTCATTGTCTCAAAAACGCACCTCACTAGATCTTGCATAACTCACTCAATTTACCAGCTAGAGAGACCTCATTTCACTTCCATATTGTACCTAGGATCCATAGCTATACCCCAACACCAAAAACAGTATTTTCCCCGTATTATCCCCGTTTTTATTAAAAACCGTTTTGGTAAATTCAGAATGGAATTGCAAAAGTGTGTACATTTCCAACGTGTCATTTTGATTATAAACTGTTTTAAATTTTCCATTTAATTTCAAATTGTATGCTTTTGCTCAATCCATTGCTTGTGATGCTAGTATCTTTCCAGTGTTGTTCCAGTTAAGAATTGTACTTAGTTCAAGATTTTGACACACACATTCATTGTTTGATTCAGCCATTTCCGAGTGTCATTTTAACATTGCAAGGGTTTCAAGTCCGTTTTTCTCTCTTGTTTGAAGGCCTGCTGCTTCCCTATATCCATTAAAAAAGTGATTATTTGTGGATTGAGGGAATTCTACAGGGGGAAATCCTAACTTGAGTGTTATCTTTCCAAAAATCCAAAAGTGTTTATATTCCCTGGTGTTTTCTATCTGTGTTGCTAAAGGGTTGAATTAAGTGCATTGCCTACCTTCCTATTTGTTCTTGTCACCACTTTGGTGATTGCTGCCCCATATATTAATTGTGTGATGTTCTTGAATTTCTAAATAAATAAATGAATATTACCTTTACCAACCAGCCTGGTTCCTGGTCCATCGTGACCCGGGGTATTTGGAAAAGGTGTGTTATATGAGTGGTATATCGCTCAAATATTGAACATATATATAAACTTTAGAAGAATTATGCTGCTATTAACACTTTACACTTTAGGATTTTAATGTTGTTTTATGAATTTGATATTGTGCAATATCAAAACTGAGTGTTGATTAAGTTACAATAACTGCTCTCACACGATGCACTTTAGCAACAACATGGACCAAGCACTGGATACCTTTAAGGTCTTAATGCGGGTATAGCAACCTTGCATGGTTGGAACAAAAATGCTTTGCACTTTAGATATTGAATGCAGTTCCAGCCTTAATGTACTTTTTACCATTGATGCCAACATTGCACTCTAGTCTATTTGTAGCTAACACAATGAGAACCAATTCAGGTATTATTTACAATTACCCTCGAGCCATCTTCCGCATTGGGCGGCATTAACAGTGGTATACGATCCTGCACCTTGCACTTTAAACGGGCTGCAATTACTTGGCTGAAGGCATTGCATGTTGCGCAATGATCCCCCTCTCTCGGGTTATGATAAATATTCCCATATTACTCCTCTGCATAGAGATGGGAAAGAGAAGAAGAAATTGAACCAATCTTCCCAACTAATCATGAGATGTGGTATGTTACATTTTGTATTATAATCAATAGGATGCACAAAAAGGCGGGTTATTGTTGAAACTCCTGTTTAAGTATACCAATACATGGTGCATGGAGATGACAGCAAAACCACTCCATGATGACGGGAGGGACTTGCTAGGCAGTAATGAAACACATCACTAAAACAGTCTCTCCTTTGTGTTTACCTCACTATAGCCAATCACTGGCAGCTTGCTTTCTGTTTGAATGTTTTAAAAAACACATTTGTGCAACAGGGATTTTAGGTTGTGAACAAGCAGCGAGTTTTGCCGCGAAACACGTCAATGTTTTTCACATTTTGGGAGAGCGTTAATCTTTATGGCTTATATTTGCTAAAGAGCTTTTTTAGCTGTGTTGTTTTGATAAACGAAAATAAAGATTGTCTTTTTGCAAATAAAGACACGGTATCCGGATGGATTTTTTTCATCCTTTAATCATGGAGAGTGCTGCTCGCCTGGCCTGATTAACATCAGAGTTTGACATTGAGATATATATATATATAATAAATAAGCATTTCAGTTGTGTGCTGCATACTAGGCTGAGACCAGGGTGTATCGCCTGATTGAAATCCTTAACAAAAGTCACATTATGGTTAAGTTGCACTAACAAGACCCTTGAAATTCACTGAAAAATGTTGTTAAAGTGACATCATGGTTACAAGTAAGACCGAAAATCATTGAAATTCGCCAGTTATGGTATGCTAAGCAACCATAACCAATGCCACCTCCGTGCACTGCTGAAACTAACATCCAGGACATCAAAGATGACATCACAAATGTCATTGATGACATCACCAATATCATTGCATATGAAATTCATTTTGATAACAAGTCTCTAAAAGGGGTTGTGTTTATAATGTTAGTAACAAAATGTGAGGGGTAATTGGGTGATCAAATCATGAACAACTTAATGTATGAAAGAATGTACTCATCTCAACAAAACATAATATTGGAGTGTTGTTGTTAATACAGCACCTTAATCATACATACACATAGGCAATGGCTGCCGCAATCACTATAGAAATGCAATAGTTTTAATTTGATATTTTTGGATAGTGAAATAATGAATGGTACCTTATCAGAGTTTTCAGTAATGATAGGGATGGAATAAATAGATAATAGCTAATAATTGAAGACTTACTACATACTTGTGTTAGTACAAACAATACACATCAAGACCTACAATGCATACAAATCTGAGGCACATACAAGGAAACTTAAGTAAGGAGGAAAGAAACAACACCACCAAAAAATGACAGTAACATTAGACTTTATCATGGAGAACACAAATGATGTGTGTGTTTCAGGTGTACTTATTTTGCCATGTATGTGTACCATGAACTTAGGCCAAATCCTAAGGAAAGTGCCTTAACACCATACAAGAAGGTTAATGTGTTCATATGTAACACTTTGAATTGGTACACTTGTCTCTATCAGTGAACAAAATAACATGGCCTGAATATGTCAGTGAACAAAAGAAAGTGTGCCAGATATGTGATGTCATCAATGATATTTGTGATGTCATCTTTGTTGTCCTGGGTGTTAGTCTTAGCAATGCACAGAGGGGGGCGAGTTATGGTTGCTTAGCATACCATAACTGGCGAATTTCAAGGGGTTTTCGGTTTTACTTGTAACCATAACGTTCCTTTAACAAAGTTTTTTCACTGAATATATATATGTATATATATTCAAGAAAGCATTTAGTTGCAGGGACGTTAAGGTGAGAACTTAACACAACAAAACCCCTGAAATTCATCTAAATCTACCTTAACTTTGTGCCCCCTGTTACTCAGCCTATGACCACAATGATGACATCACTGATGGTATCAATGGCAACATCATTAATTACATAATCTATGGGTACACACATGTCAATGTATTACAAAATTGGATACTGTTTACAGATTACTTTTACTTTACACAGTATGTTATATTTCAATTTTACAAAAGACACATAGGGCCTCATTACGACCCTGGCAGTACGGGTCTAACGGCGCCGTAAAAGGGGCCGGCGCTGTTTACCCTGTACCGCCTCATTATGAGGTCCCCTCGCGGGACCCAGGAAGTAATGCCTGGTCAAACCAGGCGTGCTTACCGGGTCCCGCGAGGGGAAGAGGGAGCAAACAACGGGCCAACTCGTAATGGCCCGTTGTTTGCTCCCTCTCCCATTCAGCCCTCTGGGGGCTGAAATGGGAATGGGGAAGGACCGGGTCTGGGTCCTTGGAGGGAGGAATTACCGGGCCTTCCGAACTCGGAATGGCCCGGTAATTCCTCATTCTGTGGACCCGGATGCAATTTCGGCGGCAGCCATTCCACCAATAGCGGCATGGCTACCGCCGAGGTCGTAATGAGGCCCATAGAAAGAAATATACATCTATGCACGTTTTCAAGCAAATGTTGAGTTTTAAAACTTCATGACTTTTCTATATAGATATATATATATACAAATTTAGAGTAATAATCCCTTTTTTTAATAACCATGTGTGAACATTCTTCAAATATATCCTAATACTTAGTTGTTCCCTGTTTTAAAGTACTTCTCATGTCATTTAGAATGATACGTCTACACATTTGTCTTACAATAAAACAATCGAGTATGCACGTATGCTTATTTTAAAACGTTGTAAATAAGTAGGGTTCAACATGTGTTGCTTTCTTCTTATTAGTACAAATTCTTTTCGTAAATGCATATACTGATTACATTAAAGTGAAATTGTCTTAGATATATTTTACACATACAGGAACATTCTAAGCAGTGTTCTATTTATAATGCAGATATTATCTTTTACCAATGTACTACAAAGGAAAGCTTCACAAGTAGTGATATGATGCATGTGTAGCTGTTTACTGTTTGAAACAATGTACTCATTGTTGTGAGCTATTCTAAAATGCTAATATCACATTTGTAGAAACGTAAGGGTGGTCTAAATATGGGCAAATACGTAGAGTGATCTTATATCTGATACGATTAGTTAAATAATCCTTGATGTAATTTATGATGCTATTAGCGATGTCACCAGTGATGTCATCAGTGATACCATCTGTACTGCCATCAGTGCTGTCATAGATGATGTCACCCATGATGTCATCTTTGATTTAATCATTGTGGTCATAGGCTGCTTAACAGGTGGAACAAAGTTTAGGTGGCTTTAGCTAAAATTCAGGGTTTTTGTTGCATTAAATTCTCACCTTAACGTCCCTGCGACTAAAGTTTTTTACTTGAATTTCAAAGGTTTTGTTACAATGTATTGCTAACCTTAACATCATTGCAACTCATGTTTTTTCCTTGAATTTCAAGGGTTTTAGTATGCCATAGATTTTTTCCGCACATGGCGAGTGGCCACAGCCTACGGCCATGCCCACTGTATATTTTAGAACACTACCAGACCACTAGCCAAGGCGTTCAGACATGGCCAGTGGGCAAGCCTTTCAACCATGCCCACTGTCCATTTGATCAGACTACCAGACCACTAACCATGACTTTCGGCCATGGTCGTTGGGCACAGGCACTCTATATTTTTAAAAACTTGCAACCCATCACTCAAAGATGTTCATCAATCCCAAACTTATTTTGACCTGTTTTGACAGTGGTATTGTTATGTATGCAATATTGCAGGCTTTGATAAGTCACAATGTTTTTCATCCACACCAATCTCTTTTTTTTCTTTTTTTGAATACAGTTTATTACAAACTTTTGAAAATCATACAATTCAAACAGTCAACAAATGATCAAATAAAAAAGAGAATCCCAAAAAACGAAACCAAGATTCCCCACCAATCAGATCAAAAAAAGAAAAGAATCAAAGAAGCAAACATTTTTAAAGTAAACAGTCTAACTTATCTTGGCCAAACATAACAAGAAATCACACTAAATGAGAACAAAATTAGCTATAGAGGGTAGACAAGAAGAGTATGATTTCCTAATGACAAGAGTATTCAAAAAAACGTAGTTGTTTGTTTCCTGGATTTGCAAAATGTTTCACTTATTCTTGGCTGTCTAAGCTATTCTTCAATTGGTTCAAGTAAAATGACAATTCAAAAGTTAATTTGTTGTCTTTTTCATTCAGCATTCTAGCCCACCACTTGTCAGCGCTTAAATACAGTCTTTTTGAGATTTCAGAGGTTCTTTGGGTTTTCAGTTGTGGGCAGGAAAGCACGAGATGCTTCAACGTCTCTTCTGTATTTTTGCAAAATCTGCATTTTAAGTCTTCAGACTCATCTTTTTTTTCTCATGTTTTGTACTTCCTTAGTTTGAAATAAGTTCAATCTGAACTTTAAGAAGATTGTTCTTACACGCTTGCAGGGGAATTTTTCCATATATTTCGGCAGGTTGTTTAGTACTTTTGACTCTGTGGCGTTGTTCTGTGTACATCTATGTTGTGCTCTCTTTTCAATTGTTTTGATCTAGTGTGGCTTCCATCATTTTTTTTTACAGCATTAGGATTTTGTAGCAAGACATCTTGGTTCATATTTAGTTGCTGAAGGTTTATTTCAAAACTTTGGTTCCACTTGCTCAAGATTGTGTCACTTTTGTCTGCCGCTGGAATGTTCAAGATCTCAAATTGTGGAACACTGTCCGCTTCTATTACTTTTCTATAGAGCGTTAGTGTGTTCCACGTGACTTTTGCATTGATGGAAGTAAGACCAATTTCGTAACAAATACAGGCTGTAGGAATGCCTTTTGGTAATTGGAGAATTCTTCTCCAAAACACATGTTCACATTGCGACCAGATCACATAGGAGCATCCAACAGGGATTCTGCTCAGTGAATCAGTGCCGGTATATCTTTGGTATTATAAAAGTTTACCACTGGTTTTAGTGAGAATTTACCTTATTTATTATTTAT
This sequence comes from Ambystoma mexicanum, assembly GCF_040938575.1. NCBI lineage: Eukaryota > Metazoa > Chordata > Amphibia > Caudata > Ambystomatidae > Ambystoma > Ambystoma mexicanum. The sequence goes on from NC_090932.1 coordinate 810,279,304, forward strand.
CGTTACTCCTTGGGCAGTCAATTATTTACATTTCATTTTGATTTTTTGAGTCATGGTCTCATCTGTAATATTCAAATTGATTGTTATTTCCAGATACTGGGTCTGAGTTATGCAATTCATTGTTTCTTTACCCAGCTTCCATTGAAATGTTTTCTTAGTTTTATCTTTGCAGCCGTTTAGGTTTTTTAGGATTAAGATCTGTGTCTTTCCAGCATTTAATTCGAGACAATTGCAGTCAGTGTATTTTTTTAGGGCTGTCAATTTTCACTGTACGTCCAGAAGCACAATATCATCTGCATAGATCATCCAACTAAGATGGTTTCCATTGATTTTAGGTGGAAACAATTGTACTTCCTTCAGTGCATTTCCTAAGTCAGCTATGAACAAGTTAAACAATGTTCAACCCTGCGGACACTCCTGTTTCACACCTCGAGAGGTTTTAATTTGAGTTCATAGTGATCCATTTCGATCCAAGCGAATTTGAATTTTACTATTGGAATACAATTCCTTGATGGCCAAAATCAAACTAGTGGGACAGTTTCTTTGCACTATCTTCATCCTTAGCAACTCTCTGTCTACTCCATCAAAGGCGTAAGCCAGATCTACAAAGGTATGATATATTCTTGTTCTCTTCCTGATAGCTTCCATTTTCAACAGGTTGAGAATCAGTAGATTTAGGCCACACCCAACTCCCCTGACAAAGCCTGTTTGCCAATGATCAAAGGCTCCGGCTGATATAATCCAGGTTGTTAATTGGTTTAGGAGTTGACTGGTGAATATTTTTCCAACCACATCCAGCACTGCTATTGGTCTATAGTTGTTGGGCTCCATTCTTTGGCCCTTTTTGAAGATAGGCACAATTATTGCAACCTTCCATGATACTCTGCGTTTCTGCAGTATCATCTTGAAGAGGTTGTCACAGGATTCCGCCCACCCTTTTGGATCTTTCTTCAATATTTGATTTGTGAGACCATCCGGACCGGGGGCCTGGGACGAACTAATTTATTAGATGTTGTTAAAGATGTCGTCTCTTGAAATCGTGATGTTGCAATGTTTTGGACATTGAAGTTCTGGTTCTACTATTGACCTTGTTTTGTGAATAGCCTTGTGTAATGCGTGACCCATTGTTCTTCAGTTACCATCTGGCATTGGCTCGAGCTTTGGGGGGCCTTCATCTCACTGATGATTTCCCAGAAATCTCTTGAATTTCTTTGTTATAAAACTTGATAACATCTTTTCGGCATCATGTTGTTACATTGTACTTTTATGCTCAGACAGCCAATTGTTGTATTGCATTTTTGCTTTTCTTTTCTCTTTTGCACAATTTATGTTGTTCTTTTTCATGATGGCTCTTATGGCCCTTCTTAGCTCTCATTTTTTTCTATGATTTTTGGATCATAGACATACTTTTTGATTCCTGAGTTTGTAGGGCCAAGGTTTTTTTCCATATAATTTTGAGAAAGGCACCATATTCTATGAGGTCCCCTCTATTCGTAGAATCCTTGTTTTTTAGGGCCTTTGTCATTGTCATAATTTTTGAACTATCCATTCTTAGACTATTAAGGCCAAGCTCCACGTTTAGGTCGTATTCCCATGAACCAGATACCGATGTTTTTTTTTTCCATCAATGTCACTTTTACTAAGTTATGGTCACTTTGTTGTGTTTTAACCACTCGAAGCTCAGTAATTCTTCCAAGCATGTTCTCTGAAACAAAAAAATAATCTAATATGGAGCTTTAAGTTCCCCTTTTCCGAGTTGCATTCGGCGGAGTCTCACCCTGTGGGCTTCCATTCATTAGGACCATACCTCTGGAATCCATTTCTTCTAGCCAAGCCATTTTAAATTGATTCTGTAGCTTATATTTCATCCTTCCACTATTGCTGTTAGATTCTAGTTTGACAAATTCTATATTGAAATCTCCACATATAATGATCTTAGTATGGATCATTAGACATAATTTCATCTTTCATCCATTGTGTCACATATTTCATCTATGAAATTAATTTCACCTGCAGCATGATGTTGCCAGTATATGATATGATATGTCATTTATAACGTGCCTATAAACAAGTGTTTCAAGGTGCGGCGAGGCAAGGGAGGGGCAACAAATGGAGGAGAGACAAAGATCCTACTAGGCCAGGTGAAATTCAGATCGCGCAAGTGCATGGGAAGGGGGAAGGGAAAATGCGGGGGGAAGGGAACGGGACAGTGCAGTACCAGAGAAGTAATCACAAAGTAAGTAACGGCCAGCAGGTGGCAAGTGCAGAGGTAAGTGCAGGAATCAGGTGTCAAGTGCAGGTTGAAGTGGGAGAATGGAAGAACAGGCTCCCGCCCTTCCCCTCTCGCGCTTGGCCTAGAGGATCACGGCCTAGACACCCGCCACGAGAGGAGTTTGCCTATCTACCAGACGACCAAATACCCTGGTACAGGAACATACGGATGTGCCCATCTACCTGCCCAGCAGCCCGCCCTGTCCATGCCGACACCTGCGGCACGGATCAACTCGACTAAACCTACACGTCGTTAGAGATGCCATGACGACCTAGCCAACGGTCAGCACACCTGTGCAAACATGCACACCGGACACTCCCACACCAATCCACAAGAAGAATATATTCAGTGCTATGACGTAGGCGACAGACATACTCACGGACGTGCATCTTTATTATTTTCCACATAGGCTCTCAAAATGCAGAAACGCAAGACGCATCATGAACTTATCTAAAAAGGCTTGCTCACGCTTCTTCTAAGAACCATGTACCATAATGAAGAATATAACGGAGACACGATACTGAGGATAGAGCAATATGATACCGTAACCTAAAGCGCTCTGCATCAAACGGTTCCACCTATGCACTAGGCCCAAGTAGGCCGCAAGCAAAAGCTTCCATGAACATTGAATGAGCAAGAGCTCGGTTGCTGACCCTGCAGAATGAGCCCGGAGAAAGCACACCGCTAAGGGCACGATGTTGCAATCTCGCACGCTGCAAGCCAACGCCAAGGTCGCACCTGCAAGATAAACCAGGCACACAGTAGGAAAAACAATATTAATTGTGTTGAATTTTGCCTCAAACACGGTCCCACCTCACGTGACAAAGCCAAACCTGACAAGATGCCAAGCCCAGGAGGAAGGAGACGCCTGAATCCCACGTTTCAAGACACAGGCAGATACAATTAAAAGACTCATTGGACATCTGCAGCAGTGGGAGTAGTCGACCTCCCAACATATGAATAAATCCTCACATTGTTTACACCTACCCATATTAAAACACTGTTGCAAATTACAGGTGCACCGCGAGCTGGGAACAGCGATAGTCCCAGACTGGGAGGCTCGCGAGTGGACCAATCAGAACATGGGGCTCTTATCATTGACGCCATTAACATTGACCAATCCTCAGAGGTCTTCATGTAACAATTTTCATGTATCAAATTGAAGGGACAGCCCAAGTATATCACCTGACTAACCCTCAACCACTAATACCGTTCTCTATATGTATGCTATACTAACCCTACCACTCGAGTAACCAATCCAGAGTGGAAGTAGGTTTTTTGTTAAACTTTGTAAGGTGACGCAAGTAGCGCGTCATACTAAGGTAAAAAGGGCCTGCGAGCCCCACGATTGTGTGTGTGTCAGGACGGACGCGTACGCTCCTTGACCCATCCCTGCCGTTTTGTCTAATAAACAGCAGAGTCACCTTGCTTCTTGCGTGTGTCTCATACTCTATCTCTTTTGGGATATACGGGAGGAGTTGGGGCCTCCCTGCCCGGAGGTCTGCGGACGGCCCGGCCGACCCCGGCAGAATTTCCCCCCGACAAGGTGATGGGACTGTAGGGATACAGGAACAGTCCCAAGTGTGGGGGTTGGCAGGCAGGCAGTACAGGTGTGTGTGACTGGCAGGGAAGGGACCTGGGCCCGAGGACAGAGGGAGGCCAGGTACCCAGTACAGTTTCCGCCAGGAGGTCAGCAGGGGAGAGGAGGAGAAAAAGCAGAAGCACAGAGTAAGGTTTTGAGGTGCTTCCGGAACCAGAGATGGTTCTCCTCGAGTTTCAGGGAGGCCGGGAGGCTGTTCCAGAGGGAGGCCCCAGCCGAGGAAAGAGATCTACCACCAACTTGTTGCTTGGAGAAACGACTGACCTGAGAATGTGGAGGCGGTTGAGCGAAGGGCTTGAGAAGGAAGATATTTAGGAAGAGCCAGCTGAAGGTGTTGAAGCCCCATGCCCCAGAAGGCCGTGTGTACAATGCAGAAAGTTTTTTTAACTTAATCCTGGCATTCAATGGGAGCCAGTACAGAGATTTGAGTCCTGGAGAGATACGTTCCCTGGGCTTGAGGCCAAGGACAAGTCTCATAGTCCTGTTCTGGAAGAGTTGCATAGGGCGGAGATTTAGAAAGAGGCTGTTGCAGTAGTCCAGCCTAGAGAGAACCAGAGCTCTGGAGACAGTGAGCTTCTGGGGAAGAAGAGGAAAGGAAGAATACCTCTGATGAGGTGCAGCTGGTAGTGTGACTTCTTAGAGATGTCAGAGATGTGAGGAGAGAAGGAGAGTGTGGAGTCGAAGATGACCCCGAGGTTCTTAGCCTCGCAGGTGGAAGCAGGAAGAGGGCCAAGAGAGGCCGGACAGAGAGAGACAGGAAAGGAAGGAGTGGGTGTATATTGATGATATACATCGTTGTTTTGCTTATGTTTAAATTTTGCTGGAGTTCTATGATGGTGAGTTGTATGCATGGAGATAAGTTGTTCGAGCTCAAGATCCGCAGTCTGCTTTCAATCTTATCCAATGTAATTAGACCTGACATCGGACGTCCTTTGTTTTTTGCAATAATGGGATTAAATGCAATCTCCTAGCCTGGGTCACAGGGGGAAATTACTAGCCATGTTTCCTGCAAGCAGACTATGTCTAGAGTTTTCAGTGCTCTAGAAGGATTTTGAAATAGATTGACAAAATCCTGTATGTTCCATGAATGCATTTGAATTGTAGTTGAATCGTCAGTAAGTGGATATTAGCTGGAGCTTTTTTGATTTAAAGCCCCGGCCATCCAACTCCATTTATCATCATCATTTTCTATAACCCCTTGGATTATTGTTTTTTTTGCTGACTTATTGCTGTAGCATGTGATAGTGATTTTTATCGCTTTTTTTGGACTATTTTCATCATCAAGAACGATATCATCATGATCTTCCTCATGATCTTCCGTTTCTATGAGCCTGTTAAACTTTTTTATTGATCCATCCCATTCTGATTGCCATTTTTCTTGTATATCATCATATTCTTGGCTTTTCATATTCTTTGCACAAGCTTGGGAGGCAATCTTGGATGTATTGTCCGTGGTCCAGATTTCTCTTAAGTGGAATCCCAGCCTTTTCAGATCTAAGGCTCCTTCTATGAGAATATCGCGTATTATCTGCGAATAAATGTTTAATAGTACTCAATCATGGATAGGCTCTTCTATGAATTCTACAGTTTTGATGTCACTCGATGAGATTGATTTCAGGTATGGTATGTGGTGGAAAAGTTGCAAGACATTATACCTGTTTAGAATGAGTCCGTCCTTGGAAGGTATAATTCTTTCCAAAAGTAAGCAGGGAGTTGGATTTGTCTTCTGTTTTTTAGGGGCATTCCTTTTAGTGACTGTGACAGCACATCACTTATCAGACTACCAATCTAAATCACCCTCAGTTCCTTGTCCAGTTTTTCTTTTGAGTGACTTACCAGTAAGGATGTGAGTCAGCATTTGCATTGCCTTGTTCTTATGTTGAGTCACTAGCCGTGACTTTTGTGTTATTATTCGAGTTTGCGTTGTACGCCACTGTTTAGCTGCTCTCTTTTCTCTGCGATCTTCTTTTGGCTCTTCTCTGTTATGTCATTATGAGACTTCTTCGTTTGGAAGAAAGACTACTCTCTTTTTAAGTTTAGATGGAATCTCCAGGAGGTCTATCGAGGGCACAATTGGATGATCGTCATCAGAATCGGAGCATAGGATAATGCGCTCTTCCTGTTAATTTTCCACTCCCTCTTTTTCGTCTACATCATTTGTATCATATGTGGATAAATTTAGCAGCTCATTTAATATTTTGGTTTCTTCACTGTCATCTTCCGATTAGCTGATATTTGGGTTTCTGTCTTCATCATCTTTTCACATGCTAAATCTACTGTCTTTTTTTCTCCACTTTTGCTCATAGGTATGGTTTTCAGTCTGAATCGTCCCATTTAATGATTTAATGTTCCTTAGAAATTCACATGAGTCTTTTGTATTTGGGTTCTTTCCCCTTGGCATATTTTTCATCTTCTTTTTGCATTTGGCATACGTCAGGCTAGGCACAGACGGTTTAAAGCCTTCCACCTTTTTTACTTTTTCAAAGATTGCATATGTTTCATTGGATTTAGTTGAAGGCGTCTCCACCACTGGGTTCAGCACTGCAGCATTTATACTTGTTCCATCCGCATTTTCAGAGGTCAAAGCAGTGTCCTCAGCACCCATAGACAGGCGGGTTTGCACATTTGTTACACTTCTCACACAGTCAAACTCATCTAGTTTCAGCTCCTGATCTTCTAGGGTTATACTGGTCACGAAAGCGCTACCCATTTTTAAGGCATCAATATTATTTTTTCTTGAACTATGATGGTCCTTGGCTTCCGTAGCTTGACTCCGGATGACATTTGATTCCTCTTGATGCTGGGGCGGGAGGGTAAGGCTTATTACTTTCAATTCACCTCTTTCTTTTTGTTTGTCAAGGATCACCAAGCCGCATTCTCTGCTAGATGAATGCTCCCTTTTTAATATGGCAAGGGCTTCCCGAGCCACCTCAGCAAGCAACCGTTTATCATCCCCATTATTTTTTAACATTTCTTTTAGCAAGTTGTTTGATGTTTCATTTTTCCGATATTCGTTAGTAGCTTGGGTTTTCATTGCTTGTAGATCCATTTCTAGCTTGGCCATTTTTGAGTTCATTAGAGCAATTAAAGTATTTTGGTCTTTGTAGTTCTCATTAAATTGCTGATACATTTTTGTCAGAGGAGCAATGGCAATCGAGATCGCTGACATGAGATTGGGCCTTAGATCATTAACTACCTTCTCTACCATATCATGTAGAGAATGGGTATCCATCATGATTGAATTGTTTAATTTTCTCGCTGGTATCGGACACCTTACCTTAGGGAAGTCCCTCTGCACAAACGAGGAGTCGAACAAAGAGTCTTCTGTTGATGAACTAGACACGTTTGGTTCATTTTGCACTCTTTGCTTCCCTCTCCTTATTGTAGAGGTATTTTACGTTTGTTATAGGCTCCTTCAAAAGACAATTTCTTTTTTGTGAGCAGATTGTTGGACTCTGCGAGCTTGAGTCAACGGACCGCTGTTTCTGAGAGTGCGTTACTCTCTTGAACTCTTGTGGATCTTCTGACATTTCTCTACAGACAGCTCTGGGCATTTACGCAAGATCATTAGTTTTCCTTTTGTCCTTTATGTCAGCCGCCAATCTCTTTGCATTAGTTCTGTTTTCCTGCCCAGCATAGCTGCCATTGAATTTTGCATTCAGGGTTGTCAAATCCTAATGAGTTGGTCAACAACCGCAATCGAGCTGCGGCAAGATTCAGTCGTGAAGCTTCTTTGGGCGCTACACTCTCTCTCCTCATCCCTTCGGGGATCAGCCGTAGATCTCATATCAATTTTTTGAGCATTTGAAAGCTCACTATCCAGCTCAAAGACATCAGCATGCCACTCTTCTAACAGTGATGCTTGAATATTTTGATTCAGGCCTATGTCATTGTCATCATTCATTCGCCTCTTGTTGGACTCCTTTCTGTCAAAAATGTGTATCTCCTCGGTGGGCGCAAGACAGCGGGCTTTCTTTTCAGGATTGCATAATTTGCAAGTATTTCCAGCTGTCATTCGTCTTTTATCTTGTTCTTGCGAGATCACGTCCGCCAGTCTAATGCGCTCTTCAAAGCCAGATCTTGCCATTGCACTACTTTCTGGACTTTGATTATCACGACTTACCTTCCGGCCTGGATCACCACTAGTGGAAGCAGAGGATTCACAGTCAACAATCCTCCACGCCAGGACTCATAGCTGTGGTATCGTTTTTCTTTCGTTTGAGCTATGTTTCGTGGCACTTGGTTGATGTAAAAGAGCTTGTCAAGCCCGCTGTGTCAAACCAGCCACTGCAGGCGAGTGCAGGCGAATGCTGAGCAGCAGAGTCGTGCATATATGTTTGTAGGGTCATCCTTTTTGCCTCTAATAGCCTATTTTCATTGGCTATCAAATTTGACTCACAGCACCTTTCCTTATTTGGAACTGGGCAACCTTGAGGAATAGATGATTTCAGTGTTGTGTTTTCAGTGTTAGTGTTTGTAAACTGTTTCATGTAAATATCTGCTTGAGCTGCTTGAACTGCGTGTTCATCAGGTTCTACCGTTCTGCAATCACTCACGATGCAACCGGTAGAGACAGGTGTGTGATTCCCGGCCACCCACTCAAATTCACACTCGCGCTCAACACTTAGTTGCTAGTTTTTGTTGGAGTCCTTCCTCTCCTGCCGCAATGGAAGTGAGAGCACAGAGTTGCAGCGTCTGAGCTGTGAGCGGGTCAGCGGGGGTGGGATCAAGTCTGATAGCCTGATTGCTTTCTGACATCCATCAGGGGCAGATGCAGACGCGGGAGCAGGAGACAAGTATCTGAGGAAACTAGCATCGCGTCCACGTGGTACACCTGGAAAACCAGGAACACTCCCACAAACTCTGCGACGCTCCGTGTCCGGGTGTGGGTTTTTCAATGTTAAGCTCCTCCCAATGAAAACAATGAAAGAAACATTTGCTACAAGGTATCCAAGCGGAGTGTAGCAAACACCAGGAACACTCCCACACACCAATCTTTCACTCTTCTCCCCACCGACTGACCCACTGTCTGGGTCAGACCACTCTCACATGGTTCCTTTCAGCCCTCTCACCACGCCTCCCTCAGCAATGCCATCCTCGTTAACGAACATCTGACTGATGAAACAAGTATCAGTTGCTGCCTTCACATCTACCTTCATCCCCCCTCACTCCCCACGACAGACTCTACCTCTAACTCCACTCTCAGCAACCTCCATCTTGCCATTACCAATACCCTTGACATTCTAGCCCCAGCCATGAGGATCCTCCTGAAAAATGTCTCTAAGCGTAACACTTGGTATGACTCAGAACGTGCAGCCCTGTAATGCAAGTGCAGAGCTGCGGTACAGAAGTGGAAGACCTCAGGCTCATCCTCTGACAAACTGGCCTGTTACCCACTCCAAAGGCAATACAGACTCTCCCTCCACAACAATAAAAGGGCCCACATCCCTGCTGGCCAACCCTATTGCAGTCTCCACCTCTCCTGTCGCTTCCCAGACCCTTTGCACAGCCCTTGCCTCCCAATTCATCTCTAAAACCCAGGTGATCTTTTCCACCCTCTCATCTGCTCCCCCTCTCCCCCTCTCCTTCTGTGAACTCTGGTGCTCCTAGAGCCACCCCCTCCTTTCTTCTACTCTTTTCCTCTTTTCTACTGATATTTGAAAACCTTGTCAAAACAGGTTTTTCCCTGCTCTTCCAAAACCACCAAGGACCATATTGACACCCTCCCACTTGTCCTGGCTGATTTCTGCAACCTCTTCTTTGCCCCAGGAGCCTTCCCACCCCCCCTGAAGCACCCTTTTCTTAAAAAAACCCACTGCCAACCCTTCTTGCCCGGCTAACTATCGCCCAATCTCCATCACTCCCCTTCTGGGCAAACTCCTAGAAAAGCTTGCCATCTCGTAACTTAACCTCCACGCTGATTCTGTTTGCTGTCTCCACGACCATCAATCTGGCTTTAGAGCTAGCAGAAGCATGGAAACTGCTCTCCTGAACATCCGTGAGGATCTGCTCTCCAACCTTGACTCTAACATCCCCTCTGTCCTCATCCTACTTGATCTCTCTTCTGCCTTTGACACAGTCAACCATACCATCCTGCTCAACCATCTCCGTGACAACCTGGGTATCACCCATCAGGCTCTGGCCTAACTGAACTTTTTCCTCTCTGATCGACCCTCCCAAGTCCAACCTGGGTCCTTCCTTTCTTCTATCTCCCTATCTACATGTGGTGTTCCCCATGGGTCTAACCTCTCACCCTGGCTTTTAAACCAATACCTGGCCACTCTCGCTCATTGCATCGCCGTTTTCTGCTCCCATTTCCAGTGCTATGCTGATGACACTCAACTTATTTTCAGGCTTCACTTGGCCACCTTCTCTCCTTCTCTCATCTCCGATTGCCTATCTGCTATTCAGGATTGGTGTGCCACCAACAATCTCTGCCTGAACACCAGCAAGACTGAGATCCTCTTCATTGGCATGCCTTCACCCTCCTTTCCTCTCACTCTTGGCCCTCCTCCCACGCCTACCTGCGAGGCTAAGAACCTTGGGGTCATCTTTGACTCTACGCTTTCCTTCTCTGCCCAAAACTCTGGTGTCTCTAAAAAGTCAAACTTCCTTCTGCACCTCCTCAGAGGAATTCTGCCTTTCCTCTCCTTCCTCCAGAAGCTCACTGTCTCTCGAGCCCTGGTTCTTTCTAGGTTGGACTACTGTAACAGTCTCTTTGTAAATCTACCTGCTTCTATTCTCCGCCCTTTGCAACTTATCCAGAACAGGACTGCAAGACTTGGCCTTGGCCTCAGCCCTGGGGTCGCATCTTTCCAACCCTGAAATCTCTCCACTGGTTCCCAGTAGCTGCAAGGATTACATAATTTTTATTTTACTTTTTATTTTTTTATTGTGCAATTACTTTAATACTTTAAAACTTCAAGCACTTTTCATATCAAAATAGATATCAAAATTATCAACAAACACAACCTTATAACATTTCCTACACATCTTAAATGTTGTTACATTGCATAAAATATCCGTAATTAAAACCTTTCCAGCATATAAATTATTCCATAATCCCTCTGGTGTACAATTTAGGAATTCATTCTCTGTTTTTATAGAACCCCTTCCATATATCATGTACTGCTGTACTTACTACCACAGATGTTGCCCCATTTATATGACTAAAATTGGTCACCTGTAATGTCCTCAATTTTACAAACAAAAATTCCATAGCCCTTTGCATACATTTTGGTCAAAGCTTTATATTGAGAGAAAATATGACGACAAGTTTCAACTTCTGTATTGTAACGTCTACATAATCGATCTGCATATGGGATGTCCAGCCATTCTCCTGTAAATTCTCTTGTATGCAAAATGTTCATACACAGTTTCAATATGAATCGCTTGAGTTTGATACAGGTTATTTTTAACAGATAGGGTGATGGAGTGTGAGTTTGCCATCCCTGTTTAACCAAATTCTGATATTGTGTCCTCATATGTAAAATGTCCACATTATTAGCCATGCCCCAATCTTTTGCTTTCTTTTTTATTTTACTCTCGATGTTGGGATACTGTAATGCTGTTTCCAGGTAAAGGTTAAGTTGGGCTATAAACCATTCTTCAGATTCTTTAGGTGATAACAAGAAACTGTTTTTACAGTGGTTGTCTAAGGTTTTACCCAAAAGCCTACATAAGTAATTTTATTCATCATAACTGTTTTAAAACAATGTTCTTTGCACTCGCCAAGTAGTACGTACTGACGTCACCCCGTACTCAAGACATAAAGCTTACACTGGGACTGATCTAAGGACAATAATAATTGATTGCAAGATTTTACCTTCTAGTTGCTCCAACCATTTTATCTGGTCAGTCTCCAATGCGGATAATCCATACATTATAATGGGAATTATGCTGACTCTGTATATTTCTAATATACCCTCAATGTTGAATCCCCCACAGTGGCTTACGTAGTACTTGATCACTAGCCACTTTCTCCAAACTTATCACTCACTTTTTCATGACAGAATTTTCTGTTATTATTTGCTGTTATTCAAAATCTCAGATAATTATACTCCAGTACATTTGGTAGTGGAGCTTCGTTGATATGCCAGATACATTTTTTCTTATTACTGATGTTCTTTTTACTTAAACACAATGTATTTGTTTTCTCTATATGAATCACCATTGCGTTCGCTCAAGCATATTTTGCCATGGCGTTTAATGATCTCTGTAGCCCTATCTGGGTACGATCAAATATTAAAATGTCATCTGCGTAAGGCAACATTGCGATATTTACGCCATTTACTCTGGGTGGAAAATATTTGCCTCAACAAATATTTTTTCCATATCTGCAGTAAATTCAAAATCCTTTGCAATGTGCACAAGGCTTTCTGGGGCCTGGGTCCAATATACCTTCAGCTGTCCCTTTGTAAATACCTTCCCTCTCGAGCTCTTCGCTCCTCTACCTCTAACTCCATCAGGGTCAGTCGTTTTTCAAAGAAACGAGCTGGGGGGAGATCTTTTTCTTCGGCTGTGGCCTCCCTCTGGAACTGCCTCCCTGCCACTATGAAACTTGAGGAAAACCATCTCTGGATCTGGAAGTACCTCAAGACCTTCCTCTTTTCTTCTGCCTTCACCCCTTCTCTCCCCTGCTGATTCTCCTCTCTTGGCACCGTACACCTGGCCTACCTTCTGAATTCTGGGCCCAGGCACCTGCTCACCGTACCACTAACCTGCACTGCCTCCAAGCATTTCCTTTCACTGGGACCTGTATCTGTAACCATACAGTCCCCCCCCTTTTTCTTTCTGCACTTACCAGACTCACCCTGTCTGTTCCCTTACCCCAGCACTTGCCACCTGTTGGCTGCACTTCTACTGTTTGTTGCTTGTTGTTATGTATTATTTTATTTATTTCTTATTTACTATCTATCCATTTTTCTTTTGCTCTGCACTTTCTACTGCTCCCCCCCTTCCTTGCACTTCTCTCCTTTCCCCTCTCCCATGCATTTGCACGGTCTCAATGTCAATGTTGTTTTGTTTCTCCCCTCTACCCCTCCTTTGCCTTGTCGCACTCTGAAATACATGTGTAAGAGCACGATATAAATAAAAAAACAAATCAAATCAAACAACACGGCTGAACTCTTTCAAATCTACAGGAAACTAGCCAGCCCCTCGCAGTCTACTCCTCACCTGTTCCCTCCCAGGCCCACTGCAACGCACTGGGCACACACTTCACTGCGAAAACTCAGGACATCCTGAGAACCCTGGCATCCCTCTTTGCCTCCCCTTCACCCACCCCCTTGCCTCCTATGGCATCCCATCCTCCCTCTGCCTTTCTCTCCTCCCTCTCTCCTATCACACCTGAAGAGGTCACCAGAGTTGCCTGCTCCATGAAAGTCTCCTCCAAACATGTTTCCCCCTGCTCCTTCAGAACCATTAAGGACAATATTGGCTCCTTTGCCCCTGCACTAGCTGATTTCTGCAACCACTCATTAGCTACTGGATCTTTCCCCTCTTCCCTCAAGATCTCCCTTGTGCACCCGCTCCTAAAAAACTCTTCTGCAGACCTGTCTTGTCCAGCCAATTTACACCTGATATCCATCGCTCCCTTCCTTGGGAAACCTGTGGAAAAACTGGTGTTCCCCCAACTGACACAGCACACTGCACTTGTTGTTTGCATCCACGACCATCATCTGATTTCCGAGCATCCAGAGGCACGAAAACTGCTCTTCTGAACACCCATGAGGAACTACTTGCATCTCTTGATTCCAACTCTCCAGCTGTTCTCATTCTACTTGATCTCTCCTCTGCATATGATACAGTCAACAATTCCATCCTCATAAAATGACTCCACGATACACTAGGTATCACGGAGCGGGCACTGGACTGGCTGACCTCCTTCCTCAGTGACCGTCCCAGATCATTCTGGGCTCCTTCTCCTCCCCCACCTCTATGCCCACCTGTGGCATCCACCAGGGCTCCAATGTTTTGCCCTTGTTCTTTAATAACTACCCTGCTCTGCTTGCATACCTCATTTCCATCTTCTCCCCAAAATTCCAGTGTCATGCAGATTACACACAACTCTTATTCAAACTTTCCGCTGATCCTTCTCTTACTACCTCCATCATTGATGACTGCCTTTCAATCATACAGTCCTGGTGTACCTCCATTAATATCTGCTTCAATGCCAGAAGGACTGAGATCCTTCCTATTGGGACTCCTGCTCCTTCTTTTTGTCCCTCACTTTGGCCCTCCTCTATGGGCGCCCCCCCTTCTCCTTCATCTGAAGCCAGAAACCTTGGAATCCTCTTTGACTCATCTCTTTCCTTCATCCTCACATTCAGGACCTTGCCAAGAAGTCCCCTATCCTTCCTTTCCTCACTTTCCCCCAGAAGCTCAATGTCTCTAGAGCTCTGGTTCTCTCTAGGCTAGACTGCTGCAATAGTATTTTCCTTAATCTACCCTCTTCTTCCTTACGACTCCTCCAGCTAATTCAGAATAGGGTTTCAAGACTTATCCTTGGCCTCAAGCCCAGGGACCACAGCTCTCAAGCCCCAGCAACTCTCCACTGGCTCCCAGTTGCTGCAAGGATCAAATTCAAATCCCTCTGCATCATCCACAAGCCTGTCTGGGGCCAGGGACCACACCATCTACAACTTGCTCTCACTAAATACTCTCCCTCCAGATCATTAAGTTCCTCCGGCACAAACTCTCTGTGTGTTAAGAGCTTTGCTAAACAGCAAGCTGGTGGCCAATCTTTCTCCCCAGCAGGCTCCCTACTATGGAATAGCCTCACCCTTCCTCTTCATCTTCAGCCGGATCTCCTCAAATTCCGGAAGCTCCTCAAGACTTTCCTTTTCACCTCGTCCTTCCCTTCCTCCCACCTCTGTTAAATCCCACAGTTGCTGAGATTGGTGATCAGGGCCCTTATTTGCCCTCCCGGGTCCTGGCCTCTCACACCCAATCACCTATAGCCTCCACCCCCCCCCACACCCAGCACTTTGCCTTGGCACCCACTGGCCTATGCCACCAAAGGCCTGCACTTACGTTATAGGCAGCTGACCACTCCACCTAGGCACTTACAGCTGCTCACTCCAGAGTTCTTGATACACATAGCACTTACCCCCCGCTCCCTCATCCCTTCTCCCTTCTCTCTGTACTTGTACAGACTTAATGCGCACAAGGGCTAGTAGGTCTGCCTCTATCTTTCATTGTTATATTTGTTCTTCACGCCTATGCCCTCTCCCTGTTGGCCTGTGGATGCTTTGAAACAAAATTTACCTGATGTATAAGCGCCTTCCAAAACCACAATAAATAAATAAATAAAATACGCAGTGAGATTCAATTATTTGCTGAGGATCACACACTTTGGTTAAGCAGTGTGCTATACGCCCCTTTTTTATGGCAGGTCTCTTGGTGACTGTTGTGATACATCTCACAACCCCAACTAACCACATTTAAGCAGCACAGAAAAGGGAAAAAAAGGTTTATAGTGACTATTTTTAATTACATTTGGTCGAAAGTCAAAACGTCGAAAAAAGAATGTTGAAAGAAAAAATGTAGAATGTCTTTTTTGGTTAGTTTTTTGTTCGAAATGGGGGGGTTCACCCCAACCTTCCTTTTTTTATTTTTTTTCTGTTTTAACCCTTTTTTTTACTTGCAGAACCCAAAAAAAACATGTAAATAAAAAAAGAAAGCATTAAAACTTTTTTTTTTAGACATTTTTTTGACATTTTTGTCATTTGACCAAATGTATTCGATATTTTAACTGGATACCGGAAAAAAATGACCAGCTGCAAGAATAACATATGCCCACATGCTTTTGCCATTATAGTGAAAATCAAAAGCTGGCCCCCATCCATACATGCATACTAAGTGAACATATATCGTTAAGTAAAATATACAAATGTAGTGTAATTGACCTTCCCTTAGAAGAAAGTACGCAAGAAAAATAGCATTGTACTTTAAAAAAAAGTTATGAACACTAGAAAGATAACATGAGAGACTAAATGTTCCAATAAATATGCTGGCAAAGTATAAAAGGTGCTCACCTTTTATACCAAGCAATCTGTAGTGAAATATTCCCTGGAAAACAAAATCCCAATACAAAACAAGTGCGTGTGGTCTTGTGGGTAAGCAACTGCACTGGGAATGTAACACAACCGGAGTAAAATCCTGGTAGCCAAATACATCAAAAAACACAAGGGGTTGCATCCACCCTCTGAACAAAAGTTACGTTGTCAACCCACATGTGTCCTTTACTTGTTCCCTGAAAAGCAGCCACAATCAGGGGAAAATAAATGCACCAGTATCAAGGATTGCAAACTCTCTTGCCAAATCATAGGCAAATAGTAATGACTTACTTTCCCTCTCATCATTTCCCCTCCACACCCCCATATCTGGCTTTCAACAATACTCTGCTTTATAAAGATAACTTAAAAAGTACACATACCATAGTGTCACGCAAATATATAAATCCTTATATAACAATGTTCGGCAAAAAGTGTACAATTGTTGCATTATCCCCTCCATCTTGATTTGGAGACTACAAATACCAGAATGCAATTCAGCAAAAGGCACAAAAATGGTCTACGAGTGCCAAATTTTCAAGGACTGAGAGTAGCACAGTTTAATACAAAATAATGCTGATGCCGTGTGTTATGAGATATTTAAAACTAAGAAAACACACAGCATTCTGGACTGTGGACTGTTTCCCACCTATGCAGTAATCACAACCGACAATGCTTAGTTTGAAAGCGAGTGTTACGCTCACCTGGTGTCCACGGGGGCGTTGATCTGAACCGCCTGATGTTACTTCTTCCAGTGATACACGGAGCGCCGATATGATGGAGTGGACCGGGCCACCCAGCTTGGTCTGTGTGGCTCGTATGAATACTCTTCTGTAATGCAGAAAGGGGGAATTAACCACCTTTGAGGTTTAAGCTTAACCCCACCTTCTCCCCATGAATTACTTTGGGACTCCTTTAGATTCTCACCTGATAATCTGGAAAGATGAACTCTCCATCCTGCTTCAAGTGCAGGGGCGCGTAGATGACCAGTTGCCTCACTGGTGTGGGAAGTTGGCGAGTTGCAGACGGTGTTGACTCCGTAGAGGTAATAGTTATAAAGAGTTCAAAACGTCTGGAATTCACTCTGTCCAATTCCCCTAGGTTGCCCTTATGGATCTGGAAAGAGTTCACGTGGCAACCAGAGATGCGCAGGTAAGTGTTTATAAAAGCTGTTTCGGAATAAAGAGGGAAGCTTGCTCTAACCTGTGGTCTTTTCCTTTTCAGGCATCCATTCGGAGGAAGATCCGTGGATTGAAGCGTTTACCGCAACCGGGTAAGTCTGTAGCGGAATGTTTCCCCATAGGGGCTGGGGTGCGGCAGAGATGCGGAGGAGGTTGCGCCGACCCGAGATTAGGTGAGTATCCCCGGTGATCTCAAGTAAGTCTTAATATTTTCCTTTGTTGTCTTAGATAACTCTCTGTTGCTCACCTTATTGTTATTATGTCCATAGGTGATGAAGAGCGGCCGCAAACTGAAGATGCGCGTGATGGAATGCTGAAAATGGCAACAGGTGAGTTCAGCACGGCGTTGCAGGAGGCGCGGCAAAAGCGTCTAATGGATTCTTTCTTCCAGGTCCAAGTCGGGAAGATGCAGGATTCAGGTGAGTATGAATAACACTCTTGCTCTAACCTTTCCTTCTGCTTTCCTTGCAGGGTTCAGGAGCTCCGGAGTGTAGACGGGCGTGCCTGAAGACTGGAAGCTGCTGCAGGCACGGTGAGCGTTACGCTGCTACTGCAGAATAACGCGAAGCACGTGTGGCTGTCTGGGCGTGGCTTAAATAGCTTTGGAAGAAGTCCCAGGTAAGTATTCTTCCACTGCCCCACCCAGGTAAGAAAATAGTCCCTGCATTAAAATAGTCCCTCCTAAGCCGTATTTGGCTTAAGTCTTCATGCAGCATGGTCTGCATCAGGTGAGTAAGCAGCATGGTCTGCTTTAGGAAAATTATCATTAATTAGCCTGGCGCCTATGGCGCCAGGACTGACTTTGTCCTTATGAGCCTGGCGCCAAAGGCGCCAGGACTGCACCCGAACAGCCCCTAACTGGGGCTTTTGGGCATGCTCCAAATGGCGTGATGCCTGCTTCCGGGGCTGCTGGGCCTGGTCTGGTTTCCCGGGGGCAGGCACCATGACAGCGAGGAAGGATCCGTCCCCTAAATCCATCCTGCCTGCACCGGATCTTTCTAAGCGTGATGTGCAAAACCTGTTAGAGCTTGATCAAGGTGGGAGGTGGCACTCTAGACGCTTTGGGCAAGGCTCTTTCAGAACATACGGGCAATTGGCAACGCTAGGTATATTTTTAAGTGACCATATTTTTCAATCCTATTCTTTGTTATATGTGTGAATCCTAGTGTTTTTCCCTTCCCCGTTCCTACCTCTTTTTTCCTTATTCCCCAAAACCATCCATTTCAGGGCCAACTATTCAGTTACAAAAATAGACAATAAAAACACATACGTATATATGGATCAAACACCTTTAATTGATTCTTTCGATGCTGTATGTGTAATAAAAATATACATACCCCTACGTATTTCATTATAGCCATGGTTATGCCCTGTGAAAGCCGTGGGTAAACCCCACCCCCAGTCGTTGCTGCAATTAGCCACGCCTGTATCTTGGTAACCGCGGAAAGAAAAACGTAAAAACAAAGAATATGTGTACATATAAATGTGGGCAGTAGTCTTGTAAATATTTATTTCAGGATACATTGAGATTAGTCTTTTTACACACTTAATGTAACACTTTAATAACGTTCTATTCATCAACACTACATATAAATGTAAACACTTTCATCACGACTTTGGCGGTAACCCTTAAAATCGGCGGTAACGCTATTAGCGCCGATTTTAAGGGTCCGTCGGATCACGAGTCCAAATACCGCAGGCGCCATTACAGCCAGCGCAAGTACAGCCAGCTGTACAAGCGCCAGCCAAAACAGCGCCAGGAACCATTTGCACTAAAACATCAGCAATCACGAGTCCGGCGTAGGCGCTATTAGCGCCAGAAAAGCGGCGGATAATCCACCAATAATACCTCCAGCAAAAAGCTGGAGGTAACAGAACACAGGCCACAGCAATAAGGGCCCAGGTGGAACCAATGGAAATCAGAGGCCTACAAAGGAGCCACCCATGCACAACACACCCTCCCCAACACCATTACATCAGCAGGAGCAGGGAGGAGACAGCAATAAGGGCCCAGGTGGAACCAATGGAAATCAGAGGCCTATAAAAGAGCCACCCATGCACAACACACCCTCCCCAACACCATTACACCAGCAGGAGCAGGGAGGAGACAGCAATAAGGGCCCAGGTGGAACCAATGGAAATCAGAGGCCTACAAAGGACCCACCCATGCACAACACACCCTCCCCAACACCATGCTGCCATTTGGAGCCGGGAGCCTTGATGTTGACTTCTACCTGCTGCGCCTGGAGCTACAGAGGCCAGCCAACCAGGCCAGGGCCCTGGGAGTGCAGGGGGCAGTGGGGATGAGGAGAAGGAGGAGGAGAGCAGCACCAACAAGGTGGACAGCCATCCCCAGGGTCAGGCCAACACCCTGGGCCCTGACTGATGGTCAGTTGGTGACAGAATATCGGCTGGACAGGGCAACCATCACCCAGTTGCTGGACACAATCCAGGGTGACATTGGCAGCTGCATAGCCACCAGCACGGCAGTACCTCCCCTAGTGAAGCTCGTGTCTGTGCTTCAATTTCTTGCGACTGGCAGCTACCAACATACCATTGCCATGATGCATGGAATGGCCCAGTCCACATTCAGTGCCATGCTGGAACAGGTGCTTGATGCACTGTTGAATTATGTGAACGAACACATTGCATTGCCAGTCATACAGGCACAGGTGCAACAGCTGAAGGGTCAATTCTATGCCATTTCCCAAGTCCTGAATGTAATAGCAGCCCTGGACTGCACACATATGGCACTCGTACCACCCCAGGCACATGAGGCTGCCTACAGAAACCGGAAACAGTACCATTGCCTCAAAGTGCAGATGACATGTGGTCCTGACCTCACCTTCAGCCACTGCTGTGCCCGCTACCCAGGATCCACCCACGACTCCATGGTCCTGCGCAACAGTACCCTGCCAGCGTACATGGAAAGGCACCGAGCCCAAAATACATGGCTACTGGGTGAGTACAAATGTATACCATAAAGCATGTCAATCCACAACTGATGCTGCCTGTCACAGAATCCATTATTCCTAAAAGGCAGCAGCATTACTGCAGCATTCACATTCAAGCACCTTGCACGATAAACCTTGGACATGTCCAACACAGCAGAACACACCCATGCAGGATGTGAGACATGTTGCGGCACAGTGACATATGGAAGGCCAACCACAATAAAGCCTCCTGTGTGAGTAGCACCATGGCTCCCAACACTGGCACAGTACAGAAATCCCACCCTGGCCATCGGACAGTAATGAAATTCCAAACCATAAGCTGGCACATCCACAAATGCACCACACATAAGTAGGCTAAGTATTGACAATGTACATCCCACGAATACTGTCGCCAGAATGGCCAGGGAAACGCATGGAGAACAGTACAGAACAGTGACAACCAGCAAATGCAAATGTAGCCAAATGGATTTGCAATGACACATGAGGCAGCCACTTCTATCATGCAGAAGTAGATGGAAGGGCCCCCTTATCCAGCGACAGGTGAATGAGTACTGTTACATCCAGAAACATAGGCGTACCAAGTGGAGAGTACCCCATTGATTCAATCGTGCCCCGTAGGACAGCACACTCCACAATGTTATCGGCCAAATGACAAATATGGCAAAATCAGACTGATGACAGAGCTCTGTACACCCACTGGACTTACCTTGTCCCCATACCGGCTTTCTCTCCCCTGCAGGTGATTCTGGATATCCCCAGTAAAAGTGGCTCATGACCCCTGTGCATCATCCACACACTGCGGCGGAGCGGGCATACAACCTTGCCCATGCCCGTACACGGATCTGCGTGGAGAGGGCATTTGGACTGCTGAAGGCACGCTTCCGGTGCCTCGACCGCACGGGAGGGTCAATGATGTATGCACCAGAAAAAGTTGACAAAATTGTATTGACATGTGCCATGCTGCACAACATCTGCTGTCGCAGAAATGTGCCACTGCTCCCTGATGCTCATGTGCAGCCACCTGAGGATGGTAGTGAGGGCGATGAAGTGCCAGAAGGTCTTGCACATGCTCAAAGGATTGGGCTGAGGGAGGGGAGGTTGGCCAGACAGGGATTGATTGATGGATTCTTTTAGAAATGGGTAAATTGGAAATATGTCATTTCAACATTAAATTGCATTTGTAACAATCACTACTGTCCATGCATTGTGATTTTTCTAACGTGATTTATTTTCTGTCCAACAAACCCCCCTCCCCCCAGTGAACACCCAGCACACAATCCCCCTCCCCCAGTGAACACCCAGCACACAATCCCGCCTGCCCCCAGTAAACACCCAGCACACAATCCCCCCTCCCCCCCAGTAAACACCCAGCACACAATCCCCCCTCCCCCCAGTAAACACCCAGCACACAGTCCCCCTTCCCCCCAGTAAACACCCAGCACACAATCCACCCTACCCCCAGTGAAGTACCCCCAACTGTGCAGATAGGCACATGTGTCTTATCAGGGCACCAACAACGATGCCATGCACCACTAGGATGGTCGTGGGCGCTTTCCTTTTCCGGGCCAATCTGGTGTGCGTGCCCTTAGGTGGCGCATAGACCGGCGCCTAGGAGATGGCTCGAGGGAACCCTCTGTGGGTGTGGTCAATGTCGAAGGGACTGAAGCGGCGGCCAGCATGTGCTGTCGCATGAGGTTGTTTCCCACCCTTGTTTGCTCAGCAAGTGCTGAGACTGCCTCCGTCAACTCTCTCACTCGTTGCCCGAAGCCTGTCAGGGCAGCGGTACATTGTTCAACGGCTCTGTGTGTGCGCACATTGTCCCGCGCTATGTATTTGCATCCATGCCGTATTGATGCACTGACTGCCTTGATGTGACGAGTCTGCACCTTGGCCATTGATTCCACCCTGGCCTGTTTGGCCTCAATAATGTCGAGTCGGCCCATCACTGCAGCCCCTGTGACGAAGGGCACCCCTGGTGTGTCATGTGCTGGCCTGCGACTTGTGCGCTGTCGGGTGGGGGGCTGTATGGGGACATTGGGCCGGCTTGGATTGGGTGGCCAGGCTCTGAGTGCCGGTCCTCTGGGCTGCCATATGATGGCGTATCCACGTCCGGCTGTGGTGTGCGGACACGACGCACAGGCAGATGTGGGATTTGTGCAAGCTGTGTGCCTGGCCTTGGGCTCCCCTGGGGTGTGACCATCCCTTCGGTGTCACTGCTTCTGGGAGAGTGCTGTCCTCCTGCCTTGTGACCATGTGGAGATGTTCCTCCCACGTCGGGCTCTGATCCACTGCTCTGTCCCTCAGCATAGGGGCTGTGACTGGTGGCTACCCTGCGGCCATGTGCGTCCTGCTGCTGTCTGGTAGGGCTGCGTTGGGGTGTAGTGGGGGTTGGCCTGGTTCGTCTCCCTTCCCTGCGGCCTCTTTGTGGGGTGGTGGTGCTGGTGGAGGGGCGGTGCCGTGGCCGCTGTGATAGTGTGGCCTCCTCCCCATCATCTTCATCCCGTTGGGATCGACGTGTTCCTGTGGGGTACATAGGGTGTGGTTTGAGTTCAATGCTACATATATTTGTGTGATGCAGTTCATGCCAACAAGTGGGATTGAAGACAGTATCATTCATGCATTCTCCTTGCATTCTGTTCTGTCGCCATGTGGTGCTTGTTGTGAGTGGGTATGGAGGTAGACTGCATGGGAATGTCGGAGTGACAAGATTGCATGCGTGGTTGGGGTGCACTGCGCTCAGGGTTTCGGGGGTGTATTCATGCGCACTTCAACTCAACATAGCTGTCCTATGGCTATGGATGACTATCCCCTGCCCCTGTCATTCATGCACTGCACGTGCAGGGTCGTCTTGGCAGCACTACGGTCCAATGGAAGTAGGCCTCGCTTATGGGGTATGCTGTTCCTCACACACATTTCCTCCCATTCATTCACTTGGGTTCTGCATGTGTGGTTCTTTCAGCTGCATGCATTCGGGTATGGGACTCACCTGCAGTTGGATCGATTTCAGTGCCTGCCTCCGCTCCACCAATGCCCTCGATGGTGCCAACATCTATCAGGGCACTCATTTTCTCCTCCCATGGTGTGAGTTCGGGTGGGGGTGGTTGTGGCCCTCCTCCAGTGGCCCTGCTTGCACTCCTGTGCTGTGACAGGATGCCACGGACTCGCACGCGCAGGTCGTTCAGGCGCTTGCGACAATCCTTCCCATCCCGGGGCACGTGCCCCACAGCAGTGACCCTCTGGCTGATTTTGCGCCAGATTTGTGCTCTGCGCTGGCCACTTGTTTTGCGCTGCTGCAGCTCCTCATGGTGTGTCTCCGCCTCCTCCAACAGTACAGCTAGCTCCTGGTCACTGAATTTGGGCTTTCTCACCCTGTCCAGGGCAGTCTTACCCGTAGTGCGCTCCTGAGACATGTTTTGGGGTTGGATGGCGTGGATGGCTTCCTGGGACTGTGATATCCGACGGATTGTGATTTCCAAGATGACCGCCGCTTTGTTTCCCGTTCCGGCAGTGACGCGTTTCCCGCGCGCTATGAGCGCGCGCTATCACCGCACGATATGGCGGTATCGCACAGTGCGCTGAATTTAAAGGTTCGCTCTATTTGCGATACCGGCATGGACCAGGGCGCGTGCACGATAAATCGTGATTTGGCGGATTGTCCACCGGGGACATTGGCATTAGCGCTAATTACATCTGGCGGACAATCCGCTGCATTACCGCCGAAGTCGTGATGAGGCATTTAAGTCAATATGCAAACCAAGTTTTTTAAGAACAGGTTTAATTGGGGGGAATGAGGTTGCACAATTTCTTTATATTTAACTTTCTACACGATATATCATTTTTATTAGCCCAATTGCCTGTAGTATTAATGTCAATTTTATATGATATAACAAAACCCTTGAAATTCAAGGAAAAACCTTTAGTTGCAGGGACGTTAAGGTGAGTAATACATTGTAACAAAACCTTGAAATTCGAGGAAAAAAGGTTAGTTCTAGGGACGTTAATGTGGAATCTTAACACAACAAACTCACTGAAATTCAGCTAAAGCCACCTTAACTTTGTGCCCCCTGTTGCCTATGACCACAATGATGACATCTCAGATCAAATCACTAATTACATGTTGTATGAGAACAGTGATGACATTACAAATCACATCACTGATGCCATCACTGTTGACAAGACTAATTACATTGTACATAACTGATTACATCAAAAATGGAATTAGACATAACATCATTTATAAGTTAGCTCATGAAACATTGATTACCTTAATGACAATTTGGGCCGTGGACTTGGCCATGACAAAGGCTGGGGTCACTGGCCAGCACCAAAGGCCATAGGTCATGGGCAGTTAGTGTTCATAAATACGAATGTGCATGGTGAAATGTCATGCCTAGTAGCCCATCACTGTTTTACAATATTGTCTTAGAATTTACAGTGGCCAACATTGAAAGCTGTAGTCAGTGGCCATGGCTAAAGGCCATAGCTAGTGCCCATTCATATGCTAGAATATGCAGTCAGCACAGCCAAAGGCCGTGGCCTCTGGCTAGTCTCGTGCTGAAGACCATTGCTAGTGGCTGGTTAGTGTGTATAATTGTCCGAAAGCGTGGGCAAAGAGTGGCTGTTGGCATGGTGGGGGCAATTTCATGCAGCAGGTGTCATCTCTACCCCCATTGTAGGTAGAATGGTACCTTCAAAGAAGAAGCCGACAGGGAGCAAAACCAGGAAAAGACTACATCTCCCAGCATGCTTGGCCCATAAAACTACAGCCCCAGCAGCCCAGGAACCTCTCCCAGAACAATCAGGCATACAGAGCCTGCAAAAGCGTGGGCCGACACCCAAACCAACACCCAAGCCTACGCTCATGCTCGCTGAGACTCAGGCGCATGCGTGAGCCTCACAAACTCGTTCGCGTTCCTTCATTCCTCCCTAGCGGACGTGATTCTGAAGAACTCCAGACTTCACATCATTCGCGGGGCCAGTCCTCACCTGAAAAACTCCTAATACGGCCCGCGAGATCAAAGATAAGTACTCCATTGGCTCACTAGAGCAATCAAAGACTAACTTGCATGAACCCACGTGGGAGGGACCCCGGTGTATTGTCCAGTGACAATTCAGAGATATCAGGGGATCCACGCTTGGGGATATTAGACACCTGGACACTAACCGCATGGCGTGCAACGTTAATTCATTCAGCATGCATCAGTACTAATTGAACTTGTGTGCTAGACAGCGCTGACAACGGATTGAGCGCATACTAATTGTTTTCCTGTTGGCAGGCAATCACGCTGCATCGGTGCGCTGCGGCTGCACTGCTCTAGCCTCCTGAACCTTTTCACTGATTGACACGGACACAGAGAACAGCCAGGGCTAAGTACTACCTTTTGTTTACTTTTGAATTCACTTTTGACTGGGAAAGTGAAGCGCAACGTAGCGCACAAGTACTATTGTATGCAAAGTATATTCATGTTACTGCAAATGGTTTTATGATAAGCA
The DNA here is from genome assembly GCF_040938575.1 of Ambystoma mexicanum. Lineage (NCBI taxonomy): Eukaryota > Metazoa > Chordata > Amphibia > Caudata > Ambystomatidae > Ambystoma > Ambystoma mexicanum. The sequence continues at coordinate 810,304,860 of NC_090932.1, forward strand.
TTTATGGTGTGGACAGGGTAAGTGCACCAGGTTACTTTTGTGGAATTTTCTAGCTGTAGGGAAGGGGCAGAACTCAGTGCTGGTATCTAACTGAGTGCAGTACCTCAACCCAGACAAAATGTGGTATGTATGCAAGCTTGAGAGAGTGAATGAGCAAGGAAGGGGTGTTGCTGGCAATCAAGCAACCCAGTACCACAACAATCAACAATAGAAGCTCACAGGACAAGAGCCTAGGAGCATGTTTTCCTTGTAAGCCCCCTACCCATCCATTGCCTTTCCCTAATCCTCTATCCAGTGTTCCCGATACCCCACACCGATCCAATCCAAGGACCCTAACCCTCTTTCCCTGTGGGGGTTGCTGGGCCTGCGTTTTGTATAATTCAGGTGCCAAGACCGCCAAGGGGAGGTAGGTGTTTGTGCTGCTTCTGCGCTGGAGAAAGCTGAACCTTGACAATAATATTCATTAGACACGGCCGGAGGCCATAGCTAGTGGATGGTTAGTGTTCTGTAATACACAGTGGGCACGGCCAAAGTCCATTGTTTATTGCATTTTATTATTTTAAAATATACAGTAGACATGGCCAAAAGATGTACAAACATGCTCATGGTCAAAAGGCATGGCTAGTCAGGCCTATTTATATGTTATAATATGTAGTGGGCAGAGCCAAAGATTGTAGCCACTGACCAGTATTGTGCTAAAGTCCATGACTAGTGCCTGAACAGTGTATATAATATACAGTGGCCACAACTGAAAGCTGTAGCCACTGGTGAAGGCCAAAGTCAATGGTTGGTGATCTATTACTGTTTTAAAATATACAGTGCCCATGGGTGAAGACTGTGGCCAGTGTCCATGACTGAAGGCCATGATTAGCACTCATTAATGTGTTCAAATATATTTGGTCATGCACACTTACCATGGCTGAAGGCCATCCTTACTGCTGGTTACTGTTGTGATGTAATTAGTGATGTCATCAGTGATATGATCTGTGATGTCATCATTGTGGTCATAGGCTGCGCAACAGGGGGCGTAAAGTTAAGCTGGCTTTAGCTGAATATCAGGCATTTTGTTGTGTTAATTTCTCACCTTAATGTCCATGCAAAATGGTGTTTTATTCCTTTAATACAGGGCCTGTGGTAGCGGCACTTTAGTTATGTAGTTATGGTTAAGTTGCTCAAACCATACGAAGATCACTTTTTGGGTGGCTTATAACTTTTCCCCCCTGGACAAATACTCACGAAACTTTGCAATAAAAGTATCTGGCCTAGTCAGATTGATTCTGTAAAGATTGTTGAGGTTTTGCTGAGAGGGGGAAAAGTTATAGGGGGATCCCAAAATGTGTGGTTTATCCCATAGACGCAATGGAAAAGGTTTTTGCTCATGTCTACAGCCCAAACCACTGGATGGATTTTCACCATATTTGGAGTAGGAGCAGGGACTTGGTCCCGAAAGCGTGCTTTTGTAAATTTGCTGCAAATCCGTCCAGTCGTTTTTGGAAAAAATGACCATAAATTAGGTTAAAAAAATCAGTGAAATCCGGGTTCAGTCCGCTGACTCACTTCCCTGTTTGGTTCATGGACGGGCCTCTGATTGGTCCAGAAGGAGGCGTGAGGTCCACAGACATTGGACGTGCCCGCTGATTGGATGCTAAAAAGCGTGAGGTGCATCATACTTTTGGAAACGCCCGCCATGTTGGATCTGCGGACAGTCACTGGTGTCTGCGGACAGCGTGCTGGGGGAAAAGTCTGTAAAACACATTTTGGGTTATTTTGTGCTGGGAAGGGTGGGGGATTGGAAAAAAGATCATATGGGGCTATTTTTGTAGGTGGAAAAAGGTCAGGCAGGTGTCATAGCTGTCAGCAGACACCACACTGGTTCGCGGACAGTGCCGTGAGCAGACAGCTTGGTAAAGACATTTGGTATTATTTGATGGCTGAAAGAGGGCATAGAAATGGTAATGAAGTGGAATGAAGTCAATGTGGAGCTGTTTTTTTATAGGTAAGAAAAGGGTTTGGAAATGGTGCTGAGTTCGCAGTCAATTTTGGTATCAAAATCATGGCCCCAAGAGTAGGTCCCATAAACACCACAGTAGTAATATGTGTATAGTAATTATAGGTAATGTAGTAGGAGTATGGCCAGAATCACCATAGTAGTAATATGTGTATAGTAATTATAGGTGATGTAGTGGGACTACAAACTGTTTGTAATATGGAGGAATTATATAATTGAACTGTATATGGTACTTATGATTGTAGTATAATTGAGGATAGTGCTCATAGAATATGTATTTGATTATAATTGCTATGCTTACTTAGTTTTGTAGCGTTATGAAACTGGACTCTGGTTTATTTTCTGTGGAAAAAACAGTAAAATGGGTTCAGCAGGATAGTTTAAAAATTGTAGTTTCAAACAATTTTACATATAATTTTTTTTAGACCCTCATAAACAGTACATTCTAAGTAATATGTTTGGTACAACATTGGTGTATGACACACTGCTGTTTTTGTGACATTAAGTAATCATTGGGTCATTGGAACAAAAAATCTGTACTGCACTAAAAAAACTGATTACAGTTATGTGAGTGTATGGGTGATAGTATGTTTGTTTCAAGTATGTTGTGATAAGGGAATGCTTGAATTAGTTAGCTACCTGTTTGCGTATTCTAACTACATTAGAGGTTAGAAGATGTTTTGCCGTATAAGAATTGAGATGGCGTATTTGAAGTGTTTGGGAATGAAGGGAATTTGTCAAGTAGTTAGATACCTGTTGGCGTATTTTAACTATTTTAACTTGCAAAAGTACTAGTGTAGTATTATGGATGTAGTTAGATACCTACTGGCATAGTCTAACTGTTAATTGTGCTATAGTTTAGTGACAAAATTTGACTTGAAGGAATATTAATTAGGCATTTGTTAAATTTGCTGATAACCTATGTTTTGGAGTAACGGAGGTATCATTACATTCAAACCAACCACTTCTTTTTTTGACATATGCAGTGTAGTGCCCTAAAGTGGTTTTGGCATCTGTGTGGTATACTAAAACTACTGTTGCAACGGTTTTCTTTCCAAGATACTTATTTATTTTATTTATTTATTTGTTAAACGCCCTAACCCAAAGGTATCATGAAGTTGGTTACAGAGAATCAGATACAGGTACAAGCAAATGAAAAGAAGGCAAGTAGTATTACTCAAGTTTGTCGAATAACCAGGTTTTGATCTGTTTTTTAAAAAACAGATTAGGATTGCTAATTTCTTATACATGATGGTATGGGGTTCCAAAGAGTGGGGGCTGCAACTGAGAAGCTGCTGCCACCCACCCTTTTGCTCTTGTACCATGGAATGTCCAGGGAGGTGGGGTTACTGGATCAAAGAGATTATTGTGCTGATTTTAGAGAGGCACAGTCAATGAGATATGAGGGTGCGCCCTTGCAGATACATTTGTGGGTAAGCATGAGAGACTTGAAGAGAATCCTAGCTTTTATGGGCAGCCAATGAGCTTCTCGTCTAGTTGCAGAAATGTGATCACTGTGTTTGAGTCCAAGGGCGGCTCGTAAGGCTTTGTTCTGCAGATGTTCTAGTTTAGATAGGTTTGCAGCAGAGGTAGCCAGAAAAAACACATTGCAGTAATCCAATTTATAAAGAATCAGAGCACACGCTAGGGTCAGGGAGGTAGGCAGTGATTGGAATTGTCTGCTTAGTGAAATCAGTTTGGCAGTATAAACTGTGGAGGAGGATAAGGCGCTTATGTACCTTACCATTGAGCAATCTGATTTTAGGTAAACTCCCAGTGATTTTACGTGTTTTGAAACAAGGATGGAAGTGCCTTCAATGAGTATTGAAGAGTACTTATTGTCAAGGGATTTCAGCCGAGCAGGCGAACCAATGATGAGGGGCTCAGTGTTGTCACCATTAAGGCATTGGCTATTCGTAGCCAGCCAGTTTTGGATGATAATGTATACTTTATAGATTTTACGCAGTGTCCTGCATGTAATCACCGGAAATGGGGATGAGAATTTGGGTGTTGTCAGCAATGTTGGTGTATGTGATGCCCAGGGAGTCAAGAACGATGAACAGGGGTTTTGTATAGCTATTATAGAGAGTCCGGGAGAGGCAAGAGCCTTGGGGAACCCCGAGAGGAGAGGATATGTGATCCGCCGCCTCATCTCCAATGAATACTCTAGTAGTGCATTCAGATAAAAAAGATTTTACCCAGAGTGTAGCTTCAGGGGAGAAGTGAAAGTTTCCACTTATGGAGAAGCAGAACTTATCATGGTTGACTAAATCGAAGGTGGCTAAGAGGTCAAGGAGGAGGAGGATGCTAAGGTTACCAGCATCACAGATCTTATCCATCTGGATTTTGAGGTCAAGTAGGGCAGTTTCAGTGCTATGTGTAGGTCAAAAGCCTAATTGTCTTGCTCCAAGAAGGTGGTTGCTCTCTAGGAAGAGTTGTATTTGGGAATAAACTACTCGATCTATTATCTTCAATAGAAAGGGAATGGAGGCGATGGGCCGGTAATTAGTAGGAATGGTGGGATCAACAGTGTTTTTTTTTAAATAAATAGGTTATCCATGCTGCTTCAATGTTATGTGGGACAGGATTGGAGGAAAAGGAGGCATTGATGAAATCATTGATGATGGGCGCTAGGGTGGGAGTGCAGAGTTTCACAAGACCGGCCGGGAAGGTTCTCCCCTTCAATTAGAGGGTTTGAGTGCAAGGATGGTCAATAAGGTCTGCTTTTGAGTGACTTGGTTGAAGATGAATTGGGGCAAGTTGTGAGGAGGGAAGGGGCTGACAATGTTTGCTGGGAGCACTGTAGTAGGTTTAGAGGCAAGGGCGTCTCTTTTAGCTTAAATTTTCTCCTGGAGAGAATGAATTTTTTGTGACAGGGCATTTTGGATAGTCGTGCACCAAGATTTGTCTACGTTGTGGGTAGGGTGTTGGGAAAAGGTGATTTCAGTTCTCTGAGAATTGAGAAGAGTGTTTTAGTGTTTGGCCCTGCATTGGAGATGCGAGTGTTGTAAGAGTTGCATTTGTCTGACACTACTGCCGATTTATAGTTAATAGTAGCTGAGTCTAGTGCCAAGACATTAGTATCCAAAGGGTTTTTTGTGTGCAGATGTGCCAGGGCTCGCTTCGTACTGCTAACAATGAGTTCATCATCAAACCATAGGTTGGCAGGTTTGTGGATGTTAGGGATTTAAGCAGCGATTGAAGCATGTGTCTCTAGAGTGTTTTGAAGGCAAGAGTGGTAGAGGCTGGCAATAGTGCAGGGATTGGTATTGGTGAAATCATAGAGAGTGATGATATGAGTGTGGGTTTGAGACTTTCGTGAGTGAGTTTGCGGGTGCTTCTGACCATTATACATTTGGGGGTCTGTCCAGTAGAGACATGTAGGTGGTTGTTTCGAGAGTGAAGGTGATCAGAAAGTGATCACTCCACGGTACTTCAGAGATCGATTTGATGTTGATGGTAGAGTTGGAAGTGAGAATCCAGTTTAGAATTCTACCTTTGTTAAGTGTGGAAGTATTGATGAGTTGGGAGAAGTGCATATCTTGAAGCGCTGATGCTAGCACGGCAGCTTTAGAGTCAGCTGGTTCATTGAAGTCCAGATTAATGTCACCTGAGATAATGAATTTGGTTAGACGCTTTATTAGGGGAGTGATGAGAAGTGGGATGTCAATGTCAGAACTGGTGGTATTATGAAGTTGTTGGTAGTTCAACAGGATATTGTATGCAGTTTTGGGGTTGGTAGTTAGCTTCATGATTAGAGGTTTGTAGCCTAAGATGGTTGGGATAGGACAAGGTCTGAGTTGTAGCAAGCTTTTCGCTATAAGCGCAACTGTTCTGCCTGTTTCAACAAGACGGTCTGCTCTGAGGATAGTGTAGTCGGGAGGGACCCCGCTACATCCAACCCTCTCTCCCCAAATACCTCCCTGATAGAGCTTTTCGGTCTGCTAGCTCCAACTCTCTGCAAATGAGACGCTTCTCTAAACAAAGAGTGGGGGGTAGATCACTTTCCTCTGAAGGAGCTGTCCTCTGGAATTGTCTCCCTGCCATTCCCAGGTATGAGCTGCATCTCCTTAAGTTCTGGAAGCTCCTTAAGACCCTCCTTTTCTCCTTTCTCCTTCACTCTCCCCCTCCCCTGCTAACACCTTATTTCTGCCGCAGTGACTGGCTGCCTGTTTCCCTCTGAGTACTACAGTGCTCCAGGTCCCCCCTCCCAGTCCACCCTTCTTCCCTGTACTTACCTGCAATCCATGGCACTTGTCCTCTGGGCTCCACTTAGCACTTGCACCTGCCTCTTCACCCTTTTCCCTTCCCACTATAGCATTTCGCTTTTTTTTGCACATCCCGTCACCCACCCTCTCCCTCACACTTCTTTTTCTGTACTTTCATGATCCGAATGTCACAAGGCCTTTTAGGACCATTATTGTATCTTTCTCCCTTGTTCCCCCCTTTTTTTCTCTTGTGGCGCCTTGAAACCCCATTGTTATATAGGCACCTTACAAATATCCAATAAATAAATAAATAAAAATCAGAAAAGCCAGCCTCTAAACATGCCCGGGAGGTGTAAACGTCTCACTTGAGACTGACAAAGCGTTTCCTGGGATGGTCTAAACCCTCATACGATAATTCTTCAAAAAAGGAATCATTCCCAACTTAAAATTAGTTCCTGGCCAGATTGGCTTTGACTTAGGGCCACATTTGAGTTGGACAGATTTATTTGCAAAAATACGACCAGCGGTAAATACCAACACCACAACTCTGGTATTTCTTCAAATTTCACTAAAAGATAGGGTATTGTACCAATGGTTGAGGTAGCAGCTCTGAAATAATACCTCCATCAGTAGTAACTTTAAAGATATTTTTTAAACTTGTCTTTCTACCCATTTCCCCATTCATTGTGAAGGTGGGTTTGGATTTTGTATAATAGTGGTTCATACTATTACTGCCAATTTTTCAACAGAAAAGAGTTAATACTGACCCTTTGATGCATTCCATGAGTGAGGCGGAAAGATATGGCATCTGTGATACTCAACTTTTACCACTTAGTATGCGCCAAATATTTGTATTTACTGTATGGAAGGATAGTGCCTGCACCCCTCCCCCCCATTTGTACAGTGAAAGAATTACTTTTCTGGTGCCATTTTCAAATGTTGAAAATCTATTTGAGGACTTTACTCCCAGCAGTATTACAATGTTATACCACTGGAGCTAATGCACTGAACATGATATCAGTGGACGGTAATTACGGTAGTGTTTCACAAAAAGTACCAAACTTACAATTACTAGAAACCTCATTATCAGGTCTTTAATTCCTTACTTTCCTCTTAAACCACAATATTCTCCATTGTCAGAATTTTGATTACAGTTTTAATCATGAGTTATGAGCACCGTACCGGGTGGTAACGTCCCCCAGTCCAAGTTATAGGGCCTTTAACCATGACCTGTGGATTTTACCACCTGGTACGTCCCTCTGAATTTGTGATTATGACTATTATCTGCCCCCACCCCCTGGTTTACGTCCCAGGGTCCTAATAGGAATGTATTTCTTTGAAACAACAGGATCAGCAAACATGCGACCCGGTGTTTAAATGAAATACCAACCTATGTAGGGTAAACCTCCAATAACAAGAAAGATAAATAACAATCCTCTAAGGAAAAAGGCTTAGTGCACCCTTTGTGAGAAGCACAAGAGCTTTATTTGTATCCAAAAAGGAAATGGCGACAGAGTATTATAAGTCCATTGCCACAGAGCTCTCTCTCTTCTTGAAAGCAGACAGCACATTATAACCGTAAAAACCATCCTCTGTAATGCACACAATATACTGTGTTCCTCCACCGTCATAGGCTGCCACCTATATACATACTACTGACTACATATAGACCCCCAGATTATTGGCCACATCCTCTTCGACTCCAACTTATTCACACGTGGGTTTCAAGTTCTTCACTTTGGGTTTCTGTTAGGTGATTGCTTGGGTTACTGAAAACACTGCCCTGCCCTAAGGTCTAATTACGTGATGTGCACCTGGCCGTCAACATGAGCTCAGTGGATAACGCAGAGGTCAGTATGGTCCTTGCGGATAAAGAAACTCTTTTCTCATCCCAGACACACAGGTGCCTCCACCATGCCTCCCCGTCGCAATCTTATGTGTATTGGCATCATCCTTTGCTCTCCTGGTACAAATCACAGGCCCTTTTGTTCTCTGCTCCCCCCTTATCAGCTACTCCTACCAGGGTATGTCTGATTATTCTGCAGGTCCCACTTTTCAGTCTAATTTGTGAAGTATTTAGGTGGTTTGCTCACAGACATATCATATTTCAACCAGGATGGCTATTATCCCAGGGGGCGCTAGTGGCTTAAATCTCAACTTATGTTTTGGCAACTCAAAACCTCTGCCCTCGCTCCCAGGGGTTTTCCTTCATGACAGACCACAGCCTACTCATATTAGGCAATTTACATTCCCTTCTAATTTTGCAACGGTCTAACAAGATACATTTGTGCATGAGTGTGCGTGTTCCCTACCTCGCCTGGTGTTGTCATGGGATATTCGAGCATAAGGCCTCATTGTTCTGTGTTCTCAACATGGCCTGCAAGGACCCAGGCCTAACTTCTTATATGGTGACACTTCTATGTTTCTCATCCTTGGGCGGGGACTTGCACTTTGTGTGATGTACAAATATAGTATTTATAACTAACACTTTATAGGGCTGTTTCTAATTTGCCCTAGCCCTATCTAAATTTCTACTATTAGTGCACCCTGCACTTTTTGCCTATGCCCATAGAATTCCCCCAACCCCTCTGTACCCTTGCATGTTTATTTCTTGTGCATTAGCATATTTTCTGCAGTTTAAATCATTTGGGAGGGGCTGGAATCTGAATGTTCATCCCAACACCGAACATTCCCCCATATAAATGGAAATGAGGCTTAGATCAGAGCCCCTCTGATATTTTCACGGTGGCCAGGTGGACATGAGAGGAGTGGCGGACTGGGGCCCCGAGCCCTTCAGGTAAGTGAAAGATGGGAAGGGAGTGGATAAAGAGGCTGGGGTGCCAGGGGATGGAGAGAAAATTGTGGGGGGTTTGCAAATAGTTGTCAGTTCACTTTCGGAATGGCGGCTTACACCGTGAGGTTCAGCCAGTGTTCCAAGTAATCTGATTGGTTGCCACACCCACTCCGGATGCTAATTATCGATCAATGTGTCTAGCATAAAAGGTGCTAGTATTCTGCAATTGGTTGTGAGAGAGCGCTGTCAATGCAACACAATTTAACATGTGGTTAAACCCCATTGCTGCCAGGTGAATTTAAGCTTTGTCGCCTTTTTTAACTAAAACATACATTGTCCATCCCTATAGCTTAGTAATGACATAGGGAGTGACACCAGTAGACACATGTATGCAAATAATCAATCTCTCTATGCCAAATAAGCTTTTTTCTGGAGATATTTATGAGACGCTGCAGCACCGTTTCTTCATGTGCACATTTGGTGTAATGTGTAACGTTTGTTTCTGAAAGGTATCAAATTCACATTTAATCTGTTTGGTTCTTTTTGGGCTGTGCATTGATTATGTTACACACCCAAGGAGTCTGAAGTAAGCTCAAGTGTAATCATTGACATTACGATTTAGCCATATAAAATGCAGACATTTGGACTGTTTCGTGGAGCAGTGTCCTGCAGAGAATCCACCTCACTAACATGGCAGAAAAAGAAACAAAGTTTGCATTCTGTCACATATGGTCCTTATTATTATGTTCTTTTTGCCCCTGCTCCATTGGCCTTCAAGTACCCTGCCAATATTCCCATGTAGAGGAGCAGCTGTATACATCTGCAGGAGATCCCGGCCATATAGCTCCCCTGTATTGGAGACACGAGACTGTGCCGTGTTTGACACCAGCCATCATGCCAATACTGCAGCACGTGTTTGAAGAGACCCATTAAGAGAACCTTATCGAATGTACCCCTGAAGTGACGACAGCCTGCAGGAGGATCTCCCTGAAGGAATATGAGAAGGAGCAAAGAAGAGGAGCTAATGATGTCGTAAAAAGTGTGCACAACATCTTGAGATACTGGCTGAAGATGAAGAATTGGATTCTAGAAAGCTAATGGTGAAGGAAGGATCGCTTGAACTCTGAAATGTAAAAGTAGATGATTACACATGCACTAAGTGCTGCAGAAAACAACCGTTCAATAACTGTACAGATGCTGAAACACAAGGTAGATTAAGTCATCATAGAAGCTAGCTATGAGTAATGAATAGAATGCAGGTGAAGCCGCCATTGTACAGAAACTGGACATTGGTATCATTATTCAAGTAAGCCAGAAACCAAGAAGGAAGAGTGGAGCACAGTGTTGCAGCAAGACTAAAAGGCTCGTGGTCAACTATCTGCACTGAAGAAGAACAAGTGTGAAGAGGATGTACCTTTGCACGTTAAGGTGCAAGAAAGAACAAAAAGGATGCATATATTTATTTAATTTAGAGCATTTAAAGGCTGCAAAAATTGACCAAATCGTGGCATTCTGTTATGTGAGCCAAGGATGGAAATAAAGTTTGAACTTAGAGTTCCAGACACGATAGCGAGTGCCCTCACTCCCGTGCATTCTCAAAGACAAGGATACTCAGCAAGACCAAGTACAAAGACAATTTAATGGCAGGAGGCATGGATGATGAATGATGCTGGGCTAATTGAGTGGTGAGTTAGTCTCATGTCCTATCTCCCTGCTCCTGGGTCTGGGCTTACATGCTGCTAAATGAACCGAATGTTGCAGACATGGCACAAGCGTGCCAACCAATTGTATTAGTCCATATAACGAAGGACCATATAGTTTGAAAACCTATGAGAAACTGGTCCACATTACGAGGTGGGTGCAAAGGGATGCCGGGCACCGTTAAGGACATCGGTGCCGGTAATCCCTTTGCTCCCTATTCTGAGGTCCCTTAGCGGGTCCCTTCCTTAACGCCTGGTTTTACCAGGCGTTATGAACGGGGCCTGTTAAGGGACTTCAGAGCTAATAACGGTACTGCAATTTGCGGTACCGTTATTAGCGCCTTCCCATTGAGCCCTATCGGGGCTCAAATGGGAATGGGGAATGGCTTTTTCAATGTGGACTTACCGGTCCCACAAAGGTCGAAATAGACTGGTAAGTCCCCATTGAATGAGGGCGGACTCAGTACCAGTATTGGAGGTAGTCATGGCGCTAATAGCGTCAGCACTACCTCCAACCTCATAATGAGGCCCGCTGTGTATCTAATATTTCTGAAATTACAAGTTTTAAGATGTAGGCATAAGTTGTCCACCTGATAATGGGCAGCCAATAACAATCCTAGCTCCTATAGAAATGTATACTTAGATGTTTCCCATAACCAATCCCGACCCTTGATAGATTTTTCACTATTGCTGCGTAGTATGACATCACACTGACATATTTTTGTGTATAGGAACCATATTGTGTTTAGAGATCATTGAGAGACTGAGCGTACATCTGTTGATGTTCGTTGTAACCTCCCTGTTTTAGAAACTTGTTAATAAAACAGAACTTGCCATATTCTTGAGTTCATCTGGTTATTTGGACTCTGAATTATTCTGGTGTAATCCCATCCATTACCATATGCACGTTCCCAAGGGCCATAAACTCCCCCATTTAGTTCACCCCTCATTAACAAACACTCTCACCACCCATCAAACCCCCATCTTGCATCCCTTGCTCCACTCCCTACTCTCCACCTTTCACTCCTGTCAAATCTTCTGCTTATCCTAGTTTTGAGAAAATCACTTTGAATAGATGCCTAGATGTGGTTCCAGAGTATGCTGCGCCTACAGAGTCAAGCTGCACCTTACTTGTGATGCTCAATGAGGACAAAAATACCTGGGGTTCCTTGTGGTTTCCTGCAGAAGGAATGTGAACCAGCAGTTCAGTCTGGACCGCCCCTTTTGGAATGCAATCAGGCCTGATTTGCATATGGTCTTTCAACGCCTGTAGTGGCATGGCAGGCTGAAGGACAATGGTCTGGAAGGTTGTCTAGGGCAATGCCAGAGGTTATGATTTATTCTAAACCTTCCATCTATCATTATTCAGTTCTTTGTTTCCTAAAATCAACCTTAAGTAATTATATCGGGTCTACATTTTTTTGGGGGGAAGTGCCCTGACACAGCCAAAGAATGGCATGTTGGCACAATATCAAATAATATAACCTATTTACATGCATGCTACACACATTAAGATTGAACATGATCCCTTATACAAAAAGAGATTGCGACTTGTGTGTCATACATTGTTTTTCTCAAATTATAGGAGCGTATCAGAATATTGTGTAACATCATGCACACATGCCTGCATTGTCCTAAATACACATTTTTTTTTAGTTTAACTTTTTTTCTGGATTTCTGGGTGCTAAATTGGATCCAAGCTATGCACATCTCTTTTATCAAAGTTTCAAGTATTCCCACATCATGATAATACCTAAAATTAACAAATGGCAGCGGTTCTCCCGTCATTAATGAGTTGTCCATCATTTGAAGTAGAGAAAGAATAGATAATAGATTGCTTCACCAGTGTGAAGAATCTATGAACATTCTATATGCTCCCTTTAATTCAGTTTTAAAAAGGACATCATCACTTCCCTGGATATACAGGTCACACCAATGCCAGAGAAATTGATATCAAGCATCTCCAGGAAAGCCTGTAATCACCATGGTCTTCAGGTGTATTGTAGTCAACAGTCTGCATTACTGGTTTAAGTTACACCTTATTCTCCTTTCCTATCATTCCAGAGGATGTCTCCAAACGCCCAGGATGCAGCCACTGCATTAATTGATACATGTTTAAGATTCAAGGCTTGAGCTGTGAATCAGCATCGCAATTTAGGAGCACGCCTGAGAGCAGAGCAGAATGAATGCCTGCCAGTTGTCAAGGGGGTGAAATAGTGAAGGATGCCGTTTGCCACAAGGTTCAGCACAATGTGAGAAGTGCCATCCTGAGAAATTACCATGCAGTGGAAGCTGAAGAGACTTTCGAAAAAAAATATATTGCTTTGCCTCTTTTTTTGCATAGCACAGAACACATAATCTCCACTGACGTTCATCACATGCAAATTGTTCTCATACATATTCATTGAGAACAGTCTCAAACCGTAACTAGATTTTGCGAATTAGCGGGTCAACAAGCTCAGTCGCAGCGCTACTCTTGGAAGTCCCAACGCCTGTCTTATACACATCAATAGAAGGAATGATTCTCGTGCCTGGCCTTACAGTGGAAGAAGGGAGATGGACGTAGTGCAGCACAATGATTGAAAGCTATACACAGGTTTTACTTGACATGATATGTTATGATATGATATGATATGATAGTTTATTTATATAGCGACTATACACAATGTGTTTGAAAGCACTTCACGGTAAGGGAGGGAACATGGGAAAATACAATGACATTCTTACAGGCCATGAACAACAAGAATGGGAAATTACTATCGTACTCGGCCTGGTGGCATTTCACATAGTGCAAGAGCTAAGACACAGATAAGAAGGAAATGGGAAACAGACAGGCCACTACCATACTACGCCTGACGACATTTCTGGTAGAGCCATAATATTACAAGATGTGAGGGAGAGGGGAGGAGAAAGTAGGCAGAGGAACAAAACAAGCAACTATCATACTAAGCCTAATGAGATTTCAGATAGTGCTGGATGGGGGGAGAACAAGAATGGGAGGGGGGGAAGGGAGAGAAACAATTGGTGCTATCATACTAGGTCCACGGACAATTCTGATAGAATAAGTGCAAAGAAATAATTAATAGAGGGAGGAGAGAGGGAGAAGGGAGAGGAGGAGAGAACAGAGAATAAAACAGTGAAGAGACGAGAAGCAGAGGGGATAGCGAATACAGTTGCAGAGGTCAATAAAACACATAGGGGCCAATTCATAGCATCTGGCGCCGAAAAGGCGCAAGCGCTGCGCGCCGAGAAGGAGCATGTGCCAGTCGTGGCACAGAGAAATTATTGTGCTGCACATGCATTCATGGATTTCCAGAGGCATCAGTAGCTGTGGTGCAAGGAACAGCAAGCTGTGCCAGTAATGCCCCTAACATGCCCCCATGTGCAGTAAAAAGCAAGTGAAATGCCTACCATGGCGCAAGCCTCCGCACGATCCCTGGGCCAGCATACAGCCCCCCAGCCAAATCGCATGAAAACACCTTGCAATCCCCGGCCGCACCCCAGCCAAATCACGTGAAAACTCCATGCGATCCCCCGCCACACCCCTGCGTATACGCGCAAAAACACCTTGCAATCCCCAGTCGCACCACAGCCAAATTACATGAAAACTCGGCCCGATCTCCGGCTGCACCGCAGCCAAATCGTGTGAAAACTCAGCGCGATCCCTAGCCGCAACCCAGGGTAATCACGCAAAAACACCTTGCAATCCCAGGCCGCAACCGTGCCAAATCGCATGAAAATTCTGCACAATCCCCAGCTGTACCCCAGCATAATCGCGCAAAAACTCCTTGCAATCCCCGGGCGCACCCCTGCTAAATCACGTGAAAACTCCATGCAACCCCCGGCCGCACCCCATGTATACAAGCAAAAACACCTTGCAATCCCCAGCCGCACTACAGCCAAATCGCGTGAAAACTCTGCACGATCCCTGGCCGCACCCCAGGGAAACCACGTGCCCTCCCACGCAAGGCCTGCCCCTCCAGCAGCCACATTGCGTGCGAACACCTCACAATCCCAGGCCGCACACCAGAGAAAACACGTGCCCTCCAAAGCAAGGCCTGCCCCTCCAGCAGCCACATGACGCATCAACACCTTCGATCCCCAGCCGCACCCCAGTGTAATCACTTGAAAACTCCACGCAATCCCTGTACGCACTTCATAGGAAATGTGTGCCCTCCAACGCAAGGCCTGGTCAACCACCAGCCAAATAGCACCACAACACCTCACAATCCACGGCATGCAGGCCTCTCCAGATGAGCCAGCCCAGCCTACATCACCCGTCACCCTGCAGGCAGCCCCCTCCAGATGGGTCACCTCAGCCCCCATCACACTGCAGGCAGCCCCCTCCAGATGGGAAACCCCCGCTCCCATTACCCGTCACCCTGCAGGCAGCCCCCTCCAAATGGGCCAACCCAGCCCCGTTCACCCATCACCCGTCACCCTGCAGGCATCCACCTCCAGGTGGGACACCCCATCACCCTGCAGGAGGCCCCCTCCAGACGGGCTAACCCAGCCCACATCACCCATCTCCCTGCAGGCAGCCCCCTCCAGGCGGGACTCCCTAGCCCCAATCACCCATCACCCTGCAGGCAGCCCCCTCCAGATGGGACACCTCAGCCCCCATCACCCGTCAACCTGCAGGCAGCCCCCTCAAGATGGGACACCCCAGCCCCCATCATCTGTCACCCTGCAGGTAGCACCTCCAGATGGGACAACCCAGCCCCATCAGCCATCACCCTGCAGGCAGCCCCTTCCAGGTGGGACACCCCAGCCCCATCACCCATCACCCGTCACTGTGCAGGCAGCCCCCTCCAGATGGGCCAACCCAGCCCCCATCACCTGTCACCCTGCAGGCAGCCCCTGTCCAGGGGGACCCCCCAGCCCCATCACCCGTCACCCTGCAGGCAGCCCCTCCAGATGGGCCAACCCAGCCCCCTTCACCCATCACCTGTCACACTGCAGGTATCCCCTCCAGGCAGGACACACAAGCCCCCATCACCCGTCACCCTGCAGGCAGCCCCCTCCAGATGGGCCAACCCAGCCCCCTTCACCCATCACCTGTCACACTGTAGGTATCCCCTCCAGGCAGGACACACAAGCCCCCATCACCCGTCACCCTGCAGGCAGCCCCCTCCAGACGGGACACCCCAGCCCCCATCACCCATCACCTGTCACCCTGCAGGCAGCCCCCTCCAGACGGGCCAGCCCAGCCTCCATCACCTGTCACTGTCACCCTGCAGGAAGCCCCCTCCAGGCGGGACACCCCAGCCCCATCACCCATCATCCTGCAGGTAGCCCCCTCCAGACGGGTCAACCCAGCCCGCATCACCTGTCACCCGTCACCCTGCAGGCAGCCCCTCCAGGTGGGCCAACCCATCCCCCATCACCCATCACCCTGCAGGCAGCCCCCTCCAGGCAGGACACCCCAACACCTATCACGCATCACACTGCAGGCAGCCCTCTCCAGGCAAGACACCCAGCCCCCATCACCCGTCACCCTATAGGCAGCCCCCTCCAGATGGGACACCCCAACCCCCATCACCCGTCACCCTGCAGCAGGCAGTCCCCTCTAGATGGGCCAACCCAGCCCCATCACCTGTCACCCTACAGGCAGACCATCTCTAGGTGGGACACCCCGGCCCCATCACCCGTCACCCTGCAGGGAGCCCCTCCAGACGGGCCAACCCAGCCCCCTTCACCCGTCACACTGCAGGTATCCCCCTCCAGGCAGGACACACCAGCCCCCATCACCCGTCACCCTGCAGGCATCCCCCTCCAGATGGGATGCCCCAGCCCTCATCAGCCGTCACCCTGCAGGCAGCCCCCTCCAGATGGGACACCCCAGGCCTCATCACCCATCACCTGTCACCTTGCAGGCAGCACCCTCCAGATGGGCCTACCCAGCTCCCATCATCCATCACCCTGCAGGTTGACCACCCCAGCCCCCATCACCCGTCACCCTGCAGGCAGCCCCCTCCAGATGGGACACCCCAGCCCCCATCACCCATCACCCTGCAGGCAGCCCACTCCAGGCAGGACACCCCAGCCCCCCTCACCTGTCACTGTCACCCTGCAGGCAGCCCCCTCCAGGTTGGACACCCCAACCCCATCATCCATCGCCCTGCAGGCAGCCCCCTCCAGAAGGGTCAACCCAGCCCCCATCTCCATTACCCATCACCCTGCAGGCAGCCCCTTCCAGGCAGGCCAACCCAGCCCCCATCACCCATTATCCGTCACCCTGCAGGCAGCCCCCTCCAGGCAGGTCACCCCAACACCCATCACCCGTCACACTACAGGCAGCCCCCTCCAGGCAGGACACCCCAGCCCCATCACCGGTCACCCTACAGGCAGCCCCCTCCAGATGGGGCAACCCAGCCCCCATCACTCATCACCCTGCAGGCAGCCCCCTCCAGGTGGGACACCTCAGCCACCATCACCCGTCACCCTGCAGGCAGCCCCCTCCAGACAGGCCAACCCAGCCCCCATCACCCGTCACCCATCACCCTGCAGACAGCCCCCTCCAGGCAGGACATGCCAGCCCCCATGACCCATCACCCGTCACCCTGCAGGTAGCCCCTCCAGACGGTACACCCCAGCCCCTATCAGCCGTCACCCTGCAGGCAGCCCCCTACAGGCAGAACACCCCAGCCCCCATCACCCTGCAGGATGCCCCCTCCAGATGGGAAACCCCAGCCCCCATCACCCGTAGCCCTGTAGGCAGCCCCCTCCTGGTGGGAAATCACCTGCATGTTGAAGTATGACACAGTGACACATTATCACTCCATCGATTGTGTGTCGTGCACCTTGACTGCCGTGTAGTGACACCAGCCAGAATATCTGCTGGAACATTTATCCTGCAAGCAAAAATGAATGCATCCACCCAGGCCACATCCATGAGTGTGGCAGCTGGGCAAAGAGATTAGCTGTCCGCAACCATCTCCCAACATACACATGAAACAAGTGAATATAAAAGTGAGTGCCTGCTGGCCATGTGACAATGTCATGGCATCAATGCCCATGAACACATTGTTCACCAATGACAAAATCCCAAACGCCCTCAGAGTCTGCCACAGGAACAAACACTGCCTGTGTTCCCCACAGGCTTAGCTTCATTGTGCTGCTATTTACAGAAGAGAATCCCTAATAAACACTTCACTGTTATGCCCATGTGTGAAGGACATGACAATCAGACAGTGCAGCATGCACTGAGTCAGCTACTGTGGGCAGCCAATGTGTAAATACCATGATATGGCATGGCAAAAGTGTATCCCAGAGATGATGATAAGTGTAAAAATGCATGCTGCTTAATTGGGAAAGCACCACCGGTGTGTCAGAGAGCATCAGGCAAATCATGTGCAAATGTCATGAACATGCAACACTCCCACAGCCGCCGCACCCACCTAACTCACAAACACAGTCAGGGCAAATACACAGGGATGCTGCACATGTGAAGGGAAATGCCATTTGCCTGTGCACACACAAAATCCCACTCCACACACCACCCACAGTCCACCCCATGTGTACACTCACCCTGCAAAGAAACTACTAAAGGGACTACCAAACAGGCACACTGCAAAATTAACTGAACATGTGAGATTTTAAGAAATCATAATAAACAGTTGTATCACCAGCATACATACTGCAAATAAAATATTAAATCATATGAGAAGATGTCAAAGTAAGAATCAAAATCCAAGAATGTCCATGCGTAACAAAACACGTCCTCCCACAAATCTCCAAAATGAATGAAATGCCTCAAACGCACAAAAAACTATGTACAATAAAAAATGGAGGAAAGTCCACAGTCCACTCCAAATAAAAAGGAAAACTACAGCTACATAACTATGTACAACAATAATGGAGTAATGTCTGCAATGCTAACTCTAAATCATAATGAAAAATGAAAGGAAACGTAACCTCAAAACTATGTACACAGGCAACGGGATAGTCCACCTTGTCACCAAACTCTCTCATTGTTTCAGCCAGGGCATCATCGAGCACTGCATCCACTACCCCTAGGCGGGCCTCCGTTTTCTCCTCGAGGGCTTGCAGGGACTCCAGCATCAATCTCTCCATCCCCTCCCACTCCGTGCAAGTATGCTCGAGGATGTCAGCTGGCCTCTCTGCCCAATGCAATGCAATCGCTGCCCTGGCTATGGTGACTCTCGCCTCCAGAGCCCGGTGCCTCTCTGCCCCGATTCGTTGCCCATACCACACAAACACAGAAGACACCCTTGTGCGAAGGTCCACATTTACGTCCTACTTGACGCCGGATACCTGTCTCCCTGCGATGGGATGCCCTGAGAACAATAGCCTCCTACTGTGGGCCTTCTGCTGCCAAAGTGCCCGGTGCCTGCTTCGTAAGGACACCTTCCCGGCTGATGATATCACCCGGGGGCATCAGGACCATGCCCTGCTCCTGGGTGCCTGCTCTCCCGCCATTGCCATTGCTCCTGTTGTTCCCTGGATCAGCGTGGTGACCCCCTCGGCTGATTCACTGGTGACTCCCAACTAAGGCAGGGATGTTATCTCCACCAGATGGGCTGAAGTGGGTGAGACAGGTGCACAGGGGGGCCTGGTGTTATCTGGGCCAGAAGGCGCCCGGGAGGATGACTGACGCACAGGGGAGCAAGACGAGGAGGGGGTTGCATAAGTGGCCAGACCACGCATCCAATTTGAGACCAGGAATGCTACTAGCCAGTTCAGGAGATGCCACACATCATTGTGATGATGAACAAACACACAAGTGTGAGCCTGCGCATCATCACGAATGATGGCTGTACGCCACCCAATACCGGTTAGCAGGGGTTCCACTCTTTCTTGAATGGCAACATCTGCAGGCAGTGGGGTGTTGGTCTGGGTGGAAACAACCGACACCTGTGGATGGGTCCAGCCCGAGGCATGCCGGCAGGTCCATACTGATGCAGGCACTAGCCCAGGGACAAAATTTGGCACAGGCCCCTCCACGGTGACCTGCACTGCCTCATGCCCATGGGTCTGGACTGCAGCAGTCACACCCACCTCATCATCCTTGCCGGGCCCCATGGACTGGATTAATAACGCCCCCTCCTCCTCCTCTTCCCCCGGCAACATGGATGCCTCCCCAGCATCTTCCGCAATGGATGGCCCCTGTGTTTGCTCACCTGTCCCCTCTACTGTCGAGGAGTCCACATCACCTTTCCACCTTCGCCCTCTCGGACCTTCCCTCAGCCGCTGTAGCCAATGGCTCAGACAGAGCATCAGCCTCCTCGCTCCCCAAAGATGTTGTGTACATAAGGGCGTGGCTGGGCCTTGCATCGCTGCCTGATGGAGGCATCCCTGCTGCCTTGCTCCACAGCACTTTCTCTGCCCTCTTCTTCCAACGCAGCTGTGGATAAGGAGACATAGAAGACCAACATCAGGGTACTGTACCAATGTGTGTTTCACACAAAACACATGCACTTGAAGTACACTGCCAAAGGTCACAAGCATCATCACCCTCCACAACACACAGGTACATGCAGTATACATACATACACATACATGTCTGTCCCTCACAACTGACAAACACCTCTGTGGACATGGCACTGTCAACACCTAGAATTAGTGCATGCTACACACACATGCATCATGGGCTATACACATGTCATGCACATACCTCACATGACAGTCCTTAAGCAGTGCACTGAGCTATCACATCTGAGGCCCCTCAACACCAATCAGGCAACAAGACTAGGGCACTTATTGAAATGTACCTGTTACATTCACCAGGAGTGATGCCCACTCACACAGTCACATCTGATACACATACACATGAACACCATACCTGTTCATGATGTTGACAACACCACCCATCTGTCACACCTCTCACACGGCCACGTCTCAGACACATGTAAGTAACCACATGGGCGTCATCATATGCTGCAGTACAACACACATTGCAAAAGTAACACAGCTGAATTTACGCATGCCTCATAAAACACATGTGGAGCACTGTCTTGGACATGCACACAGACATCCGTACAAGAGGCATACTTTCTGTAAGGCCAAGGTGCACACTCCCACCATACATCAACATGCACTTGCACTGTGTAAGCCAGCAACACATGGACACTCACCTGATGACTGCAGACAGTGCTGCAAATCACTGACCTGGGCGTGCAGTGCCGGTTTAATCTTCTCCAGGACCCGCATGTTGGTGGTGTTCAAATGGACCGGCACTCCACTTAGTCAGCAAAAGCCTGGAGGAAGTGCTGGGCCTTGTTGTGGGTCCTGGATTTGAGGTCCTCCCAGCGCTTGTGCACATGGTGGTAGTCCTGGGGTGCCATCCGCTCTGTGTTGATGGCAACCACGATCTGTTCCCAGATCAGCTTCCATCCTTCCTTGCCGACTTGCGTTGGTCCATGGAAGAGGGCATCAAAATGCCCCAGGGCATGCTCCACCAGGATGTGAACTTCCCTGGCTGTGAAGTTGGCAGCCCTTTGACTTGCTGCCGTGGGGTTGCCACTTGCCTCCGAAGATGTTGATTCAGACATGGAAACCCCGAGACAGGTCTGGGTGGGCAAGGTGTCCTGGGGCTGGGCTGTGGAGCGGTGGTGATGGAAAGGCAGTTTGAAGTCTTCTGGATCATCTGAGGTGGTCACCGGGTTGAGGACAGGAACACTGGCAAGGGCTGAACAGCAGGCACTCAAATAGCAGCGCAGGTGGGCAGCAGGCACACACAGTGGACAGGCAGCAGCAGATGGCTTGTAGGAGGCAGCTCAGGGCAGTCGGAGGCAGGTTAAACGGCTCGTAGGCAGGAGCACATGGGTCTTCTCTGTTACTCGCATGGGCAGCTGGAAACAGAGTGACAGTTGCTTCGGGCGCGCAATATTAGCGCATACACGTGAAATCAGAGGAAAGGGACTAGTGCGTAAGTTACGTGACACACGCTGGCTATTGGGCATTGCCGTTCAGATTCGCAATAAAGGATTATATAGGAGAACATCACACCGCATGTGCGAGTTTGAGCAGACGGACGTGTGGACTTTAGAGATTTTTGGGGTGCCACGCATTTTGTTCACTACTGTGCAAGTGCAAACCTCTTATTTTGGTGGGGGATTTGCCTCAGCGCACATGCGTGTTTACTTTTCCCTACTTTCTGAGGCTAACAGTGAGTCGCGTACGCATTATCCATTCTCTGGATTCCCCCGTGCATCGCGTACCCCAATTCTCAACATCAGAGTAGCTTACCTGGTCCACGCGTATGCATTTGTCGTGTTGCTGGGTGCCACAGCATACCGCGTAGTGCTTTTGTTTTCACGTGAGCTACTGAGGGGTCGCACACACGCATTTGTGATATTTTGGGTGCCTGTGCATTACGTGTCCTGTTTTTATTTCACCAGGGGTGAAATTGAGCATTGCTGGACCATACTAGTATGTTTTACATCACATACCCTGGCCCTTCACTCAAATTGCCCAGGACATTTGCTTGCTATGCCTCCCATTGTACAAATCCATCTGTACCAAGAGTGGGAAGGCCACAAGAGGGAAGGGTGGCAAAGGTGGCTGAGGTGGCTGAGGTGTTCAGGGTTGGGGATGTGCAGGCAGAGCTATGCCCCCACCCAACAGGGTCAGGAAGATGCAGGGGCAGCTGCAGTCCTGACCATCCAGGGTCAGAAAGCTGCAGGGGCAGCTGCAGTCCCCACCACCAGGCTCAGGGACCAGCTCCCATGGCTGAAGTGGTCACGGCCCAGGTTCACAGAGAGACGCAGGGGCAGATGTTATCTGTATGTTCCAGGGGAAGGGACGTCCCCACAAAAACCATGTCCCTACCAGCCAGAACCAGGAAGCTGCAGCGGCAGCTAGAGTTCCCACCACCAAGGCTCAGGGACAAGCACCCATGGCTGTAGTGATCAGGGCCCAGGTCCACAGAGATGCAGGGGCATATGTTGTCTGTGTGTCCAAAGGGAAGGGATATGCAGTGAAACAACCTGGCACCAACACCCAGGTACGGCTACCTGCAGGGGCACCTACTGTCCCAGCATTAGTGGGTGGTGCCATGGCCCAGGCCACTAGTGCTCCAACCCTTACCCACCCGAGTGGTTCCAGCCACATAGGGTCTGCACGACCTTCAAAGAAGGTAAAGCGTGCAGTAGCGGAACAGGCTCAATCCCAATGCACGGCACAGGAGACCGCCATGTCGAGGAAGAGGGGCTTCAATGATGAAAAAATCCAGATCCTCATGGACTACGTGCGCGTACACTACCGTGACATGCTCACGCAGGCAGGAAGCACACATATGCAGGCTCAGCGTATGGTCCACTGGCAGCGAGTCACGGATAGAATCAATGCCTTGGGCAATGAAAGGCGCACCGCTCGTGAGGTCGTGAAGCGTTGGAATGACCTCCACCGTCGAACCAAACACAAGCTGGGTGCCAACTTCGCCTCTACTCTGGTGACTGGAGGTGGGTCACCACAAGAGGACGAGGATATCACACCACATGAAGAGGCCATTAGTGAGTTGATTAATATGGAGCAGGTCCAAGGCGTGGGAGTCCTGCCAAATTACGAGGAAATGTCCGGTGAGTGATGAAGCATGTGCATCCAGAATATGAGTATGTCCATTGAATGAATTGTTATGATTGTGTAGCACTTGTGTCTGCATTTCCATGACTGCCATGAGTGAACCATGTCATGGTGTACTGACCTGTGCTTGGTGTCCTGCAGGCTGCATACAACAGATGTGCAGCACATGGAGACTCTCCTCATCACCACACCTGCTCCCTCCTTTTCTGTCACTCTCTTGCTGGCCACTCTTGGCCCTCTTCCTGCTCCCACATGTGATGCTGGAGACCATGGGTTAATCTTCGACTGCACACTCTCCTTACATCTCTGACGTCTCTGAGAGGTCACATTACCAGCTGCACCTCCTCAGAGGTATTCTTCCTTCCTCTCCTTCCCCCAGCAGCTCACTGTATCCAGAGCACTGATTCTCTCTAGCCTGGGCTACTGCAACAGCCTCTTTCTTTATTTGACTGCTTCAACTCTCTGCCCTCTGCAACTCATCCAGAAAAGGCCTGCAAAAATTGTCCTTGTTCTCAATCCCAGGTATCGTATCTCTTCAGGACTATAATCTTGGCATTGGCTCCCAATGGATACGATTATTAAGTTCAAAACACTCTGCATTGTCCACAAGGCCTTTACACTGTGTCTACCTAAATATCTTCCTTCTCAAGCTCTTCAATCATCCCACTCCTACTCCCTCAAGGTCAGTCGATTCTCCAAGCAAAGAGTTGGTGGTTGATGTCTTTCTTCGGCTGGGCCTCCCTCTGGAACAGCCTCCCTGAAACTTGAGGTGATCCTTCTCCAGCTCTGGAAGCACATCTGATGCTTCCTCTTGGGTTGTGCTTTTTCTCCTCCTCTCGCCTGCTGAACTCCTGAATCTGCACTGGTCACCTAGCCACCCTCTCATCTCCAGCCCTGTCCTCTAGCCCGCCAGTTGCACCCATGCACTGCCTCCCTGGCATCCCCCGCACTTGGGGACTGTTTACTGTATCCCTACCAGCACTTGACACATGATGTCTGCACTTACCCTTCCACTGCCACCAGCTGGACGCGTTTTTACTTAGTGCTTATGTTGTTATCTTTTATTACTGCCATTCCCATGTGGTGCACTGCCCTTTCCTACTCCCCCAAGTCTCACTTTCCCCCTTCCCCTGCACTTGCGCAATCTCAATGTCACCTGGCCTCATTAGATCCCTGGCCTCATAAGATCAGTGTGTCTGGCTTCACTCTATTCAGCCACCTTTGCCTCGTCGCACCTTGTAACACTTGTGTATATTGACTTTATGAATACCATATCATATCATGTCACATACATTGGACATGGCTTTGGGACAGTAGTCATAAAGAACCGTCTCATGCTAACAGACAGTTCCGGCCTATACAAAGTGGCATCTGGGTATTTACATCAATTATGTTAGTGACTCAACTATGCCAGTCAAGTGCTTGTGTCTGAAGTAGGTGCTGTACACCATTCACTGCATGTGGTGTTAAGTCCATCCACACATGTCAATGGGTGGTTTCATGCTATACATACCTTCCATTAACACTGGCAACGGGTGGGACATTATGCCATGAGTGACATAGCATGTTAATGTGTTGCAGGACAACATTGTGATACCTATGTGTGTGGGCTATGCTATTTACATGGCTCTTCATTTATTTTTCTGTCCATGTGCAGGTGATGAGGCACTGGATGCAGAGGAGGAGTATGAGGAGGGACAGGATCCTGAGCCACAACAAATCGCCAGTGCAGGATGGGTTGTGGCAGCCCATGATAATCCACTGTTGCTACAGACCATCCGGGGCATAGCTCAGTATGAGTCCACCTCTGATAAAACCCGTAGCTCTGGTGGTGTACCAGATGTGAATTCCTCTATGCTGTCACAGGGGAGTGCATCAAGTCTTGGTGCTGTTGTAGCCCAAGCATCTGCAGGGGGTCATGTCCCCTCACAGTCACATCCGTCTGTGGTGGTTACGGCTGCAGGGTCAAGCTCCACAGTATTGGTTCCTGGTCCTGGGACAGCTGAGCAAGAGAGGGATGCAGTCCTGCAGCCACACACAGTGGAATCACATCAAAGGCCATGCTCCCTTGGGTCATACAGGCGTGGGACCAGCACATGAGTTGTCCGTGTTGCAGCTGGAGGTACAGTGTGGGAGCAGTCCATGTATACTGTTGCACAACAACAGGGTGCTTTCTATGAGATGTTGGCTCAGGCCATGGATAGGGTGGCCAATTCCATGATCCCACCAGCAACTCAGGTAGAGCACCAGCTGCAGGCATTGCAGTCCACATGCCGCTCACACAGGCTGCACATGAAGGTCAGCAACAGGAGCTGGCGTGCGAAACTGAAGTCTTTGCAGGCATCCCTGCTTGCAGAGGGTTGGGCCCGCAGGGAAGCCCTGAAGCAAGAGTTTCTGCCCCTCAGAGCTACACTAGAAGTGCACGAGGCAGCCCGCAGTACACAGTATGAACAGCAGATGCAACTGTTGACTTGTAACATCTCGGAGGAACTCTGTGCATCCTGTGAGGTGTTGCATGCGGACCTCTGAGGCTTCTGTTACGAAGGCTCTGAGATATGGAACCCTGGATGCATAGTTGCCCAGTGCTAAATAATGAATCTTAGTTATTTGTAGGGTGAGCTATCCGTCCTGCGTTTCTTGTGTAGGGGCACTTGACGTTTGTTGGCGAGCTGCCCGAGTTGCTTCACTGGTGCAGTATGCCTTCAGTGTGCCTGCTGGTCACTGCTGTGACCCCGAATCTGCTGGTAGGCAGGTAGGTTTGTTAATTGTAAGTCTTTGTTCTGTTTATGGTGGGAATTTGTTAATGTCTTTATCTCCTTCTTTTCGGGTGCGAAGGTCTTGATGCTGGCGTGCCGGATGGAGAGGCACGTTTCTAGGTAAGAGAAAGCGCGAAGCACAGCGCCTTTAATGTCTTTTGAAGCTAACCAGTGTTTTCTTCTTCTTCTCCTCACAGGCTGCTGTTGTGCTGCGAGTGGATGAGGGGGCGATGAAAAACAGGCCCCCGGAATCCGTTAAGGTAGTACAGCGCTGTGCGGTTGTTTAATATTGAAAGCAAACCTGAATATGTCTCTTTTCCTTTGCAGATGTTGCTGTGGTGCTCCGGATGGAAGCGTGGCATAGCACAATGGAATTCAGGTAAGACTGATGGAATTGGATGTATTGTTTTTCCCTTTCTCGTTATTGCAGGTTGCAATGTTCGAACAGCAGCTGTGGTAGCGGTTCGCCGGAAGTCCTTAAGCTAGTACTCACAGGTGAGTGATGTTTCTTCTTCTCTCGGTTTCCACAGATTGCAGCCCAGTTGAGATGCTGAGTGCTGGGTGGTGTTTTCTCAGGTAAGACAGAATAATCTTGTTCTTGTTCTTGCAGGATTACAGGAAGATGCTGACGACCAGGAGCTGGACACAGTGAGCGTCATGCTGCTGGTTGCAGAATAACACGAAGCATGTTCTCCAGTCAGGGTGTGGTTTATATATCCCAGGTAAAGTAGTACCAGGGAAGGTAGTTCCAGGCCTGACATGCCCAAAACACTAGACCACATGGCTTGGTTCTTAGAACTAGACTGTGTGGGTGCTTCCATGTTGGATTTAAAGGCCCATGTACATAGATGGGACCTAGTTTGAACAGCCCTTCCTTCCTACATATGAGCCTAGTGCCAAAGGCGCCAGGACTGGCTCCAGGAGCCCTTTTGCAGTGGTTTTAAGGCCCGTAGGGTTCTGGTGGGAGCCTGCTTGTGGCACAACTTGTGCCCCCTCACAGTGGACATTTTTTGAAATTAGATCAACATTTGGATAAATGTATTGATGACCAACTGAGAATAAGTTACAGGAAAGCCAAAACCCTGAAAATGAACCTGCATCCTTCACTTCTCCCTGAGCCACTGTCTGAAACACCCCAAACATGGTTACCATCTCAAATATCAGGCTTTAAGAAATGTTGTACTTTTGCGATGTGCAGATTTTCACATGGAACTACTAAGATTTTTCGAGATGCAAAAGGAACACACATGCAAATCAAAAGCAAGTGCCCCTCCCCTCTTAATCAACACCTGAATGTGAGTTCCCGGTCCAGAGAGCAGAAGGGAGGTGCCTTGCCCAGTGGGGGAATTGCTTTGTAGTTTTGGCTTGCATCAGGCTTACTTTAAAAGTCACTCTGTCAAATTTTTCTTTGTTGAAAATAAACTTGCAATTTTAAAACAGGCAACTACAACTCTAATTCCAGTCTCTAAACTATGGAGATTAAATAGTTGCAACCTATATTACTTTTGATAACAGGTCACTTAATTTATAGACATTTGATTTCAATTGCACAAGTTTAAGCTTCTGATGCAACTAATGACAGCTGTCATACAGGCGGGCCACTGGTACTGCACCCATATTTTGACAGATTTTCACAGGCAAGCACACTTTTTACTGTGGATAATTTGATGATAGATTCTGTTTTTCCTGACATTGGGCCTCATCACGAGTTGGGCGGTAACGCTACTAGCGCCGGCGCTAATAGCCCTACCGCCAAACCCCTAGTGCTATTAGCGCCGGATCACGGGTTTGACGGAAGGGTTATTGCCCATTCCCCATTGGGCCCATTCAGGAATTCCTCATTCCCCATTGGGCCCAATGGGGAAAATTCACGGTAATTGCACCGAAAATCAGCAATTTTGCTGCGGAATTTCCCCCCAGGTCAGAGCTGGGGGGAAATCCACCAAAGCCATGATCTGGCGGACCCTTAAATGCGGCAGTAATAGCGCTTCTGCCGCATTTAAGGGTTACCGCCAGACTCGTGATGAGGCCCATTGTGTGTTCATAATGATTCGTTAAATGAAGTGGCGGGTAACACCCAGCAACGATATTGGATGTTTTATGGTGTTTTGGTCCGGTATTTTGTATTTTCAGCAACCAAGAAAAAGGGATTTAAGGGAAATTTCTGGGTTTCTTTCAATAAAGCACTGCCTTTCCTGTAGTGTTCATTTTTACTTGGCGGGCAGCCCAGTACATGTTTCAGCAGTGTGGTATCCTTTCCACTACTGACAACAGGCAAAGTAGATTTGGCAGCCATCTTTCTGTTTTTCAAAGCGCAATTTTCATAGGTTTTGGAGTGCCCAGAGATTTTGCGGCCATTTTGCTGATTCTGGTGCCACCAGCACACAGTGATGTCGCAGGGCCTAGTGGGTTAAAACATCCCACAGCGTACACGGTCAACGTCACATAGGTAGAGTCACTGTACACATTACTTCCTGCCCTGCATTTTTCTCGAGCGTGACAGTTAGCGCCACCAATTCTGCTGTTTGCGCTGAAAAGTAAGATGGTGGCCTTGCACGTGCTACCACTTCAAATTCACCATTGGCTCTGTGTTTTACCACAGCTGAACCTGAATGCCTCTCTCCACTCATATGATTAATTTTCAAAGAACCATCAATAAAGAGAATCCCCCCCCACTAATGCATTTTCCTTTGTGCGCGGGATGTCATCATAGAACTCCTCGCAGTTAGTGCAATCATGTACATGGTCACCCTCTACCACAGGTTAGGATACAAACGTAGGAGAGGTCTATATTTTACACCTTACTATTTTGATTGATGGATTCGATATATCCACCTCATATGCATAAGCTCTCTGAGATGTCAATGTACCCTTAGGTTTCTCCAAAATGGCAAACAAAGCATTCTCAACAAACAATGTCATAGAACACCCCATCACAATACTGGTAGACTTCTCGATTGCGAATGTGGCTGCTGCCAGCGATTGTTTGCAAGGTAAGTTCCCTCTTATAACTGGATCCGGATCCCACTATAATATGCTAGAGGTTTATACCCTAACATAGTCCTATGTGTAAACATTGCTGTCCTGACTGTCCCATTTGTGTGCAAAAACAAAGAGAACTCCTCATCGTAGTTTATTTATTTATTTAGTTGTTAATTTATATAGCGTTCCTAACCCTGAGGTATCTGGGCGCATTACAAAAAAGTTACATAGTTATAGTTGGGAATTCCTAAAACTGGAGCTGTACAAATTACTTTCTTGGTTCTTCAAATCCTCCCTCCATTTCCTCAGTCCATTCTATTTTTTCCTTATTCATTTGTACTTTCTTTAGAGCCTGAAAAAAGGGTCTTGTGTATGACCTTTAATCAACTAGCCACACTCTAACATAGTTACATAATCCCAAAAACTGTTGCATGTGTTTTATCGTGTGAGGTTTTGCTGTTTTCATAATCGCCTCAGCTCTTTCAGGTGTGACCCTTTTTCTCTCATGTGAGATCAACTGGCCTATATTCAACACTTCTTCTTGACAATATCGCATCCTCTCTCAGTCTACTTTATATCCCTTGTCTGCTAGGATAGTCATTAACTGAATCGAGTCTTGTCTACACTCATCTTCTGTTGTGCTACAAATATAAATCTCATATATGTTCTGTATCACAACACTTTTCAAATCAATATTTCTTAAGTCCATTTGAAGGACCCTATTAAAGATCGATGGGGACTCACAGTACCCTTGGGGCAAACAAGTGCTTTTCAGTTTGGTTTGGCAAAACATAAATGACGTAAGGTCTTGGGAGTCATTATGCAACGGGATTGAGAAAAACACATTTTGCAAGTTAATCACCGTAAAATATTGTGCTTCTGCTGAGGTACTACATAGTATTGTCGCCAGATTCTGAACTAAAGGAAATTCTGCCTCCACAATCTGGTTTATCTGTCTTATATCTTCAATACATATCCACGACCCTCCCTTTGATTTTTAAATAGGATACACCGCAGTATTACATGATGACTCTGACGTCACTAAAATACCTTGTTCCATCAGGGCTGATATAGTCTTAAAAACACCCTCATCTGCCTATCGAGACATTGGGTAATGTCTTGCTTGAGGTAAAATTGCTCCTGGCTTCAGCATAAGCATAACCTCCCCTATCCCGTTGAATAGGCCTACGTCCTAGGGGCCTGTAGTCCACAAGGAGTTTGGCACTTTTTCCAAATCTTCATCGAAAGATGCTGGGTGCTGTCGTACTATCACCATTCGCTGTGGGATCTCTCTTTTCTCTATTCTGATCCAGTAAGTAATATTCCCCTCAAATATTACTTCATCATCTGATGGATTATCTCTAAACATATCCTCGTCAGTCATGTCAGTCAATCTATACCCTTCCCCAATAGCAATCACTGTTCTCCATGGACTTTCCTCATCATCAGTTCCTTCGAGCATGGCCATCTCCCCTCGCACTATTGCTGCTTTTAACTTTAGGGGAATAATCTGTCCCCCCTCTTTATCCATAGGTATCTGTGACTTGAACAAAAACTCATCAGGTATTCTCATAATTTTTCCCACTAAGCCGGGTAGCCATGTCAACAAAATGTCTACTCCATAAAGAAAGACTTCTGGCTCTAATGGAATTCCTCGCAGAGCCATTTGCCCTATGAATGCCAATATGAATTTCCAAACATTCATATAATGTATTCCTGGGGTAGAACACACCATACCTTCATCAGTAAAAAAAATTGTCATATTAAGCTTTGTCATTAAATCTCTTCCTAGAAAGTTAACTCGCGTCTGTCTTCAATACAATAATGGAACAGACATGTCACGCTCTCCTATGGAGACTGGCATTTCATCAGTAAAAGGAACTCGACTTGTAGCTCCAGAGAAACCTTGCGCATTCATGGCATTTCCCGACATTTTTTTTTTTCCCTCTCGTATACTTGAAAGAGCAGCCCCAGTGTCTACTAAAAAAGAAAAAGATTTGCCTCCTACCGTCACATCAACCCTTGGTTCCTCTTGGGGGTCTGGTGTCACTGATAGTACTGAGCACATCAAGTCACCCTGTGAACTGTCCTATTGTGGATACATACTTATCCCTGTACCTGTGAAAGGACTTCCTCCTACGAGAGTGACACCCGCACCTTTAGGTGGCAATAGCTGTCCCATGTTTGCATTCTGCTGTATCTGCATGGGTGCGTGCTGCGACTCCCGTTTTGGTGGATTCAACGATGCTTGCTGTGGGTGCAATGCCTGTTGCATTTGCGAAGCTTGTACTTGATACACTGTGATCTTGGGCAAACCCATCCCTTGCTGGTGAGCAATATGCTGGAGGATAATCTGTCCCCCCTCTTGAGAATTGCCCATTCTGTACATACCCTTGGATTCCGCATATGCATGCAATGTGCCCTGTCATCCCATCATGTCCACCATACAGGAGAAGCTCTTCTGATTTGTCCCCTTTGATTAAATCCTCCTTGCATATTCTGATTATCATTCTGCAAATTTTGAAAAGCACCTTGATTATTCTGAAAATCACTTCTTCCTCTGTAGCCCATTCCTCTGCATCGCTGCATAAACCCATTTCCTTCTTCTTCCATATGGTGTTGATTATTCACCTGTGATGTACCCACTGCTTGTTGCATTCCCAATCCTTCTCCGCTTGTCAATACCGCCCCTTCTATGCCTTACTTTGACAATTTCTTCAGCACTAACTTGGCCTCCTCAAGTTTTCTAGCATCTTACTTCTTCCTATTTTTCTCTTGCAATAAACGACAGTGATGCACTATAGTCAACTGTATTTCTGCCCACGGCTTCGCTCCAATTCCTACTAGTTTCTTAAGTTGCCTCTGTACCTGTTCTGGCAATCCCTGACATAAAATGTGGTAAAATACTGCACTGATTTCCCCCACGGTTCCCGTGTTTCAAGAGTCCACTGTTCCTGAATACTCTGAATGTAAGCAAGCGGGTCTTTGTAATCTTTCATCTTACGTGCCATAATTGCACCCATATCTGACATATCGGGATATTGCACCCTGAGCACGCTCCAGACATCTGCTCTACAGTTGTTAAATGGTGCTCCATCGTGCACTGTGTTCTGTGCTGTGACACTTGAGTATCCTGCTCTCATCCAAATGTCATCAGCCCTTTAATGGCTGCTAGGAGACATTTAATGTCCCCTATTGCTAACGTATTTCCCCCTGTCATATTCTCTAGCTCATAAATCAATTTTCCCACACCTGCCATTAAACTGAGAAGTTTGCATCTTAAATTATCCTTATCCATTTGTGGCCAGGGAAAATACTGCCGTCTGGCCCGCCTTTCTCCAATAAAGGGAACTGAGTGTACTCACATTTGCAACGGCTCCCTATGTTTGCCTATCCATAGTGGGGATAATGGCTCCTGGTTGCCTACTGCCTGGCAATGACCTCAGCCTGATCACATATGGTGGTCACTTTCTGTTCTCGCTATGTGATCATCCTTTAGGTCGCTCTGGATAGGCTATAGGTTCTGGCATCATACCCTTAGGCTGCTCTATATGAGACCTTCTTACTTCCTTGTCTGCCTGCAGACATCCCTGACATATGTAGTCACCAACTAGTATGGCTATCTTCTCTTTTACCTTTATCTAAAGTTAGCATGTCTAAGAACAAGGCTGTATGATTGAGATTGAATGGGTCTCTTTCTTCCCTTTGTGATTGGAAGGCCAGGGACTGTTCTCCCTTCCCTCGGCTTCCCAATTTGCTACTTTCTCTTAAGTCTTCATAGGCTTTATTGATCCTCTCCCCGATGCTCCCTATGATATGATATGGCATTTATAATGTGCCTATACACAAGTGTTTCAAGGCACAATGTCAACATTTTCCTCTAAGGCTACCATAGATGGTCCTAACGTCGCTCTCTGTGACGAGAGGAGTTCCTCTATATTGCCCCATGGCATTACTGGACTCGATTCCATTCATTCTTTCAAAATCGCGTTCCCTTTGTCTCCTTTTTCGCTCCCTTTCTTCATCTAATTCTCTTCACTTTCTCGCTTCCCATCTAACTCTTTCCTCTTCTTGTCTTCTTGTAGTTTCTCTTCTCTTCTTTCATCCGCTCTAGGCTCTTCTTCTTCCCTTTGTCTTTCTATTGTTTTATCCCTTCCTTTATGTGCTTCCTCCTCCTCTCTCTTCCTTTCTTGCCGATCTCGTTCTTCGATTGCTCTCTGTCAGTTGTCACATTTCCTTTGCTCCTCCGCCCTTTCTTCCTTCTTTTGCTGTTCTTCCTGATACATCTGTTCCCACCTCTACCTACTCTTTCTCTTATGTTCATCCACTTTCAATTGCTTTTCTCGTTCCTTGTATTTTCTATCCTGCTCATCTTGATCTTCCCTTTGCCTGACTTCCTCGATGCTTTTACCATCAAGTTGAGCAATATCGGCCCTCCCATCCATTTGTCCTGCACAAGCTTTACCTCGTCAGCTTTATCCTTTTCTCCTTTCCATCTCTTAATCTCTCGTCTTATAACTGTGCTTACATTTGATTGTTCGATTTTCTCCTCCTTGTTCTGTAAGATCTTAAAGATTTCCTCCTTTCTTCAAGTCTCTTATCGACTATCGTCACTGCTATAAGCAAGTGGTTCTTATATCAGGTTACTATACCCTGTTGCAGCTTTTATTTCCTTTAACGGTGTCAAGGGTTTTGACCCATGTTGAATTATTAGACTGGGTAGATGTGGGGATGAGCTGTCGCCGCCCATCATTCTATCCCAGAACAAAACTAAATCAATAGACTGGGTAGATGTGGGGATGAGCTGTCGCCGCCCATCATTCTATCCCAGAACCAGGAGAACCGCGCAGTTTTGCGCACACCAAAATGGTCGCCTGACCTGCCACCCACCAGTGCGAGCGTGATAGGCCAGGGGTGCCATGAGTGAAATGTGTGCCAAAGGAAATACAGCAGTGCAGGTGGCTAAAAAAAAAGCACTTTGAAATCACCTTTGTTTCTCTGAAATGCAAGCTAAAAATGCCTATTTTAAACATTGCAAGAGATTCAAAAATCTCAATGAACACCAGCAGACATTTGGCATAATGTATTCTTGTGTGCATACTAAATTTGGAAAGAGAAAGAGCCCAAAACAATGTTTATAACAAAACTGGCTGAGCTGTGGATGTCAGCAGCTGAAGTGAAATTGGATTGAAAGGCACTAAAATCTAAATGTTTAAAATAAATGAGTGACCTACTGTTGAGTGTCACATAGTTTGCAACTGTTGAAATGTCATAGTTTTGAACTTAGAATCAGCGTTCTAGCTGCATGTGTAAAAATTGTCAGTTTGATTTGAATGTAGAAAACTGGGTACCAAAGTGACATTTAGCTGAAGCCTGGCTTAAAGAGATTGAATTCTGCCTGACAACCACCCCCGACAGGAGTTGAAACTTGATCAGCAGCTGTGTTCCCAGGCCTGGCTGCATTCTGCTGCCCCTGCCAAAAGGAGATGACACCTCTCTGATTGAATTAGGGGAGGAGCACCTAGGGACTAGAGGAAACTAAACAAAGCACTGTCCTTGGCCCAGGCAAATGTTAAATTAGCGGGGTCGTAAATGGCTTCCTCTTGGAAACGGGGAGGGGCACTGCATCTGTGAGCAAGCTGAGCTTGGGGGAAGTGGATAACCCAGAAATTCCACCATGTGCTTTGGAAAACATCACCCCTCGGGGCCAGAGCATAATTTTAAAAAGATCGATAATCCATAGTGTGGACTTATATAAATAACATCATCATTCTTGTGATTTTTCTGTGCACATTTTGAGAGGTGTTAGGACCCTCTGGTATGTTCTTGGGGATAGTAGCAGAAAAAAGGTTGTTACTCCAAATGTATGCATGTTAAAAATCTGACACTTTATCATCTGAAACCCATATCCCTGGTGCACATTTGTGTAAAATCTGGAAAGGTTTAGAGGTCGTTATCTGGATGAAAAGGGAAGAATTCTGTCATAAGTGGACACGACATCTTACAAAGACAGGGATCGGATGGTTTGGTGCTACAGAAAATATGTTAACTGGACATATAATATTAGAAAAATGGTACATAGATAAATATGTATTTGGATCAGAAATAGATTTGTGTGCAATTTGACAAGGGGAGGATCCTCTGACCATGAACCTACCTCATCACTCTGACTCATAACCCAGTTCCCCCAATCAAGGGAGAGAGGAGGAACTGGCCAATGATAAGTTGAGAGGGTTGGGCATGCAGAATGAGCCGACCCACCCACTTTCTAAACACATAACAAGAGCCACTGGAAGCCACACAGGACATTCACTTCCCACTTCAAGCTGATTTCTTGCGGAACGTTTTGCCAGAAGACACCAGATCCAGCACTTAGACTTCAAATCCAGACAGAGACCAGAACTTTGAATTCAGACTTCAGAATTTGTCAGCAGGCCTCAAAATCTTTTGCAAACTGATTTACCCCAGACTTCCAAGGGGCACATCAGAGTAAAACCGGTACTAAAGACCGTCCGTGGCGAGAGAACCGCAGTCAACCTGACCAGATCTGTGACGAGGCCCAATCCTTTCTAAATATAGTGTGAGTACCCAGCCAGGACTGTGCAAAACCAATCTCTTAGTTTAAAATAATCTAATTCAAACTATTTTAACCTATCTAGAACTACACCATCGCATTGTGTGTCCTTCTGTGACTTTAAAGCTGCAAAACTGTCATCTGTCATTCTGAGCTTTACTTTTATTTTGAGAGTCTACCTTCACAAAATCGGCCGTATCTCGGGAACCGTTTGTCCTAGGAACGAAATGTTACTTGCATCTTAAAGCTAAGATTCTAGCCTTTCCAATGAGCCCTGAACCGACTACCTCTTATAGTGCCTCCGTAATTGTGCTCGACGCACTCGACTAAATTGCCGCAATTTGACATTTTGCTTCATTTCAGCCACGTTTAAAAATATTTGTCCTTGCTTTCCTTTGCTGAAATTCGTTTGCAACCTGCCAATCATTCATATAGCATTGCTAAAATGATCCTGAACTAATTTAAAGTAGCTATCACTCACCCTGAACCTCTAGAGGGAATTAAAATCATTTTAGCATATTTTTCCCTTCTTTGCATACCACCTTGAAAGTACTTTGCCTGTGTTTAAATCATCCCTGCTTCTCTAAGCTTGCTAGGGGGGAACTGAATTGGGATTGTACTGTGATTGTATTCCTGAAGACTGTGTGTGTTACTTCCATCTCCTTACATTGCATAGGGGGGGGAGTGAATTGTCAAAGAAAAAGTGATCACATTATCTTTTGCTGAAATCATATCACGTTTATTTCTGTACTGCCCCTTATTCATCTTTGTATCTCCATGAAATCATAAAGCATGCTCTGATACCTTATTCCCCTGTTCCTAGTCATAAGTCACCAGAACTGTGCTATTGTAGGATTACCTATTGCTGATTACTGCTCATATTCACAAGTGTGATATCAATTATTAATTTATTATAAAAGTGTGATATATATATATATTGTTTAATTCTCAAATAAACCTTTTAAATTTGCAAATCAAAATTACTTCTTGGCTCAGTGGGGTCAGGGGAATCTAAGAGAGGGGTGTTATATAAGGGTGGTCATCCAGAGTACACAAACTGGACATAAAAATATATAAATAAGGGCTTCCCTTGAGAAATCCCAGACAAGGCACTGACTTAGTGGGACTGCTTGATTGGGGTCATTTAACAACGGATACAATTCTACACCTTCGTACTATCGCCATTTACTTCTGACAAGATAAGGGGAGCAGAAGGCTCAACACTTTCCTTCCTACACTGATTAAGCATCCAATCCTCAGAATGCAGATCCTCTCACTCAGCCTGGCACATCTTCCAGAGCTCTAAATTAGCTAACTTTTTCTCCAATTTCTTCCCTGTGTACGCAGACTGCAAGTATGTGGTCATATGTTGCAATACCGCTTTTGACAGCGATCCCCCTTGTGGCCATGGTATGAACATTTTGTCTGCTGTGCCCTTTACCCATTCTGCACTATACTATTTGAGTTTAGGCGTGTGTTTTGGCAGCGTCTTGCACAGGTGCATCAGTGGAGTAATATCTCCCATTATGACAAGTTTCAATTGACTGTCAATACTTACCGTTGGTGACAAAGATACATTTCAGAAAAACAACAAATATGAGCGCACGTCAACCTCTGCCGCTCAAAGCCTCTATTTCTCATTTATCTCAACCTACTTTTCGGTCTGTGCCGACAATGACCTAAAAAATAGGTCATAACTTTTTATCTCTACTTCAACTTTGCACACTTTACTCTTGTCGCTCTTCAACACCTCTTTTCATTTACATAATATACAAAACATAGACAGACTAGTTGACTTTTCACATATGTACCATGGTGCTCCTTTTCTCCTAGCCCCTAAAATACCCCAACTGGAGTTTGAGTCATTCCCTATTATAAACCTGTTTATGTGCCACCTAGTTATCCCCGATTGGGGTTTTGAAATGACTCCTTCTAGACCTGCCTTGAGGTAGGAAACTGGGATCTACAAATGCTCCTTGTTTTCACTATAACGCTCCTCGTTTTCACTATGATGCTCCTTGTTATATTTTAAACAACCCCCATTACTTGTTTGTGTTACCACAATCCCATCCCTTATTTTGCCAGTCCCCTCAATCTACTCACCAGTCCTTCTTTCAGTTTAAGGTCTTCAGTATCGTCACCCCTCCTCCAATCGACCACTGTCTCCTTCTGTCCTCTCAGCGCCTGTTGAAACCAGGAGGGATTTCGTCAAAGAGGTGCTCGTCCCACCTATATATATCTTCTTGCAAGTTTTATATAGCGGCCGCTCTCCACAGGAAACTTCGCAATTTTCCGGCTAGATGGCGGAGGGTGTCCGATTGTCCGAAACACCGGAGATGGGTACTCTAACCATCCTCTGCTACCACATGAACCTGTAGGTCCTTTAAGCAAGGTAATGATATATCGGATGGATGGGGATGCAGAATTTACTCTTACAGCAATAATAAGACTGACTCAGGGAGTTGGCAAAACTTAGCTGTTTTGTTCGCGATTATCTAAAACACAGAGTAGAACGGACATCAACAGACATCTCACAGTATTTCTCTCAACGTGTTACATGAAAAAACACATTATCTAGTAAAAACCCATCATCATTGACGTCACACCACGTGGCAAAATGAGAAATCCTAAGTTAGATTGTGGCTGGTCTACAGGGAACATCTAGGTACACTTTCTTTGGGGAATAGTATTGTGATTGGTTCTCTACAGTCAGGTGGACAACTATGCCCACCCAAAGTGCAAGTCATCCTCAGTGTCATAGAATACACAACGTTTCATTTGCTTTCAATCTATATGGCTCTTTGCTACATGGCCTTCTATAATTGGTTGGCATGCTTGTACCCTTCTGGAATATTCCACTCTCTAGCAGCACGCAAGCTGGTACCACAGGTGCTTGTGGGTGTACTTGACCATACCTTCCCACCCAATTAGCCCATCATCCATCATCACCCCTGCTGTCTGACATTCAAATTGTCTTTGAACTCAGCCTTGCAAAGCATCACTGATCCTGAGAATAAAGGGGAGTGTGAGCACAGTCTTATCTTCAGTCTCGATGTAGCTTGCCCAACGTCTATTTTTATTTACACTATGTGACAGGAGACCGTGTTTTAGCTCCTTCTTCACCTTTACTACTATTAAATGAATATAAGGTGGCACTCTTACTGTTTTTCCATTGCACCTCAACAGGAGCTTCCCTCGCTTCTCATGTTCATTGTATCTTCTCGAATAGATAACCAGTTTCTTGGCTGCCCCAACCCTTGACACTGGGCCAGACAAGCCTTCTTGAATCTTCCTTCATCGTCAGCCGTCTTTCTCTACTGCGCCACGCTTTTAGCCCTTTCTGCTGACAGGGTACTAGTTTGCTAAAATATGATGTGCAACATCCAGATTCTATATACATGTACATAATGGCGGCACAACCTACAGTCTATTCATTACGTATAGCCAGCCATCATGGTTGCTTAGTCTACTTGCGTTACAGCATCTGTGCAGTTATGAAGTGATTCGCATTTTTCTTCAGTGATCTTCACAGGTGCAGTCTTCATTCCAGCACATGAAATGTTACTTAACTCTTTACTTCGTCATCAGATTCTATAAGGTTTATATATTCTCTTCCTTGGTAACTCTTCTTGGTGTATCTTCCCTGTTCCATGTGACGTCGCCAGTCTCTTGCCTCCACCATTTCACACTTCTTCAGGAACCTCCTTTAAGACTGTCATTTCTCTGCGGGTACATCCTACAGGGCTTTCTCAATGGATACCTTGTCTCAAGGATTCTTCGCGGGGGACCATTATTGGCATCGTGCATGTTGCAACATATAGGATGAATGGGGGCGCGACTTCCAGTAGAGGAATTTGTCTCCTCCTCTACACTGTGTTGGCTGAATGCACGTTTGCTGTTGAATTCTGTACGCTACATATGACTCATGGTGGGAATGTTATGTATTGGTTTGGTAGGGTGGTGTCACATGCCATGTGTATGAACATGATTGTCATCCATATTGTGTTCAGATGCCATTTTTATTCAATGTAATTCTCAGTTGCTGATGATTGGTATTGGCCAACTTCAGCTTGGCAGTTGTTCCTGGACTTTGGGGCCTGGTGGGTCTGGGAGGAAACCCTTAATTTTTTGTTTTGTGGGGCTTGTGCTTTTCAAGGGGGTTCTCTGCTGTTCTTGGTCTGATGCAGTGTTGTTGGTCCTCTTCTTGCGTTGTATGTATGCAGGCCCTTTGCCCCGGCTGCTTTGGTGATTTTGCATGGGTGTTGTGTGAATTCACCTGCACAATGGTGACCAGTGTGAGGCTTTGTGGTCTGTGGAAATGTTTTCCTTGTGCCCATGTTGCTGCATAGTGCTTTCAGGACATCACTTGTGTGTGTCTTATCATCTTGGCATGTGTGAGTTGGCACATCTAGGTGTTCCCTGTTTGGTGAACTTGATGGCAGTTGACGCTGGAATCATGGGTGACAGCTGGGTGGTTGTGGGTATGATGTGGTCAGAAAAACAGCAATTGTGGGGCATTTTGGGCTGGACTGTTGCTTGCATGGGTTAGTACATGTCCAGCTTCACAGGAATGATGGCAAGTGCACATGCTAGGTGGCTGCTGGATATTTTGTGGCCACCCGCTGAGTTTGGTTCAAAATTTTCTATTTCTTGTTTTATATTAATATCGGGTGCTTAGAGTAATGTTTTTGATGTAATTTGCATGATAGCCATAGTATTGTTGGTTGGGCGCAGACCCACTTTGCCCTCCCTTTCTGTTGTGCTGCATTGGTGTGTGCCACTTTAGATGTTGTTATGTGGTTTTGGACCAGTCAACCACTCAATTGTTCTGTGGATCCTGGGCAGGCGAAGTGTTCTGGGGGTGTTGAGTACTACATTTGGCCTTTTGCACATTTGCGCTTTGCACAGCCATTTTTTTGTGAATCGCTTTGACACATATCACAATTATGCAACACACTTAAAGGGCTGCCACAAATACTTTGGGCAATTTTTGAGCTTTTTTGGTAAATCGGGCCCTATGTTTTTTTTTCTTTTCCACTAGTGCAACTTTTGCTCAAATGCGAATTACACTTGCACTGATGTAAAGTTTCTGCCACATTGCGCTATTTTGCGAACAGGCACAAATGAAGACTGTCTCAACGTTGCTCCTTTTCTTTTGTTAATGTTAAAACTTTATATTATAAAAATTAATGTCTAAAGTCTTGTCAATGTCTTATCTTTGACCGTGCTATCAGTATTTCAGGGAAGGGTGATTTTAGGGAGACTTCAAGTCAGTGAGGTAAGGGCGCTAGCACATGCCCCTCCCCCCTTCATTCTGAGAATTGTATTACATTTTATTTTTACTTATATTGCATTTTTATGTGATGTAATTATCATAAGTCTTTTTAGTGTATTTCACATGGATTGTTTCTGATAGCATTTTATTGTGCTGCACGAATGAAAAAAGGAAATGAACTGGATAATAGTATTATTATACATAATGTTGCGTCAGAATGGACCAAAACAACAAACAGAGTCGTGAATTTACGACTCCTTAGTTTGTGAATTTGGTCCTCCAAAAGAGGATCGTTTTAACCCATGTGGGTGGACAGATCTCTCTCTCTCTTTCAAAAACGGATTACTCTGCACTTAGCTGTCCATCGGGAAGCCCTCAGCTATCCCTCCACGGTGGCAGAAATCTCCATAAGTGTAGGCGGTGCACAGCCTGTCTAAAAGGGAGAGACAAAGAATAGTCCTCTGTTTTAAAAAAAATCTTTTTCCTGAATTCTGTCAGGCAAACATGCTTAAAAACTGCAGAGTACACCCTCCAAGAGGGAGCAGTAACTAGCAACTCCTAATCAAGCCCCACACAATGGAGTCAGTTTATCAGCAGATGTTATGGTGATAGTTAAATAGGTATCCCCCAGATCTGATACGAAATGTAAACAGCTACATTCGAGTAGGGATTTTCTCTTAATGTATTCAACCCTCCAAAGGTGTTTGTCCTTCCCAGCTTCTGTGGCACACCATGTTGTCCTACTCATGTGGAGGGGCCCGTTTCGTTTAGATGTCATGCCCCCCATCATGTTTAGCAAACCTACTATACTGAGTATACAGCTGGCTTATGTAAGAAACTGACAACATGTCACCTAGGTACGGCTCCCAAAGGCTATATACAGCTACCACTTAACATAAATTCATGTCTACAATTCAACCAAAGCTGCCTGTTTCTTCTCATGGCATTTTTGCGTAATACTATTATTCGACCCTTTACTTGATTTTTTTTAACCTAGCACCTGATTGTGTCTATGGTCTGCCATACACACCTGTCGCATAAAATGTACAGCTGCTACAGCTGTAGCCTGCGCCCCTGTACTTTTCCTGTCTTGGAAAGAAGCCAGCAGAAGAACAAATAACAAGTAAACCCCAGATTGAACCCACAACATTAGCATTTTCTCACATTTCAGTGCTAGGATTCTTTCTTTCAGCAGAATCATCCAATCCTGAGGTGCTCCGGTGGAGGGATCTTCTTTCATTGGCTGAAGTCAAATGAATCAATGCAATAAAATAGATTTGCGCCCGGATGGGAGCAGACTGCTTTTGCCATTGTGCCAAACAGGGGGCTGTTATCCTGATAAAGGGACCACTCATCAGGTAGGAGGGCTGGCTTTACTTTGCGTTTAGTCCAACCACTAGTTTACAATGCAGTCACGTCACAGGCTATAAGAAACAACCTTGTGGTATGTATGTTGCATCGCGTTTATCAAGGTTTGGATTTTATAGTATATTGTGTATTGCAGGTGTTTTTCGGATTTTTGTTGTTGTTGAAACTATGCAGAATCTGCTTGATTGTCAGGTGGGAACTGCAGAACCGCAACCTCTCCTGTATTGCACTGTTCGCGTGCCTGGAGGCAGCTAGTAGCCATCAGAATGAACCTGCATGCTGATATAGCCAGTTCATCAATAACTAATGAAATCGAGTTGTAAAATGTACAAAAATACTTAGTTTCATGAATGTCATTTACCAAAGACTAACAATGAATTTACTTTTGTGCATGAGTTTGGATCTAATTCTGATTTACTGTTGACTTCATCGCGGAGAAGGCTGCCTGATTCACAGCGAGGTTTCTGCTCCTACCTCTGGCTTTCTCTGGGCTCCAGAAGTCAGAGTTATGCTTAATACCCTGTGTGTGATTCAACTTGACCTCTCTGCGTTTAAACCGGCGCCCTATTTTGGGAACAGAAAGAAGGCCGTCCATGGGGGCCGAGGCAGTTACTATATTGATTCTGAAATAGCAAGTGACTGAGCCTAGTTTGTTTTTCTTCAGTTATGTTTTACAGGCACAGAAAGTTAAATTCCATTTATTTTAAAATGGCAAGCTAGTGAGGGTTGTATGCCAAACATTATTAAAGCTGAAATGTATGGAGTAAGGAAATGCTCTGAACGTACACTGCCTTGTGAAGACTTTCATAAGCAGTTCGCCTTTAGAGGGCTCCAGTGCTCTCTGCTTGCACATGAAAGACAGCTCGGTTTAAAATAGTGGGTGGTGGTAGCAGCAGCATAGCTGCTTTCGAACATACTCTGCAGAGTAAAGACCGACACAGAATGCGATACTATCTAATCTTGCATCTTTTGGTCCCGGGAACCTCAGTGCCCATTGTTCTTGTAAGTGTTCACGTTAAGGACCGTGCTGGTAAGACAATATCATTCATCCAAGGTATTAACTCAAAACAAAACGTTTCTGCGAGCTGAAATTATGTCAGCGAGATTTACATCTTGCTTCAACCAATCCCCTTTCGGGAAGAAAAAAAAGCAACAAAAACCCCTCAATTCCCCGTTTGGTCTCCCAGGTTTCCAACAGACGCGCGTGATATTTCAAACAGTGAGCTGTTTGCCCTACGTAGGCATTTTGTAAGGACGTTTGCCTTGTGTTAGTGTCAGTGGCGCCATTTTGTTTCGTATTAGTAGAAGAGGAACACGCTGCCTTTTATTTATGAACAGTATGTCTGAACAGAGCTCGCGTCGCCGTCTTGCTCCAAAGACTCTGATGTGCGGATGATATAAATCACCACCGTGCTCGTTGGTGTAATCACCAGCCGGAAGTCCACTCCCTGCTTTCCCATTATCGACCTGGCCGCAGCAGACCTGCTCCATGCTTGTTCAACTAGATAATTTGAGACAAAGCACCCACTCCACCTGGCAAAGTGTAAAATCAATAGCATCATTATTAGTGCTTTGATTTAAGTTGAGGTACACGATGGGTATATCACAACTCGTTCCAAAGAGGTGTTTTTGCATTGTGCTTCTTACTGCACTCACAGGACCCGCATCAACAATACAGTATAATCATATAACATATATTTAAAATCAGAAAAATCGAAACTACATACAAATTAAAATAAACAGACCTTTCTCACATCCAACTGTAGGCTGTAGTGGCGTTTGATACTTTTTTCTTTTGTTTTTTTAAATGCTGGATTATTTTAAGAGAATAGAATTTTAAAATTTAGTAGAACAGCGTTCTCTAAAAACATAACAATCAATGTGTTTAATTGTTAAATCAATAGAGATATTCTAGGGGAAAATCCAAAGCAGAGAAACAAAGATGTTTTAGGAAGATTCGAATAGGCTTCAGGCAGTTTCCTATGCCATTCCATGTAAACATTTAAAAAGAGTGAATGCATGCAGTGCGTGGTATGCTAAATTGAAAAGTGATATCTATTCAGTTTTATGAACAAGAATATGTTTTTGAAATTAAAAACAATTAAGAAAATTGGAAAATTGCTACAACTATTTTTGCACAAATATATATTTTTTAAATGGGCATTACCTAATAAACATAAAACACGCTTTTGTGCAGAGAGCTGACATCATAAAAGACTGTACACTCTCCAATAGTACTGTTATGTTCTCTAGGGAAATGATTGGAGACTCTCATTGACACCCATTGGGCCTGATTTACCAAGCCTTTTTCAATGGGGTTTTCCCATTCAAAGTGTTTTTGTAAATCAGGCCCATTGGGTTTAATTGTGACGTCCCCATCTGATTATCTCATACAACCTTAAGGCTAGCCTTT
The DNA here is from genome assembly GCF_040938575.1 of Ambystoma mexicanum. Taxonomy (NCBI): domain Eukaryota; kingdom Metazoa; phylum Chordata; class Amphibia; order Caudata; family Ambystomatidae; genus Ambystoma; species Ambystoma mexicanum. The sequence continues at coordinate 810,349,484 of NC_090932.1, forward strand.
GAATTCACCAACATTTTCAACTGGCTCTTTTAGACAAAAATAATGAATCCAAGATGGTTCAAGTTGTACTGTCCAAACAATCAACTAAAAAACAGAGGTGTTCCTTTAACAAGTTAAACATACATATTTTGAAAATGGTCACATTCTGGGTAAAAGTCACAGGCATTTTTAAAATGACAGAATGTATTAGAAATGTTTAAATAGCACGTAGAACAAATCTAAAACGCCTTAATCTGGTCCAGTGCTAGAAAGGGAAAGAAAACAACTGGAGCATTCCACCTGCGAGGCGTGGCCAAGCGATGGGGGCCTTGCTAGGGTTGGATTCATCAAAGGCAAGTGATAGGCTTGTTAGGTGTAAAGACAAAACACAGTGCTAAAATAATACTCGATTTCATCGAAATTACTTGAAACGTGCAAAAAAAACGTAGCCAACATATCAATCAACATAGTTTTATTTATTTAATTTATTTATTTCATGTGGTAATACACCCAAACCCTCTGGTATCACGGCGTAGGTTACAAGAATACTTGGTGCTAAGTTGGTACAGGATTACTTGGTACTTAGTTGGTAAGATAAACATATTTGTGAGCATACAGTTTTGTTTCTTTAGCAAGTCATACAGTTCTTTACATGGTGTTACATAGTTAAGCAGGGCTTAACTGTAAGGGTACAGTGAGTACAGGGTAGACATATTTGTTAGCATACTTGTAGGCATACAGTTTTGTTTCATTAGCAAATTATACTATTCATTTCGTAGTGTTACAGAGTCAAATTGGAGTTAGCTGTAGTGGTACAGTGCTATAAGTTTACATTCTTACAAAATGTCAATCCTTTTGGCTTTGGTTATTGTGCTGTAGGGATTGAGGTTTTTAGAAATGGTTAAATAACCAGGTTTTAAAGGATTTCTTGAATTTGGGGAGGGACGGTTCATTGGAGATAACCGCTGGAAGTGAGTTCCAAATTCTGGGGGCTGCTAGAGGCTGGAGTTCCCTGTTCTCACATTTTTGAATCGGAGATGCAAAGGTGTGTTCTAGAAGAGGTTTTGCGGGTTAGGCAATGGTTGAGGTAGCTTGGTGCTGAGCCAGTTATGCATTTATGTGCTATGGTGAGTGTTTTGTGTAAAATCCGAGCTTGTATGGGTAGCCAGTGGGCTTCTCTCCTATGTTGAGAAATGTAGTCTCTCTTTTTTATAGCTAGTGCTGCTCGGAGGGCTTTGTTCTAAATTAGTTGCATTTTGTTCAGGTTTTTTTTTTAAAGTCCCTAGTAAGAGTATGTTGCAATAGTCCATTTTTGCCAGTATAAGGGCTCTGGCAAGGGTGGTACAGTTTTGGGCTGTGAGAAGGGGCCTGCTTAGGGAGATGAGTTTCGCCGTATAAGCCATGGAAGATGAAAGCGCACTAATGTGTTTACACATAGTAAGACTAGAATCTAAATAAACCCCTATGGTCTTGACCTGTTTGGAGATATTTATTGGTGTGCCGTTGATGAATATGGCTGTGTATTGTGGATGTAGGTCTGGGGATCCTACTATCAGTAGCTCTGTTCTTTCTCCATTGAGCCAGAGGCTATTTGTTGCCATCCAATTCTGGATGATGGAGTACATTTTGTTTATAGCGATGGTGTCCTTTCGATATATAAGCTGAGATGGGGATGAGTATTTGTGTGTTATCCGCAAAGTTAGTATATATTACTCCCATAGCGTCAACGTCTGTGAAGAGTAATTTTGTTTATGCGTTATAGAGGTTCGAGGAGATGCATGAGCCTTGGGGGACCCCCAGTGGGACTGTGATTGGGTCTGCAGCAACATCACCTATTGCTACTCTCGATGTGCGGTCAGCAAGGAATGACTTGATCCATGCAGTGGCCTCTTTAGAGAAGTGGAAGTTGTTGGCAAGCGTAAGACAGAGTTTGGTGTGGTCTACTAAATCGAATGCCGTGGATAAGTCTAATAGTAGTAGGATGCATAGTTTACCTGAATCCCTGATGGCATCCACCTGTTTTTTTAGGTCCAGTAAAGCAGTCACCGTACTATGACTAGGATGAAATCCTGATTGTCTTCTCTCTAGTAGCTGGATGTTTTCGAGGTGGGATTCGACTTGTGTGTATGCAATTATATCTATTATTTTGAGGAGGAAGGGCACTGTGGTGATGGGCCTATAGTTGGTGGGGATGGTAGGGTCTAATGTGGGTTTTTGGAGAAGTGGGGTGACCCAGGCTTCTTTGATGTTGGCTGGGACAGTGTTGGATTCAAAAGAGGCATTATCAAAGTTGGTGATGATGGGTGCTAGTCTAGTGTTGGTGCGCAGTCCTTGACTAGTTTGGCCGGGAAGCTATTACCTTTACAATTAGATGGTTTGAGTGAAGCTATTGTTTTGAGTACGGACTCAGTGTTCACTGGTTTGAAGTGAAATTCAGGAGAGTTGGTGGTAGCGTGTGTCAGTGTTGGTAGAATGGGTTCAGTGGTGGGAGCTAGGAGGTTTCTATGTGACTCTATTTTGTTTTGGAGAGTGTTTATCTTAGATGCTAGTGCATCCTGGATAGTGGTGCACCATTCCTTGTTCACATTAACTGGACAGGGAGGGGGTATGGGGGTTTCTAATTCTCTGATGATAGAGAATACCTCTTTACTGTTGAAAGTGGCGTTAGAGATACGTAGGTTGAGGCAGTTGGCTTTCTGCGTAAACACTTCCTCTTTAGAAGTTTTAGATATAGGCTCCAGTTGTAGGAAGTTGATGGTGGTTTTAGGGTCAGTTGCTAATTTGAGAGCTAGGAGTTCATATCCTGGTAAGGTTTAGGAATTGCATTCTCTGAACTGGAGTGCAGATTTTGAGATGATGGCTACTCCGCCACCTGTGGTATCTTACCAATCAGCTCTGTATATTGTGTAGTCAGGTGGTATGGCGATGGTGAGTAGTGGACCTGAGGCTGAGTGCAACCAGGTTTCCGTTAATACTAGGAAGTCTAGCTTATATTCTAGGATGAGATAATGTATGTCGATGGCATGTGCTCCTAACAATCTTATATTGACCAGTGCACCTTTTAGCAGAGGTGTGTTAAGGTTGGTAGTGTTTTATTTGTGTTGTGAGTGCTGGGGTGTGTGCTAGTGGTGTGAGTGCAGTAAGGTTATGACTAACATGTTGCATGCAATTAGCTTTTGCAGGCCTCAGTATGCTAGGGTTCACGCTTTTGAGGGTATTGGTCACATGTTGGGTGCTTGTAGTGTTGGGGTGGTGTGAGAAGTTATATTTAATCATAGTGCGAGTGGATAGTATTGCTTTTCTCAAAGTGCCTAATACAGGCTTTGTGCATGTAAGGGAGCTGTGTGTTCTGGTGGAAAGCCTGATTTGGCGTTCTGCACCTATGATAGGTGTAGTAGTAGGTGTTGTGGGGATGGTGAAGTCAAACTTCCTACTGCACCTCCTCAGAGGTACACTGCCTTTCCTCTCCTTCCCCCAGAAGTTCATGGTCTCCCAAGCTCTGGTTCTGTTTAGTTTGAACTATTGTAACAGCTTCTTTCTAAATCTACCTGCTTCTACGCTCCGCCCTCTGCAACTAATTCAGAACAGGACTGCAAGGCTTGTCCTTGGCCTCAAGCTCTGGGATCGTATCTCTCCAGTTCTGAAATCCCTCCATTGGCTCCCAGTGGATGCAAGGATTACATTCAAAACCCTCTGCATTGTCCACAAGGCTTTCTGGGGCCTGGGTCCAAAATACCTTCAGCTATCCGTCCGCAAATACCTCTCCTCTCGAGCTCTTCGCTCCTCTACATCTAACTCCCTCAGGGTCAGTCATTTTTCTAAGAAACAAGCTGGGGGTAGATCTCTGTCTTCGGCTGGGGAATCCCTCTGGAACAGAGTCCCTGCCATTCTAAAACCTGAGGAGAACCATCTCCAGTTCCGGAAGCACCTCAAGACCTTCCTCTTTTCTTCTGCCTTCTCTCCCCTTCTCCCCCTGCTGATCTGTTCTCTCTTGGCACCGTGCACCTGGCCACTCTCTGTCCTCCTGGCCCAGGTACCTGCTCACCCTGCCAGACTCCTGCACTGCCTCTAGTGTGTGGAGGCAGAGGTATAGTGCGCGAGCAGGCGCGGTCGCATGCATCTTACCCTGTAAGAGAAGCGGGAGGCAGAGTGACTGGCCCCTCGGTCCCGACAGGCCATGGACAGGCAAAAGACAGGCTCTGGCCTTAAGAGGCGGGCCTTGGGAGGAAGTGGCCGGCTGAAGCCTTCCGGTTGATTCCTTCTGGGAAAATAGAGGGATTACCAAATCAGATTAGACCCAGGGGCTCACCCCCATGGTTGCTTGGAAGCCAAACAACAAAGGGCGGCGGCCATCTTAGGTGCTGGGTGCGTGGACACAGCGCCAACTAATCAGACTTTAGGGGGCATCGGGTGATGGTTCAGCATGCAGCAGGTGGAAATAATTAACAGGGGTGCTGCAGGTACACACGCTATTGATAGTGTGTTGTTTACCATGGAGAGGCAATGTCGTCGATGTCATAGTCGATGAATCCTGCTTCTCCTGAAGCTGCCTGGGCGGCGGGGGAATGGGCTCCTGCCGTCCTGGGAGAGATCTGCTTGCGTTCTGGCTGGGCAAAAGACAGGCTCTGGCCTTAAGAGGCGGGCCGTGGGAGGAAGTGGCTGGCTGAAGCCTTCTGGTTGCTTCCTTCTGTGAAAATAGAGGGATTACCCAATCGGATTCTACCAAGGGGCTCACACCCACGGTTGCTTGGCAGCCAAGCATCAACAAAGGGCGGCGGCCAACTTAGGTGCAGGGTGCGTGGATTTTGCGTCAAATCATCAGACTTTAGGGGGCATCAGGTGATGGTTCGGCATGCAGCAGGTGGAAATTATGAACAAGGCTGCTGCAGGTACACAAGCTATTGGTAGTGTGTTATTTACAATGGAGAGCAGATGTCGTCGATGTCGTAGTCGATGAGGCCCGCTTCTCCTGAAGCTGCCTAGTAAAATGCTGAACAAAAAGACTATAATTGTGGCTTTATTTTCTCCCTCCTGAGCAGAAACCCACATTTGCCAGCATAAAAAGTAAAGAGCCTATGAAAATCTGTTTCACAAATGTACGATCAAGGCAAAGAAACACAGTGAAAGCAAATGCATAATATCATCACATGCTTGTAGCTTCATGCACATCTCCATATTCTCTAACACCGGCACTCTTTTTTGGGGACCGGAACATGGCTGGGGCACGTGCAATTACTTTGTTTGTTCAGTTTTCCAAAGTTCCAAGATCATATATCATTCCGAGTCTGCTCTGCGGCTCTGCTTGCAGTTGCAGGCCATGGCTGGTTGCTGGGCCTGGGAGTATAGCAACAAACAGCCAATGGAAACCAGCATTCTGTTGTTACTATGCAGTATTTGATACATTCTGTATAGTAACACAGAATGTACAGTTTTCATTGGCTGTTCATCTCAGTCTCCAGCCAGTGAAATGACATGATGACGTTTGGGGGTGGATCACGTGGGTCTGTTTTTGTTGCAGAGGCAGGCCACCTTCACCACACGAGGCAAACTTGCTTTGTTAAGGCGTGGCATGACTCGTGAGGAAGGACAGCCTGCCCCTGCACGTGTGGTCCCGTGCGCGGCCTACTTGCAGGCAGTTTAAGAAGGCCTGGCTGGCTGGCTTAGTGTGCGGTGTAAATTCAGCTCAACTCAGTAACGTAACGGTAAGTACTAAGCCCCCCCCCAGACCTCCAACTTTGACTGCGGCCGGCGGTGTGGCACGCTGTGGTGACTGGCGCATGCAGGAGGCAGACAGCTGCTTGCCTGCTCCGCTCGTTGTGTGCCCGGGGCCGCCGCAGGCTCAGGATTTGACCTGAGCTGGCAGGCAGGCCGCGGGGCAATGCAAGCGGAGCGGTGTTATGCCTGCTGCTCTTAGCATAGTCCTAGCAGCGGGATGGTACGGCAGCTGGGTGTGTGCGAATGTTTTCTGGGCTTGCCGATGGGCCTGCCCTGCTCAAAAGGTGGCTCGGCAGGCAGGTGCGATGAAGGATTAAACATTAGTTACGCCCTCGGTGATGGTGAGGGGGCCGCGGGTCTTATTTGGATAACCAGTGACATCTGCTTTCCGGGGGAATTAATTAGGCTAGGGCGTTAGCCGCGTTAATTTAAAGCCATGTTGTGAATTTGCCGTACATGGGCAGTTGGGCATGGCTGGCACAGCCGCGCGTTGCATTTGATTATTTATGTTACTGTAAAGTTGATGGCTAGTTGTGCATGGGACATCAATAGCTTAACGTGTAGAGCATCAGTCTATCAGAAACCACATGAAGGGTTTGAGCTACCTATCATCAGGCATGTCGCATTTGGCCTCCGGGACGCACGCCTTTTCAGTGTTCTGAAAATGTTTTATAAAAAGTGCACCTGTGGCTTTAGCCCCTCTCCCCACCACATATATATCTTGACAATTATCTGTTGGCAGTTAAGCTCAGCTGCGCATTTTCTCCATGCTGCAGCAGCCATTGCAGGAATAAACTTGGAATACATTTTTTTTTTTTTTTTGCAGGCCGATCGCCATACTGGCTACTAGTGCCCATGACCAAGACAGGCGTTTTTAATTAAGCTCTCTAGCAAAAGGAAACAAATAATGTTGTGGGACTGCAGTCTAGCATTGCAAATTAATTAATATTAACACATTAATATCCGTCACCTCGATTAAGGTCATATGGGAAATGGGCGCCATAACCGTAGTTTCTTTCGAATTCAATCGTTCATGGGGTTTGTTATTACAATCACTGTAGTGATGGCCGGGACACTTTAATTTACAATGTTTCATTTGGATGGCTTTGCGCCTGCTCCCATTTTTCATTCAGTGTTAAAGATCCCTTCTTTGGTAGTAATACACGCGCAGGGAAGAGAGGCATGTAGAGTTTCTTCCCCAAAGGCGTCACTATGTCTTTGGTGTGATTTACTCACACTTGGTTTCCCCAGCTGGTGTGGGTGCCTAAGTGGGGGTGGGGAGCACGCCAGCATAGCACTATGTGGATGGACACCAAGCCGCACTCGTTTTAAGACCATTTAGCCATATGGATTACGCCAGGGGGATTATTGCCAGGAACTGGAATGAGAGGTGAGTGGGGTTTAGAAGCTGCGTTACAATACATGCATGGATTGTGATTTGCTTTGCTCGTTGTTCCATCCAATGGGGCACACAGGAACAACAATTTTATTTGGCACGAGTTTTTCTGCTTAAGGGGCTTTGGCTGGTAAAATAGCTCAGTGAGTTCAGTGCCCACTGTGCCAATTGGGACGTGCCATGTCTGTCACAGGTCCAAACAGGAATTGCTTTACGGGGTGGCCCAGTTATGGCAACAGCGTGTGTGAATGACACATTTAGTTTTAAGAGGTGGTTTTTATCACGGTCCGTTCTACCGACACTGCGAGGGAGGTATATAAAGGGTTCAATCAGCCAGAAACCTTCTATTATTGTCTCGGTCTGCTTAGAGAGAGGGCGCAGTCTGAAGGGGGACGGCAGTAGGGCTCCATGCCTGCAAGTTAGTTGGCTACCCTACCCTTCACGTCATTATGCAAGCAAATATATACAAACAATAATAGCACTAAATGGACATTCTGTGTTATTATACTCTTGCTAGGTGCCACTAATTCGACTAGGACATTATTAAACATGGTGATGGTATATATCAGTGGTTCAGACATTCATCTTGGTATGTGGCTTTCTTTTTAAAGTGTGGTGGATGTGAGCCGGCATCAATATTTTTAGAAAAAATGAAAATGAAGCAGGTGAACATGTCACCCAGTGCAATTCATCCCCATCATCAACAATATTGCCTTGTGCATAGTGCAGTTTAGCACCAGTGGAGCAGAATAGCCAAAAAATGCAATGCAGCACTGCATTCTTCATTTGTGAGTTTGTGACACTGGTGCAGTTGCCCTAATTTGGCCCCCTGCCGGTAATGATCAGAAAGGCCAGAAGGGGGGGACTCAAATAGGCACTGGGACTTAAAATGCCTTTTGAAACACAATGAACGATTTATCGATAGCAACATTTACTTAATGGAACACCGAATAATGTTCAGTTTGTGCACTTTGGATACCAGTGGCGCGTTTGAATAGTTAAACTGTATAATTCACAATACATATAATAATGTATACCTTAATTCATAGCAACTGAGATTTTAGTTTGGGAAAAGTGTGTGTTTAATGTTGCTTTTTCATGCACACTGTGCAAGTGAAATTGGTCAATACTGCCAACAGCACGTTGCACTAACGCTAAGTGATGAAACATGCCCACGGTAGCATACAAAAGAGACCCCCGTTTCCCTGTTGGACCAGGCCTTTGGGCATTACCTTATTGACATTTGGGACAGTTGAGTCTGTGGGCAGGGGTGAGGAGGAGCAGGCGTTGCTAAAGGGGGGATTGATTGAGGGGGCTATAACCCCACACTTTTGCCTCTGGCATTTTTTGCCACTCTTTTGCCTCTGGGTTTGCCGGAATGCTGGAACCACTACACCTACCATAACAAGTGTTTTCCAACTTTAAAGCATTATACTTTCTCAACCCATGTGTGCCCTTCCCCATCCATCCCACTACTAGCCTCTGCCAGCAGTTGCTCATGCAGCGCTAAACATGTGACATGAAGCAGCAGCAGTGTGATGGGCTGGTGGTGGGCCGATCTAGGTCTAGCACTGAACTGGTGTGGGCGGTGCGGCGGCGCTGCGCCTGGTATTATGGGGCCAATATTTTTTGGGGACTGGCGCTTATTTTTTTACAAATTAAGCACTGGTTGCATCCTTTAATGGACTTGTCACATGCCAACCATCCTTACCCATGAACTACATAAATTATACAAGACTCCTGCTTGTATTTACAAGCAAACAAAATCAATTAAGAGCAGACCTCTTCTGAGTTCAGAAGTTAAGCCTCGGAACAATGGCAGCAGCGGATTACTGCTGGTGCAATGTGTGGCATCTCAGACATGTGTTTTTAGTTAATAAAAACATCTGGAGAAACAATGTTTCCTGGAATCCAAATCTGAGGAAATCTAGCCCAATTCCAGAACTGATTTGCTCATAGATGCATAATTCCCAAACTACTACCTGTTCTTGAGGTATCTAAAGTGCAGAGTGTTTGCATTGCTGTTGACAGAGAAATTAGACCTTCAGAGTTCTTGCACGGCAAGTTCCTCCACTGTTTCCCAAGGTAAAGTGCTTGCTCGATATTAAAATAAACTGAACTTGTAAGGTGTTTCTCAGCAGCTTCTTGTATGATAATTATAATTAGTACCCGGCGAGAGATAATCAGATTGTTACATGCAATCTGATTGGCCCTCGCCAGGGATTTACCTGACGCAGAATCCCTCGAAGCTTAAACTTCCTTGATATCCCCGGCAGGGGGGGTGTGGCCGCCCCTCAGCCAATGAGGAGGCTCGGAACGGGGTAATCCCTTCTCTGAGCCACCACACGGCTGGAGACTGCCATCCTCCCCTGCCAGGGATTCAGGTAAGTGTTTTCTCCCGGCCTCCCCCCACCCCAAACCTGTAACTCGCTTTGCTTGGGCCTATAACTATGGGCCCTGGGGCATTACCTGACTTGATAACGCCCCAGCGGCTCGGGGCTTCTTGCTTAACTATCTGGTGGGAATTGCTGGTCATTATTCTTAATATAATTATTTGGGTCTGCTAAAGATATTGGGTCAGATATTCACAAAGCGTTTTTCAATGGGATTTTCCCATCTTCTGTCTTAATGTCCATGCTTTCTCCATTCTTATTCACAATCAAAGGGTGAGGACTTCATGTATTCAGTTATGTAACGTATATTATGATCTGTTTGCATAGAGGAGACCAGGATATATTCAGGTAAAGCCGCTATGGAGCAGAGACATAGATTATCCTTTTGTTGAATTGGCTGCGGATCAGGGTTACTCCAGCCTCCTTCCCCACAAATAGCCATTTTTGCTTTATGGGCATTGTATATATTGGGAGCATTGACCCGATGGTAGAACTTTGCAGATTCAGGCCTGAGGAGAACACCACCAGTTGTTGGTACATTATTGACATTGGTTTCCATATGCGCACACCAACAGAAAATGTTATTAAGTGAAACACCTAAGTAGCAAATAGTATCCCAAGTTAAGTATTTTTCCTTCAACTAAATTCGACCTCAGAAGTGTTTCAATAATTTGTAAAATATGCATCATCTTAAATGTTTTACAATATAAATGTGTATAAACATTTAAAGCAATAAACCCTGACATGTGGGGACTTTATCGGGCCAGCTAATGGCCAGGCCAGTTAAAAGCCAGAGTGAAGCGAGGACTTTAAAGTTAGACCGGGCATTATCTGCCCTGGTAAAGCCCACCAGCGTGGGCGGTTTATTGCTTTTAGCAATCCCGGCATGTTCACTGGGGTGCTAACAGCATTTCTTTAAAGTTGAGAAATGGCACATTCGCCATTTCTCAACTTTAAAAAAATTACTACAAGCAAACATGTCTTTGAAGGGATTAGAGAGAAGGGAATTACACAGTCCATTCTCACTTTCCCTGGTGGCCATTGCCGCAACGGAGATGCGCCAGGAATACCAAGTGGTCCTGGTGCCGGCGATGGACAAGGAAGCACTAGGTCAGTGGGGTGGGAATGGGCATAGGTGAGGGAAGTTGACATTGGGGTCAGGGGTGGGGGAAAGTAGGGGAATGGGAGCAGGGGGCTAGGATGCACCTACCTTCATTCCCAGCGGGGAAGATGGCGGCCTCCCGCTTTCAGGGAGGCTCGGAGTGTGGGCTTTACCATGGATAAAGACCCCATTCAGAACCTACTAACTGGCTGTGAACTGCCGCCACCCCCACGCCCCACTCGGCCTTGTGCTAATAACATACATTGATTATTTAATTGTGCTCTTCTGTTGTACTGTAATACAAAAACAAACAAGCAAAATAAATGTTTACGTTTTTTACTCTCAACAGAGATTTAGATTTGGTTTTGCAAGCTCCAAAATATTGTGTATATAGTTGAACATACTTCTCAAGGGACGCAAGCTTCACCAGTGATCATATAATGTAAGTCTGAACCAGAGCCTGCACCAGGTGTCACTAAACAAACAATTTAAAGCAGTTGTTTTAAAATCCTGTTTTATATATATCTATGAAATCCTTTATATTTTATTTTTGCAGAGTAATTGTTTTATTGTATTCATCCTCATTTAATATGTTTAGGAAAGCACAGATAAAACTGTAGGAAAACATAAACAACGTGAAGTACACAAATACAAAATGAAATCTCGGTATAAAACGCACACAATAGGTGGCAGACGTCCCCTCTTTTTCGTAACTTTGAAAAAGGGAAAACAATTCTGTAATCTCTCTCCTCTGTCATTTACTCCAATCTCACGTGTTTACAGAAGGTAAAAGTAAAGTTTCTAAGAGTATGCACCATTATCGAACAAGTTTAATATATCACATACACATACAAACACACACGATTTTATATCTAAAACATGATGATTACTTACAGGTGATGAAAAAACATTGATGAATGCTCCTTGAAATTATTTATTTTTTGTATGTATTGAATAAAATGTTATTTATAATGATGAGTCCTTCCTGGGCTCTCCTCTGATGTGTCCCATGCATTTCTGCATTTAGGTGTTCAGTCCTAAGAATAGCACGAGAACAATCTGAACAAAGTTTGCTCAAGTGTGGCCCCTTTCCATGATATGGCTATTATGGATCACAGAATAAAACTGTTACATTCTAAATACTCACCATCAGATGAACAACAATCCAGTCGCTTTCTCCATTGTATCCAAACATTGTGGTGTTGTTCTCCTAAACATAAATGGAGTGTTTCAGAGCTATCCTATCAACAACACAAAAAACTGTCAAAACACATTTGAGTGTATAAGTGTTTACTATCAACTATGAATCGTTCACCATTGAAGCACTTGCCCTCCAATTACAAACCTAATGAAATCAAGCTTGAATTGAAAAGTGTACCCTTGCAGTGACTATCTGTGACACCCAACTGGTGAACTGACTAATCTGCTCTAGAATCTTAGTCATTTCATCCATAGTATTGTTACCTCTGCCTGCTTGCCACTGACTAACACATACTCTATCGCCATTATGTGTATATCAAAACCGAATGTACTAGTTAAAAGAGATAACCTGCTAGCTTCTGTATGTTTGTTGTAGCAATCATGTACGTAACCCAGAGAGAGAAGCAGAAGAATATGTTATGTTTCCTTTGCATTCATTTAATTTCTACACAGTGGTAAAAATGACCTGGTCAGCAACAAACCTTTTCCGGGGAATTTATGGACTCTTATTTGATGTTAGTTTGCCTAGGGGAGGAGGCTAATCTTGATTCGCTTTCCATGTTTCTGGAATAATGTTCTGCCCTTGAATCCCTACTTGTCCATTGACATTTACATGTTGGTTTTCTTCCAGATACAGACATGGGTTTTTTGTCTTGTCTCAGTGTCACTTTCATTTGTTGTGCTGTGACTGCTTATTTGGAGGCAAAAACCACACCTGCAACCAAGTTCTTCTTCACTAAGAAAGCTCCAGACTTTGAAATTACAAATCATTTAGAGACATCAGTTGTACCGGCAACAGAAGAAACCATGTTCACAGAAGCTTTAGAGATAAGTGAAACCACATCAGAATTAGAACCCTTAAACCAGGCGTACAGAACAGCAACAACCCTCTTTCCATTTGAGAATTATACGTTAGAAACTGGTGAATTTTTCTTCAACTGCTGTGATACCCCTGGAATGAAAGGAGAACCTGGAGATCCTGGACCTCCAGGTATGTCAAAGCTCCCACTGACATAAAAGAATATGCTTGTGAAAAATTCATGAATTTTCTTACAAACGATCAGCATGTTTATCATAGAGTCTTACTGAGAGTTTTTAAAAAAACCTAATGAGTACATGTCAAGGTACCAATGGAGAAAAGGTATCGGACTGAATATATGCCAACAAAAATATTTAGCTACCAAAATATCAAAACCAAGTGATATAAAAACAAAAAGATAGGACATTTATTTTCTACGACCACTGTCCTATAAGTTCCTTTTTCACATATTTGATTGTGAGGTATCCCAAATCGAAATCTCTTTGACCCTGCCTTTCACACCTCACTCTAAGCCCTATGTTTTATATATGCCATGTTTAGTTTTAACTACAAGATGGCGCTTTAGCATCACCTCTAAGCCGAAACTATTGCATTGGAGTACAGATAGGGGGAGATGACATATGAGGAGGGATACACTGGTTGTAGGTGTTGATTGATTATTTACCCACCCATTCACTGCCCATTGCCATACTGATCCCAATGGCCATTCCCACCCACTTCTTGCCCATACCTGCCCAAAACACACCCTCCTGGGATCACTTTCAGCTAGCTTTCCCAAGCCTTGCCATCAAACTTTGCACTCAAAGTGCCTGCCAATGTTTCTTCAAAGCGATCTGAGAGTTAATGGTTTGATTGGTGCTGTAAATGTACTACTGTTGTAATAAAAATATTTAAGCCAGGTCTGCCTTCAATTACTTAATTAACAAGTAGTATGCGTGTTCCTCACTGAAGTCATGTTAAAAACCAGCATTGGCAAAACCATCAGTTTTGGCTTGTGTATAGGTATTAGATAGGCATTTGCCAGGCACTCCTATTATAGGCCCAGGTACTTGCAACATTTTGCAGCTGCTACCATAAATTGCCAGTTAGTACCATTACGGCAGTACCTTGCAAATGCCTTTCCCATATCTACACAAAAGCAAAAACTATTGGCATTTCCAATGCTTGTTTGTCTTTTTAGGGTTCTTCTTGTCCTACATTACTTTTGGATCTTTCTGTTGCTGTTGACTATCAGTAGTATGAATCTATATGATTGTTTGGGTAAGTTGCCTCTTTTCTTACTAAACCTCTGTTCTTGCTAATAGCAATGGTAATCCGAGCTCTGTGCCGTCTGATGCTCTCCCTTCTTCTCTCATTCGTTCTGTCTACATTTTCCTTATTCCCTTTCTTATGTCTCTTTTTAATTCTGCTCTACCCAAATGCCAGTCCAATAACACCCATCATGTTTTGCTTTATCATGGAAAGATGCCCACTAAAAATGCCATTGCCCTCCTCTTTCACCCTGCCCCTAGCCCCTAAAATCCGATTTTCCCAGGCCCAGAAGAAACACACGTGCACACACATTCACACACCACTCACTCATTTACACCTTTTACTCGCTCATTCCTACGTGCACCCAGCCACGCATGTATCATATATTCACTCATGTACACACACATTACATAATACATAACACACCCTCTCACATACAGACACAAACGATTTTGGGCCTCATTACGAGTATGGAGGCAGCCATGCCCTTAATAAGGGCATGGCTGCCTCCATACCGGGCTCCAATAGCGGGTTCCTGCAATGAGGACTTACAGGGTCATTCCGACATAGGAGGAACCCGTAATTCCTCCTTGCAGGAACCCATCCCCATTCCCATAGGGCTCAATGGTAATGGGGAGGGAGGTAATAACGGGCACATTACAACTGACCCGTTATTACCTCCCTCTTCACCTTGCGGGACCCGGAAAGGACGCCTGGTTTTACCAGGCGTCCTTACAGGGTCCCGCAAAAGGAACCTCGTAATCGGCGCTCCCTTCATTATGGGAGCGCCGCCCTTGAAATGAGGCCCTTTATGTTTTTCTTATCTGATGTTTTGAATCTGTTGCCCACGAGGGACTCCTCCTCACGCAGGCCTCAGGCTCCCGCACTGCACACCAGCGGGAACCAGGGAGTAGGCAGACCCCCCAGCTGCCTGGCTCAGGACATATACAATGTAGCCGGAGCACCTCCATCCCACTCTGCACTAGGAAGATTTATTTCTGAAGTCATAGTACAAGCCCTGACTTCAGAAAGAAATCATTCCTTTCTCAAGTTGATGGGGCCCCTCCAAACATGGTGTGGTGGAGTCCCACACAGTGAGGGTGCTGCAGTTGCCCCCACTACACCACTGTCTAGAGCCAGTTTTTCCATTATGTGCCTTACATGTGGTTCCTAGATAGATGTTTTTGCTCAATACTAAGTTATTTTAATGTTTACATAGAGTTTATGTGTGACACTTTATATATTTCAACATGATGTACTACCACTCGATATCCCTTTTTATGACTGCGCAAATTA
Organism: Ambystoma mexicanum; assembly: GCF_040938575.1. Taxonomy (NCBI): domain Eukaryota; kingdom Metazoa; phylum Chordata; class Amphibia; order Caudata; family Ambystomatidae; genus Ambystoma; species Ambystoma mexicanum. The sequence continues at coordinate 810,364,636 of NC_090932.1, forward strand.
GCTTCTTTAAGAGTTAAATAGTGCAACATTGGTGAATTTTGGGACCAATAGATGAGGTCGGAAAATAAGAACTAAATGTTCACCAAAATGGAACACACCTTGCCTTGAGATCCCCCAATGCATATCTTTATTTTTTCTTATGTGATATCAAACGCATGGATTAGTTGTATATGAAAATGTTCAGTGAATCCAACATTTATAAAGCATATGTAATAATAGAAAAATTAATTAGATAATTGTTTAAAACATCATTAAAAGGACCTTTTAAAAACGTAGCTCAACTTCCTAATTAATTTAACTGAAGCGTAAACAATACTTGCTGAGAAAACCAAGCTAATATTACCCCTTGTGCAATCTCCAGAACAGACTCTACATTGCAAATTGAACACAAACTATGTGGTGGTTCCATTAAATATAATGGCCGTTTCTTTTAAAACCCCAATGAGCCTAATTTACACGTTTTCCAATCAATTTTCCCATTGAAAAATGATTTGTGAATCAGCCCAAATAGATTGTTTGTTTATACTGGACTCAACATTACCTTCGAATTAAAACTCATATCAAATTCGTAAGCGGTGTGCAGAAGAAGGCCTCTGCCTACCTAGGGAGGTATTATGGTAACTTATGCTTGAGCAATCACAGTTTTAGATTCTGCAATTTTCCAACTGGCATTCGCATCATTGCAAATACATGTGCATTGAAGCAAAATGATGGTAGCCCCTTTTCCGTGAACAAACACAATCAAATAACCTGTTCTCTGGACTGGTTTCCCCCCAGGAGGGTTTACAGCCACGTTAGAGCACAGTGTCCCTTTCACAGAGGAGAAATATCCATTTCCATATCAGTTTCATCCTGCACACAAGGACCGTTCAGTACCAAAATACTAGGCAATTCTCCAATGAACAAGAAGACGGACGGCAGCCCCAGACACGTGTTTCTGCCTTGTTGGGCATGAACCATTAGTTGAAGCTGTGTCTCTCTAGGCACAGAGAGTAAGGGGTCCAAGTCTGAATTACTCCTCTAACTTAGGGAATAAACTGATAATTCCAAAATGTAGTACATTTGTGGGAGCTCCTCCACTGACGATGAACAAAGCCAAATGACCTGCCCGCTGGAATGCGTTCCCAACAGAAAGGTTTAGAACTATGTTTTAGTTCCAAGATAGGTTGGCCTACAACCACATGTTTTTCTCAATGTTCTTTGCATGTATTTATTCATTTATTTAATTTATAAACACACATACAACCTAAGGGCATCGAGGTGCTGTTATCACATTTGGATTCATGTATTAAAAGATTTTGGGTAATTTGTTGTAGTTTTACAGAAACAACTGATCACATTCCGGTTAATCAATTAAACATTTTGTGCGGTTAGACCTGCATTAGTTAGTGTAGTCAAACAACTGTCTTTTAGTAGTTTTCTGAACCCCCAGTAGGATTTTTCCGCTCTCAGTGAAGGGGGAGGGAGTTCCAGTGTTTGACTGCGATATAATGGAAGATGGAGCCTCTGGCTTTAACCCTTCTGAATTTAGGCAAAACTATGTGGTGAGCAAAGGGTGTCCTGGCAGGTCTGTTCGAGTGACCCTTGGCTATTTTATGAGAGATTTATGGGGGGGGGGGTCTATGCTAGCACGGCACTTGTGGGTGATAGACAAAGTTTGAAAGATGATGCGCTCTCGGACAGGCAGCCAATGAGCATTTTCTCGAGCTGCTGAGATATGTTATTTTCTTGGAATGTTAAGCTCTGCTCAAAGTGCATTATTTTGTATAACTTGAAGTTTCTGCAGGTTTCTAGATGAGGTGCTTGTAAAGAGGACATTGCAGCAGTCAAGCTACGCGCCGATGATTGCTCAGGCTATTGTAAGGCAGCTTTCTTTGGAAAGGAAAGGTCTTGAGGCATTTAATACTTTGGTAGTGTAAGCTGCTGAGGAGGCAATAGTGTTAACTTGGCGTGTCATGGAGAGGGTAGCGTTGAGGTAAACCCCTAGTGTTTTAACTGATGCTGAGACAGTGATTGAGATGTTATCAATATGGAAGGCAGAATATTGGTTCCTAAGATTTTTTAGCACTACTGGGGGTTTGACAAGCAGGATTTAGGCACAGGTGGTTTGCCGCCATCCACGCCTGAATTGTGGAGTAGGTGTTGTTGAGGGTGTTGCAGTCTTCCGTATAGTTGCCTGAGAGTGGGAGTGGAATTTGGGTTTTGCTGGTGGAGGTGATGCCGATGGAGTCAAGGATGTTGAATAGGGGCCTGGTGAAGATATAGTATAAGGTAGAGCATATGCATGAGCATTGATGTACCCCACATGGAATAGGGGATTGTGCGGCATTGGCATTCTCTGCAAATCCCCTCATGACTCCACATTGCTGAAAGAAAGCGATCCAGGCGGTAGCCATGGGAGAATAGTTGGTCGAGGTAGTAAGGTGGTGGCACAAGGTTTTGTGATCGACTAGGTCGAATGCTGCAGAAACATCCAGGAGGAGGAGAAGTGTTGGCTTTCTCTTGTCCCTGATCTCAATCTGGTTATTTTGGTCCACCAATGGGGAATTCCATACTACGGCCTGGGCAGAAGCCAGATTGTCGCATACCTAGGACATGGTTTGCTTCAAGGAAGTGCTGGACTTGCAAGTAGGCTGCCCGATCTAATATTTTTAGCAAGAAGGGGACATTAGTAATGGGCCTGTAGTTCATAGGGTTAGCTCGTCTAAGGATGGGTTGTTTAAGGAGTGGGATTACCCAGGATTCCTTGAGGCTGGCAGGCACTGTGCTTGTGGAGAAGGATGAGTTTATGAATGTAGTGATGATCGGATTTTAGCACAGTCTTTGATAATGGAGGCAGGACAGATATATCCCTTGCATCTCAATGGTTTTTGGCTTTTGATGGTACTAGGACTTCTATCTCCGAGATCTCTTTGAATTGAAACTGGGGGACCATGGAGTTAGGGCTGTCTGGGGCAGTGGTAGGGGCTGAGGTGATGGGGTGTGAATAGCAGCTGGCTTGATTGCTTAAAATGTTTTTGTTCAGGTTGTTGATTTTCGTAAGCATTGCCATTTGGATACTTGTGCACTATGCTTCATCCTTGGTAAGGGTAGGGGGAGGAGTGGTGGGGCTCTCAACTTCCCTAAAGATGGAGAAAATGTCTTGGGTATCTGACTTTACATTGGAGATTCTGGCATTGAAGGCGGTTTGCTGTTGCTGAGACGATTGCTAGCTTACATCGCTTAGCTATGTCAGTGAATTTACCTTTCAGGGTCTCTGAAGTTTTTTTTCCCGCATTAGTTCAGCCTGATGTTTTTTGTTACACAATTCTAAGAGGTTGGGGGTAAACCAGGAGTTGGAGTGTCTGACTGGTTTGACTTTTCGACGAGATAGTGGGCAATGGTGTTAACTGCTAAGGAAATTGTAGATGCATATATGTCTGCTAGTATGTTGGGATCGTTGTATTTCTGTTTGGTGTCACTGCATGCATGCAAAATTGTTTGTAATGCTACCAGGTCCATGTTAGAGAAACCTGTCACAGGTACACGTGCAATTCTGAGCAAACATTGTCCTAATCCAAAGCATAGGGCCTGATTTATGGAATTTTTATGTGTATTGATAAGTGACTAATTAGCATGCAAAAGTCTGTCCAGCGATTCATGGAACTCACTTTGTGTGCATTTCTGGGTCCTTGCTGACACTTTGCGCAGGTCCACCCCGTCTCTGCATGCCATCGAGTGACTTGCATGAGACCCCACGCAAAGTGTGGGAGGGGCCTACTCAATGAAGTAAACAGGGCGTGGAACATGCATATTCCCCATTCTCCCTGCAGAATGAGGAAGAGCAAGGCATTACGTGGGCATGTCGAGGGACACCCTGTGCAAGGAAATCGCACATCCAGCACTGTGAAAAATGAAGCGTATTCATGGATCTGACCGTGCAACATCACGTCGGGGGAATCAACATCCAAAGCTTGTGATCTCACTGTCACATGAAGGCATGCGCAAAGTCGGAATTGCATAGGAATCAAAGCGCAAAGGTATACTTCGATCAAGAATATAGGGGTGTGGCCACACAGTTGGGGTGCCGATTGCAGTTAGGGGTGTGTGTATGCAGATTAGCGGGGTGCAGCCATAGTTTACAGGGGTTCACACACAGATTTACCCGGGGCCGACTTGAGTTACGAGTAATGCAATGCATATCGTCGGAGTGCAGTTATGGGTTTACGTAGAATCCTTCACAGTGTCGCCAGAGTGCTGCCCTGGTTGCGGGGAGACTGCAGGCAGTAATGCAGGGGTGCATGACTTTGCAGACAAGGATGGTGCATAGGTTGGTATATGTGGCTAGATCGCCTTTGTATGGGGGCATGTCATGGCCATTACGGCCGCTACTGCGCCTAGGCTTACTTTGTGATTACAATTCCATGAATATGCAGATCACACATGACATGCTTTTGTGTGCAAGTACACGCAAAGTGGTGTTGCATGCAGGGTTGAAGGCACGCCATCAAACGCTCATGCCAGAAAAAATATAACCCGCTAGGGAAAAAGGCCAAGAGATTCTTGCAAGGATAACAAGTTTTAATCACACAAAATTCGGTAGGCCAGCAAAGAACTCTGCTGCTTGAGAACGTTCTGCCCAAAAATAGTACAAGCAGAGTATTGTAAGGAAACACATCGTCACTAATGACGTTACATATACATTAATAACCTGCACGGTTGCAGGAATCAAGGATTGTGTCGGCAGTGCAAGGTCACTCTTTAGCAAATTCTCTTTGAACCGGGCAAATATTCCATGAATCGGGCCGTAAGTCTACGCAGTTATATTTAATATTGTGTTTGTGCAGGGTTTCTTAGCACGCCATCCTTCCCCATAAGTGTCCTCTAAAGCACCTAAGGGGGTGGCAGACGTTAATTTCCTTTCCTACAGGGTCTATGCGCATTTTCTGTAAATCTGGTCCATAGTGTTTCCAATGCATTTGTGCAGGAGGGCAATGTTTGCCCTAATGCTAATATGGAGGAATATTGGCATTAGAGAAAACCACTCCCCCAATGGAAAACATGCATTTAAAGAATACATACTTTGTACTTGGGAAATACACATATTTACTTTCTCCTTTGCATAGATTCATATTAAAACCCACCAACATGTAAACATGATTTTTTATTAATTGCTCCAATAACTGAATACTAACCTTTGAAATGTGAAAAGAGGCGGAACTACTCACAAAATACCTGTTATTTCATAAATGTGTGTAATCTCTTTGGGGCCTGATTTACAAAAATGTTTTCAATGGGACTTCCACATGTTAAAAAACATTTTTGTAAATCAGGAACTTAGTGCTATATGCTGAATACATTATTCAATGCAAACATTTTTGAACAATTGTATTCACAAAAAAGAAGCAATATTTGATCCCATTCATGACAAAGATCCGACAGACAGATCATTCAGGGCAAACATTACTAAGACGTACCATTTATATGCACTGAGGGATATCTCTGCGACTGTGCTTCCAGTTGAACTGTATTGTGCATAATAATGTCTTCCAAATGCTGAATACTACAAACCGAACCAAGAAAATGCAGCGTATGGTTCACTGGGCCACCCGTGTAAGTGGCTATGTTTTTAAGAAACATTTTAAGTCCATTACAATACACCATGGTGATTAGAAACACTGCTGATGCTGGTTATGGAGCCATTGGAGCTAACCATGGAGTAATTAGCTCCATGGTTGCCTCCGAAACCGTCCCAAATTCGGCTTGGTGAATGGAGTAATTACCGGGCCATTCCAGGGTTGGAGGGACCGGTAATTCCCCATTCACCTTTTGCCCTTCCCCATTCCCATTTCTGCCCCGTAGGGCTCAATGGGAATGGAGAAGGAGGTAATTTCGACACCGTAAATTACGGTACCGTAATTATCTCCGAAGTACCTTTGCGGGTCCCGTACTTAACTCCTGCTAAAAGCAGGAGGTAAGGAAGGACCCGCAAAGGGACCTCGGAATATGGAGGTAAGGGATTACCGGCATCGGCACCCTTACCGATGCCGGTAATTCCTTACCTCCAACCTCGGAATGACCCCCACTCTCTTTAAGGTATGAAGCCAGCAGGACCACAAGGTGGGAGGGTCCATGCCTGCTATTTAGTTGATAAATAATGTTACTTTACCTCAGACTCATATTTGCATGTTGCAATAGCCCAGTGTCATTAGACATGCTATGGATCTGTTCATGATCTCATATACAATGCTCCCACACCCAAGGAGCAGCAGTGGTTAAATGTGAGATTCTGTACATTGAACAATATGATGCCTGTGAACTGGTTGGCACATGATTACTAAAACAAGCATGATGCCAGCAAGGGGGTGGGCCCATATAACTAGGAAATTACTTGACAACACAACTGCTTTACACTGATTTAAATTTGAGATCTATGGGAATAGTGTAATATGAGCAAAAGGACACGCATTTCTATGCAAGTAGCGCATACATGGTTAGTTCCCAGTTCTCAAGACTCCAAGGTCAGTAATTTAGCTACTGGTTTACATCTCTTTCCTTTTGTAAGGAATGTGAATGGGCAATGTCAAAATCACAGAAATGTTACATGTTTGTTATTTATTCTTACAACCAAAAAAGTGACTGCTCTGGGGAACTATCCACACCATTGTTTTTTAGCCCATCTGCACCATTGCAATAGTAGCAGCCCAGCCCAAACTGCTAGTCCAGGTCCCCTCTGCACAGAAACACAAGCAACCTCAGACGTGTTTCGGCCTTGTTGGGCCTCATCAGTGTAAGTGATTTCAACCTGGCACACATCCAAGTCAACGCCTAGCATGTAATGCACAACTGAAATCCTTATTTATTTTTGTCTAAAAGTTCTTTATTCTGAACGATATACCACTCATATCATGCCCCTCTCCTGGAACCCCCCGGTCACACTGAACCCCCCCGCTCACACTGAACCATGAATAAGGCTGGTTTGCAAAGTTAAAATATATATTTATGTATTTACAATTTAAACACACTATGTTTGGATGGGTACCCAATAATCACCAATGGAGTGATGTAGCACTGAATAATCTCTTTAATACACAAGTAGTAATAGTGAGCAAAACAATTCAGCACAGAAATAATACTTTTATGTGTGTGTGCAGATCAGATAGCACTGTGGTTAAAGGTTCCCCCTGCACACCCCTCAAACCCCCAATAGGCAATGTAAAGTGATAGGAGGAGAGAACAGGTTTTCAGGAATGGCAGAATTCAAACACAATATCAATTCCACTTTCCCCCAGCAAACACAAGAGAAAAACGGAATTGACTGTCAAGCGGCCAGAATGTCTTTTAAAGTTATCTTGAGAATGGATTGGGTAAAAACACTAAATACGGTCGAAATTGCTGAAATTGCTATACATTCGTATGGGAGCCCCTTTGGATAGTTGCACACAAACACAAGCAATGATTTAATACCAAGAAACAATTTGAAATCTTAAAATTTAATTCGGAAGCAACAAAAACAGTTTTAAACGTGTCAGAATTTCCCAAAAATGAAATTTGCGGCAAACTTTTCACTGCGCGATAATCGCGATAACGGGAGAACCATATGGATTTGGGATGCGGTTTTAGAGCTGTGTGTTATCTACAAGCAGAAGTTGACATTTTGTTTCTAACACAAAAAGTGAGGATGTTATGGACGTTTTAGTGGAGGTCGTTTTTTCGAGATAGGCACAAGAAGGGAAAACAGGGATGCACTTTTAAAATGACAAATGGGTTTCTTACTCTAGAGGATGACTATGAACAAAACGAATACCCCACAGGAACACAGCCACTTGATCAGAATGACTGCCTGCTAAGGACTCGCCTTCTTCAGATGAGAAAAGATCAGCACAGAGATAGTTTTAGCAATACTAGTACCCGAGGAAGATAGGAGGGATTGGATAGAGAGTTCAGACAATTTGAAAATACTCCTAACAATACAGGTTCTGAATACAAGATAGGATGGGTTTAAGATAGGGATTAACTAAGAAAGATACATATGCTAGTGGCACAGTTATTTCTATACATACTTACTAGATATGTTTGAAATGGAACCGTCAGGATCCTGGACCGTCAAGATTCTGGTCAGGGAATTGGATCTGGTGTTAAGACAGACGGCTGGGCACATCGGATTGGGTCTGCAATCAGCAAGACGCTCTGGTCACAGCACGGCACAGGACTGGACTGGATCTGCAAAGCACTCTGGTCACAACACGGCACAGGACTGGATTGGATATGCCCTTCTTGGTTCTGATGATAATTATTTCAGCAGGCAAGCAGTACTGCACAGCCCGGCTGCATTTTGATGCTTCCCCTTAGGTTTGTGGGGTTCTGGAATTGAGGCCTAGCTGAAAATGGTTCAGCTATACCATGGGTTTCGGCTTTGCCAATTTTCTGGAGTCTGGAGCAAGGAAGATGGAGAGTTCAGCAGCAGGGTGCTCTGCCAGTATCAGGATAGTGGGTGAATCTGTCTGTCTTTTTGAGTGGGGAGCTGTCTCTATTTATGCTATGATAAAGGGGTGTGTGGGCTGGTTTAGCCTAAGCTCGCCCCTTTGACATTATGATTGGGTCAGAGTATCCTCTCTGCTTTGATAGGAGGAGAGAAACAGTGTGTCACCTTTATGGTGGGATTTTATGAGGCTGAGAATCCACCCCTAGACCCTTGAACACAAAATCTACTTTTGGCACAATACATATTTACACATGTGCAACCTCTGTAACAATCACATATACAGATTACATATTTTATATGGCAGCTATTCATCAAATCCCTGTAGCTGTGGGATCTTGTCTTGACATTTCACAGAATTTTGGCCTTTTCATCAGGAACACAATGTCCATTTTTTAAGCATATTTCTACCAGTGTGCACGTTTAACATAGGCATAAGTGTATAAAGTTTCATACTTCTATCAGAAATATATTTTGTGTAAAATCACATTTTCTGCCATTTCTTTCTAGAACATGCCACACGATTTTGCTGCCTCTTGAAATGTGCAGCCAAAATTTAGATTCACAAATCTGTTACTTTTATATTTTTCACAATTTTCACTGGCAAATTATAAGTCTTTTAAAAAAGTGTTCTTTGTTAATGTTCAGCACCAGATGGTTGTTTGGGTCCGCCTCTTTCTGTCTCCCTGCAGTCCACGAGTAATCTTCTCCCTGTTTGCTCTTGGCAGAGGCCATTTACGACTGTCCTCACACCTCGCATTTCCTTAGCAGCAGCTGTTCATTGTTCCCTTTTGCCTCTGTAGACCAGGTTCTTTCCAAACCCTATAATTATCGCTTTGGATGTTTGAAGGTGTTTTGTACCGGCATTCTGCAGTTTCAGCAACCAAGAAAAAGGAATTTAAAGCAAGATTTTGGGGTTTCATTTAGCAAACAAAGAAAAAGGGATTTAAAGCAGGATTTTGGGGTTTCATTTAGCAAAACACTGCTTTTTCCTTCTGTAATCCATTTTCACATGTTGTGGAGCCCAGTGACACATTCCAGGAGTGAGATCTCTGTTCCAGCACTGACAACATGTGTGGCAGATTGGGCAACCATCTTTTTGTGCGTTGCAAAGCACGATTTTCAGAGGTTTTGGCGCGCACAGGGGTTTTGCATCCATTTTGCTATTTCTGGCACCATCATAACATAGTGCTGCAGCATAGCAGAGTAGAAGTGGGTTAAAACATCCCACAGAGCCGCCCTCATGACTTGAGCTTGACCGCCTGTCAAGGGGAAGTCGGGAGATTGGGATGTTCTTTCTTTCTTTGGTCCAGGTGTAGAATTTCAGCTGCTTCTCCCATCAATGCTGGATCGACATGCTCTCCTCGCTGGTTCTGGATGGGAGTATGGAGCGATACTCCGGGCTCCTTGGGTCTTTCCCCCGGGTCCCCAAGTAGTCCTCCTTGGTAATTAGAAATTCTTGGTTCCAATGCTATGAGACAGAACAGAGCATGGTTATGGAAATTCCCCACTACTACTCATGTAGTGGGGCAGATGCATACATTGAATACAATTTACAATATTCCCCGCCTGTATTTACAAATGGTTTTAACAGTTGGATTATTTTAGGTATCTGGAATGTCCCCCTCTGGGTTTCTGGTTGGCTCCTCTATTTGCCACAAAGTATGACTGGGATGGCAACTCTTTAGCTGGTTTATGTGGACCCACTTGTCTTCCCCTTCTGCCAAACTGCTCTTGGGGATGCAGAATTTATAGGCGACTGGTGAGATTCTGTCTACAATTTCAAAAGGACCCCGCCAAGTTGGGAGGAATTTGCGCTGTTTGGCTTGGCCCCTTTGGAAATTGTACAAGTAGACCCGGTCTCCTACTTGACATTCTTTTTTAGTTGTCTTAAGGTTATAGTGGGTTTTCATACTGTCTGCAGATCTTTCTAGATTCCGCTGAGCATAGGCAAAAGCATGTTGAAGGTGTTTTCTCAGATTCTCAACATACTCATGAGTTGTGGAGGCATTTATCAAGGTCTGCACTTGGGTTCTGTAGAGCAGATGCTGGGGTAGCACCATCCTTCGTCCAGTCATCAGATCAAATGGAGACATTTTTGTTGCAGAAGAAGGGGTTGTCATGCAACGCCTTGGATATTGGCGTTTATGGCGCTGTTGGAGTCGTTATCGCACTTCCTGATTTCCAGCACGCTTCAAACTACGTACCTGCAGCGGTCTAGTTCTTCCATGTCGGATGCACGTAGTACTATTTAAGCACGCCTCCTCTTGACACCTGCGCGTTGCAACCTTTCGGTCAGCTGCGTTTTTCCTTGCTACCGTTGTTGCGCTAAGCTTTGTTCCGGTCTCTTCCGGTTCCTTTTTCTTGTATCCTTTCTCTCCCTCTCTGCCCGTTCTCCTTTAAGTTCATGCTACACTTCCATGCTTGGATCTTTATACAGGTTTCTTTCCTAGCGGCCTTGCCGCATTTACTTCCACTTTATATCCTGCTGCCTATGTTTTGGGTTTGTGTGGTTGTCAGAACTCCAACTCAACCGCAACTCAATTCCAGTGTCCACATTGGGACGAACACCCTTCTTCCAACTGAATCCTGCATCTTCCAATCCTGCTGCCACATTTCCGAGGGTTTTTTTACCACGTTGGGCTTTTTCCCCTAATTCGTCCCTCCCGGGAGGGGGGTCCTCAGAGAAGTGCTCTCTAGTAGCCTTCACTGTGGCTTCCTCTCATGTGAGACTCAAACTTCAAAACAAAAAGGATAAGGACTACAGATCTCATCGATCCTTGAGCCCAGTGGAAGAGGACACGATTTCCTCAGGTGAGGAGGTGGAGGAGGGAACGTGGGACGTTCAGCCTCAACTAGAAAGGAAAGTTGACAGTTTGCAACGCCAAAATCCCATTATGGCTACTTCAGAGCAAGTACAAGAATTGGTAACCGCAGTACAAAGTCTCTCATTAGAGATGCAAAACATGAAGGCGGAAAACAATCTATTGAAGCAGATGGTAGCGACACGAGAACCACAGTCTACTGACTTGCCACTGATGGCCCTATCCTCGGGCAAATACGGCGGTTCCCCTAAGACTCTAAAAGAGTTTCTTGATGCTTGCAGGGTGTATTTTGCGTTCAGAACCCGCACGTTTTCTTCAGATCATGCAAAGACAGGTTTTCTGATATCTAATATGACAGGTAATGCCCTAGCTTGGGCCACACCTCTTGTCACTGGTAAGGATCCAATCTTACAAGATTTTAAGTCGTTCTTGGAATTATTGAAACAGAGTTTTGAGTGTCATTTGCAGCCGGGGAAGAATTGTTAGACGCACGCCAAGGTCAGGCTGATGTTAGGACTTACATTTCTTCATTTAAAAGCCTGGCAATGGAGACCGGTTGGTCTGAACAATCTCAGTACATCATTTTTCGTTGTGGTCTTAAAGAAGAATTGAAAGATGAACTGGCTCACTTTCCACGACCTGCTACGTTACTTGAGCTGATGACTGCCACTCTACAGATGGAAACCAGAATGCAAGAAAGGCATAATGAAAGACGGAAGCTAAGACCTTCATTCACCGGACCTCCCCCTCCTCTCCCACCTGCTACCAAACGCACAGATCACCCGGAGATCATTAACTCCCGAAGAAAGAAAGAGAAGGAGGGAACAAGGATTATGTGCCTATTGTGCTTCTGACAAACATACAGTACGTAATTGCACTGAATTACCCACCAAGCCGGCGGGAAATGAAAACCCTCGATCCTAGAAGGGACGGGAAATCGAGGGCCCTTTCGTAGTCCCTATGTTACCATGACAATTGACGCATCCAACGTACCCGAAGATTCACGACTAATGGTGCTAACTGTTACGGTTACGATCAATGGGTCTCAAGTGGAGACACTAGCATTATTGGATTGTGGGGCCGCCGGAAATTTTGCTGACACCTTATGGGTGAACAAGGTCGGAGCGAAACGCATCGATCGAAGTCACGGACAAGACGTCGAAGGAGTGGATGGCCGACCATTGAGCTCGGGACCTATTCTCCAGACCACAGAACCTTTACCTCTCTGCATTCACGAGCATTCAGAGATCATTATCTTTGATATAATCAGAGCTGCACATTTCCCTCTGATATTGGGAATCACATGGCTACGCCAACACAATCCGAGCATCAACTGGAAGACTAACTGTTTGAGTTTTGATTCAAACGATTGTCTCACCGATAAACCAGTGAAGACTTTTTCCAGCCCGCTTCTCTCTACTGTCAGCATAAATTCTCTCACCCAGGTGTTAGAAGAGTACAACCCAGTATTTGCCAACAGCACCCGAGCAGTATTACCTCCTCACAGACCAGAGGACTATGCCATTGACCTGGTGCCCCGAGCTCTGGTAACTTTTGGTAGGATGTTTGCTCTCTCTAAGACAGAGAAGGAAGTACTCCGGAAATATTTGGATGATAACCTTTGCAACGGTCTCATTAGACCTTCAAAATCCCCTGCCGGTGCACCGTAGTTTTTCATACCGAAACGAGACTCCAGAGACCTTCGGCCTTGTATTGACTGCCGAGGATTGAACAAAGTAACAGAGAAAGATAGATATCCCATGCCACTCATTCCTGACATCTTAGAGGCCGTCCAGGGTGCCTCGGTATTCACCAAATTGGATTTGTGCAGCGCCTATCATCTGCTCAGAATACGTGCTGGGGACAAGTGGAAAATATCTTTCAGGACACCCTTTGGGTTGTAGGAGTATCATGTAATGCCCTTTGGGTTAGTTAACGCACCAGCAGTGTTCCAAAGGTTTATAGACAGAATTTTTTCTGATCTCCTGTTTGTGTCAGTTGTCGTATATCTGGACGATATTTTGATTTTTTCTAAAGACATGCCAGAGCAATTGATTCATTTGAAAGACGTATTAAAGCGACTCAATCAACATCAACTATTGGTCAAGAAAGAAAAGTGTGTTTTTGGAGTCACAACAGTAACCTATCTGGGCTTTGTTCTCTCACCACAAGGTGTACAAATGGACGAACAGAAGGTAGAAGCCCTTCTTAAATGGCCCGCTCCATAGTCTGTTAAAGAAGTACAAAGATTCTTGGGTATGGCAAATTTCTACAGACGCTTTATCCCGGGTTTCTCCGAGGTTACACTACCCATAACAAATCTTCTGAAAAAGAATTCTATGCCATTCGTCTGGAACACCCAAGCAGAAGAGAGTTTTCAACAGTTAAAAAAGAGATTTTGCTGTGCTCCTATTCTACGACAACCAGACCAGGAGAAACAGTTCATACTGGAAACAGATGCTTCCGCAGCCGCCATTGGAGCTGTTTTGCTTCAAGAAAATTACAACAAAGAACATCCTGTGGCCTATTTGTCTAAGACCCTTACCTCGAGCCAACAAAATTACTCAGTTATTGAAAGAGAACTATTGGCCATGAAGAAGGCATGCGAGGTTTGGAGGCATTTATTACAAGGTGGAAGACATCCCTTTATAATCAGAACGGATCACAAAAATCTGCAGGTCTTACAGTCTATGGAATGTGTCAATTCCAGACAGGCCCGATGGGCCCATTTCTTTTCTCAGTATGACTTCAGCATCACATATATCCCCGGAGTCAGAATACATTGGCCGATGCCCTTTCGAGGAAGACTCACCACTCCGGTGCATTCTCCGTTACTCCAGAAAGACTGTTCCCCCAGGAATCGAATCATAGCAACCACCTCTACATTTCTACAACAAGTCAGAGAGGTTTAGCAAAGGCAGAAGGCCTTTTTTTCAGGAATGGAAGATTGTGGATACCATCCAAAGAATTGCAAAAGAAGGTGCTTGCCTGGTGCCACGATCATAAAACAGCTGGACACAGGGGACAAGCCAACACCTTAGATCTGGTCAGTCGGGTTTTCTTTTGGCCAGGCTATTCCAGAGATGTTAAACAGTACGTGGAGACCTGTAGCGTGTGCAATCAAAGCAAATACAGCACTAAGCGACCTATAGGTTTGTTGAAACAAGATAACGTTCCAGATCGTCCGTGGAGCCACATTACAACCGACTTTATCGTTCTAAAGGTTGTTCCTGTATTATGGTAACCATGGATTCACTCACCAAGATGGCTCATTTTTCTCCTCTTCCAAGCCTACCCACGGCAGATGCTATGGCCGTGATTTTCATCAGAGACGTCTTTAAACTTCATGGTCTTCCTGATAAGATTGTCTCAGACCGTGGAAGCCAATATGTTTCCAAGTTCTGGAAATCTCTATGCAAAGCTCTGGGGATTGAACGTGCATTATCGTCTGGGTATCACCCCCAGACCAATGGACAGACTGAACGCTTAAATGCAACCTTGGAGCAGTATTTGCGAAGTTACACCAACTTGGAACAGGACAATTGGGTGGACTTACTACCTACAGCAGAATTTGCGTATAATAACGCCAGTCACTCCGCAAGTGGTATGTCCCCGTTCTACTGTACGTATGGGTTTCATCCCCGATCTATCATTCCTCACTTTACCTTATCAACTTCTCTTCTGGCAGTGGATGAAGTGTTAACTCGGCTTAAAGACACCCATGAGAAGGCTAAGCAAAATTTGACAGAGAGCCTCAAGGTCTATAAGAAACAAGCCGATAAACATCGACAAGAAGTTCCCGAATGGAAGTGGGTTCCAAGGTATGGCTTTCTACGAAATACTTACCACGATGGTCTCACCCATCCAAGCTTTCGCCACGATTCATTGGACCTTATCCAATCATTGCCAAAATCAATCCTGTGGCATTCCGTCTTAAATTGCCTCACATTTTAAGACGCATTCACCCGGTTTTTCATGCTTCTTTACACAGGAGTGCAGACCAGACTTGTATTTCTCGATCTCTCTCTGTCCCATCCTCTTCTAAAGTGCCGGAATATGAGGTATCACACCTGAGAGACTCCAGATATCATAGAGGTCGTCTGGAATACTTGGTACATTGGAAAGGGTTCTCTTCTGCAGAAGACTCCTGGGAACCACTGTCGCATATTCACGCCCCCTTGTTACTCAGGAAATTCCACAGGGCTCACCCGGGCAAACCCGGGGGTTCGAGGGGGCATACTGTCATGCGACACCTTGGATATTGGCGTTTATGGCGCTGTTGGAGTCATTATCGCACTTCCTGATTTCCAGCACGCTTCAAACTACGTGCATGCAGCAGTCTAGTTCTTCCACGTCGGATGTACGTAGTACTATTTAAGCACGCCTCCTCTTGACACCTGCGCGTTGCAACCTTTTGGTCAGCTGTGTTTTTCCTTGCTACCGTTGTTGCGCTACGCTTTGTTCCGGTCTCTTCCGGTTCCTTTTTCTTGTATCCTTTCTCTCCCTCTCTGCCCGTTCTCCTTTCCGTTCATGCTACACTTCCATGCTTGGATCTTTATACGGGTTTCTTTCCTAGCGGCCTCGCCGCATTTACTTCCACTTTATATCCTGCTGCCTATGTTTTGGGTTTGTGTGGTTGTCCGAACTCCAACTCAACCGCAACTCAATTCCTGTGTCCACATTGGGACGAACACCCTTCTTCCAACTGAATCCTGCATCTTCCAATCCTGCTGCCACATTTCCGAGGGGTTTTTTGCCACGTTGGGCTTTTTCCCCTAATTCGTCCCTCCCGGGAGGGGGGTCCTCCGAGAAGTGCTTTCTAGTAGCCTTCACTGTGGCTTCCTCTCGTGTGAGACTCAAACTTGAAAACAAAAAGGAGAAGGACTACAGATCTCATCGATCCTTGAGCCCAGTGGAAGAGGACACGATTTCCTCAGGTGAGGAGGTGGAGGAGGGAAAGTGGGACGTTCAGCCTCAACTAGAAAGGAAAGTTGACAGGGGTAGATCTGATGGCCATCAGGACAAGGGGTAATCGAATGTCCCAACTTGGCCCAGAATCTACCACAAACTTTTTTAATATGCTCACAATAGTCTTGTTGTATATCTCAGCTCCTCCACTAGAGGCTTGCCGGTAGGCAATGTGTAGTTTCCTTTTGACCCAAGTATCTCCCACATCTTTGTCATCACTTCGCTAGTGAAGTGGCTACCTCGGTCTGACTCAATCCTTTGGGGTAGTAAAAATGCGAGAAGATGTGATTGATCATCAGGGCATCTGCTGTTTCTGCCTTGCAATTTGGGGTTGGGAGACATTCCACCCATTTAGTGAACAAGCATGTCACGGTCAACATGTACTTGTTCCCCCTAGAGGAGCGAATCATGGGCCCGATAAAATCGACTTGTAAATCTGACCAAGGCAGTGTCATCCCCCTCTTTTGGAGGGGAGCACGGTGTGTGAGTGATGTTGGCTGAAATTGTGCACACACAAGTAGCCCTTTCAAATATTGGTCGAGGTCCTGCCCCATGTGTGGCCAGTATGCAACCTCTTGCAAGATTTCTAATATAGTATGCAACCCCTGATGACCGGCTGTGGCTGCATCATGGGCGTGACTTAGCATCAGGCTTCGGAATGAGGTAGGGACCACCCACTGGTCATGGCCAGCTATGGATCTCCTCACCAACAAACCGTCTTGGATTCGGAACATTTTTGGACATTTCTTCAACACTCTGAGGTCCTATTTCCCTATGTAATCCGTATCCACCAGGGGAAAGTTCTCAGGGTCCTCAATGTGTTGGTAAAACTTACCAATTATTGGATCCCCTTTTTGAGCCGTAATCAAATCAGCATCTGGGGTCTCCTTAGTCCATTGTGCAGTTGAGAGTTCATTGTGAGCCTTTGTCTGGGACCTAGTGATCACAGTGACCTGGAATTCCCCCAACAGGGACTCGATCTTAAGTAGATCCCCTTGGATGGCTCCGGTTTTGGCCAGCTGATCAGCTAGGTCATTTCCAGTTTTGTCTGGTCCCTCTACTTTAGACTGCCCCTTGATCTTTTTCCAGTAGATGGTCATCCCATTCGAGGTGACCAGATCATCAATATTTTTGCATTCATTTCCCATGTTTCAATGGTTTGTTATTAGCACATAGCATGCCTCTGGTTTTCCAATTAACCAGGTGCTCCACAAACCCGTTCCGTACATAATCTGAATCAGTGATTATGACCAGTTCGTGGAGTTGGTGTTGGACAGCAGTGAGGATGGCTTGATGCACAGCCATCAACTCTGCCACTTGACTACTTCGGGGACCGATTTTGTACCCAGCGGAGGGTTCTGGGGCATAATTCACTCATGCATTCCCTACGCCTGCCACAAGTTCCTTTTCCCCATTGTTGTCAACATGGTAGGAGCACCCATCCACATAGACAGTGGGCATTCCCTTACACTGGTCGTTTTCATAGACTTTGTTGGGGAATTAAGGTATGCCTCTATGTTGTCCTTGATTTTAAGACTTTCGTCCTCCAGACAGTTTTCTCTGGCACAATCATGCAAGTCAGCAGAACTTGCGCGAGGGGACTCTTCTTGTTTTGGCCATATCTGACCTCCACAGGAAAGCCTTGCATTGACAGAATCCAGGAAGTAATTCGGGAATTACTCACATTTCCGGCCCGGATTCTGTCACTTTGAAGATATTGCAAAGGTTGGTGTAGAGTCTCCACTATGATGTGTTCCCCCTGGATAAATGGGCGGTAATTCTTCAATGCCCACCCCGTTGCCAGGAGTACCTTCTCACAATCGTTGAATATTTCCTCCACAGAGGATAAAGTCTTACTCGCATAGGAGATTACTTTATTGACCTTGTCATGCTTTTGATATAATACTGCAGTCAAGCATGTATTAGAGAACCCTGTCTCCAAGAAGAACTCCTTGTTTTTGACAGGGTAAGCTAGGCAAGGCACTTGTGATAGGCTTCTTTTGAGTTGTCTTAGTGCCTTGGCTTGTTCTGGACCCCAGTCCCACTTGACCCCCCCTTCAAAAGATGGATCAGGGGTATTGTGATCTCTGCGTAGTTCTCAATAAACTTTCTGCTGTAATTAGTTAGTTCAAGGAGGCTCTTTAGTTCCCGCAGATTTGTGGGGTCTTATATTTTCTGGAGTGCTTCCACTTTCTTTTCCTGGGGACAGAGACCCTGCAGAGTTATCTCATGCCCCAAGAAATTGACACAGGTTCTGCACCACTGTGCCTTTTGAAAGGAGAGTTTTGCTCCGGCAGCCCCAACTGTGTCAGGACATAACAGATCTCCACTATGTGTTCCTCCACAGTTGAACTTTTGACTAGAACATCATCTACATATGCCAGGTTACCCCTCTCACCCAGGTCGGGCATGGCCTTATGTAGAAAGATGTTAAATTAATTGCCTGAGTTTATGTATCCGAAGGGAGTCCGGGGCCAAGTGTACTGCAGACCCCTGAAGGTAAAGGCCAGCTTGTATTGGTCCTCCCTACTGACAGGTACAGTCAAGTACCCATTGGTCAGGTCAATTGCAGTGAATAATTTTTGACCCCTGGATCTGGGCCTGCCCTTGGACAATGTAATTTCAGTAAGGGACTCCAATGATGCAAGAGGCAAGCGATATTGCTTCACAAACACTGGAGTCATGCCAGGGTTCATGGGAATTGTTGTGTGGATGTTGGTGCGACCACAGCCCTATGAGTCCAACGCAAAGAGATCTTGAAAATCTAAGAAAACTTATTTCAATTTTTGCTTTTGCTTCAGAGTCTCGCAGGCATCAGCTAGGTTGACTCTCTCTTCAACCATCTGCCTGAAGCCTGGAATGACTTCCGGTTTGGCTATCTCAGCGGCCTCCCCCAGCTGGGTGGAGAAGTCCCTGGTCAAAGTGCTGATTTGGACTAATGGCATCAGGTGGGGAAGGCAGTCCTTGTGGACTTGAAAGATCACCTCATCCCTACTGAAGTCACAGGTCAAATCTTCCTTACCATAAGGGCAGGAAGATTACACCAGGAAATTCCCCCCATGCCGGGTGTAGATCCTGTCTGGTGTTGTGTCATCGTCGCTATCACTGTCATAACAGTCCTTGGGGATTGGTCCTAACAGTTCATTACTTAAATATATGGAAACATGTTGGGCATCAACCGCCATTCCAATAATGATGGCTGCGCCTAAAGTGATACTCTTTAGGTCGCTGTTATCCACCTCTGTTGGAATGGTGTTGTGTTCTATGTTGACTAGTGGTGTTGGGTTTACCCCCAAACCCTGCTGTTGAAAATGAGCATTAAGATGGACATAGGCTTCAGGATTTTTCAGTTTCTGTTCTATTTAAATTTTTACTTCCAGTGAGAATTGTCGGGTCCGTTCTGGGATGGTGACTTCCTCTCCAATCTGAATTTCAACTGCATATGGCAGCAGCTGAGCTGACCAAAATGCTTTCTCTGGGTCATCAAAGTCCATGGGATTACCCGCTAATCGGGACCAAGTTTTGAAGTTTATTAGGTCCAAACTAATGGCAAAGCGATTGAGAATGTCACTGCCTAAATAAAATGCAGCAGGGACATCTCGCACGACCCAACAATTATGGACTATGCTCTTGTCACCTATGGGCATTTTGAGCATATACCTGTTAGGCAGGATATGTTTGGAATTGGGTTTTTCCAGGTCCTTTTCCCATTTGTCTAGCAGTTTAAATGTGGGAATGGCTGGCTCTTTAGGGAGTTTGCAGAACATGGCCTCGCTGATGAAGCTCTTACCATTGTTCACACATACTCAGGGAAGAACAGAGTCTTTCCCCTCATTTAACTGAATAGGGATGCACAAGTGCTCTCCAATTTTCTGAATATCAGCCAAGCTTTGAGCTGATTTCTCATCTTTTTGGACAATAGGAATGGGATTTTCTGATTGTGAATTTGTGTAGAATTTCAGAAGTTTGATTTTCAGAAATAGAGAGGACTCCCCATCACCAGTTTGCTGTCCTACTGCAATTACTGTCACGTCTGGGATTTGATTATTCTGGAAGTGAAATTCAATTTGGTCAGGTTTTTGTTCAACCATGTGACATGTGCCATTTAAACTAACATGGTTGACGCTCTGTTTCAATTTTATTGGTCGGTTAGTCTGGGTCCAGAGGACCTTATTTACACAATCTATGAGGGGAGACAATCTACGCAGTATGTCATTTCCTGGTAAACAAGGTGTGCCCTCTGGAGTCACCACTATACCGGGTGCTTCACCTTGTGTCACCCAATTTTAATGTCCTAATCCGCAGTCCCCGCGACAGGAATTTCCTTCCCATCGAAGTTCTGAAGTTGTCCAGGAAGAGGGTTGAGAGGAATTTGGTATTTCTCCCCCTTTCCCGAATTCAGTTGATCAAAGGCCCTTTTTGACAGAAGGGTAGCTTGGGATCCAGTGTCCACCAGTGCCAAAATTGTACATTGCCCCTGTATTTGGACCGGGACATAAAATCTTCCCTCCTTTTCCTCAAGGGGGCAAAGATAATGCACATTTGTGGCCAACTGGTGGGTTAATTTCCTTGCTTTGGATACCGACAGAGGGGTGATTTGGGCAGGATTCTGTTTGGGATCTTGGGAACCTGTAAGAAAGAGGTGACAGCTAGATATGGGGGACGTTTTGGGTTCCCCTGGTTCTGGTTCTGATTCTGGGCTGCCCCCCCACCCTTTTGGAGGCAGTCACCAGAATGGGTTTGCACCAGGGGATTTTCGTTCTGGTCATTCTGGGGTTTGATGATGGGCGGTTTTAACTCGGTCCCCACATCTACCCAGTCTGGATTGGGATCCTTTGGGACCCACTTTTCTTTGGGAGGAGTTCCCCCATCCCTGAAGGAGAAGATCCTTTTGCCAGGATCCTCTGAGGACCCCTCTCCTTCAAACTGGAAGATTTGCACCTCCTCCTCAAAATGGGTCTTTTCAGGCTCTTTATTTCTCCTACCCACCCTCTGTTCCTTGGGTTGCAGACTTTCGGGGGCAGGGGATTTGGGTTCCGGTTCATGGGTTTCCAGGGGCTTTTCACAAGTGGGGAAGGGAGCTTCCTCCAAGGCTTTACACCCCCCTTCCCCTTGTGTCTCCTCCCTGGGAACTGGTGGGTTGTCGGGGTTCTTCCCCCGTCATTGTTCTGGAGCACCCGACCCTGGATTTGAGGAATTCTGAGCCGCCATGCTCATCTCAGGGTTCTGTTGAGCCCTCAGCATGCGACCCAGATCCTGTGGCATGTTCTGGACCTGGCGCTCTAGTTGGGACACCTGCTGTGACTAGTACGGGGTCCTCAGGTCTACCCTGGGTTGATCCCGGGAAGGGTAACTATCCCTTCTTGCAAAATACCCCTTGTTAGGATAGTTTGGGTACTCCTCCACCCTTGGCCTCCCCTCTCCCGAATTGGGCTGTCTGGGCTCAGGAAAGTGGGGATAGAAAGAAGGGTTGTTTTGGGGGTTGAAGTTTGGCGGGTACCGGGGAAAGAAATTTGGTCCGGCATTTGGGGGATTACTGCCCTCCTGGGAAAAATGAGGAGGGAAGTTTCCTGGGTTTCCTGCTGTCTGGTTGGACCCCCCCCTTGGGCTGGAGGAGTCCACACATAGCCCATGAGCCCAGGATGGGTCTATTTCCCTTGTAGCGTGGGCTGATGTAGTCAAGGGAAGTTAGGGGTCCCATTTGTGGGATTACCTCCCTGGCTCCCTGTTTGGATTGGCCCAGGGCCTTTTGAGTTTGGGGTTGGTCGGATTCTGCGGGGGAAGGTTTTTAGGCCCCCCATCTCCAGATCTACAATGGGAGCAACCTTCACCTCTGCCACCTTAACAGCAGCAGAAGGGGTGTTGGTTGGTTTGGGGCTTTTGCTAATATTTTTATTTTCCAACGGCTTCTGTACTTCATAGATGCGCGTTGCTTATTCAATGACCCAGTCTAGTGATCTTTTCTCATGAAAGGCCCTCACTAGCTGGGTCATAATGTATTTCGGGAGAGCATGAAAGAAGGTGTTCACAAATTTCTTACCGTCAGTGCGCACTCTTCTAGTGGTCTGTGCAAAGGCGCATTTCAATTCCTGAACACATTCTTGTGGAGCCTGGTCTTCCCCACATTGTAAGTTGTAGGCTGCCTTGGGAGCCTCTTGAGGGTTCCTATGTATGGAAAACTGTTTCAGGATGGCCACCCTATAGGTGGACCTTCTGGAATGGTTCTGATCCTCCAGCCCCACAAAGAAGCTGCAGTACTCAGGAGAAAACATGCACTTTACATACTGAATACAGCTTTGGCTGTCCTTCAGATGGAAAGTCTCCATCATCTGCTCAAATAATTCAAGGTGCTCCCAAACCGAATATTTGGCATTTTTGTGGTAGGGCGTGATGACACTCCTAATAGCTTTTATTTGTTTCAGGGGATCCTTGAGTAAGGCCCTCTTAACTTTGTTGGCCTTTTTAGTTCTGGTCACCCTGGTCCACTCATCCTCTGACTCAAGGGAACTGCCACCAGAGGTGGCTGTCTGGTCTTCTAGACTCTCCCGGATTCTGCAAGCTCGGGAATGGCTGGCAGAATGTGGGGACCTAGTCTCTTGGGAACTGTGGCGCTCAGAAGAGTCTTCTGACTCTTCCTTGCTTCCAGGATTGGTTGAGTACCCCCCCACACCATTGTCCTAGCTGGGAAGAGGTTTTTAGTATGCTCTTAGTGGGCCTAGTCTCATGGAATTCCCCACCAAATTTTGCCTGATCTCTTGGTAGGTTATATTTCTGAGGATCCATTTCTCTGATTCTCCCCTCACCGGAGTCTCCCTATTCAGAGAAGATGGCCCTAGCACTTGGGAACCTGTACATAGATGCCCACCCATCCATTTCGGGGAGGCGCTGACCTATTAGCCCCATATTCCCCATTGGGTTGAAGTCTACCATACCCGTGGCCCTTGGTTCATGTGAGCCAGTGGACATGGGGGTGGCAGAGTCCATGGAATTGAAGGGATTAAAGTCTCTGGTGCCAGCGTTCCTGAGGTTATGCTCAGGGGTTTCCCTCTCCCATCTGACCTCATCTCTCTCAGCCCCTACTCCCTGATGGCATGCAAGAATCTGACCCATTTGTTCTTCTATTAAGGCCTTACTGGTCTCTATTAGTTGTTCCTGCATGGCTATCTGTCTATTGAGCCTGTCATTTTTTTCACAGAGAGCCTCATTGTCTCTCTGTGCTTCCTGTCTGATTTGGGAGTATTTGGCCAATTTTTGCTGCATGAGGCTCACATCCTGAGTCTGATCCTTACTAGCCTGATTATTCTTTGCCAGAACATCTCCCACCCTCCTGGTGTGCTCTAAAAGCTTTTCGTAGTCCATTTTGAGTTCACCCAGTCCCTCAAGGCCAGTTGATTTTCTTCCACCTTGGTTTTTAAATGGCTGACTTCCTGGCCTAGGGCGTCCCTTTCCTGAATTAGAGTACCCCTGTCTTCAGCCAGGTCATCCCTTTGTTTTCTAATGGCACATAATTTCTGGTGCTCCTCATCAAAATCTGTTTGAGTGTGGAGATCCTTCACTATTAATTTATTATTCTCCTCCTTCATTTCATCAATCTGATTTTCTAGGCCAACTATCTGCCCTGCGCAGACTCTATTATAACTTAATTGCTGCTCCAGCTTTTGTTGGCTCTGTAGTAGAGAATCCAACCTTTCTTGGCACTCTTTTTGCAGTGTCAGTAATTTGGTCTATTGCTCTACCTTCTCTTGCTGCAGGGGATCCAGATCTTCCTTTAATTTTGTCAGGTACTGTCTGGTTTCTCTCTATGAATCTTGGCTCTTTTCTAGCCTTTGCTCTGCAGAGTCCAAATCAGTTTGGGTTTCCTCTAGGGATTGTACTTGCCTCTTTGCCAGATCTAGGTTTTTGGCATATTTATCCTGTATTACTCCAATGTGGAGGTATAGATAAGCCGCTATTTTGGCAATTTTACATTGCTCTTCTTTTACTTTTGGGGCCATATACAATTCACTAAGTGCCTGATGTAATGGACCGTGGTCCTGCCATGTATCTAATTCTATGGCAGTGATTTCTTGTTTGATTTCCTGCAGCCAAACATTCTCATAGCATTCTCATACTGCTCTACCCATTCACCCCTGACAAACAATTTGTGCAGTAGGTGTTCTTTTGCCATATTGATTTCCACTAGGGTCGCCATTCCGGAAATATTAATTTCCTTCTGACTTATCTCAGGGTTATTTTACTTTTGCAAAACAGGCCCAACTCCTTTGAGTATTTCTTTTGAAGGGTGTTTCTACAGTGTAGCACAGTATGGTAGCCCAACAAGGTGTATGTACCCCGTCAGTTAGCATGCTGTGTTAGAGTGTCACAAGTGGTATGTCTAATTCAGGATCTTGTGACGAGCCCCCAAGCTGTAAGTGATTTCAATCCGGCACACATCCAAGTCAATGCCTAGCATGTAATGCACAACTGAAATCCTTATTTATTTTTGTATAAAAGTTCTTTATTCTGAACGATATACCACTCATATCACGCGCCGGTCACACTGAACCAGGAATCAGGCTGGTTTGCAAAGTTAAAATATTTATTTATGTATTTATAATTTAATCACACTATGTTTGAATGGGTACCCAATAATCACCAATGAGGTGATGTAGCACTGAATAATCTCTTTAATACACAAGGAGTAATAGTGAGCAAAACAATTCAACATAGAAATAATACTTGTGTGTGTGTGTGTGTGCAGATCAAATAGCACTGTGGTTAAAGGGTCCCCCTGCATACCCCTCACCCCCCAAAAGGCAATGTAAAGTGATAGGAGGAGAGAACAGGTTTTCAGGAATGGCAGAATTCAAACAGAATATCAATTCTACCTTCCCCTAGCAAACACAAGAGAAAAACGGAATTGACTGTCTAGCAGTCAGAATGGCTTTTAAAGTTATCTTGAGAATGGATTGGGTAAAAACACTAAATATGGTCAAAATTGCTGAAATTGCTATAAATTGTTATGGGAGCCGCTTTGGATAGTTGCACACAAACACAAGCAATGATTTAATACCAAGAAACAATTTGAAATCTTAAAATTCAAGTCGGAAGTAATCAAAAACTGTTTTACACGTGTCTGAATTTCCCAAATACGAGGGCTGTGGATGTTAGCTACAAGCAGAAGTTGAAATGTTGTTTCTAGCACAAAAACTGAGGAAGTTATTGACGTTTTAGTGGAGATCGTATTTTCGAGATAGGCGCAAGAAGGGAAAACAGGGATGCACTTTTAAAATGACAAATGGGTTTCTTACACTAGAGGATGACTATGAACAAAACAAATACCCCACAGGAACACAGCCACTTGATCAGAATGACTGCCTGCTAAGGACTCGCCTTCTTCAGATGAGAAAAGATCAGCACAGAGATAGTTTTAGCAATACTAGAACAGGAGGAAGATAGGTGGGATTGGATAGAGAGTTCAGACAATTCGAAAATACTCCTAACAATACAAGTTCTGAATACAAGATAGGATGGGTTTAAGATAGGGATTAACTAAGCAAGCTACATATGCTAGTGGCACGGTTCTTTCTATAGATACTCACTAGATATGTTTGAAATAAAACATCAGGATTCTGGTCTGTCAAGATTCTAGTAAGGGAATTGGATCTGGTTTTAAGACAGACAGCTGGGCACATCGGATAGGGTCTGCAATCAGCAAGGCACTCTGGTCATAGCACGGCACAGGACTGGACTGGATCTGCAAAGCACTCTGGTCACAGCACAGCACAGGACTGGATTGGATCTGCCCTTCTTGGTTCTGATGATAAGTATTTCAGCAGACAAGCAGTACAGCACAGCCCGGCTGTATTTTGATGCTTTCCCTTAGGTTTGTGGAGTTCTGGTTCTGGAATTGAGGCCTAGCTGAAAATGGTTCAGCTATACTATGGGTTTCTACTTTGCCAAGTTTCTGGAGTCTGGAGCAAGGAAGATGGAGAGTTCAGCAGCAGGGTGCTCTGCCAGTATCAGGATAGTGGGTGAATATGTCTATCTTTTTGAGTGGTGAGCTGTCTCTATTTATGCTATGATAAAGGGGTGTGTGAGCTTGTTTAGACTAAGCTCGCCCCTTTGACAGGATGATTGGGTCAGAGTCTCCTCTCTGCCTTGATAGGAGGAGAGAAACAGTGTGTCACCTTTATGGTGTGATTTTATGAGGCTCAGAATCCACCCCTAGCCCCTTGAACACAAAATCTACTTTTGGCACAATACATATTTACACATGTGCAACATCTATAACAATCACATATACAGATTACATATTTTACATGGCAGCTATTCCTCAAAACCCCATAGCTGTGGGATCTTGTCTCTGCTTTTCACAGAATTTTGCCCTTTTCATCAGGAACACAATGTCCAATCTTTCAATTTCTACCAGTGTGCGCGTTTAACATGGGCATAAGTGTACAAAGTTTCATTCTTCTAGCAGAAATATATTTTGTGTAAAATCACATTTTCTGCCATTTCTTTCCAGAACATGTCACACGATTTTGCCGCCTCTTGAAACGTGCAGCCAAAATTTAGATTCACAAATCTGTTACTTTTATATTTTTCACAATTTTCACTGGCAAATTATAAGTCTTTTAAAAAAGTGTTCTTTGTTAATGTTCAGCCCAGATGGTTGTTTGGGTCCGCCTCTTTCTGACTCCCTGCAGTCCAGGAGTAATCTCTTCCCTGTTTGCTCTTGGCAGAGACAATTTATGATTGTCCTCACACCTTGCATTTCCTTAGCAGCAGCTGTTCATTGTTCCCTTTTGCCTCTGTAGACCAGGTTCTTTCCAAACCCTATAATTATCGCTTTGGTGTGATTTCCTGCTGGAGGGAAAGACCTCTGTTAGGAAACCTGTTATTCCAGTTTGGTTAGCTTTAGCCAGGCTTGATTTTATTGTTAATCCTGTTGCATTTTTCCTTAGCTTAAAACAAACTTGTGATTTCAAAGAGAAGCTAGAATTCTCATTCAAGATTTTAAACCATGGGATCAAAACAATTCCAACCTAGGTTACTCTCAATAAAAGGCCTTTTAGATTGCAAACATTTGATTTCAGTTTATACATATTTAAAGTTTTATCAGGCACGCTCCTGACAGCTGTCATCCCTGCAGTCCTCTGCTGCACAGAGATTTTTGACATCCACAGGCAGGCCACTTCTGCTGTGGAAATCCCTTTATGCTTTCAGCTTTTCAGGACCTTGCAAGTTCAC
Source organism: Ambystoma mexicanum (assembly GCF_040938575.1). Lineage (NCBI taxonomy): Eukaryota > Metazoa > Chordata > Amphibia > Caudata > Ambystomatidae > Ambystoma > Ambystoma mexicanum. The sequence continues at coordinate 810,392,122 of NC_090932.1, forward strand.
AATGATTTCTTAAACTAAGTGAATTGTAGCACACAGCAAGAATTTTGGATGTTTGAGGGTGTTTTGTACTGGCATTCTGCAGTTTCAGCAACAAAGAAAAAGGGATTTAAAGCAAGATTTTGGGGTTTCATTTAGCAAAGCACAGGTTTTTCCTTCTGTACTCCATTTTCACATGCTGTGGAGCCCAGTGACACATTCCAGGAGTGAGACATCTGTTCCACCACTGACAACATGCATGGCAGATTGGGCAACCATCTTTTTGTGCATTGCAAAGCGCGATTTTCAGAGGTTTTGGCACGCATTGGGTTTTTGCGGCCATTTTGCTATTTCTGGCACCCTCATAACACAGTGCTGCAGCATAGCAGAGCAGAAGTGGGTTAAAACATCCCACATCAGTGAGGTGCAGCTTGGTTCCCTATGGCGCAGCGAGCAAGGAACCCACGTCTGGGCATACCCTCTCTCACATAGGGCCTCATTACGACCCAGGCGGTAAGTTACCGCCTGGGCCGTGACTTTACCACCATGGCGTAAACTACGTTTACGCCATGGTGGTTGGCGGATTTACCGCCCCATTCCAACCTTGGCGGGGCGGTAAATCCCCATTTTCCCATTTTCCCTTCCCCATTCCCATTTTGCCCCATAGGGCATAATGGGAGTGGGGAAGGCGTTAATTACGCCACCGTAAATTACGGTGGCGTAATTAACATCAAGGTCCCTTAGCGCCATGGATTTTAACACCTGCTAAAAGCAGGTGTTAAAACCTCCATGGCGCTAAGGGACCTCGTAATCAGGCGGTAAGGGTCGGCGCTGTTTACGCCGCCGTAAACCCCTTACCGCCTGAGTCGTAATGAGGCCCATAGTGAGACAAACTACAACCAAAAAAGTGATGGGTGGAAGGTTTGGAATTACTTATTACTACACTTCGAAATAACAATAATATCTTCTTTTATGTAGCGCTAAAAACACGCAGGTATCTAAGCACTCAGATAATGCTTGATATTATTATCCCACTGTGTGGTACATCGGAAGGGTGAAAGGCTGAGTTGACGCCGCCGGGATTCGCTCTGCACAGATGTCAGAACGAGCGCTCAGCTTGCTGTGCTATCTGACCAGCTTAGAACGAGTTTATATGTTCATCATTAAATATAAAATCTGCCTATTAGTGTTGTACAAAATGTGTTAAATATTTTACAGTCAAAGATAATATCACATTTAATAAGCTAATAATGTGATGTTCCTAACATCGCCCTTTCATCACATTGCCTATAATATGTTTCAAAAACAACACCATTAAATAAGATTTTGAAAAATACCTTAGGTACTTTGAGGCAAGTGTTGTATTTCTGGCTTCAGTGAACACATACAGTGAATAGAGTTTTTTTTTTTCTACTGCCTGTCATAATTAATAAGGGACGCTTAGCCTGGCTGTCTTCGGAAATAGAAAACAAAGTACACTTATTTGGACATATGTGTCCTTCTTTCATTGGTTTGTGGTACAAATCTGGACAAAATATGCATTTGCAAAATATCCTGTCTATCAACCTAAATGGAAGTGGCTTGTACCTATCGCAGTGCATCTCCTTCTCCCTGCACCTTATTCCCTAAAACAGAAAATGTGATAAGCCCTACCCGTGAAATTACTAGCATCAATCACAAGGTGCACATTTAATGAAGCGCCTGTGATGTTACTATAAACAGATGGTATTCAGCGTGGCTCCCAGGCACAAGTAATTAACAAAAAACAGACACATAATAAGAGCCCTAGTTCAACTCAGTGTTTGCTACTGTCACTATACAGTTTAAAGTTTTGGAAGGCAGACTTTCTTGTATTTTTTATGTGATGCAGTTGTATGTTTGTTATCTCATGCCACCCTCAAGGTAGAAGTTTTACTGCGCACAGACATGGGTAGTTATTTAAATGCACCTTTGAATGCACCTTTAGGGATTGCATTTGTTCACTTAAGAGACATGCCTTCTCATGTTCCAAGTGAATCAGTTCAAGGAATGATAATGTAATGCTTTTATTGGGCCTCATTCTGAGTAGGGCGCAAAGGGATACCGGACACCGTTAAGGACATCGGTGCCGGTAATCCCTTTGCGCCCTACTACGAGGTCCCTTAGCGGGTCCCGCAATGGGAGTCGCTAAGGGACCAGAGAGCTAATAACGGTACCGCAAATTGCAGTACCGTTATTAGCTACTTCCCCATTCCCATTGAGCCCTATGGGGGCTCAAATGGGAATGGAGAATGGTTTTTTCAATGGGGATTTACCGGTCCCTCCAAGGTCGGAATGGACCGGTAAGTCCCCAATGAACCAGGGTGGACTCGGTACCGGTATGGGAGGTAGTCATGGCGCAAATAGCGCCATGATTACCTCCATACTCGGAATGAGGCCCATTATGCCTCCAGCACGAAAGAGTTTTATCTGAACTGAACATCTATAGCTGAAAACAGGATTCCACAGGCCTGATTTACAAAAACATTTTGAAATAAGGCCCCACATAACAATCAGCTCTTATTTCAGAACCCCATCTTGGCTCCTTTTCCGCTAGTCTCTTGTGCAAAGAACATAATAGAAGATACAATTAAAGCTTTGCAGAAAAATTGAACACCCATTTACATCTCTAGCATTGATTTAACATCCGTTTTTGGCATTGTTAATCGCCTTATTCTTTAGGGCGAATTTAAACAATGGCGGTTCCACATTCTCTGATGAATACAGGTCTAGAGTCCCATTCTAATTCGCAGATGCAGGTTTGTCTCGGTAAAAATGGTTCATTTGCCTCTAAAATAATCAACGACAGAGTCTTGAGGTGGGGTTGCATATTTGCAACCTGACTCTTTAAACTCTACCTGTCAGATCTGGGAGAGACAGTATCAGAGACACACATTACCTCCCCCCACCCCTCGTGTGGCTCAATTGAAAGTACCATGGCTCACATACACTGATGATTTCATCCTGTTGGACAGAGCACAAATGGATCTCCCGCATTCCATGGATATCTTATTTTCAAGAATCAGAAAAGAAACCATCTCAACATTGGTACAGGGTACTAATGAATTGGATCAAGTATATCCCTTACTACATTTAGGTTTCCACATCTATGTAAAACCATCTATAAAAGCAAACACAATAAGGTTGGCAGCTAAGGCCAGCACATTTCTGGCATGTTATGTGTACCTGTAGATTTGCTGTTGCTTGGCTATCCTAGGGTAAGTGGGTGACTAATGATGCCATTTAGAGTGAGTGTGAACGGGCGAGTATACATAAAGAGATGGAAAGTGTTTGTTATGCGGATGCCTATGTGATAACCCTCCTTTTTTAATCTGTTTTGCCTAACTAGTGTTATCAGTGGACCTCTGATTAAACGGTAAACGGGCACAGCACTTGAATGCTTTGACACGATCAGTGTCCACCAACCCTGAGGGACCAAAACAAGCTATATTTTTGTGTTCTGAAAAAAAGGAGCGTTAGTTCTTGACAATATTCAATCTCCAGTTCCTCAATCATTATGTCTTGCATCAGCATTTCAAGATGGCGACAAATGTATTGTTGAGGGACCTGTTGAAGCCTAGCCAACGGTTGGTTCAGCTGGACCTCAAAGGGGTGTATTTGACTGTCTCCATTGCAGTAGAACACAGGCGATTCCAGTGCTTCTAGTGGCATTAACAGCTGTTCTGGTTTGCTTCCCTGTATTTCAACTTGTCCACAGAACCTTGGTGTTTTCATAAGTTATTGCGACCAGTTGTTAATTTTTTTTTATTGCATGGGAGTCAGGTTGTTGCTTTACCTAGATGGTATTCTCATCATGATATGATATAATATGATATGGCATTTATAACGCACCTATACACAAGTGTTTCAAGGCGCAACGAGGCAGGGAGGGGAAACGGAGGGAAGACAAAGACAGCGATCTTACGAGGCCAGGTGACATTGAGATTGCGCAAGTGCAGGGGAAGGGTAAAGGGGAAAAGTGTGAGAGGGAAAGGGGAGGAGGCAGTGCAGTACATAGGATAATAGTAAAATAAATAGAGACAATAAGTAGTAAATAAAAGTGCAGTCAGCTGGTGGCAAGTGCATTGGTAAGTGCAGACATCAGGTGTCAAGTGCTAGTAGGAGCTGTAGGGATACAGAAACAGTCCCCGAGTGCAAGGGTTGCCCGGGGGGCAGTGCAGGTATGCAACTGGTGGGGAGTGGACCTGGGCCAAAAATCAGAGGGTAGCCAGGTAACCAGTTTCAGATTCAGCCAGGAGATCAGCAGGGGAGAGGAGGAGAGAAAGCAGAAGCAAAGAGGAAGGTCTTGAGGTGATTCCGGAACTGGAGATGGTTCTCCTCAAGTTTCAGAGGGGCAGGGAGGCTGTTCCAGAGGGAGGTCCCACCAGAAGAAAGAGATCTACCACCAACTCGCTGCTTTGAGAAGTGACTAACCCTGAGGGAGTTGGAGGTCGGATGAGCGAAAAGCTCAAGAAGGAAGATCGTTAGGAAGAGAAATTTGAAGGCTTTGAGGCCCCAGGCCACAGAAGGCCTTGTGGACAATGCAGAGGGTTTTGAACTTAATCCTCGCCGCCACTGGGATCCAGTGCAGAGACTTCAGTCTTTGAGAGATATGATCCCTGGGCTTGAGGCCAAGGACAAGTCTTGCAGTCCTGTTTTGGATGAGTTGCAGAGGACGGAGAGCAGAGGCAGGAAGATTAAGAAATAGGCTGTTGGAGTAGTGCAGCCTAGAGAGAACCAGAGCTCTGGAGACAGTGAGCATCTGGGGGAAAGAGAGGAAAGGAAGAATACCTCTGAGGAGGTGCAGCTGATAGTGAGACTTCTTAGAGACATCGGAGATGTGAGGAGAGAAGAAAAGTGTGGAGTCGAAGATGACCCTAATGTTGTTAGCCTCACAGGTGGGAGCGTCTTTGTCAGTCTTCTGAGTTACTTCAGAAGCACCAGAAGCTCAGTCAATTTGATGACAACACTCGGAATCCTTATAAACTGGGAACTAGGATATTCCTATAGCCCAAAAGTGGATGTTTGTCAATTTAATTTTATGATAGTCTGTAGTTCCTCAATCCTTTAGCTCTCCAGGGAGAAGATACACACTATCAAGTGAGAATGTGTGCACTCCTTACGGGCCTGCTTTCTGTCTCTGTGACAGGTGCCAGGATTGTGGGACACGTGTTGCCATCAATACGATGCAAAAAATCTTTCTGCCACCCCTACACTACAGAGATAAAACATGCAAAAGCTGCATGAAGGCACAACCTGGTCCAGTTCTTCAGAAGCATGTGATGAATTGCGTTGGTTGCTACGACACATAGAATGGAATGGCAGGGAAATCTTCGGGTCCCCCACCGGTCTTGCCTTAGAGTCTGATGCCAGACTGAGAGGTTGAGGAGCTCGATGTGGTGGGCGTCTCGACTGGTGCATGGTCATCACACAGGGGGTCACATAAACAAATAAACTGTTCAGAGATTCTTGTGGGGTGGCATTGCTCTATCATGCTTCAGGTGGACAATCAGTCATCATTGCAATATATCAGCAAATTGGGGGGCATACATCCACAGACCTTTACATATCTGGCAAAAAGGTTTTGGGATGTATTACTTCCACACAAACTGCAGGTATGGGCTATATGTATTCCTGGGGTGTCCAAGAAAGTCCAAGATTGGTGTCTACAACACTGTCAAGGCCCAGCAGATTGGCAACTGTTACCCATGTTTTTTTGCAACTTAAATGGTCTATGGGGAACACTAACAATAGATCTTTTTGTGTTCCACCTCAATGCCCAACTACCGTAGTTTTTCAGCTGAAAGCCAGATCCAAGGGCATTGGTGAATGAAGATGCCTTTACACTGGTTTGGGCCAAGGTACTACTTGAAATTCAGACTTAGGGCGCCACAGTATTGCTGCTCTCCCATCATGGCCTCCTCAAGCATGGTACCCGCTCGTGTCTCAATTACTGATAGATTTCCATGTTTACTTCTGACAGTTCAAGGGCCACAGATGGGAGGCCATTCCACTTGTTTTGAGAGTGATCCCTGAGACTGGGCACTTAGCTGACACCAGGGAAGTTGGGGCACAGAGGGCATTTCTGACTCAGCATGTATTAAGTGCTCATGGGTACCTAGCACCCTTTGATCATGTAAGTCATCATGGGCAGCCTGGGTTCACTGGCATTATCAAGGGCATTTGGATCCCCATTAGGGACCTCTAGTGATGATAGAGAATTGTCTGGCAGAAATTGCAGAGTACACCTCCTACCGAATTGTTAATATGTATTGCTTCACAGTTTTAACATACCATGGCTTGATGGATGGGTTTCCTGGAGGTGAGCATCCACTAGTTTGTCGGTTATTAAAAGGGAGGTATATTATGACACCACCCACTCTGCAATATTCCCATCTGTTGGACATCAATTTGGTAGTGACCAAGCAATGGTCATCTACCTCTGAAACAGCCCTCAGCAAAGCCAATGTGTCTGGTCGCACTTCAACGTGTTGTGGTTAGCCGTGCATTGGTTCTGCAATTGTCGGGCATTCACATATTCTGGTGTGTTTTTTTTAAACTTTTATCAACAAACCAAAACTGTGTGAAGGGTTATTGATGTCCCTGCTTTTGCCAAGAATGCACAGTTGTGTGTAGTCCAATGTTTAATGCACCGTAAACAGGCATCGACTGGATGAATTGCATCATTTGTATCTTTTCTGAAACCCTTTTTACCGTTTTCATCCCCTACTTTGACTGTTTGGGCCAAGTTGTCCCGAGGAAGGATGCGGTGAACACAGAAATATTTAGGCTCACTCTGTGAGGGGCGCCATGGTTTCTAAAATCTTTTCATAAGTGGCCCTGCTAGAGGAAATTCAATCACACGCCAGATGGACTAGTACACCCACCTTTTACACTTTTTAGAGTGAGCCTTTTTGTGCATGCTTCCACTGCTGTGATAGAATAGATTTGAAATGTGCAAATTAGGAGCCTCCATACTGTAGAATTCTGATTAGCCCTAGTAAATGGCAGTCATGATTCTAATAATGGTACAGAGGTATTACTCCCCTCCCCTTAACCACCCTCATCTCTAACCAAGTGCTGCTTTGCTTATCTCCCAAAGGGAAGGCCTTGTTCTAAGAAGATGGAATTGGTATTGGCTATTGGCCTGGGCTTGTCCCCTTCTTGCCTCGATCACGGGTACCTTGGTTCAGCAGTAGAGGTTACGCAAGTAGAAAAGAGGAAAACTGGCTGACTACAGGATGTCCTTATGAAACAGACTGCGTAGTGATTGGAGGGCAGGGTAACTGAAGGAGATGGAGCTATTGTGATGGGAGAAGTAGCTTTTTCTATAAATTGTTTTCTTGCCGCCGTATAGTAAACAAAATCAAGTAGTCCATAGTCGGAGCCTCTGTGTCATTAATAATTATGACTGTCTATCATTTACTAGGATTAATTGGAATTACCTATTACTAGGAATATTTTAACGAGGCTCCTCCAAATGATCAAGGCATTAGCACTACATGCATTACTTATTCAATGCAGTTGGCAGACACAAATCACACTGCAGTGAATTGAAAAAATGGCAGTCCTATATTGCTCTTTTCGGGCCTAACAACTGAAAACAAATGTTTAACTTGGGACTCAGCTCCAGTTCCACCTTTGTTAAATGTCAGGAAATCAACGCAGCATTACATCATACTGTTTTAACTTGTCAATCTCAAATCGATGAATGGTTTCACACATCCAAATGTATTGCTAAGGTGTGTGGTGCCCAGGGCTGATTTCATCGTTCGTAGTAATGATTAGGCACCATAATAACTTGGATCCTGCTCCCTTTTGTTTTATTTGCAGCTTATTGACAAATTTCTGGTGTCGTGTGGCTATATTCTGCCACCTGTAAATATATGGGAACAGCAGTGACAAAATCCACTACACACGTACGATATTGAGTATTTGAATTTTCTCAACAGCGAGGGAACAATGGAATAAGCAATGGGGCAGCTTAGCATCATATATTTTCATGATGAGGACATTGTTATGTTAACAATAATACACATTTCTCCCATGGGCAGTTATATGACTCGTGTTTCACAGTGGGTTCCCCTGAATCAGTTGTATATCTTTTCTCCAATTGGAGGTCTATAGTTGTTTGCACCATTGGCATCAAGTCACCCACCATACTGCTCGGGAATCTCCATGTTGTTCTCATGTACAGTTATACGTTACAGAAAGAATTTTTAAGAAGAACAAAACATTGTGTTGTGAAGTCTTTATAAGAAAACATTTTTAAAATATTAAATAATCAAAACATTTAGCGAATTTTTATTTTCACCTTTCTTATAGAGCCTTTCCAAAAAGTGTGACACTACTTTAAGGTATTTCTAACAAATAGTACCTATGAGAAAATGAAATCCGGAGCAACGCCGGTTATATAAGCTAGTATATAATATGCCCCAATATGGTTTAAAGATCTCCTGTGTTCTCAGTGCTCTCATTTGCCTTTTGCTGAATTGCATTATGGTATTTGTAGCCTCCTAGTCAAGATGGGGGGAATAATGCCACAATTGTACACTTTTTCCCCTAACATACTTTCATAAGGATTTATATATTTGAGTGACACTATGGTATGTGCACTTTTAAAGTTGACTTTATACAATAGAGCATTGTTGAAAGCCAGACATGGGGGCTAGGAGGGTAAATGATAAGAGGGCAAGTAAGTCATGATTATTTGTCCAGGATGTGGCAAGGGATGTTGCAATCCTGACACTAGGGCAGTTATTTTCCCCTGATTGTGGCTGCTTTTCAGGGCACATGTGGGTGGACAGTGGGATGTTTTTTCAGAGGGCGGACACACCCCTTGTTTTATTTTGAGGCGGCAAGCTTGCTCAAGTATTTGGCTACCAGGATTTTACTCAGGTTTTCATGTTCCCAGTGCAGACGCTTACCAACAAGACCACAACACTTGTCTTGTGTTGGGATTTTGTTTTCCAGGGAATATTTCACTACAGATTGCTGGGTTTAAAAGGTAAACACATTTTATACTTGGCCAGCATATTTATTGGAACATTTCCTCTGGTGTTCATAACTTTTTTGAAAATTACAATACTATTTTGCCTTGCTCACTTTCTTCGAAGGGCATTGGTATATTTCACTTTCAGATATATATTCACTTCATGTGCATATATTTATGGATGCCAGCTTTTGATGTTCACTATGGGGTCAAGTGCACCTGGGCATATGCTATTCTTAGAGTAAATCTGATTTTTCTCTTTTGCGTGCTGTTTAAATATGGTTGGTTGGGGTTGTGCAATGTATCACAACAGTCACCAAGAGACGGCCATAAAAAAGGGGCTTGTAGCACGCTGCTTAACCAAAGTATGTGATCCGTGGCAAATAATGTAATCTCACTGCAGATTGCCTAAATAAATTGTGAGCTCTCAAAGCCTGCCATCTTTTATACATAACAAAACCATTGTCAAAACAGGTAAAAATCCATCTGTGATTGATGAACATCTTTCAGCAAAGGGTTGCAAGTGTTTTAAAATATAGAGTGGGCATGGCAGAAGGCTATGCCCATTGGTCATGGCCAAAGCCCAATGCTGGTGGTCTGCTCATGTTTTAAAATGGACAGTCAGCCATGCCCACTGGCCATGGCTGAAGGCCATGGCTAGTAGACTGGTAGGGTTCTGAAATGTACATTGGGCATGGCCAAAGGCCATGGACAGAAGTCTGGTAGTGTTTTAAAATTGAGAATTCTCAAAGCCTTCCATCTTTTATACATAACAATACCACTGTCAAAACAGGTCAAAATCAGTCCATGATTAATGAACGTCTCTGAGTGATGGGTTGCAAGTGTTTTAGAATATAGAATGGGCATGGCCAAAGGCCCTGGTTAGTGGCCTGGTAGTGTTTTAAAATGGACAGTGGGCACACCAAAAGGCTGTGCCTGTTGGCATGGTCTTGTTGTGTTCTAAAATTGACAGTGGGCACTGCCAAAGGCTGTGCCCATAGCCATTGGTGAAGGCCATGGCTAGGTGAGGTAGTGTTCTAAGACATACAGTGGACGCGGCTAAAGGCACTGGTGGTCTGTTGGTGTTCTAAAATGGACAGTGGCCATGGCCATGGCCAGTCATCTGGTAGTGTTCTAAAGTTCATGGCTACTGGTCTGGTAGTGTTTTAAAGTGGACAGTTCTCAAAGCCTGATATCTTTTATACATAACTAGCTGTCCCCGGGCACACGTTGCTGTGGCTCAGTCTGGTTCAATGGAAAAGAAAGAAAAGAGAAAGCGCACATTTCTAATATGTTTAATTTCACAATGCTTGTGGGTATACAATATTTTTTGTTGTTCCATTGTCTGTGCAGATATGCCGTCTGTAAAACACGCAACATATAATTGTCCATGTGAGAAGCAATCTGTGTCTAGATCTAAACCACACAATTCCAACGATTGGCGTTGAGCTTTGTTGATGGTGATTGCAAAAGTTGGCATCAATTGAGCTGTTACGATTTCTGCACCAAACAACGTCATTTGGAAGCATGCGTTGTATTTCCTGATGTTAAATCGGAAATGCTTTGATTTGGCGGTATATCCGGAAAGCAAAGTTTTTAATGGCTCTGGCGGTTCTCCAAATTGAGGCAGTTTAATTTTCCCAGCAGCGCAACACATTCCTTTAGTTTCTCCATTAAATTTCAGAGCCTTGCAATAAGAACACACTTCAGTCATGGTGCCGATAAGAACATGCCAGCTCAAACTATAATCATCAGCTGGGTTGTACCGGAATGCAAGGTGATTATAATTGCGTGATTGCTGAGCACGAAGTCATGTTTGACGCTGATCTGCTGTTTCTCGTTGACTGTTTTCAGACACTCTCTGCCTGTCGTGTTCATTCTGTTGAGAATGAAGCAGATCTGAAGCTGCTTTTATGTCCAACAGATGGCGCTGTTTTTCGGTAAAATATTTAGAATAGCATGTGTTGCTTTTACGTCCAACAGATGGTGCTGTTTTTCGGTAAAATATTTAGAATAGTGTGTGTTTCTTTTACGTCCAACAGATGGTGCTGTTTTTCAGAAAAAGCATGTTTTTACCTGTCACAGGTGTGACATCTATGTATAGTAGGTACAAAAAACACGTGCCTATTTGAATGCAACGTTGTGTCAAAATTTCAAAGCAATCAGTGAAGAACTTTCTGAGATTTAAGATTTTGAACAAACAAACATTTACATTTTTATTTATATAGAAGATAGATAATACCAAATTCAAAACAGGCCAAAATCAGTCTGTGATTAATGAATGTCTTTAAGCGATGGGTTGCAAGTGTTTTAAAATATGGAGTTCACACAAACGAAAATTGTGCCCACTGGTCATGGCCAAAGACCATGCCTAGTGGTCTGGTAGTGTTTTAAAATGGACAGTTCTCAAAGCCTGCTATCTTTTATACATAACAATACCACTGTGAAAACAGGTCGAAATCAGTTGGTGATTGATGAAAGTTTGTTTGTTTGTTTGTTTGTTTACTTATAATGTGCACCAGACCGGTAAGTAAAAGGGCGCAACAATTATGAAAATGCAAGGCTTACATAGTTACACAAAATACTGATATATACAGATATGATATAGAGGCTTATATAATTACATATTATACAAAGTGCAAATGTGGCAGCTTATATAATTACAGCAATATACAATGCAAAAATATACAGATTGCAGGTGTTGCACTCCGTAGAGCCCTTAGACTCACAGTTAGAATGGAAAACACATGAGTTTCAAGTAGTAGTGCAGAGTTAGGTAAGGATGGTGTTTTATAAAGTCAGGGTGGGTGACTAAAGCTATGGATGCAGCCTAGACAGGAAGGAAGCTAAGGGTCAGTCGAGATGATGTGTTTTATAACATTTTTTCTGAAGTGTAGGAAAGGTTGGTCAGTTCTCAGGTCCTGTGGCAGTAAATTCCATGATTTAGCCGCCTTTACAGGAAAGCTGTTGCCACCTATAGTGGTAAGCCTGTATCTTGGTATAGACAGGCAGTTAGCATTGCCAGCTCTAGTTGATCTAGGAGAGATTCTTCTCTGAAATGTGTCTGAAAGGTAGCTAAGGGGCAACGTTATTGAGAGCTTTCAGAGTCAGTGACAGCATCTTAAACTGTATTTTATTGCCAGTAGACAGCCATTTATGTTGGCGTCTGAGGGAGGAGATATGAGTTCTTTTGTTTATTCCTAGGGCTGCTCTTAAATATTTGGAGATTTCGTATGGTAGTTTTATTGGCGCCACTATATAGGGCATTACAATAATCGATTCTGGAGAGTATTAGGGCTCTGGCCAGGATTAAGCAGCTAGCATCAGAGAGGAATGGTTTACCAGCTCTTAGCAGTTTGCAAGTGTAGGCGGTGGCAGAGGTCAGGGATTGTATCTGTTTATCGAAGGACAGTGTGGAGTCCAGGTAGAAACCAAGGGTTTTTACCTCCTTGGAAACTTTGATATTATTCCCGTCAATGTTGAATGAAGAAAACTCCTGGCCTAGTTTTTTAATGTTAGCCTGTGAGCCCAGAATTAATAACTCAGTCTTATCATCGTTCAGGCATAGGCCATGATTGGCAATCCATACTTGGATGATAAGATATACCTTGTTCACCAACTCCGTGTCCTTGCTATGATCCCCAGAAAGCGGGAGGAGAATCTGAGTATCATTTGCGTAGTTGGTGTAGGTCATACCCAGATGGTCCAAATCATCGAACAGGGGTTTGGTGAAGATATTATAGAGTGTTGGTGAGACACAAGAGCCCTGGGGAACACCACACAGGATAGGGGTCGGGTCTGAAGCTGCCGATGGAGAGAAGACTCTCATAGTTCTCTCGCTAAGGAAGGATTCAATCCATCTGATAGCATCTGGTGAGAAATGGGCAGCAGAGAGAAGGTGTCTACAGAGGACCTTATGATCGACCAGATCAAATCCGGCTGAAAGATCAAGTAGGAGCAAAAGTGCTGTCTTCCCCTTGTCTCTCAGCTCATCTATTTGGGATTTTAGATCGATTAAGGCTATTTCCGTTCCGTGTAATGAGCAGAAGCCTGATTGTCTATTACCTAGGAGTTTGTGAAATTCAAGCTGTTTTTGAATTTGATTATAGGCGGCTTTGTCCAATATTTTAAGTAGAAATGGAACCGTAGTAATGTGGCGGTAATTAGTAGGGATAAGAGGGTCTAAAGTTTGTTTCTTGAGGAGAGGGAGCACCCAAGATTGTTTAAGGTTGGCGGGGATGGTACCTGAGGCAAAAGACGCATTAATCAGTTTAGTGATGAATGGAGATAGTTCTCTGGCAGCATCTTTTATTATTTGTGCTGGGCATATGTCTCCTTTGCAATTAGAAGGTTTTAGTGACAGGACGATTTTTTCCACTTCCAAAATAGACATTTTGGAGAAGTGGAATATGTCATTATATGCCGGCAGAGTCGCACTGGGCAGTGGGTTTTTGGGCGAGTGCTGTAGATTCAGTACATTTTTTTTCTGCTGAATTTTATTATGGAGCATATTACTTTTGTTAGCTAGTGCATGTTGGATGTCTGCACACCAAGATTTGTCTTTGTTACAGATATCAGGTATAGCTATTGGTGACTCTACTTCTTTTAGTATGGAGGAAAGTTCTTTCATACTAGAGTTAGATTTGGCAATACGCTTGTCGTAGGAGTTACGTTTTGCTCGGCAAACTTCCTACTTGTAATGCGAGGAAAGTGAAGTTAGTTTAGCTTTGTTCTCATTGGAAGGGCAGAGTCTCCAATTAGTTTCACATTTTCTTTTCAGAGTACGAAGGTCTTTGAGTTGTGGTGTAAACCATTTGTTTAAATGGGCTATAGGTTTGCTAGATCTTAATTTGAGCGGGGCAATTTTGTCCAGTGTGGTGAGCATAATGTTGATGAATTTGTGAACTAAGGTGCTAGGATCAAGGTTTTTTGGTAATGCGTTGAGAGTAGGGAGGATAGCAGGGATTACTTTCTCAACCGTAATACTTTTTTTTATTTCTGGTTGGGCAAGGAGGAGCTAATGGAGGAGCCAATAGAGTGGGTCTTATTGTGGATAGGTGGAAGGACATCAATGAGTGGTCTTTCCACAATAGAGGCAGGATGGATGCGATAGTAACTGTGCAATTATAGTCAGCTATGCAATACAATATTCTCCCTTTTAGGTGGGTAGGTTTATTAACTTTTTGAGATAGACCTAGTGAATTGATTATATTGACTATATCTGTGGCATTTTTATCCATTTGGTCATTAAAGCCTACGTTGAAATCCTCTAATAGAAGTAGTTGAGAGGACGGTTTAAGGTTGTTCGTAAGTATATTGTGCAGATCCTCCTTGAAGGTGCCGAGGGGACCAGGCGGTCTATATATTAGGTGGATAGTGAGTGATTGTGAGCTATTTATCTGGAATTTCGCAGAAAGAATTTCACACGATTGTGACAGATGAATGGGGGCTAGTCTTAGGGAGAGACACGTTTTAGAAATGTTGGCAATGCCACCTCCTCGGGCACCATCTCGGTCTTGCCTAGCTATTGTGTAGCCATCCGGGATAGCTAACATAAGTGAGGGTCCTGCTGCATTGTGAAGCCATGTTTCTGTAATCGTTAGGAAGTCCAAGTTATTTTCTGTAATTAGGTCAGCTATGTGAGTGGCATGGGCGACAAGCGATCTTACATTAAGGAGCGCTCCTTTAAGGGGGGTGGCCTCAGTTATTTCGTTGACTAGGATGGGTTTGGCAGTATTATTGTCACTTAGTTTACACTTGTGGTTGTTAGTCTGGAGGGCATTTATATTGGAGATGGACAGAGGCGGAGACAAATTGAAATGGCTACATTTCGGTTTGGGCTTGTATTTGGTTTTCCGGTTGGAAGGCGGTAGGGATCTTCTCAGTGGTTCATGTATTTTAGTTAATCTGGCACGGAGTCTAATGTTTCTGTTAGACATGGCACAGGGTAGAGAAGCATAGGTTGCTGTCTCTAAAGCACTGTTATGTGTAGATTGGACAATACTGGCATTGTTAGTTGCTGTATTAGTCGATCTAGGCTGTCTGGGGTCTGAGAAAGCAGCTAATGGGAACTGAGCGAAGTATGTTTGGCTTCTAGTGCTGGCATGTATAGTGGCAGCCATGGTACAGAACAATATTGATAAGATTAACATGTTTCCCAATTAAGGTGTCAGGAGTATTGCACTACACGTGGAGACACCTGGGCGAAGTAGGTAGTAACTACAACTAGGTAGCACAGAAGTGGTATAACTTGACAACATAGGAAAGGGAATACCTATAAGTCAACTAGACACTTAGGCCTAAATGTTGTTAAGCAGCAAAAATAGGACAGTATCTATGATGCATCTAGACAGTAGTACAGTTAGCAGTAGCTCCTTGAGCAATATAAATGCAGTAGGGCATGTCATGCAACTGGGCACCTTGGTAGTGGCAGCGAATGTCTTACAGGGCAATAACAACAAAGGTAGGTAAGTACAGTTGGGCACCTAGACCGAATCACTGTATAGGCAACAGTGGAGACAACAAGAGTGCAAAATGAGATAGTACAGACTACAAAGGCACATTGTAGATAGGTAAATGGAGCATCTTTGTGAAGTTAGGTTAGCAAATTAACAATTAGCCGTGGTATACCGGTGTGGTGACAACTAGACTTTTAGGCCAAAACGCAGATATACAACAATGGAGAGCATAATAAGGCCATGCTAGAGGGGCTGAGTCAAAAGTAACAGCAGTCATAGGCAAGTTAAACGAATTACATTAGATAACTAGGCAGGGTTGCCACGGTGCAGGCCGAATATAGCAGTACTAGTTAAAGGTGTAGACAGGTTACAGTTAGCAGTGTGATCAGCGCCGTTATGAAGCACAGGTGAGACAACAGGGCGAGATCGTAGTTGGAAGACTAGATGTATTACAAATATTCCACTTCATAATTTGAACAGCAAAGGTAAGACAACAATGGACAGTGCAGCCGTAAACAACTTTGCTAGGTGGATAACATAATAGATTGTTATAATATTTGATAATATTGGCCAGCTGGTGGTGTCTTTAGGAGTGCTCAGGGCCACCGTGTGGGCGAAGCTCTTATATGTTAGTCACAGTCAAGTACCACGCCAAGGTTACAAATCGGGCTATGGTTAATGGCGATAGGTAACGGCAGTAGGAGGGGCTGCTTACCCTAGTGGATGAGTCTGTGTGTTCTGAGTGTCCCGGTTGGCACAACGGAGGTGCAGGGGTCCTGGCACTCAGCACATTCGCCTCCTGACAGGATCAGAACAGGCTGCCTTGGTGCATCGCCTTCGTGCAATGAGCGATTGGTGGCAATCGAAAAGTCTTTGAGCGATTGGTGGCAAGTGTTTTAAAATATAGAGCAGGTACGGCCAAAGGCTGTGCCCACTGGCCATGGGCAAAGGCCATGGCTAGTCGTCTAGCAGTGCTTTAAAATGTACAGTGGGCTGAGCCAAAAGCCATGGCTAGTGGGTATGGTAGTGTTTTAAAATGGACAGTGTGCAGGGTTGAAGGCCGTGCCCACTTGCCATGACCAAAGGCCATGGCTAGTAGTCTGGTAGTGTTCTAAAATATATAGTGGGCATGGCCAAAGGGTGGTGCGGAAAACATCTATGGAATAACAAAACCCTTGAAATTGAAGGAAAAAACTTTAGTTGCAGGGACGTTAAGGTAAGAACTTAACACAACAAAACCCCTAAAATTCAGCTAAAGCCACCTTAACTTCACGCCCCATTGTGCAGCCCAGATGACATCACTAATTACATCATCTAGGACATCACTGATGGAATTACTGAACATCACTGTTAACATCATATATAACACCACTGATTACATCTGTGATGGCATCAGATATAAAATAATGTATGACTTAGCTAATAAATGTTTTGATTAACTAAATAATAATTTAGTGTTTGGGCTTCGCCATGGACAAGGGTGTGGTCACTGTGCATGGCTGAAGGCCATGGCTAGTGGCTGGTGAGTGTTGTGAAATATGCACTGGCAATTGCCAAAGGCCATAGATACTGCCTCTTAATGTGTCATAATATACAGGGGGAGGGCTACCACTTTGAACCGGGAATCACGCCAGCTAAAAGGACACTTCTGATGTGGTAACTGGTAGCCAGTTATAATATCGAGAAAAAAAAAAGTCGAATGCAAAAATGTTGAAAAAAAATGTCGAAAAAATTAGAATGTTTATTTTTTTTCATTTGTGTTTTTTTGGGTTTAGGTAGTAAAGATAAACAGGGTGTTGGGGGGAACCCCCATAAAAAAAATAAAATTAAAAAAAACATTCGAAAAAAAAAATCGACATTTTTTTTTTCCACATTTTTGCAGTCGACTTTTTCACTATAAACCGTGATAACTGCATGCCATGGTAGATACACTACAAACATGTTCTCCTTTAAGATTGAGGATAGGAAATGGGAACTTAGATTTATGTCCATCTGCAAAACATCAAATGTGGTCTACTGCATTCAGTGCCCATGTGGAGTCAGGTATGTGGGACAGACAGGGGGAGCGATCAATATCCGAATAAACCAACATCAGTCAAGAATCCGATGCAAAAACTCTTTTGCCACACTTGTTTCTCATTTCTTAGAATATCAACACTCAGCAGACAACCTCTTGTGGTGGGTTCTAGACATAGTCCATCATGTGTCAAACCCCCAAAGAATCCTCAGTAAAGGGGCAAGATGGATCTAGTATCTAAATACACTGGAAAGAGGACTCAATGAAGAAATTCCAATGTATTAAGAACGATTCATGGCGTTCTTCTTTCACGCATTTTGACGGTAACTTGGAGGGGCAGTCTACTCTTATTAATGCAGTGAAGAAAAGGTGTGTGTCTAGTGCGTGTCATGTGCGCTTGAGGAGCAAGGTTATTTTGTAAATTGTTCTGTATGTATGGAGGGTGTTTTTACCAGCATAACTGTCAGACTCCGGTTCCACCTCCCCTTGCTCCTCACCTGATTCTTCTGAGGTTTGCTCTTTGAGAGGAATCTTGGTCTTTGGAAGCTTCTTCTTTTTCTTGCTGGATGTCTTGTCCTTGGGGATCCGGACCTTCTTCTCATGCAGATAAGGTCTCTCCCCTCCGGAGGCCACTGTGACAGCGGTGGAAACCTGTCCTGGAGGCCTCCAGGGGGGCCAGCCTCACATCCAGGGAAAAAGCCAAAGGCAGAAAAAACCCTGTGGGTATTGATTGTAGGAGACGGGGTGGTCAGTCCATTGGAACCAAGGCAGCGTGCAGAATGAACCTTGATCACTGAAAAGTCGAAAGCTGGCAATGAAGATGATTGCTGTGACAGAAGGGTGGTCTGGTATTGAATATCAGAGACAAACTCCCCGATATGAGAAAGGAAATAGCAAATGCTAGAATCTTTTACTCCAGTAATCCAGTAATAGTAAGAGCAAAACAAGAGAGTAAAGAGGAATCCAAGCAAAAGATGTAAGAAAAGAAAGTACCGCAAGAAGAAAAGATCAAGAAGGTAAAGGAACCAAAGAACTAAATGGAAAGCTGTACCCAGTGGAAGAGAAGAAATGCAGGTTACCGCGGTGCAGAAGATAGACCAGAGCCAAGAAGGAAATGACACGTTCCGACTGCCGGCAGAGCCAAACACAACTGGGAAGTGCGGCAGGCAGAAGAAGCAAAGAAACGATACCACGCAAGGAAGAGCAGATATGCCTAGCAGAAAGAGAAGGGAAAGGCCACTTACCGACATAAGGGAAATCAGAGACGGCAAGGCGCCGAAGCAGGTGAGAGGCAGACTACAAGCCGTGAGCAGAGTGAACTGTAGGCGCAAGAAGGAGCGGCCGATATAAGTGATCAAAAAAGGGAAAAAACAAACCCACGGTGAGAGAAAAAGGTAGTCCAAATAGTACTATGAAGGCAATCAAAGGCGGCTATGAAAAGCCCAAGAAGGGAAAAACACATAGAGTAACTGAGTGTTAGCGTGCGAAAACACAGATACAACGCACTGACTCAGGGAGCGGAGTCAGCCTTTATAAAAGACTCCGCCATGTTGGATGAGGACTAGAACGTGAGCACCGCTTCTTAGTGCCTCCAGCGATTCCATAAATTCCACCCCTGATTCCTGACAATAACGGTCTGCCAAGGGTGTTGCAGATTCATAAATAACTTGAGGGATTTGGATCCTGATCTGTGGGCTTTTTACCTGCAGATTGGGAACATGAACACAACAGAGGAGGAATAATGTTCAGCTTTAGGGTTGTATAGGGGAGGCCTTTGTTTTGGGAATATCGCTGTTTGTTTTTATGTCGTGGTCTCTATTAGTTAGGTTTGGGTTCATTGCTCTCTAGTTGGTGGAGGGGGAAATGTGTGGTTTTTAGGCCTGTGATAATGATGATTTAGTCATATATTTTGGTTGTAGGTGGTGTTAGGATCCTGAGTTTGTAAGTTCTCACACAGGTAATGTGTTGTTATTTACAGTTTATAGTGTGTGGACAAGTGTGTGTGGGTTGCATTCATTTTGGACTTGAGGCAGAGGGAAGGTCTGCTGGAAAATGTTGGGAATTGAGGGTACAGGGTGGTCCATTCCCATCCATTTGGTTACTGGATATATGGGTTTTGTTGCATTCTTTCTGTGACATTCATGACATTTCTTGAGGAACTCAGGTGTGGGCTTCATCTATTGGTCAATTGAGTTTTTGTTGTCTTATGCTGTTTGGTATCAGTGGAGTGACGTCGGACTGTTGAATGGTTTGGGTGTGCAGAGTGTTCTCTGAGGGCCGGGTGGCTCAGGTGGCATACTGTTTATTAGTACCCCAGCGAGAGACAATCAGAATGAAACAAGCATTCTGATTGGCTCTCGCCAGGTCCATACCTGGCTGGGAATCCCTCAGTCGGGATTCCACAGCCTTTTTCCCCGGCGAGGGGCGTGGCAACCCCTCAGCCTATGGGGAGGCTCGAAGCGGGGCCTCCCCACGGCTGAGAGGCTGCCTTCACCCCCCGCCGGGGACTCGGGTAAGTATTTTTTTTCTCCCTTCCCTCTCCTCCCTCCCACCCACCCCCCATACCCTCCCCAACTTACCCTCTTGTACCTGCATCCCCGTACCTGCCGTACCTGCCTCTACACGGCTGGGGGCTTTCCTCGTCCCCCGCTGGGGACGCAGGTACGTTTTTTGTTTCCCCACCTGCCCAACCCCGCTTACCTTTTTCTTGATACTTTTTTGCATCCCCGGCGGGGGACGAGGGAAGTCTCCAGCTGTGTGGAGACTCGGAGCGGGGCCATCCCCGCTCCGCTCCTCCACAAGGCTTGGGGCTTTCCTCGTCCCCCGCCGGGAACGCAGGTACGTTTTTTTTTTTCCCTCCCATCCCCACTTACCTTTTTCTTGATCCTTTTTTGGGAGCGGACGCACTGGGAACACTTTTGTTCACAGCGCGTCCGCTCCCGATGACCGCCATGGAAAGGGAAAACGGACTCCATTTTCCCTTTCCATGGTGGCGGCCCTTTTCTTGGCCGTTTCTTTTTTTCTGTCCTGAAACTCTGCAGCGTTTCGGGACAGAAAAAAATTGCTTTTAGTACCCCGGTCACGCAAATATTGCGGGCCGGGATACTAATAGCAATATGACCCTCGCGGCGGGGGCATTACCGACTCTGGTAATGCCCCGGGGCCTTCGTTAAGGCCCTTGCTTCGCTCGGGCCTATAACTATGGGCCCCGGGGCATTACCTGAGTCGGTAATGCCCCCGCCGCTTGGGTCATATTGCTTAATTACAGTTCAGTCATGGACCATTGGTCAAACTGTGGGTTCTGGGGCCATGTGTGGTGCATGAATGACTATTGTTTGCAGACGGGGAGGTTGGTGTGTGTGTGTATAGTCAACTGTTGATTGTGGTTGCAGTTATATGGCATGTGAGGCACATGGTGTATTCTCAACTGTTTTTTACAATTGTTTTCTGCCATGTGAGGCACATGTTTTGAGTTGTCATGGGAGGTGCATGTTTGACTGTTGGTTACAGATGGGGAGGCTGGTGTGTGGTGTATTGTCAACTACTGGTTACAGTTGTTATCTGCCATGTGAGGCACATGGTATGTGTTGTAAGGAGAACAACTGTTGGTTACAGGTGTTGTGTGCCATGCGAGGAGCATGGTATGGGTTGTCAGGAGACTTGTTATGGTTGTCAGGAGAATATCTGCCATATGGGGTGCATGGTATTGTTGTCAGGAGTTTCAACTGTTGGTTAAATGTCTGCCAAGTGAGGTGCAGGGTGGATTATTGGTTACAGTCTTTGGCCATGTGAGGTGCATGGTATTTTGACATCTGTTACAATCTGTTTTAAACTTTATCCGTTGATGATGGCTGTGTCTGCTTATAGTGGGTCTGATGCTGTAATATGTTTAACATCTGTTTAATGGCTAGCAAGGTCTTATTCAACTGGCAGTTTCTTTGGTGGCCATGTGAGGTGCATGATATTTAGCCATCTGTTTCAATTTGTTTTAATCTTTACCCATTGTTTTTTTGTTTTGATACATTTTTTTTATTGTTTTAAGAAAAAACAACAACAAAACAAGATCAACATAGGGACTATCATGTTCATTCACGATCAAAAGGTATTAGACATGTTGTCCATCTCCAGAGAGCCTTTACATGAGTACTTATATGTATTGTTCGTGCTCGTATCACATTTGGCAGAGAGTCCTAAGTCACTCCCTCTTCCCACCTTTCCCATATTTTCGAGGCTTTGTTAGGGCAGCCCCTGGCATTGTAGATCCTGTGCTCTATCATTGCGCATGTGTCCATATCCGTTACCCATTGGTCCAGTGTCAGAGGGTCTGGAGCTCCCCATTTCTGCACTATGTTGCGTTTGATCAGCCCCATTGCTGTGTGTAGAAGCAGTTTCTCCCATTTATTAACATCTATTTTGATGGGTATGCCTAGGAGTTAAGCCCTTGGGTCCAGTGGTATGGACTGGGTCAGGACTCTAGTGAGTTAGTTAGAGAATGCAGTCCAAAAGGCCTGTATCCGGGGGCATGTCCATAGGATGTGTATGAAGGTACCTACTTCCTCTCCACCTCAAAGACAGTTTGGATTTGGGAAGCGTTTCCAGCTTGGAGGAGATAGCGATCTCCCAGGGATGCATGAGCACCTGTATCCAGTCCTCTGGATCTATTTCCCCCACATCTACTTCCCATTTCCCCTTTAGACTGTTCAATTCGGGGGTTGCAAAGGATGATATAGCGTTATATAGGATTGAAGTGCATTTGGTAGGGATATATGCGGGCAGCATGTTGCGTCCTATAGGAGTGTATTCCGGTACAATAGTGTCTGCTGGTATGTGGGTTTTCAGGGCGTGGGCCAATCGCATATAGTGATATCGCTCTGTAGCTGGGATTTGGAATTGTGATCGCAGAATGTCAAATGTAGCCGGTTTCCCGCCTGCATGAATATCCCCCACCTTCAGGATTCCTGCCCTTAGCCATTTGGGCCATGGCTCAAATTTCTCTATTTTGGTCAGGTTGCTTTTTTGCCACAGGGTTGTGCGGCAGTAATTTTGTTTTCCCATCCTACAAACTTATGTGCTTGTTTCCAAACTGTAATGATGTGTGTTGTGGTTGTGTGTTGAGAGGGTCTCGGAGGGGGCTGATATAGGAGACTAAGTGGGTATACGTTGTGAATGGTGGCTATCTCGGCCCGTATGTGGGGCAGTTCCCGGTCCCCATGGAGTAGGTCATTGACCACTGCTAATTGTGAAGCCATATAGTAGGTTTGGAGGCGGGGTACTCCTATCCCCCCTTCCCATATCGACCTTTGGAGCGTGGCTCATGCAATGCGTGGTTGGTTTCCACCCCATATGAGTTCCCTGAGTAGTATCTCTACCTGGTCGAATTCCAAGTTTGGGATCTTGAACGGGGCACTTTGCAGGATGTAGAGAAATCTTGGGAGGGTCATCATTTTGAAAAGTGCAGCTCTGCCCATAAGAGTCGGGGGAGGGAGTTTCTAATGTTGAACATCGTTAAGAAACCGGTCCGTAATCGGTTGGAGATTGTGTTTTATATACCCCGTCAGGTCCTCAGATATCCAGATTCCCAGGTATCAGAAGCCCTGTCATTCCACCCGGTACGGGCAATCTTGAGGGATGGCCTGTTCCCCACCTTTTACCGGAAAGAAACGGATTTTCCCCAATTGATTCGCAGTCTACTAAACCAGCCGAAGTGGATAAGCATCTGCGTCACTCTGGGGCAGGATCGCATTGGGTCCCCCAGGTATGTCAGTTGGTCGTCTGCATATAGGGATGTCCGGTCTTCGTATCCCTCCGGCCATCTGAACCCTATCCAGTCTGCATTCTGGCTCTATCGCGAGGGCGAAGAGAAGGAGGGATAGTGGGAAGCCTTGTCGGGTGCCCCTACCAAGAGGGAAGGATCAGGATGACCATCCGTTTACCTTCACTTCTGCCTGGGTGTTGGTGTATAGCAATCGTACCCATCCCAGAAAGGTCTCCCCAAATCCCATACGCCGCATGACTTCCCAGAGGCTGCCCCAACGGATCGAGTCGAACGCTTTCTCGAAATCTATTACCAGTAGGGCCAATGGTCCGTCTATAATAGGAGCGCGCTCTAGTGCCAGATGGAGATGTCGCAGATTCATTCCGGTCGACTTGTGTGGCATAAAGCCGCATTGGTCCGGGTGTACCAGGGCAGGTGCGACCAATGGTAACTGGTTAGCTAGGAGCTTGGCGAGAACTTTGGCTTCGCTATTAATTAGAGAAATGGGTCTGTAGGAGGCACATTGTTCAGGGGGTTTATATGGCTTGGGGATGAGTACGATGGTTGTCCTGCATAAGTCTGGTGAAAGGGCCCCCTGCTCACGGGCACGGAGGAACATTCTATGAAGGGGGGGCACTATTTTGTCTCCAGCTAGTTTTTGCCAGGTTTCTACTGGGAACCCATTAGGACCGAGTCTTTTCCCTGTTTGTAGTTGTGATATGGCTTCTGTGATTTCCGCGTCCGATAGAGCGGCATCCAATTGTTCCTTTTGTTGTGCTGAGAGGGTTGGCAGTGTGACATTATCTAGGGGGGATGGGTCAAGGCGGAGAGCTGGGCCTTGGTATAGGTCTGCATAGAACTCGGCCAAGGCCTCCGCTATTTCAGAGTCCGATTGGCACCTTTTGTCAGGTGAAGTGACTATTTCCCGGACGTGGCGTTGTCCCTCATCTCTTTTCTCAAGCCATGCAAGCATTTTGCCCGCTTTGTCCCCGAGCTCATATATTCTTGCTCTGGAGTACCAGTGGGCCTGAATCTTTACCCATTGTTGGTGGCAGTTTCTGCTTATATTGGGTCTGATGTGGTAATCATTTTAACATCTGCTTAATGACTTTTAAGGTGTTATCCATATAGCATTTTCTTTGGCTTTGCTGGTTGCATAGGCATCGTATGAGGTGTTTGGTGTAGGCAGCTGCTTTGAGGTGCACCATTTTGAGAGTTTATTGTTTTCTGGTCCATGCAGGCTTTTACCAGAGGTGGGGAGGTGGTTTGTATGTATGGTTCCTGTATGGATGCTAGCGGAGGGAGAAGTGGTAATTTGGTGTTTCTGGTGGGTGTTTTACAGGACACAGCACTGTTCTGTTCATTGATGTCTCCGTATTGATGCTTATGGAGGGAGAGATGCAGTAATGTGATGGGCTGTACATTAGGTCATTATCTAGTGCTGTTCTGTTCATTGATTTCACTGTATTGATGCTAATGGAGAGAGGGATGTAGTAATGTTGAGATTGTACATTCGGTCGTCGTAATGGTGGTGCATGCAATGTTTGGTATGGAATGCTGTGTGCGGGTTAACTGTGTGTGTTCTGTCAGTGGCGGTTGGTGGAAGCTAGCTTGGTATGTGGATGGGCCAGTGTTTGTGCAATCTGCACGTGGACCTGTGTGTGCATAACTGGACACAATTACAAATACTTATCAACTTACCTGTGGTCCCCAGCCTGGTATATCGAGATGGAACCCACATAGTTTCATGCTACTTGAGAGAGATGACTTTTCTTAATTAATAAATGCTTGATTTGGGATCATTTAATATCTAAGTCATATTTTGGGAACACTTTATTACACTTATTTAAGTTGTCTCTTTCTATGTGAACCTCTGCTTAGTCAATATGAACTCAATTATAATAATGAAATTATGACACTCTCATATGAGCCCACTTGTTTACCTGGTTATAGGTGGTTCACCATCATATGACATTTCAATGTGAAGCTAAAAATGCAGTTTATATTCATGAACAGTATTAAACGACTTTGAATCCTGACATTTTAAGAGATGTGAGAAATAGATTGATAGATTAATACATACATACATCACATGGCAAATTGGCAATAATATTAATAACTCATATGTTCCAAATGTACCACAATGAATACAATGTTACGAATAAAATAACATATACACATGTTCCATTGTTTTAGTTTTTTTTTTTTCTTCAGAATGTTTGCCTGATTCAATTTGAAATTAATTGTATTCTAGGTCAAAAAGGTGAAATTGGAGCCATAGGTCCACAAGGTCTACAAGGAGCAGTAGGGCCTGCTGGCGCAAAGGGCTACAAAGGAGATAAAGGTATAGTGTATTCATAAATGTCCACTATATGTCTGGAGACATAAAGAAAATAAATGCCCATAGATAAGTTTACATTTCTGTAAGTATGTGCCACTGTAAATTTGTATCAACCCATAGCTATTATTATCAGCATTTAAAACAGGGTTGGCACAGCACTCTATTCATTGGACAATATCAGATTTAGTTAAAGCATGTATTTCAGTAAATATTTCTTTTTAACTTGGGAATATATTTTTCTTGCCATCAATAGCAAATGAGATGCACATATTTTATATAAATCTAAATATTCCAACTCTTTTTTCATTGCAGTTAGATGCAGTGCATACCAATTTCAATGTTAGATTATGAATCCACATTAGAAATGCTCAATTTGAATTTATGAGGAGCCTTCAATTCATATTTTACTTCTCTAAATGTTCATGGTTTACAGGGAGAAATGAGATCCTGCATTTTGGTGGGTGCATAGGACTATAAAATGGGGAAAGATCTGTCCAATATATGAATGTTACTATTCACACAGTGTACAAAATACAGTTTATCATGCATTCCTGTCATTTAATTTTCTTTTTTTCCATCACCTACCTGCATTTATTTCTGTAGAACTATGAACTGGTGATTTGTCTGTGAACAGTGCTAAAAGGAATTACTGTGGAAAAATAATATGGCTGTTTGTACCTGTCGCATGCTGATTGTTTTTTCACCCCTCTAATATTGAACCACCTTACAAATAGTTACTTTTAATTCTTTCAACTTCATAGCTACATCAATAATAACATCAGGAGTTTATATAGCCACTTCTATGTGCTGTAATAAAAGCTCATAGTACTAACCACTTTTATGGTACTCAATTTAGCAACCTGAGAAGAATGAAAGGCTGAGTCAGCTGTGCTAGGAATTTGAACTTGAGAAGCCCAGGCATGCCCCATGCTAAAGTCAGTTTTTAGCCTGGAATTAGAATAATGGTGGTGGCTCGACCTCCATTTAAGGCAATGCCATAATTCCTAATGAATGATAACATAATTTACCACATACCTATTAAAGAGGGTTATACTGCTCCTCTGCTTTATAGGCACTCCAGTACAGAAGCTATAATCTTTGATTCTCTTCCCACCTGCAGCACCCTCATTTTCTTTGAGAGGTCAAGCATTTCTGTAAGGTTGAAAGCCCTAAGCTTTGACCTAGCAGCAGGGTATCAAATTCTGATGTGCCTCCCTGGGTACTGTAGGTTTATGCGGGTCAGATGCTTAGCATGCATCCCTAGGTGAAAGCCACCCACAGCTGATTGACTGCTTGTGGGAGGGGGGGGTCCTGTCAGTATTTTGATCCACTTCAGTCTCACTGGGTGCCTGACCTGCCTGGAAACAGATTGTTTTCACATTGATAACCTATAACTTGGTGAGGTATGCCTTACTGCTCAACCACTTCTAGGTATGGGTGAGCAAAGGCAGCTAACAGAGCATTATTTGCCTACAGAGACAGCAATACCCATCTTTTACCTAGTAGTATGGAGAGAGATGGAGCAAAGGTTAAGATCTAATGACATTATCGTGAAAGTATGTGAACTGAGGGATAAATGGCATCTCAGAAAATGGAGGCATAGGAACAACTGGTGCAAAGGGGCATTCCATTGCATCAGATCTGGAAGTCACCTATCTCAAGAAGATGGACGTAGGGCTCCAGAAAGAGAAGCTCGCAAGCAGAAGGCTCTGATAGATGTGGAACATGAACAGCTTCACATGCACTAGGACACATGTCAGTTGAGCTTATGGGGAACAATAAAGAACATGCTGAGAAGAAAAACTAAAACAGTGCCCTACAGATTGTACTACCAACATGTAATTGAGAGGATCCATTCTCATGTTCTCCACCTGCTTGAAAGATTCGGTGAGTGCAAGTATACAGGGGGCAGATGTCTTAGCTTTCCTCCCTAGTTTGATTTGTTTATGATGTGCACATGCCAACTGAGTAATGCCAAGTCATATGCCTACTTAGCCATCTACTTATGAGTGCAAGTGAAGGGATTCAGGAGATGTAAGAGGTACTGGAATGTGTACTTAGTGATCAATGAGGCACTTGAAAGAACATTTGAGAAGACTCCAACCAGCTACTTATGTACTTTTTGCAACTCGCAATAAAAAGAAGTGTGAGCTGGGAGGCTTGGGTGACTGCTGCTATGTAGACAGATTGTGTTTATTCTTTTCATACTTGGTCAGATCTGGGACACTTGTCTCACAAATCTGAGATGTTCCAATTGGGAAACTATTTTATAACGAATTTAGGATATGTTATCAAAATAGCAGACACAAGGTCTGATTCATAGAAGCATTTTATAATGGTGCAATCCCATAGGAAAATGCTCTTTGAATCAAGCCCAGCATGTTTTAATGGCAACCTAAAGCAATTCATGATAGCTTTTATGATAATCTAAATAGATTAATAACAAAAATTGCTTTAATGTTCGAAGTTATGAAATACATCAATAGAACAAAGACTTATTTAACTATTTCGAGTTTAGAAAATAAGAAAATGTTTACTATATTTATATATGAATTAACAATGAACGGAGAATGTACATATAGAATTTTGAGGAAAAATTGTTTTACAAAGTAACTTATAACACAAAATCACATACAAAAAAAGATAAATAATATAATAATGCATACTTAAAAATTAATGCACAATATAGTGACAGCGTAATAGGTCAATGTGATGTAAACATTTTGGTGTCTAGTAAGTATCACTCCTTCATCAAGACTATAAATGATTCAATGTAGGATCCTGCATAAACAATATATTAAATATAAAGCATATGAATATACATTTTCGACAGACAATCTAAACCATGTTTTCAAAGAAATATATTAATACCCATGTGAGATTGCCAAGGGGGGGCATATTTTAGCTACATTTGAGGTATTTGATGTACAGATTGGAAATAAGCTCATAGTCATTGCATGAAAATCCCTGCTGTCACAAATGCTGGAGCATTTTTATGGCAGAGAGAAAGGAGTTGGATAAAACAAAAATTGCATTCCGCTCCTCCTCTGCACCATACAAATGAATGAAAATGTGGTCTGGGATGATTGAAAGGCAATAACGACTTACTCAAGGCTTTTACGCCTTTCAATCATGCTACGCCACTGACAAACATGAGCCCCTGTGTGTATTGTGGTTGACAGTTGTCACACAAACTATTTTGTCCTTTGTAGCAGGATCTACTTTTGTTGTCTACAAATGCTCACACAGTGTACACTTTGCCCATTCGTTAAAATGTTTTAGTATTTTTTTGTGTCGGCCTAAGGATTCTAGATATTTGTCCAGAATGGCTGTTAGTTGTCCCAAAGATAACTGCAGTTCTATAAATCCTGACAGTTAATTATTAATTCATATGTGATATGGTAAATGGTTTGTATTTTCTAATCTATAAATAATTAAATGTCTTTCTTTCATTGAAGTATTTCATTATCACAAACATTAAAAAAGATAATGTAGTCATTTTTTGAGATGGACACACAAGCTATAACTATTTGCTTTGGGGTTCCATTGAAAATTGAACATTTCCTTATAAAAATTTGAATTGATATCCTAACTTGGGTATAACATATTTTCGCAATTTGAACAACTTTTGCAAACATAAGTTCCTCCCAAGTTTCTAGTTGTGGTACGGGTGTCACTCTTAGTATGTCCCACAAATTTGAGCCAACATTTGGCTGGCTCTAAGGGTACTGACCCACACCTTCTGCATATGGCTTCACACTTGTGGGCAGCTCCAACGGTGAACCAGAAAGCCAGACACCTAAGAAAAGGTGGAGGACAAGACCTAATAGCAACCCATAACAATCATTGTTTGAAGATACCCCCAAAGCTGATGCAAAATCCCAGAGGAGTGGTATCAGGCAAGAATCAAAATAACATTGGTTCAAGAATAAAAAGGTCAGTGGCAACCACAGCTCAAAACGGTGGCAGTATTGCATCAACCTTACAATGGAGCAAGGACACCAATTGTGTGTGAAATATCCCAGGTTTCCAGGCACCCGTTCTGGCTTTTCATGTGGAGAAAAAGGCCTGAAGCCTCTTCTGTGAAAAAGCTATTATTTCACTAGTGATTTTGGATAATTAAGTTGGTATATGTTAATTAAGCTTCCATGAGGACAGACCAGTTTGGACAGTCAATGGACATCTATGTGAAGAGAGCCACAACCTAACGGACGCATGGGCCAGCATGGCCACAGTAGGCAGAGCCATGTTAGATGCTGAGGGAAACAAAGAAATCCTGGCTCAGCAGCATGTTTTAACCAAAAGAATCTCCAATGATATAGGAATCACCTGGCAATGGTTGTTGTGAGGATGGGTAATCACATTTGGGTGAGCAAGTTAGGCCTCCCATTCCCATCTCTCTGAATGGACAGACGCTGGATCTGTCCAAATGAAAAAACTCCTGTGTGCCTCTAAATTTAAGGAATGATGAGCTCCTGTACAGTGAGCCTGATGTCTGTCATCAGATGACAACATTAGGCTGCTTGTGCCCTAGAGTCTGATTTTCTTACTATTACAGGTAGCACAAACTTCTCTCATTGTTATACATGTGGATAATAGAATGCAGAGTTTGTCTCATCACGTTTACTGGAAACTGGATTAGCAAAGGCATACATTAATGCATGATCTATACAGTTGGCAGTTGCATGGTAAGTTGGTGAACAAATGGAAGGGCACCTGAAATTACTGCCAGTAATGGGAGTGCACATTTAGATGGTAGGGATTGGCATTGCTAGTCCTTTAAACTCACCCAACTAGCTCAGGGAACAAGTACACAGTGGTAGTCATTGATCCCAGGACTAAATATCCAGGGGCAATGCACCTGAGAAACATCACTGCTGTTGTGGCAGTATAAGCTCTCACTGGAATTTACTTGAGTTGTATCCCACAGGGTCATTGTTTTGGGGTAGGATTGCATCTTCAGCCCTTGTTACATGAATTTCATATGGTCTTTAAGGTATTGTAACCATTATGAATTACTGGTCCTGCTAACCAAGATAAAGTAAATATTTTGCGTATAGTTATCCTTTACCAGTTCAAAGTCAAGCCTTTTGGTTTAACTAATGCACATATCAGGATACCCTTACTATCAAGATGTCTAAAAGCCGGGTGGGGCAAAGCTTGGTGGTATGCAGTAGACTGAGGTTTGGTCTCAGAAAGCTTAAGCCTCTCCTGGCCCACAGCCAGCTGTTGGATGACTGGGAGACTCCTGCCGTCTGAGCACACAGGAGGGTCTACTCGAACCTCACTTAGTATTTCCAGGAAGCGCTGTTACCCAAGTTGTTCACCATCTATATGGAGCAGATGGGTTATTTGGTTGTGGGGCAGGGTGTTGAGTATGCATCCTATCGGGCTCCATGGGAATATGGATTTACCATACCGCGCCGCTTATGATATTCCAGTAGCACTGGGATGTCAGGCGGCAGTAACAGTGTTACAAGGTTAGTGGCAACCCACTGGTAACACCGGCGGGTTACCGCCAACCTTGTAATGAGGCCCAAAGACTTTAAATTGGACCTGTTTAACTATCAGAGCCAATGCAGATGGCGCAAAACGGGAGAAATATGAGTTGCAGAAGAGGTGTGAACCCCAATTGTTGCCGCTATGTTCTGTAGAATTTGTGGCTGGCGTATCAAATACAATGACTGAGCTAAGAATAAAGAGTTACAGTAATCTACAACACTCAAGACTGAGGAAGCAACACCAGGGGCATTAAACTGCGGTGGTATAAAGTATAACACCTTTCACAGCACCCTGAGTTTGAAATGCCCAGTATGACAAACATCTAGATAAGAAAAGGGACATGGTACATGTAAACGGATTTAACTTCATAATATTGATCTATCTTACATAAAAACCTCCAAAGCATTCCGAGGCAAATAAGTACACAGTTCCCATGGGCTGGGCATTTTCGTATTCAACAAAATCCAATATTGGACCAAGTGGGCCACTCAACCAGGACCAAAGGCCCATAGGCAGAATACACAAAATAGTCCACGTGACTTTTTATTATTTCAAATATTTTTAGAAGCCTTTTGAATTAGCTAAAGCTGGCCCTCCAACCATCAATAAGTAGCCCTTGTGTGATGACGGTGCCTATTGGGAACTGATGTGCCGCCTATATAGGGTTAGGGGATAGACAGAGAAGGCTGGCACTAATTTATTTGATACTGCAATGTCAGAGAAGTTCAACAAATAGTGTCTATAAAACAAATTCCATACTATACAAAATTCCAGAAATACCGGAACAACCCCTACTCATCTTTTCACTTGTCCAACTTTTAACAGAAAAAAACAGGTTAATTCATCAAAGACGTCTTTGATGAATTAACCAGTTGTTTGCTGTTTTAAATTATAGCATGGAATGTGTTTTCTACACACTGGTCTTTTTGGTCACAAATCAACACGAATTTGGTAGAGAAACCTCATAGGTTAGACCATTCCATCGAAGAAGATACTTGGGTGTCCTTCTACTCAAAGAAATGTAATAGTGTCATTAATCACGCATATTCTTCTGACTGGTTGTCCAGTAAAGATTCAGAGAGTACGTGTCCATGGGAAAAGGAGGACATCATCTGGGCTATCGATCAACTGAAATCTTCCAGGGCCCCAGGCCCAGATGGGCTTTCTCCATTCATATTAAAAAAGGCCCCCATTGCCTGGGCGCACTTCTTAAAACCATATTTTGACGATATTTATGCCTCACACATCTTTCCTGCTTCTTGGGCCTAGTTGATTATTATCCCCATCTTTAAAAAAGGAGATCCCTCCCTCCCACGGGAATTACAGGCCAATTTGCTTTAATCAATTCTTTGCAGCAAGGTGTTTTCGATTCTCCTACTCAGAGATCTCAACACTTTCTTGGCCGAGGATGACATCATGCCACGGTTTCAGGTGGCATTTCGCAGACACATGGGAACCTCTCTGAAAGCCACGATACTGAAGCATCTGCTGCACACTCTGAAGTCTTTACAGGGAAGCAACATATATATGGCCACCCTGGACTTGTCTTCTGCCTTCGACTGTGTGCAGCAGCTATTGATCTGGGATAAATTACTAGAACTCAAGGTGATGAGGAAACTGGTTCAGTTAATTGTACTATTGCACAACAACTCCAGGTTGAGGCTTTGCCTTACTAAGGAAGGGGAGGTATCTAGACCTATCCTCACCAACCTAGGCCTCAGACAGGGATGTACCCTGGCACCGACCCTTTTAATCTATATCGAAGAGACATTGAAGATATGTGGGCTACCCAACACGTGGTTCTGGTTAAATTGGGCCATTTACAACTTTATCGGCTGGCCTTCGCGTATGGCATTATCATTTTAATAGGACTCTGCAGGGCCTCCAAAAGAAGCTACACATCTATTTTCCCAGTATACCCTCACAAACAACTTAAAGGTTAATGGACACAAATCCAAGGAGGTGGTGTTTTTAAGCAACAAGAAGCCCAAAACAATGTGGTGGTCCTTGGGTGCGGAAAGTGATGCAAAGGTGGCTTATTTGTGCTATCCAGGCTACAACTTAAATAATGTATCATCAATGAACATGTGGACGACTATGCTGAAAGAAAAAATTGTACCCTTGTTGTCCCACATGAAGATCATTTACAGGAAGCTATGCAGATATTCTTGTCTCCCTGTCATAAAGTACTATCTAGGCAAGGTTGAGCCTATCCTATTGCATGGCCTAGATATTCAATCAGTAAATCTGGAACCCACCTTAGATTCCATACAGGCCATGATATGGAAAAATGTGCTGGGCCTTTGGACGGCCATTCCTGGGGCAATTTTGAGACATAAGCTAAATCTAATCTCCCTGAACACCCGATTCCATTGAAAACAGCTGTTGATTCTTCAAAAATTTCTCCCCCCCAAAATTCCCTTTTTGAGGACTTCCAAAAAATCCTCACTACATCCTCTGTTAAATCTGTTAATCAATCCAGAGGCTCTATGGATGTACTGTTGGATCGTATTGGATCCTCTGAGTTGGAGGAAAATCCAGTGGCCGTGAAGAAAAAAATGTTTAGGGATGATTCGTGACTGACCTTGGAATATGCAAGGTTTCCGAGAAGGCTGGGCAATCTTTGTGTATACCTACAACGCTTTCCATGTGCTAAGGTCCATACAACATACATAGGATTTAGGTTAGATCAATTCAAAGCCAATGAACGGACAAAACACTGGGGCGATGAACAGCAATCAATGTCCTGTCGTTTCTGCAACTTGAGTAGCCGTACGGAAACACTTAAGCACTGGACTGTGGACTGCCATATTCTATCCCCGGTCAGAATGTTATCTTTCCCCAAAGTGAGCTATAGTTTCTCCACGGACAGCTCAAAGGAAATGCTGTGGTCAAGACTTATGTGGGGAGAGAATCTTTCTCTAATTTTGGCACTTGTTCGATTTTTAACAGCCATTGATTGTACATAAATTGTAGAGGAATACTTAGGATTCAAGAAGTAGCAACCAATTTGATTTTGCTTCATTGTATTACACTGTGTTGACTTGGTTCTTTTTTTATCTTTCTTCTTTTAGGTTTTATGTGACGATGTTGTGTAAAGTTTTATTTGAACTAAATCACACTTTAAAAAAAACTTCCCCTGAATTTGACTCTGTTTGCTTTCACAAATAAGAGATTCTGGTGCTCTACCATTAAAATTAATATAGACATTTTAGGTGACCAGCTCACTAGTTCCAGCTAAATACAGGCCTCTAACATGTGGTCAGCCTAACTTTACAGGTCTGAATCATGTGGCAGGGCCAACTCAGCATTTCATCCTTCTAAGGTTGATTCATTCAGTATTATTAAATTGGACAATAACAGCTGGTGGTACAACACTTAGATGCAGGAAGAAGATGACATGAAGTGCTGCACATCAACAGAATTTTTATTATTATTATTATTATTATTATTATTATTATTATTATTATTATTATTATTATTAGTGTTAAGCGGCTTCACTTCAACACTACAGCTAAGTCAATGCCTAGTCTGGGATGCTGAGGGAAACCCTTATTGATGTATTTTTATGTCCAATTCAGTACTCTGGATGACAACCCTTGTATAACACCCCCCTCTTAGAATCCCCCTGACCCCACTAAGCCAAGAAATAGGTTTGTTTTGCAAATTAAAAGGTTTATTTGAAAAATTAAACAATATATATATATATCACTTTTATAATAAATTAATATCTGATAGTACACTTAGACATATGATGTGGTACACTTGATTACTTAGAAGTAGTATAGAGGATGAGGTAGCTGAAAATGCTTGATGGTTTCAAGGAAATGCAAGGTGGAATAAATGCAGTACAGAAAATAAACTTGATATGATTTCAACCAACAACAATGTAATCACTTTTTCTCTGGCAATTCACCCCCCCCCCCCCTATGCAATGTAAGAAATGGAAGGAGATGGAAAGAGGAGCACACAGTTCTCAGGAATGCAATCAAATACAATACGAAATTCAGTTCCCCCCAGCAAGCTTAGAGGAAACAGGTAGAAGTTTGAAACACAGGCCCAAAATGCTTTTCAATGTGATGACTATGGATGGGAAAATGTGCTAACTGATTTTAATTCCCTCTAGAGATTCAGGGTGAGTGAGAGATGCTTGTTGGTATTAGTTCAGGCTCACTTTAGCAATGCTCTATGAGTTATACCAGGTTGCAAACGGATTTTAACAAAGGAAAGAATGGAGCTGCTATTTTGACAAGTGGAGAAATTGAGCCAAATCGCAAATCGCGGTAAATTTCGCGAGTGCATAAATCGCGATTGCGGAAAAAGTATAGGGAGTAGGAAGTCGGTTCTAGGTTCGTTGGAAAGCCTAGAATCACAGCTCTATAATAAAATTTCGTCCCTAGCCCAAACGGTTCAAGAGATACGGACGATTTAATAAAGGTAGATTTTCGGATTTAAAGTAAAACTCAAAATGACAGGTGACAGTTTTCAGCGTTAGGATGACATTTGACAGCTCGCAGCTTTAGAATGACAGATGACAGGATTACTAGGAGGCAGTTCTACTTAGGTTAAAATAGTTTGGATTAGATTATTTTAACTAAGAGATTGGGTTCTGCACAGTTCTGGCGGATACACACTCCTAATTTTGAAATGAATGGGCCTCGTCACGGATCTGGTCAGCTGGACTGGACTTCGGGAGGTTCTGCTCACAGCGTCTGGGTCAGTTCTGCTTTGCTGGTTTGTCAGGCACCGGTTCCCTCTGCTCGGCGAGTGGTTCTGCTAGCAGTCTCTGGTTCTGGATACTGCTCTTCTGTTAAAAGTTCTTGGCAAAGGATCCAAATAGCTCACCCGGCTGTGGAATAGTTTGCAAATGATTTTAAGAATGGTGAGGCCTGCTGAGAAGAGTTCTCAGTTTGTGGGTTTAGGCCTTGCTTTAAGTTCTGAAGTAAAGTTCTGGTCTTTGGAGATTGATGGATGTGAAGTCTGGAGTCTCCCGGCAGAGCGTCCCGCAGAAAATGGAATTGAATCTCTCTACCTGTCCCAGCAGTCTCTTTTTATGTGTTTTGGAAGTGGGTGTGTGCATGGCATAACTGAGCCTGTCCCTGCCCCTCTCTACTTGTCATTGGCCCAATTCTTCCCTCTCCCATGATTGGGGGAAGGAAATGGATTGTCATCATGATGAGGGCTGTTTATGGGCCAGAGGATCCTCCACTGGTCAATTTGCCCACAAATCTATATTTGATTCAAATACATATTTCCCAGATACACAATTTGTTGAAATTACATGTACACATTATATATTCCTTATGGTCCGTGATTGTCCGACTCTAATCTTCCTGGGGGCTTGCATTCAAAAATGACAACATTTTGCACTTTTTGACTGGTTTACCAATATCGGACATTTACCAAAAATTACACACATGTGCGCAAGGAGTATGGACATTAATTGATGAAGACATGCAGACATTTGGAGTGAGACCCTATTTTCCGCTAGCAACCCCCCAGAATACACCACAGGGTCCTAACGCCTCTTAAAACATGCACAGAAAAATCACAAGAATAATGATATTACTTATATAATTTTGACCAGTCCGCACTATGAGTTATCTATCTTTTTAACTTATGCCCTGGTCAAAAAGGGGTGTGACTTCCCACATCACATGGTGGACGAACAGGTTTATCCACTTCCACCAAGCTCAGCTGGCTCTCACAGGCACTTCTCCTCCCACTTCTCCCAAGAGGAAGCCACTTTACGGCCCCCCCAATATAACATTTGCCTGAGTCCATTGTTCAGTTTCCTGCAGTCCCCAGGTAATTCAATCAGAGAGGTGTCAACTCCTTTTGGTGGGGAAGCAGGATGCAGCTATGCCTGGGAAGAGTGGCTGAGCAGCTTTCTCCTGTCGGGGGTAGTTGTCAGGCAGAATTTAGCTAAATGTCACTTTAGTTCCTAGTTTACATCCAACTTACAATTTTTACATATACATTAAATAATTACTTCCTTCAAGTCATTTCAGAATATAGTTTTACATTGTATCCACCTCTTAGCAAGTCTTTCCTTGGTCTGGTTTGGGTTCCTCTGTTCAGTTTTACACAAAAGTCTGGTGGTTTTAAAACGCTGGCTTTCTGATAGTGGTGAGTACTGGTATTGCAACCATTTTTGGGATTAAGAAAATGAATTCCCCACAGTTCTGAGTTGCTTTTGGCAATCAGCATTGCCATTCCCAAGGGTTTCAGGCTACTGTGTGTGTAGCCCAATGGTGGTTTTAGGCAGTGCCCTCCTGTGCTCACAACATAGGCAAAAATGGGTGGCAGCCTATTCTTCATGTTTTCCCTGTGCACTCTCTGGGAAGTTCTGGCCATCATGATGTTTTCCATGCCAGTACTGCACAGTTTTATGGTAGGGCTTGGATGCATGGGTAAAAACATCCCACATTAGCAATAATAATAATAATACTAATAATAATAATAAACCTTTGGCATATGGCAGAACTCTGTCAGTGTTTGCAGCTATAGAATGTAACTCAGCCATGAGTTGATCAAGTCAATTATTTTCTGCTAGAAAAAGACACGTTGCCATAGGTTCTAGAAAGTCAGCTAGTTTTGTGTACAATCAAATCGATATGAAAGGTGCATCTTAGTGCAGGCCCCAGTATCTGGTACTGTTGATTTTTTGATGCACATTCACCTTGTGGTGCCGTCCTCCCATTAATATTGCATGGACCCATTCTTATTATTGGTCTTTGCTATCCAGAGCTGAATGAAAGAGTATATCTGTTGATGTGGCAATGCTGGTTCGTATGGCAGGGTTTGGAAAAATTCAACCAACACAGACAAGAAATCAGTCATGAAAAGAGTGCTTCCGTGCAAATATGAGGCAGATTAAGACATATCACAGAAAGTTAAAGAAAACTCAAATCTAGTCCCTTGTCGATTTACTTACTACAGTGTGTCCTCCACAATTCGACCCAGTGTAAAGCTAACCAACACTGCAAATAGGGTGCTGTGTCCCTGAGGAATGAAAAGTTACATTGTCATTGATCCTGAAGCACTGCAATCAGCATTTTTATAAAATAAGTGAAACCTGTGGGGGATTAAGGTATTGCGGCCCGCTCTGAAACGCCCACGAGGGCCACCATAGCAGTTGAGGGGAGGCCACGCCCCCTACCCATATATTCATGTAATGGCCCGGAATCTCCCCGCAGGGCCTGAAGCCCGTGGGGGATTAAGGGCACAGGTGTTGCGGCCCACTCTGAAAAGCCCAGGAGGGCCACCGTAGCAGTTGAGGGGAGGCCACGCCCCCTCCCCATATATTCACCGGCATCTCCCCACAGGGCCTGAAGCCCGCAGGGGATTAAGGCTGCAGGTGTTGTGCACCCGTAAGGTGTTCGGCGCCTGGAGGGAGAGGCGTGAATTCAGTCAAGCCCAAAATGGAGTGAGGACCCTGTGCACCCTGTGGGGTCTGAGGAAGTGACTGAGTCCAATTACGGTCTAACAGGTGAGCCTGATATTGCTGGACAGTGTTGTGAGGGGGGATTTGGAACTTTCCACAACGGGTACTGCAGTACGAACAGCACACGTGATGTGGGGAGGTGAGACCCCTTCTTGTTTTTTGAACTGTTCCAAGGCCTCTTTCCACTAAGGCCGCGTGATGGTTGGCCCACCCCAGGATGCTCCCTTTGGAGCTATGGCAGGAGGAGACATCTCCTCCCCCTTTTCCCCCCTCTAACACTCAACCTCCTCACTTTTATCAGACCTAAAGGGCCCCCTGGCCCCACTGCAACAACGCAAGTCAATTATGGGCAGAAGACTGAGGGGGGCATGGCGACCAAAGCCCCGGGGGTAACGCTGGGAGCCACGCATGGAATGGGAATTTGTATTGGGAGCCTCTGCTTGAATGAAGCTTCTGTCCAACTGTGTCCGGCCTCTGTGTGTGTCAAAGAGGGAGACTCTACATGCAAGCTACTCTGCACTTCCAGCCGCAGGGGGGGCAATACGGCCCTATTTGTCCATTTGTGGTCTTGCTACGTCTCCTCCCCCTACATCTGGCCTGGCAAGCCTCTTTCTGGATGAATTTGTGCCCTCTGTTAATTTGTTAACTCCTGGAGGGGGTCTTGACTGCGCGGCCACTGCCATTCTCTTGGACACCCTAGCCAATGGCTGCAAAAGGATTTCAACAGGCATATCGAAGCTGACTGGTGTAAATGTGCCACTGGCCCCACCTTTGGCCTCTTCCCTGGGACTGGCTCCTCTTGGCCCATTTTTTGGCTGAAATCCAGGTGTTACAGTCCCACAGCTGCCATTGGTTTTCCCTGAAGCCACAACACACCCCCAAACACATTCCCCCGTTTCTTCTGTGCCCATGTCTCTGGATTCCGGGGGCAAAGGTTCAGCTGGTCTGGGCAGGGGAGAGAGGTCCAGTGTCCCATCCAGCATCGGGAGCAAGTCCACGCTTGATGTCTCCTCAGGGGTCAGTTCCTTCCTCCGTTTTAGCCCTCTCTGGGCCATCAAACCCCCCCCCCCCCAAAAGGAGAACACTGTCCATCAGCCCCATCTTCCTCTGAATCTACAAAATTAGCAAGCTGTCCCTGTCACCTCCTACTCACTGAGATGGCTGAGATCAAAAACCTCCTAATGGTCTTGATTAAGGGGGTGCTGAGGGTCAGGGGGGAAGTTGGTGCGGGGAGAGGGGGTGAGGGTTCAGCTGGGGCTGGCCCAGGGTTGGTCAGAGGGATCTAATTTAGAGTCCTCCAAAGGGACTCATTCGTTGTACCCATGTCCGTCCCCTGCTTCTGTGTTCAGGACTCTCCCACCCACGAAGAGCCGATCAGTGGTGGTTCTTCCCCCAGTTCCTCCCCCACTGAAGGAGTCCACCGAGTCCCTAGTCTCGGGGGTCGAGCACTCATCTTTGCAGAACTCCGTAGGGAAAGCCCAGGGCAACTTGCGTCCAGTGGGGAGGGAGGATAGTGTTCTACACCCCGGTCAAGGGATACCCCCGTTGGGGTAAAAGACACCCGAAGGCCGTAGTAGCTCCACTCTGCTTCTCCACAGTGTCCCAAAACTATTGCCTGACACAAGAGAACCAAGGGATGCCCTTTGAAACACATGTCTTCACTGGTTGAGGGCTGTTGGGGATTGTGGGTTTGTGTCTAGGGGTTCTTTGCTGGAGTGCACTAAACTGTCCAAATTTCCAGCTAAAACAGATACTGTCAAACTGGTTTTCGGGGATGCCCTTATGGCAAGCGACGTTTGGGAAAAAT
This sequence comes from Ambystoma mexicanum, assembly GCF_040938575.1. NCBI lineage: Eukaryota > Metazoa > Chordata > Amphibia > Caudata > Ambystomatidae > Ambystoma > Ambystoma mexicanum. The sequence goes on from NC_090932.1 coordinate 810,432,435, forward strand.
GTAATGGCCTCTGGTGGACAAAGTAAAGTTGCATCAAAGTCAGCGCACCCTTTATGCCTGCCCCTGTGCGTCCCACAGTAACCCATCTAGCAACAGTCCCCTCTCAGGGGCTAATTTGACTGGCTTGGGCCCAAGGCCCTATGGGAATCACCAGAGCCAGGGGGACTGTAGTGCCTGATCCATGGCACAATTAACTGTTTGGGGGCACTCTTGGAGGGTGCAGCCTTTTGCACGGTATTGTAGTTTCTTTTCTGTAATTATGTATTAGAATTGTTTTTTAGGATGCACGTTGATTGCCTTTTTTGGCCGAATAAAGTTGAACAAACAAACAAAAATAAGTAAAATCAATAGGCTAGATTATTGTGCTGCAAGGCGGACTGCACCAGAACTGTCTCATGGCTGTTCTCCATTCCCCTTTGGTGCAGGGATCTTTTATCCCAGAGACAAGGGTAGGTTGGAAGCAGAGAGGTTGATTCACTGCAGCCATCAACAGAGCAGTCATGCTGAAGCCGTACAGCAGCCTTTCAATGTATTGCTCTGGACGAGGGGAACCAAGACAGGAGAGAATCATAGTAGTAAGAAATGTAGCAGCGAGATGTTTCAAGTTTAAGGCCCATAAATGCAAAGGCAACAAGTGCTCTCAGGCTAGGATTGCTGCAAATCCAATATCTTGCAGGGCCTTCACAGGCTGAGGTAAACATTATGGGAATCCAGCAACAGATCTCATGTCAGACTGTGATGGTTCTGAAGCACTGCCATTCTAGAAAACGTGTGTTCCTGTTACTCAAATGTCCCCCCACTATATTTTGATGCACCATTAAAATAACTCAAATGCATTAAAATAACTCAAATACCCTGTTTGACTTGCTCTTTTTCTTTTAAGGGACACCAACAAGTCATGGTGTGGCATCCATAGCAACCACGAGTGTAATAAGAGTAAACCTGTATGCATATAAACACTGATGCACATAAAGGCGGTGTTGGAATGCCATTCAATTCCAGGAGCTATACAGGATGCTTGCTAGCCATGCACTTTTTAAAAAATCTTAGTACCCACAACTTAAGGAATGGTACACAAAAGGTGTCTCTGGGCAGTGCACACCGCATTGAGCTATTTAGCTGGCAGAAGAATGCAACAATAAAATACCAATGAAGGGCCTGATTCATAGAAAGTTTTGCACATCGCAAAGGCACCTTGCACAGAAAAAGTGCACATTGTGGCGCGCAAAACTCATGTTTCCAATTCATGGATCGTACTTTGTGTGGGTCTGCACTCACTTTGTGCGGGTCCTTACCTACTGTGCGTGGTGCTGAGTGCTTTGCGTGACACACAGCGCAAAGTTTGAGAAAGGCCAGCGCAAATAAACAAATAGGGTTGGAACATGCATATCCCCCATTCTTTGCGCAAAATGAGGAAGAAGGAGGAATAAAGTGGGCTGTTGAGGAACACGCCACTTAAAAAACTAAAACGCCCACTGAAGCGCAAACATAGCACAATTCATGGATTCTAAACTGCAACTTCCCAGAGTGAAAAGGCACATGTAAATCTCGTGATCTCATCACCACATGATACATGATACAATGTGCAAAGCACAAAGGCCACATATAAAAGCATGCAATGCACACCATTACAAAATTGCACTTACAGGATGAATCTCGCTCTGGTAGCAGTGATCATATATCTTCATGAAAGAAGGAGGAGGAGGTTGGTAAGGGACAGGATTTTCTATCCTCGCACAGTGCTTTTTCGGATGCCAGATGACGAGTTGTGTGCAAATTATAGATTCCCTCACCATGTCATATTGGACCCGGTCGGGGAGTGCGAAAAAGACCTTGAATCACCCACCATCTGCCCTCATGCACTCACACTCCTGTAGAAGGTACTGACAGCCCTACATTTTTTGTCTATGCGCTCATTCCAGCACACCTCTGCCATTGTTAGGGGCATATTGCAGGCCACACAATGCCAGTGCCTGTAAAAGTTCTTGTGCTGTATAACATAACGTGCGTGTAGACAAATATATATGTTATGCACACCGCAGGCAAGGCAGAGAGTGTGCCAGGAGTTTTATGCCATAGAACACTTCCCACAGGTACTGGTAGGAATTGATTTATGCATGTTGTGCTACAGCCCCCCTCCTCCCCGAAAGAGTGAGTAAATGTACCACAACTGGAAGCATTGCCATTCAATCAATTCACAGGTCTTCTGCAATGCAAAGGAGTTATCATGCATGTGAATGCAAATTTCCCCGGAAGTACACATGACAGCTACATTTACCATCGTTCTCCACTATACCAGACACTGGCATCCGGAACCTTTGGCATCACTTGGCTCATCAGTGAGTATCAACTAACAAGCACATGGAAGCAGTCACATGTTATGTTATGCTATGTTGATTTATATCGCACACCACTACCACCCAAGGGCAGTTTCCACGCAAGAGAGGAGGGCTGGGTGTGTTAGTGGGGATAGGAGGATAGGATAGGTTCAGAACCAAGAGAACTGGCATCTGTGAGCATTGTTTTGCATGTGGTAGTTAATTCGGGAAGCCCTGTGTGTTGTAACCATATGGGTACTCAGCACCTCTGATGTGTGCTAGTGGTTGTGTTGTTTTGTGCTTGTGTGTGCATGTACCATGTGGATTGTGGTTGTTCACACTTGCTAGATGTATCCATAAGTGGTTCAGGGTGCATGTGGTTGTTGGTGTATGGCCATCTATTGTGTTGGTGTTCATTTATGTACTGTGTGCCGGGTTTTTTCTCTAGGTATGCTACCAGAATCTTAGAGATAGTGGGTTGCGAACATTAGATGGATAGTTGGTGTGTTTATGTGCAGTTTGGCTAGCCCCTAGTCAAGTGTAGTGGTGTTGGATATGTTAGAGGAGCAGGAAGTGGAAATGGGTTAGTAAATCAGTTGTTTTGATGAAGTCTTTGGTGTGAGTTGTTGGTTGCCGCTTGATGGTATGTCTCAACATTCTTGGTTGCGATTCCTCAGCCCATCTCCCATCCTCACTCTAGGTCAGATTGACCTCCCTGTGGGTTATGGTGGCAGGTGAGTGATTGTACCAAGTGTGATCCTGGTTACTCATCTAGGTTAGTCGCGGTTGTTGGGTGTGGACCTGATATTTGGTTGGTTGCCGAAAAGGTGCGTGCCGGAGTTATAAGGTAGCGCTGGGGGGGCTTGTCCAGGGGGCCTTGGTTACGGGTGGGCAGGTAGGGGGGCTTTAGTTGTGGGTGGTCAGGTTGTATGGAGCTTGGGCTTTAATGATTCACCTGTCTGAGTATCGTTGGTCCATAATTACGCATGGTGTTGTCTCTAAATCTGTCTGTTGGTTCAGCAGTCTTCTTTCCTTCCTCACTCTGGTTGTTGGGAATGGTTTGGGTGGTGAGAGGTGGGGTGGTGCACATTTCCAGTCCTCTAAGATACTGCCACTATTATCTGTGACTGTGTCACTTAGTGTATTCATTTTGGTCTGGATTGGTATTGCTGACGGTGTTCCTTTGCGGTTGTCATTGTCTGTTGAGTAACCAGGTTTGAGTCATTTCCTAAAGGTGATGTGGTCCTCTGTAGTTCAATTTATTTGGACATGGTGTTCCAGTGTCTGACAATTAGACGTGAGAACGCAGTTCCTCCGAATTTCCTTTTTTTGTATTGTTTTGTCTCTATTTGTAAGTCGTCACTTGATCTTAGGTCTCACCTTGGCTGGTAGCGGCTGAGGAATTTGTCTCCTTGTCTGTGTAAGGCTTTGTGGACAATGCAGAGTGCACATGACACACAGAATAACATCCCATGACAATCAATGCTAACAACAACCATTTCCACAATTGCTGGGGACAGTACCTACCTGCTCCCACCATTCCTGCTCTTGCCATTCAGGAATCCTGCCACCCCAGCTGAGGTAAGGTATAACGCAGCACACATAGCCACAAAGGGAAAAGTGTAACACATGTTTGTGGTGCTTAAGTCAGGCTTCCTCTCCCTTGACCACTCTGACAGTGTATTGCTATAAACCCCACCAGTAGTATGCAATGTAATCATGGCATCTTATGTCCTGCACAATGTTGCCACACAGCGTGGCATACCAGTAGAGCTGCAGGAGGGACATCACCTTCAGCCACAGGCACCACCCATCACCTTCGCAGGGCACAGGGACAGGATGTACGCAATCAGCTTGTGCAAACCTACTTCACCTGAACTGCAGCCCCTGTGGAGCACACACAGTTAAGCCACATCCCTGGTGCCCTTCAATGATGAATAATCCACCTTGCCCATAAAAACACCCCAAGTGTGTGTCTGGGAAGGGGAATCTGTGTGTTCCCATAGCCATCAAATCAAGTGCACAAACCACTGGCACAGTCCTAGCCAGTGGAAGTAACAGTATCCTTGTAGCTCACACCAATGCACACAACACAATCAATTAAATCTGTTGTCACTTTCACATGCTCACCATCAAAAATTGGGAACTCATACACCCAACAACACACAGGAGCACACAAGTAGAAAGGCACAACACATAATGTAAGCAGGAACACATATTTGTGAGAATTACTGTGGCCACCCTGGGTGTGTCTCACCCTAGTGTACACGTTGAGTGGCTACTCCATTACCTGCCAACAATACAGCTAGTGTAGCACATCTCTATATAAATAGTCATACAGACTGAAGGTCAGTTCAAGAAGATGTCCACCTCACATCAGCTCTTTCCCTTGAGACTCTGCTCCATCTATCCTCAGTCATGTAGCAATGTAGGTGCCGAAACCAGTCTAGACTGCTGAGGTGCAGCGTACAGGCATTCCACATGGCTTTGTTCTTGCATAGCAGCAGCTGTCTCCCTTTGCAGAACGCCTCAGAAGAAACAAAAACACAAGGTCACAGTGGGTAACATATCCCTGCACCCAATGACACTGTACCCTGTGCCCCCCTGAGTGCCATGCAACAACTGCAATCCACAAATCAACAGCTTCCCATCTCCATGTCTCCTTCCGCACCCATGCAGGTGGACCAGCTCACCTCAGGCAAAACACCACATACAGACAGCATCCCCTCCCACAACAGCACCACTGTGTGCCCCTTCAGTGCCATGCAACAACTGCAATCAATGACTCAACCCCCTCTTACCTCTGGCTCAAGCTGCTGGTTGTGCCACTTTAGCGAGTCCTTTAGCAGGGTCTCCCACGTTGGTTAAGTCTTCTTGTATCTTCTTTATATAGAGACTAGAAAGTATCCACAGGAACGTTTAGCTTCTGCTGCTTTTCAAGACTTTAAGCCTCTTCGAACTGCCTTTTAGATAGGGTTGTGTTTTGGACTTTAAAATACTTACTGTGTAGCGAAACTGCCTCAAGAACATAGAACACTAACCAACTGTTTTCCTTCCCAAAAATCACTATCATATGTGTGTATGCTGACTAAATACAATTACTGCATTACTTTGTGGGTGCACGTGATTACCGATAGTACATCAGACCTGCCCAACTCCTGTAACAATTGTGAGTGTTCAGCAACTACCCACTAAGAAGTGACCTTTGAAATTATTGTAAAGTATACCTATGTGTGTTGGTTTATTGTGCTGAGTACTTAACAGTGACTCTTGTGTAAATATAATAAATCTATATTTTAATATTAATATATGTGTGTTTCTTTGATGTGCATTACTAACTGGGTTCAGTGTACTTACCCACAGCTCACATCTTCCTCTTAAGCTATGCCTGACTGCTCTGACACTCTACCAAGGTCTCTGAGTAGTACAGAATGATACTAAGAGTTGGGGATCTACAAACCATGTGGATAGCTTACTAAAATCTTACCTCCAAGTGAAATTTTATTAAAACTCCCCTTTCAGCTGGAAGGTTTCAAATTAATCTTACCCTCTGGCATTGCTCTCGGCAACCCTCCAGACCATCGTTCTTCAGTACAGACTGATACTAAGAGTTGGGGATCTACAAATCATTGCATTGGGATAGCTTACTAAAGTCTTACCTCCAAGTGAAATTTTAGAAAAACTCCCCTAACAGCTGGAAGGTTTCAAATTAATCTTAACCTCTGGCATTGCTATGGGCAACCCTCCAGCCAATCGTTCTTCACATGCCAAGTGATTACAAAAGAAGAAAGACCATAGGCAAATCAGGATTGGTCTCACCCCAAAAGGGGCAGTCCAGCACGAACTGCTTGGTCACATCCCTTCTGCACGAGACCACAAGCATCCCCAGACATGTTTCAGCCGTGTTGGGCTACATCAGTGAGGAGAAGCCTGGGTCTCTAGGGCCAGCAGGCTTGGGAGCCATGTCTGGGGCATACCTGTCCCACTCATGGTGACTAAGAAAAAATAAAAGAGGTGATGGCTGGAAGGTTTCAAATTAATCTTAACCTCTGGCAATGCTCTGGGCAACCATCCAGGTCATCATTCTTTGTATGCCAAGCCATTACAAAAGGGGAAAGACCATTTGCAAATCAGGCTTGGTCCCACCCCAAAAGGGGCCGTCCATCCACAACTGCTTGCTCACATCCCTTCTGTATGAGACCACAAGCATCACCAGAAAAGGACTGGCCTAGGTAGGGCTTGTAGAACCTCCTTGACATGCTCGCATAGTCACACGTTGTGGAATAATACAAGGACTTGGTCAATGAATCATGTAAGGAGATGTACAACTTGACAACCATGGTTTACTTAGCAGTGCCCTCTGAGTGCCTGGGTGGGCCCCGGCCCTGGAAAGCTATAATGCAATTAGCAGCTGCATGCCCTGCCAAGGTACTCGCTACCACCCCTGTGCACCATAAAACCACCTTGGTGTTTACGCCTAGAGCCATGCAGATGGGTTGGTTCTGTGCCAGGAGGCCAGGGGCTGTGCCTGCTTAGCAGGCTCATTTGAAGAGCTATCTCATGCCCTGGCCTGAGCTCCTTGATGGCTGTGGGTGCTACCATCTCCCCTGAGCACCTGCCTCGAACGTTGGTTGACTGCTTGACTGGCCAGCAGTGGAACCGGGGCATCCTGTCCCTCCCTGAAGGGAAAAACACCAATGCAAAATTAAATGTCCAGTTAAGTCCATAAGGAGGTAGGTTGCTTATGACCAGAACTCCCCCTGTCACTCAGGGTAAACATAATACAAGAAGGCTCAGTCACCTTACTCTGAATTACTTAAGAAAATGTGTAAGGGACCTGTCTCAGCTCCACTTGATTCTTGCTTCCCCACCTAGGATTTGTGGTGAAGCCATTGTGCCGGTTGACATTGTGTTGAAAGCACTGCACCCCTCCAAGCTGGACAAGGGCATAGCCTCATGCAATGTCACATCAGAGCATAGCTTGCTGGGGGTATCCTGCCTCCTAACAGTGGTGGAAATAACAAGCGTAAGGTAGTGTTCCAAGAGGCAAACTATTTTTCTGGCCAGCAGGGTGCCTGGCCATCAAAATAACCTCACATGCCTTGCATGTGGTTGTCAGTGTAGTATGGGCATGTGACTCCCAGCACTCCATGGGACTTATTTGATACTTTGTTTGTCTAGGGTTGGACTGCTTGGCTGGCCTCAACTGTTGTTCCAAGCAATAAGCTTGCATCTGTCTTGGGACCATGTCAATGGCCTCACACTCTCAATGTGTGTGGCTCTACCCTGCAAGCACAATGACTGGCCGAGTAGCCTACGGGTAACCAAAGTCTTTGGGGACTGAGGGGGAATATTGCTTCAGAGCTGAAACCAAAGAGGATAGATGGAAGGGCACCACCATCATTGGAGCCTACATCTCTATTTGACCATGCATGGGAAACCCCACCCGGCCCATACACATAAAGGATTCACAGATAGGTAGCTCTTCTTTGATTTTGTGCGTGGTAGTGCATGTCTGTTCCAAGTTGGTGGAGTCATTTGTCTGGGTAATTTTGATAATGAATGGGACTCCTCCATGACTACTTACGTGACCACAAGTGTTCGGCGTTCAATTTCGTATTGAGACAAGTGGCATTCATCAACACGAGATTGACCAATAACACATCTGTGATGCTGTCAGATGTCTGGGGCGGCACATTCGCCACACTGAATGGATCAGCGTGTGTCTACCCTTTGCTGACAGGCGTGGTTAGCCGTTGAACTGTGTTTGTGATATGGATTGGGGTTTACAATTATATCACATGCACTAGGAATTACCAGTAAGTGCAGGTCAAAAACTGGTTTGGATAAAGTGCCTGCCATTTGTACACATTGCGCCTCACCATAACTGATTGACTGGATGTTTCAGTGAGTTCCATGGATTGGTTCTGCTGGGTTTGGCGACAGCCCTGTCAGAGTGCTTATAAGAGGATCAAACTTGATCATCCAGAGGAAGCAAAAGTCACAACAAGGCTTCTGTATGTTGACCTGTGGAAGGGTCATCAATGGTGGAGCAGCCGTTGCGTCCCAGACATGCACACCCACATCCTAGGGTGCCCTTTCGTGCCATGGTCTGGCCAGTGTACTGTTCTGCAAACCAGCAGATGGATGTGTATATCTGGCACGGTGGAGTTAACCTGCTGGTAGAACACAAACCATGCACCGGCAAGGGAGCCCTGGGTGGACCCCTTCCTCTACAAACTTGCACTGGAGTTGCCGTGCTTGCTGGGTGCACTCCTTTCTCTGACTTGCTAGCAGGCGGTGATGGAACCACAGTCAGAAGGAAAGTCCAGAATGGGTGAGTCTAGGAGCTGAGGGAAACCTGGCTGTTCTCAAAGGATTGCTCCCCACGTGGACAGGGGCCTGCCATGCTGGCCGAGCTCAGAGCCATGGTGCAGCCAGGCCTACTCCACGGGTGGTTATTGAGGTTCTGGCTGCCCACTGCTGTGGGTGAGCGATGCTCATTCTTGCGGGTGCAGCGGGAGACATACCCTTGTGACCAGGCACCTGGACCGTGGCCCTGTGCAGCTGTGCTGGGGTTCGAAGACCCCAGTGGTCCCACCCATCCCCCACCCTGCCTGCCTCTGGCCCTCCTCACCTCCTTCCTGAAAGGGGAACGGGAGGACATGGTTGTTAAAGGATTAGTGGATTGATCTGGTTGTCCGGTGGTGGTGCTGCCGGCCCCCATCACTGTGTCAAGCCCTTGTTGCGCTACTACAGAAGATGGTTGGTGGGCTTCCCTGGCTGAGCACCTGGAACCTCTTCATTTGAAAGATGCAATGGTCTTGGCCAACTCACAAGTGGAGAAGCTAGATGGGGCATGAGGCTCCCTCGCTACATGAGCAGGCAGGATAGGTGGCACTGTGTCCCCCCACCCCTCCTGCACTTGCAGGTTTGGGCTGATTTCTGCACAAAAAATGTACCTGTGACTACTGGTGGTTGGTCACTCGGCTTGCGCATCAAAGAGGAAAGCAACTAGCTGTGAGAATCGGTGTTAATTGCAGGACACATTGATCGACAGCCTGAATGCACCTTGTGTCCCTGTATACCCCCTGGGGCTCCAGCTGTCTGAGGATTTCTTGATTCTCAATAGCCCCGGGGACACTCCCTGGGTGTGTGCCTGGGGTTGTTGCAGATACCCCATTCACTTCATCCCTCTATGGTCAGTCCCTGATCAGCACCATTGCAGGATGCATGAACTCAGCACAGAGGTTTGGTGCTGGAGCATCCTGGCCTCCCCGTTTCCCCACCCCATGGGTTTGGGAGGGCCGGGCACCCAGTGTGCCCTAGCGGTGGTGGTGGTGGAGCAGCTGGACATGCCACTTTTTTCTCTCTGTGGTGTTCCATGTCTGCCTGCGTGGGAGAGCCCTGGAGTGCAGGACTTGCGAATGTGTCTGATGGCCAACTCCTCCCCGGGTGTTCTTTGTGCTGATAGGGACAATGCACACATGGCTGTGCCAGAGGTTGGGGCTTGGGGAAACCCCCTCAAATGGGTTCCATGTGATAATATTGCCGCAAAAATATCGCCATACAAAAATGTCACCATATTTTTGCCGCAAAATTACCCCATGGAACCTGCAGGGAACACCCCCGCAACCCCCATATATACTAAAAGGGAGCGGGGGACACCCCCGCAACCCCCCTATCCATTTACCCCATAAATTATCCCCACCAAAAATATCGCCTATGGCCATTCCCGACAACCATATGTACAGCAATATTTTTGGTGGGATAATATTACCTGATACCCTCAAATGTCCGGGCCCTCAAGTCGGCTGCCTGAGCTTTAGCTCCCCAACCAGGACCTAAAATCAGACGTGGTGATAGGTTGAATTGAAGCATAGTACTAAGTGGTGGAAAGGAAATTAACTAGGCTTCCCTCACAAATGTCAAGTGAAGAGGGAAGAAACCAGCACAGAATCCATGTCCAGCAGCAGGGAGAAGCTGGCAGCACCCCCGGCACACTGGGATTGGGTCATCTTGGAGTTGTGTTGCTTGGGAATGCAGGCCAAAGTGGGTGGTAAACTCTGTGTAAGCCCAAATAGACACAAGACTGATAGCCAACAAGCACATAAGTGAAAGTTGAAAAGAACTCTGAAGACAGAGGGAGTGAATCCGTCAAGAGGTAAATGGGTGTGGTCCATGCAGTCCTCTCAGAGGATTCAACAAAATGGGCAAGTCGGTGAGCCAGAATGGTGGATCCTCTCATGGGACTGCTGCCTGGGCCCACACAGCCCCTGCAAGTTTCATTCCCTCACTGGTGGCACACTGCAACTGGCTCTGTGGTGGCCCGTGTGGGGCAGGTGGCTCTCTGACCTAGCTGAGGGTTACACAAACCCTGGCAGCAGTCTCGCTGTCTCTGCGGGGCCAAGGATGAATGACCGCTGCTGTGCCCTCCCCCACCAACTATCATGGGCCCTGTTGGGGGGGTCAACGGTTCAGTCATGGGGGATGGGGCCCTGTGATCAAAGTGTGACTGTCGACTGGGATGAACTCTTTGAGTGTGCCTTGATTGCATTGTGCTGCTGGGTGGAGAGGGCCACAAAGGGCACCAGGGGCTGCAGTGATGTCAGTTACCCACCCAACCCATCTTCAAATGAGTCAGACATGTGTGCAAGTCACAGGCCTGTACCAAACCCATAGTGCAATAAAGATGAGGGCTGGCGCACACTTGCTGAGATGTGATCCTGTTGTTGCATTGTGGCGGCTGCACTACCAGCCCCTCTAACCCGCTCTGTCGTGGAAGTGGAGCATGAGCATGTGTGATAGAACCCAAAAGATGGTGAACTTGCCTGGGCGGGGCAAAGCCAGAGGAAAAACTGGTGGAGGGCTGTAGTGTTCCTGACGTGCAAATTGGTCATCTGACCTGAATATAGGGAAAATAGAATAATCAAACCATCTAGTAGCTGGGTTCCTCTGAAGTCATCCTCAGGAGAGCTGGCACCCAAAGATCCCCACCTTCACCTGGTAAAGCAAATGATCAGAGCCATTGGAGGCAAAAGCATCTCAACCTATTCTCAAACTTAAAATAGGCAAAAAGACAGGCTCACAGGTGTGGAGCTAGTGAGCCTGCAAGTACACATTGGGCCACTTTTGGGAAGCAGAACTGGCACTGTGGATTAACCTAATGTTGGGTAAGGTGACCCGTGACAATGCCCATCAGCTCCAGAACATGTGTTGGTTGATACAGACAGCAAAACAGTGGCCAGGGAAGACAGAATCTGCAAAAGGAGTGAGTGACAACACACCTGCTCAATTAACTGGCCCTGGAATGATTTGTTAATTTTTGATGTCTCTAGTTCAGAATCATTTACATAGGTGTGTCGGGGTACGTTTTTCATTTCAGTTTATTTTTACCAGGCTTATCTATTCATTCATGTGTACTTGTGTTTCCAAGTAGTTTAAAGGAAATGTCACTCACTTTGGGGCCGGACATCTCCTGTTCCTGAATTGTTTGCTTAGCACACAGAAAATGAGGCAGTTTCTTGATGAGTTCCTTACTGGAAATTAATAGAGAAAATGTGGCAGGTATGTTGTTTTGGGCAAAATGTATTTATTGATATCATCTTTTAAGCATCCTGCTCACAGAAGGCACCACTTATAGTAAAGTTTTCTGTTATTTTAAACATGGTTCTGTCCTTCTGTGAGGAGCACGCAATTTTTGGGGAGACGCGATGGGAGTCCGCAATGTTGTGAAGACCCAGTTTGCACATGTCAGGAGTGACCCAGGTCTGTGTGTTGTACCAGGCTGGACATTTGTTTTTTTTCACCCGGGATTCACAGTTTGTAGTGAAGCTCTCCATGTCACTTCTGTGTTAAGGGAAAGCTGTCCGCTGTGAGGCCTGCTTCATTTATGTGAGCAGTATTACCAGCGGATCTTGCGGATTGGCACTCCTGTAATTATAGGGAGCGCCACTCCATAAGGCCTGATGGCAGTGTGGCGTTGCAGAGATCCAGTACCATGGTAGAAACAGGGTCATGAGCAGAACTTCCACTATGGGAGTGCCACTTTGTGACCCCTTTTGACATCAAGGACATATCGCCTTCGGTTCATTGGAAGATTTACAGGCTATGCAAGGCTTCCAAGTCATACCGCCTCATGTAGCTCGGAAATTGACTAACGAGGACAGTCTTCATATCGCCCCAGGATACAATAGTTGATATTTTACACACATTAGTTTTTTTAGTTTCCCCATGGCATCTCCGAAATATTTAAATAATTCAGTCATTGATAGTTGAGCAGTACAGTTTTTTTTGAGATTGCAACAAATGAAACATAACATGCATGGGATTACTGTGGTACTCGAATACTATTTCAAATCAGTGATGTACCACCTCTGTGGATGATGAAAATGATTTAGATTTAATTCCAGTAATTTATAATGCATTTGTTAATATGCAGGAGAGAAAGGAGAGTATGGTGAACAGGGAACAAATGGAATTCCAGGATTTCCAGGAAAGCCCGGAGAGCAAGGCAAGTAAAATGCATTTAAACATACATATATTTCTTTCCATTGTTTGTCATTGCTCATAAGCTCTACGTGCATTTAGTAAACTAGTAATCACATAACATTGAATTCTACTTTTGAAGAAATATGTCAATTCTGCTGACCGCCTTGAAGACGAAATGTACGACTTTGAATCCTGGATCATTGAGATTAACTTAGTCACTCGATAGTATTAAATATTTAGTTTTTGTTCTCATAAAAAATGTAACTTAATTTTTTTTTAATTTTTTGATGAGAACAAAAACGAAAACATTTAAGACTAAAGGATAACTAAGTCATTAAACTGAAAGACAAGAGAGTAGTCATTTAGTAGCTTCCTAGAGAATATCTTTCTGAAGAATATCCCTCAAAAGACGCCTAAGCAGACACCAATAAATATTTGGCCGCAAAATAATATCAGATCTCATGATATAAATATCACTCCCAAGGTGTCGGGTTGGGTGACATTAATTAGGTCAAAAGTGAAATTGGTGTTTTTGGTCTGAAAATCATTTAACTGAAAATTGCGACTCACCTCGATTTCAACAAAAAATGGTACCCCCCCAAAGTGCCGGACTTGAGTAACATGCAAGATAACCATATATTCTATCTGCTCGAAGAACCCCATGTGTGCCCTTTTCCCCCGTCGCAGATAGGGGCTTGAGAGCACTCCCAACTATGTCCTCCATCTGGAATGATTATATATGGAGAAGACAGGGAGACATGGGGAACCAGAGTAGGGTAATATGGCACCCACACCACATTGAGAACCATTGAGATTAGCTACTCTGTGAATTTATGGTGGGGACAGTGGGCGGCTCCTCACTAGGTAGTGTCTACTGTGTTTATTTGCCACCCTCTAGCTTCCACAGAAAACGTGTCTGTTGTAGTTTAACTGGTGTTGCGGATGCCAGGGTCACTGTGGACTTTGTACCCTAGTTCAAGGGGGCTCAATGATTGGCTGTGGGAGACTACAGGTGAACACTCTGTCTCAGTTTGTGCATCCCAGCCACAGGGTTCTCCATTGGCTGATGACGTACATTCAAGATGGATGGGGAAAGTCTTGGCAGACAAGTAGCACTAATGAACACCCAGAGATATATATTTGAACAATAGCTTGAGTCTCTCTAGAAAGCACACAGCTGATGGAGGGGATAACAACTTGTACTGAATACAGATACAGAATTTGTGACGGGCTTCTGAGATACTGCTATAGAGACTCCATAGAAAACAATGGAGAAAATAGAATGCTTGATGGACACTTTTGAATTTAGGTTGGTTTTAATGTGAGGACAAGGTAAAACCACTGAACAAGACCTGTAGGAAATAGGCATGCAGGTACAAGCTCCTGCAATGAACATGTAGCTGATACACCGCTATAAGAAACCCTGGCTATTACATGGAATATGATGGACATCATGTTTATACTAGACAAAATTTGGAAGTAGCAGAAAATGTTGTCAGATCGTCGAACACACCTATGCTGGGCACCCCTAACACAGTAGAGTCAGAGTACCTGATTGGGACACTGCTGACGGTTTTCAATAACATGTTGGTCTTGCAGAGTAATGGCAAGCGATTTCAGATTTTAAAAGTCTTTTATATTATTACCTTAGGGAAGTAGTGGATTGCATTGGTGAAGTTATGGCTGCATAGTAGTAATTTTGCTTAAAGACCAAATGGCTTGTGAAGAGCATACGAAAATGTCTGCAGCGATGGAGTCCCTTAAATCAGCAGGTCACACAATTCTACCTTTCTCAGATTTGGCCACCTTGGCCATGATCAAACTTCGGAGGCTATTGGAGATAAGGAAGCAATTGATGGATTTGCAAATGAAACATTACAGTTGGTAACCAGCCAAATTAAAAGTGGATTTTTTAAAGCAGCAATATATACTTGTGAAGATGGAATCTGCTAAAGCCATCCTTCAAAGAATCTGTGAGGCGATGAGCATGGGACTGGATGTTGATCTGACAGGAGCTTCTGTGTCCAGTGTAGCATACTATGTTTTAGGTCTTCTAGAAATCATAGGTGCCAGGGTTCTAGTTTGGAAGTGGACAGACATAACATGGCAGTGGGAATTATATAGATATCATTTGTTTGAAGATGCTCTCCTGGTTTTCCCTTCTATTGGTTTATACCACCGCCACCCCACAGTGATTTTATGTTTCCTTGTTTCTGCTCAGCCTGCTTTCTTTTTTTTCGATTCTTCCTTTAAGCTTCCTTTTATAGGTCTATTGTGGAATTTGAATGTCTTGCCTAGTGATTGCTATTGATCTGTAGCAGTCAGATAAATGACATTGGGCCTCATTAGAAGTTTGGTGGTAGCCTTGCCGGTAAAGCCGGCAGGCTGCCACCAAACTTCCGAAAATTTTCCAGCGCCCACAAATGGGCAATTACCGGGTCATTACAGCCGACCCGGACACGGTAATTGCCCTTTCGCAGGCGCCAGAACGGAATGCTCCCCATAGGGCTCAAATGGGAACGGGGAGGTCGGATGCACCGGCACCGTTATAAACGGTACCGGTGCATCCGACATGCTGTGCTTGCGGGTGCCTTTCTGCCCGCCTTTCTGCCCACCAGGTCAAACCTGGCGGGCAGAAAGGTGCCCGCGTGCACAACTCGTAGTTTGCCGGTCCGGGAACTACGGTACCAGCAAGCTTACCGGTACCGTAGTTCCCGGACCGGGAAAATTATAATGAGGCCCATTATGTCTATGGCATTATTTTATGTGGTCGTGCTTTTTATGCTTTGTATAATAAAAATAACATTAAAAAAGTTAACACATCAAAAAGTGTTTTTTACAAAAAATTATCCATTTGTCAAAAAGGACATGTCTACAAAAACAGAGTAGATTTGATCAAATTAGTGACAAACATATATCAACTCATATTATTACAAACACAAATCAATTTCTTAAATAGAAATATTTGTTGTTACAAAAGCAAATAATTTCGTTAAATTAAGAAGCAAATTTGCTCATTTAATTTCATGCGATATAAGCCTTACTTGTTTTGTGGTGAAAAAAGAAAGGTTTACAGATTTCTGACCTCGATTCGCTATGCACGGTTCATGAAAATGAATACAATTAGATGCACTGGTGGCTATGGTGAGCATTTCTATTAGGAATCACACAAATCATGAACATGGTTGATGTTTGGGTTCGATCATCTGCTCTGTGACATTAGCATTTGAGTTACTGAAGCGCGAGTCAGAAACTGCATTAGCAAAAGGCATGCCCTGCGCTAATGCAGCCTGCCCTTGGGCAGAATTATTCTGACTGGGAGCCTCTGCCTGACATCACTTGACACAAGCATTGTGCTGTCAATTCTGCCCATTTATATCTACCTAAAGGAAATTATCTCAGCTTATTCCTTTAGTTTCAGTAGATATCCGTGACATTGGGTATGGAGAACGTGATTCCTTCCCAGACATTAGTCACTCTGACATAGGTTGTGACCTTGTGTACGGGGAATGCATTGTTTTCACCAGTACTGTCAAATGCCCATCCTCATTTTCCTGAGTAAGGACTCAAAGGGACCCCTTTGTTGATCAGCCAAGCCAGGATGGCAGCATCACTTTGAAAATCATGGAATCTCTTTTGATTTCATTTGAACAAATCTGTATGGCTATTGTAATGCTTGAGTCGCAGCATTAATCTAATGCATTTGTGTTCCATTCCCTAATGTTTTCTTCACTTATGAATACAGCTTCTATACTTTATTTTCAGTCTAAAATATGTTAAAAATACATCTGAGTACACGTAGGAATTGCATTATGGTGAGGGTGTCTACTCTGAGTTCATTCTTATGTTACTACAGTACTTTATTCCTTTAAGCATGCCACCGTGTATGAGTTTTTAACATTGTATCTCCATTTTCTTGGGAGCAGCTTTTGAGGGTTTGCTGTATGACTACATTGTTTACTTTACTGAAGCCATGTGTAAGGGAAGCACATGTTTTGGAACCCCATATGTATGAACACATATGGCCAGCAAATGGAGCTGCTAAAAAAAGATTAAAACATGATATGCCCTAACATTGAAGACTCTCCTTGTAAGGATGACCATTTCCTTCTTTTAATTGCAATATATTGTTTAAGGTAGCCATCATGATAATACCACCTGTACCTTGGCTTCTATTTCTTTTGACAGCACTTTTTCTGATGAGCCTTTCACACCACTCTTCTGTTTGATTATCACAGACTTCTTTTCAATTTTCCAGGTGCTGTTTATTTTTGCCACTGCAGTATGTAGCCCTGTCCATACCTTTTGCAGAACAATTATAGATAAATGTTTTGTGTAACAATATCCTTCCTATATTCATATTATATAGACATTTTTAAAGGGGTTTTAGTTAATCTCTGGAGTGGCTGTGAGATGACTAGATGGGAGGAAACAGACCCCAAACTGAGAACAGTTAGGGTCCAGGATGGATGAGAAGTGTGCCCTTTGCTTGTATGTTGGATTAGTCATGTATGTGGCTTTCTTTCTTCTTTAAGTAAAACAATATTGGATGGTGCAAGAGAGGAGGAAGAAGTTTGAAAAAGGATGTGAGGTAAGAACTCTGGCATTTTCAGATTTCTGCATCCTGGGGTGAGCGGCATCACTTAATTTCTTGAAGGTCTCATTGCTCTGGAATATTCTGAATGTTAAATGGTCTATGTGTCTGGTAATGGTTGATTGCCGGAGTCCCAGAGCCAGGGGGCATGAGCTAAGAGCGTGCATCCTTTGCTTCTGAATATGGATTCCTTTTGTATAGAACATTGTGGAGGAACTATAGCAGTATGATGTGGGCAGGGAAACCAGTCTATGAGCCAAATGTTGGGGTTGATGACTCCCTTGATTCTATTGAGAGTTTCACTCACCAAATCATGTCTGTGATAGGGCTGGCTATTATTCGACAGACTCTGTTGGGGTAGATGGATTTTATCCCAATAGAAAGGAGCGGTTCACCTTGCGCTTATCGTTTTAATGATATAATGGGA
Organism: Ambystoma mexicanum; assembly: GCF_040938575.1. Taxonomy (NCBI): domain Eukaryota; kingdom Metazoa; phylum Chordata; class Amphibia; order Caudata; family Ambystomatidae; genus Ambystoma; species Ambystoma mexicanum. The sequence continues at coordinate 810,450,265 of NC_090932.1, forward strand.
CAAGAATGGATGCAGTATTGTTACAATGTTGCAGTTTTTCATGTATCTAGAATAGGTATTGGTAATTGAGGTTGTGTTAAAAGTTACTTTTAGTGTTACTTTGTGTCTAGTGTGATACATTTAGAGTTTAATATATTTATCATCATAATAAGGGAGCACATTGTGCAATTTAGCATGATGAAATTTAGAGCGCATATCTTCATACAAAGTGGGAAAATCGCTTGAATGGGAAACTCATTATGAGGGGATGTGGTCGTTTTGAATATTATCATGCACACTTGGGAAATACATGGGACAATTTGATGCCACAGAGTTGGGCTGAGTTTGTGAAATAGATTTCTAGCTTGTTAGGAAGACTGACTGACTGACTAAGAGGGAAGGTATTGATTGGCAGAGGGATGGCTGCAACAACATGCCAGTGGCTATATGGAGCTGAAATAAAATGAAGAGCGATGTGCCCAGGGTTTTGAGCATGTAAATTGTTGAGTGGCCAAAGAAGCATCTGCCACCTGGAAGGATCATTCTGGGGTTAATGGCTAAAACTGTAGAAGGGTCACTAGAAGTGAAGATGACTGTGGGGCTATGAGAAAGCCAAGCAGATTAGCAAGAAAACGAGTATTATGGGACCAGAGGCCAAATGTATTGAAATGGTGGATACAAAATGAAAAGGGCATGAGTGGACGCCATGAATACATATCCAGGATGTCCAGGTGTTTGGAGAAATGAAGAGTTATTGGCCCAATTAAAGGAGCCTTTTGTTTGCTCTCGATGGCAGCATAAAGTGAAGTGCCCATACATGAATCTGCATGTCAGATTTAGCATTTTACATCTGTGACCAAGTGGAATCCGTACTTAAACTGTCATGCATCCCATATTAGGGTTGTGTGTCCTAGAAGAAGGAACCTAATAAGAGGGTTGGGCTTGTATTTGCAATGTCATGAAATTGTATATCTAAAGGGATGGTGTCACAGTGAAGGCAGACAATGAGATTGTGGGGACTAGATGTCCTTGAATAGGACTAAACCATTTGTATTTTGGGTAATGGCTTTGTAGGGGAACATGAGAGAAATGTTCTAGAAATGTATTACACAGCCACGGTAGTGGCTGTGTAGTTATGGTTAAATTGCAAAGTTTGGTGAGGTTTGGTCCAGGGGGAGGGAGGGGGCACGGTTATAGGGGGGGTCCTAAAATGTCTTTTTTTCCCGTAGACTGAATGGGGAAAAAACTTTGCTCACGCCTACAGCCCAAACCACTGGATGGATTTTCACCAAATTTATGGCAGGAGCATCGGCTTGGTCCCGAAAGCGTGCTTTTGTAAATTTGGTGAACATTCGTCTAGTAGTTTTTTTTTAAAAATGACTAAAAAGTAGGTCACAAAAAATGTGTGATATCTATGTCCGCTCCGCGGACACACTTCCCTCTTCGCTCCGCGGACACAACACTGATTGGCTACTCGGCTTGTGTCATGTCCGCGGACATGGGACGTGTTCGCTGATTGGTTGGGATGAAGTGTGAGGTGTGTCGGATTGTTTCGATGCGCCCGCCATCTTGGATCCGTGTTTGTTGTCCGCGGACATTGTGGTAAAAACAAATTAAAAAACACAACATTGCACTTGTCAAACTTATCAAATAATGCCTGGGGAGGTGAGGGGTGATGAGGATGGGATGGGATATGCAAGAAGCAAAAGAATGGTGTTTTTTGGTCGCAAAAGTCACACGGTACATTTGGAGGTGTTCCAACATATGTGCCTAAAGTACAGGCGAAAGAGATTGCATTTTGGCATTCAAGGGATGGAGATGTATAATTATGGAATTGTGGACTTGTAAACATAGATTGTTGCTTCTGCAGTCTGCAACCCCAACCTTACTTTGTGGTATTACGGCGTAATACTATATTCCGAATGCCCGTTCCCCTATATTGTTTATATTGGTTGCCCAATATTTATTAATATTAAATAGAAGCAATTTCAGATTATTTTACACTATTAATTAAAACGCTTGATGTTTATAAATTGATGTGTTAGTGCTACACCCAGAGCGCGGCAAATAAAGGGCTATTCATGTCTGTGTTAAAATGTAATTAAAATAATAATGGAGTCAGACTGGCGCTCCCTAGAGCCTGGCACCTCAGGCAGTCACCTGCAGTGCCTGATGCACGCGGGTCAGAATACACAGTTCTCATGGATGCAGTGAGGCAAGTTGTTGCAAAGTAAGAATGTATTTTGATTCTGAGCGAAGGTCACCAGCTTTGATTTTTTGATTGCGAGCTAAGGAAGCCCACGAATTGGACACACAGTATAAGGTTCAATTGTTTCTGACCTTGAGAGAAAGGGGGTTTGTAATAATGAAGATATGATAAGGTTATGCATTCCAAAAGTAGGCCAAGGAACATGTAAATTCAGTTTGTGAAGAATCGTTGGTGCGAACGCAGGGTGTGTTATGGTCTGAGTTACGCCCAGAGAATGTAAATGGTGAATATAATGTAAGTTTGATTTTCGACGATTGTATAACCGAACGAGCATTTAGTTATTATTATCTGAACATTGTTTCTAGGTTACATTGTATTTGTTTGTTCTGTGTGGCATATTGCAATGAAATGCAAGTACAACCTTTGTGTGTAGTGGTCTTTCTATCGGCATCGAGGTGCATGTAGACCACCACTCGGTTCCCCCAGGTTCAACGCTAATATTTAATTAAAATGTCATGTATGACCATCTCGAATTGTGTACCACTTTCCACATTGTTTTCTCTCTGTTGAGATTGTTTCATGTCTGTGCTAATCGTTAGTTTAAACTCTATGCCGAATTAATATGTCAATAGATAAATTGTAATAAAGATCGGCTAGTGAGAAATATTTATGTTATGTTTTCGAAAGAGGTACATTCTGCCATTCTGCGATTGTCATAGATTCCAGAAGACAACTGACGTATTTTTTAACCGGCCGCTGAACATAGTTGTGAACTCCTGGATCACAGTGACTATTTTTTGGGACGTTCGCCAAGGGCCGATATGCCCTTACGCTGTACTAGCGATTAGGAGCAACATAACATCCTTTACGGTGGTCTAGCCCCAAGTTGATGCAGAAGCACTGGAATTCACTGTGCGACCTAAGCGCTTCTTTTACCGAAAATGAACACCTTGTGTACGCAACAAGAACAACGCGTACCTCACGATAAACATTTTGGATCGTAAGCGAAGAAACAAATTTGCAATTTCATTGATTATGGCAATAGTCTGATGTTCTTGGAGCATTTATTGTGAAATTAAAGTACTTTACAAATTGTACAGTGTTGTTGTTTTCTTTTAAAGTACAGTTTAATATTCCGAATTGTGACGTGGTGTGTTGTGAGTCGATGTGTGTTGATTTTCGGGTTCTGCGTCACGTCACGTAGGTGATTATGGGCACATTTGGCTACGCTGAGGAGGAACGTCATCGAGAAAAGTGGAGAATATCACTGGGTTTGGTGATGTGAGGCTCAAGGGCGGGGCATATGATTTAGTGACGTCAGGGCAGTTTACCTTAGGCCGATGCAGCAATGGATAAGATAAGCACAAGATGGCCGTGCCCTGCTGCCAGATTTTGCATGTTTATAAAAGAGGAAAAGTCAGGTAAGGTGAATTGGAAATGTGTGTGAGATAGATCAACTTATGTATAAAAATACATGCCCGAACCCTCTGGACAATAACATTTTCTGAGCATTGCACTCGTGAAACTTATGAAATAATCTCTGGGGAGGTGATGGGTGATGAGAATGGGATGGGTTATTTCTGACCTGATTTTGAATGAGTTTATAAAGTTTGGTGGGATTTTGTGCAGAGGGGGCAAAATTAGGGGGTGGTGCTAAAATAATGGCTTATTAATGAGGTGTCATTTGATGAATCTACACTTCTTTTGGCAAACTGATAATAGATCTACATATAAATGTTTTTGCGAAGTTTGGTGGGTATCTCTCAAGAGGGAGCAAAATTAGAGGGGGGTCCCAAAATAATGTAAAGGCTTATAAATGTGGTGCCATTTGAGAAGTGTACACAAAGGTTTGCAAAAAGATTATAGATCTAGATATAAATGTTTTTGTAAAGTCTGAATGGATTTTGTGAAGTGGGGGTAGCTTATATGACGGTTGTATGTGTATTTATTTTACACTTTTGAAAAAATAAAACGTGGGTGGATTTCCAGCAAACTTGCGTACGGCACATTGGAAAGGATCTACAAGCATGGTTTTACAAATGTGGCAGTGTTTTATTATTTGACAAGTGTCATAATGTAGTTAAAAAAATAGCGGTATAGCTTTAGTGACTGAGGGGTAGCCTGTGGCCATGGGCAGTGGCCAGAATGTCTGGGTCATGGAATAAGGTCATGATCCGGAAAATCTGGCTACTGCCCATGACCAGAAGGGACAAAAAATAGGATTAAAGTGGCCATGTTCACCTCAGACTGGTTTTGTGGTAAAGTTATTGGAAATTAGGATAGATTTGAAAGGGAAGAAATATGTGCTCGTGGTAATATGGTCACAGGGTTTTCTTTTTGCCTTCTACAGGCTGCTATGGAAAGTGAAGAGGGGCCCTGTATGGAACCCCTGTCTTCCCTTTCCATGGTGGCCATCTTGGAAAAGGGTTTTCCTTCCTAAACCAGGACGCCTCAGGCGTCCCGTGTAGGATGAAAAATCCTCTTTTTTAGTACCACGGGTTCCCGCTTTGGGAACCTAGGCTGCTAATGGCCTTCATCCCCCATTTCAGGTGCTGGAATGGGGGGATAATGGTTCAGAGACCTCGTTATCCACCCTCACTTCTCTCGGGCTGATAAGTTGGGCTGCTGGGCTGGTATCCACCGTTCCAGTTCCTGTAATGGAGGATGAACGCCCCAATATTCCCATTAGTATAACACAAAATGCAAATGGAAATGTTGAAAAATCTTATTGAGTCTATGTACTTTACTGAGAAATATAAAGTAGATGGAGTCTATGCATTTTTTTTAGTTCTATTTTTTAACTGTGAAAGGTAGTTCGTAAAGGAACATTTATTTTGTTTTTGGATGGATTTATTTTGGCAGGAGAGTTTAGAACGAAAGGTGGGGAGGGAAATGAGGGAAGAGGCACCAAACACTAATATGGAGAGGCAGGTAGACAGGGGAAAATGCTGCGCGTGTGTTATTTCTAAGGTAGGGGGCAGTGTTTCTCATGCTCCTTGATTGCAGCAGTGGTGGCGTCTCTTGGGGAGGAGGGATGGGCTTAGCTGATGCCATTTTAAGATAAATAGAAGTTTTGCTAAAAGTATGTACTGTGTACTAGTTTGTTAATGGATGAGTAGGAATAGGTGTTGGAGCTGGCCAAGGAAAATTTTGAAGATGAAAGTTCCTAGATCAGTAGAAAATGCAGTTCTGAACTGTCTGCGAAACAACACAGAGATCTTATCGTGAAGTGTGGACAGGTTCTCGGACTTGTCATCATGCCGCGCGCCAGCGTATGGTCATGTGGCACTGTCCGGAAGGTCCGCTAGGAAATCAGATGTTTGTAGACGTCTACGGATGCAAAACTAGTTGAATTAGTTGCAAAAAGTGTATAGAAGTGTTAAAAATGATTTCAGAAGGTGGGAAATGGCAGAGTGTTAAGGTGACACTTTGTAAATGGGACCCAAATATTGCTATATTGGGTACGTATGATATTAGTAAGTTATAGGAAAATAGCATGCACTGGTAAAAACCCATGAAATTCACTGAAAAAAACGTTGTTAAAGGGGCGTTATGATTAAGTTGCACTAATAAAAACCTATGCAATTCAATGAAAAAACTTTGTTAAAGGGACATTATGGTTAAGTTGCACTAATAAAAACCTATGAAATTCAATGAAAAAACTTTATTAAGGTGATGTTATGGTTAAGTTGCACTAATAAAAACCTTTGAAATTCACTGAAAAAACTTTGTTAAAGGGACGTTATGGTTATGCTGGACTAATAAAAACCTATGAAATTCAAAGAAAAAACGTTTTTAAAGGGACGTTATGATCTCAGGCAAAATCGAAAAACCCCCAGAAATTTGCCAGTTATGGTAAGCTAAACAACCATAACTCGCACCACCACCATGCACTGCTAAGACTAACACCCAGGACATCAAAGATGACATCACTAATTTCTCTACATAATTTTTCTCTTTTGCTTTCCCTTCCCCTTACTCTTTTCCTTTCTTCCACCCTCACGATATATATCCCTGAGTGTGGTACAATTGCTTCACCCTCTATCCTTCTTCTAATTTGATTCCTATTTTCTTGATGTTCCTTTAATCCTCTGTAATAACCCATTAAACCCTCTCCATACAGCATTCCTACATGTTCTTTGTCCAAACTCTCATCATATTATTTATTAATGTTATTTTCAGACCTCTTCAAGCTGATGATAAGTATTGGCAAGCCCTTTCAATGATGCAATAAATTAATTTATTTTCAGATCATTGTAAGTGTGTTGAGGAAACCTGTCAAGTAAGCAGACTACATGGAGAAGGTGATGCAATTCAATATCTTCTACTTCCAAGGAACCTGACACCAATGCATGCCTTCCTCAATGGGCCTAATTTAGCGCCTCTGCAAAGACTACGCCATGCAGTGAGCTGATTCACACAATAAAGTTAGTGCAAAAGGCAACGGTGCACAAAAAAAACAGAAGCCATACATGCCTACAGCAACCCCCCAGTGCGAACACAGATTGCACAGGATACCCACATTGCACCACAAAGGTAAGTGCTAAATAGGTTATTACATGGTGCACACATGCAGAACGCCTCAACCAATGGTCATAAAAACTTCTGATAATCTGTGTGATTCCTACTCCTACTCTCCCGCGTCACAGTACATACTCTGTGAAGACACTCAGCCTTCAGGCAGAAACTTCAATTCTCATGTTTGCCCCTCTAGCTCATGGCCAGAAGTATAAAGCATGTGTGTAATTCCATAATCCACCTGTCAATATAAAGGAACTAGGAAAATCTTACCACTGGGAAGGGAAAGGAGGGTGTCAGTACTGTGATGTGGAAGAGTAGGACTATGAGTAATGAATAGTTCCAATAAGTAATCAAAGCATTATCTCCACATCCCTCTTCCATGCCGCAGTACTTACTTTATGAAGTATGGCAACAATCCAAATATTGGACCGGCACACACTTGGACTGCAAATAAAGTACCCTCCCGTACAATGGGAGCAGTGATCATACCATGAAGAGTCACAGCATACCCCACCCAGAGACAGAGTGAGAGTGTGAAAGACATCCCTCACATATACCAACAGGATAGGGGTACAGAGCCATCTAAAATAGACACACGTGTATCCAGAACATTCAACAGGCCTAGGTCACGCAGGCCGAGGGCACCAGCCTTGGACAATAAAAACTCAGGGACCCCCAGAGAATCACACAAGCCCCACGCAAAGACCATGGAAGAAAGCAGCCCTAGGGAAGCTCCTACCTCACAGAGCCCCAAGTAATTAGTTAGAAAGACAGGGGCTTAGCACTACCTGCACCATAAAAGGCCAATAACCGTAGCACTGTTTCCAGAGCTCTATGATAAGGACCCTTTCAAGGAAGAACCTCCCACAAGAACACTACACTGACATGTGACCTGCAGTACTTGCAATGTGGGATTGCTCAACGGTTGGAAGGGGGAACCAAAGGGATTCAAAGGGGCTGCGGTTGGAGCGGATAACTTAGCACCAGGGCAGGTAATCCTCAAAGAAGAGCAGGAATGGAGGCCGGGGCTTCTAGGACCCTCACCCACGAAACATTTCATTACCAATGAACCATGGTCACTGGTGAGAGACAATCCCCCTAAATGAAAGGGATGCACTGAAGTAGCCCTATCCAAAACATTTTTTAAAAAACATATTCTAGCCCACCAAAGTGCAGTCTCTAGAGATGCATCTCAGATGGGCTGAACCAGATATTGAAATGGACAGAACCATGTACCAAAGTGCCCAGATGCAGACCCGGTTAACAACATTCAAATTGTCTCCCAAGCAGATCATGATTGCTAATTCATAATCTGAAAGACCTGAGGTGGGAGCATAATGGGGACATATGCTGATTCAGAGAGCATGCACCTCAACATGACTTAAACAACACTGTACCCAAGGTCCAGCATACTCAGCATGAGAGCCACCTCACACTCACAACTGACAGAATGGTGTTGGGGGAATGGCAGGGAGAACTCTATTTCACACAATGCTAAACATGACACACGACCATACTGCAAGGCAAGGCCATCTGCCTCCAGCAGTCAGAAATAAGGACAGTGGTATTCCAGCTATTGTCGGGTTCCCCTAGGGGGGCCCAGAGGATGTCCAAGGGGGGCCCATGCTCCTCCCTGAGAACACAATAACTGTGTCTAACAGAAAATATAAGTAGGTCTGGATTTGGTGGTGGGTCAAAAGCAGGTTGTTTCTTGAAGCCATGGCAGAAGCTGGGTACTTAGTAAACTCTGGGGATCTGTGTGATTTAGCTGTGGCAGAATTGGTTGCGGCGGAATTGGCCATAGTCAATTTCACCACAAAACCAATTTTGACACGGCCAAATTCTACAAATCTATGCCCCCCAATACATCTCCACCCTCCCCCTACTTACATTTTCCACATCTGATTGCTTCTGACCCTGTGGCGTTGGTTGCATCCCTCTTACGCGGGTCAGATCCAATGCTGCAGGGTCCCCTTTTCTCTTTTTTCTTTTTTTCCCGTCCCCCGTCTCCAATCCTCAGGAAGTGGGGGACACCCCTGCTACTCCACAAGGCTATATCTACCAAACATCGGGAGAGGGGGACACCCCTGCAACCCCGCTCCCCATGTATGGTAGTGATTACCCAATATGATTGATTTCAATCTTTCAGATTTTAATTGATCGAATGTTGCTGGCCGAATTTGGCCAGATGTACCATTTGATCAATTAAAATCTATCAAATTGGGTAATAACAACTCTGGTACTTTTGCCTGTATTTGCGAACTCCCAGCACCCTCCCCTATTGCAGCCTTCGGGATATCCATGTGCTGACACTCCAGGGATGCCTCATACTTACAAAGCCTGAAGCTGCCACCTCTCCTGTACAAGCCCTTCTGGTACTGAGGGGGAAATCACAAACCACATACTCAGACCCATAAAGGCCTGTAATGGGGTAAACCGTTATTTGAAATAATGAGAGCAGTCAACCTTGCCTCTCCAGGGTTCACTGTCTGGAAGTACAGGAAGCAAAAGCCAAGGATCCTGGGATTGGTCAAGTGAATATGCCATGGGCTATGAGGGGGAGGAGCAAACAAATAAACAATAAGCATCCTTGACAAGTGTTCTGTCAGAAAGTGGAGCACCTTCATGCAGTAAGTCCTGTGATGAGGAAGAAGGATATGGAGGCAGTAGCTGCCTCCCCAGCAGCAGCCAATGACAGTCTGTGAGTGGCTATATCATGTAAGTGCTCACCATACAAACATCACGTACACCAGAAAGAGGGACTGACAAGTTTGAGTCAACATAACATACAGCACTATGACATGAAATGCAATTACAAAAGAAACGGCCCAAACAACAGTACTCTTGGTAATTCTGACTAGGCAACACCAGTTACAATGCCAGATTTAGTTGGCCCACATCTGTAGGAGGGTATAGCATCCTTTTACTGACACCCATTTTTACAACAGGTGTTTTGCCTCTTGAGTTTTTCTGCAAAACTCCATCAAAATATTTTGGGGGGGGTGAGAAAGGGCAAATAAAGGGTTGGGGGTAGGAAATAAAAATATGGTCAAATGAAGGGGAGCTTTGGAGGAACACCCCCAAAAATAAATTTTAAAAAATCAGATGAAGTTTTTCAGAAATCTCTCCCATGGCAAAACACCCGCAGTAAAACCAGGTGTCGGGAAAATGACATGGAACCCTGTTGGAGCACATGTGTGGCCTCTGGATCCTCAAGTGGAAATCCACAATGGCAAATAAGTGGAGGACTTGATGAGCCACATGTGGTCCACCCGTGGGCACTTGACAATTGTAAGCACTTCCCAGGCTTCAGTAGTGAGGTGAAGGTGCCATGGGTTACCTCATCTACAGACCACCAACCTACAATGGTAAATTTTTAGACACCTTCTGGAATCAGTCACAAATATAACTAAGCAAGACCACCTAATCAATCTTATAGACTTCACCATCTGGTTCGAAGAAGAGCACATCAACTCACCCAAACCCAAAATAACCAACTAGTGACAATGCAACTACTGCAAATGGTAAAAGGAGTGATGCACACAACAGGCCACACTCTAGACGCAATCTTCAGCAAGAAAAACCTCATCATAACCTAACGACCAAATCAAATCCTCTGAAGTGAAAACCTTAGCATACCCTTTGTGGTCCATTCTCCATCTACAACACCCAACCAGCCCATTAATAATCCTCCAACCTCGAAAAGAAATTAGAAAAGCATTAACAGAGTGGACCTAAACCGCAAGTTAGTAGCCACAAAATTCACCCACCACTGTAGACACAACAGGCATAGAAGAAAGAACAGACACAATCCTAAAATGTATCATCAAAACAATTGATGACATTGCACCGGAAAAAACCTTCATCCCTTCACATAAGAAAACAATGGCAAGATGGTTCATGCCCCACCTCATAGCTATGAAAAAAAAACCAACAAGAAACTAGAACAAGAATGGAGAAAAACCTACGACCAACACGAAAAAACCACATATCAAAGGCAGATCAGATTATACAAAGCAGAAATACTCAAATCAGCAAAAAATATACTACAACGAATGGATCGCAAGAGCAGGCAATGGCCAAAAAGAAATGTTCAGCATCATAAATGAGATGAGAAACCATCCATGTGCAACAACTCACCGAATCCTACACAAAAACTATGCAACAACCTTGCCAATCGTTTTAAGAACAAAATCAGCAAATCATAGTAAGCAGGCCAAGTAACCCCAATTATCAGCCCAGCTAGCCAACACCGGAACCAACAAACAGACTAAAATGCTACCTAGCCAATCCCTGCCCACCAGACATCTACAAATCCATCCCCTCCCAGAAAACACAGGCAGAATACTATCTCAATCTCTCTAGCCTCTCACTAGAAATAGGAAAAGTGCCACAAGCCTTCAAATTGGCTTATATCAACCCCTTCTAAGACACCACGGGAAAACATGCAAGACCTTACCAAATATCGACCAATCTCAAATATCACATACTACTAACACGCTATGTCTATGAACAAAGCTATACAACACCCCAATCAACCTCATCAAAAGACATCGGCTCACCTGCTACAACTACACAGATGACCCCCCAAATCATTTACAAAAGCGATGCCAGCAAGGAGGAAAATACAGCACTAACTGACTGTCTCAAGGAACTAAACCAATGGATGAGGACCAACAGTCTTAAACTCAATCTGGACAAAACTAAAATCATGATCACATCCAACGACTTGGCAAAGAACCAACGCTTTCCGTGGCCATTCTAGTTGGGAAAATCGCCAGAGCAATGCAAGGTGGTTTAAACCTTGGAATCTGAATGGACAAGGGACTAACACTAGAGCCACAAGTCAATGCAATAGTTAAGAAATGTTACTTCCACCTACACACAATCAACAAGATACTTTGCTTCCTGTCCTTCACACACAGAACACTTGCCATCATCTCTCTTATAATGTCAATAATTGATGACTATGCCAACAGCATCTACCTGGGAATGCCAGATTACCTGTCGAGGAAGATACAATGGATACAGAACACAGCAACAAGACTAACCCTTGATCTCACCAGAAGAGACCACATCACACCGACACGAAGAACCTTGCTCAAAACAAAAATGTAGAGGGTCTGCATTCTCCTGCATAGCAGCAAAGTTCTGGAACTCGCTCCCAAAGGAAATACGAATAAAAGAGGATCATCTCAACTTCAGGAAGCTGTTAAAACATGGCTCTTTAACAATCCTAACTAGGAACACCCCTGAGTGACATTTTTCCACCCACTACAAAAAACAAGAAACACACGAGAACAAAACTGCTCTAGAGATATACCTGGCCTCATCCAAACCCCTCGAGTGGGCAATGTATTGAGCCTTACTCTGAGGGTGGCCAGTCCATTGGATCTGAATGTGTTAGAAGGTGTACAATGTTGAGTTTGGATATGGCTGAGGATGGTCAATACGGTGGGCTTGGATATAATTCAAAGGTAATCTCTGTGAGGAATCTGGATGTAATTGTGGAGGGCCATGGGAACAAATTTTAACACAGCCTGTGGGTAGCAAATGCTTGAACTTGACTGAGTGCGAGGGAGACACAACAGTCATTGAACCAACTAACAACCCTCAAATCATTCTGCTTACTCACTCCAAAGACAAATCTATATAATACATTACTCTATTGCAACAACACATAAGATTATCAAGATAACAGATAAAAAAAAACACACACCGCACACCACCAAACAAAAAAACAGTCTAAGCGCACAAACTGCATCCACACCCACACACCTAGCACAATACAACAAACGCCAAACTTTGCAAACCAACGCACAGTGACTGTTTTTTCTGAACTGAAGCTACCAACAGCACATCAAAGCTCTTGCACATTTCCCGCTGTATCTCACTAATAAAGCCCCCCCAACCCTCTTTCATTTTCAGACCCCCCAGGTCGCCAAGAAACCATGCAAGTGGCAGCAGTGCATGGTACAATATAGTGAAAGCGGGTCCTGCCTCTCCGTCTGGCCCAGGTAAGTGCACACTCTGTACCCACATCCATTTTCATTTCTTTCCCCTGACCCGCTCCCTGTACCTGGATTCCCTCCTAGCCCCCTCCCCTGTCGTCCTCCCACCCTCATCCCAGTGAGTGGCTGGCCTCCCCTGAAAGCTAAGGAATATATAAAGCCAGTAGTGTGTGTGCAGACCTTTATTATGGAACAAGTTGTCAAATATTCATAAATGTGAAGAAAATGTGGGTGCAGAGGAGGTAACGCAACCTTGACATGAGGTTGGAAGAACAAGTAACAGAAGAAAAGTATTCAGAATATCGGATACTCCCATCCTCTGCACACCTTTTTGCTGAAAACATCAGACAGATTTTAGATAATGAGATTATCTAACTGATTCATGGAATTATTTGCGTGAAAAACGCAGATTTGTGCACCTTTCTGCCTGAAAATCCCTGTTTGAAGTATGGGGATTTTCAGGCAGAAAGCCACGCAAATCTGCGTTTTTCACGCAAATAATTCCATGAATCAGGCTGTAATTTCGTCTAAACCACAAATCATACAATAGTTTCATTAATGTAATTGCAATGATTCAATACAGAAACAGTCCAGTTAGATTAAAAGATGTATCTTTATGTTCATTGGTATCTGCACGATGCGTTTTGGGATTACATTCCCTTCATCAAGTGTGGTTTCTCAGTTCTACAAAGTAATTAATAGCCCATCACTACCCTATATGGATGAATCCATACATTTCAACTAATCCAAAATATATGAAATAGTAACAGTAATTTCTTTCAATGGTGAGTAATCAACTCGATTCATTAAATGTCTCAAAGAACATTAAACATACCATATAGTTTCATATAATTACCTCTTGATAGTCACTTCTGTATAACTAAAGGTCCAGAGTGGTAGTCACTCCCAGTTCATAAAGGATATAGGATAGAAAATACACCGAACTAAAGTGTTAAAATATAGTTTTTACCATAAATTACATGTTTCTCGTAGTGTGCCAGACAGCGGTACATACTGTGAAAATGTATGTATTGTGGTATCCCCAGATTTAATAAGTTTGTACATAGAGAAATGCTGGTCCATCTAAAGAATACCTGAGTAGGCAAGATGCACTATTATAAAATGCAAAATCTCACATGGTTCAAACATCCTTGTATAATATCTGCAAATGAAAGACACGCTACCTCTATATGGAGAGATAAAACGCTGGACCACCTGTTAGATGCCTGTGACTCACATCTAACCTGAAGGGAAAAGTAATATGCAGGAATAAAAAAATTGACTTATTGTGTCATCATCGCATTGAATTGCATGTATAGAAATCCTAGGGTGGTATATTAGGTGCTAAAACCTGGGTCAGACACTCACCCGCTGCAAAGAAATTAGCATTTAGAAGAGCAGGTTATCAAAACCAGTTAGAAAGCTTGACTCGCACATTTGGTATATTAATTTGCCATAGTGATAAATGTCAGAGGAACCCAGGACAGCCTTGCCTGGGCAGCAGCTGATGGCCAGAGGCAAAGGGCAGCTACTTTCTGGCCAGCTCATATCCCTGTTTTCCCTTGTTTGCCTATGGACAACAGATGAAGCATCCTACAGCTACAACTAAGGTAAGGTGGCACCAGGGTGAACACAGTCACTACAGTACTCAAATAAAACCCTGCCACTTGTACATCTTATTTTAACACTGTGTAGATTGCCTGCCTCACCCCTAGATAGCCTGATAGAATTATTGGGAGTTATCTGTATGCAGCACTTAGGCATATTTTGGGGGTAGGAAATGTGTTGTAATTAGATGTATTTCGGGGGTAGGAAATGTACTATACTTAAATGGATTTTGGCAGTAGGAAATGTGTGACACAGTTAGATTTTGGCGGTAGGAAATGTGTGACACTTAGGTGAATTTTGTGGGTAGGAAATGTGCCACACTTGGATAGACTTTTGGGGGTAGGAAATGTGCTACACTTAGATGGATTTTGGTGGTTGGAATTGTGTTACACTTGGATGTATTTTTGGGGGTAGGAAATGTGTTGCACTTAACTAACCATACTAAAAACTCAATATTCTGCAAACTCCAAACTAAACATAACCCTACCTACATCTACACCACAAACACTTAACAACACCCAACATGAAATCAAACACAAACACACACAAAGCACACATGCACAATCATACCCCAACACCACATGACTGCTACCAACCAAAAACGCATAGTGACAGTTTTTTCTGAACTGAAACTGCCAACAGCACATCAAAGCTTTCTTGCTCTTCTCCCTCTCAATTCCAGTAACAAACCACTCCCAACCCTCCTTCCATTGCAGGTCCACCAGAGCGCCAAGAGACCATGCAAGTGGCAGCAGTGCGAGGTATAAACCACTTAACATAACATGACTGAGAGAGCTGTGGATGATTTCCAGCTAAGGGACGACATCTGCAAGTGGAAGGGCCAGGAGTATGGAGGATGGCTACCATGGACAATGTTCATGTCACTGAACATAGTCAGTTTTGCAGTTGATGACTCATATGCATGTTGTCCCAGAACATGCACTTCATCATGATACCTCCCATGGTATTTAAATACCCAGTGGGCCACTATATGTGTGTGTCGTGGACACAATACATGCACTATTTCATGGCCCCAAGAGGAATAAGCCTTTGTTGCTCTCTGTGCCTATTAGGCATATGCACCATTTGTGCATTCTACTGGACATCAGTACACTGTGTATTGCACTCACTTACCTGAGGTGGCCATGGATGATCGTTCCTTCTCTACTGAGGCCTCAATTGCAGAAGATGAGTCCTTCAGTGTATGAGGCTGTGGCAGTGCAAGCTTACATGGTGCATTGGCACAGAGGTGCATGGTGGCCCAAGTTGTCAGCAACACCATTGAAATTTCATAGTAACAGCAACTTGCAGTCATGCTACCTTCACAAGCATAACCCTGTGAGGGAGGACGATGTTGATGACTACCCTGACAGCTAACACTGGAAAGTGACTGAAGGATCTCAATCCCTGTTTTTCTGCCTTAACCTTGGATGTTGATGACTGGGCTTGTGGGACTCATGTGAAAGTCAATTGTCACATTCACCAACAACTAAAGTGTCATTGGACATTCATGACAGAGAGTGTTACGGGTGTACATGAGGTGGAAGGGGATGGAACCTTTAATGTGTGGTTTGACTCTATAGTGTGCTGTAACTGGTTCAGAGTTGAGAATGTACTGGAAAACTTTTCTCAGCCAAATGGCAGAGGATTGCCATGACCATGGAAGATAGTGACGAGAAAGGTGTTGGGGTGAATGAGAGACATTGTGGTGAGCAAGTCTGTGAAGACTTTTGTCTATTTTGTAAAATTTTGGTTTGAACATAAACCTTTATAAACTATTTGCAACAAAAGATCATTTGGTATCATCTCATCATATTTAGGGTTCCACATCATTTAGAAATCTTGTTACTCTTTTATACTTTTTCTCAGTTCATTTCCAAAACTGAAACGGAAGAATCGGTGTTATTTCCTCATTCTCCTATTCACATATTAAAATGTTCTCCATCATTCTGATAACGGCTAGAGTCAAACTTATATTAGTACCCATCCTCATCATTTTCCAACAGTCCTCAGCTGATAGAGTGGTGCAATTCTTTAGATGATCACTCAAATAGTCGGTTTTTATCGCTGTTAAATTCTTACATTGCCCAAGTAAATGAAATGTGGATTCTTACATAGCGTTGGTGTTGAAATATCTGCAAAATCCCCGAATCTTGGCTAGCTGCCTTCTAAACAGCAAGACTTCCTTCGTGGGGAGCACATTGAGATGCAATCTCAAGAACAGGTCACAGTAATGTGAAGACTGAAACCTGGAGAGATACGCAGGGAGGTTGTTGAATGCTCTTTCCTCATGAGCTAGATTTAGAGCAAGATTATATTTTAATCTTCCATTCTGCATATCAATCCAATCCTGTACTCGTAACTTCGATTTGATTTGATCAGAATTGTTTATTAGTGTCTCAATTGAATCTCCCTTAACCAGCTCTCACATCTTTTTTTCAATTTTTCTAATGCCCATTAAATATTCTCACCATTTGTCTTTCTTACCACCTAAAATGGAGGGAGACATTCTGACATTTCACATTTCCTGTATAATTGCAGCGATGTCCATAATACTACAGCCCAACGATTGTAGTCCCAGCACGTATCTCACTATGCCGACCAGCAGGTTTAAAGGAAGTCTTAGTACTCCTTTCAAGAATAAACCTTCTAGTCTGTTCCATATTAATCAAGATAGATTTAGAACAGATTCTGCCCCATGAGTTAACACAGGGAATTACCTTCTGTTTGTAAATTATAATCAGGGGGATTAATATGCATTCCCCATATTTCTTGTGGAGAATTTTGGTTTGTGCGCTCAAGTTCACCATTTTCTCTCTTAGAATATCAAGTCATGGTTTCACGATTATGCTCCTATTTATCAATACCTCTAGAAATCTAATTGTATTGATTTTTTTGATGTTGGTCTTTCCTATATACCATTTGAATTCGTTTTTTATTTGTTTTTGAGAAGTACTAAATGTTAAGATTTTTGATTTTTTTGACGTTGATACGCAAGTTGTTTTTTTGTGTATAGTCCCAGACTCCTCTTAGACTTCTCTGTAGCGCTATTGGGGTCTGGTCTATGATAACCAAATCATCTGCGTATATCATCCATGGTATCTGGACTCCCTTAATTCTTGGAGGAAAGGCCTCTACCACAGATAGTGATTCTTTCAAGTGCAACAAGTATAAATAAAATAGGACCGATACCAGAGGGCATCCTTGTTTTAAGCCCGTAAATGTGTGTATTTCCCTTTAGTATATTCCCTGATCTGTTAAACGGATGCTCACTGATGTTCCAGTGTACAGCCCTTTATCGCTTCCAAGAGATCCTGGGGGCAATTCCAGTTCTCCAGTTTTTCCCACAGGCGTTCTCTGCTTACGCTATCGAACGCCTGTTCCAGAACTATAAACGCCATGTAAATTTGTGTTTTTGCTTTCATTGCTTTGGCTTTAAGCAGATTCTGCAAAAAAATATTCAAACTGGTTCCCACACCCTTCACAAAACCTGTCTGTCTAGAATCCATGCCCCTGCCTTTTTGGCCCAGGTTTTCAGTTCTATCACAGTAATTTTGGAAAGATCTTTCCCGGGATGTCAAGTTCAGCTATGAGGCAGTAGTTTTCAGGCTTCTCCCTGTCACCCCTCTTGTAGATTGGTACAATATGGGCAGATGTCCACTAGGCTGGGACATCCCTTGCTCTTACCACTTGTTTACATAGGATGTCGGCAAACTCAGCCCGAAATTCCGGCACTTCTTTCAAGATGTAATTTGTCAGTCTCTCCGGACCAGGGGCCCTAGAGGGGCTCAGTTTGTTTATTAAGCAGACTAAATCCTCCTTTCCCATTTTAATCGCCAGATATCAGTATCAGTCTTACTTTATACTATTCGTTGTTGGTTGATATGGGCAAACAAGGTTGGTTTCTGCATCATGTTGTGATTGCAAGGCTCTGGAGGCCTTCAACCAATTTTAGACTTTTGTTTATGTTTATTTATTTTATCTCTGTTGGCTTCTCTACCTTCCTTTTTTAAACTTCTCAAATCCGGCCTCAACGCTTTCTTTGCCCCGATTACTTCCAAATTGAGCTTGTGTTTGTGTTCAAGACATTCCTTTCTCATACCTTGATTCGGTTTGCGCAAAGGAATTTAGAAACCAACTGTACTCTAGTCAATTTTTGGCTAGATTCAGGTGGCGATTAAAGTTTCCTATGATCTCAGGCATATGCCGTGGCTTGATTCACAACCGGTGTCTTCTCTGGGCTACATGAAGTTCATCCCCAACTTTCAACATTTTAGTAGCTGGTTTACTTATCCACTTAATTTCCAATAAATCATGATCACTTACACTCACACAATCACTTCAAAGGTAACCACACATTCCCGTACATTAGGAGAGACAAAACAATAGTCTAATATCACTTTTTGTTACCCCCCTTCTCCATGTTGGGTGAGCCGGTACATCCCCTGTGATCTGCCCATTCAACATCCCTAAGTTTCTATCTTCCACCTCTCTCATCCATACAGTGTTACACGTTTGGAGTTCCAAATTGGATGTACAGGTCCCCAGGGCGTACAAGATGGCGATATTTAGATCTCCACAGATGATTATGTGAGGATTGTCAATTTTCATATTTATCTTATCGATCATCTCCATTACCTCATTAGTGAAACGCCATTCTCCACACTTTAAGGGATTCCAATATAGATTAAATATGATGATTACTTCTTTCCTGCCTGTTTCGATTGACAACATCTGTCTATAGGCATTCAGATGTTGTACAGCCATCACTGTTAACCCTATCCACCACCTTTATTAGAGTCAGTAGTCCTGAATGTGGGCGTCCTGTTGATCCTTTCATGGTAGGGTTCAGATGACAAGTGTAGCCATCACACTGGGTACTGATCGTATCAGATGCTCTGAAGACAGTATTCCATAGTCCCCCAATTCTGTATTTTTATCATTAAATAGATGGACGAACCCTCACTAGATCTGTCTCTCTGAAGTCCCAAAGCCACCTGCCTGATAAAATATGCATCAATTCAACCGCACAGTACAGCAGAAGCAAGGACATGGCAGACTTACGTTCTTCTGGGCCGGGATGGAAGGAAAGGAAAACAGTACTTCTCTGTCCATGACCAAAGGCCCTGAAACACTCTCACCATCAACATCCGACTTGCCTCGCAGGAATAACCCAAAAACTGTCATCCCCAAGAAATGGCTCATCCACAACACCTATCTTCAGCCACCCCACTATCCAATGAACTGGACATCGGACCTTCTCAAACCCCTGCTACAGCAACTGGTTGTGTACACATTCCTTGCAGTACATTTGTCTGAGCTTCCCGATTGTTACTTCACCACACCCTTGAAATTATCCCTTGCCAATTGCTCCCATTTATGTGCACATCTACATATGACAAATGAAGTGCAATGTATCTTCCTAAATATATCGGTAGAGAAGGGAAAAGCTTCTCACAACCCACATCACCTCTTCATACACCCAGCCACCCCTTACAGTAATAAACTCCCTGACTGTCTATCAAACATTGGAAGCTCCAAAGCAAGAAATGTGTTGGCTAGACATTCACAAATGTAATAACTGTGAACAAGTCACTTGCTAAGATTACTTAATAACCATCTACGTACAGTGGCTATGATACACTGATACATATCTACATGGGGCCATTAAGCATGGACACATGTCCTTCAGGAACATGTCCATTACGAGAATGACCGACAGAGTATTGCATCCAGTGGTCGAAGTGTACGAAAAGAAGTAGTGGAACTATGATCCCTACTGGCCTGCACCGCTCCCCACAAACCCCTTTGCCACACACCCTCCCACACACAATACAAACCCCAAAACACATGCTCCTGCTGTTTAGGGGAACGCTCAGTGCAGTGCACTGAAAATGAAAGTTTCAACTTCTTCCTACACTTTTATTTTAAAACAAAACCATTCTGGAACGGTTTCTTTTTAAAATAAAAGTATAGGAACTGTAAAACCTAATTAAAAGAAGTAGAGGAGCACCGCTCCCGCCCACTTCGACCACTGATTGCATCTAACCATGTGACACTCATACCACACATCCTGGAACATGCAGATGGTGTGCCAAACAGTGCCACGCACACTAAACCACTCATACACACTTACAACAATAATCCAACACACACACACACCACGTGCTTAAATAACAAAACAACAACCAGGAAAGAAATAGAAAACAGAGGAGTGTATTAGAAGTACACAACATATGACAAATAAGAACATATGTACAAAACAAACAGACAAATGTATTCCAATCACAGGTCTGTGTCCTGCTCCAGTGCCACCAATGCCCTGGCCAACTCTCCCTTCACAGTGGCCTCGCGGAGTCGGGCTTCCCTCTCCATGTGGATGGTGTACAGTGCTTGCCTCATCCATGCCTCAATGTCTTGGGCAGCCCTGCAAGATTCCTCTACGATCATAGCCTGAGCACTGGCCATGCAGTCCTCAGCCTCAATGATGTGCTGCAGCCCGGGCTGCCTGCCTCTCCTCCTGCTGTCTCATGTTCTCCAACATAGCTGCAAATTGTATCTGCACCCTCTGCCTTTCCTCCTGCCTTGCACTGGTGATGACCCTCACCTTTTGTGCCATCCTACCTGCCTTGAAGGCAAAGTCCAGCCTACTGTGCCACAACAATTCCCACTGCCTAACAAGTCTTCTCTGGCACTGACTCACCCTCTGCAAAGATGACCACCTGAGGAGAGAGGAACCCATGCTTGCACTGTCCTGGTCTGACTCTTTAGCCATAACAGCCTGTTCTCCACTGGGCACTATGGCAGGCCCGAGGCCTGCACCTCCCCTTGCTGTCCAATTATGAATGCCACCGCATCTGCCTCTGTATGAACCACAACCTCGACCAGAGACAAAGGCACACCCAAAGGGTGCATTGATGCGACAGATACAGCAGATGTGAGGCACAGAGGCACCACTTGTGGAAGACTGGGGCATAGAAGAGGAGATGTGTACTGGATGGTCTCTTCAGCTGAAAGACCAGCCAATACCTGAGTGGAGCCATCAGAGAAGATACATAGAGCAGCAGCAGATGAACCTGTGACAGGAAGATGGGCTGACACTTCCATGATTTCCTGCACAGTCATTTGTCTCATACCCAGTTTGCAGCATGCACATCCAGCTCAGAACCTCCATCTGACACCCAGGGCAGGCCCTCAATGTCTTCCTCCCCTCCACACCCAACCCTGACACCCCAAGTAAGGTCTCCAGGCGCCTCTGTCTCCTGGGCAACAATTCTCTGTGCCGCTACTCATGAGATGCCCACCACAACGACCTCACCCAGATCCCTGTCCTCAGCAGCAGTGACACTACCCTCCCAGGCACATGCTCCTCTGAGGAGCTAGATGACATGGGGCATGAATGGGTCTACAGTGCCAACTGGAAGCCTTGTCCTGGCATGGAGCTCCTCCTCAGGTGTGGTTCCTTCTTCAGATGATTGAGACACTGGAAAAGAAGGACAAGAGAAAAACATCACCATAAGAATGTGCATACACATGTCCAGGGATACAAATATCATGTTGCAAGCTACTAGCCAGCCATTTAATTCACTTGCCATTTCAATTCCAGACATACACACAGCACACACCTGCCTACTAGACAAGGATAAATTATCACTAGGCAATAGCTAGTGGCGATTGCCAATCATGACCCCTACACATGTCTACAGGAAACCTTGATATGTGGCCATGCAGCCCTTAAACCAATATGTCTGACATTGCCTCAACACAGATACATTTGTCAATGTGTCTCTGTTGACAGCTTAATATAAGGCCAGTGTGTGAGAAAGTGTGGAGGCAGTCGGCAGAGGATCCGCTCTTTTGTCTGGTGCAGAGAATGGCAAGGAGAACAAGTGGAGCGGCTTCTAAGGCTTTGCCTTCGATCAGTTAAATCTTGCGATGTCTGCAAAGAGGGCCGCAAAGTGTCTCGGAAAGTGTGGAGGCAGTCGGCAGAGGATATGCTCATTTGTCTGGTGCAGAAAATGGCAAGGAGAACGTGTGGAGTGGCTTCTGAGGCTCCGCCTCCAATCAGTTCAATCTTGCAGTGTCCGGGAAGTGTGTCAGAAAGTGTGGAGGCAGTCAGCAGTATGCAGTGTGTGGCGAGTGGCAGGCGCCGTCTAGTGAGTGGGTTAAGGAAAATACGACCATGACTGTACCAGCTATGAGCACAAAATTATACATCTGGAACACTGATAAGAAATTTTAGGTCCAAGTCTTAGTAGCGCCTTGTGAAAGTCCCTTTGAAGCCTGTCCTGCCTCCCAAATGATTCACCTTAGACGAGTGGATCAACTTTAGACTGTTGCTACAACCGTGACTGATAAAGCTCATCTGTTAAAGCGGTCTGGTGTAACAGACATTATTCGATCTGGCCAAAAGCAACAGTGTTTGGACACAAGAAGCGACTGCTGGGCTAGTCCCATTGAGCTGCTTGTGTCAGGTGGATCTTCAGGGAAGCACCAACGTGTGAGGCCCAAAATTCTTTGGCTTCCAGCTGCCATCCCTCAGTGGCGGTATTGCACGTTACTTTGTCTTCATTATGGGCGTGTTTAAAGTTTGAATTTTGTGTCAGCTCTGCATGCTTAGACACAACTGAACTGTTGTTCCCCTCCAGAACATGAGAGGCAAAAACAAAAGGTACAATTTAAGGAGTGCAGAGATTATGCCCTTAGACTAGGAGATGGAAAGAAATCTAAATCTACATGGCAATAAAGCAGGTGGTAGTTAGTGTTCAAGGGAAGATTACAACTTTTTGTTAGCAAGCTCAGCCGAAAACATACATCAAAGCATTACAGTCAGATTACATGATTTCAGACTTCCTAATGGTAGGGGCTGTGGATGATAATAATGAAGATAGTGTAATATCGGGATCAGTCCTCAGTGAGGTCGAAAAACAGGCAAGGGCCTCAATACTAAATGTGTATATTAACCTGGAACATGAAATAAATACAAACAGTTGAGGCTCCCAGAGAAAGGATGAGCACGGCCCTGGGATTCTTTTTTTCTCTGGAAGAAGATGCTAACACGGGCCTTATGAATTCAGTAGTACAGACTGAGAATTAAAATTTAATGTGGTGGATAGATCTTCCCTTCCATTTCAAAGAAATGACACAATACATCGAGACATGTCGAATGGTGAAATGAATACTCTGGCAGCACTGAACTATACCACAGGAAATCACTTGTGAGAGATCAGAAGGTTATCCCCTAGAGAACGGGCAATTAGAGATGCTGAATGAATGCACCTCGGTGAAAAGCAAGATTGCAAACGATCTTACGAAGAAAAGAATTAAGAATGTTAAAGGTGATTTTAAACCAATGAACATAGGCTCTAGGAAGTTTTTGAGGAGAATCCTAAATGTGACTAAGACTAGAGAACAACACAAAGCCAACATTCCCACATTGCAAGGAGATGTAATCACAACAATTGATAGCCCAAAGAAAGGTAAGAAACAGGCTGGAGCAACTACAGAGGTAGATAGATTGAAACAAGTGGATTCTCTGAAAGCTTGATCAACTAAATTGGGTACAACTCAAAACATCACTAATCAGATGAAAAAGAAGTAATGTAGGGCTTATAAGAATGTGACTAAAATGCTTACTACAAATTGTTTCATAAACAATTCTGAACTGACTATAAATATTGAAGCAGATGAAGCATGCGATAAGTCTGTTGAGGTAAAAACTTCAGATCAGAATATCACCCATAGAACATTTAATACGGTATCCTTGCACAGATTTGATAATATTGGGCAAGTTGTTCCAACCACAAGAAAATACGATTTTCAAGAAGTAAAGAGAAAGTCCTTATTTGAAACAGCAAATGTAGAAAGAGTTCAGCTAATAAAGATCTGAACTCTACTGAAATGACACGTCACAGAAAAAGGTACCCAATAATATTATAATCTATGTTTGAGGAGGATTGGGATGTTCCCCTACATAGATCTAGAGTACTATCAGTTTGTTCTGCAATTCCTGAATTACCCTCATTTTCCTCCTTAGACATCAAGTTTGTTCACCTGTTTGATTATTGTTATGTGGGTTATGTAAGGAAGGCATGGTATCAAACAGGGAAGGCATGGTATCAAACAGTAAGACAGGCACAAGTGATCACAGTTCAAGGGTGTTTATTGAACTTCAATTGGGTTTGAAAAAAGCAAATCTAAACGTATATCCAAAGATGGGAGCAAGCTACAACCATCAAATAATAATAACACAGTCCTAATGGTGTCTTGTCAAAATAAAAGGGTCTATACTAATAAACCTATTGCCAATCCTTACGTCTATATAGAATTAGTGTGGGAAAACAAAGTTATACACAAGAAAAGTGTTCAAGAAATGATATGTCAGAACATTCAAGCCATTGGCTTCCCTTCCCCACGTTTTCAGCACTGGACAAGGTGGCACACTCAAGCTTAGCACAGTCTCTGGCTGCTCTAGCCCTAGGGTGCAGTTAAAAACCTCAACATCATGACCTTCTTTGCCAAAGTCTCTTTGCCATTCAAAGTCACTTTTTTTGAGGGCCCGATGCAATAGACAAAAAACAAAGTTCATTTCTCATCAGGGTTTCAAACGTACACATTCTTGGGTGATTTTCTGTTCACCCCAGGTGCCCCTCAGCAGTACTCAGACCCACTTCTTAGGATTTCACATGTACAAATTCTCGGGTGATTCTCTGTTCACCCCAGGTCAGACCCAGTTTAACGCAAAACCCTCTCAGGTGATTTTCGCTTCACCGCGAGTCCGCCACCATTGGGCTTAGACCAACTTTAACACAAGGCTTTCAATTGATCTCCCTCTGCCGGGCTCGGACCAACTTTCTCAGCTTTTCCACAAATGTTCTTTACTACATCAACATTGAAGACTTTCAATTGTGCGCAGGGTTTTGCTTGACCCATTGCAGGACCACTTCGATTCATAATTCTCTACAATTCTTTCACTTTTCAGTTGGATACCTTACAGAGACCATTGATTGAGCACCCACGTGGTGCCAGAACACTCTGTCAAAGGTACTGTATCTTTATTTCCAAATTCAATCACTCATCAGCAGTTCAACTTTACTTACATCTTTTATCACAAGTATTTCAAACAATGTTTGTTCCAGTGCTGGGCGTACAATGTTGCTGCTTGCAACCTTGGCTTCAACACAGACCGGTCTTGTATCGGTCTCCCCAACTCACTGGCTCTGTTGATTTCACTGTTGCTGCTTTGTTGTTGGAGCCAAGGACAGTACCACGGTGGCTGGTAATTCTCTCCGCCTTGAGTCTTGATGCGGGAGGACCCCAGGTTTCTCCAACACACAATGCAGGATTCTTCAGCTTTTTTTCCTGGTCGTATGCTTTCCAATCTCGAGGACTCATGAAAGCAACTCTTCCTCGACGAAAATGTCAAGGGAACTTCCCTCCTTGCAATTCCCTTCTGTTTCGCCTTCTTTCTCCTCTTGTTAAACTGCCATCTTGGAGCTGCTGTTTCCTCATGTGCTTTGTCTCGCTCAGAGTGTGCTCTCGTGCTCCGCCTTTTATCCATGTGGGGAAGCTCAATGGAAGTCGGGTGTGTGTGATGGTCAGTCATTGCCTGACCATTGTATTGGGACATGTCAAGTATACGGCTTTGGTGTTAGTATATTTTCTCTCATAGTAGGGCTGTCTGTGAGAAAGTGTTTGTGTTGTAAAGGGAGGGGGTTGGAATTCCTAAATATCCTACTTGGTAGGATGGGGTAAAGGAGTTATAATGAAGGGGACACTGCATCTCACCAACTGTGGTCCCACTCCCCAAAAAAACACTCACCCAGGTGATCCTCCCACACTGGTCCACCCTCAGGAACTGGATTCAAAAGCGAGAGCTCTGTCCTGAGCACCTGGATGAAAGATCCCTGGGGCCTAGTTGGTGAGACACCTTCTGGTTTCTCACAGTAAATGTGCAGTCCACTGTTACTCCAAAATCACTGAGAAAATCATGAGAGCCAGTCAGGAGGATATTCTGCTCAACGGTTTTGAAAGTTGTTACCCTCAAATGGTCTAAGATGAGGGCAAGGAAAAGGGTAATAGAATGCGGGAGACTCTAGCTATAAAATGTTCCTTAGGAGAAGAACACCTGAGGCAGGTTGCATGTGAAACTGAACCGTCAAGTTGGGCATGACTTTCAGCTGCATTCCCTGCAATAACCAGACCAGGATTTGGGAAAAAGTGAATGTAGTGTACAAAGTTGGAAGTTCTGTGGACACAATTAATTCCTTAATGAAAAGATGAAGTCAACGTTTGATAAATTTGAAATTATATTATTGCAGGAAATGTGGTTAAGAAAGTCCCCTGATATGGATCATTTTATTATAGATGCTAAATTTGTTAAGAAGGGCAGGAGAAGGAGAACCTCATGGGGGATTCTCATGCTAATAAAATATAAAAAGGGACAATCTATTGAGAAGATACATCTATCTGCAGACTCAGTGCTTGCCACGAAAGTTACTGACCAATATGACAGAAAATTGCATTGTCTACTTATAATTAATATCTACTTCAACCCAATTTGTGCCAAAATGCATGATGTTGTTAATGAAATTGAGAATATTTTGATTATGTGGTCGAGGGATAATAAGGGTTGTCCCATAATTCTTGATGGGGCTTTAATCGCAAATGTATGGTAATGGATGTGGCTTTTGAAGAGCAGACACTTGCTGGTCAGATAGCACAGCGAGTAGAGCACTCACTTTGACAACCGTGCAGAGCCTGCCGATGCAGATTCCAATCCCGGCAGGGCCAAACCCTTGATGACATCAAGAAATTTGAGATAGAGAAAACGTGTGCGAGTGATCATGCAATGCTGAGATTAGACTTTCAAAGACCAGTTATAAGAGACAGTAGAACGAGAGTAGGGAGGATTCTAGAACTGTCAATTGAAGGAGATGGCTGCTTGAGAGCTCTGCTCCTGCCCTGAGATCCTGTTTATATTTGCAGATGGCAGACTCCGCCTCTATTGAAATGTCGGACTACCTTCCTCTAGAAGATACAGACAGGGGGTGAACCAGCTGAATTTCATGAAAGTGACATCCAACCCTCCAAGAGAGTTAAAGAAGATGGACTGATTGCCTGTAGGGCTGATGGTCGATCTGCAGCAGATTACCTGAGAGAGATTATGGCCATCATTGTCCTATCCATTAAAAAATTAAACAGACTGTTCTAGAGATGAAAAGTGACCAAGCTTTGGTTAAAAAAGCAAACTGAAATGCTGGAGACCAGGATCTCTGACTCTGAAGATCATTTCTGTGCACTAGAAGACAAAGTTTCTCATCTGACTCTACGCTTGGAGGATGCTCCGAAAAAGATTTCTCAGCAAGAAAACTACTCAAGATGCTCAAATCAAAGAATAACTGGTTTTCCTGAAGGAGTTGAGAATGGATGGCCTGTGGATTTCCTGCAGAAAACTTTACCAAAACTATTGAAACTCCAACCAGGAGACCTGCTTGAAAATTAGAGAGCACACCGTACTTTGGCCCCAAAACCTGCTCTGGGCCAACACCCCAAGCCTTCTCTGGTGAACTAGAACTTGGAGAACTGAGATGGGGTGAAACACACAGGATTATGCTTTTTTAAATGACTACAGCAAAGAAATTGCTGTTGAGAGGAAGCTTTTCTTGGAGTCAAAGCATCTGGCACAGGAGAAACATCTTAGAACATGATCTACCCCGCGATTTTCAAAGTTGTTATGGGTGGTGTCACTTATGCCTTTACTGACCACCATAAGGCCATGAGCTTTCTAAACGCTCCACATCCAGGGAGAAATGGAAAATTACTGTTCGTGAAATCGAGAAATGAACACCTGGCTATGTGCTGTTTTCTCTCATCTTAATATGAGATTCACTTTTATCCTTCTTGTGTGTTGTTTGCAAATTTAATCTTATCTCTCTTTAGTTTTAAAATTAATTCTTTAAGCATCTTTCAATCGCCTATTGCCGTTATAGAAAGTCAGTTAGCTTGAAGCTTTGCAGTGTGCATTGAATTCGCTGATGGAACTCCCTAGGTCCTTTCCTTTAATGCCTTGCTTCTATACAGTGTGTATGGATGTGTTTGCTGTGACCGGCAACGTATCCGCCATTACCCCGGTGAGGACTTGTCCATGAGGCCTGAAGCTAAATATTTACTGGTAAGGAGCGCCTGACGATAAGAGCTTGAGCAGCTAACCATTCCAGTTCTACTTTCGCACTCCTTTGCATCATCACCCAATAAGGCACTATAAGCTCCTCCAAATGTAATTTGCAATGTGAGAAATATGCCAGTGTGTATGTAAAGCTTCTTTCACCTATGTATGATGTATGCACTGTGAGAAGTACCTGTTTATTTTGCAGAGCGCTACATTCAAGAAGCCGCTTCAAGCGCTGAATAGAAATGCACACTCTGCTATTTTACCTAAGCACAGTTATTTTTGGACAGTCAGAAATTCAGAATGTTGGTAGGTGCCTCTCCTACCGTCATCTTTATTCCCTACTTCATGACTCTTTTTCTCTGCAACCCATTGTCCTTTCGTCCACAGAGCATCAACCCACAATAGGAGTGAATGCGTGTGAAACTATCTCTGTCTTAAATTATACTGCTTAACATACACAACGGCATTCCTGCATTTCAAATGCCAGTTCTCCATAGAACACCGCGTTCAGCAAATAGCTGACGTTTAAATAAACGCACTTTATGCTGAGTATTTACAACTTCATAGGGCGCTGAATTTGCTTTTCTGGCTGCACACACGAGGGAGCTGCTCTATTTTAACCCCCTCCCTAAACTGCACTTCAGTCGGCTGTGCAGAAACGTGGACTGAAAGTAGGCCGAGGCAATGCACGAAAAACACGGACATCGAGAAGGAAAACTTGGTTATCCTAGAACCTTCTTCCAGATGCACTTGTGCAGCTCGCAGGATTCTGCAAAGAAGCTAACTCCCAGATCACTTGGACACGTGGCACGTAGACAAACACCAAAAAAGTCACACTCTATAATTTACTTCAGAGGGCTTCCAAAACACACCTGCTGTTTTAAAGGTTGGCCTCTGCAGTATTTCTCTTGTGCAGTGCTTCTTAAAGCTAAGTGATACCATCTTGCGAGATGGTGCAGTGCGGCTAGATGGCAGGTGAAGTGTTTTCATTCACTGCCAGCCACATGTACACTCCATACCGTGATACTTTGGTTGTGTGACCTTTGCCAAAGAGAAGCGTTCGTGTTGTGTTGTTGGGGGGTTGCACATTGGTAACCAGACTGTAATATTGTATGCGAGTGGTGGATTGTTGGGCTCCGATGGAGCACACATCTGACACTCTCTGCTCCCAATTCAGAACCTCTTCCTGGTGTGTTTTTCTCATTTTCTACGCCTGCATGGTCCGCTTGCCTATATCCGTCTTGTGTGTCATGCATAGATTACAGATGCAACCCGTTGAGAGTTTTGAGGGAGAAAGGGTAGAATAAGGGGAAAAGAAAAAAGAAAACGATTAAGGGGAAGAAAGGAAAGAAAAATGGAACAGAGGAATATCGAGTGAACGAGATCTGTACATCCCACACTTACTATGAGATTTTAAAGGAATGTTTTACCAGGAAAGTTTCAATGTGTGATGAACTTTATCATATTATTATGCAATGCGCGCTGCAGCCATGTAATAATTTGACAGAAATTATACTAAGTTGCAAAAAATGTTTAATGCATGTTGTGCCCTTCTCCTATATGAGGCTGCATGTGCATTTGGTATATTTTCTTTTTTTTGTGAGGCAGTTAAATGATGCAGAGACGTGAAAAATAACAGTTTGTCTTGTTGACTCGGGGTCCTGAATTGCATGTAATTGTTAAAAAGTAACTGTAAACCTGCATTAATAAATGGGCTTGGTCTTGGTAGTGTAACATATGTATTTCCATTTGCCTCATGATTTGATTCGCCCCCATTTTCTAGAATTGCGCTTCAAATGTAATGAATTAGAAAAGAACGTATGAAACATGGTCATGAGAGTGCACACCAGGATATATGATATGCTGGTGAAGAGGGAAGGGAGGGAAAAAAACAGGTGAAAGAAAAAAGGGTAAAAAAAGATGAAGGGACTGCCTTATGCTATTATCCACCAGGAACATTGCCACTTGCTGTTTATCATTATCCACTGCACTGATATGGACGGTCCCTGTAAATACTTTCTGCTTGTGAGTGATGGTGTTATCCTGCCTATCCGTGGTTGTTGCAATGTCGTTCATCTTTGCACAATATTTAATTCGGGAGATATTTGCGCAGGTCATGCCCCCTGGTTGACTGGATGGAGCTCAATTTCCCATATTATTGTATCAATTAATCTACACCTTTGCGCCGGGAAGTGCGGATTGAGCATATGGTTTAATTTTTGTTTTGTTTTCTTTAAAATGGCTTTAGAGTAGGTCATATTTGGATAATGTTATTTTACCTATGTTTCTGTTAATACTTAATAAATCAGTAGTAAGGTTTATTTTATTATACTCTAATGGGGGATCTTTCTGGCTGGGAGGAAGGGAGAATGCTTCATTAGTTTGTACAAATATATTTGCAGAGTTGCTTTTGTTTATGACATTTTTGGTTCTTTAACTTGTTTCCATTCTTTTATCAATTGTTGAAGACTAGGTATTTTCATAATTTTTTAGTCCTAATTCCTTTATACTTTTCAAGTTGTATGCTAAAATCTATAATGTGCTTGATCCATCTGCATCTTCTTCTTAGTATGTTAAAATATGTGGCTGGGAGGCTGCAGGATCACTATCTGCTACTCTTTAGCCATGTTCTATCCTCAAATTGTTCCAGGTTCATTTGTATATTACTTTTATTTTCGCATGTTTTTTTAATGTTTACATTTTTACTTTTCTCTTTTGGATTTGAAGTATGTATTTCTTGCGTCCTTTTATTTTGTAGGGAATTTGACCTTTCATGTTGCTAACAGATATATTTCAAATATGCATTTTGACTTTGTGGATGGTGGCTAGTAGATTAACATACTTCAACCTTAGCCAACTCACAACATTTCCTCCAGAATTGGGAGACAAATTGACTCCCTCTATCAGAGATCACTGCTGATGGAAATCCATGAAGACGTACAATTTGTTTTCGGAACACCTTTGCTAAAAATGATGACGTGGGAAGTCCTTTGAGGCAA
The DNA here is from genome assembly GCF_040938575.1 of Ambystoma mexicanum. Taxonomy (NCBI): domain Eukaryota; kingdom Metazoa; phylum Chordata; class Amphibia; order Caudata; family Ambystomatidae; genus Ambystoma; species Ambystoma mexicanum. The sequence continues at coordinate 810,481,765 of NC_090932.1, forward strand.
TGAAATGAGCTATTTTGTAAAACAAGTCCACTATTACTAGGATTGTATTATAACCCAAATAAGGGGGTAACTCAAACTCAGTAATAGAAATGGTATGCCATGGTGCTGGTGGAACAGGTAACGGTTGAAGTAGTCCTGCTGGTCTCTGCTTTGAGCTTTTGTTTTGAGCACAAATACCACAAGTTTGGATGAAATCTATGATATCCTTATGCCATGTTGGCCACCAAAAATGTATTTTAATCTTGGCTGTTGTCTAAGCGATTCCAGGGTGGCCTTGTAGTGTTGCTCCATGTTAATCTGCCATGACCTTCCGTTGTAGCTCCTTATTTGGTAGGTAAAGACGATTCTGGAAATAAGGTAAACCTTCTTGAATGCAACACTTTGGTCCTTTTGACTTCCAGGCCTCCAACTCTGAAGTGGTCATGCTTAGTAGAATCTGTGATTTTAGGTCTTCTTCTGAAAACCCAGTGACTCCCAGCACCTTCTCTTCTGGAATTATGCTTACTGGATTCAAAGTGCTTTGGACCTCTTCTTTCTCTCCAATACGTAACAAGGCATCTACTTTATCATTATGTACTCCTGGACGGTAAGTTATAACAAAATCGTATTTCACAAAAAACAATGCCCAGTGGAGTTGTCGGGATGATTGACTCTTTGCATTGCGTAAATATTGCAGGTTTCGGTGTTCTGTGAGAACTGTGATGGTATGCCGGGCCCCCAATAAATGGTGTCTCCATTATTTGAAAGCATGTTTTATTGCTAGTAATTCCTTATCTGTGATACTGTAATTTAATTATGCTGTTAAAAACTTCTTTGACCAGAAGGCCACTGGATGAGGTTGTCCGGTTTCGGTATCTTTTTGAGACAATACAGCCAGGGCTTTAAGTGGGCCGGGGCCTGCCGGGGCTGGGCCCCGGCAGGCTCTGAAATTTCGTTTTGAGGCGGGGCCCTGCCGGCGCCCAGTAATCTCCCCTGGCAGCCCCGGCCACTACACGAAAAGGCATTTTTTTCTACAGCCTGAAGCGCTCGCTCGTTTGCTAGAGTTTCAGGCTACAGAAAAAAATGCCTTTCAGCCATAATGGTGGCGCCGCACCTGCGAGGCATCCCTTTAATCAAGAGATTCCCGTCGGCCGGCGCCACCATTATGGAAAAAACGTGAGGCCGCTGAAAGCAGAGGCCTTGCTTTCTAAATACTGGAGCTGCCGCGCATTCGCGGGAGTTTCAGTATTTAGGAAAAAGGCCTCTGCTTCCAGTGGCCTCACGTTTTCAGCCTTAATGGTGGTGCTGCCCCTCCCCAGCTGGCGAGGGCAGCACCACCATTAAGGCTGAATAGGCAGGCGCTGTCCCCTGCCAGGCAAGCCTACACAAAATAAATGCAGAGATCAGCACCCTCTCCCCATAGGGGAGAGGGTGCTAATCTCTACGAAAGGCTGCCTGGCAGGGGTGGCAGTAGCCCATTGAGCCCGGGCTCGTTAAGGGGGCGTGGCCTAACGGGCCATCAAGACCCCCGCTGTTAGGCCACGCCCCCTCGATGAGCCCCGGCTCGATTTGTAGTGCCACTTAAGGCACTGAATACAGCTCCCATTGCAGCACTCGACGTGTCATTTTCTACTACAAACGGTAGCTCAGGTTGTGGGTGTCTCAAAATGGGAGCACTGGTAAAATGTTTTTTCAAGGTCTGGAAAGCTTCTTCCACTTCCTTGGTCCAGGAGAATGCCTTGTGCTTTTGCAATAACAAAGTTATTGGATGGACTAGTTGGGAAAATCCTGAACAAACAAAGCGTCTATAAAAATTGGCGAATCCTAAAAAACATTGGATTCCTTTCACTGACGTTGGGGAAGGCCAATTCAAAACTGATTCAACTTTTCGATTGTCCATTTGAATTCCCATTGGTGACAGGATGAATCCCAAAAATTCCACTGAGGTTGCATGAAATTAGCATTTCTCCAGCTTGACAAATAACTTGTGTTGCCGTAGTTTCATAAGTTCTGCCCTTACATGACTAATGTGCTCTTGGGCCTGAAAAAATTAGAATGTCATTGAGGTACACTACAGCACTGACATCTAGAAGTTCACGTAAAACATAATTCATAAAGTTCTGAAAAGCTGCTGGAGCGTTGCATAAGCTGAAAGGCATAACTTGATACTCATATAAGCTGTATTTTGTGCGGAAGGCAGTTTTCCATCCCCTTCTTTGATTCTCACTAAGTGGTAAGCTCCTCGAAGGTCCAGTTTGGTAAAAACTTTGGCATCCTTAACTTGGTCCATTAACACTGGAATGAGTGGAAGGGGGTACCTGTTCTTAACTGTGATCTGGTTTAAGGCATGATAGTCTATGTAAGTACAAAGGTCCCCTTCCTTCTTGGGCATGAAGAACAGAGGATAGGACATAGGAGACTTAGAAAGCCAAATAAAACCATTGGCTAGGTAATTATCCAAATATGTCTTCAAATGAATATTTTCTTGTTCGATTAAAGCATAAATTCTACTACATGGGGTTTTGGAACCAGGAGTTAAATCAATTTGACAATCATATGGCCGGTGTGGAGACAACATGTTGGCCTGCTCTTCTTCAAAAACTTCTTGAAAATCTTGATACTTTGGTGGATTAAGGTGGGTTCTTCTCTTGAAATGCCTTGAACCTCTTTTCCAAAGGTTTCGCCTTGAACATAGCAGGAGTGTTTGCATTCCTCAGTAAATACTAAGGTTCTGGCACGCCAATCAATCTGTGGATTATGTTTCTCTAACCATGGAATGCCTAAGATTACTTTAAACTGTGGTGCACTGATTAGGTCAAACGAGATCTTTTCTTGATTTCCCTCCTGGCAAAGCAAAGTGCAAACTTCAGTACACTTCGTCATTGGTCCGGATATCAGTTGAGTACCCTCCACTGCAGTGACATTTTCCACCACAGCCTTTCGGTGTATACCAATACCCATCTTGCATGCTAGTTCGTAATCCATGTATTTTCTAATCGCACCACTGTCCACATATGCTTCCAGAGCATATATCTTGGAAGGTTGAAGGTCACTACTTAAGATAGCAGGAACAACGAAATGAGAGATCTGAATGTCCTTCTTCTGGCTCGACAAGTCAACCTCTACACTTGTCGGGCGTTGGAGTTTTCCGCCAGTTCATTTTTTATTAAATTCCTGTCTGCCTTTTCTACAGCTCCCACTGGTTTCCACTACGGTTTCACTGGACAATTTTGAAGATGATGACTGGCTGAACCACTAAAGAGGCATACATTCTGCTGTATTCTTTTGTCTCTTTCTTCTTTAGAAATTGGACCCTGAACACCTCCTAACTGGATTGGCTCAGAGTGACTTTCAGTCACTTGACGAGTTCCACTGTCTTTTGAATGAACACAGAGTGATCTAGTCTCTGATCTGGCCCGACCAGTGCGTCGGTCCTGCAACCGGTGATCCAGTTGTATGGTTAGGTCAATGAATTGGGCACAATCTGTAGGAGGGTTCACTACTTGCGCCAATATGTCCTTGAGTTCTCCTCATAATCCTCGATAAAAGAGTGTTGTTCTCTTCTCCTCAGGCCAATTTGTCTCTGCTACTGGTCGATTAAAGGAAGCTAAGTAAGCTAACAAGTCTTGGTTACCTTGGCGTAAAGAGAGCAGCGCATTATCTAAGGCCTGTCCTTGAGCATGATAGGCAAAGATTTTCTCTAACTCCTGCCGAAAACAGGGAAGTTTCTTAATAATGGGTCATCTCGATTGACTAAGGGAATGGACCAGTCAGCAGCATGTCCACCCAAATATGATAACACAAACGACACCTTAGCCTGATCTGAAGGAAAGACCCTGGGTCTACATAGGAAGTGTAAATTATATTCACTCATGAAGACTGCAAAGCGCTTCGGATCCCCCATAAACCTTTGGGGGCTGCTAGTGGAATGTTCCTGGGTAAAACCACCTGTAGAGGAGGACTGGGAGCAGAAACCTGACCCTGTGGGACACAACCTGGAAGTCGTGCTTGTCCTGCTTGGGACTGTAATAATTGGCCACCCAATTCATCAGTGCGTTCTCTGTTAACCACCAACTCTCTCCTGGGAGAATTGGTTTCTGACCTAGCTGCATGGACTTCTGCCCTTACCTCCCCAAAAATCTGAGATAAATTGTCTATTTCTGTGTTTTCCATTATGCTCAGGTGGAGTATTTTAAGTACAGCTTTGCATTCTGTAGTGCGCACCTGGACTCCTCGCGAGCGTAATACCTTCCCAGCTTGTGGACCTGATACCTTGGAGCCTTTAGGATTCTTTTTCTGTTTTGAACGAATGACAACAATAGAAATGCAATAACATCTATTAACTGAGATAATACTATATGAGATGTGTATTCCGTAATCACTCCCTTTTAACTCTAGGGCTGAATTCCCTTCTCACCTGAGTTTTATTATTGTGGAGCTCTCCATTCTTCTTTTCTACAGGGGCGCGTTGAGATGAAGAAACAATGGTAACTTGGGTTGCTGATGAACTCTATAGCTTCTTGCCTTGAAATGTCTATTCTTTTAAGAATGAGTCTTTGGGTAAGTAATCAGGTGAAGATACTGTAATCTTTAAGTGCTTTAATTGATTCCTGCGTTGGAGAGATATCTCTTACTAATTACTTTTTTGCAGGTTCCAGGAATTTGGGAAAGAATTACGGCTGCGGATGGTTGCAGAGTTACTCAGGATGAGAAAACATTTTAAAAATCGTACGTTCGCCAATACGGAGTAGCTGCAGCCTTCGAGGTGGAGCGCAGGAATAATTGTGAGGTGAAAACTTGAAGAACCTTCAGGTACGTAAATGCTTATAAAATGTCTTCTCTGTTAAACTGTTAAGTTCGTTTTTTACTTAAATACCTCTTGTGTTGTCTGCATATTTTCAGAAAGCTGAGGAAAATAACCATCGGAGGATGCAGTGGCTGCATAAGAAACTTCTGACTGAAGATGCAGCAGCTGCAAATGAAAAACTGCTGACTGAAGATGCTGCGGCTGTGAGTGAAACTTCTGACGGAAGATGCTGTGACTGCGAGCAAATAAATGTTCTTACTGAGGATAACAGTGTCAGAGATAACCTCTGGCAGGTAAGTCTCTTCTATGAACTATGGTACTCTGTAGCTTATTTGTAAAACGAATGTCTCTGTTATCTCCTTTTTTGACATGTTCTGTGAGGAGAAACGCTGGTAGCGTTACCTGCTGTCAGCAGAGCAGATGCGAAGCACGCGTTCCAGCGGAGGCGGGGCTTAAGTAGCTCCCTCTGCAATATGAATAGAACAGTGCTACTACTTGTAAATGGGTTTTGCACAGCAATGTTAAGTGTATGAAATTACTGTTGTACATCATTGGAGTCTATGGAAGTAGAGGCTGTGGATGGTGTAAATGCCATATGTGCCAGGCTAACACCCACCTTTGACCTGCTGATTTATATAATGTTCCCTGCCTAGCCTGAATGCCTGAATGAGGACTGTGCTCACTGACTGGGATCATGACAGAAAGAGAGTTGTGTGTCATCCGCATATCATTGAAAGTTGAAGGTGAAGACAGAGGTAATGTCGGTCAAAAGGGGCCAAGTCGACATTGAAAAACCGGGTGGATAGGTTCGATCCCTGGGGGATACCATAAGTAGAGAGAGTGATAGCAGAGAGAAAGGAACCAAGCTCTACCTGCGAAGGACGGTCAGAAAGAAAGGATGATAGCCACGGTAGAGCTTGATCAGTTGTGCCCAGGGTCTCATCGAGTTGGAAGATCAGGATATTGTTGCTCACCGTATCAAAAGCATAGGAGAGGTCAAGAACACTGAGCACAGAGTGAGAGTTAGAGTCAAGATTTGAGACCAGGTCTTCACAGATGTTCAGAAGAGCAGTTTCCATGCCTCTGGGTGCTCTAAAGCCTGACTGATGGTCATTAAGGTAACCAACAGATTCAGTTTGGAGGGTAAACTGGGAGATAGCCAACTTCTCCAGAAGGTTTGAGCAGAGGGTGCACAAGAGAGTGCTTGAGAGAAGTGCAGAAGACTCCAGTTGCGAAGGAGAGGTTGCAGAGGTCTGCCAAGGCTGGAGCTAGCGAGTCAATGTTGTCCTTGATGGTTTTGGAGGGGCAAGGGTCCACCTGCTTGGAAAACATATCCTAAAACACTGGAAGAAATGTTGTGAAAGCTCAGGGGTTAAATATCTACTGAGTTCGGAATGTTCCATCTGGAGGAACTCGGCAATACGATTTAATAATCATACCCACGTGTGGCCCTCTTGGCAGTCTGCATGCATCTGGGAATTGAGGTCGATTCACAATGGAGTTTGAATGCTTACATTTGATTTACTTAGGTTTAAATATAATTTGCGTATGTCTGCAGAAGATCGTCAATATCGTGTGCTTTGTGAAGTTTTTGAGAATTTATTTGCGCCGTTAAATGCCTCATTGCTTAATGTTACACCTATACTACACTTATCCAAAAGTACGCCTCTTTGGGTTTCTACTCTGTATGAACTACTTGCGCCGGTGGATGGTAATGTTCCTTCTGAGCAGGGTAGGGCTACCTGGACCTTCGAATAGGGTTTTGACTTATCGGAAGGAGATTGGAATTGCATTTGCGCAGGACCCTACAGATATAAAGTTGAACTGGATCTGAGGTTTACTCAACAACGGGTTGTGCATTGTATTTATTGGACCCCTTCGAAAACATTACGTTGTAAGCTTCTGCAAGACGATATATGCTAGAATTGTAAATCAGATGTTGGTACTGGTTCGCAAATGTTCTGGTCCTGTTCTGCAGTGTATTGAATTTGTCCTTGATTTATTGCTCCCTCATACTCCATTGCTATGTGGGCTGGGTTTGTTTCCGGTAGGTATTCGGCTGTCTGTTGCCCAACTCTTTTGGGATTATAGAGCACTGTTGGTAGCTAAGAAACAGATTCTAAAATGCTGGAAGAGTGATGCTAGGCCTTCCATAGAAGGCTGGCTGCAGGATTTAACCATTATATCAAGTAGAGAAAAAGTGACTTATCAAAGATTTAAAATAGCTGACAAATGTTCTGCTATATGAAATATCCTTAATGACTTGTGTATCTGAAGAATTCCCTTGTTGATTTATTTATTTATTTATTTATTTGTTTGTTTGTTTATTTATTATCTCGCTCTTCCTTTCTGCTCTTTGTTTTCTCTTCCCTTCTCTGATTCTATCTTTTCTTTTCCTGCCCATTGCATTATTTGTAAAAACTGTACAAAAATAATGATGTTAGGTTGTCTAAATGATGTTGTTTACTTGCAAAAATGTTGCTGTTTCTATCTTCTTCATTTCAAAAACTTTCATAAAGAAATTTTATAAAAAAAGGAATAAAAAGCAGGAACGGAGGAAGGAGGCTTGAATGTAGTGTTAAGCTGTGCTGGAAATAGGCTGATTCGGTTTAGTCGAAACTATGATACGGTGAATGCCTGTTTCGTGTCTTGTTGGAACAAATTAGGCGAATGGACCAAAGACTGGCACCATTCCCCGTTGGAGGTTTCTAAGGTATTGTCCATGCTAAAAGGTCTTCACAGGTTAAATACAAATGGACCCAAAAGGTCTTTATTCATAAAGGTAGACCAAACTATGATAGAGAAATTCACGTAAAAAAGAGTGAATTTAGAAGTGCAATTAAGAGGACCAATACATACAAATACTTAAAATGAAAAGATAAAAAGGTAGGGAAAAAGGTCCTAAACAAAGGTGCAATAATTGGCTAAGTCATCATAGAATTGAAAACTATATTGCCAAGAATCAAGACCTAATAGCAAAGATATCAAGTAAGGACAGTAGTTCAATTTGGTGGACCTTAAATAATAAAAGGGATAGTGAGGTAAAATTACAATCATCCTGTGAACCTGAAGAAGCATGGATAATATACTTTAAGGAAAAATGTAAAAGCAATACAAGCTCTATGTCCCCGGAACACACTACTTTAGGCAAACACTTCATTGCCCCACGGCCACTCGCTTCCTCCCCTCCACTTTACGGTACGACATAGCGGCCTCAGTAGAATGTACGACCACAAATGTGGACCGTTAGTCTGCGCTCTCACAAGGTGCGGCATCAGGCCAACCTTCACCTCTTTGATAGACGCTTCCCGCGCCTCATCAACTTCCTTTCCTCTCCTGCGGTCCCCCCTCCTCTGTCCTCGGCTACCTTGCCTCTACCCTCCCTCCCAGCCCCCTCCCTTGCTCCTTCTTCTCCTCCGCAGGGCGTACCTCTGATCTGTACCCCTCCCCAGAAGTCCTTCAAAGATGGCAACCTTCTCCACATTGCCACTCTTAACTCTCGCTCTGCCGTCAAACATTCCTCTGATATCTGCCACCTTCTTGAGGAACTGGACCTTGACGTACTCGGTCTCACTGAGACATGGTTCGCGGCCAGCTCTGTCACCAGCTTTGACACACTCCTACCTGACGGCTACAAGATCCTCTCCGTGCCCAGGCCCAACCGTGCTGGGGGGGGTGTGGCCCTTATCTTCCCTGAGTGGAGGGGGGGGGTGTGGCCCTTATCTTCCCTGAGTGGATTCCTACCACTGCTATTCCCACGCAGACCTACACCTCTTTTGAATGTCTTGTCTGCCGACTCTCTCTCTCTCCTAGCCATTCCCTTACCGTGGCTACTATCTATCGGCCACCTGGTCAAATTTCCTCCTTCCTCTCCCAGTGGGCGGACCTCTCCTCCTCACTCCTGTCCTCAACCACTCAACTCCTCTTCCTTGGAGACTTCAACATCCACCTGGATGCCTCCTGTCCCCCCTCTGGACTCTTTCGCGACCTCTGCGACTCTCTCTTACTCTCTATTCTCCCATCTGGGCCGACCCATTCTGCTGGGCACACTCTTGATGCCCTGATCTCTTCTTACCTTCCCTTCTCTGTCCCTCTCTCCACTCCTCTCTCCTGGAGTGATCACTTTCTCCTCTCCTCCCACCTCACCCTCCCTACCCCACAGGCAAAGCCACCCTCATCACTGCCATCCTCCTTCTCGGTCATCCGACCCATGAAGCGTGTGTCAGTTGAGGCTTTCGCTGCCACCTTCTCGACCCTTCTTCCCCCTTTGGCTGACTCCCACCCTGACACAGCCCTCTCCACTCTTTACTCTGCTATATCTGATATTCTTGATATCCTTGCCCCTGTCATGAGAATCCACCTGAAGCCCAAAGCCAAATGTAACTCCTGGTTTGACTCGGATCTCGTCACCCTCAAACGCAAGTGCAGGGTGGCAGAGAGGAAATGGCGTGCTTCATGTTCATCCTCTGACAAACTGGCCTGTCGCCTGCTCCAAAGGCATTACCGGCTCTCCGTTCTCACCAAAAAGAGAGCACTTATCCAAGCCTGCATCACTGCGGCATCTAACAATTCGGCTGAACTCTTTAAAATCTGCAAGGAGCTTGCCAACCCTGCTGCAGTCTCTACCTCTCCTGTCCCCTCCCAGGCCCTCTGCACGGCACTGGCCTCTCACTTCATTTAAAAAACTCAGGACATCCTGTTCTCACTCTACTCCCATCACCTCCCCCCCTCTATTCCCTGCCCGTCCTCTGGCCCTTCTGCAGCCACCCCTCCTCTCTCCTTCTCTGCCTTTCCCCTTTTTTCAGCTGATGAGGTTTCGAGACAAGTTAGATCTATGAAAGTCTCGTCAACACAGGTCCACCCCTGCTCCTCCAAAACTATTAAGGACCACATCGACTCCTTGGCTCCTGCCCTTGCTGACTTCTGCAATCACTCCTTCGCCTCTGGAGTCTTCCCATCCCCTCTCAAGCACTCCCTTGTGCACCCCCTTCTTAAGAAACCCTCCTCCGACCCGTCCTGCCCAGCTAACTATCGCCCTATCTCTATTACTCCTTTCCTGGGCAAGCTCCTGGAGAAACTTGCCATTTCCCAGCTTAATCTCCATGCTGAATCTGTTGGTAGCCTTCATGGCCATCAGTCTGGCTTCAGAGCTGCCAGAAGCACGGAAACTGCTCTCCTGAACATCCGTGAAGACCTGCTCTCGAACCTTGACTCTAACATTCCTTGTGTTCTCATTTTGCTTGATCTCTCTTCTGCCTTTGATACTGTCAACCATTCCATCCTGCTCAACCGTCTCCGTGATAACCTGGGTATCACTGGTCAGGCTCTGGCTTGGCTGACCTCTTTCCTCTCAAATCGACCCTCCCAGGTCCAACTGGGGTCTTTCCTGTCTGACATCTTTTTCTCTACCTGTGGTGTCCCCCAGGGTTCAAACCTCTCTCCCTGGCTGTTCAACCAGTACCTGGCACTTCTCACCCACCGCATCGCTGCTCTCTGCCCCTACTTTCAGTGCTATGCTGATGATACCCAGCTCATTTTCAGGCTACCCTCGGCCTCCTCTTCTCCTTCCCTCATCTCTGACTGTCTTTCTGCTATCCAGGAATGGTGTGCCGCCAACGACCTCTGCCTTAATGCCAGTAAAACCGAGATTCTACTCATCGGCACACCCACTCCCTCCTTCCCTGCAGCTCTCTGGCTGGCCTCTTTTGGCCCTCTTCCTGCTCCTACCTGCAAGGCTAAAAACCTTGCGGTTATCTTCGACTCCACACTCTCCTTCTCGCCTCACATTTCTGATGTTTCTAAGAAGTCACACTACCAGCTGCACCTCCTCAGAGGTATCCTTCCTTTCCTCTCCTTCCCCCAGAAGCTCACTGTCTCCAGAGCCCTGGTTCTCTCGAAGCAGGACTACTGTAACAGCCTCTACCTAAATCTGCCTGCCTCTACTCTCCGCCCTCTGCAACTCATCCAGAACAGGACTGCGAGACTTGTCCTTGGCCTCAAGCCCCGGGACTGTATCTCTCCAGGACCGAAATCGCTACACTGGCTCCCTCTGGCTGCGAGGATTAAGTTCAAAACCCTCTGCATTGTCCACAAAGCCTTCTGGGGCCTCGGGCCAAAATACCTTCAACTCTCCCTTCCTAAATATCTTCCTTCTCGAGCACTTCGCTCATCCGCCTCCAACTCCCTCAGGGTCAGCCGCTTCTCTAAGCAACGAGTTGGTGGGAGATCTCTCTCCGCTGCAGGGGCCTCCCTCTGGAACATCCTTCCTGCCTCCCTAAAACTTGAGGTGAACCATCTCCGGTTCCGGAAGCGCCTCAAAACCCTTCTTTTTGCTTCTGCTTTCTCTCCCCCTCCCCTGCTAAATCACTGAAATTGTACTAAATCAGCAACTGGGCCACTCACCAATCTCGGTCCTTGGCCCAGCCACTCTCCCCTGCACTGCCTTCCCGGCAACCCCTGCACTGCGGGACTGTCTCTGTATCCCTACAGCCCCTCTTCCCAGCACTTGTCTGCACTTATCTTGCACTTGCCACCAGCTGGCCCTTCTTATTTATCTTGTTCGTTACTAACCATGTACTGCACTTTTCCCTCTCCCTTTCCCCCTTGCACTTTTCCCATCCCCTTAACCTTGCACTTGCGCGATCTGAATGACACCTGGCCTAATAGGATCGTTGTCTGTCTCCCTTTGTTCCCCCCTCCCTGCCTCGTCGCGCTTGAAACACGTGTGTATAGGCGCGTTTCAAATGCCATATCATATCATATCATATCATATCAACGATTCGCGCCCGAGCTGGCGTACAACAAAATCCACTTCTATGAAGTGCATTAACCCCCCACATCAGGGAGTCGCCTCCTCTCACCTGCTGCCCAAGAAAATGCCTGGATCCTCACTACAGTACTCCCACCCTGCTCCCCCCGAGCAGCCTCAGCACTCAAGGGCCACATTGCACAATTCGCGGCAAGTAAACTACTTTCCTCACAACCCTGCATGATCACTCATGTGCATATAGCAGGTCTCGCCATGCCTGATGATTTAATCTCCCTGGATGCGGATGCCTTGCAATACGGACCTCCCACCGATACGTACCTTTAGAGCCACCAACCACCATCAGTTAATGTTGGTCACCCACAAGCATATCACAAAGATTTTTGGAGGACTCCAACACCCCAGCCCTGTGAATGCTTGCCTTCCTAAGTATGCACACAATCCGTACACTACTGACACCCGCCCAGCATGGAATGCTTTTAACAATTGGCTGCCCATAGCACTCCCTCGCTCCTCCTTGATCTGAAGACCTGCACCCCGAGCACAGCAGGCAGCATGCCCCCCCACAAACACATTAGACCATCATTGCACCTTCACAACTTATCTGCTCAAACTACTCCCCAGGAAACCCACACTAGGAACTCATGCCTCAGGTTGCACACCACCTTAAATTCAGGTGTGAGTCATGAAACTGCAAGCAGTCCATCTATGATTCTCACTGACACTATTACTAGATTACACCCATTCTTCACTTCAAAGCTCAGACTCAAACACCATGTACAACCCTACACTCATTGCCCAGATGCAACTCCCATCCCCACACACAGCAGAATCTCAAGCCCATCACCCCATGCAACAGGTCACCATCACATCACCCCTAGAAAACAGATGTTTATCCCTAAATCGTCACTGAAAGCTCTAGCTCCCCCTTAAAACTACCTTCCACATCTACACCCCAATTCCAGCTATTCCACTCCTCCTCCCATCATTGCCAAGGACCCCAGCAAAATCCACAGCATTCATCAGGACCAAATCTCACCCCAACAATAGTTACCTCCCTCTCCTCGCCACCTAGCCTCTCTGAATGAAGCCCCTACCCCTGATCAAGCCTCTGTCACCTTGCTCACTGACCCTCAGCCTTTCCTAACATGCGCCTTGATCAATGCTTGTTTGCTTCCTGCCCATGCACTCGACATCCATGACCTCATCACCAATAATAACCTAGACACACTATCCGTCACGGAGAGCTGGCTGCATGAAGCATCTGGCCCAGCCCTAGCCTTAGCTATGACCACAGGATATACCATCCTACGGAATGACAGACCCACCACCAGGGGAGGCGGAGTCGCTATGATTGCTAGATAATCCATTCCTCTCAGACAAGTTCATACATCCATTGATGGGAATACTGATCTTCTCTCTCTCAAATGTTCCCCATCCCCTACTTGCACCATCACCATGCACCTCATCTATCGCCCCATGGCCCTTCTCCAAATTTTGAGCAAAACCTACTTCATATTCTCCAGGATAACCTCAAAGCTTTCCAAAAATAATCCTGCTAGGAAACCTCAACCTGGGCCTCCAAGGCCCTAATTATCTACCCTCTAAATCTTTATCTGACACACTCTGAACACTAGGCTTCATCCAACGCATCCCCAATCCCACACACAATAAAGGGTGTACATTGGACTGGATCACAGACCACAGCTGTGAAATTTCCAGAAGCGCCAACACACCCTGTCCATGGTCTGCCTGGTATATTTTACATTTCTCTATCACACAGTCAAACAAACCTACAGCACCTCCCAACCCCCTTCCTCCTGCTGTCACAAAGCGCTCATGGAAGCTCACCAGAGACAATATCCTACCCCTGATCATCATTACCAGCCTTTGGGCTCCCTTCACCTCTGATCCTATATCACTAGTGGACACCTACACTTCAATCCTCTCAAAGGCTGTTAACACTGTAGCCCCTATAGTACCACACAAGGCAAAGTTAGTCAGACATTCCAATTCTTGATTTACGCCTGACCTACTTGCTTTACGCACCCTGAAAAGACAAGCACAGCTAACCTGGCTAAACGAGTCTACTATCTCTGCAAAACAGGATTTCACCAAAGCGTCCAAACAATACAAATTGGCCATACTCACAGCTAAGTCTGACTCCTTCAACCTTCAACACCAGAATTAGCAATGCCAAGTCAGATGCAAAAGAAATGTTCTCCTTATATAGAGAACTTGAATCCCCTGCAGTTCCCCCCACAACCATCATGAAAGACAAGATTTGGTGCTCTAGTATCAAAGAGGCACCTCTAGGCAAAATTGACACCTTGAATAAGAAGATCATATCTCACCAAGTAACATTCAATATAGTACCCATGACCTCTAGCAACAACTGCCCCCTCCCACCCACACTTCCCTCACCACTCAGTTCGCTTTCAGAGAACTCTCTGAAACTGATGTCACCAAACTTATTAATAGCCTAAAACCCTCAAAATGCAAAGGCGACATGTGTCCTGCACCCCTCATCAAAGACTGTGCTGACATACTAACCCCCATCATCACTGCCATCATTAACACTTCCTTTGCTCAAAGTACTGTTCCAGGCAGCCTCAAGGAACCTTTTGTACTTCCTCTCTTGAAAAAAAAAACCTGGACCAAGCTGTTGTCTCAAATTACAGGACAATCAACACTGTCCCTTTCTTCCTAAAAAGCCTGGACTGAGCTGCCTACTTACAAGTTCAGTAGTTCCTGGAGGATAATCACATCCTAGAGATGTGCCAATATGGTTTCCGCCCAAGGCAAGTCAATTAGATGAGATTAGGGATGAAGGCAAGTCTGCCTTGCTCCTCCTCCTAGACCTATCTGCAGCTTTTGACCTGGTCAACCACCAGATCCCCTGCCTCCACCTCACTACTCACGCTCACTTCTCACCATCCACCACTGCCTGGATACTATCTTTCCTGAATGGAAGAGTCATGAGGGTTTTCTCTCAGATTGCCAATGCCTCTCCCTCTCCTATCACCTGTGGTGTGCCACAAGGATCCTGCACCGCCCCTACGCTCTACAATATCTTCACCCACCCCTATTCTGCATTTTAGATTCCCTCGGCATAGTATACACTAACAATGCCAATGACACTCAAATCCCCCTCTCAGGCAATTACCTAGAAGATTCTAACACCCTGAACTCGATCTATTCTACAATTCAGAGCTGAATGGCTACCAATCATCTCTGTCTCAACAGTGACTAAATGGAAATCCTGATTGTTAGCCCACCAAGCTCCCTAAAGAACCTCAACAACCAATATTCTGCCTTCATGATCGACAACTGCTCAATCCCTGTCTCTAACACCATAAAGACCTTCGGGGTCTACCTAGACTTCTCACTCACCATGACCAGACAAGTAAGTGCCATTGCCTCCTCGGCAGTCTACTCTACCAAGTTCTTCAAGTTGGGCCTAAATGACCAGAAAGACCCCTCAGCCAACTCCCTAAACAGAGCATTAGGAACCCTTGGGTTCAAGCAAGCTATCTCAAACCCCACCCACACCAAGGGTCGTACCTTTGATTGGACAGCCCACCACAACTGCTCCATCACTATCAAGGCAAACAAACACTTGACATGGACAGACTACCACATCATCCTCTTCGACATTACCACGGCTAAGTCTAGCCACCAACCTATGACCCCTCTCCCGCCAGCTCTCACAAGGAGCGCCCGCCAGCACACTAAAGATAGACTCTTACCCCACCTCACAGTTCCTGCCCTCAGGCCACCCTTCCTAAAAGACCCTGAATCCCTAGTTCAAACATTTCATTTCATCATCACACAAGCCATTGACACCATCGCCCCTCTCACTCTAAGAAAAGCCAAACACACCAAGCACTCTAATGCATGGTTCACCCCCAATCTCCTTGAACTTCACACCAAAAAAGGGAAGCACTCTCCACTTGGAAGGCCAACCCTTGTGACTCCACCAAATGATAATTTAGCAAAATAGCAAAAGAATACATGCTAGCCATCATCAAAGCCAAAACCACCTCATTCAATACCAGGATTGACTCAGCCAATTCCAACACCAAGGAGATCTTCTACATTTTCAGGTAGCTTCAAACACCTATGCTCCCACTCTATCCATCACAAAAGATGAAGCTTGGTGCAACAGCATCCAAGATCCAATGCTCAAGAAACTTGACATGTTGCACAGTAAAATCCCAGCCAACCAACAAGCGCTTAACCACCAGTCGCCTCACATCTCTATTGACCTGCCTGAAAACTCACCCCTATTCTCCTTTAAAGAAGTCACCGAACTGGAATTCATGGTACTCATGAACTCCATCAAACCATCAAATTGCAAAGGCAACATTTGTCCAGCTACTATCATTAAAGAATGCACCTCGAACCTTGCACCATTCCCCACTGCCTTTATTAACACCTCCTTTTCAACAGGGATTATCCCAGCCTCCCTGAAGAAAGCCTGGGTCTGTCCTCTCCTTAAAGAAACAACACTCTAGACCCAACAGCACCAGGTTATTACAAGCCCATTACCACTGTTCCCTTTCTCCTAAAGATTCTAGATAAACCTGCATACCTGCAGGTCCAACAATTCCTTGAAGCCAATAACCTTCCCGGTCTCCAGCAGTCTGGCTTTCACCCAGGTCACAGAACCGAATCAGCTTTACTAGACCTCAAGTACCAAATGGACGATATCAGAGACACTGGTAAACCAGACCTAGTACTCCTGCTCGACCTCTTGGTGGCCTTTGATCTCATCGACCACAAAACCCTGTGCCAACACCTCTCAACGTCCACCCATTTCTCGCCCAATGCTACAGCATGGATCACCTCATTCCTCCAAGGCAGAGCCATGGGAGTTATCTCTAACCTAGCTAACACACACCCCAGCAGCTTTCAATGTGGTGTTCCACAGGGCTCGTGCATCTCGCCAACCCTATATAAAATGTTTTTCCAGGCCACTGTTCATCATCCTCGACTCACTAGGTATCACATATACAAACTACGCCGATGATACACAGATCCTCCTAGCACTTATGGGTGACTACGATACAGACTCCAAAACCCTGAACGCTGTCTATCCCCCGATCCAAACATGGATGGCACAGAACTGACTCTGTGTAAATGGAGACAAGACGGAACTACTGCTAATCGGCTCAACAGAAACACTAAAAAAACTTGACAAACAATGTCTTTACCATAGACAACATACTAATCCCAGTCTCCCAGGCTGTAAAAACCTTGGGAGTCTACCGAGACACCAATCTCTCTATGAGCCAACGCCATTGCCTCATCAGTGGCCTACCACTCCAAACTCCTCACTGCAGCTAGACCTTTCACTACAAAACAGAAATGCATGACAATAGCGAGAGCTCTAATTGGGGCCCGACTCGATTACTGTAACGCCCTCCAGGTCAGGACCTCCGCTAAGAACAAGTCGTACCAAACAATGCACTCCGGGCAGCCATTGATATCCCCCGAAGGGAACACATCTCAGCAGCCAGGATACAAGCTCATTGGCTACCCGTCAAATAACACATTTTATTCAAAACACTGACCCACACTCATAAATGTATCCACCTTACAGCACCCCAATACCTGTCGAAGAGATTCACCAGACCGCTCACAGAATGAACAATGAGAACCCCATGCACCAACCTACTCTCAGTGCCCAAGGTCACAAAAACACAGGCCGGAGGCTCCAGCTTCCCCTTCATTGCTGCAACTCAGTGGAACTTCCTCCCACCCAACCTCAGAGGAATCTCATCCCACATAGCCTTCCGCAAAGAAATCAAAACTCGACTGTTCATCTAAAACTCCCCAGTACCTACACACAGGACTCTATTGCGTTGAATTTTGCAACACTACCGTGTAGCCAAATGACCTTGTCATGTACCTAATATGCCCTCCTTGTAACTTGCTCTGCTACGCCTCATGTAACCAGTAGCAATGCCATAACATGAATCCACGCATGTATCAACCTCTTGTAACAATGCCACAAAGCCTCTGGGCTGCAAGTGCACTTTATAAATGCAGATAAATAAAGAAATGCAAATTCCATCATGCAGCCAGACCATTCCTTTAAAAAAATAATTGCCTAACCATTGCCCGTGCAATCATTGGCTATAAAATCGATTATTGCAATGTCCTATTCAATGGCACCTCTTCCAGAAACATCCACAAACTTCAAGTAATACAGAGTAACGCCCTCAGAGCAGCCCTGAACATCCTGAAAAAAGAGCATATCTCCAGTGCTAGAAGAGACGCACAATGGCTCCCCATTCAGGAGTGGATAATCTTCAAAACACTATCCATTACCCACAAGTGCCTTTCCAGTACAGCACCACCATACTTCTGCAAAAGAATTGCCAAATCCCACTCTGCAAGACCTACTAGCACCCCTTACATTGAGAGGCTCATTGTTCCCAAAGTGAAACGATGCAAAGCCGGAGGTTACAGTTTTCCTTACCTTACTGCCAAGCTCTAGAATGACCTCCCACCCTCCTTGAGGGCAGAGAAATCCTACTGGATCTTCTGCAAAGCATTAAAAACTCAGCTTTTCACCTAAACCTGAAATTAACACCTCAGGCCGCTACTTCACCTTGGACTCTCTGCCCCACTGCCCTAAGGATTTGCTCGGTAGGATAACTGCCAGTCAGTCCTGCTTCTGTATGTTTGTAGGATAAATTCCATCAGATTATACATATATTTTCTCACTTTTGCATGAAACTATGCCTGTCCCACACTAGCCTAAGGTTATGTTCTGTAGGATAACTGCCAGTCGGTCCTGATTCTGTATGTTTGGATGATAACTGTCATCAGGCTACCTCACCTGTTTCTGTATGTAACCATGCCTTTTCCACACTAGCTTGTCTAGTATTTTGTAACTGCAGCAGCGTCCCAATGCCTACGGGTTGTATGTGCAATTTACAAATGAAATAATTAAATAAATAAATGGTATTTTGAGTTTGGCAGGCTCGATATAGAGAACTTAATTAGAAAATTAAAAAATTCAAGAGCAGGCGGCCCGGGCGGTGTAGTGAATGGAGTGTTGAAGAATAATCCTGAGATGTCAGAGATTCTATATAGACATTTGTAGAAAATGTGTCAATTGGACAATGTCAACACTCATGGAGACATTTGTTAAGGATACCAATCGGGCATTACACACTGGAGTAGGACACTTGGTCTTAGCCTGTGATGTGGCGCTCAATAGGAATGCTTTTTCTTTAATTTCAATGAATTCAAATTAAGCCTATACCCGACCCGTCTCACACACCCTTGAATACAAATACCCTGGGTCAAAATGGACCATGAACCAGGCCGGTTGATGAAAATACCATTTTTATTTATTTTTATAATTCACAAAAATCACACACATTTTAATATTGAGCAGCAATCACCAATGGGGTGATAATTACAATGGGAATGGAAGCAATACACTTGGTTAACCTTCCAGTAGAACATATCCAAAGCACAATTAAATAGGAGCTCTTTTTGAATTAGGATAGATAGCACCGAAGTTAAGGTTTCCCCCTGCAATGTTCCCTCAACCCACAAATAAGAGGGACAAACCCCTTGCAACGGTCTAAAATGACACTCAGATTTTGATAAATGATGAATTATATGTGTTTTGAAATAATGCTGTGCATATGTTTTATCACAGTGTCAGGGATGTTATATCACTAGCAAGTAAGGTATGACAAAAGCATACAGTTCACAAAACAGATTTGAAATTGAAAACCCATTGCAGTCAAATCCCACGTTGGAAAGTTACATTTTTACACAGAAGCAGTTTTAAATGCAAAAACAGTTTTTAAAAAAATGGATGAAAAACACTGAATTCGAATGCGGTTGTTGGGCTGGGTATCAGATGTATATCACAGGGACAATATCAAAGCGAAAGGATGGTAGTGGCTCAAAATTTGGATGAGATTTTCGGGGTGGAATGGGGTTCAGTTTTAGGGAAATAGAGCAGTTAAAAATAAGAAAATCGGTTTTGAAAGAAAGGCAAATTTGACTTAAACTAAATTATCTAGACTATATTGTTAACGAGGGACACAGTAAGCTCCAAGGTTGATTTGAATTAGTTTGATTACTCAAAATATGACTAATGGCTTATGATTTACACCAGACAGAAATGAAAAGAGAGAGAGCGCTTGAACTTACAAAGTCAAGGGCAGGGTGCACGGATAATTCTAAGAGTTTTAACAAGTTACCAGGGTATGGATAGGATTGCTTAGCGAGTGGAATAAAGACAAAAGGGTCAAGATGAGGAGACTATGTGTTTCTCTAGGATGAGGAGATACTCACATTCCATGCTTGGGTTTGGAATTTTGGAACAGCCAACTGGGTCTGGTCACCACATGGCGGGCGAGCCTTACCGGATGGCAAGTACAGCTGGACAATTTGGGTTACTAGATGGCAGGGTGGCAGTGGGCATGCAATTAGTGGGCAAAAGCCAGGCTGGTTTCAGGATGCTTCCCAAAAAAATACCACGGCTTCTCCCTTTGGGTATTGGGATTTTTAGTGGGGTTGGTGGGATGGTCAGCTATGCTTTGGCCTTGCTTGGATATGATCAGCTGTGCTCTGGCTTTTCAGTGAGATCTGGAGTCTGGCAAGAGGAATGTGGAAGATCAGGAATGCCAGCGCAGGAAATTCAGGAAGCCTGTCTCTAGAGTTCTGTCAACCACCCCTTATGTAGAGCCTGGTGACATCACAGAATTATAGGTGGGCAGAACTGAGCTAGGCCGACCCCCAAGAAGCAGATAGGACAGCCTAAGTTAATTGCCTCCTCGAGGAGGAGTCCCAGTTTATGAGGTTGTATTTGATGAGGTAAAAAGCCATCCCACAGCCCTTTTTGCCAAAATCCAGTTTTGCCATAAATGGCAAATTTTTATAGTTGGGGCATCTTAACAAATTACACAAGCAGGTTACATATTGTATGCAGAACATGCCAGTCCAACTCTGCAGTCTGTAACACATTGGTTTGTCATTCTAATAACCTTTTGTCATTTTTAATATGAAACTTAGGCCTACAATTCTATAACTTTAGGTGTGTGTACATATTATCATAGGGCCTATTTCTGTTAATTTTTAACATTCCAACATATGTCCTTCCACCATGATTCACGTTCTTCTGGCGTTCCTGTCCCATACAAGCTATTGACAGCCAAGATATCTTATTTGAAAGCCATGAAAATCATATTTAAACTGTATAACTTTTACATTTTTGTGAAGTCCTGTTGCAAAGATTAAAAGTCTTACACGTTTAATTAAAAGAAATAGTCTTTGAAACAAATGGGCTTCCTTTCTCCTTCACTGGAACCATTTGTTTCTCTTCAGCTACCCTCCAACTGTCAGTTCAGCCCATTGTGGAGAGGGGTTTCCCAGTTTGATTGAAGGTTTATGACTTCACAGGTTGGTGTCCCAGCAGTTCCATTGTAAGAGACTGGAGCACAGACTAAAGACTTTAAAGGTAGCAATTATCACTTGTGTGTTAACATCTACTTTGAATGGCCTTCTGTTGCTAGAATCACCCCCCCCCCAAGCTAAAACCTGCCTTGGGCTGGTTTCTCCCAGGTTGCCAATGCAGATGAATTTATTTTATTTATTTTTGCTCTGAATTAGAAGAAAATCTGCTGAATAAAACCTTCTCGTACAGGTATTTCATAACACAATCCCCTTTCACATCGCTAGGCAAGTATACGTTTTTGTTCAACATGGTACTTTTAAAACAGGCATTTTTTTTGACTTTCCAATGCTGTTCTGTAGCTGTAGCCAGCTTCTTTTACACAACAGTCTGTACAAGGCAAAGGTCTCCATGAAATTGACATGTGCACAGAAAGCTAAAATGTTTTTTCAAGCAGCGATTTTTGATATTTTGTACCAAAGGTTTAAGCATTTTTCCGTGCAGCTGAAGTAAAGCTTTTGTTGCTTTCCTCAGATTTGGCTGGCACAGAGCTTGTCATTCAGGGATCATGATTTCTTCTGCTGAAGCACAATGTGAATATGGATGGGCATGGCAAGGCCTTATTAATAAAAGTATTTTGATGAACCACAGATGAGAATAGCGTCAGAGCAGCATCCTTCTCTGTCTGAAATATTCCTTTTTTCAATGGGAACTTTGGCCTTGCTGCAAAGCATGCTGCTTTTTCACTCCTCTTATTTTGTACATGTAAGCAACACACTGGCAGGCTGTTTCAGTGTACCCTCTTGTTCCATCCTGCCCAATATGTGCTTGGCAAGGTGGTGCAGCCATATTTTTGTCGTTGGTGTGAGGCATTGGTGCACACGGGAGCCAGCTCAGCCATTTCGCTGGTTATGCTGAAGTGCAGCTTGGTGATGTGGGGAACTACTGCTGAGTGGGTAAATAAATCCTACACAAGTGATCTCAGTCCCCTTTTTCCAAAAAAGGTAAGAGAGAAGACACTTTGAGCTATCAACAGATTTCGTCGATCAACACGTCATCTAAAATCTTGGCAACCTTGATACTAAATGATCTTACCACCTGAGCTGAGAACATACAAAGGTTTAGCCCACTATGGACAGGTTTCAGGAAAGGTGTAGGAACTGTATTGAGTGGTGTGAGCTTGTTGGCATGTATTTCCTCTGTGGGAGGGAAATCTGGACACTCCTTATATGTAGTAGCTTTAGACTTATTCTCTGCATTCGATAATGTAGACATAATAGCCTCATGGCAGAAATTGACAATGTGGGGAATTCATCCAGGGCTGCTGTGTATGATACAGTTATTATACACAGATAACATAGCAAAAGTTAGATTAAACACAAAGGGTGATCTATCAAGGAGTACATCATTAGAGAAGGGAGTTTGTCAAGGTTGTGTACTCATGCCAACTTTGTTCAAGTGCGTCATGGCAGGGATACCCTCTTAAATATGCTGATCTAAAAATGAATTGTATGGCGAAAGCGGATGACCTAATTTTAATGGAGTATACTTCACCAGGTCTGCAACGAGCATTGAAAGGAGGGGCAGCATACCTGGGTGATAATAAACTGCTATTTAACTCGTCAAAATCTTACGTTATGACATTATCCACAGGAAAAAAGAGGAAAAGCTATGTGTGGAGGATAAACAATCAGAAAGTTGAAGAGGTAGAATCGTTCTAATACCTAGGTTTTGTGATTTCAGCAAATAAGGCCTTTGTAAGGTACACAATTCGAATGGAAGAGAAGGCTTGTTCTTGCACACAATGCTGATGAAGTCTATAAGAAGTAAATTGTGTGCCTTTTTGTTAATACATCTTATCGAGTTCTATCAATTGAAAGTGTCAGCTATAATGTCATATGGCTGTGAATTGATCAAATTCAGCAATAGGGATTATTTAGATTCACTTGAAGGGAACATTCTGAAACAGTTACTGTGCTTATCAAGATCGGTTTCTATTACTGTTATTCATCTAGAACGAGGACTGCAATCTTGGTGGGGGAAATACAATACAATAAAAGAAGCCCACAGCAACTAGCCTCTTTTAAAATAGCTCTCTCTTATTAGAGACATGGAAGAATATTCCCTGACTATCTATGATTAGCAGTTAAGACATGTTATATATTGAGCTTCCTAAATGAGACAGTTCTACAAACTGTGTTGTGATTACATTTGTTTCACCTGTGGTGGTATCTTTACTGTCCACATGCGTCGGTTCATTGCTAAGCTTGGGGCTTAAATGTACTGTTTGTTGTGAGCTGCCCGCAAAGATTCATAATGTTAACCGCTGCCCTTGTGCTCTACGTGCGGAAATGTCTCATTACTCTGCTCTTTCGTGCTCAGCTAGAAATCCTAGTGTGTTCCCAACAGCTCTGTCTCCGTATGATAATCTTACGGACGGGAGTGAGTCGACCAGGTGGGTCCTGGTGGACCGGGATCAGGGCCATCTACTGAAGGGACGAGTAGAGGTAAATAAATTTGTCATATAGCAAGCTGGAATGCGAGGGGATTCCATTACCGTTTACATAATGATGGCTCTGTGCCCCTGCTCACTAAATTTGACATGTTTCTTCTCCAGGAAAACAGGCTTGACTCTACATTTTGATCACTACCACCTTTACCAAGTAATGGCAAACAAGGGCCTACGTGGTAGACCATATGGGGGATTAATAATTGGAGTAAGACCAGAAATAAAATTGTTATATTGAACTTTCTATTCCCAATAGTACTGTACAGGCAGTCGAACTGAAGTTGGGTGAGTTGGAGGAGAGGTGTAATCTGTTGATTGTAAACATATACATCCCCCCTACAACTCACTGCCTGGATAATATACATGACCTTTTGGATGAGATCCTTTTGGCCTAGGTGGGACTACCTGAAAATCAGATAATCTTAATTGGGGCGGGGGGCAGAGGTTTAATGCCCACTGCATGGACAAGCAAGAGTGCGCCTACTACCAAAACTTTGCCAAAAAATGTGAAATGTTACAGAAAGGCAGTAACATTAAGAGTGAACATTGGGTGCAATTTATGAGGGACTGGACCTTACTCTACTGAACCGTAGAGCCTGGGCAGATTGCCCAGGGCAATTCACATGGGCTATGGGTAACAACAGAGTCACATCGGCTACTTTTTTGGTAACAGCACATGTTTGGAGAAACTGATGAATTAAAGGTGGTGCCAAACATCTTTAGTGGCCATGCCATTTTAGTACTGACAATACAAGGCCCAAATCCTGTAATTAATTTACAAATACTGTAGTGGTGTTTATTCAAACCACGTGGGAAACCGCGTCTGTTGGACTATCAGTCTTATTCAAAAAGCATACTTACTTCTTTCCCAACTTACTGCCAGTGATTTATCCCTGCTGGCCTCACTGAAGGGTAATGAAATTGGGGTTGACTGAAGTGCTTAGCCACTAAAACTGGATCAGAGGCAAGGGTTAGCTGGTAGTTGTTGACAAAAAGAATAATAGGTTTAACATCGCTATTCGTGATGCCAAAAGAGAAATGAGAAGGAAGTGAAGAATGCTTCGATGTGCTTTTGGTCTGGAAAAAGAGATGCGCTGTAAGACTCTGGCAATCAAGTTGAGTATGAGCAATTGTTAAAACGTTGAAGATTTTTAGTTAAAAACCGCTATTGGCAAAACGTGATTAGCGCCCTCAGATCAGAGACGTTTTTATGGGAGGGCAAAAGGGGCACTTGCCCAAGGCCCCCACCTAGGAGGGGGCCCCGCAAGGCTAGCTGATCTGAAGAAGTAAGATTCATTGTTCACCAGTCTTAAATAGCACATGTCAGGATATTTTATGGGGTGTTCATGAGGCTCTAAACTCATTGCCTTTCTGTTTTGACAAGTATATTCTGCCTTGATCAATTCATCATGTATTGCTCTCTGTGTTCACTGTGTTATACATTACGGCACAAATGTGTAGCATTCTTTCCTTCCTGTGGTAATTATGTTGATCATGTGCAATAGGCAATGGTGAAATGCATATTGATAAATTGAAGGCCACAGTGGTTCAGAAGTTAGCTCAGTGTGTGAAGCACCCATTGCAGAGATATGTGTTCATATGCACAATTAGAATATCACATTCCAGCAAGGCTGGCTGATCCTTTCCTAAGTCGTAAGTTTATAAACCTGCCTGCATACGTACTTGGTTTTGCAGAACAACATCTGCTATTATCAGCAATGTACATGCACCAGCTAGGGGTTGCTATACAAACTAACATTTGATCTGTAAGGTGAAGGTCTAGAAATTGGTTTGTTCAGATGGGGTGTTGTAAAACCTAGACAATCGCCTCCAGCGATGGCATAAATTGTTAGTCCAAGAGGTGAATAAGTATCCAAATTCAAGACTAAACGTTCATGCTTGTATCCTGGATTTGCCAGCAGACGATAAAGTGATCCTGGTCAAATCATCTAATAAATCTTATATTACTGTGCTGTCTTCTGTGAGGTTTGCCTTCTTGCATGCTGCTGGTATAGTTTAGCCCATTACTTGATCTTTCTTCTTATGTAGGCCATTTGGGTGGATGGGATGGCAGACAGAAGAGAGCTAACCATATGTTGCAGGCCTCAGGCAAGCATATTTTAAGGTCTGCTTGTTTGACAGAAAAACTGTTTGCTTTTTGGTAAAAGACAAAGGTTTTCATTCACGTTTATAAATTAAATGTCAGAAGCCATTGTTTTGGAAGTATTTAAAGCTTTAAAATACAAAAGACAACCCCAGATTAAATTTGGTAAATCACATAGATTGGCATGCTGGTTCTTATATACTTCCCTTGATGATGGCGAGAATGAAGCTAGAATAATTCCCATTTTGCATAACACACTTCTATAGCATTTTGTTTAAAAATGGTCATGTTTGGTAAAGTGATTTGTGTACTTTCCAAGTCCGTTTTTTATAAAATTAGATTGTTTTAGTTCATGGTAAGAACTGGAAAGAATGTGTTCAGATGCAGCAATTACAGAGTTGGCACAAATCCCAGCTTCACCCCTTCACCCCATAACCAATGTGTAACCCTGGAAATTGGGGTTACCACCAACCTCGTAACGAGGCCCCATATCTCATCTCTGAAAGTGTTTATTACGAAAGGTTCCCAAGCCTACTCTCGTGTACTTGACATAAAAAAGAAAGTTCATACATCGTGGCGACCCACGTTCAACTCCAAAAGATAAATGAAATAACAAAAATTCATGCCATGCTGTGAAATAACTCACACTTTCTTTGTAAACATGGTTCTAAAGAAGACAGGTTCTATGCTCCTTGTTCAGATACATGGTCATTGTGATTCATGAACTCTTGTAGACACAGGGTCACAGGCAACCTTAATTTCAAAACAAACCTTTGACCAACTTAAGCTAGAAGGGTGCAGGGTCATGAAATCCATCTCAAACCTCTACTAGGAAAACTTCAAAATTCCAACAAAAAGGATATATCTGCCAATGGAATTTACGAATCTGGAAATCAAAATTGGGCAACAATGGGGCTCATTATGAGTTCCACGGTATCCCGCAGATAATTCCGGGAGGATACCAGGGAACTACTGTACCGTCTCCGCCGCCTGATATCCCGGTATTACTGGGATAATACGGGTGGTGGACACCGGCAATCTTGTATTGCCTAACTTCTCAATATTGCCAGTCGTTAAACCTTTCAAAATTCTCAGCCCTTCAGAGGGATTTCCTTCTCATGGTATGATCTTCATAAAAGCCTTATTCATGGTTTCGCTGTGTTAATAGGGAGCATATGTATATCGCACACCACAGGCATTTGTTCCTTTGATATCTAATTGCAACATTATTTGAAAACCATATCCCACTTCTAATCTCAGTCTGTCTTCCTGGTACACCTTCCTGGTAGCTTCTAATCTGCTTACACTATCCATGCTACGGTATGTGTAGTGTTTTCCTTCCTTCTAATTGTTGGTCTCTATCCCTGCATGAGCACTTTTGCATTCTGTAAGGAAGCTAATGTGAGTTCTCTGTCTATTATGGGTTACATGTACCTTTTATATACAGTCCTGCATTAATACTAAAGGCTGCATACCTTCCTGGATGTTATGGATAAAAAGTATCCTGTATGTACTAGAACAGTAACCTCTTCGTAGACTGCTAATGTTGGTCTTCAAATACTACTTGTTAATCATTCCGAATGAAGAGGCTAAGGGGACTTAAAGGGAATAAACCTCCTTATTATGCTGTGAGACTGCATATCAACCTATAGGTTGTGAGAGTGACGGGTGGGGAGCGTGACCAGTATTCTTGATCCTTTAATTCCTTTGGTTTGGTGGAGGGAGGCACCAAAGATGTCCGTGCCCAGGGCCCCAGAAGTGCTTAAGATGGCCCTGCCTCAGATGCTGTGAGAGTAGAACTATTTGGCAGATTTTGGCTTGGGCTAAAAGTGAGAGAGCAAAGAAAACTTTAAACCCGAATATGTAAAATGCGTGGCTGTTGCACTTAAAGGATAAAGAATGTAGACCTACAAAAGTGCCTAGTCTGGAATATTGCCTGAGGGGGTGGCCTCAAATAGCGACGAGGGAAGATATTGAATCAATTATATTGGTTATATGGGCTCGCGAGCATCGTTTTAAAACATGACCCTAGTGGATGTGCGAAGAATTTAAAAGTGCTATTCGACTGGGGTTGCTTAGCACAGGAGATACCTCTATTATGGCAGCAATCTATTTTAGTACCACTTTATAAAAAAGGTCATAGGCTACTACCCTAAACTTACAGACTATTGACACTCCTGGATGTGACTGAGAAAATCTTTGCACCTCTCTCTGGTTCTAAGGGCAGTCCAAACATGGGTGGACAAAAACCACTTACTCCAATTCACCCAGACAGGATTTCACCCTGGGAGTGCTACCACCCATAACTTTAGGGTTTTGGATAGATTGATATGGTCAGCAGCCGTTAAGGAAGGCTCTGCTTTACACTCCATCTTTGTAGAATTCGGTGCTGCGTTCGACTGTGTCAGTCGCCAAATGTTATGGTATAAAATGGAGAGATTGGGTTATCCAAAGTGGTTGATATGTGTCTTGAAGAGTTTACATCTGAACATGGGGGGCGAGTGAGGCTGGATGACTCTGGCACTACGACGGCATGGGTTTTGATGAAAAGGGGAGTCAAACAAAGTTGTGTCTTTGCTCCTTTGTTGTTCAACATTTACTTGGCAGACCTGCCCTCGCACTTCACCACTTGTTGGTTGTTGTCCTAGAATTGGAAGAGTACCCATACCATGTATGCTATATGCTGACCCTTTAGTTATTGTTCAACCACACCTACTGTGTTGCGTGGGGAGGTTTGACACACTTATCTCATTTGCAGCTGAAAATGATTTCTCTATTAATATGGACAAAACGAAAGTAATGTTGGTAACTGCTGAGAAGGTTAACCGATCCACCTTCTCAACACGTTTGGGTATCTTGGATTATGTTGAAAAGTATGTTTACCTGGGACTGGAAATAAGTGCCAGTATGAATTGCAGACACATAATAGAGGCCAAAAAGAGGGAGACCCGGCGATTGACGTATATGATTGCGAAAGTCGCCAATCATACTGCTGGATACTCCATAGAGGGGATTCTTTTTATGTACAAGCAAAGCTATTGTACTTTTGTATTATACAGCCTTGATGCAATGGCTATGGGTGATCTATTCTCGCTTGATAATTTGGAGGGTTATTTTTGGAGAAGGGTTTTAAAACTGTCTCCCTCCACTCCGGTGGAATACCTTAGACTGGAATTGTGTTTAGTCTCTCTGAAGGGCCTATTGTTTGCAAAATGAGGAGAATTGTATTTAAAAGCCAATTCTAATCCTAAATGTCATCTACTATCGATGGAAAGAAGGGATAAGAGAGCCGAATCAGAAAATTGGGGCGTTGAGGTTACACTCTTGAATGAAAAGCGGCAATATAAACTGCAATATAAACCCACCCCCAGACTTCAGTATGGGTACAAATTATGCCATTCTGAAGGCTGTATTTATGAGGATGGTCGAATGATGGGATTGGGTCAATAATTATTTACATCTAGCAACCGTAGGATCCTACAGACACGGCTCAAACGTTACACACCGTTATTTAAAACCTCAGACCTATCTCCAGTAGAACTCTTGCACAGCAGTGCACAACTTAATACTCAGATTGCGTACAAATTAGATTCCACTCTTTGGGGGTCATTACGAGTGCAGCAGTAAGGGGTAATACCACCATGGCTACCTCCAAACTCGTAATGATCCCCTTTGTGTTTAAGGGAGCACACCTTACCATAACGTTAGAATGAAGGTCCATATCTGTAAAATACCAGTAATGATAGAGACAGCAAAGGACATTTTTATCGAATATAAATCGTTGGGGACAGTCTATATGCGTATCCATGGCCAATATGTTTGTATATGTTTGTGTCAATTAAAGCTGTGGGTTTTGGGGATTACTGCCTCAACTCAGAGTCAGAGAGATTACACATTGCTTGGTACTGGTTATGGCATCACATCATAAAACCTTTACTCGCAGACACAGAGATAATCAGGTCGAACTTCATGGGCTACTGATCTTTAGACTTTTAGATACATTTTAGATAAATTGTAGTACGTTAGAATACAGATTGTGTATAGTGCTGTTTTTATGGTTTTCATGGCATACAATGGCCCTCATTACGACCCTGGCGGAAAGTGACTGACCGGACCGCCACAGCGTAAATAGCGTTTCCGCCATTGCACGAAGGAGCAAAGTGCGGCCCATTCCGACCCATCGGGCACGAGCACCACGGCATGGCGGAAGTGCAAAGTCCGCGATGGCGGAAATGAACCCAAAACGGCCCACACCGCCGCCGTACGGCGCCCTAGGTGCAATACCGCCACCCATCACAGCGGACACCGCAGTGTGCGCCTACCGGAAAGTACGGTGACCGGAAATATACGGAAACGGAAGTTAAAACATGGGCCCGGAACGGGAAACATCCCGCCGTACACCTATAAAACCACTAAAACCACACAACCACTAAAATCACTACCCTGAGACACACCCCAACCCGTCATCCACCCTAGCGAAACCAAGAAAAATGGGAAAAGTAGCGAAGAAAGCGTGCGACCGCAAGCGGCAGGTCCACTTCTCCCGTGAGGAACTCACCGTGCTAACAGAGACCCTCCAGGAGAATGCTGCCGTCGTCTTCTGCACGCAAATGACCAGGACGGCACTTGCAAACAAGAAGGCCATATGGGCTCTGGTGGCACAGCGGGTAAGTGCGGTGGGGACCGCACCCCGCACCCCACAGCAATGCCGTAAGCGATGGGACGACCTGCGGATACGTGTCCGCAGCATACTCTCTGCCAACCGCAACATTGCCACAGCCACCGGGGGAGGTCCTGAATCACCCATCAAGTTGACCCCCTGGGAAGAAATCTGTGCCTCCACCATCGGAATGGAGAGCATAGAGGGAGTCGGAGGGATGGAGAAAGGAGTGCAGACATCCGAAGATTCAGGTAGGTGGGCCAAATAAAACAATGCCAAATCCACAAAGTCCATCCATGTGAAGTACCATGCGTCCACATAGTGCAACAGAAACACATGTCCAGGAGAACGGCCACACACATCGGCCTGATAGCGCACGTTAAAACCCACAATAAATACATAAATAATTAAAAAACCCTAAAACACGCACTACACGTGCAGCAGGCACACCCTAACTGCAGGCTGCCAAACAACTGCACCCTCACTCCACACACAAATGAAAGCACCTCCAAGGCCCCGACCCAAATCACCCTCAGGTACCACCCCAATGCATGTGATACAATGCCATTCCAATTCCCACAGACCCATCAATAACCCTCGCCCTCCTTTACTCCACCACAGGGTCCGATCAAACGACGAGCTTCAGGACACCCCTACCAGCACACCTGCAAAGAGGGCCAAGACCAACGGCCAAAGACCCTCCACCTCAGCTGCACGCATCAAGACACGGCAGCAGCACAAATCAGGTGGCAGCACAGAGGAGGGAACATCAACAGGCACCCCAGCAGCCAGCATGCCCACAACACCACCACCACAGGTCCCCCCAACGGATGCCACAGAAGGCACTGCCTCCGGTGGCAGCAGCACCATAGGTGACACCCCATTGATGGCAGCATGCTCCAACACAGAAGACGGGGATGTCGAAGTCAGATCCATCCATGACCCGTCCCAATCCCCCTGTCTGTCCCATCCCGTACAACATGAGGATACCACGCAGGGGCACCCACAAGACGACGACTGGCCATCCCCCACAAGCCCTGTGGCAGGGCAACATGAGGACAACAGCCCCTCTGTGACACCCCCGCAAATGGCCATGGCCCAGCAGAGGCAACAGTCCCTCGACCAGTTAATCGTGCAACAGCAGCAACTGGCCACGCTCCTCAAGGACCATGCCGATGAATGTGGGGGCACTAAGGCAGACATAGAAACATCAACTGAGACACTTAGGGCAGAAATGGAGAGAGGTACAGAGACACTAAGGGCACAAATGGAGAGAAGCACCGAGAGCCTGAGGGGGGAACTGCATGCGACGTCCAAGGACGTATGTGCCGAACTTGCCGCAGTGCGCCGTGTGCTCACTGAGCTCTCGCAAACCCTTAGGGACATGCATGGACGTGAGCAGGCAGAGACATCATCCGTTGCAAGTTCCGTCCAGGGCAGCCCCCAACGTAGATCTGGGAGGAACCTGCGCTCCACAGGCAGGGGTGCCCCTGATACCCGCAGAGGGGGCTTGCAATAGCGACTGCCCACTGACAATGAGCATCTTTGGACACTGGTGTTCGGGGGGGAGGTGGGAGGGTGGAGGGGGTGTGTTGGGCTCACTTGGGTGGCGGGTCGATAGGGTGTACAACATGATATCACATATGCCATAAAAAGTGCACGATCAACCAATGAGATGTGTGGACATTGATCTTTGTGTACTAGGCCATCATAGGCGTACAGTCCATATTGTGCATGTCCCAGACACACACAGTGCCACGAGTCCCGTGTCCATGTATCAGCCACCAGGCGTGAGTGCTAGAAGCATACATCAATGAGATGCTGACGAATGTCACGGGCCTCCGGTGCCTCGCAGACTCCTTGAGGTGCTGCCACATCCCCACCCTCATCATGACCATCATCAGGTGCTTGCAGTTCTGCGTCAGGGGGCATGGGCACATTTCTACGTACGCACATGTTGTGGAGCATGACACATGCCATCACCATCTTTGCAACCTTCTCATGGCGGTACAGGAGTGCCCCGCCAGACCTGCTGAGGCAGCGGAAACGACCCTTCAGTAGGCCGAATGCCTGTTCAATGACTACACGGGTACGTGAGTGGGCATGGTTGTAGTCCTCCTCATGCTGGTCCCGTGGGTTCCGGACTGGTGTGAGGAGCCATCTCTTCAGTGGATATCCAGCATCACCTGTATGTGGACGAGAAACGTATGATGTGGAATGCCATTGCTACGTACGCACACCCCCCCCCCCCCTTCCTGCCAGGTCATTGCCGAATCACATACCCCACATTATCATGCATGTAATGAGACTCACCGAGTAGCCAGGATCTGTTCCCTGCGTGTCGCTCCATGTAGCGTGGTATTGTAGAGTTCCTCAAGACCATAGAATCATGGGTTGATCCAGGGAATCGGGCACAACAATGTGTAATGATCCTGTTGGAGTCACACACCATTTGTACATTCAGAGAATGAAATTGTTTTCGGTTGCGGTACTGGGCCTCCATGGCATGTGGGACGACCAATTCCACATGGGTGCAGTCGATGGCACCAATGCAACCCGGTATGCCGGCAAGTGCATGGAATCCCACTTTTGTGTTGGTAATTTCCTGCTCCGAGCGTGGTAGGGAGATGTAGTCGTCTGCGTGCTGCAGGAGGGCATCGAGTACTTGCAATAGTGTCCGTGAGAACAGTGGCTGAGAAATGCCATGCAACTGTCCGACTGTGTGCTGGTAGGTGCCTGTGGCCAGGAAGTGTAGTACAGACACCACCTTCAGTAGGGGTGGGATGGCGGTTGGGCTATCTATCATGCTGACAAGGTCAGCCTGTGTCATGTCCACAATGGCGGCTATGGTGTCCCGGTCCAGACGGTAGAGGGTGTGGATCTGCTCATCAGTGAGGTTGAACGGATGTGCTCGGAGGCGTGGGATTGCGGGCTGCCTGCGTGGTGGTAGTGGCTGTGCTGGCGGCCCTTGCTGGCCCTGCCTTGGCCTCCTCCTCCTCCTGCGTCTCCTCCGTGCGGCCGGTTGTAGTTGGTGTTCGTCTTCTTCTTGGAGTTGGAGTACTTGCAGTGCTATCAGGTCCCCCAGGGCCAACATCGCGAGTCCTGCCGGTAGCATTTCGGTGTGGTTGTGGGAGGAGACTGGCTGTGCAATTTATGTGTTTTCAGGCTGAATGGCCTCCACCTGTGGTGATTCATTCCACCTGTGCAAACTGCTCTCCCCTTTGGCCGAGCACGTCCCGCGCACAACGCTGCAATTCGTGGAATGGCATCTTGCTATTGCAATCATGTATTTGTACCCGATGGCCGTGTAACATTGGTTGATATGTTCATTCTGCTGTGGTCCCATTGTTTCACATACTATCTGTGCAGTCGCGAACAGAGTTGTGAAGGGTCAGTGGAACGTAGTACTCGAGTAACGGTGGGCCCTCATTCATCACTGTACCGAGTTGCAACGACGGGCGGGGCGTCCCATTCGTGGGTGAAGGCAGTTGCCATTTTCACACACAGCCGCACTCGATGGATTAATTAGTGTTTTCAAACGGCCACAGATGCCTCTTCGACGTGATGTTGCAAATGAGGAATTCGAAGGGCGGCGCTTTCGGTTTTCAGCTAGCGGCGAGGAGATGCCCACAGGTCTGACTGCAAATATAACGTTCTATTGTTCAATGTCCTTGGGACAGGGGCCATGGCGAGTATGCAATGATTGATATGAATAGTATGGGATGCGCAATAGCGTAGTGGACGATAAGGCAGGACGTTCCCAAATACATGTTACTTCACTACACTGGAATTACGGGCTGGGGCACTGTGGATTTTGCAGGCTGCATAACGCACAGACTCAATGGATATTTCTAATGTTATGTGAGTAAATATTCAGGCGTTTTAATCCCGGGATGAGGGAATGATGAATGGATGCATGGGCAGGTGATTTGAT
Source organism: Ambystoma mexicanum (assembly GCF_040938575.1). Lineage (NCBI taxonomy): Eukaryota > Metazoa > Chordata > Amphibia > Caudata > Ambystomatidae > Ambystoma > Ambystoma mexicanum. The sequence continues at coordinate 810,515,954 of NC_090932.1, forward strand.
ACAGAGTTTGCCATGTACAGGGCTTCTTGGGATCTATCCGCCTCCCCTACGCTATGTGATGCAGGGCTGCCATAGTGGGACCATCGTCTATCTGGCCTTGTTGAGCCCTCCCTGTCTCGACGCGCCCTCAGACACTTGTGTCCATGCACGTTACCAATCCCATCAGATGGATTCTGTTTTCACAGGCGCATGCACAGGTACACTCGTTTGTGATGGTGTTTACACCTCGATATAGATAGTTATGAGTCGCAAGTGGTTTTTGGGTGGTGATGGACCTTTGGAGTGGGCTAGCATGCATGTGGCTGTGGATTTAGTGTGATCATTGCAGTGAGTTGTTGGAATGTAGTACTGATGGCCATTCTGTTCTTTTTCTTTTCTTTTGGTTGACAGGTATCTCCTCCCCTTTTGCCACTGCCATCTGTATGCCACTCCTGCAGATGGGTTTTACTCCCGACACCTGCTGCTTCGTGTTAATCAGTGGAGCAGCATTACGATCTTATGGGACGATCGCCAATGGGCCACATGCCCTTACGCAGTACTGGTGGCTCGGAGCAACATTTCGGCCTTTCAGCTGGACTAGTGCCTCCCCATTGGGACGGCCCTGCGGTTCTGTGCGCTTCCATGTTGCCTTTTCGTACGTGTATGTGGCTCTGTGTACCATGAGGGAACAGGGCGTCACACAAGTAGTGGCTGGTCATTTCTTGCGGATGCAGCCCACAATGGTGAAATGTGTTTTGGAGTTCATGGCCTGATGGCTGTATGGGCTTGGTGATTTTGATGTGCATTAAATTTCTATTCTGATTTGGCCCGTGTAGCGTTCTTCTTTGCAAGTGATGTGGCATATGCCTATTTGGGGGGCGATGTATTGTGAGGAGATCTGCACTGGGTTCCAGCTTTGGAGTTTAGTTGCGTGGTACTGTACTGGGCGCGTTTGCCTACGAAGCCCGTGAGGTCAGGGATGGGGGCTGCCAATATGACAGTTTGAATGTTGTCATGCTCAGGGGCGGGGGATTGGGTTTTGTGTAACAGATGCCGGTCAGCCAGGTGGACTGGTGGAATGATGTGATTTTCGGAATATTGCTGGTCACAGGTGCCTGTGTTTGCGTGCGTTTCTTGGTGGGGGACTGTGGTCATGTCCATTGGGATGGCTTCTGTATTCGTGCCATCTGTGCCCTGCAGCTCCCATTGGCCCCTGTTGTGTTTCTATTGTTCGTTGGCATGCATGGGTGACTTGTACATTTCACTGGTTGCATTGTGGCTTCGCTGCACCTACGGGGAGTTGTACTTTGTGGGCAGGGAGCGGTGTACGGGCACTCAGTGGGGCCGTTTACGGTTGATTCGCGATGCCGTACTTCTCACCATGGCGGAATGGTGCATTCCGCCATGCTTGATGGCGTTAGGTACATGTCCGCTAGGGTCGGAATTGGCGTACCGTTGCGCCATGGTGGTGTTTACGGTTTGGCATGGCGCGCGCGCGCGTGCTTGGTGCAGTTAGCGTTGGCGTTCACTACGGTGTCGCTAATGGCATCGTACTTTGCGGTGACGGGTCATAGTCGCACCGAGCGCTATTCGATGGCGGTATTGCATTTCCGCCATCGTTTTCCGAATTCCGCCAGGGTCGTAATGAGGGCCAATGAACTGTTATATTTAAATGAGTGTTTTACTTACTTAAATTAGCAAAGCGTGGCTTTTAGGAAAATTTAAGGTTTTTATGATCATATGATGAATTTCTATATTGAAATGAGTGTTTTACTGATTTAAATAAGTAAAATATGGGATTTAAGAAAATGTAATGTTTTATTTTCATAAATTGCTTATAAATTGCTCATGAATTGTTATTAGGTGAATGTATTAAATTGTGATCTTAATTTTGATTGGTTGTAAAGGTTTTTTAAGAACCAAACACAAATAAATAAAATAAATGATACAATGGGCCTCATTATGACTCTGGCGGTTGCTGTGCCAGTAAAAGTCGTTTTTTAACAGCACCCGGGATTGGGCAATTACCGGGTCATTACGGCCCTACCATACCCGGTAATTGCCCATTTCTGGGCGTCAGTAAAAAATGCTCCCCATTCCCATTCGAGCCCGTAGAGCTCAACGGGAATGAGGAGACCGGATGCACCGGCACCATTGAGAATGGTGCCGGTGCATCCGGCATGTTCTGCTCGCAGGTGCCGGTCCGCCCGCCAGGTCAGACCTGGCGGGCAAAAAGGCACCCGCAAGCAGAATTCATAGTTTGCCGGTACGGTAACAATGATACCGCCAAGCTTAGCGGTACCGTTGTTACTTTACTGGCAAACTTGTAATGAGGCCCAATAAAAGAATCATTGTGCTTTTAAAGAGGGTTGCTCATATGGACAAACCGAGTCTCGGTTCGTTTATAAGTGACCTTCTAATTAAAGATTCAAATCCCTTCTTTTGCAAGATGAAAACGTGGTGTAGAAATGTTATGGCCACTGCTGACACAAATGAATCAGAGTCTTATTGGGGGTTGAAAAACAAAATCAAGTGGTGAGATAAGTTGACAGATATTCAAGATCTTTATAGATTGAAACTTCATAGAACTAATGAAAAATGTGATCTCCCGAGAGACACTAGAGTGTACCTTTGCAGGTTTCCATCTAAATACTACAGTGAATGGTATTTTAAGTTTAGGTTAAGTTGTCTCCCAACATTGGGGGTCATTGGACCCTTACTGGGCATACCGAAGGAACTTTGTAGATGCAGACTCTGCAACGCGGATCCTCCTGAGTCACTATATCATCTTGTGATTGATTGTGCAGAGCATATGCACCATAGGATTCTGAACTTTGGTCCATTTATACATTCAATTTCTTATGTATTATCGACTGCTCTCTGGGATGTCGAGTTTCCAACTTGCCCTTTTTTTGGAATTGGTCATATTTTTGATACAAATTTTCAGAATTGAATAGGGTGATGGAACAAGAAGAACAAGACCTATGTGGAATGATGTTTGATTAAGTGATGTATTGTGTTTTGAACTACTGGACTGGGTGTATGACGATATTGCATTGAAACGATTTTAGTAATCCAAACTATTAATTTCTGAACTGATTATGCAGTGTATTAGGATTAGGTGTACATTTTGTATTGAACTGTTTTTAGACCTTATATTAATTCAAGTTATGATTTAAAAAATGTGCTTTTAAGAACAACTGTTTTTTCATTAATTGAGTGTTAGGTGTTTGCTGTGTTTTATTATTTGGGTTATAAGTACTGTGATTTGTATATATTAACATGAATTGTGTAAAGTACTATGTGTACTAAAATGCAACAAAATGAAATAAAATAATGAAGGGCCAGTGGCCACATGAACACTTGACCTCAAATTCACAATGTACGGTCTGTTCATCTTTCTATGAGCACCTCAGACATTCTATGAGAACTGTATGCAATAGACGTGTAATTTGCAAGAGTCTGCAGCAGATGGCAGACTTGAGGACTGACCAAGGCACATATACTAATGCTCACCATATTCCCTCACTCTCCATAAAACCTTCTTGCAACTTCTGTTTGGGTGAAGTAGCATGACCACTGCAATGGAGAAGGAAATGTCCACCTACACAGGAATGTAAAACAAATTAGGTCCACCCATGCATTGTATCCACTTGTGGTCCAACATACACTCCTGTCACATTCACCTCTCACAGAAGCCCATGACCACCATCCCTCACATGCATGCATCAGGATGCGCCATGTGGCGTACTCTGAGAGGATAATCAGAGGACTACAGTTGTGTGAACATCATACCACCTCATGTGAATATAATTGAAGAACATTACATTCACTCAGGTATTCTGAAAATGACATGGACACATGCCTTCAACAGCAGCCACGGCTTGCTTTCTCTACTTGACCACTTGACCATCTGACTTATGTGTCCCGTGTCATTGCTTCAGTGTGCCAATGTGCCAACATGCACAAAACATGTTTGACAACACCCAGTTAGAGGTAGACTTTATCTTTGGCTTGCTTCATGCCATCCCATCCACGACATTGTAACAATGCAGGAGCCAGTTCCCTTTGTGTACCTATCTGCAGCTTCCATCTGGGCCTGCATTTCAAGGACCTGGGCATGAAGCACTGGATTCACCATCTCCAGTATCCCGACCTGAAGCAGTGTTGCACAATGGCAACCACGAAAAATGTACCTCCGCAGTGTATCCTTCTCAATGGCTGCCTTCATCTTCTTCTGGATCCTCCTGTCCTCCCATCCGTTCTTGATGTTCATGGAAGTATGAACTGCCACCCGTCCATGTTGATGGCAGCCATGATGTCATCCCCAATCCTTTGAAGGGCAGAGCCCCTAAAATGCCTGTCAGCACTGAAGAAGGACTCATAATTTCTCAGAACCTGGTCACCCAGGATGCCAACTGGCTGACATGTTGACAGTCCTCAGCCTCACCACTTTGGTGTTGTGAAATGATTGTGCAGCCATTGCAGCAGTGAGACCGGTTAAGGTGACAGTGAGTCCTAAGAGACTGAACAGAGGTAATTTGATGGTTCAAAGGAGGAGTGTTTATCCAGATGAGGTGGTCAGGGAGAGTAGATGATGCAATTGTGTACAGTGCTCCAGCTGGAGGCGACAGGCTCTGGTGGTCAAACAGTCACTCCAGAACAGTGTAATATTCCAGCAACCAAAGACAGAATACCAGGCAACAGCAACTGCCAAGCAGCGAAGGCAAATAAGGAGGGAAGAGGCAACAAATTAAGCTACGCAGGAGGACAAGCAAGGAAGAGTTGACAAAAGGAATACTATGATGCAGCAGACTGAGCAAAGTGGAGGAAAAGCCTACAGTGTGTAAGTTGTGAATGTCACGCAATATGTGATATGCATGCTCAACATAACTGCGTAAAGATAAATTAGTAGGCTCATGCTGTTCCATAGAGCTATTACAAGGGGTGTATATGCAGAGCCCTTTTTATTTTTGTTGCTCAAATACAGAGGTTGTGCGATGTAATCGCAGGGTGCGGACAGGAATCTAAGTTCAGCCCAGGCAACAGGTGGAGGATCACCCCAGGAATAGACCAAAATCAAAGAGGGGGGTCAGTCAGTGGCCTATTAACAAATGAGCGGGTCATGGGTGTTGGAAGGATGGACACAAATATGTCCACATCAGGTGAGTGACATGTGTGCAGGATGTATTTGTTGCTGTCCACACCTTCAGGCTCATTACATGTTTGGTGGTATCTTGGCGGTAAACTGCCACTTGGTCCGATGGTATTACAGCCGGATTAGAAGTGGCAATGACAGTGTTAGTCACAATTTAATTGGAGTTTATAGGACTCCATGGGGGATTTTGGCTGTAATTCTGCCAGCACTACTTCTACCAAAAGGTGGCAGAAAGATGGTGGATTTACCTCCAGTTCATAGCTGCAGGTGAATCCTCCAACTTACTGCAAAGCTCACAGTTGGGCGGCACAGTAATGCAGCGGTATACGGTAATAGCAACGCATTTTAGCTGCACCACCCAACTCATAATTATGTTCATGATATGATCTGATATGGCATTTGTAACGCGCCTATACACAAGTGTTTCATATGTAAATTGGACATTATTCAGGGCCCTTCTCTTCCAACCCTCATTCCTCACATCGTGGGAACATGCCCTGGCACATGTTATGGAGATTTGCAAGCATGATAAAAGCATCATTCAAGGGACAGTGTAACATTGTGGTCCTTTCACTCATGTCTCTTTTGTTCACACATGTGAAGAAGAGAACTGGTAAGGTGCCTTTTGAATGCAATCCATATGGTACAGAAGATAATCCCAGTGTCACGTATGGGGCTAGGCATTTTGCACCACTGCTGTTGTCTTTTCCTGGGTTGCACTTCACAGCTGTCCATGTAGGAGTCATGTCTTCAGTGCCCCTAGGAGTCAATCGGCAAGTAGGTGATTACAATAAATGGTTCACATGCCATCTGGTGTCTTGTACTTACCCAAAATCCTAAAATGACAGTGATGCAATGTCAAACATCATGTCCTGGCCAGGCTATCAGTGGCAGGCATGGAAACAGAAGTGGTATCCATTGTGGCGATATCTACATTTGAGTCACAGTAGAGTTTCTGTGATGGTGACAATGAAGATGTGAGTCACACTCATCCTATCATGCATGGTTTGGCAGCAAGTCATGGCGGATTAGCCTCAGGGGTAGTAGGTTTGCACAACTCATATGCACATATGGCACAGTATAGAAGTGTGTTACTTCCCAAGGCCATTGTTTTGTCTGGCATACTCATACAGTGATAGCCACATACTCGAAGTGTCTTGATTCAGGCCCATTGGGATGTTGTGGTGTGCTGTTCAATGTGTGGGTGTGTAGCACAGTTGCTCCATTTATTTTGGACTGTGTCACATAATGGCCAGTACATGCTCCCACAGCCCTACTTATTTATCTGCCATGTTATATGCCCACCCATTTACATTGGGGGAAGGTCAATAAGTGGTTGCTGTTCACCCATCCTCAGTCTGGAATGTGTTCTTCCTGCTGATGGCAACACGCACTGGACAGTGGTCAGGGTAGCAACAGTCAGAATGGTCACTGTGTAGCATTTAACATGGATGTGTGGGGCACATGTGCCCTGTTACATCAGGAATCCTTGTGGTTTGGCAGTACTGGCCTTAGAGGGCAATCATCATACACTGCTTCTTCTGGTATTGTCTTCCTTAGGGGCAATTAGGGAGTGCCAGGTAAAAGGCAGTAGTTTGTGGTCAGTGATTCTTAAAGTCTGTGCTTGTGGGTAATTGGCATTTAAAGGTCAGAACAGAGATGTAATGGTGTGCAGGACATTGGCATTGAGAGCACATTGTATGTTCTATGTTTGTTTTGTTATTCTACATGCGCTGTGCTCTGTGAGTAGGTCACCCAGGATTGTTGTTAGGACCAGTTGTCTGTTAGAATGCATTTGATGCTGGATTATTGCGGGACATTGTATGGGTAGTGTCACCTATGTGCATACACGCTGAGGTGTAGATAGTTGGTGTCTGTTCTTTTGCAGGTGAGCATTCCCCAGAGGAAGATCTGACTGAACCATCAACCACCCAAGGGCTGCTAGATGTGCGTGGTGAAAATCCACAGTGTTTGCAGGCAATATTAAGTAGGCCTAAGGAAACGTCCTCCTCAGATAATATGCCTACTTATGCGGATGACATAGTAGGAGAACTCATGAAGGGGCCTGAACTCACAAGCCAGGATGAGGAGGAGTTGCTGTGGTTCATGTCAGAGGCTGAGGCAGAGGAAGAGGAAGAGAACCAGGTCACGTTGGGTTCAGCTGGTGTGACTTTGGCACATTACCAATCATCTCTTAATGGTGCCAGGAATAGTGGGCCACAATTCAGTCAAGATCAAATGTGCCTTCCTCTGATGTGTCCACGGCTCCAGTGACTGCACCATTGCCAACAACACCAGTGAAGTCCACAGTGCTGGGTGGCACAAATAGATCTGATGCAGGACGTCAGCCACTGATTATTGAGTCATTACAACAGGGCAGACCATTTTCTGCACACCTGGCTATGGCCTGCACAAGTGGTGGCTGCTTGTCTGCCACCCAAACTGAGTGGGAGGACGAGTTGCAGCATACAAGCAGCAGACAGGTACAAGACCTACCGGATTTGTGTCCGAATATTTCCCAGACGGGCAATTGAGTGGTATCAGGTATTGGGGATCTTCTTCAAGATATGTGTGCATTGAGGGAGGAAGTGCAGTCGGACATTGTGGCATTGGGGGAAAGCATACAGCAAGAGATGATGGCATTGAGGTAAAACATGTAGTGAGGAGAAATTACATTGAGGGAAATCTTACACCAATACATGGTGGCATCAAAGGACAGCATGCACCAGGTTGCATTGGTATCTGGGGACAGTGTTCACTAGGATATGATTGCAATTGTGGGGTTTTTGCATGTCTCTCTGTCATGCATTACTGTGGTTACAGATGATCCGAATTTGGCAATGAATGGTTTAGTGGCCCCCAGGTGTGCATGCACCCCTGGATGGTGGTTCCCAGTGACTGTGGACATGTTGCCTCTCCTGTATTGACTTACATATGGTATATATAAGTTACTTGTTTGGGCCTGCCCCACTGGTGTGAAGACATTTAGGGTGGTGTTTGGGATGTCTGCTGTTATGATGTGTTTGGTTGGCAGTGCAGTTCTCCTTTAGGGGGTATATTTGTGATGCGGTTTGCTTTTGTTGTGGCCAACATATTTAGCTCTACAGTTTTGTTCCTCATAGTCAAAGTTATGTTGCATGGCACAGGTTAGTCTCTGGTCTTTCACCGGCAAGCATAGGTGATGACATCCAGTTACACAGAGTACACTGCTCTGCCACTCATATAGGTGTAGATTTCCTTTTGCTGCATCTGTGTGGGTTATGGCCTCTCACACTAATGAGTAAAGTGTTCTGCCATTGTGCAGTGTGGTTATGTGTATTTAATTCCATGTGCACAGGCTGTGTGCCAAATGTTTTTCTTGGTGAGTCCTTAACTTGTTGGTGTTGTCTCCTGATGTGTGCGTGTTTCTGGGGTTGCGTAAAAGAAAACTAGGTATGCCCCTAGTCTTCATTACAAGGGCAACAATATTCTGTAAACCACAAAGTGTAAATGAAGAGCAACTTATGTTCAAAACATATATAGTAACTGTATGTTTATCTTTTAGGAAAAATAGGATGCTGCAAAAGCTATCCTGGCGAATATAAATCACATGTTCCATATGAAATCATTCAAATAACATCATACATTTACTAACATCATTTGACGCAATAAAGTGCTTGGTGCACAATCAGTGAACCCAAAATAGGGCAACCCAAAAAAAAGTGCAGCATCCTATTTTTCCAAAAAATAAACATACAGTTGCTAAATATGTTTTAAACATAATTTTTCCTTCATTTACACTTCATTTTTGTACAGATTATTGTTTCTGGGGTTGCTGCATGGTGTTGGTATAGTTGATGATTTGGAGATTCTTGTGTTGTGTTAAGTAATGTAATGTTTCATTTGTAGAGCGCCACCTGCCATATGTAATGGCATCCAAGCACTGTAGGACACATGGGCTTTCATCAGACCATAGACTGAAAACAAATGAGAGAGGAGCAGCACAATGCATGTCACAAAATGTGCACTTTAGGTACTAACCAGAATGCATGATATGATATGATAGGTTATTTATAACGCGCTTAATACCCAGATGTTTCTGAGCGCGGACCAGGGGATCAAACCTGTGTTGCCGCGTGTCATGTTGCTTGCAAGGCGAGCACGTTGCTGCTGAGCTATCCTCCCGAGACAATGCAGAGAAGTATAATGTGGTGACACTTGAAGCCAAGAGAAATAGCGAAGAGGCAAGAAGTATATTGAACTATATGACAGGTGGAGCGTTTCCTAAGGCAATGCAGCGGTATGCTATGGATCAGAGTATTACATGCAGCATAGGTGCACAGTGACTGATATGCCATCAGATGAGATATGCCAAAAGATGAAACAGAAATCGAACAGATCTTCCCTTGACTCAGCAGTGCTGTTGCGGCACACCTTATTGTTTATTAGTAACACTGCCCTCACAGCATTCCACATGAGCGTTTGATGACATTATTGTAAAAGGTCCTGACTAGCCCCCTTTTGCCACTATTGGTGCCCTTGCTGAACTCGGTTCTGGAAGAAAAAAAGGGGGACATCAGTAGTGCAGTGGGAGAGGCAGCTGCATTACCAGTGGTGTTGATGAGTGCAGGTCGGAAGTTCTCTGTTCCTTTGTGTAAATCTGCTTTCAATGGTTTTTGCACAGAAACACAGAAACGTGCACAGAAACATGGGAGTATCTTAGTCACAGGAAAGAGGCTAACAGGCTACTGCGCGTTTGGTCTGGTTAGCTACTTATGCGGGACAGATTCATATGGCTAAAGAGGAGAGATTACACATAGGTTGGTTAATGTTCATTTGCTAATGATCAGTCCGGTGACAGCTGTGGGGGATGGGTCCGGGCATGTGTGTAGTGTAAGGAGGTGGGAGATCTACGAAGGGAGATGTTTAGTCAGGGGAATGAAAGGGCAGGACTTACATGGGCAGTACAAGGCAATGTAACCTGCAGACCTGCACGACACCACTGGCCTCTTGCAGACAGATCCCTGTGTTTCAGTAGCTCATACTACCACTGTGTATCCCGCTCTCATTTTCATTGCCTCTAATCGATACATTGTTTCCTATGTGCAACAAAACAGGCAAATGCAAGTTGGCAGATGGGTGGGAGTAGGCCATCTAGAAACTCCACTCAATTACCTCAGACTGCATGCCAAGGCTTATGTGAGTCAAGTTCCTTTGGTTCTGAGACAGGGCTACAGTCATCAATGTTGCCTTTCTTAATAAGCTGGTTGACTGACTCAGAGACACCTCAAACCTCACTGGCATGCTCAGGTGCTGCATTCAGTGGCATGCTGGCAACACTGCCTGTCAAAGTCAGGGCTGGTCTTGGGCAGGGCAAGAAGGCCTTTGTCAGGCAATCATCAGGCTGTCAGGGTAGGCCCCTGAATCACTGTTCTTTTCTTCTCAGGGTCTACCTTGTTGTCTACCAGAAGGCCCAAAACACTTGTCACCCAGGCCAAAGAGGCTTTCTCTCTTTCCCCAACAGCCAGAACTCATCAGATTTAGAGGAGGCACCGGGACTTCGGTATCAGAGTGATTATGATCACCTGCTATGTGTTCTTCACCATAAAACAAGGAGCAGCAGCTGCAGGAACTAAAACCAGAACATGCTGACAGTGATAGAAATGGGTTTTTGCAAGGGTAAGGGGGAAGTATGACAGGTCAAAGACAGTAAATTCTCATGCGTGCAGTCTCTCAGGCTCCTTGCTAGGTAAGCGTCTCTAGTTGATGTCTACAAAGTTTTGCACAACAGCTAAATGTTGGAGCCAGGGCAAGAACTGCTATGATTTCTTCATCCATATATTATCAGATGTCCTTCCAAAGGGAAGGAGGGGCTGCCAGGGATTAGCATATGCACAGGGTGAGAGCTGCTACCCATGGGGGACAAGTGTGGCAGAAACTCACCCATTGAGTGCTATGTGCATAACTACAGAAAGTGATGAGCATAAAGGATGCCTTTACACAAGTTGGTATGATGTCTGGGGAAGACCATCAGAGAATAGTGTTTGTGTAGGATTGGCAAAGCAGGATTTACAGTAGGCCACATGTGCAAAGGATGCTGGAGCTGCATGGAGTCCATATGTTAGTTTAGGGTAGTGGTGTTGTGAGGCATGTGTTATTGGTTTCCTGTATGTGTTTATGTATGTTTGCAGCACGTTGAGGAAGATGGTCTTACAATGTGTTGTTTCTAATATAATGCATGCACTAATTGCCGCTCCAAATCAATGAGTGCATGCTTGGTGTTAGGTTTTGGCAGACAAGCCTTGCCCACTTTCATCATTGAAACCCATCAGAAATGCAGGTTTGTAGTGTGTCCTCTACACAGGATGTCGGTCATGCAAACAAGGTATACACCACATGATTGCAGGTGGGGCCTGTGGATTGGTGCACAGCCCCTGCTGCACCTCCACAGGTATTGCACGGCTTCTAGCGATTTTATGCGGGACACAACATGCCAGTATGATTTTACATACCACTGGTGGTGTATATAGCAATAAATCTTCAGACTGATGAAGGGAGTGGAGCTGTGACCTGAGCACTCCGAATCTGCACCCCACTATGTGCCCAGTGCCAATGGACACTGCCTTGTAATGGACTTCACCTGGGTTTTCAGGATTCTTGATGGGCATCAGGAGAAACGGTTCTATCGGGTAGACACTGTCCCATGAAAATGGGTAAACGGAAAAGAGTGTTTACCAAGGAGCTACATGTTGCCAATGGTTCCAGAGCTTGATGGATATGGGAATGGCATAGGATATAGCTGTTATGAGCGCAACTGGGTACATTTACAGTCACATACATTATGTGGGCAATTACATCACAGAAGACCTGCACATTGATGAAATGTGAATTTTTCCTATTCTGGTTTATATTCTCTGTCTTTCTGGGGAGGTGCAGCACAACATGCATGCAGAAAATGGCTCACAGGACCTGGCAGAACTGTGTGACAGAATAGAACTCCTGGGCCAGGCTTTACCTTGCCTGCAGAGTGCGGGGCATATCTATTTGGCTATACAGCTGTGCAATGATGCACAGCAAAACTTGATGCAGGCTCCAGGATTGGTTGGACTGCGATATGTCCTGGCTGAGGTCTGCTGGAATGACAAAGCAGCCAGAAAGTGAAGGGCAGATAAGACATTCATACGCACAGCTGTTACATGTGAGCAGATGGTGCGCGATGCCAGGTCAACCTCCCACTCCTTGACCATGTCCAGGATCATATGTGGGGGAACTCAGTCTGTGCCACTGACCTCCACATCCAGCATCCCAAAAAAGGTGGTGCAGAAGTGGAATATCCTGGGCCTCATCCGTCGTTCTCAAGTGTGAGCAATGCATGGTCATACATTGTCACTGGCTTTCACTGTGCAGTGCCTTTATTCATTTAGTGCCTTTTAGCCTACTCGGGTTGATGGTAAGTTGCAGGGCCTTTTATGTTTGCGCGATGGCGCTATATTTTTTGAGAATTCGGTTTGTTTTGCACCTTGTTGAATTTTTCCATTTCCTCCCTGCCCACGCTCATGTCACTCCCCTCTTTTGCAACATAACGAGCCAACTTGCATATTCCGCTCCCTTCTCTGCCTTTGCGCTGGCCCTTGTATTGCGCTAATGTGGCTGTAACGCTGTGGCATCCAATGTGATTGGCCAGTGGAAAAGGGCATTCTGTGACTTGCCTTCAGGCTTTTTGCGCTGCCCAAAGTGTACTAGTTTGGTAGAAAGTCACATTGTGTGGCACAAAACGTTTTGCAAATCAGTCCCAATATCTGTAGGGAGATTATCTGCAGTGCTTGTTTTGTTCATTGGTGTCAGCTTCCCCTACTCCACAGATGTGTGCCCTTACCATATCTGATGTAATTAACTGCCTTCATTTGGTTAGCACAAAGGATGTGTGTGGGACTTTCACACTTGTATGACCGTTTTGTTTTGCGTACAGGTCTATTCTTCATGAGTGTCAGTCCAATATGGAACTAGATATGAGTTGTGTGTTGGCCCTGTTGAGGTGTGGCAAGGAGTAAAGGCGTACATGAGTATTTCCAGGTTAACCTTTGAAGTGGTTCTTGGACATTCTCGTTATGGCACTGGAGTTTCACATAATGCAGCAGCACTTTCGCAAGAATTACTCTGCCAAGGTTAATGAAATCATGCCGCCTTTTCCAGCGCTGCATGTGCCTGTTGCAGCTTTCTCGGAGTGCCACTGCAAGGTGTTATCTACTCTAATTGTGTTTGAACCTTCAGTTGTACTCTTCTGCCAAGTCCTACCACCCTTTGTAGATTGGTTAGTACTGAAAGTAAACGATTGTCCAATGTCTTTCAGAATGCCTCTGTGCATACCATTACATGTACAATCCAGGCTTCTGGCTTTTGCATGTGGTTTTTGGTCTTTTAACACAGCAATCACTCTTCTTTCCATGGATAGCCTTGCCCGTACTCTCTAGCTTGCAGACGTTTTATGGCTATGGGCAGGCAGCAAAACAGCCAATACATTTTCACCCAATACAGGTATTCTTCATGCTAAAATGGCTACGAATTAATGTTAGCATGCTTCTATAGATTGGTTAGTGAAGTGTAGCCTTTGATTTGAGCCACCATGTAGCAAAATGTATAGTACTTAAATCGTATTGTCCTCTACAATCTCTTCGACAGATAGAGACCCTTAATCAGGTGGCCAGTGTATTTCCTGCCAAAAAGGATGTTTGCTCACATTGGTATAGAGATGCATCTGTTCCACTGCCTTGTTACATTGTGACATTATGCTTTACAGGTGAAAATTTGTTAGTAGCAGAGTAGGGTATTCCATGACTGGATACAGCCTAACATTCCAGGTGATTGATGTTTATCTTGAGTTATGGTAGTAACATAAATTGGTACACCTACACTTTGTTGGATTGACTATCATGATTTTGATGTGATTTTAACAATTTAAACTCCTATGTTTGTCTGGTTGTGTTCTCATATGGCCACAAACCCCATCAACAGCTTCTTCCCTGGCTGCCTTTTCTACCTCAGCTTAGTTGTTGCTTGAACATCCTCCTGTTTCCCCATCACAGCTGCCTCTTGAATCCACAGAGCCTTGGATGACAATAAGACCCCAATGAAGAGGTTGATTCCAGACCATCATGTCATTTTGACTGTGAGCCCCAAATGGCAAACCTACTACATCCCAACAGTTTCCCCCTCTGACTAATCACTGAATGCAAGATAAGACGAGAAGAATTGGATGTACAATAGGGAGACATGCGACACCTCAAATCCATTGACTTGTTTGTTGGTTAATGCAAGAACAGCAGCTGCACATAGGTATGACTTGTGCACTGTTCTTAAAGATACTATGCCGGATTTCATGTGCATTACGGAGACCTGACTCTCTGAAAGTTCAGGCCCTGATCTTTGTCAACTCATGCCAAGTTCCTATGCTGTGGTCCACATTGACAGACCCCCTCCTAATAGAGGTGGTGGCTTGGACATCATTTATCAGGACACTTTTCAATGTTCACTCATCCCAGTGACACACTCGCTCCCATGTTAATTATTATTGATGAGAGTGCAGATTAATGCAAATGTATCCTTTCACTTCTTATTGGTATATTGATCACCCTCTGCTAAACGTGCTGACTTTGCTATTACTTTTTCCCATCTCATTGCCAATTTGAATTTGTTACATTCCAATCTGGTGGTACTGAGGGATTGTAACCTCCACCCTAATGATCCTATGAATCTTTATGCCAAATACCCGGTGACGTTCCTGTCAGATCTCTCCCTGGACCTATGTAACTATCTCCCCTCTCATAAAAGTGGCCATTTTGGCAGGGTCTCTAGTTGCAGCACAGTGCCGGTAACGTGGTCTGACCATGTCCTGGTCCCTTTTTGGTTCAGGTCCCTTCATGTCACTTTAACACCCTCTCATGGGATACAACTCCATAGGCAGTGGCATAAACTGGATCAGATGGGCATGATAGAGTGTCTATGCGAGGAGCGTTGGCTCTTCAGGGAAATAGGTGTTTATCCTTTTTCTTCCCTATTAAATGCCTTGGAGAGGGTTGCCGATAAAGTAGCCCTGAGGCTTCCCCATTTTAGTACAATTAAACCCTCTGAGATGTGGTATATGCCGGAGCTGAGAACCCAGAGACATGTTTGCAGATGCCTGGAGAGAAAATGGCACCTGAGATATAAAGTAGACACACATAATCTCTATAAGCACGCTGTCCTTTGCTATCATCAGCTGACTCGCTCCGCTAAAGCTACATATTACGCGACTAGGATTACTGAGGCACCCTGTGCCTCTAGAGAACTGCTCCGGGTAGCTAAGTAGCTATGAGTGTGCCTAACCGGGATTTTGGTTAAACATCCCGATGCTCAGCTGAGATGTGACAGGATTAGTAGTTTTTCCCAGGAAAAGATTGCTGATATCCGCAAGGCTATTATAGTTCGTCAAAATGGGGAAACGGCAGGCGTAACTTTGGCGAAAACTGACGCTGCCCCCACATCTCTGGTAAATAACTTCGAACCTAATCCTATTACGGACAAAGTTATAGGTATGTCCTTCTGAGCCTTAAATCAGCTTCCCCGTTAGATGCAGTTCCTCAGCACATTCTGAAAGACTTGCCCCCCCTGACCTATTGGCATGCTGACTGAAGCAGTCCAATATTCTTTTTTCGGTGGGTGTGGATCCATCTGCTTTGAAACATGCAGTGGTCCTGCCCCTTCTGAAGAAAAAGAATTTAGACCCCAGATTGCCAGCAAATTACAGACCCATCTCTTTGCTTCCTGCGATGATAAAGCTGCTGGAGGCAGTGATTACTCCCCAGGTCTCCTCGTTTCTGGAAGAGAATGACTCCCTTCATCCATTCCAGTCAGGGTTTCGCCCCAAGATGGGTACTGAGTCTGTGATGATCTCCATGTGGGATTATCTCGCATTGCTTCAGGACCGCGTAGAGACTGGAGTCCTTATTTTCCTAGATCTCTCCACGGCCTTTGACACTGTGGACCACAAGATTTTATCATCTAGGCTTGAACAAGCAGGCATAACTGGCCCCATTTTGGCATGGTTTTGCTCTTTTTTGACAGGTCAGGCTCAAACGGTCTCATTTCAGACCTGTCACTCCTCTTGGGATTGCCCTATCTCCCCTTCTTTTTAATTTGTACATGCGAGCTACTGGCGGATCTTATCACTGCATGTGGAGTTCCTTTTTACTCCTATGTCGATGATACGCAGCTTTTATTTTGGTTGGACTCCTGACAAGCTGCTCCTCCCGAGAAGCTGCGAGATTGCTTAAATGAAGTGGGAAATTGGATGTCAGACAATTGGTTGCAATTAAATGGCAATAAAAGAGAGGCCCTGTGGTTGGAACCCAGGAAAGGGACCACCTCTGGAATTTGTAGTACTGCCTGGAGTCACTTGGTCCCTGTCCAACCCCTTGTGCCTCAGTGAAAAGTCTTGGAGTCAAACTCCTACCTAATGGGTCACGAAAGGCTCAGATTTATGCTATTTGCATCGCTGGGTTTGGAAGATTGAAGGCCTTAAGGAAAATTCACCCGTTGCTTCCCACTGAAGATTGGACAACTCTGGTGACATCCACCATAATCAGTTCGCTGGATTATTGTAACAGCATCTATCTGGGTCAGTCTAAGTACCAGATCCAGCAGATGCAAGTTCTGCAGAATGCGGCAGCCCAACTGGCACTTAGGGCGCCTCAGTTGACTCCTTCTTTAGCTCTACTATTTTGTCTGCACTTGGTTCCGGTGTGGGCTCGCATGGAGTTCAAGACCTTGCGTGTTGTGCATCGAGCCCTGCACAACGTGGGTCCTCACTTTCTGAAAAATAAATTGGAAAGATACTGTCCTACGAGAAATCTATTATCAATTTCCACCAGCTGCTCACGATTCCAAAATTTTGCCAGAAACGCATGGGTGGTCATTCCTTCTCTGTTCTGGTGCCTAGCCTATGGAATGCACTTCCTCTAGGCCTAAGAACTCTGGCTGACTATCTTCCTTTCAGGAGGGCCCTGATGACACATCTGTATAGTCTGTCTCTTCCTCTCTACTAGAGCATGTGGCACCTGAGTACACCTGAGTCTTCCCCCTCCGGCCAGCGCCTCGATGACCATGGGCCTTAGTTGCGCTTTATACATTTTTATAATAATGATAATAATAACAATGTCCCATGTAATTGGCCCTGCCTGCATCAACTATTCTGCTTTGTCTCCCCGGCTCTGATGTCTGCCTAATAAGTGGCAGAGCTCCATAGTCCTGTTGTGTCCCTCTCGCAGATGTACTGTAGATCCAGGGAGTGTCAGATAACTGCGAGGTACCAAGCAGACCTAGACCAACATTGCTTCCCAGCACCCAAGCCCATCTGAAAACCCTGCTCTCGCCCATCACACTCCCATTAGACACTGTAGTGAGGAAGAGGGTCATGCCCTCACATCTGTCTGGATGGATGAGATCAGAATCCTCCCAAGGTGGGTTCCGCTCATGTAGCATTTGTGCAGAGGCTGCCACTTTTCCAGGTTCAATAGAGTGGTTATTGATTGTGGCATGTTTTCTCAGGGTGGCCATGCTTTGCAAGCTTTTGGGACACTTGAATGTAAATATTAGATACAGTAGCTTTCTAGAATGATTGGTGAGTGTGGCGTGTTTTCTAAGGTTGGTCAGGTTTTGAAACCTTTCATGAGCTATTAGTTGATGTGGTTTGTTCTTTGATGGTCATCAAGCTTTGATGAGTGTGAATAGGTTTGATGAGTGGGAATAAATTGCTTCAGTGTTCAAGTGAGGCCTCCTGAAATGCCAAGTCTTAGGTTCCGATTATTGGTCCTGTCCTTAAAGGCATAACAGGGTAGATGGACCAGACAGAAGGCTATGAAGCATTTGTGTACTTGTGGAATGGCATTGGACACAATTGCCTATTTTCTGGCGAGTATGAAATAGGCCCTTGTTGGTGGAAATTAATATCATACATTTAGACAAAGCACTTGTCTGGACATCATAGAGCTGTAGTCCGGCTGTGGTCTTCTCTTTAGCTACTTTTATTGGAAAGCATGGAAGAAGCAGAGCCATCTTTTGAGGTGATTGGGGACTGTGATGCTGATGTTCTGGCTTGTTCCTTCATATAGCATTTCATGTTTGAAAGTATAGTAGTTTGTATTTGAGAAGCTTCTATAATATGTGAAATGCTCCATTTTAATTTGGGTTTAGATATAGTGAAATCGTTTTATGTTTTTATATCTTCTTATGCATTGCATTTTCTTTACCAAATTGATAACTAATTCTAGAGTTGCGAGACTGTGTAAATTATGTGAAATGTGGATTCAAATGTTACCGAGAGATTGTTCTCTTTACTGGATAATATGTGTGTCTTGTTGCATCAGGATCATCCGGCTTTACACATTTTCACGCATGAATACAATTTGAGTGTGTGTCTCTTCTCTACAGCGGTTGGTGATCCTGGCTTGTTCTCTTTCATGGTCTGGCTTTTTAACCTTCCACAACTCCTGATTGTGAATTTTTGTGATTCATGAATATGGCTTGTTCCCTCTACCACAATCCTGCCACAATCCTTGACACTAGGAGCCTGATTATAAAAGCATTACACTGGTGCAATGTCAGTTTGTAGGGCATTGGCACTGGGCTAAAACTACTGTAGTGCAAAACATGCATTGAAAAAGTACACATTTCACTAGTAAAGATTTTGGGGCTGTACATGGCATAATGGATGTGGATGATATCATAGATAAGGGTGATGATGTGAACATGTATGGTTATGTGTATGGAAAGTGGATGCGGATGTGGATTGCCAAGATGATGTGAGTACTCATGGTGACTAGGGATGGGATTGTGGTCAGTGATGGGGATGCAGAGGTTGATATGAAACAGAATGTGCGTGTAAATAGCAAGTTGAATGCCAAGGAATGTGGACACAGATGATCATATGGAAATGGGTTTGGATGAGACTATGAGAGGTTCTGCTTAAGTGGATATGGCAGTGACATTGAGTCTAGATGTAATGTGGAAGTGAGAGGGGGTTTGAATGGTGATGTTGACATTGGCATGGATATTAGAGTGTAGATGGTTTTGTGGATGGTGGTATGGATGGTAGTATGGATGGTGGTATTTATTTATTTATTTGCATTTATAAAGTGCTCGCACAGCCCATGGACATCGAGGCGCTGTTACAAGAATAAGTCTTAGTTGCGTAACATAGGTGGGCAGTTGGGTTACATTAGCCCGTCACAAAGGTCTTATTTACATTTCTTTAGGTTAGTAGCAGTTGCATTTCCGTGGTAGGATCGGGCTTGGTTGCATGGTTAGAATATGTGTGAATACATTGTTTGAGGAACATATGGAAAAGTAAGGGAGGCAGCAGGTCACATAGATCTGCAGTAATACAAGATGCAGTTTGGTGGGTTTTGGAGTCCGAGTCTCACAGGAGGTGAGGCGTGTCGGTTGTGAGGTGAGGCGTGTGATTGGTTTTAGGCAAACAGTCTGTATTTAATATATGATATCATTTAGATTAGAAATGACTTACGCAGTAGGGGGATAATAGGGGGCACAGGCAGTTCTGGGAGAATGCACCTTTACATTAGAGCATGTTTGTACTGGATAGCATGTGCAGGGTAGTGAAGGGGTACGAACAAGAACATGTACCAGGGACGAGGATAGCTTGAGACCAATATTTACACATTTACAAATTAAATAGGATTCGTCTGAGGGAAGAATGCAAGAGAGGTGGGCTTGGCAATTCGCTTGGATAGGAGGTTGAAAGGGCTTGAGGTGCCTTGTTTAAAGTCTTAGAGGTGCCTTTAATGGCCCCGGAGGACAGCATTCCAGTGGAGTGGGACAAAGAGTTAAAATCTGATCGAAAGTGCTTGGCTTTCAAGGTGGTTGTTCAGGCCTCTTGTTGGTAAATTGCCCTCATCGTCTGACCGTCTAGCTGATGGATTAAATAATCTCGAAAAGAAGGAGAGTTTTGGGATTCCAATGTTTTATATACTCATTAACAACATTGCAGGGATCAGATGTCCTATTTCAGGTGTGAGTACACTGACGGATAATCCATTTGTTTCAGTGAAAGGGCATAAACATTTCTTGTTAAGTAACCTGAGAAACCGAGAGCTGCAAGGGTATCCCAAGCCAACCGAAGAGGGACGGAGTGCGATGGTTCTCTCCTGAGAAAATGTGTAAAATAATTAATTGAAATGTTGCATTTGTACCGCACACTTTGTGAAAAATGGGACAAAAAGCCATTCAACTTAACATTGGTTCTGCCTGGTAACACACAACAAAGTCAAAGATTCCAGGTCAGCTACAGCACACAGGAGCATTTCCACACTCATTTTCAATATTCCTGGGCTCACAATATATGCCAACAATGCCACAATAAAACACCCTTCATGTAGCAAGGACCCAAAGAATGTATGCCAACAATGCCCCTAAAAAACACATTTTAATGATGTCTGTGCTGACGATACACTTGTATACAATACCCTGGCCGTTGCCTACATATATTCTAGCATTGGCATAATGAAAGATTTTCATGTTGCCTGTGCCCACAATAAATGACAGAAATGGCGTGTAAAATGTAGCATTTGCATGCTGCTGAATGGATCCCTGGGAATTGGTACCCCTAGCAAGCCCTTTCCCCATCACCCGAACTCAAACATACACCTCTACGCACATCCGCTTTCACACATGCGCATCCACTTCTACTGACATGCACAACCTTTCTCACTCACACGGACTCACTGATACCCGCTCTCAGTCACATGCATTGGATCACATGAACATGCACCTTTGTAAGGCACTTATCTGCATGCACCGGCAGCACTGCTCCTGGCTCCAGGTTTCCCCATTCCTACCCCAGCATGGAAGGCACATGGCAGCACTCAACTGCGAGCAGAAACATCCTGAGCTATGCCTTTCTTCTTTGCACAGTACTTAAAGCCCTTATCATATTTCTTGTCAGCACTCGGGGTAGAAAGGGAGGAGGAGAAGTGAAGAAGGGGGTGAGAGGAGAAAAGAGATTTCTGAGAAAACTCTAAGCACCATGTGCATATGAAAATCTTTCTGTAATCGTTATATTTGCTTTTATCAATCTTCGGGGGCAAGAAGCTCTTAGTAAGTTCTGTATAACCTAGAAGTCCAATGGCTAATGCCCAAATGACCAGGGAGCTGAGAATGGATTGCCCCACGCCTATGCGATGAGCAATTGATCATGTAGCTGAAGATGTCTTGGGCAGGCGATCATCCATCTGCAAGGTGTGTAGGTCGTATGTTTCCTATGAACTGACATTAATATGTAAGGGAGGGAAAACATGACCTGGTTGTCTGTGAGCAATGGGGCGGAAGTGATGTTGACCTGTGTTTTAAACGATACACTTTCTTTTATTTTCAAACTTGCGACACACCCAAAAAATGATTGGACAGTTGCAAAACTTTTCCATAATTGAAAATTCTACAAGTTCAAGTTTAAGAAGAGCTCAAAATATTTGCTTCATACCTCAATGCTTATTCCTTTTTTCTCATTTAAAAAAGATTGCAACCTTTTTCACAGCAAAAGTTACCGGAATATTGAATTAATGGGAGATTTCAGAAAAATGCTTTAAACATACAGGAGCATTGAACAAGCAACCATGGCATTGCTAAAACGACTAACACTGTCTTTAACACTGTCGGGTGTCTTTAAAAAACAAATGGACATTTACATAATGATACAATTATTTAGAAGTGGGAAATATTAATGAAAATGTATGTTATTCGGTTGCTTCCCAGTTAATTGGAATCTTGACCTTTCACTAAGCGGTAACATTTTTGCTCATACATTTTCCAGACAATTGTTTAGGAATAGAAAATGTCAAACTGTGTGGCGTGTGTCTTGCACATTTGTGAAATTGCATGAGTGCCGCATAGAAGGATCCTCCCACTTCAAAGTTCTCTGCCCTGCCACAAATAAGTTTTGCAACACTCACACAC
Organism: Ambystoma mexicanum; assembly: GCF_040938575.1. Classification (NCBI taxonomy): domain Eukaryota; kingdom Metazoa; phylum Chordata; class Amphibia; order Caudata; family Ambystomatidae; genus Ambystoma; species Ambystoma mexicanum. Next base: position 810,538,071 of record NC_090932.1, read on the forward strand.
ATTCCCATTATGCACTCATGAAAAGTCTGAAACATGACAACTATAAATAACACATTTCACAGCAGCTGAGAAAAAAGTCAAATATATATTAATTTTATTATTAAAAAAATATCAGTATAAAAGTATGTTGAAACGAAATCTTTGTGTTACACCTAGCATGAATATACGTGATGAAAAGTGTTGTGGATGGCAGCTATAGCGCAGCCTGGCAAGTCCACGCGGTTATTGTCTCCCAGGATTTCTCAGCACCACCTGGTCAGCTGCCGGTATGCTGTGTAGCGATACATCCGGAAGTTGCTTAGCTCATCCTCAGTCAGCTGGCCGTGACTGTGATTTAGCCTGTAGCTGTAGTAGGTCGTCTCCAGTACAAACGGATTCAGAACCACAGTCTGGAACCCCGGGAGGGAGGTGATGCAGTCCACATCGTACTCCTGCATCTTCTCCTGCATTCAGGCGTACATGTGGCAACAACCCTGCTCCCATGGAGCCTGCATCTCTTCACACCCATCGCAGGAGCACCTGTTGTTGGAGGGTTCCTGCCACGATGCCATCTCAGCTACTCAGGATGGGTCTTCTAGTAGCTCTCTACCGCTGCTTCCGACACACAGCTCCTCGGCACTGTCCTCTGACCTCGGCTGCTGTTCCTTCCCTGTTGGCAGGCTGTGGTGTGCTCTGCACCCCTGTAGCCTGCTCTCTCCGGTCTCCCCAATTTTTCCTTCAAGAAAAGCAACTCTGTGCCAGGTAGACGATGCGGTATGGCAAATGTCGGCAATGGTTGTGTGGAGGTTGATGCGAGCATTGATGTAAGACGAGATTTAGGTGGTGATGTGGGCCATTATATGGATGGTGGTGTGAGCCTTAATGTGCCAAAGATATGGAAAATGATATTGGTGGTGTTGGTACTGAACACATGTGGTATTGTGGGTGGGTATGTGAATGTGATAAGGACAGTGATATGGATGGTGATGTGCATGATGATTGAGATATAGCCATGAATGGAGACATGGTTGTGACGCTGATATGGATGTGATGAAAATGTGGATGATGATATTGAATTAATTAGTGATGGTTACATGGATGCTGAATATATGGGTGATGATTATCATGTGGAATGTAAGAGCGATATAGCTTGGGATGTGAGGGTAATGATGGACAGTGATCATTTGGATGTGGGTGGAGAAGATATTGATGCTAAAGATGACAATAATGTGGAACTGATGATTATGTAGATGAGGTCTTAGATGATACGATTGATGTGAGTTGTGATGATGACACAGATACTAGTGGTGATTTAGATGGTGATGATGATGTGAAATCTGTTGTGGGTGGGGATGGCAATGTGGTTAACAACGTGGGAGCTGTGGTTGGTGATTTGGATACTGTAGTTGTTGTGGAGATTTGGATGTGGATGTTAAGGTGCCATGATTTTAATCATATCCATCATGCCAGAGCCTAACCTCTTCCCCAAAGGCAGTCTAAATGCCCACCTAGGGATGTGGCAGGTTTTCCGGCAGAGAATAGTGCCGTACCGGAAGCAAGTCTCTGTAGAAAGTTTGGTCTCTGCACTTTAGTGCAAGAGAAACTACTGCTGTTGAGCATCTGACAGGATTACTATTGGATTTCATATTTTCATAGGTCCACCTTCTGGGTGAATCTATGCATTAATAATTATTACCCACGTATGATAAGCCTTTGATTGTATCTCTTTTACACAGTGTTATCACTAAACCAACAAGTGTTTTGACTTGCAAAATAGCATCTTTTGTATTCATAAATCAGAACACATTAATAATGTTCTCTGACTTCTTGTTTAGCATTAATGTATATGTACTCCATAGAGATAGTATATGACAATTAAAAATAAAACAGTCAAGCAATGAACAGTTCCTAATATAAGCAATAAAGTAGTGGAGCATAGCATCCTACTCTTCTAAAATGTAAAAATGACCTACTACCAATCACAAATATGTATGTAGCCATTGTGGCCCAGTAAAACATAACATGATACTCACAATTGTGATGCTTTGGATTCGCAAGCCAGGGGACAGGTGAGGTTATATAGACCACCCTCTGGATAATTCATATGGTAGGAAGGGTTAAAACTCTCAAAAAGTCCATGGATTCTATGGGCCTCATTCCAAGTGTGGCGGTTCGGAAAGAAGGGTGCTGGTAAGTTTACCAGCACCCTTGTTCCGGACCGCCACACTACAAGTCTTCCTGCAGGGGCCATTGTGCCAGGCAGGGTCAGACCTTCCAGGTGACATCGGTAGGTTACAGCCAACCTCGGAATGAGGCCCCATGGGTTAATAAACCAAGAAAAGCCTAAAAGCGTTTTAGAGCCATGGATCAAAAAATATTACATACAAAACATTTAAAATCCCCCAGCAAATGTTTCAAATCACCCTCAGATGCGCTTTGATGGATCCACGTATCCTGGCCAGAGAAGTATGAGGGGCAACAAAGGTAATACATGGATTATGTGTCAAAACTTAGTACCACCCCAGACTCTGTGTCACTAACACAGGAAAGATTTAAGAGCTAACCTTATCAAATATACATCAGTGTCTCTTAATAGTACTCCCACAGAAAATAAAAAAGTATGTTTAAAAAATGAAAATCGCTTATTTCAGCCTACAAAATATTGAAACAGTCTAAAAATTAGAATTTGAAAAAATTGGCCAAGTGCCAGTTTCTAGCCCCATGAACAGTTTACTGTTCAGAGTGAGGGCATCTGAAAGCCGCTTGAATGGCAGTTCAGCTTTGCAAATAAGTTTTGCTTCAAAACTACTCATTAAAAATTAGAATTTGAGAAAATTGGCAAAGTGTCATGTTTAGGCCCAACAACTATAATTACAGTCTTGGACGACTCATTAAATGTGCTGGTTTTTACTACCCATGCAGGTCAAGATCTTGTGGGCGAGCAGTGTCCTCCAGGCTGTGCTCCTTCATGGTTCAATGTAGCGCAACCTTCAGTGAAATATTAGGGACCTCTCTCAGGCTGCTAAATCAGCATCCTTTTAAAGGCCGAGCCCCACCAATTTCCCTGTTAGCCAATCACATTCTAACAGATAATGATGTCATGCATGCAATCAATAGGATCATTGAAACTAAACATCTTATTTGCTCGTATTTGAATTGAAGCCAATCTTGTCATTATTTTTCACCTATGTATTAACTTGCATGTTTCAACAAGATGGATCTTTGCCAAATGATACAATAGACATCAGTGTCTTTCTTCATGACATTTTCTACTGTTAGCATGACCTATATAAACATTCAACATTGGTTAGTGTTTTATCAATGTTGGTGTGGACTAGTGTTCTTTTTCTTTATATTAATGCAAGCATATTGCTATGCAATAACAATGCTGATAAAGTGACTATGCTCTCATTAAAGCATAGCAAGAAGATTTGTTTTGAAAAACAATGTAGGACAACGCAACAAGGTTAGCAGATATACTTTTTGCTTAGGCAATAACTTCTGTCGTGCACGCAGCATAGAATAAATAACTGTGTTTTCTAAACGCCTCAAGCTTTTGGATTTCCAGTGAACACATTTACTCCATAATACATTTGGAAAAGTGTGAGTTATGTGAGCAGATTTCCAATTGTGCTTGAGAAGGGAATGCTGGCAAAGTCAATAGTTGGAATGCACATTTGTGAAATGTATCTATGTGAATCCTAACAGTAATGTTTCATATATGGCTACAGGCTGATGTTGCCTCACTGGGAATTTAGAGCTGTTTATAGAATAGGCATATAATGCAATTCATGACAAAGAGTAATAACAATAGGATATGCAAGGTACTTCAGTTATGGAAAAAAAGTGGAAATGGTGGTATTGATGGCAATGTGGGAGGTGATGTATATGTTGATGGTAATTTGTCTGGTAATGATTATAGATATATTAATGTGTCTAGCTGGGATTGTCACAAAGATCACCAATTATTATAATGAAAACAACACCACTGACATTGGGTTGTGTGTGATTTGGGAAGTACAACATGCAGTGATAAGAGGAGACTGTGGAAGCTGGACTTCTGCATATGCTATGAGGGGCCCTGAGAATTCAACCAGAATTGGAACTAGAAAGTAGGCTTACACGAAGAAGGGATCTGTGAGGGCTCTTCCTGACCTGAGTTTCAGGCCAATTTTATGCCCAACACTGCCCAGATCCTCCTGAGAATTGTCCATTTTATTATGTACAGGGGAACAATGAAAAATTGGCTGCTGGTGCATAGACGTAGGATAACTAAACCCAGGAAGTCACATCACACATTTAGCCGCCAGGATGAGAATGTACACTATCATATGGAAGAGAAGGAAGAAATAATCTGAACCTAATATGAATCACTTATGCATGAGGATCAACAATAACAGACATGCCAACACTTGTACAATAATTCAGCAACTCTTCCCAGGCTGTCTGACCAAGACTTCCCTGACTTGAAATGTCAATTTTCAATGGCGGATATAGACTGTGCTATCACTCTGGACTTGGCGGATTCTCAGCCTTGCATTATGAACTCTTTAAAATGCTTCTTCTCATCCCAAAGACCAACCTGTTTAAGTAATTCCCCTAATATGGATTGATGATGTTGTTCATAGTGGAATCCACTGCCACTCTACTTCGAAGCCAGGGAAAAAAGTAGGTTTGGACTAGGGCATGACATTGGCTAGGACACCATTTAAAAAAGGCTCACACTCACAAATGTGAACCATTCTTCTTGTAACAGATGGTTTGAGTAGTACAGAAGGGGACTTCTTTTGGTAAAACCTTTTGCAAATCATGCATTTTAAAGAATATTGGTGTGGTAACCAGCAACACTGGTCAGAACTGCCAGCTGCACAGCAAAGTCAATCAAAAAATGACCCACACTAGCATGTTTGTCCTGGTTTGCCCTATTTTCCTGCAGGCTTTTCTGAATCTGGAAGGAAGCAAATGTGGGTTGTAACTCCCCATTTCACTATTAATTGTAGTTGCTAAAATGTATACAAGGTTTTGGTCATGTGGCTGATGAAAGCCTTCCTTCCCTTATCACATCAGGAAGGCTCCATTACTGATCGAAATGCTGAGGAAAATATCAGGCAATTTATTGACCTAATTCACAGTGCGTGGAAAGAATTGTGGGATTTCTATGTGTGCCCTTGCCTCGGGGCTATGATTTATAGAACTGGTTCATTCGTAGAACACTCATGGTGATTAGATTCAGCCCTAGTTTCATCATTCTTATATGCAATGATTACTAGAATTCTGCTCAACAACCCAATCAAAATGACCAGGGTAATATGCCTGGGCCGTCATCACCTCTAATTTTTGTCAAATCTTTGGAGCCCTTTGCCCAGTGGGTACATCAAGGGATGATATTCAGGGGTTCTCTACGATCAATGATGGACTAGCCAATCAGGTCACAAGAGCATGTGACAACACTTCTAAAATCCCTATGGGCATCCATCCAGGGGGCACAGTGAAGGGTGAAGATTAGAGATTGACCAGCCTCTTTGCCTCTTCTCCAAGAAGCCTTTGCTTTTGCCTACCACCCTGCTGAACCTGCGACTATCCCTAGCTTTCTAATTGCTGTGCTGTCTCTTCAGTTTGCCATACTCACCTTTTATGCATTCACTCCTGCTGTTTCTCCTACTCACCTCTTCAATGCTTTCTCCAATCACGCTACAGCTTCCTCCTTTCCTATCCCTACTATAAAACTCACATCCCAAATCTCCAATGACTCCATCTCTCTTGCACCTCCTACTTCCATCAAACAAAGCCAACAAGCTAACCATACCTCCCCTAAGATCTATCCACCTTGCCTCTCTTCTTCTAAGACTCCACTTCCCTACTCTTCCTTACCACGTCAAATGAACATGGCACTCCGGAATGCTCAGTCAGTATGCAACAACACTTATTTATCTTTGGCCACTTTCATGCCAGCTCTCCTCACTTAGACCTCCTTGTTATCACTGAAACCTTTTCCATGTGACACTGACACTCTGGTGGCCCTACACAACTCTAAATTATCCTTCATTCACTTTCATTGCTTGACTGGCAGAGGTGGAGGCATCGGAAACCTACTCTTTTCCCACCTCAACACCTCTTAAATCTCCAATACCATGTCCTCTCCTACCTCTTTTTAATTCATCATCTCTCTACTATTGTTCAACCTCACTCGGTTCACATCAGCTCCATCTTCCTCCCTCCTTGTCCCACTGCACCATTATTTGATGAATTGAATCTCTTTCTACTAAACATAACTTCATTCTCTTAGGAGACTTTAACCTTCCTATTTCCAACTACTTCTCAGAAATCTGAACTTGAGCCTTTTCTTAGCGACCATGCTCTTCACTCTATCCATAACCTACCAACCCGCACTCCAACCAACCTTGCTGGCTACAGGGGTTTCTAAACGTACTCCTTACACACACTAACCCTATGACTATCAACTCCACTCTCACAGATAATGATCAAACTGTCAAGTTTGCTGCAAATGTTTCAAAAGTTAGAGATTCTCTCCTGGCCTTCCTTACACTTCGTCCTTCTGCATTCCACACTCTGCCTACTCTACCATTCTCCTATGCTGCTATCTCCCACTTTAGTCACACTAATACTGAAGCAGTCCTATCTCTACTGATAAAGGCTAACTTCTCTTAAGCCCATCAGACCTTCTTCCTCCTTAGCTAGTCAAGCCTATTCCAATTTTGTGTCCTCTCTCCTCGCTGAACTCTTCAACTTGTCCTTCGAGTCTGCTTGCTTTTCCTCTATTTTCAAAACAGCCACAGTTTTCCCGCTCCTAAAAAGCAAGGGCTGACCTGAATCTACCGGCTACATTTCTCCCTGTCTCTCCTTTCGCACTACTCTAAAGTGCTCAAAAGGGTTCTGTTCAACCATCTTACAAATGTCTTAGAAATACACAACTTTTGAAAACCCCTATAAGCAGGTTTCCGTTTCCGTTATTCCACGGAAACTGCTCTCATGAATGTCTCCAACTTCATTGCCTCTGCTAAGCACTCAAACCTATCCTCTATCCTAATACTCCCTGACCTGTCTGCTATCTTTGACACTGTCAATAACTCTGATGTTATTAATACTCTCTATTTTCTTGGGGTCGTGATCAAGCTTTTGACTGGATTGAATCCTAACTGGCACCTCAGCTATTTTCTGTCTCCTGGAACAACACTTCTCAGTGGTTATATGTGATCTTACCGACCTCAGTTACAGAGTGGTAAATTACATTGTTCACAAAACACTGAAAAATACAGATTTTTAAAAAAAATTATTTGGGTTCCCCCCAAGAGCCCCTTTTTCCCACCCTTTTAAAAACACCCTAACCCCATCCCACCCATTTTAACCCCTTACCCCACTACCCTTTATATATTTATTTGAACTTTTCTGTGTTTTCTGTGTTATTATCCACTCTGTTATGCACAACTCTGTTTTGTTTCGATAAAATGACTGGATACCATCTCAGCTCACCCCTCTAACTGTTGGTGTTCCACAACTCTCTATCCTGGGACCTCTCCTCTTTACACTATACACCTCTTCTCTTGGGGCACTAATATCCCCTTTTATGTTCTCATACCAACACTTCTCAGGCAGGAACTTCTCTTTTACTGAACTGTCCTCTAATTTCTCTATCACCATTTCCAACTGTCTCTCTGCCATTAAATATTGCATGGCATTGAACTCTCTTATGATGAACTCTACCAAAACATAAGTGTTCTTCTCCCCTGCCAAATACTCTCTATCATCTCTTTTTCTGCCTATCCAGTTCCCACCAGACACTCTTCGCTACTCTTCTTCAGCTAGAAACGTCAGCATCATCTATGACCTTTCTCACACATTCTCTACTTTCATCTCCAAAACTGCAATGGCGGCTCTCCTCAACCTCCTAAATATTAGGATAATCAGGCACCTCCTTCCTTTCAACACCACCAATCATTTTTTAACCACTCTTGTCTCCTCTAAACTGGAATTCTATGCTAGGCTCCTCTTCGGTCTCACCAACTAGGTCTTTTTGTACTCTCGCAAACAGGAATCTTTTTTTTAACTCCCTCACTTCATACCTACTTCCTTATACCATCACTAGGCTGGATGGCTGATGATGCAAAACAGTTCGAGATTTCAATGTTTTCTTCTGGTTCACAAATCTACTCACGGTAAGGTACCACTGTTATCTATCTTCCTCTATCCAACTCTACAATCCTTGATTCTGCTCTTTCTCCCTTCTTGCTCCTCGTGATGGAATTATCTTACCCCGGACATTCGAGAAACAGCCAACACCGATTTGTTCAAAACCAAATTTAAAGCATACCTCCTCATCTCTGTGTCACCCTCTTAACCTATTTATTTATTCACATTTGTTTAGCGCACAGGCAGCCCGTGGGCACTGTGGCACTTGTTACAGAAGTTGAAAATGACTTATTTAACATACAGAGAAGTCATTGCTTAGTTACAAGAGGCATACTGCAAATGCAGATGTGAAAGAGGAAAAAAGAGCAAGCTGAGAGAAGGAAAGAATGTGTTAGTTAAACAGTGTGTTTTTTAGTTTTTTGCGGAAGGCAGAGAGAGAGGTTTCTGCTCTGAGTGTGCTGGGTAGTGCATTCCATAGCTTAGGGGCAATGTAGGGGAAACTTATTCCACCTGCTCTAGCTCGTTTGATGTGTGGGACCTTTAGTTGGATGGTGTGGCATTGTCTAGTAGGTCTGGTAGAGTGTGATCTGGCCAGAGTGTCAGACAAGTAAGAGGGAGCTGAAAGATTGATACATTTGTGTGTAGTAGCAAGAATTTTAAAAGTAATTCGCTCTTTGACTGGTAGCCAAAGTGCTGATTTTCTGGCTTGCGTGATGTGGTCTCTTTTTGGTATATTGAGCGCTGCTCTAAGTGCATTGTTCTGTGTTGTTTGGAGTTTATTTAGGTTTGTTTTGGAGGTGCCAATAGCGCATTACAATAATCTAATTTGGCTCCAATGGTGGCTCTGGCAATGGATAGGCAGTTATCTTGGGTTAGGAATGGTTTGATGGCATTAATGAGCTTGGTGCTAAAGGCGGAGGCAGAAACAATGGAGTTGACTTGCTTGTCCATGGAGAGTGAAGCGTCAATATGGACTCCTAGAGTTTTAACAGAGAGTAGAACTGGGATGACAGAATTGTCGATGCAGAAATTGGAGTAGAGTGTGTCAAGGTTGCTCAGAGTGGATTTTTGACCAAGGATGAGGATATTGGTCTTGTCTCCGTTAAGTCCCTTCGTGGCCAACCATGCTTGGATGGTGGCGTAGATATGCTGGAGGATGGCAGTGTCCTGATGGTAGAGTCCAGTAAGCGGAAGGAGCACTTGGGTATCGTCAGCGTAGTTTGTGTAGGTGATCCCAAGTGCTTCCAGCTTATCAAAGAGAGGTTTAGTGAAAAGATTATAGAGGGTAGGAGCCGTACATGAGCCCTGTGGGACCCCACATTGGATGATGGTAGGCTCTGCGTTTGCTATATTGGAGAACACTTTCATCACTCTTCCTTCGAGGAAGGAGGTGATCCAATTCGAGGACTGCTTGGAGAAGTGCGCAGCCTGTGTGAGATGGTTTGTGAGGGTGGCATGATCAACCAAATCAAATGCTGCTGAATGGTGTAGGAGGAGCAGGAGGGCCAGCTTGCCGTTATCTAAGATTTGGGTGATTTGGTTCTTCAAATCTAGTAATGCCGTTTCAGTACCGGAAACCTGACTGCCTTTTTCCTAGGACAGAGTTGTTTTCAATATAAGACTGGATCTGCATATGTGCAGCTTTATCTAAGATTTTAAGGAGATATGGAACCGTTTAATGGGATAGAAGTTGTTAGGTTGGGCAGGGTCCAGAGGTGGTTTCTTTAAGAGCAGGCACACCCACGCCTCTTTAAGGCTGTCTGGGACTTTGCCAGCCTTGAAGGATGCGTTAATGAAGGCAGTGATAATTGGAGTAAGAGGTACAGCACACTCTTTTATGATGTTAGGGGGGCATATGCCACCTTTGCATTGAGAGGGTTTGAGCTGTTTGAGGATGTGCAGGACATCCGATTCAGTGATTTGAGAAAAGTTAAATTTGGGAGAGTGATTGTCTTTGGAGGTATTGTGAGTCTGAGTCTGCTGGGGGTGAAGAGCCTTGTAGAGTTCTGCTATTTTATTTTGAAGAAGGTCTATTTTTTTAGCATAGCTACTTGGATGCTGTTGCACCAAGCTTTGTCCTTAACAATCTCATTGGTGCAGATTGGAGGAAATGTAAGCTCTTTAAAGATGGTGAAGTGCTCTTTTGAATGGGAGTTAGCTTCTGTGATGCGCTTATTGTAAGTTTCGGATTTGGCCTTAAATATGGCATTTTTGTATTTTTTAGTAATGCTTAGAAAGCTTTCTTTGGTGGCGTCACAGTGATTGGCCTGCCATGTTTTAAGAGCTTGGCACTTACATTGGCGTAGATTCAATAGGTCCTCTGAGAACCATGAATTGGAGTGGAACGATTTTTTTTCTTTTTTGTTTTCTAGGGGTGCTGCAGCGTTAACGGCATGAGTGAGGGTGTCTTTGAAGATCTCTGCTAGAGTTTTGGGGTCAGATGAGAAGGCAAGGATTGTTAAGAAAGGGACATATGTATGTTGTCTGCTGTAAGTTTTTTGGCACTTCTGGCTAGCTTGGCAGGTGCAAATGTTGTAGGTTTGGAAAATGCGGATATGGGAATGCAGAATTGAAGGCAATTATGATCAGTCAATGGGAGGACTGTGTTTGAATTGATGATGCTGCCACAGATGTAATCTGCCACCCAGTCTAGGATACAGCCTTTATCATGGGTAGGGGCTGTTACTTTCTGTGTGAATCCTAAGTCTATAAGGTCTTTGGTGAGAGTAGCTGCTGTTTTATCCAATTTATCATCGTATCCAAGGTTTAGGTCTCCTAGGAGCAGTGTTTTGGTGGGTTTTTTTATGTTGTTGCCAAGGAGGTGGTTGATGATTATACCTGGGAAGTTACTATGGGGACCTGGAGGTCTGTTGATGACATGAATGTTTACTGTGTCTTTAGGGGAGAGGGATAATTTGGCTGAGAGAATGTCAATCTTATCTTCCCCATGGTGGGGAGTCTGATGGTAAGGGTATCTGCAAAGATTAGTGCAACCCCACTTCCTGTTTTAGATAGCCTGTCCTGTTTTAAGATCGAGTAGCCTGAGGGTAGGGCTAAGCTGATGGTAGGGCCAGAGGCTACATGCAGCCATTTTTCTGTTATGGTTAATATATCTAAGTCCTGGCTGGAGATAAGATCATTGACTTCTATAGCATGTGCGTTGAGTGAGCGAACATTGAGTAGAGCACATTTAAGATGTTGAGGTTTCTTAGATTGAGGAGGCCTGATATCTTTAGTGGGAGTATGCTTTCTTGTAATGGAAGTATGCGGTGGCTGGGTAGAGAGTGAGTCTTTACCATGTTTATGCGTTTATGTGCACTTATGTGGGGATAGTGGCAAATCTTGGCGTGAGTACGTGATCCCAAATGGAAGTTCCTAGGTATTACCTGCATGGGTGTGGTGATGATGGCTATAGGGTGTGTGCGTGTTCTGAATCTGTGCTACCTAAATTGGTTCTCAAGCATTGTGTGCTGAGTATTGTATGTGACGGTGTGCCCTGATTCCATAATGTGGCTGTTAGGTTGAGACTTAGGCACAAAGTATGCGATATTAATAGAGAGTATAATGCAAACTAGGCCTATGTAAATGTGAAGGGTGTACATTTTGAGGTAGGGGTGCCGGTGCAAGGGGGATAACTATGTGGTATGAGTACAGGCTGTTCTCTGGCAGCGCAGCGAGCAGTGTTATCTGTTGAGAGTGGAACCTAATGAGAAAGTGAAGGTGGCTACATAGAGACAGTTAGAGGACAGAGATCTAACAAAAATTGGCTAGGTGGGCTTTAGACAATTTTAACCTCGGCAAGGTATACCAGGAATCACAAGCGGTGCAACACATTTTTACAGAAAAAAGGGTGCTCGGTCCCCATTTGGCATATATACATTTACATATACATATAAGCAAACATGCATTCCTATGTAGGACAAACTTTCAGTGCTGACTATGAACTAGTCGGGTAGGGGTGCATAGAAAGTTTGATGGCAAGTTTGGGTACATTGATAAGAGATGCATTGACATAGGCTAGAGCGGGATGCCTATGATCAGCATGTATGATGCTGGGTGGCGTTTTTTTTGTTAAGCGTGGTAGCCCCTCGTAAAGAAAAGTTTGCGATGGGGTGGCGAAACAGTCTTAGAGTTCCTTTAGAGTAACGCACCTATGCTGTGCAGACTCTTACCTTCTGGGTATGCAGGAGGAAAACTTGTGGCCCAAGGCTCCTTAGGCTCAGACAGGCTCGAGACAGGGGCAGCTTGCCTTTGTGTATCGGCCTTCGTGTTGAGGGCTGGCTCTCGTCTGCTGGCTCTCATCGGGTGCAATAAGGAGGGCAGCGGCCAATTGGATGCCGCGTTGCTGCTGCAAGGCACTCAGAATGCTGGAGGACGATTACGATCCTCTGCGGGCGGCCATCTTGGAAAGGAGTTTCCTCCTTGTCGGCAATGGAGGTCTGTGGATGCAAGTGGCAAAATGGGTGCTGGTGGGCTGTTGCACCAAAATCGAATCTAGGCAGTGCAATGAAGGTGGCAGTCACGGCGATTCCGTGAATCTCGGGGTGAACACACGTCTACTGGCATACGAAGTGAAGAGGGGCCATCCGGCTTATCTCAGATGGGGACGTTGTTTGGCCCATCTGCTAGTCTGCTCCTGCAGTACTAGGGAGGTGAGCTCCTGCTCCTCCACGGGTCACACGTACAAATGAGCTGTTCAGGACCTACCTCTCATCTGCCCTCTAACTAATATTTTTCCCCTCTAACCTGCCTCTGTCCCATACTTTCTATGCCTCCACTCTAGCACTTCATCCATCATGATCACACCCCTAACAAAGCCGGCCTTACCGCCTAACTGCACTTAAACATGTCTATTGTTGATTGTCCTTAATCTATGTAAGAACACCCATGTATTGTCCGCGGTGACTGTTCCATTTACTCCCCTCCATGCCCTGGCCAGAATGTCACTCAAACTCACCCCATTGTAAGAAGCTCACTGTTTCCCATGAAATCTGATTTGTTATCTATTGTACATTTTTTTGGGATCAAAAGAACATTATTCTGCTCTGTGTATGAATTAATAAATACATTAAATAAATAAATAAAGGTTTATAGGTGGTGCAAGATAACTACTTAAAGATGACGCCTGTTACAGAAGCATCCAGTGCAGCTCTTTGGGAACCGGAGTGGTGTAGTCATCTTTCTTTGGCCCTCTACAAGAAATTCTAAGGCACGCTAGTTGGCTTTCAGCAGGGCCAGTTTTGATGTTGGTACACCTGCAAGCAACAGATCATTCCAATAGTCTGTTTCAGAGTGGATGTGTGAATGGGCTACATTTTACAGAGAAAAGCAATCGGGAAAGAAACTGTTACTGTTTTCTTTACAATGTGAGCCCTGAAGAAGAGGTCACTTTGGTGAATAATAGTGACTTGTCACCGAAAGTGAGCTGGTCGTGAATCATATTTTGCTTCTGTTAGCCAATTTTGGATGAGCTTTCCAGAAGGATACATTAAGTCTTCATTGGATTCATCTTAAGATGGGCAAAGCATTCAGAACCATATGCGGGAGAAGCAGACTTTCAGCCACTGCATGTATTGCACACAATTAACCAATAGGTATAGATGTGGGCCATTACCTTATTGGTGCATCTTAATGTCAGTTTTAGCGAGGTGCTCAAGTGGAGTAACATCAGTGTTTTTCCACATTTTTAAAGTCTGCAGGACTCCATGGGGATGTAGTCAGATTTACCATGAGCAGTAATTCTGCTGCGGTAAAAGCAACATTTCTTTGAGGTAAAGTGGAGTATTTACCTCCACTTCACCTCCAAACTTGGAATTCAGCAGTTTGGTAATGGTGGCAGAAATTCCTTTATTGTCAAATAAGTGGCAGTGAAGGACTTACCACCACACATGTACTGCGTTGCCAAACTCATCATGAAGCCCTTTGTTACTGGGCCTGACAAACCGTAAGACATCACACACAGGTGATTATTTCTCTTGGTAGAAATTGTCAAGTGTCATACAGCCACACCACTTCCTCCTGCATGTCACAGAACGTGAAATCCTCTGGTCTAAGTAAATCCCTTATTACAGGTAGGCCTGCAAGTAAATGTTTTTCATAATTAGTACTCGGCGAGGGTCAATGAGCTTGTTACAAGCAAGCTCATTGGCCATCACCTGGGCCTTACCTCGCCAAGAAGGCTCTGAAGCCTCTGCTTCACCACCTTGGCTCCGGAGGTTCCTTTCGTGACTGGTCACCATGGAAAGGGAGAAGGGACTACACGTAGTCCCATCTCCCTGTTCCATGGTGGGCATTTTTTTAAAACTTTTTTTTCCATTCATCTGAATGGTCACAATGGAAAGGGAGAAGGGACTACATGCAGTCTCCTCCCGATCCCCGGTGGCCATTATTGCAGCTTTTTTTTTCACAAGTCGAGAAACGGTTGCAGCGCCATTTCTCGACTCGAGAAAAAGTGCAATTAGAACCCTGTTATGACGTGCTGGGGTTCTAACGGCAATTTGACCCAAGGAGGGGACCATTACCGGTCAGGTAATGCCCCTGAGGTCCGGTAAAGCGATCAGGCTTCTAACTTTGGCCACGGGGCATCACCCAACAGGTAATGGCCCTCCTCGGGTCATATTGCCTAAATAAGTGTTGCGTGGGAGCTAATCCCCACCTTATCTCCGTAAAATAAAGTCTGTCCTATTTGCACGCGTTCTACAGAAATGTACAGTTAACCTGTCTCTTGGACAGGCCACTGTGCATTTATGATGAAAATAAATACATAAATAAATAGGTACATCCATGCATACACAAATAAAATAATAAAGACCAGCAAATAAAAACCTGAGAATACCAAAGAACTCTCATTCTTGCATGCATTACTGAACGTGGATCATGAAACCTATTCACGTTTTATGGATTCCACAAAGAATGTGCATTAAATAATGTGAATATAAAGAAATACGCTGTAGATTATTTACATAGTTTGGGTAATTCTGAAAACCTGATTGGATTGTACTATTCAATGGATGGGCGAGCCCCACGCTGACAATGAACTATGTGAAACTAAAAGGCCTGATGAATGTTTGATTATTTCATACGGAGCCCTGCGTTCCTATATAACACTTGAAATGGCATGCATTTCTAGCCCCTCGTGCGGGACGGAAGGGTGACGAGACATGTGTTGCTACTTTAGTCTTTATTCTTGAATTAGCCTCCTCACTTCCCGCAGCAGGCTCCTCCTCTTCCTCCTCCAGACTCCCATTCCTTAACCCCTTGTCCCCTGTGCTTTTCCCTCATAACACTGTGTATGCTTGCAGTACACGAACAATGCTTATGCACATTCTATATGACATTTATAACTCTTTGCCACAACAAACAAACACACTGAAAACTGCCCCCGTCCCACAATGGGTGTATTTGAAAAAAAAAGTCCAAATTGCATGCCAGGGACTGTCCACATCAGCATTTATCTGCTATTTGGCTCCAACGTGCAATTTTCATTTTTTGCCAAATGGAGTGCAAAAGTAGAGTACAAAGAGTTAAAATCACCATTACTCCCTAGTTCTACTTAGTAAATGCTGCCTGCGAATTCCTATGGAATCCAGGCGCTAAAAACCGTGTATTCCCTAAGAATCCATTCCTTTTACACTAGTATTAAAATCTCATGCAGGCATAAAAGAATCCATTCCTTTTACACTAGTATTAAAATCTCATGCAGGCATAAAAACATGTGCTCTTTGAAGGACGGAGAAGGAATGCCCAGTGGAATGTAAATTCTGTTCTGTGACCTTGCTTACCCAACTGGTAGCAAAATTCAATTGGGTGTAACAGTATTGGGTAATTGGATAACACCTTGCTTTTCTACCTTACCTATACACTCTGGGGCTTGTAAAATAACCCCCAATCATTCACCAGTGAGTCGTCTTTTTACTTGTCCTAGTATTTTCTGTACCAGGAAGCCACCAAGGTGATGATAGTTGTGCTTTAGAAGAACTGCAAAATAAACATGAATAAACATTAAAAAAAAAAGCGTATTTTAAAATGATATATGATGTGGTGATTTTCATTGTGAATATGTGTATTACTGCTGTACTAAAGTCACTTCTTTGTTTTATTTTTGCAGGGGATATTGGCACTAAAGGCGATAAAGGACACTTTGGCCTTCCGGGGCTGAAAGGACAGAAAGGCGCGAAGGGGGACAATTGTGAAAATGGCACCAAAGGAGAGAAAGGCGACAAGGGGGAACAGGGCTTCACAGGAATAGATGGTGAAAAAGGAGACAAAGGAGAAAAGGGAGACTTTGGAGAAAAGGGTAATTCTGGGGAACCAGGTGAGAAAGGAGAACAGGGAGAGGTTGGATTAAACGGGTTGCGGGGAGAGAAAGGTTTCAAAGGGGACCCGGGAGATAATGGGGTAGGTGGCCTGGACGGGGAACGTGGCGAAAAGGGTGATGCCGGCTTGAAAGGAGAGAAGGGTGACATAGGACCTGCTGGTCTCACAGGACCTCCTGGGCATAAAGGTAGTATGGGTGCAAAGGGTGTAAGAGGAGCGATCGGAAAGAAAGGTGGCAGGGGCACCAAAGGTTCCAAGGGCGACAATTCAAAGAGTGCAAGGTCAGCATTTAGTGTTGGCTTATCGAAGCCTTTTCCACCGCCGAACCTCCCGGTTAAATTTGACAAGATCTTATACAACGAACAGGAGGATTATAATCCCTCTTCAGGCAAGTTTAACTGCACCATACCTGGCGTTTACGTGTTTGCCTTTCACGTAACAGTGAGAGGCAGGCCTGCTCGGATAAGTATTGTGGCAGAGAACAAAAAACAGGTTAAGAACCGCGAAACTCTCTATGGTCAGGAGATAGACCAGGCCTCATCTATGATCATTCTAAAACTAAACACTGGCGACCAGGTGTGGCTGGAGGTTGCAAGAGATTGGAACGGGCTCTACGTTAGCAGTGAGGATGACAGCATATTTACGGGCTACCTTCTCTACCCCGATGAAATTCTTGAGACTCCGCTGTCAATATAGCTAATGATATTAAGAGTGAATCTGTATTTGTCTATATTTTTTTAGGAATTCCTGAATGTAGAATTAAATATTCTCTTTTGTACTAAAATGATGTAAAAATGTTATGAGTTCATATTTACAATATTTGTAATAAATCAAGTACGTTTAGCTAAACATCTGTCAGTCATTTCTAATTTCAATTGTTAAATGGTCATAAAAAGTATGAATGGTGTCAATTGTATCGCTGATCTCAATTTGGCTTTCAAGCGTCAGCTCTAAGTCCAAAAGAAACCTCACACGTGTCTTTGTTTTTATATTTTAAGCAGCATAGTATAAGTTATACTTAAAATAAATGACAGCACTTATCAAAATGGCATTTTGAATGGAGCCACTGAAAAGGTAATTAGCCTGCTGCTGGTGGTTCGATGTTTCATCCATTCGCAACGTTACTTGGTTTTAGATGTAGTGACTCCATTTTACACATGGCATGCTAGTAAATATACACGAATACGTGTCTTACACATAAACCTGCCCTTCAATGTGGTAGCTTAAATTGTTACTTAAAGGGAAGAAACTCAAAGAAATGAACGTAGCTCGCATAGCCTGCAGTATTTCAATGGACTGAATTGTTAATGACTCTGTCAGAAATTGAAGTGGGATCTCCGAATTAAAATGAATTTTAACAAGGGAAATGGCCTTTGTGTCTTCGTTCAAAGGATCAAGAGGGCTACAAGATATAATTCCCCATTAACTGGGAAAGTGCTGAAACATCCAATACACCGAATGCCGCTGAGGCGAGAGTCAACGTGAGGTCAGTGAGGGTGCAGGAAGCGGAGCCTGCTCTCGCAATTAAAAGGTCCTTGCTTGGCGTGCTCCATTCAAAACGCACGGGTTTGAAATTCGCACAATCGAAGAAGCGAGTCTGCGCTGCCGGACTTATTTGCATCCTTCGGCAGTCGAAAAGGTCGATTGTCGCCGTATCGAATGCGAATTACAAGTACGTATGTTGTTGTGTCGTCTTGTAAGTGGTTTGTTGTTTTCACTGTGCTACAGAGTACTTATGTGAAACAAATCTGAGGCCGTCTTTTGCAATTTGATTTGTGGCTGAAAAGACTACTTCAATGACATGAGGAGGCGTTTACAAAATGAACTATAAACATCGGATTCTAAAGACCTTGAGAGACACTTAAGATTAAAAAAAAATAAAGCAGGAGAGACGTGAGTGAATATGTTGTACAGACGAGGGCATTTGCTTCTCATTTCATTTGTTGGTTCACGTTTCTGTTGCGTTAGCCGAACACGAGCTCCCTTTCAGAGGAGCAGCGAGCGTGATGAATGTCCCTGAGAGCCTCTGGGATTATGTTGTTCCCTGAAGAAAACATGGCGGGTGTGGGAGACAGGAGACTTTCTACACAATGAAGGCTTTCTATAGAAGTTTTTTCTTGCTTACCTTTGAAAAGAACACATTTAGGTTTTGCAGACGTTCACGCTCAGTGTCCCCCGAGAATCCGAGGGCAGCTCACATGAACAGCACCGCACTGCGATATTATGGATGTTAACCAACCTTTAACATTTAATTTCTATCTACACAATGAATGCTTCATTTCCAGTGGTGTCACCAGGAATCAAATTTAGGAGGGGCACAGAGGGGACCACAGACAAAAGAAGGGGGGCCACCTGTAAATGGGCAATGTTTGACGTCAGGAGCACTCCTGCAGAGAATCTATTGTGCACACCAACTACCACACCCCTTTTGGGGACCTACCCTCCCATCAGAATGTAGGCACTAAACCATTAAGTCACTAATGACCCATCATTAGCGGTTTTGTGTGCTACATTCTGATTAGAGGGGCTGCACTTTGCTGGGGGGTGTCTTAACAGCTCTTCATTGTTGTGTAGTATGATTGATTGAGGCCCTGTGTGTTTGCTGTGCTGGCGGAAAGATCACTGCAGACAGTGCAATGAAAGTAGCCCAGCTGAGGTAGAGGGGGCTCTAGGGGGGCCCAGGATTTCAGAGGAGCGGCCCGCTCCCCCTCCCCAGCCCCCCTAGCGACGCAACTGTTCATATCATCTGAAACAACCACTCTAAAGCATATAAGAGTGGTGGTTTTGCCATGTGAATGTATATGAGCCAGTGTCTGTACACCCCTTGTAAAACAAAAAAAAGAAATAAACCTGGGAATGAATCCTCCAAGTACTGTAGACAAAGTTTGTTTGATTGTTTATTTATATAGCGCCTATACACAATGTGTTTCAAAGCACTTCAAGGAGGGAGGGAACATAGGAAAATACAGTTACATTCAGTAAAAGTCCTTGAAACAATACAGAATGTGAAAAAATAACTATCATAATAGGCCTGTCCACATTTCTGATAGTGCAAGTGCATAGAACAAGTAAGGCAAGAGGGAAAAGAAGGAGAACAAAGCAAGCAGTAACATTACTATGTCTGACGACAATTGATGTAGTGCAGGAGGTAACAAGAGGAGGGGTGAGAGGGGGGTGTGGGGGGATATGAGTGGGGAGAAGGAGAGGAAAAAGGCACGCTACTGAGCAAATTTGTCAGTGACACATTTAAAAAGCAGGGGTGGGGGGAGGAGGGAGAAGAACAAGGGGGGAGGAGGGGAGACAGACAAGCTTCTATCAAAAGTCAAGAGAACAGATGATAGGAGTAAGTGCTAGGAGGGGGAAGGCTGAGAGGATGGAGAAATAAGTAGGATGGGGAGTCGGTAGATAGTAGAAGAGGAGGGAAATTCGGAGGGGGAAAGGGGGTAGAAGGCAGGTAAGGAGGGGTACACAGAGCCAAAAAGAGGGGGGCAAGGCAGGGTGGGGGCTCACAGACACTCACTAGGGGGCATACATACACTCACTCACTAGGGGGGCAAGGGGGCACACAGACACTCGGGTGGGCATGGGGGGCACACATACACTCACTCAAGGGGGGCATGGGGGCACACAGACACTCACGGAGGGCATACAGATACTCACAGGGGGCATGGGGGCACACAGACACTCACGAGGGGGCATGGGGCACACAGACACGGGGGGCATGGGGGCACACAGACAATCACTCAAGGGGAAATGGGGGCACACAGACACTCACAGGGGGCATGGGGGCACACAGACACTCACGGGGGGCATGGGGGCACACAGACACTCACTCACGGGTGGGCATGGGGGGCACACATACATTCACTCACGGGGGGGCATGGGGGCACACAGACAATCACTCAAGGGGGGCATGGGGCAAACAGACACTCACAGGGGGTATGGGGGCACACTGACACTCACGGGGGGCATGGGGGCACACAGACACTCATGGGAGGGCATGGGGGCACACAGACACTCACTCACTAGGGGACATGGGAGCACACAGACACTCATGGGGGGGCAAGGGGGCACACAGACTCTAACGGGCGGCCATGGGGGCACACAGACACTCATGGGGGGGCATGGGGGCACACAGATTCTAACGGGGGCCTTGGGGGGTACACATACACTCACTCACGGGGGGCATGGGAGCACACAGACAATCATTCAAGAGGGGCATGGGGGCACACAGACACTCACAGGGGGCATGGGGGCACACAGACACTCAAGGGGGAAAAAGGGGCACACAGACACTCATGGGGGGGCATGGAGGCACACAGACACTCACTCACTAGGGCGCATGGGGGCACACAGACACTCATGGTGGGGCAAGGGGGTACACAGACACTAACAGGGGGCCATGGGGGCACACAGACACTCATGGGGGGCATGGGGGCACACAGACTCTAACGGGGGGCCATGGGGGCACACAGACACTCATGGGGGGGCATGGGGCACACAGACACTAACGGGGGGCCATGGGGGCACACAGACACTCATGGGGGGCATGGGGGCACACAGACTCTAACGGGGGGCCATGGGGCACACAGACACTCATGGGGGGCATGGGGGCACACAGACTCTAATGGGGGGCCATGGGGGCACACAGACACTCAAGGGGGGGGCATCGGGGCAAACATACACTCACTCACAGGGGGGCACGGGGGCACACAGACAATCACTCAAGGGGGGCATGGGGGCACACAGACACTCACAGGGGCCATGGGGGTACACAGATTCTAACAGGGGGCCCTGGGGGCACACAGACACTCATGGGGGGTATGGGGGCACACAGACTCTAACGGGGGGCCATGGGGGCACACAGACACTCATGGGGGGGCATGGGGGCACACAGACTCTAACGGGGGGCCATGGGGGAACACAGACACTCATGGGGGGGCATGGGGGCACACAGACTCTAACGGGGGGCTATGGGGGCACCCAGACTCTAACGGGGGGCCATGGGGGCACACAGACACTCACTGGGGCCGGCGATCCGGTGTACCGTGGTGGACAGGGGTAGACAGGGGGCCTTAGGATCGGGCCTTTGGAGGAGGGCCGGCCAAAAGCCTGCCAGCCTCCTCATTGGCCTGATTCATGGAAGTGTTTTACAATGGCACAATCCCATAGGAAAACGTTCCATGAATCAGGCCCAGAGTACTGCTGTCTTTTGAGTACAGTAGCGTACTGCAGACTCATCTATAGTACACCTTTGATACTAAGAACTGTAGTTTCTATTTTTATATATATTCTAGTGTATTCCGGGCAGGGGCAACAGCCATTACTGATCCCCCATCAAACTGTCCCACCACTCTTATTACCAAAATGCTTATAGTCTGCTACATGTAGGCCACCTTTGAATTGTAGTCACATTTGGCATTTAGGCCTTTTGTGTTAGTTAAGCCATATCTGGCATCTAGACCAATTGTGTTAGCTAGCCCTATTTGTCATTTAGGCGCATTGTGTTAGTTAAGCCATTTTTGACATTTAGGCCAATTGTGTTAGCCATCCACATCTGGCATCTAGACCAATTGGGTTAGTCATAGTTGGCATCTAGACCTCTATCCAGAAATGTTGAATTTAGGTGTTTTTCATTTGCTGTTGTGTTTGAAATTTAGTCTAATGGAGTAGTTCCTGACTACGTGGAGACTTAGCTCTGCTGTTGTTTCACTCAGAGCACAGCTGTCATGCTAGAGAGCCGCTTGAGCTGGGCCCGGCAGAGGCTGTGCAGCACCCAGTGCCAGGTGGGATGTCTAGATTCCTGGAAAGAGGGAAGAATGCCAACATTCAAACACCGGAGCAAATGCAAAACACCTAGATTTGGGATTCCTGGATAGAAGGAAAAATGCCTAAATTTTAAACCCAAGAGCAAATGTAAAACACCTAGAACCTAGATTCAAGGTTCCTGGATAGGGAGAAAAATGCCTACATTTCAAACACTAGAGCACATGCAAAACACCTAGATTCAAGGTTCCTGGAAAGGAGGAAAAATGCCTAAATTTCAAACACAAGAGCATATGAAAAAAACCCTTTGATTCGAGATACCTCGATAGGGGGAACAAGCCTAAATTTCCAACACAACAGCAAATGTAAAACACCTAGATTTGAGATTGCTGGATAGAGGGAAAAATGGCTAAATTTCAAACACAACAGCAAATGCAATACACATAGATTCACCATGAGACCCAAACACTATAACGCAAACTCATTAAACTAGAAGACTACTAAGGACCACAATATGCCACGACACAGAACAGGACGATCCGAGAGAAAACTGGGAGAAAGAAGAAATCAAATGGAACCACACCATTACACTATGCCAACAAACAAAGACACAGCAATACAACACACACCTACAAGCATGACAGAAAATAGAAAAAACTCCAAAAGAAGGCAAAAACCTTTATAACTAACATCATACATACTGACGGACCACTCACCAGAACAATTTACAACCACCAACGATGCTAGACATTCCAGCAAGATACCAGGACCGCACAGGAAAAGACCAGAAACATGCAGAAGGAACAAGATGGAAAACACGACTCCATATATCACCAAAACTCTAGGGCACCAACAGCAACGAGATAGAGAAGCGGAACAAGAAGAAGTCAGGAACCCAATACAAAACCTATCCGATCTACTCAATGATGAAAAAGACCCCACTGAACACACCACACATCGAGAGAATAACGAGGAAACTCTCCAACAACACCCCCATAAAACGAAACCATCAACTAAACAAAACACTGTTAAAAAAAATACTCTGCAATGTAATCAATGAAAGATTAATGTCCAAAAATGCTACAGAGATCTACAATCTACTCTGCAATGGTGGAATAGACATCTTATTCATCACAGAAACCTGGTTAGATGACAACTACAAAGTCACACTACACAGCTGTCTACCCAACAACTTCAAATGCCCACAGGTAAACAGAAAAGGAAAAAGAGGAGGAGGACTTGCAAAAACCTACAAAGAACACCTGAAAATAAACACAGATGACCCACTGAACATCAGAAACCCCAACTCCAAATCCATCGTTCTTCACCTGACAGAAAACTCAAAGATAAACATTCTTACTCATCTATAGACCACCGACTTACGACGCAACCTCCGTAGACACCTTCATAGAAGCCATCACAAACCAGGCCATCAATCAAGTTCACCTGATAATCATCTGGGATTTCAACATATGGTTTGAAGAAGAGAACGTAAGCTCAACAGAAATCAGTAATCTAGCAGCACGGGACAATGAAACTATGCCAAATGGTTAAAGGAGTGAAACAAGCAGCAGGACACCCCATCGACACAATCTTTGCCAACAAAAAACTGATCTCAACGGCGCCACCAATATAAATACTATGGCATGACCACCTCATCATACCGTTCATGATCAAATACCAGCTAAACCACCTAAACAGCCCCAAAAGCTCCCTGCGATCTGGAAAAGAAACTGGAATACCATCAAAAGCAGTAACTTAAAAGAACAGCTGGAATTCTCAAACCCATCAACCAGAAGCCTTGACGGAACTGACTAAGACGAAAAAGCAGACCTAATACAGAAATGAATTGCTGAAACAATAGTCAGCATCTCCTATGAATAACCATTCATTCCATCGAAAAAGAAAGCAGTGTCAAATGGTTTACACTCCACCTCAACACAATGAAAAAAACAAACCGGAAACTTGAAGAACTAGAATGGAGGAAAAACTACAACCAGGCAAAAAGAATAAACTATCAAACACAAATTTGAGGATACAAAAAGGAAATTCTGGAAGCCAAAATGAAATACTACAACAATCGAATCATAACAGCCACCAACATCCAGAAAGAAATATTCAACATCATCAATGAGATGAGAAATCCACTGGGATGCAATAACACACAAGTACTTTAAAAACTAAAATCACTGACATACATCAGATCATACAAAGCAGACCAATCATTCAGAACGTGCACCATCCTCCACCTTCCCTTGGAACCACAGAACAAGCTGCAAACTTCACCCAAATATCAGGAAAGAAATTGCTCAAACTGGTGAAACAAAGCAACAAAGTAGGCTCCCCAATGGACCCTTAACCACCAGGCATCTATAAATCAATCCTTACAAAGGGCACACCGTTGGAATGCCACAGAAAACTCTTTAACCAATCAAACGGGAGAGTACCGCAGGTTTTAAAATCTGCATACATCAAACCACTCCTCAAGGATATAACCAGCGATGTGGAAGACCTCTCCAACTACAGACCGATATCAAACATTCCCTATCTGGCAAAGCTACTAGAGAACTATGTCTACGAACAAACTCTGGAACACGTTGAAAACCACTGGCTATTGGATCAGGCACAAGTCGGCTTCAGACCCATGAGACCGAAAGTGACAGCATTTCTCTCTATCTGGGATGACCTAATGACCAACGCAGATTCCAACACAAACTCGGCACTGATACTACTCGACCTCTCCGCAAGCTTTCGAAACAGTTCATCACAACATCCTCATCAAGAGACAGGAAGAAATAGGGATCATCGACACATCGCTGCTCTGGATTAAATTGTTTATAGCTAAAATAACAGAAACAGAATGGATTACACCATTCAAATCTGTGCCGCGGGGCAGCACCTGTGGAGTAACACAAGGACCCTCCCTGTCCCCACTCTTATTTAACATCTACATGACTCCACTAATCAACCTCACCAGAAGGCATGGCCTCACCTGCTAAAACTACGCAGATGATAGCTAAATCATCTAAAAAATCGAAGATGTGCAAGAGGAGAACACAACGCTAGTAGACTGTCTCAAAGAACTCTGCCAAATGATGAATGCAAACATGAAATCCCTTCATTGGACATTAATGCTACATAACATAATTTATGGTTGTAGCAATTTAGACTGAATTCAATTATTGAAGCACTGCATTTGTGTATTAGCGCTTTACAAATAAACAATTACAATTTACAATTACAATGTATTATCAAAACCTAATGTCTTATTGCATTGTGTTTACTTGAAAACGCTTCAGTGGGTGAAACGTCTAGGCAAATTGTAATAAAATGGGTAGTGGAATTAAAAAAACCTATAGAAGAAACTAAGAAATATTTTTCATTTTTTTTATCAAACCTATGAGAATAATGTCGACAATTGAGAAACTTTTTTTCTTCAACATGCAAGAAACATGAAAATCTTCTTATAATATCTGTCAATATAGCTTTGTAGTCATATTATTAGCACTTGCACAATTCAGAAAGGAACAAAAATGCTCAGGGAATACAAGACAGGAATATTCACCCTTAAAAGCTCATCATTGTAGAGGCAGTTGAATTGGTAATTTTATCAGACACGGGGCAACATGCTTTTCCCTGGATGGATCGGTTCCATGTAATAATGTCCCCACAAAAATGTCCCCTGACAAAAAAGTTGCTGTATTTTGCTGGGACATTATTACATTGAACATGCAGGGAACACCCCCCTACAACCCCCAATTTGTTTTTTGATTTTTTTTAACAACGGGAGCAGGGGACATACCCGCAACCCTTCCCCAAACTTAATGTTACCATATATAATGTTGCCAATTTGTATAGGGTCATTATCACCCGATACCGATGGGGATCGAGCAGCTCTACCACTTAAATAGTTTCAGCCAGTGCAAATAATTGTAATGGCAAACATCACACCACCTAACACACTCCTGCATTTGCTGAATTTCTACAACAGAAAAAGCAGTGAAGCTGTAATTATGAAAAATTTTACTTCGGACAACCATTCAAAAGGTTGGATTCTACTACAAAATCATGCCATATACTATAGAAAGTGTACTGTGGGCCCAGCATTATCATTTCCGCTCTCCTTTTATTACTGTGTCACTGTAGCATCAGCATATTTAAGATTACATGCCTATATATGAATATGAAAAATCATAACCTCTGCAATGTTTGAGCACATCTTTCAAAGGTCACCTAATTTTGAAAGCAACTGACCTGGCCACATCACTATACTCATGTACAATATGGTCTAGTTCAACGGACGTTTAAGTGTAGGAAAAGAATGTTGAAAAGTAGTTATTTTTTGCACTCTGTCTTCCATAGGCCCCCAAATAATTCCCTTTCAAGAAGCATAACATGACATTGCTCAGCATTTTGGCACCAACCCAGCTCTTACCCGCAACTTGTGCACTCTGCAACCAAGCCCTCTGCCATTTTAAAAACCCCTAAGTAGTACCGTCTGAACCCATTAGCTTTAGGAGATTTGGCGGCAGATTATTATTTGTGAGCAAAGATGGCGAAGGAAGTGTAATGATTACAAAATATGACTATCAGGTAGTAACAGACTGATCACGTTTAGTTCTCTTCATGCATATCCACTTCTAAACGCTTTATTTATTTATTTATTTGCATTTTTAAAGCGCTCCCACAGCCCACGTGCATCGATGTTACAGGAATTGTTTTTATTAGTTGCGTAATTGTTTTTTTTTGTCTTAGTTGCGTATTTATAACACGCTTAATACCGAGAGGTTTCTAAGCGCGGACCCAGGGATCGAACCTGTGTTGCTTGGTGTTGTCTTGCTTCCAAGGCGAACACGTTGCCTTAATAATCAGTAGTATCTGTATGATGTGGGATCGTATATAGTATGTGCGCTATTGACCACTCTTATGATAGCTTAACAATAGAATATTGTGATCCAAATCAATAACACTGAAAAAATGGTTGGCTGCAGAAAAAACCTCCCACAGAGCTTCCCACAAAGCTTGTGTTTGGTACTTAATGTGATGAAAAACTGGGAGGGTTATCAAGTCCTGCGCTCAAACTCTTTAAGTTATAAAGTCCAAAGAGAGGGCAATGATGCCAAGATCATTAAAGAGATAAGAATTCAAGAGTTCCAGAAATTCTTTTTAATATGTGGAACAGCCGACACGTGTTTCGACCCCTGGTCGTTTTCAAGGCAGCAAGGCAGCAAATTGTTAAAAAAAGGTTGGATGTTATTGTTGTCAATAAATTATTATTTATCACAGCGCTTTATCATAGTCCTTTTTTTCATCTTCTCCTGTCCCTATTTTTGTAAGCATCACACCAGCGCTATCTAAGGAAAGTTTCCCGTTAGGGACCAGGCAGGGACAGTACGTTTTTCCATCTATCCTTCTGTCTTCTGTATCTACCCTGTATCTCCCCGGCCACTGTGCACCACTGATCGCCTCTGGTTGAGGGATTATTCACTGCTCCTTTGAAAACCACATACAGTTGTGTGTTGCCCTCTGTCGTGTTAAAACACAAGCCTGTTAGGGCTTCACCCTGTACACTGTTATTATCAGTGCCCTCCCGTCCCCCTTGTTATAACTACCTTTCAAAATAGTTGACCATAGATCAACTAGGTCCTAACAGAAAGGCTTTTGATTAAGATATAACCACAAATCAGGAAGTTAAGAAAGGGGCAGTGTAACAGTATGGGGGAAGTGTTTTCTAGTCCTTAGCAACTTCCATATACAGATTAACAATTTTTGAATATTTTGAACAGTGTTTTCCATAGTATGAAGGCGAGAAATGGTCTCCAGAGAAAATGGTGCAAAAATAAGCTAAACATTTAACTGTTTAGTGTACCTGTAAATCAGATTACCATTCCAACATAGAAACTCCAAAGACGTTTCTAAAAATATTGCATGTAATACCAAACTCAGTCTCCCTATAATGAGCCTCCATACACTTCACCAGAAAGCACATGAGCAACACAGCCAAGTAGGTTCAATATGAGTTTTAGGAGTTATAGCATGGAATGTGTCCCCCATTGCAAAATGCCACCCACAGTGGAAACATTTGCATAGAAAGTGTAGTACAGGCTCTGCATCCAACAGCACATGAAACATCAAACATGCACTTCCATGCTAGGGGATCAGTCTGCAGTGCTATCAGTGTCACTCATTTCACCACCTCTGGTGCCAGTTTGTGTCAACAGTGCTGTGGCATATTAATCCCTTACAGCCCACATTTGGGCACAAGCCATCCCTCAGTCTCTCAGGGCACCCACTATTCATAAAACCTTTGCCCCATGGATACATGTCACCCTGAAGACTCCAGCCCTCAACGATAAGGCCCAAAATGCCCCAGAAAACACAGAAATAAGAAGGGCAGCCTCATCCGTGATGCACTCTCTTTATTCCAAGTGCCTTTGAGGTTCACTATATAGGAAAGCAGCCACAGGCACAGACACAACAGAAATCAGAGGTGGAGTGGCCTGAGGAATCCGAAGAGCCTTTGTGGAACCAGTGCCTGAGCAAACTGTGATCAGAATTTATTAAAAGGGCAGAAGTCACCTGACTTCACCAGTTGGGCTAAACGCAGCAGGCCTTTCTAAACTCAGATACATGCTGCCGAAATGTCACTAACAGTATTGACCGGCTTGTTTTAAGAATTTGGATCTAATGTATGGCTAGACCCTAATCACGACATTAACCTGCATTATTCTGCACTTATTCTAGTGCATGCCAACACCAGAGAGTGGTATGTGTTAATCTGCTACCATGAAAAGCCAGTTAATACTACTACTGCTGTACCTAGCAAGTGCGTTTCCCATGCCTACAAAAAAGGCCAAACTGTTGACATTTCCAATGCTTGTTGTTTGTGTCTCTTCATACTTGATAATAGCGTGGATCGCTTAATGTTTAGCTAATTTTGCTCGAGTGCAGCTATTTTGCTTGCCTTTATTCTGCTACGTGTATGCACATCTTGCCTGCCATTTTAACATGTTTTGACAGTTTTCTGATTTACAATGCCTTCCATTATTTTCCTTGTATTCTTTTTTGGCACAGTTTTGTATTTTTAGTGCATACTTTTTTGGAATTCTTTCATGTAGGCCTGTTATGTGGTGTGAGGGATGAACAACCAGGTGTTCTTTATTTGGGGTGATGTGATGCCACGAATTCATAAAGGGAGGTTTTCAAAATTATCCCAGAATTCAGGTCTCTTACTGCCCAATCAAGCAAGATATTCTTTGCCTAATAACTTTGTAAATCACACCCTCTCTGTCTCCCTTTCACTTTTACCCTTAAACCCACCTTCCACCTCACAACCTCCCCTCAACAATGTATTTGTTCATTGTCACCCATCTCAACAGCAGATTTATTTTTTATTTTTTATAAAGGGCTCTATTTCATGTTCTCCTGCTGACCCTTGCCCACCTTCCCCGCTCAAATCACATCTCAGCTAGCTGAAGATGCCAGAACACTTATAAACTACTCCTTCACTACAAGGGTAGTCCCCGGGGCTTTACAGTAGCTTATTGTAAACAATTATTGAAAAAAGCAGGACATAATCAGGTCAATCTTAGTAACTACCGAGCCATTGCCAACTGCTGTTATTTAGCAAAATTGTCAGATGAAGCCACCCACCATCAGCTTATGAAGTTCATGGAAGACCAAGACATTTCAGGCACATATCAACTGGTTTCAGCCCTTGTCATAGCAACAAATCACTTCTTGTTTCCATCTGGGATGAGTTGAAAGATAGGAGAGACCGAAATAAGCCCTCTGTTCTTATACTACTTGACCTATTTGCAGCATTCATCCTAGTTCACCTTAACATTCTCAGTAAATGCCTATTTGAATGCGGTATTAAAGCAACAGCCTTTAAATGGTTTATGTCCTTTTTACCCAAATGATCACAATGCACCTACATGGATTCCATCCACTCAGAAAAATATCCTTCTGGTGTACCCGAGGTTCCCCACTCTCTCCCTTACTCTACTATCTCTGCCTCTGCAGCCTCCCCATCTTCCTAAGGCCCCTTTGTCTCTCCTGCAACAACATACAGAGGATACAAAATTCATCCTTAAAATACACAGCAATTCTACTCCCTTGTTTGATATCTTAGAATGCATTAACAACATTGACACTTGAATGGCACATATCTGTCTCTCACAGAACCCATAAAAAAATTATTGCATATGAAGAGTATGCTTAAACCCTCTTCTCCTGGCCCCTTTCACTCCTCCACTTGGCCGGGTGTCCCTTGCATTCCCTGCGGGCCCTCTGCTTCCCCTTCCTAGCCCTCTTCCCCTTCCTAGCCACTTCCCCAGACCTATTGTCTACTGTTCTGAGGTTTTGTTCTACATGGTTGTTGGTTACTGAATTTCCTGCATCCCTGTTGTGCTCATTGTTTTCCCTCTAGGTTCCCTGGTTGATTGCTCTGTTTTATTGGCATTTTTGCTTTCCATTGGTTATTATTGGCTGCATCCCTGCTGTGTTCTTTCGTTTCCTCTAGGTTCCATGCTCAACTATTCTGTTCCTTAGTATTCTGTTATCCACGGTTGTTTTTTCTCCGATTGTAGTGCCTGCACCCCTGCTGTGTTCTTCCTTATTGTAGGTTATTTGGGTTCTTTCTTTCTGTTTCTCCTTGGTAGCCCATTCCCTTCTGTGTCCATTCTTACTTCTAGGTTCGGTTGGCAACTGTCTATTTCTGCGTCTGTTTTCTGTCATTGTTCTGTCCTTTGTGTGCCCCCATCCTTCTGTGACCCCCTCCTCCCCAGTGCTTCTCCCCCCAGGCTACCCACCACTCTCCACTCCCCCCCCCACTCTCCCGGTTGCACCCTCAATGGTGCTCTCTGTATCTCCTATCTTTTGTAACTGCTTTTCTATTGACTATCCAATCCTTCTCTCTAAGTCCGGCAGGAAGAAGTTTAAAAGGGATATCCTGTTTCCAACCCAGGCCTCACTATCGCTGATCCCTACACCAGTATTTCCTCCAGACAGACCCTTGACGTTCCCTCTCCAGGCCTATGAACCCCCATATGGTCTCTGTTCTCTCTCCTTTTTCCTCGTCACCCATTAATGGTGGCACTCGTTGAGAACCTATCCTGCCCCCTTCCACCTCTCCAAGACCATCATTAATGTTTACCTAAATGGCATCGTCCTGGCCAAGGCCGTCAGGCCAATCGCTTCCTTTTTGATAGACGCTTCCCACGCCTTATCAACTTCCGTTCTTCTCCGGCTGTCACTTCTCTTTCCTCTCTGGCTCCATTGCCTCCTCCATCCTTGGCCACCTCTACGGCTGTCTCTGCTGCTTCTCCAGATACTCTGTTGCCGCTTTCCTCTGCCACACCTTTGGCACCCACCTCCTCTTCCTTGGCTATCTTGCCATCTCATTCTACAACCTCTTCCCATCCATGGGCACCTCAAACACTTGTGCAGGGCGTACCTCTGACCTGTACCCATCCACAGAAGTCTTTCAAAGGGGACAGCCTGGTCCACACTGCTACTCTCAACTCTCGATCAGCGGTCAAACACTCCTCTGACATCTTCCGTCTCCTCGAAGAACTCGGCCTAGATGTACTCGGTCTGACCGAGATGTGGTTCATGACCAACTCTGCAAGATTTGACACTCGCCTTCCTGATGGCTACAAGATCCTCTCCACGCCTAGAACCAACCGACCCGATGGGGGAGTAGTCTTGATTTTCCTGGAGTGAATCCCTGCTTCTATCATTCCTATGCAGGATTCCTCCCCCTTTGAATGTCTGGTTTGCAGGCTCTCTATCTCTCCTGGCCTTTCTCTCACTGCAGCTACCATCTACCGACCACCTGGCCAGTTAGCCTCCTACCTCTCTGAGTGGGCGGACCTCTCCTCCTCGCCTCTACCTCTCAACTTCTCCTCCACAGAGACCTTAACATCCACTTGTATGCTTCATGTCCGTCTGGAGAACTCTTTCACAACCTCTGTGACTCTCTCTATTCTTCCCTCTGGCCCGACTCACTCTGTAGGGCGCACCCTTGATGTTCTGATCTTCACAGACCCCCCCTCTCTAACCCTCTTGCTACTCCTTTCTGCTGGAGTGATCGCGTTCTCCTTTCCTACCATCTCTCTCTCTCTCTACTCCTCAGGCCAAGCCGAGGCCAGCACTGCCACCTACCTTCTCGGTCATCTTACCTATGAAGAGTGTGTGAGTTGAGGCTTTTGTTGCCACTTTCACCCCTCCTTCTGCACCTTTGGCTGACTCACATCCTGACATAGCCCTTTCTAACCGCCATCTTTCTATCTCTGACACTCTTGATGTACTTGCCCCTGTCATGAGGATCTGCTTGAAGCCCAAAGCCAAGTGCAACTCTTGGTTCAACTCCAACCTCGTCACACTCAAACACAAGTGCAGTGTGGCTGAGAGGATGTGGACAAACTGGCCTAATGCTTGCTCCAAAGGCAGTACAGACTCTCTGTCCTCGCCAAGAATAGAGCAATCATCCAAGCCCGTGTCTCTGCCGAACTCTTTAAAATCTTCAAGCAGCTGGCCAACCCTGATGCATTCTCTACCTCTCATGTTCCCTGCCAGGCCCTCTGGACAGCCTTGGCTTCTTATATCGGCACAAAAACTGAGGACATCCTGCCTACCTTCTCTTTCTCTTCCTTTCCTCTTCCTCCTCCTCCACTACTGGTCTGCCTATGGCCTCCTCTCCTCCTCCCTTCTCTTCCTTCACCTTGTTCACCACTGATGATTTTTCTAGATAAGTCTGATCTATGAGAGGTTCTTCCCTCTTCTTCTAAATCCATCAAGGTCCAAATCAACACCCTTGATCCAGCCATGGCCGATTTCTGCACTCACTTTTTGGCCACTGGATCTTTTCCCTCGCCCCTTAAGCTCTTCCTTGTGCACCCCCTCCTTAAGAAGCCCTCTGCCGATCCATCCTCTCCGGCTAACTATCGCCTGATCTCGATTACTCCTTTCCTGGGCAAACTCTTGGAAAAGCTGGCCATCTCCCAGCTTAATCTTCACACTGAATCTGTTGGTTGTCTCCACACCCACCAGTCTGGCTTCAGGGCAGCCAGAAGCATTGAAATTGCTCTCCTTAATGGTTAGGTCAAAATGTTTTATTTCCCCTACGGGTCGGCCATGTGATCTTAAGCCTAAGTCGCTCGATTTTAGAAAAATTTCCTATGGACCCTATCCGAGTTTTCGTCCATTAAACGCATGCGAAAACAGGAACCAGGGAGCTGCCATTTTGTGATAATCCTATCATTTCCCCCATCGCCCTGGCTGACCTGCTTTTGCGGCACTAAATCATATCCCCCGCCCCTGAGCCTGACATTATCAAAACATTCATATTCCCCGCCTCTCCCCGTGACGTTACTGTGCTGCGTAGGCAAACGTGCCCAGTCGTCTTCTACGCGACTTCACACAGAACCCGGAAACCAACACAGAGCAGCTCACAACAGAGCGCGCCACAATTCGGAATATGAAACTGTACTTTAAAATCAAACAGCAGCAGCAGTTCTCTTCCTCGGTCGGCATTAGCTCGCACCGATTGCATGTGCACCAGGTGGAAACACCGTCCATGCGACTAGGTCCAGTGTCTTCATCCGTTGATTTGTCCTGCCAACTGCTGGCCGAAGCCCCATCGTTTTCGCGTGTTTCCCTTTCCAGTAGTTCCTCCTCTGTATACTTGGGCTCGTACATGTAGCACATCATTGATTCCATTGTGTGTTGCACAAACTAAAATAATTGATAGCGGTGGTACTGGTTTATGTCCACACGGGCTACAAGCAACGAAGGTAGCTGACCAGAGCACAGAAACGAGTCACAGAATACTCAAAGTAACAGGGAGAGAGGAATGGAATTGAAAATCTGCTGCTGTGTGTTGTGAAACGGTCTGTTTATACTTATTGAGGAAAGAGGCGTCCTGCCATTTCCATGGCGACACGTCATTAGCTGAAGCGAATCGAATGTTGACACGAGACGTGCTTTGGCGTTGTGAAATGGGCGGTACGGGTCTGCTGATGATAGGCTCAGGGACGGGGGATCAGATTTAGTGCCGCAAAAGCAGGTCAGCCAAGACGATGGGGGAAATGATAGGATTATCACAAAATGGCAGCTGCCTGTGCCTGTTTTCTTCCTTGTCTTCCAAATCCTGAGGATCAGCTTAATCGCTATCATAACAGCGCTGTCAATCCAGACATTATGTTTCCTAGTTCACACACATCTATCTTTATGTGAAAGTAAGATTATGTTAACTGCAGTTCTTTGTAACTCTATTTCAAAAATTAAATCAATCCTATCAACCAAATCCTTCCAAAATGTTTTTACTCTCGGGCATTACCACAGGAGATGTAAAAGAGGACCTCTTCCAGCACCACAGCTCCAACATAACTCATCCAATAGCAGCTTCAATTTGAACATTTTAACTGGTGTCCAGTATACTCTTGTGATAACTTTCTGTCGTATTAAACGCAAATTCTTATCTACTCCTAAACTCATGCTTACCTTTACGACATATCTCCATTCTTGTTCAGAAATAAAATTATTAACATCATTTGACCAAGCCTTCTTTAACCCAATCCATGCTAATTGATGTCGCGCTTCAATGGGCATGAAACGCATGTAAGTCCATACACTGTATTCTTGTCCAACTAATAATTTACTAATCCCTAGTTTCATTCCAAATGAGCCACCTGCCATATCTTTCCTCTGATTAATTAGGGAAACTAAATCCAAATACCTACTCATCTCTCTTTGTCCCAAGTCATATTTACTTTGTAATTCAACAAAATGTAACAACCTGTCCCCATCCAATATATCATTCAACTTCAAAATACCTCTTTTGATCCAGCTCTTCCAATGCAGGCATCTATTATTAATTTGTAGTGCATCGTTTGGCCAAATTGAGGCATCCTAGCTAAAACCATAACTCTGTCCACTTTCCTTAAACCATACACCTAGGTCCTCTCTAGTTGCCACTATTGGTTGTAATGTTAACCTTTTATAAGGCAGCTTTCCCATACTATATACATTTCCTAGATGATATGGCACCCATATCTCTCTATCCATCCATAGCCAGATGGGCTCTTTAGTATTTCCTTCTCTAAAATAGTATGAGCTTTTTTAATCAAAAAGGCTTTGTAGTATTTCACTAGATCCAGATAACCAAAACCACCTTCCTCTACTCTTTGCACCAATATGAATTTTGGAATACAAGGTTTTTTATCAATTCCCCACAAAAAGATTGAAAAAGTGTATCAATTTTTGACAATTGTTTCTTTTATATGAGCAATGGGACCGATTGAATAACATACAAAAACTTTGGTAACTGGACCAACCTAATTGCATTCACTTTTTTTCCCACAGATTCATATTTAATCCATCCCATCTCTTGACTATGAATGATATTTTGCCTACTATCCGATCTATGTTACATTGAATTATTCTATTTAGATCCCCAATAATATGTTTTCCTAAATATGTGACACCTTCAGGCAACCATTTGCAATTCCAAGATTCCAATATTCTATTATCGCATGCCCTTGATAAAGGAAAAATCTCTGTTTTATCCCAATTCACTTTGTGCCCCCACAATTTTCCCACTTCCTCAAACATTTCTTTGATTATAGGCCCACAAACTTCCGGGTCTGACAACAATAGCAGCATATCAGCCGCATAAGACAACATTTTCACCTCAGTTTTCCCAACACATTTTTCATGTATCATGTCACATTGTCTAATGTATACTGCAAGCAGCTCTAATGCTAAATTTGACAGAAATGGTGACAATGGGCAACCTTGCGTGTTCCTCTCGACAGCGGAAATGACCTTGAGATCTCTCCATTAACCAATACCTGGGCCCTAACGTCATGATGTATACATTCTATCATCTTCATAAACATAGGTCCAAATCCCATTTTCATCAAAGTGTATTCCATAAACTTCCAATTAACCCTGTCGAAGGCTTTTTTAGGGTCAAAAAACCCTATATTTTGATTTGATTCTTTCCCATAATGAACCCCAATCACATTCAACACAGTCCTTATATTGTCATATCCAAACCGTCCTGGAGTAAAACCCACCTGAGACTCATCGATCAGGTCCCCCATACATGACATTAAGCGATTAGCCCATATTTGAGTGAAAATTCTTAGGTCTACATTCAGCAAAGAAATTGGCCTGTAATTTCCGCATTTTTCATGATCCTTATTTGGTTTGGAAGTATAATGATTAAAGCCTCTATCATCGAGTCACACATAACTCCTCAAGCCATACATTCATTATATACTTCACATAATATCAGTGCCAGCTGAGTATCAAACCTCTTATAGAACTCTGACACCATACCATCCGGCCCTGGTGACTTTCCATCGTTCATCTGCGAAATGGCAGTATGCACTTCTGTAACATCAATCACAGACTCCAGTAAAGTGTTTTTTTCTAAAGTTAACTTGGAAAGTGAAATTATATCAAAGAATGTGTCCAAGCTCTCATCACTAGGCTAGGGTTCCTCTTTATGTAGCTGCTTATAAAAACTTCTGAAGTTTTTTCAAATTTCTTTAGCCTTATGTAAAGTATCACCTTCATCTGTTTGAATGGAGGAAATACATGTTTCTGTTATCATTCCTCTAAGTTTGGTGGCCAATAGTTTACCATTCCTATCTCATATTCCCAAAATCTCTGCTTTGAATAAAACATACCCTTATTTGCTGATATTTATACACGGTTATTCATTTCAGCCTCTAGCTTTTTTAATCTTAGCCTACTCTGCTCCGAGTCTCCTGTTGCTCAAGCTTGTTGCATATATTCAACCTCTTCCTCTATTTATCTCTTCCTGATTTTTCATCTTAGCATGCATATTTCTGCTGATCCATTCACATCTTAGCACTGCCTTGAACAATCCTAAACAATTTTGATTCCCGCTGTATCCTTATTTTCCTCAAAATGATGTCTAATGAAGTCTTCTAATCCTGTCGTAACTAACTTGTCTTTAAGTAATATTAGCCTGCTTTCTCCATCTTTTGGATTTCACTCCTATACCCTTTAAATTTATTTGCATGTCAAGCAAAGCATGGTCCGATATACCCCTTTCCATAATATTCGAGCATACTACCTGGTTAACCAATGTTTTACTAACAAAAAAATAAACGATCCTCGAGTACGAATTATGAACCGGTGAAAAAAAAAGAATATTCTTTCTCTCCATGGTGAAGTTCCCTCCATATATCTCTAAGCCCATGCTTAAACACCGAAGTTCGCAATTCCTCACTAACTTTCGCACTGCTATATCTGCATTCTGATTGCCGGTCCAGTTTAATATTCATTACAATATTAAAGTCCCCCCCCATAATCACTGTCTCACCTTCCATTTTGTCCAGCAACAAACTTAATTGACTGAAAAACTGTGCACCCGGTGAGCATGGGACGTAAACCGTTCCAACTGTCAACTTTCTTTTATCATAAATAATATTGAGTAGTACATTTCACCCTTCATCATCGGTCATTGTCTGTTCAACCCTTATCAGTAGGCCTTTTCTAAACAAAATACTCACACCACTTGATCTAGAATCATAATAATTTGAAATTACTTTAGAGTATTTTGGACTATTCAAATAATTTCCACTTTGATCATTCAAGTGAGTTTCTTGAAGAAAAAACACATCTGCTTTACTCCTCCATATCCTTGCCAAGACTTTACGTTTTTTAAAAGCATTGCCAATCCCCTTAACATTCCAAGTAATGAAAGTTACTGGATTCATATCACAATAGTTTGCAACATCCTGCTTTTACAATGAATTCCATAAAGAAGATGAAGCCTCAAGTTAAGGTAAGAAACAAATAAAAAAGGAGGGGGTACACACAACAACAAAAGACACTTAAACAACCTACAAACACAAACCTTACATTTTGTACGTCCCCTAAAGCCCGATAAACATCAGACATAAAATAAGTAAAACTATATACAGCTAACACAGTATTCCGAACCATGCGCCTACCAGAAACCCTGTCCTAACAAATTCAGTCTAAATATATTAGCATTTTCCCTAGACTTCCACCATTACCCCTAAAAACAAAAAAAAATCCTGTTTCCCCAGACCTACCATAAACTCTACCTTACTACCTGTTCACGTTACAAATTCTTATCACACTAACAAGTAGCATATCAACTGTCTATCGATCCCCATACTTAAAAAAAAAGAAAAATAAATAAATAAAATGACCCTCATATATTTCTCTATTAATAATAATATTGGTCAACAACTGTCTCCCCTTAAACTAGCAAACAATCTCCTTCTCACTTCCATGTAACCTCACACAAAAAACCACCCCCATCATAAATAGCATATTGTATTCCACCTTATGTCAGTGCAAAATTCAAATGATGTTTACCAACACCTATCCCTTCCATTGCAATTTAAACATAAACCATATGTACAGTAATCCTACCCACACTTAGCAGTTAGGAACACAACCAATTGTCTCGATATTCACCCTCTCCTTCCCACCTAATCATCCTCAAATATTAATATTCTACTCCAAATATAATTCTGCAACTATGGTATACGCCATGTTCCTTTATGCCATATTCAATATATATCATACCTACCTTGATTCTAACCTTCATTCTGTCCTCATTCTCTTCGATATTTCTTCTGTTTTTGATAAGGTCAACCATGCCATCCTGCTCAACAGCCCCGTGATAACCTGGGTATCACTGATCAGGCTCTGGCCTGGCTGACCTCCTTTCACACTGATTGACCCTCCCAGGTCCAGCTGGGGTCCCTCCTCTCTTCTATCTCTCTCTCTCTCTACTTGTGGTGTACCCCAGGGGTCTAACTTTTCTCCCTGACTGTTCAACCAATATCTGGCTCCTCTTGCCCACCGCATTGCTACACTCTGCTCCAACTTTCAGTGTTATCTGGATGATACCCAGCTCTCTTTCAGGCTCCCCTCAGCCGCCTCTACTCCTTCTCTCATTCCTGACTGACTGTCCGCTATCCAGGTGTGGTGTGCCGCCAATGATCTCTGAGTTAATGCTAGTAAGACTGAGATCCTCCTCATTGTAACACCAGCTCCTTCCTCTCTCTCTCTCTGGCCACCCACTCTGGGCCCTCTTTCTTCTCCCACATGTGAGGCTAAGAACCTTGGGGTCATCTTCAAGTTCACCCTCTCCTTCTCTCTTCACATCTCTAACATCTCTAAGAAGTCAAATTATCAACTGCACCTACTCAGAGGTATTCCTCCTTTTCCCACTTTCCCCCAGAAGCTCACTGTTTACAGAGCTCTGGTGCATTCTAGGCTGGACTACTGCAACTGCCTCTTCCTTAATCTTCCTGCCTCTACTCTCTGTCCTGTATAACTCATCCAGAACAGGACTGCAAGACTTGTCCTTGCATCAAGTCCAGGGATCGTATCTCTCCAGCCCTGAAATCTCTTCACTGGCTCCCAGTGGCGGCAAGGATCTAGTTCAAGACCCTTTACATCATCCACAATGCTTTCTGGGGCGTGGTACTGCACTACCTCCAACTCTCCCTTCCTAAACACCTCCCTTCTCAAGCTCTCCGCTCATACACCTCAAACTCTCTGAGGGTCAGTCGCTTTTCCAAGCAGATAGTTGGGGGCAGATCTCTTTCTTCGGTTGGGGCCTCCTACTGTAACAGCCTCCCTGCCTCTCTCAAACTTGAAAAGAACCACCTCTGGTTCAGGAAGCAATTCAAAAATTGAAAAGGATTTTTTAAACATGTGCTCTTTAATTTGCATC
The DNA here is from genome assembly GCF_040938575.1 of Ambystoma mexicanum. Classification (NCBI taxonomy): domain Eukaryota; kingdom Metazoa; phylum Chordata; class Amphibia; order Caudata; family Ambystomatidae; genus Ambystoma; species Ambystoma mexicanum. The sequence continues at coordinate 810,578,044 of NC_090932.1, forward strand.
AATAAAGTGCTTTTTGATAGAATACGTTCTCATTCAAAATTAACACCATTAAAAAATACAAAAATATACACATTGTGATAAACAAACTCAATCGTGATACATCATGACAAAAGGCATTGATCAACATAAAAACAAGAAATAGCGTTTCTAAATATGACATTGAAAGTGAATTAAAAGAAATTATTAGGAAAACTTAAATTCAGTTCCCTAGTCATGCACCCAATTGGGGGTGTTCTAAGATAATCCCTGTATCTCTCCCCGACAATTATTCTGTTTTGGTGAAAAGGCAGGAATTAGTCAGGGTTAATGAATGTCCTGAGGCTCAAATGAAGCCTGTATCTGGGTCTTTCAGGTTAAAGAATTCTTTGCCTACGTGGGGCTTGGTCACCAACCAAGCTCTTCACGTTTCGGCGGTCATGAAACACTTTTTAGTCCGCCTTCATCAGGGCGTCTTGTTTGAAGACCCTGTGTAAATGTGCAAAAGAAAACAAACATTATAATTCCCATATCTCAATATTAGTCAGGATGTGTCTGACATTCTATAATCAAAATTTAGCCTCAAGTTTCTCGGCTGTGGCTTTACCTGCCAATAGTGATCCCAAGTCTTTGGTCCTGTCTAGTCCTGAGCACCGAGCAATCCCTAGAGTCAAGTGTTGTGACTTCTTTGCTTCTTAATTTTAGTGACTCCAGTCCTTTTTTAGGGTAGGACCCTTCCTAAGGGTACCCCATATTGTGTTTAACTTACTTCCTGTTGGTAAAAAACAAAGAAGGAGGAAACCTCAATTTAGTGAGAGTAGGTTGTATGGTTCCCGTGATATTGGAGGGTAAGGCGCTATGTTCTAAGTTAGGAGGGGCCCCAATTTTTACCTCGGTGGTAGTCCGGGATTCTTATTCCATGGAGAAAAGCAGAAGGTGCTTGTAGGTGTGCCAGGAAAAGGAGAGGTCGCTTTGTGCCTCTATAATGGCAGCCCTGCTCAGTTTCAACTGAAAAACACAAAAAGGAACCTTGTGCTAACTGAAAAACATAATGGTAGTATCACTGAATGTGGAGGTAAGAGCTGTGGCATGTGAGAGCGGAGCTCCAGCGTTGATATGGTGGGTCCAAAAGATTCCAATCCAGTCAATGTCCCTGAAATAGATCAGGGAATGGTTACCTCTGTGTTCCGGCTGTGTGTTTTAGATTTGTTATTGGGGCTGCTGTGCAAACAAGTTGTTTCTTATTCTTGAAACCGCGTGGCTGGGGCTAAATGGTAGTCAAGGCTACCTGGTAGTGACCGGTTGTCAGGAGTCGTATAGTACGGTCCGTTTCATTGTACTCATTGTCTTGCATATTATTGGGGTGCATAGAGAATGAAGGGTGCGCTGTGACCCGCAAATGCTGCACTTACCTTCCTTGGAAAAGATAAGTGGGCTGCTGGACGAAGAAGACCTTCTCATGGTGTGGATGGATGCAGCAGCATAGAGTAGTCCAGCGTGAATGCGTTTGTGTGAAAGAAAGGTCCTCGATCCAAGCTGAGGATCTGGGTAAGTCGGCCATCCAGAAGGGCGGTACGTATGATGAACGGCAGCCCTCATAAATTACCTAGTGAATCTGGGTTGTGCAATGAGTAATGATGTTATAGACTAAATGAGTCTATGTGACCTACTGTGTGCCATGCAAAACCCGGGTTTGCACGGGCCATGACTCCTAAGACACCCACACATAGTCAAGGACCAGCCAAACTAACCCAGGAAGGGGCTGTCCTAGCCTACTGATGGGGTCCTACAATATGTCAGGAGAGGATGGAAGTGTGATGTGTATACTGTTAGATGGCGTACCAGAAGATGTGTTGGTACGGTGGGACCTGTGGCCCTTGCTTACAGTGTGTTGGTAGCCTGTTGTGGACTCAGTGTACCACTGGTTGAAAAATTTCGTTCAGTCCCTGGTGGTAAGAGTCTAATCAGTGAATCCATCTGGATTCCTTGTGTAACAAGCTATGTGCTAGGTCTGCTCCGCTCTTTACTTTCTCTAATACCCACCACATAATATCATTGGGAGAGTGTTTAGCCTCAACAAAATGTGCCACCAGGGGTGCTGTCATTGTTTTACAATGGATCTTGGATCTGTGTTCAGAGAGCCTTAAATGTACCGATCTCATTGTTTGTCCCACGTATCTCATGCCGCACGGGCATTCAATGCAATAGATAACATGGGAACTCTTGCAATTGGTAAAGTCTTTAAGTGTCCATTCCCTCTGACCAATCCTAAAGGTTTTAATTTTCTTAGTGAATTGACATGCCACACAGTTACCGCAAGGGTGGTGCCCTTGTATTGGGCGTAGCGTTCTTTGTCGTGTGTGAGAGGATTCTGCTTGGAAGAGGGAATGGACTAAATGATCCTTGAGGTTTTTAGCCCTCTTGTATGCGAATCTAGGCTGTGGATCCTCTGGTAGGTATAGTTTGGCAATGTGATAATACTTTTGAATAATTTTCTTGATTTTCGCTGTTTCTCTCCCATGTGTCACCACACAAGTGAGACGGTCTTCCTCTGGGTCAGTCCGTGTAGTTTTTGGCTGCAGCAGTGTTTCTTTGTTGGTATTGAGTGCTCTTCTGGCTGATTGATCCTGAAGTTTCTTGGGATACCCTCTTTCCTGCAGTCTGTTTGACAACATTTTGGAGTGTGTGAGGAAATCCTGTTTCAGGATGCAGTTACGCCGTATCCGTAGAAATTGCCTGTAGGGTAAGTTCTGTTTGGTGTGACTAGGGTGGTTGCTAATGTGGACACAGTGGGAAAATAGGTGGAAATTATCATCACTATGTTAGGTTGAGTCATTGTTACCGACTGGATTTGGATTTGTACTACTGTTTGATGACTGATGTTTTCAAACACAAGGGGCCTCATTATAAATTTGCCGGTCCGGTAACAACTCTACCAGTAAGCTTGCTGGTACCGTTGTTACTGGACCGGCAAACTACGAGTTCTGCTCGCAGGTGCCTTCCCGCCCACCAGGTCTGACCTGGGGGGAGTACCTGCACCCACGAGCAGAGCATGGCGGATGCACCGGCACCATTCTAAATGATGCCGGTGCATCCAACCTCCCCATTCCCATTGAGCCCTATGGGGCTTAAATGGGAATGGGGAGCATTTCATTCCGGCACCCGCGAAAGGGCAATTACTGTGTCTGGCAGGGCTGCAATGGCCCGGTAATTGCCCATTTGTGGGCGCCAGAAAAATTTGGAAGTTTGGCAGCAGCCTTCCAGTTTTATCAGCCAAACTTGTAATGAGGCCCATTGTTTTGTATATAATGTTGTTTTAACATGTTTTTGATATAATTTAACAGGTGGTTTTCCTTGCACTTTGATGGATTAATAAACTTGTGTTATATGTTTTAAATAAAGGACAATATACATTATTGATCTAAGTGCTATCCCTGTGTATTTGTTATAAGGTATATAGCTAGAGTCGTTCGCTCTGAGTAGGGGTACATACATGTCTTACTGATGGATAGGGACCTTTCATCTGATTGATTACAGATATTATATTCCCATATAGTAGGGAGGTTCGACACCGTTAGTGTGTAACACCTTGTGAGAATATTGTTTACTTTCACTCTACAACATCTATGACGAGCATTCCCTCTCACAATTTCCCTTACTCATGTCAATTTTATAATACTTGTTTTGTGAAGTATTTCCAATACCAGCATTCAAATGCACTGCAGTTGGCTAAGTAGGGCCACGAGTGCAGGAATATAGGAAGTGCACTGTGGGATGTCACAAGGGAGAAATGAGGCATACTTCCCACTACATGTGAAAGATGCAGTAAGGTGCAGAGTTGCCAAAAGAGGGCTGCCATGGACAAATCTGTGAACTCTGCAGTTTTTACTGAACATTATAAGGCTGAAACTCCATTGACAGAGTTATGAGAATATATATGATGAGGCAAGGATGGAAACTGATGGCATAATATGTGATGTAAAATATTAAAACAGGTTTTGTGTAAAGAAAGAAAAATGCAGAATTTAAAAGCATTCGTTTCTGTTCATAAGGACTGCTGGAACACCCAAAGAAAACTCACCCACAAAGGTCAAACACTCCTTCACCTCTCTATCTGGAAACTCTTTGAAGCTCAAGAAATCCAGGAAGAGGGCAGAGCGTGGGCCTGTGATAGAGCTTTATTGGGGGAGAATGATGACCACTGAGTAAATAAAGATGCAGCCATGGGATGTCTGTACTCAAAATTAAAATCAATGTGTGGTGAAGTTCTGGGCTGACTGACAGTTGACAGGCACCCGAGAATGTCACATGAGTCAGGGGGTGGACATACACCCATCTGTTCAAGCACATAAGGAATGACATGCTCAGGTCTTAGCCTTCAAAGAATGCACAATATTTAATTTCAGGCCAGGTCAACAAAAAGCCACCTACAGGAATGAAAACCATAATGTTCTATTTCATTGAATTAATAATATTCATATAATTAAAGGTTCTCCTTGGATTAAATGGGGGAATCATATTTTGCTCATAAACTGGGGAACCAGAATAGACACAGAGATGGTTCAGATATCTTTGGAAAGCACACGAAGAGCCCTATTATCTGTGGACAGGAATCCCTCAGAATGCGACCTTGCGAACCAGAGTAACAAGCTCAAATGTGATTGTAGTTTCCCAGAAAAAGTTTCAGATCAGAGAGTCAGGAATATGTTTATTGAATCCAATTGAATCCAATATTGAATCTGTAAAATATAAATATTTTAACTGAATTCCTTTGGGGAAAATCACACAAATGTGCCATTTGCACATGCAACCACGTGCCAACATCAGACACAGTTCTTTGTGACCAACATGATCAGGCCAGTTTTGAAATTTATGGATTGCGACCTTATCTGTAAATTGAAGAAAAGTGTCAAGTAGAAGATTTTTAAATTAATGTCTGAGCTGGTCAGAAATGCAATTTCATATGGGTTTAGCCTGATTGTCCAGAAATGGGGCCTAGAAACCTGAGAACCATTTAAAGTAAAGGGGCTAGGCCTTTTGTCGGGGGAAAGTGCAAGGGATGCCCTATCAGGAGTATCAACCAATGAGCCGGCACCTTTTAATTTAGACATGTTGGGGTGTGGTTAGGAGATTTTAAAACTAGACACAACATGGGAAAGAGAGACAGATTGACTGATGGAGACAAGAAGGAAGGTGGAACTAAATCTGAACAAAACCAGGAGAAGGGTTGGGGCCTTCCATCATAAGAGGCAGACAGAAGGATTGCATCTGGGGGCCATGTATGACCAGAGGAGAAGGGCCTTTGGCATACTATACATAACCAGGTCACATTGCTTCTAGTGAGATGACCCAGGATTCCTGCTGACGTCTCCTGTGCACAAACCAAGAGAGATTCAAAAAGTGAGTACATTTGTCCAACAGAACAAAGCATTGGCGGGGATATGTTTGAGTTAATATTCTCCTCCTATTAACAGGGTGGGCATACAGTAGTAGTTCCCAAGCATTTCCTATTAAATAATAATTTAATTAATTCCCACATAGTCAACAGACACTGGGGAGATCTTGGGGAAATTTGAAATCTTCAACATCTTTTCAAGTGTGAATAATGAGATAGTTGTTAAAGTAATTGTGGATCACCTATTACCCTTTTGCCAACCCCACAAATTCCCTTAAGGGGAGGGGTGTGTTCAAACAAAAAAAAAAGAAAATTCCAACTGCTCAATATTCACTAAACCCTGCATTCAAGCATAGGGTGTCCAAATGTTAAACTGAATCTATGGGTCTGTGCTGTGCAGAAAAGTGTCTTCAGGGTTAAGTAAAGGGAAAATAGCTGATTTAAAAGCATGCTCTTGCTACAGAGAATGAATAAGGCACTCCAAAGTGAAGGGGAATATTCTCGCTGTTTGGTGGCAAAGCTGAGGTTTTCATCATCGTTCACGAAGAGTCTGTTATTAGACGTTTGTTGTGCTACAGCATTGCTGGAAATAGTGCACAGTAATGTCAGAAATAAGGAGCACCGTGCATGTTGACTCTTTTGCCATTAGAGAAGCGCTACAGTTTATTTGGGTTTAATCACATACAAATTATATTGTAAGGCACAATTATCCTGTCATGTTCTAGGGGTTTGCATTGATTATGCATACATTAGGGGTATTCTCGAGTGACCTAATCGTCTGAAGCATTCTCTAGACCTGTGTTTCTCTTTATAAGTGACTGGGGGGGACCAGATATCTGAATGAAATCTGTGCATGTTGTTGTGTTAGACATTCTGTGATCTTTCATTACCAAAGGCAAACTGTGCTTTCAAATGGTGTTTTCAACTAATGTGTAATGTGATGTTTTGACAGGAAGGAAAGGTTTTGTGCCACAGAGTGGCGTGCGCCTTGATAATGTTTCTGTATATAAGGATTTTGTCTGTTGATTAAAGGAAAATAAATTCTATTCTTTCTGCACACTGGAATCGTTCCTGGCTTGCCTATTGCGTTGTTAAATTTGAAATGTTAAAGGTATTTGTACTGCGCACTGTCACCAACGGAATTGGTCCCCAGGCGCTCAGGCGGATCTGTAAATGATAAAGGTGGGATGGGTTAGTAAGGTGAAGAAGGGAGTAGGATAGTGAGAGGAGTGGTGTTCTGTTGGCAGCTTCAACTCAGTATACACCGGGTGCTGAGCTTTGGTGCGGGTATCGGATCGGAGTCAGTCCGCGTGTGCTGTTGTTCCGGCTTATGTGTTGTTGCAGTGTTGTGAAGTGCGTGCGGCTTGTTGTGCGAGAGATGGCTGTGTGAGTTTATTGAGTGAGATAAGTATGCAGAGTTTGAGCTTATATTGGTTAGTGGGTTACCTGACCTTTACCATGCTAACATTCACAGTTCTGTCTGAGTGTGGCACTTGCTGGCCTTCACACTCCCATCTAGACGCGGCGCCGGCCAGTGCCTAGGGCTCCATCCAGGTGTGGTCATGCCAACATTCGCTCTTTTATCTAAATGCGGCGCAGGCTAGAGTTTAGAGATCCGTCCAGGTGTGGGCATGCTAACATTCACAACTCCATCCTAACGCCACGCAGGCTGGTGTTCACACGTCTAAATGTGGCACATGCTAGCATTCACGTTTTTTCTAGGCGCGGGCATGTTATCCTTCAGTCAATCCTATCCATATGTGATGCAGGCCAACGTCTATGTAGGTGCGTCTGCCGGTCTGGATATGTTTGTCCGGTACGTACGAGTGGGAGAGTCACTTGAGGGCTTTCGGCTGGGTCTAGGTATGTGGTCAGTCTCTGCAGCCTTCCTTTGTGACTATTTTCCATGATGTCTTATGCTCTGCCGAGTGGTTGGTTCTTTGGTTTGAGTGTTTGTCCAATTTGAGAGTGGCCGAGGATGGAGTTATTTCCATCATTGTTTTAATGTCTGGGCATTCTAGTGCGTCTCCGTTGTGGTTACGCTTTGAAGAGCCATGATTTGAGGAGTTTCCTGAATGCTAGGTGGTTTGTTGTATTCCGTATATTCTTAGGTAGGTCATTCCTTGTTTTGGGTGCCTGGTGAGAGAAAGACGATCCTCCGAGTTTTTTTCTGTTGTAGGGTTTTGGTTCCAGGTGTATTGTTGGGTGTCCTGACCCACGTTTAAGCTATCATGCCACAACATTTGGTGCTGTGGGCTTAGAAAATTCAAGATGGCGGAAAACCCACATGTGCGCCGAAATCCAGGAAAGCTGCGCAGTTTGTGCGCACACCAAAATGGTTGCCTCACTTGCCACCCACCAGTGCGAGAATGAAAGGCCGGGTTGCCTTGAGGGAAATGGGTTGCCAAAGGAAAAACAGTAGCGCCGGTTAGCTTCAAAGCGCTTTAAAACCACCATTGGACTACCCGCACAGTAGTCTGAAACCATTGGGAATGGCAATGCTGATTGCCAAATGCAACCTAGAATTGTGGGGAATTCATTTCTTAAATCCCAAAAATGGGTGCAGTACCAGTACTCACCACTATCCAAAAGCCGGCGTTTTAAAACCACCCTGTGTTTCTCTGAAGGCAGGCTCAAAATGCCTATTTTCAAACATTGCAATATGTGCAAAATATTCACTGAACACCAGCAGACATTTGGCAGAATGGAGTTTTGTGTGCTTACAAAATCGGGGAAATGAAGAGCCCAAAACAATGCTTATAACAAAACTGCTATGGAGTCAGCAGTTTAAGTTGCACTGGATTTAAAGACACTAAAATCGAAAATGTTTAGATTAAATGAGTGACCTATGTTTGGTGTCACATGCCTTTGCAATTGTTTAAATGTCATAGTTTAAACTTAGAATCAGCATTCTAGCTGCATGTGTAAAATTGCAAGTTAATTTAAAAAGCAACAAAAACATGACAGTTAGCTGAAAGTCTGGCTTAAGGAACTTGATTTTGCTTGACAGCTACCCCCATCAGGAGTGAAACTTGAGTCACAACTGTGTTCCCAGGCTATCTGCCTTTTTGCTGGCCACACTAAGAATATACCATCTATCTGATAATTGAATTACCTGTGCTCTGCAGGAGAGTGAACAATGCAACTCCCTTCACCCAGGCAGAGGGTTTATTGAGAGGATCATAAATGGCTTCCTCTTGAACAATGAGCCTTTCAGGACCCAAGCAAATCTTATATTGCAGGGGTCGTAAAAGTGGCTTACTCTTGGCAGAAACTGGGAGGGGGAGAAACTGGAGACAGAAGCTGGCTTGGCAGAACTGGATAAACCAGTATTTCTACCTTGTGCTGAGAGGAAACCACACCCCTTTGGAGCCAGAACATAACTTTAAAAAGATGGATCATTCATAGAGCGGACATGTGAACATTTTATAAATTATACCATAATTCTTGTGATTTTTCTGCCCACAGTTTAAGAGGTTTTTAGAACCGGTGGTATGTTCAGGGGGGTGTCAGCGGAAAAGTGGATATTACTCTAAATGTATGCATGTTAAAAATCTGAAACTTCATCAGTTAATGTCCATACTCCCTGCGCACATGTATGTAAAGTTGGGTCAATGTCAGAAATTGAAAAATCAGTTAAAAAGTCAATTATGTGCCATTTCTGAATGCAAGCTCTTAGAAACAACAGATTTGGACAGAGACATGGCTAAATTCAGCCACACCATGTATATGTAATTTCAAGCAACTGTGTAACTGTGAAATATGTCTTTTGTTATCAAATATAGAATGTGTGCAATCTGACAGAGGAGTGTCCTATCTGCAAGCCATAAAATGACATCACTCTGACACAATTTAGCTTCGCCAATCAAGTGAGGAATGGAAGTTTGACCAATTAGAAGCTGAGAGAGAGGTAGGGTCTAGTGATGCTAGAACACACCCACATTCTAAACACATAAAAGCAGACAGACAGGACAGATAGGGACCTTCAATTCCATCTGCCGCTGGAAGCTCTGCCGGAAAAATCCATACTTACCTCCATCAAACTTCAAAGAGCCAACACTTAGACTCCAAGATAAACAGAGACTTCAGAACCTTAACCAAAAAGGCCACTGCCAGCAAGAGTATTTGTCAGCAGGCCTCAAAATATTTTTGCAACGGAACTCTTCAGACAGCCGGGCGAGCCGTCTGAATTTTGCCAAGAACTTTTGCAAGAACCCGGTGACAGAAATATCCAAAGAGAAGGCAGGACCCGACCCAGAGAACCGGTGCCTAGCAGAGACCAGGCCATTGTATCCAGAGTGCTGACCCCGATGCTGTGAGCAGTTCCCGAGACCAGACGCTGTGCCCAGAGACCGTCCGAAGTCCAGACCGGTTGACCAGATCGTGAAAAAGCCGCCTTCCTGTTTAAAATCTCTTGTGAGTACCGCCAAACTGTACCAAACCAAAGCTCTTAGTTTAAATTCATCTAATTCAATCTATTTAACCTAAGTAGAACTGCCTGATAGCTCCAAATCTGTCACCTGTCATTTCTAGTGAAATCTGTCACTTGTCATTTTCTAGTTGCAAGCTGCACTTGTCATTTTGAGCTTTTAAAATTTCAAATCTGAAAAACGACCTTCACAAAATCGCTCATATCTCCGTGACCGTTTGTGCTAGAGACTTGCAGTAACTTTCATTTGGAAGATCCTAGGCTTTCCTAGGACCCCAAAACGATCGTGATAGTCCTTGCGGTTCCTCTGTCATAGCACTCGGCGCATCCGCGAATTTTACCGCGATTTGCAAATTTCTCCTCGTGTAAAAACAGCTGCTGCTTGCCTTCCATTTGCCAGAAATTCGTTTAACCTGCTAATCATTCCTGAATCATTGCAAGAGTGAGCCTGAGCTAATATTAACTAGATACCATTCACCCTGAACCTCTGAAAGGGAATTAAAAGCATTTTAGCATATTTTTTTAATTCATTGCCAGCACATATCAAAGCAATTTGGGCCTGTGTTTTCAAACTTCTGTAGTCTAAGCTTGCTGGGGTGAACTGAATTACAGTTGATTGCATTCCTGAGAACTGTGTGTTTCCTCTCATTTCCTTGCATTGCATAAAGAGGGGGGGAGTGAATAGCCAGAGAAAAGTGATTACATTGTTTGGTTGAAATCATATTGAGTATTTTCTTTACTGCATTTCATTCATTCAACCTTGCATTTCCTTGAACCCTATAAAGCATTCTCTACCACATTATACTTCTGTACCTATTTACCACTGTGCTACCTTATCCATTTCATGTCAACTCCTTATTGATTATAGAGAAGCGTGTTAGTGCCAGATTCTCCGTTGTTAATCTTTATCATATCAGATTAAGTGTGATATTCAATTATTAATTTATTATAAGGTGTGACATATATATATCTATTGTTTAAATTATCAAATAAACCTTTTAATTTGCAAAACAGAACTACTTCTTGGCTCAGTGGGGTCAGGGGGATTCCAAGAGAGGGGTGTTATATAGGGGTAGTCATCCAGAACGCATGAACTGGACATAAAGATATATCAATAAGGGTTTTCATTCAGTATTATAGACTAGGCGTTGACTTAGCTGTAGTGTTGAATTGAATCCTCTTACAAACTGGGGGCTCGGCCGTACGTTTGGGTTAGAATACCACTTGTGCAGCTTAATACAGTGTGCTAACTGACGGGATACATACATCCGGTCGGATCACCACGCTGCATTACGCTGTGAAGCATTCCTCAAAAGGGACACTCCAAGAAAAGTTCTGTTCTGCAAAAATAAAATACTAACTTCTGTAAGTCAGGACAGAGACCAATCTCTAGAATGACGACCTTGGTAGATATGAAAATAGCCAGAGAGCACTTCTTACATAAACTATTTGTGAGAGGTGAATGGGCTGAGCAGGGCCAGGATGCCTGGTTGCAGGCCATCACGCGACAGGTCACTGAAACAGGGTCAGACTTATGGAGAGATCAGGGTCCATTACATGTGGCCCTGAGTGAACTATATATGGCTCCTAAAGCCAAAGAGGAACACAATAAGATTGCCAGGATAGCAGCATACCTGTACCTATATATGGGAGACATGCAGGATAGATGTGCTGAAAGCCAAAATCTGGCAAATAGGCAACAGGTGGTGTTAGAGAAGGTCCAATCTGACCTGGTCTCTTCTGAGCAGAGGCTGCAGGGGAGCCAGGAGTCAGAAAATGACAGCAGGCAGTACATCATTAAAATAAAAGAGGATATGGGCATCCTACAACAGGAAAAGACAGACCAGGATACCAGATTTCTGGCCCTGCAGAAGGAGCACCAAGACAGTTTGGACTCCTTACTGCAGAACCAGAAAAAGTTGGAGCAACAGATCAATTTCAACAGGGCATGCGCGGAGCAGGTAGTCACCCTGCAAAGCCAGCTAGATAGAGAGAAAGAGGAGAGCAATAAACTGATTCTGAAAGACCTGGATACCCAGGCAGAGTTTGATCAGGAGCGCCAGAAAGCTGGTGCCTTCCAAAGGCAGAGGGACGACCTGGCGGCACAAATGCAGGCTCTTAGTCAGGAAAGAGACGCCATAGGCCAGGAAGTCTGCCATTTAAAAAGGAAAATGGAAGAAAATCACTTGGCCCTCCAGGGGCTGGGTGATCTCCAAAAAGAGCATGCAAACTTGTTAGAGCACACCAGAAGGGTGGAAGATGCTCTGGCAAGAAAGGAGCAGGCCAGTAGGGATGGGAATCAGGAGGTAACCCTCCTGCAGCAAAGACTGGCCCAGTGCTCCAGGACCAATCAGGAAGCACAGAGGAAAAATGAGGCTCTCTGCCAGCACAATGAGAGGCTCCAGCAACAGGTAGCGATGCAGGAGAAACTGATAGAGTCGAGTAAGGCCTTAACAGAGGAACTGAAGGCACAAATGCAGGCTCTTGCATTGCAACAGGGAGCAGGGGCGGATAGAGATGAGGTTCGCTGGGAAATGGAAACTCCGGAGCATAACCTCAGGAGCCCTAGTACCAGAGGCCCTCATACCTCTCAGTCCCTGGACTCTGCCACCCCCATGTCCCCTGGCGCACACGAGCACAGGGCCACAGGGATGGCAGATTACTATCCAACCAGAAGCATGGGGCTCATAGGCCAGTACCACTCAGGAATGGAGGGGTGTGCATCCGGGTATGGGCACCCAAGTACAGTACAGTTCAATGGGGAACCCCAGGAGAGTAGGCCCATTAAGAGCATCCTGAAAACCTCTACCCAGTTAGGTCAGTGGAGGGGGTACCCATCAAATCCTGGCAGCAAGGAGGAATCTGAAGACTCCTCTGAACTGCGCAGGACACAGGAGACCAGGTCCCCACATTCTGCCAGCCATTCCCAGGCTCGCAGAATCCGGGAAAACCTGGAAGAACAGACGGGAACCTCTGGGAGCAGTGCCTCTGAGTCCGAGGACGAATGGACAAGGGTTACCCGAACCAAAAAGGCCAATAAGGCAAAAAGGGCCTTGCTTAAGGACCCCTTAAAGCAGATTAAGGCGATCAGGAGCGTCATCACGCCTTACCATAAGAACGCTAAGTATTCTGTTTGGGAGCACTTAGAGTTGTTTGAACAAATGATGGAGACTTTCCATTTGAAGGACAGCCAAAGCTGTATTCAATATGTAAAGTGGACCTTCTCCCCGGAATACTCCAGTTTCTTTGCGGGGCTGGAGGACCAAAATCATTTAAGATGGTCCACCTATAAGGCGGCCATCTTGAAACATTTTTCTGTTCACAGAAATCCTCAAGAGGCTCGCAAGGCAGCCTACAATTTGCAATGTGGGGAGGATCAGGCCCCACAAGAATTTGTGCAGGAGTTAAAGCGTGCTTTTGCGCAGACCACCAGAAGGGTGCGCACAGATAGCAGAGAATTTATAAATACGTTTTTCCATGCCTTGCCCAAATATATCATGACCCAGCTCGTGAGGGATTTTCACGAGAAAAGATCTTTAGACTGGGTCATTGAACAGGCTACCCGGATCTATGAGGTGCAGAAACCGGTAGATAGCAAAAGTAATGCCCAGAAAAACCCCAAAGCCAACAGCACCCCTGCTGCTGCCAAGGTGGCAGAGGTAAAGGTCACCCCCGTTTTGGATTTGGAGATGGGGGGGCCTAAAAACCTACCTGCACCTAATAATGCTAGGCCCAGGAGGTCCTCGGGTCAGTCACAGACAGGGAGCCAGGGAGGCAGCCCCACAAATGGGGTCCCTCGCTCTCCTGATTATGTAAGTCCCCGTTACAAGGGAAACAGACCCATCCTGGGTTATGTGTGGACTCCTCCAGCCCAAGGGGGGGGATCCAGCCAAGCACCTAACCCAGGGAATTTCCCTCCTAACTTCCCACCGGAGGGCAGAAACTCTCCAAATCCTGGGCAGAACTTTTTCCCCAGGTATCCACCCAACTTTCAGCCCCAAAACCATCCATCCTTCTTTCCCCAATTCCCTGAGCCCAGACCACTGAATCCGGGAGAGGGGAGGCCAAGGGTGGAGGGGTACCCAAATCTTCCCAACCCGGGGTATTACCAGAGGAGGGATAGCTACCGTTCCCGGGATCAGCCCAGGGGAGAAAACAGGGCCCCGTATCAGCCTGAGCGGGTTTCCCAGTTAGAGCGCCAGGTTCAAAACATGGCGCGGGATCTGGGTCACATACTGAGGGCTCAGCAGAACCCTCAGATCGGCGTGCCGGCGCAGAACGCACCCAACTCTGGACCTGGTGCTCCAGAACAATGACGGGGGCAGCACCCCGATAACTCACCGGTTCCCAGGGAGGAGGCACAAAGGGAAGGGGGGTGTAAAGCCTTGGAGGAAGCTTCCTTCCTCACTTGTAAACAGCCCCTGGAAACCCAGGAACCGGAAACAAAATCTCCTGCCCCTGAAAGTCTGCCTCCTAAGGAGCAGAGGGGGGGTAGGAGAAACAAAAGACCCAAACAGACTCAGTTTGAGGAGGAAGTACAGATCTTCCAATTTGAGGGAGAGGGATCCTCAGAGGATCCTGGGAAAAGGATCTTCTCCTTCAGAGAGGGGGGAACTCCTCCCAAAGAAAAATGGGTCCCTAGGGATGCAAATCCAGACTGGGGAGATGTGGAGACTGAGCTACCGCCGCCCACCATCTCATCCCAGAACCAACAGCATGAAAATCCCCTGGTTCAAACCCATCCTGGGGACTGCCTCCAAAAAGGGGGGGGCGGCCCAGAACCGGAGCCAGGGGAACCCACAATGGCTCTGATCTCCAGTTGCCAAATTTTTCTTTCAGATTCCCAAGGCTCTCCACAGAATTCTGCCCAAATTTCTTCTCTTGCAATGTCCAAAACCAGAAAATTTGCCCACCAGTTGTCCAAAAATGTACATTATCTGTGCCCCCTTGAGGAGAAGGAGGGAAGATATTATGCCCCGGTACAAGTACAGGGGCAGGGTACAATCTCGGCACTGGTGGACACTGGATCTCAAGCTACCCTTCTGTCCAGAAGGGCCTTTGACGAACTGAATGCAGGAAGGGGAGAGAATTACCAAATTCCTCTCACCTCTCTTCCTGGGCAACTCCAGAACTTTGACAGGAAGGAAATTTCCGTTGAGGGGACAGCAGACTTGGACATAAAAATTGGGCGACATAAGTTGAAACACCCGGTCATAGTTGTGACCCCAGAGGGCAAACCTTGTTTACTAGGGAATGACCTCCTGAGAAGGTTGTCACCCCTAATAGATTGTGTAAACAAGGTCCTCTGGACCCAGACTAGCCGACCAATAAAATTAAAACAGAGTGTCAACCATGTTAGTTTAAATGGCACATGCCACATGGTTGAACAAAAATCTGACCAAGTAGAAATTCACTTCCAGAATAGCCAAATTCCAGACGTGACAGTAATAGCAGTAGGACAACAGACTGGTGATGGGGGGTCCTCTCTATTTCTGAAAATCAACCTGCCTTCCAGTCTAAAGTGGTACTCCACGCTGGAAGGAAACACTCTGAGATTCTATACTAATCCACAATCAGAAACTCCCACTCCTATAGTCCAGAAAGATGTGAAATCAGCTCAGAGCCTGGCTGATATTCAGCAAATTGGAGAGCAGTTGTTCAGCCCTGTCCAGTTAAATGATGGGAAGGACTCTGTTCTCGCTCGAGTGTGTGTGAACAACGGTAAGAGCTTCATCAGCGAAGCCATGTTTCGCCAACTCCCAAAAGATCCAGCCATTCCCACATTCAAACTGATAGACAAATGGGAAATGGACCTGGAAGCGCCTAATTCCAAACATCTCCTGCCAAGCAGGTGTATGCTCAAAATCTCCATTGGCAACAAGAGCATAGTCCACAATTGTTGGGTCGTGCGAGACGTCCCTGCCGCCTTTTACTTAGGCAGTGACATTCTCAATCGCTTTGCCATTAGTTTGGACCTAATAAACTTCAAAGCTTGGTCCCGATTAGCGGATAATCCCATGAGCTTTGATGATCCAGAAAAAGCATTTAGGTCAGCTCAATTGCTACCTTATGCAGTTGAAATTCAGGTTAAAGAGGAAGTCACCATCCCAGAAAGGACCCGACAATTCTCCCTGGAAGTGAAAGTCAAAAGGGGACAAGAGTTGAAAAACCCTGATGCTTACATACATCTAAATGCTTCTCTCCAACAGCAAGGGTTGGGGGTAAACCCAACTCCATTAGTCAACATAGAACATGACACCATTCCAATAGAGGTGGATAACAGTGACTTAAAGAGTATTACTCTAGCCGCAGGCACCATTATTGGAATGGCGGTTGATGACCGACATTTTTCCATCGACTTATTAAATGAACTGTTAGGACCAATCCCCAAGGACTGTTTTGATGGTGACAGTGATGACAATACAACACCAGACAGGATTTTTACCCGGCATGGGGGGAACTTCCTGGTGTACACTTCCTGCCCCTATGGTAAGGAAGATGTGACTTGTGACTTCAGGAGGGATGAGGTGATTTTCCAGGTCCATGAGGGCTGCCTTTCCCACCTGAAGCCTCCAGTCCAAATCAGCACTCTGACCAGGGACCTCTCCACCCAGCTGGAGGAGGCCGCTGAAATAGCCAAACCAGAAGTCTTTCCAGGCTTCAGGCAGATGGTGGAAGAGAGAGTCAACCTAGCTGATGCCTGTGTGACTCTGGAACAAAAGCAAAAGTTGAAACAAGTTTTCTTGGATTTCCAAGATCTCTTTGCGGTAGACTCATATGACTGTGGTCGCACCGACATCCACACAACAACAATCCCCACGGACCCTGGCATGACTCCTGTGTTTGTGAAGCAATATCGCTTGCCTCTCGCATCAATGGAGTCCCTTACTGAAATAATTAAGAACCTTGAGTCCCGGGGAATAATCCGTCCAGTCCACAGCACCTTCAATAATCCGGTGCTGGGAATATTGAAGTCATACGGCCAGTGGAGACTCTGCGCCGACCTCAGGGAGCTCAACAAACGGGTCCATACTTCCCGATGGCCTCTGCCCTACATTGACCAAGGGCTGGCCCAGATCCAGGGGTCACAGGTATTCACTGCAATAGACCTGACCAATGGATACTGGACTGTGCCTGTCAGTAGGGAGGACCAATACAAGCTGGCTTTTACCTTTGGGGGCCAGCAGTACACCTGGACCCGGACTCCCTTCGGATACCTCAACTCCGGTAATGAGTTCAACATTTTTCTACACAAGGCCATGCCCGACTTGGGTGCAAGGGGTAACCTGGCTTATGTAGATGATGTCCTCATCAAAAGTTCATCTGTGGAGGAACACATAGCGGAGATCCGTTATGTTCTGACGCAGTTGAGGGCCGCCGGAGCAAAACTTTCCTTTCAGAAAGCACAGTGGTGTAGAACCCGTGTTAATTTCTTGGGGCATGAGATTACTCCTCAGGGTCTCTGTCCCCAGGAAAAGAAAGTGGAAGCACTTCAGAAACTGAAAGACCCCACAACTCTGCGAGAACTAAGGAGCCTCCTTGGACTGACTAATTACAGCAGGAAGTTCATTGAGGGCTACGCAGAGATCACCAGACCCCTGATTCATCTCCTGAAGGGGGGGGTCAAGTGGGAATGGGGTCCAGAACAAGCCGAGGCAGTAAAACAACTCAAAAGAAGCCTCTCACAAGCGCCTTGCCTAGCTTACCCTGTCAGAAACAAGGAGTTCTTCCTGGAGACGGGGTTCTCTAATACGTGTTTGACGGCAGTATTATACCAAAAGCATGACAAGGTCAATAAAGTAATCTCCTATGCGAGCAAAACTTTATCCTCTGTGGAGGAAAAATTCAACGATTGTGAGAAGGCACTCCTGGCAACGGTGTGGGCATTGAAGAATTACCGCCCGTTTATCCAGGGGGAACACATCATAGTGGAGACTCCACACCAGCCTCTGCAATATCTCCAAAGTGACAGAATCCGGGCCGGAAATGTGAGTAATTCCCGAATTACTTCCTGGATTCTGTCAATGCAAGGCTTTCCTGTGGAGGTCCGATATGGCCAAAACAAGAAGAGTCCCCTCGCGCAAGGTCTGGCTGACTTGCATGATTGTGCCAGAGAAAACTGTCTCGAGGACGAAAGTCTAAAAATCAAGGACAACACAGAGGCATACCTTAATTCCCCACACAAAGTCTTTGAAGAGGACAAGTGTGAGGGAATGCCCACTGTCTATGTGGATGGATGCTCTTACCATGTTGACAACAACGGGGAGAAAGAACTGGTGGCTGGCGTAGGGAATGCATGGGTGAATGAGTCACCAGAACCCTCCGCTGGATACAAAATTGGTCCCCGAAGTAGTCAGGTGGCAGAATTGATGGCTGTGCATCAGGCCATCCTCACTGCTGTCCAGCATCAACTCCACGAACTGGTCATAATCACAGATTCGGATTATGTACGGAACGGGTTCGTGGAGCACCTGGTTAATTGGAAAACCAGAGGCATGTTATGTGCTAACAACAAACCCTTGAAACATGGGAAGTTGATCCAAAACATTGATGATCTGGTCACATCGAATGGGATGACCATCTACTGGAAAAAGATTAAGGGTCATTCCAAAGTAGAGGGACCAGACAAAACTGGAAATGACTTAGCTGATCAGCTGGCCAAAACCGGGGCCATCCAAGGGGATCTAATTGAGATTGAGTCCCTGTTGGGGGAAATCCAGGTCACTGCTATCACTAGGTCCCAGACAAATGCTCACAACGACCTTTCAATTGCACAATGGAGTAAGGAGACCCCTGATGCTGATTTGATTACCGCTCAGAAGGGGGATCCCATAATTGGTAAATTTTACCAACACCTTGAGGACCCTGAGAACTTTCCCCTGATGGATACCGATTACATTGGGAAAGAGGACCTAAGAGTGTTGATGAAATGTCCAAAAATGTTCCGGATCCAAGACGGTTTGCTGGTAAGGAAATCCAAAGCTGGCCACGATCAGTGGGTGGTTCCTACCTCATTCCGAAGCCTGATGTTAAGTCACGCCCATGATGCGGCCACCGCCGGTCATAGGGGGTTTCACACAACACTGGAAATCTTAAGAGAGGTTGCATACTGGCCACACATGGGACAGGACCTCGACCAATATTTGAAGGGTTGTCTTGTGTGTGCACAATTTCAGCCGACATCCCTCACACACCGGGCGCCTTTACAAAAGAGGGGGATGACACTGCCATGGTCAGATTTACAAATCGACTTTGTAGGCCCTGTGATTCGCTCGGCTAGGGGGAATAAGTACATGTTGACCGTGACATGCTTGTTTACCAAGTGGGTGGAATGTCTCCCAGCCCCAAATTGCAAGGCAGAAACTGCAGCTGCCTTGATGATTAACCACATCTTTTCCCGTTTTGGTCTACCTCAAAGGATTGAGTCAGACAGAGGTAGCCACTTCACCAGTGAAGTAATGACAAAGATGTGGGAGATACTGGGGGTCAAGAGAAAGCTGCATATTGCTTATAGACCAGCTTCTTCTGGGGCAGTAGAGAGATATAACCGAACCATTGTGAGCATATTAAAGAAGTTTGTGGCAGATTCTGGGCCAAGTTGGGATATCCGATTACCTCTGGTCCTAATGGCCATCAGATCTACCCCTTCATCTGCAACCAAAATGTCACCATTTGAGTTGATGACTGGGCGCAAGATGGTGCTTCCTCAGCATTTGCTCTACAGGACCCAAGAGCAGACACTGATAAATGCCTCCACTACTCATGAGTATGTAGAGAATTTAAGGAAACACCTCCAACATGCTTTTGCTTATGCTCAGCGGAATCTAGAAAGATCAGCTGATAGCATGAAGACCCATTATGACCTGAAAACTTCCAGGAAGGAATATCAGGTGGGAGACCGGGTCTATCTATACAACTTCCAAAGGAACCAGGCCAAGCAGCGCACATTTTTGCCTACATGGAAAGGACCCGTGGAGATCATCGACAAGATCTCCCCTGTGGCCTACAAAATCCACATCCCCAAAGGTCCTTTGGCAGCGGGGGAAGACAAGTGGGTACACATAAACCAGTTGAAGTGTTGCCATCCCAGGCACGCTCTGCAACAACTGGAGGAATCCTCTGGAATCCTAGCGGGTACTGTCTCAGACTAATTCTGTTCCATTCATAAAACATACCACATCTAGTCTCTAAAATATTGTGATTTGCATGAAACTGTCTCTTAGTTATACTGTTTTTTATCAAAATAAGAATGTAATGTTCGTCATGATGAAATGCATATGCTGTCCCACCATCTCAACAGTGGTGGAAAAACGTCTATGAGTAGGTATTGCCGCTCTTCCTTTGTCGTCCTAGGAGAAAGAAGACCTTGAGACTGGCCAAGGAGGACGATCCGGAGACCGGGAACGAAGATCCAATGGGCCCAGTGGACCGCCCAATACTCCCATCAGGACTGGCGAGGAGAACCGATCGATCAGTACCGGATGGAGAAGAAGATGCTGAACTGTGCCATCTACAGAAGAGGAAGAAGATTATGCGGACAGACCGGTGCGTGGGTCAAAACCCTTGGGCACGCGACTCCCCATCGACTCAAATTCAAAGTGCAGTCGCGTGGGGGGGCTTGTTGGGTGTCCTGACCCACGTTTAAGCTAGCATGCCACAACATTTGGTGCTGTGGGCTTAGAAAATTCAAGATGGCGGAAAACCCACATGTGCGCCGAAATCCAGGAAAGCTGCGCAGTTTGTGCGCACACAAAAATGGTTGCCTCACTTGCCACCCACCAGTGCGAGAATGAAAGGCCGGGTTGCCTTGAGGGAAATGGGTTGCCAAAGGAAAAACAGTAGCGCCGGTTAGCTTCAAAGCACTTTAAAACCACCATTGGACTACCCGCACAGTAGTCTGAAACCATTGGGAATGGCAATGCTGATTGCCAAATGCAACCTAGAATTGTGGGGAATTCATTTCTTAAATCCCAAAAATGGGTTCAGTACCAGTACTCACCACTATCCAAAAGCCGGCGTTTTAAAACCACCCTGTGTTTCTCTGAAGGCAGGCTCAAAATGCCTATTTTCAAACATTGCAATATGTGCAAAATATTCACTGAACACCAGCAGACATTTGGCAGAATGGAGTTTTGTGTGCTTACAAAATCGGGGAAATGAAGAGCCCAAAACAATGCTTATAACAAAACTGCTATGGAGTCAGCAGTTTAAGTTGCACTGGATTTAAAGACACTAAAATCGAAAATGTTTAGATTAAATGAGTGACCTATGTTTGGTGTCACATGCCTTTGCAATTGTTTAAATGTCATAGTTTAAACTTAGAATCAGCATTCTAGCTGCATGTGTAAAATTGCAAGTTAATTTAAAAAGCAACAAAAAACATGACAGTTAGCTGAAAGTCTGGCTTAAGGAACTTGATTTTGCTTGACAGCTACCCCCATCAGGAGTGAAACTTGAGTCACAACTGTGTTCCCAGGCTATCTGCCTTTTTGCTGGCCACACTAAGAATATACCATCTATCTGATAATTGAATTACCTGTGCTCTGCAGGAGAGTGAACAATGCAACTCCCTTCACCCAGGCAGAGGGTTTATTGAGAGGATCATAAATGGCTTCCTCTTGAACAATGAGCCTTTCAGGACCCAAGCAAATCTTATATTGCAGGGGTCGTAAAAGTGGCTTACTCTTGGCAGAAACTGGGAGGGGGAGAAACTGGAGACAGAAGCTGGCTTGGCAGAACTGGATAAACCAGTATTTCTACCTTGTGCTGAGAGGAAACCACACCCCTTTGGAGCCAGAACATAACTTTAAAAAGATGGATCATTCATAGAGCGGACATGTGAAAATTTTATAAATGATACCATAATTCTTGTGATTTTTCTGCCCACAGTTTAAGAGGTTTTTAGAACCGGTGGTATGTTCAGGGGGGTGTCAGCGGAAAAGTGGATATTACTCTAAATGTATGCATGTTAAAAATCTGAAACTTCATCAGTTAATGTCCATACTCCCTGCGCACATGTATGTAAAGTTGGGTCAATGTCAGAAATTGAAAAATCAGTTAAAAAGTCAATTATGTGCCATTTCTGAATGCAAGCTCTTAGAAACAACAGATTTGGAAAGAGACATGGCTAAATTCAGCCACACCATGTATATGTAATTTCAAGCAACTGTGTAACTGTGAAATATGTCTTTTGTTATCAAATATAGAATGTGTGCAATCTGACAGAGGAGTGTCCTATCTGCAAGCCATAAAATGACATCACTCTGACACAACTTAGCTTCGCCAATCAAGTGAGGAATGGAAGTTTGACCAATTAGAAGCTGAGAGAGAGGTAGGGTCTAGTGATGCTAAAACACACCCACATTCTAAACACATAAAAGCAGACAGACAGGACAGATAGGGACCTTCAATTCCATCTGCCGCTGGAAGCTCTGCCGGAAAAATCCATACTTACCTCCATCAAACTTCAAAGAGCCAACACCTAGACTCCAAGATAAACAGAGACTTCAGAACCTTAACCAAAAAGGCCACTGCCAATTTGTCAGCAGGCCTCAAAATATTTTTGCAACTGAACTCTTCAGACAGCCGGGCGAGCCGTCTGAATTTTGCCAAGAACTTTTGCAAGAACCCGGTGACAGAAATATCCAAAGAGAAGGCAGGACCCGACCCAGAGAACCGGTGCCTAGCAGAGACCAGGCCATTGTATCCAGAGTGCTGACCCCGATGCTGTGAGCAGTTCCCGAGACCAGACGCTGTGCCCAGAGACCGCCCGAAGTCCAGACCGGTTGACCAGATCGTGACAAAGCCGCCTTCCTGTTTAAAATCTCTTGTGAGTACCGCCAAACTGTACCAAACCAAAGCTCTTAGTTTAAATTCATATAATTCAATCTATTTAACCTAAGTAGAACTGCCTGATAGCTCCAAATCTGTCACCTGTCATTTCTAGTAAAATCTGTCACTTGTCATTTTCTAGTTGCAAGCTGCACTTGTCATTTTGAGCTTTTAAAATTTCAAATCTGAAAAACGACCTTCACAAAATCGCTCATATCACCGTGACCGTTTGTGCTAGAGACTTGCAGTAACTTTCATTTGGAAGATGAGATCCTAGGCTTTCCTAGGACCCCAAAACGATCGTGATAGTCCTTGCGGTTCCTCTGTAATAGCACTCGGCGCATCCGCGAATTTTACCGCGATTTGCAAATTTCTCCTCGTGTAAAAACAGCTGCTGCTTGCCTTCCATTTGCCAGAAATTCGTTTAACCTGCTAATCATTCCTGAATCATTGCAAGAGTGAGCCTGAGCTAATATTAACTAGATACCATTCACCCTGAACCTCTGAAAGGGAATTAAAAGCATTTTAGCATATTTTTTTAATTCATTGCCAGCACATATCAAAGCAATTTGGGCCTGTGTTTTCAAACTTCTGTAGTCTAAGCTTGCTGGGGTGAACTGAATTACAGTTGATTGCATTCCTGAGAACTGTGTGTTTCCTCCCATTTCCTTGCATTGCATAAAGAGGGGGGGAGTGAATAGCCAGAGAAAAGTGATTACATTGTTTGGTTGAAATCATATTGAGTATTTTCTTTACTGCATTTCATTCATTCAACCTTGCATTTCCTTGAACCCTATAAAGCATTCTCTACCACATTATACTTCTGTACCTATTTACCACTGTGCTACCTTATCCATTTCATGTCAAATCCTTATTGATTATAGAGAAGCGTGTTAGTGCCAGATTCTCCGTTGTTAATCTTTATCATATCAGATTAAGTGTGATATTCAATTATTAATTTATTATAAGGTGTGACATATATATATCTATTGTTTAAATTATCAAATAAACCTTTTAATTTGCAAAACAGAACTACTTCTTGGCTCAGTGGGGTCAGGGGGATTCCAAGAGAGGGGTGTTATATAGGGGTAGTCATCCAGAACGCATGAACTGGACATAAAGATATATCAATAAGGGTTTTCATTCAGTATTATAGACTAGGCGTTGACTTAGCTGTAGTGTTGAATTGAATCCTCTTACAGTATGTCAGTGCTTGATCTTAGTGTTCTTGTCGGTTGATGTAGGCGTAGTTTGTCGCTTAGGAACTCTGCGCCTTGTTTGCGTATTGCTCTGTGCGTGATGCACATGGCCTTGAACTTTATTCGTCGTTTCGGTGGTAGCCAGTGTAGTGTTTTTAGCGTGGGTGTGATGTGTTCTCTTCTGGGTAGCTTGAGGAGGAGTCTGACTGCTGCATTTTGTATGCGTTGCAGTTTTTTTAGAAGTCATTCGGGCAAGCCCAGGTATAGGCTATTATTTATTTATTTATAATGCACACTAAACCATTGGGCATCAAGGTGCAATTTACATAGAAAGGGCAGGCAAAGCAGAAAGAAAGTCAGAGAGTTACTTTACAGTCTTACAGCTGGTACATTATGCAAAAAAACAAGTTTTCAAATGTTTCATGAAAACCCAATATGCTTGTTCCTCTCTTAGAGTTGGGGGAAGAGAGTTCCACCGTTTGGCTGGATTGACAAGGAATCTCAAGCCACTAGCTCTTGCTAGTCTGAAGTTGGGTTGGATGAGCATGTTAGCATAGGCCTTTCTGGTCGGTCTTGTAGAGGAGGCTCTCTTAAATTTCTAATGGGCTAGAGGGTGAACTCCCTGCATTAATTGTTGCCCCATAAATATATCCTAAATTTTGGTTAATATTGTATTTTCAAACATTGAGCGGGTATGCAGATTTTATTTTGCTAAATGATTATCTTTCTGCTGGCCGTCTTGTTTTCTACAATATCATATTCGATTAAAGTTTACCTTGTGACATTTGCCTACTCTGACAGGGTCAGGGTCAACCTGGGGCAGGAAACTCACTAGAACAAAGACCCAAACTAGCCATGCCCCACATATGTAAAGTGGGATTTGTGTCTAGTCCCTGAGAAATCCTCACCATGTGTCAAAAATGTAAACTCTGATACCACTCGTTGTGTCTCAATGCCTCTCCAAATAGTTGCTGGCCATGTTTGTTTTTCACAACTCCAACATCCAAAATCCCCTTGCGAGCAGCTAGGAACACCTGGCCCAGAACCAAACAACAACCAGACCTGAAAGGCAAGAAAACCTGCACCACATCCCAACAGCAACCAGCAACCCAGAAAAACAGAACACTCTCCAGTAACTCAGAAAAATGAACTTGTAACCACACCACACAACAGAGAAACATCACATAGTGTCAGGAAGATCATGTTGGAAAAGCAGCGGGACTTTGAGGGGGTTTGAAAGCCTCTTAGTTGTGTAGCACTCATCCCGGGGAAAAGACGGGCATGGATTGGTGCGGGATGTCAGGTGCGCACTGCAGTGAATAGGGAGGAAGTGCGAAAGGCACAGAACCACCAGCCCTGTACTTTAAAAGCAGAGAGCAGGCAGTTTATGGGTTGTACGGATGAGGACCGAAAAAGGAGTTGTAGAGAGACCTAGAGAACAGGTGGAGGAAGGTCAATGGAGCACAGTTGTGGAGAGTTAGTGGAAGAGCTTTCAAAAGGTGAGGTATTTGAGAGAGATTGGTATCATCATTGTATAGTGTAGTGTGAGTAGTGTAGAATTGGGGTTTAGGAGGGAAGATTGAGAAAGTTAGAAGAGTGGGAGAAATCAGTAGGGTAGTGACAGTAGTAGTTAGTGTGGGTGGGAGAGAATGAGTGTTAGGAGAGGGCAAGGCTAGTAGAGAGGGGTTAGAAGTGGGTTGCAAGGAGTGGGGCATAGTAGAGAAGTGGGGAGGGAGAGACTGGGTGTAGCAGAAGGGTGAGAAGGGCACCATATCCCTGTGTTTGGTGTAGGGAGAGTAGTAGTGGTGTGAAGGGAGTTTTAATAGAAGGAGGGATAGAGTTGTGGCATCAAAGGGTGGTGGTGAGTACTAGTAGTGAGAGCAGTAGTAGTGCGAGCAGCAGTAGTGATAGTGGTAGTTGTGAGAGTAGTAGCAGTGGTAGTGAATGGGAGTAGCAGTTGTGCAGCAGAAGCAATAATAGTAGTAGTGTGGAGAAGGTAGAGTAGAAGAAGGGAGAGTGGCAGGAAGGAAGGAGTAACACTGGAGTTACTTAGAAGGAAAGAGAGGAAATGTAGAGCTTTAAGGTAGAGTGGCACAAATGTTCACCATCCTTTTCCAACTAACCATTGGTAGTTTAGGGCCAGGTACAAATCCGTGAAGGTTGTAGACAGCCCGAATACAGAGAAACCACCATTACGAGAAGGCAGTATTTCAAAAGTAATGGCTACCGAGCAGTAGCACTAATTGGGATTAGGAATGCCAGGGTTAGGGTTGGAATCCCAAGGGAGGTGATAGATATGACCCCAGCACCACTTCCATCCCACTTTTGCAGCCAGTGCTTCTTATATAATAAATTGCCTGCCTACAATTCTTTCTCTGAAGTGCTGTTCATAATTTCGAAATTACAATACTAAATTGAAACTTTATGGTGAGTCTTGCTTTACTCCTAGTCCACATGATGATCCATATTTATGGTTTTATTCTAATCCAACAAAATGTATAGGCACCCACTCCCCTTTCGCTAAATAAATTCTACTGCTTCGACTCTCACATTTACAATGTCTACTATTTGCTTAGCTAACTGGCTTCGACACCTTT
The DNA here is from genome assembly GCF_040938575.1 of Ambystoma mexicanum. Classification (NCBI taxonomy): domain Eukaryota; kingdom Metazoa; phylum Chordata; class Amphibia; order Caudata; family Ambystomatidae; genus Ambystoma; species Ambystoma mexicanum. The sequence continues at coordinate 810,604,471 of NC_090932.1, forward strand.
GTAATGCCTTTTTGACAACCGGCACCTATACCCCTATCTCTGAAGGATAATTAATAAAATTAAGGACCCTATAATTGTAATCCTTTTAAGAGCAGAGACTTTTTTATTTTTTCTCTTCTCAGTCTTGAAGCCATTGAATTTTGCCTCAGTAGTAATACCTTTTTTTGTCTCACTTTCCTGTTGCTTACCTGCATACCCTCCCTACATAGCCAACTAGACATTTCTGTCAATTGGGCTTGCAGGATGCAGGTACTCATAAGAAGTGAGAGTTCTGACATGACCATAGCCACGAAACCTATGTGGAACTCGAGCACATCTCAAGGCCATCACACATCCATAACTAGTCTTAATAAACTTATCAACACACTTACAATATCTTTAGCCAACTAAAGATGAGGGTGCCCTTAAAGTTGTTTCTTTATTTCTCCTGATGTACCCTTCCTTTCCATACAGATTGTCATATATCTCTTACATACATCCCTGCTTGCACGTTCATTATACCATCTGTGATTCCTCCCTAATGTTTTGGCACCTTACTTTGTTTATATTCTGTTCACCTGCTCGCCAGCTACGTATCCTTTCCTTCTATCTTTTTCCCTTCCTCTAGGGTAGGGTGGGTTGGGGTAGAGAGAGTGGGGATAGGGTGGGTGAGTTGGGATTGAAAGAGTGGGGTTAGGGTCAGTGGGTGTATAGAGGGTGGGGGTAGGGTGGATGGGTGGTGGTAGACATGGTGGGGTTATGGTTGGTGGGGGTATATAGAGTGGGGATTGCATGGGTGAGGGTAGAGAGAGTTGGGATAGGGTGAGTGTGGGTAGAGGAAGCGGGTGGGGGTAGGGTGCAAGGGGGTAGAGAGCATGAGGGTGCATGGTGAGGTTAGAGTGGGTGGGTGAGGCTAAAGAGAGTGGGGTTTGGTTAGGTGAGATTAGAGAGGGTGGGGATTGGGTGGGTGGGGGTAGAGAGGGAGGGAGTGGGTTTGGTGTGTGGGTGTGGTTAGAGAGAGTGGGGTCGGATGGATGGGTGATGGTAGTTGGTTGGGAGAAAAAACATGAAGAACTAAGCAGCCTCGGATGGACTTGTCAAAAGTAGCCCAAATTAGCACAAGCAAAACCCAACCAGTGCACGCAATGGGGGTGGAGTGGGTGTGTGGGGGTAGAGAGAGTTGGGAATGGAGTAGAGAGAGTGGGCATGGCTAGGGTGGATGAAGAAAGGCAGCCTCATCACAAAAAAAGATGCTGTCAAAAATAGCCCAATGTCTGTGAAAAACAGCGCAAAATACCCCAATATGAAATCATTACACTGCTGGAAAATGGAAACCCCAGCACCAAACTTTCTTCTTACAAACCTGCTGACTGGAGAAAATATTGTTAGCAAACTTCTCATTGGGTAGTTTGGCTGGAGAGTTTGGAAAAATAGGTTTGAGTGATTTGGCAGTTTCATGCCTCGGCCTTGCCCCTTGCTATGCCAACCAGATTTTCTTAGTTCAGAGCCCCCATTCCCTCCCTCTTTCTTCTGTAGCAATGGTTTTGGCTATTTTCTGGTGCAGGGGCCACATACATGTGCCAAAACCAAAAAGATAGTGTTGTGTGTGTTTAGGTGCTGTATTTAGCTTACACTGTGGGTGGTTGTTAATCTTTTAGTATGCTAGCTCATGAATCAGTAAGGTGGTGAAACGTAGTAAATAATACCCAAAAATATTGTAAGAAATGCAAAATTGGAAGAAAGGCATAACTGGCAATCTTGTGTATTATAGTGCTCAGGTAGGTATGTTGCTCTTCATTGTGCGAATGCGATGTATGCAGGGCATGAGGAGTATGTCAACACATGTGAAGTAAAATGTGGGAGACATTCCAATTGTGTGCCTGAAAGCTTTCTGTTGAACTCCTGATATCCTCCGGGGTATGAGTAGTGGTCAGCATCAATAACTCCCACAATGTGTGGGCATCTGCAAGGTGGTACATTGCACACTTCCACACGAAGGTCAAGGTATTTGGCAGACAGCTTGAGAACAAGAATGCATCATGCTTTATCTCAAGGGTCTTTCAAGTTTTGTTGATAGGGTCTGGGTGGAGGGATGCGTGAATGCAGCAAGTTTTTTGGGTTTTGAGGGGGCATGTCAAAATGTGCTTGGCCATGAAGAGCTGTGAGCAATTGGTGAACATTTTATAGTAGCATGAAGAATAGGACGGATGAGTTTTCTTTTGTTGAAATCTGGCATATGTGGTATGTGCCCTGCCATTTTTTGTATTAGTACCCGGCGAGAGTCAAGCAGAATGCAACACGCATTCTGATTGGCTCTTGCCGGGTCCTTACCCGGCCGAGAATCCAGCCGAGAATCCTTCGATTCTCAACCGGGACTCCAGCTGCTTTGTCCTCGGCGGGGAGGCGTGGCAGCCCCTCAGCCAATGAGGAGGCTCAAAGCGGGGCCATCCCCGCTGCGAGCATCCCCACGGCTGAGAGGCTGCCTCCGCCCCCCGCTGGGGACTCGGGTAAGCTTTTTTATTATTTTTTTTTTTTTCCCCTTCCCTCCCTCCTCCCTATCCCACCCCACTTACCTTCTTGCTCCTGCGTCCCTGGTGGGGGACGATGGCAGCCTCCAGCAGTGTGGAGACTCCGCGCCGCCCCCCTTCTCCTCCCTCCCGCCCTCCCAACCCCACTTACCTTCTGCTTCTTTTTTTTTCGGGAGCGGACGCGCTGGGAACACTTGTGTTTTTGCGCATCCGCTCCCAAAGGCCGCCACGGAAAGAGAAAACAGACTCCCGTTTTCCCTTTCCCGGCGGCAATTTTCTTTGTCGTTTTTTTGTTTTTCCTGTCCCGAAACGCAGCGGCTTTTCGGGACAGAAAAAAATTCTTTTAGTGCCCTGGTCATGCATATAATGCCGGCCGGGATACTAATAGCAATATCACCCTCGCGGCAGGGGCATTACCGACTCAGGTAATGCCCCGGGGCCTTCGTTAAGGCCCTCGCTTCGCTCAGGCCTATAACTGAGGGCCCCGGGGCATTACCTGAGTCGGTAATGCCCCCGCCGCTCGGGTCATATTGCTTAATTAGCAAACCATGCATATGGTTACTCAGGCCCTTGTGGGTTTGCTCTTGTATGCGCCACCCAGTAGGATGCATACATACAGAGTGCACCACCGAAAGATTTGTTGAGAGGAGTAGGCCCTGTCTCCCTTTGGGTCTTCTCGTCCCACTTTCCAAAAGAGAGTCTGTGTCACCGGCACTGTCATAACAGCATCCACAACAACATGATAGCATCTTCAGTCTCAGTATTATTTGGTGTGAACGCCTGTAGTATATCTCACATCCACCAGGGCATGACATGTGACGTGCAGTTCCTGTGCAAAGTGACTGGTGTACACATATTTTTTGTTATGCAGCGGATGGCCTCACAGTGGTTACATTTCGCAATGGGTGTAGCCTGTGGCAAGTGTACAGGGCAAACTTCCCAGTCTCAGTGGGATGTACAATGCGAGTCCCTATAACCCCTGTTGCAGGGCTTTGTGGCTTGACACTTTCTCATTGACATATAACCTTCAGGAACCTTCCAGGTACGCAAACCATTTTCTTTAACAGAATTCAACAAACTCTTCCCTGTAATCCAACCTTGTGTTTGTCTTGCCATACAGAGTGCACTGGGACCCTCATGCTGTCTAGACCCCAGCCCACCACATGATCAAGACAAAAGCCTGCCAACCTGTAGCAGAAGAGGTTCTTGCAGTGAAATGTTCTTTAAATGCAGTACAATTGGCTGTTCTACTGTATCACAGAGGGGGACAGAATGAGAACGGCGACTCAACATAATCATCATGTCCAGATTTCTGGGAAGGTTCTCGAGAGGTTTCCAGGCAAAAATATAGAAAAGTGAATAGGGTCAGGGGAGCTTAAAAGGGAATGCGATATGCTAGACAGGCAGTGTACATGTTGCATTCAAATGAGTAGGATAGAGGAACTGGAGCTTCCGCGCTAATGCTCCACAGCAATTATCAATGGTTTATAGCTCTCGAGCTATAACATCCCATTAGAGATCTGAGAGTTGCCCCCTGGAGTGATAAGTAACCCTGCCGCAACATTACAAAGAATGTCAGCGGCCATCACTGTATTTAAACAGGTCAGAATTAATTGCATTCAGGGGAAACAGACTGCAAGTGCAGAGGGAAATTTTCTCGCTGTCGCATTGACCATACCGATTGAGACACATCAAAAAGGCGCAATTTCCCGTGATCCCCCCGCTCTGCAGAGTATATCTTCATTATAGCTGCTAATTAACTCGCCATCCTGTAATTACAATGTCATATTAAATACAGTAATATTATTCATTCGGTTTCAAAGCATTTTCATGTAAGTGGCCATCGCTAATAAGCAGTTGTGCAGCCGGCAAAGGTCACCAGCAGCCAAATGCTTTTTAAATTTACATGAATATAAAAATGCTCTATGGTATACTGCACACGTAAAGGGGTGACTCATGTGGCAGAAAATGTCCCTTTACACCATACAAGGAGATACCCCTTAACTGCAGTCCAGTACGCTTTACTAATTTCTATTTTACAAAATATTTTGTGCTCCAATTCTAGATCCAGTTATATGGTATGGGGATCATTTAACTTTAATGAAAACTAGCGATTAGACAAGGCTAGGCTTATTGGTGTCTACCTACAGTAGATAAAGCAGTGTTGTGGGGTGCGGTGGACGTCCGGGGCCCCCGCTGGCAGGCACACGTGCACACACACACTCACACGAAGGAACCACCTGGGACGCATGTGGTCTGCTCAGGTCCCGGCGGCAACTGGCTTCCGGGCAGTCTTTATTGGGACTGCGCATGCGCGAGCCTCGTTATGGGCCGCGCATGCGCATACGGCGTAGCTCACTACGCAACACCCCTCCTTTTCTGCCAAACAAGAAACAACTGTAAACCTTGGTACACACAAATATAACTTGTAACTTCACAACCAGTTCTCACCCCATTACGGGGCCGAGTCCATGATAAAGTCCTGAAACCTCGGCGGCAGCTTCTGCCCCGCCCGGCTCGGGTACCGTCTGGGCTCGTCTCTCGGTGACTCTGGGGCATCGAGAGCTTCCGGCAGCCCCTCATTCCTCGGTGATGGTACTTCCCCGGGTCCTGGTCCGGGTGCCTCGGGCAATGGAGGAGTGGGCACAGTTCCAAGCCTCTTGAAGTACGACACGTTTTGTGTGACGGTGCCCCTGGCATTGGCAGCGGTAATCATAGACCCCTTGACATGGGTCACTCCCAGTGGCTGTGCTTCATACGAGAGAGACAACTTCCTTTCCGGCTTCCGATTTCTGATCAGCACCGTGTCCCCCACTGCAATCACCTTTTCTGGCATTTTCCGGCAGGCGCTCTCCCGCTCATTGTGGATGGCTCTCTCCACTCGTACCCGGTTGTTGTCAATTACTCCGGTACTGCGCCCTTCCACTTCGGGGATCAGTCCTCTACGCGCCCGTTTGAAGAGGGCCTTGGCCGTTGCCACCCCGGTGGACTGGTGGGGAGTTGTGCGGTACTCGCATAGAAACTCAAACAGGTTGCGGCGGAGCTTCTCTCCTCCATTGATTGATATCCGAAATACTTTATTGAGAGTCCTCATAAACCGCTCCACCTCCCCATTGGCCCTGGGCCAGAGCGGGGTGACCTTTTGGTGCTTGATCCCCTTTTCCTCACAGTACTGGGCGAATTGCTGCCCCTGGAACGGCGAGCCATTGTCCGAGCAGATCTCTGTGGGGAACCCATGGGTGGCGAACATCTTCTCCAGGGCCAGAATAGTGTGGTCGCTGGCCGTGGATTCCACCAGCTCCACCTCGGGATAGCGTGACCACTGGTCAATGACTGCAAGAAAGTACATTCCCCTGCCCATGGACCCAAAGTCCGCGTGCACGGTCCCCCACGGTTGCTCGCTCCTTTCCATGGCCTGGATGGGAGGCCCTCTCTCTGCGGGACACGCCACCTGGCATGGGATGCATGCGCGCACAAAATCGTCCACCCTGCTCTCCAGGTCCGGGAACCACATCTTCAACCTTAGGCGTGCCTTCGTCTTTGCCATCCCCTGGTGACCTTTGTGAGCAAGCTGCAGCACTTTCCCGACCAGTGCTCGCGGGATGACGATCTGGCACCCCCTCAGCAGAAGGCCGTCCTCAGCTACTGACAGTTTGTTACGGACCTTCCACAGTGCCTGGAGATCTTTACGTGCTCCACTCTCCCTTGTGGCATTGTTCGAGAGCACTTCACGCCACTCCCCACTGTCCATGGCCTCCTTGATGACCAGAAACACCTCATCCACATTCGACGCTTCTGCGATCTCTTGGCGCCCCAGGGCCACCGGCAGAGCAGCTTCCACCACGTGTTGAAGCACTTCAATGCAGTCCACAACCTCGTCAGCGTCTCGAGGGTGCCCCGCCCCCGGGTGACGGGACAGATAGTCTGCGGGATTGTGAGTGCCTGGGCGATATTGCAACTTGACCCCATATTCCATGAGAGACAGCATCCACCTCTCGATACGCGGTGGGGGCTTGGATGAAGAACCGGCCATGATTGGAATCAGAGGCTTGTGGTCAGTTATCACAACCACAGGCTTCCCCAGAATGTAGATTTGGAAATGTTTGCAGCCCCACAGGATGGCCAGAGCCTCGCGCTCGATCTGCGAATAGCTCTTCTCGTCTCCGTCAGCGCCTTGCTCGCATAGGCGATGGGACGCATGGTCCCTGTGGGTCTGCCTGCATGAGCACCATCCCCAGGCCCACCGGGCTGGCGTCCACTACAATTACCGACTCCCTGTCCGGATTGAAATACGCTGTGGTCTCCTGACCCGACAAAGCATTCTTGATATCGGCGAACGCCCTCTGCTCTTTCGCCGTCCAGGCCCACGCCACGTCATTCCTCGTCAGGGCCCTCAGTGGCTCCGACAGGGATGCCAGATCGCGAATAAAGCATCCACAATAGTAAACCATGCCGAGGAAGCTCCGTATCTCGGCCGGGGACTCTGACGGGGCCGCCTCCCGAATGTTTCTTACTTTCTCCGGGTCCGGCGAGATGCCTCCTGCGTGGAACACGAACCCGAAGAACTCTATCCGGTCCTTCAAAAACTCACACTTTTTCCGATGCAAGGTCAGCCCCAGGCTTTTGAGCCTCTCCAGTGCCCGCTCCAGTTGCTTCAGATGTTCCGCCTCAGACTGTGCGAACACCAGAATGTCATCTGACATATTGATCAACGCTTTTAGTCCTGCCAGGGCCCCCCGGATAGCGTTCTGGAAAACTTCCGCCGCTGACGAGACACCGAAGCTGAGCCTCTTAAACTGATACAGCCCCTCGTGAGTCGTGAAAGTGGTGATGTACCTCGACTAAGGGTGAAGTTTCAGTTGGTGGTAGACAGTACTCAGGTCCAGCTTGGAGAAGACCTTCGCTCCTTGCAGCTCGCCGACGATGTCATCCAGCGTGGGTGTGTGATGGCGCTCCCTCTTGATGGCAAGGTTGGGCAGCCTCATGTCCATGCAGATGCGGATGGCACCTGGCTGTTTGGGGGCAACAACAATCGGGGAGACCAACGGGGGCGGGCCCTCAACCCTCTCGATGTCCAAGTCGACCAGTGACTAAAGCTCCTTCTCCACCTGGGCCCTCAGGTGGAAGGGTATCCTCCGATGTTTTTTAGGGCCGTCAGTCTCACCGACCCATCAATGTGGAGCCTGATAGGGTCCCCCTTCATTTTTCTGACCCCTTGACGACGCTGTCGAACCGCTGCAGGAGGCGGTCAATGCCTGTGTGATAGACAGCCAGTATGAAATGTACAATGTCAAGGGCTTCAGAAGCCACACAGCTCAGTAGGGAGTGTGGGCTCACGCTTGTCAGAAAGAATCTTGCCTTGATTTTATCCGGCCCGTGTGACACCGGCGCTATGAACACCCCTTGAATGGGTATCGGTATGTCCCCACCGAATGAATATATCCGGGCCTTGGCTTCCGTCAGCTTGGGAGGTCCTGGGAGTGCCTCATAGTGCTCCGCTGCTAGCACACAGACCAACGCACCAGTGTCTATCAGGGCGGGGGTGGGCACCTCCCCAATGTTAACGGTGCACGTTGGTTGCCTGTAACCTCTGGAGCAGGCGGCGATGCTCGAGATGAAGAAGATCTCCTCCTCCTCTTCTTCTTCCTCGGCTATGTCCAAATCCTGCATGCCCTGCTCAATTGCCAACACTCCCCTCACTCTTCGGGCATTGCTCCCGCCAACTCGCGCTGGCCCTCTTGATGCTGTCACAGAGGTGGAGGCCCTGCATACCCTTGCATAGTGCTCGGGCGTGCCACACCGGCCACAGACCCTCGTCTTCGCCTGGCACTCTCCCACATGCGGTAGGTCATACCCGCAATATGGGCATGACTGCGGAGTACCAACCGCAGAGGAACTGTCCATTTTCCTGGGTGTCCATCGCGCTCTTCCTGGGGCTGCACGGCCGATGGCAAAAGCATCTTTGCCCTTCCCAGGGTGGATAACAGCGTCCATTTTCGCCCCTCAACTCATAAGCTCTTCCTGTGTCGAGGATCTGTTGCAGCGTCAGGCTCGGCTCCCGTAGCACCTGCCGTCTCAGCTTCCCCGAGCTACACCCTTGCAGCAGCTGGTTGCGCACCATCTCCTCCTCATTCACCCACCTGCAGGTACTTGCGAAGTGTCTCAGCCGTGCGCAGAACTGGTCCAGTGACTCTTCCCCTTGCTGCTTTTCCGCACACATAACAAATCTGTCAAAGTCGACATTCGCCATCGGGAGAAAATGGTCTTGGAGGGCTTGTTTCACAGCATCGTATGTGACCACCTGAAGGTTAAGAGAGTCATAGATCCTGTGGACCTCTGTGCCCGCAGAGTACACCATGGTAGCAACTTTGGCATCATCATCCGTCTCCCCTGCTGCCCTGAAGAACATTTCCAACTTCTTAACCCACAGAAGCCACTTCGGCCCCAGCTTGGATGGTGGGCCAGTGGTGTCAAATTCGGGCATCGGAGCAAGGGTGCTGTGCATCCTACGTGGGACTGGCGCAGGGGCTTCCTCTCCTTCACCCTCCTCACCCATGGTGGCAACTGGGGATGGGTACTCACAGTCGGATGGCCCTTGGGCACAAACTCTCGCAGTCCAGCCTCAGGATTGGTCTTGCAGCACCCCAGCAATGGATGATGGCTCTGTCAGCTGTCTCCAGTGGCCTCCAGGGTGTTGTCCACTTTAATTCCCTTTTATTTTCTTTTTTTTTGATGATCCACGGCCCCTCAGGTGAAAAGGGCCATGGAGTTTCCAAAAATTGATCTTTTATGAAAGGGGATCGCAGCCGGCGCACGACCACCCTCCTGGGCCGCAACCGCTGCGATCCGTTATTCAGACAAGATGGCCGCCGGCCATGTGCGTGTGTTTGTGACGGCACGGAGAAAGCACTTTCTCCGATTTACTCGGAGCAGTGAACTCTCTCTCCTTCCGTCGCTCCTCATTGCCAGTGTTGTGGGATGCAGGGGACATACGTGCACACACACACTCACACGAAGGAACCACACGGGACGGGTGTGGTCTGCTCACATCCCGGCGGTAAACTGGCTAACGGGACGTCTTTATTGGAACTGCGCATGCGTGAGCCTCGTTCGCACATGCGTAAACGGCGTAGCTCACTACCCAACAAGTAGGAATTATTTATTTATTTGCATTTTTAAAACGCTCACACAGCCCGCAGGCATCGAGACGCTGTTACAGGATTTTATTTTTGTTGCATGATTGTAATTTTTGTCTTAGTTTCGTATTTATAATGTGCTTAAATACCCAGAGGTTTATAAGCGCCGACCCGGGGATTGAACCAGTGTTGTTTCGTGTCGTTTTGCATCCAAGGCGAACACGTTGCCACTGAGCTATCCTCCCGGGACGCCAATTAACACAATTTATGTGCAAATACTGGCCTCGGGGGTAATGGGGCGATATCCAAATGGCCAAATTAACAGGCCAGCGTTCACCCGTTTTGTCGACCAGTGTGGGCCAGTTTGAGATATTAGTGTGCTGTTTAGCTTATTGTTTTGACCAACATTGCTGCCAGACGTGATTTTCAATGCATCATTTGCCAAAAGACTTAACAGAAATGTGTCCACATGTGCAACGTTTTAAGATTCATAAGGGAGGCACCCCTATAACCTAAATTGTGATCACTTACATTCGGGGCATATTAATAATCACGTGCGTATTTTGTCTGATTTTGTTTCATATTGAACCACTGATTCTACAAGTGACGTTACTTGTATTGTCTTCAGTTGTAAACAGGATTAGGGCAGAACCTGTTGACCCACTAAAGAGTACAACACAATCGGGACGGCCAAAGAGCAAGATCCACTGACTATGGTTTAGCAATCCTCAATTCAAGACCCTTTCTTTAGTGAGCAGTAGATTTACAGTCACTAACAGTAGGGGGCAAGGGGCCTTAGTGTCCCCAACACTCCTTTCTTGGAGGAATCCAGCTCAGCTGTGCTGTCTTTCTATGAGATGTGATGCCTGATGCGTTTCTACAATCGGTGCTGTATCTATGAGTACTGCTGTGTTTCTGTGAGTTATGCTGTCTTTCTTTGAAATGTGATGCATTTCTGTAAGATGTGCAGCGTTTCTATGACTGTCACTGTGTTTCTGTGAGCTGTGATTTGTTTCTGTGAGTTGATCCTTATTTCTGTGTGGTGTGCTGGGTGTCTGTAAGGCGTGCAGTGTTTCTGAGTACCAGTGTGTTTCTGTAAATGATGCTGTCTTTATATGAAATGTGATGCATTTCTTTAATGTGTGTCCTGTTAGTGTGTGTAATGTGTGATGGTGATGCTTGTGCTGTACGAGTCATTCTGAGGATCTTTGTGGTGTGGATGGGAAGAGCTGTGCTGTGTGTACGGTTGCATGCAGACACACCCCTCCATCTGGAGCAGCTGGGTTGTGGAACACTGCACAGGGATCGGGACCTCTGAGGGGCAGGCTATGATGATGCCTATATCACAGAGTGCTGCTGCTAGTGCTGCAGTGCCACCCACAATATTCCAGCACAAATGCATCTTCGTACATCCCACTTCTCCTCACCTAACAGTGTTAAGCGCTGTTCACGAAATATAGCAATTTTTCTGTTTTAAAGTAACCTTTGACTAATTGTATTCAACATTTTCTTGAGGGATACTCACAATCACCTCTTAGAAGGGTTGGACTCACACACTGTGCTCAGTCTTTCGGCAAAATATGGGGCCACTTTGAAAAATATTTCCAGGGCCGCTTTTGGTTCCCAATCCAGCCCTGCCTTGCAGTCTCTGCCACGAGCATAGCCACGTGCATTCCAGCTCCCTTACTAAACAATTGAAAACGCACAAGCTGTTGAGCTCGGCACTCTGTCAGCTTTGACCAGATTCCAGCTGAAAGTCAACAGCCAAACACTAACCACTACTCTACTTTTTTCCAGCAAACTCAGCTTATTTGACCCTTAGCTCTAGATTGAAATCTATATCTTCACAAGGTGACAGACAGCCAAATACATCTTAGAATTGTGGTGTGATGGTACACAATCCTGATGAAGCCTAATTGGGATGAGTATTCTAGTATTCAATGAAGACAATATGCGCTGGGTTGCTCAGGTAACACTTCCGAGGCTGTATGGAAACATTTTGATTTTTTTCAGTGAGTAGCCATACATGGCACAGGTTTGCCAAGATACAGAATCTCTTCTGTCTGTGCCTCGGGTCTGCATGGCCATCACACCAATGTCTCCAAGTGAAACATGCCTTGGTTGCTGGTGCTCTCATGCAGAGGGGATATGGGCTTATTGGTTTATATGGTTGATACCCTCCTAGAATTATACAGGTGAGATCAAAAACAATGACACGAGAAATTGCACAGTGGGATTCACAGTATTGATTTATATGGATCTCCAGCTTGCAGTTGCTAGGCTTTCCAAATTCACCTTAATGATCCAGTGACGCCCTTCCATGTAAGGTTGGTTGTTATCTTGTGATTAAGAGCATCAGCGTGGCAACTCAGTATGGGTGTTTCACTTTCAGAATGGGATGTAATGACATAGATAAGGATCTTAGAAGCTTGAAATCATGATTGATAGACTGCCAAAACTGGAACCTAGATTTTAGACATGGGTCAAACTTATCTTGCCTTGTGTCACCTTTCCACACAGGACCTACACAGTCCTCTCTTGAACCCTGTCAAGGCTGTACTATATGAACAACATTTCATGTACTCATGTTCCAGAGAGGCAATTGAGAAAACAGAATACATATGCAATACTGCTTTTATGAATGGACACAAGAGATCATTTCACTTTGTGCCATGAACTGGCTACCACTCAGGGTAAAGATACAATTTCAGCACTTACAAACACTCAACAGACCTTAAAAGGCAGCAGGCAAGAATTCATTAAAAAAAACACCCCGGCCAATCTAACAAGATGTCTAAGATTGAAAGCCACACCTTCCTGGCAGTGCCCCGGTACAACATAAAATGCAAAGTAGTCTCTTTGTTGTACATACCTTTACGTCGCTTCCTTTCAATACACCACATGTGTCCACAACTATGACACCAGACTTTGGACCTTGATGCACATATGAATCATCAGACTGCAGGACTGCATCCCCCTTCAACTAGTACCAAACCCTGGCTCTCCTTCAGACTGCAGAAAATCACACATCCCTTTGAAGCAATCAATCGGATCATAGTCAGCAAAATACCCAAACCCAGACTCTTTCCATGGGGCCACAGAAATAATATAACTTCTGAGGAGATGAATATTCAGTCAGGCAGAGACCAAACTGATAAAGACTATGGGCCTCATTCCGAGTGTGGCAGTCCAGAAACAAGGGTGTGGGTAAGCTTACCAGCACCCTTGTTTCTGAACCGCCACACTACAAGTCTGCCTGCACGGGCTGTTGCTCCCGGCAGGGTCAGACCTCCTGGGCGCAATGCCCCCTGCAGGCAGACTTTTCACAGAAGCACTGGCACCATTAGCAACAGCTCTGGTGCTTCCGTCTCCCACTCCCATGGAGTTCTTTGAGACGCCACAGGAATGGGGAGTTACCGAATCTGCCGCATGACTTCGTGCAGCGCCGGGACTTATAATGTCCCAGTGGCACCGGGAAGTCAGGCAATGGAATCAGTGTTTCTGGGTCTGCGGCAAACTATGGAACAAACAGGCAAGAGCTCAATCACAGCCAACACATCGATGACAAAAAAAACAACACAAGCTAATTCTGAAACCGATTTGATGTACAGTTATACCTGCAAGAGCATCAGTCTATTTGCAATACCATCTTTGAACTAGATAATTCAAAGGTACTCTGTGGCATAGCCATGTTGACAGTCAACATTAACTGCCAACTAAGACTACTACACTGACTACTGCAACATCTCCAAACATCAACCTAATACTGACACTTTTCAAGCCAAACACCCTTGACTTTAGCGTCCAAACATTTGACATAATTGCATGATCCAAACTTTGTCACCGCATAATCTCACACTTTATAAAAACACACAACCAGTCAGAATACACCCAGGATGGGGCTTATTGGAAACTGCTCTCAAAAAACATCCAGGTTCTGATCCAAAGACAGAGCCCAGCTTCTTCTGATCTTCATCTATCAACACCTTGGCAACTTGTCTTTCCTGCATCTAATCTATCTATTGCTTTCAAGAGCCCATGGAAATACTGTATCAGAATACATGCTAGCTTTATAAAGCCCAATGCCATAGCTTTAAAAAATGAATGGAAAGCTGTACACCAGATTCTCAGTATCATTGATTGATTAAAAGCTTTACATTCATCACATTTCGGATATTTTACACCATAAAAGCTTAAGGAAATAGTCCCAGATATAACCTTCTTATTACAGTGACAACATTATAAAGAAGAGCAACCTTCGCTCATGTGGAAATCCAGTGCATTGTTGTGAGGTTTTATGCTTTGATTCTAATGACCCAGAATGCAGCAGGATATAGAGGTTCAATTAGGGCGGCACTTAGGAGTACGAGGGAAACATGCACCTCTTTCCTCCCCTGTGTCATCAACCTGAGTTGCTAGGTCCAAATAATCAAGATTATCAATCAAAGGTACTGGTTTGCTCATTTATTTAACAACAGTGCAGTGTGTGGCTGCAAAGCCCAGCCTTTTGGGATTCAAATCAAAACCCCAATCCTGCCAAGTTTAGTATCTGGTTGTTTGTGCCTTTATGTAATCAATGTTTGTTAACATAATCTGTAATTCAAATGTTTATAAAACACAAATTAGTGTTTTTATAAATGCGTGCTATCACTTGAGGGCCAAATGATGTCTGGTGTCCCTTTTTCTAGCTATAGGATGTTGGTTAAACAAATCTATCAAAGCATTAAAAAAAAACAACCATTCAATGCTCAGTACAGAATGATTGGTAAAACGTATTCACTATAAGCAGGTACCATTCGGCTAGTTTTCCCACAAGCATACTTCTTTCATCCATACCGCTTGCATGAGCTCTAAGTATTTGTTGCCATATAATGTTTTAATCCCTGCCTTCATTGAGATTCATGACTATCTGGTTGGTGCACAGATTATATCATTAGCAATTTGGACCCATTTTGTCAGAAACTGAAAAAAATACCTTTGGACTCTGATGAGGATCTGCCTACCTGGCAGTGAAAAGAGAAGAGTGCATCAATTTTACGTGTAGCTTCCACAATGGCATATTTGCCAAACACATTAATACCCTTTTTAGTTTTATATAAACCAACTTGGGCTCCCACAGTAAGACATCGCGAGCATCAGACGATTCTCACTTGCATGTGAAATATGGTCCCTTTTAGTTTGTATTTTTAATGGGAGCATTTATATAGGACTGCTCCGGCCCCACAACAGGTAGGATCTGTCCGGCTTGCCTGTGCATCCATGGGAATTAACATTCCCTCCCCCTTCTTCCTACCTTTCTTTCCTCAAAAAAGCTATATTCATATGATAGTGGATACAGTATTAATGTGTCCTTGGGTTCAGCCTGCTGATTAATGATCCCAAAATATATAATATATAATATAGCTTCTTTGCCCTAAGCATTTGGAGTGCTGTATTGCAAGGCTAAACAAAAGTTAGAATTTCTACATTAATAGATATCAATTTTCAGGATTTCCATTACACAGCTAAACACAAAGAAACAGGTCGATATGGCAGGGATTTGGCAATTTTTATAAGGACATCACTGGGAGTAGTAGAAAATAAAACTATACCTACTGACCCACATTGCTTACGGATTGTATCACTCTCTAACCGTATTAGGGATATCTTGTGAATTTTCTAAAATGGCCACCAGTCTGCTAGCCTGAAATCAGATTGTGCTGAATTTCAATCAAACACAGAAGAAACTCTGGGTTAAACAAGAGTTAAAAATGTTTGTTTGGTGGTTGGAGGAGAATTTTGTCTTGACCAAATCCCTGGTCGTTATGGCAGCGATGGAGGGCTGCCTATGGATGTGCCAGAATGCTGCGCTCAATGTTCTAGTCTTTCATCAAGATGGCACAGTGCATCTTTAATTACAATTACAACGTACGTCCCGAAGCATTGCAATCCCTGCAGTTTGTGGGGTAAGACGCTATTCTTTTGCGCTAATAACTCCCTTCTGTTCCCTTGCCTACTTTTGCTTCTCATCCTTGTGTTCCCTATTGACCGCTTCCGGCTTCGTGGGTTACTTCTTTTGCCTGCCTTAACTGTCTCTTTTTCATAAACATTGGAGTGCTTTCTATGGAGCCCTTCCTCCCTTCTCTTGTTCTGCTGTTGAAATCCTTATTACTCATTTTTAGGACTGATTTTCTATACTCTGGCCTGGTGGACAGATGTATAGAAGGCCAACCGATATTGTGACAGGGAAAACTCTGGGAGCTGTTGCCAAACCAGTTCAAGGTAGCAAGGTGAGAGCTCTAGGCTATATCGCAAGAGGTGGTGAGCTTGTAAGGGGTCCACAATGAGGACACAGAGTGAAGCAGTCAAGGAACACACTTAGACAATCAGGTTTAAAAGTACTTCTTTAATTATGGCCAAATACCACAGTGGCAATGACTACTAACAGGTAATATTATCACTCAATACTAATAATTAGATACATATATACAATTAGTACTCGGCGAGGGACAATCAGAACATTTCTGTACCCAACCCGTCCACTCCCGATCCGCAAAAGGCCGTCATGGAAAGGGAGAAGGTGCTACTTGTAGTTCCTTCTCCGTTTCCATGGTGGCCATTTTATTTGTTAACTTTTTTCCATTATCAATAGCCGCCATGGAAAGGGAAAAGGGACTCCGTTTTCCCTTCCCCGGCAGCCATTTCTTTGACCTTTTCTTTTTGTTCCGAAACGCTGGAGTGTTTGGGAACAGAAAAACAATGCTATTAGTACCCCAGTCTTGCAGGCCGGGGTAATAATAGCAATACATCCCTCGATGCGGGGGCATTACCGAGTTAGGTAAAGCCCTAGGGCCTTCATTAAGACTATGGGCCCCAGGGCTTTACCTGACTTGGTAATGCCCCTGCGTCTCGGGGCTTATTACTTAGTTACTGGAGTAGGGAAAAATACATATTGAACCCCTGAAAAGGAAGGTACAGGTTATATTAGCACTACTATTATACAGAGATTCAATCCTAACTTCAGACGTCCATCCCTAAATTGTATGGGGCCTTGTGCCCAAAAGTTCAGCAACTCTCCATACAGTTTTGTGAAGCTGGAAAAATTGAATATAGGGTCTCTGGGGTCCAGTGAACATTTCCAAGTGTCAGGGAATGAGTTAAAATAGCTAACAGATGTGTGTTACCAACTTTCGGAGTGCTTGTGTGAACAAGCAATGGCAAAGCCAAAATAAGACAAAAGTTCTAAACGTTATCAAAACTTTTAAAAGGGAGTAAAGGGGTCCAGGTAAGTATTGCTACAATTCACCCCCATACTCCGATTCTTCACATGCATTGGCAGGTTTATTTAAGAGGGTCCAAGGTTGCTTTTCCCACTGTCATCCTCAGCCCTTGATTTCCAGGGGTTGCAGGTTTGAGTAGTTCTCTGGTCGGTGTCTGATGCTGGTGCAAGGTCTCCCAGTTGAAGAATGCAGCAGAACTCGATGCAGGGCCCCTCTCAGGACAGGAATGGATGCAGGTAAGCAGTTTCGGACAATAGCCACAGATGCACAGTGACACAAAGGGATTTCCCTCCTATCTTAACTCCCCTTGATGGTAGTACCACAACATTTTGCTGGGGTAAGTCTTGTTGAACAAGTTGAAGATCCCCCATGTTCCAGGCCTCAACTTGGAATGGCGACGTCTGCAGAACAGTAGTCCAAACTCAGAGTTGGTCAGCCACAGGCCGTTCCTTCTTCATAGGACTCCAAACTGATGTCGAGAATGGATGTTCCTTCCACTTCAAGGGTCGTAGTTCCTTTGCAGAACTGCTGGAGATATTTCACAGGACAGGGCTCTACAAGGGCAGCAGCAGAATTTGGTCGCCAAGCCTTCTTCCGACGGGCCCACTGTGTCCTTGCAAGTCTTGTAGCTGGATAGGAGTCTTGGCTCGTTCAGTTTCTTCCAGGATCTCTGTAGAGTAAGTGCAGGGGTCCTCTTCTTATCCTGAAAGATAGGTAAGAGCAGCAGCTCCTACTGGCCAATGATAGATCTGTACCACACACACACACACCCCAGCAGTGGTCCAATTAGAACCACTGGTGGCAAAACTCATGCATACCACTCAGACACACTGGCACCATTTTGTGAATTTTGACCAGACAGTCCAAGCCCACTTTCTGGCAGCAAACACACACAGCCATCAAGTAGCCCGCCAAAAGCCTCTGCATTCCTGGGCACTGGAAGTCCATAAGGATTGTCCTGGCCTCACAGGCCAGGAAGAAGGCAAAAAGACAAGATGGCTAAAAAGGACAAGCAAAAAAACCACTAGCCACAGTTAGTAGCCAAACACGGTATTGCTAAAACAAAATGCACCAAAAAATTGTAAAAAGTCACTGCCGCCACCAGCTTGTCCATTTAGCACCCCTAGAGTAACAAAAAAAATCTCAGAGTGTTAGTTAAGGGCAAAATAAAATGTATACCACATTGTACTGCATTCTAAGATGCATTGTACAATGATACAAACTACCACAAGTGGTAAAAGGTTACTAAAAGTAGTAACAAAGTAACTAGACTAAGGAAAACAATGTTTCCCAGTACTGGCAGCCTAAAAGACATGTCAGTTTCCCCATAACAGATTAGCAAAAGCCAGTGTAGTTAAGCCTAAGGCTTAACTGCACTGTAAAAAGAACCGGTCAGATAAAAAGAAAAGCAAGAAGTTTGGGGATCTAAACAAATGAAGGAAAGGTGCAGTAAAGAGGAATCTTTCCTAACACTCATCTCTCCTGCACATCTGTTCTATTTCAATTGGAGAGTCATGTGTTTTCCATCATATGGAAAGTACAACTGCAGACCATCTCTGACAGCACTGTATCTGGGGTGTTTTCTGCCTTGATTGGCTTTTCCCCCTATTTTGGTTTATCTACTCGACATCCCCCTTGTTCTGTCTGTGTCCTACCTGACTGACAAGGTAGCTGCTGAGAGGAATAGGCTATTTCTCTACAAAGAATGTCAGACTGTTCGAAGAAGAAGGGAAAAGGAATGAAGTAAGGAAAGGACTCACCCTGAGCCTATTGAAGAACCAGGTGAGACTCATAAAGAGATGGTCAACATGCTGATATTTACTTCTACTAAGGAAACAATCAAAGTTTCTGCATCTTGTAATTATATACTCATTTCGTTTTCTTCAGGGATAAATGGGGCTGTTCACATAGGCAAACTCTGAGAACGTCACAGGCTCTTGCTATCATCTCCCGATTTCGAAGGATATATAAAGCTTAATCAATGCATAAGATGCTGAGGGTTAATTCGAGTAAAGCAAGCTATGACGCAGGAATACGGGCTGTATCTGAAACCTCAATATTGTAAGTCCAAGAAAATACTTATTTCAAAACTTTACTTGGCCTGCCTATCACAGCACGTACGTGGTTCATTGAGCACTTGGCATGCCATATTTGGAGGATGAAGTAGCACTTGCACCCTCACTGCTGCGGTTGAGAATATGTGGCACTGCAAAGGCGAGTTTAACAAAGCAGGTCATATAACATCTAATGGTCAGAGCAAACATTGGCACATACCATGGCTGCGATATATAAAAGCAGTGATGGGGAAAGCTAACATACCTCAGTATTTTAGTAAGTCAGAAATGTACGGCAGGACCATCCTTAGATTGGTCACAATTCAAATGATGGGTATCTTGGCACTAGAAAGAGAATCAAGTAAACTCTTGAAACCATTTATGAGCTCCTAACTATAGGAACGCTACAGGAGTAGCTAGCTTGATCTAACTTTAAAAATAAGAGAGCATTAATCACTAGGGCAAGACCTGATTTTCTTGCATTAAGATCTGCTACAGCTGGCTTGAATAACGACATGTTGAGCCATTAGTCTGTTTCGATGTGATCTGTTGCAATGGTACATTTTCTTTTATCCGGCTTATCGGTTTACACAGAGAAAAACAAATTAAACCGCAGCTGCTACATAATAATTTCACTCAATACAGACCGACTTTATATTATTTTATTGATGGCCAATGTAGTTTTGGTGGCGTGGGGCCTTCTGTGTACACAGGTAGCGTTATAACTAAGAAGCGGACATATGCGAGTAATACATTTGGGTGCATTTCCTAGTTTTGTCATAAGTTACTCTGTATTTTAATCTACACATTGATTAGCTGATTGCTGTGATCTTGGTTACTGAGTTCAACGAAACAGCTTATATTTTCTATGATGTATTAAGTTGCTTTGAGTTTTTTTTTAACATATTCTTTTATTGGATGTTTGACTATTTTATGGAATATTTCTGAAGTAAACTGACTGACCAGGTACTTTTTTCAAGATTTCCATT
Organism: Ambystoma mexicanum; assembly: GCF_040938575.1. Taxonomy (NCBI): domain Eukaryota; kingdom Metazoa; phylum Chordata; class Amphibia; order Caudata; family Ambystomatidae; genus Ambystoma; species Ambystoma mexicanum. The sequence continues at coordinate 810,624,416 of NC_090932.1, forward strand.
ACACTACAAAATACTACCGACAATTGACCCTTTAAATCACATATTGTATTAATGCTAGTGCTGAATGTAAAACCAAAAAACAACAACAAAGAAACTAAAAGTCTACTTTTTTTTCGGTGCGAAAATGTTTGTCGGGCAATTCCAGAAATTGATATTTGCCTTTCTCATTTGCCTGCCTTCAGTGTTTGTCCCTAATGGGCACTACGCCATCTGCCACTCATGCGTGTAGCTGTACACATATTCTATTAACATTGACAACCTCCCCACTGTGAGCCAGGATTCCATGGCCTATCACACACACTACTGATGTATGTGCAGCATGTAACATTTTATGGTTTTAAGATCTTTGTCAGATCACCTGCTCCATCAGTCTTCTGTGCAAATGCATGAAGACAATTGTGGTAATCAGTACTCTCTGTATATGTTAATTTCGTCTCTGTGAATGCTGCTGTTTTAATGACATTTATCGACAAAACCTCCGGTCATGTAGAATTGAGACACGCACAGTGATTCATCAGCATATATTATTCAAGCCAGCTATTACGTCTTTTCAAGATTATGAAGCAGATTCCTGAACACACTCTTAGAGTCTTGTCATCCTACTGACATCCCTGTGACAAGTAGAGGCATTTCCCCTCTTAGAACCAGCCAGAGATGAGCAAGGTATCACCCATTCCCCAGGGGAAATCACCACTCACCATTAACACTTAAATAATGCGCATGGAGGTATCTTTTGCTGGCATCTGAAACTTTCTGCCACATGGTCAGCCGTTTTACAAAGTGAAGCCCCTACAAACAGCAGAATGCGACAGCGCTGTGTACCCTCACAACACAATCACCATCTGCAAACAGTTGCAGTTCCTGTCTCCGTCTTCTGCTTTTGCCAGTTTGATTGTGCAACGCCATTTTAAGTCTCAACCCATCTGTCTTCCTCCTGTTTGGTCAGACACCTTCTTGTCTTGAACAGTCAGGCATTGATCAGTATGGTAACTTGGATTCTGAATTCATGTTCTTAGTGAGAGCTGACTCTCTGTGTGATCTTCCTTACCAAGTCCCCCTTTCGGGCATCTCCTTTTGGTAGACCATTGATACCCAATTCCAACCCCAACTAAGCTGGGACTTAAGTGCTCATAACCGGAAGTAGATTTAGGGCGTAGGCTACCTTCTGCTCTGTGGACACCGTAGATTTGAGTACTTCTATTATGTATGCTCCCTTAAAGCAGTCAATAAAGAAGCTGGGGTTGGTGGCAGGTGGGCTTTATTTTCTACATTAAAAGTATTGCACGAGTTGTCGCATGTATCGGATAGACACACCTGATTTGAACATTAATTATAATTTTGTAACGCCCTTAATACCAGCGAGTGGGTTCTAAGCGCAGGATCAGGATTCAAACCTGTGTTGCGGTGCATTGTTTTGCTTCCAAGACAAACGTGTTGCCCTGGCCTGAGCTACTAAACACATTAAAAGCATAGAGCTGTCATTGACATGACCCAATACGCATACATTCATGGTAAATCTATAATAACACCTAATTTCATTAAAACAAGACCAATTGTTCACAAAAATGCAGAAGTAAAACCTATTGGTATATGGATGGCAGAAAGATTTGTCATCCGAAATGCTGTTCTCTTTTTCCAAGCGCATCCCATATAGCTGAGTATAGCATATAGCTGATTAACTGACTTTCTTTCATATAGTCATTCGATTCCTTAAGCAGGTCTAGCACACTATGAACATCCCTTAGGCCTTCTTGTAACATTAGCGGCTTCTTCCAGTGAGCCATAACATTTTTATAGCGGGGCAGATACAAAGAAAATGTAAAAAGGTGTTGTCCATTGCTGGGGCTACTGTCATTCAGGGAATGGAATGTCATCCGTATCTAGTGGCCTTGGCAGAGGGTCCTGTCTCACACGTTTGCTCTCTGTCCAGCCTGAATTCAGCTCTACTCGGTTCTTGCTGAGAGGTGTGTGGTCTGCTGTAATTTTCCTAAAGCATAATGCTGTTTCTACAATGTTCGTGCTATTCTATATTCTCCATAGGTTAGTCACACCTGGTTCCGCTAGGTCCCATAGGTGTTCCTGCGGTCCCATAAGGTTATTTGTGTGTAAGCATCTGCAAGCTCTCTTCAGGATCTCTTGCTCTTGTGGTTTCTGTGTTGCTGTGTCTAGCTAGTGCCAAATAATAAAAGCAATGACAGTATGTATATGTATCTGTCCTCTAAGTATAGAAATGTATGCTTGTGTTCTTCATGTATTCGAGTGCCCCGAAGTGCGGCTAGCACGTGTGCTTCGTGTCTAACATTGCTAAGTCATAGCATCTCTATCGACGTCAGCAACATCGTTTCTGGGTGCTTTCATCGATACTGTCAATTGAGGTGTCCTAGTTGCAGCCTCTGGCTCCTTGTCCACTCTGGGGTAGATTTGTACCACCATGGCCTGTAGGGATGGCTGAAGGGGTATCTCTGAACATACTCGATTGCAGGATCTCCTGGCCTTCTTCTGCATCATGTATCTTATATGAGGGGGCGGATGGGGTAAACTTTCCCATCCCTTTTCAAGATACTGGATATATATGATCATTTTGCTGACAGAGGCACCTTGGAGAAAGTACAGTCTCCACAGAGTAAATCTGTGCCAAGCGATTCCTGGTGCAGTCCCCTGGAATAATGATGTGTGCAACCCTACTGAATAAATGGTTGTCTTGTGGACCTTAGCTGTAGTAGAGGGGGGGGGGATTTGGAGGGGGCACACATCTGAGCAGAAACAGATGACCAAAGCAGACACAAGGATATTACCTGAGTGTGCATACTCCAGCCATTGCTCTCCACAGAGAGAACATGATGATCCATCACATACATGCAGTGATCCTAAGGAATGAGATCTCAAAGGGTTTCATTACTGAGGCTCATCAGATATGTGAATAACCATTATGAATCTGCCAGGTGTGGATTCCGAGGGGAATCAACCTGGATTAGCTTGCACAACAAGTAGACTTTTCCCTGGATATTCTCCTCAACCAGAAACATGAGGCACAGAATAGACCCTCGTTAGGTAGTGTTCCCATAGATCAGGGCTTTGGAACCTTTGTCTCTACAGATGTTATGGACTACATCTCCCATAGCCAGCATAGTCAGTGGTGAGAGTTAATGGGAATTGTAGTCGAATACATCTGGTGAGCTGCATGTTCCATACCCAAGATCAATCCTTCCGTTGTTCCTTCATGTGCACAGTGAATATAATTGCATTTGATCAAATTTGATCCAGGTTAATCTCATGAGTATGTTTCTAGAATGGAGGATTAGGGTGGCTGTTTCACACAGTAGAGCTTTTCCTGGACAATAGGTAGACTGCTATTTGGAAATAGATAACACAAATCTACCACTTTGTCCCTCTTCCTTTTCACCGTGCTTATTCCATGGAGTGAGTCGTGCTAGGAAAACTTGAAATGTTTTTTTAAATATTTAGTGAGAAACCATTTTTCTAATTTATAAATGGTTGTGTAGGGTAACACATTAAAAAAATCCAATAGATTTATGGTCCTGAAAAATACACAGAAACATTTTCCAGTGCATTTTCAAGATTCTTTTGCCCACAAAATAAGCCAGTATACTGGTAGTGTTAGAAGATATTGTCATACCCTCTGTGCCTAGTAATACCATTATAAGAAAAGTTTAGCATGATGGCTTTGTCACTATATACCAGAATAGCAACATATGAACACGTGCATGTTGTTGTTGCTGCCTAAAAAAACAGTAGTCCACTGTGCGAAGACAAAGTCCATACTGTCAGTGCCAACATATGCGGATATCTCCCCTAAAAACACACTCATGGTGTATTAGCAAATAATGCCATTAATGCCACTGTAAGCCGAAATGCCCATGCTAGCGGTGCATTGCCAAATAAGGAGGCTCTTGTGTCAACTTTGTCCATAGTGCCACTGTAAGAAAATCTGTCCATGCACTCATGTTTGCTTTGCTCATAATGACAATAACTTCAAAGTAATAAACTATGTCCATGCTAGCTGCAGAAAAGAAATACCCTGACCATAAACTAAAGCAGTATCATTAAAATGTAAACAACACATAAAAATAATCATAGAAGGGCATGACACACTTGTGTTCAATCTTAATAGAGCCAAGCTATACATGTGGCACTTCGAGTCAATAGAACACCATCAAATAAATAGATGTCCGTAGAGTTCATAAAATCACACTATCAAGTGCTGTTTGCAAATAGAGATACGTAATCCATCACAATGCTTCCCCTGCAATAGACTAAAATAATATATAATGTATCACCTTCTCTAAAATAAGGAGCACACTTCAGTTTAAAACTCAGATTGATAAAAAAAATAAATATTCTAGGGTCTTTTCACTAATTCCTATATTCTAGTGTTCATCCCACGTATGAAATCACTCATGTTAGACTTGCCCATAATGCAGGAACAGCACTCTAGGAAACATGCCCCTGCTGCCACCAGAGTTGTATTGCGGCTGCATTGCCACTGTGAGAAAATCTGCCCATATTAGTATCAGCTGTGTTAATATGCCTGCATGCATCCCACATAAGAAAAGACTCCCAAAATGACAATATTACCGCTGTAAGAAACTATGCTCATGCTAGCTGCTTCAATATATACAAGTGTTTCACACATGATCGCATGCTCAAGTTGGGTTTGGACATAATGCAGTAATGCAACTCTAAGGAAACGGATGTACTTAAAAAAAAACGGATCCCAAAAGATCGAATTACAAAATCACGGAGCCCACTTGCCCGTATTTTGTAATTTGATCTTTTGGGAATTCTCCAGTTTGTCCTCTGCACTACCTTTATTGTATGCAGGGGACACCCCTGCCACCCCGCAGCCCATATTATCGAACTGCGGGAGCAGGGGACACCCCACAACCCCTGCTCCCCTGTTCGGTTTTATGGGCAAAAGATCTAATCTACTATGGCGAATGCACACTAAACGTGCATTCGGCATTTTAGATTCCATCTTTTTGTTCATTATCTAACAAAACATGTCAATGCTGCCTCCAAAGTTGCACAGCGGGCTCAGGCACGCATAATGGCTTCATTTGCCAGCAATGGCAATAATTCCACTGTCGGTTCCGACATATGTCGGTATTCATCCCACATAAGAAAAATCTCATATTGTCGTTGCCCATAATGACAGTAATACCACTGTTAGAAGCTATGCGCATGCTAGCTGCATCAATATACACAAGAGTTCATCGCATGTAAAAACACAGTCACATTGAATTTGGCCAGAATGCAATAATTCCACTCTAAAAAAACATGTCTATGCTGCCCCAAAATGTATACCGCCGGTGCAGTCTCCTTGTTCCCTTGCTACCTTGCTCCTGCTGCAATCCCCCGCCCTCCTCCTCTGACCTGACTTTCAATACATAGACACACTGCACTCACACACACACATAAACTGTACTCATTACACACATACACATTCAAACTGGCACACATTAACATGCAGGCACTCACGACACACACAACCCCTCACACACCTACACGCACACATATAGGCATGCAAACACTACACTTGTTTTTCGAGTTCGCTGTAGGTAAACATTTACGCTTTACATTTGCATTGTAATGTCAATTTTTTCACCTAGCAAAACAAGAGGGGCAGCACCCGTAAGCGCCAACACACCAGCACCCACTGTTACAGATGGAGCTGATATGGAGTTGTGGTTCTCCTCTAATTTAGTGGTGAGGACCAATACACTTTCTGTTTTGGAGGGAACACCTCTGTAACAGCAAAACCAGTCTCCTGCAGGTACATACTCCATTTCATATGTTAGTCACTGCACAATGAATGTTCTTGTATCTCATCCACATTCCGTTTCTTTTGTTTTGATATTTTCGGTGTTGGACCAGTTTTCTTTTTTCTTGGGTTTCATCTGGAAAGAAAGATAGGGAATGTCAGCCCTCAACTCCCGCTGATATGCACTGCTTGGCTATTCCACCTCACAATATGTGTATTTCTCTCTCTTTGAAACAGCCCATTTTTTTTATTCCATTAAGAGGTGGACTTGATTTCCCATAGCCTACATTAGTAATCAGGGTTTCAAGGGTAGGTTCTTTATAATCCTGTACTTAGGTTCAGTGCCATGCTCTCGGGATATGGGAAGATATTCCCTGGATATGTGAAATCTTTCTACTGGGGTGGATTTGCTGAGGCTGCCACTGTTGCATGGATCATCAGTCACTGATCTTCCCAGGTTAAGCCACTTCTTTTTACTTCTAATTTGTTGATGATTTGCAAGATATCAATGTTCTAGTCTATATGGAAGGTTACTTTTCATGATTTGTAGGTCATGGCCTGCTGCGCAATACTGTGCGATAGATGCCCCTTTCATTTCATGGGCAGCGTCCTTTCAAAACAGAGCGGCCTAAATAGGACTGGGACATGCCTCCTAATACCCCTAGTCTGTGCTCTCCTATTTTTCTTTCTTTACCTACCAAAAGGTTGATGTTTGGGGACTTGTCTACAGTGGCATTCATTTACCTGTAGACGGCCCTAAGCTGTGGAGATGATTTGGGAACATTTAATGATGGGTAGGTCCTTGAGCTCCTCACCACATGATCATGTGTTTAAGCCAACACCTAGGCTGCCATTTTATAATGTGGATCGTAATACTTTATTTATTCCCCGAACAGCAGGGAAAACATTCAGACCCATCAATATTAGAATAAATCTTCCCTTGAGTGATAGTTCCTGTATCATATAATGTTGCCTCCCTGTTTTGTAAGTTCCTGAGTATTCACTCCTTCTTTCCAGGGTCCTTTGAATGATCCATTTATTTCCATTTAATGCATTTGAGACAACCATGTGATTCCATGTTGTCTGTATTATGCATCGACTTATTTTGCAGGGGTCAGATTCTACTGCTACTCTATTAACGTCTTGTCCCCGGTGCTTTAGAGCAGGTGGCCACATGCAGGTTGACAAACATAATTGTCATGATTTGATCAAATGTGTTGTGTTTTCTCCCCCCTATGTCATATGATAATTTGACTGCAGGTATATAGACAACATTATTAAAGCTAACAGATTGTCGGGAGGATTAAGGTTGACCTGGTGCTTAGACACCATTCCGCTTCAGGACATTTGATATATCATTTTCATTTGCTTCTGTATCATCTCTTGTAACATGCGCCACTTCTTGGTATTAATAGTGTGGCTTGTTACTGGTTTCACAAATGCATTGCCACTAAAATCTTGAATTATTTCCCCAGTTGCCATGTTGTGGCAATGACCTCTGGGGTGCTGGTTCTGATTAAATGATGCAACTGTCAAGGAGTGCTCAGCAGGTATGACCACAGAGATTTCAATCTCCTTTGAAGGCAAGGGCTGAAGGCCTCTTCTGCAATCTGTTTGATTGTTCTTCTACTCGTTTCTACAGAATCAGTGTACACTTATCTCCCGCCTGGTCACTATACATAAAGTGTCTATCTAGAGGTGCTGTCTTACTGTTAAACAGGGTAACTGGCTGAGGGATGGCATAATATATAAATGCTTTTTATTCTGACATCTGCAAGTGACCTTTGGCAGTTCTCCTTCACTCTTTAATAGCTTACCTATTCTGTGTGAATTCGCGCGGTTACAGATACTCTGAGGTTCACATCATGTCTGTTCCTCTACAGCATATATTGTTTGTGTATTCCACCTTCAGCAGCGCTTTGCAGATATCACCCTTCCTTTGTTTCCTAGAGTTCTCTGCTGTTCATATCCAAGAGGCTAGTGCTGTTGTTATATGAATGTTCACATTCTCTGAGGTTGTTTGGTGTCACCTCCTGGTTGTTTTGAGATAAATCAGGCTTTGTGCCAGAGGGTCAAGGACAAACTGGAATCACAAACATGAAGAGAGGATGTGATACAAGTGACAGTAATTAAGAGAGGCACAACAGGATGGGCAATGACTATAAGAAGGGGCGAAGGCAGTAAACTGAATGTTCACGTCTAACACACACATTTTGGTTCACATTTGGGGTATACATAGAATGTTTTCTGGGTTTTCCATGGTGTCAGGAAAAAACTCTGTAACAGTGCCTCACAATAACTGCTTATAGAGGGCAGTATCAGCAGTGTGCTTCTGTATGTGGTTTCCAAGGTACAAACTAGGAAAGAATACCCACCCGACTGTGGCCAATATGGGTCCAGTGGAAACAGAATAGGGCATGGAATGGAAACCATGACACTACACATATGATACAAAAGACAATACAGCAGAGGTGGAACAAGTAAAGGGACTGGATAGTCGGCTAGGAACCTCGAGGTCAAACTCTGGACACATTAGTTATATAAAAACAAGTGAGGACAAGAACAGAAACACACACATTCCAAGAATTACCCAGAAAAAGAACAGAAACTAATGTTTCATGATCATGAATATAAATAATAGGTACAGACTTCAGTGCAATATGAAATCCAGGACCAGGCAAACAAGGGGTGTATGATAGAGAAATCGTTGAAATCAGGGAGAAATGGGAGCAGGAGCAGGATGACTGCAGACAAAGGACAATGGCACTGTGGACTGGGATGGCAGACTAGAAACTATGCACTGGAATCTGGAAACTGTAGATTGAACTATGGACTAGAATCATGGAAAGCTATGGAGTGAAACCAGGGGCCAACATCAAGGACTGCATAAAGGGAGCACAAGGGACTGCTGGCAGAGGGGCAAATGGAACGACAGGCGTAGCAGCAAAGGAGACTGCAGGCAGAGGAGCACACTGAGTGCTGTCTGGGAGCAAAGGGACTGCAGAGTACAGAGCAAAGTGCATCCATCAGACAACAAGGGCATCAGCAACAGCGTTCAGCTGGAAGCCACGTTATAAACAGGCTCATCTCAAGAACAAAAAGCTCAGCTTACATACTGAAACAGCCAGGGCTGGAACAAGCTCACTGACGTGACCTGGAGTGCACCACACCTGGTGACAATCCTCCTCCTACCCCTCTCAGCCAAGGAAGTGAAACACGAAAGAGACTTTGAGGATATTAGTTCTCTGGGTGTGAATGTGAATCATCATGTTTTGAGAGCCACCAGCAGATGCATTATGGGATTAGTAGTGTGTAGTTCAATGAGTAATTCCAAAGTTTGTTTGAAGAAGAAGCAACAGACGGGACTTCTAATTGGAATCTAAACCCAAAAGGTGAGCTGGGGGCTTCGCCTGGTACTTGAGTGAGAAAGCCATGACAGGTTATCTTTTTGTAATTCTGCATCTTCCTTCAGTACTTTGCATGTTTGCATCACATTTATTTATTTATTCATTGGCAACTTACATGGCGCCCATACACAAGTGTTTCCAGGCGACACAAACTCCTTATTACACTGTTAGTTTGTGAGAACTGGCTCTGTGGCTCCATCGCTTGGGTTGAAGCAGCTGCTCTTCTATGAGAATGGGCCCTGCACTCCTTTCACTGACGGTGTTTTGTGTTAAAACCTACTTTTCCATGTGGTTCATGGTGGCTGCATGACTCAAATGGTTATGCACAGGGTTGCCGGGGGTGACAGTCAAGACTGACATTTCTTGCTATGTCCTCAGAGAAAAAAGGCAGTGACCAGGCAGAGAGGCAAAACGGTAATATTCTGGTTACTTACCAGTAATCGTCACTGTACTGTGGCTACTCTTCCTCGCCAGAGTGCTGGATTCCCTCCCACCTGCTTGCCCCTGTAGCATATGTGCCGTTGATGGCTACGCATGGTTTGGGAACTGCTAAAAGAATCATGCGTGATTGGTCAGGTTCCTTTCATTGTCTCTGGAGGATAGCTCGGTGGCAACATGCTTGCCTTGAAAGCAAGACGACATGGAGCACCACAGGTTCGATCCCCGGGTCCGCGCTTAGAAACCTTTGGGTATTAAGTGCGTTATAAATAACTCATATAACAGTAGGGGAGGTGTTCGCTCTTTTTTTTATGTAATCGGTTCCTGTGTTCGGTTGTTTCCAAGCCATACCTCACCCTCATAGGATATGGATTCTGATGAGGAAGAAAAGTGCAATCGTATTGAAAATTGTCAGTCAGTGATCTTACCACGTATTACAATTGTCTAAGCACTGAGACAGGTCTTTACGTGGGAAGGCATACGCATGTTTACCAGGGGTTCAAACATACAGCTAAACATTGTTAGACAACTGGTCCTTCTTTAATTAAAGGGATACTTGGCTTGTAGATTCACATTTCTTAGAGGTAATATGCTTCATGGGAGGCTTTAATGTGATTGAATAGTTATTAAGATGAATAATGTCAAAACATTGAAAAAGTAACATTTGAAGTCAAATTCAGCTTTTCCCTACTTTGATTTCCCACAAAGTTTCTGTCTCAATAAAGCATCTGTCCTTGTTCGGTTGATTGCTCTGTTCTTTTAAATCAAATACGACTCCAGAAAGAGCTGTTCTTTTCTAACCTTTACTTACAATGTCTGTTCTTTCCTAAGTTGTGGTTTAACACTATAGAGTATTCTGGTGGCAGGCATTTGGAGTTTTGCTCAGTGCCACTTGAAGTTCAAAAGCGACATAAAACACATTTTAAATTGCTTTCAGTCGCTGTGTGTTTTGAGTCCCTGCGTGTGAGCTTGCATTCTTATTTCAGCAGCCATTTACCGGATTCAATTATATTGCTTGCAGTTGTGTGGATACCAATTATCAGAAAAATGTGTGGAGGCATGAGCGAAGAACTGTTATTAAAGGCAGTAAATGGACGATGATGTACTAATCAGAGGTTACAGCCACTTTAATGGCTCAAGAGGTAAAAACCAGAGGCCGGGCACGGAATGGATTTTTTTTTATAACCACAACCTGATCTTATGAAAAGCAAGGAGAATACAAAGTGAACCATACCAATAATAGTTTTATAATTAATGCTAAGGACGTGCACCGCTTGAAAAGGGAATGCCTGCTACTAGCAACCACACAACGAGGAGCATCACCAATGGTGGGGTGAAGGAGCAAATCACAAAATGTCAAATATAGGTATGTATAAGACATCTAGGGGGCCTGGCTATTGAAGCACAACCCTCAAAAAATATTTATAACAAAATAATGTATCAACTAACATCAGCTGAAATCCAGTCGTTATCAATTCGACTTCTGTGACAGGATAGTGGTCTTGTGACCCTGGTTTTGGCATAATGACCAGGGAGTGATCGCTGAAATTATATTGAATGGGCACTGGTCAGTGTCACACTCCTGTTCATGGGTACATTACATCAGAGTTAAGTAGAAAATCCCTCAGTACCTAACTCAATAACCAATGGAAATATGACACTGGGTCGACATTATTGTTTTAGCAAATTATTAGCTTTCCTGGAAAAGCCTCTTCTCTACTGAGGTAAAATGAGTACACTGGTAAGCCATTAGAAAAAGGTGATATGTATAAGCGTGTCAGATCATGATAAACATTCAATATCACTGCTGCTATGTACACATGTTAAAGTACACCATGTTAAAATGGTCTCCAGCAGGCATGTCATTGTAGAAAGAAATTCGCCTGACTACGAGGAAACTCTGTTCATCAAAGAGTTAAATGTTTGTTGGATTTAGTTAAATAAAGTTGGTAACCAGCTATATAATACTTTGCTGTTTAATACTCTTTACTATTCTTTAAAGCTAACATGGTCATAAAATAGAAGTCGAAAGAAGGACATACAATCAAACACAAGTTGCTCGGGCAACATTTTAGCATTCCCTTGATTGTGAAATTAGCAAAAGAAAATATACTTACGCCCCTGCTGAAACGGATGGCAAAATATAAGAAATAGCTTATCGCTGGCATTTGTTTACTAGCAAAATAGGTGGAAAACACCATTAAAGTGTTTTCACTTAGTTGACAGAGAAAATCTCGAGTACAAAATTAATGTGCAGAATTCGTTAACAGCAATAAAGTGGCTAAATCAGATAGAGTTTTCATTTAATGCAATGAGGAAAGCTGATCTGCAGTATTTTTAAACAACAAAACACGTGAAATAATCAGTCAAAGATATTTCATGTAGTTTGGTTAACATTCTTTCCAGTAACTTTGCAGCAGAAGCACAAAAGCCCAATTCTCCACTTGCCTAGTGTGGGAACATCCAGCCAGCGTGTCATAATTCTTCTCTGTTTTCCTTGTGAAGTGGTAGGTGATGCTCCCAACTGAGAAAACTGCTGTGTGAGAAACACATTTACTCAATGTTTGGTCCTCCAGATGTTTCAAACTACAACTCCCATTAGCCTTTGCACATCATAAACTAGGTTTGTGTTTGAAAATGTGACCCCACTAAATGTATTCAACACGTTGGGCCTAATTACGAGTCCGGCGGTAACCTGCCGGTTTTTCCGGCTCGGTTACCGCCGGACTCTAATTACCATTCTGCCTCCGTGATTCACGGAATTACCCGGGCATTACAACCCCAGTGACCCGGGAATTCCAGAGGTGGAATTCGGTAAATCCCTGATAGGACTCAATGGGAATGGGGACCATGGAAACACCGGCACCATCTCGTGATGGTGCCGGTGTTTCCACGTCCGCCTGCAGGTGGGCGGTGTTAAACCCACCAGGTCAGACCTGGGAGGAATGACACCTTCGCCTGCAGGACTCGAGATCACCCGGTATGGAAACAACGGTGGCGGCGGGTTTACCGCCACCGTTATTTCCATACCGGGTGACTCGTAATGAGGCCCATTGTCTTCAGGTTTAGATGGTAAATGGCCATCCAGAAATTCAATATCAGCCACCGATGTATCTGCATATATGGCAAACCATATCATTAGTATGTAGGCTTCCTGTGCCAAAATTATCTTACATAGTAATATAAGTGGACTTGTATAGTGCCATCTGCCACTATTGGTGGCTTTGCTCCAGGTGGCTCTGTAAGAAAAAAGGTCGGGAGATGAGGTCATTAGTGGGACACTGGGGGAGGCAGATGCGAAACCTGTGGTGTTGATGGGTGCAGGTTGGAAGTAGCTGGTTCCTACGTGCCGTCTTTCTATTAATCAGTTTGGCTGAGACATTTGAGATGGGAGTATGTTATGCATAGAAAAGTGCCCAAGATCTGATGGATTACTGCAAGGCAAAACAACCTGAAACCCTGCACCCCTACGCTTGTCCATTTGCAGACAGGCCCCGTTTCTTTAGCACACAAAGCCACCAGGCAGTTTCCTCTCTCGATCTCTATGTCGCTGTCTAAACCGATACAATGTATCCTACGAGGAACAAGTACAGTCATCTGTGAATTGGCAGATGAGGGAAATGGGCAGTCTGGGAACTCCGGCCTGGCCATGAGATACATGGTAAGGAATTTGGGAGGCAAGAACTTCTTTTGTTCAGAGGAAGTGTCACTCAAAAATTTGAGGGCCACAATCACCCATTTCACCTCCCTTAGTATGTTGGTGGACAGGCTGAGACATGCCTTAAACCTCACTTTAACATATGGAGAAATTATCATAATGTACAATATGCACTCCCCACGCTCAACACCAGCAATGACATTTATTAGGGGGTGCCTACCTCCCAGATTCCATGCTTCCATGCTTCTCTCATAATTCTCAGTGGACTATGTGCAATACACACAGTGTATTGCCCATAGAATCTACTCAACAGTTATTTTTTAAAAAAGGCAAAAGAAAGCAGCAAAATGTACATCTACGTATTCAGTTGGATCCATGGTGCTCAGTGGACTTTACTTTACATTTGATCCCGAAGATGCTATTTCTGATGCCAAAGCCAAGATTTTGAGTTGCACATCTTCCCTGTGCCCATGGGACCTGAGCCCCCTGATTCGCACTTGAATAAAGCTTTTTGGTTTATGGTTATTGCAGACCCCAACCCGCCTTTCACCCTGAAGCATATAACAATTTCTGAGAGGGCAACAGCATAATCTATGCAGTGAAAGATCGGGAATTTGACAATCAATCATACAGATCCTATACCTCTAGTTTTGAAGTCAGCTGGCAAAAGCTACTCCTCACCACAGTACATAAAAGGCATGCCCTGCAGTGTAGGGCATGGCCTGCAGTGTAGGGCATGCTCCCTATCCACATTGAGTGACCATAGGTTCCAATTTTTCTGCAACCTTCCAGGAATTCAGTCCTCTGTTCTGGCATCCCAAGAGTTTTTTTTTTCATTTAAAAATCAACATGTGGTTTTGGGGAGTTGGTCGAGTGACGCCCCAATGGGGATAGCTCCCTGTACTTGCGAGAGCAGCATAAATGCATTTACTGTGTATGTGCTATGGGAATGAGTATGATCTCCAAGTAAACCCTAAATTAGGACATTTCTACAGCATCGCCGGGAAGCCACACATCAGCAACCTTTCAGTTACTAGCCATTTGCAGTAACTGACTGTGCCACGTAGTCTGCTGGGAAAACAACTATAGGTTATCTCCTGGCAAATGTCTGCAACTCTCACTCCCACCAGTTCCCTAACCACACACACAGTACAACTCTCACTTTGTATGTCTACCTTTATGTTGATGGCCTATCCCAGTTTTTCATTTTGAAAATATGGACTTCCTATAACCAGATAATACACATTGAAGTATTGCACATTCCAAATACAATTATATGCTTGGAGGAGGTGTGAGTGATGGTTGTGTTGCTAATCTTAACTGAAGACTTTCCGTGTGCTTTCGGCTGTGGTTGTAACCGTGACATCTCATCAATAGTGGGAGAAGGCATTATACAAGACCACTTACATTACTATGTAATATGATTTTGGCACGGGAAGCCTGCATACTAATGCCTATGCATAGCAAATTGTATAAAGCATTAGAGCAAATTGATTTTTTGCTTTGTGGGCTTACATCAAGATTAAATCTTGTGGAATAAGAATTATGAAAATTAACTGTGTCTTGGCAAACAAGATCTGAAAGGTAAGTGTGAATGCGGATTCACAAAGTGTAAAGTTTTATTGGAAAGCCTCTATTCACAAGGCGAGCATTGTTTATGGGAAGTGGCAAAAGAAACAACCCTACATCACACTGGGCTAATCCACAAACGTATGTATTTGACTGCGTGAATTACAGTAGGTATCTTGGGCACCAAAGTAAATCAAATAAGATCCTCAAGACTACCAGAATTGTTTCGATGAGACCAGAAATAGTTTGTTTCCAAAACAAAACACTGATGAATGCATGCGATTAACAGCTGTTGAAAACCTGCAGCACATTCATAAGACACTCTGCAAGCTGGAACTTCAAGTGTGAGTTCGGAGCTCGCAATACAAAGTTCACATTGAAAAGATACGCTACATGCTGACATTTAGACTGTGAATTCTTAAAACACAAACAGCAATTGCCTTTCCTAAGACAAGTTTGGGAAAAATGGCAATCAGAGGTAATAGGGAACCTATGCAGGAAGGGGCCAAAAGAGTAAAGTGAACAGCCCATGGCACAATCAACTAAGTCAGTGCAGTACTAAAATAAGCAAGCCGAGAACACTCCTAATAGCAATCTTTAATGAATGGCTGGATTTTGAACCAGAAGAGAGGTAAGCATTATAAAACAATCCAGGTGCTATGACAAAGAGGAATACAGGCAACAGGCGAGGTTTGGCAAAGGAAGGAGCGAGAGAGCAGGACAAAAGGAAAGAAATGCAGATGAAAGAAGGGAGAGGACAATCAGGAAGGGAGAAGGACCAGGCACACATTAATGGCAGGTGTTAAGGGGGATGGAAGACAATAGGATCTATTGCTGAGTCCGACAAATTAGGATACCCAGTGAAAAGCAGTGAGTACAAATAGTCAGATAATGATATCAAAATTCTGTAGAAAGGCATGAGTGGCGTGCACCGCAGCTTTTGGGAGGTAAGTCCCTTCCCACATGTGTGGTTCTGAAACACAACCTCTCCAAAATCTCTATTCAGGATGACCATCCAACAATGGACTTGAGAGCATAAGTGCTGATGCACAGAGGGGGCAAATGGGAATTGAATGTGTTTTTGTTCAAAGAACTTTTCACATAAATTATGGAATACAAGACAATATATGACATTAATGCATTCCAAATATATGGCCATGATTCATTTGTGTTTGACGAATAATGTATTTTTATTCAATCAAAAGTACTATAGACAGAAACAGGGCACTGCGATGGGTACCACCTTCGCCCCGGCCTATGCAAACCTTGCAATGGGTTACTGGGAGAAATATGAGGCTTGGAAAGAAGAAAATGAAAGGTTCATGAAAAAAGTGGTCATGTGGCAACGCTACATTGATGATTTTTGATGATTTATTCATTATCTGGAAGGGCACTTCCGAGGAATGGATGGACTTTGTGGAACAGCTAAATATCAATGAATTTAACCTTAAATTCACTGAAACCCACAGTCCCAAAGAAGTAGTTTTCCTGGATGTCACAGTTCTTATAGAAGATGGGAAGATCAAAACAAAATTGTTTCGGAAACCTACGGGAGTAAATGTTCTGTTACATGCCAATAGTGCGCACTGCCAAAATTTAATTTGGAGCATTCCATACGGCGAGTTTATACGCCTATGGAGGAATTGCTCCGATCTCAGTTCCTATGACGAAGAAAGCAAAATTACAGCATGGGGGTTCAAAAAACAATGTTATCCTTAACAAATCATTCAGAGAGCATATCTCAAGGCACGTCAATGTGAGAGGTCTACGTTACTATTGGATCGCACTAACAGGACACCAAGCACAGACAAAGAGGCTGCAACTCGTCTGATACTGACGTATGGACAATCGGCCAAGACCATCAAAAGCATTATATGGAAACATTGGAACTCATTGGTTGTGGTCCATCAGCCAACATGGCTTAATTGTAGAAAGAAGGGTTTTTACAAATGCAGAAAATGTAAGATATGCGAATTTCACGGAGGAGTGCACTACATATTTACACCCAATACTCAAAAAAGCCATTACCATCATGGACAGAATCACTTGTGATTCAGAGTACATTGTGTATGCGCTGAAATGCACATAGGCAGTACCAAGTGCAAGTTGAAGATACACATACAACAACATATCAGAGCCATCAGAAATCAAGATTATGCATACCCGATAGCAAAACATTTTTGAGAGAGACATGAAGGGAAGCTTTGTGACTTTTCATTTATGGGGTTACAACAAGTCAACATTGGACCAAGGGGAGGAGATAGAGCAAAACTGTTGAGACAACGAGAGACTAGATGTATTATTGACTTTTAGAGCAAGTTCCCGTTAGGACATAACATCGACGAGGAACTTTATACATTTCTGGGTGAATGAGATATGGCGTCAATCTAATGCCTGTGTCAATTATGTGGAATATTAGGACATTTTTTGTTTGGTAACCTTCTGTATGACTTTTTCCTCTCTTTTGCGTACACTTTTGTAAACATTTTAATCACTTCCATTGATGGATATGGAATGGGAGATTGTTTTTATGTAACCATTAGACACCCTCTACAAACCTATATACTGACCTGGGACCCCTCACAGTCTGCCCCCCCCCAGATGGTTTAGTAGTCGATGTTATCAATATGATTGGCATTATGGCTTTTATAAGAAATCTCAGCATGCAGCCCTTTGTAGGAATAATACACTGTGCACTTTATTGTTGTTAAATAGGAAGATTAGATTATTGCCCCCTGGATGTATGTTAGGGATTTGCATTATGTAAATGATGAGGCGAGGAGAATTAATAGGGACTGTTGCTTGCACTCAGATAACAGGCAATTTGATACATCAAATAGGTTGATTTTGGCTCTTATAAGATCACTTTGTAGCCCTATAGGTAGCACTATGCTTTTTACAGCTACCATATAGGAAGACCATATTGTTTCCCTGTATGTCATGGCAGGTTTATGCATTATGCACTTTAGGAGGCAAGGAGTATCAGCAAGGATCGGTGCTGGTACTAAGAAATGAAGCACTATGCATTTTATGGTGTTGTAATACAGTCAAAAGACAGAATCAACTAACTGGTATGATGTGAATATGTCTTGATAAGCATGTTACAGCACTATTGCACTACTGAGGCACGATACCTTCCATCTACATACTTACCGATCTGGAGTGGGAGCACAGGGCTTATATATTTATCCAAATTGGAGAGCCATAGAGGTTGTTGCATTACCCATAGTACTAACTATGGTGGACAACGAAACCATTGCATAATGGCGGGCAGCATGCAGATGGAAAGGATGAGCATTGTGAAAGGGGTTCAAGTCCCATTTCTATTGCTATTACCAATCGAAGCAAAATAACTGCGGGAAAAGGTTTAAATGGTGTATCTGGTTGTAAGATGAAATCATGTGACCAAGCTACGAGCAGTAGCAAAACGCATCATCGTCGTGGGACTTTCCTTTTGGCTGGGCGAGGGCTGGAAGTGTCCACACAGACTTTTTAAATATTTTCTTAATAAAGAAGAGATTTTAAATCTACTTTGGCTGTGGCAAGATTTCTGAAAACGACTGTGTGGAACTCTGGAAGTGCAGCTCAGGACTGCACCATGAAGTCGGTGCGGAGGATTGTGGATATATATATATATATATGTTTCAAATAATCATAATGTATACATTTTAAATAAATAACACATCCCACAGTGTTCCCTCAAATATCTGAAAATTGATTAATTTCTTTAAGATATTACATTAAAATTACGTATCATATTTCATTTTGAAAACGACTATTGCACTCTGATAATATGGCGTGTTTACATTCAAATTTTATTTTTAGCAGGATACATTTGAAATCTACTATTGCACTTTAACGAAGAGAAAATGCTTCCTCAACTTTAAACTATTTGACCTACAGATCTTACCATTTAATCCTGTGATCCACCATCTATTTCATGTGTTCCAACTGTGCAAAAATATTTTTCCACATCATAAATAAAGTCATATTACGATGGTTATTCCTACCCACAAGACAATTTGTCCAGAAGGAATATGTTCTTATCCAGACCAGGTCATGGGCAAACTCACCTAAATAGACCATATAGATGTGTCCAAGCATACTGCATCACCTCATTAAATGTCTATTTGATTCCACAATGTGCTTGTTTTTGCTTACCGTGCACCCTCTACCCACGGCTGGTATAGTAACCGACTTCCATGCCTTTGTGGAATGAATGCGGTTGGGGTACACGTTGTTTGTAGGGTGCTACTAAAGGAAGAGCATGGACAATAGCAGTTGGTTTCCATGAAAAGGCCAATAGCTCATATGCCTTCCAATCCACAAACAACTGGAGCCGTTGGTGGACCCAAGTATGATCTAGGTTATCAGCTACTTTGTACTTCTTTTGTGCATATAATATGAGCGGTACGTGCACGCATAAAGGAAGTTGCAAAGTGGAGACCATCAGATTAATCACTTTGGTGATAAGATAGGTTACAATCAAATGGGGTCTTAACTTGTGATGTCCGGATACGCAGAGATAAGTAGACAACCATACCTTCTCTCCCACCAATAGGGTTGGATCAGGAGACCAATGCTTGTCTGCTCGTTCTTTGAACACCACTTGGGCTATATCAAGACATTTTTGCACTTGTTTGTAGACACAAGTTATGATTAGGACATGATCCTGTGCTGCAGGAAGAAGAATCCATATGTGCAACATACAGCAGTGAATCCTTTACATGGCATAATAAAGAGAGCTACCTGTTTATGTATGGGGAGCATATTCATACACTATGTCCACAGCTAGAAGGAGAGTAATCCATTGGTGTTGTTGCACAGGCTACAGCACTGTAGGTGTTGCTTTAATGTTGCCTTCCACATTCCATTTGTCTTTCTACCTAATGGTGTCATGCCGAGGAAAGATGGACTTTAAGGACTAGGAGGAAAGAAAAGGCTTTCAATAACACAGCCGTAGATTGTGTCCCTCGATCGGAAACAACTTCTAAGGGCAGACCATGCAGACAGAAAACATGTCACGGCTTTAAAGAAGCAGTTTGCACATTTGATGTTTAGGTAATACAGGGTATCAACTGTTTCATCTTGTTAAATGAGCTATCACTAACTGAATGGTTGCACAGGAGGACAGGTAGGTCTACAAGAAAGTCAAGAATGTGGTGTGCGAGGCAGAAGGATAAACTGGTAAGACATGCACTATTTCTGCTGGTTTGCATGGAGGACTTTGGCTTTAGAACACACAGGACAGATCTGTACATAAGCAGCATGATCCTTTGTCAGGCATATTGCAATCCTTTGTCAGGCATGGCCAACAGCACCTATTGTAAAAGGTTGATATACTTTTGAGAATCTTAATACCCGGCAACCTTACAGTAATGCCATCAAGTGATGGCTTGAAAATGTATGGCTCGGGTAAGCAAGAAAATGGAACCCAGATAATAGAGTAACTTTTTTGAAAAAGTGAGATGATGCCAAGAGGAGTGGATGTCTTACTACGTCAAACCTCACTGGCAAAGTGACTACACAAAATCTGTAAAAGCAGGACAAAGACACATCATTCATCCAGGTAAAGCTCTGGTTGACACGCAGACTAACCTGCATTTTCAGAGTAATATATGTGGGATCAAGGCATATGTTTTGATATTTGCGCTGCCTGGCCGAAATGTTAAGACAATACTTAGGCCTAAAAACTAAAGTCACAATCCGGCTTTATGTGGGTTGAAGCATGGTGTGGAAATTATCACTCTTATGGTCGGAAAAAAACTGATTTGATGCTGTGCATGCAGTAAAATATGTCTCCACAATCAGAAAATGCCTCTTTCCCCACCATTATCAGTGGTTCTGATTGGCCGGCTGAAGTCAGCTACACACAACAGAATGTGTGCAAGTTTGAGTGCAGTTTTCAGCAGGCCGCTTATCCCAGCAGATGTCTCACATCCACCAAATCCCAAATATGATTTTGAGCTTGACAAGTGACTTCCTTCAGGTGAAGTTTCTCCAAGCTTTACATAACAGGATTGGGTGAAAGTCTGATCAAATTATGACAATGCTTAACATATGAAACAAGCCACCATAAGTTCAAACCCATAATTGATCTGCACCTCATCTCTTTGCCATTCTATGTGGTGAACAAAATGATATGATTATTTTAAGGATGGAGATGAGTGATCCATTGCCTTGAGAGCCTATCACAGACGATTGTATATAGTCATGTGACCTGGCCCGTGGCACTTTAGCCAGAGGAACTGGCACATAAATGTGTTAGGATGTGGTCTTCGGTCAAGGCTTTGCCAAGTATGTTTGCAACAGTAAGAGCATCAGTGAATAGTCTGTGAGTCCAAGGAACACTAACCTGTGATTGCTGCAAGAAGGTCTGTGGAGCAGGTATACGACTGTGCTGTGTGGGATCTGTGAATGTCTAACATAATTCCACTAAACAGCAAGAGACATGCGCCATGGCCATAACATAGAACACCAGGAAAAAGCAGAGATAAGACAATAGTGGGAAGTGTAATGTGTCGCATGATGGTGCGATGGCTACGTTGAGCCTTCTCACGTTGGAAATAAAGGGGGTGTTCCCACATCTGAGAGATCAGAACGTGCCTGATGGCAGTAGACCTGTGTCTGCATAGTTATTCATGGTGATCCTACCCAAGGCCTGGGGCTCCCATGGTGCACACCAGCCATTAACATTTGCAATGAGGATGGTGCCTAGACAGGAGAGAGGATCTCGGTCCGCAGCACCACAGCGTGTGGCAGCGTCCATCCCTCTCAGTGCCTGCCAGCCACAGATCGTGGTAAGACTTCAACCACCATTTTGATAATCCCGGTGTCAGCGGCTCCTATTTGGAGTGCTCGTGCACCTAGGGAACATTTTTTGACCCAATGTGCAGCATCTTGCGGTATGCAAACCACAGAGAGGGCCCAAGGTGGGACTATTTCTAAAAAAAAATACATATGTACATAATCAATACCAGGGGAAGAATCAAGGAGCAAGAGTGTATAAGTGATCAGGAAGGTGGACAACAAGCTAAAGATGGTGCAAACACAAGAAGGAGCTTGAGTGGTCAGGAGGTGTTGTGGAGCACAGAGGAAAGGAATCCTGTCCCCCGATTGGTGTGGGGTAAATTCAGAGTTGCGGCCTCTGCCTGCCCACAGATGCTTGTGCACTCTAGCATGTGGGAGTTGTGGCCTCCACGTTTAAGGAGGTGTCTGTGCCCTCAGACACGTGTGGACTTGCAGAAAGCAGGGAGCCATGATTGAGAACATGGGTGATGCATAGAAGGATGTTGAAGGGCCTGCAGGAGGTGCTGTTTGAACGAGGGAATGATCCTGCCAACAAGACTCTCTGGCCCCCATGCCGGAGTTCGACACAGAGTTCGACACAACAGGCACTCCATCAAACCTGTGGTCCAAATGCAACCTTTGGGTTGAGAGGTTGGACAAGTATTTGAGGGTCACAGGGGAAACGGATGAGGACGCAAAGGTATCCACCCTCAGATGCTCGACTGGTTCAGAGGTACATAACATCTTTAAAACCCTCACACCATTGGACATCTCGTACTAAGCGGCAAAAGACTGCCTGAGGGAGTATTTCATGCTGCTGGCGAATCAAGACTACGAGCGGTTCATCATGTGTGCTGCCAAGCAGAATGAGGAGGATACGTCCCTTTACAAATTGTATGGACAACTCAGACAGCTTGCAGCAACATGTGCTTGTAAGAATGATTATGTGATGGTCCGCAACCAGCTCATACAGGGTTGTGTCTCTGGCAAACTACAACGCCAAGTACTAAGAGAGCCCAAGCTCACCCTTGCCCGCATCCTGGAGATGAGTAGGTCAAATGAGCTGGCGGAGGTAAGGGCCACCAAGATGGATGCAGCAATCCACTCACTCAAGCTGGGAGAGGTGTGTGCAGCAGGTCGGCAGCAAGGAACTGCGGCCGCAAAGCCAAGGTGTGCTCCCAAGAAAGAGAGAGGGGAAAATCCGATAACCTGTCCAAAGTGTGGCTATGACCTCCCACATTCGGGTGAATGACCAACAAAGGGTAGGGTGTGCGGATGGTGCAGAGTAACTGGGAACTTCACCAGAATGTGAAAGGCCCCCACTCCAGTGGCAATCCTGAGAGGCCCGAGCAGGACAAATATCAATGAACCGTGGCGAGAACAAAACATGGCAATGGTAGAACAAGCGGGCAACTTCGAGGAGCACAACATAGTGGAAGAGGAAGAGGTATTCTTCATCTCTAGCATCAGCCCATTGAAGACGAAAAAGACAAGACAACCAAAGTGCATGGTGGCCATTGAAGGGGCAGAGACACCAGTCCTAGTGGATATTGGGGCCATCAGTGTGCATGATGGCCTTGCAACACTATGAAGGTCTTCCGGGCCCGCCACCACTAGCAGCTGCGGAAACCAAGATATTCACATTCAGGGGCACGCAACACATTCCGCTGAAGGGTGCTTTCATAACCAAAGTAACACTTGAAGGCCACCAGATCGAGGTGAAATTCTTTGTCACAGACATCAGTAAGGACATGCTGTTACGCTGTGCAGCGGTTGAAGCATTATGGATTGTGCACTTCGCATATCGGGTGTACGTAGAAGACATTAATCCAGTCCTGGAGAAGTTCAAGAAAGTTTTTGTGGGTGTCAGGAAGATGCTAGGTGAACCCATTAAACTACACGTCGACAAGTTGATTTGCCCAGTGGCTCTCAAACACTGTCGAATACCATTTCACCTAAGAGGACAGGTGGATCAGGAACTCAAAAACCTGGTGAATATAGACATTAATGAGAAAGTGGAGGGGCTGACCCTGTGGGTGTCTCCCATAGTGGTGGCACAGAAGCTAAAACAGTCGGTGTGAATCTGCATGGATATGACGCTCCCCAAACAGGCCATCAGGAAGGAGAGACATTTGACCCTGACATTAGACGATGTGGTGGGGAAGTTACAGGGAGCCTGCGTGTTCTCCAAGCTCGATCTGAGATCAGGATACTACCAGCTGGTGATCCACCCAGAATCCCGCTATATATCAACATTTACAACACAAAGAGGCTTATACCAGTACAAGCGTCTCAGCTTCGGGGTATCCTCAGCAGCTGAGCTGTTTCAGAATGTGATTTGTGGGGCCCTAGCAGGACTGGACGGATTTATTAACTTAAGTGACAATATGCTAGTGTTTCCCGTATTGGAGGCTAAGCACTTGGAAAGATTGGAAAAGACACTCAAGAGAATTCAACAGCTGGTACTCACCCTTCACAGGCAAAAGTGTGAATTCCTGCATAAGCGCATTGAATATTTTGGTTTTATCTTTCATGAAGGGGCATATCACCAGACCTGCACAACGTACATGACATTCAAGAGGCAAAACCACCAGGGAGTGCATTGGAAATCCAGAGCTTCCTCAGAATGGTCACATAGTGTGGACGCTTCATTCCACATCATCGCAACCATATCCGAGCCTCTCAGACTACAAACCAAGAAAGATAAGGCATGGGAATGGACTCCAAAGGAGCAGGAGGTCTTTTAAACCATCAAGAAGGTACTGACCAGAAAAGAAACCATGGATTTCTTCAATCCTCAGAAAGCATCAGAATTTGTGGTCTCAGAGCGACTCGCAAGGGCAAGTGAGACCCATGGCATACGCGAGTAAGGCCTTGTCCAGCACGAAACAATGGTACTCCCAAATCAAGAGCGAGGTGCTGGCAGTCTTATGGGGGTGTTGTCAATTCCGGCTGGCCCTTCACCCAAGAATTGAGCAGTGATTACTCACATTGCTGGAATACGGAGGAAGGCACTGAGTGCACCGAACAAACGGAAGCTAAACACAACATCCAGCTAGTGGTGGAGTCAGCCAAACCAGTTTTGCTATTGGTGCAGGAGATTCTGGAAGTGTCAGATTGGGATGAGTGCTTCGGCCTGGTCAAGACCGCCATGTCAAGTGGTGACTGGAAGAACATTCTGTCTGATATCCATTGGAAGGTCCAAGCGGCCCAACATTTTATGCCCACGCTAAACAAAATCGTCCGCATTGCTCAATGACAAGGAAACTGCCTCAAAAGGAAACTGTATCAGTTTTTGCAGGAGTACAGACCCACGCCGCACGGTGGAATGGGAGTCGCACCGGCGGAGGCCCTGTTTCGCAGGTGTCACTGAGGAATGAAGTCCCCAGCGAAATCGATGATGAGGGAGTTTTTGAGGACAATAGATTGTGAAACGAGAAGGAAAATATGAGAAGAAACCTAAAACCACCAGACCTGGTGGTAGGGGACACCGTATTAGTGAAAAACAGACATCCCGAAGGAAATGTGTCCCTCACATAGGAACTGTGTCCCATGGATTTTGTCCAGTTGAAGGGGTCCATGGTCACGGCGGCGGACACCAGAGGGACGGTGGCACGCAACTCCCATTTTTTCAGGAGAGTGGGTGAAAGTAGCATGTCGTCTGGAGAGGTAAGGAAGGGGAACCATGCCCAGAGCCCTGAGAGTGATGATGACTGAAGGCCCACCCGAGAGCGTGATGCCCCAGTCGTGGTAAGTTAACGGGCACTGGGAGAGGGCAGAGGTGGCAGGTACCCCAGTCAGGAAAGTAGAAGGAGACTTACCAGCTTTGAGGACTATGTGATATCAGAGTAAGGGAGGCTGGACTATACCGTTTAAATGCAGGACACTGAGGGTAATCTACTGTTCATCCAATATTACAGCCACATTGGGCCATTTTATGCTATTTCCGCTGCATTTAACAGTCCACCAAATCACGAGTCTGGCAGCATTTACCCCCAGCTCCAAGCTGGGAGATCTGAGAGATCAGAGTGCGGCCGGAGCCTAACAGCATCAGACCTGTGTCTGCGTAGTTATTCACGGTGGGTGGGCCTACCCGGGGCTCCCAGTGCACACATACCAACCATTAACAGGAAACACAGCAGAGGCATGAACAACAAGAGTCAAATCGGAGAGCACACTGGGAGACAGGGAGAGAAGGCAAGTGAAGTTGCAGCCCAGAACCGTAGCAAAGGTAATCTCCTGTGGATAAATACCAGAGTACTCAGGAGATGACTTGGGTACAAATGATGACAAGCAGCAACCAAGGCTAACCTCTGATGGTACAGGTCACTTTGACTGCATACTGGAATGTAGAGTACAATTAATTCCCGTTCCTATAGTGCATTTTGAAAGCCACATTGAAAAGGCTTGCTGTATGTTGAAAGGTAAAGCATAAGTTCCTAGAGTCAATTGCAAAAGGTAGACACACTGCATGATGGAAATTAGAGTTTGAGTTCCTAGAGTGCAGGGAGAAACTGCCATTACTAATGTATTGGATGATGGAAAAATAGTAAGAATGAATGTACATGTAGGGGAAAAGGATGGTTGAGAAGTACAATGCACTTTTGAAGTGGTATTTACAACTCATAAACTGTCTTGAGCAAGGGACTTTGAAGGAAACAGTGCGTGCTGAAAATGGTGGTCCAAGCTCCTAAAGATATAGAAATAAATGTTGTATGCTGGAGGTGGAGTCTGAATTCATAAAGCATCTTGGGAAAGAGATATTGAATTAATACAGTTCAAGATGAAATGTGGACACTGAACTCTGTCAGTGTCTTGGGACACCAGTAAGATACACTAAAAGGATGCAATGCATGCTGGTACTTGGAGTTAGAAATGTCAATCCTAAAATCAGAGAAAATTCTAGTGACATCTGGACCCTGAACAGACTAGTGCCAGATCAGACAATCACTAAGTATCTTGTAAAAATGAAGTTTTGTTAACTTGGCCAAGTATTGCTTTTGTTTGGGGCACATTTTTGCTTGGAGACAGAAGACAACACTTTAATTGGGCTATTTCTCTACCCTGCCAATCTTTTCCTTATACTCTGTTAATCCTGCATCGACATAGCTTAAACGTGCATCCTGATACCTTTCTTGATACCTGCTGAAAGAAAGGAAAAGTGTTCACATGGCTAGGTGTTTTCAGTACCTACATTTTGCATATACTTAAATAAGACTTCCGAATAATATGTATGCTCTGTGAAGAGTCTGAGGATATCGTTGCTTCTTCCCTATGGGGAGACTTTTTCCATTGGGCCAGGGTGGTGCATCCACAGTACAATAATCCCCCTGGGGGTGGTGTACTAAGGGAAGATCAATGGGAAGGGAAGCCCCCTATCGGATTAAGGATGATTGTTCTCAGAGAACGCAGTATTCCTCCACATTAACACACCCAGTCCCCTCTCAAATCCCTCCCCTTCCATTGCAGGCAGAACCAACATAGACTGTTGCAAGGTTAGTGACTCTAATATACTTGAAAACCTTTGCTCAGTAGAGAATATTGGGTGTTGTGCCTCCGAATGTAAAACCAGTGTCCAATGAAGCCTACTTCTGCCCCTACCATTAATATACTGCTACAACTGTGCAAAGAAGAAGATTACTCAGAGGAATCAAAGTGAGCAGTCTAGTCTTTTTCACAATGTCAAGTGCTGGAATGAACACAGCTGGCTGGCACAGAAATTCAAAAGAAGCTCAGCTGTGAAGTTGAGAAAGATAGATCCAAGGAGGAGGAAGAGCGGATCTCCGGCACCGGGCAGGCAGAGAGAAGTCTAGCGGGAAGCTACGAACCGAGGAGAAGGAAAACCTGATGAATTTCTAAGCTGGGAGGACCAACAGGGTTGTTGCTTACTTCCAGGTGACCAAAGCAAATGTGAGCTGCTTGCAAGACAGGACAAGCAACAGGAGAACAAGAAATGCCTGCAGAACCGCTGCTAAATCTTCCATTCGCTAGGGAGCTGCCGGAACATCGACGAGCAACAACGGAGCTGGGGAAACAATCAGAATGTTTTGTAGGTCTGGGGAAGCTTAAGAATGCACATAAAAGTTGGAAGAGAACGTTGTGGGACTGAAAGAAAGTTGTATACTTGGCAGGAGACTGAAGCAAGGGCCAGCAAATCTGTCTGAGTCAGTGACCCACACCCATATAAAGAAACCGGAAACAGAGGGTCTGGGACACTGAAGTTCCATATTTGGCAGGAGAGTGAATCAATGGACTATAAACCTGTGCAAATCGAGGACCCACACCAAAATAAAGAAATGAGAAGCATAGTGTCTGGGACCCTGAAGTTGCATACTTGCAGGAGAGTGAACCAAGTGGCAGTGAACATATGTGAGTCTTGGACCGGCACCCGTTTCAGAAACCACAGTCTAAAGCCAGAAGGGTCTGGGACCAGTGGAAGTGCCATTTTATAGGAACCACTTTTGCAATTCTTGGCCACGCTTACCTCTAGAAGATTGTAAACCAGGGGAACATAGACTCTGGAGATGTGAAAGTGAAAACCTGTACTTAATAGAGTATGCCAAGTGAGGGATGTTGAAAGCCTGTGAATACAGGAGATACAAGAGTTAATTATGTGTGTGCTAATCAGATTCTTGGAAGGATAATAAAAATAGGGAAAAGGAGCATCCCCCTAGTTTTGGAACCAGCTCATTTGGAACATTGTATTTGCATCATTTTATTACCAGTGAGCCTGGAGACTTTTCTGTTTACTGAGAACACCAGCAACACTGTTTATTTGAAGTGAAGACATTCCTTGCACAGTTGTGGCAGTATATTAATGTTAGGGGCAAAAGTAGGTTTTCTTGGGATGCGACAGGTACTGACTCTTTTAGTTTCTGCACTTCCTGAATTTTCATTAGTTTCTTTAGAGACAGGGAAACCACTCTTGGTGTAGGGAAAGAGAGTTATGTTTGCATCCCTTTTTCCTTTAATAAATGTATTTGCGCAAAGTCATGCTACCATTGTGTCAGACTATGACTCCTGCACCTTTACAGTGCATGTTCTCCCCTTTACTTGGTGACTCCAAGCATGGTTTTCTGCCTGAAAAAAAGCTGGTGTTCTGCTTTGCGTATCTTATGTGCTCTCTCAGAAAAAAAATGCACATGCATGTTTTCCATCTTTACTTAGTGGGCTGAATATGGTTCCCACTTGAAATAAAATTCAGGTGTTCTCAGACAAGATTTGTTGGAGCATCTTCACCTTTACCTCATTGGGCTGACTGCATGATTCCCTGTGTGAAATAAAAGAGTGTTCCTCTGAGAAAAAAATGTATGTGCATTTTCCACCTTTAGTCACTGCATATTTTGTGGACTTTCAGAAACAAATGTACCGGTATGGTTCCACCTCTACTTCTCTGGTTGAACATGTGGTTCCCTGCCTTATAATAATATGTTGGTGTTCTTGACAGAATGTCCTTGTACTTGTATTTGTATCCAAAAATATTCTTCAATATTATTAATTTTTTAGTTCCATGTACATGCTGTTTTATAAACATCTATTTGTCCATTCACTTTGTAACTATAATTTGGCTTCCACCAGTCTCATGAAACAGAAGGGAGGGTGGACCTCACTGCTAAATTTATTTAAAGGCATTTCTTTCAATGGTGTAACTTTGTATGTGAATGTGTGAGTTTAATAAAATAAAGATCATTGGGCCTCATTACGAGCTTGCAGGTCCGGATACAACGGTACTGGTAAGCTTGCCGGTACCGTTGTATCCGGACCAGCAAACACAGAGCTTTTCTCTCGGGTGCCTTTCATTCCGCCAGGTCTGACCTGGCGGAATGTAAGGTACCCACGAGCACAGCATGCCTGTAGCACAGGCACCGTTATGAACAGTGCCGGTGCTACAGTCATCCCCATTGCCATTGAGCCCTATGATGGGAATGGGTATCACCCGATTCTGGCTCCCATGAAAGGGCAATTACTGTGCCCGGGGGGTGGCGGAATACCCCGGTAATTGCCCATTCGCAGGAGCCACACTTTCTTGCAAGTGTGGAGGTAGCCTTGACAGTTTTACCATCAAGGCTACCTCCAACCTTGTAATGAGGCCCATTATGTTTTGAAGCTCAGAACGTACAATCCAAGATGTTGAATGTCCATGCATGATGTATATTTGCTTTGATAATTATTTTTCTTTCTTTTTATACTTATTGTGCACCAGCCAATTTTTAGGTTGTGGCAACACATAATTTGTATCTACAAATTCCAGTTTGTTCTAAATTGGTAGGAACTTTCGCTAAAAAGACATGATTTTTTAAATTAATATATTTTGGGGTTAAAATGCAACATGTAACTTTTTTCAGTTTATAAGTTAAGAAATGCTGACTTTGGCCAACCGAGGTCACTGTTGGTAAATCCCATACATATTCCCCTTCATGATATTAATAAATGTCGTGGCTAGTTTCTTTGGCTTCTTCACAGAGGTCAGATAAGGTGTCCCATGACTTTTAGCTAAATGAATGTTATGAGGGGCTTGGATTTGATGAACGTGGCAGGTCTCCATTAGCCAACATCTGGCAATGCTTATGCCTGGTTTGAATATGACAAATGAGGGCCTTACTGTGGCCGTACACCTTGTGATATGGTTGGGGATGGGAGTGAGGCAAATCCTTGGTCACCTCCAGTCAACACCAAGCTACATGTTTAGGCATGCAAGTGGAAAAATAAAATGGAACTTCAGATGACCTCTCCTTTCTCCATGAAACATCACATCATTTCAGCCAAACAAAATATACTGAAAAATACAGTCATTGAAGATGCATACAAGGTTATTGTAATGGCCAATTGAATTTTTCTTCTATATACTTGGGATCCAGGAGCATTAAACCTTGATGAAATCCTGAAAAGGTTCATCTATGCTCTAGAACTCTGATCCATGATCTCGAGGCCTGCTAAATTCCTTTGGATGTGGCAAAACATTCTTTTTACATGTGCACAGCTTCAACTTCCCTATGCATTTTTCACCTTGTCTGATCAGGCAATAGTTGAATAAATACACACATTTCATGTGTGCCTTTAAAGTGTGAAATCAGGCCTCATTGCACTTTTACATGTAGCTAGAAAGCTCCATTTTACATAGGTATGATTCTTGGCATGTCCTTAGCATTGTCAAGCCAGTTTATGGATTCCTACAAAAGGTTAAATGTTGCCTCTTGGATTTGCATGTAGTCATTTGCACCTCACATTTCACAGGGGCACCCATTTCTTCATGGCAGTGAGTAAGATGAACAATCCAACAGGAAGCATACGTGTGTGAAAGGAGTCTCTCTTGTTCTTTCAGAAATAATTTCTGCTGCCAGTTCACTTTAAAAAAACGATCTGCAGTGGATTTTCTTCTACACCATGCACTTGTTTGCTTTGCCCTTAATGCCCAGTAAAAACAATTGTCATGTCACAGTAAGTATATTGAAAGGCCAGTCTAGCTATATAATATCACTCAAAATGTTTGCTTTACCCTTAATTGGTTGTACAAAATACCATGCAGCACTAGAAACGTATAGCTAGAGTAGCTGAACACAAGTATGCCAATCTAGCTATGTAATAGCGCTCACTTTTTCTTTACCCTTGATGCACAGTATAAATGACATGACACAGTAAGAAAGTATAGCTAATCTCGCTCTATCATATGATGCCAGTATAGCTAGGTAATAGTGCTCATAATGTTTGCTTTACCCTTGATGCCTAGTAAAATCATTCTGTGCCACAGTAAGTAAGTATAGGTAGACTGCTTCACCAAGGAAAACCATACTACCTATGTAATAACACTTATCATGTTTGCTTTACCATTGATGCCCAGTAAAAACAATTGTTGTGTCACAGTAAGTATATTCAAAGTGGCGTTGTCAATGAAGGCCAGTCTAGCTATATAATATCTCTCAACATGTTTGCTTTACCCTTAATAGGTAGTACAAAATACCATGGAACAGTAGAAACGTATAGCTAGAGTAGCTGAACACAAGTATGCCAATCTAGCTACATAATAGCGTTCACTTTTTCTTTACCCTTGATGCACAGTATAAATGAAATGACACAGTAAGAAAGTATAGCTAATCTTGCTCTACCATATTATGCCTGTATAGCTAGGTAATAGCACTCATAATGTTTGCTTTACCCTTGATGCCTAGTAAAAACATTCTGTGCCACAGTCAGTAAGTATAGGTACACTGCTTCACCAAGGAAAGCCATACTACCTACGTAATAAAACTCATCAGGTTTGCTTTACCATTGATGCCCAGTAAAAATACCATGCCACAGTAAGAAAGGGATCTATGATATCACTTTGAAAAAAGAATTTCAAATATGAACATGTCCCAAAAAGTTTTCCTTTCAATGCAAGTATATGTGGGTGGGAGACCCCCAAAGCCACCCATACTCTCCTTTTTTATTACCTTAATCCACCCACCACATATACTTGCTGTGAAATGCAGAGCAAAGTTTTCGGCATTTACTCATTTTTGTAGGCGCAGTGATTGTATGATCATGTAAGAAAGTATAGCTGAAGTGACTGAAGCAAAGTATGACAATCTAGCTATTTAATAGCTCTCATCATGTTTGCTTTACCCTTGATGCCCAGTAAAAAAATACCATTCCACAGTAAGAAAGTATAGCTAGACTGGCTGCACCTCTGAAGACAGTACAGCAGATAATAACCCTCTTCATGTTTGATTTACCCTTTTTTAATTTTGTTATTTTTTTATTTATTTCACATTTGTTTACAGCACTCAAAACCCTAAGGTATGTAGGCGCTAGTTACAGAAAGTGCTTGATAAGAATATGCAGTGTATACATACTGGTATAGTCTCTCCCCAAGTTACAAGGAGCTCCAACAGAAATGCATACAGAAGACATGGTGAGCGTAAGAATACATGCTGGAAAAGCCTCTCCTCGTGTTACAGGGAGCTACATCAGGCATACATTAAAAGGACATAATAGGCATGAAAATACATGCTGGAAAACTCCTCATATTACGGGAGATACATCAGGCATACATTGAAAGGACTTAATAGGCTTACAAAATACATGCTGGTAAGGCCTCTACTCATGTTAAGGGGAGCTACATCAGGTGCACATTCAAAGGACATAATAGGTGTAAAAATACCTGCTGGTAAATCCTCTCCTCATGTTAAGGGGAGCTACATCTCTTGTTCTCGGGAGGTTAGATCAGCGGCAACGTGCTTGCCTTGGAAGCAAGACGAACCGGAGCAACAAAGGTTCGATCCCCAGGTCCACGCTTAGAAACCTCTGGGTATTAAGCGTGTTATAAATAACCTATCATATAATACCATACATCAGGTGTACTTCAAAGGACATGCGTAAGAATACATGCGGGTAAAGCCTCTCCTCATATTAAGGGGAGCTACATCAAGTATCCATTGAAAGGACATAATAGGCCTATAAATACATGCTGGTAAGGCCCCTCCTCGTGTTAAGGGGAGCTACATCAGGTGCACATTCAAAGGACATAATAGGCATAAAAATGCATGCTGGTAAGGCCTCTCCTCGTGTTAAGGGGAGCTACATCAAATGTACATTCCAACGAAATAATAGGTGTAAAAAATGCATTCTGGTGAGGCCTCTCCTCGTGTTAAGGAGAGCTACATTAGGCATACATTCAACGGACATAGCGCTTATCTTACAGATGGTTGGTTACAAGGGTTGCTAAGGTGGTGGTTAAAGAGTATGTTTCCTGTAAATTGTGCAAAAGATGAAACTTGCTGAACAGGAAAAGACATTTACTAAGCTCAATATTTAGCTGCGCATGGAAATATCAAGAGTTCACTGGTGCCCACATTGAATAGTGTGCTGGAGACATTAGCAGGGGTCATTACTAGCCATCCCAAGTAGTATGCAGGGAAACATTAGGTTAAGGCCAGGCAACAGCATTAGAGTAACAGTATGATCACAAACAGGGCCAGTTATTTGGCATAGGCTTTCTGTCTTCAGCATGGATTCATGAAGCCCATGCAGGTAAGGTTCAAGAACAGAGATGCAACGTGGTAAATCCGCGATAAAGAGTAGTGAGGTAGGTAGAGATAAGGACAGAGGACTGTGAATACCGGAAAGCTAGCGTGTAGACCTGAGTCATTGCA
Organism: Ambystoma mexicanum; assembly: GCF_040938575.1. NCBI lineage: Eukaryota > Metazoa > Chordata > Amphibia > Caudata > Ambystomatidae > Ambystoma > Ambystoma mexicanum. The sequence goes on from NC_090932.1 coordinate 810,658,190, forward strand.
GTATTAGAAGGCAATTTGTAGGAGCGACGGCATCGTTGTGACCATGGCAATCTGAGGCGTGTTTGCTCTTATGGTACATAAGGAGAGGTAGCAAAGGAGGGGTACGAGAGAGCAGAGGCAGTAGAGAGGACAGGGTGTGCATCAGATGTGTAGAAAGCAGGTAGGTGTCATGAACTTCAGATCACGCCCCTTTTGGACCTCCTGGTCCTTATCTCAATGGGGCTTACATTCCGTACTACTTCCAACATGGCCGTCCAGAGGTGAAGCCCTTGCTCGCTCCATGCGCTGAACGCGGCGTGATCTATTTATAGACCACGCCTTCCGCGGCTCCGTGCGTCTCAATGCTATTGCAGAGTAGCCCCAGATGTGTGTTCGTAGCTCGCGGTAATGTTTCCTTTGTCCCAGTGGTATTACCTGCTCCTGACCCTTTCCCCCCCTTCCTGGTTCTGAGCATTTCTAGCCTTTCCCAGACTCCCGGATTCCTGGACTCGGCGCTCCTGGAACTAAACGCAACCTGGAACCAGACGAGACTCGAGCAGCGATGTTGAAGACCAGGAGCATTCGCAAGAAGGCAGCGATCGAAGACACCGGCAAACTCCGAACCCAGGTGAGAAGGGGGGAACTCCTTGACAGTTTGAAACGCCACCCGATCAAACCTAAAAACGAGATGGAAGCCGTCGTGCAGGACTTAATGCGACGCATGCAAGAATTATCAACCGAGGTTCAAAATCTTAAGCCGGAAAATGCAGCGCTCAAACAATTGGTCTTATCCAGGGATTCTGCTACAAAGGAGGGTGCCCTATTGGGCGGTATTGTTGACAAGTATGATGGTTTGGCAAAAACACTTCGCGGATTCCTGGATTCATGCCTGGTCCACTTTACCTTTAAGCCCTATTATTTCTCGACTCCTAGGGCTAAGGTGGGTTTCATCATATCCCACCTTTCCGGCAACGCCTTAACTTGGGCAACACCCCTTGTTAACTCCGGCGATGCACTCGTAGACGACTATGATGGGTTCATACAGGCCCTTAAAGGCATGTTTGACCGTCCAGAGCAGGTCTATACTGCCCAAGAACGCTTGCTGGACTTTCAACAGGGCTCCCAAGATATGCTCACTTATGTGACCAGATTTAAACAATTGGCTAAGGAAGCAGACTGGTCCTCTGAGGCTAGTTTTACCTTGTTCAGGAGAGGCCTGAACGATGAGATGAAGGAAGAACTGGCCAGGGTGGCCAGACCAAATTCATTCCAAGCACTAATGGACCTGGCCTTGCAAATAGACTTTCGCATACAGGAAAGGAAGGCTGAAAGGAAGAAATCCAAGGAAAACCCACCCAAGACATCCTTTGAGAGCACAGCCAGAATGGACGCAAACCCAAGTCCAGCCCCAGATCCTGAACCCATGCAAATTGGAGCATTTCGTGGACCTATATCACCTCAAGAAAGATTGAGAAGGATCCATACGGGTTTGTGTATGTATTGTGCTTCAGACAAACATTTGGTCAGGGAATGTCCTCTGGCACCTCCTCGGCGTTCGGGAAACGCCAGCTCCCGATCTTAAATGGAGCAGAGATTTGGGAGAGAGATGTTTGCTCCACATCAATTCCATCCTTGACCTCTCCTGGACAAAACAGTTTGGGGATACTACAGGCCTTCCTGTCGCCCTCCAAAGACAAGACCTATCCCATTCTGGCCTTGGTGGACTGCGGAGCTATGGGAATTTTCATTGATCAAGACTGGGTTGTTAGTCATCATATTCCGTACGAGACACGAAACACCATGCAGCCGGTGGAAGCAATTGACGGAAGACCTCTCTCTTCAGGGCCCATAAGCCTGCAGACTAAAGAGATCCAACTTTCCATAAACCATCATCAAGAGCGGATTACATTCGACATCATTAAGTCAGCCCATTACCCCATGGTTTTGGGAATGCCCTGGTTACAAAAGCACAATCCGTATATCAATTGGACAGCAGGATCATTATTCCTGGGCTCAGAGTTCTGTATGTTCCATTGCCTATCCCTGGACCCCTCCTCAGTAACTTCTAAAGAACCACCAAGAGACCAAGAAACACCACTCATGGTTTCCAATATCATACAAGTTCCAGAGGCCTATCAGGGATATGCTGATGTATTTTCTACTGCCATAGTCCAAGCCTTCCCCCCTCACAGGCCCGAAGACTGTGCCATAGATACGGATCCCTCAGCTGTAATTCCCTTCGGCAGAATGTTCATTCTTTCCGAATCTGAGAAAAAGGCCCTTCGGGAATACCTAGACACTTACTTGAAAGCGGCACCATAAGACCCTCGAAATCTCCAGCGGGTGCTTCATTGTTCTTCGTTCCCAAGAAGGATACTAAGGAACTCAGACCTTGCCTCAACTATAGAGGCTTAAATCAATGCACCCTCAAGGATCGGTACCCACTGCCCCAAATCTCGGGTATCCTGGAAGCTGTGAGAGGAGCCGTAATATTCACCAAATTGGATCTCAGGGGTGCCTACCATTTGATCCGTATCCAGGAAGGAGACGAGTGGAAGACTGCCTTTAGAACACCCTTTGGCCACTACGAGTACCTGGTCATGCCCTTTGGACTAGCCAATGCCCCAGCAGTATTCCAATGTTTTATGGATAGGGTGTTCTCTGATATGTTGTTTCTCTTCGTCATTGTCTATCTGGATGACATATTGATTTTTTCCAAAGACCCTCTGAAGCATAAAGGACATGTTAAGGCAGTTCTACAAAGACTCCGGGAACATCACCTCTTAGCCAAGCGTGAGAAATGTTTGTTTCACGTTACCTCTGTGCACTATCTGGGATTTATCCTTAGTCCAGAGGGGATTGGCATGGACCCTTCAAAAGTAAAGGCCATTCTCGCCTGGCCTACTCCCACGTCCGTGAAACAAATCCAATCCTTCCTAGGACTAGCCAATTTCTACCGAAAGTTCATAGCCACCTTTTCCGAGATTGTACAACCCATAGTGGCTTTGCTAAAGAAGGACACCCCATTTGTCTGGTCAACATTACAAGAAACTGCATTCCAGCGTTTGAAGACCGAGTTCACACAAGCTCCCATTTTGGCTCAACCCCATACATGTCGATCCTTTTTAGTGGAAACGGATGCCTCTAATTATGCTATAGGAGCAGTGTTGAAGCAGAAGATGGAGGACGATTTGGAACACCCCGTTGCTTATCTTTCAAGAACCTTACCTCCTAGTGAAACACACTAATCCGTCCTGGAAAAGGAACTCTTAGCCATTCGCCAAGCCTTCACTGAATGGCGACACCCTCTTCAGGGAGCCAGACATCCTGTCCAAGTCCGTACTGATCATCGAAACCTTCAGATTCTACAGTCTCTGGAGTGCAGGAACAGTCATCAGGCTGTTGGGCCTACTTTTTTGCCCAGTATCAGTTCCACATTACCCATGTCCCTGGATCACAGAACCTGATCGCTGACGCCTTGTATCGTAGTCCTGACTACGTGACCACTGAAGATAAGGCATTTCCCAAAATGTTCTCTCCCACAATCTTCGTAGCCCAAGCAGTTGATCTCCTGGAAGAAGTCTGATTGCAAACTCAATCCTTGGAAATATGGAAGGACATCTCAACACGAAATCACTGGAAATTAAGAGGCAAGGAAGGCTACTTATTCAAGGACAATGCACTACTCATTCCTACACGGAAGTTACAGCAAAAAATAATAAACCTTTGTCATGACACACTCCATTCTGGGCACCGAGGTATCACCAACACCCTCCGTCTTATACAGAGACAGTTCTGCTGGCCGAAAATTAGGTCTGACGTACAGCAATACATCCAGGCTTGTATAACCTGTGCCCAAAATAAACATAACAAAAGACCGGTGGGCCTTCTTCTGCAGCCCACTCTACCCTCTAAACCATGGGAAATCATTGCTACAGACTTCACAGTGGAGTTACCACCTTCCCGAGGATATACTACCATCATGGTCACCATAGATTTGTTTACCCATATGGCCCATTTTACCCCACTGATGAAACTACCTTCCTCTTCAGAGCTAGCTGGAATATTTCTGGAACACATATTCAGACTACATGGGCTTCCTTCCAAGATCATATCTGACCAGGGTCCCCAATACATTTCACAATTCTGGAAACACCTCTGTCGGGTACTAGGAATCCAACGTGCCCTCTCTTCAGGATATCACCCCCAAACCAACGGAGCCACAGAACGTGCAAATCAGACCCTGGAACAATATCTCCGATGTTTCGCCACCAAGGTCCAGGATGACTGGTTTCTCCTGATACCCGTTGCGGAATTCGCTTACAACAACTCCAAACACTCAGCGCTACAGACCAGCCCCTTTTATTGTAGCCAGGGGTTCCATCCATCGGTCTTACCCTTGGTTCTTCCTTACCCTACACCAGTACCTACTGTTGACTCCTGGATCGAAACTCTTTCAACATTCACCGGGAGGCTAAAGAACACAGAGAAAGCCAGATTACAGACCAAAAGGTATGCGGATTCCAAGAGAAGACCAGGTCCTTCGTATACGGTCGGTGACCGAGTGTGGTTGTCATCAAAACTACTCCCCTGACACTTGCGACCAAACAAGCTGGTTCCCCGCTACTATGGTTCATTTCTCATCAAGGAGATTATCAATCCTGTCTCATATCGAATCAAGCTATCTGACTCCTGGAAAAGAATTCATCCAGTTTTTCACACATCCCTATTGAAGCCCTACATCCAATCCTCTCGAAAATCCAGTAGACCTCCTCCTCTACTGGTTGACAACCAACTGGAATATGAGGTGTCCCAGATTTGTGACTCCAGATATAAGCGGGGCCATCTTCAATACCTAGTTGAGTGGAAAGGATATCCTCCTAGCGAAAGGACCTGGGAACCTGTTTCAAATATCAAGGCTCCTCGGTTGTTCAGAAGATTTCACCTAATACACCCAGGCAAACCTGGAGAGAAAGGCCTTGGGAGGAGGCATGCTGTCATGAACTTCAGATCACGCCCCTTTTGGACCTCCTGGTCCTTATCTCAACGGGGCTTACATTCCGTACTACTTCCAACATGGCCGTCCAGAGCTGAAGCCCTTGCTCGCTCCATGTGCTGAACGCGGCGTGATCTATTTATAGACCACGCCTTCAACGGCTCCGCGCGTCTCAATGATATTGCAGAGTAGCTCCAGACGTGTGTTCGTAGCTCGCGGTATTGTTTCCTTTGTCCCAGTGCTATTACCTGCTCCTGACCCTTTCCCCCTTCCTGGTTCTGAGCATTTCTAGCCTTTACCAGACTCCCGGATTCCTGGACTCCGCGCTCCCAGAACTAAATGCAACCTGGAACCAGACGAGACTCGAGCAGCGCTGTTCAAGACCAGAAGCATTCGCAAGAAGGCAGCGATCGAAGACACCGGCAAACTCCGGACCTAGGTGAGAAGGGGGGAACTCCTTGACAGTAGGGAGGTGTCAGGAGAGGCAAGTCTGCCAACTTGTAATAGGGTATTATGGGGGTTAAGGCAGCTCTTACCTTCGGTATGAACCTGATGCAAAGGTGAGGTTTCCGAGGCTGCACGGCAGATAGAGCAGGTACGGCTAGCCTGAGAAAGCACTCTGGTGTTGGGCAGACAGGGAGAGGCAGGGGCCTTAAACTCCGGCCTTTGACCAGGGCCCGGCTTCACCTCATGGCTCAGCCAGGTCCCGGCATTTGCTACCGATGACGGCCAATCCAGATACTGCATCTTGATGATTGCTTCTCCAGGCAATTTCAGAAAGGCTAGGCCGGGATTTAAAGCGGCGTCCATCTTCATAGTGGTTTTACATCACTACAGTACACTGTGGATGGAAGGAGAAGCAGGCATTGCCCCCAGATGCCAAGAAAAAAAGACCATACCAAAGTAACAAAGTTTTGCTAGACTAACTGCACCCAAGTATGACATCTAGCTACGCTATAACACTCACCATGTTTGATTTACCTTTGATGCCTTGTCTAAATGCCATGCCACATTAAGAAAGTAAGCCTAGACTGGCTGAATGCAAGTATGCCAGTGTAGCTAGGTAATAGGACACATCATGTTTGCTTTACCATTGAGGCTTCAACAAAAAATATCATGATACAGTAAGAAGGTATAGCTAGACTGGCTTCAGCAAGGAATGCCAGTCTAAATATGAAATATCTCTCATCATGTTTGCTTTACCCTTGGTGCCTACTACAAATACCATGCCACCTGTAACACACCACACCCCAAAATGAGAGGCCTGCTCTCCCTTCATACACAAATCACAGGGCAGACACACAGACTCTCATTTACATTTACAACATAACATACACTCTCATTCACCGACAATTCAAACATTCACATAACCTAAACTCTCTCTTTCACCTGTGCATTCGTAGAGCACACAGATAAATCCGTGCATGCATGCACACATTAAAACACACATTAACACTTTCACACATGGCCAAATTCCCACACGTGCTCTCAGACAACCCCACTTGCATGCACACATTAAAACACACATTAACACTTTCACACATGGCCAAATTCCCACACATGCACTCAGACAACCCCACTTGCATGCACGCATACAAACACATTACACAATATAAACCACATATTTACATTTCACTTACATCCGTCTCGCACCTTCAGCATGCAGACACCACAACATGATTGGCCCACTCCACACAGAGAATGCTGACTGACAGAAGTGGAGAGGACTCTTTTCCTGTCAGTCAGTGCCTCTTATGCTGGTAACGCATTGACTGGAGGCGTGGGACTGAACTTCCTAGGCCCTACTGGCCTCTTATCATTGTGCAATGTGCATTTTGCCGACACCAAAGGACTCTGCTTTGAAAAAAAATAAAATATCGCGGGGTACACTACGCTTCTCAGAGGCAGGCACCACAGCCCCTCTGCAAATAATGGACAGTGCTGCCTGCCACTCAAGCGAGGGGTCAGCACCCCTCCAGCCCATACATAAGAGCTGCCGATTACATATGTACAAGGTGTGCTTTTGAGCGCACAAGTGCCGTTGACTTTGTGAATCATAATTATAATTGCTGCGTCACGAAATAGCACAGACTAGATAACTCAGCTACAACATAGTTAAATCTGAAAGCACATAATCTATCACTTATGTCCAAAGTCTACATTACTATTGCATGGATCCGAGTTTGGCAGTAGAAAATACACATTCTTAAAAATAAAGAAAAGGCTATGGTTTACAATTTTGGAATCATATCTCATTTTGCTACTTCAGTCGTTCAAAAGTTAATGACTTCAGAGGTTACAAGTGGCAAGCATAATTTTAGTAATCTCCTCGCAGTTGTCAAAAAGCAATTCAGAAGCAATTTAAAAGGCTTATAATGGAAGATATTTCAGTGGCAGTACAGAATTATTGATCTTTGAGGTTTTGTGCAACAATATCTTGAAATAAAACAAGTTTATGTTCATCTCTCTCGACGGGCACATCCTGCATTCTTTAATCATGACTTGTAATTGTACTTGTAATTGCACATTCTGTTCAGGTGGTCCCTCTGTGCATTAGCAGTTTTCATTTGTGGAAAGGGCTATCCTGTGCCTGCCACATTCGGGGAGAAGCTTGTGAAGAGAGATTTAGAAACACGGGTCCTTCCTCGAAACAAAAAACACTTCTTCAACATGAAAATTACAATGAAGACGTATAGGTGCATCATTGCCTATATTTGTATTTCTTTATACAGCTCTTACAGCTAAGTGCTTAACAAAAGAAAACGGTACAATAACCTGGGACAATGGTTGAATAAAGCAATTTCTGGGAAGCAGAAGAGAGTAAGAACGATTTAAGTCTAGAACAGAATAAAGGCCAATTAGTAGTGGAAGGCAACCTCAGTTTTTTGGCAACAGCAGTGAAAAAGACCGAAAAGCAAGATTGAGACCAGGGTGGTATGGCATGGCTAAGAGGAAGCGAGATTGAGAATGGCAGGGAGGAGAAAAGAAGGAAATGAGAGAAGCTAGGTAAGAGGGTGCAAAAGCAATGGAGACACTTCGAAACAATAAGTGAAAAAGTGGAAAAGAAGACATAACTCAAAGGAAAGACAGGAGAGAGAGTGAAGAAAAGAAGATAAAGAGTATAATGAATTATCGTTGCCACAGGTGATAGGGAAAAGCTGATAGGCAGGAACTCCAATGAGTAAAGTAGAACAATAGAAAAAACAAGAGAAAATGAACACAAACATAAGATTTTTAGCAGCAGAAAAAGAAAGAAGGTGACACTTTTCCTGGACACTTGTTTATACTCGTATTGAAAATATGAAGGTGCCAATTACAAACAATTGCACCGATATGAGTGGAAAAAGAGCGAGAGAAGAAAAAAAAAGAACACCAAGATTGCGTGCAGTATAAGGGAAGGGTAATAGAGGGAGAAATTGAAGCAATGGAATGGGAGGAGAAGGGTACGTTGAAGTGGATGGAAAGAAGAGGACTTCAGTAATTGAAGAATTTAGGTTAAGGGAACGAGAGGGCATCCCTTGTTGGATGCCAAGTAAACAGGCAGAACGTGAGGTTTTAAAAGTAATTGAGAAATTGGAGAACGATGAAAAATGTGCAAGTTATTGGCATAGAAGTGAATGGAAAGACTACATTTACCAATGATCTTGGATAGAGAAGAAGTATATATAGAGCGAGAAGTTCCAAGGACAGGTCACTGAGGGATTCCAATGTGGGAAGGAGAGGAGGAGAGCGAAAACCAGACCAGGAAACAGAGAAAGGACAATCAGAAAGGTAGGATGAGAATAAAAAAAGAACATAGTCAGAAAAGAAAGAAAGAGTAGAAGGAAGCGTGGGGTGATCTATATTTATTTCAATTTTTATAAAGCGCCACACGCCTGTGGGCCTGAGAGCGCACAAAGAAACAAAGACAGACAACAAACAAATAGGGATCTCACGGTCAGCAGGGGGGAACCAAGACGGTGCAGGCTGTGTCTCAAATGCTATAGTGTCAAATGCAGATAAGAGGTGGAGAAGAATCAAGGTAGGCAAGTGTTTAGAATGTCAAGCAGAAAGAAGGGAGTTAGTGATGTAGAGCTGAGTAGTTTTAATAGAGTGCAGATTGGTGGAGAGGGAGAAGGAAGTGTGGGTTGAGGTAAGCAGAAACTTAAGAGTGTACAATGTGCTTGAGTAGTTTAGAAAGATAGGCAAGTAGAGGGATTGAACAAAATGGAAGAGAAGTGTCAAGCAAAAGCTTTTTTTACAATTGGAAGAATGATAGCTTTTCAGAAAATAGATGGAAATTTAGAAGAGGACACAGAAGAGTTTACAAAAACAGTTAGGGAAGGAATAAGAAGAGAAATTACTTTGAGAATGAGAGACAACGGTAGACGGTGATCAGGAGAAGCAATAGAGCTCTGCTGAGGACTGTTGAAGTGCCAGCATCTGTGAGAGGTGGGAAGGAAGAGACAGATTGGGATTGGGGAGGAGGAATCGGTAGACGAGAAGCCAAAGGTTATAAGCGAGAAGAATGACACTCTAGTACTTTGGGTAAAAGGTGATTAGCAAGGTCCGACGTGGAGAGAGGAAAGAGGGGAGCAGGCTAAGGATCTGGTCAAGAGAAAAAGTGATCAACAAGTTGGAAAAAATAACCAGGGTTAGAGGAGTACAGTTGTGTAAGGTCAGAAAAGTTGAGTTTTTTTAGCCAAGAGAAGAGCTGAGTCATAAGAGGAGTGAATAGAAGATAATAAGGAAATATCAGATAATGATTGATATTTTCTCCAGCAGCATTCGACTTGATACAAGGAGGAAAGGAGAGAGCTTGGTTATCTGTTTGCTGGTAGTGTTAAAACATGGTATTTTAAAATCCACTTGTTTTTGAAAAACCACTTAATTGTGAGTTGGGATTGCATGGCATAGTGACTGCATGGCGAGAATAGAGTGGACTTGATCTGATTAATATGGACTATTTATCACATCAAGTAGTTTGTATCTACTGCAAGTGGTAAATATCACATACAATCCCAACTCATAATTAAGTGTTACTGTAAATGTCAAACATATTTAAAATACCGCCCATTTTTACTGTTGCTGCCACACTCACAATGATGCCTAACAAACATACTTTGCTAATAGAGCATGATTCCATAGCTAACCCACAGACCACACATCCCACCGTTCAGGGTTATATTGCCACGATCAACCAATATACAGTTTGTATAGAATTTGAAAAACATAATTTGATTGGGTTCATTGCAGACATAGATGTTAGTGGTAGTACCCCATGCAATCATATAACCAGCCTGCCCTATTCTCTACTAATACATTATACATAATCTTACAACATTGGTAAAACACTGCTGCATATATAAACTAAATTAATCTGTGTGTAAAGAACTTGTGAAATACATGTGCCTAACCTTTCTTGTGTGAAATATTTTCAATTAAATAAAAACAATGTATATTTAGGCAATGTATCATTTGCACAAACCGCTGCTCTCTCTCCTCTCGGCCATGACTAAGTATGCCTAATGTGCCAGGGGACTTAGTCGCAACGGTTGCCAGGAGTTTATTCATTGCAGGTCTTTTGTGAACGTCTCTTTTGTTTTCTAACATTGTCTAGTTCTTCAAGGAAAGATCTCTGTTGAGCTAGGGTTGAATCACTGTAAAGAGGATAATAGCACCACTATTATCAGAGAATGGGGATTAACATAAGAAAATTACATCATAAACATCAACCCAAATGAAACTTAGAAGCAGTTGCTTACTTCTTCCTCTGCATGACCATGCCCACCCATTTAGCTTATTTCTGCTATGAATCATATGAACACACTAGAACACATCACATTAAAACTATTTCTCTAAATGTATTGCCCACGTGCTCACAACACTCACATCCACCATGTTGTAACAAATAATAAATACATGTCGTGTAATGCAATTGGTCACGTACAGTGCCCATCTGCCACTATCAGTGGCCCTGCTGACATGGCTCTGTAAAAAAAAGGAGGAGGGTCTTTAGTGAGACAGTGGGAGCGGCAGATGCGAAACCTTTGGTGCTAATGGGGGCCATGTTCCTGTGTGCCAGTCTACTTTCTAAAGATTTGGCAGTAAAACACAGGAGTTAGCTATTCATAGGGAAGAGTGCACGATCCAAAGAATTCATCATTTCGGTCTGGTTAGCCGCTGATGTGATAGAGTGTGATAGAGCAAAAGAGGAGCGCATAGTCTCTTTTTTAGTGTTTTTCAGTAATTCTGATGTGCTAATAGCTAGTCCTGTGGTGGCCATATGTAGGGGCGTTGTGTGTGCAGTGTAAGGTGGTAGGAGATCTTAAAAGGAGCCGGTTAGTCAGGGGAAGGTAGTAGTTAGCCTTATAAGGGGAAACCATGTGCAACCCTGCTCTCCTATCATTGGCCTCTTGTAGTTGGGGCTGATTTCCCTAGCTCATATTGCCACTGCAAATCCACCCCCCCCCTCTCATTTTCTCTCTCTTCCTCTCACACCTCTTGCTGGCTCTCTCTCACACACTCTCTATCTCTCGTTCTCTCACTGTCTCTCTCTATCTCTCTGTCTGCCTCTGATAACGTGTAACCAATGTACAACTAAACAAACATATGCCAGTTGGCAGATGAGGGGAATGGGCAGTCTGGGATCTCCACTCATTACCACAAGCAGTTATGACAGTTTTTCTGAAGTCCAACTAAGGGCTTAGTAAAACCATTCAACTGAGGCAGTACAAGACTCCACTCTTAGTATAAGGCTGTACCACCTGAGTTCAGGTAGCGTAGACAGAGCAGCCAGGCTTATTTTAGGAGGTAGAGAGGGCAGTAGACACAGTACAAGTGAAATTGTAATACAAATGATCCAAAGAAACACTGAAACACTATGTATTGTAAAAATAAAGGATTTATTTAAATACAGGTAGGCCCAGATAAATCTAGGGGTAAGTAAGTACTAACACATTATATGAAATCACAGTAAAAACACAACACTATACTTAAAATCCACAGACCCAAGTATATACCTTATTTGGAACACCTAACAGTAGTTTTAGGGAAGTCAAAACCTTGTTATACACATTTAGTATAGGTCAAGCCTATTCTTTGGGAGTAAATAAAAACAATGGCTACTTTCAGATTACATTCAGTAATACAAGGGCAGTAGGCCCTTTCAGTTGTACAGTGACTCTTGCAACGAATCACATAAACAGTCAACTGGACAATATATTTTTGGTGACTAGTGAAACACTTATCCTAGGTGCAGTAAAAACCTATAACTACTTTTGCTATAACACACAGTTATACCAGGTGAGTAAAATCTAAGGATGTAATATACCATTATAGATGCTTTTGAAATCAGGGAACCCCAGGATGAGGTAAGCAATCACTCTGGTAACTTATTTTGGATGGCACACAGCTAACACAAGGTAAGTAAAACCCACATACTTCAACTTCACAATGAAGGGGAAAGTAAAACCCAATGTCACACTTTACTGAATAGTTATTCTAGGTAGGCAACAACCTAATGTAGACTTATTAAGGACAGGCTAGCAGCAAGTCAGGGGAAGCAAGAGCCAGTTGGGGGACACTCATACAGTTATCCTAACAGGACTAACCTGGTTAAACCAACACATTACTTTTGTAAAGAGGCACAACCTAATCACAGGAGAGTAAAATACCTTCACATCTACTTTCTATTAGACTGGAAAAACAGTGGCTAAGGAACAAAAGATGTTGACCATACCTTTAAGAATAGTGCATCACACATTCAAGATCAGTAAGAACTTTTGTAAGTGTTCACTCTTACAATTACAGTTACCAACCAACTCTTTGCAAGTCAGTAAACACTTGATTTCTTTTCTAGGAAGAATTTCCAATCCCTTCAAAGTCTTTCCCTTATTCTTGGAGCATGAGTGTTCTCAGTGGCAGTGGGGGTGGGGGGGTCACTAGGACTAGTGACCAAAAGTCAGAGTTAGAAAAAGTTCTTTAGTAGCAAAAGTCAGAGTGCCTTAGGAAAACTGGGCAAACAGGTGAGTACTTTACATTTAGAGTTAGAAGAGTTTCCAGGCTTCACAGAAGACACCATAGCAGAATTCTAGCAGTGGGACTGGTTGCACTGGATGAGGGACCTCCCAATCACAGAAAACACCCTAGGACTACACAGAAGTCCCAAAAGGCTTAAGGTAAGTATATACCCAAGCCAACACAGTACCTCAGCAATGAAGAAGAGATTGCAGCAGGAGAACTTCAGGGACTGCAGCCAAATACCCAGTGAGTGGATTCCCTGTCCTGGAGACTGAACACAAGACCTCAGAAGGGACTTTGCAGCAGGGATCGATGAAGAAGGCTCTAGGCAAGATTCCCCTCATGGCTGAATGTGGTTCTGTGGATTTGGCACCTTTTCAAGGAGCACAGAAGAAGACAGAATATCACGGTTGAATTCTTGTCATTAAAAAGGTCCAGCACTCTTGTGAGGGTAATTTTCAGACTCGAATCGTGTCTCTGGAGATACACCAGGATGCCCATGAACTTTCAGCGAGATTCAGAATTCAGAAGACTGCGCACCTCACAGTGGCTGGAAGTCCCAGGTTATTGCGGTATTGCAAGAACACAAGGTCACAGCAACCCATGGAATGGCTCAAAATGCAGGTCTTCTTCAGTCTTTTGGGTCTCACCAGGCTATGGGTTCGAATCATCATTTTCAGAGACCTCAGGTCAATTGGAAGGAAGGGCTGCAGCAGGCACCGGTTACACAGCATGCTCTCCGGTCGCTGGAAATCATCTCCACTGCTTTTCCTTTGTCATCCTCTTTGATTTTCTGTTCCAGTGGTCGACATGACTTCAGCTTCCGGGTTTACAGTATTTATCAGGAATTACAGCACAACCTTTGCATTTCTCTCCCCGCATTTTAAAAGAAAGGGTCGTCTGGTTGTCCAATCAGGACAGCCAGCCCCCCACTGGGATTTGTCCCAGTTGAAGCAAGTTATAAGACAAAGGATGGGGAAGTTTTGGACTCCTCCCACACTTCCTGTGCTTACAGACTGACTGGAGCCTGGGCGGGGTGTCCAGGGGACTCCCGCCGAAGACAAAACTCACACAAAGGAATTTCTCACCCTGGATGTCAGGGGAAGGAACAAGAAATGACAAGAAACACTAAAATGGCAGAAAAAGAAGACGGAGGCTATTTCGGTAAAATGAGCACCCTTAGGTGCCTTTACTGCAGCTGTGATCACAGCCCACGGTAAAGGTGCACCAAATTAGTAAAAGGTATCACTGACACCAGCCATTAAAGGTAAGCTTGTCACTATAACAGAATTGTTACAGTTTTAATGTGAAGGGGATACATTGTATATCCCCAGCACTCCACATAAGGTGGGGTGTGCTAGTTTCACAGAATAAAATGTAAAAGGTATCCAAAGATCCTTTCTACCCTTGGGAACTGTAGTTCACTCAAGGTTAGCACAAGAAAGTTAAATGGGGAGCCCCTAGAGCAAACCTGCAACAACAGGCCCGTATTGCCAATAAGTTGTTAAACATGATAACTAACTAACACAAGGTACATGTTAAGGATTGTGAGAGAGAATAACTTTGGAATAAAACTGCTGTTTGAAATGTAAGGACCACAGTTATTCATTTCACATTCCTTAGTACATTGATTGACAGGCTGAGAGAAGCCTCAAACCTCACTTTAAAATGCCCAGGTGCAGAACTTAGTGGCTTGCTGGGACTTTGGTAGTGCCTTACTGGCATGGTGTATATGGTGGTCAAGGCAGCTGCCAGAATCTGTGCTCCTTTCTCCCAGAGGTCTAACCTGATGTCTCCACCAAACCCCAAAGTATTCTCACACAGCCCAAAATGCCATTTGTCCCCTTCACAAGCCCCCAACAGACACAACTCCACAGGTTTTGAGGCGGCACCAGGACTTCAGTATCAGAATGCTGATGTGACCCTATAGGGGTTCTTCACCATGAAACACAGTGCATAAAAGATAGAAGGTACAGCGTGGATTCCCCAAAAACAGCAGCATTTAACAGTGGACATCAGCATTTAGCAGTATTTAATGGCAACATTGAGTTAAGGCTGGCACATATGCATAAAATTATCAGCAAAAACGACCATTCGAAGAAACGAAAGTACACAACTCACACATAAAACAAGACAACCTCCCAGGATAAACTATCAAATGTGTAATTAAATATCTACAACAATGCATAGATATCAGCAACCATCAATGGCAGTGGCATCAGCATATATAAATGCCCGAAGTACACCTTAAAGATGTCTGCAGCTTGGCTCTGGTTTATGTGTAGTGTGTATGTTTTCATTATTTGTGAATGCTTAACTTTGTTGTTGTTTTTGGTTTTATAGTGATTTAAAATAATGAAACTCTGTGTTTTTGGTCTTTATCCATTTTGTTCGCAAAGGAAATGCAAACAAAAGTGTTAAATCAGTTTTTCCAAAACAATGTGTAATGTTATTGCTACATTAATAAATAGCAGATTTGTTTAACAAAATGTTTTTATTTAACACAAATCAAAATACGTAATACGTTTGTTTTCCATTAGGTTCAAAAGCGGGAAAGTAGGACCAATACAAAGTATTCCTGGAGATCAAATTCCAAATAACTGAAACATTGTATAGAATATCACAGAGCCAGGAGTTAATGATAACACACCTCATACAAAATGGACTAGTTAAAGGCATAAATCTTTTAAAGTATGAGAAGAATGGAACAATAAATAGGCGTATTTTAAGGATTAACACAGGACATCGAACTGTGTGGAGATGTATTTACAAAGATAACATGATAAAAAATATTGTGGTGAGGGAATGAAGACACATAAAGTGAGTAATGGGGTTATGTGTACTCTTGTGGGGTGAAATAGCCCTGAACACCATAACTAAAGGCTGGAGTCAGTGGGGGGACATGCCCCTCAGTAAAAGGCCTGCTTTGAATTAACATGGAAATAAAGCCCTGCAATTTAAAAACAAAAAGGAGCTAAATTAGGCAGCAGAACTTGGAGATGCCTAAAAATGTTCATTGCCTCACATGAGGGAAAGACACGAGAAAACATTTGCAAAAAGTCTCGGAAAGAGAAAGTCATATCGTCAGAAATGGCAGTATCCAGTTTGTAATTGAAAGTGCCAAGATTGTGTGCAAGCCTGCACAGCAGAATGGAACTGTTTACTGTGACAGAAATAATTGCGTGTAAAAATCTGTGTTTCCCTCTATGCTCTTAAAAATGTGTGGAAAAGGTGCAACAAATGAACTGAACTTCTATTCATAAGGAGCCCAACTTTCCCTAGTAACATTGCAATTGTGCCTTTAAAATTAACATTTGAAGCCTTCAAAGGTACAGCTAAAGTCCGGACATATATAATTATGTTGCCCTTCTGTAATCACTGTTTGCAGATAACCACTGTGCGAGGGGGGGTTTTACATTTTGATATTGTGCAATTCTAAGAGTTGATTAAAGAGTGAAATGCTTGAAGTGGGGTGAAAAGCCAAAGTCTTGGTTTCATTTCTACTGTGGGCTTCTCAAGTGTGAAACTAGATTCCAAAGGTTCCGTTGTAAGGGGGACGAGATGAGGAATTCTCCTGCTCCTCAAGTTTTTATGACCAAAACCATTTAGGCCATAATAAAGTAGGCCATCAGCCCTTGAATCTTTCGGCTAATCTAAACAAAAGCCTCCCTCTTGACGTCAGAGCTAAAACCAGATCTCTTCCATGGGTGTGGGGCAGAGTTAAGGAGGAGTTTCACAACCATTGAACAGAATAGGCGATATGCTGTTTTTCGGATAACTTTGAAAATATTAATCGCACACGATTAATTTGGATTTCTGAAAAGCTGTCAGTGAGCTGCATCTGGTGAGCCAAAAATGATTTTGATGACACCAACATACCAAATGTTCTGAGGAAAAATGGGATTGTGACCACTATATAGATGGGAGAACCATAAAAGTTTGAGGAAATATGTAAAATACTATTCATATTACACCCACCAAATGTGACATTTTTCATTAATGTAGTTTTGGCGTAAATGAGAAACTACTGTAGCTTTGCACCAATAGGTCACACAGACATCAAACGAGGTTTATGTGATTCACTGAAAAATGTAGTATTCAAAATTGCTGGCATATGTGTCATAATATGAAGAGAAAGGACATTTGTCATGCAGTGTGATTTCCATGTGCAAAAACCAGACCAACCCCCTGTCCCAGTTAGATGATTGATGGGGTCCTCCCTTGGCTTCCCAGAACACTCCCACCTTCTTTGGACCTATCTGTCCACAGGTGGGAGGAAACCCTTGAACATTGCCCTATCAATTCTGCGAGAACTATGACAAATCAGTGATGTCACTTGCCTTATAAATAGGGCACTCCCCCTCAAATGAGTAGTCTCCCTACCAAATCTGAGGTGTGCAGCTGACCACATCTGGAACCATCCTTGCAGTGAAGGGCCTACATCTTGGAGTGAAGCCAGGAGCTGGAGTGGGACTTTTTTGGAGGACAGAGAGAGGCCTTAACCGACCTCTTGATTGTCCCAGCAGTGAGGCTCGGGTGCCCCTTGATGTCCATCAAGCCCTTCTCTGTAAGTAAATACATCCCAAGCAATAGATTAAATAAACCCTATATTCTTCAGCATTGCCATAGCGATTCCCCCTTTGTGTGTCTTATTCAGTCATTTTCCCATTGAGAAATATTTCACTTGTTTGTGCATTGTAGTAATTGTTCCCATTGAAAATCCTTTGTTTGCCCGTGCATTTCTGTCATTTCCCATTGAAGAATCTCCAGTTGCTTGTGTAAATCCCTTGTATATTTTTGTCCAGTAAATCAATTAATTTCCATATTATTTCATGGGATTGAGAGAGTTAGAATTCTAAACCAACCCTCTCTTCCCAGTGTCTTGTGAGTCATTATAGTCTTAAAGTGTTTCCCCAAAGAATTAAATTCATTGTGAGCTAAAAATGAATTTATCCATGTATTAAATGATGTTTTGCAGAACAAATTTCTATTTGCATCTGTCATTTTAAACCCAAACCATTTTTCGCATTGTGAGTAATCCTTTTGCCTTGAGTCTGCCTGTTATGTGCCTCTGTCATTTTAACTGAAAACCGATTTTCCTATGTGAGTTCTACATTGCTTGAAGCATGTCTGTCATTTTCAGCCTTAGTAAAAACGAGTGTCATTTGCATTTTCGTTTCCCTGGAAGTTTCGCTTATCCTGTCTAAAACCGTTTTTCCAAGTCTATCCCCCTTCCCATACTATATTTTGATAACATATTTACAATTCCCTTTTTATTTTGTTCTTGTGTTGCATGTGCTAAAATCGAGTTTCCTATTGTGTGGTAGCTAGTCTCTTCTGAAGCCCTATTTGTCTTCTAGTCCAAGCAGCACAAAGTACCCTTGTGTGCTGTCCCATAGCAGTTGTCCTAATAAAGTAAAAACCCATTTACCTAGTGCAGAAAACAAATTGTTCCATTCATTGCTGGCTTCATAGTGTTTCTGAAAACCCCATTAAAAATCCGATTTTTAACCTGGTGTTCCGAGTCCTTGCCACAGGCTTCTCTTCAAAGCTGACTAGCCTAGTGGAGGTCTGGGGGGGTGAGGGTTGCTGGGACTCAAGAATCTGTAGTGGGCACATGCACTTTCCTGTGGGTTGCATTAATTGTCATCGTGTTTGGAACTGTTGATAATAGGGTGAAATCAGTAAAGTACATCCTTGTGCCATCCATGTTTGAGTTGTCGTAGTGTGCCACTTGACTAAAAATACTCTGAAGATTGTGTTGCCACACTTTGGTGGCTATTGTAACTGTTTATTCACTGGTCTACTGATCATGGGGTGCTTGTGGAGGTTGGGTGCCAGACGGGTTGGAGGATTCCTTGAAAGAATCTGGTTGTAAAAATAAAAAGCAGTTTTATTGTGCGCCTCATTCATTTGCAAGTGAAAGAGATCCCTGACTTGCTTGTGCTGCATAATATATTGTGACACTCTTCTTTTAAGGCTGACCAAATATTATAATTTTTATCAAGGCATTCCTTCATATGTTAAGCTACCTTTCCTTTTGTGTAGAAGAAAATAGATATTCTATCCAAACCTCACATGTTGGTTTCATGTCTGACTTCTCCACCATCAAAATCCATGTTGCTTCCTGTATGACTTGTACACCCTGAAAATCAGCATTATCTGAATTTTCAAATTCTCTAAAACAACTGTTTGCTGCCTCTTGTTACTTACCTACGGCAAGGAATAATTACAAAGGATGATATTAGAGAACAGTTAAGGACAATATAGATAGATATCATTTTTTTAAAAAAAAGAACTGCACCATTTAACAGTAATCAGAAATACACTCAAATCCCAAAACATGTGTTTCAGAAACCTGTACACTTTGTAAGTTCAGCAGACATACAAATACAGTATGCATATCTAAACATTCAGGGTGTTATTCAATATTTCAAAAACAGGATTCTGTGTTGGGTAAATATGAGTTTTAGGTATACTATCATAGACATCATGCTCAGCATATGTGACGAATCACATGAATGTGTCCCATCTGCCCAAGGAGAGCCTGCTACACAAAACCCTACCTAGAACTAGAGACAAGTGGGATCTCACTGGGAGAGACTCCCCTTTTGGGGGCAAGGACCCTCGTTCCGATGAGCGACTCCCTAAAACCTTCAATAATTACTCTGAACACATCTGCTATGGGAACATGTATGAACAAGAAACCAGTATCTACTATTGTCATTCAGAAACTGTAATTATCTATTCAAACAAAGTATCCCATTGCATTAGAATGAGGAAGGCAAATAAGAGCAATATAGAAAGACCTGGATGTACTCCAGTTAAGTCCCAAGCATATGTCACACCTAAAGTGGAGGAGACTGGCAACGAAGGAAGCCCACAAGTTACAAAGGGCAGAGGTGGTTACAAGAAGTGAACCAGACGCACAGCGTCTTTCTGGCAAAGCAGAGAGAGCACCAGATGTGTAGTGTCTTGCTGAAAAGGCAGAAACTGAACGAGACGTGCAGCGTCTTACGGAGGAGGCGGAAACCAGACACCCTGCGTCTTAATGGGAGGAGAGCGAGAGAACAGGATGCACAATATCCTGTATCCAGGAAGAAACCCAGAGCCGAAATAGATTCTCTGCATCTTACCTGGAAGAGAGCAGGAGGAACTATTGGACGTAAAGCGACCTGGATCCTAGAGAGAGAAGAAGACATTGAAGGTGGTGGCATGACCACGAATGACTCGTTGTAGACAAGAAGTACCCCATCTAACACCAAAACTGTGAAGACAAAAGCACAGAAGCCAATGGTACGGGTAGTGCCTTGTGAAAATCCCTGACAACAGCATGAAAAAGGAATCCATGAGAGAGGAAAAGAGAGGAAGCTGATGGTACAGAGAAGAGACCATGAACCACTAGAACACCCAGTGCCGTTGCCCCTAAACGTCCCAGGTAAAAGGGATAATGGTAGACAAGGGAACAGGGAACAGAATCATTATGGGACTAATCATGCTCGCCCCAGTCAAAATGAAGAGACTGTGATCATTAAACCAAAAAAGCTGAATGAGAACTGTTATATGACTAATTACACTTGTCCTAGTCCAAATAAAGGAATTGTGGTGCTTAAACAAAGACGGGGCACTGTGATACTTAAACCAAGAAGAGTACGTGAAAATCATTATGAAACCAATCTTACTCGTCTAAGTCAAGAATCCAAATAGTGGAACCTCAAGAAGTGAATAAGAATCAATACTCAAACACTCAGGTTTACATCAGTAAAGCCCACAACAGTAAAATAGAAACAGAGACTGATAAATGGTGGATCAGTTGACCACAGGAAGAGAAGAGTGCAAATCAAAGTCTTGTATAAATTGTATGAACTAATCAAAACAGTCACCAGAGACTGCCTGAAGATTAAATATTGAAGTAAAACTTTGCGAGAAGCAAAACAAGCCACTGAAGAAGGGAGTCATTCTCCTGTTTTTAGTTGTTATTATAGTGGTAGTATCAGTTAGGTTAGGTTTTTGACGATGGACAGATTCTGTTAAGACAGTCACTGATGACTGACTAGCACCTTAGTTAGGCAGGGATGCCTGATAGCATAGGGAAAGTTAGTCCCTTTTACTTTTCTTTAATAAAACTGAAATCGCTTATCAGAGTCCTCGTCCTTCTGACCTGCCACATATGTCACAGGCCATACTTTATTGTGAGATGGAGTTAATTTTCCCACCGTAGCTTTAAGACTTCCAGTGCAGTCTCATGGGTGGTACAACGGCCTTTCATCGTGGGACGTGTTTTCGCAGGGTTTTTTACAGCAAATTTTTAAACGAAAAAAAACCATCCATTTTTTTGTTGTTGGGGGGTTAGAAAATTATATATATTATATGGGATGTGGGTGTTTGGGAATAGATACAACTGAAAGGGAATGGGGCGACCCACCAAAAATAATGTAAACAAAAAAAATTAGATGGGGTTTTCCGTTAAAACATTCACAGTAAAAAAAAACTGCAAAAAAACATCCCGTGTGAAATGGCATGGAATCCTCATGGGTTGGATTTACATGTTGCCATAATGTAGCAGCAGAAGGGGCTGGGAACAAGACTGTGATAGGAGCATGGATGTCAAGGAAGATGACATATAAAACTGTGAGAGCAGAGGTGATAGTGTAAAGGTTGAAGTGGCATAGGCATAACATCCAAGTGCTGCAAAGTCATGGAAAGGCGTCAACCATATTGCAGAAGAAAATGTGGCTATGCTCTGGCTATGGTCTAGAGGCAATCATATAGTGTGAGGAATTGCCATCTGGCAAGGGTGCAGAAGCCACAGGTTTTTTATTAGTGTTCATTAATAAAATGATGCCGGTAATTCATTCTGTGAATGGGTAATCTGCTAATTAGATTCCCCTTTCATAAACTCCATGCCAAAAGCATAGTGTGCACCGGTGCCCTGCTGCATGAGTAGCATGATCTGTTGCACCTGCTCTCCAGTGGCACAAGGCAGGTTCAGGGGTCATAGGTTTCCATTTGACAGCTTCAGTGATAGCCAAGTCTCTGCAGCATGGGGGTTGCATTTAAGATGTGCACTATGTTACAGAAACAACATAACTATGAGCATGCTTTCCTGTTGGGTGGCACCTAAAATGTACAAGTAAGCCATACCCGAGTTTAGCGTATGGTGGCCAGAATGTCTCATAATTATCCCTGCCATAGCAATTTGAAATCATACATGTGTCAGCCCTGTAAACTTAGCTCAGCTGTGAAAGGATTATATGCATTCTTCCCATTCAGACTGTCCTTGCTGCTGCTAGCAAGAATGTAGCCATGGGCTTTGACTCTCATTGTTCCTCTCTGAGGGTAGGTAACACCTGCCCCACTCTACTCCACTCCACAGAAAGCTGTCCTGGGAACAGGAATCAATGAGCAAACCCATTCACAAAAATTGTAACCTTACGCCAGGTTGATGCATACCAAAAAGGGCCTTTGATTCTATTGAAAAGGAGAGTGGGGTTAGTGTAGCCGGAGGGAGCTCCTTACAGCTGGAGGAAGGTTCCAACATCTTGCTTCTCTCTGCCTCCATGTTTCCTTCCTGTCCCCTCCACAATGTAATTTTTGTGTGATGTCAGAAGTCAATATCCACTTGTTTCAAGGACAGCGATTGGACCCCTGAAGAAGGCTTGCTTTACTACTGTCAGCTGTGGACTTTTACCTTTAAAAGAAGGGGTCTCCAGTGCCTTTTTTGATTCGCATTTGGGCAAATACTTAGGGAAGAATTAATTGGGCCTCTGTTGGGAGAGTTGATCTTTCCAACATCCTCTGCTAGTGAGGTGAAGACTGAGTGCCCAATGCAGAGGGAAGCTCTGTCCCCTAACCATCCCCAAGGACCACTGGGGGTGAACCTCTGCTGGGACAAGGTCTGCCTCTCTGCCAGCTACAATGGTACCCACAGCCTCAATGTGCTGAAGGACCCCTGCAGTTGTGTGCCAGCCTTCCCCATGTCTCGAAGCCTGAAAACAAGGACTACTCTGCTAATTGAATCTCTGGATTGGGATTCACAGCAACCTGAGAGTCGAGAGAACCAGGACCCTTGTATTTCGCTGTTGAACTGATTCGAACAGTGACCCACTGGTTCTGCCTTTGGCACTCATCTGATTTACAAAATGCTGTGTCATACCTTTCAAACTAGTTTGCCACCACATCCATTATGCATGTTATTGCCTCGGCTCAAACAAAAAGTAACTTCTGCACACACACCGTTCTAACCTCTCTTTGAACTGCCAGCATCTTCATGCTGATCTTAAGGTGCTATATAAATAACGCATCATTATCATTATCATTATTGACAGTCGACCAGACCCTGGGAGACCATTCAAATTGCGACCTTTTAACACTGCATCAAACTGCCCAACTCAAACTGTGCATCCAGTCACCAGCATTTTCTTCACCTCAACTGTCGAACTGAAGATGGTGGTCCTCATGACCTGCTCTTCTTTGAGCATCTTTTTGAGCCACAACAACCCTCAGTTTGAAGCCCCTGTGTCCCTAGCAGACCCCATCACCTGTTGACTTGAGCCAACTTCTCATTTGTTGGACCTCGTCTCGAACTGCTTGAAGCTTTGAGTCATCCATTGATCTGATCTAGTGGTTACCCAACGACTCAAACCATCTCAGCATTGAATTGCTGGCTCATCAAACTGCCCCTCATATCATCAGGTTCACAGTTCTGAATCATCACTGGACATCATCTCGAACTGCTGTAGCTTCACATGCTGACCCTAAGCAGCCATTACTGCAACTTAAACCGGATCCAATCTTTGAACCGACTCTGATGAGCCATCTGAACTGATTGGATCGAACGCCTATCTCGAACTGCTCTAAGCTACTATTTTGAACCAATTTGATTCCCACTCCCCGTTTGGGGTAACCCGAACTGCTGCATCTGAACTTGGCTCCATCATTTCACACAGCACCAAGAAGACTGGTTTAATGCTGTCAAATCACCAAGAACTACAGAAAGGTATTACTGTGGAAATAAGCCCGGAGACTGCGGGCCATTACCACCTAAGGTAATTCCCACGGGGCCCATAGATACGCCCGTAATGGCCCTCAGTCGAGGGACTTATTGCCATTAGTACCCTGGCCCGTTAGACCGGGGTAGGAATGTTTTTTTTCCCGTCTGCGAGACACGTTACGTTTCGCAGCTGAAGAAAAAAAGTTTTACAAAGTTTTAAAAAATGGCCACCGTGGACAGAAAACATAGTCCGTTTTCTCTTTCTGTGGTGGCAATAGGAAACAAAGAAACTGGCTGCCATGGAAAGGGAGAAGGGATTACACATAGCCCCCTCTCCCTTTCCTTGGCAGCCATTCTGGAACGAAAATGCTGTCAGAGATGGGAGCGAGCTGCATGCCATTACATGATTGGGATTACCATCCAGTAAGGCTCAGAATCCAGACAACCAGGGGTAAGTGATTTTCTTTTTTTTTGCACTGGGTACTAATGACTATTAACTGCCCTCTGGGTCCATCTTTGGGGCCTAGAGACTCGTTAGGACACCTTTAATCCCTTTCTGCACACAATAGTATATGATTTCAGAGAACATGGGAGTTTTTACTTGCCTTCCACCCCATATTAATTACTCAGAGTACTGAGTCTTTCTTCCTTTGCTTATTCTGCATTCTTTCCTCATGGGTGAGTTTTGTGTAGTGTTTCTCCATTGAGTGATTTTTGCAGATGGTTTGTGTAAATTATATATTTTTAGAGAAACTTGATTGGACATTCCCTTTATTTTGCACAGTTGTAAATTGTTGTTTTGATTGCAGCCGGGTCACATTCACACCCCTGTAGCCTTCCCTCTAACATGTTGCCACGAAAAGGCAAAAGAGGTACATCTCTTAACTCTACCTGCTTTACCTTTATGATTTGGATAACTCTTGTGTGTTGCAGTCTGAGAGCTGAATAGGCACTTTAGCCACTACTTATTTTAGTACTACTACACGGCAGAAGTCATTTTGTTACATTGGTGGCAGTAGCTGGGATTCGAGACACACTGTGCCTAAAATGTAGAACTTACATTAGATTTATGGCCAGATATCTTTTAGTACCATGTAACTTGACCTTGTCAGTAGGTAAATTGCATGAATTATGCCAAGCAAGGGGACACCCATGCAGCAGTAAGTTTAGGGAAAATGAACTGTGGAAAATCCTCCAAGCTTTGAGTAAACTAGGGGTTTGGAGGTTGTCCGGGATGCCAATAGTGATACTGAGCTTCTATCTCAGTTACCCATCTCTCTAGGGGCATGGATGTGAGTAAGGAAAGGAACCAGAGGCATAGCTGGGGAGTGCCGGGGGGGCTATAGTGCCAGATCTTTTGGTTGTATCTCCAGATAGAAGCTCAGGGGCTACAAACAAAAGGCGAGCTAGTCCAGTGTTCCGACATGAGCCTCGCCCCAGATCTTTTCCAGACCTAGCAACACCCCTGAAAGCAACAGCATTGATGCTTTTCAACATTGAGCCCAGAGAGAAGGTAGTGTAGTTACCCAGAAGTCTCACCCATCTCAGGTATCAGCCAGGTCCCCAGCCTCTGTAAACTCCAAGGCTTCCTGCAGGTCCTGAGGTCCTGAGGGAGTCAAGTTGGGGAGAAGTAAAAGAGAGTTCCTCCTAGAATAGCGAAATGTTCCTTGAAGGAGCAGAAGGAGAGGGCCCAGACTGCTCTAGCTGAGCAGAAATTAAGCAAAACAGAGGGATGTGACCATGCTGGAGTAGCACAGACTTGAAATGGAGAATCATCTGGAGGAGTGAAGAGATACTTTCAAGTGGTTTGAAAAGCGGAAGCTTGCATTATGTCTCCAGGTGGTTGAGGAGGAGTTGTGGGGTGTAGCCCTTAGGAGCCATCTACCAACTGCTGAAACTGATGTAATCCTTCATTTTGCTCCTGAGGAAAGGTCAGCGAATATGTCTACACTAACCAGCCCCCACCCTTCTAAAAAGAAAAAGAGTCCTTTTGGGGTGCAACATCCTGGTCTAGAGCTACTTCTTTTGTAAACGGGTGTGCCCTTTGATTCTTGTTCCCAGTACAGCTTCTTGTGGAATGGCTGTTTTTCTGGGGAGAGTGTTGCCTGCCCTCACAAAGGAACAAACAGAGGCCACCCCCAAGGCTACTGTCTGGCTAGCAGCAGCAGCAACGTCAGACTGCCTGGGGAGAATACACATAACCATTCCGCAGCTGATCTGGGCTCACAGGGATGAGACATGTGTGATATCAAATTGATTTGGCTTGGATAACAACGAGAGCTGCTGCCCACCATATCCTAAACCCAGGTAAGGATTATATTTACAGTTTAGTGTGCTACTCGGGTAGCAGCCTCATAGTTATGTAATTTGTGGAGCAGGATTGTGTGTCTTGAATGCAGCCCCTGCACTGCAGAGACTTTGCTATCCCTGGAGCTGTCAAATGAGCAACTGTGACCTCTGACCCTGTTTTGTGCCACTGGAGAGCAGGCCTTGCAGGTCAGGCAACTGATGCAGCAGGACACATGTGTACACTATGCTTTTGGCCTGGGGCTAACGAAAGGGGGATTTTCACTCTTAAAGAGGGAGTTAGCATTAGATCGGTCATCACAGCCTCAGTCAAATTACTCAGAGTAATGCACAACACACTCTCAATATCAGAACAGCCTTTGTATCATTACTGGCTGAATACATTCAATGTGCTCAGTGTTACTGGTGGCCCAGTATCAGAAGCAGACCAATAGCATTAATAGCTCATTATAATCAATGGCTTAGTACTGGCAGATGTTAAGTATCATCATCAGTAGGCTGGTATCAGCAACAATATTTGCGGTGGCTTGAAATTGTCAGCATCAGAATTTGGTCATTCGGTTAATTTACTATTTGGCTAGCTCTATCAGTGGGACAGCACTGGCTCAGTTTCGCCCGGGGCTCAGAATTATATGTTGATTAGTATCAAAAGTGGTTGATTATCTTCAATCATTGGCTGGATTTTATTAATGGTCCAGTATTATCAATACCTTATATTTCATCAAAGCCTATCAGTGGTATGTGATCATAGTGTTGCTTTGTGTATTTCTGTAGAAGCATGGTATGTTCATGCACATGTGTCATGTCCATTTACTTGTGCAAACTAGAGTTATAGTTGAACTTACCTACATGCCACATATTAATGTCCTGTCTACATCTATGCAGCCAAGGTTGACAGGCTTAATGTATGGATGTCTTGGATTGCTCCTGGGAAGCCAGCAAACACGCTCATTACCCATATGTTGCCCTTGCAGATGCTCTGCATATTGATGGAGTACGATTTATGCCTCTTGTGGTACAAGTATTCTGGAGTATTCTGGAGTGGGTTGGTTGAAAAGCCATATCTGTGCAGCTTGCTGCACCCACCACTCTGTGAAAACGTGTACGTCTGTGGAAATGTGTGGTTCTTCTGTGCATTTCCCAATGATTGCTGGCATGCATGTGTGCTGCTGTGCATGGCACACACTGTAACGCAATTTCTGGTTTAAGCACTGTGATTGGCTTGATTATGAGATACCCATCGCAATTCCATTTGTCTTCTTGAAGGAAGGGCAAGGTTACCAGTGCCACACACACAACAACGGGTTCACCATGCTGTGTGGGTGACGGCAAATCACCTGCCAGCTCGTCTAATATAAGTATGGTGTGTGTTGTGTAGTAGCAAATGCACAGTAGCTTCATTTCAGGCATCCCCAAACAGGCAGCGGACTGGTGATAGATGTCTGCTTAATTGCATGTGCAAGCTAGGCTATCATGCATTCAGAGGCCCACAGTTGCTTGGGGTTTAGCAGGAGTTGCATTTGTAGCTTTGCCTTGCATTTTATTTCCCTGCTCTGAGTAGGTGTAGCCTGCATCTGCCTCATCCTCTTGACCATATTAATCTCACACGTTCTCAATTTGGAGGTAGGGTGTGCACTTTAATCTTTTGAAGGCATTAAACACGGGTTTCTGTGGTTTGTTGTGGTAGTAACACGCTGTTTGTATGTATTTGTCCCTGCGTTGCGCGACTCATGCTCTTTTCATACCCACGTTCTTTCACTGTTTATTTGGTTATCCATGTATATTTAACTCTATGGGCCTCATTACAAGTCTGCTGGTCTGGAATTAAGGGTGCCGGTAGCAACGTACTGGCACCCCTTTGGGACCGGCAGACTACAACTGTGCCTGCCGGGGCCTCTGCACCTGGCAGGGCTGACTTGCCGGCTGTAGTGGCCCCGGTAGGCACAGTTGTCACGAGAGGACCATCACCATTTGCAACGGTGCTGGTGCTTCTGTGTCTGCACTTCCATAGAGTCCTATGGGACTCAATGCGAATGAGGAACAACATTTTCTGCCGCCTGAGATCCTGGGCTGCCAGGACTTGTAACATCTCCCAAGTACACACTGTCATAGGAAAACTTTACAGTTTTCTTAAATTAGCCTAACTTGGATTTTCCTACATATGACGAATTCTCCAAGCAGTGGTCAGTGCGTAGGCCGGAGGCTGGACTCAAGTTTCAAATAATTGGGCCCTTAGTACTTGACGCAAAAATTATGTTTTCATTGAGTCTTGAACCATTAGCTTCTATCACACTTTTCTTTCTGGCAGGAGTAGTATGATGACGCGCAAGTGGTTGTGATTGAATGCAAAGTGATATGAGTTAAAAACGCAAAGATGATTTAACACCAAAAAATACAAGCCTCCTATAATTCCACCCTACGAAGTGCTAACGCAGGGATGTTATGTAGGTGTCGCCAGCGGTCGCAACTGCGACCCCTGAGCTCTCCCTTACTACCCCTGTGGTCATCCTTGCTACCCCTAAAAATAATTTTTAAAAAACTTTTTTTTTTGTTTATTTTTTGTTATTTTTTGTATGCATGCTCCTTGGCTGTGGCAATGGAGTGGCTGGCTTTCTTGTTTAGAGACCTTAAAAAAAAGAACAGGGGTTCCACAAGTCTAGAACTTTCAGCACTGACCCTAAATAAGAAAAAATAAGAATACCAATTAATTTATCTTTCTGGAACTCTATCCAATAATTGCTAGACTCATTAAAGATTTATTTCAGGCACACTTCAGGGGTTGAGTCACTGATTAAGTCTGTTCTTAAAAACATCAACTCAGCCTTTTATCCTTCTGAGGTCGATAAAGTAGTAGCAACACAGGTTGGGTGATATTGTATGTATATTTGTTCTATATAAAGCACTTAAGAGTAAGTACTATATCATAACACATCATTATCATTTGGCCATGGACGTCTGCTTGCATTCACAGTCATATGGTAATATGGGCCTATACACACTGATCTTAACGATACACTTGGCGATCCAATCTTGTATGAAATGTATATCACATTTAAAGTGATAATGGAACCATATTTTTCGTAGTCTACTTAGGAATAATGCTATGTGATGCCACTTCCTGTTTTGTCAAGGGGTGAACGGTTGTGTTCCATCACTTCCTGTGATATCACGTTGGGCTGGGGTCAAATGACATCACTTGCTGTGATGGTCAAGGGTCGTGTGATGTCACTTCCGCTACCCCTGGCATTTTGGTGATATTACATCCCTGTAACACCCTTCAGAATGTTCCAATTTATTTTTACAAAAGCACAAATAATTTTCACGAAAAAAACAGTCATGATTTTAAGACAAAAAAGTGAATAATAAAGAAGGAACAAATTTACATCATTAAACCAAAACATTTGAACTGCATGAGCAGGCCTCTGGGAAATGTAACTTTATGATCAAAGCCATAATGAGCTGTGGAGCATCAGAGAGACCACAGGTAGTATAAAAACATAGCTTTAATACAGAATAATGCAGATTAACAGCAGCTTCAAGTGAGTATGCCTGCTGTTAATACAGGGTAGTCCACCAACAAATGTAACCCAGTACGTACCTTTGTCAGAAAATTACGAAGTAAAATGTGTTGTACAGAAATAATTTCCTGTCAACTCAACATTTTGTTTTGTTGACATACTTTAAGGAAACATATTAATAGAATCTTTCAGGTTCACACGTGCAGGCAGCAAGCTACATTGCATTCACGTAATGAGAAATGCAAAAAGAGCAAGCACACGGTTTGCAAAATGAGAGCTTGTTTCATGAAGTTTGTCCCCACCACTGAGTAAGACGTATAACTGCGTATCACCTCTTCGGACCTACTGTATGGTTAATCATCAGTACACTGAGTCGAACTCTTCCTCGTCATGGTCCGTACAGAATGAGTCATTTCTTCCACGGTAGTTTTTAATATATTTTTTTAAAATGGGCTATTCTTTCCTTGCCTTGGGGCAATAAAACTCTTGCCGTTTTATTTAAAAAAAACTGTTGTTACCCCCAAGCAGTTCCTCAATGGTCAAAGGCGTGTGCAAGGGAGGACATCCAAGACTATGATTTAAAAAAAAAAAGTAGGACTTTGTGTAGTGCATATTGCTGGCATGTAAAAAGAGCACGGATCCTTCTTCTTTCTTTTTTTCTTCATAATCCTTAAGAAATGAAGATTTGCTAAGCAGTCTTTGACCATCATGCATCGGAAAGATCAACTAGAATAATGCAATAACCAGGGCCCATGTGAACATATCCGGAGAAACTCGGGAGCAAATGGACTCCTTGACCCATGAAACCCTGTAGTGGAGTTACAACAGCAGTCTGCTATTGTGGAACAGGGTATCAAACAGGAGATGAGAATCCTCGGGCAAGAAAACCACTGTAGAAACCCAATCATCAATTAGGTACAATATCCCTAACTGCATGGTCATAATCAAGAGGCGATCATCATAAGAGGGTGCAAAGTCAACCAGTCCGAAAAGGAGGCATCAGGCTGGCCTTCCCCCGACATAAAGTGATGACTAACAATCCTTGGAGTAGATGGAATAGAAAAGACCAGGAAAGTCAAAGGGCATCCTGGGACACCATAATACAGTATACGAGGCACACATGTGCAATCCCACCAGAAACTTCAAATAATTGTGGAGAGTACACTATCCATGTAAAAAATATAAATGATCTGATCTTGACAGTGACACGGCACAGAAAATACGTACAATATATTGCATACATACAACAGAGCGAGGACTCGGGCAAACAGAAACGATCCATACCAACCCACAGGAAGGAGATTTATAATTGAAGCATGAACAGATCTTAGCACAGAAACGTCTGACCTTGCAGCATTTGGCCCAAAGGATGCCAGTATGCAAGCAATAAGAACATGCATCAACAGAGCTGTTGCCCGAAGAAATCATTTCCTGACATCAAAGCAATGGTGCCGTGTGCGTGGGTAATTTAAATGGAAGACAACCGAAGGACTCTGAAATAGATGAGAACCTTGTTCAATGGCTGATTATGACTCACTCTACACATAAGCTCATAGTAAAGCAGTGCATTTTCACAAACATGCGTGTTATTAAGCTAAAGATTGTACTGCTGCAGCAAGGCAGGACACCCCAAGCTATCATTCCAAAGAATGGATCCCTGCAGGATTCCAAACCTTACCAATCCAGCATAAACTAAAAAGGGGGTCTGTAAAGTGAATTTCCCCTGAAGCAGGCTCGGGTGATAGTGCTGATGTTGAAATGCTGAGCAACTAAGTTCATGTCTGTAGTGAGCAGTGAAAGCTCCAATTACTCTCTCTGTTCCAGAAACGCATGTAGTATATGGTTCCCAGATAAAGGCAATATCAAATGCAAGTCTCAAAGAAGTTTTATTTTACTGAGCAGAGAGAGTTCTTTACTATTAAAGTCATGGGACCTGGCACAGTGTTCTGTTTGTATGTGATTGCTGTGTAATCCCTTCTGCAGAATTTGTTTCTGCTGCTTACTGCTGCAAAGTATTTCTGTGTTGTTCATGAAGAGCAGCCATTTCCTAATCGGCCAATCCCTGGTTTGGCACTATAAAAAACCCATATCACAACCACACAGAAGATATGCCAAAGGCAAGGCCATGTGTGAATGGAGAGAAAATGCATATGTTTTATGGTTTCTATGAAACTTTCCACTTTCCATATTCTATATTAACCATATACAATATATTGACTTAGCTTAATCCTTTCTAGTCTTTTCCTAGTGACCGCCAGTTTCTTATCGTAAGGGACATGTATTACACTCAACAGCTTTGAATCAAGTGTGTTACTCTTTTTTTTTGCACCCAAGTCACAAATGTTCTCTTCAATGTATTCTTCTGAATGCCAGATCATCTATGGCTAAACCCCACTTTTTCATCGAATAATGCAGCCACAGGTGGATATGCTCTGTCTACATGAGTTGCCATTCTCAGGGGAGTTCCGTGCGACCTTTACCAACCTTTTTTCTAACTGGTCACTGAATTCTCTATACAGACCCGTTGTCCCATCAGGCGGGGTAGGTTTAATCCATAAGGACACTCTTTTCTTTACTACCGACCTTCGCACTGGCTAAAATGCGCACACGCATTCCAATTTCTCTGTCCAATTTCTCATACCGCGGACTTGGGTCCCCCAAGGGTGTTCACCTACAGCACTTACGTCCATACCTATAGAAAATGGTGCTATACAATGCCAGATTACTTTACATTACTACATAGGGTGGTCCACAAGTAGATTCTGGGATCTAGTCCTCGAAATTAGTACAATGTCACAGTTCCAGATCTGTAAATAATGCACCACCCACCAAATACCAATGTAGGCTTTGTTGACTGTCTGCCAGATACAATCTCAGCAATAAGAGTGGGCATGTCACGTCTCATGATTACTGATGGTTTTAATGTACGATTTGCCATACTGAACATCTACAAACTTGAAATATCAGCACAAATCGGGCAACCCTGGGTCGGTAGTTAGAGCAACTCCTTAATCTGTCATATTACTATTTCTGACCGTCAGCCTCTTGCCTGGTCAGACCTCTCATTCATCGAGTTACTTATGTTATTAAAGTCTAAATATTGGAAAGGTGTCTTAATGTAAGAGCTTTCTCTTGGAAGCCTCTGAATACTGCATCCACAAGACAGGATCATGGACACTTCTAATTGCATTAATTATTATTATTATTTGCGAATTTGTAGCCCGTAGCTAAGACCCAAGGGTATCTATGCAATAGGGATCCCGCTCTCACCAGAGGCAGACAATCAAGGTCAGTCTAAGAGAAATAATTACCTCGATTTTATTTTAAATAAGAAGGTTTTTCAGGTCTTTTTGAAGGCAAGATGACCCGTAATTGCCCTTAGCAAAAAAATAAGTGAGTTCCACAACTGGGAGACAGACACTGAAAAGACTCTCCCCCTCCTCCAATATTCACTCTAAAAAATGTGGGGACCGTCAGCAATAATAAGTTAGCCAAGCTTAAGTTCCTCAAAGGGATATACTTCACAAATGTATCACGAAGAGAAAGAGCACCTTCCCCATACTACGCCCGGTGGATTATACACATGGATTTCAACTTAATTCTATCCTCCACATGAAGCCAGTGGAGGTTCTGAAGTACCGGAGATACATGCGAGAATCTGGGAAGACCAGCAGCCAAACGTGCTGCAGAGTTCTGCAGCACTTGGAGGCGCTGAATCAGGAATTTAGGCTGTGAAAGCAGTGTTGAATTGCAGTAGTCTAGGGTCCCTGAGATGGTGGTCGAGATGGTCAGACTGCACAGATTCACTGGAATAAACAAACTGATCTTCCTCAAGATCTTCAATTTAAGATGACCTGAGCTACACCTGGTGGCAACTTGTAGATACGCTGATAGGGAGAACGCAACCTTAATACCCATGTTCTTCACAACCGACACTGGAACTGGCAAAGGGCACAATGAAAAGGGCCAATAGTCAGTGTTCCACATTGCATTAGCAGCTGCTGACCACCCAAGGATCATGACCTCAGTCTTTCCGGCATTCAGCCTGAGGCAGTTGGAATTCATCCAACTGCCTATGCCATCTAGGCAGTTCCTCAGTCTCAAAGTGAGAAGTTCTTGCTCCCGGTCAATTTCCAGAATCAGCTGCATATCATTTGCATAAGCATACAACTGACACCCATGTGAATGAATGAGTTTGGCAAGTGGAAGAACATAAATATTAAAGAGCAATTTTGAGATTGCTGACACCCGAGGGACACCGCAGGTTAAAAGGGACAGTGCAGAGGAAAATGGAGGAAGAGAGAGTCTGACTGTCAAGAAAGGCCCTAATACAGGAGAGAGCCAGCCCTCCCGTCCTGATCTCATGCTGGTAGTGGCACAAAATAAGATGATCAATTGTGTCGAATGCCACTGATAGGTCAAGCATTACCAACAGGCCAACTCCACCCTGTTCCAAGATCACATTCAGATCGTCAATGACGGAAAACAGCACTGACCGGGTGTCCATTGATAACCTAAAACCAGACAGGAATGGATTCAGAGCATACCGGTGCTCGAGAAAGTCTCTAAGCTGGGGGTGACAATCACTTCCAAGGCCTTCATCAAGAACATCAGCAAAGAGATTGGACGAAAGTCGTCCAGGTCTGCTGGATCGAGCATCGGTTTCTTTAGGATTGGAGATGCTACTGCCCATTTGAGTTCTTCTTCTTCATTAGCCTTGTCATCTAGGCTTTCAGCCCCCCAATATGGTTTTAGTATTCTGGGCCCACCTCTTGGCCACAACATAATGACCCTGAATTTTGTTTTAACTTCTTTCGTGCGTTCATATGAGAAGATCAATGCAAACTTCAGTGAACAGACCGCCTCATGAACAACACTCTTGACAAAGATGGCTTTTGTGGAGGGTTTTATTACTGCAAATAAGCATGTTAATCACTGTCAATCTTGTTCTCAAAAAATGCTCATGCTGCTCCTTTATTATTATCTCCAATAGTAGTGGAAGCGCTTGAACAGTCAATCTCTTCATCACTCATTGAATGTGACGTCAGGGGTCTGTTCAATAAATTACATCAATTAACGCTCAGGATTAGCTAAAATTCATCTGTCACTGCTGCGACAATGATATAGCCTCATATCAACTGAATTTCTAAATTTGTTATCAGCAGAGAAAAAGTCACAGGTCAAAAAGAGGTATGAACAAAAAGCAGCAGAAAAATATTAACAATCAAAACACATCAAACAACTTTGGCTCTCACAAATGTTTGCATGCTTTAACATTGTCTCCTAACTACCAAGATTCTACAACACATGTGGTCCTGTTAACCCCTTAACTGCCAGGCTATTATGTAAGTCTATGCAAAAAGGACGAGCATAATCGTCCTTGGCACTTTTTAAAGCCCGTAGGGAGAACCAGCAGCCTGGTGTAAGGATAAAAGACCAAGTTTCCACACGTGTCTGGGAACTGGAATCTCTAAGATCCCTTAATTATGAGACATATAAGGACCTTTTAGGAATCTCAACATACTCAGTTGATCTACCTTCCCATCCTACTGGAGTACTTGCAGTGCCCCATTCAAACTTGGACACTTTAAATGTTCAAATTGTAGCTCCTAACAAGTTTGCTAACACTTTCTCAACCTCAATTTAAGCTTGCGAATGAGCTCCCCATATTATGTAACATTAGTAACCAATATTTCTCTTTAAATCAGGGGGAGTTTAATCTAATCCAATCTTAGTTAGCAAAAAGGCTTATTTGTCAGAGAAGGAACAGTTAATTCCTTCTTTGTCCCAGTGTTTTTCTTCTAGTCCTTTCTGGATACTGAAACAACGAAGGGAAGCAGTTCTATAACACTCTACTCTACTTCATGCAGAGACTAGTTGCTAGACTTCCACATAAAAAGTTTTGCTGCACAAATGTGTCTTATTGGAACACATACTAACCTCATCTGGTCAAATAATGTTTAATTGATCTAATGTTTTAATGTTATTTCATTCAATTCCCAATTTAACCACCATTACATCTAAAGATATAGACCAGGTGGAGTTTGTAGATGACTATTTGCTAAATCAGGTGCTCTTGCATAATAACTCCAATATAGTTACACAGGTATTATTAAATGCAGCTCCACAGTTGCTCCCGTGTGGGTATGATTTAGTGAAAGTCGAATATTTTGTTTTTCTTGCTAACAATCAGACCAACACGGCCAGTCTCCATCCTCTTACCATAGCCAGCTCTCTCTCAGAGATAAATAAGAAAAAGTTGAATATTAGTAAGACCAATGGTAACTTCCTTAACTTAGAAACTAACTGGTAGTGGTTAGCTGGTGCACTCCATACAAAATATTTGATTTGATGTGTTCGATATGTTCATGTTTCAAGAGACAGGGCTATCTACTTGCCCCATTCTGGGCGTGTATCAATTATTTTTTAATCCAGCAGTCAAGGTACAAAGAGGAAGACCTATGGCGGGGTTACTCATTGGAATTCGCAATACATTAGGAATCTCTGCCCTTTTTGGAAATCCCCCAATCCTTTTATTCAATCAGTAGAAATCTTCTGGGATTCATATAGATTTCAGGGGTTAGGATCTTTCTTGTCAATCATCATATATTGGAATCCCTTGAATCTTCCCCAGCAGGTCCTCTTCGATAAAGTAGAGGGTATATTAGGAGATTGGCTACCCAAAGTACAAGTGTGATGTGCAGGGATTTCAATTCTTGGTGCCTTGATTGTAACTCTCCACTGAAGCCGTGTTCAGCTAATTCCAAGTCATCTAGGAATTGGGGCATGGACTGGCTAATTTTGATGTAAAATTGGGGTTTATATATTTTAAAAGGAAAGGTCGAAGGAGATATTCCTCCTCAGGCAACTTGGAAGTGTGGTTCTCAGTGTGCTTTAATTGATTATATTTTTGTGTCTGAGTGTATTTTTTAGAGAACGCGCTCTGTGTAGAGAACTTAGAGGTGAATGCTGGGAGAAATCATTTAATTTGGAATGGAAAAACGTATTTAAATGTAATAATTGTTAAATGACATTACAATGAATTATGACTTAACTAATTCATTTGCTCCTACTGAATACGTGGCTATCCTCACCAACACATATCACCACATTTCTGAATCCAGGAAAGCCCGTTTTAAGAATAACAACACCTTTAATTTAGAAATATATGGGTGGAAATAACAACTTAGAGCCCCTTTAAGATTACTTAGGAAGGAATATCCTAACCAGTGAACAGCAAAGGTTAAGAAAGAAAAAAATAAATGTAGAAACTGCTTAAAAATGTATCAATTTTCATTATTATAGAAATATGCTGGAGCTATGTTAGAATCTTGAACCTCAAACAACCCTGCTGACTGCTGGAATCTCGTTAAATGAATGCCAATGCCTCATTTGCTTTATGCTGACAATGCAGTCCTAATTGATCAAACTCCCATTGGCCTCCAATGCCAATTAAATGAGTTACATAAGTATGCTGAGAGTAATGACCTAAAGGTTAATATATTAAAAACTAACATTTTAATTAAAAACCCACAAAAAAACAGAAAAAGCAAAGGGTTACCGTTGGTATCTAAATTTGGAGTCTTTGGAGAGAGTGTATACTTTTATATACTTGGGTTTCTGCTTATCAGGTAACAATAACATAAATATGATAGCAAAGCATTTGAGACACAAATTAATCTATGAATTTGAATGGAAAATGTGGAAGATTTTCAATATTGCCATTTGTGAAGTTTTACCAAATGAAGGATCGTTCCTATTATTTTATATGGTTCTGAAATCTTTCGTACAGTACCATTTGATTTTTAGATTACTGTAGGGGGAGAGGCATTATATTCAGCCCCCCTGCACCATTCCTACATCAGGTAAACGATGTATGAACCAAGGGTGAGACAGCTCCACCCATCATGTACGTATGTTCATCTCCTATATGTGATAAAAGTATATGAACACCATGTTAAGGCTTGTAGTCTGTATTCCAAATGTATGCCTTTCCAAACGCCATCTTCTTCTAGGCCCTCTGCCCCTCTGTTGAAATGTCCACTCTTCCTCGCCCAGCACTGCGCACAGCCAGCCCCTACCCACTCCACCCTCTGTCAGCTCAGCGCGACTCCTATTCTCACAGAAATGCAGTCATTCATTATTGCTATTAGCAAGTATTGAGTACTGACAAGATGCGCTCATCCCAGAACTTGAGACCAAGGCCTGCTCCAGCCCCAGCTCCCCATCCATCTCTGCTGACCGACTCATGCCCTCTCCACCCCCTCCATGCCAAAACACAGTCCCTTGAACCCATGCCCCCATTCTCTTTGAACGCATCTGGTCATCAGTTCCCCCCTCCCCCTGACCACCTTACGTTCACCCACCATATATCTAATCCAGAGTGGCCATATATTCTGGTGACACAAACATTGATCCCCAATGCGTTTGAAAACATGAGACCTCAGAGACCACAAATCAGAGATCGTCCCTTCTGATAAGGTACGTGGAGGAACCCCCCCTAACCCGATGCCCCGATAAAAGACACAGGTTGGAATACCCCTATATCATACTAATTGGCTCTTTTCATGTGATAGTTTATACCAGCCATTAATTTTTGCATGCCAAAGTTTGTAAGTTAGTTTAGTTAGAAAGTTTTACATCATCTCTGAAGAACTCTGCCTGACCTTCACACCGCGGAGACGAGCCCAGCTGACCCACATGTGCCTGGAGCGACTACAAAGCGACTGCCAATCACCATCTTGTATCCCATGCAGTATCAACTGTTCTATATGCCACTCTCCAATCTGATGCAAGAATGTTTACCCTATGTATATCATCATCAGTGATGATGTGTGTCCTTTTAACGTGCTGCTGTCATGACCCTGGCTCCTGGCCCTCACTGGCAAGTCAGCCTTCCAGATAGGGCCAGGTCAAAAGCCTTAAAACCTCATCCAAGACTCTCTTGGAGTCAGTCCTGGTGCCTTTGGCACCAGGCTCATAATCATCATGAAGACCAACATTAGAATGGGACTATTTACTTAGGACTATTTAAGGTGGGGGGGGGGGGTTCAGCCAACATCGAGGTACACACATAGCTCAGTTACAAGGAACTGAGCTATGCGGTCTAGTCTTTTGGGTGTGGCAGGCCTGGGACTACTTTACCTGGACTACATTACCTGAGACTATTTAAACTGCACCCAAACAGCAGAACATGCTTTGCGTTATTCTGCTGTGGGCAGCGTAACGCTCACCGTGTCCAGTTCTTTGATGCCAGTTTACCTGAAACCAAGGACCTGCAGAGAGAGAAAGAACACTACGAAACTTACCTGGAACAGCATCCTGTCTTCAATCCATCGCCGACTTCAGTTCCACTCACCTGAAGGTACGAACTCTATCATCCGGCATCGCATGCATCCTGGAATACAATAACCTGGAAAGAGGAGAAAGAAAGACAGCATTAGTAAGTTTTACTCATGTTTCCTCCCGAATGAAGAAAGCCACAAAATTCTTACCTGGGTAGTCCTCTCCTGGTCAGTATCATTGCTGGAACATTACGGCGCTCGGCGAGGAACATCGCAACCTGCAAGGAGAGAAAAGACACAGGTTAGCAATATAAAAGGCGAAACAGCGATGTGCATTGCTCATTACTCATCGGACAGCATCGCGCACACCGCGCTTTCATCTACCGGCCCATGCTCATCTTCAAACTGCATGACAACACCAAAATAACTTTCCATACCTAAAAGGAAAGAAGCAAGACATTATTATTCGAACTAAGAGGAACATAAGAACTGCATATAAAGACTGTAAAGCAGCAAACCTACGGAGTCGCAGCAGACCTGGATTCCCACACGGGGGGCTTGCACCAGTGAAGTAACTTGGTCGCTGCTTGCCCCCCACATCTACGCACCCCTGCCACAAGGAGCAGGACGGAGAATCCACCTTTTACAATATTAAGACCCATCTCTAACCAGAGGCCTTACCAAGGGACCAGGAGAGGGTTCGAGAGTGTAAATCACCCAACCGGGGCTGGGTGGCGTCCCCATGGATACCAGGCGAGGGTAACAGCTGCTCATGTAACTTTTGGCAGAGCGCTCTCGGGCAGCAGAGTTCTTTGCTTACATTTATTTTACTTATATACATTTTGGTTCCCTTGCAATTACTCTCCTTGTTTCATTCCCTAGTGAGATGTGTCCATTTATTCTGTCTCTTGGTACATGTGCATGATAAGGTGCCAGCCTTCAATACATTAGAAGGGATCTTCTGGACAAAACTTCTCCTTTTACCAAAGATTGTCCTTATACAGGTTATAAGATTGGAGTTGGGTCTATTATCCTTGGAAGCAAGAGTAACATGGAAAACGTCATCATTGTTTCGGAAATGGTGTGCACTGAATGGAGGTACCTTGTATCTGAAATTGCATGACATTACTTTAGCCAAAAGTGACACATTTCTTAATGATTTGGAAAAATCTTGCTTGGATGTACTTTGCCAAATGGGATCTTCGGTAGAGGTGTTAATGTCCAATCGAGCAGAAGTAAAACAGAAATTGTGGTTAAGTGACTGAATAGAGACCCTTACTCAATGTAAAGGTTACACATTATTATATCATTTCAATGGAGACAAGAAACCCTTTATTTGTATCTCAAGATATATCTTGTGAAATGTCCTAATCTGTACTGAGGAAATCAATTTTTAAGGTTCAGATTAAATTTGTACCCAATGAATAGAATATTGGGAGCGCGCCTAAATTTAGATAGGAACATGCACATTTGTAGATTGTGTCATTGTCATAATACTGTTGAAACTCTGGAACATGTAATGGTGTGGTGTCCAGGTATGGTGAATCTAAGACAACTGCATTTTGTTTTTTTTTTAAATCTCATTATATTAGTGTAACGCAAGAAGAATGGTGGTCCAGGGTATTAAATGGGTCACAAGTAGCTTAGCCTTGGCTACAATTACATGTTTATCTGTGGTTTTTCATAATGACTGCAAATAATTATTGTAAGGAAGACTGTCTTCACAGCGATTTATCAATGGGTTGATAAGTTAGCTTTCTAAAAAATTTTGTAAGAATTTTATGAGAATTGTTTTATAACTAGGAATGTATGCTGGATTTTAGATTGATGGTTGTATTTTAGTATGATAACCAATGGACGAGGTTAAGGGTTGTAAAACATGTATGGTATTTGCTATTTCATTTGTTTCTTTTCACCTTGTCTTTTATACATTCTTTGTATTTGAATGTGTACAAAGTTTGTTTTTCAAACTAAACTCGCCCCAAAAATGTTTGGGGGGATTTTAGATTTACCTAAGATGTATTTATCTTTCCTATTTTTTCCTTGGCTGTATACACTTCCATATTTTGCTGTTAAGTCAGGGGCATATAAGGCCAACATGGTAAACGTGTGCAAATAAACATGACTTGGACAGCAGATGCGGTTTTCTGGATCATGGTATCAAAGAAATTTAAATGGACTTCACAGTACTGAGGGGTATTTCTGAGGACTATTTACTTGCTTCTGACTCTGCTCGTCCAAGCAGATGTTGTGGACCTCGCTTGTCAAGTATTCTGCCAGATAGATGTGGGTGATCACAGAATAAGTGTTCTTTGAATTGCCGCGTGGTAACCACTCACGCTGTCTGTTCAACAGGTTTATCTCTTTCTCGTGTTGGGTCTTGTTCCAACGTTGTTTTGTGTTAATTCATGTTCTCTTGAGGTTGGGCAGGTCGTCATTGAAGCATTTCTTGCAGCCTTTGCTTAGCGCTACTAATAATGTAATGCATCTTGGAATTGCCCGGAATATGTTAAGATACACATATCATTTGTAATCTAGCACCACTTCAGTAACATGCACAGAAACATATGTGTATTGCAATTCATCAATTTACATGACCTACTGTCCATGTACTACCTGGGGCACTATAACAGCAAACATGTGGACAAATGATGCATTTCTAAACACAATGGGCAGTAATATTGGCCATAATCCTAAATACAGAGTGTACTAAGTCTTCAAATGGGCCCACATTGGCCTACAGACCTATTTTGTCTGCCCTTTAGGCACTGCTCCTTTGCCC
This sequence comes from Ambystoma mexicanum, assembly GCF_040938575.1. Taxonomy (NCBI): domain Eukaryota; kingdom Metazoa; phylum Chordata; class Amphibia; order Caudata; family Ambystomatidae; genus Ambystoma; species Ambystoma mexicanum. Next base: position 810,700,050 of record NC_090932.1, read on the forward strand.
TGTTCGCTACTTAGTGCTTGCGGACATGCAGTTAGCTATTTGTATTATGGTGTTCAATCATCAATGTTTGGAGAAATAACCATATATGTGATAGACATGTTACTACTGGGAAGCATAACCCATTAATAACAGCATATTGATTTGTGTCCAGTATTCCTAACAGCAAATGCAACTACTTTATTCAGTTCCCTCTCTGTGAATGTACACCATAATAGGGTAAAACCAGTTCACTGCCTTTACACTATGCCAAGATTCTTGTACATCTGGTACCTAATATCCAGTTGTAAAATTCAGAAAAACGACAAATCAAAAGAGATGAGGTTTGGTAAAGTGTCAAAGCTTGAAAGTAAACTAGAGCACATTGTTTGCCAATGGTCTCCTGGGGCTTCATTATCTACATTTTGCACTAGCCTATAACAAATAGCAGGTGACATTAACACTAGTTTTCTTGCTTGTTTAACAAGGATTGGAGGAAACCTGCTTTGCCCGAATCCATACTAAATGCATATTTTTGCACTGAGACAAAGTAAACCAATGTGATTGTGATGCTACGCTTGCTCCGCGACATTCGAATACACAGATTTGTACTAAAGTCTCAGCTTTCCCATTAAATGCAACATTTATTGGTTTAGCCTTACTGCATAAAGAAAAACACATGAAAGAAAATCAGTTTTACGCTCTAACTTTTGTTGACTTGGATCAACATGTTATGTAATAGGGTACAAGTCAGATTTGGTTTCAGCACCAACAATCTATATGTTATATGGATTGGGTCAAAGCATGCTTGCCCCATTCAGCATCAAACAAGCAGCACAATTGTTGCTATGTTTCTTTGCTCACCTCTTTATAGCACTTATACCAAATAGATAATTTGACCCTAGGAGTGATCTTCTTGCAAACGTATCATAACAAGTAAGCATCTGCCATGAAAAAACCTCTGTCCCAATTGGAAACCTTAAATTAAATGGGGCTGAAAGGCATCATCTGCCCGAGCCCTCACTTAGTATATTAATACTAGGTTTTAAGAGTTACAATGCATTCCTGAATGTAGGGTACCAAGAACAGATCACTGCTGTGCACACTGCACTCCCTGCTGGTGGTGGAAAGAATAGAAATCCAAGTTCATGTGTATAAACCATGTGGCAATCCATTACATGATCATGGATCCCATTTGTTCTGGAAGATCTGCATCCATTGGCATGCCAGCCGGCCCCAAACCAAGACTATTTAATTTGGGTGGCAGAGTCCTCTCTGTCCAAGCTGTAACCTTTTGGAACATGATCCTTTATAACCTTTATTGGCTTACAATACAGGCATTTATTTTTATTTTTAATCTTAGCATCAACCGAACCCCACCCCCCAGGTGAACTCTGCTTTATAAAAGAAAAGTACCTTACCATATAACAGTACCATACCATAACATCTGATCCATAAACCAAGATGTTAAAAGTCAACTGTGGGACAATTTGAAATGAAGAACTAGAGATAAAGACACCTGAAGGCAGAGGATTTTGTTTCCACACAGTCACCAGTTGAGAAGGCCCGGTGCCACAGCCTCACTTTTAGATGAATGCATTGTTTCACCTTCACAGCTGTCTAAATAGGCACATGGTCCAGTTCTTGAATTTGGCGATGGCACCTTTGTAGGTTTTGCATCATGTTTTGAGCTTGGAGTTTCTGAGAGCCGTGTACTCTCGAATAGTGCCACGTAGGAATCCAATACACAAAGTTGAAACTTTGACAGGTCCTCGAAATTAGCAAATGTATTTGAAATACAAGGAATTTCCCAGAAAGCAGAAGAATGGTGTAAAAGATTGAGGAGGATGAGCAGACATTCAGACCAATCAATCAATTCAACTTTATTTCGGGGAGAAAACTTTCCTTTAAAGTACAGATTAGCATTTCGTTAAAACATAAAGCATGAAAAAAGCATTGATTGAAACATTCTGACATATCAGAAACAAATAAAGACACCTTATTAAAATGATTATACAGTCCTCAAGAAAGAACCTTTTTTCTTCCAGGCACATGTCAAGTCGTTTGAGACAGCAAACATAACATCAGTGAAATGTGCCTGTTTGCATAAAGGTTGACCAATCAACAAAGATCTCAAGCCCCAGTTATTAATACAAGGTTTCACATTTATTTTCTTATTTTACTAAGGAAGTCATTTATGGGGCAATTGAAAAGAAAGTGTTGTAAAGTGTCTTTGTCTGTTAAGCAAAAGGGGCACATGGGAGAAAGACCATTATGCCACTTGGCCTTGGCAGTAGTCAGTGCTACATTGCCAAGCACATTTTGGCATATAAGGAATGTCTAAGAGGGTCATCTCTATAATCACCCCCCCCACCCCACCCAGCATGTGTGTATCTTTGCACATGAGGTATTCATAACCCAGAACCAAATGTAGGCACTTTGTGACGTACTCACCTTAGAAAAACTATGAGTGAGTATCCAAAACAATTGCTTTGTCTACTTCCTTTATGGACTCTTGAGAAGACCAAAATGTCCCCAGCCCAAGTTTCAAAGCAAGAGCCTTTATCTGGTGGAAGCAACCAAGCAAACACACATTACTGTGTGACAGCATATCCTTTAGTGCATCACAGCATCTCTTGTGGCAAAACCCGACCATATGCACACCCAGAGCATTCACGGTTTAATGTCAATCAGATCTTGGATGCAGAGTAAACCCAGTTCCATATATACTTGGTATGTTGGGGGAACTACGGGGCAGGCGTATCAGCCTTTTAGAAAAAAAAAAGAACTCTGTTATTTTAAGCATGCTACAATTGCAGTCCATCATCGAAAAACAAATTAAAAAGTAAGGGTACTAAGGTGCAACCATTTTCACCCCCTTTTTGAACCCGAAGTTGTTAGGGGACTTTTGTCCCCATCTTACTCTTGCTGAGGAGTCCGCATAGAGTCTGAGGATTGCTTTCAACAAATCCATTTGAACTCTTTTAGCGAGAAGTGCTTCCCAGAGTGATAATCTTGGGATGCTATGCAAGGCAGCCTTGAAATCAACAAATGAAGGCTGCCCTTGTTTAGTTCCAAATATTTCTCATAGGTTAATCCTAATCTTGGCACCTGGTCGACTGTACTCATCCTGGCAAAGTCCTCTTGAAGATGACTGAGTGTTTCTTGTTCCACCACCCAATCTTCTAACCTGGAATAAAGAATTGTCCCAAAGCTGTTACTAGATACGTACAATCAGACCACTTTCATGGCATTCAGTGGATTAGGCTACATGGCAGTCTGAGCTGTCATCAGTAATTTCCATCAAGCTTCACAAAGGGTAGATGTTGGACGGTTTGGTAGTCTGGGATGAGGGATTCTGTGGGGAAAGAAACAAGGCTTAATGCCCCATAATTCGAAGGAGTGTTGCACCCACCAGAGAAAAGGAGCCAATACCAGATAAATACGCTGACTGAGTGCCTGATTCAGAGCTAGTGCTAATTATAGTGCTGAAAGCAGACATTCTCCCCTTCAGTTTCCAGCACCACCCTTCTGGGGTGGGTGGAAATATTGGAGGGTAAATGTCATGCTTTCCAGCAACAAAAGCTGCATACGTCTACCCTTTACATAGAAACGTGTGCTCCAGGGGCACTGCGAGCATTTTCTAAAAGACTGCCACCTTTCTAGTTTAAGAATGTGTTCTTAAGCTTTCATTAAACTAGACAAGTGGTGCTGCAGTCCAAGAAATGCTATTTTTATAAACGAAAAAGTGTGAAGCAGCCTTTAACGGCACCTCACTGGTATCCTTAACTCCTCGCATTGACGTGCTGAAGCTGTGCTTTTGAGAGCTGAACCCCCTGGCAGTGCCAGCCCTGAATTTCTCATGGTTGCTAACGATGTTGCCAAGCAGTAAATTATGCTCATGCTAAAGTTGTGGCTTTGGTGCCAGACTGCAACATTAGCACTTCATCAGAATAGGGTGCTTTTAAAGAAAGTGTTTATCCTTCATGTATGAACACTTCTGTGTTTTTGCATGCACCTCAGAATCAGGCCGAGAGACCAGATGTAGGCAGCAGATGGAGCAGTGCAGGCAACCACTTGGAGAACACAGTATCATTGTATAGTATACTAGCTACACCCGGATATATATATATATATATATATATCTCTCTCTCTCTCTCTCTCTCTCTCTCTCTCTCTCTCTCTCTCTCTCTCTCTCTCTCTCTCTCTCTCTCTCTCTCTCTCTCTCTCTCTCTCTCTCTCTCTCTCTCTCTCTCTCTCTCTCTCTCTCTCTCTCTCTCTCTCTCTCTCTCTCTCTCTCTCTCTCTCTCTCTCTCTCTCTCTCTCTCTCTCTCTCTCTCTCTCTCTCTCTCTCTCTCTCTCTCTCTCTCTCTCTCTCTCCCCGTGCTCTCTTTCTGTCTATCTCTCACTCTTTCCTAACTTTGTAAACTGGCTCTTTTCGGAATTGTACAATGTTTAGATCTAATAATCACGTCCAGTGTATTTTGATGAAGATTTTAAATTGAATAAATGTGATGCAGTAAACAATTATGTGAGCAAATGTGTAATTACATTTGAAACCATAGGGCTCACCTTAGAAACTCTATTGGAGTATTCAGCTTGTTGAAAAAAACTAGTATGTATGAGTGATTGGTCTGAAACGTCATAATATAATAAAGTACACATTAATTAAACACCTTAAATTTGAAAATAAAAAAACTGGGAGTGAGAGCACCGTAGCTGCCACATATATGACATTTCGGTGTATGACATGCTCTTGGAAAAGGACATTATTTGCGTTGGGGAGACATTAGATCTCTCTCATGCTAATTGCAGATTCTGCACATGGGAGTAGAAAACCTAACGCACCTGACACTCGATTGTCGGGGATCGGATATCCTGCGCAGTCTTCACGTGGGTCCTTTTATCCATGATCCCATTTTTATTTGATCAGACTCCTTCTGGGAAAGAACCCATAGAAGGGCCTCCAGAGAATTAACATATTAATTTCCATGCTTTTTACATAGAATTAATAGAATTAATTTGATACAGATGTAATTGTAGAAGCACTTTCTGATGGTAATCAATGTGATTATTTTCGGAAAAACAAAAGTATGTATATGATTTTTTCATTTCTTGTAATCGCATGCATTTTAGTAATGCGTGTTTTTATAATGAATGTGTGTTAAAAAAATGTAAAATTAGGAATGAATTATGAATTGTATTTATTTTTTTACTATGACTTGTGCAAGGTTTAGCGTTAAACCGTGAACACAATAAACACATACATACATTTAAAAAGGCATACTTTTTAAGAATGGTGCACTTGGTGTGCTGAGCAAATTACTATGAAAACCGGGTTTTATGTCTTTTTTCACTAAGTGCATAATGAGCACTGGGCTTGTGCTCATTTCATTTTTCACAACACTCACCCTAACATTAACATGCTTGTAAAATTGAAGCATATGTACTGGTTCAGAAATCTTCAAAATGAAGATGTGAGGATAATGTAGCTGTGACCTCAGTCATTGGGGTTCAAGGATTATTCTGAAATCCTTATTTCTTCCCCAGTCAGAACTTTAACCGCGGTGTCACAGTATTGATGGTTGTGCGATTGGTCAGTTCCACATGCACAGACATCCTAAGAGAATTATATACGTAGATACATTATGAGGGTACAGATTGGAACAGCTGTGCTGATAACACAGCCCCAGAAAGCTGGAGGAAGAAAGCCCCTTACAATCATGGTGTGTACCCCTAGATTATGGTCGGTGGAGACTGTAACCAAATAGAAATATTGAGAAACCACGATAGAGTGCAGGACCTCAGGAAGTAAAATAAACTGGGAGGATGTGCGACGCGCCAGAATCAGTGCCTTGACATGCGCGATGCAGCTGATGCCTACATGCTGAATTCTTAGGCCGCTAATGGCGGAGACAACCTCACCTGGCTACCTCACTCTGAGAGCTGAAAAAAATAATGTAAGCAGTATTCAGAATTTTCAAGAAATGTAACATTCAAGTGCAGGTGTCAAGGAGGTAAACTAATGCAGCAGTGATGCATGGCCGCAATTACAGTGATTGCTTCTAGTGCAATAAGGTTTCAGGTCCAAACTCCATGCTCATTATACAAAATGATTTAATTGCAAATGTTTGTTCATCGGAAGGCATTGGAAGTGAGCAACATATTGCATAATTGGCTTCAAACCTGATTAAAATAATTACAAACTCATTTTTAATGATTGCAGAGGAAAGGTTCTGTCAGTGCCGTGAGGTAATTAAGGATGAGGCGACACGGCTAATCTGCTGGAAAGCCATTGGTAAGTGCGGCATCTAAGGCAAAGGAGATACATGCTTAGCTACTCTCAACATACTGAAATGAAAATTAGAGTAGAAGACGGTTGAGGCGTTCTGTACTTAAAAAAATAAACAGTATTCCTATTTTTAAATGAACAAAAGGCAGAACAGCAACATCCTTTGAAGATTAAATATGAAATACATGTTTAATGAAAATGTTCATACTGTCCTACTATCTTTTTAATGAGCAAATCAGTTTTAGTATGTTTTGTTTTAATAGGTGATGTCAGCCATTTTGGGTGCATGTAGCGGGCCCGCCTTAGTTGAAATACCTGTGCTATAGATATTATAATAAAATGATATTTGTTGAAAAATCTTCACAAAGCTTCCCCCTCACATTTATGACCCCTCACAACACACACGCGCCAGGGGTTGCAGGTAGATGCAGTCATGCACAAGCACTGTAGCTGAAACATTCAGCCAGACATATGGACACACGAGAAACAGTCATGTCAGCCAAGTGAGTCCATGTTATGAATTGATGGCCCACCAAACACACAACAAACCTGAGGGTATTCTCACCCCTGAGTCCTCTACGCAGGTGGCCAGGGATGCATGCCTGTATGCCATTCAGGTGTGCCAGTCTGCCATGGCCAAACTTGCATGCTAGCAGCTCAAGGAAATGTGCACAATTTGCGAATGCATGCAGGGGTGCATCCGTAGGATGGCATGGTCTCTTGGCCATTCCACTGCCGCCATGGTCACTCTCACCCAGAAAGTGTGGGAGCACAATGACTCCTCCTCGTCCAGTGTGAAGCAATCAACCAGGCAATACAGCTGGCCATGCAGCACATGTAGGCCCAGAGGTCAGAACCCTCCACCTCTGTAACAGCCACAGAGGGCTACCTTCGTGTAACTCCAAGAAGCCGCTCTCAGTGCCTTCTAACTGGAAAGTGAAGAGCCTCATGCAGAGGAGGCACAGGATGTAACAGTTGGGCACTGCAATGGTGTGCACACTGTGTGTGTGTTTAGGGAGGGTTTGTACACTGTAAGTGTTTGGGGACAGCCTGTTGGGGTGGGTGCATGGGTGTTTCTGGAGGGTTTTGAGGGTGGGGGTTTCGGGAGAGTGTGTTGAGGGTAGGGAGTTGGGAAGCTGTTTTTGTGTAGTGCATTTCAGATATCACATTGTCACATAAATCACATTTTTACTTGAAACAATGACAGGACGTTTGTATTTGTGTACAAGTGTTGAAAGTATATGTGCAGGACATATACATAGGTTCAAAGGGGGTGCAATGTGGATATGTCAATCAGAAACAATTCTCAGGCAGTTCCTCCTGGCCCATGTGCCCATCCCTGGCCTCCATACGCTTGGTGTGCAGATGCATAGGTCCCGCAGGCAGTTCTGCATCATCCTCAAGGGGAGACATGTCCAGATCTGGTGGAAGGGGAAATGTTGCACCTGACCCAGATATTACTTAACATCGCACATGCCAAGACAATCTGTCCCACCTTGTCGGGGCTGTACATTAGCACACCTCTAGAATGGTGTAGAGATCTGAAGCGGGTCTTCCACAGGCCGATGGTGCACACAATGGTCCCCCTAGTCTGGACGTGGGCCCTCTTGTATGCCACTTCCTGTGGCATCTGGGGATTATGTTAGGGAGAATTCTCCGGAATGGCACATTTCCCTTACCTACTGAGTCCCTCAGCAGCTTTGCTGGATTTGTAGGATGAATTATTTTCATCTGGTAAAAGTGTGAGCCTTTTTTCCCACTCTTACATGTGTGTTTAACATATTCTTGTGTTCATAGACTGTGGAGCCTCACCTACTCCATAGGCATCATCCTTTTACTGTGTGTTACACAGCACCTTCAGTGCAGTGACACAGAGTTGTCTTTTTTACTTCCCAACTCCGACTCCATTTTTTGAGACTGACTACTGTCTCTCAGAACATGCAAAGTTGCCATTGACTTTATTAGTCTCTTTTAAAACTCACAGACCACGTACAAACAATCTTAAATAGAGTGCTGGAAAGGGTTAATACTTATCCCTTTTTGTCTGTTTCTCTTGGATCATTGTTTCGCTCCCTTTTCATTAAGACTTGGTTGGTGGCAGTGGTAACTACCCTATTTTTCCTACCGTGGTTATCTTAAATAGCCCTGGTATTGTTTTAGGCTATCTTGGTAGCATCGAAATTAAACCAGCTGGACCATATACATTTTTATATGGTTCCGACTGGGTTTATTCACCATTTCTTTTTGTAAAAGTCTTTCTCGTGTTTTTCTCTGCGTGCCAAACCAGGTTTGGTTCCTTTGTTCACAGTCCTTTCACAGGCTTCTGTGCAGAAGCCCTCTTGGGCACCTGTATGTCTGGGGGGACAGGATGTGAGGGAGGGGTTTAGGACTCCCTGCATAGGGTCTCCTTGAACACTCAGGTCGAACTCGTATCTGATTGGCTGTGGTGACTGTCCCGACGGGACAGCCACCGTGCTCTGTGATTGACAGCCCGGCCATTTGACTGGGGGAAAACTGCATAAAAAGCAGGTCTCTGGGTTTGGAAAGGCAGAGTCGCCACTGGAATGAAAGAACCGAAGAGGAGCTGACACAAGAGGACCCCTACAACGACTGAACTGCCTGGTGAAGCCCTGCTGCAGGTCTGAATCTTCATACTCCAACGACAGGGAAGACCTTGAAGGAATCTTCTCCCCTTGAGCTGATGGGAACAACCAGTTTGCCAAACTGCTCATCAGGTCTCACTTCTCTGGTCAAATTTGTTGTACAGAGCTACAGTGAACCGGATACCCAGGAGGAACAGACCCTGCTTGCGTTTTAAGGAGCGCACCTTTTATTTGTTGCTTTGTTCTGCTGCTGGTTTCTTCCCTGGGCAGTGCAGGACCCTCCAGTCTTCCTACTTCGTGTCAGTTCGACAGTCGCTTCAGGAACCATGAGCCTGCAGGACCTGCCAGGAATGTCTGTTAAGAAGGATTTCTGAACTCTGTCCAAGAGGGTCAGAGGTTCAGAAGGCCGACCTAGTTTCTTGGAACAGAGTAACCTCCGGACAAGCCAGACCAATCAGGGTAGCTATGGCAGGCGGTCAAGGCTAAGTCTCAGGAGGGGTGAGGGTGACTGAAGGACCTCAATGAGCACACAGAGCAAGGACACATACACATTACTCCAGACAGGTGTTATATTAAAAATATAGACACATTTATTACAAGGCATTTGTAACACAGACCAGGATCACAGTATCACTAAGTAAACCAATACATCACACTCAATACAATATATATACAAGACCAGGAGGGTCACAAGAGAGGACTGCACGAAATATGTTGACAACCTAGAGGGGACGAAAACAGGCAGTGCAGTTAATCTTTAGACCCAGTTCCACATCAGTTATTCACCTAACTAAGAGGCAGTCCAAGCCCTAAAAAGAGTGGAGCCTTGTGCTCTATAGTACATGTGTGCCAATGCACGTGGTCGTTCCAATGGACAAAGCAGGGTCTCTTTAGGGGTCTCTAACAGCTCAGGAAGGTCGATAAGGCAATGAAGAATAAGTTCCCACTATTCAAGAAGGACCTCCACTTGAAGGCAGAGGCAGTTCAAGAGTTTGGGATGGAGTCGCTATTTCGCAATAGCAGTGGACAGGAGAGGGGCCCTCTGGGGCCACTCGGGGGGGAACTAATCCACCCCTGGATGAGTCTCTTGTTCAGGTCGGTTAAACATTCTGGACAACCCATCAGCATTGCTCTGTTGGACACCTGGCCTATGCTCAATAGTGAAGTCAAAGCCTTGCAGACTTATGGACCACCTAAGCAACTTTGAATTCTCTCTCTTCATGTTCATTAGCCACTTTAAGGGCTTATGGTCAGTTTGCACAGTGAAGTGGGTCCCATAGAGGTAGGGCCTCAGCTCCCTTAGGGCCCACACAACAGAGAAACATTATTTCTCTACTGTGGACCATCTGGGCTCTCTGTCCTGAATCTGGCGACTAATGAAGCCAATAGGGTGTTCCTTACCCTTCTCATCTACTTGTGATAGTACAGCTCCTATCCCAGTGTCAGAGGCATCTGTCTGCACAATAAAAGGTCTTTGGTAATCAGTGGCCCTGAGAACAGGGGCCTGGCACAAGGAATCTTTTAAGCCATTGAAGGCCTTCTCACACCCTTCAGACCAAGTTCCCTTCTTGGATTTCTTTGGAGTAGTGAGAGCAGTCAGAGGGGCAGCTATGGTACCATAGTCTGCCATGAAATTTCTTTAGTACCCAGTGAGTTCCAAAAAAGGCTCTCACCTGGGTCTGTGTAGTGGGGTAGGCCAGTCTTGTACTGCTTGTACTTTACTGAGTAGAGACTGTATCCTCCCTCCACCTACTTCATGTCCAAGGTAGACCATTGATCCTTGTCCAATCTGGCACTTGCTGGCCTTTATGGTTAAGTGGGCCTTCTGAAGAGCCTGTAACACAATCCTAACATGTTTCACATGGTCACTACTACTATATCATCCAGATATGCAAGACAGAATTCATCCAAGCCATTCAACACATGATTCACAAGCCTCTAGAAAGTGGCAGGGGCATTCTTTAACCCAAAAGGCATTACCCTGAATTGGTAATGACCCTCTGGTGTTGAGAAAGCTGTCTTCTCCTTGGCATGTTCTGCAAGAGCTATTTGCCAATAGCCTGCAGTAAGGTCAAACGTGCTGAGGTACTTGGAGGCACCCAAAGTATCCACCAACTTATCTGTTCTAGGCAAGGGGTGTGCATCTGTCTTGGTGACAGCATTCAGAGCCCTGTAATCCACACAGAACCTCAATTCAGAAGTACCTGCCTTTGGAACCAAAACCACTTGGCTGGACCAAGGACTACTGGAGGGTTCAATCACTCCAAGATCCAACATGTTGTTGACCTCTGTCTTAATGTAAGACCTTACTTTGTCTGACATTCTGTATCCCCTACTTTTGGTAGGTACACTGTCTCCTTTGTCTATGTTTTGTTTGCACCAAGGTGTCAAACCAGGGGACTGTGAAAACAAGGGGGGGGAACTGCCTAAGCAAAGCTTTCACCTCAGCCTGTTGATCAGAAATCAGGTGAGGGGGCACTTGGACACCCTCAATGGAGCTGTCGGAAGGACTGCTTTGGAACAGGTCAGGAAGAAGTTCAGACTCCTCTTCAACATCTGAAGCCAACAGCAGTGCTGCGATTTCAACTCTTGGGATGAAAGCCTTCAACCTATTTACATGGAACACTTTTGGAGCCTGACCAGCCCTTCCAAGGTCCACTAAATAGTTGACCTCACCCAGTGACTCCACCACTGTGTAAGGGCCTGCCCACTTGTTCTGTAAAGCTTTAGGCCTTATGGGATTCATGATCAGGACTTGCTGACCAGGTGTGAAATTGATGAGGGAAGCCTTCTGGTCATGCCAAGGTTTCACCAGAGCTTGCCCTGCCTTAAACTTTTCACTAGCCAGACCCATCAGGAGTACCATCTTTTTTCTGAGCCCTAGCACATAGTCCACTGTGTTGGTAGTAATGGGGGGAGTGGGCATCTCCCATCCCTCCTTGACTATGGCCAAGGGTCCCCTTACAGGGTGACCAAAGAGAAGTACAAAGGGGCTGAAGCCAACACCCTCTTGTGGTACCTCTCTGTAGAAAAACAGTAAGCATGGTAACAGAAGATCCAATTTTCTTCTTTGAGGTTCTTCCAGAGCCCCAATCATGCTCAAGATCCTGTTAAACCTTTCTACCAGGCCATTGGTCTGTGGATGATAGGCAGAGGAAAACGTATAGGTAACCCCATATTCCTTCCACATGGCCTGCATATATTTCAACATAAAGTTGCTGCCTCTGTCAGACACAACTTCTTTAGGGAAGCCAACCCTAGTAAAGATGCCAAGCAAAGCTTTTGCAACTTACTTGTCAGTCACAGTTTTCAATGGGATGGCCTCAGGATATCTGGTGGCATGGTCGACCAGCACCAGGATAATCCTATTGCATGAGGATGTTTGGGGGTCATGGGGACAAACAATGTCAATTCCTACCCTCTCAAATGGTACCCCCAAAACTGGGAGTGGTGCGAATGGAGCTTGGATTGTTGAGCCACTCTTACCAGATAACTGGCTAGAGGCACAACTCCTGCAGTGACTTTCTACTTGCACCCCCATCTTGGGTCAGTAGAAGTGCATAGATAACCTTTGCTTGGTTCTCTTGATTCCAAGGTGACCAGCAAGGGGCACTTCATGCGCCAGCTGCAGGAGGAAGGGTGTTACAGCAAGGGGAATCACCAACCTCCTATGGTCTCCTTCTGTAGACTCTGTAGGCTCACTAGACAGGAGCCCACCTTCCCAATACATCCTGTGCTTCCCATGAGTTTCGCCCTCAAGCTGGGAGCAGGCCTGTCTCCTTAGGCCTTCCAGAGATGGGCACTCATGTTGGGCCTTACTAAATTCTTCCCTATCAGGACCACCTTCCACTAATAAATCATTTAGTTCAGGATGGTCATGTGGGTCAATTGTTTCAGGTATCACCACCTCCTCGTTAGGTCCTGGTGATTGACCAACTACCTCCACCTCAGTGGTAGGTGAGTTAGAGGGAATGTTCTCTTTCCCCTTTGGCTGGGGCATAGCATTGGTCTTGGCAAGTGCTGCCCTTTTTGAGACCTTGTGCAGGGTCTTTCAGCTGTATCTCCCACAAGCCCTAAAGCTCTGAGATCATTTCCCAGCAAGACCTTTCCTGAGACATTCCTCTGTATGCTCACTGGAATTCTGACTGCTGTACCATTGATAATAAGACTAACAGGTATTACTGGGAACATGAGAGGTGGGCCATCAGCCAACTTAGTGGGGGCCAGAGGAGCTCTGGCAACTTCCTCTGGATCTACCAAGATAGCATCCACTATAGTTCGACTGCACCCACTATCCCTAAGAGCTGGAGTATTTACTCCATTGATAAGCACACTGTCTTTAAAGTAGTGCTTGGTATTATCTGGAATAATAGCATACACCTCTGAGACTTTAGGCTCCCAGGAACCCAGGGAAAGTAAAACTACCTCAGCTTCTATCCCACTGGGGAATGAGTCTGAGGAGAAGGATGCCCCCGTAATCTCTTCTTCCTCATAGGAGGAGAAGGCCAGATTAGCAGAGTAGACCCCCAAGGTTTTGACCTTACATCTGGGGTCCCCCTTCACATGATCAGTTGCTCCACAAGCAAAACAAGATCCATTGGGTCTGTTTACATAGGGAGGCTTACTATAACCAGAGCTCTGTTTTGGAGGCTGACCTCCACTACCCTGTGAGTTCTATTGTGTCTTACCCTTATTCCTTCTTTTGTGGCCCTTCTGGGAGGACGTTTTATTAGTTTCTCCAGCCTCCTTATCTTTGGACTTTTTCCCCTGCTTACCAGGATGAGTCTTGTCCTTATGGGACACCCTATGTGACACCCACATATCTGCTGCTATGGCAAGTTTCTTAGGAGCTATCTCCTTTGAATTTGCCAAGTGCTGCTTAAGCTCAGGGGAAGAAGATGCACAAATGTGTTCCAGCATGACAAGACATATCATACCTTCAAAAGTAGAGACTTTATAACCTTCAACCCAGCCAGTCAAGTTCTTTAAGGATTCAGTTACATAAGATACCCAAGTACCACCTTCTTTCTTTTTGTACTCTCTGAATCTTTTTAAGTATTGGGAAGGAGTCTTTCCAAACTTTAAGATGAGAGTTTGCTTCAACATTGCAAAATCTGCTCTCTCAGCTTTTGACATTTCCATAATGGCACTGCAGCCAGAATGGGGGAGTCTGCTAAGTAACCAGGCAATTATATCAGCATTGTCAACTTGTTGAACTTCACAGGCATACTCAAATGCATTCAGCCAGTCCATAATGTCATTCTCTTCCTCATACACACTGAGCAGATCTTTATGAAACCTTGGATGAGAAGAAGCCCCAGACCCATGTCCAGGACCCTTGGATCCATTGGCAACCTGAAGCTTGGCCAGTTCCAACTGGTGATCCCTGTCTTTCTGTTTCTTCTGCCTGGTCTATTTTCAGTTTGGTCAAGTTGAATTCAAGCTTCTTCTGTCTAAACAGCAGTTCTTGCTTCTTGAATTCAAGCATGGCCTCACTTCTAGTACTGGCAGAGGAAACACTAGACATTACATCCTCCAAAACCTCCTGGGTCCCATGAACAAGTGCAGCGACAGAACCATCAGTTCTGCCTGTGGGTGCAGCCCCACCTCCTTCTGTACTGTCCACAGGAGCTATGGCATTAAGCTGAGCTTCTTGCCAGTCCATGATTCTTTGGATCATTTCCATTTTTGTGCCTTGAGCAGATACACTTCTCACAGCACACATCCTTCTCAATGTTTCAGATTTAGAAGCATTCAAAGTTAACAAGGTACTTGTTTCCGTACTGTTTGATAGGACTATGGCCTTATTTTTAGTTATACTACAACAATTCACTATGCGTCCTGTTAGGAATAACTTGAAATGCCTTCACTAGTATGCAACACTGGATACCTTCAGTCCTATCCCACCGCTGTACACCAATTTGTTAAGAAGGATTTCTGAACTCTGTCCAGGAGGGTCAGAGGTTCAGAAGGCCAACCTAGTTTCTTGGAACAGGGTAACCTCTGGACAGACCAGACCAATCAGGGTAGCTATGGCAGGCGGTCAAGACCAAGTCTCAGCAGGGGTGAGGGTGACTGAAGGACCTCAATGAGCACACAGAGCAAGGACACGTACAAATTACTCCAGACAGGTGTTATATTAAAAATATAGACACATTTATTACAAGGCCTTTGTAACACAGACCATAGCAAAGGATCACAGTAACACTAAGTAAACCAATACATCACACTCAATACAAATATATACAAGACCAGGAGGGTCAAAAGAGAGGACCTCCAGTTTCACTGCAGCAGGCTTCAGGGGCAAGAGGGTCACAAATGCAGTGGACTTGCAAAGGACGTTGCCGCAGCAGGGCAACACGGTAACTGTGTTTGCTCTGGTCCGGGTGCACTCGTCTCACTTGGACCCCAAGTTACGAAATTCGGTGTGAGGGTGCCGTGGACACAGAGCTAGCAGTATACTAAGTTTTATGGGTCTCCTCGAAACGACGGCGGAGACAGTGCAAATGCCCTGCGTAAACTGGTCAGCCCACTGGTTGGCCCAGGGAAACATACGAGAAGGCTTACTTGAAGGCTTTGGTGAAGGTGGCGAGAATAGTTGGTCCCACTATTCCAATGGGTTGAAGCGTCTCACAGACCTTCTTGGACGACCAGATGCAGAGGGGTCCCATGGGACAACAGCGGGTGCAGGGTGCCAAACCTTCCATCGGGTCACCAGCGGTTTCTTGACTCAGCTTTGTAGTTGCAGGATACTCGGATCCTATCCTTTGTTCAGTGAGAACTCAGGAGATCGACATGGTAGTGGTGTTTCCATCCTCCTCTTATCCAAAGATGCCTTCGCGCCAAAACAGAGAGGACTCAATGGGAGATCTGCTCACAACACTCACTCCATACGTGGACCAATCACAGACCAGAGTGGTCTCAGGCATTCAGGACACTCCAGACTCTCTAGCACCCAGGATGTGTATTGGGACCAGACATCCCAGCCCACATCCTGGAGGCACACACACAAGGCATGCAGAAGCCTGCGAAAGCATTGGGATTCACGGGGAAATGCATGATCAAATAAGGACTGGCCTGGGTCGACTCGACCTGGGGAAGTGAAGGGGCAAGATGGCCAAAGGACAGGACAAAAAACCTTGTTGCATGGCCATTTTGGACCCAGGCCACCAATTTGTGCCAAACGTGGATAACATGGTTAACATGGCAGGAAAGGGTTAAAAATAATGCAAAACGATAGCTGCCACCAGTCCTGTCCATGACACATCAGCACAGTTCATAAAAAGTTAAAAAGTCGAGCGAGATTATCTAGGGTATTGGGAAATGACTAGAGACCCAAGTGCACTGTATAGTAAGATACATTGTACACTGGTTGCATGTTGCCCAAAAGTTGCAACATGAGGAAAAGGACTAAGGGAAAGAAAGTCTCCCAGCACTTACTGTCTTAAGGGCATGTCAGTTTCCCCATAACAAGTGAGCGAAAGCCCAGAGGAGTGCAGCTGAAGGCTGTGCTTCTCTGGCAAAGTCAGTCAGGTATGTTCAAACATCAGCAAAATGTTTGGGAGTTGACACTTGGAGGGAAAATTACATACACATATGAAATCTTTCCTAACAACGTCCGCCTCAGCTATAGCCTTCTTCTTCATTTAAGGTACTGTTCAAATCCGGTTGTTCGTTTCGGCCAGCCGCGGTGAAATTGTGTGAAACCTTTCGCCACTCTGAGGGCTTGTCCTTCTCCACTCTTTATGTTTTTTTAACTTTGGTTTTATTGGTAATTTTTCAGAAAAAGAAACAATGACAACACCGGGAGCAGTATGAATATCACATTAACATCATCATCAAACCCCTGTAGTCTCCTTCCCCCCTCCCTCCTCACCCCCCTCCCCAACTACACCCCTCCCCCCAGAGTCCCATCGTAAAACCAATCGCAGGAGTCGTCAACCATACTCGAAGTTCAGTGCTTTGGAGCCATGCTGTGCGTTCCCTTAAATGCTGGCTTAGACGGATCCGCTGTATCCCGGGCCGTGGGCTACCCCATTGTTCTTGAGTCGTTCTCTCCGGGCTCCATGGCCCCCCCCGCCCCGTGTTGTCCACGTAATGTCAGTGAGCCTCCCAACCCCATGCCTGGTAAACCCCATACCAATTTGCCTGGAAGGTGCTCGATTCGTTGTTTACCATGGCTGTCAGTTTGTCCATGAGGAACATGTTCTTCAGATTTTTTAGCCAGTCTTCCTTAGAGGGGGTCTCCGGACTTTTACACCTTTGCGCTAGGGCCACCCTTCCTGCTCGCAACAATGTCTCCCACATTCTTGGGTACCTATATATTTCCGCCTCCTCCGGTGGGAGGCCCAACAACATCGTCAGTGGATTGAGTGGGAGAAGTTCTTCGGTGACCTCCGCCATCCATCCCCGTACCTTCTCCCAGAACCCCTGTACCTTAGGGCAGGACCACCACATGTAACCCTTCGTCCCCACTTGGCCACATCCTCTTGGGCAACTGGGGGACACCCCCGGGAACATCTTGGATAACTTAGATGGGTCCCCATGCCATCCCTGTAAAATCTTAAAGTTGTGCTCCATGTCCGACGTGAACAGGTTCCCATGGAAAGCTATTTTAAACACCCTGGACCATGCGTCTTCCGAGAGAGCCTCTCCTGCCAGGTCATTCCAGAACCCAGGAGACCCTCTCCTCCCTTCCAAGTTAACAGTGTTCAATATTTGGTACATTTTGGATACTATCCCCTTCCTCGTTGTGGCCGTGTCTAATAACTTTTCAAAGGGGGTCAGCTGTCTCCGCAGATTCAGGCCCCAAGTCTGGTCACAGAGTATGCCCTTCAGGCACAGATATTCAAAGACTGAAAGAGACCCCCGCCCAAGTGCTTCTCGCTGCTCCTCGTATTCGAGGAACTCGCCCTCCTTGAACAGCTGCCCCGCCCATTCCAGCCCCCCATCCGACCAGGACTGGGCATTCCTGAATCCCCTGCTACCTAGTTTTTTTTGCGGGTGGCCCCAGAGCGAAGACATCGGGGAGGGCCAGGACGTGAGGTGCGCAGTTGTGGGTCCCTCCTTCCAAATCGACCAGAGTATTCCCAGGGTTGGGTGGGTCTGCAATTTATTTGGGATGTGTTTACGCGGCAGCCACAAAAGGTTGCGTACTTTCAGAGGGTGGGCATTCATGTCCTCCAGATAAGACCAATAGGTGCCCATCCCCTCCCTCATGTGTTCCAACAAGACCCTTAGCTGGGTGGCCCGGTGGTAGAGAAGGAAGTCCGGCAGCTCGAAACCACCCTCCTCCCTAGGAAACGTTAGAATGGCCTTCCCTATCCTTGGGTTCCTCCCTTGCCAAACAAACTCTCGGACAGCCCTCTGTAGGTCTCGAAACATCTGGTCGGGGACCCCCGTTGGAAGTGCCATGAAAAGATACAGCAGTCTTGGGAGGATGTTCATTTTCACCGCTGTCATGCGCCCGTACCAGGACAGGATCATACCTCCCCACCTTCTCAGGTCTGACTTTATCTCTGCCATAATGGGCCCATAATTCGCCGAAGCCAGTTTAGAGAGATCCCTTGCGAGGAGTACACCCAAGTACCTGATGGAGTCCTTCCCCACCACAATCCCCGCACACCCATCCCGGTGGTCCAGCCCCAGGTCCCGAGCCCTCATAGGGAGTAACACTGATTTTGATGCGTTTATTTTTAGCCCCGAGAATTGCCCAAAGGTCGTCATCAGGGCCAGGAGGGGGGGGAGCGAGGTGCCGGGCTCCACCAGGTATGCAAGAATATCGTCAGCAAACAGGGAGAGCTTGAACTCCACCTCTCCTCTTTTAATCCCTTTAATGTTGGGGTGAGCTCGGACCTCTATGGCCAGGGGCTCCATTATCAGGACATATATTAAAGGGGAGAGTGGGCATCCCTGTCGCGTCCCCCGTGTGAGGGAGAATGAGTCGGAAAGTTCTCCATTCACCTGCACTCTCGCCGTTGGGGCCCCGTATAGGGCGGAAACACAGTTCCTGATGTGAGCCCCGAAGCCCATTCGACGGAGGAGGAGTTGCATGTACCTCCACTCCACCATGTCAAAAACTTTCTCGGAGTCCAGGGAAAGCAGACTTGCATCTAGATCTGATTCTTGGACATGGTGGATTAGGTCTATCGTCTTCCTGATGTTATCAGAGCCTTGCCTGCCCCCTATGAATCCCACTTGATCCCCGTGAACCAGCTTGGGCATTATCCCCTCCATCCGTTTGCCTATCACCTTGGCCAGGATCTTTACATCTATATTGAGGAGGAAGATTGGGCGATATGAGGAGCATTCAGTGGGGTCTTTGCCCTCTTTGGGCAGGACCACAATTATGGCCCTCATCATGGTCTCCGGCAGAGAACCCCCCCTCTAACACCCCGTTAAACACCCTCACCAGGTGAGGGGCTAGGATAGCTCGAAACCTCTTATAGAAATATACAGAGAAGCCGTCTCCCCCCGGGGACGTTCCCACCTTCATCCCACTGATCGCGTGCTCCACCTCCTCTTCCGTCACCCGGCCCTCTAGACCCTCTAGACCCTCCGCCATTTCACCTGTCAAGGACGTGATCTGGTTGGAGTCCAGGAAACCCTCTATCTGAGTGTCATCCCCGTCATATTCTTACGAGTATAACTTTTCATAGAAACCGCGAAAGGCTGCTCCAATGTTAGGGGTGTTGTGGTCTAATGATCATTCTTCACTGCCTTCATCGTTCTGTTCCTTTGAATCTCTCTGAGTTTCCAGGCCAGGATTTTGTCAGCTCTGTCCCCCTTCTCATAATATTTCTGTTTCACTAGCTGGAGTCTCCGTTCGGTCCTACGTAACAGGAGGTGTTTCAACTGGAGTTTGTAGTTTTCCAGGGTAGCAATCTGCTCTCTTTCCAGGGGAGCCTGCAGGAGGTCACCCGGTTGGAGTTGGGCTATCTTTTCCCTCAGGGACTTTTCCTGGGCCTCCATCTCCTTCTTTTTCTGGGCTCCCATTCTAATGAGGATGCCACATAAGGTCACCTTAAAGGCGTCCCACAGCACGTGTGTGCCCACCTCGCCGTTGTCGTTCAACTTGAAATAATCTGAGATGGCGTCCTGCACCTCCTGTACTAGAACTTCGTCCTTCAGCAGGGAGTCATTACACTTCCATCGCCCTCTACTGCCACTCTGCCATCCCCCTACTATAGTGGTACGGACCAAGTCGTGATTGGACCAAGGAACCGGGTCAACCCTGTGGCCAGAGACATGGGGGAGAAGGGGTTCATCTACCAGGATATAATCTATACGGGAGTATGATGTGTGGATTTCTGAGTAGTAGGTGAAGGAGGGGAGGCCTGTCCTGGGAGTCATGTACGGGCCATGGTTTCATCTGCGGCCCTAGTGAGCTGCGGCCCCAAGCGTTTCCTATCCGCGGTTGGGTCTAGGACCATATTGAAATCCCCCCCACCACCAACATCCCGTGAACAAACAATTTCAATTTGTCCTTCACTCCCTCCCAGAATTGCACCTGGCCCTAATTAGGGCCGTACACAACTGCCAGAGTCAGGGGGGGACCCCGCAAAGAGCCCTTTGCCAGCAGATATCGGCCCTCTGGGTCCTTCACCGTGCCTTCCACTTCAAAGCCAACGTCCCTTGCTAGTAGTATGGCTACCCCCCTTTTCTTGGTTCTGTGGGATGCACTGAGGACCTCCCCGATCCAGCCCCCTCGCATTTTCGGTTCCTTCTCCCGGGCCAAGTGTGTTTCCTGAAGAAAGAGCAGGTCAAGCTTTGCCCTCCTAAATTCCCTGCAGACCAAGGATCTCTTGGTTGGGGTGTTCAACCCCCACACATTAAGGGAACCCACGCCCAGGGCGGGCAGATCCTCAGCCATTGTCTATGATCAACATCTTACTGGGTAGCTGGCTCGTGGCACTTTTCCTTTCCTGCTCCTTTTGTGTTACAACCTGATCTCCCTCATAACCTCCCCCCGCCCCCCAGGTGGGCCTTAAACCTGTCCCCAACTGCCCCCTGGTCCCCCCCCCAAACTGAACAACCCCAACTGTTCCTTCACCCCCCGCCCCCCACCCCGGCGTCCAGCCAAATAGTTCCACCATTGCTGGTAATTGGCCGGACCACCAGCCTACCGCCTCCGGCTGGGCTAATGTCGGAAATTACTCCTCCTTGAGCTCCCCCCTTTTGTCCCCGGCACCCACCCACCGAGCCCACTCCCCCAGGTAACCGACATACTTGCTGTTCTGGGAGGCCCTTACGTCCTTAGGCCCGTAGTCCTGGAAGTCTACTCGTCCTTGTGCCAGGCCGGACGTTTGTGATCATGAGTTGAGTTCTTTGCCGGTTTCCCCGTACCCTTTTGTACTTCCAGGCTACCTCGGGCTCGACCGGCCCGCTCCTCCCTGGCCGGGGTCGGCGTCTTCCCTGTCCGTCGCCGGGGACGGCGGGTTCAGTTTCTTAAATTTCCGTGGACCCGTCTTCTTTCTCCTCTCTCCTTGTGACCTGCCCTGGCTCCTTCCGCTGCGAATCCCGTGGGTTCTCTCTGAGAGGCCGGGTCCGACACATACCCTTGGATGGCTTCCCTTATGTCCTCCTCTGTAATCAGGGTCGACCATTGGCCCATGTACTTGAACGAGAGGGAGAAGGGATACCCCCATCTATAGCGCACCCCCTTCTCTTTTAGCATTTGTGTCAGGGGGCGGCACATCCTGCGTTTGGCCAGCGTGTATGAAGAGAGGTCCTGGAAAATGGACACTTGTGCGTTGTTATAGGTTATTTCCCGTGCCTTTCTGACCTCCTCCAGAACCTTCGCTTTCTCGGTGTAGTAATGAAAGCGGACCAGGATTGACCGGGGGCCCTCAGCTCTGCCCCCCACTCTGTGGACCCGGTCGAACGTTGGTTCAGTCGTCATCTCATCCGAGAAAAGGAGGGTGATGATGTCCCTCACCGTCCGGTTCAGTTCTCTTTCCGTTTCTCCCTCCGACTCCGGGACCCCAAAAATTCTGAGGTTGTTCCTCCGTTCCCTATTTTCGAAGTCGTCCATTTGCCTGGCCCTCTCCTCGTTTCTTTTTTCTAGTGCAGCTATTCTCATGGACATGTCCATCTCTTGGGTCGTTGCTGAGGGCTGGTTGGTCTCCAGCTGCAACAGTCTGTCCTCGACCTTGTCCACCCTGCGGTCCATGTTCTCCATTTTCTGGGCAATGTCCGCCTGCATGTCTCTGATCTCCTGCAGGACCGAGGCAAAGCCCTTTTCCATTGTAAGGGTAGGCGGGGGCGAGGTCTCGGGCTGGGACATTCTAGTCGTCCGATCCATGCCGCTAATCTTCCTTCTGGCGTCCTGGTAGCAATACTCCTGGAGGGTTTGGCGCCAGCTCATCCGATCTCCCTATCTCTCCCTCCGGTCGGTGGTCCTCGGGGGCCAAGAGAGATGATCCTGCTGGGAGACCGCCCTTCTGGGAAAAACCGCTCTGTGTGGGGCTATCTTTGAGCGGGCACACGCCCCACCAGTCTCCGGCGGGGGCCTCACACTCTCTACACGTGCTTTTTCCCGCTGCTTGTGGTCGTCTGTCCCCGTGACGGCGATGAGTATCAAATTTGTTATCGGATGAGGGTCCAGGCCCGGCCCCCGGGGACGGGGGGCACAGCGCCCACAGCATGCTGGTTAGGCCATGTTTTCTTCTGAGTTCGTCTCCAGGCGGGCACTCGCCCTGGGACGGAGCCCAGGGGGCACCACCTGTATAAATCTCACACCTTCTTCACCGGCCTTGCCCCGCTGTTGTCCGCAATACACCGCTCCGATGGCCCTCTCCAGGGTCCGTTGGTGGGGGTCCCAGCGCCCCTGTTGTTCGACTCCGTGATCGGGAGCTCGGGTCAAGTGGGCTGCCTCACCTCTGGCCGGATTGGTTGGTACCTTCCCCCCGTGCCGCGGGGCCCCGACGGTGGAGTCCCTGCCGAAGCACTGGCGTGCTCTATGACCGGAGTAGGGTGGAAGGGTCAGGCGCGCTTGCAGGCCTCAACGGCTACTGCGTACCGCGACTCCCCGCGCAGCTCTGGAGACGGGCGGGGCCTCCCGCGGATTCTCTCGTTGGGCCGCGGGGCCTCGTTCTTAGGCGTCCGAGGGTCTTTCAGCGTCACTCTTTCACCCGGGGGGGTCTCCCGGGATTCACCGCCACTGAGAACCGCAGCTGTTTCGGGTTGGGGGGGCTCAATCCCTCAATACGGCCCAGTTTCGGCGGGAGCGGCGTCTTCAGGCAGCCATCGCCTGTGCGCCCCCTGGTGGCCCTTCTCCACTCTTTAATGTAACTTTTCATCTGACCAACTTCATTCTGAACTCTTGGCAAAGACTTAACCGCAAAATACCCTGAACTGTGTGATCTTGAGCAAAGACTCTGTTCCATTGACTTTGGGCCCTGTCCCTTGAATCTGATTTCCTCATTGTAGTTCCTTTTTCTAGATTTCTGTGCTTACTTAAATGTTGGTGTTGTTCAATTCTTGCCCAACTTTGTCTTTCCATCCCTTTCAAATTGCTGGAGTGCCATTTTGCTCTCACTTCATTTTGAGCCTAACTTGTCCAGAATCTATTGGATGCGGTGTAGTGTATGAGTAATGTGATTTTTCAACTGCTTTACTTTAGTGAAATGTTTTACAACTGATGTGTAAATAAATGTATATTCTTTTACTCAGCAACCTTGAGTCAGTGTTTGTTTGAATCAAAGTAATTGCTGTCCTTTGTGTAACTATTGATACTGCTCATTTACTCTTGAGATACGTCTGGCTTCTCAGCCATCGCTACCACTTTACTGTATAGTACAGGCTTGTACCAAAGGTGAATTTGTACTGTCACTTGTAGTCTTAATTGTGTGCGGTGTTCCCAAAGGGTACTGCATATAATTCTACCTAACAGATTCCTTAGAGGGGCCATCAGCCACAGTAGCTGTGGGTATCCAGAGTCCCATACAATGGGGAAAGACACATGTGTTACTCATGATGATTTGGGGATGTGTTGCCTGTTACAGCAGTATCTCCATACACAGTCTGTGCATACATCTCCCATGTGTCATTGCACCACATTGTTTTTAACATTCCAGTCATTTCAGGTGGATTGCATTGCTCTGGGCAGTGTCCATTCTGACATGGTGCTGACATGGTGCTGACATGGTGCTACTTGCACACAGCTCACGGCCAACACTAATTGCTTTCAGTGTCCATGACAGACAGGGCAGCATGCCAAAGTGGGTGGTTTGGGCCTGTGCATTGCTCCTATGAATTGTCCCTGATGGGAGTCTGGGTTACATGTGCTGGTCCTCTGTGTGGTATCCATGATGGGGTGGAGTGCAGGCCATGTCAATTGCAAGCAACATGTTCCTCAGTTGTGGTTTTGTAGTATGTCATCCCATTGGAAGCTTCATTTCACAGGCACCCCATGGGCTCCTTTGGTGTTTGTGGACCCTGCATCTAGTCATTCCCCAGCGCCTCACCTCACACCAAGGATGTTTGGGCCTCAGCAGGCTATTCAGGACAACTGAATGCATTTAGGAGAACTGAGGCATGTGTGTGGCATTGTACTATGTGGATTTTACTGTGCATGTTTATTGTGCATGGATGTCGAACTTTGTCATTGTTCTTGTCTTATGTCATCTTATCCCTTATCCCATGGCTCTTTGAGGTGCCCATATGTATACTCAGACATCCCTAAGTGGGCTGCTCCACCACTCTGCTGCCGATGCATGTTGTGGGACGGGTTTTGCATTCTGGTATCTGTATTGTATTGTGTGTTGCTGGCCTTTTGGGGTTTCATGAACTGGCCAGCAACTGCTGCATCTTCCGTCATGCATTCCTCCTGTGGGTTCCAGCATGCCATTTGCGTGGTGTGCTGTTGGGTCCTTTATGTGCAGGGCCTTGTCAGGTCCTGCAATCATGGCATTTGCCCCCCCCCCCTTTTGCATGCCACTCATACAGCAAGGTAAAGCAGATTGGGCATGTACTCACCTAACATCCAAGTACGTCGCCTTCTGCGTCCCTCCATGTATGCTGGCAACATGCTGTTCTGTACGATCATTGCATCATGGATTAATCCTGGGAACCGGGCACATCAGTGAGTGATGGTGAGGTCAGCATCACAGTTGACCTGGGCATTCAGTGAAAGTAATTGCTTCCAGTTCCTGTAGTTGTCCACTGAGGCCTGGAGGGCCACCAGCTTCACATGTGTACAATGCAGGGCTGCCACCACACTGGGCCTGCCTGCAATTGTGCAGAACTGTGCCTTGGTGGCATTCATCTGTGCCTGGGTGGTGGGGAAGGCAATGTGGTTGCCCACATGGTGCAGAAGTGCATCCAGAACCTGACCCAGCACTCTGGAGAAGGCAGGCTGCAAAATATCATGCAGTTGTCTCACTAATTGCTGGAATGTGCCCAGGCCAAGAAGTGCAGGACCAACATCAGCTTGACCAACAGTGGTATGGCTGTCCTGATGCAATCCTGCTCCCTATCTCCTCCTGGATGTGGACGTGAAGTTCTGTTTTTGTTTCCCTGTTCAGGCGTACAGGGTGAGGATTTGTCTAAAGTGAGGGTCCATGGTGTGGCACTTTTGTGGGGTATAGCTGCATGCCTTTTATGACATTTCCTTTCAACCAGCATCCTCCTCCTCCGCCTCCTCCTCCTATCCAATGCATCCTGTTGCCTCTGGTGGGCCTCCAGCCGCTTCAGCACTAGGTTGGCCTGGAGCAGCTCCATGTACAATGTGATGAGTGGCAGAATGGTTGTTTAGGGAAGGTGTGGCCCTTTTGTACTCTTCTTGTGTGCATTTAACTCCTGCTATGAGGTGTAGGTATCTCTGCCTTGGTTTTGCCATAATTACTGCCTAGAAATGCCCGTGGTAACGGTGTGCTGGTAATTACGGCACTGGTGGCTGGTTCATTGGTAATCTACACATAGAGTTCTAAGGGAGTACGTTTACCTTGAAATTGTTGAACAAAAGGTAACACCCCACCAGAAGTCGGGAGAGTTAGAGAGAGAGAGAGAGAGGTGTAAGTGGTTGACAGACAGAATGGAGAACAGGAGCTGGTGGTTCTGCAGGAGATAAAAGAGTAAAAGTCAGAAGAGCCAGAGATGGTCATCCAGCATTTTGCTCAGGGGTAGGAGACCGTGGACACTGCACCAATCCCTGCATATTTGAAGGGGGAAAAGCAGGTTTAGGCTTTTATTGATAAGGTGAAGGTGGGTCCGAACTCATCTTCACGATGAAAGCACTGTCCATCTTGTCATGAGTCTGGAACTACTTTAGCTTAATGGAGGGTAAGACTGTCAGATGGATGAAGGCATAGTTACATACAATCTCTGCCAGAAGCCAGTTAAATGAAGCAACACACAGAATTGTGCATTGGGTACCTCATTGATGCACAGGCACTGTAATCTGTAGCTCAATTATATGTTCAAGGAACAAAGATCACTTGCCACAGATTCTGCTACTGCAGCACCCTCACCCAGCAGTTACATGGGTGTCTAGGGAGTGTCTGCTGACACTCCATTTTGTTGCAAAAGTTCAAACCCACAGCCAATAGGGAAACATGCACAAAAAGCCGGAGACACAATTTCCTTCCATACACTATGAAGAAATGGGTTGGGAAACCAATAAAGTATCCCTGTCTGCAAATATTGGCCTTCAAGCACAGAAACCTCAGAGCTGTTCTATTCAGTATTACACAATGAGCTTCACGTAGACAACTTGTGAAAGCAAAAAGAAGATATCGAGGCTGAGTACCTCAAAAGGAAATACACCAAACGCGAGTTCAAAAGATACACAGATCTTTATTCTACAACTGAACAGTTTCAAAGGACAAAGCAACAGATAGCTATCAGGCCCTCAGTACAACACAGTAAATTCCAGCCCTGTTCGGTGTGTTCAGTGAGTGGGACTGTACATCAGAATAGTCGCACCTTTTATACACTCAAAAACATTATGCCCAACCCACTTGTATTAATGAATCTCAGATCTAGGGTTCGTGCCGAGTTCGTTCCTAATGTATGCATCTATACATTTAGGGGTTATCCTTAATACATTCGCCAACAAGTTACAATAGCAACAATGTGTCTTTGGATTTCATATTGAGCATTCGTACACATTTATACAATATAGTTAAAGAAGTGTTCACTTTAGATGCTTAAACAGTATTGTGCACGATATATGTTCATGGATTAGTTTCATTGGTACATGTAATCCTCTATACACATGTCAACGGACAAGGACAAGGTCTAAGTACATGACCCTAACATTTGGCCTGCAGGCAGTTTACACATTAACTTGTATACAGAGGTCAAGACGGCCATGTTACATTCAAAACTACACTGTCCACCACCTTAGAACACAGGGTGACTTTAGAGAGAGAATCTAAAAAGGCAGATGAACCTAAAATGGTGGCGAATACTGATCTAAGGTCAGGACCTTGCAACGCGGATTTCCTCACAGAGCGACTTGGCCTAGGCCAATATACATACACACACGATCTAGATGGTATAATATGTTTTCCTGTTCGACAAAGTCACACTGATGTATTTACCATTACGTTAAGAATTCATTTCCTAAAGAAACATACTGAGGGCATGCCTGTACAGGACCATACAAGCCCTGTATAATTCTGCTCCACCTACCCATGTCACACACATCACCTCCTCTAGCTAATGTTTCCATTACACATAGCAATACCTAATTGCAGACTCACAATTCTCTTAGCTGACATTACGGTTCTCAGTCTGCTAATGTGGCCTTCATGACATAATGCAGGGCATTTATAAGCATGCCTGCAGCTCAGACTTGCCTTACGTCATGCTCACAGAGCCTTTTGAGCAGTCGTGCTCTTGCAAAGCAATAACTATTAATTCCATGTCACCTTCACTAGTATGGCTGCTGTTCCGACATTATTGCCACAATAACTGCTTTTCAGGTGAGCCTCATTTAGTTCCAGGGACCTAAAGTAAACTACCACTAGTTTCCACACCATTCATGTTCTAACAAGCAAACCTAACCCCTCTAGACTTTGGGCCAACTCAAATATCTTCATGATTTTCACTTCTCTGGCCCAGGACACTCAGGCCCAGTGGAACCATTGATTATGAAATCCACCTCTAGCAGCACATCATTTTGGCAGGAGACAGAGACATGATGTATGCAGGCAGATACTGCGTGGGTTGCCTGTTTTCTGTTAGCCAGGTGGAGCTGGGTCTCATGGCACTGGGATCCCAGGGAAACACAAATGCTCCTGTACCAACTCGCTGTCTTGTAGTTGACTGAGATGTAGTGTTTTAAATGGGGAGACATGTAAAACTGTGAGAGTCCAGAAAAATGCAGGAATGGCTCCGCTGTTAGGTAAAGCCATGCATTGAGGAAATACTTGCAGTTTGTGTGCTCCGCACTAGAAGTCAGAGCATGGCTATGGTCATTGGGAAATGTAAACACATTAAGGCACAGCCTTGCAACTGTGAGGGTGGTGCTAGAAGGTTGAGAGTTTCTCTGCTGGCTGCTAGAGCCAGATACGTTGAAATTGAACCTCCAGTTTGTGAGCACAGTACTAGACCTTACAGAATGGCTATGCTGGTTGCTAGAGACAAATGGATTGAGGAAAACATATTTGATTGATGCAATGCACTCAAGTACCATTATAGGAGCTGCCAAGACTCTGTGTTGCATGATCATGGGATCGTGCATATCAGTAGTAGTAAAGCATGATACCTTTCCTCATCAAACAAGCCTTGACAGCTTTCCACGCCCCTTTAGGGCGGGATATCCGGTCCCTATGACGTCATATCCTAGGCGTGGCCCCCTGGGGCTTCCCCCGGAAGTTCTGCCTGGGCAAAATCCTGTCCCGGAAGTGATGTAGGTGTGTTTAACAGGCCCTGGGTCCTTAGCGGGGGTGTCCCACCGGATGTGACATCATGGGGGCTATCGGGAAGGTCCCCCCAAGGGTTGGGGCCCAAAGGGGACTTCCTCCAGATGCCCCCCAAAGAACCGGAAGTGTGGAGCGGGGTTTTGAAGGGTGGGGCGTGGCGTGCAGGGTGTATATATACAGATACGTATTGGGGGATGTACAAGCCGTTCCTGAAGCCTTGGAAAAAAAAAAACGAAAACTCAAAAGACCTCAATACCAGGAATTATGAAGCACTACAGCTACTACTCTAAGGACAATACAGCTGCTGAGGATTCGAAAACCCTTCAAAAATACTACAGCCCTGAAAGTCCGCCGGCACCGTCGCTATCCGTCGATGGGGGTCCTGATGACGCAGCGGCTATGGGTACATTATGTGAGCATTTTGATATGTTGAATCTTGGGAGTGGGAAACAGCCGGGTGTCATCGACTCAGGTGTGGATGACGCCTACACCGATGCAGACTATGTGGATATGGATGAGGCTGTTAAGGCTCTGGAGGAGACCCCGTATGAAGATCTGAATGTTTTAGAGCAACTGTTTCCAGAGGCTGCAATAACCTCGACGGTAGACACAGCATCTGATGAAGACAAGCTATTTATGGACGTTACTAGCTCCTCTATGATGGAAGATGTTGGTTCTGAAACATTGGCTATGGTAAGTAATGAAGTATGACGATGTGGGTGTTTGTGTGTGTGAAAAAGAAAAAAAAAAACCTGTGAAAACACATGCTCAAGAGCTAAACTTCTTTCTTTTTTGAATTGCAGAAAACGCCAGATAACCATAACGGAACTGTGGGCCTGAACAACTCGTTTAACGCCGTCAATTATTATTGTGTGTGCTGTTCAAAAAGGATCGAAAGTTCAGCATTCCCAGTCGGTGATAAGTGTAAGAAATGCGATACTTTGAAACGTTTTGAAAGTTCTGATGAGGAAGAAGATGATAATATAACCCTTTTGGAGACTGTAACGGCTCAAGCGTTTTCTGCGGCTGTTGTGAAAACGTGTTTGAAGCGGGACTATTACCGATGGTGTGAAGGGCATAAATACGGATACCCGCAACAGGATGCTCATGATTGTTTACTCCCGAATTATCAATCTGTAGCAATACGGGCGATATGTCAGATGTTGAAGTCATATAACGTTTATCAGATGCTTAAAAGGGTTTATAAAACCATGGGTATGCGTGTACATGCGAGTGTGGGGGGCCTGCTAACAAAAACAATCTTGGAAATTCAAACGTGTCGCAAGCCTGAGAAAAAAATGAGATCTTTACGCCTGGCAGGCCCCGTGATTTTTAGAAACCATATAACCCGTTTAATACAGAGAGACTTTTCTAACCTGTACAGGCTAAGGAGTAACCCGCAGAGGTGTCCGGTTCCGCAAAAGCTTGTTTTTTAAAAAGATGAAAACACAATAATACTGCTCCTTATATGTGTACCGTTGTTTCTAGGGTAACGTTTCTGGAGGAAAAACCGGACGTGTGTAGAGCTAGCTGATGCCTGTACGGCTGTGTGAGGAAAAACTTTTATACGCGATGCAGAAGGCGAGAATAGCGGTAAACACCCCACCCCGGCTGTGGCGTTTTGATGTACCGAGATTTCAAGATGCACGGATGTGTCAAAGTGTAATTTGTAGCACCATCAAGATGTCGGCGTGTGATGAATACGGTTCTGTATTCCGATACAACTGGGGTTCTTTATACATGGGCCCTAGAACTGTTTTGAGGCACCAAATGGCTGAAATGTATGCAAGATTCCTACGCCTTAAAGGTCTTGTTTTACAGGCCTCTGAACTATGTGAACTATTAAATGCTACAAGTGTCTGGTGT
Source organism: Ambystoma mexicanum (assembly GCF_040938575.1). Classification (NCBI taxonomy): domain Eukaryota; kingdom Metazoa; phylum Chordata; class Amphibia; order Caudata; family Ambystomatidae; genus Ambystoma; species Ambystoma mexicanum. The sequence goes on from NC_090932.1 coordinate 810,730,658, forward strand.
CTACAGAGTTACAGGCGGGGTAACCACGTTGATGTGTATAGCCTGTTATATGATGCGTCCAATAAAATATCAGGGGTGGTAACTGTTCGACACCCCGTACATGTATACCAAACAATATAAAGAAAAATTAAATAAAACGCCATACACCAACCCTGCGTCTGCTTATTTTTTTGTAGTGCATCAATGGCTAACAACACACGTTCAAGATTGCATGAATGCTATTATGATAAATCTGGTGTTGGGAGTTATGGGGGTGTTGATGCGCTTTATCGAAAATTACAGCGTAATAAACACCCCATCACGTGTGGAGCTGTTAAGACATGGCTATCCGGCCAGGAGACGTATACCCTTCATAAAAATGCTAGAAAACGTTTTAAAAGAAGAATGACCATTGTCGCGTCGGCAGGTATGCAGTGGCAGGCAGACCTGGTGGATGTTTCTAACCTTGAAAAGCAGAACGATGGTGCGCGGTACATTCTGACGGTGATAGATGTTTTATCAAAATATGCATTTGCAGAGGCCTTGCGGGATAAGACTGGTTCAAGAGTGGCGGCGGCCTTCAAACATATCTTCAGCAAGGGTCGCGTACCTGTAAAATTACAAACTGATGCCGGTAAGGAATTTCTGAATAGGCCCCTGCAAAACCTTCTAAAGCACCACGGCGTGCATCATTTTATAACCCACACGGAAGTTAAAGCGGCGGTTGTTGAACATTTTAATAGAACCCTAAAATCTAAACTATGGAGATATTTCACAGCCTATAATACACAACGCTATGTGGATATATTACAGACTTTTATCGATGTGTATAATGACAGCTACCACCGGTCTATTAAAATGCCTCCCCGGGCTGTAACCTCTGAAAACTCATTAGCAGCGTGGCGAAACCTGTATGCTGGACGGCTATCGGAGAAGATCAAGAAAGCATCCTTTCGTGTAGGGGACCACGTCCGAGTATCCAAGTTAAAAGGTGTCTTTACAAAAGGCTACCAACAGTCCTTTACTGACGAAATTTTCATAGTGGCAAAAGCATCTGTGAAAGAGGGGGTATACATATATCAGCTGAATGATTATGCTGGTGAAGTTGTAAGCAGTAATTTCTACACAGAGGAGTTACAAAAGGTGATCGACGATCCCCAGCGTCTTTATAGGGTTGAGAAAATTATTCAGAGTAAAGGAAAGGGGTCTAAGAAACAGCACCTGGTAAAATGGCACGGATGGCCTGAGAAATTCAACAGTTGGGTCAACGCGGCCTCTCTAGAGGATCTAAAAAGCAGAGACGATCCCTGAGAAGAAGAAGATGGAAAACACCGGCTTTTATATCACCTTGCCCAGCAACGCCTCTTTAGATATATTCCCCAAAAACGAAATATCGGATTATTCTGTTAAACTGGCTAAACCCGTTAATTTACAAGGTCCGTGGGAAGCGGGGTTGATGGAGATTCAGTACCCCCATACCTGGGACACCCTGGACGAAAGAGATTCCTGGTATACCATCAGACGTGGAGAACCTGCTGAATTGATAAATGTGGGTTTTCCTCACGGCTTCTACCCCACAATACAGGCGCTGCTAGATACTATCAACAAATCAATCGCGAGTCTCGAGCGCTATGCAGATATACACCTGTTTCTAAATAACTCACGCCGTAAAGTATTTGTAAGATCACCTGATCTTACCGTGGAGTTTATATGTAGCGGTAAACTCTCGATGGTGTTGGGGAACGTTCAGCATATAAAAAATAATACTAAAAATACGGACAAAACACGTGCAGATATTGATGGTGGATTTTACAGCCTCATGATCTACAGCGATATAGTAGAATACCAAAGGGTTGGTGACTCATACGCCCCCCTGATGCGGACCGCACAAGTCAAGGGCGAAAATAACGGCATTTTTAATATACAATACATGAAGCTTGATTATATTCCTGTTTCTAAGTGTCATTTTGATACCATCAACATCCAGATAAGGGACGATCAGGGAGATCTGGTCTCATTTAAATACGGGAAGGTCCTGGTGAAACTACACCTGCGCCCTAGACGCGAGAGAGACAATTAGAACATGGTAATCATGAAGAATTACGGGGAGCCACACGCTTATAGGGATTATTACCGCAGACAGGCCGGTTATGGAAATCAGCCCTACTTCCAAGGTGCGCCGGTGATGTATGGTGAGGGGCTAGGAAGTATTTTTAGAAGTCTTTTTCGTAGAGCCATGCCCTTCCTGCGCAAAGGGTTTGAATTAGCCAAGCCGCATATGAAAACAGCTGCTACAAACATTGCTAAGGATGTGGTGTCTACTGCAACAACCTCCATCGCAAATCGTTTCAACCAACCAGCACAAGAGGGCTCTGGTCTGGTTTACGTTGGTAAAAGCCCTACAAAAAGAAAAAGGCGAGCGTCGCGCCGGCGGGGGCCTCCGAAGCCGCATAAAAAACGAAGAACAACCACCAAAGCCGCTCAGAAGAGAAAGCGCACGTCAAAGAACAGACGGGTCAAGCGAAATAAAAACAGACCCGGCATCAATATTTTCTAAAAGATGGCCTTTATCCACTGTGCCTCGGGGGAATGTGTGAAATCGGAACTAGATCTGTTTGTCGTGCCCCCGACACAGACAAGCATCGAAAACAGTTTTTTCATGGAAGTTGCGCCCCTAGCGGCACTATCACCATTAGCCCCCATCGAGTTTTACATATCGGGCTCAACAGAGACGTACCTGGATTTGAATGACACCTTGCTCTACCTAACCTGCAGAATAACAAAAGAGGATGGGACGGCTATCGGTGCAGCTGCGAAGGTGGCCACGATTGCCTATCCGGTGGCCACCCTTTTCAACCAGGTGGACATCACTCTAGGTGATCGCATGATTACACAGAGCGACAATATGTATGCCTATAGAGCGTATATTGAAAGCATTCTGAACTACAGCAATGACACTTTGGACACCCAGCTGACTGCAGGGCTTTTTTATAAGGACACGGCGGGGCATATGGAGGATTATGCTCTAAATGGAAACAACAAGGGCTTTATAAAGAGATCAGCGTATGCGACAGGTAGCAGAAACTGTGATTTACTAGGGCGTCTACACTCAGATCTGTTTTTCCAGGAGAAGCTGATGGTGAATGGTGTTGATCTGAAAATTAAACTCTCGCGAAATAAAGATGCTTTTTGTTTGAACAGTGATGATGCCGAAGCCTACAAACTGGTAATAGTATCAGCGAGTTTATTCATTAAAAGGGTCAACGTGTCACCGACGGTCAGACTCGCGCATGCTGATGCTCTACAAGTATCTAACTTGAAATACCCTGTGGAGAGGACCTCCTTGAAAATCTTCAGTGTACCAGCGGGCAGCCGTGTCGCCAGTCAAGATAACTTATTCTTGGGACAGCTACCTAAAATAATCGTTATTGGCTTTGTGGATAACACCGCTTTTTCAGGGGATTACGCAAGCAATCCTTTTAATTTTAAACATTACAACATTAACTACGCCGCCCTTTTTAAGGCCGCCAAAGCCTACAGCCCTAGTTTTCAACAGAAAAATACAATTAGGGAGTATCTGGGACTAGTCTCCATCAGCGGCAAGCACATGCGCGATAAAGGATTTGTGATACCACGTGACGACTATGATGGTGGCTACACCTTGCTGGCTTTTGATTTGAGACCCGATAATGCATCATCAGGACATTATAATCTGATTAGGAATGGTAATTTACGACTTGAGGTCCGGTTTGCTGCAAATTTACCAAGTACTGTGAATCTCATTATTATGGCCCTATTTGACTCTGTCATAGAACTCAACAACCAGCGACAGGTGCTGTACGATATGTAATGGATACCTACCAGATCATGCGTTTCCTGCGAAAAGACAAACATGCTGTGAAAACATTTCGAGGCGTGTATTCGTGTGATAACATTCCACGGAGTATACCGGGGGAACTGCCCATCAGCTTTGTTGTGAACACCGACCCCCAGCATCAAGAAGGAACACACTGGATAGCTATGTTTATAGACACTGTTGCAATAACTGTTTTTGATAGTCTGGGGTGTTTCCCAAGCCACCCTATATATGACGGCGATCTACTGGACTATGTTAAACATATAGCACCCATAGTACATTATAATAGAGCACAGGTGCAGCATTCTGAAGCCGTGACATGTGGGCAGCATGCTTGCTACTTTGTATCTAAAATGTCTGAGAAACAGGCACTGCGGGCTGTTATGCAAACCTACTCTCTTGATCTCAGGCAGAATGATCGGATGGTGACGGCTTTTGTGAACAAACGTAAATATCGCCGGCCACCTGTAAATGTATATAGTTTTTGCCAGAAATGTAAGTGTGTTAATAATCAGTAGATATGTGTACAGGGCTAAATAAAAACATCTTGTACTTTTAAACAACTGTCTCCTTCTTACTTGTGTCATGTTTAATATATATATTTTTTTTTTAAACAAACAAAATGTTGTACTAGCCATGCTTGAAATAATTAGACTCAAAACGTATGGTTGGTATAAATAATAATGTTCTTTTATTACAAACAGAACCTTTGTTTATACAGGCTGTAGTGGGTATAGATATAAAGACATTTACATAAACACGTATTTTATCACAAACAGCGCATTTGTTTAATCAACAGGTGTGCGTATACTTATAAAAAACAGATACATAAACCATATACATATACATATGACAAAGGTTAAAAACTGTTCTTAAAATTAAGAGAAAACACAGTTACACACTAAACCAGGCCTCGCGTTTGGGTTTATTTTTCTTTCTTCTTCTCTTTACGGAAATATCTAGGGACTCAACATCCTCGGACGTGGTTTTAACACCATTGTCTTTCAATGTCTCAAGCAGCTCGCGATGCCCCATGTTTCCCACTAAAGTGGCCGGAATGTTTAAGTCCGCAGCAGATTGCATGAACAGATCCCAGCCTCTAGGCTTTTTGTGTCTTCCAAAGGCCTGTGGGTTGGTAATGCTGCAAACTAAATCATGGACATTTGAACCTTTGACAGGCGTACCTTTATATACAAACTCCCCCTTTGCGTTCCAGGGTACCAGCCCCTGCTCACCGGTCATCTTGTTCAACAATAATTCCGCATTCTTACGATAACGGGGGTTAATGGTATTCAGGATTTCAGAGACCAGGGGATCAGAAACGGGGTGTCCGGGATTGGTGTTGCCGAGACTCGTAGGCTCTTCAGGGGGCATGTACAATGTTAGTTTGTTCTTCTCATTGGCGGCTTGTCTAAAATGTGTTAAGTATTTCTGGAGAATCGCGGAATAGAGGGTAACCTTGTCGTAGTCTGATAAATCATGCCGACGTAGGATATCTTGCATTTCAGAATCGATCCGGAGGGTTGCTGATTTTCGAATATCAGGCTCTTCCCTGTTATGGGTGCTCAGACCATCCAGCTGACGCTTGTCAACCAGATACATCTTCTGACTGTGCTCCATTAACCGCCCCCTAGAAGCCTGGTGATCAGAGGCAATGCAAGTCCTAGGAGCGCTCCTATGAAACCTCCAGATTGTTTTAAAAGCTTTCTTTTAACTTTTATGGAGGCCCGCTTGTTACCCAGCTTCTTGAGGATTAGCTTCTTTTTTAAGACACCTAGTTGACGGCCGGATAGCGGTACGTTCCCCCTGACGGTATTGAAGGCAATCTCGGCTATAGCCGATACTAGATCATCAGAAGCCGAGCACAGAATGGCCCTGCGTTGCTGGGGCGGTGCCGTTACTAGCATTTTAAGGAGAGCGTAGTTCCGGCGTATACGTGCCGTCATGATGGTCGGTCGCTGGTACTAATGAGGTCTGTTTTGCACCTCACCGGGTTTTTCTAGTGGGCTTCTGTATGTAGACGACTGGTAAATCCGGATGGAAAATACCTGTGCGCAGTCGGTAGTCCTCTAAGGTGTTTGTCTTTAAATCCACCAATAAGTAGCCATAAGGTTTACGGGTAGCGTCTTCAAAGGCCTCCATGAAAAATCGGCTGTTACCCGGATACATCTGGCGTGCTAGAACCGAGAGTTGTTGTTTATCTCTGGGGTTTATAAACAGAATGATATAACTGGCGTTTAGAGTTATCGAGCGGTTGCCCTTGCCCTTGTAGAATAAATTCTGTACAATGTAGCAGATACTAAGGCTCCTATGATGTGAGTATTGTATAAAAGCCTTTTCCAATTCGGGGCTCTGACCGCCCTCCATCATGAGATCATCTACGATAATCATGTTAATAAGGTTTGGTGGTAGCAACCGGTCATCATTCAGAGTCTCTGGTAACCCCTCCACAAACTTCAGATGCGGTATTTTAGAGGCCAGTTCGTTATACAAGTTCTGCCAGCACGAATAAAACCAGATGACATTATCAGGTGGGGCCGACATGGTGGTGCAGGCATTTTCTAGGAGCTGTTTGATAAAATAGCTTTTACCGCAGCTGGAAGGACCTGCTAGCACGCATGAAAAAGGGTGTTGAAGGCGCGTGTCCATCATACACGATGCTTCCTTTTCAGTAACCGTAGGGTAATGTTTTGTAGTCGTTTGTGAGCACCCTTTTATCAAACACCACCCTCAAAGTCTTCTGCAGTGTCTGGGTGCTGATCTCCCAGCGTTTTTTCTCCCGCACTATGGATGGCTGCTGCACCACAATAGATTTGATGGTGTTTTCTAAAGTGTACTCACGCACCAGCTCTTTCAAACTGTCAAAATTGATCTTCAAGCTGTTGCTGACGTTCAAAGTGATGCCTTTTACTTTCATACAGACCGCCCCTGAGGATGTGCGATAGGAATATGTTTTGGGCCCTGCAGAAACAAATTCTATAATGTGCTCACCAGGAGCTAATTCACTTGTTAGATTACCCAGATAATCACCCAGTGGGGGATTCTCCTGGCCGGGGGCGCTAACAAAAATAACCGAATCGGTGTCGTGGTACAGACACCTCTCCTGGAGAGCATCCATGACTGTATAAAGTTCCAGACGGGCATGAGCGGTTGTGAAACAGGCGATGAATATGTTTATATTGTTGGAACACGTAGGGTACTCCTCAGCGTATTTCCAACAGAGGCATGCTGTTTCCTCATCTATAAACTGCAGGCTTGAAATGTCATAACCTGCGTCAAAAAGATAGGCTGTCAACTTATCAGGGTCGGTTATAATAGATGTGTTTGGTAAATTTGTTCTCTGAGCAAATTTACCCTATAAGGAATTTAAGCACAGCTTGGCTAGCTGCCGTCTGGAAGGGTTATTCTCTATGAATTCTGGTCTTAAACGGATACCCTGATGTGTGTAATAGTCATCTATGTACTTCTGGCGGGCTGCGGGGTCATCGCAGCCCTCGGGGTATCCTGAAGCTTCTTGTTTGCTCCGCAGGAACATACGAATGTACTCGCAAAAGAGTTCTACCGTAATGTTCTCAAAGTGCCATATTTCATGAATCTTCCCCAGACGGTACCCTTTCTGCAAGGCTACTTCTAACTCGACGGTACACCAGGTACCCGTGATCGAACGCTCCTCATCGCTATGTGTGCATTTTTCAGTCTGTTTTGACTCTGCACAAGCCATGCACAATGGGAACATGAGCTTACCAGAAATCCTCTGAGGGAGGACCGGAAAATAAAGCTTCTTAGGGGGGTACACCTGGCATTTGATCAGTCCAAAATACTGCTTAATATCCCCAAAATTTTCATAGATGATCCGTGGGTGTCCTAAAGGATAGGGTTTTGAATGATTGATAAAGGGGTAGAGGCTGGTGAAGTCTAAGTAGTGTATCTTCTCACCAGGGGCTGTTTCGTGGTAGAGCTTGATGGCATTAGTCCTACCTCCAAAAAGAGCGTCACGCGGTTCTAGGGGTTCTGGTAAATTCTTATGCTTGAGAAAAATCTTTAAATCAGAATCTTTTTTCAACATTTCGGTCCACTCATGCTCCCAAAGCGTAATAACGCGCAGACCCCTGGTCTCAAGAAAATTCTTTTTTAAAAGAGTTCTCCTGTAAAGATGATCATACGTACACGCCGTCAGGGTGTTATAGTCATCTTTCTTATAACATTGTGGACACCCGTGATAAAAACACCCATTAAACTCATAGGCCATCTGCACACCGTTTAAAGACGCATAGCCGTCTAGAAAATAGGGTCCGATCTTTTTCTCTCCTCCGCGCAGGGCATGTTGTATAGGGGTCTTGATCTGTTCAGACATATACATTAGCCACTGGATGGAGGGTGTGGAAAATCGTTTCTGGCGTCCATGATACATGTCTGGGGGTATGAGGGCTATTGTTTCAGACTTTAGAAACAGTTGCTTGTATATATGCATACACATGCTAGCCAGGGTGATGAATGTAAAGGGATCTACATATGTAACAAAATGTATCTTCATCTCGGGGTTTTCAGGATCATCCATAGTGTGGACCTGTCGGGTCATGTCTATGATGCCGTCTCGAAAACTGTTGCAGGCTGTTCTCAAAATATTGACGTCTTCACGACAATAGGCTTTTAGTTCTCTCTTAAAATCAAAAACCTGTGTTCGGGCCTCCGTATACCATTTAAGAAACGCCTCCTTGTCATCAGGCATCATGTATTCCGACCCATAACACTCCATAGGGGGGATGGTCCCACATAGCTCTGATTCTGTACTGTATTAAAGAAATGGGGGAAATACCCTTTGGACCCAGGGAAGCCAAAAGCCTTAGGCAGTTTGCTTAATTTCATGGGTAGAAAATTCAAACTGTCGATAAAGCGGATTTTAAGGTCTGGCACAGCGAGGAGTTTCAACTTTGCACCCTGAGTTATCAGCTCGACGTCGACTCTCTCTTTAATCAGTTGTTGTATTATGAAGAAGCCATCGTAGCCCTGACTGTTGTGTGCCAAAAAGCTATACCTGTGGAATTTTTTTGTCAGAAATGTTGTAATGAAGCGGCTGACGCAGTGAATTCCAGCGAATGACCAACGGTCGTCACGAGTCAGATGCCTGGCATAGATATAGTTGGGTATGTGTATGCCGGTCTCCTGCAGCACTCCATATCAAAGATTATGTAATTCTCGGTTTTGGCTATTTCTTTCGGGTGTGTCATATAACACTGGTGTTCATCCACAGAGACCACTTCTACATCACAGCGGGGACATATCCGACCCTTGCATTCATGATTGGCCTTTATAAAATGGCCACAGGAACTGCAGTCTGTTTTTAGATGACATACGACTGTACCTTGAGCCGCCTTTTCAACGTGTTGTTGAAGACAGTCTTTGGATCGGGCAAATGTTTTACACCGGGGACATTTAAAGCCTGATTCACTGGTCACCACGCAACCGTCTCTCTGACACATGTTACAGTGTAAGTGGCACCTGTGAGCGGTTTTATTGCTGTATATGTGGCAATAATGCGGGCATAAATTGCGAGCCCCTAGGAAACTCTGAAGGTTTAAGATTCCATAATAGTGCTGCTCGTGGTGTAAAATATATATAGTGTTCTTATTCACATTGTCACCTGCCGGGAAGTATTTCCAAACCCTGTCCTCATTATACAGGATTTTGATAGGCACACCAAAGTGATCCTCAAATAAACGCAGATCATTAAAACCAACCATAACATCAGGTGGTATACCCAATACGCTGTGAACCTCCATAGCTCTTGCCTGAATGTATCCATCTGTAACGGTTCTAGGCTCTAGCAGGCCTATAATGCTTGCAGCCATACATATGTTCAGGTCCCCGTAATTAAAATCCAAGAGCCAGCGTTTCTTCTTGGAAACCACCATACTGTAAAGGGTTTTCTTCAGGGGTCTGTACACACCACCCTCTCTAGCCCTGACAACCACCGACACGAGCCTCAAGGGCTCGGTTACGACCAGTTCCGCCTTACTTTGTAGCAGTTTTCCAATGTTTTCTAGAAACTGCAAAACATCAAAGGTCTGCCGAAACGATCGCCTGGTGAAAAGAGGCCTGTTTAAAACAGTGCTGTCTAGGCGTATCTGGACAAAATCGTTAGGCCCAACCGTTTCAAGAATCTGAGAGATGAGCCTTTCAGTAGTTTCTGTGATCACTAAGAGCCCTTGACCGGTTGATCTTAACCTATCCAGATTTATAAAGCGGAACACCTCATAGTGTTCAACGCTTCGAAACTTTGGTAGATCTCGCTGGTATGTGCCCATACTCTGCAAGAAAACCGTGTCAGTTTCATCCGGAGGGGGTGTGTTTTGGGGTTGAGCCTCTAAATCTTTAAGGGCTCGCTGCATGATTATCATTTTAGCTTTTCTCAGGCGTTTGAGAAACATTTTTCGCTGCCTGAGGGTTTGAAGCCATTTTAAACGGCGTGCCGGTAAATCTTTTAAAGAGATACCTCGTTTTTTAACAAGGTTTGAGGGGGTGTTTGTGTTTTCCAACACTGGCTGCAGTGTTTCGGGCGCAGCATTTAAGCAGGACTCGGATGTACCCATCCCAGGGTCCACCTCTGTGCTTAAAGGCTCTGGGGGTTCTGAAAAACCAGGCCGGGTCGGTATATGCTTTTGTAACACCCATTTCTTTTCAAGTTTGTTTTTACGAGTTGGTGGTGTGTTCTTTTTCATCCTTTTTTTAGCTATGGTGTTCACCCTGTTTTTAGAATCCCTAGCGAAAAGGACTTGTTTGGCCTTAGACACGCGCTCACGCATGTCTACTAAATGTTTTTTACCAAACAGATGTCTCAAGCGCCAGGCCTGGCGTCATAATCTAGAGCTGTTATGCGGGCCTGATAAGTGTTTTTCCTTTCGCAGTTTTTTTAAACCGGGGGCCCAAAATAACTCTTTTACAACGTGTCCCTTTTTAGAAGCCCGGATATTTACAAAACTGTTGGCTGTGTTGAGATTCACAGGCGCTGGGTTATTTAAGGGTTGTATATTCGAATCTGTACAATAAATGATGGGTATGCGTCTTTGTTGGTTTATACCGTTGGGCCCCCTGTAGGACAGATCAAGGGGTTTCGGGGAATATCCTGTTTCACGGATGACAGATGCATATACGCAGTTTTGAGACCCTATTTTTATGGGGGAATCTGAAATTATTATAATAGGCGTCGCCTCTAAGACGACCCTGGTGTTAGGTTGAACACCCCCACCTTCTAGAGCTTCAGAAGTCCTAATAGATCTCTTGGTGTTAGGGACCGTAGGTGTGTATGCCTGGGGTGGTGTTATATCTCTACAGCCCGGGGGCCACAAGAGCTGATGACCAGAGCCTATGCGGATGGGGATTGCTGGAGAGTACACAGGAGGCGGGGTGATCTCACCCCAAGCCGGAGACCCCTGTGGCGGACTATCAGAGACTATGCGGTTGGGGCTCGTTGGGGAGTACAAATGAGTGGGTGGGCTCTTACCACAGCTGGGGGTCCACGGACGTGGGCTAACAGTCCCTCTGTCTAAAAGGTTTTCGGAGCCCACTACCGGGAGCCCCGGGCCCGGTATAAGCGCACCCCCTGTCTGTGTCTCCTGGGGAGATACAGCATTAACAGGTGCTACAGGTATGAGTGATTCAATAGGCAGTGGTATATGATTGTTGGGAACAATAATACGTTGGGGGTTAATGGGTACTACAACATTTGCAACCCCTTGAGACACCCGCCCCCTTTTAAGCGATAAACCCCTGTTTTTATTTAAAATGAACTTGTTTGCAGACCCTTGAGACACCCGCCCCCTTTCAAGAGATAAGCCCCTCTTTTTATTTAAAATGAACTTGTTTGCAGACCCTTGAGACACCCGCCCCCTTTTAAGCGCTAAGTCCTGCTTTTCATTTAAAAGGAGCTTTACTGCCCCATCTAACACATCATTACAAACAGCGGCTTTATACAACAGCGGTGTAGGCGGCTGACCTGCAACTGGAGGGGTTCGAGCTGTCGGGGTCACAGTGGACGGCTGCGCTATAACTTCTTTCTCAACAGCAGCAGCACACGCCCCTAAAATAAAAGAAAAAAAAACAGTTTTAGTTTTATATTAAAGACCAAGTAATACATTACGGCACATTGTTCAGGTCAAACTCAAGGTATACGAACCCCTTTAAAATATTAAAAGAAACTGGTTGATAAAAATTAGGCCTGTGCAGCACTCTGTAAAACCCCATAACGGACCGCTCATGTTCTTCTAAAGACACGCTGAAATATTAACGACACCTGCTATGGAAAAAAAAAGAGTAGCTCTCAGTGATCCTTTAAGCATACTTACATTCTGTACCCCAGCCAGGGTGCTTCCTTTTTAATGACGGGTTCACCGCAGGTGTTGGGTATCTGGCATGGGTCCTGGGGGTGGCATCAGAGGCTGATGGTCCAGCGGTCTGGGGATCTGAGGAGGGGCGTGATGCCGTTGGTCCCACACTGGGTGTATCTGCAATAAAAACCAAAGAAAACAGTTACCACCAGGTTCTACATCAAATCGTCACATGGCAGACCTATGCTTCAAATACATCATCATGTTTTACACCAAAGACTCAATTTGTGGAAAGCATCAGGACTCCTATAAAAAAAAGCATACATGCTTTACAGGGTTCACCTATAATAATTACCTGCTACAAGAGCCGATGCCTCTCGCACATCTGCAGAAGCGGCGCCCGCATGGATCACCGCTAGAAAAAAAGGAAACAACATATGTTATTGTAAATACCCATTATTAAATAACTATAATCATCTTATGCTCGTGCCATAAAACTACATTATGTATATTAATAACAGTTACTAATAACATCTGTATTAAAAGTACACACCGGCGGTATCGATACTAGGAATTCCGTATTCTGCCAAGAGGTCGATAAGTGCTTCGGAATTTATACATGCGTCTTCCAAGGAGGCATCCCATGCAGCATAGCCATCTGCTGGAAGCAATAAATAAAATAAATAGATAAATAAATAAGCCTCGGGTCTCCCATACTGCAAATGCCCAATCCTTGGGGGTAACAGACACCCACACGTACAAGAAGCACAACAACCCCTGCTTGGGGCCCTTATTAACTGTGGACCCTTGGGGATCAACTCGATGGGGACCTGGACAGGGAGGCTAATAGTTCTGCCCAGCCTTGATGCATAACATTCTTTAAAATGTACAATATACCCCATTGTGCTGTTTCCTTGAGCTAGCTTTATCAAACAGTAACATCAAACATAGTGCAAATGCCTTCCGGCGTTATTTCAAAACAGCCTTCTAAAAGTTAATGGCTTAAATGGAGCCGTAAATATGCGACTGTTGTAAAATAAAATGCCTAAACCAGGTGTGCCATCAGCCCTTTCATTTATAAAGAACAGAGGTGTATACTTCATGAATGCCTGTAACCCGCGGGTGCTTTAAAGCTTCTGTAAACCTTTATTTATTTATTTTTGTCTTAAAATAACATGCATGTCTTTTAAAAATGAATGCGGTATTCCTCACGTGTGTTTTATAGAGACTGTAAACCAGGGCTCAAATCATGGTAAATGAGAAACATTGACTGGCCACTTTGAATTTGAGTTAAAGTCGAACTCGTGGATCGAACATCAGGCGGCTTGCCGCCAGACACTTCACCAGTGCACTATAGAGCCTGATGAAAAAGAACAAGCAACTAAAAGTTAAAATGTCCCATTTTGGTACTGCAAGATCCAGGGAAAACATTTGTATTCGGCCTTGGATTTTAAAGCATCCCCACATATTAACGTTTTCAGAAACACTGTCAGAAGAAAATATCCGCGCTTGGCTGTGTGTGTGTGTGTTGATTTTATGAAAGGCAAATGCCATTTGTGCTTTGCAATTTGGCTGGTTATGCAAAGCCAGTTTAATGAAATGTGCATAATTCAACTAAATATGCTCATTTCTGTAGGCGTCCCATCCCATGCTGTTTGTTTACGAGCACCCCCCACTTTATTTATTTTTTTTTTTTGTTGTAAAGTTGGGGCTCTGCAGCTGCTGTTTGCGGCTGCAGCGCCCTTCATTTGCAGGAATGATTTTTTTTTTTAAATGTCCGGGGAGCTGCGAATTTCCACAGCTCCCCGGCCACTGGAGCACATGTGGCACACAGCCCCCCCACCCCCAACCCATGGATCAGGGAGGGGGCCCATTTTTAAATTAGCCCTGGAGGGGTGAACAGGGATGGCTCGGCCCTGTTCACCCCTTCAGGACGAACACAGTGAACAGCCTCAGCTCTGCATGATGCCAGAGTCCCAGGCAAGCTTGTTTCAATAGATAAGGATTATCTTATCTATTGAAATGCGCTTGCCTGCGGCTCTGGCTTCCTGTTGCTGGGCCTTTGTTCACCAGCCCCCAGCAGCAGGAAGCCAGAGGCAAACCGTGTGCCTCTTGATACAGATGCACATTTTTCGTTTTAAAAATAAATACATGCGTGGATTCGCATTGAGATGTCTGGGCAGGGGTGGACTGGGAACCAAAAGAGGCCCTGGAAATAATTTTCAAGGTGACCCCATATTACACATTTGCAGCAATCCCAAACCATTTCCTAAGAGAAAATGTGAAAATAAAATACAAAAGAGGCCCATGGTGCAGAGGCCCACCAGAAATTCTCCAGAGTTTCCTGTAGGCCAATCCACCCCTGGGTCTGGGGCTTACAGCAGCCATCCGCACCATGTAGATGCTAATGCAGCCACTCAGGGCGGATGACCGCTGCATACAGCGCTCATCTTAATATAAATAACTTACAACAGTGCAGGCTGCAACTGTGGTGCCTGGGCCACAGTGCTTTAAACAGGCTGGGACCTCATAAGCATGCCTAGCTCCTGAAAGGGGGATTTCAAGGCGCTACATTTAAGGTGCATTTGGTGTAGCGCCTAGACACCCACTTTCAAGAGCTATGCCTGCTTTTTATGAAAAACAGGCATAGCTCCTGAAAGCGGGTGTCTAGGCTCTACACCTAAGGAGCATTTGGAGGGGTGGGGGGTTTAAGTGTTATGTCACAAATAAACCCATATTATAATTCATTCAGCACAGACTAAAATGCTCTTAAATTGTAAAAAATAAATATTTAGAATGTGCGAGATTGTGCATTCCTGCCAATGCCACCTTACTACAGCAACAAGATAAAACAGGGAACACTGCCGATTCCAATGGGCGCATAATCATGGCAAAGGGGAACCAGAGCCCCAAATACAGACAAAGACACCCGCAAAACCGGGGCCCCCCTCCACGGGGACCCTTGACAATGCATACACAGCACAAAGGAGCCTACTACAACAACAAGATAAAACAGGTAACACTACAGTTTCCAATGGGTGCATAATCTTGACAATGGGGACCAGAGCCCCAAATACAGGCAAAGACACCCCCAAAACCGGGGCACCTAATCACACCCATACATGGTCTCCGATGGCAATGCATACACAACATAAAGGGCCACATTATTATTTAAAAAATAAAAAAGACATGTCATGCTGTTAATTGCTTTTAGAAAGCTAATCCTGTGCAACTACACATATGTCTTTAAAGCACCACACGCTGACCATTGTTTTAAACATAGCGGCCCCCAGCATTTACCCCAGAGTCTAACAAAGAAACATATTTTGTACCTATGAACATGTATATTTTTTTTAAAACAGTGGCATGTCAATAATTGAATATAAAAGATAGTACCTGGGGCAGGACTAAAATCTAGCACAGCCCCTAGTGAAAGGTCTGGGAAGAGGTCCTGTAGATAAATTAGGAAAAGTTAGCATTTTACATAAAACTCATGGAGGCTGCAGCATGTCAGAGTTTATAGACCCCTTACCTGATCGTTTGTCTGATCCTGCTCCTGCATGGTAGCTGTAACGCACGATGACTTCACACACACACACACTGGGTCTGCAGCTGGTTAATTCTTAACAGGCGTTGCACAAGGGCTGACAACAGTTAAACCACCCCTCTTTATAATGGTATCTCAAAAGTGGCGGGCTTTGCAGATATCTGTGAAATTAACTCCAGATGGTCACCAGCTTCTGCCACTCAAGATAAGGCCCTAGGACTTTGAGCCCGGATCTAAGGGTGTTGGGGGAAGGGGAGGGCTGGGGGATGCATGGTCAGCCGGATACCATCCTCCCGGAAATTTCAAGGGCTCCTCCACTGCCTGGGGCTGCATGGGTGTGGCAACATCCCCCGGAAATTCAAAGTGATCCATCAGAGCTGCCCCTCGGGGCTCAGACCCCAGCACTGCCACCCCACCCATCCTGCTGAGGGCTGCAAGAACAGACCATGCGGACACCGAGGCCATTTCCGGCCTCCCCTGGAATTTCAGAGATCGACATCATGCCCGCTGGGCCTGTTCCTGTTGAATTACAGCTGTAACACCACGGGGCTGGGCCCAACATCTTCTTTTGAGCTCTCTCTATATATATAGACGGCTGGCAGGGGTGTGGGGTGAACATGGCTTGCGCAGACCCTTGTGCATGTCATTTTGCAGCCTGAGTGCCTTAAAAGGACAGAGAACTCCACTGATGGCCCAGTATTCACACATGGACCTTTGCAGAACCATAGGGTCTTGCTTCACAAGCCTGTTGGACTCAGATCCATCACCCCAACATTTATTATGAATATTAGAATTCATTAAAAAAAATATTTTGGTTTTTTTTTAAAAAATGTTTCCTACCCAGCATAAGCGATTGGAAAATTATATATTAAAATTAATATTTCATAAAAATATGGAGAAAAAAAAGTTCTCCCCAGCATAACCGGCCGAAAAATTATGAAATATTAATTTTTCATAAGTATAAAAAATTATTAATTTTAATGATCATAAAAATTACTTTTTTTATGCTTATGAAAAATTAATATTCAATAATTTCCCATTTTTTATATAATTACAAATGTATTTTCGATTTTTTTTATTTTTTTTTATTTTTTATTTTTCTAATTCTTACCTGTCTTATTATAAGTGTAGACACTCTGCCACACTATACTCAAGACCCGCTTTAACACCGCCACCCCTAGTCAACGCTCCCCTAGCTTCCATCTTATGTTTACCTTACAGCACCTGCTGGTTGCGTTGATGCTGTTTAATCAAAGTTTCAACCCGGTCCTCAAGATGGGCTTAGACCTACAGCCAAAACACTGCTGTATATATATATACACCCTACACGCCACGCCCCACCCTTCAAAACCCTGCTCCACACTTCCGGTTCTTTGGGGGGCATCCGGAGGAAGTCCCCTTGGGGCCCCAACCCTTGGGGGGACCTTCCCGATAGCCCCCATGATGTCACATCCGGTGGGACACCCCCGCTAAGGACCCAGGGCCTGTTAAACACACCTACATCACTTCCGGGACAGGATTTTGCCCAGGCAGAACTTCCGGGGGAAGCCCCAGGGGGCCACGCCTAGGATATGACGTCATAGGGACCGGATATCCCGCCCTAAAGGGGCGTGGAAAGCTGTCAAGGCTTGTTTGATGAGGAAAGGTATCATGCTTTACTACTCATATCAGTTACTATACAAAAGTCAAAGTCACCACAAACTTTCACCATGCCTCCATCATTAACCAATGACTGCCGACGGGAGTCGGATGGAAACGGCTGCAGGAGCGTATACGCACTAAGGTATCAACTGCTCCAGGCTTGTGATACGCCAAATATCATATGCTCTTGCCGTTGCTATGTGTTTAGTTATATGCTCAATATAGTTATGTCTGTTGGCACAGTTGAAAACCTTTTTTATCATATGTACAATCAGGTGGCTGAAAGTGTGTGAGATTGCGTGGAGCACTCACTGAGCGTTTTTATATTTTGCCAATGAATAACACTAGCACAAGGTCTAGCCAGACGAAGGTGCTCTATACAGGCACATTGCACATTTGTTCGCACAGCATATTGGAAGTGAAAGTACTCTCAGTACCCCAGTCCTCCTCTGAGTTTAAGAGTTGGGACTTGGTTCTGCAGGGAGGTCATCATCAAGATTTTAGTTTGGATAGTGAACCTTTTTTGGAGTTACTGATGTTAGAATGGCTGCCTGACTCCCTCATTACGAGGTGCAATTTGGCTCTAGGGGGCTATGGAAAGGAGTGAAGAAGGAGGCAGAGACTAAAGGAGTTGAGATTTGAAACAATGGAGCAGGATGCTGGACTGTTTCATGCCTCACCTATAGCGTCTTAAGAGCCGTCATGTGTAATAGCTGCCAGGAGCTGATTGGAGATACTGCAATTGAAAAAGAGGCAATTGACTATTGAGTGAGGTGAGATTGATGCCTGAAAATATGGGCGAAGCTGACATCAACTTGGGAGGGCAATTTACTCCGAAGGATTATCCTTTGGAAGGAGACTTTGACAATGCTGCTAAAATAGCTCACACCAAGACAAGTGTGCAACAGCAGAGAAGAACACAAGCAGAAAAACTGCTATCTTATGACAACTCCAAATAAGAACTCTCCGCTACAGGCTTCAATGATTTTAACTGAAAGTGCCTCATCACAACAAGCCAATCCAAGAATTCTGAGGTGGAAGATTCCCTACTAAGACATAATCAACAGATCTTCCTGATTGGCAACCTTTGAAAGAGCGCATTATAGCCAGACTTAACCAAGCGTCCAATTTATGTGAGATCCGGCAGTGGTAGGACTTCATTAGTCGGGAGGTGGGGGGGTTGAAGCCCCTGGTAACAGTGGAAAAAAACTGCCCGACTACCCCATCAGTAGTAAGATGGAGAACCCAGTCTAGAGTGCTTGGTTTCTCATTGGGCCATGCACAGTTTGGTCCAGCAGCGGGGAAAAATGGTTGTTTGAAGCAGGGTGTTGATATGTTAAAAGCTATAGCAAGGGATTTTTTTTCATAGAAAAAGCAAACGCCATCGATAGCAAATCGTAAAATCTGTGATCTGGTTTAGGATAAATGGAACATTGTCAATATGAATGTTGAGAAGCCCATGAAGAGTGAACCTAGAGAAGCCCTTAGAAACACAGTTTTAGCCTGGCCACATGCTAAAACAGGACATGGGATTATAAGAAAGAATAACTTGAAAAGTGTTTTAAGCATTTGCAATAGCTTGGGAAACATGCCACATGACTAATTTGAAAATGGTGCTGGACTCATTTCTTTTTTTTTTTGGTGAAAATTCCTTTTATTAAGTTTGTTTTTATAACAATCCAACATACAATAAGGGGTACAAACATCATATGTCATATCTGCAAGTGCAGTTAATCGATAATTACATTTGTGGTGTATCTTGCTTGTCCCTTACAACTCCAAAACTCCCACCCCCTTCCCTTTTCCACCAACATGTTCTCGCCACCCACATGGTGGTTGTCCCCTCCATATTCAGCCCCCCCAACTTGCATATGTATGTATATATGAGTATGATTTAGTGCGCGTCTGTGTGGGTCAGTCAATAGGTATAGTATTGTACCATGGGTGATGTGGAGTCATGTATAGTTTAGAGGTAGGAATCGATCAATGTCCTCAATTGGTCTGCTTGTGTATATTTGTTGTGGCGTTTTAAGGCAGAGCCTTCTAGTGAGCATATTTTGGTTACCAGGGATAATCAAGCTTGTTTCATTGGAGCAGTGTCTGCTTTCCATTGAAGGATCTGAGAAGGCTGAGAAACTAACCTATATTAGTTTCCCAGTCATTGGGTCACTCTGCCAATCTTCATCTCTGGTCCCAAATAGCATTGGGCCAGGGTCTAATTCTATAGTTGTCCCGTGTATCCCTGTGGAGTGCGGCAACAGAGTGTGATTTGCTGTCGTGTGGAGAGTGGAGACTGGAGTCTTTAATTGCCTGCCTTTATTCTTGGAGGCTGACCTCCTTTTGCTTACCTGCTTTTCACCTACAAAAACTGTCCCAGGCATGATAGCGCAGAGCAGAGTGCGGCAACAGAGTGTGGGTTGCCGTGATGTGGAGAGTGGAGAATGGAGTCTTTCCTTGCTGGCCATTATTCTTGGAGCTGGACCTCCTTTTGCTTACCTGCTTTTCACCTACAGAAACTCTTCCAGGTGCGATAGCGCAGCGCGTAGTGCGGCAACACAGTGTGGTTTGCCGTGGTTCGCCAGGGAATTCGTGGAGTTAAGGATTTGCCTTGGCTAAATTAACTGGTACTGTATCAGCGAACTCCCTTTTTTCTTTTTTTTAATCTGCCAGTGTAGAGTCACGTCTGTCGGCCGGTATGGGTCTTTGAGTGACTCAATATGCGTTCAACCCACGTTGAGTGTCACAGGTGGGTCCTTTTGATGCCTTGAATCGCCGGGGTGTGCAAAAGAAAACCTTCTTTTTTCTATTGGGCAACCTGCCATCTTTTTTGTCATTAGCAGTGACTGCGGCCTAGTTTTGCCTTTGAGCTGCTCATTTGGTAATACTCAGCACTCCGCCCTCATTTTTTGGTTTGTCTTTCAATTCGGCAGCGTGGGTTTGCCACGCCTTTTCGTTACATCTACTGCAGGCTCAGAGTTATACTCTGCATGCCATTGCATAAGCCCCAAAGATGTCCCGCATATGTAATTTGAGAAGCGGGGCGCTAGGGGGTGACCGACGAGCACCAGAATTGGAAGAAACCATATGGCTGGAGAAAAAAAAGTCAGTACATTTGTCTATATCGATATTTAAACGCCAACTGTTGGATTGCTACCAATGTAATCCCTCTGAAAGCAACTTTGCTGTGGATGATCACATTCCCACGGGCTCAGGAATGAGACAAATGGCGGTGAATGGAATGGTTGTAGCAACAATATCAACACCCAACCATTTGGCTCTGACTGAGGCTTTAACAATGAATATTGAATATATTGTTACAGCTTCCACTTTAAAAAAACACTATATCGGAATTCTTTCCTGTAACACGGACATGTAGTTTGAACAATGTTTTACAAGTTAAAACTAGTGAGTGCCCCCGATTTTGGAGGGAGGGAAATAACTCAAACACTGCACACAGACCTGAGCCGCATGCACTGAATAAAGAGAGGGAAGGTAGTTTGGCTTCCCATAGCCAATTGGACTCCTCTTTCGAACTAAATACCATTTCATGCACGAAACAAGCTACAAAGGTGAATCAAAATCTAAATAAATCATGGGAGAAAGAGAGTCACCAAACAAATTGCTCCAAGGATACTCAGGGGTCCAATGTAAGTGCAGAATCTACTCCCACATTATCCACTTTGAATCTCTTTCTGACCTTCCTGATTAAGGTCTTTGAGTCGCTTAGAGGCAAAGTCCAACAACACACGGGAAATCTACTGGAAATTACAAAAGATATGGACGAGAATGAAAGTACGCTGGTGGGACAAAAGCAGCAATAAACTTAACACTTGGAGAGACCCTGACACAGAATTAAAACTGAGAGCAGCCTACAATCGGAAAAAGTTGTCATCTTTGCAGGGGCATTGGTAGGGAGTGAACATTCATTTGATCTGGCTGAGTGCGACACTCAGGGATATAAACCTGGGGCGCCTATGTCCATGCCATAACATGTGTACATGGGGAAGTGATCAACCTCCTCAGGAAGCCTCTGTGAATCTTTTGGATGGCACACCGCTGTCAGTATCGACAATGGAGGAATTTGTTTGTTTGCCTCAACTTGCAGAAGAAGGTCTTAAAGAGAACTCAAAAGCATGTTTGATGCTGCCTAAAGTGCAAGATCTGGTGAAGATCCCTAAACCTAATGGAAAAATGAAGAAAAAGCAGAAAAAGCAGCAGAAGGATTCGATGGGGGGGATGGCGAGCTCACAGACAAAAAGAATCCAAACATCAAAGTAACAACAAAAATAGGAAATCTAAAGTACCAGGTTATATTCGTAAAATAAAATCAGTTCAGTCCAGCAAAAAGGTTTCACCATAAGGGAAATGTAACTGAATGTGTTGGAGTTGCAGACAATTCAGAAAAGGGGGTAAGAAAAGGGCAAAGAAGCAAACAAGTTCTAAACAGATGGTGCAGGAACCAGAGATCACAGCAATTACTGTCCTGTCGGTGCCCAAACGGAAACACCTTGTGAACCAAGAAAGATTGCTCCAATCTTCCTGAGAGGGAAATTGGGGATTAAATCTACAAAGGTTGAATTGATTCCTTCTGGAAATCAGGACCAAGTCTCGAAGGAATTGGTTGACAAGATCACTGCGGGTAAGCATTGTCAATCAGAGAATGGCCACACTAAATATTAATTATGGCACTGAACAACAGGAGGTTTGTCTTACTGTCCCGATTTCCCTTGATTGAGATAAGAGCAAGGATCTCGCCATTTCTCAGGTTCCTTTGGAGCATCTAAGCAAGGTCCTATTAATTGTAATTGTTTCACCAATCAGACCGTCCAACACACTATTGATCAAGAAAGAAGGCAGCGGGGGGTTCAACAAAGATCGGTGCCCAAGTTGTTTTGCAACGTGTGGCAGAGTCAAGAACTAGATGGAAGCCACTAAATAGGAGTACGATCTTCTCTACATTCAAGGGTGTACCTGATCTGTACTATCTATCCACAGTCGATTTGGACTACATTCGATTCCCACATGCCCAATGCACAGACATTGTTGAAATCGGTGTCAAATCAAGGTTGGGCATTAGTACAATCTTGGATGCAAGTAAGGAATTGATGGACCTAGGCTACAAAGTTTCTTCTGAGATGCTGTACAAAGATGATAGTAAACCCATTAATATATCAAATGGGAGAGTGAAACACACAGAGGATCACACTACCAAAGACCTAATTGGCAGAGATAACAACACAAAAGGCTCTGTCCCATTGAAACCTGATGTAAACACAAATGTATTGGCCCTAATGCCAGACATTTTTACTCAGGTCTTTCAAAAAATTGGGCTGTTAGAGAAATCTCTCTAGCCAGACAGGATATCAAATTGCTAGGGTGGAACACAAGAGATTCCAGCTCTTTTAGAAATAAATCATGGAGAGAGTATATTTTCAATCAGTTTGATTTGGTTATCTTTCAGGAAATCTGGTTGAAAATAATCTTTAAGTTGGACAGTTACTCTATTCATCATCAGTTATCAACTGGAATATGAGTGTGGAGACCATCAAGAGGGCTACTAATATCCTGCAGAAATTCTATCTTTGGATATGCAGTGATGCTATCTAATGCTATCAATTAGGCTAGTGGTGAAATTGGAAATAGGGACAGGCCCCACGCAGAGAAACTGGATAGTGGTTAACATCTATTGGAATCTCTCCTGTTTTCCGCTAATTGATTTCCTGTAGTCATTGTCAGATTTATTATTGAACATCACTGTTTGTTTTTCTTCCTATAGCCTCATTGTCATGAGGGATTTAAATTCTCGGTGCATTCAATTACCAGGCTTGTGGGCAATACCGAGCAAGGAACCGTAAATGAATGGGAGGATTTGGTGTAATTTCATGTCAGAGTGGAATCTACTCATGGTTAATGGGAACATTGAGGGGGATGTCCCCCCAGCTCCGACATGGAAGAGAGATGACTGTAATTCCATAACTGACTATTTCTTTCTAAGGCCTTGTTCAAACTATGCACACATTTCACTCTGAATGGTGGGTTTCCCAGTGATTATGAAATCTTAGAAGAAGTGCTCGAAGTACCACTTGATATTAAGGATGATATATATCCACATGCTGTACATGTTAATAGTGGGAAGAATAGAGTGGGGATTTTCCAGAAAGGGGTAGGGATCTGATTAAGTCACTCAATCAAATCGCTGATTCAATGAACGAGAAAATCTGCAATCCAATAAATTGTGTAGAGTTCCTTTGGGATGTTAATCCCCCGGGCGGGGCAGGTAATCAAGCCATCTCCAAACATAATCATCGATTTGATGAAAAAACATGGGACAAAAAAAGATAACTGAGGAAAGCTCTGAGGAAGCTGAAGATAAACATGATGCATGTGCATGATTATTGGAGGGAAGTTAAACATTTAAGAAATAATTATAGAAATTGGGCCAGATCAATCAGGTATCTGCGTTTGCAACAAGATAGGGAATCAATGTTGAGAGCAATGGCCCAGAAGAACTCGTAATTTCTGGTCAATAATTCATTCTACAGAATCTGATCAAAGTATCATTCAGAGTGGGGTCATACAGGAAAAAGGTCTCACTTTCTAAAACTCTATGGGGCAGCAGACTCTGCGAAAGCTGCCACCTCTGAAAGAGCAGCATGGGAGCTTAATATCTTCTAAGAAGAGATATGCAATCTAATTAAAAAAATTGTCAGTCTCCCGGGCTGCCGGCCTAAATGGATTAAGCAATCAGATCCTAAAATCAGATCAACTTCTCTGGTCTCGTTTACTGGCCACACTTTTCGGACCAGTGGGTACCTTCCAGAGACATGGAGGAGGGAAATCATGATACCCATTTATAAAAAAAGGGGATTGTTTAAATCCCTCAAATTATCATCCAATTCCACTGCTGGACGCAAATGGAAAGAACTCTGCCTGCCTGGTTTTAAAGGAGCTCTAGAATTGGGCATTATCAAGGGGTATTTTGTCAAAACATCAAATTGGGTTCTGAAGGGGACTGTCATCTGCATTAAATGTCTGGTACAAGTGCAGCATGAAGCAAGACAATCCGAAAAGGTGGCCCTCCGGGGTATAGTGCCTGAATAGACCTATTCCAGGCTTTTGACACCGTGAATATAGATCGTCTGTGGTGTAAATTGAGGAGCTGGGGCCTACCGGAAAATCTATTAGCAATAATAGTGGACCTGCATAAGGGCTCCACTCTCCAAATAAGATTAGAAAAAACAGGGAATTTGTCAGGTGCAATTAGGCTAGATTAGGCTTTTCAATTTGTACTTAGCAGATCTTGAGAAGTGGTTGGAAGAGACAGCGTTGGCAAGTCCCAAGATTGGGAAGGCTAAAATAAACTGGATTTCCTACACCGACGATATAGTTTTACTTGATTATACCCAGATTGGTCTGCAGCGCCTTCTGAACGCCCTTGAAAACTATACAAGATCCAACGACTTGAGAATTAACACTCTCAACTCAAAAATGTTATGTTCAAGAGACTGCTTAAATCCACCAAGCAATTTTCCTGGCTTTTAGATGAACAAGTGATTCTGATCGCTGTAGAAGTAAAATACCTAGGATCTGTGGTTCGTTTGTACCCGACACAAGTGCATCTGACAACTATTTTGGAAGGGAACATTCTTCAATCGGGTGCTCAAATGAAGAAATGAGTGAATACATTTTGTAAATTCTCCCTCTCTACTGTTGTAAAATATTATATTGGGAAAGTAATTCCACTACTACTGTTCAGCTTAGAGGCAATCCCCCACCATATATATTGAGATGGATTGGAAGGGCGATTGTGGAAGAGTTTACTTCATCTTCCCAATTGTGTACCTATTGCCAGCTTAAGATACGAATTGGGCCTTCAGTCCATTAAAGCATGAATGGAATGGAAATGGATTTCCCTATATTGATTGATCCTGGTTCCCCCAAATTATCACTGCATGAGGATATCTTGCCATCTTTTAAGGGACGTTTGAATCATTTCTGAAATGATTTCAAGTCTTTGGCCTTGGAAAGCCTTATAGCCTGTGAATGTACAGAAGCAGATTTGATTCAGCATCAGGACCAAGTTAAAGAGTGCATAAAAAGGGCCAATTGGATTAGAACTATAGCGGCTATGCGTTCTTCTCATTTATCACCCTCACTATCATGCTTGGATAAACCACGAGCATGGCTTCCTGCATATTTGTCATGGCCACTGGGCAAGGGTCCAGTCCTTCCTCAACCCCAGGGTCCAAATGGACCCAGTCCTGGCACCTCTGGCGCCAGGCTCATGAAAAAGTGTTCCTTGCACACTCTGTGCCTAAGGCACGTGCATCTGGGCCGGGCATGGCCATAGAACATCACTGAAAGGCACGTGCAAGAGTCCCTTGGAGGAGCAAGGTGGAGCCACTAGGCGGGGCTAAAGGGATGGGCCAGAGCCAGCCTATATTAGGCCAACCCATCCACGTGCCTCTGCTTCGCGTTAGTCTGCTTTCTGCAGCGTAACGCTTATCGCTGTCCTTACCTGTGCATCCACTTGATTCAAGCAACTCCATCGCTGAAGACGCCTTTTACCTGAATCCAGCTACTCCACCGCTGAAGGCGCATCTTACCTGATTCCAGCTACTGCATCGCTGAAGGCGCCTCTTACCTGAATACAGCTACTCCACTGCTGAAGGTGCACCTTACCTGCTTCCAGCATCTCCATCGCTGTGTGAGCCTCTTACCTGCATCCCATCACTATCGGAGTCAGAGCCTTCTTCTCACCTGAACCGGGCGTCCAGCTACTCAGAGCTCCGCTTCATTTCTTCTCCGTTGCGGTACCTTCATCATGTAACTGCAGAGCTGCATCGAACATCAAGACTTCGATCTATGCCGCCGGCCTTCTTCTGCAAGGGAGAAAGAACACAACAGGTTAGAAATCATATAGATATGGAACCCTTGACTGCGCCGTACTTGAGACTAGAGTTCCATCATAAAGGCCAATTTACCAGCTAATTTGGGAGCTCCATCATCCTCAGGGGAATCCCTGTATTCGCACCACGACTCCGATCTGCATTTTCACACCTATTGGGAAGAGATAAGACATTGCAAGAATTACTCTGAATGATCAAGACAAAAGACACTATAATAAATGAACTATAATCATAACCAAACGACTTACCTTCTAAGTGGATTGGTCGCAGCCGGTCTGGATCAGCACTTCCAAGGACCAGTGAAGCAACTAGGTCCACTCTACGTGCCCCTGCTAAAAAGAAGCAGGATGGATAGCTCAACATTACAACACAACAGGTGAGCTTGCATGGGAAAACGCTTGCGCACTTCATTTTGGCACGAGAGGGTCGAGGGAATTCACGACACCACCACGCCATTCTCATTGCCTCACATCTTCTCTCAGGGGAAATACCAGCATCCAGAACAGCAGGCTCTGCAGCAACGGGGAGAGAGAGGTGATCCAGCGGAGCCAAGTCGAGGGAGGGCTCCAACCGTGCCCCAACGCCCCCGCAGAGACCAGGTGAGCGTATCAATATTTGAAGAGATCTCCGGATCCTGTTAACAGGTCGCACTTCTTGAGATTTCGTCTCAATCTTTTGCCCACCCATGAAATACTCTTCATCAGACAGAAAGAGGAGCTTGAGGACAACATCTGACCCCTATCTGAGGACTCAAGCCCACAAACTCTGGGACATTTGATGACTAGTTGTTCGGGACCCTTGTAAGGAGGTGAGCAGGTTGTCCCGCTTTGTACACAAAGAGTGGTGGCTGGGAACTGACTGTTTCTGGGAAAGGCTAGCTTCAAGTAATGAAACATTATTGACAACGGAAATAGTGAATCTGTTGAAAGATGTCAATTTAGCTGGAATAACAGATTTGTTAATTGGAATTGGAATGGCTAAAACATAGGGAAAGGGAAATGAAGAAATGTTTCTTTTCTTTACTCCTTTCCTATCTCTCTCCACAGTCTTCCTCTTCCTCTTTTTCTCGCTTCTTCTTTCTTTTTTACCGCTCTGTTATTATTAATATATTCCTTTTTTATGTGTTTTTTCAATGTATTTTAGTCATTGGGCCTCATTCCAAGTCTGGTGGTAAACCTGCCGGTGCAACCGGCGGGTTGTCTCCGGACTCAGAATGAATTATTGGCGCCTGACTTCCCAGTGCCACTGGGCAAGTCCCAAGATTGGGAAGGCTAAAATAAGCTGGATTGCCTATGCCGACGATATAGTTTTACTTGATTATACCCAGATTGGTCTGCAGCACCTTCGTTCGTACCCCACACAAGTGCATCTGACAACTCTTTTTCTCGCTTCTTCTTTCTTTTTTACCGCTCTGTTATTATTAATATATTCCTTTTTTATGTGTTTCTTCAATGTATTTTAGACATTGGGCCTCATTCCAAGTCTGGTGGTAAACCTGCCGGTGCAACCGGCGGGTTGTCTCCGGACTCAGAATGAATTATTGGCGCCTGACTTCCCAGTGCCACTGGGCAAGTCCCAAGATTGGGAAGGCTAAAATAAGCTGGATTGCCTATGCCGACGATATAGTTTTACTTGATTATACCCAGATTGGTCTGCAGCACCTTCGTTCGTACCCCACACAAGTGCATCTGACAACTATTTTGGAAGGGAAAATTCTTCAATCGGGTGCTCAAATGAAGAAATTAGTGAACACATTTTGTAAATTCTCCCTCTCTCCTGTTATAACATATTATATTAGAAAAGTAATTCCAGTATTACTGTTCTGCTTAGAGGCAAACCACCACCATATATATTGGGATAGATTGGAAGGGCGATTGTGGAAGAGTGTACTTCATCTTCCCAATTGTGTACCCATTGCCAGCTTAAGATACGAATTGGGCCTTCAGTCCATTAAAGCATGAATGGAATGGAAATGGATTTCCCTATATTGATTGATCCTGGTTCCCCCAAATTATTACTGTATGAGGATATCTTGCCCTCTTTGGAGGGACGTTTGAATCATTTCTGAAATTATTTCAAGTCTTTGGCCTTGGAAACCCTTATAGCCTGTGAATGTACAGAAGCAGATTTGAGATTTGATTCATCATCGTGACCAAGTTAAAGAGCGCATAAAAAGGGCTGATTGGATTAGAACGATTGCGGCTATGCATTCTTCTTGTGTATCTCCCTCACTCTCATGCCACAAGCATGGCTATCTGCATATTTGAAGAGATCTCTGGATCCTGTTAACAGGTCAAACTTCTTGAGATTTCGTCTCAGCCTTTTGCCCACCCACGAAATACTCTTCATCAGACAGAAGGAGGAGCTTGAGGACAACATCTGCCACCTATGTGAGGACTCGGGCCCACACACTCTAGGGCTTCTGATGACTAGTTGTTCGGGGACCCTTGAAAGGAGGGTGAGCAGGTTGTCCCGCTTTGTACACAAAGAGTAGTGGCTGGGAACTGACTGTTTCTGGGAAAGCCTAGCTTCAGGCAATGAAACATCATCGACAACAGAAATGGTAAAACTGTTGAAAGATCTACATTTAGCTGGAATAACAGATTGTTAATTGGATTGTAATGGCTAAAACTTGGGAAAAGGGAAATGAAGAAATGTTTCTTTTCTTTACTCCTTTCCGATTTCTCTCCACAATCTTTCTCTTGCTCTTTTTCTTGCTTCTTCTTTCTTTTTTACCGCTCTGTTATTATTATTATATTCCTTTTTTAATGTGTTTTTTTAATGTATTTTAGTCATTGGGCCTCATTCCAAGTCTGGCGGTAACCCTGCCGGTGCAACCGGCGGGTTGCCGTCGGACTCGGAATGAATTACCAGCGCCTGACTTCCCTGTGCCACTGGGCAATTCCAAATCCGGTGGCCGGGAAGTCAGTCGCCAGCAATTTCGTTAATCCCCATTACATAGAGTCCTTTGGGACTCTCTGGGAATGGGGACACAGGAGCACCGGCACCGTTAACAATGGTGCCGGTGCTCCTGTGATACATCTGCTTATAGTGTCCAGACCGCCCGGCAGGGTCAGAGCTTCTGGGCACAGCGACTATGGCAGGCAGACTTTTAGTTTGCCAGTCCGGAAACAGTCCGTAAACAGCGGTTCTGGTAGGCTTACCTGCATCATTTTTTCCAGTCCAACAAATTTATAATGAGGCCCATTCCCTTCTAAATTGTACTGTTCAATATTTGTTTGTGAATATTGCTTAGAAATCTTTATTACTATACACCAAAGTGCAAAATCCATGTCTTGTTCTTCGTTTTTTAGCCTGCATCAATTAATAAAGAGTCAATCGTGTCCTGTTTTAAATAAATGGGTGGTTAATGCTCAATATTTACTGAAGAAGCTAGATGCTAATGCTCATAATTTAGTTACATTTCCCTCTAGTGTTAAACATTTTTACAAATAATAGATTGGATTCAAACTAGATCTCAGATCATGAAATACAAATTGCATAGATTCTTCAAAGATTGTGTGGAAAATCTAGGATATATTCCATTGCATTGAAGGAAATCACTGAATAGGAGGTGGAGGATGAATTTTTAAAAGATATAATTCGAATTTACTACCAATACATGAAATAAGTGGTATTGGATCAAAGCGTCTAACATCATTGCATTTGTGTAGGTTTTGCAAGGATCAAACTGAGGTAGAAACCTTAGAATATCTAATGTATTGCTGTGGCCTACATTTTAAGCACATCCTCCACAGCTCTAGAATTCTAGATTGTTTTAAAAATATGTCACTTCCTAGTATCTGGAGTTGTATTTTGACTGAAAGACAGATATTTATGTGTATCGCAGTAATCAACTTTTTTCCTGAGTTTTTAAAAATTAAATAGTATTGTTGTTATATAATGATTTTCTTTTTTTTAAAAACAACATTTCTATAATATGTGTGTAATTTATTTGAATTTGGATTTGTAATAAGAATGATGATTTCTGTTTTTTTTGTTTTTGTGTGTTTTGTATGTTGTGAAAGGTTAATGTACACCATGTCACAATAATTTACTAATTAAAAACAAATTACTTTGGATATGTGACACCTTGTCAGTGGTGGCCAACCAGCATTGGCATGTAGGGCCATCCCTTTACCTGCATTACAGCAACAGAGTTCCCCCTGTGCTTTATTGTCAAGGGGGACTGGTCTGCCTACCTCCTAGCAAGGGCATGTCCCAGGCTACGCATGTTTGTTTGTTTGTTCGTTGCAGAGTCCTTTCAACTTCACAACAAACATAGTGCATAATAATGGGGGGAGGTGGCGCATTGGAAGACTGGCCCTACCGCCTCTCATTATTCGGCCAGCAGCATAGACACACAGCCGGACAGGAGTGGAGACCTCTCCTGTCAGTCAGCATGTTCATGATACAGAGACCTGAAATGTGAACACTCTGACTGACAGGAGACGAATCCTCTCAGGCAGCATTTTTACATTGTGGAGAGGAGGGCCATTTGGTCCTCCCTCTAGCAGTTGGGTGCATGTGTAGGGTGCATGTAGGTAAGGTAAGTGCTTTTTTAAAATGTAATGTGTATGTATGTTGGTGTTTGTTTGTATGAATGCATGAATGTAAGAAGTTGCGTGAATGATGTGTGAATGCACGGTTGAAAGTGTTTGTGTGTGTCTGAGTGTGTGTGCAACACCATCCCTAAATATAGGGACCCCTCTTAGCAGGGCCCTTAAAGTTATGGTTGGAGGATGTTGGGGGCATGGCATGCTTTTCTGCCTCACCCTTGATGCACAGTACCATGCAACAAGGGCAAAGCAAAAATAGTAAGTGAAGTGTTATTACATGGCTTGACTGGCCCACATTGAATGCAGGCAGTCTAGACACATAATAACACTTATCTTTGCTTTATCCTTGATGCACAGTTATTTGAAAAGTGTTGTCGCTGGCCTACTTTCAATATGGGCCATTGTAGCCAGGTAATAACACTTCCCATGTTTGTCTTACCCTGGATGCACAGCAACTATGTATCAAGGGTAAAGCAAACATAACAATTATGTTTACTTTACCCATGATACCCAGTTACTGTGCAACAAGAGTAATGCAAACAGGATAAGCATTATTAGTTGGCGAGACTGTGACCTTACCCCCGGTCATATAAACTATGGGCCATTTAGGTTTCATGGGTGCTCACAGAGGAAAAGAACTTATTTTAATAACAAATCAATTATGGAACATAACAAGTATTGCTTGTCTTGATGAAGGTGTAATGGACAGGTGTGGCTCTTCTAATGCGTAAGCTATGAATCAACCAACAAAAACATACTACACTGCTCTGAAAGCATGCCTTTTGCAAGTCTACAGAAAATATATTTGTATTGCATAGCATTTCAACTCAGGTGTTCTTTTCCTCCATCTAAAAGAAATTTAACACGCGAACATTTTATTCATGAATAATTGTGAAAATAACACTTCTGATTTTATCCAATGTATGCGCTTGATCATTAAATATGCTTTATAATTCTAAGAGAATCTAGTCTCCTCTGAAAGTTAGCATACTATCGCTAAGTCTACTAATGAGAGATGCAATCCAGCAATATTTGCTAAAAATTAATGCCAAAAGGAATCATTTAAATAATTAAGCGTGGAACTGTGGTCATGTGCTAATCTGAATTATATTGACAATGGTATATTTAACTACAGACTATTTTTAATATATATTAACAAGTAAGTTGTGTCAATTAGCTTTTTATGTGGCACTATGATTTGCCCACTCATTAAATGATTGCCTTTAAGACGACTTCAGCTTTACACCTGTCTGATTGCAAAGTGTAATCATGTGGCAGACAAATATATCCTCTTTGAACTTTGCTATACCGGGTACAGCACATGTACAGTACAATAATTAATACTGTCTCTAAAACAGAAGAAGTTGCATCTCCCTTTATAACCAGTAGGGCTTGGGGGATATTCAGCCTGACATAACTTGTGGGTTTTGCCAAAAATCTTATTTGGAATTCGGCAGATTTGCCTGTGCTTGCACGTTCTGCAGAAAGCCCAAAATCATGCTTGTTGAACGTGTCTGTTTTTTGGCATTCCAATCTGAACCGGTGAGCTTTTGGGGCATTTAGTGGGCCAATCAGAGCCCTAGAATCACGGGTGAAGTAAAAGACCCATATCACTTCCTAGTTCTGTCTGAGTTGTTCCTGGCAGCTAGAGGGAGGAACTAGGATGAGCCACACTAGGGCAAGCAGGAGCGTTTTTAATGTAGCCAGTGAGGACATTGTTTGTCTTCGTTTTTCACATTTCATTTCCGGTTCATTACATTTTATTTGTATTTCGCTTGTTCTGTGGAGTTGCTTAAAGTGGTACTCTTCTTTGGCTAATCCTTTCCAAAACCCTTTGTGATTGTTTGTTGTTAATCCCTTTCCTTTACCTTTTCTCTTTCTATAATAATAACAATTAATAATTAGGCTTTTATATAGCGCTACAAACCCTCAGGTATCTGAGCGCTGCTTATTATTACCCACGGTGTGTGGTGCTCATTTATCGATCTCGGAAGGATGAAAGGCTGAGTTTGGTCCCGCCGGGATTCGAACCTGCGTTAACAGGCTCTGCACGGGTGTCAAAGCGGGCGCTCTACTCGCTGTGCCACTTGACCGGCTATCCCAAACAAATAAAAGAAAACAACAAACCCTTTGTGCAACCCTTTGTGATATATCTTTGTAAACATTTTTGTAAATGGTACTGTGTTGGTGCGTGCTTCTTTGTATCTTCTGCTAGTGCCTTCTTTGATTTTTGCTTTCTTTTCTCTTTGTGCTTATTTCTCTTCACACTCATTGCGAAAAAACACATTAGTGTGTGGTTTCTGGTGCGTGTGATTTGTACAAGTGTGTTTGATTTGTACAATTGTGCAACGTGATTCTGAGTCCCTTTCCCTATTGTGATAAGATTATTGTGGTGAGAAGTTGGATCTTGTTATTAGTTATATTGTGTATTGTCCTGTGAAAATGGTACTGATGGTCATCTATGCATTCAAATTGAATGGTTGATAAATCTTGGAACATTAGATGAACGATTATGCTAAACCTTCTTCAAAGGTCTGTGCAGAGATGACTGTGGATGGACCGGTTGGTGTGCTCCTTGTCTTTGTGTAACTTCAGAATAACTGGTACATGTGAGATATGTACAATAAAGCTATATTTTGTCTTCGACATGTCTCTGCACCATCTGTACCTGCGCAGCCTTCATTCATCAACTTAACATTGGTAACAAACTGGCCTTCTGAAACAGACTTGAAGCATGCTGTGGCGGTGGCACAGGTAAGATAACACACTGAAACCACCCCCACCCCCCACAAGCTTGCATCCGACCTCAGGTGAAAGATTGTGTTGTTCAGGGTTGTCCCCTGGGCAGAACTGTATGATTTGCCCATTCCAGATATCAGACCTATACCTACTATCATAAAGTTAGTCCTACCTTAATTATGTAACAGGAAGTGGTGTTCCAGGGGCTAGTGTTTCATTGCTCTCTTCCCTGAAAACCGGTTTTGACTCAAGCAAGGACAGCTGGATGCTGCATGCACAGTCTGGGGGTTTAGGAGAGAGTGTGTCATGTTATTGGCAAATGTACTCTATTGCATATGCTTAACAAGAAGGTAAGGTCTTCGCACTTACATGTCATAGCCATTCTTCATACACATGGGGGAAATAGTGTGTGCTTCACTTGGTTAAGTGGCTATGGAGAATGTTCAGATCCAGGGGAGCTCGAAATGCAGTGTCTGCTTCATGTAAATGATGCACTTGGAACTTTATGGCCTTGTACAAATGGCTGTATGCAGCATCAGGAAACCTGGTGCCCTCTTAAAGGAGTTCCCCGTGGCTGGGTGGAAACAAACAGCAGAACCTTCACACACATGGAAATCGTCCATGATGATTCAGGGCATATCTATTATATCTGACTCCATATTCTGGACTTGGTGGCCTCTCTAATTAGACTCTCAGTTTTTACCCTGATTTGGTCAGGTGTTTTGAAGGCACGTGGGCCATGGTTTAGTCTGCTGGTATTACCTGTGCCTTCACCCAAAAGGGTACCATGACTTGATAGTCTGCCCATTGGACATGGTTGCAGGACACAGGCTAAAGTAGGGATGAGAATATAGTGTCTGACACACTTCCAAGAGGATATTTCACATGGTCTGGTCACCTTTTGACATGCATTGTTGCATGCATGTTTTAGTCTTAAGGTATACTACTAGGTTAATTATCGATTCGTAATTAGCTTTAGATTAGAGTGAGACTCAACTCCTAGGTCCGGAGGAACCCTTATGTGGTGTTAAGCCTTCTTTCATGGTATGACTGTGGCAATATGGCTCTTCCTATGGGTTCCCATTGCTCTCGAGTCATTGTAAAGGGTTTTCCCTTTGTGTGGGGCAATATCCTTGTTGTGTGCATACTTATCAGTTGTAACTTCTACAGCTTATTCCCTATCATGGTTATCACTTTCCCTGAAGGTACTTAATATGCATCCGTTATGCACATGAATGTTCACTCTATTCCTAACAGATAGTTTAGGTGAGGGTAGCTAGGAGATTTGTTAGTTATCTACTCGTGTACATGGCAAAATGTCATGACATTGTGTTCCTGTTGCGAGCCTTCATTATCGGTGTGAGGTATCTATTTAGTTAATTGGATTGTTCATACTTGATTTTAATAATATTAGTGATTACCCATGTATGTAGCCCCTCTGCTTCATGCTTTGCATGTTGGATACCTGCTTCTTGTGGGGGTTGTGCTTGGTTTGAGAATGATATCTTCTGTATCCATCCATGAGACGTGTGCTTCTGCTGCAGTGCCTGCTTCTTTGTGTGCCTTGTTGGTGATACTGGGTCAGACATGGGGGGGCATGTGTGGTTTTCAGTGTGTTAATTGTTACTTTTTCTGTTGCAGGTTAGGAACAAGAGGCCACCTATGTTTGGGGCATGCCCCTCTGCTGGCACCAGGATGTTGAATGTGTGCCTGCATGGTCTTCCTTGCACATCTGTGTGCACCATCTTTCTTCTATCCTGTTCTCTTAACATGGCTGCATGGCACTTCTTTTACTTTGTTATTTTGTTTTTATAATGCAAACCTAGCTGGAAATGAGCAGAGCACTTTACAATGTGTCGAAGGCATTTTTGGGCATGGCATTTCTGGACAGTAGCACAGAACTGTTGGAGAAAGGGTGGAAGGAAAAACATGAATTTAGTCATGTTGGAAATATTAATGGCAGAGCAATGTTTTGTGTGGAAATGGGGAATGGTGCAGGTGTTTGGAGCCTGTAGCTAAATAGAGTCCCAGGGGGTGGGCAGGGTTTGAGAAGGATTGTTTGTAGGTCTTCTCTGTAGCCTAACTTTGTCTCCAACCTTTTGTTGGATTAGCTAAGGAGGCTCAAGAGGTTCCAGACTTGTCAAGTTTAGTCACTAGGGGCCAGATTACAGAAACTTTGCACTGGTGCAAGTGCAAAGTTGCACTGTATTAACACTATGGCAAAGTTTGCTCTAGTGCAAAAAACATTGGGCCCATTTTCAAAAACATTTGCACTATGATAATTGCCATTTTTCATGGTATATAAAATTGTCCTAGTCCAAAAACATGCACTTTCAAAGCATTTTTACAACAGGGCAAAGTTTGCCCTAGTGCTAGTACGGAATGGTATTAGCACAAGGGCAAACTGCCCTGTTTCAAAAATGCATTGAAAGTGCGTGACTTTTTCATTAGGGCAAATGCTTATACCATGAAAAAAGTCAATTGTCAGGGTATGTTTTTGAATATGGTGCCAATTTAATTTTTATAAACTATGGCAAACTTTGCCCTAGTGCTAATACTGTGCAACTTTGCACTTTCCCTAGTGCAACCTTCTGTAGTCTTACCCCAGATATGTTGGTGTGCTGTACAAAATTGCTTTGTAGACGATGCAAGCAGTTTTGAAGAGCATCCTAGGAGGCAGGGGGAGATATTGAAACTCTCCCAAGGAGGGATAGATGTGGTAGAATCTTCTGGCACCTGCAACGAGGCTGGCTGCACTGTGATGGACATCCTTCAAGTGAGGGCAGACGAGTGGTTGGGAGCACAGTTAAGTATTTCCCTTGTCAATTCGGGAGATCACGATAGCCTGAGCAATGGAGCATTAGTCGAATGTGGGGATGGAGGGTTTAATTTTGTGGACTGTGAAAATCTGTAACTGGGCCTTTTGGGCTTTCTTGCTTGTGTGCTTTTTGGAAGGAGAGGTTACTGTTGACAATGAAGGGTAGGGATGTAGCTGAGTGTGACAGTTGCAGGTTGAATCCTTTCAGTTGCATATCATCAATCTAATTGTTGATGTTCTTTTGTTTGACAAGCGGACTGATGAGGGCAAATTTGGTCTTGCTGGGATTTAGCTTAAGATAGGCATTTGACATCCAGGTTTGGATGGTGGCTATGCCCTCATGAAAGCGGGTGTCCTGTGGGCTTTTGACCTTGGGGTACAGTTGGGTTTCATCAGCATGTTGATAAATGGCTATGTTGGGTGTCTTTTAGGAACATTCCCAGAGGTTTCATATAGTGGTTAAAGATGATTGGGCAGAGGATGGACACTTGGGGGACCCCACATGTAACTGGCAGATGTTTGAATCCGTACAGACTCATCTGTACGTTTTGGTGTCAGTTCAATAGGTAGGAAACAAACCATTTTAGAATAGTACCAAGAGAAGCCCATCCTGTCTGCAAGGAGGGTTAGGAGTGTCTGAAAGCCGATAGCATCAAATGCAGCCAAGAGTTCTAAGAGGACTAGGAGGCGCAACTCACCCTTGTCAATGAATTGAAAAGTGCTGCTGTCCACCACTTGATTGGTGGCTGTCTCAGTACTGCCTTTGGGCCAGAAGCCTCACTGGTAGTCATGGAGGATGCTGAATTGTTTGATTTTAAAATAATGCTTTGCTCTTCTTAGAGGCTGCCTCGATGGTGGTGGTGTGATAGATTTAGCCTTAAAGATTATGTGTCTGTATGGTGCAGCAGGGATTTAAGGGATGTGAGATCCTCTGACCTATGTTTTTTGATGCTACGTCCTACAAGGCTCTGATCAAGCGTTTGTTGGAGGTGATCTCAGCTGTGTACCATATCATGGATGGGTTGGCTTTGAAACCTGAAGCAGCTAGGCTTTAGTGGCATGTGGACATCAACTACCTCCTTGGTGGAGTGATTGTATGATTGCAGATGGG
The DNA here is from genome assembly GCF_040938575.1 of Ambystoma mexicanum. Lineage (NCBI taxonomy): Eukaryota > Metazoa > Chordata > Amphibia > Caudata > Ambystomatidae > Ambystoma > Ambystoma mexicanum. The sequence continues at coordinate 810,768,141 of NC_090932.1, forward strand.
CTGTGGCATCCCCTGTGTTGGCGAAGGACACCAAAGGTATCTCTAGGGTGTTTAGGGGAACGTTCTTGGAGGAGCAACATTCAATAACTCAACATTTTGCCTGGTCTTTATGTGTCAATGTTGTGTGTTATAAGAGTAGAAGAATCACAGCAAGAGGTAGCGGATCCATACAAGAAATGATTGGGGAGAAGGCAAAATAGTGGTTGAGCTTGTGGCCTTTGACGTGTGGGGTAGAGTATGACATGTTTAAGGTCCATAGAATTGGTCAGGGAGAGTAGTGAGGCAAACATGCATTTTGCTGGTTGAGACTCGGGGACAGTGAAGTCTCTGAGAATTACGTTATTAGAGAAGGAGGAGAGAGGATTGAAGAAATCATCAGTGAGGTCACCACTTAAGGAAGCCTGTAGCGGAGGTTGAAGTTGACCAAATGCATTGTCTATTAAGGGGAACTGGCATAAGAGGGATTCAAAATAATGGTTGTGATTGTCAGGATTATCATACAGGGCCTGTCGAATTTATGGATGACTGCCACCGACCGTTATATTTCCCCATGCAGTCATTATGTTTGCTAAAGTAACAATGATGTAAGAGGACATTGAGGATATGGGAGGGGGTGGATGTGAACCAGGTTTTTGCAATACAAAGTGCACCAAGCTGTAGAGAGGTAATTAATCATCAGAAGGGGGCGAGTGCAGGTAGTTGAAGCATTTTATAGATGTTAATGGGAGATGTTGACAAGATTTGACAAGGTAGCTGTCAGAGGCTGCTTTGAGCTCTTGACTATGCAAACATTGTTAGAACATGGGGATAGCCTATGTTGACAGTAAACATAATGATTTCTCCCTTGTGTGCGAAAGGCATAATAGCTGGCCTTTGGCCGGTCAGGCCCAAACAGACACACACTGTTGCAGTGCTTGTCTTTTTTTTATCCTTTGCTGAGGGCACCTAAGGGGGGCTGGTGAAATAGTGAAATAGGTGGTGGGTGCAGCAGCTCAGTGGCAGGTCCTGGTGAGAACGTCTGCCTTCCCTCCACATATAATTCTTGGTGGGGCCGCATAGCGCTCCCACGTGTGCTTTCTGGTGTCTAATGCACTGCCCTCCAAATACATTTGATTTGTATTTGCAAGCAGGGCACTGGTACTGCTCCTTTCTTGTTTCAAGGATCGCCCATTTGGGTTGTGGTGTGCTTCTTGTGCTTCATCCAGAAAGTGGCTTTTGGTGCAATATTACTTAGTCACATCCAGAGTCTTCTTCGCCAATCATCTACTGCCACCTATTCCCTAACACACGCTTCCACCTACCACCTTCGACCTACTGACCCATACTCTCTGCCCCACACGCCTTACTCTCTCCACCTCTCTCAACCCCCTCTTTGTCTTTCTCTCAATCTCTTCCCCAAACATACCTGCTCCATAACAGAAGCCACTGACCATTGTTTTGGCATGTAGTTCACAAAGTAGTGAATAAATAAATGATCTAAATGCAATGAGAATCAGAGGTGGGGAGGGAGAACATTTTCTTTTCAGGATCGTCCTTTGCAAGGAGTGTTTCTACTTATCCTATGATACTGGATTGTGTCCTTGTCCTTAGAGTGTTTTTTATTTTCTTTCTCTTTTAGCTGAATTTCCTAGGTTACCCATTTCACCGGTTGGCTGTAGACAGTGATTGTTCATTATAAACTGAACTGCTCATGTGAACCAAAAATTCTTGACTTTGAGCCAGTGCACTGTCCAAGATAACTGGGCTAAGGCCGTTGGACTAAGGCCAGTGGATTGTGCCGGTGCTGGCCAGATCAGACACTGAGTCATTTGTAGAAGCTGGATGTCATCACGAGGACGGAGGCCCTATGCCCTTCACCTGGGAGGGCAAGGTCGGAAGTCTTAAAAGTGGTGAATGATGAAGCAGAAGTACATTGACATATGTCATTTTTACATAGCTAGAGGAGACAGACTGGTATTGGCATGATTACTTTGAAGAAGGAGGTGGGATAAATGTGGCAGCAGCCTAATCAAAATGTTCTCGATGTTTTGATGGTCATGTGGTTGATAAAGGGAAGGAGCCTGTATGGCAGATCGGGAGAGTCAAGAGGGAATGGTTTACAAGACAGGATGCTGTCTCTTTGGCTTACAAGCCAAGTATTACATTGCCTTTGTTTATACCATCACAGAAAATGAGAATTCGAGTCTGATTACTTCAATGTGAGAGCATTACCATACTTGCAGCTGACCTCCTCTCCAATGCCCCACATGCAGAAAGGAAAGAGTTAAGGAGAAAGAATCCCATAAACGGTGTGCTCACGTAAGCCGCTCACGGGAGCAGAGGGTTTATCATGATGGTTAAACAACAACAAGAGGATTGCCTTCTGGGTTGTGCCTGTTCCATTACTGTGGTATTGACAATTGTATGATTTGCACACTTTAGTCAAAGAGGTCCCCACAATTAGGGAGACAACACAAACAGTTAATTGAGGAGATGCTCAATGTTATACACATTTTAGTCAAAGAGGTCCCCATAATTAGGGAGGAACATAACGGTTTATTGAGGAGATGCTCAATGTTATACAGTGCTGCAACCCTCCTTGAACTGACATGATGAACCAGCTCATGAGGGTAACAATACCACCTGAGGATACACTGCGGCTCATTCAGCATGCTACCTGGCTGGCAGCAGATCCCGGTACCGGAGACACCCTTGCACAGGCTAGAAATAGATTGATCACTGTAATTCCAGGAATTTGCTCTAGAAAGACTGATTAGGGGAAAATAGGGAATTGTAAGCAGAACAAAGGAGAATCACCTATAGACTACTTAGACCGACTGAATGCAGTATTCACTCAGAACTCAGGTGTCACGCAATCAGACGAGACTGCACAGGATGTCATAGCAAATTCCTTTGTATCTGGTCTGATATGTAAGATTCAAGCACAATTGCAAACTGTGTGCATCAGGTGGCAGCATAAGCCACAAACACGTTTCTAGTATAGAGCTAGTTGTGGTTGCAAATTATTGTGTGGTGTGTCAGGAACAGTGTAAAGAAAAGAAAATATTCACTTTAAAATTGCACAACCTACTGGGACAGGGGCATAACATTGTTCAAAATGGGGGGATTCCGGGGAGGACGTGGAGGTAGAGGCTGGGGTAGGAAGAACACCACATTCAGGGCAACTGGGCAACAACGGCAATAACTATATTTGGGACTACAGTATCATCAGGGACATTCAGGGTATTAGGGTTCAAGGGGACAACAGATAGATCTGTTGGCGTGCAACAGTAAACAGATTAATCATGAGAAGAACGAGTGCCCTTAGAGACCTCAGCAACCTTTTTTCCAAAGTGGCCAAGGACAGAAATCTGCCCTGAGCCCTCCCATAGGCAGATCGGCCCCCTTGCGCAACACAAATGTGAAGGTATTCTTCAACGTCTCAAAATGTAGTGCTCTTGCCTATGTTTCTGGTTCTTCTTTGATCGCTCAGATTAATCAGGACCTGTTCTGTATATATTTAGGGGAAGAGGTCCCAATGGAGGTGTTGCTATCAGTAGACTAGGGTGGTCCATAATTTGAGTGTGAACTAGAACGAAAATCCAGACTTTGCTTATTGAGCACTGGTACCAGTAAGTCGGCTGTACGGATAGATAGCTTCCTGTATGTGCCTTTAACTTCAGATACAGTGAGCGCTATAGGAATACCTAGCGTTCTAGTACTGCAGCCAGTCATGGAAGCACTCACAATCACCCTAGTACCCAAAGCTGATAGTCATGCCTTCCTCCTCAGTCCTTCAGCTCCATTGAACCTGTTGGCTAGGGACTTATAATAAGCTCGGGTGGACCATATATTGCACCCCAGGTGGGGTGTTCTCGATCATTCCACACAACAGTGCTGAGGCTGTTCTAGCCACCCTTTTGGTTGTCCCAGAAGACAAAGTCTCAGCAAAGGGAGATTGGGCAGAAGATTTGAAGGCATTGATTGATTCTATAACAGTGTCCTTAAGGTCAGTACTTGACAATGAGGTGGGTTATATTCACAATGCTGAAACTGTAAATATTATGGTTGACCCTTTTAAGAAGCTGCTCATTATTCATCAATAACTGTTTTAAAACAGAAGTGGAACAAGGAATTATCCCTGACTTTAAATCACTCCTGAAACAAGGCATAATTGTCCTTTGCACTAGCCCCTGTAACATCCCGATGTTACCTGTTAAAAATCCCGGAAAGGGTACATACTGTTTCGGTCAAGACCTGAAACCAGTTAATGGACTACAAGTCCCCACTTTTCCGGTTGTGCCAAACCCCACTAGAATTTAGTTCGGAACTCCCCAAGTGCTACACATTTTACCTTAGTGGACTTACACTCTGCCTTTTTCCTCAGGTTTTACACATCAAGACAGTCAGTACTTATTCGTATTTCCACAAAGGACAATTCAGTACACCTGAACTAGGCTGCCCCAATGGCACACCAAGTCCACTACCCTCTTTTCCAACAGCTAAAGAAGGTCTTAGATGACATTACATTCTCCGGACAAACAGTGCTAATTCAGTAAATAGATGATTTTCTGATAGCCTCACCTTCTTTTGAAGCATGTACACAGGATACTCAATTGCTTTTAAGAGTATTAGCCAAGAAGGGTCTTAAGGCATCCAAAAAGAAGCTACAATTATGTAGACATAGGGTACATTATTTAGAACATGACTTTACAATGGGACAGGAGTCATGCAATCTTCCTGGAAAGTGTTGCAGTCTCAATATCACTACTCACGGTTTGTTGCAGCAGAGTGTGAAGACTTTAAGGAGAATCCCACCAGGCATCCAGAGTCCTATCGAAAATAAACTCTTTGTACCCTATGGGCTAAGCCCTCGGGAAACCCCTGTGGGGAAAAAAAACCTGATGATGAGGTTTGAATGTAGTTCTGTAGTTCAATTGAGGACTGTTGGTATTTGTGGTCCAAGGGTAGACAAGTATCCAAAGAGTAGAAGGTTGCTGGAAAAGAATCCTGGATATTGTACTCCAAAGGGAATTATTGTAGTCCAAGGTTAAGATGACGGTAGAAAGGGATGTCCAATGCAGAATAGTACCGGGTACTATTACTGGGATTCTCTGAAGAGAGATGAAGAAAAAATGAAAGGAAATAATAAAGTAAGAGGAAGACAGAATGGAGCTGTGACCATGAGGCGTGGGAGAAAGAAAAATAAAAAGGTAAGGCAGAAAGGAGCCACGAGTCTCGGAAGTAAGCAGAAAAGGTAAGAAAAAGGCAACCAATGCCAAGCGGCAACTGCAATTAAAAAAAGGGGAGGGGAACCGCAAGGACAGGTGCACGGTAGCCAAAGATTAGAGAAAGTAAAGTCAGATTAAAGCAAGCACCAAGAGAGAGCCCAACCGTTTCCATGAAGACGGCATTACGTAAAGCAGAGCTGGGGATAATGACTGAAGTCAAGCGGCGGCGAGCGGATGCAAAGTGCATTAAATCTATCAAAGCGCCAGCTGGTCTGGTTTCATGAGAGATATAGTTGTCAGCGTTTCGATGCTATATTGCAAAAGACTAGAATGCCTGCTAACGTTATGAATGGCATATAGCAACTTCCATCTTGAGTGATATTGATATCCGAATGGATGGCACTTTCTCCTTGTCCCTGTTGCTTTACTCACATAGGTTTAGCTCCCTAAAATGACCCACTGCTCTCCTTTTTTCCACAGTGGTGCATCTACTTTATGTACTCTGTACTAAGCATATCATATCATTATAGCTAATTTATAGCCTGTGATGCTGTGTGTGCCCCCCAGCCACCTGTGATGCTGTCCTTCTCTCCCACCCCTCCCTGGTTGCTGGTGATGCTGGGTGTGCTCCCCCACCCCCTGAGTACCCTCCCGGCCACCTGTGATGTTGATTGTGCCCCCCCTGGTCACCTGTGATTTTGTGTGTGCCCCGAGTCACCTGTGATGCTGTATGTGCCCCCCTGGTCAGCTTTGATGCTGTGTGATCCCCCACCCAACCCTTGGTAACCTGTGATGCTGTGCATGCGCCCCACCCCCCTGGTCACCTGTGATGCTGTGTGTGCCCCCCGGTCACCTGTGATGCTGTGTGTGCCCCCCACACCCTCTGGTAGTCTTTGATGCTGTGTGGGCCCCCACCCCCTTTCTTGCCCTCGCTGTCCTCCCTCCCTCCCCCTCCGCTCATCCCATTCTCCCAAGCCTGATAGTGCCCCCAATAATTTTTTGCATTTGCATGCTGCTGCCACCTTACAACATGGGGAAAGCACCATGCATTTGCTCACTGATTTGACTTTTGCATCTTTGTGCTGCTGCCACCCTGCAACATGAGGTAGGAACCATATATTTGCCCACTGTTTTGACTTTCACATCTGTGTGCTGCTGCCACCCTGAAACATGGGGTAGGCACCATGTATTTGCCAACTGTTTTCACTTTCGCATATGTGTGCTGCTGCCACCCTGCAAAATGGGGTAGGCACCATATATTTGGCCACTGTGTGGCACCATGTATTTACCCACTGTTTTGACTTTCGCATCTGTGTGCTGCTGCCGCCCTGCAACATGGGGTAGGCACCATGTACTTGCCCACTGATCTGACTTTCTCATCTGTGTGCTGCTGCCACCCTGCAACATGGGGTAGGCACCATGTGTTTGCCCATTTCTGGACTTTCGCATCTGTATGCGGCTGCCGCCCTGCAATGTGGGGTGGGCACCATATATTTGGCCACTGTGTGGCACCATGTATTTACCCACTGTTTTGACTTTCGCATCTGTGTGCTGCTGCTGCCCTGCAACATGGGGTAGGCACCATGTACTTACCCACTGATCTGACTTTCTCATCTGTGTGCTGCTGCCACCCTGCAACATGGGGTAGGCACCATGTATTTTCCCATTGTTGGACTTTCGCATCTGTGTGCTGCTGCCGTCCTGCAACATGGGGTAGGCACCATGTATTTTCCCATTGCTGGACTTTCGCATCTGTGTGCTGCTGCCGCCCTGCAACATGGGGTAGGCACCATGTATTTGCCCATTGCTGGACTTTTGCATCTGTGTGCTGCTGCCGCCCTGCAACGTGGGGTGGGCACCATGTATTTGCCCACTGATTTGACTTTCGTATCTGTGTGCTGCCGCTGCAACATGCCGAAACATGGGTAGGCACCAGGTATTTGCCTATTGTTTGACTTTCACATCTTTGTGCCGCTGCCGTCCTGCAACATGGGGTAGGTACCATATATTTCCCCAATGATTTGACTTTGCATCTATGTGCTGCTGCCGCCCTGCAACATGGGGTCAGGCTCAATGAATGTGATCACCATGTACTTTTCCTTTGCACTTTGCTTGTGATGTATATTACCTTTGCACGTTCCACGATGTTGTAATTCACCTCTTACACTTTCTTTTCTGTAACCTGAAGCACTGAAAACAATTTCTTAAGTTTAAGCGCCTAGATACCTCATGGTTTTGCATTCTATATACATAAACAAAACAAACAAACAAACAAACAATTACCACACTAAGCTAGTGTACCTGTTGCTTTTCTAGGTGTATGGAAGGATTTATGTTTATCCTAACAAGGAAAAGATTGGAACATTAAGCTCAAACACCCTGAGGATGGATTAGTTATCCGAAACGCCCTGGCAATTGTTCTTTTACATTGGAGCTTTTTGGTTAATGTGCCTTCTGTGAATTTGTCTTGTGTAGATTTGATTTGTGCTGAAGTACAGAATGTATGATTTGTCACATGCAAGCTGACTTTATTAACACAACACAAAATACTGTTGAGGTTATTATACATTGAGGTGATTTGATTGATGTCACCTTTGGATTTGAGTAAACATTTGCTGTGAATTTGATTATTGCTATAAATGTTGTCTTAATGATATCTTTAATGTTAGTTTAATTTTGTAATTTTGACGGATGGTGTGTTCTTCACCTAGACAACATTAACCTGCTGATTCATGGAATTTGTGCGCCGAAAAACGGGGATTTGTCCGCCATTCTGCCATCTAATCCCTGTTTAACAAATGGGGATTTGCGGGCAGAATGGCTCACAAATCCCTGTTTAACAAATGGGGATTTGCGGGCAGAATGGCGCACAAAACCCTGTTTTTCAGCGCAAAAATTCCATGAATCAGCCCATAAATCTTGAAACCTTAACTCGAGTGAATTAATTCAACTATATCACTATTGTCTTTGTTACGTGTATAAATTAAACAGTGCGGTGAGTGAAGCTCATTCTCTGGGCACCACCCACCTGCACCGAGAAACCACATTGGGATTTTGGTACCTTCAGAGTGCATACAGGGTTACCTGTTGGCAACAACAGGCTTTGTTTGCGTGTATGTCTGTTACTTAGTCTCTATACGCCTTGAGACTATACCCTGCTGCACCAGAAATTGCACTCATGTCGCTAAATATATGACACTTATTACCGTTCAAGTAATGCTATGAATTTAAAGTGAATCTTCATAACACTAGTAGTGCCCCTCTCCCCCATACTTTCACTTTGTCCATGTATTCCATAAGGAACGAGCAGTGTGATTCCTAACAGAAAGAGGCAGTGCCTAAAATCCCTAAACCACAGATTGTTACTTGGATGAGAGTATTTTTAGGCAAGGTGGGGCACGTCCAATAGTGGATCTTAGGTTATGCTGAGAGTGTCAAACCTTTGTAACACTACTTCAAAGCCAACACTGTTGAACCATTAAAATGGACATCAGAGGATGAGGAGCCATTTAAAAGTGTAAAGAGAAATCAAGTTGAGGCTCTAGGTTTGGCTCTCCCCACGCTGCTGCCACATTAGCTGTGGTGCAATTTTAAAATATTATTCTGGATTCCCCCTAGAAGTTGCAGTACTGCATTCAGTGGTCTCATTATTTTTTAACACTATTGTGACGTCGTCAGTGTAAACGACGGATGCGCGAGCCTTGTTTTGGGTCGCGCATGCTTGTTTCGAATAAAGAACGTCCGTGCGGCAGTTGCCGCCGGGACCCTGGAAAGCACGGACGTATGTGTCATGTCTCAGTGATTGTGTGCGTGTGCGTGTGAGTACAGGGCGGCCCGAGGCACGGGCTCGCTCATCAAATTGGCGGCGAGGAGGGAGCCAACGGAGTGAGCGGTTTGACACGCACCAATGTGTCAATCACAGGCATTTTCTTCTTTGTGCATCCCGAATCCGACGCGAGCAATGGCGATCACGTTACCTTCAGTGCGTAAGGCAGTAGCGGACCGCGAGGGTGCTCGTGCGCTGCCCACGTGCCAAGGGATAATAGAACACCTAATTTTTGGAACATATGCAGTTCTCCATCCCAAGAGGACTGCAGTGCAACCTGTAACCAGAGGATTCTTGGTGATAGGATGGCCATCTAAGCACAGAAGGCATCCAGACATTGGAACACCGTCGTAGCACTGTGTTAACTCTGTGCATTGGACCAGGTGTGTCAACAATCTAAGTCAGGTTTGCGTCCTCTAATCCTGTTTTGAGGTGCCTGTGCAACCTGTGAAGATGATGGACAGTGAAGGAGAAGCAACGGCGGCGCAGACGGTGGTGCGCAGACAACAGGGTTCGTTGTTACCTATGCAGGAATTTGACACTTCGGGTCCACCTTCAAAATTGGGCCCAAAATGGTTGCGGTGGATAAAGAAATTAGACATGTATTTCACAGCGAACGGAGAGACCAATGACGACGCTAAGAGGGCGACACTGCTCTATTCGGCAGGGATGGACGTTCTCCGCATATATGAGTCCCTAAACCTGCAAGTAGTGACGTATGATGCCGTTAAAACGGCCCTCAGAACTACTTTATTCCTTCATCTAACGTGGACTTAGACAGATTTCTATTCTGTGGCGAGAAACAGCAGGAGGAGAAATCACTTGACCAGTTCTGCGCACGTCTGCGGCAGATGGCTACCACTTGTAGGTGGGACAATGAAGAGGTTATGGTCCGCAACCAAGTGATCCAAGGGTGCAGTTCAGGCAAACTGCACAGACAGGTACTTCGGGAGCCGGATTTGTCTCTTGTCCAAATATTAGACAGTGGCAGAGTGTATGAGTTGGCTGAGACGAGAGGCACAAAGATGGATGCAGCAGTGCGCCCGGGCAAGTCTGAAGAGGCATTTGCAGTGGGGAGGCAAGCATTGTCGAAAGCTCGATGGAGCCAGAAACGTCAGGAAGCAGCTCCAGCTCATGGATCGGCGACTATTTGCCAGTACTGCGGGTATGATCTGCCCCACTCCGATGACTGTCCCGCCAAATCGAGAACCTGCGGCAGGTGAAGTGGTCCTGGTCACTATGACAGGATGTGTCGAGCCCCTGCACTGGTTGCCATGCAAAGAGGACCAGCAAGGCCAAGTGGCGGTGGGTTTAGGAGACAACGCAGTATTGCAACACTGGAGCAAGACGCCCAAAGACTCAATATCGCAGAAGAAGAGGAGGAGGAAGAAGAGGTTTTTTTTATTTCGAATCTTGCGAAAGAGGCAGCCTAAGTGTGTGGTTGACATTCAAGGTGTTCCGACACAGGTACTGATAGACACAGGCGCCTCTGTCTGTGTGCTTGCCAGGGACCACTATAAGGCGATCATGGGGCCACCGCCGTTTGATGTGTCAACGGAAAAGATTTTCACCTTTGGAGGCGACAGTCCGCTACCCATTCAAGGGGTGTTTGTGGCACCCGTTACCAAGGGGACCAAAACCATCAAGGCCCGGTTTTTCGTCACAGACATCAGCCCGCACTCACTGCTCAGCTGCGCTGCGTCAGAGGTGTTGGACCTTGTGCACTTTGCCCTCAAGGTTTACTAGGTGGGCATAGACCAACTGCTGGTCAAGTTTTCTGGTATCTTTCAGGGAGTGGGCAAACTGTGGGGGTCCCCCGGTGCGTCTTCACATTGATGACACCATCCAGCCCACCGCCCTCAAACATCGACGAATCCCGTTCCACCTCAGGGAGCAAGTGGAGAAGGAGCTTCAGCTTCTAGTCGAAATGGACATCATTGAGAGGATGGAGGGGCCGACGGCTTGGGTTTCGCCCATCGTAGTGGCGCCTAAGCCGAAACAGCCAGGTGCGGTACACATCTGCATGGACATGCGCTTCCCGAATGCCGCCCTTAACACCAACCCTTGATGACATTGTGGGGGAACTGCAAGGGAACTGCAAGGGGCCAGGGTATTTTCGAAGTTGGATCTGAGGTCGGGCTACCACCAGCTAGAGCTCCACCCAGATTCCAGATTTATTACACACAAGGGTCTCTATCAGTTTAAACACCTTAGTTTTGGCATTTCATCTGCAGCGGAAGTCTTCCAAAATGCCATCAGGGGAGCGCTGGTTGGCCTAAAAGGGGTACTCAATATGAGTGATGACATTCTGGTTTTTGCTGAGTCCAAGGCCGAACACATGAAGAGACTGGAGCATACTCTGCGACGTTTGAGTGAGTTGGGACTTAAGTTGCACTGAGAAAAGTGCGAATTTTTCAAGTACAGGATTGGGTTTTTTGGTTTCATCTTCCATGCCAGCAGCGTCTCGCCAGATCCTGAAAAGGTCAAGGACATCCGCGAAGCGGCGGCGCCCCAGTCCCCCACGGAGGTACGTAGTTTCCTGGGGATGGTTAACTACTGCGGGCGATTCATTAAGGGGCTGGCGTCCCTGTCCGAGCCTCTCAGAGCACTGACCAAGAATGAGGCCACTTGGGTGTGGGACAGGAGAGAGGCAGGAGGCGTTTCAGGAAATCAAAAGAGCACTATCCGATTGAGACACGATGGCGTACTTTGACCCCACCGCAGAATCAGAGATTGTCGTTGATACCAGCCCGGTGGGACTGGGCGCTGTTCTTATGCAGGCTGATAACAGAGGCGACATGCGCCCCATCGCATACGCGAGTAAAGCTCTCACGGACACGGAAAAACGCTACTCGCAGATTGGGCTGCTGTCGCTTTCGTCTGTACATTCTGGGCAAGCCAGTTACGGTCGTGACCGACCACAAGCCGCTCCTGCCCATCCTACCGGGTCGTGTCGTCAAAGCCCCCACCAAGGATAGAGCGCTGGATGCTTGCTCTCATCGAGTACGGGGTCAAGCTAGTATACAGACCGGGCACTAATAATCCTGCGGATTACCTCTCATGTCACCCAAACCACGAGCGGGCAAAAAGTCCCAGTGAGGTGTTGGGTTGCCAAGAGTTGGTGTACCACATCGTGGAGAGCGCGATGCCCATGGCTCTGTCCAGGGTAGCCGAGGCCGAGGAGTCGTCGATGGACGAGGTGTTTCATATCGTCAAGGCTGCGGTGAGAAGTGGTGACTGGAAGGAGGTGCTCCAAAACAACTCCAGGCGGGAAGTGAGGGCTCAGAAGGACCTTCAGGCGCTCTGGAGGGTGAGGGACAAACTGGTGATATCTGAAGATGGCCTACTGCTGCGGGGTAGGCAGATTGTCATTCCACAAGCCCTGAGGAACCACGTCCTGGAACTGGCACATACGGGACATCAAGGAATTGCCAAGACAAAGGCGCAGCTCAGACCCAAAGTATGGTTCCCCGATCTGGAAGGTCTGGTGGAATTGTATGTGAAAAGGTGTTTACCGTGCCAAGCGGTAAGTCCTGTTGAGAGGGCTCCGCCCATCAGTTCCATGGAAAGGAGTGAGAAGCCGTGGGGCACCGTCCATGCTGATTTTGGATCAACGGGAAGGGGCATGTACTTTTAGGCGGTGGTCGACCAATGGTCGAGGTACCCGGAAGTGGAGGTGGTGGAATCAACAGTAACTGACCACACCACCAGGGCGTTGGACAGAATGTTTGCGACGCATGGCTTCCCCAAGATGTTGTGCTTGGACAATGAACCCCCATTCACGGGGAGCCAGTTTGCGCAGTACTTGAAAGAAAAAGGGGCATCCAATACCGGAAGGTCTCGCCCCTCTGGCCTCGGGCGAATGGGGAAGCTGAAAGAATGATGCGGACCCTTAACAAAGTGTTCAGAATATCAGCCAATGGAGGGGATGACCTACAGCAGAAACTGGTCGAGTTCCTAAGGGAATACAGAACCACGCCCCACCAGTCGACGGGGGTTGCCCCAGCCGAAGCGCTGTTTGGATTCTGCCCGAGAGGTTTGATACCAGAGATGGAGGGCCGGGAACCCGGGGTTATCGACAACGAGAAAGTCCGGGAGGAGCGAGCTGCACGCAATGTGAACGAGAGTGCGTGGGGGGGTTTACAAGACAAGGAGGTGGCCGTAGGTGATTCGGTGTTAGTGCAGAATCATAGACCTGAAGGGAAGCTGTCACTACCATACGAACCCCAGCTGTGGACTGTTACCCACGTGAAGGGAACCATGGTCGCTGCGGCCAATGAACGAGGGACAATCACCCACAACCAATCCTTTTTTAAAAAAGTGGACGTCCCCTGTGAGGAGGCGGACCCCAACGACGGAGCCTCATTGGAAGCGGGGGCCGAGAGCCCTGTAGCGGATGAGCCACTGGATGTGCTGCCGTGCGTGGAGAGCCCCGGTGTGATTCCCCAGAGCAGCAGTCGATACCCTGTGCGACATGATCGCAGACCGCCTGCTTGTCTCAAGGACTGCGTCCTGGACTCGGGAGACTGAGCCGGCGTTTGAGTCAGGTCAGCGACCCATGTTGGGTCCAGTTATCGTTTTCCATGTTTTACTGTTGTGTTTGATGCACGTTTGTTTTGATTAAAGAAAAAAAGGGATGTGACGTCGTCAGTGTAAACGACGCATGTGCGAGCCTCATTTTGGGTCGCGCATGCGCGCTTCGAATAAAGAACATCCGTGCGGCCGTTGTCGCCGGGACCCTGGAAAGCACAGACGTATGTGTCATGTCTCAGTGATTGTGTGCGTGTGCGTGCAAGTACAGGGCAGCCCGAGGCACGGGCTCGCCCATCACAACTATGACTCATCATATGTCTGTATCCTAAAATAGTAGAAATAAGATACTACATTACCTTTGCCCTTGGCTAGATGCCCAGTGTTTAAACAAGCATCTGTGCTTCCAACTCTACAGGATGGTAAAAAACATATCACAGAGCTTCATGAACGTGTTGCTATCACTGACTTCTTAACTCTGCAAACTAATTTAATGGATACCCCTCCTCCTGAGGCTGATATGACTTATTTTTTCGATGGGTCACGTTGCCAGAATCAAAATAGGAAATTGGTGTAATGATATAAACTATGTGCCCTTGAACATGTGGTGGAGAGCGGGAGGCTACCCTAACTTACTTCCATAAAGGATGCAGAGATGGTGGCACTCACTCTGGCCTGTGACCTAGCAGCTCAACAATCTGTTAACATTTATATTAACTCTAGGTACACCTTTGGGGTAGCCCACAACTCTGGTCAACTACGGCAAAAGAGGGGATATTCAATAGGTGTCACGACCTTGGCACCGGACTATGGGACTCGTGCACCATGCCCCCCGCCTCAGTACTTTAACAAGGCTAGAAAGGCCCACTTCAGCCCGTTGCGGGTGCCTTGGACGCAATCCTGGCGTCGTTGGCATCAGGCTCACTTGGCAAGTATGGGTTTTAATGGACAATGGGTGAACATGGCTGCCCCCACAAGGATTGTCGGGGAACTGCAACAAGCAGTCTAGCTTCAGGGCGGGGTCCGCCCCAAAGGCACCTGGGATACCTGTCAGGTATTTAAACCACGCCCGACCCGAGGCACGTGCTTCGGGTTATTCTGCTTTTTGCAGCGTGACGTTCACCAGGTCCTGCTCAGCATCCTGGCCTACTTGGGTGAGAGACTTAATAGAACATCGCTATCCTTACCTGTTCAGCTCCAACTCCTCCATCCAGCCGGACCCTTCGGGAACTTTTCCATCGTCTCCTGCTACATCTTTAGGACAATAGAGGCAAGAATTAGAAGCTACTTACCAGTTCTCCTGGAAGGCCTTTCGCCATTCCGAACATCATCCTCAGCGTTTGGTCCCAATACATTGCCGCTTCCAGGAATTCTCAGCGACCTGTGAAAAACAACAGCACAGGTCAGTCGACTACCAAGGATGCTTTCAGCGCCGCATCTAGCACATCCTTACCTTCTCGAACTCAGCCGTCAGCCTCGGCTCTCTCCATCAGCCTCTGCAAGACAAGAGAAGAAGGTATTTGAAGCATTCATCAACATAGACACTATTCAAAACAAACACTAAAAGACTTACCTGAAAGGTGGAGTCGCAGCCGGTCTGGACTCTAGGCTATCGCCAGTGAAGTAACTCGGCGGATTAAGCCAACAACAATGCACCCCTGCCCAGCACGGCAGGACGGAGAGCTCAACATTCTGAAAATCAAGGTGTCAAAGTCCCACGGGGAAACCACAAGGGCAACGTGGGGAGGTGGGTCTCTCGAGGGAAGGAGAAGTCGCTAAATCCACCTCCTATCTTCTAGAACTGATTCCTAGCAGAACAAAAACCGGTGAAGGTGCAGTGAACCCAGAAGTGTCCCAGACCAGTCGAGAGGCGATCCTGTGGATACAAGGTGAGCGTTACAGAATGCAAAGCCGTACTTAATAATCCACCCGGGCGCCCGGTATGGAAACCTCAGAAACTGATCAGTTGGCCCAATGGTTGGGGCAGTTGCGTGCAGAGGTCCACTCATCGCGGCAGGAGACCAACGCCTTGCGCAGAGAACTAATTGTGACCAAAGAAAGAACGGATAACCTTAGTAGGCAACTTCTTCAATCACAAGCTGGGCAAGCCCCGTTGCTAGGGATCGCCCCTTCAACGCCAACTCCAGTGAGCAATCCAGTCTAGATCAACTTACCTGGAACAACACCATTAGCCCCTCCGGAGCGATTCTCGGGAGATCACCGACGATATGCGACTTTCATGAACCAGTGTCGCCTCCATTTTCTGTGTAGACCTGGGGCATTTCCCACCGACCAATCACGGGTGGCCTTCGTCCTATCCCACCTGAGTGGAAGTGCTGCTGATTGGTCGGTGCCATTCATCAGTCGGGATGACCGCCTGCTACAGGACTTTGGAGTGTTTCTACAGGAGCTGAAAAAGCTTTTCACCCGACGCCACCATGGACAGGCTTTAGATAATGAACTTTTGTCCCTCCGACAATGGAACCAGGACTTGCTGGCATACATCGCCACTTTCAATAGACTGGTGGTAGAGGCAGATTGGCCTGAGGACAAACGGACCACCCTGTTCCATCGGGGTCTGCGAGGGGAGCTGAAGGATGTGTTGGCTCAAGTGGTGGACCCACCTCGGGATTGTGCCAAGTTCATTAGCCTAGTGGTGCAACTAGATCAGTGACTGCAAGATCGAAAAAGCGATCGTAGTAAGCCGGATGCCCGCCCTGTATTTGTGCGACCCAAAGACCAAGCTCCTCGAGGGTCTGAAGGGGCCATTGAACCCATGCAAATAGGAGGGGTCAGACCTCCTTTAACCAAAGCCGAACGGGAGAAAAGGAGAGAGCTGCAGTTGTGCCTGTATTGTGGCAAGGCTGGCCACTTCCTGAAAGAGTGTCCCGTCAAGCCACCCAGAAGGACCGTCGGGGCTACAGACAAGGAGAATTCCAGTGAGGAGTCGGAAAACTGCCAAGCCCAGCAATTGTAGGGGTTCAATTGTCGAGCGAGGAGATTCAACTACAGATCTCCCATTTTGCTCTACCTGTGATCTTAATCACCCACCAGCAGTCATCTGTCATGCATTCAATGGAAGCTTATTTCGATAGTGGAGCAGTGGGGAACTATATAGATCAGGACGTTGCAGCAAAGATGGGGCTACCTCTCTGCCCTAAGCCAACCACCGAGACGGTCACAACCGTTGACGGCACCGAGATCGCCTCGGGACCTGTGTCCGAATGCACCACAGAACTCACCCTCTTGTGTGAGGATGGACATCGTGAAATCATCACTTTCGACCTGATCAAGGCACCGCAGTTTCGGCTAATCCTGGGAATGCCATGGCTAGTCGCACATAACCCACAAATCAACTGGCGTGCCTGTGAATTGGTGTTTGCCCATGGCTGCACGCACACCTGCTACTCAAAAAGTCGGAAGGGGAAAAATGCCAGTTCTCCTGTACATGAGGGTGCAGTGAGCGTCCTGGGAGGGGTCGCTACGCTGCCAGTGCACTACCAAGACTTTCAAGATGTTTTCCAAAAAGAGCAAGCAAATACTCTGCACCTCACAGACCCTTGCCAGATCGATCTGCTGCCTAGAGCCCAGATTCCGTGTGGGCGTATCTATGCGCTCACAGAACCTGAAAAACAACGCCTGAAAACATATCTGAAGCAATACCTAGCCAACGGCTTCATCCGCCCGTCCAAGTCATCGGCCTCGGCTCCGTTATTCTTTGTACCGAAAAAAGAAGGGGACCTGAGAATGTGCATCGACTATCGTGCCCTGAACCAAATCACTGTCAACAACCGCTGTCCTCTGCCGCTGATCCCGGAGTTACTAGACCAGGTCAAAGAAGCCCAGATTTATACTAAGTTGGATCTTAGAGCGGCCTACCATCTAGTGCGCATTGAAGAAGGGGACGAGTGGAAAACGGCATTCTGCACCAAGTACGGCCTATATGAATATGAAGTAATGCCGTTCGGTCTGTGTAATGCCCCAGTCGCGTTCCAATACTTCATGAATGATATGCTTAGATGTCTGCGCCCTAGTGTACATTGATGACATCCTGGTGTACTCGACATCTGAGCAAGAACATGTAGGGCATGTACGGGCAGTCCTGACCAAGCTTCGACAACATCACCTCTACGCCAAGCTGGCGAAATGCTCGTTCCATGTTAAGGAGGTGGAGTTTCTGGGCTTTGTCCTTTCACCCAAGGGGATATGTATGGATGCTCACAAGGTTGATGCGGTCCTCAATTGGCCAGCGCCAAGTTCCATCAATGGTGTCCAGAGTATGCTGGGTTTTGCAAACTTTTACCGCCGCTTTATTCCTGGGTTCTCTCAAATTGTACATCCGATTACTTCACTATTACAGAAATGTAACAAGACCTTTCGCTGGACACAAGAGGCGGAGAAGGCATTCCAAGAACTCAAGGTGAAGTTTACCACCGCCCCGAACTTGCGGCATCCACGTCCAGACCTTCCCTATATCGTGGAAACAGATGCGTCTAGTATGGCGATGGGCACAGTCCTGTCGCAGAAGGACCCGCACACAGGTCAACTGCATCCAGTGGCCTTTTGGTCACGGAAGTTCTCGCCGCCAAAGCTCAACTATGCCATCACCGACAAGGAGCTGCTGGCTATTAAGGCCGCATTCAAGGCTTGGCGACACTATTTATTGGGAGCCAGACACACCATCACCGTGATAACAGATCACCGAAATCTCCAATATTTGAAGGATGTGAAAGCTCAGTCATCTCGGCAGCTACGTTGGGCCCTTTTTTTTGCAGAGTACAATTATGCAATCACGTATCGACCCGGCAGACCATCGGCTAAGGACCCAAGGCAAAGGACGGCAGGAGAAGCAAGAAGACAACAACAAGTAAGTGTGGCAAGGGCGGGGACAGAAGCAATTACTTCATGCCTTACTACCACACCACTCAACCCTAGCAGCTAAACTACTGTAATAATCTTCATACTGAGCTGGCATTGCCTTTAGAAAACCTGCCTAACAGCATTGCTATGATAATGTTGCTTTGAGGAAGTGTGCCAAATAGCATATCTGTGTTATAGTTGCTCATAGAAATGGGGAATTCACTGTGGAATTTAGAAGTGTGCCTAATATCCTCTCTGTGCAAAGTTGAATTTAGAAGTGTGCCCAATATCCTCTCGGTGCAAAGTTGAATTTAGAAGTGTGCCTATTATCCTCTCGGTGCAAAGTTGAATTTAGAAGTGTGCCTAATATCCTCTTGGTGCAAAGTTGAATTTAGAAGTGTGCCTAATATCCTCGCTGTGCAAAGTTGAATTTACAATTGTACCTAATATCCCCTCTGTGCAAAGTTGAATTTAGAAGGGTGCCTGATATCCTCTCTGTGCAAATGCTGAATTTAGAAATATACATCATCATTTTGGCATAGCAGAATTTGTCCCTAATAACGTCACTGTGCCAAAGTCTAGAAAGCCTGCCCTATAGCATATCTATGGCACAATTGCATTTACAAAGTCTGCCCTATAGCTTATCTATGTCATAATTTCAATCAGAAACTCTGCCCTATAGCATACCTCTGTCATAATTGCATTTGAAAGTTGCATCTAAAAAGCTTACCCTATAGCGTATCTGTTTCGTAACTGCAATTAGAAAGTCCTCCTAAATTGCACTTAAAAGTCCACCTAAAAGCATATCTGTGGCGTTGCTACATTCAAATTTTTCCCTAATAGCATACCTGTATTCCACCTTGCTAGAAAAAAGTCTACCCAACAGCGTAACTGTGCTGGAGTTGCAACTAGATAGGCCGCCCAACAGCATATCCTAAGGTCTAGCTACACGTCAAAACCAGCTAAAGGCATATCTGCAGCCTAGTTTACAATTAGTACATTAAAACTTAGAATAAGTGAATAATATCACTGTGCTTAGTTGAACCCAGAAACCATGAATAATCTCACCCAGTGATATAGCTGAATTTATAAAGTCCAAATATAAAGTGTAATTTGCATCTGAAACTGTATCGAAACTGAAAACGGATGAAGTAGGTGGATGAACGGGTGATGTGTCTGGAACCGATGAGGTAGGTGGAACCGGTGAAGCGAATGGAACGTGTGAAGATGACGTATGCGGATGGATGATGCATGGAGAAAGGATAACCTGGGTAGAACTAATGAAAGAAGCATTGCATGGAACGGATTGGAGTGCATGAAACGGATTGGAGTGCATGGAACAGATTGGAGTGCATGGAACTGCGCGACTTACATGGAAAGGTTTGGAGTGCATGGAACGTTTGAAAGAGCATGGAAAATAACAGTTTTGAGTGCTTGAAACGGGCGTAATGCATGGAACAGTCGGAGTACATGGAACGAATGGAGTACATGGAACTATTGGAGTAGGCCTGATCTCAAACACCTAAGGTAAACCACCATATCACATCTCCACACTTACTCTCTTCTTTACACCATCACTCAACTAGAACACAGCGATACTATGACACCATTCGGTATAGCTGTTCTCATACCATCATCTGCCTAATACTCCCCATCACTCTTACTAAACACTGCTGGTTACACACCCTCCAGGCTAGGCATTCTCCTCAGGCTTAACGCAGCCAGAATCGGTCTGGATTACAACCTGCCAGAACAAACACATACTCTTGATCTCTCAACCACCACACCTATCTCTAAGAAGCAGCTATCACATGAATGCCACACTAGCTGCACACATATCCGGTGCTCAGACGCACCTTTGCCTCTCTCTATTCTCTCTACTGACTTGAACTTCGGTTCCCGAGGGCGTTCAACCTACCAGCGCCTTGAGACCATACCAATGGTACATAAGGCGCTATATAAATGCAAAGTAACATAATATAACATAACAGAATCATTAATTGGCGCATACGCAACCTACATTTTCTTTCAATCTGTATTCTTATAGAAAAATGTGTTTTTTGAAAAAACATTGAAAATGTGTTATTACATGAGGTTAATAAAAGTTGATATGGGAACAAACATGGTTGTAGCGCCATCAGATTGACACTACAATCAATAACGGTGTGCAACTTTACAGCATTTACAAATCACATCATTTTTGTGTTAAATAGTAGATATTGATTTCCAATGAAAATGCGTCAAGACATCATGTTTCATCCTTTTAGAGCTAACTGATATATTGCTCCATTTAGTATCACAACCTTCATCAGGACAATGTTGCTTATCCAGCAAGTAGTGTAACACCGATATCGACTCAGTCAGCATTGTTCATCTCTTATTCTCAAAGTGGATTAAAATATCTTTGTTCATATGCCATTCTTAATAATGAGCTTCTCTTATAAGGAACCTTTTAAGCAGACTTCTATTTTGAACTATACTTGTTTATCTGTTATTTACATGTTGAATGCCAGCAGGGCTCACTAATTACAAGTGTCGTGTCTGTGTACAAGCGCCTGCTGTCCCTCATCCAAAACCAGTGTTTTTTTTTATCCTAAATGATACGTTTTCTATAAGTCGAATGCCAGCATGGCTTGTTAGTCTCAAGCAAAGCTTATCAGTGCAAGCTCTTTCTGTTCTCGACCAAAAGGAGCGTTGCTTTTTCTTGCCCCCTTCTCAGTCTGGTACTGCTGTCAATGAAGCCTCTCTTTTCCATTCATTTAGAACTGAGTTTAATGATATTTTGCAAGCTGCTACCAAGGTAAATGCATAGGGAGTAGATTGTACCACATTTTCATGATTCAGAACTGCAATTTCTTCTCTGCTACACAACAGTAGTTTGATTTTCCACCATGACCAGTGCCTGACTTGCTCTGTAGTTACAACAAAGGATCTTTTAGCTTTCTATATACTGGCCCCAGTTGTCTGTCAGGCTTCTCTAGTAAAGGAACCTCAGCTGGGTTTAATTTGAACAAACAAATACCATTGCACTAGCCAGAACAAGAATCAAGAGCTATTGCTTCAGTTGCTGGAGGCGTTGCTGGCTGACAGTGATTTGCTTGCATCTATATTGGAAAATTTCTTCAGCAAACGATGGTGTAAGTTTTCCAAAAACACGTCATAGGGGCCCTGCCATCTAGCTGCCAAACATATCTTGCAATGATGAGCCTGTTTAAAGACCATGATGCAAGGCTTAAAAGTGAGGGGAGCATCTCAGGTTCCTTTGGTAGTGTTTGCTGCACGTGTGAATAGATAAAACATCACAACCTTCATTAGATATTGGCAGCATTGGAGTGCTACAGATGCATGTTTCCTCTGTTCAGTGGCAGTGGGGGTGAAGTAAGAACTTCATATAGACTCAGGCCCTTTTTCTGTTTATAGTTCCTCACATGCTCATTAGGGCAAGTGTCAGAGCATCTGGCTACTTCAAAACATTTTCTGTAAGAGGTATTTAGATTTTTCTTTTGACCATCCCATTTTGACCTTCCACTGCTCCCACTGTTTGTGAATTTACAACACTCCAAAAAATTCCTGATTCAATTTTCCTGTGCAGTGTATCCACACTCTATATATATTCAGAGCCACTCTGAAGCATGGGGTAAAGTGCCTTACAAACCCACAAACGGTATTACTCAAATTGACCTTTTACAATTGACCTTTTGTCCTAATTGACCTAATTATAGTGGTCCTAACTGACCCTCTGCACAATTGACCTTTATATTATTTTAGTTATTTTATATATGTATTGGGTTGGTTTTGGATTATAAATAATATAAGGGGTTTGGGTGGGGGATGGCGGGGCTTTTGGATTCGGCGGAGGGTTGCGTGGGTTTTCCCCCTGCATATAAGTCCCAATTGACCTTTAAAATTAGGTAAATTCTCCCGAGGTCAATTCTCCCGAGGTCAATTGTGAAAAGGTCAATTAGTATAATTCCTTATAAACCCCTTTACCACTGCATGTGCCTCAGCTATGTGGATGGTATAGGCATCAATCCAACCTGAAAAGATGTCAATTAGCACCAACACAAACTGTCACCTCTGAACGTTGAATCAAATCACAATGAATCTCACTGAATGGCACCCAGGGTCTGGAACACCCTCTCATTCGTGCTTTTGATAACATTTCCCCGTCATGACA
Organism: Ambystoma mexicanum; assembly: GCF_040938575.1. Classification (NCBI taxonomy): domain Eukaryota; kingdom Metazoa; phylum Chordata; class Amphibia; order Caudata; family Ambystomatidae; genus Ambystoma; species Ambystoma mexicanum. The sequence goes on from NC_090932.1 coordinate 810,790,744, forward strand.
AACACCAAACATTGCCTTCACAACAGCTCCACCACTGACAAAGAACCTGTGCCACACCAGTCTTTCCGCAACTGAGTCAACATCCCCGCTTTGCCTGTGTGTGAGATTCCATTTAGCACACATGCAAAATAACACAAAAAAGCTTTTAAGCACCATCTTTTAAGCACGATCTTTTGGTCACTGGAATGTGTCAGTTTTAAGGACACATCCTAATTTACTTGACATATTTTCTCCGTGTCAGGAGCACACTCTTCTATTTTAGCATAGAGAGTGGTAAGCGATTGCACTTGAACTTGGGAAATCAGCTTTTCAGCCAAGCAAACAGGAGAAAGGACAGCCTCCCCTGCTGCTTCGTCATCAAGGGTCTTTACTCGTGTGTTGCCATCTCTGCGGTTATGGTGTGCAGTGCTTTTATCCACTGCTTGTTTTGGACAAACATTAATGAACAGAGGAGATGTCCACATATGGAGCATTCTTGCTTCGGGTGCTTGCCACAGGTAAAACGCCCCATTCCCTCCAGGCATAGCATGTGTCAATGAATATCATGGCCCTTTTCCCTTCAGCTGTGGTACATATGTGTGTGAATGCAACTAATTCTGCAATCTGAGGAAAGAATTCTTTACTAACCAAGCACTTTTAGTCACTTTCAGTCACTTTTTGCTTGGCTACACATTTTCCATTTTCCGTTTCTCAGACACGACCCATCAACATAAAATTTTTTCCTCGGGGTTATGTAATAAGGTCTCAGACAAATATTTGTGAGGGTTGGTAAGGCTGCTGTTACTAGGATGCAGCGGTCATGGGGCTCACCATCTAACAGACTCGACAGCAGTGTAACAGGGTGCAAAACCTCTCACTTTGTGACACACAAACAACCCAAAATATAACCCTACCTCTTCTCTCCCCTCTCCATCCCATGTTCTTCCTTTCCAATATCCTTCTCTCCATGCCCTCCTCTTCTATCATTTTATCGTACAGTTCTATTATCTTCCCTTCTCTGCTTTCATCCCAATCCTCCATTCCCTACCGACCTCCTGTTCTTCTTTCCCTCTCCCTCTTACCTACCGACCTCCTGTTCGTCTTTCCCTCTCCCTCTTACAGACTTCCTCTCATCTCCCTAAATGTTTTCTACTTCCAACTCACCCTCCTTTTCTTTGCCTTCCCCTTCTCAACCCACGCCAACTGTATCTTCCACTTCTCAATGCCCTTTCACCTCTCACCCTCCTCCTAAATGAGTGGTGCAAGTACTTGAAGGGCAGTAACATCACTCTGTAACCTTTCTCCCCTATTCTCTGCTCAAACCATGCCACCTTTCAACCCACTACTCTCACTAATATCCCCCTTCGCCCTTCCCTCCCCTTCCCCACCTATCCGCCTTTCTCCCCTTACATTTGAGTTCATATATTTCTTTATTGATTCATAAAATCCAATCCGGAAGAGAATTATAATTGACCATTTCAAGGTCGAGGACAAATGGCATATCAAATCCTTTTACCTCATTCCATCTAACACCAAACCATCTACCACCAAACCATCAAATTATTTTCCATCAAAATTCCATTCCATCGAATGGCCATTTCGTTGAATAAAATCCGATGGTTTGGTAGAAATGTAATGTTAAGATTAAGGGTTAGGGTTAGGGGGTTAGGGTTAGGGTTGGGGCTAGGGTTAAAGGGTTACATTAGGGTTAGGGTTAGGGCTGGGGCCAGGGTTAGGATTGGGGCTTGGGTTATATTAAGGGTTAAATTAGGGTTAGGGTTGGGGCTAGGGTTAGGGTTGGGGCTTGTGTTAGATTAAGGGTTAAATTAGGGTTAGGGTTGGGGCTAGGGTTAGGGTTGGGGGTGTGGGCGTTGGGGGGCTAAAGGGGGGAACCCCCCTCAATATAAAAAAAAAACCTTACAAGGGGCTGGCCAGTGCTGAAATTTCAGCACTGGACAGCGCCATGTTACGTTTTAAAGTTAGGAAAAAAGCATGGAAATGCTACTTTTTACATGTAAAATGTGCATGGACTGGTTTAGATGGAATTGCGCTTTTACATGTAAAATATAGTTTGTTGATGCTTTGGCATTCGACTGTTTGTAGTCGATGCATTTACAAGTTGACCCTTTATTTTCGAGGGAATCACTATAAACCTTTTACCTCTGTGAACATTCAGTCATCACACTTGACTCACATTATTTGCAACTATATGCTCATAGGGTCATCAACAACCCTCTTCAAACACATAAATGTCACACTTAATTGAACTCAGACACCATGTGAGGTGAACAGGGGTGATGTTGGACCATAGTAAAACTGACTAAGAGGATAGCACAAGGAATGACGAAACAGAATATCCACTACATCAGCTTGTTCACATTTCCTGATATTTAGCATTTTTTCTATATCTTTCACTCCTTTTCTCTTCATACATTGTCAACTTAAACATGTTTTCCACCCACTCTCCCACAATCAGGTTCCTATTGTATGTGCACCCTTCTCCCGCCTCCCTAACTCAAGATGTCCTTCTTGGTGGATCTCTACAGCCGCATCTGAGGCCCCATTTTTCCCCTTGCTGCTCACCCCAATAGTTTTAGAATCAGCATCATATTTGTTTGCAGGCTTTTCTCTCCCATTACCATATCAAGACTTGCTAGTTTATTTCCGCCAAAACCATTGAATGCTGGGCCAACCTCAGACAATTGTTTACATCGTAGCTCCCTCTCCTTCACAGTTCCAGGGTTTCCATGAGGCCATGCGACTGCATCGGCCAGGTATCCATTGGAAACTGTGCAAAGGCTACTGATTTATTAAGTGCAGTAAGAGGTCTGCTTTACTATAAAACCATGAGGACCACATTTTTGTCCACTGTTGCTCTGACAATTCAGTGGCCGGGTTGCTCATCCAAGTCATTTTAATCTCTGCCAACTCAGTGTCACAGGGCAAGATTTTCAATATGGAGTGCACCCTAAGCACTGTCTCTAACCAGGGCAAACTATATATCTTTTCTCTCCCTGAACATGCTTTTTAATATCAGTGCTTTCCATTTCAATCTCACGAAGAGTATATCGCTGCTGATGGGAGTCAATCAACCATGGAGGATTATAACTCAGCACATCCTCAATGCAATGAATGCCTGCTATCATCCATGTTTTCCAATTTAGCCTATGCTTCTTCATGTAGAGCACCGAGTTCTCCACATTGAAGCCTCGCAATGAAAGAACTAGTTATCCATGTAAGATTTAGCCTCGGTTAAACTAAGGTGGCTAATTAATTTGGCCTCTAATAGCTGAATGAGCAAGGCAGGAAAGGGTCTAGAATCTGTTGCAGAGATGAGATAGTCTCTTCATTAAGCTACAGGCCATAACCAGAGAGTACCGCAAGAGAAACTTCAATCACTGCATGTAAATTCCCTTTCTGTCTCACCTGAATGCTACTCTAATCATTCCAAAGAGCACATAGCATTATCAGGCATTCTGATTGGTACAATCATGTGTGTTCTTAATCCAGTCCCTACATTCCCCTAATAAATATTCAAGGGCCTACAGAATCTGTTTTCACTTGACCCACATTTTTCTTGAAAGCAGCATGTACACATTAGTTAGTACCATAGCATGCTCCTATCTTGCAAGAGGTGAAAGATTGCGTGCAGTCTTAAGATTTTGTGAACGTCTCCACATCAACGGAGGTTAAAACCACTGAGTTCAACATTTTCAGTCAGGGTATTCTGCGGTTTCGTGTTATTTTTCTGGCACCCCACAGACATTTATGAATTTGTTTGTATTGTAGTTTATAATCCCTGCACTTACCAAAACTATGGGAAGGCTTAACTTCCATTAATTTCCCCCCAGATTGAGATATTCAGTGTACTCACATACAGAAATGTCTGTTCAGCTCAAAAGCAGTCCTCTTAATGTTAACCATTATCACTTTCCTCCGAATTCTCAAACAATATGAATTCCCAAATGATTTACCCAATTTTTGGCCACCTTATTAACTCTTTCTCAAAGTGAGACCTGGAACAGTTTGAAGACAACAGTATTGCCTCTGATTTGCCCCGACATACTTTATGCCTCACTCCTTACCCAAACTCTTCCATTCCTTCAAATAGCTGTGGGCGTGAGACCTCTGCGTCAGACAGAAACATGACCATATGATTAGCATGAATAAGGTTTCATATGTATTCCTTTCTACTGTATTATCAGCAAGCTACTTCCCATCTGCTGTCCAAGCATTGGTCCTCTTGCACCTGGATGGTGGAAAGGCCATCCTACAAAGCCTTTTGGGACCACCCTTGCACCACTGAGAAGTGTCCTACGTGCTGCGGCAAGTCTCATCAAAGGACTTCACAAATTCAACTGCATCACCCAAATCTCATAGAACTGCACTGAATCCCGCTGCATGCATGTATCACCTATGAATCCCGTGGCAACATCTACAGGGCCATTGCTCTCAAGACACCAAAGTACCTGGCTGAGAAGCTCAGCATCTCTGGAGCCCTAGGATCCACATGAATCAAGGACGTTTGCAGCAAACTTGAACTCTGTCAGTGGAGGAGGGAACTAACCAGATGACAAACCTTCCCCATCTATACCCCCAAACCGTAAGATCTCGTTCCATCAGCACCAGACTTACCCCCTTGCTTCTACATTTCTGGAAGAAGCTCACAATCTTCCACTTCAGGGAATGGCTCCTCCCTAACACCTAGGTCTGCACACCCTGTACTCCCCACCTAACCTGAGACTGGGCAATCTGCTCCCCCCTGGTTGCTCGTAGATCCCATGCTGCCAAATTGCCCCTCCCACCACTGTTCGCACACAGCACCCTTGTATTGATCCCTTGTAATCTGATTCCCTCAACATGTACTTTCGCCATGTCTTGTAAAGCACATTATCGCTAGGTTCAAGTTTAATAAATACACTAATAATTATAATATTAACAATAACAATAATAATAATTATCATCATCCCAGAGATGTTCCATTCCTCTAATTCATCGCAAAGGCAAGCGACTCAATCAAGCCTTTCGCCCTCTTTTTATAACATCTTTACTGTCCCCTTTTTCTCTATGTTGGTGCATGAAAACATCAAGTTCACCAACTTCGCAGACGATACCCAATGTATCATTCCCCGGACGGGAGACCACACACAAGACGAAGAGCGTGTAAATAAAGTTTACACCTGTATCAAGTATTGGATGGTACAAAATGGACTGGGGCTTAACAGAACTAAAACGGAGCTCATGATTGTGGGATCCCCTAATCAGATCTCAAAACTTGACCCAAGGTACAGCAAAAATCAGCTTGGTGAAGTTAAACTAGACACACTCAAGAAAGTTAAGTCGCTAGGGGTGATTCTTGATCAACACCTCTCTATGAATGCTCATGTGGGAAGTGTTGTATCAGGGGCAGCCTACTACCTAAAGCTTTTCACTCACCTTAGGCCCATGATCTCCCAGGCCAACACTGAAACACTGGCGAGAGCCACAGTAGGCGCTAAAATGGATTACTGTTGTAGTCTGGAGACCGGTGTTAGCAAAAAGGAAATCAACCGGCTGCACGTTATCTAAAATGGTGCTGTGACGGTGGTCACTGGCCTCTCCAGGCGGCACCATGTCACACCAGCAAGAAGAGCCCTGCACTGGCTACATGTAAAGGCTAGAATCCAGTATCGCCTTATGCTCCTAACATTCAAGAGCCTCTTGGGCACTATGCCCCGCTACATTAACAAACTTATTTTGCCCAAGAGTTCTTCTCGCGTACTCAGGTCTCAGGACACTAATATGCTCTTAATCCCTAAAAGCAAATCCAGAAAAGTGGAAAGGGGTGCATTTGCTATAGAAGCCCCTACTGCCTGGAATCGCCTTCCATTGGACCTCAGATTAGAATCAACACTCGAGGCTTTCAAAAGAAAGTAAAAAAACATGGCTCTTTGAATAAAGCCTAGTTAAATCCTTGTATTTCACCCCCAGCTTTTTCCACGCATTTCTGTTTCCTGTTGTTTAGTCTTGTCCGCACCATCATGCCCACGGGTTCATTTTTGCGCAGTACAAATGCATTAAAGTAAAGTAAAGTAAAGTAAATAGATTACAAAAGAATACAGGGTGCGGGCATCAATGTTTTATCATTTTTTTCAAACTAAAGAATCCCAAAATAACACCATTAATTAATATTCTTGCTCAACATTGCAGGAGATTTAGGTGGTGCACATTTTCGGATGGTCCACATTTCAGCTGGACCCGGAATTATTACTTAGACTGCTGCAGAAGTGATATGATAGGGTGTATGTGAGACACTGAGGTGAGACATCATTAAAAATTCATACAAACCAGAGGTAGGGGTAACCTGGGATTTACCCAGCCATGGCAGTGGACATTTTAAGGCAGTGTAGGGACTAATTTCTAAACACTAAACTGATTAACTGATAACCTCTAACAAGTAACAAACTAATGCAATTAGTGTTTAGAATGGGACATTTGAATCCATAGAACAATAACACAGACTAGAAGAGGGTTTGATTTAACTTGGACTTAACCATACTATTCAAGTGTGTGAAAACGAGGAACAAGAAACGAAAAATGAACAAAAAAAGCCAATAGATCAGCAAGTTGGAAGGCAATCTAAAAATAATATGTAACATGGAACTGATGAGATACATCCCGTCAAACAAATTATAGTTTGTGACTAAGTGGATCATTGCAGGATTAATGCCACCCTGAATGTCTCAGCAAAGGGAAATATAAAAAGGGAGAAACAAGTGACCATTTATCCCTATTTGATAACCAAAATACTGTTCATACCTCCACAGAAATGAAAATGCCCCAAGAGACAGATGCAGGTCATGAGCACAGATGTTTCAAGAGGCAGAAAGCACAAGTTGCATACAAAATGTAGGGAAGTGTCACACACCATGAACTGATATGCTGCCACATGACACTGTCTCAGAAGTAAGTGGAGCGGACCCAGACAATAGGGGAAAAAGCAGTAGAGGGATGGGTGGCAAACACTGGTGGTCCTGAGACAGCGGGACAGTCAGTGGCTAAACTTAAAATAAGTCCTGAGTCCAAGAAAATAAACAAGGCTATACAAAGAGAACTGGATAAAAAGGGTGGTACAATGTTATTTCATATGCCCCTTTGCCTAGCCCGATGCCAGACCGGCCTAAGGAAAGTAAGCCCTGAAATCCTTAAAAATTCACATTTCCTATGTGTGCTTGAAGAATACAAGGATAGACATTATGCCCCTATTACAATCCAAGAGAGGTGTAGTCCACTTTCAATGATGGACACAGGTTCCCAGGCAACCGTAATGTCAAAGTAATTAATGCAAAGCATAAATGAGGAAAAATACCCACAGGACATGCTGAATTTAAGGAAAAGTGAGGGGCCTATGCATAATTTCAATGGGGATACCAGTGTAGGGTCTCACTGAAGGAATGATGGTCACACCCATTGATGAGATACAATTCCTTATAGGAAAAAATTGCCTCAGGAGACTGTCATCTCTTATTGATGGGATAAATGGGGTATTGTGGCCATTGGCCAAAAAACACCCTGAAACCTTAAAAGGTAATGAGTTAGAGAGAGTAACAGTGCAAAAGACTTTCGCACCATTGCTAGATAAAAAATGCAGTGGAAGTGTATCTTTAAAATGGATGTGTGCATAATGTCACTGTCATCCTCATGTGCCAGGGTGAAATGCAAATAAACAAGGAAAAGCAATCCTTAGAGATCGTTCTGGACCCCAAGACAAATTGCCAGCGACAAGTAGAAGAAAACACATTGCGTTTTTCTCTAAATTAGGACAATTGTAGAACAAATGTTGCCGCATATCCAGATCAGGAAAAATATATTTCAACAATTGCAGTGATACACATGGAAGAAGGGCTGGCCTGGATCCCGGTGCATGTGAATGGGCTTCCAGAAATGATTGAAGCAGTGCTGGCAGTAGAGCCCGAAAAGGGTTTCATTAATGAAAGTATGTTTAACCACATACTCGACAGAGAGGAAATAACAAAGTTTTAAAATAGAAAAATCAAAAAATCTTTGGTCTGGACAACCCTGAATTGGGGCAAAGAATTGTGGGAAGGTGCATATTGAGGATAACAATTTGTTCCAAAAGTATTCATCAAAATGTTTGGATTGTTAGTCGAACAAAAATACATTCTATTTGGGAAATGACAACATGCACAGAATTTGTATGGTTTTAGATTTGTTGAATCAAAAGGTTTGGTCTCGGCTGGGTGGAGTGGTACCCGAATTTGAGAACAAACGGCAAGCTTAACATTGTGCCCAAATAATGCCATATACAGTTGAGCTTTAGGTAAAGAAGGATATCACTATTCCCGCTTTCACCAGACAATTTGCAATAGCATAAATGTACAGAAAGGGACAACAGATGAATGGGCCCGATGCATTTGTGTGCCTCGATGAATCCATGAGACAGCAACATCTAGAATGTGAATATACAACATCAGTAGAGATTGGGGATGGCCCCATTTGAATACTGGTGAATAACAAGGGATACAAGGACATTCATTTGGATGAAAATACAGCATTAGGAATGGCAGTGCATGAATCCCACTACACTGCTGTTTTAAAAAATCCAGTGATCGGGAAAATCCCTGAAAGCTATTCTAAACCAAATTGGATTTTCAGGATACTGGGTCTCATTCCAAGTCTGGGGGTCTGGAAATAAGGGTGCTGGTAGCAAGATACTGGCCATATTATGGGATTGCCTGCAGGGACTGGATCTCACAGCAGGTCTGACCTGCCTGGAGTACCGACGCATGCAGGCATGGTTTTCACAGAAGCACAGGCAATGTTATCAACAGTGCTGGTGCTTCAGTGTCCACATTCTGTGCTTACATGTCCCCATTCCCAAGGAGTCCTATGGGATTCCACAGGAATGGGGACTGACATTCCCGGTGGCACCGGGATATCAGGCAGAGGAAACGGTGTTACAAGCTCTGCAGCAACCTCGTAATGAAGCCCACAGTCTGTTTACCCCAACAAACCAAAATATGTGATATGCTGTCATCAGGATAATTGCATCCTATTTAAAGTGGGTTAATCTGAAAGAGAGGAACAGCAGGGTGAAATGCAGTAAGTTGAAATGGAAGCTAATGTGCTAAGATGCTCGAGGGTGGAGGTTCTCTAAAGAGACACTGCCACACAGCTAGATGAAACTACAGATGTACCTCCTTTGGAGGACTTCTGAGAATTTTTCTAAAATGCTAGAGGAGCAAATTCAAATTGTAGATGCTTGCACAAATGAAGAGGAAAAAGACCAATTAAGAAATAATTTGTCAGTGTTCAAGGAGGTATTTGCAAAAGAGACCTATGTTTGCGGGCTTACCGATTTGCATGTAGGGTATGGTAGGGAGACAGTATTTGTGCAACAATATAGGTTACCTATGGTCTGTCTAGACTCCCTGGCAGAAATAATAAAAAATGTAGAGTCCAGAGACATCATTTGGCCTATCCACAGTACTTCAAATACTGCTATATTAGGTGTGCTAAAGCCCAATGGTAAAGGCTCTTGTATGCACACTTGAGAGAACTGAACAAGAGGGTAACTGCTTCAAGGTGACCACTTCCATTTATTGATCAAGCCCTTCCACCGGCCAAATGTATTTACCACTCTGGATCTTACAGCAGGGTATTAGTGTGTGCCATTTGCTGAAGATATATCAATTTATTTGCCTTCTCCTTTAATCAAATGCAGATTGCATGGGTTTGTACCCCCTTCTGCTATATCAATAGTGGACGTGGGTTTGGGATAAGCATTCTCAGATGCAGCTGAGAGAGGAACTGTGATTTATGTGGATGATGTGCTTATCAAGAATTAAGACTTAAAAAATGACTTCAATGAAATTAGAAATGTGCTCGGTCTGTTACAAAAGGCAAGGGCAAAAGTATCTTTACAGAAAGTGCAGTGGTGTGGATGAAGGGCAACATTTCTGTGGTACAAAGTAACAGAGCATGGGTTAAACCCACAAAAGAAAAAGGTTGAAGCTATTCAGAATTTAAAAGATCAGACTAACCTTAAAGGCCTGAAGAGTCTGTTAGGAATGACAAGTTACGCAGACATCACACAACCTTTGACTAAATTACTGAAGCAAGGGGTACACTGGATATGGGGAAAGGAACAAAGTGAAGCAGTGGCCAAGAGTACTCCGAGAGCGAGATACCCCTGACTGGCCCATAGATTCAGAGCTTGCTCCGTAGTACTTTTTAAGACGAGATAGCTGCACCTTGAGGTGGATGGGGGTGTAGGATTTCTTACTCCAACACCAATCAATAAGGACAACTCAATGGTTTGGTAAAGGGGAGTCCGTTTGATGACAAGTACAAAAACCGTGGAAACATGGAAATCAACAGTGATGCGATAGCCTGCCTCGCTTCAATACCCAACAACTTCATTCAAACAGTAACAGTTATACCCAAAATACGTCATCATTGACGTTTAACTCTCAAAAGTTATCATGCAATTCTATTGGTTGGAAAAAGTAATTTAAATATAGGCGCTATATCTGTATATGGTAACGGAGTGTAAGGAATGGATAAACATTATCAGGTGGGTGTCTAAGCCCTTCCTTGAAAAATGACTACGGTGGACGTCACTAAAAGTACGACGTCCCATTGGTTCTAGTATCTCTAGGACCCTAGATTATTTGGTCCATTGTGATTGGGTTGGCTTCAACCCCATGCATAAAACTCCACTTTAATTAGCAGCACGCAGAATGGTCAACCAGGTGCAGGATGCCCCAAGATTCACCCAGCCTCCCTTCCATCAATCAGTACATTAGTGCTATGTGTCAATTAGTTGGTCGGCCTCGAAACTGTAGCTCCTTGTCAGGAAAAGTTATGGTATCTTCTGTTTGGGAGACAGCCAAGCGTAGGTGCCTCTTCTAGCTCGGCTGGTCACGTGCTAGCACACTGTGAATCTGCTTAGTTTTCCTTCTATTTGTGCATTTAATTCTTATTTGCCTTGCCACCTACCTGGGCCTTCTTATCTCGACCTCCACGGGGCAGGCTGCTCTGTTCTTAAGTTTCGATTCTCTGGAGCTACTGTCCGCCTCCCTTTCGTGGTCTGACATCGACTTCCCAGGCACGGGCTGCTCTTGTTGAGTTTCGATTCAGCCGTCTCTTCTTGCTTTAGCTGGAATATGAATCCTGTCCTGTTTTAGCCCTAGTAACCTGAGTTAATTCTGCTTTTTGTATAAAAGTGGACTCGCACTTATATAGTGTGCCTTGTTGAGGTAGATATATAGGTGGTGCTTGCTGCTCTATTCTTCTACTAAGCATAACAAGCTACACTGTTTTCTTAGCTTCTTGTGGTTACAAGCATATGTACAGGCATTAGCTGGTTTAATAGTTTCATCTGCTTAACAGTTTAAGTTTCTTTATCTTTCAACGTTGTCTCTCCTTCTAAGTTCATGATGTCCTTATTCATGACGTTTTGTTTCTGTGTGTGATTTTTGGTTGTCGTTTTCTTTCATCTTTGAGTCTGTCCAGGCCCTTGTGATGTCACCATTCATCTTCAATTAAGGCCTGTTGAGTTTCTTCTGGGACAGTGTTTAAGCAATCTTCATTTTGTGTCATTTGCTGGTAGGGTTTTCCCAATGGATACCTTACTGCCCATGGTTGTCTGGTTATTGGTACTTCAATAGGTATTGCTCTTCTGATGGGCACTGGGCAGAGCCCTAATGAGGCTCTCTGCTGGTTTATTTGCTCATCATTCATCACATATCTCGGTGTGAACGTTCCTGGTACTTGAAAATGGCCGACTGGAGTTCAGGCTATATTTGGGACCTCCTCTACACTCCTCCCTCTGGTCGGTTCATCGACCACCTCCGCTTCCTCTTTTGGATTCATCTTACTTGGTTATTCTGTATCCATTTCTTCTTCATCTTCTGGGTTTATACATGATGGTTTGAAGGAATGTCTCTTTGGAGTCCATATTTTCATCACTCCTTTCAGGCTTCCTGCTGTTTTTACATGTTCGTCTTTGTTCCATGTCATTAGCTGACATTGTCAATTTGGGCTACAATAGATCCATTTCCCTTCATAATTTCTGCGTTTCCTGGGATACAGAAACTTCGTACCTTCTGGTGCATGTTCGCTGGCCTTCACAAAGTCTCTTATTTCATCGTCAGTTAGATATCTGGGCTTCCATCCTGGTTTGATATCAATCATGATCTTCATCCCCATGGCTTTCTTTGCAGTTTTCTGGCATTGCAAGATTATTATCTTGATAACACAAATCTCTAGTAATATCATTACTAGCGGGGCTCCCAGGAACTTGAATGCATCTGCCATCCATTGTGGATCCAAACCAGCTGTCATCATCAACTTTGTCAGTTTCATTGATCATCTGGTTCTGTCGGTTTGTCAGCATACCTATGGCCTCTGTTAAAGTTTCTTTTTCTTCGTCGTGAGAAGGTATAAATGTGCAACCTGATTCTCCAATGTTTGCACAAACTCCTCCATCCATAGCTGTGATCATGTCAAGTACATATCTGTTCTGGAGAGTCATCAGTCGGATGACCCTTAGCTCTTCCTTGATCGCATTGAATCCTTTTATTGTCGAGTTGATGGTTTGCAGTAACTCCCATCTGGTTATCTGCAACCATTTAGTATTTGCTCCAACTTGGAATCTTGGCATAAGGATTGTCACGAACACTGATGAGGTGAGGCTGAACAGACTGTCTTCATATGGGATTGCATGAAATGCTTCTTCTGATTTGGCAGAGAAATAATGTTCTCTCTTCACTCGAGTTGTCAGTTCCACAGATCTCTTCTTCCTCAGGTGAGCATCTGCTTTCGGGAAAATCAATATTCAGGTCATTTTTTGGGATTACTAGTGCTGGAACTTGGACATTCACTATTGTGCATATGCCTCCCCACTTTTTCGGCAGTCTGATGTATGCTTTGGATCCACATGCCCAATAATGATCCATGATTACTGCAGTCCCATGAGTCATTCCTGTAGCTTCAAAAATTCATCTGCAGTTCTGATACTCTCCCATTTTCCTTGTGCCATTGTTCCTGAAGCACAATTTCGGGCTTTCTAGTGGCACTATCTGCAAAGGTCCTCCTCTGTCCTCGACCCATGTCAGTAATCTTGTAAGCTTTGGCCATAGTAGTTTGCACAGTCTCTGAGTTTTCTATTGCTTCCTTGCAGGCTCCAAGGACCATCCATGCTCGGCAGATCCCTACTCTTTCTTCCCATCCGTTTGGTGAAAGCACTGTTCCCCAAATCTGCATTTGGCCTCTGTTTTTCCAAATTAGGGCTTCTTCTGGAATTTTTCTTTGGATGTTCAGTCTTGGGTTTATTTCCCATCTTATCCCTGCTCCTTCAACTTCAGGTTTCTCGATCCTGATCACGTGATTCCGAGTAAGAGCTCTGATTCTCGTCTTAATGTCCTGAACATAATCATCTTCATTGGGATAATCTGTTTTAGTTGCCCATATCAATGAGGCATCTCTTCCCATGAACTGGCCGCTGGTGTTGCACATTTCTACGTTTGACAGACAGTGTGCTGTCGGGACATCAATTTCTACAGTCCCGAAGATCTTGGATTTCCCCATGGTGTACGGTAGTAGTGCACAAACAAAGCACCCTCCTTCTGAATATCGTCTTCCAACTTCTTTTATATGCTGGTACCAAATGTTGTTCCCTAGATGTGCTGTGCTGCCCAGTTGATTAGTTCATTATTATCTTCATGTAGGCTTCTCTTGATTCTTAATGTTTTCCTGTAGTTTGCTATAACTACATCTCTGAATGCCTCTGTATGGCGTTTTCTTGCTGGAGGGTTCTCAGGTATCCTAGTCCTTGGTACAGGCTTCTTCATCTGCGCCATTTGAGTAGACACAAGTCTAGCTGCTCTTTCCTGGTCCTCACGCATCTTTTCTCTGCTGCGTGCAAGTGCCAATGCCAACCAGCCTGACACTGGTCCGGTACAGGGCTTTGTTGTGGACCTGGTACTTGTCCCTTGTGTTGGAACATATATGCTGGGTAATGCAGCCTCTGCCGTTGTTTTATTCTTCAGTTCCTCTTGTCGTTTTCTCGCTCTGGCTATGTGTGGAAATAGAAGGTCTACTAACATTTGTGTCCTTGCGGAGAGTTTTTCTGCGGCCGCTTCTGTTTTCTGAAGGGCTTCTGACAAGACTGCTTCTGTTGGCCTTCCTCTTAATTCTTCTCATTTTTTCTCCCTATCTCCTGTGAAAGTTTTTGCGGTAGGCAGTCTCATATTCTTTGCTGCTTTCGTTTGAGGTTCTTTGGTCATTGACGCTAGGCCTGGTTCATGTGAATTCAGTGTGTGTGTGCGTGTAGTTGTCAGTGTTTTGCCTTTATTCATTTCATGCCGACCATGTCGCCGGCTTTCCTGCTCATTCGTTACTATAAGTGTGTGTGTATCACTATTAATCACGTTCATTTACTCTACCCTCAGATCTCCTTGGGACTGGAACGACTATATAAGGTCTTGGTGCTTTTGTGGGTTTTATGCGTACATCATCAGGTGGGTGCACTGAAATTGGAACACTTTGTGCACCAATAAAAAATGCAGTTCTGATTGTTAATGACAGTAAAATAATGATGAATACAATCCATAAATACATTATAGTTCGATATGTAAGGTGACAACACTTTCTTCCAGAGAAGCGGGGGTGCATATGATCTTGTGGGGGGACCAGGTTACTGCTCTGGGCCCCCATCTCGATCATTCGCCAAAATGTCAATGTTATTGTTTCCCCACCCACTACTGTTGTTCGAGTTCTGTGTCAAAAGTGTCAGGTGCTTCACGAGTGGCTCCCCTCTTGCGAGTGACTATTGTCTCTTAATACAGGATACAGTTCCTTTGCTAAACTATGGAAAAAACGTGAGTTCCCAGTCCACTCCTCGAATCTGCTTCAGTCCTGAGGACATGTTGGACACTGGTCAGTATGAAGAAATAGGGAAAAAATGACAACAAATATAACAAATAACGTTCTTGACTCTGCTCCCTCGATCTGTCCCTCGGCGGAAAGTCTCTTCTGAATCTCCTCAGATAATCTCTCTGATGGTTGGAAAGTTCTACTTGGAGTATTATTCCATGCAGGAGCATTCCCATTTGTGTGATATTGGCTGGATCTCTGATGAAGGTGAGGATGTCAACCTCAATATGTCTGTCCACTAATTCTGGAAAGTCGGTAACTAGGCGAAAAAGGACATTGTGCGTCAATCTACTGTCTTATGGTGATAGGGACATTTGTCCTGCCTTTGTTGAGATTCAGAATTATATGTTCTTTCCTTGATCTGAACAATGTCTGCACTGTCGGGTCGCGTAGAGTGCGACCAAAATAATTACTTTATTTAAAAGATGGCTCAAATGTTCAGTGTTTGCTGGATCTCGAAGGAATGTTAATGTATCAGGTGTTCTCCCGACAATAGATGGACAGTCTTTGATTATGCAAAAGAAAAGTGTATTGATGAGTTCATCTATTTCCGCCTGTGGCGGAAGCATTTGTTTCCTTCTCATTGTACTCAGGGAGTACAATAAAGTGTTCGGCAATGACAGTAAGCAGTTGTCTTATTATTTTTTCATTTTCAGGATCTTGGAGAAAGTCTGTGACACTGCTGAGTCTCCCTACCAGTGATGGGTATGATCTTAACACTAAGTTAAAATAGGTGACCACGTCCTTAGTGATGTCTCTACTGTGGGACACCATAAGTGCTTCCAAACAAAGTCTCGGCTTTGGATGAATTGGGATGCTGTATCTGTTTCCAATGTAAATATCCTTGATCAAAGTTTGTCATAGTCTTTTTTTCCTCACGGCTTGAGAGTGTCTTCATTCAAAAGTTCAAGAGTTCAAGTCAACACAACATGTTGTGGCTTATACGCACAATTCTCTCCTTCACTCTGCAACTAGGATGCGCAGAGTGTCTGTTTTTATGTCCTTCTCCCCTTTTTGCTTAGAGGAAGTGTCCAGGTTAAGCCACAACTTGCAAAAAGTTATTTGTCTTTACTTTGCTGGTCATGCTTCCTTCTTCCACGTCATGGATCTCCTCTGCACGTGTTGTGGTTCTTCCCTGTTGTCTGTAGTCTCTTTGCGGTGGGGTGCAGGCAGGGGGTTCCTCCGATCTATGGCTTGATATCACCCATGAAGATCCAAGCTCTTCTTCCTTGCAGCTTGACTGAGGATGGAGTCATGTCTTCAACTGTGAATGGTCCGTTAAACCTTGGCTCGTCCCACCTTTTCCTTGTGTGATTCCTCACCAAGACGGTGTCGCCAGGGAAGACGAGTGGACCACGTAAACCTTGAGCTGAGTCTGGTGTAGTGTTTCTATCTGTGTTCTGCGCTGCACTCGTCGTCGCTGGTGGTCTGAAATTACAATAAGGCAAGATGTCATGCAGTTCATATAACGTTGCAATTCAGATCCTAGAACCTCTCCTGTCAACTGGGCGTCACATCTAGCTCTATCTCGGGGTATGAGGGGAGTTCTCATTCTTCTTCCTGTGGCTATCTCGTGTGGCGTAAGATGATGGTCGGAGGGAGGTTGGTTCCGAAGAGCATACAGTGCCAGTGGAAGGCAGTGCAACCATCCCCTCTTTAGAGTAAGCTTCAACTTGGCTATCCTTTCCTTTAACAAGCCGTTGAGCCTCTCACAGATCCCATTACCTTCTGGATGATATGCTGACGAGAACTTGTGCTTTATGCCAAGCAACATGCTAATCTGCTCAAAGACTGCATTTACAAAATGAGCCCCATTATCTGATCTCATCACTTCACACACCCCCCACCTGGGGAACACTTTCCCTAACAAAAAATGTGGCCACAAAGGTAGAGTTTGTGTGTGTACATTGACCTGCTCCTATCCATCTAGAGAATGGACACACCACGACAATTAAATATCTGTACCCATTGCATACTTGAATCATGTTGACGAAATCGACATGCAAGTGCTGAAAAGGCCCATTTGGCCTGGGGATGACTCCTCTCATTACTTTTAATGTGTGCCCAGCAGTGAATTGCTGGCAGATTATGCAGTTCACCATAAAGAATGCAACATGCTCAGCGAGCGTTGCTGCTAGATTCTCTTTTGTCATGTGTGTCGGGTAATGCATCTGTTCCAGCGCTATATTTAGTAGGGGTACAGGCATTACTGGTTTTCCAGTGCTGTCTTGTCACCACAAGCTGTCAGAGGGGTTTAAAGAACACCCTTGACATTTCCACAAGTTTTTCTCTTCCTGTGGTGCCTCCCCTTGGAGCTCCATTAGTTGCGTTTGCCCAAGATCGTTATAGGCTCCCGATGTGGTTTGTGCTACCATCATCCTATCATGGGTGCATGCCACTTCCACTTCCATAACTGTCTCATTTATGGATGCCATACGCTTGGCTTCTGTGTCTGCTGCGTGATTTCCACGTGAGACAAAATCTGTCCCTCTCGTGTGGGCAGCGCATTGTACAACCGCTATGCCCACTGGGAACTGTAGTGCCTTTATCAGCCTGTCCAATAAAGCTGCGTGCTTCACTGGCGTGCCGTTCACTCGGAGGGTGCCCCTCCTTTTCCAGCACGCTAAGCCTGCGTGCACCTTTGACGTCACATAGGCGGAGTCACTATACACCATTACTTCCTGATCTGCGTGATTCTCAATGGCGAGTATCAACACCAATAATTCTGCAGCCTGTGCTGAGTAGAGAGATGGTATTCGCCCCACTAGCATGTACTCGAAATTCTCCATTTGCTGTGTGTTTCATCACAGCGACGCCTGTGTATCTTTGCCCATCATTTTGGTCGATCTTCGAAGACCCGTCAATAAAGACGATCTCTTCTCCTGCCAAGGCATTTTCTTTTGCCCTGGGGATTTCATCATAGAATTCTTCATAATTCGTGCAGTCATGTATTGGTTCTCCTTCAGTGACAGGCTCTGCTATAAACATAGCTGGGTTCACTATCTTACATCAGACTATTTTAATCAATGGGTTTGATATGATCACTTCATAGGCAGAAGCTCTTTGAGATGTCAATGTGCCCTTTGTTTTCTCTAAAATGGCAAATAATGAGTGCTCAACGTTTAACGTCATGGAACATCCCATTACAATGGTTGTCGCGTTCTCTATGGCGAACGCTGCGGCAGCTAAACCTTGTTCGCATGGGAAGTGGCCTTTCATTACTGGGTCCAGGTTCCCACTGTAATATGCTAAGGGCTTGTACCCCAGCAAAGTTCTTTGGGCGAGCACTGCCGTCATAACGCTACCACCTGTGTGTGAAAACAGGTAAAATTCCTCTGCATAATTGGGAATTCCGAGAACTGGAGCTGTGCAAATCGCACTCTTAAGTTCAGTAAACCCTTTCTCCATCGTCTCAGACCATTCAGTCTTTTCCTTTGTCACCTGGGCCTTCTTTAGAGACTGAAGTAAAGGCTTAGCATAAGAGCTGTAATCGAAAACCCATGCCAGAACATAGTTGCACAGGCCTAGAAAGCTCTGCATTTGCTTTATTGTGTGTGGCTTAGCTGTGTTCAATATGCCTTCAACCCTTTCTGGGGTCACCTTCTTGCCTTCATGTGAGATTAGCTGGCCTATGTACAGCATTTCCTGTTTACAATATTGTAACTTTTCCTTGTCAACCTTATAACCTTTCTCAGCCAGTATAGTCAGTAGCTGAATAGAATCATGCCTACATTGTTCTTCTGAGGTTGCTGCCGATTAGGATGTCATCCACATACTGCAAGAAGATACTTTCTAATGTAATGTTGATTAAGTCCATCTGCCGGACTCTGTTGAAAATAGACACAGACTCACAGTACCCCTGTGGCAGCCTCGTGTTTTTCAGACGCACTTGTCTGAACTTGAATGACGTCAGATCTTCTGAGTCACGGTGCAACAGGACTGAGAAAAAGGCATTTTTCAAGTCAATCACCATGAAATATTTTGTCTCAAAGGGTATATTACATAGAATTGCAGATGGGTTAGGGACTAACGGGAACTCAGCTTCAACAATATTGTTTATTGCTCGTAAATCCTGGATTCAACGCCAAGACCCCCCCTTTGATTTATTGACAGGATAAACTGCCGTATTACATGGTGACTCTGACGTCACTAAGATGCCCTGGTCCATCATAGCAGAAATTGTCCTAAAAATCCCTTCATTGGCCTCTCTGGACATGGGATATTGTCAGACTCTTGGTAAAATTGCTCCTGTTTTAGTTTGATTTTCAGTTCTCCCACCCACTTCAAGAGGCCTATGTTATAGGGTCCTGTTGTCCATACTGAGATAGGCACTTTAGCTATATCATCATAAAAATACTCTGGACACTTTAGCGCCAGCATCATTCTCTGTGGTACTTCTCTTTTAATCATATTTACCCAAGCGGTGAGACTTACTTCCACCTTTGTTTCTCCCATGTCTGATTGTTCTTCAAACAGATCGTCATCGGTGACGTCAGTCACTCGATATCCTTCTTCGATGGCGATAATTGCGCTCCATTGCCTGCCTTCATCATCGTACCCATCAACCAATACTACTTTCCCTCACACTGCTGCTGTGTGTATCATCAAGGGAAATACTTGTCCCTCCTCCTCACGCATAGGTATTTGTGGTCTGAATAAAAACTCATCAGGTCTCATGGTTCTGTCTGCAATGCCGGGCAATCCTGCCATAAGCACACGCATGCCATATGCAAAGATTTCTGGCTCCAATGGTATGGCCCTCATGGCTATGTGTCCTCAGTATGCTCTAATCATTTTGCATACATTTGAATAGTGCATTCCTGGAGTGCAGCATACTATGCCCTCCTCCGTGAACAAAATTGTCATATTCAACTTTGTCATTAAGTCTCGACCCAAAATGTTTACTTCGGTCTGACGTGAATATAATAAAGGTACATTCATTTCGCACTCTCCTATGGAGACTGGGAGTGCGTCTGTAAAGGGAATTCGACTGTGAGCTCCTGTAAAACTCTGAGTAGCTATGGCCTCGCCGGACAAGGATAATTACCCTTCACGTATGCACAAGCGTGTTGCACCCGTGTCTACTAGGAATGAATTTTCCTTACCCCCTATAACGACATCCACCCTAGGTTCCCTATGAGGGTCCGGTGTCACTGATAGGATAGAGCACATCAGGGTTCTCAGTGAGCTGTCCTGGTTTATATATAAGTTTGGCCCACTGTACACTTGCGGATTTTCCCGATTCCCAGTGTTTCTTTCCCTTCCAGGGTTCAGGGTCTGTGGTAGTTACGGTGGTGCCTGTTGGGATTGTCCTTGTGGGAAATTCCCCATGTTTTGTGGTTGCGCTCCTTGTTGCACTCCTTGTTGGGCTTCTGGCGCCTGTTGCTGCACCTTGGGATTCTGTGCAATGCCCTGTTGTGAGGCCGCAGGTGGATTCGCTGTGCCTGCTCCCATTCCTTGGCCGTTTTGCATCATCCCTTGACTTCTACACGTGCGAGCAAAATGCCCTGTCATTCCACACAGCCAACATACTAGCGGTGGTCGGATTATTTGTCCATTTGACATATCCAGGTTACCATTTTGCATGTTTTGAAAGCCTCCTTGATTATTTTGGAAACCTCCCTGATTGCTCTGCCATCCTCTTCCTCTAAATCCTCTTCCCCGCGGGTAAAATCCTACGGTACCCTGATTATTCTGTTGTGGACTAGCCACCTGCTGCTGCATGCTTTATTTAGCTGCGTTAGTTAGCATGGCTCCTTCAAGAGCATACTTTCATAATTTATTTTGCACCAGCTTCGTTTCCTCACCCTTTCACGTTGCCTCCTTTTTCAATTCTTTTCTTGCAAAAGTCTACAGTAATGTGCGATAGTCAACTGTATTTCAGCACAAGGCTTAGCCTCAACTCCTAACAACTTCTTGAGTTGTTTTTGCACCGGTTCTGGCACCCCTTGGCACAATATATGCTAAAACACAGGTATTGATTTTATCCAAGATTCATGCATTTCGAGCACCCACGCTCTGGATATAATGGAAATTCTGGATATAAATTAACGCATCTTCCGACTCCTTCATTTTGCGAGTCATCATAGCTCCCATATTGGAAGTATCTGGGTAAAGCGCTCGTAGCGCTTTCCATACTGCTGCTCTGCAATTGTTAAATGACGCTCCGTCATGCGCAGTGTTAATTGTGGTTACACCGGGGTAGCCTGCCCATGTCCACACATTGTCTGCTCTCTCACCAAGTATGGCGATCAGGAGACCTTTAATGTCCCCTATAGCTAGCGCGTTTTCCCCTGTCATTTTCTCTAACTCATGTATCCATTTTCCGCTCCCGATGTCAGCATTGGAAGCTTGTTTTTCAAGTTTTCTCAATCCATGTGTGGCCATGGAATATATTGTGGTCTTGCTCCCCCTTTTCTAGTAGCAGAAATTGGAATGTGCAGCCCTCTTTCTCTTCTCTCATAATTTTCCTGTCTATCGTAATATTCCCGCATTGCCGTCCACCCCGGCAGTGTCCTTAGTCTGTCTACATTGGGCGGTGACGACACCCCCCTCTGACCATGAGGTACTCCTTCATGGCGGTCAGACTGTGCGGCTGACTCTGATGTCCTTGGTGCGGACTCGCTAGTGTCTGACCATTGTATCCCTCTTTCCCTTGGGAGTCCTCTTTTGCGCTGTCTTCCTTCCAAGTTTGCCTCGTGCTCCTCCCCTTTGGAGTCGGGCATGGTTTGTTCCCAATTCACTCAACTTCTTGTGTCTTCATCATTTCTACTGATTTCTAATCTGTCCAGGGACAGTTTCCTACTTCCACTACTTCTGGTGAGATCCTCAGTGTCATACAGCTGAGTGCTTTCCAAGCGCTCGTCCTCCCCCTCTCCTTGGGGTATTTGTTCTAGCCCCATTTCATCATATACTCTATCGATCGTTTCCCTGATTCTCTGGTGTCGTTGTCATCAATATTCACCCTAGACATGCCTGGTACTGAATCATACGCAGGAAAGAACTGTCTTCGTTTATTTTCGATATCGTCATCAAATTCTTTGCACTTCCTCGCCTCTTCTCTGGCCCTATCTTCTTCCCTTCTCTTTTCATTTCTATGTTCATCTGCCCTTCAAATTTCCTCATCTCTTCCTCTCCTTATCCTTTTTTCTTGTACCCTTTGCTCTTCTTCTAACCTTTGCTGTTTCTGTCTGTCTTGATCAAAAGCTGCTCTCGTGT
Source organism: Ambystoma mexicanum (assembly GCF_040938575.1). Classification (NCBI taxonomy): domain Eukaryota; kingdom Metazoa; phylum Chordata; class Amphibia; order Caudata; family Ambystomatidae; genus Ambystoma; species Ambystoma mexicanum. Next base: position 810,812,881 of record NC_090932.1, read on the forward strand.
TGCGATTGAGCTGTTTTTCTTGCTCTTTGCGATATAGCTGTTCTCGCCTTAGTCTAGCTTTCCTTCTTATCCTTTTGTCTCTTAACTCCTTCTCTTTCTCCTTTCTCTGTGCCTCATCTAACCTCTCCTAAGGTCTCACATCATCACTTCTTTTCCCATCTAGTTTTAATAAGATTTGTCCTCCCATCCACTCGTCTTTTGCGAATACTATCTCATCAGTTCTGTCTTCACTTCCTTTCCATTTCTTTCCCTCTCTCTCCTTGTCAAGAGATGTACTTGTCTGTGCCTGATTCTTTCTTCCATCATCGCGTCTCCGCTTGTCCATTGGGACTGCAGAGGTAAGATTCTTGTCCTTATCCTTCCCTTGATTTTCGTCATTACTATATGTAGGTGACTCATTTGCGGGGTTGCTGTACCCCGTGGCTGCTTTAAGCTCCCTTAACGGGTATAATCCCTCACCCTTACTTTCTTCAGTTTTCGTTTCAGACGGGGCAGGTGGCGCGGTAGGCATCTCAGCCCCCTATGTGCATACATTTAGTATCCAATCTGTTGGCGGCTCTTCCTCCTTTGTCTGTTCATACATCTTCCAAAGTTTTTAAAACCGCACAGCATTTTTATAGCTTTTTGCCTGTATATGTGGTAAGCAAATATGTCGTCATATGTTGTAAGATGGCTCTAGATAAAGACCCATTTTGTGGCCATGGCATAAACATCTTGTGGGCAGTACCTTTAACCCACTCTGTGCTATACTTCTTTAGCTTGGGTGCATGTTTTGGCAACTGCTTGCATAAGTGTGCTAATGGAGTTGTGTCTTCCATGTTTAAATCTGTTCTCTTTCCTCTTATTTAACACTTGTTAATGCTTTCGTGTGGTCAAAACAACTTGTGACAATATGAGCGAGCAGCAAACACTGCAAGCTCCAATCCTAATTTTCCACTAAAAAATTTGATATTACCAATTTGCTCAAAAACAACAATTCATGTGCGATTCTGTCTCAGCCTTCGAATCGCGCACATTTTTTTATTCAGTTCTCTTAACAAACATTTCACATATGACGTCACAACAAAACATGTAAAACAGACACTTAACAGACTAGACGGATACCAGCTTGACACAGATATCTCTGCCTCTAATCATTACTCCTTCATGGAGTTTAAACAAACCCCTTTCACAGTGTCTTTAAATGTGGTGGTAGTCTAATTGTTCCCCATTACGTGGGACTATGGGTACACGTTTCTTCTGGCCGCTATATTAAAATGCAGGAATAAGGCGAATCCTCTCACTTCTCAGGTGTTAACCCTGGTAACCCCTATTTATTCAATTATTCTCGAGTCATTGGGCCTCATTCCAAGTTGGGCACAAAGGGATTACCGGCACTGATAAGGACACCGGTGCCAGTATACCCTTTGCACCCTATTCCGAGGTCCCTTAGCAGGTCCCTTCTTTAACGCCTAGTCTGACCAGGCGTTGTGGACCGGACTCGTTAAGGGACTTCGGAGCTAATAACGGTACCGTAATTTGCGGTATCGTTATTAGCTACTTCCCCATTCCCATTGAGCCCTATGGGCTCAAATGTATGGGCAGTATGAAGTAGGTGATCAGGTGTTTAAATTTGATATTGGGAAAGGTAAAAACAAGAATGCAAAATGTCTAGGATCTATGGGGGCTCCATTTGAGCCCTATGGCGGCTCAAATGGGAAAGGGGAATGGTTTGGTGAATGGGGACTTACCGGTCCCGCCAAGGTCGGACTGGACCGGTAAGTCCCCCGTTCACCAAACCAGAGTCGGAACCGGTATGGGAGGTAGTCATGGCGCAAATAGCGCCATGACTACCACCATACTTGGAATGAGGCACATTATCCCCTTTTATATATACAGTCTTCTCTACTTCTGACTACTTTGTTTTTCCTCCTCCCTCCGTTACCTTTTCTCTTTACTTGTTCTTAAGGCGTACACTGTTTGCCAAAGCACTCCATTTTTTCTTCATTCACCGTTCTCATTGTTCGTCTCTGGACCCTCTGGATCACTGCCTTCATTACCGCCTCCTTCAGGTTTTCGCCTGGTCAGCTGCCCGTAGGAATGGGAAGGGATGTGTTTGGAAAATGGGTCCCTTCAGGCCCCGACTGCAGTCTTGGGTTAAGCTACCATTGTCTACGGGGAGCTTCACGGTCTACTCAGCCGAATGGCAAAAGACTCGTGATATTGCCGAAGACCCGACGGTCAATAGGTGTCTTATTTCAATCAATAATCGATGGTCACCAACCATCCTCTGCTACCAAGTGTACTGTGAGAGCGAGATACCCCTGACCGGCCCATATAGTCAGAGCTTGCTCCGTAGTACTTTTTAAGACGAGATAGCTGCACCTTGAGGTGGATGGGGTGTAGGATTTCTTACTCCAACACCAATCAATAAGGACAACTCAATGGTTTGGCAAAGGGGAGTCCGTTTAATGACAAGTACAAAAAACGGGGAAACATGAAAATCAACAGTGATGCGATAGCCCGTCTCGCTTCAACTCCCAACAACTATATGCAAACAGTAACAGTTATACCCGAAATTCGTCATCATTGACGTGTAACACTCAAAAGTTATCATGCAATTCTATTGGTTGGAAAAGGTAACTTAAATATAGGTGCTATATCTGTATATGGTAATGGAGTGTGGGGATTGGAGAAACATTATCAGGTGGGTGTCTAAGCCCTTCCTTCAAAAATGACTATGGTGGACGTCACCAAAAGTATGATGTCCCATTGGTTCTACTATCTATAGGACCCTAGATTATTTGGTCCATTGTGATTGGGTTGGCTTCAACCCCATGCATAAATCTCCACTTTAATTAGCAGCATGCAGAATGGTCAACCAGGTGCAGGATGCCCCAAGATTCACGAGCCTCCCTTCCACCAATCAGTACTTTGGCTGTGGTCGGCCTCGAAACTGTAGCTTCTTGTCAGGAAAAGTTATGTTATCTTCTGTTTAGGAGACAGCCAGGCGTAGGTGCCTCTTCTCGCTCAGCTGGTCACATGCTAGCACACTGTGAATCTGCTTAGTTTTCCTTCTATTTGTGCATTTAATTCTTATTTGCCTTGCCACCTGCCTGGGCCCCCTTATCTCGACCTTCACGGGGCAGGCTGCTCTGTTCTTAAGTTTTTATTCTCTGGAGCTACTCTCCGCCTCTCTTTCTTGGTCTGACCTAGACTTCCCAGGCACAGGCTGCTCTTGTTGAGTTTTAATTCAGCCGTCTCTTCTTGTTTTAGCTGGAATATGAATCCTGTCCCGTTTGACCCCTAGTAACCTGAGTTAATTCTGCTTTTTGTATAAAAGTGGACTCGTACTTATATAGTGTGCCTTGTTGAGGTAGACATATAGGTGGCGCTTGCCGCTCTATTCTTCTACTAAGCATAGCCAGCCACACTGTTTTCTTTACTTCTTGAGGTTGCACGCATATGTACAGGCGTTAGCTGGATGAATAGCTTCATCTTGCTTAACAGTTTAAGTTTCTTTATCATTCAAGTTCGTCTCTCCTTCTAAGTTCATGATGTCCTTATTCATGACGTTTCGTTTCTGTGTGTCATTTTTGGTTGTCATTTTCTTTCATCTGTGAGTCTTTCCGGGCTCTTGTGACGTCACCATTCTTCTTCAATTAAGGCCTGTTGAGTTTCTTCTGGGACAGTGTTTAAGCAATCATCATTTCGTGTCATTTGCTGGTAGGGTTTTCTCAATGGATACCTTACTGCCCATGGTTGTCTGGTTATTGGTAATTCAATAGGTATTGCTCTTCTGATGGGCACTGGGCAGAGCCCTAATGCTGCTCTCTGCTGGTTTATTTGCTCATCATACGATACGTCACATATCTCAGTGTGAACGTTCCTGGTACTTCAAAATGGGCGGCTGGAGTGCAGGCTATAATTGGGACCTCCTCTACACAAGTTAAAGGACTGTTGATGAAAGACCCATGTTTAGTTTATCCAGTAAAGAATCAGGATTTCTTCATAGAGATAGGATTCACAGATCGGTGTATGTCAGCAGCCCTGTATCAAAAACACGATGCAAATAACAAAACCATTGTATATACCAGCAAAGCATTGTCACAGGTAGAAACTAAATTTAAACTAAATTTAGCGAATGTGAAAAAGCACTTTGACGAGTGTCTGGGCAATACAACATTTCTGCCCCATTATTTAAAGGGAGCAGGTGATTGTTGAAACAAGTCATCACCCTCTGCAATTTTTATAGAGCAAAATAATCATGGACATTTGGTGTTGCAGGGATTCCCACATTAGCGGTGCAGGGATTCCTGGTGGAAGTAATATATGGACAGAATAAAAAGAGCCCAGTTGCTCACGGGCTGGCAGATTTACATGACCGTGCGCTACCTGTGCATCTGATGACACAGAGCTAGAAACAAATGTAACCAAATTTGAACAATCTCCTCAGAAGGCATTCAATGAAGAAACATGCAGGGATCTCCCAACTGTTTATGTGGATGGATGTGCATACCAACTGAGAGGTGATTCTGAAAAAGAATTGGTGGCAGGAATAGGACATTTGTTGGGCAAGTGTAATGACATCCCTAGACTAAGCATGAGATTGGGACCCATAAACAGTCAAGTTGCAGAACTGGCTGAAATTTCTAAAGCAATATCCACAGCAGTTGAAAATAAATTCAAAGAAATAGTTTTAGTCACTGATTCTGATTATGCCTGAAATAGTTTTGTGGAATATTTATCTGGGTGGAAATTAAGTGGAATGGTCACTTATAACAAGAAACTACTCAAACATGGCAAATGATCCAATCCATAGATAAACTTGTTTTAGAAAGTGACATTATTATTCACTGGAGCAAAAATTTCAAAACCATCTGAAAACACCAGGGGAAGACAATGAAGGGAATTACAAGGCAGATCAGTTATCCAAAATTGGGGCTGTGATGGGGTGGTTGTTTCCTATTGAACACCTGCTTGGTGAAATCCAGGTGGATGCAATAACTTGCTCCCAAACTCAGAGAATAGTTGATCAGTCGGTGGCACAGTGGAGTTCTGATACCCCTGATATGGACTTGGTCAAGGCACAAAAAGAACACCCCATTTTAGGACTATTATATGACAATTTGCTAGATGCAGAACAACATCTTCTGACTGAGTAGGACTGCAAAGGGAAAGTAGAACTGATGGTGTTGCTAAAAAACAAAACGAGGGTTTGATTACAGGATGGACTGATGATTCGGAAATCTGTGGCAGGCCAAATGCAATGGGTGGTACCATTGTCATTTTGGGTGCTGATGCTTCATTAAGTCCATGATGTCATAACTGTGGGTCACAGAGTTTCCCAGAAAACATTAGAAATCTTAAAAGAATATGATTATTAGCCACACATGTCCCAATATTTTGAATTATATACAAGTGGGTGTTTGATGTGTGCACAGTTTCAACCTACATCCCCAGCACATAGAGTGCCATTAATGAAAAGAGGTCTGACACTTCCATGGTCATATTTACAAATCAATTTTATAGGTCCTGTGCAAAGTTCAGCATGGGGAAACAGATCTATGTTAACAGTCACTTGTCTAATTTCCAAGTGGTTGGAATCCATTCTGGCACCTGTTTCCAGTGACAAACAGCAGCCGTATTGTTGGTGAATAATATTTTCTCTAGGTTTGGTTTGCTCCAAAGGATATAATCAGGCTGTGGAAGTCATTTCACCAGTTCATTGATGACAAGGATATGGCAAATCTTGCGTGTGAAAATGAAACTGCACACTTCATATCGGCCCTCTTCTTCTGGAGGTTTGGAACATTACAACAGATCAATCATTGATATTTTGAAAATGTTTGTAGCTGAGGCAGAACCCAGCTGTGATTTGCGACTCCCTCTGGTGCTGATGGCTATTAGGTAGACACTGTCCAAATCCACAAAGCTCACTCTGCACAAGATTTAAACAGGCAGGAAGATAGTTTAGCCACAACAATTGCTATAACAGACCAACAAACAGGTCCTTGTAAATGCAGCCACAATTCACAAATATGTGGAAGAGCTGAGGAAACACTTGCTGCATGTGTTTGGGTTCGCACAGCAAAATCTGGAAAAAGCTGCTGCAAAATGATACTATGATAAGAAGAAATGTATGGGGAGTATGAAGTAGGTGATCAGGTGTTTAAATTCGATATTGGGAAAGGTAAAAACAAGAATGCAAAATGTCTAGCATCTTGGTGTGGCCTATTCAAAATTGTGAACAAAGTCTCACCTGTAGTGTACTGAATCATGATAAAGGAAGGAGAGTTGGCTGTGAACAATTTGTCCATGTCAAATTAAGCCATTTCACTCTAAGCATGAGGTGAAAAGGCTGGAGGAAGCTGACGAAACCTGTAGCGGATGAAAGATGTATTTATTAAACTGAAGTCAAAGCAGGAAAATAGATGGGAGTTGCTGTAGCAGGTAAGTAGGTGTGAATGTAAATATTAAGATAAGAGTGGGAAAAGGGGGGATACAACAGGTGATTATAGGTATGGAAATATGAATGCAAGGTATGTGAAAAGGAGACAAAACAAAGAGTAGAAGTAGAACCAGATTGATAGGTGATCCAAATTGATGTTAAATTCTTGTGGTCACGATGTTATGTTATGTTACTTGGCATTATATAGCGTCTTATGTATCATTGGTATGATCTCAAAGTGCTGGTAGGTTGAGCGCCCTCGGGAACCGCAGTTCAAGTCAGTAGGGACAGAGGGTGTTGTATGGTGCGTGAGCACACCGGATATGTGTGCAGCTGGTGTGGTTGTTGCATGCTAGCCGCTTCTTAGCAGTAGTTGTGGTGCTGAGGAGATCAGTTGGATGTGTTCAGTCTGGAGGGTGGACATTGATGAATGTTATCAAAGTAAATGATATGGTTGGATGTAACTATGTTTAACCCACATGCTTATTTTAGCCAGTTATAAAAGGAAATGCTATTGTTATAAATGTGTATGTTTAATCCATGTGTTTATTTCCAGATTGTTCTAAAATCGTCATGAATAGTACACGTGTGATGCAAACATTGCATCATTATATTGCATAATCTACATCTTTCTTTCAGGTAAACCCCAAAAAGAAAGGAAATGAATGAGTTTGCTGTACTTGATTCTCTTTTAATCTAGATACTAACAGTGTACCTCACCACTGGTCCTGGATCCCTGGGCGCCTGGATTCACAGAGGAGACCCCTGGATGAACTGGAGCTCCCTGGAACAAAACCCCTTGTACCGAAGAAAGGGGAAAAGATGGGTAACTAGCGAGCCTGAGGGAAACCCCAAGTGCAGTGGATGAAAACTTGATTCCACATCAAGAAAATCTGTGGCAAGGACATGGGCACCCTTTAGGCCTTGTGATGGATTTGCCACCACCAATGTAAGGGAGTTATCATCTTGCAAACATTCTTATGCATTTTACCTTGTCTTTGTCCTAATGTGGTTGTTCTTTACAAACAATCTAACTTTTACCTTTGGAAACATTGGTTCAACGTAGCTAACTCTAGGTTTGGACTATTGCTACAGTCATCCAGTCTTGAAATATATAGCAATCATTAACATCATGGACAAACATCACAAGATTTTATCATTTTGATTTTTCTTTTCATTAAAAGGACTTGGTGTTTTTTGCTAATATTGACTCACTTGTAAGGTACAAGATAAAAAAAGACATTATCAATGAAAAAGAGTATAACAAAGAAGGAAAGGTTTTAAACATAATGAATGAACAAATTGTTCATTAAAAAGAGACATTGCTAAAAGGTGAAAAGTTAAAAAAAAATAAAAAACATTTTCAAAATCAAATCATATGTTAGGATGTTTAATGAATTGAAAACCTGTAGATGATAAATTTTGTGAATGATAACTTATGATTTTTAAGTCAAAGAATGAAAAGTGCTTATTTTCTTACAAATGCACCCAAGATCACATAGTTCGATGAAATGGTGTAGCCAAAACATTTTTGTTTTGTTTGCTCCCGCAGAGATCATTAAAGACTCTACAGAAAAAAAGGGGAGATATATAGGAGATTTAGGAGGTGCAAATTTTCAGATGGTGCAAATTTCAGTCCTCCAGCTGGGGTCTAGCCCTGTAGTGCACCGGAAGAGGGCATTTTGTTATTCATTTCTGACCATGTGGTGAGTTTCTTTAATTGCTGTGCTCATCCTCCTGGCCTACTTTTAAAATGTTTTAGGAAAGCATTTTTTGGCTTTCGGTGCACTCGGTGCGCCTTTCTCCTGGTCTTGCTTTTCTTGTGGGTCTTGGTTTCCCTCACATGACCACTTCCTTGCATCCGGCCCACTGCCCCTCATTGGCCCACTCAATCCTCCAGCTGGGCTCTAGGCCCGTAGTGCACTGGAAGAGTATATTTCGTTCTTCATTTCTGACTGTGTGGTGTCTTTAATAACTGTACTCATTCTGCTGACCTATTTGTAAAACGTTTTAGGAAAGCATTTTGTGGCTTTCACTGTGCTCTGTGTGCCTTTCTTGTGGTCTTGCCTTTCTCATGGTTCCTGGTTTCCCTGGCCTGAACCCCTCCTCGCATCTCCCCCACTGCCCCTGATTGGCCCACTCAATCCTCCAGCTGGGGTCTAGCCCTGTAGTGCATCGGAAGATTGCATTTCGTTCTTTATTTCCGAGATAGAAGAATTATGGAGATTAGTCATTTGTCACAACAGATAGGACTTTGTAGATTGCCCACATAGAATAATTTAGCAAATAGGCAAAGCACTAACCACCCACGTCTACCTCATCAAACACAACACCCGAACACTATACATGACCACTGGGCTAGCCAACCTATAATCTAACACAAACCCAACACAAGCAACACACACTTACAACAAACAAACCTGGGCACTGGACCATACCCATACGGGCACAACAAGCCAGTACCCACAACCTTAAACGCCTGCCAATCTACACATTAAACACACATACACGCCCCAACGTAACAAACAGTCACATCCCAGGCATTGGGCCTTACCTGTATGGATAAAACAAGCCAGTGCACGCAACTTACCATCTGCAAGCCAACATACACAGACACCAGTTTCTCCTGGTTCTGGACATATCCCATCATTGTTCCCTCACCAACCAACCCTGTCCTCTTTCTTGAAGAGCCACGTGAGCACCTGCACACTGCCCTTGGGTTGTATCGGTGAGTGGCATAAATCAACATAACATAACCTAACCTAACCTAACCTAACCTAACATAACATAACATAACTGGGCCAGGAATAATAGCTTAGACTCCTGCAGAAGTGATATGATAGGGTATATGTGAGTTACTGATGTGAGACAGTATTGAGAATTCATACAAACCAGAGTTGTGGGGTTATTTGGGATTTACCTTGCCAGGCCGGTGCACATTTTCAGACAATGTAGGGAATAATTTCTAACTTCTAACATGATTAACTAATAACCTCTAACAAGTAACAAACTAATTCAATTAGTGTTTAGAAAGGGACTGCTGAATACATAGTATTTTGCATAAATCAGTGTTGCACACTTATGGTGCATTCTGGGATGTTATTGGGACTGCAGATACAGGCTCTGAATTTTTGTTTAGAAAATATATGGAGGAATTAAAGCTGCTCTTGCAATGGGAGACGTGAGGGTTAGGGAACTTGGAATTGACAAAATCATGTTGATCAAAGTAGGCCCATTATCCGTGTTTTATTGCAGGAAGCCAGGATAAGAAATGTAACTCATCAATTCCAGCATTCATTGAATTAAAACTCTGCTTAACGGTGATGGTGATTGACATATGACATCAGCAGAACTTAAGAGGCCCAGAATGGAAAGGAAGGGCTTTGTTTTTTTTTCATAACAAATGTTATTATTTTTCAAATACGCGTGACAGTCAACCATATAAACAACCATGACAGACCTTATCATAGCACACATTTCTCCTGACAGCCCCCTCGATCCACTCCGAAATCCCCCTGTACCCACTGCCCTCCCATCCCCGGTCTGACCTACATTCACCCTTCCTTCATCTCCTGACAGATCGAAAATCAGGTAGCCTCTGTCCCTTTAGCATAAACTGTCTCAAATGTTTGCGGGCATCTTCTGTCTCTTTACACCCTTCTTTCCATTTCTGTTCAATAGTCCATTCCCTCTGCCCACTTATGGATGCTGGGTGGTGTCGTATTACCTCAGTCACCCTGCCAAGATTTTCTTCGCTACCATCATGGCTGTCTTTATGAAACACTTTTCTTTGCCTGTGAGTGCTGTATCCCCCACTCATGTAAGAGCATTACCTTGGGGCAATGTTTAAAAATTGGTAAGACAGGCGCTTTGTTACCAGTCATTAACCTCTCCTCCAAACGCACATTTTCATGACTCCATCAATCTTCAGGGAGGCTGAGTTTCTTTGCTATGTCAGGCGTGTCTTCATTTCTTTTTCAGGTATGGCAAGTTAATTGACTCTGAGGATTCTGGTACTTGTATTTTTCGCACTTGATTTCACTGGAAACAACTCCCTCCATAGCACAAATGTTCCCCTTGATGGGGGGAGGGGGAAAGCCATGGTTGTGGCTCTCCACTGTAAGGCATGATAGCCCTGCTGCTACTGCCTTTGAGCCCGGGACTCCTGGAACAATGTTTAAAAATTGGTAAGGCAGGCGCTCTGTTACCAGTCATTAGCTTCTCCTCCAAACACACGTTTTCATGACTCCATCAATCTTCAGGGAGGCTGAGTTTCTTTGCTGTTTCAGGCGTGTCTTCATTTCTTTTTCAGGTGTGGCAAGTTAATTGACTCTGAGGATTCTGGTACTGTATTTTTCGCACTTGATGATTTTACTGGCAGGTGACTGGAAACAACTCCCTCCATAGCACACATTGTCCCCTTGATTGGGGCAGGGGGAAAGCCATGGTTGTGGCTCTCCACTGTAAGGCACTTAAGCACTTTAAGGTGCTTATACATCAATACATTCCGAGTAAGGCAGTAAGGGATACCGGGCACCTTTAAGGAGACCGGTGCCGGTATTCCCTTACCGCCCTACTACGAGGTCCCTTAGCGGGTCCCTCCTTTAACGGCTGGTCTGACCAGGCGTTATGGACGGGACATGTTAAGGGACTTCAGAGCTAATAACGGTACCACAAATTGCAGTACCGTTATTAGCTACTTCCCCATTCCCATTGAGCCCTATGGGGGCTCAAATGGGAATGGGGAATGGATTTTTCAATGGGGACTTACCGGTCCCGCAAAGGTCGGACTACACCGGTAAGTCCCCATTGAACCAGTTCGGAGTCGGTAACGGTATGGGAGGTAGTCATGGCACAAATAGCACCATGACCACCACCACCACCATACTCGGAATGAGGCCCATTGTGTTTCAAAGCGCCCACAGGGCAAAGGAGTGGGAACAGGCGAACAAATAGGCTTATAAACAACATTGGTGGACAAGACAGAGAATGTTCTACTAGGCTTGTGAGCACTTGAAACATGCAAGTGCAGAGAGAGAGAAGGGACAAGGGAAGGGGATAAGTTCTAGAGGATCCCAGAGGGTAAGTGCCAGAAAGTCAGTTTCATATAGCAGGTACGTGCCTGACAGAGATCACTAAGTAACGAGTGATCATCAGCCACTACAATTAGTGCTTGCCTGTGGGACAACACATAAGGCCCAGGCCACCAATCTCAGTGACTGTTTTGCAAGGGAGGGAGATGGGGAAGGAGGAGGTGAAGAGGAAACTCTTGAGGAGCTTCTGGAATATGAGGAGATTTGGACCAAGATGGAGAGGAAGAGGCCGCTGTTCCAGTGGAGGGAGCCAGCCTAAGAAAGGGATCAACCACCAGCTTGTTGTAGATAGCGTGGTCACTGGCCCCAGAAAGCCTTAATGATGATGCAGAGGGATTTTTATTTGATCCTTGCAGCAACCGAAAGCCAGAGGAGAGATTTTAGGGCTAGAGTGATACGGTGCCTGGGCTTGAGGCCAAGGATAAGTCTTGCAGCCCTATTCTGGTTCAGCTGGAGGGTGCGGATAGAGAGGAAGAGGGTATATTAAGGAAGAGGATGTTGCAGTAGTCCATCCTAGAGAGTACCAGAGCTCTAGAGACATAGAGCATCTCTAGAAACGTGAGGAAAGGAAGGATACCTCTGAGGAGGTGGAGTTGAAAATGGGCCTTCTTAGCAAAGTTCAAGATGTGAGGGAGGAAAGAGAGAGAGGAGTTCAGGATGACTCCAAAGTTTCTGGCTTCAGATGAAGGAGAAGGCAGGGGCACATAGACGGTGGCCTAATAGAAGGGAGGAAGGAAGGAGCAGGAATCCCAATTGAAAGGATCTCAGGCATTGAGGCAGAGATGATTAGAGGCACACAAGGACTGGATAGCAGATAAGCAGTTAGGAATGGTGGAAGAAGTAGAGAGAGGGTCAGATGGAAGTTTGAAGAAGAGTTGGGTGTCATCTGCATAACACTGGAAGTGAGGGGAGAAAGTGGAAATAAGGTGAGCAAGCAGTGCGAGATAGACGTTAAAGAGCTATGGTGAAAGGTTGGGGACCATGGGGATGCCACAGGTGGTGATAGAGGTGGAAGAGGAGAAAGAACCCAGGATAACCTGGGAGGGATGGCCAGTGAGGAAGGAGGTCAGCCAGCTCAGTGCTCGCTCGGAGATACCATGGGTATCATGGAGGCATTTATGAGGATGGAGTGGTAGACTGTATCAAGTACAGAGGAAAGATCAAGTAGAATGAGAACAACGGGTGAGTCAAGAGATGCAAGCAGGTCTTCACATGTGTTCAGAGAAGCAGTTTTCATGCCTCTGGATGCAGATTGATCGTCTTGTAGGTAACTAGCAAGCTCAGTATGCTGGGTCAGTTGGGGGAGGACCAGCTTCTCCAGAAGTTTCCCAAGGAAGTTAGTGATAGAGATGAAGCGGTAGTTAGCCGGACATGAGTGGTCGGCAAAATATTTTTTCAGGAGGGGACACACAAGGGAGTGCTTGAGGGAAGAGGGGAAAGATCCAGTAGCAAGAGAGTGATTGCAGAAATCAGCAAGTGCAGGGGCAAGGGAGCTGATGTTGTCCTTAATAGTTCTGGGAGAGCAGGGGGAGACCTGTTTGGATGAGACCTTCATAGAGTGGAAAACCCTTGTGATAGGACAGAAGGAGCAGAAAATGGCTAAGGGAGGATGAGAGGACAGGAGTTGAATGGGGTGGGAGGGGCAGGGGAAGTGGGGAAGAAAGAGTACACAGGATGTCCTGAGTTTTTGCAGTGAAGTGGGTGGCCAGTGCAGTGCAGAGGGCCTGGGAGGGAAGAGATGTGGTGGAGACCGCAGAAGGATTGGCTAGTTCCTTGCAGATTTTAAAGAGTTCAGCCATGTTGTTGGATGCTCCAGAGACGCAAGCCTGGATGGGCACCCTCTTCTTGCGACAAATGGAGAGACGATATTGCCTTTGAGACAGGCCAGTTTGTCAGAAGATGAGCTTGAGGTCTGCCACTTTCATTCCGCAGCTCTGCACTTGCGTTTCATGGCTGCTAGCCAAAGTACAAATTCACAGCGGGTTTGTATGTAACAACAATGTGGCCCTGCTAAGGGCTAAACCAATCCTGTGTGAACTTGTGACCTTGCTCAACTCAAAGAGGGAAACCATAGAGTTGGACAAACCACTCAATCTGGCAATAGTATCTGTCTTGCTCTTGGAAGGACCCCAAGAGTAATTCACACAAAGCCTTTTTTTCTTTTTTTAAGATAGACTTTTTATTGTCAGACTTCATTTTAACTGTCTGCCCCAAAATGCATGCTAGCCTAAAGTGAGAGGTTCAGACAATGAAACCGCTTTAAGGCCATTCCCATTTTGTCCGGGCACACCAGGAAGTCCTTTCCACATCTTGTTCTCTTGTAAAATGTACAGGCCCTTGAGAAAGGATATACTATTCTCAGTGCTGCGAAAACAATATTTAAAAAAATGCTATCCTGCACTTTTATGTTTTCTTTGAGCTCAAGATACAGATGTACAATGGGCAGTATCTGCCTTTCCTGTGAAAGCACTAACTTTAACAGAAAATGGGGTCATTACGAGTGAGGCAGTAAGGGGTTAACGGCACCGGTAAAGGTGCCGGAGCCGTCAACCCCTTACCGCCTCATTACGAGTCTGCTCGCGGGAACCCGCTAAGGATGCCTGGTTTTACCAGGGGCCCTTAGCGGGTCCCTTGAGCAGACCAGGGTGCTAACAACGGGCCCGTTATTAACCGGCCCGTTGTTAGCACCCTCCCCATTCCCATTGAGCCCTATTGGGGCTCGAATGGGAATGGGTATGGGTTCCTTGAATGAGGAATTACCGGGCCCTCCAAGGGCGGAATGGCCCGGTAATTCCTCATTCAAGGAACCCAGACCCGGTACCCGGTAAGGGGGTAGCCATGCCTCTAATAGGGGCATGGCTACCTCCTAACTTGTAATGACCCCCAATGAATTTCTAAAATGTATTGATTAGTTGCTGGGTACATCATAGTTTTTTAGAGTTTTTTAGCTAAATGTTGTTTATTTATTAATCAGGTGTCCAGACATTTTTATACCAATCAATTAATTTGTATCATTTAGGGTTTGTAAAATGCTTTTATGGTTATCAACCACATTTATTGCTATTTTTTACTTGTGTGTTCTTGTGTGTATTTATCTGTATTCGATTTAGCTTGTATGGATATGCTCTCAAATGTCCGAAATATTGCTCTTTTGATTCATTGCGCTTCAGACGAAGGTAAGGTGACATAACAAGAGTAGCTAGATGACGTTGCCAGTTCAGAATTCAGAAGTCCAGGGAAGTTTGATAAGGCAAACCGGGCCAAAGTCAGTGGAAGGGGTGAAGCCATGGTCAGATGGAGTGGAACCCCTACAGGGAAATGAAGTAGCATGTAACATGCTGTCAGGGAGAAACAGGAACTGACCCAGGGGGGAAAGGTGAGAGAGAATTGTGAGGTTAGCACCCTCGGATAGGTAGTTGATAAGGCCCTCTTCAAATTGCTTATGGGGAATTTTCAGGGCAAGACCAGGTAGTTCCCCTCCAGGAGGGAAAGAAGCTACAGCAATAACTAGAATTGACAGAGGAAACTGGGGTGGTTGTATCCCACCATCAATAAGACATCAGCCGGGGAAGAACCCTCGATATTGCCCAGAGATTGTGAGTGGTATGGTAATTCCCCATGACCTTGGGAAGCCCAATGAATTTCTGGAACTTTGGAAAGAAACTCTACCAGATACAGTACTTGTTTTTGCTTTTCCGGTCAGGGGGTCATTCTGTTAAACAAAAGACCATTTGAATATAATTTGTATCTGTTTTTTTTGTGGTGCCACTCAGCTGTATCACACATCACATACATTCTCACAAACATGTCAGCATTCTTTCGGTGATTGAAATCCTTTGCTTTAATGGGGGAATGAAAAGGCAAACACATACAGATGTGTGTTAAGTGGAATGTGCACACTGATTTTGGACTTATACGAACCCCAGAAAAAACATATAATATATGATATGATATTTTATTTATATTGCGCTCATACAAAAGTGTTCCAGAGTGCGATGAGGCAAGCGAGGGGAAACACGGGAGGACAAAAGAATGATCTTACTAGGCCCAGTGACATTGAGAGTGTGCAAGTGCAGGTGAGAGGGATGGGACAAAGTGAGAAGGGGTAGGGGGAGAGGAACATGCTGAATACGTGATAGAACAACAACAGCAGTGCGGCCACCAGGTGTTAAGTGTGAGAATAAGGTGTAGACAATGGGTGTCTGATAAGTGCTGGAAGGGGACTGTAGGGTTGCAGATAAAGAACCAAGTACAGGGGTTGCCAGGAGGAAGTGCAGGTGTGTGGCTGGGAGGAAATATGCTAACAATATGGTAACTTTCATTCTCAAATTAATTTACTGCATATTTTTCTCAAGATTGAACCTAATTGTGCGCCAAATGTTACTTGTGTAATACAAATATTGTTTCTTTGCTTTCACATTGCTAGAGATGCACATTAGTGATATATATAATATTCTTGTGTTTTCTTTTAGGCATGTTTATATCTAATCAATAAATTTGAATATAATTTTCTGTTATAAATCCCTCCTGATGAGCCAATAGATCTGGTGAAAAACGTGTAGAGGGCACTACTATTTAAGAATAATTTTCGGAGGATCATTTTTGGAATAAAAAAGCCTTATGATACAACAACATGAATTTTGGAACATCATTTAACCTATAGTTAGCATTAAATTCTGTTCCTCATAAAGTGTGGCTGGGAGGGCAGGGATCTGGGCCCAAAATCAGAGGGTAAACAGGTGCCCGGTGCCAAAGCAGACAGATCAGAAGGGGAGAGGAAACCCTGTGAATGAACAATTTGTATTTTGTTTATTTGTAGAGCGCACCAAGCCCTGGGGCATCTGGGCGCGTTTCTTACATAGTTACATAGTTACACACAGATTTGTTACATACAGATTCGTAGAATACAACAGGTACAGTGAAAGTGCAAAAAGGGGTACAAGCAGAAGTGGGCAGTGGAGTGAGAAACCTCTAATTTGCTTGCTCGAGAAGCCACATCTTTACATTTTTCCTGAATATATGGTAGGTGGCTTCAGCTCTTAGCATTATAGGAAGAGTCTTCCACATTTTAGCTGCTAATACAGGAAAGCTGCTACTTCCTGCCTTCTCTAATTTGAACCTAGGTATCTTGAGGCAACGTGCCTGTGCAGTACTGGTAGGTTGATCTGATATGTTACGTGAGAAACTGTTGGTCAGGTATCTAGGCGCAAGATTCACAAGGCACTTATGTGTAAGTGACAGGGTTTTTAATGCAATCCTTTGATTGACAGATAGCCAATTCAAATTTCATGTAGATTCGTAGATGTGTTGCGATCTCGGGATGTTCATCGCTGATCTAATGGCATTAGTTTCTATTACTTGCATCTTATTTAGGTTCCGTTGGTTGGTACCTAGATAATGCGCATTGCAATAATCACATTTTGAAAGGACTAGAGCTCTGGCTATGCCAATGCAATTCGCAGTGGTTACAAATGGTCTGCAGGCGGTAATTAATTTGCAAGTATAGACCGTAGAGGAGGCAATCGCATTGGTATGTCTTGCTAGAGTTAGGTCGTAGTCGAAATAAATGCATAGTGTTTTTACATCCTTGGAGACCTTCATGATGTTACCTTCAATGTTAAAGGAGGTAAACTGTACATCTAATTTGTTAAGTTTTGCTGGGGATCCTTGGAGTCTGTTTTACCATACTTAAGAGCAAGTCCATGCTTAGCCATCCATTCTTGTATGATGAGATTGATGTCATTAAGTGCTTTGGTGTCAGTAGCATCGTCTCCAGTGATAGGCATGAGTATTTGGGTGACATCAGCATAATTAGTGTAGGTGACACCCGAATAGTCAAGGTCATAGAACAGAGGCTTTGTGAACACATTATGTAATGTTGGGGACATGCAGGATCTTTTGGGGACTCCACACGTGAAAGGTGCTGGCTCTGCAGAGGCCAGTGGTGCAAATACACACATTTTTCTGTTGTTAAGGAATGACTGGATCAAGCATTGGCTTTATCAGAGAAAAGTGCTGCTGACGTTAGATGATTACATAGGACTTTATGGTTTACTAAGTCGAAAACCGCTGACAGGTCTAATAAAAGGATAATGGCAAGTTTGCCTTTGTCTTTTAGGACTTCAATTTGAGTCTTAAGGTCAATCAGAGCCATTTCCGTACTGTGTCTGGGTCTGAAACCTGATTGTCTGAGACCAAGAAGGTTATTTATTTCTAGATGTTGTTGAATCTGCAGGTATGCCTCTCGGTCCAGTATTTTCAGTAGAAAAGGTACTGTGGTGATGGGTCTGTAAGTGGAGGGAATTTTACGGGTCTAGATTTGGCTTTTTTAGTAGCAGAGGTACCCAGGCATCATTTAGGTTGTTGAGGACAATGCTAGATTGAAATGAGGCATTGATAAGGTATGTGATGAATGGAGCCAATTCCTTGCCTGCCTCTTTGATGCTAGGTGAGGGCAGATATCTCCCTGAAATTTAGAAGGCTTTAGTTTAGTGATTATGTCCTCGAACTCGAGAGAAATTAAATAGTTTGTGGGTCTTTGGGCCTGGGGTTGGTGCATTTGGATGAGATGCTACAGTAGTGAGACTGAGTTTATAGGATTATATTTTGCTTTGTAGCATTGATATTTGTATCCTGTAATGCTTTCTGTATATTGGTGCACCAGGTGATATCTATAGTGCAGATGGCCAGTGGTCGGGCAGGGGATTCTATGTCTCTAAGTATGTTATACAGTTCTTTGGTGCTAGATTTGGCTTGAGTGATGCGGTCGTTATAAGTGTCTTTTTTGGCCTGAAGAATAGCCTCTTTGTAGTTGAGGGATGCTAGTAGGAAATTATCCTTGTTGCAGGCAGACAGAAGACTTTTCCATAGAGCTTCTGCGTTTCTTTTGAGTTTCCGTAAAGATCTAAGGTGAGGGGTGAACCATGAAGTTAGATGCGCCTGTGGTTTGGATTTGTGTAGTTTTAATCGTGCTATTGTGTTAATGGCATTGAGTAATGTGAGGTTATATAAGTCAACTAAGGCAGTGGGGTCCGTGAGTGTAGTCATGGTATTGATAATTGGCTGTAGTAGGGGCAGTAGTTTCTCAACTGATATGTTGTGTTTATTCCTGGTGCTAGTAGCTGGAGAAAGGTTCTGCTGGTTAAGCTGATTGACTTCCTTTATGGTGAAGGAGATGAGGTGATGGTCTGACCATGCACACAGTGTGTTGGAGAGAATATTAATGTCACAATTGAGTTTGGCTAACCAATATAGGGTTCTGCCTTTATTATGTGTGGGTTTGGTGATGCGGTTTAGGAAGCCTAATTCTGTGATCGTATTAGCGAGGTCGAGCGCCTTGAGATCTTTGGAGTCCTGAAAGCCCAGGTTCAAATCACCCATTAGGACAGCCTGTGACCCTGGCTTGGTGTTGGCCGTTAGGAGGAGAGAAATATCTTCTTTGAATGTAGATATGGGGCCAGGAGGTCTATATATGAGATGGATGGTAATAGTTTGGGATGCTGATATTGGTAGCTTAATGGACAGTAGTTCTGCTGAGGACATGGATTGGTTAGGTATGATCCTTAAGCCTAGAGAGGTTTTATAAATAAAGGATGATACCCCCACATTTAGCTTGATTAGATTCTCAGTTGGAGGGATGATAGAGTACTCATCCAGGATGGCAAGAGAGAGTGAGGGCCCTGCCGCGGCATGATGCCACGTCTCTGTAACTGCTTAAAAGTCAAGGTTGTCTGATGTTATGAAGTCTTCAATACCTAATGCGTGGGTTGATAATGATCTGGCATTAATGAGAGTGTCCTTGATCAAAGAGGAGGTGTTGCTCAGATTGCATTTTGAGTGTGAGGTGATTAATCTAGGTGATGACGCATTGTTTACTGTCTTCTTTATTGAGTTAACTACTTTGGCGGTGTATTTGTGGTTGGGTGGGGAATGTGGTGAAAGGAATCTAGAGCCTAGTCTATAATTCCTGATTTTTGTTAGGCACGGTTGGTTGATTGTAGGTAATGTGACAGATTGTTTATACCCTTGAGTCGGTGTGATGAGATTAGGGTTGTTTAGCATTGGTCGTATAGTTAGCATGGATTTGGGTGCTGCTTGAAGGCAAGACAGTAGAAATCCTGAGGGTGGTATGTGATCCAATGAGGGTAAGCTCAGTGACATGGATAGAGAGATGCTGGCACCCCTAGGAATGGTATTGAGATCGTGGATGTGTGGCAATGGGTAATTGCTACCAATGGTGTCCATGGTGGGCAGGCGCATAGTCCTGGGGAAGATTTGAAGGTAAGCTAGTGTGGGGAGCAACATGAGCATGACTGTGCCCCTTATGTGTTATGCTAGGGTTGGTTATGTGAGCTGGTTCCTAGTACTGTGGGCATGTTAGGATGTTGAAGACATTAAGGGGGGTCATTCCGAGTTTGGAGGTAGCCATGATGCTAGTAGCACCATGACTGCCTCCAAACCCGGGTCCGGTTCCACGTTCTCTGTATGTGGACTTACTGGGTCATTCCAACCTTGGAGGACCCGGTAAATCCCCATTCAGAAAACCATTCCCCATTCCCATTCGAGCCCCCATAGGGCTCAATGGGAATGGGGAAGGAGCAAATAACGGGCCAGCTAATAGCGGGCCCGTTATTTGCTCCCTGGTCCCTTAACGGGTCCCGCTAAGAACGGCTGGTTAGACCAGCCGTTCCTGGTGGGACCCGCTAAGGGACCTCGGAATGTGGCGGTAGGGGGTTAACGGCACCTGCATCCTTACCAGTATGTTAACCCCCTACCACCATACTCGGAATGAGGCCTTATGACTGCTCACAAGATACTACAAGCATGTATGGCAAACACAATTGTTAGGCTGCACTATCAAAGGACTAAGATACAGTTCTAGGAGTTGAAAGGCATGTATGGCAAAATACAATTGGCAGCAAACAAATGGCACTCTGTGATATTGAGGGTCTAATATGCAGTGCTTGGGGTTGCAAGGCATGTATGGCAAAATTGACAGAATGCAAGCTAAGAAGTCAGGAGACTATGATATGTTGCAGGTACTGTGCTGTTATTTATGGCAAAATACAATTGACATACTAAGATGTCAGAGGACTAAGAAAAATTACAAGAAACTGCATAGCACGTAGGGCAAAATACAATTGGCAGTCTATGATTGAGAAGTCGGGAGAAATGGTGATAGAGATTTGCAGGAAGTTGCCTGACAAATAGCAGGATAGGCCAATCATAGAAGTGCATGTGCTATGGTGGCTTCAGTATAGGACATCCCACACTCACTTCATGCATCACTAGACAAGTGAACACTACATTACAACACTACCAAGCACAACAAAAATGTGCCTTCACTCACCGGGCACATACATAGATGAAACAGCGATTTAAATACATGGGCACTCACACAGTAAACTAACACTCATTACGAGGTATGCTGGTAAGGGAAAAACGATGCCGGTATGCTAATACCAGCATCGTGCACCGTTCCGTAGCATTCCGACCTGGAACCCCGGTATTAGCGGCATACTAAACAACGGTGCCGTTAACAGCGGCATAGGTGCGTACACACGCACCTTTAGGGAGCAAATACCGGCATGCCGGTAATAGGGTGTAATTCCAACCCACGCATACATGCAAATACCGGCATCACGAAGCCGTTAATAACGGCCAGCATGATGCCGCCAAAACAAGCATTGCGGACCACCCGCAAACAGCAAGCAAGATACAAGGCAGCTGCCACAGGTGCACATAATCCCCACAGGTGGAGTCGAAGGAGGCTGTGCCAGTATAAACTGAGCACACCCACACACCACAACCCTCCCCCCCACAGGTGTAGGCAATGTAGACTTGCCCAGTACAAAAGGAGCACAACTAAACACCACACCCCTTCCTACACCAAAATGCTACCACTAGCATTTGCAAGCATGGCGCAGGAGGACATGGCCATACTGATACAACTACAGCAACAACTGCAACAACAACAACAACTACAGCAGCAAGAACAGACAGCACAGAGGAGACACAGGAGGAGAAGTAGGGTGAGACAGGCCCAGCCATTACCACCAGCGCAGCAACCAGAGCCTTGTAGGCAGCCAGCAATCCTGCGCACCAGACCAAGCCCATTCAACCTAACCCCATTGCAGATCCACACCCTATACCGGTTGGACCATGACACCATCACCACCATAGTGGACATGATACAGAACGACATTGCCAGCCACATACAAATACGCACTGCCATCCCCCCACTACTAAAGGTGGTGTCTGTGCTACACTTCCTGGCCACAGGCACGTACCAACACACAGTGGGCCAGCTGCAGGGCATTTCACAACCACTATTCTCATGCATGCTGAACCAAGTGCTGGAAGCCTTCCTGAAGCATGCAAGCACCCATATTTCCCTACCAAACACTGGCCAGGAGATAGCCGAAACCAAAGTAGGCTTCCATGCTCTGGCAGGCATGCCCAATTGTGTCGGTGCCATCGACTGCGACCATGTGGAATTGGTAGTTCCCCATGCCATAGAGGCGGTGTACCGCAATCGCAAGCAATACCACTCCATCAATGTGCAAATGGTATGTGACTCCATCAAGATCATCAACCATTGCTGCGCCCAATATCCCAGATCCACACATGATGCCATGCCACTGCGCAACTGCACACTACCCCATCACATGGAGCAACATGCTGGACCACGTGCCTGGCTGCTTGGTGAGTTGCAGAACAGGGCCATGGCCATGCTGTGGGCTACTGATGTGTGCAGATGCAGAAGCGGGCGGACTACTGCACCAGGGTGGGAAAGTGGGGGGGGAAGGTCACCTGGGTGGCAATAGCCAGTGAGTGGAGAATGCATGCAGAGCTAAACACTCCTCACCTGAACCAGCAAAACGGAACAGGAGACATCACTGGACCACATATCACAAACATTGCATATGGATGACAACAAGTAACAGGCACAACCAGGGCACCATGGTGATGGCAGGCAATGTATGACTGAATCGGATGGCAACTGTGGCAATGCGGCTAGTGTGGCCATGCATACCAATCAATATACAGCAAGAATTTGAGACTAAACATTGTCACACAACCACAGAACATCTGCCTCAGCATGCAGGATTACACCCTGCATTATCTAGTCAACCCCATCCTGTGTACCATACCTCTGTACAGTATACATTGCATATAGGTGACTATTTTGGACATGTACAGGGATATGTGCATGCCCACACCAAATAGCTGCTGCCATGACCGTGCTCCCTGAAGGTGGCAGTTCAGAGTGACACACACCTATTTGAATCCTCTTGCAGGTGATGTAGGATATCCCTTGAGGCCGTGGCTACTTACCCCTGTGCGGAACCCACAGAACATCCATGAAGAGGAGTACAATCGTGTGCACACTCGTACCCGTGTTGTGATTGAGCAGACCTTTGGCCTGTTGAAGGCATGGTTCCGCTGCCTAAGCAGGTCTGGTGGGGCCCTCTTATATAGGCCTGAGAAGGTGGCAAAGATCACCATGGCCTGTGTCATGCTGCACAACATGTGCGTCCGAGGGAATGTTCCACTGCCACCTGACATTGACATGCATGGGCTGGGTGAGGATGAAGGGGATGGAGACGGAGGCGAAAGAGCCCCGCTGCCATTACGTGATGCACGGAATGGCCATGCTGTACGCCAAGCACTAATTGACAAATACATTTGAAACGCAGGGATAATGTAAGTAATGTGTCTGCAACACACTGGCTGAATCGGGACATGCACACTGTTTTTGTTAGAATTGGCCCACTGTACACCATCACACAATAAATGGACATGTACAAAAAGAACGATGTCCAGCCAATGATTTGCTTGCACACAACAGTGTATTTTCAGCAGACGTGATATGGTGAACATAATCCCCTCACAACCCCCAGTAAACTCCCACTCCCACCCCACAAACCCCAAAAATACCCCAGTAAACTCCCACTCCCAACCCACAAACCCCAAAAATACCCCAGTAAACTCCCACCCCACAGAACCCAAATGTCCCCATATGTCCAACAAACAGTGGTCCCTTCACCAATGTACATTTTCAAAATGTAACAAAGTCAGAATCTAATAATAGGTAGTATATCAAGTTATCAGTTACCAGCAACATATGGATCCAAAAAAGATGTCAAATCCTCAGCACATAGCCACTAAAAACAGTTCATTGGTAAAAGAAACAACAAAAGCAGCAAAGTATCATATTAAAAAACATACACTAAAATCATTAAAACCCAAATCGGGTATCAACATTTGCTAAGGATTATGACAACCTAAAGCCCAAACCTCCCCCAAGTAAATACCCTTACATGGTAAATTCTCTAACAATCTGATTGTCCTTAATCTGCGTGAGCATGGCTGGTTTAAAATAATAACCCTGGGCAAAAGAAACTTTCACCTCTGAATGCATAAATACAAAACTAAAAGCAGGTATATAGTATCTGTAACCGCTATCCCATGCAATGCAACAGTGAGGCTTTTCGGAAAGGAAAATCTGCCATTTCATTTTTTGCTCGATGTGAGTTATTACCATGGGAATGCCACAAGAAGTCATGAAAGAAAAGTGCTCAAAAGGAGATTCGAGGCTTACAGGGGTGGCCTTGCATTAGAGTAAATGTAGGGAGCTGAAAAGAGGGCTGCATTTGTGGTGAGAGATTTTGTAGCGGGTTGGAGAGCTGTTTTGTGACAGAATGTTTTCGGTCTGCTGCGGGAATGTATTAGGATTCTCACAGGATTGACATTTAAAACTTGCAAGACACTCTCAGAAAGGAAATGCATCACAGCAACTAGTGAGTGACAGAGGATAGTAGGAGAGAGTTAGGGAGGATTTACACAGAGTGGGTCAGATGGGGGGATCTAGAAAGGATGGCAGCAAAAAAGAGTGACAATAGGGATGGGGAAGAGTTTGAAATTGTTCAACGTTTTCCCATTATTGTGGCAATTGGCAAACTATCCTTTATGATTACTAGGAATGATTAGCATGGAAGTAGAAGGTGACATTGATGTGATCACAATTGCTCAGGGAAAACTACTGTGGAAATGAAGCAAGAAAAAAAAATGAGAGATAATATTAGGTATTAGATGGGCGATATGGTCCTTTGCCTATGCTAGGGTCACTGGTCATGGCCAAAATAAAAGTCCCGTTGGCCTCAGTCCTTTATAATATTTGTTGCAACATGGAGAGTGACCATAGTTGAAGGCCATGAATAGTGGGCCCTGGACAAGATATAGCAATATAAAACCTTTGAAAATCAGTCAACATGTTTTATTTAAAACATAGTTAAGATGATCCCCATGAAATTCAGTGGATGTGTGAAGTAACGATAATCATAACTCAGAGGCCACTGTTGCTCAGCCCAGGAGCACATACATGAGATCACAGCATTGCTCAATAATGAAATAGAAAATTACACAATGGGTGACATCATTGCAGGTGGGAGTAAGATTATTCTCACTTCCCACATCTAAAGAATGTCATGTTTATTTTGCAATTAATTTAATTATCTTACCTCTGTCTTAAATAAATATTTGATCACTGCTAGTGTATAGCATAGTTAAGGTTACCACAAATTGGTTATGGTTTGTCAGAAAATGACAATTCCCTCTAACTTTTGAAGCGTTGTATGGGAAACCCTGAAACATTGCCATGGAAATTCTTTCAGACATCTGTCCTTACATAAACATTTTCAGATTGTTTTGTGGATGGCTTCATATAACTATCAAAACATTGTTTTCGTCATTTTTTAACTAAGCTTTTAACCATAGGGGAGAAAAAATGACCACATAAATTCAAAGTTATCACTACAATGTTTCAGGGATATGCTTATTGACAATATATTTTGTCTTGTGAACAAAGAGGTACATACACATTGCCAAACACAAAAAATAACATTTAAAATGTGTCTATTTCATGAATGCACTTTACTCTCGCAACATCAATGTATGCTTAAATGCAAAACAAAATGTCTCTCAATTTGCATCTACCTAAACTTACACAGAGAACACAACTCACACTAGCACACACACACATGGGCACACACACAAACAATTCACTCTTCATGTCCCCCACCCCTTGAACTGCATGAATCTATAAACAGGTAGTATGGAAAATACATGCACTATGGACAATACACAATACACAGACACACACATACAGGTCACAACTTCAAAAATACACAGGATACAAAGCACTTGCCTTACAAAACATGCACCATGTTACATTCATGCAGATATAGGCACACATATGTAATACATATCAACATAACCAATTTCATTACACTACATGGCAACAATACACCATTAAACAGACACACAAATATGTGCACACATATAACCTGTAAAAAGACAATTGATCAGGGCGACCCTGGTTGTACACAAAAACTATTTGGTAGTATTTATAACATGGATTTTATAATGTGTGTTACATACAGGTTAAATTATTGCCACAGGTATGTGAAAGCAACACATCCCCAACAAAGAAACATATACAACAACATGAAAAAACATTTTGGTACATGTGTTTTTCTTCAAATTGTCTAGTGACTAACAACATACAGCCCCTAGTATATTGAAAGGGGTTCAATATCAATGTTGAGTTAAAAACCCAATATTGGTGCCCGGTGGGTGTGGTGGACACTAATATACATAATATATATAATATAATACTTGTACTAACACAATAAACTACAGTACACTACAGCCCAAAATTCTAAAAAGTATACTTTATTATATTTTACAAAGCGTTCCCATGCCCAGTAAAATACTCAACATTTTTAGACAATGACATATTTCACAAACATAACCTAACGATGAAATGTACTTTGTTAGGACGAAATATTTCTGTATTGTTACTCCAATGGTTGTTGTTTGATGCCAAAGACATAGAAAACAAAGAAAAGCAAATTGTTACCAAACGGCACTCCTAAATGCACTCCACAGGGATCAAACATCCCCAAAACATTTTTGACAAGTGGATCACCTGTTAGGGTTTCTCTTTATAGATTCTCTAGGTAATTTCACTGGTACTGTGAACATATAGAGATTTACAAAAGTCATCATTTAGTAAGTTTATTCCAAAGCAGAGCGAACCTATAAACTTCAAATCAATTCACAATTTGTGAAGATATCACTTGACAAAGGATTACCCCACACTGGTTTGTGTTTTTTTATACAAATGTAATGTTAGAAACACATGTAGGAAAAATGGTCTACAAAACTCAAAAGAGGAACAGAACATATAACACCATATCCAATGGAAGGTAAAGTAAAACAGTTGTGTTATACATAAGGAAAAAGTTGTCTCTTGTTCTTCAGACAATTTCAACGAATAATACAAGCACATTTGTGTCCCTCCTAATACACTCCAGTTTAGATGACAAGTGCCAACGCATTTCGGATATCTCTAAGATCATTCTTCAGGGCCTTGGAGTCTATAGTTTCCTAGTCGAGACACAACATATTCAATACATGGTAAGGCATCTGCAAAACTATGCAGAAACCACATGTGAGTGTGGAAAACTGTGGCTTTGAAAAACCTTGCTCCACCAGGGCGACTCCTTACAATCCCGATAGTTATACGTGCAAGATTAAAAGTTTCAAAATCCGGTCAATGAAGTCGCAGGTCAACTGTATAAGGACGGTAAAAAGCCTAACCGTCCCATACGTTGAAGAAATTAATTAATGAAAAAACAGGACTCTGCGCCAACAACTCAAGTTGAGTTAAATCTTAGATTATGCTTTATTGATCATCCATGACCATTGAGCCCATAATTGATAACATGTTTCGGCTCCACTGAGTGACACAGCTTTTCCGAAATAGATTGATATTGGGGATTGCACCCCGTTACTACTACATGGACAAATAGTCATAAGAACTGGTTACATCAAATTTCGGCCCGGATTTGAAAAAGGCTCAGTGGAGCCGAAACATGTTATCAATTATGGGCTCAATGGTCATGGATGATCAATAAAGCATAATCTAAGATTTAACTCAACTTGAGTTGTTGGCGCAGAGTCCTGTATTTTCACATGTGAGTGTGTTTGTCACTGTGACAGACCAACCAAATAAACCCTAGTAAAAGAATCAAATTCACACGGACTAACCTCCATGCCATTTCTTCACAATGTCTCTAGTGTAATTCAAACCCTATTGAAAACAAAATATCATGAAAATATATCAGTGACGTGTTCTTCCTGTCTCTTAGTATGAGTGGAGAAGGGATGGATGTAGATCCCACGTACCCGACTCCAGTCTCAATGGTAATGGTCGGCGTTGAGAACCAAAGGGTCCTCACTGCCGGGTAGATGGAAACCGATGAGCAGAAAAAAGAATTTGCAAGTAAGTCTGTATAGCTGTGTGCCAAAGCACTAAACAAGGGATGACAGATCTAGTGTGAGCTCCCTATTCCAATGTTCCATTGTATGTCGTGCTGGAGGCAGCGCAATGCAGGTAGAAAATATTGGTAGAAAATGTTATGAACCATTGTAGTCAAATACCGAAATTCAGGTATCTGATGCGCAGTGTCCCAGATAGTCGAGCTGTGCCGTAAAATGGTAGTGAAGGTGTCTAAACAATATAAATTGTTTAACACTGAAGTGGCAAGGTCAGCCGCCGCGCAGAAGGTAGACATCAGGATGTGGCCACCGAGTGTCCCCAATAACAAACTTATTAATGCCTGCAAACCCTACTTATCGACCAACAGCTGCATTACGCTAGCCGGAGCACTGATCCTCTCGAAGCTGAATTATTGCAACACCCTATTCCTAGGCTCCTCAGCACAGAACTTAAATAAACTTCAAGTACTATAGAAGTATGCCCTTGGATCGGCATTGAATATCCCACGCTCTACTCACATTTCAGCGGTCAGACAGGATGCACTCTGGCTACCCATGAGTGTCAGAATTACGCTACAATCGCTAGTCATCACGCATAAATTATTATTATTATTATTATTATTATTATTATTATTATTATTATTATTATTATAATAAATGTCTCTCGAATACAGCTCCAAAATACCTAACAGACAAATTCTCAAGGAATCAGTCGGACAGACCCACTAGATCCTTCTATCTCAACTGCCTCAAAATCCCAAAATATCAAATGAAAACTGCAGGAGGTTCCAACCTCCCGTTGCTAGTGGACAAATGCTGGAACTCACTCCCCTCAACCATTAGAGCAGAACCCTCTTTCTGGGCCTTCAGAGCCAAAGTTAAAGCTTGGCTCCTCGCTCAGCATCCAATCTAACACAGTCGTCAGCAAAGTTCTCACCATCACCCACATAGTACACTGTTTATAATTGTATAGAATTATCTCTCACTGTCTTATCAGGCATGTCTTGACTCTGATCTGTAACCCAAGTCAGCTGCCTACAAGTGCCCACTAATCTATCACTGCCACTACGTATTGGTTCTATTGTAAATATGCAACACTGTAATATTTTATATTGTAATTATGTAACATGTTTTATATTGTAATTATGTAATGCTGTGTATTGTAATTTGATAACATGCTGTGTTCTCAAGTAAAAGCGCCCAGCTACCCATGGGTTAGGCACACTATATAAGTAAATAAACTAAACTAAACTAAACTAAATATTGCATAATGGCTTTCCACTTTGCTCCACAATTGCCATGCTAATGATCTGTAACATTAGGTAACGGTAAGATCGTCCGGATTTTTCTAACATAATTTTCCAAACAAAATGTCCATGAAGCTATAATAACCGAAATAGATTTTGGATGAATATACATTAAAGCAAGTACAAAAACATACATTTTTAACAACTTACATGCCCATGCTGCCTGAACAAATATGTACAGGGCACGTATGTCTAGAAATACATGTTTGTATGCCAAAAAAGACTATACACCACATACAATATTACTAGTACTCTGTGCACAATACAAACGTACACGATGGTTTCACCTAATACATTACAAAACACACATTCAGAAAATGCACGTCCCTACGAGTGTTCACAACATAGCCACAAAGACACCATTTAAACATAATCTACCACAGAACACACACATACAAAAGGGCGCAAAGTAGTTGACAACACCATGCCCCTGCACAAAAAAATCAACTCAAGGAAACATTTTCCAACACTTATTTTTTCAAAAATATACGTGTAAGACATGTGAACCAAACCCCTCCTGTAATTTGTCACTCACATATAGTGACACCTGTTCAGTAGCATCTGCAAGAGAAGTAAGTACAACTTTATTAAATTGAAAAACAACACAAAGATTATATCGTACATTCAAATGCAAACTTGCTTTTACATACATAGGCTTGTTCAAACCTAACTCGTAAACCATTGTTATTTTGATATATATGGAAAGCAAAGACATACACTGTGAACTGGAAGGATATGCAGAGTAGTTTTAAGCTGTTACTGTTGTACCCATTTGCACTGTCAAAGTAATGCACTACCATTTATACTGCATGCAAGTTTGTATACATTCACATGTACACAGTGACGCATGCATGTGGAACACTAATATAATGACGTTGCACCATTTATGTTTGTCTAAAATACCTAAAATACTAATTTCTCAACTCATTAATATAATCACTTTTATATTTAAGGCAAACTCCAGACTACCAGCACTTTGACTATTGGCAATTTAACTTTTATGGTTTGTTTCTGCCTGAATAAATGCAAGCAAGATTCATTAGCATTTGACATTGAACCATTAAGTTCCACCAATCAACTGAGCACATTGTGTTTAAACACATTCTCTAAGTAACTAATGCCTACAATAAATAATTAGTCAACTCTCTAAATACATTTTCTTTTATTAACAGATGATTGACAACCAATAAGTAATCAGCTTTCAGATGGGAAGACAAGATTTCACAAGTCCAAGTGTGAGAAAACACATTTTAAAATGTGCATTAAGATAACCTTTTGTAAATAAATGTTCTACTTTAATGTTGTATGTATCCATCTCACTAAAAACGAATATAGTTATGATCATGTGTATAAAATGCATATAAATATGATATCCTAAAAACATATGGCTTGCATAAGTTGCATATATAAATAACACTGCCCTTCAAATGAGAGAAACACAAATGTCCTCATTTAATTTGGCCTATTCCCATAAATCAGAATGTGCTATTTTACCCAATGTGCCCTATTTACCTGAAGAGTTATTTCAAATATGAAAATGTCAGCCCTGCACAGTTTCCATTTTCAAGGGGGATGACTCATTTTCAGCTGGCCCATCCCTCATCTAACACACTATGTTCAGTTGGAAAATGGAAGCAATGAAGAGGGACCTTTGGGGTATGAGATAATGAAGGAGGCCAATCGGAGAACATATCCAATCACAATTCTAGTGTCACATGAGGCTAGTAAGTGGGCTTTGGCGTATATAAAAAGCAATGCTTCTGTGGGAGAGGCGAGAAAGGGATAATTGTATTTCGACATGCCAACACACATAATTTGCAGAGACATGTCTACAACAACATTTGCAGAAAATACTGGGCCCGGGAATATTTTCCCAGTAGAGCAGAAGGACACGAGTGTTGAGGGACAGCTTGCTAACTGGATCCAAAAGTGCTGAGGAGCACTAGATAACCTGAAGGTCCAGAGCCTGCCCCTTCAGAACAAGACTGTGCCAGCCAGAGAGGCCATGAGAAATATTCCCCAGAGGTTGCTTACTGTGCACAAAACTCAATTTAAAAACTAAAAATGTAAGCACGCTCCTGGCCCAATTGTATTTAAAAATAAATCCTTTAACAAAAGAACTCTGAAAAGGGTTGACGATTTTTCTCCCAAGATAAAATAAAATATTAATTTCCTGCATTTGATTCAAAAAGCAAATGATACCTGGATTCTAGGACCGCTGATGCATAAGGAATGAAAAGGCTGTTATTCATGATGTTACTTTACCGACAAGTCTCTCTATCTCTACTTTCAAAAAGAGAGCAAACCCATTTGAATCAACCAATTCCATTATTCAAAACTTTAAAATCCAAAGCTTTTTGAATTTTTGTTCATCTATTCTAAATAGGAACCCTTTCGTTCCCAAAAGATAAATTGAGACCATGTGAATTTCTTTGTAGGTTTTCAATTCAATATAAGTGTGTTCTGACCTAGTTTTCACATGCAGAACCCAATCAAATATTTCATTAACATTTCTCAACTGTTGTGTTTAATTGTATTTCAACTTAAGTGGGAGAGAAACATGTTTTATTATAGTGTCCCTTTTTATTGGAATTGTATTGCCATTATCACTTTAAATGTGAAAGTCACAATGTTTCCTCTCCATAGGTTTTCTTGTTAAATTCAATTTTGCATTCATAATTAATGTGTATGATGGTGGTTTTACTGTAAAATTAAACACCTGGCATAATATATTGAAACGTCAATCATATCAGTTGATCAAAGTATGGATGCTTGCGTAAATCGGCAAAGTTAAGCAGATGTTTCATATTTTGATAAACATTTAGTGAAACAAAAATAGGCAGGCTGTAGTAGTAGATTGTTTTGCATTGTAGTCGGATTTCATTTTAGCTTTACTTAGGCAACGCCCATAACAATGTGGGTTAGGAAACCACCTTTATTTTGAAAGCTTTACTATTTTGACTATTCTGATTAAAACAGCCCGTACCTTGAATCAGATTGTGGGGTGTGACTGTTGGTGCGGGGTGAGGGCCCTAAAGGAGCATTAAAATAGTGCCATTCCTAGGTAATAAAAGAGCCAGTGTAAAACAAGATGAATGTTGTTTCGATATCCATACAGTGTGACCCACTCCAGGTGAACACGCCTCAATGCATTCTGCATCTGAGGATGGGGGCTACCCCTCATTTTTTTTTCTCTGCTCAAATCACACTGATTCAGCATCCACATTGAATGCTGGATTATATAATGAGAGTCAAGACATTCTCAACTGGGAAACATCAATGAATTAAAAAATGGTTAGTTCCGTTTGACTTCCCTGACAGGCTACTTCCAGCTCAGCCATCGTATCAGTGATTGGCCATGAGGAATGCTTGGCACCATACACTGCACATAGCTGCTCCTCTGCTTCTTTGTGTTCTTCCAGGAGCTCACTGGTGGCTCCAGAGACCAGCACCACCGACACATTCTCTCACACCTCACCAGTGTAACATATGGATACAAGAAGTGTCACATGTGCAACAATAGGTTTTTAAGGTGTTGGCCCCCTTTGGATTGTTCCTGTGAATGCTGCTACCCTTTATGGGAATTGCATTGATCTATACAGACACCACTGTGCGTGCCCTCCCTGCCAAAATATATTCCATGTCTCCTCACTAGAAAGGGAGGTTTAACCTATCCCTTGCCTGAGGCTCTACTATGTTGCTTTCTTCCCCACCAAAATCTGTGTTGGTCCTTTCAATCCTATATTAACTCTTACATTTAAAATAAATCTGCTTCTCCTTTTCCCCTTCTTTCATTGATTCAGTTATCTAAATGAGTGACATGTCAATCAAGGCCTCAGGAGGGCATCTGTAGTCAAGACATCCTTAATATCTTCTTTTAGCAGCTGTACTAACATAGAGACCGGCTTAGATTCTCAGGGGCACTAAAAGCACTGTCAGATGGGAGGTTGCCTTACAATCGTGCTCTCCTACAAACCTTCCTCCTGCTGTCCCATCAGATTTACAGCTTTCAACTCCCATCAGAGGGTGCCAGCTGAGGTTGAGATCTAATTGGAGGGGGCAAAGGCATCTGCCTATCTTGATATGCATTTATTTTGCATTCACGTTCTCTACCATTCTCCCGGATCCCTTGCTCAACAGCCTAGACATCAGCTCCACTCCCATTGCAGCCGAGGTAGAACTCATTCATGGGCCTTTCAAATATGTCAGGTCCTTGACTCTTGAATTTCCCTCGGAGCTGCCTGGCTCCGAGACCACTTGAAACCTAGTGCTGTCTTCTGCCTTATAATTTTAAGTAGCACATTTAGGTATAATAAATGCTGATGACCCTCGTCTCGTCTACTTTGGCCTCTGAAAAATATAAAACACACATAAATACCTACCATAGAAAGAAATTCAATTGAATAGTTAAACTATTCTACAGGGTAACTATACATACAAGGACATACTAGGAAAAGGAACACGAGGGACTTGTGTTCTAACATTCATTCTCTGTACTTCACATTTTCCCTCATCCTGCCCAATAGTCCAGCACGATTACCACCCACTTGTGTTGCTGAAGTAATGTGTCCATTTTGTTTCAATGGTGTGTTGTCAGCTCAGTTCTGCAGATCACTTGTCTTTCTCTTGTCTTATTCAGTGTGCTCCAAATGGGTGTTTGCTCTAGGAAAGAAAACAGGAGACTCCCCGGGTGGACACAATGTGGTTCATGCATTGTTTCAGCAATTACACAAGAAAAGCTACGCTGTGAGACAACGAACAACATATTTAAAGTTCAGAATGAATCCATCTTATCACTAGGAGCAGATATAGCGTAATGCCATGTCAAACCCATAGGAACGTCATAACAACACATGATACAACATCGCTGTACATTGTATTACTCATGAAAACAAATGATAACGTCAACTACATTTCATATAGTGAGCTAAAATGAGCAAAATCAATGTTGCCAACATTCCACCATAGAAACATAGTCATACACGCTATAAACACAGTCATACCATTCACACACCTACTTGAACAATGCAATATTACAAAAAGTAATTTAATTGATACTATACCAAAAGCACACACACGTTACGGCGATATGATGAGCACAGCATAGCCACTTATTTTCCCTAACCAAGTTACACTTTCGCTAACATTCCTTCTATTGCAAACATTGTACATCATGTGACTTTAACATTCTTGTTATTGCCAACTAGTTATAACTTTGACTGCTAAACCAGCCCTTTCACCAATTATACTGTCACCTTGTGCACGGGTAGCTATATGATGTGCCAAAGTGAAAATGGGAAAGATGGAGGCCAACGAGAGTGATGACCATTTGGTCTCTGTAGTATTTAGTGCAGTATTTAGTGTTAGATGGGGTTTCTGGTCATGGAAGTAAACATGATTTTCAACGGGTAGCAGTTTATAGGTTTTGGTGCCTTTGGGAATGGGGAGACAGATCTGGTGCTCTATAGGCAATTGGAAACTGAACATTTTACAAAGGGCTTTAGTGCAGAGGAAGGTGTCTCTTAGTGTTTAGTGTTAGTGTTAGTCTGGGGTCATTCCTCTCTGAGTATCAAAGGCACAGTGAGCAAGGGGATCATGTTGGGATTACCCTTAGTAACCCATGAAACATATTACTTGGCCATGTTCATTTCAAGTAGAGGGGCTTCTACATTGTATATGCTTTAAAAACCTGGACTTTAAATCTAAGAAACTAAGTGTAAACCAGATGGGGACCCATTGTTCACTGTGTTTAACAAGGTGCAGCTTCATGTCACAGATGATGCCCAGTGCGGATATATATGTCTGAATTGCCTAGAATGGCACTTATGGACTGCCTTTGTAGGTGAGACCAGACCGATATGCAAAAGGATATTTCTCCTGTGTGAAACATACAGTGAGCTAAAAACATGACCCTCCATTCAGCGAATAACCCATCAAACAGGTTGTTTGGTCCTGTTGATCCTCAGTTGAGGATCGCATTTTTTATACACGCAAGGTTATACATTTCGTTCCAATGGGGAGGCAAACAATGGATGAGTTCTAAGGAAGTTGTTGCATATGTACATTTCCAACAGAAATCAATGAGATGCAACTAGTAGTTCACGCGTTTTTGAATATCACTTAAAAGAAGAAAGTAGGTTATTTAAAAAATTGCATTTCTCTTCCTGTTTTCAGTTGTTTTAATATTTAAATGTTAATACAAAGGGAATCACAATGTTGCTTGTTAAATACTTCTTTTAAATGGCCTTTGCATTATTTCTGTTTATAAATAGAGATTAGATTTTGTTACGTGAGTAAAAACATCAATTTTGCTATTGAAGTTTTGGTTAAAAAAAAAAAACCTTCTGCATTTTCTTTTTCTTTGTCCCTTGAAGAAGGATTAGTTTGAATCTGAAACCCTGTTCAGTTGGCCATGCTCCTTCTCCCTATTAGGAACTACTACTCTCCCACGTTTCTCTTAATAATGTATTTTGTTTTTATTTTAAACATTCATATTGGCACGATTTTATCATAACACTGGTATAAATAAATGAATTATTGCATTTTTCATGTGTTGGAAATGGCTGCTTAATTGATTAATGTGAAACATGCTTGATGTCCACTGTTACTTTACAGCTGTTGTGGCTTGTAAAGCTTTGCGAGGCATTGCATGTGCAAACAATCATGTGTATGAGTGATTTCTTTGGATTTGCCTAAGAAATGTAGTTCTAAATGGTAGGTGTTTAGTGTATTGTGTGATTTTTACTAGTAGTTTTGAAGCTTTATTATCTGGCTAACATAGTGTTTACTACAACAACATCTTGCAAACAGGAGCAACTATAGTCCCTTAGTTGCCTTCAAGCCACATATCTCCATCATTGAATAATATATCCTAGGATTATTGTTACTACTCTATTTTATGATCAAAATGACAACGCATTTTTATTCTTAACAAACTTTCTAGCGATAAACAATTGATACGAAATAAATGGAAGGCCCATCTAGTTCCCTTGCCCTCCTCTTCTCTCAATGGAAATATTTGCCTTTACTCGCGCTACACGAGGCACCTTGCATTGAAAACACTAGGTGCATTCCCAGTTTATGGTCTACCATCTGAACAAGCCTTTTTGATCCATATCTCAAGACTATGGAACCTCAGACCCATCAACATCAGCTGCTCTCTCGCCCTCATGGAACCCAAAAAGAAATTCAGACACCTATCTTTTAAGAGCACCTTTTCTGGGTGATATCAGGAACACTCCTGTGAATCCTCCCAGCCTGCTATTCTTCTTCACTTCTACCCTCAACCGCCCACCACCTTTCCCCACTCCCTATCAGGACTGCTACTTGTCCCCACTAACAGTAAGTGCTAGCTAGCTGGTGCGTCCGAAACGGTTCCCTGGCAACACATTCTGCATTGTGTCTCCTGTTCCACCCACCAGCCAGCAACTGTCCCCCTTTACTGCCAATCAATGTACAGCACTCCATTGCTTACCCAAGGTAGGTTTGCACCACAGTACTGTGGCTTTCTGTCACCTAGTTTGACTTTTCAACACGCACAGTATTGATGACTGATTGGTGACTGTCAGACCACGAGGTATAGATCCTGTCATAAGATCATAGCTTCTGTTTGGTCTGAGATAGATCCTCAGAATTTCTCTATTTGCCTCCTTCTGTTTATGGATTTCCCTTTCATTCTTCCTTCAAATTTTCATTCCTTATTTTTGCTTTTTTTCATTTCTGTTTTTGACTAATGTGCTCGAGTTCCCCCTCCCTGCTCCACCTGTCCATCCAAGGTCCTCTGCTACCTCTGCTCCCTACATGTAGTCCCTGTGAGTCGCCTTCGTACAGCACGTCATTTCATCCCGTAGGTTCACCATTTGTAAATCCCATAAATAACACACACATTCTTTCCTTTTTCTTCCCCTCTTAATTTCTTATATGTCCACATGCATCTCCATTTCTCTCTATATATTATTCAATATAATTTATCTTGCATTTAATTGATCTATCTTCAGCTTTTCATATTCCCTGGTCTTTAAGTTGTTTTATTCTTTCTCTTGTTTTGCTTGATTTGGGCATACAGTCATTTATCTTTTTCTTTGTACTTTCCTTCTTTCCTTCCCAGCTCCCTCTCTTCATTCATTTGTACCCTCCTATCCCTCCCTCCCTCACTCCTCCTTCCCTCCCTCCCTCCCTCCCTGCTTCCCTCCCTTCCTTCCTTCCTTCTTTCCTTCCCTCCTTCCCTCCTTCCTTCACTCCCTCCCTCCCTTCCTTCCATCCTCTCTCCCTCTCTCTCTCCATCCCTTCCTTCCTTCCTTCCTAATATCGACTTTCATTTTATAAGCATATATGTTTAGCAATTCTGACTCAAGAATGCCAGCGAACACCTCACTCCACTCTTGATTAAGCCCCTGGTCAGTGACAATATCAAACATTGTTCTAATTAGTTTTCTTCTTTTTTTGTACAAGGGAAAGGTGAAATGTTAAGTTTCAGTGAAGCGAAACATTCATTGCCTGATGTTTCCATAGCCACCAGTGCTGGAAGAACATGTTTTCTTATAATGAGAGACAGACAATTTAAACTATACTTGCATTTCTGCAGCAGATGTTGGTTGTAACATCAGAGGAACGCACAGGGCCTTCATTTGAACGAGTAACATAACGTGAAATATATGGATTTTTTGTCTATGAAGGTCCATAAACAAAAACACAAATAACTTTGCTGTTGCAGCTAATGGTTGACGGGATTTCCAAGTAATTGGATTCACTGGCAGCCATGGCTCTCAATATGATGAAGTGTAGCATTGCGTGCACACATGAAAATAAGAAAGCCATGATCTCCTTTGGAGAATGCACTGTTCCCCAACTTGTGATGAGTTGTGGATTGGCGGTCATTGCACCCCCTCAAGTCTCCTGACACAGAAAGGGGCTCATTTTTGTGGTGGCGTATTTTACACCACATATGGTCATTATGATTATGCCAGCCTATAAGTGAGGCGTGTACACCACATTATCATACATGTATGCCTTATGTGGCTTCCCAAGAAGAAATTCAAGTAACGCCTTTGAAGGCCATGTAAGGTGCAAACGGGTGGCATACAGGCCTCACATTCATGAAGTGTGAGTATGTCATGTATTACTTTATTTATTTTAAAAAGGCTGCTATAGCACTTTTATCCAAAGTGATGCACAAAATTAAACATTAACGGTACATCGAAATGAACAAGGAGGAGAAACAAGCATGGCCCTAAGTTTTAATCCACATGACTGCTCAAGGGAAAATCAATCAGCAGCCATTGAGTTTTCAGGCATTTTTTTAAAATGAACCTAAGAAGAACAGGAGCAAATATCCAAGGGAAAGGAATTCCATAGCTTAGAAGCGAGAAGTTAAAATGAGCAAAGGTTTGAAGAGGCCTCAAAAAGAGCGAGGGACAGACAGGAGAAATTGTGAGGCTGAGCCAAGATTTCTAGTCGGATGATAGAGAGAAATCAAAGAACAAAGATACGAAAGCTCAACTGCATGAACGCTTTTGAAGTCTAAGCAGAGAAGCTGATATTCGAATTTTAAACCAATTTTAAGATTGGATTTTAAACCAGAAGCCGATGGAGACAAGGCAGATAAGACTTGACATGAGAAGAGAAAGATAAACCAAAATGTATCCATACCGCGGAAATGTAAAATAAAGCAAAAAGGAACACGAACATTGGAAGGAAGACCTATATAAAGGGGGCAACAATAGTGTGGCCAAGATTAAACCATATGTCTCACCAACATTTTATTTGAAGCAAAGGTAAGCAAATGACAATTTATTTAATATTAAAAAGATGATAACAATAAGGTTGAACAATGTCTGCAATCTTGACCTGTAGTGAGTAGAAGGATTCAAATATAACATCAACATTACACACCTGGTGAGAAGTAGGAAGCTGGAGTCCGGAAAAAGAACATGAGAAAAGTGAAGAAATCCTGAGGAAAGCAAGAAAGAAAGGAATTTCAGTTTTTGACAGAGAAAATGAGAAGACATCCACATTTGACAGTAGAAAGAGAGGAAAAAAGACACTGCTGAATAGTATCGATAAAGGAAGGAAAGAAATCAGCAACTGCATGTCAGCATTATAGAGAAAAACATGTAAAAAGTGATTGGAAATTAGGAAAGCCAAAGATGATGTCCAGGGTATAGAAGTGGGCCAAGAAGTGTCTGAGCCCTAACGAATACCATTAGGAAAAGAAAAAGCAGGAAGAAGAACACTTCCAAGAAATAGTAAATGAATGATTAGAAAGCTAGGAAGAGAACCATTGGACAACAGTGACCGGGAAAACCCAAACAAAAGAGTAGAAAGCAGAGAAGGGAGGTCAACTGTGTCAAAGCGGCACTTAGATCAAGCAAAATCAAAATAAAAGAACGTTTAAGATGCTGGTTGTGAAGAATTGAGTTTGAAATGCAAAGAAGTGCAGTTTCAGTAGAAAAAACTGGCAAAAGCAGTTTTGATGAGTGAATGTATTGAAATATGAAAGATATTGACAACACAATAGATATTCTAGCAATTTATACAGGAAAGGAAGGACGAAGATTGCACAATAATGTGAGGGTTCTGATTGATATAGGATATATTTGTAAGTAAAGGAATAATAGCAGCTACTTTAAATGCAGAAGGGAAATATACAGAAGATAATACGAGAATAAAATAGTAGTAAGATCAGGGGCAAGGGCAGGGAAAACAGATTTAACTAAACAAGTAGAAAGAGGATCCAAAGGAGCAGCATTAGGTTGGGCCAGGGAAATTGAGTAGATGATGTCACCCTCAGAAATGGGCATAAAAGAAGAAAAATAATCACCAGGCATAGAAGAGTTACAAATGAGAGAATCTTTAATATTTAATAGAGATGGAGCATCATGAGGTAACAATAGTATGTTTCAATTTTGGTTAGAAAGTAATTGGCGAAATCATCAGGAGTAAGAGGAGGGATAGTAGAAGGATCAGGAAGAAAGTACCTTATTGAGAGTAGATAAGCACATCTTATGGCAATTGGACTGGGGCTGAATACATGTTTGAAAGTAAGTTGCCTTATCTTGTTTGAAAGAGGAGGAACATGAGTGAAGAAATATAGAAAAGGTTGATGGTTGGAGATGGATCTGTTTTTCAATTATCAGTGCTCAGATCTAAGTTGGATTCTCAGACATTTTACAGAGGAAGAGAACCAAGGTCATGGTGACCTCCTTTTTTGATTTAAATTCAAATAAAGGAGACAAGAAATGTAATGATGAGATAACAGCGGAAAGAGGTTTACTAAGGAGGCAATCAATATTTGGGGAAAGAATATCCCCAGTGTCAGAACAATGTGAGGAAATGAAACAACAGAATGGTCAAGATTGTGTATATCATGACGTAAGAATAGTAGATGAAAATGGGCAACAGGGATTTGATGTATGGGGAAAAAAGGTCAAGAAACTAGGAAAAAATCAGCAGATTGTATAACATGAGGGTAGATGGAGTTCATAGATTCAAGATCTGTAGAAGCCGAGACAAGGTCAAGAGCCTTCCATTTAAAATGTGTTGGAGGTGAAGGGATTAGATTAGATTGGAAGCGAAATTTAAGAAGTTCAAAAGGCAAAACATTAGATCAGATTGTTGACAGTGAATATTAAAGTCCCCAGCAACAATAAATGAAGAACCCAGTGGAGAAATGACATATGAAAGTGAATCAAAGTCATCATAAAACGAAGCAAGATGGTCCGAAGGAAGACAGATGATCAGAGTAGAAAGAAGAGCCGGACTAGAGAATAGAAAGAAATGATATATAAAAGAAGAACAAGAAGGAAAATGGAAGTAGTAGGAGCAATAACCCAATGAGGACAGAATAAGAGACGACTACCACCACCAGGGCACTCTAACCTGGGAGAGTGAGAAAAGGATGAGAAGTTATACATTAAGGCTGCTTGTGAGGAACGGTCAAAATAGCAAAGCCAGGTTTCCGAAATGCAAATTAAATAAAAAAAAATAGAAATAGCCAAAAAACTATAGACCATTTTCTGAAACCTTTGAGTTGGCATTCCATAATCCCGAGTTAAAAGATGGCAACGCAGAGACATACATTAAAGGCTAGATGAGAGTGAGTGGCAACATGTCAAGCATGTAGTCTTTTAGGATTACAAATATGAACAGGAATATTCATAAGACTTCAAAACGTGACAGCAACACACTGACAACCTACAGGAAGAGTGGCAGTGAAATATTCACTAGAACATACTGAACTGAGGAAATATGGTCACGACCTGTGAATACCGGATGAAAACTGGTTCAAACAAGGTACAATGAGCCACTTAGAGAGACCACCCTTGGAGATGGATATCCAGATGATGGATGCCATCGGAGCTTATTTTGTAAAGAAGAGGGGACAAAGTGGCTGAGTAAGGGTGGGGGTGAGGGCCACATGTGAAATTTTGAAATCAGTGACAGTTGACACAGAGAGACTCCAGGAAGCATTGAGTTCACACAGTTGGCAAGATGTATGAGAGGTAAGAGGCGGATTGCGGCCCTTAAGTCACATGTCCTACAGCTCCTAGCAGTCATGTGACTTAGTCAGGGCAGGGGGTGGAGCCACACATTGTGAGTTGAACTCACCAGTAGCTGACACAGGGAGTATCCTGGAAGCCCTAAGTTCACACTGCCAAGTATCAAAGACCAGATGGTAACAAGTTCACAAATGGCAGACCGGGGGCCTTTTGTCACGTAACCCATGGCATCTAATGGTCATGTGACAGAGTCACAGTGGGGGGTGGGCCCACATTCCAGGTGTTGCAATTAGTGTGGTGGACACAGAGAGGCTCAAGGAAGTACTGCGTCCAGACCAAGACTAAAAGACGAGATGGTAAGATGACCGCAATAGGTGGACCTGGGGCCTTATGTTATGTGACCCTTGCTTCTAGTGGTCACATGACTGAGTCACAGTGAGGGCAGGGCCAACGCGCCTAGTGTTGAAATCATCAGCATCTGACACAGGCAGACTCCAGGAGGTGCAGAGCCCATATCACCAAGAGTCAAAGCCCAGATGGCATGTCATTCCCGTTTTTGGACTCACAAAAGGACAAAGTGATGAGACAAAGCAGAACGACCCACCTTGGTGTACAATGGGATGCCCTGCAAAGCCGTGGGTAGGGTGATGCATGCTTGGCAATGTCTGCCCAATATAGGCACCACCAAACCAACACCCCCTGATTTCTGATGCCCTCCCACACTTTTTCTGCCCTTACCCCTGACTACTGTTGCCTTCTCCCCTGACTGCTGCTTGCGCTTTCCTCCCTACTCCTGCTGCCCCCTGACTTCTGCTGATCCTGCTTACTGACGTCTCTTGCCCCCGGCCTGCCCTGAGTAATGCTGCCCGTGCTCCCTGACCTCTACAGCCCGTTGACTACTGCTACCCTTGCCTACTGACTACAGCACAGCACTGTCCCCTTTGACTATTTCTGCCGCCAACAACACTGACTGCTTCTGTCCTAACCCCTGAGTTCTAGGACTGCCCACTGCCCTCTGATTACCGCTACCATCTTTTCCCTTGACTACTTCTGATCCCTGCCCCTCCAACTTCAGATGCCAACTTCCCCTGTAATTGTCCCCTGGCTTCTGCTGCCCCTACCCCCGCCCCCTTTATTCTGATTTCCACACCTCTTCTGACTACCTTGGCCCCTTAGGCTCCTTGACTACTGCTGACCCTACCCCCTGACTACTTCTGCCACCTTCCCCTGCCCAGAGCTTCTGCTGCCCTCCAGCTTCTGCTGCCCCCTCCTGCTGCCCCCTGCTGCCCTAACTTCAGATACCTGCCTAGACAGGGGATACCACCTAGACGGGTACCACCCACTTCTTTGATACTTGAAACCTCCAATGGAAAGGTACCACCATGTGTTTGGCCCCTGACACTCTCCGGACATGTGACTGCCCCCTAGATAGGTGACACCGCTATCCCCTGCAACACCCCTCAACAGGTGAAACTTCCTATTTGGTTCATATCACTGCC
The DNA here is from genome assembly GCF_040938575.1 of Ambystoma mexicanum. NCBI lineage: Eukaryota > Metazoa > Chordata > Amphibia > Caudata > Ambystomatidae > Ambystoma > Ambystoma mexicanum. The sequence continues at coordinate 810,856,054 of NC_090932.1, forward strand.
CCCCCCTGACAGGTGAGACCCCCCTGTTGGGCCCCTGACAATCTCCTTATACAGGTGGCAAGCCCTATTTTGCTCCTGACACCCGTCGGATAGATGACACCCCCAATTTGGCTAGTGGCACCCTCTGTGAAACCCTGGAAGCTGTACTCCATCCCATAGCATCCCCCTACCCTTCTTTTCCTGGCACCACCATCTACTAACTAATACCTCCAACCTCCCTTACTTGCCCCACAATTTCCACATGCACATCCTCTGCCTCTAAATACGAAGTCCATTGCCGAATGTCCTGCTCCTGTGGCCACTGCCACTGGCTATCTGCCTACACAATACAAGGCACACGCCAGGACCAGACCACAGCAGCACCGCAGCAAGTTAATGGAGTAGGAGCTAACGGACCCTGTGGATGGAGTTGTGAATGAGGTTTCACGATTCGTAGTGGCTGAGAAAATTAAGATCTAACATTGCAAGCACAATAACATCTGGAAGGCCATCCTGCAAAATGTAAATGTCGTTGCAGCAAAATCTCATAGGGTGGCCCAGATCCAGAATAGGTGTGTCTGGAAGCTAGATGCTAAACACAGCAGGCAATATCTGACTGGTGGCCATTTAAAGTGCAGGCATTGGCCGTGAATTATGTCAGTCTCCGTGGTGAAATTGCAGGGGAAGAGACTGGGCTCAACGTGAGTCCACCGTATGCATGGGCCATGCAAATATTATTGGCTAAAGACAAGACCACTCCTCTTTGATGATCAGTATCCCCTTGCTGCCAATATATGCATGTGCCTTCTGTCCACTTACTGCTCTTACTGCTCCTTCTGATGTGTATATGGTAAGTTGATGAGCACATGAGATGTGATCAGCGCATGTGCACACCCTGTGGAATCAGAAAATACAATATTAAGGCTTTTACACCATGCAAAGAGAAATACACCGACACAGGCTTGTAAAGATTCCCAGAATCTTTATTGCAACACTGTACAGATTACAAAACAAAGTACACAAATAGCTATTTGACCGTCAATACATCACAGAGACCACCAGCAAGGTTCAATGTGAGCAGTGAACAGGAATTGCTAGCTGGACATCAGCGTATTTATACAGTTTCTTTATAACGATGTCCAGCCTCCTACAAGTTAATCATGTACTGGGCTAGGGTCGCGCCAGGTTCGTTCCTAATTTACATATCTCGTGCATGCGGTATACTTTTTAATACATTTACTAACAAACACTATTATTCTCTGGGTTTAACTTTACACTCTTTACACATTGCTTTAATGCAGGTCAAACAGATGTTTCGCATGACATGTTTAAATAGCGTTATTGTTCTTATATACTGTAGGTTAACATCGCCGATTCAAGTAATCCCCTGATCCCGAGGTCAACAAAGGACAAGGTCTACATGACCCTAACATGTAGCCTGCAGGCAGGTTGGACATTAACTCTCTTAAAGAGGTTAAAGTAAAAACAAGAGAACACAGGTCAGCCATTTTAGGCCAGAGGGTGACTTTGCACTATAAACTAAAATGGCGGCTTTAACCTAAAATGGAGGCTTGATTCACTTAAGGTTGCGACCTTGCAATATGGACTTCCTCGCAAAGTGACTGCGCATAGGCCAACATATACAATGAGGAAGAAACAATATTATATCAGTTTTAGCAAACCCTCATTTTGGCCGATGCCAAGCGCTAAACTACCTTCAATCACTTTGCGACTAACTCCACATTTCAACGTCTATACACCCCGAATCATTGTCAGGCATATCTATTGCCATTAGATCAGACAGTTTCTTTCAACACATACTCCTTGGAAACCTTATCTGGGGTGTTTATTTTATGCCCTAATACACTTGTTGCTTGCGCGCAACACCCCCCTAATACTGAACATATACCAGGGAGACACTGTATACAACAACAAAGGAACAGAAAACTACCCAAGATAATCAGCAGGGCCGAAAACAACTTCCATCCCCCTTCACACCTCGTCGTGGACGAGTCTTCGAAATTTCTGCAGTACTGGCAATAAATACCCCAGGTAATAGAATCCCTAAATAGCAGGTTCCTTGCCAATCCCTGGGCAACCATGGAAATGCCACATTACCGCAAACGAAATAGACAGGTTCACCTACTTACAGAGGTCTGTTCTCACTAGTCAAATTCGCAACGTCGGCGCATTTTCTAAAATTACCCATTGACCGTGTTCCATTCCTCTGTATGCAGAAGGATACTGAATCGGGGCTATGGTTAACAGAATAAGATGGAGGCGTGGCATCCTTATTGCCTGTAGGAGCCATTTTGAAAGAGATCAAAGACTGAAAAGGACGAGATAATCTATCAGAGGGCCTAACAGAAGCAACGTTTGGCTTACTCCTATTTGCAAAAAGCGAGCATCCCAGGGGCATCAAAACATGTTTTTCAAAACTATTCAAATTTGTACCATCAAAGTTCCCTGAGATGCTATCATTCCATTGGCCAAAGAATAGTGCTCTAAGAGAAGCATAACAAGCAGTTGTCAAAGGTAAAGGATGAATATACCAACCTAGCCCCTTATCCCCATGTTGCGGTAGATGTGAGCAGATCCAGCAGTTGGTCCTATTCAAAATTGCATGAGTGGCATTCATTATTAACAAAAGAGTATTATTCTGATAGTTCCGTCTATGCGAAGAATATCTAGGCGACAAGGTATGCAATTGCACGGAAGGAGTGGGGAAAACAGATACATTTTCAACAGGTAAAAGTCCTTTAGCGGATATGCTTCCTCCAGATACCATAACCCAAAACCAATAGTTACTAAAAACCCAGTTATTATTACAAAAAGGCAACAATACACTTTCGGGGTCCCATTACATGCTTGATCATTGTCTCTGCTAGTCACATATTTATCTAAAAGTTCGGTACGAGCGGTAGCGGGTGCAGGCATTGTCGTCTTCAATCGAAAAACACCAATTGTTCGTTTGCTGGCGACTCCAGTCGCGCGTCTTCTTAATGTCTTTCTCACAACCCTTATCCAACAGAATCCTTTCGTACAGTCGGGCCAAAAGGCAAGCCTTCAAATGATTTCCTCGATCGCACAGTCAAACCGTGCCGTACGTCTATTTTCTTGGATGTAAATTATATTTCAGAATTTCTGGTGCCGAAGGATCGGATAGCAGTATGTCGTCACTTCCCACTGGAGGTGGCGAGTGAACGGAAATGGGGTCAGAAAATGATTGATCCGGAAGTACCACTGTTGGAGAGTGCGGAGACAAGATGGCCGTTTTGTCGGGCCTTACGAATTCTGAAACGGTCTCTCTTGTTGGTTGTTGCTGTTTCAGGCACGTTGGTTACAGCATTGGAAAGGGATTCTGTGTCTTCTGTATCATATGGCACGGGCTGCGGGATCCGTTTGGTGTGTGTCACGTGGATCCAGTTCTTACGCCCCGCTACCCGCACAGCAGTCTGGGTGACTACCAGGACCTGGTAGGGACCCCTCCACCGAGGTGCAAGGCAAGACGAACTCTCGAAAACTTTCGTGAGGATCCAGTCTCCCGGTCGTAGACTGTGACCAGGACCCTCGTACCGTACAGGTAATGCCTCTCGCACCGGGTGATAAATTGAAAATAGATTTTTAGTCAACTGGTTACAGTAATCTGAAAGAAGCACATTCTCTATATCCCGCAACAAGCGACTTTTTGGCATACCCCAAATATTAGCAGGCCTCCCCATTACCACCTCAAAGGGAGAGAGCCCAGTCTTAGTTTGAGGGGTTGTTCTCATCGACAACAACATGATCGGTAAGGCGTCCGGCCATTTTAACTTGGTGCCAGCACACGTCTTAGCGAGCTTGTTCTTTATAATGCCGTTATGCCTTTCCACTAATCCGGCACTTTGGGCATGTCTGGCCGAATGGAACCGTTTATTTATTTATTTTTTTTTTTTTTATTGGTTATATTACAAACCTTTAAAAAGAAAGAAGCAAGAAGAAAAGGAAAGAAGACAAAACCAAGCTATGCATTCTACATTCATCTCAAATCAATACAAGTCCTCCTCCCATCATCTGGTTCCCATAACTTGTACTAGATGCGGATCTCATGATCTCACAACGAGCGGGACCACCGGGCTATCGTGTAAGCGTTCCTTTATAGCACGAAGGAAGGAAATCAAAGCATATAACAACGCTCTGTTTGATCCATCAAGCATAGCTTTCCACCAGTCATCACGAGTGAGGCACTGAGAGTTCATTATTAATGGGTTGAAGATGTTACTTCTCTCAGACTCAAACTCGGAGCACGTTATGATAAGGTGTTTAAGTGATTCCTTTGTGTTAGAACAGAATCGACACACAAGGTCCGAGTCCGAAGATTGAGACCAATAGCAAAGACGTTCTTTAGTTGACATAGCGTTCAGCCTAAACTGAAGGTAGGCGGCCCGGGCCCACTGGTCCGGGAAGCAAGCTAGATATGGAGCTACGTTTCCGTAAGCTCTTGCCTCGGCCGGTACTTCACGCATCGATTTAGATTTAGCTCTTTTGTCGCAAGTCTGGATCCAGTCATTTCGCCAAAGTTTCAGTTTTGCGGCATCCGGATTTTCGAGCAGCAATTGCATCGAAATGTCATAGAAACTGAGTACATCGTAACATATCTTATTCCATTGGAATGCAATTGTGGATGCTTTGGCGAACTGTAGGCTGTGGAGAATCTTCATCTGAGGCAAAACGGTGTTAAGGTTTACTTTCCTGAAGATGCTTAGAAGATTCCAGGCGACCCTCGCTTGCATCGATATATAGCCAAGTTCATATCTAATGCAAACAGTGGAGGTGCCTTTGGGTGGATGGAGAACCCTGGTCCAGAAAATGTTTTCTAGGGAATTCCACATTTCAAACCCCCACCCAAAGGCATTTTCGCCAGCATAAATTAGAGAAGGTACCATCTTCTGCTGAAAGAAGGTTAACGTCGGTCTTAAGGTAAATTTCCCAAATTTTTTGTTGATTATGGCTGCTTGGCACGCCAATTGACGGCATTTGTTCTTTACTGAGTCCACCCAGGGAGCGTCATTTCTGCTGGCACTGAGTTGCATTCCTAAGTATCTGGTGTTAAGAACGCGTCCGATGGGTTCTTTGTTCACGTACCAGTTGAATTTATGCCGGTTTAAATTGGATCCTTGCAGTCTTTCAAGGACCATTATTTCGCATTTCCCTCTATTGATAACTAACCCGTTATCTGTTAGGTATTTTTCCACGGCATTTAGTTTGCGCTGTAAACCTATGGGGGTTGAGTCTATCAAAATGATATCATCTGCATAGACTAAATAGTCCACATGGGAGCCATGGAGTTTTGGCGGGAACGTGCGTAGGCCACTAAATACGTCCTTGATGTCGGATATGAACAAATTAAATATGGTTGCTGCAAGCGGGCAACCTTGTTTGACACCTCGAGAGGTGTTGAAGGGTACAGATAGATTGCCTTTTTGATCTAGGCGGACTCTGATGGTCGTGTTCGTATGGAGTTCATGAATAGCGGCCAGCAGACTTGCAGGGCAATTGCATTTGGTCAGTTTAGACCAGAGTAAATCTCTGTTAATACTGTCGAACGCCTGAGACAAGTCTACCAAGGCGAGATAGATCTTGGAATTGGAACGCAAGGCCTCCATTTTCAGTAGGTTTAGTATTAAGAGGTTAATGCCGCAGCCCAAGCCTTTGACGAATCCCGTTTGTCTAGGGTCCATCTGATTGCATTTTGTTGACCACTCAGTCAGTTTTTGTTGAAGGAGAGTGGCATAGACCTTGCCCAGTACGTCAAGAAGTGCAATGGGTCTGTAGTTCTTAGGATTCCAACGATCGCCTTTTTTAAAGATAGGTATGATCACTGCTGATTTCCAAGACAAAGGGGTCTTGCGGTTGTTGACGATTCTTTTGAACAGTAGCTCACAAAAGGTAGTCCATAGTTCAGGTTGGAGCTTGAGCGTAAAGTTTGTTAAGCCATCAGGACCGGGGGCTCTAGAGTTGTGTAGATTCCTAATGACTCTCAATATTTCCTCATAATCAAAGGCCAAGTCCCAAAGTGGCAGCGCTGGTGGGCTCCAATCAGCGACCTCATTATTGTTACAAAAGAGGTTGGTATAAAAGGATACCCACTCAGACTCAGAGACCAGGTTTGCCTGGAGAGCATGTTGAGGAGCAAAGTTGTCCTTTATCAATCTCCAATAATCAGCAGCGTTAGAGCTCTTCATTTTTGATAGCATCAACTCCGCATCATTCTGTAGCATAATAGATTTATGGGACTTAAGCCAGTTCTTATAGATTTGTTTGAAATTTTTTACAAGCCCATTTGCAGCACTAGATGTTTGTTTGTGGGTCGATCTTATCTGCCAACGTAGGAGACGTTTCCGTTGTTGCACTTCAAGATCAAATTTATGTTTTGGAAAAAAAAGACTATTGGCCATGTGATTTTTGCGTTCTTGATATTGTGTTAGGAGGTGGCTATATTCCGTGAATTCAGAAGTCTGGAGACCTTTCAAGATATTACCTGTCTCAGTGTGGTCTAGGTTTAGGCGAATCCTACCGACTCCTGTTCGAGTAGGAAAGGCCCAGCGATCTTGAGGTCTTATGTCAGTTGCCGCAAATGTCAGTACCACCATCTCGTGATCGCTGTGTCACATTGTTCGGACGGACAGTCTGGATGTTTTCATATGAATCCCACTGGATACAATGATATAATCCAAGGTTGAATTTAGGTCGCCTCTTCTCCACGTGGGGGCAGCAGGAATATCGCCTACCGTTTGACCATTCAACATCATCAAGTCGCGTAGCTCCATTTCCAGAGACCATTGAGTTGCCAATTGAGATTCTAAATTGTTGACAGTCTTCTTGTGACCTGGTGTGTCCTGATGGTCAAGACAATCGATATTAAGGTCTCCACAGACTATTAGGTTAATTAGGGGGCAGGCTTCAATCTGCTCGTCCAGCGCCTTGGTGACTTCATCTATGAAGTTTGTGGTTCCACTGGCCGCGTGGCTCCAGTACAGATTAAAGATGCAGATGTTAGTTGTCGCATCAACAGCCATGCTGCCCACCCCGACCGTGGTCACTTGAATATATGGAGAAATATCAATTGAGTTTAGGATCCGAAGACCTGAATTAATCCTAACGGCTACCAGAAGGCCTGACATTGGTCTTCCCCTAGTCTGTTTGAGGGCTGGAGTATAGGCAGTTTCAAATCCTTCCAGAATGGGTTTTTCACGTAGCCATGTCTCCTGTAGGCAAATAAGGTCCAAGTCATCGGCCCAGGTGGTATTAAACAGATGAGTGAAGCCCTTGTGTTCCATGATCCCAGAGTAAGGGTTTTGTTGCTGGAAGGGTGTTTGAGGACCTGGCGTTAGCGTGGCGTGATATTATTTAAGGATTCAGCAATCCACGCCCATTCCTTCTCTTGACCCCTCGGCAGCATATCAGACCCTTGCAAAACTTCGGTATGATGTGTTTGACTGGCACCTGAGATTGTAATCTTGATGTTATTTAAGCTAGATGTCTCATTCACGGACTTGCTGGTATTCTGTGCCGGAGGGAAGGATGTTAAATGCGAAACTGCAGTGACCCTCTCACAAGAGCGATCAGATGGGTTATTGTAGTCTCTTCCGACCTCCAGCAAGATCGCAGCTTTATTCAGAGCATCTTCTGGAATCCGTGTAGGGGCTAGGGAAATGTCAAAGCCCAGAGAGATTAAAACTGGTCCGGCTTGGAGCAGTGTATCAGCTATCAATTTGGACTGGACATGTAGAATAACTGCATCATTTTTGCTTTCTTCAAGAAATTCTACAATTTTTAGATCGCCAGATTCTATTGCTCGCAGGCTCGGTACTAGATGACAAAGCCATAACACATTATGGCGATTCATTATCAAGTCATCAGCAGAGTCGATACGTTCTAGAAGTACTTGATGGTAAGTAGGCTCATTCTTCCAATATTTGTTCTTGAGGGATTCGTTTGTTGTTTGCTTATTCAGTGATAAGTTTCTTTGCGACCCCCCAGTAGCCTTGGGTTGCAGCGACTTAGGCAGGATACCCCTAGAATTAGAGCCAGATGAGTCATTCTTAGCAACTACCGAGGATGACAGGTTAACACAAGGAGCAGAGGGAACTAGTGACTCTGGATCTTCCATCTTGGATTGGCCAGTGTTGCGTGGGTCACACGTTTTGCGGCGTTTCTCCTCTAACGTCATGAAGGGTTGCGACCAGGTGTCCGTGTCATCTATGGGAGTTGTGGATGGACCAATTTTTTCACCTAGGGATACAATTCTGGAGGACTTCGAGGCTGGCGCTTGTGGATGAGTGAAATTATGTCCAGATGGATTTAATCCAGTGTCAGGCTGGTTAGTCATATGAGGACAAGCAGCACTCAAAAGACTGGTTGAATTGCCAGACTGCTTGTGTACATTGAGAGGGCTCGCCGGTAGAGTGTCAAACTCAGCAGCCTTCTCCACGTCCTCAGCTATATCCTCTTCGTATACGGACATGTTTAGCAGGTCCTCAGATGTGCCACATAAATTGATTGTTGGATCTGCGGTCATGTCCAGATTGTTAGATGCAGCATTTAATGAAGGGTCTGATGCAACCTTTGTTCCTTTTGAGATTGTTTTATTAACAATTACATTCACCGTTTTTATGTTACGCAAAAATTTCCTGGAATCATTTCCTCGGTTCCTTTTTTTTGTTGGTATGTTTTTTGATTTTTTGGCTTCGTTGCCTCTACAGTTTCCAGTTTTCGGACCTGTAATGGGGCCGTTTGTGGGGTGCTTAAAGATGTCATAGACTTCAACAGCGGCGTCATTTCCATGATTTTGTGCGATATTGGACCCCTCTTTAGTAGAATCAGGAGCAAGATTTTGATTGGAGGAGGCAGCCAATTGAAAGTCCTGAGGAGGCGAGTTTGCTGCGGCTTGAATTTCCACAATAATGGCCAGAGCATTGGTCAATTGAGGTGGAATTGGATCAGTGGCAGAGGGAGCAAACTCATCCGTTTGCGAATCTACAAGGCATGGAGCCGGCAGCGACAAATATTGATCCTGACCGGCTTCTTGCGGCGCTTTTTCATAACAGGCCAGCTTATTTAAGCTTCGCTTTGATTCAATAGCAGTGGCCTCTGCTATTTGGGCACATGTGGCTAGTGGAATCCGAGCAGATGAACAGGCTACAGGTTTGTCTGGAGTCTGGGAGCTTGGTAATCCTCTATCTTCGGGAGTTCCAATATAGCCAGGCTTATCGATTTTTTGTTGAAAAAGATGTAAAGCCTGTTTTGCCACTTCAGCCAATAATTTTCTATCCAAAAAAGCGTTTTTGTTACTGTCTATTAGTGCACCTAACGCCAATTCAACCTGTTTGTCAGTATGCAGAGAAGTATTTTTTAAGGTCGTCTGAGAGATCTCCAGTTCAGCGATCTTTGTATTCATGCCAGAGATTAAAGCTGTTAGATCTTTCAAGTTGTCATTAATGTGTTCGTACATTTTCAAATATGGAGCCAAAGCAAGAGTAGTAGATGACATAATAATCGTCTGAATTTCTTGTATGGTTGGTAAAGAGCGATCATTTCCAGAGCTGTCCGTTGGGAGGCCTGTGGATCGCCTTTTATTCAACGGAAGGCGTCTGATTTTTGGAAAAGGACGCTCCATTAATGATGAGTCCGATAAAGATGAATCTGACGTAGCGTCGGAATGAGAACCCATGATTGAAGAGCTATCAATGAGTTGGTGTAGATTCGGCGCTATATCATTTTGCGAAGTAGGGGAGTCAGCTCTTTTTGCTGAAACAAGTTTTTTCTGTGAACATTTGATGTTCGGAGAGAGGCTCGAGCGTCTATGTTTTCTTTGATTCACCTTGGTCATAGATACGCTCTGCGGAGGACTTTTATCCCACAGTGCAGGAGGGGGGGGCGCCTCGACCACAGAAATCGTGGATGCCCTGACATGGGCTGTAGCACCCGGCGTAAAGTTTTTTAATGCCGAGTTGTTCAATCTGTTTTTATTCAAGTGTTTGAGGTCCATTAACAGCTTATTCACAACTTCCAAGGAATTTCTTCGATTGGTAGAGTCTTTTTCATGCTGGGCCGGCAACCTCTCCCGCTCAGCGGTTGTAAAAGAGCCACGGGAGAATGATTCCGACTCCAGATTTTGCTCTGGTTTGTCTGCTTCGTTGAATGTAAAAGCTGTGTCAGGGAGATAAACATCAGGCATTGTGTTCTGTGGCGTCATAGGCGACGGTAGCAGCTTTTCATGTGCACTGTAAAATCTTGTACGCGGAGAACTGCTGCTTGTTTCTTTTTGCATTAGAGCGCAAACTGCATCGCATACACCTGGGCTCTTTGGAAGAACCTGATCATCCGACGTTGCGTCAGTAGACCTGCAAGGAGGCATTAGCACAGTGCCACAGACCTGTTGCGTTGAACTACTGTTATGTGGTGCAGCAAAAGATGGAAGTACAGCAGAGCCACATGTTGAGGCCGAGGTAATCATCACTATCGGAGAAGTCTGAACTTCATATTGTTTATCACGTTTATCAGATGGCTCGTCATATTTACATTGACACGGGGAGCGGGATGGGGCGTCATGGAGGGTGTCCATTTGAAATGGACTAGGCTGCACGATAGCAGTGTCAGTAATGTGCTGTATTATCGAAGACTCGACTACTGACTCAGGACACACACCCTCAATGGACCCTCTCGTGTGGCCAGCATAAACCGGAAAGTCTGAATTTAATTGCAAGATAGAAGACACACACGCACTTACTGTGGTTTCCTTGTTGTTATGTCGCTCCGCTTCATTCGTAGACTGTATGCATTCAGCAGCATCAGTAGGTAGGACAGGTGTGCGAGACGGTTCCGAGGATTCCGCCGAGAGCCATGAGCGTTCGGAGTCGTTACAGGCAGACTCACGGGCACGCTTCCTTTGGGCTCGAGTCTTTATGGCAGCACTCGTATATTTAACTATCGCCGAGGGCATTGTAGCGTTGGTGCGCATTGTATCCTCGGTTGCAAGATGGTATGTGCGGGGAGCAGGGGAGGCCGCAGGGAGAACCAAGAGGGGAGACCCGGAGCCTGCGGACTCCTCAGATTCAACCGGATTCCGTTTACTTTCGTGAGGCGGCCCCGGCGCGCCAAACAGCCGCACAACAGCCAGCGGCCTTTACCCCTATCGGGCTTAACGCCACGAGGGTGGAAGCCTCAGTGCTTTGAAGTCGTGAAGAGTCACGTGATAGGTCACGTGTCCTGTGTTAGCTCCGCCTCCTCCAGGAAGCGAGCAGATGCAGGCAAAAGCCCCTAGGCGGCATACAATGCTTTTACAAAAGCAGAACGTTCGTGGCAGAAAAGCGAATCCCTTCACATCCAGCAGCACTCGCCACTCGGGCGGAAGCCTCAGTGCTTTGAAGTCGTGAAGAGTCACGTGATAGGTCACGTGTCCTGTGTTAGCTCCGCCTCCTCCAGGAAGCGAGCAGATGCAGGCAAAAGCCCCTAGGCGGCTTACAATGCTTTTACAAAAGCAGAGCGTTCGTGGCAGAAAAGCGAATCCCTTCACATCCAGCAGCACTTGCCACTCGGGCGGAAGCCTCAGTGCTTTGAAGTCGTGAAGAGTCACGTGATAGGTCACGTGTCCTGTGTTAGCTCCGCCTCCTCCAGGAAGCGAGCAGATGCAGGCAAAAGCCCCTAAGCTTACAATGCTTTTACAAAAGCAGAACGTTCGTGGCAGAAAAGCGAATCCCTTCACATCATGCAGCACTCCGTTTATCAATCTGTAAACCTTCATATATTTGTAGGATTCCAGCAGCGATAAAGTGTGGCCCATTATCCGACCAGATGACTCTCGGTAGCCCGAACCTAGGAAAAAACTCTTTCAACAGAGTTTTTGCCGTGGTTATGTCCATTGCATCTTTGACAGGGAAGGCCTCAACCCACTTACTAAATGCACAAATGACAACCAACACATATTTAAAATTGTTGCAACGTTCCATTTCAATAAAATCAAAGTGGATAACCTCAAACGGAACAGAAGGTGGTGCGAAACTCCCTCTAGGAGTCGAGGTACCTTTTCCTACATTGTGCTGCAAGCAGACCATGCACCCTTGCACCCTTGGACAAAGCGCTCTGCAATTTTGAAAATGTCATCATTGGCCCATACACTGTGTAACATTTTAGTCAATTTATGCGCGCAGACATGGGTCGGCCCTATGGTGAGCCATAATGACCATCATTGTAATATAGGCGTCAGGGAGTAACCATTTTCCTTCAACATTGTCCACCCAACACCCATCATCATCCAATCTTCCGGCACCCTCGACCCATTTCTTGGTCTCCTCTACAGTAGCATCTGCTTGAATGTCTTTTACAGAATCGATACTTTCACCAAAAGTGCAAACATTTACAATTTCTCTTACAGCATACATTTCTGAACTAAAATCAGTGGCAGTTTGTTTAGCTATCTGATCAGCGAAAGCATTCCCTTTTCCTATATCATCTGTAACCTTTTGATGTGCTGTACATTTTATAATAGCTAACTGAACAGGGAGTGCGAGAGCTGAAAGTAATTGCACTATTAAAGTGCCATGCTGTATTTTCGTGCCATGTGAGGTCAAGAATCCTCGTTCTTTCCAAAGTCTACCGAAGTTGTGAACTATCCCAAAGGCATACTGACTGTCAGTATATATATTTACTGTAAGCCCTTCAGAAAGTTCACAAGCCCGAGTTAATGCTATAATTGTTGCGGCCTGCGCGGAATTATGCATAATTCTTTTGGTTTATACAATTGTACATAAAGTAGTGACAGCATAAGCAACCGTGGATGTACCATTCGGAAGTTTAAAACAAGAGCCATCACAAAATAGCTCTCCTTGTGGGCTATTCAAAGGTGTGTCTTTCAAATCGATTCTACCTTTAGTCTCTTGTTCTATCGTATGAAGGCAATCGTGTGACATTTCGTCACCATCAACAGTATCTTGCGGGACAGGTAAAAGTTCAGCCGGATTTAATACACAACACCTCTGAATTTGAATGTGGGGAGCAAACAAGATCAATTCGATCTTGTCAATCGTGCGGAAGTGAGGTGTTGCGTTTTTGTTCTATTCAATAAAATATCTACAGAGTGAGGTACCATTAGGGTTAATTCATGACCCAGGACCATTCCCTCGCTCTGTTTTACAGACGCAGCAGCAGCAGTGACAGCTCTCAAACATCTCGGCAAAGCGCATGCAACAGGATCAAGGGCGGATGAGAAATAGCTGCACGGCCTATTCTTCCCTCCATGTTCCTGCGTTAACACAGCCAAAGCACATCCATCACATTCATGCACACACAACACGAAGGCCTTTTCATAATTTGGAGTTCCTAAAACCGGCGCCGAAAACACCGCAGTTTTGAGCAAGTCAAATGCTGTCTGGTGTTCCAAAGTCCATGGCAATGGCAAAGAAATGCCCTTTTTTGTCAAAGCCAGCATTGGTTTAATCGTTAACGAAAAGTTAGGGATCCACAATCTACAGTAAGAAGCCATACCTATCAGGGCTCTAACTTCCTTCTGTGTATTTGGGACAGACATGCCAGAAATAGTTTTTATTCGTTCAGCTGTCAACCGTCTTCCCTCCTTTGACAGGAGATAGCCTAAATAGGTGACCTTCTGACAACAATATTGGAATTTTTTGAGTGAAGCTTTGTGGCCATGTTTTGCTAGATGACAAAGCAACAACATGGTGCCTTCTTTACAGGCACTCTCAGAATCAGCAGCCAAGAGGAGATCATCTACATACTGTAGTAACATGCAAGTAGTAGGCAACTCGAGGGTATCGAGCTGCTCTTTTAATGCCCTACTATAAATACTTGGACTCTCAGTGTACCCTTGTGGTGCACAAGTGAATGTGAACGAGCGTCCACCTAGGGTAAACGCGAACAAATACCTGCTATCCTAGTGTATGGGAATACTGAAAAATGCATTTTTGAGGTCAACAACGCTAAAGTGAGTGGCAGAAGCCGGAATCATAGTTAGTATCATTGTAACATCAGGTACAATGGGAAATTGAGGAGCCACAATTTTGTTAATAGCACGTAAATCAATTATAAACCAAAAGGGAATCGCATTATCACCTTTTTTGTATACTGGCAAAATCGGGCTGTTACACAAACTACCGGTAATTTCCTCAATTACTCCACGATGTACAAAATCAGAGACTATACATTTCAAAGCCTGTTCGCCTTCGACTGAGATCTTATATTGTGGAATACGAGGCAATTTTACTCCATGTTTCAGAATAATTTTAACAGGTTAAATTTGAAGGATGCCCACATCATTATCATCAATTGCCCATAAGCATTCTGGAATATTACTGAATTCTGGCGGTAATGGTTGAGTCAAAAACTGAGAGGCGAGTGATTGCTGAGGTGAAATTGTTAACCGAACTCCGTCCGGGGAACAATGTGTTACTGCATGCAATTCCTTCAACAAATTTAACCCCAGCAAATTCTCCCCACAGTTTGTGGTAAGTAGAAATGGACACTGCTCCGTGAAGGGACCCAGTGTTATCGGTACCAGCAAAGAGACCGGACAAACTACAGGTGTGCCTGAAAACCCTACGGAAATGTTGGACTGCCCTGACAGGGGAATATTTGGAACCCGTGAATGGTCAATGGAACATTTCTGTGCTCCCGTATCTACTAAAAATAGATGCTTCCTATTTCCCACCGCCATCTCAACGTAGGGACCTTTGTGATGAACGGGAATAGGCGTCGGTTCCAAATCCTGCTTCGGGCAATCCTAACAAAACAAAATGTCGTCAAAAGGAAGCTCTTCAGAGAGGTACGCGGCAGAAGCGTGATCACAAATGTTTCTATTATCCACATTCGAAACTTGCTTATCCTGTGACGGAGGTTGCTGTGATTCTGGTGCAAACTGACCTCTGCTAGGGCCCCCTGCACCTGGGCGACCTCTGGATCGTCTACCCATGTTCCCAAATGACCTTTGCTGCAAGGTCGGACATTGTGCGTGCCAGTGACCTTTCTGTCGACAATAGGCACACTGGTTAATGGTTACCAGAGCCAGGGGCGTACTTCCCTGTGGAACGTACTGACCTCTAAATTGATTACCCCCTCTAGGGTTTCTAACAATCTGTTGTAATAGAACGTTTGTTTTCAGGTCACCCTTTTTTTTCTCAAGTTTTTCCTTTTCATTATTCACACGATTTTCATAGTACTGAGCCATGTGCAGTACTTCTGATTGAGACTTCGCCTGCCAAGCGCTTTCGGAAGACATAATCTGTAACTGGATGTCAGGTAGCAATCCACGTAAAAATGTGTCGACAAACAGCCTTTTCCCTGACTCTGTGCCTAAGTCTTGTCCACTGAAATCTGAAAATACCTGTTCAAACCGATTGAAGAAATCGGTAGCACCCTAAGACTTTCCTTGGACACAGGCCGTAAGCTTGTCCCAAATGATTCTTTTTTCAGGAACTATAGTTTTTAATTTTACAATAATCCTATCAGGCAAAGTTAATATCACTTGAGGCGGTCGCTCGTGAGCTGGTCTTTCTCTGTCGAGCCTAACCACGTTATCCCATGTATCTCCTAACCCAGGTACATCATCTACAGTCCTAATCTGTTTCCACAAATCAACTGGCAGGAGCACGGGAAATAATAAATCAATATCAGTTAAGGTGAATACCGATGATTGTAAGACTCACTCTATTTCTTTATAGAACCCTGTCGGATTCTTTCTTATATCAGGAATAGATTGCTTTATAGTGTTCACTTCCTGTCTTGAGAACGGGACGTGAACAAACTGCGATACTTAATGTGCAGGAATGTCCACCGCGAGTATTTCTTGTGCAGCATCGGCCGCAATCTCAACTTAGTATTCCTTGTGCAGCACCGGCCACAATCTCAACTTTTGGGACAAATGTCAGAGAGACCTCTCTCATAGGTAACTGAGAAGTAGGTCGCTCCGAACGCTTACTAAGCAACAGAGCCAAATCCAGCGCTAAGGCAGTCGAAGAAGTATCAATCGAAAAGGCTCTCTTATAAACACTCTACAATTCTGCGGGACAACACATCTTTCTTTTAATACAGTCATTCTGCAGGTATTCTACCATAACCTGTATCACTTTCTTTTGCATTTCTAACGTATACTGACCATATGTGTCATATACTTCATCAGGAGTTATCGACATATCCGAAATCCATCTTATCGCATGCTTTGTACAAATTTGCGCTTCCTCACCTTTTAATTTTCGGTGAGGAGAAAACCGTTTTTGTAAGAACATAATACCTAAACTATTACCATCTGCTTCTTCATTCTGTAACTCTTCCAACTCCTTCCTATACACAAAAATCCTCTTGACATGCTCATATACTTTCTGCGCAGTATCTCTGGACAATGCTAAGGTGTTCAAATCCCGTAACCCTTGTGGGAGATCTACATCGTTTAATCTATTCCACATTATACTCAAATGAATCCCTAACCCTTCAATAAAAACATTTTTCTCAGGAATACTTTTTAGATTTTTGAGTGTGGAAAAAACATCAGCTTGTTCACCCTTCTCCATACAATGTTTAGCCCAAGCAATCAATTCATTCTTTTTATCTGGGGACACAGTATTACGAGTCACAACCCTTAATCCCGCGCCCTGGTCTACTACAAGCGATGCAGAATCACTTGGAAGAGGGAGAGTAGGCACATTCTGAATATCAACAGGTGGAGACAAGGGGGCAGGCAAAGGAGCGGCGGCTGGAAGAACAACAGGAAGAACAACAGGGAGGACCGGAGGAACTATAGGAGGAGGAATAACAGGAAGGGGCAAAGCACCAGGAGGAGGGACGTATGGGGGTGGCGCAGAGGTATTGGGCCTTCATTCATGCAAAAGTTTATTAATCAATTCATCTGACGTATGAAAATCTTTTGAAGGGTACAATTTTTGAATGCCTAATTGAAACGCTCTGTCCGTTTTCCTAACTGACTCCAATTGTTTATTTTGATCATATAACCGTGCCTTTTCGACACTCGTCATATGTCGATGCATATGTTTCTCTCTACTCTTTTGTTTCTGCAAAGCTTCTGTTTTCCAACTGTGCAATGCGTCAAATGCTGCAGGTCTAGCCTTTTTCTTTACCAATACAGACTCTAGATAGTCTATACGAGGGGTTTCAAAGCTACCATTGGTTGGCCACCAAAGATTAGAGTTATGTCTGGTCTGTCTGTCTGTGCCAAATGTCATTAAATGCTATACTACCAAAGACTTTCTTACAGTACATAGTACATGCCGGCGACCCCTCCTGTGGTGCGGGACGGCTATCTTCCAAAGATTGTCTGTCGCTGCGGAATAATGCCCTGAAGCAGGCAGACAATTTCCCAGGCATATCAAAGTTCTGGTGTTAGCTGGTCAAATAATTGTGCTCGCGAGTACAATGCGCCAAATTCAAATTGTCAGGGTTACATTAAGAATCGGGTCACGATTCACCTGACCAAAGGACTGGGAGGCCCGATCGGGTTACTAAGGACAATTCTAAGGACCTAACCTACAGTATATAAGTTCGGCAAATTTACCCACCTCGATATATGGACCCTCGTCAAGACGTCGTCTCGGGCTACAGCTCACCGTTCAGGGATCGGATCGTGCAGTTCTGTGGAGGAATTCACTTCTCGTCCAGAGGGGCCGTTTCTGTTGGCACCGTCCAATCCCGGTCCGATAGCCGAGCCAACCTTCAACGAGACGAAGTCGATCTTGAGGTTTCCTATTCGGGTGCCATCTGTGGAATTAGAAAATACAATATTAAGGCTTTTACACCATGCAAAGAGAAATACACCGACACGGGCTTGTAAAGATTCCCAGAATCTTTATTGCAACACTGTACAGATTACAAAACAAAGTACACAAATAGCTATTTGGCCGTCAATACATCACAGAGACCATCAGCAGGGTTCAATGTGAGCAGTGAACAGGAATTGCTAGCTGGACATCAGCGTATTTATACAGTTTCTTTATAACGATGTCCAGCCTCCTACAAGTTAATCATGTACTAGGCTAGGGTCGCACCAGGTTTACATATCTCGTGCATGCGTTATACTTTTTAATACATTTACTAACAAACACTATTATTCTCTGGGTTTAACTTTACACTCTTTACACATTGCTTTAATGCAGGTCAAACAGATGTTTCGCATGACATGTTTAAATAGCGTTATTGTTCTTATATACTGTAGGTTAACATCGCCGATTCAAGTAATCCCCTGATCCCGAGGTCAACAAAGGACAAGGTCTACATGACCCTAACATGTAGCCTGCAGGCAGGTTGGACATTAACTCTCCTACAGAGGTTGAAGAGGTTAAAGTAAAAACAAGAGAACACAGGTCGGCCATTTTAGGCCAGAGGGTGACTTTGCATGATAAACTAAAATGGCGGCTTTAACCTCAAATGGAGGCTTGATTCACTTAAGGTCGCGACCTTGCAATACAGACTTCCTCGCAAAGCGACTGGGCATAGGCCAACATATACAATGAGGACGAAACAATATTATATCAGTTTTAACAACCTGACCGCACTTTTTTCAGGAAACCACGTCTGGTAACTTCATTGAACAATAGTTGGCGTCACATATTATGGCAAAAAAGTGGCGAGCAGCAGAGCAGATAGACATCAGTGGGACCCACTGTTTACAATCTCCCAAGGGACAGGAGTCACCACTAAGGTTCATGTACTCCCTGGGATTTACATGTGCTTGATTGGTGAGCAGACACATGCACCAAAAAAGATGGTGTCAGGAAAGACAATATTCACATAGTGGACACAATCATCAGATGCTCCCTAGAAGTCACATGCATGTTTGCATTGAAGGTATGAATATGTTGTAGTAGATGCTAAAGAAGGCAACGGGAATTTTGTCACATGACACACACATGCAATGAGCCCAATACAATACAAAAAAGCCCTATAGATGCACAATACTTGCTGAAACTCTTGGATACCCAAAACGCATGTGATTATGCATGCTACTGCAGTCCATGAATGTAGAAATGAGGGCCCATGTGGCTTTCAAAGTGGTGACATTCACAGTGTCCTTGTCCCACAACACACTACCAATCCAATAAATAATGTGCCCGCAAAAATGTATCCTGACAAACAAGTCGCAGTTTTTTGTGGAGACATTATTACATTGAACATGCAGGCGAAACCCCCGTAACCCCAGATTTTTTTTTCTTTTTGCAAGGGGAACAGGAGGCATCCCCGCAACCTGTCCCCATACATAATGTAACTATATATAACGTTGCCAATGTCTTTTCCCAGCGACATTATGTATGGGGACATTATGTATGGGGACATTATTACCTGACACCTCCAATATGTTGTGCTTGCACTGTAGGATGGACATGTATTTGTGAAACGGTTGGATGGTCACAAAACACATCCATGCCACAACCTAATGCATGATGCTCCCCTTCCCCCTCTCTCTGATACATTAATCTGCTTGTCTGACTTGTCCTGTCATGATCAGTCTAGACACACGCACAGCTCCCACTAAAGACTGTGACCTCAATTAAGTGAAATGTCCAGTTGATGACACAGAACAAGAAGAAAAAGGTGACCCAGCAAATGCCAGCATCCATTCATGCATACGCACATGGGAAAAAAGAAAAGAGTCATGCCATGTCCAATCACTGAAGCCTTGTATGAATAGAACCTCTGGGAACATAACAAAAAGAATGTCAATGACAGTTGTGAAGGCATAATACTGGCCTTCACCTGACTGTTTATAAACCAAGCAATTGCAAGCCATTTTGGAGGCTTTGGTTTGGGGGCATTGAACAGGAGTATCAGTTCCGCCTCCCATTCCTTCTCTGCCTTTTGAATACCATAGGCTTACAGCCAGGGTGCTATTTCCATGGACGCCGACACCTATCGATTGCCATGGAATATCCATTTAATTGACACCAGTCAAAAGGGTATGCAGTGATTTTAACTAATTAAATTACATGTTATAACGGAACAATATCAGATTTTTGTTTAAAATGTATATGGGGAGGTGTAAGGGGTTAAAACTGGTGGGAAGGGGCTTAGGGTGGGGTTAAAAGCATATGGAAACATGGGATTTGGGGGTACCCCCATAATACAAAATAATAAAAAAACATAAAAATGTAAGAACACACTGGACAGGTTCTGGTTTTAAATCAAAGTAGTCATTTATTGACTAAAAAAAAAAAAAAACTGAGGAAAATAAATATCAGGATAACTCTCCTTAAAGGTAGTCCAAATACAGCTTTGGTCTAGGGCTCCTCTGAGGATAAGGATAGAACCTGGTTTTAGTCCTCATAAGCCCAACGCAGTTCTGAAGCTCTTTCTTCGCCCTTGTCTCTATTATGAAAAAGAAGGGAGAAACACACGTTAGTCCTTCCTTGCTGTCTGGTTTATATAGGGGCTGTCGACTCCTAAACCAATCAGGATCCTTAGATAAGCCCCCCAGGCCCCGCCCCCTTCTTCCTAGAATGGAGGGTACCATAATGAAGAAGGCACTGTGGCTGCGTGTAGATTGCTATTGAAAGTTTTATGCACCAGAGTTCGAGGTGAGAAAACCCCAGCGTCCTTGATGAATACTTTGTTGTTTGAACACAGTCTCTGTTCTGATGTGCAACAGCCCCATCCCCTTTCATCTGGGCTCCCCGCATAGTGGACCTCCCTGCTTCCCAATGTGTATGTGTGGTTGGGGAGACACGTGTGTCCAACCCCAGCGCTCTCTCCTGAACCCGATGCCCCCAGGCGTCCTCTTCGTGCCGTCAGCCGCCTCAAGGATACTCAAGTCCCCGATTTTCTGCCTCTCTGCACCCACCCCGTCGCCTGCGGCTCGCCTGCCACAAGATAGACGGCACTCTCTGTTCACCGCGCTGTCGCTTGCTGGGTGGTCTGGCCTGAGAGTGTAATTTCCTCACCATGCATCGTCTGCAGAGTTCTCGACTTCCCGCCTGGTTTCAGGGTTGGAGCCACCATCCTTGGGCAGGAGTTCATCGGGAGTCCTTCGGACTGAAGAAGGGGCTTACAAAAATAATTAATAGTTTTCATTATAACATTTTCGTTATTACAGCATTCTCTGTAATTTAATTTGTTAAAATCCCATGTAACCATCAAACGTAGATTAATATGACAGAAGTCCATTGTAAATTCTCCATAGAATGAGCATATGGCCATTGGCATGTACAACATTGCTAACACAAAGTACTAAACTAGGGTGTCAAGACTGCACATTGCAAATAATAAAATCACGCAGGGGACCTGTTTGCATTTGCTGATGTGAAAAGACAATGCTGTACTGTTTACTCCAAATCCCACACATGCATCTTGTATATAAACATGAAGCGCAGGATATCAGAAATTTCACAGTGGTATGTAGATATCTGTTTAGGGCACTGTGGCTTGAATGGAGGGGTCCAAGGTTCCAGTACTGCCATGTGGATGCGCATGCTGAGGTCACGTTACCAACAGAAATTGTCAATAAATGCATATGGCACTGTCCATCTGGAATAACTGTTTTGCATTGCCTTTCTATAACCACACGTTATTAAAACAATCCATGTCACCCATGCCACCACACATCGCATAGCAACATGATTGTTTTGCATTGTAGCAAACATCATACAGTGCAGTCGGTCATGCCCATATCCAACTGAATCATATATCCATTCTTTTGATCCACCATTACTGCAGTAATGAATCATCAGGAGTAGATTGTGTTTTACACATCACTGCCATGCATACATATGTGTTGTACATGGGTATCATGCAACATCGTTCCATGTACCTTCCATGCTATCATTGTGCCTTGGTCCAGGGAATGCAAATGATACAGTAGATGAAGAGGATTTGGAGGACGATGATGGCTACTATGATGACACCATAGAGTGGGAAGGCAACCTGGCCATGGATATGATGGAGAGTGTGAAGACAATACCATTGAGCCCCAGACCATCTCAAGAAGAAGCCAACACCTGCATGTCCATAGTGACCAGGGCACTGCCACCACTGCCACTACCATGGACACCTTCACTGTGGTCCCTTGTGACATCCAACAGTTGAGGCTGAGGACACTGTGGAAGTGGTGGAGAAGCTTACCACCCCTCACCGCCATGGATACATGTCTCCAAAGGCTGGGAATGCAGTATTCTGAACTTCCTTTGGAGACCATTGGATTGTGCAGGGTTTATAGTCATTTTTCGAAAAAAAAAATGTCGACTTTTTTTATACGTTTTTTATTCGAAATGGGGGGGTTCCCCCCTTAACCCCCCTTTTTTTTTTTTTTTGTTTTACCCATTTTTTTTTTACTCCCGGACCCCAAAATAAATATATAATTAAAAAAACCGGAATTCGACATTTTTGTTTTCGACATTTTTTTTTCAAAAAAATAGTCATTAGACATTTTTTTCTCGAAAAAATGACTGACCACCATTGTGCAGGCATCCACCATTTCCAACACACCTCCTGCACCCACTGCTCTGGCCCCTCTGTTTGTCATTATTTTGTGGATGTCATTGAGAGACTATCCATGGAGTCAGTCCAGGCACAGATGGAGGATAATGAAAATGAATTTATGGAAAAGTGCTTGGCCCTTGGCCTAATGTTGAGGCGTTAACAACAGTCCCTGGATGATGTTTACCATGACTTGGAGGCAGCCAGCTGGCTAAGGCCAGATCTACTTGAAAAGGTTTGGGCAGCAAGACAAGAGGCCAGGGAGAATACTCGGCTTACCTGAAAGCAGGCATCTCTGTCACTACTGCTACAAATCTGTGGAGACTTGTGCACAGGCAAGGGAGTATTCTCAGCTTGGCAGGGAGCAAGAGGCTCACTGCAATCAGAGGCCTAAGCTGGGGCCGGTGAAGATGCCTAACTGGCATGAGAGCAGGTATCTGCAAACGTTGTGGTGGCTCTGGAGGCCTATGCTAGGGTCAGGGACGATGCCCAAGTCCCAATGAGCAGGCTTCTGCAGCAGTTATGGCCACAACAGAGGCCTACACCCAGGCCAGTGAGGATGACCGATTGGCCACTGCTAATTCTGGGGAGACCTACACTCCGGCCAGGGAGGATGGTTAACTGCCTGAGAGCAGTCGTCCTAGGCTGCTTGCAATGCTATTAGTCACTCCTCAGCTGTGGTGCAACATTTGGCCCACATCATAGACCCCCTCTGCTGCTGGATGATAGAAGCCAGCCTGCAAAAAGAAAGTTGCAGGTTGCAATACCAGAACTACTGACCCCCAGAAGCAGTTAATTTCCCTCATGCATGAGTATGTGGGTAGGAAATTCATCCCCACTTGTATATTACCCATCACCAACTCTTCCCCCTCATCACAACAGTTTCCAGTGGGTCATACACCAGTCTAGCGCTTATGCCGTTGGAATTGTATTCATGGTTTTAATGTCTGCTGCCTGTTTTGTTCTTCACACTGTTTCAGCCTGCACCTGTTAGACCTTGACTTGGGCATTTTATTTCCATAGAGTCTGGACAATTCTTTTTGGGATATTGATTTGGACATGCTTTTTTCGGCAGGCATTTTCCAGAACCCACATGATGCAGTGGCGTAGCATGATTATTTCCCTGTTCAATACATCCACTGCGAACATGAGCTGTGCTGCATGTCCTATGGTAGTGTTTGTCTCATGCCGATGGTAAACCTTAGAGATCTGGCAGGAGTATGGAAAAAGCTGGAAGACGTGGTACGTCCAAATGCACGAAAACACAGCGCATCGGAAAAAGTGGCGGTATTAGTAAACCACCACATTTACTGACACGTGATCTCATTTCCTGATCTGCGAGACTCAACCAATGACCGCCTGACATCTGTTCTAAAATGGAGTGGAATAAAAAGTGTTAACCTGTAACCGCCAGGCTTTACACATGTTTGTGTTTTATTAATCCTGGTGTTTAGCACTATTTCTCCACTTCTCCTCA
Organism: Ambystoma mexicanum; assembly: GCF_040938575.1. Lineage (NCBI taxonomy): Eukaryota > Metazoa > Chordata > Amphibia > Caudata > Ambystomatidae > Ambystoma > Ambystoma mexicanum. The sequence goes on from NC_090932.1 coordinate 810,879,974, forward strand.
GAAACGATTAATTATTTTAGCACTGAGAGTTCTTTGCATAAAAGTGCAAATAGAACCGGTCCTCTCTGTGCAGACGCCATTTTGGGCAAAATATCGTTATTATAGTTTCAAGATTCATGATCCAGGGCATTAGTTTGCTATGCCAATTATTCCATGATAAGTTTGCAAGATTGCCTCATTTATGCCAGCCTGATTGTAACGTAAACATCTAGCCCCAGTGCTGAGCTACACACAATAATGGTCTTGACAAATTCTTATGGTTCCAGGGCAGACATGTTGAATAGCTCAGACCAGACTTAAATGGGCCAGAGATGACCTATAAGGATTTCCTCCTAAAAGTAATAGCATTACCATAATCACATATTGGAGAATACGTTGTTGTCATACTACCCACTGCCTCTATCATACCCTCTGCTTGGCATATACTGGAAATACCAGTCTTTTCAAATCAGCAGTGGGTAAATTGTGTGTCATATCTGTGGATCAACTTTAACTCACATCTGCATTCTACAGCCAATATGTTTCATTTATAAAATTGGGGCCATTGTTACATCTTGGATTTGATAGGTTTGCTAACTTCCTACTTGATAGGAACTATTCCAGTAATGGGGGTAAAATCATATGTGTGAAATGAGCCTTGCAAGCTCAGCTCCTAGAGTCTTAGGGCCCGACTCACGGAATAATCTGCTCTGAAAATCCGGTTCTGGAGTGCAAAATCGAGGCAAAGTCCCTGTTCGTAGATTTGTGGAAGACAATGTGCAGGGGTTACCTGGGACTTGCGAGGAATCTGTGCTCGTCACTGCAACCCCACGAACACCTTGCGCAAGACTCCAAGCAAAGGGCCGGCCGAGCCTGTGAAGTCACCTAAAAAGGGGGCAGAACACATGGAATGAGTGTCAACCCTGGGGCAAGGTTCCTAACACTCCTCCTCTCCTGGCTCTTCAATGGAGCTGTCTTGTATTTCAGATACCTTCTTCTGAGGTGATTTCTTCAGCTCCTTCGTCTTCCTTTCTTTCTTTTGGTGTAAGTAGGGGCAACCTCCCTCCGAGGCCACCTTGACAAGAATAGATTCCAAGTCTAGAGGACTCCAGAGAAGCAAGCCTCCAAACAAGGAAAAAGCCCTTCCAGCACAAAAAACCATGAACAGCAGTAGATCTGGTGCAAGTAGTGGAAGTCACTATGAGTGCTTGATCTGATGTTGAAATCCCTCCTGGATAGAGAGCCTCTTCTCAAGGTCATCAAGAAGTCTCGAGGGGACCAGTGTTATTTCACTGTAGCAGTTGCCTTCACTGAGTCGGCAGGAGCAAGAGGTACCAGTATGAGAGCTGTCAGGAGCAAAACGTACTAGTATGAGAGCCGGCAAGAGCAAAAGGTACTAGTGAGGTAAACAGCAGCAGATTTGACAGCTAGACGTTGTTTGCAAAGCCGCTTGAAAAACAGCGAAGGGTAAGCTAGTAGACAGAAAAAAATAGTGAAAGCTAAAGAGGAAAAAAAAGCAAGATACCATACATGAAGGACACGGTGGAGGAAAGATACGATAGAGAAAATGCTGAGAAAGTAAAACAAGACAGAAGCCCTAAGAAGAGAAAGAAAATACGGGCAAAAGACAGAAATAAAAATACCGGAAGAGGAGGTACTGGACCAAAGGTAAGAGTAAACAAAGAGGTAGAGCTAACCTCAAAGAAAGTATACAAAGATGCCAGACAGCAGAGAAAGGGCTAGAAAAAATAGAAAGTAAGTCCCTAGAGCGGGTGAAAGGAAGGATCAGTGCGCGGAAGAGACTGCTCGGGAAGAAAGACATAAAAGTGCAAACAAAACCTGAAAGCTATTACCTTAAGACGAAGAATGCACCAGAGCGTGCGGAGGAGACCGAGGAATGAAGGAAGGCTAGGAGGGCTACAAAGAAGGAAAAGACTAGGGAATGCTAGAACGCTGTAAACACAGGAACCGGCAACGCTTCACCAAAAGATGGATACAACGCAAGGAAGCAACCTTCTGTGCACAGTAATATGGGTAGGGATGCCATCTTGAAAAGGACTAGACTGTCAGGATGGCACTATAGGAAGCCATCTGAGGAGTACTTGCATCTCTGCCAGCACTTCCAAGGGTGGTGCATGACAGTATGCCCCCTTCTATACAGGCTTCCCCCGGGTTTTCCTGTGAAAAGTCTGTGAAAACGTTGCACCAGCCTGGCGGCATGTATATGGGATCTAGGCACCCAGGTTCTTTCTGACTTGGGGTATCCCTGCTAGTGCACAAGGTATTGCAAAAACCCCTTTCTATAGCGGGGGTCCACCGGCCTGTCCACCTCATATTCATCTGGCTAGGGTGGTACCATCGTAGTTGTTCTCTGGATGGGTCTTCTGAAAGGATCTGTTACATGAGCCTTGAGGAGGGATGAATGAAACACAGGTGAACCCTCCTTAGGCAGCCGGGTAGCTGCAGTTTGAATGCCACTGGATTAATCTCGGACAGTATCCGGTAAGGACCGATATAACGAGGGGAGAACTTGCCCAGATGTGTCCAGCAGGGTAGATACTTGGTGGACAACCAAAAACGCATTCTTGGTTTCCAGTCGGGATTTGGTCCACGTCTTGGGTCAGCGTATCTTTTGTAGGTCTTTCTATTTTCCTCAAGTGATCGTAGAGCATCCTTGTGAACTTGACTGAGGTCAAACAACATACTATTCACAGCAGATGCCTTAGAAGTAGAAGTACCGATCTTGGGAAAATGTTGCAGATTTAAGCCATAGGTACATTTGAAGGGGCTCATGTTTATGGCAGTATGATGGGTGTTATTGTATGCAAATTCTGCCATAGGGATTAAATCAGACCAGTTGTCTTGCTCTCTATTGTAGAAAGAGCAGATATATTTTTCCAGGTTAGCGTTCAATCTCTCGGTCTGGCCATTAGACTGGGGGTGAAACCCTGAAGAAAGAGCCCTTTTTATGCCCAACTGTTCACATAAAGAAGACCAAAACTTTGAGGTAAATTGAGAAGCTCGATCGGAAACGATGGTCTGGGGGATGCCATTTAATCTCACTATGTACCTCAGGAAAATAGTCACCGTCTCAGAAGCAGAGGGCACTGCTGAAAGGGTGGAGAAATGTGCCAGTTTGGAGTAGGAATCGACAGTTACCTTTATGGCAGACTTCTTGTGAGAAGGATGTAACTCCACAACAAAATCTATAGATACCTGCTCGCAAGGCCAGGAAGGTAATACACCTTGTTGTAATAAGCCCAAGGGCCTTTGTCTTGAGACCTTGCTTGTAGCACAGACAGGACAGGAAGTCACGTAAGACCTGACATCCTGACATAAGGTTGGCCACCAAAAACTTCTAGAGATAAGTTCAAGAGTAGCCTTCTGTCCCTTATGTCTGGCCAGAAGAGAGTCGTGGCATAGCTGCAAAGCCTTCCTTTGTACGCTAACTGAAGGAAAATACAGAGCTGTTCCGTGAAACAGTAAATTCCCGGTTTTCTGCAACTTGTAACAGACAAGCTCCTCTGGCTTACAATTGTTCGAATCAGCCTGTACCTCTTGGAGGAAGGTGTAGACTACTGCCAGGAATTTTCTAGTTGGTAAGATCTTCTCCTTATCAAAGAAGGGTTCTCCCTCCACCAGCCAGCTACGTGACAGAGCATTGGCTACCTTGTTATGAGACCCCGGAAGGTAGGTAATGTGAAAGCCAAACTTTGAGAAGTAGTAGGGCCCTTCTGGCATGCCTGGAATTTCTGCATTCCATCTGTTTGAACACCTTGAGGTTGCGATGGTCTGTGCGGATCAAAAATGGGTGAGTAGCTCCTTGTAACAAATGCCTCCACTCCTCATAGGCTTGCCTAATTGCCAGCAATCCCTCTCCAAAACCGAATAGTTCCTTTCGCTTAAGGAAAGAGTTTGTGAAAAGTAGGCAATAGGGTGTTCTTGGCAGTCCTGTCCCTCCTGTAGGAGGACGGCACCCAAGGCACCACCAGAGGCATCGGTCTCAAGGATGAAGGGCTTAGATTGGTTGGGTAAAACCAACACCGGAGCGGAAGTAAAGGGCTCTTTGAGCCTAAGGAAGACGGCTTGTGCTTCTGCATTCCAAGCAAATGTTACCCCTTTCTTGAGGAGTGTGGTAATGGACAGGACCACATCCTAAAAAGTTTGGTATAAAGCTGAGGTAAAAATTTGCCAATCCCAAAAATCACTCTATGTGTTTCACAGAGCTGGGTTCGGACCAACGTGTCACTGCCCTAACCTTTTCTGGATCCATGCGTATTCCGCTGGCAGATAAAATAAATCCCAGGTATGGCAATTCGGTAGCTTCAAAAGTACATTTTTTCTGGCTTAGCGTACAGTTGATTACTCTTGAGTCGTCGTAGTACCTCTGTCACGTGTTTACGGTGTTCCTTCAAATTGGGGGAGAAGACCAAGATGTCATCAAGGTAAACTACAACCGATACGTAAAGCATATCAGCAAAGATCCTGTCCATAATCCTTTTGAACACCGCTGGTGTGTTCACCAAGCCGAATTGCATCACTCGATACTCGTACAAACCCACTGGTGTTCTAAAGGCTGTCTTCCATTCATCGCCCCTTCTGAATCTCAGCAGATGGTAAGCACCCCGTAGGTCTAACTTGGTAAACACATGAGAATCTTGTACTGGTTTGAGAATATCCCAGATAAGTGGCATATGATATCTGTCACGCATGGTAATGTTGTTCAATCCTCTATAATCAATGCAAGGGCGAAGTTCAATGGAATCCTTCTTGGACACAAAAAACAGGTATGCCCCTCCTGAAGACTTAGAGTCCCTTATTAGTCAGTTCTTGAGATTAGCCTCTGGGTAGCCCTTCAAAGCATTCTTCTCCAGCTGGGAAAGAGGGTACATGCGGCCGAAAGGAAGAGGAGTATCATCCTTGAGATCAATTCTGCAGTCTTCCGGACGATGAGGTGGGAGGAGTCGGAGTACAACTTCTTCAAAGACATCTGCAAAGGCTTGATAATGAACCGGGACAGAGGATACAATAGCGCATGAACTGGTGGTCATGCAGTCAGACGTAACTACCTCTATGGGATCCTTAATACAGTGCTGACAGCAATATGTAGAATCAAAACTTAACTTGTTGGCACTCCAATCTATCCAGGGGTTGTGTAACCTTAACCAAGCAATGTCCAGAAAAACAGGAAAATGTGTGGCCCTGATTACATCAAATTTAAGTATTTCAATATAGTTACCCATAGATATCTGGGTTGGTCTTGTTTCCATGACAATAGGTCCAGAAGACAATGAGCGACCGTCCACACCTTCCACTGGTATAGCTTTCTTTTTTTCCTGTAAAGCAATGTGATTTTCCTCTGCCCAGGTTATGTCAATAAAATTGCCGGCAGCTCCACAATCCAGCATGGCAAGTACAGGGATAGTGGTATCTGGTGCCACCTCAAATGCTACCTGGAATACCATTAAGCGATTGTCCCCTTCATTTCCTGAACCGCTGTCTCCTGATCTTGTGTTGTCGCAAGGATTTGTACTGCCTTCCCCGTTGAATCCCTTGCATAATTTTGGGGCATGGTGTTTCCTTGACGATGTGGAGGTACTTCAGGGCAGTGCCGCAGTAAATGTCGAGAGGATCCACAACACATACAAAGGTTCAGTTCTCAACGTCTCTTTCGTTCCTCTGCTGTCAACAGCGCTCTTATAGCTCCAATCTGCATAGGTTCTTTGCATACCATCCTTTCCTTCATTACTGGTGGTTGATTGGACATTGGAGGATAGAACCGAGCCTTCCTCATCTCATGGAGTCTCTCATTTAGCCTGTATTCTATCTGGAGAACGAACGTGACTAGTTCCTGGAAACTGTTTGGTCGTGCTATGCGGGCAAGCTCATCTTTGATGTCCTCCTTCAGGCCTCTATGAAATATGGTCTGTTGTGCTGAATCTGGCCATCCAGAGCTCAAGGACAAACTCTGAGATTGAGTGACGTATGTCTGGACGTCCTGTGTTCCTTGATTAATGTCCATCAGTGCTTCATAGGCAGTAAACTGAACTTCTGGACGTTTGAAACGAGCCTTTAAGTTTTGAACAAATAGGTTGTTATCACCCACCGATGGGTATTGGTTGGTTACTAGTGGAGTAGCTCAGGCCAAAGCACTCCCTACTAGGTTGGCGATCAAGAATCCTACCCTGGATCTCTCTGTTTCAAACGTTTTAGGCCTACAGGAAAAATAGACAGAACAGGCATCCAGGACTTCTTTCATAAGCTTGGGATTACCGTCATACTTTCCGAAAGGGATTGGCATCGGAGGCAGGTCGCCTCTGCCTTCATCTCTAGTCACAGCCTGTTGACGAAGGGCTAGATTCTCCACATGTAGAGTCTGTACCTCAACCCTCAAACATTGAATTACGTTACATAGTTCTTGGCATTTCTCCACTGAAGCCATCTCTACTTGTTGGCGTTGTATATTGTCAACCACGGGGAAAGGTTCCCAACACTCCTCCTCTCCTGGTTCTTCAATGGAGCTGTCTTGTGTCTCAGAAACCTTCTTCTGATGTGATTTCTTCTGCTCCTTTGTCTTCCTTTCTTTCTTTCTTTCTTTCTTTTTTTTTGTATATTTTTCTTTTTTTTAAAACTTTTATTTTTATTGTCATATGCAAAGCAGGTACAGGTTCAGAGCACTCAAGGAGGCAATATAGCATTACATACATGCATGGTAGATCACAAGGCATGTGAAAAAGGGTGGATCAGTAGAAGCACTCCCTAATATTATATATTTAAAAATTAGTTTAATCAATGGTGTAAAATAATATCAATACTTTTTTTGAGGTGCGGGGGAGGAAACGTGAACCTGGCACAGGATCACTGCAACAGTATATGTAGAGGAAAAACGAGGATCCAAAAGTAGGAACCCTCCCGTCCCCTGCACTCTATCATAAATCCATCAAAGGATGGTTCAACAAACTTTCAAAAGCATTAGTAATAGTTAAACAATAGTTTTCAAATTAGATGGAAAATAAAAATAAACATTCAATGATTTCATAAAGACACCAAAAGGTGGTTTTAATTATAGTCACAATTAGTTAACCATAAAGCCTTAGTGTACAAAAAGCCAAAATGACTCTCTAAAAAATACCATGAAAACAATAAGCAATGATAGTCCATGTATACAATTTATGGCTGACGCGTTTCGGGATACATATCCCTTCTTCTTGAGCCTAGTTGATTTGGACTGCGGAACCTTAAGTTTAAATCAAGGTCAAGTGTAAATTTCCACTCAAAGCATGGTAAAACCGTTTGTGCCAATTCTTTCCGCCGGTCAGTGAAGGAGAACTGCTCTTTTCAAAAGTGCATAGTGCCTCTAAAGTCGTAAAATCACAAGGCATGGCAATCACAGGCAGCTTCACTGTTAGCAATTGACATTCAATCATGGCAACAGTATACAGCTTATTCATGGGGGGAGACATACTGGATGTTAGGATTTCATCAGACTCTCTGTTGAGATAGCTACAAAAGGCCGTCCAGATATTCCTGGGGCAAGACTGTGCAGGTAAGGTAGCTATGTACTCCTCTTCACAGGTTTGTGTCCATGTGAGGGCAGCAAGCCACATCTTAAAGGTAGGGGGGGTTCTCTTCCAACATTGTAGTATGCATTTTTTGGCCGCCATGCTTCCCACATTCGGGAATCTGGCCATTTTCCTTAGCTCATCTCCCCTCCAGATCCCAAACAGCAACGGCAATGGGTCTGGATCGATTAGTGTACCCGTAATCTCGGATAGTGCAGCCAGTACTTCTCTCCAGAATGCGTATAGAGTAGGACATGACCAGAACATATGCGTATGATCAGCGCCCTCGGCCTGGCATCTAGGACATGTCTGTAAATCCCCCCAGCGATCTTCGACAGTCTATGTGGGGTGTAGTACACTGTACTTAGTATTTTGTACTGCATGCAGCGATATCTAGCACTCAGGGACACCTTCCTGGTATGGGAGCACATATCCTTCCACAATGCATCTGTGATGTCCAAGCCGAGTTCGGTGGCCCAGACATCCCGGACCTTAGGAGTCGAGCTAAGGAGTTTCGCAAGTAAAATTTTATATAGAGCGGAGACCACATCCCTACTATTACTGGAATTGGCAATGTATTGCAATTCTGGGTTGGTTTATAGTCATAATACCGAACTTATAAATCTCGAAAAAAAAAATCTCGAAAAAAAGGCCGAACAAAAAAAATATCGAATTTTTTTTAATGACTTTTTTTTCGAAATGGGGGGGTTCCCCCCAATCCCCCTTTTTTTCTATTTTTTTTTTATTTTAACCCTTTTTTTTACTTACCTGACCCAAAAAATACATCTATAAAAAAAAAAATCGATATTTTTTTTTTCTGCCTTTTTTTTCGAGATTTTTGTTATTCGAGATTTTTTTTTCGGCCTTTTGACCGACCACCTTCTGGGTTATCTGGAGGTTCCTCCGGAAATGATGACCACATACCGCGGAATGCAGCACGAAGTCTATAGTACTGCAGCATTTCCAGGGCCGAGGCTTTGTGCCACCACGTCTGAGGGGTGATGAGCTGTCCCTCCGGAAAGAAGTCCGTCAATGCGTGGTATCCAAGGGCTGCCATTGTTGTAAAAGTGGTTTGTCTTGGGTAGGTTCCAACCCGGGGAAGCGCCATACGGGAAGTCATTTATAGTAGGGGCGAGGAGTTGATGAGGGGTCAAGGAGGCGCCGCCACACCAATAATGTGGATGCAATAGGGTCAAGCGGGGCGTCGGCTATATATTTGCGGTGAAGGATCAGGGTCATGGCGTCGACCTCGGGTGTGGCCAGTTTCTCCAACCGTACGTGGGGCGGAGCAGTGGGGTATTTGTTCCAATATGTGGCAAATTGTGCCTGGGCCACTGTCCAGTATAAAACCAGGTCTGGGGCGGCAAAGCCCCCTTTTTCATAAGGCAGGGCCATATATTGCCACTTCTTACGGACCGCCCCTGCATGCCATAAGAATTGAGAGCCCATTGGATGTAGGTCCTCAAAGTATTTCTTCCCGGGCCAGATCGGTTTCCTTTCTTTCTTTTGATGTAAGTAGGGGCGAGCTCCCTCCGAAGCCCCCTTGACAGGAATAGATTCCAAGTCTAGAGGACCCCAGAGGAGCAAGCCTCCAATCAGGGAAAAAGCCCTTCCGGACAAAAAACCCTAAAGAGTAGTAGGTCTGGTGCAAGTAGCGGCAGTCACCATGAGTGCTTGATCTGATGTTGAAATCCCTCCTGGATTGAGAGTCTCTACTCAAGGTTATCAAGAAGTCTCGAAGATTTGTTTCACTGTAGCAGTTGCCTTCACTGAGTCGGCAGGAGCAAGAGGTACCAGTATGAGAGCAGGCAGGAGCAAAAGGTACCAGTATGAGAGCCGGCAGGAGCAAAAGGTACCAGTATGAGAGCTGGCAGGAGCAAAAGGTACCAGTGTGAGAGCCGGCAAGAGCAAAAGGTACCAGTGAGGCAAACAACAGCAGATTGGACTGCTAGAAGTTGTTTGCAAAGCCGCTTAAAAAACAGCGGAGGGTAAGCTACCAGACGGAAAAAATTGCGAAAGCTAAAGAGGAAGAAAAGCAAGATACCGTAGACGAAGGACGCGGCGGAGGAAAGCTACGACAGAGAAAAGTCTGAGAAAGTAAAACAAGATGGAAGCGCTAAGAAGAGAAAGAAAATATGGGTAAAAGACAGAAATAAGAATACCGGAGGAGGAGATACTGAACCAAAGGTAAGAGTAAACAAAGAGGTGGAGATAACCTCAAAGAAAGTATACAAAGACACCAGATGGCAGAAAAAGGGCTAGAAAAAATAGAAAGTGCCTAGAGCGGGTGAAAGGAAGGATCAGTGCGCGGAAGAGTCCGCTCAAGAAGAAAGATGTAAAAGTACAAACGAAACCAGAAAGCCACTACCTTAAGACGAAGACGAAGAAAGCACCCGAGCGTACGGAGGAGAATGAGGAATGAAGGAAGTCTAGGAGGGCTATAAAGGAGGAAAAGATTAGGGAATGCTAAAACGCTGTATACATAGGAACCGACAGCGCTTCACCAAAAGACGGATACAACGCAAGGAAGCAACCTTCTGTGCACAGTAATACTGGCAGGGTGGCCATCTTGAAAAGGACTAGACCATCAGGATGGCATCATAGGAAGCCATCTTAGGAGTACTTCCATCTCTGCCAGCATTACCCAGGGTGGTGCATGACAATGAGGAAGAACAAGCAAAAATGTGGGCTTTACGAGGGACGTTCCACAGTCAAACAATCGCACCACCCATACACACGCAAAACAACCGTATTCATGGAATTGGACAGGGATCGCCGGCGCGCAAAAAGCCACATACAAAACTCAAAACACCTATGCCACGAAATAGCAGGCGTAAACGTCAACACACAAACAAATGCGTAAAAAGCATGCGTGATCAAAAAATGCACAATGAATGCTCCATTTGTTGCAGCAGTCATCCTGGGACAGGAGGAGGAGGATGGTCAGGGCCCGGATCTTCCAACCAAGGACCAGCCTTTTTGGGATGCCTGACTACCATGTCCTATGCCAAATATAGGTCCCACCCCCATATCATCCTAGACCTGGTCACGGAGTGGGAAGATAACCTCACATCACCCACCCTGTGCTCCCAAGCACTGAGCCCCTTGCAAAAGGTGCTAACTGTACTGTATTTTTTGGCCACTGGCTCATTCCAGCAGACCACCGCCATAGTTGGTGGCATTTCACAGGCCACGCAGTTACGCTGCCTACACCAGGTGTTGGCAATAATAACTGCACGTCTTTCTGTCTGCCAGCATATCTATATTACCAGAACACCTGCAGAAAGGCAAGCAGTCATCCAGGATTTTTAAGTGCTAGGTGCCAGTGATTGCACCCATGTTGCTCTACATCCACCTTGAGCAACAGAGCACACCTACCGCAACCGGAAGCATTGGCACTCCATCAATGTTCAGGTTGTGTGTAATGCCAAGGGCATCATTACTGAAGTGTATGCTAACTATCCTGGCAGCACCCATGATAGTTACATATTCAGGATGTCCCCGCTACACCGGGCCCTGGAAGCTGGGAAGCATGGCAACACATGGCTCTTTGGTGAGTATGTATGGCCATGCACATGCATGCATGTTGCACACAGGCCATAGACACTGTCAACAAAGGACAATGATAACAATTCTCACCTCTACAGGGTCAGTGCCTGCTCTCTGAGCACATACATGATGACGCTCATATGCAACCCCAACACACCTGCCGAGGTAAGGTACAACACTGCCCATATTGCGACTCAGGGCACAGTGGAGCGCATATTCGGAGTGCTCGAGTCACGTTTCCGCTCCCTGACCACTCTGGTGGCGTGTTACTCTATGCACCACCAGTAGTCTGCAGGATCATTGTGGCAGCATGTGTCCTGCACAATGTTGCAACACGACGTGATGTCCTGGTTGACATGGTATTGGCACCTGATGCACACCCACAGACACACCGCTTGCTCATGGCTGGGCAAAGGGCACGTGGAGAGGCTGCACGTACCCAGCATGTGCAATCTTATTTCACCTAAAATCCTTCCCCTATGGAGTGCACACGATCCCGACAAATCTCAGGTGCCATTCAGTGATGACAATGGGCCAATCCACTGTGCTCACAAAACCACCCTGTGAAAGTGCCCTTGGAAGTGCAAATTTGTGTGCATCCCTTAGAATTAAAAATAAATGTCTTATTAAGTTTCGAAAAGAAACACATTGAAGAGGGAGGACACCACCACCACCATGCCAACCATTGATTGAAATCACCCCTCTGGCACCAAAAAAACCCGTATCACTAACTAACATGCCTGTCAAATATGTAAGCAGCGATAAATCCAGAAACATCATGTCTGAGCTGCAAGCCATAAATGGCCCAAAAATGTACATGGACATAAAATACAAGTAGCACAATGGCACACAGCTGCACACATGTCCTAGAATGTGCATGATGCGCACAAACATGTCCCTATTGTGTGGCAAATAAAAGCGTGCAGTATCGATCAACAGATTACTAAATAATGCAACATGACGACAATAAACCCCATAAGAAAATACTTTTTACAAGAGGTACTTTAAAATTGTGACAAAGATTGCAACATGCCGGAATTGCCCCATCCAGACATGCAGCAACTAAAGTATCCATTCCATAACAATCAAGATACAAGTAAATCAAACTTGCCCCTTGGCATGCAGTCGACAGTCAAATTTCATCCCATGAAATAGCCATCATTCCCTGACAGAAGGATCTGCAGACAATGAACAAAATTAAACAGAGTGCAGCTAACACATCCATGCACCCAAAAAATTAAGACCCCTCATTGACATACAACACATGCATATAGCAACTCACAAGACAACCATCCACATGTGTCCCAGCACACATGCAGCAACAACTGCACACTGCATGCAAATCAAACACACAAAACACACTGACAAACCTCAACAACTCTCACACTGCCTGTCCCCTTCAATGACATACAGCAAATGTCCATTTCACATACCCCCATTCACAAGACGATGGCACATACAAAACGTACGCATCAGTCTACATGCTACATGAAAATGAGAAGACACCACATATGCAGATAATTGAGCGCACAAAAAAGCAGCAGGGACACCCCTGGAAGACTACCAATGACATGACAAGGCATGCCATCACCTGTGTAGTATTGACACAATGCACTGAACACAGTCATGTGAGCCCATTTATTTATTTATTGATTTCTTGGTCACTTGCTAGGTGCTTATACAATTAGCAAAAGTGTTTCAAAGGGCACACAGGGCAATAGGTGGGGACAGGGGAAGGTAGACAATGAATTAAAACAGCGAAAAATTATTTAATTGATAGTACTAACAAATCATAAGACTAACAGTGAGGGGAGATGAACCTACTATGCCTTGTGAGTGTTCAGAACGAGCAAGCACAGAGGGGAGGGGTGAGGGGAAAGATGCTGAGGTACTCATGGAGAAGTGCTCGAGTGAAGTGCTAAGAAAAGAATAGAAACACAAAAGTGCAACCTCCTGTGGGGAGGCTGACCCTGAGCAAGAGCAGTATACAGACAGCGGCTTGGATGAGGTATGTGGGGGGGGGTCAGGGCCACGAAGATACCTGAGGGCCTTGCCCATCAGCCATGCTACTGTATGATTAGCAGGGAAGAGAGGAGGAGAAGGAAGTGGAGAAGAGAAAGGTCTTGAGGCTTTTTCAGAACTTAAGGCGGTCATGCTCAAGACACAGAGGGAGAGGGAGGCTATTGCACAGAAGGGAGCCTGCAGAGGAAAGTGATCAACCACCAGCTCTCTGTTTAGCAAATTGCTTCACACGCAGGGAGTTGGTGCCAGAGGAGTGCAGGAGTCTAGAAGGGGAGTATTTGGTCAGGAATCATTGATGACAGAGTGGACCCTGCCCCCAGATAGCCTTGTGGATGATACAGAGGGATTTGAATTAAATCAGTGCTGAGAACTGGAGCCAGTGAAGGCTTTGTAGGGCAGGAGAGATGCGGTCCCTGGGCTTGAGGCCAAGGATAAGTCTTGCTGACCTTTTCTGGGTAAGCTGGAGGGGTCGCAGGGTGGGTGACCGAAGATTAAGGAGGAAGCTGTTGCACTAGTCTAGCCTGGAGAGAACCAGAGCACGGGTAATAATAAGTATCTGGGGGAGGTTTAGGAAGGGTAGAGTTCCTTTGAGAAGGAAGAGCTGAAAGTGGACTTTTTGACAATATCCTGAAAATGAGGGATGAAGGTAAGGGAGGAGTCGAAGATGACTCCAAGATTTGTGACTTCAGAGTAGGGGGAGGGGGGTAGCCCATGGAGGAAGGCCATAGTGAAGGGAAGAAGTAGGGTTCAGGGGATCCAATAGCGAGAATCTCTGTTTTGCTTGGCGTTGAGGTCATAAGCAGTGCACCAGGCCTGGATGGCGGAGCGGCAGGTCGGTTATGAAAGAGGTAAGTCAGTCCAGTGCCCACTCCCAGATACCAAGGGTATCATGGAGCTTTTGTATGAGGATAGAATGGTTGACTCTGTCAAATGCAGAAGAGAAATCAAGGAGGATGAGGACAGCAGGGGAGTTGGAATCAAGGGATGGAAGCAGTTCTTCACGGGTGTTAAGGGGAGCAGTTACCATGCCTCTGGAAGCCGGAATCCAGACTGGTCGACACGTAGACTGTCAACAAGTTCAGTATGGGCGTGGAGTTGAGGGAGGGACAACTTCACAAGCAGTTTTCCCAGGAAGGGGGTGATGGAAATGGGGCGGTAGTTGGCTGGGCAGAAAGGGTTTGCATATGGTTTTACAAAGAGTGGGTGCACAAGGGAGTGCTTGAGGGAGGATGGAAAATACCAGTAGCAAAGTAGTGATTGCAGATATCAGCAAGAGCCGGTGTGGGAGAGGAGATGTCCTTGGTGTTTCAGGAGGAGCATGGGGCAACCTGTTTGGTAGAGACCTTCATGCAGTTGACAACTCTGGTGACTTCTTCTGGGGAGACAGGAGCGAAAGAGAAAGAGGAAGGATGGTGAGTGTTAGTTGGGAGCAGAGTGGGGAGGGTTGGTTTGGAAGAGTGTGTGACATGGCTGTTCAGTATGTCCTTGGTTATGTAAAAGAAGTGAGAGGCTAGTGCATTACAAAGGGCCTATGAAGGATTAGGGGCAGAAGATACAGCGGACGGGTTGACAAGTTCCCTTGCAGATTTTGAACAGTTCAGCCATGATGCAAAGCACAAGAATGCTAGTACAAAAATGCTCACCTCTTGCACTCCATGCAGGATCATGCTTGACACATCAATTCACAGATGCGGATGTCAGACTAGAAGGCTTGCCACCGAGGCAACTGCCATGAAAGAAATAAGCAGACATGACAAAACAATGTGATACTGCAAGCAAGGATAAATGCATGCTAAATGCAGGATGCAATTAAAAGTGCAATGTCAATGCAGACTTCATTGTGACAGCATACAATTGGTCCAATTCTGCATTCAATTGAATGCAGCAGTACCATGCACCCAACTGCTGTCAACCTGAGGCTGCAAACACCATTGTTCAGTATACATTAGACATGCATGTGAAAACACCAAAACCGCTAAACGTAATGTGCTGGTACCCAACATAGCATCACAAAAGTGTGCATCAATGTTCCCATGATTGTGGCTTGTAAGTGGGGCTACACACCATAATTGGGGAAAACTAAGCAAGAGAGGCCAAATGTGCTGTCGAACCATTACCCCACAAATATTGCAAGGGATGTGACGTGTTACTCAGTACACATGTTCAAAGTACAATGACATACACACCAGCACAACCATCTGTGGGATGTACTGACCCACTAGGCTCTGCCCTGCGACATACCTGTGTGTTGGTGGCACCAGAACCAGCAAAATGGTCACAAAAAGCCCTATGCATGCTAAGTCTCTGAACATTGCGCAGTGAAACCGGAAAAGATGGCTGCCAATCTACTTTGCCTGTGACAGTGGTGGAACAGGAGACCATACTGCTGAAACCTGTCACTGGGCTGCCCACAGAGTGAAAATGGAAACTACATGAAAGGCAGTGCTTTATTGCAAGGAAACCCAGAAGTGCTCTGAAATCCCTTTTTCCTTGCTTTTTGAAAAACACAAAATAATGGTTAAAAACATCAGAAAATATCCAACATCCTTGCTGGGTGTTACCCGTCACCTTAGTTAAGGAATCCACATGAGCACACCAGGCCAGGAAAAGCAGAATCGATCATTAGAATACCCACATTAAAAAGTGTGATTGTCTGTAAAAATCTGTCAAATATGGGTGCAGTACCACCAGCCGCCTGTATGACAGCTGTCATTTAATTATATTAGAAGCTTAAACTTGTGCAGTTAAGATCAAATAGTTGGAATTAAGTGACTTGCTATCAAAAGTAATATAGTTTGCAACTATTTAATCTCTATGTTTTAAAAGACTGGAATTAGAGATCTGTATGCCTATTTTGAAAATGTAAGTATATTTTAATCAAAGAAAAATTTAAACAAAGTGATTTTTAAAGTAACCGATGCAAGCCACAGAACTACAAAGCAAATTCCACAGCTTGCCCCAACAAAAGGCACCTCCCTTTTGCTCTCTGGCCCAGGAACTCACATTCAGGTGTTAATGAAGCGGGGAGGGGATTTGAGCTGCTTCTGCTGGGAGAGACAAAGGACTTCCTTGATTGAAAAGATATGCAGATGCAAGTGTCAACAGAAGCCCTTGCCAGAGGAAAGAGGCGGGGATTAATCTTGAGCCACCAGAAATGTTGGGGGCGGGAACAGACAGTTTTGTTTATTCTTAAAGCACAGAAAAGTATATTTTTAAAAAGGACTGGCAAAGGACGGCGCGAATTCGTAAAAATTGTTAAATTACAGTATTGTTAATGTGAACATTTTGGGCATGTTTTAAAAGTACTCAGAACTCTGTGCTATTTTCAGGGACCTAACTGCAGAAATTGTGGTTTTGTAGCAATTGTATTGATGCCAGAAACATGAAACTTCATATGA
This sequence comes from Ambystoma mexicanum, assembly GCF_040938575.1. Taxonomy (NCBI): domain Eukaryota; kingdom Metazoa; phylum Chordata; class Amphibia; order Caudata; family Ambystomatidae; genus Ambystoma; species Ambystoma mexicanum. The sequence goes on from NC_090932.1 coordinate 810,896,484, forward strand.
TTATGCCCAGATATGATGCGCACATATGTGTAAAATTGTGGACGATTCTGACATTGGGTACCAGACCAAAAGTGCGAAAAATTGCCAAATCTAGACCAAAGCTCTCACCTCGACAGAGCTTGGATGAATACTTGCTCCACAAAATCTGTAATATAAATATGCTATCACTGCAAGTTTGTAAAATTGTAAATATGCATTATTAGAAAAGTAGATTTCATGTGTAGAGACAAAGGGGAGGTTTTCCCTGGATCATAAAACACATCGTCATGGTGACACTGTTTTCTTCTCAAATCAAGGGAGAGGAAAGACCCTAACCAATAGAATACCTATGGGTGTGCCTAGTAGAATTCAGCATACCCACCCCTTTAGGAAATACATAAATAGAGACAGCTTAGGACCTAGAAACACAGACACATTCACCCACCAACCGATTGCTGATGGAGCACTTTGCAAGAGAAATCCATATTCCAGGCTCCAGAGCTTTGAAAGCAGAAAGGCCCATTTCAAAAGGTGAACCATTCTCAGCTGGCCTTTAAAAATCCAGAAACCACATTTTACCCCAGACCTCTAAGGGGAACAAAAGAACAGCCTGGCTGTGCTGTGCTGCTTTCTTGCTAACAATTATTGCCAGAATCCAAAGATCCAACCCAGTAGAACCGTGCTGCGACCAGATAGCTGCGAACCAGAACCAGAACCCATCAGATCCAGTCCAGTCCCACCGTGCGGTGTCCAGAGTGCTTTGCTGATTGCAGAACCAGAGTGCCTTGAGTCCAGTCCGGTGTGCTAGCAGAATTCCTGTCCAGAAAGTATCCCTGACCAGATCCCTGACGGGTCCATTCCAAACATTGGTAGTGAGTATCCATAGCATAGGATTGTTACTAGCATATGTATTGTCCATAAGCCATCCCTATCCAAACCAATTCCCTTACATCCAGAACTGCATTGTTAGAATATTTTGTCTTGCCTGAACTCTTTCTCTTACCCTATAGTCCTTTGTAATAGTACTGTTAAAATCATCTTTGCGCTGATATCTTTTCTGAAGAAAGCCGAGCGTTTCGGCAGGCCAAACCAACCAGTGATATCCTGGGCTGGTGGCTGCGCTGTCGTGTAGTTTGCATCTTCATAGTCTACCCTTAGCGTAAAGAACCTTGTTTGTAATTTTAAAAGCGCATTCTTGTTTTGCAATTTTGCCTCTTTCTGAAAAAATTACCTCCACAAAAACCTCCATAACTTCTTCACCATTTATGCTAGAAACGAAATTTAAGTGTCTACTTGAAGCTCACATCCACAGCTTTCCATGGAACCCAAAACCTCATAGTTTATCCACAATCGCGCTTACCGCACGCGGAAAAGTTTGCCACAAATGTTTTGTTTGGCTCAAATCTATAACGTGTGAAATAGCTGTTCATTGCACCCGACCTCAAAATTAAGTTTTCTACTTGCTAGTTACTCTATAATCATTGCTAGTGTTTGTCTGAAACCATACAAAGGGGCTCCCACTAGCATTGAAACAATTTCAGTGAATTAAATCCATTTTCAGTCTTTCTACCATTCACACAAAGCCAACTTTAAACCATTTTTGACAAGTTTGCAATCATTCCTATTTTTCTCTGTGTTTGCTGGGAGGAAATTGGGATTGATACTCCGTTGTTGAATTCTGTATTCCTGAAACCTGTTTTCTCTCCTTCCATCTCTTTATATTGCATATTGGGGGGATTCAGTAGTGTGCAGGGGGAAAGAGTAATCACATTGCATTTTGATTGAACCCACACAAAGTATTATTCTATGCTGCATTATTTTTCATATCATTACTCCGTTTGATTAAAGAGATTTATTGTGACATCACCCCATTGGTGATCATTGTATAACCATTAGAATAGTGTGATATATATATCGTGAAAAACTTAAAATAAATATTTTTAACTTTGCAAAACAGCCTGCTTCCTGGTTCAGTGTGACCAGGGGGGGGGGTTCAAAGAGAGGGCGTGATATAAGGGTACATCATTCAGAAATAAAAGAACCTATAGACATGAATAAATAATTAAGGGTTTCAATTGTGCATCCCACGCTAGGCATTGACTTAGGTGAAGTGCCGGGTTGAAATCATTTACACATCAACATTGGGATGCCTGGGAGGTGACCAGTCTGGAGGGGGCTGCCCTGGGGCGTGTGCAGTCTGGAGTGGGAGCCCTGGGGGGTGTCCAGTTTGGAGGGGGTGTCCAGTCTTGAATTGGATGCCTGGGGGGTGTCCAGTCTGGAGTGGGATGCCTCGGGGGTCGGGGGGTCCAGTCTGGAGGGGGCTGCCTGGTTTGGGTGCAGTCTGGAGGGGGCTGCCTGGGGGTGTCCAGTCTGGAGTGGGATGCCTGGGGGGTGTCTAAACTAGAGAGTGCTGCCTGTGTGGGGGGGGTGCAGTCTGGAGGGGTGTCCCTGGGGGGAAATTCTGTCGGGGATGTCACACCTGGAGGGGGCTGCCTGGGGGGTGTCCAGTCTGGAGGGGGCTGCCTGTGGGGGGTCTTCAGTCTGAATGGGGCTGCCTCGGTGGGTGTCTAGTCTGGAGGGGGAGTCCAGTCTGGAGGGGACTGCCTGGGGGGGTTGAGTCTGGAGGGGGCTGCCTGTGGGGGGGTTCAGTCTGGAGGGGGCTTCCTGGGGGGTGTCCAGTCTGGAGTGGGGTGCATGAGTGGTAGAGTCTGGAGGAGGTATCCAGTGGAGTGGGATGCCTGGAGATGTCCAGTCTGGAGGGGGCTGCCCAGGGGGGGGGGGGCGGAGCAGCCTGGGGGGTGCCTAGTCTGCAGTGCGATGTCTGAGAGGGTGTCCAGTCTGGAATGGGATGCCTGGGGGGGTGCAGTCTGGAGGGGACTGCCTGGGGGGGGTGTAGATTCTGGAGTGGGATGCCTGGGGGTGTGTCCAGTCTGGAGTGGGATGCATGGGGGGGTCCAGTCTGGAGGGAGTGTCCAGTCTGGAGTGGGATGTCTGGTGGGTGTCAAGTCTGGAGGGGGCTGCCTGGGGGGGTGCCATCTGTAGGGGGATGCCTGGGGGGTGTCCAGTCTGGAGTGGGATGCCTGGGGGTTGTCCAGTCTGTAGGGGATGTCCAGTCTGGAGTGGGATCCCTGGGTAGTGTCCAGTGTGGAGGGAGCTGCCTGTGGGTGGGTTCAGTCTGGAGGGGACTGCCTGTGGGGGTTGTGCAGTCTGGAGGGGGCTGCCTTGGGGGATGTCCAGTCTGGAATGGGATGCATGGGGGGGTTCCTGTCTGGAGGGGATGTCCAGTCTGGAGCGAGATACCTTCGCGTGTCAAGTCTGGAGGGGGTGCAACCTGGGGGAGTTGGGTGCAGCCTGGGGGGATCCAGTCTGGAGTGGGATTTCTTGGGGCATTGTCCAGTCTGGAGGGGGTGTCCAGTCTTAAATGGGATGCCTGGGGAGTGTCCAGTCTGGAGTGGGATACCTGGGGGGTCCAGTCTGGAGTGGGATGCCTGGGGGGTATAGTCTGGTGGGGGCTCCCTGGGGGGGTGTCCAGTCTGGACTGGGATGCCTCGGGTGGTCCAATCTGGAGGGGGTGTCCAGTCTAGAGTGAAATGTCTGGGGGGGCTGTCCAGTCTGGAGTGGGAGGCCTGGGTAGGGTGTCCAGTCTGGAGGAGGTGTCCAGTCTTGAGTGGGATGCCTGGGGGGTGTCCAATCTGGAGTGGGATGCCTGGGGGGTGTCCAATCTGGCATGGGATGCCTGGGGGTGTCCAGTCTGGAGGGAGCTGCTTGGGGGGGTGTCCCATCTGGAGCGGGCTGTCTGGTGATTTTGCTAGGGTGCAGCCTGTCCTTGCGAGGGAGGGCACGTGTTTTCTCTGGGGTACGGCCTGGGCTTGCGAGGGAGGGCACGCGTTTTCTCTGTGGTGCGGCCTGGGCTTGCGAGGGAGGGCATGCATGTTCTCTGGGGTGCAGCCTTGGTTTGCGAGTTGAGGTGCACACTTTTTCTGGGGTGCAGCCTGGCCTTGCAAGGGAGGGCACTTGTTTTCTCTGCGGTGCTGCCTGGGCTTGCTAGGTGAGGCGCACAATTTTGCTGGGGTGCAGCCTGCGCTTGCGAGGTGATACATGTGGTTTCGCTGGGGTGCAGTCTGGGCTTGCGACGTGAGGTGCACCTTCTCACAGAGGTACTGGATGGTGGGCCAGGGGTGGCATGGAGGCTTGTGCCGTGTTTGCCCTTTTGCTTGCTATTTGCTGTGCTTGGGGGCGTGTTTTGGGCATTCCTCGCGCAGCCTTTTATTACTTGCACAACGGCTAGTAATGCATCTTTAAATCCATGAATACACAAGGCGCGCAGGGTCCTTCTCGGCATGCAGACCTTGTGCCATTTCTGCGCCCTATTTCATGAATCGGGCCCAGAGTCTGTAGGGGTTGTTTGGTTACGTGCCCACCTATTACCTGCCCATGCCAATGCTAATCCCTATGGCCTTTCCCACCCATTCCTGCCTCTGAGAGGGCAATTGAGTCATGAATATTTGCCCAGGATGTGGCAAGCGGGGTTGTAATCCTAGAGACTGGTGTAGTTATATTGCCCTGACTGTGGCCATTTGCTGGTTTTCAGGGCAAAAGTAAAGGAAACATGTGGGTGGACAGCTTAACTTTTTTCTGAGGGTGGACGTAACTCTGTTGGGTATTTTTGAGGTCGGCAAGCTTGCTCAAGCATTTAGCTACCAGGATTTCACTCAGGTTGTCACGTTCCCAGTACAGAGCGTTAGCCACAAGACCACATAAAATTGTCATCAAAGCACACGTCTCGTATTGGGATTTTTTCGAGGGATAATTTCACTACAGGTTACTGGCTTGAAAAGGTGAGCACTTTGTATACATTGCCAACGTATTTATGGGAAGATGTCCTCTCTAAGGTTTATTATCTGTTTACTTTTTTTTTTTTTAATTTTTTTTAAAGGCCAATTAACTATTGTCTTGTGAACTTTCTTCTAAGGGAAATGGTCAATTGAACTAAATGTGTATATTTCACTTTAAGGTATGTTCACTTACTGTGTGTATATTCATAGGTGCTAGCTTTTGATTTTCACTATGGGGGAAAAAGATCCCACACCGAGGGACGCGAGGGAGCTGAACTCATCCACAGGTCAGAATGACACATTTTACAGAACATGTTGCAGCAGGAATAGGAAAAAATGACATATTATTTACAGGAAAGTATAAACATATAACATATAACAGCAGTCTCCGAAACATGCTGCGTTGCCTCTGCAATAGTCTGCTATAGAATCGCCTGCCATTCCTGCACCCAGCAAACAGTCCTGGCCTCCACGCACCCCATCCAATCAAGTCTCAGGGAGTATATTAATGAGACCCCCTTCTCATTTTGTAGTGACAGCCTCTTGATAAACATAGTTATTACCTGCATGGAGTTCATTTCTTTTGACAGTCAAAATAATCCTTATCTGTAGCTTCTGAAATAAAAACATATTGCTAATATGAATAATACGACTAATGTACACACAATAAAACACAGTTATGCAACTTCTGGAAAAACAGCAGTTAGTTTCATTTAGCAAAACACAATCATCATATTTATGCAATGCCTTTCACAGTCAGATAGTGTTTCCAAACCAAAGTTTCAAAAAGTCCTTTGCAAACAGTATTTCTACCAATTACACTTGGGAAGCGATGTGTTCAAGTTCCTGACCTGCAGAGTGCTCTCAAATCCCGGCTTTGCCACTTAAACAACGTGATTGCTCCCAGTCAAGCCCTTTTATCACACTATTCCTTATCTGCTAAAATTAGAAGTCTGTACAAGTTATACAGCTCATGCTGTCTGCTACTTAAAAAAAGCCTCACTGGTGATATTGCCACATAGGTACATAGTAATAGTCACATTTCATATGCTCGGAGTCAGAGTGTGTTTGACTACTACCTTAGACATGGCAAAATGTTTCTAATTTAACTTCCCATGACACCGGTACGTATTGAAGACTCATTCTGCGATATCACTGATGTCACAATTTATGCAAATTGGGGGGGCCCACACATCATTTGCTGCCCATGGCACTGCAATTTCTAAGGCCAGAACTGCTCCCACATGATAAAAATCTGCACAGTTCTGTTAAAATGTCATGCCTTTTCAGACCAGTTACCCTGGCAATCTCACATTTTTCCATTACCTATACTAAGTAGCACCATGATGCAAGCAGTGTCAGAAATGGCAGGGCTGCCAAGTGGACACTTTGAGCCAGTTCTGCCATTTCAAACACCAGCACTTGCGTTCTGAGACTTGTGGTTCTGTTTTTTTAGCTTGGGTTATTAGGTGTCGCTTGCGGCTAATAGGTGTTGCTTATGACACCTATAAGCCGAAACTATTGCCTTGGAGTACACATAGCGAGGAAAGACATATCAGGAGGGACACACAATCAGTCGGTGTTGTTTAGGTGGTTATGTGCCCACACGTTGCCCACCCATGGCCATGATAATCCCTATGGCCATTCCCACCCCTTCCTGCCTCTGTCTCCCCAATTCACCTACTCATGGGAACTCTTTGAGCTTGTTTTAATCAAGCCTTACCATCAAACCTTGCACTCAACGTGCCTGCCAATGTTTTTTCAAACTACTCTGCAGAGAGTTGATGAGTAATTGGAGTAATAAACACACTACTGGTGTAATAAAAATGTCTTACGAGACCTCCCTACAGTCACTCGATTTATAAGCACTCTGCATGTACTTCACCGAAGTCCTGTTATAAACAAGCATTGGCAAAGCCACTGAAATCCCGTTTAAAACAAGCATTGGCAAAGCCAACATTTTTGGGTTGTGCATACGTTTTAAGCTTTTTCCAGGAATTGCTATTAGACACTCAGGTACTCACACCATTTTACACCTGCTACCAAGAAGGGGTAATTATTATCACTATGGTATTGTCTTGCCGTGCCTCTCCCATACCTACACACAAACACAAAACTGTTGGCACTGCCAATGCTTGTTTCCAGTAGCAAACGACCACACTGGACAAAACTGTTGCTGCCACACAACCCATAGCTTAATACAGTTAAACAATCCGAACAGCAATAGTATTTCTCTACGTATACAAGAATACTAGCTGCAGCAACATGCATATTTTGTAAATTTCAGAAACTGAAATACTACAATCCTGTCAGTACTTTGGATGGCATTATTCACATGTTGTATCTTTAAGCTACCACCAGGGGGCGTTGGGACTGGCTGGAGAAGGCGCGGCGGGAATCGTATAATCAAGATGGAAGCAAGCAATATAGGGGGAGAGGACGCTGAGAGAAGATAGTGGCGTAGCTAAGGGAAGGGAGTTGTTTGCGAGCTTGAAAGCGCATTGCACCTTTACAGATCGAGCACTTTAACATGTATGTCTGACATGCATTGTCCAGGTAGAGAGGGAGGACATAGGCGGGCACTGCTGCAGGGCAATCATTCTATTCAGGCTCGTCCTTTACAACTACAAGGAAAGGTAATGGAAACGTGGTGAAAGGTTGATGTGTTTTTATCAGCGGAGAGACCTTTCTTTGGAAAACTGGCAGAGAGCACAGCGACGGAGTGCCCTGCGCTGCCTTTACATTAAAAATGTAAGGAAGAAAATACACGTGAATCTTTGTTCCCTTAATTGCAACCTAAACATGCAATACTTCCCTGCAAAGATTACCAAAAAATCACAGTTGGAAGTGCATGGCTTAATGCAAGTATCCTCGCATAGGGGCCTCTCGTGCCTGTTTGCCAGTAATGTTTATTCACGAGAAATACATGTTCTTGAAGACAATGCATGCTCGGATCTCTTTTGCTGAAGGTTGTTTAACCCTCTCCCTCCAGTGACGTCTACTCAGTAGCCTCGGGCAGGAGCACATCCAAGCAGTGACCCCTTACCTTTCATCAAGGGAGAGAGGCATTCACGATGATGATATTATTGATACCAGCGGGTTGCGCTCGCCTTTGGATATGTTTCTGAAATGATAAGATGAACATTGTAATGACGCACCTCACCATCCTCAAAGGAAAACCACACTCTCCTCTCACTAGCCCATGAACCATCCCTTGCTACTAGCCCAGACAGGACAACCACATAACAGAAAGTTGTGGTGCATAAGACCAAGAAACAAACTCAACACAGGTCGTATTCCTCCACCATCCACAACACCTCAGCCATTAGTATACAGCAGCAACCCATGATAAATGTTGGTTTAGCTGGGCACACATTGAATCTCTGCCACTAGCATTCTATCCTAAACCCCCTAGGGCACCCGCTCATGTGCCTGACCTCCGGGGTGCTTACTGGAACCTAGCCACAGGAGTTAAGTCCTAACCTGGAAAAATGCACACATGCATCTTTAATTGAACTCTTAGAACCTCCCACACATGGACTACGGTCGCCGAGGGTGTTCCTACTACAAAGGGCACTGAGGCCATACAAATATTGAAAGGCTGCTATATAAATGACGGATACAATACAATCCTCCCCCTCTTCTCATCCCACTAATGCCATCCCAACACTGCTCTCCCTCTCCTCTCTTTCCTATCTCCTCCTCGTTCCTCTCCCCCACTTCTCTGTGTGATTCCCCCTTTATTAGTCTACCACCATATTTTCTGCCGCTCCTTTTCACTTACCCCTCCCTCTACACCCTCCTCGCTCCCTTTCCCTCTCTCTTCCTCTACCATCAGCCACCCATCACCAACCGTTTCTCTCCCTACCCCTCCTCAGGCATTCTCGCCAAGTGCTCCTACGTCTTATTTACGTCTGTTAGGTGAGATTTCCACAGAGCTGGCAAATCTTCCTTTCCTTGTTCAACCCCAGAACGTTTTGTTTTTCTAGTGGGATATGTGTCTTTTTAAACTTATGATGTTTAACAACTTATTGGCAATAAGTGCCTGTGGTTGCTGGGTTGCCCTCGGGGCTACCCATTTAACTTTCTTGTGCTAACCATGAGTGAACTACAGTTCCCAAGGATAGAAAGGATCTTTGGATCCCTTTTACATTGTGTTAGGTGAAACCAGCACACCCCACCTTAAGAGGAGTGCTGGGGAGATACAATGTATCCCATTTCACATTAAAACTGTAACAATTCTGTTACAGTGACAAACTTAACTTTAATGGCTGGTGCAGTGATACCTTTTACTAATTTGGTGCACCTTTTCCGCGGGCTGTGATCACAGCTTCAGTAAAGGCAACTAAGGGTGCCCATTTTACCAAAATGGCCCATGTCTTCTTTTTCTGCCATTTTAGTGTTTCTTGTCATTTCGTGTTCCGTCCCCTGACATCCAGGGTGGAAAATTCCTTTGTGTAAATTTTGTCTTTGGGGGGAGTCCCCTGGAAACTCCGCCCAGGCTCCAGTCAGTCTGTAAGCACAGGAAGTGGGGGAGGAGTCCAAAACTTCCCCATCCTTTGTCTTATGCCTTGCTTCACTGGGACAAATCCCAGTGGGGGGCTGGCTGTCCTGATTGGACAACCAGACACCCCTTTCTTGTAAAATGCAGGGAGAGAATGCAGAGGTTGTGCTGTAGTTCCTGATAAATACTGGAAACCTGGAAGCTGAAGTCATGTCGACCACTGGAACAGAAAACCAAAGAGGATGAAGGAAAAGCAGCGGAGACGATTTCCAGCAACCGGAGAGCCTGCTGTGTAACCTGAGCCTGCTGCAGCCCTTCCTTCCAATCAACCTGGGGTCTCCGAAAACAAAGACCCAAACCAAGAGCCTAGTGCACATTGTCCTCCAACAGTTTCCTTCTTCCTCTCCCCACTTCACCTCCCTAATTCACATTCCTCCACTCTTCCAGACCCTGTATACTCCTCATTCTACCTCCCTACACCTCCATTCCTCCTTGTGTCTCTCCTCTCTTATCTCTCTGTCTACCTTCTCCTCCCACAACCCACCACCTCTCCTCTACTTCAACCACCACCTGGAGCACACATTCACACTCCTATGAGGAGATATGAGGTGGTCATACAGTTATCCTCACCATCTCTTTGTATCCTCATCATCTCTTTGTATTCAGATATCAAGTCTCCATAAGAGTACACTTATGTGAGTACACAACATTTTCATCACAATAGAATACAATCGAGTTAGATAGAAGTTCCACCAAACAGCAATTCATAAAATCTAATTTATTTAGCAATTGAGCATCACACACTGTGGGTAATAATAAGCAGCGCTCAAATACCTGAGGGTTTATAGCGCTATATAAATGCAAATAATTATTATTTATTATTATTATTATTATTATTATTATTATTATTATTATTATTATTATTATTATACTAGTACATAATTTGTTTCATGCAAGAACTCCTAATTCTGAGAGCAGTACGTAGAAAGCTTAGCAGTTCCACCCTGTGCGAAATGAATCCACCTTTAGGATATCATAAAGCACCAGTCAGCATTGCTGAATGTTCCTCTCTAGTTTTAAAATGCTTTAATAACCTGGTCAGCTGGGAAGAACATTTAAATCATGAGAACCTTAATGAGTGCATTACAGAGTTGACCACTAGGTGTGCATGCCTCATCCTACAATTGTCCTGTCAATAGCCTGGAACCACATAGACACATACACATCACCCCCAACAAACTGGACAGTAAGAGACCTAGCGGCCTGCACGCTTTGGAACCCAGCCTGGCCACTCCTTGGCAAGTGTGGACAATTAGGTGATATGGAGGGATGTAAGATGTTCAGCCCCCTGCTGCGACTGCCTCTCTCCTGCCCCACCTACCCTTCAGATGTGCATACTATCAAATACTCCTTCTGCAGCTTAGTTCTCCGTGGCCTCCTGGAGCTACACATTCACATTTCAGCAGCTACATCCAAGAGAAAATAGCCTCTGCATGCACTGCACAGACATATCTTGGCGGCTTTAACCAAATATCACAATGTTGGGGTAGAGTCTCTGGCAGAAGCGGTGTTCATATTATTCCAAGAGACTGATGTGATGGTTTTGTCCACACTGTACTATTGAACTATTTGAAGGAGGTCACCACAGTATCTGAAGCACCTGCACCTTAGATTGAAACTTTATTATCCAATACATACTCAAGAGTGGAGAATAACAAGTGTATGTCCCTTCCGTAGATCCTGATGTGCGGTTTGCCTCAAGGGTCTTTCATATCACCTCTGCTATTTAACATGCATGTAAAGCCCTGCAAGGCCTTTTACTATACTTAGGAGTTGTCTTCCAGAACTATGCAGGTGACACTTAGATCCTCTTTCAATTGAAGGGTCATCCTGGGCACAATCTGGCTTTTATTTACTCTACTTTTACGAACATCTCCAACTGGATTCCCTCCAACTGGCTGAACCTCAACCAAGCTAAACTGATTCCCTGTGTGATACCACCATCATCTACAGGATGGTGAGAGGTATCCATGTCTAGTCATATTTCCCTGTCCTCTTGCCCCATGGCAATATTGGACTCCACTTTGTCAATGCATGAACAAATTAGTAGCACTGCAAGATCCATCTTCTGGTCCTTAGACTACTATGAATTATGTTGTCGAAATCTCACTGTGCCATTTTAACCAGAGCCATAATTGAATACAAACTTGATTACTGCAACCAGCAGCTTATATGCAGGATCCACTAAAGAACTTTTCAATGATTACAGACCTTACACAATTCCACTGCTTGTATTGTTACAAAGTGCTTCATGAAGGATTGCACACTTCCTGCACTTAGGAGGCGTTGTTGGCTTCTCATGCATGGTGGAATCCAATTTAAAATCTTGACGTTGGGTCATACGGCCCTTTATGGCTCTGCCCCCTAATAGACAAGGCATCCATTTGCTTGGTACGGCTCAATTAGACCCCACAGATCATCGCTGTACTTTTCACTTCCTGTTCCGTGGTTTCATAAAAACCCAACCGCTGGCAGGTGATTCAAAGTCGCTGGTTCCAGACGTTGAAAAAGTCTCCCACTGGAGTTAATGGAATCCTTTAATCTATTGGTTGGGAAAGAAGGTACACATCTGTGTGTTTGATCAGTACTTGTAGATCATTGTAAGCCCTGCCTCTTTGCTACACCTCCTATGGTCTTTTTTCCATACCTGGAGTTCTGTGACACTCTTTCTGTATTAGCGCCTGTTTTCATTGAAATAGAAATTGCACTAATGGCATCAATTATGTTTCTTACCTTCCAGTAACAGCAGGGAAGTTGACTTTTTGTATCATTTCTTTCCTCCAATCTGCCCCCACCTGAGACAGGACCCAGCTTTTACCCTGAACTGTAAATGAGTACAACTAGAAGTGGATTTGTCTGAAGGGAACATGGGAGTTTCAGGAAGGAAGATGATCAGCCAGGTGGATACTGAATTGGCGCCCAACATGGTGAGTGCTCCTACCATTCGCTCTCCATTTAGCAAAGGGTGCCTAAGAGCTGGGAGGTTTATTCAACAGATGTGAAGTCTGTTTAGGGAACCCTGTGGATATGCTAAGATTTTGTGTACAGAAGATCTTGTTGTGTCGGAATCCTAAGGTGACTACAAAGCATGTATATGTGTCAGACTCGCCAGTGTCCTTACCTTAATGTTCCGCCACTTCAGTCTTACCAGAACTGATGCTGAGTGTGGCCTTGAAGATGGTGGTGTTTTGTATTGGAATGAATACAGTACTTGTCATCAAAGTTTGAAATATCATTGACAACACACTATGCACACTTTGCCCTTTCATGTGACACTATGGTCATGATTTACACATCGTTTTCCAGTGTGGTGTTCGCACAGGAAAAGGCTTTTGTAAATCAGGCCCTGTGTTTTGAGATATGGGGTCCGAATCATGGAACTTTTAGCGCAGTACAAAGCAGGGGTCAAGTCCTAAAAATAAAAGTCGGGGGACTCATCAACAACCGCAATGGGATGTGACGTCGCCAGAAATTAGCAAATGAAGGTGAAATATGCACATTTCATTCAATTGGCTTTGCATAACCAGCCAAATTGCACAGGACGAATGGCATTTGCCTTTCATAAAATCAACACACGCACAAAAGCAAGAGAGGATATTTACTTCTAATAGTGTTTTTGAAAACATTAAAAGGTGTGCATGTTTTAAACAAAAAGAACCATTACAAATGTTTTCCCTGGAACATGCAGTAACAAAATGAGACATTTCACCTTTAGTTATTTGTTATTTTTCATCCCGTTCTATAGTGCAGTAAGTGTCCGGCCTGCCAACCCGACCAACTTCGAACCCCGAGGTCAGCTTTAATTCATAAATTCAAGAAAGACTTTCAGTGTTTCCCATTTTAGCTGGGGGGGTGGGGGCTGAGTCCACCCTCTGAAAAAAGTGAGGGGACTCCATCCCTGCGCGTGTACCCTCGACTTGAGCCCTGGTCCAAAGTGACTTTGCAGTGCCAACACAAACCCTGATTCACAGAGCGGTGCAAAGTGTATTTTTGCAGTGAAAAGTGACTTTGCAACACTTTTGCCCCAGTGCAAAGCCACTTTGCACTGTAAAAATACACTTTGCACCGCTCTGTGAATCAGGATGTCTGTTGGCAGTGCAAAGTGACTTTACACCGTGCTAAACGTTCCATGAATTGAGCCCATGATGTCCTGTGCATTTATTTGTTTTTCCTCCATCACTTTGAAGCACTTCACTTGTGTATAAGCACTGTAAATACAAAGAATTACAATTACAATTGCAATTACTGATAGAAAAAGGATCTAGTGCCACTTCTCCACTCTGTGGTATGGAGCTCGATAGAAACCGTGCTGCCCATGCCCAGGTGTGTGCCTGTGCACAGTGCACGATGATGTATGTGGGTGTGCTGATTCTTATGTATGATTCTGCAATCTGCATGCATAGGGGGTTGGTTATAAAGTGGTTTGAATAAATGTGCAAGCTCCAGTTTGTCTGCAGATTGTACAGTGTTTGTGGGTGTTCGGTGCCCACGAGCCACATGCACACATCCCTGGTGTCAGTATGTGTATGCCAGCATACATTACAACAGTAATGCAGTGTGTTTGTGTAAGTAATGAATAACAATGGAAACAGTAATGAAATTGTTTGTTAATTTCCCGTGTGCCCCTGCGTCACACATTCATTTGAGAGGGCTAGTGGCAGATGTGCTTCCTGCTCATAAATTGCATGTTTTGCATGTTTACTGATTTGTAATAAGGCCAATGCACATGACTTTTTTTCATTTCCCGTCTGTCTCTGAGCCACACAGAATGTAATAAGTGATGCCATTATTCCCTCGGCCACTAATCGCCAAATGTTTGGGGCTAGCACGCCCACCAGAACCTGTCAGCACAGTCAATGAGTTGTGGCGTGGGGGGGGGAGTTGTAGTTTGAAACATCTTGCGACCCGCAGGTACCATTCTAATCCCTGGTTCCCCAGCTTCAGTGTGCGCCCAGTATCACAGCACACAACAGTTATGCTGTTAATTTAGTAAAGTGTAATAGTGTTAACAGTTCATTTGCCACCTGCTGCTGAGTCACACTCATCCAGATGAGCAGGGCATTTATTTTGTATTTTTTATTTTTTATTTTGGTTGGCTGAATTATTCAACCTTTCAAAATTAGTTACATTATACATATAAAATTTCGTTTTTCACATTAATGCTCGTGAAACATCAAGAAATAAATTAATTGGATATGTCTTCACCATGAACAATAAGTCTCTCTTCTGTGTTAATTAAAAACAAAAAATGAATAAAAACATACAAAAGGAAACAGAATGTCCAATTTTGCCACTAGTCAATTCAAACCTCTAAGGTTCACACTATGCATGATCATACTGCACTATATTATCCTCAAACAGAGTTTAATTCCAAGATAAATGAGGAGGTATAACGGTGTTAACAAACTGATCAAGTGCAATGTGTATGGCGGTTTTCGTGTTAGTTAATAAAAAGTTCCATATTTCTTCTCTAGTGCTTAAGCATATGAATCGACAACATTTGTTCAAATATCTGAGCTGAATAGTGCTCAAAGCAGGACAGTCAACCACCAAATGACAAAGAGTTTCAATTTGATGTGGATCATTACAATAGCGACAGGCAGTTTGATCTAAAGAGATCATGTTTCTTTGAGCCAATATCTGCTTAGTCAAACATAAATTCAAATGAATACGTAGCATTTGCGATCTAACATATTTCGAAGGACATTTGACTAAGTAAATTTTCATAGTGCGAAGCCTTTTGTGGGAGTATATCATGACTTTACAATATACATAATTCAGGCATTGTTTGCGAGTAATTATCCAATCAAAGCGATAAAAATAAATTTTGGCCATAGTTGGATTTGTCAGAAAGAGTTCAATTGTGATACCAGCATCTAGTAATGCATCTAGAACACACTTTGTCCATGCCTTGGGGAATTTGAGTTGTGATGTGAGGAGATAATTTGCAAAGATGCCCAAAATATTGGGATTCCTAGCACCTGTTAAGCATTTCCTATATAAACCACTCAATTTCCACACAACTTGGCTATAGCTGGAAATAGCACCTAATTCATGGCCTAATAGAGGTAACTTTGTACACTTTGGCAATCCCAATACTGATTTCCAGAACGTAGCCTCGTAACGATTCCAATAGAATCTGGGTTTAGGTAGACATGTTTCTGCTCCATAAGTGATTATCGGAACAACCTTCTCCTGAAAGAAGGTCATTATATGAGTTGTGAACTGTCCATATTTATGAAGAAGTATTCTGGCTTGCAAAATTAACGTTCGTATTTTGGCATCTAATGTGGCTGTGTAAATAGAATCACTAAATGTGTCCGTGAATGGTAGTCCCATATATTTGTATTGTGAAACAACATATAGCCCTTGGTTCTGTAGGGTGCATTTATAGTTTGATATCTTTTTAGATAATGTTTTATGACAAGTTACTATTTGGGTTTCGTCAAGATTAATAGTCAAATTATAATCGGAGATGTACTCATGCAATTTGTTCAAGAGATTTTGAAGACCACAGGGCGTTCGAGACAACAGCACTAGGTCTTCGGCATAAAGTAGCCAGATGATCTTTTGATTTCCTATTTTCGGAGCATCTAAAATGGTGTCTTCGAACTTGAAACCTATATCCAACAGAAATAGATTGAATATGGTGGAGGCTAGTATGCAACCCTGCTTTAAACCCTGTTCTGTTGTAATAGTGGCATGCGACTGTAGATTTTTCCAGGTGTGTCTAACAAGGCGATGGGTCTATAGCATTTTGGTTGGTGGCAGTCACCCTTTTTAAAAATAGGAATGATTATGTAGTGTTTCCATGTAGCGGGGATGTCAGTACACAATTCCGGATTCTGTTTCTCTTATTGGAAAGTCCATCGGGCCCCAGAGCTCTGGAATGACTTATTGTAGTAATGTAATGCATTATGTCTGCCCTTACTATATTAAGATGAAAATGTGTTGCTTCCTCAGACTCTTGAATGTTTAAAGCAGTCAATGGTTTTGCATAGATTTTTGTAAAGTGTTCTATCCACACCTTTTCAGGTACATTATGAACCTGTGTCAATATTTGGGAAGTTACTGTTGCTTCATTCAGTGATTTGATTTCGCATAAGGGTCAGCATATATTCTCCATCTCTTTGACAGAGGGTTGCACGATAGGAATGCAACCAGTTTTTATATGACATATTGGCTCTGGTCAAAGCAATTGATCTCTGCTTTATAGTTCTGATTTTTTTTTGTTTTAACTTGTATTTCAAAAACATGAGGTCTTTGTTCAATTTTCTTTTGTCTGCGTGATTGAAGTGTGTTTCTGCATTAGGTCATCATAAAATATGTCACATCGTGCACCACTATGTCATGAGTGATCAAAGGCAGAGAAGAGATTTTTTAGCAAACTGTGTTAGTGTCCCCTCTGTCCAGCTTACAAAATGAGCATTAACTGTCAGAACACCAGAAGAAGACACTTGATGATGAGGAACTACCGCATTTGGTATAGACCATTGAATAGTAAGCATTTGATGATCACTAGCCACTGCTTTTAATATGCGGAAAAAGTCCACTCATAAGAGTAGGCTGTAGTCTACATAAATGTAATCGATAGTAACTTTAGACTGACCTTGTTTCTAAGTGAAGTTCGGGGGACTATCCCCTGTGCACGACCCATTGAGCATACAAAGGGCACGAGAGGACATTAAATGTTCCCATTGGATTATCCTGACCTTTTCCTTTGCATTGCCAGGGACAGGACAATGCAGTTTGAGATCCCCAGCTAGGACAGTCTGAACAAATTCTGTAATCATAACAACATAATCCAACATGCAAGATACATCATATAGAAACTTTGAATCTTCAATCCCCATTGAGTTCCAATAAACATTAATCAGAGCATATAGGACTGTGCAGACTGAAATAATGGTAAATTGAGAGGGAGCATTTGGAGAATAAGAAAAAACAATGCTGAGATCAGAACTAGTTTTGATACAAGTAATTAGGCCAGACATGGGACGACCCTTCTCACCTTGTAATGCTGGAGTAAGGTGTATTACATGGTCATGCCAGATGGGTGAACAAGTGAGCCATGTTTCTTGAAGCATGATGATGTCAAAATGCTTTATCTGAGACTCGTTGTTATAAAACAGATGTTGATGCCCACAAGTATTCCAAGATACAATGTTTATGCGTCCGTCCACTCCCTGTTGCTCTAGTGAACTGTTAGATTCACAATTGCAGAGACATTTAGAAACAGAATGCTGATCTCGATCTACGGTGGCAGTATTGATTAATGTTTGTGAGAGGGTGCTCATCTGAGGAGCACCACGCTGTTGGGCAGTGTTGGAAAGAGAGGGGCCTAATAAAAATCGATATCAAATAGTTGATCCTTTGCAGTCCAGATAACATTATGTACCAACCATGACCGCAGTCGTAAACATACAGTACTCGGAGCATTTTCATTGATATATTCAACCTGCTCAATATCTGCTGTTCCTATATCCTCTAATTTGTTGACATCAGAGAAAAATTCAAGAATACTATGCCTATTTAGGACATATTGAGGATGAGGGGCAGGTCGACAACCAAGTATTAGAGTATTAGCATGTTTATCACATGATGTTACATTTACTTGTGGCTTTATTGTTTGTTCAGGTTTGTGTGTGTCTGCTATAGGCACAGATGCTTTTGTAGGTTGTAATTTGGGTAGGAGAGACTGCAACATTCTCGCAATCTCTGCTCCCCGTCCTTAATGTTGGTCGTCTGTTGTTTTCACAGTACCATTAGGGCCTAATGAGCCACACGTGGGTTTGCATTGTTTTGGAGGGATTTTAGATTTGAGTGCATTACGTTCACTGGTGGACATGCGCTCATTGGAGCAAGGGTCAGATTCATGTGCTAATCTTACATTTCCGCTGTTTCTATTCAAAGAAGTATTGACAACTAGATTCTGAAAGGAAACAGCTGGGGAAGTGACGATGGCACACTGTCCTACCGGTGTAATTATCAGAGCTCCTATATTGAGCAAGTTTGTAAATCTTGCCATATAGGCATCGACTTCCTTCCTAATTTCCTCACGCCTAGTTGCCTTGGCAACTTGGTCGTCGGTTGTGATACACATGGAAGGAGCTTTTGGATAAACAATGGCAGGCAGTTGTTTTAAATGTTGAACTGGGAAGTGAGCTTTGATGGTTATGAATCGCATCAACAAGGTTATCCAGAGGGGGGTAGTGTATGCTCTTATGCTCATTTGTATTTTGTAACCGCATTTAAAGGTTACTGGTTTGATTCAACAGCATGCATTTTTTTTCGTGACAGCGTCAGAGGCCAATGCTGTGCTTTTTGTCGGTGTATTTAGGGTTTTAATAAATTGCTTGGTGGGACCTGACGTAGGATTTTTCTTTGTATTTTTTGGTTCTTGGTCTTTTTGCAATTTTCATCTGTCATAACAGGCTTATTTTTATTTGAATTCAAATTCTTTTTACCATTAGGAAAAGGATCTCCTTTTATGGGTTTCATGAAGATTGTATAAGCTTGTTTGCCATCAATATCGGGTACTATTTTCTGTACGGGTGTGTCTGTAACATGATGTGCTATTGCGTCGTGAATTATGCCTTTGAAGTGTGATAGTAAGGATGGTATATCAATGTTAGTTAAATTAACAGAGGGCCGCTCATTAGAACCACTAAAATTCACTGGAGAGGAAGCTCGGTCAGTAGAAGGAAAGCCTATCGGGGTAAGTGCTTTGGGCTCAAGGCGTCGTGCATCATTCTTGAGAGGCGCCTTATGGGTAGATTGCCATGCGATGATAGATGCAATTTGGGTGCTCTGAACGTTCATCTTATCATGCAGAGTTTCGAAAAGTTTCAAGATTGTGTTCATGGTCGTATTCATTGCCTCCAGCGCCAGACCCATAACTTTACCCACACTTTCTGAAGAGGATTGAACTTCTCTAGTAGTTGTTTACCTAGGACTGGGCGCAAGAAAAGAGGAAGCTACGTTGGATTTAGCTGGGCTAACATCAGAGAACATATTAGGCGAAAAGGACAGCTTTTCAGAGATAGTCTGAATGGAATAGTCAGTTTGCATTGAATCCAGATAAATGCAGCTACATATGTATTTGCTTTTAATGCGTCACCACCACTAGGCAGGGACTCAGCCACCACTGATTCGCCTTTCAAGACAGTGCTGTCTGTTAAAGATAAGTTACAATTTATTGTTAGAACTGTATGGTTAACCATATTACATACAGACCCACCAACAAGAACATCCGATGTCTGATGATCAGTAGGTTGAGTGGAAACTGTGGGCCCCAAAGGCGGAATAGGGTAAAAACAATGTATGTCCACCATAGAGAGCCCCTTTGGTGCTTTTGAGTCTGATTTTGCTGACAGTGTTTAGGGGTGGAGCATGTTTTGTGTTCAAAGAAGCTTTTAGACAGAACTGTCTGTTTCTTTTTGGTGACAGAATCGGGTTCTCGCGCTTCAGCGGAGGCATACCTGTGCGTAGTGTGTACAAAGACCGTTTCATATTACTACTTGATGTAATCCAAGTAGGGCACAACAATAGTTCACAGTACAGTATCTGAAAACTAACCTTAAGGACACAAGCTGCTACCGTCCCTAGCAGCCACAGAGAAAAGCCAAGCAAAGAGGAAACACCAGGGACACGCCGCGCGACGTCGCAGTGAAGCGGCAAAGCAGTGCTTCACCGGTGCATCCGCTTGGTGCGCGCGCGCTGGTGTTCCCTTTTGTAACGTCACAGGGACAAAAGGCGGAGCTTCAATGTTTGCGTTCTGCAGATGGACAGAAAATAACGATATAAGTAGTATAGTGGCTTTAAGGTCCCTACAAACCAAGTAGTTAATGAAATGTTGTAAAGTTCAAATACCAAGCAAGTAACGAGTCCAACAACGTAGATAAGAGACAGCCAGGCAAGGGGTCCGGTGCAAAGCGGTGCTTCACCAGTGCTTCCGCTTGCTGAGTGCCTTTATTCTTTATAAACCCGCCCGGCTTAACTTCCAGACTCTCAGTCACCCAGAGCCAGCAGGATGGTGACTAGAAAAACACAGATATGTCTTCATTTTATTGTATGCAATGTATTGACTCTCCCTTACATAGTATGTATACGTTGCCTTTAATCCTCCCCCCACCCTTTCCTCTGCAACGTAGGTTGAAGCCTTGTCATTGGCGTCCCAGCCCACAAATTGTACATTTCTCGTGAGGATAGCTCAGGGGCAACATGGTCGCCTTGGAGGCAAGACAACACGAAGCAACACAGGTTCGATCCCCGAGTCCGCGATTAGAAACCTCTGGGTATTAAGCACGTTATCATATCATTGGTGCAACATCTACCTTTACAATATCTTGTCTAATGGCCAGCCAATGCATTTCTGAATCGTATTCAATAAGAAAATCCATAGATATTGCCTGCAGGTCCTGAGTCAAGATTTACAAAGTTCATGACAGATGAGTGCAGCTCAAAATCAGCATTATTGTCATCAATAATGTGAGAGATAATACATTCCCTGATAGTGCAAGTCTTTGTAAGAGTGATTTTCCGATTAATTGAGGCAGTTAAATAGGAGAGACTTCCATTCATGCGAGGCATTGAGAAGAGCATATTGTAAGAGATAAAAGTGGGCCTGCCTAGCTAGCATGAGTGTGTGAGGTTTGGACATGTGATGTATGATAAACTGCAGAGAAGTGGCGAGGGATGAAATGTGCTGTCTGTTGAAGGGCAGCAAGAATTACCCGGATGAATGGCACAACGAAATAGCTGTGGTAAGAGTCGCTTTGTTCAGCGTGATATTAGCAGGCATGCGGTCTCTGAGTCTTCCGGGCCCAGGCTGGGTGTCAACAAGAATGAAGTGGGATGATTTGGAAGAACTCGCTTATGGGCATGAATGGGACTGGGGAGCTCTAGGGAGTACCCCATTTACTGCTTCGCGGGGGTGAATTACAAAGCTGATGGCTCCCCCTAGCTCCTACCGCATTTCCCTTGTTTCCTTTGCTGATCGGCTCAAAGTGATATTGTCACAACATACAACCCCTAGACAAAGGCAACAGAGCCATGACTTACATTTGTATCTTTTCATGGTCTACCCATAAACCTTCATTTTGGATGGAGCTATAGAAAAAGTGATTTAGTTATCCAAAGATATCATACTGTCCTGAGTTATATACTATTTAATGAAGGCATTACTTAAACACGATTGTTTGCAGAATGTTATATTTTTAAGATTGTCAACATTATTAAAATGGCTTCATTAAATGCTGATTACTAGCAATGATTGTGCTTTTTTGTCATGTCGTCATGGATTTCCAATCAGCTTAAAGATTATTACAACACACTCAGTCTGCAAGTAAATATCCATTCTCACAACATTATATTAGTTTTGAAAATAAGATAAAATAGTGAATTCATTAAGAGTTCCAAATGCTTTGTTACTCTTACTGCCCTGGTTATGTTGCCCCAGTTATGTTACATGATATGTTATGGTTTTACCTGCCATCTCTTCTTTGCCCAACACCAATGGCATGGCCCAAAGGTGATCCAAAGCAAGCAGCAACTCGAAAGACTGCCAAATGAACAGACAATCAAGAAAAGACCGGTCTACTGCATGCAAGCAGGGCCCAGGGTTCATGTGGCTGTAGAACTGCAAGAGGAGATGACCAAGAAAATTCATCAGGCACAGCATGGAACACTATGACAATTATCATGCACCATCTGGACCAAACTCCTGTAGACCCACCGATACTCCATAGGTCACATCGCCAAACACATAACTGACCACTAAGATCACTCCATCAGACCACAAGGGCAACCACCAACAACCAAAGGCCTTATCAGGCCCCACATGCCAAACACATGACCAACAAGCAACACACTGTCACATTCACACCACATGCATGTGAAAATATATTTATTTTAGTGTTACAGGTATGCATATTGGCCTAAGCACATTCACATCATGCTACAAACCTTCTGCTACAATAATGGTGGCCACGTTGCCATTTTGTTTTATTCGCCATCTTGGATGCATTGTTCAGTTCAATTCCTTACTCATTTCGCCTTTCTCACTCTAGATGCGGTAGAAGACCACGGTATGAACTTTCTATTATTTATGAGACAGGAATGCACATTCTGCTGAGAGTGTTGTTTGTCTTACACTGTAGAACCTTGAAGTCCTTTCAGAAGCATAGCTAATCTATAAGTTAGGTGCCCGCCTGTCTCAACCATGTTTCTCCATTTTGCCATTAATTGTAATAATGTGCAGCTGCAACATGCTCCTGTGGTGAGAATCCTGTTTTCTAAGCTTTAGAGCAGACTGACCTTAGGCTTCAAGAGCAACATAGATAAACTGTACAGCAAATGTTACCTTGTACGAGGGAACACGATATGCCCCCAAACACTGCTTTGCCCTGCTGCAAGACAGTAAATTGTCAATAGGAGGACGGGGAAGAATGAACAAACATGGTCTCAGTAATATCACCTATGTGGAAAGTTCATGAACCCTATAGACTCTATTGCATGAGGGTGCTGGACAAGTGCATCATATTTTATTCCTGAATGTATATATGCATTGCACACTGACTGTTCGGGGCACTCTCCCACCACAGTGTCTATACGCATGCATCGTGGGGCGCTGATACACCAGTCTGGGCTGTAATAAATGCTATTGTTTGACCTTGTGACTGGCTTTTTCCATTTCTTTGTAGTAAGCCTCATTTTGTGGTCTTTCAGATGGCACCTGAATAGGGACCCTCCCGTTGATGTTCCATTCACGTTGGACAAAGACGAGGCTGTCGGATCAGGATCAGTGAGTAAAATGGGCCCCTGCACAAGAGATGTGTTTCCTCGCAGACAGCTACGCTTGATCTCTGGCCGATCGCAACGCCTAGAGGACATTGCAGCGAGGGTTCCGGAATCAAGGCGTGTTCTGCCTGTTTGGGGTAATTGCCAGTCACAACGATTGTCCACTGGGCTTGATTGGAAATCAGGTGAGCATGTTTCAGTAAGGAAACGTCCTGGTAATTTGTTTTGATTTAAAGAATTATTTACGTGTAAATATTTTGGCCAGGTAAGACTGAGATTTTAGTATGCCTGGTAAGTTTTCATCCGGTTTTGCAATGTTTTGTTCCATAGGAAGACAATCAAAGAATTTGAAAGATAGTCAACCTGCACCACCCGAGGGGTCGGCGGCGTATGACATTATATTTGGCATCGACTATCCAGACATGCTCCAGACCTTCAGTGGCCAGTGCTGGGAAGTTTTGAGTTAGCAAGGATAGAATATTTGGAATCTGTATTATTGCGTAAGAAAGCTAGACCAGCTGCATTTGACACTGTTAGAGATTGGAAGCAGGAAGTGAATAAGCGACTCAAAAGTAGAGAGAAGCATGCACGTAGATATATGACAAATGCAGAGAAGGCTTTAGTACATGACCAACAGAAACAAAGCGAGGCCATTAGGGGCATGGATAGGGCCTTTCAATTAGATGTGCAGAACATATATCCATCACAGGATTTGCATATATCAGATGAGTTGTTGAATAAGTTACTGAATGAGCGAAGGTCTGATTCAGGAGCCGATTCAACTGCACCACCTCACTATGTACCCCCCACATCTGCGCCCAGTCCAATTGTAACAGCTGCTGTTGCACCAGTTGTTCCAACTCCACCAGTATTTTTTCCACCACTGAGCGTGCGTGATTTATTTTTACTGTCTTTGCCGTCTGCCTCCACTTCCACTCCCCTTCCAGTACATGATGTGACTGACACTGAATCGAGAATAGTGACATGTGGTACGATATCTGCTGAGAGAAAGAGAGAATTGCATGAATGGGCTGAGACGTATATGGAGGGGGCGATGAAACTGCAGCCGTGACTGCAATGTGTGACCATGGGGGTATTCCTGAACAGAAGGTGTTGATAGAACAGATGGCAGTATACCTTGCCTAAGTATGGAGTGATTTAACTGGTTCAGCTATTCCACAAGAATTGCAGGATTTGAATTTTTGTCTCGTTCAAGGGATATTGCGACAAAGATACGTGAACATGTTGCAAAATTGTTTGTATATAAGAGAAAACTTGATCGCTTACATAAAGATGAATTAAAGGAGAGTTCCGGGACTTTTTTTTTATTGTCCCTACGGTTCGGCCATGTGTTTTTAAGCATAACTCGGTAGATCGTGGAAAACTTTCCTATGGACCTTAACTGACTTTTCGTCCATTAACGCACTTGAAATCAGCCGCCATTTTATGATAATCCTATCACTTGCCGCATCGCCCTGGCTCACCTGCTTTTGCGGCACTAAATCAAATCCCCCGCCCCTGAAACAGACTTGATCAAAACATTCATATTCCCCGCCTCTATCCGTGACGTGACTGAGCTGCGTAGGCAAACGCGCCCAGGCGTCTTCTACGCGACTCCACACAGAACCAGGAAATCAACACAGATGAGCTCAAACAACACAGCGCGCCACAATTGGGAATATGAAACTGTACTTTTAAATTAAACCGCAAGATTGTAAATTTGGTAAAGTAAATTTATTTGACATCAAATGTTTTGAGAATATTCAGCGATTTGCATTTTTATTTGCACATGTTCCAAAAAGTTCCGTTTCGAGGCACACGATGTTCCTTTGCTGTACACAGGGTCTTAGATCATCTCACAATACAGCGCCACAATTCGGAATATGAAACAGTGGTTTAAAAGCAAACGGCAAGATTGTACATTTGGCAAAGTACATTTATTTGACATCAAATGTTTTGAGAATATTCAGCGATTTGCATTTTTATTTGTTCACGTTCCGAAAAGTTCGTTTCGAGGCACACGATGTTCCTTTGCTGTACACAGGGTCTTAGATAAATGAATTTTTATTTGCTCTCGATCCAAAATATTTCGTCTTGAGGCAAGCGATGTTCGTGTGCAGTAGACATGGTGTTGGTTTACGATAAAATAAGCTCTTCGGTCGCACTGATAATCGCATGGCTATTCCAACAACGAGGCACTAGGGCACCACAACGGTCTGTATGTTGCATCTAGCCATTAGTACCGCGTAAGGGCATACTTGTACTTGGCGATCGTCCCACAAAATGGTCAGGGTGCTAACGTTGTTCACGCGGAGAAGCAACTGGCGATTATAGAAGCCATCCGCCGGTGTCTGGTACTCGTGACACAGACAATAATGGACGATGTATCTATTTGAAAAACATAAAAAAAGGAAATTAGTCTCACCATCAGATCTTTATTAAAATTATTCATTTTATATATTAGGTCTGGAAATTATTTCATAGCTAGGACAGTGCAACTGGGTTTTAAACGTCAAGGGGGGCTGTAGGATACTGAGACAGTCCCCCAGTGCAGGGGTTGACAGGGAGTGCAGGTGGAGAGTGGAAGGGCCCAGGACCGAGATCGCAGACAGTGGACCAGTTGTAGCAGGGGAGAGGGAGAGAGAAAGCAGAAGCAAAGGTTTTGAGGTGCTTCCGTAAAAGTATGATATGATATGATATGGTATTTGTAACGCGCCTATACACAAGTGTTTCAAGGCGCGACAAGGCAGGGAGGGAGGGGAACAAGGGGAAGACAGACAAACGATCCTACTAGGCCAGGTGTCATTCAGATCGCGCAAGTGCAGAGGTAAGGGGAAAAGGAGAAAGTGCAAGGAGAGGAGGTGGGGGGAAGTGCAGTACAAGGTAAGTAGCGTAATAAAATAATAAATAATAAATAATAAATAAAAAGGGCCCGCTTGAGGCCAAGGACAAGTCTCGCAGTTCTGTTCTGGATAAGTTGCAGAGGGCGGAGAGTGGAGGCAGGCAGATTAAGATAGAGGCTGTTACAGTAGTCCAGCCTAGAGAGAACCAGGGCTCGGGAGACAGTGAGCTTCTGGGGGAAGGAGAGGAAGGGAAGAATACCTCTGAGGAGGTGCAGCTGGTAGTGTGACTTCTTAGAGACGTCAGATATATGAGGAGAGAAGGAGAGTGTGGAGTCGAAGATGACCCCGAGGTTTTTAGCCTTGCAGGTAGGGGCGGGAAGGGGGCCAAGTAGACGGTTCTCCCCAAGATAGTGCGCGGTACAAAACAACATGCCACATAGAACGAACAAGTACAACTTAACCCGTCTTTAAAGCAACTGTATAGTAATTAAATTGCGGTATAAACTCATCTAAAGAGTTACTTACATTATATTTGCATTTTCCATTGCGTCTGTGCGTAGGGCAGCCCCGAAATACCACCCCTTCTATGCCGACGTTATTTCTTCTAATGAACGAACATGAAATGGCTTTCGTTTCTGAAATTATATTCATTATCGTTTCTTACGTGGTCCAGGCCTGTCAAGGTCAAAATACAATAGAACCTTATTCTGAGTCGTGGGCCATTCTGGCACCCGAGAAAAAATCAAAGCAGCTGACCTTCACTTCGAACGAGCACACATTCCAAGTTAGCTACATTCAGTGTAAGGCATTCTCACAGGACTTGAAATTTACACTCCATCTTTGCATTTTGTCTGCGTGCTTTGCAGCCACACAGAACCATAAATACGGAGAGATTCTATATTTATTGAAAAATGATTTATATTACTGTTTGGTTTAATTTAATGCGCAAATGAACAAGGGTGGAGAGACACATTGCATGTACACTGAGCAATCACTTTTATTTACACAATACATAGATACACATATTCAATGGGCCTGCGACATGAGGAGACTTGAGAGAACAGACAATCAAATTACAATCATTTAAACCGTGATGTGTATTTCTCAATGAGTTCTTCTTTAGGTGGACATGGAACAGATGCAATGTTGGGTGGCAATGCAGTTGTCCCCTGCACAGGTTCGTTCACAACTCCATTTATGTGCCTATCTAGGACGTCAACAATAAGTTTCTCAATAAACTCATATTGCATATCCTCAAACACTGGTTTGATCACCCATTGTTTACTTCTTTTAGTGAAGGCCTTATTGTAGCGAAGCGTCCCTAAAGTTCCGGTCGTCCTACTTTGTTGACGGCCAACATTATGGTTATGTGCCAAGACCGCTAAAAGAGTCCGATTTATCATGCCCTCCATGCCAAAATGCAATCGTTTTGGCCTGTACTTTAGGCACATATTGTGGAACACCTCCAAATCTCCTGTGTGGCAGAATTCCGTGAGTCCCCTCAAAGCTTTTGTTATAGTTTTATCAAATACAATCTTTTCAATGGCTTTGTGAGTGGGTGATGAAGGAATCAACCACTTCTTCTTCCGTGCCTCCTCTGCGGACAAATGGCCATGTTCACAATTGTGGAAATGTTGGTTCGTGTTCCATCGGTGAACATTTGTACAGTGTGGCATTACTGACCGCCATTTTTCCAGTAGAATTTCCAACGACCCTCCACATGTTTTTGAGCTCCACCAAAGATGGTTGCTGATTGACTTGGACCACTGTGAAATACCTTGCAATTCTTTTTTTTTACCTGCAGCCGACAATTTTTTATTGATTGATTTTGCAAGATGCCAAACGTCAAATTGGTGATTTATATTTTTGTACTGTTCTCTCATTGTCTTGGCAATTGAAACGTGTCTGTCCGTGGCTATCAGGTCGATCACCAGTCCCCGCGATTGTAGTTCTTGCAATGATGCTACAAAGCCAACTTTCTCCATGGCCACTGAGGATGTACTTTGTGACACCTGCACGACCACCGAACTCACAATTTTCTTACTTTCCATGTCCTGAAAGTGGTAGGTGCAGTACTTGGCTGAAAATCCTGGGCTGTCGCACTGTCCATCACCGGCTAGCCTGAACCGTTTGCCCGCGAATGTACTATCAATAGACATTTTTTCCATTCTCCAAGCTTCGCTAATGGCTGGAAATAGATAATCGGTTTGGTATTTGTAGAACTGAGTTTTCGCAATGAAATGGATTCCCACAAACTGAAAGAAAGACTCTAATTTTTTAAAACTTGAACCACTAAAAAGTGCAGCCGCTGCACAAAGTAGATTGCCTGCTGGCAGTTGTCCCAGCATAGGTTGTGCAGACCATGTGAAAGGATGATATTTTGTACAGGTGGCATGTATTTTAAGGTTAGTGCCTCGAATTGCACGAGTCACATTAATCAATGGCTCCCCACATACTTCCCCACCTACCAAATGCCCACATTTAATCCGAATAATAATATCAATCAAACAACTATCGAATACAATGAATTTGGCCTCTTTCCTTATACTGTCACTCTGCATCCCAGCTGGTTCGGCCTGTAACGTTGAGGACATGTCACTCACATGAAAGGTAGAATCTCTGATATCGTCTTCCACTATGTTCAGTGATATTGATGGTGTTTCATTGTCGTCTACTTCATTCTCTTCCATTGCAACATCTGTTCCTTCTCCGGCGATGGGTGAATAAAACAATTTCTTCAACTTTCTCGCCGTCTTAGTTTTTGCGGGTGTGGATTCTGTGAATTGATCTCCGACTGCATCCGAACTACCAGGAGGACATTCACTATCAATGGCTGGTGGTGGTATAGCTCCGTTGTCAATCACTTCATATTCTTCCCATTGGCACGATGCTTCTCCAGTCTCAAGTCCCTGCCAAAAGGTTTGACAAGCAACATCTCTCGTTCGCTTCACTGTCTGTGTAGATCTAGTTCGTACACCCACTCGCAACTAGAGGACAGATTGGAAAAGGGGTGTTCAGTTTAAACACAACTTACAGTATTGAACTATTAACAGTGAAAAACAACATAATATAGTGACCAGGACACTAACCTTCTTTTGCTTTCTTTTCTTTGAAACTTTCTTGCCTCGAACTTCAACATCAGGACGCTGTTGCTCCGACTCGTGTGTGCATGTCTCCACTTCCTCTTGCGCTGCAACGACTATGTTTTCCTGATAAGCACATCCATCACGCACTGACGCTCCATGGACTCCCTGAAACATAGAACTTTCATTAGTATGTATAATAATATCGAAAACACAAAATGTACTTGGGGACCAATACCCACGTACATCTCAATAGCAAAACACGAATGAACGCTTTGTGTAGAACATTCAAACGACAATTATTCACGCATTGTTGATCTAGTTAGATGGAACTGTCAAGATCCATACCTCGGGCTCCTCATAGACTTCCATTGATGATATTATTGAAGATGATGCTTCAGTGACTCCCTGAAACACAGTAATTGCATTAGTATGGTTTTCTATTTTGATAAAAAGAACAGAAAGTTTGTGCAGGCGTGAACGGCTCATCTAAATAGACCTGCACAAATGATCAGTTGTCTAAAATAAATAATGGATATCTAAATATGATTCGATTTGCTCGATCGTTGGAAGTGTCACCACCCAGAAATCTGCATCAACTACTAGGGGTAATGTTCTTGTAGAAGAAGCTCCGTCATCTCCCTGAAACATAGTACTTGCGTTAATAAAGAAGGAAGTATAGCGGATGTAATCACGTCATATGATCTCGCTTGATCGAGCTGTCAGTATCCATACCTCGAAATGCATAAGAACATCAAGGGACGATGTAACTGCGGTGCACACTTCTGCAAGCTGTTGCGCCGACCCGTAACTGCACGCTCCCCCTTCTTCTTGGACTAATGCTCCATCGACTCCCTGAAACATAGGACTTTCATTAGTAATGAACACAATATTGAAAAAAGAAGACACATAGGAGGGCGACGACAGAAGGACATATCAATGGCTAAAAACGAAAGAAACATTGTGTGTAACAATCACGCTACAAGAATGCAAGATCTGATGATCTCCATCGATGGAACTGTCCTGAAACGTACCTCGAGCATCTGAGTGACATCAACGGTAGTCGTCAATACGTTGGACTCCTCAGCATCTCCCTGAAAGACAGTACTTGAATTATTTTGGATAACAATAATTATAACTGAAAACAAAGACTAGAGGACGAGTACAAGGGTGTACCATTAGGTAAAATAATTACACGATAAATTAAAACTATTGATTTACATGCCTAAAACAAGTCAGTGGCAGAATAGCCAAGTAATATTACCCGATAGGCACTTGAAGTGGCTGATGACTGCAATAACGACACGGATGGAGAATCTTCCGCCTTCATATTGAGTGGATACATAAATGGGGAAATTATTGTTAGCTAATGCTACACACTACCGCAAGGCCGAGAGATAAATACGTAAACTTGACTCATCAGTGGAGGGATGTGGACGAATAGAGTGGGAATAGCGGTTGAGAGCAATTTTCGCCTCGCTCGCGGTGTGTTCTTCTTTATTAGCAATGATGTGGAGTACATGTCAGAGGTAAAGTGCCTGCTGCAGATGCGGTATCGATCACCCCTCTTGTCCGCAAAGACTTCTAGGACTCTACTTTCAAGCTCAGAGGGTGGATATCCGCAATATCGGACCCATTCTCTTATCTGATCTATTGTCTTAGGGAAAACATGCATTATAGTACCTTCAGATTTATTATGGGTCTTCGAAGGACAACCGCCAATGGAACAGGCAGGCATTGTGGAAAGTTCTGAAAAGTAAAGATCAACAATTCTCTATGAATACCAATGTGTTAAAAAATTAAATACATAAAAGGTTCAATGCAAGGTATGTTTTGGTTTTTGGAACTATACACGGTATTCACATGCGGATAAGTATTTGAATAACTTTAAAAAAATACAAAAATAATTTGACTAAACTCAGAACATGTGACTAGTTCCTTGCATGTACTGTCTTGAACGAAAAGAAATTGGACGCAAAATGAGTACGGTACATGGCCTTACCTTGACGAGCAAACAGTTAGATGCAGGGATCAGAGTAGTTTCTTGTCGTAGAACAGGGAGCAGTTCACAGGTTGCAAACTGATGAGTTTGCTCAAAGTGGTCACGGAAGTTCACAGAGACGAAGAGCAGACAACCAGCACCTTCACGGGTTGACTAGCAAAGCGCAAAGAAGTTCTCATTAGAAATATGAAGTGGGTTATAAAGAATTCGAAACAGGGGTGTGTTTGTGAATGAATGACGTGTGGGGAGATGCTTGGCAGGAGACACGGGGTCTGGCGGTAGACATGGGAACAACAACCCATGCTCTATAGACCACTTTGAAGTGTACATGGTCTTTGGCACCTCTTGGCCTTTATCGCTCCCTGACAGCTCCACTTGCCAGCGCAAGTACCCCGGTGCGAACTGCCTTTGATAGGGCGGGGGGTGGATTGGGGCGGTGGTCGTGCAGACAAGACACAGGAAGACTCGTGAATGGAGACACACTTATGTGGATTGCAGGGGGCCGTCCAGCGTGAGGGGAGATGCTTGGCAGGAGACACGGGGTCTGGCGGTAGACATGGGAACAACAACCCATGCTCTATAGACCACTTTGAAGTGTACATGGTCTTTGGCACCTCTTGGCCTTTATCGCTCCCTGACAGCTCCACTTGCCAGCGCAAGTACCCCGGTGCGAACTGCCTTTGATAGGGCGGGGGGTGGATTGGGGCGGTGGTCGTGCAGACAAGACACAGGAAGACTCGTGAATGGAGACACACTTATGTGGATTGCAGGGGGCCGTCCAGCGTGAGGGGAGATGCTTGGCAGGAGACACGGGGTCTGGCGGTAGACATGGGAACAACAACCCATGCTCTATAGACCACTTTGAAGTGTACATGGTCTTTGGCACCTCTTGGCCTTTATCGCTCCCTGACAGCTCCACTTGCCAGCGCAAGTACCCCGGTGCGAACTGCCTTTGATAGGGCGGGGGGTGGATTGGGGCGGTGGTCGTGCAGACAAGACACAGGAAGACTCGTGAATGGAGACACACTTATGTGGATTGCAGGGGGCCGTCCAGCGTGAGGGGAGATGCTTGGCAGGAGACACGGGGTCTGGCGGTAGACATGGGAACAACAACCCATGCTCTATAGACCACTTTGAAGTGTACATGGTCTTTGGCACCTCTTGGCCTTTATCGCTCCCTGACAGCTCCACTTGCCAGCGCAAGTACCCCGGTGCGGGCGGTGGTCGTGCAGACAAGACTCGTTTGCCGTAGGGCCTCACCAAGGAGAGGCCATCTAACTGCATGTAAGAGGCAGGCTGCAGGATCTAGTACATGGAAGGCAGGGGGGTGAGTTTATAAATACCTCAGCCTCCCAGGAGAATATATGGGTGCAGTTCACCCTGGAGACCCTGAACAAAGTGGTGTGGTAAGTATTTTTGGGGGAGGAGGCAAGGCCGGGAGGCTTGATGCCAACCCGCAAAATAACATATGTATGTCTGCTGCATATGGGTTCAACGGTTATGTGGATTGAAGGTGGGCGGCCAGCGTGAGGGAGGATGCTGGCCGGAGACATGTGGTGTGACAAGACAAGGCACAGGAAGACTATTCAATGGAGACACACTAGATTCATTTAAAAAATCAAAACAACCATTGTTAAAATATATGTTGGGTTTTATTTTAGATCTTAATTTCAATTGAACATAAATAATAAACATTACACATTGTAAAGTTGCGGTTGCAGCACATCCCGGGAAAAGCCGCGGTATTGTCCACTGTCGCTGGGGAAATGTTGTCTAATGGCAAGTACCGCACAGGCAGGTATTACTCTCCGAACGCGGTGTCCGAGCCTCCCGTGAAGCCACCAAGTGAAGCAACGATAGGCCACCAGCCTGTACCACCTGTGAAAATGAAAGATGCAAACTGTATTAAAATGACAACTTTCTTATCACTGTCGATTCAGGTACAAAAATGTCATTCTGCTTTGAAAAAAATTCTATCTGGAAAATGCACAACATGGAACCAATTTACATGCATTCGAATGATATGTAGATGTAGTTTTATATGTGGGAGACGACCATGAAATAGTAGTGGCATCACTGACATCACAACCAGAGTATACTTACTCGTTACTCGGATTACGCGGACGAACAGTGCCGCAAAGTTCGTGCATAAGCACCATCATCATCCTCAACACTGTCCGTGAGAGGCAGGCTTCCCTGAACTCTGGCAGCTCGGTGATGCATTGCGGACTTGGCTCGCCTTCCGAAATGTAGGCCAAGCACCCGGAATTTTCACGGCAGCAGCAGTTCTCCTCCTCAGTTGGCATTAGCTCGCAACGATTGCACGTGCACCAGGTGGAGACGCCGTCCATGCGACATGGTCCAGGCTCTTCATCCGTTGACTGGTCCTCCCAACTGCCGTCCGAATCCCCATCGTTTTCGCGTGCTTGCCTTTCCAGTAGTTCTTCCTCGGTGTACTCGGGCTCGTACATATACGGCATTATTGTAGCCATTGTGTGGTAAAGAAAGTAAAATAATTTATAGCGGTGGTACTGGTATCTGTTCACACGGGCTACAATCAACGAAGGTAGCTGACCAGAGCACAGAAACGAGTCACAGAATACTCAAAGTAACACAGCGAGAGTAATGGAATCGAAAATCTGCTGCTGTGTGTTGTGAAACGGTGTGTTTATACTTATTGAGGAAAGAGGCGTCCTGCCGTTTCCATGGCGACACTTCATTAGCTGAGGCGCAGCGATTGTTGACACGAAACGTGCTTTGGCGTTGGGAAATGGGCGGTACGCGTCTGCTGATGTCAGCCTCGGGGGCGGGGGATTTGATTTAGTGCCGCAAAAGCAGGTGAGCCAGGGCGATGCGGCAAGTGATAGGATTATCATAAAATGGCGGCTGATTTCGAGTGCGTTAATGGACGAAAAGTCGGGTAAGGTCCATAGGAAAGTTTTCCACGATCTACCGAGTTATGCTTAAAAACACATGGCCGAACCGTAGGGACAATAAAAAAAAAGTCCCGGAACTCTCCTTTAAATAGGGATAAGAAACACACATCGTAAGTGCAGAAGCTACTTTTGCCTCCATTGAAACAGGGAAGTCTTTTCACCAAAATGCCAGGGTTAGGGAAAGTGACATCACAATGCCACTCTCCTAAGAGTGACATCACAGGAAGTGATGTCATTTGAGCCAGCCCCATGTGACGTCACAGGAAGTGCTTCCATTTGATCACGCCCCCACATGACATGACAGGGCGTGGCATCATAAAGCATTATCCCTCAGTACACTAAGAAACATATGGTTACGATATCACTCTATTGTGACATTTCATACTCCTGATTTTGTTAGCAAAAATGTTGCTGTTTTTTACTACCTCCCTCCTAAAATAATTGTAACCCCAATGCATTCGAATAGGGAAATTCAACACTCCCGATTCCTCTAAGAGTATCGCCCTTCCAGCTCCTGCGTAATTTGGCATGTATGTGTGCAGGCTTCCTTCATATAAAGAACATGAATATAACATGGGCAGGCTAAGTGCTGTGCAAGCTTTGAACACATATGTGCACAGCATGGACCAGGCCAAAGCATGTTTGCCTGATATAGAGAATGCACTAAAATCCTGGGCAGGGCTAGTGGAGGTGGATCCTTCCCCCACATGCATAATATATGTGCAGTCAACCAGCCAAGGCAAGGCCTGTGCAAGCTCCCTTCATATGCAAAATATTTATAGATCTCACACACAGGGAAAGTGCAAGGTTGCTTTCCATTCCAAAATATATCTACTGTATGGGCCGCACTAGTGCAAGCTTCTTTTGCATGCATAACAGGATGGTGAATGACAGTACAAAGTTATCTTACATGCAAAATGTATGTTCAGCACAGGCAGGGCAGTTCAAGTTTGCCTAGATTATATGCACAGCCAGTGCAAACATCTCTCCCATGAATAACATATGTCTAACCTATGGCCCGTAGGTTTACTAAAAACATGATAAATGTATGCACCGCACGGGCCGCCCTACTGCAAGCGTCCCCTTAGAAGGAGAGTGTATGCGTGGCTGGGGCAAGGCCAGTGCAATCTACCTAACACCCACAATAAATTGCACATTTAAATTCCCTCGGATAGGCAACACAGCACTGACAAGGCGGCACACTACTCCCTAGATTGCCGTGACGCACGGATGAATGAAGGAATACTCTAACACGAGTGCTTGCCTTTTATAATTGAAACATACAAATAAATCACGCCACCACATACAAATGAAAACGAATGCACTAGCCGCTGGTTGTGCCACAAAAAGTCATTTAACTCTCGAGTGAGTGAAACCGTCATGTAACACAAATGCAAATAGAGCAACATCAAACATGCAGTAATTTATAGAACTCTCGCTTATTTGATGTAACCTACCCATCGTCGAAAATGTAGAAGTGAGAAATTCTGTGATTGGTGTATATTAGGGAACAATTGCTTTCAAAGTGCTGCCCTGCCCTCCCGACCCGTGCACATACAGACATGTAGTACTCTTTGCTCCTCTGACGCAGTCTACTTCGCTCAGCAGGCGTATTACCTTGTTCGCATAGCACCATATTATCTGTTGTTTTTTTATTTACTTGTCTCTTTTAGCATTGCTTCCTGCTTACTGGAGCCTATGCCACTGGAGCTCCGGTGATGTGGGTGCCTCATCACCAACTCCCCAAAAGAGCAGGCGGCGCTACCCCAAACAAGTGCTGAGCTGCCCCACTAAGCACATTCGCCAATCACGCAGAAATACCATCTGGCAAGGGCTGAATCATAATTAGCACATAGCCAAGGAAAGCAAGCAGCCCCGTGAATACCGGGCAAACATTCGAATGGGTACCCATTGCTGCAACAAGCCTCTGGACCCGTACCTAATCATGAGGACCACATAGTCACAGCGTACACCTGCAAACACAAGCTTGCAGCATGCCTCTGTGAGCCTGGCACTTTGCCTCTAGTTAAACTTCTGCTCCAGCATTCATCCCCCCACGACCCTTCCACCTAGAACAACAGGCATCCAATTGGGAATCCGGCCTCCGCGCTCACTTCCCCTAAGAGAACTCCTATTATTTACTGCCAGTAGCATGCACACTTACGAGCATGAAGACCAGCTCTGGAATCTGGAACTTTGGCACCGTTTAAAAAGAACCCCACGTGTGTTGGATCAAAGGAACAATTGCCCCCAAAAATCTAAACCCTCATTGCCAATGTGCTGTGCTTAGACATCCTAATTCCAAGACACACAGCATTTACCCATATTCCTTCTACTTACTAATATTATTGAAACCCCCTTCAACGCCCACAGCATACCCAACTAAACACATTGGCTCATGTTTTTACACAAAACTCACTATCGCCCCTTATACATGCAAAAGTATCCATTCTGAGGAAACCAGTGAAGTCCTGCTTTTAACTTTACATTCTGGGATGCTTAGTCCTGGGTTTATAATGGGTCAATCCAAGACTACAATTCCCAGAATGCAAAGCTAAAAACAGGATTTCAAAAGTGTCTCCCGCATTGAATAGATGTTGGCGTCCATGCACTCTTGTGAAGTACATACAATGAGTACCCAGTTATCCAGTCTATTTCCAGACCTTACCTGTGATCGCAGATCAGACTATGATCTCTGATGCAGGCGCGTAACTCACTGAGCTGTTGAAGCAAGGAATCTTTTATTTTTTAATGGTGGCATTGATTGGCAATACACACTATTCTCATCACCTGGCAGCCTCTGGTCCACCTGGTTCTTGTAATTTAACCTCCTTTACAAGCCCTAAAATTGAAATACTTTTCCTGGGGAAGAATAGCTCCAGCCAGGCAGGTGAGGGCCGCTCAGCCACTGTGGCTTTTGACCTGTTTGCTCAAAGTCAGCCAGATGGGCACTGGGCAGGCAGCAGTTAAATGGCTATGGGTAACCCTGAACAGATGATGTGAGAGGGCAGAAAAGGCACACACCTGGCGGCTCTGATACTGCACCTCCAGTAAGTGGTGCAGGTCTTCTATGGAGGGTGTCTACGAGAGCAATTTGGAGGCATGGCAAGGGGGAAGACTGTGCTCCATGCTGGAAGCTATGCACTGTTGTGCGGTCCTGCATAGGTGGAGGTCGTGTAAGCTCACTAACTCTGACGATTTTCACAGGAGACCCTGCTGCAGCATGGCGTGTGTCCTCGCTCTGCTTGGACATTATGTGCACACATATTCATTGCATGTCCGTCCCCCTGCTTGATTAAATGACCCTTTTGTGAATATCTAACTTGCTACATACTCGGAGGAGCTTAATGAGCCGCGCACACACCAGGATTCACATCTCCCCGCTCAGGAGTGTTAATTGTTGCAGGGTCACGGAAGGGCAGGGATGTTTACTCATTCAGTGGCGCCAGGCCGACACTTGTAGATAAACACAGCTTTTGTGAAATTGGAAAACGACCCGGAGAACAGTCATGTTCTTAATTTTCGTTTCAATGATGAAGAAAGGGCAGCCTGCCTTTGCCGTGATCATTCAAATAACCCGAGTGTAACTTTATCAAGAGTGACAGAGGCCACGTTTTTCATTAAACGCTATAATGTCAATTGCTGTTGTTCATAGAGAGAGATGATTTTAACACTGCTCTGCTGTAAAGAATTAAGAATTTCAAATAGGCTTAACACGAGCATTACTACCTTACTTGACTTGATATGCTTATATTAAAAATTAACTTTGGACTTTGCTTTAACTATCAAAAATAGGCACTCAGCACACACAATATTATGTTCCATTATTTTGTCAAAGACCCTTTTTGGTTAAGCAGCAGAACTTTTACTCAACGCCTTAAACTGCAAAGTTATCTCGCCAGCAGACTACGGGTGGCGGGAGAAGAGAAATAAACAGCTGCAAAAACAAACACACTCTCCACGCTTCGTAGCTGGGGCGGAAGCAGCCATTTATTGCCTGCACCCTGTCAATGATATTTGGCAGCAGGGGTCTGGGTCTGCCGGCACCACAGTAGTGGTAAAGGCAGTTACTTGCAACAGGCACTTCCAGCCAGCAGTGAAGCTCCTCATCCTCTGCACTGATTGAGTTGGAGCTTCCATAAGCAAAAAAAAAAAAAAAACTTTAAAAAAAGAAAAATACAGTGGTCGAAAGCTAAACTACAGAGGTCGTGGCCACAGAGCCAGAGGTCGCAACTGCGACCTCTGGCGACCCACAAACGACGTCCCTGCATTGAAACCTGTTAGTGAAGAAATGGGCATTTGCACAAGGCACGCGCTTAGATGGATTTCAGATGCTTCTATTTCCCCTATTGAAGTGCATGATACCTTTAGTCAGTATACACAGGTTATGCAACGGAAGGTGTTACAAGTGATGGTTGAATATTTACAAGATGAATGCATGAAAAGAAACTTGTGTTGTTCGGCTGATATGATGGTAACTTACAAAAGAGCATTTTAACCTGACACCACGTTAACCTCTTTGTCACTCAATTTGGCCCTATTGCTTAACAAGCATTCAGAACTTCCTACTGTACAGTTGCCCATGAGAGAGGTTCCTCCGACACTAGTCCCAAAAGTAGAGATTCCAGCTGTAAGACAGACACCTGCTTCCACTATTCCAGGGCAGTATATTTTGCAGTTTGTTCACGTTCTGTTTTCGAGACAGGTAGTGAACACAATTAAACAGTCTATTACAGACATTAGGAAGTATCCCACAGGGTTCTACAAAGAGATAGAATCAGTTTTGAATTTGTCAGTTTTCACCTTAGGGGATATTGACCTATTGATTCCTGTGATCCTACCTGCAGATTTACGGAAACAAATTAGGACCATGGATGACCCAGCAGGGATGGGCAATACTTGGGATGCCTTGACACAAGTTGATGGGGCTAGGAATGCAGGTGAGAAACCCCTCAGGTTATATTGATGTTGCTGAATAATATAGTTACCAAACTAAAAACCTTAGTGCCCGAAAAAAAGGATTATATGGGACAAATTGACAGCATGCATGCAAGGATAGACCGAGGGTGTGACAGAATTTTTTAACAGGTTTGAACATGTATTTTCTGATTTTAGTGGGCAAGATTTGAGTACGGAACCAGGAAAGAGATTATTTGTTGACAAATTTGTATGAGGATTGTTGCCTGACATTCAAACTCAGATCATGACGTCTGAAAGTGCGTGGCAAGCAAAATCACAATCCTAAGTATTACACATGGCCCAGTATTATGAGAACAGAGTAAATATGGAGGAAAAGATGGAAAAGAAGAAAGGTGAGTTAAAAACTAGAGTACTTTTGTAGCAGATAGCACAGGGATCAAGGGGCAGGAACACTCAACCAAGGGGTCTGTTCGTGCCATAAATGGGAGCACAAATGGGTCCTCTGCACATGAACCAGTGTGCGTATTGTAGACAGGAAGGCCATTGGAGGGCACAGTGTCTATCCCTCCAACAGCGAGCTAATAACCCATACGGTACGATCGGGAGACGATCAAGGGTTTGTCCTGGTATTACGGGTCCTGGTAGATACCAATTCGCACAGAATCAGCAGAACCAAGCACAGTATATGAATGTGGGTAATCAGGGAGGAGCACAGCCACAGAATGCTAGTAGGCGGAATGTTTTTGATAATCCTACTCACCCATATTTCACTGACGATTTCACATCTGACGATGTACTGTTTCGCTAGGACAGCCTGAAACAGAGTCTGGAATCAATACCTATTCTGGTTGATCAAAAGGGTCTTTATGTTGAAATGAAGGTGGGGAATAGGGAGAATATCTTTCTAGTGGATCCTGGAGCACAGAAGTGCTCCATTGATCATATGCGAGTTCCAGATATTCCACTGTTAGGGCAGAGCAATGTTTCCGTAGGGTTCTCCAGTACACCAGTAGTTAGTCCAGTCTCTAGGCCAGTACCGATTGCATTGGGACCATTTACTGATTCATGTCCATTCATTTTGACAACGAATTGTGGCGAAAACATGTTGGGATTAAATCTGTTGAAGAAATTGAATGCTTTGATTTACTGTTCTCCAGATGGAGTGTGTTTGACGATCCCTCCCCAACAAAATTCTGCTTTCCAATTCTTGTCTATGCCTTTGCCGAGTGAATTCAGTGAAGTGCGTACACATTTATGGGCAGTGAATGATAATGATGTGGGGATCCTTAATGTCGAGCCAGTGCAAATAATTTTGAAAACATGTGTTACACTGCCACGTATACCACAGTACAAAATATCAGTAGAAGTGGAGTGTGCGTTGAAGAGTATTGTTTCTGATTTTATACACTGAGGTGTGATTGAAGAAATTTCTGGCAGTGTGTGCAGTAGTCCGATTCTACCTGTATATAAGAAACGGGATAACGTCTTACCCTACCATTTTATAATTGATTTGCATGCAATTAACAGGATTGTTGCGCCACAGTTTCTGATTGTTCCTGATGTCCTGACCATTCTGACCATGATTCCGGCTATGGCCACACATTTTAGTGTTATTGATTTGAAAAATACGTTCTTTAGCATTCCGGTACACACAGATAGTAGGTATTTGTTTGCGTTCACCTTAGGAGGACAGTCTTTCCGTTCACACGTGTTCCTCAGAGTTATACTGAAAGCCCAAGCATATACAGTAGGGCATTGAATTAACAGCTTGACACGCTTCAGCTGCTGTGAACCTGCATGTTTCTGCAGTACATTGATGGCCTGCTTATTGCTGCTGATTCTGAGCACGCTTGGAAGGAGGGTACTATTTTATTGCTTATTCATTTGGCTACGCATGTACACAAAGCTTTGTTGAAAAAATGTCAGTATTGTCCTTAGGAGGTCCCCTATCTAGGCTTCTCCTGGCAAAGGAGGGAAGGCGTCTGACACCTGAACATATACAGAGCATCTCTG
Organism: Ambystoma mexicanum; assembly: GCF_040938575.1. Taxonomy (NCBI): domain Eukaryota; kingdom Metazoa; phylum Chordata; class Amphibia; order Caudata; family Ambystomatidae; genus Ambystoma; species Ambystoma mexicanum. The sequence continues at coordinate 810,937,459 of NC_090932.1, forward strand.
AAATGTATGCTCCAAATACACAAAAGGAAGTCAGAGCTCTGATTGGCATGGCTTCTTAGTGCAGACAGTGGATCCCGAACCTTCGATCAAACCTATGTTGGCATTGACAAAGAAGGATGTTCCTTTGCCTTTGCCATGGGACATGGATTGCCAGAATGCTTTTGATCTGCTTAAGGCTGTGTTCAGCACCAGTTTTGGGCACACCAAATTATGAAAAAAAAATAGTTTTGTATGTGTATGAGTGAGAGGGTTACACTTTGGCTGTATTGACACAGGAACATGGGGGTAAGGGTAAGAGCAAACCATGCTGCTATTCTTCCTCCACTTTAGACCATGTTGCATGTGCTTTGCCAAAATGTTTGAGAGCTGCGGCTGCTGCTGCCGCGTCAGTAAAACAAAGTGAGGGTATGGTTTTAGGTCACTCTTTAACTTTGATGGTACCTCACTCTGTGGATGTTCTACTAAATAGAACACAGACTCAGCATCTCACTTCTGCTCGATTAACAAGGTATGAGTTGATTCTATTTGAACCGCACATCCTAATTAAGAGATGCTGTATGTTAAATCCAGTTAACTTTTGCCGTCTCCGCAAGAGGGAGACCGCATTAATGCCTTTCCCCATGATTGCCTCTATGTTACAGAACAAGAAACAAAGGGCAGAATCGATTTGAGTGATACACCTTTGAAATCTCCAGATGGGGAACTATTTTGTGATGGTTCCTGTTTTAAAATACCTGATGGAACCTCCACTGCACTATCGTTGAGAGCGGAAAGATACCACATAATTCCACCCAGGCAGCAGGGATTGTTGCATTGACTAGGGCATGCAAACTCTCTGAGGGACTTAGTGTAAACACCTATACCGACAGTCAGTATGCCTTTGGAGTATTTCACAATTTTGGGCGATTATGGCCAGAGAGGGGATTCTTGACATCAAATGGCACCAAAAATCAACATGGTACTCTGATAGTACAATTGTTATCAGCACTAGTGCATCCTACACAGTTAGCGATAATGAAATGCGCAGCACATCAAAAAGTGACAGACAATGTAGGAAAAGGAAACGCTTTTGCCCATAGAATTGCCAAACAGACTGCTACCGATCCACACTCGGGAATGTATGTGTGGGATTTGGCTAAATGGGTTACTGACACTAATTTGAGGGAAGAAGGGGTGAATAGTGTGAAAGGAATTCAAGCTGAAGCAACAGCAGAGCAGATCAAACAATCTAGTAAGGGTCTGGCGGGATTGGATATTGAGGGGTGTTGGGTCGACAATGAGAAGCAAAGATGGATGCTGCCCGATGCCGTAGTCACTATGGCTCATGGTCCAGCACACATATGTGTGAAAAAGATATGCCAGTATTTAGATCACGTTTGGTACAATAACAATATCCCGAAGATTCCTGAACATTTAGTTCAGAATTGTATGATATGTCTGCAACACAACATTGAGAAGGGCACATCAACACCGAAGGGTAGTTTTGGACCTCCCTCCATGCCATTCGAAGTGACACATTTTGATTTTATCGAGATGAAACACTGCCAAAACTACAGATACATGTTAGTTGTGATTTGTGGCTTTAGCAAATGGGTTGAGGCTTTCCCCCTGAAAGACAACACTGCTCTGTCGACGGCCAAAGCCATGTTAAAGAAATATTTTCCTAGGTTTGGCCTGCCGAGAGTTGTTTGGTCCGACAACAGACCACACTTTATCGCTGACGTTATTCTGCAAATCTGTGTGGGATTACAGATAAACATTTTCACTCAGCGAGAAATCCTCAGAGGGCCGGTCTGGTGGAATGCCACAACAGTATTTTGATGAATAAATTAGCGAAGGCGTGTGCACACAGCAATTTGAAATGGCCTGACGCTTTTCCAATAGCCTTACTCTCAATGCAGACATCCGCACAGTCAAAAACAGGACTTTCCCCATTCAAAATTATTATGAGCAGGCCTGCGAATGTATGGAAAGCACTGGGACCTAAGAAATTGGCTGAGATAGAATACCCATTACTGTCTGATGATTGTGACCAGTTGACTCAAAACTTGTGCTTGATTCACCAACTGGTTCGAGCAGCCCTGCCTGAAAAATACGTGGGCCCAGGCCATCAAATCCGTCTGGAGAATTTGTGCTGTTGAAGAATTTCGAGAGGAAAACATGCTTTGCACCACACTGGAAGTGGCCTTACCAAGTACTCTTGGCTACGCAGACAGCGGTACATGTGACCGGCAAGAAATATTGGATACACGCAACGCATTTGAAACAAGTGCCACTGCCTTTGCCTCTCGATAAGTGTGAAAAGAAGGAGATCGATCATCATGTGCCTGTTCTGTCCGACACCAAGAGTGATATGAAATCACTTCCTGAGTCCGTGGGGCTTGGGGAAACAGTTCTTTCTTCTCCCTTTGCATCATCTGACATTGTTCCTCCAGAGATCGACGATCCTTTGTTCATCGACTATTCAGTACCTGGAGCTTTAAGGTACAACCTTCAACCACGAAATTGGATTTAGTTCAGGGATTGACATTAGGTTTTGTAATAGAATAGGAAAGTATGGTAGGACTACTACACCAACAAAGAAACCAACATTGTGCCATTTCTTCGTCATTCCCCACCGGACAAGCTAAGTGGCAGGGAGCGGCAAAGAAGACTACAAGCAAGATTGGCCACATGGTCAGGTGCCACCAACAGATGAATTTATAAAGCCTATCAGTGAGTCTTCTTAGCAGACGCTGAAGGACTATGCCCCCGTTTGGGGCTACTCGAATTAATGAGGATATGTTACATTTTCAAATTGATGGGCCTGTATATCAAGGGCCATGGTCCCGAGGACAAAATGGATAACACTTACAAAGATAACCTGGATTGTGGTCACATTGATACCTGTATTATTGTATTTAGAATGTGCCGATCCACTCGATACTCTGGTGCCAACTGTCAGTGCATCTACAATGTCTCCTTTACACGTGTACGCACACACTCTTCCTCCATGTGACCTCAGTCATAGAGGGGGTTATCGTAACAACACCCACCTGATTAACCAATGAATGATCTCTTTTAAAATGAATCCAGTAGGGAATAAGGAGGTTACTCCCCCATCATACACCATTAACCACGATCCTGACTCTGTCCCATTCTGTTTGTTATCAGGCACAGCATGGAACACTGTGACAATTATCATGCAACAGCTAGACCAAACTCCCTGGAGACCCACCCATACTCCATAGGTCATATCGCCAAACACATAACTGACCACTAAGATCACTCCATCAGACCCCAAGGGCAACCGCCAACAGCCAAATGTTCTATCACGCCCCACATGCCAAACACATGACCAACAAGCAACGCACAGTCATATTCACACCACGTGCATACCTGCAAAAAACATGTCAAGGACACAGCCAATGCCTATCGACTTTCTAACAACATCAAGACAACAGAAAGGTATGCTGATGGATGGAGTGTTTCACTTCTGAAAATGCCAATGCACTGGAAAGATGCATACTGGAGACCGTTTGCACTGCTGAGACTAATCCGTGTCTGAAGTTCAGAAAAGGAGTGAGGCACAAACATTTCCCGCCAAATTAGATATTAGTATGGAGAATAATCTGATCTATACAACAACCATAGGTCAAACAATTGATGCCATATGTGAGTGTAGGTCCTGCCTTGAGACGGGAGTGAGCATTCACAGCAATACTTCTTAGAAAGGAGTTCCTCTCACAATGAGTGCCTCAAGAATGCAACTGGGAGATAGAAAGTCCCAGATATTATTAGCGATATTGATGATGGGGAAAGAATAAATGTAGGTAGAAGGGGAATCTGAATATGGCAAGGGGAACTAGAGGCGCAACTTGGATGCTGCGTAAGGGGGTGGTGATGGGTATTAATATTGTTTTGCGTGCAATTGTAGAATTGAAAATAACAAGGGAATGTCCGATTTTATACAAAGACAACTAGTTGAGTTGTTATGTTACTGTTACTAGTGAAGTTGTTATGTTACTAGTGGAGTTGTTATGTTAGCCGTGAAATGTAATGTTTTCAGGCACACAATTAATCGCTTGGTCACTGAATGTGACAGCTGGACCGATATATTTTGTGAGACTCAGCCACATCATGTTGTGCACAACGCTAAAGAGGACTTGGGTGGGAAAGTGTGAATGTATCAATCTCATAGTCAAATGTCTACTATTGTCTACTCTACTCTATGGAACAATAAGTACGCAAATCACAGTACACTAGGGCCTGATTTACAGATGCGTTTTATAATGGCATAGTCCCATTGGAAAACCCTCTATGAATCAGGCCCTAAGTAAATGTCGGCCATATGCACATTGGTAGAAATATTAATGGGTGTGTAAAAAGGGGATGCAATGAGGAACTGAAACAACGCAAACACGTACTACCAAATCTCACATTTTCTGGATCTGCCTATTTCCGTCATGGAGAAGGGATCCAGACCCTTACCTCATGTAAAGAAAGCTGCAATGGCTCAACTCTCTCCCTCTTCTCATCAGCCCAATTGGTGGCCATTCTCTGTGCTCCTTTCCGTGCCAATTCTTCTTTTATCTCTTTTCTTGACCAGGAAATGGCAGATCGCAGTCACCTGGTTAGCAGTTCATTGAGGCAGCAAGATGACACTAAGCTCTGAGGTGTACCAAAGGCAGTGGATGTGAGACTACCCAAATAAATTCATCCTTCTCCTGTAAGAAGTCCCAAAAAAGGTTTCATACTCTACCAAGATGTTACACTCCTTTGTGCACTATTCTTCTACTACACAAACAAGTTATATTCAGTATGTATTTGTGATCAACAGGTTGCTGTGTCAAATACATCAACTCTAATTCAACCTTTCATCCTTACTTCTTGGAGAATTGAGCAACAATTTCAATCGGGTACAGTCACATTTCACATGTGGCTTTTGAACTCTGTAGTCAGTTGTCATTTACACAGATGTTCTGCTGAAGTTATGCAAATCTGGCTGTGCTCACACAACATTTTACATTCAAACGACTTAGGTAAAATAGGATACATGGACCTAACCAGACTCTAGGGCCCATAGTAAGGCCAGGAGGCCTGGGACATGTCATCTAATCCAACAGTTCATGACCTTGGTCTGTTTACAAGACTTGTGAAGCATCAATCAAGTCTCTGTGGTGCTTCTCTATTCAGCAGAAGTAGAATGTTCATTACAGGTAGCTTGATGTGGCAAGCGGCTCAAAAAGGGACCATCACCACCAGGAGAAGCTCAGAACTATTAGTCTCAACTGGCTTAGCAAGTATAGCTGGACTCAGGGCCCAAAAGGCGATCAATTTGGATGACACAAAATATCGGCGCTGGATGTTGTGTCTTATCTTAGAACTATTTTGAATGTTTCTTGAAGAAATGGTGAGTCTTTGAGGTAAAAATAGTGTTTGGAGTGTCAATGATCTGGATCTCTCCTCTGCAATTCCCACAACATGGCAGTAAAAAACATCACCTACGGGAACACAGTGACCGCTCAGTGTATTTAGGTGTCCTGGTCAAGGTGTCCTACCGGCAGGCAATCTTCAAAGTTCTTAGAGTGAAGGTCCCTTCTATGCCTTAAGGGCAGTGTGGTAAGAGTTTTCCTGCTCATCGCTGCTGGAGGTCTTCAAACCTATAGAAGGGGAGTTGTGAACATCTCTAATGGGAAACAACAAAGGGGTGGGAGATTTCTACATTTATAATAACATGGTAGCAAAAGATTGGTTCATTTTCTAACCCTCCACTACAATCCAATAATGACAACTTCTGCCTGCATTTTTGATTGACACTCAAGAAGATAATGCTTATGACATATCTATCCCTCAGATGCTTAATCGCAGGATATGCATTAATGGCCTGAAATCATGTACATGTTTATTTGAATGCAGGATGAGAAATGTTAGTGGACGATTCAAGCCAGACCAACTAGGGGCATTTGCTTTTAAGGGACATCAAGATTGTTCAACCATTTAGTTGTTTTTTTATTTCCGTGACCAGGTGAGAAACGGTAGCTGAATTGAAGGTGCTGTTAAAACCATGTAGTGATCATCATGCTATTAGTTTAAAGCTAAATTGGTTCTGCCAGGTGAAAAACAATGTATGTTTAAGACTAAAAGCTGACAGGGCCACTGCATCCTTGTGTAAGAAAATGATTATTATGGGACCAGTTACAGGAACGAGCTGGTCAGGAGCGATTCTTTACTAATAACATACTTTCGATTAATGAGCTGGAAATTCGACCTAGATTCTGAGGTACTGCTTTCAAAGACTGAGCATTGTATGATGTCTGTCTCGTTTAGTTTTTTCAAGGTTGGAGGAAATGGACACACACGTGTACATATGGCTGATTTGATTCTAACTGTAGACACTCGAAGGATGAGTTGTTAAGCCTCTTAAAAGCACAACATATTGACAATGCCAAGCTAATGAATGTCCGGGCAAAATATAAGTGTAAGGAAGTAGTAATTGTCACGTGAAAAGTAGAACTTGAGAGCCTAGGAAGAACTAGCTGCAGCTGCTATTCAAACTAATTCTAAAAGAATCAGGGAGTTAGTAAATCATGGTCCCGAACGTGTTGCTTCTGCCCATTGGATGGAAACACATTTTGTGATTCTGAGTGCATTACACATTGAACTACTCTTTACAACACATCACGAAACATGACTTGTCATGAAGAAGAGGCCGGCGAGTAAATGTGTTAGACTTCCCTGATGTTACCACAGGAATTTGCTTTAGCATTTGTGAAATAATCTTGTTACTTAATAGGCAACCTTGTAAGTAAGGTCCAGGACCAGATGGTATCCATGCATGCTTCTCTAAGTCCCTCAATGTATTTTGGTCCCCAGTTTTGACAAATGTCCATAATCATATGCTGGAGAGAGTCAAATTCCCTGTTTCTTAGAAAAGGGCAATTATCATCCCAGTATTTAAAAAGGGCATTACGTCTTACCCCTCAGCTTATCGGCCTTTATTGCTACTAGACCCCCAATTTAAGATATTTGGGAGGGTTATTCTATCAGGGCTACTACTTTGGGTGGACACCGAAAACATTTAGTTGAGAGTTCAACTAGGTTTTCGTGAAGGATTAGGCACAAATAAACAGGCTTTGAATGTGTATCAGATTATTTCGAATGCCTCATATGTCAAGCAAGAAAACATCTTCCTAGCATTCATGGGCATACAGACTGCTTTCGATAAAGTGAACCAGTCTGAACTCTGGTCCTGTTTATGAGACCTCAATTCTCTGGTAGAGCCTGGGGAGAGGTTTAGCTGCACTGCACTTATAAACAAAGGCTTGTGCTCTTTCAGGGGGTGGAGGACATTGCACACCTTGGTTCCCGGTTATCTCTGGAGGGTGTTGTGGAGCTGATTCGCACCATTTTTGGTATTTGAGTCCCTGTTTTAGCTTATGCTCATGACATGGTGTGGATGGTACAAACACCTGTCTCCCTTCAGCATCTAATGACTAATTATTCAGAATTCATGAGCATGACCTTGATGTAAATGTATTTAAATCTGCAGTCATGATTTGCTCTTAGAGAGGAATTAAGAAACCGATGTTTTATGTGGGGAAAGAGTCTCTTCCAGCCACCACCTTGCTGAAGATTTGGGTTTCTCTTTTTCATCCAGATTGAATGTCAACACATATTCAACGAGGACGATACAGGCCTTATGGGGAATATTTCAGTTTGGGAACTTTTATAAAGTACAATCTGTTGGTATGGTGCTCATGGCTTTCAAAATAAAGATGAAGCAACAGGTAAATATGCTGCCAGCCTTTGGGCTTTATTCTAAACCTTTCCATCTTGCAGGGTATGGAAAATATCTGTTTAAAGACTATTTTCGGCCTGCTAGACACCACTTATAGCTTTGCATTATATTGAGAAGTGTGGGTCCCTTTTCTTGGGGGTAAGTTGAATATAGAACCACTTAATTCACAGATTAGTGTTTGGTTGAAGCCTGATGTGTCTCTGACACATTGGGCCTCATTACAACTCAGGCGTTAAGGGTTAACGCCACCGTTAACCCTTAACGCCTGATTCTGATTTTAACGCCTGCTAAAAGCAGGCGTTAAAATCAGAATACGGCGGCGTAATTAGCACCATGGTGCTAACCTGCCATGGTGCTAATTACGCCGCCGTAATTTACGGCGGCGTAATTAGCGCCTTCCCCACTCCCATTATGCCCTATGGGGCAAAAATGGGAATGGGGAAGGGAAAATGGGAAATGGGGATTTACCGCCCCACTCACCTTGGAATGGGGCGGTAAATCCGCCATCCACCATGGTGTAAACTGAGTTTACACCATGGTGGTAAAGTTGGTGCACTTAGCACCAAGGTTGTAATGAGGCCCATTATATTTAAGTGACGTTTTGGCAACTGAATTTAACAAGTGATCAATTCCATAGCTACTTTATATAACGAAGTGATTGGAAAAGTTTATTATGGAAATTGATTCTTTTTACCCGAGTATTTTAAACAGATTATGTAGGTCCTTATTAAATCTAATTAGCGCAAGTACTTCTCTATGGAAAGAGAAGCTCTCAAATTTGCAAAGTCTTCCAATCGTTTGCATTAAACATTAATTAGTAATGGCTTGCAAAACGAACTAATCTGGATTCAATTTAAATACAAGTGTGTTTTAGTAACCATAGCAAGATTTCATTTGATCCCATTGAGAGATCACCATTAGATGGTTGAATTCTGCTTTAAATTATGGTAACGGCTTTGCTGTGACATAAACGATGATTTACTGCATTTGGCATTTTTCTGTCCTGTTTATACATCATATAATTGTTGCTTCTTAAAAAAGATGTGTCATTCTTTCAATTCAGACATGCATAATTGTATTGACTGGCTGCAGATATCCTCTTGGTGGCCTGGACATTGCTGTATTACCTGCGGTCTGCACTAGGTCAAAGAGAGATCTTTTTAAAATACTTTGAATGAAGTATGTTATTTATGTTAGTCTTGTTTTATGTTTATGTGATTATAAATGAAATGATGATGTCTGGGAACTTTGATTATTACAATGATGTCTTTTATCATTTTAATTTTTTATTTGTTTTGTATGATGTTTTGTTTTGTACTTCGATGGAATTTTATATCCAAATAAAGTATGAGAAGAAGAACACAACTTTCAATCAGTGGGAAGTGTCCACCCTCTTTTATGGCAGTTCTCAGAGGCCTCATCTCCCAAGGAGCCATCCTGGGGCAGAGCAACTCATGAAGGAGTTCATTAAGATAGCGGAAACAAGCAATCCTGAATCATGGATCCCTGGCTGCATTAGCTCTGCCATGCCCTTCCAGCTGGAAAACTAAGAGTTTTGGTCAGTAATGACATTCCGTTGAGTAGGCCACCCCTCTCCCAACCCAGCCAGCAGGCTTCTTTAAACGGTTATGAAATAGCCCAACATTTAGAAATCAACCCAAAGTGGACAAGGTTCTAAAATCTCACTTGAGACTGACAAAGGTATGTTTGAGCCGGACTGAAACCAGGTTCTAACAGCTTTGAAGTTCATCTGATCTCCCTCTCATCGCATCAGACAATGGGCCTCATTACGAGGCAGGCGCTGACGTAATGAAGGGGGCCAGTACAGGACCGGCCCCCTTCATTCCGTCAGGGCTGATTACAAGGTTCCCCATCGCGGGACCCGGATCGGATGCCTGGTAAAACCATGCGTCCTTTTTGGGTCCCGCGAGGGGTTTTGGGAGGTAACAAGGGGACACTCATAATGTGCTTATTGTTACCTCCATCCCCATTCCCATTGAGCCCTATGGGGGCTCAAATGGTAATGGGGAATGGTTCCTGCAAGGAGGATTTACCGGGGGTCCTCCAATGTTGGAATGATCCGGTTATTCCTCATTGCAGGAACCCGGTAAAGGAGCCAGGTTTGGAGGCAGCCATGGAGCTAATAGCTCCATGGCTGCCTCCAAACATGTAATGAGGCCCAATGAGTTAAAGATAGGGTTTGGCAAATACAAATGAGTAACATTGAAACAGAAAACGTAATTTATCTGTACACTACTATTTTCTCATTTTGTATAATACGTTTTGTGTATTTATCATGATGTGAACTGACACCAGATGTAAGAGAACATTAACAATCCCCAAGGAAGTTAACACAGGGCGTACATATAATTAAAATGCTGTAACGTACAAGTAACTGTATGGGCCTCATTACGACCCTGGCGCTGACAGAATGAAGGGGGCCGGTCCCGTCAGGGCTGATTACGAGGTTCCCTTTGCGGGACCCGGATAAGACGTCTGGTAAAACCAGACGTCTTTTCCGGGTCCCACGAGGGGAAGAGGGAGGTAACAACAGGACACTTGTAATGTGCCCGTTGATACTTCCCTCCACATTCCCATTGAGCCCTATGGGGGCTCAAATGGGAATGGGGAATGGTTCCTGCATGGAGGACTTACTCGGTCCTCCTATGTCGGAATGACCCAGTAAGTCCCTATTGCAGGAACCCGGTAACGGAGCCCGGTTTGGAGGCAGTCATGGTGCTAATAGCACCATGGTTACCTCCAAACTCGTAATGAGGCCCTATGTCTTTGCAGACATAATCAATAATACTTTACCGAACTCTATTATTTATAAAGGACAGAGTTGGAAATACCAATAGAAAACTGTAAATTATTGTCATATTCCTAGACCTAGTATGTGTCCAAAGGTAAATACTTTGATCCTGATTTCAGCATGCCATATGCACATTTGCTCTGCTGTCAGAAACTACCTTAATAGGTGGCAATCTTGACTAACAGTTGCTCGTATGTCAAATAGATGGTGCCCAGACAAAATAAAAGCATAGCTGTCTATATTGAAGGAAGCTACTAATTCAATTATGTACCTTATGGGCTGAAAGGACCAGAGGGTAAGAAACCACTTGCACAACTTGTTAAGGTAAAGAGCACTTTACAGAAGTGTGGCTGATTAGCAGACATGACATTCACGCAGAATCCATTCACTTGAACTCCTGAAGTTGAAAATCCATCAGCATTTAGGTCACTCAAGTCTCCTGTACACACATGTACCAGAAATAATGTTTTCTAAGCATGGACGAGGAGCAGATCTGATGTAGACTATTGTTGTTAGTCTTTGCTCTTAAATTTACCACTCCTTTGGGAATAATTATCTGCTTGGCAATAATGGCAGTGCTATTATATTTAGACATTACATCTGGCGATATGACATTACCGCTGGGTGTGCAGGGAGGGTCAATGCTCATCATTTTAATTAAAATGACTTGGAACACATATGCTTCTGTGTTTCTGCCAGATGCAGAATACTCTCAGGTAAAGACCGTACAATGTAATCCGGTAGGCAAACAGAAAGCATTGCAGGAGAATATCCCATTTTCTCCTAAGGTGCTCTTCCAAGGCACCTATCATAACCTTTAGGGTCTTGTTAAAGCACTCCACAAGCCCATTTGTCTGTGTGAGTGAAAGGCTGTGGAGAACTTAAAGGTAACTCCACATTCATCCCACATACCCTTCATATGCAGGAAATGAAGTTTGATCCCTTATCAAAAATGACTTATTTGGGGAATCCCACATGAGAGAATATTTCTGTCATAGCGTTCACTCCCACGTTAGCTTTGATGCTTCTGGGTACCGGGTGTCATGGTCTACCATGACCAAAATATATCAGTTCCCTGAGGAGGTCTGTGGACCCAATGGACCCACAAAGTCCATGCCAATTCTCTCAAAGGGCTGTCCGATCACTGTATTGGAATGAAGGGTGTCTTTATTTCCCCACCAAACTTACTGGGTGCTTGGGCAGACAACCTGTCAGTTGTCTTGGCCACTCCTAAGTGACTTGCCGAATTAATGTCATGTGCCAAGTCCAGGAAACTCCTGTGACGTTGGGGTATAACCAACCTCTGGTTGGCCCATGCCCCATGGTGCTTGAGCTCAGAGTACAGGAGATCATTCTCCCAGTACACGCTGAAAGCCCCAGTGACTTGCCGCGGGGCCTGTTTCTGTGCCTGTTCATGCCGATATGCCAAAGTTGGACAGTCATGATGCACATGGCAGAGGTCAGCCTGGCTCCTACCTCCAGCTAAGGACAAGTTGATTAGCTCTGGCAGGCCTGTGAGGTCTGAGTCTATCGTGTCCTGCATCCCAAGCTTGTGGTTCTATGCCTGCAGGAAACCCTGTGGTCACTGAATCTGCTGCCCTTTCAGTAGAAACCTCATTGGCCACTAGATCCTCACTGGTAGGAGGAGATCCCTCTGTGTATTCCAAAACAGGTCTAGGCAGTACCAGCAGTACTGTTTTATTGCCATATTCAGCTGGTGGTGAACCTGGACCCATGGTCTAAATGGTTGCTAACTGCGCTGATTCTTTGTCCCTAGATCTTGTGATCACGTACATGATTTTGGCATCTGGTATTTCATTCCTTAACAGACAGTCCACTGGAATTGCAACCTTGACAGTGATATGCAGCTGAGAGGTTTCACCCCTCCCTATAAACTCTATGACAGCCTGGTGAAGCTATCAAACCCTCTGACTAACTTGGGAAGGCCAGGAATAAACTGGTCATCCTGCACCCACTGTTGTTGAACAGCAGTGACACTTGCAGCAGTATGACAAAGTGCTGGGGATTTTCTCCCATTGATGAATACATGGTCTAAAAATATTGCTATGTTAGTGGAAACCGGGGTGTCTGTGTGAGACCCCGTACCTTTCCCACATAGCGATATCAGGATGCATTTACACCCCTGCTAAAAAAAAGGCAGGTTTAGTTCCAAACATTTTTAGTAACTACAGGCCTATTACGAATGTCCCGTTTCTTTTGTAGATCGTGGATCAGGTGTCCACCATTCAGCTACAAAAACCTCTTGAGGAGGCCAATATTTTACATCTAAGACAATCTGGTTTCCGAGAACACCATGGCATGGAGAGTGCCTTAATTGACCTCCAGAACCAAATGCTGGACTGCCTGGACAGGAGTAAGTCGGGGCTTGCTGATGTTGCTCAATTTAACAGCAGCATTCGACTGCCTGGATCATAAGAAACTATTAGCCACCCTATGATATGATATGATATGATACGGCAATTATAACGAGCCTATTCACAAGTGTTTCAAGGCGCGACGAGGCAAGGGTGGGGGATCAGAGGGAATACAGGGACAATAATCTTACTAGAGCAGGTGACATTGAGATTGTGCAAGTGCAGGGGAAGGGGGAAGGGGAAATGTGTGGAGGGAAGGGGGAGGGGACAGTGCAGTATATGAGAAAAACAGTAAGAATAAATAGAATAAATAAAAGGTGCGTCCAGCTGGTGACGAGTGCATGGATAAGTGCAGACATCAGTTGTCAAGTGCTGATAGGGGGCACTAGGGATACAGAAAACAGTCTCCACGTTCTGGGGATGCCAGGGAGGCAGTGCAGGTGTACAACTGGCAGGGGAGGGGACCTGAGCCCGAGATCAGAGGGACGCCAGGTGACCAGTGCAGTTTCAGTTTCAGCCAGGAGTTCAGCAGGGGAGAGGAGGAGAGAAAGCAGAAGCAAAGAGGAAGGTTTTGAGGTGCTTCTGGAAGCGGAGATGGTTCTCCTCAAGTTTCAGGGAGGCAGGAAGGCTGTTCCAGAGGGAGGCCTCAGCCGAAGAAAGAGATCAACCACCAATGTGTTGCTTGGAGAAGCAACTTACCCTGAGGGAGTTGGAGGCAGATCAGCGAAGAGCTTCAAAAGGAAGATATTTAGGAAGGGAGAGTTGAAGGTATTGAGGCCCCATGTCCTAGAAGACCTTGTGGACAATGCAAAGGGTTTTGAACTTAATCCTCGCAGCCACTGGGAGCCAGTGCAGAGATTTCAGTCCTGGAGAAATACGATCCCTGGGCTTGAAGCCAAGGACAAGTCTCGCAGTCCTGTTCTGGATGAGTTGCAGAGGGCGGAGAATAGAAGCAGGCAGATTTAGAAAGAAGCTGTTGCAGTAGTCCAGCCTAGAGAGAACCAGAACTCTGGATACAGTGAGCTTTTGGGGGAAGGAGAGGAAAGGAAGAATACCTCTGAAGAGATGCAGCTGGTAGTGTGATTTCTTAGAGACTTCAGAGATGTGAGGAGAGAAGGAGAGTGTGGAGTCGAAGATGACTCTGAGGTTTTTAGCCTCACAGCTAGGATCAGGAAGACGGCCAAGAGAGGCTGGCCAGAGAGTGACAGGAAAGGAGGGATCAGGTGTGCCGATGCGGAGAATCTCAGTATTACCACTCCTGGATAGCAGACAGACAGTCAGAGATTAGAGAAGGAGAAGAAGTGGCGGAAGGGAGCCTGAAAATGAATTGAGTGTAATCCCCATAGCACTCAAAGTTTGGGTAGAGAGCAACAATGCGGTGGGCAAGAAGTGACAGGTACTGATTGAACAGCCAGGGAGAGAGGTTAGACCCTTTTTGGAACACCACAGGTAGAGATACAGATAGAGGAGAGGAAGGACCTGGGAGGGTCAATCAGAGAGGAAGGAGGTAAGCCTAGCCAGGGCTGGATCGGTGATACCCAGTTTATCACAGAGACGGTTGAGCAGGATGGCATGGTTGACCGTGTCAAAGGCAGAGGAGAGATCAAGTAAGATGAGGACACAGGGAGTGTTGGAATCGAAGTTGAAGAGCAGGTCTTCATGGATATTCAGGAGAGCAGTTTCCGTGGTTCTGGCAGCTCTGAAGCCACACTGATGGTCATGGAGATAACCAACCAATTCAGTGTGAAGATGAAGCTGGGAGATGACTAGCCTTTCCAGGAGTTTGCCCAGGAAAGGAGTGATGGAGAATGGGATATAGTTATCCGGGCAGGTCTGGTCGGCAGCGGGTTTCTTAAGAAGAAGGTGCACAAGGGAGTGATTCAAGGGGGAAGGGAAGACTCCAGTGGTGAAGGAGTGGTTGCAGAAGTCTGCCAGAGCATGGGCCAAGGTGTCAATGTGGGCCTTGTTGGTTTTGGAGGAACAGGGGTGAACCAGTTTTGACAAGACTTTTATAGATCAGATTTGTCTAGAAATCTTTTCTGGGGAGAACAGGGGAAAGGCAGAGAAGGAGGGGGAGAGGTGGCCAAAGAAGGGTCAGAGGAAGAACAGGGTGTAGCGGGGGCAGGAGGAGAGGAAGAGAGAGAGGACATGATGTCCTGAGTTTAAGAGATGAAATGAGAATCAAGGGCCATGCAGAGGGCCTGGGAGGGGACAGGAGAGTTATCGTCTGTGGGCCTTCTTTCCCCATCAGCTGTGAAAGGGATGTCGAATCTTTTGGGGCAAGTCATCCTCTACGCATAGACCATTTAATTGCGGTGTTCCGCAGGCTGCATGTCTTACTCTGGCACTCTTTAATATCTATCTGCACCCTTTATGTAACATTCTGTATAAAGTTGCAGCCAGATTCATAAGCTATGCCAATGATACTCAGCTGTTGATAGATCTGAGCGCAGACTGGTTTTGGATCTTTCCAAGCTAGGATGAGATTGGGCTCTGATTATTCAGAGTTCTTCATTGATGTCCACTACAACACAACTTTGGATAAAGTTAAAACCCTGGGAGCGACTGTCGATCAGTCTCTGGGAGCAGAGACACGTGTGGACGACATCACAAAGAAATCCCAATATCAACTGATGTTGCTCAGATTGGTAAAAACATATGTCACAAGTAGGAACTAGGAAACCCTGGTCAGAGCAATTATAATGCCTTGCTAAATGATGCATTTCACATCGTTAAAAATGTCCCCAAAAGAGACCATATAACTCTTGCTAGGAGAGAAATGCATTGGTTGCCCATCGCATCCCGAATTAAGTTTAAAATTCTTACGTTGCCGCATAAATGCCGGTATGACTCTGAACCAAGTTACCTAAAAGACTGCCTTACCGAGCAAACACAGGGAAGTTCCACAAGAGCTAGTAACACCTACTGCCTTGTTTGTCCTAACGTTAAAAGAATGTGCATCAAGGTCCGATCTTACCGGGTCATAGCTATGCTTGCCTGGAATTACCTCCCAGTCGAGATGTGTGCAGAGAAAAGTCTTCCCATTTTCCGTAAACGGCTTAAGAGGTTACTGTTTAATTAGACCCCCTGCCGAATAATGATCTAGACTTGGCTCAGTTGACTCACTATCCATCACTGCTTGCTTTTCCGTTGTGTGTTATGTTGATGCCTATGGGCTGCAGCACATTATAAGCAATAAACATTCAGCCAGCACCTGGCCTTGTCGGGATTCATCATCCATGATGCCCACACTGACTATTGCCTCTTCCTCTATGAAGGTAGTGCTAAATATGGCCTGCTTGAGTCAAACCTTGCAAGCAGGATTTCCTCTGCTATGTGTCATGTCACCACATAGAAAGACACCTCTTGGGGATGAGAAGGCGGGTACCCCACTGTTATGGGTGCCCTCACTCCTTGTTTCTGAGGCTGGTTATGAACCATGTGTTGAGGTTTTCCCTGCAGGATTTTGGGGCCCTTTCCTGGTGGGGGGGGGGGGAGATTTCCCTCCTTATATTTACTTTTATGGATTGCCATCTGGTTTAAATGTAGTCGCCTGAGACTTCTCTGAACTCTAGTTCTCACATACCTGTCAGAGGCCTTTGCATGCTCCCTTGGCACTGTGATACTCTTGTCCACTAGATGCTGTTGTAGTTCCATTTTACAATTGTTAAGTATACTCTCACATGCAATCAGATTGAATGTGTCAACTTTCTTACCTGTAACCCATCCATTCAGATATTTCAAAGATTGATGTGCAAACACCTCAAAAGGTCCTTTCCTGGTGTGCTCTCTAATGCTCCTGAGCTACTGGTTGGAGGTCTTGCAGAGGTTCCTGAGGATGGCAGCCTTCATTTTCTTTTAAATGGGCCTCTCCTCTGTAGACAACTGAATGATTACATCAGTAGCAGCCGGCTCATAAGGGCAAGACACACCAACTCTTCTTCCACATCGTGCAACAGAAGGGGAGCTCCATTCCCTCTAACCAATCAATTATGTCATTCTACATCTCATAAGGAGTGACAATAGCACACCACATCTCTGTTTCTTTCCCTCGTCCTTCTGTTTCTGTTCCATTAAGGCCACTCTGCTTTGCTATAGGAGGTACCTCCCTTCCTCTAGGTCTGCTCCAGGACCTAGCAGAAGCATATGACCATACAGAATGAGGGGACCTGACTGAGGATAGGGAGCATTGGGATCTCCCCATCTACTTCTACCTTCCCCAGAGAAATGGCAACTTGAGCTGGAGGCTCAGCTCTGCTACTGGCCTCCTCAGAATCCTCCGCCCCCCCGGCTTAAGCAAAAGGCTGCCGTAGAGGGGTACCCTTATTTGACAGTGCTCCGAGAGTTCATCGACTGACACGGTGGCCACAGAGCTCATGTCAAGTTACATTGTAGCAGTTAAAAAATATGCTTTGGTAGTGAAACTAACATTAAATATATGCTCCTATTGTGGCCCAATAGGCTGTAGACATAGTCTGTCCCAGATCCCACCGCTGCCACCAATGTGACAAATTGACCTATGCCCTGCAGGAGTACAAGGATGAGAGTGGGTAAAGTGCCCACTTAGCCCTTACACTTCTACAAGCCAAGATACTGTACAATCATAAAAGTAAAACAGGCACATTCAAGAGATATAGTTCCTTTGCCTTTTATGGTAACATGGGAAAAGGGAAGGCTATACGCTCATGAGGGGTGTGAATGTGGTTCAATAGAAACACCAACAGCAAAGTATAACAGTCCAAAATAAAAGAATGTCTAATCAAGGTTCTATACAAAAATATACTTTACTCAAACACATCATGTACAACAGCAACTAACTAGAAAACACTGTAAAAATCCACTCCTGTAGACAGAACCCAGAATATGCAAAGATAGAATAGATGCAGCACTCTGGGCTATGAGACAGGGGGGAAAATGCATTCAAATACCACAATGTTCAAAGGATATGTTCTTTGAGTTGCAAAAGGGATTAACATAAGCTATCAAGTCTCTAGGGCCCAAAGGTGGAAAAGGGGGCAGATATTATTCAATAATCCCTTGCAAAAGTTCTTGAGGGTTTGCCGGAATAGAACCAGGCTCCTCTGTGTCAATCGCTGGCTCTCCTCAATTTCAAGATGCACAGTAGTACAGGGGCCATCTGGCACTGAGTCGGGGTCAAACGGAAGGTGGCTGTGGCCTCGAATCCTCTACTCACACTGTGCGGACATGGCAGTCTCCACGTTCAGTCAGCGGTCGAACTTAATGGTAGTGAGCTGGTACCAGGATGGACAGGCAAGTCACTTCTATGCAGATTGTCAGAGGTTGCTGTATAGGATCCACCAGGGATCAGCCAATCTGCTTACAGGCACACTGATCACAACAGTGATGCATTAGATGGAGACTCGAGCAATGCAAGGCAATGGTACTTCATTGGTTTGTGCTAAAGCAACAGCACACTTCAGATGGCACTGTACAGCAGCGTATGGAGTCAAACAGGAAACAGTGGCTTGAAGAACAATGAATGCAAAAGGCAGCATCGAAGTGTCCTGATAGATCAATCTGTCTTATTAATGCTCGAGTCATGGCTCACAGTGGGTCAAAACAGGAATCTCGATTGTTATGACTTCCAAGTGTTGTGTGGCCCATTCCAGGAACACGGTTAGTAATTGGGTGTCACTTCTGGCATCCATCACTACTCAGACCCACCTAGAACCTTGCCATTACACTTTTTGACCAAAGTAACTATGATATCTGATGCACATAAGCCCAAAGAATGCTGAGAATCTAGCTCATATACCCACAGGGACAATGCACCCAGTGTCGAAATCACTGAACAACACAGGTGTCATACCAGCTCCTCACACCGCTCTTCTGTGGCCCGCACCTCCCTACAATTCATCTGCCTCACTGCTCCTCGAAAACATAGCCAAACCTATAACTGCCAAACTTCACCCTAATTACGCCAGGCACCAATACACCATCTTGAGATCACAGACAGTCTCTGCAGCAGGAGCCATTCACTCACGTGACCATAGATTTCTGCCCACCATCAAACAATGTCCGACAAGAAATGAGCAACGGATCACTGTTCAGGAGCCTCCTGTTGTGCAGGAATTAGAGCCAGAACCTTCACCCAAAGGTTCTTCACTCATGCTCGCCTTGATAGGGGCTCCCAGATTAGCCAGACTCACCTCTTGCATTTTCCTATAGCCCCAGCTGACAACCAGCAACATTCTCCAGCTATGCCCCCAGGCCAGCCCGCTACATGCACTTGAAAAACTAGAGGCGCTAAAATTTGCTCTCATCAACGTATGCTGTCTGGGAGCATATGCAATTGATGTCCATGACTTGTTACTTGAACACCTGCTTGAAATCCTAGCCATCACTGAATCTTGGTTACACAATGAATCAGGCCCGATTCTCTCCTTAGCCATTCCCCCTAACTACACAATCCTTAGGGCTGTGTTCTGACTTGAGTGTCGTGTAGACCGATGAGACCTCCGTCCCCAAGTGACGCACAGGGGAACAAAATAGAAACCCACTGTGCGACCCTTGAGGCCACAGGTGAGAGATGTCTTCCCAGATCCACGGAGCCTCTGGAACACCGATGCTGCTGTCAAGAAGG
Source organism: Ambystoma mexicanum (assembly GCF_040938575.1). Classification (NCBI taxonomy): domain Eukaryota; kingdom Metazoa; phylum Chordata; class Amphibia; order Caudata; family Ambystomatidae; genus Ambystoma; species Ambystoma mexicanum. The sequence goes on from NC_090932.1 coordinate 810,957,030, forward strand.
AAGGAGGTTAAGCACCAGGCAATCACAATACAGGCAGGTAAACAAATGAATCTAAAGTGTCTTACCTATCTGGTGTAAGGGAGACCCAGGTAACCTAGGAGGGAGGTTCGAGGCTCATTAGATGCGGCGGTCCCTGGAATTGTAGAACCGCAGGTTAGCGTGGATGAAGGGTAGCCACCTGTGGGAGTCAGGGCTTGACTTGAATCCCCCGTAGGGAGAAGGCGTAGAAGATCAGCAAGGTACCAAGGGATGATCCAAAGACAAGTCGAGGTGTAGTCCAAATATCCGGCAACAGGTAAACAGTTCCAAGCAAAAGTACCAAGGGGTGTCCGAGGGAGTCCGAGATAGAGTTCCGTGATCCAGGTAACAAGGAGCAAGATGTAACGCCAAACAGTGTCCAAAGCCAGCTGAGAAGCAATGAGCGTTCTGTCTCTCAGACCTTTATACTAATCGCCGCCGGGTCACGTGACTTCTCTGGATCATGTGACGTTCACCAAGATCACACGGGGAACGCCATAGCGTATCACGTGACCGGCGTGGAGACGTAAGGCCGCCCTTTCTGCTATACGTTCTCCAAGGCAGTTGCCAATGCAGAAAGGGTTGCAATCGAGCCCGTACAACGGTACGGAGTCTTCGGTTCTGTGGCTTCACCGAATCACTTGAGCCTCGAAGCTTGGGAGGAGATGTTGGGGGAATGTGAGCAGTGTTCTGATGTGTCGTGGCCTGGTGTGCAGAGGATCGCCTAACATAGCCCCCCCCCAACGGCCCACGACCCCGTGGGCAGGACGGATGATCCCTATGGAAGCGGGCTACCAACCGCGGGGCGTTCACATCAGATGCGGAAACCCACGAACGCTCCTCCGGGCCGTAACCCGTCCAATCCACCAGAAACTGGAGCCTACCCCTAAACCATCTAGAACCCAATATGGCCGATACCTCTAAAACATCAGGAGAGGTCAAGGACACCGGCGCAACAGGGGCACGAAGACGGACTGAGTCAGGACAGGGTTTGAGGAGGGAGACATGAAACACAGGATGGATACGCCAAGAGCTGGGGAGTACTAGACGGAAAGCCACCGGATTAACAACCTGCGAGATCACATACGGCCCGACAAAGCGAGGCAGCAACTTCCGGCAACCCACCAGGCGAAGATGTCGGGAAGACAACCAGACCCTAGAACCCACCACCAGAGGGGGAGCAGCACGACGTTTGCCATCCACACGGGCCTTCATAGAGGCCTTTGCTTCAGTGAGATGAACCACTGTACTCGCATGAATAGCAGAAAGATCCCTAAGACATGTCGTGGCCGCAGGGTTCAAAGAACCAGAGGCATCAGGGACCAGCAAAACCTTGGGATGTTGACCATAGAGGGCGTAAAAAGGAGAATAACCAGTAGCTGAATGAGCCGCATTGTTATACGCAAACTCCGCAAGCCGCAAAACGGCCAACCAAGAGGACTGGTGTTGCAATAAGAGGCAACGAAGGTACTGTTCCATCGATTGATTCGTCCTTTCGGTCTGACCATCGGTCTCCGGATGATAGGCCGAAGAATACCTCGTATCAATGCCCAATAGTTTCGTCAAGGATCTCCAAAACCGAGAGGTGAACTGCGAACCTCGATCGGAAATAATGACCGAAGGGAGGCCGAATAGCATAAACACATGTTCAAAAAACAAGTCCGCCAAGACAGGGGCCAAAGGGACACCTTTGCAAGGGACAAAACGGGCCATTTTTGTGAACGTGTCCACTACTACCCAGATGGTATCGAAGCCTTTCGACTTGGGGAGATCGGTAACGAAATCCATCGTCAAAGTATGCCAGGGCCTGGGAGGTACCGGAAGCGGAAGCAACAACCCAATCGGTCGACCCCTTTGATGTTTAGCCTGAGCACATACCGCACAAGACCTGACGTAACACTCCACATCGCGCCTCATAGAAGGCCACCAACACCAACGCTTGAGAAGGTCTAAAGTGCGCTCTTGTCCGGGATGGGCATTAAAGGGGGCGTCATGAGACCACTCAAGGGCAAGATTACGTGTATCAGGTGTAGGAAGGAACAGGCGTTCATGTACGAAAGGTAAACCATCAGAATATACCGGATCCCATTCTCGTAACTGGTCAGAATGATCGCTAGTCCAGGATCGAACCGAGTCTATCAGTGAAAATGAGGGAGTACAGAGACAAATCACATGACTCTTTTCGAGAACAGTGTCGGGGAAAATAGGCAATTGGACCCCCCCCGGGGAACGTGACAAGGCATCCGCCTTCCCATGCGCCGTTCCAGGACGGTGCATAATACGGAAGTCGAAGGAGGAAAAGAAAAGATGCCATCTGACCTGTCTGCTATTAATGCATTTCAGGGAGGCCAAATCCTGTAGGTTCCGATGATCGGAGTATACTGTGACAGGATACTTAGCCCCCAGAAGATGATGACGCCAAACACGGAACGCGTCCATGACCGCCAAGAGTTCCTTTTCCGTAACGGTATAATGAGACTCAGTACTGGAAAACTTACGGGAGTGGAATGCCACTGGATGTAACTTGCCGGTGTTGGGACACGTTTGTGACAGCACCGCCCCGAGGGCAAAGGAAGAGGCATCTGCCTCGACTATGAACGGAAGATCCGGATTGGGATGTTGGAGTACCGGTGCGGTAGTAAAGGCGGTTTTCAGAGTCACAAAAGCCTCCTGCTGTTCTCTCTGCCACTGATATGGCACCCGAGGACTAGTCAGGGCCGTGAGTGGGGCTACAATCGTGGAAAAGGAAGAGATGAAACGCCTATAGAAGTTGGCGAATCCTAAAAAGGCCTGCAAGGACTTGAGTGTTTGAGGTACTGGCCAATCTAAGACTGCTTTGACCTTAGACTCGTTCATGGATACCGCCCCAGGGGTGATATGGAAACCCAAAAACTCAACAGAGGTCTTATGGAACTGACATTTCTCAGGTTTGGCAAATAAGGAATGTTTGCTTAAACGGGATAATACTTCTCGGACGTGTTTTACATGATCATCCAGGTCACGAGAGAAGATCAGGATGTCGTCCAAATATACAACCATGTACACATCCAGAATATCCCTGAAAATGTCATTCATGAATCGTTGGAACGTGGCCGGGGCGTTACATAAGCCAAAAGGCATGACAAGATATTCGTACAATCCGTAACGTGTACAGAAAGCAGTTTTCCACTCGTCTCCCTCGCGAACGCGTACCAAATTGTATGCGCCGCGTAGATCAAGTTTGGTAAAAACGGTAGCATGTGTTAAATGATCTAAGAGTGGAGTGATTAACGGGATGGGATATCTATCCTTCTTGGTGATCGCGTTCAGACGCCGATAATCCACACAAGGACGTAAATCCCCCTCCTTCTTAGGTACAAAGAAGATAGGACTTGCCGCTGGTGAAGTGGAGGGGCGGATGTGTCCTAAACGCAGGGCGTTCTGTACATATTCTTTTAACACCAGTTCCTCCGAAGGAGACAGAGAGTAGATCCTGCCCGAAGGAACGGTGGAATCAGGAAGCAATTCGATTGGGCAGTCATAAGGTCTATGTGGAGGAAGTACCTCAGACGAGCCTCGATCGAAAACTGATTCGAAAGCCAGATATTCTGGTGGGATCCCAGACACCAACCCCCCAACAGTATGAGACTGTATGACTTCTGGATCGTCAACCGTCAGTGTGAGTTGTGCTAGTGCTCCCAAAACCCGAGAGGGTGTGTCAGAGGCTTGATGGATCGGGAGACAATAATTCTGACAAATATCGGACTCAAAGAGTACAGTGCCTGCTTGCCAATTGATCAATGGGTTATGTTCACGTAACCAGGGTATCCCTAGTATGATACCGAATTGAGGTGCGGTGATCAAATCAAAGCTCAAGGTTTCTGTGTGTATGTCCTGTATGTTCAACAAGAGGGGTGCGGTTTGATGTCTAACAGGACCAGAAATCAATGCGGAGCCGTCTACGGCTTGGACAGGTTCCGGTCGTGTTTTTACCACTAAAGGTAGATTGAGGGAATGGGCTAAATCAATATCTATGTAATTACCAGTGGCACCAGAATCAATAATGATATTGACTGCATGCAGAAGGCCAGTAGAGGGACATAGAGTAGCCTTTACGGAGATAGGTTGAACACGAGCAAAGGTAAGAGGGGTTCCCGGAGAAGATGATGGGAAACTCGACCTGGTCTCCGGTCCTAAGGTCGAGCCATCCGAAAAACCTGACTCTTCTTGGGACGCCGAGGACACTCTTTCACGAAATGTCCAGTGGTGCCACAGTAAAAGCACGCGTTATCAACCCTTCTTCGTTCCCTCTCAGATGTTGTAATAGGACTGCGTACCCCTCCCACTTGCATAGGTTCTTCAGTAACGGAAACGGGAGTGTTAACAAGAGGAGGAGAGGAGGAGGCCCCCGATTCAGCTCTACGCTCCGCTCGGCGTGTATCTACCTGCAGGACGAGATCAACCAATTCCTGGTACTGAGTAGGCATAGAAGGGATTACTGCTAAAGCGTCTTTCATGGTGTTACTCAACCCCCTGTAAAAAACCACCGCCCGCTTATCTTCTGGCCATGATGTTTCTGCAACTAGCTGATTAAACTTGGTGATGTACTCTATCAGCGTTCTTTTGCCCTGAGTCAATTCCAACAACTCCAAATCCCTAGACTGAGCCTTGTGCCGAGTATCGAATACTCGGGACATTTCTAGGACCAACATATCAAAGTCATAAAGTACCGGGCTATTGTTTTCTAACAGGGGATTAGCCCAAGCGGCAGCTGTTCCAGCTAAATGGGAAAGGGCGAAGGCGGCCTTAGCAGTGGACGTGGGAAAAGCCAAAGGCCTGCATAAGAAATGTAACTTGCACTGGTTAACAAAGGTTCTAAATGTCTTGGGATCACCCTGGTAGCGTTCAGGAGCAGCCAAGGGGGAAGGAGTTGGGAGGACTATTGGAGTAGGTACTGGCGGTGTAAGGGAGGAGCTGCCCTCTCCGAACTCCGGGTCTGCAGGAAGGGGATGCTGAACGCTCTGTATAGAATCCAGCCTTTGGTGGATCACTGTGTTCGCGGCGGCCATATCTGCCCTTAGTATTGTAATTGCCTGAACTAAAGCAGTTATGGGTTCGTCCGTGGATCCCTGCATCGTCTAACACGACTATACGGCTTCTCAGTCTGTTCTGACTTGAGTGTCGTGTAGACCGATGAGACCTCCGTCCCCAAGTGACGCACAGGGGAACAAAATAGAAACCCACTGTGCGACCCTTGAGGCCACAGGTGAGAGATGTCTTCCCAGATCCACGGAGCCTCTGGAACACCGATGCTGCTGTCAAGAAGGAAGGAGGTTAAGCACCAGGCAATCACAATACAGGCAGGTAAACAAATGAATCTAAAGTGTCTTACCTATCTGGTGTAAGGGAGACCCAGGTAACCTAGGAGGGAGGTTCGAGGCTCATTAGATGCGGCGGTCCCTGGAATTGTAGAACCGCAGGTTAGCGTGGATGAAGGGTAGCCACCTGTGGGAGTCAGGGCTTGACTTGAATCCCCCGTAGGGAGAAGGCGTAGAAGATCAGCAAGGTACCAAGGGATGATCCAAAGACAAGTCGAGGTGTAGTCCAAATATCCGGCAACAGGTAAACAGTTCCAAGCAAAAGTACCAAGGGGTGTCCGAGGGAGTCCGAGATAGAGTTCCGTGATCCAGGTAACAAGGAGCAAGATGTAACGCCAAACAGTGTCCGAAGCCAGCTGAGAAGCAATGAGCGTTCTGTCTCTCAGACCTTTATACTAATCGCCGCCGGGTCACGTGACTTCTCTGGATCATGTGACGTTCACCAAGATCACACGGGGAACGCCATAGCGTATCACGTGACCGGCGTGGAGACGTAAGGCCGCCCTTTCTGCTATACGTTCTCCAAGGCAGTTGCCAATGCAGAAAGGGTTGCAATCGAGCCCGTACAACGGTACGGAGTCTTCGGTTCTGTGGCTTCACCGAATCACTTGAGCCTCGAAGCTTGGGAGGAGATGTTGGGGGAATGTGAGCAGTGTTCTGATGTGTCGTGGCCTGGTGTGCAGAGGATCGCCTAACAGGCTGACTGCATAGGTGCAGGTTACCCTCATAGCCAGACCCTCCCTTTAGATCAGATGCTCTCCCATTCCTGCCACACCAGGGTACGAATTGCTAATACTGAAGCTTTCCACCAAGCTCAAAACCACATACAACCTCCTTCTGCTATACCAGAAACCTAACCGTGCCAATTGCCCAGATCTGGACATTCCACTCCTAATTACGCCATTAATGAAGCCTATGACTAAATTCTTTATTTTGGGTGATAACCTTAGATTTAATGATGCTGCCAACCCTAAAGCTTCAGTCTTTCCATAAACTTTAGAAGATATGAATTTAACTCAATTTATATACTCTCCCAAACACACCAAAGGCTGAATCCTACATGGGAATCTTACAGCTAATGCACCATTAACATCAGAACCATTGCTGAAATTCCCTGGTCTGACAACGTCCTTATTCACTTAAATGTTTGTATTACCACTCCCCGTACTTCCATTCCACCCAAAACACTTCGCTATGTTGGTCAGAAACACCTATAAACTCACACATGCATGTCTGAAACCTACACACTTGGCATGACGCAAGAATCACAGCCCATCCAACTCCAAACCTCAGAACCTAGCCAGCCTCTACTATAACTGCCTCCAACCAACACTAGACTTGCACGCACCTATTATTGGAAAGATACCAAAACCCCACAAACCCATACATTCCTGGTTTGACGACAATCTCATTATCTTACACCAAAATAAAAGAGCCATTGAACATTTGTGCAGTCCCATAGTAACTGCAAACCCCTTGCCACCGCCTCCGAAACGTACAGGACTGCAGTAGTGACCCACAAAACCAACTCTTATAATGTGGACATCTCCATTGCAGACTCAAATACCAAGCAGCTTTTCTCCATTCGAGGAAAACTTGAGACCCCCAGCCCCACCACCCCTTCCACCCAGGTAGACAAAGCCTGGGGCACTATCATACAAACCACCATTACACACAAAATTGAATCATTACTTGACAAAATTACTGTTAAAAGAGTTAGTCTTGCCACTACAGATGTCACACCTATAGTTCTAGACCATGCTAATACAAACCAATCCTATACTGCACCAACATTCTCTTTCAGCCAAGTCACACAGGAACAGGTTCTAACCACCATTCTCTCTTTAAATCCATTGAATTGCAAAGGGGACACCTGCCCTCTGTCACATAGTGAAACTCTGCACAACTACGTTGGTTGCCATCAGTACTAATTTTATTAACTCCTCCTGCAACACTGCTCTGTATTGGCTAACATCAAGGCAGCATCGATCATGCTCCTCCTCAAAAAACCCTTCCTCAACACCAGCATTCCCACCAACTACCGCTCTATTACCACAGTACCTTTCCTGCTCAAGATAATCGACCAAGTAGCCTATAACCAAGTCCAACAATTCCTTGAACTAAATTACCTTCTTGGCACAAGACAATCGGACTTCCGCCCCAAACTTAGCATTGAAATCGCCCCCCCTGGACCTAAAAATCCAAATGGTGAGCATATGTGGCTCTCGAAACTTAGGCATTCTCCTCTTCCTAGATCTTTCAGCTGCATTCGACCTAGTCGACCATAACAAGCTCTGTCAGAACCTCAGCCAACATCTCCACTTCTCTCCTGAAGCCACACAGTCTTTCCTCTGTGAATGCACTACAAGAGTCTTCATTGGTGAAGCTGTGGCCGATCCAATCCCGGTGACACTTGCGGTCCCTTTAGGCTCTTTGTTGATCACCCACCCTCTACGACACTTACACCAAACCTCTCTTTGATCTCCTTGATGCACTGGGTATCACCTACACAAACTTTGCTGATGACACTTAAATTCTCATCCCCATCTCTGATAACTGTGCAGGACGCCATCACAGTCAACAAGGACAGTACAATTCTAAACTGGATGGCTACACATAACCTTTGTCTAAATGACCAAGAAACTGAGCTTCTTATTGTGACATCCCTCACTCAACTAAAGACCCTTGACAACAACTACACCTCCACCTGTATCGATGGTACTGCCATCACAGTCCTCAAACAGGTTGAAACTTTGGGGGACTAATTAGAAGCAGGGCTCACCATGACAAGGCACATCAATGCATTATCCTCTACCATGGCCTACATTTCCATGCTTATATCTCTGAGCAGAAACTTCCTGTCACCAAACAAATGCCTCACACTAGCTCAAGCATTGATCATCTCCAGACTGGATTATTGTAATGCACTCCTCATGGGCAAATCTTCAACCAACCCAGCCACACTGCAACTACTCATTACTCACTGCCCATGGGGTAAAATGTTGCAACCACATCTCAATAACCAGATGCAATGTCCACTGGTTGCCAATCAAAGTGTGGCTTGACTTTAAAACATTAACTCTTGCCCACAAGTGCATTTACAAAGAGGCACCCTCACATCTCAATGCAGTATCACTCAGAAAATACCAGGGTGCATTCAGTTCCAGCCTCTCCTTGGTCATACTTCGCTATAAAATAAAAGACGGCTGGAGGCACACGCTTTGCAGTTACTGGCCCCACACTCTGGAACACTCTACTTTCATCCATCAGAAATTAACAGTTGTATGCAGCATTCAAAAAAGGTGTGAAAACATGTCTTTTTGACAAATACGAATGATAACTTTTAAATAATGTACCACCACTGCTAAGATTGTATGTTATTTACATATCTTTATTGCTGTGGTAACAAACGCAGTGTTATCCTTGGGTTCGAGCATTATATAAATACCATAAATAAATGAACAAATAAATAAATATGTACTTTCCTGAGCTCCCAAATATGGGGAAGGCTGGCACACACCTTCAAGGGTCCTGCAACAAGGTGAGGATACATGCAGTAGGGTGACTTGTTTGCTCTTTGTCCAGCAGCAGAGGTCCCCCCCAAATGGTCCCTGGGGATAGTTAAGGGACATATCTCAATTCTGCCTTTGAACACCTGTCTCCACCTCACAACAGGACTCTGGAAATGACTTCTCTCCCAGCAGGGACCAATTAAATCGTCTTTCAGGATTGAAGTTCAAAGGATGATTCAGAGAAATATTGTGAGACTTCTTCTTTTAAAGGCAAAGGTGCATAGGTGATAGGACTAAAACAAGCCTGCTTTAGGGGTCCAATTCGTGTTCATGAAATTAGTGGCCTTTGCCCTTCTGCCACCATGACCAAAGTGGTTTGTGTTACATGAAGTGGAGGGGAAAGTAAAGATAAAGAAAGACAGAAGGCATCAAGATGGCATAACCCTCTCCTGAAATTGTACAGATCACTGGTTACACTAACCCTGCCGAGTTCCCTTCCCAACAAAATTCAAGGCCGCGTTAGATAAGCAGCATCCTAGTGTGAATACTATCATTTGGTGAATGGGCGTGCCCTTTGATTTCTGTTCCGAGGCCAGCCTCCTGTTCTGTGGCTGTCTCAGGGGAAAGGGTGTTGCCTACCCTTAAAAAGGAACAGGATGAGGCCATCCCCCCAGGCTATAGTTCTAATAGTAATCAGAAATAGGCCTTTTCTGAAATGAATGCACATAACCGAACTGGGTCCACAAGGCTGACACATGTGTGCTATCAATTTAATGTAACAGGTATAACTGTGAGAGTTGCTGGCCACCATACCCAAACCCGGGTATGGCTTATATCTACAGTTTACCATGCCACCAGGCCAGGATCCCATGGGTTATGCAGTTCTTGGTAACAGGGGTGCATATCTGAAATGCAGCCCTTGTGCGGCTGAGATTTGTCTGTCACTGACACTGCTTAGAGGGCACCTGTGCCTCTGAAGCTGCGCTGTGCCATTGGATAGTGATGCGGCAGAGTACAAGTACACACTAAGCTTTTCACATGGAGCTAATGAAAGGGGAATCTGATCAGCAGATTTCTCTTTCAGCGATGGAATTACCTGCCTCATGTTATTATTTAATAAAATCAAAAAGCCAAGGCTCCTACACCCTTGCCAGATGGAAATTCCTCACAACCCCTAATTCAGAGCACACTCCTAATTCATCACACATATGTACTGCATTCCCGTGGCACGTTCTTCCTACGTTCAGGGCGTCTTTGGAGAGTTTTCAGAGTTTGCCGAGTTAGCACTTTCATAATTTGCATATATTTTGTTCCATTTTGGACTTGCCAGTGGTAATGAAATTCTGGGGGATTTATCTTCTCTGCAAGTGGTAATTCCCAAGAGTATTTACTGGCAGCATTAACCCAACAGTGTGAATGTTATCGGCAGACAGTCTTTTACCCCCACTTTAATTTGCAGGTATTTCTTTTTACAGTAAGACTTTACATTGCCATGCTTTTCTATCGGCTGTATTACAGATTTCAACCTTAAGATAGACACTGAAAAGGTAACATTAAGTACACATATCAAAATACATTTAGCATTTGCTGCATCCAAATAATCACTCTGCTTGGCAAATAAACCTTCTCTAAGGTACCGATACCAGCTCAATGCTTGATCACGTGGTACTGGCGTAGGGATACGTGCATGATACGTGCACCAAAATCTACAGCACAACAAACCGCACAAACTTCACTACATTTCAACAACAAAACAAAAACACACATAGTCTTGCACAACATTACACGACGACTACCGGCCGCAAACACCCCAGGCCCAGCCAACGGACCCACCAGGCTGAGGCCGCCAACAGCACATCACTGCTCTCTTGCACTTTTCCTGCTTACTCCCACTAACTCAACCTCCCCTCCTCTTTCAGAGCCGCCAGAGTGCCAAGGGACCACTCCGGTGGTGATAGTGCGCGGTAGAAATGTCCTTTAACATTAACATTAACATGGTGAGAGTAGAGGCATCTGTTTCTACCATTTTCCAAAACCTGTTGCTGGGAATCATGGATTTACCTTGGACTAAGACTCATCCAAAAACCCATATATAAACAAAATAACAGTTTGAAGTCATTATCATCAAATGCCCCATAATATGATACATCTGTCTATTTTGCTCAGCTGTGAAGAAGCTTCTTTTCCAGGTCATGGCTGGCAGCTCCGATCCTTCGTATTATTGATGAGAGCTTCTGGCGAACGTGGCGGGGATCCACTCTTCTAAACAGCATCCTGGAGGCTCACCGCATGGAAAGAATTGCACTTGAAAACTGAAAAAAAGAAAACGGTGGAAACGCAGCTTTGCAGTCTTGCCAGTGACTTATGTGATTGGCCCACTCAAGGATCCAGCGATGCTGTCTACATACAAATCTCAGCGTGTCTGTGTGTACAGCTCAAATGATGAATTCAAAAGAAAGTGAGGGAATTTGAAACAGAAGAATGATATATATTATCATCTACCTCTCTAACTCTACCCCTATTGTGAGGGGGTGAGAGGGTAATGTGGGCAGCAGGTGCCCGCAGGTAGAGCTCATCTGTATGTGCCACACTAACAATTAACAGGTCGCAACCTTCGTGAAATTCAGGAAACGTTTCTGGTTGAGAGCTATGCCAGTTGATAAACTGTCTGCTATAACACGTTGAAATGGCGTCTTAAAAATATGGACAGTTAGATTTTTACCTCAGTAGGCAATGCTATTGAAACTAATGACATACTGAAAATTGCGGTAGATAATTGAGAGAAAATGTATAATAATTCCCTGCCATTCGTCACGCTAACCTACAGAGCTTGGAAGCTGTCTGCCATCTGAGTCCATCCAGAATGTTATGCGTTAGTGGGGCGGCCCACCTTTATAGCCTGCAAGGTCCTTGCCCTTATCCCGCTTGCCACGCAGGTAGATTGGGAAATGGATACATTGCGACTTTTAGTTTTCTTACTACATGTATTAAGATGCAAAGTTAATAGCATGAGTCATTTAATCAGAAATCAGTGTTTATGTCATTATTAGTGATGTCCCAGGAAACATCTTCAATTAAATGTACCATTCCTTCGATATGTAGTTGTTGATGTTCTCTTAAAATATGAAGACTCAAAAAGTTGACAGTGCAACTTGTCAAAGAGGCATGTCCAAAGCTTGCTCATCATGCCTAATTTGATGTAATGCAAAGTGATCGGGTCTTGCCTGGCATGACCTCTGTCATTTTGCAGCTTCACAGTTTTAGTTCTGCAAGAGAGAGGAACAGGGGTTGGTGGGAACAGAGGAAGAGGCTAGGTGAGTTCCTTGACATGTTGATGAATGCAGACTCAGAAGGACCCTCTGTCCATAAACAAATGAGATTGCAGGTGATTTAGATACATGGGGTGTTTGATGCTATATGGGCTGCATGACTTGGCGTCACCCTACGAGCTTGGATAGGTTTAGGAATTTTGAGCCTCGAGGGTGGGACTCAGGTGTCCCAGGTAGCCGGGCACTTCCACCCACTCCATGATACAGGCATGATGGGGGCGGGCACATGGAGGATCCTCCAGGCTCCCGAGTGCATCTATAGTCGTATATGAATTTTCCAAGCCTATGTTACCCAATCCCTGTGGGCAACAAGAAATGAGGAGTCTGTCTGTTGATCTGGATTTTGCTATTTTTTTATGTTCAAGGTAGCTGACATTTTTTAGAAAGGTATGGGTGCATTGGATCTATTTTGGTTTTTGTTAATGAAGGTAAAGTGTGTCCAACTATAAGGCATCTAAGCACTGAATGGCCACAGGAAGTGGCAGATACATGCAAGAAAAACACACAAAAGTAGAAATCCTGATTCATATACAGAAGTATTTCATTCTCTGGGTAGACTTTAAACAATTATTATAGCTGAGGATTCGAACTGTGAATATCTATCTTTCCTTAGGAAAGATCACTCCCCTCAAAATCTATCAGTATATGTAGAAATGTCTCATTTAGAGCTACACATCCTTTAGAGAGATTTCAGCTCTTGATGTATTATTGTTGATGCCTCGAATGTCCACTTTAGCCACCCAGAATCATATACCTGGGACCTCGAAGGGTTCATGCCTGGAATACCAGGTCCCTTTGGTAATAACAATAGTGCTTGTTGTGATGAATTGGGTTAATTCTGCCTCACAGGAGTACAAGGATGACTACGGGTAAACTGACCCACTCAGCCCTCACACTTCTACAAACCAAAACACAACTCAATCATAAAGGTAAAACAGGGATCATCAAGAGATATACCTCCTTTGTCTTTTGTGGTAATGTGGTCTATATACTCTCATCAACAGGAGTGTGAAAGTGAACCAGTAGTGACCCAAACAACACAGTACCAGAGTTCAAAATAATGGTAAGGGCCAATCAAGGTTCTATGCAAATATGAACACTTTATCAAAACACACCATCTGCAAGTAGAATGAAAAGAGACTACCATGCAAAAACCCACCCTAAAGGAAAGAACACATAATAGGTGACATACTGGAGAAAGTATCACTCTGAGTGTAGGTGGTAGGTAAAGAACTACCATAAAATATATATTAGGTTGAAAACAGAAGTGATAGTGACCTAACCAGTCTCTAGGGCACAAGTGGACCGTGAGTGCAGTTAAGTGTCACAGTACTGGCTGATGCATCAGACTCAGGTTTGAATGTTGGTGCAAGATAATCAGGCTCATCAGGCACGTAGACGCGGGCATCGGGTAGTGTCAAATGCAGGTGTTCTTTGTTGTTCAATGGTGGTGGTTCAATGATGCAGGTCGGGGCTGTCCCAAGAACGCTTCACAGTTGGCCAGACCGAGTCAGTCTTTGGCTGCTGGAAGAGCTTGGCGAGTGATACTCCAGCGGTTTGAGTCAGCGGGAGACGGTAAATGAAGTGGTAATCAAGGGTGCATTGATGTACAGTATATGAGGCAGTGGTTCTTGGGCTAGCTGGGCCACGCCATGGTTTTAACCCCTGTTTGAGTCAGTTTCTGGCATTGAGAAGTCGCTTTGGGCCTACATAGTGACGTGCTTCATTAGGACACGATGCAGTGTTGAGCTGGTTTAGATGCAGTGAAATAGTTTGTCTTGTGGGAGGCAAGCAGACAAACCAGCGCCTGCCCTAATGTTCAGGAAGTGGGGAACATGGTTCAACAAGTCCGGTGTGGAAGAACAGAGAGCTTTGGTTGGTCTGGCCCTCCGGTTGCTGTGAGGCCATTAAAAATGACTCCAAGACAGGAAACTCCAGTTAATGATCTGCTCTTCTGCCACCTGTTACTCTCACCTGGTATCCACAGGGACGCCACCCAGCCCTTGTTAGATGATTTGCACTCTTGAACCCTCTCCCGGTCCCTTGGTAAGGCCTCTGGTTCAAGATGGGTCTTAATATTGTAAGAGGTGGATTCTCTGTCCTGCTCCTCGTGGCAGGGGCGCGTAGATGTGGGGGACCAAGTTACTTCACTGGTGCAAGCCCCCTGTGGGAATCCAGGCCTGCTGCGACTCCGTTGGTTTGCTGCTTTACAGTCTTTATGTTCCTCTTAGTTCGAATAATAATGTCTTGCTTCTTTTCTTTTAGGTATGGAAAGGTATTTTGGTGTTGTCATGCAGTTTGAAGATGAGCATGGGCTGGTAGGCAAAAGCGCGGTGTGCGCGGTGCTGTCCGGTGAGTAATGCCCGATGCGCGGCGCTGTTTCGCCTTTTATATTGCTAACCTGTGTCTTTTCTCTCCTTGCAGGTTGCGATGTTCCTCGCCTTGTGCCGTAATGTTCCAGCAATGATATTGAGCAGGAGATGACTACTCTGGTAAGAATTGTGTGGCTTTCTTCATTCGGGAGGAAACGTGAGTAAACGCTTACTAATGCTGTCTTTCTTTCTCCTCTTTCCAGGTTATGGTATTCCAGGATGCATGCAGTGCCAGATGATGGAGTTCGTACCTTCAGGTGAGTGGAACTGAAGTCAACGGTGGATTGAAGACAGGATACTGTTCCAGGTAAGTTTCGTAGTGTTCTTTATCTCTCTGTAGGTCCTTGGTTTCAGGTAAGCTGGCATCAAAGAACTGGACACGGTGAGCGTTACGCTGCCCACAGCAGAATAACACAAAGCATGTTCTGCTGTTTGGGTGTGTTTTAAATAGTCTCAGGTAAAGTAGTCCAGGTAAAATAGCACCAGGCCTTCCACACCCAAAGTAGTCCAGGTAAAGTAGTCCCAGGCCTGCCACACCCAAAAGACTAGACCGCATAGCTCAGTTCCTTGTAACTGAGATATGTGTGTGCCCCCCAAAGTTAAATAGTCCCAAGTAAATAGTCCCATTCTAATGTTGGTCTTCATGATGGTTATGAGCCTGGCACCAAAGGTGCCAGGACTGATTCCAAGAGCGTCTTGGATGAGGTTTTAAGGCCTTTGACCTGGCCCTAACTAGAAGCTGACTTGCCAGCGAGGGCCAGGGGCAAGGGTCATGACACCACCTTGTTGCAGAATAGTTTGTCCTGGTTCATAGCACTGGTCACTCCCTATGTTCCCTGAGAGTGGTTAGGGGGACAATCTTTCTTCTGTCTTCGACAGCTCCTTCTTCACCTCTGGCGGAGGGCTTAGACAGTGCAACTGTCCCAAAGAAAATCTCTTCAGCCTTAAAGGATCCTTGAGAAACTGAGGTAATTCTGTTGAAGGGGTGCAATACTTCTTGTTTTAAAGGAACAAGTCCTCAGGTGATTGGTGTAAAGCTAGCCTGCTTTAGGGAACCAACCCTGCTCCTGGCTGGAGTAGACTTCATTTTGTTGATCTTGCCCCAAAGTGCTTTGCGGATTTCCCGCCAGTGGTAATCGCGCCGAAAATCGCCAATTTTGCCACGGATTTCCCCCCAGCTTACACTCTCTACAGTGGAACCATTGCACGATCACTATGGCAATGTGCACGGACACCCCATGCCTTCCCCTGTGACATTATCATTGTATCTTCTCTACGGGTGGAGAATATTCTCGTCATCTCAAGCTACTCTCTAAAAAGCCGCTTTGTTGTTAGTGACAAAACACAGGCATCTGATTTGCTATTTTTTCAGTGCTCTTTTACTTTTCTGAACTAATGAAAAGTCTAAGGTCCTCATTACATGGTAGGCGGAAGACCAAGGTGCTATTAGCACCTTGGTCCATGCCGGTAAAATACTGGCACCGCCTTGGTGGAAAGGGGAATTACCGCCCTATTCCAAGGTTGGCGGGGCGGTAATTCCCCCTTCCCCCGTTGCCCTTCCCCATTCCCATTTTTGCCCCATAGGGCTCTATGGGAATGGGGAAGGCGCTAATTACGGTGCCGCAAATTGCGGTACCGTAATTAGCACCAAGGTCCCTTTGCTGGTTGGTTTTTAACGCCTGCTAAACAGCAGGCGTTAAAGTACCTACCCGCAAAGGGACCTCGTAGTAAGGCGGTAAGGGTTAACGGTCACCGATACCATTACCAGTGACCATTAACCCTTACCGCCTTCCGTGTAATGAGGCCCAAAGAGTAAGAGGCCCTTTTTGTTGGTGCCCAGAGTACAGAAACCATGTGCAACAACTATGTACAAAACTCATGCATACCATTTATATGCATGGTTTCTTTCCTCTGCACCACAAAATACTAGTCTGCATGTGCATTGTAGAGGGCCCTATCACAAACAAAATGTACAGAGGAAAGATGTCTGTGTGCAGGTGGTGCAAGAGCACAATGTAAACATGTGATTTTTGTAAACATATAAATTAACATTGTTTTCTGGACAAGCAATTATATAATGATGGCCTATCACTTAACTATTAACACCTGACTATACCCATTCAAATAGCATCTGCTCAGGGAATAGGAGGCCCAAAATTAGCCATACAAGCCACATAATCTCTGTCCAAGGCCATGCATGCATGTAACTACCAATTAGGGGATGGGGATGGGGATAGCAGACAGCAAGTGAATTTCCTCTTCCTGCTCATTGCAGTTCCATGGATGCAGTAGCATGCTTTTTGCTCACCATGGCTCAACTTCCAAGAACCCTTGCAGCATCCCTATTTTACCAGCATCAGCAGTGCCCGACCCCCACCCCACAGGAAGCCTATCAACCTGCTTACTGATTCTATCTTGTAGAAAGCACATCAGCCTGCCCTGTGTCCTGCCAGCACCACAGATAAGAAATGAGGCAGATGAGAGGGTGGAGGCCTTGCATGCCAAAGGTTTTAAGGCACTTCTTGTCCCAGATAGACCTTGCCAATAGCAGTTCCTCTGCACCTACTGCTTGAACCTGCCCACAATATAACCCCCCAAGATATAGAGGCCAATAGGGAAAGATATGGCACTCCCACTCACAATGAATATGTTCACTGTTCTGCACTATTATGCCATTGTCACCTCTACAGAAGGCTCTGGCCTTAGCTCATGACATCATCCAGTCCTGCTTTTCAGTTATCCATTCACATGTCTGAATCACCACACAATTCCCTATGAACTTCTTGCCATCATTCATCTAAAATTTAGGATTTTTGTCAAAGCTGGATTACTGAACACGGTGGGTGTTTCTTATATCACCAAAGAGAGGGAGCAGTTCTTCATCAATAGGTGCATCATACAGCACTGCATCAACGTGAAAATGGTCTGTGATGTGGACGTGCTCTTCACAGACTGGTGTGCACATTTCCTAGTTCAACCCATGACTGCATAATCCTGTCTAAAAGACATCTGCTCTGCATCATCGATGGATGGGTCGAAGTTAAAGACATCCTGCATTCAAATGGGGAGGCAGAGATAATCCAGTTTGCCAGAAGAATTTCCAAGTTAACACAGTTTCCAAGGGAACAGTAACAATAAATTCCAATGAGCAATGGGGAGGTTAAAAGAAATGCCAGTGGGAGGTTGTAACATAGTTCATAATTGTCCAAAGGGTATCCAAAGACAATCCATGGTGAAGCTGCATAACCAAACATAAACAGCAGCTGCTGCTAAAAAAAAGGGCCCAAAACAAATTCCTAGTAAAGAAATGATTAGAGATGGATGAATTCTCTCTCCATTGTCACTTCTTCTTGAAGAGCTTGGTTGAAATAGAGGTTTGCTCAAGCATCCCCCTCTGGCAAGGGGGATGGTGAAGACAAAGTTTGGAGTACTGCCATGCAGATGGATTAGCAGAAGAAATACCAGAGTGGACAGTGGATTTTCTCTGAACAGAAATCCTGCATGTTGGAGAGGGCCAGCTCCTGGCAGGGAAACTTACCAGCCAAGGTGAGCTGGGAATGGATGAGGGGCTGGCTGGCATCCCCCATCTAGTGTTTGAGAGTGACTTTAGAGCATGTCATTTGGTGAGACACTGCAGAGGAGACTAGCAGAATGGCGAGTGAGATGTTTGGAAATGGAGGTCTCCTCCCGAATAATGCGAGCTTCCTCCCTGGTCACGGATTTGGCTTCCACAGTTGCTGCGCTGGCCTCCTCAGGTGCATCCTGTATTTCCTCTTTGGCTTTCTCCTGCTCTTGTTGCGTGCCCTCTATGGACAGGTTCACCTGGTCCATTAACTGTACAAACAAAGAACATATATGTGCTGTTTCCCACCTCCCCTCTACGCATGCCTTGGCTACCTTTGAGGCTGACAGTGGGCCTCATTACGCGGCCGGTGGTAAAGGAGAGCTACTGCCAACCCTTCAACACTGTTTCTGCTGCCTGACATCCCCGTGCCACCGGGATATCATAGGTGGCGGCAGACAGTTATTTACCATTCCAGTGGAGTCCCATAGGAATACATGGGAATGGGAAACTTGATGCACCGGCTCTGTTAGTAACGGTGCTAGTGCTTAAGTGAAAAGCCTGCCGGTAGGGGCTTGAACTCCCGGAAGGTCAGGCCTGCCAGGAGTTCCATGCCACTAACGGCAGACTCTTAGATTGGCGGTACAGACAGGGTGTCAGTACGTTGCTACCAGCACCCATATTTACAGACCACCAAACTTGTAATAAAGCCCAGTATCTCCGCAATTCCTGTGATGAATCTGTCAATAATGGGATCTCTAGCGGGGAATAGAGGAGCTGGGAAGGGGCAATGGATCCCTGTTAGAAGGTTTTGACAGATCCATTGCCAGTGGAGGAGCAGCTATCGCCCTGCCTGCAATCGAAGAGATGGTAACAGGGGACCACATAAAGGATGTCTACTGCCCTCTGCAGCTAGACACTGGGAGGGGCATTTTGACAATGCTTAAAGCTGAAATATAGGTAATGGGGTAACACCATGGCCCTGGAACTGAATTGTAGTGCTTGTGGAGGACACGGGCCGGAAGGGAGTTAAAGGTGCAATAATGGTGGGTGTTGCAGCAGGTGTTGTTTTCATCATGAACATCATCCGCCTCAATGTCTTCATCAACACATTTGTTGAAATTTTCTGTTGAAGAAAGTACAAAGCCATTGAGCACTGTGCATGGTAAACATGGACAATGAAATACATGTATAAAACGGTCTGGGAGCCACTCTACCGAGAACGAACACAGCCAAATAACTTGTTCAATGGGAAGCTGCTCTGCAACCACATTTTGGCTCACTGTACCTTTCACCGAGGAGAAAACACCATTTGCATATCAGTCTGTGTCCCACCCACATCGGCAGTCCAGCAGCAAAATGCTACGCAATTCTCCTCTGAGCAAGAGTACCAACAGCAACCCCAGACGTGTTGAGGCCTAGTTAGACCTCATCAGTGAGGTGAAGCTGTGCCTCTCTGAGGACAGTGAGCAAGGGGTCCACGTCTGGATTACCCTGGGTAACTTAGGGTGAAAACCAAAGTTTCTAAAAATGCACAAAACAGAATGTATGTACATCACGTAGATTGGATCACATGTGTTTTCACTATGCTCAGCTCAATGATACTTTAAGGCAGAAAATGTGATCCACAGATCTGGTAACATCATACAGTGGCCATTGGGAATAATTTATTTACTGAATTTTAGCAAAAAGGGGGTGTCACTCAGTCGATACTATGCAAACATTGGTATCCTACGTGTAGATGGTTGACATGGGAGAGAAGATCCAGGGACATTAATGCCATAACCTCCCAGTCAGAAGATGGCTAACAAATGTTGTCTATCTCAGTTTCCCTTTCTTATAGTTGGGGAAAAGTTTTCTCATTTGGAGTTTAATTTTACTTCGCGGGGAACGGAAACTATTGAGAAACTTTTCTGTGCTCTTAAACCTTCTAATCTCATGTATGACCCTATTCCAGCATACCTAGTTAAACAGCATGCAGAAGCCCTGAGTGAACCTATTCAGAGGTTTCTAAATGCATCACTTGCTCATGGCTATGTGACAGAGTAATTAAATGAATCCTATCTTATGTCATTGTTGAAAAAAACCACCCTGGACCACAAGGTCTTGGAAAACTATTGCCTGACTGCAGGGCTATTATGGCCAACTAAGATACTTGAGAAAGTTGTAACTATACAACTTCAGGATCATCTAGAAGGTAATAGTATTTTAGATGTACATCAATCCGGCTTTAGGCCGGGCCATGCGACTGAGACTGCATTACTCATGGTCTGGGATGACATACTTGAAAATCCTGACAACAGTGATATTAGCATGCTTGTCATGTTATACCTGTCGGCAGCTTTCGATACAGTGGAGTTTAACATTCCCAGTGCCAGATTAGGCTCCCTGGCACAGGTTTCTGACAAAGCATTGAGATGGTTTGATTCCTTTTTGACCAATCAAAAGCAACAGGTGAAACTGGGTCAATTTCTCTCAAAAATGCTGACAACATCCTGTGGAGTGCCACAGTGCTCATCTTTGTCTCCTGTATTGTTTAATCTCTATATGTGCCCTCTGCTTAAACATTTTGCTCGGTTTGACCTTCAGTATCACTCGTATGCAGATTTATGTTAGCTTAAGATAACCGATGGAGGCTGCTGAGCGTATCTTGAAATGTGCAGCGAAAATTTGAAGGTGGATGTTTGATAACAAGCTCCAATTGAATCCCAATAAGAAAGAAATGATTGTTTTTGGCAAAAAAAAATGTAAACTCTTTTTCCAGTAGTTCCATGGCCTCCATTGTTTGGAATTGCATCCAAGTATACGGACTCTGTAAAAAACTTAGGTTGCATCTGGCAATCAAATCTGGGATACAACCTGCATATTAATCAGATGATGAAATCAGTGTATTTCAAACTAAAATGTTGAAACCACTTCTTCCCCTTATCTCAGAAGGGTACCGATCGATTGTGGTGGGCACTCTTGTTAATGCTAGGCTGGACTACTGCAATGGGCTCCTGGCAGGCTGCCCAAAATCCCATTAGCAGATGTATTTGTTTCCATTGAAAGGGTCAGTCTTGGAGTTTCGTAGGAAACTCCACTGGTTGCCAGTCCACCATAGATCCCGTTTAAGCTGCTTGTTGTGAGATGTTTGCATGGCCTGGCACCACCATACCTAATCACAATGATCAAGTCTTATAAACCCACAACATCTCTACTGTCCACTACTCAGGAACCTTTAGTAGTTCCACCTTCTAAATCTGTTTGCTGGGGAGACAGAAGGTTCTACGGAAAATCGGATCTCTGGCTATTTTCAGGAAACAGTTTAAAACATACTTATTTGAGTAAATTGCAATTTGAGTAGGTACCACTTTTTTCATGAATTATTAATAAAATCTGCACCTAGATGTGGCTTGCCGCTTGGTTCCTTTGGGATATGCGCGATGTAAATCTAAAAATCAAATCAACCACCTGAGATACCATCATACGACCTTCCTGTGGCCAAACTTGGAAATCACTTTTCTCCCCCAGATGGGCATGGACATTTGTTTATGATAGTCTTTGCTTTGTGATTTCTCATAGTCTTCGCTTTGTGATTTCATTGTCATGGCCCTACACCCCTGAGCAGGAGTTTCCATATCACTGTCATTTAGTTGATACCATCTATTGTTTCTGTTAGTATGGGGATATGCAATGCCATACCTGCCTTGGTTTGATGATACACGGATCCACAAGCATGCCCTAATTTCAGGTTGTGTTCTAGTCTTTCACTTCCCTAGATGGAATATGCTTTTCAGACAATATTGGTAAAATGCATATGGGAATGGTTCAAATGCTTTGGTTCTCCGCATGTTTTGGACTACAACTCCTACCAGACATGTGCCCCTGTAAAATAGACACAGTTGGTATTTTTTGTGGAATAGAAGGGAAGGCAGATGCAAACCCTACAGTGTCGATGCTTTCTGGCTAGAAATACTGAAGCAATGAATGTTGGTGTGATTCTGGATGGGTAGTAGTTGAGGCACTTTCATGTGAGTTACATCCAGAAGGGAGAGTCCTAGATTGATTTGGTGAAGTCGCCACTTCGAGGACCTTGTTAGACACTGGTCTGGGCGAGGCGGGGGTGGGGTGATTCGTCTATGGAAACAAGAAGTGTCCTTGTTTCTTTAATGTTGTGTACCTGTAATGAAGGATCATTGTGTGAATAGTGAAAGGTGGAGCAAGGAGAGGATGTGAGTCAGTTAGTGGGGGAAAGGGAATGGGTAAGTAAGAGACAATGGGCCTCATTCTGAGTATGGCGGTAAGGGATAGCGGCCACCGGTAACGAGACCGGTGGCGGTAATCCCTTACCGCCATACTCCGAGTTCCCTCTGCGCCCTCGCCCTTAACGCCTGCTTTGAGCAGGTGTTAAAGTCGAGGGCGCAAAGGGGCCTCCAAGCCAATAACGGTGACCGTAATGAACGGTCACCGTTATTTGCATCTTCCCCATTCCCATTGAGCCCTATGAGGGCTCATTCGGGAATGGGGAAGAGCCTTGGTGAATGGGGAATTACCACCCCACCAACCTTGGAATGGGGTGGTGATTCCGCCATCCACCAAGGCGCTGCCGGTCCGGGTACGGCGTCAACCAAGGCGTTAATAGCGCCATTGGTTAGCGCCGTACTCTGAATGAGGCCCAATCATTTGACTTAATATTAGTATGTCCGGTGTTGCTGGAGTGTTGGGATGACATATCTTTTGACAGGGTTCTTGCAGGTGCATGGGCACAGGGAGACTGACTTGAACAAGTCAAATATCACGTAATTTGAGGCTTATGTCTTGTATTCAGGCTCATGATATTTTGACAATCATTTATGTTTGGTTGCATTTGAAAATCGTGGGTGGGGTGGGGGACGTGAGATTCTACCCAAATAATTCCAAATAATTCAAATATTCCGTAATCTCAGGCTGGTGTGGCTGTGTGGCTGTGCGCATATGTTTGTGATATATTTGTGTAACTTCCTGGTGTTGTGCTGTCGTCAGCTGAATATTCATGTTTTCAGAGATTTTTTAAAGCACAGGGTTTTTTCCTCTGTGTGTTTATACCCTAGCAGAACATTCCAGTGATGGCTGAGAAAAACAATCCACTGTGGCATTTCCAATTGAAGTTTGGCACGTTTATTAAGTCTTCATTGCTGGATGAAAGAATTCTTGTTGAGCTGTAGTGGATAATTCTCATTCTGATGGATATAGGGTTTTGAACTCAAAACACCTTTTGGGCAGGAGCCAGTGGGATATATTGAAAGGGCTGATGTTATGTGTTTCTGTCTTGAACGCTACAAAATGTCTATCACCCACATTTTGAACACTTTGTAGTATGTTCAGTATGTAATCTGGGAGACCGGGGTAAAGGCAGGGCACTTACTCTGAGAGTACTAGTGCACTCATTACTATGTTTCTGTAAATCAGGGCCGAGTAAAAAATAATGTCAGAGTTAAAAGAAATAGTTCTGTTTAATTAATTTAACCAGTGGTTCAAGTTTAAAATCATTTTCTTTCTACTATTCTTTTTCTACAGTTGGTATGATGCTCTATCATCTGCGGTAAATAATGAGGAGCACATGTTTTATTAAGTGGTATTTGTACTTCTATTGTTTTGTATTGTTTTATATAATCTTTTTGATTTTTAATACTTGTATATGGCTTATATGCGTAAGTGACTATTTGTATTGACTGTTATGCAATTTATAAGTGAGAATTACCAGATTAGTAGCTTTTTATACTAACTGTACTGTATTCATGAATTTTCTATGACACACAGATCACTCTACATTTGGATAGCACTGTCTAATTGATTATGCTGCTACTGACATTTTTATGTTTACATTATTGTATGTTTCTATTCTACTGCATTTCATTTCTTTGTGATATGATATGGCATTTACAACACGCCTATGCACAACTGTTTCAAGGCGCAACGAGGCAAGGGAGCGGGTACAGAGGGAAAACAGAGACCATGATCTTACTAGGTCAGGTGACATTGAGATTGCGCAAGTGCAGGGGAGGGGTGAATAGAAAGGTGCGAGAGGAAGGGTGAGGGGGTAGTGCAGTACATGGGATCAACAGTAAATATAAATACAAAAACCAAAAAAAAAATGTACGGCCAGCTGGTGGCAAGGGTAAGTGCAGACATCAAGTGTCAAGTGCTGCTAGGGGACAGTAGGGATACAGAAAACAGCCCCCAAGTGCAAGGGTTGCCACGGGGGCAGTGCAGGGTTGCAACTAGTGGCAGGGGACCTGGGCCCGAGATTAGAGAGTAGCCAGGTGACCAGTGCAGTTTCGGTTTCAGCCACGAGTTCAGCAGTGGAAAGGAAGAGGGAAAGCAGAAGCAAAGAGGAAGGTCTTGAGGTGCTTCCGGAACTGGAGATGGTTCTCCTCAAGTTTCAGAGAGGCAGGGAGGCTGTTCCAGAGGGAGGCCCCTGCTGAAAAAAGAGATCTACCACCACCTCGTTGCTTGGAGAAGCGACAGATCCTGAGGGAGATGGAGGCGGATGAGCGAAGAGCTCGAGAAGGAAGATATTTACGAAGAAGGCCTTGTGGACAATGCAGAGGGTTTTGAACTTAATCCTCACAGCCTCTGGGAGCCAGTGCAAGGATTTCAGTACTGGAGGGATATGATCCCTGGGCTTGAGACCAAGGACGAGGCTCAAAGTCCTGAATTGGATGAGTTGCAGAGCGTGGAGAGTAGAGGCAGGCAGATTTAGAAAGAGGCTGTTGCAGTAGTCCAGCGCAGAGAGAACCAGAGCTCTGGGGACAGTGAGCTTCTGGGGGAAGGAGAGGAAAGGAAGAATACTTCTGAGGAGGTGTAGCTGGTAGTGTGACTTCTTACAGATGTCAGAGATGTGAGGAGAGAAGGAGGGTGTGGAGTCGAAGATGATCCCGAGGTTTTTAGCATCACAGGTGGGAGCAGGAATAGGGCCAAGAGAGGTCGGCTAGAGAGTGACAGGAAAGAAGGGAGCAGGTGTGCTGATGAGGAGAATCTCAATCTTACTGGCATTAAGGCAGCGATCATTGGCGGCACACCACTCCTGGATAGCAAATAGTCAAAAAGTAGAAGAGGTGGCAGGAGGGAGCCTGAAAATGAGCTAAGTGTCATCCGCATAGCACTGAAAGTTGGGGCAGAGAGCGGCAATGCAGTGGGTGAGAAGTGCCAATTATTGGTTGAACAGCCAGGGAGAGAGGCTAGACCCCTGGGGAACACCACAGGTAGAGAGGGAGATAGAGGAGAGGAAGGACCTAAGTTGGACCTGGGAGGGTCGATCAGAAAGGAAAGAGGTCAGCCAAGCCATGACTGATTGGTGATACCTAGGTTATCAGGCAGATGGTTGAGCAGGATGGCATGGTTGACCGTGTCAAAGGCAGAAGAGAGATCAAGTTAGATGAGGACACACAGGGTTTTGGAATCAAGGTTTGAGAGCAGGTCTGCACTGATGTTCAGGAGAGCAGTTTGTGGGCTTCTGGCAGCTCTGAAGCTAGACTGATGGTCATGGAGACAACCAACAGATTCAGTGTAAAGATTAACCTGAGAGATGGCCAGCTTTTCCAGCAGTTTACCCAGGAAAGGAGTGATGGATATCGGGTGGCAGTAGCCGGGCAGGAGGGGTTGGCTGTGGGTTTCTTAAGAAGAGGGTGCACAGGGAGTTCTTCAGGGTGGAAGGGAAGACTCCAGTGGTGAAGCAATGGTTGCAGAAGTCAGCCATAGCAGGAGGAGGAACAGGGGAAAACCTGTTTTGACAAGACTTTCATAGATCAGACTTGTCTAGAAACCTTGTCTGGAGAGAACAGGGGAAAGGCAGAGAGGAAGGAGGAGTGGGGGTGAAAGAGAGGCCAGAGGAAGAGCAGGGAGTATAGAGGGGAGGGGAGAGGAAGACACAGAGGACAGGATGTCCTGAGTTTTAGAGATGAAATGAGAAGCCAGAGCCGTGCAGAGGGCCTGGTAGGGACAGGAGCGGTAGAGACTGCATCAGGATTGGCCAGCTCCAGCAGATTTTAAAGAGTTCAGCCGAGTTGTTGGATACTGCAGAGATGCAGGATTGAATGTGGGCTCTCTTAATTGTGTGGACAGAGAGCCGGTATTGCCTTTGGAGCAGGCGGCAGGCCAGTTTGTCAGAGGATGTACTGGAAGCATGCCATTTCCTCTCAGCCACCCTGTACTTGCGTTTAAGGGTGACAAGGTCTGAGTCGTAACAGGAGTTGCACTTGGCTTTGGGCTTCAAGCAGATCCTCATAACAGGTGCAAGAACATAAAGAGTATCAGAAATAGAAGAGTGGAGCGTGGAAAGGGCTGTGTCAGGGTGTGAGTCAGCCGAAGGAGGAGGGGGGTATGAAAGTGCAGACAAAAGCCTCAACTGACACACACTTCATGGGTCGGATGACCAAGAAGGTAAGTGGCGGTGCTGGAGTTGGCTTGGCCTGATGGGTATAGAGGGAGAGATGGGAGGAAAGGAGAAAGTGATCACTCCAAGAGAGGGGAGTGGTGAGAGGGATAGAAAGGGGAAGTTCTGAAGAGATCAGAACATCCAAAGTGTGCCCTGCAGAGTGAGTCGGTCCAGAGGGGTGGATAGAGAGTGAGAGAGAGTCGCAGAGGTCACAAAAGAGTCCAGAGGAAGGACAGAAAGCATACAGGTGGATGTTAAAGTCTCCAGAAGGAGGAGTTGAGTGGTCGAGACCAGGAGGGAGGAGGAGAGGTCCTCCCACTCAGATAGGAAGGTGGAGATCTGACCAGGTGGCTGATAGATGGTAGCCACAGTAAGGGAATGGCTAGGAGAGAGAGAGAGCCTGTATACAAGGCATTCGAAAGAGGAGTAGGCCTGCGTGGGAATGACAGAGGCAGGAATCCACTGCAGAAAGATCAAGGCTACACCTACTCCGGAATAGTTGGATCGTGGAGAGGATCTTGTAGCCATGAGGGAGGAGAGTGTCAAAGCTTGTGACAGAGCTGGCCGTGAACCATGTCTCGGTGAGACCGAGGACATCAAGAATAAGTTCTTCCAAGAGGCGGCAGATGTCAGAGGAGTGTTTGACAGCTGAGCGAGAGTTGAGAGTGGCAACATGGAGAAGGTTGCCTTCCTTGAAAGACTTTCGGGGAGAGGTACAAATCAGAGGTACACCCTGCGGAGGTGTAGATGAAGCCTGAGGGGCAGCAGAAGAGGAAAGAGGAGAGGGCAAAGTAGCCAAGGAGGAGACAGCGGGGGGAGGCATGGAAGCCGTGGAGGGAAGAGAGGGGATAACAGGAGAAGAAAGGAAATTGATGAAGTGCGGGAAGCGTGAAATGAAATGTTTTATTTCAAAACCATATCAGTGGTTGGTGTGGAGCCATGTAGTGTGCTACTCAAACAATAAGCTCAGTTTTGGTTGGGCTAAGTGTCAGTCTATTTGTGTTATCATGTCTTTGGTGTGGAGTTGCATGTCAGCTTCTAGAGGATATGGATAACATCTGCATGTTGATATTGAAAATGAGAGGGAATAGACTTTATCCTTGTTGTACTCCACTGGTTAAGTTCTTGGGACATCACCAGAAGGGGACCATGTGTGCTTAATGAGTCCTGGCACTGAAACATGAAGTGATCTAGTGCAAATGGATCCTTTTAATCCAAAGTCCTCTAATGTTTTTAACCGGATCCCATGCAAAAGTATTGGAAGTGTCAGAAACATTTAGTCGGATGAGTGCACTGGATGTGTTAATGTCTGCATTGTTTTCAGCCTGTCCTGTAGAGCATAGAGTGGAGTCTGTTCCACTTGTTGTTGGTCTGAATCCGTTTTGGGACTCATAGAGGATTTGGAGTCCTTCAATGTGTTGCTGCCAGTTGATAAGTGAATTTCTCAAGGATTTTTGCTCAGAATAATAACTTGGAGATTGGTTGGTCTTTTGTTGCGTTGATTTGATCAGACATGAGTTTTCAGAGAAAATACTTCATTAAGGCTGTTTTGAAAGAGAGAGGGATGATGTCTTATTTAATAAAAGCATATAGGAAGGGTTGCGTGGAGGGAACTCATCTGTCTGGCTTCATTATTGCTTTCTAGACCATGTGGCGTACAGGGGTTCTGATGAATGCAGTTAAGTATTTTATCCACTATCCTTGAATGGATTTTGATATAAGGGCTAGGGTTTGGATGCGTCAATCTTTCAAGGAGCATGTCCACCTTAATCTTCTTCCAGGGTCTTATTGCTCTTGGGGTGTGGGGGTGGATTGCTTTTGGTAATGGTGGTGCTCGCTCTAGATTCTAAAAGGGATGGAGAAGTGGTCTCTGGGTAACTGAATTGAGGAGCAGGTAGTGGTAAAATTCTTGTTGGAAAAAATGTCATTCAATATGTATCAAGCTTCATATGTTGGTTGTTTATTTGCCTGACGTATACGACACCAAAGTGTGTAGAGATCTAATTTGCAGTTGTTTTTCCCACCCTTTCAAGCCACAAATTGAAATCTCCCAATGTGTTGTGACGTTGGTGAGCTATGAAAGATGGGTTGTATGAGGGTGGTCGGTAGATGAGAAATAAACCTCAGAATGCACTTGCATAAAGTGGAAGAGAGTAAGAGAAGTGCTTCTGTCCTGACTATGTCTGGAAAAAATCACAATGAGCCAAGGAAGTCCAATAGTAAGGCTCTTCTTTGTTCACACACACACAGGAGACAGCTCTCTCTTGTTTTTGTTCCCTGGTACAACTGTCAACCTGGGAACACTGGGTAGAAAGCCTTCTGGTACACAACCAATCATTCCAATTACACAGCTGCAAGCAGAGAAGTATGTGAACACGTTAGTGGGATAGGGGTCAGAGCCGAAATAGCAAGATACAATGCACACAACACATAACTCCTTTATGAGCTCACATGGACCAAAGAAATCTCATCTGCTTTTGACACTGGTCTCCTTTTACAGTTCACCATATATCCCAACTCTTAGATTAGGGTTGTCGGTGGAAGAAGACAATGATGCAGAAATCCTACCGGTTTGTCTTACCAACCACTCTCTCAGGTGCCACTCTTGAGCATCACCCACTAAAACGGAAGGCCCTCTCACCTCTGAAAGCTGCAATAGATCAGTAAACATTCTCCCTAATATGTCTGGCCACAGGTAGATGGGGCATTTAAACTTAGTCAACTCACCAGCATGGACAATATGGCTGCTGTACTGTAATTATAGTGCCTCTTGCTGGCAGTTTGATTCAGCTCTTTCATTCCACACCCAGCTCTCTCTATTCTGGTGGAAGAGCTACCATGGCCACAACCTTGTGTCAACCTTCTCCCTCTCACAGCATTGGAAAGGGCCACCTGTGAGCAAATGGGTTACGGTGAGGTAGCTGCACAATAGCTTCTGTACAGCTGTTTCCCACATATACCCTTCACTGAGACAGACCTTTAGAGTCTCCTTGAGCACAGGGTTGAATCTCTCAGTTTATCCATTGCTAATTGAGTGATGGAATGAAGACTTAATGCACTGAATGCCACATCCGTGCAGGACATGTGTTCTTTCTGTTGAGCAGAACTTCATCACATTTCCTAAGACAATGTGCTCAGGGCAGGTTGCCTGAGCACATTGTGTGCAATTGGCTGCAATAGTCCATTAAATTGATTTCATATTGCTTATTGGAACAAAGGGCTAGTATTGAGCCAACAAGGGCATTCCACATTTTTTCACAAGCACATTTTGTAAACTCTCCAGAAGGTGAACAAGAAATACATGCTGGATTTCTGGTGTTGAAGGGACCCACCAATAGCCTGAAGTTAAATCTAATGTGGATCCTTCGATCTGTGCCAGACTGTTATTGATAAATAGTAGTGACCTTCTTAAATGTGGGACCATATTGATGATCTCCCTTCAATAAGCACGCAACCGCTTTGGCCATTGGATTTGAGCATCCTCAATATAGGGGTGTTAGAAATGCTGTATTTAGGCCTGAATATCCTTTTAGATTCAGATTATGGGTAATCTCTGATAATAATTCCAGACTTATACAATGGAGACTGTACTGTTAAATAATGGCTTCATCTCATAATCCTCAGGTGGTGTGGTAACATGCATATATCTGCACCCACAGTCATACACATCATAGAGAATTGCATGTATAAAGTCTATAAATATTTGTGTCAATCGTCCACTTTATGACTCCTTTAAA
Source organism: Ambystoma mexicanum (assembly GCF_040938575.1). Classification (NCBI taxonomy): domain Eukaryota; kingdom Metazoa; phylum Chordata; class Amphibia; order Caudata; family Ambystomatidae; genus Ambystoma; species Ambystoma mexicanum. Next base: position 810,987,315 of record NC_090932.1, read on the forward strand.
CAGGTGTCTGGCATCTGACCGTGCTCCTCTACCAATTTTGAGAAATCCAGAAACTCCTCTAAAGGTGGAATTTCTGTGCACTCCCCTCAGCTGAGATGTCTTTTTGAACTAGGCATGCATTCAAATATTTTGGTTTTATGCTATTATATCCTGTAAAGATTCTAACTCCTCACTCTTATCCTCTACTTGAAATTAGATTAACTCACCCTGTGGATGACACATCACATCATTAGCCTCATGTGGGTGCAATGACTGGACCATAACGCCCCTCCTGGTTTGCAACCAGCAAGCTTGGCTATGTTCCCTTCATTGTCAACATATATTCCTGGTAAATTACCAATAAAGGTATTATTTAGATCAACAGTGTAGTGTAGAGTTGTTTATTGATTACTTTTACTATCAGGGTACCCAATTCTAACAGGACTTCGTAGATCCCGCTGTTGCCTATACCAATTCTATTGAAAACATCCTTGACTTAATTCAATGATGTATAATCACAACTTTGGCCTTGCTGTTGCATGTTCTCACTGAAACAAACAAATGCATCACGTCCATTGATGCTTTGCCAATTTCTTACTCTTAAAAACACCTTGTATTGCCTTATGTATACTGGGGAAGATACATTGCTGGTCACCTGATGCTCAATTGCAAATGACATTAATTAAGCACAACTGAATTCCTGCCTCGTGTCGATAATCTTTTGTGGATCACGGTCCAACTATGATCAAACATGTTGGTATTCAGTTACACTGCCATATTCATTCTGAGTACAATATCATTGCACAAACATAGTGGCATCTTTGTTTCGCTAATCGCTGACACCCATGTCATGGATATATTTAGGCCCTGTGTTTATCTTCAACATTAACCTTTCTGCAATTTAATGCCCAGTCGCAGATTGATCCAACACTGATGCCTGGTACTTCTTAATTGCAAGATAAGTTACAACGTCTATATCATATACATGCTTATACACTCCATCACGGATGAAACGTATCACTTCTCAATTTACTTGCACCTGAATTTCAGAACATTTTGAGATGTATTCCTCCTGTTCATGGTTGATTTGGGATTGGCATTAGCGATCGATTATCTTGTTGAATGTAAAGTCTCAAAGTATTTACATATAAGTAGGACATTTTTTCTTCGGTTTGTGATGAGTCATCTTCCTCATTACGGGGACTGTTAAGTTTCTGAATCTGGGTGCTAAACTGAGCCGTTGGATGTTGGGTCCATGGGCATTATGGGGAGAATCCTCTGGTCACTCCACCATGTTCCCCAAGCAATTATAGTGTGATCCCATAGGCCATGCTTGGGGGTTGAGATCCTCCCCACCAACCCTCTGTTACAGACCAGGCATACAAGCTCCAAATAGGAACATACCCATTGAGCACCCTAGCAAGGCAACACACGTTCTCCCCTCCCCAAATTAAAGAGCCAAAAGCTCTCAGAAAACCCTAATTTCAAGCTCAAGAAAAGAGATCTTTCCCTTTAAGATAAATGCTTTTTATGTATTAGATGATGGAAGTGAGTAGTTTGATACAGTTAAGAACTCACACAAGTTATTAAAGAAGTCCTTTTCTCAAGGTTGCGAGACCAGTGGTGAGCACAGTGGCTCCAAAGATGCAAATCTATGACAAAAATTGAGAGAGTGTCGGGGGAACTAAGTTTGGCAGGGCTGCATGTACTTCTCTCCCTCTGCTCTGCCTTCCTCCCAGATGAGGGGATCATCATCTTTAATGACTTAATGGAGGTAAGGCCACTGGGCCCTCAACATGAGAAAGCAACCTTGTGCTTTCAAGATGGCTGCTGTTCTCTGGCAGAGTCAGTAAGCATCACTTGTGTGCAGTGCTCTCCTAAAAGCCTGATTGACTGCTCACTTCCTGATATCCAATTGAGGGAGCCGGTGAGGCGTAGCAGACCCCTGCTTCTTTGGCCCATTCTACAGCCCCTGTCTGCCCTGTCTTGCCATGGTCGGGCATCTCCAGCCTTCATATCCCACACCTTGTGTCATCACAGCACACTTGCACCAGCCTAGCAGGTAAGCATGGCCTCCGGAACATCCTCTCTCATCATTATTGCAGTCTGTCCACTGCTCCCCCTTACATCCCTGCTGCAGGTTGCCTTTCTCTAATCCTCCCCCACATCAACTTCCATCTGCCCGCTGCGTGTCTACACAACCCTGACTGATTATCCCCACTAAGAATGCATTTTACTCTGCCGCAAAGTCGCCTTCCTAACCTCCTCCACCTGTGATCTTGTCCAAAACGTAATGTGTGCAGCTGCATTCACCTCTGGGCACCTCAACCTGGCGGGTGCTGATCTTCACCTGGCCCCACTCATGTACTTTATGCTGCTGCTTGCAACCAAGGCCATCCTCACTGTTCTTGACCGCTACAGCATGGCGCCTCGCAACCCATGTATGTCGGACTGCAGTTTTTAAATACTGACCATATTTTTACCGTCGCCTTACCCTTTTTTCCCTGTTTAATTATTCACAATCAAGTTTCACAAGTCCTTGTTGTTGCTTTCGTTTATATGCCTGCAATTTCTCGCTTCTGGTGGCTTGTTCCTTGCCAGCCTAACTACATTACTGATTTTTGCTTATATGCTGAATTTCGAACCTGGGTGTCTGAAGCGCTGGGCCTTGCCCTAGTTAACTCGGCCGATGGCATACTGGTGTGTTTTCCCTATCCTGGCTGTTCACATACTCAATTGTTCCTACTGTGTGCTCTTGATGCCTTTTTACTTCAGTAAGCCTGTCTACACACTTTGTTTTTTAACCTGTGCATTAATTAATTCTCTGCTACATCTAAGTGTCTTATTGAAAAGTTGATTTAAGATGTGCCCTTCTTTATCACCCTGACCCATGCACCATATAAAACATGTATCTTGTTGTGGTTTGTACCTACACACTGGCTGTTTCTGCTGCCTTTTTAGTACTTTGTTGAGAAGTCAATTTTAGATGACCGTGCCTACATAGTCACGGCAGGTCCTATCTGTAACATTTGTGCCTCACTACTGGACCAGAATAACACGTAAACTCTCAGCCTCCCAACCACTCACTAAACCACCCCACCACCATCACTATCCACACCCTCCTAGCCTTGTGCTCGCCTAGGGTCTGCCCTAAACCCTACTCATCTTTATCTTACGCAAGCGCACTTATTACAATCCTTGCAACCCCATCGCCCCTGATACCACACATCGGAATATAACTGCTGATGCCTAGTGCTGCCGATGTAGCCCCCTCTCTCACAGAGTGTGGCTTTTCCAGGATGTGCAAGGCTTCTACCACACTACCTACAACTTAGCTTTAACTTTCTTATCATGTTCGGTGCATCCTTGTGCTGCAAACATAACTTGCTTGACACATTCCTGTAACCTACATTTCTGGACTTGTGCAGCCTTGTGCTGCAAATGTAATTTGTTTAAAACTTGCTTACATGACTTGTGTGGCCGTGTGCTGCAAATACAACTTGATTGCCATCATGGAGGGGTGTGTGTTCACTGACAACCCTACATTCAGCAGTTTTGATAGTACCTGACACCCATTTAACAGTTTTAAATGTTGTGAAGGCATCACAAATGAGACACAGACAACAGATTAAAGTTTGATAAACACATTTTTATTAACTACAAGTGTAGGATGGAGTAAGTTCTAGCTTGCCCTATCTTAAGGTGGGATTTCCCCACCTAAAGAAAACTAAGGTGAGTATGTGCAAGTAGTCCAAAGTAAATGTCTGTCTGTGTCCAAAGCCTATACTTACCCTCACGTCGAAGTCTATACAATGTGTAGGGATGTCAGCATCAAAATAAGTAGTGTTCAAATAAAGATTCAGAGCTTCTTCAAGGTCCTGGCTTGTAACCAGCTTTCCCTTCCCCAAGTTCAAGATAATCACAAATCACCCTCAAGAGTTCAGTTCTTCTAAAACAACAAAATTCTTTGGAAAACTTCCCAGCTCTTCTGATATTGTTACCTTTCACCAATTCACATATGTAGTTCTGTTCCTTAACTTCAAATCATATACAAGTTCTTTGCAATTCAAACACAAGCTCATTTGTGGATGCTTTAAGATGGCTTTTCAAGGCGCAGTTGTCAGAACACACGGTCCACCCATTACAGGTCACGCAAGTGATACACCTTAGTTCCTGTTTTTCCATCAACATATGGACACTGCTTCAGCTTGACATTATTGCTTGATTCATTCACATATATCACACCCTCTTGACATGGTAGTGTGGCTTGGTTGGCCACCATGCCCTTGTTGCACTTTCTTATTTTCTCCCAGACCTGGGCAATGCATGTTTTCTCATATACTGGGCCTCGTCAAGGGTTGGGCAGAGCGGTAGAAATGTGGCAGTAATAGTGATAATGCTGCATTACCGTTACATACAATCCGAAGTTTGTGCGGACAGTAGCACATTTTCCTCCATCTTTAAGGTGGAAATAAATCTTGCCACTTTCCACCCATTCACAGAGCTTTTACCGCGGGGCTATTAGCAATGGAGGTTATAGCGGCAAACATGCCCCATAGAGTCCTATGGACTCTTAACAAAATCTGGATTAATAGCCTTACCGCAACTCAGAATCTGGCACTAATAACTCTGGACCAAGTTGTGTTAACGCTATTTGCGTTGGCTATATCCCGGTGGATTTACCGCCGGGATACTGCCAAACTTCTGATAAAGCCCACAGTTCCTTGAATTCTCTTGGCTCTTGTAAATGCTTGTTCACCAATATTTCTTTTGGTTCTGTCTAATACTTGTTTTCTCATATACAGTTTCTTGTACTCGCTTGGCTTTGGCCATTATTTGTTTTCTCATATTATACAGTTCCTTGTATCAGGAGGTTTCACAAACTTTCTTTCACCCCGATTGGTATTCAAAAGTGCTCAAACTTGCTTTCACTACGATCGGTATTCAAAAGTGCTTAAACTTGCCTTCACTCAAATCAATAGTCAAAAGAAATACTTGATTTCTTTCAAATCAATACTCATTACTCGCTTACACATGTGGTTCCTCACGTAGTCTCCCAGTGGCTCTCTTTGGCTCTGCTCACCCAACGATGCTTCTCCTGTGGCTCGGGACTCCTGCATCCGCTTCCCTAGGTCACGCCAGTTTCTCTCTTGCAGTCCACCACCGACCTCCACTCCCCAATTCTCCTCCAACCAGATGATCCTCCCTTGCATCTCCACCCCAGGGTCAGGATCCAAGAGCGATGGCCTTTCCCTGGCCACCCAAGAGGAGGACACATGGGGAAAAGAAGTGAGGACACATTCAGGTTCCTCACATCCCCTTCCCCTATGCGCGTTGGATCTTTATATTTCACAGGGAAACTGGGAAAGGAAGTCAATGTTTCCCTGATTTCAACCCTTCCGGTGTTCCATTGTGAAACAATATGGTTGGAGATCCAAGAACCATTTCATAACTCTTGGGTTTTGTAGGGTATTTTGTGGAGATTTGGGGCCTGACGGTATTTTATTACCGCTGAAAAATAACTTAGCAATAATCACTCTTTGTATTCAGATTTGGCCATGTGCAACAATAATACAATGGACATGCATTATTTCAGCACCCAGACCTGCATATTTGGTATACGTGGTTGGTGGTATTTTGGTGAGCATAATTCCCTTGTTTTATTTGTGGCCCCAATGTCCAGAATCCCTTATCTTTGCTTAGATTTTTCGTGTGATCACTAGAGAGACCTCAGACCTACATTTTAGGAATACCACATTTTCAGTGATAGTGTTGGTGTGCCACCATGGGCGAACTCACTGACTTATTTACGACAGAGAGCTATATATGGTAGTCTTGTGGTAATTTCCACTACCTTATATACGGTAGGGAGCTATGTTCAGAGAGTCTCTCTTCCCGTTGGCTCATGTACCTCCAACAAGCTATGCTACAGTCACTCACAATTATTCATACTGATTCTGACATGCACACATCTGTCTTAAAATGACCATTGCACTGTTTAAAAATCTCCCCACATCATCGGCATTGTAATGGTAAATAGTAAATACACCGCCCGTCTGTTTTCAAATATTTTTCTGTATTATAAAAGTTGCATTTAAACACGATCTCATTCTTTACAGAAATAAATAAAATGGTACAGTAAAAGCATTGTCTATGACACACTGCAAAGAGAGTGGCGGAGAACAGAACTCAAATTGCAACATTGGTATTTGATTAAGACACGCACAGGAATCCCCTTTCCTACGCTGACTGCATATTTTCGTGCACACACGGCTCCCACGCTTATGTAATTACCTTATCTGTTCAAAGTTTTCTTCAGCTGTTCTCCTTCGGAATGTGGTTCCCTTGAAGATTAACCCCAGTAAAAGGATCGCCTTTCTTTTTCAAACCGGGGTCATTGCCTGGAATTCTTAGCTTTTGCAGATAGGAATGCCTCCAACCAGGAAAAGGTCTTCCTCCCAGCTCTGCCAAATCTGGACTGTAGCAGAACGCAGGAATCTGCATTCAGTCAGGAGTCCCACAGCCAGGTCTTCTCCCCAGTAGTGCCGAAAAATGTCTCTTGTCTTTTTCCCCGATACTGCCCACTAAAACTTTCATCCCAGCCCTCTGTATGACGTGTCCCAATGAAATCCATCATCTCTCATCCTCCTACTCTCAACAATAGCTTCGCTTATACATTTGCAATTGTTGCAAATCTGACTTCCTTCTTCCTGCAGTTACTGTGCACAAAAACACGGAGAAGCAGGCAGAGAAGAGAAGAAAAAAAAATCTGCACACACATTTAAATGGCTTTCAGAGTATGCCTAATTCTGCAGTGGAGAACACATTTTATTAGTGGGTTATGTTAAATAAGGTTTTATTAGTCAGGTTAATGGTTAATAGGTTAGCTGTTAATTTTCAAATGTGTCTCTCGCACCCTAGGCATTTCAGGTGAAAATAGTGTGCATTTTTAAATGAGCACGTGTGCTTTTAACTGTAAAAATAGATTTGCATCTTATATGTTAAAATCGTTTTTGACTGAATAGTCTGTCTTTCCTTGTTAATCTGGTAACCCATATAGCAATGCACCGCACCCTTGTGGTGGTGCTGCAAAAAAAATGTGCTACTTGTGCATTAGTGCTGTACTCTGTGCTGTAACATGCCAAATATCCTTACATAGACCCTCCTTTTGTTTTTTAGAACTTGGCTATAATCCAAGCCAATTCCTAAAAACAACTTGTTCTTTTTTTTGTTTTACAATATAGCAATCCAACAAAATGAATATTCATGTGCATCAATGAAAATTTGCAATCAACATTTCATCTGAGTCCATCAGTTCATAAAATGTTCCACATTTGCCTTCTCAGTGGAAGTGGCATTACTTTAAGTTTAAATTTTCCAAGTCAATTAAAAACAACGAAATAAAACAACTAACTAAAACAAATAATTAATATAACAAATTAAAATAAATAATTAAAATAATAAATACGTGGAACTTCATATGCCGGAACTTTTGTTTTGTCTCTTTTGGTATGTCCCGACCAGCGATGTTATTCGGTTCATTCGAGTACTCTTTCATCTTGGCAATCTTGAATCCACAGTAGTCATCTCTTTTGGCATTCCGGTTATTTTGTCTTCACCTCCACCTGGAGGCAGGCATCTTTTGGTCTTCATCCAGGGGACTCCAGGACTCCATCGTCTCTCCCGTGGGCTCTGATCTCGGAACCTCCGATCAAATAATGTTAATTGTCTAAATCAAAATAGAAAATAAACAAATTAAGTACATAGCATAATACTAACTTCATCCTTTTGCCAAAAATAAAACATGCTTGGTAAAAATATTTCATTTTTTTTTTTTTCTGAAATTAAACACAAGTTAAAAGAAAACAAGCAGATATTCAATATTTAACACACTTTCTCTCTGCACACCAACCATGAGCTTCCATTATATGTGCATTTATTTATTTATATTTATTTTATATTATATTTTACATATACTACAGTGTTTATGTGCCTTCATAACAATCAACTTTTTTTTTTAACTTCTTTGTCACTGCCTCCTGATTGTACCCATTTATTTTCTCTTTTTGTGTTCAAGGGATTTTATCTGTTTCTACATGCTCAAGCCGCCTGATCTCATGTCTGGGATGGCATGGTTTGATTTGATTTACATGGACAAACTGCTCTATTGCAGTTTCACCTTCATTTTTCAAAATTTTATACACTACAGGAGAGACCTTATCTATAATCCGAAATGGCCCCTGCCAGGCTGCTAGAAATTTAGAATTTTTCTGTTTACTTTTTCCAAAATGAAACTTGTACACCTGATCCCCTACACTGTATTCCTTTGCTGATGTCTTTTTGTCATAATATGACTTTGCACTGTCAGCAGCTCTTTCCAGATTTCTCTGCACAAAAGCAAATGCATGTTGCAAATGCCTCCTCAGTTCATCAATATATTCATGAACTGTGGATGCACTCACTAGAGTTTGCTCATGTGTTCTGTATAGTAGGTGTTGTGGTAACACCATTTTCCTACCTATCAAGACCTCATGGGGGCTAACACCTGTTGCTTTGTCAGGAGTCGACCTGATTGCCATCAGAACCAACGGTAAACGTAAATCCCAGCTGGAACCTGCTTCTGCCACAAATTTCTTTAAAATATCCACAACAGACCTATTGCTTCTTTCAACTGTACCTGAAGACGCCGCCCGATATGCGATATGTAGTTTCCTTTTCACACCTAGTATTTGCCATACTTTACTCATTAGAGTACTTGTGAAATGACTTCCTCTGTCTGACTCAATTCTTTGTGGCAACCCAAACCTTGAGAACACATGGTTCACCAGCAATGTGGCTGCTGTTTGCGCACTACAATCTGGTGCAGGAATGCATTCAATCCACTTTGACATCAAACATACCACACTCAAAATATAACGGTGTCCCCTGCTCGACCTTTTTAAAGGACCTACATAGTCAATTTGCAAATCTGACCATGGGAGAGTTAGGCCTCTTTTCATCAATGGTGCTCTATGCATTGGTGAAGCAGGTTTAAATTGGGCGCATACTAGACATCCTCTAGTATATAATTCCACATCTTGGGACATATGTGGCCAGTAAGCATAATCTTTTAATATTTCTAATGTTTTTTGTGAACCTCTATGGCCTGCAGTTATGGCATCATGTGCATGGTGTAGCATCAGTCATCTGAATGAAAGGGGTACTACCCACTGTATTTGTCCTGTTATGGACTCTCTAATCATGAGTCCATCCTGTAATCTGATTCGTGTTTTGTTCTTTAATAACACCCTCAACTCTTCTTTTCCCATACAATCATTTTCTGTTAAAGGATTTTGTTCAGGATCTATCAAATGATTAAAATAGATTCCCAAAATTTGATCATTCTTTTGTGCCTCAATCAAATCTTGGTCTGGCGTGTCATGACTCCACTGCACCACCGGTTGATCTACCTCCTTTGGTGCTTTAGAACGTGTCACTGCATCAATTTGTATTTCACCCATTAAATAATCAATATGTAGCAATTCTCCCATCACAGCCCCAATCTTAGCCAGATGGTCTGCCTTATCATTTCCCTCCTTATCCTCTCCTGGTGTTTTTAAATGCCCACGAATTTTTCTCCAGTATATTGTTAAATTATTTTCTGACACCAATTTGTCTATGGCTTGTATCATTTTTCCATGTTTAAGTGGCTTTTTGTTGTATGTAACCATGCCTCTTGCTTTCCAACCAGGCAAATACTCCACAAAGCTATTCCGTGCATAGTCAGAATCAGTCACCAGGACAATTTCACTGAACTTTTTATCAACTGCAGTAGCAATTGCTTTATAGATGGCTGCCAATTCCGCCACCTGACTGCTCCTATCTCCAATCCTCATCCCTATACTGGGAACGCCTTCACATTTCAAACAGACATTTCCTATTCCTGCCACTAATTGTTTATTACTGTCATTTTCAATGTGAAAAGCACAACCATCCACATATACAGTTGGCAAATCCTTGCATGTTTTTTCATCAAAAGCTTTGTGTGATGATTGTTCAAATTCCTGCAAACTAGTTTCCACTTCCATTTCATTTGGTATTTGTTCAGCTGCACAATCATGTAAGTCAGCTAACCCTTGAGCAATTGGGCTCTTTTTATTTTGTCCATATCTCACTTCTACGGGAAAACCTTGTAATGCCAGCGTCCATGAAGTGATTCTGGATTGCGCTAGATTGCCTGATCTGATCCTTTTACTCTCTAAAAATTGCAAAGGTTGATGATTTGTTTCAATAATCACCTTTTCTCCCTCAACAATGGGGCGGAAATGTTGTAGCGCCCACACAGTGGTTAATAGGGCCTTTTCACATTCATTAAATTTCATTTCAACTTGGGAAAATGCCTTACTTGCATATGCAATGGTTTTGTGATTCAAATCGTGTTTTTGTGATAATACTGCTGACATACAATGTTCAGAAAAACCTATTTCTATAAAGAAATCCCTGTCCTTTATGGGGTATGCTAAACATGGTGCCTTTACAAGACATTCCTTCAATCTAGCCACTGCATCAGACTGCTCTCTTTCCCATCTCCAGGGAGTATTTAGTTTAAGCAGTTTAGTCAATGGTTGAGTGATTTCTGCATAATTCTCAATGAACTTTCTGTTATAGCCTGTCATCCCTAATAAACTTTTTACTCCTTTCACATTTTTAGGATCTTTTAATCTTTGTATGGCCTCTATTTTCTTCCTTTGTGGATTTAGCCCACGTTCAGTCACTTCATGCCCTAGAAAGTTCACTTTTTTCTTGCACCATTGTGCTTTTTGCAAAGATACTTTGGCGCCTGCTTTCTGCAATTGGCCAAGTACATGTCTTATTTCATCAAAATGGCTTTTTAGGCTTTCATTTTTTATCAGGACATCATCCACATAAACTATTGTTCCTCTTTCCGCTGCATCCGGCATGGCCTTTCTCAAAAATATGCCAAATTCACTCCCACTATTGATGTACCCGAACGAAGCTCTAAGCCAGGCATATTGAGTCCTGTCAAATGTAAAGGAAAATAAGTGTTGTATCTCCTCTGCCAATGGCACACACCAATATCCAGATGTGAGATCTAACGTGGTAAATACATTTGAACCATGTATCTGAGCTAGGCCCTGATCAATGAATGGTAGTGGCCATCTAGATACTGGTACTCTTTTATTTAACTCTCTTAAGTCTGCACACAGCCGCCATTGACCATTTGGCTTTAACACACCTAAACTAGGCGTATTGGATGTGCTATGAATGGGCCTGATTATTCCCTGTGATTCCAAATTTTTAATAATCTCTGCCAATGATTCTAAACATGCCAGCGGTAGTCTATACTGGCGTACAAACACTGGATTCCTGCTACAACCTTCTGGTAGTGTGGCCACATGTAAATCAGTTAAACCACAATCATAAGCATCTTTTGCAAATACATCCTTAAACTCCATAAATATTTCCCTCAGGTCGTCTCTATCCTTATCGCTGTCACATGCATCCGCTAAGGAGATCTGCTCTTCTACCATTCTGGAAAATTCTGGAAACTCTTCTGGTAAAGGAATCTCAGCGCTTTCCTCTAACTGTGTGGCTGTGTCTTTTTGTAGAGCTGCCACTTTTAAATATTTTGGCATATCAGCTTCCACTTCAATGGGCTGATTTCCTGTTTCATTTTTATTTAAATTAAATATTATGCAATCCTCTTGATGGCAGCACACTGTCTCATTTGAATCATAAGGATACACAGAATTAATTTTAAATATTCCTTTGGGCTGAGAGTCCAGGTGTTCTGGCAACTCGCCCTTGGCATCTACATATTTTTCAGGAATATTCCCAATCACCATGTTATTTAAATCTGCCGTATAATGTGATTTTTGTATGGCCATTCCTAATGGGGAGTTTTCCTCTAAATGAATATCCTGACAACCTTTATTATTTACCATGATTTTTACAGATCCCTCACCAATGTCTACCAATGGAATGTATTCATAATCCAGGCCTTGCTGTTTTATGGATTCATTCAGGCATACAAATGCATCAGAGCCTTTCATCTGCTGCCCATTTTTGCATTTCAGTGTTATTGCAAACTGTTTTGTAAATGCAGGAATAATAGTATTTTTCCTCATTTGTAATTCGACTGCATAAGGAACCAGTTGTGCACAATGATAAGCCCTTCTTTTGTCTTCAAATTCAGGTGCTGGACCACCTAGGCGTGACCATATTTTTTGATTAAGTAAATCTAACACCATACACATTCTGTGCATGATGTCATTGCCCATGTAAAATTCATTTTGTGCTCCACTCACTATCCATACATTATGGTAAATTGTTTTCTGCCCAATGCTAATTTTAAGCATGCATCTGCCTGCAATTCGGTTTTCAAAGTCTGGACTGTCCAACCCAGAAACATATTGGTTTTTAATCCTAAATTTCGGGATTTCTTCCCTCTCCATAATTTTTTGCAACAATTTCTCATTAATGAAACTCCTTTCACGTTCAAGTGCTAAAGTGGCTTTTATTGTTTTAAGATAATCATTTATACCAACATGAACCCATGGTTGCTCGTCTTCCATGTGTATTTCTGCCAGAGTGGTAATGTGTTTTTCTGAATCTGTTTTAGGAGCAATATTCTGTTTGCATGTTTTCTCTTTTAAATAGAAACGTAATGTGTGCTCATCTATGGCAGTCTGCCAATCTTTCCTTGGGTCCAAGTATACTTGTACAGGTAGTTTTTCATTGTCGCTCTGCATTTTGTCTTGACACATTAATATAACAGTGACACTAGGTATGCAGCTATTCTGGAGATATACCTCCACAGCATCATTTGTTTTGGCAACGGTGTGACATTCATTTATATTGCTGTTTTGTGATTTTAGTTTCTTAGGCCTCAATGGTTTTTTGGTTAAGGACCACAGCACTCCATTCACCCCATCTATGAGAGGAGACAATCTTTTCAGGCAATCTGTCCCCATCAGAAATGGAATTTCACAAATAGATGTGATCAATACCTCTTGTTTCATTCTGTGCTTTCCTATTTTTATGTCAACCTCAGTTACACCTATGATGGGCACCTCCTCCCCATTAAAGTTATGCACTGGGCCTTGATTTGCCTTCACCGTGATCTGACTCTGTGGAGGCCTCCCTTCATTGATACTCTTTGCAAGCTCCTTGGACATAATTGTGGCCTGTGCGCCAGTGTCAATCATAGCGAAGGTGTGGCATTTTTCTTCTACAGTGATGGGTGCATAATATCTGTCCTCAACTTCCTCTAATACACATAAGAAATTTGAATTCTTACTGATTTCAGGGCTCACCTTTCTCAGATCTTTTTCACTTTTGGCTAAGCACATTGGTAAATGAAAAGACATGTTTCCCTCCTTTTTACCCATTTCTGTGCGAGATATTTTATTCATTTCTCCATGTTCAGAGGTTTTTTGGAGTGTGGCCACTGTTCGCCCATCCATCTGGGTAACATCAGAGACCACATTACAACCTTCCAACTGAACATGTGTAACAACATCATTCAGCAATTTGTCATTTTTTAATTCTGTGCATTTGTGATCATTTAGTGTAATACCAGCCCTTTCAGCCTCTTCAAAAATATGTGGCTCAAAGAATTCTTCAGGTGATTGACTTGTACCCTCCTTGTGAGTATTTCCTTTTTCTGTCTGTGTTTGGTCATTGTTTTGCTTGCCCAGGGAAGGAGCTATGGCATCCCCACTTACTCCCTGTTCACTGGTATTCCCCATGCATGAGTCATTTTTCTTAAATCTGTTCCTTTGTTCTTTTGGAATTCCTAATGTTTCTTTTTCATTTGTGCAAATCTTTACTGTTTTATTTAGCTCTAAGTTAAACCGTACCTCTTTTTTAGAAGTATTTGCACTTTCTATCACAATTTCATTTACTGGTACTTTCATTTTTAATCCATTAGGCATCTCAGAGTTGTTATGCAAAATTATATCAGAGCAATCTGTCATTTTGGCACTGCGATTATCATGAGTACTTAGTCACTTTTCGGAAGCCCCCCGGTCATTGCTATGGCCATCAGCCCCCTCTTTGGAAGGTTGTTTTTGCGCTGTATAGAGCTTTCCTATTTGCTCAGCTAACATTTTCACTTGGGCCTCAAGGCACTGGAACCTTTCCATCTCTCTAGGATCCTCTTTCTGTGGCCTAGGTCGATATTGGTTGTTTTCCCCCTGATTGGATCTATTCTGATACCTCTCAGGTGATTGATGTCGGTTGGGATGGTTTCTGAACTCTTGATTCATTTGTGGAGGGGAGCGGGTTGCACCCATCCTTTGATTATAGTCCCCTGGTGGGGAATCATTGTACTGGCGTGGATTGTAGTTCACGTTTTGCCTCATGTCCTGTCTCTCAGATTGTGGGTACTGGCCCCTATGTTGATTTCCATTATCAGTAAATCGATCCACATATCGGGGCCTATCCTGATTACCATATATCATGGTGCTGGGATCAAATCTGCTCTGTGTCCCCAATGACTGGTAGGGACCATCATTTCTTTGATCTTGATTTTGTCTCTGGTTATTGTTCATACCTGCCATATCAGGCCGATATCCTACCCGGGGTCTATCCCCTAAATATCTAGGGCTGATGTAGCTCTCTCTATTACTAGGATCATGTGTTTGGAACATTGGTACAGGAAATGGCGATCTTTGTTGATTACCCCTTTGTTCAGGTGTCACATTATTTTTACCTTGGCTTTGAGCAGACTCAAGGGACATTTTGGCTGACCTGATTTCCATTGCTGTGGCTGAGGGTTCTTTAGATTTAGGCCTGGTATCTTTCATTTTATCACTTTCTCTACCCTGACAATAGAGTACCTCATATAGCTTTGTGCTTTGATGTACAATCCATTCAAGGGACTTGTCACGGTCAAATTCACGGACCAATTGGGATATGATGTCTTTCTGTAGCCCATAGAAGTATGCGGTTTTAAACTCATTGGAATTTGAGTCAAAAGATACATCAAAGCAAGAGAATGCTCTTTTTAAGTCTTGTAAAAATTGGCGAGGGGATGTATTAGGTCCAGAGGTAATTGTGTACGCGACTTTCTTTGCCTCCTGCAATGACTGAAAAGGAGAAAAATGACGCCTAATTTCTTTTTCAAACTCCAGCCATGTCATATTCTGCTGTTCATTTAATCCCCTTATGATGCTAGCCGTCGGGGCATCTAAAGTTAAATGAAAATATTGTCTGTACTGTTCCTTAGGTATCTGGGGTGCTTTAAAAATGTCATGTACCGCTTCTAAGTGATTCTCAATGCAGCATTCACCTCCCTTTTTAAATGGTTTTATCAGGGCTTTAATGGATTTCATTATTTTTATGGGGCTACTTGTTGCAATGCATGGAATTGCACTATTTTGTGACTCAATCCTGTTTTCAGGTGTATGAGATTGGTGGCTGCCCCCAATGGGAGTATCAAATCCCCCAAGGGCGCTGCAACCAAGTTCAGTCACCGGCCCAGCCACTGTAGCACTAGCTCTTTGGGCATAGCTAGAATTCACCTCCACTCCATTGAATGTGGTACCCTGCCGCCTCTCCTGGGACCTGGGAATGCACATTTGCTGTTCTAAGTCCTTACACTTTTTAAGGAGTCTGGTTGCTTCATTTTGCAAATAATTATTTTCATCATTCATTTTATTAATCACCTCCTGCATATCGCACATTTGCATTTGGCATTCATTGAACTCTTTATTTCTCTTGTCTCTTTCTTGAATCATTTTAATCATTTCTTGTTCTGCACTCTGGAGATCACCTTCTTTTTCGCAATGTTCTTTTTGTAAAATCTGCATTTCTGAAACAACCTCATCTTTATCCTGCCTAATGTGATCCACTAAGGCTTTTAAGTGTGCCAATTCTTGCTCACTATCTTCAAATTGTTTCTTGCTTTTGGATAACTGAGTATCAAAGTCTCTGCATTTTAATTGCATGTCTTTTTGGCATACATCCAATTCTGCTCTCAACATTTCATGATTTTTACTTGCCCCCTCTAATTCAGTCTTTAACCTGTTAATTAGCTGAGTATCATTCTCTTGCATTCGCAGGGACTTGTTTAAAATAAACCATATTTTGCCGCATAGCCGTATTAAACAGTCTTTCTCTGCACTTTTATCGGCTGCATTCAATAATCTTGTAAGGCAGACCTGAATTATGCTGCCTTCAGCAAAAATATTGTCTAGTTTTTCTTTCTGCACCTCACCCTGAATGCGGTTACTCCATTCTAACGTGCTATTCGAAGACCAATTCCCATGTGCAAATAACTTTGCCTCTAAATATTGCACTAGATCTGAGAATGTGGTTTCCCTTTGTGACATTCTGAAATTCGTTTTTAGTGGCACACTGCTATTATAAAATGGGTTCCCTTTAATGTGCAAATGGCAGTGTGAGACACACTTGCCACGCCCAGTAGGTACTCTATGATCACTTTCCCGGCCTGCAACGCACCATAAATATGTAGGGTATTTTGTGGAGATTTGGGGCCTGACGGTATTTTATTACCGCCGAAAAATAACTTAGCAATAATCACTCTTTGTATTCAGATTTGTCCATGTGCAACAATAATACAATGGACATGCATTATTTCAGCACCCAGACCTGCATATTTGGTATACGTGGTTGGTGGTATTTTGGTGAGCATAATTCCCTTGTTTTATTTGTGGCCCCAATGTCCAGAATCCCTTATCTTTGCTTAGATTTTTCGTGTGATCACTAGAGAGACCTCAGACCTACATTTTAGGAATACCACATTTTCAGTGATAGTGTTGGTGTGCCACCATGGGCGAACTCACTGACTTATTTACGACAGAGAGCTATATATGGTAGTCTTGTGGTAATTTCCACTACCTTATATACGGTAGGGAGCTATGTTCAGAGAGTCTCTCTTCCCGTTGGCTCATGTACCTCCAACAAGCTATGCTACAGTCACTCACAATTATTCATACTGATTCTGACATGCACACATCTGTCTTAAAATGACCATTGCACTGTTTAAAAATCTCCCCACATCATCGGCATTGTAATGGTAAATAGTAAATACACCGCCCGTCTGTTTTCAAATATTTTTCTGTATTATAAAAGTTGCATTTAAACACGATCTCATTCTTTACAGAAATAAATAAAATGATACAGTAAAAGCATTGTCTATGACACACTGCAAAGAGAGTGGCGGAGAACAGAACTCAAATTGCAACATTGGTATTTGATTAAGACACGCACAGGAATCCCCTTTCCTACACTGACTGCATATTTTCGTACACACACGGCTCCCACGCTTATGTAATTACCTTATCTGTTCAAAGTTTTCTTCAGCTGTTCTCCTTCGGAATGTGGTTCCCTTGAAGATTAACCCCAGTAAAAGGATCGCCTTTCTTTTTCAAACCGGGGTCATTGCCTGGAATTCTTAGCTTTTGCAGAAAGGAATGCCTCCAACCAGGAAAAGGTCTTCCTCCCAGCTCTGCCAAATCTGGACTGTAGCAGAACGCAGGAATCTGCATTCAGTCAGGAGTCCCACAGCCAGGTCTTCTCCCCAGTAGTGCCGAAAAATGTCTCTTGTCTTTTTACCCGATACTGCCCACTAAAACTTTCATCCCAGCCCTCTGTATGACGTGTCCCAATGAAATCCATCATCTCTCATCCTCCTACTCTCAACAATAGCTTCGCTTATACATTTGCAATTGTTGCAAATCTGACTTCCTTCTTCCTGCAGTTACTGTGCACAAAAACACGGAGAAGCAGGCAGAGAAGAAAAGAAAAAAAAATCTGCACACACATTTAAATGGCTTTCAGAGTATGCCATTTCTGCAGTGGAGAACACATTTTATTAGTGGGTTATGTTAAATAAGGTTTTATTAGTCAGGTTAATGGTTAATAGGTTAGCTGTTAATTTTCAAATGTGTCTCTCGCACCCTAGGCATTTCAGGTGAAAATAGTGTGCATTTTTAAATGAGCACGTGTGCTTTTAAATGTAAAAATAGATTTGCATCTTATATGTTAAAATCGTTTTTGACTGAATAGTCTGTCTTTCCTTGTTAATCTGGTAACCCATATAGCAATGCACCGCACCCTTGTGGTGGTGCTGCAAAAAAAATGTGCTACTTGTGCAGTAGTGCTGTACTCTGTGCTGTAACATGCCAAATATCCTTACAGTTTGTCTCCTTTCGTTGGCATATCCACACTAGAGGATAATGATCCATAACTAGTCTGAATTTGCATTACAATAAATGATATTTCAGATGAATGATGGTCCATTTGATTGGAAGGGCCTCAATTTCTATAACTGAATAATTATTTTCTGTGGGAGATAACTTTTTACTGATGTAGAGTATGGGACGTTCAAGGCTGTCATGATTTTGGGAGAGGACAGCTCCTAGTCACATTAAAGAGGCATCAGTTTGCAGGATGAACTCTTTAAAGAAAATCGGCTGCTTTTAAGATGGGGCTCTGACAAAGGGTTTCCTTCAATGTGGTATAACATTTCTGATCTTCTTCTCTCCACCTGATCTTTTCAGGTTCAGCATTTTTCAATTTGTCAGCGAGTCTTGCAGTTTTACTTGTGACATTGGGGATGAACCAGCGATAATAGCCGATCAGTCCTAAAACGACCTTAAGATCTTTCTTGCTTCTTGGTGTAGGGGTATCAAGATCAGCTTTAACTTTCTTCTGTTGGGGCTGTACTGTGCCATTGCCCACGAAAAAGCCTAAATATTTCACTGCAGATTGAGCCAATTGAAAATGTTTAGGATTAGCTGTTAAACATGTTTTCCTCAAGACTAGCATGACTGTATAGAGGTGATAGACATGATCCTCTCAAGTCTTACTGTGTAATACAATGTCGTCTATGTAAGCCCTGCAGAAAACAGAGTTGGGTTGTAAGATCTTATTCATCAACCGTTGGAATGCTGCGGGGTTCCCAAATAGTCCAAAAGGGAGGACTTTAAAATGGAACAGACCTAGGGGTTTGACAAAGGCTGTTTTTTCTCTGTCAGGACTGTACAATGGAACCTGCTAATAGCCTTTTGTAAGGTCCATGGTAGAGAGATAGACAGCGTTACCCTGCCGGTCAATAAGATCATCAATACAGGTCATCCGATACACATCAAAGGCAGAAATAGCAATGACTTTCCTGAAGTCTATACACAATCTCCAGCTCCCATCGGTTTTGCCACCAACACGATAGAGTATGACCAGGTGCTTCTTGATGGTTCAATGATATTAGCCTCAAGCATCTGCTTGACTTCCTGGATGATGGCCCCTTTTCTTGCCACAGGTAGTACATATGGTTTTAAATGTACCACCTTGCCTTATGGAGTGCGGATATGGCGGTAGAAACCCTTAATTCTCCCTGATTACTCTCTGAATACATCAGTAAATTGAAGTATTAGATTTTGTTTCTGGTTATTACCAAGTTCAGGTGGAATAAAGATGTTGCTACCAGAGTCCTCAGGCAATAAGCAAGACATAATGGTAGAAGTAGACACTCTAGGGTTTTCCTTCCATTCCTTTAAAAGAATAATATGATATACCTGATTCTTTAATTGACGTCAGGTTGGAAAATATTGTAGTTAAATGGTCCTGTCTGTTCTAGCACCCCATAAAGTCCAGCCACTTGGACATTAATGTATTCTCTGAGGTTGCAAATAACACTAGTACCTTTTGGCCTACTGAAAAAGATCTTACAGTAACCTTTCTATCATATGAGGTTTTCTTCTGTTCTTGTGCCTTGGCCATATGGGTTTGAACTAAAGACCTGACTACAGTCATGTGTTCTTTAAGCCGGTTTGCATTTTGGTAGAACGGAATTGGGGATACCTCCCTTTCTTCCCAGGTCTCTCTCAACATATTCAGGATGTCTCAAGGTTCCCGTCCATAGAGTAATTTGAACAGGGAGAATCCTCTAGAAGTCTGTAGGGTCTTCTTAACAGCAAATAAAGCCCAGGGTATTATTTGATCCCAATATCTGCCCTCTTGTTCCACTAATTTCCGCAACATGGTCTTCAAGGTCCTAGTAAAGTTTTTACAAGGCCATAGAGTCATTTGAACAGGGAGAATCCTCTAGAAGCCTGTAGGGTCTTCTTAACAGCAAATAAAGCCCAGGGTATCATTTGATCCCAATGTCTGCCCTGTTGTTCCACTAATTTCCGCAACATGGTCTTCAAGGTCCTAGTAAACTTTTTTACAAGGCCATCTGTTTGTGGGTGATATGCTGAGGTTCTTAAGGTGGTAATATGTAACCGTTGTTGCACTTCCCACATGAGTTTACTCATGAATGTAGAGCCCTGATCTGTCCAGATTTCTTTGGGAAACCCTACTCATGAAAAGAAGGGGAGTAGGTGTTTCAGGATCTGCTGAGAGGTGTGAGCTCTAAGGGGAAAGGCTTCTGGATATCGGTTGCCATAATTTACTATTACCAGTATATAATTTGTTCCCCAATTTTGATGTTCAAGGGTGCCTAAAATGGCCATGCCAATTCTCAAAAATGGGACCTCAATGATTGGAAGTGGCTTTAAAGGGACGAGTGGGGGTATATGGGTACTGGTTTTTCAGCAGATTGCATAGGACTGAACAAAGGTTTTAATGGCGCTGTGAATTCAGGGCCATTAAAATTTGTTAAGGATTTGTGCCTGAGTTTTTGTCTGTCCTGGATTACTCCCTGTCATATGGGAATGAGCGATTTCCAGGATGACTTGCTTATGACTTTTAGGGATGACCTACTGGGTTTTTACTATGCCCTCTGAGCTGGTGTCTCCCCAGTACATTAACCCATGCCGTAAAAAGAAAAAAGGCTCCCCTCTCGCATAGCCCTCTTGTTCAGGTACAATTTTAAAGAAGGCTTCAGCCAACAGTGGGTCATTCTTTTGAGCAAAGGCTAGTTCCAGAAGGGTTTCTGTTTCTTCTTCCTGACCCTTCCATGTTCGGATTCCCAAAGGGTGTCAGGTGTATCATCAGCCTCACCAAAGCCTCTGGTACCTCGATCTGTTACTTCCTCCTCAGCCTCTTCCTTTCTCCAAGGGAACACTGGTCTCCTGAGCACCCCTTGTACAATTGTATTCCCCTGACGAATCTGGAAGGGGTCCTTTCCATGATTCTGTAATAACACTTTGATGTCACCCCTGACATCTGGATCTATAACCCCTGCCAACACATCAATTCTAAACCTCCATGCTAACCCTCCGTTGGGAGCCAATCTAATGTAGGTATTTGGGAGGGAATCAGAATCTGATCAATGGGCATTAGTCTCCTTTCACCTGGGGGAATGCTTTCCTCCCTACTGCTGCAGATATCAAACCCAATAGAGTCTTTTGTGGCTAATGAGGGGTCTAATGCTTTGGGACTTAACGTCTAAAACTTTAGAGTTCCCCATCTTGTATCGGTTGAGTCACATCTAACAGTGACACCATTTTTGAAGGCATCACAAATGAGACACAGACAACAGATTAAAGTTTGATGAACAGACCTTGATTAACTAAAAGTGTAGGATGGAATAAGGCCTAAATTGAACTATGCTAAGGTGGGATATTCCTGCCTAAAGAAATATAAGGAGAGTCTGTGTCAGGAAGTCCAAATAAAATGTCTGTCTGTGTCCAAAACCTATACTTACCCTCATGTCTAACTGAATACAATGTGAAGGGATGTCACCATCAAAATAAGTAGTGTTCAAATAAAAGTTCAGAGCTTCTTCCAGCTCGTAGCTTGCAACCAGCTTTCCCTTCCCCAAGTTCAAGATAGTTCACAAGGCACTAGGGTTCCCTTCCCCAAGCGTTCAGTTCTTTCAGCTTTTCCAAAACAACACAATTCCTTGGGACACTTCCCAGATCTTCTGATATTGTTACTATTCACCAATTCACAAATGTAGTTCAATTACTTATCTTCAAATCATATACAAGTTATTTAAAATTCCAAAACAAGCTTCTTTGTGGATGCTTTAAGAGGTTTTTCCATAAAGGGGTTCACTCAGCATAGTCACACAACCGATACAACTTACTTGCTACTTTTCCATCAAGATATGGCCACTGCTTCATCTTGACAGTGTTGCTTGATTCATTCACATATATAACAGCATCTTGACATGGTTGTGTGGCTTGGTTGCCCTTGTTGCACTTTCTTATTTTCTCCCCGCTCTTGCCAATCTTTATTTTCTCATATACAGTTTATTGAATTCTCTTGGCTCTTGCCAATGCTTGTTCACCAGTATTTCCTTTGGCTCTGGATAATGCTTGTTTTCTCATCCACAGTTCCTTGAACTCTCTTGGCTGTTTCCAATGCGTATTTTCTCATATAATACAGTTCCTTGTACTCTCTTGGCTTCGGCCAATATTTGATTTCTCATATAATATAGTTCTTTGTAACCTCTTGACTTTTGCCAATGCTTGTTTTCTCATATAATACAGTTCCTTGTATTACTAGGTTTCACAACCTTTCTTTCACCCCAATCAGTATTCAAAAGTGCTCAAACTTGCTTTCACTCCGATCAGTATTCAAAAGTGCTTAAACTTGCTATCACTCAAATCGATAGTCAAAAGAAATACTTGCTTTCATTCAAATCAATGTTCATTACTCGCTTTGCATCTTCACCTGCCATTCTGGTGTTTCCACTGCTTGGCAGACTCACTGGTTTGATCTTATGGCTTGCCACAAGCTGTCTCTTTCTTGTGCAGTGCCTGGCGTAGTCTCTCAGTGGCTCCACTCACCAAGTGATGCTTCGCCTGCGGCTCTGGACTCCTGAGACCGCTTCCCTGGATCACGCTAGTTTCTCTCTCGTGGTCCGCCACCGGCATCCAGCGCCCTTTAGCTTTGCTTTCCTCTGCATACGCTATGCATCTTCCAAAGGGTCTCGAGTGCTACGCTTGCCACACCGCTTCTCCAAAGAGGTCTGCTTTCACACAGCAGTCTGTAGATCTGCTTCCACAGTTGACTTAACTTCCTGATTTTAAAGTTTTTGCCACCATGATTGGTTCAAAAAGGACTATATCACTCACTTCTGAAATGGGAGTCCTGCATTACTCTTGCTGGCCTCCTCCACATCCAAGTACACCACAGATTTCTGCATGTTTTTGTTTTAAAAAAGTGAGGATGTGTTTCTATAGTTGTTCTCTTCCTCGTCTCAGTACCAAATTGGAGTTTCTTCGGGATTGTTTTAAAGGAAAAACAGGGAAAGGGTTGAGAATAGCTCATAAAGGCTTGCGGGATAGAGAACTCATTCTGAAAGGGAAATGGGGGATATCATGTCTCACCTAAGGATGTCTCCTCCCACTTCCCCACGTCTCCGCCACCGATTATAATTAACATTTTTCTTTTATCATGCATTTAATACCAGTGAGTGGTTTCTAAGCGCAGGATTGGGATTCAAACCTTTGTTGGGCTGTGCTGTTTGCTTCCAAGATAAACGTGTTGCTCCTGAACAATCCTCCCAACCAGGTTATCCTCCCTCACATCTTCAACACCAGGTTCAGTATCAAGATCCAAGAGTGATAGCCGTTCCATGACGTTCTGAAAGGAGGATACATGGGGAAAAGAAGTTAGGACGCCCTCATGTTCCTCACAATGGGCTGCCGCCAGAACCAACTGAACTCCCATCTGACAGGTGTGCCCACTTCTCACTAAGCGCTTTGCCATCAAGAAATATCAAATTACCTATCTAAAGACTCATCCGATAAGTTGAAGGTGGTCCCGGATCAATACAAAAACAGAGTCCTTTTTCACTTCCTTCCTGTTGCCAGGTACCCTGACTGCAGAAAACGCTAAATGGCTGCAGACCACCAGGTGGGAGTTCTGGCTTATGACCTATGTGAGAAACCTGAGGGTATTCTCACTCCTACTCCCCTTGGATCCACTACGCAGGTGGCCAGGGAAAGGCCATCACTTTTGGATCCTGACCCTGGAGGAGGAGAAGCAAGGGGAGATCACCTGGGTGGAGGGTCCTTAAGGATTGGGAGTGGGATGCCTTTGGGCGAGACATGGTATCCCCCTTTTCCTAGTGACAATCAACCTAACCCTCCCCCATCTTTCACAGGCTGTTACAAGCCCATTCTCCTCCTTATTCCACTCACAACCCCTGACAGTACTGGGATGAAGAAGAGACGACTAAGAGGGATGGAGATTACCCCTCTTGACCACTTAGGTACTGGGAGGAGGAAATTACACCCCAAACACTCAGAAGGTCAGGCATGTTTGCCTAACTATGATAAGGCAGATCCAATGAGCCAGGCACACATGCAGCCTGCACCTGCAGCCTCTCAGACTGCTCAAGACCTTCCTCTTCTCTTCTTCCTTTTCTCTCCCTCTCCGCTGCTAATCTACCTGTATGCTCATCCTGACTGGTGGCATGGTGGCCCTCATATTCACACAGGGGATGACCCTGCACTGTCTTCTGGCCCACTTCGCACTTCCGGTCTGGGATTGCACCTGTGTAGTCCCCTGCCGTCCTTGCACTTGCTCAGAGCCCTGCTGCTCTGACTGCACTTCCCCCTTATCCTGCACTTCTCCCCTCAGCTTCTCCCCTGCTCTTTCTCATTGCATTTGCAGGATCTGAATGTTACAATGCCTAGTAAGATCGTTTGTCTTGTCATCCATCTGTCTCCCCTCCTTTGTCTTGTGGCGCCTAGAAACACTTGTGTAAAGGTGTGTTATAAATACCAAATGATATCATATCATAAAATGAGAATTGAGGGGCAGATATAGAGGAGAGATCCTGCAAAGGAACCAGCAAGAGAACCCACACCAGAACCTGCAAGGAGAACTGTGAACAAGAAGCAGGGAGGCCGGCGTGGCATAGTTCAGCAGGAGACACTCACTTTGTGGGAGCAGCCATTGTGGGACTGGACACCAAACCAGGCCGATGACAGGCCCGGACCACAGAGGTGCGGGAAAGCCAAAGGTTGAACATGGTTCATATTGCACTGTTCCCCACCTCAGAAGCGGAGCGGAGATAGCAGCAGATGCTGCCGGAAGAAGAAGCAGACCGATGGTTAGTGGCAGAGGGGCATATGGGCACCGAGGAGCTCCAAAACAAACCACAGTCAAGGGGAGCAAACCACTGTTGAGTGTCAGAGGGACACGCAGACACTGGTGAGCTCCAAAACAGACCACAGGCAAGTGCCAGTCCATATACTGAATACCAACCTATATGAACTTTAACATTGAAAGAAACTAAGATATGCTGAACACTGAACTATATGAAAAAAACTCAAAATTGCAAGGAAACCCATGTATACTGAATACCAACCTATCTGAACTTTATCATTGACAACAACTTGGTGAAGAGTGTGTGATACATGGTGGCAGGGCTATGAGGCAACCAATGAGATGCCAAAGGAATATGAGATAGCATCTTAAAGCCAGGAGGCCAGTACAGCAGAGCCAAGTGAAAGTAACTTGGCGCACACGAGCCAGTACCAAGGAACTTGTATGTGGGGCTGAGTAGTACAGGGACCCTGGTTGCGTGACCTGTGATGGGTATGCCATGTGGTCTGACAACAGCACCTAGACCAGAAGACCTTGAATGGTGAATGCTAAGGATACCATGAAATAATCCCAACATGAGTCCAGGGATCCTGGTTGTGTGACCTATGATGGGTGGACCATGTGGTCTGACAACTGTGCCTAGACCAGAGGACCCTGAATGGTGAAAGCTAAGGACAAACACAGAAACAAGCTCAACAAAACCACTGCAACACTTTTAAAAAGACTAAAGTGAGTTAAGTCTTGGGGAAGGGAATCCCAAGACTTGAGGAACTATACTGTTCTGAGATCCTTTTTGTTTTGGATTGTACAAGCTAAAACTTGGGGAAGGGAACCCCGAGGATTTGTTGTGAATTATATTACCTTGAACTCGAGAATGTAACCCTTGAGAATTTTCTTTCATGGAACTTTCTTATGCTTGCGAAAGGGGAGCTGAAAGAAAGCTGTGAGCTGGAAGAAGCTGAGAACTTTGAGTTGAACACAGTTTTTTTGAGTTTGACATCCCTACACATTGGTTTATTATTGTTGGGAGGGCAATGATACGTTTTGGACGCAGACAGACTTTTAAGTTGAACTCTTTGACACTGACTTTCCTTAGTTTTGTTCAGGTAGGGAAAACCTACCTTCGCATAGGGCAAGTTAGGCCTTCAACCATCCTGACATTTCAGTTTAATAAATACCTTTTGTTTAAACTTGAAGTCTGTTGTCTGTGTCATACTTCATGATGCCTTCACACCCTCAAGAACAGATACGCTCTGGATTTGCTCAGGGCTATGGGGGTGGAGGGTGTGTGCAAGAAAATTGGTGTGTCTTGCTGCACATATATTTCCATCAAATGAAGCAAACAATGGGTCTTTCACCCATTTGATAGGGACCCTTCCTAATTTGAGGATTGCCATGGAGAAAGAAATTGGAGTCAAAGCTGATGATTGGTTGAATTCTATGTTTTAATGGGCCCCATTGTGGTTAGCAATAGCTGCAAAATTGCTGGTTCCCATTGTGGTTTTTCTGCTCATACTTTTTTGTTCATGTAGGATGATCCTGAGATGTTGTGTGAAGACCCTGCCAAAAAGTGCGATGGTGATGGTATCAATAACAGCGGGTAGAGCTCCTCTTCTCAAAAACACAAGTACACCCAGACTGATGGATAGGATGGGATTGTGAGATCCAGGATGGTGAAAATTGAGCAGGCTTTTGGGCCCCTGGATACCTTGACCACACCCCCACCAGACCCAGAGAATTACATTGAGCATTCAGGTTGATCTAGCGTGAGATGGAGGGTGATGCTTCATGACGGGAACCCCGGAACAATATGACAGTGGGGGTTTGCATCATGTGTGTAGGGTGTGGGTACCTATGGATGATGACTATTGAAGGAAGAAGAAAGAAGGGTTAATAAATGGAGTATTAACTAAAGGGGGGAATGTTGGTTTGAACGTACAGTGTCCCAACAAGGCAAAAAGGTTCATGCTGAAAAAACCTGTTAGTACCTACCATTGTGGGAGCAGAATGAGGTTTGCATTGCAGCAGGCACATGCATTGTTTTAGTTAGGTTTGACTCATATTAGGTACTCACATATAGCAACACAGACAGAGCAAAACATGTATTATACTTGTGGTTGCAGAGGTCAGATATAGAGCAACATTATAGGCCCTGTGTTTAGTTGTCGCATCCCTAGTTATGTTGTGAAGTGAGATGTGTATGAAGAGCTGAAATTGGTGGAAGATGAACTCAGAAAGTTACTCTGATAAAAGCGAGGCAGGGTGCTAATATGGCAGAAGTATCGCCATCTTCGATGTTAAGGCCACGATGAACAAAATATAACGCAGGACCTAATGTGGAGCTGCGGCTCTGTTTTGCTCAGCTCCAAAAACAAATCACCTTTCCTCTTCCCAAGGAGTGAAGCTGGGGTCAGAGGCACCCGTGGTGCACAGATAAACACTAATGCAACCAGCTGCTGGTGGGATGGAATGTTTACTGTGGGGAGAGTACGAAATGAGGCGTCCTTTGAAACACTTGTGTACAGGTGCGTTATAAATGCCATATCATATCATATCATTATTATATCAAGGACAAATTCATGAGAATTTGGAACAAGGTTGAAAGATGCCAATAGACAAGGAGGAGATTTAGAGCACTACTGCCCTCACCTAAGAGCCGTCATCCAATTTGAATTACAAGTATACGTACAACCAAAAACAAATAAATCCCTGAAATTCAGACTCAAGAGCAGTGCTCTGGTCATGGCATTACCAGGCACCTGAGGTTGGAAGGAGATGATGGGCGAGTTGTGTCTCGATCGCTACGCTTTTTTGGATAGGAGGAGCAGAGGTGATGCCAATGCATTTAGTACCAGGTCGGAGGTGCAGCTTGTGTGGGCCACGCCGTCTGGTATGATGAGAAGGCCTATTGTCTGAACAAAACAGAATTGACCTTGCCAGTTTACTTTGAACGTGTCTGGAACGGAGGGGTGCACATCACATTATGGTCTCAATTTATTAGTCTATCAATAAGTGTAACAAAACAATCTCGTACCTGGATTTGCTAGTGACGATGTAGCAGGCCACGTGTCAAGGGGAATGGGTTTAGATTAGATGTGAAGAGAATGGTGTCCAATCTCCCGTCCTCTTCCCACCTCAGTGCTGACATATCAGCTGGATTTTTAGTTCCAATAAACATGTCCACTCATAAAAATTCCATTTGAATCTCCCAATATTCTTTATTTATTAATGTTCAGATAACAACCAAAGGTTCTCAATGCGTTTCAGGGATGTACTTCCCTTCTTCAGTAGCAAAAACTGCAGATAAAAACAAACATGAAAACATGGACAAACACAATGGGCTTCATTATGATGGTGGCAGTCCGGAAGCAAGGGTGCTAGTAATCTCACCAGTACCCTTGTTTCTGGACCACCACACTATGAGTTTTCCTGCTGGGGCATCTACGCCCAACAGGTCTGACCCTGCCGATCACAGCTGCCCCAGTAGGAAGACTCATCACGGAAGCATCAGCACCGTTAGTAATGGTGCTGATGCTTCTGTGAGCCCTATCAGACTCCATGGGAATGGGGACTAACATTTTCCGGCAACCGGGCTTCCCGGTTCGCCGGGACTTGTAATGTCCCAGTGGTGCCAGTAAAATGTTACGACTCCGGCGGCAACACACAGGGAGCACCGCATGGGTTACCTCCAGATTCGTAATGAGGCCCAATGTCTTATATATATGGCTCTTCCATATAAATGTATAACATATCATCCATGGTGATAGCCATACACCCCATACTGAATCCAAGTAATTAACATGCAAGGAGGTTTACAGCCTAGACCCCATTGGATATTGTGAGCATGCCTCAAAATATTACAAAATTAAATAAGAGTAGGAGACCATTCATAAGTGGAATGTTTGAAGAGAATACAGTTGTCTAAAATGTCCAACCAAAATATGTTAAACCTTCTAGTGACATGTAGTTTGATCTTTTTTGAACACCCTGACAACATTGGCAACATTGGAATTGGCCAGGTAGGCTCCATGGTTATGCCTCCCTAATGACCACCTTGGGTGGCCAGCACTAGAAGGTTTAACATATATTGGTGGCACATTTTGCCATTTTGATTATTTTGCACTCTGGATTATTTTTACTGTTAGATTTTTGGTTTGCCCTTTCACTTTACACAGCACCGGGCACAGGGCGAAGAGAGGTGGTGGAGATGCTATGCAAGGTGAGGGCACTTTCCCCCGGTTAGGTCCTCACCCAGGATATTAAGTGATATAGAGCTGATTACCCTCTACTGGCTGAACAGGAAGACAATTGCAGAGCTACTCTCACTGATCCACTACGACATACAAAGCAGGATTAGCGTAAGAACTGCCTTAGACTTGTTTCTGAAGCTTGTGTCAGCCCTTCATTTCCTTGCAGCTGGCACCTCCCAGGCACTGTGGGCATGCCTCATGGCATGGCCTAGACCACATTTTTATATGTGCTTGTGCAGTTGCTAGAAACACTCCTGTGCCATGCCTCCCAGCACAACTCCCTGCCCACCACTCTGGCACAGATCATTGCCACAAAGGCACATTTCTACACAGCAGACAACCTGCCCAAAGTAATTGCCACTCTGGATTGTACCCATGTGGTGTTAGTCACCTCCCAGGAATCCTAAGAGGTATACTGCAACAGAAAGCAGAATCACTCCATGAATTTCCAGGTCTCCTGCGATACTGACCTTTTGATCACACTCTGTTGCGCCCACTTTCCTGGTTGCACAAGCAATGCTATGGTCCCATGGAAGATCTGCTCTCTAATCTTTACTCCAGCTCTCCCTCTGGCCTCATCCTCCCTGACCCTTCCTCAGCTTTCGGCGCGGTCAATCGCACAACCCTAATCAACTGACTCCATGTGAACCTGGCCATCATGGATCAGGCCCTGGGATGGCTGACCTCCTTCCTCCTGGACCATCCCTCCTAGGTCCAACTTGCGTCCTTTCTCTCCACCACCTCTGTCTCCACATGTGGTGTCCCCCAGGGCTGTATCCTCTCACCCTGGCTCTTCAATGTCTATCTGGCCCCAGTGTTATGATTATGACACTAAGCTCTCTTTAAGGCTTCCCTAAGCCTCCTCTCCTCCCTCGTTCATTCCAGACTGTCTATCCGCAAATCAGGATTGGCGCACTTCCATCAATCTTTGCCTTAATGCCAGTAAGAAGGAGATCCTTCTCATTGCCATGCCCCATTCAAATGAAAAGCTATCAGACTCCCTTCTCTCCCTCAGTCACATATCGAAGGATGGGATTTTCATTGTGCTTCAATCTATGTGCCCTACTGATTGCCGAGGCGAGATATTGCCATTTAAACTTATTCTGCAAAATCCAAATATCTTTGTTCCTTTTCTGGTTCACTTTGCCAACTCTTCCTTTTATCGCAGCAATGTACCAGATATCGTTAAACAAGTAGCTGTCACACTGTTGCCAAAAAAAACTGGATCTTGTCCAAGAGATCCGAGTAATCATCACTCAGCAAGCCTCACTCAAAATTCGCTTTTCCTCCTGTAAGTCATCGATAAGTTAGCCACATCTCAGATCCAACAACATTTGGAAAATGCCAATGTTTTCCATCCTAAACAATATGGCTTTCGTACTCACCATGGAACTGAAATTGCCTTGCTTGATCTCCAGGTGCATATGCTAACTCTTATGGATAGGGGCACATCTGGCTGCCGATTCTGCTAGACTTACAGCTGCTTTCAATTTGGTTGATCATGGGCACCTGTTGGACTGCCCAACCGAATATGGGGAGTGCTCTAGTGAGGCGGTGGACTGTATTAACTCATTTTCAGAAATAGGAGCTCACTGGGTGTTGGGTAGAGGTATCCTCAAGTCCAGAGAACAAATACACTTCGAGGTTCCACAAGGTGCCTGCTTGTCTCCAACCTTGTTTAACTTATATCTCAAACCTCTCTGTGATCTTCTTGCCACTTCTGATGTCCACCTTTCCAATTATGCTGACACCCATCTTAATATGGAATTGAGTGGGGATTATGCATCTGACACAACAAAGCTTATGAACATCTATGATCTGGTTAAAAGATGAATGGGCATAAATTGGCTGTTCTTAAATCCAGCCAAGATGAAGCTATTGATCATTGCGTCCATGCAAGCAAGATCTAAGCTACACATGGTCTACACTAATTTAACCATTGAGAACAACCAGATAACGGCCCTGACTAAAGTTAAAATGCTAGGAGTACATATTAATGACTCACTAAGCTGATGGTATACTAGGGAATGCTCAGTACCACCTGAAAGTGCTAAGGCATCCTAAACCAGTTTTCTCCCACAAAAACTGTGCCACCTTATTGAGGGCAATCATTATGCCACATAGTGGGCCTCATTACGAGTATGGAGGTAGCCATGGTGCTATTAGCATGCAAGTAAAATGATCGGAGAGTCAGTCAGCTCTGTGGAACTGAAAAACTGAAAACTTGACCACCCCAAATTGGGTTACTGAATTTAAAGGAAAAAGCCACAAGATTAACATACAATATAAAATTGCAGGTGTATTATAATTCATTTTTCTCCTCTATGAGTACCGAAACACAACATACATGTATCACATTGTATTGGTTGGTAAAATCCTAGTGACGTAGTGAGTGCATCCCCTTGCAGATGCCCTAATTGCATAATCAGCAGAAAAAAGTTAAACTAAACTGCGTGGCAAGAAACTTGAAACAGTGTGTGTCTCTCCCATGGAACCTGTCATAGTGGCAGCCCCCTTGTTTTCGGGTCTTGTAGCCCCACAAGCTGTAACATACTTTTTGCAATTATCTTAGTGTAACAGGTTGATGTCTCTGGCACACAGTCTTCAAGCCAAGACCCCATATCTCTTGGGAAGCAGGTGACCTCATGAGAAGTAACTAATGCACAGCTCTTGGAGAATTCATTCTTCATATCTATGGGTGTTTCTAAGTCACCCTACCGCATGCCCAGAAGTCCTAAAACTCGATAGAGGCCAGTAGAATCACTTCCTGGTTTTAATGTTCTGGTATTATCTTAACACAAGGTCTTTGTTCATATTGAAAAAAAAATCCTTTTAGTAACTCTTTTGTTTGTCTGCCCTGCCCCAAGGACAGAAACTATTACTTTGTGAAATGCTCAAAAGTCCTAGGAACAGCTTCATGAGAAGTAACAGTCAGGTTCTAAGTCACAACACAATTGCTAATGCATGCCTTGTCCCTCCACCATGTGCTCTGGCATCATGGTTTTCCCTGAAGAGAAGCATGATTGCAGTTTGATTTTAGTAAATGACAGAACATTCAGAAATGGGGATAGTTTTGTGTATGGCAACACCTATCACCTAAATGTCAATAACTACCTCTAAAGCAGCAGACAGCAGACCCTGTCATCTTAGTGTTAAACATTAGGCCTAATGTAACAGAACGGTATAATTGCTGGTGTGAAGAAAGTAGTGACACGCAAAAAGAGCATGGTTCAGTAAAATGGACAAACCTCGGTCAGCTTGTCAGAGCTCCTCATGTGTATAACATTCTCGGAGCCTATACTTCCTGTTATGTTTGGTGTGTTCAAAGTGCATCCCCATTTCTACACCAGACTCCTCCATATAGCATTGATAGAATGCTGTGCAGTATAGGCTGTGGGCTATGGGGAGGGCTGGTGCTG
This sequence comes from Ambystoma mexicanum, assembly GCF_040938575.1. Lineage (NCBI taxonomy): Eukaryota > Metazoa > Chordata > Amphibia > Caudata > Ambystomatidae > Ambystoma > Ambystoma mexicanum. The sequence goes on from NC_090932.1 coordinate 811,019,944, forward strand.
AAGCAGGGGGGACCCAAAACCCCTGTGACCTCCGTTGTGTGGTCCACTGGCATCCGTGTCACCATCAGATTCCAGGTCATACTGCAAATGTGCAGGTGATGAGGGGGTGTCATGGGGCAGATGTGTGGTTGCGGATGCAGATTGATGTGTGTCGGTGGCAACATATACCACTTCTGATACAACCACAGGTGCCGGCTATGGAGTGGCAGTTTCAGCTGCCGGGGGTGCCACACCTGCAGCTGGGGGTGCAGTGCTGCCACCAAGTGCACTACCAGCAGTTGCATGTGCAATGCCCTGGGTGGGCCACTTGGCTCACTATTGTGGACTGTGGCAGTGTCTCCACTTCTTGCAGATGGCATTTCACTGATGGGTCCTGGCCCTGGTGCCTCCTCCTGCTTTTCTCCTGCTTTTCCAATTTCTGGGCAGTGTAAGTGTAGGGGTGGAGGTTGTTGGGGTTGCACCGGTGGCCCTGCCATGGGATGTAGATGGGCCCACAGCCTCCTCCTCAGTCGACTGTGAACCTGTTGTGTGTACAGTGACATGCTGTGAGTCATCATACATACGTGTTCATGGGCTTGACAGTCACTCATGCTACATGGTCGAAGGTCATCATGCACAAATGTGGTCTGATGTGCAGGTTTGATTGCAGGCCAATGGATAGGGCTAACGCAAGTTGGGGTAAGTGTCTGATGAGGGTGTACTCCACATATGTATTGGCTCATTGCCTGTTGGGCTGGTGATGTGGCCCGTACATGTGGTTGCACCAGGAGTTCACTTTGGCACTTGGGACATGGGTGCGGCTAATGTTTGCATGGGCTCACATGGACATTTCTACTGCAGTGCATGAGTATGTGTACTGTCACCCACCTTCCCTTGCATTTGCATGTAGTTGCATTGCCTTTGGATGCATTGCCATGTGGTTGTACATTCCACTGCCCATTGGACCCATCTATGTTGAGTAACAGATGCGTGGGATGGTAATTTGGTCAGTGCATTGTCATGAGAGGGGTGATATTCATACTCACCAGCGTCGACTTGGCGGCTGACTCCAACCTCAGCACCCCCAAACCGTCTTTCCCCACCATATGGATGATGCTGCTTGCCTTCTCCTATCATCGGGTCAGGACAAGGGGGTCCACAGTGCCGCTTCCTGTGGAGGATATCTCTTACTAGTGTTTTGACAGGAGTCTGAGGACCCTGGCCTTGCAGTCACTCCACCTTTTACGGCAGTCCTCACTGTCCAATGGTACTGTGCCCACTGTGTGCCCTTCTCTCGGATGCTGGCCCAGATTGTAGACTTCCTCTGTCCTGATGTCTTTATGTGCCTAGAGCAATAGATCTCTTCAGCAAGGGCCACTACCTCATCAGGGAGGATCAGCAGCTCTGCCTCGCTGAATTTTTGCTTGTGATGTCTCATATCCGGCATCTTACCATTGCCTTTGTCCTGTGACATGTTCTCATTTGCTTCTGGGATTGGATGGCAACTGGAAATGCGGTATTCAGAGTGAATTTGATTTTTAAAAATGACCACGCCATGTTTCCTATTCCGGCAATGATGCTATTTCTACTGGCTTTAACCCTGCTGGCGGAATTAGTGCTGAATGTGCCAGCGGTAATGGTAATTCCACCGATTCCAGGTGGAGTCAAAGTCCGAAAATCATTTACAGTGGTAATTCCACACGAGAAAATTACTGTTGTCACCAATGGTGTGTGTGCGCTCCCGACAAGGTGTGAATACGGCAGTGATTCTGCCGGACAGAATGCAATGGTAATACCCAACTCGTGATGAGGGCCACTGCCCTGACCAAACATGGCACTAATAAAGGAAAATTGCCTAATGGACAAGTAGATGACAACTAGAGAAACACATACTGCACACTACAGGGAACAAGGGCCTAGGGGATTACCTGTTTCAGTAAAACTTCAACCGATAAAAATAGGCTGTCTACTATCTTATACATGCCTAAATTGCTCATGTTCTCCACACTGTAGAAAGAGATGTATGCATCTCCTCTGCATCTTATGGAACCCCCATCAAAATGTTTGTAGATCGCAGTAAAAACAGTAAGTGCCTCCGTCATCCTAAAATTATTCAACAATTCTGCTATAAAACTGGTGAACACTCATGACCACCTAAAAACCAGCCATGCTAAGGCCAAACCACCTGAACCTTGGTCACCCTGAAGTTTGCCTTGAACAAATGCTTAATACGAGCCCTAGAGAAACAATAGTGCAAAAACCATAACCTTGGAGATCTCACCAACCTCAGATCTCTCTGCCCCAACAGTAGAATTCTCATTTGAGCCAAAGCTGCCTACAACACCTTCATGGCACCCTCAATCAGGATAGTAATCTTTGAAGTAGTAAAGCACTGAACCAAACCCTCACTCAACCCTGAGGTGCCAGCAACTCAGTACAAATCTAACAGAATCAATAACTAATGTATTGAAAATATAGACATAATGCAACAGATCATCAAATCAACCTCCCACTGCATTAGTCCCTCTACAATCCAACATCTATACTGCCCCTCTGGACTGAATTCCCTCCTCTATCTCCCAAGACCTTCTTAAAACAATTGCCTCCCTACTTACTTCTCAGACAATATCATTGCAACCTCCATCATTAAACAATTGATGGGCCTGGCACTCGATGCCCTCCTTGGCATCATTAATGCCTCCCTCATAGAAGGGTAATTCGTGGACACCCTCAAGACTGCTCTTATACAACCTATTTAGAAAAAATTGACCCTACAGCTGGCCAACTATTACCCAACTACAAACCTCCTGTTTATTGGCAAAGTCTTGGAAAAGGTATTCGCTACACAACTACTCAGCGGAATCAAACAAGCACGCCTCCTAAATGACTACCAGTTGGGATTTCACCCTAAGTGTCACATTGAGACAGCCACAAACCAGGTGGTGGATATTGCCCTCCAAATCATGGATGGGGAGGACTCATGCCTCCTATCTTCCTTAATTTCTCAGCTGCATTGAACACATTTGAATACAGCATACTCCTCTACCTCCTTGCTGACAGAATGGGGCTCTCGGGCACTGTCCTGAATTTGTTAACCTCCTACCTCTTGGGTAGACACCAAGCCACCCAGATAAACACACTGTATTCTAACTAACTACCTTTTTCCTGCAGAGTACCTCAAGGATCCATCTTCTCACTTATCCTTTTTTTATTATTTAATTTTATGGATTTTTACAGAGTACAACAAGTGTGTTTATCAAACAGTATAGGAACAAATCTAGGAATAGAGAAAAATGAGTGTGGTTCATGAATAACCGAAGAGTATGTTTCGTTGGTTAATTAACATAACATAACCCTGAGTTTCCCACCCCCTGCATAGATATGTTGTCACTAATAGTCTAGCATTTTACCACTCATTATTAGGAGCGCTACAAAAGAAGATGTACTGCACATTAAATGAGCACAAAGTACATGCAGATTCGGCTATGGCACCAGCAGTGCTAAGGACACAATAGGTTGTCATTATCATCGTTAGGTGGCTGAGGTGTCGCACACATCTCATAATGATTCGATATATTTGACGCAAAAGACAGTCCAAGCCACATCCACAGAGGTACGATCTCCATGAAGGGCAGCAGTCAGGCTGTCCATACGATATAAGTTCTTTGCTACATTGATCCATTCGGATTTCTGTGGAAGAGATTCTCTTTTCCAGAAGGTGGCGAGACAAGCTCTAGTGGCTAGAAGTAAGCAATGAGTCATTTTTGGAAGCTGGATGATTGTGTCATCTTGCTCCTCCAGTCTGAACAGAATTAGTGGCTGGACATTTTCTCTGGTTATGCCATCTAATTCCTTGACCCAACTAAGGACTTTGTCCCAGTACGCTTGCACGGTCGAGCAGGTCCACCACATGTGCCAGTAGTTGGCTTTGACTCCACATCCATGCCAGCAATGTGGATCTGAACTCTGATACATTTTCGCAAGCCTGGCAGGATCGCATTGCCATCTGTGAAGCAATTTAATGCTGTGGAGTTTGTATTGGCATGCAATGGATGTCTTTGCAGTTCTGTTGCAGATTTGGTGCCAGATCTTGGGGGATAGTTCACATCCTAGGTCGGTCTCCCATTTTGCTTTCAAGACCTTCGCGGAAGAATTGTTAACTTCTACTAGAGCTATGTATATTGCTCTTATTAGGCCGCTGGTGCCCATCCCTGTGTCCAGTATCTTCTCAAAAAAGGGGGATCCCTTTGTAGTTCATCTTTCCATCGCCTGTTTGTCATGATCCCCTTGAGCTGCAAGTCAGAGAGAACCGGGAGCAGGCTTAGACCCAGCACTTCTTCAAGTTCTTGTATGGTCAGAAAATTCCCTCCCTTCCATAATTGACCTGCTCTCTCCAACCCACCTCATACCAGGTCTGGAAGCATTCCGGCTCTGGAAAGGCATCACATATTCCCGGGACCCACAGGTGTCCTAAGGGTGATGGCCATGTCGTGATTCCCTGCATTCCTTTGCCCTGCTTCCATACATTCCATAAGGTACTAAGTATGGGGTGTTCCTTTATTCTCTTGAGCAATTTGGGCCTGGGTACCCAAAGCCACTCCCCCACATTTGAGGGCCGAAGGTGGTGGTTATCCAGGGCCACCCAGTGTAGATCTTTCCTTTGTCTGAAGTGTGGAATTAAAATTCGTAACTGAGTAGCTTTGTAATACAACTGTATGTCCGGGAGCGCAACTCCTCCATTATCTTTTCGAAGCCTAAGGAGCGCATATGGGATTCTTGGCTTTTTGTTCTGCCATAAAAATATTGACATTGAGCGCTTGATCGTTGTAAAGAAGGAGTTTGGAACGTGGATGGGGAGCATCTGAAATATGTACAGAATCTTGGGTAACACTACCCATCTTGATGGCATTAAGTTGCTCCATCCACGAGATTGTGTGTTTGTCCCATCTCTTGAGGTCCAATTTGATCAATGAAATTAGGGGGGGAATTGGCTTCATATAGGCCCCCAAGACTACGGGTAACATTGATGCCTGGATAACGCATGGTTGTCATGCTGATTTTCATGCCCAGAGTTGTGAATCGTGCCACTTTAGCGTCTTTGCTTGCATATATAGGAAGAATGGTTGATTTTTCTGTATTTATTTTGAGACCTGCTAATTGACCATAGGCTTTTATCGTTTCCATTGCTGCTGGAATTGAAGTCAAGAGGTTTGTTACATGCAAGAGTATGTCATCTGCCTAAAGGCCTAATTTGTATGTTTGGCCTCCGATCGTGATTCCTTCCACATGTCTATCTTGTCTCAGCCTCTAGGCCAGTGGCTCCAGTGAGAGGACGAAGAGTATGGAGGATAGTGGGCAGCCTTGTCTCGTCCCCCTTTTCATTTCGACCCACCTTGAGTAACCTCCCTTTACTGCCACATTGTTTTTGGGTGCAGTATATATTGCTTTGATTCCATTGTGAAGTTTTGGGCCAAGATCTATTTTCACTAGGACTCTGTCCAGGAAGCCCCAGCCCACCCTGCCAAACTCTTTCTCAGCATCTAATGAGAGGAGCGTGGGGTCTCCATCCATTTTATGCACCTCATTAATCAGGTGGAGTGTTTTTTGCATTGTGTCAGCGCCTTGTCAGCCCATAATAAAACCCACCTGGTCAGGGTGTATCAGTTTGGCTAGGCGTTTCTCCAGCCTGCAGCAATAACTCTGGTATTTTGTTTGCATCAATATTGAGGAGCGATATCGGGTGGTACGAGCTGTATTGTTTGGGGTTTCTGCCTTCCTTGGGTATGACCGTAAGCAGAGCCTGGGTGAATGACGGGGCGCTGTACCTGTTTCCAGTAAATTTTTAACAAGTGTTGTTAAGAAGGGAATAAGGAGTGAGGAGAACGTCTTGTAAAAAGCAGGGGTATATCCATCGTCACCAGGGGCCTTACCTAATTTTAGACTTTGAATGGCCTGTTTTCTTTAATCCGCCATGATTGGAGCCTACAGGGCCTCAGTTTGTGTAGTGGAGATTGACGGTAAGAGTGATTCCGTGATATATGCAAAAATGTTTCCGATGGGTGTCGTCTTTGCGTTAGTGTAGAGGTCTTCATAGAAGGTAGCAAATGCTTCTTGTATTTCCTGGGGCGTGCTGATTGTCTCACATGTGTGATCGACCTTTGGTTTCTCTATCTCCTTAATCCATCTTTCGGCTCATTGTTTGCATAGTCGTGTCGTCAGGATGGTATCTGATTTATTTCCCTTCTCATAGAATGTTTGTTTAAACAATTATAGGTTTCATACTATGTTCCTATGAGCTTTCAGCTCCTCTCTTAAGCTCCTGGCCTCTGCAGGTGATTCTGTTTTTCTTCAGGCACAGACTGGGCAAGTCTTTCAATGGTCCTTATCTTGTTCCTAAGATTTGTTTGAATAAGCAACCTTTCCCTTTTTTGTAGCCCCTTCTATGATAAGGATGCCCCTCCATGCGGCTTTGGCTGCCGCCCATACTGTTTCCTTTTTGACGTCCTGTATGTTGTTGGTAATAAATAACTGTTTGATCTCGTTTTTGAGTTCTCGTTTAAAGACCGGGTCTTTCCACAGATGTTCATTGCATGTCCATCTTGAGTTCCAATGTGGAAGCCCTTACCAGTGTAGATCTAGCGTGACCATGTCATAGTCTAACCAAGCAAATGGGTGGATGGTGGAGTTGGTCATTAGATCCAATAGGCCTTCAGAGATGATGATGTAATCAATTCTCATGAGTGTTCTGTGCAGAGAATAGCAAAATGTGAAGGCCTTTTCCTGTGGATGGAGATGTCTCCAGCTGTCTTTTATTCCATATAGTTCGAGGGCTGCGTGGATCTCTACCATCTCCTGTTTTTGCCTGTCAGTTTGAGTGGGAGCTTTGGTTTGTGGATCCTTATTGATGCACATCCAGTTGTTAAAGTCTCCACCTAGTACCAGGTGACCCTGTGCCAGGCTAGTTATTTTTTCCATGGTTCTCTGCAGGAATCTGTTTTGACTTTGGTTCGGTGAATAGATAGTTGCAAGTGTAATTTGCATGTTCTCGATTGATCCAGAGACCAGGAGTGCTCTTCCCTCTGTATCCGACCAGGTTATCATAATTTCCATGCGCATCCCTTTGTGTATCAGGTTCCCAACTCCAGTGTTTTTGACAATATTCGAGCTCCAGTATGTGTCCCCTATAAGGGTGCTTGGTATATTGCGTTCTTCTACCCTTGGGTATCTGGTTTCCTGTAGGAACAGGATGTCAATGTTCAACCTTGCAGTTCTCTGGAAACCAGAGACCTTTTTGTCAGTGAATTTAAGCCTTTGATATTAAGTGTGCATATTCAGAGGGTGTTAACCATATGTGCCTCTGTTGATCCCGCCATCAATAGAGGCAATGGCATCTGCCTGCTGGTGTGTACCATTTGCGCTGACTGAGTGCGTACTCTTCATCTGCTGTGGTGAGTGCCACATAGACTTTGTTGCTTGTGCGAGTGACCTTTGATACTTTTCTTCGTCCCTTGTCCCCTTCACTTCCTCGCCCAACCCGCTCCCCCCCATAATACCTTCCCTTGAAGGCGCTCGGTCTCTTCTGGCAGCAAGATCCAGATGAGTCTGTGCCACTGATGGGGTCTTTAAACCTGGCCCCTTCATTTTGCATCACTTTATCAGGTGCCCCCAATTGGCGGTGCATTGTCACCTTCTGAATAATTTCGATCGTGTTCATAGAAAACTTTGAGCTGAGAGAAATTTGTTTAGGCATTGTTGAGTATCTCAATGGTTTAGACCTACTGACTTGAGCCGGACTGTGCTTCTGCGGATCAACAGACGTGATCACTTATCTTTGATCGGTATCATGTGTTTTGTTTCATATGTTATGCAGTCTGCCGCTGTCAAGCCCCAGGTGGAGGACACATTTCAAGACGTGTTGGGTGAGGATGCGTTAAGTCTTATCAATTTCCTTGATCCTGGTATTTTCTTTCTTCTTGGTCCTTTGATGCATCATTCCGTGTCCTTAATGGTGTGTGATTGGGTGTTCGAGGTAGATTCTACGCCGCCGACCACTTCTTGGATGGTATTGTTTATTTCTGTGATGAGCTTGTATCTGTGGCCATCAAAATGGAACGTGATTGAAAAAGGGGTATCCCCACCTGTAGCGAGTCCCCTCCTCTTTGAGCCATTTGGTTAATGGAGAGCATAGCCGTCTTTTGGCGAGAGTGAGTGATGACAGGTCTTGGAATATGGTGATTTGTGCTGTATATAGCAATATTGTTCCCTTTGTTCTGGCGTTTTCCAGAATTCTGGACCTGTCTGGATAGTTGTGAAAGCGAACCAAAATTGATTGCGGACCACCGCTGGGCCCACCCGCCCTGTGCAGTCTCACAATTTTTGTGGAATTGATGGAGTCATCATCGAAGAGAAGCGTGAGCAACCGTTGGATAGTAGGATTTCACCCTACGTTTCCGGAATTCTGAAAAAACAGAGGTTGTTTCGCCTCTCTCGATTTTCGAAATCGTCCATTTTTAACACCATGTCTGCTTCCTGTCGCTCGATTTTCAGCTAGACGGATATCCATCTGCATTTCAATGGTGTCAAGGGATGATTGGTTATGCTCCACCTCTGTCCTCCATTTGGTCAATCCTGCTGTCAATCTTGTCGACCTTGTTGCTTATATCTGTGCGCCTCCCACTTATTTTGTCGAGTAGGGCAGCAATGTCCCCTTTGGTTGCTGTGGAGTCTTCGTTATTGGTCACCATTTCTGTTGTAGTGTTTGGTGGGCTATTTATATTGTCTCGTGGAATTGAGAATTTGGCCAGATGTTCCTTGTAGTTCATGTGTCACAGGTCTTAGTTGCAGTGTGCCTCTAGATGTCACAACTGTTCAGTGCCGCGTATCAGAGCTGATGACCCGGAGTGATGATAGGTGCCATATCATGGGTTGTTTATGGCATCCGGATGTTACAATCAGAGACTTCATGATTCCAGGCAGTATCAGAATTCGCCCTGAAGAAGCACCAGAAATCAGGTCCGAAATGCATTGTGAATTTGCTTAAATTGTGCCTCCTCACCTAAAGATGAACTTTTGAAATTAAAGAAAACTTTGAATAGAATCACAAAGGACTTTTTGTATATTTATCCATTCGGAGAACTAACTACTATGGATCATTTTCAGCAGTAAATGAATTGAATCAAATTCTGCAGTAGTTTTTACTACACTATTGGCAAGCCAAGGTCTGATGAAAGTTTTTCATCGGACTTATATTTTTTTGCTCACAATCAGAGGTGATCCCTTGTAAAATGGGCCAGTAGGCGCTATTTTATCAATTTAGGTGGCTTTGTTGTCTGTGCGAGGGAGAGGCGGGCATACGCCCCTTATCGTGAGCCAAACACCTCTAGTTGTTCTCCAGTAGCCCCTTGCAACAGCATTTAATGATCTTGCTGTGACGGCAGATGTTACTCCTGGTGTCATCCAGTCACACTGTGTGCACGCTGAAGAAAGGTGGTGTTCAGTTTTGCCTACCTCACTGCGTTACTGTACTCGAGCCAACCCTATCTCACCAGTTGATAGTTAATAAGTTGGGTCCTACTGAAACCGTGGGTGTTAGAGGTTCCACCATGGAAGGTTCTGTGCAGCATGATCACTTTGGCCACCCTATGACCACTTCAATCACCCACCAACCTCCGTCAGCTGTGCCAGCTCCGCGTATGGTGCCGGGAAACGCACTTCCCAATGGCTAGTTCAAGTGTGGGTTTCCACAAGTCTATGCCTACGGTTCTTCTGTGCATCCCCACCCCAAAGGGCTCGCAGTGGAGCAGTGGGAGAGGCAGGTTGAAATCTGGGGCTCGCAGGGGTGGGTCTGGGCGGCAAGCTTTTGTGCGTATCCTCCAAGTGGCCCTGTACCAGTGCAAGTGGCCCTGTTAGATATGGCGCAGAGGTCGGGAGGGTGACAGGTGGCATGGGTGAAGGTCGGGGGGGTGCACCACGTGTTGTGGAGGGGTGAAAATCGGTAGTTCGGGACGTCAGGTGGGGAAAACAGCACTCCTCACTGTATGGAAAGGTGCAGTGTTTCCCCGTGTCCTCAACTCACCGTCCTCCATTAGACAGTCTGTGTCTGGATGCGGTTGATTTAGCCGCACCTCGGCGTGTACGTGGGGATCGCCGCAGGAGGACTTGGCAGCGGCAGTGAGAACTCTGGTCCTCTCCTTTCACTGCGCAACAGGGGCAGTATCAAGGCAGGGCCTGTCGTGTTAAGGCCTCTTTGTGATCGAAGTTGTCCACAGAGTGCAAATTGAGGTTACTACCTAACCGGTGTTGGTGCGCTCACAGAGGTTCCCCCCGGTTGGTGTGTCCCTTGACTGGGGTCTGCGTCTCGGTCTTGTATGGGTTGGGGAGTCCCCGTCAGTAGCTCTCAGGGCATGAATTTAAATGCGGGCGACAAGCTGGTGGCTGCCTCCGCCATGTGTCCATGTCCTCGCCGCCTCCTGTGTAGGTGAGCCACGGGGTGCGGGTCTTTACTCCGATGGTCCGCCAAAGTTCAGTCAGCGCGCACCATGAAATGTCAAGGCAGGCTGAGGCTAGTAGGCTCCGCCTCCGTCCAGTTGGCGACCGAGCCACGTGTTTTAGCGCCCAGTCCCTGGTTGCGGGCACCGTCGATGTTTCTTTGTGAGGCCAGCTCCGACTTTGATTGGGTTTTCTATCAATTAGTGCTCCAGGCTTTCATGAGTGTGATGGGAGATCAAGTGCTCTCAATATATGGGCAAATAGGGGCACATTTCCGGTGTTGGGGTGCCAGGGACACGGAGAGGCTCTAACTTGCTTTGTCAATCTGTGCGGCCCCTGGTGGGCGTCCCTCACTTATCCTTTTAAACCTTTACAAGGAGCCTCTGAGTACACTCATCAAAAATCCCTATAAAGCCATCCAGTAGTACCCAGACAATACTCAATTCTACATAAGAGTAAAAAGGTCAACAGTCATTTCTGCAATTAGCTAGCCAGCTTCAAGTCCTTGATGTTGACTGCCTACCTCAATATTAACCCATTCATGACCGAATTCATAGCCATCGACCTCTCTGCTAAATAACAACTTTTCCTACAATGGCTCAATGCGCTTAGAAGGATTTGATCCGCAACTCTCGGATTCAACAATATTCATTGATTTCACCATTGAAAGCAGGATATTGCCTGGAAAAAATAAAATAATAAAGTGTCTGAAAACACAGAATATGTTTAATAGAATTTTTCGGGATTTTTGCAATTTCTATTAAGCAAATAGATGTGGGGTTGGGTTAGGGAATTAATTAAGGTAGGGATGTAGGAGGGGATGCAGGGGGTCTTCCCGCATTACAATTAAAAATAAACTGCAAAATTAATTTTCAAAATGTTATTATAAAAAATTAGGTGTTTTCGGTCTTGATCCAACAGCAGACTTTCCTTCCAGAAAGGCGGCCAAAACGGCCTGGCTCCAAATGTCCACCATTCACAAAATGAAACCCTTTATCCCTCCTCAGGGTTCCCTGCCACTCACTTTGCTCCTCTCAAAGCAATCCACCAGTCTACAGCACATCTTATTACGGGTGCCCAAGAATTTAACTGAATCACCCACCTACATGAACTACATTGGCTTCCTCTACACAGCCAGGACACTGTTGACGACTATCATCTACAAAGCAGTCAGGAGTAGTACACCAGTGTTTCTGGTGCCTGAGTTCCACATTTCTGGTTGCAGAAGCTCCTCATGCAGCAAATCGAGCAACCAGTTGGAATCACAACTTGCCCACAAAGAGAGGATCTGCAAGCCATCTTGTCATACACCCAGCCTCTGTAACTCAATCCTACTAACTGCTCAGAATGCCCCCACAATTCTCCAATTTCTCAAATCTCTCAAAACATGGCTTTTTTAACAACACTTTACCAACTGACGCACAAACTGATGCACAGACCTCAACTCACAGTACTGTGCTACTGTTAAAAGAAGCCAGCCTAAACGCTGGCTACAAACACCCTGTAGAACACTTGGATGATCTCGAGCTGGATCTCTCCTTAAATATTAAAAAATAAACGAATGAAACTTTATGCTTCCTGGAAACTGGCGACAAGAGGTGGCTGAGATGGGGAGGCGGCTGAATATATGTAGGGTGACAAGATTTTTAAAATCAAAACTGGGACAGTTCACCAATGTAAAGGTAGGACTTCAATTTGGCCAAATGTAGAAATACACTTCAGTAGCTCTGGGGATTTTCAGGGTACCCCTCGGACCAGCTAAAACTTTGATAGGGGTTTCATAAATATTCAAAGAATAAATAACTTGATTACAATAATGACATTCTCAATTCTTTAAATGGCAGGGTTCTCATAATCTATTGATTCTATACCAAATGAAAGAAAGTAATCACTGTATATTTGTTATATTACTGTTAAAATAAACTGAATTATCCCTCAAACCTGCGATGGTGCATAATAATGCACTTGCCTTAAGATCAGACTATTCAATTCTTTGGACTGATACTCCAATTCTAGTTGTACCAATGTTATTTTCTTGTTATTGTTGGTGACATATTGATCTTCTTTGTCGTAAAATAAAATGAAAAAATAATCTTGTAAACTTCCTTTGAAATGAAATTAAGCAACAAATTCATGTAAAGCCTTTGAATCTATAGTAAATACTTCCTACAATTATTTAAGATGGCGTGCAAATATAACGGCATGATAACTGCAACCATTTGTACCTGGAGTCCTTTCAAGTGTGCCCCAATCTTACTAATGGAAATGAAGCTCTTTAGTGAAGGTATATATTTTTTGAAAATATTATTTCAACTAATAGATAACCTTTTATTGCCCTATATTGTTCAGTGCATACTGTAGATTATAGATTTAATATATAACATATATGTTTTATCTATTGGACCTGGCACAAACCTATGATCAATATTATAACAAAACATTTTTTTTTTAAACTTTGGTTTTATTGGCATTTTTAAAGACAAAAACACAAAGAAACAAAAAATGCATGAACCCCGGACCCCCCCTATCCTGGTCCCTCCCAATCCAATTCAAACATAACAACTGCAAGGTAACCAGACTTTCATCCCGTACCCTCTGTCTTTGAAGCGACGCGACAAGTGACCCGCATTATAGCTGGCTTAAGGCCGATGTCGCCCCGGGTCGTGGGAACCCCCCACTGGGTGTATACCTGTTCAGAGATGATCGCGCCCCGGCCATCCGGGGGTGCCGTCCCGGCACTAATGGACGTCCCATCCCCATGTCTGCTGGACCCCATACCAGTCTGCGAGAAACGAACAAGAGTCATTGATCACCAGGGCAGTCAATTTGTCCATCAGAAACATATTCTTGAGTTTTTCCATCCACTCGTCTTTGGAAGGCGTTACCAGGCTCTTCCATTTCTGGGCCAGGGCCACTCTGCCAGCTGTTAACATAGTTTCCACCATCCATGGCTACCGGTACAGTTCCGCCTCCTCCGGGTGGAGGCCCAGCAGCATGGTCAGCGGATTGAGGGGAAGAGAGACCTCTGTTACCTCCGCTATCCAGTCCATCACGGATTCCCAGTAGGACTGCACTTTCGGGCATAGCCACCACATGTGGCCTCTGGTCCCTGCCTGGCCACAGCCCCTCAGACAGTCTGGTGACACTCCTCTGAACATTTTCAAAAGTTTTGTCAGATCTCTGTGCCACCCCTGCAGGATTTTAAAATTATGTTCCATGTCCGGGGTGAACAGATTGCCATGAAATGATATCCTAAAAAATGCGAGCCCAGGAATCCTCAGATATCTCCTCCCCCGCCAGATCATTCCAGAACCCACCGAAACCTCTCCTAGCCTGAAGGTTATGGGTGTTGAGGACTGTGTACATGGAGGAGACCGCACCCTTTCTGGAAGTTGCCGAGTCGAGGAGCTTCTCGAAGGGAGTCAATTGTCTCTGCAGGTTTGAGCCCCATGCGGGGTTGCTGAGAATACCCTTAAGACGCAGGTATTCGAATATGGAGAGGGTCCCACCTCCTAGCGCATCCCTGAGGTCCTCATAACTCAGGAACTCGCCCTCCCTGAATAGTTGCCCCCCCCATTCCAAGTCCTCGTCGGACCAGCGCTGGGATTGACTAAACCCTCTGCTGCCCAATTTCAGAAGGGGCCCCCACAAGGAGGTCATAGGGGACTGCCAAGATGAAAGATGAGCTGTTCGAGGGCACTCCCTCCAGATCTCCCAAAGAACCCCCAGGGTTGGGTGGGACAGTACTTGTTTCGGAATCAACCTACGAGGGGACCATAGGAGGTCTCGGACCTTGAGGGGGTGGACGTCCATGTCCTCCAAATACGACCAATATGTCCGCAGGCCTTCCTTCATGTGTTCTTGGAGGACCCATAGTTGTGCTGCGTGATAGTATAACTGGAAGTCTGGGAGACCGAAACCCCCCTCCTCCCTTGGAAGCGTCAGGGTGGCCCTGCCGACCCTCAGGGTTCTCCCCTGCCAAATGAAGTCTCGGACCCCTTTATGCAAGTCTATGAAGGTTTGGGCGGGTACCCGGGTAGGGAGGGCCGTGAAGAGATACAAGAGTTGGGGTAGTATATTCATTTTGACTGCCGTCATCCGGCCATACCAGGAGAGAATCATTTTTCCCCATCTCCCCAGGTCAGTTTTGATTTCGGACAGAATGGGCCCGTAATTGGAAGTTCCCAGTTCCGACAAGTCCCTAGTGAGGAGGATGCCCAGGTATTTTACGTTGTCCTTGCTAACTGCTATCCCGTGAAATCTGGACAAGGGGTCCAGTACCGGATCCACCAGACGCATTGGGAGGAGAACAGACTTAGTCGTGTTAATCTTCAGGCCCGAGAACCGCCCAAAGGAGCTGACCAGGGACAGAAGGGGAGGGATGGAAGTGGCGGGGTCCACCAGATATGCCAGGATGTCATCGGCAAACAGGGAGAGCTTAAATTCCACCTCCCCCTTCTAATACCCCTGATGTCTGGGTGGGATCTGATCGCTATGGCCAAAGCCTCCATTGTGAGGACATATAACAGGGGGGAGAGAGGGCAGCCCTGTCTAGTTCCCCCGGGTAAGAGGAAAGGATTCTGACAGTAGGCCGTTTACCTGGACCCGTGCGGTAGGGGCTCTATAGAGGGCGGCCACCCAACTCAAGATGTGCGTCCCAAAGCCCATTCGCTGGAGAAGGAGGGACATATATCTCCACTCAACTCTATCAAAAGCTTTTTCCGAATCCAGTGACAGGACGCATGCATCGAGATTCGAGTTTTGGGCAAAATGTACCAGGTCTATTGTTTTACGGATGTTATCCGACCCTTGTCTGCCCCTTATGAAACCCACCTGATCCCCATGGACTAGCTTCTGCATTATCCCCTCCATCCGCCTACACAACACCTTGGCCAGAATTTTGACATCAATGTTTAGCAGAGATATAGGCCCGTAGGATGAGCACTCCCTCGGTTCCTTGCCTTCCTTGGGTAGAACCACTATAATGGCTCCCATCATGGAGTCGGGGAGGGTATCCCCCTCCAATACCGAGTTGAAAACCTTAGCCAGGTAGGGAGACAAGGACGAGCGAAACCTCTTGTAAAAATAAACCGAAAAGCCATCTTCCCCCGGGGAAGTCCCCACCTTCATCCCGCTAATCGCCTTCTCCACCTCTTCCTCGGTCACCCGGCGCTCCAGCCCCTCGGCCAACTCTCGGGGAAGGGACGGTATCTGTATGGAGTCGAGAAACTCCTCGATCTGGGCATCACCCCCATCATATTCCGCGGCGTATACCGACTCGTAATACTGGCGAAAAGCTGCACTTATGTGGGGGGTGTCATAACCTAGTGTTCCCCCACTGTCCCTCACCTCTTTCACCATCCTATTTCTCTGGACCTCCCTCAATTTCCAGGCCAGTATCCTATCGGCCCTGTCCCCCTTTTCGTAGTATCTTTGTTTGACCATTTGGAGGCTCGTCTCCGTTTTGTGGAGGAGCAGGTCTTTTAATTGGAGCCTATAATCTTCCAGAGTGGCCACGTGGTCCTGGTCCAGTGCCTGTACTGGGGACCCTCCCGGTTGGAGGCGTGCTATCTTTTCCCTCAGAATTCTCTCCTGGGTCTCCCTCTCCCTCTTCTGTCGAGAACCCATTTTGATGAGTACCCCTCTCACGGTAGCCTTAAAGGCGTCCCAGAGGGTGTGCGTGCCCACCTCCCCATTATCGTTGAGCTCAAAGAACTCTGAGATGGCCTCCAGGACCGTCTTGGCGTGTACACCGTCTCTCAATATGGCATCGTTACATCTCCAACATCCCCTCCGTTCTCTGCTCCAGTCCCCTGCCAAGGTGATTCTGACCAGATCGTGGTCCGACCAGGGTACGGGGTCTTTACTGTAACCCGCTGTGTATGGACGTAGTGTCTCATCCACGAGAATATGGTCTATCCTGGAGAAGGCCTTGTGAGTGGAGGAATAGTATGAGAAAGAGGGGGTCCCCGTCCGGGGGGTGGGCATCGTGTCCACCACGCCCAGGCCCTCATTCACCCTCTGAAAGCAGCGTGACACGGTTTCTTCTGCGGGCCTAGGGTTTAATGCGCCCACCCGCTGTCCGTCTCTGGCAGGGTCCAGGACCATGTTAAAGTCACCTCCCACCATCAATGGGCCCTGGACAAAAGTTTTCAGCCTTTCCCCCACTCCCTCCCAGAATTGGGCCTGGCCCTCGTTTGGAGCATATATCGCAGCCAAGGTTATGGGTGCGCCCTGCAGAGAGCCTCTCACCAGGAGGTAGCGGCCTTCAGAGTCTCTGATGATGGGGTCTTTCTCAAATCCCAAGCCTTTGGCCAGCAGGATTGCAACCCCTCTTTTCTTTCCTTTATGGGATGCATGGAATATCTCCTCTATACCGCCCCCCGCATCTTGGGCTCCCTCCCCCTCGCCCAGTGCGTCTCCTGCACGAAGAGTAGGTCCAGCTTAGCCCTCCTAAACTCTCTGCTGATTAGGGATCTTTTCTTGAGGGTGTTGAGGAACTGCACATTCAGGGTCCCGACCCCCAGGGCTGGTCGGTCGTCAGCCATGATCGTTGTCTCCTTCCCTCTTGGTCACCAGTGTCGCGTGGTCACTCCCTCCTTGCTTTCTAGGTTTCCCTGCTTGAACTCTTTTAGAACATTTCCCCAACTTGCTCCACAACTCATTCCCTACCCCGAAAACCCCAACTTGTGTACGAACCCCCACCCCCCTCCCAGGCGTCCAGCCATGTAGTCCCTCCATTCCTGGATGTTTGGCTGGACCACCAGCCGGTTCCCATCGGCCAGGCACAGATAACAAAGCACACTAACGTGAGCCCCCCCCCAACTCGTACCCCCATCCGCACACCCCTGCTCGGGTATTGCTTGAGGAGGAACCAGAGCTGTTTCCCCCCCTCCCGATTGTCTGGACCCGAACCATGTATGGTCCGGACTACTCCCACCGCCCCGTGGGCGACCTTTCCCCGAGCCCAGGATGGAGTTTCACACTGCACCCGTGGTCGTGACCCCCCAGCCCCCCTTATACTTGCTGATAGTAAAGTTGCGACCATCGAAGCGTCCCCAGAATCCTCCTGTTGTTTAGACCCGATGATTCTCGTGGGGTCACCGTTATCACCCCTCCGATTCGGCTCGGTCTTCCTCCATTGGAGCCGGTGGTGTATTCAATTTCTTGAACTTCCTAGCGCCGGTTTTCCTCCTTCTGGGGTTGGACTGACTGGGGGTACCCCTGCTCATCGCATCCGGGCCGACTGGGCCCCTCCTGGGGGTGGGATCACCCACGTAGTCTTGAATAGCGCCCTTAATGTCCTCTTCCGTTATCAGCGTTGTGCGTTGGCCTGTGTATTCGAAAGACAGGGAGAAAGGATATCCCCATCTATAACAAACGCCTTTCTCTTTCAGAAGTTGTGTCAGGGGGCGGCACATCCTTCGTTTAGCTAGAGTGTAAGCTGAGAGATCTTGAAAAATAGAGATTTGGGCGCAGTTATAAGTTATCGTCCCTGCCTTCCTAGCAGCATCCTGAACTTTGGCTTTGTCGGTGTAGTAGTGGAATCGGGCCAGGACCAATCTGGGGCTCCCCGACCTTCCCCCAGCTCTGTGCACCCGGTCAAACATGAATTCCATCGTCATTTCTTCGGCGAACAGGAGGGTGATGATGTCTCTCACCACTCTGGTAAGCTCTCTCTCCGTTTCGCCCTCCGTTTCCGGAATCCCAAAGAACCTTAGATTGTTCCGTCTCTCCCTATTTTCATACTCGTCCAGTAGCCTGGCTCTCTCCTCGTCCCTCTTTTCCAGAGCCGTGAGCCGCATACCGAATTGAACCTCCTGAGATGTAGAGGACGATTGATAGTTTTCCACTTGTAGGACTCTGTCCTCTATTTTGTCTACTCTTTGGTCTAGCTTCTCGAACTTCTGGGCGATATCCGATCTCATTTCTCTAATCTCCTGGAGGATGGAGGCAAAGCCTCTTTGCATTGTCATTGCAGGTTGGCTAGCGGGTTCTGAGTGGGCCATGGTTCCGGAGAGAGGTGGGACCTCGGGAGCAACCTCTGTCTCTCGAAAGTGAAACGTTTGTAGGGTCTTCTTCCAGCTCATGGGGTGTTGCTGGCTTCCCACTACAGGGTCCGCCGCGGTCTGGGGGGGACCCGTGTCGCCCCGGGGTTGGGCCGTCGGACGTCGCACCAGTGGTGTTTCTGGGCGGCGGGTTATCCCCTGCAAGGAGCTAAGCAGCCCACGAGGTGGGCACTCGCCCCGCCAGCCGAGGACGGGGGCCTTTCACCTGGGTCGCTGGCCACCTGCGGGTTCAAGATGGGCCGTGGGCCCGCTGAGGTCAAGGACGCCAAAAGCGCCCCCCAATTCGCAAAAAGTTCATGGGGTCCTCCTTCAGTCTATGAGGGCGCACTGATCCCCTGCTGCGCGGTCTGTTTAGATTTGGTTAACCCTTGTGGGAGTGTTACGCCATCCCGGGGACGTGCCGATGTGCATTGCTCGGGTGGGGTTTGCAGGATCAAGCTTCTACTCCCAAGGGGGATCGGATAGTCCCCCCAGGCGGGCACCCACCCCGCCGGCTGCTGGCGGGGGCCTCTCACCTGGTCTGTTGAGTCACTGTAGCCACGCAGGGTTGTCCCCCCCCGGGCTCATCTGCTGTGAGGCGGGTCCACACCCTGCCATGTCCACGGAGCACTGTCGCGGGTCCGGGTGGGGTCCTGGTCGAGGGATCCTGGTCGAGGCCGCTCACCCCTGTGAGCCTCTGGGGCAGTCCTGTGTGCTGGGGAGCCCCGAGTGAGTTGGCGGCGTCGGTAGTTTCGGACCCCGTGGGAGGGGGGCCGATCCGCCACTCTCCCGAGGCGCTGCGGTGCCGCGGGGCTCCTCTCTTGGTCCTCTTCCGGCGCTTTCCTTTACCCCGCGGGCCTGTCTGTTTGTGGTCGAGCGGGGGGGGGCGCCGCTGATCCCCCTCTGGGGAGCGTCTCTCCCCCGGCACTCGCTTTCCACCCCCTGGGGCCGGGGGGGCACAGACCATCTCCACCGCCTTCTCGATGCGGAGGCCTCCACCGCTTCTGGGGCCGCCGAGCGCGGCGTCCGTGGAGTCGTGCTCCTTTGCTCCCTGAACTCCGGTTCTGCTTGGAGTTCGGAGCCCGTTCCTTCGAGCGGGGGCATCACGGGGGGTTCAGCCGCTCGTGCCTCTCGATGTTTTCGCTCGGGGGGGTCTCGGGGTGGGCTCAATCCCCAAAATAGGCCCAGCCTCAGCGGGAACACTGCAGTAAGGCAGCCATTGCCTGTGCGCCCCCTGGTGGCCTCCTCCAAGACATTTTTTTAATGTATCAAAACATGCTCAATTGAAGTGTACAATGATAAAGATTTCTTTTTTGAGTACATTTTCAAATGGCATTTTATATGGTATTTATTTATTTATTGTATTTAGTTAATTAAGAACTTTTACAATTTCATTTGTTTACAATGAATTACACATTTCCTACAAATTTTATATTTTGTTTCTGACTGAAAAATGTGTTTTTTCTTTTGTTTGTTTTTTCTTTTTTCTTCTTTCCTGTAACTTTTTGAATATTCTATTTAAAATGTATTCATTGTATTGATTAATTAGCACAGTTACTAACACAGAAATACATTATTATTGGGCTTTGAAGAAGCTCACCATAGTGGAAGAAATAGTATAGATGCCACACTGTGTGAAACATGTGTAGGCGATGTTGCATAGTACTTAATGATTTAACTAAGGAACAATTGAATTTTGAGCATATTGTCCTTTTTCATAGTTTTCTACAATCATGTTCATGAATTTTCCTAAAAGAGTTAGAATGGAATGTACTCATTTCACACAAAGTGCATAGCTGAACTGTGTATCCTATCATTAGTTTTATTTTAGATCTGACTTTAGATTTATAACCTCAAATTGCATCTCTTTTGAAATCTGCTAACTTTCACCTGCAGTCTTTTAAATCTACTATATATTTTGTTAACTTTTTTCAATGTTGAGTTTTGTCTCACCACAATTATGGGAACACATTTCTTAATGGACTTATATCCAAACTTGCTCCTCTAAAGGCTGTTTTTCATACTCCAGTCAGGATGAGTTGGGAAGTGACACATTTGAGTATATTAGTGGAATTACCGCCACTTTTACCACTACTCTGAATTAGCGTTACCTAGATATAGGTGCTAATTCTGCCCGGTTGAGTTAACACTTTTTTGCCCAGCGGTCGAGGTAATTTCTCTGATGCATGGTGGGATTATCATCCAAAATTGAATTTTCTTCGATAATTCCACCGGATGTAATTACTTTTACAGCAAATGGGCTGTGAGCAGAGCCTTCACCTTGTAATGTAGCAGTAATTCCGCCAGACTCTACAGCGGTAACAGTAATTCCATCCCAACTCGTAATGAGTCCGTCTGTCTAATGCAATGAACAAATTAAAACATACATTTTACATTATTTAACAGATTTGGTAATCACTACAGGAGAGGTGTTTACATAAATCTATGTGAGTGATAAAAAGAATGAATCCACTTCTTTCATATTTTCATTTTGTGCAAGCTTGGGAAATACCTTTTTGAAATTGATGTTAATGCATACAGAAGTTCCACTAAGCCATGCTTATAGATTTGTAATAGTGGCAGCGCAGTAGCAGTTTCATCTGATCAGTGCCCTATTCTATAAAAGGCCTGGCTCCTCTCCTGTTCCTTTTTGGCTTGGCACAGGCTGTAAGGGAAGGACTGATACATGGTCGATCACAACTGGATAGTGTTAGGAGCACTTTTATTAGTTTTAGGATCCTGGTATTTGCTTTTGGGTAGTTTGGTGCTGTTTGCAAAGTGTGGTGTCTTTTGTTGTTCCCCTTTGAATGCTCAGTATTTGTGCTGTGCTTTTATTTAATTTACCCTTGATTGATATAAAGCCTGTTGCATGCCCCACAAAACAAAATAATACATTGTTATCCTTTCACAGTTTCCTCTGGCGTGTTAGTTGTTGTCTCACCACCTTTTTGTTGTGCTGGTTTGCCAATCTTGTGTTTATCAGTATTAATTGGGAGTACTGTTGTGTTGTCTTATGTTACTTGGTTGTGGTTCTGTGTTTCTCTAGTTTTCCAAATTTCCAGTTCTCTGAATGAGTGCAATGCCATGCTGCAGGTGCTGGGAAGCAAACGAAATGTGAAGAGAGGAGGATGATCTATTTCTCCTTAAAATAGGAGGCAGATCCCCCATAATTGATGAAGAGGGTGGGAAATTAAAGCTGTTTGTTGCAGCTGGCTCATGCGCAAAACCATGCAGTATTACTGGGCTTCTGAGTCTCTGGGAGAGGCTGATACATTGTGGGTGACCTGAGAAGAGGGCAGAGCATAAAGCAGGGGCGGCAGGGCATCTGGTGGAGGCTCCCACAGATGTAGGGTGACAGGACGGGCCCACTTCTAAAGCAGGGTCTGTGGTGGAGCAGGAGGACTATCAGGTTGTGCAAGAGGAGGACACATGCAGGTTTTGCATGTAGTACAGGTGGGCAGTTGCTTCATGCATCCTTTGGCAGTACATAGAGATGGTTCCCGACTGGGTGGGGGCTATTGCAGATGAGGAATTGGTCTTCATACAGCAAAGCAAGGGTGCAAAGAAGACAACATTATTGAGGAGAAGCTTCAGGTTTCAGTGGAGCCACAGTGGAGGACCCGCCTGTGGTGGTTCCAGAGCAGTCCATGGCTCTACCTGATGGGGCTGGGGGGTTGGAGTAGGATGCAGAGGTAATGGAGGAAGAGCTTTGCATTCATACAAAATTACAAAGAGGGTAATGCAGGAACAGGGGGTCCTTCCTGGATGTGGAAGCATATTAAAATGCGACCAGGGAAGTCTATCAATGGAGAGGAATGTGCAGTCTTCTGCAAGATGGAGGCCTATTGCAAGAAAATGAGATAGGGCAGAGATGTAATTATACAATGGCCATGCAGAATCCATTTTTCTGGGAGCACCAAGGGTTATGCAGGGCAAATAGGTCCCATGCCAACATTCATCCCAGCAGTGACTCTGGATGCCACCAATCACTTTTGTTGGTAGCACAAACAGATTTGCACGTCAGCACCACCACAGACACGCCCAGTATTGTTGATAGTGCAGTGTCTAATACCTCCCAGGAACAGGGTGCAGCAGAGTGTTGGGCAAGCCATGCCAGGCAGGAAGGACTCCCAACCCCAACAAGCTGGGAAAGCAGCAGACTAGGGTTCTTTTGCTACCACAATAAGCAATTGGAGGCAGCACACCTATGGCAGCACTTGTATTTAAGCAGAATCAGTGGTGCCGGCTTGTGAAATGAGGCTTGCTGTCATATATTGTTTACAATGCCTGGTGCCTCTGAGCTAGGGGAATTTGAACTCCACAGCAATTTACACTGGCAGAGAGAAGCAATTCCTGCAGCACCATACTCCCCTTCTGTAGGATACACTGCAGGGGGGAAGAAATTATCATGTAAAGTGGTAGCAACGGTCCTCTCAAGGAGACTCCGCATATGTGAGAGTAGTAATGCTCTGTGGGATAGCCTTGTATGAACTTTAAGGGGAGACTTTTGTCTGTGTGCAAGAGTGTCATAGTATGTGTGAGAGACCAAGACCCTTTGACAAGTGGTGGTTGTGATTGTGGTAATAGTAGGACACAAAAACAATGCTGGCTCAGAAGACCATGGCATGTTGTCATCAACAACTTAATATCTGGTCAGGGCTTGCTATTCAATGTTACAAGAAGCAACCCTGCACAACTTTTCATTATCTCATAGGTACTAGATAATAAGTCATCAGAAACCTTCTGATCTGGTGTGTCAACTACAGGCGGATGTCAATCCATAGTCTTTCTCAATAAATGTCATGTGTTCAAAATGTGGCACTGAGAGGCTTCTCCAGTGTGTAGAGACAATAGATTTGACTGCACTAAATAATCTCTTCAACTGCACACGTGCAGGGGACAGCTTATCATGATTCAATAGCAAATTGTACAAGTGCTCCTGGCCAGGCAGACCACATGCTATACTAACATCGTACTGGGTCATCCTCCCCTTTCACAGTTAAAGCATCCATTAGGTAGGCATCTGAAATCTGTTATGGTATGGCATTGTATGGTGTGGTAAGGTATACATTTCTCTGTAGCGCTGAGACACCCAAACATGGAACCTTGGCACTGGAGTAAATCTACCAACAAACCATACAAGTGATCAATGATTAATGGGAAAAACATTTTTAATTCACTTATAACTGTAGGTAACAATATGTAATATGGGTGGGCAATGAAAGAGAATTCAGCCACTGTGATGGAAAAATACCTTCCTCCCTATTTCTAAAGACTAAACCTCAACCCAAACGGTAGATATTGGTCTGTAGATCTGAGGTTTCTGATTGGTTTGTAATATTAGAAAAAACATTTCAAAATCCAGAACCCAAGTTATGGAGGGTGTTATATACTAACCAAGGAGCCTTCAACTGAATTTGCTCTGCAATTGGCAACCAGTGTTGTCTCTGGAATGGCAAGACAAAATGGGATTCGATTTAAGAATTTGTTGGAGTGGTGGGAGAAACATGGTCAAAATTGCTTCTGTTTATTTCTGGGCAGCCTCCTTGTCTTCGGCGTTGTCCTACTTTCTGGATACGCTTACCCCTTACTTGGAGATCCATCCATCTCCTCGTGGCTTGTCAGCATTCTGGAGCTGTCTCAGGCTCCTTCAAACTGTGCATGTGTGGTTATGTAGTCTCCTATGGCCCCGGGGCTCAGGGAACTGTGCATGTTTCTCGTTTCCTAGCACATCACATTGCTAGGCAACCTGAGATGTTTGCTGATGCAGTCTGTGTCTGCCTGATGATATTTCCTGTGATCCCAGGCTATCGCGACCTATGTCAATTTTTCATTTAAAAGTTTCAGAGTAGGGGGACTGATGTCACACACTAATGCTTAGGTTCAGGTCCAACATGATTTGGGCACTACCCTACATGATCTTCTGTTTTTGTGAAGGGCATGCATGCGCACTCTAATTGTTGTTGAGTTTCTAGGTAGTGGTGACCATTAGTAACTTTTCAATTTAAGTCTCCATGGCATGCTTTCTTCGTTGGGCAGAGATGCCCCAGATGCACTTGCATAGCAGCTGGATCAAAGGCTCATCCTGCCTTTTAGATTTGTGAGGCATTTGTTTACATGGCGTTGCCATCTTTGCCAGGTTATGCTGTGCAAATGTATATATTGAAGCTAGCATCTTTGTAACTATGCTGGATCCTTTTCTGTCTTCCATTATATAATTAGGGCCTAGTTGCTGGCCTATGGCTCCAGGTTGGATGCACTGCATTCTGTTGGTGGTTTGTTTGTAATCTGCTAATGGGAGGGCCTTAACCCACAGAGGTTCCTTTTTTTCACTATGCATTGACAGCTCCTTTGTATGTTTCTCCTTCTGTGTGGCAGAGTTTGCTGCCTATGTATTGCGTGAAAGTTAGTTCCTCATTTAATCCTATGAGGTGTGTCCCCAACGTATGTATCTACCATGATTCCTTGTATAGCAATGCCCTGGAGCTGTTTGATGAAATATTCACGGTATCAATAATCCACCATAGCATATCATATGGTGTATGCTGAATGGCTATACAATCTGAAACCCATGGAGCAGCCTGTGTACTGCATCTTATGTGTGATCTGTGTTCCCCTATTCTTTCGTTGGATGGTCTGGTAGTTTGGTCTATATATTTCAAACCACATGGACACTGAATGCAATATATTGCATTTGTGGTTTTACAGTTTGTGAACTGTTTCAGTGTCCATTGTCTGCCCTCCACTGAGAAAGTATTGATTTTGCGTCTGAATCTGCACACCATAGAGGTCACACAAGGATGATGACCCAAGATTGGTCTAAGATTCCATAATGTGGTTGTATTGATCTGTTTCTGAACTAAGGCATGAGTTAGGTGTTCTTTAAGGTTTTCAGACCTTTTCAGTACCATTTTTGGAAGCGGTTCATCTGTTAAAATGAGTTCTACCAGAGGCCAGAATCTTTTATTGGTGGATCTTATATGGGCGGTATTTTGAGAATAAGTAGTTACACATGTCATTTGATGTGAGCCCTGTGGCTCAGGCTTATCTTTGGGCATCAATAGTGTTTCCTGTGTTGTAAATCTTGCTCTTTTTCTGGACTGGCTTAGTATCCTTTTGGGCTATGCTCTTGCTTTCAACCTCTCAGTTATGTTGTCTGCATGTAATTGATAGTCATTTAAAGATGTGCAATTACGGCGTACCATCAGGAATTGGCCCTATGGCAGATTTAGTTTCAGAGTAAGAGGGTGGTATCTGTTGTATTGCAATAATGTACTTCTATCCCTTGTTTTTTTAAATAATGTACATTTTCAATTTCCATTGTCATTTCCTATATTTAGGCCAAGAAAGTCAATCACATTTTCACTCACCTTCATTGTGAATTTTATGTGTGTGTCCCGGTTATTGAGCCAGTATGTAAATTCCAGCAGACTTTGTTTATTTCCTCTCTAGATGGAGATGATATCATCAATGAAGCGTTTCCTTTAATGGATGTTTTGTGCATCAGGACTGCTATCAGAGAAAGTGTGTCCCTCGTCAAAACATGCCATGAAGGTTATTGCAAGTGGGGGGCGAATGTTGCTCCCATTGCTGTTCCATTAATCTGCTCATAGAAGTTATTGTCAAATATGAAGAAATTCCTCGCCCTTTGTTGTAGGTCATGGAGGTTCAGTTGGCTCTGGACACATTCCATGGCCTGATCTTGGGGGATGCTGGTATAGAGTTCTGTTATATGCATGGTAATTAGAATTTCTTGTGTGGAGTTGTATGGTTCATTTTCAAACACCACAATCGTGGGCATGGTGTCTCTTCAACATGATCGGGTTAAAGTACTTATCAGCTTCAGGAAGAGGTCAGTACATTTATTGACAGGTTCCAAAATGGATCCATAACCATACCCAAATGGGCGCCCAGGTGGATTATTTGGGTCATTGTGGATTTTGGGAATTCAAATTCCTGGTGTGTAATCCATTCTCGTTCTCTGCCCAATTCAGGGCTGTCCAATATTATCTGTTTTATTTCCCGAGTTGGATCCCTTTCTAGAATCCTGTAGTTTTCTCTCTGATTTAAGAGTGCTAATACCATTGCCAGATACTGATCTTTAGTTTGCACCACTATGCCTCCTCCTTTATCTGCTGTTTTATAACTTGTTCTTGATTAGCACACAGACCTGTGAGTGCCTGTCATTCCAAGTTCGTGAAGTTGACTGTGATAGTTGAGTCAGCATGAGATAAACACATTTATGAGCTGAATACAATGTGTGCAGTTAAGAAATCTTGAAATTAATAAAGAATGTAAAAAAGGAAAAATTGGCTCTAATAATTGTGTTAAGCTTTGGTTTTAACAACTGAGATATATCCAGAAGAACACCCAGATTTCTCAGGTTGAGTAACTAGTATAGGGCAAAGTCAACACAGTGAGCCATTAGTCACATGACCAATTATTGCTGGAGAAGCGTGCATTGCAGAGCAGCACCTCCAAATTATAGATGATTCTGCATCATCCAACATCCAATAGCTTCCATACAGCCCTCAAATAATCTAGATTCAGTACCCAGGGTTTCTCCCACTTTGATAACTATATGGCTCATCTGCATACATGTACAATTTGAGGTTTTAGGAGTGCACAAGATCTGCAAGTGGCTTCTTAAAAATATAAAACCACAAAGGGCTTAATGAAGATTGCTGGGGATCCCACACATTACTTTTATTGGTGTTGTTTAAAAAGGGAGGCAGAATTTTAATGTAGCTCCAGGTTAAATTGCTGATGTCAAGAAAGACTAGGTATCCAAGAAGGATGTGGTGGTCAAAGCTGTTCAAGGCTGCCAAGAGATTTAAAAGTATCAGGGAACCACCCCAGCTGCCAAAAATGAAACCTTAGAGATCATCTATGGCAGTCAATACCACAGTCCCAATACTACATCCTGGACGAAAGCCTGACTGTCAATCATCAAGAAGAGATGCTTTCTCAGGAAAGTCTGAGAATTATAATGTCACAATCACTTCCACAAGCTTACTGGGATAGAGCAGCTGAGATATGGGATAAAGGTTGGAAAGCTCTGATGTATCTGACAAAGGCTTTTTCAGCAAGAAGGTGATGCACGCTATTTAAGGTGGTCTGACACTTGCTATAGTTAAAGGCGGCAATAATAAAACTGGAGAGATCCATAACTATGACTGACCCTGCTTTCTTCAATAAGACTGGTGGACAGGGTCCTGATGAGCACTAGTAGAGCGTTTCACTGCCCTGATCTTCATTATTCAACATTCCATAACAGGAATGAAGCAATTTAACTTTGGGACTAAAACATCTTCAGAATGGTTGTGATGTAAAATAGCATGTGGATCACCTATTGGATACACAGCTTCTTTTGTATTTTAGATATTCTATCCAAGAGGGAAGTGTCTAAACCGATGCAAATTAGTTGGTATAGCTGGATGGATCGAGAAAGAGGTTTTTTCAATACATAAATAACCTTAAGGGGTTCCTTGGACATATTCTCAAGTGAATATATATATGATTGGATAAGTACAATTCTTGTCTCAATGATATTTGTGTAAATGTTTGTTTTTGAAAGAGGATCATAATACAGTTCTGAGTTTTCAATTCCTATGGGAATCAAGATTTTTTCTTACGATTGGAATTGATTTTAATGTGTTTGGCGGCACCAAAGTGTCTACAGCACCAGGCATTATGTTGTAATTATATTACACTTGGAAATCGAGTTGAGTACATGCCACACCAGGACCCACATTTGTAAGATTGAAGTGAAGCTTAGTTCGTGGCTCATGGCCATAATGTTATATGTAGGACAATTTACATAAAACTGTTGATTTAGGGAGGTTACAGTCTGTAGTTGAATATTTAGCTGCATTAAGATCAAATGTAAGACCCACATGGTTTTCTGAGGGAAAGAATGTTGGTGAATCGACAAACACTCCATGTGTAACAGAAAACATTCAGTCTACTGTTTGGCGAGATGTATGTGTCGAACCATGAATGGTTTGATTGAAATTCAGGTCTTCTGTAAAAAAACAGGAGAGGCATTGTAAGTTGTTCAGTAGTAGAAACCAGTCTTTGAGGTCTCCCACAATATTGGATTTTGGCAATTTAATATTGACCTGGTGGGGGTGAAATAACATAATTAAATTAATTGCATATGATGTAGATACCAAACATTCAATATGTAGAGTAGGTGTCTGCAACTTTTGGTTCTACAGATGTTTTGGACTACAAGTCCCACCAGCATTGACAATGTTGAGAGATTGCAGGAGCAGTAGTCCAAAACATCTGGAGAGTCACAGGTTGCAGACCCCTTATGTAGAAAATTAGTCTATGATAGAGCCAGTGATTCTTTCAGAGAATTATTAAAACAATTTTTATAAAGGCCAGGCCAACACAGTGTTTCTCTTACTGATTTCCAGTTGATAGATGATTTGAACCAAATCATCAAATTCCACGTTGAAGCGTGAGAGCACCAAGCTTCTGTAATGGAAGCTACAATTATAGCATGAATGAAACATGTGTTCCTAACAGCCAAATAGACATTCAAAGCTTTGACAGGCCTACTGGTCAAGGTGAAGCTGTACCTGTTGGTAGGAGCTTCAGACTTTTATTGATTTAAAATCATATTTAATTCCTCAGCATATGTGCACTCTAACAGGGAAAAAATATTAAGTGAGTTTAAGGGTGTGGTGAACCAGAAGAAGGAGTCAGATGAGTTACTGACATGTTCAAAGGTTTTAATTAAAGTAAAAGAAAAAAGCGTAGCTATCCCTATTTCTATGAGGGAAGTTCCCCAAATAATAATCTAAAACTGAGGGTACACTTTAAAGTGCAAATTAAAAGGTCCAAATCCTAACCAAATAACTTGCCCTACCACTTTAGAAAACCAAACAAAAATGAAGGAGACCAGGACAAGGCCTCTGCTAAGTACTTCTGCATAGCCCAACTTTTGGATTCCTTCTCCAAGCAAGTTTTTAGAAAGTTCATCGATCCTGGAGTCTTTCTTCCTAGGAAACAGGATTCTTAAATACTATACATGTCAGCTTCTCAAGTCTTGACATAAGGTTTCCTTCTTCTCACACACAACAAGGTTTCTTGTATATGACTATACGATTTTCCCTTTTGGGACTGACAGTAATCTTTTCTTAAAGGTTCAAACCTTCCAGGTGTGCTCTCCTCCTAATTATGTGTGTTAAAGTTCAGACTTCTTGGTTTTCTGAATTTCTTATGGTGCACCAAATACCTCTAGCTCTATCGTAGCCTTGCTTTATCACTGTTCGGGTTTTATCTGGCTCCCATAACCCTTGTGGCTGTACCAGCCTTGGATATCAAAGTTTCTCAATTTCTTAGGGCTCTCTGGTAGCCTTGTTTTATCACAATACATGTTTCATCTGGCTCCCATAACCTTGATGGCTTTCCCAGCCTTGGATATCTAAAGTTCACATTTTCTTAGGGCCCTCTGATAAGCTTGCTTTCTCCAGGGACATCATTACAGCAAAATGCCAGGGGTAGTGGAAGTGACATCATACAAACCTTGACCACCATGGGAAGCGATGGAACACACCCTTTCACCACTTGACAAAACAGGAAGTGGCATCACATGGAATTGTTCCTGAGTACAGTATAAAAAATATGGTTACAATATCACTATTTCATACATTTCACACAAGAATGGATCGCCATATGTATCATTAAGATCAGTGTGTATAGGCACATATTACCGAATTACTGTGAATGCAAGCAGACGTCCATGGCCAAATGATAATGATGTGTTATTATATAGCACTTACGCTTAAGCGCTTTTTATAGAAGAAATATACATACAATATCACCCAACCAGTGTTGGTACTTATTTATCGACCTCGGAAGAATGAAAGGCTGAATTAAGGTGTTTAAGAACAGACTAAATCAGTGAATCACCCCTGATGTGTTCCTGAAAAAAAACTTTCATGAGTCTAGCAATTATTGTATAGGATTCCAAAAAAGACAAATTATTTGATATTCCTATTCTTTCTTATTTAGGGTCACTGCTGAAGGGTGTTAGACTTGTGGAACCCCTGTTCTTTTTTACAGGCCTGAACAAAAAAGCCAGCCAGCCACTCAAAGCAAAGAGCCACATCGTGCTGGCCACAGGCCAGGAGCTTGCATTTAAAAAAAGAAAAGTAAAAAAATGTTTTTAGGGGTAGCAAGGGAGACCATACGGGTAACAAGGAAGACCTCTCGGGTCGCAGTGGTGACCCCTGTCAACACCCAAACAACTTCCCTGGCTTTCTCTCTGCTCATGTTTATCATGCTCCAGTAACATCATTGGCTTCCCCCGGCCTTGATTCACAAAGTTTGTACCTCTCAATTGTGATCTCTCTTCGAGACCGCCGCTTCCCAGCTGTTTCTCATATCAGCTGCAATTAGATTTTTCATGCATAGATTCAGTATCTGGGCACACTTCTGCAGTCTGGTCGAAGCATCGATTAACAGGCCTGTAGTCTACCACCGAATGAGACGGTTGCTTCTCTGTCTCTGTCTCTCTCCCGACCTTGTCTTTTTGGTCAGTCAGCCTTCTGGTGTTTAACTATCAGTTTGTTTGCGCTCCATGCTAGCATTGGCTCCACAGTCTAGCGTAGCACCGACCACCCAAGACGTCTTCCCTTCAGAGGATCGCCTTTGCGTAGGATTCTCTCCTCCCGCAGAGTACAAGTTTCTCTTCAATTCAAAGTTCCTCTTACTTTAATATATGTCACCACAAACAACATGGGTGTGTCCTTCTTCTTTGTCTGTGGTTTTCATGTGTGATCCAGCATTACCTGAAGCCAAAGATATTAAAGATTTGGGTGGATTCAAAACAGATGTGACACTAGACTTTCCAATTCTCATGTATGCAGAAAATGTAAAATGGACCAGGTGTTCCATATCATATTGGGTGTCCTCGTCCCAGAGAGTGGAGTCAATCCCAGTGAGATCCCACTTTCCCAGAGCCTAGCAAGGGTCTTGCTGAGTGGGCTCAACACCCTAGACTTAAAGGGGGTGGCTCCCCTCTGCAGAGAATCGACACATTTTCCAGATTCATAACAAGGGACTACACCATTCAAGCCAAGTCACCCATGCCGCAGTGCCAGCTGATATCAATTATCGGAAGATCACCTCCAGTTCAGAGATACACCAGCAAAGCACTTTGGCCATTCACATTAACCCAAATCACAAGCGTCTAGCTCCAAAAATGTGTCTTTGTCTCACAGAAAAATGCTATTTTACACATACCTTTTTCAATCCAAAAGAGACAGCTTACAAGACTACAAACCTATGCAGTTTTGGAGCACTTTCCGTAAGATTTGATGATGTGAGTCAGCCTTATGATTGGATCATTGAGGCATGTGTAGCAAACACCAACAGAGTTATGGTGTTTACAAAAGTATGAAATACACTCTTTCACCTCAGATGTGAGAGTAGAACGAGCCATTTGAACAGTACCACACATGCCACATTGTCATCCAGTAGCCATCACTGGACGTTCGCTACTATTTCAGAACCATCCGAGCAAAACATTTTGGGTATGCAAATTAAGCCAACTTCAAGCCATTATTTCCAGATAACTGTCTTTCTGTTACACCAGTGCTATTTTATCCATAGCTTTTCAACCCAAGACATACAGCTCTCAGGCTCCAGAATACTGCATACCTGTTTCACCTTTATTAGTCATCATCAGTCCAGTATATTCTGGCAGCTTCTTGGCTGGAGAACTGGTACATGTGTAGCAAACACAAGCAAATATATTGTTTGTTTCAAAATACTTGGAACAAATCTTCCAACTGAATGTAAAAGTAAAATGAGCCCCATGAATCAAGTCACACATGCATGCCTCAGCACCATTCAATAACCAACACCGAAAACTCACTTCCAGGTCAGAAACACACCAACAATCCATTATGGGTATACACATTTGCACAAATGCAAGTCTTTAGTACCAGGTACTGTCTTTGTCTTACAGGGCAGGGCCATTTTATACCCTTTTTCTTTCAACTCAAGACTGTAAAAACAGCTGCATACTTGCTTCACAGTTAGCAAGGATCACCAGCACAGTATAGTCTAGAAACAGATTGGTTGGAGCATTGCGGCAAGAGTAGCAAACACCAGCAAAGTTATTTTGGGATTAAAAACGACTTAAAAATAGCCCTTCTACCTGAAATGTGAAAGTAGAGTAAGCCATGTGACCCAAGTTACTAAATCCACAGCGCAACTCTGGAAGGTCATCTCCATTTCAGAACCAGATGAGTTGCACATTTTGGGAATACAAATAAGCCCAAAAACAAACCATTAGCCCCTAAAAAATGTCTTTCTCTAACAGGGCAGTGGTACTTCATGCATAGCTTCTTCAACCCAATAGGGATAGTTCTCAAAGTCTGCACTAGAGGTGAACTTCCAGTGATGGCTGCTGGGTGGCGCTGTGGCATGTGATACTTGGCTCATATGGCTCATTCTACATTTACATTCTAGGTGCACGTTTTCTTAAGCCTTTTTAAATCCAAAAAAATGTTGCTGTTGTTTGCTACACATGCCTAAATGCTCCAACCAAAATGTTGCTAGACTATACCGTGATCCCTACTAAGTGTTGGCTAAAATTGCTTATTCAACTTTGACATATGCATACAAAAGTTAAGTATCCGTTTAAACACTTGTTTTAGTTGAACACATTTTAAACTGTTAAGCACATGTATTCTTATTTTAAACAAGCATGCTGTAGCTATATGCAAGCTACAACAACAGTATTCTATTAATGTTTAGCAATCTAACAAATGTCTTTGTTAATTCTTTGAAGGATGCACTATGAAGTGAATGACTCAGTCTGCATTACATGGTTGTTCATTGAACTGTGCTGGAGTAATCCTCTATTGAATTCAGCAAGACGGTATGCAAATTCCGTTCCAGTTCTATTCATGCATGACATGCTAAATTGGCTAATATAGGCCAACTGATGTATGTACCAGAATAGCAATGTCGTAAATGGCAAAAAAATGTAATTCAAATAACCACAACATTGTTCACTGCCTCGCGGTTTCTTCAGTCGAAACCAAGCAGATTACATATATTCATTGGAAAGTCATGACCAAGGTTTGAAGTCCGGCAGATATGCAGAGAACTTAAATTGAATTTGACTATCAGGTTTTTATGAGACATAATAATAATAGCCTTCCCATCACACTTTTTACAGTGGAACGGAAGTTAAGTCAAAAAGCGTAAAAACAAAATGAAAGAAAATACAATGTTTTTCAAAAATGTCCTGTTCTGCTGATTTTTGTGAATAATGAGGCAATTTGCAAAGAACTTGCCAGGAGTAACTTTGAGTTAATCATGGAATTGGATTCACAACACAGTTACCTTAAAAGCAGTAATTTGAGTGTCAGGCGTAAGTCAGAATTAATATGTAACAACTTTGTGAATCTGCCACTCATTGTTCATCTGTTTTGGTCATTCAGGGGTTAATCATTTGTCACTGATAAGTGGAATGCCTGTTCTTTGGAAGGCCAATTCCCAACATTCCTAGATGAGTCCTTAGTACTTTTGAAATCAGTTAGTTGGGTAAAAGTGCAAATTTGTATGGTATTCAAACTAGTGAAATGTTTGCCCTAGAGCAAAAAACAATGGTGCTATGTCAGACCATATGTGCACGATGAAAAGTGTAATTGTACATTGCATTAGCACTAGAGCAAACATTGCCCTATTACTAAAAACATATACTTTCAATCCATTTTTGCACCAGGGCAAAGATTGCCCAAGTGCTAATACCATTCCCTATTGCATGTTTCACATTTAGAAGGGGAAGAATTTAACAGCATGAAGCACTGTATAAAAACCTGCTATTATTTGATACAGGCTTGGCAGAAGGTGAATCCAGTATTCCTCAATTAAGCAGTGGACAATGTTTTTCCTTGTAGCTAACGCTTGGGTCCAAAAAACATCTATACCCATCCCCCACCCAGTCCTGTACCTCCCGCTCAGTAAATTAATTGTTTCAGAAATACCATAAAAAACGGAAATGTGTGATTGCTCTTCCTTTGAGTTAAAGGGAACCATGCTAGTGACAGCTACAGTCCTTCGAAGTTCTGATCTGTTTCAGGGCCTCATTCTTACAAACATTCATGCACAATTCCTTAGCAAGAGATGAAAAAAGAACACATCTGATGGAAATGTAGGGAGGTTTTGTGGCAAAGATTTAGATATATACTTATAGTGAAGCATATGCTGTGTTCTCTGTGGTTTATTGCATGAGTTGCTAACATGGATCACTAACATGGGTCACTAACAAAGGGGGGTGATCATAGAATTAGGGAATGACATGGGGGTGATTGTGAATCAAACAGCCGATGCATGGGTTAGATTTGCGGCCTGCAGGCATTAACATTACAACGTTACAGCATGTGCATGGACAAACAGCCTTGCTTGCAACGGTTAGATTCAGCAGAAATTAAAGTTAGAACAGCCTGTTTTTCAAGGTGAAATGCGCACTGTAACAAGATGATAGGCCCTGGAAAATTGTCTTTGTAAAATTAGAGGCACAGGAAGAGATGATGGTTGTTTCATTTTCTTCAGAGCGCAGGAAGCAACGGTCGGCACGGGTGCAGCTTGCCAAAATCTAGAGGGCTGAGCAGGAAAATTACACGAGATGGGTGAACTGAGGAATAGTTGGAATTTTCTCAAAGGCTCTGTCATGTGTTAATGTTGGGATTGACATAAGGGGCTGAAGTGAAAGAGGTGAAATCTGCACATAGGTGGGTGAGAATGCTCAAAATCTATATGCGCTGACTGGGTTTGGGAGAAAGGCTTATAATGGGCTGTCATCTGGAAGGCAAGGTTTTTAGGTGCTGGATTTTGTACCTGGGATTTTTGGCCTATGGCATGGCTGCTGCAGGGGGCTATTTGCTGCATGACAGTGCCTTCTCTGGGATTTACCTGTCTGAGACTTTAAAACGGGAAGAGGTTTAACAATCCCTGATTTCGAGCAAGAGCAGGGGCAGTGGCTTTCAAGTTCTGAAAGAGATCATCAAGTGAGAGTGCCAGACTGTGCTGTTCGAGCCTAAAGGTATCTTGCCAAGTCTTGCTAGGGCCTTGAACGAGGACTGTTAACAAAGGCGATAAATGGCTTGTTGGCTGCGTGCCAGAATTGCTAGCCGCAATGTCCCGAAGAGTCCTGGGATGAACGGTGGGGGCTGTTGAGTGGTTCTGAAACTGCAAGCAGGCCAGAGGGCCGGAAGTACAAGGGTTTCAAGTGAATGTTAATAGGGACCAAAGAAACTGAAATCCCTTGCAAGGCGTGATTTGGCTAGGTCAAACTTACCAATAAATCATTTCTCCCTTCATCTCTAAGGTACCCAGGGATGAAATTGGTTATGGCAATTTTTATGCTATGCAAGAAAGTCCATTAACTCTAATTGGTATTAGCACAATTGACCTTAAATCATTTGACCTAAAACATTTCATCACATTTTCGTGACCTTTTTCAGTCAAATTTAATAAAATATATATTTATGGCATGGGTACTCCTGCATTTTAGACCAATAAAAGGTCAAATAAATTCAATCAAATGTGATTAGGTCAAATGTTTTAGGTCAAATAGACCCAAACCCTCTAATCTCTTACTAATCCGACCTTAGCTTGAGGGTAAGGGGTAAATGGGAGTGTAGGCTGTTTCTAAAATGCATTGGCTTTCATAAACCAACTAAGGTACTACCAGGGTGTTGCCTAATTTCATCCTCAATCTATTAATAGTAAACAGAGGGAGCAGTTAAGGATGGCATGCCATTTTACACACATTAGGGGTCATTCCGAGCTAGGAGGTAAGTACCTGTAAATTCTGGCATGGCGGAAAGTACGACACCGCCCTGGCGTCAGACCGCTATTTGCGGCCCTTTCCGACCTCGCGGACACGCGCTTTCCGCCATGCTCAAAAAGTTCTGAGCGGCATGCCGCTAAACGACCCGCAAAACCCCCTCCCCTCATGCCGCGACACGTAAATAACAACACCGCCTTGGAAGCAGCAGCGTCTGTAAATAACGGTGACCGTAATTTACGGATCCCGTAAATTACGGTCACCGCTAAAAAAAGGACCCGGAAATTTCGTCATCGCACAGGAACAGGAAGGAGCATGGCGGCCATCTTTAAAAACACAATCCATTGCAATCCTCATCAGTCAGCACCGTTGGGAGCAAACTGAAGTGGGGAAAAGGATCACACCACAAGGAAGAATGCCAAAAGCCCCAAAGAAGACTGCGGACCGGCTCCGCAAGCAGAAATTCAGCCCTGAAAAACTGCAGGCCATGGTGGACTACCTGTCAGAGCATGCTGACGTTGTGTTCAGCCCTGACATGCGCAGAGAATCCATCATCCGGAAAAAAAACATCTGGGCTGAAATCGGCCAGAGGGTTAGCACTGTAGGCACCACCCCCCTCACCCTCAGGGACTGTCGCAAGCGGTGGGATGACCTGTGGGTGCGGGACCTCCTCTCCGCAAACCGGAGTTAGGCTATGCAGACCGGAGGGGCCCAAGTTCCCCTGTCAGACTTGAGCCTTGGGAGGAGACATGTGCCGCATTGATTGGTACCGAATCCATTGAGGGCGTCAGCGACATGGAGTGTGGGGCAACGTCGTCTGCCGAAGGAGGTGAGTGTCCAAAGTCTACACTGCCAATGGCCATTGCATGATTAAAACTCCCCCAAGGGCCATCAAAGGCACCTTATCATGTTGCTTTCCCCCCCATCCAACTCTACCCCCCCATCCAACTAATGCAGAGCCAACTGGCACGCAATCAAGGGCCAAGTGCAAGTTCATAACACACATCAACCATAGTGCATTAACTTGCACATCACATCATGCACACTGTGCAACCGGTTTGGCAGTGTGCCAGCCAGACTGCACATTACCAGGCCATGATGAGTCACTCTGAAACCTGCGTACATGTCATACTCATGCACATGTACCACTGCTGTTGCTACACCCAAAAGGCCACAAAGCCCAATTAACAGAAATGTGAATGCAGCCATGTATGCAATTAGGACATCATACAATCACTCATGTTGGCCCTCTCTTCTACCCCCACAGGCACTGATCATGACAGCGGTGAGCCACAGTCCAGCCGCCCAACCACCTCCATGGGCAGTGGCAGGGTCCGGCGCATTCCTGTACCAAAGAGAACACCTACCCCGGCTCCGGAAAGGCCAGTGGAGGCCGCACCACTCCAATCCCTCCCAGCATCGGCACCTGCCACAGTGCCCACCCCAACCTCGGCACAGTCCAGCATTTCGGGGGAGGTAGCAGCTACAGGCCCCGTGGAGAATGTGGACAGCTCTCAATCCATCTGTGGGGCGTCCGAGGATAAATTCTATCCGACAGTCCACACCCCGGAGCCCTGCAATGTCCCGCTGGCCTCATGCAGTGACTCTGGAGATCCACAAACACCTGCCCGTAGTCCTCCTACCGACACACAGGGGCACGAAGATCGTGGGCCAAGTCCACCAGTACAGTCCTCGCCAGAGCACGCAGGTCCAAGTCGATTGAGCGATGGATTACCATCATTTGGCACACGTCGTGCAAATCAGTTCGCTGATCAAATCAATGAGTTCATTGAGGACACCCACCAGGCCAGGGTGGAATGGCACAATGAACTCAGGGAATGTGCCAGTCACTCACTGACAGCACCAACAGGTTGTGTGAGAGAGTCACTGACAGCACAGACCGTTTGTTTCACGTCATAGGACGCATAGCCAATGCCCTTGAGGCTGCCCAATCAAATCCGCAGCATCAGCAGGAGGAAACGCCCTCATCCAGTGGGGCCACTCCAGCAAGCCCACCAAGACACACTCTGCATTCCATGCGGCGCAGGGACATGCCTCCCCCGGGCCCCGGCAGCAAGAATCAATAGTCAATGCTGCCACATGTGGCTTTCACGTACTACATGGGACTACTGTTGTTGAGTTGGGGGAAGGGGAGTGAGGGGTGAGGGTTTGTTGTGGAGTTGGAAGGGAGGGGGTGGGGGTGAGGGTTTGTTGTGGAGTTGGGGGAGGGGTTGCTGGAGGGAATGTCCACATTCATCCTTTATTTTCAATACACTTTTGGTGTTGCAAAGTTTAACCGTTGTGGACATTCCTCATTGAGCATGTGTATTATGACATCTGACAGTTCATGGTCTACAAGTATACACACACCCAGTGCCCTGTGCGCCCATGTAATGCCACCTTCTGCTGACTTGTGTTCTGGTTATTATGTCCAATCATTGTTTGGCACACGACATGCCCCTCAAGTGCACCGCATCCATGATGCCATCTTGCCACTTCCTCCTCCTCCTTCACTCCATCTTCATGTGCTGCTAGCAGTCCCATGTCAGGGGACAGAGACGCAATCCAAGGGATGCACTATTTGTTCAGCTTTACACATGACATGGGGTTCTTGGACACCACATAGCAGTAGAAGGGTCCCCCACCAGTCCAGCTTCACCAACTCATATGTGCCTTACGCTAGCCAGGTGACTGATTCATCTCCACACATGCACGGGTATGGCCAGTGTTTAAGTGCTCGCTGGGCCTGTTCTGTGGGTTATTGACAGGGGTCATGTACCATGGTGTCAAGGGACAGCCACCAACACCTGCATGTCTAGCCAATTGAGGTAAGTGTTTGAACTGTCACGGTGGAGAACTGAACTTGGCTGACATAGCAGCGTGTAACTGATGACCATACGCACATGTCCATGGATGCATTTCGCCCATTCATGGCCACATTATGTTTCCAGTTCAATGAAATGCTGTAGGGTGGTGCGTCTACAAGATGGTCCATGAACAATGGCACAGACATCTTGTGGTACATGCTTCGTTGATGCATGCAGCAGTCCTGATGTTATATCCATGTAGTGCTGTGTACTGTGTGAATCCGTAGTTGGGTGTGTTGGATGTAGTCAGTGGCTCGTAATCTTCATAATGCTCTGATCCATACTATGGTGAATTCCAACACTCCTATGGGTGTGCCAAACCGGTGACGTGGTGTGGTATCCCTGCTGCCCTCAGTTCAATCCACTCCCAGGGATGAGTCTCCGGTGTGGTGCCATGCTGGGGGCAG
The DNA here is from genome assembly GCF_040938575.1 of Ambystoma mexicanum. Taxonomy (NCBI): domain Eukaryota; kingdom Metazoa; phylum Chordata; class Amphibia; order Caudata; family Ambystomatidae; genus Ambystoma; species Ambystoma mexicanum. The sequence continues at coordinate 811,059,557 of NC_090932.1, forward strand.
CCACATTGTGCAAATGCAGTGTGTCTTTCTATATGCCCTTACGGTTGTGGTGGCCGCCAATGAGTGGTGCATGTGTTGTGGGATTTGGCCTTGTCAGATGTTGGAAATGTTGTGTTTTGTGTGTGCCTTACTCCATCGATGTGGGAATCTGTACTGATGTGCCGTTGCACTGGTTCTGTGGCATCATTTTGACCCAGTTTGTTCATGCAGGCACCCACCTCATGGCACCAATGCACTGGCATGACACAGTCAGATGACTCACCAGGCAGCCAGGCACATCATTCTGCATGTCGCCCCATGCAGCACGGTAGCATGGTGATCAGCTGGCCCATTGAGTCATGAGTTGTTCCTTGATGTCGGGCCCACCCATGTGTGATGTTCTTGGTAGCGTTGCATTCCATCTGCACGTAGGGGGAGTGGTATTGCTTGCAGTTGCTATCCGTCACCTGCATGCCATGCTGGTCCACCTACGACACGTGGGTGCTGTCAGGGGCACCAATGTCATTTGGCATGCCTGCCAATGCATGGGGCCAACTTTAGTATTGTATATCTCCTGGGTAGTCCATGTTAGGGATTTGTAGACCCTTGTGTGCTTGGGGAGGTGAACCAGCACTTGTTTATGTGCCCGTCTAATGGACAGTTGTGACATGCCATGCATGGGCCCCACTGTGTGCTGGTAGGTGCCTGTGGAATGGGTGTGGGGCACAGGCAACACCTTCAGTTGTGCCAGGATGGCAGTGTGTATTTGTATGCTGCTCGCTTGTCTAGTTATTTCTCGGCCCAATTATGGTGGTGATGGTGTCACAGTCAAGCTGGTAGGGGGTGTGTATCTGCTCAGGGGTTTCCTTGAGGGACCGGACATGCTGCGTGGGAAGGGGGCTGCTGGGGTGGTGACGGAGGCTGCACTGGTGCTGCATGCTGGGCCTGTTTCCCCCTCCTTCTTCCCCTGTGTCTCTTCAATGGTGGGGCCTGGTGTTGTAGGTGTAGTTATTGTGGTTGTGCCCTTGCTGGCACTATTGGTATCATCTTGGTGTGGGAGGGGGTGTGGTTGGGTGTGTTCCTTTTCTGCTGTGGCAGACTCCATTGCCTCAACCTGTGCTGATTGTGTGCACCTGTGGCTCTGGGAACCACTGCTCAGGGTTCTTTACTCCTTCTCTGAGATGCCTGTATGTACTCCATGCCGGTAAGGTACTTTACGGGCTTAAGGAGGCCGTTATTTACGTGTGCTCCTTGCTTGTGATCAGCTCCGGTTTACACCATGCCGCTAATTTTGGCATGGTGGAGCGCGCGCGCGACCCAAGACCGATAATTACGGCATCATAATTTACGGTGCTGTAATTAGCGGTCTGAGAGGTCAGAATAGCCTGTAGCGGTAAACGATGCCTGTAAATCATTACCGGCATGGTTTTTCCCTTACCTCCTCGCTCAGAATGACCCCCATTATCAACAAATGCTTCTTAGGGTTCCTTGAACCCAAACAAAAATGTTGGTGTAGACTTGCCTGTTCTGTTTTTCTTTTCTCTAACGACATGCATGGTTGCATTTATGTTTTGCTGATTGATTTTGGAATCTACTTCATTTTCTATTGTGGATTTGTTTAATTTTCTTATCTATAACCAATGCAAATTAAAATGTTTAGCACCTTGTTGACGGATCTAAAAATCTTCATGTGAAAGTAAGGATTTGTGAGACTGCGTGGTGGTCTGATATTGTGTGGCCTATTCAGTTTACAATATACATTTTTAAAATCTGGTGTGTGCCCAGTGCAGTACTAAGTATTCTGATGTCTAGCCAAAGAGTCCACAATCTAATATAACTGTGTTAATAGAAACATCAATCATAATTAAATCAAATCAAATCAAAATCATCATGACAGTGATAAGTTAGTATTCTTTGTCTACAGCATTCTCTGTGGACAGCAACACTGAATCGACAATTACGCATAGACAAAAGGTCCAGCTAGTGTCTTGCAGGGGATTTGCCCTGCTGATGTCCTGCCATGTCTTTCACTGTGAGTCTTGCTTGAAATGTCAGTGGTGGGAAGTCTTGCTCTTTGGTACAGTGTTGGTAGTTTCTCGTTTTACCTTGAGACTTCTTGCTTCACAATAATCATTCTCATCACTGCAGAAGTCCTTGCACCACCATGAAATGCAAAGACGCATGCCTATATTGCAGTCATTCTGTGCTAAGTGGAAGCATAACCCTGAAAAGAACAAGGATGTTGATGGCATGACATATTTTATTTTTAATATTCAAATTTAGCCAACATGTTTTAGTTCCATGAAAGATACACTTCTCATGTTCTTCAATCTTCTACTCTAGTGTAAATGTTACTTAATTTAAAATATGTCGTTCAAAAAAATTGAATGAAGGTGTTCTTCACCCTCCCTTTTATCACAACTTGATGATACATGATTCTTTATCACCTACAATTCACCGAAGACACTGGCCTCAAATTCCATCTACGCCTAGTTTGATCCAGGGAGCCATACATTTCTATGATGTCTCTGAGGAACCCCAACATGACTGCATTGAAGTGTGGCTTCCTGAATAGCCCAAAACAGTTGCCATTTGATATCAGCTATTCCTGAGCAAAGCACGTGGAAACACTAACGAGAGAATAGGCCCTTACACCTTGAACTATGGTTGGACTGCTACCTTAGCTGGCGAGAGGTGCACATCTGTTCGGTATATGCTTGTTTAATGGACTCCAATTAGGATAAGCTGATTAATGTTGGCACCATTCCTCTACTGGTTATGATTCAATGTCTCTCTTTCATTATATTTGTATAGCACGTTAACATGAAGCTCTTAAGGGAATTATACAATTATACATACATTAGAAACAATACAAAGTGACAGTTCACGAGACAGATTTAAGTGGAAGGACATTTTAAAGACATTAATTTTTAAGGCAAGATTTGAAATGTGGCAAAGCCCTGCGGTCATAAGGAAAAGAAAAGAGGAGCCCAATTCATCATTTAGGAAACGGAAGAGAAAAAAGGGTGAAGCCTGGGTGGTGCTCGTGGAGCAAGAGTGACTGTACTGGAAGGAGAATGAGAATGAGAGAAAGAAAGTTAATTATATATTTGATCCAAACAAGTTGACAAATATGTACTATGGGAACTAAAACGTAGAAATGTGATGCTCTTATTTTTCTCTCTGTCCATTTCTAGCTCACATACAACCTCTTTAATAAAAATTATTTCTTGTAAGTTTGTAAGAGGTGCTGTATATTCTGGCTGCATTCCTGCTCCATTGTGGTTTGTCAGGTATCATTGTTGGCTGAGAGGGAGAGGAGGAGGAAACCATTTCTTTTTTCGGGCTCCTTCTAGTTAAGGCAGTACGACTAATATCTTATGATTGGTTATGCAGAGAACCCCAGAAGCTGTATCAAATTGTCTGTATTGTTCACCTCTGTTGTCATATTGCTAAATGAGGGACGTGAACAAGAAGGAAACACACTTACAAGCATGATGTAGGTAGCCCTCTGTGAAGCCAAGTTCAATGTTCCTTTAAGGAGTGCTTTTTCATCTGATATCTTTGATATTCACGCGCGCTATCAAACACTATCCCATGACCATTCTACAATGGATGGAAAAGGGAGAATCAGCTTGAGCTGTGTGCTCCTGCTATCCCACCTGATCACAGATGTGCCATTGGACTTCCATGTGAGTCCTGATAACTGGTAAGTCTGAGACTAGGATAATGAAAACTAAAAAGAAGGCAGCCATGAAGCCTGAGATGCCAGTTAGTAAGTTGCCCTAACAGTTAATCAACCTCCCCAGAAGCTGATATGGGAGAGTAGATTCACACTGTAACCAAGATCTATGCTCTGTCTTCTAAAGTCACAAAGGACTGAAGTGAGATGAAGATCACTCTAGCTGATTAATCTGTGATGGTGACCAATTTGGATTGAAGGATTGCAGCCTGGGAGCGGATGACTGGCAGACTGGGGTTGGACATGTCCAGGGGTTTCAAAGCTCACAATGGAACGAAGTCTGAGATATAACCACTCAGTGAACATCTATATTATCGGGAAATGAAAAGCTTTGGAAAACACGTCTGAATAGTTGGGGTTGTTGCAAAAGAAGCTGAAGCTATGTATGCTATTTAGCCATGGTTCTCATGATCCTGTATGAGGTACTCCTGCTGATATCTTACACAGGGGAGGCATTGATTATATCAACATATTGGATTTAACTAATGAAATCATAGTGTGCTCAGCCGGCTATCCATCAAGGAAAAATCTTAAACATCTCAAGAGAAAAGTATCGAGTAAAATGGATTGGTGGACGCATTTTCATATACCCTGAGTTCCCCATTGTAGTGGTGAAGGGATGCAGGGCTTTTGATGAAACAAAGCTTTGGCTTGACAAACAAACATTTAAGAGACTCTGAATGAACCATCAATCTTAACGTCTTATTTTTATAAATGGGTTAGGACAATTGCAAATCTCAAGAACGTGGTATCGTGGCTAGTGAGTCAGGACAAAAGCAGCTAAAGGATTTGTTTAAGAAGGTGGCCTGGTTCTCCTGCCTGCAAGTGGGTGGCTTTTCGAGTAGACCCTCAGAACTACCCTCTACTTAGACATCTTGCAGGCTTGAACATTTTAATTCCCTTTCTATTCGGTAATAGCAATCAGCAGCAAAATGTGGCAAGCAGCAGAAATACATTGAGTGCCCTCCACTCATGTTCTTGATAATTTACTCTTGATGCCCTGGGGATTCTCTGCTTGGGAATACCCTGCGTGCTTCGCCCCCTAGTCAGGGACGTCAATTGGGGTTCACCAGGGGTCGCAATTGCAAACCCTGGCAACTCCTGTGCAACCCCTGACTCTGCGCTGCGAGCCCTGGGGTCTGCAGAGGCAGAGAGAAACCAAAAGTCAAGAGGGCTCTCAGACAGGAGCCCTCTTTACATTAATTTCTTTTTTTTAAGTCAGTCTGAATTAAAAAAGAAAGTATTTCCGTCACCGTTTTAATTTCTTTTTAAAGTTAGACAGACTTCAAGAAGAACCCTCTCCCCCATCTCCCACAGGACATGAAAGGCTCTGTCTCCCATGCTCATCGCAGGACAGGTACCAGAGTTGGTTCCTTGCTTGCATGGAGCATGGGATATAGGCCTTCAGAGGAGTTCCTCGGATCAGTGATGGATTTGGAAAAAGGTAAGAAGGTGTTTTCAAAAGAAATGTGTGTGTGTGTGTGTGTGTGTGTGTGTATGCATGAAAGGGTGAGGGTGAATGTCTATATATATATATATATATATTTATTTATATATTTATATTATGTAATGAGTGAGTGCATGATGTTGGGTGTGGGAGTGAATGGTGGATGGGAGCAGTGTAAATTAGTATGGGAATGGTGTGCTTGTGATCGATACCTAGATTGCTTACCTATATTCTTCGTTACTCTCAGTTCTACTCTTTCTCGTCCCAGTGCTTGCCTATGAAGCACCTTGCATCATTCGTAAGAAGTGGGACGAGGAAGAGAGACATGGAGGTAATGCTGGAACAAGGGGCTGAGTTTGTGGTTGGACGAGGAGAGCTGGAGAGATAGGGGACTTGTCAGGAAGATGGGGCAGCTTCAGGGGTGTGCTATCACCTAATGGGCATTTATGATAAAGTAGGCATGATATGTTATTAATGTCTGGACTACCCTTTTCTTACAGCGGGTGTAGTTATTTCGTAATGTGGCATGACATCTTTACAGGGCATCTATAATAAAGAAAGCATGATGAGTGTTATTACCTGTCTAGACTGGCATTTAGGTTCAGCCAGTATAGACAGGACATTTTTACAGGGAATTATAATAAAGTAGCATGATAAGTGTTATTGCCTGGCTAGACTGACATTTGGGTGTAGCCACTCCTTACTGTGGCAGTGTATATTCTTATGGGCAGCAATGATAACATTAGCATGATAAGTGCTATTTTGTGGATAGAATGGCATTTTGGTGATGCCAGTCTAGGTATGTCTTACTGTGGCATTGCATTTTTATTTACTGTGCATCACCAAGGCTTCAGCAAATATGATAAGTCTCTGTACGTGTCTGCCATACATTGTTAAGACAGTTTCGTCATGCTTCCTTATGGTGGCATTGCATTTTTAATAGCAAAGTGGTAAGATAGCTCTGGGGGTTGAGCGCTCGCTGCTGTGGTCCGTAAGTGGGCTGCAGGTCGCAGGTTCAAATCCTGGCAAGGCCAACTCAGCCTTTCATTCTTCCTGAGGTTGATAAATGAGTACCAACTTCGGTTAGGATGATAATTGTATGTAAATGTGAGCTATTTTTTTTTTATTTTTTTTTATTTGTTTTAGTTGCATAACAACTTTTCAAATATTTTATCACCATTTATACAACAATTACACAATTCATACAACACAAAAGATTTCCTAAAACAACAAATATACAAATAACAAATGAATCCAAATTGCATAACAAATATAAAAAAAACCTGATAAAAACTTATTCCCCCTAACAATTTAAACTATTTCCGCTCCATTAGGCCAAAGGAATATTAGGGTCCAACCAATCCTCTTAACATAAAATTCACTCAAACCTCCTAAAATGGAACCAACATCCTATCTCACAGCGGACTTTATGACTTGTGAGCCTAAGGAAGCATTATGTCAATTTGACCCCCTGTGGCTTCAACATTCGGGAGAATCACTCTAAAGAATTGTACCACTGCAATTTGGACGCGTTCTCTTGAAGATGAAAATATTATTTGCCATCTACTCTCACTTGAGGTATGAATGTGAAAAGTGAGAATATTAAGGAAGCATCTATTCCGGACCTCCCTTAAAGCCGGGCAGTCAATTAAAAGATGTTGACGGGTTTCCTTTTGTGAAGTATCTAAGCAATATCTACAGTAGTTCTGTGCTGCAGTTATAACTTTACGCCGGGCCAATACCTCACCCGTGCCCCACAGATTAAGTCTGAACCTTAGAAATTCAGCCCTGGTCTCGGGTGATGGACATTTTATCAGGTACGACGCCATTCTCCCATAAGGTTTTATGCCAAAAGACCAGATATCAAAGTCTTTATAAAGGTTGCAAGTAGCAAGCGCCTCATCCCAGTCTACGTAATATATCTTTCTTTTAGCCCGGTCTGGATTCAGCAGTAACAATTCAAGTGATACCTCCGCCTTGGCCAGACAATTTAACACACAATTGAGCCATTCTCTCGCAAATTTAATTCTTAATTTCAGCAGGGCAGAGGCTAACACTTCTAAGATGGTACTCGTGTTGACACCCAATAAGCATTTTTGCAATAACGCACATTGTCTCCATCTTGCCCGGGCGTGGAGGGACAACAGGCCCAGCTCGTACCTAATCAGTGCAATCAGAACTGCCTTTGGTACTGAAAAAGTCTCTTTCTAATATTTGGATTCAAGAGCGTTCCCTGGGTGAGATTTATTTAGTACCATTCCTTCCACCCCATACAACAAGATCGGGGACACTTTCATCTTATAAAAGTCAAGTGCATGTTTTAACGTGAATTTCCCATACTTTTTAATTATTATTCTGGTCTGTGAGATCAGCTGCGATAACTTCCGCAGAGACCTTGCACAATCGTCACCCTTACGTTGACTATCCATGATTAGGGTTCCCAGATATTTATACTCTGAGACTTTTTCCAACGTTTTGTCTTGGATTGACCATTTGTGATTGACTTGAAACCTCTTACTAGTTATCGAAGGTTTACATGTTAATACCTGGGATTTACTCACATTAATACTCAGGCCGTTTTTGCAGGCATAGGTCCCCAACTTCTCCAACATGCGTTGTAGCCCCTGAGGTGTTTGTGACAGTAGCACCAAATCATCCGCATACAACATATACGGGATTTGGTGAAGGTCCAGCCTCGGAGGATCCCATTACAGTTAGCAAATTCCTTCCCCATATCGAGAATGAAAAAATTAAACAAAAAAGCTGCTACGCGCAGCCTTGTTTAAGGCCACGTTGTGTTGCATTTTCGGGTGACAATTTTCCATCCGAGCTAATGCGTACACGCATGGATGTCTTAGTGTGGAACAGGATGATCAGAGACAACAGTGACACAGGACAATCATAGGCCTTCAGTTTTCGAAACAGCAACTCCCGGTCAACAGAGTCGAAAGCAGCCTTAAAGTCGATAAATCCCATATATAGGGGCTGTGCTCTCTCCCCTTGCTGTGCCTTAATGACCCTGAGTAGCACAATATTGGGGATTGTTCCCAACCCCTTCACAAAACCCGCCTGTAAGGGGTCTGCCAGTTTCATTTGGCTCGCCCATGCTTGAAGTTCCCGCAGGATTAGACGGCAGTACAACTTTCCTGGAACATCAAGTAGTGATATGGGTCTATAGCTGCTTGGTTCCAGTCTATCCCCTTTCTTATAGATCGGGATTGTTATCGCTTGAGTCCACGTAGAGGGGAGGCGCTGCGTTTCATTTACGGTCTTAAAGATTTTATATACAACCGCCGCCCACACCTCAGGGAATTTTTTAAGTTCAAAATTAGACAGGAATTAGAATTCAAGGCAGATTTAATGAGCTCGACAATGTCCTCGAGTTCAAAATTCAGATGAAACTGACCCAGAGGACCAGGCTCAACCCAGCTACTACCCGAAGCATCTCGAGCATACAACAGAGTAAAGTGGTCAATCCATTTTTGAGTTTGGACTCCTATAACTTGATAACTTAACTGAGAACCCAATGTAGCATAATTGTGAGCTATGTACAGCACGTTGGCCTAAATGCTAAATAAATAACAAATCATAATCCTTAGAGCATTAATGCTCCTGTGCACTGAATGTGACTTGAATCTATTGGATTTTTGGATACTGTGTTATCGCAGCAACTGGAAATGTAGGGGATCTACTTTTCATATAATGAAAATACCTGACATGCAGTTACAATTGTGAGAATATGGAAGTAACTGACCATACAATGCTGAAGTGGCATATATATGGCAGTGCCTCTGCCTATTTTTTTGTTGTGTTTCTAGTTTATTGAAAATGTTAAAACATTTTTTATCATATACTTCACAAATCTTAATTCATTACAAATGGAAATACATTACTTCAGGCACAACATTCTAAAAGACATATTACAGACATTAATTAATTCAACACAACACAGCTCTTTCACGATTGACAACATTCCATTCCCTGTATCGCAAGCTGTTAAGACCTTGGCGGTCTACCTGGACTCCAACCTCTCTATGAACAGGCAGGTCAATGCCATTGCATCCACCTCAGCCTACCACTCTAAACTGCTCAACTCAGTTAGACCCTTTCTGTCAGAACAGAACTGGTTTACTATTGCGAGAGAAATAATTGGATCTCGGTTGAATTATTGCAATGCCCTCTTTGTAGGGACGTCTGCAAAAAACTTTACCAAACTACAAACTGTCCAGAATAATGCCCTTAGCACTGCCACTGGCATTTTAAAGAGGGAACTATCTCTGTAACCCCAAAGCAGATACACTGGCTCCCCATTAAAGAGCGGATAGTCTTTAAAACTCTCGCCTTGACCTTGACGCACAAATTCATCCATAACTTGGCACTGCTTTACCTTTCTCAAAGAATAGTCAAGTCTATATCAGCCAGACCTACAACAATTGCTTATACCAACAGGATCGCCATTCCTAGGACTCAGAGAATGCGCGCAGGTGGTTCCAGTTTCCTGGTCATGGCAGCGACCCACTGGAATACACTACCCCCTTACATTAGTAGCATTGAGTCACATTCAGCCTTCAGGAAAGCAATACAAACTATGCTGTTTGTTTAAATAAATATCCTAGGGTACTTGTCTCATGTAGACTGCATTCCCCATTCTATTTGTGGTGTAACCTTCATTGTAACTGTATAACAAACGAAAACTGTAACCACTTATGTAAGTATCATTGTGAGGCTACACGCTCACTGTAACCATGAGCTAAATAACCCTCCTGTAACTAAGACAATTTCATGCAACAGCGCCTCGATGCCCTTGGGCTGCTAGTGCGCTTTACAAATCCGAATAAATAAACAATATAATATCATATACTATATACCTATCCGGGCCTCCCTTTCTGACCAAGCAGATTACATTTTCCAGCTGTCCGACAAATTGCTCCCTTCCCTACTTTATTATGGTGGACTAATCGAGAAAAACATTACCCCCAAATGGTATGTGTATCACTATTAAAACATTCACTAAAGCAATGGTTGTTGAGAATATCCATACAATAGCCTAGCGAACTTGACTTGACTGTTTAAAATCCACTAATCGTCTAATTAACTTTCCCAGCCACATTTTCCTACGTGTTACGTTACAGCCACTCAGCCAACGTTTTAGCGTTTCTGCTTCTCCTGTCTTTTTACAGAGCCGACATTTTCTCTCTTATGGGGCCCCACCTTTGTAGGGAGCTTAGTAAGTTAAGATGCACGTGCATATAAATGTAACAATATTTTGGCCCTGGGAATCTCATCACTGAGGACTGCATCTCCTTATATGTCCCGTCAGGTGTGTGGTTAGCTCCCTTTGTAGTTTATACAATGATATTCTCTGCATATCTTTCACCATTTTAACATTTTCATTTTGTTGTATATCTTTACCAGACTTTCAATCAATGTAAGCGTTTCTGAATCAATTTCAGCAATTATCGGGTCACAGCAATCCCCAAAATTGCTCAATGCTTTGTCCTAATTATTGCTTAAAGACATATTCAAATAGCGAACACGATGGAGGAACTAATATTGCCTCAGCCTATGTTGTACTATTGGGCCTAACACTATTATATCATGACCCCATCCATGACATATAAAAGCAGTATCCCTGTTAAAATGTGGTTGGTATCTAAATACGAGGAGCCCATCATCAACCAAATGGGGAAAAAGGGTGGTAAATAGTTGCTCACCACCTGTGGAAATGGCAAAATGTGTGGTTACCCCAGCACAACTTGATTGAAAGTGACCCCAAATGAAGGACTTGCTGGCAAGTGAAGGATTGAAATGTCAACAAGTGGGGCAATCCTTCACTGAATACTTTGCACCCCTATCTAGACAAATGAAGCTGTTTTTTAGACACTGGGCCTCATTCCGAGTTGGGCGGTAAGGGATACCGGGCACCGTTAAGGAGACCGGTGCCGGTAATCCCTTACCGGCCAATTCCGAGGTCCCTTAGCAGGAACCGTAAAGGACGTGTGGTCTGACTACACGTTCTTTAAGGGACCCGTTAAGGGACCTTGTAGCTAATAACGGGCCCGCAATTAGCGGGCCCATTATTAGCGCCTTCCCATTGAGCCCTATGGGGGCACAAATGGGAATGGGGAATGGCATTTGGAAGGGGACTTACTAGGTCCGCCTAGGTCAGAATGTCCCGGTAAGTCCCCATTCCACCAGACTGGACCCGGACCCGGTATGGGAGGCAGCCATGGCGCTAATAGCGCCATGGCTACCGCCCAACTCGGAATGAGGCCCACTGTGTTGTCCCAGGTGGAACTGTAACACAATCTGATGGTTGATCTTACCATGAAATTGAATGTGCGCTGACAATTAGTGATGACTCGATTAGGGAACACCAGACTCTCGACATTTGCTTAACCAATCAAGCAGTATCAAGATGACTATCATCCACTAGGGAAATATATGTTATGGAAATGTTTGATGTTGTCAAGGCAGTGTGGTGTGGGGTGGGCATCAGTGGCTGTGAGCTCTACATGGAGTGGTGAATCTAACAGAGGGCACATAATAATGGCATGTTAGTTCTCTTTATGTTTATTATCTGATGTGTTTGTATATTGGGTAGGTGGTTCACTAACTTGATTGTTTAGTTGCTACTTTGTCCTACAAGTAACTTGACTTTCAGACGAGGAGCTTTGCAGTTGCCCTTCACTAGGTTCTCGTGGCTAGTGCTCTTACTATGTGCTCCCAGTGTGCTGAGAGCTGGGAGCACTCATGTTGTCAACGATGGCAACGGATGGTGTTAATACATAATTGTAAGATTGTAATTTTCCTTCCAAATTTACTGTCTAAAAACAGTCTCATTGAAAGGGTTGGCTTTTGTTTTTGCTTGCCTTTTATGTTTTTATTTTACAGCACCTTCATAGTCTTGATACACCTACTATAGTAAACATCTAGGTCAGTGTGCTCAGTGTCCACACACAAGGCCAGAATGGTGGGATCCACAAGTCCCAATGTCATGTTTGCCAGAGCTAAGACGGTGGTCAAACAAGTGCTGTGCACTGTAAAGAGTCTAAACTGTTCCAAAAAAAGGAAGAACGTTCTCTCCCACCTCACACATATGGGCTGTGATGAAGCCTTCAACTGGGAGACCCACAAACAGGAAGAGTAAACACAGACATTTGCCCAAGGTGGGGAGGTAATGTGTACTTCTCTGGCTACACTCTTGATATGCAATGTGTTAGCATTGATGGTGCTTGCCTTGTCACATAAAGATGGGGAGAGACTTGAGTCAGTTCTAGATGCACCTCAGGATCACTGTACACTTCTGTGCAATTCTCAGGTGCCTAGCTCTGAGGATCCACAGATCTTTCATAAAGCATCTCAAAAGACCCAAAAGGATGATGGGTCCTCATGAATCCTTGCTGGGGATTTTAAATAGGTGATGTATGACATTCTTGACACATCGACTGGTCATGCAAATATCAAACTGGCAAGTCAGGCTCCTGGAGCACTCAGGGCTGTAGTTAAGGGATATGTTGCATGAGATTCATGGAGACTTCAATTACTGAAAGCAGATTATACTTGCTACTCTTCGTCACACAATAGCTAATCCAGACTACAGTTCTTCTCTAATATGCTTGAGAGTTACACAGAGCTGAACCAACAATACTATAGGTAACATCATGCTCTCTGATCATGCGCTTGTATCTCAGTATTTATTTCCGAAGTTAGGAATTGCTAAAGTTGTTCAATTGGAGACTAAGCATGTCATATGTGAAGGATGGGGGACAAAGAAACAAGTACAGAAATACCAGAGTTTAACAAGCAGAATCAAACAGGTGATGTCTTTGATGGGATGGGAATCGTTTAATGGGTAAATGCGGGGATCCCTATTAGACCACATGGGCAAGAAGAGGAACAATAGGACAAAGTTTATTGTGAAAATGGAGAAGGAGATTCATGAAAATGAAGATTACTAAAGATGTACTGATGGCCAGGAAATTAGGAGAAGACTGGAGAGAGAATAAAGTTTGAGTTCATTAAGATGCTCTAGGAACGCTTTGAATATGCACTCTTCAGACTGAAGACTATATCGAATTGGGAGAAGGGGGTGGTAGGCTGCTATTCTATTGACTTAAATGCACCAGCAAGAAAGAACAACTACCAGAATAGGAAAATATTCTGGCACTATTACATGTGTCTCAGGTAAAATACAAAAGAATTCAAAACATTTTAAACATGATTTTACACCTTAGAAATCAACATGTAGGAGGAGACCCTGCTGAAATATCTTTGAGTCCAAGTGCTTCCATCCCCATCAAAGAATGATCAGTGCATGCTGTATGAGTCCATATTATTTGAAGTGGTATGGGTTGCCAAAATCTCACTGAACAGTAGGAAGGCACAACGACTGGACAATTTATCAACACATTAGGTGCCAGCAATAGATCAAATTCATAGAATGTTCCAAAAATCCCTACAGTTTCCCATGAAATCTATGACCCTCTCCAAGGCTGTTAAAAAGGCAATGACCCACTGCATGTGGGAGGTAGAGGCCAATGACTCTCTGCAATATAGACTGCAAGTATGTTGCTAAGGTATTGACAGGGAGGCTGGAACGGGTAATCCCTAAGGTGGTTCACCAAGTCACCAAGTCCAATGCAGCTTCATCAAGGAACAGAATGTGACTGACAGTAGGCAAAGATATTACCGACATTGGTGAAGCACCAAAACACACAAGAGGCCTCCACTGTCATATTGTTTGAGGTGGCTTTATGGCGTGCCTTTGGGGTGGCTGGCAGGTAGAGGGGGAACAGGATGCAGTGAATGGCTGCATCACTTACCTTGTGGTCATCAGAGTGGTGATGATGAGATCAGCTGAACAAGGGGGGCTGGATCTGATGAAGAGCGGAAACAGAGAAGACATAAGGGAGAAGCAGAGATGAAAGGGGGTTGCCGGCATGGCAGCCACAGCCGGACAGCCAGACAGGAGAGAGGCCTTAGTGGGGCAACGGCTTCGCCTGCCAGATCCCTCAGATTGGTCAGTTAGGCTGGAAAGACTGCTAATCCTCTTCTGTGATCTAGGCAGGACAGAGCAGCATAGGAAATGCTGTGAGATTGTTGTAATGGCGGCATTGGCGGCAGCCAGTAATAAGAAGACACAGAACCTTCATTCAAGCTGTTTCTGACTGGCAGGGCCCACCATGTAGACCGCCTATTCAGTGTAAGTGTGGAGGGCATGAATCCTGTAGGTAACGGGCATGGTGAAGATGGTGGGAAGTCCACAGAGCCAACGGCCTGCAGCCCTCCTCGAGCAACTCCAATGCAATCAAGATGGTAATCATACAAATTTGAACTACTGCCTTTCCACGCTGCCTATCCATGTATATGATTGAATATTTGGTGAATCGAAAAATAGGAGTTGAAATATAGTGATAAACTATTAGCATTTCTGTCTGGAAGGGGCAAATCAGACAACTTGACATAGGCCTAGACCTGCCCAGTTTTGAGATACATCATATCACCTAGAGCTCAAGATACAAACACAGAGGAATTCCTGCTGAGAGTGAGGATCTGTGTGTCCAGGTTTAGACGCTGGACAAAGGCCAAGTGCCAACACAGGCCTTGATGACAACAGCAAACGTGCAGAAAAAGGATATCAATCTTCTTGGTGAGTACTTTAGGGATTTCTGGACATGGATACCAGGGAGTATCAGGGAGGTGGGGTAGCAGTCCTTTGCACCTCTCTAACACCTCCTGGTGGCTGAAGCCAGTGACTACAGAAAAATCTTGTTCTCTGCTTTGTGCTGACTGGTACCTCAGTGTACTGGTAATATCTGCAAGGAAAACGTATAGGTAGCTACCTTTTGAGACGTAGTGGTGAGCATGTGTCCTAGACCAATGGATGCACAGCGAGTACCCGGGGTTGAAGAAAGCATTGTCTAGTCCAAACAGAGATTTAAAGGCACAGGGGAGCAGCTTCTGGGAGCATAGTATAGAGCACTGGCCAGGAATGTGACAAGAGACAATGTGACACACAAGCACTGCATAACCATGCATGAACTGGATTGTTTGAGTTTTTCAGGTGAAACTATTACATAGGCCAGTTTGGACACAAATTCAACTTTCTTTTAGCTGTTTTATGGGCACTGATTCCTGCTGGAATTGGTGCCATGTTTCTGGCTCACTTACACATATGCTTTGGCAACATGGTAGGGTGCCCCCACTCTGGGATGCAGCTGTCAGACATATCCGGAGGAAGACACTTGGAGTGGAAGTCACTGTGAAATATGACATGTTTGTGCTGGGGGCTAAAGACAATCTGAAAGACTTACCGTAGGGTAAGGCTTTCAGGTTTAGGAAAGTCACAATGCTTGCTAAAATAGTAAGGAGATGAGTAAGTCAGGATTGTTCAACCACAAGGGAATGATGTGTGAGCACCAATGACATGTTTTCAAGGTACATGGCAACATGTCAACGAAATGGATGTTAGAGAAAATGATGAATTAGTTGTTCTACATCTGACCCGTGGGTGTTTGGAGTGGGAAACTAATGCATATGGGTATTCATTAAAATGACCATGCCATTCCCTAACCTTATGTTTTCTAAATTATAAGGCTGTCTAATGAATGGTGGATTAAGCATGTTTCTGACTTGTATTAGTCTTTTCTGTAAACCTTGAGTTGTGTGATTATCTACCACAACTAGAGATTCTTTAAAATAACCACAGTCTTCCTTGACCTACTGTCTTGCAATTAATTAGGCCATTTGGTAGACAGTGATTTCATAATTTGTATGAATTCTATGGGTTCCCCATATAAACCTTGATATTCACTGTGCCTATATACTTATCATTCACTAATAATATATATATTATTTTTGAAACTCGATTTCATGCCAAATGCAGTCCCTTTTCTGGCCCTTTCATGAAGTTCACACAGTGCTGTCACAACCCTTTGTGGATGCAGAGTTAAATGCAGAAATGTAGGTTATGTTCAGACTGTTTTGCAGCCTGTGGAGTGAGGGTTCTAAAATGGACAGATTCAGCAGTTGAGAGCAGAAGTAGAAGAAGCAGAGGCAGAGCTCTTTACTTCTGTGCTTATGTTCGCACAATAAATACTTGGACACAAAATATATTTCGCCACTAGTGTCCTGTGTAAGCAGACACCACAGATTGGCGATGACTCTGGACCTGCTCTGACTCACCATACATCTGATGAGCCCTGCCAGGAACTGGGCACCGAGGTGCCAAGGTGGTGTCCAAACCATGTTTGAAAAGGCCTCCAGGTACATCCAACTTTTCTGGGGAGGCGCACATCCAGACCCTGCATTTGGGGGTCACGACAAGTTTGGGAAAGCGTTGGGTGAAGAGGGCACTCCAGGAACTGTCGCCGATGCATGCGATTGATCACGCCAGTTACGCACCATCGCTAGGCATCAGCATTAATAAAGCCTACCCATCATAGCGATCACCGCTTCTGGAGGAGCACACTGTGTTCTATACAGCCACAAGAGGTGACAATTTAACCACTCACTGAAAGGATGTAGACAGTAGCATGAATGGCCCAGTGATTGCACTCACAGAATCGATTTTGGTGCACAGCATTTTGTGTACAGCCTTGTTATGTGTGAGGAACATTACATTTTATTTTATTTTCTTGTTTCTCTTAAAAAAAAAACAAGGGGATTGACACAGCAGTCACAAGCTCACAAAGAGACACAGGCGACATGGCCATGCAGAGTGTCCCTCCCCTGGTATCGTTCCTGCCTAAAGTGGGAGAACTATCAATAGCATGGAAGAGATGGCTCATGTCTTTCCACCATTATGCAAATGTTGTCAGTGGCACGAATTACATCGTTCACAGAAAACAGTCCTTGCTCTACATTGTCTAGGGTCAGCGGGACAGGAGAAGTTTGAAGGACTTCCTGACTTACATGAGGAAGAATGTCTGAATATGAATGAATGTGAGAAGTCTGTCAAGAAAATGAACATGCATTATTAGAATAAAAGAAGCACCATATTAGAACGCTACACATGTGCCAAAGACTGCAGGAAGAACGGGAGAGTGTAGAACAATACATTACAGCACTATGGAAGTTGGCCAGGTCTTACAATTTCAATCAATAACTAGACGAGAGGTTGAGGGATCAGTTCATTTAGAATGCAAGAGCAGTAACATCACAGAGAAATTGTGGGCGGAAGCTGACCCCTGCTCAAAACTGTGCTACAAATTGCTAAAGAGGTTGAGTACACTGAGAAATGTGTCAGATCACTGGAGGGTAGGATGAAGGAAGCAGCGATTAAAGTTACTCTGGAGGCGATTCCAGTATTGCCTGGCATGCCAACAGAGGTGATATTAGCTATGGGTAATCGCGCGCCAGGAAAGAATTGAACCACAGATGACAGATACTACAAAAGGGCATGTCAAAGTTTGAGAACACAAGAGGGAGAGGTACATTTCAAGTAAAAAGTCAAAGTACCCCAAGGCGATGTTATAGATGCAATAGTGTATCACACTGGTCCAATAACCCAGTTTGTCCTGCCCTGAGGATTACATGTAGGATCTGCAATGGTAGAGGTCACTTAGAGCCCCACTATGAATTGGATAGATGAAGCATGCAGCCATGATGATGGAGATGAGGGCATATTGTCTGTGTGGAATGAGGAAGAAGATTTGGAAAGTCCAAAGCATCCGTTTTCATCAAGGAAGTGCCAGTTTTGATAATGATCGATTCTGGAGAACAGTACACCCTTCTACCTGAGGCTGAATGGGAGAAATGTGGTCACAGATATCTACACAAAGTCAATATAAATCCAAAAGCCTACGGTGGAGTGAGAATGGACATGGTAGGTTTGTTCTGGGCAACACTACGATTTAAAGCAAGGGAAGCCAGCAGAAAAGTATATGTATCAAATAGGGCATCAATCCCGTTTTTGAGTTGGGCTAATCAGAAGAAGCTAGAAGTTTAGCTTGATCTGAATGTAGAGAATCTAGTGTTTTCAATAGTAAATCCTCCAAAAGAGATGCAACTAATACAGGAAGAAGTATTGTGAGATAATATGGGTAAGTAGGTGGATGAGAGTGGAGCTGGAAGAAGCAGAGACAGGGTTCTTTACTTGTGTGCTTATGTTTGCACAATAAATACTTGCACACAAAATAAACCTTCGGCTCTCGTGTCCCATGTAAGCAGACACCACATAACCTGTATTGATTTTAATCTGTGTTCTGCAGTTCCTATAATCAAGAACATGTCCAAGGAAAATCAAACCTCTGTGCTGCTTCATAGATATTTGATAGAGGAGCATGCAGGTTTTTATTCTACCTGCTCTAGATCCTAGACAGCCTTGGCACCAAAGACACAATCACTGGTATCAGAGCAATCAGGCTTTGTTAACACATTAACTGGAACAATGTCATAGTCCTTCAGAATTTCAGCTACAGTGAAGACCATACGTTCAAACCTTTGATCATGATTCTGTACCAAGCAATGCCTTTGATGGGGCTTACATGCTCTCAAGAATGACATGATTTGTGTGATTAAAGATGGGTGGCGAAGGAGGCATTATCTCGTTGATCTTCCGAGCAATTATTTCTCTGCCTTGGGAAAAGTACTGAGGAAGCCCGCTTACTGGATGGAACATTGATCTTGCTTCACCCACTTTCTATCTCTGTGATGCAGCAAAGAAAGCAGGGAAAGGCTGCTTAGATGCAGGAATTAGTTCAATTCAATGGACCACTCTGTCACCATCCTGGTGGTCCCAGAGGTGATCTCTCCAATGTTCTATCCAACTGCCTTCATTGTGGCCCAGACATTGGGCCTCATTACACGGTAGGCGGTAAGGGATTACTGGCACCGGTAAGGGCAACGGTGCCGGTAATCCCTTACCGCCCTACTACAAGGTCCCTTAGCGGGTCCCTTCCTTAACGCCAGGTCTAACCTGGTGTTAAGGACGGGACCTGTTAAGGGACTTCAGAGCTAATAACGGTACCGCAAATTGCGGTACCCATATTAGCTACTTCCCCATTCCCATTGAGCCCTATGGGGGCTCAAATGGGAATGGGGAATGGTTCCCGGAATGGGGACTTACCGGGTCCTCCAAGGTCGGAATGACCCGGTAAGTCCCTATTCCGGGAACACGGACCCAGAATGCGGTAAGGGGGTAGCCATGGCACTAATAGCGCCATGGCTACCGCCTACCGTGTAATGAGGCGCATTGTCTTTCTACAGGATCAGGAGGAATGGTGTCAGGTAATATTATCCCCACCAAAAATATCGCTGTATTTATGCTTGTTGGGAACGGCCATAGGCTATATTTTTAGTGGGGATAATATTAGGGTTTTTTGGGAGCGGGGGTGTCCCCCACTCCTTTTGTAATAATAGAGTGGTTGCGGGGGTGTCCCCCACAGGTTCCATGCCTTAATATTGCCGCAAAAACATGGCGATATTTTTTTATGGCGAGATTTTTGCGGGGATATTAACACATGGAACCGGATGTAGAGGAACAAAACTCTACCTGAAAGGGTTATAAAGAGATGATAGTCTGGAAAAGTGGAAGTCAAACCAAGGTAAAACGAAAAAACATTTAGGTGAGCACCTTACTATGAGAAAGTCAACTCATGCAAAATGGAAAACGAGGTTATCACACTCTTCCCCGTGTCTAGTGAACCATTTTTTTCTTAATGTAAATATTTTGCGCTGTAGAAATCCAATCAATGCACTCACACCAAACTTTACATGTGACTCAAGAAAATGGGAGGGTCTGTTCTTTAGTGCATGCGTTTTAAAATCTAGATCCTGTTGGACGATCATAAATTATGTAATGAAGGTATCGGGGAGCTTGTGAATACCTCAAGTATTGAACCAAGACCGACTGCTGACTACTCAGGGATGCAATTTTAACAACATTGCATCAGTTGGGATTTATGCAGTGATACAACCAATAGAGAATGGCAGAGCAGCAATGTCAACATGTAGTCTTCAAGACAGAATATTGCATCTTACTCTCATGACCCCAGGACATGTCACTCCAAACAGGGTCAGCAACCACTTCAAGGGGCGATAGCACGACACATTGGCCCCCAGAGCACTATTGTGGCGGTCAGGCAAGTACAAGACCAGGGAAAGCACTTCCCGGAACAAACAAGATCACAGGACGAGATCACGCAAGATTACAAGAATCTTGCAGGATTTCCTGTGATAAGCTTTTGTAAGCCCCTAGTGCCTGTCAGCATGGGCCAGACTTTGCAGGAAGCCTAACTGGACGACCAGTTTCCTTAGTAGTCAGACGATAAAAGATGAGGAGAATCTAGAAGACAGAAGTAAGAAGAAAGCAAATTCCAGGGGAAAGTAGAATCCAAAGAGAGGACGAAGACCAGAAGAAAGCAGCACTCACAGGAACAGAAGGAAAGAGCCCAAAGATGAAGAAATAGAGCAGAGAAGAAGACAATCTTAGCTGAGCAACGCCCATGCCAGGTTTGCCTCGTGCTTCTTTGCCACAGTCAGTCAGGGCCCAGGCCAGAGTGATTTATGAAAGAAGGGACACAAGGTTTGTTCCAGCCACCACTAAGGCCCCACTGGCCTGCCCCATTGGGAACTACTCACCAAGACCACTACCGCTAGTGGGGGATCCCCTGGGGTTCTCCCCAGACCTACAACATATCAGAGGAAAGGAAAGAAAGAACATTGAATCACGCACTTGCACAGGATTTTACAATACTTTAAGACTTTCCACAAATACAGACACAAAGGATCATCACGAATTCAGGCATCTACAGACATGAAGTGGGCAATGACCCAACATTCAAGTGCTTTGCAGAACCCACTACAGGGTGCGGATCAACCACTGCAGTTTTGTGTTGCATCCTGTTGCATGAACTCAAACTCCACAGTCACCCTCGCCACTGGTGGACAAGGTTGGGAGCAGCAGAGGATCTTCCCTTGATCACCTACATGCCAGATCGGACAGGTGCATACACTAAGGGTGGGGGAGCAACAGGTGGGAGGAGGGGAGCAACGGGTGCTAAAGGTTAATAGCCACTACAATGCCCTTTCTCTTTTGCAGCACCGGACACTACCCACAGAGAGAGAGAGATAGGGAGTGAATACAAGATAGAAGGGCACACCACCAGAGGGAGCTGGGAAGAAACCAAGCCCTCAACCTCCATTGGGCGATCCTGATTGGCAGTAAGTGATATTAGTCGGACATCACTTCCATGATGTCCCCAGAAGTGGGCTTCCAGATAGGACCTTAGACTTACTAGCTACAATTCAGCAGCTTTACATGGAAGCAGTTGAATGACCTCAGGAACATCTAGATTAAGGGCTGCATTCCGATTTGGAAGGTAATGGTAAAATTGATTTTACCACCAGCGATAATGCAGGCAGAATCAAACAAGTAAGTGTGCCTATTTTTAGCTTCACCTGAAAGATAAAGGCAACATTTCCAAAGTGGTCTCAATATTATTATTTTTTGTACTTTTGTTACTTTACAGAAGGCATGCACGGATACAATACAGTAAGAAAGGTTTAGAGACTGGGCCACGGTATGGGGAATGAAAAGGTTGGTATCTCCTCCCACTACCTTCCCAATGTAATGCATGCATTGGGCCTCATTACGACCCAGGCGCTAAGTGGTTAACGGCGCAGTAAAAGGCTGCGGCGCCGTTAACCACTTAGCGCCTTACTACGAGGTCCCTTTGCGGGATACGACCTGAACGGCTGGTCTGGACCAGCCGTTAAAGTAGGGACCCGCAAAGGGACCTCGTAGTAAGGCGCTAAGTGGTTAACGCAAAGGGACCTCGCAGGCAATTACGGTACCGCAATTTGTGGTACCGTAATTGCCGCCTTCCCCATTCCCATTGAGCCATATGGGGCAAAAATGGGAATGGGGAAGGGCTATGGTGAAATGGGGAAATACCGCCCGCCAACCTTGGAGTGGGGCGGTATTTCCCCATTTCACCATGGCGGACTCGTTACAACACCGGCACCAACCATGGTGCTAATAGCGCCATGGTTTATTGCCGGTGTTGTAATGAGGGCCATTGTGCATTCTAAAATATACAGCAGTGGTACGAACCACTACTGCACAGTGTCCTTTTCCACCTTCACATTGAAAGCGGGAATCTATAAAAAATTAAATAAAACGATGGTTATCACTGCTTGCAGTGCTATTGATGGAATGCCTTATGAGGTACTTCAGCAATACCACCTCTGCCAGTGGTAAAGTCTGAACTGGGCATGTTTTCTAAAAGGCCTGATGGAGCTTGTAACTTTCTCCTGAAGTATATATCACTCCAAAAATTCACCCAAGTGAAAATGTGCACCCGTGTAAGAACGTTATGCTTGGCTCAGCCAATTAGAAACAAGTATTCTGTGCACATTCTGGGCACTATTACCCAGTATTTGCCCGGAAGCTTTGCTCAGTGCTAGGCTGCAACAAGCCAAATAAGCCAAATAAGAGCATGTGGAAAAGCCGAACAAGAAATTCTAGGAAATTTATAAGGAGAAACAACTCATTGTTGCTGTTCACAGTCTGTGATGGAGATTTCTTTTGTGTGTTCAAGTAATTCTTTTAACCACAAAGGTGTGCGAATTATAAATCCCGAAACACACAAAAAAGGATCCAAAAGGCACAATGGCACCCACGGTTTCCAAGTGACTAGGAAGTTATCAGTGGGCTAAAAGAGGGCCTAAAATGACACAGTATTATATGGCTGTATAAAGATGGTGTACATGTAGTGTGAGAGAGTGGGGTGGGATTTGGAGTGGTTTGGGTTCTGAGTTGGCTCATATGTTATTTATTGATTACAAGCATTCAAAGGTATCTTCCTATTTGCCAACATCTTGTACTGCCTCTGTTTTCCTGCGGCTATCCTATGAAGGCAAGTGCTGCAGCTACACTGCAAAGCAGTTCTGTAAGATAAGCCCTACTCGGCAGGGAAATAGTCTTACAAGTAAGTTGTTGACATGGAAATTGAAAGCAAATTTCTTCTAGCCCAACTTAGACACTTTGCAGAAATACATTTGTATGGACAAACCACTTGATGACAGTGACTATCACGTGGTTCCACCCTTGGCCAATCTTACTGTGTTCATTGGAAGGAAAAATGGCATTGTCAACTACTGATAACCACTGTACTGTTGAAAGAACTCTTCACTTTCGAAGGACTAACTGATACTGTATCGTTGAAGTTGTGCTGCCCCTGACTCTGTGATCGTGTACGTGCTAGCAAAACAAAGGAATTACTTGAGCCTAGAGCAAATGGGGCTAAAGTGACTTTGTCTGCACATTATGCGCTAGTAATGGCATAACCTTCTTCACTAAGAGCAATTGACTTGATGTGTTCTTTTAGCATTTGCCCCCGGCCCGGCCCGTACACATTCAGATAACTGAGGTCCTTCTTATCCACACTCTGCAAACGTTTTTGACTACTACTAGCATCAGCTCCCTACAGGGAGTTCAATGGGGCTACATGATGCTAGTTCTATTTCAAAAATTCTTGGGCCACATTATATGTTTGCCAATCTGTAATTAACGTGCCGCTAATTCCGTTTAGCGGCATGTGTCCGGAATGGCAAGCTATATGTTTGCCAGTGGGGTGGCCTGATTTAGAACCAGTCAAGAGCGGGAGGTAAGTCAGGCACCCCACCAGCAAAAAACAGCCTGTATTAGCGGGACCGGTATTACTGGTGCCGGTAACACCGGCAATGAATGGGGATTAACCTATCCTTGCCGGCACCTGTAATCTGCCTGTAATTCCAACAGACCAAATGCCGTTAACAGTGTTACCGTTTGGTGGTATCCCGCTGGATTTACTGGCAGGATACCACCACAAATATATGGAGGCCCAAGTGTTCCTCAGGTAGCAACTTCAAACCCTGCTTCCCTGTCTTTGATGTGGGTACAGTAAGCGTTCTTATGCAATGTGTTTTAGTAATGTTTAATAATGCAAATTCACGTGACCTTATTTCATTTCCTCACAGGTATTTTAACTTCCCTGACACCCCAGTTTATCACAATATGTAGAGAGAAACAGTTTGCTTTATAACATGATATGATATGATATGATGAGTCATTTATAACATGCCTGTACACAAGTGTTTCTAGGTGCAATGAGACAAGGGAGGGAAGACAGAGGGAGGACTAAACAAGTGATCTTACTAGGCCTTGTGTCATTCAGATAACGCTTAGTACACAGGGGGGTATAGGGGGAAGTGCCAGGGAGAGGGAAGGGGAAATGCAATCAGGGTGGAATTGCTCTGAGTAAGTGCAGCCAGGGCAGCAAGGCTCAGAGTAAGTGCCAGGAGGCTGGGGACTGAGGGTTACAGTTACAGCCCCACAAGTGCATGGTAGGCCCGGAAGCAGTGCATGGGGCTACTAGTCAAAGAGGAGCCTGGTACCCAGTGACACTCTGAGGGTAGCCAGGAAACCAGTCAGCACAGCAGACAGGTAGGTTAGCAGGAGAGAGCGTGAAAATGAAGGTCTTTAGCTGCTTATGGAACTTCAGGTGGCCCAACTCAAGGTTGGCAGAGGCAGGTAGGCCATTCCAGAGGGAGGCACCTGCAGAGGAGAGATATATCCCCCACTCTCTGCCTGGGAAAGCGTCTGACCCTCAGAGAGTTTGAGGTGGTTGAGCCAAGGGCTCAAGAAGTGAGGTGTTTTGGAAGAGAGAGTTTGATGAAGTGCAGACTCCTACCCCAGAAAGCCTTCAGGACGATTTAGCATGTTCACCCAGTTCACCCAGCATGAGGAGCCCATGGGCCTCATGCTGGGTGATGGCTATTTACTCAGAAACAAAAGGAGGGCTGGCAGTGCAGCCCTCCTCCTGTTTCATAGTACGGAGCCATCAGGCAACCCACACTGCACGGTTGCACCTGCTGCTTGCAGGTGTCTGCACTTCGGTTTAGAAAGAAAGAAAAGGCAATGCCTTTTCTTTTCTTCTAATCTATAGTGCTGACACCTGCAGGCAGCTCGTGTAACCATGCAGCCGCTACATGGGCTGCCTCAGGTCAGCATAGCTGGGGCTAGTCGGGGGTAGGCCCCGGCAGGGCCCCGGCTAAGGAGCCTTTTCTGGAAACTGCTGGAGCTTGGCCCTGGCTAGCCCTGGCCCACTTAAAGCACTGACAAAAAAAAAACAGATGCCAAACACCTTGATCAATGATGGTAAATTATCAAAATGATCATGCAAATGTGCATGAAAAAAGAACATTGATTGTCTAGGAGTGTCAGACCATCAAAGCACAATAGTGAAACATTACTTGGCGGTCCATTTACTGCCCATAGAGGGCAAGATGGTGTTTACATATCATCCTGATACAGAATTATGCCACATCACCTCTAACCAAATGGATCCAACCTAAAAAAAAAAAAGACGGTCATGAGCAAATGGTTAGCAGGAATATATCGTTTATGCATGCACTATTTTGGTTTACTCTAGCTTTGTCGTTTCCTCCTTTCTTCCTTCCTTCCTTCCTTCCTTCCTCTTCCTTCCTTCCTTCCTTCCTTCCTTCCTTCCTTCCTTCCTTCCTTCCTTCCTTCCTTCCTTCCTTCCTTCCTTCCTTCCTTCCTTCCTTCCTTCCTTCCTTCCTTCCTTCCTTCCTTCCTTCCTCCCTCCCTCTCTCCCTTCTTTCTTTCTTTTTTTCTTCTCTTTATTTTGGAATAAAGCCCCAGCTACATCACATATTCCCTTTACATAACATTGCTACATTTCTTTTGCAAAATCTAACAGGATAATGTGTAAATAATAAACTGAAACTGACACAGAATACCACTTAGCACTCATCTAATCTGATCCCGAGTGCTTCTGACCTGGGGTTTGTCATTTCAGGTTCGGTTGGAAAAGTACTTGTATACGGATATTAAATATTGTAATTGTCAATGTGAGATGTCTTGACAGCCAATGCTTGTGGCATGGAATAGGGTACGGAGGCTGGAGCAAAATGTGAACATCAAGGTCATCCAATAAAGTTTGAATCAAAACATGCAGCTGAGATTTGTAACTACATATAACATAAACCAAGCACTCTTGCAGGACAATTTTGCACCAGCATTTGCAGTGGTAGAAAATGTTCCTAATGTAAAATTGTATTGAAGAACTGTGTTTTTGCACCAGGGCAAATGCTGGCGCAAAGGGGCATTAGACCAGCAAAACATTCCTGTAATAATGACCGACGATTAGAAAAAGAAATGAAGAGAGTCAAATCCACTGGTCTTTTATTGAAAGTCCTTACAACATATCCGTAATAATGAAAACACAAATAAAAATGCATTTATAAAATCAAAAGTTTCTGTGTTTGCTGTTGTTCATTGCATTTTACATTTATAGTCAGGAATGTGTGTTTTGCTCACAAGGAATGGACCTAGCTCAAACAAGATGCAAGCCGAAGTGTAAGTCCTCACTTAACTATTTTCAGGTGAACTGTTAGTCTCTTCTGGTTACATAAACACTGGCCTTTTAAATCAACAGATTAAGGACAAAGCCTTCAGCTGACATTACCTGCTAGCAAGCCCCATAAGATGCTTTTGATCTCTGTACCATCCAGTATGTCATTTCAATTTACCTTAAAGTCCTAATTACTTGGTATTTGAATGATGTACAACAGAACAGTGAAAGCCCTAAACATTAGTTTACTACAGGACCAAAACATAGGTCTGTACCCCTCTAAACAAAATTACAAACATGCATGATATGTGTGACCATGTGTAGGATGGGATGCACTGCTTGATTACTATTGTTTCCAGCAAGAGGAGAATATTGAACTGCACCAACACCCAGCACAAGGTTATCAGCCAATACCTATGTATAGTGGGCACCAACATGTATGTCAACATGCTAGTTATAAGGGCGATATGGAAGATCCGATAACGTGAAGGCCACATACCCATTTCCAGGTGAGAATCATTTTAATAGTCTATGCCTTGCATTTACCTCTTGGACAAATGAGCAACTGCTCTACTCAGTGCTTGCCTGCAAGTTTCCACTTATTAAAATAGCTTTAATTTCATGCATACTTCAAACCATCCAACCAAGCGAGGTCCCAAGCTGAAAAATGTAAACATTCCACACAGAGATCATGTTCTATGTTCTTAGATAGCCAAGTTTTTTTTTCGTAGACTTTATTGCTGAAAGATTTACAGCTGAAAATACTCATCAACATTTTGTATTTTATTCGAGGTGTTCCCCCAAGTCTCCTTCCCTATTATCTAGTCCCTATTCCCCACACACCCCAACCCCACACACCCCAACTCCTTATATGACCTTACCAACCCCTTTCACCCATATTTTTCGATGAGTTGTTATTCAGCTGAAACTTTTCTGCAACAAACTCAGTGACAAAAGCCTGGCAATGTAACAACATCGTACCCAGAGATTCATATGTAGGCATTGGGAACAGGGAGTTGTGTCAGCATAACACAGCTTTTGAATGTATCCACACTAGAATTGTACTGAGTTAGGTAACGCTGCTTCTGAGTTCAGCCGCACTACGATTGTAATCGCTGCTTTTAAATTTATCCAGAAAAGAAATGTACTCATTTGGCGTCTGCTGCTTTTGAATCTAGTCTCACTTGAATTGTACTGAATTATTTGTTTAGATTTAGTTTAGACGCGGCAGTCTGAAAATCATACAACAGGACCACAGCAAACACTCGACAACATATAAGGAAGAACCAGCAATGAAACTACTCAACACCCAGATATCACCTGAAACCAACTAACCACCCCCTTCTCATCTCCACACCGTCTCACCTCTCACGTACTATACACTTCCAAAGGGCTAATGAAACAACCCACCAAACCCACCAGGATACATGCAAACTGCATACCCCTCTAATCATAATACAAACTCACTACCTCCAAACAACAAACAACTCAGACACTGGATGCCACCCTTATTGACACAAGTCCAGTGCACATAACAAAGCACACCTAGAAAGCTCACACGCACTGACACCAGTTCTTTCTGGTTTTGCATTTGAACTGGAGCTCCCAGCCCTTTAAGATGAGGCGGCAATACCATTGAGATGGATGGGGATGCAGACATTATTGAAACATCAATAATCAAAAAGACTCAGGTAGTTGGCAAAAGGATAACTGTTTTAATATCAATTATTTAAAAGAGGGAGTACAATGGACATCAACTGACGTCGCAGTGTAAGAACTCTCAATGCATCTTAAAAAAAGACATTCTTTTATAGCAAAAAATCGTCATAGGTGACGTTAACCAATGTATTACTAAAGGCATCCGACGTGGCATACTACAAAAATCTAGTGAAAAGTGTGATTGGGTCTAATAAAATATCAAAGAATACAATCCATACTTGTCTAAGGCAGTGAAAGAAAGTGATTTGTTTCTTACTATCAGGTAGGGCAACTAAGCTCTCCCCATAAACAGGTCACTATGAACATCACTAAATACATGACGTCCTATTGGCTACACAACTATAGGACCCTTGATCATGCGGTCTCCTACCATTGGTTTGCACTCTAACCTCTGTCAGTACTTTTCCTCCTACGATAGCAGCATGCAGACTAAGCTTCCAGGTGCTGGTGAGCTAGTCTGAATCATAGCTTCCCACTAATTAGCATATTCATCCATCATCACCTCAATGGCCTGCTGTCAATTAAGAGCTGTCAATTAGGACTTTGAACTTGTCCTTGGGAGTGTTCTTAGCTCTCGAGAATTCAGGGGAGTGAAGGAGCGCTCGGCCCTCATGCATAGGTGTGACCATCTTGTTTGTCTAACTTCATCCATCCTTGTACGTGACTGAAGACCACAAAATTGAGTTTCAAGTGTATTTTAAATACTATTTTCTAATAAATCTCTGACGTCTTCCTTGTTTTGTTCATGCCTCCTGAACAGGACTTTTATTCTTTCACACAATTTGTATCCAGTGTTTGCTCACTCAGGCCTGATAAGACCTTGGCTTCTTGGCTTTGCTTCATGGCTCATCGAGCTTCGCCTTTCTGAGATTCAGTTTGTAATTCATTTGTTTTCCTACTGCGACACACTGGAAAAGAGGCATTCCTTTTTTTTAGCCCAGCTCTGCTTTAGGTCATAGTGGAAACATCCAATCTTCACTCACTTATATACATATGTATATGTTAGCGCAGGCTTCCATCTATTCACTTTTAAGGTAGCCTCAAGAATACTTCATGTGCTTGTGTTTCTTTTGCATTTGTCCATGTTTAAACTGACTTGATATCTTCCTCTATTTTGTAGCATAAGTCTCTTCATCTTGATCCCAAGATGCCACTTATCTTCGATCCTTTCTTGATGCCTCATAGAATATCAACATTCTTTTAGTCTGCATCTCTTCTATGTACGTCAGGTTTGATTCTGTGTGATGTCACCATTCATATTGGCCATTCATTGGCTCTGCTTCTGCCAGGATTTCATTCAGATGGCCATCATGCTTTCTTGTATGCAGGTATGGTTTTCTCAATGGGAACCTTGCTTCCAGGATTCTCCTTGGTATCAGTATTTTTACTGGTACCCCACGTGTCTCACACTCTGGTTCCCAACATATAGGCAAGAGGGGCGAGGCGATTGAGGTGGGGGTACTTAGCTCCTTCTCTACACATGCATCAACAGATGAGCAGAATTTCTATCCTATCCTTTCTCCCTCACTAACCACCTCTACTCTCTATTATTAGAGGTCCACTTGAGCTCCCAGAGACCCTGCAAATGGCAGTGGTGCGCAAAATATAAATCAACATAACAACATATATTCTCATACATACATCACATGTAACACTTTCAATGTCCAGCCCCCATTCAAACTTGCCACCCTTTAAATGTTTTGTAGCCTTCCCTTGCGCTATTTCCAATTGGACTATAACTACTCTCTCCAGTGAAATGAGGGGAAAAAAGAGAAAGAGATGTGAAGGTATGAAAGTGACTTTTGACTCACTGACTACAGAGTTGTAGTGGCAGCCAATGAGGAGGGAAAGCGTGGGGTAAGTGTACACTAAAGGTGTTTCACAATGGTAATTTTCAAATATCAGATTTTTATTTATTTAGTTTTGCAATTATTAAGTGCACAAAACACTGGGGCATCAAGGCACTGATATGGCCTAAATGGAGAAATTATGAGACAATCTTCTGTAAAGACAGGTGTCCGAAAGGGTTGTGTGGTACATACCAACCTATTGTACTGTTCTGGAATTATTAAGAGAGGTTTGTTGTTGTCCAGCAACTGAATGTGCCCAGTGTGGGAGGCCAGGATGCTCTGCTTCTACTATCTGTGTAGAACACTCTGGTACTCTCACACATCAAAATAACAATGCACAAAGGGCTGGGTACTTTTTCTAATTACTGCATTCACAAAATCTGGTGTTTAACGAGAGCAAAAAAAAGAAGCAATCGTGATTGCCTAGTTAATGCTCAAGGGAGAGATTTGGTGTAAATGGTAGATATATAGAGGCAGCATTTCATCTTGAATACCTGAACATCTACTTTGATAATAAAACAGGGTGGGACAACAAGTGGAAAGGACTGGGAACACATTGAGTCAACCCCTGATGGTGTTCTGTGGTTACGTAGGAGGTTAGCAGGAAACTCCTCTGCACAGACACTTGATGTCCGCCATTGAAAGCCTGTCCGTTTTGCTAAATACAGTACATAAATCTGCGGCAATGCACCATGTCGAACAGCGACTCCAGCTGAAAATATCTTCAATAGAAGTCTCTTTTCATTGTCAAAGGGAACTCCCACTAAACCATTGCATCTAGAGACTGTGGTGTGTCCTATTACTGATCATATCACTCTTGTACCAAATGCACATTAACTTACTTTATGAGGTAACCCAAAGCCTGGAGTATACCAAGCTGCATTGAAGTTTAGATGCTAAGATGTATTAGGCTTGGGTTTGTATGAAGATCCAGTGACTCCCCAGATGAGGAAAATGCATGCATTGGGCATTGGAACCGGTGGGTATCTCCAAATATGATTAATAGGGATTCCCTTAGGGAAGTGATCAAATGATTTTGGGATGAGCAAAGGAGGTGATGTTGGGTAACCCAGCCAAATACCCTATGCTGTCCTGGTATTTGAAACACAAGGCTATATGGCGAATGGAAGCTTAGTTTGCCTCAAATACTCAAAAGTATGCCAGGAAGCAATTCATGGAATTTAGATTGGGATTCCTCACTTTGGGCTATCTAACTGCAAGGTGGGGCATTTGTGAATGTGATAATAAGACTGTTGAGACTATGATGATGTTATCACAGCTGGAGACAGAAGGGGTTCCCATGCCTCTTCGGGTAACAAAGATATTAAAACGTGTATGGAAGCTGTACAATACTGCACATCCACTTAAAATGAGAGGGTGACAGAAGTAGTATCCAGGTATCTCATGGCAGCCTTGCACAAAGGAAGAAGGACCATAGTCCCCTAGATTTGCAGACCTTGCTAAGGCAGAGATATGGATATATGTGAAAAAAGCATGCAGGTGTTGTTTTGGAAATAAAATATAGGTGAAGTAAGAAAGATGGGGAAGAGAGAGGGCGACTGTGACTTACTTATAGACTCTGCCTGATACAGTCAGAATATGACAAGACAGACTATTACAAAGCAGAAGGACTGTGACAAAAAGGTAGAACTATAGTGAAGGAGGAGTACTGTGATGGAGACAAATGACTATACTGATAGAGAAGGATGATGATGAAGCAAGACTGTGATTAAAGTTTGTGATTGAGGTGTACTGTGATGAAGGAGGAGGACTGTGATGAAGGGCTTGGACAAAGCAGTAGAACTTTGATGCAATACATTGATATTGGTGAAAGATAAGAACTTTGTTGATTTAGAAGGTCTGCGATGAAGGAAGACTGTAAGGATGG
The DNA here is from genome assembly GCF_040938575.1 of Ambystoma mexicanum. NCBI lineage: Eukaryota > Metazoa > Chordata > Amphibia > Caudata > Ambystomatidae > Ambystoma > Ambystoma mexicanum. Next base: position 811,091,547 of record NC_090932.1, read on the forward strand.
AGATGGTCTCTGATAAAGGAGAATACTGTGAGGAAGGAAAACACCTTGATAAAGGAGAAGGAGTGCTACAAAGAATAAGAACTGTGATGAAGTAGAAGGGCTGTGACAAAGGAGATGCTCTATGATGAAAGACTATGATGAAACAAAAGGACTGTGATAAAGGACTGTGATTCACTACGACAAAGGATAAACAATCTGGCAAAAGCAGACTGTAATGAAGTACTATGATGAACGATGATGGACTGCGAGGAAGGAGAAGGACTATTATAAAGAAGAAGGAATATTATGAAGTAGATGGAATAAAGAACTGTGATATTGGAAAATGTATGTGATAAAGGGCTGCAACAAAACACTGTTTTTCCGTCCCTTGCCCCGTTGCGCCTTGAAACACTTGTGTATAGGCGCATATTAAATGCTATATCATATCACATCATTTCATATCATATCATATCATATCACGTAAGGTAGTTTTGAGGCTAGTGAGGATGTGGTAAATGTAACAAAGGATGATTTGTGAAGGTTTGGGGTTTGGGGATCGTGATTTTTTTTTTCAAGTGTTTTTCCAAGGTCTGGATTCATTTTGAGTGTAAAAAAAGCCTAAATACTGCAAAACTATACTATATTTATATGTGACAATCACAGTCATGTATATTAAGGGGACGAGGAGTATTTTAAATTATTATAGGAAGCAATCAGTGTTTGTAATAAATAAATAAATAAAGATATTACTTCCTAAAGTCACCTAAAATGTGTGGGAGTGTGGTATTAGGGGCCTATTAGTGTTTTGGGGGACCTGTATTTCTCAAAAAAAGCTTTCATTTATTTAATTGCATTCAATTAAAAATGTATGTCCCAAAAGCGCTAGTGGGGGCAATACATGTTTACAATAGACTTTGTCATGTGATTTAACAATGAAGATCAAGATCTTCTCCTGATGTCCGCATTGAAGATCTCTGCATTACCACACCACACCCTTCCCCCTCACTGTACCTCATTTGTAATCCTACTTTACCTCCTACATCCCTCTTCCTCATCAAGGTACCTAATTAGTAATCCTACCTTGACCCCACATCCCTTGTCCCAGTCCTCAATAGTAATCTTACCTTTATTCCCACATCCCTCTCCCTTGTCCCAGTATCCAATAGTAATCTTACCTTTACCACACACCCCTGTGCCTCAACCCAGTACTGTTAGGGATTTTGTCAGATGGCTATACCTAATCTTGTGGTATTCTCTTATGGTGGTAAAGTGGCATGGTGTTATGATGGTAATGCCCTGTGTGCTGTGACAAAACTGTCCTCTAATACCTGTATTCTATTTAGGGTCAACTCTAAACACAGATTTTCAGGCTTTGTACTCTTGGAATCTTGAAAGTGCTACCTGTCACCCCAGCAACATATCTACGAGGCTGGACTACTGCCTTTGGCAGATTTGTTCAGCTGTAAGCATGCACAGCTGAAACACCACACTCACATGTGTCTATCTGCAGCACCCACAATTAATCAAATGACACAACCCAAACACCATAAAAAATGTATGAAAACACACAGTGACTTTTATCGTGTGTATTTATCTTGGCAAATAGATTTACCGATCATTAACAGCAACATTGAACAGCGATACAATTAACAGTGTGAATATGGGTCAGCAAGAATAAACATCAAGGAAAAAAAAATATTTCGACATGAGCTCAATGACAAAATAGCATGTGTTTAACCCGCTTCTACCTTGGGTCGTGAAAATTGGTAGGAGCCACGCTTAATACCACAAACATGTAACTTCTCTGAACATCATTTGAGATGTGTTGAATTCTTTACATAAAAAAATCTCTCTGGCTGTCAGAAAATGCATTCACCCTTGTGTACACCTCACTTAACAGATCTACTCACTTTGAGTATGGGAGAGATGTCTGTGCTCTTATCACAGGAAACCCTCTCTCTGTCAGTTGGCAGCAATTGCAGTCATGACCTCCAGCCCACTGGGACAATATGAACTCTATGCCAGTATAACTGCTCCCCTGTCTATCTCCTGCCTTCTGCTCAGCTGTTGTTCGTCTGCCTGGAAGTCTCTGTCAGTCTGACCCATGCCCCCTGTATCTCTCCCTTTTAAAATGTATCCCTGTCACTCAACAAAACCTGCCTCTTTTTCTAATGTTTACACATCGCCCGAGCTGGTCAGAATTTCTCCCCTTGGAGAATAACTTTCCAAAGACGTTTGCAACAATTGCTTCCTGCAGTATACAATAGTGCCTTCTCAATATTGATTCTTCCTCACAATTTGGGTAATGAAATCACAGCCAGTAAACTGTGCCTGCACGTTTTAAATCCATTGCAAAAAGCACTTCAATTTCAACCTGTCAACTGGGTCTGTTTTGCACTGCTTTGTTAAATACATGTTATAAATGAATGGGAAGGGTGTTAATGGGTTTGTTTAGATTAGTATGTGTACAGTTCAAACCGGTCAGCTGACCTGTTTACCCTGAACTCTTAGCATTTTAAACACATGCTAACCTCAGGAATGTGCATTTCCTTTTGTGATGTGCACTAACCATTTGATGTCTGTATTCTCCATATGAATACCCTTGTCATTATTTACTGCTGGTGTCCGGTTAATGGTTCGAATACAAAAGGTTCGAATGCAATAGGGTCGAGTCAACAGGACCGAAAACAAAAGGTTCACATTTTTATTTTTATTATACATTTTTTGGGTTTCCGTATAGGTAAAACAAGTGGTTTTTACCACAAAAACAGGGGTTGGGGCACCTCACCCCCCCAAAAAAAATATATTAAAGAAAATAAACATTTGAACCTTTTGTTTTTGGTCCTTTTATTTCGACCCTATTGTATTTCAAACCTTTTGATTCCAACCTTAAACCTATAACCTTTACTGCTCACTTACTGCCTGCATATACAGTATCCCTACAACAATTATGACTTTGCACCAGACCACCAAAGAATACAAAATACAAAATACATGAAAACGAATAGTTTCCAAAATCCACGTATCCACACATTTTGATATATCAGACAACATAGTGTCAGTTTAACAAACCAAAAGGTAGGCCATGACCATAAAAACACTTTCTTGTTGTGCGGACATATGGTTATCAGGACTAGAGTAGCTAATGTACCGGATGGCCATAAATTGCAATCATTTTGTTTGAAGCCAGCATTTCGTGACTGCCATGATCCTTCAAAATTGCCTGGGAAGGCATATTGAATGTTATAATGGGGAAACTTTGGAAAAACAAAGATTGCAAACCCTGCTTTATTGCATCAGAAATTGCAGATGGTTATGTGAAAGAGCAAATTCCTGTAGTTATCCTACAATTAATAACAATGCTTAACAAATGTTTTGGGACCTTCATAAAAGACAGGGTGTATTCCATCTGTGCTATTTCTTGAAATACAGTCAAAAATGATTCCCCATTGGTGGTACTTACGTGTAGGGTCATTGAAGAGGTCATATGTGGTATCTTATCTGATTTCTCACACAATGTCAAACCTGATGGCATCAGACATGTCTTAAGTGCTGTCATATGTCATATGTCATGCTATATACATCATGCCATTTGTGATGTCATCTGTGTACTTACGGGCTGCTCATTGAGGTGAGGGCCTCATAGTTAAGTTGGTGTTGTTTCCACACCTGCAGAATTTCAGGGGTTTTGTTACATTAAATCAGCACATTAACGTCAATTTAACTAAAGTTATTTTCACTGAATTTCAAGAGTTTAGTTGCATCAAATCTATTCACCTTAACAGTGTATTAACTTAAGTTGTTTCACTACATACACACACACACACACACACACACACACACACACACATACACACACACACACACACACACACACACATATGAAAATGTGTGGGTGGCTGGGTGTGTGGCAAAGCATTGTTCCTTATACAATTCCACACAATTTTGCCAATCTGTATCAAATTTCGCATATTTACCTGTTAGGCCCCTTTGGACAATACTGCCTGCATGACATGTAGACACCCCAACCCTTTCCGTGGATTTCAGCAAAACTCTAAATTTGTTTGCCGGTATGTGGTTTAGACAAGTGTTGTTCTTTATACAATTCCACACCGTTTCCCCAATCTGCACCAAATTTAGCATAGTTAGCTGTTAGGATCCTCCAGACATGACTAAACATATAACATTTGGACACCCCACATCTTTCCCTGGATTTTAGCACCTTCACACATGAGACGGTTCCCTGAAATTGGCAAAACATCGATGTGGTTGTAGAAGACCGGTCCTCAACCCTAAAATGCACAGTTTCTGTTACATTTGCACCACAATGCACCACAGCACACTGTATCATGCCAGGGGTTAGGTAACAGGTGAGGAGAGAGCACAGTAGTTCCCAGTATACAGTAGCACACCAACTCTCGCCTCTCCCCAACGTCTGCTGCGGGGTATGTCAGCCAACCACACACGCACATTCTCAGTGCAGTTTACTTCAGACTGCAAGGCACATCAATCGATAAGCGAATCAGAAAGCAACCTACAGAATCATCAATTTTCAACAATTGATGTGCGTGTTGTCATGTCTCTACAGAAACCGTTCAAATAACCCATACTTTTTGCTAGTATATTATATATTTAAATGAATGTCTATGCATTCACGCAACTCCATATGCACACATATCCTTACCCTGAGTTTCAACCACTCTTTTCAAAAATTCAGAGAGGAAACTGTATCTCCAGAATCTAGAATATCGAAAGGCCCTCTAACCCCAATGGAGTGAAATATGTCGCACACATTTTATGCTCATTTTGAAATAGTGAGGATTTCTGAATTAGTTAATGTGGTTATGGATGCAAACACTTTAATGTCAGGGTGAGTGCTGTAAAAAAATAAATGAGCAGGAAGCTCAGTGTGAATTGTGTACTTACCTTTTATAAGGAAGTCATTTGTCAACATTGTTATGTTCCCAAATTGTTATTTAAATGTGTAGAAATCAGCAACCTCATTGGTGCTATTTATCCCTTTGCCCTTCTGTTGGGAGTTATTACAAAGAGTACAAAATGATTGTTCCAGATATTTTGGAATTAAAACCTTCTACTAGAAACTAATTTGTTTGCATCTGCTACCTATGGTGACTCCCCTGCAACCTCTAGAAACGCCTCTGCAATCATCTGTCAAGGATTGCAGATGCAGGCAGAAAAGGAATAGTGGGTTCTTGGAGCCTACTTCTATTTTGGAAATCACCATGTGAAGTAAACTGCAGGAGCTATGTCTTGTATAATAAACTTTCAAACCTTAGCATTCACTTTCAAACTTACAGATAGGATTGAAAGTGTGTCACATGGGTCACCATTCAATACGTGTGGTGACTTCCCCCATGGTAGGATTGGGCTTCACAAGATCCCACTGGAAATAGACGATTTCAAGGAAGAAGATGGGGCCGTGGGGGACACAAGGTGATGATGATCAATCCTAACAGCACCATGGAAGTACATACTCTTTTATCCTTTTGTACAAATATTCTCTCTGGGGGGTTGAGGTCAGATCAGCCTCCTTTCAATATATTTGTTTTTAGGAAATATAAATCAGTGGTTGTCAATATTGGCCATGATGCCTTGTGTGTCGTGTTTCCAAGAATATTGATACTAATTTCATGTGACAAGTGTGAGGCAAGGTCTGTCATTAATGATAATGAGCCCATATTGTGTTAGTTAGAAGATGAAACTATATCTTAGCCAAATATTAATGTGGAAACATTATTAGAGCCATGGTTGAATACAGCTGAGACATTTTTATCCATCCATTCTGCAGCTAAGGACAATTAAGAGAACTACGTTAGGTATTCATCGGGCATCTATGCAATTGTGAGCATTATCAATGACCACCACACAAAAGAGCACAGGAGAGTCTCTCAAAAAAATAGATGTCAGAGCAGCAAGTTTGAGATGCTTGTAGCCAATCGAACAAAATCATGGCCAACGAACCTCAAATAATTGGACTGCCATTGGAACATAAAAAACAAACCTTCTCCGCTAACAACTTTCCCAATTTAAAATGTTTAGACCATGAAAACAATTACAACACTATTGAATTAACTGGAAACTGACATTAATGAGAGATAGGAGGATGGTTTTGACTCAATATATTATCCTCTTCCTTGCCTATTGTTTCTGAAAGTAATAATTCAATTTCACTAAAATATATACTAACCACAATTAAATGTAACATCAAATAAGTACCCTTAGATTTAATTGGCAGTTTGGCCACAAAAAACGTAATGCTTTGACAGCCTTCCAAGTTACATATGCGTATCGCCATAACTTCTACAGGGTCCCTTTTTTTCTTGTCATGTTTTTGTCATATCATGGTCCTGTAGGAAAAAAGGAGGTTCTGAATTTTAGCTAGGTCAGCATTTCACTGAAAACTGAAAACTGGTCCCTTTTGCCAACAATGGTGTGAGACTCTAGACTGAATCTGGTTGGAGTCAGTATTGTGAGTGCATGGAAAACACATAAGGTAAAAGGGGGGTTCTGAATTTGCCATCACATGAAAGCTGATGTTATCATTTGGAAACCACACCATGGGAATATGGATTGAATTGCAATTAAATATAAAACTAACAGTGTACTTACTCACTAACACCCCCACATTACTAATATACCTCCACGATAATGTAAAGGACAACTCAGTCCATAGCCCTGTGGTGCATAATATTGGTACGGAAATATTGATGACAAGCCGGCTCATTTTAAAAGAGAATAAATGTGCAGAATGAAAGCTGTTTTCTTGCAAAGATGAGATGGGGAATGTGAAGTCCGTTTTGGACAAAACAATCTTATTGTTTAAAAAACTTTCAGAACAGGAACGAGTGCAAAGATATGTAGCCATTTGCATCCGTTTGCTGCTGTCTGAATCTCTGTGTAGAGGTGACAGGCTGAACACATTTTATCTGGAACTTTCTAGAGGGTTGGCTGATTGAGTGTGAGTTTCTGATTGATGGGATGACATCACTGAAAGAGGTCGGGATATTGTATGATTTCTGTAACGGGAATGTACCTTGAAAAGGAGAGTTGGGAGAGCTTAAAAGGAATGTGCAGTGAGAAGGAGAGGTTCTTTGTTGCTGTTGAAGGAGGGAAAATGAGGTTGGCAGAGGGACAAACAGACAGCCAAGCTGCCTGTGGCAGAGTCTCGAGGCCTTCTGCGATAGCAGAAGGAGAGTGTCTGTGCAGGCTGGCTCTGCTGAGTTCATTCATGCCGAAAGGGGAGTGAAACAGATGAGAAACATTCTGTGTGGGCTCTATCCAGGTAGACAGGAAAAGGAATTGTCACCAGTCCGAGTGGAGGGGGTCCTGGCTTCGCTGTGCAGAGGCATACAGAACCAAGCATTACGCTTGGTAAGATTCCAGTGAAAACTGAGGTGTCTGTTTGCTGTATGTGGGTGCATTTTATAGGCAATTGCAGGCTAGGGAATTCAGTGTTACATTCACATTAACAAAGGTGGGTAGTTCATTTTTAGGGGCTGCTCAAAGCAAATTCTATATTTCAAGGTCTGTTGATAAAGGCAGTTGTAGCCTGTAAAAAATATCCTTGCATTTATAAATGCAGTCAGCTATTTCTCATTTGTTTTATTCACTATCCACGCAGAAAGCTTCAGATATAACAGAAGGTTTGTAAGCGGCCAAGACTAGTGATAAACCTCAAGGTCAGTGTAGCAATGTTCTGGCCATCTATCACAATAAAGGGTGCTTAAAGTCCATTTTGGGGGAAATCTCATTTATCGCAGGGAAAACAATTGCAAATGAAATGTATTTGTAGCTATTACACATTCCTTTTTGAATCACAGGGAATGCCATGAGAAAAACTCAGTGCATTACAAATTGTTTTTGTACTTTTCATAAATTCTGATCCTTCATAAAGCACAAAAACGAGGAAGTCATGCTGCCTCAGTCTGTTTATTATTTGTCCTTGTTATTTGTGATAGCATAAATACAGATGTGAAGCAAGTGGTATTTTTGTTTTACCACAGGTGGTATTTGTATTTTACCTCATATGGTGAAGCACAAAACCAACTGGTCACTGTGAATGGGCTCATATCCTAGGGGGCTGGTTGCATGGATAACTGTTTTCAGATGCCCTGATAAGTGTTTTCAGAGATACCGCCAAAGTGATATTGTAGATAAAATATTGCATAATAATGAAATTGCGCTCTCGTGCGCACTAGGTCCGGTTGTTGGCGTACTGCTTATGATCCCAGTATAAGAATAATGTCAAGCAGTCCTGTATATATATAGGGCTCACCAAAATAACACAAAATACCCGAACAGGCTTACCGAAAATACTGCACAATACCCTAACAGTCCTTTTCAGTGGAGTATTGAGGGGGGACATAACATCTAAAGGAAATGGATCCATGCCAAATGGGGGGGACAAAATGGTGTGCTGTGAAAGTTAAGGGGTACAGACACCCTTGTCAACGCCTGAAATGATGTTGAAATATGTTTCTGAAGTCCCTTAATATTTGTATATTGATCTGTTGAGAGCACAATTCTGTTTCTACACACTTTCTAAAGTCTAGATGTGGCTCCATTTCTCAAGGTTTCCACAGGATTGAGCACTGTTCAATGGACGGGCCAGCGAGGACTCTTCCACCTGTTTTGTTCCTTTTGCCAGGTTGATCATTTCAATGTTTGCGTAACTTGGATCTTAAATTATCTTAATTGGTATGTCCCTAGTGTAATCTTTCAGAAATATATGTATGAGATCGGAATCGACTATATTTATGTAAAAAAAAAAAACTCTTCCGATGATCCAAATTTGACACCGTCATGTAGGCAAGCATTCCTTGCTGAAAGCTTTGCAGCTGGAGGTTTTTGTAAACCACTTTGGGGCTGTGCTTTACAGTTTTAGTACCACTGTTTTTGGTCTACAGATGGGAAGTTCAAGATAAAGACCATTGTATTAGTCTATTATTGTTACAATTATGGCAATGAGCAAATGTACAAATGTAAGGACGCTCAAACAAAGAAAAGCTGCCAAGAAACACCCATGACCCCTGACTAGAATAACATTGTTTTGACCTTTGAGGCATACATGATAGCCCCATCCATCAGAACACCAGGGTATTTTACGGTCTCACATGCCAGAGGACAGATTTTAATTGCAGTATACCAAATGTGTTGAATGCTGAGAATTGAACTCACTATGAGTGTCTGCGCCTTGCTAGGTTTTATCTTGAAACAGTTCTAACACATTCTTGTTTACAGGTCCATGGCAGTTTGTAAAGCAACCATACTATTCAGGGTCTAGAGGTTTTCATTGCATACTTATATACATCCTCGTCATAATTATAGAGCTGAAACCAAATAGTCTAATGAAATGTTAGAGATTGCCCCAGAGGGTGCTATGTTGGTAAGTGAGTGCTGGCCAGGTATGCGGTTCTGAGCCGTAGGTGAGGATCACAAGCAAGATTGAAGGTCACTGAGCACACCTTAGAGTCCAATGGTAAGAATTCTATTGTTATTAGAACTTGTGCAGGGAGAGATAAGGGCAGTCTCACCTGCAGCATTCTGGGAAGCAGCTTGTCCATGTTGCCATGACCAGTTCCTACTGTGTACACGTCACAAAGGGAAGAATTAAATGCAGCATTTTAAGGTGGTTAGAGCCTCCGTTCCAAGTTCTATGATTGGCTAGAACTGGAGGCTGTGGGAAGAGCAAAGGAGAATAATAATAATGCAGGCTTCTTATGGGGTTAGAGTTTGGGTTCCACACTTTGTGATTGTTTTAAGAGAAGAAAACCTGCTTGAAATGAGGGTTTAATTGCAATTGAAGAATAGACAAAGAAGGCAGAGCTGTAGGGTCCCACTCACTCTAGTGTTCTTATGGAGTAGACTCACCGCCAGCTGGAAAAAAAAAAAACCTGAATCAATGTAGTACAGATCTGCGAATAACGTCTTCCTCAAGTAAATTTCGCAGTGCCTGATGATTGATGTTGTCAAATGCCATTCAAAGACATAAAGGTGCCAGCACCCAACAATGTCCGTATCTAGCAAAATCTTGGGGGTGATCTCTTGCAGCAATGAGCACTACCTCAGAACATCAATGTGGCTGGAATCCTGCTTGGTACATGCCAAGAATGACATTAGCTGGTCAATGTTTATTCATATCCGCTGATCACTTGGTACAGAGAGTTCATGGCTCTAAGGTGTACCAATTTGGTTACTTCAGTACTTGCACCGCAACAGACTTAAATGTTTTGAAACAGCTTCCTTAAGAACAAAAACGTTACCATGAATATGTCAATCTGTGACAGCTTGGAGCTCCCTAAGTAGATTTTTAAAGAGTGTAGGTGTGACCAATTATGGCTGGAGGTCATGACTATCCAGCATGAATACAGTAAGGTTAATTTCATAAATGCTTGCAAGAAATGTTTGAGATAACATGGATGGCTACATGCTTAGGTTGATTCTTGGAATGTGTTAGTATACCTTAGCACTTATTATGGAATGGGATTATTGTGAAGTGGATTTGGGGAACAGAATTTGTGAAATGTATGAAGGAAGGTTTTTGGGGAGATTGTGACCATGTAACCTCTTTTGTGTAGACATGTAATGTCTTTTAATGGTCTGATTCAGAGCTTTACACTGTTTTGTATGCCACATTACTTTGTACTTGACTGAATACTCTTTCCAGCTGCCATTGTCTTTCCTTTTAGCTTCCATCTCTTTCTGCTGGAACTATTCTGCTTGTAGTTTCAAGTCAGATTCAGATGTTCATTTGTAGTTGACCATCAGATCTAGTTAGAAAACAATTTATTGTCCAATTTCTTAAGTAGGTTGATGAGGTAATTGGTTGCTAAAGTTAGTGACCAAGGAGCATGCATTTCTTGGTTCAATACATTAAGATGTAAAGTCTTCCAGGGATGAATTTTGTTTGTGGCTATCGTAGGGTTTGTTGTCATTTCTTTCAATAGCAAAGGTAATGTGCAGCCAGGCTACAGAATTATTCTAATTTGTAATGAAAGTACAATCATTTCGAAAGCCACCTCTGTCTGTTGTCACTTTGCACATGTGACCGTTGAACCTGTCCTGTGCAACTGCATGGGCTGGAGCTGGTGTGAGTGGACTATCTCCTCAAAGACACATATTTGCATCACAATTTATGGCATGAAGCATTTTTTTGAAAGAGGGTTCTGATTAGCAGGCCTCCCTTTCAGAAACAGAATTAACAGCATCATTTATATTGTAAAATTAAAAAAAGCAATGGCTTTTACTCCTTCGCAGAGAGCAATCCCGTACACTAGCAGTGCAAGACCACTTTTCTAGTCTCTTGATCAGCTGGCACCACTCGACCAGTTTCTAACAGGTAATATGCCCGTTATGGTAGTGTCCCATCAACAGTAAAGCAGGCCAGCTAAGAAGTGCTGTTACTGTCAGATTTCAATTGTGGCAAGCCTGCTGAAAAGTGCCATTACGTTCACAAGGCAGGCTCAGAATTGTTGGTATAGTTGTATTAAACGTGTAGCAGTCCTGCTCACAATATCTGGTCCTGTCACCTTAAAAGTACGACAAGGCTGCAGAGAAGCCCAAGCTTTATCATTTCAAATGTATGGCAGCCCCATTGAGACGTGATGGCTCCACCAATGGGTGCCACTCGGTGGTCACCGGAAGTACCACCTGCTACCCCGGTGATCTCTGGCACTGGCTCTGTGACTCCTGGTTTAGGATTTGCATAGGCAGTGTGAAATCAAAATGAAAGAAGGCTCTAAAGAGAGCCAAGGTTACTTTACTCTGCGACCACCTTGTGTGTGTCTCTCTCTCTGACTCACAGGCGCCTTCTGGTGGATACAATGGTACATCGAGAGGACTCAGAGGGACAAATCATGTTGCTGCGCACACTGAATCCTAATGGCGCACTTCACAGATGATATGGCATGCATTGAGCTGGTGGTAGAGTGTGCCCTCTGATTCCCTTACTTCTACAAATGCCAACACATGCCAATGTGTTCAGCAAGTTGCAAACTACGATAGACATAATAGCAGTAAGAAGCAATATAGGTTGTTAATGTTCAAGCAATGTTATTTATATGTTCAGCTCCTTAGAATAAAATGAATGTCTTCAGGGTAGTGAGAGGACAGGTCAGTGCATGCAGGATGGGGCCAGCAGCACCAACAAGGTTGACATTCTGCAACATCCGGAAAATCCAGCAAACTAAAGGCCTGATTCACAGAGCGCTTTCCTATGGGATTGTCCTAGGGGTAAAACGCTTCTGTGAATCAGACCTTAAGGGTAGAGTGCATTGCCGGTGAAGCCCAGTGAGGTCCCAACAGGAACAGCACCGTCTGGACTGGTGTCCGGAAGGAATGACAAGGTGCAATGCTGGAGAGGACAGTCTTTTCACATGTGCTATTTATTTGTGTTGTGTAATTGAATACATTTTGTGATTACTTGGTATGCATAGTCTTTAGACCCTGAGCTGGAGAAGGCTTTTGTGTTTTTTCTTATTTTTGGATTACGTTATATCAGTTGGCGTGTTCCGTTTCTTTTGGGTGTGGTTTGTTTTCTGGTGTGAACATTATGGGCCCGATTATAGGATTTTTTGCAGCTGCAAAACCCCCATCGTCGATTTGTGGAATCGGGACACTGCAGGGACATCCCACGGGCCTGGCACGTCTCTGCGTGCAATAGAGCGCATAGTGCGGGACTCCACGCAGAGTATGAGTCGGGCCTGCGCAGAGCTTTAAAAAGAGGGTGGGGTTGGTGGCATTGCATTCATATGTGGCATTAACTGGCATGTGGGTGGCAATTGAGGCTGCACTTGACTTTTGATGGCAACAACTTGACATGCCAGGCTGCGCATTACATATGGTGACCACGTGATGCATATGAAGGATTAAATGTCACTGGAGGGCACGCCGAGACATTTTAGGGTGCTGTTGGCATATGATGACGGCAGCTGGCCTTGTGGAGATTCAGCTTCAAAGGGAAGGCGCTGCCATGCATAGTAGACATTACCTGCAGGTAAACAGCTTTCCTGGGTTATTTGACCCTGGACTTGTACCTTAATGTCAGCAACTGGACATGTAAAGTTCATCATGACTGTACCTGGTATGTGCGGCTATAGCACGCATTCAATAGCAGCACCTGTGTCTAGCATTCTAACCTTGACAGAATACTGCAGCACCGGGGAATCGGGGGCTGTCTTTAATATATAGTAACTTTACCTGGTTGTAGAAGTTAAAATTGTCATTAGGTGGCAGTGGCCCTGTGATATGTTGGTTCTGAAGAGTAAAGACCTGTTTAATCATGATCCTACCTTTAGCATTTCATGGCAAGCCCTAAATTAAATTATGGTTGATATCTAAACAACCAAAAATATATTGAAAGAACTATGTTTTTGATGTTATCATTCATTCGCTTAGATCAGTATTGTCTGGTATGTTGGTGAGGTCAATTCTTGTGATGCCTTAAGGACCAATGATCATGGGATCATTTCCTTGATGTCTGTGATGTCTATTCCGCTACCCCTAGCATTTTGGTGAATTGTAGACACTTTGCCAACAGATTAAAAATATAGCTTCCGGTTTGAGATCAGCCGGTACTGTAACATCAAAAGCGTAGTGACGTGATTGTTTTGTCCTGCCCAATGAAAAGTAGCAGCACTGACGAGAAGCAGCAGATTTAAGGTGGTTTTGAAGTAATGACGTTTTCAATTGATATCTCTCAGGTAGCCTTTAAATTGCCCACAGCCTTTCGCCTTGACCATATTGCCTCGCATAAGCCCACTTCTTTACCCACACGCTTGACTCCTATGCAGATTGTCAGTTTCCAGAGTACATGTTTTTTCCCCAGCACCGATGGAATGCATCTTCATTGTAGCTATGAAACAAACATTAGTCTTTTTTTTATTACGAGCCAAATAAGATAGATAATACAAAGTAAACCATTCGCGAGCCTGGCATCCATAGGCAAACAGTGGTAGGTGCCCTGTGTGATAAATGTCTGCATTCACCATGTATCGGATTGCCGCATGAATCACACACAATGCATGGAAGGGCACACGAGAAATGGATGCTGCTCAAACTAAAAATCCACGTCTTTCGAAAAAGAAATAAATTGCCATCGCTGGGCTCCATATTTTAAAGAGACATGCAATTAATTCCATTGTTCTGCCAGCATAGCAGGATTAATGTTTGCTAAATGTTCACAGGGAACGCGTGTAAGCACAGGCGGCAGCTGCAGCCGCAAATATACACAAACAAAGTGTGCAGTATTGGACCAACAGCTTATCATGTACACAGACATCGACTACTGATGGCACAATTCATTAAAGTGCAGTCAGTAGCACCATGCACAGGTCGGTAGCTGTGCTACTGCAACATTCAGGCACCACTCAGGCAAGATGCACTCCACATAACAGCAGAGAAAGGAAAGCTGTCCCCTCCCCCAACATTTATAAGAGCCATTTACATGCTGCATAAAGTAAGCAGGTACTTTTGGCTGCTGGGACAGTTAGGCATGTTTCCCTTTCTCTGCAGTTGTTTGATGCGCTTTTTCTAGGTGTGGTGAATGAATGTTAAAGTAACAAGGCTACTGACAGATGTTGGTTTTATGATTTTACTGACCATAAATTGCTGAAGGGTGCCAACAGAATATGAATCTACATATAATCCACGACACCAAGAAAGTTATGGTGAGTTAAAAAAGGTTTGGAAAAATAACCTCTCACCTGAAATGTGAAAGACCACTTGAGCCAACTCACACATTCCACAATGCCACTTAGTTGCCATTACTGGAAGTTCACCTCCCGTTTCGAGCCACAACAGGAAGGCATTGTGGGTATGCAAATTAGCCCAATAAAAACCTTTTCTCCAGGAATGTTCCTAGTCTTAGAGGGCAGTGGCAATTCATACATGGCTTTATCAACCTAAGACAGAGATTCTGCTCGTTTTGGATTGATTCATCTACATATAAAGTAGCACTGCCCATTCATCCTTCCAAGGTAGATGAATGAGTACCAACTCTGGGTGGGTGATATTTTACGTGTATATGTGCTCTATGTAAAGCGCTTAGGCATAAGGGCTATATAAATAACACATTATTAGATCCTAGGGGGTCATCAACGGGGGACGCTGAGTTAAGATCATCATCACTTCTCACATATGTTACATTTCAAGGGTTCTGTTGCCTTAAATCTGATCACCTTAACTGTCCCTTAACTAAAGTGTTTCAATGAATTGTATGTGTTGTATAATTATATATCAATTAAATATAAGTTCAAACATGTTTGTTCGCAAGGTTAAAAAGGAGCCCAAGTAACACTCATTGACTTAATAGATTAAAAGAAGCATTGGCAAAGCCAACAGTTTGGGCTTTTGTTTAGGTATGGGATAGGCATTTGCTAGGCACTGACGTACAGACAGCAACTCACAGTACTGTGCCACTGTAAAAATATGCCAGCCACAACACCGGCTACCCACCCCTTGTACAGTGCTCTGCTGCTCTCACGCTAGGTCCACACTGTCAACAGTAAAATCATAAAACATTTGGACTACTTGGCCCAAGATCGCAACAGCTGGAACATTGAGCGATTGACTGGGCATAATATGCCAGTACCTGGCAAAGGCTTATCTAATACTTCAAGCCAAAACTGTTGCCTTTGTCGTTGCTTGTTTTTAACAGGACTTCAGTGCACAGAAGAGAGATAAAGTGGATGAGGGCACACTTGGTTAAGACATTTCTATTAGACCAGTAGCCATTTACAACTGCTATTAACCCATTAACTCTCAGCGGGCTGCTCAGAAAAAGCATTGGCAGTCTAAAGTTCCAGCTACTGCTTAATAGAGGGAGCTCAAAAGATCCCAGGGGGATATGTTTAGAGCAGTGATGGGCAGTTAGTGGGTGGGAATGGTCATATGGATTAACATGGCGATGGGCTGTCAATTGATGGGTAAATAACAGCACCCACAAGAGGTGAGCCCCTCCTCAAATGTTCTTTCCATCCTACCTGTACCCCATTGCAATCGTTTCTGTTATAGGTGGCGCTTAAGCTCCCCACCTAATAGGGCAAACTAAAGATCACTGGCAGTAAATGCGTAATAACATATATATTTATATCCATCTATGTGTGTGTGTGTGTGTGTGTGCGAACAGAAGGACATAAGGATACAAATACTGAGTTGTGAGTTTTAACGATTGTATAGAAAACAGAAACAGGACAAATGAGAATAACCATAACTTGGCAAATACATATGCAACGTCATCACTTAGTAGCGGAGCAGGCAACTCGTTGTGTCGACCCATAACAAAACAAACTTGACAGAACGTGTATTAGGTATTTGCAATATAAGCATTGTTCGAACTCTCTTTAAATCACTTCCTGCGAAAATGTGTGGCAGCCAAGGTTGAGAGCTAACACTCTTGCTGTAGTGCCTCACCTCTGCGCCTAACATTATCTGACCTGCTCCGAAAACATCAGACAGTAAATTGCGTGTTTCCTGATACCGACACACTACCAGCAAACCCTGCAGAGAGTTCAAATAACATGTTAGTCGGTTTGACTACTTTGACGCTTTTTTTCTGCATTTGCAAAGTTGCTGAACTGAAGTCAACTGCAGGGGGCACTGTTGTTCTAAGAACTGCTCTGAGAAGCCTTGGCGCAATGCTGCTATGCTTTGGTAAGTCCGCGAGGACACATTCTGTAAACCTGGAACAAATCATTCGCAAGGCCTTCGGCAAAGTTCCGAAGACTAAGACTAACAGTATCCATGTAAAGATGTGATGTTAATATTTACAAGTTTCTTATATTCATGAAAATACAACATCACAGCAGAATACATGCTACTCTGTCTCAAAAAAGGAGACAGCGAAATTGCAATCAAATCACCTGCAATGTATTTTTTTTATCGAGAAAATGTTCTTCGGTGTAAAGTACGTATTGATTTTTAATTGCAGAACATTTTGTGGGTTTCTGTGCCTTGGACTGCTTTGTCAGACATATTTATTTTTTCGGATATGAAACAGAGTCCAGAATGAAAGGAGTTGTGCGATTGGGCAGCTTTTAAGGTGAATTAACTACGGATTGCACGGACCGCTTCTTTGCCTGTGTGATCCAGGGGACTTCAGGTCCCCAAAAAGACCGCAGAGCCCTAACAATCTATGAAGCACTAACGCTGGAACATTCTAGACTACAATTATCGGTGGGTTGTCGCTAGGTAAAAGAGGCTTTCTTTACAATAGTATCCACCAGGGCTCGCACATCTGCCATCCAATATGTGAACGTCCAATGTTATTGCTATGCAAGCATGATGGGGGTCACATTTTCTGAGCAGCCGCAGATTTAAGACAAAGTGCTTCGTGGGCAAAAATGGCAGAGGGTCCTAGGTGGGCGAGTGATGGAGGCAGCGCCTAGAGTGGGCAAAGTTGCACAATGACGAACTTTGGGGCCAAATGCTACATTTTTTTTAAAGTTTTTTTTTTTACAGTTGTATGTGAGTAGGGGTCTGAGTCTAGCTGGAGACAGCAAGTTTCCTTTCCAGGTAAACACCACACCAAGGACTAATTCCAGTGGATGCACATAGCAACGCACAGACCTCAACGCACAGTACTGCGCAACTGTTAAAAGGTGCCAGCCCAAACGCTGGCTACTCACACTCTGTATAGCGCTCTGCTGCTCTCGAACTAGGTCTGCGCTTTAAGCAAGAAAAATAAAAATAAAAAAATGGTAATATTGAATGATCAAGCCTGAAGCTAATGTTGTAAATTATAGGTTTCATGGCAATGGGCAATTACATGAGCATCGGGAAGGGACGTTACAGTAGGTGATGCCATGGGATAATTGTGAGTCCATGAGATAAACATTTCCACTATACTCTCTATGAACCTCCTACATGATGTAACCTATAACCGGTTATCTTGTCCTTCACGTATCTCTGCCTCTGGAAACTTTCCTGCTCTCAGTGTGAACCTGTAACCCGCCATATGCCTTTTGCCTTTTTTCAACAAGTGTAACTGTAATTGGACTATTTGACCATGTTTGTAACAATTGTATTTTTGCTTTAACGTGCCCAGATACCTCAGGGTTAGGTGCGTTATAGAAATAAACAAACAAACAAACAAATGCAACATCATCATATCAATTTTCTGCATGGTCCCAGCGTTCTTACACCGCAAACTTGAAATGTCATTGAATATCATAGAGTTAAAGGAGTGCACTTTTTAATCTCAAAACATACCAGGGGTTACCTAATTTTCATTTTTTTTTGTAGGTGCTGCTTGTGGCACTTGAAAGACCCCTTAACACCGACCCATCATCAGCTCCTGCTCCACAGGGCTCTTCTGCAGGGCTGTGAATCGAAATGACTGAAGAGGGACTAAAGGCAGGATCGTGAGGGAGAAAAGTAGAGATGGGGCAGGTGATGTTAACACTGATAAGGCAGAAGAGTGGAGAGTGAAAGAGGGCAGAAACGTGAGGGAGAGATTGAGAGTGAGGGAAGGCAGGATTGGAGACGAGGTAAGTGAAGGGAGCCGGGTGAGGGTAAAAGGTTGAATAGTTAGAGAGAATGAACGAGGGCAGAAGAATGGGGCAATAATTAATGAGGTACAAGAGTGAGGGGAAATGCAGTGGCAAGGAGGATAAAAGGGAGGGGGAATGGAGAGTTGGGAGTTCAGGAGTTTAAGGAGATTGGTGAATAAAGTTGGTCCAAAGAGTCAGGGAGAAATGTAGAGTGAGGGAAGGCAGGAGAAAGGAGGAGAAGGGAGGCAAGAGAGTGAGGAATGGGAAGTGGAGTGGCAACAATGTAAAGGCAAATGGTTTGTGACGTGGGTAAAAGAGGGAGGGAAACATTGTGAAGGAAGGCAGTGGAGTGTGCGAAAAGCACAATAATTAGGTAGAGAGAAGGATCCTTATGGAAAGAACCTTTGGCAGAAACGGAAAGAGACCAAGGCGGGAGGATTAAAGGAACGAGGCAAACACAGGGACAGCATCATGTGCAAAAACAGCAGAAGAGAGGAGAAAGAGAAAAGGTAAGAGTGGGATAATAGAGAGGAAATAACTAGTGAGGAAATATGAGGGTGCCAAAAGGAATGCTGTATGGGAGAAAAATGGAAGCAAAAGTGAATGGGGAGCATATTTGTGATGAGAGGTGGACAGGAACACGCCCTAGCTGCACACCTGTATGCAGTCAAAGCTGCAATAAATACGTGAACAGGGACATAATTAAAATGCAGCCCCTTAGTTGGGATTGTATTGAAATGTGGCAAAAAGATCCACATGGGAAAGGAAAAGACCTTTGTTGTGAGTTCTCCTTGTTCACCGTATGCCAACCTGGCAGCTATACAAGCCCAGGTACAGCCCAACGTTGTGGGGTGCATTCTGTGTCTCCCACACTGCTAGCTCAGGACTGGAATAAACCCTGACTTTGCCTTCTGTAGAAGGATCAGATGTCCAAAGTCTGCCAAGCTCACACTTTTCACGCAACAGTCAAAAGCGCAGGCAAGCGCAGCACCTCTCTCACTGCTCACCAGCACCCCCAAATTCAGCTTTGTGTCAACCGCATTTCAATAAACCAATTAGAGGTTGATGACCTAAACTAAGGGGTGCCTGGGTAAGGACTGTTGTCCTTTAAAATGTGCTAATGTTGGGTGATAATTTATGGAAGGGGAGTATGACGCTGAATGCTGTGTGAAATAATGGCTCAAGCACATGACCTTATATTGTATTCTCTTTGACTGTGAAAACACATTTTTTAAAACCATATCAGATTATTTTTATGTCCACATCACTAGCATTAGGACAGGGAAAGCAAATGCACCCTTGGTCCAGCATTTTATGGACAACGGGCACAGAGAGGACAACTTTCACTGTTGGGTGCTTGAGAAAGTACAAACTGATATGAGAAATTGATCAGTTGCCTGCATTTTAGACCAAAGGGAACATGTTTGGATGTACAGACTCCAGTCATTTGCAAATGGCCTTAACGACATTGAGGAATTCCACAGTTGGGGATGCGTCTAGTAGGGGCATCCAGCAGATAACTTGATAAAAGTATACAGAAATGCAGACTAAGATGGCGACCACTATATCATATTGTGGGAGGCTGATTTGAATTGCATTTAGCAATGGAAACGATGGAGATTACTGAGCAACCATGGAGAGTAGCAGATCCATACAGGCACCAAACGGGAAGGCAGCACCGTTTAAAGCAACTCATGTGGTAAGCCAGGAGACGTGCAGGCCTATTTATTTACAAAATGCATTTTATGGATTATTTTTGAGTCTGTTCTGTTGTAACTCAGAGCAAAGAGATGGTGCGCAAAATATGCACCAGCGAGAGGAGAGCTGCCGTTACACTGATGCTGTTTTCCTTTGTTGCAGTGTAGTTAAGTGTACAAACTTGGAGCCGAGCAAATTTTGCCCATGTGTTCACACCACACTGAACTAAGGGAAGGTGCGTAATAGGGGAACCCCAATTGTGGAGTCCATTGTGAATTAGAAGACACAGGAGAGCTACGCCGCTTGCGCTGCATTCACCCACATTGTATTTCTGCTGTTGCAGCCGGACTACGTGTAGAGACAGATAAACTAACGAACCCAGTGTTTGGGAGTAGTTATCGTGCACAAACATATGGTGCCCACTATGCATATCAAATCTTGGCACTTATGGTGTCGGGATCAAAAAGAGAGACACCAATACTGCTGTTGTGCACCTTGGGGATAGAGGTATTTGGAGCATGCTGGTGTTTGGAAGCGTAAGTGAGCACGTACGTCTAGATTACATAACTGTAGCATGTGCAGCCACTGAAACACCATTCAGTGAGAATCAATAAGCGGAAGTTGGCTATATCAGTCAGTGTATATTTAAATAAGGAAAACTGGGTGGAATAGGTGGCTGTAGGCTGTGTTGGTGGTATGATAGTTTGTTGATTTGTTTTACAGTTCATTGTTCACCCCTGATGAAGAGTGCAATATAGACCATTTAGTTGTCCTCGAAAATAGTATTGAACTAACGCGTTGAGACCCGTGGTGCTCGGGGTATACCGTACTGGTTGGGTTGGCGTGTTTTAGAATGCCATTTTCTCATTCGTGCCATTGATGCGCGATCTTCGATTTATTGTCAAATAATTAGACTTTTGATTCCCAGAGTGGAGCATGCATCGTATATGTTATTGTTTAGAATTTGCTTTTGTGACTAATAGGGATGTACAAGAATTGTGTGGTGATTTGGCTAATGGAATATATGTGTTGCGTTGTCGAAACATGTTTTCATTGTTTAATCCAAAAATAGTTTTTCTTTGTTTTACTGTAAAAAACAGATTTTGATTTTGATTGTCCATTTTATGTTATGTGTTTTCTAGAATGTTATTTCCAATAAAAAATTGTTTCTCAACACAATTTACATCCTCCAGAGTATGAACCGAGAGATTAAAAACCACGTTTTATGAATTATTGGACTTTATCTCACATGTTACATAACCCTTTCATTGTTAAACATTTCTCTGTGCCATTTAGTGCCTTTGTAAACTATTTCTGGATGGCTCTTGTGTTCCATGTTGTATTCCAGTGATCAAGATAAGCAGGCGGCAACTCTCCACAGATAACATAGTGTTGAAGTATGCTCAATGTGTATGTGAATTGTGCTCTAGCACCTTGAAGCGTCTTTTTGTGCAAGATGGAATTACAATAATGATCTCAAAACAAATAATAGGACAGACTCAAATAATATGGCAAAGTACTACTTTATTGTCAATTAAATAAAGTAGGGAGAACTGACTTATATCGCACTAATGCATGTACACTCACATAGCAGCTTGATTACATGGAGGTCTTATACCCCAAATTTCATCATCTATGATGTCATTCTATGTGGCAAAATACAAAACCTATCAAGGGAAGGGATTGGTTAAAGGAACATACCTACATATAGAACATATAAGGATTAGTGCATCATTGGCTACTCCGTATCTGTAGGGCACGCCTTGAATTACCTCTAAATATGTGTAGTCTTGATTATAGCAGACAAAACATTAGTGGATCCGTTTATGCAACATTGTGTGTCAGGTTGTCCCCCAACTCCACTGATTGGTTGGCATACTATCCCAACCTTGGCCTTTTGGCTCTATAGAAGCACATACGTGAAACAAAACATAGGTGTTTAATTCTTTTAGACTACTCCTCGTTTTCCCAATTAGTCCATCATCTCTCATCCGTAGGCCATCAGCCAAAGTCTTCCACTTATTGTTGACATTGTGCCTGTTCACTGTCCTGGAAAATTCAAGGGAGTGTGAGCACACCACTATCTTAGCTTGAGACTGTAATGAATAGCCATTGTTTTGTCTTCTGAGTCACATGTGGAGATGTCACAAATTTGTCCATTTCAGCCTTCTGTTTACTGCTATTTGATTTAATTATGCAAGGTGCTGTTGCTCCTCTTGGACACTAGACACTTGCTCACTCTATCTCATATGAACTTTATATACTTTTAATTGACCAGCAGGTTGGCTTTCCCAGATATTTTCTTCTTCTTTCATCTATGAAGAATGTCCCACCTTCAGAGCTTAACCATATACTCCCTTTGTGTTCTGTGCTTATCCCTTAAAATAGCATCCATAACTCTGGGCCAACTTTGACTGTTTGTCTGGTCTGCACACAAAGCTGTTTTTCTGTGTCTCCTGATTCTACAGCCTCGGCTTGTCTCTGAGGAAGACTGGTTAAGTTCAACATGAGCCAACGTCCACATTCCCATTATGGGCGTCCTTGCCGCGTTATATATTTCTCTATAGCAAGCTTCAATACGTTTTCTTTCTACCTTGAGTTACTGCATATTTAAAGTTATTGGTCAGTAAGTTACTTCACCTTTTTTAGATGCACAATTACTTTAGCTTTAGATACATGTCACTCTTAGTGCTTCAGTTATATCACTAATTCTAAGTATTTTCATATCGTTTCAGCATAGGTTCATATTTCTTCTTTATGACATCACTTTGTCCTTGTCAGATTTCACTTTAACGTTCGTCCATAATATTCATTGATGCATTCTGACATCTTGAAGGCTGACATCCTTTCATGTAGCATTCTTCCATGCAACATCCTTCCACACTTTCAGTGTGAGAGTACATTCTGTATGGCTGTCTGAGTGCATAACGTCTATCATACACTTGATGCAGTATGGGAATAATACAGGAGGTCCCATGTATTGCTCTTCTCCCACTATTCCAGTGTGACGCAGTGAGGGGCGGGAACTGGTGAGATAGCATCTACCTGCTCCTCTACATTCCCAAATTCTCCTCTTCCATGCTCTTTATTTCCTCTTCATCATTTATCAGCATCTTCTCTTCATCCTGCTTCTTCTTTGGAATCCACATTTTTTTCAACCCCCCTCAGGTGACCTTCATTCTTTATGTGATTATCCACACTCCTTAGCATTTATCTTCAGTCCATTTTCTTGTACATAGGTTTGCAGAGTCAAGTTGTCTTTGGAGGCCGACCTGGGTCCGATCTATAAGTTCCAGGTCAACAGCATTAAGAAGCCTATCCAAGGAAAAGCCAGCCAGCTCTGGTGGAAAACTTCTTGTGCTCTTTAGCGCCTTATAAATGTCTGATATAAACAGATTAAAAAAAATCGTCGGAGCTAGGGCGCAGCCTTGCTTAAGCCCCCTCATGGTTGGAATCGGATTTGAAAGCAAGCCCTTCGCATCCAATTTCACTCTCAGTGAAGTCTCAGAGTAGACGTTCTTGATGGCTTCTAGCAGGTCTTCTGGGTACTTGCACTGCTCTAAATTTGTCCAAAGTTTTCTTACGGTCAATTGTATCGAAGGACTGGGCAAGGCCTATAAAGGCTAAATAGATCTTAGTACCTTTCTTCTCCTTTGTTCAGGTTTTCAGAATATTTAGCACAAAATCATTAAGAGCCGTGCCCACTACTTTCACGAACCCAGATTGTCTGATATTATAATGTCCAGCATTTGTGCTCCATTTCATGAGACCTTGCAATATTAGAGAAGCAGAAATCTACCCCGCCACATCCAACAAGGCAATCGGCCTATAACTGAAAGGGATTGACCTGTCTCCCTTTTTAAAGTTAGGGACAATAATTGATGATTTCCATGAGTCGGGTACTCTCCTAACTTTTTTAATTTGATTGAACAAGTCCCACAGGAAAGATGCCCACTGTGCCACATCTTTTTTCATCATGGGATTAGATATCCAGCCAGGAGCCCTGGAATACTTGCTTTATTGATGAGATGTAAAATCTCCTCTCTCGTTGTTCAAAAGGTACACCCACAACTCTTTAGGAAGCATCTGTCTTCATAAATGTGCTCAGCCATCTGGAATAATGCAGTGAAGTGTTCCTTCCAACTACTGGCTGCAACTGCATTTGACAAAGCGCCTCTGGTGAGGTATTAACACCATTCATCCACTGCCAAATCTGGGAAGTGTTTTTAGTTGCGATACTCCTTAGCATATTTTCTGCATTCCTCTGTAGCAGCACATGTTTGTGAGCATGGATCCAATTACAATAAATCTGTTTTAACTTCTTACAGCTCGCAATCGCCTGACTGGACCCATGTTTTTTCAGACATCTCATTTTACGATTTAATGTCTTCTTCTTGGCGGCCACATTTTTATCAAAAATGTGGAATGAAACAAATGATCTACTTGAAATATCCTTTTTACTTTCAACAAAGTCCCACATCAGTTTTGGGTAGTCCAGAGAACGCTTAGTCGAAGAGGAACAATCCCTTTGCACTTGATTTTTCAGTCTCCTGGTCAGGAGGTCAATTGTTGCTGCATTAATAACCAGGTGATTTCTCCCCGTATTTACACTCAGAGGCGTTAGGTAATAATCAAGTTTTTTTACTGCATGGGGTAAGCAGACTCATTTCAGCATGTTGTGATTGCCATGTTCCGTTAGCTGTTGCACTCCTCCCAACATGTTGTATGAAACAAAGAAATAATTGAGGATTTTCCCCTCAGGAGCCTTACGGCAGGTTACCCCTGGCGGAATGTCACCCTTTGTGCTTCCTTTGAGCATATGGATATTCCTTACAAGTAGGTCCTCGCGCCACTTAAGGCCTCTGTTTTCAGCTATGGTTATTACAAGAGTAATGTCCTCAATCAGGAATTTTTGTTTATTGAAGCAGAGTAGATTTAGATCACCGCAGATTATAATATGCGGGTCTGTCCAAGGTTCCAAGGCATCATCTAGAAGATCCATCATTGCCACTTAAAAATGAGCACACTCCTGGACCGTGATATTCCAATATAAATTAAACAGGATCAGTGTTTTTGAGTATCTAAACTGACATCCCCTGCTCACCAGCATAAGCACCTGAATGTAAGGATTGGTGTTCACAGCCGACCGGACTTCCCAGTTGGCATCTTGCTTCACTGCAGTAAGTAGACCAGACATAGGCCTCCCTTTCTCTCCTTTAACTGCAGGGTTGAAATAGACAGTAAAACCTTTCAGAATGGAAACCCACCTCATCTACGTCTCCTGGTGGGATATACTGTCATAGGCATCAGCATTGATATAGCCAGAGCCAAATAAATGTTTAAAACCTCTAGTGTTCCAACTTCCAATAACTAGATTCTTCAGCTCTAGGTTCTTGGGCTGTTATGCTCTGTTGATTTTAGTGGCCAGTGCCCCGCCAGCCAGTTCGAGTGTTCATCTTCTGAAGAACCTGTTCTTAATCTTCCCAGATGGGATCCATGGTAATTTTCCAGTGTTATTGTAAGCAACAGATCTCCAGACTTCATACCTTCTCCCGTATAAGGCACATTAACAGATTTTGGATCAAACTGAACCAATTTATCCTTATATAATGATCTTGTGCCTTCCATGCCCATTTTGAGATTTTCCAGCGGTCATGGGATGGTTGAGTGCACACCTCCATTCATTGCTGTAGTTAGGTCCAAGTCATACCTATTCTGGAGTCATCAGTCTGATGGCTCTTAATTCTTCTCTAATTGCATTGAATCCTTTTATTGTTGCATTAATTGTTTGTAATTGCTCCCATCTGGTGATCTGCAGCCACTTGGCATTTACTGCAGTATGGAGTCCTGACATGACGTAGATGTTATTATCATTGCTGTCTTGCTGGACAGTTTATATTAATCTGGAATGTCCTCATAGGCCTTTATTGATTTTGACAAAAAGCAGTTCTCCCTTTTCAGGTGACGAAGAATAAGCAACCTCTTCCTTCTCTGATGTTTATTAATTTTTGGAAATGCATTGATATTGAGATCACTTTGAGGAATTGATAATGCTGGAATATGTACCATTATAATGGAGCATACTTCTCAGTTTTTTGGCAACTGCATGTAAGCTCTACATCCACAGGACCAATATTGGTCTATCAGTATTGCAGATCCTCTATTCATTACTGGGACCTCGATTGTCTGTCCACATCCTTTGTTCTCTCCAACCACAATCAAGCCTTCATTCTTAAAACATGCTGTTGCATTCTTTGATGGTATTCTTGTTATATGATAACCGACAGTTTTGACAATAATCGACTTGGATATCAATTTCTCACTAACCTGGGCAGACAGCGGTTCCCAACAAAGACAGCTGGTAAGAATGTGAAAGACCTCCTGTGAGAATCCTGCCTTTCCCTCCCCTTGAGTGACCATCAGGGAGGCGAAGGCACAATCCCCAGGGAAACCCTCCTGGGGAAAAAAAACCTGGATAGCAGCAAGGCTCTGGACTGGTCGGAAGATGGATGCAGTTCCTTAGACGAGTTGACACGCAAGGGCGATGAGTATTTTATCTACGAAGGAGAGACAGAACAGGTAAGTGCAACTGATAGGATGTTTATGAAGTACAGAGTAGAACAGAATAGGGGGAGAGCAACTTACTCTAATTTCTGAAGGGAGCCAACTAAACTGCGTGTGGAAATTCCGATACTCGGGAGAGTCAGCTAATTGTTTCCTAGACAGCTTGATTGATAGCGGTTCTAAAGATGACAGAAAGAATAGCAAAGTAGAAACTGCCTTCTAGTGAACTTGTGGAGGGAGTAATGGAGGGCGAGAAAGGCAAAACTCACTGTTGAAAACGGGCAGAGCTCAACAGCCTTCTTGATAAAAATTACAAAGGGATAGGAATGAACCGGGACTTCTCTCAGAGGAAATGATGAATGATCAAGAGTCTCTGCACGAAGAAAAGGCCAAGGAGGAAATCTGTGAAAGGAATAATGGGATAGTCAAGGAAGTTAGAGCAAAGGATAATCGTAGTCAAAGAATCAGCAAAGCTAGATCCCTAGAAGCAGACTTACGGAGCGCCGATAAGAGCAGTAACAATGCATTTGCTTGAAGCTCTTCCTTCCTTATCAGAGGCCACGTGATCAGTTGTGGGCGTTACTTGCGAACATGAAACAACTAGACCGCTGCTTCCAGTATGGGATAATAGAGCGTCGGCCGTCTTTGAAGTAATGTTCCTAAACTTAGCACATAATCTCCTATGTTGGCACAACGACCAACGTTGGTAATGTGTAACAATTCTGGACAATGGTCCAGCTTCGTTGTCGACCCATTTCAGTAACTTAGAATACTTGGTCCATGATTCTACGCATCTGTCATTCAATTTTTGCACTCTGCCTACTGGTTCCTTCTTCACTAGTTGTGCAGGGCGAGAAAATAGTCCTTCCTCACATCCGGTACTTGTGGCAGCACGCCCATGGACCAATAGCTAAGGTCTCTCCCAGCATCCTGGCTCTCCTGCTCGATCAGTTCAGAGAAGTCCATCCTCTTCATATCACCAATTTTTATTCGTTCTACAATCTGGGCTGGATACATATGTGTTTTGCTTGTCACCGTATCCCTATTTTCCATCCTTTCTTTCTTCACATATGTATCCTCATATGGAAATGTTTTTCTTGATCGCCATCGTAATGTTGCCCAGTTTGCTTCAATTTCCCTTTGGTCGTACACGCTGCTAGATGACTGAGACATATTTTATCATATGCCAGCATCTCTTTGGCAATAAATGTCCTCGCTACATTCATGGCATATGGTGTTAAGGAACAAACATAACAACTTTCATCTGACATTCTCTCTCCCACCTACTTCATGTGCTGGTACCATAGGTTACTTTTTAAACAAGCCAAATTATCAAGATATGCATTTATATCTTCATGGCCTTCCTCAAAATCCCTTTAAATTGACATGGACTCCTAGTTACATTGTAAAACAGGCTGTATCTTCAGTGGGGAATAAATAGATGTTTCATTGACAATTTCCATATCTGTACCATCTTTTGCAACATGTTGTAATGTCATAGTAATTAGGAGAAAAACACAAATCATAAAACCAACTGATATCACCATGCAGCTAGAGAAGAATTGAGAGCCATCAGACTGATGACTCTCCAGAATAGGTATGACTTGGACCTAATTACAGCAATGGATGGAGGTGTGCGTGCAACCATCCCATGACCCCTGGAAAAACCAATCGCCTTTTTGAATGGCAATGAATCTCTAAAATGTTGAAGCTTCTCCATTGTGTATTTACTTTAATATGCAAATGTGTTATCTCCTTTGTAATCCATTTTATATCAGAAACTGCAATATCACTTCGATTATCATTCTCCAGAAAATACAGTTATTCTTGGGGTCTTCGGGAAATGTGATAATGTGTATTCCCTTCTGTATTAGGGTTAGATACGTCTGCAATATATAAGAAAAATAACAGACAAGAGTGTGTATGCTATTGCTATAATAGGTATCATAAACGAACGTCGATACTCTTCTATCTTCTTCAAATTCCAGACTCTTCTCACATTGTTCCCTGAAACTTGTCTAAACAGAGTTCCAAAATAGCTGCAAGTCTATTTTCTTCTTATTGAATTTTGAGAAACGCTGGACCCTAATCTATAGTGCTTGTGTGCACTTCAATTTCTTTGTTCTCATTTCTATCCATGAGATGAGTCTGCGTGCGCCGAACATTTTCTCTTGCTTCTCTTTGGATGTTTTCAGGATGGGTCGATGTGTCGCCTTTATCAGGTTTAACATCATGGAAATGTAGCCACCCTCTTCGCCCCTTCAGATTAGCAGCAGTGGGGCTTGCTTCTTCTACCTCAAATCGCCCCTCAAAGTGGGACGCACTTCAAGTCTGTATGCATTTTTGCGCTAGCACCTGGTCGCCTGAATATAAACTTGGAGGTTTCAGAAAATCTTCTGTTTCACAAGGTTGATTGTCTTTGTCACTTCTTTTTTACCCCTCCCTTCTGTTCTTGACCTGTTGAGGCATGAAAGAAACACATGCAATCATTGTTGTTAGGTATTTGTGCATCTCGTCGCCTAATGCCTTTGCTAAACTGTGGGCATCAGTTCTTACCCTATTTGGAGGAGTCAGTAGGGGTCTCATACAGCATCCATTCACCAACTCATGAGGCGTTAGATGGTGATGTGAACCAGGTGGATTTCTCAGAGCATATAAGTCAAGGGGTAGGCAATGTAGCCATCCCTTTTTCAAAGTAATTTTCAACTTAGCTATGCATTCCTTTAACAATCAATGTAATCTCTCACAGAAGCCATTCGCCTGTGGGTGATAAGCAGAGGAAAACCGGTATTTTATACCAAACAGAAGTACTAATGGTTCAAAAAATGAATTTACAAAATGCAGTCCATTGTCAGACTGCAAAACATTGCACATCACCCACCTGTGGGAACGCCTCATATAAAAGGAACTTGGCAGCACACAGGGCATCAGGGTGTGTGCATGGACCTGCCCCTATTAATCTAGAAAAAGGACATACTACGTACAGCATGTATCTGTAGCCGTTGCATAGCTGTACCATATCTACATAATCTAGGGATTGCTCCTCTCACTGTTCACAAAGTGTGCCCTGTGGAGCATTTCGGGCACACTACCCAATTCACAATGAACTCTGCAACATGTTCCAATAGATTGGGTGAGAGCCACTCTTCTGCAATTGTTGCAGCTAGACTCTCTCAAGTCGTGTGTGCTGGGTAGTGAAGCTGCTCCAGCTACTCTCAATAATGCTAGAGGTATAACTTGGTTTCCAGTGTTATCCTGTCTCCAAATTGTGGGGGATAAGGAACACCCACCATTTTTTTCCATAACTCCTCATCTTCTTGTGGAGCTCGATCTTGTATTTCACTTAACTGGACACAAGACAGAATATTAAAGCCCTCCTTTTCTAAGATGCATTGTCCTGTCATTTGTTTAACATCTTCTCTTTCCAAACTAGATGTGGGTAGATAATAGGCTGCTTTTTTGGCCTCTAGGTCTGTGGCTTCATTTCCGCTGGAAATTAAATCTGTTCTTTTAGAACGTGCTTAGCATTTTACGACTGGTAGAGTTAATGGGAGACTCAATGCTTCAATAAGCCTATCCAATAGGGCCTGTGTTGCACTGGAGTGCCATCTGCGTGGAGGAAGCTCCTCCTTTTGCAGTGTGACAAACCTGCATGTACGGTTGACGTCACATAGGTGGAGTCAGATTACATCATCACTTCCTTATCCTCAAATCTCTGCAGGGCTTTGATGAGCGCCACTAATTCTGCAGCCTGTGCTGAATAATTTGAAGAAAACCTCATACTTGTCACTACCTCAAATTCACCTTCTCTATTTAGTTTCACTACTGCTGCTCCAGTATGCCGCTCCCCATTTGTCTGGTCAATTTTTGAAGAACCATCGATGAACACAATTTTCCCACTCCCGAGGGTGATTTCTCTAGCTTGGGGAATATCATTATAACAATCAGTGTGCATTGTGCAAGCATGCACATAGTCATCCTCTCATACTGGTTCTGCTATAAACATTGCTGAATTTACTGTTTTACTGTTTTACATCTAAAAACTTTAATCGCAGGTTGGAAATAATCATCTCATACCCCAGTGCTATTTGTGTGGTCAATGTACTTTTGGGCTTCTCTTGGGCTTCTCTTAGATTGCAAACAATGCATGCTTCACAAATAATGTTATTGGGCACCCCATTGTTATACTTGAAGCGTTTTTAATTGTGAATGCAGCAGCAGCTAAAGATTGTTTACAGGGGTAGTGTCCCTTCATTACTGGATCTAAAATCCCACTGTAGAATGGCAATGGTTTATGTCCATGTCCTAATGTTGTCTTCTGTGTAAGAACTGTTGTCATGACTTCCCCATTTGAATGGGAGAATAAATGAAGTCCTTCATTATAATCTGGGATCCTCAATACAGGGGCTGTACTGATTGCCTTTTTTTTATTCTTCAAACCCTTCAGTCATCTCACCTGCTCATATTATTGCGCTCTTATCTACCTATGCTTCTTTGAATTCCTTTAAAAGTGGTCAAATGTATATACTGTAATCGAATACTCAGGCCCTGCAATAATTGCATAAGCCTAAAAACTGTTGCATTTCACTGACTTTTTTAGGTGTTACGGTTTTCATGATTGCTTCTACTCTTTCAGGTGTCACTTTATTCCCTTCATGACAAATCGACTGCCCTATTTACAAGACTTCTTCTTGACAATATTGTAATTACTCCTTGTCTACCTTGTATCCTTTCTATGAGAGTATTGTCATGAGTTTAACTGAGTCTGCTCTACATCTTTGTTCTATCTCACTACACACCAGAATGTCATCCATGTACTGAATTATTTCACTTCCGAGTTGGACAGTACCCAAATCCATCTGGAGGACTCTGTTAAAGATCGAAGGGGACTCACAATACCCCTGGGGCAGTCGGTTATGTCTTAGGCTCACCTGGCTCCCACAGGGGCGTCGATCGGACCCAGACAGCTGCGGTCTCCACCAACGTGATGCGTAGTGCAGAGATGACAGACTGGACTGGCCCACCTAATCTCATCTGCTTGACCCGTAGAAGTATTCTCCTGCAAGTGGAGAAAGGGATTTAGCCACCCGTGGATTTAGTGATGGCACCCCACTGTTCTCCCCACTAGTCACCTCCGATATCCCCTTACAGTAATCTCACGTTATGTTTTTAAATGATGAGCTCTCCATCCTGCGTGGAATGCAGGGGTGCGTAGATACCAGTTACTTCACTGGTTTGAAGGTGTTGGAAGAGTTCAGGATGAATATGGACTCTGAGGTTCTTGGCAAGGACCCGTAAGTATAAAGTTCAAAGAGTTCAATATGTCCGATGTTCACTCTTGTTCCATTTTCCCTTTTTGAATTGCAGGGGTCCGAGAGAATATTGCCTTGAGGCAACTGATGGCGTTCAGGTAAGAGTCTGTATTACCCAACACTGTCCGGTAAAAGTTGCATGTGTTTGACTTGCTGTTTTCTCTCTCTTTACAAGTGCAGCATAAGAAGATGTGGCGTGTTAAAGGTTAATGGCTCTGGTGGTAAACAGGTAAGTCTATGGTCGTAAAGAGATTATATTTGTTGGCTCTCTCGGCTCACCTTGTTAAGTCTTTTGTTCCCCAGGTACTGGAGTACAGCGAAGAAAATGATGGAGGCAGCGCCAAATCGAAAGATGCTGTGAGGACTGGTGAGTATGGCGCGGCGCTGCCTCTGGCGATGCGATGCGTGCAGAAATAACGTCCTTTCCAGGCTCGGGGACGTGCTGGATCCGGAATCAGGTAAGAAATCAAAATAATGTCCGTGATCTAACCTTTCCTCCTTCTTTCCCCGTTTTCTAGGAGCTCCGGATTTAAGTCGGGCGTGGCAGAAGACTGGATGCTGACTGCAGGCACGTAAGCGTTACGCTGCTGAGTGCAGAATAATGCGAAGCGTGTGCTGCTGTTCGGGTGTTGTTTAAATAGCTTCCAAAGTAGTTCCAGGTAAGAAGTTCCCCAGACCACACCCGAGTAAAAAATAGTCCCTGTAGTAAAATAGTCCCATCCAGGCCTCACGTTGGCTTGGATTCATTTGTAGCATGGTCTGCATGAGGTAAGTAATGTCTATGAGCCTGGTGCCTCTGGCGCCAGGACTGATTTCTATTTTGAGCCTGGCGCCTAAGGCGCCAGGACTGAACCCAGACAGCCCCTAACTGGGGCTGCTGGGGTTTTAATAAATGTCTGGATGCCTGCTCCCGGGGCTGATGGGCTTGATCTGGATGCCCGGGGGTAGGCATCATGACAGCACTCCCCGCCAAGGCCCCTCCTAAAGTTGTTCTTCCCCTTGGTCCTGGTTTGTCTGGGAAGTTCCGATGGAATTTCTTCACCAACCGAGGTGCATGAACGTGGTCACTAGGCTCCCATGACCTTTCTTGTGGTCCGTAACCCTTCCTGTCGATTAAATAAAAAAGTGTTGATTTAACCATCTTGGAGTCCAGGATATGTTTTACCTCGAATTCAGGTTCTCCATCTATTAGGATGGGGTCAGGTGGTTTGGTTAATCTTGTCCCGGGTTGAACTGGTTTTAGAAGTGAAACATGAAAGACAGGATGAATCCGCATATAAGAGGTTTATTCCAATTTGACAGCCACCGTGTTGATAATGGACTTAATGGTGTAAGGTCCCAAATATCTAGGATTGAAAATCTGAGTTCCCTTTAGAGGTATGTGTTTTGTAGCCAGCCAAACTTGATCTCCAATCTGGTATTGTGGTGTTTCACTTCTATGTTGATCAGCATTTTTCTTATATTTCTTTTTTGCTTGTTTCAAATGTTCTGTTGCCTCCTTAAAGGCTTGTGTAATAGTAGAGTGCAGATGAGTCACTGCAGGCATTTCTAGGTATTGAGGCGAATCGAGTTCTGAGGTTTGAGGATGATGTCCATATATGGTATAAAAGGGGCTTTTTCCGGTTCCTGTTATTGTATGCATATTCTGAGATCCATAAAATATCTTTCCAATTGCTTTCGGTTTGGCGTAGCATACAACGTAGGTATTGTTCAAGAGTCTGGTTGGTCCTCTCCGTCTGACCATCGGTTTGGGGATGGTGACTGGTTGATAACCTTACGGCGATCTGCGCCAATTAACAACATTTCTTCCAAAATTGTGAAATGAATTGACTACCTCGGTCAGAGACCATTACGGAAGGAAATCCATGTATTCGAACAATGTTTTCGCGAAATTCCTTGGCCTAAATTGAAGCGGAAGGTAATCCTTTTAAAGGAATAAAGTGGGCCATCTTGGAAAAAAGATCCACAATAACTAGGATGGTGTTAAATCCATTACATTGAGGTAGATCTGTAATAAAGTCTAAAGACAAGGCGTGCCATGGTGTAGGTGGAATATCCAAAGGTTGTAAAAGGCCAGCTGTTTTTTTCTTCTGACTTTTATTTTGGGTGCAGATACCACACGACATCACAAATGACTTTACGTCTTTTCGCCAGGTGGGCCACCAGAATTGTCTTTTAATTTTAGCTTCAGTTTTTGCGATACCTGGGTATCCTTCCATAAGGGCGTCATGGTAATTGGAGATGGCTAGTTCTTGTAGTTCCTTGTGTGGTAGAAATAGACGTCCTTGATAGTAAGGTAGGTCATTGATGACTGAATAATCTTGCCCTTTCTTTACCCAGTCCTGCAGGGCTGCTGGATCGAAAAGTTGTTGGATTTTTAAATGAATATCTTCTAGAGTCTGTAGAGTAGTTATGCCAAGGATTCTTTGTTCTGGAATTATAGGCACCAGTTCCGGGTTCGAATATGCTTCACCCATCCCTATTCGGGATAAGGCATCTGCCTTGCCATTTTTACAACCTGGTCGATAAGTGATCACGAAATCGAATTCGGCAAAGAAAAATGCCCATCGAAGTTGACGCGATGATTGGGCCTTGGCTGTTTTTAAATACTGCAAATTCCTGTGATCAGTGGCACCGAGAAGATAATGCCGCCAAGCCTTGAAGGCGGAGTTGATGGCTAACGACTCTTTATCGGTAACCGCGTAGTTTAACTCGGGTGTCGATATCTTTCTGGACCAAAATGCTACTGGATGAAGTTGACCGGTTTCAGGATCCTTCTGGGACAGGACAGCCCCCATGGCTAAACTGGATGCATCGGTTTCAACTATGTATGGAAGCTCGGGGCATGGATGCTTTAAGACAGGTGCTGACGTGAATTTCAATTTCAGCTCTTGGAAGGCCTTTTCAGCCTCTTCGGTCCATAAGAAGCGTTTGTTTTTTCGCAAAAGTTCTGTGATGGGGTGTACAACTTGTGAGAAGTCAGGAACAAATCTGCAGTAGAAATTAGCAAATCCAAGCATGCTTTGTACCCCTTTAACTGAACTGGGTGATGGCCACTTGAGATTTGCATCCACCTTTCGCGAGTCCATTCAGACTCCTTTTGGAGTCAGGATAAATCCAAGGAATTCAACTTCTGTAGCATGAAAAACACATTTTTCCAATTTTGAATATAACTTGTGCTGGCGTAGTTTCTCAAAGACTGCACGAATGTGCTTAACATGGTCTGATTCTGAGGAGGAGTACACTAGAATGCGGTCTATGTATACGACAACACAGACGTCAATGAGTTCTCGAAGGACATCGTTCATAAAATGCTGGAAGGCTGCTGGTGCATTGCACAACCCGAAGGGCATCACCTGATATTCGAATAATCCGTACTTGTTGCGAAAGGCAGTCTTCCATTCATCGCCCTTCTTTACACGTACCAGATGATATGCTCCTCGGAGGTCTAACTTAGTGTAGATGCAAGCATCCTTTACTTGGTCTAGTAGTTCAGGGATCAGAGGCAATGGGTATCGTTTTTTTACCGTAATCTTATTTAATGCGCAGTAATCTATGCACGTTCTAAGATCACCTTCCTTTTTAGGCACGAAGAATAAAGCTGAGGTTGCAGGAGACTTGGATGGCCGAATGAAGCCATTAGCAAGGTATTGGACCAAGTATTGTCGTAGATGAAGATTTTCGGGTTCCGTAGATCCTACTGAATGGAGGTTGTGCACTGGGTAAGAGGTCGATTTGACAATCGTATGATCTGTGAGGTGGTAATGTGTTTGCCTATTCTTTTTGAAAAACATCTTGAAATTCTCCATATTCCGGAGGTAAATGCATGATTGGATTAGTGACTGTGGCCAGGCCTCTGTTCAAGGTCTTTTCTGGATAACAGGTGCGTGCAAAATCCGGGAAGGTTATTCTCTTCTCTCACCATTCAATACAAGGATTATGTGTTTCCAACCATGGCATTCCCAGTATGATTTGGAACTGCGGGGCTTTGATTAGATCAAACACAATAGTCTCTTGATGCCCATCTTGACCCGACAGTGTCATCTCTGTAGTGGAATGAGTTACAGGCCCAGAGGCAATTTCAGTTCCATCGACTGTGGTGATGACATCCGAAGTGGTCTTTTTGCAAAGAGGTAGTTTCATCCTTGAAGCCAATTCGTGGTCCATATAGTTTCCTAAGGCCCCGCTATCAATGTATGCCCTTACTGCGTGCATACATGATGGCTGCCTTGGATCAATAAGGACCATTGGTATGTTTAGGTGCGAGGTCTGAGTGTCCTTCTTTGAGTTCGGCAAGCGGACCTCTACGCTTGTCGGGCATGGTCGTTTCCCGAATCAGGCTCTGTTTGGCTTCTGTCAGCAACTACGACCACTTTCTTGGGTGG
This sequence comes from Ambystoma mexicanum, assembly GCF_040938575.1. Taxonomy (NCBI): domain Eukaryota; kingdom Metazoa; phylum Chordata; class Amphibia; order Caudata; family Ambystomatidae; genus Ambystoma; species Ambystoma mexicanum. The sequence continues at coordinate 811,127,994 of NC_090932.1, forward strand.
TTTTATAGGGCAATCCCATAGAAAATGTCCTGAGGCCCCACAGTACAGGCACAATCGCATTTGCCGTCTCTTTTCTCTTTCCTTTTGGGTTAAGGGTCCTTTAACCCACCCGATCTACATAGGTTCAGATGCATCTGTTCCTTTGGGGGTAACGTTGGGTTTAACCAATACCTATTCTCAAACTTCGCTTGATCAGCCTTTCGATTCTGAAGTCGGTGGTCTAACTGGACCACTAAGTCTATATATTCTGCGAAATCCTCTGGTGGGTTCACAACTTGGGCCAAAACATCTTTGAGTTCTCCCCGAAGTCCACGATGAAATAATGTAATTCGTTTTGCCTCAGGCCATCCGGTTTCCACCACCAACCTACTGAAGGTGGCGATATAGGTTAGCAGGTCTTGGTTACCCTGTCGTAGGGATGAAAGTTCGTTATCTAGGGCTGTCCCTGTGAATGTCTGGCGAATAGTCTTTCCATGCTCATTTGAAAACCCTAAAAATCCCGAAGAAGGGGGTCATCCTGATTGACTAGTGGAATTGACCAATCCGCTGCGCTGCCACTAAGGTATGATAGTACAAAGGCTACTTTGGCTTGGTCGTTTGGGAAAGCTCCAGGTCTGCATAAAAAGTGCAAGCGGCATTGGTTCATAAACACGGCGAACATTTTCGGGTCCCCAGCAAAGCGTTCGGGTGGAGCTAAAGGAATAGTCCCTGGTAGAATCACTTGCACAGGATTGCTTGATGAAACGGGAGTTGGATTCCCCCCGAGACCAGGTAGGGGCGTTTGCCCAGCTTGGTTTTGCAGCAATTGTCTAACAAGATAATCAATGCACTCCTTTGACACAATCAGTTCTCTCCTGAGGGCATTAGTTTCTTGGCACGTGGAGTGCACTTCTGCCCTAAGTTCCCCTAACAATTGGGCTAGTTGGTCGGTTTCTGAGGTTTCCATAACGCCCGGGTGAGGATTTGTAGATAGGCTTCGCATTCTGTTACTCTCACCTGGCTCCCACAGGGGCGTCGGTCGGACCCGGACAGCTGTGGTCTCCAACAATGTGATGCGTAGTGCAGAGATGACAGACTGGACTGGCCCGCCTAATCTCGTCTGCTTGACCCGTAGAAGTATTCTCCTGCAAGTGGAGTTCAGCGAAGAAAATGATGGAGGCAGCGCTGAATCGAAAGATGTTGTGAGGACTGGTGAGTATGGCGCGGCGCTGCCGCTGGTGATGCACGCGTGCAGAAATAATTTCCTTTCTAGGTTCGAAGACGTGCTGGATCCGGAATCAGGTAAGAAATCAAAATAATGTCTGTGATCTAATCTTTCCACCTTCTTTCCCCGTTTTCTAGGAGCTCCGGATTCGAGGCGGGCGTGGCAGAAGACTGGATGCTGACTGCAGGCACGGTGAGCGTTACGCTGCTGAATGCAGAATAACGCGAAGCGTGTGCTGCTGTTCGGGTGTGGCTTAAATAGCCTCCAAAGTATTTCCACTTAAGAAGTTCCCCAGAACCACACCCGAGTAAAAAATAGTCCCTGTAGTAAAATAGTCCCATCCAGGCCTCACGTTGGCTTGGATTCATTTGCAGCATGGTCTGCATGAGGTAAGTAATGTCTATGAGCCTGGCGCCTATGGCGCCAGGACTGATTTCTATTATGAGCCTGGCGCCTAAGGCGCCAGGACTGAACCCAGACAGCCCCTAACCGGGGCTGCTGGGGTTTTAATAAATGTCTGGATGCCTGCTCCCGGGGCTGATGGGCTTGATCCGGATGCCCGGGGATACGCATCATGACAGTATGTTTCAGACGTATATTTCTGTACAAAAAGGAAGTCAAATCTTGTGAGTCTTCATGAATGGGAATTGAAAAGAATGCATTCTTCTATTCCACAACTATCTGGCCGTGGATGGAATGTTACACATTATGGTTGCAGGATTTGGAAATAAAGGAAACTCTTTATATTGTTTAGAGGGCGATGGTACTGAATAAATCCCCATGACCCCACCTTTGATTTCCTCACAGGGTACACAGCCATGTTATATGATGAGTCTGATGGCACCAATATTCCTTGCTTCATTAAAGCGGAAATGGTCTCAAATACTCAAATATACCTTAATCCGCTTCTCTGGACATGGGCTATTGCTTTGCTCGTGGTAAAAAAGCTCCTAGTTTTATTTGAATTTTAACTGCACCTATCCCTTTTAATAATCCTGCATCATATGGGCATGTAGTCCATCAAATCTCTGGCACTTTCTCTAAGTCTTCCTGAAAGAATGGCAGTCTTATTTTTACCAATGCCATTCTCTGTGTTATTTCTATATTCTTTACTTTAATCCAATAAGAAAACACTAGTTCATCATCAGAGTAGTCATCTCTAAGCAGTTCTTCGTCTGGCAAATCTGTCAACCTGTATCCTTCAGTAAGGTCTATCACTGTCGTCCATCGCCTTACTTCATCATCTGTCTGATGAAGCATCACCCTTTGTTCTCTGACCACTGCTGCTTCTAATTCTAACAGAATTATCTGCCCTTCCTCATCATCCATGGGGATTTCTGGTCTCAACAAAAATTAATCCGGTAGTCTCAATATTTTACCTTGCAACCTGGGTAACCATGAAAATAGGATAGCCACTCCATACAAAAATACTTCTGGATCTAAGGGTACTCCTGGTAATGCCTTCTGGCCTGTAAAGGCTAATATAAACTCTCCCACATTCATGTAGTGTATTCCTGTAGTAGAGCACACTATCCCTTTGTCAGTAAAAGATATCATCATGTTAAGCTTTGTCATTAAGTCACATCCCAATATATCAACTGGTGCATGTCTAGAGTAAAGTAATGGCATTGACATAAAATGTTCTCCTGTAGAAATTGGTAATTTGTCTGTAAAAGGAACTAAACTCATCACCCAGAGAATCCTTGAGCATTCATGGCATTGACATTGAGCATTTTTCCACGCGAGTGGCTCCAGTGTCTACCAGAAATGAAAATGTCTTGCCTTCTATCGTCATCTTGACCCTTGGTTTCTCTTGGGCGTCTGGTGTCACTGTAGAACACATAAAGTCACTCTGTGGGCTGCCCTATTGTGGATATAAATTCATCCCTGCACCTGTGAAAAGATTTCCACCTATCACAGTCACACTCCCCAATGTGGATGCGGGTGCCTGTTGTTCTACTGCGGTCATGTTCCATTATGGTAGCATAGCCTGCTTTGTCTGTGCTTGCTGCAGTTGTGCCTGTTATGTTTGAATGGGTACCTGCTGTGGTTGCCCTCACAGCAATTGCACTTGCAGCAGTGCTGGATGTATTTGTTGGGATTGTGTTGCATATGACTAGGAAACTGAGCATATGTGTGATCTTGATCATAATATTCCTGTGGTTTGGTATTATATGGTGGAGCATAATCCATGTCCCCTCTTGGGGTTTGCCAATTCTGTTGCATGCCTCCTCTGCTTCTGCACGTCCTAGCTATGTGTCCCATTCTTCCACAATTCCAACATTGCTGTGGCTGTCCACCATTAAATCCTCCTCTTCCCTGAGAGTTTTGAAATACACCTCATCCTACTCCTCTAGGCCCATTCCCTCTTCTTCATGACCAAAAACGGTACCCACTCTGGTCTGTGGGATATCCTGTGTTATTCTTCTGTCCTAACTGTTCCTCCCGTGCCACCCCTCCTTCATTACTTATTAATACCGCTGCCTCAATAGCTATTTTGGATAACTTCCTCTTAACTAACTTTGCTTCCTCCTGCTTCCTGTTCTCAACTTTCTTCTTATTTTTTTCCTGCATTATTCAGCAGTGGTTCACGATTGTCAACTGTATTTCTGGCCATGGCTTTGCTTTCATTCCCACCTGTTTTTTTAATTGCTGTTGTATTGGCTCTGGCAGCCCATGACATAAAATATGGTAAAATATGCTACTGCTTTAGCCCATGGTTCATGAGTTTCCTACCGCCATTTGTCTTGAATATCTTGAATATAAGCAACAGGATCTTCATCCTCTCCCAATTTCCTAGTCATAATCGCACCCATGTCTGATGTATCGGGGTATTGTACTCTGAGCGCCCGCCATACATCCGCAGTGTAATTATTAAATGGCACTCCATTGTGTGTTGCAATTCTGGGCATGCGAGGGACTGCCTGCAGGCTGTTCCTCGGAAACACCCACTTTTTTGCAAGTTCTTCCCCATTTTGGTGTTCCGCCCTCTTCACAGCCTTCTGCACAAGCCACGCCAATGCTCTGCGTGGAGACTCGCTCAAGGCCCTCAACGGCAAGTCCAGGGAAAGTACAGCGCATTTGATTCCTTGAATGGACGAACGCAGATTTGCATGCTGTTTGGCAGGCAAGCACCCTATTTTCCACGCAAATAATTCCATGAATTGGGCCCTTAGTGTTTCAGCTCCCATGTAGCTGCTGGCACAGTGAGATTAAAAGCATTATTTATATACATTCTTATTTAAGTAACCCAAGCATGCCACAGTCTGTGCCCCCACTGCCTAACTCTATGCATGGGGGTACCTATCATCTTATTGAAATGGGCCACCACAAGCCCTGACAAATGTTCAGACAGGCCCTGCGAGGGAGCGTCAAGAAGACTCTTTCTTATTCTGCTGTGGCTAACTGGCAGCTACAAACAGATTGAGAAGGCGTCGGATACGGTTTCGGACCAAGACATGGGAAGGCCCACTCTTTCTTTGTCCATTTTCCAAGTGCTCAGCCCAACAATGATTTTGAGCCCGACTGTATACACTTTTATTTAAATCCTGGAATACAAAAGAAGTGCACACACAGTACATCATTTCGTTTTTTGTTTTTTTAACTGATTTCCCTAATCCTCCATGTAATTTCTTCAGAACCTTTACACAGTTTATCCTTCGTATGTTCGACTGCCTCACCATTTGTAAAAATCAGCAATGCACAAAATCCCTGGTTCTTGTGCCATCAGTCAATTAATGATGGGAAGCATCCACCGAGGAAAATGTCAGGGCAAGAGGCATTGGGAAACTGAGGCACAGAAATGCACTGTGACGCATCCGCCCCTGCCGCGGTCTGCCAGACTGGGACCTGTGAACAAAACAGGTTTGCATTTAAATGTTTCATGGCAAATATTTCTCGCCAATTACATAGACGCACGTGCTGTTTTTCTTCCTGCAGTATCTGCTTTGCTCTGTATTTTAACAGTTACCACAACAATGCTATTTGGTAATGTGCTGGCGTTGCAGGCAGCCACTACTATGACAGCACTTAGATCAGTTCTCCCCAATAAGTGTTAAGGTCTGCTCACCTAATGCCATATTAGTATAGCCAATGCAAGACCCTGTTGTGCATAAGAGCAAAGAGATACTGTTTTGCGTGCTGTTCACAATCCCCATGTTTTGCTATGCAGCCACTCACCCTGTAAATGGCCCTCATCTGGTTGCCTGATGCCAAGTAGTCAGTTGACGTGTTTCAAAACATAGATACCACATCATGACATTGAATAGTGCACCCCTGAGGAGCTGAGGGCCTAATCTATGGCATTTTCTGTGCACTGAATAGGGACTTTGTGCGTCATTCAGCGCACAAAATCCCCTTCATCGATTCATGGAATCGACTTTGCAGGCCTTTTTCCAGACCTTGCTGGGACTCCGCGTTGGTCCAGCACGTCTCTGCATGCAGTCGAGCGCCTTGCACGAGACTCCATGCACAGTGTGGTGCGGGCCTACACAGAGCCTTAAATAGGGGCCGGAACATGCATATTACCCATCCTCCATGCAGTATGGGGAAGAACAAGGCATTACGTGGGTTTGTCGAGGGACGGCCTGCATGAGGAAATCTCACTCCCAGCACCACGCAAAAGCAAGCTTATTCATGGTGGGACTCGGCAAGCTTATTCGTCAGGGGACTCGGCATGCAAAGCTCCCGATCACACTGCCACGTGAAAGCAGGCACAAGGCCCCAATCTCATAGAATAACTGCGCAAAGGCAACGCCCGATTGGGAATTTAGGGGTGTATGCATGCAGTTGGGGTGCTGATCGCAGTTAGGGGTGCCTGTATACAGAGTAGCGGGGTGCAGCCACCGTTTACAGGGGTTTGCATGCATATTTTATGGGACTCAGTACATTTACCTAAACTGGTGCACATATTGATGGGGTGCTGTGAATAGTTACGGGGGTCCCCATGCAGTGTCGCCAGGGTGCGGCCTTGATTGTGTGGGTTGCATGCGTTATTGCTGGGATGCATTACTTTGCAGACGAGGAGGGCGCATAGGTTGGTATACGTGGCTGGATTTGTTTTGCGTGGGGGGCATGTCATGGGCGTTCCTGCAGCTACTTGCGCATAGGGTTACTTTGCCGACAAAATTCCATGAATACGCAGAGAGCACACAGAATCATTTGTGAGCAGGGACGCGCAAAGTCGTTTTGGGCATGAGGAACGTTTAAATATATATATATATATATATATATATATATATATATATATATATATATATATATATATATATATATAGCTACAAAACCCGGCATCAGGGCATGGTTCAACACAAACATGCAGACAAGAAAGATTAAAAGTACGAGACTGGACAGATGGGTAACACAGGCTTGGAAGTAGTGGTTATTTGAACAGCCAGGTCTTCAGTTGTTTCTTAAACGCCACATGGCATCTCTCAAGGTGCAACTTCAGCGGTAGCGTATTCCATGCTCTAGGTGTGAGGACGTCAAATGAGCACCCGCATCCTTTGGCCTTTTTACGACATGGCACAACAAGTTGTCCTTGGTTGCCTGATCATAGGTACCTGGAGGGTATGTAGGGTGATATGCGTTTCCTAAGGTTGCTGGTAGCTTTTCCATGTAGACATTGATGTGCAACCGAGTGAGCCCTGAAGCTTGATCTGGCTGACACTGGTAGCCAGTTTCCTTCTGGCTCCAGAAATGTGTTTTCTATTAGGAATATCACAAATAATCTCAACTGCTTCATTTTGAATCATCTGGATCTTGGTATTACATTGTTTATTGGCTCCTCAGAGGAGAGGGTTGCAGTAGTCCATCTGGGGCATAATGATGGTTCAGGTCAAGTTCCTGATTTCTCTATGATAGAAATGGTTTGTCGTGTCTCAGTACTGTAAAATGATAGTGCGAGATGCTGAAAACTCCATCAACGTGCCATTTAGAACTGAGGGAGGCTTCAAAGTAAACGTCCAATGTTTTAATTTTCTCTAAAATGTCTATGCAGTTTCCATCCAGAAGCATGGATTCATATTTAGGACTTGTTTTGCTGTCACCTATGCAGAACCAAAGATCATGAGCTCAGTCTTTGAGGGATTAAGGCACACCCAGTTCCTGCACATCCACTCTTTTATTGAGTCATAGATGGAGTTGAGCGGATCTGAGTCGCTCTTGTGATCTCTACAATGCTCAATCACGAGCTGGGTATCATCAGCATAATTGCCAAAATAAACACCCAGGCTGGTTAATAAGTCACAGAACGGTTTCATATAGAGATTGAAAAGGGCTGGTGAGAAGCATGCTCCCTGTGGGACTCTGTATAATATTTTCTCTGCATCGGTGCATCAGAGAAAGCTCCGCCCCAGCATATTCGTGATTCTCTGTTGCTCAAGTAGGAGTGAATCCAGTCTCTGGCCTCTTTAGAGCATGTCCTAGTCATGATCAGAGCGTCCAGTAGGCAATCATTATCAAGCAAATCGCAGGTGGCTGACAAGTCTAAAAGTACTAGGAGGCCAACTTTGCCTTTTTCAATTAATCAAACATATGCGACTGCAGGTCTAATACAGAGCATTCCGTGCCATGCTGAGGATGAAAACCTGATGCTAAGGGTGCAGGATATCCTATTTTTCCAAATACTGTTGGAATTGGGCAGATGTCACTTTGTCCACTACCTTCAAGGGCAATAGTGAGTTTGTTATAAGACATAGATTGTTTGGATCCTTTGAGTTAAGTTTTTTTTTTTTAACCAAGATGTGATTGCTAATTGTTTGATTGAATCTGGGACCAGGCTGTGGTGAAAGGAGGAGTTCACAAAGTGAACCAAGAAAGGTAATATGATGGTTGTTTAGGATGAGATAAGAGGGCAGAATTTCTCCTTGACAGTGGGTTGGGCGCATAGCTTCAAGGAAGGCGCACATATTGGTTGGAAGTGAAAGGAGTATGCAGGATCCTCTTTTTTGGCAGGCTGGGAGTTGGGGCCTGTCTTATTCTCCGGTATCTTAGCGATTTTAGCCCTAGTTGAGGAGATTTATTTTGGGCAAATGCCTGTTGCACCTCAATGCAATCTTTCCTAGACGTTTGGTTGAAGTAGTGGTTTTTCCAAGTTACGATAGAGTTTAATAATTTTTGGGAATCTTTCTATGCATTCACCATTTCTTTGTTGTAAAATGACTGTTTTGCCTCTAGCATTTTATTTTTGTAGATTCTTTGTGGTGTTTACCAGGATGTTTTATGTTCATCAGTTAGATTTTTTTCCCCATAGGCGTTCTGCTTACCTTTTTTTCTGTTTTAGTGTCACCAAATCTTTTGAGAACCATACTTGCTGGCAGTTTTTGTCCCTGGCTAGCTTGGTTTTCAGCAGGGCAACTCTATCCAGAAGGTTGGTTAATTGTTTATTGTAAATCTTTGTTAATGCTTCTGGGGAGGTCTAAGTCCAAGTTAATATCCATTACCCGTGTTAGACATTGGAGCAAATCATCTGGGTCAATCTTTTTCAAATTTCCATTGGTGACTGTTTTTGGTAAGTTGTGGTTCTTTCTGGGATTATTCAGGTATTGCATAAATCCTTCTACGAAGCAGTGATCAGACCATGGGTCTCGTCTTGGTCATGGTGACAGCCCTAATCGCAGCCGAATCCAGGATGTTTCCCCCTCTGTGTGTGGGTTCTGTGTTAAGGACGTTAAAGTTTTGATTTTTCAGATGTCTTGCCAATTCTTCAGTGTCCTTGTCTTCCGAATTGGCTAGCCATCTATTCAGGTCACCAAGCAGTATGGAGGCACTATTAGGTTTATTAAGAGATGCCAGGATATGGAGTAGGTCTTCATTAAACTCTGAAATCCTAACTGGAGGTCGGTATACCAGAATGAAATTGATGCAGAAGTTACAATTCGGAAGGAATTTAAGATGGATGATCTCACATCCTGGGCAAGGGATAGGGGCCAGGATGATTTTGCCAGGAGAGCCACTCGGCCCCTGTTCCTTGTTCATGATTTTTACCAAAAAACCTAAACCCATGAGGGATAGCTAGACTTACGTTTGGGCTGCTAGAGTCTCTAAGCGAGGTTTCAGTTACACACAGGACATCTAGGGTCTTTTCCTGTATGTAGCCATGAACATCCATAGCATGTTCGCTCAGCGAGTAGGTGTTAAGTAGGGATAACTTGATAGTAGACCAGTTCTGGGTGGTTTGTTCATGCGTAAGGGTTGGTAAGATCTTATCCCCTTCATAGTTAGCAACGTTTCTCTGAGAAGTGCTGTTTCTCTGAGAAGTTTTAGTTCAGAGAAGCAGCGGCAATAAGGTTCCTTTTTTTTGAGGGGGGTATTTGTTTGTACTTGATAAGCCTACAATCTCTTCCTTTAAGGGCCTTAATTGGGGCTTAGATAGGACAGAACTCTGGGGGGAAGCGTATATTGCAGCAGGTTTTAATGGTGGCAAGGGGCCCAGCGTGCAAGTACTGCTAGGGTTTGCAACAACAACATGTTGTAGTGATTCTGGTAGTTCCACCGTGATTGGAGCCATGTTTACAGTGCTGTCAGACCCCAGGTGCAATCTGTTAGTTACATTTTCATAGAATTCAGTAATGTAATTCTTTACCAGTTTCTCTACTCTTAATTTTTGTAGCGCCAATAATGAGGTGAGATCTGGATGGATACCCATACTTAAAGAGGCATCAGAATGATTTTCGCGACTTAGACCCAATATGCTAGACATTCCTGTAAGTGCGACCTAGGTGGTTCTGGGAGGAATAGTGCTCCTAGATACGTGCTTTCTCTCTTTGTTATTACAGACAAAATTAGTAAGCAAAGTTCAACACACACTTCTGACATGAAGTAGCACCATCCCGAAAGCAATCGAGCAATGAAGTATGGGACACGTAACAGCGTATTAGGGCAAAGCAAGGACTGGGTAGAAAGCTTACTGATGAGCAGCTAGCCGCCTGTCCTTCCCTTTCCTTGCCCGGACGTAAACCGGCATTAACTGACCTCGCAGAACACGCCAGCGCTGACATGCTACTAGCCTTGAGGGCTGATGGGAGAGACTACACTTACAAGCGTTATGGAGGCAACAAACAATGTGATCAAATCTCAGCAAATAGAGCATGAGAGAACTCAGTGCTGATCTCAGGGGGCTGTGTACAAAGATGGTGGCAGCAAAATAATAAGAGGACAAACGACAAATAGGTTTAAGGCACGCTACGGTGTACTGCTTTTGCCAAGTCTGCAAAATGACAAGGATCTAATACAATAGCAGTAAACTTTCTTACAACAGCAGTAATCTTTCTTGCTCAGGTAACATTGTGTGGTATATGGGCATTTTCTATAAATCAGGCCCTGAGTCTGTAATGTTTTCTGTGATTACTGTATTGCAATATTTGCATTCACTAAAACACAATTTGTGCGGCTTGATCATTGTGAGAAAATGACTACTACACTTTAGCAGTACAGGGTGAAATAGTGGTTTAATCCACCAACTCAGCCCTGCACTACTACTACACCAGCAGTGATGCCAATCATAAAGGTGAACACGGTGCAGCCTGAAAGACATACCCCCTTTGCATAGTGTGGCAGTGCACGCTGAGGGCAGGTTACATCTTTAGTAGGGGTGTAAGGTGATAGCAGAAGCTACCCAAACAGTAACAATCCAAGATTCTAAAATATAGAATATCCAACCATCATTCTATGCAAATATAGCTTTTAATTAAACTATAAAAATGCAACTAACTAACTAAAAGCATAAGTAAAAAACCCACCCCTTCAAAGAAACACACAAAATGCAAGCTCTCTTGGTAGATGGTCAGGGGTGATCAGGCAATACATTGGCACAATGTTATTGTTCAAGAAGATGGGCCTCATTAGGACCCAGGCGGTAAGGGGTTTACGGCGGCGTAAACAGCGCCGCCCCTTACCGCCTGATTCCGAGGTCCCTTAGCGCCATGGAGGTTTTAACACCTGCTTTTAGCAGGTGTTAAAATCCATGGCGCTAAGGGACCTTGTTGTTAATTACGCCACCGTAATTTACGGTGGCGTAATTAACGCCTTCCCCACTCCCATTATGCCCTATGGGGCAAAAATGGGAATGGGGAAGGGTAAATGGGTTAATGGGGACTTACCGCCCCACTCACCTCGGAATGGGGCGGTAACTCCGCCAACCACCATGGCGTAAACGTAGTTTACGCCATGGTGGTAAAGGTACGACCCAGGCGGTAACTTACCGCCTGGGTTGTAATGAGGCCCGATGTCTTCTAAGAAAAAAGGCAGAGATGTCAAGCCTGGCTTCTAAGCACTTTACTGCAGTTCAGCTAGTGTCGAGACAGGTCGAAATCGCCTTTATTTAATGGCGACTCGGTGTGTGATGAATTGGATTCTGTCCAGCAGCAGGAATACAAGGATGAATAGTGGTAAAATGGGCCACTCAGCCCTCACACTTCTACAAAACAAAACACAACACTATCATAAAGGTAAAACACGGACAGTTAAGAAATATACCCCCTTTGCCTTTAGTGGTATTGTGGGCAGAGGGAAGGCAATGCTCTTAAGAGGCATGTGAAAGTGAACCAGTAGTGACCCAAACATCACAGTATCACAATCCAAAATAAGGGGAATGCCCAATCAAGGTTCTATAAAATATATATATATATATCTATATGTCAATCAAACACACCATCTGCACGTAGAATGAACAGAACATATTATACAATATCCTACCCCAAAGGAATATTAGAGAAGTTGCAACAGACTGGAGAAAGTAGCACGCTGAGTGTGGTTCCCGGGGTGGTAGGTAAATTACTAACCACAAAAAGGATATTTTGGTGAGAACAGGACCAATAATGACCTAACATCTTTACAGTCCGAATAGACCGAGGGGGCAGTTCAGAGTCAGCAGTGGCTGAATTCAGTTCTTGGTGGACTGACACAGTCAGAAATGGAGTCGACCGTGGATGTGAGATGATCAGGCTCAGTTCATGCATGTAGGATCGTGGAGGCTCCAGCAGCAAGCGGTTGTTGAGTACAGGCGAATGCAGGTGCACTGTGAGGTAGAAGGGCAGCTCTCAAAGATGCAGGTCCGGCGGTCCAAGGAATGCTTCGCAGTTGGCCAGGCCGATTCGGGCTTTAGCCAGTGGGAGGTTTGAGTCAGTGGGCCACAATTGTCGAAGTTGTGATCTTGGGTGCATCAATGTGCAATCAATGTTGCAGCAGTTCAAGGGCTACCTGGGTGAGCCATGGCTGTAAACCCTGGTTAGAGCCGGTGTGACTCGCCAGTGTTTCGGGTTCTGGCATTGATTAGTCATTTCAGGCCTACCAGGTGACAAGTTTTGCTGGGACATGATGCAGTGTCGAGCTGGCCGAAGGTACAAGCAAGTTCAAAGTGGATGAGAGCAGCAACCCATGCTAGTGACTTTCATGGGAGCTGTAGGGAACAGATCTTGCTTCTGTTTTGGATGATTTCTTCTTCATCTCAGGCTGAGGGTTTTGGGGAGTACAACTCCCCCAAAGCAATTCCAGTGAGTTCTCAGAATGAATCTGCAGGCTTAAAGGATCAGAGAGAACCTAAGTGAATCTGTTGAAGGGGTGCAAATCCCCTTCTTTTAAGGGCAAAAGTTATCAAGTGATTTGACTAATGCTAGCCTGCCTTAGTGGTGCAATCCCTGCTCTGGAATGGAGTGGAAATTTCCCTGTTGATGTCACACCCAAAGTGCTTTGCTCCAGAAGATGTGGAATGGGCAGGAAAGAGATAGACATTGAGAATCAAGATGGTGGAACTCTCTTTCCCTTGACAAAAGCCATCCTGCCTATAATAATCCTACCCCCTTCCCTTCTCACTGAGAACAAAGGAGGCCTTTAGATATGCAACACCTTGGTGTGAGGCCACCCCTTTTAAATGGGTATACTACCCTGATGCCCAGGCCCAGCACAGCTGCCTGCTGTGTGGCTGTCTCGGTTGGAGGGTGTTACCTGCCCTCAAAAAGAAATCAGAGAGGAGGCCCAGCCCTCCAGGTTCTCGACCGCCAATTTGGCAGGCAGTGTCTTGCTGACCAGAACACACATCACACACCAGTGCAAAAGTTCTCAGGTGATTTGACTGAAGCTAGCCTGCATTAGTGGCGCAATCCCTGCTCTGGAATGGATTGGCATTTTCCCTGTTGATATCACATCCAAAGTGCTTTGCTCCAGAGGAAGTAGAATGGACAGGAAAAAGAGAGAGATACATTGAGAATCAAGATGGTGGAAGTCCCTTTCCCTTGACAAGAGCCCCTCCTGCCTATAATAATCCTACACCCTTCCCTTCTCACTGAGAACAAAGGCCTTTAGATATGTACGACCCTGGTGTGAGGCCACCCCTTTTGAATGTGTATGCTACCTTGATGCCCGGGCCCAGCACAGCTCCCTGCTGTATGGGTGTCTCGTTTGGAGGGTTTTACCTGTCCTCAAAAAGAAATCAGAGAGGAGGCCCAGCCCTCCAGGTTCTCGACCAGCCATTTGGCAGGCTGTGTCCAGATGACCAGAACACACATCAGCTTCCACAGTGGAACATAGGCATAGCTTTTATTTAGGGTTTATGCTGCCACCAGCATGGGCGACCTGTGATCGTCATAGTTTAGGGTACAATGAGGCATATCTTAAATGCCGCCCCACAGCCGCAGGGGCTTCACTGTCTCTTGTTTGCATGTACAGTAGTAAATCCCGGATGAGATTTTTTCATCAGTTAGTATCTTGGTACTTGGGATGTATACTAATTGACCTTTTCACAATTGATCTTGAAATGAAGGTCAATTAGGACATATATGCGGGGGGAAACCCCCTGCAACCCCGCACTCAATCTAAAACCCCCCACCACCCCCTACCCAAAGCCATTATATGTTTAAATACCCCAAATCCTCCCCACACATATATAAAAGTAAAATAAAGCTAAATGTCAGTTGTGGAGAAGGTCAATTAGGACCACTTTCATTAGGTCAATTAGGATAATGGTCAATAGTAAAAGGTCAATTTGGGTAATACCTGGTACTTGTATGCTTCCACTCCTATACGTTTTCACTCATGCATCACTCCATGGATTGTGTAGGTGAACCCACAACTTACCACGACATCCTGCATTATAGTCTGTCATGTATCCTACCTTGTCCCAGGTCTGTTTACTATTAGATCCTGGCAAATGAACTGGTCAATATTTCCACCACATTTTCATCATTTGTATGATACCTCTTACAGGACTGACGAGATGTATATTCACTCTTTAAGTGTTTCTGGGTGAAGCACATTGTTCTCTTGAGATTTTAATTTGAGAAAGTCGTGCTAAAACCATGCAATTTTCTGCATCACAAATTGCTATTTGTTTTTTCTTTTAAATCATTCATCTCACATCAGTTCATCGTGATTTGTATATTTTCCAAGTCTGTTAAAAAAAAAAAAAAGGGTATTATTTTAGTTCATGAAAGTAAAAAAATCTGAAATAATTACACCTCACTGACAAGAAGTGTGAAGCAATTTTGCCAATTTCCAGAAATGCAGATTGGAGTCCAATCCCAGCTTTACAACTGAACCAAAATGTGTAATTCTGAAGATTTTGTGTGATCTCACAGTGCCTGCCATGTTACAATAGCCAGACCCTAAATACTTCAAAATCCTCAGTCCCTAAGAGTGATTCAGTTCTTTGGGTGTGCCCTTCAAAACAATCTTTACTTATGGAATAACTGGCAAAAGTGAAAGGGTGCAGCTCAGAGAGGGTGCAGGTAGGTGGGTGAGCGCAAAGGGAAGGTGTGGGTGGTTGGCCGAGAAGAAGCAGGTGTACATTCTGAGTTGGGCTAGAAAGGGGGCTACAGATAAGCAAAAGACTGTTTACAGACCCCAAAACAGCAATGTTTGTTAGTTGTCTGAGGTAACAGAAGCTCTGCGTTGAAGGGATTGTCTTTGCTTGGAAGGATACCTATGTGTGTAAGTAGAGGTCAGGTAAAGGATGAGATTTGTAAAGTCCTAGCAGGGTTCTGCTCTAGGCCTTTTTCAGCCCTAACAGTCCCAAACAGGGAGCTGCCTTTTGCTGCTTTTAGTCCTTGACTGCTGACACCTGGGCTGGGCCCCCAGTGGAGACTGTTCCAGATGGCTTTCACACTTGCAGGCAGAGTCCTGGGTGTTGTAGCGCCAGGGTGCTTCGTTTTATAGGCAGGACCCTCAGATGGTGCACAGGTTCCTCTGACAAAGCAGGATGTGGCCAAGGAATGAAAAACAATACAAAATGTGTTGAACAATTAACCACCAGACAATAACATGTCACATATATTGCATAAACGAGTCTAAGCAAATACATTTACACCAGTATACCACTTCGAGTTATTCTTTGCTGATCCAACAATTTATTGGGTGTCATTTGCATCATTATCTATTTACATTCACAGTGTCCTGAAAAAGACAGTATACGCTTTCTTTTAAAATATATACTAGCGCATGGATCAACATAGTATGTTATGTACCAGTTCATTTATTTTTCCAATGAGGAAATTTGAGAGTTAGATTAGAGCCTCAGTGAGAAGACCCACTCCAGTGCTAGGTAAGTGGTGAGAAAGAAACCCATGCCCTGAAATATCTCTTCACGAAATGTCCTATCGATTGGCTCAATAGTGGATTGATTGTTAGCACACATGTTTGAAATCTTATGGAGGATTACTTTGTTACAATAGAGAAAAGGGGATGACACGTGTAATGTTGTTAGAGAATAGATTTAATGCCTAGCTAAATCAAGCAGAGAGGTCTTGTGCTTTTTGAGAACATTCATGATTTATTCAGTGAATATGTGAATATAGCTGAAAACTGAACCTTTGGCATGGCCAAACCTATTACACATTGCACTGTGAACAAGTCACCTCCCTATAACTTCTGTTCTCTGTGGTTATAATATATTGGTATATCCCAGTGCAATTCAACCTCTGTAGTAATTATCAAGCCTAAACCTTCGACACCATGGTACACTAAAGAACTGAACTTCAAAAAATGAACCATCAGAAAACAAGTACACAATTGGAATACGCTGCTGAAGGAACTCTGTGCTACACAAAGACAACTGATCACAACTGCTAAGGCTCCCTACTACCAAAGCACCTTAGCCAAGGCCATTAACGAAAGCAGAGCTCTCTTCAAAGCCATCAAGCACTGTGTAAAACCTCTGCGCCACCAGCCCATACTGCACTCAATCGAATAATCTGCAGCCATCAACTCTTTGTTGTCAACAAGATCAGCATGATCCGCCAACACTTAGACACCAACAGAACAACTGATAGCACACTACACATCCCAACACGCAAAACCACAACTACCTGCACAACTTTCAAGACACTAACTATAAAAGACCACTCTGGCACCCTAGCATTGATCAAGGCCACATGGTATGCGGGTGACTTCCTCCCTGCCTCTGTACTCAAGACCCTTCTGACTGAAATACTCCCTTACCTGTCAATCGTCAACTGCTCCATAACTCAAGACATCTTCCACTTGACCTCAAAACCAGACAAAGCCTTGCACTTCTCAACAAACCAACACTGGCCCCTTGCGACTGTTAAGATGGATTTCTAAACTCTGACCTGGGGGACATAGGTTTAGGAGACCACCCTAGCTTAGTGAGACAGGGGTACCTTCTGGACAAACTAGAAAAATCTGTGGTAGCTTGGAGGCAGTCAAGACTAAGTCTCAGGAGGGGTGAGCCCACAATGAGCACACACAGTAAATCTCCACAGATTACCCATAGACAGATGTATATCAAAAACACATTTATTATAGGCCTTTATAACAAAAACACCATTAAACCACA
Source organism: Ambystoma mexicanum (assembly GCF_040938575.1). Lineage (NCBI taxonomy): Eukaryota > Metazoa > Chordata > Amphibia > Caudata > Ambystomatidae > Ambystoma > Ambystoma mexicanum. The sequence goes on from NC_090932.1 coordinate 811,144,985, forward strand.
GTTATCAATAGAACAGTTACCACACACGCTGATTCCCTATCTAACATATGTACAATAATGTGATTACCTTAAAGCTGATGATGGGGGAACAATGAACCATGACCTGTAACAGAAAGGAGTTAAATCAACACATATAGTAGTTTAGGCAGTCCTTCATCAACAATTCCTAACTTATGTAGTCCAGCCCTACGAAGAGAGGAGCCTACTGCTCAAAGCACAGTTGTGCATTAACAACGCGCAGTCGTGCATAAATGAAAAAGCGGGTTCTCTTCAGGGGGATGTAGTTGCTCGGGAAGGGGCTTGAGGCGATGATTAATAAGTTCCAAGTCCTAGACGGGGGTCTACCCTTACAGATAGAGTGACCTTCGGAGTTGGGCAATAGCTGGAGAGCGCAGGCTATCCCAGCCAAGGTGAATAACATTTGAGGGATACTCAAATGTAAAAAGGGATGGATGTGCCAGGGGTCCACCAGTAAGTTAGGAAAGAACTCACCAACCCTCAACACAGTCCAGACCAAACTTTGCCAGTCTAGCCCACTTTGCCTGTATAACACCTTGTAGTTACAGGACGCTCTGGCTATCAGCGGCTGCGGCCCGGAATGATCATCCATGGCAGGACAGTAGCCTTTACTCAGCTCTCGAAGGAGGAAGAAGCATAGTTTTGGTGCAGCACATCTCACGACATGGTAGGCAAGAACTGCAGACACTTTCAGCAATGGCCACCACAGCGAGTGATGCAGGAACCACAAATGCTTGTGGCATGGTGCACTCTTGTAAATCTCGACCCAGAGGAGCTAGGACAATGAGTTTTACCGGGAGAGGGCCCAGGATCACAAGCTAGCAATTCTCAGACTCTCAAGTGTCAAATTCGGACGGCGGCTTTCCTATGAGATACCCTGGGTTTGAGCTGGTCAGTTCACTGGATGGCCCAGGAACACTTCTGAAGAGGCTCTTTTCGAGGGTAAGTAAGAGAAGTCACAAGAAGTTGTTCCCACTGCTCCAAAGGAGCAAAGCGCCCTTGCAGACCTTCTTGGTTCAATGATGAAACAGGGGTCCAACGGGACAACAGTGGGTCAGGATGCCGAACCTTTCAAGCACATCACTGGCGATTCCCTGAGTCTGCTTTATTGTTAAGGATGCTTGGCTCCTTATGAGGTTCGGTGTGAACCTTAGTAGATCGACCCGGAATGGATGCAGAACCCCTTCTCTTATCCAAGATTCGTTTCACGCTCAAATCTCAGATATCCAATGGAAGATCTGCTCACTTGCATGCATGCCAGACGTGGGCCAATTGTGGCCCACTGTGGTTCCAGTCATTCATGACTACCAGACATACTGGCACCAGTAGTTTGGATTGGGACCAGACAGTCCCAACCATCTTCCTGGGCACTAGCACATGTGCATGCGGGAGCCCGCAAAAGATGTGGTTTTCGCAGGAGGCTGCATGCCAAATAAGGAATACCCCGGTCTCTCGACCTGGGGCAAGGCAAGGGGACAAAATGGCCAAAGGACAGAACAAAAGACTTCGTGGCACAGCCATTTTCAGCACTGGCCACAGTCTTGGGGCAAACACGGTAAGCACGGTATGGTCCATAAAAACAAAGTAAAAATACTTTAAAATTTAACTGCTGCCACCAATAAATGATTCCAATAAATATTGCAGAACAACATCACTCAATCACATTTGGTATGTCTTAGAACCGCTTTACACATTTGCAGGCCCTGTATATTCGATTCTATCATGGAGACATCTTTAAACTTTGAACATTTAAAAGTCATGAGTAACCCAACACTGGCCCGCCCTCTAGCTTTCTGGGAAGCACCTTGCACCTCTATATGATATCCCTCTACTGCAATTTGGTTGATTATCAATGTCTCTTGTAGCATCAGTGCATCACCCTCCCCAAAAAGATAGTTTTTCATTTTGCTGGATGTAAAGGTATTGGGTCCCTGTGTTTTCCTGCAAATAATATTCAACACTTCATTTTTAAAGAGGTTGTTGACCTAACCCAAACTTCTGAAAAACCTCTGTCAAAATACTCTGCAGCAGTGCTAAAGTACTGCCCTTGTTGATATCTCTCAGAGAGTCGCCAGAGCCCGGGGTGTGCGGCAGGTGGATTGGATGACAATTTCCACCTCGCTGTTTTTGAGGACGTTTCAGACCAGTCATTACCAGTGGTCCAGGTTGGGATTTTAACACCAGCATATCAAATTTCTTTAAGTCCAGTTTCAACTTCATCGATAGCCTCATACACCTCTCTTGAAGCACAAACAACCTACTTCTGTAACCAGGGGGTTGTTTGTATCAGGAAATCTTACAGATTCTATATCTTGACTATTAAGTGGAAAAAGACTTGCTACTTTCTTTACTACTGACAGCATCACACCCCGATTTAGGAACTTTATCTGTTTTTTTTTTGTATTCAATGATGACCAAATTATCGGCATTGCAAATGGTGATGTAGTTTCGGTTTCTCTTCCCACTTGTTCAACTAGTTTTCCCTCTGGAACCAGGGTACCTGTGTCTGAAATCACTGTCTCATCCGTTTCCTTGAATTTTCCCGAACCATTCCTAAAGTTCCCAATCGTCCTGTATTTACCTTCTCCCAGTTTTGTTTCCTCCACAAGGAGTGATATTTGTTTCTGTGCTTGAGGCATTTTTAGAAAGATTGGGGCAATCCTCTGGTTTATTTTCACTTCTCCAGAGTTTATCACCTTTGGTAGTTGTTTTATCACCCCAGCCTTTGGTTTCCACTTTAGGAATATCGGGGATATTGTTAGGCCCCCCTTCAGATTGTGTAAAACAGAGTCCACTAACAAATTCGTCTTCACTTTTTCAGTTTGTGATCCTCTCAATGTATGAATTATGTTGGATTCTTTTGATATTCAGGGCTTTCTTGCGCCCTCCTGAGGTTCTTTGCTGCTTTTATCCTGTTCTTTTGGGTTCCTTCCTATATCAGCTTTCACCTGGGGATCGTCCTCTGAATCTAGCTCGACAATCTCCTGCTCCAGCCCTGCTGTTGGTATTTGAACCTTGACGATTTTCTTCAAGAATGAATTAGTGTCTGAATTCTTGTTCATCCTAGGCACACTTGTACAAACACCAAAAAATCCTTAGAGGATGGCTAGGACCATAAAACAAAAGAACGCCTATGCGCAGTGCTGTAAGGTACTTGGCACATAGATAAAAAGTTACCAAGAAATGGGAACATAGTCAAACACTAAGGGAAACATGGTTTCCCAGTACTGACAGCCTGAAAGGCGTGTCATTTTCCCCATAACAAATGAGCGAAAGCCCAGAGGAGTGCAGCTGAGGGCTGTGCTTCACTGGAAAAAGTCAGGTTAGGTACTCCAAACAAAAGCAAATTGTTTGGGGCATTCACAAATGGAGGGAAAATAGCACCTGAGGGAAATCTCTTCTAACAGCGACCGCAGCAAAAACCGCCCCATCACCCATCTTCTCTTCCTACATAAGATCCTTGGGAAAGCAGTAGCCATGCAGCTTCTCCAACACATAGAAGCCGATAACCTACTTGGGTCGAACCTGGCTTCAGACCCAGAAGAAGCACTGAAACAGCTTCCATCAAGGTGATCGGCAATACCATTAAAAACATTGAGGATTGCTATCCTTGCCTCCTGGTTCTCCTTGAGCTCTAAGCAGCATTTTACACAATTGAACACCATACACTCACTGACAATCTCCATAATGTATTTGGAATCAGAAAGATCATCCTTAGCTTGTTCAAATCCTACCTTTCTAATCTCCTACAGTCCATACAAATGGATTCCACCATATCACCAACTCTACCAATCCCCTTGGGAGTCCTGCAATGATCCATCCTGTCCCCATAATCTTCAATATTGTGTTAATATTATTTGTAAAGCCCAGACACACACAAATAAAGGCATCATGGTGATAAGGGGGAATAAGAGGAGACAGCTGAACCACACAACAGTGACTCAAAAAAGAAGGGTATTAATATGTCGATGGAATTGTAAATGATTGTTGATCGCAAGCAGAGAACTTGGCAGTATGTTGCAAAGAACTACAGCCACCACAGTGAAGGCTCGACATCCCACATGAGAGCGTTTGTACCTCGGAATTTAGATGCAAAAGGAAGCCCAGATCCCAGGGCTAAGGTCACAATGTACGATTGAAATTTGTCCTGAAGGTACTCTGCACCCACTCCATAAAAAGAATGGTGAACAATGCAGAGCGACTTAAACTCAATATCAAGACCCAGTGGTTCTTTATATGGAACCGCTCTGAACCTTCCTCACCCCACACAACATCCACATACACCAATATGCAGATGACACACTGATCTACCTCAAGATATTCTCCATCGAAGACATCCACAGGCTTAAGGTCTGCTTCACATTGATCCAGTTGTGCATTCCCAGTGCTTAGCTGCATTTCAACGGCTCCAAAACTGAATTTCTACTGCTGACCAACAACACTGAACACCGTGACCTCAGGACCTGGCTCTCTGCTAGGAACCTCGAGGGCTTCACATCCCATCTGGCCACCTGCGCAAAGTCCCTTGGGTTCAGCATCGACAGAGACCTCACCTTCAAACAGCACATAGCAATGAATAAACAAATGGCTTGATGTAAAGACTGAAGGGGATGTCTGTACTACTACCCCCTATGTGGTTTGGATAGAGGCACAGAGGCACCCCAACCAAGGCTCTCAAATGGTAGCAATGGACGAGCAGCCAAAGCTGAGATTCAAGGGAGTTGGTGCAGGCTGGTTCTTAGGTACAGTGAATCCCCGAGCCCCCCTACACATAAATGTATATACACTATGTTTGTATGCTAACACAGTTCTTTTTTTATCAAGGATAACATATTATGTGTATATATACAAATAAATAAGACTCGTTTTGTACTCGGAAATAGAAACACATAGATAGCGCAATGTATGCAATTCTATGTGGTACCACAGTTACACACGTATGCAATCATAGTGCACCAACTGCTGACAGTTTTTAAAAAGCATTAAGTTATTAGGCAATGTTTAACCTCTTAGACATTGATGTAGAAATGCAGGTAATTCGTACAACATTGGCAGAATGCTTTCTTTAGTGTAAAAAGGCAATACTGTGTTATGATCCCCCCACCTAGGCTACCTGTAAGAAAATGTTAGTAGTAAATTACTTAGTATATTACAGTCCAGTCCTTATATGTTCAGTAAATGTCTGCTTTTGTTTCTTCAGATCCCACCTCCCCAAAGAACGTGGGAAGCCACAGGAGAACAGGATCCAAGATGAATCTGGGACCTCTGGATGAACCCTGAGAATGGAAGATGCTCTACGGCATCACTATACATTGGGTGCCCTGGAGGGCAAAGTGGTGGAGTTTCTTGGTCTTACTCAATGATGCCACTGGAGGAACGAAGGATGGACCCCCTCTGGAAGAAGGAGTCACTGGGACATCAGTGTTGAGCAGGAGAAGGGAACCAAGCAGTGTCAGAATAGCAGCAGTGATGGTCTGTCACAGTAGTCTTCTTGGATGGGTTGTTGCGCCGGTTGTGGATGTCCCATGAAGATAAATCTTGCTGTGGACATACACAAGGCTTAGGAGGTGAAGAAAAGTTTTTTGGGTTTGGTGGATGACTTTTGCTGGCGGTGGGTCAGTGGCAGAATTAGGTGTTTGGTTTCTTTAGTTCGCGATTTGTTGCTGTTTGGTTCTTTCATACTGCAGCCACAGCACGGTTGACAGGATGGCTTATGGTGAGTTGGCCACAAACACTGGACTGCTCTGCCAACCTCCACCAAGTCTGCACATGCAGGACTCGATCTTCAGTTTGGCATGGCTGGAAACCCACTGAAACCACCAGCTGGCACTTCTCTGCAGGTGGCGACACTGGACATCGTCAGCTGAAGAAAAGTGGACAGATGTCCTGCTGCAGTGCCCCTTGAATATTTCTTTGGTTTGCTGGGGTTTGACAAGCTCTGGCGTCAGGCAGCACTATGCCAGGGAACCCCTCTTCTCAGCGATACACAGCAATATGGATTCCCAGCAGTCACAAACAGTTTTCGGACCTTGGAGGATGCCGGTGGACCTCTTATGCTCAAGATGTCTGTGCACTCCTCTTCTAGACCCAAGCAGGTATTTCTTCAAAAGCTTGCAGGTCACTTTGGGTGAAAAGCAACAGATGTACAATGTCCCTTCATTGCTAAGGGAAGAGGCAGCTTCTCCAGGTCCTCTCTGGTCCAGTCTCCAGAACAGCAAAGCAGCCTTTGGATTTGTTGAAGAGTTGTAGCCGCAGACTTCTTCCTACAGCTGGACTCAGGATACATGTTTCAAGAATACTTTTTTGTTTTTTTGTTTTATTGTATATGGTTACAAATTAACCTTTCACAATCCACACATTCATATGTTCACAATACACATATAGAGACAACAGTTTTTCATCACATTGAACTAAAATAACAATTAAATGATTACAAAATCATTAAAAATCAATACAATTTCTTACAAATGATTAGTTGGAAATGAGTAAAAGTACTTGAGAAGTGGAATAAACAATGAGAAAGAGAGAAGATGGCCAAGTGATTATAGAACTGTGACATAAAGCAAACTGCCCCTTCTTAGTGTGTGCTTAGAGCCCTATCTTGCAGCTCAAGCATTTGTATCACTGCTATTGACTTCTGCTGAGACTGCCCATCAATCGATAGTTCCCAAGGAAGCTCTTTCACCCAAGATGTTGTATCAGAGACAAATTTGCCTAAAGAATGTTGTCTGGCCCATCTAGTTCCTTCACACTCCATCATCAAGTGTTTACTGGAATGATTTTATGGGTGTTTACAGGTTTGACATAGGTTTATGGCCATTTCCCCCATTCCTCTTCTTGCCAGCACTTCCCCAGTGTGTAGGATATTCAACCTTAGTCTTAGAAATGTATTCCTAATTCTCCATACAGGAAACCTGATTAAGTATTTGCTCAGGAAACCCAGTTTTCGGTCTATTGTTTGCTGGGGGTTTGGATTGGACCCCGATCTTACTTTTCCAAAAGTACGGATCCAATCTGTTTCCTCCCAATTCCTTTTTGCCTTTGTGCGATTTTCTTGCAGCAATTTGTTCTCTATGTTCGCACCTAAGAGTAACTCTTTCACCAGTAAATTTAGCTTTTCAAGGGATTTTGATCTACTCCCCTCCAAGTGCTTCCTCACATCTATATAAAGTGAGTTATCCTGAGCTGTAATAATTAGCTGTTGCAATGATATCAGTTTCCATCCGGCCTGGCATTTTAGGGATCTGAGTCCCTGCTTTCGAGGTGGACACTTGCAGAATTAGTTCTTCAATATATGATTCATCGAAGGTTAAACGCCATTTCACCTGTGTATTATATTGGCATATCGTTTTTTCAGGCTTACCAAATGCTAAATTTAAGTAATTAATCCAATCTTTCTCTAGTACCAAATTGCACTGTTGATTTGTTTTATTCCCTTCCAGCTCCTGTATTACAGACCAAAACCCCTTTGTGTCCCTTTTCTCTAGAAGCTCTAACATGTGTTCCCCATCCTGTGTGTGTCTTTTTATATTCCTAGAAATTGACCACTCTTTGTATAACTTTGTTAAAGCTCTTTTTTCAATTTTTCGGTCCTCCTCATTACCCTTGTTTTTTTAATCATTCTTAAGTTCTTGTTTAGTTCTTTTTTTCTTTTTCATTGTTTCCTCATCATACTCATGACAGTGAACATGTTTTGGTCCACCACCATTAGTCATGGGAGGACAGGTTAACCAAACAAACTTTATAAAGCTCGATGGGGAGCAATTCACTTTTTGGGTATGCTCGGGGAGGACTGCTACAGTTTTGTACACCCTGCTTTATATTTAAGTAAACAGACTCGTCCCTTCCTAACATCAAAGCTCTGAATGACTCTTTGTTGAGTTTCTAATGATATTTCTGGGAAGGAGAGCTCAAGCCGCAGATGGTCACTCCCACCCCCTTCTCTAATATTCAGGGTAACTTTTTGTTCAAAGAGGGAACCCGAATGAAACAAATAATCCAATGTTGAACTTGAGGTACCCTGAATTCTGGAAGGTTTAGCTGGGATATCTCCTGGCAAATTTCTGTTTGTCATTTTCAAATCCCAGTCATTTAAAAACTCCACCCATATATGACCACCCTTTGTCATTCTCCTCCCTGTTTGTTTTGTTTCAACTCTTTAGAAAATGAATACATTGAGCGTTCAAATCCCCCCCTAAAATTATGTCAGCTCCTGGGAATAGAACTTTCATTTTCCACAGGGATTTGGCTAGGTGATCCAAAAAAACACAGAGATCTGAGCACACAGGATTCCAATAAATATTGCAGAACAACATCACTCGATCACATTTGCTATGTCTTAGAATCGCTTTACACATTTGCAGGCCCTGTATATTCGATTCTATCATGGAGACATCTTTAAACTTTGAACATTTAAAAGTCATGAGTAACCCAACACTGGCCCGCCCTCTAGCTTTCTGGGAAGCACCTTGCACCTTTATATGATATCCCTCTACTGCAATTTGGTTGATTATCAATGTCTCTTGCAGCATCAGTGCATCACCCTCCCCAAAAATATGGTTTTTCATTTTGCTGGATGTAAAGTTATTGGGTCCCTGTGTTTTCCAGCAAATAACATTCAACCCTTCATTTTTAAAGAGGTTGTTGACCTAACCCAAACTTCTGAAAAACCTCTGTCAAAATACTCGGCAGCAGTGCTAAAGTACTGCCCTTGTTGATATCTCTCAGAGAGTCGCCAGAGCCCGGGGTGTGCGGCAGGTGGATTGGATGACAATTTCCACCTTGCTGTTTTTGAGGACATTTCAGACCAGTCGTTACCAGTGGTCCAGGTTGAGATTTTAACACCAGCATATCAAATTTCTTTAAGTCCAGTTTTGACTTCATCGATAGCCTCATACACCTCTCTTGAAGCACAACCTACTTCTGTAACCACGGGTTGTTTGTATCAGGAAATCTTACAGATTATATATCTTGACTATTAAGTAGAAAAAGACTTGCTACTTTCTTTAATACTGACAGGATCAACCCCTGATTTAGGACCTTTATCTGTTTTTTTTTGTATTCAATGATAACCAAATTATCGGCATTGCAAATGGTGATGTAGTTTCAGTTTCTCTTCCCACTTGTTCACCTAGTTTTCCCTCTGGAAGCAGAGTACCTGTGTCTGAAATCACTGTCTCATCCGTTTCCTAGAATTTTTTCTGTGCTTGAGGCATTTTTAGAAAGATTGGGGCAATCTTCTGGTTTATTTTCACTTCTCCAGAGTTTATCACCTTTGGTAGTTGTTTTATCACCCCAGCCTTTGGTTTCCCCTTTAGGAATATCGGGGATATTGTTAGGCCCCTCTTCAGATTGTGTAAAACAGAGTCCACTAACAACTTTGTCTTCACTTTATCAGTTTGTGATCCTCTCGATGTATGAATTATGTTGGATTCTTTTGATATTCAGGGCTTTCTTGCACCCTCCTGAGGTTCTTTGGTGCTTTTATCCTGTTCTTTTCGGTTCCTTTCTATATCAGCTTTCACCTGGGGATCGTCCTTTGAATCTAGCTCAACAATCTCCTGCTCCACCCCTGTTGTCGGTATTTGAACCTTGACAATTTTCCTCAAGAATGAATTAGTGTCTGAATTCTTGTTTTTCCCATTCTTCTGATTCTTGGATTTTTTTTCTTGTTTCTTTTTTACTATTTTTTCTTTCAGTCTTTTTTGTTTCCTTGCTTCTCTCTTTCTCTCTCTTTTTCCCCCTGTGGGTTCATTTTGCGGGCATACTTCTATCTCTCCCTCCTCTCGATCTTCCGTTTGACTTGTAGGACTAACCAATGGGGTTTTTGGTTTTGGTTCTTCATCTAGCTATTTTTTCCCAGCATTAGCCAGTCTCCGAAACTCCTCTAAGACTGACTAAGAGAGTGGGGTATCATTCATCTGGGAATAATGACCCTCTTCAAATTCTTTTTGATCCAAGACCAGCTTTTTTTTAATTCAAAGTTTGCAATTGTATCAGTATATCTTGTGTCACAGCCAAGTCCGCCTCTTCATATTTTTTTCTGTGCAGCCAATGACTGTTGAATGGCCGAAAGGTTTAAGCCTTGCTTAACTGATTCAATTTTCAGGTCTTGCAGTTTTTGCATAACATTTGTGTTAATAGCATTACAGCAGCCTACTACCGCCCCATCCAAAGTTGCCACCTCATTTGTCATTTCTATCAAAGACCCAGATTGTGATTGAACTTCACCCTTTAATAGTTCAAACATTGAGACTAATGAGTTTAGCACTTAGTTTAATGCACTCAGTGTGTTTTAATTTAAAGGGTCCCTAACTTGTGTTATTATTACTTGGTGATCACTCAGTTCCGGGGACAATTGCTGTTCTGCTAGTCATTCTTCTTGCCCTGGATTCATCAACTCTTGTTTTTTTCCCACCCCGGGAGGCTCAACTTACCATATGGTTGATCACTTAGATCCAAACCTGTTATTGATCCTATTGACCCACTATCTCTTCTGGGTCTTTTATTTATGTTTGGCGTACTGTCATTCTCCCGTGTGAGAACATCTTCAGTCTTTTTTTCCCAAAATGATCTATTTTTTATTTTTATGTCGTTGTTATTGTGAATTCCAATCCTTTCTTCCAATTTTCTGTCAATGTATTTTCTTCTTCCTGCAGATCGCTAGATCTTACTGGTGTATAGACAGCAGGTTCCACATCGACCTGGGCTTGAACATGTTGTTTCCCTGCTGCAGGCGGCATCCCCCCGCACCCCCAACTGGTTCCAAGGAGCCTTCTGGGCATCTTGCAAGGGGACTGTTAGCAGTTTTTGGTTCCTCTCATTCTTGGGCTCTTACATCATCTTGAGTGGCATTACGCCATAGTTTCATGGCCACTTGATAGCTTTTTCCTTCAATGGCTAATGAATGAATAAATGTACTTTTCTCCCTTTTATATTTGCTTAACTGCAACTGTTCCAGTCTTTATGCATTAGGGATTTAAAATGACTTGTAACTAATGTTTTAGCAGCTTTTATTTATTTTGCCAAATTCCACCCTAGCAGTAGTCTCGTACCGGACTCCATGTATTTCCTTACCCACCTTGTCCTGGGCGTGGCTATCGTCCCACGTGAGAATGCGTACGCCATCACCCTCTCACTGATTCAGCACGTCTGAGTATCATGGCACCTGCGCAGCTCCAGCAACACAGCCCCCGAAAACCTCGAGATCAAAGGACTGAAGTCTGACAGTCTCCTGGGGTATCAGGTAGGGTATGTCTACGAATCACACAGATTCACCTTACAGTTTGCTGATATCCCTTGGTATTTTGATATGTTGCTCCAGCTCGCCTGAGTTTCCCAGCTTCCAGCAGCTTTGGTATACCGTCTTCCTAATTAACGGCGGATCAAAGGAAAAAAAAACAACAGTCTCCCACTGTGTCGCAATTATGCTGCTCTTTGCTGCTTTTTACAGCTCAGTGGTTCAATTTAGGAGTTATGGGGTTACACTTTATGTCTTTTGCTGCTCCGACTCCTTGTTCCCCACTATATCACTGTCTTTCTTTTTGTACATTAGACTAGCGGGATATTTGAGAATTCTTCTCATATTCCAGGTAGAGAGGAAAAGGTTTACTTTCACTTTGACTATATGTTCATATCATTCCATGCTAATTTTAAACCATTTACCACTTACCCTGGAGAGTCTCATTAAAGGGCTTCTGTACCTCCTTTGTTTTTTTGGTGGCCAGCCCCCACCGGACCACGACAGACCACTTGCGCCACTTTTACAGCACCCGCGCTCCGCGCTGTAAGTGTGGTTTTATGCTTGCTCCCATGTCAGTCTCCAAGCAAGCTCCTCCTCTCCTTAGTGGCCACTGAAAAAATCCTTAGCACAATTCAAAAGGGTTCACCATGACATACCACTTGCGCAACTTCCACACTGCAAGAATACTCCAGGGTTCTTCTTCTGGCTTCTGACTTAAGCTTCTGACAAGGAAGTGAGTGAGGGGTCCCCTGTTATACATAAATATCCCCATTCTGTCAGCTGAACTATGTTCAGTCAGCCAATCACACATTAAGGCATTGATCAGGCAGCATCTGATCAGGCTCACAGGCATTTATGCCATTTACCCAAAATCAGACACCCAAAACAGTAAATGTGTATTGGGAGCAACTCCCAGCCCTACAAAGCACACATTGCATTTATTCCAGTATCAGTTCAGGAATTGTGTCATACAACCAAAACCAGACACCCACGACACAGAATGCAAATTGACTCCCCGCTCCATTCATACAGGCTCCACCCCAAAGGTGTATTCATAAAAACCAGTCCCTGAGATGGCTCCAGACACTCTGTCATGGGAAGCCCCAAGAGCCATATTTATAGACCTTCCACTCAACAGCCATTCAGGAGAAGCGAACAGAGCCAGGGATCCTCAGAACTTTGAGAAACAAGGGGTAAAGGCAAAATAAACTAAGAGGCTACAGTGGCCACGATGCCTTTGTTCAGGAATCCATTGATTCCTATGGCAGAGCCTGGGTGTGGAGGAAACCTAGATCCACTGCAAAGTTAGTATGTAGCCACAACCAGCCCATACCATGATCTGCTGGCAAAACACAAGTGCCAAAACACATACACTAGGGGTCCTGGGGTGTACCCCTACCCATGGGTGCCCTAGGGGTATCCCATGGCTGTGGTTCACCAACAGATAGTAATTAGGAGCTTCACTGCCAGAGGTACAGACTGGACTCCTATGGCAGATAAACACACACATAACTCCAACAGAGAAGTGGCAGGACAAGGATGATGATGCCTTGTCCCTCCAAAAGCATTTCCAGCATCACATTTGCTGTCCCAGACTGAGTTTAGAGTGGACTAACCTCCCACAAGATTGTCACCCTAATCCAGACAGTCAACACACATTCTGGAAAGGCCACCTCCTTATCATGACTCTTCCCTGGTCTTTGCTCAATAGTTAAGTCTAGCCCTTGCAGGCTAATACACCCCAGTTTGGGGTTTTCACCCATCATCTGTATAAGTAACTTTAAGGGCTTATGGTCAGTTTGGATCTTAAATGCTAACCCAGTAAGGTAAGGTCTAAAATGCATAAGACTCCAAACTATGCTAAATCATTCATTTTCAACAGTGGCCCACCTAAGTTCTGTAGCTTTCAGATGCCTTCTGATGAAGATTATGGGATGCTCTCCCCCTTTGTCGTCCAACTGGGACAAGACAGCTCCAATTTGTGTGTCACTGGCATCAGTTTGTACAATACGTGTTCTACTGTAATCAGGGGGGCACAGTACTGGTGCGCAACACAGAATTTCCTTCAAGCCATCAAAGACCCTCTGAAAGTCTTCAGACCAATGAACTTTCCTAGGCTGCTTGGGTGAGGCCAGAGCCGTCAGAGGGGCAGCTATGGTGCCATAGTCTGCCATGAGGTTTCTGTAATACCCAGTGAGGCACAAAAAAAGTTCACCTGAGTTTGAGTAGTGGGGATTTCCCAATCCAGTACAGCCTGTACCTTGCGGGGGAGAGGTTGGATTTGACCCCTCACCTCATGACCAAGGTGAGTGACCATCCCCTGGTCTATCTGGAACTTGGATGCCTTGAAAGTGAGGGCGGCCCTTTTCATGGCCTGCAACACCATGTCCAAATGAGTCAAATGCTCTTCCCAAGTGGAACTGTAGACAACAGTGGAATCTAGATAGTCCACATAGAGGGACTCCAGTCCACTGAGGGCCTGATTGACCAACCTTTGGAAGGTGGCAGGGGCATTCTTTAATCAGAAAGGGAATGACCCTAAACTGGTAGAGACCATCTGGATTTGAGAAAGGCATTTTCTTTTTCTCCTGGTCAGTTGGCTATTTGCCAATAGCCTGACATGAGGTCAAAGGTGCTCCCGAACGTGGCAGCCCCTATTTTGTCCAGGCACTCATCAGCCCTGGGCAATTGGTGCAAATCATTATTGGTGACTGTATTGACTTTCCTGTAGTCCATACATAACCTCCAGTCTTTGGTACCTGCCTTGGATCTGGCCTTTGGAACAATGACCACAGGGCTGGGCCAGGGACTGGTTGAGGGTTCAATGACACCCAAGTCCAACATCCTGGTGACCTTTGCCTGGATGTGGTCCTTTACATTGTTTGACATCCTGTAGCATCTGCCTTTGACAGCTACACTGTCACCAGCTGCATCTGGAAGGACATTTTGGGCAGCAAAGCCTAGGTGATCACCTTGGTGCAGTCAGTGTTTGGCACCCTGCGCATCTTGCGACAGGCTTTCCTGTTATTTCTGGCTGAGCATCATCCAATGGTGGTGGGAACCCTTGTAGATTTTCGATTTGTCTGCTCACATGCATTTCATTTACACAAGTCCACCGCCTGCAAAAAGCACAAAATGCTGCAGTGAGGCTGACCTTTAGAGTAAGGAAGTCCTCTCCGATTTCAAGTTCATGATGATCATTACAATGGCTCACTGTAAAAGGACCGAATTGACTTCAAAGTCTTGTGTCTAATTTTTAAATGTGTAAACTATCTGGCCCCAACGTATCTATCTAAAAAAATGGTTTGTTAGCAACCAACCCATCAGTTATGGTTAAGTGACAAATTGTTGCTGCAAATTCCCCATTCGAACTATGTGTCTAAGGGGGGCCACAGATTTGGAGTGCATGGGCCAAAGATGTGGAATAGTCTCCTTTTGGAGATTCGGGCCCTTAAATCTCTCTACCACTTTTGCAAGGCTCTAAAAACCCACTTGTTCAAGTAATCTGAACGGGCGGGAATTACGAACAGAGAGATTGGTCGCTCGGTTTGGATTGTTTCCCGGTAACGCACTTTTGGTTTTCCTTTCATGGTGTTCCATTTTCAATCTGTGCTTAGTTACGATTTAGTTCCTCAAGTGCACCATAAAAATGCTTCCAAATCAAGTGTTTTCCAGTTGACTATCATGTTGTAAGCATTTCTGATCACAATGTGTTCATGAGCTCTGTGTTTGCCCTGCCTTATGGCTTAAATATGGATGTGTTGTCATCTTTGCAATAATTGTCGATGTCTATTTAACATGGATTGTTCTTTTTATTTTCTGTCAATGGACAAAGTCTCACCAAGCCCCCACAACACCCTTTATCCGAATTCAGATAGTGCTCAAGTAGAAGATTTGGAATTTGGGACTAAGAGACAAATCCTTGGTTCCCAGCTTCACTTCATGTACTCTTGGTCACTTCACCTTTTCTCTCTGTGCCTCAGTCCACTGATTCGACAGAATTGTGAGTGCATCTAACACTGACAACTGGAAGTAATATGTGATTTCGGGTTCCTGCATGCTCTTCACGCTTACCCTTTCTTCCTTACCCATCTGCCTGTCTGCTCCCAATGTGGCAAGCATGTTCATATCTATTCCTCCTTCTTCCCCACACCTACGGGTGCCACCACAAAGTGGCAGTGTTCCCAGAAGGCATCTTATAAATCAGCTATCATTAAATAATCACATTTCTGAAAGCTAAGAGAAACCTGATGATTTCCTTCCTCAGTTACTCGTAGGCTGGCTTATACACAGCAAGATTGGTTATCATAACGCTGGCCATCCTGAGCGTGCAAGAGCAAGCCCAGAGCTGTGCCTGTGGTTATGACTGATTGAAAACCTTCCAGCCATCACCTTTTGGTTTTGCTTACAGCAAGATTGCTAAGCAGTGAGCAGGCCACAAGGTTTTGCCGCTCGTATAATAAAGCTGGACAAGACACTGAATAATGACTACTAAGCGGTGCACCCACGCTTCTTAGGCCATGGCCCTTTCATGATGCTCTGAAACCGCAAACTTTTCCATGCCACTTAATGTTTGCATGTGAGTGTCTTGAGTGTCTGCATGAATAGCTCTACAGTGTCGGCATTGTTACTTAAATGTGTCTACGCATTAGTCATATTGTGCAATGGATGCAACTATATGCGCGTGTGGGTGTGTTGTTTCAATAGAAGAAGCCAAGACAAACACCCCTTATAGAATTAGCATCTATTTGAGAGTGTGTGGATGAGTTTATGAGAAAGATAAATAAGGCACGACGGAGTCAGAGGCATTCTTATTCAACTCTCTACCTCATCCCCACTTACAGATGACATCAAGTACCTTATTATGCACGTGAGAATCCCAGACTGTTCATCGCGTGTATAATAGAATTGCACACCAGAAGCATTTTCTAAGAAATAATAGGCTTTCAAGATATTTTATTGTAATTATTTTTCCCCAGTCAAATTGCATTTATGTTCTTTCATAACATCAGATGCACTTTCTCTTGCTACACAGTAAACCACAGAGACATCTCTCAGCATTGCCTTTCCTACCAAGAGCAAAGAAATGAGGATGCCCGCAGGGTCTCTGTGCAAGTCTGATTATTTGCTAGCACAGAATCTAGACTGTGATATTGCACATGGCACATCAAACACCCGTCCTTCATGTCTGAGAGATCGGTCATATCATGCTTCAGAAGAATGTGCTACATCACAAATTAGTTCTGGACGGGAAGCATTGTGCCCAAATGTATGAGAGTGTGCCCACATACGAATGACAGATGGCATTTTCTTGCCACTGTATTTTTTTGTAATTTACGTTATAAGACGACTTCTTTTTATGCACAGTACCATATTAACCCTTCCCATGTGTAGAGATATCTTTTGTCTGTGGTCTGAGTTCGGTACATTTTACAATGTATGTCAATTTCCATTAATAATCTTACTGTGGGAAATAATGGAAAACTATCATAACATTCACGAACTGCAAATGTTATTTTTTAGTTTTTGTGGTTGTATATATTATATTAATAAGGTTTTCAGGGATTACCACTGTCATGTGCCCACATGTTTATTTGGGTGTAATTTGCAGAGATGTGTTTACATTGGTCCTCATCATAACTTGGGTGGAGCAGTAAAAAAGCGGGGATAACGCTGTTACTAATGGATCCAATGGGAATGGTGACTTCCTGCCCCCGCAATGCGGGTGCCTGCAATAATTGCGCCAGACCGAGTTGAGGTTATGCTATTAGCTTTGAGCGGTATCCCGATGCATTTACCACCGGGATACCTCCCAACTTCTCATGACCCCCTTTGTCTCTGTTGTCAGCAGTCCTAATTTGATTCTGAAAACCTTAAGGGGGTGAACATATTTCGGAATAGAAGACTAAATTGACTATGTTCGTTAACGTTGTCTGTTTTACTCAACACTGAGAAATGCCCAGTCTACACCATCACCTTGGTTATGAGCTATATATCACAATACAGTGTATGTGTAGCATACGTGTTTTCTAATGTTTATTTATGTGAATAACATAGAAATATTTTTAAATACAAATCAGAGAGCAGTACTAAAATACAAATAGGATTTTGAAGAATAATTTAAAAGCACTGAAAGTTCTCTTTCTACAATAACCATCATCATCATCCAAGTTGATTCACAATTGCTTCCATCAAACTTATCAGAACAATATTTCAATACAGAAATATAATATATATATATATATATATATATATATATATATATATATATATATATATATATATATATGTCAAAATGTGTTCGTTTGTTGTGGGATTTGTGGCGAAGCGTTATTCCACACTGTTTCACCGATCTTCCCCAAATTTTGCATAGGTGCCTGTTAGGACCCCCAGATATTACTGGCTACATGACATTTGCACATCCCAACCCTTTCCTCAGATTTCAGAAAAAGTCAAAATGGGTTTGTGGGTTTGTGGCAAAGCATTGTTCCTTATATAATTCCACAACGTTTCAGAAATCTGCAACACATTTTGCATAGTTACCTGTTAGGACCCTCCGGGTCAATACTGGCTACATGACATTTGAACACCCCAACCCGTTCCTCTGATCCCAACACAAGTCAAAATGTGTTGGTGGGTTTGTGGCTTGGCAAAGGATTGTTCCTTATATAATTCCACATCATTTCACCAATCTGCACCACATTTTGCATAGTTACCTGTTAGTACCCTTCGGACATTACTGGCTACGTTACATTTGGACACCCCACCAGTTTCCCTGGATTTCAGCAAAGGTCAGCATTTGTTTGTGAGTTTTGGGGTTTTTGGCTTGGCGGCGGCGGAGTGTTCTTCCTTATAAAATTGCACACTGTTTCACCAATCTGCACAAAATTGTGCATAGTTACCTGTTAGGGCCCTCCAGACATTACTGGCTACATGACATTTGGACACCCCACCCTGGTCCCTGGATTTCAGCACATGTCAAAATGTGTTTGCGTGTTTGTGGCTTGGGGAAGGGTTGTTCCTTAGACAATTCCACACTGTTTCACTCATCTGCACCAAATTTGTCATAGTTACCTTTTAGGACCCTCTGGGCATTACTGGCTACATGAGATTTTGACACACCACCCCATTCCCTGGATTTCAGCACAAGTCAACATGTGTTTGTGTGTTCATGGCTTGGCGAGGCGTTGTTCCTTAGACAATTCCACACTGTTTCAGCCATCTGCACCACATTTTGTATAGTTATATGTTAGGACCTTCCGAACATTGCTGGCTGCATGGCATTTGGACACCCCAGCCCGTTCCCTGGATATCAACACAATTCAAAATGTGTTTGTGGGTTTGTGTCTTGGCGAAGTGCTGTTCCTTACAAGTATAATTGTTTATTTATAATGCACCTACATAATACCAGGAGTGGTTTCTAAGCACCTGTGTTGCACTCTGTTGTATTGCTTCCAAGACAAACGCGTTGCCCCTGAGCTATCCTTCCTCACCAAAGTGAACCTAAAGCATGATGCTGATGAAAGAAAAGAAAGGGAAGCACCGGGAAGAGAAAAACAGTGTAGCCAGAGGAAAACAGACACATGTGGATTAGTGTGATAAAGAAAATAAATACATGTATATATATATATATATATATATATATATATATATATATATATATATATATTCAGTGAAAAATCTTTGTTAAAGGGACGTTATGGTTATAAGTAAAACCAAAAAACCCTTGAAATTCGCCAGTTATGGTAAGCTAAGTAACCATAGCTTGCGCCACCACCGTGCACTGTTAAGACTAACACCCACGACATCAAAGATGACATCACAAATGTCATTGATGACATTACTGATGACATCACATGTGTGGCTCCCTCTTTTTTCCATTACTGACATATCTAGGCCACATGGCTTTCTTCAGTAACAGTCAGGAACTAAAAATTGTAAACATACTATATTTGTAGACTTATCCTTCAAGTATGTTCTTATAGTAATTCCCTTAGGGTCCAGTCATATCATATGAAACATATACATAGGGGAAGACACACGCTTGAAAGACAGCAATCCTTTCTGTGCATGAAGATAATCAGTAGAGTTATCAGTTTTTCAGATCGTTCTGTAGTTTTTTTAATACTCTGCTTTGCCTGTAAATGCTCATATTTGTATACATTGTACTCACATTACTTTCCTTAGGGTGCAGTCACATCATGTGCTACATATACATAGGTAAACAGCAGCTTTCAAACAGAGCAATCTTGTATTTGCATAAAGATAATCAGTTAGGTTATGAATTATTTCTGCTACTACTTCTGCTTTTTTGCTTACTTCACTTTCCCTCTATATACCCATATCTGTATGTGTTCTTGTATCTTTGTGTTTTGTTTGTAATAATGCAATTATGTAATACGTGGGTTTAATTAGCTACGTATTACATATTTCACAGTACGCAAAACTCTAATAAGAAAACAGTTATCATTTCATTATTCAACATATCAACATTATGAATATTGCACCTTCACCATATATGCTGCACACAATACACAATGCCTATGTTTCTGCCTGAGTAGGTTAGTATACTGGATAGAACTTCATAATAGAATGCTATTTATATCAATGCATTGCTTAATGCACTAATTAGCTGTTGATATTTATTCCAATAATCCTTGACAGTTTTTTTTCAACATTATAATAAGAATCCCTTGTACACACATTTCATGAAAAGTAAATACACATGTGATGTCATCAATGATATTTGTGATGCCATCTTTGATGTCGTGGGTGTTAGTCTTAACAGTGGACGGTGGCGGCGCAAGTTATGGTTGCTTAGCTTACCATAACTGGCGAATTTCAAGGGTTTTTCGGTTTTACTTATAACCGTAACATCCCTTTAACAAAGTTTTTTCACTGAATATCATAGGTTTTTAGTAGCGCAACTTAACCATAACGTCCCTTTAACAAAGTTTGTTCACTGAATTTCATAGGTTTTTAGTAGCACAACTTAATAATAATAACTCTGATTTTATCTACATGTATAATTGAACATACTGAACCTTCTCTACTGAGTTTGATGTCCGCAAACTCTTTTAATGTCCGCGGACATGTTCGGACAACAGTACCACTACCTAAAAAGTGGTATATCATAACATATGAACATTTTACAAATTCACAAACCAGCACACATACACATTATATGTAGTAATACATAAAAAGTGTAACCCATATATGTAACACACTAACCATTCATTTAAATAAAATATACAATATGTTCTAAAATGGAATATACCAAAAGAAGATAAATAGGCTTCCAACATAATTACCTCACAGGCACTCCACAACTAAGAGCAAGATCAGACCTAGAGTACTCAGAACATACCTTACCTTAAATAGTAAGTGTACTGCATTTTACTCATATATTTATACATTTTCTGTATTAGATTAAAAAAAAATGATATTATCTTTTTTTTCTCACAGAAATGTCTAGCACCCTGGAATGGCTAGAGGAGCATTTCCCACATGAGGAAATGTCAGAAGATAGTGAAACTAGTGGTAGGTACTTTACAATATAAACCATTTAATTATTATTATTTTATGTACACTGAACATATATATTTTTGTTGTACAGAGCATACCAAAATAGAAAATACCTCTGAAGAAGCTGTTATGGATAACACTCTTGACAGCATAAAAGAAAAAATGGATTTATTGTTGACCAATTTTAATAATTTGAAAACTTTTGTTGAAGATCATTTTAAACCAAAAACCTCATACCATTGTCCCACATGTACTTGTCCCCCCTCACCATATCCCAGTCAATTATCCCCAAACCCTCTCCATGACCCAAAACGTTTTGATGAGACTTCCATCCCTTCTTCACCTGATACAAATCCTGTTGAAACCCCTAATTCTGTTGTTTTTGTTTCCGTTTCTGCCTCACCTTCTCTGTCATAAATTGTTAATATATGTTAAATAAAGTAACATTTTTACATTGCGTTGTAATTAATTTAGGTGTCCGCGGAAAGCGCGGGTGTTCTGAAATGTTCGTAAAGAAACGAAAATGGAAGTGTCCTGAAGAACACTATACCTGTCCGTACTGTTCGCTAGCAAGTTGAAACTGTTCTAAGAACATAAGTGGTGTCCTGAAATGTTCGTAAATAAACAAAAATGGAGGTGTCCTGAAGAACACTATACCTGTCCGTACTGTTCGCTACCAAGTTGAAACTGTTCTAAGAACACACGCGGTGTCCTGAAATGTGCGTAAATAAACAAAAATGGAGGTGTCCTGAAGAACACTATACCTGTCCATAGTGTTCGCTAGCAAGTTGAAACTGTTCTAAGAACACAAGCGGTGTCCTGAAATGTGCATAAATAAACAAAAATGGAGGTGTCCTGAAGAACATTATACCTGTCTGTACTGTTCGCTACCGAGTTGAAACTGTTCTAAGAACACACGCGGTGTCCTGAAATGTTCGTAAATAAACGAAAATGGAGGTGTCCTGAAGAACACTATACCTGTCCATAGTGTTCGCTAGCAAGTTGAAACTGTTCAAAGAACATAAGTGGTGTCCTGAAATGTTCGTAAATAAACGAAAATGGAGGTGTCCTGAGGACACTATGTCTGTCCGTATTGTGCGCAAGCAAGTTGAAACTGTCCTAAGAACAAACGCCTGTCCGTAACTGTTCATTTGAAGTGTGACACACTTTCAATTACTTCAGGACCCGAACATTGTTCGTAGAACATCAACGCACATGCGCAAACCAATGTCCGTGCATTTGGTGTCCTGCGGACAGCCGCTCCCTTTGCGGACATGTTCGCAAGCCCATCATGTGACTGAGCCCACGCTGATTGCGTTTTCTAAAATGCGGACACTGTTCGTGTCCCCGAACAATTTAAAAGTGCATTGTCAAGTAATCCACAATATTTTTGAATAAAAACTCACCATAGCACAAGTCCCACATACTAATCATGAGTTTCTACATACTTTTTGAAACTTTTTGAACCTTTTTTTGTGTTCGATCTGTCCGCGGACAGCGCGCATGTCCGCAAAGTGCGTACAAGCACCCCTATAAAAGACCACGCCCTAGAGCTTATTCTCATTGTTTTCTGGCTATTCTTCAGAGCACAGCGATTTTTCCTGCCACTTGCAGATTGATATCTTCATCAAGATGGCATCCATGGCAGCACTACTGCCACCTGGTGCTGCACCTGCTTCAGCACCACCCCCACCCCCTCCACCACCACCACCTCCCCAAGGGCCTGAAGAGGGGAACAGGAGTGAGGATGCAGAGGTGGAAGAAGAGGATCACAAGAATGAGGTAGTGGAAATCCCTACTACCCGCAGTCGGCGTGAGTCTTGGGTGTGGCGATTATTTACCATTCATGGGAATGGTCCTAAGGCTCGTGCGAACTGAGTCACCTGCAACGAGTGCAAAATGGTACTCAGTCGTGGGAGGCATGGTTCGTATAGCTTTGGGACCACTACCATGAAGCGACACCTCAAATCATTTCACACTGGGGCCGTTCGCAAGGTTGTACCTTGCGATGAGAGTAGCAGGTTGATTTTCTCTACTTCATCCTCCGTTTCTGATCCTGTCACCACAAGGAACACTGCTGTGGGACAGCGTCTTCCTCAAGCTGCCTCACAGGCCATACGCAATGCTGATGAGCCTTACCTTTCGAGGGTCACAGTTGTGTGTATGTACTGCAACGCAGTACTCTGCAGGGGGGAGCGGCTTCGAAGTGCTTTAGAGACTATCGTCTCACAGCACAAGAAGACCTGCCCACTACCCAAATAAAACCCACTCTACATCTTCCTCTCTCAGCTCGCCCTTTCTTATCCCTGTGGTTGGTGTCCCCCCCTTTACCCTCCTTTCCCCTCCTCTCCTAGTGTGTTGTGTATAAAAACCCCAAAAAAATATAAAACAACAAAAATCTAAAAAAAAATAAGGCTCTTTCCAGAGCCGCCTTTCACAGTTAAAAAATAGAAGTGAAAATAAATGAAGCAGGGCCCTTTGTATTTTTTAGAAGTTCGCGACAGTCCACGGACGTGTAAAATTTTGGGGTGCTGCCCTATGATAACCATTGCAATTTTCTCTGGGAGGTAGTGGTGGCTCTGAAAAGAGCCTTTTGGTGGTGTTTGTGTTTGAAAAATTAAAAATACTCAACACCTACTTCAAAATGGATGCTGTAATTCTGGAAAAGGTTGCAATGCATTTTGTATGTTTCTTAGAAAAATCTGATTGCCAGCATAAGTTAGATGGACTGTATCTCTGCGAGAAATGTATGTACTACGAAACATAATATTTTCGTTGTGAAAAGAGGACATGCCAAAATCTCTTAAAAAGGCACAAACAGCCTTATTGACATTGCGCCTTGCTTTCTCCATTTGCGGACCAAATGAAGAAGAATGAAGTCACACTTGTCTATGCGCAATCCGTGAAAAAATTACTTGAGAATTTGGAATTTGGAAACATGTCCATGACCTTCAAAGTCCTTCTTTCATTGCAAATTGAAAATTGCAAAGAAATTCCAGACACATGTCCTAAACTGTTCCCTCCACAATGAATTATAATTATATCTGGATGTTGCTCTGTCTCCAAAGTAGCACAGAGAGGTAACAAGTCCACTTCATTCCACGTACTCCATGCCAGTGTACTTCCACATGTGGGAATCCAAGATAAACAGCTACTCCACAGCTTTCTGCATGCACCTTCAACCAATGTATCCACAAGTCTCCCAAAATCCTAACAATCTGTTTTCTGAAACACACAGCCATAGCTATCTGTTCTTCTCTCAGCAAAAAGAGTATCTGAGAATCTATCTCCTTGCACAACA
Source organism: Ambystoma mexicanum (assembly GCF_040938575.1). NCBI lineage: Eukaryota > Metazoa > Chordata > Amphibia > Caudata > Ambystomatidae > Ambystoma > Ambystoma mexicanum. Next base: position 811,169,071 of record NC_090932.1, read on the forward strand.
CACCCACTAAACTTTCCTGACCAATCCCTTTCTATGCTCAATCTCATTTGCATGGCTTCCCAACCCAAAAATCCCCGGATGTAACACCCGATGTCCGCGAACTACCGCCATGTCCACGGACATATCTTAACATGTACAGCCCTTCTACCATTTCCACTTCACTCTCTGTGCTATTCCATGATTGAATGTAGCTAAGAAGTCACATGACCATCCACCAATCACATCCAAAACCTCTACATCTAACTGCATCATCATAGATCAGCACTGCAAATGTACTGTGAATCTCTCTGAGTACAAGTGTCATTTAATTAGAAAGCACCTTCTACAAGCAATACTGTACAAGTCTCCAAGAATTCTACTTGCAGCTCCATGCATATCCATATGCATAAACACAAACTACAGGTATGTATATTTTCTGTAAAGTACATGAACACATTTTCTACTTTCATATAAACAGATTAACTGACTTTTAGCTTGTATAATCTGTAAAATGAATCTACTGTCTTTTTTTCAATCTCCTAAAATCAACTGTCACTTACAAACCTTTATATTACTTAATTTCTTTATACACACACACACTCAAATCATGTTGAACTAACATTTTTCAAATAAAATATATGGACTACATATAGTCAAACAAAATTGCATGCACACTCTATGTTCAAATCTCAAACAACAATACTTGCACAATTACATAAACATTTTTTTATTTTTGTATTTATTTAATTACTTACATTTATATAGGACAAGCAGCCCATGACATTGAGGCACTATTACTTGCAAAAGCTTAGTTACAGGAATAGTGGTATTCAGTGGTACATTATGAACTCCACAAGGCATACTAAAATATTTTGTTTGCTACAGTTAGTCATTGCAATACAGTTTATTCATTAACAACATATGATTTGTATTCAACTGGTGCGACGTATCTTATGTGAATAAGATTGTTTTTAATGGTTTTGAGGAAGGCACTGAGGATGTCAATTAAAAAAATGAATGTCTAAATTAAAAACAGTGGTATTTACAAACAAAATTACTAATATATTTATTTTACAATTGCAGTGAAGACCATTCTCCTGAAAAGAAGCAGCAGATTTTGAAGTACAAAGAACAACTAAGAAGTAACCTGCTCATTTTAGAAAAAAAGTAAGTTGAATACCACTATAATATTTCTATTATTACTCAAACAAACTGTAAGATTAATTCATGCTATTTCTGTGCCTACAAATAGACATTCTGCACCATTCTGTCCAAAATCCCCATTTCTTGAACAGCGATTTACAGCCAGAATGGCCCACTAATTCCTATTTTTCGACACACAAATTACCCAACTCAGCCGCTAGAATGTTGATGTTATAGAACAAACAACTGTTTTAATTGTATAGCATTAGATTTACTATTTGTACTTCTCCACACCACTAGCTTACTTTTTTCTGTAATCTGAACAGAAGTTTAGTAACACATTAATTCAAGAATACCCATCCCTACTAGTTCTAGTTGCCCAATGCACAATCACACACCATTGCATAGATCTTTATCATCTTACTCAAACACTCGTGCACACAGCACACATACATTGCAGAACACCCCAACCCATACCTTCTTTATTTTTTTCAACAGAGCCTAAAGAATGCCTACCAAAAATCAAGTCCGTAGAAAGCAACGCAGAAGTAGAGCAAATGAAAATAAAAGTGTTCAACATAAGCATCCATCTCTAGCAAAATTTGTAAAAAAAGTTGAAACAAAACAGCTAATACAGTCATTTAGTGAAACAAAAGAAGTTTCAAGTACAAAAACTTTGCCTCCTCTATCAAAATGTAAAATAAACCAGAAAACTATTAACAGAAAATCAGCTATCACTACAGATAAAACTGCTTCTATAAATCTTAATGTAGTGCAAAGTAAGCATACCAAGAAAAGTATTTTAGCCAAAATGTTCCGTCACAAAGTCCTTCAAAATCTTATAAAAACAGGAGAGAAACCAGGTTCAACCCTTAAAACCTATCGTAGGAAATTAATCTTAGAAGCGTTGATAGACAGTGCAATTCTTCTCAAAAGAAAGTTATTTATTTTAGTGTTAAACAAAATGAAACAACTAACAAAACTTATAACTGAATTACAAAAAAGACTTCTCAATAAACGAAATGCCAACAGAAAGAACTTCTTAAGTATCTGCGGAGGTGAATGGAGTCACACTACAAGCACAGAACCATACTTTAATGAAGAAGCATACAAACAAAAGCAAACAAATACAATTGCCATCAAAGCAGTGGTCGAGGTTATGAAAAAGTTAACAATACCATAATGGAACAAGAAGTACTCCTTACAAAAATATGCCCTGAAAACGTAGAACTACCCCTCCAGTCAACTGAATCAGAAGGTCTAGTGTTCAAATGGCCATACATGTCAATGTGTAACATTCCCAAAAAAAATGTCAAGTCTTTACGCCAATTCCTCAATCAATATGTGAAAAGCAAAGACAAAATTAAAATTAAACTACTGCAAAATAAGGATACCTGTCCAGTACGCAAGTACACAGGAATACAAGGACATTCATTGGCCTGCATTACAGGACCTATTTGCAAAACCACCTTCCATGATATCAAAAGGATATCAACACATCATTCAACTATAAGCAATCTAGTTTATAAACTGTACTATGCTAAAAGTCCTGATTTAGCACTAGCCAATTTAAATAACATTCTTCTACATGGTACAGCAAAAGACCTACTTGAAGAAATCGACTATATCCAGAAAAAATATTTTGGAAGTGAAAGCCACTTACAGAATGAAATAGCTGTAAACCAAATTAGTAACAATTCTACACATGGCAACCTTTTACTACACACATACAAAAAAGAAATACTAAAATTTAAAAGTACATCAGCTGAAGTACCAAACCATGTGTGTGTATGTTGCCGCAGAACTTTTTATAAAAGTAACACAAAAACTGTAGACCTATCATACAAAATAGAAGACAATGAAGATTCTAAATGGTTTGAATTAGCTCTCTACCTTATAGCAGAAAACAAATACGAAATAACTGACCCCTTAATACTTTGCAGTTACTGCACTACAAAACTTGACAACAACCAAACTCCTTCACGTGCTACCACAAATAATTTGGAATTATATCCACTACTAAAACCCCTTCAACAACTTAATTTATATCAGAGCAACATAATTCAAACAGTGCACCCATTTCAAGCAATAATACGCCTTCAACCAAAAACTGCAAAATTACCTCCCTCTGACTTAGTGAAAGGTATTCGTGGAAAAGTAGTGTATTTACCATTAGATCTAAAAGAAAATGTGCACAATCTAGGAGTGCAACGTCCAATGCAGCAATCTTTAATTATCTTAGTAGATAGAGTACCTACAAAAGAAAAAAAAAATTGCCAACAGCTGGTAGATTTACATAAAGTTAGAGAAGCCTTGGAATATCTTAAAGAGAAAAATGAATATTACAACGAAATTAACATTGAAGAAAACTTGAAGGATACAACTGAAATAATTCAAGAGACACAAGAAGCTGGTCAATTTGAGCTCCTAGATCCTGCTACAATATCAAATACTTTAGACCATTATACAATTCATCCATTGCACACTAATGACACCATAGAAGATGCACTGGAAACGTACCAAATGCGTCAAACAAAAGGATCACCAATCAGCATATGGGAAAAAAGTGTAGAAGCACGTGCTTTTCCTCTACTTTTTCCTACTGGGAAAGGAGGAAGGTACGATGATAGACCTATTCAAATATCAGCATCAGAATACCGCTCATTACGGATGTATTCTGAAGATCCCAGACTTAGACAAGACAAAATGTGTAATACATATTCCACCTACTCTTTGAAAGTGAACTAGCAACTTTATGTTACGGAGTTGCACACATATTAAAATCAGGATTGCACTTTCAAAATATGACAGCTAAACAATTATTACAAAAAGTTCAACAAAAAGATGAGATTTTACAATCAAATATTACAAATATATTCGCAAATATGCGTGGTACTAAAGAGTACTGGTTTCGACGTCATGGAGATGTACGTTGTATGATCAGAAACCTTGGCCCACCCACTTGGTTTGTTACATTAATTTGTGCAGAATATGCATGGGAAGATTTACAAGATTTCCTAGGCATATCAAACAAAAACAAAACAAACATAGATATACTAACACCTGGAGAACTTTGTTCTCTGGATCCTGTTAATGTTTCAAGATATTTTCACCATTGCTTCATTGCCATGATACATTTTATTTGTAATAAAACTGTTCCTCCCCTTGGAGAAGTTCAACACTTCTCTTGGAGAAAAGAATACCAAGCCAGAGAAGCACCACATTTCCACATGCTTTTATGGATTAAAGATGCTCATAAATTTGGGCAAGACAGTGATGCCACTGTTTTACAGTTTATTGAAAAATATGTCACTTGTGAAATTCCATCAGAATCCACAAATAGTGATCTTCATGCACAAATTTTACAATTTCAAAGACGCAAATGTGGCAAATATTGTGGTTGCAAATACAAAAACAAAGGGAAATACTACAACAAATGCTGATTTGGTTTCCCTAGACCAGTTACAAATATAGGTCAAGTGAACAACCTCAGGTCTTCAGTTAGACATAGTGTTAAAGGTAAGTCACCTAAAAATACATATTACATAAAAAGAAAAGAAGAAGAAAAATATATCAATGATTACAATGCAATCATTGGCCACTATGGAATGCAAACATAGATTTGCAGTACATTACAGACAATTTACTGCAGTTGCACGATATGTCACAGCATACTTAACCAAAGCAGAAAAGACAGAGCTGCAAGACCTCTGGAATGACCTGTCATCAGATAAAACAGTGTCTCAGAAATTATACAGCTTGGGCATATAAATGCTCTCCCATAGAGAATGTGGATCCTATGAAGCAGCTGATCGTTTAATTGGTACTGCATTGTATGGTAAATCTGAAAATATAGTATGGCTAAGTCTTGGTCCAGCTAAATCTAGAAAAAGAGTTCTAAAATCATACGAAGATATAGAAACAATAGCCAAACATGATCCCAACAGCCAAGACATATTAAAAAACAATTTATTGGACACATACTACCCAAACAGGAGTACCACTTTTTAAACCATGTGTCTATATCACATAGCCCAAAACTACACATACAAAAATAATATAAAACCTGATGAAAAAAGGTAAATACAGAGTGACAAACTGTGAAGGCAGCTTAGTAAAACTCACCAAACCAAATTTAATTAATCATATCAAATTGTCATTAAAGACTCCTCAACATAAAGAAGTATATTACATGTCCCTGCTACAACTCTTTAAACCATGGAGAAAAGAAGAAGAAATACTAGATAACTATGACTCATATGAAGACGCTTTCAAAGCAAATGAAAGCACTATAACTGATGTAAACTTTACACAGTACAAAACAATGTTGCACAATGAACAGCAACACGAAGAAGAACTCCAGGCCCAACTAGATAAGGGCACTCCTGACAGTAGTCAACCTTCTGTAACAGGAAGCCAAGAACCAATGGGAGAACCACTAATAACAAATGAGGCAGAATTAGCTATGATAGAAGTACAAAACACCATGTGTCAGTATGTAGATAAAGAAGACTTAACTATACTACAATCAGAACTAAACAATGAGCAACGTAGCATTTTTCAAGAAGTAACAAAAGAAATTGCACATGGTGTACAACATGAAAACAAAGAATGCACCTGACAAAATTACAAACCTATACTACTGTACGTCAGTGGTGAAGCTGGTTCTGGCAAAACATTCCTAATCAAAATCATCAGTAAGTTCCTTCAACAATTGACAAACACCAAACTGTCAGCTGTTGTCACTGCCCCCACAGGTTTAGCTGCCTACAACATAGGTGGTGTCACTTTACACTGATTACTACTCCTGTCAGTAGAACATCAAAACAAATTAGACTATTACAAACTTTCTACAGAAGCCGCAATGGAACTACGCAGAGTATTGAAAAAATGAAAATGCTACTAATAGATGAAGTGAGCATGGTGTCCAACCTAATGTTGGCTTTGATTCACCTCAGATTACAAGAAGTACTCAAAACAAACTATGAAGAGCTCTTTGCAGGAAAACACATTATTGTTTTCGGAGATCTTCTTCAATTGACACCAGTAAAAGGTGAGCCTATTTTTAAAACATTAGGACACAAACTCTGCCGTAAAACTGTTGGCAGCATTGGAAATGTCATCCTTTGGCAACATTTCCAAAAACAGAGAATTAACAGAAAACATGCGGCAATCTGCAGATCTCACTTATGCCAACATCTTAAAAAGTATCAGAGTTGGTATACTTTCTAAAGAAGCAGAAGCAATATTGAAAGCCCAGCACATTCATGCACTTTATGGTGATAATGCATGTGCTACAGATATTATGGAACAATTAGCCCACAAAAATGTCAATTGTATGGCCTTAATGCCAACTCTTGCAAGCTGTTTCAAATTCAATGAAATAATGTAAAGTAAAGAAATGCAACCAATAATGGAAATTAGCGCCACAGACAAACTACATGTACATGGTATGACACTACCTATGTGTGACCAAGCCACAACAAGACTAAATAGTTTAGAAAAATCAATCTCAAACACAGCAGGCTTGGAAAAGATATTAAAATTATCCTTAAATTGCAGAGTAATGCTTAAACGTAACCTTGACGTGGACCAAGGACTAGTTAAGGGAGCACTGGGTACAGTTGTTGGCTTTCAAACATACCCACGTAACAACAAAATTCAGTTGTTGTCCGATAGCACAGCGAGTAGAACGCCCGCTTTGACATCCTTGCAGAGCCTGCTGACGCAGGTTCGAATCCCGAATCCCGTTAGGGCCAAACTCAGCCTTTCACCCTTCCGAGGTCGATAAATGAGCACCACACACCGGGGGTAATAATAAGCAGCGCTCAGATACCTGAGGGTTCGTAGCGCTATATAAATGCCAAATTATTATTATTATTATTATTATTATTAGTTTGTCAATATTCTCTTTGACAAACTTTCAGAAGTAAAAAGGATAGGACACTCAACAGCACGATTCCTTCTCTTCAAAGACATGTATGTACGCAGAGAACAATTTTCTCTAACTCTTGCATACGCAGTCACCATTCATAAATCACAAGGTCTTACCCTAGACAAAGCAACACAGTCTTTAAAGAAGGCATGAGCTACTTAGCACTATCACGCTTAGGTACACTTGACGGTCTATTTCTAATCAACTTTGATGCAAGTAAAGTAAACGCTGATATTCCTTGCATTTTAGAATACAATAGACTTTGCTCACTATACACCCCCCATCTAAACACATATTCTGTACCACAAAAAGTTAAACGTTGTAAAAGAAAACTAAATCAAACAGAAATGCAACAGGATGTCACTGCAAATCTTCCAAAGAGAGTAAAAGAAACTAAAACTTCATCAAGTACCACAAACATAAAAGAACCCATTAGGGAAAGTAAACCAGGTACTTCATCAAAGAAGGAAGACAAACTAAAAAAAAATCAATCAGATACAGAACTACCTGGTCCATTTAAACTCTCAAATATAGTTGGAGTAAGTTGCTACGCAAATGTAGCAATGAATATTCTATTACAATTGTCACCAATTGTTGACAACATTTACTTACACAGTACAGACCAATTGTGTTTGCAAATGTTAGTACTTCACAGAAATGCAACAAACAATCCTGATATCACGTATAGTGTTTATGGAATAAGACACCAATTGGACTACTGTACTGGAATGGTTAAATTCACTATAAACTCATAGGAGGATCCACAAGAATTTCTAATGTACTTACTACAAGTACTGGAAAATAAAAACATACCTATAAATGAAATCTTTCAGATTTCATACATGTGGAAACATGCATGCACTCTCTGCAACAATGTGACACAAGAACAAATCCCCAATGAACGCTTCATATATATATATCAATACCTAATCGTGAATCCATTCCATTTCAGCATCTTGTACAAAATGCAAACCATGGTACATTATGTACTACCTGCAATTCGGATAATCGCTCCACGTTACTAATACAAACACATAGTCGATACGTAATACTAATGCTTCTACGTTACAATGCAGATGGTATCAAAAACAACTGCAAGCTGAATGGATTCACACATGGTCAAGTATCGCTTGGTAAGAAGACCTTCACAACAATAGGTATAATCTACCACACAGGAGCCACAACCAATTCAGGGCACTACACTGCATATATAAAAAAGAAATGTGGATGGTTTGAATGTAATGATAGTACCATTACTCTAAAGCAGAGATTACCAGCAAATCTTTCAAACGCTTATTTAATGTTCTTAAAACCAAAATTTAATAACTAAACTGTACTTAAACCTTAAGTAAACTTGTAGTAAAAAAATATAAACTGTTAGAATATTCCAAAAGCTATCTAACTGCCCAAAGATTCTACAACTAACCAGATAAATGAATACCACTAAATTAGAGCAAAAAATAGACAGTTAGAATACGCCAATTGGTATCTAACTGTCCCAAAATTTTACAATATCTAAACAGATAAATCAATACCACTAAAATATATTAAAAAAAATAGACAGTTAGAATACACCTACTGGTATCTAACTGCTCCAAAATTTTACAATATCCAAACAAATAAATTATATGTTACTGCTCAAAAAAACTGCAACAAGCCAACATATACAGCATAAGACATAAAAAAGTGAACACTGAAAACAAACAAACAAATAAACTGTAACATAACAGAAAAAGGTATTTTTTTAATCCAACATGGATGTTTTTTCTCCCACATACCCAATGTTGATTATTAATAAGTCATTACAAATTACTAATACTAACATGCTCTTTTCTTTTATCACAGAAATGAACAAGAAAAACATGTACTCCAGTTACTAAACCAAACAGTAAGTAATTTATAATATTTACAACCATCGCATCATATCACACCCATAGTGCCTTATAACTTTGTTCCTTATAAATTTGTTTTTGATCCTAAAGTTATAAGCCACTATGAGTGTGATATGCTGCGGTGGTTGTGGCCAGGGCCCAAGACTCTATGCCCTGGCCACAACCACCGCAGCACATCACACCCATAGTGTCAAACATTTCGACTATGGCCTATGGGAACTTTTAATGTCCGCGGACATAATGAGTGTTCTTAGAACACTTTCAACTTGCCAGCGAACAATACGGACAGCGTCCTAAGGACACCCCATTTTGTTAATTTACGAACATTTAGAGGAAACCACGAGTGTTCTTAGAACACATTCAACTTGCCAGAGAACAATACGGACAGCGTCCTCAGAACACCTCCATTTTGTTAATTTACGAACATTTCAGGACACCGCAAGTGTTCTTAGAACACATTCAACTTGCCAGCGAACAATACAGACAGCGTCCTCAGGACACCCCCATTTTTTTATTTACGAACATTTCAGGACACCACGAGTGTTCTTAGAACACATTCAACTTGCCATCAAAAAACACGGACAGCATCTTCAGGACACCCCCTCTTTTTTTATTTATGAACATGTCAGGACACCACGAGTGTTCTTAGAACACATTCAACTTGCCATCGAACAATACGGACAGGGTCCTCAGGACACCCCATTTTGTTAATTTACGAACATTTAGAGGACACCACGAGTGTTCTTAGAACACATTCAACTTGCCAGAGAACAATACGGACAGCGTCCTCAGAACACCTCCATTTTGTTAATTTACGAACATTTAGCGGACACCATGAGTGTTCTTAGAACACATTCAACTTGCCAGCGAACAATACGGACAGCGTCCTCAGAACACCCCCATTTTGTCAATTTATGAACATTTCAGGACACCGCAAGTGTTTTTAGAGCACATTCAACTTGCCATCGAACAATACGGACAGCGTCCTCAGGACACCCCCATTTTGTTTATTTATGAACATTTCAGGACACCGCAAGTGTTCTTACAACACATTAAACTTGCCAGAGAACAATACGGACAGCGTCCTCAGAACACCCCCATTATGTTAATTTACGAACATTTCAGGACACCGCGAGTGTTCTTAGAACACATTCAACTTGCCATGGAACAATACGGACAGCGTCCTCAGGACACCCCCATTTTGTTTATTTACAAACATTTCAGGACACCGCAAGTGTTCTTAGAACACATTCAATTTGCCAGAGAACAATACGGACAGCGTCCTCAGAACACCCCCATTTTGATAATTTACAAACATTTAGCGGACACCACGAGTATTCTTAGAACACTTTCAACTTGCCAGCGAACAATACGGACAGCGTCCTCAGAACACCCCCATTATGTTAATTTACGAACATTTCAGGACACCGCAAGTGTTCTTAGGAGACATTAAACTTGACAGCAAACAATACGGACAGCGTCCTCAGGACACCCCCATTTTGTTTATTTACGAACACTCCAGGACACCACGAGTGTTCTTAGAACACATTCAACTTGCCATCGAACAATACGGACAGCCTCCTCAGGACACGCCCATTTTGTTTATTTACGAACATTCTCAGGCACCCCCATTTTGTTTATTTACGAACATTTCAGGACACCACGAGTGTTCTTAGAACACATTCAACTTGCCAGAGAACAATACGGACAGCGTCCTCAGGACACCCCATTTTGTTTATTTACGAACATTTCAGGACACCGCAAGTGTTCTTAGAACACATTCAACTTGCCAGAGAACAATTCGGACAGCGTCCTCAGAACACCCCCATTTTGTTTATTTACGAACATTTCAGGACACCGCGAGTGTTCTTAGAACACATTCAACTTGCCAGCGAACAATACAGACAGCGTACTCAGGACACCCCCATTTTTTTTATTTACGAACATTTCAGGACACCACGAGTGTTCTTAGAACACATTCAACTTGCCATTAAAAAATACGGACAGCGTCCTCAGGACACCCCCATTTTGTTTATTTACGAACATTTCAGGACATCGCGAGTGTTCTTAGAACACATTCAACTTGCCAGAGAACAATACGGACAGCGTCCTCAGAACACCCCCATTTTGTTAATTTACGAACATTTAGCGGACACCATGAGTGTTCTTAGAACACTTTCAACTTCCCAGTGAACAATACGGACAGCGTCCTCAGAACACCCCCATTATGTTAATTTACGAACATTTCAGGACACCGCGAGTGTTCTTAGAACATATTCAACTTGCCATCGAACAATACGGACAGCGTCCTCAGAACACCCCCATTTTGTTTATTTACAAACATTTCAGGACACCGCAAGTGTTCTTAGAACACATTCAATTTGCCAGAGAACAATACGGACAGCGTCCTCAGAACACCCCCATTTTGATAATTTACGAACATTTAGCAGACACCACGAGTGTTCTTAGAACACTTTCAACTTGCCAGAGAACAATACGGACAGCGTCCTCAGAACACCCCCATTATGTTAATTTACGAACATTTCAGGACACCGCGAGTGTTCTTAGAGCACATTCAACTTGCCAGCAAACAATACGGACAGCGTCCTCAGGACACCCCCATTTTGTTTATTTACGAACACTTCAGGACACCACGAGTGTTCTTAGAACATATTCAACTTGCCATCGAACAATACAGACAGCGTCCTCAGGACACCCCCATTTTGTTTATTTACGAACATTCTCAGGCACCCCCATTTTGTTTATTTACGAACATTTCAGGACACCACGAGTGTTCTTAGAACACATTCAACTTGCCAGAGAACAATATGGACAGCGTCCTCAGGACACTCCCATTTTGTTTATTTACGAACATTTCAGGACACCGCGAGTGTTCTTTGAACACATTCAACTTGCCAGAGAACAATACGGACAGCGTCCTCAGGACACCCCATTTTGTTTATTTACGAACATTTCAGGACACCGCAAGTGTTCTTAGAACACATTCAACTTGCCAGAGAACAATTCGGACAGCGTCCTCAGAACACCCCCATTTTGTTAATTTACGATCATTTAGCGGACACCACGAGTGTTCTTAGAACACTTTCAACTTGCCAGCGTACAATACGGACAGCGTCCTCAGAACACCCCCATTTTGTTTATTTACGAACATTTCAGGACACCGCGAGTGTTCTTAGAACACATTTAACTTGCCATCGAACAATACGGACAGCGTCCTCAGCACACCCCCATTTTGTTCATTTACGAACATTTCAGGACACCATGAGTGTTCTTAGAACACATTCAATTTGCCAGAGAACAATACGGACAGCGTCCTCAGAACACCCCCATTTTGATAATTTACGAACATTTAGCAGACACCACGAGTGTTCTTAGAACACTTTCAACTTGCCAGAGAACAATACGGACAGCGTCCTCAGAACACCCCCATTATGTTAATTTACGAACATTTCAGGACACCGCGAGTGTTCTTAGAGCACATTCAACTTGCCAGCAAACAATACGGACAGCGTCCTCAGGACACCCCCATTTTGTTTATTTACGAACACTTCAGGACACCACGAGTGTTCTTAGAACATATTCAACTTGCCATCGAACAATACAGACAGCGTCCTCAGGACACCCCCATTTTGTTTATTTACGAACATTCTCAGGCACCCGCATTTTGTTTATTTACGAACATTTCAGGACACCTCAAGTGTTCTTAGAACACATTCAACTTGCCAGAAAACAATACGGACAGCGCCTCAGGACACCCCCATTTTGTTTATTTACAAACATTTCAGGACACCACGAGTGTTCTTAGAAAACATTCAACTTGCCATCGAACAATACGGACAGCGTCCTCAGGACACCCCCATTTTGTTTATTTACAAACATTTCAGGACACCGCAAGTGTTCTTAGAACACATTCAACTTGCCAGAGAACAAGACGGACAGCGTCCTCAGAACACGCCCATTTTGTTATTTTACGAACATTTAACGGACACCACAAGTGTTCTTAGAACACTTTCAACTTGCAAGCGAACAATACGGACAGCGTCCTCAGAACACCACCATTTTGTTAATTTACGAACATTTCAGGACACGCGAGTGTTCTTAGAACATTCAACTTGCCAGCGAAGAATACGGACAGCGTCCTCAGAACAAACCCATTTTGTTAATTTACGAACATTTCAGGACACAGCGAGTGTTCTTAGAACACATTCAACTTGCCAGCGAACAATACGGACTGCATCCTCAGGACACCCCTTTGTGTTTATTTACGAACATTTCAGAGGACACCCCCATTTTGTTTATTTACGAACATTTCAGTACACCACGAGTGTTCTTAGAGCACATTCAACTTGCCATCGAACAATACAGACAGTGTCCTCTGGACACCCCCATTTTGTTTATTTACAAACATTTCAGGACACCACGAGTGTTCTCAGAACACATTCAACTTGCCAGAAAACAATATGGACAGCGGCCTCAGGACACCCCCATTTTGTTTATTTTCGAACATTTCAGGACACTGCGAGTGTTCTTAGAACACATTCAACTTGCCAGAGAACAATACAGACAGCGTCCTCAAGACACCCCCATTTTGTTTATTTACAAACATTTCAGGACACCGCGAGTGTTCTTAGAACACATTCAACTTGCCAGAGAACAATACGGAAAGCGTGCTCAGGACACCCCCATTTTGTTTATTTACGAACATTTCAGGACACCACGAGTGTTCTTAGAACACATTCAACTTGCCAGAGAAAAATACGGGCAGCGTCCTCAGAACACCCCCATTTTGTTAATTTATGAACATTTAGCGGACACCACGAGTGTTCTTAGAACCCTTTCAACTTGCCAGCGAACAATACGGACAGCGTCCTAAGAACACTCCCATTTTGTTTATTTACGAACATTTCAGGACACCGCGAGTGTTCTTAGAACACATTCAACTTGCCAGCGAACAATGCGGACAGCGTCTTCAGGACACCCCCATTTTGTTTATTCACGAACATTTCAGTACACCGCGAGTGTTCTTAGAACACATTCAACTTGCCAGAGAACAATACGGACAGCATCCTCAGGACATCCCCATTTTGTTTATTTACAAACATTCTCAGGACACCCGCATTTTGTTTATTTACGAACATTTCAGGACACCGCGAGTGTTCTTAGAACACATTCAACTTGCCAGCGAACAATACGGACACCGTCCTCAGGTCACCCCCATTTTGTTTATTTACGAACATTTCAGGACACCGCGAGTGTTCTTAGAACACATTCAACTTGCCAGAGAACAATACGGACAGCATCCTCAGGACATCCCCATTTTGTTTATTTACAAACATTCTCAGGACACCCACATTTTGTTTATTTACGAACATTTCAGGACACCGCGAGTGTTCTTAGAACACATTCAACTTTCCAGCGAACAATACGGACACCGTCCTCAGGTCACCCCCATTTTGTTTATTTACGAACATTTCAGGACACCGCGAGTGTTCTTAGAACACATTCAACTTGCCATCGAACAATACGGACAGCGTCCTCAGGACACCCCCATTTTGTTTATTACGAACATTTGAGGTCACCATGAGTGTTCTTAGAACACATTCAACTTGCCAGTGAACAATACGGACAGCGTCCTCAGGACACCCTCATTTTGTTTATTTACGAACTTTTCAGGACACCGCGAGTGTTCTTAGAACACATTCAACTTGCCAGAGAACAATACGGACAGTGTCCTCAGGACACCCCCAATTTGTTTATTTACGAACATTTCAGGACACCGCGAATGTTCTTAGAACACATTCAACTTGCCAGAGGACAATACGGACACTGTCCTCAGGACACCCCCATTTTGTTTATTTACAAACATTTTAGGACACCACGAGTGTTCTTAGAACACATTAAACTTGCCAGCGAACAATACGCACAGCGTCCTCATAACCCCCCCATTTTGTTCATTTACGAACATTTCAGGACACCACAAGTGTTGTTAGAACACATTCAACTTGCCAGTGAACAATACGGACAGCGTCCTCAGCACACCTCCATTTTGTTTATTTACGAACATTTCAGGACACCGCGAGTGTTTTTAGATCACATTCAACTTGCCAGCGAACAATACGGTCACCGTCCTCAGAACACCCCCATTTTGTTTATTTACGTTCATTTCAGGACACCGCAAGTGTTCTTAGAACAGTTTCAGCTTGCTTGGGAACAAAACGGACACATATTGCGTCTTCAGAACACCCCCGATATAGTTTATTTAGAACATTTCAGAACAGCCGTAATGTCCGCAGACAAATCGAACACAACAAGAGGGTCTACCACATAAAAAAAAAATACAACATTTAACCTATCTCATACTCTCCCATCCTCACCAAACCCTCTTACACACCAACACACTCTACTAAATACAAGTTTCACCGTGCTGTCCGCGGACATCCGCGAATCCAAGTTGGCGGGCGCTACCGAAAATCTGATGCGCTTCACGCTCTACGCGTCCATCAGCAAACACGTTGCATGTCCGCGGACATGACGCAAGCCGATTGGCCAATCAGGACCAGTTATAAAAAAGTTATAGGGGGGTCCCAAAATGTCTTTTTTTCCCACAGACTGAATAGGGTAAAAACTTTGCTCATGCCTACAGCCCAAACCGCTGGATGGATTTTTACCAAATGTGCGGCAGGGGCAGCGGCTTGGTCCCGAAAGCGTGCTTTTGTAAATTTGGTGAAAATCCATCCAATAGTTTCCTTAAAAACGACCAAAAAGTTTGTCTCTAAAAATTAGTTATATCTATGTTCGCTCCGCGGTCACACTTCTCTGTTCGCTCTGTGGAGAAGATTTCAATTGGCCATTCCATGGCGTGCTGCCCACGACCATGTTGCGCTTTCACCGATTGGTTGTGCCACAGCGTGAAGTGTGTCCGCCATGTTTACTTAGTTTTCTGTAGTACGCGGACATCGCCGCTAACATACATAAACGAAGAAGACACCAATGCACTTGTTATACTTAAGTGAACACTGTTTCGAAACGTGAGCGTTAATGAGATGTGGCAGTAGAAAGTCAAACATTGGTGTATTCTTGTTACCACTGTTATACGGTACAGTAGGACTTGCTACTCATTGTACGAAATTAACTTACTGCGTCCATGTTACAATACAAAAACAACATTACTGCAGTCAGACTGGCGTCCTACAGTTTAAAATCTAAGCCAGCCACCTGCACTATTTCGTACACAAAGCACTTTTGCACGTGTACGGAGTAGCGGTTCTCATGAATAGCTGCTGATATGTTGTTGCAAAATGAGAATGTATTTGCATTCGGAGTGAATGTCACTTGATTTTCTCTTTTCAATACGAGCTCAGTACGGCCACATATTTGTCGGCAACCATAAGGGTCACTTGTTTTTTAACTATGAGCTATAGGGAAAAAGCAGAAAGAATGCAGGGAGTAACAGTTTGAAAAAAATATTGTTTGATAAGGTTATGCTTCAAAAACATTTGTAACGAACATGAAATATCAGTTCCCGAAGAGGCACTCTTCCAAATACATTACTGTGTGACTGTACTGAACGCAATGGAGGTGGTCCATATCATGTAAGTTTATTTTTGACGCCTGTATACCGAAATAGCATTACATTTTTAATTTTGAAAAGAAAAAAAATATTTTTGCTAATGAATTACAAGGTTTCTGTGCCGTTGAATTTTTTTTTTCCCATTTTGGACATTGCACATTGTCGCCGTTTGTAGGGTGCCAGTATATTTCCCCACATTATTTAATATTTAGTAAAAGTGGTATGTGTTACAACTTTGTTTTGTGCAGAGGTTGCATTTTGATACACTGTTATGACTGGACTCCGGGGCGATTCTTTATGGCATCGTTGGCGGCAGCAGCCAAGGTTGAGGCTTTGTACATCCAACATGGTGCCTAAACCGTGAAGGATCGGTGTAGTTCCTTGGACAAGAGACAGGAGCGAAGCCCCTCCTCGCTCCCCGGAAAAGGTATATGGATCCATGGCGCCTGAACAACAATGCGTTGCTACTGTCTACAGAGGCTCCGCTCCATGAATTATCGTCATTAGCTTGCGAACCCCTTCCGACTTGCTTTCAGCTCGTTATTCTCTACTTACTTCTGTCTGTATTCACTTATAGGGAAACACCGCCCTCCATACCCTTTTCCTCCGGCTCTCAGACGCGGATCAGATTTGCATCAGCTGTCGCAAGCAATTCTCATTTTCTTGACTCCAAGTCCTTAGTCGTATCGTCTCCCCCTCTTACTAGGGTTGATTGCCATTTCTTGTATATCCCCAGAACACAGTATTTACCGGTCATGTCCCGGCTTCCCTTTCCAAATTCCGCCGCAACTTTACCGGGACTTCTCATTCGAGTCCTCTTCACACACAAGCAATGGTAGGAACCTCTTCAGTCAAACCTACTCCTTCCATCTACCTCTTAGGTCATTCCAAGAATAACCTCTTTGTTCTATTTACTTTCTTCTCGTAAGATTGGGCATTCTTCATGGCTATAGCATAACTCCTCCCACTAGCCCTACGTGTCCACCCACAAGGTACATTTACATCCCGTCCAAACACTCCGGAAGGTTCTTAAAAGTTATCTGGATTAACCCTTTCCTTTTATTTCCCTAGTGGGCCACACGAATAACCCATTCAAGGATACTCACCTCGTTACTTACCTGCAAGAACGTCACAATGCAAGACGAGGCAACAGCTGATCCAGTTCATCCTTCAGCACTCTCAACTACCAGCCAGGTTTTCTTCCCCATGAGGGTGTCGCAGGAGCTTTCTTTTGGCGCCTGTGTTTAAAGGCACGGGAGAGCGTTTCAGGTGAAATTCTCTAGTCTTCTCCTCTAGTCGAAGACAGGGTAGGAATTGTTTTCTTGTTGTTGTCTGCGGGATTGAGTGTGGGGTTCCTCCAGAGGTATATAAGAGACCCCTAACAAGCTAACATACACATTTTATTTCCCCTTTCACCGCTCAGGTACTTCCAAACAAAAATTTTATTATTAATAAAGACGTTCCAGCTTTCTTTGCCGTTGAATTTTTTTTTCCCATTATGGAGATTGCACATTGTCGCCGTCCATAGGGTCCCACTACATTTCCTCCTATTGAATTAATTTTTACTGAAAATGTTATGTATTACAACTTTGGTTTGTCCAAAGGTTGCGTATTGATACATGTTTTATTCCCCCTTTCCCCCTCAGCTACTTCCTTCCCTATTGTGATTGTCACGGATTGCCGCTGCCGAGTGACGGCTTTTTTAACCGTCAAATGCAACTGTTCGTCACCGGTTGTCTGTGCATCATAATTCAGTGGGATGACCGTGTCAGACCTCTATGTCCTTACGCTGCTGTCGCCATAAGAAGTAACATTCCATCCTTTCTGGTGGTGTAGATCACAGTGATTGATGTCGTCATGCAAATCAATGTGCGAGGAAAACGACTTCTGTGCCGGCAACGCTTACTTTCTGTGTGGGAAAATAACAATGTGGCCATTACCATTAATATTTTCATTGTCCACCAATGAGACAAACTTACTACTTCGATGGAAATGTGAATAGGGCGATCATTTCGCACAGTTTATTGTGAAACAAACCTACTTTACTAATTGCATAGGACGATGATTTCGCTCAGTTTATTGTGAAATAAAACTACTTTACTAATTCTTAAATGTTAGTGTTTTTTTAAAGAAAATGACTCTCCTATTTCAATATGTGGCGTGCTACGTTGTAGGTCGTAATGTGTTCTTTTGTAGGTGATGCATCACGGCACGTAAATCCAGCGCATTTGTTTACGCTGCCAAGGAACGTTATGGAGAAAGGTATTGCATACCACTTGCTTTGGCTACGGGAGGGTCAGGCCCATCTCATATGCTTTAGTGCCGTCAGGCCAATTTCTGTCACCGTCAGGCCAATTTCTGTCACCCAGATGCCCCATTAACCAACATTAGTTCAGAATGATTAGTATCTTTCTAAAAGAGGAAAAATGAGGTAAGGTGCACTGAAAGTGTTTGCTGTGCAGAAATGTTTGTAAAATAATACATGGCTACACCCTCCCAAAACACATATCTTCACACTTTTCCACCTGTGCTACTTACAAAATTATGTGTCGAAAGGTGAGTGGTAATGGTGTTGCTTGCAGTATTTCTGATGTGATTGTGCTTGCCATCACAGAGTTTGTTGGGATATTGTGCAGACGTAAGAAGACCACTCCTTTGCGTTTTCTACGCATATGTTTTCATATTTAACAAGTGTTGTCATGTACATAACCAATCAACGGTACAGCTTCCGTCTCTGAGGGGTAGGCTCTATGTATGGTTAGTGGCCACAATGTCGGGGATGTGGCTACTGGCCATTACTGGAAGGGACAAAACATTGCATTGAAGTCGCTATGTCCACCAGGGATTGGCTTTCTGGTAAAGGTCTTGCTCATAACGACAAATTTCTTAAGGAACAAAAATGTGGTGCTGCCATTACGGTTACACGGTTTCATTTTTGCTTTCTGCAGGCTGTAATGGAAAGCGAAGAAGGGTTTCTATCCAACACCCGTCTTCCCTTTCTATGATGGCCATCTTGGAAAAGGATTTGTTTTCTTCAGCCGGAGAAGACAAAAAATCCTCTTTTTTGGTACCACGGTTTACTGCTGTAAAATCTCGATTGCTAATGGCATTTATCCCCCATTTTTTGGGGAGGAATGGGGGTTAATGATCCAGAGACGTCGGTATGCACTCTTGCTTCTATTCTGCTGCAAACTTGCCCTGTGGAGTTCTGCGCTGGAAATTTTGCAGTTACAAGTTCCTTCAAGAATATACAATGTACTTCCGCACTATCAACCAGTCATACATGTTATTGTGAAGTGTGTATGAGTTTTCAAACACGCCCTCAGGCTGTGCGCCAGCAAATGATAATGTGGAATTCTTCGGAAGGTGGGCAGTTACTTCAAATGTTCCTTTACAGTAGTATGCTTATGTTTTACTATTAGAACCCTGATAAATGCAGTAGAAAAATGTTGTTAAAGTAATGTTATGATTCAATGACACTACTAAAAACCTATGGAATTCAGTGAAAACAACTTTGTTAAAGGGACGTTATGGTTAAGTTGCCCTACTAAAAACATGTACAATTCACTAAAAAAAAAACTTTGTTAAGGAGACCTTTGTAATGGCATCCTTCATGTTCTGGGGGATAGTGGTAGCAGTGCACAGTGCTAATGGCAGGAGTGTGTGCTTAGCCTTCCATAACTGGCGAATTTCAGGGGTTTTTAGGTTGTAATGTGCACCGTAATGGCAGGCTGGAAAAGTTTTTGTAGTGAAGTGCCCAGGTTTTTGGTAGGTCAACTTAACCATAACGTCCCCTTAACAAAGTTTTTTTTGTAGTGTGTGTATATATATATATATATATATATATATATATATATATATATATATATATATATATATATATATATATATACACACACACACACTGCTGTATTACTGTGGAAGGTGCCTCAATATTAGACACTCTAACACTATACAGCCTAAGACACAAGCACTCAATCCCACAACTCAAGAACAACAAGAAAATATTGGCAACCAATACCACAATAGAATCTGTATCTTCAGAAATAGACTCCGAATTCAGACCTGTCAGACTGATTTGTTTAGAGATGTTCAAATTGCTCCATTTGGAAAACAAAAACGACAGAAAACCCAGAGGTCGACCCCCAGGAGGAGGAAGAGGAGGCACGACAAAAAAAGGGGGGGAATGGTGGGAGATGGGAGCATAATGAACCAGGCAACACGTTCTGGGAGAGATCAGAAGACCAGAGGAAGAGGGACACAGGGGCAGATTTGAAAGTGAGAGTATTTAATATCTCCAAAAGAAATACAACAAAAGCTGAACAACAAGTCCTAGAATTAGGACTTTCTTTCTGCCCCTCTATGGACTTTGACTACATCGAGACAAGGATAGATGTATTTAAATTTCCACAAAAAGTTAAATTGAAAAAATTATTTGCAACACAAGTTCAAGAAACTCAAACAACACAGAAAGAACCTCTGCCCACTCCCAGTATCCAGGGTTAAAGATTTAGTAGCAATAGACAATATGGCAACACTAGCTGAGACCCAAAGAGTGGACATTGCCAACACCATAGACAACCATTTTATTCAAGAAAATGATGGGATCATCATGGATCTTACCACAGAGAGCGGACTTAAGAGCAAATCAATCTTCACTCCGGCCATCGGATGTAACAACATGAAAGTCTTCGAGGAATGTGCACTCAAGGATATTAGAACTCTGATAGCCAAACCTATGACCACTAAGTCCAACCTCTCTCCTTTGCAACAAGCTGCAGTTGAAACTTTGAAATCGGATGAAACCATTGTCATTAGACAAGCAGATAAGGTAAGGGGAGTATTTGTTTGGTCTATGAAGAAATATATGGAGGAATCTTACCAACAACTACAAGACAAAATATGTTATGAGTTCAAAGAAATTGACTATTTGAGTAAGACTAAAGAAGATTTGGATGCCCTATTAGGGTACTATAAAAACAAGAATTTATTGGAACAGAAAGAAGTACTATTTTTGAAAAAAGATTTTCTCACCACACCCATTCTGTACTTTATACCCAAAATACATAAAGTTTGACTGATACCACCAGGGAGGTCTATAGTTTCCTCTAGAAACTCGTTGTTGGAAAACATCTCCAAATATTTGGATGTGAATTCACACCCATTTGTGAAAGATCTTAATTCGTACATTAGAGACACCACAGATTTATGGCCACAACTGAAAACTTGCAGTGGAAACATCGTATTGGCCAGTGTCATTGGACGTGGTATCTTTATACACATCCATTCAGCATAAGTTGGGTCTGGAGGCTTACCAATTTTTTATTGACACAAAGCCTGTTAGTTTCAAACAACACAATGAAATGATCATGATATTGCTACAATTTTTCTTGGATACAATGTATTTATATTGGATGAAAACCTATTCAAACAAAATAAAATGCACAGCCATGGGCTCATGTATAGCTTCCACATATGCAAACTTGTATATGGGTTGGTTGGAGCAGCCCATAACATGGGCAGAACATAATGATCCATTTGTTCACCAGGTAATCTGTTGGTACAGAGTTATAGATAATTCATTTTTGGCATGGAATGGAAGCCAGAAAGCTTTAATGGAGTTTGTAGAAAGATGAATACCAACAACATGAATGTTAGACTAAGATATGTTAGCAGTAAAGAACAATTGGTCATCTAGATCTGGTACTTTTTTGATCGAATAGAAAGTAAACAGCATAGAAAGCCTTTAGCCTTCAATTTGAAATTACATGGCAAAAGTCACCATCCAGATAAATTAAAGTCCAGCATACCATATGGTGAGATGATTTGTGCTAAACGCAACTGTTCAGTGGAACAAGAATTTCAGAATGAAGCAGCCATAATGGGTGCTCGCTTTTTTTAAAGGGGTTGCAAGAAAAATGACTTAATTAGAGCATATACACAAACAGTACCAAGACAAAGAAAACATCTATTAAGACTAAAACCTCCTAAGACTCAAGATACTGGACCAATTAGATTCAACAGTAGGTTCAGTAATCTGGCCAAGGAGATTAGACACATTTTACAAAAACACTGGCCTATACTATGCACTGACAATACTATTGTGAGTCAATTGGAGAGAAACCTGAACGTTGGGAAGGCTAAATCCCTCAAAGATCCGATAGCCCCAGTATCGTAGACTGTGGAAGCACTTCAGATAATTTGCTTGGTAAATATAAGCAATCCATAGGGTTTTACAAATGCAATAAATGCAAGATGGGCAAGTCTGCAGAACAAACTAATATGCTGCACTATGGACAGAAATCCAGTAAGATTTGGAAAATTAAACAAATAATTAACTGTCTTACTAAGTTTGTAGTACATGCCATAGTATGGCATTGTAACCTCATCTATATAGGGTCTACTATCTGTCAATTGAATTGAGGATATTGCAACACTATAGAGCCATCCTGAATCAGGATGTGGCTTACCCATCAGCAGTGCATTTTGCAGAAAACATTCAAATTATGCTACGCTAATGAGATTCTTTGCACTAGATCATGTGCTGGTACATAAAAGAAGTGGTAATAGAGAACGTAAACTCAGATAATTAGAATCTAGACTCATTATCACATTTAAAACGAAAAAATCAAATGGGCACAATGCAGGTGAAGAACTTGCAGTTCACCTGTTATGAGATTAATGGCAAAAATATTTCCGAAGCTGTTTACAAAGGATAAGCCATTACATTAAGTACTGTAAGACTGGGCACTTTAAATCCTGATGTTAGATTCTGGAAAATGGCTGCTAGAATTACTATGTCTGATGAGAAGACAGTAATGGAATACGCACTAGCGTTTTATCCTTATGAGAATGTTGGTAAAGTTAGAAAAACAGTAGACAAGTGGGCAGTCTTTAGATTGTAAGCCTATTTTGTATGGAGTATTATAAGATCTAGCACTGTATATTGTAATGTGCGATTTAGAAATAGACATGCTACAACTGCCAGGTTGAAGAGAGATTGCACTAGCACTTTATATTCTAAGCATGTCGGCTGGCTAAGGCATAGAGCAGTTGTGTGACATTACCCACTTGGGTGTTATCAAGATTGCATGATTATTTTAGAACTGGCCTAGAATTTACCTAACGTATGTGAGACAGATTGGTACCAAAACGAAAACCCACTTGGGTAAGCTTCATAATGAGATGTGCTCACCGAATAAAGGCGACACAGACAATAGAAAGCGTAGCTCTAGCTTATCCATTTGCCTTCGAAAGACGTCTCCAAGCCGCTGCCATGCAGGATGCACTGCGCATGTATTTCATATAGAATATGGATATTTTATCATTGTGGCCGCATGAAAGTAAAACAAATGTAACAAACGGAAATGAACTGTAAATGGAAATGAGTTATTTGAATTTGTTAAATGTATATTAAAACAAAACCGAGAATAGGCCAGTCTATTAAGACTAGTACAAGATGGTCGGAACCAGATTGAAATGGTATTACGAAAGAGTCACATGATCAGATGTATTGTATTTCCTGTTTGAACAATAGATAAACGGCCAGAGAACCTTAGGCTGTAATATTAGCCTGAAGAAGTCACCGAGCAGGGATGGAACACGTGGCATCAAAATAGTGGCTATGTCGCCCAGCAACAAGTTTGTAAGTCCATGCTGACTTGTATTATTTTAAATGTTTTTTACTACAAAATGAAAGTAACATTTTAGCACATTTATGTGGGATTGAGTGCTGTATTGTGTTAGAGTGTTTAATATTCAGGCACTTTCCACAGTAATACCTCACGTGTGTATAAAAGATTGGTTTTCTCTAAACCTACACGAGCACCCGCTGAACAGAGGTTGAGCACCACCAGAGCAAGTAAGTTTCTGGAGTATAATAATATAATTATATATATATATATATATATATACATATATGAATAGATATTTGTATCTGATAGAAACGGTCTTTGAGGTAAGCTGTCTACGACTCAATTCCCAGGGTCAGGTCCTAACTGGGTTTCATCTGTGTACTGACGCATTGAAGCACCTAAACTGGAAGCAAGATCCAGAAAACCTCCATTTTAAAGTTACACGTTATAGTGGAATGGATTGTCCTCAAGGCTACTCCATAGAGATAGGGGAGGTGGGAAAAGTGGCATGCCCATGTCTGGACCAACAGGGCATTGTTGGTCAGAAAAGATAGACACTAGTCTAAACCACGTCCTTCCTCCCCCATGCATTCTCCTACATTGTCAATGAACACCCGATGGTTACTTGTATCAAATGTTAGCAAGAGATCTGGAAAGACGAGAAGACAGGCACGCTCATAATACAGCTTATAATCAATGTAATCAAAAACCTGCAGTGTAGCCATCTTAATTGTCACAGCCTGGGCCCACACCAAATTGATGGGAGGCCAGGAGATAATCAAATAGACATAAAGAATTTAGCTGCAAAGTTGCACTAGTATTTAACTCTTTCAGCATCTCAAAATAAAGTCAAACTGACCCTAAATCTGAACGTTTGACAGGTCGAAATTAGAATCTAAAAGCTCACCCTAGGTTTGGATTGGTGTCCCTCTTATCTATGAAAGAAGATGGAAACATACTGTATTTCTATTTATTTTGTGACCAGTGTTAAATAGCCCAACAAACCAAATTTAATTTAAGCATTGTATATGCTTTTCTGACAAGGGTCTATTTATGTTTCCAATTGGAAATACAAAACAGACTATTTTCACAGTTAAACTAGAAAAACACATATCTAAGTATTTTATTTCACACAACCCATTGCACTACCTTAAAAAAACAGTGATGTGCCACTTTGATGATGTCAACCTGTTTCAGCCAGATAACATCCGTATAGCTTGTTGCATGATTATGTATATTCTTACATTAGGCAATAACAAAACATTTCTAAATTATAACGCTCTATAAGTTACCACTTTGGGTGAGCAGAACCTTTGCTGTGGGTGTGAAATTAGTGAATCCCCCTCATATTTTGCTTCTGTTTTTCATGGGTATATTTTCTGCACTCATGGTTGAATAATGGCCACATTTTCCCACCTTTAATGGTTCTTAATGCCCCCTCATTAAGAGCCAGTGTGGCATTGACAATCTAACTCTAGTTGTTCCCTGAGCTAGCTGCTTGGCTGTGATGTACTATGTACAATGGTGTCTGTACTGGTGTGCAAAGTAGTTAGCGCAAGCAAGAACAATGCACGGACCAAATGTACAGTGCTGGGAGCTTATTCGTGGAATAAAATAGATGCAGAAACATGCAGCACAAAGAAAAACGAATAGTGCCCAGAAGGCCCACAAAATGTCCCCATGACAAACTGAACAACCTTTGCGACAGTCAGATCGGAATTAGTAATCAAGGAATACTCACCAGGAAACACCATTATTTCCAAACTTCTCCTGTGGCTGACAAGTCCTCGCCCCAATAGCCCCACTAAAATGTCCCCCAAACTGCCTCTATTAAGGCATCACCCACAAGTCTGCTCTCGTCCCATTAGCCCCACTAACCTGCGTACCAGCCATCTATATAAAGGCAGAAACCACAAGTCTGCCCTCATACCAGTATCCCCACTAACCTACAACCCAGCTGCCTACATTAAGGCAGCACCCACACGCCCACATTCGTCCCAGTTCATTCACGAATATGCTTTGCATCCTGAACAGTCATGGCCCAGTTCACTGTGGAGCACTAACCTACTTCAACTCCCCTGGCCTGTGTTTCTCATGAAGTGCTACTGGCAAATTCATCCTCCTCCAATATGATCACTTGGAAGCAGTGTTTGTGAATCCAGGACAGCCACCTCGTCCATGGCTTCCCCATGGATCACACTGAACTGCAAAACAATAGCCAACCACACTGTCACTTCAGCTACACTTTTGTCCCTTGATGTTTAGGTGACATTGTCCCCATGTGAGGCGTGTAGCCCAGTGAATCAGAGTGAGAAGTTGTCCCTTCTCGACCTCCATTTCCTGAGCCCCCTCCTGAACTTCCTGTATACAAGGAACTCTCGGAGCTGAGATCAGGAATTGGACGAGTACCGAAGGCTTGCAATGGATCAATCCACTGTGGAAAGGTGACTGCATATGGGAGAAAAGCCCCCCACTTAAGTAAATCTTCTTTGAATCATCTTCATGAAATCATCATCCTGACGATCTTTTCAAGATCTTACTAGAGCCTTGTTGGGCTAAACACTGCCCACTGTTCCAAGCCAATGGGGTGATAATAAGGAATAACAATGAGAATGAAAACCTTCTCCCTAACCATTTCAGGAGAACATTTTGAAGTAAACTGCTATTTAAAAGGCCTGAATACTGTTACTATACACTGGTACACAGGACTATGCCTGCCGAAGTGGCCTGGGAATGGCAGAAGATGGACATACCATTTTCAACAGAGACCGAATGGAGGTTTTCAGCGCAACCCAAGTAACAGAACTAGCTGGCTTATTCTCTGTCTGAAATGTTATGCCAATTTGAGCTGCTGCAAGCACTCCAAATGACTTTGAGCTGGAGCTTCCTTTGACATTCTGCTCTTTGAGCACCCTTTCAAGCTTTTGCGACCTGGAAATCACATGCCCATGTCCCAAGCTTCGCTGAGCCTTGAACCATTGCATGCTGGCCTGCATTGTGTCATTGGACCCAGTCAAACCTGCTTGCTGTTGACATTGAATCACTGCTTTTAAACATGCAGACCAGGCCATACCTTTGAACTTAGTCGATTCGAACATTTAAACTTGTCCCAAGTGTCTTTGAGCCTCGAGCAGCTGTTGCTTGTTGAATTGCACTATGTTGTGGAATTCTGCCGAAACAGTTCAACCCCCTCGAACCTGATTCGACAAGCAGGAAAATGTCCAGAATCATGCCCCAATGATTTGAGATTCTGAAAGAATACAACAATGTATCTAATAGTGGTTCCTTCCCCCGGGACATGTTTTATGGGCCTTAATGACATTTGATATCCAACTTTATGATGCTATCAATGCTATTCTATTAGTAGTGTGTGACTGAGTAGGCATTAAGAAACCACTACTAATCCCTGTACACCTGCAGGACAGTAGTCATTTAATCACACATGACCATGCAGGACCATTTGACATTGTAAAATTAAAGTATAGCCAACTAAACTTTTCTTGCAGAGTTCATCACAAAAGACATCAGGGCACCACACACCAGAAGAATGGCATACAGGAGAAACACTGTAACTAGATGTGTGCTTGCAGGTTAAACAATTATGGTCCAGCCCTTAAGTGGGCACCTCACTAACAATAGTGCCATTTGCACTGCAGGTGACACACTTTAAGATTACAGTTGGGGGTCAATAGTCCCATTGCTATAATGTCAAATACATGCACAGTGCCCTTTTGGGAAAACATTCATGATGGGGGATTCCCTTACTTTCAAGGGGATTGGCCCCATGCAAATGAGAGAATCCAATTTTCCAGCATGCATGATTCATATTAACAAACCATGCTCAAAAACAACCATGGCGTGTTTGTGTATGTGTGTGTGTGTTTGTGTGTGTGTACATGCATGGCACAGGATATAAGTGCACACTAAAGAGTGCACCTTTGAAATGGGGACAGGAGGATACCAAAAAACCTCCAGTCCCCTGTACCCCCGAATAAGTGGATGCATTTAAGGACTGCACTCTCTCTTTGTCTCTCTGCCATTCTGCTCTGAGCCCTTCGGCTGTAATGACAGCGTTCCCAAAGTTGAAAGTGGGATGCAGCATTAGGCAAATGCTATGACCATTGCGAGGGATGCGTGGGTGGTTAGGAGTGAGTTTTCATAAAATAATTGAAGGCAAAGCCCCGTGCTGCACCTGGAACAATATGTTTTCCCTGTGCCAGATGCAGCTCAAGACTTTGATAATCATATTTTGGATGGTAGATGAATATTTATAAGTTGAGAGTTGTGGTGCCCAAACTGCCAATGGAAGATACCATCCACCGAAGAAAATACAAGGAAACACGCTTGATAATCTATCTTGTCATGAACACTCTTTTTTTGTGAACTTTTTGAGCATCTCGAAATGTGTGCTATCCTTGCTTGACATGTCCCACTGCTCTAATCACAACACAACACTGTCAGACTACACAGCCCTGATGTTCCCTAATAAGGGTATAACTGGTATTCAGTTTTCTGCAACCTGGAGAAATGTTTGGCTTGAGTTAATTGAGCTATTAGCACTGCCCTCTAAGACAAAGACAATCTTCTGGAGTGAAAGATTTGCATTTCAACTAATTTACATACACAAAATGCCTTGATCATGGGCTTCTGAACAGGAGGTGTGTCTCCATGGACGGTTACTGGGTGGCAATGTGGCAACTGTGATTTGACTCAAATGGCCTATTCTTCTTTTTTATGCTCGAATAAGATAAATGTATATTCTTCTCAACCTATTTGCTGCCTTTGATACTGTTGATCATTCTGACCTTCTTTATACATTATAACTCATTGGCATCACAGATAAGGCCCTGATTTGGTCAGTATGCAGTGATAAAATTGCGGCAAAATTGTCGCCTGTGCAAAAAATTGTGGCAAACATGCTGTGGTGTGACTCGGTAAAGGTGTACCCCATTATAACATTTAAGGGGAGAGGGCATTGCGGGGGTGTCCCCCGCTTCTCTTAAATTGTATAATGGGTTCCGGCGGTTGCGGGGGTGTACCCCGCATCCTTTACATGGATTGCAGCGCAAACCACAACCTTTTTGCTGCAATATTTTGCGATGAACTGCCATTTTTGCCACGATTTTAACACATCAAACCATTTGGTCTGATTCATACCTTGACACTAGGCACTTTAAGGTGTCCTGGAACAGCCTTAGTTCCCCACTCACACCATTACTGTTGGAGTTCCCCTAAGGTCTGTCATTGGCCCACTTATCTTCACTCTCTATACTTCAGCTCCTTGAGCCCTGATCTCCTCTTACAACTCCTCCTATTAATCTTTGCTGATGACACTCAGATTTTCTCCTCCTTCCCCTCCTTATTTGAGCTGTTGTCAGAAATGTCAAACTGTCTCCCTGCCACCGAATATTGGATGGCGTCTCACTCACTCATGCTCAACTCTACAAAGACTGACTTACCATTCAAACAGACTATCTCTTCCTCCCCCTTCTTCTATTAACTTCTGACTACCTTCCTTACTCTGATTCCGCTAAAAACCTTGGTGTAATCTTCGACCCATCTCACAACTTCTTGCTCTTCATCACCAAATATGCCACTGCATCCAGACTCAACCTTTCAATACTGTTAAAAAGCTAATCTCCTTCTTAGTCCTTTCTAGATCTGACCACTGTGCCAGTGCCATCCGAGGCCTTCCCAACTATGCCCTTTCACCTCTGGACAAAGTCCTCAACTTTGCGGCTCACACACTTTTCAATCTTTCTTGTATGACCTCTACCTCTCTGCCTATCGCCAAATTGGCTGGCTATCTATGAAACAAAGAGCTAAGTATACATTTCTTCTCATCATCTTCAAAACAATCCATGGGCTTTCCCCTCCCTACCTATCTGCTCATCTCACTCCCTGCTCTCCCCCTCGCTCATTAAGATCATCCTTTGCTTACTGACTTGCCACTACTCGAGCCCCTGGGCTCACTCTCGTTTCCGCTGATTACCTCTCCTCACTCCTCTGCTCTGGAATGCTCTTCCTCTCTGTACAACTTCAACTCTGCCACTATTTAAATCCAACCTCAAAGCCCTCATCCTTTCTGAAGAAGCAATATCCTAGCACCCTATGTTGCTCCACCACCCTGCTTACCTCTCTCCCTACCCTCACGGACAACCCTACAGCAATTTCCCATCACCCGTCCATCCTCAATTTAGCACATCCTCCACCATCCCGTTTGAATATTATTCTGTCCTGTCCTGGTCCCCGGTTTCTGTTTACACCTTCCTCTGAAACATCTGGTCTTCAAGTCACATTCTCTCACCCCATCGTCAAGGACCCATGCCACCCGCTCTGTTATCATTGTTAAATAAAGTATATACATTAAAAAGAAACATAAACCTATATACTTTTTTAATGTGCTATAGTTCAAAGAACCTTTCACAACATACATTTGTATTACAAAATGTTAAAATCATAACACATCATGCATCGTCAATTTCATAAAAAAGATTAATAAAACCAAACATAAACACATACATATTTACATCCAAATGCTCCCAAATCTATTATATCATTTATTTATTTATTTGACACAGCATACTAAAGGTCCAAACGGGAGACAGCCGCAATACGACCAAAGACAGTTAACATAGCAAACTAAGACAGAAATACTAGAACGAATCATCAAGAGGACCATGACCTTAACTATTACCTTCCCCAACAGCCCTAAGGACAAAATACAGAGGGGTTAAAGAAGCACTGCACCATGGGCCCCAATGTAATGCGTGAGAAACAGAATGTTTCATCACTACACACTGTCCACCAGTACAAATCAGGAGGCACAATGCCCCACCACACAAAACTTCAACTAAACAATAGTCCCAAGGATGTTCACCCAACGGAAACCAAAGAACTAGTCAGGATAGAAGGATACGAACGTCTGAATAAACAGGCTCACCAATACGGACCCACCAGGACAACACACCAACACGACTCTGACCATAAACCATTCAAAGCCTTAACCGACCAGGGTCATACTAGATAACCTGAGAATAGTTATTACCCACCCAGTCCCACACCGGAAGATTAGGTTCAGAGGCACCTACCAATCCAAACTACACTAAATAGGATACAGTTGGATCAGCGCAACATTACCAAAGCGAGTCGGCCCACGAGGAACCAGCAACATCCCAATCCACAGGTATACAACTGTAATGGAACCATAAGCACCTGAATCAGGATACAGACCCCACTAAACCAACCCTCAATCTTCTACATACTTAAACTCACACAAAACCGCACAACCACCTCTCTCCCAGAAATCCACACGCACTTTACCATACCGCATCAACAACACATAAACTTCACCCACAGCACTCGAGGCATTCGCCCGATCCGATACTAGCACCAAAGCCAAGCACTCGGTGTATACCGAGCTGAAGCTGCCAACAGCACACCACCTCTCCCACTCTCCTTCTCCCCTCTTCCCAACTAACCCTACCCACCCTTCCTGTTTGCAGATCCGCCAGAGCGCCTGGGGACCAATTCCGTTGGTGACGGTGTGCTATACAAGTACTGCTAACATAACATAACATTTGAATAGCGCTGAAAGCTCGTGAACATCGGGGCACATTTACATGAACACATTACAACACACGGGGCGTACAACAAACACACACGACTAGTGGTGACACCACACAAGAAACTAGGAACTGTCTAGATGGAAAAGGAAGGTTATGATCACTTAAACACTCAAACATCATAAAACCAAGATCGATTCAAATGTGTCTGTAAGAAATGTACCAGCATCCCAGCGATAAGATCCTAGAACATATCAGGCATATAAGGCCCTCAATATGTTTCCATATTTTATAAAGTGATAACCGTGCAAATAGGCTTTCAGTGCTCAAGCAGTAAAACCAAAAGCTCTCTGTTTGTATGCTTAACACATCAACTTGACTGCAATTGTCACTACCTCCCACAAAAAAAAAAATTGTATTTCTCACAACTGCACCATCACTATGCATATAGTCTACCGTCCGCCAGGTCCCATCACTGACTTTCTGGACATCCTCATCCTCTCACTCTCTGACAACATCAAAAAAAACATCCCAAGTCACACTCCTGGGCGATCTAAACCTGGGTCTCAATGGCCCCAAAGACCTCCATGCCAAATCCCTCAAGTAAGCCTTATCCACCATAGGCTTCTCGCAAACTATCTCAGAACCTACCCACGCCAAAAGGTGGACATTCGAATGGTTCAGCCACCACAACTGCTCTATCAAGATCTCTGCCAACACCCCCATCCCATGGTCCGATCATCACTATATTCAATTCACCCTGCACACGAAAAAAGGGCCCACTCAGCCTATCTGACCATGTCCAGCAGCCTTCGCAAGAAGCTCTCGCCAATTGACTGCTGGAAACATAGCACCCTTTCTTTGTGTCCCAGGGCTACAAGCCCCATTCTCTAACAACCCAGACACACTAGCTAACACCTTTAAAGAGATTGTCACCCAAGCAGTTGACGCCATTGCTCCACTTGCCCTAAAAAAAGCCAAAAAAGCTAAACATTCCAACATCTGGTTCTCTAAAGAACTGCTTGACCAACGCCCTCACAAGAGGGGTGCCCTCTCCGCTTGGAAAGCAAACCCCTCTGAAGCTACCAGAAGTGCCTTCAAAGCCATTTCCATTTTATACAAAGCTAACATCACCGTAGCGAAAGCCGCATCATTCAACTCAAGGATCAATGATGCTAAATCAGGGTCTAAAGAAATATACACCATCTTCAGAGAATTGGAAAAACCGTCAACTCCTCCTCCGTCCCTTCTCAAGGATGATAGCTGGTGTAATAGCATTCAATGCGCCATGCTAGACAAGCTCAACTCTCTTCAAACTAAAATTTGCGGCCATCAAAAAGCTCTTCAACACCTCATA
The DNA here is from genome assembly GCF_040938575.1 of Ambystoma mexicanum. Taxonomy (NCBI): domain Eukaryota; kingdom Metazoa; phylum Chordata; class Amphibia; order Caudata; family Ambystomatidae; genus Ambystoma; species Ambystoma mexicanum. Next base: position 811,202,167 of record NC_090932.1, read on the forward strand.
GCCAACACGCACAGGAAATCTCCTGTGTCCACTAAATCCAAAACCTCACCTCCTTTTCACTTCAAAGAGATGACAGAACTGAAAGTTATCACCCTGCTCAAATTCATCAAACCCTCTAACTGCAAAGTAGATGCCTGCCCTGCTCAACTCATTAAAGACTCGCCACACATCCTAGCTCCCTTCTTAACTGCATTCATCAATTCATCCTTCCAGGCTGGCCACATTTCAACTGGACTGAAGGAAGCTTGGGTGCGCCCACTCCTTAAAAACCATCCCTGGACCCAACGGTCCCTGGTAACTACAGACCCATCACAACTGTCCCATTCCTACTCAAAATTCTGGACAAAGCAGCCTACCTGTAAGTCCAACAATTCCTGGAAGATAACCATCTCCTTGGCCTGCGGCAATCTGGCTTCCGCCCATGACATGGTACTGAAATGGCTCTCCTAGACCTAAAGAATCAAATAGACGATCTGAGAGACATAGGCAAACCTGCACACCATTTGCTACTAGACCTATCCGCAGCCATTGACCTTGTGGACCACAACACTCTATGCCGCCATCTAGCATCTAAAGCCAACTTCTCCTCCAAAGCCTGTGACTGGATAACATCTTTTCTTCAAGAAAGGGCTATGAAAGTCTTCTCTGACTCAGCCTGCGCCACCCCGAGCCTCATCAAATGTGGTGTTCCACAGGGCTCTTGTATCACGCCTAAGCTATACAACCTCTTCATGAGGCCCTTGTTCAGCATTCTTGACTCCTTGGGCATATCATATACGAATTATGCTGATGACACCCAGGTGCTCATTCCACTCACTGGTGAATATGAAGCTGATTCAAACACACTCACCTCTATCTATTCCACTATCCAATCTTGGATGGCAGACAACTGGCTTTGCCTCAATAGTGAAACAACTGAGCTTCTGATCATAGGGTTGCCTACCACTCTGGGCAACCTCAATGAACAGTACACATCCTTCACCATTCATTGATAACATTCCCATCAAGGTTTCATACAATGTCAAGAAACTTGGAGTTTACCTCGAATCTAATCTGATGATGGACAGGCAGGTTAATGCAATCGCCTCCTCCTCAGCATACTATTCCAAAGTTCTCAACGCAGCCAGACACTTCCTATCACGCCAGAACTGCCTTACCATTGCTAGGGAAATAATTGGCTCGAGGTTGGACTACTGCAACGCCCTCCTTGTTGGGACTTCCTGCAAAAATCTGGCCAAACTCCAGCTTGTCCAAAATAACGCCCTCAGGGAGGCCACAGGAACCTCCAAAAAAGACCATATCTCCCAAGTAAGAAGGGAGGGCGACTGGCTCCGTGTCAAAGAGAGAATTGTCTTCAAAACTCTTGCCCTCACCCACAAATGCCTCCACGAACTGGCCCCCCCGTACCTGGCTCAAAGGATCACCAAGCACACCACCACAAGACCTCTTAGGAAGGGCTATTCCAACATGATCGTCACGCCTAAAACTTGCAAAGTTCGCGCCGGAGGTTCCAGCTTTCCTACGCTTGCCACCACACACTGGAACGCATTACCCACCCACCTGCGAACGATCGAGTCGCACCAAGCTTTCCGTAAAGCTATCAAAACCAAACTCTTTGTTTGACTGAAAATCTCCACCATCAACATGTAAACATCAGTATGTATTACTTTTCTGTGTGTAACTCTGCTGAGATATTCATTTGTATTAACGCTGTTAACATCAGCACGGCACACAGCCTGTTTCTGTAACCAAGAGACCTCTGGTCGCATGTTCCTTTTAATCAAATATCCTAAAAATTCCTAGCAACAGCGCCTCGATGCCACCGGGCTGCAAGTGCGCTATACAAATGCAAATATATAAATAAAATAAATGACCAAGATTTCTAATATAAACCTGCCCTAGTTCTCTACACCAATATACAATATGGTGCTGGGTGTGCTCATGATGTTTTGATCATGTATATATTTGTCTGGTGGGAAGGCATCACACACTATCTGAAAGTTACTACTGCTCATCAGTTTAGTGGTTAATTTCTAATGTGGCCATGGTTGTTCCATGTGGTAAATATGTGTAATGCCCTGCCCTGGTTATCTTGTTGGGAGTTTCTTTGACATGCTAAATATTTGTTTTTATTCTTTGTATCCATCCTCTACATTATCACTTTGCTTAATGTGTCAGTGTTTATGTTTTGCCTTGCACATTGTGCAATGCACCAACGCCCCTTGTGATGTTCCAATAATCGTACTGGTCACAATAGTTCCACAGTCTGTTCTAGTTTGGTATTCCCTGCACACACATTCACATGCAAGAAGCTCAATATTCCAGATAAACAAAGTTAACGTGATTTTTAAATTCAATGGCAAACAGGATTAAACAAGTCCAAACTGTAAACAGAATAACCAAAATGCAAATAGTGCACAATTAACTAATTAACAATTACAATGATTTGCATGCATTCCTCATGTTTACTTTCTGAAAATGAATAAGTCCACTTTCCAGTCCTTGCATATTTCAATGAAACATTTTGAATTTACATTAAAATCAGCTTTTTTGTCTGACAGTGTCTTATTTGTGGTGTAGTTTAGGGGGCTGAGACAAACATTCTGTACTACATTGAAAGAATACATTTAATTCAACTACAATTTTTGCGCTAGCGTTAATTCCATGCAAGACTGCTTGCAGCAGAGCAGCGTTTCTGTAATCCGGACCCAAGTGATAGCTTCAAAGCTGAATGTGCTACCGATATTTAATAGAATACTCAACAAAGGCTTGGTGCTGGACATCACTGCTCTTGTTATTACAGATAACACTGCCCTGTTGTGCATTTGTGTTCAGACATTGGCCTGATTTACAGAAATGTCTGCGCTGCGCATAAGCAATTTGCGCCTGAAAAAGGCAATATGTGTTGTGCAAAAACAAACTCACTGATTTACAGATCGGACTCTGTGCAGGTTCCCTGTCCCATGCGCCATGTCCACGAGCCTTGCGTGAGTCGAGTGGGACTAGCCAGTGCAAAGATCAAGAAGGGGGCGGAATATGCAAATGCCCTCATTAAACCAGAGAAATGAGGGATAACATGGACGTGGGGAGGGAGGCACCATGATAATGCACAGATACGCCCCATGAAGTGCAAACAAACCCATATTTACAGATTCACCCCTGCATCTGTGCAAACAAAAAAGCAGAAAAATCCTACCGCCACCTGTGACCAGGCGCAAGATATGACTGTGCTTTGCAATCCCAGGTTCAGAAAAACGCCATGCAATTGTAGCGAAAGGTTGCCACCATGCTCGTCCCTGCATTGCTCGCATAACTACTGCTACATGGAAGGAAGATGAGGAGAAGGAGGAGGAGGCCCAGAATATACTATATATGCACAATGATATTCAGCATGCACGATGAGGCAGTGTATGCAACATATTGTTTCCTCCCATATCATCCTTGAATTGGTCATGGAGTGGGAAAATGATCTGGTGTCATCAACCATGTGCTCACAGCCAATACCACTCTTGGTGAAAGTCCTAACTGCACTCCATTTCCTCGGGACCGGCACATTGCAATGGACCACATCCATTGTCGGGGGTATTTCGCAGCCTACACAATCACGCTGCCTCAAACAGGTCCTAAACTGCATCATTGCACTTGTGCACAGCCACACAGGCATGCCTGCAACCTGAAGGCAAGGCAAAGAGTGGCACAAAAATTCTATGCAGTTGCCCACTTCCTACAGGTAATAGGGGAAATAGACTGCATAGATGTTGCAATACATCCCCCACGAGCCAATGAACACATATATCGGTACCGGAAAAATTGGCATTCACTGAATGTACAGGCCATCTGCGATGCCAAGGGTCACATAATGTATGTCAATGACAACTACCCAGGGTGCACCCTTGACAGCTACATAGTACACCATTCCCCCATCAACCAGGCACTGGTATCAAGAACATTTGGCAACAAGTGGCTCATTGGTGAGTATCAGCCAGCACACACACAAAAACACACTCAAGGGGGGGGGGGGGTCACATCAAATACAAACCACCATACCATCACATCCCATAACAAAATACTGTTTCTTTTCATGCACTGGGGACAGTGCACATCCGTTATCACCATACCCTATGATGCCTATCCCAAATCCCACCACACCAATGGAGGTCCCCTACAATAGACCTCACATTGCGATACAAGTCATAATTGAGCGGACATTTGGAAATCACACTTCCGCTGCCTTGACCATTCCAGTGGAGTACTGTTGTATGCACCAGCTGTGTCAGGCAAAATCATACTGGCATGTTTCATCTTGCATATTATAGCCACCTGCCATGGCATACCAATAGAGGTGCATGAGAGGTTGCAGCCACAGTCACAGACAGTACCCATACCAATAGCAGGCCAAAGGGTGAGGGGCAAGCGCATACATAATCAGCTAGTCCAGACATACTTCACATGAAAAACCTCCAGTGTGAAAGTCACACCATAGCCATATCCCTGATAATGAAACATTACAAGACCAGTTGGGCCATACACAACTACCTGAGAATGGCATGTCAGGGTGGACATGTGATGTGTGCCTCATACCTGTAAAAACACACAAATCTCCCACCGACAACCTCATAGAAAAACATGTATTCACAGGCAGTGTCACCAGTATTACACATTGCATACCAAAAGTCACTCACACAAGCATACAAATATGGACAACAGGGTCACTTTGCAACACATGTCAACTAAGTAACCAAAATGGACATGAGCCATCAAATAATGACAAACCAAGAGCATGGCATACCATCCTATACTGAGTCACTACCATTACCTATTGTCGATGCATGAACCATTAATAAGAACAATGTAAATGACTGATTCACACCCTCATAATTAGCATGTACCACAGAAATTCCAACAAAAGTGGACCCCTTCCCCTGGCGGAGGGGCCACCGGCTTGTGAGTGCCGGGAGTTGACAGGGCAGCAGGACTTCTTGCGGTTGCAGGCAGCATCTACCCAAGACTAGCTAGGGGCAGCCTCAATGCTGCAGCAGCACAACAATGCATGTGCAGTGACTGACTTGGTGGTGTGGGCCAGTTTACCATTAAAATGGATTTAGTGGTGCCCCATCGCCAGGGACACGTGAGTACAAGTACTTCCAGGGCACCATCACATGGGCTATCCATAGTGCACCCATGGACTGGGCCAACATGGTGGGGTGGGTGGGTGGGGGTAATACAGTAGTATGGCAGTGAACTGCAGGGCCAGGGATCTTACTCACTGCAGGTGTACAGCATGGCAAGGCATTCCTCTCCTTGTCTTGTTGCACCTAGAAACACTTGCGTACAGGCGCGTTATAAATGCAATATCATATCATAAAGTGAACTGGTACATAGGCTGGACTTTGCCCTTCACCCATCATGAAAATAAGAGCAACACTCACAGCACCAGAAACACATGCACATATGCACCACAAGTGGACAGTCTACCACCTGCATGCTGCTAATGCCCAAACAAGGTACAGTTTAATAGAAAGCTTACCACACCCATGTCAGCTACCTGTGACAATCACCCATCTAACATCAGAAATGCACTTTCAGGCACAACCCAACATGTGCCTCTTCAGGATAGTACTGCAATGCATAGGAGAACAAACATGCAAATGACAGGCGTTTACCACCTTACCTTGTTTCACTTATGTCATGCTGTGGATCCCCACCACCTCCACCTAACACTCTCCCTCCCCATAGGTGTCAAGAGGGTCAGCGTACAGCAGAGGGAAGATGGAATAGGATTGAAGGAGAGTGTCCTGTTTGCATTCACAGGGCGTGTGTGAGCTGTCTGTGCAAAGTGAACTAAAACGATAATAAATACATGACCATTAGAGTGCATGTACCCAGTTACACATCTTCCACCTGTAGACGTACACCACGACTCAAAATGAAATGTACCTGTATGTCCGATAATGCAATTTGAGAAACCAGCATGCAAGTTCACATCACTGAACATGTTATTCTGACCATGCCTCCTTCTGCATCAGTATCAAAGTTCCACCATGAGAGAACCAGATGCACATGGTGCAAGATGGCAATGAGCATAAAAGAAATCAAATAAGTCCACCCTGGACAACAAATCCCCAAAAATAAAAAGATTACTTGGATCATGCACAAAGTCAGTGGGGTGATGAGGAAGGGGTCTTTTGAGGTGACAAGGAATGAAAAAACGTAGTGCAGGAAACTCAAAAGAAATCCCAACTGCCCAAAATTCCAGCTACAACCCAGCCTGTGGATCACCATGGAAAGGAGTCCCCTGGCCACGTGAAGACGATGCCTTGACCTACTGTGCGGCTGCCATATGCGACACAGAGGCATGCAACAGTCCCCAAGTGCGACATGATCCTGGTGACTCTCCTTCTGTGCCTCACCCATGTCTGCCTGCAAAGCAGCCCTTGATGCATCCATCTGGGCTTTGATGGTGTCCCTCAGTGAAGACATCTCACGATGGAGACTCTCCCTTAAGGCCTTCTTCTCTTCAGGCAGGCAGGCCCTCAAGGCAGAGACCTCACCACGCAACAGCTGATACTCCATGTCCATCGTGGTATTGGACGTAATTATGTTGTCAGCGAGGCAATGCATGTCCCTGCCAATCTCCTGCCTTACCTAGACCAGCTGCATGATTTTCTGGATCATCTCCTCTTCCCAGTGAAGGTGTGGTGTGGGCATACGTCCCCCACATCTGCATGGGCACTGAAAACGTAATGATGCAGTGCATCCCTCCCTCAGTTGTAGCACCGGCATGGCCTGCGGGTCTGCATGCATCCCACTACAGCACACACCAGCACACACCAGGACGGGTGTGGGCTGCGTTGCAGGCACAGTGTCGCCTGAAGATGCCTGACTCACCACAGGCAGGACCAAAGTCTTGTGCCCCCATCAAGCTCAGTCACCTCCCTGAGCTCAAGTAGGAACATGGAGTTGGGACTGCTCTGTGGTTGTAGAGTCACCATCTGCCTCAAAAACGCTGCAATATCATCATCCTTAACCTACTCCCCTGATGATGGCAGTGCAGACATGGCGAGGATGGCCTGCAACTGGTGTGGGTTCTCGGTCAGCACAGCATCCCAGCCACTGCTGGTGCCTGGTTGAGCATCCCCTGAAGATACCTCTGGCACCTCGTCCACCTCAGCTGCAGCATCAGCTACAAAATGGAAGACAACACAAATTAGGGCAACATCAGGATATACATCCATGAAAAACATGAAATGCCTTCAGTGCAAATGGCCCATGGACATACGCAATAGAATCCAACACTGGTCCCAAAGTCATGTCTCGCACCCATGCCAACTCTATATTATATTATACTATTGCACCCCATACACCCCGGATACAACATACATGATGGCAGTGTAAACCTGATTAGTGAGTAAAGTGTAAATGATGCAACAATGACATGTAGCGTAAGACATCAGGATGCACATGTCGTACAGTGACAGTGGCATTCATATGCATCTGTACACTATTATCTGGACATGTAAGTACCATGTCCCATACAAGAAGACAGCATCATTGAACAGGTAGCAGGCATGACCTTGCAACCAGTATTGGAAGCACATATAAACATGTGCATATATGTGTCTGCTACAGTATACAAACTTGTGGCCATCATCATGTAGCCACACTAACAGTGCAAGCAGAAGATGGATGATGCGGCAGTACAGGCAAAAGGCATGAACACATATAGCTGGACTCCATTGTGTAGTCAATGCACACTTTGTTGATCCAACGGACAAGCAAGTAGGTGAATGTCGCTGGTAGGAGTATGAAATGGCGACACAGTGGAATGGGTGCCAAGGTAGCAAGAGACTGGACAACTTTGATGCAAACCCTGCAACCCGTCAAACAGAGAACAAGCCCACATGTGTGGATGTGCCATGTACAGTCAGTGGCCAGCGTAATCACAATCCTGTCCCGTGTGGACAGGCAATGCCAGTGGGACAGTCATTCTTGCAAAGGTTACAGTCAAGGTTGCATCAAGTTACCAACGCACACATGCACCACAGGCATGTCATGTCAATGAACGACACAGATGTCCCAGCTGTGCACCTCCATGTCCAACAGAGCATGTACTCCCGAATGCAAAAGCATCCTGGTTATACATAGCTAGGCTGCCTGCTACCAGCATAATGGCTACAGGTGTAATGTCCTCTCCCATTCAGTACACTGACATTACACTGTATGTCACTGTAGGACCTGGGTCACTCTATGACCTAAACATTGAATGACACACACATTCATTAGCCATTGGCAGTGGAGGATCCATGTGAGAGCACACAGCATTGACTGTACACACCACACAGACATGGCACAGATGCCATGCATGCTGGTATGGAGCACCTGGACACAATGCAATGGGGCCAATGCCATTCACATCTACACTGGAAAGGTGCAGTGAGGTCTACCCTATGCAGCCAATGGGTGCGATGCTGCATCCTGTGTCAATTGGGCTCCCATGCACGTGCAGCTTGGACGTCAATCCCATGAAGTGAATACTACTCTGCAACACCAATCTAAACTGCCTTCATCATGCACAGTGATGTCATGATCACATGCATCAGTCACACCTTTCACTCACCTGCAGCATGTCCAAATGTGTCGACCAACGTCACCAACGATCTGCTCACTTCAGATGAGGCCAGAGGCTACCTTCTCAAAATGTGTGAGTTCCTCAATATGTGGTGAACCTTCACCAGTCTCTTGTGCAGAGGACACATTTCCCCCCAGGTTCTCCTTTGTATGCCTGGTCAGATCATCCATGTGCTTACGCACCTCTTTCCCAGTGTGCCTCTCCATCCCAAAGGCATTCACAAGGTCAGTCACCTCCTGCCACTTCTGCTTATGCTAGGCCTCTGTTACAGTGCTTCCATCCCAGGGGTACATTTCAGACTGGTTTTCCTCAATAAAGACTGTGAGGATTTGCAATTCCTCATCTGTAAATATCCTCTTCCAGCTCACCCTCTTCTCAGTCAGTGGTGGCGGTCCCTGGCTTGTAGGGGAACCAGTGGCACTTTCAGTGGCTTTGCTGGTGCCTGTCTGTGACAGTGCTGCATCCCCAGCACGTGGTGGTTGTGCCCTCCCCATAGCAAATTGTGGCATTGGTCCCCTCCCCTTCACTGGTCTCCCAAATCTGCCAGTCCCCCTTCTGTCCATGTCTGGATTCCTCAAAATGTATTCTTGCAATTCCTGCTGTTCAGCACTTGTGCTGCATATTCTCCGCCTACGTCAGAAACACTGATCAAGGAAGTGCTCTGTGTCCTACGTCCTATGGCTGTTACGAATAAGCCACACAGATGCATCCAGCACATGTGCCCCATATTCGTAGTAAGCTGCACATGCACAGTTTGCATGGTGTGATGCGTGCAACATATGCATGCCCAGTTTGCCCAGCTTGTTTTGGCATTCACAGTTACATGGGTCCACAGGGAGCCTCCTGCCCCCCGGTTTGAGACACTCCTTGGCCTGCTATCAGACTCCTGCAATCCATCTGTTGTGGACTCCTTGGCCAGTGTTTAGTATGTTGCAAGTGTGCCAGAGTTTCATCTATGCTGCATTGCTGCCTGCGGATACTCAGTACAGGAGAGTGGGGGAATAGGACACAGGCAAGTGGTGGCTCTGTGGATGTATGCTTGGAGGTGGGGGCCAGATGGTGGCATGCATGGTCAGGGTGCACTGGTGTGGGGGGCACTGTGTGTTGCATGTGGGAGCTCACACTTGCAATTATACACATGTATTGCATTGTAACTTTCACAATGCCTAGTTGTTAGCTCGTAATTAGACCCTCATGCTTATGGGATCCACTACAGCAGATGCATGAATGCTGCTGACAAGGGGCCTGAGTTGGGTGGGCTGCAGGGCCAGGCACAGCTCATTATTGTATGCAAATGTGTAAGTGTGTTGGTTCATGCCCAAGGGTCAGTCCTTACACTAGCAGTGAATGATTTGCCTTGGACGGCTGGATCAATATTGCGCCAGGGATGAGCCAGAGATGGCTGACAATGTCTTTGGAGATTACTTTGACCATGAACTGTGGGCGTGCCCATTGGGGCACAGACTGAGTGTTGTGAAGACGTTACATTTGAGGTAGTTACACCTCTATCTATGTTACAGGGGTATCCCAGTCCCTGTGCCATTCCACCAGCGTCAAGAACAGCATGTCAGCTACCTCCCCCTCCACCTCAAGGTTTGCACGGGTGAGGGCAGCTAACTTCTTGGGGGCATAAGTTGCCATACTGTGTGACCAGGTGCTGTAGCACCATGACTCACTGTTCCACTCGGAGCAGCAGCTTGGGGTGGTTGGTTGCAAGAGGATCTGGTGGGACTTTGCCACAGTCGTCAATGTTGAGGGTGTGGCTGTGCAAACACCGGAAAACATTAAAAAGAGATGGAACAACATGAGGATCCGATGCCAAAAAAAAGGCTGGGGTGGCCATCAAGGCGGGACCCACTGCAGAGGGGCACTCGGTGGGTGCCATGAGATTTCACCCCTCCATCTGAGGATATTGCAGTGGTTGAACCTGGATCTTCATGCCCAGGTCCTCGAACTGCAGAACCAGATCCAGGCAGCAGCTGAGTCCACACTCTGAGTCCAATGTGGCAGAATGTGCCATGTGATGGGTTTGCATTTTGGGAGGATGCATGAATTGTGATGGACACGACAATGCTGTATGACGTTATGTTGCATGCATGGTTACACTCTGTGTATGCCCTGTGTATGTTGCCATAGACCTGGAGAGTGAGTACTCAATGGCTGAGGTGCATGGGGATTCTGCCATACCCAAATACAGGCCGTTCGCTTCAGAGTTGCCATCTGTGGTGCCAGGTTCAGATGTGGTGGAGGCAGAGGGTGCAGTTGAGGAGCTGAACATGGTGTCGGTTGGGGGTGCATCATCCAATGAGCAGGCTCGGGCCATGTGCCTGGAACAGGACATTGTGCAGGACACATTGGTTGGATCGCCTATTCACAGTGTCCCCGGGCCATCATCTACAGGGCTGCTCACAGGTGTCAATGCAACCACACAAACTATCCCATCAGTGAGTGCCAGTGATGCAATTTGGGATGCCGTGGCGCCCTTGCTCATTTTGGGCCATGGACGGCAGGTGGCTGCACTGAATTCCCTGGACGTGGTCCGTGGCCAACTTGTCAGCCATCACGGGCAGGCCTGCCACATCCTGTTGCAGATGGCTGGTGCACTGCTAGCTATGGTGAATATGGTCCAGGCATCAGAGGTGACATCCGCTTCCTGCGCAGCAACTGTACCCCAGGTACCCACAGGTGTGGCCTCAATGCTGCCACCACCCCCCAGCTCCTCTGCCCACTTACACCCATATGCTGGTCTAGTGCCTGCCTCACAGTCAGTGGGGCTGCAAGTGGATATGGAGTCTATTCCCGTGGAAACATGCTCGGGTGTGTCTGTCAGCCAATATCAGGGGGTGTAAGTGGACATCCGGGAGTCGTGGTCTCTCCGGAGGCTCAGCACCAGAGGCAGCCTGCCAGCCGGCAGGAGCAGTTGCGGCAGCAGAGGCAGGCACACCAGCTGCTTTTGCACGGAGGACACGGCTGTCATTCTTGGTCTGGCAGGAGAGGCAGGTTGCAAGGCATCGTATTCATGTGGCATTGACATTCCAACTGAAGCACATGCGGCAGCAGGAGGAAGTAAGGCTGCGTGCTATGGAGGAGCAGGAGCCAGGACGGCAGCACGTGAAAGGATGGAGGGATTATGTGCTAACATTCTGGGGAAGGTATGAGGGCTGCCCAGGCAATTGAGCAGGCCACTCATGAGACCCTGCAGGCCTTCATGGACAGCACAGACACATGCATAAGGCAGTTGGAGGCAGACTCCAATGCAGCATTGGAGCATTAGTTGGCAGAGATTGAACTGTAGCAGTGACAGTTGTTTTTTTTTTGTTTTGTTTTTGGGCATCATTATTGTTGTTTCCTGAAAGAGAAATCCTGTGGTTTCAGTTTGGACTATTTGTCTCATGCTTTTTGTTGGATTTACAATACAATACAGTTTAGTTTGTTGTTCTATTGGATTCATGTGGTTATTATTGTGTTATTGTTTTGGATATTCACTTTCTACAGCACTTATGTATGTGTGCAGTCATCTTTTGTATTGCATGTCACACTGGCCTGTTTTTGAACAGGTTATCATGCCTTGTTCTTCCGAGAGAGGGGTGCCTGCTACCTTTGTTGAATTCTTTGAAGGAACGCGGGGTTGGTTACCCTGGGTTACCTGGGGCAACCAGACGTGGACTCCCTGCTCACTGTGCTTAGAGAGGCTCAGCTTCACCTCACTGATGATGCCCAAAAAGGCTGAAACACGCATATGGGGTTGCTGTTGGTACTCTTGTTCAGAGAGGAATTGCCATAGCATTTCGGTGGTGGACTGCCCATGGGGGCGGGACAAAGACTGATATGCAAATGGATATTTCCCATCTGTGAAAGGTACAGTGAGCAAAAAGCAGATGGCTGCGAACTCTCAATGTTGCTAACAACCACTGAACAGGTTATCATGCCTTGTTCTTCCAAGAGAGGGGCGCCTGCTACCTTTGTTGAACTGTTTCTGAGGGTGCCTGCAACATCATCATCTGGCATGTATGATTTTGCCTTACGTTTGCACCTTGCCAGCATGCAACATGTGTGCTGTATGCAGGTGTCTGGATGACAGGCATGCAACATGTGTGCTGTATGCAGGTGTCTGGATGACAGGCATGCACCGCTATATCGGCATATGTGGAAGTATCCATCGTGGCCTTCTCAGTCCATGTATATTGTAGATGCATGTGCATGTGATTAGGACATGTAGGTGTGTATTGTGCAGGCTGTCCGGTGCATCTGCGGCTCTATGCGTGTCTTTAGTTGTGGCTGTTGGTGGTGGGATATTTTAACTGTTAGTCTTTGTGGTTGTTAGTGTTGTCCTACAATATATTCATTGCACAGATGGTCATGTATCCATGTGTGTTGCCTGTACAGGCATATGTTGGACTATGTGTGATGATGATAATTGTGCCTTACAGTGCGCATGGATGTTGCATTTTAGAGGCATGTTTACATGTGAGATGGTTGATGTATATGACCACACTACTCGTATGTGTTTGTGATTGTGTTGTGGATGTGGCTGTTCTCTCATGGGTGGCAGTGCTATCACCAAGGATTTGTCAGTGTCGCATGGGTGTCACAGGGTTGATGGGTGTGGTTTTGTTGCCAGTGACTGTGTTTTTTGCTCTGTGATTTTGATGGTCCCACTGATGGTCACTGTGATGCTCAGCACATGAATTGGAAATGTATGTGCTGCCAGATTTGTACTTTTGGGCAGTGTTGTATTCTTTTCATGCACCATGGCTGCTGATGCATGTGTTACTCACTAGATAGCAGTCCCACATCTGTAGGTCTGATGAGTGTGTGCGTAAGGGTGTTTGTGGCTGTACATGTGCATCAGGTGTATGTGGGTTAACAGCACCACGTATGCCACTGATGTATGTGGCCATTGATTTCTCAATGGGGTACATCATATGAGATGAATCTGTGTAGTTTTTGTATCTGGCCAACCAGTCTACTAGGGTGGGTGCGGATGTGATATACCAATGATCACTCACACGTCTGGGTATAGTGTGGAAACACACTCAGGTGTATGTGCACATGAATGCAGGTGGCGGACCACACCCATATTTGTTCATGCGGGACATGTGGAGTCAATTTGCTCAGGAAGGGTGTTATGGTGGGCCAGTAGTTACAAAGGACATACGGTTTGAACATCAGTAATTGGAGTGGTGGGTATTACAAGTTGTATCAGTGATTGTGGACACTCATTTATAGAGGGACACACACAGGTTGTAGTATAGATGATGTTGGCTCAATGTCTATGAACAGGTTACAGTTGCAGGCAGGGACTCACATGGCCCACGATTTTGGGTCTCACTTCAGCATCAGTCTCTCCTCAGGGAAATAGGGCAGCACATGCACTGGGGGCATACATGCCTGTGGTGGTTGGCTTCCTGCCTTCATTTTGCACTCATACAGGTGCAGGTGGGGCGTCCAGATGATGCACCACACACCCGCAAGTGGGGGTGAACAGTTCTCATCCACTGTTGTGCCCCCTCTGGTGTCTGATGAAGGTGAGTGCCAAGTGACCTATTTCTGGCTTGGACTTGTGCCCTATGTTTTGATTCAAGGGGAATGTATGGGTGCTGTGTTGTGTGGTTTTGGGGTGCACCTTGTGTGTGCTGGTCCTCTGAGGGGGATCCATGTGTGTGGGGTGATGTGTTTGGTGTGGTGCTTGATGGGAGTACAGGGATTAGGTTTCTGAGGTGTAGGTGCAGTTTGCATGTGTGTGGCTCTGTTTCGTGGGTGTACAGGATTGGGAATAGTGGACATAGGTGCCCTTTGCATGTGCATGGCTCAGTTCGGTGGGAGTACAGGGGTCAGGTTTCTTGGGTGTAGGTGCACTTTACAAGTGTGTGGCTCTGTTTTGTGGGTGAACAAGGAGTCCGAATAGTGGGTGTAGGTGCCCTTTGCATGGGGTTGGCTCAGTTTGATGGCAGCATGGGGAGTATGAATTGTGTGTGTAGGTGCACTTTTCATGTGTGTGGATCTGTTTCGTGGGTGTACAGGGAGTGGGAATAGGGGACGTAGGTGCACTTTGCATGTGGATGCTTCAGTTTGGTGGGTGTATGGGGGTTGGAATTGTGGGTGTGGGTGCCCTTTGGATGTGAATGTCTGTTTTGTGGGAGTACATGGGGTGGGAATGGTGGGTGTAGGTGAATGCTGCATTTGGGGTGCACATTTGTATTTTTTTCATGGGGTTGTTAGTGGTTGGTATGGGTGCAGGTAGTGGTGGTCATTGCTTGTGGGTACTCGCCATGCTATTTGTGGTTTTTCCACCCCATCTGGTGTCACGGGTTGAAATGTGTGCAAAAACGGTTGGTTTTGGTGGCTCCTTGCTTTGCAATAGGGACGTATTATGGGCGTGTCAGGTGCAATCCTATTTTCTTTGCACAGTTGGTCACTGCTTGGGCTTGATACTGTAAATTGCCTATTCCCGCGATGCATTTGCATCGCTCCATCCTAGCGCATGAGCTAAGGTTTTTGCACTAGATTTGCACGCATTTCTGTAAATCAGGCCCATTGTGTGCACCAGCAGGTCTGCGGTCCCATTATAAAAACATGATCAGTGTAAGCACCTGCATATTGGAATGTTCAGGGGCAGCTACAAAGCAGTGAGTGCACTTGCCATTCCGTGAGAGCATTCCGATTGCACTTTGATCATTCAGAGAAGCCTGAAAGTTGCATTAAGGGTGGGTACAGTCACGCAATCTACCCCACCTACCCGACACATGTTGTGGGTGCTGATGGTGTTCATGTGCAAAATTGTCAGGATGTCTCTTGCCAAAATGTGTAAACCGCAAAGTATGCTTCCCTTTGGACATGGGTAAAGGCCCACAGCACATGGGGTGCGCTCACCAGAGAAGGGCAGTTGGCAGTTCTCAGTTGGAATCCTGCCCGCTTCAAAAGGGTGGCTTGTGGGTGCACACTGATTGCACAACAGTGTGAGTGTCAGCCGGCATTCAATGCGTTCCCCAAGCTATGTTTGCTCATTTGCAAGCTGCCATAGCACAAACCTGCGCACAGTCATACTGCAGAGGATTGGATCATCTGATTTGCACAAGGTCACACTTCCGTGCACATTGGCTGTGGGCTTTACCCTACTGGAACAGTTGAGACAAATTCAGAATGACAGAAGGGACCTTGCATCTCTGTCTGTGTTGCATTGTTCCTGCCAACTAGGGTGGCCAACTGTCCCGTATTTTGCGAGATTGTCCCGTAATTGGGAACTCTGTCCAGTAGTTTGCAGAGTGGCAGGGTTGTCCTGACTTGCTTTCAGTGGTCGAAGTGGGCGGGAGTGGTCGGGAGCGGTGCTCCTATACTTATTTTAAGTTTTACCGTTTCTATACTTTTATTTGAAAAAGAAACCGTTCTGGAACAGTTTCGTTTTAAAATAAAAGTGTAGGAAGAAGTTGAAACTTGCACTTTCAGTGCACTGCACAGGACGTTTCCTTAAAGAGCAGGCATATGTTTTGGGGGGTTTTGTTGTGCATGGGAGGGGGCGCGGTGATGGGGTCTGTGGGGAGTGGTGGAGGCCATTAGGGAACATAGTTCCACTACTTCTTTTCGTACACTTCGACCACTGCGTGGTTTGTTCCCTGGAGTGTGACTCTGGTTTGTTCCCTGGAGTGTGACTCTTGGGAGACAGCAAGTCAGGACAACCTGCGTCCAGCGCAGCCACTCTGCAAACTGAAGTAGCCGTCTACACACCACAGCGCTGCCACCTGCTGCTTTCTTTCTCTGGGAGGCTCCGCAGCCCTGGCTCCTTTTGAGCCTGCAGGTCAACAAGGGTGTAATTTTAGGGGGAGACAGGGGTATTTGCCCCCCCCCAACTTTCATGGCACACCATTTTGTCCCCATTCATTTGGCTGGGGCGCCTTTTCTTTGGATGTAAATGTCCCTCCCAACATTTTGAGCAAGGTTACTCCACTGCAGGTCAAGCTGCTAACGCTCTGACGCCTGTCTTCATTCCAATGCTAATGCTTTGTTCCTGGGGTCATGATGGTCATGTTTGCAGTTAAGAAACGTGACCATCACCTCCCAAGGACAACTCATTTGCATTGCAATTAAGCCAGGTGATAAGAGCCATTAACACATTTAAATTACAAATGGGGTGGGCCAAACGTGAAAGAAGCTGTAACTTCATCACCACCTTGTGGGCAAGTGTCCTGCAAAAGGATATCAAAATGTTTGCCATCCTACTGCCAACCCAGGGCTTTGACGCTACCACCTACAGGTATCACTGTGTGTGGGAGACAATATTTAAGTCCAGCCCCGGCAAGGCAACTGGATAGCTCAGGGGCAACGTGCTCGCCTCGGAAACAAGACGACATGGAGCAACACAGGTCGATCCCCGGTCCTGCTACTTAGAAACCTCTGGGTATTAAGTGCATTATAAATAACCTATCATATCATAACCAAGTGGTGCCCTTCCAACTGGGGAGGGTGAGTGTGCGACGTGCTTTTGATAATATGTCCTGTTTGTAAAATGAGGGCTTTAAAGATATGTAGTGAAATATTAGAATGTTGCATTTAACGCAATAGCCAATAGTCAGGACGTAGATGAGGTGCTTAGCATTCAGGAATGCAAAATAGCAGCCTAATCTTACACAGCTTTACATGGCCCAGCAACGCTGCGACTGGGGGTTTGCTACAGTAGGTGGACATCCTGCATTACATAGAGGAAAGTTATTTCATACAGTTGTGCATGCTTATTAAAAGATGACACGCGTTCGCTTTTTAGAGGCAGTGATGTCCAGCCCTATCATCCCGGGGCCTGCCGGAAATGGAGGTCACTGAAGCAAAGCGTTCCTGCAGTCCTGCGGGCGGCAGCGACGCGGAAGTTACGGATGGAGTCATTAGGCAGCTGTCAGATAACCTTTTGGAATGATGAGTCGCCGGATGCGGAAACAATCAATAAACAAGGGTCTAATTGCCCATTGGTACAGTCATTAAGAAGTCTGAGCCTCTTCTGCTTAAAAGCAAACATTTATTGTAAAACGAAACATGTGACCAGCATGAAAAACGAGACGGCGAGTCTGCTTCTCCGACGTGAAGTTATCTAATTTCAGCTTCTTGGTATTGGGCAAGGCGAGGCACCCGTGGAAGAGGAGAGGAGCTTTGCGGGGTGACCTGGCTGAGCTTCTTGCCACAGCGCGTGTCCCTAGTACACAGCGCGCGCTTTCAGAAGCCATTTCATATAAACACTCGAGGTTTACGTGACTCCGAGGGCAGACGATTTAAAGGAAGGAAAAAAAGAAGTAATGACTTGGGCAATGGAGCAAAGGAAGACACAATGCTGGCTGACAGGTCACGCGGGAGCAATTTTATCTTTCTGAGAATTAAAGCGAACAGGATCCTGACCCTTTCATTCAAAAATACAATGGTGCTTTGGGGAAATAAAACCAAGAACATGCATTCTTGCACTCTCTGTAATTAGTTCGTTTTAGATAGACCGAATAATAAAAAATGGAAAAAAAAACAGGTTTAACTCTTGGCATGTTACTAATTGCGTGTTTTGAGCATGCAGATCGGCGATCATTTATCGCCCCATCAAAGTTAGATTCTGAATCATAAATGAGGCCATATATCAGCGTTTAAACTATAATGCGAGTTATTACTGAGATAATTTGCATTGCGCAAGATTGCCAAGAGCGGACGCAATCTAATGTTGCTTTTAAAACTTAAAATAAAAGATAGCAAAGCAATGTTAATGGGTGAATATTTGATGTTCAATGGGCCAGTGATGCCATTTCACATTATGAGGGCCTTGTTTTAATCGAAGGATTGGGCCCTACATGCGTCATTCTACTCCTTCTGTAGTGTAAGTTAGAGCAGCGACGCATGCAATGCACGAGGGAGGATTTGTATGTACTGTACTTTCAACATAATTACCCCATTTTTGCAGCTATCAAAAAAAAGTCTCAGTGGGTGTGGTGTATGCCACTTTTAGGAATGTGACGTAGACGACACATGACAGGGGCAAATAAAGGCGCCGCCCGTGCTGCACGAGTCAGTCTGCACGGGGACCCAGAAGAGTGCAAACTGACTCTGTGTCCCTCATTACTAACAGTGGGGGGAAGGCCCTTATCTGGATTAAGGACTTATCCTTTCCCCACCACACTGACAATGAGGAGGTCCGCCGTGAAAGCACGGAGCCTTACTCCAACGGACCCGTTCCTGTGCCACGGTGCCGAGTGCATTCACCCATGGAATAGGAGGTGCCTCACACCGGGTTTGCTTGCGTTAGCCACTAAAGGCATTGAGTGCATAGCTCTCAACTCACACGCTTTTGGCGGGTGTCACCCGCCTTGTAAAGGGCTGACTCACCCGCCAAGACTCCTGCACGCCCATTCATTCCAATGGGCGTCTCACCCGCCAAAAACATAATCGAGTGATTTCACCCGCCTTTGCGAAACAAATGGTTGAGAGCTATGTGAGTGCGTCCTGCCTTCTCTCTCCCCATTGCCATTCAGAGTTCAGACGGTGGACTGGGGAGATAGTGTTCCCCAATGGCGAAGTACAATCTTGTTCTGGGCGGATTTAGAAGAGTAAAAGGAAACGTATATACAGCTTAGTTTTCTCTGCATGTGCACTTGCTGGCCTGAACGGAGCACGCACGTGTGATTCCTGGTGACCTTAGGCCATGGACAATGCCTGAATATACATGGTTCCTCCCTAGTGAGTGACAGTGCTCAAATGTAATGACTGACCATCCGTATGGAAAGCAGTTCATCCAATAAGCGATGGGCATCACAAGCAAGGGCCTATGACACCTTGCTGGAGTGCCTGCACACCCTGCCTTCACCACTAAGCACTTTGCTCCAGTAAGAAGCAAGTCCTCGCCCATTCTTGCCCGGTCTGTCATCCTGATGCCTTGTGTTGCTGGGTTGCAGCTCTCCCACTGCGGATTGCTTGTGCGTCCTGAACCACCCGGAGAAATGTAGCAGTCACTCAACTGGTGTGACTCCCACATATACAGCCGGTCCCTATGCCACCATCAAGGATGGGAGGAAACGCTGATGCTGCCCCGCCTCCTCCCAGAGTGCAACACCTTGCCCCTCTTCAGGAATTTGATATGTCAGCAGCTCCCTCAGCCCTAGGTCCCAGGTGGTCAGCCAAGGTGAAGTGCCTGGACATGTTTCTGTCCGCCACAGGAGAGGACAATGGCAACACAGAAAGATCCATCTTGCTCTACTCAGCTGGGCTATCGGTGTGCAACGTCTTTGAGACACTCGGTCCTGCTGTCTGGAAGTTTGCAGCGGCCAAGACTACGCTCCAAGAATATTTTGCTCTCATGGCAAACCTTGAGTATGAGAGGTCATTAATGAGACCTGCTCTACAAAAGGATGGCGAATCTCTGGACACATACCATTGTAGGCTGCGACAGATGGTGCCCACATGTGCGTGGCTGCAGTTCATCAATGGGTGCTCGTCAGTCAAACTGCAGTGACAAATCCTGAGAGAATCATGCATTATGCTACCTTGCATCCTGAAGCTCGGACATTCCCAGGAGTTGGCCGATGTGAGGGCAGACAAGATGTGTGTAGTGATGAAATATATCAAAGCAGAGGAACCCGGTGACATGGGGAAACAACCGATGGAAATCTGTGCTGTGGGCAAACAAGAATTTTGCGGACCTGAGGGAAGTCCGCAGTGGGGCAAGAAGGAGCAACGCGGAACGGATGTTACGCCATGTTCCAACTGCAGCTACAATCTGCCTCACTCCACCGACTGTCCAGCCAAAGGACACACCTGTGGGAGATGCAGGGTGTCAAACCACTTTGCCAGAGTCTGCCATGTGCCAGTACCATCCACTCATATGCGAGGCCCAGCAGGATCATCCAGATATTATCCCAAAGCGAAGCGCGAAAGGTGGCTTTGGTGCATCAGATATCCACCAATGAAGATCAACCAACAGAAGAGGAAACCGACGAAGAGGAAGATGTGCCAGTGATGAAAGCCTCAGGATGATGACAACAAAGGTGCACCATAGACATATGTGGGTCTCAAATCCCTGCACTTGCTGACACAGGGTAATCTGTCAGTGTCATGGCAAATGACCACTACCCCAGCCGACCCAATGTGCACCCCTTGAAGGAGACTCAAGTACGGATTTACACCTTTGGGGCGGAAGTGCCCCTGCTGCTGGATGGCGTCTTCGTTGCACCAGTCCACTGCTAGAATACCACAATCAGATGCACCACAGCCTAAGCTCTGCACAATGTCAATTTCACTTTTGGATTCTGCGTACATGATATCCAAACCCTGCTTACCAAGTTTGCCAGAGTGTTCTCTGGTATTGGAAAGTTCACAGAAGATCCAGTTCGCCTGCATATTGACCCTACAATTCAGTCGATGGCGCTTAAGCACAGGAGCGTACGGTTCCATCTTCGTGCAAAAGTTGAGAAGGAACTAGATGACCTTGTCAACCCGCATATCATCGAAGAGGTGGAAGGCCCGACTCCATGGGTCTCGCCCATTGTTGTTTCCAGAAAGCCGAGACATCCCAAAGCCATCCGCATCTGTGTCGATATGCAACTTCCCAACAGAGCCATAAAAAGGGAGAGGCACATCACCCAAATGCATGTCCGATGTAGCTCCCCGCTAGTCTTTCCGATATGTTATACATTGCAGGTTCTTGTCCAAGCCCTTTCTTGAACTAGCACCTAGGTACCTGAGGGCTTTGTGCGCTGTAAATAAATGCAAAATAAATAAATAAACACAACGAAATCCTAGCCGACCTGCAAGCTGCTAAGTTCTTTTCAAAGTTGGATCTAAGGTCAGGGTACCACCAGCTGGTACTGGACCCGGCCTCCCATTCCAACACTACATTCATCACTCACAAGGGGCTCTACTGATACAGGCACCTTAACTTTGGCATATCCTCTGCAGCCAAAGTATTTCAGAATGCAATCAGGAGCCCCCTGGCTGGTCGAAAGGGGGCCATCAAAATAAGCAATCACATTATGGTATACTCCAGTACTGAAAAAGAACACAGAGAACGACTCGGGAAGGCGCTAGGGTTAATACAGCAACTCAGACTCATATTGCATTAAGACAAGTGTGCATTCTTACACAAAAAGATCAGATTTTTGGGATTTGTCTTCCAAGAAAAAATGGCATCTCCCTCACCATCAAATGCCTCAGAAGTGCGCAGCTTTTTGGGTATGGTCACCTACTGTGGGAGAATCATCCGGAACTTGGCTACACTCTCGGGACACCTCAGAAACATCATCAAGAAAGTGAGTGTCTGGAAGTGGTCTGCATTGGAGCAGAATGCTTTTGATGAGATAATGCCCTGACAGCAGAGGACACATTGCCATTTTTCGACCCCAAGGTTCCTGCTGAAATCATAGTGGATGCCAGTCCGTTTGGTCAAGGGGCAGTACTATCGCACATGGACAGGGAAGGGCATGCCCGCCCTGTTGCTTTTGCCAGCAGGGCGCTTTCAAGCACAGAGCAACAGTACTCTCATACTGAGCGTAAGGCACTAGCTGTACTGTTAGACTGCAGATACTTTCACCTGTATGTGTACGGAAAATCAGTCACTGTAATCACCAACCACAAGCCGCTGATCCCAATAATGGTCGGATCATCCTCAAAACCCCCAGCGAGGGTTGAGGAGTGGCTACTCTCCCAACAGAAATATGACATTGACCTGATGTAACGCTCACCTGATTCCCACAGAGGCGCTGGTCCCGGCTGAACTGTTATAGTCTCTTCAATTGAGAAGCGTAGAGCTCGGATGACTCTCTGGACTGGGCTTCCTCTTATTGACCGTCTGGCTTGCAGGGTAGGGTTTCTGCAGGCGGAAGAAAAAAGGGTTAATGACCGTTTGGCTGGACTTCCTCCTCACTAATCGCCAACTCTCCGAAAGTCCAATGTCCTGGTGAGCTCTCACCTTAGGCGTATAAATGCTGGGCTCTCCATCCTGCGACTTATGCAGGGTGCGTGGGTTCCAGTTACGTCACTGGAGGTCCTCAAAGTCTTTTGTGGCCTTAGAAGTGGCACAGGTGCTGAGATGCCAAAAGGTGATGCCGCCGTTACTGCACGAGCGGATGCCAGTAGGTATAAAGAGTTTATAGTCTTGAAGAGATGGGCACCTTTAATGAAGTCTTTGCATTGTCTTTTTCAGGTGCCTGGATGCTGAGGGTGTGGTCACTGAGAGCACGACACGTGCGGTTGTACGTAGGTATGGGAATTTCAATGACACCTCAATAATGTCCCTTGTTTTCTGTTTTCAGGTCTTGAGATGTTGCGGCGTTGTTCGTCCGTTGCCGTTGCATGTGCAAAGTACGTGAGTATAATGATCTGTGACCTTATTATAGCACCTCTAACAATGTTCTTTTCTTATTTGCAGGTGTCGGGACCTTGCGGGCGTTTTCCCAGTCGCGAATGCACGTGGGGAAACACGTAAGTGTTAGGCTTTCTTGCAGTCTTTAATGGCACTTAAATAATGTCTTTTCTTGTTTTCAGGTGCCGGGCTGCTGCGGTTGAAGAGATCGTAATACGCGCACAAAAGCAGGTAAGAAAAGTAAATGCGGCCGCCTTCACCCGATTCCTACTTAACAATGTTCTTTGTCTTTACAGGTGCCGTTAGGCTGCTGAAGAGAAGGCCGCGAAGAATCCGTGAGAGCACAGATGGATCAGGTAAGCGAGCGCGGCTGCGAACGTGTTGCAACTTGCTAACCTTATGTTTCCTTTGCTTGCAGGTTCTGCCGGTGTCTGGATTCCTGGATGGTAAGTATAGTTCTCGTGTCTTTCTTCCACAGGTTGCTGAGCTGAAGCTGGAGATGTCACTGGAATGCTGGAGCTGACTCGGTGAGCGTCCTGCTGCAGATGCAGAATAACGCGAAGCACGTTTTCCCAATCGGGTGTGGTTTAAATAGTGTTGGAGTGATTGGGTGTCTTCTTCCTCAGCCTCGCCCAGGTAAAAGAGTTCCTGTGTTCCAGAGCTAAGGCGTGGCACCAGCCCCACCCAGGTAAGAAAGTAGTCCCAGTTCAGGGAATAGTTCCTCCCAGCAGAAGGCTGGGGACTTCATCCTGCCAGCATTGGCAAAGGTGAGTATGCAGCATGGTCTGCTACAGGTAGGTCCACCCAAGCACCTTTGCAAGAATTATGAGCCCGGCGCCCCTGGCGCCGGGACTGAGGTTCCTTATGAGCCTGGCACCAGAGGCGCCAGGACATGGTCCAAAGGACCCCAATAGGGGTTTGCTGGAGCCGGGGACGTGGGTCGTGAGCCTGCTTCCGGGGATGCTGGGCTTGACTTGGCTTCTTGGGAGCAGTGCTCATGACACGTGATTTATCACCCAGGAAACTCCAATGCAGCGGATTACCTCTCCCGACACCCCGGAGAGTCAAGAAACCTAGTGGAGGTGGAGGCGGAAAGCAAGGTCGAGGAGTTTCTAATGACAATGTCAGCGACTTCCACTCCAACATCAATGTCAATCAAGGAAATTCAGAAGGGGTCAGCTGAAGCTGATTGCCTCTGCCTACTGCGAGCAGCCAGAAGCAATGGTGCAATCAACCGGGTTCTTGACAAACTGAATGATCATGCACAAGAAGTGAAGAAAACCCTGGAACAGATGTGGCGAATGCAATCTGAGCTGACATTCCTAGACAATGGACCTGTACTGAGGGGGTCGAGGCTGGTCACCCCCTCCAGTCTAATAACACGCACGCTGGAGCAAGCCCACAAAGAACATCAAGGGGTGGTGAAAACGAAGGCCCGACTCTGGATAAAGGTGTGGTTCCCTGGCCTTGAAGATAAAGTAGAGGTGTTCATATGCAATTGTGTCTGGTGTCAGGTGGCATTGCCCCACCAAAGAGATATGCCTATAGAATCCATGGACCAAAGCAGCATCCTCTGGTGTACAGCATACATTGACTTCGGGTCCACCTGCCGAGAACCCATTTCATTGTGCTAATAGACCAATGGTTGAGATATCCCGAAGTGGAATTTGTGGGATCTACCTTACTGGAGGTTGTCGTGCCAGTCCTGGAAAGGATCTTCGCCACTCATGTGCTCCCTGAGGAAATATGTATGGACAATGGTCCGACATTCCAGAGCAGAGATTTTTCAGAATATCTCACAGGGCTGCAGATTCGTCATTGGAAAATAACGGCAGTATGGTCCTGTGCAAATGGAGAAGCAGAGAGAATGATGAGAACCCTCAACAAAGTGTTCTGCATTGCCCATGGGCAAGGGGAGTGTGAGAAATCTGCAGTTTACTAGTTCTTGTTCAAATACCGCACTATGCCCCACTCCTACACTGGAGTTCCCCCAGCTAAAGCCTTATTCCAACGATGCCCAAGGGGGTTGCTACCAGAACATTTCAGCCACGGCCCGGGTGCAATCAATGAGGAGCGAATGATCGACCAGGAGGAAAGCCAACAAGCGCGAAAGTGTCAGAAGATGCCTACAGGATCATCACCTGGAAGTAGGTTACTGGGTGCTGGTACGCACCAGATACCTGAGAGGAAAGCTACCCCAGGAGCCCAAACCAAAAGAGGTTGTGGACAGGAAAGGAACCATGTCCACGGCTTCTGGCGGCACAGCAACAGTGACAAGGTATGCCAGTTTCTTCCACCGGGTAGGGCAGTTGGCAGGTCATGGGAACAAGGAAAGTTGGACTGCTGCGTCCCCACCATGGCAGGGTTTGAAAGTGAAGAGTAAGAGGTTGAGGGGTAGGTGCCCAGCGATGAGGAAAATGGCCCAACGGACCAAGGAGGGGAAATGGTGCCAGATGAAAATGGAGGAGAGACGAGTCAAAACTACCATAGGTGGGTTTAACACAGACCGCCCGAGTTTCTGAAGGACTTTGTGATCAACACTCCCTTGATGACGCACGGTATGACTGGCAGAAATGTTCCATCTGTGCTACAATGTGGATGCATTTTCTTATGTTTGTAACACGTTGTTGTAAGTTTTGCGAGCTTTGTTTTGTTAATGATGAAAAAGGAGGAGTGTTGTGTTTGCCCGCTTTAGGAATGGGGCTGTAGATGTCACATGACAGGGGACCCAGTGGAGAGCAAAGTGTCTCTGTGTCCCTAATTTCTCACTGTGGGGGGACAGCCTTTATCTGCTCTAGGGACTTATCCTTTCCCCCACCGCAGTGGGGTATAGTGAGTTCCCTAGGCGCACATAATTTGGTCAAGTGGGGAAGCCCAGACTTCATCTCTGCCCATCTCATCTTTACAAGTAAATCAACATACAATGATTTCTGCCTGGCTTTCCTTCACAAGCTATTTGTATGCAAACACGTGGATTACAATAAATGCTTGTGCGTTGCTCTTCCTACTATAATGTTAAACATAAGAAAAATTAACATTGACTATTTAAATATGTTTCAAACCCAATGAGTAAACCATGCAGCTGCATAAAAACTGTAATATTAGAAAAACATTGACAGAATTTCTGCAAAGAGGTGCTTTCTGGCATTTTGCACATGCAGCTTTATACCATTACAAAAGAGATGGAGTCTGAGAAAAACCTGGTGCAATGACTTGCCAGCAGATCAAGCACCTGCACCATTAACTCCTGAAACAAATCATCAAAGCAAGGGTAGTTCACAGGCAACCAGACCAGCATACTTTCATACAAGGTCCAAACGATGCACAAAAGAAGCCAGTATGCAAAAGGCCTGCAAAGGCATGCCAGAAAGTTCTAGGCTGCATGAGAAAAAAGGACAAAGGATGATGAAGGCAGTGGCCAGGAAAGGGAGGCATGGAAGTCGGGCAAGCAATTGACAAAAATATTGGTGCATTGCTGGAAAAACTACAGTAGAGAAAAGGTTGCCCGCCATCCACAATTAAAGTGAACATGTTGGGCATAGAAGGGATGATGAAGCCCCCAGATCTTAACTAAGTATAAGGTATAGGGAGGATATTGCTGTCCAGTTAAAACATCCACAGTGGAAAGCTAGGTTGTGAAGAGATATACTAGTCTTCCAGGACCTCCCCATATTTGCCTTGAGTCATGACAGACAGCTAGCATGTTATGTTATGTTATACAGCATTTGTATAGC
Source organism: Ambystoma mexicanum (assembly GCF_040938575.1). Classification (NCBI taxonomy): domain Eukaryota; kingdom Metazoa; phylum Chordata; class Amphibia; order Caudata; family Ambystomatidae; genus Ambystoma; species Ambystoma mexicanum. The sequence goes on from NC_090932.1 coordinate 811,228,841, forward strand.
ACCTAATGTCACTGGTATGGCCTCAAAGTGCTGTGGGGAAACACCGTTGGAGGACCGAAGTCCGAGGTATGAGAATTGAGAAGAGTATTTAGAATGCATGTGTGCATTTTAGCAGTACGAAAAAAGGTAGAGGTGGCTAACTCCTTGCTAGTGACCCATGGAGATCTGGCTGGTGGAAGGGTGCTGCGATAGGCATCCAGGAGAGTATGCAAGCCAACGAGACTGATTATGTGCCCAGCAGGACCTAATTGTACTCATGAGACTCAGCTGCATTCTAGTGGCATAGGTGATGTGTGATATGACATTGAAAAATTAATTATAGCAGGTTTATGGAGGTAGGTGGCCGTCCATGGGAGGGATATGGCTATATTCCATTGAGATGGAGTGCAATACCTACTAGAGAGTCAAGGCTGTATCTAGTTGCAATCTGAATAAACAGATTGCATCACTTAGATCAACTGGAATCTTTTCTGTGCATGCTAGGTACCGACTTGTTGTCTCCTCAAGTGGCTCATCTTTGCACCTGCCTGGGGGCGCTAGTTCACCCAGGAGGTTGACTAGGTCATTCAAGATACAGAAGGGAAGAGCCAGGTTTTGAGTGCCTTCCAGAAGGCAAGGTGATCCTCTATGTGGCACATGCTAAACAGGATGTTCCAGATTGTGGGAGCCTGGATGGAGAAAGAGGATCCCCCTATTCTGGTCTTTGTAATGACTGGGATGACAAGGATGAGAGCTGTGCCTGATCTCAAGTTTCTGGTGGGGCTGTAGGGTGTGAGATTCTGTTGTAGATATTCTGGTCCAGTGTTCTGCAGAGCATGGTGGGTGATGCACATTGTCTTGAAGGTGGATTGTTGCCCGATCGGCAGCCAGTGAAGGACACAGAGGGCAGGTGTGATGCATTCTCTGGGGCAAAGGGCAAGAAGGAGCATTGCTGCAGTGTTTCGAACCCATTGGAGTTTTATAAATTGTGATGTGGGGCACCCAGTTATAGGGTATTAGAATAGTCTATGCAAGAGAGGACGATGGCAGTGATTGCAGCAGCTCTGTGTGGGAAGGTCTGGTAGTGAAAGATGCATTGGAGAATGCATAGGTGTAGGCAGCATGATTTTGACACTGAGTTGATGTGGTGTTATTGTGTCAGGTCTGAGTCCATTTTGCATCCTAGGTTCTTTACTGTATTGGAGGTAGGGGGGTGGGCCTTGGGAGGCCAGTGAAGGAGTGGGTTGGGGGAAGATCGCAGTCTTCCCGCAGATCATGAGTTCAGATTTTCCAAATTTAAGAAGGAGGTGGTTAGCAGTGTTGTAAAGTTCCAGATTCAACACTGCAAGGGAGGGAGGCACACACCAGTTGTGCAAGTAACGTGGTGACGTTGAGAGTGGCATGGTGGGTGACATCAGGGGTGGGGATGTCAGTTAACATGGCACTGCTTACATAAGGTGACACAGAAGCAGGTGCAGGGCGAGAAGACCCATAGTGGAACGCAAGGGGGGGTCCTTTGGGCATAGTATGGGGTAGGTGTGTATAGAGTGGACACCGGGTGAAGGTACAAGATGTTGTAGGGCATATGTGGGGAACACTTGAGCAATATGTGAACAGTAGAGAATCCATTTTGTTTGTAGACCCATGTTAAGGAAGCATTCCTTGCAGACAGCTCATAATAATAGAGCTGCAGGCCTTGTGTGACAAGCAGTATGTATTTCTTGAGCATTCAGGAGAAAGCATGTGCTGAAATGATGTACAGCTGAAGTTAACCAGAAGAACACTGCCACAGCAAAGTCACTGTAATGAGCTAGGCACATGGCTGCATGAGGAGAATTGGCAGAGAAATAGGAATTAAATGCAGTTAATTAAACACCAGCCAAGATGGTATATATTTTTAGACAACACTTGGCAGAAATGCATGAGAAGGGAGCTGGGGGGCCAGAGTGTTGGGGTAGGGGTTATGGGGAACAGGACGGGGAGCCAATCAGTGGGGAGAGGATTCAGTGTCCCTAGGGTGCGACATTGCACAGTGCCCTCGCTGATGTCCGCAGGGCACACCATTGGTCCGACTCGGTGTGTATGTCTTGCCCCTTGCCTTCGCATGCCATTTTGTACATTCGACATTGCCAACCAATTGCAAACAAGTATTTTTGACTGATCAGCCTAATCATGTAATTGATGAACGGTGTGGGAAGGTTTGTGACGTCACAAGGTGTGGTAATGTAATTGTGGCGAAATGGTGTAATATCCAGTTAGAGTCACTCAACATACATTTGGATATAGGGGACTGACATAGTCCCACCAATCAGCGCTGATTACCAGCCTTAAAAATGTAACAAAAATGTTGTATGGTAATTTGGCAAATTATGTATAAAATGTTCAGCCGCAGTGGGTGGTATTGGCAGCTCATTTCATTCAGTCCAGTTCTACAGAGCTGTCTGAACCGTGCTTCCCAGCGGTTTGGGTCCAATAAATGGGCATTACTTCTGGCTTGGTGTACGCTCCTTTTACTTTATGGTGGATGACTCCTGGCACACGTGTCTGGGTAGAATAACTGGCATGGCAAAGGTCAGGGAAGTCTGCGGGTCTGACCTTATTTACACAAAAAGAGCCATGAACATAGAACAGATCATTCTTTTGTTAGAAACCTACACATAGCACTCTGATACTTTCACAGACAGTATGGCATTGATGGCGTGCATGCCCATCTGTAGCTTTCACTGCACTTATCAGCGGTTAGAGTTTGGAGAATCACAGTAGCATTGCTCACAATTAACGCAAAACTACTTGACATCCATCATGTAGGTCAGCCCTGATATGGGCTTGTACCGTTTTACTGCACACAGAGGAAAAATGAAACAAGAATCACCAGAATGCTATGAGGAGGTAGACATAAACCATCCATCATGCACATTTGCAATGAATAATTATACTTAGATAGAAGTGTTCATTCAGGCGATGGCCTGGTTTAATGGGGTAAGTAGACTGTAAAGACGAACCAATTTCTGGTGAGTTGGTGGGTGGTAGTAGGTGGATAACAAAAAGAGGTGAGAGCAAGAGGAAGAGAGAGGAGTTGCAAGTGCATTTTGCAGGAGGAAGACTTTGGAGGAGGTTGGAAAGAGGTTGGAGAGAGAACAGACGACGTTGAGAGGAGTTTGGTAGGTGATTGCAGAGGGAGTACAGAGGAAGTGTGGAGAAATCCGGAAGAGGGATGGATGCGAAGGGAGAAAGCTGTTCCAGAAGCTGACGTCTGAAGCAGTCTGGAAGGAGGAATGATGCAAGGTTGTGAAGAAAAGAAGGCCGAAGAAAGGAAGTCTGAGGAAGTGGATCGGAAATCTGAAGAGGAAGAACAATGAAGGAACACCTGATGAGGTTGGGAGAGGAATGAGGAACCTGACTGGAGGACTGAAAAGGGCAGAGGGAAGAAAATCCATGAGTGAGGTAGATGAGAAAGACTGAAGAATGGGAGAGGGTGCACAGCTTTGGTTTTGATTGAATTAGTATCTGTTGAGTATACTCTTAGATTTACTTCGAAGGGTGCAGTCCATTATACTGTGTCACCGTGTGGGACAGACGTTATGTGCTGAAGGATAAAGGACCTAAGCTAGTTAGCCATCGGTGTGGGCCACACACCTACATTTCCCCAATAGGGTTAAAACATTTGATTTAGATGGTAAATGACAGTAAAGCCTTCTTCAATAAAGTTGCTTCAAAGTGCTTTTATTTTGCAAGTTATTACTTTGTTCAAACTTTCCTTTAGTTAACGAATGGGTAAACTTCACCAATTTGTTATGTGCTGATGCGATGGCAAAGGAAATTAACCCAGGGCTAATGCATTTCGGAAAGGTAACTTTCCTTCTTCAGAGCCACGTTAAATGTACAAAAACATATACAAAAAAATCTTTCTGTTAGAACATTTGGAAAAACATCAGATATATATGCATTCAGAAAAACAGGGTACCCACAATTGACAAACACGTACATGTAGACAGAGAGAAGAGAACATTGTCAGTGATTTGTAAACATAACATTGCACGTATACAGTATATAATTTAGTTTTGTGAAGCCTGGTATAACCCGAAAATCAAGTTGTACTTCAGTGAAAGTTTACATTAGTTCTGATTATTGCTCCACTTAATCTCTTGTGGTAAAGTATTCTGGGAGATGAAGCTAACTCCTATGCCAGTAGTGCCATATGCATTAAACTACTTCACGCTGTGTTATCAATGACCAGAAACTAGTGGCTTCAGTGCATGCAGTTCAAACGTTCCTTCTCAGAACGCTGCAAAATGAAATAGTATGCTGCGTTTATTCACGATCGCTCGTGGTCACTTCTAATGCGTGCTTGTCTATATAGAAGCAGAGCGCTTACCTTGTGAATGTATAGCTCACTCGAGCGAAGTAACCTCCGACGGCGGGTAGCAATGTTATGTTTACAAATCACTGACAATGTTCTCTTCTCTCTGTCTACATGTACGTGTTTGTCAATTGTGGGTACCCTGTTTTTCTGAATGCATATATATCTGATGTTTTTCCAAATGTTCTAACAGAAAGATTTTTTTGTATATGTTTTTGTACATTTAACCTGGCTCTGAAGAAGGAAAGTTACCTTTCCGAAATGCATTAGCCCTAGGTTAATTTCCTTTGCCATCGCATCAGCACATAACGAATTGGTGAAGTTTAACCATTCGTTAACTAAAGGAAAGTTTGAACAAAGTAATAACTTGCAAAATAAAAGCACTTTGAAGCAACTTTATTGAAGATGGCTTTACTGTCATTTACAATCTAAATCAAATGTTTTAACCCTATTGGGGAAATTTAGGTGTGCGCCCAGAGTAGGAGGACATCAGCCCAGGAGGGGAAGCCAGAGATGACTAAGGAGTGGCCGGTGAAGAGAGGGAAACATTGTTGAGACAGAAACACTATTAAAGAGTATTGGAAAGAACAGGAGCAGGTTAAAGGAAAAACAGAATGGAATTTTAAATGGATATATCACCGGCGTAGCTTATAAAACACAGAAAGTATCCTCCAAATAGAAAATATACAGTACATAGCCAACATAAATGAAACAAATAAAATCGTATCCTAAGGACAGCATTGATGGAGCCCAACGTATATGCCCCGCTCCCAAGTCTCCCCATTATACACCAATTTATACTAACTTTGCTTTGAAATTGAAGCCATATTTTAAACTCCTCCATTCATGTATTGTATGATATGGTGAAGGGGGGACAATTAGGTCTTGAAATTGTGTTAGTCTGATTCAGTTGTCATAAATATGTCAATTAACAAGATAGTCATGTGGTAGTGCCACCTAGTAGCCATTCCAGGATGTTTGCATCAAGTTTAAGGCAACAAAACAAAGCAGTATGGGAACACAGCTGTCAATTACATGTTTGCATATTTGTTCCACATGTGATACATATTATAGTCCTATAGGGCAGTGTGGTATTTTAGCCCAATAACAGCAGTTCTTAAAGATGCAACAGCCACATAAATATTTCACTCTCATTGACGATCATCAGTGTGGTGTAGTTGACATCCTTGTGAATGAACTGTTGGGGCATGCTTACCAAACACCATCAATGATATGGTACCACAACAAAGACAGGCTACAATACGAAATATACAATGATCATGACCTCTCATGAGATACAAATGATTTCATGGAATAACAAAAGCTTGAGCCTTGCATAAATCATATCATGTACCATTTGCAATGTGGGAGATACTCTTTGGTAATTAAAAAGGGACTGCAAGCCCCTTCTTCAACAATGAATGCACTCACACTTGCTTAGAGTGTGCACATTCATGAGGGAGTTTTCTCACATTTGTATTAGCTTCTGCCTCCTGCAGATCATGAACATTATTATCTTATCAAATGGTTTCTATTAAAAATGATGCACTCAGACAATCAAACTGTGTGTGCGTGTGTGTGTGTGTGTGTGTGCACCACCGGTGAGATGGTCTCGGACCAGCCCAAATTACCTCAAGCCCTTACATTTTAAAAGTTACATAAGGGCTCCATGTACCCGGCAAAGGCCCATTACAGAGGGATGCAAATACAGTATATACCCCCTCTGTTAGTGGGGAGCCCTGACCACCTTAAAATGTGGGCAGTTGGTATCTGAGCATGCTGTCCCAGAGTGCACCTGGTTCCGCATGTTTGCTCTTTGACAGATGCAGCACAGGGGTTTGGTTATTACAGCCCCAGATTTAGTGTACGAAAAGTGATGGATGTAAAAGTTGGAATTACTCATACCCACTGGCATTTCCATTGATCAGCATTCTTTTCTATCAGTTTTAGGGGCCGATTCATGGAACAAACGTGCGCCGAAAATCCATGCGCAAGCAGGCGCAAGCGTGCGATTCAAGGAAGCCGCTGGGCGTGTTTCCCGCTGTCCGTGCGCCCAATCCGGCCATGGCACACGCAGGCATACACGGCGTGCGCTACGCGCACAGCAAAAGCGCACATAGATCGGCGCACACAACCAAAGTGGGCGGAACAGTGGGCGTAACACGCGGAATGGGGAACAACACATGAAAAAGAAGGCGTAACTGGGGAAGTACTGCAGGGAACTACACGGAACGCCCACACGCACGTGAACAACCCGTATTCATGGATCTGAATACCGGAAACCCGCCCATGGCAAAAGACGCGCACAGGCGTCAACGCGTCCGCCACACGAAGGCAGGCGGGAGCGTCCCCGCGCACAGTATAAAAGTGCGCGCAAACAACAAACGCGTATATACAGCTACGAATAATGCCCCATTTGTCGCAGCACTGATCGTGGGACACCGCAGGAGGAGGAGAATAGCCAGGGCACGCATTTTCGCACCACGGACAAGCCTTTTTGGGAAGCCTGACGATCAGGTCTATGGCAGGTATAGGTGTCCACCCCATATCATGCTAGACCTGGTCAGGGAGTGGGAAGATGACCTTACATCCCCCACCCTTTGCTCCCAAGCATTGAGCCCCTTGGAGAAACTGCTCAATGTCCTGCATTTTTTGGCCACTGGGTCATTTCAGCGGACTACTGCCATAGTGGGGGGGGGGGTCTCACAGGTCACGGAGTCACGCTGCCTACACCAGGTACTGGCAATCATGACAGCGCGCCCCACAGTCCGCAGGCACATATACATGCCCAGAACACCCGCAGAAAGGCAGGCCGTTGTCCTGGATTTTTTCAGGGTGGCACACTTCCCCAAAGTGCTCAGTGCCATAGATTGCACCCATGTGGCCCTACGTCCACCTAGGGCCACTGAGCACATCTACCGAAACCGCAAGCACTGGCATTCCATCAATGTACAGGTGCTATGCGATGCAAAAGGAATCATCACCTCTGTCTATGCAAACTACCCTGGCTCCACCCATGACAGTTTCATATACAGAATGTCTGCCCTGAGCCGGGCCCTGGAAGCTGGGCAGCATGGCGGCACATGGCTCCTAGGTCAATACAAATGCCCTTGCACATGCATGCAAGTCACACACAGACAAATACACAAACCCTAATAATCTCAACTATTATCACCTCCCCAGGAGACAGTGCCTACCCTCTGAGCAACCACATGATGACACCAATCCGGAACCCCACCACACAACCCCAGGTAAGATACAACGCCGCCCATATTGCAACCAGGGCCATAGTGCAGCGCACATTCGGAGTGCTCAAGTCATGTTTCCGCTCCCTTGACCGATCTGGCGGGCAACTACTCTATGCACCACCAGTAGTGTGCAGGATCATTGTGGCAGCATGTGTCCTGCACAATGTTGCAACACGACAGGGCGTCCCGGTGGACATGGTGGTGCCCCCACATCCCCAACCACAGGCACAGGCGCTGCCCATGGGAGGAGACAGGGCACGTGGCGAGGAAGCCCGGACCCAGCTTGTGGCCACATTTTTCACCTAAACTCCCACTCCTGCGGAGTGCACACAGGCCTGGCACATACCAGGTGACAATCGATGATGACAAAGAGACAGTCAACTGTCACAACCCTACCACCCTGAGATAGTTGCCATGGAAGTGCCACATCGTCTGCATCCCTAGCTACTTAAACACAAGCTATCCTGTGTGACCAAAAGGCACACATATGACATATGACATGATATGGCCTATACACAAGTATTTCAAGGTGCGATGAGGCAGGGAGGGGGGAACAAGGGAAGACAGACAATGGTACTACTAGGCCAGGTGTCATTTAGATTGTGCAAGTGCAGGGGTAGGGGGAAGGGAAAAGTGCAAGGGGAAGGAGGGGGGGAGTGCAGTACAGGGGAAGTAGACCAAAAAACAAATACATAGGTCGGCTGGTGGCAACTGCAAAGGTAAGTGCAGACAAGTGCTGGGAAGGGTGGGCTGTAGGGATAGAGAGACAGTACCGCAGTGCAGGGGTTGCCAGGGAGGCAGTGCAAGTGGAGAGTGGCTGGGCCAGGGACCGAGGTCGGTGAGAGTGGCCCAGTTGCAGCTCCAGTGCAGTTCCAGTGAAGAATTCCGCAAGGGAGAGGCAGAGAGAAAGCAGAAGCAAAGAGGAAGGTCTTGAGGTGCTTCCAGAACTGGAGATGGTTCCCCTCAAGTTCAAGTGAGGCAGGAAGGCTGTTCCAGAGGGAGGGCCCTGCCGCGGAGAGAGATCTACCCCCAGCTAGTTGCTCTGAGAAGCGGATGACCCTGACATGCAAGGTGTGCATCACACACACCTGCAAAACAGGCCAAGGCCATCACTGTCATGTCACTCAAACCCTCCCAAACCACAACATGACATGGCAAGCAATACCCATACACCAACACAGTAACGATAAGGTACACATTGCCATGTCCTAAATGTACAGTGGCATCAGACAATGATGCCTGACCCGGAATCAGATGAAATGACAGACCAACAAAATCTCCCACCCAAAATAAGTCATTTCCAAATGCATTAAAAGAGTTGTAGACGTAACATAACAATGAATGCTTGTCTACATGCACATTGTGCATTACAAAATCAACACTGCAGCTCATGTGTGCTGTGTCCTACTCCTGCAACACACTGCTCAGTGCACAGCACAGTGAACAGCCATTGTGTGTGATGCACACCCTGAGCATCATATCTAAGTGCCAGACCACATCAAACAGCAAATTAGGCATGTACAGGATCCATAATCGGTCACAGAACATGTGCTGCAGGGACACAGTGGGCACCAGAAGGCAAACAGTGTACACGTGGATATGCAAGGGTGGGAGCACATGTAGTGCATCAGAGTGCAAGTGTGTGGTTGTGCAAGGACATGCACTCCACATATGCATGTGCACTCAAGTGACCATTAGTGTTCTCTACACATCACATGTGAACATTCACCATGTGTACACCCCAGCATGTCAAACCACAACTATCCCCTTGCACCTGAAAGGTAAACACAACACATGAACAGGCATTGATCAGCAGAACACAACATGTACATAGGATACCACCATTACAATGTCAGAGTTCCCATCACACTGCAGGGCAAGGCAACTATCAACAACAACCCCCCCCCTCCCTCACAAATGACCATGACCCACTGAACAACTGCACCTGGGTCATGGAGCCTTCAAACCTCAATTCCACCTGTCCACAGGATCACCTTTACCCTTCGTCACCATCTCCCACCTTGTGTGTAAAAAGGTGCCTGCACCCTCATAATCCACACTCATATCCAAAATCACAAAATGCAAGCCAGAAAAACGAACCAGAACACCCTCCAGTAGATGACTTGACGTAGCAGTACCTCACAAAGGCCAAGTACTACCACAATGATGCAACAACCAAGGTAGCACAGTAAAACAATGTCACAACAGGATGTGAAACATGTGTGGTACATGACATAGGATCATGCACCATGAACGGATGTGTACTGTCACAGGTCCCCTGTACAGGCGCAGGAGTGTCACGAAACAACCACCCCCAACATGTCCTGGGTGCCTGCAAGGTCAAACTCACACAGGCCCCTGAGACCCTGGTGGGGAAGGAGGTTCAGGGATATGCAGTCGGGACAGGTGTTGACACACTGGATGACTGGAATGAGTGGCAGGAGAGGGGAGGAGGAATGACACATGAAACTAGGGAATGCACGAAAATGTACTACCTGCATGAACACATGCACAATCCAAACAAACTTGGACATCATTGTCATGGCCTTCTGTAGTCCAGGCTCAGGAGTGGTACGAACCAACCACCCCCTCTAGGGTTATGGCGCCTGCAAGTTCGGGGCTTACACAGGCATCCGCAACCCCAGCGGGGAAAGAGGGTCAGGGTACGTTGCTTGGATAGGTACGGGAAGCAGGAACACCGGGTAGAGGGTACAGGGTTCAAAATTGCATAGGATTACGGGTGATTAGGGGGAAAAAACATACCAAATTGAACCACACATATATCCATGCATTAGTACACTCCCCAGCAAGCCTATGCAGAGCAGTTTGAAAGAAAAACAACAAGACACTTAGCTCTGGTTTTGAGCGCTGGCCTCCTGCCTGCACACTCTCAGGTCTGGTTACAGGAGCACTGCAATGCTGCAAAGAGAGCCACAGTCAACAACCTGTACGTGCCAATTACACAAAAACACAACACCAAACATGCCCCATAGCAACAAACTACTCTACAAACAGACAATCTGGTGTAGATGCTTCGTACCCATATAGAACATCACCCCTGTGACGGGTCATACACAGTCAATGCAGTAAGTCAGCCGCCGGTGGGTGCGTGGCAAATGGAACACCAATGTGCCACAATTCACACAACATGCAATGTTCCCTGGGTAAGCAGACAGACCCATATAGCAAGCCATGACTTCTGAGCAAGTTGCATACCACCATGACAAAGTTGGCAGTGCATTTATCATAAAGTACATGGAAAAGACATGCACTGCACCCGAGTATGTCCCTTGCTGTATGTCCCTGTGAGCTGCCCCTTTCCATGTCTCGGAAGGCTACATGGTTGATACAAGTGCCTCAATGGACCTTGGTGTACCGGAGGGTATGTGCAACTGCCCCTGCATGTGTCCCAGACAACCTTACAATCAACAGCCATCAGTCCACCCAAACAAATATGAGCTGCATTGTGTGCTTCAACACCAATATGCGTCTAAGCTCACCCTCAGTGCTGTGACTAAGCCTGCATGTGCAACTCGCCTGGTGCAAGCTTTGCTGTGTCGTGGCCCCCCTGTGATGCTCACCTTGCCTGGAGTTCCTTGGAACATGTCAGCAGTTCTAGGATGTGGGTCTGCAATCCCTGTGCCTCTGCTTGTGCACACATGTGCATGTGGGCACCAACAAACGTGTCCAGAATTCCGTCGTCCAATGGGCCATGTCTGCTGGCAAAGGTGCTCTGGAGGCTCATCCCCCTGCAGGAAGGGCATGAAACACATGATTAATGCTTCAAAGTCATCTGTGTGTGTCTCATCAGGCATCTCATTACTTGACCATGTCAGAGAGTCACATCACCAATCACACCATCAGTCCATCTTTCACTTCCAAAGTGTGGAACACTATCTACAGCATGCATTGCAACAAGCATGTGTACAGTAAAGATATGAAACATACTACACAATGCATAGCAATTAATGTACACATTAATCATGACACACCACATCTAGCAAAAGCTGAACAGTGGACAATAACACCAAAATCATCCCCACTAGGGGTGTCAACACAAGTCACACAGCACCAGACATGCCACAGATATGACAGTCCAAAGCCCTTGTGTAAAATTCTGTAACACCGAACCATCCTTGCGAGCCCATGGATAAGGGAGGCAGGAGTGGCATATGTGAGTCAAGGACCCCAAGCAGCAAACACATACACAAGACAAGCCTGAAGGGCCCAGCTAGAACAGACAGTGGATGCCTTCAAAAGCCACAAAGCACCGCACCGTCACATGAAAGCACAATAGACTAGCAATTTTAAACTAAATCAACTATTAACTAATTACACTAACAATGGAAAACCTACATTACCTAATTAAACTAACTATCAAACACAAATGTAACTAACTAAACTAAAAGAAAAATCAAAAATGGCCACATACGACCCGGGGGGGAGGGGAGGCACCCATGAGGGGGGAGAGGGTGCTGCTCAACATCCACATGCGATGATGCTGAGCCAAAAAAAAAACCTCCATGGGCTCAACGCCTGCACAGCCCGACCTATGTGGGAGATAGATGGTCGTCCGAGTCTGGCTCATCCTGTAAAGGAGGACGTGGTACAGTAGCTTGGCCACGCCTAGCCGCAGCTTGCCCCTCGTCGGCAGCAAGTCTGCCGGACGGGTGAGCCTAGTTCTGTGTGGCGATGTGACGTAGGTCTGCATGCAGAACCTCACGTGATACACATGCTTCCTCTTGCAAGGTAGCACGTGTAACACGGAGTTCCTCCTGCAAGGCCTGGCTGGACAACCGCTGCACCTCCCGGCAAGCCTGTAGCTCAGCCCGGATGGTACGCTCAAGCTGTGCAAACCTCTCCTCTGCCTGCTGCCTCTGGGACATCATAAGGACACCCAGAGTGGATCTGAGGGAAGCATACTCCTCCCTCAGGGCATCCATGTGCGCCTCTGCGTGAGCAGCAATTGCTTGATGCAGAGATGACATTTCAGCCTGGCGTGCCCTGTCTAAGGCCGCCATGCCCAGCCTGAGCGAGCGGGCCGTGGACCGTGCCGCCTGCTGCTGGAGAAGCACCTGCCTAGCAGGGGGAGCACAGATCGGGCCACACGCTCCATGCTCTCAGCGATGTTCTCCATTGCTGCCCCCTGTCTTGCTCCCACTCAGTATACTGCGGTTGCGCGCGGTGACCGCGTTGCCCGGCTTGACCCCTGCGGGACCCAAGGACCAGGGGTCCTCGCTGTGTTGGCACCGCCTGCGGCTGCACGACTACATGCCCCCGTCGACGTGATGTCCCAGGCACATCAGTGACTGGGGTGGAGGGTGACCCTGCGTCCCGATCCACCACGGGTGGAGGAACAAAGACTGTCTGATCCCTCAGTGCAGGGGTCGCAGACAGAGGAGTGTCCACATCAGAATCACTCACCCCTGACACATGGACTTGATGCTCATCCAACTCAACATGGACATCAGAGTCGTCATCAAGGCTGGACTCATAGGCAGCCAGAGACAAGATGGACTGCAGGCATAACAACACCATCCTCCGCCTCCATTGCGTCATCACCTGAAAAATAGAGAGAACAAAGGTCACTACACATGTCAGAAGCACACAACACACACACACACCGACAGCAAACGCATCCGGCAGACATGTGACACACAACATATAACCTGGCATGCATTCTGGGTCAACTTTGAATAGCTTCTGTGATCAGACCTGTTGAAAGGTGGCAGTTTCCATGGAAGTAGGTCTATGCAGTGCAGAAAATGTGTACGCCACTCACTACCTACATGTACAAGGACTCCATGGTGTGTGCCAGGAAATGTGAAGGCAGTGCAACGTCAAATTCAGACATCATGTTCATTGTGCATTCAATGTGTACCATATCTAGAAGCCAAGCACCCCTCCACCCCAGTACCAAAGCAGGGATGCCTAGCATGGTATCAAAAGGCTGACCATACACCTGTGTATTGACAGGCAGTGTTGACTTGCATCAACAGCTTAATGTGATTCAAGTGACAACACTGCAAATGATGCTGGGACAGTAGGCAGGACACATGATGAAAACTCTGGAGGCCGCCCACGTGTGAAGAAGACACAACAAGAGTTGGACAGAGTCATTGGCCATTGAACAGGCTGAGGCCTGTGAGCCACACAGATTGTCAGAGCCTAAACATGTGTGCAACGCACGACTGAGCCACAGTTGACATGGTAAGGCTGATGAGATGGCAGGCAATGTATGTAACCAAGGACTTGTATTACAGTGATCATCCAGTGAAGGACACATAGGGGCATGCGTGCAATGCGGTGTCCAGTCATAATGTCGAATCAATAATGTCGAATTACAAAAATGTCGAATCCAAAAAGTCGAAAACAAAAATGTCGAATTTTTATTTTTTTTATTTATATTTTTTTTTTGGGCTCCGGGGGTAAAAAAAAAGGGGTAAAACAAAAAAAAAATTAAAAAAAGGGAGGTTGGGGGGGACCCCCCCATTTCGAAAAAAAAGCAACCAAAAAAAAAATTCGATATTTTTGTTTTCGACTTTTTGTTTTCGACTTTTTGACTTTCGACATTATTGGATTCGACTTTTTAACTATAAACCGTGCAATGCACATGGAGCATGAATGGGCACTCATGTCCCTGCGGGACATCTGACCCATGCACAGTACAACTGAGATACCCTGCATCGAGTACTAAGGCTGTACCACACGGCATATGTCTGGCAGATTCTACGCTGGAAGTTAGCATCTACACAGGACACATTAACAAGAAAGTACACATTGGCAAGATTGAAGCAGACCAGTGCAAAGGTGGAACTGGGGTGCAGAGTGGCGGAGGAGGGGCAAGGGAGCATGCCTACATGGAGTCCCTCATGCAGGCAGAGGAGACATGCATGACGGAAGCATTGCATTACTTACACATCAGAACCATGTACACGTCACATGTAGCAGCAATCATGCACAACACATCCCACAAGTGAAACACACACGTCCTCAACAAACACGCATCAACACTCACTGGACTGCGCATCAAAGTCCAGCATCTCTCCCACTCCTTCGACCAATTCAGGTGGTATGAACTCCGCAACGAGAGCCTCATGCAGAGTGAGCTCTTCCTCCTCTGGTGCAGGCCCACCGCCAGTCACCAGAGTCAAGTTGTAATTAGAGGCACGCTTAGCCTTAGTGCTGCGCTTGATGTAATTCCAACGCTTTTTGCACTCTTGCGCCGTGCGCACCTCATGGCCGAATGAACTGACATGTTCCGCAACATGCTTCCAGTGGGTGTCACGTTGGGCAGCCGTAGTCTGACTATTGGCACCCACTAGCATGTCACGGCTGTGGCCCGCACGTAGTCCACGAGGAAGTCCAGTTCCTGCTTACAGAAAGGCTTCTTCCTCAACATGCAGGAGGTCGTGGCTGTGTGTCGGGTCCCAGCCTGTGCTGCAGGTGCAACTTTCCTCCCCTTGGACTGTGCCGCAGACATGGCTGCCTAATGCCGCCCTGACCAGTATGGCCAGTGGGTTCGGTGGATTGAGCCAAGGGAGTGGCAGGTGGAGGGATGACCAAAGGCCTGACTTGTGTCAGTGGCAGCTGGGTGCCCACTAATGGACCCTGCGCAGCAACATCAGCTGTGGCAGGGTCATTGACCGCAACGGTCCTGGTTGGCAGACTCACAACCGGGGTGCTGTTGGGTGCATTTGCCCCTGCACTTGCCAACACCCGGCTGTTCGGGGCAGCACATGACATGACTGCCCCAGGGACACGTGTCTTGGTCTGAGCAGCCCAGCCTGCCCCTATGGTTTCCCCCCTGGCCTGTTGGAGATCTACCAAGGGCTCTTCAAGGGCCAACGCAGCCTGCGCTGGCAGACCCTGAGCCTGGGTGGCGGTGTCCACAGCTGCACCTGCAGCTACCACTACCCTTGGGCCCGTGGCAGTCGATGGAACGGACTGCCGGGTCAAACGGGTGCCAGTGCCAGATGCAGGAGCTGCATCCCCTGGAACCACAGGGGGTGGTGGCATGACTGCACCGACACGTGGCACAACACTGTGCTCAAGTGGCGCACCCCTGCCCCTTCCCCCTCTGTGGCCGCCCTGGACACCCTGGAGTCCCCCTACTACCTAGTCGCCACGGCCACGTCCCCGACCACGCCCACCACGAGGAGGACGCCCAGCTGAGGCGCCCCTCACCTTTGGTGGCCTCCCAACCATGGCACAGATGTAGTAGTGCTGGCACAGTTGGAGTGGTGCCAATGGGAGGTGTACACCACAATTGACCTGGGCAATTGGGGTGAAGGGGGTGGGAAGCAAGATGTTAACAGCCCCTCTGCACCTGCAAGGCTGTATGTGACCCCGGTGATGTGGTGACGGGTCACGCAACGCTCAGGAACCCCAAAACTGCAGTAAAACCGTGCACGCAACCCTGCAGCCTACGTGCGTGGATTCAACCTCCCGCAGTACGCAGTGTCACCCAGTAACACGAATAACGCGTACACGTGGGACACGCAGGCTACTATGACATAGAAAATGGGTGCGATACATAGGGGCACCCGCAGTGGGAAAAAGAGCATGTGCGACTCACCGTCTGACTAGCGCGATGCAGAAAATCACGCGTAGCCAATACCCCCGCCAAAAGAAGAGATACGTCCTTGATAGCTGTGAAGTTGTGATGGCGCGCGAAACAACAGGAAGCAGCAACACACGTCGGTCTCCACGAAAGGCACGTACAGCGAACTGCTGGGCCCGCTCACCTTTAACCTGTGCTGAGGGAAACGCACGCGCGCGTCACATACGCGGATGGGCCCTTTCCTCGTATTACACGCGGACGTGCAGTTTTTCACGCACGCTGAAATGCCCATGAACGTCTGTGCGCGTCACGTCACAGGAGCGCTTGCGCTTCAGGGGCCTTCTGTCCAATGAAATTGCGTATGCGTGCAGATGCGCTTACGCGCTAAGGGCCTTTCCTCGAATTACACGCTGACGTGCCGAATTTTCACGTGCCAAATCACTCCGTATCAAGCCGGCCACGCGTAAGCACACGGAAGACCACGCTCCTGCCCAGAAGGCCGAACTACTGCCCCCCTGAGCCCCGAGCACGCTCCCACCTGCCATCTGCTGCTGCCTGACTGCCTGCTGCCCACGTGCCCTGCCATTTGCTGCCTGCACATCAGCCAGGGGTGCTGTTGCTGTGACCACCCCTGCTGGAACCGAAGACTCCCGACTGGGATTCCATCGCTCCACAGCCCAGCCCCAGGACCCAGTTGCCCACCCACTCCTGCCTCTGGGGTTGTCATGTCGGTGCAAACACCATCTGAGACCACTGACAACCCCCGGCCAGAGAGGCAGAGGGGCACCAGCTTCAGTGCCACCGAGGTTGGTGTTCTGGTGGAGCAAGTCCTGGGGCAGTATGATGCCCTCTTCGGAAGTTCCCGCGCCGACAAGGAAGGACGGACTCGGATCTGGACTGACATCGTGACTGCCATCAATGTGGAGGGGGTGGCAGTCCGCGACTTCCAACATGTCAAGAAGCGCTGGGAGGACTTCAGGTCCAGGACCCTGAACAAGGCCCGGCGCCTCTTGAAGGCAGCGGATGCCAAGGGGCGCCGGAGCCACTTGTCGGAAGAACAGATGAGGGTCCTGGAACGCATATCCCCAGCGCTCCACATCCAGGTCCTTGAGAGGCAGACCCGTCTGGAGTCGAGCGGTAAGTGTACATGCATCCTGATTGTGAGCTGTGCGTGTGGTGATTTTTCAGTAGTGTGCAGGTTGCACATCTGTTTGTATGGGGTCGAGTATGGGTGGGGGTGCACAGGGCCGTGGGGCTAACACATGCAAGGGCTGGAATGTGTGAGACATGGATGGTGCTTGTGTGTGTAGGCTTGCATGACAAATGCAGTTGTGTGGGCACACATGTTTGGATGAATGTGTATGTAAGTAGACATGTCCGTGATGTCACACATGTATGTTGTTTTCAGCTGCATGTATCAGCACTGTGTACATGTGCATCTGTGTGTATTTGACAAGGGTGCAACAGTGATGCAACATGGATGCATGTGACAGCGGTATGTGGAAGCCTGATTGGCAGATGTGACATGGATGCCCATCTGAACACTGCGACACTTGGCAGAGGTGTACACATGCATGCAAGTGTGGTGGTGTGTGTACATGTGTGGTGCACTTCCTGTGTTGCATGTGATGTCTGGCTCACCTTTGCCTGCTCATGCTGTTGTATGTGTATGGATGGTGCTGGCAGTTGCGATATGGCTGTGGTATGGCTCATGTGCGCGAGTTGAAATGACATGTGTGTTGGGGATTGTGATGGCATGTCTGAGGTTTGCCAATGCCACTCATGTACAACTGTCATGTGTGTATGTGTCCATTGTACAGTGCCCTGATGCCTGTGATTTATTTCTCCCTGTCTGCAGCGTCAACTGATGAAGAGGGCGGAGAAGGTGCTTTGGAGCACAGCGGCGGGGATCCCACCGCCAGCCGGAGACGCAAGGCCCGGCTCCCCTCCCATGTTGTCATCTCGTCGGGGAGTGAGGAGTCCGGTGCCGTGTCCCAGGCCGCAGCTGCTGGGGGGAGGTCCAAGAGGTGGAGGTTGGAGTTGGACTCCTCGGCAGCAGAAGGGGCAGCTGGGACCCCACAGGGCCCAATGGGGGAAGATGGCACAGAGTCATCCAGGTTGGTGGGGGGTTTGGTGGAGGAGGAGGCCGTGCAAGCAACAGAGACGGGGTCTGGAGGTGGGGATCCCACTGGTGCTAGTGGTGCAGTGCAGGACCAGGGACAGGAGGCAGCACAGGCTGCCGCGGAGGTGCCTGTGTGCAATCCTGTCCCTGATCCTGTCCCTGCATCATCTTGCACCAGCAGGGATGCCTACGTCCAGACCCGTTTTCAGGCAGGGGATGAGCTCACGACAACTGGCCTTCCTCTGCCTGCGGACGTGGCTATCCGGGTCGGGGTTGAGCCTGTTCTGACTGGTGTGGCGTTGCGTCAACGGGCCATGCGAGGTGACCTGCAGTCTTTTCATGAGGAGACTGCACTTCATCTCGAATGGCTCGTTGACCACATTAGCCTGCTGGGACAGGTCACCCAGGACGGATTCCTCCATATGATGGGGCTTGCTACGACCCCCTCCACAACTGAACCCCCTACGCCCCAGTCGTCCTCCGTGCCATCTTCCCACCCATCAGTCACCTGGGTGCCCTGTGGAGCTGCCTCTGACGGTGCGGCCAGGCTGGTGGAGGAGGCATCCCTGCCACAGTCGGGAGTCGGACGTCCAGCAGGGGTGGCCACAACAACGACTGCACCCCAGCCGGCGGAGGATGTGCAGGCAGCAGGAGGCAGTGCACGGGCAGAGGCGCAGCAGCAGCAACGTGGTGGGAGCCATGAAGGCTCGGGGCCTTCAACATCGGAGGGGCAGGCATCGGCCGGAGGGCAGAAGGACCCAGGACAGAGAGTGTCTTCCGTGTGGCAGCGGTTGGGCCTCGCCATAGATGCGGAGCGGCAGCGGGCGGAAGAGGCACGGATCACAATGGTCAGGGCAGAGAACTCCATGCGGAGGGCCCTGAGGCGGGCCGAGTGCCTCGAGGCAATCCGCAGGGGTTTGGAGGTGGACACGTCGACGGCCCTGCGGACCCTCGGGGCCATGGAGGAGGAATGCCTCCGGGACATTGAGCAGGAGTTCGATGATGCCCTGGCCCGGGACATCCAAAAGTGAGCCGTCAAACTAGCCCGCTGCCCTTGTACATAGTTATGTAGGTAGTGTTAGGTTTCCTTTTTTTTTGGATTTATTTTGGACCTTTTGGCCACATTTTTGTATATAGTTTATTTTATTAGTTAGTGTAGTTAGATAGGTTTCATTTCTTTTGTTGGGATAATGGACCCTGGCTTGTTCGTATGTACATAGTTCACTGTTGGATTGTATTTTTCTTTCACATTTTAACCATGGAGCAATGGCTTTCAATTTTATTTCCCATTGGATTTTGTTTTGTGGACAGTGACTTTGGAGACCATTACTTTGGATTATGATTTTTGGTTTTGCTTTTTTTCACGGACATGCTTCTTTTCATTTTTGTACATTCCCATTTCTGTTTCTTTATTTTTGATTCTATTTATGTTTCCTTTAATACATATTTTCTTATCAAACTTCAATGTGTAGTATCTCATTGGTTTCATGCATATCATGATATGGGTTTTGAGATTCACTGTCACCCATTGGGTGTATGTGAGGGAAATGTGTTTGTTTCGGAACTTGCAATTGGTGTTCTGTCATGTAATTGCCAATTATGAGTGGGTGGATGCAATACTCGGGTGGGTGTTTTGCATTTGGAGGCTGACCATAGGGACCAGGGATCTAGATTGTGATGACATGTTGGCTGGGGAACATGAGTTGGACATGGGTGGGGGCCTGCTGGCAGGTGCCCCACAGTGCTGGGGGGTGGGGGTGGTGGGGAACATGAGTTGGACATGGGTGGGGGCCTGCTGGCAGGTGCCCCACAGTGCTGAGGGGTGGGGGTGGTGGGGAACATGAGTTGGACATGGGTGGGGGCCTGCTGGCAGGTGCCCCACAGTGCTGGGGGGTTTGGGGGAGTGGGAGACATGGGTGGGGGCCTGGTGGAGGGTGACCCTGCTCTGCTGGGGGGTGGGGGTGGTGGGAGACATGGGTGGGGGCCTGGTGGAGGGTGACCCTGCACTGCTGGGGGGTGGGGGTGGTGGGAGACATGGGTGGGGGCCTGGTGGAGGGTGACCCTGCACTGCTGGGGGGTGGGGGTGGTGGGAGACATGGGTGGGGGCCTGGTGGAGGGTGACCCTGTACTGCTGGGGGGTGGGGGTGGTGGGAGACATGGGTGGGGGCCTGGTGGAGGGTGACCCTGCACTGCTGGGGGGTGGGGGTCGTGGGAGACATGGGTGGGGGCCTGCTGGCACGTGCCCCACAGTGCTGGGGGGTGGGTGAGGGGGGTGGGGAACATGAGTTGGACATGGGTGGGGGCCTGCTGGCAGGTGCCCCACAGTGCTGGGGGGTGGGGGTGATGGGGAACAAGAGTTGGACATGGGTGGGGGCCTGCTGGCAGGTGCCCCACAGTGCTGGGGGGTGGGGGTGGTGGGAGACATGGGTGGGGGCCTGCTGGCAGGTGCCCCACAGTGCTGGGGGGTGGGGGTGGTGGGGAACATGAGTTGTACATGGGTGGGGGCCTGCTGGTAGGTGCCCCACAGTGCTGGGGGGTGGGGGTGGTGGGAGACATGGGTGGGGGCCTGCTGGCAAGTGCCCCACAGTGCTGGGGGGTGGGGGTGGTGGGGAACATGAGTTGGACATGGGTGGGGGCCTGCTGGCAGGTGCCCCACAGTGCTGGGGGGTGGGGGTGGTGGGGAACATGAGTTGGACATGGGTGGGGGCCTGCTGGCAGGTGCCCCACAGTGCTGGGGGGTGGGGGTGGTGGGGAACATGAGTTGGACATGGGTGGGGGCCTGCTGGCAGGTGCCCCACAGTGCTGGGGGGTTTGGGGGAGTGGGAGACATGGGTGGGGGCCTAGTGGAGGGTGACCCTGCTCTGCTGGGGGGTGGGGGTGGTGGGAGACATGGGTGGGGGCCTGGTGGAGGGTGACCCTGCACTGCTGGGGGGTGGGGGTGGTGGGAGACATGGGTGGGGGCCTGGTGGAGGGTGACCCTGCACTGCTGGGGGGTGGGGCTGGTGGGAGACATGGGTGGGGGCCTGGTGGAGGTTGACCCTGTACTGCTGGGGGGTGGGGGTGGTGGGAGACATGGGTGGGGGCCTGGTGGAGGGTGACCCTGCACTGCTGGGGGGTGGGGGTCGTGGGAGACATGGGTGGGGGCCTGCTGGCACGTGCCCCACAGTGCTGGGGGGCGGGGGGGGTGGGGAACATGAGTTGGACATGGGTGGGGGCCTGCTGGCAGGTGCCCCACAGTGCTGGGGGGTGGGGGTGGTGGGGAACATGAGTTGGACATGGGTGGGGGCCTGCTGGCAGGTGCCCCACAGTGCTGGGGGGTGGGGGTGATGGGGAACATGAGTTGGACATGGGTGGGGGCCTGCTGGCAGGTGCCCCACAGTGCTGGGGGGTGGGGGTGGTGGGAGACATGGGTGGGGGCCTGCTGGCAGGTGCCCCACAGTGCTGGGGGGTGGGGGTGGTGGGGAACATGAGTTGGACATGGGTGGGGGCCTGCTGGTAGGTGCCCCACAGTGCTGGGGGGTGGGGGTGGTGGGAGACATGGGTGGGGGCCTGCTGGCAAGTGCCCCACAGTGCTGGGGGGTGGGGGTGGTGGGGAACATGAGTTGGACATGGGTGGGGGCCTGCTGGCGGGTGCCCCACAGTGCTGGGGGGTGGGGGGGTGGGAGACATGGGTGGGGGCCTGGTGGAGGGTGACCCTGCACTGCTGGGGGGTGGGGGTGGTGGGAGACATGGGTGGGGGCCTGCTGGCAGGTGCCCCACAGTGCTGGGGGGTGGGGGGTGGGAGACATGGGTGGGGGCCTGGTGGAGGGTGACCCTGCACTGCTGGGGGGTGGGGGTGGTGGGAGATATGGGTGGGGGCCTGGTGGAGGGTGACCCTGCACTGCTGGGGGGTGGGGGTGGTGGAGAACATGAGTTGGATATGGGTGGGGGCCTGCTGGCAGGTGCCCCACAGTGCTGGGGGGTGGGGGTGGTGGGAGACATGGGTGGGGGCCTGGTGGAGGGTGCCCCTGGTGGCTGGGGGTGCAGGGGGACATGCGTTGGTGGGCAGTAGTGCAAGTTGACATGTGGGTTGGCTGGGGGGCATGGCCATGGTGGATGGGGTGCCTGCAGGACATGTGCAGGGTAGGCCCCTATGGTGTGAGCCGCCTGCAGGGGCCGTGGAGGGTGTAGAGGGAACACCTGGGAGGACCCACACGTGCAATTCACGTGTGGTGCTCCCCGCGCACCCCTGAAATACACGTACCCTGATGGAATCGCGTGTGGAACTTCCCGCGCACCCCTGGAATACACGTACCCTGCTGATGTCGCGTGTGAAACTTCCCCCGCACCCTGAAATACACGTACCCTGCTGAAATAGCGTGTGGAACTTCCCGCGCACCCCTGAAATACACGTACCCTGCTGAAATCGCGTGTGGAACTTCCCGCGCACCCCTGGAATACACGTACCCTGCTGATGTCGCGTGTGAAACTTCCCCCGCACCCTGAAATACACGTACCCTGCTGAAATAGCGTGTGGAACTTCCCGCGCACCCCTGAAATGCACGTACCCTGCTGAAATCGCGTGTGGAACTTCCCGCGCACCCCTGGAATACACGTACCCTGCTGATGTCGCGTGTGAAACTTCCCCCGCACCCTGAAATACACGTACCCTGCTGAAATCGCGTGTGGAACTTCCTGCGCACCCCTGAAATACACGTACCCTGCTGAAATCGCGTGTGGAACTTCCCGTGCACCCCTGAAATACGCGTACCCTGCTCGCACAGGGCCAATCGCCTGTGGAACTTCCCGCGCACCCCTTAAATACACGTAGCCTGCTCAAATCGCATGGGGAACTTCCCGCGCACCCCTGAAATACACGTACCCTGCGGAAATCAAGTGTGGAACTTCCCGCGCACCCCTGAAATACGCGTACCCTGCTCGCACGGGGCCAATCGCGTGTGGAACTTCCCGCGCAACCCTGAAATACACGTACCCTGCTGAAATTGCGTGTGGAACTTCCCGCGCACCCCTGAAATACACGTACCCTGCGGAAATCACGTGTGGAACTTCCCGCGCACCCCTGAAATACGCGTACCCTGCTCGCACGGGGCCAATCGCGTGAGGTACTTCCCGCGCACCCCTTAAATACACGTAAATACACGTTTTGCCGCTTGAGGACGCTGCTACTGCTGCTACCTGCTGCTACCTGTGATTTTACCTGCGAACTTTGCTGCTATCTGAGCCGCCCCACATTCAGAACTACGGCAACCAGAAGGCACTGGTCCGTGCACCTTTTTCTGTGGGCGGAGCTATATAACGGAACTCGCGCACGCACCGGCGAAGTCCCGGTCTAAGTCCCGCTTTGCCGCTTCGCCGCGTTCACCGCGGCAAGCGGCGGAAGCTACCTATATATTGCCACATAGTAATACTCAGTACCTACATTTGGCCATATATTATCCAACTTAAATTCTATTTTAACCATGAAACGACAGATAAACTCCCTAAAGACTGGTATGCCGTCAGTAACTACATTACACAGATCCAATGGCGCCAGCTACTCTAAATCTCCCTCTATCAACATAAAAAGGTCACGTCTCAGCTCCACTCCACGAACAAGCTTCAGATGCACGAAACAAAGTGAAACAGAGCTTCATCAGGGAATGGATATTCGCCCCTTTTGTAAGGACCTAAATCAAGCGCATCACGAAAAACTGTCAATTGGAAAGCCAGTAGGGTCCTCTTTGCAACAACCAGCGACAGAGCTTTTGAACCCGGAAAGCTTTTCACACAGCGACCCCACGAGTAGTTACACCTGCGAAAAAAATCCAATCGACAAAGAAACGTCATCGGTGCATGTGGGGGAAAGTCGAATCGGTGAGTCCTATAAACCAATCACAGTCACCGGACCGACTGTCAAGTTTGCTAAAGAAAATGTCTCGCTTACTGATAGTGTTATACTTACGAATGTATTAACTGGTGTTGTAGCACCTCCTCCCGAACTTTGTAATGCGTCTGTCATAACTGTAAGTGATACTTCAATCTCTATGTCACCTGTGAATTCTGTGCCCCAAGATATCCCTGTTATTGACATAGAAATTAATTCCTCTGCTGTGCTCTCTCACATGAGCTCTCAAAATTTATCCAAGTCCCCTGCGTTATTTACGCATGCTAGTCCCATTGACTCAGTTGCGAATCTTTCCTTTACTGTGCCTACCCCTAGATATGCGCCCCAACGATTCTCGGACTGTAAATACGAGTATAGCTCTCACATCCATGAACAACGCTATCTTGGCTCTGGCCAATCTTTTCGAAGTTCTGGTTGTAAAGGCGGAGGCACATTCAAACCAGTTTGATCAGATATTTACAAATCAGCTTATAATCTCTAATAGATTAGAAAATTTGATCAATACGAATGTAGCAACAATTGTCAAACAGTCTGTGTCTACACAGACGTCATCGGCTATTGAACCCACTGCTCAAGAATTTCAACCCATACCGTTTATCCTGGAGCCTATAGTAGACTCCATGGAAACGGAACGTGAGCCTAAAATTAATAAACAGAAGATCCCCATATATGCTTTATTTGATACTAAAAATGTTAAGAACTCGAGGACCAAAAATCCTTCTTTATAAACACAGACAAAGAAAACAAAAAATATGAAAACGGGACCGCGTCAACCCTCACAAGTCAAAGCTTTTATTAATAAACTATCAGCTTCAAACACCCCTACCATAGCGGCATCTAAAGCTATTACAAAAAAATATGCGTTACAAAAATGTATAAAAAAAGCAAAAACACAGACGGCTTCATCTAATTCGGTCCTAGCATATAGCCCTTTAGATAAATTGATTACTGTAACAAATCAGCTCTCACAAAGCAATCCTACCGAATTAAGAGGGAGCTCACTGACCAATGATGCACACGGTAGGTCCGACTTAATAGCTATTGAACCTACCGGTAAGCCCCCGGCGATTCAGAACCTAGGGGTCGACGAACAGCGTCGTAAAGAAATACGAAAGGCCGTGGATGAATATTTAGCTTCGAAATCGGTCTCAAAAAATGTAACTTTCCCTCAGGAAGTCCCAGCTGTTGTGCAGCCACCTGTGCCGGCTGCTGCTCCAATCTTAAAACAACCAACTTTACCTGAGATGTCGGAGGATCTTACTACTAATCCTCTTCAACCTGCATGGAAGGCAAATCCCACAAAAACTGTCAGGTCGGAGACTCCTGAGGTTAACCCAGGTCTCTCTGGTGATATGGAACGCCTTCTACAGGCAACCCTAACGACATTTTTGGAGGCTTCTATTGCCTCACAAACAATTTCTATTCCAAATATACACAATGGTGCATTTAAGAAACCTAATGAACCACCATCATTAGCCAAACAAAAATCCACTGTTCCCCGTTTGAAACGCCCGGCGATTCACTCTCTGACCCTCAGCTGTCAACCTTTACCTGCTAAACAGTATAACCTAAATCGGGCGTCTGTCCTGGCCATTTTTCGTGAAATCCCAGACCTTGATGACATAGGAACTGTAGACATTGAACTTGTAGAATTTCCAGTTGCCTCTAATCAATCTCTAGTAAATCTATGGATCAACTCCAGGGTGGTAGTAAATACTATTTGGGCTGCAAAATCTCAAATCACTGACCTTGGCTTCACACTATCTGCAACCCCAGATGAAGTAGATAAGATTTCTACATGTCCTCTGCCACCCCTAAACCAACAAAGAAGTCGAGCCCAAGGTCGACCAGAACAGTCTTGCAGTTGTCAATGCCAGTTTAAGCAAGGATAGCATACAACTCTTGTACCATCTAATTTCCATTTTGCTAGTTGGAATTCCAGAGGGAATCGTCATTTAATTAATAACCCGACTCAGCACGAATTGAATTATGATGTAATTCTGCTCCAAGAAACTTGGTTGACCAGTACCCCTTCTTGGAATAATTATGATGTATGCTTAACTCCTGCAGTAAAACATCGTGTGGGACGTCCAACATCTGTCCTATTAACCGCTGTTAAACAATCCTCTGGTTTAAAAATATCCTCGTGGTTTTGTCCGAATGAGTTTATACAAATGACTAGACTGATGGGTGAAGGCCTCACATGTGCTGCCATTAACATCTAATGGAATCCTGTGGGTATTTCTGATGATAATTTCTTCGAATCCTTGGCACATGCATTTGATTTAATTATGTTGGATGGGCTTGTTGACTTGATCTATATAGCAGGGGATTTAAACTTACATTGTCTGGGCCCATACGTTAAATCGGAATTTAAACGACTTGATATGTGGTCAATGTTTACTAAATCACGTAATC
Organism: Ambystoma mexicanum; assembly: GCF_040938575.1. Classification (NCBI taxonomy): domain Eukaryota; kingdom Metazoa; phylum Chordata; class Amphibia; order Caudata; family Ambystomatidae; genus Ambystoma; species Ambystoma mexicanum. Next base: position 811,255,415 of record NC_090932.1, read on the forward strand.
TTTATATGCTAAATGGAGCCTTTATACATGATATTCCTCCAAGACCAACATGGCATCGGGACAATAGTCTTGGGATCATTGATTTCACCTATGTCAATGGGAAGATGCTAGATTTGGTCTCAGATTTTTGCATAATAGAATCTAAAGCAAGTGATCATAACATTCTGCAGACAACTTGCAGTATCAACAAAATGTCCACCAAGTCTCAACCAGTCTATCTTAAAGGGACTCATGAAGTAAACTCGGCTAGAAATCGATTGAAGTGGTCGGAACACTCCTTAAAAGCTTTTAGATCGAGTTATCACGCCCATCTAACAAATAACCCTATGAGTGATACTTTGTCTGATGATGTTTATTATGATCTAATGCAGCTCTTCTCTTCATGTTCTATCAAACACAAACAAAAACAAATACCGCACTTACATATTCCCAATCATGAAGTCAAACTCAAAAAATCCATAGTCCGGGCTGAGAAAAGAAAGGTCAGCAAACTTTCTCCAGAATTACGCCAGGCTGCCCTCTCCCGGATACGAACAAATTACAGAAATTGGGCAAGAGGCATGAAAGCTAAACTGTATCAGAATGACGGGGAAAATATGTTAGCGTCCTTAGCATCTAAAAATCTTTCCCGATCATGGCACTTTATAAATCAAATAACATCAAGTTGCAATTCAAACAAACAATGTCTCAGAGGACACGTGGGTAAGTTATTATTCTGATCAATTTAAAAGTGCGCAAGCATTCTCACATGTTTCACTTACAAAGTTTGACACTGTATTCAATTTATGCTTTACTAAAGAAGACATAAAACAGCTAATAAGACAGGCCAGTAATTCCAGGGCCCCTGGTCCAGACGGCCTATCTAACATACACCTTAAACAATTTCCGGATATCTGGGCTGACATACTATGTCTAATGTTTGAAACAGTCAACAAATCTCAAAAAATTCCCACATCATGGAGACAGTCGATTCTCATTCCGATTTATAAGAAGGGAGATCGTGCATGCCCGGCAAGTTATAGACCCATATCACCATTGGACGTCGCAGGAAAGATTTTTTGCCGACTCATTCTACGAGAATTAAATGAGTGGACCAAGAATCACTGGAGACGAGATCCTTTTCAAGCGGGCTTTGTCACTGGTTTAGGAACAATTCCTAATATCATTACCATCAATATGCTGAAAGCTCAATATTCAACTAAGAAACAAACTCTATTTTTTGCATTTATAGACTTCCGGGCAGCATTTGACTCTATACATCGGATCCTTCTCTTCAATAAATTAAAAGCGTTTGGCTGTCCCAGCTCTATTCTGGCCCTAATTGTGCAACTTCACACAAACACGTCTATGCGAGTCCGACTCACACGCGAAGGCCTCTTATCGGCACCCATTCCGACGTCTGTCGGACTCAAACAAGGATGTATATTGGCATCCACATTATTTAATCTTTTTATATTAGATGTAGGCTTATCCTTTCTTGGTATTAATGCTGACGCTCCGGAGTTGGGTGGCCAACGCATTCCGTGGATGCTCTATGCAGATGAATTGGTTTTAATTTCACAGACACCAAAGGGTATGCAGAACTTGTTAACTGCTCTCTCACATTACGCAGATTCAAACCTGCTCAAAATTAATCTGTCTAAATCTCAGATTATGGTCTGCAAGCCTTATGGTAAATGTAGAATTTATAATGGGCCGTGGTTCCTGCAACAACAAATCATGGAAATTGTTTCGAACTATAAGTATTTGGGTGTCGCCATACAAAATACCCCCACCCATGTTGCTTGCACACATATCTTAGACACAAAACTGCTGAGCCTCATATCGCAAGCGAAAATTCTGATGTACAAATACGGGAAGTTTACACTGAAACATATTGTGACGTTCTTTGAACAAAAGGTAGTACCCATCCTGCTCTACGGTGCGGAGTCAAAACTATACTCCGATGACATCTCGTGGAATAGACTTGAGGCCACTTTCTGGAAAAAGGTGTTGCGGCTTCCAAACTGTGTACCCTTACCCATATTAAGATTCGAATTGGGTTTGAACTCGCTGCATAGCACGGTGAAATGGAGAATGTGTGCCTTGTTTCGGAAAAGCCTCCTTGGAATCACTAATAACAACATCTTGAGCACAGTAGCTCGCCAGTTAGCAGGATCCTCTGCTCCTTTCCCCATGAGATGGCGCAACTTGGTTATAGACACATTAGCTAGAGCTAATATTTCCTTGCAATATCTTATAGACAACCCAATTAGCACTAAGAAAAAAATCTTTTGTTGGGATTGGATTATAACTCACGAGCTATGTGTAAAGTACAAAGATTTCGACCCTAATCTTTTCGGTCCTAAATGTCTAGGACAAGCAGCGGGATACCTGCTGAAATGCCCATCAGCAAACATTCGCAATAAATTTTTACGTGTGAGGCTGAATTTGTGGCTGACGAGAGAGATTATGGTCAGACGCAAAATTATTCATGTGGACCTTAACTTTTGTCGTTTTTGTAAAAATCGAGGTGTGAAAGAATCACTTCAACATCTAATTGTGTCATGTCCACTTTTGTATGATACCCGTCAGAAACATTGCAAAAATCTTCTGGAATTGTACATGGAGAAGGATGAAAATGAGATCTGGAGTATGTTATTTAAGAGTACCAGATTTTCAGTTATGAAGGCTATTGTGCACTTTTTGGAAAATGTTTTATCTGATGAGATACTGTTATAAGCATCTTGAATAGATTAATTAATAATGTGAATCCTTTTAAATTTAGAATTCAATAGCCTCAATTGGACTTCTGGTTTTTATGATGGTCATTTTAATTAGGTTGACTGTTCGCAATGATGATTTTAATCGTTTATATAAACAGCTTCGAAATTGTACTACTCATATGTATAAAGATGTAAGTCTTCACCTTTTCATCCTTCTGCTTTATCATGTATTTACTTCTGCATTATCATGTATTTACTTCTGTTATGTAATGTAAACTGTCTAAATTTTGAAAAGTTGATGTAATCAGCTATAACAAAATAAAAATAAATAAATAAATAAATAAATAAATACACGTACCCTGCTGAAATCGCGTGTGGAACTTCCCGCGCACCCCTGAAATACACGTACCCTGCGGAAATCACGTGTGGAACTTCCCGCGCACCCCTGAAATACGCGTACCCTGCTCGCACGGGGCCAATCGCGTGAGGTACTTCCCGCGCACCCCAGTGATAGACGTAGCGCAGCCCTTTGCGCTGGATTGGGGATTTTGATGGCTTTTCCCTTCGCGAGAGGCGTTCTTGGGGGCGTAACTGGCGCTGCTGCAGGGTCGCTGCGCCACTGTGCGCCACGGCTGGTTTTGGTGGCTGGAATCCATGAATACGCTGTGCGCAGAAATGGATTTTAGCGCACGCGGCTGGCGCAGGGATTTGCACGTGCACACTCTGCGCCAGCCGCGTGCGCCACTTGTGCGCTGAATTCTATGAACTACCCCCTTAGTCTGCTGTGCCATTACAGAATGGAAACACCACCATGTGCAAATGAGGAATTGTCTTAACACAAAAGGGGGAAGTAAATCTCAATTTGTTAAATTACATTTCTTCTGCAGGAAACCACAAGCAACCCTAGGCAGGTCTGGACCTCATTGGCTGGCATCAGAAATATATCTGAGGTTGTGTGTGGTTTCATATAGATTCTATGTGACAGTTTTTGATTTATTGATCCTGCAGGTGTCAGTCCCAAATGTGATTTGCTTATGGCTGATACCATTCTGTAATGGTGCAGCTGGACTAAGAAATGATGGCGTGGAAGGTTGCCCAGAGCCATGGCTGTAGTTACTCCCCTCCCTATACATTTCTGCCAGGCTTTTGAATATTAAACATTTCAGTGAAGCAAACGATTTGACAAAGAAAGCCTGGCAGCTGCCTGCAAGATGGAAGAATACTCGATGGAGGTGAGAGTGCAAGCAACCAAAGCTCTAATAAATGCATGGAGAAGGCTGTCATGTGCACTGCCACTTGTTCACACCCTAATTCTTGCTTCTGTGAGGGTGGGGGATGGGAGCAGTATTTTTCCATGTTGCACTTGACCAGTTCTGAGATGATGCTGCCAGTTTACATCTGATGAAAGTGTCTAGGGAAGAGAGCTGAGCAGCAGCGCTTCACTACTCTGTCCCCAAACAATAGGCTAGGAAGGAAAGTTTGGTGTTAATGGCTTCCTCATTTTGGACACCAATGTTCACTTATTGTTACAAAACCAAACACGCTACGAGTGCTTAATTGTCCACAGCATATTTTGTATTCCATCAATAAACACGCCAAAAAGTGGGCAAATGCTTCTCCTCTTTTTGCTGCATGTGGATGATGTGGTCATATCACCAGGATCAGGCTGTGCACGCATAGTCTTCGTGAATGAGTGCATACCTACTGGGCAGGCCATGCAATCAGATAAATCATTGTAAATCTAAAAAAAAAAAAGTATTGTTCCAAAAGAATAGAGCTAAAAAAGGAAAATGTATTATAAAGGTAAAGAGATTCTAGAACGAGTGAGCACATTTTTATACTTGGAAATAACATTAACAGAGAATTTATCCTGGCTGAAGACCCTTCTAAATGCAGAAACGAAAGAATATAGGACTGTATAATGAGGAAGAATTGGGGACCATAAGGTGTGAGTTAGGAGTATGATTTGGAGTGCGATAGGGAATGGGGAATGCAAATTGTGACTTGGCAGTGTGATAGGGCATGTGAGTCTGTGTGTGACAGAGTGAGAGGTTGGGGAATGCAAGTTGTAATGGGGAATTGGTGAGACGTGTCAGGGTATTGGTGAGAGAGGTGTGTGGGTGTCTGGGGTTTGGAGAACATAGAAGGGGAATATTTTCAGCATTACAACTGATAATGATCAATACTGTCAATAATATTAAATAGGCATGCACAATAAACCAAAAACATAGCCAAAACAAACACAGTTCTTCCAAGCCAGAGATATCTGAGACTCTTCCTATTAAATTGATACAAAAGGTACAAATAATGACACTGCGGCTTTCTTGTAGCCTTGGACAGTGCCTCTTTCCTGCAATGTGGCAATTGTACACCCTCCAGTCAATACAAAATGTGCTGCAAAAATGCAGCAATAAAGTTTTGTGCCGCAAAATTTGCCATTTCATAATGCAGAATTTGCCATTTCATGATGCAATATCCTGAAGAGTCTGTTGCCACTCTTCTGCGCTGCAAAACACGTTTTCTCACTTTCCCATCATCTGACTGATAGTTGAGGAAAGAATGTATAGCCCACCCGCGCACAGTTTCAATCACTTTAAGACAAACAGAGCGGACGAAACAAACAAACTTCGCTAAAACAAACGAGTTTCATTAGTCCCTAAAAAATTGAATCTATAAAAAGGCGGAAGCAATTTACAGCACGAGAGAACTAACAATAAGAATGGAGGAGGTTCAGATTCAATCTTGGAAGGATATATTCAATTGTTCATTGACACAGAACCTCTATTTATGCTCAGTAGATAGCACGGGGGAGCGAAACCTATGCATAGTGCTTCAGATGATTACACAAGAGCTTAAAAAATCGATCTGCAATTGGGCGACTGCTGCTTTGACGGAAGTCACAAAAACAATGACTCAGTATATATCCCGCTCTATTTATCTGCGTGGAACCAGCAACCTAGGAAAGGTTTCCCCTCGAGAACCTTGAAAGAGTTGCTTATCAGCTACAACCAGCAGGTGGCCTTTTACCACTTAGGCAATCACTTAAAGAAGCAGGGAACAGCAAAAGTGGTGGCTTTTCTGAAGAGATCCAGCTGAAATAGCATTTAAATAGCGACACCAACACCAGTTCACGACTGAAAGAGACTCAAGCACAGGAAATAACGTTTGGCTGTACAACAGACACTTGAGGTTTAGGTAGAACCCTACACCTGACGGCTCCCAGTTTTTCTATTGTGGTTGAAGGACAGCACCTGAGGATGACAATTGCCGAGTGTGTCAATAGCTCTCTTTCCGCTTACTCAAGTATTTTCTCATAATTGTAGTTCCTAATACTTTGTACCTGGACTACACAATGGCAAATAACCTGAGATGGGGGAATGCAATCTGGTCATATCTATTAGAGCCCAGCAGTAGCACTGGGGCTTGTACCCCCACTGCTATTGATATTGTACTTGCAGCACAAAAGGCAAAGCATTGCCACCATGATCCAGAAATTAAAAAAGTCTCACACAAGTTCACTGGTCCAGTAGAGGTGGAAGGGACATTTAGCCACACCCAAACACCCACGATAATAAACTCATCTATTTGCAAGTAGAAGTCATAAACAGGCTCTACAAACACCATTAGCTCTCTGTAGAAAGAAGCAAGGGAGATCTCGGGCTAAAAAATGCAAGACATAGTCGAGGGGGATGCAAACAACAAGCACAAAGGAAAACCTTGAATAGACAAGAAACGTAATGTCTAGACAAATGGAATTCTAAAATTCTGCATAACATAATACCAACCACTACCTATCTAAATCAATGGGTTTTTAAGTAGATATAAAAGAAGGTAAACCAATGCCCTTTGAAATCTCCATGCTCCACAGGATGCCATATGTTTATACTTCTCTTTGTACATTTTGTATTATTTGGTATTGATACAATGCACACAAAAAGAATGAAAATCACCAGAAGGTATATCAGAGTTACAAACTCCAATGTGATGATTACTTTGATTTTGGCATCCTCATTAGAATACATCTATCAGATGATTTCTAAGTCGGAGACTGCGCTCGTATACATAGCATATTTCTATGAATTCAGCTGGGCTGACACACTAAGGTCCATTGACTAAATCCTTTGAAAAACGACCCAGGCAACAGAAGCTCGTGTGGAAGACACTGTCCTGCATAGATAAGGGTACCACCACAAAACAATACATTACTATCACCATTAAAAACTTAATCTGACAATGTGCAAGCCTGTTGGTTACATATGGATGAAACCAACTAATATTAGAAATATTGAAAAGAGCTACAATACAATAACTGTCTTCAAACGTGGCAACGTCGATTATCTAGACATTGGATACATTTGGGTCAGTCCAGATGAGAAAATAAAAGAATGCTGTGAATATGGGAACAGTTACCCACTCATACATCCTAACATAGATTTATAAGGATGCCTGAATCAGGAAAATCATAGAAATCATACAGTCCTAGAGTGCCACAAAAACGGTACTAGACAAACACGTGGGACTGAAATAAGGGTGCAAGATTATGAACCTGCCAATGATAGACTTCCTATGAAAGAAGTAAGAAATGATATACAGTGATAAATGTAGTGCCTTGCACATGCAACTATAGCAATCATCAGAAGACTTCTGTGACTAGACGGACAGGAGATAGTACAAATGTGGTGTTGTGTGAAAACATGTCAATGCATCTGAATCGTATATGCATTGCTTTGTAGTAACCCAGCAATAGTGAATGCATAGATATGCCTAAATAAATGTTAATTTTGATCAAATGAATACATTATATATTCAAAAAACTTATGAAGTCGAGTTTACATGAAGATAACAAACTAGGTGTAAGAGGTTCCCAGGAGCAGACATATGTCTTAATGTTTGGGTGGCTTTCTACAAGAGCGTAGGTGAACAGGAGTCACTCGAGCATTTGTATGGTCCAATTTGTAAGGGCATTGTGAGAAAAGGAGGGGGCCTCTACACAGAGGCATATTGAAATAATGGTGTCATTTTTACCCCATAGATCTATTGCTGAAAGTAAGTATGTCTATAGAAATATGAGACCATAATAGCTGATAACAGAGCTTTCTACCCATAACTGTTTACCCAATGGGAAGTAATTGCATGAAATTCATATTTCATTGATTGATATGATTCCAAGCTTTGGAGCAGTGATTTTAGGAAATGATTATACCGTGGTTTATGTCCCAGAATAATCCCCCACAAGATTACCTCAGTCCCGGTTTGTAAGAGTATATTTTTGTAGTACACTTATTTTTGACCATTGACATGATGGAAACATGCAATAAATGTTCCATTGTTGACGTTTGGCGAATGCCGTAAAAGATAATGGCCCTCATTACGACCCTGGCGGATTTTTACCGCCATCGGCGGACTTTTCCGCCATGGCGCAAAGTCCCTTTACGCCATGGCGGATGGCGGACTTACCGCCCCATTCCGAGGTCGGCGGGGCGGTAAGTCCCCATTGACCCATTTACCCTTCCCCATTCCCATTTCGGCCCCATAGGGCTCAATGGGAGTGGGGAAGGTGTTAATTACGCCACCGTACACTACGGTGGCGTAATTAACACCGAGGTCCCATAGCGCCATGGATTTTTACGCCCGCAAAAAGCGGGCGGAAAAATGACCATGGCGCTATGGGAACTCGTAGTTGGCGGTAAGGGGTCGGCGCAGCTAACGCTGGCGCAAACCCCTTAGCGCCAGGGTCGTAATGAGGGCCAATGTGTCAATTAAGGAAGATTTCAATGTAGCATGGAATGCTGCTTTATGGCTCACCTAATGTAGATGTATAAAAACGTCAACAATGGAACATTTAGTGGAGTTTGCGTCAACACCTGCAGTATCCATTCATATGCACTTCACCCGCAGTATGCATTTTGCCATAGAGAATGGGAATTCAAATCCCATAGAAATATGGCAACAATGATTTAATCAGCGTACTGGCGCCATAGGATCGTGTTCATTTTTTTAAAAATATATGATGTAAGTGAGGCGAAAGGATGGGCAAAGCCCAAGTGGCAGATTGCACATATTTAAAACGCTCGACAATTGAACGTTTTTCAATGTTTATTTTTTTGTCACCACTAATGCTATAGTACATTACAAGATGGCGGGCCTGTTATTCGCAGGGGCCATAGAGTTTAGAGACGGTCTGAATGTCGCGGCACACACGTGACGTGCACTGCCAGGCAGGGTGGAGCCAATCACTAGCTTCACGATATCTATAAATACATGAATAAACAAACACATGGAATACTTAATAGCCTGAAGAAGCTTGCGAGTCGAGCGGAACGCATGGCGGTTTCCACCCGCTGTGGGTGAGTGCTGCAGTACCCCTGGTCTGCCTAACTTTTTGTAACATGTTTGTTACTTATGATGTTATGAACTATGCACCTTTTTGATTTAATAAAACTACTTTTTAGAATACAATGTGTTGCTGGTGTATGTTAGTGCGTATGAAGAGCTGTACTAAAGTGATAATATGAGGTGTATAGTTATGCTTTGTTTTTGGTGCATTCCATACATTTGTGTGCTAAATGAAAAATGTATTTGTACATTTCCTAATGTTCAATTATCTACAGATGTATTTTCGGGTCTGGTAAATATTAGTAATGCTAGTTTGTGCATATGTTTTTGTTTATAGAAGGATAAAACCTTTTCTGTTGCCCCCTGTGCTTCTGTGCTTTGTTGATGCCACCTGCTGACTGCAGACCTTTATGCTGTCCATGGACTCTAGAGCTACATTGGGTTGAGTAGGATATTAGGAAGTTGTAGAAAATGAGGGTGTACTGGTAAAAACCTAGATAATTCAGTGAAATAACATCATCTGCGCGAGCGTGACTCCTGTCAGAGAAAAAAAAATATGAAAATAATGGCTGCCACCATTAACATGGAACAGGGACTAGGTCCCTTTTCGGATGACGGCGGCCATTGAAAACATGTTCAGAAATGGACACGGTCATCCAAAAGGAGATCTAGTCCCTCTTCCCTTTTAATGGCAGCAGGCATTTTTTTCTCACTTTTTATTTTCTACTGCTGTGGGCGTTAAAGGCAGACTAGTGCCCGGGAAAGGCAGGAAAGGCGGATTCTGGTTGGTCAGACTGTCTTTCCTGGGTGCAAATGGGAGATTGCTATTGTTAAAAAAATAGTTAAAGTGCATCATTTCATTGGAGATTCTTTAATATATGACTAGATAACAGAACAATCTAGTAAATCTAATATTAAATGTAAAATGGGGGTTATGAATCATTTATTGATATTTATTCAATTGTACTAGTTATTAAGAGTATTCATGAAAACATGCTACCTGCTTTAAATAATATATTGGCATACTGTAAAGGACGAAGGTGACCTTGACAGCTTATGCTGAGTCCCAATTCATTTCTTTAATGAGAAACATGGGGTCATAAAGAATACTGATCGGATACAAAATAACTCATTTCATATGAATTTGAGTAATCTGCTAACATTTTGGATTCTGAAAAGATTAAGCAGCACATTGCCTGCACCCTATTAGTTATCTTGATAAAGTGGCAATGATGTAATCCCGTGTTACATCAAATGGAGTAACACATAGATTGTGGACCCTCTTTTAAAATAAAAAAGATGTTCTTTACTTGCTGACCTACTACCACCAATCTTAAATAAGGTAATCAGCCTTCATTATTTAAAAAGTTTGAGACTAAAGCAGGACATCTTATAGTACAGTTTAGTTGTTAATGTTGCATTAAAGTAGTATGAGATACAACTGAAATTAGCAATCATTGCTAAGTGTTTTTCTTTGGAAAAATGAATAGATGTTAATTTATGTGTGGTCTTATTTGCCAAGAATGGCTATTTACTAAACTGTAGCTACATGTTTTTAGCTCCTTAGAGATCAGCTTTTGAGAAGACAGACTATGATTCTAAAACCCAAGCCATAATTGAGTTTAGGCCTTCATTATGTGTTTTCAATCTATGAATCCACCTTTGTTCTTTGTATGCCAAGCTTCACTCTCCCAGATGGTCGGTGATATTTGAAACTATCATTTGGTGTATGTGATTTATTAGCATAGTGTTCAACAAGGGGAGCTCCCGGTGTCCTGCTGCAAACTCAGTGTTCCCATATTCTGGTGCTGACACTTTTTGAGGTCTTGGCAACCTATATCAAACCACACAAGCATTGAATGCAATTAATCACATCTACTTAATAATAAACGTCCAGATGAATGTTTGTCCGATGCAGCCATGTGTAGTAGAGGCTGCCCGAATGCACAGAATGCTGCGCTAGATGGAGCTGTTGACTTAGGATATCCAGTGGTCCAATTCACATAGCTTTTGCCTCTTCTCACCGCTAGAGGGAGCTATAGGTTTAGGATATACAGTGACCCTACTGTGTGAATGAAAACCTGCACTTTGGCCAGTGTACATGGGCCTGGACACTAGCATTTTATACTGTAGTTGGAGAAATGCCTTAGTCCCCACTGGCTGCTCTGCATTTCAAAGATCAAGTTCTTTTCTGTAAATGTGCCAACTTTGCATTTGTCACATGGAAAATGTCCAGTATGGTGTACAGGTTTTTCATTGATCAGGCGTGGGCAACTTGCACACCATACAGCACATTGTGGATATCGGGCAAACCGTGTTTGATGTACTGTACAGACAAAATAATATAGTACTCAAATGCATGTGTATGGGGGTTATTCATTCTAGTTGTTCTATATTCTTGCCTTCAGTGGCTTTGTTGTTCAGGTTTTGTTTCCTGTGTATTTCCACTTACCCAGAAGATGTGAAGATTGAGAATTCATGGAGTTCTCTCAGGTTTAGGAATCAAATGTGACACAGTGATGTTCAACTCTGCCCATCTCACCTACTTAATGATGGCTCTCAAACTTGGGCTTTTCTGATACAGCACCTTAAACTGTTCTCTTCACAGGCAATCAGTCCACCACCCCTTCCTGTGCCTCCTCCCACATTTGCTCCTTTTCCCTAGTTGCTCCACGTAACCAGTATGCTCGCTTCTCAGGACAGCCGTCAAAGCTATCTTTTCAGTGAAACTCTTTAAAGCACAGCTCAACATCCACCTGAAAGCTATAGTAGGAGCTCCCTAAACAGTTTCATACTTCTATCCCAACTAAATGCCTGACCTACCTCTCCTACATTCTGTTCTTGGGACTACTCTATGGTCTATGTAATTTTTAAATGTGTAAATACTGGCATCAGGCCCCAGTGTTAAACAAGTAGTGTTATGTCCTCCAGTTCGTGCCCCAGGATATGTTCTCACTCTTACCCCTTCACAAAACATCACTTAATCAAACAATTATCTTTTGTAAAGACCCCTGACCATAGGACAGCTTCCTCTCTCTATTATTGCCTACTTTCTAAGTCATTTCTGTCTAGTTATTCAATAAATACAGTACAAAAAATAAATAGGTATCAGCCATGTCTGCTCTTGTGATAGTCCCACCATGTGTGGAGCAGGCGCTGTTAGTTTGGGTCATTAAGTCACGGGTTAACCCTTGGAAACATGCAGATAGCATAAATGTGCAAAGAGCTGGTCTGAGACCCTGACCATTTGCACATTTATACTTTGCTGCATGTTCATTTTATGGGAGACGTATTCTCTGTCTTTCTGTGGTATACCTGCTGAATGTGTGCTGTACAGGGCCTGATAACTCCGGGAAAGCCATCAATTGTATATCATTTGGGCTTCATTTAATTTACAGAAAATGGGTCACTTGTAAAATAAGGTATTGTTCTATGTGCTTCATTATGAAACATAAGAAATAGCTCCCACCAGGAATAACTTAAAAATGTCAATAAATAGTGACACAGTGTAAACATGAACTGCGCACCTCTTAGAGGTTATACTAGCAACCCTGCAATGAATCACTAATACAGTGTGACTTGGCACTAATCAAACAACCAGTCATTTGCATAGTTTATATTTAAAATACTAGCATGTATTTTCTGTCTCACAGTAACATACCTAGACACCTAATTACATCAGATATAACACATTTCAAATACAACAAAATAGAAATATAAAGCAAGAACCAAGACCAAACAGAACATGAAAATAATAACAATGAAGAACTTTAGTCCCCCTTTCCGGGGCCCTGTTATAACGTACATAGGCCAACTGATCCTATTCTTGTGGGGGTCAAATCACATAGGGTCTACATAAGAACATGCAATAAAAGTAGTGAACACATTTCCATCCTCAATCAATGCCTAAGCACATCCCAAATGTTTTGGCAGATACTTGAATATAACCTCCTTCGTCAGGACCAAACCATGGTTGACGCTGTGATTAACAATAAGTATAAAAACAAATATGAGAACAATGATATGGAGGGTTGCTGAGAATTCCTGCAGTCCAAATGAGAATCTAAAAAGGGAATCTAAACATGAATCTCAAAAGGAGTCTGAATGTGATTCCATAGTAACCCAAAACAGCAAAGTATAACAATCCAAAATAAAGAAAACACTACACAAAGCCCGCCCGTGAGGACCAAACACAGAATAAGCAAAGATAGCCTGGTGCAGCATTTTGAGCAATGAATCAGGGCATAAATGGAGGAAGAGGGAAGTTTGCAGTCAATAATATATTGATACAGTTATTTGCAGATCGACCGCATTGAACCAGACTTCAAGCTGTTGTGAGAGCAGTTCGAACCAAGTTCAGGTGCAGCAAGTCATGTTGATCCAAGAAGTGAACTTGTGTCATGTCAGGTCGAAAGCAGTGGCACCAGTATCGCTCCCTGTCTTGCTGGTTTGAGATGTGTGGTAACTGCTTTGTAGGGTCAGTGAGTGATGCTTCTGTGGTTTGAGTCGAAGATCGGCAACGGTTCGAAATGGTGATCCTGATGCTTTGTAGTGTGGTTTTATGAAGCAGCAGTTCGAGGTCTAGCTGGGTAAGTAATTTGGCAACTGCTGGTTCGAGTGTCAATCCAGCAATTTGAGTCAGGTTCAGGCGATAAACAGTTGATTCAACTAGAGCAGGTGACAGGCTCTGCGAGGTATGATGCAGCATCGAGTTGGGTAGAGATGAAAGCATGCTGGTTCGAAGAGTTTGGGTGAGTGCCAAAGGCAGCACCACCAAGTCCTTTAGTTTGAAATGTGGAGAACCTGGTTTGAAAGCAGTTTGACCAGTTTGAGGCAATGAAAACAGTGTTCCGTGCTATCTTGGTTCTCAGGATGCTGTAAATCACAATCCATATTGGGCCTTGGGGCAGAGATTGCCTTTTCCTTGGACACTCAGTGTTCCCCTCACTGGCAGAGACCTTTGGAAACATTAACTCTTCCAACAGAGGTCCAATAAATCCTTCCTTATGTGTTCGTCCAAAAGTGAATCAAAGAAGATATGGGAGAGCCCGTCTTTTAAAGAGAAAGGCTCCCAGCTAATATGACTTAAGAATGTACTAGGGGCCCACTCCCTGCTCTTGGAGCAAGTGGGCTTTGCCTTCTGACATGACACCAAGGAAGAGTGAGTAGATGGGAAGGAAAGGTAGAGGGAGAGAGAAACATGATTGTGGAACCTTCCTCCAGCCGTCAAGAGCTCCTTCCACCCACACTAGCCCACCCCTTTCATTCTCAAAAGGATGAAAGGCTCTTTTGGTATGCAGCATACTGCTGGGAGGGTATTTTTGTGTGCATCCTGTGGAGTGGCTATCTCTCTGGGGAGGGTGTTATATTACCCCACAAAGGCACAAACAGAGGCGAACCCCAGGTCTACAGTCTTGTTGGTAGAAGCAGACAGCCTTGCTGAGGCGAACAAACACAAATAATACATCCACACCTGAGCTGGTTTTATAGTGCTGTGTTATCAAATTGTAATTATGAAAGACGCTAGCCACCATAAGGCGTATATTTAAAATGTAGTTTTTGCAGCATTGGTTCATTGCAGCCCTTGCACTGCAGAGACCTTTCTGTCACTGCTATTGTCAGATGAGCACCCATGACTTCTGAACCTGCTCTGTGCCACTGGATAGCAGGCGCAGCAGATCAGGCCACTGATGCAGCAGAACACAGGAGTACACTATGATTTTGGCGTTGAATGTATGAAAGGAGAATCTGATTAGCAGTTCACCCTTTCAGAGATGGAATTACGCACATCATTGTATTAATTAATACCCCAGTGAATCTACACCTTTGCCAGATGGCAATTCCTCACATAAGTGGTTTACATTTAGGGCTATATTCACAGACATGTTTTATAATGGCACAATCCCATCGGAAACCTCTGTGTATCAGTGCCTTAGTCTTTATAGCTAACTGCATTTTTTTTTAGTGGCCATGCCAAATATCAGTTTCAGAGACAATGGGCCTCATTCCGAGTAGGGCGGTAAGGGTTAACGGTCACCGGTAACGAGACCGGTGCCGTTAAACCCTTACCGCCCTACTACGAGTTCCCTTTGCGGGTCATACCTTAACGCCTGATTTTAGCAGGCGTTAAGGACGGGACCTGCAAAGGGACTTTAGTGCTAATAACGGTACCGTAATTTACGGGACCGTTATTAGCGCCTTCCCCATTCCCATTGAGCCCTATAGGAGCTCAAATGGGAATGGGGAGGGGCCCTGGTGAATGGGGAATTACCGGTCCCTTCAACCTTGGAATGGACCTGTAATTATTCCATTCACCAGGGCGGAGTCTGAAAGATTTTGGAGACAGCCATGCCGCAAATAGCGGTGTGGTTACCTCCAAAGTCAGAATGAGCCCCAATGTCTTATATTTCTTGGTAGGCTGGACACAATTATATTGAGTTGCTGTCAAATAGTGTGCCAGAGTTCAGTGTTCAGACCAAACAATTATTATTATTAGTTGCTGCAGAAACATCTTGTATATCTAGATAGGCAGGGAACCTTGTCTTCAGTGCCTGTAACTGAGTGTGCCGTCTTTTAGTGGTGATACTAAATACTAGTTGCAGTGAAAATATTTTGTATTTCTTGGTATGGTGGTATGTATAATATTGGCTGTCTGTAACCAATTGCATTGTCTTTTAGATGTCATATCAAATACTAGTTACAGAGGAAAGAAATGTATATTTGTTTGTATAGGCTGGACATTACAATCCGTGACCGTAAGTCCCTGTGTAGCCTTTCAATTGTCACAACAAACACCAGTGACTGTGCTGTCTTTTGTTGCCAACCCATTTAATAGTTGGTGGGGTAAAATCTTACATTTCTTTGTAGGCAGCATGAGATTATATTCAATGGCTTTAACTGGATGTATGTCTATTGGGTGGCAGAACAAATAAGGGTTGCAGAGAAAAACTATTCTTTTTCTTGGTGTGAGGCACAGTTTATTTTTAGTGAACCAAGTAAGCTCATTGTATTTTAATTGCAATGATGATTACTAGTTGCAAAGAGTTTAACTTGTATTGCTTGACACAAGGAGATATATTCAGTTCTTGTAAGTGTATGTTTGATCTTTTTTTCACCATAGCAAACAACTAGTTACAAAGAAAATGTCTTACGTTTCTTGGTATGCAGCATGAAATTACATTCAGTGGCTTTAACTGTACCAATTTTCTTTTAATTGCATACCAAACTACGAATTTCAGAGAAAGTTCTTATATTTCATGGTAAGATTTGGGAGACTATATGCAGTGACTGTGAGTGACTGCATTGGTTTTAGCTTCCATACCAAATACTAGTAGATAAAAACTATTCTTATATTTCTTTGTAAGCAGGTGCAGACTATACTCAGTGCCAAATATCAGCATGCTTTCTTTGTGTGTCCAAACGACACACTAGTCTTTAGAAGTTGCAGAGAAAGTTTTTGTCATTCTCAGGGGGCAGAAGAATACTTTATTCAGTGGCAATAACTTACTGGGTTGTCTTTTTTAACATACCAAAGACCAATTGTAGAGACAAAGAAGTATGGTATAGAAGGGGAGATTATATTCAGTGACTGTAAATCAGTGCACTACTGTTCAGTGGCCAGGTCCGGAGCACCAGCTTGTCATCACTGCTACTGTAAGTCATTCAACCCAACCCTGGTGCAATTGCAACCTTTAAATTCCCACATAGAATTGACTCATCAGCACATCAGCTCGAGTAGACAATTCCATTTGACCCCGACTCGATTCCAGCTTGACGCTAGACAACAGTGACTGTTGAATCTTCAAACTGAAGAGAACCCGCAATTGACACCGAGAAGTCTTGTTTGATTCCATCTAACCACCAAGACCTTTGTAAAGGTATTATTGAATATTATGATCTGCCAGTACATTCTGGGGCCTAGGGACTGTATACATCATTTTAATAACTTCTGGAACCTCAAGAAGATATTCTTTGAACATTGTGGTCTCTTATTTCATTTTCTCCCCTGTATCATTACCCATAGTGTTGCATCTGATCTCTCTTTTCATATTCTGTGTTCTTTCTACTGGTGTGGGTTTTTACAGTGTTTTCTAGTTAGTTATTTATGAAAATGCTGCATTGATTAAAGTATATATTTGTATAAAAACTTGATTGGACATTAATTTATTTTGGACTGTTATACTGTCTGAGTTGCTACTAAACCACATTTGCACCTCTCTTGAGAATATAGCCTTCCCTCGGCCTACGTTGCCACAGAAGGTGAAGGTGGTATATCTTTTAGCTGTGCCTGTTTTACCTTTATGATTGTTATGGCTCTTGGTTTGCAGAAGTGTGAGGGCATCTACTCATCCTTGCACTGCTGCTGGTAGAGGTCAACTTATCACAGAGTCTGGTTAGCAGACCACCCTTTCTGGAATGGAATTATCTGCTAAAATGTATTATTAATACAAAATCAAAAGAGCTATGTGTTTTACTCCCTTTCTGGAGGGAAATCCTTCAGACGTCATCCAGACAAAAAGGTTAAAACTCATCCTTCTAAGGGTTTGGCTCATTCTCCTGACAGAAATACCTACTGAGGCCGTCTGCATTGCATTACTGCAACCCAGGCTTGTGTTGGATGCTCAAGTCCAATCCCTGTAGGAATATTGCTCAAGATAAAGACGGTATGGCAATAAGCCCCCTAAGAGTTTTGTGGTGTATTTCGATCACAAATTGATACCCAAATATGTAGGGTTTCTGCTTGCATAGTACCAAAATTATCGCAAAAGCCTAGTTGGACTCTGCTTCATCAAGCCGCTACTGAAGTATGCACAAGGTTGCTTGACCCCCTTGAAGCTAAGTTGCTCTAGCACTGCACCAATTCTCAAAACACAAGTGTCTGTCTAAATGATAATTTCCTGCCCATATTCCGGGATCTTTAGATCTGGGCCTTAACACAAGCTATCCTTCAAGCTCTTGAAGGATGTCTGACAGGCAGGGGTCCAGGTGACCTTTTTTTGGCAATTTCTTAGAGGTCACATCATTAAGGGGAAGGACAAGTATCTGAAACCACTTGATAAAAATCAGGTAAGTAACCCATGGTGCCCCGGAAGACCCTCACTTGAGTCTGGGTAGTCTCTATACCCCAAACCATCGCTGCCTGGTATTTTTCACTGACTGGTATTTCTGTAGGTAACTATTCTCTGAGATTTATCTCATTTGGAGGCCTTAAAAGTCAAGCCAGCCTTCTGAATGGCTTAGACACCTGTTCTAGATGGGATAGATGCTCTTCTCTGATGTGCCTGAAAACAGAAATGTCACCTAAGTAAGTTATGTAGAAATCCTCCCTGACCTAGATAACTATCCTCAGATAGATGGCAGGAGCATTATGTAACACAAAGGGCATAGCAGTGAACTGACTGTGCCCTTCTGGAGTGGAACATTCTGAGCTCTCCTTTGCTTCATTAGTTTGGTCAACAAGCCAGTACACTGCTGTGAGTTCAAAGGTACTCCTGAACTCAGCAATGCCTAATCTGTCAATCATTGTGTCTGACATAGCTTTGGGGTGTTCATCTGTCTTGATGACAGAAGTGAGCCCCCTGTAGCCACACAAAAGAAGACTTCAGTCTTCCCACTATTGGATATTTTAGGAACCAGTAGAACACCTCCCTCCCCGCCCCCTTTCATGCTCTTCTCCCCCTGTCAACTCTACTTTTCTCCTCATGCCCGTATCCTCGGTTTTCACATTGATCCCCACCTCTCTCTATCTCACCAGATTTCCATTACTGCCAGATCTTGCCGTTTTCATCTCTATAACATGCGTAAAATTAGACCCTTCCTAACTTTTCACGCTACTAAACTCTTAATCACCTCCTTATCTTCTCTAGACTTTTCTAGTGCTCCATTCTTTTCTTTGATCTCCCCTCCACTCACCTCTCCCCCTCAAATCTATCTACCACTCTGCCATCCACACCCTCTGCCTTCTATCACCTCATGACTCCATCTCGTCTTCTCTTACCTCACTAGGCTGGCTTTCTTTTCACTCCCAACTCAAATTCAAGTTCCTCTGTCTAGTCTACCAAACTCTCTATGGTCTCGCACCTCCATACATATCCTCCCTTCTCACTTTCTATACTTCTTCTCGTTCACTCCGCACCGCTGACCTTTTCCTACTCTCTTCTCCTCCTCCACCCTGCACCCCTTCCCGCTTCCGCTCTTCCCAATTACTCGCTCCATTCCACTGGAATCGCCTCCCTCTCTCCATCTGCTCTTCTTCCTTCTATCCTACCTTTCGCACTTCTCTAAAATCTTATCTCTTTTATTCACCTCCCTAAACCTCCTACTCCTTCTCTCACTTTCGTCCCCCTCCACTCATGCTTAACATCATCTATAATGTAAATTGTTCCTTGTGCTGTTTTCTGGTTGGATTCAATTGTTATGTAATGCTTGTTGTATTTTGGTTGCTCCTCTTGTAAAGCACTTGGGATTAAAGCGCTATATAAATCTAATAAAATACAAATAAATACAGACACGGGCAACCAAGTGGCTTTGAGATGGCCTAATAACTTCTAAGTCCAATATTTTGGAGACTTCCTCCTTAACAGTGTCCTTGACCTTGTCAGAGAGCCAGTGGATCTTTTTCCTCACTAGCTGATTGTCTCCCGTGTCAATATCATGAATGCACCAATCATTCCCCCTCCCCCTAGCACTTGTTCCATTTCCTGTTCTCCGCACTTGCACAATCTGAATGACACAAGGCCTAGTCAGATAGTTATTTTGTCCTCCCTTTGTTTCCCGCTCCTGTCTTGTGATCCCTAGAAACACTTGTGTACAGGAATGTCATAAATGCTACATTATATCATATCATTCTTTGCTGGAATCGGGGAGAACAGACTTACAAAGAGTTCAAGCATCTGCTAGCAGTCTCATAACTGCTGCGCAGTAAGAGTTTGGGAGATTTGGGCTCCCTCTAGACACCTAACAGTGGACACTGTGTGCAACAAGTATGGGAAGCTACCTGTCATCTGTCATGTAATGAGGCTTCAGTCGGTTGACGTTGTTAAAGAAATCAGTCTCACTCATTTATTCTGTAGATGGCAAACAGAGGTGATTTATTCCTTGGCTTGCAAGTCAAGGAACAAAGCAAAGAAATCCCTCCAAGCCCACCTACCTAACCTAACCCGCCTTTCATGCCGGGTGTCTTTATATCCTCATGGTCATATGATCTCAGAAGGTTAAACAAACCCTCCTCGTAGACCTTCCAGCATGTTCCTGCCAGTGAGCAATAGCGTAATTCATAAACCTGTGAGTTTGTTTTGCCAGTCCAGGAATAAAGGTGACATAAAAATGATACCATTCTGGTAGAACATAACTGACAAAGAGGTGACGATTACTTCTGGAAAAGTAATTTCAATTCTACCGTATAGACCGATGGACATCTGACCACTGCCACCATGACAGCATCCTGCATCCCACAGAGGTTTATTGTTTATACCAGTTCAGGTTGCCTGGGTCCATGGGATGTGATCCCCTGTGCTTGCTCCGGTAACTCCAGGGGGGATGGAACACTGTTACTGTGCATGTTCATCATTGATTTTAGCCAAAAAACAAGGTCCTAATAGAGGTCTGCTTAAAAGGAGAAAAACTGAAGGTACGATATCACAGGAATTGGGTATTCATGGCTGAAGTTTATCTGGTAGTTCCCAGTCACTCATACAAAGAAACCCCTTACCCACATTGTTTACCTTGGCACTTAAGATTATCTGTTTATTTATTTTTTATTAAGAAAATCCCCTGTCTCCTTCAGTGCCCCCTTTTGCATTAGTGAACCATCTTTGCTATGAAGTGACTACCTCAATCATTTTATTCCATAGTCATTATTCATGGGGTCCAGGCAAACTCAGAGAGGCCTTTACTGGCCTTTACTGTCCCCCTAAATTATTATATAGGGAAATACATTGTGTTCACCTCTCCTAGCCATCAGATTTTAAATGTTGGCTTGCAAAGTACTGACTCTTCCTGTGATCTCTGCATCATAAGGAATGTTTACATCTGCTCGCTCTTCAATTTTGACTGAGGTATGAAAGGTCTATTGAACAATGTCACCCCACATTCTCTATAGTAACATCTGCAGCAGCAAAAAACTATCCCTAGTAGGAAGACAAAACGAAGTGTCAGACACACAGCAGCAGTTAGGTAAGGTTTCTCAGATATTTAATAGCCAACTGAACATATGACGTTACAGGAGGTACACAAGGTGCAGTGCGATGGACTATCTGGAGCGTTTTCTTCTCTCCATTAACAGTAACCTCTAACACCCGCAAACTCTTTTTCACATCCGTTATCCTTCTATCTTCTGGTAATAATTGCAATAGATTATCAAAGCATCTTAGTAGCGCCTTTGGCCAATTTGACTAAATTTGACTAAATTTCCATATGTAGGCTTACCAACCTCCTTCCCTCTCCAGTCCAAAAAACATAAAACTGGTGGCTTTCAGTCTGCAAGACAAAAAGGACGTCGACCAATGGTACAGAAGCTAGGTTTAGACAGAAGACCAACTTGCCATGTAAAGCAACACCTGATTCTGTTCCATCCCAACAAATGCTATTTCCTACCAACAGCACATGTTCTCTTACTAACATACTAAGACATTGAAACTGGAGAGGTTGTAAGGGCCATCATTTTCAATGGGTACAACATGATATGATATGGCATTTATAACGTGCCTATACACAAGTGTTTCAAGGCTTGACGAGGCAAGGGAGGGGGAACAAGGGGGGGGGGAGACAGACAATGATCCTACTAGGCCAGGTGTCATTCAGATCGCACAAGTGCATGGGAAATGCCTAACCTCAATTCAAGGGTTGTCGCTGGGGCAGAAGATAAATGCTGGGGCCAGATTTCCAGGAGTTCCCAAACATTTCTGTGTGTCACCCAGTCAATTCGCTTTGAAGGTACGCATTCGTCTTTCACTGGTCCATCCACCATACTTCCATAGGTCTCCATAAGGCCACAGGTCTTCTAGAATTCCAGAGTCATTAATGAGAGTTCTTAGATGTCATGTTTGATTTAGTTGCCATACCAAATACTAGTTGCAGATAAAATGTATTTGATTCCTTGGTATGAAGGTGGAGAAAATACACACTGTTTGTAACTCAGTGCATTGGCCATCATTACATGTTTGGAAGTGCAGAAAAATAGTGGCGGTAATTCCGTTACTGCCACTTTTCCTGCACTGCCAAAATTACAACTTTGCCGGTGGAGGTTGACTGATTTACCTCCAGACAAGAGCTGGGGGTAAATCAGGCCCTCAGAGGCAATAAACAGCCAATGATACCGGCACTGGTACTAACGGTGCCGGTAATACTGGCAATCCCCATGGAGTCCTATGGACTCAATGGAATGGGGATTTACCTACCATTGTTGGCACCTGTTATATCCTGGAAATTTCAGGATATCGGGTGCTGGTAACAGTAGGTCAATTTGCCGGTGTCCTGCCTGAGTTACCAGCGGGATACCAGCAAACCTCTAATGAGGGCCATTTTCTTTTAGTTGCCATATCATATACTAGTTGAGGATGAAAAGTCTTCTATCTCTGGATGGGCAGGAGGAGATCATATTCTGTAGCTGTCACTAAGTGAGTTGTCTTTTAGTTACAATACCACATACAAGTAACATATCTTATATTTCTTGTTAGGTGGAAGGAGACTGAATTCAGCTGCTTCAAAGTGCGGTTTTCTTTTATTTAGTTGCCATGATACATATTACTTGCCAATTAGAAAATCTCACTTTTCTTAGTCAGCTGGTTGAGATTAAAGTAAGTGCCTAAAACTAAGCATATTGGCCCTCATTACGACCTTGGCGGAGATCCATGGTGCTATTTGCACCATGGTCCATGGCGCTAAGCTGCCAACTCCGCCATGGTGGTTGGCGGACTTACCGCCCCATTCCGACCTTGGCGGGGCGGTAAGTCCCCAATCCCCATTTACCCTTCCCCATTCCCATTTTTGCCCCATAGGGTATAATGGGAGTGGGGAAGGCGTTAATTACGCCACCGTAAATTACGGTGGCGTAATTAACAACAAGGTCCCTTAGCGCCATGGATTTTTCCGCCTGCAAAAAGCAGGCGTAAAAATCACCATGGCGCTACGGGAACTCGTAGTCAGGCGGAAAGGGGCGCCAAGGTTTACGCCTGCGTAAACCCCTTTCCGCCAGGGTCGTAATGAGGGCCATTGTCTTTTAGTTGCCATACCAAACATTAGTTACAAAAAATGACTGCAATTTCTAGTCAGCCAAGATATTATGGCTCTGAGTCCTCTGCCTCGTAATTGTTATACCCAATACTAGTAGCGAGAGCATTTGGATTTTTCTTGGATGACATGGAGAAATTATATTCAGCAGCTGGAATAGAGATGGGAGAGTCAGATATATCTTGGCTAGGGAGGAGCCAGGGCTGAGCCAGGGGGTTTGGCCTGGATCTTATTGCCAAACGTGAGCTAAGCCAGGGATATGGACATGCAACACCGGGGGGGTCTGTGTTAGGGTTTAGGGGAGTACAAAATCAGTTAAAAGGTGCTGGGGACAAGAAAGGTGGTGTGAGGGGGCTGAGCAAAGGGGTATGAGGGGCCCTGGGGGACAAGAAATGCAGTGTGAGTGACCGGGGTTTCTAGAAAAAGAGTTTTAGGGGGCTGGGTTATGAAAAAAGGGGTGTGAAGGTGCAAGGGGCAGAGAAAAGGGTTGTGAGGAGGCTAGGGGAAGATACAATGGTTTGAGGGGGACTGGGTTCTGAGAAAAGGGGTACAAGGAGGCAAGGGGCAGAGAAAAGGGTGTGAGGTGTCTGGGGGCCTAGAAAAGGGTGTGTGGGGCTGGGGGCAGGCGTAAGGGGTGCAAGGAGACTGGGAGCATAGAAAAGGGACGTGAGGAGTCTTTGGGCTGAGAAAACGGGTGCAAGTGGTCTGGGGCCGGGCAAAGTGGCGTAAGGGGGCTGGGACCAAAGAAAAATGGGTGCAAAGGTTCTGGGGGCTATGAAATGAGGTGTAAGGGGGGCATGGGGCTGAGAAAAGGGGTTCGAGGGGCTGGGGCAGAGAAAAGGTGTCAGAGGGGAATGGGGCTGAGAAAAGTATTTCAAGGGGGGTTGGGGACAATAAAATCAGTGTAAGAGGGTTTGAGCCAAGAAAAGGCATAAAATAGGCTGTGACGTGCGAACAAGGTCTGGGGTCCTGGGTGGGCTGTAGGGGTTTGCAACACTGATTTTGTCGAACGAAGGGGGGGGGACTGGTGGCACTCTGGGGGGTTCTGGATGTTGGTGTGGGTATGTAGGGCTCAGACAGAGAAAGGAGTGTTTAGGGTGCAGGGATAGCACCAGTATATTTTGATGTTTATGGGGAAGGGTCAGAATGTGGGAGAGGATGAGGAGAGAGAGCACAAAAAAGTTGACTGCAGGCAGGGGAGTTTTCTTTAAATGCACCACCTCAAAACAGGAGCATGTTTGCATGACTTCCTGTCCTGGCCTCCATGCGTCCTGTCCCATCCCAGCCAATGAGTGGCTGGGGCGGGACAGGAAGTCAGGTAAGCAGACTCCTGTTGAGCTGTCAGCACTTCAGGAGCATTTCTTTTTTTTAAATAATATATTTTTTATGTTACAGTGGCGGGCACCTGCATGGGTTCATGACCAGCTCCTGTTTTGGGCAGTCATTGACCCAAACTGAGAGTCAGGCCAGATGTCATGCCGCCGAGCTCCTGGCATCTATGGAACCGCTGGCGACGCGGAACTTAGTCCCGTTCGCCGGCAGCTTTCGGCCACGCCCCCTGTTTCCTGGTTTTACTTTCCTTCTGTTCCTATTGGTTGGGCGCGCCGCAGCCCGGTGTTTTAACTAGCCACTTCCGGGTCACGGATGCGTCGCAACGCTTCCGGTTTCGTACGTTAGCCCTGAGTTAATTGCTACCTGTTGCTATCTTCCTGGGTTACTCGCTTTTCCGCCGGTCGGGTCCTCGTGCCCAGTCCGGCTCCCTCTCTGTTCTTCCTTTGTCCTTCCACTGGTCCTATCTGCCTTTCTCTCGCTCCCTTGGATTTGTTTCACTCGGCCGCCTCTTCTGCCCTCCTTCCAACTTGCTTACCCTCCCTCCTTCCCATCTTCACTCACCGCTTTTCCTCCGCTTGTCTGTTCCGCTTGCTCCGTCCTTCTGTTTCCTACTTCCTCTCGCTCTGCTCCATACCTTCCGTGTGCCAGTTCCCTGCCTTGTCCATTGGACTTGCTCTCGCCTTCCTTCTGGATTGTTTGCTGTGATCTTCCGTGTACCAGACTCCGGCCTGTTCCCCTGGACTGCCTTTGCTTACCGTTTTGTTACTTCCACTTCTAGCCTTGTGTACCAGATCCCCGGACCGCTTACTGGACTGCCTGTGTTCTGGGGGGGTTCACTCCACGTGTTGCCTCCAGACACTTTCCACCAGCTCTCACCCTTCAAGGATTCCTAGTTCCACACCTCCAAGGCACCCGACGTTAACACAGGGTTTTTTTGGCCTAAGGCTTTTTCCCCTCTTGGTCGATCCCGGGGGAGGGGCCCCCTGGTCTCCCCCCTTGGGGGGGCACGGTGGCTTCCTCCTGGGGTCGTCCCTATCTACATAAAACAAAGGTGCGATCACGAAGAAAGGAAAAAAAGGGTTCTTGGAAGGAAGAAGAAGGTGAGGAGTCGGGAGAGGGGGAGATCTCAGAATCTACACTGTCGGATGAAGATATCACCGACCCCGGTGACACCAGAGCCCCGGTTTTGACCTGGGCCGGCCGGAGCCCCTCTCGGCTCGCCCAGCTCTATGGCTGTTACGTAGTGAGTTGTCTTTTATTGCCATTTTAAATATAAATAAATATTTAAAGCGAGAAATGCATATTTCTTGTTAGGTGGGATTAAATTACGTGTGCGAGCTTTCAGTGTATGACCAAATACCAGTTATTAATAATTGAAGAAAAATGTCTTATTGTTTTTGATAGGCAGGATGGTATTATGTACAGTTGCTGTACCCAACTTTGTTTTCTCTTAGTGTCAATAAAAATACTGTTTTCCGAATAAAGGTCTTACATGTATTGTCTGGCATGCACAGATTGTATTAAGTAGCTGAGCACCAGTGTGTTGTCTTTTAGATGCTTTACCAAAACTAGTTGTAGGGAAACAATCGTGCATTTTTTGGAGGGCAGGAAGAGTATTATTTTCTGTTACTGTCAGGTAGCTTGCCAGGTAGCTAAACCACATTTTAGTTATCAGTAGTTGCAGAGGAGAGAAAAAGTCTTATTAAAGGGAAGGAGATTATATTGGGTCACTGTAACATATTCTTGTTGTTTAATGGCCATGACAAATACTAGCTGCAGAGAAAAGTCTTAGATTTCTTTGCCAACTCAACCTTTCATCCTTCCGAGGTTGAAAATTGAGTACCAATTTCGGTTTGGTTATATTGTATGCAAATATGTGCTCTGTAAAGTGCTTTGGATTAAGGTGATATATAAATAACACATTATTATCATTATCATTATCATTATTCTTGGCAAATTAGAGAGATTTGTGTTATGAGCCTTTTACTGAGTGTGATGTATTTTAGTGGCCCTACCAAATACTGAACACGTTTTACATGTATTCATAGGCGGGATAGGCTTATATACAGTGGCAGCATGTAACTGTGCAACGCTTTAGTGCCCATACAAAATAATAGTTGTCAGAATTTGCTCTTAAAAAGTCTTAACACTCTTGTCAAGCAGAAGTAGATTGTCTTCAATGCCCGTATTTGAACATGCAAAATGCCATCTTCTTGCGGCTTCAGAGAAGTGAACCTTCAGAGTTCAAATATGTCTGGAAGATGTAAATGTTCCCTGTGCAGAGGGAGCCACGTGGAGGATGTTCACCCCACTGTCTCTCGAGAAAAGAAGCAGCAGATTTACAAATTTGTATCCATTGATAAACTGAGATGAACAAGTGTGTTGGTTCTATTTCTGGAATGTTCCGGTTCTTCTCCAACACCACCCACAGATGATTTGTCTTTGAATGATGACGGTGTTGACAAAAAAGATTGTGGTGATCTATTTGAATTGATCGTCCACAATATATAATTTTGAAAAACAGTGATTCCAATGAGGAGAAGCAACAGCATAAATCCACACTTTCAGTAATAGGAAAAACGGACACAAGTACTGTGCCACAATTGCACAATGTCTTTCAAAGAAAATCAGTCAGATCTAAAAGTGCACAATGGTAGTGTGTAGCAGGCACAGCCCCCCATCTGCCACCCTCAGCATCATCTTCATGGTCTCAAGAGTGCAGGATGACATGCCTTCTAGCTCCAGCAATAAAGTCAAAAGTGTGGAAGTTCTTCATCCTACAGGACCAAGAGTTACAACACCTCACCACCTGCAAGCCCTGTTTCAGAATGCGAACCCCATATTTGCTGTTTCATGTGAAGCAACTGTATGCACCGGACTTGGATGAACCCAAAAGACCTCTCCTGCAGCCCACTGACTGCCAGAAGCCAGTCATCATGCCACCCCCAGTTTGTACTGTCACCCCAGAAAATATTTCTGCTATAGCTCTTGTGACTGATTGTGGTAGGACAGACTGAATAGTTACATGTTACCATTAGTGTTTGCGCTACTACTGTTATGTTTTTATGTCCTGCTCCTGCTCTTTCAAAACCATAGTGAGCCATTACCCAAAAGGACATAAAGTAGTATCCTTGAAAGTTCAGTTATCCTTTTAAAATTAGCATGTTTGGCCTTCTCTATTCTAAGTTAGTTGTGTGAGGACAGAAACATGTGGAACATATTGCCTTTTATTTCTTGCATCTGAATTTTTTAATAACAGTGTCCGAGTTACTAATTTTAGCAGATTGTACCTAGGTTGACCATCTTTCATTGGTTCTATGATATGATCGCTGAAAAAATCCAGTGGCATAAAGTGCGACTGTTTTGAAAGAAATGTTGCACGTTATATTCGGGGGAGACACCCCGCGCCTCCCCCATGCTCCCATACAATAAATATTTACCTTCACCCACCCCCACATATATTTGAGCGAAAAGTGCAAAAAATGTTAATAAATGTGGTCTTTATTTCCGCAGGATTTGTTGCGGCAAACAAATCACTGGATACACTTTCATTATGGTCCCAATCAATACCTTTAACTGAAAACCCTTTAACTCCTTTCACAGCGTTTTCACTCCTTTTCCAGCTCTTTATCGGGCGCAACTAAGAGGCATTTGCTAAACATTGTGATGCCCTGGAAACACTTGGAGAGCCACTGCCACAATAAATGTGTGTGGACCATCATGTTGTCTTCATGGGCAGTGACTCAAACTGCCCTCTTTCTGCCCTTTTGCCCAGTTCTCAGTCAGCTACCTACACGAGGGCAAGGTATTGGTTGAGCATGTGCCCGTCCATGGCATCCACCAATGTTGTTTCATTCAGATCCCCCTAATGATGGTTATCAGGTCATGCAGCCAGTACATGTCTGCATGACCCACATTTCATTGGCACACTGGCAGGGATACTATAACCACCAACAACAACCTGCAATGGTGGTTGTGCTCGGGCTGGTATCAATGCCCCACTGGCAGAGTATCCAGTGAGGATAAAGGTGCTTTTCAGGCTGATATGATATGATATTTTATTTATATCACGCTAATGCATAGGTGTTTCAGAGCGCGAGCAGGCAGAGGGAGGGGAACAGGGGAGAACAAAAACAACGATCTTACTAGGCACAGTGACATTGATAACGCTCAAGTGCATAGGGAAGGGAAAAGAGGGAAAGTGCATGGAAGGGGGGAGAAAATTGGAAAGTGCAGAACATGAGTGGGTGGAAGAACAGATTGATACTTGTGCTGGGGCATCTAGGACTGATGATGGGCATGTATGTCTTCCAAGGGGCCCCTGATCTCATTGCCATCTCCAACATTGGTGTATGATGTACTAGAGGGGTCACCAGAAGTTGGATAGGACATTGATTCCATTTCATGTGCTTTTTATTATTACATTATTCCTTTCTTGTTACACGCAGCACGCCCACAGGACTAAGTGTGCCCACAGAATGACAGACAGCACAGCGAAAGTACAATTCAAGAGATTGCCATAGTCCAGAAACAAAAAAAAAACAGCTTTTTCTTATGGACTACCTAGTCCTTCAATTTAAAGAAATAAGTCTTTATGGCCTTCTTGAAGTTGGTGAGACATGGAATGCTTTGTATGCTGGGTGGGAGAGAATGCCAAAGGCCTGGTGCACAGGCATCAAAACAGGTGCATCAAGGTTTTTCCTCTTAAATCAGGGAGAAATTAATTTGTTGGGTCCATTAGAGCAATGGAGTTTCATGACTGGGGCATTATGCAACCGCATCCACCGGTAGTCAGGTGCTTTCCTTGTAAGACATGTATGTGTGTGAGAGAGGATTTTCTGGGATATATGATGATAGGCTGGCAACTAGTGCAAGGATCTCCTTGGCTTGGTCATATGATCTGTTCTGGCCAGCCCACATACTGCTTTCACAGCTCGATTTTGAGCTACCTGCAAGGTTTTTAAATTACCTTCACAGGTGCCAACAAGTACGCTGTTGCTGTAGTCGATTCTGGTGTTAATCAAAGCAGTAGCCACTGATGATTCATTAGAGGAGGAACAATATGGCTTGATTTGCCTTAACAGCTTAGTAGAGTAAGCAAATTAAGCTTTTGTTTGCATGATATGTTTCTTCATGGTGAGACCAGAGGCAAGATAGACTCCTAGCGTCTTCACCAAAGGGCTGACTTGGATGATACAGTCCTGGGAGGGAGTATAAGGCAGCGGAAGAGATTGTTATTTTGTTAGCATCTGTTAATCTCAGGGCGTGTATTAGCCGATTTCCTGGACACCACCCTGCGGCTCCTACTTTGGATAATGTTCTGTCGTCTAGTAAAATTTACTACATGTTGGTTAACTTGGAGGCCTGGGGATTTATCAGGGCATTTGAAGTTATTAAGAGGGTGGAGAATGATCAGCACCCCTTAAGTATGGTGGTGAGCAAAGACTTCTGGGGGGACCGAGGAGGGAGTAAGGTTGCTCAAGACGGCAAAGCACCTGTCCCTGATTCACATGGACAGGCATGAAAGAATGTGAGGCGGGGTTGTTTGGATTTGGAAGGAGTTCTTCCACAGGTGTATACTGCCATTTGCCCCCTCCTTGAGGCCTTTGTGAGGTTGGGGCCGAGAGACGCCACCACTTTGATTAAATTCCATGAGGAAATCATAGCGAAAGTGTGAGCTCATTGCTCTAAACCTGTGAAAGCAGCACACAACGTAATAGAGAAAGTGACTCTCTGGTATGATAGGGAGTGTCAGGAAGCCAAGGGGCAGCTTATAGCGGGCACTAAGAGCAAAGGGCCCCAGAGGTGTGTTGTGGTTAGGGGGGCAAGAGCTGATTATTGTATGATGCTGAACGATAAGAAAAGGGGGTGACATGAGGACTTATGGAGGGCTCTTCTGGAAGCAATTGGCCATGGGTATTCTAAGTATTTCTGGTCTAAAATTGGAGAGTCAAATTCAGTTGTATGGTTCAATTCCGGAAGCAGCATGTGCAGATTATTATGGTGACCGCTACCGAGAGGACTGTGGGACTTCGATGGAGTCGTGTACCTAAAGGAACTGTTTTGCTCCAGCTTTGGTCCCACCTTTGTCCCCTTTGATGTTCACTGAGGCCTAAGAGGAGCTGGCGCTGGTGCACCAAAAGTTGGGTAAGGCTCCAGGCCCGGATAGAGTACTGATAGACTTTTTTAGAAATTAGACCTTAGTCTGGGTACCCTATTTGAAAAAATTATTTAACGCAGTGTTGGTTAGCATGAAGGTCCTGTGGTATTGGACCACGGCTGAAATCGTCCCTTTACATAAAAATGGGTTGTGTGATGACCCTGTTCATTTTAGGCCCCTTTCCTTACTGGATGTTGGAGGGAAGACATTTGCCAGGGCTCTCCTATTCCATCGGTATGACTGGGTTCTGAGCACTTGAGTAATAGACCATCGTCAGGCAGGGTTTTGTGAGGACCTGAGTATGATTGATTAAAGCCGCCAACTTTGTTTGGTTTGTGAGAAATAACCGGTGCTCAGAAAGGTAAATGTTTACACAGTTTTTTTGGATCTACGTTCCACCTTTGGTTCGGTCGCGTGGGCGCATTTATGGTAGGTACTTGAGGAGCTAGGCTTTCGCACTGCTTTGCTCTCAGGTATTCAGAGCCTCTATAGAGGGAATTTGGCAGTGGTCCATTGGAGCCCTGATGGGAGCACATCCTGCAGCATTGACATCCAGAAAGGAGTGCGGCAGGGATAAGTGCTGGTTTCTAGGGTGTTCTGTATCTTCATTAACACAGTTTTGAAGAGGCTCTTGGCTGTTCAGACTGAAGCCCCTTGGCTGGCAGATGATAAGGTCCCTGCATTGTTGTTTGCAGATGATGCAGTGCTCCTCTCTCTTACACCTGCTGGTGCGTATAAACAATTGGAGATTTGTGTGGCTTTCACCAAACAGAATGGGCTTTCCCTGAATATTACTAAAACTAAGGCCAGTATTTTCGATGCTAATCCCATGAAGAAGCAAAAGCATCTATCTCTCTCCCCAGAGGATGGTGTGATTGAGCAAGTCCAGTCATACGATTATTTAGGTTTGAGAGTTATGGCGTCATGTAGTTGGAAAATGGAGATTGAAAAGGCCAATCTCACCTTGGTCAGGTATAGCAGCGCTCTTACTAGATTTACCAATGAGCATGGGAATGAGGGGCAGTGCAGGTCTGGCTGGAGGCCTACAAAGCCCAAACACTCCAGGCAGGTTTGTACGGGGTGGAACTCTGGGGATAAGTGGATATTCAGCCCCTTGTATTGGCTGAGACCACATTTTTGAAAAATATTCTTGTGTTGCCCACTGCTGCCCTGAATATCCCAGTGCTTTTGGAAACTGGATTAGACGGGTTCAAGACGATCTGTAAATTGCGCTCTCTCCTCTATTGGGCCCGTCTGTGGGCCAATCATCATCTATTTAAATATAAAGAGGCAGTCATGGATGTTGTGTCCCAGCAAGGGAGCAGCTCTTTAAAGTGGGCTGCCCATGTGAAACGTTATTTGGGTTTGCTGGGGTTGGAGAGTATTGGCCAAATCTCTCAGTGATTACATCTGTTTCCAAAGAAGTGGTTAAGAGTGCCGCAGGGACGAAGGCCCAGGAGGATATCTTGGCAAAATCCAGGGCCTCTGAGCAAGTGGCTCGATATCTTATAATTAAGAAATGGGTGGGTTGCGAAGAGTACCTGGATTACGTTTCCCTTAAGAATACCTAAAGTTCGGTATTGGAATTCTACCAATTGCTGTATTTTGGCACATATGGAACAATGCCGTGTTGACATCATGTATTCTTTGTGGCGAGCCCAAGGATATTGTTCCACATTACCTATTACTGTGTCGGGCCACTAAGCCTTTGAGGAAGAGCCTTTTGAAGCCCTTGTTTTTATGTCACGCCTGCAGGTCATTAGGTGATGCCATGGCAATGTGCCTGGATACTGCAGACGCAGAGGCTGTCCTTGCTACCATTAGTTACTTAAGATGGGCAGGAAAAATACATATTAGAAAGGCTAAGTTAGGAGAATAATGCCTTGGGGTAGAAAAATGCTCTTGCCTGAGCTGTCATTTCTGGTAAAATGTTGATCCTGCTTTATTTGCCTTCTCTGGTAAAATGATGAATTTGTTTTCTGATTGGAAGTGTTTTATGAGCTTAGAGTTTGTGATGCTGTTTATATTTGTGGTTATGTCACATGTGTATTGCTTTCATGACTTTTTTGTCAAATTAAAGCTAATAAAGTAAAGATATTAAACTGAATGTACTTGACCTCAAGTTTTTGTGTACATTGATTTGAACCTTAATCATCAGTTCTGTTTTGTTATTATTGAGGGCCAAGAAATTAGTAGTAATCCAATCCTGAATCAGGTCAACTAGCTGATTAATTATGGCTGTGTCCATGTCATAGTCCCCAGTCAACTCAAAGACCACATGGGTGTCATTGGCATAGTTGGTATATTTAGTACCAACGCCATCCAGGAGATTGAAGAGCAGGCGGGTGTATATATAAAATAGGGTGGGGGAAAGACAGTCACGCTGAGGGACACCACGAGACAACAGCTCAGGGGGGCCTATAATCCATCAGTGGCCACTCTAGCCGAACCTGGACCAAGAAAGGAAGCCATCCAAGAGATGGAGGGTTCAGAGCAATTCACAATATTTCCTAACCTCTCAAACAGCAGGGCATGATACACAAGGCAAAATTCTGCCGAGAGGTCAAGGAGCATCTGAAGGGCAGCCTAGCCACCATTCACAATTTCAGCCATATTTGCCACTTAATCAGGCATTGCAGTTTCGGTGCCATGCAATGCACTGAAACCCAACTGGCAAACATTCAATAGATTGTATTTGTCCA
This sequence comes from Ambystoma mexicanum, assembly GCF_040938575.1. Lineage (NCBI taxonomy): Eukaryota > Metazoa > Chordata > Amphibia > Caudata > Ambystomatidae > Ambystoma > Ambystoma mexicanum. The sequence goes on from NC_090932.1 coordinate 811,288,879, forward strand.
TGTGTTCTTGGACTTGCAGTCCCCCTGTCAAGGATAGTAAGTAAAACAGGAACATTGCTGATAGGGCAGTAATTACCGGAAAATTCTGGGTCAAGAGTCTTCTTTCCCAATATCAGAGTTATCTAAATGTCCTTGAGACAAGGTGAAACCACCGACGTGAGAAAGGAGGAGTTCACTATCTCAGTAACAGACGGCACAAGACAGCCGATGGAGTCTTCAATAATGCTGGCTGGACAAGCAACTCGAGCACAAACAGAGGGCTTCAGTCCCTTCACAATACTTATGAGCCTGTCTTCCATAATTTGGTTTAGCCAGAATTTGGGTGGTGCGCAGGGACAGTCAGTCAACACATTATCATCATTCAGTAAGTCACTGACAGAGCCAAGTGGATTCAGGCAGCGAACATCAGTAGTGGCCTGCTATGTCTTTATTTTGTGAAAAAACAAATTTTGAATCTTTGCGCACCACGTGCCACTCTTATATCCTGCAGGACATGTGCCTTTCTTTCCCTCTAACTCTCTAAGAATGGTGAGCAATTCTCTTTGGTTCGATTTGTCATTAGTTATCCTGCTTTCAAAGTTATCTTTCTTAGCAGTGAGGATGGCAGATTTGTAGTTAACCGCAGCAACTCAGTAGGTAGCGAGGGTCTCCTGGCAAATATGTTTCACAGTTCTTCTTAGTTCTCCTATTTATTGATTTATTTATTGTTTATTTGTAATGCCCACTATACAGCAAAAATTGTGTTTCAAGGCACATCAAGACAAGGGGGGGGGGGGTGAGAAAGAAGGTATAAGACAAAAACAAACGTTCTTAAAAGGTTTTGAAACATTCAGAACATACAAATGCTATAGCATGAGACAAGCGGAGAAAAGGAGGAGGGGAAGTGCAGGAAGGGGGGAGAAGGGAGGAGAAACACACAAAAACACACTGACTAGGTCATAGGATGATTTAGCACGTGCACGTATTGGACATGAAAATAGGGAAGAAGGGGAGGAAGGGAGGTGAAGAGGGGGTTGGGGGGGAGGTGTACAAAACATGAGAATACAAATAAAAGTGTGGGGATAGGTAAGGTAAACAGCAAACGGAAAAAAAACAGACATGCAGTTAAGACAATCAGGTAAAAGTGACTGCAGACTGGAAAAGCATTCCCTCATGGAATGAGGGGCTACATCAAGCATACAGACAACAATAAAACAATCAGGTAAGGCTGATTACAGCCTGGAATAGCCTCGCCTCATGGAATGAGGGGCTACAACAGGCCTGCAGGCAAGCAAATAAGACTAGGAACAACCTTCGAGTGGGTGCACAGGGCATGGGAGCCGCGCCATATGGTGCAGTGGCAACATCACATTTCCAGGTACAATGGGCAAGGTGCAGAATTTAGGAATGTTGGCCTTAAGGTGAGGGGGGATACATCAAATATTCAAGGAGGAGAGTGTCCAAGAGGGTGCATATAGGTTAGAAGAGAGAAGCACAGGGCAGAGAATGACAAACAGGAGACAGAGGAGGGAGAAAGGAGAAAGGGGAGAGGGAAGGAATGGGAATCTGACAGGGTATGGGAGGGCAGCAGATACAGAGGACAGCGAGTGCAGGGTGCCAAAAGAAGGGAGCACAGATAGGAAGCCAACCACAATGGGGTGAGGGGCAACAGCAAGTAAAGCAACAAGAGGTGATCAGACAAGGAAAAAGAGAAAGTAGTATGTATGAGAGGCGCAACTCATGATTGCCCACAAAATACAAAAGAATCACGCAGTAGAGAGAAAGCGGTACAGAGTGGTAACGTGCCAGGAACATCAGTGCTCACAGCTGGGGTTCAGCCGAGAGGGAGGGTACAGGCCAAGGATGCAGCTCAAGTAAAGCAGAAGTCATGCACCACCAAGGAAGTTTAAAAAAGTCAGCCTGAGTCAAGTGCCGTAGTGCACAGCCACAGGCGAAAAGGATTCACTGCAGCAAGGCCAGCCAAGGGAGAATTGCAACTCCAAGTTAGCGTGGCAGGGACATTAAACACAAAGTGCCGCGCCGGTACAATATGGTGGAGTCAGAGGCATGCCAAATGGAAACCAAACGCCTTGCACGAAGGGCACCAATTCACTACACAATGCTGCAGTGACTCAGCGGAAACCCCAAAGAGAGTCAGGCACACCCCAGGAGGGGTGAAGGGTTTGCAAAAAGAAAGCAAGGGCAAAGATCAATCACTGAGTTGCATTCATGGCTACCTGCCACAAGACCCTCCTTCAGGCATGACAAGGGTGGCCCCAAGACAACCAACAGGTAGACGGAGCTCCAGGTGAAAGGCTGTGGCCGGCACACCGGCTATGGCTGGACAGGCAAGGCAGGGAATAAGGCCTTGGTGTGGGCCTTAGTGGAGAGCCAGCTACACCTGCCGACTCACCCTGATTGGAAAAAAAGAAGATTTTGGGGTGCAAATCTGCCTGCAGCAGAACAAAAGTTGGAGAAGCATTGCAAACTGCAGTTGATCTACATGGTGGCAGCCATGTTGGAAAGGCAGGGAGCCTTGGATCCTCGTGCTACAGGACCCTTCTTCATGCCGGTAAACAGAGACTTTAAAGTGAGGGGACATGTATGCTGTGGGCAATGGGCAAGGAGATGGTGGGAGAGTGCCCATGGAGCCCACAACCTGAAACCTCCCTCGGATCTCATCAAGGCCAGAATGGGACAAAGGCCTTGGTGTGGGCCTTGGTGGGGAGCTGGCTTCGCCTGCTAGCTCATCCCAATTGGACAAAAGAAGTTATGCGTGGCCAATCCACCTCTAGCAGAACGAAGGATGGAGCAACACTGCAAGCTGCAGTTGATGTGCATATCAGTGGCCATGTTACAAAGGTATGGATCCTTGGATCCTAGTGCTGCAGGGCCCTCGTTTATGCTGGTAAATTGAGATGTTGAAGTGAGGGCACCTGCAGGCTGTGGGCAACAGGCTAGGAGATGTTGGGAGAGTGCCAATGTAGTCCACACCCTGGAACCTCCCTCGGATCTCCCCGAAGAGAACCAAGTTTTACCTAAAGTTTCTGTCTTTATCTTCTTAATAGTCAAGGTTGCCAGTGTGTCAAGTAACCGAAGTAGTGATGATCCAGAACAGACTCACTAAGACACTTGTCTCATTAGATTGAGCTAGACTGGAAATCATGGGAAGTGCCAAATCTGCAAAGGCCATAGGAGAGGCCTTTCTGAGATTTATCACTATAGATTTCAGTCAAGGGTGAGTATTGGCCTTTTTACAGACCACTGGAGGAAGGAAATTAAAAGAAAATAAATAATGGTCCATCCATGGCCTAGAAGTAACAATAAGAGATGTAACTATGAGGTTATGGGTTAACACCAAATTGAGAGTATTTACCTCTCTATGAGTAGGATCTTTAACCAATTGAGGGAACCCTATTGCCTGAAGGACAGTAAGAAGAGACACCTTATCCAGATCATTACTATTATGTGTCCAGAGATTAAAATCTCTGAGAATAACAATATAAGTAGTAGCCTTTACAACGTCATCTATCAAAGTAAGTAGTTGTTCTTCGAAGATTGGAGTGCTGGTGGGTGGACGATAAATAACTAAAATACAAATAGTTGTGTTGTGGTAATCACTTAATTTAATCAGAGTGTATTCGCAACTTTCTAAAGCAGTGAGGGTGAGCACGTGTACATTTAAAATGTCTCTTAAAATAAGCGAAGTACCACCGCCTATGACCTCCACCCGATCTGTCCTAATAATGTTATACCCAGTGAGAATGGTTAACAAATCTGCATGATTTGTAGTATTGGATAGTCAGGTTTCAGTCAAAGAAATAATTTTCAGGTCCTGTGTCGTAATTAAATCAGCCACCTCTGTGACATGTTTTACGACAGAACGGGAGTTTAAGAGGTCTAGTTTCAGTTTGTCATAGGTTACTCGATCCGCAGACAAAATAGAAGCAGTGGTATTGTCCACAGAGGAAAAACTACCAAAGGGGTATAAGGTAACAGGAATAAAATAGGTAGGTAAATGGGCCTCCAGTGTTGATGCATGTAACAATTTTGAGTGTATTAAGTTACCCTTTTCTGACTGGTCTTCTATTCTAGAGACTATAGTGCTATTAACTCTAGTTTCTACAAGAGCAGCATCAGTGATATTATTAGTTGGATCTATGGGGATCAGTGGCGAAATAAATGTCGCCATATAGCACGCAACTATAATGTCAGACCGCAGTGTGTAATAAGTGGGCTGACCATTAGTGGACCAGTTCCAAGATGTATCATAGTTGCTTTTCTTGCCTCCAATTGATGCATAATAAGTAGCAGGAGATCACTAATGCTAACAGTGTAGTAAGCACAGATGATGAAAGCAACACAATTAGACTTACTAATGATATACCGCGTTTGAAAAGTGGACACTCCGACACAAGCGACACAGACCGGCACAGACTGGTTGGACCCTGATGCCCCGGAACTGATGCGCCTGGGGAAAAGAAATAGCATAAGGACTGTGTGGAGGAGGAAATATTGGTCATAGAGAAGTATATTTATGATGTTTATTTAAGGTAATGAGCAGAGTGGGCAGAGGCGGCAGGTGGAAGATAGAGCCTTTCAAGAACGCCTCCCAATCGTCTGTTTGGAATGTTCGGTGGCTCATGCTGGTCACGCAGGCGAAACTAGCGCGAGCCAGCGATGTACTACATCATCCCTTTTTTACATTGACAACAAACAAGAACAGAACTAGAACATTACATAATCTTTAAACTTCACAGGTGGACCCCTCAACAAAGATCTTGATCTTGATGTTCATCACTCCATTCTACTGACATGCCCTCACTATCAATGCCTTGTTCGTGATCCTCCTCAACCATCCAAATGTCCTTCTGCTCAGTCTCTCTGTGAGGGTCCACCAACTCTTCCCATGAACTACACAGTCCTTCATCCTATGCGCTACTTACCTCCTTGCTAGATGTAATCTTATTTATGTTTCACCTTTTCCCATTTTCCAAATACCCGCACAAACCCCTAAACTCGCTCCATTTTTTAACTTGAAAATCTCAACAACCCCTTGACAGTTTTCCCTTGCAGCTTCATTCCGACCCAATATCCTTTTGCAATCACCACAATGTTGGCACCTCGTTTATCATCGCTAGACTTCGTCTGCACACTCTGTTGGACTTCCACTCTCTCACGTAGCTCTCTTTGCATTGCTTTGTCCCACCTGTAATGTCTTCCTTCATCTCTCAACCATCCAGGGCACAACAAACTGCAGAGCAGTCTTTGTCGCATTAATTGGAAAGTGAGACTTCCCTCACACTGTGGGGAGGAGTTCGGTAAGATACAAGGAATTTAATCAGTTCTCTCTTGAAGTTCCAATTGTTCTGCACACACATCTAGACCAACTCCTTCACTCTCCTGTTAAATCCTTCAATTATACCATTAGATTGGGGATGATATAAGGATGCACACACATGTTCCACATAATGTTTACTCAAAAATGTCCCTGGCTCACATGATTTAAACCGGACTCTGTTGTCCGACACAATCTTCTCTGGTGCACATTCACTCACAAATAGTTTCTCTAAGAGAGTCAACACATTCATGGTATTCACCTCCCTCATGGATTCAACAACCGGCCACTTTGAGTAATAGTCCATCATGCACACCAAATATTTGCAGTCCTCTGGCAATAACTGGAAAGGACCTGATATGTCTATCTCTATTTATTTCCACGGTCCTGCCGGCAAATCCACGGGAGTCATCAAACTCACTTTTGTAGTTAGGCCCTTGTCACTATTTTGGCAGGGAATGCAACATCTCACAACGTTTTCGATCTCATACTCGGCCACCAAGAATCTGCCTTATTCTTCTCTTGGTAGCCGAAATACCAAGATTGTCTTCATGCGCAACTATGATTATTCCCACTCTCAATGACTTGGCCGGAATCAACACCTCGCCCTTTACTATGCAATCGCCTTGAACAGAAATCTCATCTGCAATTTTCCTCATTGAGTTTAGGTCACCTCTCAAAGCTCTCTCTGAAGGCCAACACTTGACACAATATTCCCTTTCTTGCCTCAAAACCTCATCCTTCCTTCCTTCTTCACACCATTCATCTCTTGAAATCACCTTCTCACTAAGCCACCCTACTTCAATGTTTATCTGCTCTTCATTTTCTATCCACGCAACTTCACACTCTTCCACATTAATATCCTCAGATATCACCACTGGTAATCTCGACAGGCAGTCAGCCTGCACAATGTCCCTACTGGGAATGTATTCTATTTTAAATGTATAAACTTCAAGTTTGAATACAACTCTCTGTAGTATTACATATATGTTCATACCCTCTCCTGGTGCCAGTAAATGTAACAATGGCTTGTGATCAGTTTTGATAGTGAATTCCGTCCCCCAAAAAAACATCCTAAAATGTTCCACTGCCCAGGTGCACACCAGGGTCTCCTTTTCAATAACTGAAAATCTATTTTCTCTCACTGATAATGTTTTAAACATGTGTGCTACCATTGTAACTGTCCATCGTCCCTCTGCGATAGAGTAGCACCCAAATCATAACTGCTCACATCCACAATAAACACAAATCTATTCCTGCTCTCGCAGTTTTTGAGCGGTAAAACCATTTTAATTTCTTCTTTAATATCTTGAAAACATCTGTCTTCCTCTTCAGTTCACTTAAACACTGTACCCTTCCTAAGTAATTTTTTCGGGGGCTCTGTTTTGTCAGCAAACAGATCTACAAATCTCGAGTAAAACTGCTAACCCCAGAAATGACCTCAACTGTTCTACATTCACTGGAGCGGGTGTTCCTTGTAATGCATCAATATGTTTTGGTTTGGTTGGATGATGTTCCTTGAAATGCAGTGTCCTAAATATTCTACTTAATTCACACCAAACTTATATTTTTCCCCTTTAATGATCATGCCGCTACCTTACAAAATCATTCAAACCTCCTTGAGAAACTGATCATGCTCCTTCTCAATCTTACCATAGATCAACACATCATCCTGGAATGCCACAACACCTTGTAATCCCTTGAAGAGGTTGTGCATAATTCTCTGGAGCACAGAAGAGGCACTCACCAAGCTGAACAGCATTCCCTTAAATTGGTATAAACCATTAGGTGTTACTAAAGCTGTTAGATGTTTTGAATCTTTATGTAACTTCACCTGATGATATGCACTCGTCACATCAAAAGTGCTAAAAACTCTTGCCTCACCCAATAATGCCAAAATCCTTTGCAATTTAGGTAGAGGATGACAGTGAGCCACCACAAACTCATTCACATTGCTCAAATCCACACATAATTGATTCTTCCATAAGATTTCCTTGTCAGAACCATTGGGGAAACCCATTCTACACACTCAATGTGTTCTATGATATCATCTTTTACCATCTCCTCTGAAAGTAAATCCAAATCTTTCCTCACTGTGAAGGGTCCCTTGTGCACCTTGTTTTTCACTGGCACTGCTCCCTCCTTCAACCTTATCTCATACACTAGTTTGCCCAACAACCCCAAGTCCTTCTTAAACAATGTTGGACAGCCATTAATCGTATGTCTACTCTTTTTCGCCCTAATACACAAAACTTCTTCATCTTCCCCAGGATGCAATTTCATCGGTAACTCTCCTTGCCGATTCCATCCTAGAATGGATGCTCCAGATTCTGCCATATATACTTTGGCCCTCGTACACATAACCTACAATGTCAATTTTGCCACCACCATATCCTCCTGGATTAATGTCAGGTTTGAACATTTTACATTCCGCAAAAACATCTTTAAAGTCCTTCAACCCCAAAATGGTGTAATTTTTTTTTTTTTTTTAAAACTTTATTTTTGGAGTTTTAGCAAAAGCATACAATAACAACCTGTATCCACAGGTTCAAGTAACAAAACTAAACACTACGTTCATAGCACATACCGCACACATCCGAGAACTGTGGGTCGAGCAATCATCGGAAATATTGTCCTTCAGGAAGGTCTCTTCTGCTAGGTAGCTGTGTTGAGTAGCGGGGGTCTGATTATAATCAGATTTGTGAATTGCGGAGTCAAGAATGCGAGTTCACCACATCAGGAGCGGAAAGTAAATTACTAATATATGGGCCCCAAATATCTGGTGGGCGTGCGTGTAGGGGAAGGGTACGTATGAACTCAGTGTCCATGTCTTGACAATAGAGAATGTCCTTCTTCCATGCCGTGAGTAAAGGCAGGGGACCTCGTCCCCATGCCAGGGCTACTCTTCTACGGGCGAGCACCAGGAGCAGAGAAGCCAGCTTCCTCACTGGGGCTTGTAAGTGTTTTGTCATACTCAGGAGCGCGATGGTCAGATCGGGGGCCAGTATCTCACCTATTATGTCACTCGAATGTTGTAAGACTGAGGACCAAAATCGGGCTACTCCCGGGCAGTGCCATGCAAGGTGAATGAAGTCAGCGGAGGGAGCACCACATCTCTCGCATTGGTCAGAGGTTTCGGGGTGGTGGCGCCGTTTCTTTTGGGGGGTGTAGTATATTTGATGCACAAAGTTAAAATGGATCTGCTTAAATCGGGTATTTAAAGCAACTTTTTGGGTTTGCCGGAGGATGTAGGTCCAGTCATCTTCGGGTATTGTGAAGTGGAGGGCCGTCTCCCATCTCTGTTTCGCCCTTATGGCGGTCGGAGTCGTATTAGCGAGCAACGACCTATATATAGAGGAAACTAACCTTCCCTCCCCTTTGGCTTGGATCGCATTATGCAATAGGGGCCACGTCGGTGGTTGTTTGGGGAATGTTGGGAAGAGGGCCTGCAGGGTGTGGCGCAGCCTGAAGTAAAGGAAAATATCGAGCAAGGTGGTGCCGCCTCTCTCCCTGATCATCTGTGGGGTCAAAAACACGCCATCAGGGAAGAGGTCTCCAATAGATTGGATATTGGTCTTATCAAGCCATATTAGAAATACTTTCTCGTTGGTCAGGGGAATGCCAGGGATGAACTTGATTGGCAGTAACGGGGAGTATCTTATCTGTAGTTCGTATTTACGGGCGATTTTTCTCCAGATGGCGTATGAGGATAGGACTTTATTTAGCGTGTTATATGGGACCGGGAGATTGCTGAGGATGACAGCTGTTAAGAAGTCGGGGGAGGCTAAGGCGCGCTCAACCTGAACGTGAGGGCGGACATACTCAGTGGCGTACCAGTGGCTTAGGAATTGGGCTTGAGCGGCCCAATAGTATTTTTCTATATCAGGGAGTGCCAGGCCACCCTGCGACACCGGTAATGTCAGTGTCGTATAGGCGACTCTTGCTGGTTTGCCAGCCCATGTTAGTTCAAGAATAAGGCTCCTAATTTTCTGAAGAAATGTGCGTGGAAGTATGAGGGGTATATTTGTGAATAGATAAAGGAGTTTGGGGAGAATCATCATCTTGATCAATGAAACCCTTCCCCACAGCGTTAAGGGGAGCGACTTCCATCTCTGGATATGCTCTCGGAGGGATTGGAACATCTGTCCATAGTTATCTTTAAATATCTCATCATGGTTGAGCGACATGAGAATGCCGAGGTAGCGAACCCCGGTGTTTCCCCACTTAAGTCCATGATCGTCTCGGAACTTAGGAGTAGCCATTGTCAGCGGGAATATTACCGATTTGGAGTGGTTTATTTTAAGACCAGAAACGCCGCTGAATCGGATCACCTCGCGCATGATTGGGTTGAGATTAGTTTGGGGATCTTTGATGAACAGCATCACGTCGTCTGCGTAGAGGGAGACGATCAATCTATGTGGGCCAAAGGTAAGGCCTCTATTGATTCGGTGCGTTCTTAGTCTGGAAGCAAGTGGTTCCATAACCAAGGCAAATATAAGGGCCGACAGGGGGCATCCCTGCCTAGTGCCGCGCTCTAACCTGACTCCGGGGGATCTTATAGCGCCAAGGGTGATGTAGGAGCGGGGTTCGTTATACAGTAGTGACACCATCCTAATAAAAAGTTTTCCGAGACCCATTTGTGTAAGTGTTGCAAAGAGATATGGCCATTCGACGGAGTCGAAGGCCTTCTCAGCATCTAATAAAACTGCGATGGCCTGTTGTGTGGGGTCGAGTGCTGCGATGACTCCAAACAGTCGGCGGATACCATATGTTGTGTTGCGTCCAGGAATAAAGCCGGCTTGGTCACCCAGCACCAGCGCGGGCATGAGGGGAAGGAGACGTTTTGCTAGAATCTTGGCCAGAATCTTGTTGTCAAGGTTAATTAATGAGATCGGCCTGTAGGAGGCGCAATCATCTTGGGGTTTGCCTGGTTTATGGATGAGGACTACATTGGCTTCACGGAGGGTGGGTGGAAGAATCCCTCGCTCTAGGGCCTCTTCGTATACTCGGGGGAGTAACGGGGCTAGCGTGGACACGTGTGCTTTGTAAAATTCTCCAGTGAGACCGTCTGGACCAGGTGCCTTGGTGTTCGGGAGAGAATTTATTGCCTCTGTGATTTCCTCTTGAGAGATGGGCGTGTTCAGTGGTTCGCGTAGATCTTGAATCACCCAATACAGTTCGGTGTCATTAAGGTAGTTCTGAAGCTCTTCAGGATTAGTAGTGATTTGAGAGCTATACAGGTCTTGATAGAATTTGTGAAATGTGTTCACAATATCCTCCGCAGCGTAAGCCAGGTTTCCCTGCGTGTCTCGGATGCGTTCCACCCGAGGGAGTGTTTGGTCAAGTCGCAGGAGACGGGCCAGGAGCGCCCCGGGTTTTTGCCCCTCGCCATACTGTCTGATCCTGTGGTTGCGGCCCAAGAATTTCAGTTCACGTTCGGCTGTCTCATGGAATTTTGATAGTTCCAATTTTAGGTCGGCCAGGGTCTGCGCATCCGGGGATGTTGTTTGTTTATTTTCAAGGTCTTTCAGGCGTTGTTCACTGTCTGTCAGTTCGCGCCTAATCAGTTTCAGGATGCCATTTTCCTTGGCCATGCACACCCCTCTCACGTAGCATTTCAATGACTCCCATAGCGTGCCGGCCGATGCCACTGAGCCCTGGTTTATCTCAAGGAAAGTGGTGATGTCTTGTTGGAGTCCATCCGCGAAGACGGGATCTAAAAGCGAGCCCGATTTAAATCTCCAGTTCACTGGAGGTTTTGGGGTCTCCGAGAGCATGAACTCGAGTGTGACCATGGAGTGGTCGGAAAGAGAGCGTGGCAGGATTTGACAGGGTCCCCAATTGTATGGACTGCGGGTCGATACCAGTAAGTAGTCGATGCGAGAGCTGGTGTTATGGACCGCTTAATGGAATGTGTAGTCCTGGGAGTTTGGATGGGTGTGCCTCCAAATATCGGATAGCTCAAATGCCTGACAGATCTCTGTAACCTGATGACTGGCTCTGGAGGTTTTGTTGCTTGAACCATGCGATTTGTCGGTCTGGGGGTCTAGGGGGGTATTGAGGTCTGCTCCCCAGATGATCGTTGCTAATGTGTACGCACCCAGATTTGACATAATCCAGTTAAAGTTATTCGGACCGTCGACATTGGGGGCGTAGGTGTTCACCAAAACTATTTCCTTCCCGGCAAGTAGTCCCCTTATCAGCAGGAACCTGCCTTCCTCATCCTTCTTAAAGCTGATCAGGCTAAAGCTGGCTTTCTTTTCAATCAGTATTGCAACGCCTCTCGCATATGAGGAGTACGAAGAAAAGTATCTATGGCAACCCCACGAGCGGGCCCAGTATTGCTCTGCCGATGGTGTAAGATGGGTTTCCTGTAACATAGCAATAGTGATCTTGTGTCTCCGTAGGTATTGAAGAACCTTCCTGAGTTTAGAGGGTTGGTTGCCGCCTCTAATATTCCAAGTAGCAATTTTAAGTAAACCCAGTTTGCAGGAATTGAAAAGGGGGGACTGGCGTCACCCCAACTGTGCGGATCAGATAGTACTTAGGAGTGCGGAGGGACCTGTTGCAACTCACATGTTCCGGATTGAGGATCTGTGCTTGTTGTGCGCCTGAACGTAGTTGATTGGGCGAGAACAACTGGATAACTCTTGATTCCCTCCCCTACGCAGGCAACCCCCAACAGGCCCGCGATATGCCCACCCCCTCCTGCATGGGCAACTCCCAACTGGCCCTTGGTAAACAGTCCCCTGTAAACAAAACAGTCAGCATTGCTGTGCTAGGGGCGCTAGTGGCCCTCTAAGAGGAGGCTTGCTCCCAACCCCAATGTGAATTTGATCCGTGGTGGCGATGTTGTTACCTTTGTGATATCGAGGTATCTCCTATTTGCGACAGTTGTGGAATTATTCTTTATGGCGGATCTCTTCTTGGTCTATTTCCCCTCTGGGGGTTTCCGTCATTTTGGGCGGATCTGCAGCCATTGCGGTCCAGGTATTCAGTGGTCTCCTCAGGCGTGTTGAAAAACTGAGTTTTGCCTCTGTATTGTATACGGAGTTTCGCAGGGAAAAGCATGGAATACTGAATTTGATTCTCTTGTAGTCTGCGTTTCACTGCTGTGAATGATCGCCTTTGCGCCTGAACTGCTTGGGAGAAATCTGGGAAAAATTGAATCTTGTCTCCGTCATATTGGAGCGCGCCTTTGTCCCTTGCGGCTCTCAGGATGGCATCCCGGTCCCTGTAATTGAGCAGCTTCGCTATGATGGGCCGAGGATTTGTTCCTGGGACAGGCCTCGCGTTAGGTACTCTATGGGCTCTCTCAACAATGAAGAGCTTTGATAGGGTCTCCGCTCCAAACAGGTCTATGCAGATCTTCTCGACGTATTCTTCCATTTTTTGAGTAGGCTGATGCTCTCTAACGCCAATGATCCTTATGTTACTCCGTCGGGAGCGTCCTTCAAGATCTTCGTTCTTGGCGCTCACAGCTTTCACTTGGGCCTCTAATAAGGATACTCTGGAGGTTAAGGACGCTGTGCCGTCGCCAAGGTCGGAAACCCTCTGCTCGACAGTGTCTAATCTGTCAGCGTGCTTGTCCAGCCGATGTTGGAGCTGGTCGACTTTGGAAGAAAGAGAGTCCAGTTTGCTCCCCAGGCCCCCTATTCCGGCCTTGAGGTCCAACAGAATTTCTCTGATGTCAAACTCTTGCGCCTCTCCAACTTCGTGGGGCTGATCTTGATTGGGTGATTGCGGTCTGCTATTTGAGGAGGTCGCTTTGGTGGAGGAGCAGCTTTCAAAGTTTAATTTTCTCTGGGACCTATCATTCTTCCCCATCTTTGTGTTGAATCTGGGCGACAGAGCGCCAGAGGGACCACGAGCGACACGCTCGAAAGGCCCAGCCGGATATCCTGGTGTCTAGATGGCCGGAGGGGCCTCTGGCGTGTGCTGCGGTGCTCTGATCTCAGATTTGTTTCCGCCCTGTCGCCACTATAGTGTCCTGACCAAGATTAAGAGGGAGTTTGTGCTACTCCAGCGGGGAGGATGCCAACCTGTGCGCCTTCCGGTTAATTCCCCGGCAAAACTCGGATACTGCTGCAGTCTGAGCCAGCTGCAACCAAATGTTGAAGGTATGGCTGCGCCAGAGGTCTAGGCCGATTTTCCAGGTGCTGGGTGGGTAATGCACGTGAGGTCTTAGGCGTTTTTGAGGTAGTGGAATAGCCCCTTGCAGAATGGACCTTCACTTTATGATCGGGGGATTGTACGGGCTATGGGCACCAAAATAGCGGGCGCGTTGTGTGTCCTGCAACAACGCTGTACTCCTTGGGCGGGGTTGGGGGCCCTGGGATGAATGTGGCGCGGGAGAGCAGGGGCTCCTGTTGCTCAACCCGCCAGTCGACGATATTGCCTCCTGTGAGTGAATACTTGCAGGGCCTGCAGGGCCGAGGCGACCGCTGGTTGGCGATCGCGGGAGCTCCGAGGCCTGAATAGACCCTTGGGGGGGTGCGCAGAGCGCTCGTACCTGGTCTCCTGTTGGTGTGCTGCTGCGATCACAATGCCCCTCCTCGCGGGACCGGCAAGCTCCGCTGGCCCTCCGATCCCGCGTCGGCTGCCGCAGCCGCGCTATCGCCGGCTCCCCTCGATCCTCCGGGAGCTCCGGCGGGGCGCGGCGGGCGCTCTGGACCAGCGCCGACCAGGGCAGCGAAGGCGCTGTCGCTCGTTGCACTCTGTGCTGCAGGGATTTCGGCGAGACGCGGACGGCGCCTCGCGTTGATGCGGCCGGCTCAGCTCTTCCGTGGGCCCCCGGTCCACCGCAGCTCCAGCGAAGGCCGCGTACCCCGGACGGATGAAGGGAGGGGGGGTGGAGAACCACGCTGTCCATCGCTCACGGGCGAAAACACAGGTGGTTGGCAAAAGGAATGCAGGGGTCTGTGCAGAAACGCTTTGGCTTTCAGTGGCTGGAGATTCCAGACTGTTTGGCTGCCACGGAAGTCTCGATTTTTTAGGATCTTGGGGGAGCTACACGGAGCTCACAGGGAGGCCGCCATCTTGGACGGCTCTCTAGCACCCTCAAAAATGGTGTAATTTGAACATGAGTCGGCCATTACTCTCTTCTTGTTTCCATCAAATGATATGCAGCACCACAGTCTTTCACGATCATCCTGATCAAGACCTCCATTGACCATCAAAATATAATCAGCTGCTCCCTCCTCATTACTGATGGCATTCCCTTCAATATAATGCACCTTGTTCGTAGGCCTCACATAACACATCCTTAAGAAATGTCCTTTGCGACCACAATTCAAACAGTCTTTCTCCAAGGCAGGACAATTCTTGTTGTTAGCGAGATGATCCTCCATCCCACACTACACTTGAAGCAGTGTCTCTTTTTAAAAAAAAATGTTTATTGTATTTGGTAACATTACAAACCTTTACAATTTGAAAAAGCAAATAACATGTAACAGATCACTACATTTAAATCATAATACAACAAATATCAACAAAATTAATTTCATACATAATAAAATAAATGATAAATACATCAATAAAAGCAATCATATTCTAAATTCATAAAATTATTGTCAATTTACACATGATCTCCCTTATTCCCCGGTCCTAACATAAGGAGTGGATTTCCTTTAGTTTAGTATCTAATACACCTAGCAGCATAGTCAATTTAATAGTCATCTTAGGGCTACTGCCCCACATGCACCAAAAATATAATACACAATATTCACAAAAAAACCAAACGTTGAAGAGATTCAATCGCATTTTCGTTTTGACAAAATATACAAAAATGTAATTGACATAATTCATTGCATCTTCCCCATTGAACCAATCTTTCATATGTTTGGAAATGGTTCAACCTAAATCGAAGATAGAGATTGCCTCCCAACAAAGAGGGGAACTGTATAATGTAACTGGGGCAAGTTCCTCATTTCCTTTGAACCAGGGCATATTCATGGTACAACTTTTACAAACCTATACGATCAGGATGACAGCACCAATAGTAAATTTGCATTTTCTTTTTACAGCTTGGTAACTTCTATATTAAATATTCCTTAGAAATAACTGTGAGTGCCAAGATGGAATTCATTTTTTTCTGCAAAGGCTATTAGTGAAGGAGTGTACCCTAAAGATAGCTGTTTATTCAGATCTTCATATAGGGAGTTTAAGGACAGATTTAGAATCTTACCATAGTTACCAAGCATCTTCCAGTGCCATTTTACTGATAGGGGAAGAAGCCCCATCCCATGTCTAACAATATCAATGGGAATTGATAATGCCAGTCCCAACACTTGTTTCCATATACAACCCTGTAAAGAGTCCAGCACATCTTTTATTTCATAAACACACATGTCAGGGAAATAAAGAATACAGGGTTCAACTTTTAACAAGTAAAATTGTAGAACAGGTAACAGGGAAAAGCAACAATATTTCCTCATAATAATTCTCATCTGTGATATTAAGGGCCTGGCTTTTGCATGAAATTTATTCTTCCACCAATACAAAGAATACTGATCAGACAAAATATAACCAGGATATTTAATGGATTTTGCTTTTTCGATGGAGATCCCATCCATAGTCCAAGTAAATCGGCATATCTTTTTTTTTCCAACCGCAAAAACAATTATGTTTGACTTTAGCTGGTTCACCTTTAAGTTATGGGTGGCTGCAAATTGTGAGAAAGAGTTAAACCTATTCTGGAGCCCATAAGGGGTCTTATCAAACAATAAAAGATCATCAGCGAAACTTACATAGTTGAGTTTAATCTGGCTCAGTTTAACCGGGAATGTAATTGCATTGGCCCAGCAGTTTTCAATTTCACAAATATATAAGTTAAATAGTACCGCTGCAAGGGTACAGCCTTGTTTAAGCCCGATTACAGACAGTATTAAATCTGTGAGAGCACCTACCCTGTTTAATCTTACTCTATAAAAAGTTGATGTATATAAGAGATTAATAAGCAACACCAAATGAACCGGAAAGCCCATATACAACATTTTTTCCCACAACATTTCTCTCACAACCGAGTCAAAAGCTGCACTCAAATCGAGAGCAGCCATATATACAATCCCTTTATGATTGTGTTTGGTATTCCATTGGATGTGGGATACTAAGGTGGCATTAAGAGAGCAGCCCATGGAACGATGAAAACCAGTTTGATATTTTGAAAGGGTAGCATTAGCTTGCATCTATTCTATGAGCTCCTCCAAAATAAGATGGCAAAAGACTTTGGAGGTGACATCAGTCAGGGCTATCGGTCTAAAGTTGTTGGCTCATTTAAAGGCCCCTTCTTATAAATAAGTATAATGGAGGTCATGCACCACAATCTTGGTATGCCTTCAATTTCATAATTGCTCTAGTAATATCATCAAGGGACCAGGGAGAGCTAGCTAGCCATATAAGGTCTAGTTATTTTATCATGGTAAAGTTAGTAGGCATTTTGTATTTTAAGGAAATATAGGTTACACATTCAAATGCGGCAATAGCGTTTTCATTTAGACCAACATTTTCCCCATTAAGAGAAATTGCCCAGATATTGCCCAGATTACGAGTGTCGCTTTTCGATAAAAGATGAATCATATTTTGATTATCATTTAGATATAGGTTAAATTTACTACTTTTAAGTGCATTTTTATAAGTCTGAAGAATTCCCTTTTTATGGTACCAAAACAGTTCCCTATCCAAGTTTAATCTTGCTAAGTTTCTCAGCCTTGCATTCTTTAGTTTCTTTAAATTAAAAATCTCTAAATTAAAACTGTGCTTATGTGTTTTAGAGATGTTCATAGGGACCCTTTAGTAGCCAAAGCCAATAATTGAAAATTGATTCTGTTTGTTATAAAGGCATCCATATATGAAGGATCATTATTTATCTTAACATCTTCTTTGTTAAAATGGGGTCATCTTTAACCCTATGGATGAGCTGAAAGCACATGGATGCTGACCATCTAACAGACAATCCAAGTCTGTCTATTTCCACCATTTCAAATACTGGGTTAGAATTATAACCCCAGTCATCAAGTTTAACTTTCAATACAATTGCACGGTGATCCCCAAAGACTAAATCTTCAATTATTACAGGGTCACTAAATTTAAAGAGGGAGGTAGACAGGAAAAAATGGTCTATGTGTGACGATAGCCGCCCTCTCAACCAAGTATATGGGGCAACTAAATCTCGCACATCTACCACCTGGATGTCCCATTTTAAAAAGAAATTCACCCATTTTTTCCCATTTCTGATTGTAGGGGCAGATGGATGCAGCTTGTTACCCAAAATCATCCTATTTTTATAAACAGGAAGAGTTAAAGTCTCCTCCCACCAAAACCCTGACCTGGGAGTGTCGAATCAGGGCATCCTCTAAGATAGAATCAATTATGCCTTCCATCTGATTGTATGGGGTGACCACTTTGTTCCAATACACACATAAGATCAATAAGGGTTCAACATGAACCAAACTATATGTCATCTCAACTGCTAAAACAGCACCATCCTTGTATATCAGTTTCAAAACTAGTTTGCAAGAGTTTTTAATCAGGATAGCAAGGCCGCATGAGGGCCTCCCCATCTCTCCTCTGTCAGCAGGTTGCGAATAGCACATACATCCTTCTACATTAAAATGAATCATATGCCTTGTCTCCTGCAATAAAATAACATCAGGATAATTAGTGGGTTCGACTGTATCCCACCATCATAGAAAATGTTCTAATCCACAGCTGTTCCATGAACGACACTTAAAATGAAACTGATTGTTGTGTTGGTTAGGGGGGTGGGAAAGTAATTGGGGCAACCGCATTGGTGGGTGCATTTGTCATGATCCACAGACCCTGGAAACTATGGCGGAAATGGAAGAAAGGCTAACTGAGTGGAACCGAATGCAGCGTTCTAGTCGTGCTTGTTGCATTACATACATATACCATCACACAGAAACAATGATGTGTTGCAACCCTCCTTCCTCGGGTTTACACGCTGTGTTGTCCGTCCACATTTCTAGTGGCTCTGCTAACCCTTGTTTACCTGTTGCTTACCTGTTTTCCTATTTTTGCTTGCTCCATTTCACCCACCTTCTTTTCTGTGGCTCGTTCTGCCTTTGTCAGCTTCCATTCTTTTGCTCCTCCGCTCCACGTTCTCTCTGAGCTTTCTTCCGCTCAGTGTCCGTTCTGAGTCTTTAGCCTTACTGCTTGCTCTGTGCTCCTACCGCGGGTCTATTACCCTCAGTTGAGTCTTCCTCACCTGCCTGGCTTACTCATACCATTACCCCTGTGCCTTCTGGGAATTGTAGTCCCTAGTATTCAACGGCGGTGTTACTCCCCAAGAAGAATTGTCATCAGTTCTGTCTGGGAGTGGTGGATCCTTCCTTATTACCCTACGAAGTTACCTGCATTCAAGATTAGCAGCTGTATAACATCCCAGGGTTTTTCAGCCTTGCTTTTCCCTGGTTGTGGGGCGGGCCCCCTCGAGGTCCCACTGACGGGCAGGCTGGTAGTAGGCAGGGTGGCCTCCGGCAGGACTGATCCTAAGACTCACCCAAAAAAGTCAGATCACGCTTGGAGAGCCAGAAGGGAGATATCCTCTGAAGAATCATCTGACAAAGTGCTGACAGGTGAGGTGGAAGTGGAGGCTGGGTCAGAAGATTTGTTATTGGTTTGTTCATCACGCAATCCTGAGCGTATTATTCAAACCATTCAAACCATTCAGAGCTGACACTAAAGCTAGAATTTGTTTCATCATGCCATCATTGATATGAAGTGATGCATCCATCACAGGGCTAGGTTAATCGTTAACAGTCTTGGCAACAGACTTCTCAAGAAATATCTTAGCCTCTGAATCATTTTGAAACAAACAGGGCATTAATCCTACATATTCAAAATGATCCCTCTGCTCCCAAACCATTTTCATAATCAGCTTGGAATGGAAACCACATATCATCCTGTTGTTATGGTTCGTTGTTAATTTCACCCAGTCGATATCATCGGAGCAAAGAGTTTTAAAAAAGGGAATAGATTGGAAGGCTTTTGGCAAGAAAGATCGATTTAAATTGGATTTACCATTAACCTTAGGATTGCTCTCCCATCCCAAGATGAGTGGCATCTCTGAAGTAATTAAATTGTCTCGAATTTCAGTGGAATTCACATTGACAGTCTTGACACATTGTCCCACCGATTTACCATGAGCTTGATTAAAACATGCTTGTTGGGACGCCTCCTGTACAACTTTTGTGGGAATCACATAATTTATGGCAATTGGAATTGTAGGTGTGACCTTATTAGTTGCACTAGTTGGACCTGTATGTATACTAGATACAGATGGTTGCTCATCTTTAACTTGTGTTATTGTCCCGTTGTTAGCATTGGGCACACTAGGTGTGATACTCTTAGGAGCGCTACTTAGAACCATATTTGTAGTAGATACGGACAATTGTTCGTCTTTACTCATTATCCCCAGCATCCATAGCTCACCATTTTCATTTTGGACAAGAGGAGCAACCTTATTCAACGGGTGCTCTTCCAGTCCCTTTTTTTGTTTTTTTGTAGAGGTACTCTTAAGAGCCATGGGATAAATTTGGGAAAGAGAGGATTGGAGGCTACCTGCTACCACACCCGATAGAAAGGTTTTTTGTTTTGTTTGGTTTTTACTGATATCGTATGACTTAATCAAGTTATCGACCAACAGTTCAGAGTCTTACTTTTTTACACTAATATTTTTTGGGCCTGTTACGCTCCCTTTTTGTCTTCTGTGTTAAGGTCTAATAGTGCCCTTGATTCTTCATTTAATTGTGATAAATTGATTACCACATCATCAACATGGGGAGCAGAAGATGCTTCTGAGGGAGACTCACAAGAAATCTTCGCCTCCTTCTTAGCTTTTTTTTTCTTTAAACAGTTGGCTTTGGCTCTTCTTTTCTGAGCTCTTCCCACAAGCCTTTTTTCTCTGCGAGTAAGCACAACTGTAGATTTGACTTGGAGAATTAATTTCCCTTTGATCACGTAACGGGGGATCATCTACTGTTAGATAATCATCAGTAAGATCAATCAGATCTATCAATGGCGAAGGGCTATCGAGTCCCTCCTGTCTTATGATCATTGTACATGTACAAGTGAAACAACCAATCCCGTAGGTCTTGAAGACCCGTAACATTCTCTCAGTTCTTCAATATCATGTTCAATTTTTAGGGTTGAACTATACACGTTACCAAACCCATCCTTGCCATAAGGTAAATACTCATTCTGACTGTGGACAGCTGTCATCACCGTGGGGGCAGTAACATCCACGAAAGTTCTCTTTCCAACATCCATCCCACCCAAGTCACTGTGGAATTGAGTGGAATTATCAAATGTGACATTATCTTTTTTGGGCTTCGCAGATAATACAGACACGGCATCACACGTGAACAACAACCCTTCGATTCGATCAGTTTTATTCACAAGTTCTCCAATTACTGCCCTCAAGGTGCCTATTTCATAATGTGAATGTTCATGACCCTTGTCTAGTAGGTCTAAGATTCTTGCTATTACTGGCAAGTCAGCAGTCAAAGATGGTCCCTCCAATATGTCTGTTTTTTCAACAGGTGATGACAAATCCTTGTCTTTATCATTTATACTCGAATGAAACTTTTGAATTTCGAGATTCATTCGTGCATCAATGACCGCTTGAGGGCAAGACATCTTGGGTGAGCTCATCATCAGTTTTGTGGGATGTTTTAACCCACGCATCCAAGCCCTACAACGGTACTGTGCATTGCTGGCAGCAGAAACATCAGAATAACCATTGGAAAGCATGCTGCTCGCGCAAAACCATCCAAAAATGTGCAGTAAAAACCATAAAAATAGGCTGCCACCAACGTTTGCCTGTGTTAGTGAGCACAGGAGGTCACTGCCTAAAACCACCATTGGGCTACACACACACAGTAGCCTGAAACCACTTGGAAATAGCAAAACTGATTGCCAAAAGCAACCCAGAGCTGTTTGGGAATTAATTTTCTTGATTGTCAATAATGTGCTAAAATCATGGCTCACATATCATCAAAAAGATCCAACCTTCTTGTTGGGTGTTCCACATCATTTACTGCAAGAATCCACACAAATACAGTATCAGCAAGAATCATATGCTATCAAGCTAAATCCCCTTTGAAAAAATAGACAGCTGTCAAAAATGGGTGTAATGCCGTTACTCAGCTCTACCAGAAAGCTGGCAGTTTAAAACCACCAGTTTCTTTGCAAAGTGAACAATTGAACGCAAACTATGCCAACGAAATACTTGCTAAGATGTGGATACAATTTAAAGCTATATTCTGAAACCGATTTAAGATATGTTGCTTATGTTTATAAAATGCATTTTTCACAAGGAACTCTGTGCAATTGATCAGAAGGTAGTCTGATTTCATTAAAAGTTCAAAAGACTTGCTTCCATGAGAATGAATCCTTCACACCTTGGGCCTTCCCAGCAACAGGACAGGAGATTGCATGGACATGTTAATTAGAACTGTTGTGAGAGGGAGGAGATTTCCCCTGCTGGCCGGAGGAAGAGACAATGGATTCTTTCAATTGACTAGAATATGCTGATTTGGGTGTGATTGGCCCACAGCTGCCCTATCAGGAAACAAGACATGTGACATCTGACTCACCCAGATTCTAGGGGCGGAGACAAACCATTGGGTGAACTGAATTGAAGACAAATATATGTTTTATAAGAATACTGATAACTAATTGTAACAAGCTGATAGAAATGTACAACTTTGAGATTCTTAAAATGACACCTTCACTCACAGTTCAAGACTAAGCTGGATGCCGTGGGATGCTCTGAGACCAAACCCTGTAATTATTAATATTGTAGCTGCAGTGTTTATGCTAGGAAAATAAGAACGTACAGTAATATGCTCAGAGAGGGTGTGTACGTCTGTGTAAAATTTGGTGCGGAACCGATATTGTGAAACCCACCGAAAACAAAAATAAGTTGTCATTTCTGAACCCAAGCTCGTAGGGACATTGAACGTGAACAGAGACATGCCTTAATTCATCTGTGATGTGTATATTTATTATGAACAACTTGTGTATCTGGGAAATGTGTTGTTATGAAAAATTGATTTTCTATGAGAAAACAGAGGGGAGGGATTACAGCTAATCCCTAAACACAGCATCACTCTGACACACTAATCCTTTCTCCAATCAGAGCCAAGAAATTTCTCTGACCTATCAAATCCTTAGAGGGTTGGGTATGTAGAGTCAGCCTCCACACCCACTTTGAAAACACATAAAAAGAGACTGTTTTGGACAGGCAAGCACACACTTCTTTCCACTACTCACCGATTTCTTGCGAAGCGCTCTGCCGGAAAACTCCAGACTCCAGACTCTAGACAGACTCCAGAACCAAACTCTAGAACCCAAACTCTAGAACCTTGGAGAAGCAGAAACCTAATACACAAGCTGAACTCTTCCCAACAGGCTTCAGAATCTAGCAACTTGATTCTAACTCCTAAACTTCAAGGAGCTCTCACCTTCAACAGCCGGGCCATGCTGTTTGATTCTAGCCAATAACCCTGTGCTAGAACTGGGACTCCAGACCCAGAAAGCAGAGCTGTATCCAGACCCATCAGATCCAGTTCAAGAGGCCGACCAGACCAGACCGCCGTGCAGTGCTGATAGCAGACCAGAGGCCATGCGGTGAGCAGAACCCAGAGGGCCTGCGATCTGTCCGGTGGCGAGAGCACCGCAGCTAAACCCTTTGATCAGATCTTTGACGAGAAGCATCCTCTTCCAAAACTAGGAGTGAGTATTGAGTCTAGAACTGTGCATCGTCATCTCTTAGTCTAAAGTAATCTTATCCCATCCATTTCAACCTGTCCAGAACTGCATTTAGAATTTTGTGTCCATCTGGTGATTTCAAATCTGTAACGCGCATTTGTCATTCTGAAATCTTGACTTTATTTCTGAAAATCTACCTCCACAAAAACGTCCGTATCTTTTGAACCATATGTCCTAGAAGCAAAATTTAACTATCATTTTAAAGCTAAGGTCCTCAACTTTCCAACAAACCTAAAAGGACATTCCACTTTAGCTAAATTTCAATACATGTCAGAATAGTGGTGTCTTGCTTTCCATTGCTGAAATTCGTTTTCAACCTGATAATCACTCATAAATCATTGCTAGTGTGGACCTGTACCAATCTTAAGTAATTCTCACTAGTGCTGAATATCCTTTAGTGAATTAAAATCATTTTTGCATTTTTTCACTTTCATTGCAATTACATTCAAAGGTATTTTGCCTGTTTTAAAATCATACCTGTTTCTCTAAGCTTGCTGGCGGGGGGCGGGAATTGAACTGCTTCTTGATTGTATTCCTGAAACCTGTGTGCCCTCGTTTCCATCTTTTCAAATTGCGTAGGGGGGGGGGCGAGTGAGTATTCACAGGGGGAAAAGTGATTATATTATCTTTTGATTGAAATCATATTAAGTTTATTTCTGTGTTGCATTCTTTCCCATCTTGCATTTCCTTAAACCATAAAAGTATTCTCTGCTACCTTATCCTTCCTCTTCCGACTCCTTTCAGATTAAAGAGAGTGTGCTATTGTAATATTACCCATTGTTGATCCCTGTTATATTCATGAGTGTGCTATCAAATATTATTTTATCCATAAAAGTGTGATATATATATATATATATATATATTGTTTAATTATTCAAATAAACCTTTTAATTTGCAAAACAAACCTACTTCTTGGCTCAGTGAGGTCAGGGGGGATTCAAAGAGAGGGGCGTTCTATAAGGGTTCATATCCAGATTTAAGAACCTTGACATACAAATATATAAATAAGGGTTTCCATTGGGCATCCCAGATTAGGCATTGACTTATTTGGAGTGCTGCATTGAAGTCACTTACAGTTTCTCTACCATATAATCAGAAGGGGGATCCAACTCCCATAATTCGGCTGTCGTATCAGTAGCCTGTGATATCAGATGGGGAAAATATGCCTTCGGTTTTCTTAATGAGGTTTGGTAAGCATGAATACATCTTCACGACCTACAATTTGAAGGTGTGCTGGTGTTGAAGGGCCGAGAGACAACCGTACTCTCTTCCCCAGTTCAGCTTCTATTGTATGTCCCATCATGGAACAGTCTATAGTATCATTCAACAGGCACTTAGTTACTATATTAGGCATGCCATTTAAGGGTTGCCCATCTAATTCCACATCTTGGTTCTCAAATGATATATCTGAATGCAGAATATCATACAAGTCCTTTACTGCAAATTTGATTACAGGTAAGCATGATTCAAAGTTGCATTTGGATCTATGGATCATAGCAGTTGTCCATGTTTTTTGGGATGATTCCCATTTCATTCATGACCCCCTCCGTATCATCCATAAGCAAACTTTTGTCTTTACTGTGGGTTACTCCCTCAACCCCACCTAACAGCATAGATGGCGATACTTCGTCAACCTCAGATGTAGACATTACAGCCACATTAGTTGGAGGCAACGGCGTGGGGCATTGTGGATCAATGAGTTTTCTCCCACTCCAGAGGCCATTAACCATGTTAGCAGATAGAAAGAAGTAGGATGGCCTAGGAAGGATAATTTCACCAACTCGTTTGTATATGCGTACACCCAAAGCAGACCTGCACCATTCAGGAGAAAGAGCCAAACACAACACCAACATACACTGATTAGATTTTCAAGATGTTAACACAAATGGCATAAACGAAAGCCGCCACATATCCCCTTACCACAAGAACGCATATAACATTCATGATTAGATATAAATGCAGAGCCACCGCGGACCCGCCATGCAGCCGAACAGCCAAACAGTCACTTGCAGGCACTTCCGGGTGCGCGCACGGGTGCTCGTACACCTCTGCCTTTATACCAAAAGTCACTCCACAATACGTCGTCTTTCTTCTCCCCCATTTAAGTGCTTTAATGCTCAGCTCTGATGCTTCAGTGTTCCTTGCCATTTCAATTGTAGAATGTAAATCTGGATTGGCACTGGTCCGAAATCTTTCTCTAATCTTCTTGTTAAACACACTCATCAAAACCTGATCCCACAGGACTTGATTGGGAGTTATTTTGAAAAATTCACATTTTGTTGCCAAGCCTCTAATGCTCCCACATAGTCATCAATACCATCTCCGTGCATCTGTTTTCTTGAATAGAAATTAAACTGTTCAAGAGCTACATTCGTGTTTTTCTGCAAACCGTTCTTCCAGCCTCGACATCCATATATTAAATAGATCCTTATCTTCCTCCTCCTGATCCAGAGGTGTTTCATGAGCCTCACAGCTTCAACTCCAATCGCTGTTTTCAATAATGACCGTTTTTTGGACGCTAACAACTCTTCACCATTCTTTGCATCTATGTAGGCTTCAAACAATTCTCTCCACAATTCCCATTTCATGCTGTGTTTTCCTGCAGACAGTAAAAATGGTATAGGCGGTTGTACAGCCAAACTAAAGTTTCTCTTCTTATATGCTCCTTCCCCACCATGTGATTCAGATGTAAATGTAGTTATGTAGTGCCTTGTTTCTTTGCGCAATAGCACTAAAACATTTAAAATGGTAGCCAACCACAATAATTTGCTTCAGTTCATCGTTATCATCATGTAAGAAAATAAATACAGGTGGTGTTTGTTGGTTTATTCCTCTCTGCTTGTTAAGTTTGTATTTATTTATTTCTGTTATATATTTCAATCAAATCAGCCCCTCTACCACTTGGTTGCTCCTTACCAACCTTCAGCAGTTTCAAGGGGCTCCATGCACTCACAGGGTTCCATTTACTGTAATCTTTTTTTTCCTCAGATAGCAGTAGCCAGAGAGGGTAAGGTGGGCATGAGCAGGGGTTCCACCATCTTGTTTTTCCGTTATAACTTTTTTCATACATATTTATATAACCTTGATTGGACATTATTTTGTTGTGTAGTCTTTGTACTATTGCTGTTTACGTTTCCACAGTTATCACTTCACACACCTCCTGAGAGTATAGCCGACCTGAGCCCACATTACCACAACAGGCTAAGGAGGTGTACATGTCTGGCTTTGTTTCTTTTACCTTTGTAATTGTGATCAATGCTAGTTTAGTAGACTTGTGGGGGTGAGTAGGCAGTTTAGCCATTACTCATCTGTTACTCATGCAGATCAGTAGTCATTTCGTCAGACTCTCATTGACATTAATTCCTAAATCACACTAATGTTCAGTCATTGATTAGGTTCAGCGCCGACCCACGTTTTTCTTCGTGGATAGTCATGTAAAACATTTAAAAATAAAGTGCTATGTATATCTGTGAAATAAAACAAGGAAGGCGCCGTACATTTTATTTGAGCTCCGTTGTTATCAAAGTTTAAGTATTGAAGTTCGTTTTTGCCCGCTGCACACTTAAATTGTGCTGTTTCCAATAGCACGCAATGCCTCTGCCTGCCAAAGCTGTCCTGGGTAGAAAAAAGCAGGGTTTTCGTCTCCTGTAGGCACTGCTGTGGTTTCTTCCAGAGCTCTCAATTAAATCTAAAATTGTAGTTTTTGTTCATTCAATGTCTGTAAATCGCAGAAATAAAATCCTTGCATTACAGCTTGGTTCGAATCCTTAGATCCCTCAAGAAGAATTTGTTAAAAACAATCCTTTCAACCTTTGTAGTGAGGGTGGTAAGAGTCCTTCAGGCCCAGGGCCATACTCTGAAGTGCCGTCCCACACATGCTGAGAACTACTGAATCTGAAATAGCTTCTGAAATCCTGCAAAGAGATCGTCTCTTCTCTGCCTCATGTGGGTCTTCCTAACTGTTGCTGAACTTTCCCTCTTATTCGCTATTGAGCACAGTGCTCCTCCTAGTCACGTGGCTTGCACACAGGGCCGGTCTTTGTGTCAGGCAGAGCAGGCAGCTGCCTGAGGTGTCAGCCTTTAGGGGGCGCCAGTAGTCTGACTCCTCCAATGCTGCAGTGCATCATTTAATGTTATTTTAATAAACTGTACTACTGTACATAAAAGCAAAGTGCTGCAATGAGAATACGAAATCATAAGACTCAGTCAGTAATTGAGAGAGAGCAGAGCACTGCACAATGCCATCCAGTCTGCTGTCAGGGCACCTGGGGTCTGCAAGCACAGGATGCTTGCTTTTATGATCCTCTAGTAAACACATTTTTTGCTTACGTTCTAATCGCTGGATTGGTCAGGCTTAACCCATCCATTGCTGAGTGCTCTGCTGACTGGCTGACGGCAGACACACACACGTGTGCACTTCACAGTACAAAGCAGCATGCAGTAGTACAGTGAGTGTAGTGACACTGAAAACAAAGCTGCATGCCAAACCCAAACTAATTAAAGGTACGTGGGCACTGGGCTGCCCAATTTCAATAACATAGAGAAAACTTTGGTCTTGTACAAACAGCATCAAACGGTTGGGCAGCTTGTGGGGTTGGTGCCCTTGCATGTAATCCTCAACAAGCAGCTGGATTCAATTAAACCCGGCCTTCCGGAAAATGACACGTCCCCCACTGCTTCGCTTCATCTCCCAACCCGGCAACGCTGCAAATGGCGCACAACCATATATTGAGCGGCTGGCAGCGCCTAGGGGCCATTTTGTGTTAGGCAAATACATGCAATAATTAGTGGCACCACAGATACAGGATAGGAATGGGTGCCTAGGTGACTTCATGTCACTAGGCACCCATTGTCTGATGCTTTCGTTTCTATAAATCACAATTTAGCAAGAACATAAGTCGGACCTCTTCAAGTGCAGTAACCAAGGCAAATATCAGAATGTATCTTAAATTAAAGTCTATGAGCGAGACGTGGTACACCATGAGTCTTCTGGTCACCCAAATTCAAGGTCCACTACGCCATCTTAAAGGCATGATGAGTTGATGCACCTGCTGCAAGGATCAGCATGCAATCTGCATACCTCAGATTCAAATAGCTTCAGTGAGTTAGCTCAAGGGGATGCGTTGCAATGCAGCGGAAATCCCCTCTGTACACCTGTGAGTCACAGATTTGAATACTGCTTTGCTGTGATGGCTTAGTGGGTTAGGCTGCTGCGATTTGTGTACTACCTGCAAGTTACGGATTCAAACCTTTGCTCATGGGACAGTTCAGTGAGTTGTGCGGCTGCAAGCTGGTGCTGATTTGTGTGGGCAGCCTACAAGACAAAGGATGGACTCTAGCTTAGATAAAATAGCTGGAGAAGTGAAGCTGCTGCAGTACATGAGCAAACTGTGAGGCAAAGGTTGTCTCATCCTGGTAACAGTCCAAGCCTGCTCCCTGCCCCAATGAGTATAGGCATGTGAATGAATGCACCTTCTGCAAATATTACTATGCAATCTACAAGTAAAATGCTTGAATCCTGCTTGGCAATGATAGCTTAGCGGGTTACTACTGCAATCAACCTGCAGTTCATGGGTTACTACTACAATCAACCGGTGTCTAGTCAAAGGATAAAAAAAAGGGTCGACAGGACAAAGGATCGACACCAAAGGGTTGACAGGACAAAGGATCGAATTTTTTTTATTATATTTTTTTTTAGGTTTTCCTAAAGGTATAAAAAAAATGGTTTTTAGCAAAAAAAACAGGGGATGTGGGGGACCCCCCCCCCCCAAAAAATGTGATCCTTTTGTTTTCGGTCCTTTGGTGTCAATCCTTTGGCCATTCAACCCTTTGGTTGTCGATCCTTTGACCTACAACCCAATCAACCTGCAGTTCATGCGTGCTGAGCCAGTTCGTGGGTTGAGCTGCTGCAGCTGCAGTCACAGGTGAAAAGCCTGCTTGGTGGAAATAGCTGCATTGATTAAGCTCATGCGACCCCCATCAACCTGCACGTCAGTGGGTTCAATCCGTCTTGTACTTGTGTGTAGGGCAATGCCAGAAGTGCAAGCCCAACATGCTAGTGTGGGCCAGGTTTTTTTTGTCAAAGTGGGCCAGGATGATGAGTTACTTTGCTGTGCAGCTAGAAGTTTTGGCAGTTTTACGGTTCAAATATAGTCCAAAATACCCACAACAATCTCAGAAAAAAGGAGCTGGGATTCGAACCTGCCACAGCAGGCTGCACGCACAGATATCAGGGGCAAGTGCTGCTGTCTGACTGGTTAAAATCCCAAAGAAGTCCATTTGGCCTTTCATCCCTCAGAGGGCAACATGGAATTGGAGAAGGTAAAAACATGTGGAGCCAGATTACAGAACTTTCGCCCCAGTGCATGTGCAATTGTGCACGGTGTTAGCACTAGAGCAAACATGGCTCTAGAGCAAATTAACTATTCATTCAATGCATTTTCGCACCTGGGCAAAGTTTGTCCAAGTTCTAATAAGAAATGGTATTGTCCTAGTGAAAACATGTAATCCTTTCAGTGCCTTTTTGCACCAGGACAAAGCTTGCCACAGTATTAGCACTAGAGCACACTTTGCCCTGGTGCAAACATGCATTAAAAGAATACTGTTTGATATGTGTATTTCAATACTTTTTTGCAGATGGCCAATTTTTGACCTAGTGCTAATATTGTGCAAGATTTACAGTAACGCAAGGCTGTAATTGTGCGAGAGAATGTAGGGTATAGAGAGTACATTCTTACAGTTATAGCAGTCCAAGCTCAAGGTTGGTGCAACAGGGTTGTCAGCAACACAGTTTCAAATTTTTGAGGAGTTGGGTAATAATACCATACATGCTTCAATAGTGAGATAGTTCAGTGGGTCCAGGACCCACTGCAGAGATGTGGCTGTAGTCTGCAAGTCAGAGGTATTAATCCCAACACATACAGCTCAGCCTCTCATCATTGTGAAGAAGCTAAAATGAGGACCATTCAGTCAGGCAATACTATCAACTATTATTCCAGCGCCAAAGGACCTTGCAGTATGTTCGCTGTGCAATACAAATGAAAAGGTGATTACAACTGCACAGTAATGTCGGTGCCCCCTTTACAATGAACAACCCCAAAACTGCTCGTCCAATTTTTCATGGTCCTGGTCGTACTTTTCGTCAAAACGTTACCAATTTGTGTCAAGCTTTCTCTGCTTTTTTTCAGTCCTACCATTCAATTGGATGTCATATCTGCCCCTCAAACCCTACCTCAACATTTTCTAAGGTTTTGGGGTCACAGTGACCCCTCAGTGTGCTATTTTGTTTAAGAAGCTCTTTATGTTATAAAATGGCATTGCATTGCATGGTGACAAATGGAGGAGTACAGGCAAATTTGACACCCTTTTAGTGAAATTGGAAATGCTATTTACTCTTCCGTTTTTAAGCCAAAGCTGTCTATAAACTATTAAACAACATTGGTTTCGAACCGAACATTGTAACATTCACTTACTGTACAACGCAAAACAAGTGAGTGGAAAGACTGTTGACTGCTCTGGTCGGAAGAACAGATGTGCAATGAGCTCAGGTCTGGCCATGTGTTAGTTCTGTTAATATGGTGTGCCAAAAATAGGTACATCAGCAGCATTTTTCTTGAATATAATTATACACTGTGGTTCTTTATCTCACGTATGAAAAAATTTGATATTTTATATTACTTTTTATAACTTCATAAAGACCTCCATGCCATATGCTACCTGTGCATGCATTGCAGCTCGTCACCACATAGCCCTCAAGGAATGCTTTCAGAGTTCAGAATGGGTTGTGTTAATGCCCTCCCTCGTTTCCAAAGAGTAAAAATTAGGAGACAGCTCGTGAGCAGGGGTCAATCACATTTGCAGGAGACATGTCCCAGGCCAGGCTAGGGCAACTTCAACAAGCAATGGCAATGCCAACAGTTTGGGCTTTTGTGTAGGCATGGGAAAGGCACTTGCCAGGCACAATTGTAGTGGCATTAACTACCCATTGTTGGTAGCAGGTGCAAAATGGTGTGAGTACCTGGGCATCTAATAGTAGTGGCTGGCAAAAGCTTAAAACCTATGCACAAGCCAAAAATGGTGGCTTTACCAATGCTTGTTTTAAACAGGACTTGAGTGGCTTTGCCAAGTCTTGTTTTTAACAGGACCTCACTGGAAAGGAAACACATAGTGCTTATAAATCGAGTGGCTGTATTTCCATCTAGTTCTTTATTGAGTGACCCTATTTATAACATTTGTAACATACAATTTTTGTTATTGTCATTCGGGGAGGGGGCACCAATGATGCTTCCCGCCTGAGGTGCAATCTGGTCTAAGACCGGCCCTGCTTGCACATGACCTAAGAGTATGCTCAATTCACTGTTGGCATTATGTTGTTTTCACCATTTACTTTGCTTCATAGCATGTGGAGCATGAACCAAGTTGAACAGTATGCAATGTTGAATACAGATCTGGGCTCTCATTTGAGTATGAATCATTGGGCAGCAGAGTGCCGATGTTGAGCAATAGCATTGGCAAACAACTCTTATCCACTGACCATTAATTGTATTTATTTATTTATTTATGTATTTATTTATTTAGTTCTAAATGAACTTTACAAAATTCATTGAATCCGTTAGATCCAATATATGAATGAACGGAGTTCCACGAAAATCCTTAATAATTCATAAAAACACCATAAATTAATTTTCCGAAGGTTAGCAACGAAATCAAAATCTGTCCGAAGAATATAAATCGGGATCGAATGCTAATATGAAGTATGACAGAATTGTATACATCGTGTCCTCTATATCTGTAGCACGGGCAATTGCAGACTAGATGCTGGAGTTATGAGGATCAGCATCAAGAGCTCTGAGACAACAGCAGTGTGAGAAGTACTAAAATGAAAGGAATTTCCAAGCAAGGCTCTGCACAAATAACAGCCTTTGCTAAACACATTGATTCACAGAACGTTTTCCAATGGGATTGTGCCATTATGAAACACTTCTGCGAATCAGGCCTGTTGAATCGCTAAACACACAGTAATCACCCACCACGTCATGAGTAGGTCACAGAGCAATACAGGCTGAATATTCAGCATAGACAGACAGGTAAATTGTACTGCTGAAGAGATAATAAAAAGGCAACTCGATGAAGGAATAAAGGAAACACACAATGCAATTGATACCTATGAAATGTCTCGAAAAAAGGCCACGGCTAGTCTCTAGGGACCAGGGTTAATACCAGAGGCTTAGAGTACATAAGAATGCCTGGGAACGGGGACCTACTTCACAGGATAACCAAATGAGGGCCTAATTCATAGAAAGTTTTGCGCAGCAAAATGCTTCCTTGATCAGTCACTTCTTGTCATTGGGGAAGCAGGGGTGGATTTGGTTGGTTTAAGGTCCGCCACCAATCTTCCAGCAATGCCTTGTACGCTTAGGGGCTGCAATGGAAAGGAGGACCACCCCACACATGTATGCTAGATCTTTCTTTTAGCAGATGCGAAAGCCAAGCCACAGCATAACGGCAGTGGACCAGACACGTGTCCAGATACCAGTCAGGTCGTTGAGGTTGTTTACAAGGTGGCATTGCCAGTAATTGGTGCCTCCTTCCAGCCACTCTCCATGCAGCACCTGCTATCATGCAAAGCCACTAAATCTTGCCAATGGGTGAGTGGGCCAATGCTCTAATCCCATGCTTTGTTGCTATAAGAACGATCCTTCCATCACTATCATAATTCTGTTCTTTCCACATGCCAACACTCACCTCCCCTCACCACAAAGAGGAGGTAGACAGACCCCCACAATGGTCTGAAGATACATTCAGGGGTATGTAGTAGGAAATGTTGGTGAGTGGGTATAGCTCAGGGGCAATGCGTTTGTCTTGGAAGCAAAACAACACAGTGCAACACAGGTTTGAATCCTGATCCCAGGCTTAGAAACCAATCTTTGGTATTAAGAGAGTTATAAAATAACATGTTAATAATAATAATAGGGTTGACACATACAATACTCAGGGGGCTGGGGCCATATGCTTTATTTGGTATTGGTATACATTTGTGGTATGGGAGAAATGCAGTCATTTTCCAAGCACATGGCTGTACAGATGAAGCCTGGGGTTGGAAGCACCCACTGTTTGTGAGCAAAATTCAGCGATGGCGTGGTAGGTGGGATGGAAAGAATGAGAGGGGAGTGGACATTTGGTGGTCATCAGACAACATAGAAAACATGATGAGACCTGAATAGATAAGCTTTCCGATGAACACAAAAAAATAATGCCACCTTGTCAATGGCGGCTCACTTAATCTGTCACAAAGCATGTGCCATGAAGATCTTATTCCCTTTTTCCTCACCAAGGCGAGATGTCTAGAAACCATCTTTCTATGGACACTGACATTATGGAAGAAAGTAGATTAGGCCAGTGGATGATGTGGGCCATAACAGATATGCCAAAGAAGATAAAGGGAAGTCAATAGATGAAAACATAGAATAATGCATTGCTTTATTGTCATGTTCCTTGCCCTTATAGTGTGCACTGACGCAAGGGCTTGGAAGAACATGCATAACATGTAAGCTGCTAATGAAAATCTGGATAGCAGTGCAAAACCACAAAGTGTGTGATGGCATCTTCCCGGTGCAGGAGGAGCACTGCATGACTTGTTTGGTGAGGATGAAGAACATCCTGAGGGCTGTTTGGGAGGGCGGAAGGGAGGGAGGGGAAGAAAAAAAAACATACCTGCGTCCCCGCTGGGGGACGATGGAAGCCTCCAGCCTTGTGGAGGCGCGGAGCGGGGATGGCCCGCTCCGAGCCTCCACACTGCTGGAGCTTGCTATCGTTCCCCAGTGGGGACACAGGAGCAGAAAGGTAAGTGGGGTAGAGAGGAGGGAGGGAAGAAAAAAAAAAAAAGAAAAAGCTTACCCGAGTCCCTGGCGGGGGTGAAGGCAGCCTCTCAGCCGTGGGGAGGCTCGGAGGGGGGATGTCCCCACTTCAAGCCTCCTCATTGTCTGAGGGGCTGCCACGCCTCTGCCGAGGAGAAGGCAGCTGGAATTCCGGCCAAGAATCAAAGGATTCTCGGCTGGGTAAGGACCCAGCGAGAGCCAATCAGAATGCTTGTTGCATTCTGCTTGTCTCTCGCCGGGTACTAATCTAATTTAGATAGGATAAGTGCTCTTGCCAGTGTAATGCAGATTTCTGTCGACAGAAATGGTCTGCAGGCATTGATTAGTTTGCATGTGTATGCCGTGGCAGAAGCTGTAGCATTGACTTGTCTAGTGAAGGTGAAGGCCGAGTCAAGATAAATTCCCGGGCTATTTACCTCCTTGGAAACTTTATTTTAATGATGTGTATTTGGAAATATTTGAACTGGTTACCTAGTTTATTCAGTCTTGCCAGGGAACCAGTGAGTAGGAACTCTCTCTTTTCATCGTTAAGACAGAGACAGTGAGTAGCCATCCATGCTTGAACAGTGAGTCTGTGTCGTAGTCCCCTGTGATAGGGATGAGAATCTGGGTGTCATCTGCGTAGTTAGTGTAGGTGACACCCAAACTGTCAAGATTATCGAATAGGGGCTTGGTAAAAATATTGTAAAGGGGCGGAGGGACACAAGACCCCTGAGGTACTCTGCATGTTCTATTGTCCAAGAAAGATTGTATCCATGTATTGGCTTTGGAGGAGAAGTAGGCAGCTGTTGTGAGGTGATTACAGGGTTGTGATTAACGAAATCAAATATATAGGTCTGAAGCCTGATTGTCGTAGACCAAGGAGATTGTTGGATTCGAGATGAGCCTGAATTTGTAAATATGTTGCCCTATCTAGGAATTTCAGTAAGAAAGGTACTGTGGTTATTAGCCTACAGTTGGTTGGAATGTTAGGATCAAGGCTTGGTTTTATTAATAATGGGAGGACCCACGCATCTTTTAGGTTGGTAGGGATGGTGCCGGGTTCAAAGGATGCATTAATTAGAGTAGCAATGAAAGGCGCTAGATCCCTGGCCGCCTCTTTGATGAAAGATGCCTGGCAGGTGTCCCCCTGTCATCTGGATGGGTTGAGGCTGGATATTATGTCCACTACTTTGCATATGGAGACTGGGGCGAATTTAAAAAGGTGGCAGAGGTTTGCCGATGGCGGATGCGACTCCTGTGGGGGCAGGTCCCCTGAAAGACTCCTTTTTTTTGTTTCAGTTTTTCCCTTTTAAGGAGCGAAATTTTATCAAGGAGACTGGTTTTAATATTTGTGCACCAGGTCGTGTCTTTTATGCAAGTTTCTAACAGTGGTAAGGGGGATTCTAGCTCTCTGTGGATAATAAAAAGTTCTCTAGTAGATGAGTTTGCTTTAGTAATTATATGGGAGGATAGATCAGGGGCAACATGCTCACATTGTAAGCAAGACGACACGAAGCAACACAGGTTCGATCCCCGGGTCCGCGCTTAGAAACCTCTGCGTATTAAGCACGTTATAAATAACCTATCATATCATATTGTTGTAGTTATCCCTTTTTTGTTTGAAGGATAGCATTTTTGTAGGTGATAGAGATTTTTGAGAGTTTTTCCTTATTCGGAACTGTAGGGTTATTTTTCCAAATAGATTCGGCACTTCTTTTTTCATTGCATAGGGCTTGGAGATTAGGAGTGCGCTCGAGGCTTAGCTTTGCACATTTTTAGTAGCGTTATTTTGTAAATAGCTTGCTGTATAGTTTGGTTGTATAGTTCAACTAATGCTGAAGGGTATGTGCAGAAGTTGGTGTGATTGGAGATGGGTTGAAGCAAAGGTAATATTTCTAGTCAGGGCAGGAGGAGTCAGTGAGTTACGCAGATTCGATTGTAGTGTGAAAGAGATAATGTGATGGTCGGTCCAGGCACAGAGTTCGTTGGATAGGATATTACTGTCACAGTTGAGGTCTACTAGTAAGTCTAGGGTTCTCCCTTTGTTATGCGTGGACATGATAATGTGATGGGTGAAGCCTAATTCTTTGATGGTATTGGCAAGTGATAGGGCGTTGTCGTCATTCGTGTTGTGGAGGCCTAAATTGAAGTCTCCCAGGTTTGGTGTTCACCGTAAGTAGTGAAGTGATGTTTCCCTCTAAAGGTTGAGATTGGGCCTGCTGGTCTATATATGAGGTGCATAGTTATAGTGCGAGAGGCCGTACATGGTATTTTGACTGACAGGAGTTCTCCCGAAGGGAAAGGAAGATTAGGTAGGACCCTTAGTCCAAGGTTAGTTTTGGCAATAAAAGCAATAGCGCCACCTCTAGAGGTTTCTGTGTCTAGCCTAAGTATGGTGCAGTTTTCCGGTATGGCTAGAGAGAGGGTTGGCCCTGCTGCAGCATGAAGCCAGGTCTCCGTTATCGCTATGAAATCAAGTTGA
The DNA here is from genome assembly GCF_040938575.1 of Ambystoma mexicanum. NCBI lineage: Eukaryota > Metazoa > Chordata > Amphibia > Caudata > Ambystomatidae > Ambystoma > Ambystoma mexicanum. The sequence continues at coordinate 811,325,330 of NC_090932.1, forward strand.
TTGTGGACTATGAGGTCTGCAATGGCTAGAGCATGTGCTATCAAGGATGTTGCATTTACGAGCGCTCCCTTGATTGGTGAGGATGAGTTTGATGGTGGTACCTCAGTTATCTGTGAGGTAGGATTATTATTAGATGTGCCGTTGTCTGGCTTGAGCTTGTTTCTTCTCCCAGGCAAGACTGAAATGCACTTTTTTGCTCTACCATTAATTTTTTGGTGATGAGCATTTTTGAGTCTGGATCCGAGCCTATAGTTTCTGAGGTTTGTGGAGCAAGGTTGGTTCGGTGTAGGTCGGATGGCATATAATTGGATCCATTGAAGTGGGGAGAGATGGCAGTTAATGCTAGTGGTTATCCTGGCAGTCGTGGTAGGTTTGCTTAAGTCTAGTTGGAAAGGTGGCAGGAATTTGGTTGGTGTTATATGATCCGTTGGTCCAGGGCTTGCTGGGCTTAACAAGGTGGCATTGGCTGTCAGCTGGGTGATGTCTATCTCAGGGTTGTTTATGGTATCTGTGGTGTATGGTGTAGAGTTAGTACAAGAAGGGAGCTGAGCACAGGCTTGAGTTAGTGGTAGTGTGTGAGTACATGACTTATAGGTCTAAGCTAGTGTGAGTATATCATAAGATTCTCAGACCGCAGGCTGAGGTCCAGCAGATAGTTGGTTCGACTAGGTGGCAATAATGTTGATAGATAGATAGGCTGAATGAAAAGACTCTATGTTTGTAAGGCTTTGGACTTGAGGTGGTTCAGTCTGAGATATGGCATACGTTTAGTATCTTGGCACGGCAGTGCAACTCAGGCCAAGCATAATTGGCAAGCTCTTGGACAGGACTAATCTAAGGTACCATGGTTATGTGAAGGATGTCTACTATCTGGTAAAGCGGCCTGGTGCAACCAAAGCTCTAGAGCAGTATTGCAGTAACAGATGGAGGTGAACCACGAGTAATGCTCAACAGGAGCTCAGGTGCAGTAATAAACTTGCAAATGGGAGGCCGCAGCAGGTCATGCGGTCTGGTGCAGCAGGGGCTCAAAGGGCATTATTATAAACACAAAGGGAGGCAAACAGCGAGCAATGTGTAACAGGAGATCTGAGGGCAGAATTACAGTCACAAGTAGAGGCAAACAGAGAGTAATGTAGTCTAGCAAAATAAGATCGCAGAGGGTAATGTTGCAATCACAAAGGAGGCAAGCAGCAAGTAAAGCGTAGCAGGAGCTCTGAGGGCAGTATTATAGTCACTGGTGAGGGCAAGCGGCAGGTAATACAGCCTGGGGTTGTCAGCGCTAAGAGGGCATTGTTGCCTTCAAAAGTGCAGGACATGCAGTGAGTAGTGAGACTAGGCGCAGTTGAGGTAATAATGCGAATACAAAATGCTGACGAGCAACAATCAGGAAACGTGTGTCTGAAGTCTGAACCGCAACAAGCAGGATAGATTATAGCATACAGTGTCGAGAGGTAAACACTTTAAGATGAGTACAGGCATTTGTGATTACGCATTATGTAAGGCTAGATTAAGTAGTGAAGCATCATTAGCCGTTATATCTTTTGGTTGTGCACTAATGGACCTGGTACAATTGAATCAGGGGGTGTTCGATTGTAGGCGGCACAGCTTAATGTTCGAAGTTCGCAAAGACCGTAGAGATTAATTTTTGAGTTGTTGTACTGTAGATTGTCAGAGGAGGATAATGGGCAGAATGCAGGTAGGCAGGGGCAGCGTTACTAAGCACAAACTGCAATACGTCGTTCTTTAGTGCTATCAATTACCTGAGCCCTGATATCATGCACAATCCTAGTCTCCCAGTTACAGGAATAAGGAATACCAACAGGTATGTTCTACAAGAGAGCTCAAATGGTGCCTGTAATTTGTAAAAGAGGATACCTTGTTTTGCCAAGGCCTTTTTCTCAGTGTTAACTATTTTCTACACCTTTCTTGCAGTGAAGGACACATGTGGGTTAGGGGTAGTTAATGGGGCTAGGATGATTTTCTTTTACACAGAGAGTCACCTGCACTCTTGAAATATTCAAATCTGAAGGTTATTTACCATTGGTAATGAAAAATGAATTACATTATTGAACAATTCATCAAAAGGCCTAAAGGGCCAGACAAAGAACGTATGGATATTAAATGTTAAATGATTACTGGGAGTTTCAAGTATACAACTGCTGTAAGTCCACCAACTAATTAATTTAGACAGGGTATGTTTTTTACTTCCTAACTGGTATGTCCTTCCTGCTGTCCTCTGTGTACACCCCCTCCATATTATTCAAAGTGTACGCTTAAAATACTTCTTTTCTAATTATATCTATTTATTGTACAACATTAGTGTATCAACTTGCTGTACGATGCACAGTTGGTTCACAGATATATTACTTGTGATCATATGGAAAAAAGCTAGTATTCCAAAGGCAAGTGACTCTTCAACCATATGACAGTGATAAAGGGATAAGCATTGTAAACACAAAACACGCTACATCATTGAGTTGTAATTTACAAATCATTTATTTCTGAAAATTGCCATTAATCACACATATATTGTATGTTTACAAAGCAACAGGAGATTTTAGGCATTGGAATAAGGCTTAGGTCTTCTGCCGTTTCAGACTGTGATTAGAAACAGACATGTTTCAACAATTAGAAGATCCAGAACTTGTTGATGACATTTGCATTCGTGGCAGCGACAGAGTGTGGTCTTATCTGCGATACCTTTGGCTGAATATTTCTTGGTTCAGAATCACTTTCTTTACTGTGCCAGATGGCTCTGCCAAAAACAGAAGGACAAACATACATTTCTAAATATTTTTATACTGGGTTCATATGATGTTGTATCCTTATTTTTTTAAATGTTTTAAAGCAACTCCAAATTGTTTAAGTGTCTGCCTTGTGGGAAAAATAACTTGGAAAGCACTGTGTTATTTTGCTACTTAAAATGCTACTGCACTCTGATGATCGCATCCACACAATTCTTCTTAACTTGCATTAATGAACACAGCAATGCAGGATTATGAATTAGAAATGGAGAGGTTGTTGTTTTCTTTTCCAGTTGTTTAATGCTGACATTTGTTTTGCCACTATGCTCAGAAGCGCATGGCATATCTACAGTCACTGCACAGTCAAGGTCTACATTTGAATCAGGAATGTATTCATCGTTTGTCACTCAAAAATGAATATTTCCAGTGAGGAAAATTTACAAATGTAATTCTCAAGTACAATATGACACAATTATAGAGGGGACATAATCTGGTAGGGGTACATAAAAGTCAAAGAGAGAGGAAAGATGTTCACAGTGAAAAAGCTACAGAAGGGGACACATGTTCATAAAATGTGCTGAGTTAGTTTCATACTTCCATTTGGCAATAGCCATTAGCAATAACAATTGCAACACATTACTTCACAAACAACACTACAAACATACCCAAATGATTCTCAGTTAACAACGAACCCAATTTAAAACAACTAGATACAATTCTAGAACAATCTTCCATATATTTTAAAAGTGGCTATTACAAAAAGGCATACACTGGATACAGACATGATATCATTACAATTCATAAACACATTGCATCCTTAGTGGCCTTAACTTCATTTTCTATAAAAATGTGGCTAGAGCCATCGCCTTATAAGATCGCGTAAATAGGGCAAATCAACAAAAACTGTAACAAGTTTTCATCAAGACCAGATCCGCAGGTGTAGTCCTCACTGCCTGCCAGTCAGTTAATTCTTGCCAATAATGGTAAAATGTTCAAGAAAATCACAAGAAATATTGTCCTATGGACTGTGGATCAAACAGTACCTATAACATCTTATCAGCTTAATGCTGACTTGATGATGTAAGAAATTTCATTGACGTCAATCTACAAATTTACTTTGACATGATAGCACAGGAGCATCAGAAACCAGGTGTTTTAAGGGCAACCTTACCACAAAGAGTCCCACTAGAAAGGGGACATTTTTAAAGGAAACACAATTTAAAAATATCAGAAAATTAACATGGGGTATAACTAATAGGATAGGAGGACATGCTTCATCAAATTAGGCTTCTAAATCCTCTGTAAAACACAGATCCATTTTTGAAGGGGTTACAGGCAGTGAAACGAGCTGTGGAAAAATTGGCTTCAAAGTGGATAGGAGTGATGAGGTGTCCCAGAGAATGGGATATCTGGCCCTCCAACATCCTCGTTTGCATCCTCAAATTAAGAGGGATAACACTTTATTTAAATGAAAGATAAATAACTTTGTATAGGCACTCGCCAAACTGATTTATTCAAAAAGAATGGCTCCCTTTTATTTTCCATGTATTTATTGGACATTTGTATGGCGCCTTTACACATCTACTCATTTACTGCACCACCTCTTCCGTGCCAGTCGGGGAAGCACATGACACAGGCTAAGGTTACTTTGCATATTATTTTAGTTGGTAGCCTATTCAAAGTCGCTTATCTTTCCCTTTAGTGCAGGTTCATCCCATTCCATTGTCCTTGTATCACGATCAATATAATTATATACAGTTATTTAATAATATGTGGATTATATACTGACTGGTGTAAAAGCCTGGGTACATGGGATAAAGTGCAGCTGTGCAAATCTGCGGCAATCATCGTTTTCAGGATGCAAGGCACCGATCGGTGGTAGATCTGGCCATTTGTTCTAAAGCAGTATGGTCCCTATCCTGGAGGTGGTGCAATGCTTGCTCCCATTGATGCAAAGGTCAATGCACTATTGATAGAACAGATGGTATCCATAACATATTTTGAATGTGTGTTATGTCATGTCATTAGCTGTTGGATCAGTGGTGAAACTCATATGTCATCTAGTTGGATTTTGTCGTTATTGCAACATTTATTAAAGCGCTTATCACTAGGTTGTTCCTGTGGAAAATGCTTTGCCATGCAAAAGTTGCACAAAACGTTAAGTTGACCACAGGTGTGCATGTGGACCTTGTCTTCGTTACATTCTAAACGGTTGTAAGTTGTGTTGGATGGAGGTTTCCCATCATTGATTTTGCTAAATTTCTGCTAAGCTGCGTTTTCTGTATCAGTGATGTAGGCGTGAACATTTTTGTTCTGTACACAATTATTTTCCCTTTCAAGCGCTCTTTCTGCATCTGTCTCCAGTCGTGTGAAACTATATGAGAGAGAACATGATGAAACTCCATCTTCTGGATAATGAACTTGTCATGGCTCACTCCCTTCGCTCCCGTTCCCGGCACTTTGGGGCATGTTTTGGGGTTTATTCCCTACTGGACATTTCCTCCAAACCTTATGCTACAGTGCTGTGATGAATTGGGAGCACTAAAACCTTATTTTCCAAGTTACTTCCCTTCCGGATCCATTCCAGGTTTTTGGCAGCCAGCATGCTACTTTAATCTAATGACTATGCTTCCCTAATGCCTGGCTCACTGCTTCACCTCCTCCCTTGCAGGACAAGGTTGGGTGGAGGATAGGCAACACCTGTGGCTGCAGGTGCAGCAGGCGGCACACCTAAGGGGTGTGCTCGTTAAGCAGCTTTAAAAGCCTCAGTTTGCTTCAGTCCAGTGCTGGTCATTGTTGCAGTGTTCCTGTTGTGACTGGTCCCTTGTTCCTTGTTCCTAGCTTTTGTGCCTAGTTCCTAGTTCCTGTTTCTTTTTCCTCTGCCCTAGATTTCGGATTTATGTGCTTAATTGATTTCTACTTTCTGGATTTCCCTTTCTGTCTTCCTCTGTCTGCAGGCAGCCTTTCTCTGTGCTTTACCCTTTGATGCTGCCCAATTTGCCTGTGTTCTCTGTTTCTTTGATGCTGTCCTTTGATACTGAAAAACTTGATGCATTAGTCTTTCCCTTTATAGATTTAGCTTCCTGCCTTTTCTCCTTGGATGGGTGGGAAAGGTTTCCTTTTGTGATATCATTTTCCCTGCTCCTGATCCTTACTTTCTATTGGGATCCATTCCATGTTTTCCATTGCACTTCTGCATTTATTTTCCATTGATTATTAGGTGTGGGGTGCTGTTGTAACTAGTCCCCGTGTGAATGCCTTTTGTTTTCCTCACTATTCTATAATCACAATTCCTACTTGCCCCTTGACTTGGGTCTCATGTATTTAGTTATCCTCCACCCATTGCTGTTATAGCCTTCTGGGTCCCTGTTTGATCAACTGGGTTCGTGGGTTTACTGACATTCAAGTGGTCTTTCCGGTCCTCGTGAGTACTGTTTCTAAGTTCCTTATTCAGTATCATCCAGAGTGTCAGCTCACAGATCCTGTCCTTGCTTGCCCTCTACGTGGGTTTAGCGCTGTCAGTATATGTAATAGCATAGTGGGTAAGGAGTTTGCCGACTTTCCTTTCAGTCATAAGGAGGTTCAAAGTGCTTACCCCACATCCCGTTTCATATATTGGTATTATTGTTTCACTCTATTTGCACTCCTGGGTTTTTGTATACACAAATCTTGGGTATTGTATGCACGTTGTTAGTTTCAAAGTTGTTCACTGTGCGATTCCGTGCACATTTCCCTTGCCTTAACAGAACTTAAGTTTGTTTTGACAAATCCAGATACTGATTGCTCCAGACATGATTTCAACCTGTTCTCAGAGACCAGATCATCTTCATCAAGCTGAGTATCGGCATACATGTAGAAACGGACCCCAGCCGACATCATTGTATGAGCCAATGGTCTCATGGAATCCTATGGCATCTGCCTGCTTTCAGCATGTGCTAAAAACTGGTGGATTCCACTGGAATCCTTTGGTTCACCACAAGCAAATAAATTGCCCTCTAGGGTAAACCAAATCTTTCGGCAGGTGGAAAGAGAATGCATGACATTTTTATATATCCTGCCCAGTTCCTCCACTTGGCCTGCAGAACTGTACAACGTCCTTGATTCAGAAATAAGATGATAAGATAGGATTGTGTAGCCTGGCTTGTCTGTTAAATGTATCTAATGCATCCCTGTTCACTACAAAGCGGTATATTCCTACCAATGCGAGACCCCAGAAGGAGACATAGACAATGGAGGCATAGTTTCTAAGCTGTAAATGCATTTGATAGTTTCTAGCTTAATCAAATGTAGCACAGCTTGTTTAATAAATAGGGCCTATTGTATGGTCAGTGCCAATGGCACAATCAAGCTTTCACTCAGTGCCTGAAAATGAAACAACTTACTACAATAGTCAGGTTCGATTTAGATATGTATGTTTTTTTTAAAAATATGAATCGTTCCCTAAATTACAACAACTCATCATTTGGGAAATCTTAAGAATCATTTTTTTGAAATTATTTATGATGAGAATATACATTTATATAGAAGTATAAGAGGGCTGTGCCTGACATGAGCACCGTATTGGACCATTTTGAAGTTATTATAAAAGACTGACAACTTACAACCAGAGTAATAATAAATAAAGCCCAAACACTGTGCTAGACCCACGATGTGGCAACACTTTAACAACCGTGAAGAACAAAATATTTTATGGAATCAAATGGTGTGGACAGAAAAAAGATAGTGTCAAAAGGGAGGTCAACCAACATTGTCCCAAAAATGTCATCAATTAAGATTTCCAATGCACATTAATTAAGTAACATACCAAGTAAAATCGAACACTTCTTTTTTTAAATATATTTTTAATCAGTTTCACAGCTGGAGCAACAACTCTGCATTTCAACATTTGCCAACCTCTGAAGAGATATGTAATAATCAAATTGCAACAATTTCCCCCTCTCATCCCTCTGTTTCATGTTCATCAACATTTCAGACCTCCTCTCTCATCTGTATTCCTCCGGACCTAGATATTCCCGTATCAGCCGCAGTTTGAATGTCAGGGCTGGAAACCTTTGGTCAAAGTCCAACAGAGGTGACCAGACTGCTTGGAATTGGTGGAGTTTCCCTTCTTTTGAGGCCAAGACTCTTTTGGCCACTAAAATGTCCCAGACCTTGATCCACCATTGCCCTAGGTCTAGGCCTTCTACTGTTTTCCAGCAACGGGCAATAGTGATACGCGCTGCCAGCAACAAATGGGTCATTAACTTCACCTAAGCTCCCGATTTCGGGTATACCGCTTCACACGGTGCCCCTAGCAACAGGGTCTTCGGGCACAGTGGGAGGCAACTACCAGTAACGTCCTGAATCACCTTTATAAAGTTCTCCCAGAAGGTCTGCATGAGGGGGCCCTCCCATCACATATGAAAATATGTGCCTTGAGCCCCACAATTTCACCAACAGGTAGGGAGGGGACCAAGTCCTGGAAGTGGTAATTCTGTACTGGAGGATAATACCACCAGAACAACAATTTTAATGTGCATTCATTGTTCGTCACACATTTGAAAGAGGCGGGGCCTCTGGCCCAGATATCCGTCCAGGCCACATCATCCAGCTAAAGGCCCAGATCTGTCTCCCAACAGGACATTTAGTCCAGGCGGCACAGAGATAAGAGGTCCTCCTGCAACAGTCTATACCATTTTGAAATCTCCCTTTGTGTATGGCCTCGCCAACATTAAGTTCCAGAGCACTCAGGGGCAGCGTAGCTCTCTCTCTTATATCGGGATGAATAATCCAGTGGCAGAGCTGGATATATGTTAATCTATCTGCCTCAGAGAGGTTAAATTCTGTTTTACAATTTTCGAAGGAGCACAGGTGCTCTCATCGTAAAGTTGTCCCAAAGTGAGTAGGCCTTCCTCTTTCCAATGTTTGAATGCTTCCTGTGGGACACCTGGTGTGAATGCCGGGATGCCAAAGACTGGGGTGAGTCGGCCTATCCCCCTAGGGATCCTCTTCCTTTGTAGAACCCCATCGCATACCTTCGGAATGGCTTTCGTCGATGATAACAGATGAGGCCATTGTTTACGCGCTAAGTGGGGAATAAAGGGTAGGAAACGAAGGGGCAGGGAGCACTGAGCTTGCGTGAATTGTATTATTCCCTCGTATGTGTTGGGCGAGTAGCTCCATAATAAGCACAAACAGAAGGTGCGACAACGGGCATTCCTGGCGCGTTCCGCAACATAGGAGGAATGGGGGTGAGCGCTCCCGATTGATCTGAAGGGAGGTGTTAGGGGAAAAATAGTTGATGGCTATCGCTTTTCTAAATTGAGGCCCAAAGGCAAACGCCTCCAGTGTCAGGTGTAGAAAAGACCAGTCCACCCTGTCAAATGCTTTTTTAGCATACAATGCCAGCAGGGCCAGTTTTTCCCTCATTATGCATGGCCAGTTCAATCAGATTTAACGTCGCCTGATGTTGTCTCCTGTTTTCCTCCCCTGGATGAAGCCTGATTGATCAGAGTTAATCCGTCAGGGCAGGAGGAGGGTTAGACAATTCGCTATCACCTTTGAGTAGATGTTAGCATCAATATTCATGAGCGAGACTGGCCTATATGAGGCCAATCCTTAGGGTCCTTCCCCAGCTTTAGCTCCAGAATTGTGTCAGAGCTTCTCATCGAGAGTTCTGCTTCCCAACTCCTGGAATTAATTAAAGAGGGACGTTAAGGGAGCAAGAAGTTGACACCTAAACAGTTTATAGAATCTAGGTGAAAAGCCATCTGGTCCCGGGGTAGGAGACTTCAGGGATTTGATAACAGCTTCCACTTCATCCTCTTGGGTCGGCGCCTGCCGTGCCTCCCTATCCTCCTGTGCCAGCTGAGGTAGGGAAGCCTCTGCAATATATTGCCTCTGCGCTTCTATTGATCTGTCCACCTTGGTCATGTTCTCCCGAAAGTGGTCTTGTGCAATCTTTAGTTTCTCCTGTTCTCCATATTGGGTTACCCCCACATGGCTGCAGAGGCCCGTAATAAAGTATTGCCTCCAAGTTTTCGCTAGTCCTCATCAGGAAGTGATTGGCTTTGTTACTTTTAGCATAATATGTTTGTTTAACTGATAGCAGGGTCTGCTCCGTCTCCTCTGCATATACGGCTTTCAGTTTATTACGTGCCACCCGAAGAGCAGCATGAACCTCAGGGGGCCATCCCCTCTTTTATTTGTTTTCAATGGGGGTCATTCTGAGTTTGGAGGTAGCCATGGTGCTATTAGCACCATGCTGCCTCCAAACTCGGGTCTGGGTCCGGATAGGCGGAATGAGGACTTACCGGGACATTCCGATCTATGCGGACCCAGTAAGTCCCCATGCCAAATACCATTCCCCATTCCCATTCGAGCCCCCATAGGGCTCAATGGGAATGGGGAAGGCGCTAATAACGGGCCCGCAAATTGCGAGCCCGTTATTAGCTCCAAGGTCCCTTAACAGGTCCCACTTATGAACGGCTGGTCAGACCAGCCGTTCCTGGTGGGACCCGCTAAGGGACTTCGGAATAGGGCAGTAGGGAGTTCGGCACCAGCATCCTTACCGGTGCCAGTAACCCCTTCCCGCCCAACTCGGAATGACCCCCAATGTCCCTTATCTCCTGCTTCCAGTAGGCCCTCGTCTGTTTCTTCCTTCTGTAATATGCTGCAGTGTGTGCAAATAAATGCCCTCTGATAACCACCTTCATGGCGTCAGTTCCATGGGGTTTTCTCGAAAGTAGTCTTTAATTGCTTTTGCCATCTCATCTCTTAGGGCCATATTGTGCAATATTGGGTCGGACAGGTGCTATTGTGGTCTGGATACGGGGGTCGAATTCCATGATCTAATCTGTAGTGACTCCGGGGCATGGTCTGTAAGAACCTTTGGAGCGATGTCTATCTTATCCATGAAGGATAGGATCTGAGGTGAGACCAAGGGTAAGTCAATGCGCGTGGATGTGCGGTGGATGTGCGAGAAGAAGGTGTAATCCCTTTACTCAGGGCGCAGTACCTTGCATGCATCCACCACACCCAGGGATCTAAACAGATCGAGGATTCCCAGTGCGATTTTATAGTCTCTGGGGGCTGGCACATATGATTTAGCCTTGTCTGGGTCAGTGACACCATTGAAGTCTCCTTCGCTAACAACCTGGCCTTCTACGAATGGGAGGAGAGCGGACTCCAGGTCTACCAGAAAGTGTTCCTGCCCCTCATTCGGGGCGTAAATCAAAACCAGTGAATACAGTTGTCCCAGAAACATCCATTTCACACATAAAGTGACCACTGGGGTCTATGATGGAGTCTAATTCCTGAAACGGAGCATCCTTGGCCACCAGGACAGCTGTCCCCCCTGGAACTGTTTCGGGAAATCTCTACTTCAGAGACGGGCATAGCCCTCCGGCAGCAGGTGGGTTTCCTGGAGGAATATCACTGATCCCTCTAGATATTTGAGATGTTTTAGTATGGATTTCTGCTTCACAGGTGAGTTGAGGCCTTTGACGTTCAGAGTGACGAAGTTCACCTTCTGGAAAGGCATATCCACCATCATCTCTGTTGACCCCATGGGGAGAGAGTGGAGGAGGGTGTCATATGTTCAGAGGTTCCCATTCATCAAGTAAGGATATCTGCGAGCCTGCTCCAACTGAATTTTCCTTCAACCAAGAACAATCAAACTTTGAACTAAGTCCAAACCCTGGACTCGAAACTGTTCGAATGCCACAGACCATCGGCAGTACACTCCAGGGGCCTTTTCGTTGACATCCACCTAGGAGTTGGGCTTAGACCATGTGAAGGCTGCCCTTCTTAACTTCATATTTCCTGATTCCGTAATCTCTGTCAGACCAGTCATCCGGGTTGTCGGGTGAGGGCCATATAATCATCTGAGCTACCACAGCCTTCTGTGGCCCATAGTTGTGGGCTGTAGGGACCCATCATCTCCTATTTTGACTCTTCTGGACCCTTGACCAGGCCGGGCGTCTTGTTTTCGGGGGGAGGTCGTCTGCATCCCCTGTGGAGGTGAGAGAGGAGCCACCTTCTTTCTCCAGCGAGGTGGGATTCAAGATTGTTTACGCATCTTCTAGATGTGTGATCGCTTGGCAGACACCTTTGTAGGAAAACTGGACCGCAGTGGGGAACAACCAGCGATACCTAAGTTTTTGATCTCAGAGGAACATTGTTAGTGGCCTAAGGGCCCTCTGTTTCTCTATGGTCACTGCCGCTAGATCCTGGAATATCTGTAGGGGAGACCCCTGAAATGATAGTTTGTCACGAGAGTGGCTTATTGCCTATGGCTCCTTAGTTATATAGAAGTGTACTCGGGTGATCACTTTTGGTGGGAGTTCCGTGTCCAATCCTCTGTGGGGACACAGTCTGTGGGTGCGAAACAACAAGATTTGGGACTTTATAAAGTGTGTCAGAAGGGATTGAAATAGGTCTATGTATTCTGCCAGGTTCTGACTCGGAACCAAAGCAGTCACTCCCCTAATGTGCAGGTTATTTTGTCAGGCCCTGTTCTCCAGGTCCTCCCGATGTACTCCAGGATCTCGTTTCTGTCTGTCAGGGCACGGATCTGTTGTTGTACCTCAAGAAGCGAAGCTGCGTGCTCCAGAGTCAGGTCCTCTACTTCTCCCAGTCTCTGCTCTGCCTCCGTCACTCTTTGATCCGTATGCTCAAGTTTGGTGGTAAGTTCCATCATACAGGAGCGGAATTCTGATTTGATGCCCACCATAAACGTCTGAATGTCCTCCTTGGTGGCAAATTGTCTGGTTCCTCCAGGTGATGCTTGCGGTGTAGATTTGAGTGTTTCCGGCTTCTTTCCTTTTTCCCCAGGAAGCAGCATGGTAGAGATATTGCTGCTTTTCAGAATCTTAAGGTGTTTAGCCATATTGGTGTTGTCTCTCTGTGATCTGCCGAACTCCTGTCAGTGTAGCAGGTACTTGTAGGGAAAAATCCCCACCGTTCGCCCTTGTTATGGGGAGCGGTCAACTTCAGGCTCCGAGCTATTGCAGCGCTCGTTGGAGTGCGTCCAGGGCTTAGTGGTTTTGAGATCCGAATTCTCTATGGTAGGGGAGATGAGGCAATCTGCTGTTTAAATGATCTGGTTTCTCCAATCCTCCAGTTACCCCATGTCCATGCAGGGCACCTTGGTAGCACAAGAGCTGTTTCTGTAAGTAGAGTTGGCTGACAGAGCTGCAAGGGGGCGGGATCCCCAACAGTATAGGGGCAAATACTAGGAGGATCTGTATTCTATATGGGCCCAAAAATGTGCCCTGCAGGAGAGTGGGGAGAAGGAGCAGCCCTCCCACTCCCACAGTAGGTTTCCCCAGGTTAACTGAGTTCAAATTCTGAGTGCACTGGTAAACCAGAGTTCTTATTTTACTATTCCTCCCCTCAGCACTCTGTGAACGGTGTGGCATGGGGGTGCAGTACCTCCCTCCTTACTCAGCGGGCTGAACAGTATAACACACACATGGGAGGATAGCTTCTCTTCCTTCTCTCACCGGCAGAATAGCATTGTCTCCCTTTGTTCTAGGGATTACAGCGCAGCATGTATCATGGGAGCCGCTGGCCGGTGTTTCCGGGCGACGAGAGGAGTCCTTCTGGGATGCACCACTGGTGCTTCCAGCTGAGTTGTTCCATGGGGCTTTGCTTTGCCGCCCTGCCCGACACCGGCCTTCTGGATCAGGTATCAAGCCGTGTCAGCCCGAGCTCTGCACCTCGCCAGGGGTCCAGGTCTTGCGCCAAGTCTTGGTGTGAGGGAGAAGTGGGATGCCTCACGCTACTCCATGCTGGTGTTTCGGGAGAGCTGGGTCGACTCTTGGGGCATGCCACCCAACACCAGGTGTCTTATTTAACAACCAAGCGGCAGCTGCACTGGCACTGCACCCCACTCGGGGTCCAGGTCGCATGCCTTGCCTCGGTGTGGGGAAGGAGCGATTTGCCCCTTGCCACTTCACACTGGTGTTCTGTCCGCCAGGAATTACGGGTACCTTCTATGATTTAAAGTCTCCCCCTGATGTTGGGCGAGTGGTTTCCCTTGGTGAGAGATGGGGTTAAATGGGAATTCATTATTCACATGCTCTCCGGTGGCCAGTCTCTTCTTCCTTAATCTTCCGTACATCTGTCTGCCATCTTGACGTGTTGGGTCTGAGGTCACGGACTCAACCGTAGATTTCAAGCATTATTTCTACATGATTTTGTCCCGCTTTGGACCTGCTGATACACAATATCGTCCTATCACGGTAGATGGCTTTACTGACGTGTAGGGTCAGAGGGAATCAGGTATTATTTATCAGGCATCAGGCTTCAGACAGAGGCCATTAGCAGAGCAGTCACATTGGTGGTGCTGCTGGCCATGCCTCCAAAAAATCAAACACTTCTGTGGTAGGGCTACACAAACCAGCTGTATTTTTCAAATATAACAAAGGCAGTGATGGAGGTGTGCCAAACTTTAGGGGTAGGAATGGCCTCCAAGTGAAACTTGAAACTGAGGAAAACTTTAAAATCTAGAAAGTTTGTCTCCTTAATGAGGGGAACAAATACACAATTAAATACATGGAAACAGACATATGGGGCCTAATTTACAAAAAAAGTGCTAAGTCTGTGAAAAGTAGTTAGTGTGAGCAAGAACATTGCGCAGATGAAATTAAAAATCCTCTGGTGATGAGGCTGAATGTGTCCCCATTGTTTACTTTACTTTACTTTAAAGAATTTATACCACACTCCTCAGGACCCAGAGGGTTATGGGCACAACTGACTCAAACAAAGAATAAGACATATAACATAATGCTCAGCTAAAAGGAGGAGTGGGAAACAGAGTTCCCAAAAAAAGTGGATACTCCTGTTATTTGAATAGATGTGTTTTCAATTTTTTCTTGACATTTTCAATCAGGTTAATTTTTCTCGGGTCTTCCGGTAGAGAGTTCCAGACCATCAGGGATACTGCAGAAAAGGCACCATGTTTCACTTGTGTGAGTGAATACCTGGGCTCCTTTAGTTGTAGTGTGTCATTTGATCTGTGCATTCTTACGTTGGACTTCACCAGCAAGGCCTCAGAAAAATATGCAGGCCCAGTGCGTATCATGCTTTTATACACCATGACCAATAGGTGGAATTGAATCCTCTCTTCTATCGGCAGCCAGTCCAAATATCTTCTTGCCATGGTTACATGATCAAACTTCCTCAGCCCCATCAGTATTACAACTTTGTGCCTGCAGGGTTGCAATATTGTAAAACAACACATGTATCACTTCATGTCTGTTTCACTGGGAACAGCTCCTCTTCCCACCACAAGTAAATGGCTATTGTGCGGCTCAGATGCACCACGTGGGTGAAGACTGCAAAACTGAGCTTTCTGATCTGCGATTAGTGAGGATTTATTCTGCTATTTGCAGGTGGCTCCTTGTCTCTGAGGCTTAGTTCTGCTGGTCTGTGACCTTGGTTGCAAGCCCTGGCCTGGTGCTTTATGCGGCCTAATTCTGCTTTGCTTTGTCTCTCGTTTGAGGCCTGTGTCTTCATGTAATTCTACTACAGTTGTGCTATACTTTCTATATGTCTATATTGTACTATTCTTCTTACAGGTTAGTAGTATTTTGGTTCGTCCATGATCCTTATACGATCCTGAAGTTCCATATAGTTAGTTGCAATAAGCGTCTGCAAGCTTGCTTTGCATCTCGTTTCCTTGCATTTCTGTGTTTCTGAATTTAGCTAATGAGAGAACATTATAAAGGCTTTTAACAGTATGTATATGTATCTGTCCTCTATCTACAGAACTGTGCATGCATGTTCTTCATGCATGCACATGTGTGTCCATGCAACTTCATGCAGGGATGCAAGTTGGCTTCATGGCTAGTGTTGCTATGTCATGGCGTCTCTAATGACATCAGCACAGTCAGATAATGGTCATTAGTCAATCATGTCCATCGAGGCACCTGGATCCATGATCAGTGTTGGGGCACCTTTATCCATGATGATGTTTGCTGTATAAGGTTTGAATGGCTATCTTAAAGAATATCTGTTTGCATATGCATTTGTTAATAGCCCTTCTGGGGGCTGTCCAAACAGTGAGTGGCATCTTGCATCTCTGGCTCTTCGGGCTATCATGCTTATAGGGTTCAAGACGGTATTCCAGGGACCCTCTCTTCAGTCCCCACTCTGGTCAACTTGTTGACCAATCCACCAAACATAGTCACTGTTACCTTTGGTAGCCATATCTTCATTATTCCTCCAAGATGTCCATAGTAATTTGCATGGGCATCGAAACTCCATGTCATATAACTGCAATATCCTTTTTGGTTCCACCAAAATACCGATTTTGATCAGTGCCTCTTGTTGTCCACTGGATCATCAAATGTAATCATCTTGGTCGGGAACAATGGGCACTCCTTTATCTGTGTCCTTATTTTATTTCTTTCCTCTACTATCTTATCTTCTTCACCATTTGTATTAATATTCACTATTACTTTCATTCCAATTATTTTCTGTGTCATCTTGCGACATTGCGTGATGCAGATCTTTATCACACATATTGCTCCTAGTACCAATATTAGTGCTCCTAGTAATAGCTTTAGTCTATCTATTCCATGTTGGCAACCATGAGAATATATACGACAGCCAGCTTTGACCTTTTCCTATTCCTTTGGTTTCCTCCTCCATCTTGGCATGTATTTTAGACAATCTTGTCACTGCTTCAGTTAGTTGCCTTTTGCTTAATTGTTTATTGGCACAAATGTGCAGCAACATCTCCCAATCTTGGTGCATACCCTCCTTCCATTGCTGTGAGAATGTCTAGAATGTATCTTTTCTAGAGAGCCATAAACCTTACTGCTTGGAGCTCTTCTTTTGTTGCATTGAAGCCATTTACAGTTTTGTCTGCATCAGCTCCCAGCTCATAATGTGGATCCATTTTACGTTCATGTATGTCTGTACAGCTGGAACCAATGACACAAAGAACAGCTCTGCCCTACCTAACAATGGACGTCAGGCGGCACATCATCCAGTGATGCTTCTGATGATGATGAAAAATAGTTCTCTTTTCACTCTACTCATTTCTACTGACCTTTATTTTTGCTTTGTCCCTCTAAGGGAAGTTTTCTGTTTGGATGTCCTTTTGTGGTAACACTAGTGCTGGTGTGTTAATGTGTACCAATGTACATACTCCTCCCCAGTTGGGCGACAGCTTCTCGTACTCCTTGTATCCACACGCCCAATAGTGATCTATGAATACTGCTGTTCCAACCTTCATTGCTGGATCCGTTTCTGTGTATTTGCACTCTTTGTTGTCTCCAACCATTATTGCACCATCATTCTGGAAACATAATGCTGTTTTCTTCAGTGATATTTTGGGTGTTGTTCCAGCTTCATTATCCACCTAGGTCAGTAACTTTGTACTTCCATCCCCTTCTTTCAGGCATTTATCATTTTACCCATGTACTGTGTTTACAGGAGCTTGTAAGAGTGTGTATGCTTTGCTGCGTACTACTCCCTCCTTCTATCCTTCAGCAGTGTACACTTTTATTCATTTTCCCGTAATGCGCTGGGAGTCCGCAGGCATCAGTGCGCACATGCACACAAGGACAACAAAAGATACATGGGACACAGAGTGAGGCAATCATGGAGATCCTTGGACTATGACTTGAAAAGTGAGGTTGTGACTTTTTTCCTCAAGCTCGAGAAGATGTTCTCTAGTCTCCAGTCCTGGGGGAGGGAGTTCCACAGTTGGGCAGCCGGATTAGGAAAGACCGACCAAGCCCCTTTTCCTTTTTAAATGGAGGGCATCAAACAAAGGCCAGGTCGGAAGATGGAAGGGGTCTTCGAGGAGTGTAGGGGGTCCTTGCAGATTTAAGAAAAGCAGGGGCATTGCCAAAGAGGCAGCGGTGGATGATGGTACAGGTTTTAAATTTAATGCAATCTTGAATGGCCAGCCAGTGCAGGTCTTTCCAACTTTTTGAGATATGTTCCTTCCATGGGATGTTTATTATAATTCGAACTGCGTCATTTTGGATTTGCTGACAACTTTTAAAACTTGTATTATTGGCCCCAATAGGCAGTGCATTAGAGTAGTCCTGCCGGCATTTCTGAAAAGTCGGAGGTGATAGTTGCTCTTTCTACTAATCAGACATCCGAATTGAGTAAGGCTTCCAAAGAAATGGCCAGTGTTTTGACCTTATGTTGGTCTGGGATGTTGATGTTATTGATGGTAAAGTTGACATATTTCGCAATGAGCTTGCACCTAGGCTGGGAGGAGCCAAAGATGAGCAGCACTGTCTTTGCTCCATTAATGCACATACAGTTTTCATATATCCAAGATTCAATGTGTCTGAGGAGTGAATGTAGTCTGAAAGAATCCAGGGAGTGGCCCCCACTAAGTTCCATCACAAGTTGCGTTTCGTCAGCGTAGTTAGTAAAAAAGACACCAAGGCTCTCTAATAGAGAGGAGAGGGGCTGGATATAGATATTAAACAGTACCAGTGACAGACTGGCGCCTTGTGGAACTCCACAGTTGATGGGTGAAGAAGGTGAGAAAGCATCCCCCCAATTGATTCTTTAGACCAGATGAAGCAGGAAGGATTGGAAGCATTCTACTGCTCCACTGGAACAATTACCAATGGATTCCAGTGCATGGAGAAGGCATTGGTGGTCAACCACATCGAAAGCTGCAGATAGGTCTTAAAGGACCAGCAGGCCCATCTTGCCCTTCTCCATGATCCCCAGCATATGGGATTGTAAATTGATCAAAGTCGTTTCCATGCTATGTTCCAGCCTAAAGCCTGATTGGCCCCTATGTAAGATGTTATTGGCTTCTACATAGGATTGAAATTGTGTTGTGGCTAATTTGTCCAGTATCTTCAAAGGGAAGTGACAGTTTGCTATGGGCCTAAGACTGGTTGGATCTCTGTGATCAAGGCCTACTATTTTGGGGAGAGTAGTGTCTGTAACCACCTTGATGAAGGATGGGACCTGCTGTCAGGAAGGGGGCAAAACTGGCTCTATGTTCGAGGATGATTTTTGGTCGAAGGGGATTTTTTGCACATGAAGTAGGTTTTATTCCTGAAAGTAGCATCTCCAAATCTGCTATCACAATGGAGCTGAAATCGAAGTAAGGGAAAGTCTGCAAGGCCATCAAGGCCTTGGGGGGATTATCGTGAGGTTTCGGGGTTTGACTGTTCGAGAAGGACCTGATTTGTTGCTTCAGTTATTTTTGCTTCAAAAACTGTCTGGGCCATTCTGCGGTCTGATGCTGTAAGCACAGGGGCAAGAGCAGTTGTAGTGGATCTTTCTTGGCCATATACAAGCATCTGTGGTCTTTCCCAACATCCTGGTTCTCCTCCTATTTACTTGGATCCTTTCTTAGGACATGATCATTCTTTTAATGTTACTGTTTTTGTCTCTCCTTTCTTTGGGTCGTCAGTTATGTATGGTATAGGCTGATCTAATTGCCAATAATTGTTCATCATGTCGAGTGTCTTTATATAACTATCTTCGTAGGGAAATGTTGTCTTGGACATCCATCTCAATGTTTCTGTTCTCCCTTGGAATATTCCTTGGGTTGTAAACATGGACAGGTACGTAAGGTATTGTGCTCTTGCTGCTGGCATTTCAGTTGCTACAAATGTTCTGGAGGCACTCCTGGCATAGCGTATTATTGAGCAGACATAACAACTCTCCCCAGTGGCTTGTTTACCTACTTTAGTCATGTGCTTTTACCACATGTTATTAGATACTCGAGCAGTATCAGTTAGATAAAGATCCACCCCCCATGTATGTATCTGCACTGTGTTTACCTCTCTTGATTGTACTTACAATGCTTACCTGTCCACTTGAAATGGTCATTTCATCTGCAGGAGTCAGGGTTGTGTTAGAAGAGGATATAGCAGTATTACTAGCAATATATGAAACTCCCCAAAAGATGAGGGTGAAAATACCACATGAGAATAAGACACAAGACAAAATAATAATTCTTTCAATAATGCCCTACATCACTTACACCTTTTGGATCCTTGTGTAGTTTGAAGATATCAGTTGCCCACCTGAAATGCGCAGTTGACGAGAAATAAAAGAGGCACTAGCCATCAAGGAAGCAGTGTATTTGTAAATTTCCTGACCCAATACATCAGACATTTTTTCCATGCCTTTCAATTCTCTAGTGGGAGGAGCCACAGGAAGTTGCATGCGCCGAATTGCCACTACCTCATGTGAGGTTAAATGTTGGTCAGACCCTGGTTTATTGCGCGACACAAATAATCCTAATGGAAGACAGTGAAGCCAACTCTTATTGAGGGTGTTTTTCATGTTGGTGATGTCTTCTTTGAGCGGACAGTTGAGGGGCTCACACACCCCGTTTGCTTGCAGGATATAGGCACAATAGAATTTGTGTTGTATTCCTAACAACATTGTGATGTGTTGGAACATTTCATTGGTGAAGTGAGGACCACTGTCAGAACACAGGACCTCACACACGCCCCATCTCCAGAATATTTCTCGAACCAGTAATTTCACTGCTCTAAGGGCATAAGGATAGGAACAAGGCTCAGCTTCGATCTATCAGGAAAACAGGCATACAAATACTATCATGCAGTGGTACTCTTGGCATACTTGGATCATGTCGAACTAGTCTATGTGCAGGTGCTGGAATTGACCCATTGGGCGAGGTATGGCTCCTCTCACTACCCTTAATGTATGTCCTGCAGTAAATTGTTTACAAACAAGACAATTAGTCATCATTTCAGCCACATGTTCCACCAAATTGGGACATAACCAGTCGTCTCCAATATATGCAGCAAGCACCTCCTTCCCTATATGGGTAGGATGGTGTAATTGTGTCAGTGCAGTGTGCAATAATGAAAATTCATAATGTTTCTGTGTCTGGCAGAGACACTGTACGTCCCATCCTAATCATAACTCTTTTTCTTCCATGGGTGCAGCTCTCTGCAATTCCACAATTTGTGACACTGGTAATGTGTTATATACTTCTTAGTATCATTGTTCGTGCATAATTGCACGCTGGGGACGAAGCATGCATTTCTGAAATCTCCCCAAATTAGGTGGGGCATTTTGATTCTGTGTCTACTGCCTCATTTACCCTAGAGATGGTGTCCTCCCCCCTTGTGTGTGCTTGGCACTTCACGACTGCTATGCGCTCTGGGTACTGGAGTGCCTCTATCAGTCTGCCAAATAGGAGTGCATGCTGCACCGGTGACCCATCAGCATGTCTGGAGCCCCTCCTCAGCCAACGTGATAGACCAGAATGCACTGTTGATGTCATATAGGCTGAATCTGAATACACTGAGGAGTAGTGAGTGGGTTTCTACAACGTGCATCACATAATCAAATGTTGATTGGAAATGGTGATTGGCAATGGATTACCAATGCCAATTATCGGATCTAACGAATAGAAAGCACTGGCCCTGATAAAGGACGTTATCGTCTGAAATGCATAGGCCCTGGTACTGATGCATCTGCAGACTATTGATAACATTATGTTTTAAGATAAATTGCAAATGAAAAAAGATTGAAAAACAGAATTTTCAGAACTTACACGCATTTTTCATTGAATCTGCTACAAAAAACATATACCACTCCATAGTTTTTGGGAGTGCAACCTACACCGCTGGCTTTGTAGCGAAGGTCTTGTTTTTGCTTGAATCCAAATACACTGTCACTTCCTTTCCTTTGCTGTGCTCCAATGTTAATATTAAAGCTATTAATTCTGCTGCATGTGCTGATAACCCATTAATATAAAGCACATCTCCACCCTTCAAGTGTGTTCTCCTGTACTTTTCTAGTAACACTGAATTCTTCTATGTTGGCTGTGCAATGTGCACATAGTCACCCTCCTTTACGGGCTCAGCGATGATAGTCGTCGGATTGCCAAGTCTGAATCTCACTATCTTGCGAGCTAGGTTTGACAGTAATACTTCGTACCCTGAAGCTCAGTGTTGTCAATGTATATTTCGGTCTTTCTAGTATTGTGAAGAGAGCATGTTCCACATAAATAGTGATGCTGCAACCCATGGTAATACTGGCTGATTTGTCTACTGCGAATGCGGCAGCAGGTAATGCCTTTTCATATGCATAGCGTCCTCTCATTACTGGGTCTAACTTCCCACTGTAATATGCTAGGGACTTGTGCCCCATGCATATCTTTTGTGTCAGTACTGCAATCATAACCACTCCATTTAAGTGCGAGAATAAGAAAAATTCACTTTGATAGTCTGGGATCCCTATCACTGGAGCTGTGCATATTGCTTCTTTCACCTTGCCAAATGCCTCTGTCATCTCTGTTGTCCATTGTAATGCACCCTCCTCTCTTTATGTCTCTTTCAGTGCACTCAATAAGGGCCTAGTGTAAGTGTTGTGGACAAATACCCATGCCCTGCAGTGATTACATAGTCCTAGGAACTGCTGCATTTGTCTTATGGTTGTGGGCTTGGCAGTCCTACGTATTGCTTCTGCTCTTTCTGGTGTAACTTTTCACCCATCTTGAGTTATCATTTGTCCAATGTACAATACCTCTTTCTGGCAATATTTAATATGAGTTTGTCTACCTTGCACCCTTTTTCTGCCAGTACTGTCAACAGGTGTATGGAGTCATCTCTACATTGTGTCTCGGTCTTGCTGCAAATTAATATGTCATCTATGTACTGTATAACCATGCTCTCTAATTTTACATTTCCTAAATCCATTTGAAGTACTCTGTTGGTATTGTTTTGTTTGGTATGGTATTGTTTATTTATGCAGCACCTGTACACAGGCAAATGTGTCAAAGTGCTCAAGGAGGGTGGGAACAAGGGGAAAAAACAAACAGTCACTGAGAGCACTTGAAATTTTGAAGTGATAATAGTCTGCACAGGCAGAGTAAGTGAGTAAAAAATACATGTAACTGTTTGGGAGATAGCAAATAAGCCTGGCAGTGATTCTGCAGTTTTAACAGTGCAATTAAGGGGTGAAGACAAGGGAGAACAGACATATAATCTTCAGGTGTGGTGCGTACGGATCGAGCAAGTGCACAGAGGGTCACAGGGTGGGGAGGGAGGATCAAATGCACCCGGTCATTTGAGGCTGGGGTAAGTGCAGAGAGAGCCACTCTCTAGCGTACATTTCTCAAGTGCATTGAGTTTTGGTGAGGTGTAGGGCCCTGAGGCAAGTCCGAAAGAGGACTGGTCGGGGTGCAAGGGACTAATGAGACTCTGAGGTATACCCAACAGCCAGGCAGCATGCTGTAAGGAAGAAGAGGGATAGAGGGAAAACAGAGAACTGGGTTAGCAGGGTAGAGGGAGAGAGAAAGAAGAGGTGAAGAGGAAAGTCTTGAGGAGTTTCTGGAATTTAAGGAGAACTGGGCTACAGGGAGGCTATTCCAGAGGGAGGCACCTGCTGAGGATAAGGATCTCCCTCCAAATCTCTGCTTGGAGAACCGGCTCACTCGCAGAATGTTGGAGGTAGATGAGCAGAGTACATGTTGAATATAGAAGGTGATTCACAGTACCCTTGAGGATGTCTTGTATGTTTTCAGTTCCTATTATATATAGAAATTAAGTTAAGTCTTGTGAGTCTGGGTGTAATGGTATAGAGAAGAAAGTATTCGTCAAATCTTTGACTGTGAAGTAGTTAGCTTCCATGGGAATGCTATACAAATTTGTCACTGGATTCGGAACTAAAGACAATTCTGCTTCTACAATATGGTTCAGAGGGCTCAATCCTGTATAAAACGCCATGACCACACTGTCGCCTTTTTGACAGGGTACACTGCAGTGTTGCACAGTGATTCTGATGGTAATAGGATGCCCTGCTTCACTAGTGCTGCGGCTGCCTCATAAATACCCTTGTCTGCCTCCCTCGTCAGGGGATATTGCCTAGCTTGTAGTAAAATGGCTCCTGGATTCAGTTTTATTTTCATTGCTCCTATCCCCTTCAGAAGCCCCACATCATAGGGACCTGTGGTCCATAAAATGCTGGGGACCTTTGCCAAATATTTCTTGAGAAATGTCAGCAGTGCTTTTATCATCATCGCCATTCTCTGTGGTACCTCTCTGTAATGGATTTTCACCCAGTGTGTGATGGTAATTTCTAACACTACCTCATTATTTGAACAATTCTTTGTCTGTGACTGTAGTCAATCTGTACCCTTGTGCCACTGATCGCCATGGTTGTCCTGTGTAATATGTCCCATGGACTGTTATCCAGTCATCCCCCACTATTATTGCCTCTAATTCTAGTGGCACTATCGTCCCTTCCTTCTCATCTAATGGTGTTTCTGGTCTGAAAAAGTACTCATTTCAAATGCACTACATTTTTCCCTGAATCCCTGGGAGCCATGCTATTATTATTTTAGTCCCATATTGAAATAGCTCCTCATCTGCTGGCACCCCCCCTCTGTACCAGGTGTCCACAAAAAGCCTGAATAATGTTCCTCACATTTGGAAGGTAAATCCGAGGTGCGGAATACACTCTCCATTTGTCAGTGAATGAGATGCTCATGTTAAATTTGCTCATAATGTCTCTCCCCGTTGTGTTTGCTGGTGTCTGTCGTGAATATAGTAAGGGTACAGCTAGGTTGTGCTCTCCTATAGAAAGTGCAATATCGTCTGTAAATGGAACCAATTCTGTTGCCCCAGAGAATCCTTGAGCCTTCATGACGTTACCTGACATTCTCTACTTCCCTTCCCGGATGCAGGATCTAGTTACCCCTGTGAATAAAGAAAGGAGAACATTTTGTAACCTATCATCACCCTTATGCGTGGCTCCTCTGCTGGGTGGGATGTAATCGATAGGATGGAACACATCAGGTCCATCTGTGGGCTGTCTTATTGAGGGTATAATGACATTCCCATTTCCTAAGAATGGGTTGGCCCCCACTACATTGAACCCCCTAGTTTCCTAATGGGAGTCATTGTCATGGAGTCTGTGCATGCCAGTGTCCCATTGTTTGGCTGTTCCTTGTATGATGGCTGCACGTTATTCTGCATCTGCAGTATTTGTGGTGTATGTAAATACTGTTGTGCAGGAGCCTGCATCTGTGGTGTCTGTGTCATGGGCTGGAGTGTCTGCGAGTATGTGTTTGGTGCCTGTCCTTGTTGTGGTGTCTGGTCTTGGGCATAGTACACATTCTGTTCACCTGGATATGCTGGCTGTTATTGCATCTCTCCATTTTGTTGCATTCCCTGATTCTATGGCATTCCCCCTCTGCTTCTACATACCCTAGAGATATGTCCTATCTGTCCGCACACCCAATACTGGGGTGGTTATCTTTTTTACCTCTGATACCCTCCAGAGAACGCTTCTGTTCCCTGCTGCATTTGTTGTCCATATCCTCGTTACCCCCCGAAAAACCCCCATGGCATTCTTTCATTTGATGACCATACCCGCGTACCCTTGGTGGCCCCCCTCTTCCT
Organism: Ambystoma mexicanum; assembly: GCF_040938575.1. NCBI lineage: Eukaryota > Metazoa > Chordata > Amphibia > Caudata > Ambystomatidae > Ambystoma > Ambystoma mexicanum. The sequence continues at coordinate 811,350,447 of NC_090932.1, forward strand.
AGAAACCCATGCTGTGCATTCCCCCACCCCATGAACTCTCATCCCATGGGCAGCTGTGCGTACTGTGTCTGTGGTGCCCCTTGTCCTCCCACGCTTGTTAACACTGCCCCTTCCATGGCTTATTTGGACAGTTTCTTCTGCACTAATTTCGACCTCCGGCTTTCTTTCCTCACACTTATTAGTTGCGTTTTCTTGCATTACCCTGCAATAATGTACTATTGTAGTTGTATTTCTGACCATGGTTTTGCTTCCATCCCCACCAACCTCTTTAGTTGCCTTTGCACCTGCTCTGGTAATCCTTGCCAAAGTATATAATAGAATAATGCCACTTTTTTTGCCACAGTTCTCGGGTTTCAAGGCGCCATAACTCTTGATTAGCCTGAATATATTGTAGGGGTTCTTCATCTTCCCCATCCTACGTGCCATGATCACTATGTGTCCCCATTGTTGCCATAAGAATTACCACTTTGCCTTATAGAATTCCTGCAGGGTTTGCAATGTTGTAAAACAACACATGTATCACTTCATGTCTGTTTGCTTGGAAACTGCTCCTCTTCCCATCACAAGTAAATGGCCATCGTTTGGCTTGGCTGCGCTACGTGGGTGAAGAACACAAAATAGAGCTTTCTGGTCTGTGATTAGTGAGGATTTATTCTGTTATTTGCAGGTGGCTCATTGTCTCTGAGTCTTACGAATGTGCTGCTCGTCTCTGACCTTGGTTGTGAGCCCTGGCCTGGTGCTTTGTGCAACCTAATTCTGCTTTGACTCGTCTCTCATTCTGAGGCCTGTGGCTTCATGTAATTCTACTATGGTTGTGCTATACTTCCTATATGTCTATATTGTACTATTCTTCTTATAGGTTAGTTGTCATGATCTCTGCTTCCAAAAGGTCAGGGTTTTCCCAACTCCCTTGGAAGCAGATCCATAACCCAGGTTCCGAGTGCCAACCAGTCCCAATTGGGACCTTTTGGACCCAGTCCTGGCGCAAGTGGCACCAGGCTCATAAATATGCCCAGTCCCAGCGCTGGAAGCGCCGGGCTCATAATGCTTGGGTGGACTTACCTGCAGCAGACCATGCTGCTTACTTGCCTGCCAGTTGAGCCTCTGATCCTCTTCTGTTTGGAACTACTTTTCCTGTTGGGTGGGGCTGGAGCCACTCCCTAGATTTAGAACACTGGAACTCTTCTGGAAGGCAGGAACTCTTTTCTTACCAGGAACTCTTTTCTTACTTAGGCGTGGCTGTGGAAGGAGACACCTAAGCACTACAGGAGGCTATTTAAACCACACCCGGTGGATGAATCTTGCTTTGCGTTATTCTGCACTCTCTGCAGCAGAACGCTCATCGTGTCTTCTGCATCCAGTCCTGGGCCTAAGGAAAAAGGCTTACCATCCTGAATCCAGTCTTTAGCAACACCTATAAAGACAAGAAAGAACAGGTTAGCATTCCGGCATCTGAAAGGCAAAGGCTTACCATCCAGAATCCAGTCTTCAGCAACGCCTATAACGACAAGAAAGAACAGGTTAGCATTCCGGCATCGGAAAGGCAAAGGCTTACTAACTCTTTGCACGCTCCGGAGGCCTTCGGCGCTGCATCCGCATCTGAAAGACAAAACAAGGTGCGTTTAAAGACATTGGGGAACTTTAATACTCACGTGCCATTACTCCTTTCCACATCTAATCCAGTGGGTATTCCGGCACCCTGCAGCCGCTCCGAACTCGTACCTGCAAAATAAAAAGACAGTTAGAGTGCATCGTGAAGCAGGCAACAAGCGCTTACTCACGTGCTTCCAGGCGCTTCTATTCATCACACGGGCTCCATCTTCAACTCACTTCAGCCCGTCATCCGCCATCGCCGGAAACCTGCAAAACAAGAGACATCAATACTAAAGACTTTAAAAAGACATTTGGATGACTCGAAACTTACCGTTCGTGCAGTAAACGACGGACAGCAGTCCTCTGAAGTCAAGAGGCCTGCGCTACCTATCCAGTGAAGAAACTGGCTACAGCACCCTGCCCCGAGGCAGATGGAGAGCTCGGCATTCACTTACCTAAGGTGAGAGCGTTAACCTTTGGGGTCTACAGGAGAGGAGAAGAGGAAAGAGATAGGGACACCCCAATAACCCCAGTTCATTAACCCCATATTTTCTATCTGCAGACATCTTACTCTACACGTCAGGCATACAGTGCACAGAGGTCCAGCCCAAAGAGCCAACCGGGTGCTACACATCACCTTTGAAGATACGGTAGTCGCCCAGTCAAGACCGGCGCTTCTGCGAGAATCAGGTGAGCGTTACATTAGTAGTATTTTGGTTCTTCCAGGTTCCTAATATGATCCTGTACTTCCATGTGGTTAGTTGCAATAAGTGTCTGCAAGCTTGCTGTACATCTCTTGTTTCCTTGCGTTTCCGTGTTTCTGCATTTGGCTAATGAGAGAAAATAATAAAGGCTTTTGACAGTATGTATATTTATCTGTCCTCGATCTACAGAACTGGGTAATCATGTTCTTTGTGTCCGCATGTGTGTGTCCATGTAACTTCATGAAGGGATGCAAGATTGCTGTGTCGTGGAGTCTCTAATGATGTCAGCACAGTCAGATAATTGTCATTCGTCAATCATGTCCATCGAGGCACCTGGATCCATGATCAGTGTTGGGGCACCTGTATCTATGATGAAGTTATCTGGATAAGATTTGAATGGCTGTCTGAGAGAATATCTGATCTCATATGTATTTGTCGCTAGCCCTCCTGGGAACTGTCCAAACAGTTAGTGGCATCTTGCATCTCTGTTTCTTCAGGCTGTCATTCTTATAGGGGCCAAGACTGACATTCCAGGGGCCCTCTCTTCAGTACTCCTCAGAACTCCTCAGTGCCTCCTGCTTCTGGCAATGTCATCCAGATTTTGCCTCTTCACTGTCAAGATCTCCTGCTGCCTGGCAGTGTGTCTGCAGTGCATGTGGCCTGCATGTGGCCGCCCCATAGTACCTCACCACTAGATTCCTGCGACAATCCACCAACCGCCCATCCAGAACAGCCACTGCCAACCTACTTCGAGTGCCCAGATTCAAACGTATGAAGACAGGTGGTAATAGCTTCCTGGTCAAAGCAGCCCAAAATTGGAATTCACTCCCACCCTCTTTAAGGGAACACATTTCTTAGATTAGATTTCGTTTTAGATCTAATCTTGTCCTATGGATTAAAGAACATGACATCTGACTTCCTACCACTACTACTACTGTATATAATTATTGTCTGATGCCTCCTGCCACCATTTGCTTACTTGTTTGTTATCTGCCAGCACTGTTTATCATGTATTGTACTGTAACACACAGCAATGTAACATAAGCTGAACAACCCACTTCTGCTTTTTGCGCCCTAATACCTTTGGGTCTGGTGCGCTTTATAAATAAACAAACAAACCATCATGTACTCCCTCTGATGGGATGACAGTCTGCATCGGGAGAGAACAGCATCTGCACTGCCCTCCATTGCATGGTATTCCTCCACGGCTTATTGCCCTGTAGCCACACATCAGCAGTGGCATCAGTGCATCCCGGATGGCCACATCGGCCAGAAATGTGGCCTCTGTCTGGTGGATGCATCAGTGAAGGTGGGTCTTGCTGCAGCAGATAGCCCTGGCACAGGAGGTTGTGCTGACCATTCCACGGTGGACAGCACATCCTCCTGCCTCTGGGTCAGGTTGACTCCTCAGTACCCTGACCTGGCACCCTGGTTAGGCCCGCAATGGCCTCCTCCTCCTTCTCCTCCTCCTCCTCCAACCCTGATACCTCCATGAGGTCTCCATGGCTTGTGGCCCTGTGTGGTAACGTCACCACCACCCTTTCCCACTGCTGCCAAGGTGTCCACCACACTGATGGAATCTTGGGACTCCCCCTCAGCAGTATTGTCAGATGTATGGGACTCCCGCCTCCCCCAGACATGTCACCTTCAGAATATGTGGAAACAACTGGGTGTGCCTGAGGTATCCACCTGTGTCTGGAGGCCTTATCCCTGGGTTGCAGCTCCACAGCACAGTGTGTAGGCTCTTCAACAGTAACAGCTACTGTGGAAAATGGAACAAAGCACATAGAAATCAATGATAAGTGAAAACGCATGTGTTCTCTCCTCACTAGTATCAGTAGCATGCTGTCAGCATGAGTCAACAAGCAACAGCCTCTCACATGCTTTTGTACCTTGATATAATAGTTGGCAGGCATATAGTAGGTGGTCTGGCCTTTTCATCTGTTTCAATTTGTCCCACAACCTATCCCTGTTAATCATATCAAATGCACTAGCGAAATCTACAAACAGGATATGCTAGGGAAGTCTTTCTTTGAGGGTAGCCTGATGAATTAGTGTATTCATAACCAGTATACTGTTGGAGCAGGATAGGCCTTTCAGGAATCCTATCTGTAATCTACTTAATATAGATACATGCCATCACAAACTCTCAGTGTCAGCATGAGGCTGCATGTCAGTTAAGAATTCTGCAACACATATCGTGAAAAGAACTGACTTTGTGAATTCATGCATACCAATGCAGGACACACACACGCTGTGGAAAAGTTCACCCAGCAGCTTGCTCCATGCCTGCAGGTCAAGACCCTGGGTATGGATGGCTGGGTTTATCCTCTCCATGACCTGGAGGTGAAGGGGTGTCACGGATGGCAACCTGCAGAGTGCACTTCCACAGAAGAACCTGCCTCAAGGGCCGCCTTTGCCTTCACCATGTTCTCTATCCTGAGGTCGTCCCTGTGCTTCTTAGCATGGCCCACTGTGTGGAATGCCACCCCTTCTACATTGATGCTCGCCATGATGCCCGCCCTTATGTTCTGACGCCTACACATCCCAAGCTGCTTCTGCAGATCAAACAGGGCATCATAATGGGCCAGGATCTGCTCACCCATGAAGCCAACTTCTGCAGCAGTGAAGTTGACAGCCCACACCTTTCCTTAAAGGTGCTGGACGATGTTCTAGACATGGTTCCAAAGAGGCTGGTGAGGTGAAGCTGAGCCCTGATGATATGTGCTGTGGAGCTGTATGGGTGGTTTTGAGGTGGGGAAGTCCTAATATGGCAGATGAGGTGGTCATTGAGCCTGACAGTAGAGTCACAGGAGAACAGGCTAGGGGGGAATACCAGGCACTCCAAGGCAAGGCTAGTGGTCAGCAGCCAATGACACACTACCAGGCCGCAGGAGATGTTGAGGTTTGGATGCAAAATATGGCTGGAGGAGGCAAGATATGGGCAGGAGTAAAACAAAGGAACAGGTGTTTCCTGTTCATGCACGAGTCAGCTGTGTCAACATTTGAGGAAGCACCCTATCAACATAATTTACGTGTTGCATGTAGCAACCCCTACATGCATTTTGGTGTATATGATGTGTCCTCCCTTGCATGCACAGAGGTAGAGATATTTAGGGGGTGCAATGCGCATTTGCTAGCAAGTGCATAGGCAGAGATATTTTGTGGGTGCAACACACATTTCCAGGCATATGCCGAGGCTGAGATATTTAGGGGGTGTGACAAGCATATCCCAGCATTTGTAGTGGCTGAGATTTTTTGAAGGTGCAATGTAGAATTTGCACAGAGTTTTGAGGGTACCTTGGGGTGAACACCACTTGTACCATGAGTGGGGGCTCTGCAGAGAGGGAGAGGACGAGGCCGGGGAAGAGGCCAGAAGATGGGTCCACCTTCTGAACGTGGTGGTGAGCTTACAGGTGCCCCTGTATCACCAAGACCCACTAGGGACAGAAGGGGATAGCCTGCAGAACAGTATTAGGCAGCACCCCAAGCAGAGGCACTGGTCAAGGAGAAGGGGCCACCAAGACGATGCGCTTAACAGATGAGGAGTTGACACTCCTCACTGATTATGTCAATGAACACCAGGTCAACCTGCACATTAGGGCTGTGAGTTCCCTTCCTGTGACCCAGTGGTGGAGGATGTGGCAGAAAGTCACAGATCTCATGAATTCCTGTGGTGTGGAGGGCGGCACTGCGGAAGGAGATCCACAAGAGGATGGGGGACCTCATGTGATAGACCAGGAAGATGCTCGACACCAATGTGGCCTCTGCCCAGGTTACTGGAGGTGGATTACCACATTTGGATGGGGTGACTCCATTTGAAGAGGTTGTCAGTGGACTCATCAGCAGTGAGCAGGTGGTTGGCATGGGAGACATGGACACCTTGAAACCTCACCATGTAGTTGATATGTGTGCATGTCATATATGCCTCCATCTTCACATGTTATGCTGTCAAATGTTGTGGTACAGTTGTCCAGGGCACTTCTGACCCATCCACGAGTACTACAGTAAGGCTTTCATGGCCACTTCCATCACATGTTGTGCATCTTACTAGGTGGATGTTTGAACTCTGTGTGCGGTTGACATCCATTTTACAGCACAGATTACTGTATTCATATTTTTGATCAACAACAATAAATCTATATGTTGCAATGGCCTGCAAGGCACATGCCACTGACACACTCACAGTGTCATGCTTGCGGATAGTGCATTGTGAACACAAATTCAGACTCACGTGGAATGGCACCAAGCAGTGGACAATGTTGGAGTTATCCACTGGCTCTGGTACCTAGTGGACAAGGATGAGTGACATTGACAGAGCAAAGGAGCATGATGGTGTGTTCCAGTTAGGAGTTGCAGTTGTTGACCCAAGATGTTTGAATGATGTTCATTCTGCATTAGGAGTGTCAATTGGAAGTGCACACTGGACATGTCCATGTTGCACCCTACTAACACATAGTTGAGATGCATGTGGGGTATGGGTAACCACAAATCTGCTCTTGGGCAATGTGGCAAAGGGAACAAAGGGGATTTTGGTAACCCTAATGTCAGCAAGCAGGTTTGGTCAGCAGGAGTAAACGTGATACTTCCACATACTGCAAGTAGGTATGGTTGATGTAGAGTAGGTATGGTTGACATAGAGTGGGGCTCAGCAATGAGGCGCTTACCTCCATTGGTCTACTGTTAGGCCTTCCACTAACATACATGTCTGTTTGTTTGTATGGTTGCCTACTCCCCAAATCTGTGGCTTGATGCAGGGCCTGATATGCACTGGCATAATTGCACAGAGCATTGAATGTCAGTAAGATGTGCCTTTCACATTTCAGAGTGCCCAGCTTCAATGTGTGATATATGTGTGGCTGTCCCTATTGTGTCTTTATGCATTTGAGTACAAATATGCATGTTCAGACAGAAAGGTAGGCCTCTGAATATTGTGTCTGACTTTGTGCAGGTGAGGATGCAGATAGGGAGTTGGAGAAGGAGGAGGCGGTTGAGGCACAATCATCAACCAGTGCAGCCCGAGGGGGATGTGCCTGGTGAGAATCCCTCGTGTTGCAGGCCATCATTAGCAGGCCTCCCAACCCAGATGATGCTGCTGAATCTGATCTGGAGGGCATACCGAGGAACCTACAGTGGCAGGAGATGGAAATGCTTGTGGGGTAAACATTGCATGTAGAGATGTTGGCCTCAGGGAATCCCACCCTCAAGACACAGAATCTCAGAGTATATGTCTGAAAGTGGAGACGTTGGCCTTAAAGGAATTCTGCCGTCAATACATGGAATCCCAGAGTAAATGCCTGCAGGTAGAGATGTTGACCTTAAGGGAGTCCCTCCGTCAAGAAACAGATTCCTTGATGAAATGTTGGCCACAAGGGACAACCTTTGGCCAGAGATGGATTCCATGAGAGGATTTCTCAACATGCCGTTGGAGACTTCCTGGGTCACCATTCATGATGACTCTTTGGCCACTCACGACATTGATCACCAGGACCTTGTAGATATTGGGGCAGTCATGCACGCATCCCTCTCACGAGTTATTGTAGCCAATGAGGATCAGGCTTTCGCATTGTATGGTCAGAGTCCACCATCCCAGGATCCACCACACGATAGGGGTTCCAGGTGAACCATGCCAGTCATGCCGTTGGCCATGTCACCACACAACCCTATCCTCTTGCCACCACTACCCCTCCTTCATGCACTTGGATTTTACCCCTGTCCAAGGTGGACGTTTTGATGATGTTTACTCCTATCCACTGTGGACTGTTATTGTTTTTTTACCTCCTTCTAAGGTGGACTGTATTTCATTTTTACCCCCATCCCAGGTGGACTATATTTGATGTGTGTCCTCCTCCAAGGGGGACTGTTTTTGATTTCTGTCCTTGTCCTGCATGGACTGTATTTTTTTTTGTGTCCTCATGTCAGGGCCAATGTGCTCAGGAAGGCAGTGAGTCAACTGCTCATGGTAGTGGGCACAATTTTGGACTCGGGGACTGGACATGTAGCCATTCTCAGTGGAGTAGACAGACATGGTGTTGTGGACTGCTACAGCCTCCCGAATAGAGGTGAACATTTCATGAAACACTGGTGTGCATATGTGCAGTCTGTCAGACAGACTCCTTCAGCTAGTCCAAACAAATGTCCAATGTTATTTCAGGTATGTTGCCTCATCCAGTGGACACACTCCATGAGAGGACCTCCCAGCACCCTAATTGCAGACAAGTCCCCATTCGCTCAGTGGGACACTGAACATCCTAGCACAAATGTGGAGGTCCAGTGTTAGGTGGAGGTGGTGAGGGATTCACAGCACACTGTTCTACCACCGGGTAAGGATGTGCACTGTCATTCATTTTCTTGGCGTGTGGCATATACATCACAATTGTAGCATGATGTGGGACATGTAGGCTTTGCATGGATGATGTGATTTGGTGATGATTGGGTGATGGTCACTGAAGATGTGAGTTTTCCTACATTATCGTGTGAGTGCATGTCTCCTTGATCAGCAATGCATGTGCTTTAGGTTACTGATTGCACATCCGGAACTTGCTGCTTGGAGTCAGTCTCCTCTGTATGTTCCTGGGCACATGTTTTTGTTGAGGGCTGATGCAGTAGCTTAATTGTTTTAGTGGCATTACATCTGCACTCCTGTCATGTCAACCTTGCATGCCATCTCCAGACATGTGTCATGTCAAGTGGCGACTCCATGATCAGGAGTGGACTGGCCTATTAGGAACTATGTTACTTTCACGGTAGGACTCTGCACCCTGTGTCTCTTTTGTGTGGTGTTTCCACGTGTTCTCATGGGAATAGAGTCAGCCTTGTAGCATAAGTAATATGGGTCCACTTTCAGTATTATTTCTAGGGCCTCTTTCGGGTCCCAGTCCACCCCTGTCCATATTCTATGGCTATGCTAAACACCTGACTGTCATGATCCACATAGGTGGATTATCCAGTTAACAAGTATGCATGTGGGTGATGTGTGTAGTATGTGGTGCATTGCTGGTGAGGTATGTGTCAGAGGCCGGCTTGTCTTTCTCATGTGTCATGTGTAATATTGCTGATGTGTTCCCATTCATGTGGTCAAGGGCTGTTGATGGAGAAGGGTGTGTTACCTTGATTTTCTCATGTTTGTGTATCCTATGGTTGGCTACTTTGCTTTCCAGAATTTCTGGAGGGCGTACTCATGATTGGACAAGGAAAAGTTGAGGGCATCAGAAATTTGCATGTGGAGGGGTTGGGTTTGCAGATGTTGATTTTCCCCATTGCAGAAGCACAAACATGGCCATGGTGAGTGGAGGTGGGCGGATACAGCAGCAATGGTGCAGAGGTACACATCATCAAGATAGCAGACAAGTGAGCCCTTTTTTGAACTAAATGCATGCCACTCAGGGGAGCACACTGTTTTGGGACAGTGTGCCTGGGCCTGTATTTACTATGTTTTGCACTATGGCCAGTGGTGAGTGGTGGTGGGCTAGTCCAGCATCTATGTTGCGTAGCAGCACATCATGAAGATGGCAGTCAGGTGATGCCTTTTTTGCACTTGATGCATGTAACTCAGGGGAGCCCATGGTATTGTGACAATGTGCCTGGAGCTGCCTTTACTATGTTTTGCTTTTTGGGCCCGTGACATGGTAACTTTTTATTTCACTTGAAATGACTGTGGCAGTGATTTGTGCATTTAATGTCAAGGATGTTGATGGGCTGGCTTTGTACTTTTCATGTTATGGGTCACACACACTTTGTCAGTTCGAGAGACACATTCTCTGGAAGTTGGAGGAGCCTGATTGCATTATTGAAGGCAATCAGGGATGTGGCTATGCTGTGTGTTTTCCTTAAGGAAGTTCACGTGAAGTAGGCTTGTACTACCTGATTGCACCTGTCCTGTCCTTGTGCCCATTGGCCTACTAAGGGAGTACGTTGTGCCTATGGATGAGGGCGGAAGCTCTCCTGCACCTGTACTGCAATGCCACAATGTGTGGCAATATTATGCAGGATACAACAGGCCACAATTATTTGCATACAACTAGGGGGTATATATAACAATACACCAACGGAGTGGTCAAGGGAGCGGAAGCATGTCTTACGCACTCTAAATGTGTGCTCTACTATGCCCCTAGTGGCTATTTGTGGAATGTTGAGAACAGGTAGGCCTGTTCACTACATATGAGTAAATGGTTGTTAATTGCAGGTGTTAAATGATTTTCCATGCCACCACTGACTCAATTGATTGCAGCCCTAGTTCAAACCGGATGCATGCCATTGGGAGAGATATTGGCAGTCTCAATACCCTCCTCCAAAACAATCCTTCAAACACACCCCATTCTTTCCAGGCTATGTTAAGAATTGGTTCCGCCCCATAGGTCTGTATCTGGACTACTTTTTGCTTGTAGAACACTAGCACTGGCAGGAGTGAAAAGGCTCCAAATTTCTTATGTAGGATCATAGCTTGAATCGCAGGTTACCTGGCTTTAACTTGCAGCATAGTTAATGAGCTCTCTCCTCTAAGTTCTTATTAATTAGCGTCCCCAGGTATGTTAGCATATCTACCTTCTTGAGGGTTTCCTGTCCCACTCTCCAGATTGTGCCTCTCTATCGTTTTCTGCTCGCTGAGGATATTGTGAGAATTTTTGACTTTTTCACATTTATCACCATGTTATTTAGCTTTAAGTAAGAAATGAAGGAGTCCAGTCTGCATTGGGGTTCGATAGGCGTCTGATCAATAAAAATGAAATAGTCCACAAACAGGACTCAAGGCAGCTCCAAATCCCCAAATTTAGGAGGGAAGGCTCATATTCCCTGTTTTGATTCCCCTTCATCCAATATATAGAGGTTGAATACAATTGGTGCCAAGGAGCATTCTTGTTTTAAACCTCGATATGTCTGAATTGTTTTGGACAGGATCCCGCCAGAAGTAAGCCTCACCTGCACTAATGTATTTTAATAGAAGAGCCTAATAGCTTCGATTAGGTCTGCGGAACAATGCCATATTGAAAGTGCGTGCCAAAGTAATTCCCTTTGTACAGAATCAAAGTCCTTCTCCAGGTCCATAAATGCCTGGTGAACATTCTTTTTTAATGAAGTTCCTTTCCCCTTTACAAATCCTGTCTGCCGCGGGTCCAAGAGCCCAGATTGGACTGCCCGCTGATTTAGATCTCTCAATAGCAGTCCAGAAAATAATTTGCCCATGGTGTCTAATATCGATATTTAGGGTACCTGCGGTCACCTTTCTTAAACATTGGGACTATAATTGCCTCATTCCATGTAGGGGGGAGCAGTTTTGTTGTCAGGATTTGTTTGAAGACCTTTTTAGTAAGAACAGCCAAAGCCTCGACATTAGCCTTTAAGACATGATTAGCTATGCCATCCGGGCCCCCCACTCTAGAGGAGCTTAACTTGGTAATCATGTTTTTAATTTCTACCATTTCCAACCAAAATTCCCAGCTTGCCGTCGGGTTTGGCGGCTTCCATTGGAGACATTATTTTCCAGGGGCAAAAAGCCTAGAATAATGATCCCACTGCTAGCCTCAGACACCTGGTTGATATTCAACGCTGGATAAAAATGTCCACCATTGTTTAAAAGCTCCCATAGATGTCTGGTGTTATTTTTACAAAGCATTTTAAGCATGTGTTCTGCATAATGCTGAAGTCTAGCTGCTTTAGATATTTTGAGCCAGTTTCGATATTTTTGTTTCCTTTTTCGTCTGAGGATACCTGATGGCTCATTATTGTGCCCTTTATTCAGCTCGAAATCTTCGCCTGGCTATCACAGTTTCTTTGCTTTAGTTATGTACTGGGAGGTGCTCAGTCTTACTACCAACTGTCTTCTCTTCTCTATATGCTAGTAAGATCATGGTATAGTCTGTTACCCCAGGACATTTCTGGATAAATTGTTCATATTGCCTGGTGATGCGGGGAAGTTCCACTGCTCGTTTTTTTTTCTAGCTTATTTCTGAACCAGAATCCATAGAGCTTGGACAAAAGAGTTTGGCTGGATAACTTTGATTACATGTAGATCTCTTGCCATTTACATCAGTGTTAGCAAACCAGAAGTAGGTCTGCCCCTTTTGAGCTTCATTTAGATAGACCTCATACCCCTCACATAGAGGCACGGACCTCAATCATGTCTCCTGTAGGAATATGGATATGAACTGACATCCGAAATGACTAACCTGACACAAACAACAAAATCAACTAAGACATAGGTATGGTGATCCCCTTGAGTCAATCCGGGCATGGTGGTAAGGTCTGAACAGAACTTGCGTCACACAAAGATAGAGATATGGGTATGGGCATAGGTCACAACTAGATAGATCCACAGGGACCAGCTTGCATCAGGCGCAGATTGGGCTGTAAGGGCTGGCCTGAGTAAAAACAAAGATAGAACTGTAGAGATTGACTAGCGCGACATATGGACGAAGAGGTGAGAGACATGTTTGTGTCATGCTCAAACAAGATCACTGTAAGGAAGAAATTCATCCAAACCTTGAAAGACACACATAATGAGTGTGCGTCTCTTCAGACAACAATACTAATAACCAACTGTACTAAAACCTCACCCCTCTTCATACACCTCTCAAACCCTAACTAAACACAACCATACCTCTTTAACTACAGCAACCCATACCCAGTTCACTACACCAAAACAACAAAGACACCACCCAGAGCCCTACAAACAGCACATGATAGACACCGACCGGATCCCACAACAAAAAGCTCAGCGAATGGTGTTAACCAAACTGAAGCTGCCCACACCACATCACAGCTCCCTTGCTCTTTCCCCAAACCTTTCCCTACAAATGTACCCTAACCCACCCCCCTTTCTTTCAGATCTGCCAGAGAGCCAGGGGACCACTACGGTGGTGATAGTGCACGGTATACATATCCTTTAACATTAACATATGATGTCAAATTTTCCTAGGCCCAAGTTTTTGTTTGAAAAGAGATCCGCAAAACCCCTTGTATTCCAACAACCCAGTTTTAGGGGTTTTAGGTTTTCCTTTTTCTGGCTCTAGGGCAGATGGGGCTCAGCCAGGGCAGCTGTCAACCATGACCAAGAAAGGGGCTTCCCTCCATCAGATCTCGCAACATTGCTTGTCATTGATGTATTGGTTTCTCCGTCTGTCTTACAAAATGTGACTTTCAAAGATGGTTTAGCGGCCCAATTCCCAGGCTGGACATTCTGGTTCCTATGGGCCGTAGGGTTTGGACATGAGATCCTTCTTCGTATAGTGGGAGTTGAGCTAGAGTTTTGCATGACTTGTTTCATTGATGCAATCATACCCTCCCTATAGTCGCTCAGGTCATACCCCAGTGGGTAGAGCAGCTCTCTTCATTCCAGGATTTCAGTTTTTAATAGGAGTTGAGAGGTGAGGCTGTTCCCTGTCGGGACTGCCATTTAAAGCCACTCATTCTGACTTATTTCACTAATTTTAAATTGTCAAACTGATTCACTGCTTTTATTAATTGAATATTGATTGATGGAAGTTGCTTCCTTGCTTCCTACTTCAGGTGATTGGTTCACTGACCAAGGCTTCCCTCAGCCTCTGCCTACTGCTCGCCATAACGTGAGTTCTCTTTCTGTGCCCAATAATGGAGTTCTGCAAACGCCCTGCTGTTCTTTCCCTCCGGCATAAATGTGCCGGAGAGAATGCCCATGCAGGAGTTGAGCGGTGAGGCTGCTCCCTGTCGGGACTGCCATTTTAAAGCCACTCATTCTGACTTAATTTACTCATTTAAAATTGTCAAACTGATTTACTACTTTTTGTTGTAATGTGTAGTTGTGTGTGCGTGTTTGTTGTAAGGGAAGGAGATATGCTGTATAGTGCTTTTCAGTGTATGCATGAGCTGGAAGAATGTTGGAGTGCTAATGTGGAATGTTAGTGTGTATGTATGTTAAGGTTCCGCCCAGTGTCAGTTGAAGTGAAGACAGCCTGGGTGATGGGACCCAGTGAGTTCCTCTATTAGTGTTGAACCAACTAAAGAGTACAGAAGTTACAATTCTACACTTGTATTACTTGAATATTGATTGTTGGAAGGTGCTTCCTACTTAAGCTGATTGTTTCACTGACCAAGGCTTCCCCCAGCCTCTGCTTAATGCTCGCCGTAACCCAAGTCCTCTTTCTGTGCCCATTAACAGTGTTCTGCAAATGCCCTGCTGTTCTTTCCCTCCAGCATATATGTGCCGGAGAAAATGCCCACGCAGGAGTTGAGAGGTGAGGCCACTTCCTGTCGGGACTGCCATTTAAAGCCATTCATTATGACTTATTCTACTCATTTTAAATTGTCAAACTTATTCATTGCTTTTATTAATTGAATATTTATTGTTGGAAGTTGCTTCCTTGCTTCCTACTTTAGCTGATTTTTTCACCATCCAAGGCTTCCCTCAGCCTCTGCTTACTCCTTGCCGTAACGTGAGTCCTCTTTCTGTGCCCATTAACGTTACTCTGCAAACGCCCTGCTGTTCTTTCCCTCTGGCACAAATATGCTGGAGAGAACGCCTGCGCAGGAGTTGAGAGGAGAGGCTGCTCCCTGCTGGGACTGCCATTTAAAGTCACTCATTCAGATTTATTGTACTCATTTTGTTCTGCGTAAACCCTGCTGTTCCTTCCCTCCAGCATAAATGTGCCAGAGAGAGTGGACGAGCACAGTGGCGTGCCGTCAGCGCTTCAGAGACCTGCTTAAGGCAAGCCAGTCTGTGCCATCCGGGACCGTCCTGCGCCTTGCGCTTTTGGGACTGAAATTACTGATTGCAGTATTCCGTGCTACATTATCTATTCGCACAACAAACTAACTGCCCTGGCTCCTCTCAATTTGAGCTGGACACTGGGCTTCATCACTAAGCATTACCCCACTATTACGGGGACAACACTGCACATCTTCCCTCTTGAAATGCCTTCTCATTAAAGCAAGGTCTGCAGTGGCCCGCCGTGATGAAATTTTTCGTACTTTAGACAAGATAGTGCCTGACGTTCTGTGCATTACAGAAACCTGGTTCAACACCAACTCTGGACCTGATATCATTCAAATGCTTCCTCCTCAATATGGCATTCTCCAATTGTAGCGACCCACCCCAAAGCAGGAGGCAGAGTCGCAATTGTGTTTAAGAAATCTCTTAGCTGCCAAATTATTGATCCTAATAACAAACCTTCTTGTGAGCTACTTCTTATCAAGATTCAGGTCTCTCCTGAAAACTCGATATACTTTCTTATCACCTACAAACCCCCTTGCTATGCTACCAACCCGTTTTTGGTTGATTTTGCACAGCTGCTGGCTGACTTATCCCTAACCTATCCAAAAATAGTCATGTCTTGTCGATTTTAACCTTCATCCCAGCAACCCCCTTGATCTGCAGGCCTTGTGATCTTCATGAACTTTATTCTTTCCCTCCTTGGCCGGTGCTGTGGTCGGATCACTATCTGCTCCCTTTCTCCCTTCCCCTCGCTCAGTTTAAAATTCGACCAAAGCCCCAACTGAAATTTCAGTGCCACTGGTCTAATGTCCCCCTTGTATTAATTCTTAATGCAATTGAAACTCTTACCCAAACTGGGTCTCACTGGTGGAAGAACCATGTGCAATGCCCTGATTGAGGACTTGCAGTTAACCACTGACATTTTATCTGACGTTCTACCATCCGTGCTAAACCTTCTCCCCCATGAACTGAGACTGTTAAAACAAAAATGTCAACAAGCCAAACGGAGATGTCATCGTCTCCACAAATCCTGTGCGAAATTGGCTACATACAGGCATGCAATACCTACCAGAGATCCATAAAAAAGGCCAAAGCCCATCACCTCGTAGATCATATCCTGAATTCATCCTGCTCCTCCAAAGAGTTGTTTTAGGTGGCCAAATAATTGACTACTCCTGTTCGCCCCCCCTTTGATCCTACACATGCAACCCCATTGCAATCAGATCACCTCTTCTTTTAGGCCAAAAATCTGCAACATCTGTGAAATGATAAGCATTGAAAGGCCCAGTACTATAGATTCTCCCGATGCCTGTCTCCACTCTAAAATGCATCCCCCCCAATGCCTTTAAATTCATGACAGTGACGGATACTATTGTCTCAGCTTTCCCTACTGACCCGATCCCGCTCTGCACTCTTCAAACCCTCTCTCACGAACGTGCCCCTCTACTAACGGCAGCACTTCAGTATTCCTTCTCTACTGGACACATTCCTGATCCACCCAAACCCGCTGTAATTTCCCCCCTACTGAAAAAGCCTGACCTTGACCCTGTTGCCGCTGAAATGTATCATCCTATATCCCTCCTTCCAGTTATAATGAAACTGCTTGAATCCTTTGCCACCCCTCAGCTTTCTGCTTTTCTTGAATCCAACCACGTTGTTCACCCCTTTCAAGCGGAGTTTCGTTCCGGAATGGGAACAGAATCTGTAATGTTTTCTCTCCTCAACAACTTTGCCCGACTTCAGGACCACCGAGAGGTTTGTTCTCTTATTCTCCTTGACCTCTCCACTGCCTTTGACGCTGTTGACCATTAAAAGCTTCTCCAGTGCCTTCATCAAGCAGGAATCTCAGGTACACTGCTGAAGTGGTTCTCTTCCTTTCTCTCTAATCAACTTCAAACTGTTTCCCTTCCTACATTTACCTCCCCCCGCACTATCCTTGACTCTGGGGTCCCCCAGGGATCTGCTCTCTCCTCCCTCCTTTTTAATCTGTATATGCTGGTCCTGTCCAAACTGATATTCAACCATGGGGCACACTTCTTTTCCTCTGCCAACGACACACAGATTCTTTTTCGGCTTAATGTTCCCGCGACTGAGCCCCCACAGAAGCTGAAGGCTTGTCTCTCATTGGTTGGGTCTGGATGGCCAATAACTGGCTTAAATTGAATGGAGACAAAACTGAGATTCTACTGGTTGGTTCCAGTTATGTAGGACAATCCTGGACCTCTGATTACTGGCCTACCTCTTTTGGTCCCTGTCCCGAACCCTCTTGAGCAGTCAAGAGCCTAGGAATCAAAATGATGTCCTCAGCCTCTAGAGAGGCTCAAATTTCAGTGGTCTGCCAATCAGGCTTTGCAAAGCTCAACGTGCTTAAAAGGTTCGTCCATTTCTACCAGATGATTCCAGATACAGAATTGTAACAGCCTCCATTACGGGATCAATAGATTTCTGCAATGGTATCTATCTCGGTCAACCTGAGGCCCTGCTTCAACATTTACATATTCTCCAAAACTCAGCTGCTCGCCGTGCCCTGAATGCCTCCAGACTGGCTCACTGCCACAACCTTCTTAGTTGCCTTCACTGGCTCCCTGTGAGGAGCCGAGGTTAATTCAAAATCCTATGCCTCATTCACCGTGCTACCCACAATGCCAGGGCTGAGTTCATTCAATCTAGACTCATACCTTACAAACCGAGCAGACTCCTCCACTCGGCCAATCAATTACTGCTGAGCATCCCTCTATTTCACTGGACCCGAGCTGGAGGAAAGTCCTACTCTGTACTTGCCCCCACGCTGTGCCATGCCCTCCCTCCTGAGATCTGACACATTTCTGATTTCACCCCCTTTCATAAATATCTCAAAACTTTTCTGTTTTAATCCTCCGGGTCTGCAGTCCCCCTCTCTCGCTCCATCGCCTTGTTACCGTCTGGTCTTGTCTGCACTCTATAAATTCCAGTACACTACAATACAATACAATTAGCTGAGATTGTAGATGTAAGATGACGCAGTCTGTACGGGATTCAGTTACGAACAGGAAAATGCAAATGCCCTCCATTGTTATTGATCTCAATTTCTGTATGTGGTGAAATAGCCTCATAACATTATACCGATTCAGAATGAGATTTTCTTCATTTGGAAGCAGATTTTCCAGGCAGACTTTAACATCCTCCTTGTCAGGATTGTAATCCTGATTGTTTTGGTTCCATGTGTTAAAATCATGGCAAAAATGGCTGTGGACACAAAATACCATGGGGAAAAGGCTGTGCTTTTTCTGCCACAATCCATGTAAAGGAGGTGGGGGACACCCACGCAACCGCCGGACCCATTATACCATTTAAGGAGAGCGAGGGCCACCCCCGCCACCCCCACTCCCCTTAAATGATTTATTGGGGTACACCTTTAACAGGTCAAACAACAGCATTTTTGCTGCAATTTTTTGTACAGGCGACATTTTTGCAGCGATTTTATCACTGCATAGCATTGTTTCTATGCATATTCTTTTCCGGAATGCTTGGTTTAGAGTCTGTAGCTGATATTACTAAATGATGGATCTCAGTTACTTTTCTTGCTTTCTGTAGATCATTTCTCTTTTCCTCCAACGTTTTGAATGGGAATTTAGGTCTAGGTGCTTTCACTAAGGGCTTCACTGCAGCTTTCCCCAATGGTAGCGTAGGATGGACTGCTACATTAGTTAGTTAGGTTACTTGTCTCTCTATTTCCACCAGCTCATGTTAGCCCATCCATCCTCTTCTTCATCTCTTGTTATGATTTCGATCAGATCAATTAGACAGGAGTCCGAGATTGAAGGAGACTCCTCATTCCTCCGATGTTAGCATTTTCAGTCCTCTGGTCCTAACTAGCCACTGCAGAAGTAGTCTTTGCCTCAGTCATAGGCTCCTTTCTTGGGTGTTTATTTGGATAAGTAGACGCGGTAAGCGGTGGGGAGCGAAGTTGTCTTAGGAATGCTCTTGACCCAATCGATTTCCTTTTTGTGCCCCTTTTCATATATTTTCTTTTCCATTCCCCACTCCCCCCCCCCCCCCCCCCCCGGAGCTTTCGTGATTTTTTATTACTAGACAATACTAGTGGGGCTTGTGGCTTTCCAAAAATAGAGAACGTGTTATTAGCTCAACATGATTTCCGCCAGTAGATGCAGTCCCCTCTCTTTATCTGAACTTTTCTCTTGGGCACTGGGTAGTAACCATTTCCCAGACTGTCCATTGAGACCTTTATCCAGCCTCGTGATAGTGTTATTTGAGGAATTCCGCTGCCCATCTATTTCATGTGTTCTTGAGGGGGGGGACTAAGGTTGCTTTCTTCGATGAATCCTCAGTCTGTTGTAATTGTATTGGGCATGCATTTATTTACAATCTTCCAAGACTGCTTCAATTAAGGTTGTTTTGTTTATTTCCTCGCATCTGGCCAAGTCAGATAAACGGTTTTGCCAATTTAATGAGTTCTCAGCTTCACTGTTAAGTCTGTCTTGCACCTTCACGAGGAAGCTTTCAAGATAGGACATCTTAGTGTGGGCCATGGCTATAAGCGTGGCCTTATCCTTTAATGATTCATTTAGAGATTCATATAGCTTTGTGAAGGGCGCTATTGAGATAGCCAGTGATGCCATGACTGTGCTTTGTATTTGGGACATAGCTTCTCTCATGACCCTTTCTCCTGCTAAGCCATTTTCCACTCTGTTTTGGCTGTCTCTTCTCCAATCTCTTCTAGGGATTGAGTATTGGCCACTTTCTAAGGAGCCATAGTCTATTTCGGAAGGAGACAGTGCTCTTTGACTCCGACCATTCGGCAAGTGCCAACTTACCAGGCTCTCAAGCTCTTGTTCTTCGTTGAGGTCCTGGTCAGATGCAGGGCTATGCAGAAATATCCCCATATTTCCAATCTTGTTATGAATATGATCTTCCTGAGTTAGAGTAGATAGCCCTTTCATCTCCATTCCTCTTTTATCACATCGAGAAGTCAATGCCAGGCCTCTCAGTTCTTCCATGGAGGATTTAACAGCTGGAAGGCTCCATCGTCTTTGGTCTGAAATTTTGGTGGTTAAGGCCAAGATGCCTTTAAATAGCCTGGCCAGCAAGGCCGAATTCTTCATTTCCGCATCTCTCACAGACTCCTTATCCTCCATGGCAGCTTCACAGTGTTTATGATCTGTCTTAGGGTATATGGATTCCTCCACTCTATAATTCATTGAAGTTAATTGTTTGCAATCTCCCTAGTCACTGTAATCCAATCTGGGCTCTAGAGTCATCTTCTCACAACCTCCCTATCCTATTTTGGAGACCGGCATCTGAAACTGCTCGCTAGATTGCGAGCACCTGACTCCTTTCAGTTCAATCAGAGCGCTTCCTGTTCCATTATAATCCTTTTCAACTTCTTCAGGAGCACTTAGCTGGATGTCTCCCGAGTTAGATTGCTGTAGGTCATTTCCAGATTCAGCCATTGAAATACAGTTTTTAAGGGTACCCAGAAAGTTGGTCGCTCCCTTACGCTTGCACACCACATCTAGGGGTAAGGGAGATGTTTTTTCAGGTGCTCCTTGCGGTCTCTCACACTTAGGAGGAGTTCTAGGTTGCTGCTCTCCAATACTGTAAACGCCCCGTTTCACCCCCAAAGTTATGGAGTTCATCCCTGTTTGCCCTTTCACTCCCACATCATTTAAAGTTTTTTAAGTTCACATCCGCACTCGGATTCTTACCGGCGTTGTCTGGTGCTTCACGCATCCTCTTCTGTTGACGTGTTCTGGCGCCAGTTAGTGACATGGACCTCCACTTGGTTACCTCTGGCAGCCGGATAGTATGAAATCCTCACTGTAACCTCTGATATGTGTTGTGCGTTCCCCCCCCTCTACCGTCCACAAAACAATCTGTGCACTCTGCAGAGTCTCAGCCACAGTAGGTGGTTTTATAGAGCTCCACCTCCTCAGCATTGCAGTGTTAGACAGCAACAACAGACTGCTGCCAAAACAAAATGTGTACAAAACCCTCAGCACACTGCGCCAAGGCTCCGCCACAGTAGGTGGTTTTATAGGGCTCTGCCTCCTCAGCTCTGCAGTGTTAGACAGCAACAATAAACTGATGCCAAAATAAAATGTGCACAAAACACTCACCACACTGCGCCGAGGCTCCGCCACAGTAGGTGGTTTTATAGGGCTCTGCCTCCTCAGCTCTGCAGTGTTAGACAGCAACAATAAACTGCTGCCAAAATAAAATGTGCACAAAACACTCACCACACTGCGCCGAGGCTTCGCCACAGTAGGTGGTTTTAGTGTGTTTGCCTCCTCCGCTCCACAGTGTTAGACAGTAACAACAGACTGCTGCCAAAACGAAATGTGCACAAAACACTCAGCACACTCCGCCGAGGCTCTGCCACAGTAGATGTTTTGAAAGGTCTGTGCCTCCTCAGCTCCACAGTGTTAGACAGTAGCAACAGACTTCTGCCAAAACGAAAATGTGCACAAAACACTCAGCACACTCCCTTTGTAGTTTGTGCCATGATGCACACCATGTGTATCAGAAAGCATGTCCTCCTACCCGAAATGTCGACATTTCTCTGCCAGAGGCCAACAACACGCTTGCTGCTGATGAAGTGCTGCCACTCAGTAAGCATTATGTAGGCAGGGACGGGCATCTGGTATGGCAGGAAAGTATAGAACATTTCTTTTAGACACATTTTTCAGCAACAACAGAACTCATTTGTACATAGCTACATATGAAATAGTTCACTCTCGCTCAAAAAATCATTGTCCTTGCATGTGTCCAAGTTAACATGTGATTTATTTACTCAACGAGAGCAATCACAAAAATACACCAAGTATGCGCTTTTTGAGGTGTACTCTTATTTAAAATATGAAGGACACCTTATATTTTATTTATTAATGTATTGTATTTGTTATACGCCCACACCCTGGGGCATCACAGCATAGGTTACAGAAGGCTTAACATCTCTGGTTACAGTGAAAGAATAGTTAAACCACAATACACACAAGGGGTCATACATATGAAAACAATGGTTGTTGGAGACCCAGCGGAAATACAATTTGCAGAAGTTTGTTGGTGCAGTTGCAGGTCAGGATAGTGCCGGTCTAAGCCTAGTCTTTATTAAAAAGCCAGGTGTTTAGGATTTTTTTTTAATCTCGAGTGCAATGGTTCACTATATACAAGGTGATATGGACATTTCTTGGTGGGCGGAAATGCACATGTTAATGCTGCACACCCTAACCCTCAGCATATATTAGTGTTAGATGATCACTCTCAAAAACAAAACAAAGCAGAGTGATGGTCCCTACAGGACGTGCACAATCTGGCAAATAAGGAGACATAAAAGTATTCAGAACACAAGTTCTTCATGTCACTGCTGTCCTGAGCTGACAAAAATAACAGAAGGGTGACAATTGACATTATGCCCATTGTGCAGTGCCCTGTGCTTGTTTTGTACAGGTGCAGAAACATGTTCCATGCATTTCAAGGTGCATCCCATTTGATAATGAGATACTTAGCATTTAAATGAGGGACTACTCATGCTTTTTAACAAATATATGTGCCTTAGGTAGCAATTACAAACAATGGAAATCAAAATATAGTGCAGGGGATCCACTTTTTTAGCTGCCCCATTTGTGGAAATGTGCTGGTGACCTTGTCCTGTGCATTTTCAGGGGGCTAACATTCAGTGCAACTGAAGATCTGCCCTGCCTCCTTCCATACGTTAAATACTAATGTGTGACGGGTGCCCACCACCATGTGAGCAGTCTAAGAGCACATTTCACATAGTTGACCTTTGGTGGGCCTGATATTGTATAATTCTAATTAAACAAAATACATTATATCTGTTCCTGTTTGTGGATTGGAAATTCAAGTGGATTAGCAGCAGTTCATATTGCTACTTAACCACTTAAAAGAAAAGTGTAGAAAAGTGCCCTGTCATGCCAGTGGCGTAACACAAAATGCATGAACCCCCTGCAAGCCAGTGTGAGCCCCCACAAGCTCCAAACTACAGGTGCATCACAGGCTGGTCTATTCAATGCACAGGTTGATCATGCTGCTCCTTGGGTAAACCGCAGGTTAAAGATGAATGTTTTTAATGAAACCTTACATTGTTCACCTCGTGTGGCCCCTGGCATCCAAATAAAACACCCGCCTCTGTGTGTGGCCAGTAATGTTATGCACTTGCAAGTGGTGGAGGCAGCTTTTGATGGCAGTAGGATGGAAAACTTCTCAGGGGACACTGTTATTAAACTTGATTAAAGGTCTAATGTGGCAGTTGAGTACTTTTAGTGGATGGGCATTACCACCCCCATTAATTAGTGTGAGTGATCGATTTGCAGCGAGGTAGACCTAGGTCATGTAGGCAAATGTAAGGGAATTCAGGGAAGGGGGTATTTTTCAAATCATGTTTTGAAAAGTGTATTTTCCAGCACATATTCTAATACAAATTGGGCAAAAAGTCATACAATTTACAATTGGTTATTGTGGATAACAAATGAAAGATTACAGTAGATTTCCTTGCACCAACAGTACATAGGAGCATTTTACAAAAATTGCCCCAATGTCCGCTGCATACACAAGCAAGTCAGTTCCATGCAGCTACAGCCAAGATATATGCTAACATTGCCACTGTAAGCCACTTTCATGAAGCTGCGGCAATAATATTTGCCAGTATGGTCACTGTAAGTAACTTTCATGAAGCTGTGGTTACAATCTAGGCCAATATGCTCACTATTGTAAATACCATTCATGACACTGTGGCGGGACTATGCCACTATGATCACTAATGTACACAATCTATGCTATTATGGCCATTACTGTAAATCCCGTTCATAAATCTGCAGCAACAATCTTTCCCAGTATGGTCACTGTAAGACACTTTAATGACGCTGAAGACCCTGTCTGTGGCAGTGATGGTCATTGTAAACAGTTTCATGAAGCTACAGGTAAAATCTATGCCAGTAATGCGGACTGTCATCACTTTCAACCTCAATCTATGGCAGTAATTGCCACTGTAAATTATTTAAATTACTTCTCTCAGCTCATGCAAACAGTCAGTCATCACGGAACACAGACAGTCAGTCAGTGAGTCAGACACACAGACTCACGCACACATACACATACACCGGCGCACACATGTTCTAAATCGTACACAGACGCACTGTAATATATTCACCCATGCACGCCTGCTCAGTACTCCCCCATGCCCAACACATCGATTCATAAATCACCGCTTGCACATGCAGTCAGTCAGGGCGGCACACACAAAGTCAGTTAATCAGGCACACACAGCCCCTTCACAAAAAAATATGCACACATATCCCAAGCCGATAAAAACAATGTATTAGTGTGCATTCAAACACGCCCACTACGCATACAAACACTTTTTTGTTAACATTTAACTTACCCCAGAGTTGGTTTACACACTGCAGTGCTGATGCTCTGCTGGTTAAGTTATTTCTGCTGTGTGGCTAGATGCTCCTCTGGGTGTGGGCAGGCTCTTATTTGCTAAGCAGCCATTGAATTCCGAAGGTACAGACTCTAATTGTAGCACAGGGCCCGCACAGAGCTGAGAGAGTCCACTATCATGCTTTAATTTTGCAAGCATATTTTCTGCTCTCTGACTTCAGGAAGCAATCTGCAATCAGATTGCTAAGGGGAACCCTCTGGACACTGCCAGTGCACCACAAAAGCAGCTGGGCCCACGCTACGCCACTGTGTCATGCATTGCACTTCCCTGTATGCCTTTTCCAGGGGGGTGAGTTTGTTTTCTAATCATTTTAAAGCACATCCCATTTTTGAATTCAGGATATTCTTTATAATGCAGAGAAATGCCACCTGACTTGCACAATAGCAGGTGGCAAAGAAGGGCATCAGAATGCGTGCATCTATGATACATATATTTTGTTAACCTTTGTAAATTCTGCCCAATGTTTTGTGCAAGTGAATGGGGTGTGATTACACATTCTATCAGTTGTGCTTAAACGAGTTGTAAGAATTGCCACTTAGACTGTGGGAGTACACATGTCAACTACAATTGTGGAAGTTCAGATGCCCCTTCTGAAAAACACAAAACGTTTTTGCTGCAAGCAAAACCAATGCATTCCGTTACTTGCATAACAATTGGCTTTTTCTATCAGCCTCATTTAGTGGACATTATAAGTTAACTGTCCTGTTCTATGAGTAAACTGTTTCAAAAAGGAAACATTTGCTTAACTGATTACAGTTTTGGTAATGAACAGTAACAAATCAAGCTGGCAGTATTTCCACCAGCACCAAGCAAAATGTACACCAATGATTGCCTCCATAGGGCATGCTCTTTAAGACTATGACTCATATGAAGGGCACAGACCTCTGCCTTATTATGGGAAACCTTGACTCTTAAGGCCAGCGTTGCTAATTTTGCTGCATTTGCCATCTGACAGTACAGCTTACCCTAACCAAAAAGTATGTTCAGTGCTCCCAACAAGAAGTAAACACTGTGGCCCTTTGAAACCACTGATGTCTTATCAAAATTAAATTACTGTGCATATTTACAAGACAACATTTACATTCTCAAAACTGAAGGGCAAGGAAGCAGGTTTAACACACTTTGAATATTTTAGGTCTATGAGTGTTCCTTGACCTTGAATGTAAAATGTAATTCCCCGTGTTGTATTCTTCTGCCCAATCGATGGTAATATTATTCTTTTCATTATCTAGCAATTGGAGTAATCATGAATTTCCATTTGTCTTCCTACTTTAAAAAGACAAAAATGTTATTTAGTTTCTTACAGTTGGCTCTTGCTAGAGCAATGTCTGCGTGTGAGCACGGAGAGACTAATTAGCCCTGTGGGTACATTAAATCAGATTTGTGTTTGCTTGTCAGCACTGTAAGCCGTCCAGATGTTATCCTACCAGTAACCAGGGCTTTAAGTGGGCCGGGGCCTGCCGGGGCTGGGCCCCGGCAGGCTCCGAAATTTCGTTTTGAGGCAGGGCCCTGCCGGGGCCCACTAATCTCCCCGGGCAGCCCCGGCCACTACACGAAAGGGCATTTTTTTCTACAGCCTGAAGCTCTCGCTCGTGTGCGAGAGCTTCAGGCTTCAGAAAAAAATGCCTTTCAGCTATAATGGTGGCGCCGCACCTGCGAGGCATCCCTTTAATCAAGGGATGCACGTGGGCCGGCGCCACCATTATAGAGAAACGTGAGGCCGCTGGAAGCAGAGGCCTTGCTTTCTAAATACTGAAGCTCCCACGGATTCGCGGGAGTTTCAGTCTTTAGGAAAAAGGCCTCTGCTTCCAGTGGCCTCACCCTTTCAGCCTTAATGGTGACGCTGCCCCTCCCCAGCTGGCGAGGGGCAGCACCACCATTAAGGCTGAATAGGCGAGGCGCTGTCCCCTGCCAGGCAAGCCTATACAAAATAAATGCAGAGATCAGCACCCTCTTCCCCATAGGGGAGAGGGTGCTAATCTCTACAAAAGGCTGCCTGGCAGGGGTGCCAGTAGCCCATTGAGCTGGGGCTCGTCAAGGGGGCGTGGCCTAACGGCCCATCAAGACCCCGTTGTTAGGCCACGCCCCCTCGATGGGCCCCGGCTCGATTTGTAGTGCCACTTAAGGCACTGCCAGTAACCGTGACTATTTTTTCAGCAACTTCCGAAACAACTACTGACCCAAAGGTTTAAAAGAACTGCCCATGCAAAGATACATGTGCGGCTATTTTAAGTTACGCTTCACATTATTTTAGAAGTATTTTATGTTAGGTTTCACATTAATTTAGAAGTAGCTGGTAAGTCAGGGATGCGCTTAACAATAAAGTGAAGATTAGAAGAGCATGACAGTGTTCTTCTATTGAGAATCTCTGATCAACTTATAAACGTTGTCCTGGTCTTCTAGGGCTCTACTGAGAAAGGGCAGATGCATGGTCAAGTACATGCATGTGCAGGATGATTGCAAATTTGGAAAACTAGTGGACACTGAGCATGGAAAACGTGAGATCTCACTACTCAGAGGGTCTATAAGGAAACACTTCTATAGCTCAAGTGCAGTAAACACTGATAACCCGAGCTAGATGGTCTCTAAGACCACACCACTCTAACTGGGGATCTGCCAACATGGAACACTCCAGCCAGGCAGAATGTAATCTCACAATGTTCAGGTTACAGAGCTGGGAACTCAGATCAGCTAATCCAAAAGGTGTGCAAGCACAGCCGTATGCAGCTGGAGTACTGCCCATAGGGGTGGACACACTCCAGAATGTACACGTTGAGCAAAGACAGATACGTGTCAGGGGTCCAGTCTGGCTCTCAAAGAAAGAGTGCTGGCTTAGTCAGTGAACCAGCAGATACATTATATGTTGTGTGAATCATGGCAGATCATACTTGTCAAATCAGAGAAGTGGCAAATCAAGATGGAGTAGATTTTGTCATCATAATACATCACAACTGCATGGTATTTATTAGCATGCACTGCTTCAAATGGAATACAAAGTTATGGTGCTTAACTTCACACATTTCAAGGAAACATCTATAACATTCCATTCCCAGCCACCATATGGACGGATTAAAGGCTAACAATATGTCGTTCAATCCCTTCTACTCATACAGCAGGTCTGTCTGTTAGATCACAACAATTTTCTAGGTTAAATCAGTAGATATGTTCTTAGATTTCTTACCCAGATTGCTCGATGTCATTGGGAATATTTGGTGTATAAGCCGCCTTAATAATATTATTCCTCAAGAATTATATTAAACACCTGGGTTAAATTAATAAACTCCGAAATAGGATGAAATGTGTATTTGATAACTGGGCACAATTACAAACTGTTTACATGCAGATTGGAGTCACACTTAAGTACTATTTTATCTGGAGTATTACAAACCTATTGCTGCAGTGCTATATCTAATTTCCTAAATTCACAAACCTTGCATATCCCCTCTGTATAATCTGATCATTTCTGGTATTGTTTCACTCGCAAAGAAAATATGCGGACCACTGATTTGTTTCCTGAACCATATGTGACTGGCTTGCTTAGATCAGAAGTAGCAAAGACATTTTCAATAGGCTATTTTACATAAACTTCTAACCAGATTGCCAGCTAGTCAAATTGGCTTTGAACGCTGCATATGCATCTGTAGCCCATAATCAAGCTGTTCTTAGACTGGGATCCTTTGACAGTTTATGTTTCACTCGTTGTTTTTAGAATACCAAAATGTTATATGAGATGTTGAACATTGCACTCAGTAAACATACTCTTGCTTGTCAATGATAATCACTATACACATTTCTGCAGCCCGGCTTTGGAAGCCAGGTTTGCTCCTATGTTTGCACATCCCTGGAAAGGCTTCTTTCAGCAGAACCTGCCATGGCAGTGCCTTAATATTCACTACAGAGACAGCACTGCATTGTGGGCATGATATATTGATGATTTCCTCATGATTTGAGAAGGGCCAACATATCCCTGGCAGTCCTGCAAGGGACTCCTCAACAGCAATCAGTACCACTTGGAACTCACAGTACACTTCAGGAAAGAGATAGACGCATTTTTAGATTTGGAATTATTCCTCAAAGATGGTGCAATTTACAGCATGATCTTGAGAAATATTCACCACATTATTAGCCACTGGAGCGCATCATAAGAATCAGATACGACGTATCCACTATGAGTATGGAAACAGACTTTGAAACACAGGTCACAGTGACTGCCAAATGCTCTTTTGACATCAAAGAGAATGTTGTACTAGTAATACTGTAGGTTGTTCAGTCGACTGGATTTCATTTGGACACCAACACAAAGATGTAATGCCTGATGCAAAACCCACATTTGCCAGTGAATTTCTACACCAGGGAAAACACTAGGATTAGGGAAAGCATTGCCCTGGTGCAAATTTCACTTGAAATAAAATGTGTTTTGAACTAGGTCTTTTTTTGGTATTGGTGCTTATTGCACATGCACGAGTGGAAAGTTTCTGTAATATCATCTATATATATGAAAGTCAAAATATTTCTGTAACAGGATTTGTGGCAAAGCGTTGTTTCCTTATACAATTCCACACTTTTTCACCAATCTGCACCAAATTTTGCATAGCTGCCTGTTAGTACTCTCCGGACATTACTGGCTACATGACATTTGGACACCCCACCCTTTTTCCAGGATTTCAACAAAAGTCAAAATATGTTTGTCGGTTTGTGGCAAAAGGGTTTCTTTCTTTATACAATTCCATATTGTTTCACCAATCTGCACCACATTTTGCATAGTTACCTGTTAGGACCCTTTGGACATTATTGGCTACATGACATTTGGACACCCCAACCTGGTACCCTGGATTTCAGCACAAGTCAAAATGTGTTTGTGGGTTTGTGGCTTGGCGAAGTGTTGTTTCTCATATAATTCCACACCGTTTCACAAATCTGCACCAATTTTTGCATAATTACCTGTTAGGACCCCCCAGACATTACTGGCTACATGACATCTGTACACCCCACCCATTCCCCGGATTTCAGCACAAGTCAAAATGTGTTTGTGGCTTGATGCCCATTCTCAGTGATGTTTACTTCAGGGTGCAAATCCTGTCCATGTTTCTCCTAGCGGCCGTTTTATGTTGTGTGTTCTAGTATGGTTCCCCCAAATCAGTTGTTTACCCTTGCTCCAACTGGCAAAAAGACAAATGTTCTTTATAAACAAGCCTTACAATGAACATGTACTTTGGTAATATAACACTTTAGGTAAATAGTTGTTGGCACTGTCTGCATCATGTCACCTGTCATGCTGCTCAGGAACCTTCATGTTGTTATCACGTACAGTTCTAAGTTTCAGGATGCATTTTTAAGAGGAACAAAAATGGTGTTGTGTAGTCTTTATAATAAAAACATTTTCAAAATATCAAACAATAAAAACATGTAGTGAATATTTATGTTCACCTTCCTTATGGAACTTTTCTGAATGTAAAGCTACCTTAAGGGATTTTTAACAAATGGTACCTATGAGGAAATTAAATCCTGGGCAATGCCGGATACATCTGCTAGTACTTAATGTTTAGCAAGAGTCATTCAACCAGCATAAAGGCAACATACGATAATTCAAAATCTATTTACAAATGTAACATGTTGAAATTGAGCAAAACAATCCAGCCTTGGACTGCCTAACACTAATGAACCTGCTCTATCATTGGAACTAAAGAGTAAACATTAAGAAATGGGGCATAAATAGCCATATCCAATGTTGTGGCAACCATGATACTCGAGGATGATCAAGGTAACACACTAGAGGAAATGATTAGTACATTAAATATTGAACAAAAACACATGTTTAATACATTCCACAACAATAGTGACCATGGATTCTTACACAATTACCAAATGTGAGCCTATGCAGATTATAAACAACCACTCTTGTAAATCAACAGTGAAGCAGGTACAGGTATAAACTATGCAATCAATATATTTTCCGAACATTCCTTTATCCAGTAGAATGTGTAGTAACATCCCTCACAGTCCTTGTAGCTTACAACACAGGTTGCTTTATTTTAAAAAGACTATCCATGTTCCCTGAAAAACACAAAAAAGGGGTGGCACAGTCAACTGTATGTAGCAGCCGCCAAGGAAGTTGCCAACTTATTAAAAAAATATGAAACTATTCATAACAGGTGATGCATGCCTAGTCTCATACATCATGCTAGCTTTTCGCTTCTCACAGCTCCAAGAAATACTAATAGGGGTACTAGAGAGTAATTACTGGAGGAAACCATGTCATTTAATTGGGGATCTACTTGAATGAAAACTATAAAAGACCAGCCAGTATTTCAGACAATCACCTTGAAGGTTTGTGACAAAACAATGGAGAGCATTGGCAATGTTGATTTGTGGAGTTATTTTAAATACGATTAACTAACTCAAAATATACATTCATCCAAATATGAAGAATCTGACAACATAGATAACATAGATAAAGTCATGTATAAAGTCGTGTAAGAATGAAATACAAATGATAGACTAATGTATGAATGAAACAGAAATAGTGGACACATCATTAAACTTTATACTGAAAAGGATGAAGCATCATATATATAAAACAACACATTTCAAGCAGCAAAGGAAATTGAAATATGTCTACGATTACAAACTGTACATCATATCATTTGAACCATTTGATCCAAAAAACTACAATAACTCATTATTGCATTTATATCTGTTGACCAGAAAACATGGCTTAATTAGCAAAAATGAATAATGAAGTAGAACAACGATTAAAGAAACTAGAACAAACAATAGCATGAACGTCTGGACGTGATAGCATTTTAAATGTCTGTATACAAGATGGACTAATGTTCCATCAACATTTTAATATAGAATGTGAATTAGCCAGTGGTGTAATTGGATATATTGTGGGATTCCAAAAGTAATTTGTACATATCATTTTACAACATAAAAGATGCACATAATATCAAGAGGATAAGGGTATTTTCCCAGCTACTCAAGGAAGTTTATGTAACCAGAAAACAATTTCCTATCACAGCTGCTTATGCAGTAACTATAGATACATCACAAGGGTTGAGTTTAGACACAGTCAGTATTAACATTGGACTATACGCGTTTACCAATAGATTGAGTTATGAATCACTATCCTGAGTACATACTTCCCACTAAAACAACAACTGCCACATACCATGTATACAAGTTTATAACATAGTACATTCTCCATATGTACCACATCCACCCCACAAAAGTGGCACCAAAGGCAAAGACACTTCAAAGCAAAACATAGCAACAGCATCAAACACTACAAACAACAGAGTTTCTCTGCTCAAAATAAACACAAATAAAATAGCTGATGCCATGCTCTTAAAACATAATCCACATGCATTCATGAATAATGCAGTATTCAACTTGCATGCGAATGTGACAGTGCAGTACATTCTACAAATTGAGGCTATAGTACAAGAAATCCAAAGTGCCACACCAAATTCATGACAGCTTTAAAAAATATAATTACACAAATACATCAAAGCCCATTAAATAGGCATACTCCATTTCATTACGTGCTGCTATTGAACTTTATCCCCACTAGCAAACAAGTACTAACTGTGACCAACATGATTCTTATTAATTGTTTTTTGCTATCTTCCCTGATCTATTTCTCCAACAATTAACCATGTCCAAATAATAGACAACAATTATACATGCAAAAGAACTCTGCTACTGATAAATGAGTCATGAACAACGTTTGCCTAATTAAATAAATGATGTTGTATTTCTTATCACAGATATTCAAAACATCCCATCTAAAAAAACAAGCACAAAAGAAAATTCTTTGACATATGGAGGAGAATTAAAAAGAAACATTTAAGTAACAGTACACAGATACGAACAATATAGTTAGCATTGTGTAAACATACATACTTTAAGAATTAACTGTGATCTGTACATCTAGGTGAGTGATCACATGACCAGACATATCATACTTTTCTCTTAAACAAGGATTTACTGGGGGTGCATGTACAAAGGGTGGCTAAACTAAATAGCAAAGATAGATCTTTTCTCCAGTGTCTGTGTAGTTTATTAGGAGCTTAACCAAAATAAAAGTGTCCTTTTGTAAAGTGAACTGTACAAACAAAAGTTCCTGATAAGTTCAGGACCAGGTTGCCTCTTAGTTCTCTGGTTGCAGCGTTCCATGGGTTACTGAAAGCTGTTGTTGCGAGTGTCCAGCGAAACCTGAACATTGTCTCAGACTCAGATTTTAGGGTTTCCTGCACCCTTCAGAAGGATGACAGGAAGGACTGATATGGGCTTGTAGGTTTAGGTTGTTCTCTTCAAAGAGAGATAGCTAGAGAAAGAGCTTCTGTTTACAGGAGATCATTCAGTTTCTCCTCCGGTATCTCAGCTTTGTATGGAATCTGGTCCCTTTGCATTTGGCAATGCCATGAAGAACGATCCTTTAGTCTCCCTAAAGGCTGAGTCTCCCGGGTGTGTCTATACCTTTCTCCCAACGCCTTCATCTTGGTCCCCTATGTTCCCTCTCTGACCCTAAGGTACCTAATGCACCTCCTGCTGTGTGTGCCCATTTATCCTCTAGCTTCTAACATCATCTTAGAGCCAGCCTAGCCCCTTAGAACCTTCCTTGTCTAACTATCTCTCCATTCCTCCACCTCCTCATGCTCTCTTTCTACTTACTCCTGGACCTTCTCCATCCAATCAGGAGATTCTCTTAACTCTTCTTTTCTTTCTCTAATCACTCCTTGTGTTCTCCTTTCTATTCCTTATTTTGTCTAACCACAACTGTCTCACTCTCTCTTGTTCAATCTCCTCTCTGAACTCCCTTTGCCATTGTTAGTAAATTTCTGATAAAACACCACCTGATATTCTCTAGTATACTTCTATTCTCCCAGGTCCTCCTTCTTGTATGCTGCAACATTCTATCTCCTAATAAAACCTCCTAATACTCCCCTTGTAACTCCTCTTTGGCTCCACCAACCTCCTGCTCACTCTCCCCAACCTACTCTTTACTGTTGTCACAAACCTACTCATTACTATCAGCAACCATCTTGTCAACCATTACCAACCTCCTCAGTACTGTTGTCAACCACTTCCTTAGGATCACCAATTCTCTCCATATGGTCATTACATTCAAAGTTTCTCTTTTCTCTTTGATGTTCTTACACCTTTGGATACTTTCTTCACTACTCTGAGAACCTTTTTCTTGCTTTCTATTCTTAACCTTATTAACTTCTCTGCCTAACTACCATATTCATCCCTTCGGGCCTCTTATTCAATCTTCAGTGCACCAGGGCATCACTCTTCTCATGGTTACTTTCAATCTCCACTTCTTACCCCTTTGTGTACCACCCTCCCACACTCCCAGCTCCTTGTCTCTTGCTGCATATGTTTTAGCTCTTTGGACTTGTCTACTGGGTCTCTCTCTCAGCTCCAAGTTTCCAGCCAATTTCTGTGGTAAATGTGTGTTTCTTCAGGGGATTGGCTTGTGTACAATAACACTGAGGTTGGATTCCATTTCTGATGTGGACTTGGGCTGCATATTCTCACCTCTTTTGTGGTCCTTTTTTTGGCTGTCATGCCCTGTCCCTGTCCCCCAGGAGGGGGGTGGGGGGGACTTCCTTAGTATATCTTATAAACATTGAATGATCAAGTTTCAAATGCGATCTCTCACATTTGTAATGTTCACAGAATATAACGTATGTGTCTGAAATACATCAGTTATACAAGCACTAAGCTTGTTTATTTTTCACGTAATGCACGTTGTAAACCTAGAATACATTAATTGAAAAACCACTAGGCAAAGTAAGCCTATGTTAAATTACTTTAACAAGCAATGAGCCGACACGTGTTTTGAGAAAATCTTTCTCTTCATCAGGGCCCTTCAATTAATATAAATCTGCTGCAACTAAGCAAGAAACAATGTTTGTAAAGGGCGATGTTAATACTTGGTGCAATCTCGTATGAAAAGACAGTCCATTATCTACTGCCTATCACATAATCACACCCCATATTATAGTTTTGGACCTAAACCCAATAATTATACATTCATCATAACAAATATTAATCCAATAAAACAGTAAAAACATATATAGTAATGTAAAAATCTGAGTAGGACAAACACACAAAGAACAAGAAAAAACATGATTAGAATTGGTTCACATCTTCAATGAACAGTACCTAATTCGTGAGCAATTGACCTTGACATAATCAATCACCTCTTTGGTGGATGTAGTGGCTGTCTTTGTGAGTCCACTGAGCCAAGTGGTGCCTGAACCCATGTGATAGGTGCCGTCCTTAATATATATCTGTACCAAGATTAACACCCTTGCAGGAATTATGTTGATAGGGATAACACCATTGCAGTGTGTGAGCAGAACTGTAATTCACATTGGTATTTTTCCTGCTACCCAATAACTTCAGGAGTACCCAAACAAAGGATA
Source organism: Ambystoma mexicanum (assembly GCF_040938575.1). Taxonomy (NCBI): domain Eukaryota; kingdom Metazoa; phylum Chordata; class Amphibia; order Caudata; family Ambystomatidae; genus Ambystoma; species Ambystoma mexicanum. Next base: position 811,385,328 of record NC_090932.1, read on the forward strand.
TCTCAAATTAAGGTTGCTATGTATGGGTTTCAAAATTAAAGGTAATCTTCAACGTAACTCTTGTACCTCAAGCTGAAAACAAGATTAAAACATATGCACTTGTTATTACCATGGTGTGCTTCATGTATAGCTGCTGAAGTGGTAAACATCCCAAAGTCAATGATGATGAATACATAATTTCCAAAGCAGGACACTATCTTAATTCTGTGCCAATTTGTGTATTGGCAAATTCCCCAAAAATGTGGCTTGTGTTGTTAGGCTAATGGTAGCTTGTGTGCCTATTACGTAGAGCTGTAAAAACATACAGGGAAATACTAAGTTTGTAAAAAGTGGTAACGTTACACTGCGCTTATATTGTTCATGAAATCAAACACTGTTGTAGTCGCCTTAAATGAAGCTTGGCACCAGATGATGATTGTAAGGGGTTTTATTGTGCATAGGAAAATACACACAGATGAGGCATTAAGTGCATTCTGGTCAATATTGCCCTGCAATGGATTCACTGCCAGCTTGTGCTGTCTCTGATGAGGGTAAGTGGCGTACCTGCATTCAGATGAGTGTATATATAAATATATATATTCAGTGAAACATTTGTGTTAAAGGGATGTTGTGGTTAAGCCGCACTATTAAAAACCTATCAAATTCAGTGAAAAAACCCTGTTAAAGGGACGTTATGGTTAAGTCGCACTACTAAAAACCTATCAAATTCAGTGAAAAAACGTTGTTAAAGGGACGTTATGGTTACAAGTAAAAGCGAAAACCCGCTGGCCTAGATATGTTAGTGAACAAAAAAGAAGGGGTAGCCAGACATGTGATGTCATTAGTGATGTCATCTTTGATGTCATGGGTATTAGTCGTAGCAGTGCATGGTGGTGGCACGAGTTATGGTTGCTTAGCTTACCATAACTGGCGAATTTCCGGTTTTTTTTGCTTTTACTTGTAACCATAACGTCCCTTTAACTATGTTTTTTCACTGAATTTGATAGGTTTTTAGTAGCGCAACTTAACCATAACGTCCCTGTAACAACGTTTTTTCACTGAATTTTATAGCTTTTTAGTAGCGCAACTTAACCATAACGTTCCTTAAACAACATTTGTTCACTGAATATAGATATAGATATCATGAATTTCATAGGTTTTTACCAGGATACCCTTAGTTTATATAAATATAACATACAACATACTGAACCTCCTGACCCATGCTAATTGCTGCATTGTCCGCGGACTATGGACTGTCCGCAGACTCGGGCAACATCATCACTGTCTAAAAGCTCAGTGGGTATCTTACATTGTTGTATCATACAACAAACATGTTCAAAGAGCAGCATGTAAATGAATTACATTAAAAAATAAATAAGAACTACAAACTGTATATGTAAGACACCAACAGTGCAATAGTATAGGATATGAAACATAATGGAACACACCAAAAACAAAAATAACATATGCCTCCAGCAGAATTACCTCACTGATGCTTTATACAGAAACTGCAAACCAACTATCAACAGCACACCTACAAAGCATTAACGGCAAAAACTGAAAAACAAACTGGTAAGTACACTTCATTAATTCCTATAGTTATAAACTTTCTGTAGTAGGATACACTAAAAAATAATGTATCTTTTTTTACACAGAAATGTCTAGCACCCTGGAGTGGCTTGAGGAACACTTTCCCCGGGATGAAATGAGTGAAGGCAGTGATACTACTGGTAGACACTGCAGTTTTCAAAGTAAGCCAAGTAATACACATTATTTCACATGAACCTAACACATTTTTTTCTTTAACAGTACATACAGAAAATAAGAATAATGCTCCATAAACAGTACATCATGTAGTCATGGAACAATTACCAGACACTGTGGAAAATCATCTAGTGCACTTAGAAGAAAAATTATTGACCAATTTCCTTGATTTGAAAGACTTTGTAGAAAACCATATCAAGGATAAAATTAAATATCACTGTCCCACCTGCACCTGTACCTCTTCTCCATGTCCCAGTCAACCATCCCCAAAAATTCCCCATCACCAAAAACGTTATGATGAAACCTCAGTCCCTTCCTCCCCTACCATCCTACATGTAGAAAACCCTAATTCTTCCTTATGTCTCAATTTCTGCTTCCTCCTCTCTTTCATAATTTCTATATTTTTGTATATTAATAAAGTGATATGTATACTGTTCCTGTATGTTTCTGTGCTTTTAAAAAAAAGGCTGTTTGGGAGTCCGGTGTCTGTCTCGAATGTCCTCAACTAACCAAAATGGGGATTTCCTACGGACACTTAACCTGTTCATACTGTCTGCAATAAAAATGGAGGTGTACGTAGAACAAATAACCTGTCCGCATGTCCGCTAAGTTGGGACGCATCTTTAATTAGTTTGGGGACCCTAACCCTGTCCATAGAACACCCATATGCATGTGAACAACCGATCCCGTGCAATAGGTGTCCTACGCACAGCCGTCCCATTCGCGAACGTGTCCGCAACATCATCATGTGACCACACCCACGCTGAGCGTACGCCCATGACTGATGACAGGGTCATGGCCCGCGGACACCAAAAAAACACTTTTTTGAGCAATCCAAGATATTTTTCACTGAAACTTCACCCTTGTAGAGGTCCCTGACTATGCCCCTACCAATCCGGATACTTTTTGGAACTTTCTGAGGCTGATTTGGTGTTTGAATTATCAGCGGAGAGCACGACTGTCTGCGAAGTGCTCCCCAGCACCCCTATAAAACGCCACACCTTAGAGCTGCTCCTCATTCTGTTTTTGTGTACCAGAGAGAGCATTGCTCCACATTGCTGGTGTCCTACATTGGATTTGCTGCTGAGCTCTGCCTGCTGTGCTGTGCTGTGCTACATTTGAAGAACTATCCCAGATGGCAACCATGGCTTCTTCTACTGCAGCTGCCTTGGCTTCAGCACCAACCCCACCTCCTCCACCACCACCACCTTCCCAAGGGCCTGGAGAGGGGAACAGGCATGGAGATGTAGAAAGGGATGAAGTGAAGAGGAAGAAGGGCATGAGGCAGGGAAGTCCTTACTACTGCCAGCCAATGTGAGCCTCGGGTGTGGAGGCTGTTTACCACCATTGGAAGGGTACCCAAGGCATGTGCAGACAAGGTGCACTGCACTGATTGCAACATTGTGCTCAGTCTTGGCAAACCAGGTCTTTACAGCTACGGGACCACTTCCATGCGGCGACATATAAGGTCATTCCACAGGGTGTCAGGTCAGAGGGCCGTCCCCTACGATCAAAGTAGTAGGTTGAGTTCCTCTTCAACATCCTCCGTATCTGCTCCTGCCACCACAAGAGACACTCTTGTGGGGCAGCGCATCCCTGAACCAGCCTCACAGGCTATACGCGATGCAGTAGGCCCTTACCTGTTGATGGTCACTGTATTGTGTATGTACTACGACGCAGTACTCTGCAGGGGGGAGACACTTCGAAGTGCTTTCGTAGGCTACGGTCCAGGAGCATGAGAAAGTCTGCCATCTACCTATGTGAGGCCCACTCAACATCTTCCTCTCTCCACCTGCCCTTTCTTATCCCTGTGGTTGGTGCCCTTTCTTTACTCTCCCTTCCCTTCCTTTTCTTGTGTGTCTTGTTAAAAAACACCCATAAAAATATAAAACAACAAAAAAAGGCTGTTTTCAGAGCCACCTTTCACAGTTTAAAGATAGAAGTGCCACTGAAATGCTACAGGGCCGTGTGCATTTTTAGAAGTCTGCGGACATTCCGAGGACAGTCCGCGGACATTAAAATGTTTGGGGTATTACGCCATCAAAACCATTGCACTCATCTACGGGAGGCAGTGGTGGCTCTGAAAAGAGCCTTTTTGTGTTTTTTTTTGTGTTTCGAAAACTTCAAGTGGGCAACACTACTGGAAAAAGGATTGCTATACTTCCAAAAAGGGTTGCTATGCATTTTGTATATTTCGCAGAAAAATCTGATTTCCCAGCATCAGTAAGATGGACTGCATCTCTGTGAAAAATGTTTGTGCTACGAAACATAATATTTTAAATGTGAAAAGAGGACATGCTAACATCTCTCAAAAAAGCACAAACAGCCTTGTTGACATTGTGCCTCGCTTTCTCCATTTGTGGACCAAATGAAGAAGAACGCAGCCACATTTGTCACTGAGCAATACGAGAAAAAATTACTCTGGAGTTTGGAAACATGTCCATAACTTTCCCAAGTCCTTCTTTCATTGCAAACTGCAAGGAGATTCCAGACCAATGTCCTAAACTGTTCCCTCCACAATGAATAATAATAATGTCTGGATGACACAATGGGCCTCATTACGATCGTGGCGGTCCGGAAATAACGGTGGCGGTAAACCCGCCGCCACCGTTGTTTCCGAACCGCCTGATCCCGACCCCTGCAGGCGGGAGGTGATGTTCCCGCCAGGTCTGACCTGGCGGGTTTAACACCGCCCGCCTGCAGGCGGACGAGGAAACACCGGCAGCATTACAAGATGCTGCCGGTGTTTCCATGATCCCGATTCCCATTGAGTCGCATAGGACTCAATGGGAATGGGGATTTACACCATTCCGCCTCCGTGATTCCCGGAAAACCGGGGTTGTGATGCCCCGGTAATTCCGGGAGTCACGGAGGCGGAATGGTAATACGAGTCCGGCGTTAACCAGGCGGTTTTACCGCCTCGGTTAACGCCGGACTCGTAATGAGGCCCAATGTGTCATCAAAGTGGCACAAAGCTGAACCAAATCCAGCCACCTCATTCCGCGCACTCCATGCCAGTGCACATGCACATGTGGGAATCCAAGATGTGCAGCCACTCCACAGCGCTCTGCATGTACCTCCAACCAATGTATCCACAAGTCGCCCAAAATCCAGATACTCTGCCTTCTGAAAGACACAGCAATAGCTATCTGCTCGCCTCTCAGGAAACAGACTTTCTGCCAAAGTCTCTCCTTACACATCACATCCAGTAAACCTTATTGATCAATCCCTTGGCCTGCACACTATCATTTGCATGCCTGCCAGCCTCAAAATCCCTGTATGTAACACGCGCGATCTGAGGACTACTGCGGCGTCCGTGGACAAATCGTGAAATCTGTGAGAGTGGGGAAAGACAATGTAAGCAGTGTACTCCATTTCCTCTTTGATGAAAAGAGCCCTTTTTTTAAAGGTGCTTCTAAAACAACACCTTTCATTTTGTTATTTATTTTTTTCACTTCTTTTTCTCCAGATATCTTCACATTATCCTCTGTAAAGCATTTGCTATATTTTCAAATAACATGGCATTTCCCAATAAAAAATTGCCATCTGCTTTGAAATAATGACCACTAACAGAATCAATATTGTCATTATTACAAGACAACATCTCCGCTCTAAACAAAAAAAACCGACATACATTTGTTAACCAAACACCTTGCACCATTTTGCTGGGGACAGAAAACATTACAACTGTCCCATACAACCCTAGGTAACATTTCAGAAAAAAAAACCTTGGTACTTGGAAGAACCACCATCACTGCCTGAACCAATTTTTCAAGTGCACTCAACAAAGTGTACTATCCCAAATGTACAGCACCCCAATGCAGTAGCACTACATCTGGACTGTTCCACATGGAGAAACTCTTACAAACTCCAACCACTGCCTGCATATTGGAACCAGGCATAGTTGACCACAATACCTCCACTCCTTCAAAACCAAAACTGGCAGCCATATCTTTAGACACTGCATACCTCTCTCAAACATTTACAAACAAATCTCCAACTACCAACACCTTCACTTGCTTCACCTCTGCCATATCCACTACACACAGCCTTTTTTCCTACAAAGAACAACTGCAACACCTGATAGACTAATCCCCACAGTCCCCTTTCCATGGCAGGCATGCTGAGAAGCCCCGTACGTGGCACGCCCTGTCCGCGGACTACCGCAGTGTCCGCTGACCCCGCAACTCAGGGGAAGTCCCTTTTCCCTTTCCACATCATTGTCTGCATCACTCTCTCATTGGCTACAGATAAGCAGTCACACGCGCATCCACCAATCACATCCAAGAACTCTACATCTAACTCTGTCATCACAATTCAGCACTTTAGATGAACTGTTCATCACTCTGAGTGCAAGTCTCCTGTGATTGCAAGGCACCTACAGCTAAAACTACTATAAAACTCTCCTAGATCCAAATCTACATACATCAATACCAACTGCAGGTGTGAATATTTTATTTACAGTACATTTGCAACTCTTTTATAAATGCATTTGAACAGGGTACCTGCCATTGACCATCCTATAATCAAGTTCACTTACAAATCTGTCTGCTTTCCAAATTTTAATTTACTCATATTACTCATTGCAATGTCCAAAATATTATTCTCTTATTTCCTTCTGTCATTTTCATAACCACTTACCCACACTATTATGACATTCCTAGAAACAGGAAACCATATTGTATCTTACCAAAGCATTCGAAGTACATAAAATGCATTTATTTAAACAAAGTGCCTGGCACTTGCCATTCAAACAAACACAAGTCTACATTCAGAAGAGTGCTAATATAAATGTGGGTAAAAAAAGTAAAAGAACTGAAAGGTTTCCAGCACTCATGTAGCAAGCATCTATGCACAACAACATTTATGGAATTCCACACACAAAAACATTCTCCTTTGCAATCTTGACATCTTTCCAAGCTTTTTTCTTGCCCTACTACAACTTCCACTAATCCATTACCACACTAAACAGTGCAACAGGAACACAAACTTTCAAAAGTGCACCTCATAGGACCCACCCATAAATACTCCACTAACCCCCTTAGCAATGATGCTGATGCTCGAAAATCCCCATTTATATACAAAGCTATGCAATTTAACACATACAGTACCTCTTCCTAGAATGAAATCCTTTTGCAAATGTAACTAATCTATTCTTCAAGTGAAATTACTGTGCCATTAACACACATATGTACTAACTTCCTTCTTTCACAATTGCAGTGAAGACCACACTCCTGAAAACCAGTAGTGTCTGAAGTACCAGACAGAACCCAGAAGAAACCTTCTCTTTGCATCCAACAAAGTAAGTGCAATACTGTCGTAGTGTTCTGTTACTCAAACACTGTATTTTTCTAGTGTTGTAGAACAAACAATTGTATCAACCCTACAGCATTAGATTCAGTATTACTGATTGCACCTCAGTAGGCGCACACTTTGTATTGTCATCTGAACACCAGTATAATAACACAAAAATACACAAATAGCCATCCCAACCTGAAGTAACAGCCCATTCCACAATCACACACCTCTAAATACATGCCTACCATCATACTCAGACACTCATGCACAATGCACACATACATTGCACAACGTCCCAACCCACACTTTCTTTTTTTCTCCAACAGACACCAAGGAATGCCTAGCAAAAAGCAACTCCATAGAAAGTAATGCAGAAATAGAGCAAATCAAAATAAAAGTGTACAAAATAAGCCTCCACCTGTAGCAGAATGTATACAAAAAGTTCAAACAAAACAACTAATACAGTCACTAAGCAAAACTAAAGCAGCTTGCAGTAAAGAAACTTTTACTCCTCTTTCAAAATGTAAAACTAAACAGAAGGGTATTAATAAGACTGCAGCTACTACTAGTGCTAACACTGCACCTATACATCTTGATGTAGCCACAAGTAAGCATACCAAAAAAATATTTTACAAAAAATGTTCTGCCACAGAGTCTTTCAGAACCTTAGAAAAACAGGGGAGAAATCATGCTCAACCCTTAAAACCTACCACAGAAAACTAATCCTGGAAGCTCTCATAGACAGTGCAATTCTTCTCAAAAGGAAATTATTTACACTAGTTTCAAACAGAATGAAACCACTAACAAAACAAATTACTAAACTACAACAAGGATTTCTCAACACATGGAATATCAACAAAGATAGCTTTGCAAACATCTGTGCAGGTGAGTGGAGTCACACCACCAGCACAGAACCATATTTCAATGAAGAAGCATACAAACAAAAGCAAACAAACTCAATTGCCATACATAGCAATGGATGAGGGTATGAATAGGTTAATAATACCATCATGGAACAAGAAATGCTGCTCACAAAAATATCCCCAGCAAACTTAGCATCAGCTCTCCATTCCACTGAACCAATACAATCACTCTACAAATGGCTGTGCACATCAATGTGTAACGTATGCAAAAAATCTTTCACATCTTTACGCTAGTTCCTCAATCAGTATGTGAAAGGCAAAGACAAATAAAACTATTACAAACTATGGACTCCTGTCCAGTGTGCAAATACACAGAAATACAAGGACATTACTCATTGCAATGTCCAAAATATTATTCTCTTATTTCCTTCTGTCATTTTCATAACCACTTACCCACACTACTATGACATTCCTAGAAACAGGAAACCATCTTGTATCTTACCAAAGCATTCGAAGTACATAAAAGGCATTTATTTAAACAAAGTGCCTGGCACTTGCCATTCAAACAAACACAAGTCTACATTCAGAACAGTGCTAATTTAAATGTGGGTAAAAAAGTAAAAGAACTGAAAGGTTTCCAGCACTCATGTAGCAAGCATCTATGCACAACAACATTTATGGAATTCCACACACAAAAACATTCTCCTTTGCAATCTTGACATCTTTCCAAGCTTTCTTCTTGCCCTACTACAACTTCCACTAATCCATTACCACACTAAACAGTGCAACAGGAACACAAACTTTCAAAAGTGCACCTCATCGGACCCACCCATAAATACTCCACTAACCCCCTTAGCAATGATGCTGATGCTCGAAAATCCCCATTTATATACAAAGCTATGCAATTTAACACATACAGTACCTCTTCCTAGAATGAAATCCTTTTGCAAATGTAACTAATCTATTCTTCAAGTGAAATTACTGTGCCATTAACACACATATGTACTAACTTCCTTCTTTCACAATTGCAATGAAGACCACACTCCTGAAAACCAGTAGTGTCTGAAGTACCAGACAGAACCCAGAAGAAACCTTCTCTTTGCATCCAACAAAGTAAGTGCAATACTGTCGTAGTGTTCTGTTACTCAAACACTGTATTTTTCTAGTGTTGTAGAACAAACAATTGTATCAACCCTACAGCATTAGATTCAGTATTACTGATTGCACCTCAGCAGGCGCACACTTTGTATTGTCATCTGAACACCAGTATAATAACACAAAAATACACAAATAGCCATCCCAACCTGAAGTAACAGCCCATTCCACAATCACACACCTCTAAATACATGCCTACCATCATACTCAGACACTCATGCACAATGCACACATACATTGCACAACGTCCCAACCCACACTTTCTTTTTTTCTCCAACAGACACCAAAGAATGCCTAGCAAAAAGCAACTCCATAGAAAGCAATGCAGAAATAGAGCAAATCAAAATAAAAGTGTACAAAATAAGCCTCCACCTGTAGCAGAATGTATACAAAAAGTTCAAACAAAACAACTAATACAGTCACTAAGCAAAACTAAAGCAGCTTGCAGTAAAGAAACTTTTACTCCTCTTTCAAAATGTAAAACTAAACAGAAGGGTATTAATAAGACTGCAGCTACTACTAGTGCTAACACTGCACCTATACATCTTGATGTAGCCACAAGTAAGCATACCAAAAAAATATTTTACAAAAAATGTTCTGCCACAGTCTTTCAGAACCTTAGAAAAACAGGGGAGAAATCATGCTCAACCCTTAAAACCTACCACAGAAAACTAATCCTGGAAGCTCTCATAGACAGTGCAATTCTTCTCAAAAGGAAATTATTTACACTAGTTTCAAACAGAATGAAACCACTAACAAAACAAATTACTAAACTACAACAAGGATTTCTCAACACATGGAATATCAACAAAGATAGCTTTGCAAACATCTGTGCAGGTGAGTGGAGTCACACCACCAGCACAGAACCATATTTCAATGAAGAAACATACAAACAAAAGCAAACAAACTCAATTGCCATACATAGCAATGGATGAGGGTATGAATAGGTTAATAATACCATCATGGAACAAGAAATGCTGCTCACAAAAATATCCCCAGCAAACTTAGCATCAGCTCTCCATTCCACTGAACCAATACGTTCACTCTACAAATGGCTGTGCACATCAATGTGTAACGTATGCAAAAAATCTTTCACATCTTTACGCTAGTTCCTCAATCAGTATGTGAAAGGCAAAGACAAATAAAACTATTACAAACTATGGACTCCTGTCCAGTGTGCAAATACACAGAAATACAAGGACATTCATTAGCCTGCATTTCTGGACCTACTTGCAAAAGCACCTTCCACCATATCAAAATGATAGAAACACACCATTTAACTGTAAGAAATCTTTTTCACAAACTGTACTATGCCAAAAGTCCTGCTTTAACAGTGGCCAATTTAAATAACCTTCTTCTACATGGTACAGCCAAAGAACTACTCGAAGAAATGGAGCACATCCAGAGAAAATATTTTGGAAGTGAAACCCACTTACAAAATTCAATATCTTTAGAACAGAGTAGCAACAGGTTTACAGATGGCAACCTTCTACTACACACATACAAAAAAGAAATACTAACGTTTATAAGCACATCTACTGAAGTACCAAACCATGAGTTTTGCCGCAGGATTTTAATAAAAATAGCACAAAAACTGTAGACATAATGTACAAAATAGAAGACACTGAAGAATCCAAGTGGTTTCAATGAGCTCTCTATCTTATAGCAGAAAACAAATACAAAATGACTAACCCCTCAATACTTTGCAGATACTGCACTACAAAACTTGACAACAACCAAATACCTTTACGTGCTATCACGAATAACTTGGAAATATTCCCACTGCCAAAACACCTGCAACAACTTAACTTGTATGAGAGCATTATAATTCAAACAGTGCACCAATTTCAAGCAATTATACACCTTCAACCAAAGACAGCAAAACTACCTCCCTCTGAATTACTGAAAGGCATTTGTGGCAAAGTAGTTTATTTGCCATTTGATCTCAAAGAAAATGTACACACTCTGGGAGTGCAACGTCCAATAGATCAATCTTTGATTATCCTAGTAAATGGCGTACCTACAAAAGACAAATGAATTTTGGCAGCAACTAGTGGACTTAGATAAAGTTAAAGAAGCCATGCAATATCTAAAAAACAACAGTGAATACTGCAAAGAAATAAACATTGGAGAAAACCTGAGGGAAACCACTGAAATAATTCAAGACTCATCAGGTTCTGGCCAATTTCAACTTCTAGATCCTACTACAGAATTCCATATTTTAGACCATTATACAATTCACCCATTGCACTCTAAAGACACCATAGATGATGCACTGGAAACTTACCAAATGCGGAAAGCCAAAGGATCTCCAATCAGCATATGGGAAAAAAGTGTAGAAGCACAAGCCTTTCCTCTACTCTTTCATACTGGAAAAGGAGCAAGGTACGATGAAAGATCCACACAAATAACAGCATCAGAATATCCCTCTTTACAAAAGTATTCTGAAGACCCCAGATTCAGACAAAACATGGACTACATATTCCACCTTCTCTTGGAAAGTGAACTAGCAACTCTATGCTATGGAGTTGCACACACATGGAAATCAGGTACCAATTTTCAAAATATGTCTGCTACACAATTACTACAAAGTCATAGTTACTGTCAAGCATTACAAATCCTTTAGCAAAGATACATCGTACAAAGGAATACTGGTACCGATGACACTCAGAAGTACATTGTATGATAAGAAACCTTGGCCCACCCACATGGTTTGTGCAGATTATACATGTGAAGATTTGCACAACTTCATACGCATAGCAAACAAAAACAAAACAAATATAGACCTAGAAACACCAGGAGAACTCTGCTCTCTTGATCCTGTAAATGTATCAAGATATTTCCATCATCGCTCTATTGCCATGCTACACCTAATTTGTAATAAAACAGTTCCTCCCCTCAGAGAAGTGCAACACTTCTTTTGGAGAAAAGAATACCAAGCCATAGGAGCACCACACATCCACATGCTTTTGTGGATTAAAGATGCTCCTAAATTTGGTCAGGACAGTGATGCAACTGTTTTGCAGTTCATTCACAAATATGTCACTTGTAAATCCCTTCACAAACTACACATAGTGAACTACATGAACAAATTGTACAATTTCAAAGACACATGTGTGGCAAGTATTGTCGGCACAAATATAAAAACAAAGGGAAATACTACACCAATTGCTGCTTTGGTTTCCCTAGACCAGTTTCAACAACAGGACAAGTGAACAACTTCATGTCTTCAGTTAGACATAGTGTCAAAGGTGAATCACCTAAGAACACATACTGCATAAAAAGAACAGAAGGATTAAAGTACATCAATGATTACAATGCAATCATTGCCCTCCTATGGAATACAAATATAGGTGTGCAATACATTGCAGACAATTCCACTGCAGTTGCACAATATGTCACAGCCTACTTAACCAACGCAGAGAAAACTAAGCGCAAAGACCTCTGGAACGACATATCATCCGACAAAACACTGTCACAGAAATTGTACAGCTTTGGCATAAAAATGCTCTCCCATAGAGAATATGGCTGTTACGAAGCCGCAGACCGTTTAACTGTTACTGCCTTGTATGGGAAATCTGAAAACATAGTATGGCTAAGCATTGGTCCAGCTAAATCCAGAAAAAGAGTTCTCAAATCATGTGAAGACATAAAAACAATAGCCAAAAATTATCCTAACAGCCAAGACATTTTGAAAACAACTTACTAGACACATACTCCCCAAACAGGAGTACCGCTTTGGAAACCATGTTTCTATACCACATAGCCCAAAACTTCAAATACAAAAATAATATTAAACCAGATGAGAAAAAATGTAGATACAGAGTCAGAAGCTGTGAAGGCAGCATAGTGAAATTTACCAAACACAGCCTAATTAATCAGATGGAATTGTCATTAAAAACTCCTCAATATAAAGAACTGTATTACATGGCACTACTACAACTTTTTAAACCATGGAGAAAAGAAGAACATTTATTAGATACCCATGTCTCCTATGAAGATGCTTTCAAAGCAAATGAAAGTACTAGAACAGATATACATTTTAAGCAGTAAAAAACCATGTTAGACAATGAACAGCAACAAGAAGAACTCCAAGCATAACAAAATATAGACATTCCTGACAGCAGTCAAACTTCTCTAGCAGGAAGCCAAGAACCAATTGGACAGCAACTCATAGCAAATTAGCCAGAATTAGCCATGAGCGAAGTAGAAAACACCATGTTCCAGTATGAAGGGTATACAGAAGACCTTGCTATACTCAAATCACAATTAAACAATGAACAGCGTAGCATTTTCCTAGAAATAACTAAACAAAATGAACATGGTATGCAGCACAAAACTAAAACGTGTATCTGTCAAGAGTACAAACCTATACTGCTATATGTGAGTGGTCAAGCTAGTTCAGGGAAAACATTCTTAATAAAAATCATCAGCAAGTTCCTCCAACAATTGACAAACAACAAACTGTCAGCTGTTGCAACTGCCCCCACAGGTTTAGCTACCTACAACATAGGCAGTGTCACTTTACACCGATTGCTACTCCTGCCAGTAGAACACCAAAACAAATTAGACTACTACAAAGTTTTACCAGAAGCTGCAATGGAACTATGCAGAGTTTTCAAACAAATGAGGTGAGCATGGTCTCCAACCTAATGTTGGCTTTGATTCACCTCAGATTACAAGAGGTCCTCAAAACAGAGGAAAACACATTAAAACAATAAACACATTATTGTTTCGGATATCTTCTTCAATTGACAGCAGTTAAAGGTGAACCTATTTTTAAAACCTTAGGGCACAAACTATGTCGTAAAACTCTTGGCAGCATAGGACATGTCAATCTTTGGCAACATTTCCAACACAAAGAATTAACTGAAAACATATGCGTCAGTCTGCAGACCTCACCTACGCCAACATTTTGAAAAGCATTAGAGTTGGTGTACTATCTAAAGAAGCACAATCTATATTAAATACCAGGCACATCCATGCACTCTACGGGCATAACTCATGTGCTACTGATGTCATGGAACAATTAGCACACAAAAATGTAAACTGTATGTCCTTGATGCCAACTCTTGCAAGCTGTGCACAATTCAATGAAACGATGTTGAAAAAAGAAATGCAACCAATAGTTCAAATTTACTCCACAGACAAACTGGACGTGCACGGTATGACACTACCCATGTGTGAACAAGCCACAGCACGACTAAATACCTTAGAAAACCCTATCTCTAACACAGCTGGTTTAGAGAAAATATTAAGGGGGTAATTCACAGAATTCAGCACACAAGTGGCGCACACGGCTGGCACACAGTGTGCGTGTGCGAATCTCTGCGCCAGCCGCGTGCGCTAAAATCCATTTCCGCACACAGTGTATTCATGGATTTTAGCTACCAAAACCAGCCGTGGTGCACAGTGGCGCAGCGACCCTGCAGCAGCGCCAGTTACGCCCCCAAGAACGCCCCTCGCGCAAGGAAAAGCCATCAAAATCCCCAATCCAGCACAAAGGGCTGCACTAACCCTGTACCAGTATACAGGGCCGCCACACAGCACACGGCAAGCGGGAAACGTGTGTTACTGTGGTTCGGAGGAAGTTTCACATGCGATCGGAGCGTGGTACATGTATTTTGGGTGTGGGCGGGAAGTTTTACACGCGATCGGAGCGGGGTACGTGTAATTCAGGGGTGCGCGGGAAGTTTCACACGCGATAGGCCCTGTGCGAGTGGGGTGCGTGTATTCCTGGGGTGCGCGGGAGGTTTCACACGCGATCGGTGCGGGGTATGTGTAATTCGTGGGTGCACGGGAAGTTTCACACCCGATTGGCCCTATGCGAGTGGGCAATGTGTATTCCTGGGGTGCGCGGGAGGTTTCACACGCAATCGGAGCGGGGTATGTGTATAACTGGGGTGCGCGGGAAGTTACACACGTGATTGGCCCTGTGCGAGTGGGGTACGTGTATTCTTGGGGTGCGCGGGAAGTTTCACACGCGATTGGCCCTGTGCGAGTGGGGTACGTGTATAACTGGGGTTCGCAGGAAGTTTCACACGCGATTGGCCCTGTGCGAGTTGGGTACGTGTATTCCTGGGGTGCGCGGGAAGTTTCACACACGATAGGCCCTGTGCGAGAAGGGTGCGTGTATTCCTGGGTTCGTGGGAAGTTTCAGATGCGATCAGAGCGGGGTACGTGTAATTCGGGGGTGCTCGGGAAGTTTCACACGCGATTGGCCCTGTGCGAGTGGGGTACATGTATTACTGGGGTATGCGGGAAGTTTCACACGCGATTGGCCCTGTGCGAGTGGGGTACATGTATTACTGGGGTATGCGGGAAGTTTCACACGCGATTGGCCCTGTGCGAGTGGGGTGCGTGTATTCCTGGGGTGTGCGGGAAGTTTCACATGCAATCGGAGCGGGGTACGTGTAATTCGGGGGTGCTCGGGAAGTTTCACACGCGATTGGCCCTGTGCGAGTGGGGTACATGTATTACTGGGGTATGCGGGAAGTTTCACACGCGATTGGCCCTGTGCGAGTGGGGTGCGTGTATTCCTGGGGTGTGCGGGAAGTTTCACATGCAATCGGAGCGGGGTACGTGTAATTCGGGGGTGCGTGGGAAGTTTCACACGCGATTGGCCCTGTTCGAGTGGGGTACGTGTAATTTGGGGGTGCGCGGGAAGTTTCATACGCGATTGGCCCTGTGCGAGTGGGGTACGTGTATAACTGGGGTGCGTGGGAAGTTTCACATGCGATTTTGCTGTCAGAGCGGGGTACGTGAATTTCGGGGGTGCGCGGGGAGTCCTACCCGTGAATTGGCAGTGTGGGTCCTCCCAGGTGTTCCCTCTACACCCTCCACGGCCCCTGCAGGCAGCCCACACCACAGGGGACTACCCTACACACCTGGTCATGTCCTGCAGGCGGCCCATCCACCATGGGCAAGCCCCCCAGCCAAGCCACATGTCACCTTGTACTACTGATCACCAACTCATGTCCCCCAGCACCCCCACCCCCCAGCAGTGAGGGTCACCTGCCAGCAGGCCCCCACTCATGTCCCACTCATGTCCCACTCCACCCCCACCCCCCACCAGTCAGGGGCACCTGCCAGTAGGCCCCCACTCATGTCCCCCTGCAACCCTACCCCCCAGCAGTCAGGGGCACCTGGCAGCAGGCCCCCACTCATGTCCCCTGGCACCCCCACCCCCCAGCAGTCAGGGTCACCTGCCAGCAGGCCCCCATACATGTCCCCCAGCACCCCCACCCCCCAGCAGTCAGGGGCACCTGCCAGCAGGCCCCCACTCATGTCCCCCTGCCCCCACGTCATGACGATCCTCAATCATGGGCCTAATGGCCAGCCACATCACACCCCTGGGGTTCGCGGGAAGTTTTGCAGGCGATCGAAGCGTGTTACGTGTATTTCGGGTGTGGGCGGGAAGTTTCACACGTGATCGGAGCAGGGTACGTGTAATTCGGGGGTGTGCGGGAAGTTTCACATGCGATAGGCCCTGTGCGAGTGGGGTGCGTGTATTCCTGGGGTGCGCGGGAGGTTTCACACGCGATCGGAGCAGGGTACGTGTAATTCGTGGGTGCACGGGAAGGGCGATCCCCAGGAATACACCCGTACCCCCCAGCAGTCAGGGGCACCTGCCAGCAGGCCCCCACACATGTCCCCCAACACCCCCCGAGCAGTCAGGGGCACCTGCCAGCAGGCCCCCACTCATGTCCCCCTGCCTCCACGTCATGACGATCCTCAATCATGGGCCTAATGGCCAGCCACATCACACCCTATGCCACCCCAGCCCAAAGACCCAACCAAGTATTGCATCCACCCACATATAAATGCCCATTACATGATACAACCCGAATGGCAAGTATGTAAATGAACACATGTCCGTCACACACACACAATGGGTGCAAGTGAATGTGAAAACCCACATCATTACATGCATGAAATCAATGAGAGAATACCACACACCGAAGTATGAAACAAAAATGTATTGAATCCAAAATGAATGTAATGAAAAGAAAACACACAATAATGTGAAGAAGAAATAAAACGCAGCATGTCCAGAAAAAAATCATAAATTTGAAATCAGAATCCAAAGAAATCCAAATGAAAATGAGTCCAAAGTCTCAGTCCAACAAAGCAAATCCAAGGGAAAAAAATAAGTGAAATCCATTGCTCCATGGTGAAATGAAAAAAAGAAAAAAAAATCCACTGTTCAACTATATACAAATCCCCAATCCAGGGTCCATGAGCCCAACAAATGAAATGAAACCTACAAAAAAGACTACCTAATAAAGAACTATATACAAAAACGTGGTGCATTGTCCAATCGCCCCAAAATAAACAAAAACAGAAAGGAAACCTAACACTATCTAACTATTTACAATGGCAGCGGGCTAGTCCGACAGCTCACTTATTGATGTCCCGGGCTAGGGCATCATCGAACTCCCGCTCAATGTCCTGGAGGAGCCCAACCGCTGCCACACGGAAGACACTTGAAATCCGGGGTCCTCCTGCCCTATGCCCGATGCCTGCCCCTCCGATGTTGAAGGCAAGCCATCATTGCTCCCACCATGTTGCTGCTGCTGTGCCTGTGCCTGCGCCCTGGCTCTTGCTGCCTGGATGTCCTCCTCCGGCTGGGGTGCAGTTGTCGTGGTGGCCACCCCTGCTGGACGTCCGACTCCCGACTGTGGCAGGGATGTGTCCTCCACCAGCCTGGCCGCTGGGTCAGGGGCAGCTCCACAGGGTACCCAGGTGACACATGGGTGGGAAGAATGCATGGAGGACGACTGGCAGGTAGGGGGTTCAGGTGAGGAGGGGGTCGCAAGAAGGTCCTGCACACGGAGGAATCCAGCACCGGTGACCCGTCCCAGTAGGTCAACATGGTCAAAGAGGCATGCGAGACGACGTACAGTCTCTCCACGAAAAGTCTGCAGGTCATCTCGCATGCCCCGTTGACGCAACGCTATCCCACTCAGGACAGGCTCAACACGGTCCCGGATTGCCACGTCTACAGGGAGCGGAAGGCCAGTTGTCGTGCGCTCATCCCCTCCCTGAAAACGGGTCTGGACGTAGGCATCCCTGCTGGTGCCAGATGATGCAGTGACAGGATCAGGGACAGGATTACACACAGGCACCTCAGCGGCGGCCTGTGCTTCCTCCTGTCCCTGCCCCTGCACTGCACCACTAGCACCAGTGGAATCCCCACCTCCAGACCCCATGTGTGTCCCTTCTGCGGCCTCCTCCTCCACCAAACCCCCCACCAACCTGGATGACTCTGTGCCATCTTCCTGCGTTGGACCCTGTGGGGTCTCAGCTGCCCCTTCTGCTGCAGAGGAGTCCACCTCCGACCTCTGCCTCTTGGAGCTACCCTCGGCAGCTGCGGCCTGGGACGCGGCACCTGACTCCTCACTCCCCGACGAGATGACAATCTGGGAGGGGAGCCGGGCCTTGCGTCTCCGGCTAGTGGTGCGATCCCTGCCGCTGTGCTCCACAGCAACCTCTCCGCCCTCTTCATCAGTTGACGCTGCAGACAGGGAGAGATAAAACACAGACATCAGGGCACTGTACAATGGACTGATACACACATGACAGTTGCACATGAGTGGCAGTGTCAAACTTCAGACATGGCATCACACTCCACGACACACATGTCATTTCAACTCACACACATGAGCATTTCAACAGCAATATTGCACCAGGCAGCAACATCCATACACATACAACAGCATGAACAGCCGAAGGTGAGCCTGACATCACATGAAACACAGGGAGTGCACTAGACACGCACACACACCACCACACTTACATGCATGTCTACATCTCCTCCAACTGTCACAGTGATGCGATCGCCATACATGTCACATCTGGCATTCAGCCTTCTACATATCAGTGTCACGTGCATCCATGTTGCATCACAGTTGCACACTTGTCAAATACACCCACATGCACATGTACACAGTGCCGATACATGCAGCAGGAACCACCATCCATGTGTGACACCACAACCATGCCAATGTGCATACGCAGAAATTCAAACATGTGTGCTACCACACCTGCATTTGCACAGCATGCTTACCTACACATACACCATCGATGTGTCTCACACCTAAGAGGACTCACATGTGGCAGCCCCACGCCCCTGTTCATACACATCCCTACATGGCCCTACGAAAACACATGTGCAACCTGCACACTACTGGCACACCACCATACGCACAGTGTCCAATCAGTATGCATGTACACTTACCGCTCGACTCCAGACGGGTCTGCCTCTCAAGGACCTGGACGTGGAGCGCTGGGCATATGTGTTCCAGGACCCTCATCTGGTGGTCGAACAGGTGGCCCCGGCGCCCCTTGACATCCGCTGCCTTCAAGAGGCGCCGGGCCTTGTTGAGGGTCCTGGACATGAAGTCCTCCCAGCGTTTCTTGACATGGTGTAAGTCGCGGATTGCCACCCCCTCTGCGTTGATGGCAGTCATGATGTCCATCCATATCCTGGTCCATCCTTCATTGTCGGCACGCGAACTTCCAAAGAGGGCATCATACTGCCCCAGGACTTGCTCCACCAGGACACCAACTTCCCTGGCAATGAAGCTGGTGGCCCTCTGCCTCTCTGGCTGGGGGTTGCCAGTGGTGCCAGATGGTGTTGTGCCCGACATGGCAACCCCAGAGGCAGGAGTGGGTGGGCAACTGGGTCCTGGGGCTGGGCTGTGGAGCGATAGTATACCAGTCGGGAGTCTTTGGTTCCAGCCGGGGTGGTCACAGCAACTGCACCCCTGGCTGACGTGCAGGCAGCAAATGGCAGGGCACGTGGGCAGCAGGCAGTCAAGCAGCAGCAGATGGCAGGTGGGAGCGTGCTCGGGGCTCTGGGGGGCAGTAATTCAGCCTTCTGGGCAGGAGCGTGGTCTTCCGTGTGTTGTTGCGTGGCCAGTTTGATACAGAGTGATTTGGCACGTGAAAATCTTGCATGTCAGCATGTAATTCGAGGAAAGGCCCTTTGCGTGTAAGCGCGTCAGCACACGTACGCGGTTTCATTGGACCAAAGGCCCTTAGCGCATAAGCGCTTCTGTGACGTGATTCGCACGGGTGTTTCCCTCATGACGTGGCAGCGCGCGTGGAAAAACTGCACATCCGCGTGTGGATGCGTGTAATCTGAGGAAAGGGCCTACGTGCGTAAGTGACGTGACGCGCGCGGGCGTTTCCATCAACACGGGTGCATGTTCATTGTACACGTCCAAAAACTGCACGTCCGAGTGTCAGCTCGTGTAATTGGAGGGAAGGGCCTTAGCGCGTACACGTGTAAGTGACGCTGTACGTGTGGGCTGCTTTAAAAGGTACGTGTAGGACCCCATTCCCTTGTACGTGCTTTTCATGGAGAGCAAGTGAATTCTGTACTTCTTGTCGGTTCACACGCGATTACTTCACATCGTTTCAAGTTCGTACTCCCTGTTACCTCTGACAGCGTTCTTTATTCTTTTTGGGCCTGTTTCCTCAAACAGCGTTCACTTCTTCTTTTGTCCTGTCTCCTCAGACAGCGTACAATTCTTCTTTTGGCGGGGGTGTTGCCAACGCGCACACACGCGTCTTTTTCACATTCTTTTTTTTTTAGGCAGACGGTGAGTCGCGCATGTATTTACCAACTGTGCTTGCCCTGTGTGTCGCGCACCCCTTCAGAGGTCATTGTAGGCTGCGTGTATTACGCGTACGATTATTTTTGTGTTTCTGTGTGCCATAGCATAATGCGGGTTCATTTTTTCATGCATGTGGTCTATGAGGGGTTGCGTGCACGTTATGTTTTGATATTGGGCTGCCTGTGCATTGCGTGACCCGTCATCTTCCCCCAGGGGTCAGAGACAGCCTTGTTAGAGCACTAGGGTATGAATTCGCTCTAGTACCCTACCCCTTTCACCCCCAATTGCCCAGGACAATAATTTACTGCTACTCCCATACGCACAACAACATCAGTGCCATGGTTGGGAGGCAATCAAGCGGTAAGGGAGGCAAAGGTGGCCGACCTTCAAAAGGTGGGTGTGGAGGGCGCGGTAGGGGACGTGGCCGGGATTTGCAGGGTGCCCCTAGACCCCCATGTGTGGAGGACCAATCAGGGACACACATGCCCCCCCCATGGTTGAGGGAAACGTGGCTGACACCATCCCAGCTCATCCCTTGTTGGACCAGCCCATTGTGGCACCTGACCTGGCACAGGATGACTCCCAGGCTGACTTCCAGGTCAGCAAGTCTAGGCCACGTGTGGCGGTGCAAGTTGGTGTCACCAAGCCACGTGGATCTGGGGCAGCTATGTCATCTGCTGCCCCAAGTAGGCAGGTTGGAGAGGCTGCAGGGGAAGCTGCAGCTCCATCCACCCCAGCTCTGAGTCTCCCAGCCAGGACAGTGTCGGTCCAGGTCCATCAAACTGACGTTTCCCCTGCCAACATCACACTTCTGCCAATGCCTGCACCAAGGCCTATGGTCATTGTGCATTCGCACACTCCTACTACCCAGTCCACCGGTGCTTCTGCCCCTACTGACCAGAGCGGCGTAAGCCACTCAGGCTCCGTTCCACCTTTGAAAAAGAGGAAGAAGGGTGCTCTGGCACAACAGACTGAGACCCCAGACACGGCTACACACTCCGGCACATCAAGGAAGCCTAGCTTTAATGACCCGGAACTTGATGCACTTGTGAGCTATGTGTCGGCACATAGCCACGAAATGTTGGTGACTGCAGGGTGCAAGACCACACCTGGTCAACGTAGGGCACACTGGCAGACCATCACGGACCGCATAAGTGCCCTTGGATTTGTGAGGCGCACAGCTGATGATTGCTACAAGCGGTGGAATGACCTGAAATGCAGAGCAAAGAACAAGCTGGCCTCAAATCATGCCGCTACTCTGGTGATTGGCGGTGGGTCTCCACAAGAGGACAACAAACTCACTGAACATGAGTCTGTTGCTGGGACCTTTGTCACAGAGGAACAGATCCAAGGTGTGGGAGAACTACCTGATTACGACGCATTGTCCGGTGAGTGCCCATGCGTGTGTGTGTAATCCATGTGTATGTTGTTTGGGTGACGGGTTCTGATTGAGTGCCAGGTGAGGGTGTGTACTCCTGAGTGTTATGGGTCACCCATTTGCTTCCTCCCATACATTCACGTGCCTTGGATTTGGGTATGACTGTATCCCTTCTGCCCACAGTTGCCAATTATGCCCAGATTAGTGCACTTTACCTTGAACTGTCATCTTGCAACTACATTGGTCAGATTTTGTAAGTGTTCATTCAGGCTGATTGTTTCCACTCTCCCATTTTTAGTACGCATTATTCTGCCCTATTCCAACATATGTGATATGCTTTGGTCATTGTTTACAGCCCACACTGGGCCACTACTTTTACCTGGTTATGTTAATGATTACACCATTCAGGCCGATGGAGTATTGGGCTGCAGACATTTTTTATTAGGGCCTGTTTGCATGTGGAAGATGACAGATGTTTCCTGTAATGTTAAAGTGACAGACCATTGATCAGCCCATAATGACTGTGTTATTGGACATTGGATGTGTTTCAGTGTGTGGCACATGCATATTTTGCAACACTATTCAGGATCAATCTTCGCATCATGTCGATGTGACATAGATGTGTGACAGTACTCATTCACTGACATATTGCTGTAGTTTTGTAATTTACCGTGGCTATGCTACATGACATCTGTGTGGTGGCATGTGTCATGTATGTGTATTGGACATGCCACTCACAGCCTGATGTGTGATGCCAGTGCTATCCCCAGTGTCTGCCTTTTTGACTCCACTTCCAACTCTTTGACAGTGCATGCATGGCAGGGTTATAGTCATGTGGGACATGTGTAAATCATGTACTGGATCTCTGGCTTATCACAGCCTATGTGTGTGCTATGGTGCTCATGCCTGTTTTCATTTGTTGTCTTTCATGTTTTTGCAGGTGATAACGCACTTGGTGCTGTTGAGGTTGAGGAGATGGTGCAGACCCAGGAGGAATCTCAGGCACGACCGGGCACCAGTGGGAGATGTGGTGTGGTGGTGGGTGAAAACCCAATGTTACTGCAGACCATACTGTCCAGGGGTGCCTCTGGGTGCACCTCCCCAGACCTTTATTCAGGTGCTGAGTCGGATGATGAGACTTATGTGCCGTCGCAGGTAAGTGTTTCTGGCAGGGATTCTGTTCTGTCCAACCCACCTGCATCAGGGGTAGAACCCTCTATGGGGATGTCAGTGTTGGTAAGTCCGCCTTTGGCGGTTACGTATGCAGGGTCACACTCCACAGCATCTGATCCTGT
The DNA here is from genome assembly GCF_040938575.1 of Ambystoma mexicanum. Classification (NCBI taxonomy): domain Eukaryota; kingdom Metazoa; phylum Chordata; class Amphibia; order Caudata; family Ambystomatidae; genus Ambystoma; species Ambystoma mexicanum. The sequence continues at coordinate 811,408,684 of NC_090932.1, forward strand.
TCCTGGGCCAGCAGATCAGAGGGGGAATGCAGTCCTGCCACCTCAGGCAGTGCCAGCACAGCAAGGTGCAGATCGCCTTGCCCCAAACAGGTGTGGTGCCCGTCGACGCGGTGGCCGTGCGCCACCAGGCAATACTGTATGGGAAAACTCCACGTACGGTATGGCAACCCAACAGGCAGCATCAGTAGAAATGATGGCTCAGGCAATGGAGAGGGTGGCCACTTCCATTATCCCCCCTGAAAGGCAGATGGAGCAACAACAGCAGGCAACAGACTCAATTTGCCAATCACACAGGGAAGACATGTTGGCGTCCAACAGGGACAGACGGGCGGCACTGGAGACTCTGCGTGAATCCATATCAATAGAGTCCCAGGGCCACAGGGAAGCCCTGAGTGTAGAACTCCATAACCTCAGGCAGAGTCTGCTTGAACTTGAGGCTTCCCGAAATGTTAGGGCAGAACAGCAGCTGGAGCAGCTCACACGTTCGCTCTCAGCTGAGCTGCATGCAACATGTGAGGAGATCCGGGCATAACGCGAGGCCATGCGTGCAGAAATGCAGGCAACCCGTGATGTGCTGCATGGGGATCTCTGCACTTTAATCCTCCAGAATCAGACCTTCCAGACCCGCATGCTTGCTGCCATGGAGGACCATACCAGGGCTTTGCATGGGCTGCCTCCCATAGTGCCACTGCCTCCTGATGCAGCAGCAGAGGATGAGCAGAGTGACAGCAGTTCTCTCACAATGACATAGCCGTGCAGGCCATGAGCCCAAGGAGGTATTATTTTTTTCGCAACATCCACGCAGGTGGGTGTTGTTGTGCACCCTGTCCTTGAACCTCCTTTGTGGCCTCCCCCATCCCCTGGCCCACACATGGCCATTTTAGATTTTTGATTTTTTTTTTTACAGTGTGTTGCCTTGTGTGGCTCCCGTGGGCATCACTGCATTCCGGCTGGGCACATGCAGGCTTGTTCTGAGTTTGGGTTAGATGCTTGGGTTCGTGAGACACACACCCCTCCTGCTTCCCGTTTCCATGGGCTTGCAAAGGGTGTGACCAAGTGACAGTGAATTACACAGTGACGTTGGGCTCCCATGAGCTGTGTGGGCAGTCTGTAGACAATATTGTGTAGACATCCCTACAGGATATTGTTGTTGTATTGTACACTGCATGGTGTATTGATATGTGCTTGTGCATCCATGTCTTCCTCCTAATCTGCAGGTTCCTTCCTCATGTCTTCACAAGGCCGTCTACTTTGCAGGGCCTAGAGTCTTGGGTGCAGGGCCTATGACCTTTGGCCATACACCCAAGACTCTAGGCCCTGGCCACAACCACTGCAGCATAACACAACCATGCAAGGAAACACCTGACCACCTACCACAACCCAACATGTTTGTGTGCATGGGTGTGTTATGCTGCAGTCGTTGTGAACAGGACCTAGAGTCTTGGGTGCATGGCCTGGCCAAAAAACTGCATACAGCCTCAACAAAGCAAACAGTAAGTATACAATGATTTGGGTCACAACCACTGCAACATAACCCACCCATGCAAGCAAACACCTGACCACTGACCACAACCTAAAAACGTAACACAACCACCTCAAGACCTATCCACTTCAATTAACATCCCAAAACAATAATTACAGCCAATGCACAAACTCTTCAATACAGACCCTCTTCACCCAATACTCTACTAACTACCCAAAACCAATACATCAAGCATAGTAAAATACCCAGTAGTGTGGCCAGTGTTTAGTATGTCCACGGACAACCGCGGTGACCGCGGACACCGCAATCACATCACGGCCTTCTTCCACCTAAAGACATACAGCCATTGACCCATCTCTCTCTTCCCCACCCTCACCAGCCACTCTTCCACACCAACAAACTCCCCAAAATGTGATTTCTGCTCTGTTCCCACACTGACCGCGGATATCCGTGTATCCAACATGGCAGGCGCATCAAGAAAATGTGACGCACCTCACGCTTCACTCCAACCAATCAGCGAACACGTTGCTTGTCCGCGGATATGACGACGACCCACTAGCGGAGCGAACAGGGAAGTGTGTCCCTGGACCGGACACAGATATCACTAAATTTGTTGGACCTACTTTTTGGTTGTTTAAAAAAAAATACTGGACAGATTGCCACCAAATTTACAAAAGCACGCTTTCTGGACAAAGCTGCCACTCCTGCCACATATTTGATGAAAACATGTCCAGCGGTTTGGGCTGTAGGTTTTTCTCTATTCCGTCTATGGGAAAAGAAATGTTGGGACCCCCCCTATACCTTTGCCCCCTTGATGAAACCTCACCAAACTTTGCAAAAAAATTCAAAGCGGGCCATACACTTTTTTTGCAATGTTTGGTGAGGATTCGTCCAGGGAGAGCGAAGTTATAAGCCGCTTAAAAGTGCTCTTCCTATGGGTTTAGCGACTTAACCATAACTACACGCCCACAACCGCGGGCCGTGTAATATATATATATATATATATATATATACATATATATATAAATATATATGAGGCCCAAGCCACTGAGCAGGAGGGGTGGGGAGGAGTATCCGCTCTCCTCCTGGGTTCTGCTGGTCTGTGTTCATCCCTCCGGTGAGGCGCACACATCAGCACTGTAGTCTTGCAAAATCTTACAAGGGACAAGATCTCACAAGGCTACCTCTCTACATATCTCCCTTTGTTCAGCAGCTTGTTATACTCCATCAAAAAGTCCTTTTACGTCATAGATCTTCTCTCGCGTTGGGGGCGATTTTCATCAGGTGGTGGTCTGGAAACCATGTTCTCAATTCCTTCCGCTCTGCCCTGGGCCTGTTGCATCATTTGGGCATCTCTCCTGCCCTAAAAAGTATTTATTGGCTCCCAGTTGTTGCACAGATTAAGTTCAAATCCCTCTGCATTATCCACAAGGCTGTCTCGGCCAGGGGACCACACTATCTCCAACTGTATCTTACTAAATACTCTCCCTCTAGACCACTTTGTTCCTCTGGCACCAATACCTTGTGTGTTAAGAGCTTTGCTAAACAGTGGTTAGGTGGTCGATCGATTTCCTCAGCTGGCTCCCTCCTATGGAACAGCCTCCCCTGCCTCTGTGCCTTGAGCTGTACTTTCTTAAATTCCGGTAGCTCCTCAATGCCTACCTCTTCAACTCCTCCTTCCCTTCTTCTCTGCTAATGCCACAGTTGCTGTGATTGGTGTCCGGGGCCTTTATGCATCCTCGTGCCCCCTGACCTCCCACTCCCAATCTGCCCAACTCCTGTCGACCCTTAACACTTGCCTTGGAACACTATCTGCCTTGGAGGTTCGCACTTACTCCTAACCTGGCCCCTGGCCTTTTAGCACTCATCAACCCAAGCACTTCATCTCTGGCTCACCCATGAGCCCGCACTCCCCTGGACTTACGCCCTCTGCCCTTTTCCTTGCTGCACTTGCACGTTCTGAATACTAACAAGGCATAGTAGGTTCGCCCTTCCTCCATTTCCCTCCACTGCTTTTATATATTATTGTGTTTTGTAATGTATTTCACTCCTTTGTTCCCTCCCCTCACCCTGTGGGCACTTTGCAATTGTATTTTATTTGCTGTATAAGCGCCTAGCATGCAAAACATAAATATATTCATATCTCTCTTTCTACTTATGTGCTTTCTATGAGATTTTTCTCTTCTTGTGGTTCACCTCCCTCGGTCGCCTGTTCTTAGTATGTTTCTGGATCTTCTGGACTAGTTTCTGCCAAAGATGATTCTCTCGATTGAACAGTCCACCTTCCAAACATAGTGACTTGTTCAAGATTCCATTTCCTTCCATCTCTGGTGCATACGTGGTTGGTGCCCTTTTGGACGACTTCTACCGGTTGGCAGTACTTGGACCCTCTCACTTGATCCTTCTGTGGCAACTTTATTTTCACTAGGTCCCCTTCATTGACCTCCATCCTCAGGGTTGCCCTGCGAGCATCCCTCAGTGCCTTCATCTGCTCCTTGTTCTCCTGAATTCTCCATACAAGCTCCTTCATGTCAACCCCGTCATCATGCCTCACTTTGGATAACCATGCGGGAACTAGGGTGGATGTGGCCCTCCTCCCCCTCAACAATTGAAACAGTGACACATTGATGATGGCGTTCGGGGTCAATTGATGTGCTGCTATAGCTTCTCTAGTGGTTCTGCAGGGGGTCCATTCCCGAGGGTGCTGCCAATTGCAAAGCTCCTTTTTTAATCTATTTGTCCTTTCTAAAAGCCCATTAGCTTGGGTGTGATATAGGCATGCTTTGATCTTTAGGCAGGCCTTTCCTCTGAAAAATGGTGTTCAGCGCTTCTATGACTGTTGATGTTGTTATGTTGGGCACAAATTCCACTTCAACCCATTTCGATAGGTAATCCACCAATGCTACACCATACATGTGGTGGGATGACATAATGTCCAGTGGTCCTATGAAGCCCCACCCACCTGGTGCCTTCCTGCCTGCTGCTCTTTTTCACCACTTAGCAAGCCCCACCCACCTGGTGCCTTCCTGCTTGCCGCCCTTTTTCACCACTTAGCAAGCCCCGCCCACCTGGTTTCACCATCACCGTCTTGTGGCCAATGCTGGATTTGACTTTTATGTACTTCATTCATTCACGGTACGTCACCCTTTCCCAACTCTCATGCTGGACTTCCTTTGCATCTTTTACTCATGGTGGCCCTGAATCATGCTGTTTCCATCTTCATCTTGTATCCTGGCTTGCAACATTATGTGTTACTACTGACTTCTGCAATTGTATTCGCTCTCCCCTCTTGCTTCTCCACTCTTTTGGACTGCTTACTCTCTCTTCTCTCCTCCTCTCCCTTTCTACCTTTTCCTATCTCCTCCCCTTACTTTCTTCTATGCACTTACTCTATCAGAATTGTGCCTGGACCTAATATGATAGCAACCTCGTCTGTTTCCTCCACCCTCCCATCACTGTTTTTTCCTCCCCACCTGCCCTCCAGCACTATCTGAAATGTCGTCAGGCCTAGTATGATAGTTGCTTGTTTTGTTCCTCCCCTCCCTTTCTGCCCCCCTCTCCCTCACCTTTTGTTTTCTCCGGCTCTACCAGAAATGTCGTCAGGCCTAGTACGGTAGTCGCCAGTCTGTTTCCATTTCCTTCCCACTCTCCCCCTCCCTTCCTTATCTATGTCATAGCTCTTGCACTATCTGAAATGTCGTCAGGCCGAGTACGATAGTTAATTTCACATCCTTACTGTTCATGGCCTGTAAGAATGGCCCTCATCACAAGTCAGGCGTTAAGGGTTTAACGGCTCCTTCGGCGCCATTAACCCTTAACGCCTGATTCACACTTTAGCGCCTGCTTTTTGCAGGCGTTAAAGTCCAAGGCGCTAAGCGACCTTGGTGCTAATTACGGCACCGTAATTTACGGTGCCGTAATTAGCGCCTTCCCCATCCCCATTATGCCCTATGGGGCAAAAATGGGAATGGGGAAGGGCAAATGGTGAATGGGGAATTACCGCCCCACTCACCTTGGAATGGGGCGGTAATTCCGCCATCCACCATGGCGGAATCCGGCATGGACCATGGTGCTAATAGCACCATGGTCCACCGCCTGACTTGTAATGAGGGCCAATGTCATTGTATTTTCCCTTGTTTCCTCCCTTGCCTTGAAGCACTTTGAAACACATTGTGTATAGGCGCTATATAAATAAACAATCATATGATATCATATCATACTCCTTCGGGAGTCTCTGTAGGGCTTAATGGGGCTTGACGAGTTTTAAGTCTCGTATCACTGTTCATGTACTCATGGCATCTTTCAACCATTGTCCTAATGTCTTGATCCAGGCACGGCCACCAATACGATTCTCGCACTTTGTGTCTGGTCATGTTGCTACCTAGATGGCCTGCATGCATGCGGAACAACAACTAACAGGAGTAACAAGGGATAACAGGCTTATCTCAGTTCTATGATCTAATCTGTACACAACCAATATTTACTTTAACGTAGAAGATCATAGAACTAGTGGATATGTGTTGGGGAGCTCAAGTGTGCATATGGCTATCAAACCTTCATTTCATACTAATACATCATAAAGGACCAGGTGTCCATATATAACACGTGTGTGAGGTGAACGAATTCAAAACAACTCACAGGACACAGTAGAATATTTAACATTTTAATTCATATGTAGAAACAATTTAAAAATCATTTAATCTGTTCTAAAATTCATCAGCAGTGCCACAAAATACATATCCAGATTCAATCGGTGAATAAATAACCTATCTGGTTGGACACAACATAATCATAACATCCCAAAACAAATGCACCAGGCATACTTCATTCATACACAATCAAACAATCTCACATCACAAATTTAATACATTCAAATTTTAACAATTATATCAAAAAATGTAAAATACATTATGTAAAATACAATCACTGTTCATTGTCACTAAGAATAGCGAAATTTTAACAAATCAACAACCACCAGATGTATAAATCAATACTTCTGTTGCGATATACTCTAATCAACAATGGTGTTCAGAACAGCATTGGATAGCCCAACCCAACATGTTTCTTTCTGTACTCAAATCACTGTGCAGAAATTCATCAGGGGTAAGTAAGTCCAGCGTATTCAAAGGGAAGTATGTAACGACATCGACCTGTAGACAACAACAGGAGGTCACCTGTAGATAAAAACACAGAAACACACTCAATCAGGCTAAATGCAACAGTGTACTGACTAATGCATGCTACCACCGCTCTATTAATGGGAGGAGTGCAAAACTAATGGGATAATCAAACCCCACTATCACCTTCATTACCAAAGGGGTCACTAGTACCACACCGGCATAGTGACCAGGAGACCAACTCAATTGGTCCAATCCTCGCATAACACCACCACCGTGAACATCGCGTGACAATTCCAAACTCCGACGACCATGATAATTCGATCATGAAACCATGTCGTACACAAAAGTTTCTTGATGTCTCTTATTTCAAAAAGGAGGAGACAGTCCAGCAAGTCAGCTCACCCAAGTGTAACCATGCAGTAGCCCAATGGATGTTAACCCCAAGATCGCTGTCAACATCAGAAGTGCACCCATATGATACGGTTCTGGTGATATGATACCACTGGTTATATGCACCACTGTGGGCGGCCAGTCAACAGGCACTAGATGACATACACCATCTGTGTATACACAGTCCCTATCCCGGTGAACCCAGATGAGTACACCAAAACTCAAATAACTCACGACTCGTGAGCAGTTCCAATTCACCACGACACGTCGTTCGTCCTCGTGGAACAATCGTACACAGCCCAGTGTATTTTGGGTTGGTAGTCACTGTCGGGCCCCACGTAGTGAAAGGCCCAGTCTGTCCAGCTACCGGTGCCATATTAGCCAACATAAAGGAAAACAGGCAACATGGGAAAAACAAAAACCGTGAGTCAGTATCAGGCTTTCTATTTTCAATGTTACCATCACCAATATGCCTCAAGCAACCTGGAAATATGAACCCTCAATAATGGCCATAAGACACCAAACTGATCAAAGCCAGCACTCGCCTCCATAATGGCCAGCGTCTTGAGCGTCGGTCAGTTACTTCCATGTCTCAAGACACAGGAATGGGAGACACGCCCATCAAGCAATGCTCCTCACAAAGTACCCAATCACTGTGTAAGACAAAAAGAGAAACGGGCAACGGGTCATTGATCAGACGTGTAGGTCATCCCGCGTTTTCACATCTCCGCTCCAGCCTGTGACACACTAGGCATCAGGCAGTGGTATTATACCAGTCATCCACAGCGAGCCAAACTTAATCTGACTCTGAATAGTCAGTGCGAGTCGCATAGCCCTCAAACAACCGCAACCGCCAAGATCACTTACCAGTAGGTCTCGTCCGTAGCGTTCCTCGTCGGTGGCGCTGTCGGTATCAGCCGCCGCACTAATGTAAATGTTACGAATATATGCGGCGGGGGGCCTCACGTACAATCATGTGACAACCACGCCCCGGCATATTCAATGCTAAGGGGCCGCCAACAAATCCCCAGCACCTCTCAGTGGCAATTTCGTAAAACGAAGGACACAGCACCATACAGAAAACCCCTTCAGAATACCACATCGCAACGGCACAGGTCGTCAGGGGCAGATGTCAGTTATGGCGAAAAACAGACAAATTAATAACTTGGCCGACTGTATCAAAGCGGCACACGCCGCCAAAGATCAATACCTGGTGCATATTATTAACGCATATGGAAAGGACCAACATTAATTAAATAATTACCAATCTTGTAACACCTGTAAGAGGAGTCACACGGGTACACCAGATTGTATTTACTGAATGTTCCAATTGATTAGTTCATTCAGACCCCATACATGACAATTACTCATGTAAATGAAATTCATCTCCTCCCTAGAGAGGTTCTGTTTGTCAGCAGAACTATTGTTGGTAACAGGAATTTTCTTAAGCACAGTCCACTTTAGGTCATTACAGCCATGGTCACGCATTATGAAATGGCCAACCATGGGTGCTGTAAGGTTCCTGGTCCTGATGCAACTTCTGTGCTCATTAATACGGATCTTAATTTTCCGTTCAGTTTTCCCGATATATAATTTCGGACAAAGGCACTATATCGCATATATTACGTTGCTCGAGTTGCAGTTTGAAAACATCTTCTGTTCCCATGGCCCGGGTAACCCGATTCGACTTCAGTGGTCCGGCTAGTGAACTGGCCACAGACACAAGCACCACAGGTGCGTGTCCTCTGGGTTTAGGCAAACCCCACTGTTGAGTGATGGTAATTTGGGCATCGTCTCTATTGCTGATATCGTTCCTGCTAACCAGTTCTTTGACATTGCGTCCTCGTTTAAAAGCACATCGAGGGACTGGAACAGGTATTTTGGCTTGTGCTAACAAATGCTGATGCTTCTTCACTGTCTTAACGACATGGTTGGATAGGTGATTGAAAGTACTGCCAAAGACTAGTGATTCAGTCCTCTTGGGAACAGTTTTAGGCCGATATTCTAAAAGAGCTTCATGATGGTTGTTAGATGCCCTCTTTAGAGATCTCTTCACAGTTTTGGCCGGGTAGCCTCGGTGGATCAAATTTAGGCTCAACCTAGAAGCTTCGTAGACAAACACTTCTTTATTGCTACTGTTACGTTTGAGCCTTAAAAATTGGCCGAACGGTAAGTTGTCTCTCAACGCTTTCGGATGAAAGCTATCATACCTCAGTAATGAGTTACGGTCGGTGGCCTTGTGGAACGGTTTAAGCGTCAATCATCGGGTAGACTGGTTGGAGATGATCGTGAGATCTAAAAAATCTATCAGATTCCTGTGGTAGCACATCATGGATGTATCTCTTCCACACCGTAATATTTTGTTTATAGATTTTAGGTTCACTGTAGATACTCATCTGTTCGACAAAATCTACATATAAGTTAGCCAAACACCCAGTCCCATGGACCAGTTGGTAAAAATATCCATCGAACTGGAAATAATTCTCAGTCAATGAGAGCATTGTGCACCACAGAATGAAGGAATTAGGAGTCATACCAGAAGCCCGTTTGGTGCAAAGCAATTCCTCTATAACATCAAGCGTGGCCGTTTGGGGAATCTTAGTGTACAATGAAACGATAGCCAAGGTGACTAGGATATCATCACATGGATTGAAGGGAAAATTATCAATTAAAATGATTACTGCCATCGAATCTTGGATGTAAGAAGGCATTTCCCTTACAAACCCTTTAAGAAAAGAGTCTGCAAATTTAGCCAGGGGTTCCAAAACAGAGTTGGTTTCAGACATGATCGGTCTCCAAGGGGGATTCGTCAGTGTTTTATGGACTTTCGGTAAAGTGTAAAACAGGGGAACACTCGGGTCCCGTTTGACAAGGAACTCCGCTTCTTTACATGTTATCCAACACCTGTCTTTAGCCTTCTCAACTTTGAGGGATATTAAACTAGTCAACCGGCCCATGGGGTCTAGTTCAATAGGTTTATAGAATGTAATGTCCGAAAGTTGTCGTAGACATTCATTCACATAATCAGCACGATTCAGAAGGACGATTGCACCGCCTTTATCAGCACTTCGAATTACTATAAATTTGTTATTTTTTAGCAATTCGAAAGGCTTTCCTCTGTGCTGCAGAGCAATTCTGAAATGGAATGGGGAGAGTGGGTCCTTTCTAATTCTGCGAAATCAGCCAAAACCCTTCTCTCAAACACCAACATATTCCGGGCTATGGCTAGTAACAGGAGGAGAAAAAGACGAGGGATTGTGGAGACCGCTATTGGTTTCTTCTACCTCAAACGGATTATAATGGAAAAACTGTCTCAGGTGTATCTTCCTGAACAGCCTCTCAATCTCCACTCTCGTAAAACGATCATAGGCGACCGTAGGGACAAATCCGAACCCCTTCTCCAAAACCGTAATTTCTACATCTGAAGGTGTATAACAAGACAGATTGATTAGTAGGCTCTGCTGCTCCTGGTCAATGGGGGTTTGTAGTCCCAATTCTGCAGAATTGTCACGGCCGCGACCACTGCCGCGTCTCTGATACCTTCCACTAGGTTGGTTGGCCAAAGTCTCATCATCCGAACTGTGTGAACTGTACGATGTATTGGTAAATCTCATGTTCTTTTTTTGTTGTTGTTGTTTCTGTGCCCCATCATAATGTTGATCGGGTACATACCCTTCCTGGGAATAACAAAAGGCTTTTTCGTGGGTAAAGTGGCTGATGTCGGTCTTCAACCGCCTGATACGATCACGTACAGTAGATTCCTTGAAATCATTCATCTTTTTTATGATTTCATCCAATCTCTTGGTGTATACTTCTAGGGGGACAAGTTTTTTAATGGCCTCTTCCAACTTATTTAATTCCTCCAGTTGTTTGACTGACATTTCCTTTGCGGTGTCAATTATAAGGATGAGCCAATCCGCTCCGCATTTATTAGCAATGTAGCTCCACCTGATGATGAAGTCTTTATTGTCCAGGAATAGTCTAGGTTCATTCCGAACCACTAGACCCTGAGGTAAAACACCATTAGGTAAATATTCCAACATTATCGTACCGTGAAGTTCGGTGCGAATAGATCTCTTTCGTAGTTGGAATAATACATCCCAATTGCTAATGTTGGTTAGAGGGGAACTATCCCCATCCTGGGAAAAAAGTGAAGACTGGGCCAATAAGTCCGCCACATATTTGTCATCATAACTGCGCGTTTTATCGACAGCCATGGTTTCACCGAAACAGACCTCACTGTTAAAGCACTGTGGTACTCAGCCACGAGTGCTACACTAGTCATGGAAGTGTACAAAATGTAACGCGGTGTCAACAGACAGTGGTGTCCAATGGTCAAGAAGGATGATAAAAAATCCCACGGACAACAGCCGTGCAAAAAAATACAACTAACAGGAGTAATAAGGGATAACAGGCTTATCTCAGTTCTATGATCTAACCTGTACACAACCAATATTTACTTTAACGTAGAAGATCATAGAACTAGTGGATCTGTGTTGGGGTACAGTATAACTTTACACATTCCAACGGGCAGTATAACCTGATCCCCTCTCCTCGGTAACTTGTCAGCCTCTTACATATCTTCACTCACTTTCCAGTAGGGCCTCAATCCTTCTGGAATTGTCCTTTCACTGGGCCAACCATCTCGGCCCAGTCCGCAACTCTTTTAAGAATTGTGTCCTTGGGAAATTCTTCCCTCCAATGGTTCTCACTCTTGGCTTCTTAGGTCGTTCACTGACGCTAGCATGCTCTTCCTGGAGTAAAGTAGTTGCTGGTTCTTTGTGTTCCAGCAGACACTACATGCAATCTGCTTGCGCATTCTTCCACCCTGCTATACGCTTTATTTCATAAGTATTCTCCTGCAACTTGGATACTATCCGCACCAAACTTGGAGTGGAAGTATTTGTGCCTCCAGGGGTCAGCATATGGATACTCGATTTATGGACTGTGACTAAAAAAACGTGAATAGGTGCCAAACCGCATGCCAGATCACTTGTTGATAAAAAGATGTCTGGAAAATGTTTCCAAGGAGTGATTTTCTTGGGGTTTGCTCCAAGAAGGTAGTGTTGATACATTGACAAAACCTTAGATCCATGTGAGGCACATTTCTCCTAGCCTAATATGGAGGCTCTTTCCTGACTCTGGAAACTGCTGCACCTGTGAGCCACCTCAGAGGGGAAGCTGGGGAGATCCTCCAATGACCCCCTCCAGTGGCCACATCATGGCATATGTTTCACGATTTTGATCGTCACATTTGATGTCACCTGATAGACCACTTCTATATTTTTCACAGGTCCAACCTAAGAACTCATGGTTAAAGAAAAAACTCCTAGTGTCACTGTTTTCTTTTTTACTTTCTACTTAAATGTATTGGCTTGACATGCATGAATCGATGATAAATAAGAAATACATGTTGTTGCAGTGTCACTGTTTTACAGTACTTTCATTCAGTGTGTTGCTTTGTCATGGGGAATGCTCATTGTGATGAAGCAGGAATGTCTGTGGGGTCATTTGGATTTCTATCATTGAACATGGGTGTTTGAGACAGTGCTTTGACAGTCAAAGGGGTCAGATTTCCAATGAGGAGGGCTTCAATGGAGAACATGAATTTCATATCTACCACCTCAAAAACCCTGCATCGTATACTTGCGCTGCTATGTGAGATGAACTATGACACTTTACTGGACAACGGGCAGGCTCATGGTCCTGAGATTATGAGACATGTTTTGTGGACAAGAAATTTTGGTACTTTGACAGTTAAAAAGCTTGAATACAGATGTGCTAGCAGACTTACTGAAAGCATTTTCTCTGTCTGTCTGTGTAGTACTTTGCATATATTGATGAGCAGTGGGGAGATGTTTTAGTCTTATATACATTATTGTGTTCTCAGCACGTTTAAGAAGAGATGGTCCAGCCTTGAGAGACAGGACCAAATCGCACTAGCAGATGAACATTTACCAATAATGTGTGATTCTATTTGCTGATTGTGCCAGATATCATTACATTGAATGGTGAAGAGAAGATAAGTTTTTAGCAGACATGACGTTTTTGGAATTCAGTGCCATTACAACTGAAGAGGTGATTACCACCACTAAGAAATGAAATGCTTCAGCTGCACAATATGAACCATGGCCAGGCTACCATGTCAAGGAAACTTTGTCTCCTGAATTTGAATGAATTTTGTAATTCTTCACTAATATCAGGCAATATCCTCACCTAACATGAAACACATGTGTATGAGCGTGATATAAATAAAATATCAATCAATAAAAAACATCACCAAAGGCTGTCACCATTTCAATGATCCCGACAAAGTTGAGGGCAGACTTGTAGATAGGTAACTGAAAACTACTGAGCCATACTTAACATGTCTTTCATTGCTGCAATCCTGGGAAATATAACTATCCCACAACTGGTCGCCCACCGTGAAGAGAACCTCTTACTTCCAGAAAACCAATCTGTTATTTTCTCAAACAGGAGTACAGGAATACGTCTCTTTTTCATGAAAGAGGAAATCCTGAATGCACTTGACAGCAATACACCAAAAGCGCAAGTTTTACTTGATCTATCAGCCGTCTACAATATATCAACTGAAGACACTAACACAAAGGTTAAAAGTTCAGATGAAGTATATGGTACTGCCTTGAACTATCTTGATGATCTCATCCGGAGGATGGAAATAGGAGTCGCCATTCCAATGTTTTTCCCTTTACAGCATGTTGTTTCCCATGGCTTCATCCTATTGCCATGGCTCTTTGAAGTTTACATTAAAACCCTAGCAGACATTATCAAACTCTTCGCAAAATCTTTCGAAGTATATGGAGGTGATTTTCTGGTACTAATGAACAGGGAACCTGAAAACAACAATCAGCATGTAATTAAAATCTCCAGAAAATCCAGAATTGAAAGATAATAATGTCTCCCTTATTGTCTCTAAAAGAGAGGCTATTTTATGTATCCATTTAATTATAATTTGTTTTTGGTTTATATTAAACCACCCACACAGCATAAAACCATACATGCTTAAAGATTTACATTTTTTTTTCTTATTAACTTCAGCCTGAAGGACTCAATGTAAGCATTGAGTTCTCAAGCTTTTGTTACAGGTTGTTGCTCATCACAATTTGAAAAAAAAACATGTTCGTAGAAAAAAAAAAAAGCGTGTTATACGCCTAAGTAGATATATAAATCGCTAGACAATCACAGTTTATCAAGTCGTAGTGCATCTAAGAATTTTACTACAGCACAGCTCAATTTAATACAGTGTCCAGCACTGGCATAAGTCCACCAGTCTCGATTTCCTTCTGCTGCAGGCATAAATTCGCTTAGATGCAGAGTTTGCTGTACTGTGAGCCGCTCACACTTTGTTAAGAGATGTTCCGTTGTTTCTGTATCACTTTTACAGAAGCGACACATGTTATCTCTTCCTTCAGATTTACATTTAGATTATACTAAAAACAACATTTACATAATGATAAAACAGACTCAAAATTAATTAAATTTGCTCCACTTGTAAATGCTATACTACATTTATAACAAAACGGTGAAATTTTTCAAATCTTAAACTATCTCCTTGTTGACATTCTATCATTCAATGTTCTAAAGTTTATATGCATCCTTTGACTGTACATGATCTAGAGAAGCAGTTCTCACTTAAAGGTTCCTTTGTACATCCAACTACCTTTAGTTTACGCAACCTATTAAATCTAAAGAATATAAAAACATGCCTAAAATATCTAATTGGGAAGTCATACCACATACATTTGTACTTGCATTTATCCTGAAAACAATTTACATTATTATTTAATTTTTCTCCCTTGCAAATGAACTACATTCTGTAAGTAATTTTACATGCAATCTTTTTTTTTGTCTCGCCTTTTAATAGCTTAAGTAGTAATCTAATGTCCAAACTTATGGCTGAATGCTCTATGAATATATTACTTAATGTAGCAAATTGCAGTACAACAATATGACTTTAAAAAAATATCCTTTCTAATGTAAAACAGAAGGTTGTTAGGTTATGCTGTCTTCATTTTTATACATAGCATCTAACACCTAAAGTTGTCTTCATTTTTATACATAGCATCTAACACCTAAAGTTGTATGTTAAGATAATATACCCAATACAGCTATCCTTGGCAACGCATACTTATTTAAAAGGACTTGTAAAGGATTTCCAAACATGTCCTTCCAAATATTATGTATTTTATCATAATTTTCAACTTGGACTTCCCATCCACATCATGTCAATGGAATTATGTTTTGGCTGCATGCTTTATTACTGGTGTCATGGTATATCTTCCATAATGTTCATACACCAGTGGTGCTCTGGGTTCAATGTGTTTATCTGAAGGTTTTACCTAAAATCATCATGCAATGAGCCATTATATAATGATGCATTTTAATAGAGGCGATATTTTGGAGCAGGGAAGCCAAAAGGCACGCTAGAAAACATGGTCCGTTTGTCCAGAATGTGCCCTTCGCTAGTTTTCAACCCCACCCTCAGTGGGGAGTTGTGTCAAAGTCTAGCTCCCTGATGATGTGTTTTTGGTTTAATTTCTCGCATAAGTGATATGTATTAAACCAGCTAAAAATCCTGGGAATGACAAAGGTGTTAGAATTGTTTTTTATGTGGTCTGGCAATGTGAAGAAGGTTAGTCGTTGAACATTTTGTGCATTGACTTAGCTTTAATAAATTAAATTCTAACTCACGACGACCTTGCTCATTTTCTGTAGGGAAATGTGATAATTTTCACATTATATTATTTTGAGGTCTCAATAAATTAGGACAACGTAGTGTAGTCAGAAAAGCATTCAGCCCTCGAAAAAGCGTTTGCCAGCATGTGGCTTGATGCGCAATAGGGGTGGGGAAAATGCACTGTTGATGACATTCTCCAATAGCTTTGTTTATTGCCTGAAACCTTGATGTTTTGTATTATTGAAGTGCCACAAAGCCAACTTGACATCTGACATCCCTGTGAGTAAAGCAATCTCTCATTGCCTGGATTGTAACCAACACTTTGACACTGATTTGTTCTGCATCTACCCTGCAGTCCTCTGAGTTACACTCAGCTGCGATTTATTTTGATAAACTTGTAATTCAGAGGGGTTTATAACCAGAGGTTGCTTCAAAATCATAATAGAATGAGTTGTGAACAATTGAGAGGGATTGGGGTTGATGAGCACAGAGTCTGTTGCCGTTATTCAGCTCATTCCATGTTCTCTAAGATTTCCCTTAGTGGCTGCATGTATATTGCTAAGATAGGACCGCAGGGACCACATATAATCAGGACAGTGCTTCCAGACTGGCTGCTGTTGGGTCAACCCATACAGTTTAATGCCACGTGCATGGTTCATCGAGCCATGCACAATCAAAAATTCCCCATTCTGAGAAATGGGTTTCTATACTGCACCCCGTTGAGATCAGTGAGGTCTAAGTCATGCAGACTGTTTCGGCTCCCCAATACTAGGTAAGCAATACATGGGTGCCGAGGTTCTTCACACTGAGCAGCTATTCTCTAGAAATCTATTCCTCTTGTTTGCCATTGGAAATATTGTTGATGAAACTATGATCTCTGATCCAAGCTACTTTTTACAAGACCAATGTGTACTTTAGAACTTCATATATGGTATAATCCAAAGGGTGTTCCGCATCCTTCCCATGGCTCTAGCTGGAAACTCATTAAAGGAAAAAGATGTGACAGCCCTTTTAGTCCAAAATATTGTGTACCCATGTTCATGAGGCACTATGAGGGATATCAGAACCACCTTTTATCTGCCCTGATTCTCATCTCATCGACCACCCTGTGAAGAACCCTGTGCACGGTTTTAGTATCATTCTGAACAGTAGTGAAGTGGGGAAGATGTGGCAAATGTCATTATGCTCCGGTGCCTGCGCTAGAGGGAAGTGAGGCTTTTTGGAGACAATGGGATGTACTTCGACAAGGGATGCTGGCCCCTACTCCAATCACCTGACACATGCAGTGGCCCTGATTCATGGAATTATGTGCATGTAAAACGGGGATTTATGTGCCATCCTGCCTGCAAATCCCTGATGACATGCAAATAATTCCATGAATCAGGGACTGTGCTTTTACCTGATGGGTGACATCCAGACGTGCAAAGTTCCCATCAGTCCAACTTAACATTGCACCTGAGCAAGTTAGAGTGAGGGTTCATATTCTATCGGCTTGCAAAGCACCCTACTAAGAAATGTGAATTAAGAGCATGTAGCTTTCGTATTACAGGCAGACCCTTAACTGTACAAAAAATGGATACCTACCATAGTCCTTAGTGCTATGCTTATGGTAGATAGAGGAGTATCCATCTGAATGAGAGAGCGAGCAAGCGAGAGGGAGAGAATGCCCTGCAGTGCCGTAGGACTATACTGGTGTGGAAAGATACCTTAAAAGTGGAATTTAGTGCAGTTTGAAGTTTGCATTAAAAGCTGAGTAATGTAATATAACATGAATAGCAAATGAAACTCTATGAAATGGCATTTTATATGTCCAAATGTAGCCTCCCATTATCCTTACAGTAAATATGCGAGGACGGACAACTTAAAAGTGGGATTTGGTGATGTTCACATTTTTGCATTAAAAGTAGAGTATCTTGTCCTAACCTCAATATCACCTGAATATCTGGTCATTATGAGTGCACCCCTATGGAAGCACTGCCAGTGTCCTACCAAGGCGGCAGTATTAGGGGCTGCCTCAGGGGCCATGACCTGGCCGTTGTGCCAGCCAAGCAGGAAATTCCGTGGGGGCAACAATGGAAGGAGGCATGGTGGCATCCGGTGTCTGTCCCTTAAGAGAGGGCCAAGTGGTGGCTCCAGCCTCTTTTTCCCGCCACCCACACTGCACAGAAATTAGTTTTCACACCCACCCAATCCCTTGCTGCGGCTGTCTCCGTTGAGCCATTATCTGGGGGTCCAATTGCCACAATTATGTGTGATGATTTGTGTTAATTGTGTGTTATTTGTAGGTCGTATTTTAGCACTGTTGACATGGACCTACACAATTGATTATGAAAAATGTTCAGACTATGACCAAATGATAAACTAGATGAACTATGATTTTGCTGTCCGGGTTGTGGGTTGAGGGCTACACCTTTGTCCAATTGACCAAGCAGGCAGGGACGGTGGTGGTGGCCCCTCGGGTGGCCCATTGGGTCAAATTTTAGCCCAGGCTTGGGCATTGGACTGTAAGGCTGGACATTGACATTTGCATTCTGCAATTAACCATGGTGCAGCTCAGAAGGGTGCTAACCAAACAGGCAGCTTGGTCATGGTAACCGATTATGGTGGATGTAAAATGGGTGTGATAATTTCTGAGGAATGTTGCAATAAAGTGCGGCCTGTTTAGCTCCAAGAAAGATGTGGTACAATTATTTTGTCTACTACAATGTGTATTTTCTGACTACATGGTCATTACGAGTGCACCCCTATTAAGGAAGGCAAAGGGAAGGATCTGTCCCTTTCATTGGTCATAGAAGATGTAAGAGGGAGGTGGCATTCCAATCCTGGTAGAGACATCTCAGTGATGACAAAGGGGGGAACAGGCCATGTCAAGAGGGAAGTCTAGGTTCACTTTGACCCAACTAAAGTTTAACATAGACGGACCTATAACCTAACCTAACGCAGCCAAGTCTAAAGCCTACTAAAACCTACTATGTCAATAAAGCTGTGTTTAGTTTTCAACCAAAAAGTACTACAATGCTCTTGGAGTCAATTCGCCAAAATGAATTGAGTAACACATGTGATACCTTGGCCCTTCGATGATATCATTAACACTGAAACCATACACACTCTTGAACTCTTGCATCCCATTTCACATATTTCTTTTCATGTGTTTCATTGAAAACTGCAGGCACAGAATTGTAATGACTTAACATTCATAAGGGGCAGAAAACACCCAACAGCTAAAACTAAAATAAGCTAAAGGACTACTTACTTCAAATGTAAGCGTCGTGGGATGGTTTCACTCACACGGGCTAAACAACAAGTCCCTGGCAGCATAGGTGTGGGCTATCTCCAAAGGAGAACTGTGCCCACTTTCTCTGATCTTAAAGAATGCCCGTGCCCTGTTTTCAGGGTGGATTTACATGGTTTACTACTGACTGTACATTCAACATGAAAATACCTTCAATGCAGTCACTCAAAAATAATATTTGATGGTTTTCTGCACTTGGCAACCAAATGTTTTATGTTTAATAAATTCTCCCATGTTAAAGTGCTGTCATATTATGTGACACTGCCTAATTTAGTGGCATTGAAAGTATCGACCTTAGAAGGATACGAAGTTAGTTTGAAGGGCATTCAATCCTGTTTCCTGCTGGATAAACACAGATGTCTGGGGGCGAACGCTTAACTTGATGAGCTATCGTACTGGCGTTGGGTTACATGTGACATTTGGGCAACATAAACAGCTCCTCCGAATGGTACATGTTGAATTTTATACGACCTGAAATTAGTCCAGTAGATCTTGCTCAACCTTGAAATTAGTTTCGCACTGGACATGATCACATGAGCTATGGCAGCGCCATCTTGACAACCCATGCTGTGCCAAGGCGTTTATGTTCTTTAGAAACCATGTTAAACCTTAACCTCTGTTTATAGATGTTTCTCCAGGCAAACCCAATTGCAATATATTGCATTATAAGCATTAAAGTATACTGCGTACGTCTCACCGCAAATCCATACTTAATAGGGTTTGTATAATCGTCCCCGATATCCTCTGGGATATGATTATATGTACTGGTCACCTTCCAGTAATCTTCAGGGCATAAGTAATTCATACATCTGGAACCAATCGAGATAATGAAAGGAATCTTTCAAAGCCGACAGCCTAAATGACCTAGGAACTCTTCTTTCATTAGGGTGTTTTATGGCGAGAGGGTGCTGAGCCTTATTGCCCACGCATTCCAGTAAATCAACAATATTAAAAATAGCCGAGACATTGGAAGACCACGGCCCCATCTTTAAACCCTATGTGACAAAATGACCTTTCACATCTGTGCAAAGCAGATATTATGTGGCAGTGAGAAGGGCATCTAAACTGTAAGAGGACACACAATATTGAAACAATTCTCCATCAATCGAGAAGGCAGCATTCGTGGAAATAAAAAACTGGACATCAGGCTGTTCGCTGTGGGACATAGATGTCCTATCCCTTCCCCACTCAGTTTCCTTGTGTCTTGGGGAGTGTGTTTAGACTCAGGATACATGCATTGCATGATCGCTTAAAATGATGCTCAAAAAACCAATTGCCTCAGTAACCAAAAGGACAAACTGAATGCCTCTCATCCCCAGTAAGATCTGACACTCATGATCCAGGGGATGTGTGCAGCTCTGATAAAATAATCATAACATTTATTATTATTTGTTTTCTTATATAGTGCTTCAAGTCGGAATCCTCGTGAGTCTAACCACTGTAATGACAAGTGTTATTACTACCCATATGTAATGGTCCTCAGTTTAGTAGTTCAGTTTCAACACAGATGTTGGTAATGTAACAGCATCTGTGTTATTTCTGTGACTTACATGTTAATCACTTGCAGTCTCTCTTTCAATAACTGTTGCTGTGTTAAGATAAAGCTTGTCGATTCATGATCTGCTTCATGGGGCAGATTTGAAGCAAAACAAGTGGTCTATATAATAGCACTTGTGTAATTTATTACAATGTTGGAGTTCTCATTGGTTCTCTGTTAAAATGTTCGCAACAAAGATATTAGTACACTCTCACATCAGGCTGCAAATGACACGCAAGCTCATGCACACCCCTCCAAATGGCAGAGCTACAGTAGCCAATGCGAATCACTGATCTGAAGTCGCACAGACTTCTAAAGTCACACAGACATTACAGGGCCTGCAGTGGCGGCCCTGTAGTTATGGTTAAGTTGATCAACTCGGAGAAAGAACCCTTTTTGGGCGGCTTATAACTTTGGCACTGTTCGACAAATCCTCACCAAACTTTTCAAAAAAGGTATATGGCCACCTGAGAGGTTTGGTGCGGTTTCGTCCAGGTGGGACAAAGTTATAGGAGGTTCCCACAGTTTTTGAAATTCTCATAGACACAATGGAAAAAAAATGTTTACTCAGGCCTACAGACCAAACTGCTGGACGGATTTGCACTAAACTTGCGCGAGGAACAGCGGCTTGATCCCAAAAGCGCGCTTTTGCCGATATGGCTAAAAATTAGGTAAAAGAAATGAGTGATATCTGGGTCCGGTCTGCAGACTAATTTCCTGATTTGGAGTCTGCAGATGCCTGTAGACCGAACTGAGAGCAGGAAGGTGTTTGTGGACATCATACACGCCCTCTGTATGCTCAATTAAACATATGAGGTGAGTCAAAACTTTTTAAATGGGTGCCATGTTGGATTCGCAAACTGCGCCGGTAGTTCGCAAATATCACAGTAAAAACATATTAAAAAACACAACATTGCACTTGTTAAACTAATGAAACAGTCTCTGGGGAGGTGAAGAGAATGGGGTGGGATAAGCCCATAAAAAGCCAACAATCAGGTGTTTTTTTTTTCTACGAAGTCCACAAACATCTCAGATGTTCGGGGACATCCATGCATATTTCTGCATTACAGGATCAGTGAAAAGCAGTTTTTGGATGTCTTATAACTTTCAGGCCACTCAATGAAACTGCATGAGATTTTGCAAAATTATTTTAGACTTGACCCTGAATAATTCTGCAAAGTCTGCTGCTGTTTCACAAAAAAAGGGGACACAATTAAAGGGGGGGCAAGATATTTTAAAGGCTTATACATTTGGTGCCGTTTGAGGAATCTGCACAAAAGATTTTAGACCCAGAATTTGAATGTTATTGCAAAATTTAGTGGGGTTATGTCAAGATGGGGCAATCTTTGATGTCCTGGGAATTAGTCTTAGCAGTGCACGGTGGTGGCACCAGTTATGGATGCTTAGTTTACCATTCCTGGTGAATTTCTGGGGGTTTTCGGTTTTACTTGTAACCATAGTGTAACCATAATGGTTACAAAAAATAGGTTTTTATTAGTGCATCTTAACCATAATGTCCCTTTAACAAAGTTTTTTCTTTGCATCATATATATAAATATACACACCACATCCACAAAACAGGGACAAACAGACACCCCCAATTCTCGTAACATGGGCACACAAAGCACCTACTGCACAAACCTACGGCTATGGGAAGCCTTCCACAATGATTTACATAGACATTTACTCCCAAGAGCACCGAACCACAATGCAACGTTCACTCATTTATCAACTTAACAAAGCCATCTAGGTAGGAGAGGGGAAGGCCTATAAAAGTATGCCCTCCATGCCAGTGCTACTAACTTTAGAGAGCCTACTGACCTATTCCATGCCATCCCTGCCTGAGTCCACTTCATCAGAGAACACTGAGGGGCCGATTCATGGAACAAACGTGCGCCGAAAATCTTTGCGCAAGCAGGCGCAAGCAGGCGCAAGCAGGCGCAAGCGGAAAAAAACAGGCGCACGCGCATGCGTGCGATTCATGGAAGTCCCTGCGCGTGTACACCTCGGGATGTGCGCCAAACACGTGCATGGCGCACAAGTCACTGCAACATCCCGAAAGGCGTGCGCGACGCACACAGTGAAAGCGCACAACCTCGGCGCATACACCAGAAAGTGGGCGGGACACGGGGCGTAACGCGCGTAATGGGGAACAATGCGCAAAAATAAGGGCGTAACTGGGGATGTAGTGCAGGGAAGCAGACGGAATGCCCACACGCACTCGAACCACACATATTTATGGAATCGAATAGGGCAAAGCCACGCACAGCCAAAGACACGCACAAGCTGAAACACGTCCGCCACACGAAGGCAGGCGGTAGAGTCCCAGCGCATCACAAAAGTGGCAACATACAGCAATTGGGCCTGTGCGAGCGGGGTACGTGTATTTCGGGGGCGCGCGGGAAGTCACACACGCGAGTGAGCGGGGTACGTGTATCTCGGGGGCGCGCGGGAAGTTACACATGCGATTGAGCGGGGTACGTGTATCTCGGGGGCGCGCGGGGAGTTACACACGCGATAGAGCGGGGTACGTGTATTTCGGGGATGCGCGGGAAGTCACACACGCGATTGAGCGGGGTACGTGTATTTCGGGGGCGCGCGGGAAGTCACACACGCGATTGAGCGGGGTACGTGTATCTCGGGGGCGCGCGGGAAGTTACACACACGATTGAGCGGGGTACGTGTATTTCGGGGGTGCGCGGGAAGTCACACACGCGATTGAGCGGGGTACGTGTATTTCGGGGGCGCGCTGGAAGTCACACACGCGATTGAGCGGGGTACGTGTATTTTGGGGGCGCGCGGGAAGTTACACACGCGATTGAGCGGGGTAGGTGTATTTCGGGGGCGCACGGGAAGTTACACACGCGATTGAGCGGGGTACGTGTATTTCAGGGGTGCGTGGGAAGTCACAAACGCGATTGAGCGGGGTACCTGTATTACAGGGGTGCGCGGGAAGTTACACACGCGATTGAGAGGGGTACGTGTATTTCGGGGGTGCGCGGGAAGTTACACACGCGATTGAGCGGGGTACGTGTATTCCAGGGGTGCGCGGGAAATTCCACACGCGATCTCATCAGGGTACGTGAATTACAGGGGTGCGCCGGGAGCAGCACACGTGAATTGCACGTGTGGGTCCTCCCAGGTGTTCCCTCTAGACCCTCCGCGGCCCCTGCAGGTGGCTCACACCACAGGGGCCTACCCAGCACATGTCCTGCAGGCACCCCATCCACCATGGCCATGCCCACCAGCCAACCGACATGTCAACTTGCACTACTGCCCACCAACGCATGTCCCCCTGCACCCCCAGCCACCAGGGGCACCCACCACCAGGCCCCCACCCATGTCCAACTCATGTTGCCCACCATCCCCACCCCCCAGCAGTGCAGGGGCAGCCTCCACCAGGCCCCCACCCATGTCTCCCACCACCCCCACCCCCCACTCCCCAGGGGCAGCCTCCACCAGGCCCCCACCCATGTCTCCCACCCCCCCACCCCCCAGCAGTGCAGAGGCAGCCTCCACCAGGCCCCCACCCATGTCTCCCAGCACCCCCACCACCCAGCCACCAGGGGCAGCCTCCACCAGGCCCCCACCCATGTCTCCCACCACCCCCACCACCCAGCCACCAGGGGCAGCCTCCACCAGGCCCCACCCATGTCTCCCACCACCCCCACCCCCCAGCAGTGCAGGGGCAGCCTCCACCAGGCCCCCACCCATGTCTCCCACCCCCCCACCCCCCAGCACTGTGGGGCACCTGCCAGCAGGCCCCCACCGGTGTCCAACTCATGTTCCCCACCACCCCCACCCCCCAGCACTGTGGGGCACCTGCCAGCAGGCCCCCACCCATGTCCAACTCATGTTCCCCACCACCCCCACCCCCCAGCACTGTGGGGCACCTGCCAGCAGGCCCCCACCCATGTCCAACTCATGTTCCCCACCACCCCCACCCCCCTGCAGTGCAGGGGCACCCACCACCAGGCCCCCACCATTGTCTCCCACCACCCCCACCCCCCAGCACTGTGGGGCACCTGCCAGCAGGCCCCCACCCATGTCCAACTCATGTTCCCCACCACCCCCACCCCCCAGCACTGTGGGGCACCTGCCAGCAGGCCCACACCCATGTCTCTCACCACCCCCACCCCCCAGCACTGTGGGGCACCTGCCAGCAGGCCCCCACCCATGTCCAACTCATGTTCCCCACCACCCCCACCCCCCAGCACTGTGGGGCACCTGCCAGCAGGCCCCCACCCATGTCCAACTCATGTTCCCCACCACCCCCACCCCCCAGCACTGTGAGGCACCTGCCAGCAGGCCCCCACCCATGTCTCCCATCACCCCCACCCCCCACCACTGTGGGGCACCTGCCAGCAGGCCCCCACCCATGTCCAACTCATGTTCCCCACCACCCCCACCCCCCAGCACCGTGGGGCACCTGCCAGCAGGCCCCCACCCATGTCCAACTCATGTTCCCCACCACCCCCACCCCCCAGCACTGTGGGGCACCTGCCAGCAGGCCCCCACCCATGTGCAACTCATGTTCCCCAGCCAACATGTCATCACAATCTAGATCCCTGGTCCCTATGGTCAGCCTCCAAATGCAAAACACCCACCCGAGTATTGCATCCACCCACTCATAATTTGCAATTACATCACAGAACACCAATTGCAAGTTCCGAAACAAACACATTTCCCTCACATACACCCAATGGGTGTCAGTGAATCTCAAAACACATATCATGAAATGCATGAAACCAATGAGATACCACACATTGAAGTTCACCAAAAATAATATGTATTAAAGGAAACATAAATAGAATAAAAAATGAAGAAACAGAAACGTGAATGTACAAAAATGAAAAGAAGCATGTCCGTTAAAAAAAGCAAAACCAAAAATAAAATTCCAAAGTAATGTTGTCCAAAGTCAATGTCCACAAAACAAAATCCAATGGGAAATAAAAAAGAAAGCCATTGCTCCATGGTTAAAAAGTGAAAAAAAAGATACAATCCAACTGTGAACTATGTACATGGGAACAAGCCAGGGTCCATTATCCCAAGAAAATAAAGGAAACCTATCTAACTACACTAACTAATAAAATAAACTATATACAAAAATGTCGCCAATGTCCGAAAGGTCCAAATAAAATAAAAACAAAAATGAAACCTAACACTACCTACATAACTATGTACAAGGGCAGCGGGCTAGTTTCACGGCTCACTTGTGGATGTCCCGGGCCAGGGCATCATCGAACTCCCCCTCAATGTCCCTGAGGCGGTCCTCCTCCATGGCCCCGAGGGTCCGCACGGCCGTCAACGTCTCCACCTCCAAACCCCTGCGGATTGCCTTGAGGCACTCGGCCCGCCTCAGGGCCCTCCGCATGGAGTTCTCCGCCCTGACCATTGTGAGCCGTGCCTCTTCCGCCTGCTGCCGCTCCGCATCTATGGCGTGGCCCAACCGCTGCCACATGGAAGACACTCTCTGTCCTGGGTCCTCCTGCCCTCCAGCCGATGCCTGCCCCTCCGATGTTGAAGGCCCCAAGCCTTCATGGCTCCCACCACATTGCTGCTGCTGCTGTGCCTCTGCCCGTGCACTGCCTCCTGGTGCCTGCACATCCTCCGCCGGCTGGGGTGCAGTCGTAGATGTGGCCACCCCTGCTGGACGTCCGACTCCCAACTGTGGCAGGGATGCCTCCTCCACCAGCCTGGCCGCACCGTCAGAGGCAGCTCCAAAGGGCACCCAGGTGACTGATGGGTGGGAAGATGGCACAGAGGACGACTGGCGCGTAGGGGGTCCAATTGAGGAGGGGGTCGGAGCAAGCCCCATCAGACGGAGGAATCCGGCCTGGGTGACCTGTCCCAGCAGGCTGACGTGGTCAACGAGCCATTCGAGATGACGTGCAGTCTCTTCATGAAAAGACTGCAGGTCACCTCGCATGGCCCGTTGACGCAACGCCACACCAGCCAGGACAGGCTCAACCCGGACCTGGATAGCCACGTCCGCAGGCAGAGGAAGGCAAGTTGACGTGAGCTCAACCCCTGCCTGAAAACGGGTCTGGACGTAGGCATCCCTGCTGGTGCAAGATGATGCAGGGACAGGATCGGGGACAGGATTGCACACAGGCAACTCCGCGGCGGCCTGTGCTGCCTCCTGTCCCTGGTCCTGCACTGCACCACTAGCACCAGTGGGATCCCCACCTCCAGACCCCGTCTCTGGTGCTTGCACGGCCTCCTCCTCCACCAAACCCCCCACCAACCTGGATGACTCCGTGCCATCTTCCCCTGTTGGGCCCTGTGGGGTCCCAGCTGCCCCTTCTGCTGCCGAGGAGTCCAACTCTAACCTCCGCCTCTTGGACCTCCCCCCGGCAGCTGCGGCCTGGGACGCGGCACCGGACTCCTCACTCCCCGACGAGATGACAACAAGGGAGGGGTGCCGGGCCTTGCGTCTCCAGCTGGCGGTGGGATCCCCGCCGCTGTGCTCCACAGCACCTTCTCCGCCCTCTTCATCAGTTGACGCTGCAGACAGGGAGAAACAAAACACAGGCATCAGGGCACTGTACAATGGACACATACACACATGACAGTTGTACATGAGTGGCATTGGCAAACCTCAGACATGTCATCACAATCCCCAACACACATGTCATTACAACTCGCACACATGAGCCATACCACGGCCATATCGCAACTGCCACCACCATCCATACACATACAACAGCATGAGCAGCCAAAGGTGAGCCAGACATCACATGCAACACAGGAAGTGCACCACACATGTACACACACCACCACACTTGCATGCATGTGTACACCTCTGCCAAGTGTCGCTGTGTTCAGACGGCATCCATGTCACATCTGCCAATCAGGCTTCCACATACCGCTGTCACATGCATCCATGTTGCATCACTGTTGCACTCTTGTCAAATACACACACATGCACATGTACACAGTGCTGATACATGCAGCCAAAAACAACATACATGCGTGACATCACGGACATGTCTACTTACATACACATTCATCCAAACATGTGTGCCCACACAACTGCATTTGGCATGCAAGCCTACACACACAAGCACCATCCATGTCTCACACATTACAGCCCTTGCATGTCTCAGCCCTATGGCCCTGTACACCCCTACCCATACTTGACCCCATACAAACAGATGTGCAACCTGCACACTACTGAATAATCACCACACGCACTGCTCACAATCAGGATGCATGTACACTCACCGCTCGACTCCAGACAGGTCTGCTCCTCAAGGACCTGGACGTGGAGCGCTGGGGATATGCGTTCCAGGACCCTCATCTGTTCTTCCGACAAGTGGCCCCGGCGCCCCTTGGCATCTGCTGCCTTCAAGAGGCGCCGGGCCTTGTTCAGGGTCCTGGACCTGAAGTCCTCCCAGCGCTTCTTGACATGTTGTAAGTCGAGGACTGCCACCCCCTCCGTGTTGATGGCAGTCACGATGTCAGTCCAGATCCGAGTCCGTCCTTCCTTGTCGGCGCGGGAACTTCCGAAGAGGGCATCATACTGCCCCAGGACTTGCTCCACCAGGACACCAACTTCGGTGGCACTGAAGCTGGTGCCCCTCTGCCTCTATGGCCGGGGGTTGTCAGTGGTCCCAGATGGTGTTTGCCCCGACATGACAACCCCAGCGGCAGGAGTGGGTGGGCAACTGGGTCCTGGGGCTGGGCTGTGGAGCGATGGAATCCCAGTTGGGAGTCTTCGGTTCCAGCAGGGGTGGTCACAGCAACAGCACCCCTGGCTGATGTGCAGGCAGCAAATGGCAAGGCACGTGGGCAGCAGGCAGTCAGGCAGCAGCAGATGGCAGGTGGGAGCGTGCTCGGGGCTCTGGGGGGCAGTAGTTCGGCCTTCTGGGCAGGAGCGTGGTCTTCCGTGTGCTTACGCGTGGCCAGCTTGATACGGAGCGATTTGGCATGTGAAAAATCGGCACATCAGCGTGTAATTCGAGGAAAGGCCCTTAACGCGTAAGCGCGTCTACACGCATACGCATTTTCATTGGACAGAAGGCCCCTCAAGCGCAAGCGCCCCTGTGACGTGACGCATACAGACGTGCATGGGCATTTCAGCGCGCGTGAAAAACTGCATGTCCGCGTGTAATACGAGGAAAGGGCCCATGCGTGTAAGCGCGCGTGGAAAACTGCACGTCCGCGTGTAATACGAGGAAAGGCCCTTAGCGCATATGCACGGCAGCACGCATATGCGATTTCATTGGACCAAAGGCCCTTAGCGCGCGAGCGCGTCTGTGACGTGACGCGCGCAGGTGTTTCCCTCATTGCACGTGATGACAGAACACACATGGATTTCCACCAATCGCGTGTGAAAGTTCCCGGCACCCCGGAACACACGTACCCAGGCTAATCGCGTGTGGAACTTCCCGCGCACCCCGAAACACACGTACCTAGGCCAGTTGCGTGTACGCTCACTCCCCTTTGATCACACGCGATGACACTCAGACCGTATCCGAATACGGGAAACCCGTGCACGGCAAAAGACGTGCACATGCGTCAACGCGTCCGCCCACACGAAGGCAGGCGGAGCTGTCCCCGCGCACAGCATAAAAGTGCGCGCAAACAACAAACGCGTATATACAGCTACGATGAATGCCCCATTTGTCGCTGCACTGATCGTGGAACACCGCAGGAGGAGGAGAATAGCCAGAGCATGCATTTTCGCACCACGGACAAGCCTTTTTGGGATGCCTGACGACCAGGTCTATGGCAGGTATAGGTTTCCACCCCATATCAGACCTGGTCAGGGAGTGGGAAGATGACCTCACATCCCCCACCCTTTGCTCCCAAGCATTGAGCCCCTTGGAGAAGCTGCTCAATTTCCTGCATTCTTTGGCCACTGGGTCATTTCAGCGGACCACTGCCATAGTGGGGGGGGTCTCACAGGTCCACGCAGTCACGCTGTCTACACCAGGTACTGGCAATCATGACAGCGCGCCCCTCAGTCCGCAGGCACATATACATGCCCAGAACACCCGCAGAAAGGCAGGCCGTTGTCCTGGATTTTTTCAGGGTGGCACACTTCCCCAAAGTGCTCGGTGCCATAGATTGCACCCATGTGGCCCTACGTCCACCTAGGGCCATTGAGCACATCTACCGAAACCGCAAGCACTGGCATTCCATCAATGTACAGGTGGTATGTGATGCAAAGGGAATCATCACCTCTGTCTATGCAAACTACCCTGGCTCCACCCATGACAGTTTCATATACAGAATATCCGCCCTGAGCCGGGCCCTGGAAGCTGGGCAGCATGGCGACACATGGCTCCTAGGTCAGTACAAATGCCCTTGCACATGCATGCAAGTCACACAGAGACAAATATCCAAACCCTAATAATCTCAACTATTATCACCTCCCCAGGGGACAGTGCCTACCCTCTGAGCAACCAAATGATGACGCCAATCCGGAACCCCACCACACCACCCCAGGTAAGATACAACGCCGCCCATATTGCAACCAGGGGCATAGTGGAGCGCACATTCGGAGTGCTCAAGTCACGTTTCCGCTCCCTTGAGCGCTCTGGTGGGCAACTACTCTATGCACCACCAGTAGTGTGCAGGATCATTGTGGCAGCATGTGTCCTGCACAATGTTGCAACACGGCAGGGCGTCCCGGTGGACATGGTGGTGCCCCCACATCCCCAACCACAGGCACAGGCGCTGCCCATGGGAGGGGACAGGGCACGTGGCGAGGAAGCCCGGACCCAGCTTGTGGCCACATTTTTCACCTAAACTCCCACCCCTGCGGAGTGCACACAGGCCTGGCACATACCAGCTGACAATCGATGATGACAAAGAGACAGTCATCTGTCACAACCCTACCACCCTGAGATAGTTGCCATGGAAGTGCCACATCGTCTGCATCCCTAGCTACTTAAACACAAGCTATCCTGTGTGACCAAAAGGCACACATATGACATATGACATGATATGGGCCATACACAAGTATTCCAAGGCGCAATGAGGCTGGGAGGGGGGAACAAGGGAACACAGAGAATGGTACTACTAGGCCAGGTGTCATTGAGATCGTGCAAGTGCAGGGGTAGGGGGAATGGGAAAAGTGCAAGGGGTAGGGTGGGGGGGAGTCCAGTACAGGGGAAGTAGCCCAAAAAAATAATACATAGGTCGCCTGGTGGCAACTACAAAGCTAAGTGCAGACAAGTGCTGGGAAGGGAGGGCTGTAGGGATAGAGAGACAGTACTGCAGTGCAGGGGTTGGCAGGGAGGCAGTGCAAGTGGAGAGTGGCTGGGCCAGGGACCGAGGTCGGTGAGAGTGGCCCAGTTGCAGCTCCTGTGCAGTTCCAGTGGAGAATTCTGCAAGGGAGAGGCAGACAGTAAGCAGAAGCAAAGAGGAAGGTCTTGAGGTGCTTCCAGAACTGGAGATGGTTCCCCTCAAGTTCAAGTCAGGCCGGAAGTCTGTTCCAGGGGAGGGCCCTGCTGCGGAGAGAAATCTACCCCCAGCTAGTTGCTCTGAGAAGCGGATGACCCGGACATGCAAGGTGTGCATCACACACACCTGCAAAACAGGCCATGGCCATCACTGTCATGTCACTCAAACCTCCCAAACATCAACATGATATGGCAAGCAATACCCATACACCAATGCAGTAACGATAAGGTACACATTGCCATGTCCTAAATGTATAGTGGCATCGGACACTGCTGCCTGACCCGGAATCAGATGAAATGACAGACCAACAAAATCTCCCACCCAAAATATGTCATTTCCAAATGCATTACAACAGTCGTAGACATAACATCACAATGAATGCCTGTCTACATGCACATTATGCATTGCAAAATCAACACTGCAGCTCATCTGTGCAGTGTCCTACTCCTGCATCACACTGCTCAGCGCACAGCACAGTGAACAGCCATTGTATGTGATGCACACCCTGAGCATCACATCTAAGTGACAGACCACGTCAAACATCAAATTAGGCATGTACTGCATCCATGATCGGTCACAGAACATGTGCTGGTGGGACACAGTGGGCACCAGAAGGCAAACAGTGTACACGTGGATATGCAAGGGTGGGAGTACATGTAGTGCATCAGAGTGCAAGTGTGTGGTTCTGCAAGGACATGCACTCCACATATGCATGTGCACTCAAGTGACCATCAGTGTTCCCTACACATCACATGTGAACATCCACCATGTGTACACCCCAGCATGTCAAACCACAACTATCCCCTCGCACCTGAAAGGAAAACACAACACATGAACAGGCATTGATCAGCAGAACACAACATGTACATAGGATACCACCATTACTATATCAGAGTTGCCATCACTCTGCAGGGCAAGGCAACTATCAACAACAACCCCCCCCTCCCTCACAAATGACCATGACCCACTGAACAACTGCACCTGGGTCATGGAGCCTCCAAACCTCAATTCCACCTGGCCACAGGATCACCTTTACCCTTCGTCACCATCTCCCACCTTGTGTGTAAAAAGATGCCTGAACCCTCAGAATCCACACTCATTTCCAAAATCACAAAATCCAAGGCATAAAAACGAACCCGAACACCCTGCAGTAGATGACTTAACGTAGCAGTACCTCACAAAGGCCAAGTACTACCACAATGATGCAACAACCAAGGTAGCACAGCAAAACAATGTCACGACAGGATGTGAGACATGTGTGGTACATGACATAGGATGATGCACCATAAATGGATGTGTACTGTCACAGGTCCCCTGTACAGGCGCGGGAGTGTCACGAAACAACCACCCCCACCATGTCCCGGGTGCCTGCAAGGTCAAACTCACACAGGCCCCTCAGACCCTGGTGGGGAATGAGGTTCAGGGATATGCAGTCGAGACAGGTGTTGACACACTGGATGACTGGAATGAGTGGCAGGAGAGGGGAGGAGGAATGACACATGAAACTAGGGAATGCACGAAAATATACAACCTGCATGAACACATACACAATCCAAACGAACTTGGACATCATTGTCATGGCCTTCTGTAGTCCAGGCTCAGGAGTGGTACGAACCAACCACCCCCTCTAGGGTTTTGGCGCCTGCAAGTTCGGGGGTTACACAGGCATCCGCAACCCCAGTGGGGAAAGAGGGTCAGGGAACGTTGCTTGGATAGGCACGGGAAGCAGGAACACCGGGTAGAGGGTACAGGTTTCAAAATTGCATAGGATCACGGGTGATTAGGGAGAAAAAAACATACCAAATTGAACCACACATACATCCATGCATCAGTACACTCCCCAGCAAGCCTATGCAGAGCAGTTCGCAAGAAAAACAACAAGACACTTAGCTCTGGTTTTGAGTGCTGGCCTCCTGCCTGCGCACTCTCCGGTCCGGTTACAGGAGCACTGCAATGCTGCAAAGAGAGTCACAGTCAACAACCTGTACGTGCCAATTACACAAAACACAACACCAAACATGCCCCATAGCAACAAACTACTCTACAAACAGACAATCTGTAGTTGATGCTTCGTACCCATATATAACATCACCCCTGTGACGGGTCATACACAGTAAATGCAGTAAGGCAGCCGCTGGTGGGTGCGTGGCAAATGGAACACCAATGTGTCACAATTCACACAACATGCAATGTTCCCTGGGTAAGCAGACAGACCCATATAGCAAGCCATGACTACAGAGCAAGTTGCGTACCACCATGACCGAAACAAAGTTGGCAGTGCATTTATCATGAAGTACGTGGAAAAAACATGCACTGCACCCGAGTATGTCCCTTGCTGTATGTCCCTGTGAGCTGCCCCTTTCCATGTCTCGGAAGGCTACATGGTTGATACAAGTGCCTCAATGGACCTTGGTGTACCGGAGGGTATGTGCCACTGCCCCTGCATGTGTCCCAGACAACCCTACTATCAACAGCCATCAGTCCACAAACACATCTGAGCTGCATTGTGTGCTTCAACACCAATATTCGTCTAAGCTCACCCTCAGTGCTGTGACTAAGCCTGCATGTGCAACTCGCCTGGTGCAAGCTTTGCTGTGTCGTGGCCCCCCTGTGATGCTCACCTTGCCTGGAGTTCCTTGGAACATGTCAGCAGTTCTAGGATGTGGGTCTGCAATCACTGTGCCTCTGCTTGTGCACACATGTGCATGTGGGCACCAACAAACGGGTCCAGAATTCCGTCGTCCAATGGGCCATGTCTGCTGGCAAAGGTGCTCTGGAGGCTCATCCCCCTGCAGAAAGGGCATGAAACACATGATTAATGCTTCAAAATCATCTGTGTGTGTCTCATCAGGCATCTCATTACTTGACCATGTCAGAGCGTCACATCACAAATCACACCATCAGTCCGTCTTTCACCTCCAAAGTGTGGAATACTATCTACAGCATGAATTGCAACAAGCACATGTACAGGAAAGATATGAAACATACTACACAATGCATAGCAATCAATGTCCACATTAATCATGACACACCCCATCTAGCAAAAGCTGAACAGTGGACAATGACACCTAAATCATCCCCACTAGGGGTCTCAACACAAGTCACACAGCACCAGACATGCCACAGATATGACAGTCCAAAGCCCTTGTGTAAAATGCTGTAACACCGAACCATCCTTGTCAGCCCATGGATAAGGGAGGCAGGAGTGGCATATATGAGTCAAGGGCCCCAAGCAGCAAACACATACACAGGACAATCATGAAGGGCCCAGCTGGAACAGTCAGTGGATGCCTTCAAAAGCCACAAAGCACTGCACCGTCACATGAAAGCACAATAGACTAGCAATTTTAAACTAACTCAACTATTAACTAATTACACTAACTATGGAAAACCTACATTACCTATTTAAACCAACTATCAAACAGAAACTTAACTAACTAAACTAAAAGAAAAATCAAAAATGGCCACATACGACCCGGGAGGAGGGGAGGCACCCAGGAGGGGGGAGGTACAGGGTGCTGCTCAACATCCACATGCGATGATGCTGAGCCAAAAAAAAAATCCTCCATGGGCTCAACGCCTGCACAGCACGACCTATGTGGGAGATAGATGGTCGTCCGAGTCTGGCTCATCCTGGAAAAGAGGATGTGGCACAGTAGCCTGGCCACGCCTAGCCACAGCTTGCCCCTCGTCGGCAGCAAGTCTGCCGGACGGGTGAGCCTGGTTCTGTGTGGCGATGTGACGTAGGTCTGCATGCAGAACCTCACGTGATACACGTGCTTCCTCTTGCAAGGTAGCACGTGTAACATGGGGTTCCTCCTGCAAGGCCTGGCTGGACAACCGTTGCACCTCCCAGCAAGCCTGTAGCTCAGCCGAGATGGTACGCTCAAGCTGTGCAAACCTCTCCTCTGCCTGCTGCCTCTGGGACATCATAAGGACACCCAGAGTGGATCTGAGGGAAGCATACTCCTCCCTCTGGGCATCCATGTGCGCCTCTGCGTGAGCAGCAATTGCTTGACGCAGAGACGACATTTCAGCCTGGCGTGCCCTGCCTGAGGCTGCCATGCCCAGCCTGAGCGAGCGGGCTGTGGACCGTGCCGCCTGCTGCTGGAGAAGCACCTGCCTAGCAGTGGGGAGCACAGATGGGGCCACACGCTCCATGCTCTCAGCGATGTTCTCCATTGCTGCCCCCTGCCATTCGGAATTGGCAGTCATGTCTTGCTCCCACTCAGTATACAGCGGTTGCGCGCGGTGACCGTGTTGCCGGGCTTGACCCCTGCGGGACCCAAGGACCGGGGGTCCTCGCTGTGTTGGCACCGCCTGCGGCTGCACGACTACATGCCCCCGTCGACGTGATGTCCCAGGCACATCAGTGACTGGTGTGGAGGGTGACCCTGCGTCCCGATCCACCACGGGCGGAGGAACCAAGACTGTCTGATCCCTCAGTGCAGGTGTCGCAGACAGAGGAGTGTCCACATCAGAATCACTCACCCCTGACACATGGACTTGATGCTCATCCAACTCAACATGGACGTCAGAGTCGTCATCAAGGCTGGACTCATAGGCAGCCAGAGACAAGATGGACTGCAGCACTTGGGGGTTTTCGTGGCCTACCACCCCACGACCCCCACTAGTGCCGGGTTGATGTGGTGTTACCAACACTGTGTCTGGCATGACAACACCATCCTCCGCCTCCATTGCATCATCACCTGAAAAATAGAGAGAAAAAGGTCAATACACATGTCAGAAGCACACGACACACACACACACACACCGACAGCAAAGGCATCCGGCAGACATGTGACACACAACATATGACCTGGCATGCATGCTGGGTCTACTTTGAATAGCTTCTGTGATCAGACCTGTTGAAAGGTGGCAGTTTCCATGGAAGTGGGTCTATGCAGAGCAGAAAATGTGTACGCCACTCACTACCTACATGTACAAGCACTACATGGTGTGTGCCCGGAAATGTGAAAGCAGTGCAATGTCAAATTCAGACATCATGTGCATTGTGCATTCAATGTGTACCATGTCTAGAAGCCAAGCACCCTTCCACCCCAGTACCAAAGCAGGAATGCCTAGCATGGTATCAAAAGGCTGACCATACACCTGTGTATTGACAGGCAGTGTTGACTGGCATCAACAGCTTAATGTGATTCAAATTACAACACTGCAAATGATGCTGGGACAGTGGGCAGGACACATGATGGAAACTCCGGAGGCCGCCCACGTGTGAAGAAGACACAACAAGAGTTGGACAGAGTCATTGGCCATTGAACAGGCTGAGGCCTGTGAGCCACACAGATTGTCAGAGCCTAAACATGTGTGCAACGCAGGACTGAGCCACAGTTGACATGGTAAGGCTGATGAGATGGCAGGCAATGCATGTAACCAAGGACTCATTATACAGTGATCATCCAGTCAAGGACGCATAGGGGCATGCGGCAATGCACATGGAGCATGAATGGGCACTCATGTCCCTGCGGGACATCTGACCCATGCACAGTACAAGTGAGATACCCTGCATCGAGTACTAAGGCTGTACCACACGGCATATGTCTGGCAGATTCTACGCTGGAAGTTAGCATCTACACAGGACACATGAACAAGAAAGTACACATTGGCAAGATTGAAGCAGACCAGTGCAAAGGTGGAACTGGGGTGCAGTGTGGCGGAGGAGGGGCAAGGGAGCATGCCTACATGGAGTCCCGCATGCAGGCAGAGGAGACATGCATGACGGTAGCATTGCATTACTTACACATCAGAACCATGTACACGTCACATGTAGCAGCAATCATGCACAACACATCCCACAAGTGAAACACACACGTCCTCAACAAACACGCATCAACACTCACTGGACTGGGCATCAAAGTCCAGCATCTCTCCCACTCCTTCGACCAATTCAGGTGGTATGAACTCTGCATCGAGAGCCTCATGCGGAGTGAGTTCTTCCTCCTCTGGTGCAGGCCCACCGCCAGTCACCAGAGTCAAGTTGTAATTTGATGCACGCTTGGCCTTAGTGCTGCGCTTGATGTCATTCCAACGCTTTTTGCACTCCTGTGCCGTGCGCACCTCATGGCCGAATGAACTGACATGTTTCACAACATGCTTCCAGTGGGTGTCACGTTGGGCAGCCGTAGTCTGACTATTGGCACCCACTAGCATGTCACGGCTGTGGCCCTGCACGTAGTCCACGAGGAAGTCCAGTTCCTGCTTACAGAAAGGCTTCTTCCTCGACGTGCAGGAGGTCGTGGCTGTGTGTGGGGTCCCAGCCTGTGCTGCAGGTGCAACCTTCCTCCTCTTGGACTGTGGCGCAGACCCTGGCTGGCTAATGCCGCCCTGACCGGTATGGCCAGTGGGTTCGGTGGATTGAGCCAAGGGAGTGGCAGGTGGAGGGATGACCAAAGGCCTGACTTGTGTCAGTGGCAGCTGGGTGCCCACTAATGGACCCTGCGCAGCAACATCAGCTGTGGCAGGGTTATTGACTGCAACGGTCCTGATTGGCAGACTCACAACCGGGGTGCTGTTGGAGGCATCTGCCCCTGCACTTGCCAACACCTGGCTGTTCGGGGCAGCAGATGACATGACTGCCCCAGGGACACGTGTCTTGGTCTGAGCAGCCCGGCCTGCCCCTATGGTTTCCCCCCTGGCCTGTTGGAGATCTACCAAGGGCTCTTCAAGTGCCAACGCAGCCTGCGCTGGCAGACCCTGAGCCTGGGTGGCGGTGTCCACAGCTGCACCTGCAGCTACCACTACCCTTGGGCCCGTGGCAGTCGATGGAACGGACTGCCGGGTCATATGGGTGCCAGTGCCAGATGCAGGAGCTGCATCCCCCGGAACCACAGGGGGTGGTGGCATGGCTGCACCGACACATGGCACAACATTGTGCTCAAGTGGCGCACCCCTGCCTCTTCCCCCTCTGTGGCTGCCCTGGACACCCTGGAGTCCCCCTACTCCCTGGTCACCACGGCCACGTCCCCGACCACGCCCGCCACGAGGAGTACGCCCAGCTGAGGCGCCCCTCACCTTTGGTGGCCTCCCAACCATGGCACAGATGTAGTAGTGCTGGCACAGATGGAGTGGTGCCAATGGGAGGTGTACACCACAATTGACCTGGGCAATTGGGGTGAAGGGGGTGGGAAGCAAGATGTTAACAGCCCCCCTGCACCTGCAAGGCTGTATGTGACCCCGGTGATGTGGTAACGGGTCACGCAACGCTCAGGCACCCCAAAACTGCAGTAAAACCATGCACGCAACCCTGCAGCCTACGTGCGTGGATTCAACCTCCCGCAGTACGCGGTGGCACCCAGTAACACGAATAACGCATACGCGTGGGACACGCAGGCTACTATGACATCGAAAATGGGTGCGATACACAGGGGCACCCACAGTGGGAAAAAGAGCGTGTGCGACTCACCGTCTGACTAGCGCGATGCAGAAAAACACGCGTAGCCAATACCCCCGCCAAAAGAAGAGATACGTCCTTGATAGCTGTGAAGTTGTGATGGCGCGCGAAACAACAGGAAGCAGCAACACACGTCGGTCTCCACGAAAGGCACGTACAGCGAACTGCTGGGCCCGCTCACCTTTAACCCGTGCTGAGGGAAATGCACGCGCGCGTCACGTCACTTACGCGCAATGGCCCTTTCCTCGTATTACATGCGGACGTGCAGTTTTTCATGCACGCTTACGCGCATGGGCCCTTTCCTCGTATTACATGCGGACGTGCAGTTTCCACGTGCGCTTATACGCATGGGCCCTTTCCTCGTATTACACGCGGACGTGCAGTTTTTCACGCGCGCTGAAATGCCCATGCACGTCTGTACGCGTCACGTCACAGGGGCGCTTGCGCTTGAGGGGCCTTCTGTCCAATGAAAATGCGTATGCGTGCAGACGCGCTTAGGCGCTAAGGGCCTTTCCTCGAATTACACATTGACGTGCAGATTTTTCATGTGCCAAATCACTCCGTATCAAGCTGGCCACGCGTAAGCACACGGAAGACCACGCTCCTGCCCAGAAGGCCGAACTACTGCCCCCCAGAGCCCTGAGCACGCTCCCACCTGCCATCTGCTGCTGGCTGACTGCCTGCTGCCCACGTGCCCTGCCATTTGCTGCCTGCACATCAGCCAGGGGTGCTGTTGCTGTGACCACCCCTGCTGGAACCGAAGACTCCCGACTGGGATTCCATCGCTCCACAGCCCAGCCCCAGGACCCAGTTGCCCACCCACTCCTGCCTCTGGGGTTGTCATGTCGGGGCAAACACCATCTGGGACCACTGACAACCCCCAGCCAGAGAGGCAGAGGGGCACCAGCTTCAGTGCCACCGAAGTTGGTGTCCTGGTGGAGCAAGTCCTGGGGCAGTATGATGCCCTCTTCGGAAGTTCCCGCGCCGACAAGGAAGGACGGACTCGGATCTGGACTGACATCGTGACTGCCATCAACGCGGAGGGGGTGGCAGTCCGCGGCTTACAACATGTCAAGAAGCGCTGGGAGGACTTCAGGTCCAGGACCCTGAACAAGGCCCGGCGCCTCTTGAAGGCAGCAGATGCCAAGGGGCGCCGGGGCCACTTGTCGGAAGAACAGATGAGGGACCTGGAACGCATATCCCCAGCGCTCCTCGTCCAGGTCCTTGAGAAGCAGACCCATCTGGAGTCGAGCGGTGAGTGTACATGCATCCTGATTGTGAGCAGTGCGTGTGGTGATTATTCAGAAGTGTGCAGGTTGCACATCTGTTTGTATGGGGTCGAGTATGGGTGGGGGTGTACAGGGCCATGGGGCTGACACATGCGAGGGCTGTAATGTGTGAGACATGGATGGTGCTTGTGTGTGTAGGCTTGCATGCCAAATGCAGTTGTGTGGGCACACATGTTTGGATGAATGTGTATGTAAGTAGACATGTCCGTGATGTCACGCATGTATGTTGTTTTTGGCTGCATGTATCAGCACTGTGTACATGTGCATGTGTGTGTATTTGACAAGGGTGCAACAGTGATGCAACATGGATGCCTGTGACAGCGGTATGTGGAAGCCTGATTGGCAGATGTGACATGGATGCCCGTCTGAACACTGCGACACTTGGCAGAGGTGTACACATGCATGCAAGTGTGGTGGTGTGTGTACATGTGTGGTGTACTTCCTGTGTTGCATGTGATGTCTGGCTCACCTTTGGCTGCTCATGCTGTTGTATGTGTATGGATGGTGGTGGCAGTTGCGATATGGCTGTGGTATGGCTCATGTGTGCGAGTTGTAATGACATGTGTGTTGGGGATTGTGATGACATGTCTGAGGTTTGCCAATGCCACTCATGTACAACTGTCATGTGTGTATGTGTCCATTGTACAGTGCCCTGATGCCTGTGTTTTGTTTCTCCCTGTCTGCAGCGTCAACTGATGAAGAGGGCGGAGAAGGTGCTGTGGAGCACAGCGGCGGGGATCCCACCGCCAGCCGGAGATGCAAGGCCTGGCTCCCCTCCCATGTTGTCATCTCGTTGGGGAGTGAGGAGTCCGGTGCCGCGTCCCAGGCCGCAGCTGCCGGGGGGAGGTCCAAGAGGCGGAGGTTGGAGTTGGACTCCTCGGCAGCAGAAGGGGCAGCTGGGACCCCACAGGGCCCAACAGGGGAAGATGGCAGGGAGTCATCCAGGTTGGTGGGGGGTTTGGTGGAGGAGGAGGCCGTGCAAGCACCAGAGACGGGGTCTGGAGGTGGGGATCCCACTGGTGCTAGTGGTGCAGTGCAGGACCAGGGACAGGAGGCAGCACAGGCCGCCGCGGAGGTGCCTGTGTGCAATCCTGCCCCTGATCCTGTCCCTGCATCATCTTGCACCAGCAGGGATGCCTACGTCCAGACCCGTTTTCAGGCAGGGGATGAGCTTACATCAACTGGCCTTCCTCTGCCTGCGGACGTGGCTATCCAGGTCCAGGTTGAGCCTGTCCTGGCTGGTGTGGCGTTGCGTCAACGGGCCATGCGAGGTGACCTGCAGTCTTTTCATGAAGAGACTGCAAGTCATCTCGAATGGCTCGTTGACCACGTCAGCCTGCTGGGACAGGTCACCCAGGCCGGATTCCTCCGTCTGATGGGGCTTGCTCCGACCCCCTCCTCTACTGGACCCCCTACTTGCCAGTCGTCCTCTGTGCCATCTTCCCACCCATCAGTCACCAGGGTGCCCTGTGGAGCTGCCTCTGACGGTGCGGCCAGGCTGGTGGAGGAGGCATCCCTGCCACAGTCGGGAGTCGGACGTCCAGCAGGGGTGGCCACATCAACGTCTGCACCCCAGCCGGCGGTGGATGTGCAGGCAGCAGGAGGCAGTGCACGGGCAGAGGAACAGCAGCAGCAGCAATGTGGTGGGAGCCATGAAGGCTCGGGGCCTTCAACATCGGAGGGGCAGGCATCGGCCGGAGGGCAGGAGGACCCAGGACAGAGAGTGTCTTCCGTGTTGCAGCGGTTGGGCCACGCCATAGATGCAGAGCGGCAGCGGGCAGAAGAGGCATGGCTCACAATGGTCAGGGCAGAGAACTCCATACGGAGGGCCCTGAGGCGGGCCGAGTGCCTCGAGGCAATCCGCAGGGGTTTGGAGGTGGAGACGTCGACGGCCCTGCGGACCCTCGGGGCCATGGAGGAGGACCGCCTCTGGGACATTGAGGAGGAGTTCGATGATGCCCTGGCCCGGGACATCCACAAGTGAGCCGTGAAACTAGCCCGCTGCCCTTGTACATAGTTATGTAGGTAGTGTTAGGTTTCATTTTTGTTTTTATTTTATTTGGACCTTTCGGACATTGGCCACATTTTTGTATATAGTTTATTTTATTAGTTAGTGTAGTTAGATAGGTTTCCTTTATTTTGTTGGGATAATGGACTCTGGCTTGTTCCCATGTACATAGTTCACAGTTGGATTGTATTTTTTTTTCACTTTTTAACCATGGAGCAATGGCTTTCTTTTTTATTTCCCATTGGATTTTGTTTTGTGGACATTGACTTTGGACAACATTACTTTGGAATTTTATTTTTGGTTTTGCTTTTTTTAACGGACATGCTTCTTTTCATTTTTGTACATTCACATTTCTGTTTCTTCATTTTTTATTCTATTTATGTTTCCTTTAATACATATTTTTTTGGTGAACTTCAATGTGTGGTATCTCATTGGTTTCATGCATTTCATGATATGTGTTTTGAGATTCACTTACACCCATTGGGTGTATGTGAGGGAAATGTGTTTGTTTCGGAACTTGCAATTGGTGTTCTGTGATGTAATTGCAAATTATGAGTGGGTGGATGCAATACTCGGGTGGGTGTTTTGCATTTGGAGGCTGACCATAGGGACCAGGGATCTAGATTGTGATGACATGTTGGCTGGGGAACATGAGTTGCACATGGGTGGGGGCCTGCTGGCAGGTGCCCCACGGTGCTGGGGGGTGGGGGTGGTGGGGAACATGAGTTGGACATGGGTGGGGGCCTGCTGGCTGGTGCCCCACAGTGCTGGGGGGTGGGGGTGCTGGGAGACATGGGTGGGGGCCTGGTGGAGGCTGCCCCTGGTGACTGGGGGGGTGGGGGTGGTGGGAGACATGGGTGGGGGCCTGGTGGAGACTGCCCCTGGTGGCTGGGGGGTGGGGGTGGTGTGAGACATGGGTGGGGGCCTGGTGGAGGCTTCCCCTGCACTGCTGGGGGGTGGGGTGGTGGGGAACATGCGTTGGACATGGGTGGGGCCTGCTGGCAGGTGCCCCACAGTGCTGGGGGGTGGGGGTGGTGGGAGACATGGGTGGGGGCCTGGTGGAGGCTGCCCCTGGTGACTGGGGGGGTGGGGGTGGTGGGAGACATGGGTGGGGGCCTGGTGGAGGCTGCCCCTGGTGGCTGGGGGGGTGGGGGTGCTGGGAGACATGGGTGGGGGCCTGGTGGTGGCTGCCCCTGCACTGCTGGGGGGTGGGGGTGGTGGGGAACATGCGTTGGACATGGGTGGGGCCTGCTGGCAGATGCCCCACAGTGCTGGGGGGTGGGGGCGGTGGGGAACATGAGTTGGACATTGGTGCGGGCCTACTGGCAGGTGCCCCACAGTGCTGGGGGGTGGGGGTGCTGGGAGACATGGGTGGGGGCCTGGTGGAGGCTGCCCCTGCACTGCTGGGGGGTGGGGGGGGGGTGGGAGACATGGGTGGGGACCTGGTGGTGGGTGCCCCTGCACTGCTGGGGGGTGGGGGTGGTGGGAGACATGGGTGGGGGCCTGGTGGAGGCTGCCCCTGGTGACTGGGGGTGGGGGTGGTGGGAGACATGGGTGGGGCCTGGTGGAGGCTGCCCCTGGTGGCTGAGGGTGGGGGTGGTGTGAGACATGGGTGGGAGCCTTTTGGAAGCTGCCCCTGCACTGCTGGGGGGTGGGGGTGGTGGGAGACATGGGTGGGGGCCTGGTGGAGGCTGCCCCTGGTGACTGAGGGGGTGGGGGTGCTGGGAGACATGGGTGGGGGCCTGGTGGAGGCTGCCCCTGGTGGCTGGGGGGTGGGGTGCTGGGAGACATGGGTGGGGGCCTGGTGGTGGGTGCCCCTGCACTGGTGTGGGGTGGGGGTGGTGGGAGACATGGGTGGGGGCCTGGTGGAGGCTGCCCCTGGTGACTGGGGGGTGGGGTTGGTGGGAGACATGGGTGGGGGCCTGGTGGAGGCTGCCCCTGGTGACTGGGGGGGTGGGGGTGGTGGGAGACATGGGTGGGGGCCTGGTGGAGGCTGCCCCTGGTGACTGGGAGGGTGGGGGTGCTGGGAGACATGGGTGGGGGCCTGGTGGAGGCTGCCTCTGGTGGCTGGGGGTGGGGGTGCTGGGAGACATGGGTGGGGGCCTGGTGGTGGCTGCCCCTGCACTGCTGGGGGGTGGGGGTGGTGGGGAACATGCGTTGGACATGGGTGGGGGCCTGCTGGCAGGTGCCCCACAGTGCTGGGGGGTGGGGGTGGTGGGGAACATGAGTTGGACATGGGTGGGGGCCTGCTGGCAGGTGCCCCACAGTGCTGGGGGTGGTGGGGAACATGAGTTGGACATGGGTGGGGGCCTGCTGGCAGGTGCCCCACGGTGCTGGGGGGTGGGGGTGGTGGGGAACATGCGTTGGACATGGGTGGGGCCTGCTGGCAGATGCCCCACAATGCTGGGGGTGGGGGTGCTGGGAGACATGGGTGGGGGCCTGGTGGAGGCTGCCCCTGGTGGCTGGGGGGTGGGGTGCTGGGAGACATGGGTGGGGGCCTGGTGGTGGGTGCCCCTGCACTGCTGAGGGGTGGGGGTGGTGGGAGACATGGGTGGGGGCCTGGTGGAGGCTGTCACTGGTGGCTGGGGGGTGGGGGTGGTGTGAGACATGGGTGGGGGCCTGGTGGAGGCTACCCCTGCACTGCTGGGGGGTGGGGGTGGTTGGGAACATGCGTTGGACATGGGTGGGGCCTGTTGGCAGGTGCCCCACAGTGCTGGGGGGTGGGGGTGGTGGGAGACATGAGTGGGGGCCTGGTGGAGGCTGCCCCTGGTGACTGGGGGGTTGGGGGTGGTGGGAGACATGGGTGGGGGCCTGGTGGAGGCTGCCCCTGGTGGCTGGGGGGTGAGGGTGCTGGGAGACATGGGTGAGGGCCTGGTGGTGGCTGCCCCTGCACTGCTGGGGGGTGGGGGTGGTGGGGAACATGCGATGGACATGGGTGGGGGCCTGCTGGCAGGTGCCCCACAGTGCTGGGAGGTGGGGGTGGTGGGGAACATGAGTTGGACATGGGTGGGGGCCTGCTGGCAGGTGCCCCACGGTGCTGGGGGGTGGGGGTGGTGGGGAACATGAGTTGGACATGGGTGGGGG
Source organism: Ambystoma mexicanum (assembly GCF_040938575.1). Taxonomy (NCBI): domain Eukaryota; kingdom Metazoa; phylum Chordata; class Amphibia; order Caudata; family Ambystomatidae; genus Ambystoma; species Ambystoma mexicanum. The sequence continues at coordinate 811,453,412 of NC_090932.1, forward strand.
CCTGCTGGCAGGTGCCCCACAGTGCTGGGGGGTGGGGGTGCTGAGAGACATGGGTGGGGGCCAGGTGGAGGCTGCCCCTGGTGGCTTCGGGGTGGGGGTGCTGGGAGACATGGGTGGGGGCCTGGTGGTGGGTGCCCCTGCACTGCTGGGGGGTGGGGGTGGTGGGAGACATGGGTGGGGGCCTGGTGGAGGCTGCCCCTGGTGACTGGGGGTGCAGGTGGACATGCGTTGGTGGGCAGTAGTGCAAGTTGACATGTGGGTTGGCTGGGGGTCATGGCCATGGTGAATGGTGTGCCTGCAGGACATGTGCAGGGTAGGCCCCTGTGGTGTGAGCCACCTGCAGGGGCCGTGGAGGGTGTAGAGGGAACACCTGGGAGGACCCACACGTGCAATTCACGTGTGGTGCTCCCCGCGCACCCCTGTAATACACGTACCTTGATGGAATTGCGTGTGGAACTTCCCGCGCACCCCTGGAATACACGTACCCTTCTGAAATCGCGTGTGGCACTTCCTGCGCACCCCTGAGATACGCGTACCCTGCTCGCACGGGCCAAATCGCGTGTGTAAATTCCCGCGCACCCCTGAGATACGCGTACCCTGCGGAAATCGCGTGTGGCACTTCCCGCGCACCCCTGAGATACGCGTACCCCCAATCGCATGTGGAAATTCCCGCGCACCCCTGAAATACACGTACCCTGCTGAAATCGCCTGTGGCACTTCCTGCGCACCCCTGAGATACGCATACCCTGCTCGCACGGGCCCAATCGCGTGTGGAAATTCCCGCGCACCCCTGAGATACGCGTACCCTACGGAAATCGTGTGTGGAACTTCCCGCGCACCCCTGAAATACGCGTACCCTGCTCGCACGGGGCCAATCGCGTGAGGTACTTCCCGCGCACCCCAGTGATACACGTAGCCCGCTTGCCGTGCTGGTACTGGGTTAGCGCAGCCCTTTGCGCTGGATTAGGTATATTGATGGTTTTTCCCTGCGCGAGAGGCGTTCTTGGGGGCGTAACTGGCGCTGCTGCAGGGTCGCTGCACCACTGTGCGCCACAGCTGGTTTTGGTGGCTGGAATCCATGAATACGCTGTGCGCGGAAATGGATTTTAGCGCATGCGGCTGGCGCAGGGATTCGCACGCGCACACTGTGCGCCAGCCGCGTGCGCCACTTGTGCGCTGAATTCTATGAATTACCCCCTGAGTCTTGTTACTGGCAGCGGTGCAATTCATAGCCCCCTGCATGTAATATAACATTTGATTCAAATGTGATTACTAATAAAAAACACATTCTATATTGTTTCCATGTGTTTTGTGATTGACATTTATTTCTAGAAACAAGTAAGCCTTGGCACAAATAACGTCCGGAATGCCCACGACACGACCCCACGCAAAGCAGATACAGCCACATATACCAACCTTTGTGCAGTCTGCATCCCTGCCACCATGCACCCTGTTAATACTGTGGGCTGGTCCCCCGGAATCAAGGCAGCACCCCGGTGACACTGCATACCGTCCCTCGTAACTCCCAACTGCACCCTCATAAAATGTGTTACATGTCAGGTAACTCATGTCGGCCCCCAGTAAATCTGCATACACGCACCCCTAACGTCAATCGGCATTTCAACTGCATGCCGGCATCCCTAAATTCCTGACTGAAACTTTACATCTGCGTGTTTGCACGGTTTCCTATGCAATTGGGACATTGCGGATCCTTTCATGTGGCGGTAGGATCGCAAGCTTTGCATGCTTCTTCACACAATGTGACATCGTGCGGTCAGATCCATCCTTGTGTTTGTGCATTGCTAGCCATGTGAGTACTTTTCTTAGCTTGTCCCTCCACACGCCCACTTAAGTCCTTGTTCGTCCTCATTCTACATAGGGAATGGGGAATATATATAAGCCGCCACTATTTATTTCCTTGCGTAGGCCCGTCCCACACTTTGCATGGAGTCTCGCGCAGGATGCCCGAATACACGCAAAGATGTGACAGGCCAGCTCAATGTCCCCGCAAAATCCCAGAAAGGCACACAAAGTCCATTGCATGTATCGCTGTAAGGTGTTTGCACGTTGATGAGTGCACAAAGTCAATCTTCAGCACACAAAATATTCTGTAAATCAAGCCCTAAGTCTTTAAAACCTGGAATGTTCTGGAGAAAAACAATGCACAGTTGTAATACTTGAGATTTCTCAAAAACATATTGATTGTTGTTGTTAGATCACTACTTTGTAGTGAATATCTGAATTGCATTCACCTCATCTCTTCTTATTTTCCTCAAGTTTTTTAGTCGGAAAATAATTGTACTCAGATTAATATAGTGACATGCAGTGCACAAAGGATTCAGCGGTATTACCCCAAATTCAGATCAAATTCACCATACGGTACCATTGTAGGGAAAAAGGCCAGCAGAGGTGCACGGGTGTCCCCCGCAGTCTTGTTACCTACAATGGTACCGGGTGGTTGCAGGGGTGTCCCGTAATTTGTGTACACAAAGTTGGACCAAACAAAAGGACACTGCAGCGCTGGTTCACAACTACATAAGTGAAGGAAACTGGCGTAGCATGGAGATGGGAGAATCGGCACACAACGAGGTGTGCCACCAACAGGTAAGTCAGCCAGGGGCAGGTGGGGTTTCACTGCAGCGCGCATTGTGTTAGCAAAAACAAACTCCTCTCCTGAGCACACTCGTAGAGCTTGGGAGCGGTGCAGCCTACTTTCAATGACGCAGGGTTTTTCATGCATACCACCGTTGTGAGCGTGGTGCTCTGGCAGTGACAGCATTAGCGTTTCTTAACATGCCTATGCAGAGGCGCCAGGTACTGCCAACTGTGGTGCTGTGTGAAAATGCACTCCCCTGTGGGAAACCCAACAGAGTCGGTGGGGCCCACTTCTCTCATGACAGAGTGCCACTTGGGGGAGTCCTGGTCGTGTGTGTCACTTCCTGAAAGGTGTGCCTGAAAAAGGTGTGCATGCTTTGGTAATATAAAGCATTCGCAGGGGCACTTTTTTTGCATGGAGCACCCTTCTGTTCAATTGAGTTCTCCCTGTGAAATGCTTGGCCTCTATATTTTCAGGTGCCCAAATACCATTTTACAGAAGGTGGCTTGAGGCCCTTTCTGTAATACTAATTGAGACCTGGGGAGTGTCATGGCACATCTTCATTGGCCAATTTCCAGCCTACACTATCTGGTATGGTTAGGAAATTCCATAAATGGCCCTCCTCCCGCCCACACCATTAAGTCTTTCCCAAGCTGCACCTGACAGGGGAGGCCCGGGCACAGTGAACCCACTATCCCCCATCCGTGCTCCTTACCGTAAATGGGGCCTGGGTTCTTCACTACCACTGCCACTCACTCACCTTTCCGGGCCATGCCCAGCAGAAACAGCACAGCTGCAATCTAAGCCCTGCCCCTCCCTCTCATCCCGCTGTTCATGGTTGCTGGGAACCAGTGATTGTTTTTTTTCCCTTCACCCTAAAGGATGATAATAGCTTTATCGACCATGCCCTTCTGGGTATACTGCAAGTTATGTGCCTGTGAACCTTATTAAACACACTCTCTGCACTCAAGCATCTTACTAAGTCTTCAGAGTCCATCACTCCCAGTGCGGACCCCAGGCTAGGTCTATAAAGCTTACATTGAGTCCCCGTCCAATCTTCCGTATAGCAGGAGGCAGTGCATGGGCAGAGGCACAGCAGCAGCAGCAACGTGGTGGGAGCCATGAAGGCTCGGGGCCTTCAACATCGGAGGGGCAGGCATCGGCCGGAGGGCAGGAGGACCTAGGACAGAGAGTGTCTTCCGTGTTGCAGCGGTTGGGCCACGCCATAGATGCGGAGCGGCAGCGGGCAGAAGAGGCATGGCTCACAATGGTCAGGGCAGAGAACTCCATGCGGAGGGCCCTGAGGCGGGCCGAGTGCCTCGAGGCAATCCGCAGGGGTTTGGAGGTGGAGACGTCGACGGCCCTGCGGACCCTCGGGGCCATGGAGGAGGACCGCCTCTGGGACATTGAGGAGGAGTTCGATGATGCCCTGGCCCGGGACATCCACAAGTGAGCCGTGAAACTAGCCCGCTGCCCTTGTACATAGTTATGTAGGTAGTGTTAGGTTTCATTTTTGTTTTTATTTTATTTGGACCTTTCGGACATTGGCCACATTTTTGTATATAGTTTATTTTATTAGTTAGTGTAGTTAGATAGGTTTCCTTTATTTTGTTGGGATAATGGACTCTGGCTTGTTCCCATGTACATAGTTCACAGTTGGATTGTATTTTTTTTTCACTTTTTAACCATGGAGCAATGGCTTTCTTTTTTATTTCCCATTGGATTTTGTTTTGTGGACATTGACTTTGGACAACATTACTTTGGAATTTTATTTTTGGTTTTGCTTTTTTTAACGGACATGCTTCTTTTCATTTTTGTACATTCACATTTCTGTTTCTTCATTTTTTATTCTATTTATGTTTCCTTTAATACATATTTTTTTGGTGAACTTCAATGTGTGGTATCTCATTGGTTTCATGCATTTCATGATATGTGTTTTGAGATTCACTGACACCCATTGGGTGTATGTGAGGGAAATGTGTTTGTTTCGGAACTTGCAATTGGTGTTCTGTGATGTAATTGCAAATTATGAGTGGGTGGATGCAATACTCGGGTGGGTGTTTTGCATTTGGAGGCTGACCATAGGGACCAGGGATCTAGATTGTGATGACATGTTGGCTGGGGAACATGAGTTGCACATGGGTGGGGGCCTGCTGGCAGGTGCCCCACGGTGCTGGGGGGTGGGGGTGGTGGGGAACATGAGTTGGACATGGGTGGGGGCCTGCTGGCTGGTGCCCCACAGTGCTGGGGGGTGGGGGTGCTGGGAGACATGGGTGGGGGCCTGGTGGAGGCTGCCCCTGGTGACTGGGGAGGTGGGGGTGGTGGGAGACATGGGTGGGGGCCTGGTGGAGACTGCCCCTGGTGGCTGGGGGGTGGGGGTGGTGTGAGACATGGGTGGGGGCCTGGTGGAGGCTTCCCCTGCACTGCTGGGGGGTGGGGTGGTGGGGAACATGCGTTGGACATGGGTGGGGCCTGCTGGCAGGTGCCCCACAGTGCTGGGGGGTGGGGGTGGTGGGAGACATGGGTGGGGGCCTGGTGGAGGCTGCCCCTGGTGACTGGGGGGGTGGGGGTGGTGGGAGACATGGGTGGGGGCCTGGTGGAGGCTGCCCCTGGTGGCTGGGGGGTGGGGGTGCTGGGAGACATGGGTGGGGGCCTGGTGGTGGCTGCCCCTGCACTGCTGGGGGGTGGGGGTGGTGGGGAACGTGCGTTGGACATGGGTGGGGCCTGCTGGCAGATGCCCCACAGTGCTGTGGGGTGGGGGCGGTGGGGAACATGAGTTGGACATTGGTGCGGGCCTACTGGCAGGTGCCCCACAGTGCTGGGGGGTGGGGGTGCTGGGAGACATGGGTGGGGGCCTGGTGGAGGCTGCCCCTGCACTGCTGGGGGGTGGGGGTGGTGGGAGACATGGGTGGGGGCCTGGTGGTGGTGCCCCTGCACTGCTGGGGGGTGGGGGTGGTGGGAGACATGGGTGGGGGCCTGGTGGAGGCTGCCCCTGGTGACTGGGGGGTGGGGGTGGTGGGAGACATGGGTGGGGCCTGGTGGAGGCTGCCCCTGGTGGCTGAGGGTGGGGGTGGTGTGAGACATGGGTGGGAGCCTTTTGGAAGCTGCCCCTGCACTGCTGGGGGGTGGGGGTGGTGGGAGACATGGGTGGGGGCCTGGTGGAGGCTGCCCCTGGTGACTGAGGGGGTGGGGGTGCTGGGAGACATGGGTGGGGGCCTGGTGGAGGCTGCCCCTGGTGGCTGGGGGTGGGGTGCTGGGAGACATGGGTGGGGGCCTGGTGGTGGGTGCCCCTACACTGCTGTGGGGTGGGGGTGGTGGGAGACATGGGTGGGGGCCTGGTGGAGGCTGCCCCTGGTGACTGGGGGGTGGGGGTGGTGGGAGACATGGGTGGGGGCCTGGTGGAGGCTGCCTCTGGTGACTGGGGGGTGGGGGTGGTGGGAGACATGGGTGGGGGCCTGGTGGAGGCTGCCCCTGGTGACTGGGAGGGTGGGGGTGCTGGGAGACATGGGTGGGGGCCTGGTGGAGGCTGCCTCTGGTGGCTGGGGGTGGGGGTGCGGGGAGACATGGGTGGGGGCCTGGTGGTGGCTGCCCCTGCACTGCTGGGGGGTGGGGGTGGTGGGGAACATGCGTTGGACATGGGTGGGGGCCTGCTGGCAGGTGCCCCACAGTGCTGGGGGGTGGGGGTGGTGGGGAACATGAGTTGGACATGGGTGGGGGCCTGCTGGCAGGTGCCCCACAGTGCTGGGGGTGGGGGTGGTGGGGAACATGAGTTGGACATGGGTGGGGGCCTTCTGGCAGGTGCCCCACGGTGCTGGGGGGTGGGGGTGGTGGGGCACATGCGTTGGACATGGGTGGGGCCTGCTGGCAGATGCCCCACAATGCTGGGGGTGGGGGTGCTGGGAGACATGGGTGGGGGCCTGGTGGTGGGTGCCCCTGCACTGCTGAGGGGTGGGGGTGGTGGGAGACATGGGTGGGGGCATGGTGGAGGCTGTCACTGGTGGCTGGGGGGTGGGGGTGGTGTGAGACATGGGTGGGGGCCTGGTGGAGGCTACCCCTGCACTGCTGGGGGGTGGGGGTGGTTGGGAACATGCGTTGGACATGGGTGGGGCCTGCTGGCAGGTGCCCCACAGTGCTGGGGGGCGGCGGGTGGTGGGAGACATGGGTGGGGGCCTGGTGGAGGCTGCCCCTGGTGACTGGGGGGTGGGGGTGGTGGGAGACATGGGTGGGGGCCTGGTGGAGGCTGCCCCTGGTGGCTGGGGGGTGGGGGTGCTGGGAGACATGGGTGAGGGCCTGGTGGTGGCTGCCCCTGCACTGCTGGGGGGTGGGGGTGGTGGGGAACATGCGATGGACATGGGTGGGGGCCTGCTGGCAGGTGCCCCACAGTGCTGGGGGGTGGGGGTGGTGGGGAACATGAGTTGGACATGGGTGGGGGCCTGCTGGCAGGTGCCCCACGGTGCTGGGGGGTGGGGGTGGTGGGGAACATGAGTTGGACATGGGTGGGGGCCTGCTGGCAGGTGCCCCACAGTGCTGGGGGGTGGGGGTGCTGAGAGACATGGGTGGGGGCCAGGTGGAGGCTGCCCCTGGTGGCTGCGGGGTGGGGGTGCTGGGAGACATGGGTGGGGGCCTGGTGGTGGGTGCCCCTGCACTGCTGGGGGGTGGGGGTGGTGGGAGACATGGGTGGGGGCCTGGCGGAGGCTGCCCCTGGTGACTGGGGGTGCAGGGGGACATGCGTTGGTGGGCAGTAGTGCAAGTTGACATGTGGGTTGGCTGGGGGTCATGGCCATGGTGGATGGTGTGCCTGCAGGACATGTGCAGGGTAGGCCCCTGTGGTGTGAGCCACCTGCAGGGGCCGTGGAGGGTGTAGAGGGAACACCTGGGAGGACCCACACGTGCAATTCACGTGTGGTGCTCCCCGCGCTCCCCTGTAATACACGTACCTTGATGGAATCGCGTGTGGAACTTCCCGCGCACCCCTGGAATACACGTACCCTTCTGAAATCGCGTGTGGCACTTCCTGCGCACCCCTGAGATACGCGCACCCTGCTCGCACGGGCCCAATCGCATGTGGAAATTCCCGCGCACCCCTGAGATACGCGTACCCTGCAGAAATCGCGTGTGGCACTTCCTGCGCACCCCTGAGATACGCGTACCCTGCTCGCACGGGCCCAATCGCGTGTGGAAATTCCCGCGCACCCCTGAGATACGCGTACCCTACGGAAATCGTGTGTGGAACTTCCCGCGCACCCCTGAAATACGCGTACCCTGCTCGCACGGGGCCAATCGCGTGAGGTACTTCCCGCGCACCCCAGTGATACACGTAGCCCGCTTGCCGTGCTGGTACTGGGTTAGCGCAGCCCTTTGCGCTGGATTAGGTATATTGATGGTTTTTCCCTGCGCGAGAGGCGTTCTTGGGGGCGTAACTGGCGCTGCTGCAGGGTCGCTGCACCACTGTGCGCCACAGCTGGTTTTGGTGGCTGGAATCCATGAATACGCTGTGCGCGGAAATGGATTTTAGCGCATGCGGCTGGCGCAGGGATTCGCACGCGCACACTGTGCGCCAGCCGCGTGCGCCACTTGTGCGCTGAATTCTATGAATTACCCCCTGAGTCTTGTTACTGGCAGCGGTGCAATTCATAGCCCCCTGCATGTAATATAACATTTGATTCAAATGTGATTACTAATAAAAAACACATTCTATATTGTTTCCATGTGTTTTGTGATTGACATTTATTTCTAGAAACAAGTAAGCCTTGGCACAAATAACGTCCGGAATGCCCACGACACGACCCCACGCAAAGCAGATACAGCCACATATACCAACCTTTGTGCAGTCTGCATCCCTGCCACCATGCACCCTGTTAATACTGTGGGCTGGTCCCCCGGAATCAAGGCAGCACCCCGGTGACACTGCATACCGTCCCTCGTAACTCCCAACTGCACCCTCATAAAATGTGTTACATGTCAGGTAACTCATGTCGGCCCCCAGTAAATCTGCATACACGCACCCCTAACGTCAATCGGCATTTCAACTGCATGCCGGCATCCCTAAATTCCTGACTGAAACTTTACATCTGCGTGTTTGCACGGTTTCCTATGCAATTGGGACATTGCGGATCCTTTCATGTGGCGGTAGGATCGCAAGCTTTGCATGCTTCTTCACACAATGTGACATCGTGCGGTCAGATCCATCCTTGTGTTTGTGCATTGCTAGCCATGTGAGTACTTTTCTTAGCTTGTCCCTCCACACGCCCACTTAAGTCCTTGTTCGTCCTCATTCTACATAGGGAATGGGGAATATATATAAGCCGCCACTATTTATTTCCTTGCGTAGGCCCGTCCCACACTTTGCATGGAGTCTCGCGCAGGATGCCCGAATACACGCAAAGATGTGACAGGCCAGCTCAATGTCCCCGCAAAATCCCAGAAAGGCACACAAAGTCCATTGCATGTATCGCTGTAAGGTGTTTGCACGTTGATGAGTGCACAAAGTCAATCTTCAGCACACAAAATATTCTGTAAATCAAGCCCTAAGTCTTTAAAACCTGGAATGTTCTGGAGAAAAACAATGCACAGTTGTAATACTTGAGATTTCTCAAAAACATATTGATTGATGTTGTTAGATCACTACTTTGTAGTGAATATCTGAATTGCATTCACCTCATCTCTTCTTATTTTCCTCAAGTTTTTTAGTCGGAAAATAATTGTACTCAGATTAATATAGTGACATGCAGTGCACAAAGGATTCAGCGGTATTACCCCAAATTCAGATCAAATTCACCATACGGTACCATTGTAGGGAAAAAGGCCAGCAGAGGTGCACGGGTGTCCCCCGCAGTCTTGTTACCTACAATGGTACCGGGTGGTTGCAGGGGTGTCCCGTAATTTGTGTACACAAAGTTGGACCAAACAAAAGGACACTGCAGCGCTGGTTCACAACTACATAAGTGAAGGAAACTGGCGTAGCATGGAGATGGGAGAATCGGCACACAACGAGGTGTGCCACCAACAGGTAAGTCAGCCAGGGGCAGGTGGGGTTTCACTGCAGCGCGCATTGTGTTAGCAAAAACAAACTCCTCTCCTGAGCACACTCGTAGAGCTTGGGAGCGGTGCAGCCTACTTTCAATGACGCAGGGTTTTTCATGCATACCACCGTTGTGAGCGTGGTGCTCTGGCAGTGACAGCATTAGCGTTTCTTAACATGCCTATGCAGAGGCGCCAGGTACTGCCAACTGTGGTGCTGTGTGAAAATGCACTCCCCTGTGGGAAACCCCACAGAGTCGGTGGGGCCCACTTCTCTCATGACAGAGTGCCACTTGGGGGAGTCCTGGTCATGTGTGTCACTGCCTGAAAGGTGTGCCTGAAAAAGGTGTGCATGCTTTGGTAATATAAAGCATTCGCAGGGGCACTTTTTTTGCATGAAGCACCCTTCTGTTCAATTGAGTTCTCCCTGTGAAATGCTTGGCCTCTATATTTTCAGGTGCCCAAATACCATTTTACAGAAGGTGGCTTGAGGCCCTTTCTGTAATACTAATTGAGACCCGGGGAGTGTCATGGCACATCTTCATTGGCCAATTTCCAGCCTACACTATCTGGTATGGTTAGGAAATTCCATAAATGGCCCTCCTCCCGCCCACACCATTAAGTCTTTCCCAAGCTGCACCTGACAGGGGAGGCCCGGGCACAGTGAACCCACTATCCCCCATCCGTGCTCCTTACCGTAAATGGGGCCTGGGTTCTTCACTACCACTGCCACTCACTCACCTTTCCGGGCCATGCCCAGCAGAAACAGCACAGCTGCAATCTAAGCCCTGCCCCTCCCTCTCATCCCGCTGTTCATGGTTGCTGGGAACCAGTGATTGTTTTTTTTTCCCTTCACCCTAAAGGATGATAATAGCTTTATCGACCATGCCCTTCTGGGTATACTGCAAGTTATGTGCCTGTCAACCTTATTAAACACCCTCTCTGCACTCAAGCATCTTACTAAGTCTTCAGAGTCCATCACTCCCAGTGCGGACCCCAGGCTAGGTCTATAAAGCTTACATTGAGTCCCCGTCCAATCTTCCGTATTAAATGGCACAAGGTGCCATGTGTGTACTGGCGGTCATTTGAATAATAAGGTTGTTGCTTTGTAACCCTCCCTGCCCACAGACACATTCTTCTGCCTCTACACACAACACTCTTGCTTTGCTTTCTGCTGATACCACCTATGCATGCGTCTTTGCACCTATTATAATATATTTTGCTACCACCTATGCATGCGTCTTTGCACCTATTATAATATATTTTGCTATCAATGAAATTCTCTTGTCATGCTCTTTTTACCATTTTATCAAGATGGTCACAACAGCGGGGAAAGTCAGTACGTCCCCTGGCAAAGCAAGGGATATTATGATGGCACGCCTCATGACATTGTCATGGCAGGGATAAATGGAATGCACACCTCCTGTGTCATTTTACTCTTTCCGCCATAACCCTAAAGGGTTTTTATATTGAAATGAGAGAGAATAGAGGTAATTGCTTGAATATGGCATGCAACTATACTTGGGCAGTGCCCTTGAATACAATAATATAGAGGGAGACTGCTCCCAGCACTAATGTCTGACAGGAACAGAGCTTCCATGTGGGTATTGAGAGAGCATGTCACAGTGACAGGCTCTTAAAGGGACCATCGTAGTCCAATGTAAAAAATAACATAAACGCATTTGTGTACCTGTTTGAGTGTGTGCATACCACTTACACAAAAGTGCAGGACAGGGTCAGTGGTGACTCTGTCATGTTTTCTACATCTCTCTGAATCTGTTCCACAGAGGAACAGGCGAAGGCGCCTCATTTCTGCACCTTTCAAACCGCATCCTGCTTCTGGATTCAGATTGAACATTGCAGAAACATCGCCTTTCTCGGGCACATTTGCAAACGGGCGGGAAGGCGCATCTCAATGTGCACTCAGAAACCCTTTGTGACTAGGGCGTAACAGAAGACATGCACAGCGAAATACGATGTTAAAGTCTCCCCCCCCCTGGTGCCTATTGTTGAAAGAAATAACACATTAAGGGCCAGGTTCATGGAATTTGTGCACTTTTCAAAGTGACTTTGCACTGCCGCCAAAAAAACCTTGACTCATGGAAAGTGTATTTTTGATGTGCAAAGTCAGTGCAAGTGGTAATTTTTGCTCTACAAATTGACTTTGCACTGCAAAAATACACTTTGCACAATTCCATGAATCAGGGTTTGTGTCGGCAATGCAAAGTAACTTTTCAGCAGTGCAAAGTCACTTTGAACCGTGCACAAATTCCATGAATCGTGCCCTAAGCAATCTTTAGACATTTGTGGACGGTAATCAAACCATCGGAAACATGTTGAATGATTGAGGGAAAAGGCTGAGACCAAAAGTTGACAATGGTAGGGTGAGAAGGGGGGCCCCGGGGGGAACGCGAAGCGTTTCCCCCCGGGGAGTTTTTTGGCGATGCACATGGCCAGCGAGTGGCCGTGGGGCAGAGCGCCTCCTGGGGGGGTATTTAAGGGCTCAGGGAAGGTTCGGGAGGCAGGCGACAGTTAGGACTTGATGATTGTCCTGTCGCCTGCTCCCGAGCCTTCCCTGTGTAGCGGGGCCTAGGACTGTGGAGGGGTAGAACAGGTGAGATGGGCGATTTAGAGGATAGTGTTGTTAGAGTGGGGCGGTCAGATAGCTTGTTAAAAAAAAAAAAAAAAAAAATATAGAAACATAGATTATTTAGTTTAGATTAACAGTTAATTTTTAAAATGTTGTGAAGGTTATTGGGGGTGCCGTAAATAAGACCCCCCCTACTTACCTTAGCTCCGGTGGGGAAGTTAGTGGGAGAGCATCCGTGCTCCGTTGCTCGCCAGCGGGGGGCGGAGTGTTGGTGAAGCATCGGGCTTCCACGAACTGGCATCCGCTCAGGAGCGGGTGTGATAGGGATCCTTGGCCCCGTGTTGTGCCTGCAGGGAGAGGGGATGGGGAGCGCGGTGTACGTCGCAGGACAGGGGGCAGAGCGCTCCTTCTTAAAGGGGCCTCGTCTATTTTTGTGGGCCCAAGGTGCGGTGGCGCTCTCTAGCCACCAGGGGGCAGTGTGACAGGGAAAGAAACAGTAATTCATTGTGGTGCGGTTGATTTTGGTGGGGTTTTTTTTTTTTTTTTTTTATTTTTTTTTTTTTATCGTTAGCAGGGGGCACTGGGTTGCCTGGGCAGGGGGCTACAAGGGAAAGGGTAGTATTTTGGGGGTATTTAGTGGGGGCAAAATAAAAAAAAAAAAAAAAAAAGCTTAGTTCAAAGTAACAGTTTCTATTTGTAGATTCCCACCGGTAGTTTCGGCTCGGGGGCTTAGTTTTTGCTAGGTCATTTTTAAGGGGGTATATATATATATATTTGTGGTGCACAAGCAAGTTATTAGTAGTGCATGATGGTGGGTCAGGGAGCTAACAAGAAAGGGTTGGTTGATGCAAGGGCGCTCAAGGAGGCTTTTGAGATAATTAGTAGGGCATCTAGGGCCCAATTGGAAGGGGCAGTTGGGGAGGTCACTGGAGGAGAGGGCACGGGGGCGGGGGAGATAAGTGGGGGGAGGCCGCAGCGGAGAGCAGCGGCAGATGGGGCTCTCGCGGCAGTGGTGGCTTGCACCCCTGCGGCAGGGAGAGGGGAGGTATGGGAATCCAGGGGAAGGAGGATGAGAAGGGAGTTAGACAGGAGAGCGGCTGAGGGAGAGATGATTTCAGGTGGGGAGCCTCGGAGAGAGGGAGTGGGTAATAGCCCTAGGGAAGAAGGGAGTACGCAGATGGAGAGGGCTCTTGGGGAGCCGAGCGAGGGTGTGCTGAGGGGGGTGGCAGGGCAGAGGGGAAGAGGGGGAAAATATTTACAGAAGAGTGCAGGAGGGAGAAGGAGGGAGAGGTCCCCATCAATTGAGGAAAGTAGAGTGGGGCGCGGAACGGCCCCCAGGGGTAGGAGGATGGAGGGTGGAGGGCGCTGCGCAGCCCCCACTGGTCAGAGTGAGGTTGAGGGTGTTAGTACGGCCCCACCTCGATCGGCACAAGGAGAGCATAGAGGGTGCAGCACGGCCCCTAGCAATGAAGAATACAGGGTGGAGGACGGAACGCCTCGCCCAAGAGAAGAGGACCAGGCAGGGGTCCCCCCGGCCCCGTCGAGAAGACGTCAAAGGAGTGACGGGGCGTACGCCCCGGGCTCGCAAGAAGATCGCCTCAACTTGAGCAGGAGCTCACATCAGCAGTGTAGGAGCCCTCTAAGGAAGGAGATGAGGAGCATCGGGGTGGACGCTAGACCACAGACGGCGGGTGTGGAAAGAGGTGAGCAGGAACGGGAATGGTCCTCTGCATGGCAGAGAGGGGTCACGAGAAGGGTGTCGGGGAATGAAGGGTCGAGTTTGCATGGGGTAAGAAAAGAAGCTGGTGTGCAGGCCATTGGAGCCTTTGGGGTTGAAAAGAGCATGTGCTCAGTGGAGGTCCAAACGGACAAGGCGATTGAGCCATTGGTGCTTGAAGTGCAAGCTGGTAATAAAAAAGAGAATGAAGTGAAAGGGAAGGAGAAAAAATTGCCGTACATGGGGATAACAAAACCATTGGGGGCACACTTGATGGCAACGACAAAGGAAAAGATTCAGGCGGGGGAGTTTGTAGATGTGTTCAAATTACTGCATAGGGAAGTGAGAGCAAAAGAGGGGTCTAAGGAGGAAGAGAGGGAACTGGCGTCACGCCCAAGGGTCACGGTGACTATTGAGAATTGGACGTCGGCGTTTATCATTTATGCCAGTGTGTACTGTGAAAAATTCCCGGAGCGTTGCGTGGCCCTGCTTAAATATATGGACGTGATTAGGAAGGCTTTCACGAGTTTTGGGGGTTTTGCATGGGTACGCTATGATGAGGAATTCAGAGCGAGATTGGCGGAGGACAGTCAGGTGGTCTGGGGGGAGATAGACATGGATCTTTGGCTGCAATGGATGGCTCCAACGAGGCCTGCCCCGACATTACACACGGCAAGTGGGCTGCCCGTGCCTTACCGGCCCTTTCTTGGTCGCCCCGCCCATGAGGGGGTGGGGGAGGAGGCGGAGGTCAGCCCTCGACAGCATGTTGGGCGTTCAATAAAGAAGGATGCACGAGGTGGTTGTGCAAATTTCAACACGAGTGCAGCAGGTGTGCGGGTCGGCATCCGGTTACAGATTGTTTTCAGGCAGGGGACAGTGGGTCAGGGTGATGGGCGGGGCAAGGAAATGGGGGGGAAGGACCGCATGCCAGGTAAATTGGGGTGTGCTGGTAGGTCGGGCTCAGTTTATCGTAAAGGAGGTGGGGGCACAAGGTTTGATGAAAGGTTTGTTGGGAGCAAATTAAAGGGGACAGGAGAAAGGTGAGGAGGAAGATGCGGAGGTAGGGGAGGGCCCAGGGGGGAGGTGTCGGTGGAAATTGTTAAGGGAGAGGTAGCTGTCGTTGGGAGGGCAGGGACGACGGTGGTGAAGCCCTCACGCTTGCCGCACAACAAGGTGAGGAGGCTTCAGGCTGCATGGACGGAGGTGCGGGAGCGCCTCTGGTGCAGCAGGGGGAAGTGAGGAGATGGGTCTGCATGGACGGGGGTGCACTAGGGCCCCTGGTGCAGCTAAATAAAAAAAAAAAAAAAGTGGAACAGAGAAGCGAGGTGCCGGAAGAGGAATTTATGTGTAATGGTCTGCATGGACGGGGGCGCAGGTTTGGCCCCTGGTGCAGCGGTGGAGAGGAGTAAAGGAAAAAGGGGGCCTGCATGGACGGGGGTGCACTAGGCCCCCTGGTGCAGGTGGGAAACAGGTGGTAATGGACGCAAGTAGCTTGAAGATGGTGATATGGAAGGAACTGCATGGACGGGGGCGCAGGTTTGGCCCCTGGTGCAGCGGTGGAGAGGGGTAAGGCAGAAAAGGGGCATGCATGGACGGGGGTGCATTAGGGCCCCTGGTGCATGCGGGAAAAAGGTGGTAAGGGATGCGAGGAGCTTAAAGAGTTATATGGAAGGGACTGCATGGACAGGGGTGCAGGTTTGGCCCCTGGTGCAATGGCGAGAGGATTAATAATCTAAAGGGCCTGCATGGATGGGGGGGTGCACGTGGGCCCCCGGTGCAGGGGGGACAATGCAGGAATGTAAAGGAATAATACTGGGCACAACAATTGGAACAAATGGTTTATTGCTTGTAGGGGAGCTGTTTGCGACCTGTTTTACGTGGGTATTGTTGGGGGCTTTCAGGGCTTCTGAGTTGGTCGGGGGAAAAGGGGGGGGTAGGGTGACTGCAATGGGAAGATTTTCAAATTACAGAAGAAGGTTAGACATCAAGATTGAAAGGTCTAAGACGGTTAAGAAGGGAAGGGGCTCTTGGGTTCGGCTGGGTCGTGGGAGCAAGGTCTTATGCCCAGTTCCAGGTGCTAGGGGTATTGCGGAAGGAGTTGGTGGCAGTGGGAGAAAAGGAAGAGGATTTTGGGACTCATTACTTTAGGAGGGGCGCAGCATCTGTGGGTACCGGGCTGGGTTTTTTCAGAAGACAAGGTGAAAAGAGTGGGACGTTGAAGGTCTGGGAAATACAAGGGGTACGGCAGGGAGTTTGATAATGGGGATGTTGAAAAGGTGGTTAGGACTTTGGGGGCCAACTGTTGTTGAAATATTTTTGACTTGTCAGTGATTTTGTATTTTCTTTTTCAGATGCTGCGCGAAAGGAAGGGGAGTTGGCGCAAGTTTTGATTTGTTGGCCATTCAATTGTTAAGTGGGCCGGGAAGGAAGTGGAGTAAGGGGTTTGGAAGGTAACAGGGGTGCAGTTACAAGGAAGTGGTGGTGAGTCGGCACGGGTTGGGGGGCCGGCGGTGGGATCAGCTGCTTCCTATATTGGCAGGGACGAGGGAACGCTTGGGGTTTCAGAGGTGGTGATTATGCATGCAGGGGAGAATGACCTGGTGAGAGATTCGGGGTTGGCTCTGCTAAGGAAAATGAAGAGGGACTTAGGGGGTGTGCGGGAAATGTGGCCTCAAGCAGTGGTGGTATGGACTAAGTTGTTGCCGCAATGAGTGTGGAGGGGATTGAGAAGGGGGGGAGCAAGGGAAGGGCCAGGAAGGGGATAATCAGAGAAAGGGTACAATGTTGTGCCTCGGTGGCAGTGCAGGTCATGGACCATAAAGAAATAACATTTGAGGGTCTCCTTATCTTTAGAGAGGTTGGGGTACACTTGTCCGTGTATGGGAATAATCACTACCTGGCGGAATTTGGTGCTTGGCTGGGAGAATGGGTAAAAAGTTGGAGGTAGAAAAGTGGGGGGGGGTTGGGGCAGAAAGAACTCCTCGGGGGAGGGTTTTTCTGGTGCCGGGGGCATGGCCCCTTTTGATGTGGGGGGAGGGAAGCACAATGGGGGAATGACACGGGAAAGGATGGGGTGGCGCTGTTTGCACAAGCAGGTCACCCCGGGGGAACAGGTATTGAGCCTGGAGGGGCATGGCCCCTGGGAGAAAGCGGGACGCCTGGAAAAGGGGCAAGGAGACGGTAGGATCCAAGGGATCATTAGGGAGGAATTGGGTTATTTAATTATTTAATTGTTGGGGGAAAATGAAAATGTTTAATTTATTTAAGTGGTGGTTCAAATATTCCTTTAGTTTGTTAGGCCGTGGAGCCAGTTAAGCGTTTGATTGTAAGCTTTGGCCTGTCACATTAAAGCGACCTTTTCCACTTTTAAACGAGTCTGGGTTTTTGTGCATTAAGCCAAAAGGGGGGCCCCGGGGGGAACGCGAAGCGTTTCCCCCCGGGGAGTTTTTTGGCGATGCACATGGCCAGCGAGTGGCCGTGGGGCAGAGCGCCTCCTGGGGGGGTATTTAAGGGCTCAGGGAAGGTTCGGGAGGCAGGCGACAGTTAGGACTTGATGATTGTCCCGCCCTCCCACCCCTTTCATTTTCGTTAGAGTAGTGTCTGGTTAGGTAATATGGGGGGGGGCCATCGTTCATGGGATTATGCAGGGGGTTCTTTAGTTGACATGGCGGGTTCATGAGTTTTGGGGTCGGTTAGGAAGGTAGGGTTGGTGGTTTTGTGTGACAGGTCAGGGCATTGTGAAAGTGTGTGTAATATATGTTGCTGATGTGGCAGGTCAGGCTGGCTGCAGGTCATAGGAAGGGGGAGTTTGGTGTAGAGGGGAGTTTGAGGGGTGTTGAAGTGGGTCCGGGCGCCGGGGGCATGGCCCCTTTTGATGTGGGGGGAGGGAAGCACAATGGGGGAATGACACGGGAAAGGATGGGGTGGTGCTGTTTGCACAAGCAGGTCACCCCGGGGGAACAGGTATTGAGCCTGGAGGGGCATGGTCCCTGGGAGAAAGCGGGACGCCTGGAAAAGGGGCAAGGAGACGGTAGGATCCAAGGGATCATTAGGGAGGAATTGGGTTATTTAATTATTTAATTGTTGGGGGAAAATGAAAATGTTTAATTTATTTAAGTGGTGGTTCAAATATTCCTTTAGTTTGTTAGGCCGTGGAGCCAGTTAAGCGTTTGATTGTAAGCTTTGGCCTGTCACATTAAAGCGACCTTTTCCACTTTTAAACGAGTCTGGGTTTTTGTGCATTAAGCCAAAAGGGCCCACATGCTAAGGGAGGCCTGCCTTCAGGGCAATGAAACAGGCTCTGAGGAGACGCACATCACTGTGACCGCGGGACCTACCGATACGCAGGTTTTGATTCTGAGACCCAAGTGCATTGAAGAGAAAACTAGGCGCCTAATTTGAGAAATCTTTCGACAATGACCTCGCTCTGTGAACGGATTGAACTGCCAAACATAAGCCTCCCATCTGTCACTAGTTACATTCACTTTCCTAGGATAGATATTGGCGTCATAAAGGCAATAAGCAAAGGGAATGGTTGTTTCACCCCAAATGCATCTGAAAAGAGTCAAATGTTGTATTTTCGTAACCGTTTGTTATGTAAGTCTTCTGCTTTACAGAGCAGACTTTACAGGAGGACTGTTTTTTTTATCTTCAAACAGCTGTCGAAAGGGCATATTTTGACCAAAAGCAATGCTATGTGTAAATTCAGAGAACATGTTACATACACAATTTAAAAGGGGAACTTTGGTGGTATCGGCATTCTAGCCTAGCACACACCCGCGTTCATGGCTTGACTTGACTTGAGTGAAGAAGAGTAGTATATGGAACACTTTAGCAATGATTCCACTGAGAAGCAGCAGCACTGGAGCAATGCTCATGAGTAGGGTAGGAAGGTACCACAGGACCCTCGAACATCCCTACGTGTGGAAGAACACGGCACAACTGGGGGGATGGGTTCACAGGAGACTTGAACTGAAGAATGCAGAATGGAACAACTAATTGTTCAAGTCTTGGCACTGGGCTGATTTCTTCAATGATGACATATTTAGAAAACTGGAGTGGGATTGACTTTGCTGTGGGTAGCAGGTGATGCTGGAATCTTCATCAGCCCCAGCTGTGCTCGCTTTGGAGCCCAACCTGATTGTGGGTGCGGGGCAGGGGTCAAGTCCTAAAAACTAAAGTGGCGCAGACTCATCAACAAACGCGATGGGAAGTGGCATCGCCAGAAGTTAGCATAGGAAGGTGAAATATGCACATTTCATTAAATTGGCTTTGCATAACCACCCAAATTGCACAGGACGAATGGCATCTTCCTTTCATAAAATCAACACACACACAAAACCAAGAGAGGATGTTTTCTTCTAAAAGTGTTTCGAAAACGTTAAAAGGTGTGCATGTTATAAACTCCAAGAACCACTACAAATGTTTTTCCTGGGACTTGCAGTAATGAAATGGGACATTTCACCTTTAGTTGTTTGTTATTTTTCATCAAGTCATATAGTGCAGTGGTGAAGTGTCCGGCCTCCAGGCCTGACGACAGTGCTTTAATTTATAAATTCAAAGAGGACAATTAATGTTTCTCATTTTAGCTGGGGGTACTGAGTCCACCCACTGAAAAAAGTGGGTGGACTCTGTCCACCTGCGTGTACCCTCGACTTGAGCCCTGGTGCATGGTATGGGAACACTATGAACTTGTGACCCTTACTGGTGGTGAGCAACTAACATCACTGGCAATTTCAAATGCATAGGGATTGCCTGAGAACATAAGCCTAGAGCACCTCTGGATGGTGGACCAGTTCCTAAGCCTGAATAGAATATTCCACATCTAGGGCACGCTTAAGAAAGTGCATGCCATTAGAATGGCCTCAATTCACAGGAATACGCCTATGCAATGCACAGGTTGCATTATTTTGGTCACATTTGATGCAGACTTCTGCCACACATAGAGCAGCGACTTTGTGAGGAATACATGCACCTGGCAAGGCACGGTTTAGTGGCAGGAGAGAAGAAAGGGTGCCAAGGGCTCAAACATATCCAGGCCTGTGATAACGTGCAGCCAGACCTGGGTGGAGGTGCACATTTGCACATTCTCAGCAATTAAAGCAGCAGGATCAAAATGAAGAGCATTAATGTGTCATCAGCAACCAGGGAACACAGCCGAAAGACGCTCAGGGCAAGACAGAAAGCTTCTTGCATGTACTTAGTGGCCGCATGAGATAAAACCATAGGAGGAAGGGTACAGCTGGACCTCAGTGGGCTCACAACTGTCTTACAATCATTTACAACCTTTGCAACATCTGACAACTGTCCCTGGATATGCTGGTCTTTTAACCTGTTGCTCAAACCTGCTTGCATCATTACATTCTGCATTGCCCGGTCTTCTTTTACAGAGGTGGGTTTTTGATCTTATATTTGTATACAACCTTGATTGGACATTCTTTTATTTTGGAACGGTTGCTCTATTGCTGTGTGGGATGCTGCTGGCTCGCCTTCACACCCCTTATGAGAGAATATCATTACCTCAGCCCACGTTACCACAAAAGTCAAAATATGTTTATCTCTTCGTTGTTACTGTTTTATGTTTATGATTGTTATCAAGGTTGATTTGTAGAAGTGTGGGGGCAGAGAAGCAGTTTGACCACTACTCACCCTTGTACAGCTGCAGAACAGAAGTCTTTTCATCACTTGAGACATATTTGTGTGTGTGTTTCTGTGTTTGTGTGTGCTCATGTATCTAAATGAATGTGTGGCTGACTGAGTATGAGAGTGGGTGTGAATGCTATGCATGCATGTGTGCTACCATGGAGGCGAGCACTAGCAATCATCAAGTCAGATATGTATTGTGGGATGAGGATTCAACCCCCTGTATGTGATTTAAAGTGTCCATACTGGGATGGCTAGATTGTGGCCACAGCCTCATGAATGTAGTTTACAGTGATCATTACTAGTATGGATGGATTGTGGCATCTGCTTCATGAAAGTGATTTATGTTGACCATCACTGGCATAGATTGTGGCTACAGACTCATGACAATGGTGTAAAGTGTTCCCGAGGACTCTTGGTATTATCACATTTACTATATTTCTCTCATGTGCCACCCTATAGAGGGCTTTATTTATTTATTTTATTTAATGTGCATTTGTAAGGCGCTTTTACATCAAGAAATTGTGTTTCAAAGCGCCCACAGAGCAAAGGGTAGAGAACATGGGAACAAAGGCAAAGAATAAACAGATGATCAGGGCAAAAGGGGCGGGCCTATTAGGCCATGTGAGTATTTAGAATGTGCAAGTGCAGAGAGAGAGGAATAGGGAAGGGGTAAGTGCTTTGTAAATTGTATGGCTTTTCACCTATTTTGCTCTAAAAAATTGTACTTTTAAAATGCTCCATGTTATCATTAGTCTAAAGATTTTCTTGGGGGAGACCACCTCCAAACCCTCCTAAATTCTTTTTTGGGCCCTTTTGCTCAGTTTCTCACACTACGTTGGTGAAATATTTAGGCCCCATCACTCAAAATATTCACCAGCTGTGACTGGCTGTGAGTCATGAGATGTACTGGATGTTTTCATGTATTACTCTCGAGAACCAATTCTAAATTGTTCAGCTTCTTACCCCATTTTTCTCAAAATGTGTGTGAAAAATGCACCATTTTAACACATTATGTAAAACAAATTCCTGAGGGAGAACCCACCCAAACACACTTAAATTATTATGTGCTCCCTCGCTATCCTCAGTTACTCACACTAATGCGTGAAATATTGAGTCTTCACCACCAAAATGATTCATCAGCTTTGAGGAGTGACCCACGGTGCATTTAGTATCCTGGCCCCCAGAGGAGCCGTTTGCCCCCCAGCATGAAAGGCAGACTCCACTGCTGAGCTCAGATTGACTGAAAACTCAGAAAACTCCCTAACTGCGCAATTTGAATCAATCTATTTTGCACTTAACAGAAAGTCAAATGAAAACTCCTTGAAAGTGCTGCACAGATGTGTGCAAGTAATCCCCTTTAAGTGGTGTGCAAACTTTGAATACTAATCATTGGGGGCTTGTAATGCATAAATCCAACCACACACTCCTTGGCCTCATGCTAGAACTATAAATGCGTTTTCATAATTAAACTGAATTTGGAGCATTAACACTACCAGCTCACTGCTTCAGAATGTTTCAATGAGGAGGAATGACGAGGGTCAAGGGTGAGTAGCAGTAAAACCTCGTACTCAGCCCTCACATGTCAACCAACCAACAGTGATCCCAATCATAAAGGTAAAATAGGCACAGGATATACCTCCTTCGGCTGGCAGACACGTGGTAACATGGGCCGAGGGAATGTTATACTCTCAAGAGGGGGTTGAATGTGATTCAGTAGTAACCCAAACAGCAAAGTATAATAGTCGGGGATGGTAGGTTAGCTCAGGGGCTCATGGTATAAAAGATGAATTTAGTCCAACATAAAGGAATTTCCAATTAAGGTTCTATAAATATATATGCACTTTAATTAAACACACCATATGCAATAGTAAGTAAACAGAATGCATTACACAACCCCACCCCTGTAGAAAGAACACATAACATGCGAGAAGATGCAGCACTCTGGGTAATGAAACAGGGGGGGTGGGAAAGCCGATAGAAATGACAATGTTTAAAAATGTTACGCTCTTGAATTGTAAAAAGGTACTAATGTGACCTAACGAGGCTCTAGAGCCCAAAATGAACCAGAGGACAGTCATCAGGAAAGAATGTCATTTGCAATGTATTGTCGTTTTTGCAATGGCAAACCAGGCTTCCCAGTGCTGTTCATTGGTTCACTTTGGTTCAAAATGCGTCAGTCCTGGTAGTCCAGGGGCCAGCGGATGTGGAGGCTTGATCGAACTGAAGCAAGCTGCAATTCACAGCGATGTGGGGAGGTCACCAGGTTTGGCTCCACAGTCGAGATTCGATGGCAGATTCGATGGCAGATGGGATGATGAAGGGATGCGTGAGTTGTGAGTTCTATGCAGGGCTCAAAGGATGCAGTTCAGAGAGAACACCAGAGTCAGTTCAATCGTTGGCCGGATTGACAATGAAAAGGCTGTTGCCTGGAACGGTGGTTCAAGTGTTGCAGGTGCAGCAATGCTTCTTAGTTAGAGGCAACAACAAGATTCAGCTGGCCCAGTGCTCTTGCTGCAAACTGGCTACAATGGGTGGAACTGAGTTTCGAAGGTCTGTGAGTACCAAAGTCCGCTCCGGAGGTTCCTGTTGGTTTGATCGGGGTTGAACATGCTTGAATCAAGGTTTACAGCAGTTCAAAGATTACATGGTAATACTCCTGGCTGTCTTGCCTCTCAGGAGTTCCACTCCAGGGTCACGGGGGCAAGAGTAATCCTTTTCACATGCCCCCAAACACTGGATTGGGAAGGCTAGCACACACTAGCAGGATTCCTTCAGCAAACTGAAGTCCTGTTTACCAGTGTGGCTGGCAGAGGGCAAGGTCTTGTTTCAGAAGCTGGTTGCCCACAATGTGCCCTGGGGATGGTTAAGAGCCAGAGCTTGCACCTCTCCATTGCACTGCCTCTCTTCAACTCACAACTGAAAGCCTTTGGAAGGGGCTGCTCTCTCAACAGGGTCCAATGAAATCCTGAAGTTTTCAAGTCCAGAAATGATTCAAATAAGGAGTTGGAAACCTCTTCTTTTAAAGGCAAACATCAACAGGTGTTAGAGAAAAAGCAAGCCTGCTGTTAGGTGTTCTATCCCAGTATTTCAATCAAGTGGATTTTGCCTTCTGACATCACAGCCAAAGTGCTTTGTTCTGCTTGTAGCGGATGGGCAGGAAGGAAAGATAGAGGCAGAGAGAAAAAAGATAGTGGAAACTTCCTCCATCTCCAAGGAGATCTGTCTGTCTACACTAACCCCACCACTTACATTCTCAATACAATCAAAGTCCCTTTTGGTTTTTACCACCCTGGTGTAAGGCTGCTCCTTTTGTGAATGAGTGTGCCCTTTGATTCCTATTCCTAGGACATCTTCCTACGTAATGGCTGTCTCTCTGGGGAGGATGTTGCCTGCACTGACAAAGGAACAAAGAGAGGCAACACCCAGGGCCACAATCTTTCTGGGGGGTGGGAGGTACACATAACCCTTCCACAGCTGAACTGGGCACACGGCGCTGACACGTGTGATATCAATATGATGTGGCTTGGATCACAACCCACATACCTCAAACTTGGGTACAGCCTATATTTACAGTGTAACGTGCCACCAGAATAACATTCTAATGGTTACATCGTTTTTGGATTTGCAGATCTTAAATGCAGTGCCTTCAACGCATAGTCTCGGCTTTCACTGCAGCTGTCATGAGATCACCTGTGACTTCTGAACCTGCTCTGTGCTGCTGGGGAGCAGATGAACATACTTATTCTGCAGGGCACAGGTGCACACTGTGCTTTTTGGCAAGGTTTGCGGATTTCCCTTCCAGAAATTGAATTACCTGCATCATTCTATTAGTTAATGCAAATCAAAAAATGCCAGGGTGTCTACACACTTGCCAGATGGAATGTCCTCACAATTATGAATGAATACATTTCCATATGACACTTTATTATCTGGGCTGCTGTTAGGTGCTATTAACAGGTGACATTATTAACAAAGACAACAATCATACTTTCATTAACCTGAGATGGGTGAGAGGCTTTTGGGATTTTAACCTGCAAACTTCAAATTGCACAACGGTACTGCATTACGGTTGGTGCATTAACCAACTGAGCTCTCTCATACAAGTACTACACTATGGGCCTCATTACACGGTAGGCGGTAGGGATTTACCGGCACCGGTAAAATACCGGTACCGGTAAATCCCTGCCGCCTTACTACGAGGTCCCTTAGCGGGTTGGAGTTTTAACGCCTGCTTTTTGCAGGCGTTAAATAGCAACCCGCTAAGGGACCTCGGAGCTAATTACGGCACCGCAAAATTGCGGTGCCGTAATTAGCGCCTTCCCCATTCCCATAGAGCCCTGTGGGGCAGAAATGGGAATGGGGAAGGGCAATGGCGGAAGGGGGATTTACCGCCCCTCCAACCTTGGGATGGGGCGGTAAATCCCCTTTCCGCCAAGGCGGTGCCGGTATTTTACCGGCATGAGCCATGGCGCTAATAGCGCCATGGCTCACCGCCTACCGTGTAATGAGGCCCTATGTGTATCTTAGTATACAAACACATAGGCCGCGTTCACGTTCTTTGCCATGTGTTGTCCCATTAATCAAAAAAGGATACTGATGCAGTCTCATGTGCAATGAGTATTCTGAAACTGGAGCAGTGCAGCCGCCATATTTGGTTCACTTGACAGTCTGAGTTTAAAATGATGCCGCGGGAACCTGCCAAAAACAATTCGTTCGGCAATATTATGAAAGTCGATTTTAATTGCACGACGACGCGCTTTAATATTTTTCACTGTTCTCTAATTCGAAATGCGCTTTATGCTTCATCCTGGTCGGACTGGGCGCGATATTAACTCCAGCGCCATCTCTGTTTCTGTTGTTTGTTCCAGCTGGCTGGTGACGGTCGTAGATGAATAATTCAGAAGGGGAGTCCTCGCCAATGTTCTGCGCTGCACAGCCTTGCCGCAGAATGTTTAGCATGAGCGAGTAACAGTTAGGCTGATTTCATGCTGGAAACGACCTCATAACGGCTCCAGCGGGCACTCTGATTCTTATTAACTGGAAACTGGGAAAAGGCTAATGCAAAAAGCCTCCGATGGAAACGAGCCCTGCTGCTTCCCGAGTGACTGCTGCTATAAATCTGTTCGATATTTTACTGCTTGGTCGATGGACACCGATTGCTGGAGTAGTACTGTTCCGCGATAATGACCTATGCTTTTCTGACCTGCCAAGCCAAATGAAATATTGTGTTCATTCCCAGGCGATGTTCGGGTGCCCCGCACGCAGCCACTGATCTCTGATCGAGCAGAATACCCACATCACTGTTTTTAGCTTAAGCAGGTGGGGGGTATAGTGGGGGGAGGGGGGTCCGTTCACGTGACTGAGGAGGGTAGGCATGCGAACCTGGCTGCTGCCTTTGAGAAGCTGGTGGTAATACTCGCAGACTTTTGACTTTAACGGTTTTGTTTTAAAATCCTCCACATTTCTGCATGCCATCATTGTTTTTAATGACTGTTTTGCTTTATTTTCATTCGTTCGAGTTCTGCTAGTACCACACATAACAAGCTGTTCTGAACATAACGTACACAATTTGCATTTTTAGTAAAATCATTGCACACTTGCCAACATATTCCATTTGGGAGACACTAGCCCATTCCTGTTTTTAACTTTGCATTCTGGGACTATTATCCCTGGCTTTATAAAGGGTAATTCAGTACTACAAGTAACAGAATGCAAAGTTAGAAACAGAAGGACTAGTGTCTCTTGAATGGAAATAATAATGTTGGCATTTATGTAATACACCTTAATTGCAACTATGAAATCAAACATAACTTGTTACTTGGCAAACTTTAACCTAGAGCCCAACAGTGAAAGTGCACATGTGTACGGTATTAGCACTGGGGCAAACTTTGGGCCCCATTATGAGGTAGGTGGTAAGGGATTACTGGCACCGGTAAGGACATCGGTGCCGGTAATCCCTTACCACCCTATTCCGAGGTCCCTTAGAGGGTCCCTTCCTTAACGCCTGGTTTTACCAGGCGTTATGGATGGGACCCGTTAAGGGACTTCAGAGCTAATAACAGTACCGCAAATTGCAGTACCGTTATTAGCTCCATCCCCATTCCCATTGAGCCCTATGGGGGCTTGAATGGGAATGGGGAATGGTTCCCGGAATGGGGACTTACTGGGTCCTCCAAGGTTGGAATGACCCGGTAAGTCCCTATTTCGGGAACCCGGACCCGGAATGCGGTAAGGGGGTAGCCATGGTGCTAAAAGCACCATGGCTACCTCCTACCTCACAATGAGGCCCTTTGACATATTTCTAAACATACTGTGCCGTATTATCAAACCTTTGCACCAGGGCAAGGTTTGCCATCTGATAAGCACCAGGGAAAGTCATATTAGGGAGTCGATTGTAGTTTAATACTGATATCTAAAAGCCATTTCTTTATATCCCTTCTCCCATCCATTATCGAGAGCGTTAAGAATGGTTTTCGTTGGGCATCCCGGCCTGTGCTTTCTGGCATTGGCATTGATGCCGTTATTCTTGTCTTCCCATTATTGCCCAGCATTCTGCTGGTATTGGCGTCATCTGTTCTTGGGCGTGCGGCACTAGCTCTCGGAATCTTGTCCACTGGAAACGAGATAAGGCATCAGCAATGTTATTATCTGTCCCTGAAATGTGTTTCAGTACAATATTTTCTTGTAGTGTGACTGTTGTAATGGCTCGTAAAACTTTAAGTACTAGAGGGCATTTCGTATACCTTCTGTTTATGGAGCCCATTACAGCCATGTTATCGCACCAGATCAAAAGTTCCGTATTCGCTAGTCGCCTGCCCCAGATGTGTAATGTTAGCCAGATGGGGAATATTTCTAGTAGGGTGATGTTTCTTGTCCACCCTACTGTTTGCCATGACTTGGGCCAGTGTCCTGCCACCCATTCAGAGTCTTGTATGGCTCCAAACCCCTTGCTCCCAGCTGCGTCGGTGTATAGGACCCTATTTGACCGGGTATTTAAAGGCGTTCGCCAAAGTAAAGACCCGTTGAAATCTCTGAGGAATTTTCCCCATGTTTCCTGGTCTTGTTTCACCTCTCTGCCTAGCCGGATGTGCAAGTGTGGTTTGGTGAGTGATTTGATTTTGAACTCCAGGCTTCTGGAAAATATCCTTCCTTGAGGTATTATTTTGGATGCGAAATTGAGGCTGCCTGCTAAGGATTTTATTTCCTTTACAGTCCCCTTATCTCTCATTATCAGGTTTTTTATTTTGGCCAGGAGTTCTGATATTTTTGTTTTGGGGATTCTGCAGAGCCCCTTTACTGAGTCTATTTTGATGCCCAGAAAAATTATGTTTGTGTCTGGTTTGGTGGTTTTTTCCCTCGCTAGGGGAACTCCCCACTGTGCGGCCATGTGCTCCAGTTTTGCTAAAGCCCGGCCGCATTCCTCGGAGTTTGGTGGCCCTATGACCATGCAATCGTCTAGGTAATGCACTACTTTTGTCCCTGGTCCCTGGTTTAAGAAAGCCCATTGAAAAAAGGAACTGAATTGCTCAAATTGTGCACAGGATACTGCGCACCCCATGGGGAGGCATCTATCCACATAGAATGTGTTGTTAAAAGTGAAACCTAGCCACTGCTGTGACTCTGGGTGTACTGGCAAGAGTCTGAAAGCAGATTCGATGTCCAGCTTGGCCATCAAGGCGTTTCTGCCGCACTCTTGTATGAGCCTTACCGCCTTTTGGAAATGCGTGTAAGATACAGCAGATTCTGTGTGTCGGATGCCGTTGTTTAAAGACTGGCCTTTAGGGTAGGAGAGGTGATGTATTAGTCTCATTTTCCTGGGTTCTTTTTTGGGGACCAGGCCTAGTGGTGATATTAAATAGTCCTTCAAAGGCATGACGTCCCAAGGACCTGCTACCCTGCCCAGTTGCAGTTCTTTCTTGATTTTGGTTTCTACTATCTGAGGGTTGTCCCTGGCTGACTTTAGGTTCATCGGGATGTATTGTGACCCAGTGCCCTTAAATGGGATGAAAAAACCTTTAGTGAAACCCTGCCATAGTAACCTGCTGGTTTCCTTGTCTGGGTAGCTGTTTAGGGCGTCTCTAAAATTGCCCGGATTGATGGGCATTCGTCCTGGTTTTAAAATTGGGATATCATTCTTTCTTGGCTGGTAGCCTGGTGCAGATGCTTGCTGCATGGTTGCCGTTGCAGTTTGTGCAGGAATGTTTGTACCAGCATTCTTTGCCCCATGTACACTGGTTTTTCCCAACATTTCTGCAAGGGATGTTGGATTTGACAGCCTGCTGTTTGTTCTGTCTGTGGGCATTATTTTTAGCCGCCCAAGGCTGGTTCCTCCGAAAGGGCTGCTCCCCTTTTTTGGATTTATCATTGTCATGGGATTTGCTTACTTGCAAATTTTTGCTATTTTTGGAAGAAGAATGCATGGTATCTTCTTCCTGGGGAGGTTCGGCGTTGAGGCTCTATAAATCGTTCTGGACTTCATCCCACTCAATGGCCGGCCTTTCTGACATGCTCCTCCTAAATCTGATGTCGTATTCCAGCCATGTCTTCCCCCTCTGTGTTACTTTTACTTCCCTTATTTTATCAACGTCTGCCCAAATCTTCCTACCATCCATGGGGAATTTTTCTTCATATATTGTTGCTAAAATGGCAAAGGCCTGTAACCAGTTGTCCCAGTTTTGTTCGATCTGGGCGTTTCTGGCAATAGCTTTTTCTTCTATTTTTTTGGGGTCTCTGAAAGCGTCTTTCCCCTTGCGCTGGGCTTCTATTAGGGAAAAGATTTCTATAAATTCTTTGGCCCATATGGCTTCTTTGATTGTGGTATCGATGTTCCATACCAGGCATCTTTTGTATCTATTTAATATCTCTGTTTGGAAAGATTTCATTTTTTGGTCTAATTGTGCATTACAGATTGTTACAATGTCAGTTGTATTGCTGCCGGGTGTCCCTATCGCGCCCGCGCTGTCTGTGCCCGGGGTTGCCCATGCTTTTAGGGCACCTGCTGAATCTGTTGCTGGAGTTGTGGAGGCTGTTGTATTTATTGCTGTGGGCGCTATTGGCAAATGCTGTATTTGTTGTGGCGGGATTGCTGTAGGTAGTGTTACGGGTGGGTTGGCAACCGTTATTGTAGGTTCTATTGTGATGGTAGGGTTTGAGGCCCCAGGTTCCCTTGTGGGCGGTGTCTGTTTCCCCCTTATTTCTACCATTAGTTGCTGTAATTCCGCTACATTCTCACATAGTTTTGACCATTTTTTGATACCTTTTCTGGCGCCTTTGGATATTTTTCTCCTTTTTAATGGTGCAGAAACCTCCTCCTGGCTGGGTGGGCTGGTAATTCCTTCCCTGGGTAGGCCGTACATGTTTTCTCTAACCCATTCCCATCCATAGTGCTCTGTCGCTGCAATGGCTGCTAGCAATTGTGGTGATTTGGGCTCTTGCACCTGTGTTGGGGTGCCCGTGCTTTCCGTTTGGGCCCCATGTTCTTCTATGCCTTCTATAGGAAAAGGAAAAAAGTTTTATCAAGGGGTTAAACTGTTGTTATCGGCGAGTTCTCTGCGCCTGTTATATTTGTTGCCCGTGCGGGTAACTATTGACTGGTGCCTTCTTGACCGGGTTCAGAAAATTGGGAAGCCCCCAGGCTTGATTTACTGGATTTAATTAATTGGTTTTGCTTGTGAGGTCACCCTGCAACATTACAGAAATTATTTTAAATCTGCAGTGTTTGGGCCCGCCGAGCTTGAAACTGTGTTTGCCAGCTCCGCGTGGCTGTCAAGAAAAAACGAGCTCCCGGCTCGCCGTGCTACCAAGCTGGCTTGTGACTCTGCCCAAGTTTAAAACTGGCTTGTGTTATCTTGCCCCGCC
Organism: Ambystoma mexicanum; assembly: GCF_040938575.1. Lineage (NCBI taxonomy): Eukaryota > Metazoa > Chordata > Amphibia > Caudata > Ambystomatidae > Ambystoma > Ambystoma mexicanum. The sequence goes on from NC_090932.1 coordinate 811,483,838, forward strand.
TGCCTTATAACGCAGGGTTTCTGGTCTACTGTAATAAAATGTATCTCTTCCGGACATAAATGTGTATTTTTCCTCCCTCGTAGCCCCAGCGCGGTGGCTCACCTGTAAATTGTTGAATCGGAAGCCGTCCGCGCAGTGCTGCTCGAGTGCCACTCTCTTCTTCGTTCGCACTGGTTTTGGGGATGATTCCGTAGCACGCGTCTTTCTTTGTTTTGTTTTGGACACGCTCGCCGCTCGCTTTTCCTTCTATGCCGAAAATGTTGAAGTTGACAGTGTCGGCGCTGCTGTTCGGTTGCAACTTCTGCCTTCGTTAAGGCTGCATTGCAATTGCTTTGAACAGTACAATGTTCAGGAAGGAAAAAGACACTGCGATGTACAGCGAACTTCAAAGAATTGCTAAAGAAGCAAGAAGATTTGGAAGACACTGAGTAAACAGTGAACCTCCTGTTTGCTTGGGTCCCCGTTCAGGGTCCACAAACAGATTGTGTTTACTCTGAGCATGCTGCTCTCATTTATAGGACCCAGGGAGGCCATGGGTCTTTGTTGTGTATGTGGTGGGGGCTGCTGTTGTCGCAGCCCTGGCCGGAGAGCTGACTGTCTGACCCCCTCGTGGGGGCAGATCTTTGAACCTGGGCCCTGCCTGATGGTTGTTTTCCTTATGGCGCTTAGCACCTTGCTGTTTGGAGGAAGGGTGTGATGACTGTACGCACCTTACTCTTTCGTGGCTTTTGTGCTGCCGAGACTGCGTGTCTCCGTAGCTGGGGGGGACGAGAGGAGCAGGCGCGGGGAGGTTGGGGCTGCCCCTCTACCAGCTGCCGATGGTAACTGCAGTTACCCTGCCTCGCTTGCCGGATGCCCATGCAGCATTGCCCAGAATGGTTTGTTCAAAGATTAATACAAACTCCATAACTGGTCTGAGTTTTTCTTCAAGAGCCTCGGCTAGATGTTTAGTTACTTGAGGTAAAATATAAACAGCCTAATTAGGAGTTAGGCAGTAAGTAGTAAAATTGGTAGTAACTGAGTTACCACCAATATTACCACCACACCTGTCAACTGATATTGAGTTATCAATGTAAATATCACTAACCTGGGCAGACTGCGGTCCGCAATGGAAGCAACTGTCAGAAAATGGAAAATCCCCTGTTGGAATCTTGCTCCCTCTCTCCCTGTGAAGAATACCAGTGAGGAGGAAGGCAAGACACCCTGGGAAACCCTCCTGGGGTAAAAAACCCTGGGTGGCTGGAACTCTTCGGACTGGACGGTAGAAGTCTGGACGGTTCCCTCTAGACGAACTGGAACGCAAAGAGGATCGAAGACCTTACCAAGGAAACAAGACAGGACTGGTAAGTGCCAGCAAGAAAGGCTGCAAGGAAAGGAGAGCACTGAGTATAGGAGATGTGACGTAAAGAAATTTAGAATGGGGTCCTTAATGGAGTCTGGATATTCTCAGAGATGTCCAGAAGTAAAAGGAGTCTGTTCCGGTTTGTTGGAGCTGTCGTGCTAAAGCGAACAGGAATGGAGAGTAAACTGTGAGTCACGGCGGGATAGAGAGAGCTGCATGGGAAGTATAGTTTTGTTGTACTCACTGACAAGGGTGGAACTCCCGACACGAAACTAATGGTGTATGTGGAATACGGCCAGAGTAAATGCCTGTCGGTATGAGATGCAGAGAGAAGGCAGATGTTAGTAATAAGAAGGTAAGAGAGCCTGCAGTATCAGAATGCGGATATCCTAGATGCAAACTTACGGAGCGTCGGTAAAGGCAGTAGCGACGCGTAAGCTAACAACACTTCCTTCCTTATCAGGAGTCACGTGAACAGATATGGGTACGTCAGATGTACGTGAAACAACTAGACCATTGTCTTCTACCTGAAGAACCGTCACTTTTGGAGCCTGCATGAATACATTATGAGCCCTTCTTCCTATTCTCCTACTCTGCCACCATGACCAATGTTGGTAATGTGTAACAGTATGACCCTTCCTCAGGGGAGGTGAACCCGGCTTTCCGGGATGAAAGCGAAAGAACTTTTTCACCAATTCGGGGGAAGGAACCCCTGAAGCAGCTTCCCATGTCCTTTCTGAAGGTGAGTATCCTTTCTAGTCAATGTGAAACTGAAGGCGACCTCGTCTCTATCTCGAGTCACAGATGTTGGCTACCTCATATTCCAGACCTGTATCAGTGTTCACTGGTGGGGGGTGAGTCTTAGAAGTCCGAGCAAAACGGTCCGGAATAGATAACTTGATCTGGGAAACATGAAACATTGGGTGAATTCGAGACCAGGAACGAGGCAGCTCTAACCGAACCACTGATGATCCTACAAGGGAGAGGATCTTGAAGGGGCCAAAAAAACGAGAAGACAGTTTAGAAGGAACCAAATGTTGGGGGAGAAAACGGGAAGCTAGCCAAACCATTTCTCCCTTCTGAAGTGAAGGTATCTTTCTGCGATGGCGATCTGCATATCGTTTGGCTCGATCCTGGGCTGCCTTCAAAGATTGACAGGCCAACCGATGACCTTCCTGAATGTCACAAACAATGCGGTCAATTCCCGGACAATGCGATGAAGGAGGAGAGATGGAGGGTAAAAAGGATGGATGATACCCATAGGAGCAGTAGAAAGCGGTAGAGTTCAAGGCGGAATGATACGCATTGTTGTATGCAAATTCTGCCAATGGGCGTAATCCCAACCAGTCACCTTGGGCTGCGGACACGAAGCACCTAAGGTACCCTTCCAACATTTGGTTTAAACATTCTGTCTGACCATTGGTCTGTGGGTGATATCCGGAACTGAGGGATCTCTTTATTCCCAATTCATGACACAAATATCTCCAGAATTTAGAGGTATATTGGGGACCACGATCAGAAACAATCGTGTCCGGTAGACCATGTCGGGAGAAGATTTCTGCTAAGAACACCTTTGCCATCTGTTCTGCACCAGGAATCTTGGTAAGAGGAGTGAAGTGAGCCAATTTAGTTAGATAGTCAATAGTTACCATAATAGTGGTATGTTGAGACGATATTGGTAGATCAACAATAAAATCACTAGAAATATACGTCCATGGTTGATCCGGGATAGGCATACGGGATAATAAGCCGTAGGGTGGAACTCGAGGAGTCTTGGACTGTTGACACACTACACAGGCTGAAACATAATCGCGGACATCAGTTCTTACTGTAGGCCACCAGAAATGTCGAGAGACCAGTTCCAAGGTGTTTTGAAACCCTCGATGTCTGGCAGCTCTGGCGTCATGGCACATTTGGAGCACCTCCTTTTGTAAATAGACTGAGGGAACCAAGACTTGAGCCTTGTGAAAGTAACAACCTTGAGTCAACTTAAGCGGGTGTAGTTCTGCTAGTTCTTCACAAGTCTGTCTATTCTGTGACGTAGCATGTTTCAGATCTTGAAGAAAATCAGTTATCATCGCTACAAATTTGGCTTTAGCAAATAAGGGTTCTGGGGTGAATTGGTAAGGGGAAAAGTCTTTGCGTGAAAGAGCATCTGCACGGAGGTTTCGATTCCCTGGGAGGTAAGTAAACTCTATCCGAAACGGCCAAAAAAAATGTGCCCATCTCGCTTGTCTGCTATTAGTTGTATAGGCTTGTTGCAGAACCTTGAGATTCTGGTGATCCGTGCGTACCTCGACCGGGTATCTTGTTCCCAATAACAAATGTCTCCACTCTTCGAATGCTCTTTTAATAGCCAGTAACTCCTTTTCAAGGACAGAATAATTCTTTTCCGAAGAACTAAATGTCTTGGATAGATAAGCTACTGGTTTCTCGTCTCCTTGATCGTTCTTTTGGAGTAAAACCGCCCCGCAGCGCTTGGTGGGAAGCGTCTGTCTCCACCACAAAAGGTCAATTTTGATCTGGGGTTGCCAGTATCTCTGCTGAAGTAAAAAGGTGTTTTGGCCTTTCAAAGGCTTTCTGTGCCTCTTCATCCCAATCGAAGGAGACTCCCTTTTTTAGCAACCTAGTGATAGGCTGCACAGTTTCAGAAAAACTGGGAATGAATTTGCGATAGAAATTCGTGAAACCCAGAAATCTCTGGATTTCTTTTATGGAAGTTGGTGGAGGCCAATTCAACACTGATGATACCTTTCTAGGATCCATAGAAATCCCTTGAGGAGACAGGACAAATCCTAAATATGTAACTTGTCTTTGATGAAATTCGCTCTTTTCCGATTTGCAATATATTTGGTTTTCCTGAAGGCGAGCTAACACCAAATTGACATGGCGGATATGTTCTTCTTTTTCCTTGGAAAAAATCAAAATATCATCGAGATATATTATGACAAACTGAAGAAGAATATCAGAAAATAGGTGGTCCATGAATCTTTGAAAGATTGCCGGTGCGTTGAGCAGGCCGAAGGGCATAACATAATATTGGTAGTGTCCAAAAGGAGTACGAAAAGCCGTTTTCCATTCATCTCTGGGAGTAATTCTTATGAGATGATAGGCTCCTCTGAGGTCCAGCTTAGTATAGAATGAGGCTCCTTGAACTGCCTCCAAGAGGTCTGGAATCAGCAGCATGGGATACTTGTCTGGAATGGTGATCCTGTTCAGACCGTGGTAATCTATAGACGGTCGTAATTCTTCTGAATCTTTTTTCAGAATGAAGAATAATGAAGCTCCAGCAGGCGAATTGGATTCAGAAATTAAACCGTTTTGGATGTTTTGATGAAGGTATTCCTTCAAAGCAGCCTTTTCTTTGTGGGATAATAAATACATGCAACCAAATGGAATTGGTTGGTCGGGCAGTAAATCTATATGGCAGTTGTCTCTGCGATGCGGTGGAAGAGTCGGAAATCTGGGAGTAGAGAAGACTGATAGGTATTGTTGATGGCAATCAGGAATCAGTCTGATGTGACTAATGGATGGAATTTTCTGACTTCTTTCTATCTTCAACGGGATATGTACTCCTACCGAAGAGTGGGACAGACAATGAGAGACACAGTGCTCGGAACCTAAAAAGAGAGTACCGGCTGACCAGTTGATGAAAGGATTATGTAGTCTTAACCATGGGAGACCCAAGATAACTGGAAAATGGGCCGTTCTGATGAGATTGAATTCCATAGTTTCTTGGTGAGTAATCACCGAACAGTATAATGGTATGGTTTGTTCCCAGATGGGGTCGGAAATCAAAGGAGTCCCATCAACACCTTGAATCCGTGTGACTTGTGGTTTGGTTACTCTAGGAACCCCTTTCTTGGTTGCCCAATCATCGTCCAAAAAATTCCCAGCCGCTCCGCAATCAATAAGTGCAGGGACGTTTTTTAGGATAGTATTCAGGTGGGTGATTGTCAAAGATATCACTACCATAGGTTCATCAACAAACCCAATGCTGGAGATTCATTTCTAGTAAGGGGACTCTGTCTAAATACTCCTAGCGTGGTTCCCCCTATGATAGGGATTTGGCATTTTCCGGAACCTGGGATTGGTTTCTACGAGGTGGTACTAGGGGGCAGTCTCTTAGAATGTGTACTGTGATCCACAATAGGAACACAGTCCTAAGGTCTTTCTCCTCTCCCTTTCTTTGCTGGATAAGGGACCCTTCATAGTTCCAATTTGCATGGGCTCTTCAGTAGATACTGGCTTTGTGTTTCCGGGAAGAAACTCAGAATGGGCTTGAGGGCTCTTACCCTTCTTCTTCTCATAATGGCGTTCTTGTAACCAATAGTCTATCCTCATAGTAATAGAAATCATCTCGGCCAAATTTGCTGGTCTAGGAATCTTCGCGACCTCGTCCTTGAGCTCTTCTGACAGCCCTTGCCGAAATAAAGTGATAAGACCATCATCTGGCCTCCGGTCTCCGAGGACAATTGTTTAAAGAGCGTGATATATGAAATGAGGTCTTTTGATCCCTGTTTCAAATCGAGTAACCTTTCTTGTACGGAGACCGAAATTTCTTTTCGACCAAACATGGTCCTCAAGCTATTAGTAAAGGCCGGGTAGGAATCAAGGATGGTATTTCCCTAGGTAACCAAAGGGGTAGCCCATGCTAATGCTGGACCCGATAAATGGGAAACCACAAATCCCACCTTATCTTTCTCTGTGGGAAAGAATCTGGGTTTAAATGTGAACTGAATAGTACAGCTGTCTAGAAATTCTTTCAATTTGAGCGGGTTTCCGTTAAACATTTCAGTGTGAAATGTTGACGGTGGAGTTTCAGAAAAAGCACGACCTATCTGCTGCTTTAATTGTGAGTTATCTTGTTTTAGGGTCTGCATTTCTAACGACATAGACTGCATTGCAGCCATGAGTTGTTGCATCTGTTGCTCCATAGCTGATCACCGTCCACCCTGGCAAGCCGATACCTTAAAGGCGTCGCTATCTGTCAACTGATATTGAATTATCGATGTAAATATCACTAACCTGGGCAGACTGCGGTCCGCAACGGAAGCAACTGGCAGAAAATGGAAAATCCCCCGTGGGAATCTTGCTCCCTCTCTCCCTGTGAAGAATACCAGTGAGGAGGAAGGCAAGACCCCCAGGGAAACCCTCCTGGGGGAAAAAACCCTGGGTGGCTGGAACTCTTCAGACTGGACGGTGGAAGTCTGGACGGTTCCCTCTAGACGAACTGAAACATGAAGAGGATCGAAGACCTTACCAAGGAAACAAGACAGGACAGGTAAGTGCCAGAAAGAAAGGCTGCGAGGAAAGGAGAGCACTGAGTATAGGAGATGTGACGTACAAGGAATTTAGAATGGGGTCCTTAATGGAGTCTGGATATTCTCAGAGATGTCCAGAAGTAAAAGGAGTCTGTTCCGGTTTATTGGAACTGTCGTGCTAAGGCGAACAGGAATGGAGAGTGAAGTGTGAGTCACGGCGGGAGAGAGAGAGAGCTGGATGGGAAGTATAGTTTTGTTGTACTCACTGACAAGGGTGGAACTCCCGACACGAAACTAATGGTGTATGTGGAATACGGCCAGAGTAAATGCCTGTGGGTATGAGATGCAGAGAGTAGGCAGAAGTTAGTAATAAGAAGGTAAGAGAGTCTCAAGTATCAGAATGCGGATATCCTAGATGCAAACTTACGGAGCGTCGGTAAAGGCAGTAGCGACGCGTAAGCTAGCAACACTTCCTTCCTTATCAGGAATCACGTGAACAGGTACGGGTACGTCAGATGTATGTGAAACAACTAGACCGTTGTCTTCTACCTGAAGAACCGACGCTTTGGGAGCCTGCATGAATACATTATGAGCCGTTCTTCCTATTCTCCTACTCTGCCACCATGACCAACGTTGGTAATGTGTAACAACACCAAATTATGAGGTTGGGTTTTGAGTGGAGGATTTACCTCCAGAAAAAAAACCCTGGCAGTAAATCTTCCCACTCAACGCAGAAAAATTGGAAGAATTGGTGGAATTACTGTGGCGGCAATTCTGCAGTGTTAATTCTGCAAAAAAAGCACCATTGGCTCCAATGGACCCAAAATAAATGGGGAATTACACGACGACCACAACTTGTAATCAGACGGGAATCCTGCCTGACCAAGTGGTGGTAACAGTAATTCCTTAAGGCAATTGTTGGGCAGATTTACCGCTAAATTTTCGCCTAACTCGTAATGAGGCCCAAAGAGTGGTTGATGGCAGATTTTGGTTTCCGTCTAGTATTTACACATTTAATATTCAGTGATTTGTCCAGAGTTACAGCACGAGTTGTAATCAATGGAGAAAGATCAACCTATAAGCTGTCAATCATCTTTGGTTGTGATTTCTGGCTTATGTAATTATTTGTGATGTTAGAATTGGCAGAATTATCTATATGGTCAGTAATGCTATTAACCAGAGTGGTATCCAATGTCTGGGGTGATCTTCGTAAGTTAAAGGACACCCCATGGATGCTATAGCTGGCTTAGTAGTATCTATTTTTATTGCTTCTAGGGTCCATTTGGCCACCAGCATTCTCTCTATTTTATCTGTCATTTCTGTCATGTAAGAATCTAGCATGATTGAGATTTATCATTCACTTTCACTGTGGCCTTTTGGATTTTTTACAAGGGCCCCTTCCAGGCCTTCCGTTGCCTTCCGTTTTCCCATTGCACACGCACATTCCCCACCCCAAGCATAAAAAGACGTAGAGACAAAGGATCCAAAAGCCACACTAACACCACTGGAAGACTCAATAAATGATATTATAAAATGATGGCTCACTAAAATAAAAAAACATTCAGTACTAAATACTTACGCAAGTGTGAGTATGAGTAAAATTGTGAGCATGAGTGTCCTTTTGCAGGCAGTGGAATATGACTAGAGCATACATAAAAATGCACGTCTGCTAAAAAAAATAAAAATAAAAAGGAGGCCTTACATACTCAATCAGGTCAGAGATCCTAATAACTGCTAAAGCACATTACATTAATGCTTGTTAAATACACATATTCTTGAATCACAATTACAAAACAATAGAATATCCACACTTGAATAAAAGATAAACATATTCACAAATTAGAGAAACACCTGCCAAGCACCATAAAATTAGAATGATCCACTTAAAGAAGCTATCATCTTAGAAAGCAAAATAACTTTAAACGAAAAGAGCAGGGAACAAAAACAGTGCATTTGCTCCCAAATAAAGACCAAAAAGAAGGTAAGTGGGGTTGGGAGGGTAGGGAGGTTATAGTTTGGATGGGGCGAGGTCGAGGTGGGGAGGGAGAAAGCACTTACCTGAATCCCTGGCGGGGGAGGATGGCAGCCTCCAACCATGTGGTGGCTCGCAGCATGATTTACCCCATTCTGAGCCTCCTCATTGGCTGAGGGGCTGCTACACCCGCCCCGCCAGGGATATGAAAGAAATTAGGGATTTGAGGGATTCTAGGTCGAGTAAAGCCCCGACAAGGGCCAATCAGATTGCATGCAACAATCTCATTGTCTTGGGCCAGGTACTAATCCTCCATACATTTCTTGAAGCATAATAAACAAGATGAACATTTTGTTTTTGTGGGCTATTATCAAAATTAACAATGACAATAGATTAATCTTTTACAAAATAAAGATGTAAGGCTTGTGCAAAGTTGAGATGAGGACCCACAATCTTTACCTTGCATGTTATTGAGGTCTTTATCAAAATTAACAGCCTGTCACGACTTTTCCCATATGCTTCTTTTAAGCCATATTTTGATAGCTACAGAACCTATCCAGCACCATTTCTTTCCGAGCCCAAGTTTCCTGGAGAAAAATTATATCAAAAACATTTAAGTAACTACATATGCAGGATGTCTTAATGTTGGTCCTGCACCTGCTATATTTCAATTCAAAATAAATGACGAGGATGTTACGAAAGGGACGACCAGAAAGTGGTGTATTTTTTGCATAATGGGCTTTTGCTCATTCGTGTAGTCAGTCAATCTCTTCAATGGTAGACACTATTTCAAATCTATTGTTACAGACAATGCAGCTTGTTGAAAGTTCCACGATAAGGGAATTTGAACAGCAATTATCCATTATTGGTAGTGGATAGGTAAATATGTTTTGGTTTAAAGAGCTAACAGTAATGTTACAATCATTTAAATTAATTACATTCTACTTAAAAAGCACCCACATTAGAATTAATTACAAAACTCAGCATTTTTGGATCCGACAAAGATAATACCTGCACAATGTTTAATGGAATTGCCCACCCAAGTCACATTTCTTGCCATTAGTATCTTTTGTGGAATAATACAGATGCAAAATACATAAATTAATACTAGGGCCACTTATTTCAGTGTCAATCCAGTGTCTTTACCTAATAAAGACACAATAGATTCACTAGTTCCTTTGAGAAGAGGGGGTACTTCAACAATGACACCCACTAGTGGTAGCGCAAATTAACTCTAGAAAGCACGGTTGAGTGTAGATGAAGTTACAACTAAAATTAGTAAAACAAAACAACAATATATGAACTGGTTAAATGCCTATAGATTTCTGTTGGACCAAAAACATGGAGAGCAAATGCTACACCAAATTACTACCACAAACTGTTGGGTGTCCTGACCCACGTTTGAGCTATCATGCTGCAACATTTGGTGCTGTGGGCTTAGAAAATCCAAGATGGCCAAAAAGCCCACATGTACGCCAGAATAGGAAAACTGTGCAGTACTGGCATGGAAAACATCATGATGGACAGAACTTCCCTGAAAATGCACAGGGATTTTTGCCTAGGTTGTGAGCACAGGAGGGCACTGCCTAAAACCACCATTGGGCTACCCACACAGTGGCCTGAAACCATTGGGAATGGCAATGCTGATTGCCAAAAGCAACCTAGAACTGTGGGGAATTCATTTTCTTAAATCCCAAAAATGGTTGCATTACCAGTACTCACCACTATCAGAAAGCCGGCGTTTTAAAACCACCAGACTTTTGTGTAAAACTGAACAAATGAAACAAAACCAGACCAAGGAAAGACTTGCTAAGAGGTGGATACAATGTAAAACTATACTCTGAAATGACTTGAAGGAAGTAATTATTTAATGTGTATGTAAACAAGGTAATAGACAAACTGGGGGACAAAAAGTGACATTTAGCTGAAACCTGGCTTAATGAAACTGAATTCTGCCTGACATCTACCCCCACAGGAGTTAAAACCTGCTCAGCCACTCTTCCACTTGCCAAAAGGAGTTGTCACCTCTCTGATTAGATTAGGGGTGGAGCAGCTACAGGGAGTTGAACAAAGGCCTGTCCTGGGCCCAGGCAGATGGTTTATTGGGAGGATCGTAAATGGCTTCCATTTGAACAAAGCCCTTCCTTGACTCAGGCAGAAGTTATATTGGGGGCGTCGTAAAAGTGGCTTCCACTTGGCAGAAACGGGGAGGGGCAGCCCCTCTGAGGACAGGCTGAGCTTAAAGAAAGTGGATAGACTGGTTTCTCCACCATGTGACCTGGGAAGACACACCCCTGTTGGCCAGAATATGATTTTAAGAAAGATGTATAACTCATGGTGCGGACTTGTCAAAATTATCTAAATGATACCATAATTCTTGTGATTTTTCTGCCCACATTTTAAGAGGTTTTAGGACCTGGTGGTATGATCTGGGGGGTTGCTAGCGGAAAATAGGGTTTCACTCCAAATGTCTGCATGTTAAAAATCTGACACTTCATCAATTAATGTCCATACTCCTTGCGCACATGTGTGTAAATTTGGGTAAATGTCCGATATTGCAAAACCAGTTAAAAAGTGTAATATGTTGCCATTTCTGAATGCAAGCCCCCAGGAAGAGCAGGGTTTGCACAGAGTATATCTCATGTGATATGTGATGGGTGCATGTAATTTTAAACAACTGTGTATCTGGTCAATATGTATTTGAATCAAATATAGATTGTGGGCAAACTGACCAGGGGAGGATCCTCTGACCCATAAAACCTACAGCATCACTCTGACTCACATTTCCTTCCCCCAATCATGGAAGAGGGGAGAATTGGGCCAATGACAAGTAGAGAGGGGCAGGCTTAGCTAGGCCCAGGCACACACCCATTTTCAAAACACATAAAAAGAGACTGCTGGGACAGGTAGAGAGATTCAAATCCAGTTGCTCCAACGCGCTCTGCCGGACCACACAACATCCAGAAGATACCAGATCTAACACTTAGACTTTAAAACACCAAAGAACTTGATTCAGAACTCAAAGCAAGGGCCTAAACCCACAAACTGAGAACTCTTCTCAGCAGGCCTCAGCATCCAGCAAACCTAACAGCGGTAGCAGCATCCAGGAGCTGTGCAGATCAGCGCTGTGTCCAGAGAAAGCTGTGCAGAAAGATCCAGGAGCTGTGCACAGACGCTGTACCCAGAGATCCAGGAGCCGGGCCAGGAGCAGTGTCAGACCAGACCAGCAGAGCAGAGACCAGACGCTGTGCGCAGAGACCGCCCGGGGCGAAACCAGAACCAAAGCCATCCTGACCCGATCCGTGAGACCTAGACCTTTCAAATACATTGTGAGTACAGCTAGGATGGTGTGAAACCAAATCTCTTAGTTTCCAGTGATATAATTCAATCTAATCTAAGTAGAACTGCCTCCTAACTGTCACTTGTCAATTCTGCAGCCGCATAGCTGTCACCTGTCAATTTTAAAAGCTGTCACCTGTCAATTTGAGTTACTTTAAATTCGAAAAACGACCTTTACAAAATCGTTCATATCTTTGGAACCGTTTGGGCCAGAAACTTCCTCTGAAAGCTTAGAATCTTAGCTTTTCAACGAACCTAGAACCGACTTGCTACTCCTTATACTTTTGCCGTAATCGTGATTCACGCATTCGCGAATTTTGCAGCGATTCGCGATTTGGTTAAAAATCCAGCCACGTGTGAAAACAGCAGCTTCCTTGCTTTCCTTTGCCAAAAATTCGTTTAACCTGCTAGTTACTCCTAGAGCATTGTTAAAGGGAGCCTGAGCTCATCCCAAGTATCTTTCACTCACCCTGAACCTCCTAAAGGGAATTAAAACCATTTCAGCATATTCCTCACTTCATTGCCAGCACATATAAAAGCATTTTGGGCCTGTGTTTCAACTTCTATCCGTAGTCTAAGCTTGCTGGGGTGAACTGAATTACATTTGATTGCATGTCTGAGAACTGTGTGCTACTCTTCATTTCCTTACATTGCATAAGGGGGGGGGAGTGGATTGCCAGAGAAAAGTGATTACATTGTTTTGTTGAAATCATATTGAGTATTTTCTGTACTGCATTTTCATTCAACATTGCATCCATCTGAACTTATATCAAGCATTCTCTACCACCTTATTCTTCTGTTCCTATTCACAAGTGTGCTACCTCATCCTTATACTACTCCTGGGTAACCAAATCAGTTTACTAGTAGGACATTATTCACTGTTGATCACTGCTCATGTTTTAAGTGTGATATTAATTATTAATTCACTATAAAAGTGTGATATATATATATACTGTTATTTTTTTTTCAAATAACCCTTTTAAACTTGCAAAAAAGAACTACTTCTTGGCTCAGTGGGGTCAGGGGGATTCTAAGAGAGGGGTGTTATATAGGGGTAGTCATCCAGAACTCATGAGCTGGACATAAAGATATATCAATAAGGGTTTCCATTCAGTATCCCAGACTAGGCATTGACTTAGCTGTAGTGTTGAATTGAATCTTCTTACAAAACATACAAACATTTAGGGATCTCATATAATCAACTAAATCAATCACAAGAAATGTTACAAACTAACTCAGTGAGTAAAGGTCTGTGGAGAACACATTTCCTACATGTGAATAAATGCTCCCAAGATAAGACGGACTCGAAAGATAAGACTGTCCCATGGGCCCTGAGTTTAGATTTAATAGATGTGGAGCAGAGAATAACGAAGGCAAACTACTAGGACACTTGCCTGGTTACTTGTCTAAGTTCCCAAACAGGTACTGGAGAGATCTATTTTCTTAGATTTAAATTGAACGTAATTCCAACACAAGAAACACAATTTTACTCTCTTGCAATATTGCAGGTGAAGTACAAACTCTAAAGCATCTGGTAATTAAGTGTTCTGCGCTGCACATCTAAGAAATAAACGGTCCAAGCACTTTCTTTATGAGGTGATTTGGTTGAACTCAGAATGCTTTTGTGAAAGATCAGCTAGTGGCCATGAGACTGTGTTAACGATTGAGGTGTAACATTTCTAGCTTAGAACCTAGTTTTTATCTGAGTATAATGTATTGCAAAACGCGTGTTTTTATTTGATATTCATGTGAAAGATTGCTTTGCCAACCGAAACACATTATCAAAAATAATAATAATAAATAACTCTCTCATGATTTCACTGCCTTTAGTTAGTGCTTGAACGATTATTGTGCATGTTAGCAGACTGAAAGTTCTGCCCTTTATTCATTGTTCTGTTCGCATCTGCCATCACTAAAAATGTGTTGTTCCCTTCAAACCATGTTGGGTGGTAAATTATTCGGTTGGTCCAAGTTCAAAGAAGGGCAGGTGGATTTGCTGTCCTGTTGGATTTGATTAAAATTCGTTTTGAGCAACCCCACTGATTGTAAAGCCAAGTTAGTTAAAAGTGTAGAGATTCCCTTTTTCATATCAGCATGTTCCATAATAAATAAGGAGCTACAAATCATGTCCTTGTATTTGCACAGAAAATCAAAAATAGTTTTTCCGTCCAAGTCATCCAGTACAGAATAAACTTATTTAGATAAAGCTTTTACCATATCTGGGGTTAAATGCAAAGTGCATTTATATTGACAGAAATAATATTTGTTCAGAACATTATCCAAACTTTTTTGTAGAGGCTTGATGAGTGGTTCTGCTACCGTATTCAAAGGGCCAGACATTGACAAACGTTGTGGGCATCAAATGTGCATGGAAGATGAGTGTTCCACATTGGATTCATGACTTGCAGTAATGGATGTAGTGGGGCACAACGATGGATATGTGGCTATTGGCTGTAATTGTTGATCATTGTCAAAGGTTGATGTTGTTTGGATAGGAATGAAGAAGGGAGAAAATCCAGGTTAGCATCACCGAAGAAGAGTGTTAGAAGCAGCTGCGGATTGCAAGAGAGACTACGACCACATGTTGTGCATACGCAGTGCAGTTTGACACTCTTGAGCTTGTGGATCCCGTTTTCTAGCTGCTATCTATGCAATAAAGGAACATAATGGCCCTCATTAGGACCCTGGCGGATTTTTTCCGCCATCGGCGGACTTTTCCGCCATGGCGTAAAGTCCGTTTACGCCATGGCGGATGGCGGACTTACCGCCCCATTCCGAGGTTGGCGGGGCGGTAAGTCCCCATTGACCCATTTACCCTTCCCCATTCCCATTTCGGCCCCATAGGGCTCAATGGGAGTGGGGAAGGCGTTAATTACGCCACCGTACATTACGGTGGCGTAATTAACACCAAGGTCCCATAGCGCCATGGATTTCTCCGCCCGCAAAAAGCGGGCGTAGAAGTGACCATGGCGCTTTGGGAACTCGTAGTTGGCGGTAAGGGGTCGGCGCAGCTAACGCTGGCGTAGACCCCTTACCGCCAGGGTCCTAATGAGGCCCAATGTATGTCTCCCACCTCAGAGAGAGACCTGAGGAGAGGACAGTGGCAAGTAACAACTTCCCCCACCTCAGTGTATCAAACAAAGATAATGACACAATTCTAACCATCTATGATGAGAGTCCGGCATTGCATCTAGTCGAAACACAGACTCTGAAAAGGAAGAGATAATTAAGACAATAATACAGACAAATCAGCAACGCAGAGGGCAAAAAAGGCCCTGAAGATGACATACAGAAAATCCTGCAATCAAATAATGAATAAAGTATCAATCGCTAGCTGAAAATACTCAATTGATAAAATATGCCAAAAAATGCCTAATGGGTTTATCACAGTGCAAAAAACAACAACCCTGAATGGCAAAAAATAAATATCAAAAAGGAAATAAAACAATGGGGGAGGACTACATACAAGGTGAAAGAAGAAAACACTTCCAGTACCCAATGTTACGTAACACAGTTTAATGCAAAACAGATTGAATGATTAGACAGAGGAGCTACCACAAATTACTCCTGAGCAGAGTAATATAGAGCCTGCACTGAATGCACACAAAAAACAATTGCGTTGCAGACTAAGAAATCTTAGCTCATAAATGCAGAGTTGAAGAGGCAGACCCAAAAAAACATCGACCTCCAAAAATATAAAAACACTTGATATTTTTGCAACAATAAACAGCCCTTTTTTAAACAGGGCTAACATCCTAGAATGAATACACCAACTACCTCAACTAGAGATCATCTCAACTAATGACATGACTCTGGTTGAAATCCAAAATACAGCTATCAATACGAACTGGGCAATAATGTAACTGGTATCGCCTGTCATAAATGAATGAATTCTATCTTGCTATACAGACTTTATAGAATTAGGCTATAAAGTCATAAGTGTGGAAGCGAAGTGTACTGTAAAGATGGATAAGCTAAAACCCCAATCTGAAGATAAAGAACCAACTATAACAGTCTCTGAAAAGTAGTTAAAAACATAGAACACTAATTCCAATACGCCATTTTATAATAGGAACATCCTGTGTATTAATATGGACCTTGACGGCGTCTCTTGACCTTAGACTAAGAAAGAACCACCGTTATCATTTCTATCTTGAAACACTAGAGGTTTCAGCTCTTTCACTAGTAAACCTCTAGAACTATTATATATACTCACATCTGATTTGTTTGCTTTACAGGAGACTTGGTTACGTTATGAATCCACCCTTGATGGTTTTCAGACTGTCCAGAAATCTGCTAATCACAATAAGAAAAGGAGGCCACATGGAGGACGTATGATTGGATCAAAAGAAGCCCTTGGTTTAAAGGAATGCGATGTGATTCATAAAAATAAACACATTCTATCTGCTACTATTGCTTTGCCAATGAAGCGGGGAGTGCAGCAGATACGCATTATAAATGTCTACACCCCACCAGGAGACATTTCTTCCTCCACCACTATAGGAGAGGTGGAAAATACCCTAAATGATTGGGCATGTAAAGAACATAATGCCCTTTTTCTTATATTGGGTGATTTAAACTTCCAAAGGTTCCATTCTATGACAAGAGAAGATCTAGCTGACCTTCCTATCACTAAAATTCATAATGGAGTTGTGGGGTTAGAATATCCAGAGGAAAAACACTTGATAACACTAAATCTTCTGCCAATTTTTGTTAATGTATATTATGATATGATATTATATTTATAGCGCGCCTATAAACAAATGTTTCAGTCGCGAAGAGACAGGGGAGGGGAACAAGGAGGGACAAGATAACAATCTTACTAGGCCCAGTGACACTGAGATTGTGTAAGTGCAGGGGAGAGGAAGGGGGAAAAGTGCTGTGGGTAGGGGAGGAGGAGCAAGTGCAGGACGCAGGATCAACACAATTAAAAACAAGAAGTGCGGCCAGCAAGTGGCAGTGCAAGGTTAAGTGCAGAACATCAGGTGATAGCTAGTGCAGGTAGGGGAACTACAGCTACAGCCCCAAGTGCAGGGTTGTCAGGAGGCAGTGCAAATGTGCAACTGGCAGGGCAGGGACCTGGGCCTGTGGTTCATAGGGTAGCCAGATAACCAGTGCAGTATCAGACAGCAGATCAGCAGGGGAAGAGGTAGAGAAAAGGCAGAAACAAAGAGGAAAGTCTTGAGCTGCTTCCTCAACTGGAGATGGTTGTGCTCAAGTTTCAGAGAAGCAGGGAGGCTATTACAGAGGGGAGCACCAGCCGAAGAGTGAGATCTGCTCCCAGCTCGTTGCTTGGAAAAGTGACTGACCCTCAAAGAGTTGTAGGTGGAGGAGAGAAGAGTTCGCGTAGGAAGATACTTCAGAAGAGAACGCTGGAGACATTTTGTTCCCAGGCCCCAGAAGGTCTCCTGGACAATGCAAAGGGTCTTGAACTTTTTCCTTACAACCACTGGGAGCCAATGGAGGGATTTCAGTGCTGGAGAGATATGATCCCTGGGCCAAGAACAAGTCTTGCAGTCCTGCTCTGGATGAGTTGCAGAGGACGGAGAGGTTCTAGGTTAAAGGTTCGAAAACAAAAGGCTCAAATGCCTTTTTTCAACACCAAAAGGACCGAAAAAAGGGGTCAATTTTTTAAATGTTTTTATTTTTATTTTTTATGGGGGGGTTCCCCCCGAACCACCCGTTTTCTCGTTTAAAAAAACTTTTTTTCACATACCAAACAAAAAATCTCAATAAATAAATAAAAAAATCCGACCCTTTTATTATCGATCCTTTTGGTTTCGATCAAAAGGGCATTCAACCCTTTTGATTCGAAACTTTGACCGGATACCGACGGAGGGTAGAAGCGGGCATGCTTAAAAAGAGCCTGTTACAGTAGTCAAATCTAGAGAGAACCAGAGCTCTAGAAACAGTGAGCTTCTGCAGGAAGGAGAGGAAAGGAAGAATACCTCTGAGGAGGTGCAGTTGGTAGTGTGACTTCTTAGAGATGTCGGAGAGAAGGAGAGGGTGGAGTCAAAGATAACCCAGAGGTTCCTGGCCTCGCAGGTGGGATCAAGAGGATGGCCAAGGGTTGGTCGGCTAGTGAGTGAAGGGAAAGAGGGGCGCAGGTGTGCCGATGAGGAGAATCTCTGTCTTGCTGGCATTCATGCAGAGATCATTGGTGGCGCACCACTCTTGGATTGCAGACAGACAGTCTGGGATGAGAGAAGGAGAAGAGGTGGCAGAGGGGAGCCTGAAAGCGTGCGGGGTGTCATCCGCATAGCACTGGAAGTTAGAGCAGAGAGCAGCAATGCGGTGGGCGAGAGGTGGCAGGTATTGGTTGAACAACCAGGGAGAAAGGTTAGACCCCTGGGGAACACAGCAGGAGGAGAGAGAGATAGAGGAGAGGAAGTACCCAAGTTGGACCTGGGAGGGTCGGTGTTATGACACAAAAGCTCAGTATAGTAGTGGTGGCTTGACACGTCGTGATGCAATTTAGGCTTTCCGACAATATACCCCTCAAGAGTACTAAAGGACAGATTGAGGTGAGTATTGCCCAAAAATATGGTACACCCCGGTACTCCAACAGCTGGCTGCAAGAACAATTAGCAATATATTAACATGTGGGTTAAGGCAATGCACTCAGAAATAACAAGAAAGTAAGAAACAAATAGTTTTGTGCTTACCAAATGAATGCCCTGGATAGGTGTTGCAGGAGAGTTGGAAATGGAGTGAAAGTCCAGGAAACACAATGTTTTGATTTCCTATAGCCGCCGGCACTAGGATGCCTAAAGAGTTAATTGATCCGGGCGCCATTGCGCTGGTGTCCTTTGATCCTTGCGCTGATGCGCCAATGTCCTTTGGTCCTTGCGCCGATGCGCGACAGTCCTGAATGTTCCAAAAGTGTCTTTGACAGTTCCAGAAAGAAGATATGACACAGGCGAGACTCACGAGATGAGATGTACGCAGTCGGTGGGTCTTCCGATTGTAACGACAAGCATGTAAGACTTGTGAAATGAGATAACTGCAGTTCGTGGACGTCCGGTTCTGGTATGAGCAAGTAAGACTTGAGGGATTAGACGATTGCAGTCCGTGGACGTTCCGGGTCTGGTATGTGCAGGTAAGACTTGAGGTATTAGACGATTGCAGTCCGTGGACATTCCGGGTCTGGTATGATTAGGTAAGACTTGAGGGATTAGATAAATGCAGTGCGTGGACGTTTTGGGTCTGATATGAGCAGGTAAGATGTGAGGGATTAGACGAGAGCAGTCTGTGGACTTTCCCGGTCTGGTATGAGCAGGTAAGATATAAGGGATTAGACGAGAGCAGTCCATGGACGTTCCGGGTCGGGTTTGAGCAGGTAAGACTTGAGAGCAATGACAAGAAGGAAGCAAGGAGGGTCACAAGGTGGGCCGGGGATTCAAGGAGCCAAGAAGACAAGGTACAAGGTACGTAGCTTTGAAAACAGACAAATTCAGAAGCACCGCTGTGCACAGGGGCACGGCTTAAGTACTGGTCATCTGACCGTACGCACAGGATGGCGCCGTAGACCTGAGTATCTACGCGAATACCATGGCCGCCAGCGTTTCCATGGCAACCCATAGCGTTCTGTAAAAGGACGTGCCAGAAACGATGAAGCACGGTTCTGAGGCTTAGCAGACCACCTCGATTTGGAACCAAAAACGTTTGCTCCCCTGGGTTTACTCGGTAGGTTGTTATTGCGTGAGCTCCATCTATGTTTATCCAATGAGGCATTCAATGGAACCCTGACAGTCTCCTCCCCCAAAGATACCTCCCCGGAGCGAGCAGCCAGGAATTCGTACAGGAGACGAGGAGCATGTACATTGGACTCAGGCTCCCATGTTCTCTCCTCCAGACCATAACCTTCCCAATCAATAAGGAAATGACGGACCCCATGTATCACCTTAGTATCCAGAATGGCTTTGACCACGTACTCCTCCACCCCCTTGATTATCACTGGCGCTGGACGAGATGAGAGGCGAGTACTTGCGGAACATGGCCTGAGAAGTGAAATGTGAAAGACTGGATGAATCTTCCACCGGGAAGGTAAAACTAAGTGAACCACCGAAGGATTGATCCATTCCTTAATGGGGAAAGGCCCCACAAAACGAGGTATCAAACATCTACGACCAGGCAAATGGAGGTTCTTGGAAGATAAGCAGACCAATATTCCAGATTGATAATCGGGAGCAAGTCTCCGGTGTTTGTCAGCATAGAGTTTAGCTTGCTGTTGAGCAGCCTCCAAATGACCAAAGACCATTTCCCTAAGGGAGATTAAGTCACAAAGGCAAGCCTGAGCTGCCGGGTTTTAAGTGGTAGGTATTAGATCCTCAGGAATTGACCTAGGATGGAGAACGTAAAGAGCAAAGCATGGAGAAGTACCTTTAGACGAATGTACTGAATTATTTTATGCATATTCTGCCACCCCCAAAACATTTAACCATGACATCTTGATGCTGAGTAATCAGGCCACATGAGAATTGTTCCATAGTGGCATTTGCCTTTTCGGTTTGCCAATCCATTTCAGGATGATAGGTCGTAGAATAACATGCATCTATACCCAAGGCAGTGACTAGATTACGCCAGAAATTAGAGGCAAACTGTGAGCCACGATCTGTAATGATGGTCTCAGGTAACCCAAAAGGACGGAACACAATCTGCAAGAACATTTCTGTTTCTGCTAGAACCGGAGCAGAAGGTATACCCTGACAGGGTACAAACAAAGCCATCTTGGCAAAGCAATTATAGCATGGATGGTCAACGACCACCCATATGGTATCACAACCTCGGGCATGAGGTAATTCAACCACAAAGTCCATTGAGATCATTAGCCAGGGTTTTGTAGGAACAGGGATAGGCTGAATCAATCCCATAGGTTTAGACACTGTACCTTTGCACTGAGCACAAATAGCGCACCCTTTGATGTAGTCCGAAACATATTTAACCATTGTAGGTCAGAAATCCCACCATTTTAACAGTTTAAGCGTCTTGTGTCTCCCTGGATGTGCAGCCATTAAGGCATCATGACACCACTGAAGGGCCAAGACACAGGTTCATGAAGTAGGGAGACACAACCGTTCTTGTACACGATTTTTATGTCATCATGGAGTTCAGGAGGATTCGTCACCATCCAGGATTTAATCATTCCCTTCAAAGAAGAATCTATTGTACAAGAACAAATGACAAATGATGGCTGTAACACAGTGCTTTCCCGGTGAGTCATCTGACCACCTTCGTTCAATCTTGATAAAGCATCTGCCTTAGAATGCATCTTACCGGGACGGTACGTGCAGTTATACATGGAAAAGAATTCATGCCACCTTGCGTGGCGAGCGGTTGTACAGCGTACAGACTTAAGAGCAAGAAGATTACGATGATCATTGAAAACCTGTACGGGTGTAATAGTACCCAATAGATGGTGTCTCCAAACCAGGAATGCATCGCGTATTGCCAGAAGTTCAGGTTCAGTGATAGTGTAATTCATCTCATACTTAGTAAGTCTCCTGGAATCGTAAGCCACAGGATGTAGAAGACCAGAGTCTTCACACCTCTGGGACAGAATCGCCCCCACAGCTAGATCTGAGGCATCAGCCTCAGCAATAAACTGACATTTTTGATCTGGATGCTGTAGGACCAGGGCAGAGGTGAACATGGATTTCAATGTTTCAAAGGCTTTCTGGGCTTGATCAGACCATACAAAGCGAGTTTTAGAACTGGTTAATGCAGTCAAGGGAGCTGCGATTGCTGAAAATGAGTGTATGAACTGCCTGTAGAGGTTTGCAAACCCTAAAAAGGACTGAAGAGATTTTACATTGTTTGGGACAGGCCAGTCCAAGGTTGCTTTAACCTTATTACTGCTCATCTTAACCCCCTCACTGGTGATATCGTAGCTTAAAAATTCCACCTGGTCATCATGAAAAACACACTTCTCCAATTTGGCATAGAGATTGTTTTTGCACAATCTCTACAAAACGGTGGAGACATGTTGGACGTGTTCCTTATAGGCAGAAGAATAAATGAGAATGTTGTTGAGATAGACAACCATGAACTGATCCAGTAAGTCCTTGAACTCATCGTTGATGAAATACTGGAAGGTAGCTGGGGCATTACAAAGACCAAATGGCATAACCAAGTACTCAAATAGACCATACTTAGTTTTGAATGCTGTTTTCCATTCATCACCTTCCCTGATTCTGACCAGATTATAAGCCCCTCCTTAGGTCAAGTTTGGTAAAAAACTTGGAAAAACCTAGTTGATCCAGCAGAACAGATATCAGAGGAATCGGTTACCTATTCCGTACTGTCACTGCATTCAATTCTCTATAATCGATACAGGGGCGTAAGTCTCCCTTTTTCTTAGGTACAAAGAAAAGCGGTGATGCTGCTGGAGACCTGAAGGGGCGGATAAACCCGTCCGGGATGCTTGATCTAAATACTCCTTCAAGACCACATCCTCCTTTTGTGTAAGCGAATAGATTCTTCTGGAAGGAATACGGGCATCTGCCAATAGTTCTATTGGGCAATCATAAGGGCGATGCAGAGGTAGTTTTTCCGCCGCCTTCTTATCAAAAACATCCTTGAAAGAATTGTATTCCTTTGGAAGGAGCACTGTAGTAATGGCCCCAAACGTTAAGGCTGAATCTAGGAGCCTGGAACTAGGATTTCCAAATTCAACCGTATCTGCATGACAAGACTCCTGACATTGGTCCGAGGTAAACTCAACTGAACGTGACATCCAATCGATGGAAGGGTTGTGTTTCATTAACCATGGCAACCCCAAAATCAGCTTAAGTTGAGGAGCTGAAATAACATCAAAACAAATGATCTCTGAATGATCGTCACAAATCGATAACACAAGATCAATGGTTTGTTCTGTCACCAAACCAGAAATCAGAGACGTACCATCCACTGCATTAACTTATTCTGGTGTTTTCTTGGGAATCAATGGAATGGAATGATCACGTACAAATTGCGCATTCACTTAATTTCCAGTAGCACCTGAATCAATCATAGGTTCAACAGATCAGGTTGTCTCAGGAGTAGAAGTCAAAGTAGCCAAGACCGAAAACGGAACAGAGCATCTGGGGTCCATGACCGCTTGACTCGACAAAGGGACCCCGTCTATTGTCGAGCTTTGGCATTTCCCGCCTTCTTAGGTTTTTTAGGACAAAGTTTCAGAAAATGACCCGATGACCCACAATAGAAGCATAAATGGTTGACCCTTCGAAGCTCCCTTTCTGAAGGAGTGAGCGGACCTCAAATGGCACCAATTTGCATCAGTTTGGAGGCAGAGACAGGAGTTACTGGCGTTGGTATGGTTAGGGTGGTTCTTTGTTCCCCCTTTCGTTCAGCCTCACGGGCATCGATTTGTAACACAAGGTCAACCAGTTCTGCAAAACCTCTAGGAACCACTGGTACAGTTGCCAAAATATCTTTTAAGCCTTCTGAAAGACCTTTGTAAAACAAAGCAGATTTATTTTCATCGGGCCAATCTGTTTCTGCAACTAACTGGTTACATTTAGCCAAATACTCCAAGAAGGATTTGTCTTTCTGTTGTAAAGAAAGCAATTCCAAGTCCATAGCCTGTGACTTATATCTGGTATCAAACACACGGGTCATAGCCATAGTCAGAGCCTCACAATCATACAGTAAAGGGCTACCCTGTTCCAGCAAGGGATTGGCGCACACTGCAGCAGTACCCCCAAGGTTAGACAGAGCAAAAGCTGCCTTAGTAGTAGCATCAGGGAAGGATGTAGGCCTACACAGAAAATGTAAACAAAACTGATTAATGAATGTTCGAAAGGTCCTAGGATCCCCTAGGAACCTTTCTGGAGGGGCTAATGAAAACTGTGTTGCCATGTAGACTGGGCTTGACTCAGTTCTTGATTGAGCCCTTCCTGAAGTTGAATCCACTCCAGGACTAGATGCTCCAGCGTCTGACTGCAGACCAGCACGTAACTCATTAATACGACGTTGAGTTGCATCATGTGCGGTTGTCATGTCAGCCCTAAGGTCTTCCACCACTTTGGATAGTGCCGCCAAATGATCAACGGCCTCTTCCATTTTGTAAAGGCTTCTGAATATGTTAACACAAAAGCTCAGTATAGTAGTGGTGGCTTGACACGCCATGATGCAATTTAGGCTTTCTGACAATATACCCCTCAAGAGTACAAAAGGACAGATTGAGGTGAGTATTGCCAGAAAATATGGTACACCCTGGTACTCCAACAGCTGGCTGCAAGAAAAATTAACCAGATATTAACATGTGGGTTAAGGCAATGAACTCTCCAAAGTAAGATACTGAACTGATACTCACAAACAAGAAAATCAGACTGGGACTGAATAGTTCCAAGTTAGACTGGCGAGTACCTTGAAAACGAGGAAAATCACTGTTACCAAGAATACAGAAATAACAAGAAAGTAAGAAACAAATAGTCTTGTGCTTACCAAATGAGTGCCCTGGATAGGTGGAAATGGAGTGACAGTCCGGGAAACACAATGTTTTGTTTTCCTATACCTGCCGGCACGAGGATGCCTAAAGAGTTCATTGATCCGGGCGCCGTTGCGCTGGTGTCTTTTGATCCTTGCGCTGATGTGCCAATGTCCTTTGGTTCGTGCGCCGATGCGCGACAGTCCTGAATGTTCCAAAAATGTCTTTGACAGTTCCAGAAAGAAGATATGACACAGGCGAGACTCACAAGATGAGATGTATGCAGTCCGTGGGTTTTCCGATTGTAACGACGAGCAGGTAAGACTTGTGAAATGAGATAACTGCAGTTCGTGGACGTTCCGGTTATGGTATGAGCAGGTAAGACTTGAGGGATTAGACAATTGCAGACCGTGGACGTTCCGGGTCTGGTATGAGCAGGTAAGACTTGAGGGATTAGATGATTGCAGTCCGTTGATGTTCTGGGTCTGGTATGAGCAGGTTAGATGTGAGGGATTAGACGAGAGCAGTCCATGGATGTTCCGGTTCTGATATGAGCAGGTAAGACGTAAGGGATTAGACAAGAGCAGCCCGTGGACATTCTGGGTCGGGTTTGAGCAGGTAAGACTTGAGAGCAATAAGAAGAAGGAAGCAAGGATGGTCACAAGGCAGGCCGGGGATTCAAGGAGCCAAGAAGACAAGGTACAAGGTACGTAGCTTTGAAAACAGACAAATTCAGAAGAGCCGCCGTGTGCGGGAACACGGCTTAAGTACTGGTCACCTGACCGTACGCACAGGATGGCGCCGTAGGCCTGAGTACCTACGCGAATACCATGGCTGCCAGCGTTTCCATGGCAACCCATAGCATTCTGTAAAAGGACGCACCAGAAACGATGCAGCACGTTTCTGAGGCTTAGCAGACCACCTCCATTTGGAACCAAAAACATTTGCTCCCCTGGGTTTACTAGGTAGGTTGTTAGTGCGCGAGCTCCGTCTATATTTATCCAACGAAGCATTCAATGGAACCCTGACAGTCGGTTGGAGAGGAAGGAAGTCAGACAGGCCAGGGCCTGATCAGTGATACCCAGGTTATCATGGAGCCGGTTCAGCAGGATGGCATAGTTGACCATGTCAAAGGCAGAGGAGAGATCAAGTTAGATCAGGACAGAGGGGAGATTAGAATCAAGGTTAGAGAGCAGGTCTTCACAGATGTTCAGGAGAGAAATTTCCATGCTTCAGGCTGCTCTGAAGCCAGACTGATGATCATGGAGACAACCGTCAGATTCAGTGTGAATATTAAGCTGGGACATGGCCAGCTTTTCCAGCAGTTTGCCCAGGAAAGGAGTGATAGAGTTCAGGCGATAATTAGCCGGAAGGGAGGGTTCGGCTCAGGGTTTTTTGAGAAGAGGGTGCACAAGAGAGTGCTTCAAGGGGTGGGGGTCATGAGGAAAAAGAGTTGTTGCAGAAGTCGGCCAAGGCTGGAACAAGGGTGTCAATGTGGTGCTTGATGGATTTGGAAGAACTGGGAAGAACCTGTTTTGACGAGGTTTTTATAGATCAGACTTGTCTAGAAACCTCATCAGGGGAGAAGATAGGAAAGGAAGAGAAGGGAGGGGGGTATGCCGCAGGGGGGCTGGAGGAACAGGAGGGAGTAGAGGGATTTTCGAGCTCCTTGCAGATTTTAAAGAGTTCGGCCGAGTTGTTAGAATGCCGCAGAAATGCGGGTTTGTATGTGAGCTCTCTTCTTAGTGAGGGCATAGAGTTGATATTGCCTGTGGAACAGGCAGCAGGCCAGTTTGTCTGAGGATATACATGATGCCATCCATTTCCTCTCAGCCACCCTACACTATCATTTAACGGTGACAAGATCTGAGTCATATCAGGAGTTGCATTTGGATTTAGGCTTCATGGGGATCCTCATAACAGGGGCAAGTGCTTCTAGAGTATCTGAGATAGCAGAGTGGAGCATGGAAAGGGCTGTGTCAGGGTGTGGGTCAGCCAGAGGTGCAGGAGGGGGAGAGGAAGAAGTGGCAAAAGCCTCAACTGACACATGCTTCATGGGTCGAATGACTGAGAAGGTGGGTGGCAATGTGGGGATAGGCTTGGCCTGAGGGGTAGAGAAAGAGAGGTGAGAGGAGAGGAGAGAATGGTCACTCCAGGAGAGAGGAGTAGTGTGAGGGTTAAAGAGTGGGAGGTCTGAGGAGATCAGAACATCAAGAGTGTGCCCTGCAGAGTGAGTCAGGCCAGAGGGAAGAATAGAGAGAGAGCGATAGTTGCAAAGGTCACAAACGAGTCCTGTGACCAGACAGGAAGCATCAAGTTGGATGTTGAAGTCTCCGAGGAGGAGTTGAGTGGTTGAGGCCAGGAGGTAGGAAGAGAGGTCTACCCACTCAGAGAGGAAGGGGGAGATCTGACCAGGTGGCCGGTAGATAGCAGCCACTGTAAGAGCGTGGCCAGGAGCGAGAGAAAGCCTACAGACCAGGCATTCAAAGGAGGAGTAGGCCTGCATAGGAATGATAGAGGCAGGAATCCACTCTGGGAAGATTTGGGCTGCACACCCACCAGAACGGTTGGCTCTGGGCGCAGAGAGGATCTTATAGCCATCAGGAAGGAGAGTGCCTTAGCTCGTGACAGAGCTGGCTGTGAACCATGTCTTGGTGAGACCAAGGACATCAAGGTAGAAATCTTCCAGGAGACAGCAGAAGTCAGAGGAGTGTTTGACAGCTGAATGAGAGTTAAGAGTGGTGAGGTGGAGAAGGTTGCCATCCTTGCAAGACTTCCAGGGAGGGGTACAAATCAGAGGTACTCCTTGTGGAGGTGTAGAAGGAGCCTGAGCGAGGGCAGAGGAAGTAGGAGAGGCAAGTTAGTCGAGGAGGTGGAAGAGGGTGTCTGAATAGTGGCAGAGGGTGGAGTCAAAGAAGCCGAAGAACGGATAGAAGGGATAGCGAGAGATTGGCCCTCATTACGAGGCTGGTGGTAGTCATGGCGCTATTTGCACCATAACTATCACCAATAATGGTAACGTGACCGGTTTGGTGAGATGGTGACTTACCGGTCCAGTCCGACCTTGATGGGACAGGTAGGTCCCCATTCACCAATCCATTCCCCATTCCCATTTGAGCCCCCATAGGGCTCAATGGGAATTGAGAAGGTGCTAATAATGGTACCGCAAATTGCAGTACCGTTATTGGCTCTGATTTCCCTTAACGGGTCCCGTCCATAACGTCTGGTCAGACCATGCATTAAAGGAGGGACCCGCTAAGGGAACTCGTAATAGGGCAGTAAGGGATTACCAGCACCGGTCTCCTTACCGGTGCCCGGTATCCCTTAACGCCCTACTCGTAATGAGGCCCATTGTCTCCTGCAGTTGTACACAAATAATGTTGCCTCCTGCATGTTCCCATTTACCTGGACAAATGCGACTTCTTTCACTTGGATAGATTATGTGCTGCTACTGGATGCTTTACTTGTACATATACATATCTTTCAGGCCATACCGACTCCAGCAAGTGACCATGCAGTGAGGAAAATACCACTGGAGAATGCCTACGAGCTGGAGAGAGCCACATGTGAACTAATTGGTGAATATAGCATTAACAATGCAGGCAATAAAATGATATGCTCTGGACACAATATAGAAAAGTTTAACATATATGTTCACAAATTACATGATAAAAGCCTCTATAGAGACAAGTTTGACAAGGAGGAACTTAAAAGCATATTGGAGACAGCCAAATATGCTATAAAGACAAATAAAAAAGAAATACACCTTTAAAACTCCTAGGAATTAACAAAGATTTGAACTGAACATCGATGGAGCAAAACAACTAATAAAAACGGATATAAAGACGGCGAAGATGGGTATTGAGGAATACCCTTTGTTGCAGGCTATGATTGCAAAACTAAAAATGAAATACAAAAATTATATTGAAAGGTATAAAGCATCCACCGCAATGAAACAATGGCTCCTTGTCTTGAACTTTGCAAAACAAAACCCCGTCCATTCTGGAATCTGTACAAATCCTTTACAGCAAACACCAAAGATAAAAAGGAAGTTAAACCCATATCAGAGAAGATGAGGACAGTACATTTAATGGAATATACTGTGCGGAACACTCTGTAATAGCGAATAAAGCCAAATTCTATTTCACATTTGTAGAAAATCAATTACAATTTGAGGGAGGACATTGTGCAATTATAACAAAAATTAAACCATCATGGAATATCTAATTTAATTTAAAGAAAAAACCTAGAAATTGGGCTACCATGCTGACCAGACTAGTCTGTACTGTTTTGAACACAGGACATATATCTATTAGCTGGAAAGCCTCTATTCTGATACTGAGATTTAAAAAGGGAAGCAGGGATAATCCTATGAACTATAATTTTCTGGTTATGGTAGATGCAAGCACCAAATTATTTGTTTAGCTATTCTTGATAGAACTTAATGGCTGGATAAAGGAGAAAAGAATATTAAAATATCAATAATATGAATTCCGTAAAGGAATGAGTACGCTCTCCAACCTATGGTCTTCAACTTACTTTATTCGCCCCAACTTAAAAAGTGAAGGAAATCTCTTTGTGTGTTATAAAGACTAAAAGGCAGCCTTTGACACATTTAACCACCAAATTCTTTGGGCCAAATTTTAAAAGTGGTAATTGCAACCAATGATACCGCATTTTTTAGAAGAGCTATTCTCGGATACCAATGTTCAAATAAGATTGATTCAAGAAGGGGAACTATCCAAGAGTATACAAACTAATTATGGTCTAAAACAAGCCTGTCCATTAGCACCAATTGTATACAACCTTTATGTATCCGATTTAGGAGAAGCACTTGAGAGCTGTCACAATTTTCCACCCCACATAGGGAGCCATCATGGCTCACCTATTCGGATGACACCATCCTCCTTAAGAGAACACAAATAGGTCTCTAACGCAGTTTAGATGCACTTTATATATACTCTACAAATAATGGGCTAGTCATTAACCATAAAAAACAAAGATTGTGCCGATTTCCCCTAAAAGAAGGAACCGGAGCAAGCTCAATTGAAAGACTCAGGGAGAGCATATAGAAACAGTTCAGTCATACACATATTCGGGTGTCATGATCACTCCCTAAAAATCTATGATTTGGAAAAAAGTATTTCTCTAAAAGTAGAATGAAAATGTAATGCACCCTAAACCTTATCATAAATCAAGATGACCACTCATTCAAACCACTTTTAAAACTATATACAACCAGTTTTGTTCCCAGTGCGTTATATGGGTTATAGATCTTTACATAGAAAGAAATAAAATGGTTGGCGTAGAGCACCGGGATTACTTGAGTCCACGTCTACAGAGGTGATATACTGTGAACTGAGGATGACCTCTCAATGTACCGTGAACAAAATTGATTCTGGTATTTTCTATGTTACACTGTTCATGGAGGAAAATAACTTGGACTACATATTTTCTAACTTTGTAGGATTATTTAATTTCACTAACCCTGCCAATGTATTGAAAGGCTGGGTACAGAAATTCAGTCAGTTACATTGCTTTATTCAGCATCATACCATCAGCACAAAAATACATAAATATGATACAAGGGATCCAAGATACACCACAGTACACCAAAATATAAAATGCTGGAAGAATTAAAATTTAAAAACCAAACAGATCATACATTGTTCAATTGCTGGTGAAATCAGGTCCAGATATTCTTTTGCTCCTTGAACTAATTTCATGGATAAAAACTCAGACCCATTGTTTAGCCTTAAACAGGAACTTATAAGTGACTCCTAACAAAACTGTTCAACATCAGATTTTACCTTCTCCTTGGTACTGAATGATACATTCTCCGGATTTTGCCACATACTACTTAAGCAATAGGCCCTGAGCATGGCGGGCATTACCACCTCAGCTAATTCCCCGGGTCTCATAGTTACAGGCCTGAGCAAAGCGAGGGTGTTAATGAAGGCCCTGGTGCATTACCTGAAGTGGTAATGCCCCCCCTGCAAGGGACCTATTGCTATTAGTATCCCGGCCCATAAGACCGGGGTACTAAAAGTATTTTTTTTCTGTTTACGAAACGATCTGGTGTTTCGGAACAGAAAAAGAAAATGTTAAAAATATGGCCAACGGGCAAGGGAAAGCAAAGTCCGTTTTCCCTTTCCATGGCTTCCATTGAAATGCGTAGTCCCTTCTTCCTTTCCATGATGGCCTGTCGCAGATAAGGAGCGGACGCGCTGGGGACAGATGTGTTCCCAGCGCATCTGCTCCCGAAATGGACTTCAACAAAGGTAAGTGGGGATAGGGGCGGGGAGGGATTTCTGTGGATGGGCAGGACTGATGGGAGAGGGGTAGTGGAACTCCACTTATCTAATTACCCGGCAGGGGAAGATTGCGGCCACCAGCCATGAGTCTGCTCAGAGCAGGACAACCTTATCCCATAAACTCTCCAATTCTTTAAGAGGTTCAAACTGCAGATTAAAATTGTTCGCTACGAGAACATGCAACATACCATTGGTTGTATGGGCCTGGCTGGAGATCAAGAGCTGCAAAATTGTCAAAGTTCCAAAGCATTAGTTCTATACTGCCTGTTATACAAATTGAACACAAGCAAGGTATGCCCATCCTTATTTTTACCAACAACCAATTGCAGATCTAGAGTGCTCTGGTCACTCATCTCGATTACCCAACCAGAGTCAATCAAAATTAAGGTTAATAAACCCCCGCCACCATATTCTTCCCATAGCACCATTGTTTGTAGGCTATTAAATACCTTAAATCCTGGAACCTCAACCGTAGCTAGGGCCCAGGTTTCCTGCATGCATACAATTGTACTGGCAGAAATAAAAGTCAAGGTCCAAAAAGTGCCAATCAATCCTGCCAAAGTTCCATGACAATACCATGTCCGCCTTAGATCTAACCAAAACCTAGCAGCTGGGGGAAGAATTCTGTCAATCGACCTCTTCAATCGCATCACCCATATGCAGGGGATTACACACAGGTTCAAATCTCTGTTGTTCACTAGTTCCGTATCCACTCCCACTATTTGGAGAGGACCACAGAGAGATCATAGTTCCAGGGGCGGGGGGGGGGGTAAGATCTTGCTTTAATGGCTAATAGGCCCTCTACCAATTGATTGCCTTTGAATTTCAAATGAATAACATAATTCAGACCATTAGGCATAGTCCTTCTTTTGCACATGACAATGTCCTCCCTTATCACTGAGGTACATATTCTAACATGGCATACGCACTGAATACTCTCGTTGATTAACATCTCCCTATTCTCATAGACCCAGGATCTTAATTTAGGGACATTACAAATGAACAAATAGGCTCCCATTTCCACCCCCACTGGATTGAGCCCTGCAGTCATATAACAAAATCGATTTAAATGGGGAGGGTGGTTACAAATACTTCCTGGGGGATGGATAGACTTGTGCCTATGGATAATATATGTTATGAGATTCACTAAATTAGCCACTTTCCCCACCTCATTGGACCCTATTTTGATTCATGCTCTTTACTTGACAATGCTATTAGCCTTGTTTTGATGACAGATTGAGAAAGTTCCATAAGACACTTCGAGAAGCACAGCCCGCCCTACCGAAGTGACGGGTGATTGAGGGGGTGAATGAACACATTCATGATATAACCTGGATAATTGATTCCCAGTGTTTTAGTTATATTGGTCAAGTTAATCACAAATTCTTGGAGCCTCCCAACTTCACACATCAATCCCTTAAAATCAACACGAAAATTACATTTACATGCACAGCTGGGAAACCCTTTCATCAACTCAGATATCAAATTCTGCTTTCCATCAGTGGTTTGCATTCCCGTGCTGGTGACTTGGGACTTTTATTTGAGAATTTGTACCTCTCCAAAGAATCCCCTAAAATACAAGATACGCCACCTACACTGTCCACAAGCACCAATACATTCAAAGCCTCACTCTGTTGGCTCATTACCTCAAGATCCACTGCCGACCATTGTAGATATGTATTTTGCAAGGGGATAGCCAATGCAATTAAAATAGGTCAGAGGAACTGATTGGGGTCTTTCGACTTTATCAAATTAGCTAGATCAACACCCACGACCACCAACGGTTCCCCCTCAGTGTTACAGGAAGTTAAATCTATTAAATCTACTGAATTAGACACAGTAGATACATTTCCCTGGACCTTGACATGTTCACTATAAACTTCCACCATGTTAGCTGAAGGTGAACCCATAGTTTTAAAACTATGCACAGGAATGCAATCATTGTTCATCCCTTCTTGGCCGGTAGGGTCCTCCACCAAAAATATATCTAACTGGTCCTCATTATCCGGTCCCTAGAAGATCTAGCTCTCTGACCACTATGATGGCTAGGGGCGCTCTATCATCCTCCATTATCTCTGCTGCACCTATTACATTTGCACCACTGTCCAAAACGGTGCAGTTAGACTGAACAGGTTTAGACACCCCATCAATGTCAGACCAAAAACCTTAAATTTTCGATATCAGGACATTAATTTTATTTATGGTCTCTATTCCTGGCGAGATGGTAGAGTTTGTTTTTAGCTTCACCATCTCTTTAGCTACACCATATGCACCTTGTGCCTGGGGCCAAGGTATGGCAAATAATAACCAATAACCAATATCTCACAGTCCCACAGACCCAACACCTCCCACAATAACAAAATAATGGGATAATACCACAAAATGCACAAATTAAACAGAATACACAAACATCCAAGAGTATATAAAGGAATGTGAAATATGACAATGCAAGTGAAAAAATGCAAATTGCAATTGCAGAGTGCAAGAATGCAAGTGCAAAGTACAAGATACAAAATACATAATGCAAGGTGCAAGTGCAGGATGCAAGGTGCAACTGGAAAATGTGCAAATAATGCAAAAGAACAGAGCACAAGATACGAAATGCAGAGTATAAAAAGTCCCAAATGACCCAAACACACTCTAGCAAGTCTATCCAAGGTTGTCCAGGTCCACCCAGGTGCATAGATCAATAGATATGTTTCCAGCATTATTAAAAAAGTGACAATAATTTGCAATAATTAATAACAACAGGATTCTCAATCTAAAACCTAAATAATGCTGTATGTGCTGTCTAAAACTGATGAGAATGTGTCCACAAAATCTTTAAAACTTTAAAACTTAAAAAGAAATCAGAATTAATTAGACATTGGTTTAAAATAACAATAAACACTAGAAGCACAAAGAAGAGGCAATGCCCAAAAACTGAAAGTGCGTCCTTAATCCATCTCCCCCTGCTCCTCACGGCACCACTCAACTTCACATAATAGTCAATTCACCTGTAAAGCCCGATCTCAGACAAAAAGTCACAAAGAATCGAAATTACGAGAAAGATCATTGAAAAACATTATAAAAGAAAACAGAAAGCTCTCAGTACCCACAGAGAAAGGACTGCCCGACAGCTAAGAGGGCTCCCATAGTCTGGCTCCCTCCCCCTGCTCCCTTGATAATGTACGTGGCAAAAAAACACACAGTGACCCCTTGTACATTCAAACATTAGTAGTGCCTTGCTTCAGGATGCGAATGAGCGCATGTGAGAAAAGGGAAGAGGAGAAAACAAATTAAAGAAAAGAATTTGCCTTGAAGTTATCTTCATCAGGTTTAGACTGTGCAGACACTTTATCATCTACAAAAAAGATGGCAATGTATGGAGAATCACAGATTGCAGCCAATGCTCACAACCTCACAAACCCCAGCCATCACTGACCCGCAGATGACTGCAGGAGACTGCCTCTCCCTTAGCCTCAGGCTTTGCTGAGGGCTTGTTTTCCCCTTGATTATCAGCAAGTGTGGAGGGGCTGGGTCAGAATCAGTACAGCACAGCACTTCCAGTCAGTCCCTGGAGCTCCACCTCCACGGGCTGACTGCAGGAGACTGCCTCACCCTTAGCCTCTGGCTTTGCCAAGGGCTCACTTGATTATCAGCAAGAGTGTAGGGGCTGGATCTGAGTCAGTATGGTATGGACCAGCTCTCCTGAACACTCGTAGAGAACTGCTTGCAAATCTTGATTCCAACTCTCCTTCTGTTCTGGTCCTTCTCGATCTTTCTTCTGTCTTTGACATAGTCGATAATGCCATCCTCATAAATTGTCCCAGTGATACCCTCGGCATCTGGTCTGGCTGAACTCCTTCTTTTCTAACCAACCCTTCCAAGTGCACCTGTGTCCTTTCCTCTATTCCACCTCACTCTCTACCTGTGGTGTTCCTCAGGGATCTATCCTATCACCGTGGCTTTTCAACATTTACCTTATATCTCTGGCCACAGTGTTATGCTGATGACACACAACTCTCCTTTAAGCTTCTCTCCTCTTCTTCCTCTCTCATACCTGACTATGGGCCTCATCACGAGTTGGGCTGTATTCCCGGCTGTAATACCGCCGACTGTAATAGCCCTATCACCGACCGGTCCGGCTGTATTACCGCCGGATCACGAGTTGGGTGTTAACGGTAAATCCCCATTCCCCATTGGGTCCATTGGATTCAATGGGGTATTTTCAGCGCTAATTATGCGGGCTAATACAGCCGGCGGTAATACAGCCGAAAACAGGGGATTTTCACCTCCAGAGAAAGGCTGGAGGTAAAACACCCCATTTAGCGCCCAACTCGTGATAGGGCCGGCCCTTAAATGCGGCTGTAATACCGTTACAACTGCATTTAAGGGCTACAGCCCAACTCGTGATGAGGCTATATATGACTTCTATTCAGGCATGGTGTTCTGCTAACAATCTCTTCCTTAAAGCCAGTAAATTTGAGAGTCTTCTTATTGGGACACCTGCTCCCTGTATCGCCCCCCCCATTCTCTGGCCACCCTCCCTGGGCCTCCTGCTCTCACCCTCTTGTGAGGCAAAAAACCTTGGGGTCATCTTCGACTCCACTCTCTCATTCTCCCCTCACATCATGGACCTTGCCAAGAAGTCCAACTTTCTGCTCCACCTCCTCAGAGGCCTTCTCCCTTTCCTCACCTTTCCTCAGAAGCTCACTGTCTCCAGGGCACTGGCTCTCTCTAGGCTGGACTTCTGCAACAGCCTCTTCCTCAATCTGCCCCTTCGCCCTCTTCAACTAATCCAGAATAGGGCCGGAAGACTTATCATTGGCCTGGGACTGCATCTCTCCAACCCTAAAATCTCTCCAATTGCTCTCGATGGCAGAAAGGATCAATTTCAAGACCCTCTGCATCATCCACACGGCCTTTTGGGGTTTGGGACCCCTCTACATCCACCTTTCTCTACCTAAATACCTCCCTGCCTGAGTCCCTCGGTCATCTAGATCCAACTCTCTGCAGATTAGAGGTTTCTCCAAGCAGAGAATGGGGGTATATCTCTTTCTTCAGCAGGAGTCTCCCTCTGTAACAACCTTCCAGCCCCTCTCAGACTTGAGCTGGATCACCTTAAAATCAGGAAACTTCTCAATACTTTACTTTTCCACCTCCTTCCCTCTCCCCCTCCCTTGCTAAATGTCCCACTTCTGCTGTGACTGGCACCCAATCCCTTATGTACCCTTCAGGGGCCAGGCCTTCCTCAACCAGTTTACGCCAGTACCCCTTACAGGCACTTGCCCTCGGGCACCCTTCACAACTATCCTGAAGCTGGTCCACCCTGTATCAGCACTATCTGACCCCAGATCTTTATGTAATAACTTGCGTTTCAAACTTAACAATTTTTATTCAGACCAATCATGGGGGTTTTTATACTCAGCCACTAGCATAACTTTACTTTTTACAATGTATCACATCTGGTTAAAAATCCAGAAGTGTTTGGAATGTTTGCCATAATTCTGAGATTAGGAGAAATGATATCTGTTTGTTAATACTAGTATTATAATGTAATGATTTTCATTTTTGTTTTCTTTACAAAATATGAAATTTGAGAATGTATGTATGTAGATGCTGCTACTTTGTTCTTAAATAGGGTTGTAATGATGAATTGTAGTGATTCATTCTTATTTATTTGTATAATAATATAATAATTGTTATTATACTGTGAGCTAGTGTTAAAAGGTTTAATTAACCATAAACCACTTTAATTTAAATTAAAAAAAAAATAAAACAAGTTTAGTCGCTTCCAGGGCTTTTTATGCTACGAGTATTCTTTATTCCAACTCTCCCATAATTTCTTTCAAATAGGAATCCACTACTGACTGGGTGTTATCCTTCCATATGATGGGGGATTTTCTGTTTCATTTTCCAAGTTACTTTCCTGAGTGCCCACTGCATTGCGCTTCACAATTTTTAAGTGGGCTGGAATGGGGCAAAATGGATTAAAGGTCCCACTCACACCTGTCAGCCACTAGCTAGAGTAGATTTCCAAAGTGAATACTACAGTGTCACAAATTGAATTCTGCCATGCACAAGAAAAAGACGAGTTGGGATAAAATTACCCACTCAGCCCTCACACTTCTACAAACCAAAACGCAATTCAATCATACATGTAATACAGGGACAGTTAAGAGATATACCTTGTTCACCTTTTGTGGTAACGTGGCCCGAGGAAAGGCTATACTCTTAAGGGGGGTGTGAAGGTGAACCAGTCGTCACCAAAAAAACACAGTATCACAGTCCAAAATAAAGGGAATGTTTAATCAAGGTTCTATAAAAATATAAACACTTTAATCAAACACACCATCTGCAAGTAGAGCAGATTCAAACACTGTACAACAACCCACCCTAAAGGAAGATCAGAGAAGATGCAACAGACTGGAGAAAGTAGCACTCTGAGCGCAGTTCCATGGATGGTAGGTAAGGAATTACTATAAAAGTATATCTTGATAGAAAACAGGTGTGGTCATGACCTAACCAATTTCTAAGGTCCAGGTGGACCAAGGGTGCAGTTCAGAGTCAAAAGTACCTGGATTCAGATCTTGGTGGACTGATGCAATCAGACCTGGGATTGAACATCGATGTGAGCTGATCAGGCTCAGTTCTAGCTTGTAGAATCCTGGAGGCCCCTGCAGTGAGCAGGCAATGACTAGGGGCGAATGCAGATGTTCTGTGTGTTAGAACAGCGGCTCTTCAAAGATGCAGGTCAGGGTGGTCGTAGGCATGCTTTACAGTTGGCCAGGCCTAGTCGGGCTTTAGTTGCTGGAATGGGTCGATGAGTGATGCTCCAGCAGTTCAAGTCAGTGGGTGACAGTCATAAAAGTGATGATCTTTCTTAGGGTTGAGGTGCAATCGATGAAGGGACAGTTCAAAGGCTAGCAGGGACAAGATGTGGTTGTAACCCCCAGGTAGAGTTGGTGAGTGATTCTGTAGGGATTCAGTTGGGGTCCTGGCTTTGAGCAGTTGCTTTGGCCTACCAGGTGACAGGCTTTGGCTGGGAAATGATGCTGTGTCTCAGTGATGAAATTGCAAGACTTCCCTCTTGTTGCAGTTGCGGTGAACATGGAACGTCCTGTTCGATGCAGTGAACAGGGAGCCTTGACTGTTCTGGTCCTCTGGTTTCTGTGAGGCCCTTTTCGGCGGACTTCACGATAGGATGATTCTGTTCTGGACCTGCCCGTCCAGTTCAGGAGATTGTTCTTCAGAGTGATAGGTCCTGATCCATAGCAGAGGTTTCTCCCGATGAACCCTGGGACTGGTAGGGGACAGATCCTCCTTCTTCCTTGGATGATTCCTTATTAACCTCAGGCTGAGGGCTTTGGAGAGTACAACTCTCCCAAAGGAAGTCCAGTGAGATCTTCAGATTGAATCTGCAGCCTTAAAGGATCTGAGAGGAACTGAGCAAATCTGCTGAAGAGGTGCAAGATCCTTCTTTTAAGGGCAAGAGTCCTCATGTGATTGGACTCAAGCTAGCCTGCCTTATTGGTCCAATCCCTACTCGAGGGTGGATTGGGCTTTGCCCTGTTGATGTCACACCCAAAGTGCTTTGCTCCAGAGGAAGTGGAGGGGGCAGAAAAGAGATATATGGAAAGTGATAATTAAAATGGTGGAAACCCTCTCCCATTGACCACAGGCCTTCTGCCTATCATATCCCCACCCCTTCCCTTCTTATGAGAACAAAGGTCTTTAGAGATGAGGCTATTATTTTTGAATGGGCGTGCTCCCTTGATGCCCGGGTCCAGGACAGCTGCCTGCTGTGTGGCTGTCTCGGGTGAAGGGTGAAACAGCCCTTGCAAAGAGATCAAAGAGGAGGCCCGGCGTTCCAGGTTCTCATTCTGCCATATGCTGAACTGCACCCTGATGACCAGAGTACACATCACCTTCCATAGTGGAGCTGGCTCGTATGAGCTGACATATGTGCGATATCAATGTCAATGTGGAGTTACGATCATAAATAGCACTAGGCATGTTGCCTAAACGTAAGCATAGCTTTTATTTAGAGTTTACCCTGCCACTAGCATGGGAGACTCATGAACATCAGAATTTTGGGTACAGTAGTGCATATCTTAAATGCTGGCTCTGCACTGCAGAGACTTGGCTGCCTCTGAAGCTGTTAAGTGGTTACCTTGTGTACTTCAATCCTGCTCTCCCGCTCTTTGCCATGAGTAGGGTGGGTTGTCACGGATAAGGCTACTGCTTTTGGCATGGAGTTGAGAGGAAAGGCAGAATCTGGATGGCAAATTACCCCTTTTTTAGACGGAATTACACCCATCATTCTATTCGTTGATAAAAATCTGAAAAAAGCCAGGGGTTTTCACCCTTGCCAGATGGCAATTTCTGACATACAGTTCACGGCTTATTTCTCAGTGAAATGAGGGTCAGCAGAGTAGTCAAATGGTTCAAAGGTATAACACCCACAGTCACCATCCACTATCAACTGCTATCAATAGACAATTACCTAATAGTAAATTACTGTAGAGATTACTCTAAAATGGCTTAAAGGCTATTGCCCGTAGTCACTATCCTACTAATGAGATATTTTACTTAAACAAGGGGGGATGCAATTTAAAGTGCAGAAAGTGCATCTAAAGTGCACACATGCAAAGGTGCAAGAACAGAGCAGTTAAGTGCAGTTAAGAGAAACCATATGCCTAAGATCAAGTCAAGCAAAACGTGCTGATGTAGGAAGTGCTATTTCAAGGGCAAATATATGCAAATATATCACAATTTTGTATCTAGCCAACGTAAAATACAGTACAATATCATGAACACACATTATGCTGAACGATTCTAAATTCGTAAACAGCTGCCATCACTTTAAGTAGCAAGCATATCAGGCACACAGATCAGTCATGGTAATGATATTTATAGTACATATGACTCTATCAAACAAAGGTGGTTTCTTATTTAGTCAGTTCCTTTAAACATTAGCAAGCCAGGACTGATTTAATGTGTGCAAAGTCAAAGCCCTGCTACTGAAATGGTCTAAATAGTCTAGGGCTGTTCCAGACAGTGCTGGAGGGGTACTTTTCACTTGAAACACTTGTAATACTTTTCAATTCAGAATCTTTTCAGATACCAGCTAAGTATTTGGTACAGGAGCTCAATAATAGCAATCGGATCACCTAGGTTGCAGAGAATTGGCCGGAAAGCAGTGCTGTTCTAGAAAATGATACAGACTCAGATGTGAGTTCAGCCGGGTGCAGCCAGTTAAATTCCAGATGGAGCAGCTAGTTATTGTTATTAAACACACCTGGGAGGTGAAGTATTATAGCTCTCGTCGGTTTCAACCGCTCTATGCCTCCAGGGCCCCAAGAAGCTGCAAGACAGATGACATAAAATGGTCCACAGAGAGCAACTGGGGCAGACCACCGACAGCCGCCCACAGGTCAACAGCAGGGCAAAAGCCCACCCACTGGATGCTCAGCCTCACTCCGTTGCGCTGAGGATGTGGGTCTTGTACATGGCACTCAGTGTTCCTGCTCCTCCCTGCTGCTCTCCTTGGCCCAACGTCAAACTTACAGTAGGGTAACAGCCCGCCCGCCCACCAGCCACTCCACTGCAAATGACGGGGGCCTTAAAACTCTCCCCATCAATAATACTGGATTGACTATGAGTTCAGATTGTTGTAAGGTTTCACTGCAGAGCTAACAAGACCAGCATTCTCAAAGCCATGTTAGAAAACCAATGATGTCCTTTACAGATTTAAACAGTAATGTATTCTGTATAGTAAAGTCTCATGTACACTATTATTTCTTCGAATATTTACAGTAGACTTCTATTTACATCTACAATTGTATCGCAAACCCTTACTGACATATATTCTTGAAAAAAGAGTCCACATGATTTTGAATACTGTTGGAAAAAGAAACAACATTTTGTTCATAGAATTACAAGTGAATACATAGGCTGGTGTGGTTTCAAGCTAGAAATT
The DNA here is from genome assembly GCF_040938575.1 of Ambystoma mexicanum. Lineage (NCBI taxonomy): Eukaryota > Metazoa > Chordata > Amphibia > Caudata > Ambystomatidae > Ambystoma > Ambystoma mexicanum. The sequence goes on from NC_090932.1 coordinate 811,524,463, forward strand.
CAATATGACTCGTTTATCCTCAGCTTGTTGATATTTTCAAAAAAATATTTAAATGACTTCCAGTCCATTGACTTTCATTACAGTATTCCAGTGCGGCAAAGTAGCAGGTTAAATGAATGCAGAATATTTTCTTTCACCAACATGTCTTTCAGCATTTCTAGCTGTGAGTTTAAAGTTGGCTAAAAACCCAGTCTTTTGGCCCCAACTCCATTTTTTGATTTATGCATTTCAAATACATGTTCCTGGTGTGTGGAAAATCAGGGCTATTTGTCAGAGCAATTTCTCAGATCAGCTGCTAACTAGCTACATCCCCCAGGTGCTACCTTTTTGTGGTAGCAGAATAAAAGCACAAGTCATGAATGAAGAGGGGCACCACCTCGTCATTTTAGATTCAGGCATTCCTTGTTTATCTTTTATTTGCCCCTACATATTACATCCTTGTGGGGCATTTGTTTGTAGTAAACCTTGAAGCCTCCGACCTTTCAGATCGTCCTGGAAAATTCTGGTGCCACGAGGAGTTCTTTGAATGTGGTTCATGGTTTAAGACAGCCATAAACATTGAAGGAAGCAAAGATTACTGACCTGTTGGGAGCTTTTGTGATTCTTGCTTAACTTAGTAACTCGGAAGGTGCGAACAGCTGAACATGAAGACAATATTTAATTGGTATGTGATGCCTTCCTTTTTGAAAAGATAATGTGGTGGCTGACGTCACTATGCCCAGAAATCTAGACAAGTAAACATGTTTTTATTAGGTTATTGTTTATACTAAAGCGCATTGTATTATGGGACTGAAAAGGGAACTTGATAGTTAACTAGGGGACATTTGAAGAATGGAGATATTGACTAAATTAAATGTTGCTTGGGAAACTTTATTCCATATCTGTGTGCTGCTTTACTTTAATATTATTACTTTCCTTGTATCTTCAAAGAACACAGATATTTCAGAGCTGACTCCACCGACGTTACATATGAGATTGAAGACTAAGGGCTTCATCAGGACTCGACGGTATCACGGTGGTAAATCTGCCTGGAGACCGCCCAACGCAAATAGCATTACCACAACTCAGTCTGGAGCTAGTTGCGGCATTGCTGTTACTCCCCATTTTTTCCAGAGTCTATAGAACCCTATGGTTCATTATTGGCGCAATTACCGTGGCGCAATTCGAAAATGGGCAGAAAAAAGTCAGATTTACCTCGAACTCAGAGCTGGAGGTAAAGCTGTTGACTTTCATATGGAGCCGTGAAGCAGCAGTGATAGCGTTACCACCACATTTCTACCACACCATCCAACTTGTGATGGCCCCCTAGGTCTCTAAAATGGACTGCACTGGAGATTATTTAAGGTTCCAGGTATGATGGAGTTGATTTGTCTTCATTTCAACTCTATTCTAATACCAGGAGTAGGCTGGGCAGCTATTGTTAGTGAGTGTGAGTCCAGTCAAGCTAAGTCTTATCCCCGGCTTTAGGACGCTTTAGGACTCTCTGTTTATTAGGCATCTGAAAGACTCAATACCCCATTACCATAGGTTAGATGATGAATACAGAAAATGGGAGAAGCAGCTTTGTGGACTTTCTAGAGTCCTAGCCAAGAATGTGGTGTTAAAGAGAGAAGTAAAATAAACTGGAGTGAGATAAAAGGCGCACATAAATAGGGACCGCAAAGAGACTGCTAAGAAATCATGCAGAAACCTGTGAGTAAAGGATACACAAACATGGTCATGTTTCCACTCCCAATACCTTTGAACTTCACTATAGACCCATGGGGCCCTCATTATGAGCTTGCGGGTAGGCCACTAGTAGTACCTTCCAGTAACCTCGGCTTACCAATTCTGCCACCCAATATCCTGGTAATACTGGGATATTACAGGGGGCGGAACAGTATATTCCAATTCCTGTGGAGTCCCATAGGATTCCTTGGGAATGGGAATACTGAAGCACCAGCAGTGCTAGTAACGGTGCCGGTGCTTCAGTCAATTATCTGCTGGTAGGGGCCTGAACTACCGGCAGGTTAGTTCTGCCGGTAGTTCACAGTCCCTACCAGCAGACTCAGAGTGAGCCGATCCGAAAAATGAGTCAGCATTGCGTTGTTACCGGCACCTTATTTCCAGACCAGCTTTCAGAATTGGCATTGCTGTGGAGGGGAAGAGATGGGACAGAAGATGTGGCATGCGACAGGGGAAGTTGCCAGCTAGGGTGTTACTGCGACTGGGCAGGGGAGGGGAAGTTGTGAGAAGGCAAAGGGGGTGCAAGGGGAACAAAGGCTGTCTCCCTAAATGAAAGGCGGCGGCCTCCCGCTGCACATGAGGCTTCGAATGCAGGCAGTACCATAAGGTAAAGCTCAGCTTCTGAGCTTTCTAGTTGCCTTACAGGAGCCATTATATCTCCTCCCTTGAGCTAATATTAATTAGGCTGGATCTTTAAGACCTGTGGAAATATGCAGGAAATGAAGAGTTACTGCAGTCCTGCAAGCGATACAAACACGTTTTTGAAGCTATTATTCTTTTATTCTATTAATTCATCTTGGAAATAGACTGTACTGATATTCCCTCAGATTTGCCACCAGATATCTGATAAAGGAGCAATTTGAAAACCATTACACACTCATTAGTAATCAGGAGGAGTAACTGAATCAGGATGAATAGGCGATTCTTAAGAAACACTGGCAAAACCACAAGCAGTACAGGATGAGGCAGATGGTGGCCTGACAATGACTGCAACCAAAGGATAACTTGTCTTGGAGAAGCTGGAGGGAACATTTCTGAGGATGAGTTGGTTACAGGTCAACAAGGAAAACGAGTAACAATGATCTGTAGAGTGCAAATGAAAATAGACAGAGGAAATAAACACACAATTCTGCTGAGAGCAAAAGGGAGCGTATTCACAGAGAGGCAGATGAGAAATATGAATGTATGCATGTTTACCATTCATAAAGCACACACCTAGCTGAGAAGAAGTGCAGGGAGTTACAAGTGAAGGAGCACAGGGGGAGAAGAGCTGGAATGGTTGGGAATACAGGATGGGGAGAATTAGGATTCAGCAAAGCTATCAGCATTAGATGAGATGCACTTTGAAGAGTAAGCTCTTCATGTCCTTCCTGAAGTTTGGGATGAAGGGGAAGGATGAGACAGTCTTATCTGCATTGATAGCTGTAGCAGAGACTGGGTGAATAGGAGGAAAAGGACGGTTTCCTACTTTTTAGACTCTTACCGTGTTTTGCTTCCAGCTGGGGATGTTGTATCTTCTAATCGCGCGTTGGCCCCTTGAGATGGTGCGTTTCTCAGCAAGCAAAGGCAACAGATACAAACAATGATAGCAACGCAATGTTAGACAACCTACAATAATGGCATGCAATTAACAAAAGTCATTTTACGGCAGCTGTTATACCTTTGGGAACTTTTTGAAACCATGAATTCCTGTCAATATTGTTTTTTTCACATTTATTTTATGTATGTGTGTTTCTGTTTTAAAGAAACCTCAGAACTTCTCAGACACAGTGTATATAATTGTTTCTATGCTAGAAACCTGTGTATATTTCCAAAGTTGTTAGCCTTTTAAATCGAACAACATATATACCCTATTCTTAGATGTCAAATTGGGAAACGTATGATGTTTTCGGGGCCTGCATTAGATGAGGGGAAATCCAGTGTCTACTTAGTCCTCAGATCATTTCTTCCCTCTTAAGTGGACCTTGTTTTGAAGCCAGTCATGCGCTATCACTTTCTTTTCGGACAAAGATCAATCTGGGATAACTTTAACTTTTTTTTTTTTAACCTTTATTTATGAAGCGCTTGATATTACAACAGAAATGTTATGTTATGTTAGGAGAATTTCTTACGCTCACGTTGGCACAAAGGTATCTTGGTGCGAGGAAGAACACAGGACCATACACTACCATGGTTCAGCAAAAAAGATTAGTTTTGAGTAGATGATGGAAGGCCAAGTGATTTTCAGTCAGTCTAAGTTTAAGCGGAAGACCATTCCAAAGCATACTGGTCACTACAGAAAAAGCACAGCCACCAACTCTCAGGAGGCGAATCCTGGGAACTACAACCAGGCAGTTGCCACCAAGCCGGAGAGTCCAGGAAGGAATGTAAGGCCGGAATTTATCCCGAAGAAATTCAGGCCCAACCTGATAATAAGCCAGATGAACCAATCATTGGGATTTAAAAGCTATACGCTGTTGTACGGGAAGTCAATGGAGGTGAAGCAAACCTGGGCTGATGTGGGAACCATAAGGGGTTGCAGTGGCAACCTGATCAGCCAGATTCTGTAATAATTGCTGAGCCAACTACATAGCATAACAATAATCAAACCTACTAGAGACAAGAGCAGCCACCACTAAGAGGAGAAGAGAAAGAGGAAGAAAAGGCAGAATCTTGCAGAGAACCAACAGCAAAAAGTGTCCAGACTGACATACCGTGCTTACCTGCAAAGCCATAGACAACGAGCCAGACAGCTTGATGCCTAAGTTCTTCACCAGCGTCCCCAGAATAGGAAATACACCAAGTGAGGAAGGCCAAAAAGAAGAAGACTAGGAAGCCGATGAAGAGGAGGCCCCAACAACCAGGACCTCCATCTTATCCACGTTAAGCTTGAGCCAGCTGGTGGCCATCTAATCACCCACGGCTGATAGGCAGTCGCGCAGGCGAGAAGACACCTCATCCTGGTCAAGGTCTAAACGGACCAGTATTTGCCTGTCTTCCATATAGGCGAAACACCTAAAGCCATGGGAGTGGATAATGGCCACCAGGGAACAAACGTAGATGTTAAATAACATTGGGGACAAGGCAGAGTCCTGGGGGACCCCACAAGAAAGAGAGTGAGAAGGAGAAAGAAAATGAGTCAGGTATACAGACTAGCCGCGCCCGGTCAAGAGCAAAGTGAACCAGGCCAGTATGGGACCAGCTATTCCGATGAAACCCAGGCGAGAGAGAGGTAGGGACTGTCGACAGTATCAAAAGCTGCCAATAAGTCAAGCAAAATCAAAGCCCCCACACCTCTGTCATCAACAATCCTGGTCAAATCATCCATCACTGAAACCAAGACACTCTCCGTACCCCTGCCAGGATGAAACCCAGACTGAAAAGTGTCTTGTACTAAAAAAGACTCCAAATAGGAAGATAGCAGAGGGGAAATTAAAGCCTCAAGAAGTTTCATAAAGAGGGGTAGTAGAGAAAAAGGACGGAAATTAGAAAGAACAGAAGCATCCAGGGACGGTTTCTTTAAGAGGAGAACCACGAAAAGAAATACAAGTAGCAGCACTGAAAAGCTCGACAATCTTATACTATCAGTTGCATACAGTGGCACAGTAGTAACTATAACATTGCAAATTGTAGGCTACAACATAAACCCAAGTTGTGACAATGTGAATACAGCAAACAAGAGGAGGCACACACAGTCTGCTAAGTCATATTCTTCTAACACGTTTGCTTGCAATGATAGTAAATAAATGAGAAAAGGAGGCCATATGTCCACTCGTCTACGGCTCGCAGGTTGCAGTGAGGGCCATGTCACAGCTCGCAGCCAGTGTGCCACCACCGGGCTGGTGGGTCTTTGTCACGCATTCTGTTACACACACCTCTGACAACCCTAGGGTTCCCTTGGCCCGCCCATGTCCCTCAACCTCTCCACATTTCCCTCATAAGGTACGGGACTCACCTGTGCAGCTAGTTGCCCCTCGAGTATGGGCGCGACATGCCACCAGCATTGCGCAGTCCCGTTTGCACCCATTCTTTCATTGGCAATTTCCTTGGCGCTTGGGAGACGGGAGAATCAAACGAGCACTTACGCATCACGTGACCACCGGCTCCTTACGAGTATTTAAGCGTTGTATTACGGTACTGTCACCGCTTCACAGCTGTTCTTCGAAATGCTGTTTGGCGCCACGTACCTGTTTTGGATCTTTTGAAAACTCGACCTTGGATTTGTACTCACGTACTTCTTTTGGATTACCCTTATTGGCTGCTGGTACCTTAACGTTCAGCTGGTGAATGACCTCGGACTGCCTCCTAGACTTCCTCGAATTCCCCTTTTGTTCTGAATCTTGTTATCCTGACTTCCTGGGAACTGCTCCACAGGTATCTGGCTCTTGGTTTTACTTTCAGGTGGGCCTTACCAACGCAACACCTCATTGGGCCGTTCCACCGCTAACACTGTAATTTGGAACTGCTGCCCACGTGAGTCCCGGAACCTCCTGATCCCAAAGGGTTAGCAGTGTCCTCACTGCCCTTCCTTGGTAAGCCATTGAGTCTGCTTCTTTCTGCACTAGTATCAACTGTTATTGCCTGGTACTTAATCACTGTTTCATTTACAGCGGTTTCGGGGTCTCCAGAGTTCCGTGGTTCCGGAGTTCAACACCTCCCACCTGTGTCCTCAAGGGCTGCGCAGAGAGTGGCTTTGGTTTCTTTCTGTGCGGCACTTGGGGACGGAGGTCTCTCCTATCTACACGACATTCAAGACACGACAGTCTTAACCACAACAACAATATACATCGGACCACAAGCTGCATACAGAGGCTCACCTATCATGCCGGAAGCCTCGTCTAAATGACACAAATGTATGGAACAAGCAGTTCACTGGGTCGGGCTCAATGGTACAATCGAATATCGCAGACACAGCATCACATCCCATCCCAGAAGTCTCGCAATTTCAGGCAATCCCATATCATACAGAGGTCTCCCACCTCATCTGAGCGACCTCTCGGGCAAAGAGCTGTGTGGGAATGTGAAAAGAGTCGTAGGCTGGCTAGAGTGTAGTGAAACCTTTGCAACAATTTAAACTGTATTAGACAAAATCTAGAATTAAAAGATACATTGCGAGTTTGTAGACATATAGCCTCCCAGAGTTAGTCAGTGATGTCAATATTTAAATCTAAATTTAAGTCTAACCAGGGGTTTATTGCTACGGTCTTGCAGCAGATTATATAGTCTGACCACTCTGCCATGGGTTGGGGCACCCTCCACGATGAAAGTTAACAGTGGCTCATCTGGTGGCAGCACAGGAAACCCTATCCAGGCATCCCTGACAGCACGACAGAGGACAGCATATTGTAGCCATTACATGGATTGTCCCTGTGGGGGCCCTGGTAAGTCCTGAGTTGTAATAATGGATCCCATGTCATAACTGTCCTTTAAGGTCGTATACCCATCTACCGGCCATTGACGCTCAGCGATCTTGCTTATTTTCAGAAAAGATGGGAGGACGTTCCATAATGGAAGATCCCTGAGTTATGTGCAAGGGATGTCCAACAGTTTCCATATCTTGCCCCATGCCATTGCTGTCACACTAATGCGATCATTAACCCTAGGATCTCCCCAGAGTGGTGGCAGTACCAACAAATTAACATCACAAGCACCGCTCGCGTGCCGTTCAAACTTAACATGTGGATGGAGAGTGTCTGCAGTGCAAAATCACTTTTCAGCACGGTGCAAAACATTCCATGAATCGGGCCCTTTGTCTCTAAACCCAGTCTGGAAAACAGAAAAATATCCTTTTCTAGAACTTTGGTTTACCTCTTTTAACATTATGATGGTAAACATTTTGAAGGTGTTATCCTACAGGTCTATAAAATGCTAATTTCTTGTGACCTCCCTATTTATTTGTGGAAGGAGTTTAGCAGATTTAATAATATTAGCAAACAACCCTAGAAAAATAATAGACCAAAGCTCATGAACATCATTTACCACACATTTGAATTCTCATCTGGGCTGGGAGCATGAGATGGTTTAAAGCTTGGATCACGTGTTCAATTACTATTGCTGTAAATTGGCACATTCAATTATTACATGTGATTGCTATAGAAAAAGAAATGTCTTTTGTAGGCTTAGTATACATCTGGCCAAGAAAATCTACCCAGATGTGTTCACAGATGTGATTGACCTGGCCTGTTTTTGTTTTAGGTCATCTATTATTAATTAGTGGTGAATAGGCTTTTACCTTATTTATCTTGATAATCTTCAGTATGTGTTTCCCTTGTTTAAATGTACTACTTTTACTCAGTGAAATAACACACCAATTGTTGTATTGTTATTTTAATTATCCGATCTCTTCATTTATGATAATACTCTTCCCGCTGTCCATGCTTCACAATTGTATCTGTCATTTGAGTACACCTTCCATTTGTTTAAGCTGCATTGATGTCGTAAAAAATACATTTCTTGCCACTCATAATTGTGATAAATTGACCAGCTGCATGATAGGTGTTTATGCAGAATGATGATATCACATGGGCATCTGTGTGTGGATGTAGAATGTGAGGTCATATGGAACCGGGAGTGTTGGTGAGAGGGACCTGGAGTGTGGGTGAGACAGGGTTCTAAAGGTTATACAGTGACAGTTGGAGTTGCTGTGCTGGCTGGGGTGGATGTCCCAGTACTTCCTATCATATTACTTACCTCTACTCACAGTCATGAATACACTACCTGATAACTTACCTCCTGACTCCAGCGTGGTGTGTGAGTGGCAAACCCCTTACTTCAATTATATATTATACAATTATATTCCCCTTGTCTATTCACCCTGCCTCCCCTTTTTACCATTGCCAACTTGTCTAAAAACACAGACCACTGACTACCCAAGGCATTTTAATTTAATTTACTTTGGGACTGCAATCTCCTTCCCCTGTTCTGATGAGAGGTTGATCAGCTGGACACATTGCATTTTGGTCACATCCTAAGATAACAGGACATGTGTTTCGTTCAATATAACAACTTTTCAGTATTATTTTAACTCCATCTATGGTCTTCTTTGCCTTGTGTTTATATGGCGAATCGAAAACATTTATAAACACAAATATCTCATCTACCTTCTCATTTGAAGTGACGAGGCTTGCTACTAAAATGTCCATGCAAGGATTAGCAGGACAAACATTTTTAAACAGAACCTTTGGTTTGCACATACAATTGAACCCCCTGGATCTACCTTTCTTCTATTTCAACACTGTAAAGATACACACAACCCATCCATTCTGGCAGCCTCATTTTGCATTACTTCATATAGTAAGAGATGATTGTGTTCCAATACAAGGTTTAAGCCATTAGCTTTCTTTATAAATGTCCTATTCCCTCGTATGTTCCAGGATAACATAGAGGTTCAAGTTTGATATGTTAGGGATGTGATAGAGTCGTGTAGCCCCAACAATACCCAATCAAATTGTTTAACGTTCTGACTCAAGGGGAAGCTAATTTCCCTTATTGTTATTTTACCATTATGTCCTGCTGAATAGCTTATTTGTGTAACGCTTACCTCTGGTGCCCTGCAGGAGTGCCTGGTCTGGACTGTCGGTGAGCGGTACTTGACCTTGTGCTGCTTGTTCCAACCACTCTCTCCTCACTGTCACACTGAAAAGACTGTTGCCCAGCAAACAGCATAGTTGGGTGTGATTAGATATGGTTTCCAGGATGTTGAGATGGCTGTGGGACCCTCTGGGTGACCTAAAGAAAATGATGAATTGGGTAAGCGGCTGTGCACCTGCTTCCCCCCCACCTCCCGTGTTGTTCCCCAGGTCTGGGTGAGCTGAGTGGCAATACTGGACTCCGCTCACCTTATGTCAATTTGGAGTGCTGAAAGGCTGAACAGGCATTGACTTCCAGTTACTTCACTGAGTTTGATGGCCAAGACCTGCTGCGGCGCACCTGATGCCTGAAGGTGAGTGTCTTATTGTCTATTTATTTATTTCCATTTATAAAGCGCGCAACTGCCCTAGGGCATCGTGGCACTGTTGCAGTATATTCACTTAGGTGCAGGTTACATTCTGCATACATACAGTCATACCTTCAGTACATGACAGCTACACTACAAGATATACAGTACTGTGGTATGCAATAGTGGTAGGGGAGACATCCACTTAAAGTATGGTCTTCAGGGTCTTTCGGAAGACCACAAGGGAGGTTTCTTTCCTAAGTTTGAGTGGTAGGGAGTTCCAAGGTTTTGGTGCTAGCATTTCAAACCTGGAGCCTCCTGCTATGGCTCTGTTAAAGGCTGGAATCCTGAGTTGGTGTGAGTATAGGTCAAGTTTGGGTCTGAGAGTGGATGCTAGGTGTATTCCTTTGGAAAGATGGGGGGTGCTGACTGTGAAATGCATTTGTGTGTGATTGTGAGTGCCTTGTAAAGAATTTGCTCTTTGATTGGGAGCCAGTGGGTGCCTTGTCTTGCCTGAGAGATATGCTCTCTCTTGGGGATGCTGAGGGTGGCTCTGAAAGCATTGGTTTGTGTTATTTGAAGTCTATTCATGTCTTTGGAGAAGGTACCTAGGAGGAGGACATTACAATAGTCCAACATTGCACCTATTGTAGCTCTTGCAATATTGAGGCAGTTTTTGGAGGAGAGATGAGGTTTGACAGCATTAATTATTTTCGTTGTGAGTGCTGCTGATGATGAGATGTAGCTAACTTGTCTATCCATGGAAAGTGTAGAATCCAGGAAGACTCCTAATGTTTTTACCACTGTCGAGGCTGGGATTACAGTGCTTTCGATTTGGAAGTTGTGATATTTGCTGTCTAGTCTTTTAAGTGTCTCCTTGGAGATAGGATTTCCGTTTTGTCCCCGTTGAGACAGAGGCCATTTGCTGCAATCCAGGCTTGGATGATTGCATAAGTATGCTTTAAGGTTTAAAGGTCTTCCTAATAAACACTGGATAGTGGTAGAAGAATGTGTGTATCATTGGCATAATTGGTGAAGGTTATGCTGAATTCTTCTAGGTCCTTGAATAGAGGTAAGTTGAAGAGGTTGTAGAGGGTGGGGGAGGTGCACGAGTCTTGCAGCAACCCACAACCGATCGAGGAAGGAGCGGCAGAAGCCTGGTCTGAGAAAACCCTCATGGCTCAGCCCTCCAGAAAGGAATTTATCCAGATGGTGGCTTCTTGGGAAAAGTGGGCGGAGTCTGTGAGGTGTCTTCCTAAAATCATGTGGTCGACCAGCTCAAATGCTGCTGACAAGATGAGAAGCAAGAGAAGTGCAGACTTCCTTTTGTCCATGTTTTCTAGTAGCTGATTTTGTAAGTCTAGCAGTGCTGACTCTGTGCCATACCTGGGATGAAAGCCTGATTGTCTTTTTCCCAGGATGTTATGCATTTCAAGGTAAGACTGGATCTGTAAGTATGAAGCCTTATCCAACATTTTCAGCAAGAAAGGCACTGTGGTAATTGGCCTGTAGTTGTTTGGGGAGTCTGGGTCCAATGTCGGCTTTTTCAGAAGAGGCCGGTCCCAGGCTTCATTGAGGGAGGCGGGTACAATGCCGGATGTGAATGAGGCATTAATAAAGGCTGTGATGACGAGAGCTAGAGTTGCAACGCAATCTTTGATTATGCTTGCTGGGCAGATATCACCCTTGCACAACAATGGTTTTAAGTGTTTCATGATTAGCATGACCCCAGGTATAGTTACTTCCCTGAAAGTAAATGGTGTTGGTTGTTTTAGGTTTGAAGGGGTTGGTCGGTCTGGTATTGGGCCATTGAGTGGTGGAGGCGTAGCTTTGGGCAGGTCATTGAAATTGGCTTTGATTTTTTCCTGGAGCAGGTTGATTTTATCGAGCAATACGTGCTGGATGTTGCTGCACCATTTCTCATCTTTCACAGTTTGTTGTGTGGAAGAGGAAGGGATGGTCAGTTCCTTGAAGAGAGCAAATAATTCCTTGGATTGAGATTTTGCTTTGATATTGTATGTGGCTGCTTTCGCAGCAGCAATGGATTTTTTGTATTGTTTGGCTATCGTGAGATAGGAATCACGTGTGGTGGCAGCGGGGCTAGCTTGCCATTTTTTGAGGGCTTGCCTCTTGAGAGCTTTCAGATAAAGTAAGTCTTAATTATATCAGGAGTTGGTGTGTTTGATGCTTTTAGCTCTTATTTCAGTCATAGAAGGCTTTTGTTGAGTTCGTACCCTAGAGTGCAAATGGAAGTGAAGGAGGTGGTGGTCGGTCCATGGGCGTGGAGTGTTGGAAATAATGTCAGCGCCACAGTTGTTATCCACTAACCAGTCACGTATGCGTCCCTTGATATGGGTTGGGGAGTCAACTTTTTGAATGAAACTTAGTTCATGGAGAGACTTAGCAAAGGTTTTGCCTTGTTTGTTTTTTGTGTCGTTGAAACCAAGGTTAAAATCCCCTAGGAGGATGGCTCTGGTACTGGTTTTGAGGTTGTTACTTAGGAGGTGTAGGACATTAGCTTGGAAGTCTAGAAGGGGACCTGGTGGATGATATATTAGGTGTAGCATCACGGTGTCATTGGGTGAGAGGGTTATTTTTACTGAGAGAGCTTCAAAGTTGTCGGAAGTAGCTGACTGGAATTGTCTCGCTTTGAGAGTTTCTTTGACTATGAGGGCGACCCCACCACCTTTGTGAATAGATCTGTCCTGGCGGAGGATAGTGTATCCTGGTGGTAGGGCTTGACATATGGCGGGACCGGAAGCATTGCATAGCCATGTCTCCGTAATGGCTAATGCATCAAGCTCCAAGTTAGAGATAAGGTCATGGATTTCTGTAGCATGTGCTTGCATAGATCTTGCATTGATGAGTGCAAGTTGGATTTGTGTGGTGGTGTTGTCCTTAGTTGTAGTTTTGGTTGCAATAGTGGAGGGCAGGAGGCTATGTTCTAAGGCTCTAGGTGTCAAGGTAGTTGTAGGAGATGGCACATGGGGTGTTTTTCCTGGGTACTTGTGCATGGTGGGTGAGGTCCTACTTGAACGGGAGCCCAGTCTTTGGTTCCTTATGTGTGGGAGTAGGGGTATAGTAGGAACAGGTACTCCTTGTGTTGGGTGAAGTATGGCAGTGGCTTGGATCTGGGCAGAGGTGACCCTAGTGGGGGTAAGGAAAGGCCCACCAAGAGTGAGAGCTTGGAGGAATGGAGTAGGGGGAATCATTTAAGTGTACTGAGCAGCGATAGACTGTTCTAGGGTCATTGTAGCTGGTTGGTTGCGAAGTCTCAGAGGGTGTGGTGTCCGTAAGTGTTGCGCAGTGGCTATATGGGTGTGGGCAACAGCTGTGAGGGTCCAGTAGGATCAGGTACTGGTGAGATAGTGCAGTTTGGGTATAGAACCAGTGGTGGCACAGTGTATGGGTAGGACACTAGTGCTAGAGGGCTAATACAGTTAGGTGGGAAGTCTCAGTAAAGCACAGTGAGACCGAGGTTCTGACAAGTGATGCAGTGAGCGTGATACAAATGGGGGCAACAGTGCATTGCCAGGTGTGGGGTCTTTTAGGCTATGGCGGTCAGGTGAGACCCAAGCATTATTAGGCTAATGCACTTAGGTAGCGCAAGGTGAGGGACTAGAGGCAGATGAATCACAGAGGAGTCTTAATATCTCTATTGCCTTAATATCCTTTGCATGTTGAAATCTCTGCAATAAGTCCTTCTCTACTCTTGCAGTCTTTAATGTTTTTCTGTAGATAAACCTGTTGCATAAATAGTCTGAGCGTGCTGTTTTTGGTGCAGAGGTGTGTCTTGAATGTGTAACTGACCGTGTAAAGTTAAAACCATGTGGTGCCAGATGGTGTTGTGCCCGACATGGCAACCCCAGAGGCAGGAGTGGGTGGGCAACTGGGTCCTGGGGCTGGGCTGTGGAGCGATGGTATCCAAGTCGGGAGTCTTCGGTTCCAGCAGGGGTGGTCACAGCAACTGCACCCCTGGCTGACGTGCAGGCAGCAAATAGCAGGGCACGTGGGCAGCAGGCAGTCAGGCAGCAGCAGATGGCAGGTGGGAGCGTGCTTGGGGCTCTGGGGCAGTAATTCGGCCTTTTGGGCAGGAGCGTGGTCTTCCGTGTGTTGTTGCGTGGCCAGCTTGATAGGGAGTGATTTGGCACGTGAAAATCTTGCACGTCAGCGTGTAATTCGAGGAAAGGCCCTTCGCGTAAGCGCGTCAGCACATGTACGCAGTTTCATTGGACCAAAGGCCCTTAGCGCGTAAGCACGTCTGTGACGTATCGCGCAGGGGCGTTGCCCTGGCACGGGTTGAAGATCCCACGTGGCTTTCCAGTGTTCTGTACGTGCTTTTCGTGGGGTGCGGTGCGTGTGTTTTCCAGCCGTTGGGGTTCACACGCTATTACTCCACAGCAGGTGGGTGTTGGCTACGTGTTCTTCTACACACAAGGCAGACGGTGAGTGGTATCCCGCTCGCCCAGGGACGATCGCGTGTGAAACTACCCACGAACCCCAGTAATACACGTACCCCACTCGCACAGGGCCCCCCTTCGCGTGTAAAACTTCCCGCGAACCCAGGTAATACACGTTCCACACTCGCACAGGGCCCTTTCACGTGTAAAACTTCCCGCGAACCCCAGTAATACACGTACCCCTCTCGCACAGGGCCCTTTCGCGTGTAAAACTTCCCGCAAACCCCAGTAATACACGTACCCCACTCGCACAGGGCCATTCGCGTGTGAAACTTCCCGTGCACCCCCGAAATACACGTACCATGCTCAAATCGCGTGTGAGACTTCACGCAAACCCCAGTTTTACACGTACCCCACTCGCACAGGGCCAATCACGTGTAAAACTTCCCGTGAACCTCAGTAATACAGGTACCCCACTCGCACAGGGCCAATCGCATGTGAAACTTCCCGCGCACCCGAGTAATACGCGTTCCCCGCTTGCCGTGTGCTGTGTGGTGGCCATGTATACTGGTACAGGGTTAGCGCAGCCCTTTGCGCTGGATTGGGGATTTTGATGGCTTTTCCATGCGCTAGGGGCGTTCTTGGGGGCGTAACTGGCGCTGCTGCAGGGTTGCTGCGCCACTGTGCGCCACGGCTGGTTTTGGTAGCTAAAATCCATGAATACGCTGTGCGCGGAAATGGATTTTAGCGCACACGGCTGGCGCAGACAATCGCACGCGCACACTGTGAGCTAGCCGCGTGTGCCACTTGTGCGCTAAATTCTATGAATTACCCCCTAAATGTCTAAGGAGTTGCTTCCTTTTCCCTCTGTGTATTTGGACGGAGCCATACATCATAGGTTACAACCCACTTCTACAGTGGTCACCTTCTTTCATTTGAAAGTTAAAACTGTATGAGTTTGTACATTTGGTACATCTTGTAATGGGGCAATGTAAGCAATGTGGGAATGCTTCAAAATGAACTAAAAAGAAATATGTGTAAGAAGACATAGAGAACATTTGAAAAGCTGAGTAAATCCATAAAACAAGATTCCAACTGATATATGTGCTCCAGCAACCAGTCCAGCATTGAGAATAGCCTCTTAATTATACCAATGGTACTTTAAGGTAAACTTCTGAAATAGCAAACCATCAAACATGGTTAACAACTAGCTATCCACAAAATAAACCAGCTAGTGATTTCAATGAGTGGCCTTAACATATTCGCAGTAAAAGTGAATACTTCTCAAGCATTACTATTCAATTGCAGCCAGTAACTATTGTACTCCGCACCCGACAGTCTAGATAACTTGGAGGATCATGTTTAGCACAAATGTGACACAACATCACCACTGTCTTGTTGCAACAATTTTGGCAATGTGCACATATAGGGGAAAACCACTTGGAACATCAAGAATGATTATACTGTGAGACCACAGTATCCTCCTTTGTCCTTGCGCCGCTGTGGTGGTTCGGTAGCATAGTGAGATGGGAACCCTGTGCGTTATACCAACTAGCACACCTGTGCCCACCAATGACTGCCATTGATGGCCCTGTTGCTATTGCGTCCTGCTGGCGTGCCGCAGGAAGGCATTCTTGGAAGACTGCCAGGCTTTCCACTTTTCCTGCTTCTGCTCGCCAATACACCTCTGTTGCAATAACTCGTGCTCTGACTGCCTTGCAGCCTCTGCTGCACCCCAGTCCCCAATGCGATCCTGACATCGCTAGACACCAACTCAAAATGGAGGAACGTTGTTTTTTGAATACTTAGTGAAACAGATTTCCCTTTAGTTTTCTCTGCCTTTCGAACTGAGGGAATGTGATGTGCTACTGTTTCACCAGCCACCACTTCTGTCTGAATCCCAATACCAATAGTAGGAAATACAGATTTATTTAAGATTTATATATAGCTGGCACAAGGCACATATACATATATTATATACGGTTACATTAAGAATACAGCCTGGGTAATTCAGCATTCAGAAACATTAAAATCACAAAGCAGATTAGCAACTGTAGCGCAAATACAGATGAAACATAATATTTTGTAGTGGATTTCCAGAGCCATGATTTCAAAGTTTTCCTAAGACTCAAATATTAGGGCATTTTATGTAGATCAGGTAGTAATGAGTTCCATTAAGAAACAGAAGCACCAGAGAAGGATCTTTTGCAAAGGTTACACATTTAAACGTTGGTACTTCTAGGAGTGGGGAGTCCAGGCTGCGGAGACCCCCAGAGCCCCCAGAGATTCTCAATGTATTAGCTAGATAAACAGGAGTCTGGAGATGGATTGTTTTATAAACTATACATAGTAGTTTTAAAATGATCCTCGCTTCCAATGGCAATCATTGGAGGCACTGCAATATATGAGTAGTACAATGCCGCAACAACCAAGTGGGCAGCTGCTTGAAAAACCTTCAGCGGGAACATGGATGTTTGCAGGATACTAATTAATATTGATTTGCCAAAGTCAACCTGTGATAAAACCCAAGATTATACTAAGAGCTGGAAATATTCAGGAGAAACATCGTTGTTGAGTGATTTTAAAGCAACTAACTGGAAAATAGCACATTTGACTTACATTTTTATAAGGCAAGCTTTCATTTTACATTCCAAGGTAAAAGGTAATGATATAGTGGAGCAAGAACATTCTGAAGAGGATCACAATATTTTACACATTCAAAAGCCAGGTAGCCAATGCTGCCGGTTTGAAGAATTAGAAAATAAAATTAACTCAGTTTTGGACTGATTTAGTTTAAAAAATCTGATGACATCTGTAGCATGATGACATCTGCTGCATTGATGTTATGGAATCTACAGGGATTCTAGAAGGGAATACGAAGGAGAGAAGGTGGAACATTGAAGAGGCAGTTGGAGAGACTGAAGCATCTCCCTTCAGAGACTCCTTATTTGTTATCCCCTTTTTAATATTCCTATCTTTAATTAATATACAAATAAAGCCCCAGTTATATTTATCCGATCACGCCTCTTCATCTATGCTACATTGGCGACGAGGATCTGTGGAGGCAGTCAGATCTAATCCAGTCTAAGCAATCTACAATTCGAGGTGAGCAAGAAAGAAGTGCCCTGCCTTCATGTGTATTTGTATTTGGGAAAATACGATTGGATTGCCATGTTTAAATCCTTTGATGTTACTGCAGAAGCATAATTATATTCAAATTGGACTTCCGGTTGTGTCTACCGTGCGCGTGTGCATCTCGAGCCGCATCTCCAGCCGCGCATTCAAAGCAAACATCCGGAGCTTGCTGCGAGCTTGTAGCAGTGAGGAAAGTCTCGCGCTTTAGAAAAAAGGACCCGCACGTTGTGACGCACGTCACACAAAGGCGGCCATCTTAAGTTGGATCACTGTACCCAGTTACAGTTACGAACATTGTAAAGGCCCGATTTCATGGAAGATGTTGTAAATAACCACGATTTTCATTTATTAGGATATTGCAGGTGGTGATGCATATTTACAGTGGGGGGAAATTGCAAATGAGGATCGAGTGATCCGCTCATGCTCCTACTCATCACAGTACCCATTTTACTAAAGGTTAATTTATAAATGGTGTCACTCAAGAGTCTGAGCAGAACGCACATCAGGAAGTATTAGCTGCGAGATAAGAAGGGACTTTCATTAATTAGCAAAGAAATCTGCAGCAATTATTAGCAACAGAGGAGCAGGTGACCAGCTTGCATCTGGCAGTATGGCAATGCAAACTGTTCCGCCACCAGCCATGTTTCTACTTGAAGCTGGAGAACCAAACTTGCCATGGAAGAGATGGTTGAAGTCATTTGAACATTATGCTTCAGTAGTCTGTGGAACGAACTATAGTGTGGAAAGAAAGAAATCACTATTGCTTCACTGTTTAGGACCAGCAGGACAGGAGAAATATGAAGACCTGCCAAATTTACCGGATGATGATGAGGAAGACTTGAATGAATACGAAAAATGCATTGCAAAATTAAATAAACACTATGAAAAGAAACTAAGTACGATTTTGGAGAGATATAAGTTTGGCAAAAGATCACAAGAGAGTGGAGAGAGTGTGGAGCAGTTCATAACGGCCTTGAGGAAGCTAGCGAAGAATTGCAAATTCGGACCACAACTCGATGAGAGACTTTGGGATCAATTTATGTTGGAGTGTAATAGTACGAAGATCAGAGAGAGACTGGGGAGAAAATGATACTGATTTGGATACAGTACTACGCATAGCCAAGGAAGTAGAGCATATGGAGAATTGTGTCAAGGCACTAGAAGAAAAAGTGAAAAGTACTACAGTAAAGTCGTAAAGTTCTATTAATGCCATTCAAATGGCTAAAACGGATAAGGCTGATGATCCAAATAATGCTGTGGTGAGACGGAAGGAGGAACTTAGAGCACAGGGCACGTACAAACATGGCTGTGATATGAGAGGCAGAGGATTTGCATGTGGATATGGAAGTTACTACAGAGGACGTTCCACAAGAAATAGACGCCCTCAAATTGGTCAGAGGGGTAGAGGAAGAATCAGGACGTGTTACAGATGTGACAGTCCCATGCATTGGGCTAACAGTCCTGAGTGTCCAGCCATCCACATCATTTGCAAGAACTGTAATGGCAAAGCCACTTTGCCAAATGTTGTAGAATTGATAAAGCAAATATGAACTGGAATGGCAGTGCAGAAGAAAATGAAGAGGAAGAATGTGTATTTGCTGTCAGTAGCACAGTAGATGGAATGGAACTGGAGAGTCCGAAGGCCATTATCAAGATAAATGATAATCCAGTTAAAATGATGACTGACTCGGGAGCAAAGTACACGTTATTACCTGAAAGAATCTGGAGAAAAATTGGCCCAAGATGGCTGAACGAGTCTGACATCAAACCAAATGCTTATGGAGGAGTGAAGATAGACATTCTTGGATGGTTTGATGCTGAGCTAGCTTTCAAAGATAGGGTTGCTAAAGTGAAAGTTTATGTATCGAGGAAAGGAGAAACACCCTTACTCATCTGGACGCATCAGGCATGGCTGAAGGTCAAATTGGATGCCAGTGCTGAAGAGTCGGTCTACATGATTGAATCCAGTGAATTGTCTACTGAGGCAGTGAAGAAGGTGGTATTCAGAGATGAAATAGGCTGTGCAAAAGGGATTACGCATAAAATACAGCTTAAAAGGGATTGTGTTCCAGTTGCTCAGAAACTAAGAAATGTTCCGCTGGCAATGAGAGATGAGGTCAAAAATGAATTGAAAAAATTGGAGAAACAAGGTATAATTGAAAAAATAGATGCTTCAGAGTGGGTATCACCATTGGTTGTGGTGAGGAAGAGCTCGGAGAAAGTAAGAGTATGCACCGACCTCAGAGAACTGAACAAGTGTATCATCCCTGAGAGGAATCCGCTTCCTAACATTCAGGAATTGTTATCTATGATGGGGCCTGCAAAAGTACTTTCAACTCTTGACCTCACTTCAGCGTATCATCTAATTTGTTTGCACAAATATTCAAGATAGTTGACAGCATTCATAAGGTTTATACCAGTACAAGAGGATGCCGTTTGGTCTTGTATCGGCAGCCTCTGTATTTCAGAAGGCCTTGCATCACATTTTTGATGGTGATAAGGGTATTATATTTTTTCAAGATGATATCCTAATATTTGTGGGAGATCAAAGAGAGCATGATAGGATTTTGGATGGAGCATTAAGGAAACTGCATACGATGGGCATGACATTGAGTAAAGAGAAATCGAAGGTCTACAGGAAGCAAATAGAGTATTTAGGTCATGTCATATCGGAGCAAGGAATTTCACCCAAGCCGGATTTTTTGTCTGCCATCAATGACATGGCTCAGCCAGGCAATAAAGAAGAACTAAGAACTTTCTTAAGGATGGCTGAGTATTACTCTAAATATGTTAGGAAGTTTGCAGATCATACGGCTGCGTTGAGGGATCTCACCAGGATGAATATTAAATATAAGTGGAATGAGAATTGTGAAAAAGATTTCAAGTACATAAAGAGTGCCCTCACAACCGCACCAGCACTGAAGAATTTTATAAGGGGTCAGCGAACAGTAATCACGACAGATGCCAGTAATGTGGGTCTAGGTGCGGTGTTAGCACAGCTACATAATGGTGAGGAGAAGATAATAGCGTTTGCCTCGAGGCTATTAAAAGGAGCAGAAAAGTCATATGCGACTATTGAAAAGGAGACTCTAGCCATCATGTGGGCTGTGGATAAGTTCAGGAGATTTGTTTGGGGAACGCAATTTGAGGTGAATACGGATCACAAGCCATTGGTGGAACTATTCATGAACAAAGGGTTGGACAAAGTGTCGGCAAGGATAACGAGATGGGTACATTGGATGCAGGAGTTCAATGTGGTGGTCAAGTACATTCCAAGAGTGAGGACGTATGCTGCAGATTGTTTATCCAGGCTTACAAATACCCAAGAGGATAATGGAAAAGATGATGAAGAGAATCAACAGGAAATGACATGTGTGGTGCAGGACACAGCTATTGCTAAGGAGCAATGGCTTACAGGAATGAGTAAAAATGTCAAGCTACAACTTATAATGGAAAATATAAACAAAAGACAAATTCCTCTCTGCAAGATCAAGGAGGCAGATGTCCAAGGACTGTGGAGTATCAGAGATGAATTGAGTGTACAAGATGGATACTTGCTCAGAGGGGATAGATTAATTCCACCTGAAGATTTAAGGAAGAGAATGATTGATCTAGGCCATGAAGGACACCAAGGGATTTCCAAAACCAAGTCCAGAATAAGGAACACATACTGGTGGCCGGGATGTGATGCAGAGATCGAGAGAGTCACAAGAAACTGTATCCTTTGTAATAAGTCTGATAAGGGTTGTGTGAGTAATGAGTACCTGATGGTGTTGACTGATGTGCCGCGCAGTCCATGGATGAAAGTAGGGATCGATATAATGGGTCCCATATGGAGTGAAGGAAGCCAAACGTTTTGTGTGGTGATGATTGATATCTTAACAAGATGGGCAGAAGTGAAAATGATGTTGAGTGTAACAACCAAAAATATTATCAATTTTATAGAAGAAGTATGTGGTCGGCAAGGATATCCTGGAGTTATCCTATCTGATAATGGCCCTCAGTTTGTCTCGAGAGAGATGGAAGATTATTTAAAAGAAAAATCGATTAAGCATGTGACCAGTGCAGTTTATCACCCACAGACTAATGGTGTAGTGGAAAGGTATAATAGAATATTGAAAGATGCCATTAGATGGGCATGGGCCAATAGAATGAGTTGAAAAGAGGCAGTTAAAAATGTTATTATGGCACATAGGTTTACCCCACACAGTTCCACAGGTATATCTCCCTTTGAACTGAGCAGGGGTAGAAAGGCAGTCACCAAGCTCTGTCCAGGGTGGATGGAAGAAGTGGTAAATATGGGAGTGGTAACCAATAATGCTGCTGATATGATTAGACAGAGACAAAAAAGAAATAAAGCATGTCATGACAAGAAAAGATTCAGGGGTAATGACGCACTGGAAGTAGGCTGTTTTGTGAGAGTGAAAGTGCCAGAAGCCTTGAGAGTGAAAGGTATTAAGTGGTCTGATCCTATTCAAGTAATTGAAGTGTTTAAACATGTTGTACGAATAAGTGATGGAAGGGTTTGGAATAATGGAAGAGTGATGGGAGTAAATTGTCAAGTTAATGCTGAAAGGGAGAATAAAAGTGATATAGATGAAAAGAGAGAGAACCAGAACATTTCCTTGCCAGCAAATTTCATATATGTACCAACTGGATGAAGACCTATGCATCAAGGTTTGGAAGAAGGTACCAGAGACTGATGCACTTAGCGGACTATGGAGTGTAAGGACTTGTCTAGAAAGAAGAGGGATGTGTAGCATGGTGAAATCTGCTGCATTGATGTCATGGAATCTACAAGGATTCTAGAAGGGAATGCGGAGGAGAGAAGGTGGAACATTGAAGAGGCAGTTGGAGAGACTGAAGCATCTCCCTTCAGAGACTCCTTATTTGTTATCCCCTTTTTAATATTCGTATCTTTAATTAATATACAAATAAAGCCCGAGTTATATTTATCCGATCACGCCTCTTCATCTATGCTACAACATCCATGTCTCAATCTCTCGATAGACAATCGCAAAGGTGTTTCATATTTTATTCAGAAGAAATTCTAAGGTATAACTGGGGGCTGTAAGCATATTGATGTTCATCAGCACCAGATTTAACGGCTAGATTCCCTACCAGCTCCATATATACATTAAAAAGCAAAGCGGAAAGGATTGATCCTTATGGGACTCCAAATTGAAATAGAAATGATTCACATGGCAAAGTCCCCCTCACAACCATTTGCTTTCTATTCATCAGAACTGACCAAACCATTCTAGTACCAGACCACTGATCCACATTTGACTGGATAATGCTGAAATCAAGATCTCATGGTCAGTTGTGCCAAACGCGGCCAACAGGTCCAATAGTACCAACAATCAGGGGCCACCACCATCCAAGATTCTGTAGCTATCAACAAGGATGTGCAGTGTAACTATTTCAGTACTATGGCTGGTCGAAAAACTGACTGAAATGGGGCAAGTTTTGGTTAGTTATCCAGACATTCAACTGGATGATAAAGATGGCAAACCCTTGTGCATGACAGCAATACCTGCAATACCATCCCATATGTGGTAAGTGACTGGGCATACCATGGCAAATAATGGTATTACCTGTCTATTAGAAGGCGACCATTGGGAAATCATGAGTGTACAAGAGGGTTTATACTCATTCCATCGACCGCCAAAGCATCTAATGCCATACCATCTAAAAAAAAGCATCTGGGCATGTTTTTTTTTTTAATGGGCGGTCCCCCGCCCAAGCCCACCTTTTTTAAATCTTTAAAACACATTTTTATTAAACTAAACTCTTTACCATCTTAAAAAATGCATTAAATGCTTTTTTTAGATGGTATGGCTGTCGATGCAATGACCAGATACCTACAAGAGCCTGTTATGGAAATGACTGGAAAATGTCTATCCAGTGTCTATATTAATGCTACAAATGTTGACTTTTGACAACATTTACTCCAGCTTCTGTCTGCCATGTGGAGTTTAGCTTCATATGTGTCTTTTAAATGCACATCCAGTGCAACAGGGATGGAGAGGGCATTTGACTGCTTTGATCAACCCTGGTAGCCGACTCATTCTCCATCCACAAGTAGATCTGAAACATCATTCGCAAGGAGGGTAATATTCAACTCACTATTCACTTCAGTTTCTATGCGTTCACAGACAGTCGATGTGCCACCACTTGAACGAGGCAAAAAATAGACATACACATAGTTTGTATGGCCTGTAACATTTGCAGAATACACATTATGCAACAAAATATCTTCTCAAATACTCGAGAAATTCTCAGCATGCCAAGTGATACCAAGTGCTATGCCAGTCATGCTGAAGGCGACTGAGCAGTTGCACCAGCCAATTATTACCTGCCCACCTGCTTGCATTTTGCATGTGTATGGATGACAATATCAGGCAGTTGATGGTAATTTATTTATGTTCTGATTTGTTCCAACACACTGTTTGACTTTATACAAACCAGCTTAACTGTTTTTGTTACAATCAGTTAAGTACAGTGTTTTGCAACCGGGTCAGTACCTATCCGATCATTTAAATATATAAAAATACATTTAAAGCAGAAGAAGTTAGCAGGGAGATTACTGTGACAGATTCCCATTTGGCAAGGGTGTAGAAGAACTGGCTTTTTGGATTTTTATTGATTTAATAACATGATGCAGATAATGACATCCAAGAAAGGGTCATCTGCTGATCAGATTCCCCTTCATAAGCTCCATGCCAAAAGCACAGTATGTAATTGTGTCCTGCTGAATCAGTATCCCGATCTACAACAGCTGCTCTACCAGTGGCACAGAGCAGATTCAGAGGTCAGAGGTGCCTATTTGACAGCTGCATTGACAGCCAAGTCTCTGCAGTGCAGGGGGTGCATTTAAGATATGCAGCTCTATTCCAAAACCCTATAATCATGAGTTTACCTCAGGGTGGCATAATGATCTTAAAACATAATCCATACCTGAGTTATTATTACAGCTGCATCCATTTGATATCATGTGTCAACCATGTGAGCCCATGCTCAGCTGTGGAAGTAATATGTGTATTTTCCCCAGACAGGCTGGAGCGTGTCACTCCTGGCAGGACTGTAGATTGCCTCACTATGTTACTTTGAAAGGCTAGATAACAACCTTCCCAAAAGACAACCGCCCCACAGGACTGTAGACTTGGGGGATTGCCTCTCTATGTTACTTTGTGAGGATGGGTAACAACCTTTCCAGAAGACAACCGCCCCACAGGAAGCAGTCCTTGGAGCAGGAGTCAATGGACAAAGCTGTTCACAAAAGGATTGGGCACTGCCCAGGGTGCTGCATTTCAATGGGTTTTTGATCTTATTGAGAAGGGATGGGGTGGGGTTAGTGTAGACAGGGTGAGCTCTGTACAGATGAAGAACAATTCTGACATCGGTTTCACTCTGCCTCTATCTCTCCTTCCTGTCCCCTGTACTTTCTTTAGCACAAAGAAATGTGGGTCTGATGTCAGAAGGGCAAAGTGCACTTATTTTAGGAGCAGGGATCCCTAAAAAGGGCTAGCTTGAATTCAAGCACATGTAGAGATTTACCTTTAAAATAAGCGGCATCACACCAATTATTTAATTTACTCTGTAACAGTACATGAGAAAGATTCACTGGACCTCTTTTGGGAGAGTTGAACTTCCCAAAGACTTCATCCAATGCACTGAACAAAGAGCAATCTAAGGCAGAGGAGATCTCTGCACCATACCCAATATCAGGGCACATTGGGGTGTGACACTTGCTGTGGACCAGGACCTGCCATTCTGCACCAGAATCTCTCAGGCCTGGGAGAGCAGATTCTGAAAGGACTCACCCTATCTTTGAGCCCCTGAATTGTGTCTCACAGGACCTGGAGAACCAGATTTCCTAAGGTTCCCCATTTCACCATCTTCAAATCAGTTGACTTTCGTTGAAGTCGAAATTTACTGCATCGAAGCTAAGCATACAATTGCTTGCACACTGAGACTGCTCAACACTGCCCTCATGCCCTTGCTGAGCCCTTCGCCTGCTCTGTTTGAATCGACTGCTCGGCACCAGGACCTTACTCGAACTGCAAGAGAGCCACTCAAAATCACTTCTCAACCGGACTTAACATTCAAAACAGCCACTTTGCCGAACTACACATCAGAGCAACAGGATCACCATTTTGACCACTGCAGCCCACTGACTCTAACTGCTGAATCATCATACATTGACCCATCCCAGCACTTACAACACAACTCAACCTGGCCCAATCTCGAATAGATCCTGGTGAGCGCCCCAACCTGCATCACTAAAAGCAGCCTTATAGCCACACAGATCTACCACATTTGAACCTGCTTGCATGCCAGTTTGCTCCCTGGGTTCACTGGGTTCACTTGCTGGGTTCACTGCTGTCTACCTGCCAAAGAACCAAAATTAGGTACTGTAGACCTTGGCCGATGTGTCCTAGAGAATGGTTAGGTCACTTTGGACAAAGATTTTCCACACAAATACATATCCTTTTTGTGGTGAGTAATGTGCCTGTTACCCCTGTATTCATACGCAGAGTGCTACATTCTTCTATATGTTGCATCTTCTCTGCTCTTCAGAGGTGGGATTTGTACAGTGTTTCCTGTATAGTTCTATTGCAGATGGTGTATTTGATGAAATTATATACAATTTAATAAAACCTTGATTGGACTTTCCCTTATTTTAGGACTGCATTACTGTATTCTTTGGGTCCTACTGGATCACATAAAAAAAACCTCTTAATAGAGTACCCTGGCCTCAGCCCACATTACCACAAATGGCAAAGGAAGTATATCTCTTAACTGTGCCTGTTTTAAATTTATGATTGTATTGGCTTTTGGTTTATAGAAGTGTGAGGGCTGAATTGGCATGTTAACCTCTACTCATCCGTGGACTCCTGCAGAGCATAATCCAATTCTTCACAAATACTGTACATATGCATACAGGTGTAATAAGCATAAGCAGTGCCTCTACAGGACATCGTTGACAGGAGTCATTTAACCATCCAGGGGTTGGACAATCTGGAGTAGTTCTGGAGTGGTTCTGGAGTGGTTCTGCACATTTACCTTGTTTGAGTCCAAATCAAAAGTGCCTATTGTCATTATGATATCCTACTAAAGGGACTGGCATGCTTGAACTTTGAAATATACTCATAGTGGGATTGTTCTTTACAGGCTATTGCAGCATAGGTAACTACAACTATATGGGTCCGTATTATGGGGCAACTATGCATTGATAAGGGAGTTGTCAGGAGGCAGAATAAAGTGTGGAGAATAAATGTTTGGCATGAAGGACAAGAAAATAATAAGACACACTGAGCCAGGGCTGACAGATAAACAAGCATATACTTATTAGGCACAAATGACAGCTGAAATTTGTAGATCACATTCATAACAAGTCACATGGAGTTGTCAGAACGATCTCTGCACATTACACAGAAGAGGGAGCTTATATAGGGAGATCAATAATATTAAATTACATTGGCCCGTATTTAGGTGGGCTCTACCAGAAAGATTTTCATAATAGTAACGGCTCATTACGACTTATGGTTTCCAGGCCTAAGTTAGCCTCATGGTTTCATGTACCCTTTTGTAACAAAGGGTTCAGCTAGCATAGCTATCACTTCTGTGGAAAACAACATAACAGCAACTGTATAACAAATGAGGTAATGATATAGAAAAAAGAAGCAGAGTAGTGAAGTGTGTAAATATGCAAATCCAACATCTACACTGAAGACGGATGTTCGAATCCTACCCCTGCTCCCTCTCCCATAAACTACATGACCCGGAAGAAGAACCGCAGATGCTGTGATCACCCATACCATTTCAGAACGATTCCTAGTGCTCCTATGATAGACTAGTGTGTCAAAAGGTACCCCCTCAGCCAACCATACAGTTCCGGAGAAGTGCAAACGCTACCCAGAATAGACAAGGTGCCTCAAAATGCAACTAAAGAGACTTCAATTGACAGCATCAACTAAAGCGCCAAGAAGCTACGCTACTGATGTTGTTAGGGACACCATGACAAAGCAGTGTTAGACATGAAGCATACGTGACATCCACACATTGGGACACAAAACACGCACCCGAATACATGAAGAACATATGCAGAACAGCTCTATAAATTAAATAACAGATACATATACATACTGCCTTTGCTTTTTTATTTTGTCATTAGCTTGACCGCAGCAGAGCAGAAAACGCAAGAAGCAAGAGATTCTGAGCAAGCTTACAGATGCTTACATGCAAATAACCTAAAGGAACTGCAGGAGGACTTATGGGACGTGACAGAACCATTGTATTACTAACATGTCGAGAACTATAGAATAGCACAAACATGTAGAAGCCATGCCATGGTTTAGGAATATCACAGTAGGCCACAATGTTGCTATAAATATGAATAAATCCACATAATTCAGAGTAATTCGAAGCACAGTTTCTGAATGGGTGACTCGGCAGCTTTGATGATAAATCGAAACCGGTGCTGGGAAAGAGGAACAATCTCACGCCGACAGAGAAGAAGCTTGCAACAAATTCATTACAGCAAGAGACGAGGGTTGCATGATGTGAATGGGCACTCTCATAGACTTTGATGGTGCACACGAGTTACAATGCAGGCACATAGTTAAACATATTATCTTGAAAAGGTACACCTCAAGCTGAGAATCATTTCAGATCCCAGGCCTGGGCACATCAGCTCTAGCCAATCACAGTTCAGGACCCCACGGGTGGGTAGCAAGGTGCAAGAACCAATGTAACACCTTCACACTGCAACATTGTGTAGTATTAGATAATTGGGGACTGACCAGGCCAACCAGCTGACATGCAAGAGCCAGTGAACTAACATGTATAGGGTCCACTACAGGTGGACTACCACTCAATGCCCAATTCCAGGCAACAATACGTTTTCTGGAGAGGGGCCCAGGTAGTGACATTCCTATGACGTAATGTGCTAACAAAACTGGCCTGCGAGCCAGAGAGCACCAAGACATTCCATGATTCGCGTCTATCCTTGTATTGATCCCTGTTGGTTTTGGCTGTAATAAAAAAAAAAAATAATAATACATTTTAAAATAAATGCAGTTTGAACTTGCTGTCTGGCTTTAAGCGTGGGAGCTGGGAAATGGATTTATAAGATGGATAAACTGACAGCGGGTCACAGGCTATGAGTTTCGATACTGGGTGATGTATCTGATGACATATGGAAGAGGGCAGGTTTCCCAGGGGAGATGGGGCAGAAAAAGGCGCTTAACGGGTCACCATTCGCCAATTGCAGAACAAAACGA
Source organism: Ambystoma mexicanum (assembly GCF_040938575.1). NCBI lineage: Eukaryota > Metazoa > Chordata > Amphibia > Caudata > Ambystomatidae > Ambystoma > Ambystoma mexicanum. Next base: position 811,552,926 of record NC_090932.1, read on the forward strand.
TAGCTATATTTTATCACATCTTAGTGCAGGGATTACCAGAGCCAGTACAAAAGAGTTTGAAAAAATTAGTGGTGATGGGAGCAAAGGGATGGGGGGCAGAAATACAGCTCACAATAGTGTACCACTGTAGACTATGGCAGGAAAAGGTTAAGCAAAAAGTGGAAGAGAAAAAGGCAGATGAGGCCAAGCTAGTGCAAAAGAAGTTATCAAAGTATGTAATGGAAGGGGCGGTCATAACCAGGCCCACCCCACGAGCACCAGCACCTCATCAGCAGTACCAACAACCACAACCGTTTGCATTACCCATGGGAGGAGGGTACATAGTGCGGGACGGCCCACAGCAGGGATTCCGAGGAAGAGGAGGATTTAAAGGAGGTGTGCTTTGGGCCACAATTGCATCATAACCACAGAGGGTTTTGGGGATTCAGACAACAGACAGAACAGGGGTCAGGGGGCTTCCCTGCACAGGGGAGGGAGCCACCACAGTGCTGGACCTGTAGGCAAATAGGACACATTTCAAGAGCTTGACAATGTACAGGGGCACAACAGAATTGGGGGATCAGGGGCAGCAGCATTATCAAGGGGGACAGGAAGATTATTATGCTCAGGGCCAACAGCAACAAGGACAAATGTAAGGCTCCTACCAGCAGATTCCACAAACACAAGCACAGATACAGACGCAGGCAACACAATTGGCAGCACCAAGCATCAAGCATCACAGATCAGAGGGAACACACAACAGCTAGCACAAGTACAGGATGATGACACAAGGGAGCACATGGTCACAGTGGTGACAGTACCTGCTAGACAACTGGGAAGGTTTACCATGGTGGGAAACAACCCTTTTATAGGGAAAGGGTTATCAATGTATCCTAAATAGGACAGCCCACAGACGAACCTGATGTGGTCCATCCTGTCGATCACACCCAACCCTGTGGAGGAACTTCACATTGGGGTGGCTAAAGGTGACAAAACCCTTTCCTTTCTTGTTGACACTGAGGCGACTAGGTCATGCATTAGGGGAGGAACATTTAAGTTGTCAGGCAATGCCATGAACACTCAAGGATTCTCTGGGGCTCGGGAAGTGGTTCCTTTTATGATAACATCTCCTTATCCATAGGAGATCATGACTTATCACTACCGTTGCTTTACTCTCGACAGACACCTGTCAACATATTCGGACGAGACATCATGAGCAGTCTAAACATTACCATTTTATTCACAGAAAAAGGCATAATATGCTCAACGCCAGGCATACACTTGTTGAATGTGACACAGATCGTTCAGGCATATTGCGGACACACATTGCAGAGGGGGGTGCCAGTGGACCCCAGGATGTTTCAGTATTGGACAGACATTGCAATTGCATGGATGCCAGGCATTGCAGGGAAGGTGTGGGGAGTACCAAACAAATATCTATTCAGGCCAGAGACACCCTTAAATGAGACAGAAACAACAACGAGATTGAGGCAGTACTGGCTAGAGAGGACTGGATTGCAGTGCAGGCAAAAAATGACACTGGGAGGGCATTGTCATGATGCCTACCCCCGGGGACCCAGACCAAGTCCAGCAACCCCGGAAGCAGGCATCAAGTTATTCCAAGCAAGCCCAACAACCCCTGGTAGGGGCTATTTGGGTGCAGTCCTGGCATCTATGGTGCCAGGCTCATATGGAGAGTCAGTCCTGACGCCATAGGCGGCAGGCTCATAGATTACAACTTACCTGATGCAGACCATACTGCAAACTTACCTGATGGAGACCATGCTGCAAGAGCTCCAAGCCAAAAGAGGCTTGGAAGGGACTGCTTTACCTAGGGACTATTTTTTACTCGGGTGGGGCTGGGGAGGAATACTTACCTGGTACTACTTTGGAGGCTACTTAAACTACGCCCGAAGAGCAGCACACGCTTCGCGTTATTCTGCATCCAGCAGCGTAATGCTCACCGTGCCTGCAAGTCTGCATCCAGTCTTCTGTCACGCCCGCCTCGAGTCTGGAGCTCCTAGAAAAAGGGAGAAAGAAGGAGAAAAGGTTAGAACAAGAGCAATACCTTTGATCCTTACCTGAATTCCCGATCCACTGCGCCTTCGAGCTGGAAGAAAGAAGTTATTTTATGCGCGTCGCCTCGCCTGCTGCAGCGCCGCGCTGAACTCACCGGCTTTCGCAGCATCTTCACATTCCACCGCATCCTTCTGCATGTTCCTGCCGCCCTCCGGCACCTAAGGGAACACAAGCACAGCAAGGTGAGCCAAGGGAATAAACAGAGTAAATATTAGTTACCCCCCATAGACTTACCTGATTTTACCACCGGGGGTACTATTCCTCTTCACGGGTCGGCGCAGCTTCCACAGCATCCTGCCGAACCCCGGCCCCTAAGGGGAAACAAAAGGACAGCAAGATGAAACAAAGGGACAAACAAGGGGAAACTTCCTCACCACAATAGACTTTCCTGATTTTACCGCCAGAGGCATTATTCCCTGAGACTTTATACTTTCTTGCCGGAAATCTCAGAGTCAATATTGTTCTGGAACTCACCAATTCCTTCGAGCCAGTGAAGCAACTGATTATCTACGCGCCCCTGCGCTCAATGCAGGATGGAGAGCTCATCTTTCCAAACCATCAGGTGAGACTATAAGAGAGGACATCAAAGGTGATCAGTGGGGAGAACAGCGGGAATGGGGGGGGGTTAACGTTCAACTTCATGGGTGGTTAATTCCCTTTCTCCATTTGCAGAAGAATATTCCTATGGGCCAAGCAAACGAAGCTAGGTGGCCCAGTCCAGTCCGTCATCTCGGCACTACGCGTCACATTGGTGGAGACTGCAGCTGTCCAGTTCAGATCAACGCCCCTGGGGGAGCCAGGTGAGTGTAACAGGCATGGAGAGCAATAATTGCAGTTGCAGAGGGGTAAGGTAAAAGTAGGGCAAGGAAAAGGGCCTTCTTTTTTGTTAAAGGGGGGCTTGACTCAAAAAGGCCATTAGTATAAAGGGAACAAAGAGAGTCAACAGCTACCCCTTTTCAACCATGTAAAGAAGGTAGGATTATAGAAAGCCGATAGCTAGTTTGTACAAATACTGGCTATTAAAGGTCACAGACTGATTGAGAAAGAGTTTTATGCTATTTCAATGTATTCATAAGTTCGGACACACATCTAAAATATGTAAGTTCACAAAAAAACACAAATGAACGGAGGGATGCAGGCTCACAACAGTGACATATGATGAATTATTCAGAGAAGAGAGACTGGAAATTGATATGGTATTTGAAATGAGTGCAACATTCTGGGTACAAATTCATTACAGAGAGGTGCCACAGAGAATGGCGATGACACTGAAGGCGGCACCCACATTCTGGGAGGAGGACATGACCAAGGTACCGGACAGCCAATGGGCCACAAGTCCTTATGACGTGGGGTGCGTAAAGAACAGTACCCCCTAACCAAAAAGGCAGATGAGGGCATCTATGAAACAATCAATGCCCTCATTGAGGGAGGCATACTAGTACCATCAGAATCTCCATGCAACCCATCAGTGTACCTGTGCGCAAGGCGAACGGGGGGGTCATGGCATTTTATCCAGGACTTAAGACTTCTTAACCATATTGTAGAAGCAGAGTGTCCAGTAGCAGTACATCCAGTGACAATGTTGTGTGTCATTCCAGCTGAAGCCATGTGTTTCAATGTTATTGATGTAAAGAATGCTTTCTTTTCAGTACCTCTACACCCAGACTCAAAGGACTTGACCAGATTTATGTACCGCAACCTGAAGTGGAAACACACTTGTTTGCCACAGGGGTACTGCCAGTCACCATCTATCTTTAACAGAGTGATTCAGATGGTTCTATGCAACATAGATATAGAAAGCACAGTTTTCCAGTACTTTGATAACATCTTGATTTGCAGTGAGACAGAGGACGAGTGCAGAAGGGACTCACGACACATGCTCTCAGTGTTAGCTGACAAAGGATACAAGATAGACAAGGCCAAACTACAGTACTGTCAGAAGGAGGTGCTCTACATTGGTCAGATGATATCTAAGGACTGCAGGCACATCGCCCCAAAGTGAGCAGAGGCAATACAGAACACACCCCAACCCAAAACAGTGAGGGAAATGCAACGATTCTTGGGGTTGTGCAATTACTGCAGAGCATGGGTTTTCGACTACAGCACATACACAAGATCACTGTTGACCGCACTGAAGGAGGCACAGAAGGGAACAAGGACACTGATATGGACCACAGAAATGATTGATGCTTTTGAGGAAATGCAACAAGCAATATGTATAGCTCCAGTGTTAGGGACCTAAGACTACAAAAATGAGTTCTTCCTGTTTTCACACACAGATGGTGTAGTGATGAAAGCGGTACTGACTCAGAAGACAAGCATAGGCCATAAGCCAATACCTTATTACAATGGACAGCTTGACCCAGTGATATGAGGGAACTACCCGTGCAAACAATCATTGGCTGCAGCAGCCTTCACAGTGGAAAAATCATCAACAGTGACAATGGGGTGAACTTCTACTGTGTATAAACCAAAGAGCACACTGACTGCACAAAGAGCATCAGGGTACAAGGTGATACTATCAAAGGCAGGACTGAAGATAGTAAGATGCAGGACAGTAAACCCAGCACTATTCTTGGCAGATGTCTACCAACCAGGGGACTATGCATACGATTGTAAAAATAACATAGAGATGTTCAGTGACAAACGCAATGTGGAGGAGGGCGCACTTGAGGGGGGAGACGTACTGTATATTTATGGTTCATTGACAATTGACCAGACTGATGGGATCAGTAGGACTGGAACTGCAGTGGTAAGACTGAAGGAGGACGGGATAAGTGAGGTGCTTGTGAGTGCACCATTCCCATCCCATTACTCAGCACAGGCAGCAGAGCTAGTGGTTCTCATTTTAGCACTAGATCACAGCATAGAGGAGGGTGTGACAATATATTCTGATAGTGCTTATGTCACATGAACCGTGCATTCAGGACTGGCGCGATGGCATATGAGTGGGTTCAGGGTGGCAGATGGGACTCCAGTGCATCATGCGCTCTTGTTAGGCAAATTGATTGAACTAATTGTCTATCCAAGGGAGATGGCACTAGTGAAATGCCAGGCCCACACAAGGGGGGAAGATCCTATTTCAAGAGGGAACAAAGCAGCAGACTAGGAGGCAAAGTGTGCAGTGTATTTTGGGAAACTGTGGGAAATGGAAGAGAGAACAAGGGCCCAAGGAGGGGTGAGTAACATGATAATGAGGGAAGGGTACAATGCTCTACCAAAGACCTAGATTATGGAATTGCTGGGAGCTGCACCACAGGAGGAAATGGAGCTATGGGTAAAGAGAGGATGCTCAATGTCTCCAACAGACGCCTCATGGTGACAGAACAACACTGGGGAGGTGGTCATGCCACTGGCATTACTGAAAACAGCATTAGCTCAATTGCATCATCCAACAAACACAGGGAAGGAAGTCATTGGGTAGGCCTGAAGACAATGAAGAGGCTGACTCTGGTAATACAGACTCTAATAAAATACTCAAAACCCAGTAAAGGTGGGAGACCTTGTGCTCCTCTGTATTTTCTTCAGGCACTGGAATGCACCCCACTGCACAGGCCCTCACATTGTTGAGGCTGTGACAGATCGGGCAGTAAGGCTTGAAGGATGGACTGTATGGAACCACATCCAGGACATCAAGCCTTACAAAGCAGTGGCCGCACCTGGCAGCGAAGCAACAGTATCTGACAGGGCCAACATTCAAGACCTCGACGATCTACAAGTGTGTGCAGAAATCAATGAGTTAGAGAGGCATTGGTCCGACAATCTCAAGCAGCTAAAGTAGCAACTGAAACCCTTGTGCACATTGACACCTGAAACGCTGTCTGTTTGTTATTCTTTTTCCTTGGCAGGTTGATGCGAATGTTGTTAGACGTGTATAGGGAACTGTCCTGATGTTACTGCCCATTGATCACCCTGCAGCATTCTCCAACCAATTTCTGCACTATATAAGTAGACCCCGGAGATGTTGAGCTCAATCCCCTACAGTATATTTCCTTGTTTCTATAGACTATTTGGCCCTACCGCTTTGCCTGTAGCACCCTACCACTCCTAATTGGCCCAGCAACACTCTTGAAGGCCATTGGCTGCCGGCAGGTGGAGCCAGTCCACCTCCAGCAAGGCCCACGACGAACAAGGCCGCTGCATGTTCCCCGCCTGTTTGCCGCTGTATGCCGTTTGCCAGAACCCCTGGTCTGCACGTATGCCCGCAAGGATAACTTCAGGCCTTCAGTGACTAACAGTACTAATAGCCTTGTATTTGCCTCCGTTGCCACTGCCTCCTGCCCTATAACACGTGTGACCCGTATGTGCTGCGATTCACTCCTCTCACTCAAATGTCAATACTCTACTGCTTTGATGCCCCATGGCATCCTAGGATTTGTATTTACGCTGAATTGAAATGTACTACAGCATAACTTTACTAATACGTATTAATGGTCACTACTGCATTTAGGCGCTGCATTGCAGTATCTCACTTATTTGTGTCTCCCTTAAACGTATGTTATTATGCACGTCCCTCTGCCTCCCACTGCCTGCTAATCCCACTGTGCTACCCCTATACTCACCTGCCATACTGTGGGCTTACTGCATTACCTCCTGCCTTATACTGACATTTCGAATTTAGGTGCTCCTTATTGCATTGGGTTATCTATGTGCATTTTTGCCTTATACTGACATTTTGAATTTAGGTGCTCCTTATTGCATTGGGTTATCTATATGCATTTCTTCCTTATACTGACATTTCAAATTTAGGTGCTTCTTATTGCATTGGGTTATCTATGTGCATTTTTGCCTTATACTGACATTTCGAATTTAGGTGCTCCTTATTGCATTGGGTTATCTATGTGCATTTTTGCCTTATACTGACATTTCGAATTTAGGTGCTCCTTATTGCATTGGGTTATCTATGTGCATTTTTGCCTTATACTGAGATCTCTTATCTAGGGGCTACCTATTGCTCTCCACTTATTGCCACTTGTGGTGGACACCCTTTGGCGAACTATCATCCGGTCAAATACCTCACCAGCTATTAAGCACCTGGCACCTCTTCCTACCTGAGATTCTAACCACCAGGACACGCCATGCGGCTGTGGAACTCTGCTTTCCTCCACCTTACCTACCTGGTCAGCGCAGTGTATTCAATCGTCACTCTCGCCACTAGCGCTGACAAGACACACAACCACCTCCCCACACCCTCCTTCACAATGCATCTCTGCACAGACCGCCAAACTAATCTGTACCTCCACAACCCAGCTCTATGGATTAGGCACTTTGCAACAAAACCCACACCTAACCAACCTTGCACCTTACTATCTAGGAATACCAGACTGAGATCTAGACTGCCCCGGGCACCTTGCGCCCAGTGCGACCTTACTGCCCATACACAATTGGATACACCCACGATACCCAACCTCCCCCCCCTCTCACACTCCAATTACAGCGCTTAAGGGAGCACTCATCAATGCCAGATCCCTCACGGCCCACGCTCTCGATATCGCTGACCTCATCATAGCCCAAAACCTAGATTTCTTAGTCATCACTGAAACTTGGCTACATGCTGCCTCCGGCCCTCTCCTCACCTTAGCCTTACCCAACGGCTATTCCATCATTAGAAATGACCGTCACTCCAACCTGTCCAAAGGAGGAGGGGTCGCATTTATACATAGAGATAATATTACTATGAGAACCACTACCAATTCCCAACTCAGCTTGGCAGAATCCTTATCCGTGAAATGATCCCTCTCACCTACTAACACCTTATCTATAGACCCCCTGGTCCACTAGGTTCATTCACAGCAGATGATATTACATCCATCTTGTCTGCCAATACTAAGCCTAACTCTCAGGTTCTGTTACTAGGAGACCTCATTCTTGGCCTCTCTGACCTCAAGGACCATATGGCAACCGAGGTCGCCACCACCCTTAGTAACCTAGACTTCCAACAACGTATTCTCGCACCCACACATAACAAGGGCAGAACACTCGATTGGATTTCTGACCATAACTGTAACATTACAATCTCATCTAACTCTGCCTGAGCCTGGTCTGACCATCACATCATTACGTTCATTCTACCAGCCACCAACCTCCAGCCCAAACCCACCACAGCCCCTGCCATACCCACTAGGAATAAAAAGGACATTACCAGGGATAAACTGATTCCGCTCATTCTCCCCATCTTCAACAAATGCGCCCTACAGCATAAGGACCCTACTGTCCTTGTAGACATCTACAATCGTACCCTACTCAAAGCCATTGAGTCTATAGCCCCACTCAAAATACGCAAAGCAAAACAACGATCTCATCTGAACTCGTGGTTCACCCCACAGTTGAGATTTTTGCGCAAGGAAAAGAGGAAGGCCGAAGCCCTCTGGAAAAGTAAGCCTAGTTCGGCAAATAAAGACTCCCTTCTCATCACCTCACTCAACTATAAGGAAGCCACCCTTCAAGCCAAAAAAGAGACGTACAACCAACGTATATTGAAAGCGGAATTCAACACTAAGGAGCTATTTAAAATGTTTAAAGAACTAGAATCTCCTTCACTCGTCCCCGACTCCTGCATCAAAGACAGTACGTGGTGTAATAACATCCAAAACGCGCTGCTTAACAAAATTGCTACCTTGCAATCCAAAATTAAGGCCAAACAAAAGACCCTTTTCACTCCTCCCCTAACTAAGTCTATGCCTCCGAAAATGACTACCCCATTTTCCCATAACCCATTCAGCTTTACACCACTCACCATCAGTGAGGTTGACAAAATCATCAGTACCCTAAAACCTTCAAATTGTCAAGGCGACACTTGTCCGGCACTGATCATCAGGGAATGGGCCCATGACCTTGCGCCTTTCATAACCTCCTTCATCAATTCCTCATTTCAATCGGGAGTGGTCCCTAACAATTTGAAGGATGCTTGGGTCATCCCCCTACTAAAAAAACCTACCCTAGATCCAGAGATCCCATCCAACTACAGGCCCATCACTACTGTCCAATTTCTCCTAAAAATACTAGACAGGGCAGCCTAGTTACAGATACAGAATTATTTGGAAACAAACAGTCTGCTGGGTACAAGACAATCCGGCTTCAGACCCAAACACGGGACTGAAACAGCCTTTTTGGACCTCAAAACCCAAATAGAGGATCTAAAAGACAATGGCAAAGTGGCACTACTACTCCTACTGGACTTATCTGCTGCCTTCGATTTGGTCAACCACCAAATCCTCTGTCAACACTTAAAATCTGCAGCTCATTTTTCTGACAACGCCACCAACTGGATCAGATCATTCCTAGACAACAGAAACATGAGGGTATTCTCCCCCACCTCCTCAGCCGACCCAGCGCCTGTCCCCTGTGGTGCGTATCACCTACCCTCTATAATGTGTTTACTAAACCTCTGTTTGATGTGCTTGACTATCTGGGTGTCACCTACACTAATTACGCGGATGACACCCAGATACTCATTCCCATCACGGGCGACTACTCTGTTGACTCTAAATCACTAAACGACATCTACCTTGTCATCCAAGCCTGGATGGCACAACATGAGCTTTGTCTTAATGATTGCAAGACAGAGATCCCAATTCTAGGCACACAACAAAGATTCAATAAATTGAACCCTCTGTTCAGTTCATTCAATATCGATGGCTACCCTACTAAAGTATCCAAAGACACAAAAACCCTGGGAATTTACCTAGATTCCTCACTTTCTTTGCAAAGACAAGCCAATGCAGTTGCTGCTGCATCAGCCTACACATGTAAGTTGATCAGAAGCTTGTCGCCCATTCCTCTCTACGCAGAATTGCATCACCCTTGCTAGGACTCTGGTTATGTCCAAACTGGACTATTGTAACGTACTGTATCAAGGCACTAACCAATGCAACTTCAATAAAATCCAAATCACTCAAAATAATGCTATTAGAGTAGCCCTCAACATCCCCAGATCAGCACATATCTCGGCTACCAGGAAGAACCTGCATTGGCTCTAGGTCGCCCAAAGGATCTCTCTAAAATCACTTGCCATCACCTACAAATGCCTTCATAACCTAGCCCCCATTCACCTAGCTTCGCGGTTCACGCAATATACCCCCCCTCGAACACTTAGGTCTGCCCATAACCAGAGCCTTTACACCCCCCGATTCAAGCTCCAAACAGCCAGAGGAACTAGTTTCCCTGTCTTGGCAGCCAAACTGTGGAATTCCGTGCCTCTCAATATTAGAAATCTATCATCACTCAACCTATTTAAACTCAAAGCTAAAGATTGGCTAGCCGCCTCAGATGACTGCATGTTCTACTGAATAGCTTATACCCCAATTTGACATGTATGCTTGTCTTGTCTGCTCTGTTGCTTGATTCTTATGACCTGTACTATGTTTTTTACCTATACTTTTGCACTATGTTTTGGGATTCCCATGATCTGCACCATGTCCATGTATTGTTGTAACCACTGTTGAAGATATGCGCCCGGTAACCTCTGGGCCTGGTTCTGCGCTATATAAATAAATTAAATACAAATCCTAGGATACCCACACCTTGAACACAGTGCATACCCCATTCTGCCCACACTAAGAGATCCCTTAGTAACACAGGTCTGGAAGGAGGTCTTCGCTTTTGCCATCAGCGACTAGTTAGTTCATGGGGCTTGAGGATACTATCAAGTACTAACAAAATAATGCCTGTCTTTGCGATTTTCAGGCAAGCAACTTTATCATCTCATCAGCTGCAAATTCCAACAGCGTAAGTGGGTATGACAGAGACAATAAAGAATATTATCATCATGGTGTGTTGACTGATTCCCGGTGGTGTATTGGCAATTTTGTTCTGGTGACTTTATACTTCTATGCATAGTACTGCTGTACTCTCTGCTAACACTACCCCGAACCTAGCAGAGAGGACGACCATGTCAGTTGGATGAGAAGACACTGTTTATAAGGTAGGGAGAGGGAAGCGCAGTGTTGATACAGACATGAAGGGAGTTGATAAGTACCTCACAGACACAGAACACGTCACAAACAACATGTGTTATAAACAAATGTCTAAAGTAGGTAGGTATACCACCGGGGAGAGCTGTTATGTCTGCTCTTTAATCCACTATGCCATGCGTGCTTCCTGAAAGTTCATTGCACTGAAATACCCTTGGCAAGAGCACTGAACTGGGGCATCTGACCCAGCCCTTTAAGACGAGGTAGCAATACTTAGAGACAGATGGAGATGCAGAATATTACTCAAACATCAATAATAGAAACCGACTCAGGAAGTTGGCAAAGTGCAACTCTCTTAATGTCAATTATCTAAAACAGGGTGTTACAACGAACATCAACACGTTCGCTCGATCTTCACACTCAATGCAACACATAAAAAAGCAAGTTATATACTAAAACCTCGTCATCATTGACGCCTACCTACATTGCAAACAACAAAAACCTATTTGGAATGGTCATAAGCTTACAAGGAACATCTAGGTATACGTTCCATACTGGTCAGGGAAGGTGATTGGGTCTCTAACATCAGGTGGGGCAACTATGCCCTCTAGTGCAGGTCACTACGTATGTCATCAAATACATGGGGCCTCATTACGACCCAGGCGGTAAGTTACCGCCTGGGTCGTACCTTTACCACCATGGCGTAAACTACGTTTACGCCATGGTGGTTGGCGGACTTACCGCCCCATTCCGAGTTTGGCGGGGCGGTAAGTCCCCAATCCCCATTTACCCTTCCCCATTCCCATTTTTGCCCCATAGGGCATAATGGGAGTGGGGAAGGCGTTAATTACGCCACCGTAAATTACGGTGGCGTAATTAACTCCATGGTCCCTTAGCGCCATGGATTTTAACACCTGCTAAAAGCAGGTGTTAAAACCTCCATGGCGCTAAGGGACCTCGTACTCAGGCGGTAAGGGTCGGCGCTGTTTACGGCGCCGTAAACCCCTTACCGCCTGAGTTGTAATGAGGCCCATGATGTCCCATTGGTTATATAAACTATTGGGCTCCCTATTACGTGTCACTCTATAATTGGTTGGCACCCTTGTACCTGTTATGCTCACCTGGACCCCACAGGGGTGTCGATCGGACCCAGACAGCTGCGGTCTCCTTCAACATGATGCGCAGTGCAGAGATGAATGTCTGGACTGGCCCGCCTAGTCTTGTCGGCTGGACCCGAAGAAGTATTTTCCTGCAAGTGGAGACAGGGATTAACCACCTTTGGGTTTTAGTGATGGCCTCCCAACTGTTCTCGCTCTCCCCAACTAATCACCTCCGATATCCCCTTAGTAACCTCACCTTATGTTCGTAAAAGATGAGCTCTCGATCCTGCGTGTCTTGCGTAGATACCAGTTACTTCACTGGTTTGAAGGCGTTGGGAGAGTTCCGGTAAGTATTGACTCTGAAATCCCTGGCGGGATTGGTAAGTATCAAGTTCAAAGAGTTCAATGTTCCCGATGGTCACTCTTGTCCCCTTCCTTCCTTAAGTTGCAACTGAGTTTGTGAGAAGAAGGTCTCGTAGCTGCTGCTGGCGTTCAGGTAAGAGTCTGTGTTACCCAACGCTGTCTGGTAACTATTGCATGCGTTAACGTGTTGTTTTTCTCCCTCTTTACAGATGCGACATATGAAAATGTGGAGAGTTATGGAATAACACCGCAGGTGGTAAATCAGGTAAGTCTATGGCGGTAAGAGGTTGTATTTGTTGAATCCCTTGGCTCACCTTGTTTTGTCTTGTGTCCCATAGGTGCCGGATTACGGCGAAGAAATGATGGAGACAGTGCCAGATCGAAAGATGCTGTGAGAACTGGTGATTATGGCGCCGTGCTGGAGCTGGTGAAGCGACATGTGCAGGACTGATGTACTTTCCAGGTCCGAAGATGAAATGGTTCCGGAATTAGGTGAGGAATTTGAAATAAGTTTGTTTTCTAACCTTGTCCTTTTCTTCTTCTTTATTCTAGGAGCTCCGGTTTCGAGGCGGGCGTGGTAGAAGACTGGATGCTGGCTGCAGGCACGCGGGCGTGGCAGAAGACTGGCTGCTGGCTGCAGGCAGGGTGAGCGTCACACTGCTGGATGCCGAAAAACGCAAAGCATGTGCTGCTGTTCGGGTGTGGTTTAAATAGCCTCCAAAGTAGTTCCAGGTAAGAAGTTCCTTAGAGCCACGCCCGAGTAAAAAATAGTCCCTGTAACAAAATAGTCCCATCCAGGCCTCATGTAGGCTTGGACTCTTTTGCAGCATGGTCTGCATCAGGTAAGTAAAGTCTATGAGCCTGGCGCCTATGGCGCCAGGACTGATTTCTATGATGAGCCTGGCGCCTAAAGCGCCAGGACTGAACCCAGACAGACCCTAACCGGGGCTGCTGAGGTTTAAACAAATGTCTGGATGCCTGCTCCCGGAGCTGAGGGCCTTGGTCCTGATGCCGGGGGTAGGCATCATGACAGCACTCCCCCTCAAGGCCCTTCCTAAAGTTGTTCTTCCCCCTGGCCCCGGTTTGTCTGGGAAGTTCCGATGGAATCTTTTCACCAACCGAGGTGCATGAACGTTGTTGCTTGGCTCCCATGATCTTTTTTGTGGTCCGTAGCCCTTCCAATCGATCAAATAAAAAAGTTTTGATTTAATCATCTTGGAGTCCAGGATATTTTTTACCTCGAATTCAGGTTCTCCATCTATCAAGATGGGGTCAGGTGGTTTAGTTAATCTTGTCCCTGGTTGAACTGGTTTTAGAAGTGAAACAAGAAAGACAGGATGAATTAGCATATTAGAGGGTAATTCCAATTTGACGGCCACCGGGTTGATAATGGCCTTAATGGTGTAAGGTCCCAAATATCTAGGATTAAAAGTCTGAGTTTCCTTCAGAGGTATATGTTTTGTAGCCAGCCAAACTTGATCCCCAATCTGGTATTGTGGAGTTTCACTTCTATGTTGATCAGCATTTTTCTTGTATTTGTCTTTTGCTTGTTTCAAATGTTCTGTGGCTTCCTTAAAGGCTTGTGTAATAGTCGAGTGCACATGACTAACTGCGGGCATTTCTAAGTGCTGAGGCGAATTGATTTCTGAGGTTCGAGGGTGATGTCCCTATATGGTATAAAAAGGGCTTTGTCCGGTTCCTGAATGTACAGAGTTATTGTATGCGTATTGTATGCGTACTCGGAAATCCATAAAATATCTATCCAATTGCTTTCGGTCTGGTGTAGCATGCAGCGTAGATACTGTTCAAGGGTCTGGTTGGTCCTTTCCGTCTGACCATCAGTCTGGGGATGGTGACTTGTTGATAGCCTCACGTCGATTTGTGCTAGTTGACAACATTTCTTCCAAAAATGTGAGATAAATTGACTAGCTCGGTCAGAAACCAATACGGAAGGGAATCCGTGTAATCGAACAATGTTTTCGAGGAACTCCTTGGCCAGAATCGAAGCAGAAGGTAAAGGAATAAAGTGGGCCATCTTGGAAAAAAGATCCACAATAACTAGGATGGTGTTAAATCCATTACATGGAGGTAGATCCGTAATAAAGTCTAAAGACAAGGTGTGCCATGGTGTAGGTGGAATATCCAAAGGTTGTAAAAGGCCAGCGGGTTTTTTCTTCTGGCTTTTGTTTTGGGCGCAAATGCCAGAAGATATCACAAATGACTTTACATCTTTTCGCCAAGTGGGCCACCAGAACTGTCTCTTAATTTTCGCTTCAGTTTTTCCGATACCTGGGTGCCCTTCCATCAGGGTGTCATGGTAATTGTAGATGACTAGTTCTTGTATTTCCTTGTGTGGTAGAAAAAGTTGTCCTTGATAGTAAGGTAGGTCATTGACGACTGAGTAGTCCGGGCCTTTCTTTACCCAGTCCTGCAGGGTTGCTGGATCAAAGAGTTGTTGGATTTTTGAATGAATATCTTCTAGTGTCTGTAGAGTAGTTATGCCAAGAATTCTTTACTCGGGAATTATTGGCACCGGTTACGGGTTTGCATATGCTTCTCCCATCTCTATTCGGCATAAGGCACCTGCTTTGTCATTTTTGCAGCCTGGTCGATAAGTGATCACGAAATCGAATTCGGCAAAGAACAAAGCCCATCGAAGTTGTCGCGATGATTCGGCTTTGGCTGTTTTTAAATACTGCAGGTTCTGGTGATCGGTGATTACGGTAATAGTATGTCTGGCACCAAGAAGATAGTGCCGCCAAGCCTTAACGGTGGATTTGATGGCTAATAGCTCTTTATCGGTAACCGCATAGTTTAACTCAGGTTCTGAGAACTTTCTGGACCAAAACGCTACTGGGTGAAGTTGACCGGTTTCAGGATCCTTCTGGGACAGGACAGCTCCCATGGCTAAACTGGATGCATCAGTTTCTACTATGTATGAAGCTCAGGGCGTGGATGCTTTAAGGCAGGTGCTGATGTGAATTTCGCTTTCAGCTCTTGAAAGGCCTTTTCAGCCTCTTCGGTCCACAAGAAGCATTTGTTTTTTCGCAAAAGTGCTGTGATGGGGTGTACAACATAGGAGAAGTCCGGAATGAATCTGCGGTAGAAATGAGCAAATCCGAGCATGCTTTGTACCCCTTTGACTGAACTGGGTCATGGCCACTTTAGAATTGCGTCCACCTTTCGAGAGTCCATTCGGACTCCTTTTGGAGAAAGGATAAATCCAAGAAATTCAACTTCCGTAGCATGAAAAACACATTTTTTCCAATTTTGCATATTACTTGTGCTGGCGTAGTTTCTCAAGGACTGCATGCACGTGCCTAACATGGTCTGATTCTGAGGAGGAGTACACTAGAATATCATCTATGTATACGATGTCACAGACGTCAATGAGTTCACGAAGGACATCGTTCATAAAATACTGGAAGGCTGCTGGTGCATTGCACAACCCGAAGGGCATCACCTGATATTTGAATAATCTATAATTGGTGCGAAAGGCAGTCTTCCATTCGTTGCCTTTCTTGACACGTACCAGATGATATCTTCATCTTCAACAAATGCGCCCTACAGCATAAGGACCCTACTGTCCTTGTAGACATCTACAATCGTACCCTACTCAAAGCCATTGAGTCTATAGCCCCACTCAAAATACGCAAAGCAAAACAACGATCTCATCTGAACTCGTGGTTCACCCCACAGTTGAGATTTTTGCGCAAGGAAAAGAGGAAGGCCGAAGCCCTCTGGAAAAGTAAGCCTAGTTCGGCAAATAAAGACTCCCTTCTCATCACCTCACTCAACTATAAGGAAGCCACCCTTCAAGCCAAAAAAGAGACGTACAACCAACGTATATTGAAAGCGGAATTCAACACTAAGGAGCTATTTAAAATGTTTAAAGAACTAGAATCTCCTTCACTCGTCCCCGACTCCTGCATCAAAGACAGTACGTGGTGTAATAACATCCAAAACGCGCTGCTTAACAAAATTGCTACCTTGCAATCCAAAATTAAGGCCAAACAAAAGACCCTTTTCACTCCTCCCCTAACTAAGTCTATGCCTCCGAAAATGACTACCCCATTTTCCCATAACCCATTCAGCTTTACACCACTCACCATCAGTGAGGTTGACAAAATCATCAGTACCCTAAAACCTTCAAATTGTCAAGGCGACACTTGTCCGGCACTGATCATCAGGGAATGGGCCCATGACCTTGCGCCTTTCATAACCTCCTTCATCAATTCCTCATTTCAATCGGGAGTGGTCCCTAACAATTTGAAGGATGCTTGGGTCATCCCCCTACTAAAAAAACCTACCCTAGATCCAGAGATCCCATCCAACTACAGGCCCATCACTACTGTCCAATTTCTCCTAAAAATACTAGACAGGGCAGCCTAGTTACAGATACAGAATTATTTGGAAACAAACAGTCTGCTGGGTACAAGACAATCCGGCTTCAGACCCAAACACGGGACTGAAACAGCCTTTTTGGACCTCAAAACCCAAATAGAGGATCTAAAAGACAATGGCAAAGTGGCACTACTACTCCTACTGGACTTATCTGCTGCCTTCGATTTGGTCAACCACCAAATCCTCTGTCAACACTTAAAATCTGCAGCTCATTTTTCTGACAACGCCACCAACTGGATCAGATCATTCCTAGACAACAGAAACATGAGGGTATTCTCCCCCACCTCCTCAGCCGACCCAGCGCCTGTCCCCTGTGGTGCGTATCACCTACCCTCTATAATGTGTTTACTAAACCTCTGTTTGATGTGCTTGACTATCTGGGTGTCACCTACACTAATTACGCGGATGACACCCAGATACTCATTCCCATCACGGGCGACTACTCTGTTGACTCTAAATCACTAAACGACATCTACCTTGTCATCCAAGCCTGGATGGCACAACATGAGCTTTGTCTTAATGATTGCAAGACAGAGATCCCAATTCTAGGCACACAACAAAGATTCAATAAATTGAACCCTCTGTTCAGTTCATTCAATATCGATGGCTACCCTACTAAAGTATCCAAAGACACAAAAACCCTGGGAATTTACCTAGATTCCTCACTTTCTTTGCAAAGACAAGCCAATGCAGTTGCTGCTGCATCAGCCTACACATGTAAGTTGATCAGAAGCTTGTCGCCCATTCCTCTCTACGCAGAATTGCATCACCCTTGCTAGGACTCTGGTTATGTCCAAACTGGACTATTGTAACGTACTGTATCAAGGCACTAACCAATGCAACTTCAATAAAATCCAAATCACTCAAAATAATGCTATTAGAGTAGCCCTCAACATCCCCAGATCAGCACATATCTCGGCTACCAGGAAGAACCTGCATTGGCTCTAGGTCGCCCAAAGGATCTCTCTAAAATCACTTGCCATCACCTACAAATGCCTTCATAACCTAGCCCCCATTCACCTAGCTTCGCGGTTCACGCAATATACCCCCCCTCGAACACTTAGGTCTGCCCATAACCAGAGCCTTTACACCCCCCGATTCAAGCTCCAAACAGCCGGAGGAACTAGTTTCCCTGTCTTGGCAGCCAAACTGTGGAATTCCGTGCCTCTCAATATTAGAAATCTATCATCACTCAACCTATTTAAACTCAAAGCTAAAGATTGGCTAGCCGCCTCAGATGACTGCATGTTCTACTGAATAGCTTATACCCCAATTTGACATGTATGCTTGTCTTGTCTGCTCTGTTGCTTGATTCTTATGACCTGTACTATGTTTTTTACCTATACTTTTGCACTATGTTTTGGGATTCCCATGATCTGCACCATGTCCATGTATTGTTGTAACCACTGTTGAAGATATGCGCCCGGTAACCTCTGGGCCTGGTTCTGCGCTATATAAATAAATTAAATACAAATCCTAGGATACCCACACCTTGAACACAGTGCATACCCCATTCTGCCCACACTAAGAGATCCCTTAGTAACACAGGTCTGGAAGGAGGTCTTCGCTTTTGCCATCAGCGACTAGTTAGTTCATGGGGCTTGAGGATACTATCAAGTACTAACAAAATAATGCCTGTCTTTGCGATTTTCAGGCAAGCAACTTTATCATCTCATCAGCTGCAAATTCCAACAGCGTAAGTGGGTATGACAGAGACAATAAAGAATATTATCATCATGGTGTGTTGACTGATTCCCGGTGGTGTATTGGCAATTTTGTTCTGGTGACTTTATACTTCTATGCATAGTACTGCTGTACTCTCTGCTAACACTACCCCGAACCTAGCAGAGAGGACGACCATGTCAGTTGGATGAGAAGACACTGTTTATAAGGTAGGGAGAGGGAAGCGCAGTGTTGATACAGACATGAAGGGAGTTGATAAGTACCTCACAGACACAGAACACGTCACAAACAACATGTGTTATAAACAAATGTCTAAAGTAGGTAGGTATACCACCGGGGAGAGCTGTTATGTCTGCTCTTTAATCCACTATGCCATGCGTGCTTCCTGAAAGTTCATTGCACTGAAATACCCTTGGCAAGAGCACTGAACTGGGGCATCTGACCCAGCCCTTTAAGACGAGGTAGCAATACTTAGAGACAGATGGAGATGCAGAATATTACTCAAACATCAATAATAGAAACCGACTCAGGAAGTTGGCAAAGTGCAACTCTCTTAATGTCAATTATCTAAAACAGGGTGTTACAACGAACATCAACACGTTCGCTCGATCTTCACACTCAATGCAACACATAAAAAAGCAAGTTATATACTAAAACCTCGTCATCATTGACGCCTACCTACATTGCAAACAACAAAAACCTATTTGGAATGGTCATAAGCTTACAAGGAACATCTAGGTATACGTTCCATACTGGTCAGGGAAGGTGATTGGGTCTCTAACATCAGGTGGGGCAACTATGCCCTCTAGTGCAGGTCACTACGTATGTCATCAAATACATGGGGCCTCATTACGACCCAGGCGGTAAGTTACCGCCTGGGTCGTACCTTTACCACCATGGCGTAAACTACGTTTACGCCATGGTGGTTGGCGGACTTACCGCCCCATTCCGAGTTTGGCGGGGCGGTAAGTCCCCAATCCCCATTTACCCTTCCCCATTCCCATTTTTGCCCCATAGGGCATAATGGGAGTGGGGAAGGCGTTAATTACGCCACCGTAAATTACGGTGGCGTAATTAACTCCATGGTCCCTTAGCGCCATGGATTTTAACACCTGCTAAAAGCAGGTGTTAAAACCTCCATGGCGCTAAGGGACCTCGTACTCAGGCGGTAAGGGTCGGCGCTGTTTACGGCGCCGTAAACCCCTTACCGCCTGAGTTGTAATGAGGCCCATGATGTCCCATTGGTTATATAAACTATTGGGCTCCCTATTACGTGTCACTCTATAATTGGTTGGCACCCTTGTACCTGTTATGCTCACCTGGACCCCACAGGGGTGTCGATCGGACCCAGACAGCTGCGGTCTCCTTCAACATGATGCGCAGTGCAGAGATGAATGTCTGGACTGGCCCGCCTAGTCTTGTCGGCTGGACCCGAAGAAGTATTTTCCTGCAAGTGGAGACAGGGATTAACCACCTTTGGGTTTTAGTGATGGCCTCCCAACTGTTCTCGCTCTCCCCAACTAATCACCTCCGATATCCCCTTAGTAACCTCACCTTATGTTCGTAAAAGATGAGCTCTCGATCCTGCGTGTCTTGCGTAGATACCAGTTACTTCACTGGTTTGAAGGCGTTGGGAGAGTTCCGGTAAGTATTGACTCTGAAATCCCTGGCGGGATTGGTAAGTATCAAGTTCAAAGAGTTCAATGTTCCCGATGGTCACTCTTGTCCCCTTCCTTCCTTAAGTTGCAACTGAGTTTGTGAGAAGAAGGTCTCGTAGCTGCTGCTGGCGTTCAGGTAAGAGTCTGTGTTACCCAACGCTGTCTGGTAACTATTGCATGCGTTAACGTGTTGTTTTTCTCCCTCTTTACAGATGCGACATATGAAAATGTGGAGAGTTATGGAATAACACCGCAGGTGGTAAATCAGGTAAGTCTATGGCGGTAAGAGGTTGTATTTGTTGAATCCCTTGGCTCACCTTGTTTTGTCTTGTGTCCCATAGGTGCCGGATTACGGCGAAGAAATGATGGAGACAGTGCCAGATCGAAAGATGCTGTGAGAACTGGTGATTATGGCGCCGTGCTGGAGCTGGTGAAGCGACATGTGCAGGACTGATGTACTTTCCAGGTCCGAAGATGAAATGGTTCCGGAATTAGGTGAGGAATTTGAAATAAGTTTGTTTTCTAACCTTGTCCTTTTCTTCTTCTTTATTCTAGGAGCTCCGGTTTCGAGGCGGGCGTGGTAGAAGACTGGATGCTGGCTGCAGGCACGCGGGCGTGGCAGAAGACTGGCTGCTGGCTGCAGGCAGGGTGAGCGTCACACTGCTGGATGCCGAAAAACGCAAAGCATGTGCTGCTGTTCGGGTGTGGTTTAAATAGCCTCCAAAGTAGTTCCAGGTAAGAAGTTCCTTAGAGCCACGCCCGAGTAAAAAATAGTCCCTGTAACAAAATAGTCCCATCCAGGCCTCATGTAGGCTTGGACTCTTTTGCAGCATGGTCTGCATCAGGTAAGTAAAGTCTATGAGCCTGGCGCCTATGGCGCCAGGACTGATTTCTATGATGAGCCTGGCGCCTAAAGCGCCAGGACTGAACCCAGACAGACCCTAACCGGGGCTGCTGAGGTTTAAACAAATGTCTGGATGCCTGCTCCCGGAGCTGAGGGCCTTGGTCCTGATGCCGGGGGTAGGCATCATGACAGCACTCCCCCTCAAGGCCCTTCCTAAAGTTGTTCTTCCCCCTGGCCCCGGTTTGTCTGGGAAGTTCCGATGGAATCTTTTCACCAACCGAGGTGCATGAACGTTGTTGCTTGGCTCCCATGATCTTTTTTGTGGTCCGTAGCCCTTCCAATCGATCAAATAAAAAAGTTTTGATTTAATCATCTTGGAGTCCAGGATATTTTTTACCTCGAATTCAGGTTCTCCATCTATCAAGATGGGGTCAGGTGGTTTAGTTAATCTTGTCCCTGGTTGAACTGGTTTTAGAAGTGAAACAAGAAAGACAGGATGAATTAGCATATTAGAGGGTAATTCCAATTTGACGGCCACCGGGTTGATAATGGCCTTAATGGTGTAAGGTCCCAAATATCTAGGATTAAAAGTCTGAGTTTCCTTCAGAGGTATATGTTTTGTAGCCAGCCAAACTTGATCCCCAATCTGGTATTGTGGAGTTTCACTTCTATGTTGATCAGCATTTTTCTTGTATTTGTCTTTTGCTTGTTTCAAATGTTCTGTGGCTTCCTTAAAGGCTTGTGTAATAGTCGAGTGCACATGACTAACTGCGGGCATTTCTAAGTGCTGAGGCGAATTGATTTCTGAGGTTCGAGGGTGATGTCCCTATATGGTATAAAAAGGGCTTTGTCCGGTTCCTGAATGTACAGAGTTATTGTATGCGTATTGTATGCGTACTCGGAAATCCATAAAATATCTATCCAATTGCTTTCGGTCTGGTGTAGCATGCAGCGTAGATACTGTTCAAGGGTCTGGTTGGTCCTTTCCGTCTGACCATCAGTCTGGGGATGGTGACTTGTTGATAGCCTCACGTCGATTTGTGCTAGTTGACAACATTTCTTCCAAAAATGTGAGATAAATTGACTAGCTCGGTCAGAAACCAATACGGAAGGGAATCCGTGTAATCGAACAATGTTTTCGAGGAACTCCTTGGCCAGAATCGAAGCAGAAGGTAAAGGAATAAAGTGGGCCATCTTGGAAAAAAGATCCACAATAACTAGGATGGTGTTAAATCCATTACATGGAGGTAGATCCGTAATAAAGTCTAAAGACAAGGTGTGCCATGGTGTAGGTGGAATATCCAAAGGTTGTAAAAGGCCAGCGGGTTTTTTCTTCTGGCTTTTGTTTTGGGCGCAAATGCCAGAAGATATCACAAATGACTTTACATCTTTTCGCCAAGTGGGCCACCAGAACTGTCTCTTAATTTTCGCTTCAGTTTTTCTGATACCTGGGTGCCCTTCCATCAGGGTGTCATGGTAATTGTAGATGACTAGTTCTTGTATTTCCTTGTGTGGTAGAAAAAGTTGTCCTTGATAGTAAGGTAGGTCATTGACGACTGAGTAGTCCGGGCCTTTCTTTACCCAGTCCTGCAGGGTTGCTGGATCAAAGAGTTGTTGGATTTTTGAATGAATATCTTCTAGTGTCTGTAGAGTAGTTATGCCAAGAATTCTTTACTCGGGAATTATTGGCACCGGTTACGGGTTTGCATATGCTTCTCCCATCTCTATTCGGCATAAGGCACCTGCTTTGTCATTTTTGCAGCCTGGTCGATAAGTGATCACGAAATCGAATTCGGCAAAGAACAAAGCCCATCGAAGTTGTCGCGATGATTCGGCTTTGGCTGTTTTTAAATACTGCAGGTTCTGGTGATCGGTGATTACGGTAATAGTATGTCTGGCACCAAGAAGATAGTGCCGCCAAGCCTTAACGGTGGATTTGATGGCTAATAGCTCTTTATCGGTAACCGCATAGTTTAACTCAGGTTCTGAGAACTTTCTGGACCAAAACGCTACTGGGTGAAGTTGACCGGTTTCAGGATCCTTCTGGGACAGGACAGCTCCCATGGCTAAACTGGATGCATCAGTTTCTACTATGTATGAAGCTCAGGGCGTGGATGCTTTAAGGCAGGTGCTGATGTGAATTTCGCTTTCAGCTCTTGAAAGGCCTTTTCAGCCTCTTCGGTCCACAAGAAGCATTTGTTTTTTCGCAAAAGTGCTGTGATGGGGTGTACAACATAGGAGAAGTCCGGAATGAATCTGCGGTAGAAATGAGCAAATCCGAGCATGCTTTGTACCCCTTTGACTGAACTGGGTCATGGCCACTTTAGAATTGCGTCCACCTTTCGAGAGTCCATTCGGACTCCTTTTGGAGAAAGGATAAATCCAAGAAATTCAACTTCCGTAGCATGAAAAACACATTTTTTCCAATTTTGCATATTACTTGTGCTGGCGTAGTTTCTCAAGGACTGCATGCACGTGCCTAACATGGTCTGATTCTGAGGAGGAGTACACTAGAATATCATCTATGTATACGATGTCACAGACGTCAATGAGTTCACGAAGGACATCGTTCATAAAATACTGGAAGGCTGCTGGTGCATTGCACAACCCGAAGGGCATCACCTGATATTTGAATAATCTATAATTGGTGCGAAAGGCAGTCTTCCATTCGTTGCCTTTCTTGACACGTACCAGATGATATGCCCCTCGGATATCTAACTTAGTGTAGATACAAGCATCCTTTACTTGGTCTAGTAATTCGGGGATCAGAGGCAATGGGTATCGTTTTTTTATCGTAATCTGATTTAATGTGCGGTAATCTATGCACATTCTAAGGTCACCTTCCTTTTTTGGCACAAAGAATAAAGCTGAGGATGCAGGAGACTTGGAAGGACGAATAAAGCCATTAGCAAGGTATTGGTCCAAGTATTGCCGTAGGTGACGACTTTCACGTTCCGTGAGGGCGTAGATTCTACTGCATGGGGGTTGTGCACCGGGTAGGAGGTCGATTTGACAATCGTATGATCTGTGAGGAGGTAATGTATTTGCCTGTTCTTTTTGACAAACATCCTGAAACTCTTGGTATTCCTGAGGTAACTGCATGATTGGGTTAATGAGGCCAGGCCTTTGTTCAAAGTTTTCTCCGGGTAACAGGTGTGTGCACAATCTGGGAAGGTTATTCTCTTCTCTCGCCAATCTATACAAGGATTATTTGTTTCCAACCATGGCATCCCCAGTATTATCTGGAATTGTGGGGCTTTGATTAGATCAAACACAATAGTCTCTCGATGCTCATCTTGACTCAACAGTGTCATCTCTGTAGTGGAATGAGTTACAGGCCCCGAGGCAATCTCAGTTCCATCAACTGTGGTGATGAAATCCGAAGTGATCTTTTTGCAAAGAGGTAGATTCATCCTTGACACCAATTCGTGGTCCATATAGTTTCCTAAGGCCCCGCTATCTATGTATGCCCTTACTGCGTGCATACGTGATGGCTGCCTGGGATCAAGTAGGACCATTGGGATGATCAAATGCGAGGTCTGAGTGTCCTTCTTTAAGCTCGGCAAGCGGACCTCTACGCTTGTCGGGCGTGGTCGTTTCCCGAATCAGGCTCTATGTGGCTTTTATCAGCAACTCCTACCAAATTCTTGGGTGGTTTTGTAGGGCAATCCCGTAGAAAATGTCCTGAGGTTCCACACTACAGACACAACTGCATCTGTCGTCTTCTTTCTCTTTCTCTTTGAGTTAAGGGTCCTTTAACCCCCCCGATTTGCATAGGTTCAGATGCATCTGTTCCTTTGGGGGCAACGTTGGATTTAACCAATACCCGGTTCTCGAACTTAGCTCGATCAGTCTTTCGGTTCTGAAGTCGGTGGTCTAGCTGGACCACTAAGTCTATAAATTCTGTGCAATCCTGAGGTGGGATCACAACTTCAGCCAAGACATCTTTAAGTTCTCCCCGAATTCACGAGGAAACAATGTAATTCGTTTTTCCTGCGGCCACCCGGTTTCCACCACCAACCTATTGAAGGTTGCAATGTGGTTAGCAGATCCTGGTTACCTTGTCGTAAGGATAAAAGTTTGTTGTCCAGGGCTTGACCCTGTGAGTGTCTGGTGAATAGTTTTTCCATGCTCCTTTGAAAACCCTGAAAATCCCGGAGAAGAGGATCATCCTGGTTGATTAACGGAATGGACCAACCCGCTGTGCTGCCACTAAGATATGACAATACAAAGGCGATATATTGACTACCTCGGTCAGAAATCAATACGGAAGGGAATCCGTGTAATCGAACAATGTTTTAGAGGAACTGCTTGGCCAGAATCGAGGCAGAAGTTAACCCCTTTAAAGGAATAAAGTGGGCCGTCTTGGAAAAAAGATCCACAATAACTAGGATGGTGTTAAATCTATTACATGGAGGTAGATCTGTAATAAAGTCTAAAGACAAGGCGTGCCATGGTGTAGGTGGAATATCCAAAGGTTGTAAAAGGCCAGCAGGTTTTTTCTTCTGGCTTTTGTTTTGGGCGCAAATGCCACAAGACATCACAAATGACTTTACATATTTTCGCCAAGTGGGCCACCAGAACTGTCTCTTAATTTGTGCTTCAGTTTTTGCGATACCTGGGTGCCCTTCCATCAGGGTGTCATGGTAATTGGAGATGACGAGTTCTTGTATTTCCTTGTGTGGTAGAAATAGTTGTCCTTGATACTAAGGTAGGTCATTGACGACTGAGTAATCCGGGCCTTTCTTTACCCAGTCCTGCAGGGTTGCTGGATGGAAGAGTTGTTGGATTTTTGAATGAATATATTCTAGTGTCTGTAGAGTAGTTATGCAAAGAATTCTTTGCTCGGGAATTATTGGCACCGGTTCCGGGTTTGCATATGCTTCTCCCATCCCTATTCAGGATAAGGAATCTGCTTTGCCATTTTTGCAGCCTGGTCGACAAGTGATCACGAAATCGAATTCGGCAAAGACCAAGGCCCATCGAAGTTGTCGCGATGATTGGGCTTTGGCTGTTTTTAAATTCTGCAGGTTCCGGTGATCGGTGATTACGGTAGTAGTATGCCTGGCACCAAGAAGATAGTGCCGCCAAGCCTTAAAGGAGGATTTGATGGCTAATAGCTCTTTATCGGGAACCGCATAGTTTAACTCAGGTGCTGAGAACTTTCTAGACCAAAACGCTACTGGGTGAAGTTGACCGGTTTCAGGATCCTTCTGGGACAGGACAGCTCTCATGGCTAAACTGGATGCATCAGTTTCTACTATGTATGGAAGCTCAGGGCGTGGATGCTTTAAGACAGGTGCTGATGTGAATTTCGCTTTCAGCTCTTGGAAGGCCTTTTCAGCCTCTTCGGTCCACAAGAAGCGTTTCTTATTTCGCAAAAGTGCTGTGATGGGGTGGACAACATGGGAGAAGTCCGGAATGAATCTGCGGTAGAAATTAGCAAATCCGAGCATGCTTTGTACCCCTTTGACTGAACTGGGTGATGGCCACTTGAGAATTGCGTCCACCTTTCGAGAGTCCATTCGGACTCCTTTTGGAGTCAGTATAAATCCAAGAAATTCAACTTCCGTAGCATGAAAAATACATTTTTCCAATTTTGCATATGACTTGTGCTGGCGTAGTTTCTCAAGGACTGCACGCACGTGCTTAACATGGTCTGATTCTGAGGAGGAGTACACTAGAATATCATCTATGTAGACGACGACACAGACGTCAATGAGTTCACGAAGGACATCGTTCATAAAATACTGGAAGGCTGCTGGTGCATTGCACAACCCGAAGGGCATCACCTGATATTCAAATAATCCGTACTTGGTGCGAAAGGCAGTCTTCCATTCATCGCCTTTCTTGACACGTCCAGATGATATGCCCCTCGGAGATCTAACTAGGTGTAGATACAAGCATCCTTTACTTGGTCTAATAATTAGGGGATCAGAGGCAATGGGTATCGGTTTTGTACCGTAATCTGATTTAATGCACGGTAATCTATGCACGTTCTAAGGTCATCTTCCTTTTTTGGCACGAAGAATAAAGCTGAGGATGCAGGAGAATTGGAAGGACGAATAAAGCCATTAGCAAGGTATTGGTCCAAGTATTGCCGTAGGTGACGACTTTCACGTTCCGTGAGGGCGTAGATTCTACTGCATGGGGGTTGTGCACCGGGTAGGAGGTCGATTTGACAATCGTATGATCTGTGAGGAGGTAATGTATTTGCCTGTTCTTTTCGAAAAGCATCCTGAAACTCTTGGTATTCCTGAGGTGACTGCATGATTGGGTTAACGACTGTAGCCAGGCCTTTGTTCAAAGTTTTCTCCGGGTAACAGGTGTGTGCACAATCCGGGAAGGTTATTCTCTTCTCTCGCCAATCTATACAAGGATTATGTGTTTCCAACCATGGCATCCCCAGTATTATCTGGAATTGTGGGGCTTTGATTAGATCAAACACAATAGTCTCTCGATGCCCATCTTGACTCAACAGTGTCATCTCTGTAGTGGAATGAGTTACAGGCCCCGAGGCAATCTCAGTTCCATTAACTGTGGTGATGAAATCCGAAGTGGTCTTTTTGCAAAGAGGTAGATTCATCCTTGACACCAATTCGTGGTCCATATAGTTTCCTAAGGCCCCGCTATCTATGTATGCCCTTACTGCGTGCATACGTGATGGCTGCCTGGGATCAAGTAGGACCATTGGGATGATCAAATGCGAGGTCTGAGTGTCCTTCTTTAAGCTCGGCAAGCGGACCTCTACGCTTGTCGGGCGTGGTCGTTTTCCGAATCAGGCTCTATGTGGCTTTTATCAGCAACTCCTACCACCTTGGGTGGTTTTGTAGGGCAATCCCATAGAAAATGTCCTGAGGTTCCACAGTACAGACACAACTGCATCTGTCATCTTCTTTCTATTTCCTTATGAGTTAAGGGTCCCTTAACCCCCCCCCCCCGATCTGCATAGGTTCATAGGTTCAGATGCATCTGTTCCTTTGGGGGCAACATTGGGTTTAACCAATACCCGATTCTCGAACTTAGCTCGATCAGTCTTTCGGTTCTGAAGTCGGTGGTCTAGCTGAACCACTAAGTCTATAAATTCAGTGCAATCCTGAGGTGGGTTCACAACTTGAGCCAAGACGTCTTTGAGTTCTCCCCGAAGTCCACGAGGAAACAATGTAATTTGTTTTTCCTCCGACCACTCGGTTTCCACCACCAACCTATTGAAGGTTGCAATATAGGTTAGCAGATCATGGTTACCTTGTCGTAAGGATAAAGGTTCGTTGTCCAGGGCTTGACCCTGTGAGTGTCTGGCGAATAGTTTTTCCATGCTCCTTTGAAAATCCTGAAAACCCCAGAGAAGAGGATCATCCTGGTTGACTAATGGAATGGATTAATCCACTGCGCTGCCACTAAGATATGACAATACAAAGGCTACTTTGGCTTGGTCATTTGGAAATGCTCCCGGTCTGCATAAAAAGTGAAAGCGGCATTGGGTCATAAACACGGCGAACCTTTTGGGGTCCCCAGCAAAGCGTTCGGGTGGAGCTAACGGAATATTTCCTGGTAAAACCACTTGCACTGGATTGCTTGATGAAACGGGGGTTGGGTTTCCCCATTATCCAGGTCGGGGCGTTTGCCCAGCTTGGTTTTGCAGTAGTTGCCTAGCCAGATCATCTGTGTGCTCCTTTGAGACAATCAGTTCTCTCCTGAGGGCATTAGTCTCTTGGCGAGCGGCATGTACTTCCGCTAAATTCCCCCAATAATTGGGCCAGTTGGTCTATTACCGAGGTTTCCATAACACCCGGGTGGGTATTTGTAGAGAGGCTTCGCGTTCTGTTATGCTCACCTGGACCCCAGAGGGGTGTCGATCGGACCCGGACATCTGCGGTCTCCTTCAACGTGATGCGTAGTGCAGAGATGACTGTCTGGACTGGCCCGCCTAGTCTTGTCTGCTGGACCCGAAGAAGTATTTTCCTGAAAGTGGAGACAGGGATTAACCACCTTTGGGTTTTAGTGATGGCCTCCCAACTGTTCTCGCTCTCCCCCACTAATCACCTCTGATATCCCCAGTAGTAACCTCACCTTATGTTTGTAAAAGATGAGCTCTCCATCCTGCGTGTCTTGCAGGGGCACGTAGATACCAGTTACTTCACTGATTTGAAGGCGTTGGGAGAGTTCCGGTAAGTATTGACTCTGAAGTCCCTGGTGGGATTGGTAAGTATCAAGTTCCAAGAGTTCAATGTGCCCGAAGTTCACTCGTGTCCCCTTCCTTCCTTAAGTTGCAACTGAGTTCGTGAGAAGAAGGCTCGTAGCAGCTGCTGGCGTTCAGGTAAGAATCTGTGTTACCCAATGCTGTCCGGTAACTATTGCATGCGTTAACGTGTTGTTTTTCTCCCTCTTTACAGATGCAGCATATGAAAATGTGGAGAGTTATGGAATAATACCGCCGGTGGTAAATCTATGGTGGTAAGAGGTTGTATTTGTTGATTCCCTTGGCTCACCTTGTTTTTTCTTGTGTCCCCTCGGTGCCGGATTATGGCGAAGAAATGATGGAGACAGTGCCAGATCGAAAGATGCTGTGAGAACTGGTGAGTATGGCGCCGTGCTGGAGCTGGCGAAGCGACGCGTGCAGGACTGGTGTACTTTCCAGGTCCGGAGATGAAATGGTTTCGGAATTAGGTGAGGAATTTGAAATAAGTTTGTTTTCTAACCTTGTCCTTTTCTTCTTCTTTATTCTAGGAGCTCCGGATTCGAGGCGGGTGTGGCAGAAGACTGGATGCTGGCTGCAGGCACGCGGGCGTGGCAGAAGACTGGATGCTGGCTGCAGGCACGGTGAGCGTCACCCTGCTGGATGCAGAATAACGCGAAGCATGTGCTGCTGTTCGGGTGTGGTTTAAATAGCCTCCAAAGTAGTTCTAGGTAAGAAGTTCCCTAGAGCCACACCCGAGTAAAAAATAGTCCCTGTATCAAAATAGTCCCATCCAGGCCTCATGTAGGCTTGGACTCTTTTGCAGCATGGTCTGCATCAGGTAAGTAAAGTCTATGAGCCTGGCGCCTATGGCGCCAGGACTGAACCCAGACAGCCCCTAGCCGGGGCTGCTGAGGTTTAAACAAATGTCTGGATGCCTGCTCCGGGAGCTGAGGGCCTTGGTCCTGATGCCCGGGGGTAGGCATCATGACAAAGAACCAATAGTAAGTACCTCGCACTGCAACATTGTGTAGTATTAGATAATTGGGGTCGTGCCAGGGCAACCACCTGACATGCAAGAGCCAGTGAACTAACATATATAGGATCCACTATAGGTGGACTACCACTCAATGTTCAATCCCAGGCAAGGATAGGTTTTCTGGAGAGGAGCCCAGGTAGTGACATCCCTATGCCGTAATGTGCTAACAAAACTGGCCTGCGAGCCAGGGAGCACTGAGACGTTCTAGGATTCTCGTCTATCCTAGTACTGATCCCTGTTGCTTATGGCTGTAATGAACAGCAGTTTGAACTTGCTGTCTGGCTGGATCTGCATTCCTTTTAGGGGAAGGTGTTGGCCCTTCCATGATTTCTGAGTCTGCAAACTCTTACTAGCCCTCCAACCTACCTGGGAGTTCTTTTCCCAACAACAATGTGTGCACAAGTATAACTTATGAAAGCTCGTTTATCAAGGTATTTGATCCCTGGTAGTGACGTGGCTGTCACATTGCTTTTGGGGTGTGACAATGTCTTTATGGTACATGTAGTTTTGCCTCACTTTCAGTGAACTTTTAGGTTGTCTGTCACATAGTAAAACACACCACACATGTTGCAAAGTATTTCTTTTTATTCTTTTCACCACATATGTATTATTAGATAAGGTTATGTACCTTGGAACTTTTTTGAACTATTTTGAATATGCAGATGCAGCTGCTTCGTTAAGTATAATTGGTTGTTGTTTTAATGAGCAAGAGGACTGCCATGTTACATTAGGCCATTGTTAAAAGATGCAAAGCTTGCCATTTAGGCCCTGATTCATGGTATTATTTGTGTATAGAATGGGGATTTGCGTGCCATTCTGCCCGCAAATCCTTGTTTGACAAAAGGGAATTCTGCAGGTAGAATGGCATGTAGAACCTGATTGAATGGAGAGGCCTGATTTGTTATCATTATGAATCATTACTCATTGTTACCCATTATTACCCATTTAGGAATCATTGCATCCTGTTTAGTTATCCATCATATATTCTGATTAGTACTGATTAGGAGTACATGAAGTACTGATATTAGACTATCCACAATATTCTGCCACTTTGTATGCATTTGCATTTGCTTATAGAATGAGGCCTGTTGTATTTGTAGAGACACATGTAGAGACTGTTATGTATTATGTACGCATTAAGTGTGCACTTAGGATATGCATTGAGCTTCAGGTATAGTGCTTGGTCTGAATGAATGTTAGGCACTACATTCGGGAATAGAAAAAGCATGAGGCCTATGGCATTATAAAGCCATTCCTGAATGGAGACACAGAGTGCCACGGAGTGCAAAGTTTTTATGAATTAACAGTCTACAAGTATTCGTAAATATTTGCTTGGCAGAACAGAGATAACACGACCCTTGTTCGAGTGGAGAGGGATGCTGATTTATCAGCATGGTTGCGTGCTTCACAGAGAGAGAAAATGTGGGGGCAGCACCATGAGCAGCAGGGAGTGATTTTGCATGGGGAGGAGAGATGGTTTGCTCTCTGTGGAGAGAGGGATTTCATGGATAGTGAATGGAGAAATATGAAGAGATGGTAGGATGCTACCGCAGACAGAAGGCCATGATATAGATAGGCCGAAATGTCAAATTGACAAAGAACACACAGTGATTGACCAGAACACGGAGTGAAAGAACATGCAACATACACATTTAGGCACTGGCTCAGATATAGAATTTGCTGACAGAGAGGCATCTTAGTTTAGAGAACGAATGTAACCATAGGGATTTGTATACGTCATTTAACAGTATAAACAGAGGGGAGGTTTTAGGAGTTTCTTGTTGTTGGAGATGGAGTTTTGGATGGAGCTGCTCTCTGAGAGATAGATCGAGACACGTTTGGATAACTCTGAGATTGAGGGAGAGGTGTTTTTGGTGCAGCAGAATCCGATGGTTTTGGGAGTTCGGAAGCTTGGGGAAGCATTCTGACGAGAGGAGAGATTGAGAGCTTGGTAGAGGCTTGAGGCAGTTTGAGCAACCAGACTTGGCACACAGAGCTGGAGAGGGGAGAGATGCACATCCAAATGGGAAGTATGGTTTATGGCCTAAACTGATTGATTAGGGCACACACTCACACAGAGCTTTGGGTTTGGGGAAGGGGAATCAGGCAGGGATTGTCGTAGAGAGAGAATGTGAAGTATAGTGTGGAATGGAGAGGAATGGTGTGGCAATTAGATAGATTGTATTAGGAGCTTGTAAGGCTTATAGTACACTGCATGGTAGATGTGCACCAAAAGCATTGAAGGTGCAAATTCAAATTAGCATTATAGTTGTGTTTGCATCGTGCATTGTTGTGCATAAATAAATGTATTCCATTGTATTATAATTGAAACTGACTTGTGTGTTTTCATTTGAGTATTTCTTGTGTAATTTCTTAGTGTTTGGTGTGCATGTTATTATGGGTATGTGTTTATTCTTATGGTTATGATAATAGTGTCTTATGTTAGTGTGTCCATAGCATAGTACTAACACAGTGCATAAAGGACCTGAGATACAGAGGAGCAGGGGGGCATAGTGGTCCACACACCCCTAGGAGATTTTCCAAGACTGATACATGGTAACAACAAATGGCACCCGTAACGCAGGACTTCACTAATGCTGACTGATAACATGGAACAGAGGGTTTAGTCTGCAGAGTTTTGCAGCTGGCTTTGATCCACTTATCAATGTTTGCTGAGATTGAAGTTTAAACATCGTGTGCAGCTGTGTTATTTTTTTTAGTTTGTGTGAATAGATATTTTATGTTTTATGTTTTGCTGAATGTTGTGCTGACTATGACATTTTGTCATGTTCGAGGGGTGGTATTGTGATGTCACGAGAAAGTAAACTGTCAATCATAATGCTCAATGTATGTGTTCTTTAGGGGTTCAATGATGAATAGTCAACGGAAATGTTAGAATTAGAATAATGTTGCACTTGTAGAATATGTTGATCTTGCGTTTTTCTGATTTAAATATTTTAGGCCCGAGTGGACGTATTGAACTGGTCCTCAGTTCAGTGCCACAGAGCTGCCTATTTTGTTTTATTTTTGTTTTATTTCTTCGACTACTTTGTAGAACCTGAACCTTAGACATGTTATGCTGGGTTGGTAGGCTGTAGTAGAATCTGCCAGGCCTGGATTGTTTGCAACATGTACAAATAAGTATACATGGCTACACAGAATGGACCCACTGAACGTCTATGATAACACATAGATTGTCTGGTACAACAGTAGTCTTTTACACTCATAAGCAACAAATTAACAATGGAACGTTGGGTGCTTGGGCCTTGTGATGTATTCTGATTATGTAATTAAATGTGTCAACCTAGCATGAAACAAGAATGCATATTTTTAGTGTTTTTCTTTTAAGCTATTTTGGACAAATCATTGAGTTTTTATTGCTAAGTTGCATGAGTGTTGACTCTGGTTTCCTCTGGGGTTTTTGTATATCTTTTATTAGACATTACTTCTGTACATTGCATTTTTGGAAGTGTTTTCCAATTGCTTGGAGCAATCTGTAGGCAGGGCTCTACTGCAATTTCAAGGCGACAGCCTTAGAATGAAGAATGATTGGAAGAATTATCTTACCAACCGCTTACACAAATAGCTGTAATGTGGTAAAACTGTGCAAATTAGTGCTAGCTTGGGATGGCAGAAAAATAAATCTATCTGTTAAATATCCAAAGATGATTGTATCATCCAATCTTCCTACAGGCCGCCCAGTTATTAATGGTATTGGTTCCTTGGCAGCCCATTATCACAAAACAGTAACATTTTATTTGACCTTCTTGGAATTACTACAATCATATTTAAGAAAGACAACGCATATATAAAAAAAGGATATTGCTATTCGTGACATTGGATGTGACACCCTATACACTTTAATTGGCAATCAGTTAGGAATGGACAGAGTGAACAATGTTTTCAATATCAGTAAGCCACTTTTGAATATCATTAGATACATTTCAAGATGCCTCATAATATTTTCATGCTTTATGTTAGAATATGTAATCCTATTAAATGCATTTTTATGGGTGCTAAATATGTACCAAACTTTGCCAATTCATTAATGGGAATATATGAATAGGCACTTACATGGACCAATAGTCTTTGTTTGAAAACACATAGTTCCCTAGTCATGATTTATTGATGCTAATGTCATCATTTTGAATGGAAGTGAAAAAATGTTACTGTAATTTGTGAATTTCTTGAATACAAATGACTTTGTGATAAAACGTACTCTCACATCGAAAATCAAATATTATTTCTGAAGATATATTTGGATATTCAATGCAATACACTATACAACAACATTCATTATAAATACACTGCTGCAAATGCAGTCATACAAGTAGCAGAAGTCCCAGGAATACCATCAAATATAGTACCATGGAGGAGTTAATCAGATGCAAAATAAATTACAGACAGGCTCAGCTTCCCCTCACTGTGGAGACAGGGTTGCAACATGTGTCTGCGGTTACTGATGGTACTCTTTTTCAAAGGAAAATTGTGAAGCATTTTGGTGCTGGACTGCCCAAGTGTGAGGGACAGAATAATGTGAAAATTGATATTTCTCCTCTGTGAAAGGTCAGTGAGCTAAAACGTGGTTGTAGACCCTCCTGAGTGGATGAAATGCACATATCAGGTTATTTGAACCATGCTCGCTCTCAGCAGAGGGGCTCCCACCCTCCTGTTCATTTTGTATATCTTGGGGGTTCACCCTTTGTTAGTCCGAAAATAGGAGGCTACTGTAAAACAATGAAGACACACCAGTTACGAGGAACAAAGATATAAACAACAGTTTATTCACACTCAAGCGCGGACTGACTTTTACAAATGCATGGCATACAAGCATATGAAAATTGAGCAAAGACGTATGTGCGTACAGGTGTTTTATGCATCCTTACAATACCATGACGAACTCAGGCTAGCTGACCATGTGATTATTGCTTGTGACCTAAAGACCCATGAAGGCTGGGAATTCACCATGGCAACATGTGGTCGAACACTCCATGTCACCCAGCAGACTATTTACTGTCTGCCACCTCACGCAGAGGACTCCACGGTGAAGTCTGCACCAGCTGTTTTCACGATCTGGGACCCATATTGGCCCACATCGGGCGCACGGGACCCTGAGACGACTTCGGCATCTAGGAAACCCACAGCCCACCGAAAGTGCATAACGCACCTGCAGTCCAGTAACCATTTTAGGACGGCAGACAGCACCCCACTGCTATTTCAGCAGCAGATACTACGGACAACACGGCAACTGGTGTCCTATCCTGACAAAGGCCAACACACAGACAGGCTGCAATCAAGCCCTATCTGGCCGAAACACACCTGTGTCGATCCCATGTGAAACAACTGTCTAACCCCCTTCCGTATATGTTATGTAGAAAATGTTGTGTACACCCTATGTTAACCACGCCCTGGACTACTCTCCGTCCCGGGTGCACCTTGTTCAAACATAGGCTATTTCTACCATCAATTGTGCTTGTGCTCTCATATACAGTGTCTGTGCCTCATTACCACAGAGGCGGATACTTACCTGGTATTTTCACTGAAGAGAATCACTCTTGTCCGTGGTCTATAACTCTCGTGCTTATCGAGAGCATTGTAAAATAATTGTAAAATAATTGCAAAGTCACCAAGAAAAATTCTTTTGTGTTTTTTTGAATAAATGTATATGTTCAGAACCACACACCCGCTAATAGGATCTCTCATCCTGATATACAGCAGATAGACCACGTTCACTAAGTCTGTGACTGATAAAGTAGGTGGTTACCTTTTAGTCAGCGTAGGACTTTCCTGCACAACATCCCAGAATGCTTCAGTCCGAAATATAGGTCTGGACTTGCAGTTAAGGTACAGCATTTGTATCATTACATTGCCTCCAATATCCCTAGGTATCAATGATCTGCACAAAGAATCAATGTTATGCTCTCTTTTATATTGCACTATATAAAAATGAAACACAGATCGTTAGCTTATTATTATTGACTGTGCAACCACTGAGCACAAATAGAATGGTGACGTAAGTTAACTATTTAAAACCGCAAACTGATTTTCACAAACTAAATGACCAAATTGAAATAAATACATTTGTATTCCAAATAAAGAATACACCACTGTGACCTATCATATGAATTCGGAAATGTGTAACAAATATTATTGTGGGATTTTCTAGTTGTCTGCACATTATATTAACAACATATTTCACTGTGTCCTGAAACTTTAATCCGCTCCCTTTTATTTTCGATGGATACTGTAACTTGTTTAACACCTACATGATTTGGCGTCCAATTTTTGTTTTCTCCCCAGGTGGTCTTTACTCTTATTTTTACATTATCTTTATTTCATCACATCCCTCAGCTTGACAATTCCAAGGTTTCAGCCTCAGAGTGTAAAGATTTTTTTTTATTATTGCTCTCCCTCGCTGTGTTGTTCTTTGTCTGCTCATGATGACTTCAGTGCTCTGTCGCTGATACCATTTCAATCTCCGGCAGGTGCCCAATATGTTGGTTGTAAATCAGCTGCATGGGGTATATCTTTATTTGCTCATAAATATAAAGGATTGTAAAGGTGGAAAGAAGGTGCATTTATTTATTTATCGTTTATACCTTATGTGTAGCATTTCTTTTTATCACCGCTTGTTACAAGCAATGCTGTGTTGTGGCGCAATCAATGTAGGCTGGAATGATGCATTCATACATTTCATCTGAAACCAATAGCCATGAGTGGTAATAACTTGGCTCAGGTTCAAGTTCAAACGACAGGCTGTCTCTCCATTTGTAAAGGTGTTGTAAGTAGGAGCGTTTGATGGACGAAGCAACAATGCACAGCTGAGACTCCGTGGTGGGCTCAAAGGGCATGGTTCACAAAGATTTGTACTGGAAAAAAACTAGGATGTGTCCTGGGAATCTCAAATATTCTCGAGCAACCTCATTCCTTATTTACAAAGCCTAAAAATGCAGCACATCTGGAGCTGCCTGGAGCTTCTATGGGATGATCCTGAGCAAATACAATGCACAAAGATATGCGCAAGTTCACAAAGATGATCCAGGCAGCTCTGACTTTGCTCAGGATTTAGGCTTTGTGAATCAGGTATATGGTAGAATGGACAGATTTGTACCAGGGCAAAGATTTGTGAATCAGGCCGAGTGTGTCCACTTTGGTGAAAGGGGGACACATACTAGAGCACTATTTCACATGACATAGTTTAAAGGGCCTGCTATGCAGCCAGCACTATGTTACTGTAAAATAACCAGTCTGGCATGTGAGCACATCTCGTTTGTAAATGTGGGATGCACTTTCAAATGTGAAATGATGCCCCGAGCATGCCCAGTTTAAGCACTGTATCAGAAGTTGGCATTGGGATGCATGCATCACAGTTGCAAGCATACATATAGGCATTGTTAATACTCAGTGTCACATATTTTACATTGTTTCGTTTGCACAGTTGAGGGGACAAATGGAACATTTTGGACCACATTTAGAAAGTTGTGACGTTGGGTAATGCTACACATGAAGAAGGCCATAGTATTCACAACAAAGTATCTTTGATTTACCTCTGACTTACTTGATGTAAGGCAGATGTAAGTAGGATTGAATCAGTGCAACTTTTGTTTTGAATAGCATAACCTCTCCAGGTGCAAGCCAGGTGTAAATCAGAGGTACTCTGCGTAACATCTTTGTGAATTTGGCCCCCTCTCTGTGAATGAAACAATTGCCATCTGTAGTATATAACACGACCAGTCAAACAGTCGGGAAAGCCTGCTTACACTTTCAAATCTAATCTGTGGCTGTCCTTTTCACGGGCATTCCAAGGCACAGGTCTCACCTCCATCTTCTGCCTTCTGGAAATGCCCCACTAGTCTCTAATGGTTGTATTGTGCATCCATCGTC
Source organism: Ambystoma mexicanum (assembly GCF_040938575.1). Lineage (NCBI taxonomy): Eukaryota > Metazoa > Chordata > Amphibia > Caudata > Ambystomatidae > Ambystoma > Ambystoma mexicanum. The sequence continues at coordinate 811,591,047 of NC_090932.1, forward strand.
CCAGTTTGAAAAACATGATGGCACAAAGCCAGACACACGATCAGCTACCCTCTAAAACCGAACTTTGAACTTTCCAATGAACAGCAACGTGCATATTGACATTGGAAGCCTTTCCTTACTGTAATTGGGGAGTCAACTCTTGCATACATTGGAATAGGTCATCTCAGAACTGAAATGTAATGTTTACCATGACTGTCTCTGGGGACATTCCCATGATAAGCAAGTTATTCAAATATGTAAAACAATATTTGCTGATTTTTGTAAAGCCTTGCCCACAGCAATCCCTTGCACATCCTTGAGGTGTTCTCGTAACGTATCTGTATCTCTTCTCTTTGGAATGCCATCCTACAATTAAGAAACTTGTTGCTGGGTTTCATTTGGGAAGTTAAAAAAGAACAGGTATATATATATATATATATATATATATATATATATATATATATATATATCCCCCAAATCGATAGTGATAGGAAGAGATTGATAATGCACCAACACATCTTTACAATGTTCATGACTCTTAAAAGCTAAATTCTATCTGAAAAACGGCACTGTCAAATAGCCCCCTGCAGAGAAACATGCACTGTACTTTTACAAAGCAGTGCCAGTGTCTGAACCTCCCACCCTCCGGTCTACTGCCACAGGGGTGAATAGGAAGACAACGGGCATCCATGTTGTGACAACAGTGTAGTGCTCTCTGCAATTTTAATGCCTGCTGACTACAGCAACTGAAGTGTCACATGGCTGCGGAGAGTAGACAGTTAAAGCTCACAGGTCTTGCAAAATGTGGAAATGCGTGATTATCGTTTAGGCCAGATAAAATACGATTATCATCAAATCATGCATATTTCGGAAGAAGGCCACAAAGCATATACACAAACAAACATGATACCAATATCTTAGCATACATTTACAATGAGTAAACACGTTCATATATCTCAAATCCTATGATGGTGGCATTTACAACATCATGTAATAGAACTGAAAGGGCCATCAACCTAAAATGTGTTGTAACATTATTATACACTACCTCTCATCAATGCTAGTGGTCTGTCCAACTATGTCTTGATTATCATTCAATATGGCTGAAATGTGAGTGACAATAGAGCACAAAGATAATAAAACGGGTAATAAAATGACTAAGTTCGAACATTTTCAGAACAAAAGTTATAGCCAAAGGTATTTTTATCATTTAAAACTAAATTGAATGCCTGAGTCTGCGAACGAAAATGTATTGATTATTCAAGAGCAGGATAAATATCCTGGTTTCACTCAACACATGGGACACCCTGGCCCAAATTTCACTGGTGTTGGGAGAAGATGGCTTCCCAGGCCTCACAAAAGGAAATCAAAAGATCTAACTTGACCTCGGCCACCACTGCAATTAGGCAAAGGAGTCAAATTACATACTTTTCGATCTAATCCTTTATGATTTTGATTGACTAGTGAGTTTCATTGTTGCACTGGTTTGTACCTACTTCATAGAATGTTTTTTTTATTTGTTATTTAGTGTGATACAGCCATGTAGACATAGCTTTTTATATATAAGAACATAGGAAAGGGTAAAGAGAAAATCATCAAAACGTATTTAAATTACACATAAAAATATGATAAGTAAATAAGAATATACTGAACTCACACACAATTACTTGTAAAATCAGGAACAATAACTCCAACCTTCACCTTTTACCTAGAATGACATCCCTGTATGGATCCTCAGGTTACCTACTTCTCAATAAATCTGCTGTGAGTTTGTATTAGACATTTTCTACAAAGCAAATCATATTGGGTATTTTAGATTCAATTAAGCCAGCCAGGATGAACAAGCGACTAGGTTTTTGTCAGGTCCCCTCTTCCATTTGACAGGTTAGGTAGGATGACGAATATAGAATATGCATTTGACAGCTTTCTCACTATCCGTAATCCTTCTACTTGGTTACAGTGGTAGAGAAGTGTACATCCTTCTCACTATCAGTAATCCTTCTACTTGGTTAAAGTGGTAGAGAAGTGTATATCCTTCTCACTCTCCGTAATCCTTCTACTTGGTTACAGGGGTAGAGAAGTGTACATCCGTTGTCTTTCCGAAGGTAGGCATAACACTTTTGTGGTTGCATGTCTTTCCAACCAGGCTTTCATACAGATTGACAGCTGATAAAAATGTGTGTTGTGGTTGATATTTGGTGGTTTCACTAGTATTCAGTGCTACTGTCGATAATCAAGATGGAACTGGTTGAATCTGATTCAGACTACATTCCATTCAGTGTACTAGTTGGTCAATTCCACTCTCATGCTGCTATCAACAAGCAAATCACATCAAACTTTATCTTAAGGTGTCATCTTTAAAAGACATGATGCACATGAAGCATTATCTCCGATAAATTGAGGGTTCTAATAGCACAGGATTACATGAAGTTTAGCCAGCCAAATAGTCAATGCCTTCTCTTCTTTCTATAAGAACTTTCCATATTAAAGTTTCTGTTATTTTCTTGCACATAAAGTTCATCTTTATCAGCTGAGATAAATTACATGTCAGATTGCTATGGTAGACAAGGCTCTGGTGCTCACAATCAGTGATTTAGGTAGAGTCATTCTTATTTTCCTGCGGGATCCAGGGCGCAGGTTTCCTGCAGCATCCAGCTGCCGTTCTCTGCCCCTCCCACGTACTACAAGACTGAAGCCCATGGGACTAAGGGTGCGGGTGCTCGGTTCTGTGGGGGGAGCAGACATCCATAGACTGCGCTAGTACAGGGAGCTGCAGCTAAAGCTTCAAAGGAACTGGGAAGAGAATTCCGGAAGAGCACATAGTGGAATGGTGGATTTACAGTAACTAAGGATAGCTGTCACTGAGACTGCGCCTACGTGCATCGAGCAATTCAGCAGGTGACAGCAGGGGGGTGCTTTTACTCATAATTGGCTAATTGTTTAAGCCCATAGCCACGCTCCATGCTTAGCTAACTAAACTACTTGAAATACCTGAATCCAGTGGCGTCCATGCATGAAGGAGCATTTATCCACCCACCCCCATAATTAGAATATCTGCTATGCCAATGCCTATTACCCCACCAAAAAGGAAAATACTTACTGTAAAAAGGAAAATGCCACCAGCACCCAAGCCGCTGTCATTGCCACAGCCAGCCTCACCGCAAGCTGCAATTATTAATGCCACCAACCTCATTAACCCTGTAAGACCTTTGGGGGAGGCATACATCATGATAAGTGAAATTAATTAATTCCTCACCTCATTCCTCAATGTTTCTGCACGTCTGGACCTCTGGGGGAGTAAAAAGAACACGCAAGAGGCCAAGGACCCCTAGGTTCACAGCAGCGACATCTGGCCCTTATGTCCACTGCACACAGATACTGGTGCAGTGAGCAGCCCAGCATCCTGGGTGCCTGATGACTGGACCACGACTTCTGTCAACCCATTAACTCCTGCAGGGGCTGATAACAGCTTGCCCCTGAACAATGTTGGGATTTGTCCGTATGTGGCTAAAGAGAGCTCCAAGAACCATGAAAATGGAACAACCATGGTCTCCTTTGTCCCTTTGGTAGCTTCGACTGCCCTACTCCCCAGTCTGTGCTTGTGGGACTTCTCTCATTACCGTAATACACCTGACACTGCAACCCTAAGTAGGGGAAAGAAACTGAACCAAGGACAACCATCATCAATGATACTCCGAGCACCAAGCCGATTCCCCCTCAGAAAGGTCATGATGTGACACAGATGGGAGAGGGCAATTGTCATATGGAAATCGGGGGAAAGGTGTCTGTGGATGCAGGACATTCCAACAGGGTCAATCAGTGAGCCACGGTGGGGCAGCAGCCAACCCTGCTTGCCGCTCCCCCCGAGGAAGCTGCCAAGCAAATATCAGACGAGACTGTGGCGGGGACCCAGTGATCATGGAATGCAGATGTAGATGTAATGTAATGCTATTTATCTGAACTCCTGATGCATAAGAATCTGCTTTTATCTCTGTTTGAATCAATCAGGACGGGAGTGGTAAAGGGGGGAACAACCAAACAACCCAGATGACGAAAAAAGGGCCATTCATTTTCCAGTGACAGCCACAGCAATTATTACAAGACCCACACAGAGAGGGAAGGAGGTACATCGGTGTAAATGGAGTAAGTATTAAAACTACATGAGCCCCGGCTGGCAAAGGGCTTACACCCCAAAGAGACATAAACGGCCACAAATCTATCTTGAATAGCCAAATCCCAGACCCCCTGCACCATTGCAGTCCTGCATCCTGAAGGTAGAGGGTGCATCCAGGGTAAAGACAATAACTGGCAAGGTGGAAAGCAGGCCCATGACCCACTCACACCCACTGCCAAAAGCTATAATGTGCCAGAGTCCTGTGCAGGGGGTCAATATGATTACTCAAAGTCCCAAAACTGGCCCCTAATCAGCACAGACCTAGAGAGGCATTTTTAAATAAATGCACACACTGGCTCCGGGTAGCAAAGGGCTGCTTATTTGTCACCTGGGAACATACTGTAAGCTGCAAAAGAATATGCAACGATGGGGGAATGACTCTGTTAGAATCACTCTTACGGAGCCAGGCAAGGCGCATACTGAACTTTCACTGGAGATGCCATTACCAAGCGAATAGTGTAATCAATAATAGTGCCCACCCACGGGCAACATCAATAAAAACCCAGGAAAAAACACTGCAGTGTCCTGTGCTCTCAGGAGCAAATGCAGTCCGCTGGGGGAAAAGGACACTGAATGACTTGCCCTGGACAAAAACCCTGTAGTAAATGACACCTTGATGGACAAGTGGCTCGCTCCAACCTAGGTCAAGAAGCTATATGCCATGGTCTGAGCATTGCCAAGGATAGCACAGGGTCCCAGGGTTTTTGGACTTAATCCAATTTAGTTGTAAGTTCAATGGAGAAAATGTGTAATGATTAATGAATGTATGATGTTTTATTTGTCATGATGTACTTTTTTGGCTCATTGTTGAAACAACATTAATGATGATTAATTTTCCTTACTAAAATCTCCTTAAAAGCTCTAAATTCAGTGTTTTACCGATCAGCCGATTTAATGTTAGGAACAGCTTTGAGGGTATAGTGGCTTCTACTCTGCGACATGGAAATTATCAATAGTTGGGTCACATGTACCAGTCACCAGACTTGAGTACTCTGAGGAATACCCACTCCTTAGAAATCAAAATTATAGACTGAAATAAGTACTCTTAAGCTGAGCCAGAGCCGTCAAAGATTTTTTCAAATAGATATTCAAATTCAAACCATAGGGTTTAAAAAAGAAAATAAGTTTAATTCAAGATCTGTTATGACCTATAGTTATTCAAAAGCATATGCCTGTTCTGGTTGACACATGTTTCGCCCATCCAGGCCTTTCTCAAAACCGGGCATTCAAAACAAAACAATGGAGGGTATCTCTCCACAATTATTTAAAAATGTGTGTGTCCAAAGTCATTGGCTCAAATCTTAGTCCAAGTTACAGTATTTTTCATCCAAAACCTTTATGAGGGATTGTTACTTTGAACCTTTCTGGATGAAGGTTAGCCCACGTGGTGTCCCGCAAATCTAATTTTAGGGCCATAAGGGGATCTACCGGTAATCATTGGATGCAGTGCAAGTAGAAGAGTGACCCATTAACCGAATGCTAGGAATCAGGGGCCCATATTTTCTTCCTCACTCCCAACTACCTGAAATACCACCCACTTAAGATCACAACTCAACCATCAAAATGTGTTACAGCATTCAACCACCGATATTTTGACCGCATTGTTCTTGAATCATGTGGATCATACAGCATACACGCATGAATGTGTATGTATGTTTAGTGGGTCTGTTGGATCAGAGTGTGTGAAGGTGGGGTAGGGAAGCAGTGGAGTACGTGGGAACTCACCCATTTAAAAGAACAATATTGTTCAAGTTGCAAGATTCCATCAAACCAGGGACAAAGTAACCATAGTCGAAGTAAACATGTAGAAACCCGACAAACTTGGAAAAACTATATGTATAAATCAATCAACCTGCCAGAATTAACAGCGAAGAACAGGGAGGAGGAGAGAAGAAGAAAAGGTAAGCACAGGGAGGGGGAAGTGAAGTGGCGAAATGTGTGTGAAATGTAGGGGGTGTGCTGAGAAACACTCTAAAAGAGACAAAACAGTCAGAGGACACTTTGGAAAACTATCTGTAAAGTAATACAATTAAAAGAAAAATGAGTGAAACTACTAAGTATATATTATATTGGACACATAACGGAGGTCAGCCATATAGCTGAAAGGATCTAAGGCTTTTCAGGAACCATTGTTGGCTCTAAATAGAAGCTCCTTAAGGGATTTCTGGAATTTCAGATGTTCTAGCTCAAGATGAAATACTTGGGAGTTCAAAAGGGATGAGCATGGATTGTACAGTGACCCCCCAACAAATCTCTTTCAGTCTGAACTTTTGGTAGACTGGGCTCCTCATAAAGAGGAGAACGACTTTGGTGAGGCAGCTCAGAGCAGAAGCATGGACATTTCTATGGACAAGGCAAACAGTCTTGTGGTCAGTGCAGAATTTACCCGCAGCCAGTGTCGGGATTCCAAGGCTGCAGAAAAGTAATCAGCCTAAATCAGCCTTGAAGTATTGACATATATACAACACATGGATCATTTTTTTCCAGTACCCAAGCATGGTCTAGAAGGAATAGTGAACTGACAATGACAACAGTAATTTCTTGTGTGTTCATAATAGGGGCAGAATAATTGGACACAGTGAATTATGAATTTGTCATTGGGCTTTTGAATTTGTGATTGGGCTTCGGAGAGGAGCCTAAATCATGTGGCTATGGGGTTGTCAGAGGGCATGTATTGGACAGACTGATGAGCATCTCCAAAAGGGAACATCTCTCACAGGTGAGAAGAGACGTGCCCTGTCTGCCAGTCAAGGAGCGCATCCTATTCAAAACCATGCTCATCACACACAAGTGCCTCTACCGCACTGTACCACCCTACTTTACTGAGAAAAATGTTCCTCTCACCTCGTCCACACCCATTTCAGCACACCACTCCAACCTACATCCCCACCTTCAAAAGAGTAAAAGCGGGAGGCTCCAGCTTCCAACACCTAGCTTCCAAGAATTGGAATGCCTTGCCCACTTCACTCAGCAATGAAGCCTCTTACACCATCTTCCATAAAGCTCTTAAAACCAAACTCTTCAACTAATACATGCACACTATTCCTGAACCTTACTTAGTTTATATCCATGTACTTCCTGTGCTGCTCATTGGGCTCCCCTGTAACCATGGACCCGTCATGCCATGCACTATTTTATTGCCAATGTAAGTCTATTGTTTTGTCACTGTTTTCCCCTTTGGATTTGTAATCCTCCCCACGGCATAAGCCACCAAGATCTAATTCCACTGTAACCGAGGAACACCTGGTGAACCCCACCACTTAACTTTTATCTTGCTCTGTAGTTATTTTCCATTATTGTCTTCACTGCCATTACTCTGTACTTCCTTCGCAACTAAGTAAGCCTACTGTAACAGTGCCATGATGCCTAAGGGCTGTTTGTGCATAAAAATGTAAATATATTTTAAAAAAAAAATGAGCAGATTTTAAGTCTTTAAAATATTTAGACAGCAGTGGTTCATCTTCATCTATTACTGAATATGCAGAAGGAGGTCACAAAATAATGACTCTACAACATTTTTCAAGTTTGAGATGCATCTGAATGTCTTAATTATGCCTGTAATATATAATCTTATGATGGGTAAGGATATGTGATAGTGGAGCAATGTATATATTAAAGAGAATCAGCAATCCCTAGGGAACATGAAAGGATGGGTTTGTAGCAGTGAAGAGGATGGTGGTCCTTTTCACTTGCTGGGATCTTTTACTAAGAAAGGAAAACAACAGCTGAGAGCAATATCTTTGATTCCAATGAAGCCTTTAAAGTGGCCTGCAAAATATGCTACGCTACCATGTACAATGCAAACAAGATGTTAGGTGTAATCAAGGCACCTGCTATCCTCTGATCTCAAGAAACGTGTGAGCTTTTTGTGAACATTCATACAGTTGGTCTCTGTCCCTCTACCTGGGTGACACTGTCCTTTAGTGTGCCTTGGCCACATGTGGGAGACTTGAGATGGGTTTAAAATTAGACACAATGTGTTGTGTGCCGGTTATAGTTTTGTTTCTCTTTCGGATGATGAGAAAATGTTTGACCTGCAGCCTGGTGAATGGAGGAATTGCTGAAATTAGCTTTCAGAGGAACACTTGCAGGGGTCTCCCATTTTGGTGAAATTGACACTGCAAACATTATAAGAAGTAGAGGAATAAGGGATATTGGTGGTATCTTTTACCAAGGATGAGCTGAAGTCCTTTGGGGATGCATTTGATTCTTGTGCCACTGCAATGCTTATCATGGAGAGCAGTGAAGAGTTTGCAATGGAAGCTCGGAGAGAGGTGGAAAGGCTGCCTCCAATCGTTGCATTGCTCTTGCCAGGGCATGGGAATGTAGCCTCCAAGAGCAGAAGGGACATCTCATGAACACCTAAAATAATTGAGGGAGTACGCTTTGGTTTTTTGAATTATTGCTCTCTAATATGGTGGACTTGAAGTTCATGGTTGAAATGTGGCTCGAATAACAATGAGGACAAGATTTTGCATTTCTCTGTAAATGCTGTAAATCTCTGACTCAGATGTCATTGCCTTTCAATTGCTATCAAACCACTTTTTGAAAGCATCATTGCTAGATTTGTGTCTTCAACACATGTGGGTGACTACAATGACCAGGGCCTGGGACAAGGCAGAATATCAGTTGTTCAAGACCCTGTTTTTAAGGTCTTTCAGGGGCAAGAACAATGGTAGGGAAGGTGTGATAATGTCTTCAGCCTGGACCTTGTTCATTTTCCTATATCAAGAAGGGAGACCAGTTGGATGGCTGCATGAAAAAAAGGTATTGGAAGATATCAATTGAAATGAAGAAATTGTTGTGCCGGGACAACGTTTTTTTAGTGTACATATTGATATTGGCTTTTACAGAAAAAATCAGGTTAAGCAATTATATGGTCTTAAAGCAGGATCTCTATGCCACGTATTTCAGCTGGCTTATGGCGTTCAGAGTAACACCCTTATCTATGTGGGGTAGATGCAGCAAAACAGCAAATAAATCTCATTCATTTTCTTTCTGCACATCCACCTGATTCTGATGTGAATGTATGCATGTTATGTATGTATGATATTTTTACAGTATGAACCTCACTTAATATTAGCGCAGCAGTGTAAAAAGTTAAACAAAAGGTTTCAAATACCGACTCCTCTAACAGCAAGGTATTCAACTTTTTCCTAATGTAATAGTGTTGGTGTTGAATGTATGTTGTATGGGATATTGGTTCATAGTATCAGTGCATTGCAGCCAAAGGTATGGTACGTTTTCTCTTTCCACAATTTTTATTGTTCAGTCGTGCATTCATGTGGTTTCTGGGATTGTGGGGCAACGTGGAAATGGTTTGAGTTTCAACTAGATGAGGCAGTGCTTTAAAGGAATGGTTCGCCCAAAAAATGTTACTGCAAAAAAAGATGGGCAATAATAAAAAAGAAATCGATTGGCACTTTTTTTTTTAAGTCCCTATGTAAAATTTAGAGAAAATGAAGCTCAAACTTTTAAAAAGGAAGCACGTGGGGGCATCCATTTTGTGAAACGGATGCCCGCCTGTGCTTGCTTTTGCGGCACTTATGAAGGAAAAGCCAGCCAGCTGTAGTAAACCAAAGCTACAACTGGGTGGCTTTTCTTTTATTGGTGACGGGACTCGGAGGACGCAGACCAGAGACTACAGGCAGAAAAGCTGCAGCTAAAAATGTTGTATTTATGTTTGCGGTAGCTTTTGAAGCTACCGCAAACATAAATACAACGTTATTGTGTTTGAAAACGTTGCGGTTTTTCTTTCCAAGTTTCTCAGGCTCCTCCGGCTCGGGGGAGCCCGAAAGCCCCAAATGGGCAAGCAGCTTTAGGCAGAAACACAACACGGTTGTTTTCTGAAATGCTAAATGCCGCAGTGTTTCTGCCTAAAGCTGTTTTCCCATTTGGGGCTTTCGGGCTCCCCGGCATGGAAACACAACCACGTTGTGTTCTGCTGCCTTGGCTTTCACTTTGGTCTCAGGTGCTCCCCTGAGGGAGCACCGGAGACCCAAAGTGATAGCCCCGGCAGCAGAAACACAACGCAGTTGTGTTTCAAAAACGCTGCGGTTTTTCTTTCCAAGTTTCTCAGGCTCCTCCAGGAGCCTGAGAAGCTTCGAAAGAAAAACCACAGCGTTTTCAAACACAATAACGTTGTATTTATGTTTGCGCTAGATTCAAAAGCTACCGCAAACATAAATACAACGTTTTTAAAGCTGCGGTTTTATTTCTAAGTTTTCCAGCCCGGAAAACTTAGAAAAAAACCTCAGCTAGTGTTTATTTTTATTAAAAAAATAGCACTTACCGAGATGCAGATGCAGCTTTTCTGCCTGTAGTCTCCAGTCTCCGTCCTCCGAGTCCCAGCACCAATGAAGGAAAAGCCACCCAGTGGCTGGCTTTTCCTTCATTAGTGCCACAAAAGCCAAAGCAAGCACAGCAGCCGGCATCCATTTCAAATGGATGCCCTCATGTGCTTCCCTTTGAGCTTCATTTTCTCAAAAATGTACATACGGACTTAAAAAAAAAAAAGTGCCAATCGATTTTTTTTATTATTGCCCATTCTTTTTGCAATTAAATCTTTTGGGCAAACCGTTCCTTTAAGTTGACAGTCTTCAATATAAATGAGCTATTTTAAGCATTATCTGGTTTCAGATAAGCAGGCAGTGAATCTTCATGAGCACAGGAGGTATATGGTTCATTTTTCTGATGCTGGCGATCACTCTTTCAGCATCAGCATGTATCTGGATTGGGGAAGTTTTAGATTTTTATAGGTTTCCAAGTGGTATGAACTCAGTTTTGGGGCAGTTGAGCTTTATGTATGCGCTTGTCATCCAGGAGTTGCTAACTATCAGATAACGTTTAAGCATTGAGATGTCTCGGACACAACTAACCTCTAGTAATATATGTGTATCTTTGACGTAGTAAAGGACTTAGATGACATGCCGATTGAGGCGAAGCTACAGAGTCTGCATGTGTAGATTATCAATGGCTGTTAACAGGATGAAACCATGGGCACTCCCCCAGCCCCGCTCCTGATGGGGCAACACCTCATTCTGACTTAATTTGGATGAGCTGGTGTCTCTTAGATCAGTAAGCAGCAGACAGATTAAGCAAGTAGCAGAGAACCCCATCCTTATGACTAGTAATGTGATGAGAGTCATACAGTTGAATAAACCAAAGGCTACAGAAAGGCTGAATAAGAGCAGGGGACTTAAATTCCCTTGTCCATAAAATAAGTGTCTCATCAATGGCCTGTATAGTTGCTGTTTTGGTGCTGCATCAGAGTCTGAGCCCACAAGAATTCGTCTGTAATATACCATGCTCCTCTATTATTTTGTTTACTTATATGGCTACTTTTTTTTCTCCAATGGGACATTGCAGGAAGGGAACCTTGATGGGTGAGTAGTAGTTTCTAAGTTCCCCTGTTTCGAATGGATTTTTGGGAAGTGGGTGTATGAAGCATGGTTTGAGTGATGTGTGGAAGGTCCCTTGTGAGTCACACGCATTGACGATTTCATGGAGATACAAGAGCTCTTGGCACTCACTTTATTTTATTAAGCTTGTATTCCCAAGTTCATCAGTGGTGATAGCCATGAAGTGTCAGCATTGAGGTACGATTCTAGAGGGACTAGGAGGGTGGTGGCTGTTACTTGAGGCAGTTTTTTTCATGTGAATTCTGATTTTCATAACCTTATCAATGGAGAAGTGGTTGATGGTTCCACATGTCTCCACTAAGATTCCCTGCACAGTGCAAGATTCTGCTCCCCAGAAAATAGAAATTGTTTTTCATTCCATGTGGTGCAGCTGCACTAGGTGGGGAACTGTAAATTCACTATACGGGGATAAATACTCGGACCTTCAGCTTGATTCCTGTAAAGTGTGCCCACTTTTCTTATGCCAGCAAAATGCAGATGCATTCCATAGGAATCTATGGTACTATGATGCAAACCAAACAAAAAGCCTACCTCCTCACCTTGGAATTACCTTCTTAATTTACCTGTAATCTGCCTTCTAGCTAAAATGTCCCTCGTCTGCCTCTGGCCATCACTTTAGCACTTCATCCTTCATGGACACACCCCAAACACAGCTGGTCGTAACACCTACCTGCACTTAAAAATGTCTAATGTTGGTTGTCTTTAATCTATGTATGTATTGTCCCTGGTTACTGTTCCTTTTACTCCCCTTCAAAACCTGGCCAGAATGTCACTCAAACTCACCTCATTGTAAGACGCTCACTGCTTCCCGTCAAAGCAGATTTCTTTTCTATTGTACAGTATTTTGTGATCAAAAGAGCATAGTCCCTCTCTGCATATAAATAATGAACTACATCAAATACATAAATAAATAAATAAATATTTGCCATGATGACTGCCATTGCTGATCTCTTCAATCATTCCAGTTATCCTGTTCCTTCACTACTGCAAGCAGTGAGCCACCAGAATCTGGCAGAACGGACCCAACCCATGGGAGGCAGTTGGATTCAATGACAAATTCTCAGGTCTCAGAAAAATGAGCATGTAAGTGCATTATAAACTTATGTTTTGCCATTTATATAGCATTTTTGCCAAAGTGCTGTACCTTGAATATTGACATATTTTACCTTTACCCAACCCGGTACTCCTTTAATGACTTTGGCAGGATGAGTTGGCTTTGCCAAGGTTTCAACCTGTGACCTTCAGATCACACACAGATGACAGCAGCAAGCACATAACCCGCTGAGATATCTTCGATGATGTTAAGACCGCTCAGTGAGTTAGGCAACCACTTTAAAGTTTTCTGTGGGACTTAGTTCACAGGTTTGAAAACTGATATGACTGATTTAGCGCTTCAGCCTTCAAAGACCGACTATTTGAGTACCATTTGCTTGGGTAATTAAAATTAAAACAAGTCTCACTGCAGTGTTTGGAACCGGGTGAAAAGGATCATCTAGCGCTATATAAAACATGCTGTATTGTTATTAGTGCAAATTTGATGAAAAGATGAAGCACCTTCATTCAGGTTTTGTTGCCCCTCCATACGATACTGGAAACTTTTCTTTCCAATTAAAATGCAATTTCATTTGACTTATAAAACTCTTTGGTACTTGGCAATGCTTTGCTATGTTGCCTGCAATCCTCGTTTGGATGAGTTCACTGGAGAAGAAAGAGATCCATTACTTCAATGTATCCTTCTCCCCATACAGTATGGAGATAAGCAGTCAACGAGGCTTTTGTTTTTCTCTTTTTTATTGTTTTCTCCATTTCCTAAGCTTCTCCATTAACAATTCATTTTTCTTTCAGTGTTAAATATGAATAAAATATAGGATTGTGCTGCAGGGTGTCTCCTTTATACGGGTTCGCTGAAAAGTGTTCTGATAGGAAACTATTAGGAACGCTCTTGGCAGAGAATGTAAGACAGTATCACAGGAGGGAAACGACTTTCATATAAACAGCGACAGAGTCCTTGAAAACGCAAAGTGTAAAATCCTCTACTTTTGTATAAAATTAAGCGGGACGAACTCTGAAGGTGCAAAAACAGACATGAAACAACTTAATGTGTTTAAGTAATAGTGTACGGCGTCATATGTTATACAGGCAAAGATGCATGTGACCTGTGCCAGAGGCCACAAAGGGGATGGGCAAAAGGACATGAGTAAGAAATAAAGAGAAACACTTGCTAAAATGCGGAAATGGATGACATATTTAATGGAATAATCTCATTGGTGAGCTACCTGTCAATTTTCTGTCACTGACCTAAAAAGCTGTATTGGTCTGCCAGCATGACAGTGCTACGAGGGAAGGTCCTGCAACAGACATCATAAGGACGCTGATTCTCAGGTGGGGGTGGGGGATTAGGGGGCAGCACCATTGCTATCCGTTGTAGAGCACATTTTTGGTTTGAGTGGTTGTTTCTGGACGTTGTGACAAAAACAGTTTTTTCTTTTAACCACACAAAACAAAGACAAGTAATTACCTTTGAAACGTGAATGGTGAAATAAAATCAAATCCATGCAAGTATTGACCTCTTATTTGCTATGTATACGATCGTCTTCTGTACTTAATCGCAAAGACTTGCAGAATGGTGTTACAACACACAGGGTCTAATTTACAAAAGCGTTTTACAAAGGCGCAATCTCAATGAAAAAAGCTTTGTAAATCAGACCCACGACCAGTTGTTGAAGTGAATCCTCCATTTTACATTTTCCTGAAATCTTCTTTATTGGTAAAGCATCAAACAGGATGCAAAATCCATTACATGATTTAAAAAATGAAACCGGTATTTGAAATTGTAATACATGTGTATTCATTGAGTCTTTAGTGCTGACTTGGCTCCATCAGTCAGTGTTGATCTATGTTACATAACAGATCCTAAATGGCCAGAATTGTACTTTGCTATCAAATCGAAATCAGCATTACTCTGAGATTGTTGCCGTGAAAGCACTGATGCAAAGCATCGTGTAACAGCAAGCTCCTTAATAGGAATAATCTCCAGAATGCATAATCTAAGAGAAATTCCCTCACCATAATTCCGAACATGTTATCAAATCAAAGCAATCACATATGCACTGGGTCTTTTTGATGACGCAGGAGAATCCGTCAAAATGATCAATGCCACTTGCGTGCAGCATTGATGGCAGATTCTCTGTTTTTCTCCACAGGATGCACACCTTCTTTTCAGATATCAGTGACTATGGTGAATTAACTTCGGTCCTGCAGAAGTGCATGCGTGAGCATAGGCTACAGCGCTGACACATCCCTCACACTGCTGCAAATAAAGAGGCCACACAATCGTAAGGATAAAACAGGCACAGTTAAGAGCTATACCTCCTTGGCCTTTTGTGTTAACGTGGACCAACGGAAGGCTGTTCTCTCAAGGGATAGTGGGGGAGAGTGGGGGGGAGAATGAGAAACAGTAGCAACCGAAACAGTCCAAAATAAAGGAATGACCAATCAAGGTTCTATACAAATATATATTCTTTCATTAAATACAACAAACTCAAAAATAACCAAGCCGAAAACACTACTAAAACCCATCCCTGTAGAAAGAACACAGAATATGCAAGATAGCAAGATGCAGTATTCTAGGTAATGAGAAAGGGGTGGAAAGGCAATCAAAAACACAATGTTTAAAAAAGGATGGGTTGCTCAGTTTCAAAAGGGATTTGTGCAACGTAGCCAGGCTCTAGTGTCCAAAATGGACCTTGTGGCAGTTATCAGGCAATGATACCTTTTGCAGTGTTTGGCAGTTGACAACAGCCAACCATGCTTCTCTGCACTGTTCTGTGTATTGATTTGGTTCTGAATGTGGCAGTCGCAGAGGTCCAGTGGGAAGCAGATATCCAGGCAGGCTCAAACTGAAGAAGGCTGTGGTTCAAAGAGTTACTCAAGTGATGCGGATCAAGGAGGTCAACAGGTTAGTTTCGGTGGTTGAGGTTTAAAGGTGGTCTATTTGGTAATGGGATGTGCAGCCGAGCTGTTTCAAAGTATGTGGTACAGAGAGAACATCAGGGTCAGCTCGATCATTGATTGAAGTGGCAATGAAGAGACGGGGTGTTCGAACAATGACCTTAGCGATGCAAGTGCAGCAATGCCTCTTTGAGCACAGGCAACACTGCACTTCAGCTGGCATGTTGCAGTGGTGAACTGGTTTGAATGGGCAGACAAAATTGACGGAACCCTGGCTGTATTGACTGTCAGGAGCTGTGAGTCCCACTCCAGGACCTCAATTAAAATATTGGTCCCTTTTTCTCAGTCTCCCAAACAAGGAGGATGGCACACACCTTCTGATGCTTTCAGCACAGTGAGGTCCTGGGCAGTAGTGTAGTTGGCAGAGATGCAGGTCTTGTTCAAGTAGCAGTTCGCCCTCCATGGTCCATGGGGATGTAGAGGGGACATACCTGCCTCTTCCTTGAAGCCCCTGCCATCACCTCACAACTAGAGGACATTGGAAAGGACTACTCACCAAACAGGCTGCAAAGCAAGTTTGAAGTCCTTAGATGAATCAAAGAAGTGGTGGGAGACTGCTTCTTTTAAAGGAAAAAGTCTAGAGGTGATTGATTAAAAGCAAGCATGCTTTTAGGCTCCAGTCCCTGTCCTTGGAACAAGCAGACTTTGCCTTCTGACACCACACCGAAAGTGCTTTGTCCTACAGTAAGTAGAGGGTACATGAAAGAAAGATAGAGGCATAGAAAAACAAGATGGTGGGACCGTCCTCCATCTGTTAGGAGCTCGCTCTATCTACACTATCTCTGCCCCCTTCCCTTCTCAATAGAATCAAAGACCCCATAGGTATGCAGCACCCTGGTGTCAGACTACTTGTTTAGTGAATGGGTGTGCTCCTTTATGTATTTATAACGCCCAAACCCTGGGGTATCACAGCATTTGGTACATAAAACAGACTTACAAGGTACATTTGATACAAGCATTAATCATATTTATCAAAAAGTCAAGTTTTACAAGCTTTTTGTAGGCAAAGTATGATTGTTCATTTGATATGGTGGCCGGAAGAGAGTTTCAGAGAACAGATGCAGTGAACGCCTCCTGCTCTTTTTTTCTTGAAGTGAGGGGTGAGCAGTGAAATTCTGGAACCGGATCTTAGAGAGCGCTCTGAGAGTTTCTGAGTAATATTGTTGTTGAGGTAGAGGGACACAAATATTGGTAATAGTCAAAGTTTTAAAGTCAATATAAGCTTTGATAGGTAGCCAGTGGGCCTTGTGTCTGGTTTCTGAGATGTGGTCAGAATGCTGTAGGCCAAGGGCGGCATGCAGGGCTTTGTTTTGCAGCATTTGTAGCTTAAGGCAGTTTCTTAGAGATAGGAATTGCCTGCTTAGCGAGATGAGCCTAGATGTATAGGCAGTGGCAGAATCTAAATTGTTTATATGCCTGGACATGGTTAGTTCTGTTTTCAGATGGACACCCAGTGTTTTGATCTGTTTCAGGACCGGGATGACACTTCCATCAATGCAGAACGTGGCTAAGGCTTTTGAGTCAGTGGGGTGAGCTAATAATGAGGAGCTCAGTTGTATTAGCTTTTAGGCAGAGGTTGTGATTGGCCATCCAGGTTTGTATGGTCTGCGCACTTGGTTCATTGTGGCGGTTTCATGGGTGTGGGTGCCTGTTATGGGGATGAGTATTTGAGTGTCATCTGCACAGTTAGTGTAGATGATTCCCTTGGAGCCCAGGAGGTCGAATAGGGGTTTGATGTAAGTTTTTTAGGTATTGTAAAATGTGGGTGAGAGGCAGCAGCCTTGTGGGGCTCGTAGTGGAGAAAGGATGCGTTCACTGAGGAATAATTTGATCCCTGTTGTGGTCTCGGGTGAGAAATGGAAGTGTCGGCTGAGGTATTGACAGAGGGTGTCATGGTGAACAAGGATGAACACTGCAGAAAGATCTAAAAGGAGTAGGATGGCTACATTTCCTGAGTCACAAATTCTATTCATTTGGATTTTCAGGTCAAGTAGAGCTGTTTCCATACTTTGTTTAGGGCAGAAGCCATATTGTCTCATTCTGACAAGGTGTTTTTGCTCTACGAACTGTTGAACTTGTGCATAGGCTAGGCGGTCCATATTTTGAGCAGAAAAGGGACTGTGGTAATGGGGCAGTACTTTGTGGGAATGGAAGGATCTGAGGAGGATTTTTTAAGGAGTGGTATGATCCACAGTGCTTTTATAGTAGTAGGGACGGTGTTGGCCAGGAAGGAAGAATTGGCAAAGTGGGTAATGAGAGTAGCCAAAGTAGGTGCACAGAGTTTGACTATCTGAGCGGGGCATGAATCACCTTTGCAATTGGAGGGCTTTCGTGCTAGGAAGTTTGCTAGGACCTGCTCTTGAGATACTTGGAAGAACGTGAATGAAGGGAGAGAGGGTGAGTGGACCACTGGGGGTTGCTTTGGTACATCATGGGTAGAGGTGTTGGCAGCTCGAATGGCTGTATGTGCACTGATGTCGTCTCAAAGTGTCTCCATTTTTTGTGATAGGGCATCTTTTATAGTAGTACATCAGTCTTTGTCCGTGCATGTCAGAGAATGTGTGGGGATGGGGGTGTCAAGTTCTCTCAGGATAGAAATTAGTTCTTTAGTATTTGAACCTGCATTGGAGATTCTAGCATAGTAGGAATTAGCTTTTAGGATGACTACCTTTTTTTGTAAGAGTAGGAGGTGGTGGCAAGAAATTTGCAGTTATTTGGGGAGGGGTGCTTTTTATACAGGTGTTTGAGGGCTCTTTTATTTCTTCGTAAGGTAGCACGGTCCTCTGTAAGCACAATGATGTTAGGTTTGTAGGGTTTTGGTGTTTTGGCTTTGATTGGAGCATGCAGATCCATGGTTATTTTTTTTTCTAGCTTGTATTTCATTTTATGTTTTTTTTAGAAAACCACTCTCTCCTGATGAACCATTGAAAATAAAAATGGGGAAATACGTGTTTAGTGATTTGAACAAATGAGAAATATTGAGATAATAAACACTGTTGTTTGTTGAATCATCATTTGAAAATAAGTGTGGAGCAACATTGTCTAAATAAAAATAAAAATTAGCGAAATCATTTGGAAAAGGAACTCTGTGTCAGCTTGTCAATTGAACTTTGACTCATCAGAAAATGAAAAGTAACTTTGAACTAAATGGTTGGCGCATCAGAGGACTATTCCCATTCTTATCTAATTAAACATTGTGTCTGTGTGGCAGCCACACATTAGGGGAACTACCTCTGCCAGACAACCAACCAAACAAAACAAAAATACATTTTTTTAGTGGAATTGCCAAGGGACAGCTTTGCCAGGCTGCAAACTGTATTCTTAAACAGGTCCATGGTGTGGTTGAAACAGGAATGGAAGTGGTTTGCCAGGTCCTGAAAATGATTGCTGCTGACCAGAGAGCATGCTTTGAGCGAAGCCAGAAATGTAGGCTTCAGTTCCTCATGTATCAGTTTGCGTTTATTACGGACTAGTATTGGACTCATTTTGGCAGAGATAGATAGAGATTAGTCATTAGAGATAATTCAGTAGTACCCTATTTTGGTGATAATATAGTGTTAGCTTATATTGACAGTAATTTTAGTGGTATTGTGTAATACATCGTGTACTGAAAGTATATTGGATTTTCCCTTTGTGCTTCATTTCATGCATCTGTTGGTCATTTTTCAAGGGAAAGGAAAATCGTAAGGGTTTGATGTTTATAACAGAGCGCTAAAGCATGTGTCATTTTACCACCAAAGCTAAAGTAGCAGACAGGAAGAGCTTATATATATATATATATATCTGCAAGTTAGGAAGGTGTGTTTATGTGCTTTGAATGCGCTTTTCTCTGCATGCTGTGAAGAGAAAGCAGTGCCTCAGAGCACATAGGTTACTGAATGTACATAAGTCAGTAACACGGGTTACATACAATAAGTGTCATTCTGAATAAACTCACTGGGTTCCCTAAAGGTGCCTAGTCCACAGAGTACCTGCAGACAGCCAAAAATGGGTCACAATTACAATGAGGGATAGTTTGTTCTATGATGGGGCGATAGTATAAAAGGCATGCTCACCACTATACCACAAAAATAAGGTAATTCTAGAAATACCACCAAAAATAAGATACCACTAAAATTACTGCCAATATAAGCTAACACTATATTATTACCAAAATAGGGTAATACTGAACTATCTCTAATGATAAGGCCAGTTTACTATGGTAAGAAAATACAGCCAAGTCCAGAATTTACCCCAAAAGGACAAAAACCCCTACAGTCCATGGTGTGGATGAGCCAGGAATGGCAGTGGTTTGCCAGGTCCTGAAAATGATTGTTGCTGACCAGACAGTATGCTTTGAGCGAAGCCAGAAGTGTAGGCTTCAGTTCCTCATGCATCAATTTGCATTTATTACGGACTAGTATTGGACTCAGGTTGGGAGAGAGAGCTATGGGTGATTTGGTGAGGGGGAGATTAAAGTGTATAAAGAAGTGGTCTGACCAAGGTGCTGTAGTAATGGACAAGATATCAATGGTGGCGTTGGCCGTGAGTATCCAGTCCAGGATGCACCCTTTGGTGTGGTATGGGTAGGTGAGTCAATCAATTGGGATTCCTGTTCCCTGCACAGCTTCTTGTTACCTGCCCTCAGAAAGGGACAAAGAGAAGCTACCCTCAGGGCTAAAGTCCTTCTGGCAGCAGCAAGGATAGCATGGCTGGGGGAATGTACATGATCCTTTCAGAGCTGGTCTGGGCTCACAGGGATGACACATGCGTGATATAAAATTGCTGTGGTTGGTATAATTATGAGAGATGCTAGCCACCATAACTCAAACTAATTCGAGAGACAGGGCAGGAGTTAGCCAACCATTCTCATTATACTTTCTTGTACAGCAGGCCAATTTACCCACTGGTCCAAAGTCTCTGTAGAACAGACACATTTGTAATAGTATTAAAAAGATGGTAAAAGACATGTGTCCGGTTGTCCCTTTTGCATAGGTCTACTGGTATTTTGTCAGCGTCTGAAGCTTTGCCACTTTTTTGTGACTCTCTTGCAATGCAGATTTGATGTCACACATTGTGAAATGTAATACAGATGGGAGAGTGACAGAATCTGTGTCATTTGCATAATTTACCCAGTCCAAAGATTATATTGATTCAGTGCACAGGGTTTGAAAGTGGCTAAGTCAGGTGTTTTTATAGATATTTCCTTGGTTGGTATGTTTATTGTCTTAGCCCCATTGGTGAAACCCTCTGCAGACCCACATTTCACAGAAACCCTACCCTAGCGTCTCTCCTTCCACATTATTCAAAGGTTCTTGAGTGGGTGATTTTAGACCACATCAATTAGTATCTTGATTTAATGGCCTTGCAGAGCCACTTCAATCTAACCTTCTGTAGTAAAGAGTTCATCAAGACTGTTATGTTATGATGATTTATTTCACACACCATTGCCATTTGCATGGTCTCCAGGTACTCATGTGGCTCTGTAAGAAAAGTGAGTGGGGTTGATTAATAAGGGAAGAGGGAGAGGATAGGGGTTGTGCTCTTCTGTTGATGCTTGCAGAAGCAGGAGGAACTGGTGTCTGTGTGTGTCAGCTTTCTGTGTGCGCTTTGTTGTATGCACTGGGCTTGTTGTGTCTGGAGGGGTAGCATCCAGTGTCTGGGTTGTTTGTTGTTTGCAGTTGTTAGGTCTTGTTTAGTTAGCAGTGGGTATGTGTGTTTTGTGTGCAGTTGTGCTGGTCCTTGGGTGTGTGTAGTATTTGGGAGGTATGCAGAAGAAGAAAAAAGAAAGGAGGTTGTTAGTTGGTTTCTATTTGCCTCTAGCTGTGTGGTTGCTTTATTGTTGGTTCTTTAATCCGTATTGTCCCATGTTTGCTTTGAGTCCAGGGTATGGTATGCTTGTCTCGATGAGTTGAATATCCAAGTTTTCAGTAATTCTTTGAAAGTTATGTGATCTTCCGTCATTCTTATTTCTGTTAGTAGTGAGTTACATAGTTTGGCTATCAAATAGGATAATGTGTGTCCTCCAAATATCCTTTCTCATAGTGTTTTGATTCTATTTGGATGTCGGTGCTCGATCTTAGGTTTCTTCCTTATGCATGTCTGCAACTTTCTTTCTAATGCTCACCACTCCAAAGTCTCTTCTATACACATGCTGTTGGACCATTCTGCTGCTTTTGACACTGTCAACTACTCCCCACCTCACTTTCCAGCACATTAGGTTTAGCAAATGTGGTGTTTCCTGGATGGCCTCCCATCGGGAAGGTTGTTCCTTTAAAATATCTTGGGCCTCGCAAACCTCTGACCCCATCTGTTCCATGTCAGCTTCCTCCAAGGATCAGTCCTTAGTCCACTGCTCTTCACCCTCTATGCCTCTGCCGTAGGAAGATCTATATAAAGAATGTGTGCCAGAGAAAAAGCAGGAGCGGGTCCATTGCATTGGGATAAATACATTGAGGCAAAAACTCAAGTTCAGGAGAACAGTAATAGGATGTAGACAATTGCTCCACTGATTGATAGAGCAAACTGAATTTAGGCAGAACTTCCCGTTTTTGGGTATGGCACTAGAACATAGAAAGTTGTTCTGCCGCTTAGTAGAGTAAAACGGTTGAGGTCCAGTTTGTGAGCACAGTACTTGGATGTAGAGAGTGGCTCCAATGGCCGGAAGAGCCAAATACATTGGCTGGACCTTCAGTGAATCCAAAGTTGTTATTAATTGGACTGAAGAAGATAAAATTACATAGAGTGGGTTGTGAATGTGGTACTAGGATATTGACAGAGGCTCTATTACATGTTAGAGCCAATCAGATTGTGTAGTCCTTCTGCTGTGAAGCTCCACAAGTCTCAATGGCAGGTCCAGCGGTTCCAGTTCAACAAACACTGAGCCGCTCAATTTGGGACACAAGATATAGCACAAATAGAGTGAGGGTTAAAGGAAAACAAAATCTTTACTGGTACAATGCATTCAAGTGCCTCAGTGTATCTGACAAGTCTCAGGGTTGCATCATCATGGAAGTTTGTTTATTAGCCACTACTGTCAGAGTCAGTCACCACTAGCATCCAACGGCTAATGGAACTCATTTAGATGGCCACACTGATCGATTACCAAAGCACAAATGCAGTGGATCATATTCAGTACCTAGTTGGTATATGCTGAGTACATAGTGGCTCATTACAAGTTTGCAGTTAAAACAGTTGTTATTCTGCCCTGGCACTTTAACCGTTACCGCTGGGATGACCGACAGAATTACTGCTGTATCTTGACCCGGAGGGCACGTGCACCTCCCCCCAGCAGAAAAGGTAATACCGTCTGGCCTTCTTAACAATGACAACGGCCATCGAGCAGTAATACCACCAAAACCACGGCATTTCCTCTTGCCATCCAATCCCCATCCTTTCACAGCAGAAAAAGACATGCCTCCCAGAACTCTGGCTGCAGAAGCCCAAGTTAATGGAGACATAGCTCACTGCACTGGCCAATGCAATTGTAGGAGCAGGCAGGGGAAGACCTCTGCACAGAGGAAGATGGTCATATGGGCCGACATCATGGCAATGGTGATAGCAGTGGGCACTGTTCCTCATGACACCAAGGACTGCATCAAGCAGAGCGGTGATTTAAAGGTGAGGGTCCGCAGTCTCATTGCCCGACACAGGAGCAAGAGTGCTGCCACAGGTGGCATAGTGGAACCCCTCAACCTCATGCCTTCGGAGAGATGGCCAGCTCTATTCTCCACATGTAGTGTTTAGAGGGAATTGGAAACACTGAGGCCAGAGCAGGGTCCCACAGTGATGGCGGTAAGTCTATCTGAACCCATGTACATGTTAATCCAGTGTCCAAAAAGATGCATCCCCGAGCAGAGATGTACACAATGGGCAAGGGAATGGGTCAACACATGGCAATCACAGCACATGCACAGTGAGAACACACATGTGCCAGGAGAGTTGGGGAAATTTAGCAATGCCCAAGCACTGTAGGCAAAACATGCAAGCCAATTTATGGACACATTAGAAGCACCCATATGTGCCATAACATCCCACATCGGGTAGTGATGCCCTAAAAAACAGACAACAAGCCATTTTGGCAGGCCAACAGGCAATGTGCACATGCATGCACCATGTACACCCTCAGTAGGCATTACCACAACCTAGTAGTAGCAGCACTCATTGGACCAATACCATCCATGACAATCATACAAAATGTGCAATTCTCTAGAACACACACAATGTTGCATGAGTGTCTTGCAAGCCTGCAGACATGTCTGCAAGTGACTGAATGCATGTTATTTTATTCCCAACATGGACCGTGATGAGGCAGGACCCTCCACTGCTGGCATATCATCCACCTCTACCCCTGCCCAAGCCAGACCACTTGCCAGCGGGAGCAAGCAGCAGAGCAGGGTGGCAAGGCCAACACCACCATCCCCACCACTACCAACACCTGCCTGACCACCACCTACTGCTGCATTAGAAACTCCAGCATGTCTGGAGGAAGTCACCATCGCCGTGACAGTGCTCAGTGGCCCCTCCACCATCCAGGCAGGTAGCACAGCTCTCACTGAAGCTGCCACTGCCATGCCACAGCCAGCACCTGTCGTGGGAGACACTGCTGTTGTCCCTGCACTGATGGTAAATCATCAGGGTTCCAGCACGCATTCCCCTCCATCACAGGCTGTGTAGCCACCTGTCCATTGTGGCAGGACCAATGTCCATTCCACCAATGAGGATGAGAGGGATGAGGAGGAGCATGACATGGGCTTTGCATCACCATGTTTCAGTCCAAACGCTCCACACAGCCCACCACCTCTGCCCGTGCCCACTATGTCGACTGTATGGGTGAGAATAGATGCCATCCATGGAGGCATTGGTGGACTAGCAGTTCCAATAAATGCAGGCCTTGCATGACCGCCTGCCAGGTTGTGGCCACAGGATGTCCTATTCACTCGGCTATGCCACGGCTGCCATGACCTCAGTGGGACAAAGAGTGAGTGAGCACACAAGGGCATCCTTAGCCCCTGCCCAGGCACTTAACCAGTGCATGCAGCTCACTCTGCAGTGTATCAGGGCCCTGGGGACAGAGCCCTCCACCTCTGTGACCTCTACAGAGGGATCCCAACCCAGCACCCTAAGGCACTGCTCACAGTGCCACCTCTCTGGCAAGGAGCCGGAGCAGGCCCCCATGCTCAAGAGGCACAGAAAGTAACTGTTGGACACTGCAAAGGTGTTTTGGGGAGTTTTTTTGTGAGGGTTTCTGGGGAGGGTGCTTTGAGTGGGTGTTTGGGGAGGGGGAGGCTATTTTGGGAAAGTTTGTTTCACATTTCGACATTAAATAGTTTTTTACTTGAAGCAATGCTAGGACATTTCATATTGTGCGCAAGTGTTTAATTTATGATGTGACTATATACATAGGTGTGTGGCAAGTGCATATCAATGGTTATCAAAAGAAATTGTGAGTCAGTTCTTGCCGAAAAAGGCATCTATCCCTACTCTTTTCCCGCTCATTCTATGGCAGCACAGCACATGCAGGTACTGAGTCCTCCTGGTACTGAGTCCTCATCTGGGGGTGGCATGTCGTCATCAGGGGGCAGGAGAACATTCGACCTGATGCAAATGTTGTGCAAGGCAAGAACAATTTGTCTGACCTTATCTGGCCTGTACATCAGGTGACCATCTGTGGTGGCTGTGGATTTCACACTGGTGTCATGAGCCATGGAATCTGGGGGTATCGACAAGTCACCTGCAAGGGCAAAGTCTATGGGTGTACGTCACAGTGCATTGTGAATGTGTTGCCTGTTACAACGGCATGTTAATTGACAGTCTGTGCATGCATTTCACAAGTATTGTTACACAACATGATTTACCATTCCAGTCCTTGCACATGGAGTCATTCACTCTGAGGGTGCATTTGCTCTGTCGTGGTACATCTTGCACACAGCTCAAAGCCAGCACTCATCGTTTTCAGTGTCTGTGATTGAAAGGGCAGCATGCCATGGTGCATGTGTTGGGCCTGTGCGTTGCTACAATGCTCGTGCCCTGATTGCTGTTTGGTTATACTTCTGGAGTGGTCTGTGCCCATTCCATGATGGATTAACATCCAAGGTCACCTGAGTACATGGCATGACACCTGCCAGTGTCAAATTACTTGTTTGCAGATTAGAAGCATGTCATTCCATCTATAGCAGTGGTCTTTCAACTTTTTTCATACCAAGCCTCCCCTTTGAGTTCAGATAGTGTTTGTGGGCTCCATAGGGATTAGCCCTCCCCTTCTATGAGGCCCAAAGGATGTCCGGGGGCCCAGTCTCTTCATAAAATGCTATGATTTTGTAATGCTTCAATATTCTATATCAATCAGTCACCTCAATCCCTTTTTCATATTAAGAACAGTCACCTTGATCCTTTTGTATATTGACAACAGTCATCTTAATCCTTTTGAGTAGATTGTGGCCTCCCCCACCCCTGGATAAACTTATGACACCCCTAGGGGAGCAAGCCCCCCAGTTTGAAGCCCACAGATGTATAGGGATGTGTAATGGTGCATTGTAGTTCCTGTGCATTATGGTTCATGTAGTCCAATGGGTGTGTAGCTAGCCTGGTGGGCAAATATGTATTGGCCATTTACTGCACCATTACCACTCATGTTCTAATCCTGTGGGTTGTAGTCTGTCATGTTCACAGTGTGCGGTACAATTCTGCATGTACAGGGCCTTTGGAGGGCATGCAATCTACATTTGTGGTAATTCCCCCTCACATAGCATGTACATTTTGTTGGGAAAATAGTGTGATGGCACTTTTACTCACACAATATCCAGGTCCATTGCCCTCTGTGCCTATCCATACATCATGTCAATCTACTGTTTTACACGACCGTGGCATTGTGGGTGGAACCAGGGAAGCGGGCACAGCAGTGTTTGATGGTGAGGTCAAGATCACATGTGGCGTGGACATGGAAATAGTTGTACTGCTTCTGGGTGCAGAATACCTCTTCCAATGCCTGGGGTGCCACCAACTCCACATAGGTGCAGTCCAGATATTCAATACCATTGGGCATGTGGGCTGATGCGTAAAAGTTTGCCTTCATGGTGTTCACCTTTGCCGGGGTGGTGGGTAGGAAGATGTACCATGAGACATAGCGCAGGAGTGGTTCCAGCACCTGCATGAACATTTTAGGAAATGTGGGCTGGGACATGTCCTGCAGTGTGCCAACAGTGTGTTGGAATGTGCCACTTGCCAGGAAGTGCAGGACTGACACAAGCTTCACCAGTGCTGGTATGGCCGTCCTTCTGTTGATGCTGCTTCCAATGTCTCCCTGTTCAGCCAGTACAGGGTGAGTAGCTGGCTGTCTGTCAGGGTCCAGGGGGAGGGCCAGACCCAGGGTACGGGCGATTTGCCTTGCATGACGTCTCCTCCCCACCTCCTTCTCTCCTCCGGTTTCTGTACCCTATGTTGCTCTTCCAACACCAACAGCTCAATGCAGAACTGAAGCAGCCGCGTGTCACAGTGCAAAAAACAGTGGCAGCATGATGGTGTTGGAAAGTGTGTTTGGGGAAGGTGTGGCCCTTATGTAACCTTCCTGAGTTCATTGGGTGCACCTGTGGCCTTATTCCCATCACTTGTATACATTTACCTCATTTACCGCCACCTTTCAGGCGGATGTAGCTCCGCTGTGTTTTTGGTGGTTTTACTGCCCAATCTTGTCAGTGTTACTGCCATCTTCCCAACTTGCAATACAACACTAATACCGTTTTAATACAGTCAGCGGTATTACCATCAATGGTAATATCATTGGCAGATTTTCTTCCTACGGTGTTACCATCGACAATATTGTGATTCAACGGTATGGTAAAAGTAGCAGTAACTGCATTACCACCACTTTTACCATTTACTGCCGGACTCATAAAGACCCCATAGTCGTTAACCATCTGGTGCACAGTGGGCTCACTGAATTCTTATGAGGACAGCAAGCAAGACTGGCAGAGGAGTCTGTCCCACAGCCTACTACATTTTTCCAATGAATTAAAGATCATCATTGTGCCCCCTGAACTAATGTCAGAAGTTAAGGAGTTATTTTGCAAATTCAAATAATCTTCATTGTAGTGGTGGAACCCTGTTCTGTCTTGGTGATCTCTGACATTTGGTGTTCTCTTACTGTTCCATCAAAGATGTCAAATGTCTACTTAGAGCATTCTTATGCAAGGTACTATACCCTCTTGTGAATGACAAACACCTTTGCTTTCCCCATCCTCACGTACATGATGTTTGAAAGTTAACACCTTCACTTCCAATTGTCTGTCAAGAAAATTTGCAGGGGGTACTCCATATTACACTTTGTAGCACAAATATGGATCTTATCAGAAGGTTGAGAGCATTTTCGGTAGCAGCTGTTCTGCTTCAGCAGCAATAGGCGTTCCATGTTCAATTATTATTTTGGCTAGAATCCTAAAAGCTACATCAGTAGCAGCACCGCACACATCTCCGCAGCCAGGAGAGCATCCCACTGGCTGCCTTTCAGAGATTGTGTTCCATTTAAAACCTTGGCCATAACCCATAAACGCTTTTCCAACACAGCAGCTCCATATCTTTCACAGAAAATAGTGAGAGCCTGCTCCTCCACATCCACAAGAACTCTATATGCCCATCAACTCATACAACCTAAAGTCAGGCATGCCAAAGCGAGAGGCACCTGTTTCCCTTTCATTGCAGCCAAAAGTGGAATTCCCTGCCGCCCACCCTAAGAGGCGGACAATCCTATTGGACATTCTGCAAAGCCCTAAAAACCTGGCTGTTCGAATAGGCAGACCTGCAACATTCTTTTGATAAGTCTCTTGAATGTACATGATTTAATCCTGCATTACCTGAACATCGTAATACAACTGAATGTATCTAGACAATCAAAGAAACAGTGACAGGTATCACTGAATGTATTTGTTGTTTACACCTGCACTACCTGCATATTGCAATATGACCGATTGCATGTAGCGGTTCACTGTAAAAGCACTGCGATTGTTTGTGCGCTTTATAAATGACAAAAATAAATACATAAATAGTGAAGTAGTGTACAGTGTGACCCTTTCAAACAGCTGCACTAAAGCAAAAGCAATATCTAACATGTGTAGGTGTTAGGTATGCCCTGTCCATTTTCCAACTCTGGTTATTTCACTAGTCAGCCACTGCATAGCTTTGGTTTGCAGATGGTTGTGAGGGAGGTGATGCCACAATTTAGGCTACCTAGTATATGTTAGTGTAGCAGTGGTTTGATAGAGTGCATTGGGTTCAGACCTTCTCGGTCATCTATTGGCGGGTATTGCTTCTGGATTGGGCCACCACAAGATGCAGTAGATGGACAAAGAACATTACTTGCATGGATTTGACTATCCTCAGTACAGATACATTAGACTTCTTGTCTGCTTCATCAAAGCCCATTTCAAACTATGTGAATTAATTTATAATGTACCTAATACCGGGTTGAGCCCATAACATGGTCATAAAAACATGGTATTGAAGTCATTGTGATATTGGGCTGACTCAGAATTTCCCAGTTGGGATCAAGAAGGTCAAGAAGCATTAAATCTGTTGTCCATTGTACACCAGTTGTCAATCAACAGACAAAGGGCTCTATCAAAGCCTTGTCAGTATCACCGCCAGCGCAAATAGTCTTACCTCTACTCAGTCCAGCACAATTTGCACCAGATTCCAAGTAGCGGTAAGGCAGTAAATTCCCATTCCCCATTGTTGTGGGCACTATTAGGGCCGGCGCAATTAGCGCCACGCTAATAGTGACGAAAAATGGGCAGGAAGCAGGGTTTTACCACCAGCAAAAAGCTGGAATTGAAATTCCTAACTTTCCACACAACTCATAACAGGGACAGCCCTTAAATGCAGCGGTAATGGCGGTACTGCCTCATTTAAGGGCTACCACCCAATTCCTGATGAGGCCCAAAGTATTTTGTGTGATATCTTCTAAATCTCTCAAAGGCCTCAGGTATGGAGGACTGGCGACTTTATGGGGAAAAAAGTTGTCGCCATGCTTTTAAATTCGAATGAAAAGATGGTGTTCCAAGAGGAAACGTGGAAATCTGTGAATGTGCGAAACTCTCTGGCGTAATGTTGATGACTGGTGGTACAAATTTGCCTATTGACTGTAGTGGAAGGGTGGGAGGCTAGGCTGTCACCTTTTCCTTTTACCAAGCAGGTGGGTGTTCCATCTAATTTTGGCGCACATGGAAGAGGTGCTAAATTGAATACTCAGTCCCCCTTGGGGGGTGGGATATTAAGTAGGTGACAAACACGTGCTTGTTGACGTTCTACTCCACACGTATATTTTAGGGCAGACACAGGCTGCTACCTCACATTTTTCGGCGGTTCTGCTCGGTGTGCTCTGTATTGGAAGTTGGAATTTGTGTGGGTGCCATGGTAAATGGGATTTTCGTTCAGGCATACAATAAATGGAGTCCTATGGAATCGACTTTGGTTTCGCACCTGTCAAGGGCAGGCAGGTCGATTAGGAATACCTTGTAAAGGCCTCCTACAAAGCGTATTTGCGGTGTGTACTTTTCCACAAGACGGATTTCACAAATAAAAGAGCAAAAGCGAGTTGTCCTATTTTTTACTCTTTCCTTGACCAGTTTGAGACGTGAACATTTAAAATTACATGCAGGTGACCCCGCATCATGTAAGTGCTCGACTTATTTGCTCCCTGCGTGACATTTTTGGATTTTTTAAAAACAAGACCAGCCATGCACGAAGAAAAATAACGTTTGACACAGCAATTTGTCTCCATCTAAACTATTCACAGCATGTTCACCCGGAGTGTGCAAAGTGAAGAAATAGATATGTGTGCTGCAGGCTGGCCCAGCCAGTATCCACTCTCTGCATACACTGCGATATGTTTGCTCTATCACCATTTAGCCTTACCCAAGCGCGTTTTCCCTTTCCTGCTGACAAAGCAGAGGTCCCAGCAATTAACTTAATATAGAAATGAATCATCATTAACCACTGATGTCACTCAATATATGTGGGCCATGAATGCTCCATTCTAAACCTTCCAGCCATCACCTCTTTGTTTTTGCTTTGTCACTCTGAGTGGGACGGGGGTGCCCAGACGTAGGCCCCGTGCCTGCTGGGCCTAGAACCCAAGCTACTCCTCACTGATGAGGCCCAACAAGGCTGAAACATGTTTGGGGATGCTTGTGGTCTCCTGCAGAAGGGATGTGATCTAGCAGATCGGGATGCACTGTCCCTTTTGGGGTGGAGCCAAACCTGATTTGCATATGGTCTCTCCCCTTCTGTAATGGCTTGGCAGGCGAAGAACTATGGTCTGGAGGGTTACCCAGAGCAATGCCCGTGGTTATGATTCATTCTAAACCTTCCAGCCATCATCTCTTTGTTTTTCCTCTTTGTTTTTGCCATGAATGCTCCACGCCACCAGCCTCTTCAATAGACTGCCTGTCATTTGTCCCTCAGTAAACAGTTTGCTCCCTCTCACTCTAGTTCCACAGTGCTCTTCCCATTGATAAATGACACCAAACAAACCACTTGCAGACTCCCCTGCTACTCCATAACCATGTCTCCTAAAGCACATCCCTTTCAAGTCCGAGTGCCTGTGACTGGGACCAGCAAGAGTCAGAAGAGAACAGCAAGAGTGCACCATGTGCACCCCTGAGCAAGCTATCTGATTCCCGAATACAGAGAATTAAGTAGCTAGTCCACATGGTCCTACTGGCAAGTGAAGGGGAAAAGCAGCGACGGAGGTGGAGCAGCCCGGGTGATGAAGGTCAATTAATGGAAGCAGAGCCAAAACAAAGGGAGGTGAGGAAATGTTTCAGCACCCAGTCACCACACTCTACATGACCATATGGAGGACAGACAGAGCAGGGAGTGCGAGGGAAGATGGTAGGGACAGGAAGAGAATGTACATGATACATATCAGAATTAAGGAGAGTGGTGAGAAGAATAATTGTGAAAACCCACTGCACCAAAGTGGTGGATGATGTATCTCCTTTCAGCATAACCAACAAGGTGAATGGTTATAGAGTAAAAACCTAAAATGCCCCTGCAACCGGAATATACTGACTTACATTTAGCAATTAACAGAAAGGATTTGCAGAGGGACAATAATAATATGTAGACACTTAAGCGCTGGTGCCTGATAAATTAATGAACACCCATACAGTCTGGTTTGGTTCTATGCACAAGTCCCACATGAATGACATACAGCACTAAGAGTATTTTATTTAAATTTGCGTATTTACATAGGACTAGTTTGCTGCCTTGGAAAGGCAATTATGGGTGAAACAGTTCTTCTACATGTTATCATAGATATCTTTTAATTGTGTACACTTTGTTCGTGAACGTTCGGTCGTCATATATTTGAAACGTTTAAAAAAAATGGGGGTCCTCCTTGCATACACCCTGTAGCCAACACCCCTCACCTCCTTGTTGAGAGACAGGTGACTACATCATCCATAACTATGGCCCCTCTCGCGGCCAATATCATAGTGGTGAGAAACGTAATTCTTTAAGGCAACCATAATACTACAAACTGATCATAGAATCACGCATATGCATCCATTATACATGAAGCGTGTATGCACTCGCCATGAAGAAGATACACTAGATCAAATATGCATTTACACATAAATAATATTAACATTGCAACCATAAAGACATGAAGAATACTAACATAAGCTGAATGCAACATGGATGACACACAAGAATGGCAAACTAACATAGAAATGCAACAGTAATGGATAGGCATCTTTTCTAAAAATGGAAGTTGCATCACACTTCTAAGTAAATGAAAGGCATCAAGGCTTCACAAGAATTCAAAATGCTGAAATAAAAAATATAAAGATCATTGCAGAGAGCAGAATATAGCTCATAGCCTGAGCCCAGGTTACTAATAAATTAGGTAGGGCCCACGTGCCACAGAGAATTCCCAGGACTCAAATGGAATACTCCCAAATTAACTATAGCCTGGAAAGGTACAACTGACCATAAGGAACCAAGTGCAGGATAATTATTAGGCAGAAGACCATATGAAGAATAAGCTCAAGAGATTCCCCAGAGGTAGAAGATACCATAACATTTGTATCAATATTAGCTAAAATACTTGTAAATGTTGGGTGAATTCATTCTAAATGTGGTCCTCTCAATGTGTGACCCCTAATTGAAGAACACTGTCTATTCATTAGCAAGAAACACAAATAAGACACCTGCCTCAATCCTTGTGCATCTTCCCAGACAAGAGGCACCACACACGGTTAACTACAAAGGCAATCCCCCTGGCTCATGGTCTAGAGAGAAGGGATGGTGTTTTTGCGAATTGAATAGAGGCAGCCCATCGAACTCCCTCCCTTTATTCACATCTGGCCCATGTCTTGATGACCTGTCAGTTGTCCATGGTTGGTCATGATAAAGCCAACCAATCAAAACCCCTGATGACAAGCTGCCCATTACGTATTGCGCCAACCAATAAAATATCATAATAATTATGTATTTTTGTTGTTATCAATTTAGAAGTGGTTTTAGGAGGAGCCATCAGTTACAGCACTTTCCAATGAGAAGTTCAACCCATATAGAAAATGTATATTGTCAATTACCCTAACCAATCCCCTCATCCCGAAAGTTTTGTATTAGGATGTCGTCACTCGGATGTGTTGTTGGTATAGAAAGCCTTGTTTTATATGAGAGCTCTGAGAGCTGGGACCCTGTTGCTTGTCTGCTGCCCCACTTTATATTTTGTGTTTATAAAGCTGCGTTTTGCTTTTCACTTTGACTATTTCCGTTATTGATTCTAAAGTTTTCTGACTCCTCCTCTGCACAATATTTGGGTTCTCCCAGGCTGTCTTATCATCCTCACTCCCATCAGCCCACCTCACTACTATATGAACCCCATAGACACATGTATTATATGGCGGCAATAGTTGCCTCATAGTTAAGGTGAGTCGGACTCCCATAGGAACACCTTAAAATTATATTGTTATTAACTTTGGATTCGAGTAACAGATTTGACCGAAATTTTGAAAATTATTATGGACCTGCAGGCCACAACCCGGCCCGACTGCAAAGATTTGTAAAGATACATTAAAAAATCGTTATTAAAAAGACCAAAACGAATGTTTTGCCAAAGTTGCGGCCTAACTTCCCATTCATTTTTCCATAGACAAAGAAGGTACATTTTTGCCAAAGCGCAAAGCCTAAACTGCTGGACAGATTTGGACGAGGTCTGAAACAATTTGGGCACGAAGCTTTAACTCACGATCCATTCTTAATTTGTGATTATTCCTTGCAGTAGTTATTTAAATATTTGACGGAGAAGGGGTTGCCCCCTTCTCAAAAATAGATAGCAGTATCTCGGATTTACCCAAAATGGGGTGCTTTTAGAAATGAAACAGCCACCATCTTGTTTTTCTCTCGATTTGAGAGGTATTCCAGGCTATAGCCGAAGATATGGGAAAATGAAACGCAGGAAAAAAGCCATTTGAAGGTAAAAAAACATGAAAATGTCATCAGCCTAGAGGTGGGGGGTGGCTAAAGGGCACCAAGTGAAATATGGGAGTTGGATGGGGTTTAGGGACTGAGTTTGCAACACAAAGCTTTATGTAGCCTCAGCAGTAGTCACAAATAGCCAACATCTCAAAGCAAACTGTGTCACAGAAACAGTGTGTGTTGTGGGGGGAGAATGAGAGAGTAGGGGAGGTGAGTAAGCCATCTAAAGAGTGAGGGCAGCAGTTTTTCTGATATTCGCTGCTATAAAGGACAATTGATAGTCGAGGGTATGTGTAGTTCAATACCCGCAGATACAAATTATTTTTTTCAAGATATTTCTACAGCTATAGTGATGTCAGGGGTGAAAAATCAATGCCCATGGTTTAGCCATGTCCATTGACACAATTGTCATCCAGGTTTCCCATCCATGCAGTAACCAGGACAGGCCCTGCTTTGGTTCAAAGTGAGGAAGGGGACAGCCTCCTCAGGCCATCTTGCCCCAAAAATAGCCAGACTTAGAAGACCACTTAGAGAAACTGGCCGGCCGTTTCCTTGCTTTAAAGATAAGTAGTGTCAGTCCTGGTTACTGCATGGATGGGTGGCATCCGCATTATTTATTTTTAAACCCTGCGACTGTCAGTCCTTGAAAGTTTTGCACTCAGAGACAATTTTTTGCCTTTTGCTGAATTCCGTTCTGGTATTTGTAGTCTACCAGTCAATAATAAAAATATATATATTTTACAGCTCCAGTGGGTTTCCCATTCCTTCAGTAACTGGGACGAACCTTGTTTAGTGTTGGGAAGTGGGTGACCATGTTCTACCCTGTGGGCCTGGGGCGAGGGGAGACAGTTGTATGAACCTACCCCAATATAATCAACCCACATAATGTAGTCCCAGGCGCAAGCAAGACTGCCATTTTGTATAGATGTTAGTGAATTCTGTGTAGATGTTAGTAACCATAGTTTGGAGACAACATTTCATGCACTAGTCCCTAACTGTGAGGCAAGGGACATCTCCAGCCATGCCCAAGCACCTGTGAGGACAACTGACACCCTCAACTTCCATAAAGCTCATTCAATGTTCTAGAAGTGTTGAAAAGATGTTTTTCAATACAGAAGGAAAGTGCCGTACAAGGCCGCGATCATAGACCGGCGCCTGGTGTGCATGTTATCTCACACTTCCCAAAGCATGACCCAGCCCCTCCCCAGGCAACCACGAGTTATAGCCCATATAACTGACTAAACCTCAAGATCACTGAATTCCATGGCACCAGCTGCCCATTGATAACCAACCCCAAAGTACCAAGTCCTGAAATGTTCAAAGAGGATGAACATTGCACGTCTTTGAGCGACAATTGTATGATTTGTATTGCGAGGTGCTGGGAGGTAGACATCATAGTTCAAAATGAGGGTGGAGACCTTGGAGCCAGATGGCGCAGAAGGGAATGAGTGAAATGTTTGTGTGGAGGTTAGAGTGCCCCTGAACCTCTTTTTTGCTGGTCTTTGCCTGCCAGGTGCACAGTATCATTATAAAGTAGCATTGTGATAGGAGTGTAGATAATTTGTTCTTTGACCTTCGTCTGTGAGAGGAAGATGATCTCTGTGGCACCCACGTGATGGAAGACAGATGGACTGGGCTGGTACTAATGATCTGGCATCCATTATGGGGCAGGCAGATCCTGTATAGGCGCACACCAACCAGCCGAGCAGGTTTGTATTGTATGTAGTGCATCACTATGACAATGGTCTCCTCTTAAGCCTTTGCTTGTACCCTTTTTTGGCAGGACATTCTTAGCAGCAACATTCTTTGCTGTTGCTCTCATCTGTGTGTGAGATTAAAACTTGTTATCCTTAAAAGATCAACTTGGGCCTCTCTTCCCTAGTGGTGTGAGCTTTCGGGGGCGCAATGTTGACTAATAAATGAGCCCCCTTTACAAGACCACTTAGAGAAACATGGCCTAAGGGGCTGGATCCTTCCTTACTTTGAAACAAAGCAGGGCCAGTCTCGGTTACTGCATGGATGGGAGACAGTCCGCAGTCCTGAATGCTGTGTGTTTTCTAGGTTTTAAATATCTCATAACACATGGCATCCACATTCTTTTTTTTAAACCGTACTACTATCAGTCCTTGAAAGTTTTACACTAAGAGACAATTTTTTTGACGTTTGCTGAAATGCATTATGATATTTGTAGTCTCTCAGTCAAGATGGCGGCAATAATGCTCCAAGTTTACACTTGTTTGCCTAACCTAGTTCTATAAGGATTTATTTATTTGAGTGACACTATGGAATGTGTACTTTTCAAGTTATCTTTAAAAAGCAGAGTATTGTTGAAAGCCAGACATGAAGGTGAGGAGGGGAAATGATCAGAGGAAAAGTAAGTCACAAGTATTTGTGCACGATGTGGCAAGAGAGTTTGCAATCCTGCACACTGGTGCAGTTAATCTTCCCTGATTGTGGCTACGTTTCAGGACACATGTGGGTGAAGAGTGTAACTTTTTTTCAGAGGGCGAACACATGGATTTTTGGAGGTTGTCAAGCTTGCTCAAGTATTTGGCTACCAGGATTTTACTAAGTTTGTCATGTTCCCAGTGCAGACGCTTATCCACAAGACCACGAGCACATGTTTCATATTGGGATTTTGTTTACCAGGGAATATTTCAAACATTGCTAGCTTTAAAAGGTGAGCACCTTTTATACTTTGCCAGCCTATTTATTAGAACATTTCCTCTCTCAGGTTATTTTCCTGGTGTTCATTACTTTTTTAAAAGTCCAATGCTATTATGTCTTGCGCACTTTCTTCTATATTTGTATATTTCACTTTAAGATATACGTTCACTTACTGTGCGTATATTCATGGGTGCAGAAAGTACCTGGGCATATGTTATTCTTGCAGCCAGTCATTTATTTCCTGTTTCTGTGCCTCTTAAATATCGTAAATTGGGGAAGTGTGATGTAACACAACAGTAACCAAGAAACCAGCATTAAAACTAGGGGCTTGGAGCATGCTGCTTAACGAACGTGTGTGGTCCATGGCAAATAAATTAATCTCACTGCGCATTGCCTAAACTTGTCAAAGCCTGCAATCTTTTATACATAACTATACCACTGTCAAAACAGGATTAAATCAGTTTGTGATTAATAAATGTGTTTAAGTGATGGGTTGCAAGTGTTTTAAAATATAGAGTGGCCGTGCCCACCGACCATGGTGGATGGTCATGGCTAAAGGTTATGTAGTTTTCAGCCATGCCCACCATTCGGTCATGGCTAGTGGTCTGGTAGCATTTTAAAATGGAAAGTGGGCATAGCCAAAGGCAGTGCCTACTGACCATGGCCAAAGACAATGCTAATGGTCTTTAAGCATTCAAAAAATCAATGGAATAACAAAACCCTTGAAATTCAAGGAACCAAATGTAGTTGCAGGGACATTAAGGTGAGCAATATAGTGTAACCAAACCTTTGAAATGTATTGAAAAACTTTAGTTGCAGGCACGTTAAGGAGAGAACTTAACACAACAAAACCCCTCAAATTCAGCTAACGTCACCTTAACTTCACACCCCCTGTTGCATAGCCTATGACCACAATGATAATATTACAAATCACATCACTTATGACATCACTAATTACATGTTGTATGACAACACTGATGGCATTACAAATCACATCACTGATGCATCACTGGTGACAGCACTAATTACATTATATATAACTGATAACATCAATAATGGAAGTAGACATAAAAATCATGTATTAGTTAGCTCATGAAAACATTGATTACCTTAATAACAATGTAGGCTGTGGACTTGCCCATGACAAAGGCTGGGGTCACGGGCCAGCACCAAAGGCCATAGCTAGTGGTCGGTTAGTGTTAAAAAATACCAATGTATATGTTAAAAAGCCATGGCTAGTAGCCCATCAATGTTTTAAAATATACAGTGGGCAACGTTGCAAGCTGAAGTCAGTGGCCATGGCTAAAGGCCATAGATAGTGCCCATTAACATGTTAGAATATACAGTCGGCACAGCCAAATGCTGTGACCAATGGCTAGTATTGTGTGGAGACCATGGCTGGTTAATGTATATAATATAGAGTGGGCAAGGCCGAAGGCCGTAACTAGTGGCTGGTTAGTGTTGTATAGTACACAGTAGGCACGGGCAAAGGCCATCGCTTATTGCATTTTATTATTTGAAAATATACAATGGACATGGCCAAAAGATGTACACACTGCTCAAGGTCAAAGGCCATGGCTATTGGCTCATTTTTATGTTAGCATATATAGTGGGCACAGTCAAACATTGTTGCCACAGGCCAGTATTGTGCTAAAGGCCATGACTAGTGGCTGATCAGTGTATATAATATACAGTGGACACAGTTGAAAGTTGTATCCACTGGTAAAGGCCAAAATCTATGGTGGTAGCCTGTTAGTGTTTTAAA
Source organism: Ambystoma mexicanum (assembly GCF_040938575.1). NCBI lineage: Eukaryota > Metazoa > Chordata > Amphibia > Caudata > Ambystomatidae > Ambystoma > Ambystoma mexicanum. The sequence goes on from NC_090932.1 coordinate 811,629,526, forward strand.
CTATTCAGTGCACATGGATGAAGGTTGTGACCACTGTCCATAACTGGAGGCCATGACTAGTACCCAAACATGTGTTAAAATATATTTGCCCATGCACACTCACCATGGCTGAAGGCCATGCTTAATGCCAGTTTTTGTTACAATGTAATGAGTGATGTCATCAGTGATGCGATATGTGATGTCATCATTGAGGTCATAGGCTGTGCAACAGAGGGTGCGAAGATAAGGTGGCTTTATCTGAATTTCAGGGGTGGGTTGGATCTCAAAGGAGGTGATGTCCTTTGTCTTAACATTTGACAAACAATTGTAGTCAGTTGCTGATGATGAGGCAATTCCAAACCAAGGGGGCTCCAGGATTTGACTTGGACAGAAATGGGAGCTTAACTGAATAAACTCCCACCTGGCCAGCAAACAAGCCCAGATACCTCCCTCAGACATCTTTCTTCCTAATTGTCCTGACTCAGGCTTACTAACTTTCCCTTCCTTCAGTGTGTGTAAAGGTTCATTTACTCCGAGACAAATTCTGTTAAAGTCACTCGCAATTAGTACAGAACCGTTAGTGTAGTTCATAGCAACGTCTATCAATACATTTTCCAGCTCATTGATAACATCTTCAATTTCCTCCCTGATTGGATTACAATAGATATTAATAATGCATATGCTCAATAAGTTCCCCGTCTGTGTGGAACCACTTGTTACCAAAATAGCTTCCGATTTGGATACAATGTGTAGACTGTCCCTTGAACGTTCTTTACTGCTGTTAACATCCCTCCAAACGGGTGTCCTTTACTTCCCTTTCTTGCTAACTTGACATCCAAAAGGAACCCATCAATGGTTGGGATAACATTCAACAAGGTTTCCTGTTTTCACACTATATTGAACTCCAGGAAACATGTTCTCATATTAATGTCCAGGAAGCTATTGTAGCCACGAGAGTTTCAACAAATAATTTTGACCTCATGTTTACTTGAAGCCAGGATGATTTCCAATGTTGGTGGTAAGGAAGGAGGTGAGCCATGCCCAGTTGTAGGTTCCTAATCGAATGTGACCATCCGCCATCTTTGGCCATCAACATTACACTTCATATCTATTTTTAATTCATCAGGCGTCCTGAAATCATCAGACACGTCACTTTGACCATTTTGCTCGGGTTTCAATATGTGGGAGGCAAACCACCTTTTTAAAATATTGTCATAATTAGCATAAACCACATTTTTGATTAGTGGAGTGTAAAAATGAACAGCACCTTTTACCAACCAGCCATCATTAACAAGGTCTACCAATTTTAAATCTGTTGAAAAAATCGACTGTAATTCAGGAATCGAGCTGAAGAGTGGCAATATTCTGGATCTGTTTTAAGGTATATCATAGTCTTCTTCACTACTGATTCAAATATTAGTGTCAAAGAGTTAATATTTGGCTTAATAAACTTATGTTTGAACTTTAGGTCCCTTGTGATTTCAACTGTTGCAATCTTTGAAACACCTTCTATATCTGCCACCTCTCTTCCTATTACAGTCAGTCTTTTCATTTGTGGTAGCGCCAGTCGTGAAGGATTGATTATACTCATTACCTCTTGTTCGTCTACATTAGGACTAATGGAGGAGCCAATGACATTTTGTTTTCTATTTAGGTAACAGTATACCATAACATTACACAATGCCACACCAGTTTTCTACCCTACCACTCTGCTTCACATCATCTGCATACCTGATACTTCCCTTGTTTTACCAAGATTGTCCCCCTATACTCCCATCATTTCACCCATTTCATTACAGACCATATGATTCACTTGTAATACCATTCTAACCAGCCCTCGCCTCATCCTTTGTTATATATAGAGCATGTCTTGTACTTTCTCATTTATCCTCATCTTAAGCACCACAATATTGAACATCACCTATTATTCTAACTTAACACAAGTTTCCATTCAAAATTGTTTCTATCCTTGTATTTATGCAGCTGACACCTGGCTGGTGATCATTACCTCACATCTTTAATCCAATTTAACTTGTCGTGGTTAATTGGAAAGCTCCCATGCTTTCTCATTTCTCTCTATTTTTTCGAGTGTTCATCCTCTCATTCTTAAAATAACAGGCTCCCCAGTTGAACATGGAATTTCGGAGATGATGCATGGGCGTGATGACGTCACCACGCAACCACCGCGTCATCGCGCACACGTCATTCCGTTACGTGATGCTCTATAATTATACCGCTCCTAACCAGAATGGCAGGAACCATCGGATGTGAAAGACCAAGGAACCTAGCAGCGGTAAGCATCAACTTCCTAAATACCTTGTAGAACTACTTCCTTTTTGACCCATATCGATTTTCTAAAACTTCTTTAAACAACTATGAATTCACTTAATCTTATAGTACCACTTCCAATCTGGCCCTAAACTCATAATATTGAACAGCCTACCGATAGCTGCCAACAGCTCCAACTACTATTGTTTGCTCTCCACTATATTTAGCAACGCTTGCAAAGTGACTTTTATAGAACATCTCCATCCTACCCAATATGTATGTTTCTAGTCACCTTTTAAAAAAAATCAAAACACATGCTATTTAAGCCAATTACTTAAGCCAATTGTTGAACAGCTTACCGCTAGCTGCCAACAGTTCCAATTACTATTGTTTGCTCTCCACTATATTCAGCAATGCTTGTAAAGTAACTTTCATAGAATATCTCCATCATACCCGATATATATGTTTCTAGTCACCTTTTTTAAAAATCAAAACACGTTGTATTTAAGACAACTACTTGAGAATGTCTTCACGTGAGCACTCTAAATCACGCACAATCCAATTATTTCAGATCAGACCGTTTTGAACAACCTACAAAAACATTTCTTCACCAAGCTGAATCATCACCTCTCGTAACATTGAATCTACAAATCTGTAAGTACATAATTCGATGCGTCTATATTCACAAATATAGTCTCACCTAAAAGAATAGAAAGCACAAGACTTAATGATCTTTCAAACCCTTCTTCTCTTCTTCTTCCTCTCAGACAACTTCTGTTTCAAGTAACCACATATTCCTCCTGAAGAACCACTGCGACCTTGCGGTGGGGAAACACGTGTAGAGGAACTGCATTCTACTTTACTTCCAAGTTGTGTCCACTACAGGATTGTTTTATTAAAGGATTTACTCTGACCAAAGAGCCAATCACTCTTGCAAATCCTAGTTTGGAACTCTAAGATACTCATAGAAAGACATTGTCTCCCAATATTGTGAAGACCTAGTGAATTTAACTAAGGTCATATCACCAATAAGGACTCAATTCAACCAAAGGACACCCAGACCCAGTGACAACAACTGAGGTCACAACTCTCTAACACTATTGGAAACCCTGATTCAAGAATTAAGAACTAGGCTTTAGTGACAACAACCTAAGTCACAGCCAATTTACACCATTCTGAAACCTTGACTTAAACGCTGAGTCTTAGTGAAAGCAACTGAGGACATTATTATTTTGCACTGATTGGATTTTACTTTGACAACAGACATTATGTGATTTAATTTACATGTTTTCAACTAACCTGTCTGTCAACTCATCTGTGTTTATACTTATGATAAGGAATCAAAAATCTTCCATTTTTTTAAACACATTTACCTGTGTCAACATTCAGTTTTATAGAGAAGCACGACAGGAGGGTTTTTTTTCTTTCAGTTTGTCCAAGCCCAGGTCAGTCTCTGTGGCATCCCTCAGTTGCAGCATCTCTTCTCCTACTACCACACACTCCCAAAACGTCTTCCACCTGTAGCGCCGACACTGTTTCTAAGGCTGATCCTTCTTCTCCACTAGACATTTTGTTCTGATTCATCTTCTAAGGACATAGAACTAAATGCTGTTGTCTGTTGTGGAGAAGAATTTTCTAATACTGTTGCATTTTATCCTTCTCTTCTTTTTCCTTTTAGTTAGGTAATTCTTCAAGTTGTACTTCTCTATTTTTGTTTGACCTATTTGCCTGGGAGAGAGCCCCCTCATTCTCACGGACAAATCTCTCCAATTATTGTTGAGTGTCCTTAATTATTGTTATCTCAGGATCTTGCATATCTGAGTTTAACCAATCTGATATCATTTGTTCACGAGAATGTGTTGACCCCAAGATTTACCTTAGAAATTTCCTAGATTCTTTGCTAGTGTTTTTCACAGTTCCTTTAATGTCTTTTAATTTCTTCTGGTGAACCTGAGTATTGGATTTCCTTTTTCATTCTGATTCATACTTAACAGTGGCAGAGAACTCATTTTCTAGTTCATGTATACTTTTGTTAGATAAAATAAGCATTTTTAGATGGCTGATTATGTCTCATTTTAGTGAATTTTGAGTGAGTGGTGATTTTTATGAATTCTCATAATTCAGTTAAAATTGACATATTTGATCTGAATTCTACAACCAAAGGGTCATATAGTTTTATGAATGAATGCTAAACCACATTGACTGCTGCCTAAGAACTGCCTCCCATTTGTCTGGAATGGCAGAGAGGACTGATCTTCTACATGTATGTATGTGTTCCTGTATATTTGCTTTATTCTTTTGTTATGGGATATTATTTCCCTACTCAACAGCGAATCAAACAGATTTGGTGAGGTACTCAGACATTTTGATGGAATTTCGAAGGTGTGGATTTAATCTTCTAGGCATAAACATGCATTAATCAGTGATGTGTATGCTCTCCGTTCCTCATCACACAAAACAGAACCTGAGATGTCAATGTATTTTGCCATATCATTTGCTATTTTCAGTATTGCAGTAAATGGAAGCAATTGTGCAACGTGGTAGTAGGTTTTTGACTGCACAGGGAAGAAGGTGGTAACTGCCATTTCCTTATCTACGGGGGTTAGTTCCCCACCCCGTAGTTGATACCTATTAATTCTGCCATGTATGTTGCCGATGTAGAAAAGATCTCCCAAACCTAGATGTTCTCAACACGTGTTAATATTATTGGCAACACTTTTAATTGGGGCAAAGATCAGCTAGTCTTACTTTGCATAGATGTATTTTTCCCGATGGGAAATATATTACTGATGGTTCCAATGCGTCAGGGTTCTTTCAACAAATCGTTGCCCACGTTTACATATATTTCTGGAATTCTCCTGATACAACAATAACAGCTTCTTAAAGCAGAACACCCATACCGACAACTTATGGGACTGTAGTTGTTTCTTTCTTTAACTAGACACCTGTGTTATTGTGGACTCACAATCACAAATTGGCTCCAAGACATAGACCTTGCATTTACCGAAAATCTTTACTGACAGCTGCACACAAGTAGCAACAACTTATAGCAGCAGCAGCAGTTCTTTGTAGCAGAATACTTACTTAGTTAGCTTACAGTCGCAGTTCGACTCCAAGGGTTCGACCCTCAGTCACTGACAAACATTAAGAACAGCTATGCGCAAGTACCAGCAACTTAGCAGCAGTAGTAGTTCTTTGTTTTAAAGCATATTGCTTATTTAATTAGCCAGTCGGCTCAAAGGGTTCAACCCCGCAGTCACTGACAGTCTAATATGACGACAAGCACTCCTTAAGGAGACAAAGTGTGTTTACCAAAGTATTCATAATCGCTCGATCACCTGAATCTTAAACTTAACCACACAATTCTTACCACCACGTTTTAATTCTTGCTAATGCTGACTTTCTGCAAGTGAATGCACATGTTGTTCAAAAGGCAAAAAGTTAATGTTACATCCAAAGCGCTATTTCTCAATTGCTGCTGAACTCCCATCTAACTACAATAGCTCTAACGCAAATGTAGTTATGCTACAGCAGGCCTTTGCGTATACAGTGTCACTTAAAAAGTTTGGTCGGTTCTCACCAGTATTTGTATAGCCACTGCTCTGCTTCATTCATGATTCCAGCAGAAGATTGTTGAGCTATCACTGTGCCGGTAAAGATGAGAACCAGCGCAAGCAGCCAGTGCCCGACACCTCACACCGAGCACCAAACATGTGTCACACTGTGTAAATATTATGGATTAAATGCTGTAATATTTTTCTAATTTATTTTCTTGATGTTTCTTTATTTACATTCGCTAAGTGTTCACATTGCATTGGAACCTTCCTTCTTTTGTGTATGACCTCAATGATGACATCACATATGACATCCCTGATGACATCACTAGTTATGTCATCTATGACATCACTGATGGAATCTCTGATTAGATCACTACACTACCTGTCTATGGCCAGTGCCAATGGACATTGGCAATGCCCACTGTATAGTTAACACATTAAGGGGCCCCTAGCCATGGCCCTGGCCATGATAAGTTGCCATGGCCTTCAGCCATGCCCATTGTATATCTTAACACATTAAGGGGTGACATCTTTCGGCTGTGACCACTGTTTATTTTTCAACAGTAACCAGACACTAGAAATGGCCTTCAGCCATGATCCCTGTACATTTTCCAACATTAAGGGCTACTAGCCATGCCTTCGGCCATGTCAAGTGACTACACCCTTTGGCCTTCCTCCCTTGTATAACACATTAAGGGCCTGTAGCCAAAGCCTTCAGTCATGGCTGATGGACAGATCCTTCAGTCGTGCTCAATGTATGTTAACGGACCCCTAGACATGGCCTTCGGCGATAGCCAGTGGATATTTTTCAACACTACCAGACCACTGCCATGGCCTACGGCCTTAGCCAGTGGTCACGGCCTTCAGCCATGCCCACTATATATTTTAACACATTAAGGAGCCACTATCTATGGCCGTCAGTTGTCAGCTGTGCCCGCTGTACATTGTACAACACTAACCAGCCACTATGCATGGTATTCAGCCAAGGCCATGGCCTAAATTGTTCTTCAGTTAATCAAAGCTTTTATAGCTAAGTCATAAATAATGTTATGTCTGATGCCATCACATATGTACTCTCTTGGGTATACAGTGATTATGTGGAATCACACATTAACAAATCCAAAATAACTAATTCCAAAATAATTCATTTGGAAAAAAAACTAAAAACGGAGTTGGGAGTTGGAATAGTGGTTTGTGTGTGGGGGAAAAGTATTAGGGGCAAAAAGGGGGGATTTGGGGTGGAACCCCCCAAAAACAACAGCAAAGGAATTGGTTATTTGGAATTAGTTATTTTGGTATTAGTTGTAATTGGATATGTTATTTTGTGATTCCACATAATCACATGTAACCCTCTATTGTATCATACATAACGCAATTAGAGATGTTACCAGTCATGTAATGAGTGATTCCATCAGTGGTGTCATAGGTGATCCAATTAGTGATGTCATCAGTGAAGTCATCAGGGATGTCTTCTGTGATGCCGTTATTGTCCTTGGGTGCACGACAGGTGGCACAAAGTAAGGTGGTATTAGTTGAATTTCAGGTTTCAGGGAATTTCATTTGGTGCATCAAGTTCTCACCTTAATGTCCCTGCAAGTAATGTTTTTTCCTTGAATTTCAAAGTTTTTTTTTCAATATACTTCTCACCTTAACATCCCTGCAACTTAAGTTATTTGCTTGAATTTCAGCGATTTTGTTATACCATCAATGTTTTCCACACCACAGACCATGGCCTTCGGCCGTACTCACTGTATAGATTAGAACAATTGCAATCCAAACGAAAGACTGATTTGAACCTGCTTTGGCATTGGTATTGTTATGTATAAAAGATGGCAAGCTTTGAGAACTCATAATTTTTGTAGGCCATCCACAGTGGTTGGATCACCCTCTTTGCTTAGGCAGCATGCTACAAGCCACTTGTTTTATGGCTAGTCTCTTCATGACTGTTGTATTCCTCGCACAACCCCAACCAACTGTATCTGAGCACATTGAAAGAGCATGGAAAAAGGAAAAAAATGACCAGCTGGAAAAATAACATATGCCCAAGTCCTGTTGCCCCATAGCAAAAATCCCAAACTGATATCCATAAATATGTGCACATTAAGTGAACATATATCTTAAAGTGAAATATACAAATGTAGTTCAATTGACCTTTCCCTATGAAGAAAGTGCACAAGACAAACTAGCATTGGACTTAAAAATATATAGAATGAACACAAGAAAAATAACATGAGAAAGGAAATGCTCCAATAAACATGAAAAAGTATGACAGGTACTGACCTTTTAAACCCAGCAATCTGTAGTGATTTATTCCCTGGAAAACAAGATCCCAATACAAGACAAGTGTTTGTGGTCTTGTGGATAATCTTCTGCAGTGGGAACATGAAAACCCGAGAACAATCCTGGTAGCCAAATACTTGAGTAAGCTTGCCATCCTAACAAAAACACAGACTTGCATCTGCCCTCTGAAAAAAGATTACACTGTCCACCGACATGTGTGCTTTAATTGTGGTCTGAAAAGCAGCCACAATCAGGGTATAATAACTGCACCAGTGTCAGGATTGCACCTCTCTTGCCACATCCTAGGCAAATACTCATGAAGTATTTGCTATCTCATCTTTTCCCCTCCTCGGCATCATGATTGGCTTTCAACAATACTCTGCTTTATAAAGATCACTTGAAAAGTACACATAGCTTAGTTTTACTCAAATGTATAAATCCTTATAGAACTATGTTAGGCAATAAAGTGTACAATTGTGGCATTATCTCCCCATCTTGACTTAGAAGACTACAAATACCATAATGCAATTCAGGAAAAGGAAACACAATGGTCCCTCAGAGCTCTCCAGAGCACAGGGAAAATAAAAGATCATTACATCCTATTTGGGCAAATTATAAATATATAACATATGGAAATTCTAGTTTGCCTCAAACCTGCAGGTTGGATTTGCAATTTACAGCTCCATACCCAGAGACAACAGCTCTTTTCATGTGGCGCCCATGTCAGCATGAACTTTAGGTTTTAAAAAAAAAGAATGAAGATGCTGTGTGTTATGAGATATTTAAAAGTAAGAAAACACACAGCATCCAGGACTGTGGACTCTCTCCTATCCTTGCAGTAACCAGGAAGGACCATGCTTAGCCCCCTCAGGCCATGTGGCTCTAAGTTATCTTGTAACTTGTGCTAATTTATTTGGAAACATGGCCTGAGGGGGCCCGCCATTACCTCACTTTGAAGCTATGCAGGGTCAATTCCGGGTGCCTCTAGTGTCACTGGCCAGGCAATCGTCACAGATTCTTCACACCCAACATAACTGTAACTGTCAAAATATATATTTTTTGGTACCTTTTTTCTATAGCTGCGGGTACAGAACTACAAATATCCTTGGCTATGTGTAGTCATTACAGCTTCAAATAATGGAGAAACAACTGAACAAAATGCTTTCTTGGCCCCCCAGGCCCTCACCAAGTGTCCCCCTCCTCTGTGTTTGCTCCTAACACACCCATGATGGCTTCCTCACCTCCCCTTTCCCATTACCCCCACAACACACGCTGTTTCCGTGATTCAGTTTGCTGTAAGATGTCGGCTGTTCGTGGCTAGTCTGTCCGATAGCTGAGGTCAGAGAAAAGCTTTGTATTGCAAACTCTTTCACTAGACCCCCTCTAACTCCCAAAGTTCACTTGGTGTCCTCTTTCTTCACCCCACCTCTAGCTTGGTGACCTTTGCATGTTTTTGACCTGCAAATGTCTTTTTTCTGTGTTTATCTGATACCCTAGGCTATAGCCGCAGCTATCTCTTGCATTGAGAAAAAAAAAAGATTGTGCCTGTTTCATTTATAAACACCCCACTTCTCAGAAATGTACCCAAGATATAGCTATCTATTTTGGAGGATGGTCACCCTGTTCTCCATCAAATATTGTTTACTATACTGCACGGAATAACCCCAAACCACAAAAAGACCTTGGGTCAATGCTTAGTGACCAAGTTGTTTCTGGACAGGGAACAAATCCTTCCAGCTTTTCGGGCTGGCCGATCTGGCATAAATTGACCTTTTTTGCTATGGGAAAATGAATGAAGAGTAGGATGCAACTTTGTTTGCTTTTTTTGTTGTTTTTTTTCTTAACAACTTGCTTTTTTTAATGAATCTTTCCCAAGCTTTGCAGCCTGGGGTGACCCACGCGTGGCTAATTGTCTTCCAAATTTCAGCCAAATCCATCTCACGAATCAAATGTTATTAGCAATTCATTTTGTCAGGTTTCCTACGGTAGTCTGACTCATCTTAACTGCCACCCTATAATACATATGTGTATGAAATTGGTCAGTTTAGACCAAAAGTGCACAAAGTTTTCGCATTTAAAAAGATGATTATGAAATCATATGTTACAGGGCAAAACGTGTTGGCTTTTGACTTAGGTTATTTTTCCTGCATAGTAAAATGTGAAAAAATGTGACCATGGACACTGTAATGTTACTGTCTATTGTGCTTACTTTATTGCCATACGTCGTGTTAACAATTTTAAAAACTGCACTTATTACAAACAAAAATCAAGTAATGTTGTACAGTTTTTTCAACTCATACATTTTCTTTATTTATTTATTAGGGTTTTATACAGTTAACCAAAAATCAACTCTTAATGCCACCGTAAAAGTAACCATGCAGATTAAATCCAAAAGAAACAAGAAAACATTTTAAGAACAAAACTTACTCAACCTTCATCTACACATGCAATCCATAAATGTCCATACAATTCGCAATTCGTTTCCATAAAATAGTAAAAAATATGATATATGCTTCATTACATTCACCCATGCATTGGTTACAAATAGTTTCTGATATCAGCTTCCCATCCAAACCAGCTAAGCTCAAAGCCTGCATTCAAAGCTTAGTTAGAAAGGTACACTCTGTCAGTAGATGTTTAACTGTTTCCAATAACATTTCACTGCACAGATAGCAATATCTAAAGTTCCTCTGGATTTTTAGCCAAGCTCCCATCATATCATAGCTCTTCACGCTGTAAAATTTCAATCGTAGATAATCCCACACCAAGGAGTTACTCAAAAATTGAGAGATATATCTCACAGCTGATTCCCGGTCCTGAATATATTCAATATCGACAGGAGCATTCGATTTAGTTGCCAACATGACAATTAGTTGTTCCCTGCTCAGTTGGTATAATAAAGTCTTTTTTGTTTTCCTAAATTGGTTGTGCGGCATTGCAAGACCATTCTCTGGTGCAAGTCTGAGCCACCTGTCAGCAGTCAGCCTAATTTGCACAAGGAAACTGGTAATCATCGGACTAGCTCTAGAGCCTAACAACCCAAACATCAGCCCATTCAAGGTTTTTTCTTGAGCATTAACAAAACTCCAATAAGTGATCAGACAGCACAGATGGAACTTCCCATATATCGGTACCATATTGAATTCCAGAAAAATAATGTCCATAGCAGAATGGGAAGGCAATCTCAACAGTCTCTATAGGATGAATGCCTCCATGTTAACTAGCTCTGTGAGATTCCCAAAAGCCCATACTTCCACCCCATGTAGCAGAATTGGTAGGATTTTGGCTTGAAATAACTTGGTCAAAACACCAAAAGAATAGCCTGCACCCTTATGGATAAAAGAACCAATAGCATCAGTGATCTGTGAGGTCTTAATTGTTGCTCTTAATTGCAGGGCCCCCAGTAATTTAGAGACCATATTTACTCCAAAGCACTTATAGTCAGAGATGATTTCAATCGCCTCCCCATTAATGTGCCAATTCAACTTTTTTGCTTTCTTATGTATGGGGATCAAGATTATAATTTTAGTTTTGCTGATGCTCACTTTCAAGGTGTTTAAAACGGAATTGGTTTTCAAAGCACTCAGTGATGACTGCAGTCCACCTGGATTAAGATCAAGTAATACCAAATCATCAGCATAGCCTATCCATTGCAACAGAATATTGCCCAATTTAGGTGGAACAGAGGAAGGGTTTGAGGTGGCCATTCCTAGGTCAGAGAGATAAAGGTTAAACAGGTTGGTGGCAAGGATGCACCCCTGCTTTAACCCTTTCTGAGTGAGTATCCAGTCAGTTAGCCCCTCATGTGTATCTAGGAAAACCTTTACTCCGTCTGTTCATGGAGGGATATAATCATCTTTACAGACCTAAAGGAATATTCTAATTGCACAGCTTCCTCCACAGCCTACCCCTGTTGGATGTGTCGAAAGCTGCACTAAAGTCAATATTTGCTGCATACACAGGAACTTTACGTATTAACCAGGCCTGCTGAATGACGGTGGTCAGAGCTAGACCGTTAATGCTAGTGTCATATCTCCTCCTAAACGCAGTTTGATTAAATGGGATGATTTTGTTTGACTCAGCCCAGAATCCTCACTCTTCTAGGAGGACTCTAGCAAAGATCTTAACAGGAGGGTCCAACAGCACCAATAGTCTGTAGTTACCTGGTTCAGTGTGGTTTCCTTTTGTTAAGACTGGGACAATTATATTGTTCGCCAAGACGATGGTATAGACTGTGTCACACTGATCCAGTGAAACAACCGGTATAAGGCGTGGGCCCAGAGCTCTATGTCAGATCTGATCAATAGATTGCAAGAATCGTCAGGGCCAGGTGCCTGTGATGATTTGCTGGTCCTAATCATACCATATATGTCCCTAGGGCTTTTCAAAAACAATCAGTCAGTGGTGATATTGGCAGCAATTGAGCTCTATGTTCCATCTGCTCCAAAGGACGTTTCAATGTAATTAAACCAAACCTGCTCTGCAACACCATTGGTGTCTCTTACAAGTGGATTATTGTGATGATCTTCCAAAACTTAGTGGAATTATTGGGTAAAAAAGAGCAAACCAAGGTCCACCTGGTGTTTATGCCATTTGAGCCATTTACCGTAGTCGTTTTTTATGATCTTCACTCTGGTGGTGTGATTAACCAGGTGGAGCACCTGGCGTTCCAGTTCACAGAGTGTTTTCCATGCGGTCCTTTTCTTGTTCCTAATATGTTTATCATTTGCATGGTGGTAGCTTTTTTTAGGACCAATACCCACTCTAGATCGAGTTGATAGATTGACAAAAGTGCCTGACCTGATGCTCTCTAAACATGTTTCGTAGTTGGTCTTGGCACCTTGAGCAACCTCCAAAGGAGGTTGGAAGACAATAGACATAGAGTCCAATATATAATCACTTAAAGTAATCTGAGTCAAGTGAGATGCTGTCCCAATTTTACTGTCACTCCAAGTGATCCGATTTAGAGCTGAGTTAACCTGAAGTGTCTCAGTTGGAACAATACTCGACTGATGACTCTGAAAGTTAAGGCTGGCAACAATGGGATAATGGTCACTTTCCTGTTGTTGGAACATGCACATATGAACAATTAAGGATGGTGTATTTGCAACAAAAATGTAGTCTAAATACTACTGCTATAGTTACCAATTATGGTGAATTGGGGTGGAATATCTAAAAGAATAGGCACCATTAAGCATGCTCAATCCAGCCATATATAGCAAGCTAGCCCATCCATTACCCCTATGACAGGCCCTATCTAATCTACCACTCGCTGAAGGAGACAAAGACAAATCCATCTCCAGCACCCTGGAATTATCATCTCTCATGATTCTGGAGTTAAAATCCCCACTAATAAGTATCAGGGTTGATACAACCTGAGAGCCAAATAGTTCTTCAAACTCATTGATTACCACAGCATGGCAGCCAAAGTAAGGGGGGGGTCATAGATATTAATAATAATGAGTTCTCTTAGACCCTCACCACAGTCCTGAGGGTATGAAACTCTGCCAGCTAGAACGTCCGGGGATATACTTGTGTTTTCTACCAACCCCCGTGGCTTCTTAACTCCCAAGACCAAGTTGCCTTTAGGGCATCCACTCGGGCCCTGAGTAAACAGTTTTGAAAGCGTGTTCCACCCATCAATAGTTAAAGGTTTTTTGCAATGCAATTACACTAAGGTTATCAATATAACCTAAAAAACCATCCTCTCCGAATAAGTGCATATGTCGGCGAGTATTCCAACTAAGGAATAAGAAAGGGGGTCTAGGAATTAGGCTGTCTCTTCTTTTCAACTATGGTCGCAAGCCATTTCCAGTGACACTCTTCAAATTCCCAATGACCCACCCCACCATATTGCAATGGTTGCCCACTTCTTGATGTATAGCTGTTCATTCTGCCTTGATCAATTCATTATGTAATGCTTTCTGTGTTCCCTGTGGTATATACAGTCTGTGTGTTCACTACTGCATAACTCCTGTAGCATTCTTTTCTTCCTGAATGAACTATGCTGACCATGTGCAATAGCGAAAGCGGAAATTCATATTGATAAATTGAGTGCCACAATGGTTCAGAAATTAGCTCAGTGTGTTAAGCACTCATTGCAGAGATATGTGTTCATGTGTAATATTAGAAAAGCACATTCCAGCAAAGCTGGCTGAACCTTTCCTATGAATGAAGTTTATAAACCTGCCTGCATATGTACTAGGTGTTGCTGCACAACCGGTGCTATTATCACCAATGCACTAGGGTTTGCTATACAAACTAACATGTCATCCATATGGTGAAGGTCTAGAAATTGCTTTGTTCAGATGGGGTGTTGTAAAACCTAGGCAATCACCTACAGCGATGAGCATAAACTGTCAGTCCAAGAAGTGAATAAGTATCCAAATTCAAGACAGTGGAACCAAAGCGTTCATGCTTGTATCCTGGCTTTGTCAGAAGATGATGGAGATCCTGGTCAATTCATCTACTGTCTCTTACATTTCTGCGCTGTCTTCTGTGTGATTTGCCTTCTCTCATGCTGGTGGCATCGTTTAGCCTGTTACTTGATCTTTTTTCTTATGTAAGCCATTTGAGTGGAAGGGGTGGTAGACAGAAGAGAGCGGACCAGATGTTGTAGGCCTCGGGCAAGTATATTTTAAAGTCTGCTCATTGGACACAAAAAAACTATTAGCTTTTTCATAAAAGTCAAAGGTTTTTCTGCACATTTATAAATGACAATTTCACAAGCCAGTGTTTCAGAAGTATTTACAGCTTTAAAATACAAAAGACAACCCAGATTAAATCTGTAAAATCACATCAATTGGTATGCTGGTACTTATATACTTCCCTTGATGATGGAGAGAGTGAATGAAGCTAGAATCATTCCCATTTTGCGTAAAAAAACTTCTATAATATTTTATTTTAAAACATTCATGTTTGCTAATGTGATTTGTATACTTTCCAAGTGAATTTTATAAAATTAGATTATTTTACTTCATGGTGAGAACTGGAAAAGAAAGTGTTCAAATGCAGACATTGCAGAGTTGACAGACATCCCAGCTTCATTCCATACCAATGTGTGATCCTGGGCATCTCATTTAATCTTGTATGGCCACACCTCTGAACATTTTCTGTCCCTAAACGTTTCAAAATTGTCATCCCTTCAGAGAGATTTCCTTCTCAGGCTATGATCTTCAAAAAAGTCACACTCTTTGTTTCATTGGCTATAGTGTTGTTTCGACTATAATAGTGAGCATTGATATATTGCACACCAAAGACAAGTGTTCTTTTGATCTCTAACAGCAACACTATTTGAAAACTATGCCACACTTCTAATATCAGTCTGCCAGAATACACACACCCTCCAGGCAGCCTCTAATCTACATCCACTATCCATGCTACCGTATGGATAACTTTCTCTTTCTTTCCAATTCATCTCCTCTATCCATGCTTGAGCACTTTTGCATTTTGTGAGGCAGTGAATGTGAGTTCTGTCTATTCTGGATTACATGTACCTTTTAAATATGGTTCTGCATTAATACTAAAGGCTGCATACCTTCCTGGATGCTATTGATAAAAAGTATCCTGCATCTATACTAGAACAGAAGTAACCTCTTTGTAGACTGCTAATGTTGGCCTTCAAATGCTACTTGTTTATCATTCTGAATAGAGCAAGAATGAAGATTGTAAGGGGACTTAAAGAGAGTGAACAAGCGTATTTTCAATTCTGGAGGCAGCATATCAACCTATATTTTCATAGGTTGTGATCGCAAGGAAGAGGCAGGGGGGAGTGTGACCAGATATTCTTGATCACTTAATTCCATTGGTTTGGTGGAGGGGGGACCCAAAGATGTCCATGCCCAGGGCACCAAAAGTGCTTAAGATGGCCTTGAGTGAGTGGTGGAGGCATGGCTTTGAGCACAGCCTAATTTACTTCATCTACAATAAATGATATGTCAGACACACATTTTGGTAAATTAATCCCTTCTATCGAATGACTCTTACGGACAGTCACAGAACCGGTGCTGGCTGTATGCATAGCGTGTAAGTGCTTAACGGCCCGGAGACACAAAGCAAACAGTCTCCAACTGAAAAGTGGCTCAAAGGGTACAATCCCACAATCACACGTTTACTGCTGTGTAACACAACCCCCCTTATTGCTTGTAGATTTTAACTGTATAGCCTAGAGATTATAGGGGATAGCTAGGTTATTGCTAAAACATCAGTATCCAGTGTTGGTAAATTATGTAAATTATGTAATGCGTGATTTTTTTTAAATTATGATGTATAAGCATATAAGGCATGTGAAGTATATAGCAATATAGGCAGAGTAAAAAATCGAAAGAGGACAGGCAATCTCAGCCTAGGAACCACGGAGCTCAGAGCTCCAAACTCAAAATCACGAGCCCAGTGTAAACAATCAAATAAAGATAAGATGATGAAGTAAAATCAAATAATGTGGCTCACAGCCACAACCGCAACCACAAGGAGTCCAGGCCCTCGACCTCGGCTACAGCAGCAACGGCTTCCTGTTTCCTGTTACTCGCTATCACCGTCTCTTGTGTCTCTGGTCACGCAGACACAGACACACGCTGTCCTCTAGAAGCTAGAAAAGTGAACCTAGCATGCCCGCTGGCCACACATTTCCCAACACTGATTGTCACTGATCGTCACTGATCCGAACGAAAGGTTAACACCAGCAAACATCCATAATTCGGAAATTACATGAAGGAACTAACGAATAAGAAAAAAGAAAACTACACTTTTAACCAAGACATTAATAATGAGAAGCTAAACCAGTGCACAAATATAAGCCAAATATTATTTAAAAATGGAAATGACATAAGGGTTTAGCATTTCATCCAGGATACCACTAATTTGAAAATCTCCCGTTAAATATCAATGTGATGATGACGACCACTAACTTCCAGAATGTTATTCTTAAGAAAAAGAAAAGAAAAAAAACAACTTCCAAAGCAAGTCAACTATTACTCCCCACTGGGAGTGCTCTATCAGCCAAGCAATAATAAAACATGGCAGCTTCAGCGCTCCCTTCCAGCTCCGGATAAGACTCAAACCCAACCTAAATTGCATGCATTGTGTTAACATCTGTGACAACGTAAAGAGAAGCTGCCATGAATCATTCCGTTTTTAAACATTGAAGTAATTACTGGTGCCACCTGTAAGAACATTGAGCAGACTTGTAAAAGATGTTCAGTGGAATCTAAAATTAAGCTCCAATTGGCTTATGGGGGTAGTAACCTGTCCCACCGCTCGGATGGCGCCATTGTTTCTTTTACAAAGTATCAATAATAGACCTGTCTGATCACTGAAGGACACTTTCTGCAACAACCAAAGCAATGGGCCTGATTTACAAAGCGTTTTTGAAAGGGGCTTTCCATAGGAAAACATTGTAGACCAGGGCTATTGACTGCAGTTACAAAACACCAATCATTACATTCTACAGTGCAATGACACACTTCTGAACTCTGCCTATTCACAAGCACTACATGTATAATTCCATGGTGCAATGATATGCTACTCTATTTGACCCCTTTGTCCTTCTTTATTACCCTATTATTTTACTTTCTCTTTTCTAACTTTTCTGTTATTTTCTTCTTTCTTTTTGATTCTGATATTTCTTTCTGTTCTTTATGTCATTTCTACTGTTCATCCTTCCTTTCCACCAATACGTTGGTTTCATTCTTTCCATTGCTTTCCTTCTCATTCCATGCTCGAAATTCCATTCTGCTTGTATTTTTTTAACTTAATTTACTTATTTTCTACCTTTCTTTGGTTCTTTCTATCTTTTATTTGTTCTTGTTTCTCTTATATCTCTCATCTTTTCTTCATTAATTGATATGTTTCTCTATCTTTCATTATTTTATTTCTTAATTACTGCTTTCCTTTTTTAAATATTTTTCCTCAATTTTCCTTTTTCTCATTTAGACATTCCTTCAATCTATGCCATATTTCCTTCTTTCTTTTTCTTCGTTCCTTCTTTCATAATCTAGTTCACTCCTTTTGTCTTTCTTTGTTTAGTCATTCTTTGCCACTTCCCCATACCTTCTTTCCTTATGTTTTCAATCCGCACGTTTCCTTCTTTCCATCATTGCTTCTTTCATTCCTATTATTCTTTCTCTCTTTCCATATTTCCATCGTTCTTTGCTTCCTGTCTTGTTTCCTATCTCCTTCACTTTGTTCCTTTTTTCTTTCCTTCTTTTCTTCTTTCCTTCTTTCCTGCTTTCCTGCTTTTCACACTTCTTTCCATTTGCCTTCCTTTGTTCTCTTTGTTTTGCTCCCTCTTTCTTCTCCTTCCTTCCTTCCATGCTTCCTTCGATTGTTTGTTCCTTCTTTACTCCATGTTTTATTGTTCTTACAATTTTGCTTTGTTTTATTCCTTCTATCAATTGTTTTTATCTATGTCCTCCCATGTATCTATACGGATCTTTCATTCTCTAGTTATCCATTTGATTTTTCTTTTTATCTTCTTTTCCTTCTCACTTTCTTTATTTCTTTAGTTTTCTTTTTGCTTCCATTCCCGTTTTCACTTTGTCTCTGTTTTTTTTTCCTTTCTTCCTTTTTTCATCTCTGAATTTGTTTTTCTATCAAATGATAAACAACTCTAGCAGTACTGCACTCACATTTTTCACCTGCTTTCATCAGTGTAGTTGTCTGGTGAATGATGCATTAGACATTTGTATATGTCCAAATGGAAACTGCGTCAGTCTTGTTTGTGAAAAGGAATAGCAATCTTACTTCCGGTCCCTAAACATTATAATCAGAACAGTAATATAACAGCCCTTCCTATGACTGTCAGCAAAGAAGTGCCAACCTGGAACAAGACGAAGGGTCGCAGTATACATCTGATGGAAGCCTAACGATCCACACTGTCAGAAAACCCTTTCCTGCGGCGGGGCAAGGGCGCGGTGTTTGGCGCCGCAGGACCTCCAGCTGCTTCCTGGTCCCAGGCCACGCCCCCAGGCACATAAACTCTTTTCCACGGCCCCGCAGCGGTGAAGCCCGCGGCGGGGCAAGGGCGCGGTGTTTGGCGCCGCAGGACCTCCAGCTGCTTCCTGGTCCCAGGCCACGCCCCCAGGCACATAAACTCTTTTCCACGGCCCCGCAGCGGTGAAGCCCGCGGCGGGGCAAGGGCGCGGTGTTTGGCGCCGCAGGACCTCCAGCTGCTTCCTGGTCCCAGGCCACGCCCCCAGGCACATAAACTCTTTTCCACGGCCCCGCAGCGGTGAAGCCCGCGGCGGGGCAAGGGCGCGGTGTTTGGCGCCGCAGGACCTCCAGCTGCTTCCTGGTCCCAGGCCACGCCCCCAGGCACATAAACTCTTTTCCACGGCCCCGCAGCGGTGAAGCCCGCGGCGGGGCAAGGGCGCGGTGTTTGGCGCCGCAGGTGTTCGGCGTTCGTGGTGGGAGGCCCTTTCCGGGTGCGGCTGGGAAGCAAGTAAGTGCAGGGGAGTGCTTACTTTTTGTGACTGCCCGAAGGAGTAAGGGAGTAAAGGAGTAAAAGCCAGGAACTGTTTTGTGCTTGAGGTTTTGGCTCGAGGGGATCTGCTATGCGTCTGTTAAAGTCATTAAGGTCCTACAAGGGCCACGCTGTACTTAAGAAACCCTCTCCCACCTTGCCTCTCTCCTCACTCCCGTGTTGCTCTGAGCCTGCCCCCATCAGCATTGAGCAGTCACCATCACGTAAAATTGTGGTTATTAAGAGACTGAGCCACCAAGGAGGAACAACTGGAGTTAAGGCTCTTACTGCGGTCTCTTCACTCATTGACACTGCCCTCGTTGTTGGGGAAGTGACTTCTTCTAGCCACCTCACTTCTCTCTCGTCTGAAAAAGAAGTCCTGAACAATCTCCAAGTCATAAGGGACAGTAAAACTGATCTGGAAGGTCTTTGTGTTGGCGGTGATAGAGAGGACGGTGGTCAGGCGGGTCTGTCTCACCTTCTCTGGGGAGGAGGAGGGGGTATAGCAACAAAGGTGGTAACCATGGAGTCATCTTCAACCATAGAAGTTACTACGGATGGTCGGCTGAGTTTGGGAGACTCCGCAGACATAGCCCCAAACAAGGGCGGTATGTCAGTTTGTCCAACCCCCGCTGCAGGGAAGTTCCGGGCCCCCACTATGACATCTCGCCCATTATTTCCGCCTCCTGCCTTTGATGAACCATGCCCGGGGACGGAGGGGGAACTGTTTCGGCATACAGAGTTTAGCAGGGGCTGTCAACCATCTAGCCTCTCCCTTGGCACCTCCCCCGGTACCTCATCGGGTGCGTTATGTTCTGAACTTGCACTTGCTTTGGATGTTGCAGAGGTTTGCGATCGTAACTTTGGCTCTGGAATGGTTGTGGGTTTGTCCAGTTCCTCTCCTGCCCCCGTTCCCACAGAGGAGGGTCAATCCAGCGACGGCCCCATGCATAACCAACCCCTCCGCTCTCGCAGCCCGTGTAATGAGCAAGGGTCTTCATCCTGTTCAGTAGCCAGCTCTTATCTCCATCTCTCCGCACTTAGGACCACTGATCGACTGGGTTGTAGTACTAGCATTGACACTGGAATAGGTACTGACACCCCAGTTGGGGGTGTCTTTATACCTAGGGGGGCCGGCTGTAAATGCAATCAAGTGCTGGTGGAGCTAGCAGCCATCAGATCTTTGCTCTCATCCCTCTTAGAAACTAAGGGGTGGGCTATGAGGGATGGGGTGCCACTGATCACTTCAAACATGGGCAAGGGTCCCCCTGATCCTCCATGGGTATCTCAGGGGGAACAGGCCACCATGAGCCCTGTAACTGTAGCTCCTACAATTACCTCCCTTAGCTTGGGGCTGGGTAACGCGGGACCAGCAATTGCCACCAACCTCAGTGCAAGTAGAGTGAAATTTAAAGAACCTGGTAGGACGTCCGAATCTAAGGCAAAGCCTACCCCCTTGCGGGTCTATGTTCCTCAACGAGAGGGCCCACAATGTACCTTCCCAGGGAAAAAGAGTGCATATGGCCTACGGGGTAGTGGGGCTTCCTCCCAGCCCCTACCTCATTGTCAATCCAAACACGCTAGGGTGTTCCTTCATGGGGTCCCCAAACTGGCGAGGGATGTGTATGAATCAAAGGATGCCCTGTTAAATAAAACCTTACACTGGCTACGGTCCACTAAAGGTTGTGCTTCAGTGCATAGGGAATCCTTGGTGGGTTGTGTCAGAGTACTTAGTGGGGGGAATCAGCTCTGCGATACTGTGGAATTGGCCTTTAGGGACCGGAGTGTGGCAAACGAAGTCCTAGGACAACGTGAGGGAGCTGGCAGGATGTCCAGGAGTGTGATTTCAATTAGTCCATATCCGGAAACAGGGTCCGGATGCACCTGGTGGCCAATTGTGAGGTCATCCCCATTGTCTGGCGCTAACCTTACCCCGTTAGGCCGTGATCGGTCAAGTACCTTGGTGGAGAGGCCACCATAAAGGGTCATTCTGGGACAGAATCAGGGATTTAATGAACTGTGGAGGTATTGTTTCCATTTGGGAGCAGTGATTGTAATTGTTTATCTGTGATGTTTCTGCATTTTTATTTTTTTTGTGTTTGATGGATTTCTTTGAAAATCCGAATAAACTTGTTTGACTTGACTTGACCTTTCCTGCTACTCAGTATGCCTCTTTTCAAAAACCTCTTTGTATCCACATATGTTCCATTTGGAGGCCCCCTGTTAAACCAGCATATACCACAATCGAAAACCGAGTTTGGAAACACTGATTGGGGAAAAACTCAAAATTCACCTCTTTGAGCTTGACAATTAATTTCTATAGCCCCGCTGCAAAATGTGTTTTTTTTTTTCATCTCGCAAAATATTCAATTTCCTGCTGCAATATCGTGAAGGGTCTGCCTAGTAGATTGCCCAGCAGGCACCAAATTAACCTCCCCACTAGGCGTTCAGCAGGAAGCCAATCAACCTGCCCAGCAGCCTCCGAGTAATGCCCTCGCAATTAACCATGTGCAAAGAAGTGCAACACGGTGAACACCATCAAATTGGAGGCATGCAGCCCGGCGGGCAGCCCATCAGTGTGTCCAGCAGGCGATTGACCTGACTGTCCATGAACATTAGTAATATGAGATGGTAGAGTGACTAGCCTGTACAGGCCCAGTTGGGGCCCTCTAGATTTTTGTGAACAAAAGCTACTTACCAACAAAGCAATCAATCTTTGCTGAAATCCAGGGTACCGAGAATAGAGAGATGAAGATAGAATACCTCCCGTGTTGAAAAAGTTCACTGTGCTGCAATTCTTTGCAAGTGGGAGATTACACGGCACTGTAGCAATAGCATATGACCTCACATAACCCTGTTTCTCCATACACCTAACCAAGATTCCGGGTGCCAAGATGCGATGCATAGTCGAGATCATGGGAAAGTGAGCACAATTGATTTCTTACCTGAAGGGCACGTGTCTTGGTGTGGTGAAAATACAGTTGATGGGACAAGACATGTATCAAAAATTCCCACAAAGCGATTATACATGACAGAATTAACAATATGATATTCTATGGTGTGGCATGCAGAATGCGCCTGTACACAAGTGTTTCTAGGCGCAACAAGACAAGGAGGGGGTAACAAGTGAGGACAAAGTAAAGATCTTACTAGGCCTTGTGTCATTCAGATTGTGAAAGTGCAGGCAAGAGGTAAGGGAAGAAGTGCGGGGAAGGGGGCAGTGCAGTCAACTCACAAGTGCAGCCAGTGGGTGGCTCATAAGTGCAGAGAGAAGGGACTGTATTCAATCATCTACAACTGAGGAAGCTGTTCCAATTGGGTATACCATTGGTGCATCAATTACACTGAAATTGACTAGGTGACCTTATCAGAAACTGGATGACGGGAAGAGTACCCACTCCTTTCTTTTTTTACTTATATTATGTTAACGGGAACATCATTGTAACAACATCATCCTCGGTTCAATTTACTAGTTATACATATTATATAGTATTATGCCATGTCATGGCATGCCAATGGTAAATTGCTTTGGTAGTGCACCAACTCACCACGGTAGTGCTCTTACAGAGCGGAGACTTGTTTGGGGTCACATATAGTAGAGGAAAGGGAAAAGTGGGCACCTATTTAGAACAGATGTTGAAAGAAAGAAGACAGGCGGAGGGAGATACATGTGCTTGTGAAAGTTTGGGTGTGTGCTGACCTAGCCGAAGGAGATCAGAGAGAGAGTACAGGTTTTGGAGGCCAACCATAAAGTATCTGTAAAGCTGACAGTATTCTGTGTGTGCAGTTCCATTGTACTCGCTAGGTAGTACCAAAGAAAGTGTGCTGCTACGAGATGAGCGCAAAATGTGCTCAAGCAGAACTTTTCAGGGTCGAGGTGTATTGGACAGGGATATGTTTTGCTGTCCCAAGACAAACCCTGGAATAATAATGATGTAACTGTTAAAGCCAACACACAACATATGTGTAATGGGGAATGTGTTAGGAGACATTATGATTAAGTATAAGAGGAGCGGGGGGCAGGATATGTCCACCTATAGGCTTTAACAGCGTGGCCCTGTAAAAAAGGAAGGATCCTAATGCACGAGGGTGAACACTGTACAGTGCAATGCAGTAACCTTTACTAAATCGGAATCTAATAATGTGTGCAATTTCCATGCAAAAAATGATCTGCGGAAATTACCTTTGCTCAAAAGGCCAGTGTAAGACCTGCATTTAGTGACAGGTATTTGGAAATCTGTCTTAATTCAAATTGTTTAATTAGAACGCCAAGACAATTAGAGCTAAATAATACGGGTAAAGATGTAAGTGCTGACATAATGAGTCACTGCAAACAGTACAAGGATGTGACAGAAGAACTAAAACCAAGTAAGCAAACAGTACATGCAAGGTTATACAGTAGTTAAAAGAAGAATTACCCACTCGGTCCAGGTTCTTTTATAGTTATAAAGAGATGAGCAACACTGTCCCCTGTGGATGGATAGAGCAGGGACCTTCTTGAGATATGGAAAAAATACGGAGATTGTCCACTGGCATCATAATATGAATCCGAGAGGTCAGCACTACACCACAACAATATCACAGCAAACATAAGAGAATACAACTATATTCCAAACATTTTTCCAGGTGTCCCTCGCTTTGATCCCCAGGGACCAGCACCCACCATTATTGGCTCGTTTGTGAGTCCGTAGGGTGGTATTCCCCATGGCATAAATTGGTAGAGGCTCCACCCTTAAAATTCTAACATTCCTGCCCTCCATCTAAGTCCCGCCACTTGTCGACTGGCATTCTCCAAGGAAGATAGAAATGAGTCTTGATCCTGACAGAGCCAATAGAAAAATATATGCAAAAATATGCAGCGATTATCACGTTATCCATAGTTGTGCTTATTGCAGGACAGGTCTATCTTCAGGACTTATTTGTCCTCTGCAAACATGTTTACATTTGAGACAACGATTGTTCCTGTGAATGTGGTGCTGGTAATGCCACTTTACATCAAATGGGTTGGCTTTGCAGCAAAACAACAGCTTTCTGGAAGGATGTGGGAGAAAGTATGCAAATTGTGCTGAGGAATATTCTGTAACTTGATCCTCAGTGAATTATTTACTCCAATGGATGAAGGAAAAGGAAGAACACATATTATCAGCTGTGTGATTCATAACTTGTGCAAAGTATCTCATTCTTAGACTTGGAGGTATCATTACCAGTTAAATGTGTAAATGTGATTATCAGACAGGTTAGGTTTGGTAACATTTGAAAAAAGCTATTCTATTGAACAGGTCTCCTTGGAAAAATATGTATTTGGTTCCAATGTACTGGTCTACATAGTATAAGACTCTTCTTAGTTCACTGTTAATTACGTTCTTATCGATGTCCAGCATTCTATGCCTTCTTCAACTCCCACTCTCAAATTTCTCCTGCACAATGGCCTGGCCTCTCGCTGCTCTTCCGCTCAAACTGTTACCTCTGTCTTGTATCCTGAAGCCCCCCCTGACTGAACTGCAATATAATATAATATAAAAATATGTGACTTAATATTGCCTTGTTTAATGCAAATAATCTTGCGGTAGGATCAGATTAAATGCTTAAAATCTAAAAAATCTTTCCTTCCTTCCTTCCTTCCTTCCTTCCTTCCTTCCTTCCTTCCTTCCTTCCTTCCTTCCTTCCTTCCTTCCTTCCTTCCTTCCTTCCTTCCTTCCTTCCTTCCTTCCTTCCTTCCTTCCTTCTCCCTGTTTCTTTTTTTTCTTTATGTTTTTCTTTCTATTGCAATTTATTTCCATGGTACTTGCCTTTATCGAGTTGAGTCAAGTCGAGTGAGTTTATTTTAAAAAGAACAAACTTTCCATAAAAACATACAGCAATATAATGCTAATCTAAAATAATCCATAACTTTCAATGGTATAGAACAAGATTTCATGAAAGCAAAACAAACACAACATAATATGAGTCATGATACAGTACATTTCATTCTATATGGCAAACTTTCATAAATATAATACAATACCACCTACCTCGCTAGACTCCTATAGTATAACATTTTCATAAAACCACTCTCAATTATTATAAAAAGATTAAATCCTGTATTTATTTGTTTTTAAGTGCTAATAGTGATTCCCTTTTGTGCCATGCACATTTTTAATATGATAAAAGTGCTCAGCACACTATTGGAGAATTGGTCCAAAGTAAATATATAAGAGCAGTCATTCTTACTATTGGAATCAAAGTCGATTTTCTAATATGATTATAAGCAGGACGACAGATCAAAAAATCTGCCAAATCTTCTAAAGGCGCTTGACATAGCAAACAAGATTGTTCAATAGAAATAGAGCGTGTCAATGTAGATGAAATAGCTCGCAGTGCAAGGCAATTTGACCTTGCCCTTGTTATCATAGTTCTCTGATTTGGGTTGAGTGCCCAAAATAAATATTTTTCTACAGCGCCATCTGTAATGATGGCATGTCCCTCTTGCTTCTCCTGGGTTTGCGCAACCAACCCGTTTTCTAGATTATTTGCCATCAGTTGGCTCAAAGTATTTGGTGCATAAAAATAGGGAAGTGCATTAATATCTTCAAACCGCAATGGTATGGCTTTTAACTATGATATACTTAAAGTAATGTCCTGTATCAATACAGCACTGATAAGATCTTTGGTAAGATCTATCTTGTTGTTTCTCCTAAACCTTAGCCAGTGCAAAGCCGTTTCATTATTTAGGTTATCATCAATGTGGGTGCAGCCCAATTCCTTGTGAACACCATGATTTGATGCTGCCCTAACTGTTTTTATGTTGGCATATTGATATATGAATAAACTTTGTTTTAAGTGAAAGCGTTTTGAAAAACATGGAATTTGTGTTGTTTGACTAGTTTAGCAATCAAACTAATGTTATACACTGTCCATAAGTGAGCAGATTTAGAGAGAGGTAATTTATCCCACTTTATCATTGTTTTGCATTTCTTCCCAGTGTGAGACCGTTCCCCCTTAGACCACGAATTGGGAATCATCCATATAATGACACTTAGTTTAGTGGTGGACATTAACATAAATCGAAGAACTCCCCAAGTGCGGTTTGAACCTCTTAGGCTGTTTCGGAATGTGTGATAGTGGAGAAAATGTCTATGAAAAACTAACCCCCAAATAACCGTTGGTATGACTGAGTCATTACTATACAAAGTTTGACATTTGGGTGAACATCTTACTCTGTGACAAACCAAGACCTCAGGTTTTAATGCATTGACTTTCAGATTCAGCTTGTTCATAAAGTCTGTGTAGGCATAGATTAATTGTTGTAACTTTTTAAAAATATGTTTTATTTGATTAAACTGTTTTTTCACAGTTTTTACAACAGATGTGAGACCTGTTCATTTGTTTGTCTGTTTCATTGTCATTGATTTGATTATTTTTCTAAGTTGATTTCAGATTGTCTCTTCTCTCGTCAAGTTTATGTTCTGAAAGAACTGTCCGACCGCAATGACTGTTTTGATGTTGTCACCTGACATCAGAATGTTCCACCAGTGTTCTTCTTCCATACACCATCTGTTTTTGAGGAGGTGTCCCATATGGATCATTCTTTTTGAAGACAGTTCTGGGCATGACAGTAGAAGGTGTCTCACAGTTTCGACTGTTTCCGTTTTGTTGCAGAATCTACAAAGATTTTTGGTAATGGTGCCTCTGATGAATAAGATTTCTCTAGTGTTTAAAAGGTTCAGCCTTGCCCTTAGATATGTATTTCTGATTTGCTTGCTGGGACCTTTTAACAAGTAGCTCATTAATTGTTGTAATGTGCAATGATTACGTGCAATTAAAACTGGGTCTTCTGCATGAGCTAGCAGGGGTTTATGAAATCTCTCCTTTTTTCTACATTCCATCTTTCTATCAGGGACTGTGGACGGTCCTATAGGAATGGCCACTGGGTTAGCGATATCCACCTTGCCACTTGATAAACAGAGCTCCCCCAAAGTACCTTCCTCCTCCTCACCTGAAGAAGATGAATAGTTGAGCTTCTTCCGTCTAGGGTGTCGCACTTGAGTCTTCTTTTTGGAGAGCAGATACGGTCTGCCGCGAAAGGAAGCCACCGTGACTCGTTACAGGGAAAACCACGGTGGCCCCTCTCCGCGACAGCCAATAGTATGAGGGAAACAGGCACCAGGCACAAAAACCCTCGATGCCGATGTAACTGGACAGTGGAAGACGGTCCGTAGCGAAGTCCAAGCCGGGAGGAAAAAAGATATCTGGAGGAGAATACAATGGAAGTGAGAGGAATGAAGGCGAACAGCAACGGAAAACAGATGCGGAAGGAGCGAAAAACACAGGGAGAACCAGGAGGAAACCAGCCGAAGGAAGGCAGGTTAGATGGGAAACAGGGGACGAAAAGGGGGACAGGAAGGGATCAGAGAGGGGCGAACAGGTCACAATGGAAGTAGAACTGGGAGCGCTAATGCAAAACGGGAAAACACAGTTGCAAGGCGCTGAGCCGGCGAGAAGTGAATAGTGATATACTCAGGCGGCGGCCATGATGGAAAAAGACTAGACCGCGGATACTCGTTTCCGAGAAAACGTGGTGGAGTCTCCATCGCCGCAAAACTCGCCAGGCGCCTGTGGTCGTGACACATTCCTTCTGTTTCCTATTTCTCTCTTTCTTTCTAAACAGATAAAGAATACAAGCTCCACTATGCCCAACTGTATTCCAGCTGTTGTACTCTGTTCACTTTTCCTGTGGAAGATGTATTAGCAGAGTGGACAATTCAAACTGAAATCCTGCCCACTGTTTTTTTTTTCTCCAATTTTCCAATAATGACACACCAAATTTGAATCCTGTCACTAAATATCATAAACAGACCAGTAAAGTATCCTAACTTTTTACAACTGTCAGCAAAGTCTTTGCACTCCTCCGAACTGTGATTTCACAATGACTGGAAATGTTACTTCCGAAGGGAAGACATTACCTACGTCAACAGTTCACATTGTAGCAGAATCATTACCTATTTGTTATTATGCCTCATCTATAAGTTATTTACTCTTCTCCTTGACTCTAACATTCATGCATTAAAGAATATGTGTTTTGTTGTGTGTGTTTATGTAAAGGGACTAGCACATCCCATCACTTGCACCAAGAAAAGTTTTGAGAACCTGGCCTTTGATTTTTCATTAATAAAACAGCTGCCTTTGAAACAATTGCCTTTTTCATGGGTGTTTCTACAACTATTTACATCTTCAACACATTTTTTGTGAATGCACAATTTTCACTGTAGTTTACGGGATTGCAAATTTGTGCTACGCTGGAGGATCTGACTAACAGAGCTGATGCGCTGACCGCTGGTGTGACAGAGGGGCTGCATGCTGCTGGTGCAATTGGGCAGACTTGTTATATCTCTGCTGGGAGGGCTGTTTTTCAGGATGATGGCCTAGCTGCTGGTGGGATGCTGCAGCTCCATGTTACCTAAAATTAGTATTGGGAATAGCCTCAGTGCAAGGAAGTAGAATGCAGTTCCCAACATAGTGCTAAGTTGTAGCAAACATGGATTTGTGTGCCCTTAACTTAGGAACCCCTGATTTATGCATGTCAAGGTTTTAGATATTGCCAATATAATGACCATTTCAGTCTTGCTTTAATTGTTGTTTTAATGCTTTGTGGCTTCCGAGCCCTGCTTCGAGGAAGTGCTATTGTCAAGGGGATGTTTCTGGTGCTGTGCATGTTTTCTGCATATATCATTACTTCAATGCATATTTTTTATGTGGAATATCCACACACAGAATCCAGCAATACAAAGTCAGTGGAATCGTACAGATACCTACTGTGGTTGGTCAGATTATCTGGATTGATATTACATTTAGAAAAATGGCATGCTGAGATGTAATCTGGACTGAATGCTTTGGTTGAGTGTTATATCAAGCAATGAGCGGTATTTCAAACCATATAGTCATCATGCAGGCAGGTAGATAATGCAATCACATTCAAATATATTTGGACAATGAGCAGAATTCTTAAGAAGATAGAAGCACGTGTAGTTTGGAAATCTGGGCTATGTGTCAACCTTATCTTTGTTTGTGAACATGCAAGCACAAGCGTAAACAATACTTATGGGATGCACTCCAAACATTCTGGGAAGTTTCCAATAGGTCCAGTTTGTTAAAAAAAGATAAAACTAAATGTTCTAGCTAATAACAGTTTTTGAAGGAACTGCAATGAACTACAGTGAACTACAGTGTTTCTGAATAAATGAAGGCTACTGGCCATTCAACAACTAGTAGTAGTGCGAAAAAGAAAGCAACTCACCACTGGCTGAAAGGCTGAGGTAACTTGCGGTTGGCCTTGTGTTAGGATAAACAAGCATCTTCATCTGGCTAAAGGCTAAGAGTGAGGCATTATCTAAGCAGCATCTTGCTCTTGCTAAATGCTGATAGTGAGGCATGACCTAATCAGCATCTTGCTCTTGCGTATAGTGAGGCAAGACACTCCAATACTATCAAAAGGCAGGTTTCAGGGAGGGCAGAGGAGCTGTTCTGACAGAGCTGGAAGAGACAGGAGGCAGACATAGTCTGTGAGGACCATCCACAGAGAAGCACTAGAGGCACTCTTTCCTATAGTGAAGGGAGGGGGAAGTCCCTCCTTTTTTCTTGCCCCGATTTGTGAAGCCACAAAACTGGATTTTTGGCTTTTTGAGACTCTTGTTAGTCGCTTTTGAGAAAAACTACTACTGGAGCTGCATGCTACGAATGGCAATAAGCTCACTGCCTATTTACTATTAAATATTGCGGACACCGTGGTAATTTATAATTGACACTGAATACTTGGAAAGCATTGTTTTCCTATTTTTGCTGCTTTTTTGCTAAAACGGTCCATGGTGATTGTGATGATCTTTCCAATTGGATTTAATATTTTTGGATTTTTTCTTGGATTGAGCAGACCACCAGGCTTCCAGTCTCCAGGTCAATCTCCCTAACATCTAAGGATAGCATTGTGTATGAGAATCTGTTTTACCCATTTTTAATATCGCATTGGGAAATAAGATATGTATTGAGAGGGCAGGTCATTCTATGACGCTGCCTAGCAACATCAGTTACTGTTCAAGTGGCTATT
This sequence comes from Ambystoma mexicanum, assembly GCF_040938575.1. Taxonomy (NCBI): domain Eukaryota; kingdom Metazoa; phylum Chordata; class Amphibia; order Caudata; family Ambystomatidae; genus Ambystoma; species Ambystoma mexicanum. The sequence continues at coordinate 811,660,145 of NC_090932.1, forward strand.
ATGCCTCTCAGAGGTTGATTGGTCTTGATTAGACATAGATGCAGTGACAATGGTAGCTGCACATTCACTAATAACCTTTTGCATGTTAAATGTGTTATGTGTAGTGAAAATAACGCTAGCAATGTTTACTTTGTCATACATTATAGATTTACACTATACATGAGAGTGTAAGAGCAATCATTGAGTGTTCATTACTGAGAAACTTGTCAGAAGCTTTTGCATATGAGCATTAAGTGTGGGACATCTATTTGAAGTAGTGTGTAATGATGAGTTATATATGGTGCATGTCTTTAATACACAAAGGGTTACTAGAAAGTTTGAGCAGTGGAGCATTAATAAAACATATGTGACATTAGCAAACCACTCCTGTGCTGATCACTTAAGTAGTCACCCCCTGCAGGGGGTTCTTTTCCTACTCTCTTCACTGATGCACAGTGAACGTTACATGCTTTTCTCTACCTCTACTCCTACCACAGCCCCTACTGATGGTTCTTGGACACTCCCCTGGGGGTGGTGGAAAGGCTTGGTGGGGGGAAGGTGACAAAAATAACATCACTTTTGGTATCCCTGGGTGTGCCTGCAGCTCAACCAATCCTACACCCTAACATATTCTCCCAACTTAGCTACTTAAGAGGGGCTAAGTGCAACAGGCCTGGCGATATAAAGAATGCATATACTGGACTTAAAACACACTCTAGTGAAGAGCAGGGCATAGAATAAATAGCTTAAAGCACAGTCTAGTGAAGAGCCTGCTGTCATTTTAAGCAAATACTTGCTACAAGTATGTAGCTAATTGGTATTGGAATTGCTAACCCACATGTTGACGATCCTATACCTGTAAACTGCCGCCGAGCAGTAACCAGGTGGTTACAAGAAGGAGGTGTTTTGAGATGGCAACACCAGCTTTACAGTGGCAGCGGACTTGCCTGCAGGATTGCCAGGTTAAACCCTGCTTACATATATGAATACACCTTGTGTCAAGCCAGGGGACTTGTCTGAAACACTACACATTAGGAGGGATCCAGACCAGATGTCCCAGGAGGATAGCTCAGCAGCAATGTGCTTGCCTTGGAAACAAGACGACACGAAGCAACACTGGTTCGATCCCCAGGTCTGTGCAAATAAATAAAACAAATAAATAAATAAATAAATACAGCACATACCCTATACGTATCCTGAGTAAGCTTTGCAGCAGGTAGGACACCCAAACTGGTTTCAAGGGCGTTTTACAAATCCCACTAACAGGGCTAGACATTGCCCTTTTGCTATGTAGGGGCTAACCATAGAACAAATCCTTAGGTTGCACCCAATTTAGCCCTATACCAGGGAAGACTATGAACTCCTGTTAAAAGGTACAGTCCCCAAAGTAATCCAAGAAAACAACACAAAAATAATAAAAATGGAGTGTATACCTTTCAAGAAAAAGCACCTTTATCAGCAGGAGAATGATAGCCAGCTCAGTGAACTTTAAAAAAACTTAACACGCTCATTCCAAGCTTCAATATTTAAGGTGGAACCCTTCAGAATGTTCATACTCTACAAATAAAACATTAGTTACAATGCAAACATTTTTCATTGGCTATTCCTCATTGAGCCCCTAAACAACACTATACATTAAAAAATCTGATTGGGGGAGTTCCTTTTCACGTGACAATAACATACCACCCCATAAGCATGCCATAATTCAATAATCAGCAGAAAGTGCAGGGTTGCCATTGGTTGGCATTCTTCATAATAAAGTTAATAAAAAAAACCTTCTCTAAATGGACATTGACACTTGAGACAGCTCAGGCGGTAGCATCCCACAGAGGCAGACCAATGATATTGTGAGTGGAAATCAGTGAGGTCAAAACATTGTTGCATCTCCTGGAAAAACAGAATCCCTTTCCCATGATTGACCCTTGTCCCTTGCTCCCCTTGCACCTGCAACACCCATCCTGAGACATGCTGCCAACTCTGGATGTGATGTTCTAGTTATGTGTTCACAATGAATAGCTGTAGGAAAAAACATGTATGTGTCCCTGCTCCTGGAAATGCATGTTTTCCTTTTATCAGTTTCAATTTTGTGGGGGTGCAGTGGTCACATCCTAGTTCTTCAATTTGGCGTTTCTACTGTTGGGGCTTTCTTGTGTATCTTGTTGTGTCCTTCACAACCATTATGTATTAATTTGGCTAGAGTCTGGGAAGGCACTGGCTGACTCAAGTGCCATTTCAGGCACCTGAGAACTTTCATCCTTGCAACAAATAACTGAACACTGTTTGGCATCCCATTCCCATTCTGACCTTGACTGCTTGAAGCCTCCTGCCAAACAGCAAAATCAAAGTTCAGTGTAATTCTCAGGATCTGGAGGTGGATTAGTAAGCATCCCTGTGGGACCGATTGAATTCCCTACCTTATAGGTCTCTGTATGAGGGGTGTGGGAGTGTCAAAGGGATTCTGCATTGTAACTGTCATCATAGATGTTCCCTTATCCCCAGCCACTTGCAGCAACCTAAAATAATGTTAAATGCACAAAGAACAATGAGCACCACTATGAGGAGAGGAACTAGCACATTTACAATTTTACTCACCCATATGGGCACCCAGGAAAACATGGTGTTTTAGCAATCATCTTTGACCATCCTGCAATTTTATTTATTTAGTTATTTATTGATATAGTGCCGAAGTCCCGCAGGCATCACGGTGCACACTTACACAGATTTATGAGCACAAATAACTGGACAAGAAAGGAATCAGGGAAGGATCAAGATGGAACCGGTTAGAAGTAGGTTCACTTAAAGAGTAGAGCCTTTAACAGCCACCAGAACATTCTTGTATTTACTTCCTGTCAGAGATTCAAAGGCAGTGCATTCCAGATCCTGGCTGATGAGCTGGAAAAGGACCTGCCCAGACCATTAGCCCATTTGAAACTAGGGCAGCTAACCTGTGCCAGTTTGGATGAGCCAGGGGTTCTCGTTGGTTCGTATGAGATCACAAGAGTTTTCAAATATGCTGGGGTTCCCATGAAGACATCTGTGAACAAGGGTGGCAGCCTTGAATTATACACCTGCTAGCATGGGGAGCCAGTGCTTGTCTGCTCCTTGAGATATGTTCTCTCTTTGATATCCCTTTTATGATACATATACTATCATTCTGGACGATTTAATGTTTTTGCAGGGATTTTTTATTTGTGCCAATCAGGTGCACATTGCAGTAGTCCAGCTTTCGACAATATAATAGCTTGTGCTATGGTTATGCAGATAGCCTCAGAGAGCAAAGGACAAATGTTTTTTAATAGACAGGGTTAGTATGTGCATTTTCTGGGGACATGGGCTTCAGCGCTCAGGGATGATTTCAGGTAGGTGCCTAGTGTCTTGACTTTTCCTCATACCGGGATGCTAAAATCCTGGATCATACAATTCAGGTAGTCGGAATTCAATTTTTCCCTGGCCTGAGAGGACCCAAATATCAGTAGTTCTGTTTTGCCTCCATTTGTTATGCCTCAGCATTGTTGGTGAAAAATACCCCCATTTCAGCCAGGAAGCCACAAAGGGGTTTGATGTATAGATTGAAAACAATGGGGTACATAATAGCCCCCTGGGGCACACCAAAATGAATAGAGGCAGGCACAGATGAGACATCCCTCAGCAGAATCTGGACACCCAATGTGTCAAGAAATCCTTGACCCACTCATTTGTTTACTGTGTGCAATTACCTATATCTCCCAAGGTATGAAGTAGGCTATTTTGGTCGAGGAGGTCAAACTTTGCTGACAAGTCTAATAGGATTAATAGTCCAGTCTTACCCTTATCCAAAGTCTCCAGCATGTGTCTGGATGTCAATGAGAGCTGTTTCCGTGCTGTGAGATGACCTAAAAGCAAACTGCCTATAGTGTAAGACACCAGTGGCTTCCGCGAAGGTTTGCAAGTGTAACATTGCCACTTTATCTAAGATGTTCAAAAGAAAGTTACAATTAGTTATAGGTCTTGGATTATTTGTATAATTTGGGTCCAGCCCCGGTTTCTTTACCAGAGGGGTAACTGTAACAACCTTAATGATCTATGGGACATGGTTGTCACAAAAAGAGGAGTTGCCAAATTTGGTGAAGAATGGGGCTAACACTTTTTTGTTATCCAGGTCCTTTTTAGGTGGTGTCATATTTTCTAAGCAGGATGAAGGGTGCATTGTAGCCAGAGTACTAACCAAATCCAAGATAGTAATGGGCATGAATTTAAATTTCAGCTCGTCTTTGATTAGTGGTGGGTTAGACGCTAGTGTTTTCTTAAGTATGGTGTCAGCCAGATATTTCTTTTTCTATAGTAGTGTGGAGTATGTGCAGTACATTAATAGCTTTAGACAAACTTCAATTTTTGGTGTAATTTGAGGGCACAAAAGTACAACGAGTGCTTCCAATCTTAGCACACACTCCTCCTTCCACAGCTCGGATCAAATTAAATACATATTGATTTTGCAGGGTGGTCAATTGAACTGCCCTGAGTTCTTCACTGATTTTGTTTAAACCCTGCTCTGTATCATTAGCTAGCTGCAACAGTTCCCAGTGGGTGATCTGCAGCCATTTTCCATTGGTTACAGTCTGGATGCTGGGTGCAAGCAGTGACTGTCATGGTCCAAGCTCCAGAACACTTGGAGTTGGCAGGCCTTTCCCAGTCACTGACACCCATCAGGGCTTATAAAACCCCGAAGGGTAGTCTAAGGACTTCCTTGACTCAGTCCTGGCGCCATTGGCGCCAGGCTCATGGTTTTCCATCTGGTAATGCACTACATGGGACTCCATGCAGCCCAGTCAAAGGAAGCTAAATCATCTGGCTTATCTCGGGTGTGGCTGTGGGACTACTTTACATGTGATTGCAGATTGAAGCAGAAGGGACTATTTTATTGGAACTACTTACAAGGCTATTTAAGCCACACCCTGCCGGCAGAACATGCTTCACGTTATTCTGCACTCCTGCAGCTCCAGTACCTGAACGCGAGCAGCCACGACCGTTCTGGAACTTCCATCCATCGGAACCTGAGAACAGATGAAGAGAAGAGAGAAAAAGGAAATAATACAGAGTTTACAAACTTACCTGAAGGATTCCATCCGAGCGGCCGCTCCTTCAGCTGCTCTTCAGTTCGCTGCACCTGCAGAAAAGAAAGCATCTTCTAAAACAGCTGATACTCACCCAGTGACCGCACCCCTTAGAATTTCACTGCAGCGGTTCATCCGATCGCCGCTCCGGAGCCACGCTGCACCTGCAGGAAAGACAAGAACACAGCAGGTTAGTTGCGCACGGAAAGAAACCATTATAGAGACATTCGGCGCCACTCACGAACGCTCAAACTTCTCGCATAGAACCTGCTGAGCGTTGAAGGACGAGTCAAATCTTCATTACAAAACTGCTCAAGACTGCGCCTGAATGAAAGGTGAATACAAGGTTAAAACTTGGATAATAAAGACATTTAAGCAGCAATTCCAAGCATCTATAGGTATAAAGACTTACCTGCGGAGTCAAGCAATTCAAGACTCCACTACACCCCCACAGGATCAGTGAAGGAACTAGATCCAGGGAGAGACTGTCATTGCGCCCCTGCGAGAGACCGCAGGACGGAGAGTCCACCAATAAACAAACCAAGGTGAGGCTGAAGCAGAGAGGGGGCATTAGGAGGTTGTGGGAGGTGGGAACTCAACCCCGCTCCTCATGGTGCTAACATCCCATTTCGACCTTGTAGGCAAAACATTCGGGGAAGTGACAGGGAAGGAGAAGTCACGTGCAAGTCTCCTCATCCAGCCAAGTAACACTAGGGCAGACATCATTCCTGCATCTTCGAGCGACGCCCCCGCGGAAGCCAGATGAGCATGACAGTGACATGAGACATTTAGCAGCTTTCAAAACCAATATAAACTCTGCAGGTACTTCTGCCAATCTATCAAAGGCTTCTTGTGAACAATAATTGCTGCTGTGCCTGCTCCTTTGTACGTTCAGGGACTGCCTAGTCCACTTATGATACAGTTCCTGAGTGTCAGGATTTTCAGCAAATTACACACGATCTGAATACGGTACCACCAGTGCTGCTGAAGGCAGGGTAACAAGGGAGCCCATTCCTGCCCAACGTGGTGGACGCTGGGTGTTGGTCAGGGTGCCACACACCCAGCAGGTGTCAATTAGTGCACATGTTCATCCCTGTAGGCTTGAGAGTGTCATTGTTCTTGTGCATTTTCTGTTTACTCCTTGTTTAATTCCCCACTTGGATATGAAACCCAAAGAGTATTGTACAGGTGACTGTATCTTAACGGGTTGCTTATTTCCATCTATCCAGGTCAATCTCTGGACATTACTTTCCCAAATACTTAAACAAGTCTTGTTCATATGCACCACCACTTGTTCTGAAAATCCCACTAATCCTTCTGCTCTACACCCAATAAACCCCTCCACCCAATTGTCCTGATAGAAAACTGACCCTTATATAAGCAATTGTGATCTGATCTTCCATCAAGGCAACACATGTCCGGTCCCATTTTCATAAGAAAGTGTGTGTTGTGTTGTGAATGATAGTTCCCCCATAATAGTTCCCTTTGATTCATTATGTAGTACTATATCTCTAGTTTCTTCCTTTTCTGCCAGTTTCTTTAATTTAATATATTCATCTTCAAAAACAACATTGCCATCTTCCACACATTCCACTCATAACCTATGTCCCTGTATCATACCCCTAGCCATGTGCAACGTCAAGTGTAAAAAACAATGTGTTGTCTGTACTGGTACTTCCTGTGGGATAAAATACTTGTGTGTGTCTGTTGCATGTGGGATCAGGGAACACAAATAACACATGTAATTTGACCTCTCTCTTCCCACTGTTCACATGTGGTTATACGACAAATTGTCAGTGTCAGTGTGATGCTCATTCCAAATACTGCCTAAAATTATTTCTGAATTCAAAACATCCCTCTTATTTTTAATAGCTGATACATTACTGTTCTCTGGTGCCTCTGCATCAATAACACAATATCTTCCATAACCCCCTGCATTTACAAAGAAAAGCAAAGGAAGTCAAAAAAGAAAGAACATCCATTAAACATAGCATATATGTTATAATCCCTCTGGTGCTCTTCTGCTGTGGGGCTGAAAAAAGATAGTATGGAATTAAATCTACATGTTGCACAGGTGTGCCATCTGTTTTTCAAAACCCTCTCCTCTTCCATCTAGACAACCGTGAATGTACTGTTGCTGTGACATATGCTGAATCTGAATAAATAATGGCACAACATCCTTTTGGCATTTCTATTGCTGTTATTAATGAATTCTAGTTCTGCTGCTTGTGCTGAATAGTGTAGTAGAAGTCTCATTGTTGCTACAATCTGAAGCTCTCCATCCTCATATGGTACCACTGCTGCCCTGTGTGTCTGTAACCCATGTTCTGATTGATCGTCGATGACCAATCAATGAAAAGTATCTCTCCTTTCTCTAAGGGGTCTTCCTTAACATGTGCTAGGTCATCCATTATGTCCTGATATGTGCTCCAATTGTGTACATGGTCACCTGGCTGCACTGGTTCTGCAATAAATTTAGCTGTATTGACAATGGGACATCTCATTATATTGATGGATGGATTAGATAGTATCACTTCACAACCAGAAGCTTGATGGGTGGTAAGGGCAGATTTGGATTCATCCAGGAGCGAAAACACTGCATGTTTTACATACAGTGTCACTGGGTAGCCCATGGTAATTGTTGATGATTTTGAATGGCAAAAGCTGCTGTTGCCAGTGCTGGCTCATATGTCCTTGCATTACTGGGTCTAAAAGACCACTGTAATAAGCCAAAGCTGCGTCCCTGTGAAGTTGTCTGGGTGAGGACAGCCAACATTACCTAAGAAAGAAACTATTGCTTATTATAATTTGGGTCGCTAAAACAGGTACATTACTGAGGGCATTCTTTAATTCCTTGAATTAATCAATAATGTCAGGTTTTCATATTAGAGGGTCCTTCACTTTCTGTGCTTCCTTCAGCTTCTGTAGAAGAGGCTTGGCGTAACTTGAATTATCATAGCTTCAGGACTGGCAATAGTTGCATAAGGTGAAGAATGGTTGCATCGCCTTCACTGTGATTAGCTGTGGTGTGCTTTGCACTGCTGACACCCTTTCTTGGGTAACCCTTCTCCCTTATGATGATATTATCTGCCCTAGATACACTAACTCTTTCTGGCAGTACTGCAGCTTTTCCTTGTCCACCATGTATCCTGTGTGCAATAATGTCAAGAGTGTCACTGAATCCTCTCTACACTGATCTTCTGTGGTGCTACACAACAGGAGGCCATATTCATATTGTATCACTGTGTCCTGTGTTTGCAGATTTCCTATATCCATTTGGAAACTGGTAAAAATGCTTGGGGACTTGCAACACTCTTTTGGTAAACGAGTGTGTTGGAACCTTTGCAACGAAATGGAAAATAATGTGTTCTTAACATCAACTACTGTGAAGTAAGTTGCTTCTGTGGGTATATTAAACAAAATGGAGGCTGGATTTGGCACCACTGGGCACTCTGTTCCTACAATATTTTTAAAGAGCGCAAGTCTTGCACCATCGTCCAAGACCCCCTTTCATTTCTTTCACCGGATATATAGTCGTGTTGCATGGGGATTCCGATGGATGTGTGATGCCCCATCACCACAATGCTAAAATATTTTTATAAATCCCTTCATCTGCTTCCTGTGACATGGGTTACTGTTTGACCCAGGGCAGAATTGCCCATGGTTTCATCTTGATGCGGACGTCCCCTATTGCCTTCAAGAGACCCAGGTTATGGAGGCTGCTGGTCCATATTTCTTTAGGCATCTTGTTCAAGTCCTCTTGCAAGTGTGCTGATAGGGTTTTTATAAGAAGTATTTTTTGGTGAACCTCTCTGTGTTCAACAACCACCTGACATGGCATGCATATCTAAACCATCATCTCCCCTATATCATCATCGTCTGTAAAAAAAAATAAAAAAAATGTTTGTCAGTCAGGTCGCCAAGTGCTGTGTTGGGTCAATGCATAAGACAGTGTTCCATTCAATGGTATCATTGTCTGTACCATGCAAAATCACATTGTCTTTCTTTGTTATTACTCCTTGTAAGTGTTTTGTGATGGTGGTGCCTAGCGCTAATTCCTTGTGTACTGCTGTTATGCATAAGAATTCTGCGGCTATTTGGAATGGGTGATCCTTAATCCTGAGCACCCATTCTAACAGCATTTGCACTCCAGAATGTAACAATTATGGGTAAAGTGGTGTATCTCACAGCCTGCTGTCAATCATGAAGCCTAAGGATTTTGCTGAGTCTGAGAGTTGTGCAACAAATCCTTCTAGGCACATATCGTTAAGCCACTGTTGGACAAGTTGCTTTTTAGTGGGCAGACCGATGAGGGTGAATTGAGTATTGGATGGGTTTAGTTTGAGGTAGGCAGTTGACATGCAGGCATGGATGATGGCTAGGCAATCACAGAGACAAATGATGCCTTGCACGCTATTTACTCTCATGTACAACTGAGCATCATCTTCGTATTGGTGGATGTCTATATTGGGATCTTTGAGGAGAATGCACAAGACTCCATGTAAATGTTAAAAATTATTGGTGAGACGATTGAGCCTTGAGGGACTCTGCAGGAGACATGGCGTCCTTTAGAGTGCAACAATCCTGATGGATAGCTCAGGGGCAACGTGCTCGCCTTGGAAGCAAGACGACACGGAGCAACACAGGTTTTGATCCTCGAGTCCACGCTTAGAATCCTCTTGGTGTTAGCGTGTTATAAATAACCAATTACAATTACAATAAGTTCATCTGGACAGCCTGGTGTCTGCCTGAGAGGTAGGAGGTAAACCAATTCTGAACAGTGCCAGAGTATCCCATCCTAGCAGCAAGGAGGGAGAGCAGGATGCAGTAGTCCACTGTGTTGAATGCAGCCCAGAGTTCAAGGAGGAGTAAGAGGCTTGAGTCACTGTTATGCATGATTTGGAGAGCATCATCAAGCACCTGCATGGTGGCTTTCTCGATGCTACACTTTGGTGGAAACCCTGACTAATAGTCATTTAGGAGGAGCTGTTCGATTCTCGTGAATAGTTGTGTAGCAATTACTTTTTCCAAGAATTTGCAAATGAATCACAGGTTCGTAATGGGCTTGTAGTTGGCCAGGTCATCAGGATCTAGGGTTGTTTTTTTCAAAAGAGGTCATATGAGACCAGTCTTGAGGATGTCCGGGAATGATATTTCTGCAAGGGAGGCATTGATGGTGGTAAGGAGCACATTGAGCACTGGGCCGGTCCATTGTTTAATGATGGAAGCCAGAATTATATTTTCAGAGTAAGAAGTAGGTTTGATGGTGGCAATCATTTTTAGGAGATACAGGAGAAAGAGAGAAGAAAATGTAGTCCAGAGGGGCAGTGTGTGTTCTGGGGTACATGGAATGTGAATGCTGCGAGAGGTTGATTGGATGGTCTCTAGAATTTTGTTTTTATAAAAAAATGTGTTGCTGGTGCATTAGGGTCAGGTGAGGGTTTGGTACAATGCTTTACTACTTCAACGAGGACGTTGCTCCTGTTAGAGGCTGCCACAATGGTAGTAGAGTAATAAGCAGCTTTGGCCTTGGTAATCCGAATCCTATGTTTGCGCACAGAGATTTGAGGTTGGTGAGGTCTCTTGAGTTATGGTTTTGTGCCACTGTCTTTCTAGAGCTTTAATTGAGCGTTTGTTGGAGGCTAGCTCAGGCATGTACCATGGGGTGAATGGTGTGGTCTTAGCGTCGCTGGATTCTAGTGGAGCATGAGTGTCCATCAGTTTCATAGCAGAGTTGCTGAATAATTTCAGGAGGCCTAAGGCATTGCCTGTGGTGGGGAAGTCTGCAAAGATTTCTTCTGGCTCATTGACCAGGAAGGTTTTGAAGGAGCGACATTGAATGAAGGGGTGTTTAGTCTGAGCTTTGTGAGCTCTAGTCGAGTGGGTGACTGATATTGGGATGGTGACATGGTCTGACATGTTAAGTGGGATAGGGTCTGCACAGGTGATGCAGGGGGATGATGTGAAGACTAAGTGTAGGGTCTTGTCTTTGTTGTGCGTTGGGGAGAGCACAAATTGCCTAAGGTCCATGGAAGCAGTCAGTGCGAAAAGTATGCTTTGAGTGGGGTTGTTAGCCTGTGACTTGGGACATTAAAATCACAAGACATTATTTGTATGTGAGGGTACGTTGGAGATGTATGTAATGAAAGAGAAACTCCTGTGAGGTGGTTTGTAGATGAGGTGGAAGGTGATGGATTCCTTGTGTGATAGAGGCAACCGGCAGGTGAGTTATTCAAATGAGTTTGTTCTGCAAGATGGGATGATGGAGCATGGCCAATCGCTTCTCTGGATGATTGCCAATCCACCTCCTGCCCTTCCTGGCCTGTTGGCATGTTTTGCCTAGGGGTACCAGCATGTCGAAAACATGTGGGGAGGATGGGGTGAACCATGATTCAGTGATGAACAGGGCCTCAGGGATGTTGTACGATATGAGGTCAGCGATCTCTGCAGCATGAACAACTGCTGAGTGAGCATTGCTCAACATGAGAGAACATGTGCATGTGATCTGCGGGTGTTAGATGGGGTAAAGGGAAATATTCATCAGTTTTGCTAGGGTAGCTTGCTGGGGCTGCCCAGGGCACTTGGCCATTTGAAACCTAGTGGGAGTGGGGATGGGTTGTGGTGGGAGGAGACACATGGTGATGTATTTTAGTGAGCAGCAGTACTAGCGATTAGTTTGTAGGTGAAATGCAGGATAGCAGGACAGGCCCTTGGCCCTATCAGGCCAGAACTGGCACACACAGGTGAGGTCCTGGTCTCCGAATGGCCTTTGCTGATGATGCCAGTGATGAGGATGCCTAATGAGAACTTAGTAAATAGGTGGTGGGTGGAAAAACTGAGGGGCAGGGCCTTTTCACATTACCAGCAGCCCATTCAATGCTGTCTGCCTGGAGCTGTTATGCAGTCCTTAAGTAGTGGCTTGGAAGGTGCAAAAACTAGAGGTGGGCGGGAACAACTGATTGGCAGGGCCTGGTCATGTGACCACCAGACTACTTAATGATGGGCTTTCAAATTTTGGGTTATTCATATGTTGCAGACTTAGCAGCCTTAGTGAAACCACTATATGATGACTTGTTGAAGCCTAACTTCCGTCCAGCAGAATGGAAGGGAGAGCACACAAACATTCTGCACCACATCTACCAACCAACGGCTCAAAGTAGTCCTCTTCAGGACAGAAACATGGAGATGGACTTAAAAGTGACACTGTTTTCTGGTCCAAAAGTGTTTACCAATGTAGTATTTGATCATGGAGAGGCAAAGCCGATAGCATACCACTCACATGTCTATAAAATCCAGAGCAGAGGTTTGCACCAGAAGAGAATAATCTGGAAGGAGTTCGAATAATAGCGCAGAAAGAATGCACATTAGCTGCAAAAACATCTATGCACATAAATACACCATTAGTGCAGTTAGAAGCAGATATATGCAAAGGCACTATATTCCAGACCGGTACAATGGGCCTCGACGCACACAGCACAAGATATAAAAAAATAATTCTAAACCAGAACTACTACACATGTATAAACTGGAATGGTCTTTAAAACCAGAAGCAGATAAAGCATTAAAAGGCATCCCACTTTAGATGTTTGCAAATGTAACATACTGTGATAGAAGTGTTGTTCCGGGAGTTGGGACACACTCTAATTATCCTGCTTCCTGTGCAGCTGTAAAAGGCTAATTCAACCATAAAAATGAATTTGAACACTGAGATACCCAAACGAAATATTTAGGGGATGTATCAGCTCAGGTTGGTGAATTACCCCATGGTAGAGGGAGTACTCATGACCCTCATAAGGGTCTGTGAGGTAGAGGTAGAGGTGACACAAATCGTGTTAATACATTGCCTGCAAGCATCTGTATTTACATATGTGGGAAAACATACAGAAATTAGCAGCCCACACTAGTTACCACTTTTACTGAGACATCCAAATGCTATTAGTGTAAAGATCCCTATGAAGAACTCTGAAAAATAATGCATAAAAAATCTAGGACAATACAATAATCACGCTTTTAAAGATTTCTTGGCCCATACGATAAAACGAAAAGTAACATATATTTCCCTGTCTCAACACAAGTGTCACTTACGTTGCCTACTGTATCTCATATTTTTTATACAATTCTTTTGCCTACTTAATATGAGCACATTTAAAATAGTGGCTGGTTTTAAAGAAATGTAGCTTTAACCATATTTTTTAAAGGAACAAACAGAGCCAGTGCATTACATTGCAATGCAATGGAACAGACAAACTGACAACATGTACATTCTAACCTTTCTGGCATCAATTTAGACCCACACAAAATACCCCCAAATGTATAGACCACACCATGATAATGAGAAGGAAATAGAATGTAAAGATATAGCTATGTAAGATGGCCCTGGCTGGTCCTTGAGGGAGCCTTAATGTGCTTTTGCACTCTCTTTCGTTAAGTCCATTCATCATTTCAGCATAATTCGGTTGTCAACTCAAATGCTCTATCTGCGCCGATCACATCACTTAGACACCTCTAAAAATGTCCAGTCCCAGCAGTAGCCTTAGGTTATCAAACTCCTTCCCTATATCACAGCAATATTTCCTTCTCCCATACACATACAATCTTCCTTTGTTAAGGGGTACAGACCTTGCAACACCTCTCAGTGCCAAGGCATTGATGTGCATGTCAGTATCACATAATGCCAGTTGCCAACTACGAGATTGGCTTATTAGTAAGGCATCTCTAAAGGAAAATGTCCATATGGGAAGTGAAATTGACAACTAGGAATACGATGAAAGAAAAGAAAATAGATATAATACTAGGAACCTCAGTTAACAAAGGAAATACAAAATTACATAATGTATATAGTCTCCCGCAATCCCTAACCATTTGTGCTTTGTGGGCAACCAAACACTTTATTTTAAACTCATCCCTTCAACTTTTTACATATCCTGGGTTTCATGGGTACTGGCTCAGAATGGACTGACGTTTATTAACCTCTTAGCATGAAGTCTAAACACTGATATTAATCACCTTGTAGTTGACCATCAATATCATAATTCATATCAAAATGATTCATTTGATTACAATAGAATGCACAACTGTTTTCTCTCTTAGGAGGTCCAGTGGTCTAAATATGTATGGTTCCCCAGTGAGCACAACATATACAAGCACATATACTTATGCTAAAAAAACGAAAATATTTGAATCAAACATAACAAGTTACAATTCTTTTCCTTAACAACCCCAATCATTAAGCATATCACTTCTGAAGGTGTGCAATGGGTGGCCTACCAGTATATCAGTATTTTCTCTTAATCAAATACTTTCTCAAAAATAAGTGTCTGTTCCCGTGCATCAGTTATTTGTTGGAACAGGGGTATAACCCCAACAGCTTCAGGAACCTATGTGGCAACTGTATTGACCAATACAAAGGCATATCTTCCCTATCGCTGATACCTGCACCAGTGCTTTCTCCAGACAGGCCCATACTGACATACTCTTTGTCGTTCCCTCTCCGGGCCTATGAACCCCCCATATGGCCTCAGTTCTCTGCCCTGTTTCCTCTTCTCCCATTAATAGTGGCACCCAATGTGAGGCCCTCCTGGCCCTCTTGCACTCCTCTAAAACCTTCATTAATGTCTACTTAAATTGCACTGTATTGGTCCAGGGCCCTCAGGCCAATCTCCTCCTCTTTGATAGACACTTCCCGTGCCCTATCAACTTCCTTTCGTCTCCTGCTATCCCTTCTTACCCCTCTCTGGCTCCTCTGCCGCCTCATTCATATGCCACCTTTTTGGCACTCCCTGCTGCTTTTCTCTCCTCCCTGTTGCTTACCTCCTCTGCCACCCCTCTGGGACTCTCTTCTCCCTCTCTAACTACCCTGTCTTCCTTCCTCATCTGCCCTTCCTCTGCCCATCCTCGGGCACCTCTAACACTTCCGCAGGGTGTACCCCTAGCCTGTACCAATCCTGGGAAGTCTCTCAAATGTGGCAACATTCTCCAAATCACTACTCTCAACTCTCGTTCAGATGTCAAACACTCCTCTGACATCTGCCGTCTCTGGGAAGAGCTTGATTTTGGATGTACTCAGTCTCACAGAGACTTGGTTCACAGACAGCTGGCTACAAGATCCTCTCCGAACCCAGAACTAACCGCCCCGGTGGGGGTTTAGCCTTGAATTTTCCAGAGTGGACCTCTGCTTCTATCATTCCATTGCAGCACTACTCCTCCTTTGAATGCCTGGTCTGCATGCTGTCTATCTCTCCTGGCCTCTCGCTCAATGTGGCCACTATCTACTAGGCCCTACTAGGTCAGCCCTCTTCCTCTCTGTGTGAGCTGACCTCTCCTCCTCGCTCCTTGACTCTACCTCTCAAATTCTCCTCCTCGGAGACTTGAACATCCACCTGGATGCTACTAGCCCTTCTTCAGGACTCTTTCATAACCTCTGTGAGTCTCTCTGTTATTACCTCTGGCCCGACTCACTCTGCAGGGCACACCCTCGATTTTCTGATCTCCTTAGACGTCCCCTTCTCTAACACTGTCACCACTCCTCTCTCTTGGAGTGATCAGTTTCTTCTTTCTTCCCACCTCTCTCTCTTTTTCCCACAGGTCAAGCTGACTCCAGCACCTCCACTTACCTTCTTGGTCATCCGACCCATGAGGCTTGTGTCAGTTGAAGCTTTCACTGCTACTTTCTTTCCTGCTCATGCAGCTTTGGCTGACTCACACCCTGACACAACCCGCTCTAATCTTCATCTCTCTATCTCTAACACTCTAGATGTCCTTGCCCCTATCATGAGGATCCACTTGAAGCCCCAATCCAAGTTCAGCTCTTGGTACGATTCCGACCTTGCCACCGTTAAACGAAGGTTTAGGGCAGTGGAGAGGAAGTGGAAGGCATCGGGCGCTCCCCCTGACAAACTGGCCTGCGGCCTGCTCCAAAGGTAGTACAGGATCTATGTTCTCTCTAAGAAGAGATCCTACATCCAAGTCTGCATCTCTATGGCATCTAATAACTCGGCCAAACTTTTCAAAATCCGCAAGGAGCTGGCTAATCCTGCTGCAGTCTCTACCTCTCCTGTTACCTCCCAGGTCCTATGCGCAGCCTTGGCCTCTCATTTCACTACTAAAACTCAGGAAATCCTGTCCATCATCCCTTCCTCTACCTCCTTTTCCTTCTCCTCTACCACTCCTGGCCCTTCCGAGGCCGTCTCTCCTCCTTTCCCTGTCCAGCCCTGTTGATGTTTCTGGACAAGTCCGATCTATGAAAGTCTTTTCAAAGCAGGTTCTTCCCTGCTCATCCAGAACAATCAAGGACCACTTTGACACCCTTGTTCCAGCCTTGGCCGATTTCTACAATCACCCCTTTTCCACTGGAACTTCCCCTCCCCCTTAAGCACACTCTTGTGCTTCCCCTTCTAAAGAAGCCACTTGGCCGATCCCACTCTTATCACCCCTGATCCCCTCCCAACTCTCCTCTTGTATACCTCTTGCACTACATCAATTGTCGTCAGGCATAGTAATGTTACTGCTTGTTCTGTTCTCCTTCTTTTCCCCTCCCTCTTTGCCTTATTTGTTCTAGGCACTTGCACTATCCGAAATGTCGACAGGCCTAGTACGATAGTTATTTTTCACATTTTGTATTGTTTCAAGGACTTTAACTGAATGTAACTGTATTTTCCTATGTTCCCCTCCCTCCTTGAAGCACTTTGAAACACATTGTGTATAGGCGCTATATAAATAAACAATCAATCAATCAATCCTTCCTCTCCGGGTAACTATCGCCCAATCTCCATCACTCCTTTCCTGGGCAAACTCTAGGAAAACTGGCCATATCCCAGCTTGATCTACAAACCAAATCTGTTGGTTGCCCCCATGACAACCAGCCTGGCTTTGGAGCTGCTAGAAGCAATGAAACTGCTCTTCTGTACACCCATGTAGACTTTCTCTCCACATCTCCCTTCTGTCCTCATTCTCCTCAATTGATCCTCTACTTTTGACATGGTCAACCATGCCATCCTGCTCAATCGTCTCTGCGACAGCCTTGGTATTACTGATCAGACCCTGGCCTGGTTGACATGCTGTCTCATCGACCGACCCTCTCAGGTCCTACTGGGGTCTTTCCTCTCTTCCATCCCTCTCTCCATTTGTGGTGTTCTCCAGGGGTCTAACCTTTCTCCCTGGCTCTTCAACCACTACCTGTCACCTCTTTCCCAACGCATTGCTACTTTCTGCTGCAATTTTCAATGTTATGCGGCTGACACTCAGCTCTCTTTCAGGCTCCCCTCAGCCACCTCTGCTTCTTCTCTCATACCAGACTGTCTGGCTGCAATTCAGGAATGGTGTGCCACCAATGTTCTCTGCCTTAATGTCAGTAAGACTGATATCCTCCTCATTGGGACACCCGCTCCCTCATTTCCCCTCTCTCTCTGGCCGCCCACTCTGGGCCATCTTCCTTCTTCTTCCTGTCAGGCTAAGAACCTTGGCATGGCACCGTTCTTCCTTCAACATACTCTTCCAAAACATCTTCCTTCTCAAACTCTACGCTCATCCACCTCCAACTTTCTGAGGGTCAGACGCTTCTCCAAGCAGAGATTTGGGGGCAGATCTATCTGCTCGGCTGGGGCATCCCTCTGGAACAGCCTCCCTGTATCTCTCAAACTTGAACAGAACCACCTCCAGTTCCGGAAGCAACTCAAGACCTTCCTTTTCACTTCTGCTTTCTCTCTTCCTCGCCACTGCTGATGCACCCGACTGCTCGGTGCACCAGTCACCCTCTGAACTCGAGCCCAGGCTCCTGCATGTCAAGTTGCCCTTGCACTGCCTCTGGGCTCCCCAGCACATAAGCGTCTGTATCTCCAACCCTACAGTCCCTTCGCTCTGCATTTATGAACCACTCGCTGGCTGCACTTGTGAGTTAACTGCACTTCCCTCTCCCCTGGCACTTTTGCCTGCACGCACTTCCCTCTCCCCCGGCACTTCCCGCCTTCCCTCTTGCCTGCACGTGTGCAATCTGAATGACACATGGCCTGTAAGATCGTTATTTTGTCCTCCCTTTATTTCCCCCTGCATGTCTTGTTGCACCTAGAAACACTTGTGTACAGGCGCGTTATAAATGACACATCATATCATCTCATATCATATCCACGTCTTACTAACATTTCTATTTCCATCAGCTAAAACATATTATGAGTCCCAGAATGTATGCATACGATGAAATGTATGTCATGGGAACACTGCTAAAACAAACCCAATTCGGAACTCTCTACAGTACATCTCTGACCCAACCTGTTCCAACATTTCCTGCTGCGTACCACTATAATCTAACCAGGCTCTCATTTCCTAGACACAATGCAGTAATAGAGGTGCAAAGAGGCCAAAGTAACCAATGTGTTCCCAGACCTATCCAGACCTTAAGGAATATCTCTAGGTCACTGAGCACAAATACTGCAATCTGTCCAGGAGTCTTTATCTGCCACATGTCACCATGCACAACCCAGTCCCAGATGTACCCTGCCCATGCACATAGCAGTGTATGACTTGTGGGGTCCCAGACCCCTTTAATAGGCCACACACTTGAAAGGAACACTGCACCCCTTGATAGTACCATCTACTGTACTTTTAAAGTCTTCCCCCTTGCTTCAGTTCTGCAGGAATCTCAGAATCGTCAGAGAGTTCCCAAGGCCAGACCTGATGTTGTACCTCTTGATGAATCCTCAGTAGGTGCTCGTTTCGGAAATTGTGGACTTATGCACAAGTGATGTCCAATTCCAGTGCTTCTCCTATCATGGTGAAAACCCAAACCAGGAGTTCCAGGATACCGTTTGTGACTGATTCAGAACATAAAATGTTCTCCGCTCTCCAATGTTGGCATCAACATTTGAAATGTTTTTCCCTGGTTATAAGACCAGTTGTCTTCTTTAGGTGCCCCACACAATTGCTGACTGATAGGTCCTTATACTCACCGCAAGCTGCAACAATATTTTCCCCATTGCATACCTGATCCTCCACCTCTCACTTGTTGTAACGACCTGGGAGAATACAATGAGGCAGGGGGCTCTAGGGGTTACAGTTAAAGCCCTAGGCTCTGCTGCATCATGCGCACAGCTGTACCCTCGGAACATTTCAGATACTGAGACATTACCTGATATGCAGACAGAGGCAATGTGAAACTGATAATCCCAAAAATAACATTCAAAAAGGTTCATATGAATCCTGACTTGTCTAGTCAAGTTTGTTTTCATACCGCAGTTCTAGGTCTACCACAGTTGTAAAAACTTTCATTCCTGACATACCCATAACATGAGAAATAGAATATTGCAAAATAGAAGAGGTATCATTCTACTAAAATGCATGTGTGCACCACAAACTGGTTCTCTTTGAACACACTCTTCCTTCTACTTTCCTTCTTACTGGTTAACTAGTTCACTAAGAAACAGAAGGGCACCTCAAAATTGTGAAAATCATTTTCTATCTTGCATAAACTTGGGACTTCCACCATGTCCACTAGTTCTAGAAAAGGGACCCTATGCTGGATAATACTCCAGAACACTACAAGAGGATTGGCCTCTGCTTTTATTACCTTACAGAATTGTTTGCAAACCGAGTAACATACCTCACAAAGAAGAAAACATTTTCTGAAAAAAACAGAAATTCAAAGCACAGTAAGAAGTTAAGTTTGTAATGAGTGGTGACATTGGTCATGTTAATGCATCAGGCAAAGTAGTAGTCATTTGAACAGTAACAGAGGCGGAAGGGTTAACTTGTGAAGAACCTAATTGTGGTTTACCAGTGGCAGCTAGTGCTTTAACATAATCCCAATATGATACGTAATTAGGGAGGGCCATAACAATATTGAATAACCTGTCCCTCCTTATCCTTCACAGTGGAAGGAATAGATTCCTGTATCCCATGTATCAAGTCCATACCACACAGAAAAACTCTAAGAAAAGCACAGCCTCCTCCTTGCCAACTTACCAGGCCATTATGTTACTCTTTTACAACCAGAGCAAAATCCTTACGTTGGCAGCAGTGAAATCATTGCACAGATTCATCCCATTATTACTCCGACCCAAACATGTTGACTGGCTTTGTTTCTCCCAGTGTTTTAGGTCACTGATCAGAGTCACAAAATAAAGATGTACAACCAAAAGACTAACTTTTATGAGTCTGTTCTTCATTTTCCAGTCCAATGCAGTGCTTCCAGCGCCCACACTGTCAACTCATTTACCTTAGTTGAAGTACCTTCGGTAAACATTATGAGCCCAGCACAGTTTTGCTCATGTGCACCTTGGTGCATTTGTAGCCCACTGACTTCGGAGAGTGGCACTTTTCTTCCGGCGCCTAAGGCAATACCTGTGATACCTGACTGAAGAGACCTTTTTGAAGATAAACGTCTCTTGCAATACACCAATAACAAATCATCAACAATGTGTGTGCTTGATCAGGCATGTTTTAGGGGTGTTGATGGGGGAAGATGGTGTGCACACTGAATAATAACCTATGTTGACTCATATCAGTTCTCCTGCTTACTGTGCTACAAATACTGAAAAGAAACAAAAAGTCAGTGCGCCTGGCCACTTGAATCCTGTCACTGCACAGATATTTGTATTTTTATTCTTGATGTTTCAGAGTTGCCTCAACACTTACCCTTCTAATTGAGGACAGTGTAAGCAGTCGTTTTTGCTGTATCTGGTGTGACCTGCATAATGTGTTTACCAACTATATAGTGAAATGCGTGTCTCTGCCACTGTTTACGCTGACAGTCACTGCACATTTAGGTAAAAAATCCCTGATCAAAAGTAGAACTATTGTCACAGTGACCATCTTGCGGCACAGGTAGGTTTCTCAAAACTTGATAAAGTGTCCACTAGTAGAAGCATGAACTGGCAGTCATTGCATTTTTGAATCTGTATACAATGATCTTGGAGAATGTAAAAAAAACACATGGGAAGATGATCTGCACCATGGGCCACTTTAACATTATTTTCAACATTATTTCACTGGCAGATAACACACTATCTGTGGTAGGCCTCTGCCATGACAAGCACGTCTGGTGCATAACATTCCTGATTCAGGTTTTCAACCATACCCTCCTTTCCTACATGGGCAAGTCTGTGATATGCGAGACAAGTAGGATAGACATTTCTTTGGTTCGACTAAGCAATCATGCCAACCTCACCAAAAGTTATCAGTGTGTAGGTGAAAGCTTATCCTAGTACCACTCTGATTCTGTGGTAGCATCTTGCTTTAGGCCTAGCTCCTCTAAGGAGGACAATAGAGGGGTCTGCACCAGGCTATTTATTCTTAACACGTACTTAACCTTAGAAACGGAAACAAGCCTGTGTTTAGCAGCAGCATCTGATAAAGAGCTCCCACTTGCAATCTCACCATTCAGTAGTTAGTGTGCTGCATACTTCACAATTGTACATTGATTGGAAACCATTAAGACACCTAAAGCTTGGTGAGGTTTGGTCCAGGGGGGGCAAAGTTATAGGGGGTGGTCCCAAAATATATTTTTTTCCGATAGACTGAATGGGGAAAAAACTTTGCTCATGCCTGCAGCCCAAACCACTGGAGGGATTTTCACCAAATTTGCACTTGGAGCACCGGCCTGGTGCCAAAAGCATGCTTTTGTAAATTTGGTGACAATCCATCCAGTAGTTTTTATAAAATGACCAAAAAGTAGGTCACAAAAAATTAGTGATATCTATGTCCGCTCCGCAGACACACTTCCCTATTCGCTCCGCGGACAGGACACCGATTGGTTGATCGGCTTGCGTCTTGTCCGTGACATGCAACATGTTCGCTGATTGGATTGTGAAGAACGTGAAGTGTGTCAGATTTTTTAAAACGCCCGCCATCTTGGATTTGCAGACTTCGCCGCTGTCCGCGGACATTGCAGTAAAAACATATTAAAAAACACAGCATTGCACTTGTCAAACTTATCAAATAATCTCTGGTGAGGTGAGGGGGGTGGAGGATGGGATGGGATATGGCTTCAAGAAGCAAAAAAATTAGTGTTTTTTGCCGCGAAAGTCCCCAAACAGTTCAGATGTTCGCGAACAGTGCTGAAAAGTTTGCGGACACCTCACCATTACAGTGAGGTGTGAATAACCAGGAAAGAGACTGCGCCAGATATTTGCAAATAACGTTTAATACTCAAAAATGCCCTTAAAAAGATGACACGTGTTTCGGTCCTCGAAGGACCTTTTTCAAATCAGGGCAAATGGTCTGTCGTAGCACCATATAGTCATAAAACATATGAAAACATAAGAGGATAATCACATTGATAAACATGTGTAAATATCAAAATTAAAGTGACATGAAAAGGTTAATTATGCACCCAAGGTTAAAGTACAAATGCATGAGACGAATATATAGAATAACTATGGAAATAAAAACCAGACAAAAATAGGGTGAGGAAAGGGAGTGGAGAAAGCAAGGGGTAATATTGGAGAAAGGTAGATACAAAACACTTATTAGTTGAGATACGGTGTACTCTGATTGATCATTTTTGAATTCATTAGTGAAGGCTCATGTCAAGAAGTGTAAAATGATTTACATTGAAGTCGTCTAATGCCCCTGCCACACAATGTGAAATTAAACTTCCATATAATGAACGGGTTAGATCCCTGCAAATGTGAGATATTATCAAAATCAAAATACTGTCATAGATGGTCTGAGAATTCAAATAAAGGGGTTGTGGCATGATCGGAATTAATATAAAAGTACATCCTTCTCGTTAGAGCGACAATGAAAGCGTTAAAAAGGAATATAATAGCAAATGTAGCAATAAAGCTTGATTAAGCTGCTCAAGCGGTATTTAAATAGTCCTTTCCGATTCCAAAAGGGATAAGCAGTATGTCGGTGCATAAAAATTCATACGCGTGTGGTCTAATTTGTTACAGAATCAAGTAAGTAAAAGCGCACGTTCCCGTGCGCGAAATTACACGTATTATTGAGTGTGACGGACCGTGAAATGCCAGACGGTCTCTTACCTGCTGTTTCCATTTCAAGCGTCTGATCGCGAGTTGCTAGGATTCCCGAGGGTGCGCCATTAGGCGTCCTCTCTGTGATCGTATATGTTGCTATGGTAATGAGTATCCTGGTCAGTCCTTCCTCATTGTCTAGTCGCGTGCTACAAAGGCGGCCATATTGAAAAGGAATCTAGTTAAATTATGCAGTGTAGTAATGTGCAATATTTAGATAGTGAAGACGGCCAGACAAGGTCAAGTATCTATTAACGCATAAAGTGTGCATGTATTTAGGCAAAATAGAGCCCCTAACAAGAACTAAGAAGGGACAAAGTGGTGAAAAGTTAACTTAAATTTGCTGCAATGCGCCGGAAAATAACAAGTACCCATTAGGGCACTATGCCATGAATGGTAACAGTAGTAAGAGAGTGGTCAAGTTAAAAGTCTGCACGTAGTTGTGTGAATGTATTAGGAATATAAAGTAAAGTAAAGTAAAGTAATCTATCTAGGATAAATATATCAAGTAATGGAGTTCTACTTCTCATGCTACTATTGTGTAGGGACAGGTCCCTATTGCATAACATTAGCGAGGTGGTGAAGATATGTGGTATCACATTACACATTACATAATTATTAGTCAAGTTCCTATAGAAAGGACACCATTTCATTGTCTGTGTTGAGGCCAAGTAGAGTAGAATTCAATTTACAAATTATTTTCGCCTCTGTTTGTCTGAGTTTCTTTTCTCTGTCGCCTCCACGTCTTCCCAGTGACACTTTTTGATGACCAGAAGGTGACTCAGAAGGTGAAATACAGAACAGAGATGAGACAACTATTACAACGGATACGTCAGGGGAAAAGGAAGAACAAGTGGAAGATCAACCTCAGGATTTATGAATCAAATTAAGAGGTATAACAAAGGCAACAGAAATCTCATACCCAATCAGGTCCGTTTTCAGTTACCACAGAACACAGGAGCAACATCCAGTACACCAGGAGGAGAGGAAGGCGGGGGGGAACAAGATCTAACCAGTCAAGGATTACAAGAAAATACAAACAAAAGGCTTACTATAGCAACATCAAAAGAAGTAAACAGAGTGAAATAGGGCCCAACCTGATCCTTAATTTATCAAGCAGACCAATATCATCGGAAGAGAGTAGGCTATTGAATAAAGGACTTTCTTTCGCACCTTCAAAGAACCACAACAAGATGGATTTGCATATTGATCTTTTCAAGTTTGTATGGAAATTGAAACTTAAAAAGTTTTTTGCCACCAAGGCACCAGGGATGTACAAACAACATTTGAAAATCACTCCAAGTGAACTGAGCATTAAATAAATAGAAGACATTCACCTACTTAGATCAATTGCAGAACCAATGGAGTATGATATCACCAATGTACTAAGAGACCTTAACGTGCAACCTGATACGTTACCAATTAAGGAACTGAAACCAACATCCAGTGTTGTAACCCGATTAGCAGCTGACAACATCATTGACACCTTCTATAAGGCAGTATCTCGAGATCTCTATAGAATGGACCAGAGACATTTACAATTAAGGACAAAACCTAATCTCACCCGTAGAGAACAAGAAGCCTTACATCAATTGGAAACTGACCGTTCAATAGTAATCAAAGAAGCGGATAAGGGAGGGAACATCGTTATTATGGACCGGGACAACTATTTGGAGATGGCTAAAAGACACCTCAACACCCCATGCTGCTATGAAAAATTGCCGGCTAACTCAACAAAGGAGATTGTACACGAATTGGAACTCAAAGTTCTGGAGTGGCATCGCAAAGGTTTTATCACAGACAATTAAAAGAGTTTTCTCATAATCAAAGATCCAACCATACCAATCATGTATTTTTTACCTAAGGTCCACAAAGAATATGACCTGATACCAGAGGGCCGACCTATTGTTAGCGGGATCAGCTGGGCAAATGAGAACATCTCACAGTATTCGGATAACATCTTGAGACCTAGGGCCACAAAATTGAAAGCATATCTCAAGGATACGACAGATGTTATCATGAAACAGCAATCTTGGAACTGGGAGGAAGATTGTCTTTTAGCAACCATTGATGTGAAAGCATTGTACACATCGATTCAACACTCATGGGCCTTGAAAACTATTGACCATACCTTTAGGGAGGACTCAGCTTCGATGTACCATCAAATTGCATGATCAAGGAAATGTTAGAACTATCCTTAGAGTCTAATATCTTCAATTTCAATAATGTATACAATAGGCAAACTAGAGGTGTTGCTATGGGCACAAAATATGCCCCAGCCCTAGCAAACCTCTTTATGGGCCTATTTGAGGACACAGTTATCTACCAGGATAAAGCTTATCAGAAGGAACTTGTACATTGGTCAAGATATATTGATGATGTGTTGATACTATGGAAAGGCACAGAGTTGGAGTTTATAGCCTTCCAAAACAGAATCAATCTTAATGAAATGGGCATCCAATTCACTGGTGTCTGCGACGCAAAGAGTATAAACATTCTAGATCTCACAATATATATTGAACAGAACCTGATTAGAACACGCACATTTCGAAAACACACTGAGGTCAACGCTACCCTACACGCTTCAAGTTGCCATCATCGACCAACAATTCTTAACATTCCATCAGGGGAATTTCTAAGAGCGAGAAGAAACTGTCAGACCAGAGAACACTTTGAGAAAGAATGTAAGCTTCTGCAATCAAGATTCCTAGCCAGAGGATATTCTAAACAATGCGTCAACAAAGCCTTAGACAAAAGTCTGTTAGTAACACAGGAAGAAACACTGGCTACAAGGAACAAGATATTGGAACAATCTACCATTGGCTTTATCACTAAATTTGGCAACAATCATAAATATGTGAGAAAAATTCTGGCCAAACACTGGCACCTTTTGAAATTGGATGAAAACATTTCCAACTTTGTGAACGAAAAACCCAGAATCATCTTCAAGAGAGCACAGACACTGAGGAACAAACTAAGCCCTTCGAACCTACCAGATGTAACGGAAGAAACACCTAATTGGTTAAAAACCACCAATGGATTCAGGAAATGCGGGACTTGCACCATGTGCAAATTTGCACATGTAAAAACAGACTCTTTCTCGGGTAGTAATAATAAGACGTTGAAAATCAAACAACCCATAAACTGCAGGACAAAATATGTGGTTTATGCAATTATCTGTGTGTGTAATCTGGTTTACATTGGTAGCACTATCAGAGAACTCAGGACCAGAGTACGTGAACATCTTGCTAAAATCGGAAGTCAAGATCCTAGACTGCCTCTCGCTTGTCACTGGCAAGAGAAACACCAAATGGATAACAAAGCAGACATCCAGTTTATTGGTCTCCAAAAAGTGTCACTGGGAAGACGTGGAGGCGACAGAGAAAAGAAACTCAGACAAACAGAGGCGAAAATAATTTGTAAATTTAATTCTACTGTACTTGGCCTCAACACAGACAATGATATGGTGTCCTTTCTATAGGAACTTGACTAATAATTATGTAATGTGTAATGTGATTCCACATATCTTTACCACCTTGCTAATGTTATGCAATAGGGACCTGTCCCTACACAATAGTAGCATGAGAAGTAGAACTCCATTACTTGATATATTTATCCTAGATAGATTACTTTACTTTACTTTATATTCCTAATACATTCACACAACTACGTGCAGACTTTTAACTTGACCACTCTCTTACTACTGTTACCATTCATGGCATAGTGCCATAATGGGTACTTGTTATTTTCCGGCGCATTGCAGCAACTTTAAGTTAACTTTTCACCACTTTGTCCCTTCTTAGTTCTTGTTAGGGGCTCTATTTTGCCTAAATACATGCACACTTTATGCATTAATAGATACTTGACCTTGTCTGGCCGTCTTCACTATCTAAATATTGCACATTACTACACTGCATAATTTAACTAGACTCCTTTTCAATATGGCCGCCTTTGTAGCACGCGACTAGACAGTGAGGAAGGACTGACCAGGGTACTCATTACCATAGCAACATATACAATCACAGAGAGGACGCCTAATGGCGCCCCCTTGGGATTCTTAGCAACTCGCGATCAGACGCTTGAAATGGAAACAGCAGGTAAGAGACTGTCTGGCATTTCACGGCCCATCACACTCAGTAATATGTGTAATTTTGCGCACAGGAACGTGCGCTTTTACTGATTTGATTCTGTAACAACTTAGACCACACGCGTATGAATTTTTATGCACTGACATACTGCTTATCCCTTTTGGAATCGGAAAGGAGTATTTAAATACCGCTTGAGCAGCTTAATCAAGCTTTATTGCTACATTTGCTATTCTATTCCTTTTTAACACTTTCATTGTCGCTCTAACGAGAAGGACTTACTTTTATATTAATTCCAATCATGCCACAACTCCTTTATCTGAATTCTCAGACCATCTATGACAGTATTTTGATTTTGATAATATCTCACATGTGCAGGGATCTAACTTGTTCATTATATGGAAGTTTAATTTTACATTGTGTGACAGGGCCATTAGATGACTTCAAGGTAAATAATTTTACACTTCTTGACATGAGCCTTCACTAATGAATTCAAAAATGATCAATCAGAGTACACCGTATTTCAACTAATACGTGTTTTGTATCTATCTCTCTCCAATATTACCCCTTGCTTTCTGCACTCCCTTTCCCCACCCTATTTTTGTCTGGTTTTTATTTCCATTGTTATTCTATATATTCATCTCATGCATTTGTACTTTAACCTTGGGTGCATAATTAACCTTTTCATGTCACTTTAATTTTGATATTTACACATGTTTATCAATGTGATTATCCTCTTATGTTTTCATATGTTTTATGACTATATGGTGCTACAACAGACCATTAGCCCTGATTTGAAAAAGGTCCTTGGAGGACCGAAACATGTGTCATCTTTTTAAGGGCATTTTTGAGTATTAAACATTATTTGCAAATATCTGGCGCAGTCTCTTTCCGGGTTATTCACACCTCACATTGATTCTCAAGGGGTCTTTTACTTGGCTAAACCCTACACCTGGTGAGACGCGACTCAATGTACTGAATGAAGCAACTTGAATTTCTTTCATTGCTATAAAATGTCGCCAAGTTAGACCAAACCATTTAAGCCAAGACTTTTTGATGAACTCACCATTACTGGCTTGCTGAAATACAGTCCTTGTTTGCTTATAACTTTGGTACCACTTAATGGAACTACATGCGATTCTGCATGTATATTGCTGAGTTGATTCCGGGAGAGTATGCAAGGTTTGGTGAGATTCTGTCATGAGGAGGCAAAATTAGAGGGGGAATCCCAAAATAATGTAAAGGCTTATAAATGAGGTGCCATTTGACGAATCTACACTTAATTTGGGAAACTGATAATAAATTTAGATATGAATGTTTTTCCGAAGTTTGGTGGAATTTTGTGAAGAGGGGGCAAAATTAGAGGGGGGTCCCAAAATAATGTAAAGGCTTATAAATGAGGTTTGACTAATCTAAACTTCATTTGGCAAACTGATAATAGATGAAGATATCCATGTTTTTGCAAAGTTTGGTGGGATTCTGTCAAGAGGGAGAAAAATCAGAGGGGGGACCCAAAATATTGTAAAGGCTCATAAATGTGGTGCCATTAGACAAATCTACACAAAGGTTTGCAAAAAAGATTATAGATCTAGATATAGATGTTTTCGTAAAGTCTGAATGGATGTTGTCAAGTGTGGGCTAGGTTATATGATGATTGTATGTGCATACATTTGACACTTTTGAAAAAATAAAACATGGGTGGATTTCCAGCAAACCTGCGTAAGGAGCATTGTCAAGGACCTACAAGCATGGTTTTACATATGTGCCAGTGTTTTATTATTTTACAAGTGTCATTATGTAGCTACAATAAATAACGGTATACCTTTAGTGGCTGAGGGGTAGCCTGTGGCCATGGGCAGTGGCCAGATTGTCCGGGTCATGGAATAAGGTCATGATCCGGACAATCTGGCTACTGGCCATGACCACAAAGGACAAAACATAGGATTAAAGTGGCCATGTCCAACTGGAACTGGCTTTGTGGTAAAGTTATTCAAAATTAGGATAGTTCTGAAAGGGAAGAAAAATGTGCTTGTGGTAATATGGTCATAGGTTTCTCTTTTTGCCTTCTGCAGGCTGCCATGGAAAGCGAGGAGTGGCCCTGTATGGAACCCCCGCCTTCCCTTTCCATGGTGGCCATCTTGGAAAAGGATTTTCCTTCCTACACAGGGACGCCGTCCTGCTGTAGGAAGAAAAATCCTCTTTTTTAGCACCCTGGGTTCCCACTTTGGGAACCTAGGGTGCTAATGGCCTTCATCTCCCATTTCAGGGGCTGCAATGGGGGAATAATGGTCCATAGACCTCGTTATCCACCCTCGCTTCACTTGGGCTGATAACTTGAGCTGCTGGGCCGGTATCCACCATTCCAGTCCCTGGAACGGAGGATGAACGCCACAATATTCCCATTAGCATAACACAAAATTCAAATGGAAATGTTGGAAAATCTTATTGAGTCTATGTACTTTACTGAGAAATATAAAGTAGATGGAGTCTATACATGTTTTTTTGTTCTATTTTTTTAACTGTGAAAGGTGGTCCCTAAAGGAATATGTCTTTTGTTGTTTTTGGATTTATTTTTTTTGGCAGGAGATCTGAGAACGAAAGGTGGGGAGGGAAATGAGAGAGGAGGAATCACATACTAATATGGAGGTGTAGGTGGAGAAGGGAACATGTTGCGCTTGTGTTATTTCTAAGGTAGAGGGCAGTGTTTCTCATGCTGCTTGATTACCGCAGTGGTGGTGGTTCTTGGGGAGGAGGGATGGCATTAGCTGATGCCATTTTAAGATAAATAGCAGTTTTGCTAAAAGTATGTACTGTGTACTAGATTGTTAATGGATAATGAGTAGGAATAGGTCTTGGAGCTGTGCAAGGGAAATTTTGAAGTTGGAAGTTCCTAGATCAGTAGAAAATGCAGTTCTGAACTGTTCACGAAGCAGAGATCTTATCATGAAGTGCGGATGGGTTTTCGGACACGTCATCATGCTGCGCGCCAGCGTATGGGCATGTGCCACTGTCCGGAAGATCTGCTATGAAGTCAGATGTTCGTAGACGGCTACAGATGCAAAACTAGTTGAATTAGTTGCAAAAAGTGTATAGAAGTGTTAAAAATTATTCCAGAAGGTGGGAAATGGCAGAGTTTTAAGGTGGCACTTTGTAAATGGGACACACATATTGCCATAATGATATTACTAAGTTGTAGGAAAACTTTGTTAAAGGGGCATTATGGTTAACTTGCACTAATAAAAACCTATGAAATTCAATGAAAAAACTTTCTTAAAGGGATGTTATGGTTATGTTAGATTAATAAAAAACTATGAAATTCAAAGAAAAAACTTTGTTAAAGGTACGTTATGGTTTCAAGTAAAATAAAAAAAAAACAGAAATTCGCCAGTTATGGTAAGCTAAACAACCATAACTCTCGCCACCACCGTGCACTGCTAAAACTAACACCCAGGGCATCAGAGATGACATCACAAATGTCAGAATATTGTATAATCTGAATGTGAACTAGGTACAAACTCTAGACCATGAATTATTAACGTGAAGAGAGGCTGGACAAAATTACACGAATTGTATAAAAGCACAAATGTTTAGATGTCCAACTCTCTCTCACCTCTCCCTGTCATCTGGTATACATCGCGAGGTGTTGGAAGCAAGATAGATATCTGTTTTGCTTTGTAAACTGTACAGTAATAAAAGATCTGTGAATCTTTTTAGCCCGTGATTGGTGTATTTCCTTTGTGGTACTCAGCCTCGATATTTCTTTGTTCTTTCAGATGGTGCCCAAATAGGGACCCTCAAGATTGATGCCACCTCGTTGAAGAGTTGACGTGGCTATCGGACCGGGATGGGACGGTGAGAAAGGGGCCCCTTCTTGGATGAGATGCGACACCTCAACAGTACTGCATGATCTGATCCCTGGGCGGTGAGCTCGCGGTCCGAGACGGCATCTTGACGAGGGTCCATATATTGAGCCGGGCAGTTTTGCCAAAATCACCAACCACAACGTTCCTTTGTTGTCCTTTGTAATCCAATCGGACCTCCCTTAGTCCTTTGAATCAGGTGAGTAGTGCCCCGATTCCTAAGTATCCTGCTATTTGGTTGTAGTCTTGTACTCACGAGCACAATCAGTGCCAGGTAACACCAGTAATCTGACATGCCTGGGAAATTCTCTGCCTTTTTCAGGGTGTTATTCCGCAGAGACAATCTTTGTAATTTGGCCATCCTTCACCACAGGAGGGGTCGCCGGCATGTACTATGTACTGTAAGTACGGCATTGTTAGTATAGAATTCAATGATATTTGGCACAGACAAACTAGACATGCTTCCGAACTTCAGTGGCCAATCAACGGTAGTTTTGAGATTGCCCGAATAGAGTATTTAGAATCCATATTGTTAAAGAAAAAAGCTAGACCTGCAGCATTTGATGTAATACAAAATTGGAAAAAGGAAACTATGCAGCAACTTAAGAGTAAAGAGAAGCATACACGTCGACACATGTCAAACTCAGAAAAGGCATTATTGTATAATCAACAAAAAGAGTCAGAGTCTGTTAAAAAACATGGATAGAGCTTTTCAACTTGGTATACAGAAAATATATTTGTCTAAAGATTTTCATGCCTCAGATTAACTAATTGATAAACTCTTAAATGAATGTAGGCCTGGTGCCACTCCACCACCTCCTTATGTACCTATTCCTGCTGTTTATCTCTTCCTGCTGTCGTTCCTCCTCCCATAGCAATTCCTGTTCTTCCTGTTGCTCCTCCGCTGCCAGTTATTGCTCTGGTTCCTGTTGTTGTTCCTCCGCCTGTACCTTCACCTTTACAGACAATTACTGTTTCAGTAGATTCGTCTTTATTCCCAGTAGTGGTGTATCCACTACCTGTTGTACAGGATTTGTCTACCCTTTCTTTCCCAAGCGGTTCTGCTCCACTTGTAGCTGATAAAGGGGTGAGTGCTGAATCAAAGGTTGTATCTAGGAACACAGTTTCCAAAGAGACGAGGAGAAAATTGAATGAATGGGCTAGACAATGTATAGAGAAAGGTGAACAATCTACTGTCTTAGCTACGCTCTCTAATCTAGAAAGTATTCCCAATCAGAATGTCTTTATTGAGGGGATGGGGATACATTTGGCTGTAATGTGGAATAGATTGACGGACGCAGATGTCCCACAAGGGTTGAGGGATTTGAATGTTTTAGCTTATTCAAGGGATACTACAGAGAAAATACATGAGCATGTCGAGAGGGTTTTTGAGTTTAGAAGGGAGTTAGAACGGTTGCAGAATGATGAAATAGATGGTGATAGTTTGGATGCTTTTTACGTGTAGAAACAATTCCTTCCTCCTTGTCCGTCAACGAGTGAAGAAACGCACAAGGGATGCGCTTAAATGGATTTCAGATATGTCAATAAATACCATAGTAGTATATGACACGTATAGTCAGTATACTCCAGAAATGCAGAGGAAAGTGTTACAGGTAATGGTAGAATACCTGTAGGATGAATGTATAAAGAAAAATATTTGTTGTCCCACAGAATTATTGAATATCTATAAGAGAGCTTTTGTGTCTGATACTACTTCCACCACTTTAGCGCTCGGTTTTGCTCTGTTGCTTAGTAAACGTTCGGAGTTGCCTACTTCTCAATTGCCCATGTGGAAGGTTCCTCCGACATTTGTTCCCAAAGTTGAAATTCCGGCTAATGTTGCAATGGGTGCAGCCGCCAATGATATTGCAGCTCACTACATATCACAGTTTGTTCACATCCCGTTCTCAAGACAGGAAGTGAATACTATTAGACAATCGATTCCAGACATTAGGAAAAATCCAACAGGGTTTTACAAAGAAATAGAATCTGTCTTGCATTTATCAGTTTTCACTCTGGGTGATACAGACTTGTTGTTTCCTGTGCTCCTACCTGCTGATTTATGGAAACAGATTAGGAATGTAGATGATCCAGCAGGGTTAGGTGACACATGGGTTAACCTTGTTAGGTTAGATGGAGAAAGGACAGCTGGTGAAAGACCACCGCAGGTGATACTGACTTTGCCAGATAGAATAGTAGCAAAACTGAAGACTTTTAGAAGGATTTAGAAGGATTGTTTGGGACAAACTCACTGCTTGTACCCAAGGAAAATCTGAAGGTGCTACCAAATTCTTTAATCGGTTCAAACAAGTATTCTCAGATTTTAGCAGACAGGATTTAATCACTGAGTCAGGAAGAAGATTGTTTGTGGACAAGTTTGTGCGTGGATTGTTGCCTGATATCCAGTCACGAATTATGATTTATGAGAGTGCTTGGCAAGCTAAATCACACTCTGAAGTATTGCATATGGCTCAGTATTACAAGAATAGAGTCAATAATGAGAAAGAAAGGATTGGAAAGAAAAGGGGAGATTTAAAAACTAAGGCATTATTGCAACAGATGGTTAGAGGGCCTAGAGGCAGAAGTACACAGTTTCGAGGTCAGTTTGTTCTACAAAGTAATGTGCTGTTGGGCCCTGTACATGCGAACCAATGTGCTTATTGAAGACAAGAGAGTCATTGGCGACCACAATGCCCGATCCTCCAGAAAAGGTCGAATAACACATATGGTGTCATGGGTAGACGATCCAGAGGCCGCCCTGGTTTAGGGAGTCCTGGTAGAAGCAAGTTTGCTCAAAACTCTCAGTCTTTCTCGCAAGATAATCAGCAACCTAACGTAGATAGCAGAAATATCTTTGATAATCCCTCAACTGCCTATCTTTCTGAAGATGTGTCTTTGATGATATATTGTTCCGTTAGGGCAGCTCGAAGCAGGGACTGGAACCAACGCCTATTCCCGTTAATAAGAAAGGTCGCTACGTTGAGATGATGGTGGGGAATAGGAAGCATCATTTTTGATAGACACAGGAGCACAGAAGTGTTCCATTGATCATTCACGGGTTCCAGACATTCCACTGTCAGGGCAGAATAATGTTTCTGTAGGGTTTTCTGGTACGCCAGTGGTTAGTCCGGTTTCTCTACCGGTACCGATTTCACTGGGTCCATTTATGGATCACTGTCCGTTTCTTTTGACAACAAACTGTGGAGAGAAATTGTTGGGGTTGAAACTGTTCAAGGAATTAAATGCGGTAATTCATTGTTCTTCGGATGGAGTGCGTTTGACGGTTTCACCATAGCAATTTTCTGCCTCAGAGTTTCTGAATAGACCTTTGCCGGCAGAATTTAGTTAAGTTCCGGCATGTTTATGGGCAATTGATGACAATGATGTTGGTATTTTACAAATTGAGCCTGTTAAAATCATTTAGAAACCAGGAGTTAAGTTGCCACAAATTCCACAATATAAGATTGCAGTTGAGGGTGAGCAAGCTTTGAAATGTATAGTTTCTGACTTTGTACATTGTGGAGTAATTGAAGAAATTGCAGGAAGTTTGTTCAATAGCCCGGTTTTACCGGTGTATAGGACAGGGGATAATGGGATTCCTTTCCGTTTGATTATCGATTTGCGCACTATCAATAAGATTGTTGCTCCACAATTATCAATTGTGCCTGATGTAACAACAATACTAACAATGATTCCAGCTTCTGCTACTCATTTCATTGTGGTGGATCTTAAGAATGCCTTCTTTAGCATTCCCATACACGTGAATAGTAGATATTTGTTCACGTTCACCCTAGGGGGATGCTCGTTTACATTCACCTGTGCGCCACAAGGGTACACGGAGAGTCTGAGCATTTATAGAAGGGCTTTGAAAGAGCAGCTCGATACACTTGAGTTGCCTTCTACTTGTACATTGCTACAATACGTCAACGACCTTCTCTTAGCTGCAGACTCAGAAATTGCTTGCAAGGAAGGCACTGTGTTATTGCTTATTCGTTTAGCAAAACATGGGCATTAAGCTTCATTGAAAATGTTTCAGTATTGTCGACAGGAGGTCACCTATTTAGGCTATCTCCTGTCAAAGGAGGAAAGAAGATTGACACCTGAACAAATGAAGAGCATTTCTGGCATGTCTGTCCCAAATACACAGAAGGAAGTCAGAGCCTTGATAGGAATGGATTCTTACTGTAGACAGTGGATCCCTAATTTCTCACTAGTGATCAAACCAATGTTGACATTGACAAAGAAGGGCATTTCTTTGCCACTACCGTGGAACTTGGAACACCAGAAAGCGTTTGATCTGCTCAAGACTGCACTGTATTCAGCACCAGTTTTGGGCACACCAAATTCTGATAAGGCCTTCGAGTTGTATGTGCATGAACGTGATGGATGTGCTTTGGCTGTGTTAACGCAGGAACATGGGGGGAAGAATAGACTGTGCGGTTATTTTTCCTCCACACTTGATCTTGTTGCATGTGCTTTGCCAAGATGTTTGAGAGCTGTCGCTGCTGCGTCTGTAAAGCAGAGCAAGGGTATGGTCCTATGCCATACTTTAACCGTGTTGGTACTTCACTCTGTAGATGTTCTATTAAATGGAATGCAAACGCAACACCTTACTTCCGCACGATTAACAAGATATGAACTGATCTTATTTGCACCGCATATTCAAATTAAAAGGTGTTGTGTATTGAATCCGGCTGAATTGTTACCTCTTCTGCAAGATATTGCTTGCAGTGACGAAATGTCACATGCCTGCCTTTATACCACAGAGCACGAAACTAAAGGCAGGATTGATTTGAAAGACACACCTTTGAATGATCCACAAGGGGAGCTTTTTTGCGATGGCTCCTTCTTCAAACTTCCGGATGGTACATCCACTTCTGCTTATGCCATCACTACACTAAGCACGATCGTTGAAACCAAGAAATTTTCGCAGAACTACATGCAGGCCGCAGAGATTATTGCACTGACTCGAGCTTGTGAACTTTCCGAAGGGTTTAGAGTGAATATATTTACTGACAGCCAGTATGCCTTTGGGGTGGTTCACAACTTTGATAGACTATGGGCAGAACAAGGTTTCTTGACCTCACATGGAACGAAAATCCAACATGGCACCTTGATAGTTTAGCTACTCTCAGCACTAGCGCTTCCTACTCAACTAGCAATCATGAAGGGCGCGTCACATCAGAAAGTAGTAGATGATGTAGGGAAAGGGAACACTTTTGCTGACAGGATAGATAAACAGACTGCTACTGATTTGTACTCAGAGATGTATGTTACAAAGGAAGCCACAAACACTTGTACTGTAGATGAAGGGATTGACCCGATAAAGAATATTCAAGCTGATGCCACTCTAGAAGAACTTAAAGATTGGGCTGAAGGTTTGGCGAAGTTGGATGAGGAAGGGTGTTGGGTAGATAATTCAAAAGGTAGATGGATGTTACCCGATGCATATGTCACCACCATGATCACAATGGCCCATGGTCCCACTCATATATGTGCTAGGAAAATCTGCAAAATGTTAGAATCTGTCTGGGTGAATGTTAACATCTCAAAAACTGCTGAGCGTTTTTCTCCAGAATTGTATGGTTTGCTTACAGCATAATACGGGGAAGGGTACAATGCCACCGAGGGGTAGTTTTGGTCCCCCCTCTGTGCCTTTTGAAGTAATTCATTTCGACTTCATTGAGATGGAACACTGTAATAATTACAAATATGTCCTGGTAGTCATTTGTGCCTTTAGCAAGTGGGTTGAAGCCTTCCCTGTGAAAGATGCTATAGCAATGACAATGGCGAAAACCATGCTTACGGAATATTTTCCTAGGTTTGGTTTGCCAAGGGTCATCTGGTCGGATAATAGTCCACATTTTATCGCTGCTGTTATTCTGCAAATATGCGCACGATTACAGATCGATAAACGGTTCCATTCGGCTAGACACACTCAAGTGCTGGACTTGTAAAACGCCACAATGGTATCTTGAAGAATATAATTGTGACAGGTCTGTGCTAGCAGTAATTTGAAATGGTCAGACAATTTACTTATAGCACTACTGTCCCAGCGGACAACCCCATAGACTAAAACTGGGCTCTCCCCCTATGGAATTGTGATCGGGAGGCCAGCTAACATTTGTAGCCTGCACAAGCCAAAGCAATTAAAGGATTTAGAGCATTTGGTTCTTTCTGAATACTGTGACCAGTTAACTCAAAACTGGTATTTGATTTATCAACAGTTGCGAGAAGCCCTCCCAGTTAAATGCGAGGGGCCAGGTCACAGAATTCGACCCAGTGACTGGGTGCTCATGAAGTCATTTGAGAGAGCATCCAGCCTTTCACCTTGTTGGAGAGGACCATGCCAGGTCCCGTTGGCCACACAGACTGCTGTACGAGTAGCTGGTAAACGACATTAGATACACGCAACATACATCAAAAGGATACCTTTCCCTTCGCAAAAACGACGGAGAAGAGAAGAAGAAAACTACTTGCTCTGTTTCTGATGATCAATCGGTCTTGAATAACACCAAGGGTATTTTGGAGACTCTTGCTGAGCCTGCGGGGCCTGGGGAGCTTGCTGCTTTTTCTCTGAATTCTTCTTCCGATCTTTCTGCACCTTTGAACAACCATACCTCTGTTTCACCACTTCCATCAGGAAGCAACGACACACTGTTTGCAGATCATGCAGTACCTGGACTCTTAAGGTACGATCTGCGTCCACGGCACTAGACTTACTGCACAACACAGTTGTGCCCACAGGAAATGACTGATGAACTCGTCCTTTGCCACTTTTGCACGGAAACATAAGTAAGTGGCTGGCACCGGGAAAAGCTATCTTCAATCAAGATCACGTGATCATGAGATCACCAGCAAACAAACTACAGTGTTTATCGCAGGAACTTTTCGGGAAAGAGCTTCGAGGAACAATGCCTGTCGCTATCTCTACTCGTGCGGAGCAACCAATCGATTGTGTGGCTAACAAAGACATTGGACAGAAAAATACATGGTCTTTGAGGACATATTGTTTCCTTGTAATTATGTTAACGGGTCTAACAGTAGTAATTGCTCTTGGGTTTTGGTATATTGAAGGGATACGTCCACTCAGAACATTTTTACCTACCGAGAGTGTTCCCACTATGTCTACACCTTTCGTGCATCTGCACACTCTATCTATCTCCTTTGGATTCCCAACACAGACAGAGTTATCACAATAATACACGTCTGTTAATTATGAATGCGACTCATGCGATCCTGAATAGAGCTAATTGTTGGATCTGTTTGCATTTGCCACAACACAGGGAAAAAGGGTTGAGCTAGTATATTCATCCTTTGCCACTAACTACTGCATGCTATGCCTCTCTAAGGGCATTATTCTTTGGCCATTGGAATGATAGCATCTCAGAGAACTTTGATGGGACTAATCTGAATGAGTTTGAAAGGCGAGTCCTGACGCCTCTGGGATGCTCTCTTTTTGCAAATAGGAGAAAGCTTAATGTTGCTTCTATTAAGCCTTCTCCTATTGACCTTTTCAATCGTTAATTTCATTCAAGATGGCTCCCGTAGGCAACCGGGATGCTACGCCTCCGTCCTATATTATAAATCACAACCCCAACTCTGTTTCCTTCTGCATACAAAGGAATGGTTCTCAGTCAATGGGTACTTTTGAGGGTTGTACTAATGTTGCAAATTTGACTAGTGAGGACAGACCTTTGTATGTAGGTGATCCTGTTGATTTCATTTGCGGTAATGAAGCTTATCTGTGGCTACCTAGGGATTGGCAGGGTACTTGTTATTTGGGTATCTTGCTACCAGGGGTATATGTAGCTAGCACCTCTGAGGTCTCTAGGGCTCGTCCAAGGTGGGACGAGAACAGTGATACCCCTTCACAAGTCATGGGTGATGTAGCAAAATCCTTTGTGCCATTTTGGGGTCAGATCATGAATTCCGAGGATATTAGCAGACTAGCAAGAGTATTGGAGAGAACCATCAACCGGACCACCGATATACTCTACAACATGATGCTAGAACAGAAAGCAATTAGATTAGTGGCTCTACAGAACCGGATGGTGTTAGACATCATCCTGGCTGAGCGTGGTAGAGTATGTAAATTGGTAGGATCTGCTTGTTGCATTTTCGTACCTGATTCCTCCCCGACCATATTTAAGGCAATACAAAATCTGCACGTCCTAAGTACAGAAGTGCATGTTCCCGAGGGAAACTGGGATCTTAGTACTTGGTTCTGGGATTTTTTACAGTCTTGGGGATGGAAACTTCTTTCACTCTTAATGGTTATCCTTGGTATTTTGTTGTTCTGTTGTTGTTGCATACAATGTCTTCCTGCCATATGCTCGATGTTAGGGGGATGTTGTGCGCAAACTGTAGGAACATTAGGACCGAAAATACACACACCTGAGAAGATGACTAATGTTTTTGTAATGAAGGATATTACTGTTAAGGATTTGATGGCAATTGATATATCTGATGAATGTAATTCAGGAAGTACGGACATTGAAACGTGGAGTTACGAGTAAAGCAGATATTTTTTAGTAAGGCTCTTGGCTTAGGCCAAAAAGAGGGTTTGTTAAAGGGTAATTATATACTGCCTCCTTAGTATTTATATTAGCCTAATCCTACTCGCACCACATGGAAAACAGCGTTGCAAAGTTCCGGTTTTGTCATGACCACTGAGAGGGGGCACAAGGTGTGCCACAGGCAGGCTGCGACCAGAACCCTGAGGGCCTTAAAACCACTGCAAAAGGGCTCCTGGAGCCAGTCTTGGCGCCATTGGCACCAGGCTCATATGTAGGAAGGAAGGGCTGTTCAAACTAGGTCCCATTTATGTACATGGGCCTTTAAATCCAACATGGAAGCACCCACACAGTCTAGTTCTAAGAACCAAGCCATGCGGTCTAGTGTTTTGGGTGTGGCAGGCCTGGAACTACTTTCCCTGGTACTACTTTACCTGGGCTATATAAACCACACCCTGACTGCAGAACATGCTTCGTATTATTCTGCAACCAGCAGCATGATGCTCACCGTGTCCAGCTCCTGGTCTTCAGCATCATCCTGTAATCCTGCAAGAACAAGGAAACACCATCCTGCACTCAGCATCTCAACTGGGCTGCAATCTGTGGAAACCGAGAGAATAAGAAACATCACTCACCTGTGAGTACTAGTTTAAGGACTTCCGGCGAACTGCTACCATAGCTGCTGTTCGAACATTGCGACCTGCAAATAATGAGAAAGGGAAAACAATATTACAATGCACGCTTCCATAACATCGAATTCCATCAGTCTTACCTGAATTCCATCATGCAATGCCACACTTCCATCTGGAGCACAACAGCAACATCTGCAAAGGAAAAGAGACATATTCAGGTTCGCTTTCAATATTAAACAACCGCACAGTGCTGTACTACCTTAACGGATTCCGGGGGCCTGTTTTTCATCGCGCTCTCATCCACTCGCTGCACCACAGCGGCTTGTGAGGAGAAGAAGAAGAAAACACAGGTTAGCTTCAAAAGACAATAAAGGTGCTGCACTTCGTGCTTTCTCTTACCTAGAACCGTGCCTCTCCATCCGGCACACCAGCATCAAGACCTTTGCACCCGAAAAGAAGGAGCTAAAGACATTTACAAATTCCCACCATAAACAGAACAAAGACTTGCAATTAACAAACCTACCTGCCTGCCAGCAGATTCGGGGTCACAGCGGGCCTGGGCCCAAGGAAGGCGTACTGCACCAGTGAAGCAACTCGGGCAGCTCGCCAACAAACATCAAGCACCCCTGCACAAGAAACGCAGGACAGATACCTCACCCTACAAATAACTAAGGTGAGAAAAGAACCCAGTGGGAAGGGAATCGGTCAGAGGGAGGTGGGAGATTCACCCATTAGAGACAGTTATCACAAATCCTCCCTTCTGTAATTGTAGATTCATTATTCAGCACTGGGCAACTAGGCATCCAGGGTTCCAGATATCAGAGCCTTCCCAACGCCCCTGTGGATATTAGGAGAGCGTAACAGATTTTGGGTTAATTTTGCTGCCATTTTAATAATCATCCGCCATTTTGATTTCTACTCTTGTGTTCTTCGCTCTAAAATGGTGGACTATGTTTTCAACTTGCAACCAAGCCTTCCGACCTTTGAGTTCTGTTAATGTTTAGGCTGTCTGAGAGCCAACTGTTTAGACTAAGCAATGAGACCTTGTGCTTCATATGAACTGTTGTTTAAGTGTTGTCTGCGCTCACAAGACTCATCCTTGTATAAACATTGGGACAATAAAGAACAAACCTCAAGCGTATACGCTGATCAAGCTGTATTGGAAAGGAACATTGTACAAGGCTTACCGCGGGATCTGAGAACATACATCGCTATTGTTCCTTCATGGAAATGCAAAACTATGTAATCCTTTGCATAATATTGTATAATCTGTATGTGAACTAGGCACAAACTCTAGGCCACAAATTATTAATGTGAAGAGAGGCTGGACAATATTACACAAATTGTATAAAAGCACAAATCTTTAGATGTCCAACTCTCTCTCAGCTCTCCCTGTCGGCTGGTACATATCGCGAGGTGTTGGGAGCCAGATAGCTATCTGTTTTGCTTTGTAAACTGTACAGTAATAAAAGATCTGTGAATCTTTTTAGCCCGTGATTGGTGTATTTCCTTTGTGGTAATCAGCCTCGATATTTCTTTGTTCCTTCACAGAGAATACATTGGGAAGTTGGCCACTTTCTACTACTGTCTGAGGGAACAAACTGCATATCTTGCAATTAACTTTTCTGATTTATCTCAGGAACACAGCCTGTCAACAAAATACATGAAATCTGAATTTTGCAAAGGAATGTCGAGGATATATCTCTTGGTTGAAGGAGCGTGTCTGCAATTGACAAATGTTCATGTGGTTCACTGTCATAGAGACTAGGAGCTAGATTGGAAGAGTGAAAACATTTTTTTTTTGTTTTCAACAATAATAGGGCAATGCCATGTGGAGCAGAAATCCTAGTACAATGCATTCACACTGATGTACCACTAAGAACACTAGAGCAACAGACCTAAGGCTAGAATGAATTCCTGCATCTACTGAATCAAGGCAAGACATATATGGTTATCCCTGTGTTTGTGTGCAAGATCAGCTTATGAAAGCCAGTTTCTTTCATGATAATATAGTGCAATTTTATTTTTGTTGTCTCAATGAGTGTGATGTCTGAAATGGCTTATTCTACATTCACATTTCCGGTGTATGGTTTATTTTTAAGCCTGAAAAAAACACCATAATGATGCTGGTGTTTACTAAACATACACTCATGATAAATTATGATATTATGATATGATATGGCATTTATAACGCGTCTATGCACAAGTGTTTCAAGGCGTGACGAGGCAAGGGAGGGGGAACAGAGGGAAGATAGACAACGATCCTACTAGACCAGGTATCATTCAGATCACACAAGTGCATGGGAAGGGGAAGGAGGAGAAGTGCGTGGGGGAAGGGGGAGAGGACAGTGCAGTACAAGGGATAAGAAAATAAATAAATAAACAGTAAGTAAAAGTACGGCCAGCCGGTGGCAAGTGCAGGGTAAGTGCAGACAACAGGTGTCAAGTACCGGTAGTGGGACTGTAGGGATACAGAAAACAGTCCCCAAGTGTGGGGGTTGCCAGGAAGGCAGTGCAGGAGTGCGACTGGTGGGGGAGGGGACCTGGGCCCGAAATCAGAGGGTGGCCAGTTAACCAGTGCAATTTCAGTGTCAGCCAGGAAGTCAGCAAGGGAGAGGAGGAGAAAAGCAGAAGCAAAGAGAAAGGTTGTGAGGTGCTTTCGGAACCGAAGATGATTCTCCTCAGGGGGTCAGGGAGGCTGTTCCAGAGGGAGGCCCCAGCCAAAGAAAGAGATCTACCGCCAACTCGTTGCTTGGAGAAGCGACTGACCCTGAAGGAGTTTGAGTCAGAAGAGTGCAGAGCTCGAGAAGGAAGGTATTTAGGAAGAGAGAGTTGAATGTATTGAGACCCCAGTCCCCAGAAGGCCTTGTTTACGATGCAGAGGGTTTTGAACTTAATCCTCGCAGCCACTGGGAGCCAGTGCAGAGATTTCAGTCCTGGAGAGATACAATCCCTGGGCTTGAGTCCAAGGACAAGTCTCGCCGTCCTGTTCTAGATAAGCTGCAGAGGGCAGAGAGTAGAAGAAGGCAGATTTAGAAAGAGGCTGTTGCAATAGTCCAGCCTAGAGAGACCCAGAGCTCTGGAGACCGTGAGCTTCGGGGGGAGGAGAGAAAAGGAAGAATACCTCTGAGGAGGTGCAGCTGATAGTGTGACTTCTTAGAGATGTCAGAGATGTGAGGAGAGAAGGAGAGTGTAGAGTCGAAGATGACCCCGAGGTTTTTAGCCATGCCGGTGGGAGCAGGAAGAGGGCC
The DNA here is from genome assembly GCF_040938575.1 of Ambystoma mexicanum. Lineage (NCBI taxonomy): Eukaryota > Metazoa > Chordata > Amphibia > Caudata > Ambystomatidae > Ambystoma > Ambystoma mexicanum. Next base: position 811,703,524 of record NC_090932.1, read on the forward strand.
AAGAGAGGCCGGCCAGAGAGAAACAGGAAAGAAGAAAGCGGGTGTGCGGATGAGGAGAATCTCAGTCTTGCTGGCATTAAGGCAGAGGTCATTGCCGGCACACCACTCTTGGATAGCAGAGAAACAGTCAGAGATGAGCGAGCTAGAGGAGGAGGCCGAGGGTAGCCTGAAGATGAGCTAGTTGTCACCCGCATATGCTATAAAAACACAAGCATCTCAGACTACACTGTACTGTAACACTTCCTATAAGAACAATACACATTTCTGAATATACGGACATGGGTGCTGTGGCATATGTGACTCAGGTGAGATCATCTATTCTACTTTTTGTAATCAGGCACTACTGGAACTGGTGCATTTGATAATGCATGCTTGACTGCAGTGAAAGCCCCTTCAGTTTTTTTGACCCATGGCAAGGGTGTGCTGTGTTTACTTGCGCTAACTGTTGCAGTTCTCTGACCATTTCTGTATAACCTAAGATCTATTGCTGAAAAAATCCTGGCATTGAAAGAGGTCATAAATCTGTATTATTGTTGTATTTATGCATACTTTGAGAATATTCTCAGGTTGCGTATTAGTAAATAGCTGACAAATTGCCATAATGTTGTGCCCTAGATAATGTAGCCCTCTACTACACAATTGAAGGTTATGCCTGGAAGCTTTGTGAACTTTGTGAGCTAAAGTAGGAAACAACATTTGTGAATATTGTCTAGAAGCATAATAAGAGGGTGAAACCAAAAGCATGTTTTTTACATATTGTACTAGCAAGGATTTTCCTGGTAGCTTTCTATAGTCTGAGTCTGTGATGAACTGACTTCTGCCCTGCAGGAGTACAAGGATGAGTAGTTGTTAAAGAGTCAATTCTGTCCTCACTCTTGTAAAAACCAAGAGCCAATAAAATCATAAAGTTAAAACAGGCACAGTTAAGAGGAATACCTCTCTGGCCTATTGCGGTAATTTGGGCCAAGGGAAGGCTAGACTCTAGCACCCCAAATCGCAAAGTATAATAGTCTAAAACAAAGGTTCTATTAAAAATATACATACTTTAGTCAAACACACCATGTACAGTATTAACTAACTAGAAAACCCTACACAAAACCCACTCCTTGAGGATGAACACAGAATATGCAAAGATGACAGACAGAGCTCTCTGAGTATGCGACAGGGGGAGAAAAGGCTATTACAGACCAAAATGTTAAAACATTACCTGTTCTTGGTTGCAAAAGGGATACAAGTGACTTACCCAGTCTCTAGGGCTCACAAATGGACCCAGGGGGCAGTTAGCAGTCAATAGTACCTTTTTCTGGTTCTTCATGGGCCAGCAGCACTGAATCAGACTTCTTGGCACTGTGCAAGCAATTCAAAGAGCGGGAGAGGGAAAAATGCAGCACTGGAAGGTCCTTGTGGTTTAAATGTGTCAAACAGTTCTGGAAGGATGACTCCAAGCAGTTCAGCGACAGAAAACAGTAGGCTCCTAGCTCTCTTGACACTTATTGTGCTATGAGTCACAATCCAGGGGCTCAGAGACTAGATGAGTTATTTTCTCATGGTTTCAAACATGGGGAGGCTGGCACACAATAATAGGGATGCTCTAACACAATGAGGACTTGGGTACAGCTGTGGTACGTTTGGCACTTTACCCCTTAAATTTCTGATCCTTTTTACCCACCTTTACCCTTACCCTATTTCCCTTTGTACTTTGATTTGTTCAGTTTGTTTTATTTTGTTTCATTTTCTTTTTCAACTTTTTTGTTTTTTGCAGGATTGTTTTTTCCCTTCCTACTAAGACAGTCCAACATTTCCACTCACAAAACTGTTCCCAACATGCCTACCAGCACCCCTCCACACCTCATAGTCCTCCTCCACTCCCCTAGTCTCTTACAATCCCCCAGTCAATTCATTTAAAATGCCACCATACCCAAACTTTTTGGATAGCCGCGGCTACCACACATCCACAAATACAAAATTGGCCTCATCACGAATATGGAGGTAGCCATGGTGCTATTAGCGACATGGCTGCCTCCATACCGGGCTCCAAAACCGGGTTCCTTCAATGCGGAATAACCGGGTCATTCCAACACTGGAGGACCCAGTAATTCCTCCTTGAAGGAACCATTCCCCATTCCCATTTGCGCCCCCATAGGGCTCAATGGGAATGGGGAGGGAGCTAATAACGGGCACGTAAATAATGGCCCGTTATTAGCTCCCTGTTCCCCTCGCGGGACCTGGAAAGGGTGCTGGGCCTCAATACGAGGTTGGAGGTAACCATGTCCTTAATAAGGGCATGGCTACCCCCAATCTCGGGTCCCGCTCTCGGTCCTACGAAAGGGGAATTACCGGGCCATTCCGACCTTGGAGGGCCCGGTAATTTCCCTTTCGCAGGACCCAGAGCCGGTATGTCCCCATTCCCATTTGAGCGCTCATAGGGCTAAATGGGAATGGGGAGGATGGTAGCAGCGGTACCGTTCATAGCGGTACCGTTGCTACCATCCTGCTCTGTTCGCGGGTGCCGCTCTGCACGCGTGGTCTGGCCAGGCTTGCAGAGCGGCACCCACAGCAGAACTCGTAATGTGGCGGCCCGGTATGAACTTTGCTGGTGCCTTACTGGCACCGTTCATTCCGTGGCCGCCACAGTTGTAATGAGGCCCAATGTGTCATTTGCCCGAATATAGCCGTGGCTGCAGAAGGGTTGGGGGGTGGGTATCTACCCACGAATAGCAATGCTGCATACTGAGTGGCTGCTCTGTAGCCACCAATAATATCAACAGCACCATCTACCAATTAGAAACTACAACACACACACACATCATACATAACTGGCCATACAAACTACTAGAAATTCAAACTAGGAATAGTTTCCCTCGAAACAGAGAAATACTACAGATATCATGGCTGGTTTGAAAACTGTGTGGCTGATTGGAGACAGTTGGCTGTTTTGGTTGCTGGCTTTTTGTGAGAAACTAAATGTTAATATAAACCACGTTTCAGTGATTTTACAATTAAATGGTTTGGATTGTGGGGAATGCGCTGTTTCCAAGTTTTTCCAAAATTAAGTCTGAGAAGTACAGGGCACCCAGGCGACCGAAAAATGCATTGTCAAGGCAATGTTTTGGGGAATGTCGGAGGGTGTCCTTTACTTAAATGATAAAACAAGACATGGGAAAACTAATGGAACTATTTCCTCACACCATGTTTATCTTTTTTCAATCTCACTCAAAGGCATAAATGGAGATGGACCAGCAGATTTAATGGTAAAATTGAGAAATCCTGGAGAAATGTTAATAAAGCAGTTTCAGCATTCATGGTAGACTACAACCAATTATGGATTTCGAACAACAACATACAGTTCAACATGGCCAATTTCTTTAGACATGATGGAGTACATCTAACCAATTAAGGAAATGCAGTGTTCCTTCATAACATCAAAACAGTACCCCTGATGTGCTAAATTTCTATACTCGGTTATAGCTGTGGATATCACTCGCACCGAGAGAAAGACAAGAGGGTGGTCGTTTAATTTCTGAAAACTATGATCCTGCGGTGCACCAAGGGAGATATCTCTATTTTTTGGGGCGAAAGGTGACACCTTCTTCTCCATCAAATATTTAAATAACTGCTGCACAGAATAACCCCAAACCATGCATGGCATGCGAGTCAAGGCTTCGAACCCAAGTTGTTTCGGACCTGGTCCAAACCATCCAGCTGTTTGGCCTGTGCGCTTTGGCAATAATGTACCTTTTGTGTCTACGGCAAATGAATGGGAAGTAGGCCGCACTTTTGGAAAAACATTTCTTTTTTGATGCTTGATAACTTTTTTATTTTTTAACAAATATTTACAAAACTTTGAAATCTTGGGGGGACCAGAGACTTTTAATCACTTTCAATATTTTCAGTCAAACATGTTACTCGAATCAAAGTTAACAATAGAATTTTGAGGGGTTCTTATTTGTCTCCGACTCACCTTAACTATAGAGCGGCTATAGCTGCCCTATAATTTAGAGACTCCAGGCCTTATTGGGCATGATCAGTAAAGTATTTGCAACACTCATTATAAAAGAACTGAGGAAGTGGCAACTAGTAAGAACTTGCTGAACGTATGCCTGACAGGCTTTAGGAAGTATTGCTCAACTATACATGCTCAACTATACATAACATATTGATTCTGGAAACATTATCTGCATGAGCAAAAGCAGGCATAGGCCCAACTTTATGATTGGGATTCATTGATTTTTGTTGGGCTTTTGACAGAATCAACAGAGCTATTCAGTGGGAAAAACACACGCTCTGCGGGATGCACACAGGTTTGCTAAATTTGCCAATTCAGCTCCACCAAAGCAACAGTTAATTGTGGGGCTGAATGGTGACGGGCACTTCACCAGACCGGTAGACAGCAATACTGCCATGAAACAGGACTGTTTGTTAGCACTGTGGCCATTCAGCCTATATACTGCTGACATGAAAAGCATATGTTGATGCTGTGGCAATTTTGACCACACCTCGGTGGACCTTCAGAGGTCCATTCCCACTCTCAGAGAATATGCTGAATTACATGATCTGGTGATCAACTGTCATTAAACCAAAATAATGTATTTTGGAACTAAAATGAAAAAAACATCTTAACTGTTGACTCTAACAAGATCTCCTGGGTTCCCAAATACAAATATCTTGCTGTCTGCATGAAGGATGAAAAGTTAGATGCAGACCTTTATGAGCTTCTGAAATTAAACACCTTAAGAAAGTTGGGGGCGGGGGAAACTTCCTAAGAATTAAAGCCGGTTTTATAATGGGCCTGGTACTGGTCTTCAAGCAGTGTATCACTCAAACAGTAACACATGGCCTAGAGGCGCACATAAATCTTGACCCACGCAAAATGGTACAACTTGAGTGCATTATTCTAAGAAGAATATTGAAGGTCCCAAATAATGTGCCAGTAAAAAAAATCCTGCTTGAGATGGGATTAACCTCTGTATATACTTTGTTGACAATAAATAGTGGCAGCCTTTACAATAAAATAGTGAAGCAACGTGATATTCCCATTTATGAACTACTGGGAAGAGAACTGGACAAGAAGGAAACTGGGCACCTAAAGGTTTCAGAAACAAAGTATAGTATTCTTCAACGTTTTCGATTGGTCTCCTAACTCGGAAGATTATGTTGCAACTCTATGTAGGAGCCTACATTTGAAAGCCAAAATGTGGGATTTTTGCAACAGCTCTGAAAGAATACTAATTGACACAGGACTTAATTGAGAGATTGGATTCCCCAAGTGAGATGCAACCATACTTAAAGAGATTCCTGCACACCAAGATCAGAAGGGAATTCATGTTACTTCGATGTAATCATCATCCGTGCCTGGCAGTGACAGGTCCAAGGCTGAACATACCACTGTATTCGAGGCACTGTAGAATACGTAAACTGATAAATGAGCAAGAAACTGCTCAACACCTCATTAAGCAAATTACAGAAAGACGACTAAATGATAAAACATTCAACACAATACCTCAAGAACACAAATGATTGAACAGTTGCTATTTACATTCAAAACACACCAGATTACAATGCACGCTATGAAATCTACTATATTTAAATATACCCAGATTTAAATATGTTAAAGTCTCAACTACACTTAATAAACTTTTAACAACAACTTGTGTTTGCTCCCTTGATCATAAAATAGTCATACCCCTATGTATAAAATCTGTGTAGCTAATACCAGCCACTACCGTATTGGGTATATGTATAAGCTAAAGTGATACGGTGGATAACGGTTGATCAACTAATTTTGAAAATACATTTTGGCATATTTTTGATGTAAATGCCTTCCTCAGGACCAGAGATTGAGAAATTTCAATTCCAATTTCCACCCTTGGTATGTAGTAGCCAATTCAACATTAATTTTCAGCACAATTAAAGCTGTATCAGACATTGATTCTACTTGACTGGTTTGTTCTTGATGGATTTAAACTTACAATAACTGCAGGCTGTGGAACTCACATACACATTTTTGTGGGGATCCTATGCTGTTCCTCTACCTCTCCCGTTACCCAACCCTTTACGGTTTACCCTGGGAAGTCTTCTGCCTTCTGTCTGTGGCCTGTGGTCTTTGTTTGACCTTTAGGAATATGCAGCCGTAGGGCAATGTGTTATGATTAGCTCTGCCTGCAGAGTCTTTGTTGATATGTAGCTGTGGATAAAAATGTGTAGTAGTACAAAAAATAAACTTGTAAATATCATTGACTGACATTTCTTTTGGTTGCTAGGTTCATACCTTTTCTTAAAACTTGCTAAACCCATTGGCACCAACACATTCAGGCATACCATTTCCAATATAAACTTGCCAATAACCACATTGCACCATAACTTAAAATCCATGCAATTTCCAAATTATACTTACCAACAAAAATCACATTGGCACCATACCACCCAACACGTGGCCTCAACAACCTAAAGACAAGAAAATGTCTCAGACCACGCCAACACTATAGGCACCATCCAAAGACAGGAATCTCCTCTCTCAGGTAAGGGCGCTGATTGGCATTGAGGCACTGCAGACGAGGCACAGTGAGGGCAATTGTGACTCCTACAGAGGCGCTACATAGGAAGTGAAGGTCTGGAATGAAGATTGGAAAGGAAGTGTGGCGCTGCAGGCGCAGTTAGGGAGCATAACCCACATAGACACGTTGCAGAAGCAGAGGCGAGAAGTCCAGCCATTGCTGCTTCAGGTGTCTCGTAATGCCAATTAAATACGAGCTGCAGCGGTCTGGGGCTGAGTGGAGCGATCCGGAAGCAATGCACATTATTTAAGTGGCGGTATAAGTGAAAGGAAACATCAAGAGAGGCCCATAAAGTAATGCGCTGCAAAGGTACTACAGAGGGAGTTGAGAGCAAATGCAGCTTCATGCCTACAAAATAAAACTGGGCCGGGGGTACATGAGAGTAACTGAATGTTCAGTTAACGTTAAGTCCAGCTCATAATAGGAGAGCGGAGCGTATACAGTGAACAAGTACACAAACTTTAACAGCTTTTTGAAGCCTTACGTTTGTGCGGGCTTTGAAGTTCAAGAAAGTGTCACAAGGGCAGCAAACGATAACTTAATGAGATCACAGCTGGCGTGGATCGGGTGACGGTTGGAGCTGGGAGCTGTAGTCAGGTCCTGGTTTCACACAGCTATGGTGACGTCACTCAGGTTTCAAAGGGGGTGGCAATGAACAGTGAGCGAAGGTTCTGAAGCAGTCCGAACAATCTGATGAGCAGGAACTGCCGAGAGTCTCTACAGCGTTACGAGTAAAGAACCTTGATATGTTCTCTAGACTCAATACTTTGAGGAAATGCAGGCTTATGCTGTGATCAATGTTTTGTAACTTTGCCTCGCATCGCATCATATTTGTATGTAGTTTGACTGCAACGTGGCACAGGCTACTGTCATTTTGCTGGGAGGACCCAGACGAGTGCTGCAGCAATTGTGCTTGCAGGAGGTATTGTGATGTTGTGGCTCAGTGCAAAGAGTTGGGAGCCATTTGAAGAAAGATGTTCGAGATGTGGTTGGTTCTGTTACCAACTATAGAGTCCTTAGTTGTAACGCCATCATTCTATTTTTTTTGAGGAGGCACTGAGGCCTGTACATTTTAAAAAGCTATGCTGTGGGTTCTAGTGGTTGCAGTGTTTAGTCCCAGAGTGCAGGACTTTACTGAGAGATTGTGACAGTGTGCATGATGACTACAATAAGTACATATGATGTGGCCTCTTGGAGTTCATGGAATTTTGCACTGTTCAGTAAACAAAATACTTTTCCACAGATTAAATCACCATTAAGGACTTTGCAGATTAAAATGTTGGACTCAATTGAAGTTGTGTAACTCTTGTTTACCATATTTTAGATGCTCAAATTGCCTTGGTGGGGTGAATAGATTGCGGTGTGGAAGTTGGCTGTGTGCAAATTTAGTTGGGGTTTGGAGTCCTGTGTGTTAGTAAGCGTTTCTGAGCAAAATGAGGAATATCTGAAGTTTAGGAAGTTTGCACTGTTTGTTTTGCTAACAAATGTTTGTCTTCACAGGAAAACACTAAGAATGACTTGTTTTTCAAATATTTTATGCGCAAATTGTCTAAGTGTGTGATGCGACTCTGTGAGAGAGTGGGTGTGTGCAAAAGGAAGGAGGGATGAGATTCCCCGACACTGATGGTGTCAAATATTGTGGGGGATGGAGAATCCCGACAATTTGATGCCAAATATTGTGTGGGATGGAGAATCCCATGGAGAATCCAGACACTTTGATGTCAAATATTGGGGGGGATGGAGAATCCTGACACTAGTGGTGTCAAATGATGGTAGGGATAGAGATCCCTGGCATTAGCGGTGCAAAACTTTGGGTACTGCTATTACGGCTTTAGGCTGCCTGAGGGGTTAGGAGCCTTGTAACACCACTAAGGACGTTTGTAAGCTAAATATATTGGACTCAATTGATGTTTCATACTCTTGTTTTTCAAATATTTTATGCGCAAATTGCCTGAGTGTGTGCAAAACTTTGGGTACTGCTATTATAGCTTTAGGCTGCGTCTGGGGTTAAGAAACCTGAATGGTGTCATTTTGAACATTTCGTTGATGGTGGATAGAGGAAGATGGTTGTGAGTGTAGTTTGGTTTGTTTTGGATGATTGTTGGATTGTGGGCTGGTTCCCTGGTGTCGAGTTTCATGGTAGGCCAGCTATGGAACAGTTGTTTTGATTTTGGAGAAGTGTAGCTATGTGTTAGCTAGTTATGGTCCAGTGAGGAGAGAGCTAGCTTGGTAGTTGTGGTTTTGGAAGCTCAGTTAATTATTTTATTGTATATCTATTTGAGTTTTCCCTTTTCTGATATTTCTCACTGGTTATTTCTTGGTGGTTAATGTGGTTGGTTGTCCCTAGAGGGGGAAGATGTGTTATGAGTAGCTCTGCTTAGAAGACAGTGGAATGTTGAGATGGAAGGCAGAGCGCAGAATGTTTACCCATGAGTTAGTGTTCCAGGTGGTCAGTTGAAAGATGTAAGTCCTGAGAGAGGATGCCGGTGGGTGTCCCATTTTCCCCTTGACTTATCTGACTTAAAGAACTGTAATTAATAAGCCCAAACCAAGTAAAGAACTTACAGTTTACATGAACTTGTCAGAGTCATTTGTAGCCGGACCCAGAACCCAACAATGGACCCAGAACACAACACTGTGTTCTTCTTTTTTGTTCCAGGTTCACGAGGCATTGGTTCACTAAAACAATTCCGACAAGAGCTTTGTTTAACACCCAACACAGATCTCCTTAAGCTGTTTGTCATACCTGTGGTTGTAGTCTCATACTACAGGCATTTGTAACTGCTTCTTTGACAGTGTCTGTTTGTTTAATTTGACTTCACATTTGAATGAAAACTATATTCATCCTCCCCAGTGTATCAGGCAGAAATACTCCTGTCTTCTTTTTTACAATTATATATGTTAGCTCTGTCTTCTGAGGCACTTTTTGGTGGGGATTGCGTTTACCAGTCTCTCTTGATGCTACTTAGTCTGCAGCTATTCCCTGGTCAGCTACAGGCCAACTACCTTGCTGAGTAAGTCACTGTCTGAATTCTAGAGGCAGAATCACCTCGATCAACTGATTTGTGTTGCCCATTATATATTATAACACTGCATTATTGTGGCAATAAGCCACAAGACTGCGGGCCAATACCGCCCCAGGTAATTCCCTGTTAACGAAGCCCCGGGTGCATTACCTCGGGCGGTATTGGCCCGTTAGACCGGGGTACTAATTGCTTTTTTTCTGTTCCCATTTCTAAAAAATAAAAAAAAGGCAAAAAAAATGGCTGCTGGGAAAGGGAAAACGTAGTCCATTTTCCCTTTCCATGTCGGCCATCCGGAGCAGGCGCGCTGGGAACACTCTGTTCCCAGTGCATCTGCTCTCGAGAAAAGAAGAAAAAAGAAGGTAAGTAGGGTGGGGAAGGAAGGAAAAAAAAACGTACTGTGGTCTCCGCCGGGGGATGATGGAAACCTCCAGCCGTGTGGAGGCTTGGAGCGGGGATGGCCCCGCTCCGAGTCTCCATGCGGCTGGAGGTTGCCATCGCCCCCCGTCGGATACTGCGAGATAGAAGTTAAGTGGGGTGAGGAGGGAGGAGGAAAGGGGAAACAAAAAAAAAGTCTTACCTGAGTCCCAGGCGGGGGACGAGGGAAGCCTCCAGCCATGAGGAGGCTCGGAGCGGGGATTGCCCCGTTTCGAGCCTCCTCATTGGCTGAAGGGCTGCCACGCCCCTCGCCGGAAACAGAGTAGCCGGCACGCACGGCGTAAAAGGGAATACCGCGTGGTATGGCTCTCAAATGAGCCAATTACCACACTGCCGTGGACCGTGCGTGCCGGGTACTAATGTCTCCAACTGCTCAGCAAATATCTGCTGCTCCTCTCTACTGTTTGAATATTCCTTAACTAAATTCCTGAGTTGTCACAGCGACCATTGTACATGCACCAGGGCTGCATTGTTCATATTTCCCAAGCCTCCCTGTACTTTTTACTGGGGATTCTGGAATAGGGAGCATTCCTCTGTGTATGGAAAGGGGATGTGGCAGAAATCTATGAAAAACTGATCCCAGCCAACTTCCTAGGCATTTCATGAGGGCAATAGGCTGGTAGAGCTGCCAGTGAGTGGTGATTTGGGCATTCTGAAAGTCCAGGGGCAAATATGGGGGAACCAGTGGCTGTTGGACTACCAGTTGTCATATGATTGGTACCTCATGAGGCTGTGGGTCTGGGGCTCGGGTAACCTTACAAACCAGATTGCCTTGTGGTATGCGGGAAACCTGAATGGTCATTATGGTGGATATTAGAATGAACATTATTTCAACAGAACATCATTATACCCACTGCTGTTTCCTCCTCCTTGTTATCTTCTCTTAACTAAAGATACAGTAGATGGGGGATCCAGACCAATGTCTATCCCCTTGGCTGGTCTATTAATTATTTTTAGATTCTTAATGTGACATTTTTGATTCTCAGTTGGTTAAATGAATCCCTGTAACTTGGTTTCAAACCAAAGCCTCTACATGCCATTCTTAAATTCTAATGCACATTTTAAATGTGAATGTTGATAGAAACAAGATTGTTTGTGCAAATTTTGTAGTCTTAAATAATTCCCTTCTTGCAAGCACTTGCATGATCTGCAATTATATTACATATGCATGTGTTTTGCTTGAGTGGCCTTCTGTGATATCAGTACCTCTTTGGCCAGTACTATACCCGTTGTTCTAGCCAGTCCGTCTCACATTTGTACTAACTGTTCATTGCTAAACTATCTCAGAGAACCAATTTTCCACAAATACATGATTTGCCGTCATGCAGACGTTACCCCACATGTCTGCTGCCCCAAGGAGGACATTTGGGGACTATGGGAAGAAATAACCTCACTAAGTGGCCCTGAGGAAGAAAGGACATTCACACATACAAACTTAGCAGATGCAGAAAGAAAAAGAAAAAAAAAAGAAAACTTCCTGCTGCCACTGATGGCCCCTATTGGCTCATGCTATCGCCCTCTATGCAGGGTCGGACTGGGACAAGAAATAGGCCCGAACACCCCAAAAAAAGTGGCCCACTCCTCGCCTCAAAAAAAGTGGCCCTCATACCATCATCCGTGAATCACATCACCTCACGACTTTATAGAAAATGCTACTTATGGAGGGTTCATGTGTCTGTTACATTACAACACAACTCATAAAATAACATAACTTTGTATACATTTTTGACCTAAACTTACATGTTGGTGTGGTGGTCCGGAATCCAGATTAATATTAGTGACAGTGGTGCCACAGCCGCAGCTCAAGGTGGAGCCTGCAGATGCGGTGCTGCTGGCTAATTGCTGACTGCGGTGTGCGGTGGATGCTGGCTGGTGCCTCAAGAAGCAAGAAGAACTTGGTGTGGCGAGCGGGCCGGGGTACTGGCGGCACCGCTGGCGTTACTGTGGTGCAGCACTGCGGTCTCAGTCCTGCTGCTGCTGCAGCTGCATGGTGCGGTGCCTCGTGCCTGCCATGCACCTCTGTGGTGCACACACAGACTGCCTGCCACTGCCGGCCCACTGCCTGGCTGCTGCTGCCTGGCCTCAAGCCTGCTGCCATGCTGCCGTGCTGCTCTGCCTCGGTGTGTGTGTGTGTGCGGCCGGCCGGGCTGTCCTATCTCTGAGACTCTGACTGTGTTCATCATGCCCGGCTGGCAGCAGCAAGGACCATATCCTCTTGTGGCGCAGAGTCTTTCTATGTGCAGGCTCTGCGGCTTCTCCCTGCATTTTCATTGGTTAATCCCTCCCTGGCAGCCCCAGGCTCCAGCCCCAGGGCCCAGCCCGAGGGCCCAACCCAGGCACAAGTTACTTTGAACTTTGCATGCAAGTGCAACATATTTGTTGCTACTTCCTGCAAAGTTGAAAGCAACTTAATGGAGATGGAGAGTGAAGTATCACCTCTTCCCTCCATTCCTACCCCTCCTCCTGACCTCCTCCTCCCATTCTTTCCATTTCCGACAACTTTTCTTTGCTTAAAACATCGTGTTATGCCAGTTATGGCCTCAGGGTCAGCACAGCCCAGCAGGCAGGCAAGGCAGTGCGCCCTGGCCCCAGTGTTACAATAGCACTTAGCACTTTTTGTCAATTGTCTCGAGACTCGAGTCAATTTACAAAAGAGTGTGCTAGCCTAGTCTCTCTCTGCAGTGCTTGCACAGCCTGGCTGACTGGCACCAGCCAGCCCAGCAGCCACGCCGGCCCAGCCCCCGGAATTGCCCAGGCCACACCACTGCGGGCCTGCGGCAGGAGGCGAGGTGAGCACCGCAGGGCGCCGCCAGCCCAGTCGCATCCCACAGCCCCTATGATGATATGTTATGATGTGATAGTTTATTTATATAGTGCTTATACACAATGTTTTTCAAAGCGCTTCAGGCAAGGGAGGGAACAAGGGAAAACACTATGACATTCTTACAGGCCATGAACAATAAGAATATGAAATGAACTATCATACTCGGCCTGGCAATATTTCAGATAGTGCAAGAGCTAAGACTTAGATAAGGAAGGGAGGGGGAGAGTGGGAAGGAAATGGAAACAGACAGGCAACTACCGTGGTAGGCCTGATGACATTTCTGGTAGAGCCAGAGATTTACAAAAGGTGAGGGAGAAAGGGAGGAGAGGAAGGAGAGGAACAAAACAAGCATACTATCGTACTAGGCCTGGCAACATTTCAGATAGTGCTGGAGGGAGTTAAGGTGGGGAACAAGTAAGGGAAGGGGAGCAGACAAACATTGTTGCTATCATACTAGGTCCAAGGACAATTCTGATAGAGTAAGTGCATAGAACAAAGTAAGGGGACGGGGAGGAGAGAGGGAGATGGGAGAAAGGGAGATGAGGAGAGAGGGAGTAAAATCAGAAAAAGAGTGGAGAAGCAGGAGGGGAGGGTGAAAACAGTTGCAGAAATCAATAAGAACACATAGGGCCTCATTCCGAGTACGGCGCTAACCAATGGCGCTATTAACGCCTTGGTTGACGCCGTACCCGGACCGGCAGCGCCTTGGTGGATGGCGGAATTACCGCCCCATTCCAAGGTTGGCGGGGCGGTAATTCCCCATTCACCAAGGCTCTTCCCCATTCCCAAATGAGCCCCCATAGGGCTCAATGGGAATGGGGAAGATGCAAATAACGGTGACCGTTCATTACGGTCACCGTTATTGGCTTGGAGGCCCCTTTGCGCGCTCGACTTTAACACGTGCTCAAAGCAGGCGTTAAGGGCGAGGGCGCAAAGGGAACTCGGAGTATGGCGGTAAGGGATCACCGCCACCGGTCTCGTTACCGGTGGCCGCTATCCCTTACCGCCATACTCGGAATGAGGCCCATAGTGTTGCAAGAGAACAGCAAATGCAGGCCTGGATTCAAGATGCAGATGAGCACAGCATGATTCAGGGCTACCCTGAGTACGAGATGCATGATAAGTCCAGCATGAGAATTGAGAGGGTTGAAGCACTGTGAGTCAATGAGTCCATGAAAGTCAAATCCATGCATTTTTCAACAGGACGGTGATGGTAAACCATAATGTACCAAGACAGACTCCTACAGTGGTGATATGTAGGGGGGGGGGTAGAAGGGCTGGGGTGGTGGGGGCACACAGACAAAATAGACAACCGGGGGAGCACATGGATAACACAGGTACTCAGAGGGGGGCCCACAGACAACACAGGCACTCAGAGGAGGGGTCAGGGGCACACGGACAACACAGGCACTCAGCACTGGCAAAGCCAACACTTCTACTTTTTGTGTTGGCAAGGGATAGGTATTTTCCAGGCAGTGTCATTATGGCGCTACCTCATAAGGTAACAACAGCTGGCAAATATTGCAAGTACCTGGGCATACCATATCAGGGTTAGCAAAATGCAAGGGCTGCAACTTTTGGCTTTGCCAGCGCTTGTTTTAACAGGAATTCAGTGCACACAACTGATGCAAGGACACACATATAGCCTGTAAATCGAGTGGCAGAACACAACATTAATTGATCAACACATTATTATTACAGCATATCCTGGTTTACTGCTGCAATTAAGCTATTACCTTCCAAACGTGTTAGTGGAAACCGTTATCTGGGTTTGTACCTGTTTGGTGCGTTTGAGTGTAGCCTGCACTTGTGTATGTGTTCAATATGTTTGAATTTGTTAACGACACAGCTATCGCGCAAAGAGTCAGTGAACTGTGCAAAGGGCGGCTTGCACACTTTGCGCAGCTCCGTGCACAGGTTATGTTGTGGCCACGAGCCCCCGGTCTCCCCAAATGATGCCACTAGTCTCCAGCTCCGAATTTACAATGTAACCACTGTTTTTTTATGCTATTCAATGAAAGACTGGTATGCAACGTTTATCGGCGCCGGTGGACTATGCAGCTTTCGTATATAAAACAAATATTGTATACAGTGCTTACTGCTGGACTCGAGGCGCTGTACTGTAAGCAATTGCAGTGTGCCTGATTTGCAAAGCATTTTAGAACGGTGCTGTGCCGTTGGGAAAGATGCAGGTCCAGTGAATCGATTGTACTGACACGTGTTCAGATACATGCAGATGCCCCTGCTGAAAATCACAAGCCATTCTAAAATGCAGCTTGGGTTTAAAAACCCGTCTTTAATTTCAGGCACTTGAAAAAACAACTTAAATTACTGTGAAGTGCTAAGCTGCACTGTCCCTGTTCCACACAGAAAGCGCTGCCTTGTAGAGGTCAAGGCGCTTAGTTGGTCAGTACAGTGCAAGCCATGCAAAACAAATCCAAAATAGGCTAAGTTATCGGCTGAGCAAAGCATGGACCTGCTCCCCGCCAATGTAGTCCCACACTCCTACGAAGGCCTGCTTACATGTTAGCGCCTTCAGCTCTAGCTCAGGCAAGTTCCGCTGGGAGCCCCCCACTGAGGTGGGGGTTGCTGCTAGAGCCTGGCATGGGTGCGGTGGATCCGGAGGCGTCCCTGAGCCGGGGTGTCTGCTGCCTCTGGACCTCAATATGACCTATACGCTCCAGCAGCAATGGCATGCATCAATTGCAAGTTGCAAAATCATCAAAGCAAGGTAACAACGTGTAAATACACACACGTTGTTACCTTGCTTGATGAATGCTGCAGTGCCCAGCCCCAGCGCCATCACACACGGCGCCTGGCGAGCTGCTGAAGAAAAACTATTTTACAAATAACACCTGGAAAAAAACAGCCCAGGGGTGGCTTCATGAAAACCGGCCCCTCAGGTCCTAGGGCCGTTCGGCCAGCGGCTGAAAGACCTGTAGGCCCAGTCCAACCCTGCCTCTATTTATGGGTAGGTGATTGTGAGTACTGGTGAATGGTCTGGTGAATGGTCTGGTCTTTCCTATGAACACAGAACACGTCATTTGTGCCGAACAGGGTAGCACCGAACCCATACTTACTGACCTGATGCAGCTAAACTGCGAGAAAGCCATACATTGGTTCGCACAAATCGTGCAAGACCAAAAGGCTGTACGGCTCTGATATGAACTCCTATTCGAAACATAACCACGGACAGTGATGCACGACGACATGTCATATATGACTCGGTTTCACCTGAAAGCCAGGGGGAATGTCACGTGAGACGGTGTTTACCAGGCAATATTTTATTACGTGTGATGGAATGAGCCACCATGGCAAAGGACGGTGTCACATGTTAGGGAACATGGCATTGTGTAAGCAAGAAATAGTGTGCTGCTGCCAGGCACCCGTGGTCAGTGGATTTCCAGCTGAGAATATGCACTGGATAAATGCAACCAACTAAATGTGTCAAAAGTATGATTTGCAAAACCCTGCAAAAACCCTGCTGTTTTTGTGCTTGGTGGCCAGGTTTTCAAGAGGGGAGCGTTCTACTGATGTTCCTTTCCGTTTCAGTACAGCTGTAAAGAAATGCATCTGATTCTGGTAACCCTTCTGGCATGAACCAGCTGTGGATTTATGTAGAGATCTGACTTGAATATCATTCTCACTGACTGACGGACAACATATCTGCAGTTCACTAGCCACCTTCCCCGTTGCCGACTAACTGAAGGACGGTGCTATGAAATATATTTTGATGGTGAGTACATGCGTGGCTGTTAATCATCACCAGACACAACACTTACTGATCCTATCACCCAGCCTTAAAAGCCTGCCCTCTGTGTCTGAATAGGCTATTTCACTAACATATTGCTCCTTGTGGCCCAGAAGGAAGCATCACTTATGGTAAGACGCACTCAAACTTCTGCTAGAGTTTTAACCGGATGCTTTGCCTCTGAAGTGTGTCACCAAAGGGATATGGGGAATCCAGTATGCAAGCCACCTTTGTTCTCTCTGAGCTGCAATAGGTCTGTGCCACAGCACCAGATTGTGGATGAAATGCAGCCCACATGATATTTTTTGAAGAGTAGGAAGAAACAGGGACAGTTTATTACATTGCAATACAATAGAAAAGACTGACAGCACACTCTCTTCTGACCATTCTAGCAACAATCTGGACCTACGCAGAAGATCCCCATACATATAGATCATAGTATGATGAAGATTAGGAAACCCTATCTTAAATTAAAGAAACAAAGGCTTGCCTTGGCTGGTCCTGGGAAGGCGCCTTGATCTGCTTCAGAGGCTCTTACCCATTTGATCATACGTCTTTTGTCAATTCAAATGCAGCTACTATGCCGACCACATGATTTTGAAGTTTCTAAAAATGTCCATACTGGGTGCTCACCTTAAGTTGCCCGCCTCCTTACTCACATGGCAGTATCTTTCAAATCACACATTCACTTTACAAACCTTAACTGATTATTTGTTAACGCCTCATGACACCTCCCAGAGCCAAGGCTTCCATGTCTAAAGTCAGCATTATCTAATGGCAGCCACATACTGCCACACTGCCTTAGTACTACTAACTGAGGTCTTATGCAGCTACATTCAGACAGAAGAAATTAGTGAAGCATGTAAAATAGTACCCAAAAGGGCAGCAGCCCCTCATTTCCAACATGAAGTTTCCTGGCATTTCTCTAAAACACCAAAAATAAACCTGGCTCCATCCACCTCTCACCAGTCCATTAGTTTCGGACCCTCACCCTCAAAAAAGGAAACCATGCCTAACCCTCTGCTTTTCCTCCTCACCTGTGAATCTTACTTTCCCACTGGCAAAAAACCCCAAAGGTATATGCAGTGGGGCTGTCTTTTTTCTTTTTTAAACGAAATCTTGGAAATTAAGCCTAAGCGAATTTACTTTGTCGATGCAGTTTGTCCTCAGTTGAAGCTCTGTATTTTAGGGGTGTTACCCTTATCCTAGATATTAATATTGCCAGTGTCATGAGCCAGCTGCCAAGCAGGTACAGATCCAGGAGCAGGAAACAGTCCCATCTGCATATGTGGGGTATCTGGGGACAAAGGTGCGGTAGAGAAAAGACAATATTGATTTGAGGTGATGTCACACCATTGCAATGGGACTTGTATTTTCCCTGGGCATAATGGCAAAGCAGGAATGTAGCATTCAGAAAATATATGGTTGGTAATGACTTTCAGAGGATTACATAGAAAACAAGAACAGTATTGCATACGTTAAAACTGGTCCAATGGGCGTTCAGAAGATTCTGTTATCATTCTCATTTTTGCATTGAATCTATTTTTTAAGGTGCATCTTAGTCTATCCTTCTGGTGAATTGTCTCTCTGAGACCACATTATTTGCTGGTATATTGTTCTATAATATACATTGTGAAGTACTCTGCCAGGTCACAATCTACTGTGCACCTTGTTGGCTATGCTATGAGACAGACTGTATGCTATGCAGCTGTGATTGTGTACCTGTGTAGCATACACAAGCCATTTCCAGGCCCACCTTTTGGCAACCCTGCATGTGCAACCGGGCACCCACTAAAGCCCAGTTGGTGGAGTAAAGATATGTGTGAATGGCAAATGTTTGTTTTGTGCTGCAAGTGTTGTAAAGTTAGCTCTGTTCTGTAATACACAGGTCTGTACATTATTTGTGATGCAACATAGGTCATAGCCAGACACACATGTTGCCAACGTTAGTTGCACTTGAGCCCTTTTGGGTCAATTGCTTGTAAGCCATACTTTTACATGTGTAAATATGGTTTTTGCACCACACAAAATATCTCTCAATCAAATATGTTTAATTTCTGATGTGTATTTATTCAGGACTGAGAGTGCCCCATTTAGAGACTTAACTGAAGACTGTACAGACATTCAATGTAATACAGCACAAAACACTGGTAATCAGAAGGAAACGCCATATGAAGAGAACATGCTTTACAGCGGTCAGGTTATTATCTGGTAAGCAGGAGCAATGTCTGGATGAAAAGGTGATATGAGTCAATATATACTGGGAAAGGTCGGCCAAGGGTTTAAGCATATGCTGTGCATCTCCAGGGTATTTTTGTGTTATACTGGGTTCTGTGCATGTGGGTAATGTGAGAGAATGCGCTTTTCCTTCTACCCCATTTGATACAACTGGCTGATGTCTTGATTGTACAAATGCATGTGTCTTCCAGGAAGCATCTGATGCCTTTGTTCTCTATATGTTGATGATATAATATCCAGCACGTTGAGGCTTGGGCAATCTAAGTGATTCCATTGGAAGTGACTCACACATTGAACTTCTGTGACAGACAGATGCAGCTAGATATGTGTGTTGCTGTTTTTGGTGGGTGAACAACATACTTTGTGCAGATTGGTCCTCCTGAAGTACCAACATTATGTTTTGCTCACAGGTGAATCACTGGATGTACATCTGCATGTTGGTATGTAAACATTCAGTTGTCAATGGAGGGCAGTTCAGTGTGACACCATGTCATTGGAGAGGCTCTAAATGGGTCTGTCCAATGGTGTGTGTGTTTATTGATCACCAGTGGTTTTCTGTTATTTATGTGACACCATTTGTTTTGGTTAATGAGTGTGGTGTGGTCAGGTGTGCACATAAACCTGTTTCATTTCATGTGGTCTTTATCTTCCCATGTGATTGAGGAAGCAATACTATGTAGGCACAGGCATGCGCACATTGTCAGCAGCGACTTGTATTGGGGGTGCATATATTGTTTATTTGATACTCACAGATAGGTGATGTTTTAGAAGCCTGTAGCAATATTTGGAAAGCCACTCACACACCTTACCGAACAGGTATTTGATGACTATGATGCATGTATGCAGTGAACTGAGTTTCAGCTGGAGTTTTGACTCCCTCAATTTCACCAGGAATTCTCACATCAATGTTTGTCGCTGCTTGCTCTTCACTTGGCTGCAAGGCCAGTGGTCGAGGTGGTGAGCCACCTCCTGGTTTTAGGCACTCCCTACGGTCTTTGGAAACCAGCTTCTGGACATGACTTTTCAGGTCCTGCCATGGCTTCTGGCCCCTAACCACACTGTGAGGTGTGGTTGCTTTTGCATTTATATTTTGCAGGATGGCCTTCCAGATTTTTATACACTGACATTGCAAGGTGTCATTTTCTCATTTTCTTGGGGAGTATGAGGTGTACAACCTCCTTCACAACTCCCTCAGCTATGACCTTCAGCTCCTCATCCGTAAACTTGGTGTATTGCTGTGGCATTGTCTTGGTGTATGCCTGTTTGTGTGGGGCAGGAAAGGAGGCAAGCTCCTCCACCAGGGAGCTGGCCAGTTGCAGTGGCCTCAGGATCAGAGAATTAGCCAATCAACCAGAGAACTATGTGGATGTGGCGACTTGGAAGCAAGCAAGGGAGGTTGGAGTTGCCACTTGGTGATTGGTGGTGCCAGTAGGTTGTGTCTGTCTGTGCAGGAATGGAGGGCACATTAGCCGGGATTCCACATGGGGGTCTCAAGGGCAGAAAAGGGGATGTCACCAATCCAGGGGGTGTTAGGGAAAAGACAAGTGGTGTCATCTGTCCAATGGGGATGTAAGGGGCAAAACAGGGCATGTCCCCTGTTCAGGTGATTGATTGGGGTACATCTTGTGGCGTAACCTATCCAAGAGAAGTGCCAGGGGCATAACAGGGGATGACACTTGTCCAGGTAGAAGGGGAAGCAGCAGTCAGGCAGGCAAAGGGCAGCAGTTCTTAGTAAGGCCATGGGTCAGTAGACGTGAGGGGGCAGGGGGTTGTAGCACTCAGCGGTGGCAGGTGGCAGCAATAGCCAGGGGGGCCAGAAGGCAAGGACAATCAATAGGGCAGGGGACAGCAGGGGACATTGGGTATCAAGATTCATGGGGGGAGGGAGCAGCAGCAGACAAGGGGGCCTTGGGGCAGCAGGAGTCATTTGGCATCCGGGAACAGCAGAAGGCACTGAGCTTTCCATTACACTGGACATGATGCTGTGTTGCCACAAGCAGGGTGGGGGTAGGGGGGGGGGGGTTGGGCTGTGCTTTCTTGCGCACCCCGATCTGTACTTCACCAGTGAAATTCCACTTTGGAACAATGCTATCATTTGGCACAGGTCCAGAAATATAATAGAGCGATGCATAAACAGAGGATGTATGTGTAGGCTTTTAATATGTTATTTAATGCATTTAGAGGATCCTCAATGTACTACAAATGGAAAAAGAAATATATGGAAAGGTATAAAAGTATGCAGAGTAACATCAAAGTGAATGGGTAATATTATGACTAGGATCAAACACACATTTGGTGGCATCTTACATTAAAAAATAAGCATCTCAAATAATTTGGCATTTACAAAAGAATATAATCACATTTAGAAATGTAGTAAAAATGCAAATGTACATGTTCATGAGCAACCAAAATAGATAACATAGGTGTAAAGTGATACTTTGTTCCAACAATCACTTGACAATGGCTACATTTTTACTTATTAGAAAATAAATTGGTATTTTCAAATCAATTGAGGTGCACAGACAATAGGCGGTTCCTTCAGCTTAATGTGACCTCCAAGTAGGCTCCCACCTCCCTAGCCAAAGCCTCTGTCTTCCCCAATAGGATTCTCAAATATTGTATTACTATGGCCTGGTGACCCCCACTCCCTGGATCTGTCCCTTGCCCTAAAGGGACCTACAGGTTGTGGCCTTATCTAACTCTATATAACACAGGGAATTCCTAAGGTACGTAATGGGCTGCCTGTTTGTTTTGTCTCATTTTTCACTGGTTAACTCGACACATTCTCCTCACTCCCCTTTCTCCTCTGCCACAGCAGAACCACTCTTCATATCTTTCTCTCCATCGCCAAACTCTTTATACTGAAGGTATTGGTCTCGTCCACTTCTTCAATCTCCACCATCCAACTAGTAAACCCCATCCCTATTTCTCCTTTTCTTGGTCTGACCTCTCTCCCTCTAGCTCTCTTCCCCATACTCTGTCTCCACTCTCCTGGCTCTGCCCATCAACAGCCTCCTGGTATTCCCATTCTCCCTGACTGTCTCTCGATCTCCCTGTCACTCTCTCTCTCTCCCTCTCTCTCTCTCTCTCTCTCTCTCTCTCTCTCTCTAACACACACACACACGCACACACACCCTATCTCACACACACTCTTAACTTCAATCCTTTCTCCCTATCCTTCCTCAAGGTATTATTTCACTCATGTTTTGTTATGTGCCGGTATGATTTGCTATGTGCCTGCACTGAGCTATATTATCTATGACATGCCTGGTTGTGAAGTGCTACACTCAGTTAGAGTTGGTATGCTATGCTGTGTTACGTAATGCTATTCCAAGTCTTTTAAGCTGTAGAAACATGTTGTGTAATATCTTGTTCTGTTGGGATCAATGTGTTTTTCTCAAAGCTAAATGCACGTTAACACTTTAACTCAAACTATTTGACTCATGAACTCGTTTGGGAGAGGGGGGAAGAATATGTTGGTTCCCTTTTATACTAGACGGATAGGTCTTGTTATATTATGTTGAGGCTTCATTATAATGTTTTGCTTTAAATGTCCAATTTTCAAGGGCCTTTGAAACTGGCATTTCATAACACAGAAGGTAACAACCCCCTAAACACGCAAAAAAGAAAAAAAACAGAAGGGTAGACTAGGATATCTAATCTGGTAACTAGATCAAATAACCCTTTTATCACTCTTCTCCTCCCGAGACAATGCTGTTGTCTCAGGAGGATAGCTCAGGGGCAACATGCTCGCCTTGGAAACAAGACAAGGCAGAGCAACACAGATTTGATCCTCGGGTACACGCTTCGAAACCTCTGGGCATTAGGCGTGTTATAAATGACCAATTAGTTTTGATCTAACGTTTGCATGATACCCTCTATTAACAGTACAGAGTTACTGCAGCCCAGGGTGAGAAGGCTATTCAAAAGCCAGATGATGTAAAGTAACTCCCATAAGTGCTCAGTCTAAGAGGATTCCTGCCTCACACACCAATATAACCATTAACTTGGAGGCCCTAGCCAGACTCATGTTTCTCCTGGAAGGCCGAACTGGGGCCTCTTCTCCAAGGAACCTGTGGTTGAAACCACACCTTCAGTTAAATGTGCCCACATTTCCTTGAAGCTTTCTCACCCATAGAGATTGGCTGTTTGTGGTCCATTGGAGTGAATAGAGGGGCTTTGCATGCAGTGTTTATTCGGGCATGGTTTCTGTAATCCTTGGTTCACCATGATACTGTGGAAGGCTCAGCTGTTTGGCCTGGACTAAGCGATAGACCGGCTTGGTGTTTTTATACTCGCTGGCCCTTATTCACAGAGCGTTTTCAAATGGGGGTTTGCTATTATAAAATGCTTCTGTGAATTAGGCCCTTTGCCCGCAAGCCTAGGGTTTCGGCAACCATGACAAAAAAAGATGTGAGTTTTTTTGCTTACTTTTCCAGGAGCTGTTGAAAAATGGACTAATTCAGATTTCAGACATACAACCGCAGCCAAATGTTATTGTGGAGCCTAGTGAAGTAAGTAGAAGAGCTTTGCCATCTGTGGTTTCTTGGGCATGGCTTCAATATGCCCCAGCTCATCATGCAGTGACTACATTGCACACATTGATATTGATATTTTATTTGTATCGCACTCGTACACAAGTGTTTCAGAGTGTGACTAGGCAAGGGAGGGGAACAAGGGAGAAACAAAACAACGATCTTACTAGGCCAAGTTATATTGAGAACGGGCAAGTGCAGGCGAGAAGGAAACAGGATGGTGCATGGGAGGGGGGAGAAGCGGAAAATGCTGAGCAAAGGAGTAAATAAATAAGTACATAAATAAATAAATAAATAAATAAATAAATAAATAAATACATAAATAAATAAACAAACACAAAATGGTAGTGCACCCAGCAAGTGGCAAGTGCAAGGATTAAGGCAACAGACAGGGTGTGTCTGATAAGTGCAGAAGAAGGGGGTGGGTGAACTGTAGGGTTACAGACACAGACCCCAGTGCAAGGGATTGCCAGGATGCAGTGTGGTGGGTGACAGGGTGAACAGGTACCTGGGCCAGAAATTCAGAGGGTAACCAGGTGCACGATGCCGAGGCAGTACAGTTCAGCAGGGGAGGGGAGGAGCGAAGGCAGAAGCAAAGAGAAAGGTCTTGAGTTGCTTCCGGAACCAGAGATGGTTCTCTTCAAGTTTCAGAGTGGCAGGGATGCTGTTCCTGAGGGAAGCCCTGGCCAAAGACAGAGATCTACCCCCAGCTCATTTCTTAGAAAAACGACTGACCCTGAGGGATTTGGAGATGGAGTAATGAAGAGCTTGGGAGGGAAGGTATTTACAAAGGACAGCTGAAGGTATTCTGGAGCCAGGCCCCAGAAATCCACGTGAACAATGCAAAGGGTCTTGAATTTAATCCTTGCAGCCACTGAGATCTAGTGGAGAGATTTCAGGGATGGAGAGATACAATCCCAGGGCTTGAGGCCAGGGACAAGTCTCACAGTCCTGTTCTGGATAAATTGAAAAGGGCGGAGAGTAGAAGAAGGTAGATTTAGAAAGAGGCTGTTGCAATAATGCAGACTAGGGAGAACCAGGGCTGAAGAAAAAGTGAGCTTCTGGGTGAAGGAGAGGAAAGGCAGAATAGCTCTGAAGAAGTGGAGTAGGAAGTTTCACTTTTTAGACGCATCGGAGATGTGGGCAGAGAAGGAAAGCGTGAAGTCAAAGATGACCTCGTGGTTCTTAGCCTCGCAGGTGGGGGTATGAGGCGGGCCAAGGGAGGCCGGCCAGGGAGTGCCAGGAAAGGAGGGTGAAGGTGTGCCAATGAGGATAATCTCTGTCTTGCTGGCATTCAGGCAGAGATTGTTGTCGGCACACCAATCCTGAATGGCAGATAGGCAATCAGAGATGCGAGGAGAGGAGGTGGCCGAGGGAAGCCTGAAAATGAGTTGAGTGTCATCAGCATAGCACTGAAACTTGGAGCAGAAAATGGCAATGTGGTGGCCCAGAGTTGCCAGATATTTGTTGAAAAGCCAGGGTGGGAGGTTAGACCCCTGGGGAACACCGCAAGTAGAAAGGGAGATAGAGGAAAGGAAGGACCCAAGTTGGACCTCAGAGAGTCAATCAGAGAGGAAAGAAGTCACCCAGGCCGGAGCCTGATCAGAGATACCCAGGTTGTCACGGAGACAGTTGAGCAGGATGGTATGGTATGGTATCCCATAGCACAAAGAACAGTCAATCTCCAGCTATCTCTCCTTTTGGTGGAGCGCCCCATAGAATATAGTTGCGTCTCACGATAAATTATGTCCAATTCTACACATAGGTCTTGCAACTTTTTCTTCTCATGCCCTCCTGATCACCTTATCCCTCGCGGTTATCCCAACTGTCTTCCCGACGTTGCTCCTGCCGTCCACTACTGGATGTTCTATCATACTCCTCCTTCCCCTCTCTGAATGGTAAAACCACTTCGACACTATGAACTATGGAAGTTGTCTCTATACAAGTATAAGATAACATAACATAACAATCATTCACAAATATTGGTAGACTTTTGTCAGATGACCTCTACTGTCCTGATCTATCCCTTATCACCCTGAAGGGACCAGAGACCTTAACCTTATCTAACTATCTTCTGCTGCATGTAATTCCTAAGGGACCCAACGGTTGCTTGTTTGTTCTCTCTCTTTTGTTTCACTTGTTAACTACCCTCTCTCTAAAATCCCTCCCCTTTTTCTGCATCTCTCTCTCTCTCTCCCTCTCTCTCTCTCTCTCGCCATGCTCCTTCAGCTGATTATAATGGTCTCCTTTGCATTACCTTCTTCACCCTCTAACTGGTATCTCCCCTCTCTTTATGCTCCTTTACCTGGTCTTAACTCTCTTATTCTATGTCAACATTCTGCCCTCTGTTCCCTTCTCTCTCTATCTCTCCTTCTCTCTCTCTCTCTCCAATCTCCACCTGCAAATTCCCTCCTGGTCAACCATCTCTCCAACAACCTCACTCCTCCCACTCACCTGCCCTCTCACAAACACACAGTCTGTTTCACACTTACTCTTAACTTCACGTCTTTGTATTCTTCCTCCAGTCAATCTCTAACTCACCCCAAAAACAAACAGCTCAATTGTTACCACCCTCACTGACACATCACCTTACATTTGTTCTGTCACAGCACTCCAACAGTCTCCTTACAATCCCATTCCACTTGGAACACCCTCCTTGTTGGTCTCTTGGCGTACCTTCTCTGTTCCTGACCTTAACCAAACACATTTCAGCCTCCTTTTTATATCACAACCTTCCCTGTTGTGTAGTTCACATTGGTATCGCCAGATTTAATCAAATAAAAAAAACGAATGGGAGATTTATTCGAAAATCTGCTTGACAAAAATTAATACAGCCGAAAATTTCGAATATATCCCCCATTTGGTGTCATTATAGTGAACAAGGACCACAGAAGCTGGGGGGTGACACTATAATGCAATCAGAAGTTGTGGGGTCGTCCCCCACACCATATTCAGTCAAATTTGAAAAAAGAGGACCCTGCGGTGCCGGCTCCCATTCACATAAGTGAAGGGAACCGGCATTGCAGAGGGAAGCAGGAGTGGACGGCACACATTTCTAATTTGTTCAATTCATGGTTATCAATTCACATTGGCTGTCATCGGTCCTCTATGTCAGCTGTGTCCGTTGGCTAATCTCTCGATGAGCTAGTCCTTTGGTGGTAGAGACTTCTGACTCTGCCTTCCTTTCAGTCACTATACTTGTACACTTAGCCTTGTGTTCAGGCTGCTCGTTTTTCCTGTGAATCTCTCCAAGCTTTGCTTTCAAAATAAATGGTTATGGGAGAAGTTTTGATTCTCCCCTCTTCCTCTGCAGTCACTTTTGCATCTCTGTCCTTACACTGGCATCCCCCCATGCCACTGGGGTACATCTGGGGTTTGTGGGTTGGATGTTGGGTGTCTCATTCCTTTAGGGAAGCGAAAAGTCTAGTCCATTCCATTTCTGGTCAGAGTTCCACTCTCCTGCATTCAGTCCGGGCTTTCCCAGTTGAGACCAGGTGCTATCTGGGAGTGGCATTTATAGTCTCCTGCTGCTTTCTCTTGTTTCGTTGACTCAG
Organism: Ambystoma mexicanum; assembly: GCF_040938575.1. Lineage (NCBI taxonomy): Eukaryota > Metazoa > Chordata > Amphibia > Caudata > Ambystomatidae > Ambystoma > Ambystoma mexicanum. The sequence continues at coordinate 811,730,441 of NC_090932.1, forward strand.
GGATTCCTATCAGGCTTTGCAGGAGTTAGCAATTCACAAATCCCTGTGTGTTCTGGAAAAGAAGAAAAGGAGTCCTGACAAGGAAAGAGGCTGATGAGGTAAGGACATTTCTCTCAGGAGTGAGGTACTGCGTTGCTCTGAACTCCACCACACCACATTGGGGTAGGTACCTACTACCTACCTAGGTAGGACCTACTCAGGCTTTACCCTGACCAACCACCTTCTCCAGATTGAGAGGGAAGCCTATGCTCCCCCAAAATGGTCATATCTATGACCACGTTGCAGTAATCGCATGACTTTTTTGTTTGATACCGATTGCTCCTGTACTGTTATGTGTTAAACAAACCAGGCTGGTGTAACCGGTTATTGCTGTCGAAAAGAGTCAAATAGTTCGTGTTATTTCGATTCTTGACACAAGATTTTTCAAGATAAATTAATTTTTCTTTCAAGCATTTGATGAATAAAATTCCCCACAAAATGGAAAGCTTCCTATACATTCCAAAGTTTTACCTTTTCCCTTCAATCTGTTTTCAAATACACCTTACACTTTCTTGTCCTTTGCTCATAACTAGATATGTTAATGTTCATATAGATGACAACATCAACAAGGAAGAATGCCATTTACTAACCATGGTAAGCTTTCTTGTTTTCCCCCCATCAATTCATGTCCTATTCACGCATACTTTAGTCATCTGAGGGCCCTATTCTGAGCTGTGCTAAAAGTAATGTGTAAAATCGACATTCTCCTCTCCAGGAGGTGGGTAGAATTATTGGAGGGGAGATGTTGTGTTTCCTGCAGCAAAATGTGCTAAGGCCTCTCATGGGAGACACATGTACATCAGTGGGAGTACGAGCATTTCTTTGAAGATTTCCACTTTTCTAATTTGCGAGTGTCCTTAAGCTTTCAAAACATTTGAAAAGTGATGCTGCAGTCTGGGAAATGCTATTTTTAGACGGTGAAAGGGTGCAACAGAGGACAACGATACCTTATAGATGTCATTGTTTATCTCTTTTTTTTTTTACGTACCAGTACTTTTAAAAGGGGAATGCCCATGCATTGACTGCCCTGCAATCCTCATGGTTGCGAAGGCTGCTGTCAATCAGAAAATCTGGCCCATTCAAAAGTCGTGGCTTTAATGCCAGGCCGCAACATTATCACTTTAGCAGGCTATGGTGCCTTTAAAGAAAACGTTCTTCCTTATGGAAGAGCACTTTCCTATATTTGCATGTATCTTAGAATCAGGGCCTCAATCTAATACTTGATCATCAACTTCAAATTTCTCACAAAGCTATGTTGCCTGCAAATTATTATCTTTGTTCCATCCTGAAATGTGTAATTCCTCACTGTGTGCCACAAGCATGACGGACAACATTTACCACCTTACTGTAATCAACGCAGGCATTTAACACACCTGGCTGCTCTATCACTTTTCTATGCTGCATTCTCTCACCTTCGTGCCTTGGCTTTTAGTAGTGTGGTATCTCAGCAAATGATGACAAAGTATTTTTAATGATATATTTAACAATAATGTTTCCAGGTGGTCTTTGAATGTTAGGTATTGATGAGCTGGACTTTTCTACCCACAATGTAGTTCTCTTTCTATGTCGTCATGTCAGGTTTTACAAACTCACTTCACCGTTATTGGGAATTTGCACTTCACTCCTGAATGTATATTGTGTTACTGTTTCCTCATTTCACTATTTGTAACCTCTCCCTTTGAGATATTGGGAGTTTGCACACCACGTGCCATAATTCACTTGTCATTCTGTGTCCTCACTTCTAATCCAGACATATTCAGAGATAGTGCAAAGCTGGATTAACTCCCCCACAATTTATTTATTTATTTTTATGGTGCATTGTAAGGCTCTTATACAAGTAAAATTGTGATTCAAAGCACCCACATGGCAACAGGAGGGAACATGGGATTCAAAACAATATATACGCTGTAAGATAAAGATGAGCCTACTAGGCCTTGTGAGTATTCTGAATGTGCAAGTGCAGAGAGAGAAAAGAGGAAGAGGCAGTGGGGGTAAGTGCTGGAGTGTCCGTGCTCGTGGGTGAGCAGCAGATGTAAGTGCAAAGTATAGCAAGTGCTATGGAGCATTGAGCTTCAATAAGTGGGTAATTGCAGGCCTACAGTGGCATCGGCCAGTGGGTGGCAAGGCAAGTGCTGAGTGTAGGCAGAAGCTGAGGTGATTTGGTGTGGGAGGCCAGGGCCCAGAGGACACAAAAGGGTCAAGGTCTCCTATCACAGTGACTGTGAGGTTAGCAGAAGAGGGAAGAAGGGAAGGAGGAAGTGAAAAGGAAAGTCTTGCAGAGCTTCCAGAATTTGAAGAGGGCCGTTCAAGACGAAGAGGAAAGGGGAGGTTGTTCCAAGAGAGGGAGCCAGCTGAAGCAAGAGATTGGCCTCAAGCCCTCTGTGTAGCGAAACACTTCACACACAGAGAGTTGGTAGCAAAGGAATGTAGATGCCTAGAGGGAGAATATTTAGTAAAAGCAAGTTGCAGATAGTGTGGTCCCGGGCCCCAGACAACCTTGTGGATGATGCAGGGGGATTTTAATTTAATCCATGCAGCAACCAGGGGCCAGTGAAGAGGTTTTATGGCATGAGATGAAGGATAAGGGGGAGAGCCCATAGAAGATGGCCAGAGTGAGGGGAAGAAAGAGGGATCAGGTGTCCCAATAAGAAGGATCTCAATCTTGCTGGCATTGAGGCAGAGATCATTGGAAGTGCACGAGGACTGGATGGCGTTAAAGCAGTCCAGGATGATGGAAGAAGCAGGAGAGCCAGCAGGAATTTTGAAGAAGAGTTGAGTGTTATCTGTGTAGCACTGGAAGTTGTGGGAGAAGGAGGATATAATGCATGCCAGTGGGGCAAGGTAAGTGTTAAAGTGCCAGGGGCTGAGGTTGAGGCACTGTGGGACACCACGAGTGAAGAAGGAGATAGGTGAGGAGAAGGTGACCAGAATAACCTGGGATGGGTGGTCAGTTAGGAAGGAGTTTAGCCAGTCCAGTGCCCCCTCCGAGATACCAAGGGTATCATGATGCCATTTTATGAGGATGGAGTGGTTGACCGTGTCAAAGACCTGCCTTTCTGTGGCCTACCTTTAGGATTCATGTCTCCTGGGAAGATGCACTTCACTTCACACGAGGCACAGCCCTTTCTATTTCTTCACTTAGGATTTACATTCCCTCCTTCAGAGGTATCTGAAAGCCAGACTTCCCTGCGCACATTACACTTGTCTTTCCTTTCCATAAGTTGCGATTGATGCATTCTTCTTCCAGGGCATTGTGAAGTTGGCTACCCACAGTACACTCACGGTCTGTGTCTGCACTTCAGGATTTCAGGGGTTAAAGGTGGCAGAAGTGCAAGGATAGGAGCAGGGAGTAGGCACGTGGTCATATGATATGGGAAAGGGCTATAGAGTGGGATAGGTTTTGAGATGCATAATGTCATATCCTGTTGCAAAACTGATTTAAAGTAAAAAGGCAGCAGTACTCCTGGAAATTCGAACTCACCAATAATGTAGGCAGGTTGCAAGGATGCTTCTGGAAGCCTGATGCTCACAGATGCAATACAGCTAAAGACCACCAAGCAGGCTGCTTGATGGTCACTGTATTACACCTTTCACTAATAGAATCATTTTGCGACTGGGATTCAAACCCGTGAGACTGTGTTTGTCATGCTTCCAAGACAAATGATTTGCCCCTGAGCCATCCAGTGCTTCGCTAAGCACATTGCACCGGTTTTGTCTAAATACATTGGCCCTCATTCAGAGTTTTGGAGGTAAGAGAAAAACAATGCTGGTAAAGGATTACCGGCATCGCTTACCGCTACGGGCTATTCTGACCAACCAGACCGCTAATAATGGCATCATAAAGTACGATGCCATAAACAGTGATATGGGCGTGTGCACGCGACACACCATGCCGGCATAAGCAGCATGCCGTAAACCGGAGAAGATCACAAGTGAGGCGGACATGCAATAACGGCCTCATGAAGGCTGAAAAAGTGCATACCGGCATGGTGTAAATACCGGCATCGCCGACCAGGCGTAAAGAACCCTGAGCAGTGTTTCCAAGTGCCACAGGTGCACACAATCAGCACAGGTGGAGGCAATGGAGTCAGGGCCAGTACAAAAGGAGCACACCCACACACCACACCCCCTTCCACACCAAGATGATACCAATAGTAGTAGCATTACTGGAGCTGGAGGCCCTGCTTGCAATGCCTCAACATCAACAAAAACAGCCGACCCCACCACAGAGGAGACGCAGGAGGAGAAGGAGGGTGAGACAGGCCCAGCATGCCCTACCAGTGCAGCCACCGTTACCACCCTGGCAGCCCACAATCCCTCGCTTCATCAGCCAGTCCATTCAATCTAACGCCTGAGCAGATCCACAACCTGTACCGGCTTGACCGGGACACCATCACCACCATAGTGGACCTGATACATGACGACATAGTGAGCCTCATAGAAATATGCACCGCCATCCCCCCTCTACTGAAGGTAGCGTCTGTTCTCCACTTCCTTGCCACAGTCACCTACCAGCACACAGTGGGGCACATGCATGGCATATCACAACCCTTATTTTCCCGGATACTGAACCAAGTGCTGGATGCCCTCCTCAAGCACACAAGGGACTACATATCCCTACCACGGACTCCCCAGGAGATATTCGATACAAAAGTTGCCTTCCATGCACTGGCAGGCGTGCCAAATTGTGTAGGTGCCCTCGACTGCACCCACGTGGAGTTGGTGGTCCCGCATGCCATGGAGGTGGTGTATCGCAACCGCAAGCAACACCACTCCATCAATGTGCAGATGGTATGCGATGCCAGCAAGATCGTCACACATTGCATGCCCAATATCCCGGATCAACTCATGACTCTTTGGTCCTGTGGAACTCCACGCTACCATCCTTCATAGAGCAACTTGCTGGACAAAATGCCTGGCTGCTTGGTGAGTTGTCTGACTGGGCCATTGCAGTGCATTGGGGTTGTGAGGTGGGTGGCTGCATACTCCACCTGGATGGGAATGGGGGGGGTGCATCCTACACCTGTGTGGGAATGGGGGGGATGCATACTACACCTGGGTGGGAATGGGGGGATGCATACTCCCCCTGGGTGGGAATGGGGGGGATGCATACTCCACCTGGGTGGGAATGGGGGGTGCATACTCCACCTGGGTGGGAATGGGGGGGTGCATACTCCACCTGGTTAGGATGTTGATGTCAGTGCACAATGTGCACATCACCGAACACTGTGCCCCAAAGCATCTGAAACGGTACATGACACCTAAATCCCATACTGATGAAGTAAGGCCGACACCTATCACTACATGACTAACAGGTAACCAGCCCACATCCCACAACACATGTACCACTCATCAGCGGCCCTCACACACTGTAAGGCCATCCTGCACTATGCAGTGCATATGCACTATGTTGCTGTCTCCAGCATATCACCACACAGGACAATCATCCCTGGAAGTGCATTGAACTAAGCCAACCAGGGATACCACAGTGTGTCACTGGTTCGGCACACCCATAGGAGTGCTGCATGTCACCATGGAAATGATCAGTGCAGAATGCCCAATATTCTACAGACTACAGCCAACGCTCCCTACTACCAAATCTCACTGAACACAACACATCACTGATTTTACTCCAACACTGCTGTATGCATATACGATACACGTGCAGCAAGATGTCAGTGCACACCATGAATCATCTTGAAGATGCAACCCACACCATTAGTCGATTGCACAGGACACATAGCGGGACCTGAAATGGGGTCAATGCATCCAGGGATATGTGCATGTGGGCACAAATTACCTGAAGCCATGTGAGACTAGTACAGTTGTCCAACATGAATGTGCGAACATTTACCTTCATTTCCCTCTCATGCAGGTGATGGTGGCTATCCTTTGAAGCCGTGGCTCCTGGCCCCTGTCCGAAACCCACAGAACAGGCACGAGGAGGACTAAAATCGTTCCCATACCCGTACACGTGTGGTAATTGAGCAGACCGTTGGCCTGTTGAAGGCACACTTTCGCTGCCTCAGCCGGTTGGGTGGGACACTCCTCTACAGCCATGAGAAGGTGGCCAAGATCACCATGGCATGTGTAATGTTGCACAATATGTGCATCCATCGGAACGTGCCCCTACCCCCTGACATGGAACTGCTACCACCGGATGATGATGAAGGGGAGGAGGAAGATGTGGCAGGACATCATCACAGTGCTGATGCACAGGAGGGACGTGCTGTGCGGCAGTCAGTGATCACACAATATTTCTGACACACAAGTCAGCAGAGGGTGGCATAATGTTAGGACATAGGGCACTGCGTGTGGGGATACATGTACAATATGCACTGTGCAAGATTAAATGACAAATGTGCAATGATGAATGTCCACTCTGGTTATTTTTTTGCAACACAACCGGTGTATTGAAAGTAAAAATATGAACGTGAATAACAAACCCTCCACCACCCTCACCCCCCTTTCTCACAACTCCCCAACACACCCTCCACCACCCCACAACTCCCCCACACACCCTCCCCATCCCCCTCCCCCACAACACCCCCACACACCCTCACCCCCCTCCCCTAGTTCATCCGGCCTGAAGCTCTCCTTTCGGAGGCGGGCAGATCCCTTCTTGGGTGTTTTGGGCATAGATGGAAGGTAGGATGTGCTTTTTGAAAGTTCTCCAGAGTGGAGAGGATGGCAATGGATTGTGTTTTTAAAGATGGCCACAGTGCTCCTTCCCGTTCCTGTGTGATGACGCTATTTCCCGTTCCGCTATTTAACGGTGAGCATGAATAGCTGTGACCGCTAATTACAGTCACCGCTATTTACGGTCACCGCTAATGCCGCTTTGGACTATGGTGGTAGTGCTATCTACGGTGCGTTTCATTCCGGCAAGGGCTTTTTGGGGCCCTTTTGCGGCCTGGCGCTAGGTACCTTACCAGCATGGCGCAAATCTCGTGCCCGCAAAGTCGGAATAGTCCGCTATTAGCAGGCTGCTGCCAGCTCGGACACGCTATTTGCGCCATGCCGGTAAGGGACGGTACTTACCTCCAAACTCGGAATGAGGGCCATTATGTCATTATCATACAGGCATATGCAATCTTAAAATATAACTGTATGTCGAACTGGAAAAAGAATCAGCAGACATGCACAATTTATTAAAAAAAAAAATTCCAATATATTCTCTGATCTATGTAGTATTATTAAACATCGAAATACTATGCAAAGCTACACAATGCAGCAGATTGTTTCTTAATTAATCATCGCCAGTAACCACTTAAATAGAGCTGGCACTTGCAAGCATCCTACACTGTCAAACGTCTCATCAGTCTGCCTATAGTGTGATGATTAGCAGTACCTAGAATACATTAACTAGCTAAATATAGAATAAGTGTGGGCACTGATTTCCAGTGGCTTCCCTTCTTCGTGCCAGGCATGCTCAGTGAAAAAGAGAGGTCGCTGCATAGTATATTCTGCAGGCTCAGTAGAAAATCAAATGTCAACTCTCAAATCACACATGCCATAAGTTGATTGCAGAGGTTGGGTTGAGGCATATAACTCATATACTTCTCTTCTTAACAGAGAGTTGAACATTCAAATTTGAATTTGAATGGTCATATTGCATAACAATGACAAACCAGATGCACCAGGTCCCCCCCAATGGCGCCCATGACCGAAGTGAGAACAACAAATGTACTTTTTCATATAAGAAGCACATGTTAGAGTGGTGAGGAATAAAGTGAAAACCTTGAGGGTAGTACCACTGATAAGCCTCTGCTTAGACTATGGAAGGAGATGCAATGAGGTGGGCAGAGACAATGGATAGGTGGCCAAAGTGGGTATCCAGTGATTTTGCTGAATACATTACAAAGAATGTTTGTTTACTGAAAACATGAACAACAACAAAAATACAGACATTTGGTAAAAATGTATGTGGGGGTGATGTACGGAGGTAAAACGGGTGGGCATGGGTTTGGGGTGAGTTTAGGCTTATAGAAAAACAGGGGGGCGGTTGGGGGCGGTTGGGTGGGTCCGGTAAAAAAGCATTCTCTGTAGTGGAATTCAAATCACATAGATCCGCCAAAGTGATGCTGTTCCCTCTTCCAGCAGAGGGGCGGATCCCTCCATCTCCCACTTGAGGCTGGGGAACAGTTAGAGATTGTTTTGCCTTGCTGCAATGTAATCCCTCACAGAATCTAGAAATGGGGCACCCCTGTTTTTTTATCATAGAAGAGATACCAGCTCACCATTCAGGGTAATACTTCAAGCGCCCTGGGAAGTGGTTGGGCCACATATGGATACAAACAAGCATCAAGGTTGATATGAAAAAGGTAGGTGATCAGAGTCCGCCGACGTAGATGCAAAAGAGGCATGCAGTGGAGTTTTACACTTCAACAACTCAAGTCATGGCTGTGTGCAATCAGAGTATGTCCCCAGACAGGCGATGAGAAAGAAAAAAAAATACATCAAAGTAAAATGCAAAAAAGCATTTGTATGTGGAAACCATTCTAAAGAAATTGAGGCCGAACAGATGGAGCATGCAGCAACGGGATTGAAGGTGACCAATTCAAGAAGTGCATGGACTTCATGGGGGTCATTACGAGGTTGGAGGTAGCCATGGCGCTATTAGCGTCATGGCTACTCCCATAGCACATACCGGGTTGGGTTCCCTGAATGGGGAAATACTGGGCCATTCCAACCTTGGAGGACCCAGTATTTCCCCATTCAGGGAACCCATCCCCATTGGGTTCAATGGGAATGGGGAGGGAGCAAACAACGAGCCCGTTAATAACGGGTCTGTTGTTAGCTCCCTGGTCTGCTAGCGGGACCCGTTAAGGGCACCTGGTTTTACCAGGCGCCCTTTGCGGGTCCAGCGAGCAGACTCGTAATAGGGTGGTAAGGGGTTAATGGCGCCAGCACCATTACCGGCGCTGTTAACCCCTTACCGCCCAACTCGGAATGACTCGCCCATGTCCTAATAGTTTCTGCTTCCTGATGAATGCCCCCTCCATTAGTTAGGGAGATACTATGAATGAGTGTATTCCCGTGGATAGGGCCAAAACACAAAGGGCCACATCATGAGTTGGGCGGTAGCCCCGGGGCTATTACCGCCGGGGCTATTAGCGCTACCACCAAACCCCCCTGTGCTATTAGCGCCGGAGCACGGGTTTGGCGGAACAGTTGGTTCCCATTCCCCACTGGGCCCATTTGGGAATTCCTCATTCCCCATTGGGCCCAATGGGGAATTTTAACGCTATTACTGCCAGCGGATTTCCCGCCAGCGGAAATAGCGCCGGAAATCGGCAAATTTGCAGCGGATTTACCCCCAGCTCTGAGCTGGGCGCAAATCCGCCAAGCCCATGATCTGGTGGTCCCTTAAATGCGGCGGTAATAGCGCTACCACCACATTTAAGGGTTACTGCCAGACTCGTGATGAGGCCCAAAGTGTCAACACCCAGCTTAGGGATAGGGTTACTGTCTACATGGTTTCATCCGAGCAGGGACTCCTGGGTCCCAAGAGGGTTAACATGGGTTTCAACACCATGAAATAAACAGTGATGATATATGAATTGCATATTCTGATCAATGTGGAAGTTTGAAGCATGTCTCCTTATGCAAATGTATTGATCTGTCATGACCAAATAAACAACCTTTTGGCGTTGAACATTTTGGAGATGTTTTGTCCATGTTCCCCATTCAAGTTAGATGAAAGGTGTGTATCTATATAGGTCTTTGATGCACTTGCCCTTTTCTAGACTGTGTTGCACATCAATGCGACAAAAGGGCAGGGTGTTTATTGTTGTATTTGAAATGGAAAACCCTTTTGCTGCACATGTCCAGAGACATGCAGGGAATCCCTGGGTTGTGGTTGGACAGTTGGAACATCTCTTTTAGAGTGATGCTGGTTTTAGGATGTAGATGGAAAAGACTTAGGGATGATGAAGTTAGTGTACCCAATATCATTTTGGGGCATGATGGACAGACGAAAAGCCCTAGAGAGCATCAACATGAGATGATTAGAGTAATATGGAGTAATTGTGAGAGATCTCTAAAGTGATGCAAGAGTATCTTTGGCAGTGGTTACGTATCTTCTAAGACAAGAGAAGCTGAGGGTAAGGAGGAGACGGTAAGGAGGAGGCGGTGACAGCATTTGAGGAGGAGATTATGGAACAGCAATAGGAGGAATACAAGGATGCGGACACAGGCCGGAGGTTGAGTGTCAGCAGGTGTGACACAAACACAAGTATATGGATGAGTGGCAGGTGAAGGGGGAGAGAATTATAAGATGGGAAAAAAGGTGGTAGATATATGGCATAAGGAGTACGATGAAAATAGATGAAGACATTAATTTCCCTTATGTGCCGGCTTTAGGGAATATAGAAGTCCTATCACCTAGCATACACCTTGCCAGAATGGATGTTCGTTCCACAATCTGCCACAGTGTAAACAGTGATGTTTCCTCTGTTTACTGTAGGCTGTGAAACATAGTCTCTCAGTATGTCATATTTCAAGCAGCACATGGCTTCTCATTTGTGGTTTTACAGGAATAGAGACATTAGAACAACAACCAACAGGACCTTTTTGTTATATGAGGATGACAGAACAAAAAACCCTCATACATATCAGAAACAATTAAGAACGTATTACACCAGAAGATACAGAACGGGGCCTAGTCAGTATGAATCTACATGACTATGAAAAAGTATGCCTCAGAAAGTTATATAATGCCAGTTTGCTATAGAAAGTTAGAGGTGGACCCCATGGGAGTGATAAAATTGAGATGAAAAATAAAGTAGCTAGAGCAACTGAAAACCGATTTCTTTCAACACATGGAAATGCCTTTTTGACACACGAATCTCCTCGAACTGACATGTTATTAAATTATCCCCAAAATTAATACAAATCTAGACTAACCTTCAGGGTGCTCCATTGACTCCGGGATACATTGAATATTAGAACCCTTAACGTGCAGACTTCCTCCTAAACAAACATTGACCAAGGGTGAAATCCAATGTTAAAGGCAATACTCAGGTTATCAGACACTTTGATGTTACAGACCAATACCTCGGAAGTGTCGATATGGGAACTAGGATTCCCCAGCCAGGAGTGATTGGCGTTGTCCATGAAGACCTCAGAGCATACTACTAAAGATTAGGGGAAGGCATCCACACATTCCTCATATGCTGTACAGAAATTACTGTTTGTTTTATGTTGAAAACATAATTGCACAGACACATATAAGGCACAGCAAAACGATTCACCATAGCCTTACTGAAAATATACATCAATGGTACATTTTGATGACAAAGAGGTGCATATATAATATTTTCATCACATGGCAAGGAAGTGAAAGTGAAGCTGAGGCCTTTTTTTAGAGTAGCTTAACATACTAGACCCTCAGCTAACATTCAGGCATGCTATTAATAATACCGTAATTCATGTTTACATATCACCAGGTATTGTGAAGAGGAAGTTTAGGTTTGAAGGTAAAACCATTCACAAAGCCCACAGTGTATTATATTATGATGGCTTCCACCTACCATGACCTACCATATGGGAAGTTCCTACAACACAACAGTACGGACAAATACAATGTTGACATAGCAGCTGTAACATGTTAATTGTCTTCATCCTATCTGGTGGCATCGGGAGATCTCCCAATATGCAGTATGTGGCCTAATAGGGCATTCGCCAAAGTAGATCCTACCCCACAGGCATGCACAAGGAAGTTGGTAAATCCCTAGTCCCTGAAACCCCTGTTTGTGCTGGGAAACCCTGTGTAATTGGCATCGCTATCTGTTACACCATATCTTGCCGCTGCATGTCTGGCAACACTGGTGCTGCTTCTGTATCTCACACACATCTTCACCTTCAGGGTACCGGCCCTGAATGCAGACTTTCCTGGGCAGCAAGATGGCGAAACAAGTGGCCAAAGAAACGGTGACATGGCTGCAGCAACACCCCGAAAGCCACTGCTGAAAAACAGGCCAGGGCTAAGAAGGGGGTTTAAATATGTTGACCACTGTTGGCTTCACACTCACTTCATTCCCTCTTGCATACTACGGCCCAAGGATGACAGGAGCCATGCGTGATTCCAACTTTCCATTATTCTCTCTAACTCATAACTGCCCAACTTCCCTTTTTGTCCCTTCCCTTCCGCCCTCTTCCCGTCCTGGCGTGCTCTCATCCCTTAAAGGAGCCACCTCCCTTTATACACTCGTAACATCTCCCCCGTGCTTAACATGAAAGCTGTGAGTCTACATTTGCTCGATGAGCCTTGCGGGTTTGCGCACAGTTCTTTGGGGTCTGCCCGGGGACTCTCTGGTTTCACCAGCTGTTTCAGTCGGAGGGCTCACATTCTCTTCAGGTTCGGGGCCCTCTGTCATGATCTTTGGTGCTTCTGGGTCCTCGAGGTACAGTCTTTTGAAGAATGATTCGCCTGGCTCTCCCATTGCTGTTATCATGGGTCCTTTTATAGCAGTGATAACTCGGGGTTCTGGGTAGTGAGTGTCCGTTTTCTTCAGTTGTCTTTGTCGGACTTGGACTGTCTGCCCTAACTTGAGCTGTGATTCTTTCGCATTCCTTTTCTTGTCAACCCATTCTTTGGCCCTTGCGTTCTTCTCAGCATCTTGTTCTCTTATGGCTGCATCTTGTTCCGGGGTATAGTCTTCCCACTAGGGATGTGGGTTTGTGGTTTGTACTTTACCATTAGCTCCGCTGGTGCTTGTCCTGTTTCATCATGCAGGGTGTTCCAGTAGCTCCTGAGCATTCAGCAGATTGCCTGTGGATGTGGCATTTGATCTGAAAGAACCTTCTGTTGGGTTAGCTTTATGGTTAGCTTTATGGTTGCCATGAAGCATTCCACCATTTCATTGGCCTGGGGCCAGAGTGGTGTGATCTTTTGGTGACGGAAGCCAAGGTGGTCTTCTAGTTTGGTGAATTTACGTCCTTGAAATGGGGGACCATTGTCTGTCTTTACAATGGTTGGGATGCCCCATTCGCTGAATAGTTCATCTATGATTGGTGCTGTCTCATAGAACGATGTCGATGGCGTCTGCTTGATAAATGAAAATCGTGAGTACTCGTCAATTGCTACGAGTAGGTATCCTCCTTCGTCTAGAGGTCCATAAAAGTCCATTGCAACTCTTTGCCATGGTCTTTCTGGAAGTGGTATTGGTTGCATCGGGTTTGGGTCTGTCCTTTTCGCTGCTTGTTGGCAGGGTCCACAGTGTGCTAGGATGTCCTCTACTATGATTTCCACGTAGGGGAACCATATGTGGTTTCTTAAGATTTTCTTGGTATTCTCAATCCCCCTATGCCCTTCGTGAGCTATTGTTACCAGTTTTTTCCGGAGGTCCTTTGGGGCTACTAGTCGGTTGCCTCGTAATAGTATGCCTTGCTCTGTGGCTACTAGCTTTGAGTGTATCTCGGCTATGCGGCTTGGGTCCTTCTTGTCTGCCGCCTCCCCTCCATTACCTCTTTTGTGTATGTTCTTCCATTTGTTTGTGCGAGTGAAGTGTAAGGCAGTTTTGATGGTGGGGTCAGCCTTGCTTGTGGCTGCAAAGACTGCTGTTGAGATGGTGGGAGGCATGGGGCTGGAGGACAGGTACGCTATGCACTCTTCCGCCAGTGAGCTTTTGTTGTCTGCTGACGGGTGTTGTGACAGGTAATCAGCCGGGTTGGCATCTCCTTCTGGTTTGTGTATTATGTTGTAATTGTATTCTTGAAGTCTTATCCCCCAGCGTTCTATTCAGGGGGGCATTTTCATTTTAGGGTTCCCGGATAGGAATAGTAGTGCCTTGTGGTCTGTGACCAGTGTGAATCTTCGACTAATAACGAATTGGTGGAATTTTTCACAGGCCCACACGGCTGCTAGGCTCTCTCGTTCTGCCTGTGAGTAGGCCTTTTCGGTAAGGGATAGGGCTCTGCTGGCATAAGCCACAACCGCATGTTGGGTGCTGTCATTGGGGCTGGTTTGGGCCAGGATGGCACCAAGGCCGACTGGGCTGGCTTCAACTGTGATGATTGTGTTCCATTCAGGGTGGAAGTATGCCAGTTGACGATGGTTGGGGAAGCTTTCTTTGATGGTTTGGAAGGCTGTCTGGCACAGTGAGTCCCAGTCGAAAGGAGTGTCCTTCTTGAGGAGAGTCTGAAGTGGGTCAGTGGTGGCGGCGTAATTGTTGAGGTATTGTGCGCAGTATCCTGCCATTCCTAGGAACGACCGTAGTTCCGCTGTTGTTGTGGGGGCATGAAGATCGGTGATGGCCTTTATTTTGTCAGGGTCAGCTGTGATGCCTCTATCAGGAAATATGTGTAAAAAAAATCTAAGACTGGTTTTGTTGATGTCACATTTGGGGCCATTGAGTGTTAGGCCGGCGTCCTGTAGAATCTTGCATACCGCTAAGAGTGCCTTGTCATGCTGGTCTCGGGTTTTCCCAAAGATGATGATGTCATCGCTGTAGTTTAAGGCATTAACTTCTGATGATATTGGCCATCTGATAGTTTCTTGAAAGATCTCAGCGGCTGAAGATATGCTGAAATTGAGGCGTTTATATCTGAATAGCCCCCCGTTGTGTGGCAAAGCTGGTGATCGGTCGAGAGGCCGGATCTATGACGAGCTGGTGGTAGCCTTGGTTGAGGTCTAATTTGGAAAAGTTTGTCGCTTAGTTTAGTCTGATGGGCATGTCTTCTAGGCTTGGTCCGGGATATCTTTCCCTTTGGATGGCAGCATTGGGGAAGCGAATGTCGATGCATATGCGCAGTCGTCCGTTGTCTTTGGGGACGATTATAATGGGGGATACCCATGGCATCGGTCCTTCAGCTTTCTCAATGATGTTGTTCTGTTGTAGGAGTTGCCGTTCCTTGGACACTTGTGCGTGGAGGTGGAATCCCACTTTCCAAGGGTGTTGTGGCACCGGTGTTACTGTGGGGTAAATGTGTCATTTAATGGCGGAGTCCTTGAGCATCACTACCCCTTCAAATAGTCTGGGGAACTGGGCTTTGAGGGCATCTTTGTCGAGGGGCTGGCAGGTTATTGCCAGAATTTCATGCCTGTCCGGCGGGTAACCATTTTTTATCTGTGTTGGCTCGTATTGTAAGTCTATGAGTGCTAGGACTCTGGTTGTCCTTTAGCTGAGGAGGCATCGCCCTACTGATGGACTCTGGATGATGTGTATTGTTGTTGGTAACGTGAGGCCTCTGTGTGTTATGTCACAGAGAAATTGGCCTTTGGATGTCAGAGGTAGCACCGCTCCCCACTGGAAGATGTGTGTTTTCGATTGATGTAGGGAGTAGAGATCCACTGTTGTGTGGTGTAGTTCCTCGTTCATCACATTAACCGTGGCTCCAGTGTCGACGACAAATTGCTTTTGGGTGTTCCCTATTTGTACCGTCACTTTGGGAGCCGGTGTGTCTTCGGTGTTTATGCTGAGGAGTCTGTCGTACTGTCTATCATAGCCATCTTGCAGGTGTAGGGGTTGGTGTTCTTCTGCAATTAAAGTCCTTGGTGAGGAGTTGTTGTATTGTTCATAGTCTGATGTCATAGAGGTTATGCTGCACCCTTGTTCCTGGGCTGTTGCATGCTCCTTTGTGTAGGCCCCCTCTAGGGTGGTTGTTTTGGGTTTTGCCGTAGTGTTGGTAGTCATACAGTTCATGAGGTTTCCTGTCAAGCTCTATTTGTAGATGGTGTTCAGGCATTGGTGGGGCATCATGGGGTATGTCATTCCTCTCTCGACCAGTCGTCGTCATGTTGTTCTCTTTGTAGTTCTGGGAAGCGGACGGGATTTTGTGGATTTTGTTGGCGGCCAGATCCCGTTTCGGGTAGTTGTTCATTGAACATGGCTTGGAAGTGGTTTTCTTGGCCACAGTGCATGCATCTTTAGGCCATGGTCCTCTGTGGGGTTATTCGAATCCGCATCGGTAGCATTGCCTGTCACTTTGAGGTCGCTGTAGGGAGTTTCTGAAGGGTTGTCGGCTCTGTGGGCTTTGGTATCTGGTGTACGGTGTCATGGCTGCAATGATGTCTCCCTTTTTTGGATTTTCGATGGCCGCGGCTTGGATGTCTATCCGTTCGTATACTCTGGCTAGGTCAAGGATTTCTTTGAGGGATAAGGTTTTTTTCGGGAGGTGTTTTCTAAACATTGATGATATGCACCCTTCTATTATTGACAGTCTGATGGCTTCATCATGGTTGAAGTTGGCAAAGTCACATTTTATAATTTTTCTCTGAAGGCGGATGACAAACTCACCAATGGATTCATAAGCTAGCTGGGCACATTGGTTGAAGGTATAGCGTTCGTAGTCTCTATTGGGTGTTATTACAAGATTTTCAGTGATGGCTCCTAGGAGATGCTGATATTTGGCTCGTTCTTGTGGTGGAATTGTTCGTATTATATTTTTGATTTCTCTTCCTGCTACATTGGTGAAGATGCAAATTTTGTTGGGAGGATCCTGTGTACCAATGGCACCTACAAAGTCTTCAAATTCCTCCACCCATTCTTCCCACCGTTGTCCCTGATCATGGTTCGGATTGAGTGTGAAAGGGTTAGCCCGTCTCATGAGGCTGGCATGGGATGTGTGGCCAGCGTTGATAGTTGGGGGTGTCTTCACATCAGCGGCCACCTGTCCTTGATCGGTCATGGTTGTCTGGTTGGTGGAGCTGGGTGCAGTAAAGTCAATGAACAGACCTTCTGTCTTTTGGGGCTGGTAGCAGTCTTCAAATGGGGTGGGGGCCTTTTGCGGGCGTTCCTTGGTATCCCGCATTTAAGTGTGTTCTTTTAGTTTCCTGTGTGACACTCTTGGGTGATAAGTGTCATGGGTTGATTTGTCTCTGTGTGCTACGTGGGAGTTATGGGTTCTCGTCCACGTCTTGCTGTGCCTTAATGGCAGACTGTTGTTGGAGGGTCTTTGGTGTTTGCAGGGTTTGTCCTCCTGTGTTGCATGACGAGAGGCTGGTGCTCTTTGATCTGGGTTTGCCACGTCATGGTATGCGGCTGGGGCATTTCTGACAGGCGCTCCCTGGGTATTCTCCGGGCCCGCAGTGGCTGTGATTGCTGGTGTGGGCCTCGCGCAGCTTTAGCTGCCGGTGCATGGGTGGGTGTGTGCGTGTTTGTGCTCCTTTCTCTCTCTGGTTTCCCTCCCGCTGGCCTTTGTTTAACATGCGGTGGTGGGGGAGGGGCGCAGACTCCTTACTTGTTTGGTGAATCTCCTTCAGGACTGCTGTGGTCTCGGCTTGGCGGCTGGGCTCTTTTGTCCTAGCTTGGTTGTTGGTTTCTTCAGGCAGCGTTCCTCTTCGTTTCCAGTCTTCCTGGCCGCGGCTCTTCCACCGGCAGCTGTCTGCACTGCGATGACCCTCCTCTGCTGCGGTATGTCTGCATCTCAACGTAGTCTAATTCCTGGTGTCTGCTGGGCCTGTCACCCCAGCGGTGGCCCTCCTCTGCTGCGGTATGGATGCCCGCGTCACTGTTGCATCCCCTTTGGTGCTGCTGGGCTCTTCCGCCCTCTTTGAGGTGTGCCGTGGATGCGGCAGCCCTTTCACTGTGCTGGGCTCATCCGCCCGACCTGCGGCACACTGTGGGTGCGGCGACTTTGTCGCCAGTTGTTGGCTTCACACTCACTTAATTCGCTCTTGCATACTACGGCCCAAGGATGACAGGAGCCATGCGTGATTCCGACTTTCCATTATTCTCTCTAACTCATAACTGCCCAACTTCCCTTTTTGTCCCTTCCCTTCCGCCCTCTTCCCGTCCTGGCGTGCTCTCATCCCTTAAAGGAGCCACCTCCCTTTATACACTCGTAACATCTCCCCCGTGCTTAACATGAAAGCTGTGAGTCTACATTTGCTCGATGAGCCTTGCGGGTTTGCGCACAGTTCTTTGGGGTCTGCCCGGGGACTCTCTGGTTTCACCAGCTGTTTCAGTCGGAGGGCTCACATTCTCTTCAGGTTCGGGGCCCTCTGTCATGATCTTTGGTGCTTCTGGGTCCTCGAGGTACAGTCTTTTGAAGAATGATGCGCCTGGCTCTCCCATTGCTGTTATCATGGGTCCTTTTATAGCAGTGATAACTCGGGGTTCTGGGTAGTGAGTGTCCGTTTTCTTCAGTTGTCTTTGTCGGACTTGGACTGTCTGCCCTAACTTGAGCTGTGATTCTTTCGCATTCCTTTTCTTGTCAACCCATTCTTTGGCCCTTGCGTTCTTCTCAGCATCTTGTTCTCTTATGGCTGCATCTTGTTCCGGGGTATAGTCTTCCCACTAGGGATGTGGGTTTGTGGTTTGTACTTTACCATTAGCTCCGCTGGTGCTTGTCCTGTTTCATCATGCAGGGTGTTCCAGTAGCTCCTGAGCATTCAGCAGATTGCCTGTGGATGTGGCATTTGATCTGAAAGAACCTTCTGTTGGGTT
The DNA here is from genome assembly GCF_040938575.1 of Ambystoma mexicanum. Taxonomy (NCBI): domain Eukaryota; kingdom Metazoa; phylum Chordata; class Amphibia; order Caudata; family Ambystomatidae; genus Ambystoma; species Ambystoma mexicanum. The sequence continues at coordinate 811,748,872 of NC_090932.1, forward strand.
AGCTTTATGGTTAGCTTTATGGTTGCCATGAAGCATTCCACCATTTCATTGGCCTGGGGCCAGAGTGGTGTGATCTTTTGGTGACGGAAGCCAAGGTGGTCTTCTAGTTTGGTGAAATTACTTCCTTGAAATGGGGGACCATTGTCTGTCTTTACAATGGTTGGGATGCCCCATTCGCTGAATAGTTCATCTATGATTGGTGCTGTCTCATAGAACGATGTTGATGGCGTCTGCTTGATAAATGAAAATCGTGAGTACTCGTCAATTGCTACGAGTAGGTATCCTCCTTCGTCTAGAGGTCCATAAAAGTCCATTGCAACTCTTTGCCATGGTCTTTCTGGAAGTGGTATTGGTTGCATCGGGTTTGGGTCTGTCCTTTTTGCTGCTTGTTGGCAGGGTCCACAGTGTGCTAGGATGTCCTCTACTATGATTTCCACGTAGGGGAACCATATGTGGTTTCTTAAGATTTTCTTGGTATTCTCAATCCCCCTATGCCCTTCGTGAGCTATTGTTACCAGTTTTTTCCGGAGGTCCTTTGGGGCTACTAGTCGGTTGCCTCGTAATAGTATGCCTTGCTCTGTGGCTACTAGCTTTGAGTGTATCTTGGCTATGCGGCTTGGGTCCTTCTTGTCTGCCGCCTTCCCTCCATTACCTCTTTTGTGTATGTTCTTCCATTTGTTTGTGCGAGTGAAGTGTAAGGCAGTTTTGATGGTGGGGTCAGCCTTGCTTGTGGCTGCAAAGACTGCTGTTGAGATGGTGGGAGGCATGGCGCTGGAGGACAGGTACGCTATGCACTCTTCCGCCAGTGAGCTTTTGTTGTCTGCTGACGGGTGTTGTGACAGGTAATCAGCCGGGTTGGCATCTCCTTCTGGTTTGTGTATTATGTTGTAATTGTATTCTTGAAGTCTTATCCCCCAGCGTTCTATTCAGGGGGGCATTTTCATTTTAGGGTTCCCGGATAGGGATAGTAGTGCCTTGTGGTCTGTGACCAGTGTGAATCTTCGACTAATAACGAATTGGTGGAATTTTTCACAGGCCCACACGGCTGCTAGGCTCTCTCGTTCTGCCTGTGAGTAGGCCTTTTCGGTAAGGGATAGGGCTCTGCTGGCATAAGCCACTACCGCATGTTGGGTGCTGTCATTGGGGCTGGTTTGGGCCAGGATGGCACCAAGGCCGACTGGGCTGGCTTCAACTGTGATGATTGTGTTCCATTCAGGGTGGAAGTATGCCAGTTGACGATGGTTGGGGAAGCTTTCTTTGATGGTTTGGAAGGCTGTCTGGCACAGTGAGTCCCAGTCGAAAGGAGTGTCCTTCTTGAGGAGAGTCTGAAGTGGGTCAGTGGTGGCGGCGTAATTGTTGAGGTATTGTGCACAGTATCCTGCCATTCCTAGGAACGACCGTAGTTCCGCTGTTGTTGTGGGGGCATGAAGATCGGTGATGGCCTTTATTTTGTCAGGGTCAGCTGTGATGCCTCTATCAGGAAATATGTGTAAAAAAAATCTAAGACTGGTTTTGTTGATGTCACATTTGGGGCCATTGAGTGTTAGGCCGGCGTCCTGTAGAATCTTGCATACCGCTAAGAGTGCCTTGTCATGCTGGTCTCGGGTTTTCCCAAAGATGATGATGTCATCGCTGTAGTTTAAGGCATAAACTTCTGATGATATTGGCCATCTGATAGTTTCTTGAAAGATCTCAGCGGCTGAAGATATGCTGAAATTGAGGCGTTTATATCTGAATAGCCCCCCGTTGTGTGGCAAAGCTGGTGATCGGTCGAGAGGCCGGATCTATGACGAGCTGGTGGTAGCCTTGGTTGAGGTCTAATTTGGAAAAGTTTGTCGCTTAGTTTAGTCTGACGGGCATGTCTTCTAGGCTTGGTCCGGGATATCTTTCCCTTTGGATGGCAGCATTGGGGAAGCGAATGTCGATGCATATGCGCAGTCGTCCGTTGTCTTTGGGGACGATTATAATGTGGGATACCCATGGCATCGGTCCTTCAGCTTTCTCAATGATGTTGTTCTGTTGTAGGAGTTGCCGTTCCTTGGACACTTGTGCTTGGAGGTGGAATCCCACTTTCCAAGGGTGTTGTGGCACCGGTGTTACTGTGGGGTAAATGTGTCATTTAATGGCGGAGTCCTTGAGCATCGCTACCCCTTCAAATAGTCTGGGGAACTGGGCTTTGAGGGCATCTTTGTCGAGGGGCTGGCAGGTTATTGCCAGAATTTCATGCCTGTCCGGCGGGTAACCATTTTTTATCTGTGTTGGCTCGTATTGTAAGTCTATGAGTGCTAGGGCTCTGGTTGTCCTTTAGCTGAGGAGGCATCGCCCTACTGATGGACTCGGGATGATGTGTATTGTTGTTGGTAACGTGAGGCCTCTGTGTGTTATGTCACAGAGAAATTGGCCTTTGGATGTCAGAGGTAGCACCGCTCCCCACTGGAAGATGTATGTTTTCGATTGATGTAGGGGGTAGAGATCCACTGTTGTGTGGTGTAGTTCCTCGTTCATCACATTAACCGTGGCTCCAGTGTCGACGACAAATTGCTTTTGGGTGTTCCCTATTTGTACCGTCACTTTGGGAGCCGGTGTGTCTTCGGTGTTTATGCTGAGGAGTCTGTTGTACTGTCTATCATAGCCATCTTGCAGGTGTAGGGGTTGGTGTTCTTCTGCAATTAAAGTCCTTGGTGAGGAGTTGTTGTATTGTTCATAGTCTGATGTCATAGAGGTTATGCTGCACCCTTGTTCCTGGGCTGTTGCATGCTCCTTTGTGTAGGCCCCCTCTAGGGTGGTTGTTTTGGGTTTTGCCGTAGTGTTGGTAGTCATACAGTTCATGAGGTTTCCTGTCAAGCTCTATTTGTAGATGGTGTTCGGGCATTGGTGGGGCATCATGGGGTATGTCATTCCTCTCTCGACCAGTCGTCGTCATGTTGTTCTCTTTGTAGTTCTGGGAAGCGGCCGGGATTTTGTGGATTTTGTTGGCGGCCAGATCCCGTTTCGGGTAGTTGTTCATTGAACATGGCTTGGAAGTGGTTTTCTTGGCCACAGTGCATGCATCTTTAGGCCATGGTCCTCTGTGGGGTTATTTGAATCCGCATCGGTAGCATTGCCTGTCACTCTGAGGTCGCTGTAGGGAGTTTCTGAAGGGTTGTCAGCTCTGTGGGCTTTGGTATCTGGTGTACGGTGTCATGGCTGCAATGATGTCTCCCTTTTTTGGATTTTCGATGGCCGCGGCTTGGATGTCTATCCGTTCGTATACTCTGGCTAGGTCAAGGATTTCTTTGAGGGATAAGGTTTTTTTCGGGAGGTGTTTTCTAAACATTGATGATATGCACCCTTCTATTATTGACAGTCTGATGGCTTCATCATGGTTGAAGTTGGCAAAGTCACATTTTATAATTTTTCTCTGAAGGCAGATGACAAACTCACCAATGGATTCATAAGCTAGCTGGGCACATTGGTTGAAGGTATAGCGTTCGTAGTCTCTATTGGGTGTTATTACAAGATTTTCAGTGATGGCTCCTAGGAGATGCTGATATTTGGCTCGTTCTTGTGGTGGAATTGTTCGTATTATATTTTTGATTTCTCTTCCTGCTACATTGGTGAAGATGCAAATTTTGTTGGGAGGATCCTGTGTACCAATGGCACCTACAAAGTCTTCAAATTCCTCCACCCATTCTTCCCACCGTTGTCCCTGATCATGGTTCGGATTGAGTGTGAAAGGGTTAGCCCGTCTCATGAGGCTGGCATGGGATGTGTGGCCAGCGTTGATAGTTGGGGGTGTCTTCACATCAGCGGCCACCTGTCCTTGATCGGTCATGGTTGTCTGGTTGGTGGAGCTGGGTGCAGTAAAGTCAATGAACAGACCTTCTGTCTTTTGGGGCTGGTAGCAGTCTTCAAATGGGGTGGGGGCCTTTTGCGGGCGTTCCTTGGTATCCCGCATTTAAGTGTGTTCTTTTAGTTTCCTGTGTGACACTCTTGGGTGATAAGTGTCATGGGTTGATTTGTCTCTGTGTGCTACGTGGGAGTTATGGGTTCTCGTCCACGTCTTGCTGTGCCTTAATGGCAGACTGTTGTTGGAGGGTCTTTGGTGTTTGCAGGGTTTGTCCTCCTGTGTTGCATGACGAGAGGCTGGTGCTCTTTGATCTGGGTTTGCCACGTCATGGTATGCGGCTGGGGCATTTCTGACAGGCGCTCCCTGGGTATTCTCCGGGCCCGCAGTGGCTGTGATTGCTGGTGTGGGCCTCGCGCAGCTTTAGCTGCCGGTGCATGGGTGGGTGTGTGCGTGTTCGTGCTCCTTTCTCTCTCTGGTTTCCCTCCCGCTGGCCTTTGTTTAACATGCGGTGGTGGGGGAGGGGCGCAGACTCCTTACTTGTTTGGTGAATCTCCTTCAGGACTGCTGTGGTCTCGGCTTGGCGGCTGGGCTCTTTTGTCCTAGCTTGGTTGTTGGTTTCTTCAGGCAGCGTTCCTCTTCGTTTCCAGTCTTCCTGGCCGTGGCTCTTCCACCGGCAGCTGTCTGCACTGCGATGACCCTCCTCTGCTGCGGTATGTCTGCATCTCAACGTAGTCTAATTCCTGGTGTCTGCTGGGCCTGTCACCCCAGCGGTGGCCCTCCTCTGCTGCGGTATGGATGCCCGCGTCACTGTTGCATCCCCTTTGGTGCTGCTGGGCTCTTCCGCCCTCTTTGAGGTGTGCCGTGGATGCGGCAGCCCTTTCACTGTGCTGGGCTCATCCGCCCGACCTGCGGCACACTGTGGGTGCGGCGATTTTGTCGCCAGTTGTTGGCTTCACACTCACTTAATTCGCTCTTGCATACTACGGCCCAAGGATGACAGGAGCCATGCGTGATTCCGACTTTCCTTTATTCTCTTGAACTCATAACTGCCAAACTTCCCTTTTTGTCCCTCCCCTTCCGCCCTCTTCCCGCCCTGGTGGGCTCTCACCCCTTAAAGTAGCCGCCTCCCTTTATTCACTCGTAACAACCACTATTACCCAGCCTGAGGTGAAACCAAGAAGAAAGATTGGCCAGAGATCCGACAGTATGTGAACCAGGCAAACAGGGAAGCCTGGCTATAAATGGCCCGCCCGATCAGAAGCAGGTGAATGGTGTACTGGTGAGGTCAGCAGGGGAGTTGGCTGACAGAGACCAGGCAGAAGATGGATATTGAAAAGAGTGCTGAGGATGTGTTGGAGTTTGTGGAATAGAATGCAGATAAGGCATTGTGTGCATGTGCAAGAAAGAGTGGCACCAAGATTTAGATATCAGAAAAGTTGGTCTGAGTGTGTATGTTGGAATGAGTGAGGAGGGTGGTGAAGAGGAAAGAAGTAGGGCAGAGTAGACTACGTTTTAGAGGGTGAGACTGAGTGAGTGAGAAAGTCAGATTGAAGTGAGGGTGGGCGAAATGGGAAATGTGTGTCGACGGAGAACAGGAGGGAGGAATAGCAGGGGTGAGACAGTGAGTTAGAAGGAGGGAGGGTAGCTCAGCGGCAACGTGCTTGCCTTGGAAGCAAGACAACATGGAGCAATACAGGTTCTATACCCGGTCCGCACTTAGAAACCTCTGGGTATTAAGCGCGTTATAAATAAACTATCATATATCATATCAAGGAGAGTGTGAAACATCAAAGGGACAGATAGGTATGAGGAAGAGAAAGGGAGGGACATACAGTAAGATTAAAGGGTAGGAAGTAGAGAGAGAGAGGTGGAGGTAGAGAGTCAAGAGAACAGTGAGGAAGACGGGATGAGGGACAGGTGAGAGAAAGAGTAAAGAGAAGAGTAAGAACGACCACAGGGGAGCAGAAAGGAGAGAGAGAAGAGGGAGAGAGACTAAGAGAGGGAGATAGAGACATTGAGAGCAATAGAGCGAGAGAAAAGGGAGCAGCAAGAGGAGTGATAGAAAAGAGAAGGCATAGGAACAAATGGGAGAATGAAAGAGCAAAAGAAATATTGGAATAATCACAACATAGCATTAATTTACTTGGCTGGAAGAATAGAAGACAGTACCGCTTGTAATCTCCAGAGGGAACCAGATAGCAAAGACAACAGCCTTTAGGCCATCATCATCCACCTAGGTTAGTATTAGATAGTAGGCATTATCTGGCATTAGTACCGACTCAGAATCAGGGACGCAGGGCAGTCTGCACAAGGGAGGTGGGAGCCCATGGAACGCTGCGAGGTAGCCGGGGACTTCAATTAGGCTGCCCCCCCTGCAGCCAGTTCCAATTAAGTTTTGACCACTGAGAATAAAGCGCTGAACTCATTTGAAAGAGTTTGTGCAATTCTTGAGGCCACCTTTGACACAGCAGGAGAATACAGAGCATACTAATAAAAAAGAGTTACCTAAAGAAATAATCAGGGGGTCCAGGTCTTTTCCTGGATAGGCAATCAAGTTGCATTCACAACACATTTAACACAGCACCACTGATGACACATTAAAGGTCACAATGAAGATATTCTCGAATGGAAAACACTTATGCTTGATAAAGAAAGCCACAACCAAGAAGAGAAACATCACAATTAGCAGCAGAAAATCATGTATACATCCAGCAGTCACGTGTTAGGTCTCAACGAGGAAATTCAATGGAGGTGATTGTATTTCCAGTTAAGAATTCAAATGAGAAATGTAGTGTGCCAAGCCAGAAATTCAAAGAACCGGTGGGCACAAATAGGAAACCTAACAGAACCCATAAGATTGTCAACTTTAAAGGAGATTATGCAATTGCAGCAACCCCCAAAATGTCGACCCTTTTTAAAAATGTAGACCCCTTTTACACCCCATATATATGTGGGGTAATGGGTATAGTTTTTAATACATGTAGAGGGGGCTGTTGGGGGTCTTCCCCACATATATATTGGGTGAAAAGGGGGTCGAAATAAAAATGGCAATATTTTAGGGGGTCGCAGTGATTTGGGTGCAGTAATCACGTAGATCCCTTTAAAAGTGATGTCAAACACCCAGTGGCTGCCCTTTTTCCATAGGCTTGTGAATCAGAGACTCCAAACAGCTCATGGTGCCTCTTTTCCCAGAGACATGCCAACCCCAGTGTGATATCCCACTGTAACTTTTCATGGGTCCTGCAGACATGCAGAAAACAATCCAACTCAGTCTCGCTAGTTTATACAAATAGAAACAACCAACACGTGTCTGCTCATTATTTGGAATGCTGCTGCTCCAGAATTGGTATCAATGTTCACAGATAACACAGTCTAAGGTGAGACGTTTTGACAGATAAGTAAATCACACACAATTGATAAAGTGTTCATGTATGGCAAGCTCACATGAGACGTTTTGTTTCTCAGCATGTATAATTAACGCAGATTAAGGAAAAGATACTTCGAAATGTACATTAATAGTCCTCCTTAAGGTGAAAATTAAGACAGTACATGTAGAACTTAAACTCTTAAAAGAAAGCACGTAACTCATGTGTTTACAACACTTTTTTATATATTGTCACAAAAGCAAATGGCAAGAAGAGAGCAACGTTCTGAAAGATGAAAATCAAACAATCAACATGTCCCAGATGTAGCAAATAAAAGGATAGTAATAACTTCAAAACCCAGGCGGGGAGACGTACACAGCTTTCTTTCTGATAAGGAAGTCAATATTGGCATGTGGTCTCACAAAAACATCATGGTTTGTTATAAACAAATAAATAATGTATTGTTACTAATATTATTTAAAACATTATTTTTATCTACATCTACAAAATATCAAACCCATGGTGTATATTGAAATATCAATTTATAAATTATAATTACAATTGTTCTTTTATAACGTGCTTAATACCAGCGAGTGGCTTCTAAGTGTGGGATCGGGATTCAAACCTGTGTTGCTTTGAAGACAAAGACGTTGCCCCTAAGCTATCCTTCCTCACCAGGTTTCAAACACTCTTCTGACGCCCACTTTTGATAACGATTACACATTAACATACACCGACCAATCATTTTACGGTCTTTCCCATAGCTCTATTAGCTGTTGTGGTACCCCTACATGTTGACTTTTCTGTCCTTTTTGCTTTCATTTGCTGGACATTCTTCAGGGAATAAGCATCATTCTTATTTTCAACATATTCTCTTCAAGGCCTGCTGGAGTTCATGTCTTAGCATCATGGGGAGCTTAGTAACCCATTCTGTATGGTTCCTAGTAGATGAGCTGTTTAAGGACGCATAAATGCATTGTGTGCCTTGTGTTCAGTGTGTATTTGTTCTCTATCTATATGCGATCACTGCTGCACTGATTAGGTTGATAGCAATTTTAAAGAGGAAAGCACCTTCTTCAAATCTCTGGAGTGTATGTATTGAAAGCTCTCTCCATGTTGTGTTCTGATTGTTTTCCTAGCCTTAGGTGGTGACCACTCACTGCTACTGAGGTGCAAAAATGAAAAAAGGATCCCATAATAAAAATAGAGGTATTTTATACAAGGTGTTCAAGGTCAAATATTTTCTGAAGTAATTTCTGTTGTAAAAGCATTGAGCAACAGGCCGAAGGCTGTTTCTGCTGGCCATGACCAAAGGCCATGTCCAGTGGCAACAAAAAATATACAGTGGGCATGACATGGACAGTGATGCTGAAATTATACAGTCAGCATGGCCTTTGAAAAATACAATGGTAGAACAAAATGCTTGCAATTCAAGGAAAAACTTGAGTTGACGTTCCTTTTCCCGTTGCAAAGCCCAAGAGCACATGTATGTATATTATAAGAGAAGGGCAAAATTGCATTATGGCGGTTATGGCATTATTGGGGAGATCAACAGGAATGCACTGAGTTAAAGGAATAGTGCGCTCAAAAATATTATTGTCCGGAGGGTTCGGGCATGTGTTTTTAAGCATACGTTGATTGATTGTACAAACATTTCCTATGCACCCTATTGTAGTTTTCCTCACTTTTACACATGTGAAATCAGGCAGCAGTGCGCAGCCATCTTGTGCTAATCTTATCCGTTGCTGCATCGCTCTAAGGTGAACTTCCCTGGCGGCACTAAATCATATCCCCCGCCCCTGAAGCTGACATCACTAGACGCGTACGGCCCATTTCATAACGCCAATGCACATCTCGTGTCAACGTTCTCTGCGCTCCAGCTAATGACGTGTCTCCATGGAAATGGCAGGACGCTTCTTTCCCCATTAAGTATAAACAGACCGCTTCTCATTAGACAACATCAGAGTTGCTATTTCAATCATTTCACTGTCTTTTTTGTGTATCCTGTGGCTCGTTTCTGCTCTGTTCAGCTATCTTTGTTGATTATTACTAGTATCTGCGAACAGATACTAGTAATATCATTACTATCTATTTTAATTTTGTCGCATAATGGCAACAATACAGCCCTACCAGTAAGAGCCAGAGTCGGAATTAGTCGAAAGAGAAAGATGTGGAAACAATGGTGCTTCGGCCGACAGCTGGGAGGATGAATCCCTGGATCAAGAGCCTGAGCCTAGTCGCATAGAAGACGATTCCGCCTGGTTACCTGCAATCGATGCGAGGTAATGCCAACCAAGGAGGAGAACTGCTGCTTCCGAGAAAACTCTGGATGCTTGGCCTACATATCGGAAGAGACACAGCCGCAATGCATTAACGTGCTGCATGACTTCAGGGCAGCCTACCTCACACGGTCCGTGTTGAGGATTATGATGGTGCTTAGGCACAAACTTCCTGCAACAGTTCGCCCTCGCAATCCAAGTAACGAGTAAGTGTACTCTAGATTTGATGTCACTTGGTCCACTGAGGCCACTTATATTTCTTGTTTGTCTCCTATATTGTTGTAACTTTGATCTATCACCGCCAAATGAATGTAGTCTTGCAATTCTATAGATCACTCGCGATTTGGGGAAATCATACTGGCCATCTTTTGTGCCTTTCACGTACAACCAAGAAGCAATATTTCTCTGTGCCCCCAACGTTACGGAATGCATAGCTATTCACTTTTGTAATGTGTCTACACTTTAAATCCCGAGTTGATTGATCCATGAAATAACATTTGTACTGGCAACTATGCCATAGGGTACAATATTGCATTTTCAACTAAGGTTTGATACACTTATCATGTTCATTTAAATACAATTTGTATGTTTATCTTCCACAGGTGGTACAGGCTGGTGACCTATCGTGCGTTTACATGGTGGCTTCACGGGAGGCTTGGATACACATGCAATGAGTAATACCCGCCTGTGTCGTTGGTGCCACTACAGCCACATTCCCCAGTGACAGCAGTCAGTACAGGGGATTTTCCCACACTGTGCTGCAACCTGAAGCATATAATGTATAGTACATTTGTGTCATCAACATCAGCAACAAATACAACAGACCTTTTATGAATGGTTGTTTCAATTTTTCAGTGAATCAAGGACAAACTCACTTGTCCTGGCAGGGCTGACTGGGTGGGAATGCCGAGGTGCCAAACACCATGTACACTTCAAAGGTATCTCATGCAAAGGGCCATTGTACATATTGCCTAGCCAGACCTAGTTTCTCTAGGCATGCTCCCCTGAAGCAGACCATGCCCCTGCAATCCACATAAGTGTGTCTCTCTCTTCAGCGGTGTGCCGGGCCTTGTCTGCACACCTCTTGCCCATCTCCCCTCCATTATCAACGGCAGGTCGCACCTGTCGATGCACGCTGCCAAGGGGGCTCTCAGGGTGGGAACGGCCGAGGTGCCAAACACCATGTACACTTCAAAAATATCTTCTGCGCAGGGGACATTGTTCACATGGCCTCCACAGACCCAGTGTCTCCAGGTAGGCTCCCCTGAAGCAGTTAGGCTTTGAAGCTCGGCCTTGGGAGTGTTCTTAGCTCTGAGAAATTCAGGGAATGAAAGCATGTGCTCTGCCCTCGTGCGTAGGTGTGACCATCTTGTTCGTCAAACTTCATGCTTCTATGTGACTAAAGACAATAAAATCGAGCCTTTACTGCATTTAATACTATTTTTAATAGACCTCTGATGTCTTCCTTGTTATGTTCATGCCTTCTGAACAGGAGTTTTGTTCTTTTACACAATTTTATATCCAATGCCAGTTCACTCCAGTTTGATAAGACCATGGCTTCTTGGCTCATCCAACTCTATCTGATGAGATTCACTTTGTAATTCAATTAGCTTTCTAACTGCGGCACACTAGAAATGAGGCCTTCTTGCTAATGTCCAGCACTGCTGTAATGCGTAGTGGAAACATCCATCCTTTACTTGTCCATATGCATATTTATATATATATCGGCGCTTGCCTCAATCTATTTACTATAAGCTAGCCTCAAGATTACTTCATCTGCTTGCGTTTCTTTTTCATCTGTACACGTATAAACTAGCTTGATATCTTCATCTGTTTCTATGGCATAAGCTTCTTCACCTTGATCCCAAGATGTCACTTATCCTTGGTACTTTCTTGATGCCTTATAGAATATCTGCATACTCTTGTCCCTGCATCTCTTCTATGTACATCATTTCAGCTCTGCGTGACATCACCATTTGTCTTGTTCATTTATTTGCTCTACGTCTTCAGGGATTTCAAATGGCCATCATATTTTCTCGTATGCAGGTATAGTTTTCTCAATGGGTACCATGCCTCCCAGATTCTCTTAGGTACTGGTGCTTTCACTGGCACTGCACACATTCCATACGCTGCCCTTTGTTGGTTCAGCTGTTCTGTGTATGTCACATTCTCTGGTTTCCAACATACAGGCAATATGGGCGAGGTGGTTGAGGTGGGGGTACTTGGCTCCTTCACTACAGGTGGGAGTGCACAGAAGGTCCCAGTATGCTGCAGCATTCCAACTCTCACCTCCCCTGCACGTCTGCTCCAGGGTATGTCAGCCAGTGACACACACCCATTCTCAGTGCAGTTTACTTCAGAGTGCAAGGCGCATCATGCGATAAGCGAGTCGAAATAGCCACATGCAGGATCATTGATTTTCAACAATTAATGAGAGTGTTATCATGTCTGTCTACAGAACCCATGTAGAGCACGGGAACGTTTTGCTAGTGTATTAATACAAATCAAAAAAGCCTAAGCTTTACACCCTTGCCAGATTGCAATTCCTCACAACTGCACTAATGGGTGATGAACTAATCATTATCACTCAGACTGCCTTCCTGACAGTGAATAAGGCTTGAAAACGCCAGAAGGAAAACACTGCAAGAGTTGTCAGGTACACTGTTGAGAAGGAGTGTACCCTTCATCCTATGCTTTACATATAGAAAAAAATCTTTAACTTTGCAAACACTGCACCTGTGTTTAATGCCATCTCCAGCATTGCTCATGAGGCCATTGCTTTCGTTTCTAAACATGCTTTTATTTCAATAACGTAACAGGAGTCAACCCTTACCCCAAACCTTGCTCTCTGTCTACTTTTCCGAACCATGTGTTACAGTTACATTTTATATATATTATCCTTGTGCAGGTCTGGTGATTATAATTCCTGAAGATGAAGATGATCAATTGTCAGGCTTGAAAAGTATCCTGACTTGTGAGTGAATCATGGCATTCAAGCTGCACTCTGCCCATAAAGTGTCAGTATTTAAAAACAAATGCAGCTACACAGAAATGCTGTTCAAACAATGCCCCCCTGTGATTAATGCAGTACTTGTAATTAAAACACTATTAGGATGTCCCAACCCTTTTCCTATCTGCCAGCCAGGGTAAACAATGTGCCAGTGTTACAAAATAAACCCTCCCCGGCACAAATGAATTCTGAAATGAAATCACCAGGGAGAGAGTCCATGCAGGGGCGAACGTATTTCGTGACACCAGCCTCACAATGCTGCTAATGGCCTGCTGCTGTACCACTTGCTTTAGTCTGTGTAATGCTGCCCTTGGAGATTCCAGATGCTTCGGTGTAGCGAGTAGAATGCATGCCTGAAAGAAAACAACTGCTATTGTGATAAAAATATTACCAACGTTCCCTTACAATTAAAAAAAAATATGAGAGCTAAGTTAATTCAGATGACAACTGGGAGAGCTATTTATCTCTTTTTACTAAACCAATTTTACACCGAGCCTTCATTTAAACATGCCTTCCCAAAATGCCTTAATCATTCCACAATAAAAACAGCCCTAATCTTTTTGCTGCTTTCTCCTTAAATTACAAACTCATTGGTAAGGATTTGGTGAATTCTCAAGCCCCTCTTCCAGTAACCAAAAATAGTAATTTTAACAAAATATCTTCCCTCCTTTTCTTGCACACCCAGAGCTCTAAGTGTGCAGGAAGTCATGGGGGTCTAAGGAAGTGATATCACACAGTGATCCAAGGTGACTGGATCCTTATTTTATTGGATCGAGGGCCTTCTCCCTCCATTCCTGTGTTCTCTATTAAATAGTCCCCTTTGTAATTGTTTCCTCGAATCTTGCCACGCGCTGCTAGGAAGGCTGCTGGAAATGTACAGAAGGGCACCCCTTCTGTAACCTATACCTGATTTTCTTTAGAAACGCCCCTTGGAAATTACTCTTATTATCCAGCAAGGATTGTAATTTATCATCTGCAAAAACCAAAGCATCATTTTCATGGCTGATCACAAGCAGGTGACATCTTTGGCCATTGGTTTAGGCAAAGACAAATATTATGTTTTCATTTATAGTTTTTTAAAGTCTTAATGTGTGATCTTGTAGAAACTTCTGACAAATCATACAATGATTACATACTTGGAAACACACTCATACAGATTTGGCACAAAGCATTGTTCACTTATTCCTGCAGACACATGCTCTTTCGATTCTTGGGATGGATAGTGAAGCAGTGCCAATGCCAACTGTAATGGTTTCCTCAGCATGATAACATTTCCTGTGATATCATATTGCCAATCCAAATAAGTTGGGGACAGAGAGTATCCTCTCTTTTTCCACAGCTCTTTTTCAGCATCTGGTGCTTCTCCCTGCAATTCAACTGTCTACAAAATTCGTACTGGATTAAAACCTTCTGGCAATGTATATTTCTCTTCGCTCAATTTCAGTACTGCTATTAGCAGTATTTTTACTTCCTCACAGGGGTACAGCACATGTGATCCCTCTGGCATATATGCTGCTTCTTTTGCTACTGTGTCTGCCCTTTCGTTTCCTAGGGACATACAATCTTGCCCTCCAGTATGGGCTTTGCGCTTTATTAATGCTACTTCTACTGGGAACGGTAACATTTCTAGTAGTTTACTCAGTAATGCTGCATGCTGAACTGGAGTGCCATCACTCCTTTTTGAACCCTCTCCTTTGCCACCTTCCTATTCCCGAGTGCACTGTAGAGGTAATATAGGCTGAATCAGAGACAATGTTCTCTGCTTGGCCTTCTGACATCTTTAGTGCTTCAATCAAGGCTACTATCTGTACCGCTTGTGCAGAGTAATGGTTTGGTAGTCGTGTCTGTGAGTGCACAATCAACTCCACCCCTTTGTGTCCTCCTCGTCCATACCCCACCACTGCGCACCCTGAGTGCCTTTGTCCCATAGTTTGATCAATGCTGGAACTCCTGTCAATGAAAATCATGTCCCCCGTTGGTCACTTTTTCCTTAACTAGGGGGTTACCTTTGCTCCTGTCGATGCATGCTACACAGTCAATCACATAGTCTCCATCTTGTACTTTTTCTGTAATTAAATCTGCTGAGTTTATTGTCCTGCACCTCACCACTTCTATTGCTAGGTTGGTTAGTATCACCTTGTACCCTGAAGACCTCTGAGTTGTCAGTGTTGATTTTATTTTCTCCAATACAGCAAACAATGCATGTTCCACGTAAAACCCTATTTGGCACCCCATGGTTATAGTGGAAGACTTTTCAAAAATGAATGCAGCAGCAGCAAGTGCCCGCTTACATGGGAAGTGACCCTGCATAACTGCATCCAGTGACCCATGTAATATGCAAGTGGCTTGTGTCCCTGTGCCGTTTTCTGTGTCAGTACTGCTGTCATGACTTTTCCATCTGAGAGCAAAAAGAGGTGACATTTTTCTTTGTATTTTGGAGTTGATAACACTGGTGCGTAAAAACTTTTGCCCATTTCATTTGTCCATTATATGTTTGTTTTGTTTTTCTGTGCTTCTTTTAGTGCTTGTAACAATGACCTGGTGTATGTGGAGTAATCAAAAATCCATGATCTACAATAGTTACACAAGCCCATACATTGCTGCATCTTTTTTACTGTTTTTACACACCACCTCTTTCTGGCAGTATTGTAACATCTCTCTGTCTACTTTGTATCCTTTGTCTGCTAGTAAAGTCAGTAGTGTCATTGAGTCTCCTCTACACTCCTCTTCAGTCTGGCTGTACACCAATAGATTATCAACACTGTATTACTGTGCTAGCAACCTGCAAATTGCTCAAATACACTATGTTGAAGATGCTAGGCTCTTTGCAGTACCCAAGGCATTTTAGTATGTTCAAACTGCGTCCCGCGATATGTAAAGGCAGTGAGATACCTGAGTCTGGTTGTAGTGCAATGGAAAAAAGGCATTCTTTAAGTCAACCTCTGTGAAATAGTGTGCTTCCGTTGGAAGACTGCAAAAAATCATCGCGGGATTGGGTACCAATGGATATTCTGCCACAATAATGTCATTCAGAGGGTGTAAATCCAATCTAAAACACCACGCCCCTCTGTTAGCCTTCTAAATTGGATAGATAGCAGTGTTGCACGGTGATGAGCTCACCTGTATTATGCATTGCTGTCATAGGGCATGCAGTGTCTCATATATGCCCTCATCTGCCTCTCGTGAGAGTTGATACTGCTTTACTCACGGCAACAGTGCTCTCTCTTTTAACTTGATGTGCCCCTGCCCCTTTGAGCATTCCTACATCATGGGTTTCTGTTGTCCACAGAACAGAACTCTTGGGTACTCTTTCTAAATCTTCCTGTAAATATTGTGCTTTCTTTTTCATTATTTGTTTCAACTTGAGCACTGCTCTTTCTGTTATGTGTGCTGGACAAGATAGGATCAGTTTGAACACTCCCTCTCCTTCTTCATTTTCTTTTGCTGCAAACAACTCTGTGTCACTTACTCCTGTTAATGTCAGTGCAGGGTCAATACATAATTTACAGCACCATTCATGTTGTTCTCATCAGTGGTAACTAGTATAATCATGTGTTTGTGCACCACTACTTTCTCCAAATACAGGCGAGTGTGTGTGCCTGGACTAAGTGAGGAGGGACAATGAGGCCTGAACAAAAATGTATTGGACATTCGGAACACCTTCCCTTCAATCCCTGCCACCCATCCCAACAACACATGTACCCCATACACAAACACCTCTATGTGTGTGGGTACCCCTCTCATTGTGATGTGTGCCTAGTATGCCTGAATCAGTACTGCCACCAGAGCTGGATATATCCTGTCCATAGTGCACACCATCCACCTCCTCCGAGAATTAAATTATGGCGTCCAATTTGCTCAGTAGGTCCCTCCCCAGAATATTGATGGGAGTGTCTGTTGAATACAGCAAAGGGGCTACAATCGGCTCCATCCCTATTGTCAAGGGTAAATCATTTGTGAGAGGAACTTTTAAAATTGGCCCCAAAAAGCCTTGTTTGTCCACATTGTTATTAGATAATGGAAATCCTTCTTCCTTGATGCATGATCTGGTTGCCCGAGTATCTATAAGAAAGGAAAACCACCTGTGTCCTATCTCAACTGCTACCTTTCATTCCTCATCAGGGTCTTAAGTTACTGCTAGAACAGGACACACTTGCACTGGCCGTGTGCACCCCTAATGGGAAAAAGTGTTTGTGGATGACGCAAATGGGTTACCACACACCAGTGTCACTCTAGTGTATTGGGGTATGGTGTTCTGCCCCAGTATTGTCACCCCTTCATATATCTGTGTCTGAGCTGGTGCTTGAATCATGCTCACTGTACCTTGAGTTCCTGTCATTTCCCTATTTTGTACCTGCACTTGTCCCTCAGTAGCAATGCCCTGAGCCTGTGTGGTCTGTATCTGAAATTGCTGTTGCTGTGGCATTATGCACACCTGCTGTGGAGTCTGCTGTATGTATGTCTATTGTTGTTGTGGCATGACCTGCACTGGTTGAGGAGTCTGTTGCATGTAAGTCTGTTGTGGCTGTCCTGCCTGTGCAATGAGTGGGCATGTTCATGAAAAATGTCCCAAATGCGACGCACTGTACTTTGAAATGTGGAGTCATTCCCTGTATCCCATTCCTCTTCCTTGTACATAGTATCCTCTCCCCATTTGATACTGTCCAATGTACCCATTCCCTCCGCCTGCCTGCACGTTTATGAATGCGACTTGCTGTTGCATTGGTACCGTTCCCCACTGCTGGTTTGGTGGCACATGAGTGTAACCTCCTGGCTGCATTACCATGGTCACTGGAAGCCCCCCTTGTTGAGCTTGTGGAACCACTACTGGACCTGCTCCTTCCATGAGTATGTTCACCAGTTTTATCTGCACTAATTTGTTCTTTGCCTTGGTAGTTTATTCACTGTCTCCTTACTTTCTCCTGCTTTCTTTTGCAATACCATACAATTGTTGTTTGTATCTCAGGCCACCCCTTTGCCTCAATTCACACTATCTTTTCTAAACAGACCTGCTCATCCATGGGGCACCCACTCACTAGGATCTGGTAAAACAAAGGTATTTTTTCATTCCAGGACTGTTTATTTTCCTGCATCCACATTTCCTGTATTCCATGGGATCCTCTCAGGCTTCATTTTGTGAGGCAAGATAGGCCCCATGTCTGAGCTGCATAGATAAAGCTCCTTTAGTGCCTTCCAAACACATGCTTGATAATTGTTAAAGGGTGCTCCATCGTGTATATTAGAGCTAGATTTTGCCCCGAAATATCGAGCCAATGGGATTCCCGCTGTCTCTTTCTCAAAAACATAAATCCACTCTCTAGCCCCTGCCATTAATGAAGGTAAAATGTAAACTAAACTGTCCCTGTCAATTGTCTGCCATGGTATGTAGTGTACTTCACCCCTCGCTTTCTGTAAAAGGGGCATTTGCATGTGCACTATGCGTTTATTGCCACGTTGTGGTATTTTGGTAACTGCGATTCTGGTTTTCCTGCTTTGGAGCCTATTTCCCCAGTCACCCGGTGATTCTTCTCTTTCCTCCTCTTCTCTCTCATCTCTTCTCTTTTCCCTTCTCCTGTCTGTCAGACTGTGTTTCTCTACGTAGTCATTCCCATGACTGATGCCACCGCTGTCTTCCCAGTCTGATATGGTGTGCCCTTCATCTGCCGTGTCAGTTCCACTACGGTCCGAGTCCTTTACCCACCTGTCTTTCTTAAATGTTATGCATCCAGCTGTCCACCCCTATTCATTGGCTCCAATCACCTGTTCCTTTCCGTTCTCCTCTATTTCCATTTCCATTGCTTTTTCTGCCTCCTTGAACACACTGTCAAGTTGCTGCTGTTTCACGCTCTTTTTTATGTCATTTAAATATTTCCTCTTCCCTTTCTATTTTTTGCTGATAATGCTTGTGTTGCCCTCTTCTTTCTTTCTATGTGTTCCTTCCTTGTCTTGAGACACTCGTTTAGGATTTAAATACCCTGCAGCTGGTTTTGATAACGGGTATATCGAATAGGGTGGTGGGGTGCACGTCCCTGCTCCTCCTCCTCTTTCCTTTTCTCTGTTTCTTTCTTCTTTTCTTCATACAATATCCAAATCCCCAGAATGTCCTTTCTCTTTAAGTGTTGCTCCTTTGTATATAGCTGCTAAATATGAGTACATCCTTTCTATAATATCTTTCTCGAACGTTCCCTCTCTGGGCCATTCTATATAACACTTGCCCATTGTGTCATGCACCCACTCAAAATGGTACTTAGATATTTTATCCCAGTACTGTGGCAACTTCCTACATATGTGGTTAAATGGAGCATGAATCCAGTAGGATGTAATTGTCTCCGCCTTATTTCCATCTACCAAAATATTCCTCTCTGCTTACTTCTTCCCTCCCTTTATTGATGCAACCTTTTAAAATTACACTCTGCCTTCGAGCACTCCCACTCACTCAGGGTTTATACTTACCACTTTGCTTGATCGCCCTAATTTCATTCACTCTGGCCTTTTACACATGCCCGCCCCTTTCATATGTCACACTCAGTGCTGGCACACAATGGCCTTCACTACAGGCACACCTTGTTATATTGCATTAGTGCAGAAATGGCCTTCTCCACAGGCCCACCACCTTAACAATGAAGCCTGATACTAGTATGTTAGAAAAAGCGATTACTCCTCTACTTGCTCAACTGTATCAGCAACCCGCACCACATGGCTTTGCTCTATTTACAGGTTAGTTTGGCTCTGGCTCTTCCTTCTGTTTCACCATCACAAAAAATTAACACTACAATCACTTTTCACAACTCTGAAAAACAAACTACTGCTACTCACAAACAAGTGTGCGCCTATACCCCAAATAAATTATTGCCAAAGAAAATAAAATGCCGCAACTATACCAATTGCCTGTATTATGCGCAACCTCTTGTCTAACGAGGTCCGTCACTTACTACACAACCCTCTGCTCTAGAGCAGATGTGCTACCATCTACCTACTCCCTTTGGGATTGGCAGATCTAATATCTAATACTACTATGGCCCATCACCCTCTTCACCACTAAAAAGGGTGCATCCTGTACACCATAACAAGAATGAAAATAATCTGCCCTGCCCCTGGCACTTATGTGCACGGGTACACTCACATATACTTTTAGAAGATTCCTTACTTCTTTCAACCACAGAGTCTCCTTTTAAAGACCTGCACTTTTGGTAGGAGTGAAGGCAGCACAGGTGAAATTGCGTCCACAGACCTCTCTTGGCTTGAGCTCTTTGTACTCGCCAACAGACGCTGTCCTGTGATCCTCCGGCATACAGCTGGAATTCTCATGCCTCAGTCAGGCAGCTGAGATATCTCACTGGGGTCTCCAAAAATGTATTGGGGGTTGCCTCGTAGAACTCACCAAAAAATTACAAAAGTTGGCAAAAAGGAGTGTAAGCCGGTCCAAGAAGTAATGCAATTTTATCCAAGGCCCCAGACGCAGAAGGGACAGCAAATTCAAACAGAACGCAGAACAGAACAGCATGAAAAGGCGCTGTCAAAGAAACACCCCTACATTAAGAACTTTTATGCAAAACAAAATAATTAGCATTTGCGACCGTGCTGCATGAAATAATCTTTCCACACAAGTTTGATTGGACCTTGCACTTTGAACTCATATAGAAAAACATACATTTCAAGCAATGATTGGGTTTGCAGATCTTCCCACACCGCCCTCAATTATATCATGTGATGTCACAATCCATCCACAAATCCTACAGCACAAAATTAAGTCATTGAAACATTTGAGACGACCAGCTGAACTTTAAAAATGTGCCCTGATCGCCTCAACCTGCTTCTCATGAGAATGGCTGCCCACCATGTCACAATCAGAGCCTTGAACTGTGGACATACTGCTGCACAAATGTTGCATATTGAGGACACTCTTACCCTTTTCCCAGGGAAAACGTTCTATGGGGCGATTTGAAACTGTCGTGGTTCTTCCCAGCCAGAAAATCGGATTTCATAAATGATTTTGATTTTTAACATGGTCATGTGTTCATTACTTGCTGGCGAAACCTGTGAGCTTGAATATGTTGACCTCGCAAAATAACAACCACTGTGTTCTTCCCACTGTTCTGGCCTGGGATCTCAAACTCTACACTAATTCACCAACTGCAGCGGCCTTTGCCACGATCAAAATGCTTGCACACGTTTAAAGCAGAAGCCAGCTTTAAGGGCCTATTTATTACTGCATTTCATTGGCCCACTATGCATGATTATACTTACGTGTGCCCCAGCATTTATGGATTCGTTTTATTAAGCCTTTATTTTCACATATATCAGAAAGAACCCCCTCCTCTTTTACAATGCTACTCTCGCGGCTGATAAGTGTGTTCCTTATTACCGTGCTGAACTTGCATTTTTATTACAATGGTATAGCATTAGATAGGTCGTCCTGGGTGTTCAGTCTGACTTTGACAGATTTATTACTATATAGTAGCTGAATCATGTTTAAGAGGCCCTGACTTTTTGCCCTACTTTGTTAATTTGCACCAACGTTTTGTGATATCCATGTTGTCAAACGCAGCTGTTAGATCTATTACAGCCACAGATTACGCAAAGTTCCCTCCTATGTTGTAGGTACAATAATGCAGTGCTATGGCACTCATCAGTTTCACCACACCCTCGTGTTAGTTGCCCTGTAGAATCAGCTCAATTTATTAAGTCCTTCAATACCAATTTCACAAAGGGTTCTGCTGAACCTCTTTTATAAATTGGAACTAAAAGACATTTTTGCCACACAGTGGGACAAGATGACCGCCCAGCAGTATGGGAAAAAAGTATGTAGAGGATATCTGTCCATAAAATAGGGTGGCCTTTATATATATCTGGTTTGCCACTGCATCAGGTCCACTTGTTCTGGAATGATTTAGTTGTCTGATTGCCAGAGCCATGTCAGTTTTATCAAATTGAAAATTCCAGGTGGAAATCACAGAGACATTTTTTCTAGAAATAGGCTGGCCCGTGGAAGAATTACATTTCTTGGACAGATATTCCACCCAGACCTCCTCCGCCACACAGCAGGACTGCAACTTAGATTGAGAACCATATGTATCATTTAGGATTCGCCAAATAGAGTGAGAATCCTTCTTGACTAATTTCTTGAATAGACACTGATTTTTTTGTAATGTATAATTGAAGTCCACCCCAGTACAGCGCATCATATTTTATTCATACATATAGAACCATTGGGCTTGACACAATACAACAGGGATAATCTCAATGATATCCTGGTTCTCTTATAATTCACAACCCAACAAGGTGTTGCTTCAAGCGGGAGTTCTCATCTCACCTAGTGTCTGAAGTGTGTTTCCCACATACGCAGGATTGTACCTTCTCATTTGGGAAGAGATCCTGCTGCTGTACGGCTCCCCCCAACAGCTGGTGAGTTCTACGTTTGTTCAGCGTAGTAGCGTCTCAAAGGGTCCCATGAATCAAGTGGTCTACTTCCGTTTGGGAGCATTATTGCATATCGTGTTTCTCTTTTCTCACACATATTCATGGAAGTCAGCCAACTCTGAAAGCATGGTGCTTTACTTTTCCCCTAGGATTTAATGATTATACATCTGGCAGTTTCTGTTGGCAACCCGAGCAGTTTCCTTTCTAAACGGGAGCCCCCCTCAATCATTGCTAACAGCCACAGCCCTGGGGAGTAGTGCCTCAGGGATGTTAACATTTGATACATGTCGTCCACAATTCTTCGCTAAAAGGGTCTGATATGTGGGCCAAATCCCAGTCACATCTTTTACAGAGGGGAGATCTTTCTGGGAAGAACTGACACAGGTGGGCTGGTATGTAATAGGCTTGGTGCAGGAATTTGAAAAGGACTAATTGGAGCCGACTATTCAGGGACAGGTTACAGGTCTATGTGCAAACAATTTTCCATTGCTCTTCGTTTATTACTCTCCCTAGCGTCAGCTCCCACCTGCTTCTAAAGTTCTGACCCCTCACCTACTTCAGTGTTCTGATCATATTGTAGATAGTGGACACTAATTTCATGGTAGACGGTGGGTTAGTTACGTGTTGAAGTATTGGAAAGGGGGAGGGGGCTTGTGGGAAACCTGGCCATTTAGATTTGATAACTTCCCTGAGACAAAAATAGAGCAGCATAGTCACAGCTGTTCATTCGGCTCTAGTTTTCAGGGTATCCCATCTTATGTACTGCCCATTATGTACCAGATCCCCCAGGTTCAGGATTCCCGGCCTCTTGAAGTCTATCTGGAATACTTTCTCATGTGGAATTGGGACCCTGCATATTTTAAACATAGGAAGGTTTGGAGAATAACAGGCACCCTCGCCCACCACCCGGCATATTTGACCCATGCTTTACATGAGGTTTCCACTGGTTGATCTCAGATCCTGCCACCTTACCCCGATTACCCCATACCCCTTTAGGTCATTTGGGTAAGTGATTGCTTTAGCTAGTAGTGTGTGCAGGAGTTCTATAGTGGGGACAACCACCACACAGAATACTGGATCTGGGCAGATAAAAAACATAAATATAATTCAGGGTGTTCCAACCCGCCCTGTTCGTAGGGAAGGGCAAGAGTATCATAAGACACCCTTGCCTGTTTGCCCACCCAGGCTAGTCGTACCATCAGGCTCTTAAGTCAGGGCCAGAAGCTTGCGGGGGCCAGGCGGGTACGTTGTTAAACATATATAAGAGTTTCGGGAGGATCACCATTTTTTCCAGGATCATGGCAGTAGCTTGGGAGATAGGTAGCAGGATCCATGATCCCACTCTGTGCTATAGTTTTTTCGAATGCCTTTACATATTTTTCTCTGTATAGGTCTCCCTCCTGCAGATGGAGTCACCAGGACACCCATATACTATATGCACTGGGGGCACCACCTGGAGTCCCTCCCTATGTTTGATTTTTGAACACTTGGGGTTAGAGGTAATACCTCTGACTTACTCCAGTTGATTCTTAACCCTAAGAGATCCCCAAAATTTGCTAATTTCCTGTGTCAATGGCAGTAGATTCTGCCTAGGATGCTTCACATATAATAGTGTATTGACCGCATACAGGGATACATTGGAGATGTGTGATTGTATCCTTATGCCCCGATGGCATGATATTCTTGTTTGTAGCAGGCCAGTGGCTCAACTGCGAGGGTGAACAGGATTGGGGACAAGGGGCATCCCTGGTGCATCCCTCATGTTTGAGAGATGTATTCAGAGGTAATTCCGTTAGTGTACACCATGGCCATGGGTACAGTGTATAGCAGGTGGACCCACCATTTAAATGTGAGACCAAACCCAGAATAGTGTAGGACTTCGAACAGAAAAGGCCACTCTACAGAATCAAAGGCCTTCTCTGCCTCCAGTGCGGCCACAACAATGGGGAATTCCAGGTTGACATTATGCATAAGCATAAATAGGCATCTACAAATTATTTTGGGTAGACCGTCTGTGGATGAATCCCACCTGGTCATGAAGTACAAGCGCCTGCATGTGGGATAGAAGGTGGTCAGAAAATATTTTAGCTAGGATTGTGTTATCTTTGTTGATTAGGGACAGTGGTTTGTACGAGGTGCAGTTTTGGGGATCCTTGTCTGGGATAAGCATCATTGTTACCAGGGCGGTTCTGGTAGATTTGGGGAGGACACCCATGGATGTAGCATTCTCATACATGTCCACAGGTGCGGCAACAGGAGGTCTACGTAGGTCTTATAGAGTTCAGCCATTAACCCATCTAGGCCAGAGGCCTTTCTGTTTTGGAGGGAGAGGACTTCATTATGAATTTTCTCATCCATTAGAGGTATGGTCAAGCTCTCTCCCTGGGTCCAGCCTTCGCAGGGCTATTTTGTCTAGATATTGCACTATGGTATAATGTCCTACGTCTAATTGGGAAGTGTATAGACGGTCATAGAATTCACGAAAGACTACATGGACCCCCACAATCTCTCTCATTAGATTCCCACTTAGGTCTTCTACCTCCATAATGGGAACCACTTGGTGTTTTTGCTTGATAGTCCAGGAGAGTGTCCTACTAGGCCGGTCGCCCTCGCCGTATTTTACAGCCGCAATAGGATCTCTGAGAAACCTTTCCTCTCTGGCAGCCAATAAACTTAGTTCCTCTCTTTCCATTCTCAGAGTGTTACGTACCGCTGGCGAATCTTGAGATCCCTGTTGTGTCTCCAAATCTTTAATGATAGTCTCTAATGTGAGCATGGACCTGCGCAGAGCTTTCAGAAACCCTCCTTCTTTTGACATGCAACATCCCCTAATGTATACCTTAATGGCCTCACAGCTCACCCCCTTGTCAGGGACCAAGCCTGCATTAGTTTGAAAATAAGTTTGTATATCCTGCCCAATTTCTTCACGGAACACAGCGTAATCCAGGGCGCTGGCCCTAAATGGCCAGCGTAATTGTTTTGGGGTTTAATTGGTCCTGTGATGTGAATTAATACCGGGGAATGGTCAGAGAGGGTTCGCAGAAGCATGACAGCGTCAACAACATTCCTAGCTTAGGGTGCTGTTACCATGAAGTAGCCTAATCTGGAGGAGCTTAGAGTAAAAAGAGTATTCGCTGTCAGCGGGATGCATCCTGCACCAGCATTATGTAGTCCATGATAGTATGCTATGGCGGTCCATGTCTGGGCTGTCCAAGGTAGGGTGAGTTGCAGCGTAGATGATCTGTCCAGGTCTAAAGTGATGGCCATATTAAAATCACCCACCCACACAATGTCATAGTCCATGAATCTATGGATGTGGTTAGGATAACGTTGAAAGAATTCTGGTGAATCTGTGTTAGGGACATATATGTTCGTCAGAAGGAGTTTTAGTCCAGATATCTCCCCGGGCAGTAGAATATAGTGATCATCCTTGTATCCAATTTGTTCATGTAGTTTAAATTCTAAGGAGCAATGTATATATGTGGCCACCCCCTTTGAGTGTGAGGTGTATGAAGAACAGTTCCTATGTATTTCCCATCCTGCTATGCTAGGGAGGATCCCTTCTCGTGCTAGGTGGGTTTCCTGCAGGCATAACATGTTTACATTATGGTTCTTGACATAATTCGCTATCAGACAGACTTCTTTCTGAATGGTAAACCCACGTATATTCCATGCCATTACTGGCATTGTGTTGTCTAATTTCCCCACTGCATTAGGCATTTCCATATTGCGAACAGTAGTAAGGAATTTCCAGACCTATCGTACCTACTTGATTCAGTTGTGACCAGTCTGAGAACTGATTCGATATCCTATTCGTAGTGGGTGCTGGTTTACTTTTTCTTGCACTGTGCTCAGATCCCTGCCCTTACCCCCGTTATAAACCATGCGATAAAATTACATATTATACCAAAACATCAGGAGTGTCTGGGCAGTGACAACAATCCGCAATGGGACAATGATGGTATCAAGGCGAGTGTCAAGGTGACCCACCGTGGCTGGGGAGGTCCATTGCAAAGCGTTCAGAAGCCTCAGGAGAGGTGAAGCAGGTTAACGTACCATTGTGGACCACTCTCAGTTTGGCAGGATATAGCATTGAGTAACAAACCTCCTTTCTCTGCAGCGTGTTTTTTACGGCCTGTAAGATTTTCCTCTGTTCCTGGACTTGTGAGCTAAAGTCTGGGAAAAGGCGAATAGTAGCGGATCCCCATCGTAGCTCTTTCCTGTCTCTGGCTGCACGGAGTAGGATATCCCTGTCACAATAGCTGAATATTCTGGCAATGATGGGGCATTCCCGCAAACCAGGAGGTGGTCTTGTCACCAACAATCGGTGTACCTGTTTCACCACAAACATGCTCATGACCAGGGGTTCCCCGAGGACTCGATGAGCATTTTTTTCACTAATTTGTCCATGTTATCGACTGGTGTGGACTCCGGTATTCCCAAGATGCAGATGTTATTCTATCTAGATCATCCTTCCAGGTCTTCATTCTTCGCCACCACTTTCTTGACCATTTGTTGAAGTGCGGCCATCTCCAGTTGTAGGGGAATCACTTTATCCTTGCCTTCGCCTATCTGCTGCTCTACCTCAGTCATACGGTTGCAGAGTTTATCGATTTGAATAGCTGAAATGTCAACCCTACAAGTAAGGACATCATTTTTTGCTGTGCTGCTTATCTAGGCCAATAGTTTTTGGTTTAGGGCTGATATATCCAATTGGGTGGTGCCTTGCCTCTGCACTGGAGGGGACTGAGGCTGATCCAGCCGCACAAACTAATCCATCATGGCCTGTCTTTTGGGATTACCCATTGCACAATGTCTGCTGCGGTTATGCACTTTTTTGCCATTCTTTGTCTCGTGGTGTGGCTTGCCATGTCACTTTGGTGGGGTGGACTATCTGTAAACCTCATTGGTGCAACCCATCTCTGTTGGGGGTCAGACAGGGGCCCCGGTATGGGAGGATGTGCCTAGAGACAGAATCTGTTCAACCCTGAGTACTGATATGTTTCAGGTAAGTATAAGGATGTATACCCTGCTGCGGGCCATGCCGCAGGGCCTGTCTGATGCAGATTGAAGGGTCTGTGGGTACAGTATTCCCACTTCTATGGGGAGGATGTTGTGGTGGGCACCCGGGGTTGGGGGTGACATCTGCAATGGTCCCCCCAGGTAGCACTCTGCTTGCTGTGCTCTGTGCATCTTTAACAGTGGGTAGCCCCTCACATAAGAGTCATATAGGCACGGGAGCCTGAATACTGGTACGTTTCAGGTATTTGTAATGGAGCAGCCCCTGCAGCAGCCCAGGAATCTGGGTAGTGGGCTGGGTCTATGCAACTGGGCCGGGTTCGATGACACCGGAGGGGGCCTCACCTGATGCGTTTGTGTCATCGGCAGGTCACTGCACAGTCGGGGGCGCCTCTCACCAACATCTGGCCGGGTCCAACAGGACTGAACCCCGATTCAGCCCGCCCACCTCGACTCTATGCTGCAACAGTGTTGTGACACGTAGGAGGGCGAGGTCTATGAGGTTGTAGCAGGCAGGTCTAGCAGATGTATCAGTGCACTGTACCAGGGGCTCATTACAGCTCGCTGTTTTGGTCCGTCGCTACCCTAGTCTTTATGCCATCATGTTGTGAATTCCACAGAGAAACAGAGAGTTGAGAAGCAGGATATTAAACAAGGATTGCAAGACCTTGCTGGGCGTCTCAGACTGAAACTATTTTCTAGCCGCGCAAGAACCCCCAGAAGTCAAAATTAAAAACGTACATGAAGAATATTATTGATATAATAATATATACCAAGAAATATTACAATGAATAACTACATAAGTAAATTAAAAAAAGAAATGTATTTGGTGAGAGAAATACTGCTCAAAATAATTTCTGTTTATGTGTTTTTTTTAATGTATATATTTTCTTAGTGTATACAACTTGAAGTATGCTGTTACAGTGAGATCCCTCTCTTGGACATTTTCTGGAGCTAATGGTATTTTATAATTGTTGAAATACACATTTTGTTTGCCTGGAAGATGAACTGGAATTCTTGCTGTTGCATGCGTAAGGCAAGAGCTCTCCCTAGCGGTGATAACATGAAATATGATATAATAAGATGTAGCATTTATAATGCGCCTGTACACAAGTGTGTCTAGCCACAACAAGTCAAGGAGGGAGAAAGAGGGAGGACAAAATAACTATCTTACTAGGCCTTATGTCATTCGGATTGGGCAAGTGCAGGGAATAGAGAAGTAGAGAAGTGCGGGAGGGGAAGGGGAAGTGCAGTTAACTCACAAGTGCAGCCAGCGGGTGGTTCATAAGTGCAGAGAGAAGGGACTGCAGGGTTAGAGATACAGACCCTGAAGTGCTGGGCAGCCCGATGGCAGAGCAAGGCCAACTGGACATGCAGGAACCTGGGCCCAACTTCACAGGGGGAGCAGGTGGCCAGTGCACGGAGCAGTCAGGTACATCAGCAGGGGTGAGAAAGAGAGAAAGTGGAAGCGATAAGGAAGGTCTTGAGTTGCTTCCAGAACTAGAGGTGGTTCTGCTCAAGTTTGAGAGAGGCAGGGAGGCTGTTCCAGAGGAAGGCCCCAGCCGAGGAGATAGATCTGCCTAAACTCTCTGCTTGGAGTAGCGTCTGACCCTTAGAGAGTCGGAGGTGGATGAGCACAGAGGTCAAGAAGGAAGATGTTTTGGAAGAGAAAGTTCGAAGTAGAGGAGTCTCAGGCCCCAGAAAAGTCTTGTGGACAACTCAGAGGGTCTTGAAGTTGATCCTTGCAGCCACATGGAGCCAGTGAAGAGATTTCAGAGCTGGAGAGATACGAACCCTGGGCTTAAGGCTAAGGACAAGTTGTAAAGGTCAAAGAGTAGAGGCAGGAAGATTTAGAAAGAGGCTGTTGCAATAGTCCAGCCTAGAGAGGACCAGCGCTCTGGAGACAGTGAGCTTCTGGGGGAAAGTGGGAAAAGGATTAATTCCTCTGAGGAGGTGTTGCTGATAGTTTGACTTCTTAGAGACGTCAGAGATGTGAGCAGGGACGTCATTTCACCAAAATTCCAGGGGTAGCAGAAGTGCTATCACATGACCACTGACCTCTGATGATATCACAGGAAATTATTTAATTTAACCCCACCCTGAAGTGACATCACGGGGAGTGATGGAACACAACCTTTTACCCCTTTATAAAACAGGAAGTGGCATCACATAACAATGTTTCTAAGTACACTATGAAAAATATGGTTACATTATCACTGGAATGTGATATACATTTCATACAAGGATGGATCATCATATGTATTGTTAATATCAGTGTGTATAGTCGCATATTACCAAATTACTGTGAATGCAAGCAGATGTCTAAGGCCAAAGGATGATAATGTATTATTATATAGCACGTATGCGTAAACACTTATATTGAACAAATATACATTCAATATCACCTAACCTGTGTTGGTACTAATTTATCAACCTTAGAAGGATGAAGGGCTGAGTTGGTTCGGCCGGGATTAGAACCCGCAGCCTTCAGGTCACACAAACATTACATAAGCCAGCGGTCAAACCCCTGACCTATCCTACTGGCTATGGCTAGTGCAACCGCTCCACTAAAATGAGCAAGTTGGAAAGCAAATTACACTCTGTAGTCAATACCAACAAACTGGTAACTGAGATTTAACACAGTCCAGTTCTTCTGCAGATCTGGTACAAAGTTGGACAAATGGCAAGCCTGGATGGATCTACTTTTCAGGCTTCAGGTTGGCAAAATACTTACCATTGGGAGTGTTCATAACTGTGTATTAAAGGATTTAGAGTAGTGCAGGAAAAGCAGCGCACTCACACAGCATCCCATAATCTGGGCACTCGTTACCTTCTATATGCAAAGAAACATCCCGAACAGCATTCCATGGAGATAGGTGAAGGCAAGCGTCCCCAGATAGCACGATCCTCCCCGCAATGAGAGACAATAATGGACTCACCCAGGATGGGAATAAGGCCAGGACAAAGTGCGGGTGAGCTTAAATGGGAGTTTATCAATCAACATAGGGCATGAAAAGAACTCTGCAAACTCCGAGAGGGCTCTGTCTGACAATAGCAAAGACAGGCGTATATATTTACAGAAAACGTCATAAGAACCTACATGCTATAGGGTGCACAAGTTCGCGGGGATTGAGTGGCGACGACTAGCTATAGGTGCTGCTGCGATGTGGTTTGCCGCGGCTGGAGGACGTCACTGGTTACCCTTGTGGGTTGGGCTGGGCCTGGCAGGTCAGCTGGGCTCATCCGGGCGGTGGTGTTGTGCCAACCATGATCAGTGTCAGAGAAGAATGTCTTTCCTGACTTTCTGCCCTAGGGCCACGCACACCGCAGTCATTCAACATTGCAATATTATCTTCCCTGGTAAATCTTCCAATAGGTTATTCTACAGGTTAATGGAACACAGGAGGAATGCACCTGGAGTGGGGTCTGTCGGCGATTCATCAATACATGGTTACCACCATCCTGTTGACCGGGTATCAGAGGTTGTGGGGTTGGGTCTAGGGGCATGGGACAGGCGGTCTATGTTATCATGTCTTGTTAGAAGTCATTATGGATGTGTTCTTGTGATGTTGCCATAATATTGGGTGTCCTCATTTTACAGGGGCCATTAACCTAGGATGGGCCAGCGGGTTGTGGAGTCTAAGAAAGGGCGCCTTTGGATCTGTGTTTTAAGGCCGGGGTTTATTGCTGGGTTGTAAATAATTCAGGTGGCAGGCTGTGGCCTTGGGTGCTGGGGGGGAATGTGAATGCTTGAAGCGGCTCCAGCCGAAATTGGGGGAGGTGGAGCAGTGCGGCACAGGCCTCTGCTTTTTCGTCTGGTAGGCTTCACTGGGAGGGAGGGGGAATGGTCTTGCATGTGCTCACAAAGGTATTTTCCTCGTGTGTTGCAGTCTTTAGGTGGAAGAGATATAAACATTCATATAATATACAATACTCATTAAGTCTTTCCAAAGCTCACGTTTTTGACATTGCTGCTGCCATCTATATGGCCAGTTTGAGCACATTACTTGTACACTACGTTTTTAGCAACTACAACATTTTGTTATATGCTTATACATACACGGTAAGTGAGGTAGTAGTAAAGTTGGTGGAGCACGCAGGAACAACCCCTCACTGCGACTGGCGGCAGTGGCACATAGTGGGCTCGGACACCCATATGGTGCATCTTCGTGCACCCCTTACATGAGCCCTCAGTATGGTTGCATTTGTCTTCCCTTGCACTCTAGCAGCATTAGA
This sequence comes from Ambystoma mexicanum, assembly GCF_040938575.1. Taxonomy (NCBI): domain Eukaryota; kingdom Metazoa; phylum Chordata; class Amphibia; order Caudata; family Ambystomatidae; genus Ambystoma; species Ambystoma mexicanum. The sequence goes on from NC_090932.1 coordinate 811,780,030, forward strand.
TCAATTTTGGCGCGGGACCGTGGGGTGCAGTCTTTTCGATAACACACATAACATGAAAAACCACCGGGACGCTTTTACCATTTGCGCATAGCTACAGGGATGTGGGTGCTTCATCCCTAATGTTATATGAGCACCCATCCTGCCATTTTCATATATTCTACAGGTGTTTTAGTCAGAGAGGTTGTGGAGGGAACGCTTTCATCAAAGGTCGTTTGCTCATTAGTATTTGGGGACTTTGTTTTTGTCAGGGGACCATTGTACAGTTCTTTTCCACCCAGGCCCTGCTGGCCGGGTCATGCTGGAAACAGCAATACACTGCGGAAGGTGAAATGTTACAGTGTTGGTATCTAACACTAGTTCATGTCCGTCTGCTCGTGGGAACGGGCTCTTAGCGGATCTGCCAGGGAGCTGTGGCCACAGGGATAAGTGATACTCTCCAAGGGTGGGAGCCGTGCGGCGGTGCGCAGGGCTCAAGCCATTTCTATTATACAAAATGGTTTCCAGGGCCTAGCTAAATTGAACAGGTTTGGTCAATGTCTTCAGCCAGTGCCCCACCCGCCACCTGGGCCCTGGTGGCAGGAAGGACACCCGGTGAGCCATGAACCTCACCGGGGGAGAAGAGGTATGGGAGGGGGGTCTTCTGGACAAGTCCTCCCATACATTTCCCCCCTTTCGTTACTTAAGTAACGAATACTTTAAATCCTCCAATCTCCTGCTCTCTTCCTCGTCAGCTATAGCGTCATCCCATGCGGGGGTGCCTTTTATGGGCATCCATGCCCTGCATACCCCTCGCAGGCTTTCACCTCTCCTAGCATATTCATCTGGGTTACAAGTCAGGTATATACAACCGCTATCCCCTTCTAGGTCCACCCACACTTCCCCGTACCATTCGAGTACCCGGGGTTCTTTAATTGTAGTGTGCCATAGCTTATCTACTATATCCTTGTCATGGTACAAGGGCACCATCTGGAATCTTGACGTGTAATCTGTACCAGTTGGTACCTGTGCTTCCTGCATAGTTTGTATTGTACCGTGTGCGTTGCCCATTGTCACCATCATCATTGCACCATTCGGCACTGCGTTGGCACAACATCGAAGACCCACCTGGCGTAGCCAGAAAATGAAAAGGAGGAACACTACAGCCTGTTCTCAAAACGGTTATAAGTCACAGGTAGGGATCTAACAGACTTCTTGCTCTGTGAGCATACGCTTTTATCTACAAAAAGAAAGTCCGGAATTCAAACAGGTGTCACTAAACACTCTTCCCACATAAAAAGTGGAAACTCAATATCACAAAATTTTATTAAGAATCTATATATTCCATCATAAAAATGATCATAGTACATAAAACATACATTATGTTAAAAACCACACAAGTAGAATACACCGTAAGTGAGTGCTATTGTGATAACTCCCTTCGGATCATACACTGTGTGTATATGTCACACTCTGATTCCTATGCCACACTACTCATGGCCTCTTTCTTATAGGTGCAATACCAACAACCAAACGTGTACAAGTTTCTGTCCTTGATGTACAATAATGTAGGACATTCTTCAGGGGAAAATTGTCTTGTGCTGTGCTTAAAAATTCTTCTTTAGGGGGAGCCCTGTTAAACAAAGAAATGGACACCCTATTAGTATCTAATAACCAAGTTTCAATCTTAATTTACATAAAATTAGCCCTTATCCCTAAAATGGCAGGAAAAAAAACGTATGTCATAATTACATACCTCTCTTCCCATTAATGAATCGTGAGCTTGTTCTGGCTGCAGATTCCCAATTTCTTCGGGAATTCGTGTGTTTCCTATTCCTCTCTTCTCTATAGTGTGTACAAAAAGGCACAAAAATACATAAGGGAAATTTCCAAAAATCCCATTACTATTCATGACAAGAAAGTTCACCGGTCAAAAAATAGTAGTAATAGGTCTTACCTATCATAAAGAAAGATGTAGTCTGACTAAAACATCTCTCTGTCCCATATTCAATGTTCCACAGGGAACTTCTCTTAAGTGCAGATTGGCATCTACTCCACTATCCTGCATGGGTCGCAATCTGTAATGACATAAATCCCCAATAGTTGTATAAATCTCTATACTGTTTGAAAGATGGAGACCCCCATCCCAAGTTAAACAAAAGAAAAACAAAAGAAAAATGGTGGCATTCCAAAACTCACTTTTTGGTATTTCTATTAGCTGTCCCTCACAAGTTCACCACTGTATGGTCGATAGTCAGCTCCAGCATTACCACTTTTCCTGAGTTATTTTGTCACCAGAGTAAGTCTGTTGCTGATTGGCTGCACCCTCATTTTACCCACATCATCTTTTCATCGCCACTTGCTCCTTCCTGTAACTCTAGTATTTGTGATATGGGCATCGCATTGTATCCTTCTGGGAGCTCTTCACTTGTCTTGTGCTGCAGCATGCACTCACCTGTTTCATGTTTTTCAAAGTATGAAGCTTCCTTGGCAGCAGCGTCCGCTGCCGCGTTCCCCAAAGACACAACGTCTGTGTTGGACGTATGTGCTTGGCACTTCACTATTGCTACCACTGTTGGGTCCTTTAGGGCCTCAATTAACTCCTTTATCAATTTTGCATGCTGCACTGGAGTCCCATCTGCTCTTCGAAACCCCCTCCGCCCCCATCTTGCCAGACCTCCATGTACTGTTGTCGTCATGTAAGCTGAATCTGTGTATATTGTTACTGCACAACCTTTAGCTGCATGTAGTGCTTCTACTAGGGCAATGGGTTCCGCTGCCTGTGCTGAGAAATGGGATGGAAGGTGATACTGCACTAGTGTCTCATACTCACCTTCTTCCAACCTCACCACCGCCAACCCCACATGTTTCTCTCCCGTGTCCATGTCGATTGATGCTGACCCATCCACAAAGTACACCTCCCCATCGCTCAGGGCATTCTCGCACACCACTGTGTCTTCCCCTGTTTCCCCTGTGTAAGTTGCACAGTTGTGTTCCTGCATGTCCTCCAGTGTGCATGCTTCTGTAATGAATGTTGCTGGATTCACTGTCCTGCATCGTACCACATTGATATTGGCGCTCGACAATATTATCTCATAGGCAGTTGCTCGCTGTGTAGTCAGTGTACTTTTTGATCTTTCAAGTATTGCAAATAATGAATGTTCCGCAAACAGTGTGACTGGGCATCCCATTACTATTGTGGCACTTTTCTCAATGGCGAACGCGGCGGCGGCGAGAGATTGCTCGCACGCGAAGTGTCCTTGCATCACCGCATCCAAGGTGCCACTATAGTAAGCCAATGGTTTGTGTCCCAGAGAAGTCTTTTGTGTCAGTACAGCGGTCATGAGTGTTCCCTTACAATGTGAAAATAGGAAAAACTTGCGTTCATAATCAGGGTTGGCGAGTACTGGAGCACTCAAAATAAATTCTTTTAGTGACTTGAATGAGTCACTCATCTCTTCTGATCATTCAATTTTCCTGTTCTTGTGTTGTGCCTCCTTGAGTGCTTGCAGTAATGGTCTCGTGTATGCTGCATAATCTAATATCCATGCTCTGCAATAATTGCACATTCCCAGGAATTTCTGCATCTCCTTCACTGTCGTGGGTTCTCTTACTGATCTTATGGCTTCTACCCTGTCAGGGATTATTCTCTTTCCGTCTTTCAATATCAGCTGCCCTAAGTATAAGACCTCTTCCTGACAGTATTGTAGCTTTTCCTTGTCCACTTTGTACCCCTTGTTTGCCAGCAGTGACAGGAGTGTTACTGAGTCTTTTCTGCACGTTTCTTCATTCTGTGCGCAGACGAGCAGATTGTCTACATACTGAATGATTGTGCTTTCAACTGATAAATTACCCAGGTCTTCGTGTAGTATGCGGTTGAATATACTTGGGCTCTCACAGTATCCCTGTGGTAATCTGCAATGTTCGTATCTATTTCCCCCTAAGGTGAATGCTGTCAGGTATCTGCTTTCTTCAGCCAAGGGGATAGAGAAGAATGCAATTTTCAAATCGACCACTGTAAAATGTGATGCCGTTTTTGGGATACTGCACAATATTGAAGCAGGGTTCGGTACTAAAGGGAACTCTTTCTGTATGACGTCATTTAAGGGGCGTACATCCTGGATCATCCTCCAAGCCCCTCCCTTTGCTTTTTTAATTGGGTAGATACAGGTGTTGCATGGTGAGTTTGAAGGCACTATTATTCCCTGAGCAGCTAATAATGCATTTATTGTCTCTTTTATTCCTTCCTCTGCCTCGCGGGACAATGGATATTGCTTTACTCGGGGCAGGATTGCCCCTTGTTTGAGTTTTATGACTACTGGCATCACTCCATGTAAAAAGCCCACATCAGGGGGGCCTGTTGTCCACAAATTGCCTGGCACCAGTCGCATGTCATCGTCAAAAAATGACGGTGGTGTTCCCACTACTGCCATCAATTGAACGGGAATGTTTTCCTAGCCTGAAGCAAAATGTCACAGGGCATTGCTATTTCCATTATTATTTCACCATCATTGTCTGAATCAGAGAAGAGATCCTCATCAGATAAGTCTCGTAGGGCAATATTGGCGTTGACGCACAGCACAGTGCGCCATTCACATCCATCTATGTCCATCCCAACTACTGCAATCCTTTTTGCTGATACCTGTACAGCATGCAAGTCTAATGATACCACGACCCTGGTGCTATGTCTGGGCGCACTATTGGGCGGAAGATGAATTTGGCGGGTATTCTCCAATCCAGCTTTTTTAGCTCAGGAACTACTTGGGCCAGTGTTTTCAAACCTTCAATAAACATTCTTTCATCCACTGGCAGGCCACGTATTTCCGGAGCAGTTGTTTGAGCCTGTACTACCAGCATTACACGTGATGGGCAGATTTCTGGTGTTGAACACACTATTCCTCTTTCTGTGAATGATATTGTCATGTTAAGCTTGCGAAGAAGGTCCCTCCCCAGCAAGTTTATTGGCGATTGTTCGTAATACAGTAAGGGTGTTCTTACAGTTTTACCCCCCACTGTCACATCCAAAGCTTCTGTATAAGGAACTTCAATTACAGCCCCAGAGAACCCCTGCGTCTCTAACTTCCGGTTAGATAACGGAAACCGGCCCTCCCTAATGCATGATTTCTCCGCTACCGAATCCACCATGAATATGAACTGCTTGTCTCCTATCTGCGCCCCTACCAATGGTTCCTCTGCTGCATCGTAGGTGGTAGATAGGACAGGACACACAAGTGTTCTCTGTGGGCTGTCCTATGCGGGGTGTCCCATAGCCCCCCCTGGTTGAACACACTCCCTGAAACTACTGATACACCGCTATAGGGGGCTGGTGCTGGGGCTCCATTTGCTGTTATCGCAAAAGGGTTGCCTGGGGTGTAGTGCATAGTGTCATTGTTTTGAGGGTGATTCTGTGTTCTGTATTGGTGTCCTTGCCGTTGTTCAGGGTACCCCTGCTCTGGGTCCCTTTGTTGTTGTCCCATTGGGAGACCAAATGGGCTCCCCGGATGAAGATGGCCATGGTGTTCTACCTCCGGAAACCCGTTGTTTGGTCTACTTCTGCACTCTCTTGAAAAGTGCCCCCACCTCCCGCAGTTCCAACAACTTCCTTGTGCACCCCTGGGATCCTGCCATCCATTTCCTCCCATTCCCCATACCCTTGTCCACCCCCTCTTCGACCCCTGTACCCACCTCATCCCCCTCGAGGGGCCCACTCTTGCCACTGCGGACCTCCACTCTGCTCCTGCTCGTTCCACTGCCTCTGTCCTGCTCCTGTCCAATTCGTTGCCATCCTTCCTTGTATTGCTAACAGCCCCTCCTCCTCATCATCTCCCTCCCTGCTGTGTGGGAGCGCGGCTACTGCCCTCATCATCTCCCTCCCTGCTGTGTGGGAGCGCGGCTACTGCCGCGGCGACCTTCACCAGCTTTGTCTGTACTAGTTTCGCTTTGTCTGCCAATCTTCTCTGTGCCACCTCCTTTTCCCTTTCTTTTATTCGTTTACAGTGGTGAACTATTATGCTTTGAATTTCGGGCCAACCTTTTTCTTCAATACCTGCTATTTTGTCAAGTGCTTTTTGCACCTCTTTTGGGAGCCCCCTCTTTATTATAAAATAGAAAAATGATGTTGACTGATACCAGGGCGTGCCCGTTTCGGTTCTCCACATCTCTTGGACTTGAAAAATGTAATCCATAGCATCTTCCCCGTCATTCATTGTACATTGCATTACCGACTGTAAATCTGGGGTATCTGGGAACGTTTCCCGCAAGGCATCCCACACCCTGGCAAGTTCTGTATTGAAAGAGGCACCATCATGACGATCGCAGTCTAACGTTACTCCCGGGAAGCCAGCTTTTACCCATACTCTGTCACCTTGTTCCCCAACTGCTGATACTAGCAAACTCTTCTCGTCACCTATTGCTAGAGGTACCCCGGCTGTGTGTTTCTCAAAGGCATATATCCACTTGCTTGCTCCTCCTGATAGCGGGGGCAATAATTTGAGCAAATTGGCCTTGTCCATCTGAGCCCAGGGTATGTAATTCGGCCTCCCTCCTCCTCTATGTATCAATGGGAGTTGTAGCTTCCCCTTTGTCGTTGTATTTGCACTCATCTTTACTCCGGATTTTCCTAATGGCGCCATTTTTCCCAATCTGTTCCTTAGTCGCCCTGTCCACTCCTCGTCCATTGTTCTCATTGAGCATGCGCCATCCAACTCCTCGCTTCCCCCTCCCATTGCCACACTTAGCCTTTCACCTTCTTCTAAGTCGTCCCCTATATCGCACAATAGCTCCTCTCTGCCTCCTGTGGTCCTTATCCTCATCACCAGTACACCCCTCTCTTCCCTCTAGTTCAATTATCCGTGTTGGTTCTTCTTCTATCCTAAACAGTATCTCTCCTTTTTTCCATCCTTCTCCAAATGTCCTATTCTCACTCTGCGCTCCTGATGCAGGCTCTGATCTAGCGGTGCTGATTGCAGTCCGCTCACATATACTTTTGATTCTCGAGAGCTCATCTTTGGCTATAGAGAGTCTGGATTCTAGATCCCCTGTCAATTTCTCTATATCCACCCTTGATGTACTTACCTGCTCTCGTTCCCTATGACTCTCATATGGTGGTGGTGCAGTTGGCCCTTGAGTGGTAGTGGTTGTCGTTGGGGGTACATAAGTTGGGTCGCTATATCCTTCTGCGGGCACTGGCTTGTTTAGCATTGGGTACAACCTAGTTACCTCAACCGGGTGCTTCTCTTCTGAAAGTATCTTGTCATCTTTTGGTATCAGCAATGGGTTGTCAGTAGTGGATGGTAGGTCAGTATCTGATTCCCTTTTCTTAGGAGGGGGTATTTCTTCAAACAGTCTCCATAGGTCTAATATTTCCCTCCTATTGTGTAGTTGCTTCCCCTTATATTTCAAACAAATGCATGTGGCTACAATATCTAAGACGCTTTTGTCAAATGAGCCCCCTTCTGGCCATATCTGAGGTAACCCTTCTCCCTTCAACTCTGTGATCCACTGGTCATGATATTTCTTAATCCGTTCTGCGTACCCAGGTAGGCTCTTACAAATATGTGATAAGGGTGTTTCTGCCCCCATACTTCGTACTTACTGGATGCTAGTATACCTCTCTATGTATGTCTGTCTCTTACTTTGAGCGTGTCACCATGTAAACTCTCGTACTTATGTCTTATTGAGCATTGGCGCGTTTTCCCGCCACCTGTACAGTATGAGAATGGCTGTACACAGCCTCTATTCTATACCCTTTAGGGGGCACGTACAAGAGCAAACCATCAATAACTGTGACAATTGAACCCAGTAGATCAAAGAAATGAACACTCACTGTACCACATTACACTCTTCTTTCTGATGTTTCTCCTGGTCACACTTACCGTAACCATACCACAATTACGTATTTCTGACCACCTTTACACACTTATTATATCAAATATGTTCTGACATATACGATGCATACACACTCACAAGCAGCACTCTATTCACAGCCCAATTTGTCCTCCCTTTACTCCCTTTTTAACTGTCCCTGTCCGTCTTAATCTGATATATATATATTTGTCTTTCTAGTTTTGATGTAAAATTATTTTTCTACTTATTATTATATCTTTGTTTGTACTAAGCCGCTTTTATTTACCCGTAAACCCAGAGAGAAAAATAGAAATAGTAGCAATCACTAATGTATTTTCCGTGTCTTCCTTTACCAGACACCTTTATCTCATATTCCACTTCTTCATATATTCCCAGTAGTAGTCAAGATAGCACTATGCGGCGCCGCCTTCCACCCCCTTACGGAGCTAGGTTCCCGTCTCTTTATCTCTGTTCACCTCTTAATCCTAATGGCCATATGCAAAGAAAAAGCAAAGAAAGTTTAGGATGGTCTTTAGTAGACCCAAAGTGCCCCCTTTTCAACCAGCCTCGTTCCCCGTCCTATATTTCCTCCCCTGCTCTCGCACTGAATACTCACGTGCCCGTCTTGAACCGAGAGTCTCCGAAACTGGGTCCGTCCAGGCAGTGTTGCCGTTGGCTCAACGGTCAGCCCCGGCTCCGGCGAGCGGTACTCAAAGGGGATTTTTCAACCGGGATCCCGTACCCTCTCTCTGGTGAGTGCGCACTTCTGAGCGTACCGGTCGCCATTGGCGGGCAGCCTCCCGGAGCCGGCACACCGTGCGTATCCCTTTTCGACCGGAGATTTTTGTGCCAAAGGGGACGGTAGGGATATATATATATATATATTAGGAGAGAAGTTAAAATCACGCTTTCGGTGTCACCACTGAAGGCAAGCGTCCCTAGATAGCACGATCCTCCCTGCAAAGAGAGACAATAATGGACTCTCCCAGGATGGGAATAAGGGCAGGACAAAGTGCGGGTGAGCTTAAATGGGAGTTTATCAATCAAAATAGGGCATGCAAAGAACTCTGCAAACTCCGAGAGTGCTCTGTCTGACAAAAGCAAAGACAGGCGTATATATTTACAAAAAACGTCATAAGAACCTACATGCTATAAGGGGCACAAGTTTGTGGGGATTGGGTGGCGACGACTAGCTATAGGTGCTGCTGCGATGTGGTTTGCCGCGGCTGGAGGACGTCACTGGTTACCCTCGTGGGTTGGGCTGGGCCTGGCAGGTCAGCTGGGCTCATCCGGGCGGTGTTGTTGTGCCAACCATGATCAGTGTCAGAGATGAATGTCTTTCCTGACTTTCTGCCCTAGGGCCACGCACACCGCAGTCATTCAACATTGCAATATTATCTTCCCTGGTAAATCTTCCAATAGATTATTCTACAGGTTAATGCAACACAGGAGGAATGCACCTGGAGTGGGGTCTGTCGGCGATTCGTCAATACATGGTTACCACCATCCTGTTGACTGGGTATCAGAGGTCGTGGGGTTGGGTCTAGGGGCATGGGACAGGCGGTCTATGTTATCATGTCTTGTTAGAAGTCATTATGGATGTGTTCTTGTGATGTTGCCATAATATTGGGTGTCCTAATTTTACAGGGGCCATTAACCTAGGGTGGACCAGAGGGTCGTGGAGTCTAAGAAAGGGCGCCTTTGGATCTGTGTTTTAAGGCCGGGGTTTACTGCTGGGTTGTAAATAATTCAGGTGGCAGGCTGTGGCCTTGGGTGCTGCGGGGGAATGCGAATGCTTGAAGCGGCTCCAGCCGAAATTGGGGGAGGTGGAGCAGTGCGGCACAGGCCTCTGCTTTTTCGTCTGGTAGGCTTCACTGGGAGGGAGGGGGAATGGCCTTGCATGTGCTCACAAAGGTATTTTCCTCGTGTGTTGCAGATTTTAGGTGGAAGAGATATAAACATTCATATAATATATAACACTCATTAAGTCTTTCCAAAGCTCACGTTTTTGACATTGCTGCTGCCATCTATATGACCAGTTTGAGCACATTACTTGTACACTACGTTTTTAGCAACTACAACATTTTGTTATATGCTTATACATACACGGTAAGTGAGGTAGTAGTAAGGTTGGTGGAGCACGCAGGAACAACCCGCCACTGCGACTGGCGGCAGTGGCACATAGTGGACTCGGACACCCATATGGTGCACCCCTTACATCAGCCCTCAGTATGGTTGCATTTGTCTTCCCTTGCACTCTAGCAGCATTAGTTCAGTTTTGGCGCGGGACTGTGGGGTGCAGTCTTTTCGATAACACACATAACATGAAAAACCACCGGGACGCTTTTACCATTTGCGCATAGCTACAGGGATGTGGGTGCTTCATCCCTAATGTTATATGAGCACCCATCCTGCCATTTTCATATATTCTACAGGTGTTTTAGTCAGAGAGGTTGTGGAGGGAACGCTTTCATCAAAGGTGGTTTGCTCATTAGTATTTGGGGACTTTGCTTTTGTCAGGGGACCATTGTACAGTTCTTTTCCACCCAGGCCCTGCTGGCCAGGTCATGCTGGAAACAGCGATACACTGCGGAAGGTGAAATGTTACAGTGTTGGTATCTAACACTAGCTCATGTCCGTCTGCTCGTGGGAACGGGCTCTTAGCGGATCTGCCAGGGAGCTGTGGCCACAGGGATAAGTGATACTCTCCAAGGGTGGGGGCCGTGCGGCGGTGCGCAGGACTCAAGCCATTTCTATTATACAAAATGGTTTCCAGTGCCTAGCTAAATTGAACAGGTTTGGTCAATGTCTTCAGCCAGTGCCCCACCCGCCACCTGGGCCCTGGTGGCAGGAAGGACACCCGGTGAGCCATGAACCTCACCGGGGGAGAAGAGGTATGGGAGGGGGGTCTTCTGGACCAGTCCTCCCATACATTTGTCAGATCGATACATTACAACAAAGCATTAATTGTGGCACAATGAAATCAAGGGCCACTTTATGTGCTATGGTCAAACATGTCTACACTGTAAACAAGCTTTTAGACAAAAGGATTTTGTCAAGTGACCGAGGACACCAAGATGGAATGTCCTGTGATGATCATAACAAAGACAACGGCAGAAAAAAACAGCGAATAGCGAAAAACATAGTCAGAAATGGATGCTTATTCTACTCTAAATTCTCGTTGGAGGTTTTTGTCTGAATTGAGAATTTGAGGTGTTTGAGAACAGACTAAGACTAAATAAAGTTACTCACCCCTGAAATGTGCCTGAAATAAACCTTTAAATGAGTCTCGCAATTAGTTTACAGAGTTCCAGAAAGACACATTATTTCTCATTCCTATTCTTTCTTATTTAGGGTCACTGCTCAAAGTGTTGCACTTGTGGAACTCCTGCTTTTTTAAAGAATCATTAACAAGAAAGCCACCCACTCTAGAAACAAAGAGCCGCCTGTCATTGGCCACAGTCCGCGACCTTCAATTTATTTTTTTAGGGGTAGCAAGGGCGACCATAGGGGTAGCAAGGGAGACCTAAGTGAACCCTGGTGACCCCCAAATGATGTCCCTGGATGTGAGGAGAGAAGGAGAGGGTCGAGTTGAAGATGACACCACAGATCTTAGCCTCACGAGAAAGAGCAGGAAGAGGGCCCAGAAATATACATTTTATACGCCTGGAAGATGAACTTAAAGTCTTATTCTTGTATACGTAAGGCAACAGCAACAGCGCCCTCTAGCAATGATAACAGGTAAAGTGGGAAGGACGGCTTTGGACAAAAATACTTATGGCATTTTATTAAATAGTATGATGTTTTCCATAGCAACCAAATACATTCATAAGAATGTTTTAATAACTAAAATTATTCATTACATATTTTTACAGAAATGACAAACACACTTGAATGGCTAAAGGAGTACTTCCCTAAAGAAGACATGAGCAATGAACACTCTATTAACGGTAAATACCACCAATATGTTAAAATGCACTGAAATAGTGTATGTTGAAAATCCGTTATTAAATTACATATTGTTGATATATTTTATTTTCCACAAAGTCCAAGAAGAATAAAATGAAGACAGTAATCATAAGGAAGCACTTGTAAATACCAATGGGGGACAAATAAAAACTGTTGAAACCAACATGAATAAATCATGCACTCAGATGTCTGAATTAAAAAAATAAAGATCTAGAACTATCTAGTTACATAAAGAATCACGTAATCCGTAATATTGATTTTCATTGCTGCACATGTTCCTGTGACCCTTTTCCTGAACAATCACCTCAATCATTGCCAGAACATTATCATAATTAATGTTTTGATGACATTTCTACCCCCAATTCCCCCAATCATGAAAATGTTCTTCCTCCAAGTTCCCCTATTTATGTTTCCTACTCCGCTTCCTCATCCCTTTCTTAAAATACATAATTATAAATATAATCTGTATATGTTAGTCCCACAAATATTTGTCTTGCTAAATATGTAATGTAAATATAAAAATATAATGTTGCACTACCTATAAACAAGGTGTTTTTTTAAATGCCTTTTTGTTGTCCGTGGACTCTAACAATATTTGTGTCCGCATGTTTGCATACGAGTTATGCTGTATGGATGTTTCATTGTCCGCAAAAGTACTGCCAAGTCTGTGGAAAAAACACACTTTTTATTTGTTAGCAAATTCCATTGTCTGGGCACGGAAGCCAAACCGTGTATGCGATATGTCATGGATCGCATGGTAGTTTGCAGACATTGTGCATGCCCCCGATGTCATCATGTGACCGCACCTGCGTGGCACAAAGACATGTACACGGCCAATGTCTGCGCTTTGCGTACATCTTTAAATTCAATTTTCGTCCACTCTAGGAACTTCAAAAGTCAAACTTTGCACTTGCATACCTCCTAGCACCATTGCCAGTGCGTCCATAAACGTTTTACAACTTGTTATGCCCTTTTTCCTGTGCCAGATGTCCACGGTCTTGTAATGTCATTTCTAACGTTCCTGAAATTACTGAGCCTGTGGTGTGTGATGAAGTGTCCGTGGTCAGTGTTTGTACACATCTTTAAAATCTATTTTTGGCCATGCTAGGGACTTTAAGGTTAAACCTCTGCCCTTCCACAGTTCCCAGTACCATTCCTACTTGTCATTCCTAAACTCTTTACAACGTTTCAAGGCCTTATTTTGATGCCTATGTCCACAGACAGGATGGTAGCCTGGGGACATGTCCTCCAAGGGGACCAACCCCTTTCTGTTAGTCATTCTAAATCTGGCACACCAGCAGAGAGAACCTCTTGCGCAGAGTCATTATATATAGCTTTCACCCTGCCCACTCATATTGTACTACCATCAAAAAATGACTCACCCCCCTTTTGCACAATCATATAGCCCGCTGACATTTTTTACTGTCTGCTAACATTGGTTTTATGTGCTATACTAACAAATGTTGTATTGTACTTATTTGTTTTTTTAAATAATTTTTACAAAAACTGCTTCAAACTTTGTTTGTGTTTTTTGTTTCTATCTACTATAGGTATTAACAGATGCTTTACTACATATTTCACATATTCAGTTTTCATTTTTTCACAAAAACTGTTTCAGGGCATTCTGAATATTTGAAAGACAATTCTAATTTCCAACATCTGTTAAATGTACACCATCTCTTCAAAAAGATTTCACGCCATCACATTTGTATTCTCCTTGTGGAAAGATGCAGCTCATACATCCTGTAAAAAAGCACATACAGCTTTATTCACATTCTGCATGGCTTTTTCAATTTGTGGACAAAACAAGTTTGAATCTTTCCACATTTGCCTTTGAGTTATCTGTGAAAAAAATATCTTCAAAGCTGGAAGCAGTTCCATTAGTTTTTTAAATGTATCCTTCATGGCAAACTGCAACGATACTCGAGTCACAGACCCCAAACTGTTGCCTCCACAATGTACTCTAATAATGTTGTGATGCTTAAACTGAAACAAATTCTCACACAATGCTAATAATGCTGCCCAGATTAATCCATGAACTCCACACCAGGCGACCTCCAATTCTTCTAATTCAAGATTAGCAGATATGCCATGGTGCTCTGTGTAAACCTGTAACCAATGTACCCATCCCAGCATCCACACACTTTGCTTCTTCATAGCCTTAGCCATCTGTCTGTTAGGGAGAATTCTCTGTTTAGGCTGAATTTCCTAACCTAGTGAGTCCCCCAGCAGCTTTGCTGGATTTCTGGGGTTTGTTTTTTCCATCCTGCCAAGAGTGTGACCCTTTTCCTCTCACTCTTGGACATGTATGTGTGGAATTCCTTTGAGGTGTCAATGTGTTCGATGGGCTATGGGGTCTTTTACTCCATAGGGTCTCATAAGTTTTTCTATGTGTGTCACTCTGCACCCTACGTGTCGTGACACGGGGGCGCCCTAGCAGGTCCCCCCACCATAGACTCCATACCCGGGGACTGACTACTGTCTCCCCGGGCATGTAAAGTCACCATTGGCTTTACTAGACCTAAATTTACTAACAGAACTAGTACCAACCATCTTATTGTGGACGTGCTAGTAGGGGTAATACGATTACTCCTGGATCTGTTACTCGAGGGGGCACTGTCCCGTCCCCCCTCGTCGAGTTTTGGCTGGTGGCAGTGGAAACTACTTGTTATGTTCGGCCCCGAGCATAACCCTATGGGATTCGTCCCATTGTTGAAGATTGATACTGTTTTTCGTTAATCTCCAACGTACCACCGATCTACTTATCTTAAATAAGTTTATCGAGTGGTATTTTCTGCCAGAACTCGGGTTGTAAAATGGCGTCTGTGTTTTTCTCTGTGACTCCGAAACCAAAGGTTGAGCCCTTTGTTCCACTTTTGGCGGGCCTCTGGACAGAGACCCGCGAAGGTGGCGCCATTCTGTCTGGGTTACCTCAGGGGTGTGGGAGGGGGTTTAGACACCCTGGACCGAGTTGCCTTGCCAACTCAGGTCGCACTCTGGAGTGATTGGCCCAGGTGGTGAGCCTTCCCGCTCACCACTTAGCATGTGTTGATTGACAAGCTAGGCTGAATGAATGGGGGACGTCTGCATAAAAGCAGGGCCTTTGGGACTGGATCTTCAGGAAGTCGCCACTGGACCTAAAGAATCCGACGAGGGTAACGCTGAGCCGACCTGCACGACAAAACCTCCGGTGGAGCCCTGCGGAATCGTCTCACAATCTCCCGACGACAGAAGAGATCTCCCTGCCGGAGAGGCTCTTTCCCTGGCTGGTGGGAACAACCAGTCTTCTTCTTCTTTGCGCTTTTTTGATCGCCCAGGACGCAGTGGTCGAATTGCCCGTGCAGAGCACCCGGCAACCGGATAGCCACTACTCCTGCATCGTGATCGAAAGGTGGTGCCTTGTGACGAAGCACTCCGCGGCTGGTTTCTTCCCTGGTGGTGCACCGGACATCTTCTCTTCGACGACGAGAGCATCTCTTCTCTTGGCCAAGACCCGTCGTGCATCCCCCACCAGGAACAACTGCCCCCGTCGGAGCTGTCTTCCCCCACAAGGTACCGTAAACCGCCTGGCTTCCCTTTTCGATCGGTTCGTGTGAGGTATCTGATTCCTCTCCGTTCCGTTGGGTTGCCTCCAAGCTTTATTCACTCTTTGTTCTGAACTGGTTCAACCTGTCGCTAAACAATTTGCTAAACAAGACTTGAGTGCATCATCCGTAGAGACTTTCCAGGACATCGTGCCTTGCCTCTCACCGAGTGGGCCTGGCCGCCGAGCTGTATGATCTAGTGTGATTAATGCTTTCTTGCCTTGCATTTTTACCCGCTTCAGTACGAACCGTGTTGACTTCGTTACCTGCCTTTCTCTTCTCTCACTTCCTCACTAAAAATATTCGAGTGTCATCTGGGTTTAGGTATACACCTCTGTCTGAAAATAAGTGGTGCCGTAGAACCTAGAGTTGTCGATATAGTGTTTCGGGGGGTTGAGCTTTATTCCATCCTGCAGAGTAATTGTATTTTGATTTGTTTGCCGTGGTTCACTTTAGTATTTTTCGTAGACATTCTGTTATTAATAAATAACTTACTATCTTTATACTAAAGCCTGGTTGCGTGTTTACTCGTTTTGCTGCGAAGAATTACCCTATCTTGTATACTCCCTATACTGACCAACTTTTCTTGAGAGAAGTCTGACTGCTCAGCCACAGCTACCAATTGGATCTGTGTGGTACAGACTGCTACCAAGCGGGTTCATCGCAACACCTGTAGTCCTAAATCTTTTGCAGTGGTCCCAGAGGGAACTGCACAGGTTTCCGCCTAACACTGGTGTACAGCGGTGGGATTAGTATCGAGTATACAGTTTAGAGTGTTTTTCGACGCTGTAGGACGACTAACCACAAAACGTTACAAAAGCAACTTTCAAAAAACATGTCTACAATGGAAATGTACAGCCAAGAGTCTTTGTCGGATAAAAATACTGAGAGTCTGCGAGCTCTCTGTAGACAAGAGAATCTTCCTGTAAAAGGCAAGAAGTTAGAACTGATAGAGAGATTGCTGGCGAACCAAAGTCTGGGTACTGGTTCAGAGGAACCAAACTCTCCAGCAACTGTAGATAACAGTAATGGTGTTGATCTGAATCGTAATTCTGATGATAGCGATGAAGAGGCTGACGAGGACGGCGAGGCTAACGAAACTGTCTCACCTGTTCCTCTACCTGCCTTACCAACTGTGCCTACGGGGCCAATACCAGGTCCCACAAGTAACCCTGCTTATTTTGAACTTGAAAAAATGAAGCTCGAATTAGAATATAAACGGTTCTTGGCTCAATCTGAACGAAACCAAGAGCTCGAGTTCAGACGAATGAATGCCCAGGCTGAGCAGAAACAAGCTGAGTTAAGACTCAGGGAAATAGAGCTTAATCATGAGTTACAAATGAAAAAGTTGTCTATGGAAAATGCTTCTCTCTCCTCTGGTTCCTCTAGGAGCTCCAGTCCCAAAAGACCCCGGATGCCGAAGGAATTAGTGGGTATGTACGAACCGAGATTGGATGTGTTGGATTGGTTGAAACTGTTTGAATACAATCATGGGCTCCAGGACATCACCGGGAATGCGTTGCTTCCCTGGTTGTTCTCTAGGCTTCCTCCTGTTGCGACTGATGTGGTACTGGAATTGGGGGAGGTGGATAAGACGGATTACGAAAGTGTGAAACTAGCTTTGATAGCTAGATTCGGGAAGACCCCTTCCCAGTATCTTAAGAGGTTTAGAACCCTCAAAAAGCATGATGGTACCCCTTGGGCTACCTGGGTGAGTGAAGGGTTGAAAAACTTAGAGGGATGGATTAAGGGTTACAAAGTTGACACTTACGTGGGTATGCGAAATCTTTTTATGTTGGAGTCGATTTATGATGCCTGTTCTCCTGAGCTCAGACAGCACTTGGCTGATTCGAAGGAATTAGATTCCAGGGCTCTAGCTAAGGCTGCTGACTTGTGGGTTGCCAACAGGGCTACTCACAAGGATTCTGGGGTAACTCAGAAAAAGGACGAGGGAAAACAGCCTAAAAAAGACTCAAAGGAGAATTCGAATAACTCACATTCCAAAGAGGGCCCCAAACAAAACCAGAAGGGTAAGCCACCGGGAAAACCACAGCAGAATAGTGTGTCTTCTGGTGCCAAACCGGAAGGAGGTCAGAACAAGCCACCATTCCAGAAAGCATTCGGAAATGCTTTGTTTGTGGCTCGACTGATCACGTGAAAGGAGATCCCAGATGTAAGGGTAAACCTTCAGGGGTCCAGCTTGTCTCCTTAGCCTTCGCTCCAGAGGAGGAAGTCCAAATGGCAAGTGGAAACTTTCTACTGCTAGCTGACGAACCCATTGGAGTCTCAGCCAGCGTTTCTTTAGTATCTCTGGGGTTGTGGGAACAACAGAATTTAGACGTCTATAATTCTATCCCCGATAATACTAAAGAGTATTATAAGGACAGTGTCCAGGTGAATGGTCAGGAGACGCCTGCCATTAGGGACACTGGGGCCAGCATAACTGTGGTGGATAAATCGTTTTTTCAGGCTGAGGATGTTGCTAAGGCACCCAAACGCCTCACCAAGTTAGCTGGAGGGCCTGTGCAGATGCTTCCCCAATTACCAGTTCTCATCCAGTGTAACGACATGACTGTAAAGATACCTGTCAGCATACAGAGTGAGGTACCAGGACGCGTACTGTTGGGTAACGATTTGAAAACTCTCGGAGTTGTATCGCATACTCCCAGACCTCCTAGTAAACGGTTACAGGAGCTAACCAGACCTGCAAGAGAGAGGACCCTGCGCGGTACTCTCGGGGAGATGATGAAGAAAGAAATCACTCCTGCTCCATTGGAAATGGCGGCCGCTGTCTCTAGGAACACAGAAGTCAAAGGGAAACCTAAAACTTCTAAACCGAAACCAACAGCCCACATTCCGATGCAGCCGACACGGACTTCCCCGCGGTTGTCCAATGTCACACCCGTAACTCCACCTCCAGCTGAGGCTGAGGGGGAAGTACAACCCTGCATGGTAGAATTAGACTCTGAAGAAGAGCTAATGGAAGGCCCGGAACTCATTGGAGATCTGGATCCTGTTGACCATCCTGAGCTGCAGTCGTTACTGGCAGAAGGTGGACCCAGCAGGGCAGACTTCAGTAAGGGACAGAGAGAATGTCCAACTCTGGAAGGTCTTCGCCGTCAGGCAGAAACTCAGGCTGAAGGGCAAGAGCCTGGGAAACATAGGTTGCACTGGGAAGATGGCCTCTTCTATAGTGAACCGACCGAGTCTGCACCTGGAGACTACAAACGCCTTGTAGTACCCCAAGAGAACAGACCACAGTTCTTGCAGTTAGCCCACGAGATTCCTTTGGCTGGTCACTTGAGTTTCAAGAAGACTAAGGAAAGGCTCTCACTCTACTTCTATTGGCCAAAAATGGGGGCCGAAGTAGAAAAGCACTGCAGAAGCTGCCATACCTGCCAGATCTCTGGTAAGGTTGGGTCCAAGAATGTGGCACCGTTAGTGCCTCTTCCCGTTGTGGGAGTCCCATTTGAGAGAGTAGGGATTGATATCGTTGGTCCCCTTGATCCTCCAACCTCCTCAGGCAACAGGTTTATACTTGTTGTAGTAGACCATGCTACTAGGTATCCTGAGGCAATTCCTATGAGGACTGTTACAGCTCCGGCTGTGGCTAAGGCCCTCCTTGGTATTTTTACTAGGGTCGGATTTCCTAAGGAAGTTATCTCTGACAGGGGGTCAAATTTTATGTCCCACTACATGAAAGCCATGTGGAAAACCTGCGGAGTAACTTACAAGTTCTCAACGGCTTACCACCCACAAACCAATGGGTTGGTAGAACGGTTCAACCGAACCATGAAGAGCATGATAGGTGCTCTAGAAGAACCCCTTAAGCGTAAGTGGGACCTTCTATTGCCATGCCTTCTTTTTGCTTATAGAGAAGTCCCTCAGGAGGGAGTAGGCTACTCTCCCTTCAAACTGCTCTATGGTCATCCCGTCAGAGGTCCATTGGCCCTGATTAAGGAGGGGTTGGAGAGTGCTCCTTCCCCCAAGCCAGTCAGAGTGACTGACTACGTGATAGGTCTCCGGAGGAGAATGTCGCACCTGATGACAGAAGCAAGCGATAACTTGAAAGCTGGACAAGCATTGGTCAAGCACTGGCACGATCAAAAGGCTAACATGGTTGAGTTCGCTCAAAACCAGCTTGTTCTTGTTATGATCCCCACAAGGCAGAGGGCCTTGCAAGATAAATGGATGGGACCCTACCGAGTAGTGGGTAAGCTCGGTGAGGTTAACTATCTGGTGGACTTGGGCAACCCCAAGGAGGCTCCGACAGTCTTTCACACCAACCGACTTAAAGCGTATGTCTCACGACCTGACGTAGGAGCGTTGCTTCTAGCATCGGTCGAGGAAGAAGAAGAGAGTGAAGCTCTTCCAGATCTCCTCAGAGGCTTACCGTTAGATGAAAAAATTGAAGGAGTAAATCTCTCCTCCAATCTGACACCCGAGCAACAAGAAGAGTGCAAGTCTATGTTGAATCAGTTTGCCTCCCTGTTCTCGCTCTCACCAGGCTTGACCCCTTGGGGCCAACACGAGATACTCACTGGTGACTGTCTGCCTGTCAAAAGCAGAGGATATCGCATGTCAGAAAACGTAAGAACCCACATCAAAGGTGAGGTCAGCAAGATGCTTGATCTCGGGGTAATAGAGCCCTCTACTAGTCCATGGTCTAGCCCAGTTGGGTTAGTACCAAAGGCCGGATCTAAAGAACTTAGATTCTGCGTGGATTATAGAGCTCTTAACGCAGTCACCACGACTGATGCCCATCCTTTGCCAAGAACAGATGAGTTGGTGGATAAACTTGGCGCCGCCAAGTTCCTCAGCACATTTGACTTGACGTCAGGCTATTGGCAAATAGCCCTGACCAACCATGCCAAGGAGAAAACTGCATTTTCTACCCCCGTTGGTTTATACCAGTTTACGGTAATGCCTTTCGGACTAAAAAATGCACCTGCTACGTTTCAACGGATGGTAAACCAGGTTCTAACCGGGATGGAGGACTTCTGCATGGCATACTTGGATGACAAAGCAGTGTTCAGCAATTCCTGGGACGAACATGTAACCCACCTGAGAGATGTTTTGCAGGCTCTTGGACGAGCCAATCTGACCATAAAGGCGAGTAAATGCCAAATTGGACAGAGTAAGGTAGTCTACCTTGGGCATGAGGTAGGCGGTGGAGAAATAAGGCCTTTGCTCAGTAAGATTGAAGCTGTGCAAAATTGGACAACACCGACTACTCAGACTCAGGTGAGAGCCTTCCTAGGCCTCACCGGGTATTACAGGAATTTCATAGAGAACTATGGGACCATAGCTTCTCCACTGAATGTCATCTCCTCGCCCAAATTCCCTAAAAAGGTTAAATGGAACGAGGAGTGCAATCAGGCGTTTGAAAACCTGAAAAAGGCTCTTTGCCAAGCCCCAGTACTCAGAGCTCCTGATTACCGCCAACACTTCATTGTGCAGACAGACGCTTCCAATGTAGGGATAGGTGCCGTACTCAGTCAACTGGATGGGAAAGGTAGGGAGCACCCCGTTTGCTACATCAGCCGTAAGCTGAAGGATCCTGAAACAAGGTGGGCAACAATCGAAAGAGAATGCTTTGCTATCGTGTGGGCTCTGAAGAAGTTTAGGCCGTACTTGTATGGTTCTACTTTTGTTATTCAGACTGACCACCAACCCTTGAGATGGTTAATGCAAATGAAAGGGGAAAACCCAAAACTACTGAGATGGTCGATCTGCCTGCAAGGGTTCGATTTCACCATTGAGCACAGGTCAGGGTGTCACCACCAAAATGCTGATGGTCTCTCTAGGATGTATATCATCGACTAGAGGTATGAGATTCATCCAGGAGTGGATTAAATCCTCCTGTCCCTTAGTCTGGGGGGGGCGAGTGTTAGGGAGAATTCTCTGTTTAGGCTGAATTTCCTAACCTAGTGAGTCCCCCAGCAGCTTTGCTGGATTTCTGGGGTTTGTTTTTTCCATCCTGCCAAGAGTGTGACCCTTTTCCTCTCACTCTTGGACATGTATGTGTGGAATTCCTTTGAGGTGTCAATGTGTTCGATGGGCTATGGGGTCTTTTACTCCATAGGGTCTCATAAGTTTTTCTATGTGTGTCACTCTGCACCCTACGTGTCGTGACATGGGGGCGCCCTAGCAGGTCCCCCCACCATAGACTCCATACCCGGGGACTGACTACTGTCTCCCCGGGCATGTAAAGTCACCATTGGCTTTACTAGACCTAAATTTACTAACAGAACTAGTACCAACCATCTTATTGTGGACGTGCTAGTAGGGGTAATACGATTACTCCTGGATCTGTTACTCGAGGGGGCACTGTCCCGTCCCCCCTCGTCGAGTTTTGGCTGGTGGCAGTGGAAACTACTTGTTATGTTCGGCCCCGAGCATAACCCTATGGGATTCGTCCCATTGTTGAAGATTGATACTGTTTTTCGTTAATCTCCAACGTACCACCGATCTACTTATCTTAAATAAGTTTATCGAGTGGTATTTTCTGCCAGAACTCGGGTTGTAAAATGGCGTCTGTGTTTTTCTCTGTGACTCCGAAACCAAAGGTTGAGCCCTTTGTTCCACTTTTGGCGGGCCTCTGGACAGAGACCCGCGAAGGTGGTGCCATTCTGTCTGGGTTACCTCAGGGGTGTGGGAGGGGGTTTAGACACCCTGGACCGAGTTGCCTTGCCAACTCAGGTCGCACTCTGGAGTGATTGGCCCAGGTGGTGAGCCTTCCCGCTCACCACTTAGCATGTGTTGATTGACAAGCTAGGCTGAATGAATGGGGGACGTCTGCATAAAAGCAGGGCCTTTGGGACTGGATCTTCAGGAAGTCGCCACTGGACCTAAAGAATCCGACGAGGGTAACGCTGAGCCGACCTGCACGACAAAACCTCCGGTGGAGCCCTGCGGAATCGTCTCACAATCTCCCGACGACAGAAGAGATCTCCCTGCCGGAGAGGCTCTTTCCCTGGCTGGTGGGAACAACCAGTCTTCTTCTTCTTTGCGCTTTTTTGATCGCCCAGGACGCAGTGGTCGAATTGCCCGTGCAGAGCACCCGGCAACCGGATAGCCACTACTCCTGCATCGTGATCGAAAGGTGGTGCCTTGTGACGAAGCACTCCGCGGCTGGTTTCTTCCCTGGTGGTGCACCGGACATCTTCTCTTCGACGACGAGAGCATCTCTTCTCTTGGCCAAGACCCGTCGTGCATCCCCCACCAGGAACAACTGCCCCCGTCGGAGCTGTCTTCCCCCACAAGGTACCGTAAACCGCCTGGCTTCCCTTTTCGATCGGTTCGTGTGAGGTATCTGATTCCTCTCCGTTCCGTTGGGTTGCCTCCAAGCTTTATTCACTCTTTGTTCTGAACTGGTTCAACCTGTCGCTAAACAATTTGCTAAACAAGACTTGAGTGCATCATCCGTAGAGACTTTCCAGGACATCGTGCCTTGCCTCTCACCGAGTGGGCCTGGCCGCCGAGCTGTATGATCTAGTGTGATTAATGCTTTCTTGCCTTGCATTTTTACCCGCTTCAGTACGAACCGTGTTGACTTCGTTACCTGCCTTTCTCTTCTCTCACTTCCTCACTAAAAATATTCGAGTGTCATCTGGGTTTAGGTATACACCTCTGTCTGAAAATAAGTGGTGCCGTAGAACCTAGAGTTGTCGATATAGTGTTTCGGGGGGTTGAGCTTTATTCCATCCTGCAGAGTAATTGTATTTTGATTTGTTTGCCGTGGTTCACTTTAGTATTTTTCGTAGACATTCTGTTATTAATAAATAACTTACTATCTTTATACTAAAGCCTGGTTGCGTGTTTACTCGTTTTGCTGCGAAGAATTACCCTATCTTGTATACTCCCTATACTGACCAACTTTTCTTGAGAGAAGTCTGACTGCTCAGCCACAGCTACCAATTGGATCTGTGTGGTACAGACTGCTACCAAGCGGGTTCATCGCAACACCTGTAGTCCTAAATCTTTTGCAGTGGTCCCAGAGGGAACTGCACAGGTTTCCGCCTAACACTGTCCACCACAGCACACACACGAAAGAAAACAATTTTGACCCTGTGCTCCTGTAGACTTCAACTCCTCCTCAATAACCACAAAACCTGATTGGCTAATTCTCGATGTCTTCAGATGTCTGCAACTGTCCGTGGTCTCTGCAGTCCTCTTTCAATGCAAGGCATCCTTAATAAGACTCGGATGGCACGTGCAAGTCTGCGGACTTTTACAGACATCTGCAGACACCATCTACAGGGCAGACCTTCTTCCCTTTTTATTTTTATGCTTGTAACACTCCCTCATTGGCTACTTTTAAACAGTCACACATCCATCCACGAATAACATTCCACAACTCTACATGTAACACTGTCACCTCAGTTGAATGCTTCAGATATACATTTAAAATCTGAGAGTACATGTCTATTTTCATGCTTAGCCTCCTGCATGAAAACATACTGTGAAACTCTCCCAAATTTCAATTTGCAAATTCAACTATATCTACATCTAACAAGACAAGGTTCAGGTATGCTTCTATTTTTTTAAAGTAATTTTCTTCACACCTTTATAAATATGCATAAAGGGTTGCTGCCACTTACCCTATGATATGCACCTCAAATAGCATATGTTCTTTTAAACCACCGATATCAAATGCCAATGTATTGCAACATTCTGCATCTGTTCATATTAACTGGCAAGTACTTGCATGCACTGCTAGCATACTTGACTTCCTCGCACCAACTGCCACTTAACAGTGTTCTACAAATCTTTTGCAACTACATGTCCCTTACTTGTAAAAACAAGTTAGAAATGGTGGAGCTCTGAATGCACATATCCATTGTTTTGATTTTAACAGCATTTTTCCATATGTATAAAAATCATATTTTCCAACCTTTACTATCACATCCCTTATAGTGCCACCATCCTCCACCTGCTCACATTAACTACCACTTAGTAGTAACATACTAATGATTACCAACATTTCCTTTCCTTTACAAAAATATTAACATTTTACCTACACACTGTACATTTCTTATTCAAATACAAAGGAATTTAGGCATTACTAAAACACATCAGCTTTCCTTACATCTAAATATAGAGATTTACCCCCCAAACGACCACATTTCATGTAGTGGCACAATATTACAACTTCATAACAAGTGCCACTTAACACAGTGGCTACAATATTTACAATATTTAGCAAATTCACAAATATGGTACACAAGCATATGTATGTATATATCTTTCCCTTTCAACTAATTCCTACTAAAAACATGCAAACCCAAACACAACACTTTTCCCTACCTAACAAAGGCTAGCCTTTTCCAACCCCTACTATAGCACACCATATACGAACAACATACACTGCTACAACTGCAAAGTTCAACAGTATTACCAATAGGCCACAGTTTGCCCTACTTTTTAAAGACACTCCTGCACATTACAAATCCATTGTACCATGACAAGTGAAGTTTTCAATTTAAAAGCACCAGAACTAAAATTGTTCGACTGCAAAAAAATACATTTTTTCATGCATTTCTACATCAAAGCAAACGTTGATGTACAGCTAATATACAGCCACTAACCTTCAATAGTAGCTCTAGTGCAAACTTTCCCTGTTTGCAAAATGCACTACAATGTATCCTTTTTACACTATATGTACACAACTGTTTTTAAAAATAAGGCACACATTGCCCTACTGCTAATACCGGGCAACATTCGACTTCAAACAGTGCAAAGTTTATGTAATCTCACCCCACATTATAACAACATAGTTAACACACTTTAGCACACCGCACATAACACAACTTTATTTACTGTTTTTTTTCAATATCTCCTCCTACCTCAATAAATAACAACCTTTGCTATTAAACTACTTCACAATTAGCACATATACCAACTAATATTCTTTTACAATTACAGGAATTGAAGATTGACAAACACAGCTGCATAACAAAGAATACTCTTTATGTCCTACAACGTAAGTATATTAATATAGCGTAGATATTGCTCTAATTTAAATAACATACAGTCACTCTTACTCATTCCATTGCAGCATTCACACTATTTCTAATCCTATCTCAACCTTGCTCTTTATTCAATAGACCACCAATTCCTTATTGCCTAACAGCACATCTGTCTCTCATGAACATCCATAATACAATTTAATTTCTTTAATCTTCCATAAACCTATCCACCGCAAGTCCTCAATTCCAATGCAAAAATATTCACACTCATTGCATTCTAAATTACTAACACACATGACCACTCATACACACTCATACACACTCTTCCTCACCCCTTTACAATTACACCCACACAACCCTCATACCTGTACAATAAAACACACCATTACAGCATCCACTGTTTTACTCAACATAGCATAACATTCCCACCTATTAAATCACACCACCACTCCCTTACTAACACCAATACTGCCCAACCCATTCTCCTACCAATACTTTATCACCCATTCCCCATAACATGAATATACTTATTTTATACAACACTACTGATTACAAGGTCATATTTACCCAAAACCATCATACCTATACAACCTTTTAATCTTACAACCCCCCCATCCACACCTATCATCCCACTACACAATCGCATAGCACTGTTTTTCATCCATCTACATGTACAGCCACACACCCATCATTTTTATACAATAACACATGTCTAACCAATCAACATTTTTCAAACACAGGATTTCTTTTTTTCCAACAGACAAAATAGAATGCCTACTAAAAACTCCATAGAAAACAATGAAAATCCAGAGCAGATAGAAATAGGAGCCATATAGTCATCCACCCCTCAAACAATTTATAGAAAACATTCTAACAGAACAGCTAGTGACGCAGCAAAAAAAAGTCAGCGGTACAAAATGTAAGCTCCCACATTCAAAAAATAAAACACATCAAACTAGATCTAAAAATGTGCCTAACACATGTATTTACCAATGTTAACACATCCACAGAATAACATTCCAGAAACTACATTTTACAAAAAAAATTGTACCGCAGAGTTCTTAGCAATCGCATATAAAATCGAAGTAGTCACATTCTATGCTTAAAAACTACTGCAGAAAACGAATTCTTGAAGCTCTGATTGACAGCACATTTAAACTGAAGAAAACATTATTTATATAGATTTGAAACAGAATGAAACTACTATCTAAATGAATCAATAAAATACAAAAATGACTTCTAAACATGTGCAATATCAATATAAATACCTTTTCTAGCTTCTGTGAAGGTGAATGGTTTCACGCAAGCAGCACAGATCCATATTTCAATGAAGAGGCTTATAAAAAGAACAAATAACCCAATTGTCTTAGACAATAATGGGCAAGTCTATAAAGTGGTAGCAGACACCATTATGGCAAAAGAAACCTTTATAGAAAAAACTTCCCAAACAAATTTTCAACAAAATGTTCCCCATTGTCCAAACAAGCCGTCCAGCATATAAACGCACCGGCAGCTCAATATGTAACAGACGCCGAGATTTGTTCATATGTTTACGACAATTCCTCAATCACTATGTGAAACTAAAAGACAAAAGTAGATACAAACTTTACAAACCATGGACACCTGCCCCATACACACACCGGACTGAGAGGACATTAATTGGCCTGCATTTCTGTAACTGCTTGCAAAAGCACCTTCCACCATATCAAAATGTTAGAAACACAACATTCTTCTATGCAAAACCTTGTCCATAGAGTGTACTACGCAAAAAGTCCTGCTCTGGAATGACAAAAATCAAAGAACTTTCTTCTCCATGGAACAGCCGAAGAACTCCTTTGAGAAAAAGAACACATGCAAAGTAAACATTTTGGAATTGAGGTTGGCTTACAAAATTAATTTACTTTAGAAAACATAAGCGAAACCCTCACAAACACCAACATACCTAAAAACACATACAAAAAAGAAATAGAAACATTTCAAAACACATCTAATGTAATGCCAGACAAAGTATGTGCCTGTTGTAACATGACTTTTTATAAAAATGTATAAAATAGTAGCTATGGTCTACAAAATACAGGACAATATAGAATCACAATGGTTCCAATTAGCTTTATATCTAACAGCAGAAAATAAATACAAAATAACTGACTGCTCAATAGTTTGCATACACTGCAATACAAAGCTTGACTATAGACAAATGCCATCACATGCTATCACTATTAACTTAACTTGTATGAGAGCCTCATAATTCAAACCTTACTCTCATTTCAAGCTATCATACACCTTCGACCAAAAATTGCCAAATTGCCTCCTTCCGAATTACTCAAAAGCATGTGTGGCAAAGTAATATATTTGCCATTAGATCTTAAACAAAATGTAGAAACTCTAGGAGTAGGATGGCCAATAGAACAACCTTTGATTGTACTAGTTAATGGAGAACCACCAAAAGACAAACAAATTTGCCAACAACTAGTTGACTTAAACAAAGTTAGACACTCCCTAGAATATCTAAAATGATATGATATGATATGACAGTTATAGCACGCCTATAAACCCTTGTTTCAAGGCACTGCGAGGCAAGGGAGGGGAACAAAGAGAGGACAGGACAACAATCTTACTAGGCCAAGTGACATTGAAATTGCGCAAGTGCAGGGGAGAGGGATGGGGAAAAGTGCCAAGGGAAGGGGGGTAGGAGCAAGTGCTAGACATCGGATCAAGAGATCAAAAAAACAAGAAGTGCTGCCAGCAGATGGCAGTGCAGGGGATTAGTGTGGACAACAAGTGTTAGAAAGTGCAGGTAGGGGGACTGTAGTGTTTCAGATACATCCCCAAATGCAGGGTTGCCAGGAGGTAGTACAGGCGAGCAACTGGGGAGGCAGGGACCTGGGCCTGTGGTTCGCAGGGTAGCCAGGCAACCAGTGCAGAATCAGAAAACAAAGAAAACAATGAATACTACAGATATATAAACATAGAAGAAAACCTAAAATAAACCACCCAAATAATTGAAGATTCAACACAATTTGTCCCATATGAACGTGTGGATCTTGTTACTGCAGCCAAAATTTTAGACCAGAATACAATTCACACACTAAATTCCAAAAACACCATAGAAGATACATTAGAAACATATCAAATGTCTCAAGCCAAAGGATCTCCAATGAGCATATGGGAGGAAAGTGTAAAAGCATATTCTTATCCTCTACTCTTTCCTACAGGAAAAGGAGGAAGATATGATGAAAGAACAACACAAAGTAGTGCATCAGAATATTGTTCTTTACAAATGTATTTTGAAGACCTGAGATTTAGACAAAACGTATAATACATTTTCCACCACCTCTTCGAAAGTGAACTAGCAACTCTATATAATGCAGTTGCACATACATTAAAAACAGGTTCTCTTTTGTTAAAGATATCAGCTACTCAACTGCATGGTGTGTTACTTTAAGTTGAACAGAATATACACGGGATGACTTGTATGACTTCTTATAAAGCAAGCCAAAATCAAGAAGGAATAGACATAAAAACACAATGAGAACTCTTTTCTCTCGACCCTAGATACTTTCACCACCGCTTCATTGCCATGCTGCACTTCATCTGCAATAAAACTACTCCTCCACTGTACAACACTTCTTTTGGCATATCCACATGATTTTGTAGATAAAGAATGTTCCCAATTTTAGTCACAGCAGTGATGCTACAGGTTTTCAGTTTATTTAAAAATGCATAACCTGTGACATCCCTTTGGAACCACACATAGTGACCTATGTACACAAATCTTATGCTTCCAAAAACATAATTGTGGTAAATATTGCCGACATCAATATATAAACAAAGGTAAACACTACATGAAATGTCACTTTGGCTTCCCTAGACCAGATTCCACCAAAGGACAGGTAGATAGCTTGATATCTTCTGTTAGACACAGTGTAAAAGGGAAATCCTCTAAACAAAATACAACATTAAAACAGATGAAACATTCAAGTACATCAATGATTACAATGCAATCATTGCCCTTTTGTGGAATGCAAATATAGACATTCAATTAATTGCAGACAATTTAACTGAAGTTGCAAGATATGTCACAGGCTATCACACCAAAGCTGAGAAGGCATAGCTAAAAGAGCTTTGGGATGATATTGTCGGGAAAGTGGTTGACCCTGTCTCACCCCCCTAAGCACTTTAGAGTAAGATGAGAGGCATTCAAAACACTATGATGGTCCAGGTGGGAGGGGGGACAGTGGTATGATCCCACTCCAATATAATCAACCCACTTAGTATAGGCCAAGGAGTGAGCAAGACTGCCGTTTTGTGTAGATGTTAGTGCATTCTGTGTCAGATGTTACTGACCATAGTTTGGAGACAGGGCCTGTGCGACAAATGCAGCATTTCATGAACTAAGCCCTAATTGTGAGACGAGGGAAACCTAAGTACAACTCAGCCCCCCAACCACCATAAAGTTCACTCATTGTTCTAACAGAGTTGTAAAGATGTTTTTTTATTCGCAAGGAATTTGCCTTACAAGGCCGCGATCATAGACCGGTGCCTGGTACGAATGTTATCTCACACTGGCCAAAGCATGACTGGGCCCATCCCCAGGAGACCACAAGTTATAGCCCATATAACTGACTAAAGCTCAAGATCCATGAATTCCATGGCACCAGGTGCCCTTTGACGACCAATCCCAAAGTAACAAGTCCTGAAATGTTTGAAGAGGCCAGACAGCGCACATCGTTCAGTGACTATCGTATGATTTGTATTGTGAGGTGCTGGGAGGGATACATTATAGTTCAAAATGAGGGCGGAGACCTTGGAGCCAGATGACATGGAAGGGAGTGAGTAAAATGTGTGTGTGCAGGTTAGAGTGCCATCTCCTTTGTGCCCGTTTTAAGGCCTGTCAGGTGCACAGTAGAATGATAAAGTAGCATTGTGTTATGAGTGTAGTTAATTTGCTCTTTGGCCATCAACGTGGGAAGAAGCTGATCACCTCAGCACCCACGTGATGGAAGGTGGACGGACTGGGCTGGAACCAATAACCTGGAATCTCTTATGGAGCAGGCTGATCATGTATAGGTGATCACCAACTAGCCGTGCGAGTTTCTACTGTATATGTTGCATCATTAATGACAATGTTTTTCTTTATAAGTTTCTGCTTGTACTACTTTTCGGCAGAACATTCTTAGCAGCAGAGTTCTTTGCTGTTGCTCTCATCTACGTGTGAGATTAAAACGTGTTATCCTTACAAGATAGACTTGGGCCTTTCTTCCCAAGCGGTTTGTATTCTCAGCGTTCAGGGACTTGCCTTCATTATATAATCTGACAAAACCCTGTCACAAAAATCGTACAGCTTGCTATCAAAATGCTATCACAAAGAGAATGCGGGTCCTACGAAGCTGCAGACTGTTTAACAAGTACACCCTTATATGGGACATCTGAAAACATTGTTTCGCTGAACGATGATCAAGGTTCATCACAAACAGGGTACTCAAATCCTACCAAGAGATAGAAACAATAGCCACAAATGATCCCAACAGCCAAGGCATTTAAAAAAAACAATGTAATTGAAACATACAATCCAAAAAGAAGTACAGATTTGTAAAACATGTGCCTGTACGACAAAGCCCAAAACAACATATAGAAAAACAATGTTATGTGAGACAAGTCAACTGACAAATGTTCAGTCTCAGATTTTGAAGGAAGTCTAATAAAACCTACCAGGCAAGTAAAGTTATTGTTTACATTTCCACAACATAGAACACTTTATTACATGGCCCTAATGCAACTTTTCAAACCATGAAGAAAAGAAACAGAATGATTAGGTGACATGACACATTTGAAGCTGCATTCAAGGCCAATGAAAGCAGTATACAAAATATCAATTTTGACAATAGAAACAAATGTTTGACAATGAATACCAGCAAGAGGAAGACAATGAAACTCTACTAGATAAAGAGACTCCTGAATGTAGTCAACCTTATCTTACAGGAAGCCAATAACCACTTGGAGAAACACTCATTCAAAATGAAGCAGAACTAGCCATGACTGTAGTAGAAAACAACATGTATCAATCTAAACAATCTTAATAAGATTTGTCAGTGCTCAAATGACAACTAAATGATAAACGACTCACCATTTGCTTAGATATCACTGAATAAATTGAACATGGACTTAAACATGAAAGTAAAACCTGTAGTTGTACACATTATAAACCTCTGCTATTGTATGTAAGTGGGGAAGCTGGTTCTGGAAAGACCTCCTTTATAATAATGATCATTACATTTCTACAAGACTTAACAAATAACATTTCAGCAGTTGTAACAGACCCCACAGGTCTAGCTACCAACAACATAGGAGGTGTCACTTTACACCGACTACTTCTCCTACCAGTTGAACAACAGCACTAATTATAATGCTACCAATTGTCAGCAGAAGCTGCTACTGAAGTACACAGATTTCTGCAACAAATGATACTTCTTCTGATGATCAAATAAGCATGGTCTCCAACCTCATGCTTGCTTTAATTCATCTCAGAAAGCAGGAAGTCCTAAAAAACTACTACAAACAACTGTTTGAGGGAAAACACATTATTATTTTTGGAGTCCTCCTACAGTTGACATCAGTAAAAGGTCAATAATGTTCAAAACATTAGGACAGAAACAATTCCTTAATACACTCAGCAGCATTGGGAATGTAAATCTCGGGCAACTCTTCTCTACAGAGAACTAATTCAAAACAATTGTCTGTCTGCAGATCCAACCTACGCTAACATTTAAAAATCATTACTACTGGTCTGCTTACTTAAGATGCTAAATCCATCTTAAAAACTGCAGTAATCCATGAGCTGTGTGGTCACAAGACCTCTGCCCCTGAAGTCATGGAACAATTAACTCAGCAAAATCGGAAATACATGTGCTAAATACCAACGCTTCCAAGCTGTAGCCAATTAGAGGATGCAATGTTGTAAAAAGAAATGCAACCCGTAGTGCATATCACCTCCACAGACAAACTACAAGTGAACAGTGTGCCATTCCGTATGTGTCAATAAGCAACAGCACGACTAAATAGCTCTGCAAAATATATCTCCAACATAGCTGAATTAGAAAAACTGTTAACTCTTTGTCTAAACTGCAAAGTAATTCTAAAATGTAACCTTGACATAAAATTTGTTATAGATTTTGGCTTCCAAAAAGATTCACATGACAACAACATTCAGTTTGTAAACATTCACTTTGACAAACTTGCAGAACTTAAAATAATAGGCTGCACAATAGCATGTTTCCTTCTTTTCAAAAACATGTGTGTATGCAGAGAACAATTCTCTCTGTCTCGTGCATATGTTGTCACTATTCAAATGTCAAAAGGTCTCACTCTAGACCAATCATTGATCGACATTGGCAGCACAGTCTTCAAAGAAGGTATGAGTTACATAGGACTTTCATGTTTCTGTACCATCAATGGTCTATTCCTAGTTAATGCTGACATTCCTTCATTCCTAGAATATAGCAGGCTACGTGCACTGTACACTCCCATTTACATATGTACCCTCTACCTCAAAAACATAGACAAAAAAGAAAACTAACAAAAACAGAATCAATACCAGATATACCTACAATACCAATAAAAACTCAAATAAAAACTGCTGGTCCATCAAACTATACAAGCACAAAACTCTCTAGTCCAAAACCAACTGCATGTCCATCAAAAGACACAGAGACAAATATCTCTTGTCAAAAGACAACCACAGACCCATCAAAGGATATAGAGGCACAAATCTCTGGTCCATTTAAATTCAGCAAAAGAACTGGAGTAAATTGCTGTGCAAATGTAGCAAACAATCTTCTCTTCCAATTTTCACCAATTATTCACAACATTATTTAAACGGCTCAGACCAGTTGTGTTTGCAAATGCTTGTCCTTTATAGAAATGCCACAAATAATCCTGACAGCACCTACAGTTTCTCGGGTATAAGGCAAGAATTGGACTGTTGTACATGAATGGTAACATTCACCATAAACACACAGGAAGATCCACACAATGTCCTAATGTACTTACTATAAGTACTAGAAACCAAAAACAAAACATCCCTGTAAATGAAATCTTCCAGTTTTCATACACGTGGAAACATACATGCACTCTCTGCAACCAAGTTTCACAAGAGCACCTCCATACTGAACGATTTGTGTATGTATACATACAAAATTCGGAAAGAATTCCATTTCACCACCTTCTGCAGAATGCAAATCATGGCATATTATGCTTGTTTTGCAATTCAGACATTTTCTCCAGAATACACATACATTCACATGGCCAATATGTCAGACTAATGCGTCTAAGATACAATGCAGGTGGTACCTAAAATAACTGTAACCTCACTCGCTTTACACAGTGCCAGGTATCTCTTGGCAAGAAAACCTTCACAACCGTATGCATAATCTACTGCAGTGCTGCCACAACCACTTCAGGCCACTATACTTCAAATGTCAATAAATGTAGTAGTAAGTGTCAATGTAATACAGTCTAGGTGTAAGCGTGCACCACTATTGATAGGTTCAGTATTCTCAATGAATTGATGGTTGTTCTGATTAATGTCAAAATTTGTGGAACCTGTGGAAAATGTCTCTGAATGGGGCATTCAAGAAAACAACATAACTGTGGACCTTGGCTTGTAAAATCCAGCAGTGCGGTTTGCACACCCTTCATCTAGCTTAAAGCCAGAGAAATATTTGTTAACGAT
Source organism: Ambystoma mexicanum (assembly GCF_040938575.1). NCBI lineage: Eukaryota > Metazoa > Chordata > Amphibia > Caudata > Ambystomatidae > Ambystoma > Ambystoma mexicanum. Next base: position 811,814,106 of record NC_090932.1, read on the forward strand.
GTTGGTAGTTTTGTTGCATTAGTTGGCTGAAGAAAGGAACTAACTACACACTTTAGTTGAGACAAAACAATGTTGTATTCAATGTGCTGACCACTATACTGCAGCCAATACCAAATTGCTACAATGCCTATGCAGTTCAAACATGTAGTCCATCATCAGGGCATATAGCTGTCCATGTCATGTAGGAAGCCATCGGGAACCCAAATAATTAGTGGAGCAAGGGCAACCCTGTGCTGATAACAGAAAAATACATACATTGTAAAAAGTGTGAGTTAGTGACAAGTGTACAATGCATGTAGTGATTTTATCCAGCCACCGGCATTACAAATGTGCGTCCTGATTCACAGAGGCATTTCATAATGGCACAATCCCATTGGAACCTGTTCTGTGAATCAGGCCCCATGCGATAAGCATCATGGTTGCAAAGTAACAGTGCATCGTCAAATATCAATGATGCCATGGTCCAATTTCGAACATTTTCACATGTCAGGGACATCAATAAATCAAAACAAGGAGGAAAAAGGAAAAGGAAAGGAAAAGAGAAGAGGGAAAAATGAACAGATCGGAATGAGACAATTAATTAAATCCATGTCAAAGCTATAGCTGACCAGTAATACAATGCCCCACAAACATATCTAACGTCTCTCAATTAAACACAATTTTGAAAATTCCATCTATCTAGCACATAGAATGCTTGTGGTGGTCAGAGTGTCTCAACATGTAGATAACATCATCTGCTGCCCATCAAGCTCTGCACCCTGCAGAGTGTACATTACAATGAGAGCAATAAGTGATCCAAAGTGTGTGTCGCGACCAACTGCATATAATGCTTTAAATAAGGTAACATAAGGCCACAATGTCATATCTACAGTGCACACTGCACCCAAAACGTATGGCCCAACCTAGGTCCGATGTTATCTTACTTGCGATAGCAGTGAGAATGTGTTGCTCCGACTCGCCTACTCATTTGTGCCTATCCCATCTCATGCTTTAAGTGTAGTTAGTGGCAGGTCACATGAGCGCACACGTGATAGCGAAGATGGGTAGGTAGTAGCCACAAGGTCCCTGAGCGGATGTCCACTGCGGTGCCTGCACCATATGTTTTTGAGTGCCTGCACGGTCTGATAAGGATAGTACATAGTACATGCTATTTATCTGCAGAATTTCACAGTAATGGATGTACTTGTATGAGTGCCTATAACGGGCAAAACAGGTTGCTTAGAGTGCAATTGCCAGAAAACCCATGTAGGACTTGATCAATGTCATGCCAAATCAACTACTGAGGTATCTGGGCCAATCTATTTGTGTCTTATATATATAGAGTGGTAAGTCTATTCGTGCATCATCTGAAAAGTACCAGTGTCCGCAACGTTATTGCCAACTCAGGTGCTTCGTGAAGAGCCTGATGGTACAAGTACAGTACAGTAGAACCGGTGCCAGTAGTAGTATCTACCCATGTGGGTGTAGGATAACCAGTAGGCCACCTAACGTGTCATAGAAAGAGCATGCATTATATCTATCATATCTGTGGATAATAGAAATAATTTTTACGCTGTGTGTGATGATGGTATCTAGCTAGCAACCAATGACTACAACAATGATAATGTGGTATGTCAAGCTCAACAGAATCTGCATGCCAGGAATAGGCAGCTCATTAGCAAAACATGCATGGTAGATTGTGTGTAGACAACGACCATCACAATGGGCCTCATTACACGGAAGGTGGTAACCATGGCGCTATTAGTGCCATGGTTGCCGCCGGTAATTTACCGATTCCGTCATGGTGGATGGCGGAATTACCTCCCCATTCCAAGGTTGGCGGGGCGCTAATTCCCCATTCACCATTGGCCCTTCCCCATTCCCATTTGAGCCCCCATAGGGCTCAATGGGAATGGGGAAGGCGGTAATTACGGTACCACAAATTGCGGTACCGTAATTACCTCCAATGTCCCTTTGCGGAAGGCTTGTAGTAAGGCGGTAAGGGATTACCGGTACCCTTACCGGTACTGGTAATTCCTTACCGCCATCCGTGTAATGAGGCCCAATATGTATTAAAAAGTCAAAGATGCATCTCACAGAAAATAGTGTAGGTTCAATACTTCATTCATTCTGCTGGGTGCTAAGGACTCACGCCTGTGCATCCAGAATGTCTCTCTCTGCACTCTTTTCTTTGCAATGTCTCCTCGATATCCTTTGTAACATATCATTTCTAGCACCTGAAATCTCATTTGCACTATGGTGTGCCCTTTCTCATGGAAATGGCGGGCTACGAAATAATTTTCATTCTTGGTGCGTATGTCCGACCTGTGTTATATCCATCATATTTTTGCTCATCTCTTGGTTTCTCCAACAAAGTAAATTCTGCAGGGACACCTAATACAGTAAATAACATTCTCTGAGTATGATGTGTTCACCTGTGCATGGATGAAAAACCACAGGGCCTTTTTTTATGTTATTGCAGTTCCCACAATTCAAACAAGGACCTTTACTGGCAATACCTGTACTGGTATTGTCAGGTTTGTGATCCCTGGTGTTCACTAGCATGAATGGGAGACAGTCCACAGTTCTGGATGCCGTGTGTTTTCCTAGTTTTATATATCTCATAACAAACTAAGAAAACACACAGCATCGGCATTACTTTTTTTTTTTAAAAACGTGCTAATGTTACTCCTTGGAAGTATTTCACTTAGAGACCATTCTTTTGCCTTTTGCCGAATTGCATTCTGGTATTTGTAGTTTGCCAGTAAAGATGGGGGGAATAATGCCACAATTGTACATATTTTACCTACCATCGAATGAAAATGATGTATATATTTGAGTTAGAATATATGTGTACTTTTCAAAGCAGAATACGGCAAGTAAGTCATGAGTGTTTGCCCACGATGTGGCAACAGAGTTTGCAATCCTGCACACTGTTATTTGCCCCTTATAGTTTTTTAAAAAATGGCCAAAAAGTAAGTCCGGGGATACATCTGGGCCAATCAGGGGGCAGGGTGATGTCCGCGGCCACTGTACGCACCTAAATGGATGCTCAAAACTGTGCGGTGCACCCTATTTCTTTAACGGTTGCCATGTTTGATCCGCAGACAGCTGAGTGTGCAGTTGCTTTTGGTGTCCGTGGAGATCATTTGGATTGCAGGGGGTTCAGTGCGAGTTTTGTTATTTGAAGGTGTATTGTACATACATGTTACATGGTTTAATTTGATTTTGGTGGTGGTGGTCAGTAGCAAGATTCTTGGTGGCATGGCCGTAGGCTTTTTGAAACATAGAGCGGGAGGCATGTGTCTCTCTTCAGCTGGAGCCTCTCTTTGGAACACCCTTCCAACGCCTCTTATGCTTGAGCTGGGCTTTCTTAAGTTCTGGAAACTTCTGATAACTCTGCTTTTCTTTTTTTATTGTACTTAATCTCGTACCTGCTAACTCATAATACATTTTCCACCTGATTCAGAAACGTATGCACAAAATGCAATTCACAGGTTCAAATCTACAACTCAAAGTTCCTTCATTTTGAGGACAGTTCTAACAGCTCCATTGAGTTCAGTAAAAATACAACTTATTTCTAGCAGTACTACGAAAATCCAGCGCTGACACGTGCTAAGTATAAACACGCATTGCCAACAGATTTTGTTCTCTTTTTTAAATAATACTCAAATACATTTCCTAGATTTTTGGCTACATGAGGAGGGTTGCTGTATACCAGTGTACATACCTGGCAACTCTTCCGCTTTTGGCAGGTGTCTTGTTAGGGAGAATTCTCTGTTTATGCTGAATTTCCTAACCTAGTGAGTCCCCCAGCAGCTTTGCTGGATTTCTGGAGTTTGTTTTTTCCATCCTGCCAAGAGTGATACTCTTTTTCTCCCACTCTTGGACATGAATGTGTGTAATTCCTTTGGATGTCAATGTGTTCTATGGGCTATGGGGTCTTTTACTCCATAGGTTCTCATATGTTTTTCTATGTGTGTTACACCGCACCCTACGTGCCGTAACAATGGGGCGTCCTAGCGGACCTCCATCATAGACTCCATACCCGGGGACTGACTACTGTCTCCCCGGGCATGTAAAGTCACCATTGGCTTTACTAGACCTAAATTTACTAACAGAACTAGTACAAACCATCCTATTGTGGACGTACTAGTAGAGGTAATTCGATTACTCCTGGGTCTGTTATTCGAGGGGGCACTGTCCCGTCCCCCCTCGTCGAGTTTTGGCTGGTGGCAGTGGAAACTACATGTTATATACGACCCCGAAAATAACCCTATGGGATTCTTCCCATTGTTGGAGATTGATACCTTTTTCCTCATTAATCTCTAACATACCATCGGTTTACTTATCTTAAATAAGTCTATCGGATGGTATTTTCTGCCAGAACTCGGTTTTTAAAATGGCGTCTGTGTTCGTCTCTGTGACTCCTAAACCAAAGGTTGAGCCCTTTGTTCCACTTTTGGCGGGCTTCTGTACAGAGGCTCTCCAAAGTGGTGCCATTCTGTCTGGGTTTCCACAGGGATGTGGGAGGGGGTTTAGGCACCGTGGACCGAGTTGCCTTGCCAACTCCAGTCGCACTCTGGTGTGATTGGCCCAAGTGGTGAGCCTCCCCGCTCACCACTTAGCGTGTTTTGAGTGACAGCTAGGCTGAATGAATGGGGGTTTTCTGCATAAAAGCAGGGCTTTTGGGACTGGATCTTGAGAAGTCACCACAGGACCTAAGAATCCGACGAGGGTAAAGCTGAGCCGACCTGCAACGACGACACCTCCGGAGCCCTGCTGAACCGACTCACCACTTCCCGAAGACAGAGGAGATCTCCCTGCCGGAGAGTCCCTTCCCCTGACTGGTGGGAACAACCAGTCCACTTTGCTTTTTCTTCGCTCCAGGGTGCAGTGGTCGAATTGCCCGTGCAGAGCACCTCTGCAACCGGATAGCCACTACCCCTGTACCGCGACCAAAACGTGGTGCCTTGTGATGGAGCACTCCGCGGCTGGTCTCTTCCCTGGTGGTGCAACGATCTTCAACTTTCCTTCGACGACGAGATGATCTCTTCTCTTGGCAAAGACCCGACGTGCATCCACCACCAGGAACAACTGCCCTCCAGAGCTGTCTCTCCACAAACAAGGTACTGTGTCCGCCTGGTTTCCCTTGTTGCTGGATAGAGTGGGGTGTCTTAATCCTCGCCTCTCCATAGGGTCGCCTCCAAGCTTTCTTTAACGTGTTGTTCTGAACTGATCCAATCTGCCATAACAATTTGCTACAAAGACTCGAACGCATTTCCACGAAGATACTTTTTGGGACATTTCGCCTTGCCTCTCTCCGAGTGGGCCTGGCCTCTGAGCTTTTGGAATCTACCGTGGTTCTTGTCTTCTTGCCTTGCACCTTTGTTCTTACAAGTATTTGTATCGAGTTGATTTCTTAACCCGCCTTTTCTCTCCCGTCCTAACGAATACTAGAGTGCCATCTTGGTTAAAGCATACACCTCTGTCTGCAAATAAGTGATGCCGTTGAACCTAGACTTGTTGAACTATTGTTAGTGGGATTGATCTTTTTCTGATAGTAATTGCGATTGAAGTTGTTTTGCCATATTAGTGCCTGAGTGTTTTACATAGATGTGTCGTTATAAATAAATACCTTTATATCTTTACACCGAAGACTTGTTGCATGTTTGCTTGTCTTACTGTGTAGAATTGCCCTATCTTGTATACTCCACATACTGTCTAACTCTTCTTGAGGGAAGTCTGACTGCTCAGCCACAGCTACCAAGTGAATCTGTGTGGTACAGACTGCTACCAAGTGGGTTTACTGCCAAACACCTGTAGTCCTAAATCTTTTGCAGTGGTCCCAGAGGGAACTGCACAGGTTTCCGCCTAACATGTCTCCAGCCCTATAATCAAATCACGCACACACCAATCCCCTTCCCCACCCCTAGGCGTCAATGGAGCTCCTACCCACCTTAACAAAATCCTCTTTTACACCTACATTGGCAACTCAAAAGTTTAACAGATATGAGTGTAGCATCCCTGTTCTCCACTGGCAATACCTCCATTCCCAAACCTGCTAACCATTGCCAAACATTGACATCTACTTATGAGGTGCTTCCCCTATTCAAATTAATTGCCGTCTACTGACCGTGTATTGGCCAAATGTTCAGGTTTACCTTAAACTTCCTATGCATTTGTATTATTGCAATGAACTTTTGGCAACTCCTCCAGTTATTGCCCATTGCAAATGACTGCCATCAAAATCACAGAGATTGCCATAGCTTGGGTAGGTACTTAACATACTTCCAAATATTGACATCGATGCAGATACTTGTTCTGTTTCCATTGACTGCCCAGGTATTCTGTCCTAATTACACGTTTTTTTTCTATCAATTGTCCACGCTTTTACCACTGTCAAAGGCGGCCCTCAATTTGCCAGGTACACAAACCATTGTTAAGGATTACTATGTACATTACCCAGACAGATGCCAAAGTATTTGGCTATAGCTGGATACACTGGAAAGCAACAGGGCAGTGGTCTGTTGTCTCTGTTTATCCAATGACGTTATCAGCTCCTCACACCTGTAGCAGTGGGAGTGATGGCTACTGATGGGCCCTCACATTAGTGGTGCCCGTAGAGGAGCAATGCCTAGGGTAAGCATGCATATGTCTCACTTGCCTGTGTAGAACCTTGTCTAAGATGCTTTCATCGTTCCCACCTACCATTTGCAGGAGATAACTCTCAGCAACACCGCAACGACTTTTAATGACAGAGTCTGGCTAGATCCTGATCGCCACATAAGATAGTTGAGAGTGAAGACAGGCTGCAAACCTGTCCCATTGCAATGACACTCTAAAAGGGATTAGCCGTCTACTGTCTGTGCTCCAAGGAGGCATGGATGTGACCTGCAGCAGACAGGCACATACAAGAACAATGATGCACTGTCTAAGGCATGCCTCTGGTCATATCTCCATATTTACCAATGGCTTTTCTCCCGCCGGGTGGCATCACATAACAGAGTGAAAACTAAAAGTGAGTTTGTATAATGATGTGTGTATACAAATCAAAATGAGGTAGATAGATTTTGAAGTCACCTCAGTTCCATTTAATAACTACTATTGTATCCTTTACCATTCCTTAAACACCACAAATATGAAGAAACATACTTGACACACGTGTTTTCGGTAGCACTGTGCTATTAAAAAAAGTGTAAACCAGAAGTTGTCGTCTACTGCCTGAGCTGATGAACTACGGTCCAAAAAATAGATTAAGGCCCTTGGCCAAAAGCATTGCCAGTCTGGAGAAATTACAACATGTCAATATTCATTCAATTGTTCATCTTTGAAAAGCCTGTTCAGTATAAACTCCCTATGACATGATTAATGCCATTGCAAATGAGCTTCTGTGATCTGGTCTTACATGGACCTCACACGCCATACTGGATAGTCTACAATCTACCTACAATGTAGACGGCAAAGTCACCTGCTGCTCTTTGGTGCTAGATGTGTTTTATGAAAAAATCCTGCAAAATAGATACATGTTCTTGCCGTTTAGCAAGGTTTCCGAACTTGTATGCAGCATTTATTACATGCATTAGCACTTTATCTTTTATTTCTATAGTATGGGAACGATTCATCTCTTCAGGTGCCCTTCTCATAACGCTTCTCTGGTCTCCATCAATCCTATTACACCCACAGCCCTTTGAGGTCATGCAATTATGTGGCATCATTTTTGATCCCTTCCCATGAGATAGCTATTAAGAGAGACACACATAGTTCAGCCCAGCAATCAGCTTTCCTTTTATTGGGACTATGAGCTTGAGATGCAGTGATGAAGGGCAAGTGGGTGAATGGCAGAAATTAAAAGACAAGGCCATTGCTGATAGCACTGGAGCCCACTTTAATATGTCGCAGCTCACACATAAAAGAAGGAGGTTTTAAGGCACAGTGCAGACTGGATAGGAACTGCATCATAGGTTTGATTTTTAATGAGGCAATGTGTGTCACTTAGACACTAGACTAGAATATGCCATTATGTTCACGGATCATCAAGAGTATCACTGCTGCATGGACAAGAGCACCATTATTTTAACAACTATTATTGAAAACTTGGTAATGGAGCCCCAGGGAAAGCAATATGTCGTTTTCCACTTGACTCTGAAACCGAAAATTGTATAGCCCTTGCCAAACGATTTATTTAAGAAAAAGATAATACCAACATAATTTATAACACTAAAATAAATAACTTTCATTGAATGGTGGTTCACAAATAACCTCTCAACCTTCAAAGGAAAACAGTAATCTAACCAGCATGAGTCGTACAGCCTCAGTCCTTGAGTTTTACTTTCTTTGAATACTTTCAATTGGTAAATATTACTTAGGAAATATGCCCTGAAACTGCCAGCCATTACCTAATGCGGTAATGGCACGCAGTCTAGGGGCATATTGCCATTAGTTCCCCGGCCTGTTAAACCGGGCTACTAATGTTTTTTTTTTCCAGCTACGAGCCGCGTTGCGTACAGCAGCCGAAAAAAAGTAAAAGCGTTTAAAAAAAATGCCCGCCATGGACAGAAAACATAATCTTTTTTCTCTTTCCATGGTGGTCATAGTAAACAAAGAAAATGGCCACCATGGAAGGGGATAAGGGACTACCTGTAGTCCCTTCTCCTTTTCCATGCAGCCGTTGAAGAAACTTGAAAAAAAGTAAACAAACAAAATGGCCACCATGGAAAGGGTAGTCACTTCTCCCTTTCCATGGTGGCCATTCTGGAATAAAAATGCTGTCGGAGATGGGAGCGAGCTACACGCTGTTGTCTGCTCAGGATTACCATGCAGTAAGGCTCGAAATCCAGCCAACCACAGGTAAGCCTTTTTCTTTTGTTTTCCGCACTGGGTACTTAACGTAACTTCAAGCACTGAGACATCTAAGGGAACAGATTAAACCAGATGTCTTGTTTGAGCTGATGAATGACAAAGCATTGAAGCATGACTTAAAGAGTTCATAGTTTAAAAGCAAGTTACCCCATGCCGTTATCAAAGTGACATTTAATAAGGTTATTTCACATGTAATTTATAAGTAGGTGACAGCGTAGGTGTTATTTCATAATGTGCTCACTTGGGGTGTTTATCTCGGGCTCATGTAGTCTACCTTCTGAACGTGTCCGGGAATGGTGCTGACAAGGGTGTTGCTAGGTCTGGAAAACACCCGGGGCTACGCTAATGTCGGAGCTGTCAGGACTGGAGGCTAGCCAGCCTTTTGGCTGTAGCTCCTGAGATTCTATCCGGGGCTACAACCAAAAGATCAGGGGCTATATCCCCCTTAGCCCCCCCCCCAGGACCGCCTATGGGTGCTGAGCAGTGAGTGGCTGATGCAGTCTTCAGGTGTTTTAGACAGGGTGGAATGAGTGTTAAGATGTTAGACTTCATTTTTTATGTGAAACGGTGCTCAGGGTGCATTGAGGAATTGAAGGCTATGCTGGCTGTTTTCCGTTGTATTATTGACGGAATAGGCAGAGGAACAAAAAAGAATGGAGTCCTCTGCGACATCCAAAGAAGACATTTCAAAAAATAGGATGATTCATGAAATTTTTTTGCGCAGTGACTTTGCAGTGCAGACAAACACCCTGATGCACAGAGTGATGCAACATGTATTTTTGCAATGCAAAGTGATATGCACCACTTTTGCACCAATGCCAAGTCCCAGTGAGTCCAGTAATGGTCCGAGGATGAAGACAGGGGTGGGGAGGGGGTTTAGGCACCCTAGACCGAGTTGCCTTGCCAACTCCGGTCGCACTCTGGTGTGATTGGCCCAAGTGGTGAGCCTCCCCGCTCACCACTTAACGTGTTTTGAGTGACAGCTAGGCTGAATGAATGGGGGTTTTCTGCATAAAAGCAGGGCGTTTGGGGCTGGATCTTGAGAAGTCACCACAGGACCTAAGAATCTGACGAGGGTAAAGCTGAGCCGACCTGCAACGACGACACCTCCGGAGCCCTGCTGAACCGACTCACCACTTCCCGAAGACAGAGGAGATCTCCCTGCCGGAGAGTCTCTTCCCCTGACTGGTGGGAACAACCAGTCCACTTTGCTTTTTCTTCGCTCCAGGACGCAGTGGTCGAATTGCCCGTGCAGAGCACCTCTGCAACCGGATAGCCACTACCCCTGTACCGCGACCAAAAGGTGGTGCCTTGTGACGGAGCACTCCGCGGCTGGTCTCTTCCCTGGTGGTGCAACGATCTTCAACTTTCCTTCGACGACGAGATCATCTCTTCTCTTGGCAAAGACCGGACGTGCATCCACCACCAGGAACAACTGCCCTCCGGAGCTGTCTCTCCACAAACAAGGTACTGTGTCCGCCTGGCTTCCCTTGTTGCTGGATAGAGTGGGGTGTCTTAATCCTCGCCTCTCCATAGGGTCGCCTCCAAGCTTTCTTTAACGTGTTGTTCTGAACTGATCCAATCTGCCATAACAATTTGCTACAAAGACTCGAACGCATTTCCACAAAGATACTTTTTGGGACATTTCGCCTTGCCTCTCTCCGAGTGGGCCTGGCCTCTGAACTTTTGGAATCTACCGTGGTTCTTGTCTTCTTGCCTTGCACCTTTGTTCTTACAAGTATTTGTATCAAGTTGATTTCTTAACCCGCCTTTTCTCTCCCGTCCTAACGAATACTAGAGTGCCATCTTGGTTAAAGCATACACCTCTGTCTGCAAATAAGTGATGCCGTTGAACCTAGACTTGTTGAACTATTGTTAGGGGGATTGATCTTTTTCTGATAGTAATTGCGATTGAAGTTGTTTTGCCATATTAGTGCCTGAGTGTTTTACATAGATGTGTCGTTATAAATAAATACCTTTATATCTTTACACCAAAGCCTTGTCGCGTGTTTGCTTGTCTTACTGTGTAGAATTGCCCTATCTTGTATACTCCACATACTGTCTAACCCTTCTTGAGGGAAGTCTGACTGCACAGCCACAGCTACCAAGTGAATCTGTGTGGTATAGACTGCTACCAAGTGGGTTTACTGCCAAACACCTGTAGTCCTAAATCTTTTGCAGTGGTCCCCGAGGGAACTGCACATGTTTCCGCCTAACATGTCTCCAGCCCTATAATCAAATCACGCACACACCAATCCCCTTCCCCACCCCTAGGCGTCAATGGAGCTCCTACCCACCTTAACAAAATCCTCTTTTACACCTACATTGGCAACTCAAAAGGTTAACAGATATGAGTGTAGCATCCCTGTTCTCCACTGGCAATACCTCCATTCCCAAACCTGCTAACCATTGCCAAACATTGACATCTACTTATGAGGTTCTTCCCCTATTCAAATTAATTGCCGTCTACTGACCGTGTATTGGCCAAATGTTCAGGATTACCTTAAACTTCCTATGCACTTGTATTATTGCAAAGAACTTTTGGCAACTCCTCCAGTTATTGCCCATTGCAAATGACTGCCATCAAAATCACAGAGATTGCCATAGCTTGGGTAGGTACTTAACATACTTCCAAATATTGACATCGATGCAGATACTTGTTCTGTTGCCATTGACTGCCCAGGTATTCTGTCCTAATTACACGTTTTTTTTCTATCAATTGTCCACATGCTTTTATCATTGTCAAAGGCGGCCCTCAATTTGCCAGGTACACAAACCATTGTTAAGGATTACTATGTACATTACCCAGACAGATGCCAAAGTATTTGGCTATAGCTGGATACACTGGAAAGCAACAGGGCAGTGGTCTGTTGTCTCTGTTTATCCAATGACGTTATCAGCTCCTCACACCTGTAGCAGTGGGAGTGATGGCTACTGATGGGCCCTCACATTAGTGGTGCCCGTAGAGGAGCAATGCCCAGGGTAAGCATGCATATGTCTCACTTGCCTGTGTAGAACCTTGTCTAAGATGCTTTCATCGTTCCCACCTCCCATTTGCAGGAGATAACTCTCAGCAACACTGCAACAACTTTTAATGAGAGAGGGGGGGCCGCACAGTCTACAGGGCGGGTGGCTGGTGAGTAAAAGTGAGGTGTCATCAGAAACGGAGCACTGCATGAGCAGTTGTGACCTTTACTTGAATGAAGCTGCTAGCATGCAAGTGTTCTCTTTGCCTCCTCGATGACTCTTCCACTAGGTGGGGTGCTTCTGCCACTCTTTTTCTTAGGCCACATATGCAAGCACCACTTTCTCAATTTTCAAGCTTCTGCTCCCTGATTGGCTTTTAAGCAGAGGTAGAATGCCAACCCACAGGGGCAGCAAACAAATTCATTGGGGTAGCAGAAGACAACTTCTCTTCCCGGTGCATGGATGATCAACACCATCACTTTAAGGTATTTTATATGAATTGGATCGATCAAATAATTTGATAGAGAATGAATAACTTTTAAATGCACTGCTAACTTTCCATTCCTACTGTGCAGTTTCCCCAAAGAAATGATGGTTTCACTTGTTGATGGAAGCATGGGTGGATCTCCCATGCACAAATGAAGCTGCTTTGTCCAAGACAGAACCTCTAGAATACACAGCGCAAGACCCTTCCAAAACAAAGAGCAGTTGAAATAGGGTTTTGCTTAACCCAGGACAGAATGTTAACATTGCAGGAATATAAGGACAGCTGCTTTTACAGATAAAACCAAATCTTGGGAATGCCGAGAACAATTGCACTACATTAAAAATAACATAAGGACATGCTCGGATGCCATGTCTTAGTTAATTTTTTATTTTTATTTATTTGTTTTGGTTTATTCAAACCTTTACAAAGAGAAATATATACAAAAAACAGCAGATTTCAATAAACACAGATATCACAATGTACAGAAAACAGATTTCATTAAAGAAAAGAACATTTCACAATACATTATTTATACATTTCAATTTCATTAAAATACAACATACAGAAATAACCTACTCCAATCCAAAATATATAACCACCTTGCAAGCTCATTGACCTTTTTAAACTATAACACATTCTGCATCATCCATTTAGGCACCAAAGGTTTATGTCAACATACAAATGTTTTTCAAAAATTCGTTGACTTTTATTTTCAAGGCGATAGAAGAACCATGAAGCATTTCACACCACAGTTTATTTCTATCCACTCCAGCTGTATTATAGACAAAATGTGCAAAGCTTTCCAATCTCTTCTCACGAAGATTTGGACATTCCAGAAGTAAATGTTTTAGGGATTCACCTACGTCTTTTGATTTACAGAACCAACAAACTTCTGTCCCGCAGGAGCTCAACCCCAGAATAAAGAGAATCTCATTTGTGCTTAAAACGTTAAATCTGAATCGCATGTAATAGTTTTGAAATTCTCTTGAAGGATATTTTTTCAGATATGTTTCCGGGTAAGGACAGAATTTCCAATATGACACACTTTCAGTGTATAGCTTTGAATTTAGCAGAACTACATTGTTCTCCAACCAATCAAATGCATTAACAACCTCCTTCACTTTGTGTGGAAACTTGATAAGTGTATTTACCGATAGACCCAAATCAAGAAGTTTCTTCTCACAGTCCTCTTTTAGATTAAGCATAAAATTTCCATTTGACGCATGTTTCAGATGAGCATAAATTGTGCCATTTTCAGCTACCAAACATTTTCTTAATAGAGCCAATTTTCTATTAAACATGATACTATTGAGTGATCGTACACCAAGTTCTTATCTTATTAGCTCTAAAGGAATACAATTTGGAACATAGTATAGAACTTTTTGCCTTATCATAGATTCCAGTTGGCGTAAAAAGGACCACATGTTTTTAGAGAAAAATTTGCACCCATAGGACAATCTTGCCAAGACCTTAAGCCTATAAAACAAGATGCAAGGTTCGAGAGTAAATTTGCCATATGTTCTTTCAATGCCTTTTATTTGGTTGAGAGCTACTTTTGCTTTTCGTATCAGTCTGGTCTTTATTACTTTACTGGAATTACTGGAAAAAACATACCCCAACCAGATTAGGACAGATTGTCTTTTGATTTTAGCACCATTACAGGTCCAATACGAAAAAAATGGAGTTGGACTTTTGCAGCCCACGTGAAAGATTATGGTTTTGCTCGGGTTAATTTTCAGTTTTCTTTCTTCAATAAACAAACCAAAATCATTTATAAGCTTTTGCAGGCCGATTTTTGTGCAGTCCATTAATAAAAAATCATCAGCATATGACACCCACCTAACAATTGAGCCTCCAATTTTGGGTCCAATTAGACCACTGAAATCCAAGGACCTGCCTGCATTAGACACATACAGATTAAAGAGTGTTGCAGCTAATCTGCAGCCCTGTTTAAACCCATTCTCAGTGGGAATAATATCAGACATGTTTCCTTTGTTGTTTAGTCTGACTCTAATTGATGTTTCTGTATAAAGATGAATAATTATGTCTAACAGGTCTTTATCTATGCCTAACATTGACAAGGTTTTTCCATAAAGTGGGCCTGTCAACGAGATCAAATGCGGAACTAAGGTCCATGGATGCAATATATAAATGCTTCATAGCTTTTTGTTTGACCGCACTCATTAACTCAACCATCAGCAGACCTCCAGCATCAGTACCTATGGATTTACGAAAACCAATATGCCTATAGTCAAGGATATTGTTGTTATCAATCCACATTTTCAGTTTTTCAAGTACCATACTAGCAAAGATTTTTGACTCCACATTCATAAGTGAAATAGGGCGGTAATTTTTGGGACACAGACGATCACCTTTCTTAAATAGAAGCATGACACTTTCCAGTTATTTGGGATCTTTTTTTAAGGCAAATGTCCACAAATAAAAAATGTAGGATCTTAGACCACAGGTCCATATTATTTTTTAGGTTGGCAAAAGATAAAAGATTGGGACCCGGGGTGGAGGTAGGCTTCGCTTTTTTAATTAGGCTTCTGATATTCAGAATGGATGTGTCCAATTGCCATACAGCATCTATGAAAACCTCAGACCACAAGCAATATTCCGGAGACTTATATAAAGAACCAAAGTACTTGGACCATACCCCAGCATCAATGGGGTTCAGTTGTAAACACTGTTGATTACTGTGGTCTTTATTTATTAAAGACCAAAAGCTGGTATTATTATTCCCATGCGTGGTCTTTAACATTGCCTCTCCATCTTTTTGAGCCAGCCCGCCTTTGATACTCTTGATCCAGTTCTTATATTTTTGTTTACATTGCCTAATTTTTAGACTCCTCTCTGATTCCCCCATATCTTTTCTCTTCATATTTCTGATATGTTTTCTCAAAGTGATCTTTGCTTTTTTACAGTCTCAGCAAATGTATGTGTGTGCACTTTAATTGATTCTGTCTTATCACTTCTGAGCACCTTGCTACAATGTAGGATATCTTCAATATAATCACCAAAATTATCGACCGAGTAGCAGATCAACTTTTTCTCATAGTTTGAATATGCAAAGTCCTGTGAAAAAATGTAGTTAACCTTTTCCATTTTTCCACGATTCCATTTTACATGTTTGCCATAATTAAATGCTTCAATTTGAATAGGAAAGGACATGGTTTCATTATTACCCTTACTCCAAGGGAGTTCCAGCTTTAGCATTGCATGATCACTATTACAATTTTCAATAACTTCCAGCTTTTTACAGTACAGTTTCTCATGAGTGGTCACAAATATATAATCTAGTATGGAATATGACCCACAAGCAGCCCAAGTAGGCATGATATTGTAGACTGGTTCCATGCCCCAACTCTTTCCAAAATCCAACCATTGACAACCTCTAGTTTTTTTACTATCCAGATTGGATGAAAAGGCACGTATCTGGTACTGTTCAGCTTTTGTAGGTGAACAATCCGCATTCAGATCCCCTGCAAGCAAAATAAAACCTTGTGGGTATGAATAAAGCCAGTTGCATATCTCTTCATTTTGATAGTCAAAAAACTCCTGTAATTCACATCTATTCTCATTACATGTATTCCAATATACATTGAACATCAACAAATGAGCAATTCCAGCCTCTGTTATCAATTCAAAACTAGCTCTTATGGCACAATCCAGTACAAAAGAACTATCCAGACGTTTAATACACGTATCAATTCTCTAAGCCAGCAGCAAACCACCACTTGGTCTACCTCTATCTTTTTTTTTGCAGCTAATCCTAGGGTATTAAAACCATCAATGTACAAGCCAGAGGTGACCCAGGTTTCTTGCAACAACACAAAGTCATATTCATTAAATTTCACACATTGCACACTGTCTAACAAAAGATGTTTATATCCCCTTGTATTCCATGATACAACTTGGAAATAAGACCTCGTGCTAAAGTGGTTTAGGGACCGATTTCAGTTGTGCAATGGATTCTCGTAAGGACAGTGCAAGCCAAGACCACTCTTGCATGTCCTTTAAACAGGACTTAGCTTCATTGATAGCCACCATCCCTTCATTTTGTATTAGAGGTAAGTCAGATGTTCTAATCTCGGGAGTTCCATTGTACATTGGCAGCTTAGAGTTGACAGAATTATTGTAAGGTATAACATCGAAGCCTCTCCTCTGTAAGGAGCCTGCCTCCTTTAAGAGAAGCGCTCTAATCAGGGGAGATTTGATAGTCAACCTTACATAACCATATCTCAGATTATGAATGAAGTCCACAAGTTGTATATCCGCCGATGTTATCAGGCAAAGTTCAGGGATTTCATTAAATAAATTCAATATATATGGTCTATTCAAAGAACTAGGACCAACTTCTTCAAGTACATAATACATAATTAAACTATGCTCCTATGGAAAAGCCGGTGCCCTTAAATGTCCAAATGGCGGATCGTTCTGCACACTATGTCTTGTAGGCGCGGGCCCATTGTCAACGATAGGCATTCTGCATAGGGTTCATATAACCTATACGTCATAAGAGTAGTGTCTACAAAATCCCCTGAATAAGAATTTTCTTTAGGTTCATTCAAAGCATAACCATTATAACTTGTGGTATATTTCTTTTTTAAGAGGTTATCAACGATAATTCCCAGATTATGTTCCGAGACCCCTTCAAGACCATGACCTGCATCTTTTATAGCCGCCTCTGGTTCTGAGTTACTTGTCTGCCCACGTTCTTCATTTATATGTCGGGAGTCTACATTTCGGTCCTCACATAATGTTTGAGCCATGATATCGGTCAGATTATCATCATGCAGGATGTTTTTAGTAACCTTCGACAAGACACCCACATTACCACTCAAGTTCTGTTTTTTAGTATATTTTCAACCAAACGGCAAACCTCTTGTTCAGTGAGACCCTTCTGGGTCTGCACACATTCTTCATTTTTAGGTCGAAGGTCTATATTCAAAGGCCCACTTGAAGATTGAGCCAAGATGTCATTCAGTTTATCATCATACAGAGTATTTTTAGTGACTTTCAGCAAAACTACCGTATTTTCACTCAGCCTCTGTTTTTTTAAGATGTTTTCAACCATACAGCAAACATCTTGCTCTGTAAAACCATTCGGGGGGGCGCGCGTCCAACCACCTTGGATACATTCATCGTGTCTTGCTCGACCATAGGAATCTGAGTAACAGTTCTTACTTGTGTATTCGGAATTTCGCTGACTACAGGCCCGGATACAGCGTGTATTTGCAGATCCTCAACACTAACCACATTATCATTCATCAAGTGAGGAGGTACACAAGGAGACCTGATGCCTGTTGAGGATGGTGTATTGGTGCGTGACTGCATTTCTGGATTTTTAAAAATATCAAATATGTCAGCCACACCTCTTTCCATACGTCTAAGATTTTTATCAATCCTATCTGTCACCTGTTTGTGTTTTAAAGCATCTGTTAGTCTATTAGCACCCTCAGTATAATCTTTCTCAGGTTTATTTCCTATTTCTGTTATGCCTTCATATGATATATGCTTCCTTCTTACAGTACTGGGCATAGAATTTGTTTGTGGTTCCATCAAATTGCATGTCCATATTTCTCATAAATTTAAGAGAGCTGTTGTTTAAACCCTTAGATTGAAAAAGATTTTTTTTCTTTTTTGCTTTTTTCGCTTGTTTTTTAGAAATTTTTGTTATCACAGGGTCATTCGCCATATTCAGTCCTTTCTCACTATCTTCTGTGCCATCTGAGAACGCATTAACTTTGGACTGTTGTGCAAGTACTTCTTCAAGGTCCAGGATTGTATTATCAGATATAAGTATAGGTACATTTCGGACATCCTGGCCCAAAATTGTGTTATCAGAAATAAGTATCGGTGCACTACTAGCGTCCTGATTACATGTTGGTAAGCTACCTGTACAAATATTTTGATACACCAGTTCCTGATTTAGGGTTTTTTTGTTGCCTTTTTCTTCCCACTCATTCATTATATTAGAGCACAATTCGGGTAAGGCTCTTAGTGCAAGTACAATTTCATTCAGTAGTCTAGACTGCTTCTTGAGCTCAAGAAACATGAGCGCATTCACACTAGCATGCTCATTGTTTGTATTTCCTTGAACATTGCTAGAGTATTGGTTAACCTCATCCTCTGTGATAGTTTCAAGATGTTGTGTTATTCCCCTTAGGGATTGATCTGCTGTACTAAAAATAGGGGGTTTGTTATCAAACAGCATACTTGAGTTTAAATCACATGGTAATGTATTATCGGGAGCCAAGGTACTATCCCCTTCATACAGACTTTGGGAGGAGACAGGAAAAACTGTATTGCTCATGCCTGAAGCACTCCCACAGACATTTTTACACGACTATGCACTTTCAATTAGATCATCATCTGTGTCTGACGCGCCAGGCAGGGCTGTCGCTACAGCCAATGCCATGCTTGCACAACGCGTCAGAATATTAGGCACAAACGTTGCTTTCTGAATCATTTCCCCTTTGTGGACAGACATTTGGACTATTGGTAGGTACCTAAATACATCAGTGTTCTTACCGCTCTCTCTGAATCATCCGCCCACAGCGCAAGCCATTCACCATTTCAATTATCTTGCGTAAGCTGTTTCACAAGCCAAATAAGTTGGAATCAATAAAAGTGGAAACCACACACCTACCCCACAGCCTGCACATCGCACGTCGCACAGTTAACAGTAAACAGTACTTCCCGTACTTCCCACGGTGCGCGCGTGAGTGCGCAGGCTGAAGGGTTTAAGTAGGCGGTAATAGGAAGGAGGGGGCGTCGCAATCCACAGGAGGCGGAAGCAACACCAAGTCCTTAAACAGAAAGGGAGACAGAATATAATGTTGAAGCAATTGTACTTGGGCAAACGTGTCACCGCCTACAGGTAAATGCGCATAGAACTCATAGAATACACGTACACGTAGAATACACGTATGTGGTAAATCCTCACGAGGCACTCGTGTAAAGAACAGTCACCTTTTTTAGTGCCTGGGACAGGCAAGCCGCAGTGTTCGCGGAAAAGACGTCCTCCAGGCGAAAATCCTCACAGTTTCCTGCAGAGCAAAGGAAAAGCACTTCAAAATGCCATCAAGGTCCAAACTGCAACAGACGGCACAACAGGTAAACAGTACTTTCCGTACTTCCCACGGTGCGCGCGCGAGTGCGCAGGCTGAAGGGTTTAAGTAGGAGGCAGAAGCAACACCAAGTCCTTTTTTAGTGCCTATGGGACAGGCAAGCCGCGGTGTTCGTGGAAAGGACGTCCTCCAGGCGAAAATCCTCACAGTTTCCTCCAAGCTCTGTTTTCCTACTGCTGATTCTGAGTCTCTGTGTTGTGCTGCCAGGTTTCATTCCTCTCTGGTCTCGCTCTCCTGCATTGCATTGCAATACCTCTGCCAGTGCTGTTTCTGCCTTCCAAGAATACTACGAAATGGCATCCTTCTTGGCTCGAGATGGTTCCCCTGTTGGACATTCCGCCCTACTGTCTCAACCCAGAATCCCTATTGTTCTCCCCCAGAACCCCAGATCTCCCTCTGCTCTGATCTCATAGAGAGCGTGCGGTTGCAGCCAATCGCAATGAGGACATGGGTCTGGCCCATGTCTTTGTTAATGACTTGTGATGATGCAGATTTTTGGAATGATGTTTCGTATTATGTAAAGGCAGCATTTAGACTAAGAATTCTAGCTTTGTTTTCTTTTGTGTGCTGTTGATATTCTCTGTTAATGCACACATTCCTAATCAACATTGAACACACTAAGACAGAAGGTAAGAAAAAGATTATTGCCTTGAAACATTTTCTTTTTTACCCCCAGCGTCTACAGTACACATACGAAGCTGAACCCCCTCGTGATACATGTATTCCGTTATGCACTGCCTCAATGTTTTTTCTTTCGTTGAAAATTTGGTTTTATTGGAGTTTTACAATTATGACATAATTCAAAAAAGAATGCAAACATTAATATATATCAAAGTGAGGTCACAACTTTTCCCCCCCACCCCACCTCCCACACCCGCCCCTCATCCCATGCCATGGTTTAATGGTGATAACGACAACAGGGTCCAGCACATCATCTGAAGATGCAATGCGAGCATAGGGTTGCTTCCGAAAGAGAGACGGTGCTCAAAAAACAAGGTCCAACATATAAAAGTCACATTTCCTGTAACAATCGATCTCTTCCCACTCCAAAGGGGTTGCCCCGATAGTATTGTTCCCATCAAGAGGAACATCTGAGATGGTTACTCATGCCTCAGGCTATTTTCCCGTATTTATCAAAAAAGGCAGCCATAGGGCCTCGATGTTCGATTTGGATTCATCGATCAGGTGGGTCAAATACTCCATATTGTAGATTGCCCATGTTTTCGCTACCCACTCCCCCTCCCCAGGAGGTCAGGGTGATTCCCATTTTTGGGCCCAGCAACATCTAGCCGCGACTAGCATGACCTGCAACATGTGGTCGTGTTTCACCTTGGGGCCCCCCACAACCTCAATACCGAACAACACCAGCCAGGGGGACAGAGTTCTCACCATTCCGTCTACTCCTCTTATCCATGACAGGACCTCACTCCAGTAGGTTTGTGCCACCTGGCACTTCCACCACATATGGACATAGTCCCCCTTTTCAACGTGGCATTTCCAGCAGTGGGGGTCGTAACCTTTTCTCATTCTGGCTATTCTCTGTGGGGGGTAGTGCAATCTGTGTATCAACTTCAGGGCCTGGTGGCGGTATTGGGGTGCAGTTGGGGAACGGTGTGACTGCCTACAGATCTTGGTCCATCTTTTTTTCCGTTACGGGGTGCCTAGGTCCTTCCCCCATTGTACTTGGGAAGATGGGGGGTCCCGTGGGGTAGAGAACAGCAAAAAGCTATAAAGCCGCGATATCACCCCCTTGGTATCTTTGTGTGTTATGAGGAATTTCTCAAAATCGGTTGTGTCTCCCCATCTGCTCTCAGTAAAGGCACCCTTGAGCTCTAGATATCGAAAGGGGGAGAGGTTAGGGAGGCCCAGGGCCTCCTTCAAGTCACCAAGAGATATAAACACCCCATCCACCCAAAGCTGTCCGGCCCTACAACTGCCCCAACGTTTTTATCATAAACCTCGTATTAGGGACATGGTGGGTGTTTTGTTTTGTCTGTAGTCCACTGCCAGGAATCTGCACTCTCGAAAAAATGGCATAGACCCCGGTATGCCAGTTTCTGACTCATTAAAAAGCCAATAAAGAAGCTGTTGCTCCTAGCATTGCTTGGGTTTATCTGTCGTCAATGGAGGGCACATGAATAAATCTGGCATCTTTCATGCATTAGCAGCAGGCAGATTTGTGAATCTGCTTTTGCTGATGGGGAATCGTTGTCCGTTTTCTGTAAGAGTGAGTGGAAATCTGTATTTCGACATTGCGTGAGTCAGCTCATAGCACCTGCATGACACGTCTTCAGGGACCGAAAGTAAGATTTGAAAAGCAGGAGCTAAAAGCAGCTCCTGGGTATCCAGCATTAACCAGTGACCAGGGGTATCCGTATATGTTACTGAAAAAAAAAAACGAAGGGAAGAACATGCATAATATGGCATTTAAAAAATAAACGAATCCCAAAAATGTAGATCAAGGGGAGAGGGGTTTGCGGGGTTGTCCCCGACTACCCTTCATCGAGATTCCGGGACTTTTGGGGTTGCCTGGATGGCAGAGGCAGTGGCACACTTCGCTGTGTGCCTCCAGAAGTTGAGTAAGGGGCTTGGGGGGAATGGGTTGTCGGAAATGTCAGCAAAAGACAAAACCGAAAGCTATTTTCGTTCAAATAACTTTTCCATTTTTATCCTTCGAACATTTCTGATTTGATTAATTCATGGACATTCGTGACCAGGTGCTACCCCTGGGGAACCAGCAGCTAGTACACAGTGTTCCTCGACTGTAACTTCCACATAAGATGCAAACATTTCACTTTGTCCATTATTTATGAACCCTTATACTTTAAATGTCATATAGATGTTCCCTATTGTTTGTTTATAGATTGTCCCAAACACACAGAGCTAAATTGACATGGCTGTGTTTGTTAGACATCAGGAGCTTTTGGAGACACGCTTACCAGGCTCATCTAGGCCACAAGCAGGAGAGCTACCCTGCTCTTCATCTTGTTCTGTGAAGACGTCAAGCTAGTTTCAGACATTCTTGACTGCAAAGTGAGAGGATTCAGGGGTTCACTGCAGCCGTACAGTGGGTTCCCCATGAAGAGGAAGTTGCAGAAAAAGGGAGCTCTCTCAGGCACTAGTGATTCTTCAAAGGATACGTAGACTTATTTGAGGGCACCTCTGACAATGAACATCTATCAACTAGTCTGGTGTTTGTTCATGCACCAGCTTTAATGTGCCTATGCCTCAAATATTCCCTCTTCTATACCAAACTCTGCCTTTGCCTCTGTACCCTTTTCCTTTGAGATCTTCCAAAATAACAAGTTGTATTGAACCCTGATGGGAGTAGCTCTGGTCACCCATTTGAAACAGGCATTTATTTTAACATATCTTCCAAAGGGTTGGGGTAATGTCCAGGGGTAACCATCCAAAATCTCATCTCTAAATTTGGTGTTGGCTGAACTGAAAGTGAGGTTTGGCCTTTTTTGTGTGCATAGAAACATTATTTCTGAGACCCTACACCTTGTATAAATACTCTTTAATCCCATATGCCTAGTAATAAAAACTGGAGCAGGATGATGCCCCAATTATAGTGGATGCCATGAGGATGTGGCCACCTATGTTCTAAGCAATAGATAGGTCTTGCTGTGTATATATTGATGGCAAGAGCCTTGGCACATTAGCAGTCAAGGCATGCCAGAGAGCTTGTTGATAGCTGGCTGATCCAATACGGTGATAGTGCAATGGATGATTGGGAATTAGTTTCCACAATGGTTGATGACCCTTAGGATCTGGTGGCACAATACACAAGTACAATGTATGAATTGCCTGAGGTAGCACGACGATGCAAGAGCCAAGTGTTGTACTAGTGTCCACACTGATTCACTTGAAATGCACATACAAAATTGCCAAGTGAAGCAGGGGACCTTGGTGTAACCTCCACATGCACAACTGTGTTTACACATTGGAAAGATCTAGCACTAGCAAGTGGCTTGTAGGGTGCAGCCTAACACCTCACTTAGATAGTGGGCTTCTTCTATAGAAGCCAGCTCTCTGAGCAAGCTGAGGGCTGATCACTTATCCACCACTCTCTGCCCTGGATTTCCACTTCCTTTTTTTCCCATCAAGGACCCCACTTACCGTCTGCCATCTGCAATGCTGTGCCTTTAGCCACATGCAAAGTTACTGTTACTTGATAGTGGTGATAATTGATGCAATAGCAGGCTGACCTGTCAGCAAAGGCCCTAAGTCTTCATTGAAGTCAGTTGCATCCCTCTGACCTATCAGCTTGTACTAGCAAGTTATTACTAACCATGTCATTCCATTATAGTGGTCATTATTGCCTCCAACGTTTTTCCACAATTATTCACACTTTTCAACAGTAAACGTGGGGAGGAAACAGCTCTATTGCTTTCCTGTCCCCAAGTTGTCATGTGACAGTTGCCTAATGTGCAAACTGTAACATGAAGGAAGCAATTTCCTGGGGCATAACTGGATACTATTGAAGAAACAATTTCCCTAAAAAGCCAAGACCACCTCGGGATTTGATTCCTCTTCTTGAGTTGCAGCCTGCATCTAGATACCTTCCGAAATGGAACATGCCTATTTATCTACACACTGGTCAGTCATGTATGGATTTTCTGCACCGTGCAACTCCAACAGTTATGGCAGATACCCACGATGAGACACTGGAAGCTTCTCAGCTAAAATAGTATTTCCCCTCACGGCAATCAGTAATAAATACTGACATTGTTCTGGACAATCTTCCAAACCATACTTCCTCATCCTGTTGTTACGGTACAGAAGGTAGAAACCGTATGAAAATCAGGATTGGTCGTACTCCAAAATGGTCAGTTAAGCCTAGATAACATCCATTTTGCACAAGACCACTAGCAAAACATTATGAGGCCGATTCATGGAATTAATATGCGCTGAAATGTTTGGCGCAAGCGTGCGAAAGCGTGCGAATCGCAGTGCAAGTGCCAAAATCGCAGCGAAACCCGCGCACAGCGATTTATGGAAGTCCGTGCACATGTAAATCCCTGGATGTGTGCTAAAATTCTGCGTGGCGCACGCTGGCACACACGTCTCCAAACAGCGTGCGCTAAACGCACATAGCGCAGCGCACACAACAAAAGTAGGCGGAACAGGGGGCGTAACACGCGGAATGTGGGCGTCATGGGGGATGTACAGGAGGCAAATGCGCAGAACGCCCACACGCGCGTCTACAACACATATTCATGGAATCCAACAGGGCTAAGGCGTGCGCCAAAAAAGACGCGCTAATCCGGAAACACATACGCTAGCAGGAAGCAGGCGTACGTGGACCCACGCAGCATAAAAGTGCACGAAAACAACAAACAAGCTCAGACGCCAAGATGAATATACCGTTCCTAGCAGCAGTGGTCGTGGGACACCACAGGAGGAGGAGGATAGTCAGGCCCAGAATTTTTACACCCAGAACCAGCCTTTTTGGGATGCCTGATGACCAGGTGTATGGGAGGTACAGGTTTCCACCTCATATAATACTCGACCTGGTGAGTGAGTGGGAGGATGACCTCACATCACCCACCCTGTGCTCCCAAGCACTCAGCCCCCTGGAGAAGGTCCTCAATGTTCTGCACTTCTTGGCCACTGGATCATTTCAGCGGACAAGTGCTATAGTGGGGGGGGGTGTCACAGGCCACGCAGTCCCGCTGCCTACACCAGGTGTTGGCCATCATGAATGCACGCCCATCAGTCCGCAGGAACATATACCTGCCGAGAACACCTGCAGAAAGGCAGGCTGCTGTCCAGGATTTCTATGGGGTGGCACAATTCCCCAAAGTGCTAGGTGCCATTGATTGCACCCATGTGGCTCTACGTCCCCCCAGTGCATCTGAGCACATCTATAGAAACCGCAAGCACTGGCATTCCATCAACGTGCAGGTAGTTTGTGATGCCAAGGGAATCATCAGCTCAGTATATGCCAACTATCCAGGGTCCACCCACGACAGTTTCATTTACAGAATGTCAACCCTAAACCGGGACCTAGAAGCTGGGCGGCATGGCGATACGTGGCTGCTTGGTGACTATAAATGCCACTGCACATGCATGCATGTCAGATACTGAGTAATGTCACAACCCCACTAATGATACCCATCACCACCTCCCCAGCGGACAGTGCCTACCCTCTGAGCACCCACATGATGATGCCAATTCGGAACACCACCACGCCACCTGAGGTAAGATACAACACAGCCCATATTGCAACCCGGGGCATAGTGGAGCGCACATTCGGAGTGCTCAAGTCACGCTTTCGCTCCCTTGACCGCTCTGTTGGGCAGCTGTTATACGCTCCCCCAGTAGTGTGCAGGATCATAGTGGCAGCATGTGTCCTGCACAACGTTGCAACATGCCGGGGCCTGCCGGTGGACATGGTGGTGCCCCCACATCCCCAACCAAATGCACGTCTGCTGCGCATGGGAGGGGAAAGGGCACATGGTGTGGTAGCCCGTACGCAGCTGGTGGCTAATTACTTCACTTAAAATCACACCCCTGTTGAGTGCACACAGCCCTGGCACATACCAGCTGACAATCAATGATGATGACATAAGGGACACTCAACTGTCACAACCATACCATCCTGAGATTGGTCACCTGGAAGTGTTACATTGTGTGCATCCCTACCTACCCAAACACCACCAATGCTGTATCATCAAAATACATACATCTATGCTGCTAAATTCATTACCGCCTTGCTAAATACAGCATGAGAACAGCCCCATGTCACCCAACCCCTCCCCAGCTCCACCACCAAACACACCATGGCATGTCATGCAATGCGAAAGCAAACAAAGCAATGCACAAGACCTGACACAAGTGTCACAAAGTACATTGTCCCTAATGGAAACTGCCCACACACAATATGCTCCCAGAAATGTATAACTAACAGCACACATTACCAAATACTTACCACCAACACAATGCTGCGACACACCATGGAAAAATGCAAAAACATGACAGTACTAAGTTCAAGTAGTGGTAGTCTTACAACCTGACTACGCCAGCACATAGACCCCTTCCAACTGTAGAGTGTTGCTGCCACGCAAATGTCTCAGTGTACTTCATACAACATGAACTGCATATGCAAAGTAGATGGCCTTGTGAAGACATGAGGAAGGAACCTGCAAATTAGGAGGAAGACTTGGATGCACAAGCACATATCAATACACCATGCAGTGTACAATACAACAACAATATCCACTAGGGATGTCTATACAGTATTGACTACAGACTGCCCACACAGCTCATGGAAGCCCAACATCACTGTGTAATTCACTGTCACATGGTCACACCCTTTGCAAGCCCATGGAAATGGGAAGCAGGAGGGGTGTGTGTCTCACGAACCCAAGCATCTAAACCAAACTCAGGACAAGCCTGCATGTGCCCAGCCGGAATACAGTGGATGCCCACGGGAGCCACACAAGGCAACACACTGTAAAAAAAAAAATCAAAAATGGCCATGTGGGGGCCAGGGGGATGTTGGGGAGGCCACCCAGGAGGTTCGAGGACAGGGTGCACACCAACACCCACCTACGTGGATGTTGCAAAAAAAAAACCTCCTTGGGGTCATGGCCTGCACGGCTATGCCTTTGTGGGAGAACTGCTGTTGCTCTGCTCATCCTCTGCTGCTGCATTAGGAGGCGGTGGTACTATGGGAGGCAGCCCATACAAAGACCTGGTATGGTCCTCCATGGCAGCAAGCATGCGGGTCTGGAAGGTCTGATTCTGGAGGATTAAAGTGCAGAGATCCCCGTGCAGCACATCACGGGTTGCATTTCTGCACGCATGGCCTCACGTGATGCCCGGATCTCCTCATGTGTTGCATGCAGCTCAGCTGAGAGCGAACGTGTGAGGTCCAGCTGCTGTTCTGCCCTAACATTTGGGGAAGCCTCAAGTTCAAGCAGACTCTGCCTGAGGTTATGGAGTTCCACCCTCAGGGCTTCCCTGTGGCCCTCATCTCTATTGATATGGATTTGCGCAGAGTCTCCAGTGCCGCCCGTCGGTCCCTGTTGGACACCAACATGTCTTCCCTGTGTGATTGGCAAATGGAGTCTGTTGCCTCCTGTTGTTGCTCCATCTGCCTTTCAGGGGGGATAATGGAAGTGGCCACCCTCTCCATTGCCTGAGCCATCATTTCTACTGATGCTGCCTGTTGGGTTGCCATACCGTATATGGAGTTTTCCCATACAGTATTTCCTTGTGGCGCACGGCCACCGCATCGACGGGCACCACACCTGTTTGTGGCAAGGCGATCTGCACCTTGCTGTGCTGGCACTGCCTGAGGCTGCAGGACTGCATTCCCCCTCTGATCTGCTGGCCCAGGAACAGAATCAGATGCTGTGGAGTGTGACCCTGCATCCGTAACCGCCAAAAGCTGACCTACAACACTGACATCCCCATAGAGGGTTCTACCCCTGGTCCAGGTGGGTTGGACAGAACAGAAACCCGGCCAGAAACTGTTACCTGCGACGGCACATAAGTCTCATCATCCGACACAGCACCTGAATAGAGGTCTGAGGAGGTGCACACAGGGGCTCCCGTGGACAGTATGGTCTGCAGTAACATTGGGTTTTCACCCACCACCACACCACGTCCCCCACTGGTGCCCAGTCTTGCCTGAGATTCCTCCTGGGTCTGCACCATCTCCTCAACCTCAACAGCACCAAGTGTGTCATCACCTGCAAAAACATGAAAGACAACAAAAGGAAACAGGCATGAGCACCATAGCACACACATAGGCCGTGACAAGCCAGAGATCCAGTACATGATTTACACATGTCCCACATGACTATAACCCTGCCATGTTTGCACTGTCAAAGAGTTAGAAGTGGAGTCAAAAAGGCAGACACTGGGGAGAGCAAGATGGAAAAGCAACACATTTGCAGCATGTTGGGTAGCACTGGCATCACACATCAGGCTGTGAGTGGCATGTCCAATACACATACATGACACATGCCACCACACAGATGTCATGTAGAATAGCCACGGTAAATTACAAAACAACAGCAATATGTCAGTGAATGAGTACTGTCACACATCCATGTCACATCGACATGATGCAAAGATTGATGCTGAATAGTGTTGCAAAATATGCATGTGCCACACACTGAAACACATCCAGTGTCCAATAACACAGTCATTGTGGGCTGATCAATGGTTGGTCACTTTAACATTACAGGAAACATCTGTCATCTTCCACATGCAAACAGGCCCTAACAAAACATTTCTGCAGCCCAATACTCCATCGGCCTGAATGTTGTAATCATTAACATAACCAGGTAAAAATAGTGGCAGAGTGTGGGCTGTAAACAATGACCAAAGCATATCACATATGTTGCAATAGGGCAGAATAAGGTGTAGCAAAAATGGGAGAGTGGAAACAATCAGCCTGAATGAACACTTACAAAATCTGAACAATGTAGTTGCAAGATGACAGTTCAAGGTAAAGTGCACTAATGTGGGCCTAATTGGCAACTGTGGGCAGAAGGGATACAGTCATACCAAAATCCAAGGCACGTGAATGTATGGGAGGAAGCAAATGGGTGACCTATAACACTCAGGAGTACACACCCTCACCTGGCACTCAATCAGAACCCGTCACCCAAACAACATACACATGGATTACACACACATGCATGGGCACTCACCGGACAATGCGTCGTAATCAGGTAGTTCTCCCACACCTTGGATCTGTTCCTCTGTGACGAAGGTCCCAGCAACAGACTCATGTTCAGTGAGTTTGTTGTCCTCTTGTAGAGACCCACCACCAGCCACCAGAGTAGCGGCATGATTTGAGGCCAGCTTGTTCTTTGCTCTGCGTTTCAGGTCATTCCACCTCTTGTAGCAATCATCAGCTGTGCGCCTCACAAACCCAAGGGCACTTATGCGGTCCGCGATGGTCTGCCAGTGTGCCCTACGTTGACCAGGTGTGGTCTTGCACTCTGTAGTCACCAACATTTCACGGCTATGTGCCGACACATAGCTCACAAGTGCATCAAGTTCGGGGTCATTAAAGCTTGGCTTCCTTGACATGCCCGACTGTGTAGCCGTGTCTGGGGTCTCAGCCTGTAGTGCCAGAGCACCCTTCTTCCTCTTCTTCAAAGGTGGAGCAGAGCCTGAGTGGCTTGCGCCGCTCTGGTCAGTAGGGGCAGAAGCGCAGGTGGACTGGGTACAGGGAGTGTGTGAAGGCACAATGACCATAGGTCTTGGTGCAGGCATTGGCTGAAGTGTAATGTTGGCAGGGGGAAAATCAGTTTGATGGACCAGGACCGACACTGTCCCAGCTGGGTGACTCAGAGCTGGGGTGGATAGAGCTGCAGCTGCCCCTGCAGCCTCCCCACCCTGCCTACTTGGGGCAGCAGATGCCATCGCT
This sequence comes from Ambystoma mexicanum, assembly GCF_040938575.1. Taxonomy (NCBI): domain Eukaryota; kingdom Metazoa; phylum Chordata; class Amphibia; order Caudata; family Ambystomatidae; genus Ambystoma; species Ambystoma mexicanum. The sequence goes on from NC_090932.1 coordinate 811,843,936, forward strand.
GCCCTAGATCCACGTGGCCTGGTGACACCAACTTGCACCGACACACGTGGCTTAGACTTGCTGACCTGGAAGTCAGCCTGGGAGTCATCCTGTGCCGGCTCAGGTGCCACAATGGGCTGGTCCAACAAGGGCTGAGCTGGGATGGTGTCAGCTACGTTTCCCTCAACCATGGGGGGGCATGGGTGTCCCTGATTAGTCCTCAACACATGGGGGTCTAGGAGCACCCTGCAAATCCTGGCCACGTCCCCTACCGTGTCCACCACGCCCACCTTTTGAAGGTCGGCCACCTTTGCCTCCCTTACCACTAGGTCGCCTCCCAAACATGGCACTTATGTTGTTGTGCGTATGGGAGTTGCAGTAAACAATTGTCCTGGGCAATTGGGGTTGAAAGGGGTAGGGTACCAGATGGAATTCATACCCTAGTGCTCTAGCAAGGCTGTCTGTGACCCCTGGGGGAAGATGACGGGTCACGCAAAGCACAGGCACCCCAAAAACAGAAAGTAACATGCACGCAACCCCTTGTAGACCACGTGCGTGGAAAAATGAACCCGCACTACGCTGTGGCACCCAGAAACAGAGTAACAAGCGTACACGTGTTACACGCTGCCTACAATGACCTCTGAAGGGGTACGCGACACACGGGGCAAGCACAGTTGGTAAATGCGTGCGCGACTCACCGTCTGCCTGGAAAAAGAACGTGAAAAAAATGCGCGTGTGTGCAAGTAGGCAACACCCCCGCCAAAAGAAGAACTGTACGCTGTCTGAGGAGACAGGACAAAAGAAGAAGTGAACGCTGTTTGAGGAAACAGGCCCAAGAAAAATAAAAGGCTGTCAGAGGTAACAGGGAGTACGAACTTGAAACACTGTGAAGTAATCGCGTGTGAACCGACAAGAAGTACCAAATTCACCCACTCGCTCAACACGAAAAGCACGTACAAGGGAATGGGGTCCTACACGTACCTTTTAAAGCAGCCCACACATACAGCATCACTTACGCGTGTACTGACTAAGGCCCTTTCCTCCAATTACACGAGCTGACACTCGGACGTGCAGTTTTTGGACATGTACGATGAACATGCACCCATGTTGATGGAAACGCCCTTGGCTTACACGCATCCACACGCGGACGTGCAGTTTTTCCACACGCGCTGAACCACTATGCCCACGTCACGAGGGAAACGCCCGCACGAGTCATGTCACAGAAGCGCTTACGTGCTAAGGGCCTTTGGTCCAATGAAACCGCGTACGTGTGCTGACGCGCTTACATGTGAAGGGCCTTTCCCCGAATTACACGCTGACGTGCAAGATTTTCACGTGCCAAATCACTCCGTATCAAGTTGGCCACTCAACAACACACGGAAGACCACGCTCCTGCCCAGAAGGCCGAATTACTGCCCCCCAAAGCCCCGAGCACGCTCCCACCTGCCATCTGCTGCTGCCTGACTGCCTGCTGCTCACATGCCCTGCTATTTGCTGTCTTAGGACAGCCAGGGGTGCAGTTGCTGTGACCACCCTTGCTGGAACCGAAGACTCCCGACTGGGATACCATCGCTCCACAGCCCAGCCCCAGGACCCAGTTGCCCACCCACTCCTGCCTCTGGGGTTGCCATGTCGGGCACAACACCATCTGGCACCACTGGCAACCCCCAGCCAGAGAGGCAGAGGGCCACCGGCGTCAGTGCAAGGGAAGTTGGTGTCTTGGTGGAGCAAGTCCTGGGGCAGTATGATGCCCTCTTTGGAAGTTTGTGCACCGACAATGAAGGACGGACCAGGATCTGGATGGACATCATGACTGCCATCAACGCGGAGGGGGTGGCAGTCCGCGACTTACACCATGTGAAGAACCGCTGAGAGGACTTCAGATCCAGGACCCTGTCCGACCACCAGATGAGGGTCCTGGAACACATATGCCCAGCGCTCGACGTCCAGGTCCTTGAGAGGCAGACCCGTCTGGAGTCGAGCGGTAAGTGTACATGCAAACTGATTGGACGCTGTGCGCATGGTGGTGTGCCAGTAGTGTGCAGGTTGCACATGTGTTTTCGTAGGGCCATATAGGGATGTGTATGAACAGAGGCGTGAGGCTGCCACGTGTGAGTCCTCTTAGGTGTGAGACACATCGATGGTGTATGTTGGTAAGCATGCTGTGCAAATGCATGTGTGGCAGCACACATGTTTGAATTTCTGTGTATGTACGTTGGCATGGTTGTGGTGTCACACATGGATGGTGGTTCCTGCTGCATATATCTGTGTACATGTGCATGTTTGTGTATTTGACAAGTGTGCAACTGTGATGCAACATGGATGCACGTGACACTGATATGTAGAAGGCTGAATGCCAGATGTGACATGTATGGTGAATGCATCACTGCGACAGTTGGAGGAGATGCAGACATGCATTTAAGTGTGGTGGCATGTGTGCGTGTCTAGTGCACTCCCTGTGTTTCATGTGATGTCAGGCTCACCTTCGGCTGTTCATGCTGTTGTATGTGTATGGATGTTGCTGCCTGGTGCAATATTGCTGTGGAAATGCTCATGTGTGTGAGTTGAAATGACATGTGTGTCGTGGAGTGTGATGCCATGTCTGTAGCTTGACACTGCCACTCATGCGCAACTGTCATGTGTGTATCAGTCCATTGTACAGTGCCCTGATGTCTGTGTTTTATCTCTTCCTGTCTGCAGCGTCAACTGATGAAGAGGGCGGAGAGGGTGCTGTGGAGCACAGCGGCAGGGATCGCACCACCAGCCGGAGACGCAAGGCCCGGCTCCCTCCCAGATTGTCATCTCGTCGATGAGTGAGGAGTCTGGTGCCGCATCCCAGGCCGCAGCTGCCGAGGGTAGGTCCAAGAGGCAGAGGTCATAGGTGGACTCCTCGGCAGCAGAAGGGGCAGCTGAGACCCCACAGGGTCCAACGGAGGAAGATGGCACAGAGTCATCCAGGTTAGTGGGGGGTTTGGTGGAGGAGGAGGACGCGGAAGGGACACACACAGGGTCTGGAGGTGGGGATTCCACCGGTGCTAGTGGTGCAGTGCAGGGGCAGGGACAGGAGGCAGCACAGGCCGCCGCAGAGGTGCCTGTGTGTAATCCTGTCCCTGATCCTGTCACTGCATCATCTGGCACCAGCAGGGATGCCTACGTCCAGACCCGTTTTCAGGGAGGGGATGAGCGCACGACAACTTGCCTTCCTCTCCCTGCAGACGTGGTTATCCAGGACCGTGTTGAGCCTGTCCTGAGTGGGATAGCGTTGTGTCAACGGGGCATGCGAGGTGACCTGCAGTCTTTTCGTGGAGAGACTGTACATCGTCTCGCATGCCTCTTTGACCACGTTGACCTACTGGGACGGGTCACCGGTGCTGGATTCCACGGTGTGCTGGACCTTCTTGCGACCCCCTCCTCACCTGAACCCCCTACGCGCCAGTTGTCCTCCATGCCATCTTCCCACCCATGTGTCACCTGGGTACCCTGTGGAGCTGTCCCTGACCCAGCGGCCAGGCTGGTGGAGGACACATCCCTGCCACAGTCGGGAGTCGGACGTCCAGCAGGGGTGGCCACCACGACAACTGCACCCCAGCTGGAGGAGGACATGCAGGCAGCAAGAGCCAGGGCGCAGGCACAGGCACAGCAGCAGCAACATAGTGGGAGCAATGATGGCTCGGGGCCTTCAACATCGGAGGGGCAGCCATCGGCCATAGGGCAGGAGGACCCCGGATTTCAAGTGTCTTCCGTGTGGCAGCGGTTGGGCCACGCCATAGATGCGGAGCGGCAGCGGGCAGAAGAGGCACGGCTCACAATGGTCAGGGCAGAGAACTCCATGCGGAGAGACCTGAGGCGGGCCGAGTGCCTCGAGGAAATCCGTAGGGAGTTGGAGGTGAACATGTTGTTGTCCCTGCGAACATTCGGGGCCATGGAAGAGGACCACCTCCAGGACATTGAGCGGGAGTTCGATGATGCCCTGGCCCGGGACATCAATGAGTGAGCCGTCGGACTAGCCTGCTGCCATTTTAAATAGCTAGATAGTGTTAGGTTTCCTTTCTGTTTTTGTTTATTTTGGGCCGCTTGGAAAATGCACCATATTTTTGTATAGAGTGCATTATTAGGTAGTGTTTTTTGTAGGTTTCATTTCATTTGTTGGGCTCATGGACACTGGACTGGTGATTTGTATATAGTTGAACAGTGGATGTTTCTTGTTTTTATTTTAATTTCACCATGGCGCAATGGATTTCATATTTTCTTTTCCCTTGGATTGGCTTTGTTGGACTGAGACTTTCGACAAATTTTCATTTGGAGTTCTTTGGATTCTGATTTCATATTTTTTATTTTTTTCCGGACATGCTGCATTTTATTTATTATTCCCATTATTGATTTTTTTTTCCATTACATTCATGTTGTGTTCAATACATTTTTGTTTCATACTTCGATGTGTGGTATTCTCTCATTGGTTTCATGCATGTCATGATATGGGTTTTCACATTCACTTGCACCCATTGTGTGTGTGTGATGGACATGTGTTCATGTACATACTTGCCATTCGGGTTGTATCATGTAATGGCCATTTCTCTGTGGGTGGATGCAATACTTGTTTGGGTCTTTGGGCTGGGGTGGCGTGGGGTGTGGTGCGGGTGGCCATGAGGCCCATGATTGAGGATCGTCATGACGTGGGTGCTGGGGGACATGGGTGGGACATGTGTGGGGACCTGCTGGCAGGTGCCCCTGACTGCTGGGGGTGGGGGTGCTTGGGGACATGAGTGGGGGCCTGCTGGCAGGTGCCCCTGACTGCTGGGGGGTGGCGGTGCTGGGGGACATGTGTGGGACATGAGTGGGAGACTGCTGGAAGGTGCCCCTGACTGCTGGGGGCTGGGGGTGCTGGGAGACATGAGTGGGACATGTGTGGGGGCCTGCTGGCAGGTACCCCTGTCTGCTGGGGGGTGGGGGTGCTGCGGGACATGAGTGGGGGCCTGCTGGCAGGTGCCCCTGACAGCTGGGGGGTGGGGGTGCTGGGGGACATGTGTGGGGGCCTGCTGGCATGTGCCCCTGACTGCTGGGGGGTGGGGGTGCTGGGGGACATGAGTGGGGCCTGCTGGCAGGTGCCCCTGACTGCTGGGGGGTGGGGGTGCTGGGGGACATGAGTCCGACATGAGTAGGGGCCTGCTGGCAGGTGCCCATGACTGCTGGGGGGTGGAGGTGCTGGGGGACATGAGTGGGGGCCTGCTGGCAGGTGCCCCTCACTGCTGGGGGGTGGGGGTACTGGGGGATATGAGTGGGGCCTGCTGGCAGGTGCCCCTGACTGCTGGGGGGTGGGGGTGCTGGGGGACATGAGTGGGGGCCTGCTGGCAGGTGCCCCTGACTGCTGGGGGGTGGGGGTGCTGGGGAACATGAGTTGGTGATCACTAGTGCAAGGTGACATGTCGCTTGACTGGGGGGCATGCCCATGGTGGATGGGCTGCCTGCGGGACATGACCAGGGGTGCAGGGTAGTCCCCTGTGGTGTGGGCTGCCTGCAGTGGCTGTGGAGGGTGTAGAGGGAACACCTGGGAGGACCCACACTGCCAATTCACGTGTAGGACTCCCTGCGAACCCCCGAAAATCACGTTCCCCGCTCTGACAGCAAAATCGCGTGTGAAACTCTCCGCGCACCCCAGAAATACATGTACCCCACTCGCACAGGGCATTTTGCATTTGAAACTTCCTGCGCACCCCCAAAATACACGTTCCCCGCTCCAATCGTGTGTGAAACTTCCCACGCACCCCAGGAATACACGCACCCCACTCGCACAGGGCCTATCGCGTGTGAAACTTCCTGCGCACCCCAGGAATACACGTACCCCACTCGCACAGGGCATTTCGCATGTGAAACTTCCCGCGCACACCCCGAAATACACGTTCCCCGCTCCAATCGCTTGTGAAACGTCACGCGCACCCCAGGAATACACGTACCCCATCCGCACAGGGCATTTTGTGTGTGATACTTCCCGCGCACCCCAGGAATACACGAACCCCACTCGCACAGAGCCTATCACGTGCAAAACTTCCCGCGCACCCCAGGAATAAACGTACCCCACTCGTACAGGGGCTATCGCGTGTGAAACTTCCCGTGCACCCCCGAAATACACGTACTCCGCTCCAATCGCATGTGAAACTTCCCGCGCACCCCAGGAATACACGCACACCACTTGCACAGGGCATTTCGCGTGTGAAACTTCCCGCGCACCCCCGAAATACACGTACCCCGCTCCAATCGCATGTGAAACTTCCCACGCACCCCAGGAATACACATACCCCACTCACACAGGGCATTTTGCATGTGAAACTTCCCGCGCTCCCCCGAAATACATGTTCCCCTCTACAATCGTGTGTGAAACTTCCTGTGCACCCCTGGAATACACGTACCCCACTCGCACAGGGCCTATCGCGTATGAAACTTCCCGTGCGCACCCCAGGACACCGCACAGGGCCTATCGCTTGTGTAACTTCCCGTGCACCCCAGGAATACACGTACCCCACTCGCACAGGGCCTATCGCGTATGAAACTTCCTGTGCGCACCCCAGGAATACACATACCCCACTGGCACGGGGCCTATCGTGTGTGAAACTTCCCACGCACCCCAGGAATACACGTACCCCGCTCCAATCACGTGTGACACTCCCCGTGCAGCAGGGTATGTGTATTCGGAGGGGTGCGCAGGTTTTTTACAGGCGTTTTCGTGGTTGGGGGCCTGTGCGCCATGTATGGGATTTGTGCGCTGTGCATGGCGCACGGGGAGGGATTGGGGGCGTAACTGGCGCTGCTGCAGGGTCGCTGCGCCACTCTGCGCCACGGCTGGTTTTGGAAACTAAAATCCATGAATACGCTGTGCATGGAATTGGATTTTAGCGCATGCGGCTGACGCAGAAATTCGCACGCGCACACTGTGCGCCAGCCGCATGCGCCACTTGTGCGCTGAATTCTATGAATTACCCTCTATATGTTTCAGATTCTTTGGGTGCCATTAGTGAGGTGTAGTTTGGGTCTTTATATTAAGAGAGCTCAGGGGTCCACATCTAGGCCCACCATTACCTGATGGGATGACTTTGCAACACTAAAGAGTAAAAGGTGGAAAACCTATGAATTATACATACTTTGGGCAGCCTTCCATTCCATGGTGTATCAGCATGCTGAGAATATGTGATTAGACGATTGTTATATGTAGGTTCACTGTATGACTCTAATATACCTCTACTCTCACTATGTAAGAAATAAAGCAGCAAAATAGTGGTAATACGGTGCACTGCACCCTTAGGATCACTACCTTATACTGGGATACTGCTATTATCTCAAAGTGGATAGTGTCAACGCATGCCAATCTATGGAAAGTATAATGTATCTCAAAGTTAGTTTACGTTGTTGACTTGTGTGCCCTAGCATCACTTCCTTCGCTCTCCACCCAGTATATAACCATGCTAGGTCTCCTGCTTGTTATCATGTTCCCATATTGTGTTGTAGAAGACTGCCTACCGTGTACAGGAAACTATTTCCTCACCCATAATTATGGCCTAACTAGAATAGGTTGCTACCTACATCATCCTATCCCCGGCCCCACCCCATTCCTACCTACCACCCCACCCTTCCCACTCATTCAGACCACTAACAATACCAAATGCCCATTACATTGCCCTAATAACCTAGCATTGCTTAACATCAGCCCCATGATGACCACAGAACATGCACACACCATAACTTCCTATCCAATTTTGGGCCTCACTAGGTTACACCACCTAAAATCATGCACAAATCAACTCCATGGCACATGCAAAGTCTAGCCCTGCAAAAGGAGCATCAAATTAGTCGTCCCAACAACATCAAACACCAGAAGTTGTCTACTACAGGCGTATCGAAACAACCCTGCACATCCCCTGGTGTGACAACTCAGATCACGACCCCTGCCACCCTGCCATAGACTCCACTTAACCTCAAATGTGCTCTCATCAATGCCCAGTCACTTGGAGCTCACGCTATTGAGATCCATGATCTCATCACCAAACAAAACCTAGACCTACCAATAGTCACAGAAACCTGGCTGGACCAATCATCTGGCTCGCAATTAACTATCGCCATCCCTCCTGACTACACAATTCTCAGAACCAATAGAACCAATGGTCAAGGAGGCGGCGTGACTATAACAGTCAAAACTTAACTACACATCAGACCATGGCCTCTGGACGAATTAGAAAGATATGAATGTATCTTAGCCAAACTCACTAATAACCCCAAAACAACAACCAATATTTTGGTAATTTACAGATCACCTAACTTCAAGACCCACCCGAACTTAGACATCCCTCCACTACTTACTTCCTTCATCAAACCTAATAATAGATGCATTATCGTTGGGGATATCAACCTAGGTTTCGAGGATAATAAGGATCTGAAAGCAGAAACCTTCCACACTGCACTTAAAGATATGAACTTCACACAAGAAGTTCAAGCTCCTACCCACAACAAGGGTAGCATACTTGATTGGGTACTCACGCTTAATACCCAAGTATCCATAGAGTCTATAGCACCTGTAGCTTGGACTGATCACCAGTGTATCAACATCACTCTAAACAATAATGAAACAAATGTCCCTAAACCCATAATAATGGACACATTCGAAACAAGAAACTTAAGGAAACATACTGTTGATAACATATTCCCTTTACTTAAAGATGCTTTGACTACTCACAACACTACAAGTGAAAACCTGTGTCATCTCGCAGACATGTACCATGAGAGCCTCACTACTACTATTGATGCAGTAGCACCCATTATTATCAAAACACGGCATGCTGACAAATGCACTCGTTTCTGGTTCAATGACGAATTAGTAGAGCTTAGACGCACAAAAAGATCCCTTGAGCATATTCATTAAAAAAACTCACACAATGTACTCAGCTCTGGCATTAAAAGCTACCAAGAAAGCATACAAAACAGCTATCATAACTCACAACGCTAACGCATATATCACCCACATTAGTATCGCCACCTCAAATTCGAAGGAGCTATTCACCATTCTTAGGGAATTTGAAAACCCGAACCCAGTCACCCAACAGTCAATTCTAGTAAAGAGTGGTGCACCACTATCCAAAACGCCCGAGCCTCCAAAATTGACTTACTCCAAAAGAAAATTATCACTAAAAGAAAAATCCTAGCAGATAAAAACACCACCAAATCCTCCATCAATTCAACTAACGACAATATGAACACACTATTCCACTTTATGCCAGTGACTCAAAAATTAGTCCTTGACACCATCTGTAAACTAAAAACATTCAACTGCAAAGGGGATAACTTCCCAGCACAGCTAGTCAAACTGTGTGCCCCCACTCTCACCCTGATTATCACAAACTTTGTGAATGCTTCATTCAACACTAATATGGTTCCAGCCAACATAAAAGAAGCTTGGGTAACCCCACTTCTAAAAAAACCTTCACTGGACCCACCAGTCCCTACCAATTACCGGCCCATAACTACGGTACCATTTCTGCTCAAGATCATTGACAAAATAGCATACAACCAAATTCAAGCCCACCTAGAACAAAGCCAGTTACTGGGTGCCAGACAATCCAGATTCAGGCCCAACCACAGTACAGAAATGGCTCTCCTCAACCTGAAAATCCATTAGATACTATCAGGGATACAGGTAAACGCTGTATACCACTTTTGTTGGATTTATCGGCAGCATTCGATCTTGTGGACCATGACAAATTGTGTGCCACACTAGTGAATGCCTTCAGCTTCTCAAAAGGTGCCACCCTCTGGGTTAAATCCTTTCTAGCTGAGCGCACGTCCAGAGTATCTATCGGCAAAGAGGCTGCAGATCCCATTCCAGTCCCCATTGGGGTTCCCCAGGGGTCATGTCTCTCGCCCACTCTTTACAACATGTATACTAAGCTCCTATTCTCAGCCCTAGATGCTATGGGTGTCATCTACAGAAATTTCACAGATGACACCCAGATCCTCATACTGATTACAGGTAACTATGACAAGACAGACTGGCCATTCATAAAATCTGTGCCTTAATGTAAAATTGGATGGCTATGAACAGTTTATGCCTCAACAATGAGAAAACTGAGATTCTCTTTGTGGGCTCTCAAGCTAAAATCAACACCCTCCACCCTGACTACACATCAATTAACATTGATGGCACCCTGATTCAAGTCTCGAAACAGGTAAAAACTCTACGAGTCTATCTAGATACTAACTTAACTATGACAAAACCTATAAATGCCCTATCCTCATCTACCACCTACACCTCCAAATTGATCGCCCTCAGCCACCAGTTCCTCACGCCCACCAATTGCATCACCCTAGCCAGGGCCCTGATATTATCCAAATTGGACTACTGCAATGTACTCCTATTAGGCACTTCAGATATCAACCATGGCAAACCTCAACTCATGCACAACAAAGCTCTTTGAGCAGCCCTAGGGTTAAGTCAGACCATATCCCTAGGGTTAAGTCAGACCATATCTCTAAGATTAGGAGGGAAACCCATTGGCTACCAATCAAGGCTAGAGTCATATTCATATCATTGTGCATCGCCAACAAATGTCTCGCCATGAAAGCAACTACCTACATCAACAACGTCATAAGAAAAATAGAATACAATAGACCACTCAGATCGAATGAAAATTCAGTCGTTGCAATCCCGCATTACAAAAGCTCAAGAGCGGGGGGAAGTAGCTTCCCAGTCATGGCCCCTAACCACTGGAACACCCTACCTCTAAATATCAAACAGGAAGACTCTTTCCAGAGATAAAAAAACTATTAAAAACCTAGTTGTTCAACCAGTTTTAGGTAATGACTACTTAGCCACTTTAACCCTTCTTTAAATGCATATACCAGCATCATCAACTTTGTGCTCTCATGTAAGCGTAACTAATGTTTTTCACCTTTGCCAGCCTAAAACCGTATGATAATGTATGTATAATGTATGTAACTTCAATGTCATTGATTTGTAACTAATATGTCTGCACTACTCCGTGATACCCCAGGGTCGGGCGTAAAATAAATGGAATAAATAAATAAATAAATAAATAAATAAATGCTATCGCATCACAGAAGGAGGTAGAATGAATGCTACGAGGTGCAGCAAATCAGCTCACTTGCATTGGGATTTAATTCACTGATAATAATCAGCCATCTAAGCAAACTAATGACTGCTCCACTGCACCTATGCCTGCTCCTCTGGATATCTTCCTACTCCTAGGCTCCTAGATTATCTCATAAACCATCCTTCTTTTTACCTCCTGCCTCCTCTACAACATTATATGCGCTACCACCGTCACCTACAGGTCACCAAAAACATGGCAAAGGGGATCGTCTGTGAGCCCACTTCCCAATGTCTATTATAGTCATCTTTATTGTGGGTTATATCTTATGTGGTGATAAAGCATACAGGACACATGATGTTTTTTTTCCCGACAGGATAGTACTTTAAGGGCTGACCTCAGATCCCTGTACTCTAAAATAGCCCACCTCTCAAGAAGTGAATGCATGTTGTCATTAAACCAAGTTTATTTTGCAACAACCACTGGGAGAGAGGCTAGACAACTCCTTGGAGTTCAAACTAACCTCAGTCTCTCTGAACCACAGAACAGATACCGTATATATACATTTCCAGAACAGTTAACACACTCCCACATCTCCTTCATGTTCCCTTACAAAGTTATCACACACAATATCAATGGGTTGGCCCTATACAAGGACATCTAATCCCCATGGCTCTTTGGCTGCCTTCACTTTGGAACCATCCCCTTAGGCATACAATTTTCATGATATTACAAATACAAGCCCAACCCTCTTCTTGGGTTTCTTTCTGCTAGACACACAACCCTAGCATGGAATTTCACTTGGTCACAGATCTGCAACACTTGATCTGATGTGCATGGTTTATGTATGGGCACTTTATGAGGCTATAGGGAGCTAACAAAAGGCTCCTTTAATCAGGCACTGACACTCTGGATCTTCATTCTTGGCATCCTCGTGCACCATTTCATTATGTGACCACCAGTTCAATCCAACTGGCCTGTGTTCCCATTATAATAATTTTCCTGCTAATCTATTTCACCTTCTCAAAGGCCAGCAGTCATCTCCGCCCCAGTCAACCTTTTACAGTTTTAGCCACTAACCCTAGACTGACAGTGCCAGGTGTCAGATGCTTCTTTGGTCATTTGCTCAAGAATGTTAAAACCTAAACCCTGGGCCCACGCTCTTCATTCTATTTAAGCTTCAAATGGCCGCTCCAAAGTTCTTGCAGCTGTCACCTGCCCTGTATGACCAGCAGGTTTTTTGCATGTTTATTTTAATGTATGTGTGTTCAAAACTACTGCATCCCCTCATAATCCCCTCATTCAAGAGCCTTTGTCTGCGCTTTAAAGCTCATTGCGCTAAGTTGCACAATATGCTCCCATATTATGTTCACACAATCTTCATTATGATGCTACATGCATGCACATCTACAATGTTTCACACTAGACACAATATAACACTAAAAGTAACCTTTAACAAACCTCAGTTAAGTATCCTAGATACATGCAAAACTGTAACATTGTAACAATATCACTTTAATTCTTAACATTAATATGGTTCAGGCAAAGTGAACCTCTTCTTTCTATTGAGATAAAATCCATCTACTCCAACACACCCCAGCCATTATACCAGATTGCTAATAGCAGTAACTGCGACCATACCACGCAGACCGGAACAGTAGCAGCCCTAAGTCACTGTTAAGTCCCTTGCTTTACACAAACCTATCAACCCGGGCTAGTGGCCCATTTATGGCTTGTTCAGCACATTGCAACATCTGTTTTTTCCTCTGAAAAGGAATCACTCCCAAGAATTGAGCTGATCAACAATTTCAAGATTTTTCCATTATAGGTGGCTAAACTGGTGACCCTGCAGTTACGTCTTCAATGGCCGATCCACCCTGCATTCACCTGTTAGAGCACCATTCCTGGGAGTTGCATCTGGTTTCCAAATGCTGTTGGTTTACTTAGAATGTGTCACTTCTGCTAACATACCTATACCAAGCTTGTCATTCCTTAAATGGAATTTCTTTTGAATTGCAAGTATATTCTGATATACCAAGAATACCAAGATATTAGACAGTGTTGATATTATACAAGTGATTAGAACAGTTGAAATGATTGGACAACTACCTAGATAGATATTGGAGTGGAGTTGAGTTTCCCCGGGATGATCTACAAAGAAAACACAAATGAGTGGAATTGAACTAAATCAGTATCGGTTCCCACTATAGCTATAGAATTGATAACAACTGACCTGAGTAAAGATAAATGGAGTAAGAGGAGTCCAGGATAATATAAATATATTATATTAGACCATAATATGTCATATACAGAAATTACAAATATGCCCATCCAAATATTTGAAATCCACTGTTGCGTTGACCAATTCACCAACAAAGTTTAATCTTGCTAACACGTAGTGCTGCCTTAGTCTACTGTGTTTTCTGACAAGGGAACTATGTTTCTCAGGTCTAGATTGTAAAAGAATGGGAAAACTGCATTTGGGGAATTTACGGTCAAGTAACTGAACAAGCATATCTCGTCTTCTCCACACTTGGTAAGCATCACTTTGTGGCCTCATGGTTGAAGGGCATAAGAGGTTCAAGAAAGCCCCACAGGGGTACCGATAGGGGGAACTATGAACAAAGAATGAGCTCCCACTGGCATCAGCACATTGCCACCTGAAAGGACACTGACTGCGTGGAGGGGTATTCTTGTTTATGATCTGATTCTTTTTTTGTGTTTAGTTTATTGAAACCTTTTAGATATAAAAATCTAAACAACAAATCTATCAGGATTATTAATCCATCAGTACTCATATAAAATATATACACTTCCATTCAATTGATTAAAAGGTTGAAATTAATTCACCTACCAATTCGTGCACTATAATCAGATATCTTACTAAAGCCAAAATTAACCAAAGCTGAAGCCCTTCCATCAAATAGTCCCAAAATATATCTGAATTAAAAAAATACAAGTAATTAACAAAACGTAAAGAATATCCACTCTTAACGATTTTGTTGCTATGCAACTACTTAACCAGTGCTTTAACATGTCCAGTTCAGTCGAGTCCTTAAACAAACAACAACATCTGTTTACTTTAGCTATTTTCCGATGTGGATCTCACCTTGCAAGCATCCCAAGAAAATGAAAGCAGTATCTCATGAAACTGTTTCTATAATATTTGGTGGGAAACTTTAACAAGTCCTTAGGTAAAGTGTTAAAAGGGCATTTTGGAATATTCAGGTAAAGGGTTTCTATCCTGATATTTGGCGTATTTAAATGCATCGCTCATAAACAGCAGTTTGTTATTCACTTTAAAGGGATTGCTAAATTCAATCTATTGCCAACAGCATTGTATCACAATAGATTGAAAAACATAGAAGTGACTTATATTGGTTGTTAGTCATGGCCATGTTTCAGTCTGCATGACGAGAGTTCCTTGGGGGGTGTACAACGATAGCAAATATTCTCAATGTATTCTATTTAACGATAGACTTCCAAGAGGGGATGCCCTTTTTGTGCGTAGTTAGCAATATTGTCAATGAATTGCGTAGCCTTAGGATTTCATTTTCAAAAACATCCCTCTAACGTATTTAATGATGATTCTTCACACACTGGCCCTCATTACGACCCTGGCGGAGAGGGGTTTACGCCAGCGTAATGCATGGCGTACCTCTCCGCCAGATTACGACTTTCCGTAGCGCCATGGTGATTTTTACGCCCGGATTTTCCAGGCGGAAAAATCCATGGCGCTACGGGACCTCTTGTTAATTACGCCACCGTAATCTACGGTGGCGTAATTAACGCCTTCCCCACTCCCATTATACCCTATGGGGCAAAAATGGGAATGGGGAAGGGTAAATGGGGATTGGGGACTAACCGCCCCGCCAAGGTCGGAATGGGGCGGTGAGTCCGCCAACCCCCATGGCGGAGTTGGCAGCTCTGCGCCATGGACCATGGTGCAAATTGCACCATGGTCCTCCGCCAGGGTCGTAATGAGGCCCACTGACTTTGGTACCATCTGGGACTGTGCACTCCTCTAAGAAACCATGAGTTGCTTCAAAGAGATGAGCAATGATTGGGCAGCAAATGCATCATGTGTTCACCCACAAAAACGAAGCACATTCATATATAAACCTTCATGTTGTGTATCACAAAAGATAATATGGTCACCACATTACATGGCATCTCGCGAAGAGAATGGTGGCTACTCCTTCCGGCTGACAGACCCCGCAACCAAATCACTGGCTTTCACATATTAGCGCATCCATGGAGAACCATGGCATCCCATGTTGGTGTCATAGATGGTTTTAACATAGAAGTACTTGAGCGAGCAAATGTATAACAACATGTTGCCTTTCAGTCATCCACTTAACGTCAAGCATTGTGTATAATTTGAAAGAGGGGAGCAATTAGCATAAAGGTCATCCTACATGTCAAACTGTGCATGATATCACTACCCCCATTAACAAGTCACTGCACAACATGCCTAAATATTTTCTCAATTATTTCTATGACCTTCATATTCTTTCCCCTAGTTGCCAAAAAGGGGGCAGTTAATCGGCACTCGGGATCAAACGTGAATAGGGAAGAGTGTGGTGCGACAGCCGAAATGCGAAAATTCTGACTATGCATGTGATGCTCCACAAATCTGCATGACTTCTGGTGTCAGTTGGCAAAGAGATATCAGATGGTTGCTGTGGAAATGGCGTGCATGGTCTGCCCAGCTCAATCTAGCGAAGAGGGTCCAAATGCCACATCTAATTGAAGTGGGTAGCACCCATTGCTAGATACAGACCCCTAGGCCATGGTGTCACAGTATCCATGGAAAATGCAGGAGTCGTTTAGACTATCACATAGGATGAAGAGCAGAGGGTGGCTCGTGTCTCACTGGGGACTATGGTGAAAAGCCAATTAAAACGTATTTGAGCCTCTTAACGAAATGTGTTGCCTCCTAAATCTTCCAAACACGAAAAAATAAACTGCTCAACACTAGGCCACCTTTCAGCAGGTCATTCATTGGTCTGCATACAAGGTACACATTTCGAGAGAATCTTGGAACCTACACATACTAGATTTTATGTCTTACAATTTACAGAATAAACATTGACAAATAGGAGAATATGATATACTGTAATAAAATAAAAATGCTTTCTCATAACAAATTATTTTTAAGACTATGGGCCTAATTAGGAGTTTGGAGGTAGCCATGACGCTTTTAGCGGCATGGCTACCCCCATACCAGGTACCGGGTCCGGGTCTGGGTCCGGGTCCGGGAATAGGGAGGGAATTACCGGGCCATGCTGACTTTGGCGGCCACGGTAATTCCCATTCTCGGGACCCGGACCCGGTACATCCCCATTGGGGAATGGGGAGGATGCTAACAATGGGCCTGTTAATGATGGGCCCATTGTTAGCATCTTGGTCTGCTAGCGGGTCCTGCTAAGGACGCCTGGTCTGACCAGGCATTCCAGAGCGGGACCCGCTGCAGACCTCGTAATAGGGCGGCCCGGAATGAATGGTGCCGGTCCCTTACCGGCACCGTTAATTCCGTGGCCTTCTACCTCATAATGAGGCCCATATTACTTTAGAAAAACAAGAGAGGGACTTATCTGTTTAAGGGATTCTTAGGGGTGCTCCAGACACAGTAATAAGGTAGCACGTGCAAACCTGTGTGGCTCATGTGCATCTCATAATTGTCTTGAGTGTAAATATTTGTGAATCAGACTTGTAGTGGGTTTATCAATGGGTCAGGTGCCTCCCCAAGCTAGCAGATGAGGGGCACAGGGGTGATATTGGAAGATCATCTGGTCACCCCAGTTAGGCCCCATCTCGGGCAGTGGACTGTCCCATTGCCACCACAGGCTGACCTGCAACTTTAATAGATTTGAGGATATTGACTCTATAGAACCAACAACACCTACATGTTCAGCTTCTGGGGCACAGGAGCAAGAATCCCACGTAAATCATCAGAGGTACCAGAGTTAGGGTGGCAAGCTGACAATCAGCCAGCCAGTCATCCATTGCACAAGGCCTCCACAATCAGGTAAGAACATGAAAGAGGGTGCGGGGGGGCCAAAAGGCACATTTGGGCCATAATAGCCACAGGCAGTACCACACAAAACAAGCGATTAGCTAGGCCCTACACCCAAATCAGAATTGTAAACCATCCTCAGGTGTGTGGTACATGAGCCAATCCCTACACCATATGCATGTAGTGGCAAATCAGAGTTCCTTCATCTAAGATATAGACTAGAAGGCACAGTGAGGGTGTGAAAGGCAGAGAGTGGACCAACCAAGGTGAGGGATGCATCAACCCCAAGTTCCACATCAAGCTGTATGCCATCCCTAGTGGTGGGGTCCAACGCCAATCCACATCATAGCTAACACACCTGGGTTCCTCTCCATCAGAGAGAGGCTGGAAGATGGGACTCTGATGCTGGAAATGCATTGGAGGGACAGGGCCTCCATGTCCTTATCCTGTACTCCCTTATCATGTGTGTTCTGTATTGTTTTCTGCACAGGAGTCCATGTTGGAATCCTGGCAGTGCATCTCTTCCTCTTTTTGGTTGTGGTGAACAGAAACTTGGGATACCCTATGGAACCCATGGGTGGGGGTACAACCCTCTACCCCTAGTGTATGTTTTTGGGCACCTGTGAGTGGCCCACAGATCAGGGTATGGGCTGGTTGCAGCTCCATGCTCAATTTGACAGGTGCTCCGAGCACCCTCCATTTTGGGATACCCAGGCCCTGCCATAGGAATCAATGGATTCCTTATAGGAGACAAGATGGCCTTGATGGCCTCTTGGTTTCTATTACCTGTTACCTTTTTTTCCCAAAGTCCTGGGAAGCCCTGACTCTGTCCCTTCCCCTGACTGGATGTTGGGTGGAAGAACCATATATGGCATTGTGGGGAAGTCCAGGCCAGACTGGCTGGAGCCTTCCCAGTTGTTTTGGGTACACCATTGGGGTGGGACCTGGGTGAATGAAGTGTGTGACCAATATGCATTCCATGTTATGGGTATCTTTTATCTCTGTGCGTGACACAAAGAATGAGAAAGCCCTGCCGAAACTGATATGAATGTGGCGTGGTGTGCTGAAAGCCTGGGTGCTTGCCCCAATCCACCTTCCTTGTTATGGTTGTCTAGATGGGAGAGACTGGCCTGAATGCACTGTGAGCCTGATTATCTGCCTGCCTGCATGAATGCCCTTCTGAATGATTGGCTGCCTGAGATTAGCTCAGCAGTGTGAATGATAGACAGAAAAGTATATCTGGGGACCTCTCACCAGAATTGTTCAGAAGCTGAAGTCAAAAGTTGATGCTTAACTTTGAAGCCCATCTGGAAGAAGAAGGTTTTGCTGCTGCTTGCCATCGATGAAATCCGAAAGCTGTTGAGTCTTCAAGGACTGATCCAAGAGAGGACCTGGCTAGGAGACCTATTCCTGAGCTACTAGGAACATTTTGCAAAATCTAATCTTCACCAGTGCACCCTGGAAGCCAGTCCCGAAAGACTGTCAACCGGAGATGGGGGCCGCAGAGGAAATCAGAAGTGAAGCATGCGGACATAATAGTCCATCGTCGTTGACCAGCATTCAGAGGTTTGCTGAACCACTGGAAGCCCATTGAGTCATGTTTCCCAGAAGCGGGGACAGCTTGACGCCATGCTGCTTGATGACCAAAGCCACAACTCTTCACCTCTTGCCTGAAATATTTGAACGGAAGGACTCCTTGCCATCAGCGTTGACCGCTTTGTCCCGCCAGATAAATTTGAGGTCGTCGATGAGCCGAGGAGAATCCACCACTGGGTTTCCCGCCACCTGAAATCCACAAAGATACAGACCAATGAAGATCCGAAAGAAGCCATCCGTGGTGGAATCCCGACGCCCGCTGTCGGGCCTACGTTCTTCATCGATCTACTTTGCGGCAACAAACTCTTGTCATCGAGGTGCACCACACACCTCATTTTCACCGGATGTCTATGACCGATCGTCGATGAGCACCGCAGAGGTCAATCCTGCTCTCTCAATGACAGTGTTCACATTTTCTTTGAGGAATCTCGATGCCTTGTGGCTCCTGCTTGAAAGGGAGTTCACAAGGAGGGATTCCCAGATGAACTGTCAAAGAAACTCTGCTAAACTCAGGTACATTGGGGAAGCAGAACATTTTAGCAGGAAGCAAGGCTATTTCAAACATATATGGACTGGGCTTCTCGATACACTTCATGTAACGGTTTCCCAGATGGGGGATCCTCACACAGAACAGTTTCATGGTAATGGGACAAACTATTTTGCCATTGTTTAACCTAACTTGTCTTCCTTCCTATGTCTGATGTTGATTCACATTGCTATTTTGACTTGTATGTCATTTAAACTGTCAGCAGTTGGTGTATTTTAAAGGAGTCAAGAGTTAACTGTGGTACCATATAGACAATATACATATTTATAATATTATTATTGCCAAAGCACAAAGTGTGTTATTGATTGTGTATATATTTTTAACCTTATTTATATAAAGAACTGTGTTATCACATAAAATAGTGTGTGGACATTCCTTTGTGGGAGTATGGGGACTACATACACTGTACTTAAGAACTAGCCCACATCACCTCCTGAGAGCTTAAGCCTTGGTTGCTCATCCATTGCTACCCTATAGAGAACGTTAGCAGGGGTGCTCTGTACTTCTACTCTGCCACACAGAGTGCAGGAGTGCAGCTAACCCCCCTCCAGTCTTTACAGGGACAGAAGCCAAATAAAAGTCCACAAGCTCCGACTGGCAATGGAGGTGTTTGGAGCAGGAGCTGGAGACTGGAAAGTGAATACAGGAGTTAATTTGGAGTAGGTTGGAAAAGAAATGAAAGAAATCTATCAAGACCCATGACATGGGCAGTCCTGGTTGTTAGGCAGAATCATATGCAGTGCCCTTTGGCCACACAACACACAATTAAGACTACAAGTGACTGCACAAATTCATCTTTGGTACAAGCCTGTACTACACAGTAAAGTGGTAGCGATGGCTGAGCAGCCAGACTTATCTCAAGAGTAAAGTGAGCAGTATCAATAGTTACACAAAGGACAGCAATTACTATGGTTCAAACAAACACTGACACTGAGGTTTCTGAGTAAAAGAATATACATGTATTTACACATTCATTCATTCACTAAATAAGGCAGCAGAAAAATCACTCTCTTAATATACTACACAACACCCAATCAATTCTGGACAAGTTAGGCTCAAAATGAAGGTTGAGCAAAATGGCACTCCAGAAATTTAAAAGGGAGGGAAAGACAAGGTTATACAAAATTAAACAGCACCAATAAGTAAGTAGGCAGGGCAATCTAGAAAAGGCTTGCTACAATGAGGATGGATTCAAATCAATAGGCCTGGGACAATGTTAATGGTTCAGAGTCTTTGCAGAGGATCACTCAGTTCAGAGTAGTTCATGGTTAAGTCTTTGACAAGAGTTCATAGCGAAGTTGGTTGACGGAAAAGTTATTTAAAAGAGTAGAGAAGGACAAGCCCACGGGTTGGCAAAATATTTCAAACACTTTCACTGCGGTCGGACGGAACGAACAACCGGGTTAGAACAGTACCTTAAATGAAGAAGAAGGCTGTAGCTGAGGCAGAGGTTCCTGGCAGATCCTGCAGGATCACGGTTCCTGAAGCGACTGTCAGACTGACATGACGTCGGAAGACTGGAGGGTCCTGCACTGCCCAGGGAAGAAACCAGCAGCAGAGTAAAGCAACGAATAAAAGGTGCACTCCTTAAAACCCAAACATGCTCTGGTCCTCCTCGCTATCCGGTTCACTGCAGCTGTGCACAGAAAATTCGACATGGGGAGGGTGGCCTTGCTTGGTGTTTGGCAAACTGGTTGGTCCCACCCAGCTCAAGGAAGAAGATTCCTTGCAGATCTCCTCTGTCGTTGAAGTTCAGGAGATTCGGACCCACAGCAGGGCTTCACCGGGAGGTTCAGTAGTTTCAGTATTCCTCTTCCTTCAGCTTCTCTTTGGTTCTCTCGATCCTGTGGCGATTCTACCTTCCAAGTCCCAGAGACCTGCTTTTTTTGCAGTTTTCCCCCATTCACACAGCCTGGCTGTCAATCACACAGCAGGGTGGCTGTCCTGGCAGGACAGTCACCTAGCCATTCAAACAAGAGTGTGACTTGTGTTTTCAAGGAGACCCTGTGCAGGGTGCCTAAAACCCCTCCCTCATCCTGTCCACCTAGACTCTCAGGCGCCTAAGGAGGGCTTCTGTTCAGAAGCCTGTCAAAGGACGGTGAACAAAGGAACCAAACCTGGTTTGGCGCGCAGAGAAAAGCACAAAAAAGACCTTTACAAAAAGAAATGGCAAATAAACCCAGCTGGAACCTAAGTAAATGGGGTCCAGCGGATTTAAGTTCGAGGCTACTAACTTAGCCTAAAACAGTACCAAGGCTATTTACATAGACCGCGGTAGGGAAAATAGGGTAGATACCACTGCCGCCAGCCAAATCTTGAAGAAAGGGTAACTAAATAATGTTCCATGAGAGACAGACAAAAAGAGATAACTATTGACCCTTCCAATACTCTATGTAAAATAGTTTGTACTGGGTCTGTGCTTATAAAAAGACTAATAAAGTCAATGGCAACTTTACATGTTCTGGGAGACAGTAGTCAGTCCCAGAAAATGGAGTTTAAAAGTGGGAAGTCTGAAAACAACAACCCTGTGTCACTGCATTAAAGGTGCTGTGTAACACACAGTAAACAGATTATGCCTATGGAGTAGATGAAGCTCCAAAGTCTATGAACACAAAAATGTTAAAACACACATCAAAATACATGTAAGAGTGGGAAAAAAGGCTCACACTCTTACCAGGTGAAAAACATAAATCCTAGAAATCCAGCAGAGCTGCTGAGGGACTCAGTAGGTAAGGGAAATAAGCCATTCTTGAGAATTCTCCCTAACACTGGTACCCAGGAGCTGAAGTAGAGACCCATGAGACCAGACCAAAGAGTTGAGAGCTGGTGAAAAAAGCATGGACCAGACGATTGTTGGCCATAATTGTTCCAATAATTAGGACATAGGAGGATTCCTAGAATGGACAGGAAGTTGCCGCCAATAGGGAAAGAGAAGATGGGAGAGATGTAGTGACCATTGAGCTAAAAAGGGGAGGTGAGGGGGTAGTGCCCATAGGTGAGAAGAAGGAGTCTAGGGGGTGTAGAAGCATAGTGAGATGCAAACATCATTAAATGGGAAAGTAGTGACCAAGACAAAGGGGTGAAGAAGGGGATATTGGAAGTAGCTAGGAAAGAGTAAGAAAAGAGTTAAGAAGTTGTGGATACTAGTAATAGAATTCACGGGGGTACTCAGAGGGAAGAAGAAGCAACACAGTTTGGTGAACACGATGAAAGCTTCATAAAGGTTATTATGTCTGAAACTAGAAAGAATAGTGCTCTGAGGAGCAAAGAATGTATCCAAAGAGATGAAGAAATTGGGAGGAAGAAAAGAAACTATGAGAGTTGTGACAGTACCCCAAGAGGTGATGGAGGGGATATAAAGAAGAGCGACCTGGAGAACAGTGACTATAGTGCCCAAAGGGCTGAAGAAGGTGAGAGGAAGACGAATGCTCTGCAGGGCATTGAAACTAGTATCCAAAGGAGTGAATAACATAGGAGAGCATGCAGAAACTTTGAAATTGATGGCTGAGGGAGAAACATGGCCGTAGAGAGTGATAAAAAGGTGACAGAGAGAGTGGAGTGGGAAGAAGAGTATAAGGATCAAAGATGGTTATGAAAGGGGAGAGAAGACAGAGATGGAGAGTTAATAGTTAGATAGAATTAATCGAAAAATCAATTAAGTACTCCGTGAACAAATAAGTAATAACCTGTGATGCAGAGCTGGCAGATGATAGTAGGAGGTGGACAAGGATGCAGGTGCCTTAAAAAATGGAGTGCCGAAGGAGAAACCTACAAAGCCTAGGGATGGGGATCTTATGGAGAGGACCTACAGGCAGAGAAGTTGGCCACCCTCTCATCCTGCAAAGCTCTCCAGGCCCACATCCAGGATTGCAGAATTTAACAACCTCTTTACTGTGTTCCATATTCCTGTGCTATGGGAGACTGACAATTTCACTGAGAAAATCTGTCTTAAGAGCAGACAGTGGGATACCAGGGAAAGACAATGGACAACAGATGCATAAGACTAGGGCAGAGAGGGGAAAGAGAAAAAAAGGAGAGATGTCCACCAGAAACTCAACTGAGAGTACTAAATACAGAAACATAAATATGTGTTACTTGGACATTTCTAAAACAGGCAAATCACATGGCCACTTATGTGAGGACCAGTGGACACTGCAAGCAATGTTGGAGTTACCTTTGACTCAGATGAGGCTTTCCATTTCCAAATGTAGCTTTTGAAAACGAATGCCCACCATCAGGTGCCCATGTTACACAATACACCAACAATCCTCAACCCAAATTGGAAATAATTATTATAGTGTTATTGAGCAGATGAGATGGCTGAACTACCATTCACAAAGGGTTTCCTAAATTAAAACATGACACCTCTGCAAGTTTCCTAAAGCAGAGCAGCAGTGTTCTTCCTTGATCTTTATAGTACAGAACCCCCCACTGATTACCAGGGGAAGGTAGAATTAAATTCTAGAATGCAGCTCTTGCCAGAGTCTTCCATACTCTGGGCTATATGTACAGATGTCCCAACTACATGATCTCAGAAATCTACATTTTTCATCATGGTACCTCATGCCAGGGTGCAGTGAGAGAATCAATGTGGTATTCCAAAAGAGAGTCTGAAAAAGAGAACTTGTTTTGATTATGGAAAGATCCCTTAGAAAACCTCAAACTCAAAGGAAACCACCAGCACCACAGGAAGGTCTTCAACACCCTCTTTGTTATTCAGTCCTACCCAACCTGCCTTGTAGGAGCCAAGGGCCTTACTCTGATTGGATGCTCTAGGGCTGGAACCTTTTTTTACAGAGGAGCATATCCAATTGGCTCATGCATGTATCCAATTTCAGTGCTGGGGGCTTATGGATGCAGCTGCTGTCCGGCGGAGAATTATGTTTTCTCAATCCTTGATGCCCATCTTCTCCTTCCCCTTTCCCCCAGTCACACATCTACTCCTCATCTTCCCATTGCACTCTGAAGCAATTCCTTTCTGCATGCAGCACTCTATTCTCTTCCCCCCCCCCCGGCCCATCTCACCCTGCAGGGCACACCCTGGATGTTCTGTTCTCCTCAGACCTCCCCTTCTCTAACCCTCTAACCACTCCTCTCTCTTGGAGTGATCACTTTCTCCTTTCTCCCCATTGCAGGTCAAGCGGGCTCCAGCACTGCCACCTACCTTCTTGGTCATCTGACCCATGAAGATTGTGTACCTTGAGGCTTTTGTCACTACTTTCTCTCCTCCTCCTGCAACTTTGCCTAACTCACACCCTGACACAGCCTCTCTAACCTTCATCTCTCTATCTCTAACACTCTTTATGTTATTTCCCCTGTCATGAGGATCCGCTTAAAGCCCAAATCCAAGTGCAACTCTTGGTATGATTCCGACCTTGCCACCCTTAAACGCAAGTGTAGGGTGGCAGAGAGGAAATAGTGGGCCTCGGGCGCACCCCTTGACAAACTGGCCTCCGCCTGCTCCTAAGGCAGTGCAGACTCTATGTCCTCTCTAAGAAGAGAGCCTGCATCCAATCCAGCACCTCTGCAGCATCTAACAACTCAGCCAAACATTTCAAAATCTGCAAGTAGCTGGCCAATGCTGCTGCAGTCTCTACTTCTCCTGTTCCCGCCCAGGCTCACTGTACGGCCTTGGCCTCTCGTTTCACTACTAAAACTCCGGACATCCTGGCCACCCTGCATCCTACTACCTTCTCTTCCTACTCCTCTACAACTCCTGGCCTGTCTGAGGCCGTCTCTCCTCCTTTCTCCTCCTTTCTCCTGTTCACCCCTGATGATGTTTCCAGACGGGTCCGATCTATGTAAATCTCATCAAAGCAGGTTCTCACCTACTCATCCAGAGCAATCAAAAACAACATCGACACCCTTGCTCCAGCCTTGGCTGATTTCTGCAATCACTCCATTGACATTGGAACTTTCCCCTCCCTCCTTAAGCACTCTCTTGTGGACCCCCTTCTAAAAACGCCCTAAGCCAGTCCTTCCTCTCTGGCTAACTATTGCCCGATCTCCATCACTCCTTTCCTGGACAAACTCTTGGAAAAGCTGGCCTTCACCCAGCTTAATCTACATACTAAATATGTTGGTTGCCTCCATGACCAACAGTCTGGCTTCAGAGCTGCCAGAAGCACGGAAACTCCTCTCCTGAGCACCTGTGAAGACTTGCTCTCCAATCTTGACTCTTGCTGACTGCATCGCTACTTTCTGATCCAATTTTCAATGTCATGGGGATGACCCTCAGCTCTCCTTCAGGCTTCCCTCAGCCACCAGTGCTTCTTCTTTCATACCAGACTGTCTGGCCACAATTCAGGAATGGTGCACTGTCAAGATGCCTGATCCTATCAATAAGGATCAACTCCAGAGTTTTTTAGATTTAACAGAATACTATTCTAAATTCGTGGATCACTACTCTAATAGGACTGAACGGATGAGAAGCCTGATGTGCACGGGCATAAAGTTTAATTGGTCAGAATGATGCAAGAAGGAATTGGGAATGATCAAGGAACTGGTTAACAAAGCACCAACACTTAAGATGTTTGACTCAAGTGCCAAAACCAGAATATCGGTGGATGCCAGCAACATAGGCTTAGGGAGTGTATTAGAGCAAGTACAAGATGGTGAAATAGTTCCCATTGCCTTTGCCTCCAGAATGTTAAGAGGAGCTGAGAAAAATTACTCGACTATCGAGAAGGAAGCCCTAGGAGTTAAATGGATCTTAGAACACTTCAAAGGACTCATTTGGGGCATAGCTGTTGAGATTGAGACAGATCACAAGCCATTAATACATGTTTTGAATTGGAAAAATCCTCACATGACATCTCCACGCATAAGAAGGTGAATACTGATCATTATGTAGTACAATTTTAATATAAAGTACACCCCTGGTAGAACAAATGTTGTAGCGGACTGTTTTTCTTGCTTACCTTGTGATGATGACTGGGGAGGTTGTAATGACAAAGAGGAATTAAAAGATGATCATAACATGGAATGCATAATAGCACATGTACATCCAAGTTTTTCAAAGAATGGATTGAAGCCAGAGACAAAGACATGGAACAAAAACTATTAAGGAAAGCTATTGAAAATGGTTGGAAGGATATCGAAGAAAATATTAGATCTTGGGAGAAAATAAAAGATTAATTGTCTAGTGACAATGCATGTACTTATCGTACATCTGTGACTATGAGAATTGGAAAAATCCTCACATGACATCTCCACGCATAAGGAGGTGAATACTGATCATTATGCAGTACAATGTTAATATAAAGTACACCCCTGGTAGAACAAATGTTGTAGCGGACTGTTTTTCTTGCTTACCTTGTGATGATGACTGGGGAGGTTGTAATGACAAAGAGGAATTAACAGATGATCATAACATGGAATGCATAATAGCACATGTACATCCAAGTTTTTCAAAGAATGGATTGAAGCCAGAGACAAAGACATGGAACAAAAACTATTAAGGAAAGCTATTGAAAATGGTTGGAAGGATATCAAAGAAAATATTAGATCTTGGGAGAAAATAAAAGATTAATTGTCTAGTGACAATGCATGTACTTATCGTGGGGATCCAATAATACCACCTGTGACTATGAGAGAAAAGATTATGAAAATTGCACACGAAGGTCATGTAGGGAGGAATATAACTAAAAGGAGAGTAAGATAAGCTTACTGGTGGCCCAATATGTGGGGTGAATTGGAGGCTATGGTCAGAGATTGTACAGCACGTGCAGTGAGCGATAAAGATAAATCAACACACATCACGCCATTACAACCAATAGAGATTCCCTGCACAGTTTGGACAAAACTGGCAATTGATATAGCTGGGCCGTATGAAACCTTGGGACCTCAAAAAGTTTATTTTATCGTTTTGGTTGATTATACATCCAAGTGGGTGGAGTGTGGAATTTTTGAAGAGTCAATTTCAGCCATGAAGGTTATACGGTTTTTAGAAGAAATTTTTAACAGGGAAGGTGAGCCACAGGAATTGATATCTGACAATGGATCTCATTTTATGTCACATGAAGTGCAACAATTTTATAAAGGAAAGAGCCATAAAGCACAATACAACAGCCTTATACCATGCCATGGGGAATGGATTAGTAGAAAGAATTAATCGCTTCATAAAAGGCAATATTCAGTTAGCCGTAGTCAACAATCTACCTTGGAAAGAGACGCTCAAGGAAGCTCTCAACACGTATAAAGTTACCCCACACTCAGTAACGGAGGAAGAACTATTCACTTTGATGAGAGGGAGAATTGCTACAAACAGGTTTAGGACTGCCTGGATAACAAAGAGGAGGAAACAAGAAATGTACACAAATTATTATGACAAACAAAAACGTGCAAGAGTGTAAAATTGAGAAAGGAGATTGGGTTAGAGTGAGAGAACCCAAATTAGTGATGAAAGGAGAGTCAAGATTTCGTCCTCCACAAAGAGTAATAGATTGTTCAAAAAAGTCGGTGTTACTAGAGGATGGTAAGAAATGGTCTTGTAATGATGTAATCTTGGCAAGGGAGAAGGAAGTATTCGGATATGAAAGAGAACAAAATGCAAATGAAGAAATGTTTAAAGATAAGTTCAAGGACCGAAGACTGATGGACACGGGAGATACACAAGAGAAATTAACAAATAAGGAATCACATGGGATAACACTTGAAGATAATTGTTTTCCGTCAAGATCGAGAAAAAGAGTGTCAAATTACAAGCAAGACTATGTATATTATTGAAAATTAATGGGACCACCTATTCATATGCTCATGCGTTAATGTGAAGAATCACATTCAAGGAAACGTATCCTTTTTCTATGACTGTGCGAGTTAAAAGAGAATGTGTATACATAGTTGTATTAGTGTTAAACTTTATTGATAACTATTTACTACATATAAAACCTCAATTATTATTTATTTGTAGAAGGGAAGATGTCATGATGTTAGGTACTATAATAAGTGCGTGTACATAGTTACTTTCCTGTGATGTACATATGTTCTGTTACCTTGACCACAACTTTGTGTATGGTTCTAGAACAGTCAAGTAGAACCATACACGAAGATGTCCTGTCCATGAAGGTTGGCCTCCTGGGGGCTCCTCCCAATAAACCTGCTAGTCATACTAATATGCCGTGTATGACTTCTTTATTATGTACAATTCCACAGCATGCACCGCTAATGATCTCTGCCTTAATGCCAGTAAGACTGAGCTCCTCCTCATTTGGATACCTGCTCCACCCTTTCCTCTCTTTCTCTGGCCGGCAGCCCTGGGCTCTCTTCCTACTCCTTCCTGTGAGGCTAAGAACCTTGGTGTCATCTTCGACTCCACCATCTCCTTCGCTCTGCTTTGTCTATCTATGACTTTGGCACCTTTTATTTTCAGTCCTTCATAACTGCTACCCAGATGAATTTAGTTGAGAAGATTGAGAACTATACTATCTAACAATATGGTACCCCTCCCATCAAGTCCACTTATTGCATTATGCAATGTGTGTTTTTTTCAGAATCTATATGTTCTATAGAATCTTGCATCATGCTGCTCCAAATTCTAAACTGAACGTTTGCCAAATTAGCATTTTTCCCTCTGTGTGTACAGCAGAGTAGACACAGTTCTCAAAAATAGTATGAGACAAAACCTGAAATGTTATAACCATATATCTCTAGTCAAACAAGATCTGCATAGGCTTTTAGTAAGAAGCTGCATACAATCTGTGATTGCATGCCCATATAACGTTTTCCCTTTGAGGCTAAGTAAACTCATCACTACGTATAGGCCTTACAAGACCATTAGGACTTATCAAGCAGGCAAAGACATGATCTCATATTATGAGAGTTGCAAAAAGTTCAAAATCTCAACCTATATTTGTCCTCTGTTTACAAATATACAATCACACATCAATTATTCACTCCTTGTATAAAAAAAAAATCAATTTAAGGATTTGAAGTTTATTAACACATGTTTAAAAAAGAATGCTCAACATGTCTGTATACATACATTGTTCCATTTCGCATAGCACTCACCAAGCTGTATATAAATGCAGTGCCTCATTGAAAAGTGGAATATTTGTAATCTAAACCTAACTGCTGCTGAGATGGGTTTACAACATCCCTTCTTTGTCAGCCAATTCGTTTTTGGGTGATCATCTAGTCATCAGATCAGGTTTCAGTTGTATATTTCTGGAAAGTGTCTCAGATGCTCAGATCAAGATTTTTAAATATTTCTTCCTCCAGATATGTCAAGAGTGGTGCAGAAGACTTTCTTCCTGGGGGCCAAAGACTTTGAACACACTTCGTGTAATGGTAAGAGGATTCCCTTTGTGAGGAATTGCCAACTGGCAAGGATGTAGATTTTGATTTTGTAATACAATTATGTGCGTAATTCCAACTCTGACAGGAAAATCTGTTGATCATATTCCCCTTTCATAAGCTCCATTCAAAATATAGTGTGTATATGCGCTCTGATGCATTGGTATCCTGATCTGCCATGCCTGCTCTAACAGTGGCACAGAGCAGGTTCAGAAGACACTAGTGCCCATTTGATAACAATGTCTCTGTACCACAGGGTCTGCATTTAGGACATTTTCCCTGTATCAAAACACTATAAGTATGAGTTTACGGTCCTGGTGGCAAATACATCTTTAAATATAAGTTATACCTGAGTTATGACATGGTGAATGTTTTTCTCATAATGATTACAGTAACATCAATTTGATATCACACATGTGTCAGCCCTGGGAGTTGAGCTCAGCTGTGAAATGATTATGTGTATTATCCCCCGACACCCTATCCTTGCTAATTTAGCCACTCCACAGGAAGCGTCCCTGTGAACAGGAATCAAAGGGCACACCCATTCCCAACAGGAGACGCCTCACACTAGGGTGTTGCATATCTAAAGGCTTTTGCTTATATTGAGAATGTAGGGGACGGGGTTAGTGTAAGACAGAGGGAGCGCTTTGCAGCTGGAGGAAGATTTCACTATCCTGTTTCTCTCTGCCTCTATCTATCCTTCCTGTCTCCTCCACTTCATGTAGCACAAAACACTTTGGTTGTGATGTCAGAGGGCAAAGTCCATTTGTTTCAAAAACAGGGATTGGACAACTAAAGCAGGATAACTTTATTGCAATCAACTGTGGACTTTTAACTGTAAAATAAGTGGTTTCCCACTCCTTCTTGGATTCACATTTGGACAAACACTTAAGGAAGAATTCATTGGGCATCTTTTGGGAGAGCTGAACTTTCAAATGTCTTCCGGGAGTGAGGTGAAGACTGATTGCCTAAGGCCTAGGTCTGCTCTGTTCCCTAGCCATCTCCAGGGAACAGTGGGGTTGAATTGATGATGGAAAAAAACCTGCCTCTATGCCAGCTACAACAGTACCCCAGACATCACTGAGTCGAAGGACTGCTACAGTTGTGTACCAGCCTCTCTCATGTTTGGGAGTTACAAGAACAAAAACAAATCTGCTACTGTAATACATGGACTAGGATTTACAGCACCCTGAGAGCCAAGACCAGACAGAATGCTTTCAATCCTAGTTCTCTAATGGTCGAACCACAAAACCTGCAGGTACTGCCATTGGCATTCAACCAAACTCTTTGATCCAGTGAGCTTGCATCTCAACCTGGCTTGAAAATGTATTGTGCCTCACAACCTGCTCAGCTCAAATCAACTGCTTATCGGCTGACTCTGACTTGAACCGCTGGAATGTCACTTGTTAACTTGAACCAGCAGTTACACAAACAACTTGACATGGCTTGACCTCGAACTGCACGAAAAACTAAATATAGTGAACAACCGAGACAAGCATTTGCCACTTATCTTAGAAAGTGCTTAATGCACATGTCATGCTAGAAGATTGGTGTTAGTGATTAATGATGGCAAATGCCATGAACAAAGTTATACACACTTCCTTTTTATCTCTGTCATATGTTTATAACAGCATTTTCTATTACAAAAATCAAGTGATTTCACATACAATATTATTCGTTTATTGTATTTAGTTCTTTCAAGAAACTTTAAAATGTTATCTCATAAAAAAATCAAGACTTCATTACAAATACTATCATTGGTTCATCTTTCATTACAACACATTTGTAAAAAACAAATGTATAAATTCATACACCTTCTAAAACATTAAATCAATCAAGATCCTAGTAAACTTTAAGAAACAAATTAATAAAAATGTTAAGACTTACCATATAAATGTTTCAGTACTGTTTTCCATACCCTGTAAACTGCTATGTGTGTTGCACCAGATTCAATGTTGAGGCAATAGGTCCAAAACCAATTGAGTCATGATCGTGTGTCAATTTACCCAGAGTATAGGGACCCAATTTGGGACATTCCATAAACAAATGTTTAATGATCGCCTTATATGTCTGGATTTTACAGATTCTGCAAAATCTTGCTTCCTGAGGTAAGTTCCATGGCGCACCACAAATAGCCTGTACTGGGAGCTGATTTATACGAATTTGGAGGTTAAGCTTACGGACAGTAGGGCCTGGATATCTAAACAAGTAGAGTTGTGGCCTCTTCTAAATGTGCACAACCTGGTGTACCTGTGAGTAACCATGTAACTTCATTAAATGCTCATAATTGTTCACCCAATCCCATTTGGTAAGCCTTCTCTTAAGCGCTCCCCTTAACATATAAAAACGTGAGCATCATTTAAAATCAGGGAACCAATTTATCGTAGCACACAGATCTTTGATTGATATTGCAAACAGATTGTTTGTATTTGCACTTGGTTCCAAGTTATAACAGGCCCCAGGTTTTGCCAGTAAGAAAAAGTTCACTGCTCCACTTCAATAACATGGCTTTAAGGGAAACTAGTCCCAATTCGAGATGGACATACTTGATTGGTGTAGAGCAGGGGAGCACCAAGATTTTTAGCCAGAAGAAACCCTTAATAGTTTGCAGCCATTTCAAGTCCCTTAGTGCCAATGCCTCCAATTCGTATATCACTGAGGAACAAAACCACTGCCTGTAAAGAGCAAGTATGCCCCCAAAGAAAAGCCTGCATATTGATCCGCAAACTTGTGCACTAATGGGGTAATTTGTTTGACTTTCCTAGACATGGTCTCAATTATATTGCTGTAGCGTGTACCATAAGACATCTCTAGGCCCAAGTACTCATACACATCCAATAAGCTAAAATGATGAACACCCAATCTATTACTCAATCATCTGTGCGTTCATTCATTGCTACTCTTCATGAGAGAAGTGCAGGAAACAACTCAGGTGTTGAAAAAATAAGAATCATCCATAAATGGTGAAACAAAACACACAAGATGTCTAAATAGAAAATGTCTTGGATTGTTGACACGTGTGTTGATGTATTGGGGCTGGTGCTGTCGTTCAGTTCAATTGAGTCATCTGAGTCACTAGTCTCAGACAACGAGTATAGGTTTTTCATAGGTAGCGTGGCTACATCTCATCAGAGCAAGCAAATGTATGTTCAACATCCTAAAAAAAGAAGAAAACTAATGGTTGTCACTAATCTGTGACTTTACCTAGTTTTATGGTTAGTCAAAAACATTTGGGTTGTTCCTGAAGTTGCAAAGTGTGTGAATATATACAAATGAACATGAGGGCAAGTGTTGCAAACAGGCCAAATGATCCTTTCTGTGGTAAGCCCTGACACCCAGTGCGGGAGGGGAGCAAGGGAAAGGGACCTAAGAAGAGGAGAAGACTAAGGGGCCGATTCATAGAATTCAGCGCACAAGTGGCGCACGCGGCTGGCGCACAGTGTGCGCGTGCGAATCCCTGCGCCAGCCGCGTGCGCTAAAATCCATTTCCGCGCACAGCGTATTCATGGATTCCAGCCACCAAAACCAGCCGTGGCGCACAGTTGCGCAGCGACCCTGCAGCAGCGCCAGTTACGCCTCCAAGAACGCCTCTCGCGCAGGGAAAAGCCATCAAAATCCCCAACCCAGCGCAAAGGGCAGCAGCAAACGCAGAGCTGGGAGCGTGTATTCCAGGGGTGTGCGGGTGTTTCCATACGCGGCTGGGCTGGGTACGTGTATTTCAGGGGTGCGTGAGAAAGTCTACACGCGATTGGCCTGGGTACGTGGATTTCAGGGGTGCGCGAGAAAGTCTACACGCGATTGGCCTGGGTACGTGGATTTCAGGGGTGCGCGAGAAAGACTACACGCGATTGGCCTGGGTACGTGGATTTCAGGGGTGCGCGAGAAAGTCTACACACGATTGGCCTGGGTACGTGGATTTCAGGGGTGCGCGAGAAAGACTACACGCGATTGGCCTGGGTACGTGGATTTCAGGGGTGCGCGAGAAAGTCTACACGCGATTGGCCTGGGTACGTGGATTTCAGGGGTGCGCGAGAAAGTCTACACGCGATAGGCCTGGGTACGTGGATTTCAGGGGTGCGCGAGAAAAACTACACGCGATTGGCCTGGGTACGTGGATTTCAGGGGTGCGCGAGAAAGTCTACACGCGATTGGCCTGGGTACGTGGATTTCAGGGGTGCGCGAGAAAGACTACACGCGATTGGCCTGGGTACGTGGATTTCAGGGGTGCGCGAGAAAGTCTACACGCGATTGGCCTGGGTACGTGGATTTCAGGGGTGCGCGAGAAAGTCTACACGCGATTGGCCTGGGTACGTGGATTTCAGGGGTGCGCGAGAAAGTCTACACGCGATTGGCCTGGGTACGTGGATTTCAGGGGTGCGCGAGAAAGTCTACACGCGATTGGCCTGGGTACGTGGATTTCAGGGGTGCGCGAGAAAGACTACACGCGATTGGCCTGGGTACGTGGATTTCAGGGGTGCGCGAGAAAGTCTACACACGATTGGCCTGGGTACGTGGATTTCAGGGGTGCGCGAGAAAGACTACACGCGATTGGCCTGGGTACGTGGATTTCAGGGGTGCGCGAGAAAGTCTACACGCGATTGGCCTGGGTACGTGGATTTCAGGGGTGCGCGAGAAAGTCTACACGCGATAGGCCTGGGTACGTGGATTTCAGGGGTGCGCGAGAAAAACTACACGCGATTGGCCTGGGTACGTGGATTTCAGGGGTGCGCGAGAAAGTCTACACACGATTGGCCTGGGTGCGTGGATTTCAGGGGTGCGCGAGAAAGACTACACGCGATTGGCCTGGGTACGTGGATTTCAGGGGGGCGCGAGAAAGTCTACACGCGATTGGCCTGGGTACGTGGATTTCAGGGGTGCGCGAGAAAGTCTACACGCGATTGGCCTGGGTACGTGGATTTCAGGGGTGCGCGATAAAGTCTACACGCGATTGGCCTGGGTATGTGGATTTCAGGGGTGCGCGGGTGGTGGGTGTGCGGGAAGTTCAAGACGTGAATTGGCAGTGTGGGTCCTCCCAGGTCTCCCCTCTACCCCCTCCACGACCTCTGCAGGCATCCCACACCACAGGGGACTACCCTGCACCCCATGTCATGTCCCACAGGCAGCCCATCCACCATGGCCATGCCCCCCAGCCAAGCCACATGTCCCCTTGCACCCCCACCCCCCAGCACTGTGGGGCACCTGCCAGCAGGCCCCCACCCATGTCTCCCAGCACCCCCACCCCCCCGCCACCAGGGGCACCCTCCACCAGGCCCCCACCCATGTCTCCCAGCACCCCCACCCACCAGCCACCAGGGGCAGCCTCCACCAGGCCCCCACCCATGTCTCCCAGCACCCCCACCCCCCAGCCACCAGGGGCAGCCTCCACCAGGCCCCCACCCATGTCCGACTCATGTCTCCCAGCACCCCCACCCCCCAGCCACCAGGGGCAGCCTCCACCAGGCCCCCACCCATGTCTCCCAGCACCCCCACCCCCCAGCCACCAGGGGCAGCCTCCACCAGGCCCCCACCCATGTCCGACTCATGTCTCCCAGCACCCCCACCCCCCCAGCCACCAGGGGCAGCCTCCACCAGGCCCCCACCCATGTCTCCCAGCACCCCCACCCCCCAGCCACCAGGGGCACCCTCCACCAGGCCCCCACCCATGTCTCCCAGCACCCCCACCCCCCAGCCACCAGGGGCACCCTCCACCAGGCCCCCACCCATGTCTCCCAGCACCCCCACCCACCAGCCACCAGGGGCAGCCTCCACCAGGCCCCCACCCATGTCTCCCAGCACCCCCACCCCCCAGCAGTGCAGGGGCAGCCTCCACCAGGCCCCCACCCATGTCTCCCAGCACCCCCACCCCCCAGCCACCAGGGGCAGCCTCCACCAGGCCCCCACCCATGTCTCCCACCACCCCCACCCACCAGCCACCAGGGGCAGCCTCCACCAGGCCCCCACCCATGTCTCCCAGCACCCCCACCCCCCAGCCACCAGGGGCAGCCTCCACCAGGCCCCCACCCATGTCCGACTCATGTCTCCCAGCACCCCCACCCCCCCAGCCACCAGGGGCACCCTCCACCAGGCCCCCACCCATGTCCGACTCATGTCTCCCAGCACCCCCACCCCCCCAGCCACCAGGGGCAGCCTCCACCAGGCCCCCACCCATGTCTCCCAGCACCCCCACCCCCCAGCCACCAGGGGCAGCCTCCACCAGGCCCCCACCCATGTCCGACTCATGTCTCCCAGCACCCCCACCCCCCAGCCACCAGGGGCAGCCTCCACCAGGCCCCCACCCATGTCTCCCAGCACCCCCACCCCCCAGCCACCAGGGGCAGCCTCCACCAGGCCCCCACCCATGTCCGACTCATGTCTCCCAGCACCCCCACCCCCCCAGCCACCAGGGGCAGCCTCCACCAGGCCCCCACCCATGTCTCCCAGCACCCCCACCCCCCAGCCACCAGGGGCACCCTCCACCAGGCCCCCACCCATGTCTCCCAGCACCCCCACCCCCCAGCCACCAGGGGCACCCTCCACCAGGCCCCCACCCATGTCTCCCAGCACCCCCACCCACCAGCCACCAGGGGCAGCCTCCACCAGGCCCCCACCCATGTCTCCCAGCACCCCCATCCCCCAGCAGTGCAGGGGCAGCCTCCACCAGGCCCCCACCCATGTCTCCCAGCACCCCCACCCCCCAGCCACCAGGGGCAGCCTCCACCAGGCCCCCACCCATGTCTCCCACCACCCCCACCCACCAGCCACCAGGGGCAGTCTCCACCAGGCCCCCACCCATGTCTCCCAGCACCCCCACCCCCCAGCCACCAGGGGCAGCCTCCACCAGGCCCCCACCCATGTCCGACTCATGTCTCCCAGCACCCCCACCACCCCAGCCACCAGGGGCACCCTCCACCAGGCCCCCACCCATGTCCGACTCATGTCTCCCAGCACCCCCACCCCCCCAGCCACCAGGGGCAGCCTCCACCAGGCCCCCACCCATGTCTCCCAGCACCCCCACCCCCCAGCCACCAGGGGCAGCCTCCACCAGGCCCCCACCCATGTCCGACTCATGTCTCCCAGCACCCCCACCCCCCCAGCCACCAGGGGCAGCCTCCACCAGGCCCCCACCCATGTCTCCCAGCACCCCCACCCCCCAGCCACCAGGGGCACCCTCCACCAGGCCCCCACCCATGTCTCCCAGCACCCCCACCCCCCAGCCACCAGGGGCACCCTCCACCAGGCCCCCACCCATGTCTCCCAGCACCCCCACCCACCAGCCACCAGGGGCAGCCTCCACCAGGCCCCCACCCATGTCTCCCAGCACCCCCACCCCCCAGCAGTGCAGGGGCAGCCTCCACCAGGCCCCCACCCATGTCTCCCAGCACCCCCACCCCCCAGCCACCAGGGGCAGCCTCCACCAGGCCCCCACCCATGTCTCCCACCACCCCCACCCACCAGCCACCAGGGGCAGCCTCCACCAGGCCCCCACCCATGTCTCCCAGCACCCCCACCCCCCAGCCACCAGGGGCAGCCTCCACCAGGCCCCCACCCATGTCCGACTCATGTCTCCCAGCACCCCCACCCCCCCAGCCACCAGGGGCACCCTCCACCAGGCCCCCACCCATGTCCGACTCATGTCTCCCAGCACCCCCACCCCCCCAGCCACCAGGGGCAGCCTCCACCAGGCCCCCACCCATGTCTCCCAGCACCCCCACCCCCCAGCCACCAGGGGCAGCCTCCACCAGGCCCCCACTCATGTCCGACTCATGTCTCCCAGCACCCCCACCCCCCAGCCACCAGGGGCAGCCTCCACCAGGCCCCCACCCATGTCTCCCAGCACCCCCACCCCCCAGCCACCAGGGGCAGCCTCCACCAGGCCCCCACCCATGTCCGACTCATGTCTCCCAGCACCCCCACCCCCCAGCCACCAGGGGCAGCCTCCACCAGGCCCTCACCCATGTCCGACTCATGTCTCCCAGCACCCCCACCCCCCAGCCACCAGGGGCAGCCTCCACCAGGCCCCCACCCATGTCTCCCAGCACCCCCACCCCCCAGCCACCAGGGGCAGCCTCCACCAGGCCCCCACCCATGTCCGACTCATGTCTCCCAGCACCCCCACCCCCCCAGCCACCAGGGGCAGCCTCCACCAGGCCCCCACCCATGTCTCCCAGCACCCCTACCCCCCAGCCACCAGGGGCACCCTCCACCAGGCCCCCACCCATGTCTCCCAGCACCCCCACCCCCCAGCCACCAGGGGCAGCCTCCACCAGGCCCCCACCCATGTCCGACTCATGTCTCCCAGCACCCCCACCCCCCAGCCACCAGGGGCAGCCTCCACCAGGCCCCCACCCATGTCTCCCAGCACCCCCACCCCCCAGCCACCAGGGGCAGCCTCCACCAGGCCCCCACCCATGTCCGACTCATGTCTCCCAGCACCCCCACCCCCCAGCCACCAGGGGCACCCTCCACCAGGCCCCCACCCATGTCCAGGAACAGAGACTTCCATGCTGTCATGTGTGCAATCTGCACAGGGCTCCCCATGTCACATTCAAACACATGCAACAACCATGCGGTTCACACATTACAGGTCGCACATGCATTACCATGATGTCCCTGCACACATACATGCGTACATGGCCTATGTCACACATGCAGGCAAGTATCAGACAACCAGCACACTGCAACATGCCCTGTCTCACACAGCAATGCTTGGCCACTTACCGCTCAACTCCAGACGGGTCTCCCTCTCAAGGACCTGGCTGTGGAGCGCTGGGTGTGCGCGTTCCAGGACCCTCAACTGGATGGAACTCATGCGGCCCCGGCCCCCCTCCACAAGGCGCCGGGCCTTCATGAGGGTCCTGGACCTCAAGTCCTCCCAGCGCTTCTTGACCTTCTGGATGGTGCGGGTTGCCACCCCCTCCGCGTCCTCTCCCGTCCTTCCCTGTTGGCGCGGGACGATCCGAAGAGGGCATCATACTGCCCCAGGACATGCTCCACCAGGACACCAACTTCGGTGGCAGTGAAGCTGGTGCCCCTCTGCCCCTCTGGCCGGGGGTTGCCACTGGTGTCAGATGTGGATGTGCTCGACATGGCAACCCCAGGGGCAGGAGTGGGTGACCAACTGGGTCCTGGGGCTGGGCTTTGGAGCGATGTCATTTGAGTCGGGACTCTTCTGTACCAGCAGGGGTGGACACAGCAACTGGAGCCCTGCAGATGGCTGATGTGCAGGCACCAAATGGCAGGGCACGGTGGCAGCAGGCAGGCAGGCAGGCAGCAGCAGATGGCATGTGGGAGGCTGCTTGGGGCACTGGGGGCCAGTGAATTGGCCTTCTGGGCAGGAGCGTGGTCTTCCGTGTGTTTTCGCGTGGCCAGCTTCATACGGAGTGAATAGGCACGTGAAAAATCTGCACGCTGCGTGTAATGCGCGTAAGCGCGCGTGAAAAACTGCACGTCCGCGTGTAATAGGAGGAAAGGGTCCATGCATAAGCGTGCGCGCGTGAAAAACTGCACGTCCGCGTGTAATGCGCGTAATCAAACGTGAAAAAGTGCACGTCCGCATGTGACGTGACGCGCGCGTGCGTTTCCCTCAGCACGGGTTAAAGGTGAGCGGGCCCAGCTGTTCGCTGTACGTGCCTTTCGTGGAGACCGACGTGTGTTGCTGCTTCCAGTCGTTTCGCGCGCCATCTACTTCACAGCTCTCAAGGACGTATCTCTTCTTTTGGCGGGGGTATTGGCTACGCGTGTTTTTCTGCATCGCGCTAGTCAGACGGTGAGTCGCAAACGCTCCTTTTCCCACTGCGGGTGCCCCTGTGTATCGCACCCATTTTCGATGTCATCGTAGCCTGCGTGTCCCACGCGTACGCGTTATACGTGTTACTGGGTGCCACCGCGTACTGCGGGAGGTTTAATCCACGCACGTAGGCTGCAGGGTTGCGTGCACGGTTTTACTGCAGTTTTGGGGTGCCTGAGCGTTGCGTGACCCGTCAACACATCACCGGGGTCACATACAGCCTTGCAGGTGCAGGGGGGCTGTTAACATCTTGCTTCCCACCCCCTTCACCCCAATTGCCCAGGTCAATTGTGCTGTACACCTCCCATTGGCACCACTCCATCTGTGCCAGCACTATTACATCTGTGCCATGGTAGGGAGGCTACCAAAGGTGAGGGGCGCCTCAGCTGGGCGTCCTCCTCGTGGCGGGCGTGGTCGGGGACGTGGCCGTGGTGACCAGGGAGTAGGGGGACTCCAGGGTGTCCAGGGCAGCCACAGAGGGGGAAGAGGCAGGGGTGCGCCACTTGAGCACAATGTTGTGCCATGTGTTGGTGCAGCCATGCCACCACCCCCTGTGGTTCAGGGGATGCAGCTCCTGCATCTGGCACTGGCACCCGTATGACCCGGCAGTCCGTTTCATCGACTGCCACGGGCCCAAGGGTAGCGGTAGCTGCAGGTGCAGTTGTGGACACCGCCACCCAGGCTCAGGGTCTGCCAGCGCAGGCTGCGTTGGCACTTGAAGAGCCCTTGGTAGATCTCCAACAGGCCAGGGGGGAAACCATTGGGGCAGGCCGGGCTGCTCAGACCAAGACACGTGTCCCTGGGGCAGTCATGTCATCTGCTGCCCCGAACAGCCGGGTGTTGGCAAGTGCAGGGGCAGATGCACCCAACAGCACCCCGGTTGTGAGTCTGCCAACAAGGACCGTTGCGGTCAATGACCCTGCCACAGCTGATGTTGCTGCGCAGGGTCCATTAGTGGGCACCCAGCTGCCACTGACACAAGTCAGGCCTTTGGTCATCCCTCCACCTGCCACTCCCTCGGCTCAATCCACCCAACCCACTGGCCATACTGGTCAGGGCGGCATTAGCCAGCCAGGGTCTGCGCCACAGTCCAAGAGGAGGAAGGTTGCATCTGCAGCACAGGCTGGGACCCCACACACAGCCACGACCTCCTGCACGTCGAGGAAGAAGCCTTTCTGTAAGCAGGAACTGGACTTCCTCGTGGACTACGTGCGGGGACACAGCCGTGACATGCTAGTGGGTGCCAATAGTCAGACTACGGCTGCCCAACGTGACACCCACTGGAAGCATGTGGCGGAACATGTCAGTTCATTCGGCCATGAGGTGCGCACGGCGCAGGAGTGCAAAAAGCGCTGGAATGACATCAAGCGCAGCACTAAGGCCAAGCGTGCCTCAAATTACAACTTGACTCTGGTGACTGGCGGTGGGCCTGCACCAGAGGAGGAAGAACTCACTCCGCATGAGGCTCTCGTTGCGGAGTTCATACCACCAGAATTGGTCGAAGGTGTGGGAGAGATGCTGGACTTTGATGCCCAGTCCAGTGAGTGTTGATGCGTAGTTGTTGAGGACGTGTGTGTTTCACTTGTGGGATGTGTTGTGCATGATTGCTGCTACATGTGACCTGTACATGGTTCTGATGTGTAAGTAATGCAATGCCACCGTCATGCGTGTCTCCTCTGCCTGCATGCGGGACTCCATGTGGCCATGCTCCCTTGCCCCTCCTCCGCCACTCTGCACCCCAGTTCCACCTTTGCACTGGTCTGCTACATTCTTGCCAATGTGTAGTTTCATGTTCATGTGTCCTGTGTAGATGCTAACATCCAGCTTAGAAACTGCCAGACATATGCCGTGTGGTACAGCCTTAGTACTCGATGCAGGGCATCCCACTTGTACTGTGCATGGGTCAGATGTCCCGCAGGGACATGAGTGCCCCTTCATGCTCCATGTGCATTGCACACATGCCCCTATGTGTCCTTGACTGGATGATCACTGTAATATGAGTCCTTGGTTACATACATTGCCTGCCATATCATCGGCCTCCCCATGTCAACTGTGGCTCAGTCCTGCGTTGCACACATGTTTAGGCTCTGACAATCTGTGTGGCTCACAGGCCTCAGCCTGTTCAATGGCCAATGACTCTGTCCAACTCTTGTCGTGTCTTCTTCACACGTGGCCGGCCTCCGGATCTTCCATCATGTGTCCTGCCCACTGTCCCAGCATCATTTGCAGTGTTGTAATTGAAATCACATTAAGCTGTTGATGCCAGTCAACACTGCTTGTCAATACACAGGTGTATGGTCAGCCTTTTGATACCATGCTAGGCATCCCTGCTTTGGTACTGGGGTGGAGGGGTGCTTGCCTTCTAGACATGGTACACATTGAATACACAATGCACGTGATGTCTGATTTTGACATTGCACTGCCTTCACATTTCCTGGCACACACCATGGAGTGCTTGTACATGTAGGTAGTGAGTGGCGTACACATTTTCTGCACTGCTTAGACCCACTTCCATGCAAACTGCCACCTTTCAACAGGTCTGATCACAGAAGCTATTCTAAGTAGACCCAGCATGCATGCAAGGTCATATGTTGTGTGTCACATGTCTGCCAGATGCCTTTGCTGTCGGTGTGTGTGTGTGTGTTGTGTGCTTCTGACATGTGTACTGACCTTTTCCTCTCTATTTTTCAGGTGATGACGCAATGGATGCAGAGGATGGTGTTGTCATGCCAGACACAGGGTTGGTAAGACCACATCAACCCGGCACTAGTGGGGGTCGTGGGGTGGTAGGCCACGAAAACCCCCAAGTGCTGCAGTCCATCCTGTCTCTGGCTGCCTATGAGTCCAGCCTTGATGACGACTCTGACGTCCATGTTGAGTTGGATGACCATCAAGTCCATGTGTCAGGGGTGAGTGATTCTGATGTGGACACTCCTCTGTCTGCGACCCCTGCACTGAGGGATCAGACAGTCTTGGTTCCTCCGCCCGTGGTGGATCGGGACGCAGGGTCACCCTCCACACCAGTCACTGATGTGCCTGGGACATCACGTAGACGGGGGCATGTAGTCGTGCAGCCGCAGGCGGTGCCAACACAGCGAGGACCCCCGGTCCTTGGGTCCCGCAGGGGTCAAGCCCGGCAACGCGGTCGCCGCGCGCAACCGCTGTATACTGAGTGGGAGCAAGACATGACTGCCAATTCAGAACGGCAGGGGGCAGCAATGGAGAACATCGCTGACAGCATGGAGCGTGTGGCCCGATCTGTGCTCCCCCTGCTAGGCAGGTGCTTCTCCAGCAGCAGGCGGCACGGTCCACGGCCCGCTCACTCAGGCTGGGCATGGCGGCCTCAGACAGGGCACGCCAGGCTGAAATGTCGTCTCTGCGTCAAGCAATTGCTGCTCACGCAGAGGCGCACATGGATGCCCTGAGGGAGGAGTATGCCTCCCTCAGATCCACTCTGGGTGTCCTTATGATGTCCCAGAGGCAGCAGGCAGAGGAGAGGTTTGCACAGCTTGAGCGCACCATCTCGGCTGAGCTACAGGCTTGCCGGGAGGTACAGCGGATGTCCAGCCAGGCCTTGCAGGAGGAACTCAGTGTTACACGTGCTACCTTGCAAGAGGAAGCACGTGTATCACGTGAGGTCCTGCATGCAGACCTATGTAACATCGCCACACAGAACCAGGCTCACCTGTCCGGCAGACTTGCTGCCGACGAGGGGCAAGCTGCGGCTAGGCGTGGCCAGGCTACTGTGCCACGTCCTCCTTATCAGGATGAGCCAGACTCGGACGACCATCTATCTCCCACATAGGTCGTGCTGTGCAGGCGTTGAGCCCATGGAGGTATTTTTTTTTGGCTCAGCATCATCGCATGTGGATGTTGAGCAGCACCCTGTACCTCCCCCCTCCTGGGTGCCTCCCCTCCCCCCGGGTCGTATGTGGCCATTTTTGATTTTTCTTTTAGTTTAGTTAGTTAAGTTTCTGTTTGATAGTTAGTTTAAATAGGTAATGTAGGTTTTCCATAGTTAGTGTAATTAGTTAATAGTTGAGTTAGTTTAAAATTTGTAGTCTATTGTGCTTACATGTGACAGTGCGGTGCCTTGTGGTTTTTGAAGGCATCCACTGTCTGTTCCAGCTGGGCCCTTCATGGTTGTCTTGTGTATGTGTTTGCTGCTTGGGTTCCTTGACTCACATATGCCACTCCTGCCTCCCTTATCCATGGGCTCGCAAGGATGGTTCGGTGTAACAGAATTTTACACAAGGGCTTTGGACTGTCATATCTGTGGCATGTCTGGTGCTTTTTGACTTGTGTTGACACCCCTAGTGGGGATGATTTAGGTGTAA
Organism: Ambystoma mexicanum; assembly: GCF_040938575.1. Classification (NCBI taxonomy): domain Eukaryota; kingdom Metazoa; phylum Chordata; class Amphibia; order Caudata; family Ambystomatidae; genus Ambystoma; species Ambystoma mexicanum. The sequence continues at coordinate 811,887,581 of NC_090932.1, forward strand.
TTGTCCACTGTTCAGCTTTTGCTAGATGGGGCGTGTCATGATTAATGTGGACATTGATTGCTATGCATTGTGTATTATGTTTCATATCTTTCCTGTACACGTGCTTGTTGCAAATCATGCTGTAGATAGTGTTCCACATTTTGGAGGTGAAAGACGGACTGATGGTGTGATTTGTGATGTGACTCTCTGACATGGTCAAGTAATGAGATGCATGATGAGACACACACAGATCACTTTGATGCATTAATCATGTGTTTCATGCACTTTCTGCAGGGGGATGAGGCACCAGAGCACCTTTGCCAGCAGACATGGCCCATTGGACAACGTAATTCCTGACCCGTTTGTTGGTGCCCACATGCACATGTGTGCACATGCAGAGCCACAGTGATTGCAGACCCACATCCTAGAACTGCTGACATGTTCCAAGGAACTCCAGGCAAGGTGAGCATCACAGGGGGGCCACTAGACAGCAAAGCTTGCACCAGGCGAGTTGCACGTGCAGGCTTAGTCACAGCACTGAGGGTGAGCTTAGACAAATATTGGTGTTGAAGCACACAATGCAGCTCAGATGTGTTTGTGGACTGATGGCTGTTGATAGTAGGGTTGTCTGGGACACATGCGGGGGCAGTGGCACATACCCTGCGGTACACCAAGGTTCATTGAGGCACTTGTATCAACCATGTAGCCTTCCAAGACATGGAAAGGGGCAGCTCACAGGGACATACAGCAAGGGACATACTCGGGTGCAGTGCATGTCTATTCCACGTACTTCATGATAAATGCACTGGCAACTTTGTTTTGGTCATGGTGGTACGCAACTTGCTCTGTAGTCATGGCTTGCCATATGGGTCTGTCTGCTTACCCAGGGAACATTGCATGTTGTGTGAATTGTGACACATTGGTGTTCCATTTGCCACGCACCCACCAGCGGCTGACTTACTGCATTAACTGTGAATGACCCGTCACAGGGGTGATGTTATATATGGGTACGAAGCATGGAGCACAGATTGTCTGTTTGTAGAGTTGTATGTTGTTATGGGGCATGTTTTGTGTTGTGTTTTTGTGTAATTGGCACGTACAGGTTGCTGACTGTGTCTCTCTTTGCAGCATTGCAGTGCTCCTGTAACCGGACCTGAGAGTGCGCAGGCAGGAGGCCAGCACTCAAAACCAGAGCTAAGTGTCTTGTTGTATTTTCTTACAAACTGCCCTGCATAGGCTTGCTGGGGAGTGTACTGATGCATGGATGTATGTGTGGTCCTATTTGGTATGTTTTTTACCCTAATCACCCGTGATCCTATGCAATTTCGAAACCTGTACCCTCTACCCGGTGTTCCTGCTTCCCATGCCTATCCAAGCAATGTTCCCTGACCCTCTTTCCCCACTGGGGTTGCGGATGCCTGTGTAAGCCCCGAACTTGCAGGCGCCAAAACCCTAGAGGGGGTGGTTGGTTCGTACCACTCCTGAGCCTGGACTACAGAAGGCCATGACAATGATGTCCAAGTTTGTTTGGATTGTGCATGTGTTCATGCAGGTTGTACATTTTCGTGCATTCCCTGGTTTCATGTGTCATTCCTACTCCCCTCACCTGCCACGCATTCCAGTCATCCAGTGTGTCTACACCTGTCCTGACTGCATATCCCTGAACCTCTTTCCCCACCAGGATCTCAGGGGCCTGTGTGAGTTTGACCTTGCAGGCACCCGGGACATGGTGTGGGTGGTTGTTTCATGAGACTCCAGCGCCTGTACAGGGGATCTGTGACAGTACACATCCATTCATGGTGCATCATCCTATGTCATGTACCACACATGTCTCACATCCTGTCGTGACATTGTTTTGCTGTGCTACCTTGGTTGTTGCATCATTGTGGTAGTACTTGGCCTTTGAGACGTACTGCTATGTCAAGTCATCTACTGGAGGGTGTTTGGGTTCCTTTTCATGCCTTGGATTATGTGATTTTGGAAATGAGTGTGGATTCTGAGGGTTCAGGCATCTCTTTACACACAAGGTGGGAGATGGACACGAAGGGTAAAGGTGATCCTGTGGCCAGGTGGGAATGAGGGTTGGAGGCTCCATGACCCAGGTGCAGTTGTTCAGTGGGTCATGGTCATTTGCGAGGGGGGGGGGGTTGTTGTTGATAGTTGCGTTGCCCTGCAGTGTGATGGGAACTCTGACATTGTAATGTTGTTGTCCTATGTACATGTTGTGTTCTGCTGATCAATGCCTGTTCATGTGTTGTGTTTTCCTTTCAGGTGCGAGGGGATAGTAGTGGTTTGACATGCTGGGGTGTACACATGGTGGATGTTCACATGTGATGTGTAGGGAACACTGATGGTCACTTGAGTGCACATGCATATGTGGAGTGCATGTCCTTGCAGAACCACACACTTGCACTCGGATGCACTCCATGTCCTCCCACCCTTGCATATCCACGTGTACACTGTTTGCCTTCTGGTGCCCACTGTGTCCCGCCAGCACATATTCTGTGACCGATTATGGTTCGAGTACATGCCTAATTTGATTTTTGATGTAGTCTGTCACTTAGATGTGATGCTCAGGGTGTGCATCACACGCAATGGCTGTTCACTGTGCTGTGCGCTGAGCAGTGTGATGCAGGAGTAGGACATTGCACACATGAGCTGCAGTGTTCATTTTGCAATGCATCATGTGCATATAGCCAGGCATTCATTGTGATGTTACGTCTACGACTGTTGTAATGCATTAGGAATCGACTTATTTTTGGTGGGACATTTTGTTGGTCTGTCATTTCATCTGTTCATCTGTTCGAGGGCCCTCCCCCTCGAACAGACTTCCTGACTTGAACTTGAGGGGAACCATCTCCAGTTCTGGAAGCACCTCAAGACCTTCCTCTTTGCTTCTGCTTACTCTCTGCCTCTCCCTTGCAGAATTGTTCACTGGAACTGCACAGGAGCTGCAACTGGGCCACTCTCACCAACCTCGGTCCCTGGCCCAGCCACTGTCCACTTGCACTGCCACCCTGGCAACCCCTGCACTGCAGTACTGTCTCTCTATCCCTACAGCCCTTCCTTCCCAGCACTCGTCTGCACTTACCTTAGCAGTTGCCACCAGGCGACCTATGTATAATTTTTTGGCCTACTTCCCCTGTACTGGACTCCCCCCCACCCTTGCACTTTTCCCTTCCCCCTACCCCTGCACTTGCACAATCACAATGACACCTGGCCTAGTAGTACCGTTCTCTGTGTTCCCTTGTTCCCCCCCCCCGCCTCATTGTGCCTTGTAATACTTGTGTATGGCTCATGTCATGTCACATGTCATGTGTGCATTTTGGTTGCACAGGATAGCTTGTGTTTAAGTAGCTAGGGATGCAGACGATGTGGCACTTCCATGGCAACTATCTCAGGGTGGTAGGGTTGTGACAGTTGACTGTCACTTTGTCATCATCGATTGTCACCTGGTATGTGCCAGGCCTGTGTGCACTCCGCAGGGGTTGGAGTTTAGGTGAAAAATGTGGCCACAAGCTGGGTCCGGGCTACCTCGCCACGTGCCCTGTCCCCTCCCATGGGCAGCGCCTGTGCCTGTGGTTGGGGATGTGGGGGCACCACCATGTCCACCGGGACGCCCTGCCGTGTTGCAACATTGTGCAGGACACATGCTGCCACAATGATCCTGCACACAACTGCTGGTGCATAGAGTAGTTGCCCACCAGAGCGGTCAAGGGAGCGGAAACGTGACTTGAGCACTCCGAATGTGCGCTCCACTATGCCCCTGGTTGCAATATGGGCAGCGTTGTATCTTACCTGGGGTGGTGTGGTGGGGTTCCGGATTGGCGTCATCATGTGGTTGCTCAGAGGGTAGGCACTGTCCCCTGGGGAGGTGATAATTGTTCAGATTATTAGGGTTGGTATATTTGTCTGTGTGTGACTTGCATGCATGTGCAAGGGCATTTGTACTCACCTAGGAGCCATGTGTCGCCATGCTGCCCAGCTTCCAGGGCCCGGCTCAGGGCGGACATTATGTATATGAAACTGTCATGGGTGGAGCCAGGGTAGTTTGCATACACAGAGGTGATGATTCCCTTTGCATCGCATACCACCTGTACATTGATGGAATGCCAGTGCTTGCGGTTTCGGTAGATGTGCTCAGTGGCCCTAGGTGGACGTAGGGCCACATGGGTGCAATCTATGGCACCGAGCACTTTGGGGAAGTGTGCCACCCTGAAAAAATCCAGGACAACGGCCTGCCTTTCTGCGGGTGTTCTGGGCATGTATATGTGCCTGCGGACTGAGGGGCGCGCTGTCATGATTGCCAGTACCTGGTGTAGGCAGCGTGACTGCGTGGCCTGTGAGACCCCCCCCACTATGGCAGTGGTCCGCTGAAACGACCCAGTGGCCAAGAAATGCAAGACATTGAGCAGCTTCTCCAAGGGGCTCAATGCTTGGGAGCAAAGGGTGGGGGATGTGAGGTCATCTTCCCACTCCCTGACCAGGTCTAGGATGATATGGGGTGGAAACCTATACCTGCCGTAGACCTGGTCGTCAGGCATCCCAAAAAGGCCTGTCCGTGGTGCAAAAATGCGTGCCCTGGCTATTCTCCTCCTCCTGCGGTGTCCCACAATCACTGCAGCAACAAATGGGGCATTCATCGTCGCTGTATATACGCGTTTGTTGTTTGCGCGCACTTTTATGCTGTGCGCGGGCGCAGGACGCCTCCGTGTGGGCGGACTCGTTGGTTTCCCGTATTCGGGTGTCATCGCGTGTGATCGGAGGGGAGCGAGCGTACACGCGATTGGCCTGGGTACGTGTGTTTCGGGGTGCGCGGGTAGTTCCACACGCGATTGGCCTGGGTACGTGTGTTTCGGGGTGCGCGGGTAGTTCCACACGCGATTGGCCGGGGTACGTGTGTTCCGGGGTCCCGTGAACTTTCACACGCGATTGGTTGGGATCCACGTGTGTACTGTCATCACGTGCAATGAGGGATACTCCCTCGCACGTCACGTCACAGACGCGCTCACGCGCTGAGGGCCTTTGGTCCAATGAAAATGCGTATGCGCGCAGACGCGCTTACGCGCTAAGGGCCTTTCCTCGAATTACACGCTGACGTGCAGAATTTTCACGTGCCAAATCACTCCGTATCAAGCTGGCCACGCGTAAGCACACGGAAGACCATGCTCCTGCCCAGAAGGCCGAACTACTGCCCCCCAGAGCCCCGAGCACGCTCCCACCTGCCATCTGCTGCTGCCTGACTGCCTGCTGCCCACGTGCCCTGCCATTTGCTGCCTGCACATCAGCCAGGGGTGCTGTTGGTGTGACCACCCCTGCTGGAACCAAAGACTCCCGACTGGGATTCCATCGCTCCACAGCCCAGCCCCAGGACCCAGTTGCCCACCCACTCCTGCCTCTGGGGTTGTCATGTCGGGGCAAACTCCATCTGTGACCACTGACAACCCCCGGCCAGAGAGGCAGAGGGGCACCAGCTTCAGTGCCACCGAAGTTGGTGTCCTGGTGGAGCAAGTCCTGGGGCAGTATGATGCCCTCTTCGGAAGTTGCCGCGCCGACAAGGAAGGACGGACTCGGATCTGGACTGACATCGTGACTGCCATCAACGCGGAGGGGGTGGCAGTCCGCGACTTCCAACATGTCAAGAAGCGCTGGGAGGACTTCAGGTCCAGGACCCTGACCAAGGCCCGGCGCCTCTTGAAGGCAGCGGATGCCAAGGGGCGCCGGGGCCACTTGTCGGAAGAACAGATGAGGGTCCTGGAACACATATCCCCAGCGCTCCACGTCCAGGTCCTTGAGAGGCAGACCCGTCTGGAGTCGAGCGGTGAGTGTACATGCATCCTGATTGTGAGCAGTGCGTGTGGTGATTGTTCAGTAGTGTGCAGGTTGCACATCTGTTTGTATGGGGTCGAGTATGGGTGCGGGTGTACAGGGCCGTGGGGCTGACACATGCGAGGGCTGTAATGTGTGAGACATGGATGGTGCCTGTGTGTGTGGGCTTGCATGCCAAATGCAGTTGTGTGGGCACACAAGTTTGTATGAATGTGTATGTGAGTAGATATGTCCGTGATGTCACGCATGTATGTTGTTTTCAGCTGATTGTATCAGCGCTGTGTACATGTGCATGTGTGTGTATTTGACAAGGGTGCAACAGTGATGCAACATGGATGCATGTGACAGCGGTATGTGGAAGCCTGATTGGCAGATGTGACATGGATGCCCGTCTGATCACTGCGACACTTAGCAGAGGTGTACACATGCATGCAAGTGTGGTGGTTGGTGTGTACATGTGTGGTGCACTTCCTGTGTTGCATGTGATGTCTGGCTCACCTTTGGCTGCTGATGCTGTTGTATGTGTATGGATGGTGTTGGCAGTTGCAACATGGCTGTGGTATGGCTCGTGTGTGCAATTTGTAATGACATGTGTGTTGGGGATTGTGATGACATGTCTGAGGTTTGCCAATGCCACTCATGTACAACTGTCATGTGTGTATGTGTCCATTGTACAGTGCCCTGATGCCTGTGTTTTTTTTCTCCCTGTCTGCAGCGTCAACTGATGAAGAGGGCGGAGAAGGTGCTGTGGAGCACAGCGGCGGGGATCCCACCGCCAGCCGGAGACGCAAGGCCCGGCTCCCCTCCCAGGTTGTCATCTCGTCGGGGAGTGAGGAGTCCGGTGCCGCGTCCCAGGCCGCAGCTGCCGGGGGGAGGTCCAAGAGGCGGAGGTTGCAGTTGGACTCCTCGGCAGCAGAAGGGGCAGCTGGGACCCCACAGGGCCCAACGGGGGAAGATGGCACAGAGTCATCCAGGTTGGTGGGGGGTTTGGTGGAGGAGGAGGCCGTGCAAGCACCGGAGACGGGGTCTGGGGGTGGGGATCCCACTGGTGCTAGTGGTGCAGTGCAGGACCAGGGACAGGAGGCAGCACAGGCCGCCGTGGAGGTGCCTGTGTGCAATCCTGTCCCTGATCCTGTCCCTGCATCATCTTGCACCAGCAGGGATGCCCATGTCCAGACCAGTTTTCAGGCAGGGGATGAGCTGACATCAACTGGCCTTCCTCTGCCTGCGGACGTGGCTATCCAGGCCCGGGTTGAGCCTGTCCTGGCTGGAGTGGCGTTGAGTCAACGGGCCATGCGAGGTGACCTGCAGTCTTTTCATGAAGAGACTGCACATCATCTCGAATGGCTCGTTGACCACGTCAGCCTGCTGGGACAGGTCACCCAGGCCGGATTCCTCCGTCTGATGGGGCTTGCCTCGACCCCCTCCTCAGCTGGACCCCCTACGCGCCAGTCGTCCTCTGTGCCATCTTCCCACCCATCAGTCACCTGGGTGCCCTGTGGAGCTGCCTCTGACGGTGCGGCCAGGCTGGTGGAGGAGGCATCCCTGCCGCAGTCGGGAGTCGGACGTCCAGCAGGGGTGGCTACGTCAACGACTGCACCCCAGCCGGCGAAGGATGTGCAGGCAGCAGGAGGCAGTGCAGGGGCAGAGGCACAGCAGCAGCAGCACCATGGTGGGAGCCATGAAGGCTCGGGGCCTTCGACATCGGAGGGGCAGGCATCGGCCGGAGGGCAGGAGGACCCAGGACAAAAAGTGTCTTCCGTGTGGCAGCGGTTGGGCCACGCCATAGATGCGGAGCGGCAGCGGGCGGAAGAGGCACGGCTCTCAATGGTCAGGGCGGAGAACTCCATGCAGAGGGCCCTGAGGCGGGTCGAGTGCCTCGAGGCAATCCGCAGGGCTTTGGAGGTGGACACGTCGACGGCCCTGCGGACCCTCGGGGCCATGGAGGAGGACCGCCTCCGGGACATTGAGGAGGAGTTCGATGATGCCCTGGCCCGGCACATCCAGAAGTGAGCCGTGGAACTAGCCCGCTGCCCTTGTACATAGTTATGTAGGTAGGGTTAAGTTTCATTTTTGTTTTTATTTCATTTGGACCTTTTGGACATTGGCCACATTTTTGTATATAGTTTTTTTTATTAGTTAGTGTAGTTAGTTAGGTTTCCTTTATTTTGTTGGGATGATGGACCCTGGCTTCTTGCATTGTACATAGTTGTGGACTTGTACATACTTTCTTTTTTGACATTATCCATGGATCAATGGCTTATAATTTTTTTTTCACATTGGATTTTGTTTGGTGGACATTGACTTTGTACTACATTACTTTGGATTTCTATATTCTTTAATTTTTTTTTTATTTTGAACGGACATGCTTCTTTTCATTTTTTTCCATTCACATTTCTGTTTCTTCATTTTTGTTTCTATTCATCTTTCCTTTAATACATTATTTATTTGTTGCACTTCAATGTGTGGTGTCTCATTGTTTTCATGCATTTCATGTTATGTGTTTAGAGAATCACTGACACCCATTGGGTGTATGTGAGGGACATGTGTTTGTTTTGGAACTTGCAATTGGTGTTCTGTGATGTAATTGCAGAATATGAGTGGGTGGATGCAATACTCGGGTGGGTGTTTTGCATTTGGGGGCTGACCATGGAGACCAGGGATCTGGACTGTGATGACATGTTGGGTGGGGAACATGAGTTGGACATGGGTGGGGGCCTGCTGGAGGCTGCCCCTGGTGGCTGGGGGTTGGGGGTGGTGGGAGACATGGGTGGGGGCCTGGTGGAGGGTTCCCCTGGATGCTGGGGGGTGGGGGTGCAGGGGGACATGTGTGGGGGCCTGGTGGAGGGTGCCCCTGCACTGCTGGGGGGTGGGGGTGGTGGGAGACATGTGTGGGGGCCTGGTGGAGGGTGCCCTGCACTGCTGGTGGGTGGGGGTGATGGGTGACATGAGTGGGGGTCTGGTGGAGGGTGCCCCTGGATGCTGGGGGGTGAGGGTGCAGGGGGACATGTGTGGGGGCCTGGTGGAGGGTGCCCCTGCACTGCTGGGGTGTGGGGGTGGTGGGAGACATGTGTGGGTGCCAGGTGGAGGGTGCCCCTGCACTGCTGGGGGGTGGGGGTGGTGGGAGACATGTGTGGGGCCTGGTGGAGGGTGCCTTGCACTGCTGGTGGGTGGGGGTGATGGGTGACATGAGTGGGGGTCTGGTGGAGGGTGCCCCTGGATGCTGGGGGGTGAGGGTGCAGGGGGACATGTGTGGGGGCCTGGTGGAGGGTGCCCCTGCACTGCTGGGGGGTGGGGGTGGTGGGAGACATGTGTGGGTGCCAGGTGGAGGGTGCCCCTGCACTGCTGGGGGGTGGGGGTGGTGGGAGACATGTGTGGGGGCCTGGTGGAGGGTGCCCTGCACTGCTGGTGGGTGGGGGTGATGGGTGACATGAGTGGGGGTCTGGTGGAGGGTGCCCCTGGATGCTGGGGGGTGAGGGTGCAGGGGGACATGTGTGGGGGCCTGGTGGAGGGTGCCCCTGCACTGCTGGGGGGTGGGGGTGGTGGGAGACATGTGTGGGTGCCAGGTGGAGGGTGCCCCTGCACTGCTGGGGGGTGGGGGTGGTGGGAGACATGTGTGGGGGCCTGGTGGAGGGTGCCCTGCACTGCTGGTGGGTGGGGGTGATGGGTGACATGAGTGGGGGTCTGGTGGAGGGTGCCCCTGGATGCTGGGGGGTGAGGGTGCAGGGGGACATGTGTGGGGGCCTGGTGGAGGGTGCCCCTGCACTGCTGGGGGGTGGGGGTGGGGGGAGACATGGGTGGGGGCCTGCTGGAGGCTGCCCCTGGTGGCTGGGGGTGCAGGGGGACATGCGTTGGTGGGCAGTAGTGCTAGTTGATATGTGGGTTGGCTGGTGGGCATGGCCATGGTGGATGGGGTGCCTGCAGGACATGTGCTGGGTAGGCCCCTGTGGTGTGAGCCACCTGCAGGGGCCGTGGAGGGTGTAGAGGGTACACCTGGGAGGACCCACACGTGCAATTCACGTGTGCTGCTCCCCGCGCACCCCCGGAATACACGTACCCCGCTCAATCGCGTGTGGAACTTCCCGCGCACCCCTGAAATCCACGTACCCGGCCAACTCGCGTGTGGAACTTCCCGCGCACTCCTGAAATCCACGTACCCGGCCAAATCGCGTGTGGAACTTCCCGCGCACCCCTGGGATCCACGTACCCGGCCAAATCGCGTGTGTCACTTCCCGCGCACCCCCGAAATACACGTACCCCGCTCAATTGCGTGTGGAACTTCCCGCGCACCCCTGAAATCCACGTACCCGGCCAACTCGCGTGTGGAACTTCCCGCGCACCCCTGAAATCCACGTACCCGGCCAAATCGCGTGTGGAACTTCCCGCGCACCCCTGGAATCCACGTACCCGGCCAAATCGCGTGTGTCACTTCCCGCGCACCCCCGAAATACACGTACCCCGCTCAATCGCGTGTGGAACTTCCCGCGCACCCCTGAAATCCACGTACCCGGCCAACTCGCGTGTGGAACTTCCCGCGCACCCCTGAAATCCACGTACCCGGCCAAATCGCGTGTGGAACTTCCCACGCACCCCTGGAATCCACGTACCCGGCCAAATCGCGTGTGGAACTTCCCGCGCACTCCTGAAATCCACGTACCCGGCCAAATCGCGTGTGGAACTTCCCGCGCACCCCTGGAATCCACGTACCCGGCCAAATCGCGTGTGGAACTTCCCGCGCACTCCTGAAATCCACGTACCCGGCCAAATCGCGTGTGGAACTTCCCGCGCACCCCTGGAATCCACGTACCCGGCCAAATCGCGTGTGTCACTTCCCGCGCACCCCCGAAATACACGTACCCCGCTCAATCGCGTGTGGAACTTCCCGCGCACCCCTGAAATCCACGTACCCGGCCAACTCGCGTGTGGAACTTCCCGCGCACCCCTGAAATCCACGTACCCGGCCAAATCGCGTGTGGAACTTCCCGCGCACCCCTGGAATCCACGTACCCGGCCAAATCGCGTGTGGAACTTCCCGCGCACCCCCGAAATACACGTACCCGGCCAAATCGCGTGTGGAACTTCCCGCGCACCCCTGGAATCCACGTACCCGGCCAAATCGCGTGTGGAACTTCCCGCGCACCCCTGGAATCCACGTACCCGGCCAAATCGCGTGTGGAACTTCCCGCGCACCCCCGAAATACACGTACCCGGCCAAATCGCGTGTGGAACTTCCCGCGCACCCCTGGAATCCACGTACCCGGCCAAATCGCGTGTGTCACTTCCCGCGCACCCCCGAAATACACGTACCCCGCTCAATCGTGTGTGGAACTTCCCGCGCACCCCCGAAATACACGTACCCCGCTCAATCGCGTGTGGAACTTCCCGCGCACCCCTGAAATCCACGTACCCGGCCAACTCGCGTGTGGAACTTCCCGCGCACCCCTGGAATCCACGTACCCGGCCAAATCGCGTGTGTCACTTCCCGCGCACCCCCGAAATACACGTACCCCGCTCAATCGCGTGTGGAACTTCCCGCGCACCCCCGAAATACACGTACCCCGCTCAATCGCGTGTGAAACTTCCCGCGCACCCCTGAAATCCACGTACCCGGCCAACTCGCGTGTGGAACTTCCCGCGCACCCCTGAAATCCACGTACCCGGCCAAATCGCGTGTGGAACTTCCCGCGCACCCCCGAAATACACGTACCCGGCCAAATCGCGTGTGGAACTTCCCGCGCACCCCTGGAATCCACGTACCCGGCCAAATCGCGTGTGTCACTTCCCGCGCACCCCCGAAATACACGTACCCCGCTCAATCGCGTGTGGAACTTCCCGCGCACCCCCGAAATACACGTACCCCGCTCAATCGCGTGTGGAACTTCCCGCGCACCCCTGAAATCCACGTACCCGGCCAACTCGCGTGTGGAACTTCCCGCGCACCCCTGAAATCCACGTACCCGGCCAAATCGCGTGTGGAACTTCCCGCGCACCCCTGGAATCCACGTACCCGGCCAAATCGCGTGTGGAACTTCCCGCGCACCCCCGAAATCCACGTACCCGGCCAAATCGCGTGTGGAACTTCCCGCGCACCCCTGGAATCCACGTACCCGGCCAAATCGCGTGTGGAACTTCCCGCGCACCCCTGGAATCCACGTACCCGGCCAAATCGCGTGTGGAACTTCCCGCGCACCCCCCAAATACACGTACCCGCCCAAATCGCGTGTGGAACTTCCCGCGCACCCCTGGAATCCACGTACCCGGCCAAATCGCGTGTGGAACTTCCCGCGCACCCCCGTAATACACGTACCCCGCTCATTCGCGTGTGTAACTTCCCGCGCACCCCCGGAATACACGTACCCCGCTCAATCGCGCGTGTCACTTCCCGCACACACCCGGAATACACGTACCCCGCTCAATCGCGTATTTTACTTCCCGCGGCGCCACTTTTTTGATGCGCTGGGACTCTACCGCCTGCCTTCGTGTGGCGGACGTGTTTCAGCTTGTGCGCGGCTTTGGCTGTGCGTGGGTTTGCCCTATTCCATTCCATGAATACGTGTGGTTCGTGTGCGTGTGGGCGTTACCTCTGCTTCCGTGCAGTGCATCCCCAGTTACGCCCTTATTTTCGCGTGTTGTTCCCCATTCCGCACGTTACGCCCCATGTCCCGCCCACTTTCTGCTGTGTGCGCTGAGGTTGTGCGCTTTCACTGTGCGCGTCGCGCACTGTCGCGCACGCCTTTCGCGATGTTGCAGTGACTTGTGCGCCATGCACGGGTTTGGCGCACATCCCGCGGTGAACACGCGCAGGGACTTCCATGAATCGCACGTCTGTTTTTTTCCGCTTGCGCATGCTTGCGCATGCTTGCGCCTAGATTTTCGGCGCACGTTGGTTCCATGAATCGGCCCCTAAATATCCACCTCAATACATCGACATTGGACAAAATCACGAATGTGAGGGTGCGCATACAAGCCCTAATGTGATTCCTCTAAGAATATTCGTTGAAGTGTGTTCTGGGGAGGAGGGGTGTAGTGATGGTGAACACTGGAATGTGTCTAGCACCACAGAACCCCATTCCAAAGAGTAGTGAACACTTTAAGAACCAGACGCTAGATAGTGGTGACACTCACGCATTAGAGGATTGTATCTTGGCCGAGGACGGGTTTGTCATCTGCGGTACAGAGACCCGACTTTGTTTCATCTAATCTGTAATCTGAGCACAGAAAGAAATACACAGATTTTGAACCATAAGCACGGGAAACATCCCATTAAACCCGCTGTGTACAGTATATCTAATATATGCATACAAATGGGGTTACCTACTATGAATCGATCTCCCAGGAGCTGTGGCTTGTTTGATTCTTTGTACGTTGTCCTCATGGATTGCGTGTTTGTTGGCTATTGGTTGAATAAGTAAATCCCCTCACCAGCACTTATGTCTGCTCTTACCTTGCACTTGCCACCATCAGGCTGTTTTTATTTATCGTATTTATTCTTCTTCCCATGTACTGCACTGCACTTGCCCCATTCCCATCCCCTTGCACTCTTCCCTTTCTCCCTACCCTCGTACTTGCGCGATCTCAATGTCACCTGGTCTAGTAATATCGTTGTCTGTCTTCCACTGTTTTCCCCTCCCTTGTCTCGTCGCGCCTTGAAACACTTGTGTATAGGCGCGTTATAAATGTCATATCATATCATATCATATCATATCATATCATATCATATTCATCGCTCATACTAGAGGATGAATAAAGGAGAGAAAGACCAAGGACACGACGTGAGGCTTGCATGCTGACCTGCTTTTGAATAAATACTGTCAGCGATGAAACTCGTGTGGAACGCTCATGGTATGTAATTATAACGGTGATATGACTCATTAGGGGTTCCTGCAGTATGTAATATAACTACCGATGTCACTCATATGGAGCAGAAATCTAGTTTTATCATATTTGGTGTGGCTGAACCTTCCTGAACTTCCTTCAGACTTCTGGTGGGGTATAAGCACATTTAGTTGGGGTTACTGATCATTCTTGCAGGCAAAGGCAGCAAGTTGCCAGGGGCAAGCAAGTTTGGTAGATCAAGACTTTTACTTTGAGCAACATTAGAGATATTGAAGGAGAGAAGCACATTGAGATCGTTTTCAATTACCTGAGTCCCCGGTAGGGGACGAAGGCAGTCTCCAGCCATGTGGAGGCTCGGAGCGGGGATTGCCACATTTCGAGCCTCCTCATTGGCTAAGGGGCTGCCACGCCCCCCGCTGGGAACAAACGCAGGCAGTGCACGTATGTGCGTCCACGGGATTACACTGAGGTATGGCTCGGAAATGAGCCAATCGCCTTTCAGCGTATCCCGTGGACACACCCAGACCGGGTACTAATGGTTGTTAAAGACTTTTATTTCTTTAGTGATCAAACCTATGTATCCATAACAAGAGGTTGTTTCCCTACCTCAAACAAACTAAAAACTCGGCCAATCAGGAAGTCCGTGTAGTCCAAATCAAAGGTTCACGTCCTAGTCCAAACTCCTATTCTATCCATACAACTTAAACACAAATCATTATCTAAGAAAAAAGAGTTTTTTCAAAACCCAGGAGAATGACTCCTTTCTCCTGGCTATGAGTCTCCTAGGGTACAGTGTTTGCAAGCTCAGGAAATGTTTCAAGCTTCACAAACAAAGGGAAAGTTCCCCAGTTCAAAAGAAACAAAGTTCCACGATTTCCAGGTGGGACAAGGAGAATGACTCCCTTCTCCTAGCATTCTCGCCATTTCTTTGTAATCCTCTTCCAGGCTTTCTTTAATTCATCTTCTTTAACAAATTTAGTAGTCCCCTCCAAGGGTTTCTTCTGCCCTTTTCTATCTGTATCTTTTTTTTCATTGCCCGATGAGAACGATGAAGATGCTTGTGGTTTGCCCTTTGGTCTTTCGAAAAACCATTATCTCCAGCACAGGCTTGGCACAAAGGATTCTTTTCCTCTTCTTTTTAGAAAAGACATGTGTCCCATTGGTTTCAAAGGGGCACTGACTCTTGGTGGGGTCTGGTGTTGATGAAAAGAAGATGAAAGGAAGACGACCTCTTGTGTACTGTCGGGTGTCGCAAAAGATATCTTCTGGCTCACAGGCACGTGCCGTGGAGGATGGAAGTTTCCAGGCTATACACCATGATACTACTGTTCTCCCCAAAGATGCTCTCAAAGACCCCTTGGTCTGGGGCTGGCCTTTTTTGAAAATAACTTCCAAAGTTTCCTCGATTTTTGGTGGCAGAGGCCTGAGCGCTAGCGCAGGGTTTAAAGTAAGTCTTGTTTAGATATTTTTTGACTTCCAATTAAATATTCCACAGCTCCCTCCCAGATTTTCTCCCATTCCTATTCCCTGTTTAGGGTGGGGAACATTTCACTGGTTTTTCCTGGAGCTGTTCTATGATGATTTGGTTCTTTCTTCTTCTTTCGTTGGGGCCTGCTTGGCTTCATAAACCTTGGCTACAGGCAGTTCAAGTGTTCATCCAGACCTGACTGACCAGCACTTTCAGGTAGTGTTTTGCTCACACATGTGGCTGTTTCTCATATAATCGCCTATGCAGCTCTGTGGTAGGCCAGTGCTGCCAGATTTGTTGTCATTCCCGGACCGCAGGGTCCACTCATGCCACTGCTTTGCTTTCTCCTGGTTTCAATTATGCCGGCTTTCGTTCAACTTGCAAGATACTGGGCCTCATTACCAGGCGGGCGGTAAACCCTTACCGCCCTACTACGGGTTCCCTTTGCGGGTCCTTCCTTAATGCCTGGTTTTACCAGGCGTTAAGGACGGGACCGGCAAAGGGACTTTAGAGCTAATAATGTTACCGCAATTAGCGGTACCGTTATTATCACCATCCCCATTCCCATTTGAGCCCTATGGGGGCTCAAATAGGAATGGGGAAGGGCCCTGGTGAATGGGGAATTACCGGTCCCGCAAACCTTGGAATGGGCCGGTACTAGCTCCATTCACCTGGTCTCCCTCTCCCGGGCTAGTAGGGTGCTGGACCAGTTTCGCTTTTCTTTGGTCTTTCTCTCGCCCTCCAGTTTCCACCTTCTTCTTCTACTACTACAACTAATGTAGATGTACTGCTGACTTGAAAGATGCTCTCTCCACTTGGTACTGTTACTGCTGCTATTGCTGACACATTGCTGACAACCACAACGTGTTTGTGTGTTCCAACAAACCACACCCTTCACGTCAGTCTCCTTCTTTGGACCCTCTCGTACTCTTGTTCGACTCTGACCAGACCACAGTCCTTCTTTGCGGTTTAGTTTAAATAGCGGAGACTGCCCATTCTAACATCACTTCGACTGACAACAGCTGGTCAAGTACTCTTGCTACTCAATTGTAACAAGCTCTGGTTCTTTTTCATCCCTGTACTCATTACAGCAAGATTGTCTGACAGTTTACAATAACACATGGGCCTCATTATGAGTTTGCCGGTTCGGAAATAAGGGTGCCAGTAAGCTTACCAGAACCCTTGTTTTCAGAAAGGCAAACTACGTGTCTGCCTGTCTGACAGGTCTGACCCTACCGGGCGCAGCAGCCATGGTAGGCAGACTCCTCACAGAAGTGCCAGCACTTCTGAGTCCCCACTTCCATAGAGTCCCTTTGGACTCTTTGGGAATAGGGAGTTACATTTTACTAGCAACTGACTTCCCGGGCAGTCAGGTGCCAGAAAAATATTACGAGTCCAGCGGCAACCCACCGGAGCACTTGCAGGGTTACTGCCGGACTCATAACGAGGCCCATGGTTTCAGACTGTAGCCTAGGTAGAGAAGGTTTGGGTGTTTTTATTACCCTGTGGGGTCAGACGTTAAAGGGGCCATGTCCTGGACTCACGTCCTCATCCCCAGAGGGGGAGCTCCTCTCCATTAATGCATTTTAACACCCCTAGGGGGACTATTGGTGAGTGGCTTCCCCTCCCTAGCCTCATGGAAATGGGCTCCCCTCTGGGGAGAAGTGACGCCATTTGGAAGTTTGTCACACCCCCTACTGCTCAACGCAACACTAGCGCTCGTTTCCTCATGTAGTTGGATGGTCAATTCAAGAAGACATTCTGGTATCACTTATCTGGCCAGCTTCAGCCACAGCAGCCTCTGAACCACCATTGTGTAGGCCGTTCCTTCTTACAAGCAGCTCTAATCAGCAAGTTTAACACCAACCAATATATCGTGAATTGTTGCGAATTTACTATAGGAACCCGTCTGATATGAACTTAAGTATTGGCTTCCTCAGCCATCTACTTAGCTCTCTCAAGATCAGCATTGCAAAAGTTTTACAGAGAAATCTGTAGTTTGTCTGCTCAAGGCGAGAATTTTTTTTCGGCACTGGGACTAAGACTGTCCGCTTCATGTATCAGTGATGCTTCACTCCTGACACACATTCTCAAGTAGCAATGCCAGAACATTTGTCCAAACTTCACAGTCCTTCTTCAGGACGATGTTGGCTAAGTCATTAGGACCGGGAGCCCTTGACATTTTTACCTTGCCAATAATTGCTCAAACAGCACCTCAATCAATATCCAGTGTAATCTGGCATGCCCCACCCAGTTGGGGTCA
The DNA here is from genome assembly GCF_040938575.1 of Ambystoma mexicanum. Classification (NCBI taxonomy): domain Eukaryota; kingdom Metazoa; phylum Chordata; class Amphibia; order Caudata; family Ambystomatidae; genus Ambystoma; species Ambystoma mexicanum. The sequence continues at coordinate 811,904,956 of NC_090932.1, forward strand.
GTCACTAGAATGGCTAAGTTCAGGATTCTCCTACTTTCCACTGATAAAACCAGACCACATTTTCCCACTAATAGGACTAATGATTTCATCGGGTGTCGCTTTTTGGTATTTCTCCCCAGCCTCCACATCCGACAAATGTTCTTGCTGTTAAATATCTCCACCATATCCTGCCAATACTTATTCTGTACTGCGTACCACCGTCATTTCACCCATTTAGTGTATTCATTTTTTAGCTTTCTTATTTCACCACCTAAATCTGCAGTGCTTATTCCCAACCTCTTTGCTTGACACATTTTCACTCTAAGCAAGCGTTTAGTGTCACAAATCACTTTATCGTATGTGTGTTTACGAGAGACACGCTCTCTAGTACAATAAACCTGGCCCGCACTGCTATAGAGGAACTGAGGGACGCAATCCACCATTCGATTTCATTGGACATCATTAGACGAAGTCTTGCCCACAACAGCCCATCCATCAACATAATAACTTTACTCACTGTGGCAATGTTACATACAGACCATATAACCCTATCACCACCCATGTTTACTTCTGCATCACCAATCAGACATGGACATCATTCTCAATATCGATCTCAAGGCATCATTCTAATATTGCTTTATCGCTAGACTCATTAGATCGTACCATCAGTGTGGAAACCATCTTAGAAATGTCAGGGTTTCAAAAGTATAATCTAATTTGACTATACTCGTTTGTCCATTCCATTTACAATTGGACAGTCTCTCTCTACTACTACTTGTTTCATAAGGAGTAAGCAACATGCAGTTCCTCCTGTGAGTTTCTGCAGTAAGGACTTTTTGTGTGCTGACAGTTTCTTGGCATTGGTCCATTGTGCTGTGCTTAACTTGAGAGTTTACCCTCACGTCACTCTTGAATTCCCTTTGGATTTTCAGAATATTATAATAGGAAAATGCTGCTGCATGGGAAGGCTCGAACTGTTCTTATCCTAGAGGCAACATAGTTGGTCTATGCTTCCAGTTTACAATCCATTATTGACACTATGTGCCTCATCATGAGTTGAGCGGTATACCGCCAGTGCTAATAGTGTTACCGCCAAACCCAGATTAGAGCCGGATCACAGATTATTTCCCCATTCATCATTGGGCCCATTGGGAAATTCCCCATTCCCCATTGGACCCGATGGGGAATTTTCGGTGCGATTAACGTCGGCGGTAGTACCGCGCTGTAATTGCGCTGAAAATCATCAAATTCCCAGCGCATTTACCCCCAGCTCACAGCTGGGGGTAAATGCTGCCAAACCTGTGATTTGGCAGACCCTTAAATGCAGCAGTAATAGCGTTACTGCCGCATTTAAAGGTTACAGCCAAACTCGTGATGGGGCCGATTGTAAAGGCATTCATTCTGGGATTTAAAGAGTCCTTCTGTTGGTTTCTCTTTTGACCTCTTGAGGTTGAGTGGTTGAATGAATCCTTCATTCTTGGCCCTACAGCTATCAATGAATATTCTTCACATTACCAGTAAATTAACTCCCAGAAGCAAGTCAGTTACCATGCCCAATATTAAAACAGTACGCTACTGGTCTTGTAGTGCTGAATTCAGTGATAAGGAAAATGTAATCTAGAAATAGTGTTCAGATCATAAGGGATTTGGAGAATTAAACAGCTATACTAGTGCTACAGAGGCTTGTGACCTCAGGAATATTCAAAGTTAATGGGCCTCATTACACGGAAGGCGGTAATCCAGGGTGCTATTAGCACCCTGGACCATGCCGGTAAATTACCGGCACCGCCTTGGCGGAAAGGGGATTTACCGCCCCATTCCAAGGTCGGAGGGGCGGTAAATCCCCTTTCCGCCATTGCCCTTCCCCATTCCCATTTCAGCCCCATAGGGCACTATGGGAATGGGGAAGGCGCTAATTACGGCACCGCAATTTTGCGGTGCCGTAATTAGCTCCGAGGTCCCTTAGCGGGTTGGTACTTAACGCCTGCAAGAAGCAGGCGTTAGTTCCTCCAACCCGCAAAGGGACCTCGTAGTACGGCGGTAAGGGTTAACGGTCACCGTTGCCATTAACGGTGACCGTTAACCCTTACCGCCGTCCGTGTAATGAGGCCCAATGTCTTAGAACGTTTTTTAATGAAAATGTATCTAATCATTATTTAATTAGTGGGATATAAAGCCTCAGATGTGAACAATGAGAATTAACCTCTTGCTGACAAAACCTGCATCTTATGTACATTTAGACTAAAGGTCAAACATGATAAGACTTTCCATAAACTAACGCTCAATCTGAGTTACATTCCAAATGAAGGAAATTGAAATTACATGAAAATCAGCACGGATACATGTTGATACTTATTTATAGGTTATTTATAACGCTCTTAATACCCAGAGGTTTCTAAGCGCAGACCCGGGAATCAAACCTGCGTCCTTCAATGTCATTTGTTTTCCATCCAAGGCGAGCACGTTGCCCATGAGCTATCCTCCTGAACCTCATGAACATCATCCCTTTCCCTCAGAGTTTAAGATTTGTTTAAAGCATGCAGTTAGGAACAGTGATCTGTAGGTGTGGCATGTAGAGTTATACTATTCCATATCAGAGACATTTTCTACACTCTAGTGAGAGCCTTTCTAATCCTCAAAGGTCTCTCACATTCTTCCTCTCCAAAGCCAACTAGACTCCATTTACTATGTTGTGGACACCTCTCTTACTCACCTGTCGCTACTGCCTGGATCCCAGCCAAACCTCTAGTCCTTCCCCATTTCCAAGACCCTCCCAGGTACATTACACAGCCATGGTAGTGGCTGTGTAGTTATGGTTAAATTGCTGTTTCCATAGGAAGAGCACTTTTTGTGTGGCTTATAACTCCGCTCCCCCTGGACGAATCCACACCAAACTTTGCAAAAAAAGTATAGTGATATCTATGTCCATGGTCACACTTCCCTGTTCGCTCCGCAGGCAAGATAACGATTGGCTAAGGGGCTTGCGTCATGACCGCGTACATGCAACGTGTCTTCCGATTGGCTGGTTCAGACGCGTGATGTGCGTCAGATTGTTTGGATGCGCCCGACATCTTGGATCCGCCGACAGCGCAGCGGCGAACAGAGGCGAAATGCTGTTTTGGGGGGTGTTTTGGTGTGTCAGAGCGCTTGGGGAGGTTTAGAGAGTAAGAGATGGGTGAAATACTGCATTTGTTTAGGCGGCAGGTGCTAATGATGTATTCGTCATGCCCGCGCTGTCCGGGATGTTTGTAATTACTGAAAATGAGGGGTCTCATAAGGATAGTATTTCCGTCCGTGCTGTGCGCAGGCAAGTTGAAACTGTTCTAAGGACACACGTGGTGTTAGCGAACATTAAAATTGAGTAGATGCTGCAGTTAAAATGTTTGTTTCTATGGGTGTGGTACTGACTTATAAGCTGCCATGGGTGTGATATGCTGCGTGGAGTCTTGGGTGCATGGCCGTAGGCCCTAGGCCACACACCCAAGACTCAAGGCCATGGCCACAACCACCGCAGCATATCACAGCAATAGGTTCACCCGTAGTATCGAATATCTATTAGGTGGTTGTGGGCAGGGCCTAGAGTCTTGGGTGCACCTAGAGTCTTGGGTGCATGGCCAAAGGCCAAGCACCCAAGAACAAAGTTATAAGCACTGAAGTTATAAGCCACCATGGGTTTTATATACTGCACGCCCATAGATTCAAATATCGATGGCCATACACCCAAGACGCTAGGCCCTGGCCACAACCACCACAGCATATCACAGCAATAGATACACCCGTAGTATCGAATATCGATCAGGTGGTTGTGGGGAGGGCCCAGAGTCTTGGGTGCATGGGCCGTGCACCCAAGACCAAATTTATACATAGTGAAGTTATAAGCCACAATGGGTGTGATATGCTGCGGTGGTTGTGGCAGGACCTAAAGTCTTGGGTGCATGGCTGCAGGCCATAGGCGGTAGGCCATACACCCAAGACTCTAGACCCTGTCCACAACCACTGCAGCATATCACACCCATACATCACACCCATACAATCAAATATCTATCTGGTAGGTGTGGGCAGGGCCTAGAGTCCTGGGCGCAAATTGAGTATATGCTGCAGTTAAAATGTTTCATTCTATGGGTGTGCTAATGACTTATAAGCCACCATGGGTGTGATATGCTGCGGTGGTTGTGGCTGGGGCCTAGAGTCTTGGGTGCATGGTCACTGGCCTTAGGCCATAGGCCATACACCCAAGACTCTAGGCCCTGGCCACAACCACCGCAGCATATCACACCTATACATCACACCCATAGAATCGAATATCTATGATGTGGTTGTGGGCAGGGCCTAGAGTCTTGGCTGAAAATTGAGTATATGCCGCAGTTAAAATGTTTCATTTTATGGGTGTGACAATGAGTCATAAGCCACCATGGTTCTGATATGCTGCAGTGGTTGTGGCCAGGGCCTAGAGTCTTGGGTGCATGGCCGTAGGCTGTAGTCCGTAGGCCATATACCCAAGGCTCTAGGCCCTGGACACAACCACTGCAGCATATCACACCCATAGATACAGCATAGAATTGAATACCATGGGTTTCATATACTGCGGTGGTTGTGTCCAGGACCTAGAGTCTTGGGTGCATGGCCAAAGGCCATGCACTCAAGACCAAAATTCTAAGTACTAAAGTTATAAGCCACAATGGGTGTGATATGTTGCAGTGGTTTTGGCCAGGACCTACAGTCTTCGATGCATGGCCAGCGGCCATGCACCCAAGACCAAAGTTATAAGCAGTGAAGTTATAAGAAGTGAAGTTGTGTGCATGGCCGAAGTCCATGCACCCAAGAACAAAGTTATAAGCCCTGAAGTTATAAGCTACCATGGATTTCATTTACTGCACTGGTTGTGTCCAGGACCTAGAGTCTTGGGGTACCCAAGACCGAAGTTGTAAGTACTGAAGTTATAAGCCACAATGGGTGTGATATGCTGCAGTGGTTGTGGCCAGGACCTAGAGTCTTGGGTGCATGACCAAAGGCCATGCACCCAAGACTGAAGTTATAAGCACTGAAGTTATAAATCAGCATGCGTGTGATGATGTGCGGTGGTTGTGTGCACGACTTAGAGTCTTAGGTGCATGGCCGCTGGCCATGCACCCAAGACCAAAGTTATAAGCAGTGAAGTTAAAAGCCACCATGGGTTTCATATGCTGCGGTGGTTGTGAGTAAGACCTACAGTCTTGGTTGCATGGGCGCAGGCTGTAGGCCGTAGGTGATACATCAAAGTCTCTAGGCCCTGGCCACAGCCACTGCACCATATTACAGCCATAGATCACACGTATAGATTTGAATATTTATGAAATGTCTGAAAGTATACTTACTGTTTCATTTGTCGAGATTCGATATATTTTTTACATGACTTTAGTACTTGGAGGAAATATTCTTTTTCAATTGCTGTGATAAAAGAAAATAGAATGTTAGTGTTTGTACTTTATAAAGACTTATTTCATTCTATAATAGACATTTTAGCTTTTTTTTTACCCTCATATTTAGTTTACAAACCAGTGTACTGTGCATTTTGCTCAGTATCCGTGTTTGTTTTTCAAATCATTAGGTCTGGGGGAAAAAAAATCCTTGTCGGATTTAAAAAAAAAACTTTCTTTGCTATGCTACAAACTATTTCTTTGTTTCCTTTGAGTGTTCACTTGTTGTTTCTGGTTAATGTTCTATATGTTGACTTGTTGCAGATTTTTTAAACAGTTAGATACCTGTTGGCGTATTCTAACTGTTTATAGTCTTTTAATTGAATTTTTGTTAATGTTGAAGTACACATTAGTTATTAAATGTTGGCTTTAAGAATATTAAATAAGCGTTTGTAAGATTTGCTCGTAATCTCTGCTTTAGAGTAATGCTACTATCACTACATTCAAACCATCCACATTTCTTTTTAATATATGCAGTGTAGTGACCAGCATTGGTTGTGGCTCCTGAGTGGTAGATTATACCTACTGTGTGAAGGTTTTCTTACCAAGAGATACTTGACCGCGTGTGAATCCAGTCAGCTTGCAGTTGTTTTTGGTACCATCTGCATTGTAACGTAGAAGCATTAGTATTAGGTAGTTACTATGTGTTTGTATCAGTAAGGTGGAACGATTATCTGAATTGAAGATAGTACATAATCTGAAATGGAATGGATTCACAATTAGGTATGGTTACATACACAAATCGCTCATTAGGGATGTGTTCCTATCTCACATTGCTGCAGAGAGTGCTTGTATGTTTCCACTTGTATGAAATCTGGAAGATTTCATTTATAGGTATGTTTTTTGTTTTCCAGTACTTGTAGTAAATACATTAGAAATTCTTGTGGATCTTCTTGTGAGTTTATAGTGAACCTCACCATTCCAGCACAGTAGTCCAATTCTTGTCTTATTCCGTGAACACTATATGTATTGTCAGGATTGTTTGTTGTGTTTCTATGAAGGGCTAACATTTGCATAAACAATTGGTCTGTACTGTGTAAGTAAATGTTGTTAACAATTGGTGGCAATTGAAATAGAATATTCATTGCTACATTTGCGTAGCAACTTACACCAGTTTCATTTGAAAATTTGAATCGACTAGATAGTTCTGTGTCCGAGTGATTTTTTTCAGAGTTTGTGTTCCTTCTTTGAAGAAGTACCTGATTTACTTTCACTAATAGGTTCTTCTTTGGTTGTGGTAATTGATGAAGTATTAGCTTCTCTTACTCTCTTTGAAGGATTTGCAGTCAGATCCTGTTGCATTTCTGTTTGAATTAGTTTTCTTTTACAACGTTTTCCTTTTTGTGGAACAGGATATGATTTCAGATGGGGGGTGTACAGTGAACGTAGTCTATTGTATTCTAAAATGCAAGAAATATCAGCGTTCACTTTACTTGCATCAAAGTTGATTAGAAATAGATGGTCAAGTGTACGTAAGTGTGATAGTGCTACATAGCTCATCCCTTCTTTAAAGACGGTGTTTCCAATATCTATCAATGCTTTGCCTAGGGTAATACCTTGGGATTTATGAATGGTGACTGTATATGCAAGAGTTACAGAAAATTGTTCTCTACGTGCATACATGTCTTTGAAGAGAAGCAATCGAGCTGTTGAGCGCCCTATCCTTTTTACTTCTGCAAGTTTGTCAAAGACAATATTGACAAACTGAATGTCGTTGTCACGTGGGTATGTTTGAAAGCCAACAACTGTACCCAGTGCCCCATTAACTAGTCCTTGCTCCACGTCAAGGTTACGTTTAAGCATTACTCTAAAATTTAAGGATAATTTTAATATTTTTTCTAACCCAGCTGTATTGGAGATGGAATTTTCTAAGGCATTTAGTCTTGTTGTGGCTTGCTGACACATGGGTAGTGTCATACCATGTGCGTCCAGTTTGTCTGTGGAGCAAATTTCAATTATTGGTTGCATTTCTTTCTTTAACATTGATCCATTGAATTTGGAACAGCTTGCAAGAGTTGGCGTTAAGGCCATACAATTGACATTTTTGTGCGCTAATTGATCCATAACATCAGTAGCACATGTGTTATCGCCATAAAGTACATGGATGTGCCGGGTTTTCAACATTGCTTGTGCTTCTTGAGATAGTACACGAATTCTAATACTTTTTTAAATGTTGCCGTAAGTGATGTCTGCAGATTGACGCATGATTTCTGTTAATTCTCTGTATTAGAAATGTTGCCAAAGGTTGACATTTCCTATGTTGCCAACAGTTTTACGGCAGGGTTTGTGTCCTAAGGTTTTAAAAATAGGTTCACCTTTCACTGGTGTCAATTGTAGAAGATCTCCAAAAACGATAATGTGTTTTCCTGCAAAGAGTTCTTCATAGTGTGTTTTAAGTACTTCTTGCAATCTGAGATCAATTAAAGCCAACATTAGATTGGAGACCATGCTCACTTCATCTATTAGTAGAATTTTCATTTGTTTTAATACTCTGTGTAGTTCCATTACAGCTTCTGTAGGAAGTTTGTAATAGTCTAATTTGTTTTGGTGTTCTACTGGAAGGAGTAGTAATCGGTGTAAAGTGACACCGCCTATGTTGTAGGAAACTAAACCTGTGGGGGCAGTTACAACAGCTGACAGTTTGTTGTTTGTCAATTGTTGAAGGAACTTGCTGATGATTTTGATTAAGAATGTTTTGCCTGATCCAGCTTCACCACTGACGTTCAGCAGTATAGTTTTGTAATTTTGGCAGGTACATTCTTTATTTTCGTGTTGTACACCATGTGCCATTTATTTTGTTACTTCTTCAAAAATGGTGTGCTGTTCTTTGTTAAGTTTTGATTGTAGTACAGTTAAGTCTTCTGTATCTTGTTCATAGTGACACATGGTGTTTTCCACTTCTGTCATAGCTAATTCTGCCTCATTTGCTATTCGTGGCTGTCCTAGTGGTTTTTGGCTTCCTGATACAGAAAGTTGACTACTGTTGGAAGTATCCGTATCTAGTTGGGCCTGGAGTTCTTCTTTGTGTTGCTGTTCATTGTTGGCTTGCTTTTGTGTTGTTTTTAACTTTAATACTTATTATTTTTAACCACACAGGTTTGTGCATTGGCACTACCTGTGACACCCTTCACTTTGTGCTCAGTCTAACACTCCCTCACCTTGTGCTTACCACCCATAGGGAGACACAATCCTTTGGCCCGGAAGAAGACACCATATCCGGGAAGCCGAAATGTCCAAGGGTCCAGCTCCACTCGTGCTGGCCCCAGATACACCTTTGGGAATTTTTCTTTGTTCCCAACGTAGACCAAGGGTTGGTCACCTATAGTTAACAGACTAATGTCTAATACATATAGGTCTTGTCTTGACTCTATAAGGACAAGCACCTTGTCTATACATTTGTGTTTGTACTAGAATATAGTGCCTACTAGACATGCTTATGCCTCACTACAGTCTATCACCATGCTTCACTGCACTAAATTGATGTAAATGAATTTTATGTTTTTTCTGCATTTATTATTCATCAGTCTATAACTAATGTGTTTTCTTGATGAAGTATAAGTACATGCGAATAACCTACACCTCTGTGAAATTTCTGCTGCAGAAGGTCTTCATGATCCATGTCTCTAAAATGCTACCTGATTGTTCTCGAAAGCATCAAATTGCCATACCTTGAGTGTTGTTGGTCGATGAGTTTGTTGTAATAAATTTACATCTTGTATAACTTTTGTGCTCACATGTACGAATGAATGTGCGTGTAGCTTTCAGCCCTTTTGGGTCCTTTAGACTTTGACACAAGTTTAGATTAGTGGTGACCTTTGCAAACACCACAACCTCCTTTTTGAATAAAGGCATACAGTACCAAGAGTATGCTCTAACTAATGTCAGGTGGCTACCCCTGTATGTGATATGCTGTTCATTGTTCAACATTGTTTTGTACTGCATAAAGTTCACATCGGTGATAGTGCTTTCATTTGCTTTGAAAGCGTCTTAATAGCAGTTATAGTTATCTAGTATCTCTTCTTCTTTTCGCCATGGTTTAAAAAGTTGTGTCAGGGACATGTAATATAGTTCTTTTGTTGAGGAGTTTTTAATGACAATTTGACATGATTAATTAAGCTTTGTTTGGTAAGTTTCACCAAGCTGCCTTCACAATCTGTCACTCTATATCTACCTTTGCTTTCATCAGGTTTTATATTATTTTTGTATGCAAAGTTTTGGGCTATGTGGTATAGACACATGGTTTCCAAAGTGGTACTCCTGTTTGGGTAGTATGTGTCTAGTAAATTGTTTTTCAAAATGTCTTGGCTGTTGGAATAATTTCTGGCTATTGTTTCTATGTCCTCATATGATTTGAGAACTCTTTTTCTAGATTTAGCATGACCAAGACTTAGCCATACTATATTTTCTGATTTTCCATACAAAGCACTACCGGTTAAACGAGCTGCAGCTTCATAGGCGCCACATTCTCTATGAGAGAACATTTTTATGCCTAGGCTGTACAATTTCTGAGATAGTTTTTGTTTGATGCTAGGTCATTCCAGAGGTCTTGCGGCTCTGTTTTTTTTTGCTTTTATTAAGTAGCATATTGTGCAACTGCAGTGGAATTGTCTGAAATGTACTGCACATCTTTGTTTGCATTCCATAAGAGGGCAATGATTTCATTGTAATCATTGATATATTTTGATTCTTCTGTTCTTTTTATGAAATGTGTGTTCTTAGGTGATTTACCTTTAACACTATGTCGAACTGAAGACATGAAGTTGTTCACTTCACCTGTTTCTGTAACTGGTCTAGGGGAACCAAAGCAGCATTTGGTGTAGTATTTCCCTTTGTTTTTGTATTTGCGACGACAATACTTGCCACATTTGTTTCTTTGAAATTGTACAATATGTCCATGAAGGTCACTATGTGTGGTTTGTGAAGGGATTTCACAAGTGACATGTTTTTTGGATGAACTGCAAAACAGTGGCATCACTGTCCTGACCAAATTTAGGTGCACCCTTAATCAATAAAAGCATGTGGATATGTGGTGCTCCTCTGGCTTGGTATTCTTTTCTCCAAAAGAAGTGTTGCACTTCTCCGAGGGGAGGAACAGTTTTATTACAAATAAAGTGTAGCATAGCAATGAAACGATGGTGGAAATATCTTGAAACATTAACAGGATCTAGAGAGCAAAGTTCTCTAGGTGTTAGTATATCTATGTTGGTTTTGTTGTTGTTTAATATGCGTAGGAAATTATGTAAATCTTCCCATGCATATTCTGCACACATTAATGTAACAAACCAAGTGGGTGGTCCAAGGTTTCTGATCATACAACGTACACTCTGTGACGTCGGAACCAGTATTCTTTCGTACCATGCATGTTTGCAAACAGATTAGTTATGCTTGATTGTAAAAAATCATCTTTTTCTTGCACTTTTTGTATTAATTGTGTAGCTGACATATTTTGAAAGTGGGTTCCAGATTTCAATATGTGTGCACTCCGTAACATAGGGTTGCTATTTTACTTTCAAAGAGTAGGTGGAATATGTATTTCAAATTTTGTCTAAATCTGGGATCTTCAAAATACATTCATAATGAGCAGTATTCTGATGCTGTTATCTGAGTGGGTCTATCATTGTATCTTCCTCCTTTGCCAGTAGGAAATAGTAGTGGAAAAGCATGTGCTTCTATACTTTTTCCCCATGTGCTCATTGGTGAACCTTTGCTTTGTCGCATTTGGCAAGTTTCTAGTGCATCATGTATGCTCTCATTAGAGTGCAATGGATACATTGTAAAATGGTTCAAAAGAGTGGATACTGCAGCAGGATCCAGAAGTTCAAATTGACCAGTTTCTGATGATTCTTGAATTATTTCAGTTGTTTCCCTTAAGCTTTCTTCAATATTTATTTCTATGTAGTATTCATTATTGTCTTTCAGATATTGCAAGGCTTGTCTAACTTTATGTAAATCCACACGTTGTTGCCAATTTTCTTTGTCTTTTGTTGGTACACCTTTACTAAGACAATTAAAGAATGCTCTATTGGATGTTGCACTCCTAGAGTGTGCACATTTTCTGTCAGATATAATGGCAAATAAACTACTTTGCCACGAATGCCTTTCACCAATTCAAAGGGAGGCAATTGTGCTGTTTTTGGTTGAAGTCGTATTATTGCTTGAAATGGGTGTACTGTTTGAGTTATGATGCTCTCATACAAATTGAGTTGTTGCAGGGGTTTTGGTAGTGGGAATAATTCCAAGTTATTTGTGATAGCACGTGATGGAGTTTGGTTGTTGTCAAGTTTTGTAGTGCAGTAACTGTAACATATTAAATGTTCACTTATTTCGTATTTGTTTTCTGCTAAAAGGTAGAGAGCTAATTCAAACCATTTGGAATCTTCATTGTCTTCTATTTTGTATGTTACGTCTATAGTTTTTGTGATACTTTTGTAAAAAGTTCTGCAGCAACACACACACACATGGGGTGGTACTTCAGTGGATGTACTTTAAAATGTTTGTATTTCTTTTTTGTATGTGTGTAATAGAAGGTTGCCATGTGCAGAATTGTTGCTAGTCTGTTTTAAAGCTATGGCATTTTGTAATAGGCTTTCACTTCTAATCTATTTTCTCTGGATACGGTCCATTTCTTCTTGTAGGTATTTGGGTGTACCATGCAGAAGAGTGTTATTTAAATTGGCTAGTTCTAAAGCTGGACTTTTAGCATAGTACAGTTTATACACTAGATTTCTTCCATTTGAATAATGTGTTGATATCATTTTGATATCATGGAAGGTGCTTTTGCAAATAGGTCCTGAAATGCAAGCTAATGAATGTCCTTGTAGTCCTGTGTATGTGCGCACTGGAGAGGTATCCATATTTTGCTGCACTTTCATTTTGATTTTGTCTTTACCTTTCACATACTGATTGAGGAACTGGCGTAAAGATTTGAAAGATTTGTTGGGAATGTTACACATTGACGTGCATGGCCATTTGTATAGTGAACATTTTGGTTTAGTCGAATGGAGAGGTAATTCTGAGTTTTCTGGGGATACATTTGTAAGCAGTGTTTCTTGTTCCATGATGGTATTATTGATTTTTTCAAATCCTTGTCCACTGCTATGGATGGCAATTGTGTTTGTTTGAATTTGTTTGTATGCTTTTTCATTAAAATATGGTTCTGTGGTCGTCGTGTGACTCCATTCACCTCCACAAATATTTAAGAAGTTATTTTTGTTGACATTCCGTTTATTGAGAAGTTTCTTTTGTAGTTTAGTACTTAGTTTTGTTAGTGGTTTCATCCTGTTTAAAACTAAAATAAATAACTTCCTTTTGAGAAGGATTGCACTGTCTACGAGAGCTTCTAGAATACATTTTCTACGGTAGGTTTTAAGGGTTGTGGATGATTTCGCTTCTTATTAGATTCTGAAGGACTCTGTGGTGGAATATTTTTGCTAAAATACTTTTTTTACTATGGTTTCTTCCTAGTATATGAGGATTTATAGGAGCCGTGTTAGCAGTAGTGGTAGCCAAATTCTTGTTAAGCATTTTCTGTTTCGTGCCACATTTTGATAGAGAAGGCAAAGTTTCTGTAGTTGAAGCTTCTTTTGTTTCGCTAAATGACTGCATTAGCTGTTTTGTTTCAACGTTTTGTACAAACTCTGGTAGAGATGGATGCTTACTATGGACACTTTTCTTTTCATTTGCTCTATTTCTGCGTTCCTTTCTATGGACTTGCTTTTTGGTAGGCATTCTTTGGGGTCTGTTGAAAAAGAAGGTATGGGTTGGTCTGTATTACAATGTATGTGTGCTGTGTGCATGCATGTATGAGTTTGATGGAAAAGATGTTTGTAGTGGTGTGTGAATGTGCATTGGCCAGTTACTATGATTTGGGAAGTCTATTTTTCTGTTTGTATGTTACTACACTGTGCTTCAGTTGAGAGTAGCAAGTGAGCTATTGGTGAGGAGAAGCATTAATAGTAAACGTAATGGTATAAAATTAAAACAGTTATTTGTTTTGTAGTACTGACATTCTAAGGCTTGTGTATGTTATTTGTGTTCCAAAAAACGGGGATTTGTGTGCCATTCTGCCTGTTAATCTTTGTTTAATAAATGGGGATTTGTGGGCAGAATGGTTCAGAAATCGATGTTTTTTTTGGTGCGCAAATTATGTGAATGACCCACACAGTCTCTTTGAAGAACAGTAAGAATATGAAGGTAGTATTGTACTTACTTTTTTTTGTGGAATGAGCAGGTTTCTTCGGATATGTTGTTTGTAGTGTAGCTGCTGTTGATTTTCAGGAGAGTGGTCTTCAATGCAATTGTAAAAGGAAGAAGTTAGTAATGTTGTGTGTTTATAGCAGTGATGTTAATGTACACGTTCATTTTTATGCTTTTGTGGAAGTATTCCCTTTTGATATCTCAACACAGTGTATGCGTGCATTTTATTTGACTATGTGCAGCCTTTGTATGTTATTTGCACTATGTTAGTTCAACCTGTTTCGCAAATTAGTACAATTTTAACTTCCTGAAATTCCCTTGTTTGCTCTAGATAGCAGAGAGATTTGGAAGTGATAAGACATTAAAGTAGATGGGAAAAATTTGAATACTTTCATATTATAAGTAGGCATGCGAAAAGTCGGGAGCACCTGAGAGGGAGATGTCATCACAGCAATAATTATTTTTTTCATACGTTCGCATTGGGAGTAGCATTAATTTTTGCGGAAGACAGTAAAAAATGGTGAAATTTTTTAATGAAAAATCGAGTTTCGCGCGTAAATCGGGAGGATTGGTACGTATGTATAGGTTATGCGGCAGATAGTAAGAAGTAGTGCGATTTTTCAAAGAAAAATTGTGAGTCTCGTGTTTAAAGCGGGAACATTCATATGTATTTATTGGCTATGCATATTTAGTGGCATTCATTTGTTTATATGGAAGCATAAGAGTTGTACATGTACTCTGAATAAAATATGTATACCTGTACTTTGTAATTACGCATGTGGGTATGCATGGAGCTGTAAGTAGAAATCCTCAAGACTTGCACAGTAGTTTTTGTAGTAGGTGCTTTGCAATGATATGAGACTTGTATTCAGAGTGATCAACAGTGCATTTGAAGTGCGGAACTCTGATTATGGAGTTAGATGTATAGGTCTTGGATGTGATTGGTGGATGGTTGTGCGACTGCTTAGCTGTGTCCAATGAGGGAATGGATTGACGAGTGATGTGGAAAGGGTAGAAGGGCTGGCTAAGAGTTAAGTGCCACGCGGACACAGCGCCTGTCCATGGGTAGGGCGTGCCACATACAGGGTTTTACAGCAAATCCAGCATGGAAAGGGGACTGTAGGGATCAGCCAATCAGATGTTGACATTGTTGATTTGTGTAGAAAGAGAGTGTGTGTAGTGAAGATGGCAGAGGTGGAGACAGTCAGGGTGTTGGTGCTCTGAGATATTTTTTTCCATGGTTTACAGCACTATTCTCAATGTAGGCATGTGGCAAACAATTTCGATGTAACATGAGTTTAGGTGGTGTAGAGCGCTGCGACTGACTGCAATGTAGAGACAATTCTCCAAATTTGCAGAGATATGTGTAGGATGGTACTTTTGCACTTTGGTGCTTTCCATTTGGGCTACGTGTGTTCACCTACTTTGTTGGGAGACATCACATGTCTAGGCCATTGTTTTTTGTTCACTGCCATATGTAGGCCAGGTGGGTTTATTTACTGACAGCCAGACACTTAACTTTCAAAAGCTATTGCATTTATAGATATTGCTATTCTCACATGTTCTTACACTACTTTCCTTAGAATTTAATCGCATCTTATGATGTGCATATATAGGGGAAGAAGCAGGCCTGAAGCACAGCAATAATTTTTGTACGTGAATACAATCATGTACATTAAACATAGTTGCTAATTATACTGCCTCTTGTTTGCTTACTTTACTCTCCATACATAAGCCCCATATCTGTATGCAATGTACTCATTTTATGTTTTGTGTGTATTAGTAGAAATATGTAGTAAGTGATGCATCATTAGCTATTTAGTACATGCTTCACACTAGGGAAAAGTCTGATACAGAAGCATTCACTGTTTTATTATATTTCTTCAGAAAATTACAGATATAGCACCTCTGTGGTGTATGCGGTAGGCAATATCTACATTTCTGTATGACAAGGTTCCTGTACTACAATGAACACTAGATTGTGTGATGAAGTAAGTAGTTTATTACACATCACCCGACAATCCCTGATACTTTTTTGCCAACATTACATGCACAACCCCCTGTATGAAAAGTAAATGCACATGTGATGTCATCAGTGATGTCATCAATGATATTTCTGATGTCATCTTTGATGTCCTGGGTGTTAGTTTTAGCAGCGCACGGTGGTGGTGCAAGTTATGGTTGCTTAGCTGACCATAACTGGCGAATTTCAAGGGTTTTTCGGTTGTACTTGGAACCATAATGTCCCTTTAACAAAGTTTTTTTACTGAATTTCACAGGTTTTTAGTAGCGCAACTGAACCATAATGTCCCTTTTTAGTGAATCACTTAAATACTCAAAGTCTAACACTCTGCTTCTTTTCCACAACAATGACCACTCCTGACACATATCTCCTTTGCTCTCCCCAACCAAAAAAGTCCCTCCAGATGCCAACACTCATGCACCTGACCCTTTGTCCATCCCACTAAACACATTGCCCCGACGTCAAGGAGTTTCCCTCTAGAACTTATCTTTACAGCAACACACCTTAAGGTTCCAATTCCGTTGATGTGATCGTAATTTAACATCAAATGTTTAACTACAAAATCACCATGGATGGCGCTGTATGCTGGAAATACCTCTGTTCTCTAAAGCAGTTGTACAAACATAGCCTCCAGAAAATGAAATAGGAAATACATATAATAAATCAGTGTGAGTCACGTTTCTCTACATATACAAAAAAGGTAGCAGGCGCCCCTCTCTCGAAAGAACAAGGCATGATAACCTGTTCAGTGGTTATTAACCACATTGAGAGTTCGCAGCCATTGCGTTTCTCTACATGCTTGACTATGTGGTCTAATGATAACATTGATGTCTGTATGGCCAGAAGACCTGAGCTGGTGACTTAAATCCTTTGTGTGTTTGTGTTCTTTGATGAATCTTGTCTCCCCTTTATGAATCTTGTCTCCCCTTTTACCTTCACATCCTGCTAAAATGGGAGAAAATAGAAACACATTACACAGCGATATTATGATCTGGGTGTACAATATGTGTATGTTGAAGGCAAAGGCTTGTGTTTACTCACATGTCCGTCTCTAAACCGGCCTTATGAGGTTGTCATTTAGGCTTATTGGATAACCTGGTTGCCAAGTTATTGCACACTCAAGGCCTGATTCACAAAATAATGTGTCAATGGGAAATTAGGTCCTTAGTGTGAGTTTGCTCACAGTGATTTCACAAAAGTCTATGCAAGCTGAAATAGGCTGTGCAGCTGTGTCCAAATATACACAAGGTTGCATGCTGCCAAATAGAATATGCTAATACAATTACCGACGGATGTTCTTGTAATTGATATATTAGGCTTAAACAAGTAGCAGCATAAACATGCAGCTTGGAAGGTATTACAGATAAAGCAAACATTGTGCCTATATATTTTACCCATTCTGTTAAAAAAGTGAAAGTTCATGAGAGGAAATAAACAACCCCAAATATTTCGGTTTTCCATGTATCCTTTAGAAAATAGCAAATACAATATGTCAGTATGCTGACGGTCCTCAGCAAAGCTCTGCTTGTGGGCTGCAGGATATAGATTTGAAAATCTTCGGGGCAAACAATACATTGTATTTGTCTGTTTATTACGGTTTGTAGTTCTATAAACTGCATAATCCGCAGTAGGAACATTGATTAAAAAAAATAACATTTTAAAACGCTTAAAAACACATTATTTTAAAACTAAATCTAAAATGATTGACATTAGGGTAGGGTGCCCTATAAGTGAGAGTTGCCCGGAATGCTGGTGTGTGGTATGATGTATCATTTACATGTTCTCCAAATAAGTATTTCCTTTGTTTAGGTGTTCGGTCTTTATTGTGCTACTGGGAATGATCCCTCCCCCCACCCAAGTGGCCACCTCTCTATCCCCAGAGGACAACCATGCAGCTTTCTACCCCATTCCCCCCATTTCCCCACTTACTTAATCTACCCTAGGAATACTTGTCTTCTATCTCTTGTGTGTCTTCTGTTATCTATTAGGAACAGACTATTATTTTTCCAGCATCTACAGTTGTCCTACAAAGCATTCCCCAAACCCCAGAGGGAGTTTTTGTTGTTGCACGAGGCAGTAGAGTATGTTTTTGGGCCCTCTCTGGAATGCCAGCGTCGGATCTGTTGGGTATTTTGTGGATATTTGGGGCTTTGCGGTATTTTCTTACCGCCAAAATACCTTTAGCAATAATCACTCTCTGTATTCATATTGGATCACACATAACAATAATACATTGCATTATTTCAGAATTCAGACCTATTTAGATAATGTGCGCGATAATTTGCGTGGTTGGTTGGTATAGTGGTTGGTTTATTTGTGGCCCCAATATCCAACATCCCTTGTTTTTTATCTAGATTGTTCTTGATCACTAGAGAGACCTCAGGCCTACATTTTAGGGATACCACATTTTCAGTGTTAGTGTTGTGTGCCACCATGGGCTATTGTGGTATTTTTGTGGTAATTTCCACTACCTTATATACAGTATGAACTATGTCCAGAGAGTCTCTCTTCCCGTTGGCTCATGTACCTCCAACAAGCTATGCTACAAACAGTCACTCACAACTGTCCATACTGAATATAATCATGCACACATCTGTTTTAAAATGACAATTGCCCTGTTTAAAAATCTACCCACGTTTAAACCTTTTCCCATGCAAAATGAAAGAGAGAAATAATACACACTAGCTATCTGTTTTCAGATATTTTTGTGTTATAGAAATTTCCTTTAAACACAGTTTTACCCTTTTTTACAGAAATAAATGAAATGGTACAACATTATTTGTGATAAAATGAACAGAGAACTGCGAGAATATATTCAATTGGTAACATTAAATATGCTGATAAGGGACTGGGACTCCCTCGAATACACTGACTGAACAGTTTCACACACTTTAGCACAGCTCCCACACTTCTGTAATTACCTTATCTGTTCAGCATGAGTTTTCTCCGGCTATTCTCTTTCTGAATTTGGCTCCCTTGAAGATTAACCCCAGTGAAAACAAGTGTCTGCCGTTCTCAAACCGGGGTTATTGCCTGGAATTCTCAGCTTTTGCAGCAGGAATGCTTCAGCCAGGAAACAGGTCCTTCTCCCAGCTCTGCAAGATCTTGATTCCTCCCCCTCTCCTCAAGCTTCCCCAGCAAAACTCTAATCACAGCCTCTAGCATGATACTTGCTATGACGCTGCTCCAATCAGAATAAATCATGTCATCTCCTCCCTCACTACACAATGGCTCATTTCTACAGTAAAAATTGTAACAAACTGATTTCCTATTCCTTCGAGCTCGTTGCTTCCTGTAGTTATGTGGACAGAGCAGCAGAGAAAAAAAATGAATGTGCGTTTAAAAGTTCACTTTCAGAGTAGGCCTAATTCTGCAGTGGAGACACATTTTTATTAGTGGGTTATGTTAAATGAAGTTTTATTAGTCAGGTTAGCTATTAATAAGGTTAGTTATTAATTTGCAAATGTGTCTCCTGCAACATAGGCATTTCAGGTGAAAAATAGTGTGCATTTTTGAATGTGCACATGTGTGCTTTTAAATGTAAAAATAGATTTGCATCTTATATGTAAAAATCGTTTTTGACTGAATAGACTGTCTTTACTTATATGTCCATGTTACTCTGGCAACACATATAGCAATGCACCACACCCATGTGGTAGTGCTGCATCAAAAAAAATTGCTACCTGTGCAGTAGTGCTGTACTCTGTGCAGTAACACGCCAAATATCCTTACATACACTCCTTTTGTTTTTAGAACTTGGCTACGATCCAAGCCAATTCCTAAAAACAACTTGTTCTTTTTCTTCTTTTCACCATATAGCAATCCAACAAAACGAATATTCATGTGCATCAATGAAAAAGTTGCAATCAACACAGTATTCATCTGAGTTTATTAGTTTACAAAATGTTCTACATTTGCCTTCTCAGTGGAAGTGGTATTACTCTAAGTTTCGATTTTACAAGTCAATTAAAAACAATAAAATAAAACAACTAACTAAAACAAATAATTAATATAACAAATTAAAATAAATAATTAAAATAATAAATACTTGGAACTCCATATGTCAGGACTCTTGTCTGCCTCTGATATGTCCCGACCAGCAATGTTATTTGGTTCATTCGAGTACACTTTCATCTTGGCAATCTTGGATCCATAGGAGTCATCTTTTTTGGCATTCTGGTTATCTTGTCTTCACCTCCACCTGGAGGCAGGCATCTTTTGGTCTTCATCCAGGGACTCCAGGACTCCATCGTCTCCCGTGGCCTCTGATCCCGGAACCTCCGACCAAATAATGTTCATTTTCTAAATCAAATAGAAAAGAAACACATTAAGTACATAGCACAATACTAACTTCACCCTTTTGCCAAAAATAAAACATGCTTGGTAAAAACATTTGTTTTTTTTTTGGTTTTTTTTCTGAAATTAAACACAAGTTAAAAAGAAAACAAGCATATATAAAACAGCATTCAATATTTAATACATTTTCGCTCTGCACACCAACCATGAGCTTCCATTATATATATATTTATTTATTTACTTTTTTTATATTATATATTTTACATATATTACAGTGTTTATGTGCCATTATAACAATCAACTTTTTAACTTCTCTGTCACTGCCTCCTGATTGTACCCATTTATTTTCTCTTTTTGTGTTCAATGGACTTTATCTGTTTCTACATGCTCAAGCTGCCTGATCTCATGTCTGGGATGGCATGGTTTGATTTGATTTACATGGACGAACTGCTCTATTGCCGTTTCACCTTCATTTTTTTTAACTACAGGAGAGACCTTATCTATAATTCGAAATGGCCCCTGCCAGGCTGCTAGAAATTTAGAATTTTTCTGTTTACTTTTTCCAAAATGAAACTTGTACACCTGATCCCCTACACTGTATTCCTTTACTGATGTCTTTTTGTCATAATAAGACTTTGCACTGTCAGCAGCTCTTTCCAGATTTCTCTGCACAAAAGCAAATGCATGTTGCAAATGCCTCCTCAGTTCATCAATGTACTCATGAACTGTGGATGCACTCACAAATGTCAGCTCATGTGTTCTGTATAGTAGGTGTTGTGGTAACGCCATTTTCCTACCTGTTAAGACCTCATGGGGGCTAACACCTATTGCTTTGGCAGGAGTTGATCTGATTGCCAACAAAACCAACGGTAACCGTAAATCCCAGATTTGTTCAGCTGCGCAGTCATGTAAGTCAGCTAACCCTTGAGCAGTTGGGTTCTTTTTATTTTGTCCATATCTCACTTCTACGGGAAAACCTTGTAATGCCAGCGTCCATGAAGTGATTCTGGACTGCGCTAGATTACCTGATCTAATTCTTTTACTAAAGGTTGATGATTTGTTTCAATAATCACCTTTTCTCCCTGAACAATGGGGCGGAAATGTTGTAGCGCCCACACAGTGGTTAATAGGGCCTTTTCACATTCATTAAATTTCATTTCAACTTGGGAAAATGCCTTACTTGCATAGGCAATGGTTTTGTGATTCAAATCGTGTTTTTGTGATAACACTGCTGACATACAATGTTCAGAAAAAACTATTTCTATAAAGAAATCCCTGTCCGTTATGGGGTATGCTAAACATGGTGCCTTTACAAGACATTCCTTTAATTTAGCCACTGCATCAGACTGCTCTTTTTCCCATTTCCAGGGAGTATTCAGTTTAAGCAGTTTAGTCAATGGTTGAGTGATTTCTGCATAATTTTCAATGTACTTTCTGTTATAGCCTGTCATCCCTAATAAACGTTTTACTCCTTTCACATTTTTAGGATCTTTTAATCTTTGTATGGCCTCTATTTTCTTCTTTTGTGGATTTAGCCCATGCTCAGTCACTTCATGCCCTAGAAAGTTCACTTTTTTCTTGCACCATTGTGCTTTTTGCAAAGATACTTTGGTGCCTGCTTTCTGCAATTGGCCAAGCACATGTCTTATTTCATCAAAATGGCTTTTCAGGCTTTCATTTTTTATCAGGACATCGTCCACGTAAGTATTGTTCCTCTTTCCGCTGCATCCGGCATGGCCTTTCTCAAAAATATGCCAAATTCACTCCCACTATTGATGTACCCGAAGGGAGCTCTAAGCCAGGCGTATTGAGTCCTGTCAAATGTAAAGGAAAATAAATGTTGTATCTCCTCTGTCAATGGCACGCACCAATATCCAGAGGTAAGATCTAATGTGGTAAATACATTTGAACCATGTACCTGAGCTAGGCCCTGATCAATGAATGGCAGTGGCCATCTAGATACTGGCACTCTTTTATTTAACTCTCTCAAGTCTGCGCATAGCCGCCATTGACCATTTGGCTTTAACAGACCTAAAATAGGTGTATTGGATGTGCTATGAATGGGCCTGATGATTCCCTGCGATTCCAAATTTTTAATAATCTCTGCCAATGATTCTAAACATGCCAGCGGTAGTCTATACTGGCGTACAAACACTGGATTTCTGCTACACCCTTCTGGTAGTGTGGCCACATGTAAATCAGTTAAACCACAATCATAAGCATCTTTTGCAAATACATCCTTAAACTCCATAAATATCTCCCTCAGATTGTCCCTATCCTCATTGCTTTCACACGCATCCGCTAAGGAGATCTGCTCTTCTACCATTTTGGAAAATTCTGGAAAATCTTCTGGTAAGGGAATCTCGGCGCTTTCCTCTAACTGTGTGGCTGTGTCTTTTTGTAAAGCTGCCACTTTTAAATATTTTGGCATATCAGCTTCCACTTCAATGGGCTGATTTTCTGTTTCATTTTCATTTAAATTAAATATTATGCAATCCTCTTGATGGCAGCACACTGTCTCATTTGAATCATAAGGATACACAGAATGAATTTTAAATATTCCTTTGGGTTGACAGTCCAGATGTTCTGGCAACTCACCCTTGGCATCTACATACTTTTCAGGGATATTTCCAATCACCATGTTATTTAAATCTGCCGTATAATGTGATTTTTGTATGGCCATTCCTAATGGGGAGTTTTCCTCTAAATGAATATCCTGACAACCTTTATTATTTACCATAATTTTTACAGATCCTTCACCAATGTCTACCAATGGAATGTATTCATAATACAGGCCTTGCTGTTTTATGGATTCATTCCGGCATACAAATGCATCAGAGCCTTTCATCTGCTGTCCATTTTTGCATTTCAGTGTTATTGCAAACTGTTTTGTAAATGCAGGAATAATAGTATCTTTCCTCATTTGTAATTCGATTGCATAAGGAACCAGTTGTGCACAATGATAAGCCCTTCTTTTGTCTTCAAATTCAGGTGCCGGACCACCTAGGCGTGACCATATTTTTTGATTAAGGAAATCTAACACCATACACATTCTGTGCATGATGTCATTGCCCATGTAAAATTCATTTTGTGCTCCACTCACTATCCATACATTATGGTAAATTGTTTTCTGCCCAATGCTAATTTTAAGCATGCATCTGCCTGCAATTCGGTTTTCAAAGTCTGGACTGTCCAACCCAGAAACATATTGGTTTTTAATCCTAAATTTCGGGATTTCTTCCCTCTCCATTATTTTTTGCAACAATTTCTCATTAATGAAACTCCTTTCATGTCCAAGCGCTAAAGTGGCTTTTATTGTTTTAAAATAGTCATTTATACCAACATGAACCCATGGTTGCTCATCTTCCATGTGTATTTCTGCCAGAGTGGTAATGTGTTTTTCTGAATCTGTTTTAGGAGCAATATTCTGTTTGCATATTTTCTCTTTTAAATAAAAACGTAATGTGTGCTGATCTATGGCAGTCTGCCAATTTTTCCTTGGGTCCAAGTATATTTGTACAGGTAGTTTTTCATTGTCGCTCTGCATTTTGTCTTGACACATTAATATAACAGTGACACTAGGTATGCAGCTATTCTGGAGATATATCTCCACAGCATCATTTGTTTTGGCAACGGTGTGACATTCATTTATATTGCTGTTTTGTGATTTTAGTTTCTTAGGCCTCAATGGTTTTTTGGTTAAGGACCACAGCACTCCATTCACCCCATCTATGAGAGGAGACAATCTTTTCAGGCAATCTGTCCCCAACAGAAATGGAATTTCACAAATAGATGTGATCAATACCTCTTGTTTCATTCTGTGCTTTCCTATTTTTATGTCAACCTCAGTTACACCTATGATGGGCACCTCCTCCCCATTAAAGTTATGCACCGGACCTTGATTTTCTTTCACTGTGATCTGACTCTGTGGGGGTCTCCCTTCATTGATACTCTTTACCAGCTCCTTGGACATAATTGTGGCCTGTGCGCCAGTGTCAATCATAGCAAAGCTGTGGCATTTTTCATCTACAGTGATGGGTGCATAATATCTGTCCTCAACTTCCTCTAATACACATAAGAAGTGTGAATTCTTACTGATTTCAGGGCTCACCTTTCTCAGGTCTTTTTCACTTTTGGCTAAGCACATTGGTAAATAGAAAGACATTTTTCCCGCCTTTTTACCCATTTCTGCGCGAGAGACTTTATTCATTTCTCCATGATCAGAGGTTTTTTGGAGTGTGGCCACTTTTCGCCCATCCATCTGGGTAACATCAGAGACCACATTACAACCTTCCAACTGAACATGTGTAACAACATCATTCAACAATTTGTCATTTTTTAATTCTGTGCATTTGTGATCATTTAGTGTGATACCAGCCCTTCCAGCCTCTTCAAAAATATGTGGCTCAAAGAATTCTTCAGGTGATTGACTTGTACCCTCCTTTTGAGTATTTCCTTTTTCTGTTGTGTTTGGTCATTGTTTTGCTTGCCCAGGGAAGGAGCTATAGCATCCCCACTTACTCCGTGTTCACTGGTATTCCCCATACATGAGTCATTTTTCTTAAATCTGTCCCTTTGTTCTTTTGGAATTCCTAATGTTTCTTTTTCATGTGTGCACATCTTTACTGTTTTATTTAGCTCTAGGTTAAACCGTACCACTTTTTTAGAAGTATTTGCACATTCTGTCACAAGTTAATTTACTGGCACTTTCATTTTTAATCCATTAGGCATCTCAGAGTCGTTATGCAAAATTATATCAGAGCAATCTGTTATTTTGGCACTGCAGTTATCATGAGTACTTAGTCACTTTTCGGAAGCCCCCCGGTCATTGCTATGGCCATCAGCCCCCTCTTTGGAAGGTTGTTTTTGCGCTGTATAGAGCTTTCCTATTTGCTCAGCTAACATTTTCACTTAGGCCTCAAGGCACTGGAACCTTTCCATCTCTCTAGAATCCTCTTTCTGTGGCCTAGGTCGATATTGGTTGTTTTCCCCCTGATTGGATCTATTCTGATACCTCTCAGGTGATTGATGTCGGTTGGGATGGTTTCTGAACTCTTGATTCATTTGTGGAGGGGAGCGGGTTGCACCCATCCTTTGATTATAGTCCCCTGGTGGGGAATCATTGTACTGACGTGGATTGTAGTTCACGTTTTGTCTCATGTCCTGTCTCTCAGATTGTGGGTACTGGCCCCTATTTTGATTTCCATTATCAGTAAATCGATCCACATATCAGGGTCTATCCTGATTACCATATATCATGGTGTTGGGATCAAATCTGCTCTGTGTCCCCAATGACCGGTAGGGACCATCATTTCTTTGATCTTGATTTTGTCTCTGGTTATTGTTCATACCTGCCATATCAGGCCGATATCCTACCCGGGGTCTGTCCCCTAAATACCTAGGGCTGATGTAGCTCTCTCTATTACTAGGATCATGTGATTGGAACATTGGTACAGGAAATGGCGATCTTTGTTGATTACCCCTTTGTTCAGGTGTCACATTATTTTTACCTTGGCTTTGAGCAGACTCAAGGGACATTTTGGCTGACCTGATTTCCATTACTGTGGCTGAGGGTTCTTTAGATTTAGGTCTAGTAGCTATCATTTTATCACTTTCTCTACCCTGACAATAGAGTACCTCATATAGTTTTGTGCTTTGATGTACAATCCATTCAAGGGACTTGTCACGGTCAAATTCACGGACCAATTGGGATATGATGTCTTTCTGTAGCCCATAGAAGTATGCAGTTTTAAACCCATTGGAATTTGGGTCAAAAGATACATCAAAGCGAGAAAATGCTATTTTTAAGTCTTGTAAAAATTGGCGAGGGGATGTATTAGGTCCAGCAGTAATTGTGTAAGCGACTTTCTTTGCCTCCTGCAATGACTGAAAAGGAGAAAAATGAAACCTAATTTCTTTTTCAAACTCCAACCAGGTCATATTCTGCTGTTCATTTAATCCCCTTATGATGCTGGCCGTCGGGGCATCTAAAGTTAAATGAAAATATTGTCTGTACTGTTCCTTAGGTATCTGGAGTGCTTTAAAAATGTCATGCACCGCTTCTAAGTGATCCTCAATGCAGCATTCACATCCCTTTTTAAATGGTTTGATCAGGGCTTTAATGGATTTCATTATTTTTATGGGGCTACTTGTTGCAATGCATGGAATTGCACTATTTTGTGATTCAACCCTGTTTTCAGGTGTATGAGATTGGTGGCTGCCCCCAATGGGAGTATCAAAACCCACAAGGGCGCTGCAACCAAGTTCAGTCACCGGCCCAGTCACTGGAGCACTAGCTCTTTGGGCAGAGCTAGAATTCACCTCCACTCCATTGAATGTGGTACCCTGCCGCCTCTCCTGGGACCTGGGAATGCACATTTGCTGTTCTAAGTCCTTACACTTTTTAAGGAGTCTGTTTGCTTCATTTTGCAAATAGTTGTTTTCATCAATCATCTTATTAATCACCTCCTGCATGTTGCACATTTGCATTTGGCATTCATTGAACTCTTTATTTCTCTTGTCTCTTTCTTGAATCATTTTAATCATTTCTTGTTCTGCACTCTGGAGATCACATTCTTTTTCACAATGTTCTTTTTGTAAAATCTGCATTTCTGAAACAACCTCATCTTTATCCTGTCTAATGTGGTCCACTAAGGCTTTTAAGTGTACCAATTCTTGCTCACTATCCTCAAATTGTTTCTTGCTTTTGGATAACTGAGCATCAAAGTCTCTGCATTTTAATTGCATGTCTTTTTGGCATACATCCAATTCTGCTCTTAACATTTCCTGATTTGTACTTGCCCCATCTAATTCAGTCTTTAACCTGTTAATTAGCTGGGTATCATTCTCCTGCATTCGCAGGGACTTATTCAAAATAAACCATATTTTGCCGCATAGCCGTATTAAACAGTCTTTCTCTGCACTTTTATCGGCTGCATTCAATAATCTTGTAAGGCAGACCTGAATTATGCTGCCTTCTGCAAAAATATTGTCTAGTTTTTCTTTCTGCACCTCACCCTGAATGCGGTCACGCCATTCTAAGGTGCTGTTCGACGACCACGTCCCATGTGCAAACAACTTTGCCTCTAAATATTGCACTAGGTCTGAAAATGTGGTTTCCCTTTGTGACATTCTGATATTCGTTTTTAGTGGCACAATGCTATTATAAAATGGGTTCCCTTTAATGTGCAAATGGCAGTGTGAGACACGCTTGCCACACCCAGTAGGTACTCTATGATCACTTTTCCGGCCTGCAATGCACCATAAATATGTTGGGTATTTTGCGGATATTTGGGGCTTTGCGGTATTTTCTTACCGCCAAAAAACCTTTAGCAATAATCACTCTCTGTATTCATATTGGATCACACATAACAATAATACATTGCATTATTTCAGAATTCAGACCTATTTAGATAATGTGTGCGATAATTTGCGTGGTTGGTTGGTATAGTGGTTGGTTTATTTGTGGCCCCAATATCCAACATCCCTTGTTTTTTATCTAGATTGTTCTTGATCACTAGAGAGACTTCAGGCCTACATTTTAGGGATACCACATTTTCAGTGTTAGTGTTGTGTGCCACCATGGGCTATTGTGGTATTTTTGTGGTAATTTCCACTACCTTATATACGGTATGAAACTATGTCCAGAGAGTCTCTCTTCCCGTTGGCTCATGTACCTCCAACAAGCTATGCTACAAACAGTCACTCACAACTGTCCATACTGAATATAATCATGCACACATCTGTTTTAAAATGACAATTGCACTGTTTAAAAATCTACCCACGTTTAAACCTTTTCCCATGCAAAAAGAAAGAGAGAAATAATACACACTAGCTATCTGTTTTCAGATATTTTTGTATTATAGAAATTTCATTTAAACACAGTTTAACCCTTTTTTACAGAAATAAATGAAATGGTACAACATTATTTGTGATAAAATGAACAGAGAACTGCGAGAATATATTCAATTGGTAACATTAAATATGCTGATAAGGGACTGGGACTCCCTCGAATACACTGACTGAACAGTTTTGCACACTTTCGCGCAGCTCCCACACTTCTGTAATAACCTTATCTGTTCAGCATGAGTTTTCTCCGGCTATTCTCTTTCTGAATTTGGCTCCTTTGAAGATTAACCCCAGTGAAAAGAAGCGTCTGCCGTTCTCAAACCGGGGTTATTGCCTGGAATTCTCAGCTTTTGCAGCAGGAATGCTTCAGCCAGGAAACAGGTCCTTCTCCCAGCTCTGCAAGATCTCGATTCCTCCCCCTCTCCTCAAGCTTCCCCAGCAAAACTCTAATCACAGCCTCTAGCATGATACTTGCTATGACACTGCTCCAATCAGAATCAATCATGTCATCTCCTCCCTCACTACACAATGGCTCATTTCTACAGTAAAAATTGTAACAAACTGATTTCCTGTTCCTTCGAGCTCTTTGCTTCCTGTAGTTATGTGGACAGAGCAGCAGAGAAAAAAAAATGAATGTGCGTTTAAAAGTTTACTTTCAGAGTAGGCCTAATTCTGCAGTGGAGACACATTTTTATTAGTGGGGTATGTTAAATGAAGTTTTATTAGTCAGGTAAGCTATTAATAAGGTTATTTATTAATTTTCAAATGTGTCTCTTGCAACATAGGCATTTCAGGTGAAAAATAGTGTGCATTTTTGAATGTGCACATGTGTGCTTTTAACTGTAAAAATAGATTTGCATCTTATATGTAAAAATCGTTTTTGACTGAATAGCCTGTCTTTACTTATATGTCCATGTTACTCTGGCAACACATATAGCAATGCACCACACCCATGTGGTGGTGCTGCATCAAAAAAAAATGCTACCTGTGCAGTAGTGCTGTACTCTGTGCTGTAACACGCCAAATATCCTTACAGATCTTCTCCACATTCTTGCCTGCTTGAACATCTCCAAATATGTCAGCTGACTCGCAGATAATATTTGAAAGTTTGATAGAACGCAAACTAGCTAATGTATTCTGAAATTGTCAAAAGTTGGATAAGTCTCATGTTCACTATGACATATTTATAAGCATTATTCTTACAACACTGCAAACCCAGATGTATACTCCTAATTTTCACTTTATTATGCCATACGTGGGTATCCAAAGCAGATTGGTAGTACTGCCTTGGAAGGCCGCATTTGTCATAAAAGTGAGGTAAATATGCCTCATATTTACGCTGCATGCAATGGCTCCCGAATGCCTCCTGCCCCCAGGGCAACTTGATATAACCTGCCACAAGAACCCTACCCCCGTCATCATAAGAAATCCCTGACCTCCCCTTCCTTAGTACCTCCTTACCCCATCCCCCAGCATGACCTTCCCTGCAACCAGGACACCATACTCCTCCTGCCACCAGGACCCCCTGACATCTGTTGCCCCTATGACTCCCTGACCTTCCCCGCCCCCAGGACACTCCATACACCTGTTGCCCATAGGAATCCCTGACATATAATTCCCCCAGGTGTCCCAGACCTCCCCTGCTCCAAGGACCACCTGGCCCCCAGAATTCCATGACATCTGCTACTTCCAGGTACCTCTGACATCTGTTGCCCCCAAGAACCCTTTCCACAATATTGCCAGAACGTCCATCTTTCCTCTTTTCCTAGGACCCTATGATCCTCCCTTCCCCAGAACCCATGAAATGCGTTGCCCCAACGGACACCCTGTCCTTTTCTACCCCCAGGGCTCCTTGACCTATGTTGACCCCGACCTCCTGACACCTCTTGCACCAGGACCACCTGACATATGTTTGCCCAAGGAGGCCATAAATTCTGTTACCTTACGGACTCACTGACCTCCCCTGCCCCTAGAGCACTCTAAACTCCATAGCCCTCAGGATGCCTGCCCCCTCCTGCCCCAGGACTCCCTGACCTCCCCTTCCCCAAGGGCCCCCTGAACCCACTTCACAAGGACCTTCTGACATCTGTTGCCTCCCAGCAACCCCCACCCCAAGGGCCCTCTGCCATCTGTTGCATGCTGGAGATCCTGACCTCCTCTGCTCCAGGTCCCTCTGACACCTATTTCTCCAAGGACATCGTGACATATGTTGCCTCTAGCATACCCTGACAACTATTGCCCCAAGGATTCCCTGACCCCCCTCTGTACCCAGGATCCCTGAAATATGTTGCCCAAAAGATACCCTGTAACCTGTTGGCCCTAGTTGCCCTCAAGACCCCCTAAGCCTCCCCCCTGCATCCAGCACCCCTTGACACCTGTTTACCAAACCCACTGACATCTCCTGTCCTCAGTATCCCCTAAACCACCCCGCACTAGGAACTCCTGACATATGTTTACCCTGGGACACCTGTTTACCAAACCCACTGACATCTCTTGTCCTCAGTATCCCCTAAACCACCCTGCACTAGGAACTCCTGACATATGTTTCCCCTGGGACACCATGCCAGGACACCCTGATAGCCGTTGACTTAAGGACCACTTAATATATATGTCCCCCAGGTCTCCATGATCTCCTATGCGCCCAGAGCAACCTGACACCTGTTGCCCCAAGACCCCCTGACATCTACTGCCACCAGGATCCCCTGCCCTCTGCTCCATGGATCCCTGACATCTGTTGCCCTGAACTCCTGACCCTTCTGCCCTCAGGGCCACCTGACATTTGTTGGCGCTTGAAACCCCTGACACTTGCTTACTACAGGATCTCTTGGCATCCGTTGCCCCAGCACCACCTGACATCTGTTACTGATAAACCCCTGCACACACCCCACCCCAGCTACTGGCACCACCTTCCATGTACTTCCACCTGCAACCTCACCTTTTTGTCCCAGAGTCACCATATCACATCCTATTTTGCCCCTCAAAACCTAGCACAATAGACAATTCCTCAATCCTGGTTCCGCCACTACTTGGCAACTCGCTGCCCCACAAATGTGCCACCTTCCCAGCCCAACACAGACAGGCACACATGAGGACCATGCTACGTGCAGGGTGAATGACCCAAAACCCAAATGATAAAAACAGTCCTGGAGAGCCGAACTAACACTGAGCTCGCCTCACCCAAAGAAGTTAGATCTTATATAGCAGAAAACCGCAAATTAACAGAACTATGAATAAAAGAGATTACAACATGATCCTGCACTCCCCATTGTCTAACACCTGTACAGAATTCTAATTATACTCTACAAGCCATTCCCTGTTGGTGACTCATTAGCTAAACACATTCCCCTAAACATGTGACCTACTACATCATCACCATGAAACATAGGAGTTGATTAACTTTCTAGTACATTGTTACCATAATACATCTCTTTAATGAGTAAAACATTCTTGACGATTCCGTGATGTGCACCCCTCTGTCGAATCCTGTTCAAAGTCTGGATAGCAAGGTCAACTCTGCTTTCATAATACAATGGCCCCCCTCATTATACCAAGGTGAACTCCAGGGTGGTAAGCAGTCCGGTCAACCCTGGTAACAACCTAAAAAACTTAACAAAAGGACCGGATGCTGAGGTTCACTCTACTTACAGAGAATAACGAAACAGAGCAGATATGAAGGGAAAAATTATTCAATTTACCCTAATTCATTTAAAAATATCATACATTTTACGTAAATATCATTTTGTTAAGAAAACACAAAAAAACAGGCACTGTTAAAACTTTCCATTAGTACTTCGCACTCATGTGTCATACAACCACAGTTATGTTGTTGAGACGCAAAAAAATACATTTACAAATACATCACTCTTAATCATCACTGGAAAACAAATTAGACAACAAAACCTTTAAGCAATTCCACAAAAAGCTAAAATGATAGAATTCGTAGAGCATAATCAATATAGCTCCTAATCACCCAACATGTTTCATTCCCATACAACCAATACTATGTGCAATTGGAGGAACTTTTTCAGGAGGTTTGCAATGGATTTCTATGTAGCCACTGGTCTTTGAGGAGGGTGTATCTTGCTCTCAATCAATTTGTGATGCTTTGTACCGTGAATATAAACAAGAACAAGAGCAACTTGTTAGTAGTTGCTAATGGTTGGTAATTGATTAAACGACAAAGTTAGTTGCATTGCACCTTTATGCCCAATTCATTTATCATGGCACTCACACACTTACCTATTATATTAATTTTCAATAGCAGTGCATCTGGGGGTCTCAATACCCCACACTGCTTCCTACCTAAATAGGCATAGACATATGGAGCAGAGGTTAGTGACCAAAAGTCACTGGTTTTAAGGTATTGACCTGCATTGACTAGTCTTTTAAAGTTTCTTGACATAGCTCGACCACTAACCACCTGTTGCTCGTAATGTAGATAATCAATGCTCTATAAAGGACTTCTTAGTGCAAACATTCCTCTCTTCACAACGTAGGCACCAGACACCATCTACAATTAAAATGAAACATTGCAGTGCTCGTTGTTTCTAGTCTACTTAGATTTCTGCACATAAACTGGTCAGTTCATAACCAGATTATAGATAGTTTTAGTGCATAGTGTGACAGGAATGCATACTCTTGTTCACAGTCAGTATAGAGAAGAATATTCTAAGGGCCTGATTCACAGAAGTGTTTCATAATGGTGCAATACCATAGGAAAATGTTATGTGAATCAGGCCCTACATGTACTCACTATTCCACGTGTTATTCGTATACATATCAATTTGCGTGAATGGAAGGAGCTGTGTAGCCCAATAAAGAGGGACCAAAATAAGAAGGCCAACCATGTACGTTAGTACCGGGGCTACTGAGGGACTGGATAGGCGATAGACAAACACTAGCATCTAGTCTGGTGATGCATGATTGAAGACTCAATGCAAGCAATTTTACTTACTTAAACCTTCATGTCTGTAACGTGGCCACCAGCTCCTCACTAGTTTCGGCTTTCAAACAACCACGCACTCATCATTCTACCGTGCCGTGATCTAGCATGACGTGTTAAGTAATCCACGATTAGACCGCATCTATATGTAACTCACATAGTATATAGCGGTCATTTTGGAGGGAAAACGAACATAGGGAGAGATCAGTGATTATTTATATATTTATTTATTTGGTATTTATATATTGCTCAAAGCATCGAGCTGCATTTCATGACAAATAAACCAAAGAGAGCGTTTCAGTTGTTACAGAGTTGCAATTGACGTATTTGTAGTGTTGCAGTGCAATACAATACTATGCAGTACATAGAGTGGTTACACACATTGCCAGTGGCAGACATTGCATTGTCGATATCATACAGAAAAGCACAGTGTAATTAATTGTTTTCATGTGGTGGGGTTACATAGTTGCCAACAGTAACACGATACAAGGTGAGAGAGACAGGTCAAGCTATAATACTCGGTCTGGTTGCTGAATAGGACAGGGTGGGGATATTATTTATCAAGTTCCTGGGTTAACAGACAAGTTTTGCGGTGTTTGCGGAATGCGCAATCGGAGATTTCAGATCTCTGTGTTGCCAGTAAGTTATTCCACTGTTTGGCCGCTATCACCAGGAAGCTGCAGCCGCCTGTTAATAGTGAGGCATCTTTGAGATTGGTAGGGACCGAGGCACTTTCGAAGGATGTATTTTATTAGACTAGTGTTGAATGGTGTCAGTTGAGGTGCGCATTCTTTAGTTAGAGAGGCCGGCCATGTATTGTCTTGACAGTTTAAGGCTAGAGATATTTTTTTCGGAATCCAGGTTGGAGATCGGAAAGAATTCAAAGGGTCTGTCCAGTTTGTGGAAAATGGATTAGGGAGCCAGTTTGGTTAGCTTAAGGCTGATTCTTTTATCTTCAATCCTTGTTTGCAGGAGGGTGATTTTGTCAGTTAGGGCTTTTTGGATGCTGCAGCACCATCTCTCATCTTTGTTGCAACTTTTCTTGAGGTGTAACTGGGGACTCAAGTTCTCTCAGGATTGGGAAGAGTTCTTGGATTTAGATTTAGCATTTGAGATTCTTTCGTTGTAGGCGGTGCTTTAAGAATGCAGGATTGCCTGCTTGTAGTTATCTGTAGCAAAGGCACATTTATTCCATGATGTTGGAAATGTCTTCCAATTTGATTCCAGTGTTATTTTCAGATAGCAGAGGGCTTTTAGGTTAGGTGTGTATCAAGCGTTGAGGTGTACATGGGGTTTGGCTTTGCGAATAGTCATGGGTGATATCTTATTGAGGGCTGTTAGCAGGGTTTGGTTGTAAAGGTCGACTAGTGCTGAGGTGTCATAGGAGTGAAGGGTTGTAAGGGGACTGGGCAGTGGGAGGATGTTTTTGGCTGTGATCGTTCTTTCGTTTCTGGTGAGTGTGGTGGGCACATGGGGAGCAGTTCTTGTCTATGTTGAAGGTGATTAGGTGATGGTCCGACCAGGGACAATGGGAGTTGGAGGTGATAGTGGTGTTGCAGTTAAAGTTGATAAGCCAGTCTAGGGTGCGGCCTTTCTTATGTGTTGGGTTATGTATGCATTGCGTGAATCCTAGTGAGGAAATGGTATTGTCTAGGGTCAGTTCATGGTGGTCTTTGTGGTCATTGAAGCCCAGGTTGAAGTCCCCTAATATAATGGTGTGGGTATTAGTCTTGGTATTGGTGGACATGAGTTGAGCTATGTCAGCCTCAAAGGATGAAATTGGGCTGGGGGGGCTGTAGATAAGGTGCATGTTCAGTGTACTCGTGGGTGAGATGGTCATCTTGATTGACATTAGTTTCCCCGTAGGAAAAATGGGGTTAGTTGATTCCCAGATGTTGATGTTAATCTATTGGCAGTTAACTAAATTAAGGACAACAATGGAGATCCAAAATTAAATACTATGCAATGGCACTATTGATGCACCTATTCAAGATCAAACTTGTAGCATTAGAAGCGGAGTCAACAAATAGTTTTTTTATCAGTCTCAGCTTGCATTAATGTATGTTGTGCCAATCAATATTGTTATTCATACCGGTCACATGGCTCGTGGTTAGAAAAATCATCTGTGTTTCCTCTTTTGTTAACCTTTGGTTATCTCACTGTATATTTTACCTCTGGTACAATTTAATGAGTATTGACCACTTCACATCATCGCAAGTATGACAAGCCAACAGGAAGTGTCCCACCATCGGCACTGTTAATACTTTATTCCTAATGCAAATTTTATGTTCCCCGATATGAACTGTGATTGGTCGTTCTGTTTTGCCAATGTAGAGCTTTCTGCACGGGCACCATATGACATAGATAACCCATGGGGTATTGTAAGTAGTGAATTGTCATTGTAACCACAGAGTATTCAGTACAATGTCTACCATTGTGGTTCTAGCTGTAGAAATATAACATCTACAATTACCACAGGCGCTATGGACCATTATTCTTGTCAGGCCCATGCCTCTGTTAGGGTGGACTGTCTGGTTCATATATATCATTCCTAGTTAACAGTTCTAACAAATTATTGCTTCTTTTAAATGCACATCTAGGGTTGACAATCAAATTAGTTCTGTTAGATAAGATATGCAAGTTCTTATTGACTATTCTCTTGACCTGATTGGACATTGCGTTAAACATGCTCATAAACACGATACAGTCATTAGGCTCAACTTTTGGTCTATATTCCGATAAACCTTCACAATTGTTATTTGGAGCTCTTTGAAAAGCTCTTTTGACAATTTTCTTTGAATACATTCTCTCCTTTAAATGCGCACTCAGTACTTTTCCCTCCTTTTCAAACTCGTCTCTATTTGTGCTGTTACACTTCAGCCTTAAAAATTGTCCCACTGGTAAATTCTCCCAGATGTTTCTCGGGTGGAAACTGTCATATACCATAAGTGAGTTCTCATCTGTAGTTTTATGAAACGGTTTCACTTGAGAATCCTTTCTTCATTGTCAGCATAGATGGTGATGTCTAAGAAATTCAGCTCTCCCTTGCTGTTATTCATTGTGAATTTCAAGTAGGGGTTTTGTTTGTTAAGCCACTTGAAAAATGCTGCCATGCTCGTCATGTCACTCTGCCAGTCACCATCAATATATCTCTTCCAAACTCCAATGTTATTCTTGAAGGGATCATCATCACTCAATATGTTACTTCTTTCAAGAAATTCAACATATAGATTGGCTAAAATAGGTGACACGGCCAACCCCATGGCAGTGCCGTGTATCGGTTGGTAAAATCTATTGTTAAATTGAAAATAGTTTTCAGTTAATGCCATCTCAGTGCACCACAGAATAAAAGAATTAGGAGTGATACCCCCTTGTCACACGAAAGCAGGAGTTCTTCTACCGTATTGAGTGTCGCTTTCTGTGGTATTTTACTTTAAAGCAAAACAATGTCCAAACTCAACAGGATCTCAAACAAGTTTGCCTAGTGCACACCTTTTAGTTTAAATGAGGTGGAAGTATTAAGATACTTAGCGGGGTGCAGGGGAGAATATCAACCCTGACACTGGGTTGTACCAAATTATGTGAAAACAGCAGGTGTCCACAACCTTTGTGGAACACTCCCGTCCCTTGCACACCCGTGTAGTTGAAAACACAATTAAATTCTCTTGTGTAATTTCAAAAATAAAACTTTATAAAGGGATGATTTCGTCATCCATGAATTGTGTGCCCCAAATGGGGTTGGTTTAGACAAATAATAATTCAACGTACAATTTGTCACAGTTTATAATCAACCTATAAAACCTAAAGTAAACTGATTTTTACAATACATGGTATTCATAGTAACTATTTTTCATAGTCCAGACAACCAAACATTAACATTTACAGTTCAAATGACTTATAGTAGACAATTTGTACTTGATTTGAACTCCTAATCCAATGAGTCTTAGTAGGCAGAGTCAAGGTTTTCAATGTACTGTATGCCTTACGCGTTTCGGGGCGAATAGAACCCCTTCTTCAGAAGATGTCTACTAGACGTGTTTTCTCTTCAATTTATCTGTATCGACAGTAGAAAGTATATTGTTATTTTAATCATAATGATACATCATAATCCCTGTCTGTCATGACTGGATTTTTCTTAATGTATAATCACCTGTTCATTTCTTAGTGTGGTCTCAATTGGAGATACAAATTCCATCTTGATCGGTATATCTTTGTCAATCCTAAAAAAATATATTTAGAAAAATATAAAAAAGGGGGTTGTAAATCCCTATCGTTATGAGAAGTAAAGATGTAAAATAACTGCAACCATGTTTGCATTCTCAAACATGTCCATTAGAGAAAGGGTATAGATGATTACCTGATCAGTAGGTCGTAGTCAGGATTTTGGGTAATCTCCCGCTTTGTTAAAGCTCTACGCTCCTGTGGTGGATCTTAGCAGCACGATCAATGAAAACGTGGGCCCTGTAAAGCGGAAAGAGGTTTATCAGGGGCTATTTTTATCAGTTACCGAAATCCTGTAGGATAATTCTATGTGGTGAGTATAAAGTTCTAACTTAGCTTACCTCAAAAAGGGACGTCTTTGTGCATGTATCCTATGTTGAAATTCATACGAACGGCAACTGAACAAAAATGGCCGTTCTGATGTTTATATAGCCTGATGACGTCAATGCGTGTGAACGTCTTGACGTCACAATGTTTACTTTTGACGCGATACAATGTGTGGTATAAGCAGGACAGGGTAGAGTCTTCAAGGCTAAATTGGAATCTATATTTTGAACATATATGCTGGTGAGTAATGTAGGTCCCTTGTGTTTTGACATGAATCTAGAATAGTATTTAGAATTATCGTCGACTCGTGATTAGAGGAAAAATCCAGCCTGCTCACAGTCTATCTGTTGTTGAAACTGAATGTCTTTCTTTTATTTCAATTGATTACAAACGTGTGGCATTAATGTGGGTGTGTGTATACATTTCATTATTTCAAGACGACAAAAGATAAAACAATGAAAATACAAGTCCTATTAAGTATTGGTGGTGTTCAGGACACAAACAATCTAATAGTCTAGATATATTTGCAACAAGAGAGACTATTCCTTAGATGGTAAGGGAGCTGTGCTAGTGTTGGATATTTATAAACATCAATTCAAAAAATGTTTGTGTTAGTACAGCTGGTCATCAAAAAACATTTGAAAGTATAGCAGTCAGCTCATGAGGAAGCTTATAAGAAAACACCCAAATTAAATTCTTCATTCATACCGTTGGGGGAAAGACTATTCAGTTTTTCAATCCAATGTAATTCTCTCTGCCCCATGCGTCTGTCATGGTCTCCCCCTCTAGGTAATTTTTTCACTTCCTCCAAAATGATTACTTTAAGTTGGGCTACTGTGTGTTTATTCAAAGAGAAGTGTCTAGCGACAGGAGATTTGGTACTGTTGGTTCGGATATTACTCTTGTCTTCATTCCATCTTTCTTTAGCTTTCCTGATGGTTTGACCTACATAAAAAATACCGCAGGGGCAACTGAGACCATAAATTACTGATTTGGTGTCACATGTGGTGTAATGATTCAATCAAATTTTTTGTCCACTGTTGGGGTGCCTCACATAGCTCCCCTTCATCACATTGTTACAGTTCCCGCAATTTAAGCACGGGAATGTGCCTGTCATCTTCTTCTTCAAAGTCCGTTGTTTGTCTTGTTTGATCTTTTCTGCTTTCACTAGTTCGTCTTTGAAGTTCCTTCCCCTCTTGTATGCAATTAGGGGAGGTTTCGGGAATAGTCTGTCCAGTTGTGGATCCATTTTGATAATATTCCAATTTTTCTTGATAATTCTGGTAATGTGATGACTTTGTGCAGAGTATCTCAAGGTATGGAGAAATGGAATGTCCTTTGATTTGTTCTTATTAATAAGGAGATCCTTTCTTTCAAGTCTATCGACTTTGTCTTTAGCCTTTTCAATGATGTTGCTAGGGTAGCCTCTTTGTCTATACTTCTCGGTCAGCAGCTGGTTTTCTTGTTGTAATGTCGTAGTGTCTGACGTTATTCTTTTAAGCCGTAAGAACTGGCTATATGGTAAGTTATTCCTTAGATGAACTGGATGATGGCTCAGGTAGTGTAATGAGTTGTTCACATCTGTCGGTTTGTGATAAACATTCGTAATAATCACTCCATCTTGTCCAATCCATAGTTCAACGTCTAAAAAGTGTAGTTTGGGTTCTCCCACCTCCATTGTAAATTTAATCCGATTGTGAAGGTGATTTATGAATGTCAAAAAAGTTTGTAGATCCTCTTTGGAACCTCTCCATACGACAAAGATGTCGTCTATGTAGCGTTTCCATGTTATTAGGTTCTGTTGCCATTGTTGTGCATTAAGTATCTGTTTGCTCCCTAAATGAAACATAAACAGATTAGCATACGCTGGGGCCATCGAAGAGCCCATAGATGTGCCTGATGCTTGTAGATAGAATTGTGATTTGTTTCTGAAATAATTATTAACCAGTATAATCTTACTGAGTTCCAGAATAAAAGTTTTGTTGGCTTCACAATTGTTGTTCAGCAATGCCCACTCTAATGCTTCCAGTCCGTCCTGATGCGGAATCGATGTATATAGACTCTGTACATCAAAGGAGACTAGTGTGTCGTCCGCCTTGATGGTTGTAAGTGTAGCAAGATGGTTGAGAAAATCCGTAGTGTCCTTCAAATAGGTGCTAGTACTCTGTACTATGGGTAGCAAGGCTTTATCCACATAGGTTACAAGGGGGTTGAAGACGCTATTCGTTCCCGCAACAATGGGTCTCATCGGTGGAGTTTGTAATACCTTATGTATTTTAGGGAGTCCATAAAAGACAGGAGTGATCAGATGCTCATTAGTTAGAAATGTTCTAGTTTTCTCAGAGATCCATTCATTTTCCAAGGCTTGATCTAATACAGTTTTCAACATAGCTGTGATGTCTTTAATAGGATCCTGGTCGATTTTAATGTATGTATCTTGATCTGACAATAGTTCATTGATTTTAATGTCATAGTAAGTGGTATCCATAATGACTATTGCGCCTCCCTTGTCAGCCGGTTTTAGAGTCAGACTCCGATCATCTGCTATTTCTTTTATAATTGAACTTTGTCGTCTCCTGATATTGTAGTACTTGGATTTTGTAAAGTTTAGGGTTTTGGTCTTACAATGGATTCTCTAGAAAATACTGCTTTAGATGTATCTACCAAAAAAGTTGCTGCAACTCTATCTGAGTTATAAAATAATCATGATCATCTGGGCATAAAATGAAACCTTTGTTCAACACTTGGACTTAATTTGATGTGGGGGAATATGAGGAATGAGTGATCAGTAGGCTTTGCGACTCCTCGTTTGTGGGGTTTGTAATCCCAGGACACTTTGCTCCTCCTGTCCCAAATCATGGTACAGCATTAGCACGTCTCCACCGTATGTCCCTGGGAACCGAGGTGCCCATGAACAACGAGATCAGGGCACCACCCATATGTCTGAATTTTGCTTATTTATTAGTCCCTTGAGTGTGGTGCCTGCAATCAAAGAAGATGACCGCTCTTTGGGTGCATTAGTGCCCTACATCTTCCCTAGGCCTCTTGGCATCATGGAACCCCATACCCTACTCACATGAATTTAACCTTCAAAAACACATTCCTACGCAGTTACAATAGGCAGATTTGCTATTGGGGGATGAATAATAGGGTGCCAGCTGGAAGCTGGGGGGAACACTGGTTAACTGGGGGAAGCCAATGCGGGGGCCAACCTCTCTTACTCCCCCGGCCCCACCACTGACCCTACCCTTCCTCCCTGAACCCAGCATTGCCTTCCCTGCTCCTCCAAGCTCTGCAGCTAGACTCAATTAACTGTTATCGACTGCCTGTGACCTTGAGATTATAACTTTTCTCTTGAGGAAGGAAGGAGAGCCTGTTTCTCCTACTTTCAAAAACACATCCTGTAACATGGATTTTGGGTAATCTCCCACTTTGTTAAAGCTCTACGCTCCTGTGGTGGATCTTAGCAGCACGATCAATGAAAACGTGGGCCCTGTAAAACGGAAAGAGGTTTATCAGGGGCTATTTTTATCAGTTACCGAAATCCTGTAGGATAATTCTATGTGGTGAGTATAAAGTTCTAACTTAGCTTACCTCAAAAAGGGACGTCTTTGTGCATGTATCCTATGTTGAAATTCATACGAACGGCAACTGAACAAAAATGGCCGTTCTGATGTTTATATAGCCTGATGACGTCAATGCGTGTGAACGTCTTGACGTCACAATGTTTACTTTTGACGTGATACAATGTGTGGCATAAGCAGGACAGGGTAGAGTCTTCAAGGCTAAATTGGAATCTATATTTTGAACATATATGCTGGTGAGTAATGTAGGTCCCTTGTGTTTTGACATGAATCTAGAATAGTATTTAGAATTATCGTCGACTTGTGATTAGAGGAAAAATCCAGCCTGCTCACAGTCTATCTGTTGTTGAAACTGAATGTCTTTCTTTTATTTCAATTGATTACAAACGTGTGGCATTAATGTGGGTGTGTGTATACATTTCATTATTTCAAGACGACAAAAGATAAAACAATGAAAATACAAGTCCTATTAAGTATTGGTGGTGTTCAGGACACAAACAATCTAATAGTCTAGATATATTTGCAACAAGAGAGATTATTCCTTAGATGGTAAGGGAGCTGTGCTAGTGTTGGATATTTATAAACATCAATTCAAAAAATGTTTGTGTTAGTACAGCTGGTCATCAAAAAACATTTGAAAGTATAGCAGTCAGCTCATGAGGAAGCTTATAAGAAAACACCCAAATTAAATTCTTCATTCATACCGTTGGGGGAAAGACTATTCAGTTTTTCAATCCAATGTAATTCTCTCTGCCCCATGCGTCTGTCATGGTCTCCCCCTCTAGGTAATTTTTTCACTTCCTCCAAAATGATTACTTTAAGTTGGGCTACTGTGTGTTTATTCAAAGAGAAGTGTCTAGCGACAGGAGATCTGGTACTGTTGGTTCGGATATTACTCTTGTCTTCATTCCATCTTTCTTTAGCTTTCCTGATGGTTTGACCTACGTAAAAAATACCGCAGGGGCAACTGAGACCATAAATTACTGATTTGGTGTCACATGTGGTGTAATGATTCAATCGAATTTTTTGTCCACTGTTGGGGTGCCTCACATAGCTCCCCTTCATCACATTGTTACAGTTCCCGCAATTTAAGCACGGGAATGTGCCTGTCATCTTCTTCTCCAAAGTCTGTTGTTTGTCTTGTTTGATCTTTTCTGCTTTCACTAGTTCATCTTTGAAGTTCCTTCCCCTCTTGTATGCAATTAGGGGCGGTTTCGGGAATAGTCTGTCCAGTTGTGGATCCATTTTGATAATATTCCAATTTTTCTTGATAATTCTGGTAATGTGATGACTTTGTGCAGAGTATCTCAAGGTATGGAGAAATGGAATGTCCTTTGATTTGTTCTTATTAATAAGGAGATCCTTTCTTTCAAGTCTATCGACTTTGTCTTTAGCCTTTTCAATGATGTTGCTAGGGTAGCCTCTTTGTCTATACTTCTCGGTCAGCAGCTGGTTTTCTTGTTGTAATGTCGTAGTGTCTGACGTTATTCTTTTAAGCCGTAAGAACTGGCTATATGGTAAGTTATTCCTTAGATCAACTGGATGATGGCTCAGGTAGTGTAATGAGTTGTTGACATCTGTCGGTTTGTGATAAACATTCGTAATAATCACTCCATCTTGTCCAATCCATAGTTCAACGTCTAAAAAGTGTAGTTTGGGTTCTCCCACCTCCATTGTAAATTTAATCCGATTGTGAAGGTGATTTATGAATGTCAAAAAAGTTTGTAGATCGTCTTTGGAACCACTCCATATGACAAAGATGTTGTCTATGTAGCGTTTCCATGTTATTAGGTTCTGTTGCCATTGTTGTGCATTAAGTATCTGTTTGCTCCCTAAATGAAACATAAACAGATTAGCATACGCTGGGGCCATCGAAGAGACCATAGATGTGCCTGATGCTTGTAGATAGAATTGTGATTTGTTTCTGAAATAATTATTAACCAGTATAATCTTACTGAGTTCCAGAATAAAAGTTTTGTTGGCTTCACAATTGTTGTTCAGCAATGCCCACTCTAATGCTTCCAGTCCGTCCTGAAGCGGAATCGATGTATATAGACTCTGTACATCAAAGGAGACTAGTGTGTCGTCCGCCTTGATGGTTGTAAGTGTAGCAAGATGGTTGAGAAAATCCATAGTGTCCTTCAAATAGGTGCTAGTACTCTGTACTATGGGTAGCAAGGCTTTATCCACATAGGTTGCAAGGGGGTTGAAGACGCTATTCGTTCCCGCAACAATGGGTCTCATCGGTGGAGTTTGTAATACCTTATGTATTTTAGGGAGTCCATAAAAGACAGGAGTGATCAGATGCTCATTAGTTAGAAATGTTCTAGTTTTCTCAGAGATCCATTCATTTTCCAAGGCTTGATCTAATACAGTTTTCAACATAGCTGTGATGTCTTTAATAGGATCCTGGTCGATTTTAATGTATGTATCTTGATCTGACAATAGTTCATTGATTTTAATGTCACAGTAAGTGGTATCCATAATGACTATTGCGCCTCCCTTGTCAGCCGGTTTTAGAGTCAGACTCCGATCATCTGCTATTTCTTTTATAATTGAACTTTGTCGTCTCCTGATATTGTAGTACTTGGATTTTGTAAAGTTTAGGGTTTTGGTCTTACAATGGATTCTCTAGAAAATACTGCTATAGATGTATCTACCAAAAAAGTTGTTGCAACTCTATCTGAGTTATAAAATAATCATGATCATCTGGGCATAAAATGAAACCTTTGTTTAACACTTGGACTTAATTTGATGTGGGGGAATATGAGGAATGAGTGATCAGTAGGCTTTGCGACTCCTCGTTTGGGGGGTTTGTAATCCCAGGACACTTTGCTCCTCCTGTCCCAAATCATGGTACAGCATTAGCACGTCTCCACCGTATGTCCCTGGGAACCGAGGTGCCCATGAACAACGAGATCAGGGCACCACCCATATGTCTGAATTTTGCTTATTTATTAGTCCCTTGAGTGTGGTGCCTGCAATGAAAGAAGATGACCGCTCTTTGGGTGCATTAGTGCCCTACATCTTCCCTAGGCCTCTTGGCATCATGGAACCCCATACCCTACTCACATGAATTTAACCTTCAAAAACACATTCCTAC
Source organism: Ambystoma mexicanum (assembly GCF_040938575.1). Lineage (NCBI taxonomy): Eukaryota > Metazoa > Chordata > Amphibia > Caudata > Ambystomatidae > Ambystoma > Ambystoma mexicanum. The sequence continues at coordinate 811,948,931 of NC_090932.1, forward strand.
CCAGTTGCAATAGGCAGATTTGCTATTGGGGGATGAATAATAGGGTGCCAGCTGGAAGCTGGGGGGAACACTGGTTAACTGGGGGAAGCCAATGCGGGGGCCAACCTCTCTTACCCCCCCGGCCCCACCACTGACCCTACCCTTCCTCCCTGAACCCAACATTGCCTTCCCTGCTCCTCCAAGCTCTGCAGCTAGACTCAATTAACTGTTATCGACTGCCTGTGACCTTGAGATCATAACTTTTCTCTTGAGGAAGGAAGGAGAGCCTGTTTCTCCTACTTTCAAAAACACATCCTGTAACATGCCCTAGAATCCAACATGGCGAAACTCCTGCTACAGTAGCCCCGTACCTCACCTTTACTGTAACACCTCTCTGACTCCATTTCATACGCCTACATACGTCAGCTACCTACCCGCACATCCCTTAAAAAACATAACATTGTAAACTACCATTAAATAGTAGATACATCACCCTATCTTTAACCTCTGCAACCGCAACATAAATACATTGTTGCTCTTTCTTTATGGCTATATGGTGTTTCTATGTGTCAAAGCTAAGAACAAATGAATAAATGCTCATTCTGCTGTGTCAAATGAGAACTGCTAGCACTTGGATGCCTCTAATATATTTTTCGCAGTCTAAATCTCTTCGCCTGTTCACCTGACTAGGCCATTGCACTTGCATTCCAACACACGACATAGCTGCACCAATTCAAGTACACTGAAAAGGAGTTGAAGGTTTTAGTGGAGGGTGTCACAAAGGAGGCTGACCACCTTGTGGGTTCTGAATGTATAAAGATCACACAAAGCCAGTGCAACAAGATCTGGAAAGCTATCTCGGAAAATGCCAATGCCATAGCGACAACACTTTGTTGTGAGGAACCACAGCGTGTCTGGCGAAAACAGGAGGATCACCATCACCTGAATCTCGAGCGATGAGAAGAGCAGGCACTGATTGTCATTGATGTCAGCATACTTGAGGGAATTTGAGGAGTAGAGACTGGGGCTGAGGGTGAGTGAATTGTATGCATGGGACATATTCCTGCAACATCTCTTGGGTAAAGTGTGTGACAGTCTGACACCAATCTGTTACCCAGAATGACCACACGTGCCTCAAGACAGCCCCCTCTGTGATCATCAATACATAGACCTGACATCAACCATGAATGCCCCCCTCAAGGCATCTCCCTGATGGTTCCTGTGTCCACATACCTCACTTTCTACCTACACATGGGAGACTGAGACTACATGAGACAGAACACATGCATATGCACACCTGAGCACACTTATCAACACATGCACATCACATTCAGCTGGGGTTGACTGACAAAGGCAATGTTGCCCCCTCAGCCCCAACATGAAAGGTGACACATCATGCACACATAAGGAACCTCAGAACCACATGCCCCATGACACTGCGTGGAAGGCAAATATACTGTTAAGACATGCACATGTTCCATCAGATGGTGTAAGACCAATGTTATTCTAATCAAGGACTCACAAGCACTGACCCCACAAAAAAAGGATGCCCTTTAGACAAAGCACATGCACGAACATGGTTCCACACATGCTGTTGTACTGTTGTGAGTCACTTGTTTTCTCCTCCTGTGTTTTCACCTCTGTGTCTTCCCTTTTTGTTGTGACCTGCCCCCCTCTGCGCTTCCTGCAGTGTGTCACTGGTCTGTGAATCTCTCTCTCTCTGCTTTCGTGCCCTTCTCCTCCCACCTTCCTCCTTCGCACCTTCTATGGTGCTCTCTTTTTCTCCCATCGTCTCTAACTGCTACTCTATCTCCTATCCTATCTGTCTCACTAAGTCTGGAAGAAAGAAGTTCAAGAGGGACATCCTGGTTTCCAACCCTGGCCTCCCTATTGCTGATACCTACATCAGTGCTTCCTCCAGACAGAGCCTCACCGACATCCTATTTCTTGTTCCTTCACCAGAGCAATGGACCCACCATATGGTCTGAGCTCTCTCTCCAATTTCCTCCTATTCCACTAATGTGGCACTCAGTGGGAGGACCTTGTCGGGGGGAAATTCTGCCGGGGTTGGCCGGGCCGTCCGTAGACCTCCGGGCAGGGAGGCCCCAACTCCTCCTGTATATCCCAAAAGAGATAGAGTATGAGACACACGCAAGAAGCAAGGTGATTCTGCTGTTTATTAGACAAAACGGCAGGGATGGGTCAAGGATCGTACGCGTCCATCCTGACACAGACACAATCGTGGGGCTCGCAGGCCCTTTTTACCTTAGTATGACGCGCTACTTGCGTTACCTTAGAAAGTTTAGCAAAAAACCTATTTCCACACTGGATTGGTTACTCGAGTGGTAGGGTTAGTATAGCATACATATAGAGAACGGTGTTAGTGGTTGAGGGTTAGTCAGGTGATATACTTGGGCTGTCCCTTCAATTTGATACATGAAAATTGTTACATGAAGACCTCTGAGGATTGGTCAATGTTAATGGCGTCAGTGATAAGAGCCCCATGTTCTGATTGGTCCGCTCGCGAGCCTCCCAGTCTGGGACTATCGCTGTTCCCAGCTCGCGGTGCACCTGTCATTTGCAACAATGTTTTACTTTGGGTAGGTGTAAACAATGTGAGGATTTATTCATATGTTGGGAGGTCGACTACTCCCACTGCTGCAGATGTCCAATGAGTCTTTTAATTGTATCTGCCTGTGTCTTGAAACGTGGGATTCAGGCGTCTCCTTCCTCCTGGGCTTGGCATCCTGTCAGGTTTGGCTTTGTCACGTGAGGTGGGACCGTGTTTGAGGCAAAATTCAGCACAATTAATATTGTTTTTCCCACTGTGTGCCTGGTTTATCTTGCAGGTGCGACCTTGGCGTTGGCTTGCGGCGTGTGAGATTGCAACATCGTGCCCTTGGCTGTGTGCTTTCGCCGGGCTCATTCTGCAGGGTCAGCAACCGAGCTCTTACTCATTCAATGTTCATGGAAGCTTTTGCTTGCGGCCTACTTGGGCCTGGTGCATAGGTGGAACCGTTTGATGCAGAGCGCTTTAGGTTACGGTATCATATTGCTCTATCCTCAGTATCGTGTCTCCGTTATATTCTTCATTATGGTACATGGTTCTTAGAAGAAGCGTGAGCAAGCCTTTTTAGATAAGTTCATTATGCGTCTTGCGTTTCTGCATTTTGAGAGCCTATGTGGAAAATAATAAAGATGCACGTCCGTGGGTATGTCTGTCGCCTACGTCATAGCACTGAGTATGTTCTTCGTGTGGATTGGCGTGGGAGTGTCCGGTGTGCATGTTTGCGCAGGTGTGCTGACCGTTGGCTAGGTCGTCATGGCATCTCTAACGACGTGTAGGTTTAGTCGAGTTGATCCATGCCGCAGGTGTCTGCATGGGCAGGGCGGGCTGCTGGGCAGGTAGGTGGGCACATACGTATGTTCCTGTACCAGGGTATTTGGTCGCCTGGTAGATAGGCAAACTCCTCTCGTGGCGGGTGTCTAGGCCGTGATCCTCTAGGCCAAGCGCGAGAGGGGAAGGGCGGGAGCCTGTTCTTCCATTCTCCCACTTCAGTCCCCCCTCTGGTCGACTTGTCGACCACAAACATATCCTTTTCTTTATCTCCTCTCACTCTCCATATTTTAGTTATTCCTCCCAAATGTCCATAGTGGTTAACATGGTCTTCAAATGACCAATACATATATGCACAGGTTCCTCCAGGAGTGCAGTATACCCATTTCCCTATGTAGCTCCTTGGGTTTCTTGGGTTTTCAAGCTTCACAGATGGTGGGTCCAGGTGGTTGGTGATGATCTGGTTGCGCAACTTCTCTCTCTCTTTTATGATTGTGCCTGTGTGTTGGCCGTCATCTGTTGGCATCAAGAGGTGCATACCAACCATTTCGATCATCTCGTCTGTGGTGCGTGCCTTCCAGGCCTTCCAAAATCTTATTATGATCAGTGTAGCTCCAGCCAAAATAGTACATCCAACTATAATCTTCAGTCCATCTGACAGCCAAGATGGCGTCCATGACCATAATATTGAAAACCAGCTCTCATCCTTTTTCACACCTTTACTTTCATCCATCATTTTCGAGTGCATCTGGGCCAATTGTAAAACTGCTTCTGTCAGTGTACCATTGTCAGCATCGTTGGCAGGGATGAATGTGCAGCATGATTGTCCTATTTTAGCGCAAACTCCTCCTTCCATTGCTGTGAGGAGGTCCAGTACATATCTGTTCTGAAGTGCTACCATCCTCACAGCTCGCAGTTCCTCTTTTATTGCGTTGAATCCATTTACCGTAGAATTAATAGTCATCATTAGTTCCCATCGAGTTATCTGGAGCCATTTTGCGTTTGCGGAAGCCTGTAGTCCTGGATGTATTATTGAGGAGAAGAACATTGCTGCTCTGCTGAATAGTCTGTGTTCTGGTGGAATTGAAGTGAGTGCTGTTTCCGACCTTCCCCATAGGTAATTTCCTGTCAGAGGTTCTCCTTGTCTTTTCTTTCTATTCAGGACAGTATTATTGCCGTCGGTTTTGCTCTCTGGCCCCTTCTGAGGTTGTACAGATCTCTTCTTCCTCTTGTTCCCTTCATCCATTTTGGGGAAGTTCGCCACATTGACATGTTTATGGGGTACCACTAGTGATGGTACATTAACGTGCACCATTGTGCATATACCATTCCACAGAGGGGGCAGTGTGTGGTATACCTTTTTTCCACAGGCCCAGTAATGGTCCATTACTACTGCTGTTCCTGCTCCCCCCTCAGGTAACTCCATCACGCTTTCACAGTTGGTGTTGTATCCTACGTCCACCTCCCCTTTATGTTGGTAGCATACCTTAGGCGCAGTTAGCGGCAGTATTGTTATTGGGTCTTCATCCTTCTCCATCCACGTGAGCATGGGTACGTACTTGACCCAAGTCGCCCAACATCTATGGTTGTGTCCATCAATAGTTGAAATATTTTCTCTTGTTACCATGTTGCTGCCAACCACTCCTATGTCCCATTTGTTGTTCATGTACACCTTCCCTGTTATTATCATCAGTGGTCTTTCCCAACATCCGTTTTTACCAGGGACTTCAGTGGCGTACCAATCACATGGTAGGTACTGTAGTGATACTTTCTTTGTTTCTCCTTTTTCAGGACCACTTGTTATGCACCAGAATCCTTCAGCATGTAAACTGCTCTTGTGGTAACTCAAATAAGTCTTGAGGAAGTTGTTTTCATATGGATATGTATCTCGTGTTTTCCACACCAGTTGCACCACTGTCCCTTGAAATCTTCCTTTCGTCTGGAACAGTGCCAGGTATCTTATACATCGTGCTATTTTTTCATCTATCTCCGTGGCAACAAATGTTCGGGAAGCGCTCATGGCGTATGGGATTAATGAGCAAACGTAGCAGCTGTCTTCTGTTGTCTGCTTACCTATGTGGGTCATGTGTTGGTACCATATGTTGTTTGAGATGTGTGCTGAATCTTGTATGTAGTTGTCAATACCTTTATTATCTGAGTATGTGCTGCGTTTAACTCTATTTTCCTTGTGTGGGATTTTACTAGTACCACCTGACGTAACACCTGTTGCAGCTGGGGGTGGGGGTGTATTAGGTTTGGGTACAGCAATAATATTGATAGCATAGCTGTACTGCCATACAGAGGCAGCCAAGAACCCGGTGGTAATTAAAATCCCTATCAATTTTATTACAGATGCTAATTTCACCGGCATTTTGCTCTTACCTTGCTGCAGTCCGGCAGCTTATTCTTGCGACGTTACAGTTGCCCGCCTGAAAATTCTTAATATGCTTGTTATTAGTGTTAGTTATCGTTTTTAAGCTCTCCCTATCAAGTAGTCATTCAGTGCCCAGGCAAGGAGCTGTTCCCACGCCAATCTAAGCGATCTATCTCTTAGGGCAGGCAAGTATGGTTGGAGGTGGGCCATTGAATGTTCTATGGCCAAGAGGAATGCTATGTAGTAGACACGTACCCTCCTTCTTTTCAGGTACGTTGGCCTTTTTATTTCATATACAAATTGGTGTGACAATTCTTCCGGGTAATTATCGTCTGAGGGTACTATCTACTCCTGGGCAGTGAATTTGTTAGTTATCTACTTTCTTAGTAGTACAATAATACGCTGTACCTGCATGTGTGAGAGAAAAGAAAGAGAACATTCAGGTGTTTACATGTGTATATTTGCAAGACAATGTCCTTCAGTTCAGTTATCACGCAGTGGGTAGGGGGTCAATGGGCAGAGGGTTTGGGGCTCAACTGGTGGAAGTCTCTTTACTCTTTAATCGTGTAACCATGGGGTGGGCGGTATGGGGATCACCACTTTCTTTTCTAGTAGTTGTCTCTGGGGAATCTGAGGGGTGGCAGGGTATGGGGACACTTAGGCCGTTAGTTGTGGTAGAAGTCTCTTCCTCCGTTGGTGACGCTGTTGTTGTTCTTCCAGTGGCCCTGTCGGTGGCGCTGGGGCGGGTCTGGAGTTTGTAGATCTTTACGTCGTGTAGGTGGTTACAGGCACGTTTGTCCTGTAGCTTTCCTGCTCTCGTTGATACCTCCTCTACCAGATGGGGGCCAGTGAAGCGTGGGCTGTTCCACTTTCTGTTGAAATTGCGAAGTAGTACGTGGTCACCTTTAGCAACTTTGCACAGTCTTTCCTTTTCCAATTCTTTATCCGTGTCTTCTTGTTGATCGCTGTTAGACCCGCCCCGCGTGCGCTCGAGCTGTTGAGACACAAACACTACACTAGTAATCAAAGAAGACACATATTGGTACATTTCATCACCAAGGACATTTGCAGTACTACGTGGTCGGTAAATGCTCTTGATGTTGGCATTAGGGGAAGGCGCATTTGACGTCCGGTAACCACCTCGTGAGGGGTGAGGTGGTGGCCGGAACCTGGTCTATTCCTTAGCTCAAATAGGGCTAGTGGAAGGCAATACAACCAACTCTTCTTTGTTGTTTGCTGTATTTTTGCAATTGCCTCCTTTAATAGGCCATTCAGGGGTTCACATATACCGTTGGCCTGTGGGTGGTATGCACATGCAAATTTATGCTTGATGTTCAGTAAGGATGTGATGTGCTGGAACATTTCGTTTGCGAAATGTGGGCCATTATCTGACCGCAGTAACTCGCACACTCCCCACCTGGGGAAGACCTCCCTCACTAGGAATTTAGCTGCTCTGAATGCATCTGGGTGTGAACAGGGCCCTGCTTCAATCCACCTCGAGAATGGGCATACTACTACAATCATTTACCTATTTCCTTGACATACGTTGATCATATCAACATAGTCAATATGGAGATGTCGGAAGGGTCCCTCTGGCCGGGGTATAGTACCTCTTATCACCTTCAGAGTGTGACCGGCCGTAAACTGTTGACATGTGAGACAATTGCTGATAAAATTTGACACAAGGGAATTTAACTTGGGGCAGAACCAGTCTTCCCTAATTCGTGCTGCAATTACTTCCTTGCCTGTGTGGGCTGGGTGGTGTAGTTGGCTCAGGGCGGTGTTCAATAGTGCCAGTGGTATTACAATCTTTCCAGTGTCACCCTGGCGCCATAGTGCGTCAGTTGGTGACATTGTGCATCCTCTTTTTACCCATATTTCTTTTTCTGCCATTGGTGCAGCCGCTTGTAGCTCCATTATCTGTGTGGCTGGGAGATGGGTGTACCCTTCTCTTATCAACATCTCCTTAGCCATTCCCCTCCCTCTCCCTCTCTTTGACTCTGGGGGGTTCCATATCTCACCAAAATATGCAGCATACTTCGCATGTGCGTCTGCTGCTGCATTCCCTTTTGAAATGTGGTCTTCACCATTGGTGTGTGTGGTGCATTTGACCAAAGCTAATTCTTGGGGGTCATTTATTGCTTCAATTAGTTCAGCCAATAGGAGGGCATGTTGCACTGGAGTGCCGTCAGCTCTCCTAAACCCTCTTCTTCTCCATTTCGACAGCCCTGAGTGGACAGTGGACGTAACATATGCGCTGTCGGAATATATGGTCACTCGTTTGTCAAAGCTTTCCTTCAACACCAAGATTAGTGCAATTAATTCTGCTGCTTGAGCGGAATAATGCTGTGGTAGTTGTACACATTTCATTGCCACACACACCGGTACCCCCATCATTTTTACCACTGCTGCCCCAGTCCTCCTTATACCATCCCTTTGGTCGATAGTTGATGACCCATCAATGAACAGGAGCTCACCTCCCTCTAGTGCGTTCTCTTCAATCTTTCTAGTACATGAGTACATTTCAGTGATTTGCGTACAATCGTGTGCATAATCTCCTTCCTCAATTACTTCTGCTAGGAACCTTGCAGGGTTGGCCGTGCTACATCTAACAATTGATAGTTCAGCTCTGGATAAGATGATCTCATAACCTGATGCCCTTTGCGTGGTTAGGGTGGACTTAGGTTTATTCAATATTGCAAATAGTGCATGTTCCACAAACAGTGTAGTTGGGCACCCCATGGTGATTGCTGATGCTTTCTCTACCGCAAAAGCAGCTGCGGTGAGACCTTGTTCGCAAGGGAAATGACCTAACATCACAGGATCTAAGTGGCCACTGTAAAATGCTAATGGTTTGTAGCCCATGCTTGTTTTTTGAGCCAACACTGCTTTCATTACTGCTGAGTCACAATGTGAAAATATAAAGAATTGTCGCTCATAGTCTGGGATTGCCAGTACCAGAGCAGTTGATATCGCATCTTTCAGTTCATCAAAAGCTTCTTTCATTTCCATTGTCCACCCCAACTTTTTCTCCCCTTTATTAGCTTCCTTTAACGCCTCAAGCAGGGATCCTATGTATGAGCTGTAATCAAATACCCATGCTCTACAGTAGTTTCACAGACCCAGGAACTGCTGCAGTTCCCTCACTGTTTGTGGCACTGGCGTTTTTGAAATGGCCTGTGCTCTTTGTGGTGCAATCTTTCTTCCATGTTGGGATATGAGCTGACCAATGTAAAGTACCTGTTCTTGACAGTACTGTAACTTTTCCATGTCTACCTTGTAACCTTTTTCAGCCAATATTGTCAGCATCTTTAATGAGTCCTCTCTGCATGTTCTTTCGTTTGTACTGCAAATTATTATGTCGTCGACTTACTGCAACACTGTGCTTTCCACTTCAATGTTACCCAAATCCATCTGTATTATTCTGTTGAAGATTGAGGCTGATTCGCAGTACCCTTGTGGCAATCTGGTGTGTTTCCACTTTGTGTTTCTGTAAGTGAAGCTTGTCAGATCTTGTGAGTCTGGGTGCAATGGTATTGAGAAAAAAGCATTTTTAGGGTCGATCACTGTAAATCGTGATGCTTCTGCTGGAATGCCACACAATATTGTGGCCGGGTTTGCGGCTATGGGGTATTCTGCTTCTACTATGTTGTTCAAGGGCCTGAGATCCTGTATGAAGCATCAAGACCCCCCTCTAGCCTTGCGCACTGGGTATACAGCCGTGTTACATGGTGATTCTGAGGGGACCAATATGCCATTATCTATAAGGGCCATTATGGTTTCATATATGCCCTCATCTGCCTCTTTTGATAGTGGGTACTGTTTCACTCTGGGGAGTATTGCACTTTTTTTCAATTTTATCCTTACTCCCACTATGCTTTTTATGCACCCTACGTCATAGGGTCTAGTAGTCCATAATGATGTGGGTACTTTTGTCATATCCTCCTCAAAGAAGGGAACTGGGGTGGATGTGGTGCCTCAAGTGCCATTGCAATTTTCTGTGCCACTTGTTTGTACGCCACTCTTAGCCATATTTCCACACTCATCATAAACACCATTTCACCTTCCTCCTTTTCTTCTGAGAACAGCTCCTCATCTGACACCTGGGTGAGTCTACATCCTTCTGCTAGTGCTATCACTGCCCTCCATGCTCTTCCTTCTCTGTCCTGGGCATGTACCGCAATGTAATCAGCTGTTGCTATAATGCTCTCAATGTCCACTGGAACCACCTTTCCTTCTGGTTCATTGGCTGGTGTTTCTGGTCTGAACAAATAGGCTGCTGGCCTCCTCCAGATCTTTCCCTCTATCCCTGGCATCCATGCAAATGCCATGTCTGTCCCATACTGGAATAGTTCGCCATCTACTGGCTCAGCCCTAATCGCTGTCTGTCCGCAGTATGCTTGCATAATCTGTCATGCTGTGAGCATGTTAATTCCTGGAGTAGAGCAAATTATGCCATCCTCCGTAAAGGAGATCATCATATTCAACCTGTTCATGATGTCTCTCCCCAGTATATTTACTGGTGAGGCACTATAATATAAAAGTGGGACTGACATGTCATAATCTCCTATAGATAAGGGAATGTTATCAGTAAAGGGAACCAACCCTCTAGCCCCAGAGAATCCTTGGGTGTTCATGGCTTCGCCCGACATCTAAAATTTACCTTCCCTTATGCAAGACCGGGTCGCCCCGGTGTCAACAAGGAATGATAATTTTTTGTCACCTATCGTTACCTCTATGCGTGGTTCCTCCGCACTATTAGGTGTTACTGACAGGATGGGACACACCAAGGCCGTCTGTGGGCTGTCCTATTGAGGGTACAACGATTGACCATTTCCTGTGTAAGGGTTGTGTCCCAGGACCGTCACCCTACCCAGTTGTGTTTGTTGTGCTTGGGGTTGTTGTGTTATTGCTACCTGTTGTTGTGGCAGTGAATATGTCTGTGGCTGTTGTTGTGTTATTAGTTGTTGCTGTTCATTTCCCTGTTGCAACGTCTGCTGTTGCTGTATGCCCTGCTGTTCCTGTGTTGGCCTTGGTTGTCCCTGTTCGCTCCATGATGTGTTCCTGGTCTTACTCTACACGTGCGTGACATGTGCCCTACTAATCCACAACTCCAACACACCGGTGGTTCCCTACTCTGCCATGGAAAGCTTCCTGTGTTGTCCTGGTATACTGGTTGCCCGGTGGGGTAGGAATTTCTAAGTCCTCCCACCTGCTGTTGTGTGTTATATCCGTATCCTCTCCCTCTCATAATTCCTCCTCTTCCCCTGTCATAATTATAATACCCAGCTCCTGGCATTGAGTATCCTCCTCCCATGTTGGTCGTGTATGGTTGGAGTGGCGGCACCTGTTGTGTTATAGTCTGTGAGGGTGGTACTTGGGAGGGATCTTGTGCAGCCACTACTTGTGTGGGGCTTTGGGTCATTGTTGTAGGTGTAGTTATTAGTGCCCCTTCCATTGTGTATTTAGTAAGTTTTTTCTGTACTAATTTAGCCTCTTCGTTTTCCTGTCCTCTTCCTTTTGTTTCATTTTTCCTTGCCATGTCCTGCAATGATGCACTATTGTCAGTTGTATTTCTGGCCATGCTTTTGCTTCCATTCCCACTACTTTCTTCAGTTGTTTTTGAACTCCTTCTGGGAGCCCTTGTACTAATATATGATAAAATATTGCTGGTGTTTTGTCCCATTGTTCTCTAGTTTCCATGCGCCACTTCTCTTGGATTTCCTGGATATAATCAACAGGATCTTCGTCCTCACGCATTTTGCGTGAGGTGATTGCTCCTATGTCTGATGTGTCTGGGTACTGTACCCTCAGTGCCTGCCATAGTGCGTGTCTGCAGTTTGCGAATGGTGCCCCATCGTGCGATGTGTTTGCTATTGTTACCCCAGTGAATCCCGCTCTCTTCCAAATGTCATCCGCTGCATCCCCTAATATTGATATTAGAAGGCCCTTTACATCTCCTACTGCCAGTTTCTGTCCTGCGGTGTGTTTTTCCATTTCATATATCCATTTACCTGCACCACCACTTAATGATGGGAGCCTGCACTTTATATTTTCTTTGTCTGTATGCTTCCAAAGGACGTATTGTGGTCTAACCCCTCCCCTCTCCAGAAGTGGCATTAAGTTGTGTCTCGTTTTACCCCTTGGGTTCCATAAAATCGAGTCCTCACACCCCTCCTCTTCTTCCCTCTCTCCTACATTGTCAATTTCATCCATATTTCCCCTGCTCGTAACTCTTTCTTCTCCATCTTTTCCCCTTCTTCCATCATTTCCTGTATTTAATGTGGGCGTGTGTATTCGTCCTTCCGGCCTGCGTCTAGGGAGGTCTCTAAGCGTACCTGCATAGGGTGTCGGTTCGTTTGTGAAGGGCGCGAGTTTGATTGTACGTAATGAGCGTGAGGTGGTTGAGCATGTAGGGTGGGATGGGGGAGGGTGTGATGGTGACGGTGTGGCTTCATGTGTCTGTCTTTCCGCTATTCCTTGCTCTTCCTCCTCACTTCTCTCGAGTTCATCCTTTCTCCTACAGATCCATGGTGAGTCTGTATTGGTCCGGGTGGTGTATAGTTTATCTAGATTTTCCCTTTCACTATTTCTTCCTTCCTTCTCCATTACTTCTTCTTCCTCACTACAAAAGTCATTCGTAAATGGCAGCCCCCACTCTGTCTTTTTCCCCTTGATCGTTACTGTTGTTAAGTCTATTAGGTCCGGTTCTCCCTTTTCTCCTTTACCAACTGCTCCCGTTTGCGCTGATGTTGTTGCTACTTCTGTGTCTCTATATACATACCCCCTTACTTCACTCTCCCCTCTCCTATCTTCTCTTTCCCCTTCATTTCTCTCCTCCATCTCTCTACCAATTTCCTCCCTTTTCCTTTTTAATTCCTCCATTACTTCACTACTCATCTTTTCCAATATCCTTTCATCCTCTTTCTTCCTTTCCCATCTCACCCTCTCCCTTTCTAATATACTCTCTATCACCCTCCCTTCTTCGTATTTCTTAGTCGTTTCTGATAGTAATCTCTTCTTCCACATTGCCATTTCTTTTTCTTTCTCTTCTTCTTCCCTTTTCCTCTCTCGTAGCACTGCTCTTGATACCCTTTCTGCTGCTGCTTTTACCCTTTCAGCTTCTCTCCTTTGCTCCTCAGTTCGTTCCCTTATTCTTTCCAATTCGTTCTTACCTTCTTTCCTTTCCCTCGCTCTCTCGCTTTCCTCCCTCTCGAGCTGTTTGATCAGTTCATTCTGCTCATCCCTTAACTCTGCTAGTCGTTCCTCCAAAATCTCTTCCTTTTGTCGTAACAGCTCTTCCCCTCTCATTCCACTCTCCCTGGTATTATCCTCGTCTATTTTCCTTACTACCTCCTTCTCTTCTCCTGTTAATGAACCTCGTAATTTTAATAGTATCTGTGCAGCTACCCACTCATCATGTCCTATTTCCACAGTTTGTTCTTCTCCCGTCCTCCCCTCCCCTGCTGGCATCTTCCTATGAGCCACATATGGTGGCGGGCTGTATGCCGGGTTCGAGTACCCCTCAGCCGCCCTTACCTGTCCTCTTTCTATTTCTCCTGATTCTCTTAAAGGGTACAACCCCCCTCCCTCTGTTTTCACTACCTTTGCTAGGGGTATATCGTTGCTCTGTTCCTTCTTTATTTCATTTTCTTTTGAGTTATTATTCTTTTCTCCTCCCTCTTGTCTGTTCCCCATGTTCTTTGGGTCTTCACTCCCCTTTTCCCCATTCTCTCCTTCCTCCGTAATCTCTTTTTCTTCCGGTATTTCCCCCACAGTGAACATTCCATTTGGTCCTGGTCGAGACCCTTGGAACATCCTCCATAAGTTAAACACCTCCATCTGGTGTGTCAACTTCTTCCCTTTGTATGTATTATGCAGATGGTTTAATAGTGAATGTTGGGTATATGGATCGAAGCTACCATTAGGCGGCCATGGTGTTATCATTTTGTTGTCTGTCCCCTGTGTCCATTCTATGCTATACTTGATCAGTTTCTCCCTATGGGGTGACAGTGTTATACATATGTGTTGTAGTGGGGTAGTGAGGGTGTTCCCCCACCCTCCCGATCCTGTCCCGTGTGACATAGTAGCGCTTCACTTGTTATCCTTCCCCTATTTGGTAGCTATTATCTTACTAACACTTACAATACACAGCCTTATACCTTTACCTGGCCCCGTAAATTTGGGGACTTGCGATAGTCCGCTAAGGAAAATTATTAAAATATAGTATTTACATTTTGTATATTTTCTTCTTTCTTTCTTCCTTTACACAACACCCTTACGGCCCCCTGCGGCCGAGGCGCACGTAGCCCCATGCGGCTGCGTACCCCTTGTGACGTTCTTATACAGTCACCCTATTTTCATTTGCTCCTCCTCCTTCTTCTACACTTGCCGTGGCCGGCGTTCTCCGTGCGCAGCCACGTCCCCCGTTTCGCCTTTCCCCGATCAACTCATTACCGTTTATCTCCGTTTCCACTCCCTTACCACAGTTCTCTTCCCCACCACTCTCAGAAAGAAAGATGCCTTGTGCTCGGGATATCCTATGAAAGCCCTACTGGTGACGCCACCAATCTCTTCGATCTACTGGTAAGTTCTTCATATATATATTTTTTTTTAAGTCCAAAATACACTTGCAATCTACCCCCGTTAACCTCACAGCTGTCTTCCTGTCACTCCTGGAACAAGGTAATCAATAATATAATCGGACTGCGCACGCTGCGTCGCCTCGCGTGTGATACGCCCCTCGACAGAAGGGCTTAACCAGCCAATTATCTTCCGTATTGGGCAACTAACTAGCTACCGCCTACAGGGAAACGTCATCTACCTATCGAGTTTCTTGCTCGAACAATAGGGATCCTCATCTACTCATTGATCAATAAATGCCAAATCGTAGGAAACCACACACACACACCCTTACACGTAGTCGCGACCTAGGCCAATCAGTGTCTACGAGCGGCCGCACGTGATGTTTTCATGCTCCACCCCCTCTCTCGCGTAACGTAGCCGACTGCTCTCGCACTCGTTCGGCTACCATTAATTTCATTGCCAACACTAATTGTCTAATTGTGCAACACCTCCCACCTCCCGTATTTAATTCCTCCCCCCTCCCTCACAATTTCACATTGCTTGTTATGCGTGACATGCTCACCAAGTTCGCTTGATGCGGGGCCGCTCGACTGCGTGCACCCCTCCAAGCGGCTCGCCACCTTCCCTCGTCTGGACCACGTCTGGACACTCGCCAACCGCGGGCGGGATACTTCTCAACCGGCTCCCGAAGGCCAATATCCGGATTGCGCTGTCCGGTCTTCTCGCAGTTCCGCGATGGTCCTGTAGTTCTCAGAAGGGGGCAACGGCAGAGGGGGCCGCGCCGCCGGGCCTCCTCGCAACAGGAGTACCTGGAAAAATAAAATAGAAAAGCAGATCTTAAACAGATCTCAGCAGTGCCTCCAACTTGTCGGGGGGAAATTCTGCCGGGGTCGCCAGGCCGTCCGTAGACCTCCGGGCAGGGAGGCCCCAACTCCTCCCGTATATCCCATAAGAGATAGAGTATGAGACACACGCAAGAAGCAAGGTGATTCTGCTGTTTATTAGACAAAACGGCAGGGATGGGTCAAGGATCGTACGCGTCCGTCCTGACACACACACAATCGTGGGGCTCGCAGTCCCTTTTTACCTTAGTATGACGCGCTACTTGCGTCACCTTAGAAAGTTTAGCAAAAAACCTATTTCCACTCTGGATTGGTTACTCGAGTGGTAGGGTAAGTATAGCATACATATAGAGAACGGTGTTAGTGGTTGAGGGTTAGTCAGGTGATATACTTGGGCTGTCCCTTCAATTTGATACATGAAAATTGTTACATGAAGACCTCTGAGGATTGGTCAATGTTAATGGCGTCAGTGATAAAAGCCCCATGTTCTGATTGGTCCGCTCGCGAGCCTCCCAGTCTGGGACTATCGCTGTTCCCAGCTTGCGGTGCACCTGTCATTTGCAACAATGTTTTACTATGGGTAGGTGTAAACAATGTGAGGATTTAATCATATGTTGGGAGGTCGACTACTCCCACTGCTGCAGATGTCCAATGAGTCTTTTAATTGTATCTGCCTGTGTCTTGAAATGTGGGATTCAGGCGTCTCCTTCCTGCTGGGCTTGGCATCCTGTCAGGTTTGGCTTTGTCACGTGAGTTGGGACCGTGTTTGAGGCAAAATTCAGCACAATTAATACTGTTTTTCCCGCTGTGTGCCTGGTTTATCTTGCAGGTGCGACCTTGACGTTGGCTTGCGGCGTGCAAGATTGCAACATCGTGCCCTTGGCTGTGTGCTTTCGCCGGGCTCATTCTGCAGGGTCAGCAACCGAGCTCTTACTCATTCAATGTTCATGGAAGCTTTTGCTTGCGGCCTACTTGGGCCTGGTGCATAGGTGGAACCGTTTGATGCAGAGTGCTTTAGGTTACGGTATCATATTGCTCTATCCTCAGTATCGTGTCTCTGTTATATTCTTCATTATGGTACATGGTTCTTAGAAGAAGCGTGAGCAAGCCTTTTTAGATAAGTTCATTATGCGTCTTGCGTTTCTGCATTTTGAGAGCCTATGTGGAAAATAATAAAGATGCACGTCCGTGGGTATGTCTGTCGCCTACGTCATAGCACTGAGTATGTTCTTCGTGTGGATTGGTGTGGGAGTGTCCGGTGTGCATGTTTGCACAGGTGTGCTGACCGTTGGCTAGGTCGTCATGGCATCTCTAACGACGTGTAGGTTTAGTCGAGTTGATCCATGCCGCAGGTGTCGGCATGGGGAGGGCGGGCTGCTGGGCAGGTAGGTGGGCACATCCGTATGTTCCTGTACCAGGGTATTTGGTCGTCTGGTAGATAGGCAAACTCCTCTCGTGGCGGGTGTCTAGGCCGTGATCCTCTAGGCCAAGCGCGAGAGGGGAAGGGCGGGAGCCTGTTCTTCCGTTCTCCCACTTCAACCTCTTGGCCTTTTTACACTCCTCCAAGACCATCATTAATGTTGACTTGAATGGCACTGTTTTGGTCCAGGGCACTGAGCCCCATTTGCTCTTTTTGATAGGCATCTCCCACGTGGTATCAACTTCCCTCCTACTCCTGCTATTCTTACTAGCACCTCTCTGGCCCCTCTGGCACCTCCTTCCACTACCTCCTCTCTGGCACCTTCCTCTTCCTCTCTGGCTACCCTGCCACCACCTGCTATCACCTCTGCCCACTCTCAGGCACCTCTACCTCTTCCGCCGGGTGCACCTCAAGCCTGTACCCCTCCCCGGAGGATTTTCAAATGTGGCAACATGCTCCAGGTTGCCACTCTCAACTCTTTGTCCGCTGTCAAACACTACTCTGACACCTTCCAGCCACTTGAAGACCTTGACCTGGATGTCCTCATTCTCATTGAGACACCTCTGTCATCAGTCAACTCTGTCACGAGTTTTGACACTCTGTTCTCTGATGGCTACAAGATCCTCTCTGTGCCCAGAACCAACCAACCCGGAGGGGGAGCAGCTCCCATTTGTCTGGAGTGGGTGCCTGCCCCTGTTATTCCTATGCAGGCCTACTCCTCCTTTGAATGCCTGGTCTGCAGGCTCATTATCTCTCCTCCTGGCCTCTCTCAGACTGTGGCCACCATCTACAGGCCACATGGCCAGGATGCCCTCTTTCTCTCAGAGTGGGCTGACCTCTCCACGTCTCTCCTTGCCTCTACCTCTCAACTTCTTCACCTATGAGACCTCAACATCCACCTGGATGCTTCTGATCCCTCTAGAGGGCTCTTTGGCAACCTCTGCAACTCTCTCTCTCTCTCTCTCTCTCTCTCTCTCTCTCTCTCTCTCTCTCTCCATTCTACCCTCCGGTCGAACACACACTGCCAGAAACACCTCAGATGTTTTAATCTCCTCAGTCATCCCTCTCTCTAACTGTCTCACTACACCTCTCTCTTAGACTGACCACTTTGTTCTTTCCTCTCACCTGACACTCTGTGCCCCCCCAGGCAAAGCCCATCCCAACGCTGCCACCTACCTTCTCTGTCATTCGTCCCATGAAGCGTGTGTCAGTTGATGCCTTTTCCTCATTCTTCTCTGCTCTTCCTACTCCTGCGGATGACACACACCCTGACACAGCCCTCTCTAATCTGCATCTTGCCATTTACAAAACTGTGGACATCCTTGCCCCTGCCATGATAATCCGTCTGAAATCTACCTCCAAGTGCAACTCTTGGTATGACTCTGACCTCGCCGCCCAGAAACACAAGTGCAGGGTGGCTGAGAGAAAGTGGAGGGCTTCAGAGGCATCCTCTGACAAACTGGCATGCAGCCTGCTCCAACGGCAAAATAGACTCTCTGTCCTGACCAAGAAGAGAGTCTGCATTCAAGCCTGTGTCTCTGCGGCCTCTAACAACACGGCTAAACTTTTTAAAATCTGCAAGGAGCTGGACAATCCTCCTCCAGTCTCCACCTCTCCTGTTCCCTCCCAGGCTCTCTGTGCAGCCCTGGCTTCTCACTTAACTACTAAAACTCTGGACATTCTGTCCTCGCTCTCCTCTTCTTTTCCCTCCTCTGCCCACAGCTCCCCTCTGGCCGCCTCTTCCTCTCTCCCCTCTTTCTCCTCTTTCTTTCTGATAACACCTGACAATGTTTCTAGACAAGTCCAATCTATGAAAGTGTCAACCAAACATGTGCTCCCCTGCTCCTCCAGAACCATAAATGACCACATTGACACTCCCGCTCGAGCCTTGGGTGATTTCTGCAATCAGTTTTTGGCACTTCTGCTATCCCTTCTCTCCCCAAACACTCTCTTATGCACCCCCTCCTTAAAAAGTTTTCTGCCGCTCCTACCTGTCCAGCTAACTATCACCCGATCTCTACCACTCATTTCCTGGGCAAACTTCTGGAAAAGCTGGCCTTCTGCTAGCTTACTCTCCACAGTGAAACTGTTGGCTTGCTCCATGACCACCAGTCTGGCTTCAGAGCAGCCAGTGGCACAGATACTGCGCTCTTGAACACCTCTGAAGATCTGCTCTCCAATCTCAACACCAGCTCCCGTTCTATCCTCATCCTCTGCGACCTTTCCTCTGCTTTCGACACAGTCAATTACACCATCCTTATCAACCAACTATGTGAGTACCTGGGCATCACAGATAAGGGCCCCGGAGTGGCTGACCTCTTTCTTCCAGGACCTAGCCTCCCAGGTCAACTTGGGGCCTTTCTCTCCACCACCTCTCTCTCCACATGTGGTGTTCCCCAGGGCTCTAACCTCTCACCCTGGCACTTCAATCTCTATGTGACCCCTCTGGCCCACCATATCTCCAACTTCTGCTCTAACATTCAGTGTTATGTGGATGCAGCTCTCTTTCTGGCTCCCACAGCCTCCTCTCCTCTCTCGCACATTCCAGACTGTCTATCCGCAATTCAGGATGGGTGTGCCTCCAATGATCTCTGCCTTAATGCCAGTAAGACAGAGATCCTTCTCATCGGGACCCCTGTTTGATCCAGCTTTCCCTCTCCCACTCAGGCCGCCCTCTATGGGCCCTCTACCTTCTCCTTCCTTTGAGGCAAAAAACCTTGGTGTCATCTTTGTCTCCACTCTCTCCTTCTCCCCTCATATCACAGACCTTTCCAAGACGTGCCACTATCAGCTGCACCTCCTCAGAGGTACACTTCCTTTTCTCAGTTTCCCCCCAGAAACCAATCTGCAGATCCCTGGTTCTCTCTAGGTTGGAGTACTGTAACAGCCTCTTTCTCAATCTGCCTTCCTCTACACTCGGCTCTCTGCAACTAATCTGGAACAGGACTGCAAGCCTTATCTTTGGACTCAAACCAAGGCACTATATCTCTCGAGCCCTGAAATCTCTCCACTGGCTCCCGGTAACTGCAAGGATCAAGTTCAATACCCTCTGCATCACCCACAAGGCTTCCTGGGGCTGGGCATGCACTACACTCAAAACTCTCTTCCTAAAAACCTTCCTTCTCAAGCCCTTTGCTCTGCTACCTCCAACTCTCTGAGTGTCAGACGCATCTCCAGGCAGAGAGTAGGGGGCAGATCACTTTCCTCTGAAGGTGCCTTCCTGCCCCTCTCAAACATGAGCTGGACCTCCTGAAGTTCCAGAGTCAGCTCAAAACCTTCCTTTTCTCCTCTACTTTCTCTGCCTCCCTCCCCTGCCGTCACACTTGTCTGCTGCACTGACTTACTGCTTGGTTACCCACAGAGTCCCACTGGGTTCCTGGCTCCTCTTGACCGGTCTCCCCCGCACTGCCTCTGATCATGTCACAAACTAGGGGCTGTAACTGTAAACCCTACAGTCCCCTGCTTCCTTGCACTTACTTATAGCCACGCTTTCCTGGCTGCACTAATTCAGAGCATTGCTGCCCTGATTTCTTTCTCCCCTCCCCTCCTTCGACTTGCCCCATCCTCTTCCCCTCCCCCCCTTAGCTTTCCCAGACTTGCACAATCTGAATGACACAAGGCCTAGTAAGCTTGTTTGTCTTGTTCTGAGTCATACCTCCCTTGCTTACCTAGAAACAGATGTGTACAGGCACATTATAAATGACTTATATATGATATGAGCATGCATGTTACTGCACTGTGTACAAATCATGACCCATTTGCCTTACCTGGTGATAAAATACTCAGTGACCATCTTACATGCCACACCCAATCCATTAAGCTCATTATGCACTGTAGGATGATAATAATTGTGATCTGCGTGGAAGACCATGTAACAATGCCAAGAAAGCACTTGTATAATGCCAGAGGTGACGGATGCATGCAACTGCACATCAGACTCCAACACTCATGGCCTGTATGAAATGCTGGCACGACCCACTCAACCCCATGTTCACAAACAAATGAACTGACTGCTTGATGACACAGAGCCGGGGTGTGGGGAGAAGGTTGGATCATCAAGTAGCAGAATCCATGCTTGGGTAAAGACATGAGAAAAGAACAAGGCTACACACATGAGTGAACACATCACTCCAATGCACTAATACACTACTAAGTTATCACATGTGAATTTGGGGGTCCACGCCATGTGATAGGAGTTGAAGTGCAACAGAAAGATATACTATTATAGGTAGAGTTAGACGTATATGGAGAGAACCAACACAGATACTTACAGTCCAGAGGTACAGCTTAGTGAGTGTTTGGGTGTACTCAATATGATTCTGGAAGTTTCTTCAGATGACGTTTTCTTGTGTAGTCTTTCAAGTCATGGCTATCATGAACAAAATATGTACCATATTTTCAATGTACCATCGGAGTATACATGCCGACTTGACCTACATCTTAAGACATGCGTGCTAGTTCATGTGTTTTTGTTGTTGTTGTTGTTGTTGTTCAGTTTACATCTCTTCAGGGCGGCTTTAACAACCCGTTTCACTGGATCATTGAACTCAACCTAACCCGAGTGGCATCACGTGACTGGAAAAGCGGCAAGGTAATCCTTCACACATATCGGCATGTGGCCTGCCTGACAGCTGCCTATCTGCGGCTCACAACCCTTTAGGTCTCACATTTGCCGGACACTATTATTGATTCTGTTTTATTTGTGTTATTTTCCTTCATATCTTCAACTTTGGTGCGACGGGTGAATCGGTGGATGCTAGCATTGGTCATGTGCTCTAGGGCAAAAGAAGAGTGAGCAAGTAATCAGGGAATTTTTTTTAAAAAAGCTTAATTTTCCTGTATTTTTTTCTGGTTCTGAGCAAGTTTTCCAAGGGACATTTTTTATAGCATTTTTGGCAATAATGCCGCACATTTTATGCTGGTGAGGCGGGATTTATAGCATCGAAAGAACGCATTTGAAATAGTTTGCTTTCCTCTTTTATGATTTAGTTATTCTTCATTTCAATTAACATTGCCAACTGCTTGAAAATAATAACATTAACTCGACAATGTTCTCTGGCGGGCCCGTGCATTTCTTTCCGCATTATCTTTGCATGGAATACTCTGCCTCTCTTCGCTAACATGTCCAGATGTCTAATGGGCGACTACTTCATTTCTGCATTTGTCCATATTGAACATAGCCTACAGTGTCAGCTGTAATAACCCTAATTGTGCACACGCATTTTACCATCTGAAGAGGCAGAAAATACGCACGCATTCATTATTTGAAAGTCATTTTACTCTGGGAAATATTTTTTCTTGGTCAACATTTTTTTGCTAAAGTACCCAAGCTCGTTTTGCTTTCCTGCAGGGCACAATTTCAACTGACAAAGGAAATGAATTATGGACTACGTTTCTTCGCAGTGTTCCTGAATTTACTGACTGAACAAATTTGAATATTTTTCTTCCAGAAAATGTTACAACAATCTCCTAGTGTAAACAAACATCTTCCACACGGTCCAGTTATCATGAGTGCAATTACTGCCACTACATTTTTTCATAATGATATTACTACGGATGATCTTAACATTACTATTTTCGTCGCTGTCCTTGCATATCACATCTGTACAATATCATTGTTTCCCTCCACTTGAAATGGAGAGCTATCAGAGTGAAATTGAGTCTGAAACTATATGTCTTCGAACGATATTGATTTTTTCTTCTTTTTTCCTTAACTGGTTTACAATTTTTCCTGGAAATGTCTGAATCCGATTACTCCTTCAGGATGAGACTATGGGCCTCATTACAAGAGTGGCGGAATGGGTTAACGGGTGCCGCAAAAGGATGCAGACCCATTAACACCATTCCGCCACATTACGAGGTCCCCTCGCGGGACCTGCTCTGCAAGTCTGGTTTCACCAGGTCTGGTTTCACCAGACGTGCAGAGCGGGTTCCGCGAGGGGAAGAGGGAGCTAACAACGGCCCGTTGTTAGCTCCTTCCCCCATTCCCATTCAGCCCTATGGGGGCTGAAATGGGAATGGGGAAGGTCCGGCCCGGGTTCCTGGAGGGAGGAATTACCAGGCCCTCCGAACTCGGAATGGCCCGGTAATTTGCCATTCTGGGAACCCGGACCCGATTTTGGCAGCAGCCATGCCACCAATAGTGGCATGGCTACGGCCAAAATCGTAATGAGGCACTATGTATTAGGACCCCTTGGTAAGATTCATAGAGTGCCTCATGGATATGCATTTTATGGTGGAGAGAAGCGTATGGCCTCTATTGTTGTTAGCAGTGTATGGTGTATTTGTACATCTATTTTAGTGCACATCTTACTGTACCTCGGGCGTGACCCTACCAGAATCCTCCCTATGAAATCCAGTGACAAGTCGAACAGCTTTCCTTTGTTACTTGACGAGTGAATGGGACACACATATGTACACATATGGTCATGGCTCCTGCCTGCTCTTGAATAGCAAGTGCTACAGATATAACACAGCATCTGGCCCGATATTTGAATGATGTCTAGATTTCTAGATGTAATCTACATCAGGGAGGCAACATACAAAGATGAGTGATAAGAGGCCCATACCAGTTTCAATGTTGAATGGTTCAACCACCCAGTGATAGGGTGGCTGTCACCGCCAGGTCTAACCTCACCCAGTCTGTGTTTTCTTGGTGGCAATGATCACAGTGATTCTCTGTGGTGCCCGTCTTCTTTCATGTGCTGTATGATCCTGCAAGATACCAATGCCATCAAGAAGGTGGATGGCAAATTGTTTCACTCCTCTTCAATCCTCAACTAAGATGGCACCCAACCTAGTGTTCAATGGATGTTGCCGACCCCATCATGGCTTTCAACACTTACTGAAGCACTGTGAAACTTCCCATCCACAGAGTACATCACCATTTCCAATGTCCAGTCTAATATTGCATAATGTACCCCCTTGCCTCTAACACCTCTTTATTCCCCATGCTTTCCTGTTTATTGAATGGATTTGGTAACATGGTCTGCCATTGTTTGCTGCTCATGGATCCCTTTCTGGAATCCCAGAATCTGTCCATTGATCCAGACCTGAATGCGAAGACATGGTGTTCTTCATTCGTGCATTTCAAATATGTTGATTGAGTCCCACCCTTTAGGTCTCTTTCCCTTTTATCAACAAGAACCCCATTGTTTTGATGGCTATTAAATGATCAAAGTCGTGAAGGCCATTGGCCACATTAAATAAGGTAAGAGCTCCTTTATGACACACAATTGAAACTGGCTGCCAAGTTTTGGAAAAGATGCACCCTTCCCCTTGATAGCTGAGTGTTTTTTTCACATCCACAATTCCCTATTTACTAGCTGGGAGTCTGCATCCATAATGTCCAAACAATGGAATTTGACCGTGGGAAAGACACCCATAAGAAAACCAAGACACACTGAAAGTCAAGACCAATTAAACATGGAGAGTTAGCCAGTGTCTGTGAATATAACAATCCCAAGCAACCAGAGAAAACCTAGGCTTCAAAACTCCCTCCATTAGATCCGGTAAGTGAATTGCAAATCCCACGACTCTCGACTCCCAATGAAAGACCTTCATGCTTGTCCCTGCGCAAACCCGACAAAAAGAGCTGCAGACATTGGACAATCCGAGAAACAGTACTGAACAGAGTCTCAGACCTATATGACAAAAAGCAAATTATGAGCAAAGAACATGAACAAACTGTAATAGGTCTCAAAACTGGACTCCAGGGGCCAGATTACAGAAACTCTGCACCAGTGAAAGTGCAAAGTTACACGGTACTTTGCCCTATTTAAAAGAAAATACTAGGACACATTAGAAAACCACTACACAACAACAAGTGCAGTTTGGCATAGTCAAAGCACCAGGACATACATTGCTCTAGTGCAGAAAAGACACATTTGTGATGTATGTTTCCATCAGGGCAAAGTTTGCCCTAGTGCTAATACCATTCTGTATTAGCACTAGGGCAAACTTTGCCCTGGTGCAAACATTTAGTATAAATGCAACTTTAATGCACTAGTGCAATGTTTGCGCTGGTGCTTACAATATGCCAAACTGCACCTGTCATGGTTTAATGTTTTTCTAATGTGTCCTAATGTTTTTTGTTTATAAATAGGGCAACTTTTGCCCTAGTGCTAATACCGTGCAACTTTGCACTTGCACCAGTGCAACGTGTCTGTAATCTGGCCCCAGAACTGGCCCTTCTCCCCCTGAATAAACTTCATTCCTCCTCAGTCTCAGTAGTTCATGTTTACTGTGATACAGACACCGCTTTAGGAGTTCCACAGACCACAGGAACTGTTTCTACACCAACGGAGAAGACAAGTATGCATAATTGTTCTGCAACCTCTCGAGGGTCAGAACCATGCACTGCTAAGGGCCTGTAGCCTCACAGATTTCTGCTAGCAAGGTTTACCATGGGTCACATTCTTACGAGTGTCATCCGGATAATTAGAAAGGGACCGTTTTTATTAGCATTGGGGCAATACCCAATGCTGTTTTACCACAACAACAGGACTAGAATTTGGCACAACAATCAGAAAGCAGTTCATGTCACCTGTTGATTCCAAAAAGAGGTTTCGTGTATACAGGCCCTCTCATACCACAGATTTACTATTAGCCAAATCTGGCACCTGCAGGACCAGTTGCACCTGGACATTGAATGCTAGCTTAATAGGTAAGGTTGCAGTCCTCAATTTGGAACACACTCTTTCAAAAGAAAGTCTACTTTATCATAACCTGGCAGCATTGATGTGCCTTCACAGAATGTAAATCATTTTTTTTAACATTTCTGTATTTGCATTATCTTGTTTAAATGTATAAAGGTTACAATGAATGACCAACTGTCCGCCTCCTATGAGTTGAACTTGACTGCTATAACATTGCTACCACTAGTGATCCAGGCAAAGCTTTCAAAAAACCCTGTTGAGTAGCCTTTTTTTGTTTTGTTTTTTGTTTTATTGCTTAAAATTCAATTCAACCTTTAACAAACACATATTAAAACGAGTAGCCTTTTGTCTGTGATGCTCATTTCTGTGCCACAGGTCTCAGAGAAACCGTCAGAACAATATGGAAATGTGCTTTCTATCCATTATGCGATTCTAAAGCACTCATTTGTCACTGAAAGAGTGCCTTAGTGTCACACACAAAAGTCAGACACTTTCATCCCTTGTTAAAGGACATTGATAAATAGAAAAAGTAATGCAAGGTTTTAATAAACATAGATTTAATGGAGATCTATTGACATGTAAGAATATATGTACAAAAAGGCAGTAACTGTTCTGTTTAACACAAAATGAAAGAACAAAATAAAGAGAAATAAACCATACTTACTCTATGTCAGTTCTTATAATAAATATATTACAGAACCTGATGAAATACATACACAAATCATTCAGTAGGGATGTTCTTTTGTGAAACATGGTTGCAAAGAGTGCATGTATGTTTCCACATGTATTAAATCTGGAAGATTTAATTTATTGGGATGTTTTTGGTTTTCAGTACTTGTAGTAAGTATATTAGGAATTCTTGAGGATCTTCCTGTGTGTTTATGGTGAATATTTATAATTCCTATACATTAGTCCAATTGTTGCCTTATCCTTGAGACACAGTAAGTGCTGTTAGGATTATTTGTGGCATTTCTATGAAGGACAATCATTTGGAAACCCAACTGGTCAGAGACGTTTAAGTAAATATTGTGAACACATGGTGGAAATTGGAAGAGAAGATTAATTGGTAAATTTGCTTTGCAATTTGCTACTGTTGTGTTGCTGAATTTAAATGGACCGTAACGTTTTGTCTCTGCAACCTTTGATGGGCCTGCAGTTGATTTTGAGAAGAGACATTTCTCTCTTTGTCTTCTGATGGACATGCAGTTAATTTTGGTCTTGAGAGTTTTGTGGTTGTATTATTTGAAGGAGCAGCAGTTGTTTGTTGTTTCTTTAGCAGTAGTTTTGGGCGATCTGCTATAGGTGCTGTTTGTTTTAGTTTTCTTTTTAAAGGTTTTATTTTTTGAAGTGCCTGGTACATATCTAGATGGGGTGCACATAGCCTGTTGTATTCCAGGGTGCAAGGAATGCGAGCGTTGACTCTATTTGCATCAAGCTTAACTAGGAATAGAGCATCAAGTGTACGCAGACGAGAATACTGCTACGTAACTCATACTTTCTTTAAAGACTGTGCTACTAATGTCAATCGATGCGTATTCTAGGGTTAGACCTTGTGATTTGTGAATAGTGTCAGCATATGCAAGAGATAGGGAGGATGTTCTCTGCGTACATACATGTCATTGAAAAGAAGGAAACATGCTATCGTGTAGCTTTTTTTTACTCTGCAAGTTTATCAAAATGGATGTTCACAAACTGAATGTTGTTGTCTTGTGGATATGTTTAGAAACCAACAACTGTACCAATTGCACCATTGACTAAACCTTGTTCTATGTCATGATTACGTTTTAGAATTACTCTGCAGTTTAGACACAGAGTTAATACTTATTCTAATCCAGCTATGTTGAAGATACATTTTTCTAAGCTACTTGTTCATGCTGTTGCTTGTTGACACATCTGGAGTGTCATGCCATGCACTTCTAGTTGTCTGTGTAGTTGATATGCAGTATGGTTTGCATTTCATTTTTTTAACACTGTATCATTGAATTGATTACAGTTTGCAAGAGTCTAGTATTTAAGATGGGTGTTGCATCTTTAGTAAGCAGACCAGTTATAATGCTTTTTAAAATGTTAGAATAGGTAAGATATGCAGACTGATGCATGTTTTGAGTTGGTACTCTAGCGAAAATGTTACCAGAATGTTACCAGAAATGTACATTTCCAATGCTGCCCAGCGTGTTATGGGATTGCTTTTGCCCTGATGTTATTAAAATAGGTTGACCTTTTACTGGTGTTAACTGTGGGTAGTCTCCAAAAAACAATGAGGTGTTTTCCCGCAAACAGTTCTACATGGCCGTTTTTAGGACTTCTTGCATTCTGATATGAATTAAAGATAAAATGAGGTTGGAAACCATGCTTACTTCATCTATCAGGAGCGCTTTCACTTGTTTCAGAATTCTGCGTACTTCAGTGGCAGCTTCTCCTATGTTGTAGGCAGCTAGACTTTGTGTGTTAAGTTTTGTAGACATTTGCTGATTATTTTAATTAAGAACATTTTACCAGAACCAGCTTCGCCACTTACATACAGGAGCAGAGGTTAAGCATTTTTACAGCTACATGTTTTAGTTTTATGTTTAAAACCATTCATGTTCAAGTTCATCAGTGACTTCTAGAGAAATGGTGTGTTGTGCATCATTTAGCTGTGATTTGAGCACTGACAATTCTTCAGATTGTTTAAATTGGTGAATGGTAGTTTCTACCTCAGTCATAGCTATTTCAGCTTCATTTAGAATGAGTGGTTCTCCAAGTGGTTCTTGGCTTCCTGCAAGGGAAGGTTAACTATCCTCAGGAGTATCTTTATCTAGGAAAGCTTACATTTCTTCCTCTTGTTGTCATTCATTGTCCAACTTATTTTGTATTGTTTGAAATTGACATATGTTACACTGCATTCATTTGCTTTGAATGCAGCTTCAAATGAGTCATGGTCACCTAATAATTATTCTTCTTTTCTCCAAGGTTTTAAAAGTTGCAGTAGTGCAATGTAATAAAGTTATCTATGCTGCAGAGATTTAAATGATAAATTAATGTGATTAACTATGCTAGGTTTTGTAAGTTTTACTAGGCTTCCTTCAAAAGTTGTGACTGAATATTTGCCAGTTGTCTCATCTGGTGTGACATTGTTTTTGTAGCAATAGTTTTGGGCTATGTTTTCCAAAGAAGTACCTTTGTATGGGTTGTTTGTGTCAATTACATTGTTTTTCAAAATGTCCTGACTGTTGGGATCATTTGTGGCTATTGTTTCTATCTCTTGGTAGGATTGTAGTACTCTTTTTCGGGATGAAGCTGGACCAAGGTTTAGGCAGACAATGTCTTCAGATTTGCCATATAAAGCTGTACCTGTCAAACATTGTGCAGCATCATAGCACCCACATTCTCTATGGAAGAGCTTTTTTATGGCGAAGCTGTACAGTTTTTGTGAACGTTTTTTGTCAGATGATATGTCATCCCAGAGGTCTTTTAGCTCTTCAGCTTTGTTGAGATATTTGGTGCCATATCCTGCAACTGCAGTGGAATTGCCTGAAACATATTTTATGTCTATGTTTGCATTCCACAAGAGGACAATGATTGTGTTATAATCAATGATGTACTTGGATGATTTGTCCCTTTTAATGTTGTATGTGTTTTTAGGAGATTTGCCTTTTACACTGTGTCTAACAGAAGACATCAAGCTATCTATTTGTCCTTTTGCGCAAACTGGTCTAGGGAAGCCAAAGCGACATTTGGTATAGTATTTACCTTTGTTTTTATATCTACATCTGCAGTATTTGCCACACTTATGTTTTTGGAAGTGTACGATTTGTGTACATAGGTCACCATGTGTGGTTTCTGCAGGGATGTCGCAGGTAATGCATTTTTCAATAAACTGTAAAACAGTGGCATCAATGTCAAGGGC
This sequence comes from Ambystoma mexicanum, assembly GCF_040938575.1. Taxonomy (NCBI): domain Eukaryota; kingdom Metazoa; phylum Chordata; class Amphibia; order Caudata; family Ambystomatidae; genus Ambystoma; species Ambystoma mexicanum. The sequence continues at coordinate 811,978,015 of NC_090932.1, forward strand.
AAATTTGGAAGCATCTTTTATCCACAAAAGCATGTGGATGTGTGGTGCTCCTCTGAATTGATATTCTTTTCTCCAAAATAAGTGTTCCACTTCTCTGAGTGCAAGGGTACTTTTATTGTAGATGAAATGCAACATGGCAGTTAAGAGATGGTGAAAGTACCTTGATACATTAACAGGGTCAAGAGAACACAGTTCTTCTTGTGTTTTTATATCTATTCCCTCTTTATTTTGGTTTGCAGTTATGTTATGTTATGGAATTTTGTACAGCGCGTGGTCGCCCAAAGGCATCATGGTGCTAGAGAGGAGAGGAGGTCATGGAGCCAAGGCACAGAAAGGCCGATTGGAAGAGATGCTTAACTAGAACAGAAAAGTCTTTAAGGCTTTCCGGAAGATAATATTATTAGATAACATTTTCACCGATAGTGGGAGGGCATTTCACAGCTGCGCTGCTGCAATTGAGAATGCTCAGCCGCCTACCCGGGAAAGCCGAAAAGAAGGCACACAGAGCAGACCAGAAGCCGCAGAGAGCAGTTAGGAACATAACGTACAAACTTAGTGTAAGTAAGATATCATGGGAGGATAGCTCAGCAGCAACGTGCTTGCCTTGGAAGCAAGACGACATGGAGCCACACAGGTTCGATCCCCGGGTCCGCGCTTAGAAACCTCTGGGTATTGAGCACGTTATAAATAAACTATCATATCATGCAAGTCATCCCTTGCATATTCTGCACAGCTTAAAATAACAAACCATGTGGGTCGGCTTAGGTTCTTTATCATACAACATACATCATTGTGATGATGGAACCACTTTTCTTTGCATGTTTGTCAAGAGATTTGTGATACTTGACTTCCAAACTTCATCTTTTTCTTTTATCTTCTGAAGCAGTTGGGTAGCGCACATGCTTACAAAATTAGAGCCTGTTTTAATGTGTTTCCAACTCCATAACATACTAGTTAACTTTCAAACAGGAGGTAGAAAATGTATTTTATATTTTGTCTGAATCTGGGGTCTTCAAAATACATTCGTAAAAAGTGATATTCTGATGCAGTAATTTGTGTGGATCTTTCATCATATCTTCCTTCTTTTCCTGGATGAAAGAATAGAGGAAAAGAACATGCTTCTACACTTTCCTCCCATATGCTTATTGGATATCCTTCGGCTTGACGCATTTGATATCTTTCTAATGCATCGTCTAGGGTGTTTTTAGAGTGTAGTGGGTGAATTGTATATTGGGATAAAATGTTGGCTGCAGTAACATGATCTACACATTTAAATTGTCCAGTTGGCAGTGAATCTTGAAATATTTGGTTGGTTTCTCTTAAGATTTCCTCTATCTTTATAACTTTGTAGTATTCACTGTTTTCTTTGAGATGTTGTAGGGTTTCTCTAACTTTGTTTAAGTCACCTAGTGTTTGCCACATAGTTTGTCTTTTGTTGGTACACCATTAACTAGTACAATCAAAGATTGATCTATCGGCCATTGTACTCCTAGAGTTTCTATATGTTCTATAAAATCTAATGGCAAATATAATACTTTGCCACAAATACTTTTTAGTAACTCAGATGGGGGTAATTTTGCTGTTTTCAGTTGATGGTGTCCTATAGTTTGAAATGAGTGGCCTGTTTGGATTATAATGCTCTCATATAGGTTAAGTTGTTGGAGAGCCTTTGGAAGTGGGAATATTCTAAGTTATTAGTGATAGCACATGATAGCATTTGATTATTGCCAAGCTTTATATTGCAGTATGTGCAAACTGTTATGGGGTCAGTTATTTTGTATTTATTTTCTGTTGTAAGTTAGAGGTACTTCCGTGTCAAGGAACACTGTTCCCGAAAGGAGGAAGAGTAGGTGTTATGCACCTTGTGCCAGAATCTGCTACGACGTTGGCCTTTGAATGTTCCATCACAGAGCTTGGGCACATCTGTGCTTATAAATCATCTAGTTTGTGTCCACTGGAACGATGTTTCTGATGCATACAGGAAGGCCCCTGAACACCATAAGGTGAGGATGCATGGGCCTTGTTTGTCACATCCGCGAGTATCTGCAGCTCCATCCAACATTGCAACGCTTTCAACCACTGTTGAAGCCACAACTTCTAGTGGTGCTTCAAATCCACTTGCTACCATTCTGCTGAAATATATTTTTCAGAATTGTTCTTTATAACTGCGATGATGGTGTTCATCACTTTTTATGGCTGAGGTTATGGGGTAGTGTAGTATTTCAGCAAATTTTGAGTACTTTTTTTAATTCTGACAATGGGCCTCATTACACGGATGGCAGTAAGGGATTACTGGCACCGGTAAGTGCACCAGTGCCGGTAATCCCTTACCGCCCTACTACTAGGTCCCTCAGTGGGTCCCGTCCTTAACGTGTGGTCAGACCACACGTTAAGGATGGGACCCGCTGAGGGACTTCAGAGCAAATAACGGTATCGCTAATTACGGTACCGTTATTTGCTCCTTCCCCATTCCCATTGAGCCCTATGGGGGCTCAAATGGGAATGGGGAAGGGCCATGGTGAATGGGGAATTACCGCCCCCGCCAACCTTGGAATGGGGCGGTAATCCCGCCATTCACCATGCCGGACTCCGGCGGCAACCATGGCGCTACTAGCGCCATGGTTACCGCCATCCGTGTAATGAGGACCAATGTGTCACACTCTTAAATTCCCTTATGAGTTCCACTTGAGGTTTAAAAAACAAATTCAATTTGCCTCCTTAGATGTTGTATTAAATGACTTTTCCCAAAAATAAAATATCTTCTGCTCCCTACCAAAAAAGCTCTCTCCACACATCATGCATGCAGCAGATCTGTCACACCACCATCCTCAAACCCAAAAAAGAACTTAGCCAATGCTTCTCAAAATATTCCCCAATTTCTTCCACATCACTGTTAGTTGTATATCTAAATCACCTATTCCTCCACAATGTTCAGTAAGTGATTCAGAACCTGAAAAATCAGTGCAAGAGTTGTCATTGTCTTCGTCAGTATTTCTATCAATTTTTCAACAGATAAAATGTTCCACAAATATCCCGTCAAATATCCAAATATCTAATATGCACACTTCAACCTCACAACTGATAATGACACAGGACCCACTCAGCACAGTGGAAAGTAAACACCACCCTCAAATAAGGCATGTTTCATAATGTATCTTCAGTGAAGTAATCACACATTGGTTTACACAACCTTTAAAGCCTTATAAAGTCAAATTGATAGCCGTGGCTACCCAAGGGAATGTTATAGCTGTGGCCTCCAACCTTTAAAAGTTCAAATGAGACTAGGGTAGTGGTGAGGGCATGGGATCAGAAATACATGCACAATTGTGTGGTCTATTTTACAGAAATTCCTGTAAAATTGTGTGGTCTAACACCCTCTCAAATTCCCCCATAACACGCGTTGTTTCTGTGTTGTACTTTTATTCAAAATGTCAGCACAATGTTCTATACCCGCCCATATGAAAACAACCAATGAAACTGCTTGCCTCTGTTTGTTATAGCCGTGGATACTGGGGAAAATGGCAGAAGAAAATGTGCTTTCTTGCTCTTGCTCAATTTCTACAGATGTCAGTAAAATAATAATGTCTTCTTTTCTTATAGTACATAGTTTACATGAACAAACAACACCCACATTTAATTATGGAGAATTCCAAGAATGACAAAGACAATGGGGGTCATTACGAGGGTGGAGGTAATGGAAAAACAATGCCGGTAAAGGATTACCAGCATTGCATACTGCTCCGGGCTATTCCGACCTAAGACCCGGGTGTTAGAGGTTAACAACGGTACCTCTAATAGCGGCAAGGGCGCGGGCACGCGGCCCATCATGCCGGCAATACTGGCATGCCGCTAATGGGAGGACATCACAAGTTAGCTGGACATGCAAATACCGGCATCATGAAGGCGCTAATAGGGGATACCTGCATGCCAGCAATACCGGCATCGTGAACCAACTGTAAAATGCTATGTGCAGCGTTCCCAACTGCGTCAGGTGCACACAATCACCACAGGTGGAGACACTGGAGTCTGGGCCAGCACAAAAGGAGCACATCCCCACATCACACCCCTTCCCACACCAAAATGATTCCACTAGTAGTAGCAATACTGGGGATGGAGGACATGCTTGCATTGCTACACCAGCAAAAACAACAACAACAGCAACAACAGCCACCACAGAGGAGGCGCAGGAGGAGAAGGAGGGTGAGACAGGCCCAGCATGTCTCACCAGTGCAGCCAGTGGTACCACGCAGGCAGCCCCCAATCCCTCGCATCAGAGCCAGTCCATTCAACCCAACCCCTGAGCAGATCCACACCCTGTACCCTCTGGACCGGGACACCATCACCACCATCGTGGACATGATACACAATGACATTGTCAGCCTCATTGAAATATGCACCACCATCCCCACTCAACTGAAGGTAGTGTCAGTGCTCCACTTCCTTGCCACAAGCATCTACCAGCACACAGTGGGGCACATGCATGGCATATCACAACCCTTATTCTCTCACATTCTGAACCAAGTGCTGGATGCCCTCCTCAAGCACACAGGGGACTACATATCCCTACCACGGACTCCCCAGGAGATTCCTGATACAAAAGTTGGCTTCCATGCACTGGCAGGCATGCCAAATTGTATAGGTGCCCTCGATTGCACCCACGTGGAGTTGGTGGTCCCGCATACCATGGAGGTGGAGTACCGCAACCGCAAGCAATACCACTCCATCAATGTGCAGATGGTATGTGACGCCAGCAAGATCATCACACATTGCTGTGCCCGATATCCCGGATCAACTCATGACTCAATGGTCCTGCGGAACTCCACGCCACCACGCTACATGGAGTGAGATGCAGGACGACGTGCCTGGCTGCCTGGTAAATTGCATGACAGGCACATGGCAGTGAAATGCGGGGAGAGATGACACACCACCATGGTGTCAATGTTGATGTGACAGCACCATGTGCACATCACTAAACACTGTGCCCCAAAGCATCGCAAACAGAACATGAAAACCAAATCCCATAGGAATGAAGTAAGGTGGACACCTATCACAACATGCCAAACAGTAAACCACCCCACATCCCACAACAGGTGCACCACTCATCAGCGGATCTCACCCTCTGTAACACCATTGCAGCAAGTTGCAGTGAATATGCACTATGTTGCTGTATCCAGCAAATCACCACACAGGGCAAGCATCCATGGGAGTCCATTGAACAAAACCACCAAGGGAATCCACTGTCTGTCACATGGCCGCCACAACCACAGTAGTGCAGCATGTCACCATGGGAAAAATCAGTGCTGAATGCCTAATATTGCAGAGCCTACTGCCAACGCTGCCAGTCAGAAAATCTTACAGAACACAACACATCACAAATTTGACACAAACACAGCTGTATGCGTCCACAATGCATGAGCAACATCAAGGCAGTGCACACCGTGTATCAATCCACACCATTTGTCCATGGCACAGGACACATTGAGGGCATAACAATGGCGTGCTTACAACCAGGGACATGTGCATGTGATCAACGATAATCTGCAGGCATGTGTGACTAGTATAGCTGTCCATCATGAATCACTGCCATATACCTTTCATTGTCGCCCATGCAGGTGATAGTGGCTACCCCTTGAAGCCATGGCTCCTCACCCCTGTCTGAAACCCACAGAACAGGCACGAGGAGGACTACAATCATTCCCACACCCGTACCCGTGTGGTCATTGAGCAGACCTTTGGACTGTTCAAGGCACGGTTTAGCTGCACTCCTCTACAGGCATGAGAAGGTGGCCAAGATCATCATGGCATGTGTCATGCTGCACAACATGTGTATCTGAAGGAATGTGCCCCTGCCCCCTGACATTGAACTGCTACCACTGGTGATGATGAAGGGGATGAAGAACATGTGGATGCACATCATCGCGGTGCCAATGCACAGGAGGGATGTGCTGTGCATCAGTCAGTGATTGTACAATATTTCTAACACACATGGCTGCAGAAGCTGACATGATAGTTGGACAGAGGGCACTGGGTGTGGGAGTACACATACACTATGCACTGTATATGAATAAATTACACATGCACAATGAGGAATGTCCACTCAAGATATTTTTTTCACACAACAGGTGTATTTAACTGTCCAATAAAGATGAAAGTGCACTAACCCTCCACCAAACCCCTCCTACCCCACAACTCCCCCACACACCTTCAACACCCTTCTCCCTCCCCCCACAACTCCCCCACACACCCTCAACCCACTCCCCTTCCCCCCACAACTCCCCCACACACCCTCAACCCCCTCCACCTCCCCCTACAACTCCCCCACGCATGGTGTCCAAGCAATTGTCTATTGCCTTCATCAGGCTAGCCAGTCTACATCTTGCCACTCCCTGCACCTTGTGGCGGCATGTCTGGGCGGTGCAGGGTGTGCGCCGATCTGCATAGTGGGCTGGTTTGTGTGCAGCTTGAGGAAGATGGGGTGGCCACCTTCTCCATTTGGGGGGCCGAACGTTTAGCCTCCATTGGATCTGCTATGCGTCTGAGGACCTGCCACTGGGCAGACACCTCCTTGCACAGTCTACTGGTGCTATCCGCAATGATCTTCCCCAGAGAGGCGGTGTTCTCGCGCCACTCCTGCCTTGCTTGGGCATTGTCAGTGACAAACTGTCTCACCAGTGCAGTTAGCTCCTCCTGCCGCTGTGAAGCGTGCCCTGCCTGCTGCCCCCCCCACCAGTACACCAGTGGAGGTGAAGGGTGCTTGTGTGTCATGCTCAAATGCAATTGGGTCCTCTATGGGACTCATGCTCCCTTGGATGTACTCCCCACCAGACTGCTCTGGGGTGGTGCCGTGGTCGGAGTCGACCGATGTGAGCTGGGGGGATGGTGCCGGACTTGGTGTGGCTGGCAGGTCGGAGGAGTCGTCCTCCACGGGCAGAGACACCTGTCCCTGCACATTGTCATCAGTCAGGGGTGCTGTAGCTGCTGCCTCCCCGACAGAGCTGTTCTCTGCGGAGAGTGCCCCTTCAACTGTCTCCTGTGCCGGTGTCACAGGAGTTGTGTGTATCGTGGTGATTGGCCTCACGGGACTAGTGCCATGGCATCCTGAGGAGGTTTATTCTTCAGTGCCTGCCGTGGCTTGTGTGGGGCTTTGGAGGTGGAAGGCCTGTTGCCTTCATTCCTGGCACTCTTCGGGGGTGGCCCTCTTCCGGGGTGTTGTTGGCTGTGGGGGTGAGTAACGGGCCTCGCTGTCAGGATCTGAGCCTATGAGGGTCGGAGAGAGGGATGGCATGAGTGATGGTTTCAGAAGCATCATGCATACATTTGTATAATTGCTCATCTACACAATAGAGGGGAATAGGCAGTGGAGTTTGGATGATCACGTTGCTTGCTATATGGGTGGGTAATGCAGGCTTCCGTCGGGGTCACTCATGTTGGGGCATACGTATGCTATGTGACATGCATATCTGTTGTGGCCTGTATGCAGTGTGACTTATGCCATTGACATCTTAGTGTGATTTGTGTCAGGTATGACATGTGTCTTTGCTGCGGACGACAACTAGGCTGGGAATGTGTATGTATTGGGGCATGGCTTGCCTCTTTAGACAGACATATTGGTTGACTATCATCAGACTCTGTATTACAGTGTTTTCTTAGGACACTATCCTTCTTCCACCGATGAGGTGGCGCCACACTTCATGTCACCCACGCCTTCGATGGCCTCTATGCCGGCACGTTGCTCCTCCCACCTGGTCAGATTTATCAGAGAGCTTTCTCCTCCACCAGAGGCCATGGCTTGGCTCCTGTTTGCGGACAGGATATTCCTGACTCGCAAGCGCAGATCATCTCACCTCTTGCGGACATCCTTAGTTGTGCGGGGGGTGTTGCCAACCGCGCTGACTCTTTGTGCAACTAGTGCCCAGATCTCCTTCTTCTTGATGACTGCTTCCCTCTTGAGGCTCTGAGCAAATACAACATTGGTATTCTCAGCCAGGGTCTCTGCCAGCATGGTGAGCTCTTCTTCATTAAAGCGCTCCTTGCGCTGGTGGGAGGCGCCTTTTTTCACTGCCTTGGGCATTATATGGTAGTTGTGGGTTGATGTAGGTACACAGCAATATACTCCAGGTCCTGGGTGCTGAGGATAGCAATGGATTGTGTTTTTAAAGATGGCCGTTATTAGTGGTCACCGCTAATAGCAGTGACCGCTAATGCCGTCTTAATTTAGGCCGGTAGTGTCTGTCTGTGCTTTACATGATGCCGCTAAGGGCTATTTTTAGGCCTTTAAAGGCATGGCTGTAATGTCATTACGTCATGTCATAATGTCATGGCGCAAAGCTTGTGCACGCAAACTTCTAATAGCCCTCTATTAGCTGGCTCTTGACTTCATGGAAAAAGTATTTGCTCCATGCCGGTAAGGACGGTTACTTACCTCCAAACTCAGAATGAGGCCCAATCTCTTTCCCTAACTGTACATGATGAAATCATGATTTTGGCCCTCATTACAACCCCGGCGCTAAACCATGGCACTATTAGCACCATGGTTGGTGCCGGTGTTGTAACGAGTCCGCCATGGTGGAATGGGGAAATACCACCCCATTCCAAGGTTGGCGGGGCAGTAATTCCCCATGCCGCCATGGCCCTTCCCCATTCCCATTTTTGCCCCATGGGGCTCAATGGGACTGGGGAAGGCGCTAATTACGGCACCGTAAATTACGGTGCCGTAATTAGCTCCTAGGTCCCTTTGCGGGTTGGTTTTTTAACGCCTGCTAAAAGCAGGCGTGAAAGTGCAACCCGCAAAGAGACCTCGTAATCAGGCGTTAAGGGTTTAACGGCGCCAACACCTTATACGGTGCCGTTAACCCCTTAACGCCTGGGTTGTAATGAGGCCCTTTGTCTGTAAAATTGGATAAAGTTAGTAATGACGCTAAATTGTGTAAAACATGTATATTATCACTGCCCTTCTTGCAATTGTCCCCCTTGTCCCCAGCAATCATCCCCATCAAATTCCCAAAATATAAGTGACAGACGCTTTGATGAAACTTCACACCCTTCCTCCCCTGATCATTATTGTACAGACATTCCAAATCCACCCATTTTTGTTTCTAATTCGGATGCCCCATCCCTTTCATAAATACCTTTATTTTGTATACTATAAATATCTTTTATATTTTTCTGTCACATTTTTATTTTGTTTAAAACTCCAAGTAATAGTCCACAGACTATACCTCTATCCAGGGACACCCCCATTTTGAGAACAGACACCCTGGGTTTCTTATCTCAAAATGGGGTGTCCCTGGACAGCATGCAATGTCTGCACATGTCCAGTTTTGCATAACACACTTTTAATTAGTCCAAGGACAGCTCTCCTTTTCTACAGACACTCACATGCATGCACCCTGAGTCTCTCACCCAATGGTGACTGCCGATGGCTGTCATGGCCACGGACGCTCCTGGATTTCATCAAGTGACTGCAACCGTGACAGTTTGAAACTGCATTTTCGGCCAATCTATGGTGTATCAATTTAGAACTGTACCCTTCGAGAGCTCCTAGACACATTCGTAGTTGGTCTGTCAACTTTTTGCAACTTTCCAAGGCCTATTTTAGACTCAGTAGTACGTGGACAGCTCCTCTGAAGGGACCCATCCATTACTTTCAGTCATTGTCAATCTGGCTATCCATGAGAGAGCATCAGCAGTGACACCTGCTTTGCAGACCACCTTTATTTGCACCAATGGCTTCACTCATTGCCACCAACACCACAACAACCTGAAGGGCCTGCAGAGGTTAAAGGCATGCAGATACAGATGGGGATCAAGAGGAAGTTGAAGATGGGGTAGAGGAATTCCCTATCTCCAGTGCTCGGAGTGAGTCCTATGTTTGGCAGCTTTTCACCACAGTTGGGGGTGTACGAAAGGCTCGCGCAGCCAAGGTGAGACGCACTGAGTGCCACTCAGTCACAGAAATCCTGGCTGTGCTCCTACGGGACCCCCTCCATACCCCACCACACCAAATCCAGCCCCCAGGTGCACTGAGAAAGGCAATACCTTTCTCAGGAAAAAGTAGGTTGACGGCCTTGCCCCATCTACCTCGACCACTCCTGTCACCACAAAGATTACTTCTTTGGGGCAGAGAATCCCAGCAGCCCCCTCACAGGCCATATAGAACACAGTTGACCCTTACCTTTCGAGGGTGACAGTGCTATGTTTGTACTGCAAAGCACCATTCTGTAGGGGGGAGCAGTTTCATTGTTTCCAATTTGTTTCCGCTTTTCCTTTCTTTACTTCAACTACCAAAGAATACTTTAATCCGTATTCTGTATGTTCACACAAACTGCTTTAATGCATTTTGAACGTTTTCACACATCATTGAGATGCATTCCATCTCTACAAAAAATGTTGATAATATCAAATTTAATATTTTCATTATGGAACGATGTTCAACCAACATTCCACAAAAAACAACATACAACTGTATTGACATTGGGCCTTGCTTTCTCACTTTGTGGAATGCATCAACATTTGTCTCTGGGCTATCTGTGAAAAAAACGTTTTGAATGTGCAAACAGTTCCATTAACTTTCCAAATGTTTCCTTCATTGCAATTTCTAATGAAATTCCTGGTAACATAGCCCCCACTGTTGCTGCCACAATGCACTAAAATGATGCCCGGATGCTTTAAGTTAACCATATTCTCACAAAACATGAGGCATTCCATCCATTTCATTCCTCGAAATCTGTACCATGAAACTTGAAATCCATCAAATCCATGATTGTTAGACAATCCACAGTGCTCAGAATACAACTTTGGCCAATGGATCCCCCAGTCTCCCACAATCTAGACAGTTTGCTTACTCAAAGCCATAGCCACATCCCTCTTCACTGCAGACTACAACTATAACTCTTGCTACCCAGTCTTCCTCCACATCGCACATGACACCCAGGAAACCTGATTAGCTTATTGGCTGATCCCCTGATGTTGGCGGAAATCCCAATATTATTTAAATCCACTTAATTATCAAACATTATTTACACCATCCAACATGAAATGTTCACTTGGAAAAGATGCTATGCCTAAGCCATTCAAAAAAACACATACACCTTCATTCACATGGTGCCTGACTGCCATTTGTACACAAAACACATTTAGACATCTCTATATTTCCCTTGGATTTGTTTCAGGAAAAATAATTTTTGCATGTGGAAATAGTTCCATGAAGCTTCGGAACATATCCTTTAATGCAACCTGCAAAGATACTGGAGTAACATTGCCCAAACTGTTTCCTCCACAATGCACAATAATACTATCTGGACATTGGAAATGATCCATACTCTGACAAAAGAAAATAAACTCACCCAGTTTAGCCCAGAAAGTGTATATCACCAAACGTCCATTCCCTGCACAATATTAGCAGTGAATCTTCAAGATTCAGTATAACCTTTCAAATAATTCATTAAACAATCTCCCACCACCCACACATTTATCTTCTTCCTAGCAATAGCCACAGCCATCTTCCCTGCACACAACAACCAAAACACCTGCTACCCTGTCTTCCTGTAAACCACAACCAGAACACCTCATTGGCTAATCCCCACAGTTCCCTTTACATGCCAGGCATCCTTAAAATACCCAGATGTCACACATGCCATTCGCGGAGTACTGCAGTGCCCAGGCACACTGTAGCACAGGGCAGCCATTCTACCCTTTCTACTGTCATGTTTGTAACACTCACTCATTGTCTGCTTTCAAACAGTCACACATCCATCCACCAATCACATCCAAAAAGTCTTCATGTATTTCTGTCATCTCAGTTCAACAATTCAGATGTACTCCTGAACTCTCAGAGTACATGTGTCCTGCTACTCAGAGCCACCTGCATCAAATGCTACTGTGAAACTCTCCAGGATTTCTATTTGCAGATTCAACAACATCTTCATCTAACAAGACATAGTACAGGTATGCTTATACTTTTAAGTATTTTTGTTAACTCTTTTACAAATGTATATATGCAGGGTTCCTGACACTTAACCTGTAATAAGATGCTCAATAAGCATATTGTCTTTTCTAACCCATCGTTCAAATTCCATGTATTGCAGCATTTAGCACCTGCTCACAACAAGTGGCATTTACTTACAATGCTGTACATTTGAAAATGTTTCCTTTTAGAAGCATTTTCATAAATGTTAAAAAAATTCATATGTGTGTAACTTTTTTCTAAAAGGAAAGGAAAAACTGAGAACAAAGATGTATACAACATTGTTAAGTGGAACTTTGTGTGTGCAAGATTAATATGTTGGCAGTACATGCATACTTGCCAACATGACCCATTCCAAACTACAGCTGTTTGTCATGTCTCAGCTTCTTTCTTTGCATTCTGTGACTTCTAATACCACTACACAACTCGTACTACAAGTCCCAGAATGCAAATAGAAACTAGCCAGGCCTACATTGCAACAATTTGAAAGTGTCACATTAAGTGGAAGTGGAACTTTGTGTGTGCAAGTTTAATATGTTGGCAGTGCATGCATACTTGTCAACATGACCCATTACAAACTATAGCTGTTTGTCATGTTGTGGCTTGTTTCTTTGCATTTTGTGACTTCTAAAACCACTTCTCCCATTACACAACTTGTACTACAAGTCCCAGAATGCAAATAAAAAATAGTCAGGCCTAAATTGCAACATTTTTAAAGTGTGAAGAGAGTTTGGCATTGAGGCCAGCGGTGTGGGCTGCACACCCTAATTCCACTGCATTTCGGACATTCAATGTCCTTCTTCAGGGCCTGTGATAATATATATCATGCCAAAGAATTGATCTCTACAATAGATCTATGTTCATGTACGTACAGAAGTCCACAAATCCACACATATCGTAATATAATCATAATATACCATCAAAGTAATGCAGTAGAACAGCATATGCACAATTTGATCACATGACACATACCGTCATTCAAAAAATCATTATTAATATTCCACACAGAGAAATAATTTAAGTTCACATCAGTTGATAAAGACATCATATACCAAGTTAATGTCCATAAGCAGTATTAGTTAGTTGTTACAGACCATTGAATTGAGTACAAACCCCCACCATGTCCGAAGGTCAAATGTCCATATTAATGCACAACCATGAAAGAAATTGGAATGTATGTTTAATATAATACATTACCGTCGTGGGTGCAACACAACATTTGGCAAAAAGGGACCCGGGTGAAAAATAAAATAAAGAGCAAGCGTCAAAATTTTCATATGCACATTACCAAAGTAAATAGTAATTCTCTTCTTCTCTTTTATTCTAACTTAATCTGTATGAGACACTGACCTGATTCGAAATAGCATCACAATGCATTCTGAAAGAAAGGGAAGAAATGCAAACTCGTAAGAATCTCAAATTCTACGTGCGCAACCCGAATGGATACAGAGACTATGTTCTAACCTAAATAGAACGCAGATTCAAGTTCAGCATGTTCGTTCAAGTATTTCAATGTGTGTATGGCCGACTTACTTCATTTGTGTATGTCGTTGTCATGGTAATGGGGAAAGAACTCCGCCAGCCAATTTTGGATAGGTTTAAGTTTACTCGTGAATAATTCACATAGAACTAACACAAGAAAAGTCAACAATCTGATATCTGTGTAAATAGTACTGTGGAATACGGAGAGCATACCTCGTGGCAAAAGAATAAAAGTGTATACCTTATAATTATTCAACGTTCATACAACTAATAGGTACTGAATTGTCCACCTAAACTGTATACTATTAATCGAAATCTATGTACTATTGCATTCTAATCAATATATTGTCATGATCTGAACGAAGAGTATATCTTGCATCTATCCATATATTGTCATCATACCGCTATGTATGATTCATCATCACCAAACACGATCCATATGTACATTCCTTCTGAACTTCCTGCTCTTCTATCAAGTTTATGACTCAATCATGATATTGTATAAGGCTGTAAATATCTACAGAGTGTCTGGACTGTTGATCTTATCCTGTGTCTAATATTGCACAAATGTTTATATTATTATAATCAGGTACAGGTAGCGGTGACTGTATATAAACTGGAGTTCCTATAGTACCTTGGCACATATCATATGGCACTTCTGTTAGGCTACTAGTTCCCACTTAGTGCCCTCATGGTTGTAACTCTTTCTTTCACAACCAAACCATCAATGTTATTGAAAAGATTACCAATGTGGTTATGAATCATGTCGGATTTAGACAATGTAATTGTGTGTCAAAATAATAGAGATGAAGCAGAAAAGTGTTCCCTATAGAGTTAGAAGCACAACGTCCAAAGTACAACAAATGAAATGGCTTATTGTGTTGATATTTTGCTGTAGTAAGGGGAATAAAGCATAGTTCCAATGCTGGAAAAAGTAATAACAATAAATAATAAATAATAAAATAAAACATAAAAAATAAATAAAATGTAAAATAATGTTGAGATTTCAAAATACCAAACATACATTTAGCCATTATATTATAGCCATTCATGAGGCCATTATAAAAAACAACTCAGGTCAAACTCTTCGTTGATTCCTTCTGGTGCTAACGCATCAAGTCTTTGGATCCAGAATGTCTCTTGTTGGGCTCTCCGTCTCTTCATGTCTATGCTCTGTCCACTTGTTGGTACGACTTCTAGTACTGCAAACCTTAATTGTTCAACTGTGTGCCATTGTCATGAAAATGTCTCGCCACTAAATAATGTACGTTTGGGTTTCCGATTTCCATAGTAAATTGTACACGGCTGTCTATATTGTTTAGATATACCAAGAACTCTTCCAATTCCTCTTTACTTTCTGACCACACTCCAAAGGTGTCGTCTATGTATCTTACCCATTTCTTCAGGTGAACTTTCCATTGTGCTTTTCCAATTATACAGGTGGTTTCAAAGTCATACATAAACGAATTTGCGTATGCTGGTGCCATTGTCACACCCATTGTGGTGCAGGTTTGTTGGTTGTAATAGACTCCATTGTATTCAAAGCATGAATTAGTAGAAATACATTTCAATAGAACCATTAGAAATTCCTTATTTGCTCCTATTGATCCTGCTTGTAATAAAAGCTTCTCTAGCGCATCCTGACCCAAATTGTGAGGGATACTAGTAACTAGTAACTAGAAAGTGTCACATTTAAATTAAATGAAACATTGAAAATACTGAGCACTTAAGTAAATGTGTTTTAAGGAGCATTATCACTAGTTACAAAATGCACATATACAAAAAGTAGTTGCAACATATTTCTCCAACATTTGTAACTGCCACTTAGTGTATGGAAGTTCAATATCTTCACAGTACATGCATATGTAATGCATCAGCCATGGAGGGTTTGGCTTAAATGGAGATACACCTAATATGGAGTAAAGTGATTCTGCCTTAGCGGTCCATCCACCCGGATTTTCATGTGTCACTTCTCAAACCCTATGTGGAAGATCCATTTCACAGAACAGTCAAGAGGACCAGAATCAACCCCCCATCAGAACCCGAAGAATATGAGGTGGCCAGATTGGTAGATTCTCGTTACAGACGTGGGACACTACACTATCTGGTACACTGGAAGGGATATCCCAAATCTGAAAGAACATGGGAACCTAGATCTCATGTGCATGCTCCAGAACTAGTCCAAAAGTTCCACCGGTTGTATCCGGGCAAACCAGGAGGACCCAAATACCCACACTTACCTATACTTACCTTAACGGATCTCTGTATTTCATACTATTTCTATCTAATAATTCTGCGGTATTCTCTTTTTTCTCTCTACTCGCGTGTTACCTTTTTTTATACATTTGACCCCTTACTGGGTCCTGACACCGCGCTGCTTGCAGACTTATCACCACTGCCATACCGAGTCCACTGGGGTCCTTATGTCGTGCTGCTTGCAGACTCATCACTGCTGCCATACCGCGTCCTCTGGGGTGCTGACGCTGCGCTGCTTACAGACTCTTCACCGCTGCCATGCAACGTTATTTGGGGTCCTGACACCACGCTGCTTGCAGACTCTTCATGGCTGCCATCTAGCATCCACTGGAGTACTGGACACTGTGCTGCTGGCTAACCCTTCTCTGCTACCAGTTAGCATTCTTCGGTGTTACCTGACACAGCACTTCTTACCGTTCTGCGAATACTTATCTTTGAACTTGGTGGTAAACATTACATACTGTTTAGGTTCTAATCACACTGCTGTTTCCGCCAACCCTGCATTTGGACATTGGGTCATCAACCCTTCACAACAAAAGGATCAAGATTGCAACTGGTAACATTCCGCCACCTCTACAGTAATACCATCAGCTACTGTTTTTTTTTCAGCCAATCAGCTTTTTCCCTGGATTTGGGGGGCTTACTCCTCGGGCGCCCCAGAGACTAGGTCACCTTACGGTCATGGTGGCCACCGGGGAGACACGCCCCTATTTACATCCAAAAAAAAGAAGGAGAAGAAGCCACCAAGACCTAGAAGGAGAAAGAAGACAGAACTACTTTCAGACACATTGAACACGTCAGGTGAGGAGGAGTTGGGAGAAGGGAACGGTGAATTAGCCGGTCTTGACAGCATACTTGCTACCATCATCCATTCCAATCTGTAGGTGTTAATCCAGTCCAAGTTTCTTCTATGCATTCTGCGGCTTGCACTGCAAGTTGTCTATTGGAAAAAGGTGCAAGTACAACTCCCAAAATGCAAAGAAAAACACCAAGGCTTTATAAGCAGCGACATATTGCAATGGGTCATGTTGGCAAATGTGTGTGTACTGACAACATTTTAAACTTCCACACACCAACTGCCACTTAACATTGATACAAATCTTCTCCACCTGCTTTTTGTTTCTTTTACCAAAAAGTTACACACCGTGCTGATATAAATGCATATCTACATTTTTTAACTTTCATCAAAATGCTCCTAAAAAGAAACATTTTAAAAACAGCCCGCATTTTCCATTTTCCAATCATTATAAATGTCACACTTTCCAACCTCTCTCATTACATCCCTTACACTGCCACCATTCTCCACCTGCTCACACATATGTGTATACCACCAAAGTATCTACATACACCATTTCACTTTAGATATAACATACTCTTCTTTCACAACCTCTGCTATAAAACACTAAACACTACTACAGCAACAATCTGCCATTGCTTTGCATTACCATTAGGCCACAGTTTTCCTATTCTTTAAAAATACTGTAACACATTACACCACAGACACAGCACTGCTTGTATTAAAATTAGCAGCACACAAATAAGCTAGATATACACCATTTTCTCAGATCCATTTTTGCCATGTTACATAATGCAAGTGTTCTAACAACATAGTTACACCTCCCATAACACAACTTCATTAACTTTCTTTCCCACCAACTCCTCCAACCTTAATAAAAAATAACCTTGCTTACTAAAAGTACTTCAACATTATCACATATAGCCACTAACTTTCTTTTATAATTACAGGAAAGAAGAAGATTGGCAAAGACAACTACCGAAAAAAGAACACTCTTCAGATCCTAAAAAGTAAATACTTTAATATACAATGTATAACTTTTTAAATGTAACAGTGTACTTGCACTGTATATCAGTCTATAGTATTCTTTTCAAATCAACAACATTTATTTCACTCTTACTCATCATATATGGCAACATTCACTCTTTCTATTTCCATCTAAATATCACCAGTGCAGCACCCACTGTTTTCCTCAAAACATCATAATGTCCCTAATTATGCAATCACTGCACCACTCCCTTACTCACTTACCCAAGCCCATCACACCTGCACAGACTCTTAACCATACAACCTTCCAAACTACACCTATAATCCCACTACACAATCACACAGGACTATCTTCATCTCTACAATCACACCCGGACACGCATCCAAAATACATATATGTATATTCCACAATTTTCAAACTCAAACTTTCATTTTTCCCAACAGACAGAACCTCATGCCTACTAAAAAGCAACTCTGTAGAAAACAAAGAAAAAATAAAGCAGATAATAGTAAACACAAGCCATATAGTCATGCACATCTCAAACAATTTAGAGAAAACTTTAAAACAAAACAGCTTGTAACCTCACTCAACAAAACTAAACCAACGACCACTAAAAAAAGTCAGGGTCCTCTTCCAAAACTAAAAGTAAAAAAAAATGAATAAACAAAAGCAAAGCTACCAATGAACCTAACAGTATATCTACCAATGTTAATGTAGCCAGAGTAAAGCATTCCAAAAAATAATTTTACAAACAATGTTCCACCATAGAGTTCTTCACAATCTTATAAAGACAGCTGAAAAGTCACGATCTACCCTTAAAAATGACAGCAGAATACTAATCCTTGAAGCTCTAATTGACAGCGCATTTCTACTAAAGAGAAAGTTATTTATATTAATTTTAAACAGAATGAAACCACTAACTAAATTAATCAATAGATTACAAGAAATACTTCTACTGTCTTTTCCCTGTGCCCTCCACCTGGAAGGATGGCCCCCTCGACCACCGTGGGACCCGGAATGCTGCCTTCTACATCCCTGCAGCATCCGACGAGGCCATGCCAAGATGGCCGCCGTACTTCCTTCTGCGTTTCTGCACCGTCCTCGGTGCTTGGAGGCACGTCCCCCTCTACTGCCTCCTGATTGGCCCCTGCCCTCCTCAAATGCAGAGACCCGACCTAGCCGTGAGGCGAAGCCGGGTCCGCGCATTTAAGGGCAGCGCTTAAGGGCTCCTTCCTGTCTTTTCCCTGTGCCCTCCACCTGGAAGGATGGCCCCCTCGACCACCGTGAGACCCGGAGTGCTGCCTTCTACATCCCTGCAGCATCCGACGAGGCCATGCCAAGATGGCCGCCGTACTTCCTTCTGCGTTTCTGCACCGTCCTCGGTGCTTGGAGGCACGTCCCCCTCTACTGCCTCCTGATTGGCTCCTGCCCTCCTCAAATGCAGAGACCCGAACTAGCCGTGAGGCGAAGCCGGGTCCGCGCATTTAAGGGCAGCGCTTAAGGGCTCCTTCCTGTCTTTTCCCTGTGCCCTCCACCTGGAAGGATGGCCCCCTCGACCACCGTGGGAACCGGAATGCTGTCTTCTACATCCCTGCAGCATCCGACGAGGCCATGCCAAGATGGCCGCCGTACTTCCTTCTGCGTTTCTGCACCATCCTCGGTGCTTGGAGGCACGTCCCCCTCTACTGCCTCCTGATTGGCCCCTGCCCTCCTCAAATGCAGAGACCCGACCTAGCCGTGAGGCGGAGCCGGGTCCGCACATTTAAGGGCAGCGCTTAAGGGCTCCTTCCTGTCTTTTCCCTGTCCTTTCCATGGACTTGTCTATGGACTTTGCCTGCAGCCTACCCTCCTGGTCACCCAGCGTTCTTTGCAACACCTGTTGCTGAGTCACGGCACACAGGTAAGGTGTGCACGCACCTGCGTTTGCCCCTCCTTTTCCATGTCCACCTTCCCCCCAGAACCTACCGAAAAACCCAGCACTGTTGTTATCTGACTTTGCAGCACCAACGTGACTCTTTCACTGCCCTCCATCACCAGTTGACTTTTGTTTGAGCTGGTCATCTACAGTCTCTAATTCCACCGCAGTGGATTCATGTAACTTAACACTGTTAATACTGCTTGTATTGGTCTTGCAATAATTTTGTATACCACACATCTGCCCTCCATTGCTTTGGGGGATTTACCCGTACCTCATTCATGTTTCACCCTTCCTCTAAACAAACGCACTGCATATGCTTGATCCATTATCTATGCATGTTCCTGTGTTGCATTCACTGTTTTTAACTTACCTTGATTGCCTACTTCTGCATACTTTGTGCCTTGTACACCTGCTCTGACCCTTCCACCCCTCTCCCTCTGGTCGTGTCCCTCCCTCTCTCTTCCCATTCCTTAAATGCTTAAGCATGCCCACCTCTGCCTAGACTTGGTCCCGTTACGGCCTGACAATGCCATTTGCATGTCCACTTCTTGCCCCTGCCTCCGGACCTTCGTGACCTTCCTACCCCTGCTCTGAGCTGACCCTACGCACTCTCTTGAGTTGCCTACCCTGTCCTATGCACCTCAAACCCACCCTTTTCTACTTCCCACTCTACTTCCTACTCTCACTTGCCTGCCTCTCCCCCTCCTCTGGGGACCTAAACACTCCTCAAGGTCTTCCCTCCTTGCACTTACTCCTATCATCTGTTCCTTGACCGATGATAGTTGCTTGTCTGTCCCCCTTCTTACCCTTTGTTCTCCTTTCCCCCTCCCCTGCTTCTAAATTATCTGATGAATTTGGCTCAGCAGTTGTCTTGTTCCCGCTCACCCCCTCTATCCTTGCCCTCCCCTCCCAACCCTCCTCTTGTATTCCTCCTGCACTGCGTAAATTGTCGACAGACATAGTAATGTTACTGCTTGCTTTGTTCCCCTTCTCCATTCCCTCCTACCCTACTTGTTTTTTGGCACTTGCACTATCAGAAATGTCGTCAGGCCTATTATGGTAGTTCTCTTCCACATTCTATATTGCTCAAGGACTTTACTGAATGTACTGTATTTCCTATGTTCCCTCCCTCCTTGAAGCGCTTTGAAACACTTCTGTGTATAGGCGCTATATAAATAAACAATCATATCAATCATATCATATCATATCAAACATGCACAATGTCAATAAAGATACCTTTTCAAAGTTCTGTGAAGGTGAATGGATTCTCACAAGCAGCACATAACCATATTCTAATGAAGTGGCGTATAAACAATAATAAAAAAAAAAACTATTGCTGTAGACAGTCAAGGTTGAGGGTATGAAATGGTAGGAGGCACCATCATGGCAAAAGAATCCCTCATAGAAAAAGCGTGCCCAACAATCTTTCAACCAAATGCCCCTTTCTACCATACAAACCATCCTGTGTACAGATGGACATATAGCTCAATGTGTAACATACGTCAACAATCCTTCAAATCTTCATGGCAATTCCTCAATCACTATGTGAAACCATAAAACAAAAGTAGAATAAAAACTTTACAAACCATGGACTACTGCCGAGTGCGCAGCCACACTGGGCTACAAGGACATTTATTAGCCTGCATTTCAGGAACGGCTTGAAAGAGCACCTTCAACTACATCAAAATGGTAGCAACACACCATTCTGATATGCAGAATCTTGTGCATAGGCATATCTATGCAAAAGGTTCTGCTCTAGAACTGCATATTTTAAAGAACATTCTCCTACATTGAACAGCCAAAGAACTCCTTCAAAAAATAAAGCACGTCCAAAGTTAATATTTTGGAACTGAAGTTTACTTAGAAAATGCGGTAACTTTAGAAAACATGAAGGAAAGCCACAAAAACCAATCTCCTAACAAGCACATACAAAAAAGTAATGGCTATGTTTCAAAACACATCTGCTGAAATACCAGACAAAGTATGTGTCTGTTGTCGCAGAACTTTTCATGAGAAAAGCATAAAAAAGTAGATATGGCCTACAAAATAGAGGACAATGAGGAATCCCAATGTTTCCCATTAGCTTCATATGTAACAGCAAAAAATAATTACAAAATAAATGACCCTTAAATAGTTTGCACATACTGCAATAAAAAGTTTGACAATAACCAAATGCCATCACGTGCAATCACTAATAACTTAATATCCCCACTTCCAAGGGCTTTCCAACATCTTTACTTGCATGAAATATTTTATGAAGACCTCAGATTTAGACAAAATGTAGAATACGTTCCCACCTCATGTTCGAAGGTGAACTAACAACTCTATGTTATTCAGTTGCACACACATTAAAAACAGGCTCTAATTTTTTAAACATGTCCACTTCAAAACTACTTCAAAAATAAAAGACAAAGATGAAGTTTCATATTCAAGTATCACAAATCTTTGGCAAACATGTGTGGTACAAAATAATAATGGTTCCTACGTCACGCTGATGTATGTTGTATGCTAAGGAACCCAGGCCCACCCATATTGTTTGTTACTTTAAGTTGTGCAGAGTAGGCATGGGAGGACTTGCACAACTTCTTACACACTGCAAACCAAAATAAAGATGGAATATATAATATATATATATATATATATATATATATATATATATATATATATATATATATATATATATATATATATATACACAACAGGAGAACTCTGTTGTCTTGACCCTGTCAATGCATCAAGGTTCTTTCACCATTGCTTCATTGCCATGCTGCATTTCATCTGTAATAAAACTACCCCTCCACTCAGAGAAGTGAAATACTTCGTTTGGAGAAAAGAATATCAATCCAGAGCCGCACAACACACCCACAAGCTTTTGTGGCTAAAATATGCTCCCAAATTTGGCCATGACAGTGATGCCACTGTTTTACAGTTTTACTTTGCCTGCGACATCCCTTCAGAAACCATACATAGTGATCTAAGTATACACAAATCGTACACTTACAAAAGCATAAGTGTGGCAAATACTGCCAATGTTAATATAACACAAAGGTAAATAGTATACCAAATGTCACTTTGGCTTCCCTAGACCAGTTTGCAAAAAAGGATAAGCAAATAGCTTCATGTCTTCTGTTAGACACAGTGTAGAAAGGAAATCCCATAAATACACATACAACATTAAAAGGGACGAAGCATCCAAGTACATCAATGATTACAACGCAATCATTGCCCTCTTGTGGAATGCAAACATAAACATACACTACATTGCAGACAATTCCACTGCAGTTGCAAGATATGTCGCAGCCTATCTCACCTATGCTGAGAAAAGAGAGCTAAGAAGACGTCTGCAATTAACATATCGCATGAGAAAATGCTGTCACAAATATTGTACAGCTTCGGTATAAAAAATGCTCTCCCCTAGAGAATGCAGATGCTACCAAGCTGAAAACCATTTTACAGGTACAGCCTTACATGGCAAATCCTGACTCATAGTCTGGCTAAACCTTGGTCCAGCTTCATCCTGAAAGAGAATACTAAAATCCTACCTAGAGATAATAGCCACAAATGATCCCATCAACCAGGATATTAAAAAAAAAAAACTGAATTGATAAATACTACCCAAACAAAAGTACCTGTACAACATAGTCCAAAACTACTCCTACAAAAACAATGTCACACCGGATGAGACAACAGATGAGACAACTGGGAAATATTCAGTCTCAACTTGTGAAGGAAAGCTAGTCAAACTTATCAAACCCAGCCTAATTATATACATGTATCATTGAAATCTCTGCAACATAGAGCACTTTATTACATGCCCTTACTCCAACTGTTTAAACCTTGGAGAAAAGAAGAAGAATGATTAGGTGACTGTGACTCATTTGAAGCTGCATTCAATGCAAATGAAAGCAATATAACAAATGCCAATTTCAAACAATGCAAAGACATTGTGGACAATGACGCTAACAAGAGGAAACAATTGAAGCTCAACAAGATGCAGACACCCCTGAGTGCAGTCAACCTTCCCTTACAGCAAACCAAGAACCACTTGGAGAATCGCTCTTTCTAAATGAAGCAGAAATAGCCATGACAGAGGTGGAAAATATCATGTATCAATCTAAACAATCTGAAGAAGACTTGTCAGTGCTAAAATCACAGCTAAATGATGAACAACTCACCATTTATCTAGAATTAATTGAACATGTTTTTTAACATGAAACTAAAACTTGTAGCTATAAACATCATAAACCTCTGCGTCTGTATGTAAGTGGTAAAGTTGGCTCCAGTAAAACGTTCTTAATTAAAATAATCAGCATATTTCTACAAAACTTAACGAACAACAACCTTTCGGCTGTTGTAACTGTCCCCACAGGTTTAACTGCCTACAACAAAACGTTAGTCTGCAGACCTCATCTATGCTAACATTTTAAAAATCATTGGAACTTGTTGGCTTACTAAAGATGCAAAATCCATCTTGAATAGTAGACTAATCCATGAGTTATATGGTGGAAACACATCTGCCCCTGATGTCATGGAAAATTTAACTCAACAAAATATAAAATGCATGTCCTTAATGCCAAACCTTGCAAGCTCTAGTGAATTCAATGAGACAATGTTAAAAAATAACTCCAACCCATACTGCGTATCAGCTCCGCAGACAAACCAGAAATGCATGGCACGACACTCTAGGTTTATAGTGACTATTTCGAGTTACATTTGGTCGAAAGTCAAAATGTCGAAAAAATAATGTCGAAAAAAAAATGTGAATGTCTTTTTTTGTTTGTTTTTTGTTCGAAATGGGGGGGTTCCCCCTAACCCCCCTTTGTAAATTTTATTTTTGTTTTAATGCTTATTTTTTTACTTTCGGAAACCAAAAAAAAACATGCAAATAAAAAAAGAAAGCATTTCACATTTTTTTATGACATTTTTGTCATTCGACCAAATGTTTTCGACATTTTAACTGGATACCGACACTCTATATGTGTCAACAAGCAACAACACGACTAAAAAGCTTAGAAAAGCTTAGAAGCTTAGAAAAATGTATTTCCATCACAGCTGGATTGGAAAAAATATGAACTTTGTGTCTAAAGTGCAGAGTAATTCTAAAACTTAACCTTGGCATTGAACAAGGTTTAGTCAATGGAGCAATTGGTAGAGGTGTTGGTTTCCAAACATATCCACATGACAGCATTCAGTTTGTCAACGTCCACTTTGACAAATTAAAGAAATTGGCCAGACAATAGCATGTTTCCTTCTTCTCAAAGACATGCACGTACACAGAGAACAATTCCTTCCATCTCTTGAATATGCTGGCACTATTCAAAAATCTCAAGGTCGAACCCTAGATCACTCATTCATTGACATTGGCAGCACAGTATTTAAAGAAGGTGTCAAAAGAGAAATTATATTGTGCCTCCTATTGCAATAAATATATGTATATTGGCCTACGCCAAGCTGCTCAAAAGATTGATGCCGGATTGTTGAAGGTTGACGTAGGCTATCGGACCGGGATCGGACGGTGTGACAAAAAGGGGCCCCACTGAACGAGACTTGACACCTCAGCAGCGCTGCACGACCCGATCCCTGGACGATTAGCTTGTGGTTTGAGATGGCATCTTGACGAGGGTCCACTTATCGAGGTGGACAGATTTGCCGAAATCACCATACACGAGGTAAGATTAGTTAGGTAAGATTCTTTGAAATCCGATCGGACCTCCTTAGGTTTGTTCAGGTGAGTCATGACCCGACTCTTAATTCAACCCTGAAAATTTGAATTTGCCGCATTGGATCTGCAGACAAAATTATTGACCAGGTAACACCAATAATTTGATATGATTGGGAAATTGTCTACCTGCTTCAGGGCATTGTTCCGCAGCGATAGACAATCTTTGGAATTTAGCCATCCCGCACCACAGGAGGGGTTGCCGGCATGTACTATGTACTGTAAGCATGGCATTGGAAGTATAGTATTTAATGACATTTGACACAGACAAACCAGACATGCCTTCGAACTTCGTGGCCAATCAATGGTAGTTTCGAAATCCCTCGTATTGAGTATTTAGAGTCAATTCTATTAAAGAAAAAGGCTAGACCTGCAGCATTTGATGTTTTGCAGAATTGGAAAAAAGAAGCGTTGTAACAACTTAAAAGTAGAGAGAAGCATGCGTGCCGTCATAAGACGAATGCCGAAAAAGCATTATTGTATGACCAAGATAAACATTCTGAATCAACTAGAAATATGGACAGGGCTTTCTCACTTGGAATTCAAAAAATATATCCGTCCAAAGACCTCCATGCTTCCGGTGAATTTATATATAAATTGTTAAATGAACGAAGGCCTGGTGCCTCTGCACCAACTCTGTATGTTCCTCTTCCTGCTGCTTTGCCTCTTCCTCCTGTTATTCTTGCTCTACCTGCTGTTGTTCCCGTTGTTCCTGCTCCTCCTAATGTTCCCCTTCCTCCAGCTCCTCCACCTCTTCTTATCGCACCAGTTACAGTACCTCCATTGAATTTGCCTGTTCCCTCTCTTCCAAGTGGTCCTGAGCCGCTTGTAATCGATCGAGGTGCAGGGTCAAAGGTTGTCACTCGTAATACTGTACCACCGGAGAAGAAACGTGAGTTAATTCCATGGGCTAAGCATTGTATGGAGAAGGATGATCAAGCTAGTGTTCTTGCCACACTTTGTAATATGGATAATTTTCCTGAGAAAAATGTTTTTATTGAAGGGTTAGGGATTCAGTTATGTATAATGTGGGGAAAATTAAATAATACAGATCTCCCTCAAGGGTTAAGGGATCTAAATACTTTAGCGTTTTCTAGAGACACTGTGGAGAAGGTAAATGAGCATGTCGAGAGGTTATTTGGGTATAGAAAAGAGTTAGAAATGTTACAGAATGAGGATGACGAGGAGGAAAGTATGTATGTATAGAAACGGTTCCTTCCTTGTCGTAAATCGATATCTAAGGAAGCACGAATTTGTACGAAGGAAGCACTTAGATGGATTTCGGATATGTTGATAACTCCAGTTGAAGTATATGACACATATAGTCAGTATACGCCAGAAATGCAGAGGAAAGTGATACAGGTAATGATAGAGTACCTACAGGATGATTGTGTAAAAAGAAAGATTAGTTGTCCCACAGAGTTATTGAGTATTTACAAGAGAGCTTTTCACTTGACACTTCTTCGACTGCTTCAGTGCTCGATTTAACTTTGTTGCTTAGTAAGCGTTCAGAGTCACCTACTTCTCAGTTGCCTATGAGAGAGGTTCCTCCGACATTTGTCCCGAAGGTTGAGGTTGCGGCCGATGCTGCACAGGGAATAGTTGCTGTGAACATTCCTGCACATTATGTATCACAGTTCGTTCACGTCCCGTTCTCAAGACAGGAAGTGAATACTATTAGGCAATCCATTCCTGATATTAGGAAAAATCCATCAGGATTCTATAAAGAAATAGAGTCTGTCTTGCAATCCCCAGTATTCACCTTAGGCGATATTGATTTGTTATTCCCTGTACTCCTGCCCGTAGATTTGTGGAAACAAGTTAGAACTATTGACGATGTACCAGAGTTGGGAGATACATGGGTGAATATAACTAGACTCGATGGAGAAAGGCCAGCTGGTGAAAGACCGCCTCAGGTGATACTAACTTTGCCTGATAGAATTATTGCAAAATTGAAAACTATATTCCAGAAAAAAGAATTATATGGGACAAATTTACGGCCTGTGTCCAAGGAAAGTCTGAGTGTGCTACCGAGTTCTTTAATCGGATCGAACAGGTATTCTTTGATTTCAGTGGACAAGACATAGGCACAGAGTCTGGGAAAAGGTTGTTCGTGGACAAATTTGTGCAAGCATTGCTGCCTGACATCCAGTCACAAATTATGTCTTTTGAGAGCGCTTGGCAGGCGAAATCACAAAAAGAAGTACTGCACATGGCTCAGTGCTACAAGAACCGTGTCAATAATTAAAAAGATTGGGTTGAAAAACGAAAAAGCGATTTGAAAACTAAAGTGCTATTACAGCAAATTGTTAGAGGCCCCAGAGGGGGTAGTTCTCAGGTTAGAGGTCAGTATGTCCCATAGGGGAATGTGCCCTTGGGTCCTGTGAACATTAACCAGTGTGCTTATTGTCGTCGAGAGGGTCATTGGCGAGCACAATGCCCCGTCCTTCAACAAAGGTCAAATAATACATTTGGAAATATGGGTTGATGATCCAGAGATCGCCCGGGTGTAGGGGGCCCTGGTAGAGGTCAGTTTGCACAGGACCCTCAGCAACCTTTTTCACAGGATAATCAGATCTCGAGTGTGGACACCAGGACCATATTTGATCATCCTTCTGCTGCATATTTATCTGAAGAGCTTCCTTTTGATGACATTCTGATTCATTAGGATTGCCAGAAGCAGGGTTTGGAACCTACACCTATTCCCGTCAATCAGAAAGGTCCCTACGTTGAAATGGTGGTGGGAAATAGGAAACATCAGTTTTGATAGACACTGGAGCGCAGAAGTGTTCCATTGATCATTCAAGGGTTCCAAACATTGCACTGTCAGGGCAAACCAATGTTTCTGTAGGGTTTTCTGGCACACCAGTTGTTTGTCCGGTTTCTTTGCCGGTACCTATTTCTTTTGGTCCCTTTACGGACCACTGTCCATTTCTGTTGACTTGGAATTGTGGAGAGAACTTTCTGGGGTTGAATCTGTTAAAAGAATTAAATGCAGTGATTTATTGTTCTTCTGATGGAGTGCGCTTGACAATTTCACCACAGCAATCTTCTGTCTCGCAATTCTTGACTAGATCTTTGCCGCCAGAATTCATTAATGTTCCAGAGAGCTTGTGGGCTATTGATGACAATGATGTCGGTGTTTTACAGATTGGACCTGTTAAGATAGTTTTGAAGCATGGAATTGAGCTGCCACGCATTCCCAGTATAAGATTTCAGTTGAGGGCGAGCAAGCTTTGAAATGCATTGTTTACGATTTTGTGCATCGAGGGGTGATTGAAGAAATTTCATGAAGTTTGTGTAAAAGTCCGATTTTACCTGTGCACAAGAAAGGCGATAATACAATTCCATTCCGTTTCATAATTGATTTACGTGCCATTAATAACGTTGTGGCTCCACAATTTCCAATTGTGCCTGATGTAACGCCAATCCTAACCATGATTCCAGCTACAGCTACTTACTTTAGTGTGGTGGATCTAAAGAATGCTTTCTTTAGTATTCCTATACACAAGGATAGTAGATACTTGTTCGCGTTCACCTTACGGGGACACTCGTTCACATTTACTCATGCACCTCAAGGGTACACAGAGAGTCCTAGCATTTATAGTAGGGCTTTGAAAGAACAACTTGATACCCTTGAATTGCCCTCTACCTGTACATTGCTTCACTACGTTAATGACTTGCTTTTAGCTGCTGACTCTGAGAGTTACTGTGAGGAGGGCACTGTCTTATTGCTTATCCATCTAGCTCAGCATGGTCACAAAGCTTCGCTTAAAAAATGTCAATATTGTTGTCAGGAGGTCGCCTATTTAGGCTATCTCCTGTCAAAGGAGGGAAGAAGATTGACACCTAAAAGAATAAAACACATTTCTGGCATGTCTGTCCCAAATACACAGAAGGAAGTTAGAGCCTTGATAGGTATGGATTCTTACTGTAAGTTGTGGATCCCAACTTTTTCACTAGTGATCAAACCGATGTTGGCTTTGACGAAGAAGGGCATTTCTTCACCATTGCCATGGAATGCGGAACACTAGCAATCGTTTGACTTGCTTAAGACTGCATTATGCTCTGCACCAGTTTTGGGCACACCAAACTATGAAAAGGCCTTTGTGTAGTTTGTGCATGAATGTGATGGATGTGCTTTGGCTGTATTAATGCAGGAACATGGAGGGAAGAATAGGCCGTGTGGTTACTTTTCTTCCACCCTTGATCCTCTAGCATGCACTTTGCCAAGATGTTTGCGAGCTGTCGCTGCTGCTGCGTCTGTAAAACAGAGTGAGGGAATGGTCCTAGGCCATGATCTAACCCTGATGGTGCCTCACTCTGTAGATGTTCTACTGAACCGAACTCAAACGCAACACCTCACTTCTGCACAGTTGACAAGATATGAATTAATCTTGTTTGCTCCTCACATTCAAATTAAGAGGTGTTGTGTTCTTAATCCGGCTGAACTCCTACCTTTCCCGCAAGATACTACTTTTGGCGATGAAGTGCCACATGATTGTTTGTATACGACCAAACAAGAGACAAAGGGTAGAACTGATTTGAAAGACACTCCTTTGGATAATCCGCAAATAGAGCTGTTTTGTGATGGCTCCTGCTTCAAACTTCCGGATGGTACATCCATAGCAGCTTATGCGATCACATTAAGCACGGTTGTGGAAACTAAGAGAATCACGCATAATTCTGCACAGGCCGCAGAGATTATAGCATTAACCTGAACTTGTGAACTTTCCGAAGGGCTTGCAGTAAATATATATACTCATAGTCAGTATGCCTTTGGGGTGGTTCACAACTTTGGGAGACTTTGGTCAGAGAGAGGGTTCCTAACTTCACATGGTATCAAAATCCAACATGGCTCCCTAATAGTAAAACTACTCTCAGCGCTTGCGCTCCCTACTCAGTTAGCAGTTATGAAATGTGCAGCACACTGAAAGATTATAGATGATATAGGGAAAGGGAATGCTTTCGCTGATCAGATAGCTAGACAAACTGCTACCGATTTCCATACGGAGATGCACATTTTAAAGGAGACTGTAAATGCTTATGCGATGGATGAGGGTGTTGGGTCTGTACGGGATATCCAAGCTGATGCCACTTTAGAAGAATTCAAAAGGTGGGCTGAAGGCTTTGGGAAACCTGATGAAGACGGGTGTTGGGTGGATATAGTGGGAGGGAAATGGCTACTCCCTGACGCGTATGCAATGATGATGGTCATCATGGCCCATGGTCCTACGCATGTATGTGGCCAGAAGATGAGAAAGTTTGGGTAAATGACAAGATTTCGAAAATTGCCCAGCGCTACGTCCAGGATTGCATGATTTGCCTACAACACAAAGTGGGAAAGGGGACAGTAACTCCAAGGGGAAGTTTTTGGCCACCCTCTGTCCCCTTCGAAGTGATCCACTTTGACTTTATTGAAATGGAACGATGTGATAATAAGAGATATGTGCTGGTGGTTATCTGCACTTTTAGTAAATGGGTTGAGGCTTTCCCTGTTAAAGATGCTACAGTTATGACTACTGCAAAAATCATGTTAAGGGAATACGTCCCGCGGTTCGGGCTACCAAGAGTTATCTGGTCGGACAATGGTCCACATTTTGTCGCTGCTGTAATTCTGCAGATATGTATGGCATTACGAATTGACAAACGGTTCAATTCAGCCAGACATGCTCAGAGCGCCGGACTAGTAGAAAGACACAACTGTATCATTAAGAACAAGCTCGCTAAGGCGTGTGCGGGCACCAAACTAAAATGGCCGGACGCCTTACTGATCGTGTTGTTATCCATGCATACAACCCGTCAAACTAAGACTGGGCTCTCTCCATTTGAGGTGGTAATGGGGAGACCTGCCAATATTGGGAACCTTCCTAAATGCAATGCATTGAGAAATGTTGAAAATGTATTACTTTCATATTATTGTAGCCAGTTGACTAAAAATCTGTATTTGTTTTATCACCAGGTACGAGAAGCTTTACCTGTGCGATGCGAGGGCCCGGGCCACAGCATACGGCTTGGAAGCTGGGTGCTCATCAAAGCGTTCGAGCGCTGCTCTTGCCTCGTGCCTCACTGGCGTGGGCCGTTCCAAGTCCTGTTGGTCATCCAGACAGCGGTGCAGGTCGCTGGGAGAAAGAACTGGATCCACGCGTCCCACGGTATGAAACTTCCTCACCATGTGCCACACGTTACAGAAGAAACAGAACCCCTCGCTGATACTGCAACCAACGATCCCAAAGCAGTAAGTAGCACAGAGAGTGTGTCGGAGAATCTCTCTGAGCCCGTGAGGCTTGGGGAAGCTGCCATTTTGTCTCCACACTCTCCAAAAGTTTTGCATCCGGAAACTGCTATTTCAAATTCGCCATCTTCACTTGCTTTCGACACGTTGCTTCCAGCAGGAAGTGACGACATATTGTTTCCGGATCAATCAGTACTGGGAAAACTAAGGTACAATCTGCGTCCAAGAAAATAGACTTACGGCACAGTTCAGCTGTGCATTTGAAGAAGAAAAGGATAATTGAAGGCTTGTTTTTGTCCAAATTTGAGAAAGGGGATTCTGTTGGCTAGGTTTGTGGAAGGACTAAGAAGTCGCTCGACCGGGAGGTCGTCAGCAACGAACATTGGGGTATCCATTAGAAGACTACAATGCCTGTTACAGCTACCACTTGTATGGGACTTGTAAATAAGGGTGTGACCAACCGGGACAATGGACAAAATGCCTGGGCCCTGAAAATGTGTTGCTGTATTTTTATAATGATATTTGTGTTTTTAATAGTCACTGCCTCAGGATTGTGGTACCTTGAGGAAACTCATTCTTTAGAACTTTTGTTGTCTACTGAAAGTACACCTATTGTTCCTACTCCCTTTGTACATTTGCATACTCTATCCCCTAGGGATTCTCAGCATAGGCAAAGGTACCACAATAGCACTCTACTGCTTATCATGAATGCTACGCATGCCATTTTTAATAAATCTAACTTTTGGGTCTGCTCACATTTACCACAACACGGGGATAAGGGGCTAGGTAGGTATATTCATCCTTTACCTTTGACAACTGCTTGCTATGCTTCTCTTAGAGCACTGTTCTTTGGTTGGTGGAATGATAGCATCTCAGAGAACTTTGATGGCACCAATTTGAATAGTTTTGAGAAACGTGTTTTAACTCCCCTGGGATGCTCGCTTTTCGCAAACAGGAGTAAACCGAATGTTGCTTCTATTAGGCCTTCTGATAAACTGTCTCATCCTTTCCAATCTTTGATTTCCTTTAGAATGGCCCAATAGGCAATAAGGATGCCATGCCTCCTTCTTACACTATTAATCATAGCCCCGATTCAGTCTCCTTCTGCATACAGAGGAATGGAACTCAGTCAATGGGAAATTTTCTAGGTTGTGCCAAAGTCGCAAATTTGACTGGGGAAAAAAGACCTTTGTAGGTAGGCGAACCTGTCTACTTTGTCCGCGGTAATGTAACATTCCCATGGTTGCCCAGGCATTGGCAGGGATCCTGTTACCTGGGGGTGTTTATAGCTAGTACAAGAGAAGTTTCAAAGGTTCGTCCACGGTGGGAGATATAGCTAAATCAGTTGTGCCATTTTGGGGGCAGATAGCGAATTCAGAAGATATTAGAAAGCTAGCGAGAGTACTGGAGAGAACCATCAACTGGACCACGGACTATAATATGACGTTAGAACAAAAGGCGATAAGACTAGTAGCGCTTCAAAACCGGATGGCATTAGATGTCATTCTGGCTGAGCGTGGTGGAGTGTGTAAATTAGTAGGGTCCGCTTGCTGTGCTTTCGTCCAGATTCCTCCCCAACTATCTTCAAGACAATACAGAATCTGCACGTCCTTAGTTCCGAAGTGCTTGTTCCTGAGGGAAACTGGGATCTAAGCGCTTGGTTCTGGGACTTCTTGCGATCTTGGGGTTGGAAGGTACTTTCAGTCTTGCTAATTATTTTGGGAATCCTGTTGTTTCTTTGTTGCTGTATTCAGTGTCTACCTGGTATGTGTTCGATGCTAGGGGGATGTTGCCCACAAGCGATAGGTTCAATAGGACATAAAGTGTATGCCCCGGATAAAACTTCCAAAGAATATGTGTTGAAAGAAATTTTAGCAAATGACCTAATGGCAATAGATATTTCCAACAGTGATTCAGGGTGCATGGACGATGATGCATGGAGTTATTTGCAAGGAGATCCAAAGTAGTTTTAGCATTTGGCATAGGCCAAAAGGAGGGTTTGTCAAAAGAGAAATTATATCGTGCCTCCTATTGCAATAAATATATGTATATTGGCCTACGCAAACTGCTCGAAAGTCGCTTGCGAAAATCCGTGTTGCAAGGTCCTGACCTTAAATCAATGTAAGCCGCCATTTTAGGCCAATCGCCATTTTAGGATTCGCTTTGTAAAAGTCACCCTGTGAGTTGAAATGGTGGTCGATGTCATTCCAAAATACAACATGGCCATCTTGACCTCTGTACATAGCTAATATGTAACTTGCCTGCAGGCCACTTGTTGAGGTCGAGAACTGAGACCTTGTCCTTCGTTGACCTGTGTGTAAAAGTATTACTCGTGCAATGAAACTAAACCACAAGCATATGTTGAAACAATGTATTCAAATACTGAACGTAGAACACTTGTTTAACTACATTGTATTAATGTTTGAGAAGGCCTGCATGGAAAATCCTAGAATACACCGTTGCTGTATAGGCTTGTTGACACATGTATTAAAGGCAAACTAGTTATATGCGGTTGTTCGAGACTTGGCACAAACCCTAGATCGGTGATGTATTAAGTGGAATATTAACCCGAAGTGGGGCTGGACATCGTGCCCACCAAGTGTATAAAAAGTGAATGCATTCTAATGTACAGCATCTCTCACTGAACACACTGAACCACGCTGGAGTTAGTTGTGTTGTACTGAGGGCCGATAGCTATCTGATTTTGCTCTGTTTTTGTAACTGGATTCAGTATAAAATAAAGTACTTTGTATGTTGCCTTGTAACCAGTGTTTGGTATGTTTCCTTTTGGGGTACTCAGCCTCGATATTTTGATTTTTGTTTTCACAAAGGTATGAGTTTTGTAGCACTTTTACATCTCTGTACACTTAATGGTCTATTCCTCGTTAACGTTGATGCAAACAAAGTCAATGCTGACATC
This sequence comes from Ambystoma mexicanum, assembly GCF_040938575.1. Lineage (NCBI taxonomy): Eukaryota > Metazoa > Chordata > Amphibia > Caudata > Ambystomatidae > Ambystoma > Ambystoma mexicanum. The sequence continues at coordinate 812,012,294 of NC_090932.1, forward strand.
ACTTGCATGGTACAAAACAACAGGCTATGTGTATTTTACATCCCCCATCTAGATATGTACACTGTAGCTCAAGAAATTAAATCGTTAAAATGAACACGAATACAAACAGAACCTATAACACATCTCACAATAATAACACCAAAGAAACAACTACCAAGTACTTCTCCATCAAATAATAGAACCACAAACTGTCTATTACAAACTCAACTGCACTTCCACCAGAAGACAAACAGAAAAATATTTCTTTGCAAAAAAGATGTGCAGGCCCATCAAACAATGCAGAGGTACAACTCACTGCTCCATTAACATTCAGCAACACAACCTACAGTAAATTGCTATGAAAATGTAACAATCAATATTCTCTTCCAATTACCATCAATTGTTCACAACATTTACTTAAACGGCCCGGGCCAGTTTTGTTTGCAAATGCTCATCCTTCATAGAAATGCCACAAATAATCATGACAACACTTACAGTATCTCAGGTACACAGCAGTAATTGGGCTACTGTGCTGGAAATGGTATAAATTACCATAAACAGGCAGGAAGATCCACAATAATTCCTAATGTACTTACTACAATACTGGAAACCAAAAACATCCCTATACATGAAATATTCCAGATATCATACACGTGCAAACATATGTGCACTCTCTGCAACCATGTTTCACAAGAGCACATCCCTAATGAACGATGTGTGTATGTATCCATGCCAAATTGGCAATCATAAATACAACATACGTTCTACTTCCCCTACAGTACCTATAATTACAATACACATATTTCTATAATACTTTTGGACAGTGGCCAGATTCCTAGAGCCATGGCCTATTGCCATGCCCCCAAGAATCTGGCCACAGGCCACAACCACCACAACATAATTAAACCATATAACAAGCACATACAGTACACCTTCAAATAACAAAATTCACCCTGAACCCCCTGCCATTGAATTGGTGTCCGTGGACACTGAAATTGACTACAGACTCAGAGTCACGTTTTAACACTGTTTCTTGTCCACTGACATTTGCGGACCTCTGGCGTCACTGCGGACTGTTCGAACAGTGTCAAGATACCATGTGCAGGGTGTAATGACATGTTTGCGAATGCGTGTTTGCTTCACAAACAGTTTCAATTTGCATATTTCCACTGATCTAGGACATTTCAAGTTGAAAATGTACCCATGCACATCTCCTAGACCTATTCTTATGGATTTTCATCTGCAATCCAGATGAAAGCACATGCTTGGAACAATATTAGAACAACTGCTATTCAACTTTTAAAATTGCCTCAGCCATGGCCATCCCTTCTCCCCAGGAGCCACCACTGCCTGGAGGACCTCCACAGTGGAAAAAGCACAATCATGCACAAAACAATCAAGAGGACCAGGAAGATGAAATAGAGGAAATGACTACCTCCAGCACCCAGAGAGAATCATAGCTGTGGAAGTATTTTACCACGATTGGGGATGTACAAAGGTTAAATGCACTGAGTGCAACATACTCAGTCATGGACAACCTGGGAATTACTCCTACGGGACCATCTCCATGGGACACCACACAAAATCCAACCAGCGGGTTGCTCTTAGGCTGTTCCTTTGTCAAGAAGTAGTAGGCTCTCGCCTTCTACCTCATCTTCCTCAACCGCTACTGCCAGCACACAGGCCACTTCTGTGGGGCAGGAGATCCCACCAGCTACCTTGCAAGCCATAAAAGAGGCTGTTGATCCATATCTTTCCAAGACAACAGTACTCTGTATATACTGCAACACACCATTCTGCAGGGGGGAGCAGTTCTGAAGTGCTTTCAAGGCTGTTATGTTATGTTATTTTATGTTATGTTAACCAAACTTGGAAAGCACACGTACACCCTAAGGCATCTTGGCACTGGGTAGCAGGATAGGACGATCTAACAGAGGCAAGGATTTATTTAAACAAGTTGTTTTCAATAGACAACGGAACAGGAGGTGATCAGCAGTGCTGCGAAGAGCAAAAGGAAGGTCATTCCAGGCTTTCGCAGCAGCCACGGAGAAGGCCCGTCCTCCAGTATGAGCACAACGGTAACGGTGTGCTACTACCAGATGAGCTGATTGAGAGCGCAGGGCTCGAGTAGGTACATAGCACAAAAACTTAGTTTGCAAATATTCCGCACCGCTCCCGTAGAACGCTTTGTGTACAATACACAAGGACTTGAAGGAGATCTTGTCTGCTACTGGAAGCCAGTGCAGTTTCCTAAGTAAACGAGACATATGTGTTTGAAAGGGAGGATGAAAGATTGCTCTGGCTGCCGTGTTCTGCAATAGCTGAAGTTGCTGGATCAGGTAGCGAGGCTGGGCCAGATAAAGGGAATTGCAGTAGTCCAGCACACTTAAAACTAAAGCAGCAACCACTGGTGCCTGGCAGGCTGCCAGGACAAAAGGAAGAACCTTACAGAGAATGCAGAGCTTAAAATGGCTGGATTTACATACCGCTGCCACTTGCTCATCCATAGAAAGGGATGAGGAGAATCTAACCCCCAGGTTTCTTACTGATGTGACAAGTGACAAGGGCCAGAACTCAGTGGTCCAGAACAGGTGGGGGATGCAGTACCCACAACCAAGACCTGAGTCTTACTGACAGTCAGTTTTAGCCAGTTACTTCCCATCCAGGCTCCCAGTGAGGTCAAGGCGGACAAGAATTTGGGTATTGTTCATGTAGGAATAATAACAGAACCCGTACAATTGAATAAGATGCAGGAGGGGTCTAATATAGATGTTAAACAGTATAGGGGAGAGTGCAGAGCCCTGTGGAACCCCACAGAATAAAGGTACTGCATCAGAACGGAAAGGGGGCAAGGATACGGATTGAGATCTATCAACCAGAAAGCCCTTAAACCAATTTACAACTTGACCTGAAAGACCAGCCGCAGAGAGGCAAAGTGGCATGGTCAACCGTATCGAAAGCAGCTGAGGGATCTAACAACAGAACTGCTCTGATACCGGTTAGGCTGTAATCAAGGACCATGAGAAAAACTGCCCCCTACCTTGCATTTAACACACACCCAACCTCTTGCCCTGTGCGCTTGCGCCTCCTTATCTGTGGTTGGTTTCCATTCCCTCATTTCACTCCCCCACCTTATTTCCCGGTCTCTCCTACAAAAAAAAAATACAAAATAAAAAAATACCAAAAAAGGTTCCTTTAGGAACCACCTTTCACAGTTAAAAAATAGAACTAAATAAAATGATCTTTTAGACTCCACCTACTTTACAATTCTCACAAAGTGATTAGGCTCAATAAGATTCTCCAACATTTCCATTAGCATTTTGTATTATACCAATGGAAATAACAGACAATTGTAAACTAGAGAAAAATGGTAAAGAACAGAAACATTTTCTCTCCCAAATACTTTTCTCAGCCTACAATAAGGAGCATAATCCATGGGCTTTTAGAACTATTCACGTTATATGCAGTCCCCTTTCCAGGCCATGCATCATTAAAAGACCTGGATGGCATGTGGAGACCATCGCACAGGATAGCTCTTCTGTACTTTTTATTTTTATATTGGTAACACTCCCTCATTGTCTACTTTTGAACAGTCACACATCCATCTACAAATCACTTTCAAAATCTCTACATATAACCCTATCAACATATTACACTTCTACACACCAACTGCCACTTAACAAATGCACATATGCATTGTGCAGTGAAAGAAGTGCAGTACAGATGTGCAAGTGCTTATGGGAGCCCAGAAGGAAAGTGCCAAGGGATGCCAAGGTGGGAGGCCACTTGCTAACTGTTGAGCGGAGTAGTTACATCACTGTATATAAGTTATTAATAATTCCTCTTTTAATATATACGAAAGAACTATAAACCTCTATGAAACAAACACATTTTTTGCAACTCATACTTATGTCAATCATTATCAGCAGTGCATACTGCAGATACAAATCATCATAGAATAGCCAACGGCGTGAGGGTCAACCATGACCCGAGCTCCACTAAACCCCCCATATTATTCACTGCACCTACCCTGCGTCCTAGCTCAGTGTCCACTATACCCTAATAATGTGACCAATGGCCAGTGCTCATGGCTTGCAGCCATGGCCAGTCTCCAAATCCATGGGGCTTGGACTTTGGTCATTCAGCAGTCCCCAATAAGCAAATAAGAGTACACATTCGTGTTTGCTAAGGGCAACGCCCACTACCCAGACACCAAATATATATCACTAGTTTTTCCACTTACATTCTGACACTTTGGAAACATAAAACGCAAGACAGATTTCCAATACCTTCTGGGTCCTTGCTGATACTCATCACGCATGTTTGTTGAAATAACTGGCACATTTCTGGAGTTTTTTGGTTACAAAATGGGAGTACTTCTTCCCACTTCATTACTTACATTCCATACTATAAGACTTCACATTCATGAAATCCAAGATTTTCAGCCAATCCACAGTGCCCTGAATATACATTCAGCCAATGGATCCAAGAGTCCCCCAAAATCCATACACTGCCTCCTCAAAGACATAGCCAGAGCCATCTTCAGTCCTCGCACCAAACAAAACTCCAGGTACCCTCTCTTCTTGTACACCACACCCAGGAAAACGTATTGGCTGATCCCCCGAAATCCACAGACACAAATGACTGTCCATGGTCTCTGCAGCCCCCTTTACATGCCAGGCATCCTTTAATGACCCAGATCATACGTGCAGTGTCCACTGACTTCAGCTTTATTCGCGGACAGAACATCATATCGAAGGGATTGGGGGGAGTTTTAACTCAATTTAATTTATTTATTCTTCAAAAGACTCGGATGTGGCACATGCCATCCATAGCATACTGCGGTGTCCATGGACAGAACGTCCAATTGAAGGGGGTGGGGAAGTTTATACTCAATAAGCGCAAGTGAAGCCAAGTCCCTGAATGCTCACACCAGAGATAATGCAACCTGCTAGGGCAGAAAGGCCCAAGTCACCAAAACATCCTTGCACTGAGAGGTCACAGCCCCAACTGGCTGCATCTAACTGGGCGAGCCCAAACAGAACCTGCTGCGAAATGGTCACGCCATAACGACGTGCACCTAACTGGCCATACCGAAATGTCCTGTCCCGTGCTCCGAGCCCCTTTTTTTATGGTCGGTCTCTTGGTGACTGTTGTGATATATTGCACAACCCCACATTTAAGCAGCACTGAAATGGGAAAAAATAACCGGCTGCAAGAATAACATATGCCCAGGTATTTTCTTCACCCTTAGCAAAAATCAAAAGCTGGCACCCATGAATATACGCACAGTAATGCTTAGCTTCAAAGTGAGGAAGGAGCTAGCCCCCTCAGTCCTCGTTGCTCTAAGTAGTCTTGTAACTTTGCGTCATTTATTAGACAGCATGGCCTGAGGGGGCTGGCCTTTTCCTCAATTTGAAGCTACGCAGGATCTGTCCTGGTTATTGCATGAAAGGGGGATCTGGGTCATTCTCAATGTCACTGTAGCTGTACAAATACCTATTTTTCTATTATGTATAAAACATTGCAGGCTTTGAGCACACCCAATGCTTTTAGTTAAGGCCCTGTGTGATTAAATGATGTGCCAAGGATCACACACTTTGGTTAGGCAGCGTGCTACAAACCCCTTGTTTTATGGCCGGTGTCTTGGTGACTGTTGTGATACATTGCACAACCCCAACAACCCACATTTAAGCAGCTCAGAAAAGAGTAAAAAATGATCGGCTGCAAGAATAACATTTGCCCAGGTACTTTTGCCCCCATTGCAAAAATCAAAAGCTGGTACCCATGAATATAAGCACAGTAAGTGGCCGCATATTTTTAAGTGAAATATACAAATGCAGTTCAATTGACCTTCTTCTTAGAATATAGTACGAGAGACAAAATAGCATTTGACATTTAAAAAAAGTAATGAACACCAGAAAAAAAATCTGAGAGAGGAAATCTTTCAATAAATATGCTGGCAAAGTATAAAAGGTGCTCACCTTTTAAAACCAGCAATCTGTAGTGAAATATTCCATGGACATCAAAATCCCAATATGTGTTTGTGGTCTTGTGGGTAAGCGTCTGCACTGGGAACATAATCCTGGTATCCAAATACTTGAGCAAGCTTACCAACCTCAAAAAAACTGAAGGGGTTGGCTCCGCTCTCTGAAAAAAGTTACACTCTCCTCCCACATGTGTCCTTTACTGGTGCCTTAAAAAGCAGCCATAATTAGGAGAAAATAACTGTACCAGTGTCCAGGATTGCAAACTCTCATGCCACATCATAGGCAAATACTCATGACTTACATGTCCTCTCATCATTTCCCCTCCTCACCACCATGTCTGTCTTTCAACAATAATCTGCTTTATAAATGTAACTGCAAAAGTACACATACCATAGTGTCACTCAAATATATAATTCCTTATAGAATTATGTCAGGCAAAATTGTACAATTGTGGCATTGTTACCCCCATCTAGACTGTGAGGCCACAAATAGCAGAATGCAAATCAGCAAAAAGCAAAAGAATTGTCTCTGAGTGCAAAACTTTTAAAGACTGGCAGTAGCTTGATTTAAAAATAAATAATGCTGATGTCGTGTGTTCTAAGATATTTGAAACTTTCAGAACTCACAAAGTTTTTAGGCAATGCGCAGTGAGATCAAATTATTTGGCATGGAGCTCACACTTTGGTTAAGCAGCGTTCTCCAAGTGGTACACCCCTTTTCAGCACCATCATTTTGGCACGCCCTTTTTTGGGAGAAAGCCATTCTGGCGCTGTTTCTTTGGTGCAAGGGATGTTTGGACGTTGCTGGTATTGCAGCCACTTCTAAATGCTCTCATGCTAAATACGATCACAGGACTGCACTGCAACAAACCTTGCCACCTCCCATTTGCATTGCTTTTCTTTTAATTACAATAAAATAGTAAAATAAAATTTGGAAAATGTACAGCCTTGAACCCTGATCTGCCAGAGCTCAGGGGCAAGCCATAGCTTGGTGCTTCTTGGTGCATACATTTCATACTTAGCCTATAATTTAATATGTTCAATGATAAAAGGCTAGGTAAGAAACTTTTGAAAATCTAAACAATTACATCTTTGTAGCATAATGGTTAAGTGCTGCGTCTCAAACTCCTTAAGGCCAGGGTTCTTTGATAGCAGTGTTCAGCATAAATGTGATTTTTTGAAATTTCATTTGTTCAGTTTCATAAAAATGCGGATGCCATATGTTATGATTTATTTAAAACTAAGAAAACACATGGCATTCAGGACTTTGGACTGTCTGTCATCTATGCAGTAACCTGAACTGATCCTGCTTAGTTTCAAAGCGAGGAAGGATCCAGCAAAAGGGATAACATTGTCTCTGAGTGCAAGGACTGACAGTAGCACGGTTTAAAAAAAGTAAATAATTCAGATGACCATTCGGTCACCCATCCATGCAGTAACCGGGACTGACCTTGCTTAGCTTCAAGGAGGGGCTGACCCTGCTTAGCTTCAAAGCAAGAAAAGGGCCTGCCCATTCATCTAAGAGATCTTGTAAGTTTGATTCATGTATCAGGCAATATCGCCAAAGCAGGCTGGTTGCTTCCTCTCGTTGAAGCTAAGCAGAGTCTGTCCTGGTCACTGCATGAATGGGAGACCTGGATAGCAATTGAGTCACTTGCCATAGCCTTCAGCCATAGCCAGTGATTTTTCACCCCGACATCAGCAGATACTGAACTACGCATACTTCGGTAATCTGTAGTCCTTTGTAGCCTCTGATATAGCGGCAAATATCAGCAAAACAGCCAGGCCATCACCAAGTGCCTCCCTCATCTGTGTCAGCTCCCCCCACTCTCCAGGCAGCCTCCTCACCTTCCCTGCCCTCTCCCTTTCACCTGAGAGCACACGCTGCTTCTGCGATGCAGTTTGTTTTCATATGTCGACTATAGCCGAGACAACGCAAAGCTTTGTGTTGTGAACTCAGTCCTTGGACTCCCTCCAACTCCCAAATTCCACTCACTGCTTTCTCGCCATCACCCCACCTCTACCCTGATGGTGTTTGTATGGTTTTTGACCTGCAAATAGCTTTTTACTGTGTTTCATTTTCCCATAACCTCATCTACAGCCACAAATATCTCTTGCATCTAGAGAAAAACAAGAAGAGGTTGTTTTATTTCAGAAAATCATGATGCTGCAGGGCACCAAGGAAAATATAACTGTCATTTTTGGGGAAGCGGGCGCCCCCTTCTCCATCAAATTTTAAAATAACTACAGCAGAGAATAACCACAAACCATGCATGAATCGTGAGTCAATGCTTCGTGGCCAAGTTTTTTTGGACCTGGTCCAAATCTGTCCAGCAGCTTAGGCTGTGCGCTTTGGCAAATATTGACCGATTTTGTCTGTGGGAAAATGAATGGGAAGTAGGCCGCATAATAGGGAAAAATAATGTTTTACACTTAGTAACTTTTTTTTTTTTAACAAATCCTTACAAAACTTTGTAGTCGGGGGGGGGGCGCAGACTTTTAATTATTTTTGAAATTTAAGCCAAATCCAGTACTCAAATCAAAAGGTATTAACAATAGAATTGTGAGGGGTTCCTATGTTTCTCCGACTCACCTTAACTATAGGGCGGCCTGCAGTACCGGCACTCTAGTCATGGTTATGTTGCTCAACCCATAACAAGAGCACTTTTTGGGTGGCTTATAACTTTGCCCCCCCCACCCCACCCCGAACGAATCCTCATGAAACTTTACAAAAAAAGTATATGGCCCTGTCAGATTGATCCTGGAAAGTATGGTGAGGTCTCATGCAGGGGGGGCAAAGTTATAGGGGGGATCCCAAAATTGATTTTTTTCCCATAGACTAAATGGCAAAAGCATTTGGCTCACGCTTACAGACCAAGCCGCTGGACAGATTTTCATCAAATTTGCGGTAGGAGCAGGAGCTTCGTCTCGAAAGCGTGCTTTTGTAAATTTGGTATAAATCCGTCCAGTAGTTTCTTTTTTTTTAAATGCCAAACAGTAGGTCAAAATAATTTGTGATATCTGGGTTCGGTCGGCGGAGTCACTTCCCTGTTCGGTCCATGGATGGGCAGCTGATTGGCCTAGACGGTGTCTGTGAAGAGTGCCGTAAAAACATATTAAAACACAACATTGCATTTGCTAAACTAATGAAACAATCTCTTGGAAGGTGAGATTAATGAGGATGGGATAGAATAAGGACTTATAAAGCCTGAAAAACAGGTGTTTTTTCAACCCCGATGTTCATGAACAGTCTAGCTGGCTGGGGCGGTCGTGTGCTGTTTGTGAACGTCTGACATGTTCGGGGCCATCTATGCCTATTTCTGCATTACAGGGGTGGTGAAAAGCAGTTTTTGGATGGCTTATAACTTTTGCACCACTCAATGAAACTGCATGACATTTTCGGATTTCATTCTAGACCTGACTTTGAATGGTTCTGCAAAGGGTGGAGCTGTTTTGTCAAGAGGGAACAACATTAGAGGGTGGTTCCCAACATATTTTAAAGGCTTATAAAAGTGGTGCCATTTGATTAATCTGCACACACATTTGCAATCAGATTTTAAACCTAGAGATGAATGTTTTTGCAAAGTTTGGTGGGATTTTGTCAAGATGGGGCAAAATTAGAGGGGGATCTCAACATTTTTAGATTGCTTATAACTTCGTTGCTGTTTGATGAATTTGCAGAAATATATCCTGATTTTTTTTTCAAAGTGTGAACATGTAAGTATACAAAACAGTGATATAACATTTGTGTCTGGGCAATGGGCCTGGCCGTCAGCAAGGAGAAATGTGTACTGTGATTTACTAATTGGGGCATGCAGCATGGGCAAAGTGGTAGGTTTGAATGCGAACAAATATTCTGCTTGCAGTTACAGACTGCAGCGGCAGACTAGATTACAATAAACTTGCGTGACGAGCATTAGCAAGGACTTACAAGCATGTTTTTGGAAATATGTCTTGTGTTTTATTTTTCCAAAGTGTAAGAATGTAAGTAGAAAAACTAGTGATATACATTTGGTGTCTGAGTAGTGGCCCCTGGATTTGGAGACTGGCCATTGGTTACATTATTAGGGTATAGTGGACAATGAGCTAGGATGCAGGGTAGGTGCAGTGAATAATAGGGGTGGTTTGGTTTGACTGGGCTCATGGTGGAGCCTTATGCCGCAGGCAATTGAATGATGATTTCCATCCCCAGCATGCGCTGTTGATAATGACAGACATAAGTATGTGTTGCAAAAATATGTTTCTTAAAGGAGGTTTGTAGTTCTTGCATACATATTATATATTATTATATTATACATATTATAATTCCAATTTATAAGAAGGGTGGGAGGGAGGACCCATTGAAGATTAGGCCCATTTTGCTATTGGATGGGGCAGGGAAAGTTTTTGTGAAAGCAATATGTGAGCACCTGCAGGATTGGGTGTCGCAAAATGAGATTATTGATCACCTACAGGCGGTACCCCAACCTAGAATTAACAGAATAGAACAGGCATTCCGCTTGCATATGATAACACAGTATGATAACACAGAAGTACACACTTCTGAGGAAGATGAAGTTATATTCTGCCTTTCTTGACCTCAAGACTGGGTTCAACTCTGTGTCGAGACCAACCCTCTGGAAAATCTTAGAAAAAAGGGGAATACCATCTGGCCTCCTACAGATCAGATAATTATCCAGTTATATTCTGGTAACACCACCTCTGTTAGGTGGGGAATGGGTGGGGACCTCACTGACCCCTTTGAATTCTAGAGAAGGATGAGGCAGGGATGTATCCTAGCCCCCCCCCTTCTCTTGCCATTGTACATCAACAAGGTAGTAGAGCATGTCAGGATGCAATGCCTTGACCCCCTAAAATGGGATTTGAGACATGCCCACTGCATCTCTTTGAAGGCGGCACAGTTATTTTAGCAACATCGCCTAAAGGCCTTAGAATTACCTTGGAGGCCTTTGTGGACAAATGCACTGAGCTGTATTTGGAGATAAATATTGTAAAAATAAGGTATTGGTTTTTCACCCAAAATTCAGCAAATTTAAGAAAGTGCGGTTGCCCATTAACAAGCAAGTCCAAAACTATGACTACTTAGGTCTGAGGTTCAATGACCAAGGGAATTGGCCTCTTCGAATGGGTGAATTCACCCTGCACTTAGAAGAATACAGGGGGGTTAGTGACATATTTTTACTCCCATGGTCAAGGGCCTATTTTCCCCATAATTAAAATGTTTTCAACACAGGCTAGATCATCAGTCATGTACGGCTCCAAAATATGATGCAATGCAGATTGTAATAAATTGGAGGTGTCGGAAATATCCTTCCTAAAAAAACTCTTGGGTCTTCCTAAATCAAGCCTGAGTACCCCAATATATCTGCAACTGGGACTCAGACCCATCCAAAGGGAGGCTAGTTTTAAACCGGTGTTCTTTTGGCTGAGGCTTTGGTCTGTCCGAGAGCTGTATAGATATCAGGAAGCTGTTCGCCATATTTTGGAGGCTGAAGGAGGTAGATCCCTGCCATGGCTTCAGCAAGTGAAAAACTTGATGGGGAGGATGGGAGGGACTGTCAGCTCTATGCCAGAATGCACAGGGTATTACCCATGGGGATCGGATAAAAGCAAAGACTATTTCTAGATCATCTATTGAAGCTGAACTCCTGACCGAGTTCACCAAACTTTCAGGTGGCTATTCCTATCTGTCATCTAAGGTACACTTGGGGTTTGAAAGCTATATACAATATATATTCAGTGAAAACACTTTGTTAAAGGGACCTTATGGTTAGAAGTAAAACCAAAAAACTTCATTCACCAGTTATGGTAAGCTAAGCAACCATAGATAAATAGCACCGTTTCAATGTTCATATTCTGACTATCAGTGAACAAAAACACCTGGCCTAGATATGTCAGTGAACAAAAACAAGTGTCCTAGATATGTGATATCATCAGTGATGTCATCAATGACATTTGTAGATGTCATCTTTGATGTCCTGGGTGTTAGTCTTAGTAGTGCACGTGGTGGCACGAGTTATGGTTGCTTAACTTACCATAACTGGTGATTTTCTGGGGGTTTTTGGTTTTACTTGTAACCATAACGTACTTTAAAGTTTTTTCAGTGAGTTTCATAGGTTTGTATTAGTGCAACCTAACCATAACGTCCCTTTAAGAAGGTTTCTTCACTGATATATATATATATATATATATATATATATATATATATATATATATATATATATTCTGTGAGAAAAAACTTTGTTAAAGGGATGTTATGGTTAAGTTGCACTAATAAAGACATATGAAATTGAGTGAAAAATCTTTGTTAAAGGGACATTATTGTTACAAGTACAATTGAAAAACCATAGAAATGTGCCAGATATGCTAAGCTAAGCAAATATAACTTGCACTACCAAGATGTATGTTTATTTTTTTCATTATTGGACAGTGTTACCTGAATCACTTCTGGCAGGGAGGGCACAGTGAGATAAGAAAAAAATATTTCGAGTAGCAAAGACTTTATCGATCCATATACAATAATTGTGACCTTTCAAGTATTCACCATCACAAAGTTTGTCTCTTGCTTAATTTCCGGGTATTTCATTTAATGTAGCTCAACATGCTGCCCTTTAAATGTTAATGTTAAATGATAAAGGTATTTGTACCGCGCACTATCACCAATGGAGTTGGTCCCCAGGTTCTCAAGCAGATCTGTAAACGAGAAGGCAGGTTGGGTTAGTAAGGTGAAGAGGGAGTAGGATGGTGAGAGAAGTGGTGTCATGTTGGCAGCTTCAGTTGGGTTAACACTGTGCACTGAGCTTTGGTGCGAGTATCGGATTGATATCAGCCCTCGTGTGCTGTTGGTGCAGCTAATGTTTTGTTTGTTTGTTGTTGAGATGTGGTGAAGTGCATGCGGCTTGCTGTGCGAGAGGTGTTTGTGTGGGTTTTTGTATGAGTTAAGTATGCAGAGATTTTGAGCTTTTTGGTTAGTGGGTTGTATGTCTCGCAGCTGGCCTTCGCAGTTTGGCTAAATGCCTAGATTTGAGAATCCTGTATAGTGGGGGTGAGGCCCAGGTCTCACCATACAGTATGTTTCACCATACAATAGACAAGGATGTAGGCCTCACTGAGATTTGAGTATCCTGTAGGGTAGGAGAGAGGCCTAGGTTTCATAATACATTACGTTTCACCATACAATACTCAAAGATGGAGTCTTGTAACTAGATTTGAGAGTCCTGCAAAGTGGGGGAAAGGGCCACGCTCTACAACACACTACGTTTCACCATTCAATAGACAAAGATGGAGACCACACCTAGACCTGAGAGTCCCGTAAGGTGGAAGAGAGGCATAGGATTCACAATACATAATGTTTCACCATACAATAGACAAAGGTGGAGGCCAGACCTAGATATCAGAGTCCTGAAGAGTAGATGTGATGCAGGCTAATGTTCATAATTTTAACTAAATGTGGCAATTGCTAAGGTTCAGAATTCTAAGTGTGGCACTTGCTAACATTCACAATTCTGTCTGGGTGCGATGCAGGCTAATGTTCACAATTCTATCTAAGTGTAGCACCTGCTAACATTCACAGTTATACGTGTGGCACTTGCTAACATTCACAATTCTGTCTTGGTGCAACACAGGCTAATGTTCACAATTCTAACTAAGTGTGGCACTTCCTATCATTCACAGTTCTAAGTGTGGCACTCGCTAACATTCACAGTTCTGTCTGGGTGCGACACAGGCGAATGTTCACAACTCTATCTAAGTGTATCACTTGCTAACATTCACATTTCTATGTGTAGCACTTGCTAACATTCACAGTTCTATGTGTGGCACTTGCTAACATTCACAGTTCTGTCTCAATGCGACACAGGCTAATGTTCACAATTCTCACTAAGTATAGCACTTGCTACCATTCACAGTTCACACACTTACTTGGCCTTGGATGGCTGCAGTAATGGCACAGGTCTTGTGCCTGAAGCCTGGTCTTTGGGCCTGTGTTGTGGGCAAGCGAGGAGGACCAATCAGGTTGGGTGGGAGGGCTGGGAGGCAGGATATTTTGTGCCAGGGAAGTGGGCAGGGGTGAGGGAGGTACACCGCGCTCAACATGCTTTTAAAAGAAAAAATGCATATTTTTGAAGCTGGCTATGGGGCAGCGCACACTTACCTTGCCTCGGATGGCTGCGGTAATGGCGCGGGTCTTGTGCCTGCCTGGTCTTGGGGCCTGTGTTGTGGGCAGGCAAGTAGGACCAATCAGGTAAGGTGGGAGGGCTGGGAGGTGGGATTTTCTGTGCCGGGGAAGCGGGCAGGGGAGAGGGAGGCACACCGCGCTCAACGTGCTTTTTTAAGCACAAATGCATATTTTTTAAGCTGGCTATGGGGCTGGGGCAGCACACACTTACCTGGCTTCGGATGGCTGTGGTAATGGCGCGGGTCTTGTGCCTGCAACCTGATATTTGGGCCTGTGTTGTGGGCAGTAGAGGAGGACCAATCAGGTCGGGTGGGAGGGCTGGGCGGAGGGATATTTTGTGCCAGGGGAATGGGCAGGGGAGATGGAGGCACACTGCCTTTAGTATCAAAGACTCATTCTGTAATATAATTTTCTGTGAAGTCACTAAATTAGCACATTTGGTTGGCAATGTGCTCAGTACCAACTGTGCCATTGCACCCTCTCATTGATACAAGACATGGTTCCAATGCCCTTGGGACACAGATACAAACTACAGCAACCCTCACCCCCTTCTTGGCACTAAAGCACACTCTTCTTTCCCATCTCGAACCACCTCTCCTCATTTCAGCCCCCATGTGACACCTTTGCACCTTGTGCTACCAGTGTGCACGCCACTAATAACATGCCTTTGGCCCTAACGTTGCCCCTTCACGCTACCCTGCCAACAGTGAAATGCTTACAGTGCCCCTGAGGATCCAAAAACAAACTTCTTCCAACCCCCTTATTGGGACTGCAGTGGCCCATAACTCATTTGCACCTTAGTCTGCCCCCTATGCTTCGTGCTTTCAGCAAGTCTTTTAAAAAAAAATACAAGAATGATAAACTGCAACCAGCTGCTGTTAGTGGATAAAGCCTGCAATGCGTGGAGATGCTGTTGCTCAAAACTTGCTGGTTTGTGAGAGGATGTGGCTATGTGCCAATGATGTAAGGATGGTGCAAGGCTTAGGTGGATGCTCTGAGGGGGGGCATGATTACTTCCAGCAAAATGGGTAGCACCCATGGAAGCACTCAGGACCTTTCAACATCACTTTTATTTTTTTCATTTGAAATGGACTTTGAACCTGCAGTGGTTGTGCTGCTGCCCACATGTTGGCAGTCTGAAGAAAATACACCTTTAATTCAGTACATTAAATGTGCGCTTTTCGGCGTGCACGTTACAGGCTGACTTTTCTGTCACCCTCAGGCCCTCCACTACCTATGACCTTGCAGTATTCAGCAGCATTCATATAAAAAAGCTGCCTTTCTACTACAGTTTTGACACCACATTATCATCTTACTGACAAAGAGAGCTTAGTTTCTTTTTGCAAGGAGATATGTAAGAGTCACTTTATAAGTAGCAGAGTGGAAAGTGAAAGCATAAATGTGCAGTTCCAAGGCATTGGAGGGCAGCAAAGCAGAGACGTCATGTTCACTTTGCTTTCCTCTTCTGACTAAGAAAAGCATTTGTTTCTACACCTGTATGAGATTTTCATGCAGGCGTAAACCCAGTGACGTATTTTCAATCAGGCCATTTAGGCCCAGGCCTAGGGCCGCAGTCTGTAATTGAGGCAGCACATTCTATTTTTGATTATCTCTTCTTGGAGTCAGCGGGATGCTGTTGAGGTGGATGTGAAGATTCTTTAGTGCCTTTCAGTGGCAGAAGGCCAGAAAAGTAGCAAAGCACCGGCAGCTGGGTGCGAGTGTTCTCTGGCCCAATTAAGGCTGCACACAGCTCATGCTCAGGACAGGGCTTCCTTTCTCCCACGACTGCGGTCGTAGACTATGTCAAGAGGAGTGAAGAGGGAGGGATCACGGTCTACTGTACACCATTTCTGAGGCCTAAAGTTCGGTAAATAAATTTTACAGTACGGATTTGGAATTCACACAAATTATGTCTTTTAAAACGAGGCATGGACAGTTCGTTGTTTAATGAGTTTCTTTTATGTAATGTAGTGGTCGAAGTGTATAAAAAAAGTAGTGGAACTATGTTCCCTACTGTACTGCCCCAACTCCCCACAAAACCTATCACCATGCCCCCCCCCCACACAATATAAATCCTCAAACACATACTCCTACTGTTTAAGCGAACGCTCAGTGCAGTGCACTGAAAGTGCACCTTTCAACTTCTTCCTACACAGCAAAATCATTCCGGAATTGTTTCATTTTAAAATAAAGTTATTGAAATGGTAAAACTTAATTAAAAAAAGTAGAGGAGCACTGCTCCAATCTCCCCCCACTTCGACCACTGCTGTAATGTGTTTTTTGGTCCGTGTTTAAAGCACCCCTGACCAGCAGGCCAGGCATCACTCACTGTTTAAGGCCTTGTTAAAGCTCGGGATTTGCAGTCAATTTTAAGTCGCATGTAAAAGCACATACAACCCCCCCTCTCCACCACCCCCTGCATTCCCTGCAAAAATACGACTTGTTTCACTTAAATATGAAACAATTTCTTATTACAGATGTTTATTTTTATAGCTGGGACTGAACAACGTGTACGTTTGTCACTTACTAAGTTTAAATTCTTGGATAGAGTTGATGTCCATCTTTCCCCTCAGCTGCATCTGAGTTCGGCTTCTGAAGTGTATGCTGGCTGGGCTCTGTATTTGTATTTAGTTTATTTGTATTGCGCACCTGGCCCAAGGGAATCTGGGCGCATAATAAAGATTACCCCTGCTAACTGCGCAGGGAGTATTCATTCTATTAAAGACTAGGAGGCGAGCATTATGCTTCAACTTCTTTATTACTACCCTTCAGCAGTTTCAACAACTGTATCAACAACAACAAAGAAATGTCCATGTGACTTTCACTTTAAACTACAAATCCCAAAGTCTCTGTAGTCCTTCCTTCTCTCCAGCTCAGTTATGACCACATCCTGTCCCTGAGCTCCTCCTCTCTTTTACGTGCTCTTAATGTCTTGATACCCAAACTTCACGTCCCGCCAACTGAGCAAGGACTTCTTAAACTCCAACATAATAACTCTGGAACGACTGAACTCTCGTCGTCCTTCCTAGTCCATTCTCTCAATTGTTCTTCTGCTCCTCCCCTAGAGAAAACAGAAATATAATGTCAGGGTGGCACCTAGTTTGTCATCATAACCATACACTGTTACATACCATATGATTATCAAACAGTCCCGGGTGGGAACTAATGCTCGCCTCCTAGTCTTTAATAGAATTAATACTCCCTGCGCAGTTAGCAGGGGTAATCTTTATTCTATGACAAGACTGGAGGCGAGCATTATGCTTGTTCAAAGCTGTCCCAACACTGCACTCACTATAATTTCAGCTGGTTTAAAAAAAAATTCTCTGAAGGTACGATCACACGCCCAGTCTGCTGCTGCCATAATATCTTGCAAGGGAACTCCTGTCCTATATGCTTTAGACGCCATGGCCCCTCTCACTGAATGCGCACCATACTGTCGCAAATCAATCCCTGATACTAACATCACTTCTCTAACCCATCTCGCTATGGTAGCTGTTTTGACCACCTGAAAAGGCTTCCTACGCGCAATTAACAACTGATTTGTACCCATCGCTCTGTTCTCTGCCGTCCTAGCTTCGTATTCCTTGATGCAGCTAGCTACGCAGCATTTAGCATTATCTGGGAAATAGGGGTAGTGCACTGTGGATGTATTTGATTTGGTCCTCTGCACTACTATGAAGGTTACGCCTTCCAGCCCAAACGTCCTCCTATTAATCTCTAATGCTCTAACATCGGACACCTTCTTACAAGACACTAGGCACAATAGCATCGCTAACTTGCCTGATAACTGCTTGAGAGACAAATATCTATTAGCTGGCCAGCTTTCTAATAATCTCAGTACTTTCGTCACGTCCCACAGTTCCGTATATCTGGGAACTGGCGGCACTTTAAACTTAGCACCTCTGACGAGCCTACAGACTGCTGGGTGTTCACCCGCTGGCACACCCTCAATCGGTACATGACCTGCAGAAATCGCAGATCTGTACACCCCTACAGTGCGGAATGCCTTCCCATCTTGTAGTAGTTGCGCTAGAAAATTCAGAATCGCCACTACAGGCGCAGAAATGGGATGAAAACCTCTCCCTCTGCACCAGCTCGTCCACCTAGCCCAAGCCGCGTCGTAGCTCCTCCTAGTCGATGGAGCCCAGGATTCGGCGATAAGTTCTGCAGCTTGCTGCGAAATGCCTGGCAGCTCCCATCGTCACCTGATATCCTGCACGCGATGAGCGGGAGAGTCCCTTTCGCTCTCAGAGGATGACACTGCCCAACTGGGTCCGTGAGCAATCGCTCCCCTTCCGGGAGGACTCTCGGCAGATCTATTAGGTGCTCTATCAGCGTCGGGAACCACACCTGAGCTTTCCACAGTGGTGCTATCAGCACTAGTTCTGCTCTCTCCCTCCGACACTTCGCTAGCCCTCTGCTCAGCATCATGAATGGGGGAAACGCGTAGTGCGCCTCGCTTGCCCAGTCCTGCAGGAATGCGTCAGTTCCTCTTGCGTCTGGGTCTAGTCTCCAGCTGAAGTAGTTGGGTATCTGAGCGTTGAGGCGAGAGGCAAACAGATCTGTGTGAAACGGACCCCATCGCTGATTCAGAGTTTGAAATACCGCTGGATCCAGCTTCCAATCGCTGGAGTCTGTGAGGTAGCGTGAGTTTCAATCCGCTATCACATTCAGTGTTCCGGGTAAGTATTCCGCTGTCACTGGCGTCCCGGACCTCAGGCAGTAATGCCAGAAATCCTTCGCTAGCTCGGCTGGCATCTTGGATTTCGTCCCTCCTAAGTGGTTTATGTAACGTACCGCTGAAATGTTGTCCATCTTTAACAGTACGCATGACTTAACCTTGTCTCTCGTGAATGCCTTTATCGCGAAAGAGCCCGCCAGGAGTTCTAAGCAGTTTATGTGCAGGCTCACCTCCTCTGAGCTCCATTCCCTCAAGTTTGCAGCTCTCCGCATCGAGCTCCCCATCCTATACGACTGGCGTCTGATTCTATCACTAGGTCCGGCCGGTCCCCGAATATGGCACGCCCATTCCAGGCATCCATATTCTGCAACCACCATTCCAGTTCCGTGATGGATTCCTGGTCTAGTGGAACCGATTGATGATATCTCAACCCTTGTCGTAGGTGTCTGATTTTCAATCTTTGCAAGACTCGATAGTGTAAGGGACTTGGAAAAATGGCTTGTATGGAGGTCGCTAGGAGGCCCACAATTCTCGCTAAAACTCTCAGAGAAATCACTTTCTTCCCTAAACATGCTCTGATTTCTCTCTTGATGTCTCGGATCTTCCTTGCTGGAAGTTCCAGGGTGGCTTTCCTTGTGTCCAGGATGAAGCCGAGAAAGTCTAACCTTTGTGCTGGCTTGGTATCCGATTTCTCTGTGTTCACTAGAAACGCCAGTGATCGCAACAGGTCTAGTACCCACTGCGTCTGATACTCCAGCGCCCCCCGATCTTCCGCCAGCAGTAATAGATCGTCCAAGTATATGATCAGCCGAATCCCTTTCTCTCGGATGGCTGCGGCTACTGGCTTCATTAATTTCGTGAACGCCCAAGGCGCTGACGCAAGCCCGAATGGCATTGTCTTGAATTGCCAGAACTGTCCCTTCCAGCGAAAAGCTACGAAACCTCTGAAACACGCCTGCACAGGCACTGTCAGGTATGCGTCCTTTAGGTCTAACCTTGTCAGCCAGTCTCCCTCTCTCAGGGAATCTCTGAGCTGATGGATCCCCTCCATCTTGAAATGATGGTACACTATCCATCCGTTCAGTTCCTTTAAATTGATAACTGGGCGAACTTTCTCCTTCCTGTGAACGAGAAACATGTTGCTGAGGAAATTTTTCCTCACTAACTGCTCCAATTCGGCATTGAGGGCCTCTAGCTCTGCCTTCGCTAGCTGCGGGCGATGGGGCGCCCTTGCCTGCACTGGGTCCTGCATGAACTCTAACTGCAGACCTCTGACGGTTTGCAAAATCCAGGCATCGCTGGAAAGCGCACGCCAGTTTCCCCAGAACATACTTGTCCTCCCTCCCACTGGAGGGTAAGTAATGGCCCTTACCTGGCGTGAACCCTTGGCCACATCCGGCACCTCTTCCTCGCCGTCCTCTATTGCGACCTCTGGCCGGGAAGAAGGTGTCTTGCTGCCTGTTCTCCCAGTACTGGGCTCTGTGATTCGGGGTCTTCTGCCTCCTTGTTGTCGACCGGTCGAGCGACCCCTGTAACGGCCGGTCCCGGCAAAAACTCTCTACGGGAAGATCTTGCGAATGGACGCCTGTGCTTTCTCCAGGGACGTATATGTGCCTACGAAGCGGCCCATTTCTTTCCCGAAAGTCTCACCGAATAAGAAGCCTTGGGCTGCCTCTCCGGCCTCATAGGATGCCAGGTCACTGAGCTTCGAGTCAATCTTCAGGAGTAACCCTCTTCTTCTCTCAGAGGCTATAGCGCAATTTGCGTTTCCTAAGAGGCACACTGCTCTTTGGGCCCATCCGGCAAGAGCCTCTGGGTCCACTTCTTCACCAGTGTCTCTCGCTCTCTCCGCCAAGTCCATGATCTTAGCGAGAGGGCCGGCTAAATCCAGGACTTTCTCCTGGCAACTCTTCACTGACCTATCAATCCCTTTACAGGGATCTTTATTGGTCTTCGAAACAAAGGTGAGCATCTTCGGATCTAACTCGGTGGTTTCCGCTACCTTCCCCGGCAAGTCTGGTCGGGGGCATTCTGCTCGAAGACGCTGTCGCACTTCTTTATCCAAGGCTTTCCGCAGCCTTGCTGCCATATATTGAGCCACTCTTGGAGAAGGCTGCCAGTCGGAAGACCTTGAGTTTCTGATAGTATCCGGGTCGAACATATCATCCTGCTCCTCATCGAGGTGCTTCTCTTTTCGGGCTTTTTTGCCTCCACTGGGTTTCGCCCACTCTTCGTCGACTGGCTCCTCCGGCTCCAGACGGGACAAACCCCTTTCCTCTGGCTCTTCTTCCGAGCCTAGGTCATCATCTCCTTCATTTTCTTCCCCAGGAGAGGGGGTCATGAGGTCCGGCACGGCCTGACGCTGTAAGTATGCTTGCTTAAGCTTCGCAAAGGCGTCGGTGACCTCCGGGGCCTTATCATCCGCCCCATCCGTAGGGCCCTGGGGGTCTGCAGAGGCTTTCCTCTTGCGGGCCTGAATACTCCCCTTAGACCCTGCTCCAGTTCGATGGGCAAGCTGCTAGGCTTCTTGGTGCTTTCGGTAGGCTGGTGAAGCATGGCTTCCAGTGTCTCAAGCCTTTCTTGTAAGGGTCTCACCCCTTGTGCCACTGCATCTACTAGGGAATTCCCCAGCACCTCCTTGAAACTAGCCGCCAAGTCAAGGGACTGCTCCTCCTCACTCCACACGAATTCCGATATGATAGGGGTGCTGCGTGCCTCAATACCTTCTTGTAGGTGTCTTATGCTGCCCACTTCCTAGCAGATGCTCTGAGACAACCTCTGTGTCTCTTCGAGATATACTCAGTCTCCTTTTTTTTTTTTTTTTGTGGCTGCACCGACTCCCTTGATCTGTTGAGCCTGTAACGGCTTATAGGTCTGTATTTTATTTTCTGAGGCGGAAGCCTTGTATATGTGTGCTTGCTCGCACTGTTCTGCACACTTTTTTTTTTTTTACACTGCGGGAAGCTCCCGTGCCTTCCGCCTTCTCCTGAGACTACGCAGGCCCTCGCTCGCCGTGTGCCTCACGGGTACGGGTAGAAAAACAATGCCTTTGGGAGCCGCAATGAAGCTCCGTCGCGATCAGAGGAAGGATCTTGCTGCCGGGGCTCGGCGCTTCGAAAACTCTGCCCCCACGAGGGTGGGGGCCGGAGTCCTCCTTCCCGGCCCTCTGCGAGGGCTCGATGCGTCTGGCGGTCACCCCGCCTCCCCAAGGGAGGGGGGGAAACCTAAGCGTGTCCGCTCCCGCTGTAGGGGCGGCTCGAGGGAGCTCCGCGGCCCCGCAACGCACCCCTGGTGTGCCGGGAATACGGCACGGGGCTAGCAGCCGCCGGAGCTCCTGATGCTGCTATGAGGCAGCCGAATATAATCGCGCACAACGCTCGCGCATGCCACGGAGGCTACTCGCGCTCCGACCGAAGTCCTGCAAAAACCTTCCTATCTGCGTAAAGCCATTAGAGTAAAACACATACTATGCTGCGCAAGCATGCTTTGAAGACTCTCAGATCTTCAACTTCATTAAATCTTACAGTAATCCTATCTAACACACAATAGCTGGGAGGTAGAAAAAAAATCACTTATCTGCTTGAAGAGCAGTAAAAGAAGAGGAGGAGCTCAGGGACAGGATGTGGCCATAACTGAGCTGGAGAGAAGGAAGGACTACAGAGACTTTGGGATTTGTAGTTTAAAGTGAAAGTCACATGGACATTTCTTTGTTGTTGTTTTTACAGTTGTTGAAACTGCTGAAGGGTAGTAATAAAGAAGTTGAAACATAATGCTCGCCTCCAGTCTTGTCATAGAATCACAGCTGATTTCCTGCCAGAGAACTAGCTATGACTTGCCGTGGTGCTTTGTTGTAGTGATGATCCCTTGCACTTTTTATTTGTGTTTCACAGCAATGTACTTTTCTTTTTAAAGTCTTAGCATACTGCATTTATGCCTTTCCAAAACTACATACATGTTTGTGAAAATAATTCCGTACTCAGCTTCTTTCCCAATCAAAACATGTACTCTGTGTTGCAGCCAGGACTGGTTCGAGGTTGTACGAGGACCTGTGGTGCAAATGGCACAGGCAGCCCATTAATTTGCATGCATAATTACATAAGTGGAAGTGGCATCGCAGAAAGTTACTTTATTCTTTGATACTGAGGGGCATCATGGGAAGTTACATAACAAGATGTTGCCAAGACGCAAATGCTGAACATGCTATATATGAATAGTTTTTTTTTAATAGCGTTCACTGTGAAAATTGTTTTGGTGTTTCCATATTGAGGCCTCCTAGATAAGGTACAGCAAGCTAGAATGGCTTACATAGGATAACACATTGTGAAACCAGGGTTCCAGTCTGAGATTGTGGAATTTGGCTGCAAATCCTCTCCGCTCTGGTTGATACACATATGTATTCATCTTTGGTTTTCAAGAGCTAACATAATACTCTTCTAAAGCAATGACATGAACACCACACAAATCACATGCTAAACCAAGCTGACAAATACATATTTTTACCAGCCATAGCTGTAGAAGTATGTTCAACATGCAGAGTACAAACAAGGTTGCCTGCATGCAGTCGTTGTTTGGTGCAAGTTGTTATTCTGCAAATTTGAATTTAAACAAAAATGTAATCTTTTTATGCGTGCCAACAAGCAAACATCATTGAAATAACATTGTGGTGTGACTATATTGCGTAACTCAGTTTCACTCTCTTGAGCGAAGGCACACATTTGAGTAGGTAACTAAAGCCGTCTCTGGGCTTTCAGGCTATCCTCAACCGAGGACCAGTAAAATCCCCCATCAAGCCCCACAGAGTAATGTTTTTGTTTTCAGAATTGTATTTAGATGGACCTCCAGGCCCTTGCAGGGACATGGGAAGGGCCATTTTATGGAGTCTCAACAGAGACTTGCAGGGGTCAAGAAGAGGAGAAAAGGCTTTCCAGCAGTATTGTAAGGATGGCATTTCTAGTCCGATTGTCTTGTTTCTTCTTTGGAAAATTAATGCAATTTTCCAGAATGCACTGTCTTGTATTTTGACTGCTCTCCCTCTCTCAAAGTCTTTTACTCTAGTTGCTGTTTTCAATATTTCAGAGGTTGCAGCATCAGGTTTTTCTTTCACGAAAAGACTTTTGGATAGACTTGCACTTTTTCCAAAGTGTCCTAGTTTTCCCAGAATCCAGCACGAGGGGTATCTTTCTCAAAAATCTCCTTTGGACACTTTCTTATTACTGCATTTTCCAGGATGCAGCGTCAGATCCGAACAGTGTACTCTTTGGTTAGTTGATTTTGTGATCTTGGTATTTTAAAAACATGTCTACAAAACAGTACTATTTCCATTCTAAAAAGTAAAACTTTCGGAAACCCTTGCTGCAAGAACAGGGAAATAAGGTGATGAAGGCGAAATGCTGAAATTGCCGACTGAGCTCAAAACACGGCTTTACCACTTCACTAAAGTGTGTAATATCGGGGACACTTTTAATTGTTGTTAATGGCAAATTCTACGAAGATAATAAGTTGCATTATTTAACTATGGAGCAAATGGAGACATGAAATATCTTTGACTGTCTCATAACGCAGTAGAAGCATTGTTGTGAGTGTACTGCTCACATGGGGAACAGGAGGTCCCAGTGAGGTTAATTGGCACACGTTTCCTTTACAAATCCGGGTGAACTCTGCATTTGTGGAACAGAATTAAATTAAATAGGAAAAAGGTCAAAACATTCTTGTTAGGGAGAATTCTCAAGCATGGCTAATTTTCCTTACCTACTGAGTCCCTCAGCAGCTTTGCTGGATTGCTCGGATTTATTGTGTTCACCTAGTAAGAGTGTGAGCCCTTTTTTCCCACTCTTACATGTATTTTGCTGTGTGTGTTTAACATTTTCTTGTGTTCATAGACTGTGGAGCCTCAACTACTCCATAGGCAACATCTTTATATTGTGTGTTACACAGCACCTTCAGTGCAGTGACACAGGGTTGTCTTTTAGACCTCCCAACTCAGAATCCATTTTCTGGGACTGATTACTGTCTCCCAGAACATGTCGAGTTGCCATTAACTTTATCAGTCTTTTAAAATCCACAGATCCAGTACACGCTATCTTACATAGAGTACTGGAAAGGGTTAATACTTATCCCTTTTTGTCTGTTTTTCTTGGAGCAGTGTTTCACTCCCTTTTCATCAAGACTTGGCTGGTGGCAGTGGTAACTAACTATTACTTTTCCTACCGCGGTTATCTTAAATAAACTTGGTATTGTTTTAGGCTATCTTGTTAGCATCCAACTTAAACAATACGGTTCTGGCTGGGTTTATTCACCATTTCTTGTTGTAAAAGTCTTTCTCGTATTTTAGTCCGCGCGCCAAACCAGGTTTGGTTCCTTTTTTCACCGTCTTTTCACGGGCTTCTCCACAGAAGCACTCCTTAGGTGCCTGAAAGTCTGGGTAGGCAGGATGTGAGGGAGGGGTTTTAGGACCCCTGCCATGGGTTCCCTTGGTAACCCAAGTCGCACTCCTGTTTGATTGGCTAATTGACTGTCCCGGCGGGACAGCCACCTTGCTGTGTGATTGACAGCCAGGCTGTGTGAATGGGGGAAAACTGCATAAAAAACCGGTCTCTGGGATTGGAAAGGCAGAGTCGCCACTGGAAAGAAAGAACTGAAGAGGAGCTGACAGAAGAGGACCCCTACAACGACTGAACCCACCGGTGAAGCCCTGCTGCAGGTCTGAATCTTCAAGCTCCAAAGACAGAGAAGATCTACCAGGCTTCTTCTTCCCCTGAGCTGGTGGGACCAACCAGCTCACCCAAACTGCAAGCCAGGAGACCCTCCTCTGGTCGAATTCGCTGTACAGAGCTACAGTGAACCGGATAACCAGGAAGGTCGGACCCTGCTTAGGTTTTAAGGAGCGCACCATTTATTTGTTGCTTTGCTCTGCTGCTGGTTTCTTCCCTGGTCAATGTAGGACCCTCCAGTCTTCCTACTTCATGTCAGTCTGACAGTTGCTTCAGGAACCCTGAGCCTGCAGGACCTGCCAGGAATGTCCGCCTCAGCTACAGCTTCCTCTCCATTTAAAGGTACTGTGCAAATCCGGTTGTTCGTTTCGCCTAGCCACGGTGAAGGTGTGTGAAACCTTTCTGCAATCCAAGGGCTTGTCCTTCTCTACTCTTTAACCTAGGTTTTCTGCCGACCAACTTCGTCCAGAACTCATGGCAAAGACTCAACTGAAAACTACCCTGAACTGTGTGATCTTGAGCAAAAGACTTTTGTCCTGTTGACTTTGGCCCTAAGGCTTTTTGATTTGATTCCATCACTGTAGTTCCTCTCTCTAGATTGCCCTGCTTACTTACCTGTTGTTGCTGCTCAATTTGTATCTAACTTTGTCTTTCCCTCCCTTTTTAACTTGTTGGAGTGCCATTCTGCTCACACTCATTTTTGAGCTTAACTTGTCCACAATCTATTGGGAGTGGTGTGGTGTATTAAGAGTGTGATTTCTCAACTGCTTCACTTTAGTGAGATGTTATACAACTGATGTGTAAATTAATGTATATTCTTTTACTCAGAAACCTTGAGTCAGTGTTTGTTTGAATCGTATTAATTTCTGTCCTTTGTGTAACTATTGATACTGCTCACTTGCTCTTGAGATAAGTCTGGCTGCTCAGCCATCACTACCACTTTACTGCGTAGTACAGGCTTGTACCAAAGGTGCATTTGTACTGTCACTTGTAGTCTTAATTGTGTGTGGTGTTCCCAAAGGGTACTGCATATAATTCTGCGTAACAGCCACAGAAGGAAGGGCTTCATTATCAGCCAAGTATGTGGGATGGACCGAGGGAGCCGAAAACAACCAAGGGACATTTGGGGGGCGGTTCTCCCACTGTGAAAAGATTTTAGACAATTTCACGTTCTGTGAAAAAATAAGAACAAAAAACATCCAGTTTACAATTGATTTCATAGGATAAGTCATGAAAAGCTCCATTAGATGCCAACTCACCAACATTGAAAATAAGCATTTTCATGATCCCCTTGCCAACCATATGCAGGTAAAAAAAATCATGCTGACTGTCCCCATACTTGTCCATGTTGGCTTCATCAATATGTGACAGAGTTACCACATAAGAACATATCGGGTTTGCTTTGCCCATAATGTCAGTGATGATACTATAATAAAATATGTCCATTCTGACTTCTCTAATATATTATTTTATCTCCACATAAGAACATAGTCCTGTACATTTTGCCCTTAATGCCAGTAAAAATGACTTGCCACAGTAAGAAGAACTATCCATGCTTGCGCCACAAATGTTTCCCAACATGTAAGAACACACATCACATTGGCTTTGCCATTTATGTCATTAGAAATAGCCATGCAATAGCAACAGAAAACGTCCTGGCTGCATCACAAATCATCCTCACTCATCATTCCATTTAATTTTTTACATTTTTAAAGCGCTCACACAGCCCGCAGGCATCGAAGCACTTTTACAGGAAGTGTTTGCTTTTTAGTTGCATAATTGTTTTTTTTTGTCTTAGTTGCGTATTTATAACGCGCTTAAATACCCAGAGGTTTCTAAGCGTAGACACGGGGATTGAACCTGTGTTGCTTTGTGTCGTCTTGCTTCCAAGGCGAGCACGTTGCCGCTGAGCTATCCTCCCGGTACATCATGTTGGCTTTGTGCTTAATGCCAGTAAAAGTGCAATGCCACTGTAAAAAAAAAAAGATTATTTCCTTGTTGGTTGTACAATCCCCCCTCCGCTCGGCCATTTAAGAAAACATATCATGTTGGCTTTGCCCTTAACACCAATGAAAAATGCAATGCTACAGTAAGAGCATGTTCAGCTTGTCTGCCCCATTGTAGTAAAACAGAAACACAACAAACCACACCTTCCTCCATGTAATAAGTTGTCTTTGTCTAATATTGCCACTGTAAGAAAATGTCCATGCTCTAATACTCCTTTAACCCAAGCCTCATATGAGCACACACACATTCATGCCCATTCGCCCACCAGTCAGACACCCATTCAACGTTTCTCAATAATTTGCACATGCACCCAGAACATTCACAATGCATTCTTATTTACACATGCCATTCACACTACACGTTCATTCATACATGTACTGACACCTAAAACCCTCTCACATCCACACCTTCATACATACATTCAAATCCAACATCTTCTCATGAACACTGCATACACACATACAAAATATATTTTCCCCTTCCTGATTCCCAATAAGCTCCAGACTTAATGCCATTCTCTGGGACTCTGGCTCCAGGACTCCATGCAGACAGGATCCAGGAAGCAGGTAGAGCTTCCTACTTCCACATATGCATTGTGTAGCTGGTGCGCCTCTATCTCACCACCATCAATGCTGCTCAGCATTGAGTAGACATTAAAGATTTTGGGTGGGCTATGCCTGTTCAGGCCCTACCCTGTCTTCACTGCTGAGTCTATGGCTGTCATTAAAAGTTTGCTGGTCTGGAAAAAAGCCAGTAAAAGTGGCGTTAATACCATGACTGGCACTTTTCCCAGACCAGCAAACTACAGGTTTTCCAGGCACTGGAAATACTGGCAATTCCCTCCATGGAGTCCTATGGAACTCGAGGGAATGGAGATGTACTGCCATTTCTGCCACCTGCATTATCCCAATAATTCCAGGTTATCTTGCGATGGAAATAGTAGGTCAGTTTGCCAGTGTCCCGTTGAAAGCTTGTAATGAGGGCTTATAGTGTCTTTTATTAAAACACAAGAAGTTAGGGGACTTAATTGCCCCTGGCTGCCATAGAACAAGGTCAGGAGAACAGAACCATAATAGATACCTTAATATCTTATTTTTCGTCCTGCAGCTTCACCACGTTGACCTGGGTTTCTTGGAAATGCCCAGTGTGTCAAATCAGGTTCAAGGATTTTCAAAATTGGTTCAGTTCTAAAAGTGGCAACAACACCTAGTTAAAAGATGCTTGAGACAAAGAGGCGATGTTCTGGTCATTGTAGTGCACATGCAGCGAGAGCCACAGGCAGCTTCTGTTCTTAGGATACTGTGAAACCTTGTCAAAGGTCTCAGAGGAAAAGTGAGCCTTTTTTTTACATTTCCCAGTCATAACATTTGTCAGAGGCACTTGCAAGAGTTGCCCCATCAGCAGGCAGGGTCTGGGGTACCAGTTCCAAATAGCAGGTCCTCCTTTTCCAGAAGCAGGTCCTTGGTGTTCTGTGAGGTCCTGTCTAGGGTCTCTGAAGATAGGGCAGTTTTTCATCTGCCCTTCCTGTCCTGGAAGGTTGGCAAGGGCACTTTCAATGTTTGATATTTCATCAGCCAGTATCCTGGTTGCCAGTTTCCAAGCATTGCCATCAGCAGGTCACATCAAATGTTCCTCTGATGTAGTTGAGGGGAGGATCTGATTCCATCCTTGGAAACCTTAATCTTCACCCCTGTGGCTGAGAACTTTGTGTAGACTCTATTTCAGTAGTTTTCTAGTTAAATATGTCTTCTTCTTGAGTGCAAGGATGATTAAAATAAGGGGTGGGGGGGGGTCTCACTCCATTGCATAGTCATTTTACCACAGCTAACTGGATTATTTCAAGCCCTCTGTAGTGGGACAATCCCAGATGCTGTAACAGGGGTTTTGACCTACAGTGTCAGCTCCCAGAGGGCCTTGTCTACACGAAGTGGCAAGGGGGCACAGGAAGTGTGTGTGACCAGGGAATGTCCAACAGTTTTTAACTCCTCTCCTGGTTGTAGCATCTCTCCTAGGCTACTCTAAACTGCTCCCTCTCTCTGTTTGACTTACACCAAAGGCACTCCAGATATTACAGACCTGATTTGATTTCCCCCTTGTGCTGGTTGGGTTTAATATGTAGCACTGATCCCCTCTGTATAACTAAGGGCATATCATGTGCACTTGGGAAGGTGTGAAGCCTTCCCAGCAGAGAGCAAAATGAGCACCTCTGTTTTGGGAGAAACATAGCCCCAGAGAGTGATATACTGAAACTCTGACCTTAGTTTGTGTCACAAGAAACCAGTTGCACAATAAAAAGACATCAGATGAGTTTGTGTCACTTCTAACTGTACCTCTCAAAGACCATATCAAACTAGATTTAGCAGAATTATTATATTTAACCAAACTGCCACAAGTCTTGTGGATGTACAGTTATACCTGGAACCTCTTTGTTCACTTTATTCCAAAAAGGGCAAAATTAAATGTACAATACTTTGATTCTTGACCGTCCAGCATGAAATCTTTAGGAGGCCATCTGCCTGGAATGCTTGTAATCTCTATCACATGTGTAGTATGATTGCCAATGAAAATCAGGTTTACACATTTTAGTGAGCATATCAACGGTGGCACTGTGTAAAAGTGTTTCTCCGGTGCCTCTAACATGATGCTGTCATGTCAATTACTGATGCCCAGCAACAAGTACAATGGTTTTTGTAGTAATGTGCTGGACTGTACATTACGTCATTGAAAGCTGGTGTCTGGAATGTGCTGTGGAATGCTGTGTGCTGGTTGAGTGAGTGTTCTGTGAGAGGCAGTTGGCGGAAGCTGGCTTGGTGTATGGATGGGCCAGTGCCTGTGTCTGTGTATCTTACACTTATACTACTATTGTACAATTGGACAGAATAAACACTCAAGTAACTTACCTCTGGTGTCCAGCCTGGTACTTCAGGAAAACCACATCCTCCATTATTTCATTGGCGATGAGTTGGTGAAGTCGGCAGTCCATGAGTGGAGGGGACTATGGTTGTGGCTGAAGCTGCGGCAGAGGA
This sequence comes from Ambystoma mexicanum, assembly GCF_040938575.1. Classification (NCBI taxonomy): domain Eukaryota; kingdom Metazoa; phylum Chordata; class Amphibia; order Caudata; family Ambystomatidae; genus Ambystoma; species Ambystoma mexicanum. Next base: position 812,042,862 of record NC_090932.1, read on the forward strand.
GGAGCAGACAACACATACACTGCCCTGATGGCCATCCATACACCATCAATTGTGGTGCCATCAAAGAATGAAGGCGGCTCCCGGACCTGCAGGCTAGTCGGTGAGAGAGGGAGAGGAGGAGGTTTCAGGAGTCAGAGGTCTGAGACCCACACTGGATAGTCCTGTCCTTGGTGGATTGCAGGCCAGGTGGTGCTTCAGAAAGTAGATTGTGATGGCAGCTGCAGGGGCGGTGAGCCAACTGCCATGCTTGCTAGTGGCTGGATATTGGGGGAGGGGCCATTTTCGGTGCATTGGGGACCAATGAGAGTTGCAGGCAGTGGCCGGGAAGCACTGAGTTCTAAGGAGGGTCCATGAAGGGTATGGCGTTGCCTGCAGGACTCAATGCCGGGTATAGAAGGACTGTTCATGACATTGGACTGGGAGAGACTGATGATGTCACCCAATGCACCAATGGCGATGAGCAAGGAGAACAACGGGAATGTTCATCATGTGTCTGGTCACAGTGTGTTGGGGGTGGAGCGGAACACTGTGGATGAACAGGGCCCTGTGGGGGTGTAAGACAAGTGGTGCCACAATGGTAGCCAATGCTGAAGATATAATAAGCAGGGCCAGGTCATGGGGCGGCATGATGGTCTGCACTGCTTCCAGCGCTGTATATCTGGTGGAAGTGACCGCACAGTGTGCCTTTCAGGAAGGGGTAAGAGCATTACATGGATGTCAGCGGTGGCCATTATACCACTGGATACAGGCATTGGATAGATGGGCAAGTAGATATTTCTGAGGAGTTTGTTGTCTGAAGTGCGAAGGGGTTGGATGGCGGTCATGTGTGTCCACCCTGCAAGAGGTTCATTGTTGCTCTGAAGGAACTGGATCCTGATCTTTGGGATTTCTATCAGGAGTTCAGGAACTTGTGCAACATGGAGGAGGAATAAGAATAGTCTTAGTTTGCTGTACATGGGGGAGGCTGGTGTTGTTTAGAATGCTGTTTGTGTTTTGTGCTATGGCCTTGTTGGTGTTTAGTGGATGGATTCATTTTCTCTAGGGAGTGGAGGGGGGCATGTTAGGTTTAGGGGCCTGTGATGATGATGGTGTGTACATGTTGTGTCCTCACTTTTAGGTTGTAGGTGGTGTTAGGATTCAGAAATTGTGTATTCTCACACGTCTAAGGTTGTGTTATTTTCAATGCATATTTTGGGGTAAAGTGGGTGTGGGTTGTGCTCATTGTGGACATGAGGTAGTAGGGAGGTCTGCTGGAAGCTTTGGGGAATTGAGGGAGCAGGGAGGTCTGCTGAAAATGGTGGGACTTGTGGCCGTGCAGAGGTCCATTGCCATCCAGTTTGATACTGCATATGTGGGTGTTTCTGGTTGGACATTTATTGACATCTTCTGGAGGAACTAAGGGTGCGGACGGAATCTATCATAAATTTGGGTTTTGTTGTTTTCGGTTGTTTGTCCATTGCTATTTGGTATCAGTGGTTTGACGTTGGGTGTGTTGGATGTTTTAGGTATATGGTGTGTCTTATCAGCACCGGGCGGCTCAGATGGTGCCAGTATCTTTTGTTACAGTTCGGTCAAGGCCATTGGTAACATTGTGGGCTTTGGGGCCATGTGAGGTGCATGGCTGACTTTTGGTTACCGTCAGTGGCCCTGTGAAGTGCATGGTGACTGTTGGGAAGGGTTTTGTGGCCGTGTGAGGTGCATGGTTGACTGTTGGTTACAGTCAGTGGTCATGTGAGGTGCATGGATTTCTGATGTTTACAGTCAGGGTGTGTTTGGTTTTTAATAGCTGTAGTTTATGGTTGGGGACTATGTGAGGTGAATGGGTGACTGTTGGAGTTTCGTAGCTGTTGTTACAGGTCGAATGCCATATGAGATGCCTCGTTGACTGTTGGAGTTTCATAGCTGTTGTTTACGGTTGGGCACCATTTGAGGTGCATGGTTGACTGTTGGTTATAGTTGAGGAGGTTGGTGTGTGGTGCATGGCCAACTTTTAGTTACAGTTGTCTGCCATGTGAGGAGCAGGGTATGGGTTGTCAGCGGTAAAACTGTTGGTTAAAACTGTTGGTTACAGGTGTTATCTGCCATGTGAGGTGCATAGTACGGGTTGTTAGGGGTAAAACTGTTGGATCAAATTGTTGGTTACAGTTCTTGTGTTATATGTTGAGATGCCCGGTGTTGCCAGCTTTTGGTTGCTGTTATGGTTGGCGAATGGAGCCCATTATGGTAGTTGTGTGGTGTGGGTCCGTTCTGCTGTGATTTGCATGTCTGTTGAGGAGGAGTTACATTGTTGTGTGGTGATTGGTCTTAACCTTAGGTTTCTGTACAGTGTCACCTTGTTGTGATACTTAAGCCCTGGTGGTTGAGGTTTTCACTGTGGGCATTCTTTAGGGTTTGGGATATTCTTCTGCTCTGCGGCTAGTTTTGTTGCATTCAGGTGGTGTACAGTATTTGTATTTGTATTTGTTTTATTTGTAACGTGCACCATCAGGCCCGGAGGCATCAGGGCGCAACTTTGGACATGGTTAATTAAGCATACAATTACATATATTCAACACATTCTCAGTACAAAGAATTAGAGGCATACAGCAATATACATATTTACAGGTCGTAGATAAGGACAGGCATTTCCCGGGGATGGTCCAGACATCATGGCTGGTTGAAGAGCCAAGATTTGGTTTTAGATTTGAAGGTGCTGAAGCATTCTTCAGATCGGATGGTGAGGGGGAGGGCATTCCATAACTTGGAGGCTAGGACGGGGAAGCTTGATCCACCCGCCTATTTGAAGTTTGAACCTAGGAATGGTTAGGCAGTGGGTCTGAGCCGTTCTTTGCGGGCGGGAAGGCGCATGTCGGGATAGCCGGCTGCAAAGGTATGGTGGTGCTAGGTTAGCTAGGCATTTGTGAGTGAGGCCTAAGACTTTCAATGAGATTCTCTGTTTGACCGATAGCCAGTGTAGGTTGGATCTGGACTCCGAAATGTGATGGTTTTGTGGGATGTTTAGGGCTGCTCTGATAACGTTATTTTGGGTGATTTGCAGTTTGTTCAAATTCTCTTGGCTCGTTCCAAGGCAGAGGGCGTTCCCGTAGTCAATTTTGGCCATGCTGAGAGTTCTGGCCAAGGTGACCGTGTTGGGGGTGGTCAGAAATGGCCTGCATGCTGTAATTAGTTTGCAAGTGTAGGCTGAGGAGGATCTGACTGCATTTGTTTGTCGGCACAGTGATAGAGTGGCGTCAAGATAGACGCCTAGGGTTTGGGTGTCTTTCGAGACTTGGATGGTGTTGCCATCGATGATAGAGGATCGGTAGGATGGCTCAAGTTTACTAAGACGTTGTGAAGTGCCCAAGATGAGGAGCTCGGTCTTGTCATCGTTGAGGCATAACTGGTGTTTAGACATCCAGGCTTGGATGACCAGGTAGACCTCATTCAGGGCCTTGGTGTCACCAGTGATGGGAATGAGTATCTGGGTGTCGTCAGCGTAGTTCGTATAAGAGACGCCCAGATAGTCAAGTACATCAAAGAGTGGTTTTGTGAAGATGTTATAGAGCGTTGGCGACACACAGGAGCCCTGGGGGACACCGCAGTGAATCGGGGAAGGATCTGCAGCTGCAGATTGAGAGAAGACCCGCATAGATCTATTACTCAAGAATGATTTAATCCTGGCCGTAGCTGATGGAGAGTTTACCGTTGTCCTTTAACACTTCGATCTGGGTTTTTAAGTCAAGTAGAGCTGTCTCTGTTCCGTGTCTGGGGTGGAAGCCAGATTCTCTAAGGCCGAGAAGATTATTGGATTCCAAGTGCTCTTGGATTTGCAGGTATGCTGCACGGTTTATAATTTTTAACAGGAACGGGACAGTGGTGATGGGTCGGTAGCTGGTCGGTATGCTGGGGTCGAGGGAGGGTTTTTTAAGTAGAGGGATCACCCAGGCATCCTTAAGGTTGTGGGGGACAGTTCCCATTTTAAAGGATGCGTTGATGAAGGATGTGATAAAAGGGGCCAGATCGTGGGCGGATTCCTTAATAATTGGGGCAGGGCAGGGATAGCCCTGGCAGTTGGATGGTTTAATCCTCAGGATGATGTTTTCTACCTCCGTAATAGTGAGAGGTGAGAAAGCAAATCGTTTGCAGTTTGGGACGTCCGGGTCGAGGGCCCCTCCGGAGGTGGGAGGGAGATTGTCCCGTTTCAGGCTGATTTGTTTGGCTGTGATCTTGGATTGAAGCATGGTGATTTTATTCAGTAATGCTGCCTGAATATTGGTGCACCAATTGCTGTCTTTAATGCAGGTGTCGGGGGGGGTAACCTGGGTTTCGAGCTCTTTTAGAATCTTAAATAGTTCCTTAGAGTTGGAGTCAGCATGCATAATGTGATTGTTAAGGGATTCTTTTTTCGCCTCTATAATGGCTGTTTTATAGGTGAGCGAGGCCAGGAAGAAGCTATCTTTATGGGCGTCAGAAGGGTGGCTTTTCCATCGGTTTTCAGCGCGGCGTTTGGTTTTATGGAGTGCTCTTAGCTGAGGGGTGAACCAGGAGTTCAAGTGTGCGCGTGGTTTGGCCTTCCTCAGTTTGATGGGGGCCAGAAAGTCTATAGCTGTCAGCATGGTGCAGTTATAGATGTCAGCTAGGGCAGTTGGGTCGTTACAGGAGTCTGTGGTCTCTTTGAGTGTAGGGAGTAGTAGAGGGAGGAGTTTATCTTTGGTTATGTCCTTGTTGTTTCTGGTCGGGAGCGCAGGTGCTATTGCAGTCGGGATGCAGGGGGCAGCTTCGATATTGAAGGTGATAATGTGGTTGTCTGACCAGAGGCAGGGGGTAATGGCCAAGACATTGATAATACAATTAGAGATGGCTAGCCAGTCAAGGGTTCTGCCTTTGGAATGCGTGGGCTCATGGATGTGCAGGGTGAAGCCGGAGTTGGAAAGGGAGTTTTCCAGATCAAGTGCCGTAGGATCTTTAGGGTCACCGAGTCCGATGTCGCCAAGGATGATGATTTGTGAGTTAGTTTTGGCGTTATCAAGGAGGAGGGTGGATAGGTCGCCGACAAAGGAGGGCGAAGGGCCTGTGGGCTGGTAGATTAAGTGGAGGGTGGCTGTTTGGTAGGGTTTAGTGAGTTTGACTGATTATAGTTCAGCTGACTCGAGTTTGGCATTGGTCGTTTCGTGCAAAGTGGTTTTATGAATAATGACAAGGCCACCACCTCTAGCGTGGGGGGTAGAGGTGCGGTCACATGGCATTATGCTAAAGCCAGGTGGTATGACGAGGGACAGTGAAGGGCCAGACGCGGCATGTAGCCAAGTTTCGGCTATGGCGATGAAGTCAAGATCTGACGTTGTAATAAGGTCTGCTATGTCTAGGGCGTGGGCAGGGAGGGATCTAGCATTGATAAGGGCGCCTTTGATGATAGGCAGTTGCGTCTCTGGGGGGTTTGCAGTTGTAAGGAGCAGCGTGTGGGTCAGGGAGTGTGTGCCGTGATTGTTTGGGAAGGTTGCAGCGAGTAGGGCGTATGCGGAATCTGGTGCCTAATCTTTTATTTCTGAGAGATGGGGGGCATGGTTGGTTTGGAGAAGGTTTGCTAGCGAAGTGTTCCAGCCAGAGGGCTGGATCATTGAGGTAGGGATTGAAGTTGGTGGTGGGGTGTTGGATGCCAGGGATGGGTGTCATAGCAGAGGTCGCAATGCGCAGAGTCTGGGGGGCAAGGCTGAGGCGAAATATAGTGTTGTGTGGCTGAGGGTGAGTCAGCCGTATCGGATACGAGTGTGGCTGAGTACAGGTTGTTATTTCCGATGGCAGGGAGTGGAACAATAAAAGGAGGAGCGCCGTAAGGAGCATGGTAGGTGTAAGATCAATTTTAGCTAGGGCAATGCAAAGTCAACAATATGCAGGTTCGATTTGGCTAGGGCAGTGCCAAATCAACAATAGGCAGGTAGGGTTTTAGCTCAGGCAGTGCGAAATCAACAGTAGGCAGTTTCGATTTGGCTAGGGCAGTGCAAAATCAACAGTAGGCGGGTTTGATTTGGCTAGGGCAGTGCAAAATCAACAATAGACAGGTACGGTTTTAGCTCAGGCAGTGCAAAATCAACAGTAGGCAAGTTCGATTTGGCTAGGGCAGTGCAAAATCAACAATAGGCAGGTACGGTTTTAGCTCAGGCAGTGCAAAATCAACAGTAGGCAGGTTCGATTTGGCTAGGGCAGTACACAGACCAGTAGTAGGATGCTGCCTACTTCCGGATGGTCAGGAGATGGAATACTGGTGATTGGGCCTGAAACAACTTACACAAGCTAAATAGGGCCAGATGCACTAAACCTTGTGCTATTAGGAGGTGGCATTTCTTTGGGAATAAATCTGGGTGTGCCAGTTGCATGGGGCATTAAAGAACAACTATAGCACGATTACTTTGACTTCTCTCTTCCCACCTCCCGCATGTGATGTCACCATAATTGTTTGTGTCTGAGTGATGCAAATCTGCAACACCATTTAAAAGGACCTCCTGGTGCAGTGTGCCTTGTGCTTTCTTTTTTTAACTCTGGTTATTCAGTTTTGTTGAGCATATAATACATACATAGCCATTGAAGGTACATAACCTACTCCAAATAATATGAAAAGCCTCACCGAAGGGGACCTATAATTTGCTTGGACCATCTTAATAAATCCTGCACCCAGGCCCATCCTCTCCATGACTTTAAACAATAATGACCATTCCACCAGGTCAAAAGCTTTTTCAATGTCGAGGGAGGGAAAGTGACGAGGGCCGATGTTTTGTGGACCTTTTTCTATTAGATGGGTTACTTTCGTATGTTAAGTGTTTGACGGCTTAGGATGAACCCTGACTGATGCGGGTGCATTAGAGTGGGACAGAAACCCTCTAACCGGTTGGTCAAAATATTTGTTTACAGTGAATGCTGTCCAACAGGATTCAGGTTGGTTGGAAAATGTGCTTACAGGAGAGCAGGTTAGTGCTCAGGTGTGGCAGGACAGATGCTCTGGGGTGCAGCCCAGGATAAAAGGAGGCTCGTTTTTCTTTGGATGATCAGGTTTGTAGGTAGTTTTTCTGCTCATGGAGAGCAAGTCTCTGCTCAGGTATGGGCAGGCCTGAGGTTCTTGGGCACAGTTCAGGCTAAAGGGAGTTTTTGTTTAATTATCTATAGTCATCCTTTTTGGGTAGTGGTGGCAGTTTTAGTGCCAGTGTCCTTTGGCTATTTCAGTGGACGCCATGCCGTTGTTGCTCTGGTTTGGTGGCGGTTGAAGGAGGAAGTGGAGTTTGAACTGGTGTCCAGTTTGGGAGTGGAGGTGGAGGTAGTGTTTGTCAACTGGTCATCCTTGTTAACGTTAACTTGTCATCCTTGTTAGCTTTGCCTACCAGCCGTTTGTTTGCAGTTTGTTGTGGGCACATTCTAGGACGCACAGTACTTTATGGTTTTTGCCTTTCTGGTCCTGTTCAGTTCTTAGCAGGTAGCTTGTTGTGGTCCCAACATTTCGTTGAGCAGAGGGATAGATGCTGTAAGGTGTGTGTGGTGGTGCTTGGTGAATGGAGGGAGATATGTAGTAATGTGCTGGACCATACATTATGTTATTGGAAGTTGTTGTGTGGAAGGTTCTATCGAATGCTGTGTGCTGGTTGAGTGAGCAAGTGTTCTGTGAGAGGCAGATGGTGGAAGCTGTAGCGGTGTATGGATTTGCCAGTGCCTGCGTCTGTGTATCATACACTTATACTGCTAGTGAACATCGGGATGGAATGAACACTCATGTAACTTACCTGTGGTCTCCAGCCTGGAACTTTGGGAAGAACTCATCCTCCATTATTTCACATGTAATACGTATGGATGTTGCTAAATTCAAGTAAACACCCAATAGTTGGCATGCCTACCTGGGTACAAACTCGCCAACACCAGTTTTGAAAACAAAGAATTAGTTAGCACATCTGACCTTCCTGGCAGAATCCATTTTTAGAGCTCCTAAAACTGTAAAAAAAAAATGTAACATTCCCTGTCACAGCTGTAAATCTGTCACACTCGGGGAGTGTGGGCTTGTAGAAAGCATGACTAATAATTTCTTGATTTATTGGCCACCAGCATTTCATCCATAAAGCATTGAGGACGGGATTTCCATTTTTTTTTTGTTATTACAGGTTTCTGTGACTTTTCTCCCTAAAGCCAGGCATCAGAAACTCAGAGCCCAACACTGTACTCAGAACTCAAAAGGAACCATTGTCCTGTCATCAACATGCTTCACCTCTGCGGGCTGCACCTCCTGGTCAGGTCAAATTCCCCCTCTTTGATGGTTGCATTAGGCAGAATGGGAGCCTCATTGCTCTCACCCTAACGCTTATTTTAGTTCCAAAAAGTACTTGGATTTGACACACTCCATCTCTTCTTCCATCACCCAACATAAGACTAGGTTGACACTTTGCCTTAGTTGCTGCCTCCAGCAGTGCCCTGCCCATGATATTTCGCCACATCAGCATAAAGCACCATGCCTGTAGAGTCGCATTGCACATCAATGGTATGGCTGACATCTGGATACAGCCGAGATAGCTTAACACAACTCAAAACATTTGGCAAATGACTACAATGTGTGCTGTTGTAATAGGCCTGCAACTCAAAAAAGCTTCCGTTGCTTCCCAAAGCTGCCAGTGTGGTGCTTAAACCTGATGGAATGCTGCAGAAAATACAATAATTCATCATCTGCGGTCTTTCGCATCGCAAAATAACAAGCAAGCCCAAAATGAAAATAACAAGCAAGCCCAAAATGAAAATAACAAGCAAGCCCAAAAAACGAACACCAGAGCATACCAGGTTGAACGCAAGGTATGTCTTAACTCTAAGAACTGGACTCTCTGCCCCCACCCCCAGGAACTGGCACCACACTATTTGTGTCCCTTCTACATTTGAAGCTATCTCTTTTCTGTAAGCTACTGCCTTAACCTTTCAGCAGCATGGGAAAAAGCATCCTGTGCTCTGCGTATCAATACTGAAGCAATATATCCCAGAATCTGGCAAACATGCAGTCCTACGATCATCCCTGATCCATGTTGATAGACAACTGGAGTATGAAATAAGCTCCATCTATAAGTCTTAGATATTGTTTAGACACATGCATTGTTTTCAGCGACTGGAAATGTTATGCAGCAGGTCATCACACAATGGAACATACCTTCCAGGTTAACGTGCCTTGCCCATCTATAATTACTATGGAAATCATGGTGTTTAGACTTCAGAAAAGGGGGGCAGTGCTTCACTTCTCCTGCAGCGCTTTCACGTATCCTGTTCCTGGCGCCTGCATCTGCTCTGGTGTCTTGTTAGTGGGGTTGTTGGCATCCAAACACTTTCCCGCCCTAGTGATTTTAACCGACATCATGCTGAAGATGAAGAAGCACCATATGACTTTGCCTCTTGGGCGCTGCCAGGTTCAGAAGGTTGTGCAGGTGGCGAGGAACACGCATAGCTCTCAACTCACCCGCTTTTGGCGGGTGTCACCCGCCTTGCAAAGGGCTGACTCACCCGCCAAACCTCCTGCACGCCCATTAATTCCAATGGGTGTCTCACCCGCCAAAAACAATATCAGGTGATTTCACCCGCCTTTGCGAGACAAATGGTTGATAGTTATGAACACGGAAGCTGCTGGCAGAATGCAAGGTTTACCACACCCTCACACTTTGTCCGGATAACAATAACACCAAGGCTCAGCATCATCTTGGTAACTCAGGTGTTTCAAACTGAAATATTGATCCAATAACTTTGTTTCATAACTTGCACTGTCGAGGACACACATTGAATCTTACTCTTCTGCCACTGTTTCTGCAGTCTTCCTTTATGAGGTGTTCTGTCTTTTGACTGTCTGCATCTGTATGTCTGACCTTTTTTGTTACTGTTTGCTGCCTGAGCCATGGTCAACTGTTTGGATTTCCCAACTCTTGAGTTTCCTCCTATTTCTTGCCCAGTACACCTGTGGTCCCTATTCTGATCCCTGAATCTGAAATAGTCTTCTGCTTCAACATCTGCAGTACCCTGGATCAGTGTCTTGCACCGCCCACGATAATTGGTGATACTGCCATAGGGTGTTGGGAGTTAGTAAATGGTCTCCCAGCATTGTCTAAAAACTGGTGTTGTGGGTTGTAGCTGGGCTCTTACATCACCTGTTCATCCTACAAGATGATAACAGCAACAATGAGGAACAATGGAGGGCAACCACACCCAGGATTACAGATATGTTGTAGCAGCAAGAATTTCTGCTTTTCAGGGTCATCTAGGACTTGATTCTGTTCATTGTCGCCCCCAAGCGGTGGCATTCCTGGATCTTATTTGGCACTAGGGCTTTCCTGTGGAGCTGAAACTAACTGGGAGAGGGGAGGGTTATTGGTGTGTATATGTCATGATCTGCTAGATACAAATCAAAACATGTCTGCACTGATCATTACTCTTGGATTGATGAGTGACTCATAGCCCCTTGATTTCACACCCAGTCACATCGCCACATGCACTGGAATGTAGTATACCTGTATAGTAAAGCACTGCACACATATGCTGTCATGACCCTATGGCAAGGGATACAAATGTGTACCTAAGGTCATAGATGCTGCTATCCAGCCACTCATTCATAGAGTTGTTGATACTGTCTATGATTAATCTAAAGGATGTTCCCATGGTATCATTTGTTTTAACCTACACTAAGTAGGCGTGGCCAAACTCAGTGCACACACCATCACTATAGCAGTGTTGTAGGCAAATCCACATGTGTGAACATTGTGAAGCTAAAAATAAACCACACATAAGGACACCATTTGGCCTGCTTGTGACATTCAATGCACTATACATTCTCTGGAGCGGGGATATATTGAGTGCACAGTTTGGCATCACTGTCCACTGCACAGTACCATAACATAACACATGTCAACACATAAAGGTAGGACAATGGACTTTTGCAAACGCTCCCCTGGCTGTTGGTCTGCTGTGTCTAGTCCATGGGTGCCTTTAACTGCAACTGTATGCAGCATTGCTAATGCAACCTCCTCTCCAGGTGTACTCTGGTTTTCTGTTGGCAACACTCCCCAAGTGCACTCCTCCATGAGCATGCTGGTCCACTAGTTACTCTATGGAGCACCACTTCATATTCCTCCAGCTCTTCTTCACCTCTTTGGTGGTACGTTGGACCTCGGCAAGAGTGTTGATGTTTATTGTTAGGCCAGTCCATTGTACTTTCTTGACTGCAGTACTAGCCTGCTGCCCATGCCGATTGAATACCATGCCCTCATGCTATGTCATTTAGTTGATCATTGCATCCAACTCTAGCTGGATTTTGGCTTTTTGCCCTTTGTTTCCATCTTGGCCACCGTGGTTATCCTTGGATGACATTGGATGTACCTGGACAGATCTTTTTATTTTATTTTATTTCTTATTTGTTTGGCTGAATTTCAACCTTTCAAATATTACGTACAAAATAAATGAAACAAAAAGCATATTTTCAACACAACAATTACACATACATTTACAGTTACAAAATGTAAAAGAAGAGAAAGAATACATGCAATTTTCATATAAAATGAGTTTCACTTTGGCAGAACAGCAGACACAAATTGAACTAATGCAATGTGCATTGATGTTGTACAACTGGTTACTACATAGCCCCAAATCTCTTCTTCTGATCGACAACAGAAGAGTTGTAATGAGTTCTTAACATATTTATGTTGCAGAAAGTTTAACACAGGACATCTAATTACTAAATGAGATAAAGACTCTGTCTGCTTATTGTTCTTGCAAAAACGACACCACTTTTGACTTTTTGGTACAATTCCACGTCTAGCAAGAATTTCATTAGTTGGATATAAGTTTAATCGTATTCTCAGCATTTGTGATCTAACATAGCTTGAGGGACACTTTTGCAGATATTTTTCCATTGCTCCTAAATTTTTATGACCAAATGTTAAGATAGAATAATCAGCATACTTTTTACATGAGTTTTCATGTCAATCCAATCTTGTCGATATACTGCTAACTTAGCTTTAGCTGGGTTTAGAATCAGCAGTTCTAGGGATATATTAGCATCATCCAATGCAATTAGGACACACTTGTACCAAGCATTAGGAAACTTATCTAATGAGGTCAGAAGATAGTGTGCTATGGAATTTAAAATATTTTTTGCTGATGCACCTAACAGGCATTTTCTTAAGAAGCTACACATTTTCCAAATTATCTGACAGTAGATTGAAATAGCACCTAGTTCATATCGCAAGAGTGAAATTGGTGTGCAGCCAGGTATTTTGAAGACTGACTTCCACATTTTTCTTCATATCGATCCCAATAGTTTCTTGCTTTGGGCAGTTGTGTTTCAGAGCCATAGGAAACTTTTGGAATCACTTTTTGTTTATAAAAAGTCATCACATGTTTGGTGGTAAACTTACCATATTTGCGCATCAAAATGGATGCCTGTGAGGCCAGCGTTCGGATTTTAGCATCTAGAGTCAGTTTCTCTATAGAATTTCCTAAGCTTCCTGAAAACGGCAAGCCTAGGTATTTAAAGCTATCTACAACAGTAAGATTTTGCTTGCCCAAAGACCACCTTAGATTTATAGTACGATTACTGATTTTTATTTTTTTACAGATTACCACTTGTGTCTTATCTGTGTTAATAGTCAGATTATTTTTGACACTGTAGTTATCTAAACAGTTAAGCAAGTTCTGCAATCCTCGAGGAGTTTGAGATACAAGCACCAAACCATCAGCATACAAAATCCACATTATTTTTTGAGAGCCTAACTTCGGGGCATCACTTTCGATGTCATTGAACGCATTTCCCATGTCTAGAATGAATAGGTTAAATAGATCCAACGCCAAGATGCACCCTTGCTTAACACTTCTTTCTTAATTACTTGCCACATTTGAGCTGTATTCGTATCTCTCATAATTTCTAGCATTTTTTCACCATCAGATTGCATCATATGAGCTTTGTATGCACGTATCCAGTTTTTATAGGTGGTTTTTATGTGCTTTAGTGTCTTATATCGCACACTTATTGGAAGATTTGCTGCCTCACGTTTTTCACTGCGAAATAGTGTTTTCCTATTCTTTATTTCCGGGTCATAAGTATGATTTCTTTGAACATAAACTTTTTGTTTAATATCATAGGATCCCAATGTTGTGTATGATGTCATAATAAATGGATGCACTGGAAACCTGATAAGTTTTAGAATTGTTAAATGCATCATTTAACAGATGACCTAGCTCTGGGATAGATTCTTCAGTCCATCGTACTCAATTGACACTATTATTAGCAAATAGGGTGCCCGACCCTTTCTGTTTTGTATTTGTTAATTGTCATGCTGTTGTAGACCACTGTAGACATAGCATTCTGTGATCGCTACATACTTTTCTTTCAATTGTAAACAGTTCAACTTTCGAAAATAACTCAATGTCTACATATATGCAGTCAATAATTCCTACAGAGCCTCTTTGTGACCAATTTGCTTGAGGCGGACAGTCATAAGGGCCAAACCCATTTAACATCATGTCACAACTTGAGTCAGAATTGTCCAACCCGCTTCCCACCTCCGTCTCCTCACCTGATGAACTTGATTCTGTAGAATAGCTGGAGGACTCCCGGAAGTGTGCGCAGCTGAAGAATAGAACCTTCCGCGGTGGGAAGCCACAGCGGCCCCAAGAAACTGTGGCCGCGACGGCCCCGTCATTGCAAAAAGGCATTCTTTGGGGAAAAAGCCACAGGCATAAAAAAACCCTTGTAGAATCCGGAACATCCAGGTGGAATGGAGAGTTGTACGGCTCCAAGTGGAATGGAGGGGAGAACAACGGATGAAACAACTTCCGCAGAACCGGAGTTCACTGTGCAAGTAAGTGGGCTGGAAGCAGGAGAAGGGACCAGGACTGTCCAGGTAAGGAAATAGAGTGAGCGAGAGCAAAGCGAAGGTGAGAGGGGGGTTCCCGCCGAAATGCGGGAACCGGGAAATAAAGAGAGAGAAATGCCGAACCGAAAGTACCACGAAGGGGGAGAAAAGAAAGCAGAAGGGAACAGTGGGAAGTAACCACTGAACAGGGAAAGGAGAAAAAACACAGCGTACAGCAACAAGGCAGCGAGAGACGCTAAGACGTTGCAATGTGCCGACAGTCCGACAACCCGGAAGTAAATACTTCTCGGCTGTCGACGGTCACAACCAGAACGTGAAAAAGACTAGACCTGGAACATCTAATGCCCGCTCCATCGAAACCGCCGCCATAACCTCCATGTGTTCGGGCACATGACAGTATGCCCCCGTCCGAGGGCCCCCCCCGGTTTACCCGGGTGGAGGCGATGAAATGCTCTAAGCAACCGTGGAGCGTGGATGTGTGACAAGGGTTCCCACAAATCCTCGGATCTGGGATACCCCTTCCACCCAATGAGGTACTCCAAGTGACCATTATGGTACCTGGAGTCGAACATATGGGACACCTCATATTCTTCCTGTTCACCAACAGCTTTAAGGTGTGTGTGGTTCTGTGTGGAGCGTCCAAGAGACTGAAAGAAAGGCTTGAGAAGAGATGCGTGAAAGACTGGGTGAAAACGTTTCAAATTAGGAGGAAGGTGAAGTTTGTACGAAACAGGGTTGATCTTGGCGAGAATAGAAAAAGGACCGATATATCTGGGGGACAGTTTGGATGGATGGGCCCATCGGGATAGGTACTTGGTAGAGAGCCAGACTTTAGACCCCACCTTCCAGTCAGGGCCAAGCTGGCGATGTGAATCGGCTTGTCTCTTGTTGTACTGTGCAGAATCTTCGCGGCTAGTTGAAGCGCTGACATGGGCTTCTCGAATGGCATGCAAACCCGCCTCGACTGCTGGAATGGTTGTCCGACTAACCAATCCTGGTTGAAAGCCTTTAGGATGTAGACCATAAGTACAGTAAAATGGAGACATCTTGGTGGCCGAATGTCTGGTATTGTTGTAGGCAAATTCTGCTGTGGGAATAAGTGATGCCCAGTTATCTTGTTGGTGATTACAAAAACAGCGGAGATATTGTTCCAACGTAGCGTTGACCCTTTCCGTCTGGCCGTTAGTCTGTGGGTGATATCCAGACGAAAGAGCTCTTTCCATGCTCAAGTGTTGGCAAAATGCTGCCCAGAATCTCGAGGTATACTGAGTTCCCGATCCGAGATTATCTTGTCTGGGATACCGTGTAGGCGAAAAATATCCCGGAGAAAGACCTGAGACATCTCCTCTGCGGATGGTAACTTAGGTAGCGGTGAAAAATGGGTCATCTTAGTAAAAAAAAGTTATTCGTCATCATGGTGCATGTACTTGACGCAGATGGGGGTAGGTCAATGATAAAGTCGGTGGTAATTACTCCCCAAGGACGAGTGGGAATTGCTGGCTGTTCCACGAGACCAATGGGTTTGCCTGTCTGGCACTTCGCCTTGGCACATACCGGGCATCTCCTGACATACTCAGCAATCCGGCTTCCCATCTGTGGTCAAAAATAATAGTGTCCGACTAGGTCCTGTGTACCCTTCACTCCTCGGTGACCTGCGATGAGACTGTCGTGACACCAATGAATAGCCTTGAGTCTGAGATCTTCCGTGGGGAGATAGAGTTGTTGATTCTTGAACTAGAGTCCATCCCTTTGAGTGAAACCCTGCAGAGACTGAGGAGGCATTTGTATAGATGCTTCTTTAATGAGCATGAAATGAGTCCACAACAGAAATTTGGCGAGGTTTGGGAAACATAAGCTCACGACTTGAAGTGATGGCCTCTCCAGTGTCTTTCCAGGATAAAGCGTCAGCCAAGATGTTTTGACTTCCAGGGTGGTAGGTGATGCGAAAATCATACTGTGCGAAAAAATGCGCCCATCGGGCCTGGCGTGAATTTACACACTCCATGGATTCTAGGATCTTTAGATTTTTGTGATCTGTACGGATGGTAAAAGGTTTATCTCCGCCTTGGAGTACATGCCTTCAGGTTTCGCATGCTTGCTTCATCGCTATAATTTTCTCTCAAGAACCGAATAGTTTCTTTGGCTGGAAGTTAGTGTTTTAGAAAGATATGCAATGGGATGTTCAACCCCATCAAATGACTGGAGCAGTACCGCCCCAATGGCAGCAGCTGACGCGTCAGTTCTGACAAAAAATGGCAAGGATTGATTGGGGTGTTTGAGTATCGGGGCTGAGCAGAAAAGGCCCTTGAGGTATTCAAAGCTCCTTTCAGCCTCAGGAGTCCAATGGAATGGAAGTGTGCCCTTCTTTAAGAGAGAGTTGATGGGGAGAACCTCGTTAGAGAAGTTCTGAATGAAACGGCGATAATAATTAGCCAATCCCAGAAATCGCTGGACCTCCTTCACAGAGGAGGGCCTGGGCCAGTCCAGAATAGCCGATACCTTCTGCTTATCCATGGACACCCCTTCCGGGGATAGCACAAATCCCAGATAAGGTATCGAGGTAACCCCAAACACGCATTTTTCTAGTTTGACCAATAGATGGTTGACTTGAAGCCGGTGCAGGACTTCCAAGACATGTTGAGTGTGATGTCTTGGTTCCTTAGAAAAAAACAGAATATCATCCAGATAGATGATGACAGTCATGAACATGAGATCAGAGAACAAACGGTCCATAAATCTCTGAAACACCGCAGGCGCATTCACTAACCCAAACGGCATCACTCGGTACTCGTAGAGGCCGAATGGGGTGCGAAATGTGGTCTTCCATTCGTCCCCTTCTCGAATGCGCAAGAGATGGTAGGTACTGCGTAGGTCGAGTTTGGTGATGGCTTCCAAGATATCGGAAATTAGTGGCATCGAGTATCTGTCCCAGATTGTGACCTTGTTCAAACCCCGGAAATCGATACATGGCCTGAGTTCCAATGAATCCCTCTTTGGGATGAAGAAGAGGGGAGCCCCTGTGGGTGACTTGGAGGGTTGAACCAGGCCGTTTTTGAGATTATTGTCCAGATATTGCCGAAGTGCTTGCCTTTCTACCAGAGAGAGAGAAAACATCCGTCCAAAGGGTACCAGTGCCCCAGGTGTCAGCTCTATTGCGCAATCCTATGGTCTATGTGGGTGTAGTTCCATTGTGGTTTGTTCAGAAAATACGTTCTGATAAGGGTGATATTCCGCAAGTAAGGCATGAATACCCACCAAATGATTCCCGGTAGGGATCGCAGCCTGGACCCGAACTGGACAAGTCTGTAGACTGCAATGATCTCTTCAGAATTCAGACTCGAATGCCAGCTGATTTTTTGCCCAGTCAATGTGAGGATTGTGTCGACGAAGCCATCAGATTTCCAGAATGATTGGGAAATTGCCGGCCCTGATAATGTCAAAGGTTATGATTTCTGAATGATGAGAGATCTTGAGATTTCTTCCGTGAGTTTAGTGATCGGTCCAGATGACAACGGAGTTCCATCTACCCCTTCAACCTTTTGGCTCTCCGGTTTTCCGATTCTTTTTTTTCCCATCTTGAGTGCCCAGTGCGTATCGACGAAATTCCCTGCTGCGCCGCAGTCTAACAAGGCCAAAGTATCCGACCATACACCATTGATAAGCAGCTGTACAGTGAGCACCATAAATCTAGAGTCCTCTGTCTCTGGGATCTTGGAGGCTGAAACTGTTAGTGAAACATAGGGACTGGAAAGGTATCCTCGGGAATTCGTCCCTTTTAATTCCGAGGATATTCGTTTCCCGGCCGGCGGCCAGCAAATTCCACACAATCTTGGATAGAGTGTTTTTCAGAAGCACAATATGCGCATAAGCCCTACTCTTTACAGCGTTGTTGTTGTTCTACAGTGAGGGGACCCCAGACGACCCCGATTTGCATGGGTTCTTCCTTGGGAAGTGAGGATGGAGTAGGAAGAGCCGGTAGGGAAGAGCCGGCAAAATACGATCGACTCCTGAACTTGCGGCGTTCGTTCCTTCTTTCTGATAGGCGGTGTTCGATCTGAAGGACTGCAGAGAGTAGTTCCGCAAATGAGGAAGGCTGTGGCATTCGGACTAATTCATTCTTTATGTACTCCTTCAATCCTCTCCGGAAGATCGCATACTGTGCCTGTTCAGGCCAGCCAGCCTGAGCAGCCAATGACTTGAAGTTCGAGATGTACGTTAGGACATCCATGGAACCTTGATGTGCAACCAAGAGGTCTTCGCATGCTGAAAATGTGGTCTCTGGTCGTTCGAAAGTCTGATTTATAAGGGCACACAAACCCTCATAGTCTTGTAATGCAGGATCCTCCCCCGTGACTAGAGGAGTGACCCAGGACAATGCATTACCCGACATGTATGAGATCATAAACCCTACCCTGGCCTTACTGGTGGCAAAAAGAGTAGGTCGGTATGTGAAATACAGTTTGCACGCATCTAAAAACTCCTTTACTTTTCTCGAGGCTCCATCAGACTTCCCTGAGGAGAGCGGCATAGGGGGTAACTCTGGCCCAGGTGGATTATCTCTTGCAGTCATCATCTGCTTAAGGACCACATTCTCCGCCTTTAGAGTTTGGTCTTCTTGGGATATTTGTTGTAGGGTTTTATTTTCAACCTTCAGAGTTTGCACCTCTTGAGAAAGCTTCTGTATAGCCCCCACTAACTCTTGGATCTGCTCCGGTGTAGCCATAGTCCTTTGGCGTTGCAATCTGTCACAACTTGAGTCAGAATCGTCCAACCCGCTTCCCACCTCCGTCTCCTCACCTGATGAACTTGATTGTGTAGAATAGCTGGAGGACTCCCGGTAGGTGTGCGCAGCTGAAGAAAAGAACCTTCCACGGTGGGAAGCCACATGGCCCCAAGAAACTGTGGCCGCGGCGGCCCTGTCACCGCAAAAAGGCATTCTTTGGGGAAAAAGCCACAGGCATAAAAAAACCCTCGTAGAATCCGGAACGTCCAGGTGGAATGGAGAGTTGTACGGCTCCAAGTGGAATGGAGAGGAGAACAACGAATGAAGCAACTTCCGCAGAACCGGAGTTCACTGTGCAAGTAAGTGGGCTGGAAGCAGGAGAAGGGACCAGGACTGTCCAGGTAAGGAAATAGAGTGAGCGAGAGCAAAGCGAAGGTGAGAGGGGGGTACTCCATGCGTTCGGGCGCATGACACATCATTAAGCCTCGTGATTTCATCAAGTGATCCCAAGGAATTCTTCTAGTCTGCTCAGATGTCTTGGTGTGATCGAGACAGTGTAGATTTAAATCTCCAGCTATTATCGTGTGAGCAATCTTAGGAACAGAAGCAATACAGTCTAACATGGTTGACACATTATTAACACATTCCTGACTTTCAATCCCTGCCGGATTCCAGTATAGGTTGACTAGAGCATATAAGATGGTACCAATGGAGACAATTGTCAATTGAGAATAGGGATTCGGAGAGTACATGTGGATTATTGATATATTTGCACTGATTTTTGTGCATGTAATGAGGCCAGCCACTGGGCGTCCTCTGGTACCCTTTAAAGCGGGGGTAAGATGTATTTCATGATCATTCCACAATAATGAATCTGTAATCCATGTCTCCTGTAACATGACTATACTATATTTTAATAGTTTGCAGTTTTTGTTGTTGATTAGGTGACAGAAGCCACAAGTATTCCAGGAGACTAAAGAGATTACTGCACTCTCACCCCTATGCACTAGTTAACTTCTGGACTTCACACAATTACATGAGCAATTCTGGATTGTGCGACTCCTTGTTTCCTGACCACTATTATTTAGACACCATGACACAGTTTTTTTACCCACCTCTTTCGTTAGTGGAGTCCGATTCACAATTTCTTGTGGACCAGATAGCACAATAAAACCCATTTGGAACAGTTCATCTTTAGACTGCCATATAAGATTTCTGACCGCTCTGAAACTAAACCTTAATCTCACCGTACTTAAAAAATGTGTATTAATGTATTAATGAACTCTACTTGTTCAATATCTGAGCTATTAATATCATCAAGCAACGCGACATCTGAGAATAATTCCATGATGCTATGACGATTTAAATCATATTGTGGATAAGGGTCTGGCCGACATCCAAGAATTAGAGATGTTAGATTTTTATAGTTTACATTTGTTTGTTTCAGATTCTTTGAGATAGGGGAACTTTTGGTAAGCTTTACAGATGACACTTTTTCACTCTATTTCTTAGATTCTTTTGGCAGCAAGGTTTGTAAAATGCGGGCTATTTCCACACCAGGACTCTCAGATTGAGATATAGGTCTGTTTTGACCAAAATTGCTACAATCTCGAGCGTCAGTAGGCACATTGGAGTTCACAGATGTCTTATTACAAGGTGGATTTTTAATGGAGCTGTGTATCTTCCTTGGTTCAATCACAGATTGTCCTGAAGTTACAGATATAGGATTCTGTCCATTACATACATTTGTTGTACCTTCATTTGAGAAGAGATGTCTAGATTCTGAATGGCCCCCATTGGAGATAACAGGCACCTTTAAATCTCTTCGATTAGAGAATTGAGACATTTATGCATCAACTTCTCTTCTTATCTCCTTGCGACGTAAGTTGTTTTCTTTTTGTTCTTCACACTACAGAGGGGCTGAGAATGGATGGATTTGGCATCTGAATCAATTGATTTAGGTTTGGTGGCGTGAGTATGTAGTTGAACAGCTTTAACTAAGTCTTCTAGGGGCTCGTAAGGAGCAGCCACTTGTTCCGGAATTCCTAAGACACTTAGCATTAATTTTCACGCTTGTGCCAGCAGCATGTATTTTTTGGAGACAGCATTCGATGCTATTTGACAGGTGGTGACTGGACCCTTAATGATCTTAATAAATTGTTTGGAGGCATCTGTCATGGGTTGTTTCCCCCTTTGATGTTTTTAGTTTTCTTTACCATTTTGCTAGACCCTTTTTTAGGCTATGTTGTTTTTCCACATGATCTGCTTTAGAAAAAATGGTGTATGCAGTTTTTGCATTTATTGCTTTCGTTTTTAATTAATTACAACTTTCATCTAACACCACATCCTCTATTTGGGTTTTCTGAAGTTGGTCGTTAATGATGTTAGGGAAGCATGGTAGCGAAGGTGCTGCCTGTAAATTAGTAGTGTTCAAACATTCTATAAGATTTTTTATAGGCAAAGAGGCCGTATCGACACACTTCATGTTACCCAGTTTTCTACATGGGTTGGTTGGCAATGCACATCTTGAAGGAGGTATTACATCGTGGGTTGTCTGCCAAGCCATTATAGAATTAATTTGGCTACTTTGTGCATTCAGCTTATCATTCAGGGTATCAAATAGTTTAATTATAGTATTCATAGTTGTTTGCATAGCTTCAAAAGTCACAGCTGCCAATTTAGTCATACCATCATTTACGTGTTGCATCTGATTGCCTTTTTGCTGGCGTGAGGTAGGTGCCAGGAATGAGGATACTACACTTCGGTTTCGATGAGTAATTTCTGATATATTCGGCGAAAAGTATAGTTTTTCCATTATTGCTCGATTAGAGGACTCTAAGTTTGATGCATTTAAGTCAATGATTACACTAGCATCAACACTTGGTGACTGTGCCTAGAGTTATCGGTGTTAATAGGAATCAGAGATTCAACTCTTAAGACAGTACTGCCAGACAGAGAAATGTTACATGCAGTTAATTCAATTACATCTTGTTCATCAGGTACTACATAGGGAATCACTATCTCATTTGTACCAGTATTTGTAGAAGTGCCTTGTTATCCGGCAGTATTTATAATTAGCTCAATGGGCACTGTAGGCGAGTGAAACGTTCTGATACCAGTGGAATGACAGTCAATATCAAAGTTCTACCTCGCTTTTTGCTGTACGAGCGAGCTCTAGGCATTGAACAAGCTGGCAATGTCTTTGTTAAGTTCTTCGCAGCATTTCCAGCATTTTCTGTGTCTGAGACAGTCCGCCATGCAATCTCTGGAGGCAGCATCTTGGTTCTCAAAGTATACAAATTGTGCATGCTTTAAAGCTCCAATCACTTAGTTTGAAAACAGAAATCAGAGATCAATGACTCACGCCACACTACAAACGTGACTCTGCTTCTCAGGATATCAGGGCTTAATTACTTGCCACCTTTCAGCAAGGTATTCGAGCCTAAAGCCAGTTGGAAACCGCAAGCCAGAAAGGGGGAGGCAGTAGCACTATGGATATACGCGCACTCGGAAAGCATTGCGGCCCTGCAACGCCACAGCGAAGCGGCAAAGCAGTGCTTTCCAGGTGCTTTGTGCTTGGTGCGCTTGCGCTGGTGCGTGACTGTCTCCTTTTGTAGGTTGAATAAATAGGTATAAGTATAATGACTCAGTATATAGTCACTTAGTCCCAGAGGAATTAGCTTTAGGTTGTTTTAGGTGGTTTAGAGTAGATAGGTAATATACCCAAATCGCTTCCACAGGTTGGGAAACAGCGTCCAAGCAGCAGCAGAATCCGGTGCAAAGCGGTGCTTTCCAGGTGCTTTGCGCTCGGTGCGCACACGCTGGTGCGCGCGACTGCCTCCTTTTGTAGGTTGAATCAGAAAAGGGGCGGAGCAATAGCTTGTACGATGCAAGTAATCCAAATCGCTTCCACAGGTTGGAAAAAAAGCATCCACGGAGCAGCAGAATCCGGTGCAAAGCGGTGCTTTCCAGGTACTTTGTGCTCGGTGCTGGACAGATCCTGCAGCCTTCTAAAGGAATCATCTGATGTGAAAAGCTTGTTGGAAGATATTTCCGTTGTGTGTGTGTTTTTGAAACTAATTGCACAACATGGTTCTGCATCTGCAGTTGCACTTGAAATGTGAGAAAATTACAGAAGTACAAGAAACATGAACATCAGGTCACATGAGGCAAGAAATATGCCCTTTTTTAAACATCTTTGGGGTGACGACTCGAGCTATCTTGCACATGTTGCATGTCCCAGGCTTTTCTTTGTGAATTTCTGCTTTGCATTGAAATGCCTGGTGGTGGATATGCATCTTTGCACAATCGCACATCTCATTGAGATGACATGTTTTGGGGAATCGGCCCCAATGCCGTTTGGTAGCTCAATGCCCTTCAAAGGCAAATCACTCTGGTGTCTGAATATCAGGAAAGCAAAGAACCCGGGCAAACAGTAACAAGGCTTACACACCGTGTTCATCCACCCTGCTAAAACTGTTGTTCCTTCCACTGCCTGTATAATTAGAGTTGGAATGATGACTTGATAAACAAAGAATTACTACAAACACCAATAAAAATGCTCTTAATTAAGAATTTACACCTCCAAAGAAACACTGATTAACTTATGTTTTCTAAATGTCCCTTATCTGTAACCTCCATCGCAAACAATCAATTTCTATCAATTCCTTTAAACAAATATACAATTGGCCAAACCTATCGTAATTTTCAAGAGGGGTATGTCCCTTGAATCATCCAATACACCAAAGCAGTAATTTTACAATATCTAACACCGAACACAACCTGGCATGTGTCTTCCTGGACTACATCCTTTTACTTTCAAATTATGTTAGTGGTTGTTTTTTATTGTTAATGTACATCTTTTTGATTGGTTGTACTTCCTGCATAAAGCTATTGGGGTGGGAACTTTTGTTTTAGAAAATGTTAATATATTCTTTTTTAATCAATATGGGTTTGACCATTTAAAAAACAAACATTTCAGTTTGCATGCTTCAACTTTCACTAAACAACATAAAGCAATATGTATGGCTTAAAGAATTGTGATGAGGAAGCAAAGTTAGGCCTAATTGTGATTGCTGTAAGTAATCAAATCTTTACCCCCACCTCTCTTTCTTCTTCATCACAGTCCTATTCTCTGTAGATTTAGCCGCCACACAACTACTTGCCAGCATCAAACAACTTCACCTCCTAAATCACTATCAGTTAGGGTTGCGCCCCAAGTATAGTATGAAGTTAGACACCATCCATGTGGTGGATGATTCTCTCCAAATAATGGACATGGGAGACTCATGCCTCCTCATCCTCCCTGACCACTTGGCTGCATTCAACACCGTCAGTCACTTCATCCTCCGCTCCCATCTTGCCGACAAGATGGATTTCTCTGGCAAAGTCCTTAATTGGTTTGCCTCCTTCCTCTTGGGCAGACTCCAGGCCATCTAGATGAACATTTTGCTTTCTAACTGACTCCAGGTCTCATAGCAATCCTTTTGAACCTTTACATGGAGACTCTGGGCCCTCTCCTCAAAGATCCCAATATAGTCCTCTATCAATATGTCAATGATACTCAGTTGTACATGAGAGTAAATATTATGCAGGACATTATTTGTCTCCACGATTACCTAGCCATCACACAGTTGTTGATGTCGACTGTCTACCTAAAACTAAACCTATCCAAAACTGAATGTGTCCTTATCAGTCCACCTGTTAAAAAAACAACTTGTCAAGCAATCTTTCAATGATATGCGCCTCGAAGGATTTGACCAACAGCTATCAGACCCAGCAAAATCCTTATGCTTCACCATTGACAGTAACCAAGCTCCTTTTATCTAGTGACACACTTTGTTATTTTTATTCTTATTCAAAATCTTAGTCTAATTGGATGAAATAGGGTGCAGGGGAGAAAAACAACCCTGACACTAAGTTGTGTTTAGAAAAAGAAGAACAGCAGATGTCCACAATCTTGTAGAACACTACTGTCCCCCGCACACCTGTTTGTTTTGGAAACCAACCAATATTTAGCTTATTCTGTTCCTTTTTTTGTGTAGAAAAGAAAGAAACAGCCAACATTGTTTTTTTTCTAAATAAAAAAGAGTGTATTATATATTTAGTGTTCTCACTTTTTCTCTCTCATTTTTCAAAATGAAGATGCGTACAGTTTGTTGGCAATCTTTCAAATAATTAGAAGTTTCAAACAAAATATACTTTTTTTTGCAATTTCTTACAAGTCCAGAATAGCATTGATCATAAATATATTTGATACATATGAAAATGATTTCTTCGCTTCTATTATTTTGCTCTACGTGTTTCAGGAAATAGTTCTTCCCTTCCTTCATTCATTCAATGCATGTGTAATGTACATACTCTACATGTTAGTGTACATTTTGTATACAAGCAATAGATTCATTCTGAGTGTGAGTAATGTACAAACTTTAAAAGTCCTTGTACATTTTTTTATAGAATGTACATTCGTTCAAACTGTGATGTGCATTTTCAATATGTACAAGTAGCGTATATAACCTTTACAGAATTGTACTTGAATTAATGTGCACAAACTGTGCAAAGAAGCATATGAGTTTTGCAGTTTGTAGATTATGATAATTTAAACCTGAAAACTGAAATAAAGTTCAACTCTCACTTTCATGTGAGTTTTCAGATTACAATTGCATAATGTACAAACTGTAAAAATCCAATGCCTTTTTGCACAGTTTTTGCACATTGATTACATCTGAAAACTCACATTAAAGTCAGTCCTGACTTTCATGTCAGTTTTCCAATGATGCAATGACATAATGTATGAACTATGAATCACATACATTCTTAACGCAGTTTTTTTAAAAGATGAACATTAATTCTGGGCCAGCACCAAATTTAGATGAAGCATGTCTCCTAAGAGCACATGTGGTAGGAATCAATTTCTTAGGAGCACATTTAATAGCAGTGTATGTCATAGGAACACTTGTTCAGGTTGTGTGTATTGTAACAGTGTGTTGTAGGACCATGTATACAAGGAGCACATTTTGTAGAAGTGTGTTCTAAGAGGGTGTTGCAGGAGCACGTGCCATAGGAGCACATGTCATAGCACATGTCGGAGTCTGGGTTGTAGGAGATGCTGTACTAAGAGCTTTTCGTAAGAGTGCATGTCATAAGAGTGTGTGCCATGGGAGCACAAATCATAGGTGGGTGTTTTTTGGCTGTATGGGATTTATCTTTTGTAACAACTGTTATGGTTTCTGACCCGCAGTGCTTCACCTAGAATGAAGACATGCTGGAAGAGACCATCCCCTAACAGAGGGAGAGATAGAGAGCCAATTTGCATTGAGGCAGGGTAGAAGAGAATCCTACAGAGCCAAAGAAGGGTGGGAACCTCCTCCTGGAAGGTGCAACACAAAGAGGAAGAGTGTACATCCAGCATGGTGAAAGGAACTGCAACTAATCATGCAGTACGCTTGCAGCACCATCGGTCCAGGTGCTGGATGCAATAGCCCCAGAGAAGCAACTCAGAGCACCCGCCACTGGGGAAGCAAAGAACCACCATATTGGAATGCCGGCAATGGAGTCCTGCAGAAAGCCCAATGTAGGAGAGGGTAAGCTCCGCCCCATACATGACACCTGAAGAGAACAGAAGAGGTGGCGCCATAGCAGCCAAACTCCCCATTTCTCCCAAGGAGCACATCCTAAGGAACAGACTTTCATGGTGGCTCTAGAGAATTAGGAGAGGGGAGAAGAGGCCCAAAGAAAACCAAATGCCGGGTGTGAGACTCGAGACCCCAAGATGGGGTACAAGAAATGAAACAACAAGGCAGGGTGAGAGACTAGAGACCCCAAGGCGGGACGAGAGAAACCAAACCCCAAGGCTGGGTGAGAGACCAGAGACTGCAAGGCAGCGTAACAGGGGTGGACAGGGAACCAAAACACATTTTCAGCTAGACCAACCTTTTTCCTATGAGTAAATGTGGAAATAAAATAAGTTACCACACAAAGAGGCCAGGGAGCAGAGGCCTATGGGAAATCTCCAGGGTTCCATGTAGGCCAATCCACAGGGTAAAACAAATGAACCCCAAAGGCAGGGTGAGAGACCAGAGACTACAAGGAGGGGCAGGAGAACCCAACTCCCAAAGCAGGGTGAGAGACCTGATGCACCAAGATGGAGTAAAAGGAACCAACCCCCAAGGTGGGGTGAGAGACCAGATCCCCCAAGGCTGGTCGAAAGAAACAAAACCCCAAGGCAGGTTGGGAGACCCACGACCCCAGGGCAGGATGAGAGAAAATAAGCCAAGAACTGCCTAGTGGTAGAGAATGCCAGGATCTTTCTTGGAAGAAAACCTAGCAAGAGAACAGTCTGAGTGGTAAAACATGGGTCTGACGTCTCCACCTGAGAACAAAGACAAGAGATTTTCATTTTACTGTATTAAACAGCATAGACAAGAGAAGATTGGAGAGTGATTCAGCCTACTGGCTCAGATTGTACACAGGGCTGGAGAGCCTCTATTGGGGAAAACACAAAAGGGTGTGGGTCAGAAGCCAGGCACCAATCCTTTGCTCAGGACTAAGGCCCAACTGTACCTTCATTAAATGTATGTGTTCGTTTTGCAGTGGTTGGGATAGAGCTCAGGTAAGATTAGGATTGTGGACAGAGGATTTTCCTGTTTTTAACGGGCATCTCGATGAACATCCTTTAATATTTTTCTTTATAGAACAGGGGCCAAGAATCTTAGAGTTAGGAACAGTATATGTTTTTTGTGGTTGTGATTTTTGTGTGCTTAAGAATAAAGAGATGTTAAACCACAATTCCGCCTTGTTTGTCTCCTGATTCGGATCTACCACAGGAAGTGTACAATCTAAGCACATGGAGAGTTGTCAGCTAGCTTAACCTGTTCTCTGTCTGGGTTCTCATCTAAGACAAGTTACTATTTTAACAATTACATTTTAGATGTAGTATTAAAGGTCCTGCATGAAACTCCAATGTATGACTCATATTACCTTGTACTCCCTGGATCTCTCTTCCATTTGCTGCATGATATGCGGCTAGAAACCCCAGGACACTTGGCACCCTGGGCACAGGCCTTTCTACATCTTCCTGGAGTAGAGTGACTGCAGCTCATTGTGTTCCAGAAAGTCAGAAAGTGACCTGTCTTCCTACAGATATCTTGCTCCTACAGATCAGCCATTTTGCATATTGTTCCCCAGCTTCTTACAGCAGGACAGATCTATTTATTGATGAAGATTCATTTTGAACATAACAGTTTCCATTAAAGCGGACAATGATGCAAATTATTCTTTTTTTTTTAGATTGTGGTTATTTGTCACTGAAAACATGCCCTATGCACAGAAAATTTGAAATCAAACAAAATATAATGTGATTATATAAAAGGCCAAATTCATGAAATTATCACAAAAGTAATATTTCAACATTAGTTGTGTAATTGTTCACAAGGCTTCTTGTAGAAAACATTGCATAGATTTACTAACAAACGTGTTACACAGTGCTCTTAAAAAGATTAGTGCTGTTCTGCAGTATGTACACTTAAACACCATTAATGTTAGCGTTATACATTTCTTCATAGATCATAGTAGCAAGGATAAAATACAAAACTGCAGTAGTGTTCCAGGTGGGGTCTTATTACAAAAACATCTTGCAGAGTCAAGTGGACTCCACACATCTGTAAGGGTGACAAAATGACTTCTACTCTGCAGGAATACAAGAAGGAGTAGTTTTTAAAATCCTTCTGGCAACCCCACACTTCTACAAACCAACAGTGATCCCTCCTAATGGTAAAATAGACACAAATAAGAGATATACCTCCTTTGCCTGTTGTGGAAACCTGGGCTGATGGAAGGCTACACTCTCAGAAGGGGTGTGAATGTGAGGCAGCAGCAACCCAAACAGTAATAGCATAACAGTTCCAAAATAAAATACTGTCCAATCAAGTTATTTAATATATATATACTATATACAATTCAATTGCACAATCAACTATGAAAAATACTTCAAGAAACCCACACCAGTAAAAGAAGACGCAGAACAGGAATGTGTGAGGATTCTGGATACTTTGTCAGTGGGTTAAACAAGCAAGACATTAATTAATATTCTATATTGTGTTTAATACCAGAGACCAGTCTCTAAGAGCAGGACCAGGATTCAAACCTGTTTTGCTCTGCATTGTCTTGTCTGCAAGACAATGGGCCTCCTCACGACTTTGGCGGTAACCCTTAAATCCGGCGGTAGCGCTATTACTGCCGGATTTAAGGGTCCGCCAAATCAGGACTTCGGCGGATTTCGCCCCAGCTCTGGGGGGAAATCCACCGAAAATTCGCGCTCATACCGCCGGCGGGACTGGGGCATTCCCGAATGGGCTCAATGGGGAATGGGGATTAACATTACCGCTGAACTCGTGATCCGGCGCTATTAGCGCCGGGGAGTTCGGCGGTAGGGCAGATAGCGCCGGCGCTAATAGCACCGGCGTTACTGCCCAAGTCGTGATGAGGCCTAATGTGTTGCCCCTGAGCTGCCGGCACCGTTATCACTCTACCACCACATTATGAGTTCTACTCGCGGGGCCGCCCTGCACGCCTGGTCAGACCAGACGTGCAGAGCGGCACCCGCTAACAGAACAGGCGACTAACAACGGTCCTGTTATTAACGGGACCAATTTTAGCATCCTCCCCATTCTCATTGAGCCCTATGAGGGCTCAAATGGGAATGGGGATGTACCGCGACTGGGTCCCGCGAATGGGAATTACCGGGCCCGCAAAGGGCGGAGAGGCCCAGTAATTCCCATTTTTCGGGAACCGGACCCAGGCCCGAGTTTGGGGGTAGCCATGCCGGTAAAAACAGCATGGCTGCCTCCAAACTCATAGGGCCTCATTCCGAGTAGGGCGGTAAGGGTTAACGGTCACTGGTAACGGGACCGGTGCCGTTAAACCCTTACCGCCCTACTACGAGTTCCCTTTGCGGGTCCTTCCTTAACGCCTGCTTTTGGCAGGCGTTAAGCATGGGACCCGCAAAGGGGCTCCGGGGTCAATAACGGTACTGTAATTTACGGTACAGTTATTGTCACCTTCCCCCTTCCCATTGGGCCCTATGGGGGCTCAAATGGGAATGGGGAATGGCCCTGGTGAATGGGGAATTACCGGTCCCTCCGACCTAGGAATGGACCGGTAATTACTCCATTCACCAGGCCGGAGTTTGGACGAGTTCGGAGGGAGCCATGCCGCAAATAGCGGCGTGGTTACCTCCAAACTTGGAATGAGGCCCATAATGAGGCCCAATATGTCTTGCTGGAAAAGGTGCTAAAGTGACTGAACCATTTCCTAGGCCACCAAATGGTGCACCCGGGGCTCAGTGTCACATGAATTTACCTTATTGGAATGTAAGGCAGTTGAAAGGTATTGAACCAAGCTTTGGGGTGCTGAAGATGCAGATCCAACCAAGTTTGAGTATGGCAAGTCTTACTGGTTCACGCGTCATGCTGGCGTTAATTCCTTTGGAAGCAGGTTCTTTGTACTATTCAGATGCAGTGTTCGAGCAATGCAGTTGGGATTGCTCACAAGAATCAAGATGAAACTTGAGTCGGTCCAAGATATTTTGTAACCACTGGATTGGATCGACAAATAATGGATTTTCCATCAAATTAAGTCAAAGGGCTTCATTACGAGGCTTGCGCACCCGTAATGAAGGGTGCCGGTACGGGACCGGCACCCTTCATTACGAGATGTGCAATTACAAGGTTCCCTTTGCGGAACCCTGTAAGGACGCCTGGTAAAACCAGGCATCCTTTCCGGGTCCCGCGAGGGGAAGAGAGAGGTAATAACGGGCCATTTGTAATGAGCCCGTTATTACCTCCCTCCCCATTCCCATTGAGCCCTATGGGGGCTCAAATGGCAATGGGGATGGGTTCCTGCAAGGAGGAATTACTGGGTCCTCCTATGTCGGAATGACCCGGTAAATCCTCATTTCAGGAACCCGGTATTGGAGCCCGGTATGGAGGCAGCCATGGTGCTAATAGCACCATGGCTGCCTCCATACTCATAATGAGGACCAAAGTCTGTCACAATAGCAAGCTGATTGTTCAGACCAAAGACGAGATGTGTTCTGCTTGGTGTAATGCCAGTCGTTTCAATGGATGCAAAACTGTGGAGGTTGGAAGTTTGAGAGAGTGCCAAAAGCAGCAACAGTGGGTCCCTTTGGTTTGAGTGTGGGGGACAAGATTTAAATTCAGTTCAATCTGTTTAATACAATGAGAACAGGGATCCTGGCTGTTCTAGCTCTCAGGGTGCTGTGAGGCCCACTGCAGGGGGGCTCTACGACAAGTCTGTCTCAGCCTCTAATCTCACACCTTAGGGTTATTTTCAAGCAGAGTGGTAGGCCTTAGACATCAGCAATAGTCACCCCCAATGTGCCTTGGGTGTGGGTAGGGAGAATAGCCTGCCTCTGCCTTGGGACACTCATTTTTCACCTCAATGGCTGAGGGCTCTGGAAATATCATCTCTCACCAAATAGGTTCATATGAATTCTTCCTTAAGTCCTGGACATGACAGATGTTCAAAATGAATTTAAGAAGTTGTGTTAGACTCACTCTTTTACATGCAAAATGCTACATGTGACTAAAGGAAATGAAGCCTGCTTTAAGGGGTGCTATTCCTGTCCTTGCGCTAAGTGCCCCTTGACTTCTAATATTTTACCAATAGTTCCTTGTTCTGCAGGAAGTGGAGGGGACGTTAAAGACTGAAAAGCCCAAAGAAAAAGAATAACCCTTCTTTTAATCCATCTGGGTTCTCTGGCTTCTCCTAACTCCACCCTTTTGTTTACTTGCAGCTTCAGAGGCTCTCTGGTGAGCAGCCCTCCTAGTGTGAGGCAGGCATTTGTTTTGTATATGGCTCTTTGAAGGCAGGCTCACAGTGTGTCTGCAGCTGGGCAAACTGCATGGCCCTTCATAGCTGTTTAAGTTCACTGGGATGAAACTGGTATGCTACAAATCAAATGTGACTTCAATAATTATGTGAAGTCCACCAACATGTCAAAATAGGTATTGCTCATATTTTTAGATTATCCTGCCACCAGGGGGATAGTCTATCATAATTATATTGTATTTGGAACAGAACATCTGTCAAACAGGGGACCTGCTTAGTGCCATGAGAGACTAGGGGCTGCAGAACAGTCTACTGAAGCAGTACGGCCAGGTGTATGTGCTTTGCCATGGAGTTTGCTGAAAGGGGGGGGGTCTGGATAGCAGACCATAATTTCTTTAGATGGATTATCAGCATTGTTGTGACATGAATAAATATCATAAAAAGCTAGGGCTTTTACACACTCTCTAGATGGCAATCATTCACAGTCACTGACAGTAACAGGAGACAATTAAAACACATCTTTATCAGCAGCGCACAAGAAGAATGGTTCTGTACACAATAGAGGTAACCTTCTCCAATTACCTTACTTTCACAGGAAAGTAAGTTCTATTTGAAGATTTTAAAAGTTGTCTCCCCTCTGTTTTAGCATCCACTTTGCAGGACAAACTGTGGCAGATCAGATATGGGAAGTTCAACTGAAGGCTGCTTACTGCCCTTTCACCAATATCAAATCTTAAAAAATGCCCAAGTATGTTAAGCAAGAGGCCTCAGCTGACAGGACAAGCAGAAGCTCTCAATCTGTGGCGGCCATGGTGAAGTAAGCAAATACATGTGTTTTCCATTAGCAGCCTATGTGTCCTGCTCTGAACAAATGGATCCTGGATGGATCGAGATTGAGCCTGAGGGAGGGGTAGTAGATTTGACCCTCTCCCCAGCTCCATGAAACAAATCTATGGAACTCAAATGGCTCATAAATAGGTAATAGAGACTCCATCTCCCCAAGTAAAGTGTGATTTACTCCTCTCTTACCCCACCATGAAATGTAACCCATGCTTATTTTTGGCAAATTGCACATCAGTGGTGCATGCTGCCTTTGTGTGTACAGAACTCAGGCTTCCCAACTCCCACTGAAGCTGCTGTCTGACATGCCAGGAGCACCAAATTCCCTACTGTGATGAGAACTTCATCATCAGGGGGGATAAGCTCAAAATAAATACAGGAGCCCCTTGTGTCCTAGGGGAGCTTATAAAACACACATTCTTACAGATGAAATTATTTTTCACTTTTGAACTCTTTTGACAACAAATAAAAAGGACATGATTGAATGCTACTGTTACTGCATTGGATGGACAATATCTATAAGAAGCACCATAACATATTTCTGATTACAATACAATTGGGAGGATGGACATATGAGCAAATGAATCAACATGAGACACATTTCAAATAAATGAAGCCTTGAAAATGTCTATACAATTAGCAATGTGTTATTGTCCTAGTATTAAATAAAACATGTTAGAAGTACATCATAGAGCATAGTGCAGGGGCACCTAATCTAAAATGGGTGATGGGGCACCAATCTGCCAGTACCGTTGCTCATTATAAAGGAACCATACAGGCTCATTCTAAACACTGAACACACCCTCAGATTGCTGTCAAAGAAAATCATATTTACCCCTTCACAGATCCTGTTCCCCAGCATGCTTGTCCAATGGAACATGCAAGTTCAGGGGCGTTTTGCTTCCTCAGACTTGCATGGTACATTGGGGATGCAGGCTTGAGAACTACACATCTGAATGTGTGTAGGGGCAATCCTGCACCTTCCTGCACATTCAGATTGCCTTGGTCATTATCTTTGGATTAATTTGGCTCCTGTGCGCATATAAACAGACCAGGAAGTGCTCTTTACTTCCTGTTTCCTGTCCGTGCTGCCATTGGAGCCAGAGGGTGTATGCAGCAAGGAGCAGAGCCTGGACTGTGGCTGAAAATAATGTTAACTTTAACATACATTATGTGTCTATATATGAGTGCATGCATGTGCAAATGACAGTGTATGAAGTATGGGTAGCTGAGTGTGAATGTCTGAGTGTATGGTGTATGTGTGTGTGTCTCAATGAGTGAGTGAATGCTGCGTGTGAACGACTTGTGTACTTGTGATTGTGCCTGTGGGTGTGCTGATTTTGGAGTCAGGGGGTTGGAGAAAGAGGATGTGGATACAACTGTATGCCTTTTTTAATGGCATCTACGATAAAAATAAGCATGAACAGTATGATCCTGAGTCTAGGATGGGATGTTGATGCAACCAGTCTAGCTATTTCCTACTGTTGTCTGGAATTTCTTTCTGGGCATCTATGATAAAGCAAGCATGATATGTGTTATTACATGGCTATAATGGCCTTCTGATGCAGCAAGTCTAGCTATTTCATACTGTGGCATGGAATTCTGTTACAGGGCATATATGATAAAGCAAACATGATATGTGTTATTAAGTGACTAGACAAGCATTTTGGTGCAGCCAGTATGGCTTTAATCTCTTGCTGTGGGATGGAAGTGTTTACTCTGCATTTATATACAGAGCATGCATGATAAGTGTTATTACGTGGCCAGATTGGCATTTTTGTGCAGCCAGTCTAGCTACACATTTTTATTGGGGCGTGACATGTTTACTGAACATTTATACATACAGTGAGCATGATTAGTGTTATTAAGTGTCTATAGTGACATATGCATCTAGTCTGGCAATCAAACATGATAAGTGTTATTTTGTGTCTAGACTGGCCTACATCAGTGCAGGTTGCTCAGGCATATTTGTGGGAAATATGTAGGCCCCCCAATTAAATAAATTGCCAGAATCCACAGGCATTGTAACCATTTGGGTGTAAAAAACTATCCTTTAACTTCATAAAAAGTGACACCCAATGATGATAATAACAAAAGCACGATATAAGGAAGCACAGACACCGAAGACACATCAGATTAAATAGCAGCATAGAACCTTAATAAGCTCTCAAATGGAACACATAGTAACACTTTTTCCAACCTAGTCATCCACTTGCACCTACAAAAGGGCTGCCACCATAACAGAGCGCTCATCCTGATGCACTTGTTTGGCATCAAAGTGCAGCTGATTGACAGCAGTTTCTCTATCTATATTATATACCTTTAAGAGCTCTAGTAGAGAGATAAAACTCTCTGTAGTCAGACCTTAACCCCTTAAGTGCCAGAATTTTATGCAAATCTATGTAAAAAGTATGAGCATACTTGTCATTGGCACTTTGTATATATATATGTATATATATATATATATTCAGTAAAAAAACTTTGTTAAAGGGACGTTATGGTTAAGTTGCGCTACTAAAAACCTATGAAATTCAGTGAAAAAACTTTGTTAAAGGGACGTTATGGTTCAAAGTAAAACCGAAAAACCCCTGAAATTCGGCAGTTATGGTAATATAAGCAACCATAACTCGCGCTGCCACCGTACACTGCTAACACTAACACCCAGGACATCAAAGATGACATCACAAATGTCATTGATGACATCACTGATGACATCACGTGGCTGGCTCTCCCTTTTTTTCCTTTCCTGACATATCTAGGCCACATGATTTTCTTCAGTAACAGTCAGGAACTAAAAATTGTAAATTACTATATTCGTAGACTTATCCTTCAAGTATGTTCTTAGAATAATTCCCTTATGGTCCAGTCATATCATATGAAACATATACATAGGAGAAGTCACAATCTTGAAAGACAGCAATCCTTTTTGTGCATTAAAATTATCAGTAGATTTATCAGCACTTTCTGATACTTTTGATGTTTTTTTATTACTGTACTTTCCCTGTATATGCTCATATTTGTATATGTTGTACTCACACTATTTTCCTTAGGGTCCAGACACATCATGTGATATATATAGATAGGGTAAGTAACAGCTTTGAAACAGAGCAATCATTTCTCTCCATAAAGGTAATCAGTTATGAACACGTTCTGCTACTATTGCTATTTCTTTTTCCTACTTCAATTCCCTTGTATATATTCAAATTTGTATGTGGTGTTGTCTCTTTGTGATTTGTGTATAATAATGCAATTATGTAGTAAGTGGGTTTTATTACCTACTTATCACAAGTTTCACTGTATGCAAAACTCTAATATGAAAACAGTTATCATTTCAATATTCAACATGGCAAGCTTATGAATATTGCACCTCCATCATGTATGCTGCACACAATGCCTATGTTTCTACATGAGTACCTTAGTATACTGGATTGAAGCTAATAATAGAATGCTATTTATATCAATGCATAGCTTAATGCACTGATTAGCACTTGATATTTATTCCAATAATCTTTGACACTTTTTTTATTAACATTACACTAAGAATCCCTTGTACAGACTTTTCATGAAAGGTAAATGCACATGTGATGACATCAGTGATGTCATCAATGACATTTGTGATGTCATCTTTGATGTCCTGGGTGTTAGTGTTAGCAGTGCACGGTGGCGGCGCGAGTTATGGTTGCTTATCTTACCATAACTGCCGAATTTCAGGGGTTTTTCAGTTTTACTTTGAACCATAACGTCCCTTTAACAAGGTTTTTTCACTGAATTTCATAGGTTTTTAGTAGCGCAACTTAACCATAACGTCCCTTTAACAAAGTTTTTTCACTGAATTTCATAGGTTTTTAGTAGCACAACTTAACCATAATATCCCTGACTTCATATACATGTAACATAGAACATACTAACCCCCTCGTAGTGATTTTCATGTCCGCGGACTACCGCCATGTCCGCGGACACATCGAAAATCTGAGCGTGGTGAATGTAAATTTAAATATTGTGCACCATTTCCCCTTTGAAGTTGACTCTGAAAAGAGCCGTTGTTTTTTTTTTTTACAGATGCTTGACAGACACCTGTTATTTTGTATTTTTTTCTTGTTTTTTTTTCTTACTTTACTCCTAAAATCTTTACATAACCTTCTCCAAAGCAACCCTTACATTCCAAAATAGAAAGGCATTTCCCGTAAAAGATAAAGAAATGCCATCTTCTTCAAAATTAACAGCATTACTGGCATCAATATTCTCATTGTTACAGAAGAACATACCAGCTCTAAGCATGAAGGCACACATGCCTCGGTTGATGACACACCTAGCAATGTTTTGCTGAGGACAAAAAACTGAACTATTGTCCCATATTGCCCTAGGTAGTAATCCAGAAAAAATTACTTTCGCATTTGGAAGGATCTTCATTACGGCTTGAACCAAGCGTTCCAAATCAGCCAACAAAGTAGGGGCACTGATGTTGCCCAAATGGAAAGCACCATAGCGCAAAACTACCACATGCGGACTCTTCATCCTGGCCATATCCTCACAAACTTGTACAATTCCCTGTACATTGCAATCAGGCACAGTGCTCCACACCACCTCCACTCCTTTCACATCAAAGTTCTTTGCAACATGCCTGCATTCAGCGTACTGCTGTAAACCATGCACAAACATATCTCTGAGCACCAACACCCTGACTTTCTCCACTTCTGCCATCTTCACCACAAACTGTCTCTTTCAACACAAATCCACAACCTCGACATCTGATTGGCTGATCAGTACAGTCTTCTTTCCATGTTGGATTTCCTGGAAAAACCTGGATGTAGCACGCCCTGTCCACGAACATCCGTGGTGTCCGCGGACGGCGTCCACTTTACTCTCTGTGCCATTCCCTCATTGCATACAGCTAAGCAATCACACAATACGAATAACGTCCTCAGAACACCCCCATTTTGTGAATTTTCGAACATTTCAGGACAATTATCATTTCATTATTCAACATATTAACATTACAAATATTATACTTTCATCTTGTACTCTGCACACAATGCTATGTTTCTCCATTAGTAGCTCAGTATACTAGATAGAATCCCATAATACAATGCTATTTATATCAATGCATCGTTCAAAGCACTAATAATGGTATGATATTTATTGCAATATCCTTGACACTTTTTTCGCAACATTATAATAAAAATCCCTAGTACACAAATTCCATGAAAAGTACATACACATGTGATGTCATCAGTGATTTCATCAATGACATTTGCGATATCATCTTTGATGCCCTGGGTGTTAGTTTTAGCAGTGCACGGTGGTGGCGTGAGTTATTTTTCATAGCTTATCATAACTTGCGATTTTCAGGGGTCTTTCGGCTGTACCTAAAACCATAACGTCCTTTAAACAAACTTTTTTTAATATCACGCAAAAAATATACAAACATGGCATGCAAAAACCAACTTCTCACAGATGGCTTTACACAGAATGTTGCAACGTAAGAATTTATGCTCGTTCACAGTGAAGGTCAGCTGCTTCCATTTTTTTCTCGGGCCCCGGAGAGGCTCACGATAAGGTTGTATTGTGTTTTGCCTTGACAGACAGAGATTGTGATGAAAGACTTCTCTTGAAGGAGTGTTGCTAAAACGTAAGAGAAGATAAGGATGAAATTTATGAAACGAAACCACTTTTATATATTATATCACTATGCGAAGGATCGTTGGCACACGCGGAGTCGTATTTTGGGACTGCACCACTCGTAGACAGTGGAAATTGCAATTGTACTGTAAGTAACCCTTTAGATTATTTTATACCAAATATAATTGCAATAGCGTAGCATTAAAGACCGCTCAAGTTGAACTTGTTCGTTGAAAGTGGCATAATGTTTTCTACCGCGCACTATCACCGCCGAATTGATCCCCTGTTGTTTAGAGGGCTCAACATGAACTTTTGCGGATCGACAACAAAGACAAATGCAAATTGCTGAATATTCTCTAAACATTTGATGTCAAATAAATGTACTTTACAAAATTTACAATCTTGCTGTTTGCTTTTAAATCACTGTTTCATATTCTGAATTGTGGCGAGCTGTGTTGTGACATAATATGTGTTGTCTTCTGGGTTCTGTGTAAAGTCACTTAGGACTGGAGAGGACTGGATGCGTTTGATGACGCACCCTGTAACGTCACGGAGAGAGGCGGGGAATATGAATGCTTTGGTAATATCAGGCTTAGGGGCGGGAGATATGATTTAGTGTCGCAAAAGCAAGTCAGCCAGGTCAATAGCGCCATTCATAGGATTATCACATAATGTCGGCGCACACCAGCCAGATTTATCGTTTCTTTAGTGGACAAAAAGTCGGTTGACGCCCATAGGAAATTGTACTATTAGCGGATAAAAGGAGTGGTCTTAAAACACTTTCACCCTGACAACGAACAATACAAACAACGTTCTCAGAACACCCCCATTTTGTGTAATTGCAACCATTTCAGGACACCGCAAATGTTCTTAGAACACATTCAACTAGACAGATAACAATACG
This sequence comes from Ambystoma mexicanum, assembly GCF_040938575.1. Classification (NCBI taxonomy): domain Eukaryota; kingdom Metazoa; phylum Chordata; class Amphibia; order Caudata; family Ambystomatidae; genus Ambystoma; species Ambystoma mexicanum. Next base: position 812,081,641 of record NC_090932.1, read on the forward strand.
GACAGCGTCCTGAGGACACCCCCAGTTTGTGTATTTACGAACAATTAAGTACACCGTGAGTGTTCATAGCTCATTTTTACCTTCCTTGCGAACAAAAATGGCACATACTCCGTCCTCTAAACACCCCACCATTTAGTTTATTCACAAAATGTCAGAACAGCCGTGTTCTCCGCGGACAAATCTAACGCAACAAAAACGTCTAGCACATAAAAAAACAAAACACTGAACCTATCTCATACTCCCCCACCCTCCCCAAACACTCTTAAACACCAACACAGGGCACTAAATACAATTTTTTATCCACGTTTCACCGTGCTGTACGCGGTCGACGGCGAATACAAGATGGCGGGTGCCACAGAAAATCTGACGCGCTCCACGCCCCTCAACATCCAATCAGCGAACACGTCACATATCCGCGGACATGACGCAAGGCCATGGGCCAATCGGGGTGCTGCCCGCAGAGCGAACAGGGAAGTCCGTCCGCGAAGCGAACACAGATATCACTAATTTTTTTGCCTTACATTTTGGTCATTTTTGAAGAAACTACTGGACTGATTTACACCAAATTTGCAAAAGCACGCTTTCGGGACCAGGCCGCCGCTCCTGCCGCAAATTTGGTGTAAATCCGTCCAGCGGTTCGGGCTGTAGCCGTGCGCAAAGTTTTTTCCCATTCAGTCTATGGGGAAAAAAAAGTTTTGGGACTCCCCCTATAACTTTCCCCCCCCTGGACGAATCCTCACCAAACTTTGCAAATAAATTCAGAGTGGGCCATATACTCTATCTGCAAAGTTTGTTGAGGATTCGTCCAGGGGGAGCGAAGTTATAAGCCGCCCAAAAAGTGCTCTTCCTATGGAAACACCAACTTAACCATAACTACATGGCCGCTATCGCGGCCATGTCATATATATATATATATATATATATATATGCACCCAGAATGCCTGACTGTCACTCAATTACTCAACTACTTCCTTACATGAGTACACAAGGGATGCAATCTGATTTATGATGTCAATTGTGATGTTCAGTTTTTCTATTGGAAGTTTTTATTGGAAGTTGTATACAGCTATCAAGTAACCCTCTTCTATTCAGCTACATGACTGAGCTGGAATGTGATACAAACAATGTTTAAAATGTAGTTAGAGCAGATGACACAATAACATTTTACAAGCTGCTGTTTTAGGGTGTCCACTTATTGGGTAACATTGAGAATTACCAACAATGTTTAAACACAGTACCAGTAAACCCTATGTAGAGGAGCATTCGAATGCCTCTACAGGAAGTCCCGCACCTCGGCTACCTGTATGTTGGAAACCAGAAGTCATGCCAAGTTTGATACCAGTAACTGTGACTATTCCACAGCGAGTCTTCGAGACAAAGTATCCATTAAGAAACCCTATCTGAGGTATCCTCAGAGAACAGATAATCTCCTGGAGGAGATCCCCGAAGGAATATGAAAATAAGAGATAAGAGAACCTGGTGACATCACAAGAAGTGAGCGTGACACACTGAGAAGAATAGTCAAAGAAGAAGATGCATAGACCTTATAGAAATCTGATGATGAAGTAAAGAATCAAGTAAAATTTCATATGTGGAATGAAGATTGCATGTGCAAAGAGCACTGTAGAAAATGCAAGCCATTTTATAACTCTACAGATGCAGCAACACACGTAGAATAAGAAATATTAAAGGCTGGCTATGCGTAGTGAATAGAATACAGGCAGTGCCGCCATTATATCGAATGTCAATGTTCAGTGTCACAATTGTAGTAAGCTCAAGCCCATGGAGAGTACCTATGCATGTGTCACAGAAAAGAAATAAGCTGAAGCATGAAGGAAAACCTAGGAAGGCTGGCTGGCCTGATGTCAAAGGCTGAAACAGCCACAACTGGTTATCAGTCCTTGAAGAACAGTGAACGTGAGATGCCGAGACATCCCTTGTTAAGTTGCAAGGAGCAAACATATTGAGTGCCAAGTTTCTTCATTCAAGACAATAGAATGCTATAAAATGGTGCGATTAACGGTCTACCATCACATGAGCCAAGGATGGAAATAGGAGTTGTGGCGCACAGACCAGAACTGCGATAAGAAGTACCGATACTCCATTTTTATTCTCGGGAACAGTGATACTTTGCAAGGACAAGTTCAAAGAAAATTTGAATGGCAGACCGCATGAGTGATGAGAGATGTAGGGGTAATTGGGTGTGGAGACACGGTCAAGTCCACCCACTGACAAATGGGGTACCAGCTCACGTGATGCTAGTGAATCTAATGTTCTAGAAGGGTACAAGCGTGCCAACCAATTGTAGAAGGCCATATAACGAAGGGCCTTATAGTTTGAGAGCCAATGATGTACCATGTATCTAATAACAGTTGACGATGACTTGCACTAGGGGTGGTCATGCGTTCTCCACCTGACTGTAGAGACACAATCATAACCCGTTCCTATATAGAAGATATACCTAGATGTTCTCCTTAAGCCAACCACAATCCCATGTAGGTTTTCTTGTTTGCCACGTAGTATGACATCACGTATGATGCATTTTTGCTATATTAGAATGCTTTTTTATGAAATAAGTTGAGACTGTGCTGTGCAACATCCGTTGATGTCTGTTGTAAGTCCCTGTTTTAGAGAATACCAGCCGTTAAGGTAGGGCCCCGCAAAGGGACATTTTGCTAACTTCCTAAGTCGGTCTTATTATTTGGTGAAAGAGTTATTCTGCATCCCATTCATCGTATAATGTTTTACCTCTATTGAAGGACCGCAAGGGGTTCACCTATGTTGTTTATAATTTAAAGTATAGTGTAGACCAACTATTGAGGTCTTGTAGATATCTAAGAGCATCAAATTAGTTTCATTTCATACCTAGGGAAGTAAATTAAGAGAATTAAGGATGCGATAGGAACGTCCACTCATCAAAAACAACACTGAGAAACGTACACATTGATGTTGCATAGATATTTTCAGACACTACAATATCTCAACTAGTGCTTGCTTATCATGCAAGTGAGGATGCGTGTATGACATTGCAGTCCTTCCTTTGCATGAGGCTGAGGAAGGCAACTAGAGAAGGATTATGGTGCACAGCAAAGAGAGCTTAGAACATGCGTGTTTTAGTTGTATTACAAATTATGTGCATCAGAATTGCTCTGTTCTGCAGTCATGGCGAGTCTCAGCACACACTATGGAGTAGTGTGAGCTTTACCTTTGGGGTGTCTGACAGAACTGTGGGTGCAGTAACATAGGACTATCGTTGCAGTCATGTAGTGAGTGCACACTGAGTACACACATGTCTCTGGTGGCATCGGGGCAATAGAGCATGGCATGGTTCCCTCTGGACACCCACATACGACCACCGCAAGTGGGCATGGCATGCTCTGGTCTTGATTGGCTTATGATGTGAGGCTGCACGCGACTCTAGCTGCTATGAAAACCTCCTTATCATTGTGGAAAAACAAAGAAACATGTCCTGCCATGCACTGTTCATTGCAGAGCTGTCGCGCAATCACAGTATTTTGTTTAGAAGTGATAACATCTGTGGACCTTCACAGGCAATGGGCCTCATTACGACCCAGGTGGTAAGGGGTTAACGGCGCCGCAAAAGGTGGCGGCGCCGTTAACCCCTTACCGCCTAATTACGAGGTCCCTTTGCGGGGCCCTACCTTAACGGCTGGTTTTACCAGCCGTTAAGGATTGGACCCGCAAAGGGACCTTGGAGGTAATTACGGTACTGCATTAACTACCGCCTTCCCCATTTCCATTGAGCCCTATGGGGCAAAAAATGGGAATGGGCAAGGGCCAATGGTGAATGGGGAATTACCGCCCGCCAACCTTGGAATGGGCCGGTAATTCCACCATTCACCATGGCGGAATCGGTAAAATACCGGCGTCAACCATGGCGCTAATAGCGCCATGGTTAACGCCTGGGTCGTAATGAGGCCCAATATGTTGAATGTGTGACCCCGGTCCTTCCTCTATATAAAAACATTTCACCGAAGCAATGCATGAGTACAGTGTCTTCCCATGATGCATCACTGGCCTTTGCAATGAATGTACAAAATCCTAAATTCGTTGATGCAATATTCATGAAGGAGGTGAGATGAACAGCGAGTAAGTAGTGTTTCTGTGCTTTGTTGGCAATTACCCTTTAAAGCTCACAGTACAACAGTTACGGTTAAAGATATTACTCATTGAGTTAAGCACATGGATAATCCTTTGGCATAAAAAGGACATTGGATATTAAGGTGGGTGCAGCTGCAGAGGGCGAATTTGTGGGTTATATTGTCAGTGTACGTTCAATGCACATACAACGCAGAGGGAAGGGGGAATTGTGGGGAAATGTAGCTCTGTACACAAGCACAAGATTGGACTGAAGTTGTAACCGATCCTATGCTCAGGTATAACTCATAGCGGGGACTTTTCGTTCAGCGTTTCTATTAGTGCTCTAATATTCCAGAAAGTCCGCATTTATTCTCACATTAGATCACTCTTTGTGCCCGACTTGTGCCAACATCAGTCAGAATGCATACACACGTGAAAACATGGGGGTGGTGGACACATTGAAAGGTTTTCATGAAAACTGTGCGTTGTCCTGAAACATGCTCACTGCACATGAAAGTGTCTCGTTCATTAAGTGGCTCTGGAACGTTGATCACTCGTTTCCTAGGCAACAATATTGGCTGAGCCGAATCAGCTGCATGCCAGAAAGTAGCAGAAAGTAGATCTCATTCCCACACCAAGAGCTGGGTAATACGGCCCAACTACATTATTTGCCAGAGGAGGAAAGTGGGGGCGTCGAACTCCACCTTGAGTTCAGATGTATTGCTAGTGATATTGATATTTTATTTGTATTGCGCTCGTACACAAGTGTTTCAGAGCGCGACAAGGTAAGGGAGGGGAACAGGGGAGAATAAAACAACAATCTTACTAGGCCCAGTGACATTGAGAACGTGCAAGTGCATGGAAGAGGGGGGAGGGGAAAAGTGCATGGAAGGGGGGAGAAGTGGAAGTGTGGAGCAAAGGAGAAACAGATAAATAATAATAAATATATAAATAATAAGGGCAACAAAAAGTGGTAGTGTGGCCAGGAATTGGCAAGTGCTGGGTTTAAGGCAGCTGACAGGGTAAGTTTGATAAGTGCAGGAAGAAAAGGGGGGCTGTATGGGGACTGTATGTAGCTCTGACAAACTTGAGGAGGTCTATCTCACCCTGATAGATGAATCACCATTGAGAAATGTCCTTAAGAAAACCAGAGCAGGACATTTTACTCACACTGAAGTCCAAGTCCTGGCCCAGGAGTTAAGAAAACATCAAGAACAATTGTCTGGGAAACGTTGTATGGACCTCACTTTCATGCATCAAAGAAACCTGCAAACCTAAATAAAGTCAATGTGGCGGGACACGGAGATCCACTGTTTTCAGCTTAATGAACCACCGAAATTATCCTTCAAGACTTAGAACGAGGGAGGAATTGGCATATTGTCAGGAAAAGACAAGAGGCAGATCCAATAAATTAAAAGCCTGAAATCAGCTATGATTACCTGCGGACAGTACTCCAGATAAACTGCGTACCAGACACTTTTAGTCACTAAACTGCTTCCACCGGGGAAAGGTTTTTATTTTATTTTTTACTCTTTAAAAAGTCATTTTACTCCTCATTTCAAAAAGTCGGTAGTAGAATACTGTTGTTCCAAAACCGTATCTGGAGCACTGCCTGCAACACCTTAGAGTAGTAGCAGGTTGTCGTCGGTTGGCGAAATGCTAACATGGCCCTGTTTGGTGGATGCTGTGTATGTGGGATATCATGTACTGCAAAGGCAGAGGGCCGTGAAATATTTACACAAGTGGGAATGCACTCAGCAGAGAAGAATATTGTGCACCTTTCTTGAGTAATATAAACTGTCGGCCAATGGAGGCGATTAACAAACATGCTCCCGCTCAGCTACACCACTGCAGGTGTATAAATACTACATTCGTTTAGTCGAGCAGTACACGCTTTGTAATCAGTGCAGTTGGTTACAGTCCACATAATGTACGTTTCTTTGTTAGGCAATAGTTTTTTGTGTGGTTGTCCTTGCTCCATATACAATTGGCTCTAATGCCTGTGTTTTTCTGACATTAGTCATAATAGCAATTTTACAATTCTTTAACTGAGCAAAATAAAATATAAATCCGTGTATAATCATATACATCATTTTGGACATAAAGTTATCATTTCAAAATGGGCAGTCTGGTACACTCCTATTATACTTTTTAGAAATAGCTTTGCCAGAAAGGGGGACGTGGCAAAAAGCACCAGTGAGGGTTCCTGGCTGCATTGCATACAATCAAAGAGCATTTTGGGGACATGAGCATGACTGCATGTCTTTACTTTTGGCAAATATGGCTGTGATAAAAGGCTGTATGTTTCACTCCCCAATGTACATAATGCACACTGAGCTTGGAACACATTTCATTTTTCACAACGTTCCCCCTAACATTAAAACATTAAAATGTTTATACACTTGAACCATACATACCGATTTGGAAAGGATTTGAGGATTTTGAGGATACATTGACTAAAGCATCAGTCACTGATCTGCGTACAAGGGCTGTCTGGAAATTATGATTCTTTTCCCCCCGCACATCATTTTAGCCGGTTTAGGTCTTCTTGGTCGAAAATATTTGACCTTTTTCAATTTGACCTAATTTTTTTGGGTTGTTTTTTTGGTCGGACATGCCAGGGGAGAGTGCCCACAAACCCCCAAACCTAAACCCTCACCCCCACCCTCACTTCCCCCCACCTTAACCTATTCCCTTACCCCTCCCCATTATTTATTGAATTTAATTTGACCAAAAAAAGATCAAAAAATGTGGTCAAATCGAAAAAGGTCAAATGATTTTTGGATCAAGTATTCTAATTCTTTTTAGCCATGTCTCAAGGTGGGGATGGCTGCGCACATCCTCACATTTGAAATGCACAATCACCCTAAGATAACTATATATGTAGGACTAAACATCTCAGTATGGACAGACGCAAATGAACTGCAGAACACATCTTGTTTTTGTGTCTGTGTATATGGTAACTCTGTAATTGCTTTGCATTTGCAAGGTATTCCAGCAGCAATGTCAGAAGGCCAAACAATCTATTAAACACATTGCCTGGATCTATACGGAGGAATGAATTACCATTTAAATACTCGGTGTGGGCCGAAAATCCAAACAGCAGTTTTATAAACACAGGTGGGCGAAACAAGAAGGAATCTTGCAGCCATGGCAAGCATTCAGATTGCTAACGCTGCACTCTGCAATCGCCAAGTGCACAGATGACAACGGCAACACATGACAATCTCGCACTTGCTGTCATTTGTGAGGGCTAGTGTTCCTTAAATATTATAAGAACTCCATTATTCATGTGTTTAAGGTGGATTTGAGGACAGCGATGCCCCGTTTGAAAATGTATCATGTTACTGCCCTTATCAGAATCCCCTGCTATGATGTAAAACCGAACCCTAGAATGCTGCCATGGCCAACATTATTTTCCATTGACAAAGCTATAACTGGCAACATAACTCTCTATGTACAGACTTATTAAAAAAACACAACTGAAATAGCCGTGTTGAAATAATTCGACAGCAAAGAGCTTAAAAAGTCACTTCCGATCAAGGAGATACTCTAGTTCTTCAAATAAAAGATATTGTTATTTCTGCTGCAGTTGCACTCGTTTACACCCAGTAATAGTTCTTCGACAATAATGAACTGTGAGCTGTCACAGGACACAGCTCTCAACAGTTAATCCACTGTGCGCTGTTCAACTATGAGAAATGACCTATTTAAAAATGTGCGCGCAAAGGACAACGACTTTACTTCAAATGCGCAATGAGGACCGCTGAATTTCAATTTAATGGACTATTTTGATAGACCTTAAAGCAGTGTATTTATTTAGCCCACCGGGCCCACTTATTTTGCACGATTATTTTAAGCCAGTTTAATTTCTGCAGAAAGAGCAAACCAGTAAAGCACCAACGGAAGCCGGATTTTTTCATGACCTCATGCAATGTATTTTGCCACTGCACGGCTTACTGGAACTCCCGAAATTCAGCATTCCTCTGTCGAATCCTTCGAGGTGCCTTTACATTTTGTGAGTTTTGCCTCTGCTTCTGGATTTGCTCTTGAATAATCCCCCATAGAATATTCTGAAACAATCAGGCTACTGCCTACATTGAGCAAAGAATCGTGCCGGGAAGATAGCTCAGAGGCAATGTGCTCGCCTTGGAAACAAGACAACCGGAAGCAACACAGGCTCGATCCCCGCGTCCGTGCTTTTTTAGAAACCACCGGGTATTAACGGCGTTATGAATACGCAACTAAGAAACATATTCCTGTAACAGCACCTCAATGCCCCTGGGCTGTGTGAGCGCTTTAAAAATGCAAATAAATAAATAAACAAGGACATTCCAATGAGATGTCAGTGACATAATCAAACACTGAACGTGTTTTTAAAAAGTGTTACGACGTCGGGGTACTTATATTGCACACAGGCAGTGATCTCACAAATAATCGTTTTATAACAAATATCATATTAATGGACACATAGGGAACCATTTTTGAAGACATGGTATGGATGCAGCTAGCAGTTTTTGACAATTACTGCCGGTGGTGTAGAAGAGTGTACTACCACAGATGGAGAAACAACACCAGGAGCCGGATTGCATTTCTGTGTTAGCGCCTCAGACCGTTTGTGATGCTCAAAACGCATGTAAGTGTTTCTCCATCTCCAAGGCGCCCCTGAGCATGCATAGGACGCCCCTGTTTAGTAACTCGGTGGTAATGACATCTAATGACATCTAATGTGATCCACCTCCCGAATAGAACCATTCATCCTGAGCGACACCTTCCTGACCTGCCTTTGCTAACCTGTCCTCTAGGGACCCCGACCTCCACTGCTAGCACCCAGCCACTTCACTGGACCCTTGGGACCTCTATCCCTGGTCGTCTACCACTCAGATCCCTCTTGTCTCCCGACTCCAGGCACTCAACTACACTACTACATTTAGACTGTATCGCTATTTGAATTGTCATATAACCTATTTCCTCTGCTCCCCACGCCTGCACTAACTGTATAAACCTGTGCATACTATAATGTTTAGAACTGCTCCTATTGCCATGTCTTGTGTGCTCACTGTAACTAGAACTGCTCCTATTGCCACGTTTTGTATTTTCACTGTAACCAAGTTCTCAAGTATCCTTGTAATGTTCGCGCCCGGCTACCTGTGGGTTTGGTTTTGTGCTATATCAAATAAACAAACAAGCAAACAAACAAACAATGAGTGGGATGCGTTGCACAGCTGCTGAATTGTGTAGGGTGCAATGAAATGTGGTGTTTAAAGCATTCTTCTTTTCTCTCACTGCACAAATGCACAGCAAAACATCCATTCGCCAGGCACAGCCTCTAGTACAACTCACATATACATATTCACAGTACAACAAATCCATACAGCAGAAATCCATTCTCTATGGTGGGTTCTTTGTAAAATGTAGGATGCCACTCCTGAGGGATTGCTTTGCTGGGTATGTGGCCCTGCAGTTCTTGCAAGGCTAGACATTATACAATTCAACTTGCTGTTTTTCACTCATGATTGGCCTCAGAGTAAGACTGGCTACATTCATTTGAACTGAAGAATCTCGTTACAGCTTTGGTTCTTCTGGCGGATGCTTGCATTTTTCCATGCTAAAGCACAGCTAAATGCTAATGTAATGTATTGCAAGTAATTGGTGAGTACGTTTTTACTTTTCCCAACCTCTTGGGGAGAGATGGATGGGAGAGCAGGGGAAGAGGAGGTCAGGGCCACAAACATTTTGATTACATTTTACCTTTACAATGTATGATTTGATTGTGGGTGCTGTAACGTAGTCCCCTGTGACAAAGTGCCCTGCCTGGTCCTGGGAACTTCCAGGGGGGACCCTAAAACTCCCCTAGTCACCTTCCCTTACCCCGTCACATGGCAGGGCAAAGTGACATGAGAGAGTATGCAGGCCCCCTCCCCAGATTAAAGATCCTGAAACACTTCATACCCAGTTCCAAATCTCCAGAGAAAATACATAGACACATAGGGCCTCATTACGAGGTGGGCGCAAAGGGATACCAGGCACTGTTAAGCACATCGGTGCTGGTAATCCCTTTGCACCCTATTCCGAGGTCCCTTAGCGGGTCCCTTCCTTAACGCCTGGTTTTACCAGGCGTTATGAACGGGGCCCATTAAGGGACTTCAGAGCTAATAACGGTACCGCAAATTGCGGTACCGTTATTAGCGCCTTTCCATTGAGCCCTATGGGGGCTCAAATGGGAATGGGGAATGGCTTTTTCAATGGGTACTTACGAGATTTTTTCATTGTTTTTTTCGATAAAATATCTGACAACATTTAAAAACGATTTTATAAAACAGTCTTAAATTATAATTAAACATTTTTTTTTTGCTTTCATGTTCCATAGCAAAATGGCAAAAGAAAATTTGAAAGAGAACAACAATCATAATGATAATAACAGTATAAAAAGAACAGTTCAATTTAAAAGGCTTTACAAAACAAAGCCCTGCCCATAAAGCTTTTCAGTCCCGATTTACTCAATTTACATTTGATTTTGTTAGCATATTATTCCCAACCTATATTAAATCCAACACGTTCTATTTCAAGTAAAGAAATTGAAATTAAAAAGTGGACGACCATCAATACATAATGTTACCATAATAGGAAAGAGCCGTTCAACTTCAGAGACTTTACACAAGTGAACTCAGCCCATAAAGCTCTTCAATCACAGATTTGTGTTTACTATAAGTTTGAATGTGTTAACAAATGCATCCCGACCTCTATTTAAATCCATCTCGGATTTTAGATTTTCCCAAATTCAACTCTATCGTAGATAACAGATGAAACAGATCGATGATCAGAGCTTGCCTATATCCCCACATGCTTTGTATCCACAACATTTACAATTTATGGATAACCTCTACATCCACATATTTTCCCAGATATCTTTGCCTCTCCTTTGCAAAGTAGACACAATGTAGCACAAGATGTTTCATGGTTCCAATTTCAAGGGTTTTACACAGTCTACATCCCTCTTCTGATGGTAATAAGGTCTTCTGCCAATTTTGAGTGCGGGCTAGTGTTGAAAAAAGATTAAATTTAAATTGCATATATAGTGTGCGTATCTTCTGGGAAGGTACCTGCCTAATATACAAAACTAGGGGTTTCAGTTTGTGTCTACATTTTGCATATTCCTTATATGTAGTATAGTTCCCAATCTTATCTGCTGTAAGAGCCCAATCATATTGAAATAGTTTCAATTTCACAATTTGTGGTCGTTTGATTAGGTCATCTATGTCCATTGCAATCATTTCGAGGGTTTTTTCACACACTTGCCCAACAACATACACCGATTTTGGACAGCCATGCTTTAACATTTTTCCTAAATCTTCATAAAGGGAATTGGGTGCAGGGTCAGACATTTTAGTGTGGCTAACCAATTTACGCCAGAGATGTTTCATGGCTAAAGACGAGAGCCCCAATTCGTGTATAATGATGGAGTTTGGTAATGATTTGGGTAAGTGCAGAACTTGTTTCCGTATTTTTCCTTGAATTTTGTTCAAGATGGACCCAATTTCCAAAGATCATAAGTCCAAACCATACATTATAATTGGTTTCACTTTGAGCGTATAGAATTCGTATAAAATTCGATCAATGGAATCAATGAAAATTGACAGACTTTCGAATGGATTAGTTTCATGTGCACAATTAATGGAGTTGATTTAGTTGCAATTTCTACCTGCCACTTAGTGATTGAGTCAGAATTGCACAAATTGTACCCTAGATAGATCATGCCCAGTGCACGAGGAATATCCAACCCTTTAATAGTCCATTGATAACGAATAAGTTTTCTCCTATTTGTGAAAACAAGGATGTTCGATTTTTTTTAATTTAATGTCAAATTGTAGTTGTCACAAAATTCAACGAGGCATTCCAATTTATTTTGCAATCCGAAAGGGGTCAGATCTAACAAAATTAGATTGTCTGCAAAGGCTAACCAGTCTAAGCGCAGATCGCCCAATTTGACCGCAAAGGAATTGCAAGTTGACCATATAGTACCAATCCCCGTTAGATACAAATTAAACAGAGTGGCAGCAAGGTTGCATCCTTGTTTAACTCCTATGTGTGTGACAATCGGAGGAGTTAGAGAACCCTTTTTATCTATTTGTATCCTATGGTTTGTATTGGTATATAATAGTACTATCATGGCTATTAAATGAGGTGGTATAAGAAGCTCTTGCATTCTGTGCCATAAGATTTGTCTTATAACTGAATCAAATGCACCAGATACATCCAGAAGAGCCATATAAATTGGACCATGGTCTTTTTGTCTAGTTAGTTTTATCAGGTGTGCTAAGATAGTGGCATTTAGTTGCGTGCCCATTCCCTTCCAGAATCCTGTTTGAAAACGAGAGAGGATCTTCTGCTTAACAATACATTCATTTAGGTCTCTTAGGATTAGAGCAGCAAAGATCTTCGCCGAGACATCTATCAGTGCTATAGGTCTAAAATTACCTGGCTCGTTGAGAGGACCTATTTTATGGAGTGGTATCACAATAGCCGATAGCCATGAAGGTGGGACACTTTTAGATTGGAATACACAATCTAGTCTCTGCAATAAGATTGCTGCCCACAACTTTGGATCATCTTTTATAACACAAGGGGGGATGCCGTCCGGACCAGCAGCCTTTTAGGGTTTCAATTTCCTTATTATCTGTTCAATGTCATCCAGACCCCATGGACATCTTGAAGGTAGATCTATCATAGTAACCAGAGATTGATGGTCTCTAAATTTGTGAGGCATTGCATATTTATTCTGGTATACTTCTGTCCAGACCTCTCCACTCACAGCCAAACACAACGTTGAAGTTCCTTTCAATAGAGGATCTCTCAACGTGACCCAAACTTCTCTAGTATTTTTATCAATAAGATCTGTATCATTTTCTGATTTGATGCAATGTATTTGTCAAACTTCAGTTGTTTAAGATCATTTCTATATTTTGACAAGATTGCCTTTCTTTCTATATCATAGGAGTTTATGCTATGCAGGTGTTTTAGGAGATTCCGTATTTCAATGTTTTTCTGCTTTTTTCTAATCGCAATTGCAACCCTTATAATTGGTCTGTTTCTCAGTTATCTTTTGGGCGGCTAGCACTTCAATGTGCCTACGAATCATGATGTCATTCTGTAAATCACAAATTTTAGCTTCTTTTGTTGACATCGATTGAACATTTATTTTAGCAATGTCCCTGCTAACCAGATAGTTCAGACGTCTATATACACTTGTATTCCACCTGATACATAATGCATGCCGATCTATTTCCAATAATGACAAAGCAATTAAAGAATTATATACTGGAAGAGTAAATTCAAGGCAGCACTCCAATATGCCATGATCACTTAGGTGTGACTGTATGATGTTACACAAAGATGATGTATTAGCTAGGGATCCAGACAGCGAATGGTACTATTTGCATATCCCATTGTTCCAAGTAATTTGTCCATAATTTAACCCCTTTCATATGAGGACATGGCATAAAGATGGTTTGATGTTTCTGATCCCCAATTGTTTACAATAAGTTTAGAATTAAAGTTGCCATCTATAATGATTTGCACTTTAGGAGATTCTGCAAGAGCCTTTATCATTACATGGTTTAATTTATCAATTATGCTCCCTATAGGAGATAAAGATGGATTCCAATACAGTGAAATAAGTAGAATATGTGAACACATTAGATTGCTTGGTATAATTTCAATTGCAAGGATTTCAGTAGATGTAGCCATTTGCCGTGCCTTGACGCAATATATATGCTTTACAAATATTGCAAGCCCACCAGATGGACGCCCCATTGAGCCTCTCTCAGCCTCTCTCAGCATGTGCACAGAAAGCCATATAGCCTTCTAAGTAGAGATCCTGAAGCGCCATGGTTTCTTGTACTAAGATTATTGCAGGTAATTTTCTGTGATCACGCTTCTGAAACCATACCTTCAAGTTATTAAACCCACAACAATTCCATGAGTTTATCAACAGTGCATTTATTTATAAATTTAATTTACCTGGCAACTCACCAATTAAGGTTTTCATTAGAGGTTCAAGCCAAGCCAGGCCAGTAACAATTTGTGCCACTGATTCTGATTGTACTCTTATTTTTTCATGCATACTTGAAAACTGATTCTCAAGTGTATTTGCACTAGGTTCGCTTTGGCATTGAGGGATCTGATATTCAACAAAACTTGTTGCAACTTCCATTGAGTAATGCATAGATAGATCATAACCAAGCATACCAAAGTCTTTTTCGTGTTTCCATATTAAAGAGGCAATCATTATCGTTTGATATCTACAAAGAATCCGACAATTAGGTACATAAGGGAGTCTGATCCAGTCTATGTCATTAGATACAAGTGTGTGCAGAGCTGGTATTTGATGGAACACTTTCATTAAAGAGGCACGGTTCAAATTAGGTTTATCAACTTTTGCCGGGTCCACCTTCCAGCTCATCACCAATTTCATTTCAGGGGACACTTCTTTGTAGGTTGGGACTCTATCTACTCCCTGTCCATCATGTTTTGATATGTCATTGGTAGCATGCTCTTTTTCACTTACGACTAAACACTCAAGAGCCGCCTGTGAATTAACAATCCCAAGCACCTGTGGGGTCACCTCTTCTTTGTCCTCATTTAGAGCTTGACTATGCTCAATTCCATTCCATATGTTGGTAATCAGGTCAGTCCCTTCAATGTTAAACGCAGTACCTTGGGTATGTTGGGTTAGCGATGTTATTTTTTTGTCAATTTTTTCAAAGAACCTTTGTTTCTGTGTTTGAATAAGAAGGGGAGAGGTTAATACACCAACCTCTTTAATTTGTTCCAAAATATCAACACCACGCCCCTGTTCTTGTTTCTTATTTAACTCCTTCGGCAACACTGATGAAGGATCTGCCTTATCATCACTCTCGTTAACCCCCAAGTGTACCTGACTTTCTATGTTTAGTTGTGTTAAATCAATGATTGTTTCGTCCTTCACTTTCATAGCATTTTTTTATGTCTTCTCTGATATAGGATTTTTAAAAAAATGTTCTTGTTATTCTTGTTTGTTGTGTTGTCCCCTATTTGGGTACTAGCATTTTGCGCACCTGTTAGAGCCTGTCTTTTCTTTGCTCTAGCGTGAGGTTTTTTTGCTTTGCGTGACAGAAAAAAGATAGACTGTTTTCCCTCACAGTCTTCTGCCAGAGCTTCAATGGGAGGATGTGTCTTCAAATTCAATCCCACATCGAGGTCGATCAAGTCAGTTAAAGCCGAAGGACTATCAGGACTGATTTTCACAGCAGGTGGCTTTGGTTCCTCATGGCCAATCTGTTCTCCACATAATATTTCAACAGGTACAAGATTTGCAGCCAATAATATCTTTTCTAGAACCAATATTCCCTCATGTTGCAGTTTGGCAATTTCTGCGTACGGGCTGAGCTGGTTCATGCTTTGTTCCTTATAACTCATGCCTGTGTTTGCTTCTACACTATCCGATTTAGGCCATGAGTCAGTTTGGGTGAATTGTGACTTAAATGGACGGTCAGTTTGGACATTTACCATTCATAGCGGTTCCAATACTTGATTCTGATGCCTTGATTTTTCACTAAGGACTTGATCTGCCCAAAAGGAGTGGCATTTCTCCAGTGCCATCAAAAAACCCTCTATTCTGCTCAGTCTAGAGGCAATTTCTGAAGTTGCTGAACTCAGTGCACCAATTGCCCCATGGGTTTATTCGTGACCTTTGTCCAGCAAATTCAGGATTCTTGCTAGCACAGGGAAATTCTGTAGCTCTTGTTGATTAAGGTCCACTAGAGTGTCTTCAAGGGGAAACAGTGGTAATGAAGAATTTGGTTGGCGTAATGTTTCAGATGTCCGTTTAGGTAGAAGTGGATCTGAGCCTAGCATCGGTGAGTGTGGGTAAGTTATATCGATTGGATCACTCACCAGCTCATGTGCTGGTGAGCTAGCATTTTGTTTTGTCTCTTTTGTCAACCAGCCTATGTCGTTCTTTCTTGTTTCTTTTAGTTGGTTCAGATTGGCCGCAATTGCGGCATCAAAATGAAATTGTTCCCTAAATCCGCGCGACCTCGCTGCTGGTGTCGAAGGGCCATTTGATAGGCGTGTTCTGCTGAACCACTGGGGCGACCAATGAGATGTCGGCCATCGATATGCTGTATCCATCGGATACTGCACCCAGTACCGAGCTATCAGTAATGGGTACATTGCATACAGGGTTTGATGCATAGATAAGATCATCATTACTTTCCATATGTATTTGGACTTGGGTATCTGTTTTGTTTTTGTTAATTTCTGTTTTTAAATTCTCCATCACATTCGGAGTTGTAGACAGAATAGGTATGCTTGGAGGTATTGGAGCAAGTTCACTCTCGCTGGAGATCTTACGTGTACATCGCCCTTTTTTTTGTCTGAGTTATAGTTTCTTGGGAGACATCTTCATCTGACATGTTCCCCTCACTTAGCATAGAGGGGGACCCGTTTAAACACCTTTTCCCGTTTCGTAACTTTTTGACCATACTATAGGTCAAGCAGCAAAACTACCTCCTACTCCAATCTGTACACCAGCAAGTTAAACCTAAGGATTAGCTGTAGTGCTCCAAATAAAAGGTGCCTCCCCGCCCCGCTAAACAACCAAACAGCAGTACACTTATAACTGCACGACCAAGTGCACTGTATAATAATTGTTTCGGGCTTCAAAGTGTAAAGGTAAGAATAGGTCAACCAATTTTAAAGAAAGCACACTAAATGCCTGCGTTTGCCAAAAGTGCACAGACACTCACTACTCGATATCCTCTCACCCAAAAACCAGGCAGCTCGCTTGTCAGCACTTAGATGCTTCTAATTATGCACAGGTCACCCAGAACAATCCCCGCTTCAAATGCAGTGCATCTTGCAACACATAAAAAATAGCCTCAGCAACTCTGTGACCCGCGCACCGTGAACAGTAAACAGTACTTGGCGTACTTGGAGGGTGCGCACGCGGCTACGCTGTTGGTGAGGTTATATACTGGTCAGGGCAGTACGTGCACGCCAGGGGGGCGGAGTCGAAGTTCTCAACACCTTTGGACAAAATTAAATAACATTGTTATACGCAGCTGGAAAAAAAGGATTAGCAAGCTGTTTTTTTGCTTAAGCACAACGTGCACAACGTGCACAACTAGACTAATGTGCACAAATGTGCACAGGACAGCATAGTCACCTTCTTCTGTTTCAATTTACCAGGCAGTATAGTGCACTCGATGCCTCTGTCCCAGTAAACAGTACTTGGTGTACTTAGAGGGTGGGCTGTTGCGTGAGGTTATATGGTGGTCAGGCCAGTACGTGCGCACCAGGGGGTCGGAGTCGAAGTTCTCAAAACCTTCTCTGTTTCAATTGACCAGGCAGTATAGTGTTGCTTTTAAAGTCGTCCTCGCAATGGACAGTCACAGGAGCAACAATGGAGCTGTAGTAAATGAAGCGTTCGCAACTTCCATGCAATTCGAGTTCAAAGTCACAGGCTCACAAATCCACACGCACTCGATACCGCTGGCCCAGTAAACAGTACTTGGCGTACTGGTCGGACTGGACCGGTAAGTCCCCATTGAACGGGACCGGACACAGTCCCGTTATTGGTGGTAGTCATGGCGCTACTAGCGCCATGACTACCACCAACCTTGGAATGAGGGCCATACTGTCACCCATATTCTGTTTTGCAACTAAGAAAATCATCAAAAACATTTGGTTACTGTGGCCAAAGGCACCGTGGGAAAGCAGAGCCCACATACAAGCCCAGAGAGGTGTTTCTTTCTGTACACACTCACGAGTGAAACAATGTTGCCAGCTCATTGATCACACACAGCATTTCAAGATTTGAAAGATACATTGTTACCAAAGCATTGTTCACCTAGATCCTTCTCACTTGCGAGTGAAAAAAGGGTGCAATTTCTTGCATGCTTGATTTGGGAAAAGTAAGTAATAGATTTAAAAAAATACACTAAAACAAAAAACACATTTCCAAAGACTCGGGTATTACCTTTACATGCACTTGATTTAGAAGTACCTTTTAAACATCTTCCTGATTCATTCTCCCACGACGAACTGAGAGATGATGTACACCTTTTAGATTGTGATTTAACAAAATGGGAAGGTGAATGGATTCCAAGATGGCGGCCAGAGAAAAACTAAGATTTTTGGAAATTTCAGGATGAAATTGGTGATAGCAAGGAGGATAGGAAACATCAAGATGAGATTGGTGAAGAGCACTAGGATTATGTTGGTGATAGTAAGGTAAACAGAAGGTTGATGACAGTAAGGAAGAGCTTGGTGGAGAGTGTGAGGAGGATGTTTGTGTTAGTAAGTACCACTTTGGTGAAGCGTGATTGCAGGATGTTGGCGGTAGTAAGAACATTTGGTGACAACCATTATAAGTAGGTTGGTGATAGTAAGGAGGAGGCTGTTGAAAGACATCATGAGGAACATTATGGCATTATAGAGGTGGTTGGGAAACATCACAAGTAGGTGAATATAGAGAGGGAGCAGAGGCTTGAGGAACATTAAAAGTAATAAGTAATTGTTTGGGAAGAGTAAGGATGAAGGAAGAGAAAAACAGACAAGTTTGCTGGAAAGCCAAAGGGGAAGATGGTCAGAAAATAGTGGAGAGAGGGTGACAGGAAAAGACTAGAAAACATAAGGAGGCAAGTTTTGATAGCCAGAATAGGATGGCTTGGGAGGGTCCACTTGCATTAGACAGGAGATGAAGGAGGGAGGAGGAGGACGTGGTGAAGCAATTAGGAGGAAGAGGACAACTGGACTAGAGAGTTTACAAGGAAGGGAGGACACAAACATTTAATACAGGGAGGGGTTAGAGCCCCTTCAAACATTCCAGGGAACCATGTGGATAGGGCAATCATGTTTTCTCCAGCTCCCATTCTATCATAAACTCTGGCTCTCACTACAACTCCAAGAAGAGACACTTGAAACGTTTAGTAATGCAAGTGGACCCCCTAAAAAACAAGCCAGAGAGAACAAATTATTTGTGTCATCCTTAAGATGGAGGAACCATCAGTAAGAAGAATCATTCCAGGCCTATTTTAACCCTAGGAACCCCTGCTATACTTACAGTTCAGGTCACGCTTAAGCACAAGTATCCACTGGCGAAAAGAAGAGTTTGGACATCCAGACTCAGAGTACCCCTAAGGAAGGGTTCTGTGGAAACCATACACTTGGATCCAGGCAGAGAGAACAGAGTTACTGTAGGAACTGTACACCCGAAAAGAAGGTTGTCCTCAGCAACCAAGAGTAATTTGTGTTTTACTTTATCCATCCATTTTATTATATTCCCTCAACCTACAATTCTAAATAAAAAGACATGCTAAGTTTTACTTTGGTCTGGCTGGTGTGTTCATCCTTGTCCATTAACAGAACACAGAGGGATAACAGCAATGTCAGGCAGTGCCTAAGAAGGAAGCAGGGCGCAAGGGCAGATAGGGAATCTCAATTGGGCCTGTAGGAACTGGAAGTTATTTTGGTTATGTTCGTACGTGTTTGTATTCACTGGTCTGCTTTGCTAATCGGATGGACACGAGATGTTTCAAAACTGAAGTACACAATAACGTAAAATCATAAGAAGGTGTCAAGCAATGAGACATAACATAATACATTCCTTGTACAGTTTGATATTCTTTTAAACCACGTAAAAGAAAATGATTATGAAATGTGTATATGTTAATTGCGCACATGTATAACATGTGTTCAAATATACATTCGTAGTAGATCTGATTATTTTCACTTTGCAGTGTGTTTTGTTATTAGGTGGTCAATAACATGTAAACACATTGGCACTGTGTTTTTCATGTGTTGTTAACTATTCATTCTGTATTGGTTTTTTAAATTAAGATAATTATATTTATTTTGCATTACAAAATATGCATTTTCCTTCATTACTTCAAAATAATAGATTGATCATTATCATTTCTATGACCAATATTACATTATTTGGATCACTGTGGTATTTTGAATACCATACTACAATACTTTTTCTGCTTACTTATTCATTATTCTAATCAGTATTCTTCATTTGGGACTGTGATGGTTTTCCTGAATAAATAAAGACTATTATGTACGTTTATTTCGTATCAATGTTGACACTGTTATATTTTATTATGTGTTTATTCAATTTAATTTAAGGCGTATCGATATTATTTTTGTCACGGTTGCATTTTACTTACATAGTTACATTGTTTTTGTTGTTTTTATTCACATTTATTACATTTATTTCTGAACAATATTACTTTTTTGTCATTGTGGAATTGATATTTATGATTTATGACCAATGGTCATTTTTGTCACTCTGATATTTGTCATGAACAACTACAATTATTGTAGTCCCTCAATACATATTTCAAAATCATATGTTTGTGACTGTGGTATCTTCTAAACTATTGCATTAGAGTACAGATAGGGAGGAATGGCGTATGAGGAAGGGGACACAGCCTGTAAGCGTTATTTGGTTATGTGGCTACCCAGTGGTCAAGTGACTGCCTATGGCCATGCTAATTCCGAAGGCCATTCCCACCCACTTCACGCCTGTCCGAGCCGTAAACACCTCCTCATGGGAACTCATTTTAACCAAGCCTTACAATCAAACTTTGTGATCGAAGTGCTTGCCAGTGTTTAGTCTGCGAGTTAATTACTTAATTGGAGCTGTAAAACATCTACTGGTGTAATAAAAATATCTAACAATGTCTGCCTTAAGCCACTCGATGTAAAAGTACAGTGCGAGTCCCTCATTGAAGGCCTGTTAAAAAAAACATTTGCAAAGCCAATAGTTTTGGCATGCGTATTCATATTAGGCATTTGCCAGGCACTGTTGTTAGATGCCCAGGTACTCACATCATTTTGTCACCTGCTACCATTAATTGTGCATTTCCCATGCCTATACAAAAGCCCAATATATTGGCATTGCCACTGCTTGTTATCAATACCTTCCAAGAGGAAGTTATACAGGCTGTAGTATAAATGCAGGACACACATTGTATGAAAAAGTTGCCAACAACCCAGAAAAGACAGAAGACTCAGATTAGCTGCCTCACAGACTGTAAACGTGCTCACGAATTAATACAGGAGACCAATGTAAAGCAAGGAGAAAAGTACACATGCTGTAGAGATAGTGGGTGCAGATTAGACGCTGCTAGGAAGGTGTCTGTGTCCAGACAGAGATAAGAAGAGGGGCTTGGTTTTCAAGTCGTGTTGCTATTAACGACCGTAGAAAAAAGTTGCTGGCCCTCATTACGACCCCTGGCGGAGGACCATGGTGCAATTTGCACCATGGTCCATGGCGCAGAGCTGCCAACTCCGCCATGGGGGTTGGCGGACTTACCGCCCCATTCCGACCTTGGCGGGGCGGTAAGTCCCCAATCCCCATTTACCCTTCCCCATTCCCATTTTTGCCCCATAGGGCATCATGGGAGTGGGGAAGGCGTTAATTACGCCACCGTAAATTACGGTGGCGTAATTAACAACATGGTCCCTTAGCGCCATGGATATTAACACATGCTAAAAGCAGGTGTTAAATCCGCCATGGCGCTAAGGGACCTCGTACTCAGGCGGTAAGGGTCGGCGCTGTTTACGGCGCCGTAAACCCCTTACCGCCTGAGTTGTAATGAGGCCCTAGATGTGGCACAAGCTAATATTCACATTCCTGTTTAGATGTGGCACAAGCTAATATTCACATTCCTGTTTAGATGTGGCACAAGCTAATATTCACATTCCTGTTTAGATGTGGCACAAGCTAATATTCACATTCCTGTTTAGATGTGGCGCAAGCTAATATTCACATTCCTGTTTAGATGTGGCGCAAGCTAATATTCACATTCCTGTTTAGATGTGGCACAAGCTAATATTCACATTCCTGTTTAGATGTGGTGCAAACTAATATTTACAGTACTTGTCCTCTGCTTCCTCGGTTCGCTGAGAATCGAAAGTCCTCACGCGGTATGAGGTTGGCACCCTGATGCAAGTAGCGAATAACACCCCTCAGGCCACCTCTTTACATTGTCATACGCATGCGTCAAATGGTAAGAATAAAGGCACCACTCTGCCTGTGTTTTTTCATATTAGAGAATGTCTAGGAATCTGAACAGTTCTATAAAATGGGGTCATATCAGTTCATGGTAAGAACTGGAAAGGAAAGTGGTAAAGTGCAGAAATTTTGTCAATCTGAGCGATTTGAATCAGCGTTCTATAAACACTGCACGATCTTCTGGGACTTCAACTCCCATCAGGACTGTAGTCCTTGTGCAGTTCCGGTATAAATAGCCTCCTTCTGTGCCCTCTTGATCTTCTTTGTTACTTTGTTACTGCCTTTGCACTTGTATAGGTACGTAGATTTCCCACTTTTGCTATCTGCTTCTTTGCACAAAATTCAAAGTTGACTTTAAAAATGTTTTTAATTCTTGTGCTTTACTTGCATTTTATCCTTGTGTTTTATTCATTCCTCAGTACTCTGTGCCCTGCCGTATTTTGGCAATCTGAGCGATATGAATCAGCCTTTTATAAACGCTGCACGCTCTTCCTCTGATATTCTGCAGTTGTCCCATCAGCAGACTTCTCGCCTTTGCAAACTTATCATTTCTGATCACTCCACTCCTGCGTTTCCTTCTGTACACCTAGATGGAAACAGTATGGTGTCTGATATCGTTCAGCCTTTCCCTAACAATCAGCTCGCCATGCCTTCTACTGTTACTAGCTCTATGCACGTCGTACGTCCTCTGAATGCCCCGATGCTATTAAATCCAAGGACAACAACCACCCTCAAGTTTCACCTCCCATTACTGTATCACTCTTCCCCGCTGTAGCGGCTCCCTCTTTGCAAGCTTCTCTCCTCAACACTCGCTCTCTCTGCTTGAACGGATTTGAAGTCGCAGACCTTTTACTGTCCTCCAGTTTTAACCTACTCACAATCATGTAATCATGGCTTGATGAAGCCATTCCATCGGAAGCCCTACTTGCTGTTCCAAATAACTACTCACTCCTACGTGCCGACCGGATCGGCTGTTGTGGGGGTGGAGTAGCCCTATTTGTAAAAAATGAATTGCAGTATCATGTAATGAATCCCTGTTAATAAAACTGAAAATAACAGAACACACTTCGATAGCCATTGTTATCATCTATAGACCCCCTAGTGTTTTTCCTTTTTTCGAGGAACAATTTTTAAGACTGCTGAATAACCTCACTAAACCCCAGTCGCCAGTTCTTGTAATGGGTGACTTCAATCGCTGGTTTGACGCTTCCCTTGATGCCGCTAAAGCCTCCTTACTGTGTGCCTTAAATTCTATAGATTTTTCTCAAATGTTACCAAGTCCTACCCATGTTACTGGGTATATTCTTGAATGGCTTCTGGTACACCACTTTAATATTGCCAACCTGATTACATCTCCTTGCATTTGGTCGGATCACTTCTTGGTGTTGTTCCATATTAACCTTCCCGAATCGTCGGCTAGGCTTGATACCAATCCTAGATTCTCCGCTTGCACGTGGAATTGGAAGTCTCTAACATCCGAAAAAGTTTCACCTCTTCTTCAAGCTAAGATTGGCGCCTTGGAGGTCTTTAACAAGGCAGATGAACTGGCTTCCCACATTTCTAACATTCATGAGATGGTGATTAATCAGTTAGTACCACTCCCTAAAGAGTGAATCCTTAAATAAAGGTTGGTTTGATGATCTTAACATCCACCTTAGACTGAAGAAAAGGTCTGCTGAACGTTGTTGGTGCAAGAACCCCTCTCCTAACACCTTGGAAAACTACAAACTGTTGGTCAAGCAGTACAAAGAGGCAGTCATCTCTGCTAAATCCTCCATGTACAATGACAGGATCATGCAGGCCAAATCTGGTTCCAAAGAACTATTCGCTATTTTTAGTGAATTTAAGGGCAAGACCTGCTCTTTGACATCCCCGGGAAAAGACATTGATTGGTGTCAATCTATCCATAATGCCTTTATCAATAAAGTCACCACACACCAGAGTAACATCCAGTCCACTAGAGACGCACATTATATTGGGTTTAACTCCAAACCTGATAGCGCTGAATCTAACCCTCCCAAAGCCCTTCATTTTTCTTTCACCCATGGGTGATGTTTGCCCCTCCAGTCTGTTCATCAACTGTATGGATGTGCTCTGCCCATGGGTCATGAAATGTATCAACCTTTCCTTTGCTGAGGGGTCTGTCCCCACATTCCTGAAAGAGGCCTCGGTCACCCCCTCCTGAAAAAGGACAATCTTGATCCTTTCGTTGTCGATAACTATCGACCAATTACAAATGTCCCCTTTATTTTAAAGATCTTGAATAAGTTGGCATAAACACAGTTTCAGCATTGTGTTGAACAAAACAATATCCTAGCTGTTCATTAGTTGGGTTTCAGAATGGGGCACGGTACCGAAACGGCCTTTCTTGACCTCAAAGCTAATCTATTGAATATCATTGACTGTGGGCAGCCAGCATTGCTGATGCTACTGGATTTGTCCTCTGCTTCCGACCTTGTGGAGCATGCATTACTGGAACATAGACTCTGTACCATTGTTGGTTGCTCCCTTAAGGCTTCTCAATGGATCTCCTCCTTTCCTGGTACACGTAACACCAGAATAAATGTTGGCGAGGCCCTCTCCAACCTCAACCCCATTACCTGTGGTGTTACACAGGGGTGTTGTCATTCCCCCTCCCTGTTCAATATCTATATCATTCCCTTCCCGAGACTCTTGTATGACCTGGGTGTCCAGTATACCAACTATATCGACGATACCCAGGTCGTTGTCAAACTCACTGGTTCTTACTCCCAGGATTTGGCCTATCTCAACTCCATCGATTCCGAAATACACACATGGATGGCTACTAACTCTTTGGTTCTGAATACCAAGAAGACAGAACTTCTGATTGTAGCCTCGAGCGCTAAACTCAAGTCTCTACCATTGGAATAGATAGAGATTTCTCATCTTTAGCTCTATTATCCCTGTAGCAAAAAAGGTGAAGACCATGGGTGTTATTCTTGATGCAGAGCTTACAATGAACCAGCTCGGGAGGATAGTTCAGGGGCAACGTGTTCACCTTGGAAGCACGACGACATGGAGCAACACAGGTTCGATCCCCGGGTCCGCTCTTAGGAACCTCTGGGTATTAAGCGCGTTCTAAATAACCTATCATATCATATCAGCACATTGCTCAGACTCGTTCATCCTGTGGACTGATCAATAAATTACTTTGCAGTATTCGACCTTTATTGACACATGAAAATGCAGCCATTCTTGCCACTGTGCTCATCAACTCTCACCTTGATTACTGTAATAGCCTCCTAGGTGGTTGCTCCCAGCTCAATGTGTCATCTCTCCAGGTCTCCCAAAATGGAGCTGTCTGTGCCATTTCAGTCCTCTCAAGGTGAGGTCATGTTACTGCTTCTAGGTGGGACATTCACTG
This sequence comes from Ambystoma mexicanum, assembly GCF_040938575.1. Lineage (NCBI taxonomy): Eukaryota > Metazoa > Chordata > Amphibia > Caudata > Ambystomatidae > Ambystoma > Ambystoma mexicanum. The sequence continues at coordinate 812,107,194 of NC_090932.1, forward strand.
GCTCCCTGTGAATCTTAGGATTACACATAAATTGTTACTCTGACCCACACGTGTTTTCTTAACACAGCCCCATAATATTGTGCGGATCGTTTAGGCACTATGTTCCCACTCGTACTCTTAGGTCTGAGAACCAACTCAGAATGGTACAGCCGAGATTCAAATCTTCCAAATCCGGTGGTCACAGCTTTGATGTCCATGTTCCTATCGCCGTTCAGCCTCAGAACAATTCCAACAACTGTCGAATTTAAAAAAGGCTAAAGACATATCTTTTCAACCTATCGCCAGACTAATCTGCTCTCTGCCTTTATCCTTCTGCTCTAAGTCTCTGATCTCTGGTTCTGCCTAAATTGTCTGTTCATCTTGTTTTTGTTTCTTGTGTGTTCTCTGAAGCCTCCCGGCATGTGGCGTGGCTCACACAAATTTTAAATAAATAAATAAGATTAGCAAGCATCACATTTAGATAGCGATGCCACTAACCAACCCCACTAAAAAATCTCACCCCTCTTCATACACCTCTCAAACTCTAATCAAACAGAGCCATACCTCTACAGCACACAAAACTGCATGCACTTCGCTACACTGAAACAACAAAACAAACCACACATAGCCTTGCATAACAGAACACAATGACTACCAACTGAAAAACACATCTAAACTCAGCAAATGGTGTTAACCAAACTGAAGCTGCCAACAGCACATCACAGCTCTCTTGCACTTTTGCCGCTCGGTCAAAGTAACTCACTCCACGACTTATCTTTTTTAGATCTGCCAGAGCACCAGGGGACTAGTCCGGTGGTGATAGTGCACAGTACAAATGTCCTTTAACATTAATATTAATATTAATATACCCATTTTCAGGCAAAATTGATGCCAGTCACCTGGCAAAAGGAATATGCAAGGGTGGCCAACGCATTCTAGTGATGACAATGAACGTGTTGATCCTAGAACTGAAAACATTAGTGCAACTGTAGCAGAAGCACATCATAAATAAAACAACATATTTCATCCATTAGTGCCTAGTGTTTGGCCCAAGAAAAATAAATAAAGCCCAGAATAGGGCAAGTAGTGCAGTTGTTGTAACATATAGCAGTACAACATCTCTACGGGCTCAGGGATCTTCTATGTTGTTCACTACTGGATCTGCCAGCACCACCACCAAATAGAAAGCTCGTTTACTGAGCTTGCCAGTGTGAAAAAGACCACATAAAAGGCCTGGGATGGTTTATATACCGATTACGACAATGGTCAAATTGCAGTCTGCCCACTCTACAACAAAACATGTGCATTGCGTGTAGCCACGAATTTTGGCACTAGGGACATGTGGAGTCACATGGAAAATAAAAATTAAAAGGCAACTATGTGCTCATCAGGAAAATAACAAAAGTGGTTCAGTGTCGATGGTTGAGGAAAACGTTGTCAGTGAGCATTCAGAACCTGTCATGATGCAAGCAGAGAACCAAGTACCATTCTACCCTGCTCCAGGCAGCAACACAATGCCTCTTTTGCTCAATTGTTGTGATCACTTATTGAGCCAGACACCACTGCCGTCAAGTCTGGTGGCACAGTTTTACAGTCTAGTTGTCTTAAACAGTATATATCAAATACTGGTTTCATCAAGTGTAGAAAGTACTACAGAAACCATACTTTGACATTTTTCCAATGGGAAGCTGACAAGAATGTTGCCAGTTCAGACACAGCCCTGTTCTTTGATAGCAAGTACATGATTCTCGGAATTTGTCATAGCCATTTGTCCAAAATATCATGAGCTCAGTTGCATATATGTTTCCACAGTCACTGTGCCTGCCTGATCACAACAATCGGAAACGTACTGATTGAGTCTGCTGTGCACACTTTCATTTGATTATTGATATATGGATCAGTGGACAGGCAAACTACTTTTGTTATGTATTATTTGATTGAATATATTACTGTCCATTAAATATTGAATGGCCAGAATATTACTTACACTGAAATATCAAATAATTAATGTTGAACATAAACAATAAAGCCATTGGAAAACTTGGTATGTTGTAGGCCTTAATGACAGAATGTTAAGTACTTTATGTTAGAATATTTACTGTCGTTTACACCATATCTGTTGATAAACCTACACTTTGGGCCTCATTACAACCCAGGCGGTAAGTTTCCTACTTTACCACAATGGTGTAAACTCTGTTTACACCATGGTGGATGGCGGATTTACCGCCCCATTCCAAGGTGAGTGGGGCGGTAAATCCCCATTCCCCATTCCCATTTTTGCCCCATAGGGCATAATGGGAGTGGGGAAGGCGCTAATTACGGCACCGTAAATTACGGTGCCGTAATTAGCACCAAGGCGGGATAGCGCCTTGCATTTTAACGGCTGCTAAAAGCAGGCGTTAAAATGGTAATCAGGCGTTAAGGGTTAACGGCGCCGACGGCGCCATTAAACCCTTAACGCCTGGGTTGTAATGAGGCCCTTTATCAGATTGCCATTACAAGTAAAATTACACTAAGAGAATATTTTCTTCTAACATGTAACATTGAAATTGTCACCTTGATTTGATTTAAATACATCTGTTGGTGAATAAGCCAGCTCTTTGGTAAAGCACAAATGTTCAGGTCATACTTGCATACCACTCATATCAATAGTACAAGATAAGCACAGCACCTGTATTTATCCAAAGACAATGTGCCAGGTATGTAAATTGCAGGAAATGCAACTGAATATGGATGGTTTGCCTAAAATAAGCGAGATCCATGCTATTGTACTGTTAAGCTAATTAACAAGTCAGTAGTACGTGCCTACATAGGCTTCTAATATTGCCCACCCTTGGAACACATTAGGTTTTACAAAGTGTGTCTATTCTGTTGGACTTGAGCCACAAGAAAAATCGTACCAATGTGTGCATTTGTTAAGTAATAAAGTTCAAACAGATGATTAATGTTGTTACAGGGTGAAACAACCCAAAATAAAAAGAAAATTAGGTAATATACGTCCATCATTGTACATAAAAATGTACAATCTCAGATAAAAGTAGGAAAAGCATTTTCAGTTATGCACTTTGAACCAATTTTCTAATTAGGAAACCAGATTTCAACATGAATTCAACAGAAAAACACATAGCATGTGCATGTAAATATCATATGTTAAAAGGTATGATTGTCATAATTTGCACATTCACTGGAATTAATTTGAGTACATCAGAAATGTAATCTGTTTTTAGTCAAAACACACAGGGATTAGAGATAGTATTTGAGTGCATTCTGAAGTAAGTCTATGTGAAAACACTTAGATATCAAAAACACACAGTGAAATGCTGCAAAGTGGGCAGGACCGGAAATTACTGTTTACACCATTTTTGTCATATATTTGCTGTAGCTCTTTAAGACAGTGGGCCTCATTCCGAGTATGGAGGTAATCATGGCGCTATTTGCGGGATCCGCTAAGGGATCTCGGAATAGGGCGCAAAGTGATTACCGGCACCGATGTCCTTAACGGTGCCCGGTATCCCTTTGCGCCCACCTCGGACTGAGGCCCAGTATTATGTGGGGTTAGTTATATGACAATAAGGGTTCATGTTTGAAATATGTATGGAAGGTGATTTGATTGATCACAATGATTCTCATGTGTATTTTTTATCATTTTTTACTTGTTTTATGTATGTTTTACCATGGTATAACAATACAGTTGATAGATGTTTTGACTGACCAGCTGTATTACTGTTTAATGTAAGTATACAGATGCACATAGTGCAAACTGGGGCATCTCCCACAACCTATTTGTGTAAAAGGTGGGTAGCTATTAATGGAATTTATATGTTGGTCTCACTATTTCTGTCCTCATCCACATAGCATCCTGTACAAAAAAAGAGGATGTATCGTGCTCACTGTGTTTACCTCCTCCCAGTACAGACAGTAAATATCCTAGAAGCAGGGACAGAACTTTGCATGGCACAGGATCATATTCAAATGATTTTGTGGTCATGTGATTACATTAACCAGCCCTTTTCTTATATCTGGCCCTGGCCTGTCCCGGGCCACAATAATACTATTGTAAAGAGACATTGGGCCTAGGAGACCATATAATAGACATGCTTATGAAACAGGATGTGGGAGAGATGACCGAATAGAATAAATATGTGTTGGGAGGTTTTACTGGATCCAGTTCATGTTTGGTATCATGGGCCTCTTATCCTTACAATTAGCTGTGCAAAAACTGCCAATAGCTTTCAACTCAGGTGCTGGTAACAGTGTTAGAGGGTTGCCGGTGCTTGCCGCCTACCAGTGGGTTTTACCAGCACCCCCGTAATGAGGGCCAAAATCTGCATTATTTTGACTCAAAGTGACATTAATTGTCAGAAGGACTCTACCCAGCCTCTTACCCTCTACCCAGAGGAAGTCACAAAAAGTACTTACAATTCTGCTGTAGAATAAGATTTGCACAATGTGGACCAAGAACATGCCTCCTGTGACTAGACCAGGCATCATGTGCAGCAATAATGGGCATAAATTGGCAATACATTGTTATATGAGACTGAAGTGGCATATGCATGGCAGTGTACCTAGTCTATGTTGGTTCTGCTGTGTCTACCCCTGTTGTAACATTACCCCCTCTGTGGCTTTTTAAAGTCAGCACCATAGTTGAAATGTGGTTGGTTTCTAAAAAGGTCTTATGCAGTTTTTGGCATTTTATGAAATTTAAGCTTTTGAACATTTTGTTATTGATGCCAGTCACTTTATGTGGTAACATTGGGGTTTATTATCATTTGATGTTATGCCATGCAATGCTTTTAAGGTCAAAAGGTCATATGACATCACTTCCTGTGATGCCATTGAGTGTGCAATGTGACTTCTGCTACCCCCTGCTTTTTGACAAATTGACATTCCTGTTCTCAGCGGTATTGCTCGGGCACCTGGTGGCTCAATGCTCCTCTTTAGGGAATGTTAATTCAGTGCTGACTTTTAGAGAACTTGGAAGGATCATCTCAGGCTCAGACTGAATGTCTGGTTGTGCACATTTTCTTTGTTACTTTGCTAGATTTCCAGCAATATGATCTCTTATGTCAAACTGCTGCATATTACAGAGAATGCATTTTTCCCTGACACTGTCTGGGGAATATTTAACTACTAAAACTTAGGACATCTTATACACTCTCTCTTATTCTTCCTCCTCTTCCTCCTCCTCTACCACTCCTGGCCCATCTGTTGCCATCCCTCCTCCTCCTTTCTCGTACTCCCCCTTGTTCACACCAGACAATGTTTCTAGACAAGTCTGATCTATGAAAGTCTCATCAAAGAAGGTTCTTCCTGCTCATCCAGAACCATCAAGGAACACATTGACAACTTTGCTCCAGCCTTGGCTGATTTCTGCAATCACTCCTTGGCCGCTGTAACCTACCCCACCCCTGTAAAGCACTCCTTAGGGCACCCCCTTCTTAAGAATCCCTCTTTCAATCCTTCCTCTCCAGCTAGCTATCACCCGATCTCCATCACTCCTTTCCTGGGCAAACTCCTGGAAAAGCTGGCCATCTCCCAGCTTAATCTGCATAATGAATTTGTTGGTTGTCTCCACGACCACCAGCCTGTCTTCAGAGTGGCCAGAAGCACGGAAACTGCTCTCCTGAACATCAGTGAAGACCTGCTCTCTAATCTTGACTCTAATCTTACTTCTGTCCTCTTTATCCTCAATCTGTCCTCTGCTTTTGATACAGTTAACCATGCCATCCTGCACAATCGCCTCTGTGATAACATGGGTATCACTGATCAGACTCTGGCTTGGTTGACCTCCTTTCTCACAAAACGACCCTGTCAGGTCCAATTGGGGTCTTTCATCTCTTCTATATCTCCCTCTACCTGTGGAGTTCCCCAGGGGTCTAACCTTTCTCCCAGGCTTTTTAACCACTGCTTGGCACCTCTTGTCCACCACATCACTTCTTTCTGTTCCAGTTTTCAGTGTTATGCAGCTTAAAACCAGCTCTCTTTCAGGCGTCCCTCTGCAACCTCGGCTCCTTCTCTCATACCAGACTGTCTGGCCACAATTCAGGAATGGTGTGCCACCAATGATCTGTGCCTTAATGCCAGTAAGACTGAGATCCTACTCCTCAGTACACCTGCACCCTCCGTTCCTCTCTCTCTCTCTCTCTCTCTCTCGCTGCCCAATCTGGACCCTCTTCCTGCTCCCTCCTGTGAGGCTAAGAACCTTGGTGTCATCTTCGACTCCATCCTCTCCTTCTGTCCTCACATCTCCGATGTCACTAAGAAGTCAAACTACTAGCTGCACCTCCTCAGAAGTATTCTTCCTTTTCTCACTTTTCCCCAGAAGCTCACTGTCTCCACAGCTCTGGTCTTCTCTCGGGTGGACTACTGCAACAGCCTCTTTCTAAATCTACCCACCTCTGCTCTTCAACCTTTACAACGTGTCCAGAAAAAGCCCTACAAGACTTGTCCTTGGCCTCAAGCCCAGGGATCGTATTTCTCCAGCTCTGAAATCTCTCCACTGGCTCCCTGTGGCTGCAAGGATCAAGTTCAAGACCCCTTTTATCATCCACAAGGATTTCTGGGGTCTGGGGCCGCCCTATCTCAAACTCTCTCTTCCTAAATACAGCCTTCCTGCCTCTCTCAAACTTGAGCAGAACCACCTCCAGTTCTGGAAGCAACTGAAGACCATCCTTTTCACTTCTGCTTTCTCTCTTCCTCTCCCCTGCTGATGACCCTGACTGCTCAGCAGGCTAGTCACCTGGCCACCCTCTGATCTTGGGCCTAGGCTCCTGCATGTTAAACTGCCCTTGCACTGTCTCCGGGCTCCCCTGCACTTAAGGGTCTGTAGCTGTAACCCTACAGTCCCTTCTGACTGCACCTATGAGCCACTCACTGGCTGCACTTATTGAGTTACCTGAACTTCTTCCCTCCCCCGCCCCGTGGCACTTCTCCCCTCCCTCTACCTGCACTTGTGTGATCTGAATGACTCAAGGCCTAGTAAGATCGTTGTTTATGTCATCCCTTTGTTTCCCCTCCTTGTCTTGTCTCGCCCAGAAACAGGTGTACAGGCATGTTATAAATGTCATATCATATCATATTTAGTTTTCAAAGTGCACTTAGAGGGACATTAAAGCTATGGTTTACCAGATTTTCCCTCTTATCTCCTTTTTTTTTAAGGGTCACTGCCTCGAGCGAAACAACTGGTCACAGGCTCATAAAGGCCTCCTGCTTCTGTGCATTTACTTCTGGCTTTTAGCAGCACAACGTGTTGCTTTCACATTAAACCCACTGACATATAATACATGTTGTTTTTTATAGGGTCTGTTGATAAGCCATCCTGAGGTGTGACCGCAGAGTTCGAGTTTCAATGGCTGCAAAAACACAGCATATTGGTGTGTGTCTTTGGAAGTATTTTGTTGTGTTCACACTGCCCCTTGTCCCACATTGGGTTGACAGTCAGGGAAGGAGGTCAGACATTGGGCCTCATTACGACCCAGGCGGGATGGGTTTAACAGCGCCGGTAAAGGTGCTGGCACTGTTAAACCCATTCCACCCTATTACGAGGTCCCCTTGCGGGACCCACTCTGGACGTCTGGTCAGGCGAGACGTCCTTTGCGGGTCCCGCGAGGGGACCAAGGAGCTAACAACGGGCCTGTTATCATTGAATGAGGAATTACCAGGTCCTCCAAGGTTGGAATGGCCCGGTAATTCCTCATTCAAGGAACTCGGACTCGGACCCGAGTTTGGAGGCAGCCGTGCCCTTATTAAGGGCATGGCTACCTCCGAACTCGTAATGAGGCCCATTGTCTTTCCTCAGTTTAGATCTCATTCCGCCTGGATGCATCAAAGAAAGAGGGAACATCTCGGAAAGTAAGTCAAGTCTAACGACTTAGAGATTCAGTTTTGGACTATCAAACAAGAAAGTTACTCAGAAATGTCAGATTGAACGAAAATTAGAGGGTCTTTTTGGGATATGTAGAGCCTATTGTGAAATGTAAGCGAATAAAGTGACACATTATTCTAGTTTCTGTTTCTCTAATAGAATTAGAAATCTCGCGTCCAGTTTAGATAGGGTTATCGTTATTGTCTGTCTCTGTTATGTTTTACTGTTTGTGAATGATAAAAAAAGAAATAAAAATATAGGATTGGGGGGCAACGTTCAAACACCTATCCCCTGTTGCTCCATTTTCTAAGGAAAATGTTAGAACTACTTTACAACCACTGGTGTAACTGAAAGGCCTGTTGAAGTGTACACCATGTTAAACACATCCGGACACATTGACATATGCAATTGGTGTCACCTTGAATAATCTTGAATAATCTCAACCACAACAGCAGGTTTTATTTTCTTTGCTAAATTTGCATTATGTGACATATAGCCCTAAATAAGTTAAATGAAATAATTGTACACATTCAAAGCAAACATGTTAATGTTAATGTTAAAGGATATTTGTACCGCACACTATCACCACCGGAGTGGTCCCCTGGCGCTCTGGCGGCTCTGAAAGAGGGAGAGGGGGTGAGTTAATGGGAATGAGCTGGAAAAGTGGATAGCAGTGATGTGCTGCTGGCAGCCGCAGCCCGGTGGGTCCGTTGGCTGGGCTTGGGGTGTTTTACGGTTGGTTGTCGTGTGCTGTTGTGCAAGTCTATGTGCGGTTTGTTTTGTTGTTGCAATGTAGTGAAGTTTGTGTGGCTTGCTGCATTTTAGGCTTGTGGTTGTGTTTGGTTAGCGTTTGAGAGGTGTATGTAGAGGGATGAAATAGTTAGTGGATTAGTTAGTTGGCATTGCTGTCCTTGCAATTATCTCTAGGTGTGATGCCTGCTATCATTCACTATTACATCAGAGTGCGGCACTTGCTTATTTTCAATATTCGATCTAGCTGTGAGGCAGGCTAGTGATCATGATTCCATTCTAGTGTTGCACTTGTCATCATTCACTGTTTCTCATTTAAGTGTTCTAACATTCATATTTTGTCTAGATGTGACGCAAGCTAAGGCTAAGGATTTCATCTAAGTGTGACCCATGCTAACTTTCACAATTCTGTCTAGATGTGACGCAAGCTAAGGCTAAGGATTCCATCCAAGTGAGGCACATGCTAACATTCACAATTCTGTCTAGATGTGACGCAAGCTAAGGCTAAGAATTCCATCTAAGTGTGGCACATGCTAACATTCATAATTCTGTCTAGATGTGATGCAAGCTAAGGCTAAGAATTCAATCTAAGTGTGGCACATGCTAACATTCACAGTTATGTCTAATTGTGACGCAAGCTAAGGCTAAGAATTCCATCTAGGTGTGGCACATGTTAACATTCACAGTTCTGTCTAGATGTGATGCAAGCTAAGGCTAAGAATTCCATCTAGGTGTGGCACATGTTAACATTCACAGTTCTGTCTAGATGTGATGCAAGCTAAGGCTAAGAATTCCATCTGAGTGTGGCACATGCTAACATTCATAATTCTGTCTAGATGTGACACAAGCTAAGGCTAAGAATTAATCTAAGTGTGGCACATGCTAACATTCACAGTTCTGTCTAGATGTGACGCAAGGTAAGGCTAAATATTCCATCTGAGTGTGGCACATGCTAACATTCATAATTCTGTCTAGATGTGACACAAGCAAAGGCTAATAATTCCATCTAGGTGTGGCACATGTTAACATTCACAGTTCTCTCTAGATGTGACGCAAGCTAAGGCTAAGGATTCCATCCAAGTGAGGCACATGCTAACATTCACAATTCTGTCTAGATGTGACGCAAGCTAAGGCTAAGAATTCCATCTAAGTGTGGCACATGCTAACATTCATAATTCTGTCTAGATGTGATGCAAGCTAAGGCTAAGAATTCAATCTAAGTGTGGCACATGCTAACATTCACAGTTATGTCTAATTGTGACGCAAGCTAAGGCTAAGAATTCCATCTAGGTGTGGCACATGTTAACATTCACAGTTCTGTCTAGATGTGATGCAAGCTAAGGCTAAGAATTCCATCTAGGTGTGGCACATGTTAACATTCACAGTTCTGTCTAGATGTGATGCAAGCTAAGGCTAAGAATTCCATCTGAGTGTGGCACATGCTAACATTCATAATTCTGTCTAGATGTGACACAAGCTAAGGCTAAGAATTAATCTAAGTGTGGCACATGCTAACATTCACAGTTCTGTCTAGATGTGACGCAAGGTAAGGCTAAACATTCCATCTGAGTGTGGCACATGCTAACATTCATAATTCTGTCTAGATGTGACACAAGCAAAGGCTAATAATTCCATCTAGGTGTGGCACATGCTAACATTCACAGTTATGTCTAATTGTGACGCAAGCTAAGGCTAAGAATTCCATCTAGGTGTGGCACATGTTAACATTCACAGTTCTGTCTAGATGTGATGCAAGCTAAGGCTAAGAATTCCATCTAGGTGTGGCACATGTTAACATTCACAGTTCTGTCTAGATGTGATGCAAGCTAAGGCTAAGAATTCCATCTGAGTGTGGCACATGCTAACATTCATAATTCTGTCTAGATGTGACACAAGCTAAGGCTAAGAATTAATCTAAGTGTGGCACATGCTAACATTCACAGTTCTGTCTAGATGTGACGCAAGGTAAGGCTAAACATTCCATCTGAGTGTGGCACATGCTAACATTCATAATTCTGTCTAGATGTGACACAAGCAAAGGCTAATAATTCCATCTAGGTGTGGCACATGTTAACATTCACAGTTCTCTCTAGATGTGACGCAAACTAAGGCTAAGAATTCCTTCATTCCATCTGAGTGTGGCACATGCTAACATTCATAATTCTGTCTAGATGTGACACAAGCTAAGGCTAAGAATGAATCTAAGTGTGGCACATGCTAACATTCACAGTTCTGTCTATATGTGACGCAGGCTAAGGCAAAGAATTCCATTTAAGTGTGGCATATGCTAGCATTGTTACACCTGTCTAAATGTGAAGTAGGCTAAACTTGACCATTCTCTATAGGTGTGGCACTGGTTGACATTGGCTAGTATGTTAGTGTGTAATGCAATGCAACATTTACAGTCCAGCCAAGAAAGGATTAAGGCTGGTGGTCACAAATCTCTCTAAGTATACATGGTGTATATCTATGACAGTCTACGTTATAGAAAGGTAAGGTAGAGTGGTGAGAGCTTTCTGGAGTAGAGTAGAGTTGCTCTACACGCCACCCATGCCACACTTATAGTTTTGTTGGTGTCTGATTGGCTGCTGGTTTCCTTTGCTTCCCTTGCGGACACCTGCAGACACACCTGGAGCCGCCTCTGCTGGAGCTGCCCTTAGCTGACGGGGCTGCTGGGCAGAGGGCTGCCCTGGGAGGGTGAATTAAGAATCGAAAATGAGCCAATCAGGGCTGGGAGGTGGGTTGGGAGGCGGGAGGAGGAATAGGGAAGCAGAATGGGTCGGGAAAGGGAGAGTACACCACACGGGCCTGGGGCTTCCATTTCTTGATCCTAAGCCTTCTAACCAGGGCCCACCAGGGTGCTGGGTTTGGGGGCTCACTCACCTGCATCTCCGGATGTAATGGAGGGCATGGTGCAGTGCGGCCAGTAGGCCACACAATGGGAATAACGAGCCAATCAGGGAGGGGGGTGGGTTGAGAGGCGGCAGTAGGGATAGGGAAGCGGAATGGGTCAGGGGAGGGAGAGGACACCATGCGGGCCTGGGGCTTCCATTTCTTGATCCTAAGCCTTCTAACTAGGGCCCAGGATGGTCCTGGGGTTGGGGGTTCACTCACCTGCGTCTCTGGATGTAATGGAGAGCACGGCGCGGTGCGGGCCAGTAGGCCACACACTATGGGAAGATCGAGCTAATCAGTCCCAGGGGGTGGGTTGGGAGGAGGGATAGGGAAGCAGAATGGGTCGGGGGAGAGAGAGGACACCACACGGGCCTGGTGCTTCCATTTCTTGATCCTAAGCCTTCTAACTAGGGCCCAGGAGGGTCCTGGGGTTGGGGGCTCACTCACCTTCGTCTCTGGATGTAATGGAGAGCACGTTGCGGTGCGGGCCAGTAGGCCACACACTATGGGAAGAACGAGCTAATCATGCCCAGGGGGTGGGTTGGGAGGCGGGAGGAGGGATAGGGAAGCGGAACGGGTCGGGGGAGGGAGAGGACACCACACGGGCCTGGGGCTTCCATTTCGTGATCCTTAGCTTCCTTCTAACCAGGGCCCAGGAGGTTCCTGGGGTTGGGGGCTCACTCACCTGCGTCTCCGGATGTAATCTTGCATAAAAAGTGCATAAAAAGTGAATCCCAAGAGCATTGAAAGATATCCTCAAATAAACCCTGAGAATAATTGGTCCTAGAAAAAAAAACACAAAATGAATTACAGTCAATTCTTAGTAATAACAACAATAATAATAATAATAATAATAATAATAATAATAATAATAATAATAATAATAATAATAATACATAGTAACGATATTCATTATAAGGACATAGAGACCATTTTTGACCTCCTCTCAGCTAATTAGAATGTTTACCATGCTTTCAATAACTTATGGTAATGACTGTATTCTGAACCTTCTGACTCAAAGGTAGACAGCAAAACAATAATGCATTTTCCAGGAAAAATGTCGTTTAACAAGACACTTCCTCTCTAAGAGGACCTGGCTTTCACTCCAAAATCCTAATTAACACATCAAAGGGAAAGTGAAAACATGGAAAATGCTTTCACTTTCTCATAGAGAAACCGTTTACTTGTACATGACCCCAATGCATGCTTTTGTTAAACCCTCTTCAGTTTAACCAAGTTTGCAAATTAAGTGCTTAATTTATGAAGACACATATGTTGTTTAAATACCATGAAATCAAACCCCATTAATTTACTGAATTTGTCGATTTACTTTCTCATTATTAAACGAACATTCTTTATTTCACCACCAAAACTCCAAAACATGATATGCTAGGACAACCGTGTGCTAACAGACCTCTCAAGGGGATATTATCACTTGGTATAATGATCCTTCCAATACTCATGACCTTAGGCGAAGCCGAGAGCCATAACCTGGTGGTGGGTCATTATCCCATGATAATGGGCCCTCCCGCAGTATATAAGGCTATATTTGTATTTATGTAGTTTTGTTTTAAACCCCACATGTTCAATTAGAAAAAGGCAATTGAAGGTGAGATTGGAGCTGGCTACCAGGTTGTGTTCCCTATTTGGAGAAGTATTTTATATTTGTATTTGTATTTATTGATTTATTAAGCGCTTTACGCCAAAGCGCTGTACAATTGAACAACAAATTACATAAACAACCAATAACAGTAGAAGCAAATACATTATGAATCAGTCGACTAAACAATGAAAAGAGCAATTAACTGAGGGAGTTAGGTTGGGAGGGGAGAGGGAGTGGATGGTAGGGGAGTGGTGAAAAATGGTAGGAGTAGGGATGGGGAGGGTGAGAGGGGGGAATAGTTAGGGGAAGAATAGGGAGGAAAGGGGGGAAGCAGGAGGGGGGAGGTGATTCAGGGAAGAGAATGGAGGAGGAGAGATTTAAGGGAAGTGCGGAAGGAGGTGAAGGTGGGGGTAGAACGGATGGCAAGAGGAAGGGAGTTCCAGTGTAGAGGTGCTAGGAGTTGGAAGGAGCGGAAGCGAGACGAGGCACAGGGGGAGGGAGGTACAGTGAGAAGGAAGTGGTCAGCTGAACGAAGGGAACGGGAGGTAGAGTAGAAGGAGAGAAGGGAGGAGAGATAAGGGGGAGCGTGACCATGGAGAGATTTGAAGACAAGGCATAGAAATTGAAATTTAAGTTGGGAATGGAAAGGAAGACAGCCAAGGGAAGAGAGAGAGGTAGAGATGGAGTCACGGGTGGTAAGTAGACAGAGGGTTCGAAACGCAGAGTGGTAGATGGATTTAAGAGGGGCAAGATGAGAAGTAGGAAGCCCAAAGAGTAGGGAGGAGTAGTAAAAGAGGCGGGAGAAGATGAGGGAGGAGATTAAGAGTTTAGTAGCATAGAAGGTGAGAGAAGGACGGATTTTGCGGATATTGAAGAGGTGGTAGCGACAGGTGCGGGAAGTGAGGGAAATATGTTGAGAGAAGGAGAGAGAGAAGTCAAATAGAACCCCTAAATTACGAGCTTGAAGAGAGATAGGAAGATTGGAGGGAGGAAAGTGAATGAATGGGGTTTTGTCTGGGTTAAGAGAGAGAAATCGGGAAGACATCCAGTTTTTAATAGCAGTAAGGCAGGAGGAGAGTTTTTGGTGAAGGTCAGGTGAGAAGGAGGAGAAAGAGAGAAAGAGTGGAGTGTCGTCAGCATAAAAGTGGTGGGAGAAGCCAAACGAGGAGATAACAGGGGCAATGAGGGAGGTGTAAAGAGAGAAGAGGAAAGGACCAAGTACCGACACTTGGGGTACACCGTATTCAAGAGGATAGGTAGGTGAGGAGCGGCCTCCCCAGGAGACAGTAAAGGAGTGTGAAGAGAGGTAAGAGGATAGCCAGTTGAGGACAGAGTCTTTGAAGCTGAAGGAAGAAAGATGGTGAATAAGGAGGGGATGATCGACAGTGTCAAAGGTTGCCGAGAGGTCTAGGAGAATAAGTATGGAGGATTGTTTGGCGTGGTGAGCAGAGAGAAGGGAATTGAGAATGGAGGTGAGAGCAGTTTCTGTGGAATCTTTGGGACGGAAGCCAGATTGGTAGGGTAGAAGGAGAGAGGAGTTAGTGACAAAGGATGAGATTTGGTCAGCAGAAGGTTTCTTCAGAATAGGGATGATTGTAGCATGCTTGAAGGCAGAGGGGAAAGTAGCTGAGGAGAGGCAGATGTTGAAGAAGGAGGTGAGGTAGGGGATAAGAAGAGGGTAAATATTAGGGATGAGAAGGGAAGGAAGAGGGTCAGAGGGGATGCAGTGGGGTGGGCTTTGGATAGTAGGGTGGAGACTTCAGAAGGGGAGACAGGAGAGAAGATGGACATGCAGGATGAGTGAGGGGAGGGCGGAGGAGTAGAAATGAAGTCAGAGGGGGTTTGGAATTTTTTGACAAAGGGTAAGAATTTTAAAGGAAAAGAAGTTGGCGAAGTCAGAAGGGGAGAGTGTAGAATTGGAGGAGGGATCAGGAGTGGGAGGAGAGAGAAGTCGAGAAAGAGTTTGGAAGATACGGCGAGGGTGAGAAGTAAGAGGATTTAGCCGAGGCAAGACAAGAGTCGTAGAGTGCATGGTAAGAGAAGTAAGAGGTTTGGTTAGAAAGCGAGGGAATTTTGAGCAAGAGTCTCTCGAGATGACGGAGAAAGTGTCGCATGGAGAGGAGATGAGGAGTAAGCCAAGGTTGAGAGGGGTTCTGGGTAGGGCGGAACAGAGAAAGGGGGTGGAGTCTGTCAAGGGAGGAGGAAATAGCAGAGAAGAGAGAGGCTAGAGCATCATCCCCAGATAATAAGGACAAGTCTTGGAGAGTTAGAAGGAAAGAAGAGCAAGTGTCAGTAAAGAGGGATGGGTCAAATTTGCGGAAATCGCGCCAAGAGTAGGTTGGAGGGGAGGTGTTAGGAGGGGAGGAGTGTGGACGAAGAGGAGAAAGGGAGAAAGAGAGTAAGGCATGGTCTGAAAGATAGATAGGAACAGAAGAGACAGGGGAAGAGGGGTAGGAAGAATTGAAGATGAGGTCCAGGGTGGAGCCAGATGAGTGGGTGGAGGAAGAAGGAAGAGGGGAAAGGAGGTAGGAGTCAAAGATAGAGAAGAGGGGAGAGGATTGAGGGGGAGAAGGGAGATGGAGATTGAAGTCACCAAGCATGGATAGAGGAGAGGGGGAGGGAGAGATGAGCGAGAGGAGGTGATCCAGGTCTTCATAGAAGGAAGAGAGAGGGCCAGGGGGACAGTATATGATCAGAAAAGAAATAGGGTGGGGTGAGGAGAAAGATTTGTAGAGGAATTCAAAGGTAGGGAAAGAAGGGAGTGATGGTGAGGAAGAGGAGGAGATGTATTTGGGGTGGTAGAGGAGGCCAACGCCTCCACCACGGCCAGTAGTACTAGGGTGTGAGTAAAGGAAGATGAGGAGGTGGTTAAGGAAGCGGGGACAGAAGTGTTATGCGGGGGAATCCAGGTTTCAGTAAGACATAAAAAATGGGCGTTAAGGCGGAAGAATAGGTCGAGAACAGCTGCGGTTTTGTTGCAGATGGTTCTGGCATTCCAGAGTGCCATGTTCAAGTGGGAAGAGTGATGGACGGTAGGGGGGTAAAGAAGGTTAGGGCGGTGAGAGAGGGAAGGAGAGTAACAGGAGGAGTGTGGGAGAGGGTAGGGGGAAGGGCTGGGCATTAGGAGGGAAAAGGAGAGTAGAAGGGAGAGGAGAAGATGGGAGTAGGGGAAAGGGGGGAGGAGGGAAGGAAGGGTGGGGAGAAGGAGATTTGCAGAATTGCATAACAGAAGACTCGATGAATGGGCGAGTGCGTAAGGGTCGATCCTGTCAAGACCTTTGGTGAAGAGAACGGAGATTAGAGTGGCAGTTTCAGGTAAGGGCTGTGGTCAGGGAAATGAGTTAGGAGAGTGATGAGGAGAGGATGGGGGGGCTGCAGGCAGTGCCAGGTTCGGGAGAAAGGTGCTAAAGGAGGAACACAGGTGGTGGATGGTTCGAAGCAGGTGTCCACCGTAGCTGCGCTCGCACTTAAATTGGAAGGGCCGCTGGCAATGGGATCAGGAGTGGTGTGGGCACAAGAGAAGAATAGAGTCAGGCTAGGAGGGTGGGCAGAAGCAGTGAAGTTCTGTGAGTAGACCCGTGCTAGAGTGGGAAGGGATTGCTGTCGGCGAAGAGGGGTTGGAGACCTGGGCAGCTGCGGGGGGAGAACTTCAGGCTTCAGAGGCAGAGAGGCTGGACAGAATCCCAAGTAGTCAGCCAGGAGGAGCCAGGCTAAAGAGGGCAAACCCAAGTAGCCGGATCGGTGTTGGGAGGGGCGGGCCGGTGGCAGCGGGTCAGGGATGGCAGGAGGTAACACAGGCAATCATGGTCCTGCCAGGACCCTGAGAGATAGTTTGACAGGTGGATGGGTCAGGTGCAGAGCAGAGTCGATCCAGGCACAGGCACAGGAGAACACTCTGGCACCGGGCACCACTAGATGTTATGGGTGACTTCAGGCTCCAACGCCTTCCATGCACTAGAAGGGCTGCCGGCAGCAGGGGGGAGCCAAGGAGGAGGAACTCTGGGCAGCTTCACCCCCACGGGATCCCAGTAGCCAGAATGGAAGGGTGATGGCACGGGGGTGCAGCGGTAGGGCAGGTACCAGGAGGGCACAGTGGTACAGCAGGATCCCAGTAGTCAGAATGGAGACGGATGACAAGGGGATAGCAGCAGCAAGGCAGGTACCTGGAGAGAACAGCTGCAAGGTAGGCTCCAGTGGCAGCGCACCGGTGGCTGCAGCTCAGAGATGATAGGAGGTACCCCAAGCAGTCACGGAGTCAAGATGATGGGCTCAAGACGGCCTCACCCAGCCGGGATCCCCGCTGCCGGAATAGAGGCGGGCCAGCACAGAGAGCACAGGAGGACTCCAAGTCAGTGCTCATACCTGACTCATAGTGACTAGGGAGTATACATAGTGCTCATAGTGACCCAAGTACTCATACCTCTAAGCTACAGTAGAAAACCATACAAATTACGTCTTTCAAATGTACACAAGGGCAAGCACAGCACATCATGGTCCATCACCATATGCTCAACCAAACATTTAGGCATTGGCACCTTGGTTCACTTGGACACGTGTCTTTACTTTCTCTTAGGCCTACTGGTGAAGGGGAAACAAGTTATCAATTTCGGAGAAGCCATTTCCTGAGTCAAGGTTTCTGGTCTCCTGGCAAAAGATACATTGCATGTTGGATGGTATTGCAAATATCAAAAACACGTACTGCAGGGGTACACAAATCGATATATATGTGGGATTATAAAAACGACTAGTGTTCCTACTCATGCACTTCTCTACAACTATAGGACCCACAATGAAAATAGATGTAAAGTATGAAAATAAAATCACTTTTTAAGGTGTTGATAAAAGAACGATCACATGTCGAACATTGCCAAATCTCACATGAACAAGATTTCAAAAGAATCTCAGTGCTCCAAAGAAGTGATTTAAATAGATAAATAAATGCACACATACAATGCAGACTTTCCCTAACATTTTATTTAAAATCAAATCGAACATTTTTTTATCTTACAAAAGAAGGCAGTGCCAACCTTTAAGACACCTTAATGTTCAATTCATTATGAACACATTCAAATCGGAACTGTCCTTGCTGTTTTAAAATGGCAGGAGACATTTTAAATGTGGTTACCACAACATCTGAAAGCCTTCTAATTGGAATGATGTCCTGAGGAGAACCCCATCGTCGTATGAAGGGATCTCTAAGAGTCTTTGGTCATGCACCCAAAGACACACTCGTCAGGGCAAACCTTTACAAGCTAAGCAGTGTCCCTCACCAGACTATCACACAGGCCGGGAAGTGCTGCACTGGACTGAACAGGCCCATAGCCTTTTCTAATCATCCCCGTGAGACAAAATACATAAGATCTAACATGTTCCCTGACCTACACATTCCCTCGGATGCATTAATATGCCAATGAAAGAGACTGTACCTATCTGCATTATTTTGTGGCGATAACTTAAACATAGTAGCACCTCAGTCGAATCAGATGCAGATCGACACTTGCCAATCAATAACAACTTTAAGCGCATATTCAGTTGAAAGGGAATTTGTAAGTTATGCCCCCAAGTCTCAATCACCAAGCTTCAAAGACCTGGCAGCAAGATTGAGCAGCATTGAAGGATCCAGCAATCTGCACAAGCCTAGCAGAGCCTGTTCTACATTTCCAAACACCAGATGTCTTGGTACAAAAGGTTATGTTTCCAGAAGCCTGCAAAAAGCGAGGTGATCATTTTGAGTATGGTGAGCTAATACAATTGAATTCTGTAAGGAGGCAGCATATACAGAGAAATAACACCTACCTAACCAGTGTTTATGGAACTGAAGGGTAAGGATGTAAATTTATGATCAGAGGTTTCATGATGAGGTGGTGAGCAGAAGATTCATCCAGCAAAATTAGTGACTTTGCTCATAATAAGTCCACGGGGCAATGTAGACCTCATTGAGTGACTGGGAGTATACAACCTGGGCATTATGGGGTTGACATAGTCACATGGCCTCAGCTATAATAACAACTAAGCAGACATGCTCTTTGGGCTCTGAAGGCAGAAATGGAGCGGGGGTGGCCTACATGCATTCCTATTGTTCTATTTGTATTAATTTATTTATTTTTCTCAAAACACAATGTAAACAATCTCAACAGCAAGTGGAACAATCCCAAAACAAGGGTAGTATATAGGTTAAAAAACAGACCTCTCTAGCGAGCACATCTGTAAACAGAGTACATGACCACTGGCTGCATATGTTAGAGCCGTTGAGAGAAAATAAGGGAGGGATGACACATATCAATCTAGAATATGTATTAACTCTGTACCCAAGTAAGCCATATAACTCTAGGAACAGGCAGCATATTGCCTGAATTATGTCTGGGTCTCTTCTGTTCTTGTAGCTGGCCCGCTCAAAGGTAAATCATAAATCCAATCAATGATCCACAAGCAGTTTGTTGACTTCCAGGAACAAAGGATAGTTTTCTTTGCCAGCATGCATTCCCTGAACATCTCAACTTTGCTCGTTTTGGGTCATTTGTGTATTGCTTTCTCATCACTCAGTATACATAAGGAAGCTTGCAAAGGCCCTTCAGCTTCCAGTTTTAGGTTTATTCTCTCAACTAACCCTCTCTCCCCCCCACTGTCTTGTGTCACCTGGAAACACTTGTGTATTGGTGCCATATAAATGTCCAATAAATAAATACATTTCTGGAACTCAATGATCTTGTGGCAGAACCAGATTTGGTGACTCTGCTTTCTCTTGTCTTTTTTAACATTTCCAGCACATATCACTATCACACAGGCTCCTCTTGTGCCTTCCTTCCTGGTGTCAAGTATGTCATGTATGTCTGGTACAATATTTTGATCTAGCAAGCTCTTAGGCTCCTGTCAACATCTCTTCTAGTACCAAGGTCTCAGATTTTCTCCCAATTCTCAAGCCCATATAGACAAGATTTCTCTGTCCTCTTCACAAGTTGCCACCAGAACTATGTAGAAGGTTGTGGGTGGCTGGGCAGAAGCCATACACACTTCCTATCATAACAAGGTCTCTTTTAGAGGGAGTAAGCAAGGCAATTGTCCTATATTCTCGGTTAGGATTCCTCTCAGCTGTCTATATTCTGAACTTTTACAGCCTTGCTGTTCATGCTGCTGACAAAGTTGTTTATAAGGCGTCCATTTTCTGTTCTCAAAAAAGGTCTCTGACATAGTAAATACCACCTAGATACCAGTTGGGTGAGAAGATGCTCTTTCCCAGCGAATTGAATCTAGGGTTCTCAATGCACAGATACTTCCCAAACCAATAAATTAATGACAATACAAGAACATATTCCATGTATCAAAAGATAAATAGGCAAATTCATTAATGGTGCCACTAAGGAAATATAAGGGTCAGCAATGAATGTGCGAGATATAGAGTGCCTGGTATTTTGTTTGTGTTCAGGCATAGGATGGCTAAGCATATTTCATCCACTGAGATTGTGTTTTATAAAATGTTTGCACCATCCTCCTACAAGAAGATATTCCATGTATCAAAAGATAAATAGGCAAATTCATTAATGGCGCCTCTAAGGAAATATAAGGGTCAGCAATGAATGTGCAAGATATAGAGTGCCTGGTATTTTGTTTGTGTTCAGGCATAGGATGGCTAAGCATATTTCATCCACTGAGATTGTGTTTTATAAAATGTTTGCAGCATCCTCCTTGAGTTCCAGTAGGTCAGATTGAATCAATAGAGATTGTATGTCTGCAGTGTCGCACATTGCCTCAGAGCTGTAAAGGTTTTGACAGATTCCTTCTGGGGTCACAGTGAGCAGCAGTGTGATCTCTGATAGCTGTAATTGTCCTTCCACACTGCTTAACTTTGAGTTTATGGGCAAAAAGACCCCTGACCCTTTCTCCTTGTTTAAAGTAGTTCACTCTGCATTTAAAGATGGCACATTCCACCTGAGATGACCTTGTTCAGCTCTAATTATTTCTTTCTGAGTTCAGCCTGAAGGGTTTGGTCTTTGGTGGCTGCATAGAATTGCTCAACAAATGTTTGCTTATTTGGATAAACCTGTCGTCTCCGTTGCCTTCATGTTCTATTATGCCTGTTCAAATTCATCATCTCTCCTCTCAAGTAGCATTCAAGCATTTCCCATATTAGTGAGGTATGCATTCCTTCCATTCTGTATTGCATAATTAAGTCATCTATGTTCTTAATAATAGTATCATTTGTGAAAACATGTTGTCTTATGGATGTGCTCATCCTCCAAAGGAAGGATGTAATGCCTTATATCTCACAGCCAAGCAGACAGATAGTGGTGCATGGTCTGTTACCACAATGGTGCCAATCTCTGCATCATAACAATTCGAGGTTACCCGAGCTAAGGTCATCAAGAAATCCAGTCAGCAGTAGACTTCATGACATACTGAGTGGATACAGTAGTCTCTCCAAGATGAATGGTCCAACCACCAAATGTCTGCCAAATGGAACTCATTCATCAAATCGTTCAATGCACACTTACTTCTTGTAGAGCGATGGGCTTTAAATGCATTTAAGTGGTCTAATGTAGTGTCCAAAACTATGCTAAAATCACCACGTAGAATAATTGAATTAGTACAACAGTTGCAGATGTGCTGTGACAGTTCATGGAAGAACTAAGAGTCTTCAGAATTGGGAACATAGACACAATACAGTAGCACTTCCTTATCTTGTATTTGGACATTAACTGATACAACTGTGCCATCTGAATCTATTGTGCTGGAAATAGCCTTGAGGGACAGGTTTTTCCGGAACTAGATGAACAGGCCTCTTGCCCTTGTGTTGAAGGTAGAGTAGAAAGTCTGGCCTACCAGTTTGCGTCATAGCTTCCCCGCCTCTTCATCATTAAGGTGAGTCTCCTGCAGTAACGCAATGTCACAAGACATGGATTTCAGACAAGACAGAATCGTGTTACATTTAACAGGGGATCAACTTGAGGTCTTTAACTTAAGAGGCGGGGTTGAGAGCGGCTATCCTTGGAATGCGAAAAAATATTACTGCAATATATTCAGCCGGTTCTATTCAATAAATCACAATACCATGGGCTCAATTCAAAGGTTTTTGTTTTGTACCTCAAAGGCACTTTGTGTCGAAAAAGTGCACTTTCAAGTGCGCAAAACTAATTTTACAGATTCATGGATTGGACTTTACGTGGGTCTGCACTCACTTTGTGCTGGTCCTTTCCTACTTTGCGTGGTCTTGAGAGCTTTGCATGACACACTGCGCAAAGTGTGGGAATGGCCAGCACAAAGCAACAAACAGGGGGCAGAACATGCATAGTCCCCATTCATTGTGCAAAATGAGGAAGAATGATGAATAACATGGGCGTGTTGAGGGACGTGCCACGTAAAAAAAATAGCACGCCTTTCAAGCGCCAACATAATCCAATCCATGGATAACTAACCACAACTTTTCAGAGTGAAAATACACACACAAATCTTGTGATCCCACCGCCACATGATATGTGACGCAACATACAAAGTGCAAAGGATACGTACATAAGCATATAATGCACACCCTTTCAAAGTTGCACTTCTAGGATTAATCCCGCTGTAGTGGCAGCAATCGTACATGTTCATGGAAGAAGGAGGAAGAGGAGGATGGTGAGGGACAGGATTTTCCCCATGCTTTTTAGGATGCCAGATGATGTGGTGTATGCAAGGTACACATTCCCTCCCCATGTCATCCTAGACTTGGTCAGGAAGTGGGAGACATACCTTGCATCACCCAGCATCTGCTCCCATGTACTCACGCACCTTGAGAAGGTGCTGAAAGCCTTACATGTTTTGGCTACAGGCCCATTCCATAACACCTCTGACATTGCTGGGGGCAGATTGCAGGCCAAGCAATTCCAGTGCCTATACCAGGTATTGTGCTGCATTACATCACATGTGTGTAGGCGAATATACATGCCATGCACACTGCAGGCAAGGCAAAGAGTGTGTCAGGAAATGTTATGCTATAGTACACTCTGCATGGGTACTGGGAGCCATTGATTGCACGCATGTTGCACTACAGCTCCCACGAGGGACCGAGCACATGTACTGCAACCAGAAGCATTGGTATTAGAATTCTATCAATGCACAGGTCATCTACGATGCAAAGGGAGTCCTCATGCATGTGAATGCCAATTTCCCTGGAAGCCCACATGATAGCTTAATTTACCATTTTTCACCACTATACCAGTCCCTGGCATTGGGAACCTTTGGCAACACCTGGCCCATTGGTGAGTATCAACTATCACGAACATGCAAGTAGTCATATGCCACACTGAATAACAGACCATGATGATCAATTCTAACAACAACCATTTCCACATTTGCAGGGGGGAGTGCCTACCCGCTCTCACCATTCCTGCTCATGCCATTCAGGAATCCTGTCACTCCATCTGAGGTAAGGTGTAACACATCATGGATGGCCAATAGGGGCATAGTGGCACCTGCATTTGGGGTGTTCAAGTATCACTTCTGCTTCTTTGACCACTCTGGCAGCGTACTGCTATATGCCCCACCAGTAGTATGCAAGATCATCATGTCAGCTTGTGTCCTGCACAATGTTGCCACACAGAGTGGCATACCAGTAGAACTGCAGGAGGTACATAACCCTAAGCGACAGGCACTACCATCCCCTTGGCAGGCCAAAGGGCACAGGGACAAGATGCATGAATTCTGGTCATGCAAACCTACTTCACCTGAATAGCAGCCCCTGTGGAGCACACACAGTGAAGCCACATCCCTGGTGCCAATCAATCATGAATCAGGGCTAATCCACCTTGCCCAAAACAACACCCTGAGAATGTGTGTCTGGAAGAGCCAAACTGTGTGTGTCCATAGCCATCAAATCAAGGGCACAAACCCTGACAGAGGCATAGAAAGTGGAAACAACAGTAATCAATACCAACAATTGTGCACTCAGACTACCAATAACACACATGGGAACACAAGACAAAAGGCACAGCATATAACCTAAGCAGGAACAGACACTTGCGAGGACTGCTCTGGCCACTCTAGGCGTGTCTAACCCCAATATAGAGGTGGAGTGGCTACTCCATTCCCTGACAAGAATCCAGCTCATAAAACACATCTACATAGAAATAATCATACAGACTGAGAAAATTGCAAGTTCAGGTCAAGAAAGATGCCCATCTCACACCAGCTCTTTCCCTTGACAATCTATTCCAGCTGGCCCCAGTCATGTAGCAATGCACTTCTCTGTAGGTGTTCAAACCAGCCTAGACTGCAGAGGTGTGACGTGCATGCATTCCACAGCCCTGTGTCCTTGCATAGCAGTGGCCATCTCCACAGCAGAATGACTCAGAAAAAAGTAAAACACAAGGTCAGAGCAGGTAAAACATCCCTGCACCCAGTGACACTGTACCCTGTGCCCCCCTGAGTTCCATGCAACAACTGCAAGCAATGACTCACTAGTATCCCGCCTCCAGGTCTCCCTCCACACACCCACGCAGCTGGACCTGCTCACCTGAGGCCAACACACTGAAAAACACCCCACACAGTGACAGCATCTCTGCCCACAACACCACTGCTGTGTGAGCCCCAGAGTGCAATGCCATATCTACACCATATATACACATATATACATATATTCAAAACACAATCAAAACATTGGGCATAACATATGAAAGATTTGTAGAACCAGATCTGTAGAGCAACCAAATAATAAAGAAACATAGAGGTAGGGAAGAAAAACAAAAGAAAGCCTTTTGATTGTGTTTTGAATGTGTCTCATCCTTCCCTCTCCTCTTCATGCAATTTAATGAATTTGGCTATTTATCGTTTGATACATGGAATATGTTCTTGTATTGTCATTAATTTAGTGGTTTGGAAATTATCTGTGCATTGAGAAAGACCCAAAGGGGTTGCAACAGGTGTTGGCATAGGCGGCATTTACACAGTTTGGCAAAGACTGCATCAATTTAAAACAGATATTTTGTGATTAAACACAGGACTGGATCTCCGTGGAACTTGTTCTTCCTTAATCTAAAACTCATGTGACAGCATATTTTCCCTGGACAGCAGCTTGTTTTTGACCCCAAAAAGAGATGCATGTTTCACCTTAGAAAGAAACCGTCTTAAGGCAATATCACTTAATTGTAGTGGCATACTTTCTTTCAACCCCACAGGTATATGAGCATTTAAAGCGATGTACACCATTCTAGAAATCTGACAATCACAACTACCATACGCCTTGCCCTACAAGAACCACCCAACAGGTGGATGGATGACCCCCAGGTTCTCAGAGTGTCCTTTTGGCAGTTGGTCTTGGTAATGCTATCTTTACCCTAGTTTCTGGTACAGGTTATGTTTTCCCCCCATCCAACCTTGGCATGCATTTTTTAGATACCTCTCAATGTTGTGCAATGTGGCCTGTTTGGATTTGTGGTTGATGTTGGCAGATGTTGTTGCTGGATGTCGGCATTAGACGGAGAACTTGCCATAGGAACTGCATTAGAGTAGTCCAGACTAGGTGCAGCTTCTTCTGCATCTGTATGCAGTATATGCTAAGGGAGTATATGCTAACTCCTTCTGTTTTTTCTGCAGTCTGTAAGCACACATTTTCTTTATTGACTTAATCCATCTACACTCTAGGAAAACCTGTTGGTGTGCAGTGTGCAATGGAATGGAGAACCACTTTGACCATGCAGCGTGTCTTATATGCTATTGAAGCTACAGTGGGGCTCTCTTTCTTTCTATGAAATAAATGTGTGCTTTTCTCAAATAGCCACTGGGGACCATATCATGCACAAAGTTAAAATGGCCAGAGGGCTGGTGTGTGCCTGTACCTCTTACTCCACTGACCAATAACAGGGAAATAACTGAGCACAGCTCAGTGCTTTGCTGGAACGTGCTTATTGGCTTGTTGAAGCAGAGGAAGGACTGGGTGCAGTGTAGTGGAAGCTGTGCAACAATTCCCCATTAACTCTGCTCATTATTGTTTTTTCTATGCATACATTGCTTGTATTTCGGAAATTCAAGTTGATGCCCCATCCTTTATTTTACCATCATTTTAATGCTTCCAAAGCCTTTTTATCTTACCTTTCTCTATTTATCCATTCCTTCTGTCCCCAATCTCTCTAATTCGCCCACCCTTTTTTCTCATTCATTCCTTCATCCCTCCCTTTCCCTCAAGCCTTTTTTTTTTACCTTTCATTCCTGTACTGTGCCTGAGGCCACCAGTCCAAGATCTTCTCAACCCTCCCTCCAGTGAGCAGTGGGGTAATGGTACCAGCTGCATACTGCTTGGGGTTTGTTGCTAACCCAGATTATTCTTTCATGTACTGCAGCTGGTGCACCTCTGATCTGAATCAAAGAGTCTGCTGTGTATTGAAGACCATGATTCAGAAATCCCATTGTAACATGATTCAATCATACCCCGAAAACATAGCACAACAGAACAATGTTAGTTTTCTCCCACTATCCAGCACTTTCCCCACCTTTTCAAATGGTGTATTTTGTCTGCAGAATTATACTGGTCCTAGAATATGTTAAGAGGGCCGTTTGGTGGGAGAGAAATGTCTATTTCTAGATGTTCTGTGCCAAGAGAAAAGAGACATTTGTGCCCAGAGGGGAGCTGTGTTTACCCGTGGTGCTAGGACACATTTTCTGGCTGTGGTTTGTACGTTGGTTGCAGCAATGTATTCTGTTGTTTGTTGTCTTTTGGGAGGGGTGTTCAATTGCCATATAATGGCGCCTGAGGCATTAAGTGTATTGTGTGCTGGTATGTAAAATTTGAATGAATTGGTGTGTAGAACAGATAGTGGAAACCTCGCAGTGCAGGTTGATGAGGGACTCAGATAATCTGGAAGCCACACATTATAAAAATAACATGGCACAGCAAGGAATGAAAAAGACATGACAAGGCATGAAAGGCATAACTAACATGAAAGTCATAGGGATGGAGGGAGTTCAACGTTTTCATTTTAACCATTCACCGATTGCGATTGATTTTTGTGAATCACTTATTTTTTATCTGACATTCCCTAAAGAGTCCTCTATCTCCTTACGGATGGTTTATCAGCCTCCTGGCTATGAATTGAATTCTCCTCCGCAGACTCTCTAAAAACAGGGCTAATTTGACCCTGCTTGAAAAAAAACATCACTCGATCCTGACATCCTAGCAAACTACAGACCCATCACCAGCCTCCCTTTCATAGGGAACCTCATCAAAAAGGCCATAGCCAATCAATTGCTGGCCAAAATCGACCAACTCTGCTTCCTCTGTGACTACCAATCAGAGTTCTGCCCCAAATGTAGTACAGTAACTGGCACAATTCAGGTGATAGATGATGCACTACATCTTACGGACCAAGGTGACTTCTGCCTTCTCGTCCTCCTCAACCTTTCATCAGCGTTCGACATGGTCAACCACCCCACGCTCATCTCAATCCTCGCCACCAGAATAGGCCAAAGATGAAAAGTCCTTGACTGGTTCTCCTCATACCTCGACAACAGATTCCAAGCCATCCAATTTGGCAGTTCAGGCTCAAAATTTGGCAGTTCAGCATCTCCATTCACAAGTACGCTGATGACACACAGCTGTAATTAAAGTTACTGTCCCTCAATCCATCTCTCATCTCCACTGCTTGGACACCATACAGACCTGGATGTGATCCGCCTACATAAAACTCAAACCCACTAAAACGAGTATGTTCTTATCACCCCCCCTCCAAACAACAGATCATCCAAAACTGGCTCGACAACAAGAAACTAGACAGATTCACCCCAAACGTTACTGACTCAGCCAAATCCATAGGCTTCATTGTCAATTGCGTGCTCTCCCTCCACAAACATGTGGCCAAGAAAGCCCATACTGCCTGGCTCCAAATCTCCACACATAGGAAAATCAAACCCTGCATGCACCTGCTAACTTCCATATAGTAGTCCAGGCCGTGGTCATCTCACACATTGATGGGGGTAACGCCCTCCTCACCAGCCATGTACTTGGCTCCCCTCAAAGCTGCCCACCATAGCGCAGCCCATCTTATTGCGGGTGCCCATAAATTCAACCACATCACCCCCATCCTATGTGATCTTCACTGGCTCCCCCTTCCCACAAGGATTCCCTTTTAAACCGTGTGCATCACATACAAAGCAGTCCCCAACGGAACCCCATCTTACCTCGCAGCCAAACTCTGTATCTCAGAATATTCCTGCAGCTCCCGTAGCTCGAACATCAAAATGTTAGTGTCCACGCTTACCCATAAGGAAAGGACCAGAAAGCAGTCCTTCTCCGGCTATGCCCCATTCCTCTGGGACTCGCTCCCCCTGGAGGCTCGCAATGCCCCTTTCATCATGCCGTTCTATGAAATCGTGAAGATATGGCTCTTTCATTGCTTTGTCACCCAGGACTGAAACCCTGACAATCCCCCACAGTACTGCATTGCTGTTAGAAATGCAAGGTCAATGCTAACCTCTAGCTTCTCCTGAACTCTGTACAGCGCTCCACTGCCTACGGGACAGGCTCGCACTATAAACAATCAAATAAATAAATAAATAAAACAATTTTGTTTGTTTATAAAAAGAAATGTATGGCTTCTATAGCTCTTTCCCAGCCATGATTACTTGGTCTGGACTTTCTTTTTCAGAATGACTGTCCAGTCCGTATTCTAGGAAACCTTCATGTTGATAGAAACGCTATGAACCATCTCAGTTGGTTACTGGACAATACTGCTGGTCACACTTTAGATATTAGCTTTGCCACTCTTTTTACTTCATGGATCCTTGATAGCTTTCTGCTTCTTTGGTCCGCCCATTATTTCATTACATTTTCTATTTTTTGCTCCTCATCGTTTCTGCTGTGTGCGTGTCTATTCTCTTCTACTATCATACTTTGAAGAATGTTCTTGCCTCTGCATTTGCTAATAATCATGACTCTTTTTCTAGTGATTTCATCTCCTTTTCCATTGAATCATCTCAAGGTACTTTTGATAATGGTTTCACATTGGCTTTGGATGCTGCTGTCCCTTCTAAATGTTCTGTCGTCCATACTGTGAAATGGTTAAAGGCTGAGAAAAATCTTGTACTAAAGCACCTGAACAAAAATGAAGGGATTCCTATTAATCTGAGTATACCTCCCTTAATTGTTTTCGAGAGAAAAACTGTAAGAATGCTACTTGCCTCACCAAACAGACTTATTTTGCGTTTATTAATGTTTTCTTCTTTAAGCGATCAATTCTCCCATTTATTGTTTGATAAATATTAATCTGATCCATAAATATTCTGGCTCCTGTTAGTGTTTCTTTGGCTTAATTTGCAGTTCCATTTCGTGCCCATGCTTCCGTGGTTCTATCAGTGTCAGTGGTCTCTCCGGCTTGAGAAGGTTCCTCTGATTGCAGAGAATCAGATGTCAACACTTTTGCATACTGCTAGATTGGAGTCTTCACTAGATGGCTGCTCTCCTAAAACCTAAGACCTTTCCCAGACTTTGTTGTTCCTGCACATCTCCAATTGCTTAATTGTGTTGTTTTTTTCTGGTACTTTTTCTTCAGCCTGTAAACATGTAATTTGTTCTCTTAATCTGAAGAAACCCAGCCCTGATACCTCTCACCCTGGAAATTATTATATCTTTGCTTCCAGATTCTCCAACAATGCTTGAAAGTCATGCTACTTGTTCTGTTCAGCATTTTAAAGAAGAAAGCACTCTTCTTCATCCTCAGTAGGCTGTGTTTCATTCAAAATACAGCACAGAGTCAGTTTTGGTTGTGGGTCTTGACAACCTAAATCAGCTGTGGATCTCTATGCCACAGCACCATGTCCACCAGCATCAGCAACACCGTTATGAAAAAATAATGGCACTCAGGATCTTCCATCTAGGTGCCACACATGTCATCAGTTTGTTTACAGAAGAGAATTATAGACATCTTACAGCAATCACCTTTGCAGCAATGTTGAGGAGATGGCAAGAAACAGAACATGTGTGATTGTAAGCCTCAAGCAAGGCTGGTTGTCACATGCGCCCTGTAGTTTGTGGTTTCTGCTGAACAGATGAAGGAGGCACATACTTGGCACTACTTCGCCCGCTGTGACCAAATACCAATAAGCCTTGAAACTCGTGACCTCTTTTTTACGAAAGGCACAAATTGCAATGTTGAACCATAGTTTGTGTAAACAGAAGTAGTCCCAAACTGCATGTATCATGTGCATGGACATCCTTGCTTCCGGTATTAGTTTGCAGTTGGGGTGAGTGTGCAGGCTTGTGATTGCTGCATTTTCCTGCCAAAGATGCCATGGAAAGTGGCTACAGTACTACCAGCTGTTGTTGTATGATTGGCAGCCAGCAATATTGTGGTTCTGTATAGGATGGCACTGATATTGTGAACTTCAAACCTTAACTTGGGTTCTATCCTCATCCACAGAATAGCCCAGCAGTGAGGTACTGTGATTGCTGTAGTCCGATTCTGTAAGCAGTGATTGACAGCTTGGAATGTTGTTGATCATATTTGTTTTGAATCTCTTCCAGTGGAAATACTCAACATTTACCATAAAAACCAACATTCACCTGGCGTGGTGCACACGCTGTGAGAAGAAAATGTCGGAGTAAGCAAGGCTCAAAGACATATACCTCCTGGTGGACGTGGTACTTGCTGACACTGTGTGCAAAGCAACACACAAGAATACTTTGGCACTAGCCAAACATATTGTATTTAGCAATAGCACAGGGTGCAGAGCACCAGGAAAACTGGAATGGCACAGAGACTTCATGAAAAAGGCAAAGCTGGAAAAAAGGAATAACCAAATAAAAATGTAATCATTTTAGAAAATGCGCTAGATCGGAGAACATAAAGTAGCACATGAGGAAGTGGTGCCAGAAAATCATACAGCAATATGCAGTATAAGCCATTGTTCCTTTACAACCTCCTGTGTCATTGCCTCATCTACCATGTTGTCCCCATGGGCCGGTGCCGAAGGAACTCTTCACCCTATCGCCCTAGTCCTCTCTGAAAAACAATCTTTCCTCCTCCCATTGCCCCCAAACACCTTAACCTTACTTTTATTTATTTACTTAATTGGTTATTTATTTTTTGTATGTATAGCTTTGCACAAACTCGACAAGCATCTATGCGCTAGCTACAGAAAATTGTATTTCAGGCAAGGGAACAAAACAGGTGAAGTAGGCAAGGTGAAGCAGATTTAGCAAAATAGGTGAGTCTTGAGGTTCTTACGGAACGAGAGATAGGCGGGGCCAGCTCAGGAAGTGAGAGGTAGATTGTTACAAAAGGTGGCTGCACATGCATGGAAGCTGGATCGCCCTGCTTTCTTCCAGCAAGCCCTGGGTATGGCTAGGTGGTGCCTGTTTGAGGAATGAAGCAGTCTGGCTGGTGTGTATCTTTTTAGCATCTGGGTGCGCCGTTTGAGAGACAACAGTGAGAGATTGAGAGGACTTTAAATTGTATCCTTTCCCTGACAGGGAGCCAGTGAGCGACTCTTCTGGCGTCAGAGATGTGGTCATGTTTCCTTCGGTGTACTGCAGCTCAGATGGCATTGTTTGGTGCAATTTGTAACTTGTTCAGGTTCTTTTCAGATGTTCCACATAGGAGGACGTTGCAGTAGTCATGTTTTGACCCAATGAGGGGGCCACTGCTGCCTCTTTCTGTTTCCCTTGCAGCCATTTTGCTCTGTAATATTTATAAGGGGAAATCAGCACATACAAAATGCTCAGAGTCACCAGTTTCCGAATAAAGGACATTAAATAATGTACTTTTAAACCCCATATTTATTTTAATTTATTGTTTTTTTATAATGCGCCTAGTACCGTACCTGAGTTTGACTTCTAAGTGCGATTCCGGGATTCAAACCTCTGTTGGCCTGCGTGGTCTTCCGTCCAAGACCAGCGCATGGCCCCTGTACTATCCTCCATTCATGATGTGTTAAAAGCCTAACTACATTACTCTGCATTCGGCTTCCTGATAACTAACTTGAGCCCCACTGATTGTCAGGCTAGTGGACTGTTAACACTGAATCTCACCCCTTTCTTCTGTAGTTAATATTCAAGGCATCCAACAAGGTCTCACTGGACAAAAGGTAATGTTGGGACTTTGACCATTGCCGCTCAATAATCAGACTGGTACTGCCTAATCCCATTTTACCATGGCTGTTGCATATGGAAAGTTTCAGAAGTGGAATGTGAGTATTTGATGCCGTGGTCCCTGCGTTTTGTATCCAGGATCTGTACAAAAGAGAAACACAAGAATATTGCAGGGATAAATATTTGTAGATGCACGCAATGAAATAAAAAAGGCTACAAAATAAATAAAATAAAAAGTAATGTAAGTATGTACATTATAAGAAGTTTAGATATATAAACATGTAATTACTTCTATGATCGGTCAAGGTTTCATAAGCAGGTACAATAACAATAAGGGATCACAAGAAAATGAAAGCAAAGCCCAAGAGACAGTTACCTTGGGGACATTAGGCGTGTGGTCATCTTTAAACCTTGTTTTTCTCTTGTATCAAGACCATTACTGCCAGCTCAATATCATCTCCTTTACAACCTTGCTTATTTATACAACATTACATCCAGGTAGGAAACCAGGACTGGTCTAAAGGGTACAGTTAGAGTGGGACACAACAAATACTTCATAGGTCTTAATTAGTCTTAATGGCACAATCATTGCTAATCCTTAAAAAAACTGAATTAATGAATCATTTATCTGACTTGGACTGTTCATGAAAGCAATATTTCTGGAAGGTGCATGTGATAATGTTGGTTTTCACCACAAATATTAAGGTGCACAAAATGCACATTTTATCACATAAATAAAAAGCAAAACATAGGGCTAATTTCTGCAATATTACTTCTCTGATGGCAATTTCACCTACCCCTAGCAACCATATGTTGGCAATCCTGAAAATAATGTGTTATGACCTCTGTGGAGACTCAATCTTACTGTAAATAATTGTTTCATTCAGAAGTCCTTTACAATGCCTTTGATGACCCTGGGATACAAGGACACCCATGTTTTGATTATCCCTATATTTGGCAATTGAGAAAATGACAACAGTAAATGAGACCATTTCCCCCTGCTCGTTCCTTATCTGTATATTGTTGATGTCAAAATGGCACTGAGAAATGGGGATATGATCAAGCTTAATGTACTGTGCATTAGCAATACCGGTATTTTAACATTTGACGCGGTTCTTATTAGGGGGGAGCATATGAGTCACCAACCCTTTGATATTCTACTATATCACTGTAGATCATGAGGCTGTAAGATCCACCATTAATATCAGTGAATTTTCTGTCCAAAGTGGTATTACTTTCCACATGTTGAACGGTTCCCAACAACTTAGAGAGTTGCCAGGTACATATAAACTGTGTGGTTAGATCTGCCGATCTAAGAAAAGCTTTCCACCGAGTATAATCCAGAAACAGCTGTATATCAGAATAGCTCTCGATATTTGTAAGCGACTTGTTGATCGCATCTAACAGAACTTGTATGCTGGGGTAAAAACTGTGAGTGAAACCGATGTGTAACAGTTGAATTGGTGCGTCATAGAAAACTTTGCGTCAATTCTATCTACGGTGTCCCATGTATGGGGGTATTGAATCTCCCTCAGCCCTGCTTCCCACAATCCTTGTAAATCAACTGGTTGAGCCATCTTAACACAATAGTTTGATATTTCATTGTTGGGGAATGTATCTAAAGAAGGGTTACTAGGTAAGGTGATTTAAAATCCACTGTATTCCATATTCTCAGGGAGATTTTTAGATCCTTTAGAGATACAGCGCTGACCCAACTGTTACATTTCTGATACCAACTCACCAATTTCATAAGGTTTTGTTTCTTAGACCCCTTACCTTTACTCTGAATAATTTTCTCAACCCTATAAAGACGTTGTGGATCATTTGTAATCCTCTGTACTTACTCTATACTACTCTGTATAGAAACTACCGCTTACAACTTCCCCAGGATAATAAACCAGCTGGTAGCTGTATATCCCCTCTTTCACAGAGACTTGAGCCACTATAAAAATGTCATTGATAAAGGATTAGTGATAACCCTTGTAAAGACACCTTTTAACTTGGAGACTCTGACGTGGTACGCTACTCTCAAGGGTGTTTTCTTGACCTTCTCTGATAATATTTGAGCATACAGATTTCTCCACACTGTTAATGAATTTTCAGGCGTTACAGAATTTGGAGTCATTTTAATGGACTTGTGATAGCTGTCGTGGGACACATCGACAAAAGGCTGTACTATGTCCACAAAACAATCCATATTATTAACTGTGAAAAATCTCCACAGAGTGCATTATAAAATGATGCACGCTGTGTTGTTTTAGAGGATTTTGGAGGGACCTATTTAAAATCTCCTAGCAGGCATCAGTTTGTAATTTTGCAGGCATGCATCCCTCGCTGACAGCATACTTGAAAGCAGTTGGCACTCTTGAACCAGCCTTATTCCTCAATACCTCAGCATAAGCGTATTTTGATGAAACATCTGTTACCGTCAAGCTGTAACTGACACCATCGTTCTGCTTTTCATATCCACTAAATCCACCTGCCATTGTCTGTCATTGTCGGAAACCAAGGTAATTCTTCTTTTAAAGCATTTTCTATTATTATTATGATGGGTAAATGCCTCTTGACCATTCCTTGACACCTCCACGGGTGATGGGTTGTTTGTCATGTTGAAGTTTCATATAAAGAGTATCAACACCACCATAACTACCCATTCCACTTTTATCATAATAGCTTTTATGCGTACTGAAATGAGAGCTGTTATCCATTGAAGCACTCGAAAAAAAGAAACGGAAGCATGGTTGGTTAAGGACATTTTATTTTCATTATGGATATTGTACATATAGGGTCTGACACAGCGTTACCATTTCTGCAGCATTATCAATGACATTGTACAACTCCGCCCTTCCCTCACACGTATAACTCTGCATGCACAAGAGACTTGAAGCATTTATAGGTTCATACAGCACCTGGTCCTGTAACAAGTATCCTTTAATGCTAAAATAGTGTTCATACAGTTCATTCAGGAGCTGTTGCAATACCACTCTAATGTGTAGGTATAGAGAGACCACATGATATTTGTAAAGCTGCAAGTATTGGTCCAATACCGACAGCCAAGTGTTGGTACATATGCTACCAATACACATTATACTTTATCAAGTATGATTGCATGGGGTGTAGGTACCGTGGATTTTTCAATGTATTTGTGGCGATTTCAGATATTCTCTTTTTCAGCGTAGTGTATAAAGATTCACACATACATGCCCTGGCTTTAGTTTTCGTTCCACATGCATTGATTGACTTTCAGAAGTTCTGTCCTAGAAACACATCTAAACATATATGAGGTGTGAGTTTATTGTACATTTCAATTTTTTCGTCTTTTTTTTTTTTAAACAGCTTACGACATATCAGACACTCCTTATGAGTCTTCCTTAAAAAGTATAGGTCACACAAATCTTTTGCATTAAACAGGATACCCAGTTTCTAAAAACTACAGGGCAATTCACCTGTGAAGATCTGATTTTTTTTTCTATGGATTGCGACAATGGTGTATTTCCAGGAATGTTTTTGATATAACATTCTCCACACTATCATGTACGAGCATGCCCATACCTTTATAGATCACTTTAAGCATTTACAAAACCTTATACGGATTCAACATAAAACAGACATACCGTTGCTTTAACATGGTATTGCGGCTGTAGGCATTCATAAGCATCCTGCTGCGGGTCATCATATCTATGCCCATAACACCAATGGTAAAAATCACATTTCAAGCATGTTGGCAACACAGAGCTGGCAAAAGCCTACACATTTAAGGGCTCCAAAAGGGTCATAGATTCCTTTTCTTCTTCATCAGAACTTTGAAAATGTTTTAAGCAGACACATGTTTTACACTTATTATGGCTTTGTGTTGCTGGACTTTCGATCATTTTTTAACAGCACAAACAGTAAAAATTGCCATTGTTGAATGAAGACCACTGACTCACAATGCCGACAAGAGGTTTAACTATTGAATATAATTTTTAACCCATAGTTCTCACAGACACACACACTTTCCTACATACCAAATTGCAAAGGTCGGGAAAGTCTTCTTCAATCTCCACAGCAATAACAGCTTCCATAGACAGCTTGTCTTCATCAAGACATGCTTCGTGGCATGGGGGAATGCCAGCCTCTGGAAACAGCTCATCCAGAATGCCTAGGTCCCCATAAAAGGGTGATTTAAGAGTCTTTCTAGACTCATCCATATCGATGTAGTCTGCATATGGGAAGTCTGCATCAGTTATAATCCATCTGCACCATCACAGCATTCAGCATCAGCTTTGATATGGGAAATAGGCAGCGTCATAGCATCAAGCTCCATCATAAAAAGGTGCAGACTCAGATTAACCTTACAATCTATAGTAATACCAACGGGTGTTGCGACTCCTCATCAACTACAGGGGTTTTTGTTGTCGGGCTTTTTTGGGTGTAGTCATTTTCAATAGTGTTCAAGTCATCACCCCTGTGGTATTCTTAGGGTAGAAACTGTTGCGGTTCATGATTCAAGGTATCAATGGTGTTGTGCAAGCTGGCTTCCTCAGTATTGAAGCGCACTGTATACCTCTCTCCGGCGCTCCTTCTGGATATATTCCCTTTACCCCACCCACTTAGGGTTGGCACTGTGCCTGCATAATTTCTACAGTGCCCAGGCACACCATAACACATTTCAGGGTCAAAGGTGCACTACCTACATCACACATCACCCCAAAATATCACAGGTTACTGCTTGCATCATCTTCACAGCACCTGGCTGCACTATGACACAGTGTCATGGGAGGCATATGCAAAGCACAGGGTGGTACTATGAACCCTATGACACGCTTTCGAGTCATGGGGGCACACCTGCTGGGGTCAAAAACAACATGTACAGTATTTTCCCTTTATGATGTCACCCCATCAACAGGTTTCAGGGGTAACCCACACACGGCTTCACAAAGATGACTACTGGGTCAAAATGCTGATGCCACTTACCCACAACAGGAATGGGGCGACAGCCGAGTAGCACCTATAATGCTGCTTCCAGTGGGGGGACTTTTGGCAGTGCAGGACTTCTGGGTATCCCCCCTACCCAGCGTGTCACATCCTCAATACGACTTCCGGTAGGGTAGGACTGCAGGGGGACAACCATGATGTTGCTTGTGGGATAGGCCTTCCGGTCGGGCAGAAAGTCCTGGTCAGCCACAATGATGTACTGGGGTGGGACTTCCGATAGGGTGGGATTTCTGGGTTAAAGGGGCGTTCCCACCTGTCAAATTTAACTAGAGGACAAAGGGATCATCAAATACTACTTATACTACTTATATATGTATGTATGTATGCATGTATTTATCATGATTTGTCATGTTGCCTTGAAGAGTTGCACTGATGAGTGTAGAGATGTTCCATTTTTGTGGGGTGAGTGCAGAGAGCCGGTCGGAAAGCTGCCCAAGTAAAGTCTAGCCACGATTGAGCTAACGTGGATGCTTTGTTGACAGTATGACTGTGAGTATGCCCACTTCTGCTGTTCACATTTAATTGCATTGTATGTATGTGCATTTTCCTTATCTCAATCTGGAGTCAATCAGAATTCTTTTAAATAGCAGTGAATGTACTATTGCTTTTTCTTTGTGAAGATTGTGAAGATTGTGAAGTTCCTTTTCCAGATTGTAAAGCCGGCCTTCAGAAATTTAGAAATGTGGAATTTTAACGTGATGCCCAAAGAGATGGAGATGTTACAGTGGAATATTATACAATAAGGCATTCACGAATGAACGCCACATATTTAGGTCATTATTATGGTTTATTTATGTTTGTCATGCATTTTAATTGTGCTCATATGTTTGCAAAATTACATTTTTGGTTTTAAGAATAAAGCATATACGTCTCCCAAGGTTTTCATTTTTTCGTTATATCGCAAGAAAAAGTATCTATTTTAGGAGCTCTGACAGGGATGTGAACTTTATGTAGCTTATTCCTCTAGGAAATCGTACATGTCTCCCTTGTTCAAAGCTAGTGATTATAAAACAAAAAACTCTGTCATTTATTTTTAATGCAGCGCACGGAGAAGGTGCTGAAATCAACTAAAAATAAAGTGACTGTGCTGTCACTGAAACGTACAAATATTCAAGTGCACATTTCTGGTTTCATACTGAACGATAAACCAAATGATAAACCGAAGAGGAAACGGTTCCATGTCATTTCATCGCCTGCCTGTTCATCCCCAGGCTTTTTAACGTGCACATTCCATCGAATGTGCTCATTGTTTTTGTTTTTTTTGGGGGGGGTACCCCCCAAGCTCCACCTGCCACACTTATTTTTTGCTATTGCCCACCCGCCCAAATCCTTATCTGCTCTTTCCCACCCCCACCTAAAAAATTCGATGAGCACATTCGTTGGAATGTGCACGTTAAAAAGCCTGGGGATGAACAGGCAGGCGATGAAAGGATGTCGTACTGAGGAAACAAACGCATTTCGCATAGTTGATATTGTGGAGACTATTAATACGTCTGGTTGGCCCAGATGGCATGTGTAATGTTATTCTAAAGAGTAACCCTTACTATTGTGCAACAATGTTGAAATCTCTATTTGTACATGTGTGTAAAACTGGTAGGATCCCAAGCTCCTGGCAACAATCTGTACTTATCCCCAACCAAAAAAGTTGTCAAGGCAAATTTCTGAGAAACTATAGACTTCTTGCGATGCTTGACTCCAGTTCAAAGATTTTCTCTAAGCTTTTGGTACACTTACTCAATGCTTGGACAGAATTGAACAGCCTTCTCCAGCTGACCCAAACTGGACTCTGGAAAAACAGTAGCACAACACATTTCATCTGGGTGCTACTTACTTTAATCTCGGATAAACTTCAGGATCCCAGCAGGGTACTTTATATTTGTTTTATGGATTATAGTTTTGCTTTCAACTGTGTTTGCCGCTGTAAACTTTGGGCAAAATTAACAAACTGGAGTATCGATCCATCTATTCTGTACTTCCTCAAACTGCTATATGGCAACACTTCAGTGAGAGTTCGCACTTCTCAAGAGGGCAAACTCATCGACCCATTTTTGACAAATCGAGGTTTGAAGCAGGGTTGCATGTTTGCTCCCCTGCTTTCTAACCTTTACGTTTCATATTTCTTTCAATTACTGAAATCAGTTAACAACTTTCCCCGTAGCCTGCGCAGTGAGGTACTTCCTTTCTTAACGTAGGCAGATGAAACGGTCCTGTCTGATCGTACCACAATCGGTTTGCAATGTTTGCTGGATATTTTGGGCAGTTATGCAGAAGCAAATGGTCTCCAGGTATCATGACAGTTTGCAAGAGGGCCTATGGGCATCCAGCATTTGTCTGGTGACTGGGTGCTACTAAGCCAGAGCAACTAGGGGAATATAAATATCTGGGTATCACTACTCAATCTGGCCCATCTTTTTCCTATCTGCCAGATTTCATCCCAACCAAGGCCTGGAGAAAGTGGTTGACAATTTGGCAGGCTTTAAATGAGCTAGCAGGTGCTTCTATAGAAGCTAACATCCGGGCCTACATGATATCAGTGACTGCTGGAATTTTGTATGACCTAGAAGCCTTCCCAGCAAGGGCATTACATTGATTACCTGTTATAGAGGGTGAGATTTAGTGATCACTGCAGAACTACCTAGTGCTGCAACAGTGAAAGCGATTAGACTGGAGCTACTGCTCCAGTCTCTTCTTTCCCTTCGGAGGGTCGCACTCTGTAGGTTTTGGGCCAAGATCAAATTCAGTAACCCAGCCTAAACCTCTCTTCTTGGACTTGGACTGGAACATGCACAAAAGAAAAGCAGTTCCATTTGCTTCACAAAAATGGAGGCTGAATTTTCAAAACATCTCTCAGATATCGGTATGAATGAGTTTCCCATAACAGCAGTCAATTTTTATTTACCCGAATTTGAAAAGAAAACCAGATACTTTGATCAAATTAAATCCTTGGCTCATCGGGCTAAATGGCCTAAATATCTCTCTTACACTCGACAAGGCAGGTTTTTAGAGAGTCCTCATAGTAATCTAACTTATACCTGCTCTCCTGAGCTTATCCCATTTATATTACAGTTAAGATTCAACATCTTACCGGTCATGGGGCATACCGGTGCCTGAAGAGATATTCCCAGGTAACAGTGATCATGTAGATACTGCTCAAAATATGTTGAAACAGCATGCCATGTCATCACCCAATGTATCTCTTTGAGTTCACTGTACAAGAAGGGGCTATCTCAAATTTCGCAACATCAAATCACTGGTCATAACCACAGCTGCACTCCATATTTGCCAGATTATGAAAGCAAAAATGGTTGTTTCTTAATCTGTATTCAACCAATTTTCTTTAATGTGTTTGATAGGATATAAGCACTGTTATCGCACTTTTATTTTAAATACTTTTTTATTATTTTTTTAATGCTTTCAGACTGTTGTGGCATTTTTTAAAGCATGTTATTATCTAACTGTGCAATATGATGCTATCAACGAAATGATATGATGATATCAATGTATACTGTTGAAGAAGAACCTACTACTTTGTTTTTACAGTGTAGTGTGAAAGGTTGTTGTTTGACCATATGCACTTAATACATAAAAAATAAAAAAAGAAATGCAGCAGCAATCTTCTCATCCAGCTGGGCTTCAATGATCAACTTCAAGTGCCAACTTCAGCTTCTGAACAAATTGGTAAGTGAGAGGCCCCCAGATATACACATCTGTCCCTCGTTCACTCTGGCTGAGCCAAGCTCAGTCAGCCAATCACATAGAAGGGCATTCATGCAGGTAGGCAGCCAATCAGGCTCACAGGCAGTCAGGCCATTCAATTCCACCCAGACACCAATAACAAGGAATGTGGCTTGGGCAAGAACCCAGCCTTTCAGCACACTACACTATGTTGATGTCAGTTTCAGGAAGAGCTGTCTCATTCATTATGTCACGCACACAGAAACCAGACACCCATAACATAAAATGCATATTGGTCACACACTCTCTTCGTACAGGTCCCACCGCAAGGGTGTACCCACAACATGCAGTTACTGGGAAGTCTCCAGGCAGTCTGGACTAACTTTTATACATTGTACTTGACATTTCCCGCTAATTGGGTTAGGCAAAGTCAGACACCTGACTTTAAATGCATACACCAGATACCTATTAGCTCTCCTCACATGGATAAAAGGCCTAACCTAGAGATACACTCTGAGCATGGTGGAACACGAGTACGAGCAGAACTTCTGGGGCGAAAGCAAACCTACTGGAGCAGAGCGACAGACCAAGGGACGAGAGCAGTGGGTTGAAAACCCCAGGAGTTACCTAAAGGACGTTGTTGCCTCCAAAAGGCCACAAAAGACACGTGGAGAAGGCCATATTCGAAAGTAGGAGTCTGCATTGCGTTTCAAGGATGCCAGCGACCCACCAGGGTGAACAGCAGAGTCCGGGTGGCGAGGCCAAGCCTGTGGTACTAACCTTGAGTCGTGAATTCAAAATTGTAAGACCTAGAAAGAAATGCACTCAGCCAGTGAGTTGGCAAGCGACCAGAGAGACCGGTGTGTCAAAGGAAGATTGAGTGGCAACATTATATCGCGAATGAAGGCCTCACACGTATGGTTGAGATGCGAAGAAAGGCATACCTGTGAATGAACTTTGAAGTAAAGACAGCTGTGAAATCAGTGATACTGAGTAACGGAGTGGTCCGGTGAAAGGAAGTATCCCACTCAAAAGTCTCTGTGAAAGGTGCATTATTTGTAGCGATAAATTGAATGAACTGTAAAAGCAAAAGTGATAAAAGTGAACCGAGAGAGAAGGGGAGAGTAAAAAGATGAACAATGAACTTTGAGTTGAAGTGGTCCTGCAGAGGTCTGTAAAGAAAGCCACACACATTCAAAAGTCTTCAACATCTAAAAACGGTCTGAGCCCAACTGATGGAGACCAAAAGGTTAATAAGTTTGGGAAAGGGATCCCCCTGCAAGCATTGTTGTGAACGGTCTGAGCCCGACAGAGGGGGACCAACGTGAACTTTTGTTGTGAAAGGTCAGACCCCAACAAGGCGGGACCAACGTAAACCTTTGTTTTTAAAAGGTCTGAGCCCGACATAGGGGGACCGATGTGAACTTTTTGTTGAAACATTATTGGTAAGTCTGGGAAGAGAGACTTTAACGTTGAAGACCAGGCGGGCCTGGATCCACGTCCTGAACTATTGAAAACCTGTGCCCGAGTACTTCATCCTGCCTACGGGGACAGCCTTACTCTGTGCTGCCTAACGTGGGGAGGAGAGCTGATTCAGCTAAATTTATTCTTTATATTTAAACACTGATTTTCCTTTACAGACATATCTTCTTTATACACTTTTTGTACAAGAGATAGGGCAGGCATTAGGTTTTGTTAGCATAGGACATTCTGATTTGACATACTTCACTCGAACTGTTTTATTTATTATTTGATATTGATATTGATATTTTATTTCTATCACGCTCATACACAAGTGTTTCAGAGTGCGACAAGGCAAGGGAGGGGAACAGGGGGGGAACAAAACAAGATCTTACTAGGCCCAGTGACTTTGAGAACGCACAAGTGCATGGCAGAGGGGGAGGGAAAAGTGCATGGAAGGGGGAGAAGTGGAGAGTGTGGAGCAAAAGAGAAACAGATAAATAATAATAAATAAATAATACGGCAACAAACAGTGGTAGTGCAGCCAGCAATTGGCAAGTGCTGGGTTTAAGACAGCAGACAGGGTAGGCCTGATAAGTGCAGGAAGAAAAAAAGGGGGGCTCTTTGGGTACAGATATAGGGGGGCTCTTTGGGTACAGATATAGACCCCAGTGCAAGGGGTGGTCCAGGGGCAGTGCGGGAGGGTGGCAGGGTGAGCAGGTACCTGGGCCCAGAGGACAGAGGGTGGCCAGGAGCACGGTGCCCAGAGAGAACAG
This sequence comes from Ambystoma mexicanum, assembly GCF_040938575.1. Classification (NCBI taxonomy): domain Eukaryota; kingdom Metazoa; phylum Chordata; class Amphibia; order Caudata; family Ambystomatidae; genus Ambystoma; species Ambystoma mexicanum. The sequence continues at coordinate 812,150,222 of NC_090932.1, forward strand.
ATCAGCAGAGGAGAGGGGGAGCAAAGGCAGAAGCAAAGAGGAAGGTCTTGAGGTGCTTCCGGAACCGGAGATGGATCTCCTCAAATTTTAAACTGGCAGGGAGCTGTTCCAGAGGGAGACCCCAGCTGAAGGAGAGATATCTACCCCCAGATTGTTTCTTTGCAAAAAAACTGACCCTGAGGGAGTTAGAGGTAGAGGAGTGAAGAGCTCGAGAGGGGAGGTATTTGCAGAGGCATAGCTAATGGTTGAGACTACTCCCATCCTAGTTATAGGGCAGAATAGGAGTTTTTCCTAACCCAGAAACTTTAATTTGTACCTTTTGTGTCAGTTTCATGCTTGTGATACCATGCCTCCTCTACAGTAGCGAGGAGGTTAAGGGGAGTGTTTTAAAGTGCAGCCTGACAGCCACAGAAAGCCAGTGTAGTTCCTTCCTGGAATTGATTAAATGTTCCCTCCTCAAGGTGTTACACAAAACACTGATGGCATCATGTTGTATTGTTTTTAATTTTTGTAAGCTTTCTTTGCTAGCTCCACTGAGAAAGGCAGTGCAGTAATCCAGTGCAAGACCCTCTGCATCATCCACAAGGCTTTCTGGGGCCTGGGACTGTGCTATATGCAACTCTCCCTCCCTAAATACCTCCTTGGTAGAGTCCTTCTGTCCTCTAGCTCTAACTATCTGTGGGTCAAACGTTTCTCCAAGCAGAGAGTGGCAGGTAGATGTCTTTCCTTGGCAGGCGCCTCTCTCTGGGAAGGCCTCCCTACCCCTATCATACTTGGGATGGATCTCTTTAAGTTCTGAAAACTCCTCAAGACTTTCCTCTTCTCCTTCTCTCTCCCCCTCCCCTGCTAACGCCCTGCTGCTGCTCCAACTGGCTTCCTGGTCCCTTCTGAGTCCTACAGGGCCCAGGCCCTCTTCCTACTGGACTTCTGCAGTACTCCATTACCAGCACTTGCCTTTGGGAACCTTTCCATGACTAACCTAAGGAGTCTGGTCCACCCCTGTTCCTCACACGTTTACCCTTACCTCTGTCTCCCTATGCACATACCTTGCCTCAGTCCTGTGGCCTCCCCCCCGCTGCACTTTGTTTACTGTACTTGCACGATCCAAATCTCACAAGGGCTAGTAGGACATTTTCTTGTTGTTTATCCTGCCCTGTTTTCCCTCCCCTTTCATTTTGTGGCGCTTGGAAACACTTTCTGCTGTATAGGCGCCATTCAAATGTCCCATAATTAAAATAAACAAAGAAGATTATATTGGGAGTTCTATACAGCACCATTTACCTGTGCATCAGCACTAAAGGATGCTTCCATGAAGATGCCTAGAGTATTTACTTTCTCCAATACTGGAATTGCACCCTTCGAATTTGAACTCTGAATATTCATGACTCAGTTTGGCCCTTGCTTGTTTCGATCCATACATCATAACATCTGTTTTCGAGCTGTTTAAACACAGCCAGGTTTTACTCATCCAACTTTTGTTTCCATAGATGGAAGCTAGATTTTCTGAGTCGGTGTTATGATTTCTGCTCAGTTCCATCACTAACTGAGAGTCATCAGCATAGTTTGTGAAATGTAGTCCTATATGATCCAATTGATCAACTGGGGGTTTAATGTATATGTTGTACAAGGCAGATGATAGGTATGTCCCTTGAGGCACACTATAGTGTAAATGAGTTGGTTCAGGGATAGCATTACCCCTGCAGATCATGGAAATTCTATCACTCAAGAAAGAGTTGATCCACTTGATAGCATTATTGGAACAATCTACCATGGCTGCTACAGTTTGTTGCAGACCATTGTGATCCAGTAAATAGAAAACATTCAATAGATCCAGCAGGATCAGCAACCCCACATTACTGTCATCCAGAGTTCCCAGCATTTGTGTTTGCAGGACACTTTCCTTCCCATGGTTGCTTTGAAAACCTGATTATTTTGTATGAAAAGACTTGGATGATTCTAGGTGTTCCTGCAGCTGTGAGGCCTCAATTCTGTCAATGATCTTTAAGATAAAAGGAATGTTTTTGATAGGCCTTAGGTTAGCAACCCCCTGAGGGTCCAGTCCTGGTTTTTAATTAACAGGGTCACTATCACTTCCTTTAATGCAGTACGGATTGATCTGTGGTAGAAGGATGCATTAAACAAATCTTGTCAGAAAAGGAGAGAAAGATTGAATATTACTCAAGGTGATTTTAGATGGAATCGGACCAACCGGGCAAGAGTTTTAATGTTTTCTCCATCTCTGTGAAGAGACAGGTTTGAAGTAGAACTGGGGGTGTGTGTCTCCATTCTTCTGATTCCTTAAGAGGTCGACCTCAGGAGGGTTCCTTACTGTCTTTAAGATATGTTTTATGTTGCTGTGGCTGACAAGACCTTATTTGCGAAGGCTTGTTATACTTTAACACAGCCATCTATCTCTGATGAAAAAGGTCGACCTAGCGCATTTGATTTTTCCAACTTTCTCAAGATTTCGAAAAGGTTTTCTTGTGTCACTGTCTGCGTTTTCAATTTGTTTGTTGTAGAAACCCTTTTTTATCTCATAGATTTTGAATGTGTATGCTTTTTCGAGCAATTTCCAGTTCTTTTTGTTTTCATTGGTATAATTTTTCTCCCAGGCTAGTTCAGCCTGTCTCTTAGACATTTTGAACTTGGTCAGGGCTATGGGGAACCAGTGCTGATGGTCTGGATGGTCATGAATGATCTTCTATTTAATGGGGGTGACTTTCTCTAAGAATGTATTTATGTGTGATCCGTACACTTCCATCAAATTGCTTGGGGGATCCTGGTCTGAGGAAACGCCCATGATCGTTTCAAGGCAGCTGTTTAAGTCTTCATTTTTTATTTTATTCAAGTTTCTGCTAGACTCTCTCTTAGGGGGGTTACGATTATGTCTTGATTCCTCCGACAGACATTTGATACCCAAAAACACTTCTGTATAGGCAGGTTATAAATTTCATATCATATCATGCAATCTATGAAGCAGTGATCCGAATAAATACAGGGTTTAGTGTTGACCCTCCCAATACTGATATTTCTTGTTGTCACCCAATCCAGGGTGTTTCCTTTCACATGTATGGGATTGTAGTTTTGCATTTGTATGCCTAAATTGTTAAGGTGTTGTTCTAGGCTTAAGGTTTCCTTATCATTTGTATCCTAGCCATTGTATAACTTCCCATTGGCTCGTGATATTTGATTCATAGCAAGCAACACATTGCGTGCTATGGGTATGTTTTGAATTGAGGTTGTGAGTGACATGTTTAATGGCTTGTGAGTAACTCGGAAGTTAACTCTTTACACCCACTCAGTGTTTTCAATGTGAATTTGTATACAGACAGTTTTAGCCTTTTAGTTCAGTAGATTACCCACACTGCAACCACAGTATTAATACAAGAAAGTCAGTATTTCCATCCCCTGCATATTCATAGACACACTAGGGACAGTGACGTGATTGCAGCAATGTGAGTTTTTAACTATTTGACTTGTCCATGTGCGTCAGTTCACCATGCATATCTCCCTCACCACACACATGTGGGGACATTTTATTTCACATGAATGTGTGTCTTCAAAGGGTAGGTTGTGGTTTGTTCCTACTAGCCATTGTTCTCTCATGCAGTGCATTTAATAGCCTTTGAATTAATGGAAAATTCACTCCTTGTACATGTTCCACAATGTGTGTTATTTTTTCTCCTTCATGCACGTGTGAGTATACGCACCATGCAGAGATCAACTTGCACTGGTAGAATTTGGGAATTGTGCCTCCTCAGAAGTGAAGGCAAAGGCAGAGGTGGCATGACCATACTTGGCCACCCAATGTAAGCAAGGAGAATACATTGAGTTGATGTCCATTGGATAGTGAAGTGCCTAACAAGACAGCCTTTTGTGACAGTACAACCGAGGTGTGTTTTGCTGGATGACATGACTGACTGCATGGAGGGTGCACACTGTAAATTTGCTACACAGAGTACACCTATGGCATGTGATCTGTAATGATGTTGGTGAACTTGTGTCTGAACATTCTCTTTGCTCATCAGGAGTACAAGTGATATTGTCTGCCAGGTTGCAGGCACACTGTGCTTGCTTTGCATTTTGTCTCCTACCATTCCCCTTACATTGGTATCTCCACCACTTGTCAATTGCCTTAATTGCTCCCCAACTTACTGACAATAAGCAAAAAGATTAGCAGGCAGGCGACATGTGGACAAGATCTCCGGGAAATGCAAATCGCACCTCAGGACTCAGCAAATGGGGACCCGATTTGGTGCTCCTGGACTTAGACCCAGACGCAGCATGGTCTACAAGTGATCAGATCTGTCCTCAACAGGCTGCTCACCTTTGTTTGTCAGGTTGGATTTCTTCCCCCATGCTCCTTCAACACAAGCTACCAGCTTGCTACACACACTATTGTTACCTGAAATGACTGTTTGTGTCCTGAAGATGGCTGGGTACGAGACACAACTAGATTACCCAGCTGAAACTCGAGTAAGCACTTGATAACAATGGTGCATTTATGGTTAATATAACACATTGCACTTTAGGTCAACTTCTGGGACCTATTTCTCTTAGAAAATGTGCATAGTATGAATGAAATTGTATGTGAATTATTGATTTGGATTGGATGATTGGAATATAGGTGACGTATGGGTGTGGGTGTTCACTTTTTTAGCAACTGTGGAACCATTGATTCGAATTGTTTTAAGAATCTTTTTTATTCACTGTGTTTTTTCTATATATAAATAAAACAAAGAATGGTGTGATAACAATTGAGATTTGTTATTTTGTAAGGAGATTGCTACATGATATTACTTAGCAAATGCCATGAGAGGTTGTATATACTCTTCAGTATAGGCGTTGTTTGTGTTCTTCCCCATCACACTCAGCAACAAAGCCTTAATCTTGGATCTGATACGAGGAAAGCGCTGTGAGAGTAAGTAAAATAGAAATGTTTTTAGAATAATACATCTCTGAGCACTGAGTACTGAGCCGATGTGGAATTGTGGATGGATCCTAGATGACGTTGTGAATAAACAAGCATGTAGACAAGCCCCTTTCTGCCATTTGTGGATGAGGACATGAACAAACTTTAAAATGTGCTTTCCAAGGTGTTCCTCATAGCAGGAGTACTGGTGGATAGGGAATACAGTTGCTTCACCTTTGTACACTGATTTACCTAGATAGTAGGCTGCTGTGGTAACTGTAAATGAATGCTGACATTTGGGATTTTGGTGTCCCTGCTCCATTTTCTTGGTCATGTGTATGCCATTGGCCTTCAACACGAGATGGGTCTTCCAAACACTGTACGAAATCAGACTTCATGTATATCTGATGGGATTCAGTGGGCTCTCCTTCTCCTCACAGGGAGACTATTTCACCAGAATGGCAAATGATGCAAGTGTACCACCACACACCATCAATCCAACACTTCCATTGGGGATAAGTTGAGGAGGGTTATGTGACCTGATCACATGCAGCAGCTGATGTTTATTGTGACACCAGCACAGGTACCTCATGATGAAGTAAAATTTCAGTTTTCGAAAGTCTACACCATAGGGGATCCAGGTCAGGAGATCAGGGTACACAAAAAGTTTATGTCAATGTAAAGTTGGCACATGAGACTACAAGTTGCATAGCTTTCAAGTATCATTGCACTTATTGATATTGTAGCACTGACCATCAGTTCTACTGAGGAAGCTTAACAGCATGGTCATCACCTTCTGGGGTGTGTGTGGTGTTCCTGACATCCATTGCTGTTTCATATGAGGAATGGTAGGTGATTTGGCATAATGTGCACTTATGGTGCATAGATTGGTGCTGGTACTGGGATGATGAAGGGTGGGTGTAGGTTTAACGTAGATCAGAGAGCACAGATGTGGGGAGTTAATGGGATGAGGGATGTGGTTGTTGGTGTAATGTGCATTTTGAGGGTTCAAATTGGTGCTGGTACTGGGACAAAGATGAGTCAGAATGTTAAGGCTATGGTGATTGCCTATAAGTAATCAAAGAATACTTTTTTTAAGATTGGCATGTCCACTGATTTCAGTGCAAACATCTTTGACAGTTCCACCTTGTTTTGTGCCGGGGGAGTGTTGTAGGCTTGTCGACTGCAAAAATATTAAGTTTGTGTTTTTTCTGTGAATCGGCTAATCACACTGTATATGTGCACCGTGAGATCTTAGTGCACGTGCTACCACCTTTGATCACAGTTAGCAGTTTTTTTTGTAAATTAGGCCCTGGGTGTACAACCACCCAAATAAGTTATAGAAAGGTCATTTATCAATTAAATGCCTTAAACGCTTTTCTAAATGCAGGCACTCCATAATTTTCATGGACAAATGTGTCAATTAAATGGTTCATTTCTTGGTATTGTGAGAAACGTGACGGTGTCTCGCCCGCTAGTCCCTGAGGAGCTGTCATCCAGTTGGCCAGGATATGGACATAGATATTGGATCCAGTTCCTGGGGAAGGACCAGTGCAGGAGGATCACCTGGATGGGGGGTCTTCAGGGAGTGGAAGTGGGACACTGAAGGGTGAGACGTGGTATCAGCTTCCTTATGACACCTTTTCCCCACCCTACCCCATAGGATACTTAGAAACTCTACCCCCCCACCTTTTCCAACACAAAACTTTTTCACACAGTAGAAGACAACAGACTAACACCAGCGCTGTTTACCTGACATGTCCCAACACAAGGATCAGGCAGAGTCAGGCAACTGTCAATAACTACACACACCTGACTGCCCTTTCCCTTCCCCACAGGGGTAAAAGGCGGAGCACAAGAGTGCACTTTGAGCAAGGCCAAATGCAAAACGAAATAGCTATTCTGGGACAGCAGTTTGAAATGAGGAGAATGGCAGAGAGATCTGAAAGGATAGCCAGGAGGGAATTGCCCTTGCCCCTTTCAACCCAGACCTGCAAATCCTCCAAGAAAGGAAACGTAAGACCGGGAAAGGCAGCTGGCGAGTGGTGTGACGGATGTCAGCGGTACATGGAACCCTCCCACACTGATAGCCAGAGTGGAGAAAAGCGGTTGCCATCGTGGAAACATCCTTGACTCCAGCGGCAAGAGAAATGCCAACAAGTTAAACACAGCCTGTGGGTCGGTAGAAAGTGATAGTGTACCGGACTGTGTTAGGCTCAAGGTTGCAGTTGTATGTGAAGAAAGAAGATAATAGACAGAGGTCATTTGTGAGTGAATTGGTACCAGCCATAGAGTGGTCTGGCGCTATGTGTGTGCTCATTTAAAGGACTCTAGCTGGTACCCCTCTCCTGAACAAAGAGAAGTTAATGAACTAAGATTACGGAACTACAAGTACCAAGAGGCCTTAGGGAAGGCCGGTGTGAGGTGTCAAAGTGGTCAAACGAGGGTCAAACCAAAACCCTTGTACATTTGAAAGTCTTTGACACATTGTGAAAACAAAGTGAACTGTGAAAATTGGCAAATGTGAACCCGACTGAGGGATGCCAGTGAATTGGGGTAAATAGTGAGATACCCATGAACATTGTGATGACAAGCATGAACTCGACTAAGGGATGTCCACAGTGAGTTGATGGTCTGAGCCTGATTAAGGGAGGATAATGATGAGAGAAGGATCAGAGCCCGGCTGAGGGGATCCAAGGTTGAAGAGTAATCACCCGATGTGAAGGTTACCAGAAGGAACCTTTTGTTTTGTTGTTTATAACATTTCAGGCCCTCTGAAGCAAGAGACTTTGCACAGAAGGCCCTGATATTGTGGAAAGGTACTGTAAGCTTATGCCAGAGAAGCCCAGGAGTGTGCTGTGCTCAAGAGTCCCGCCTTGTCCTGTGCTAAAAACCAGGGGGAAGGGAGACCACAGCCTTAGCATCCTGTCTTATCATTTTGTGAACACTTTCTTTTCTTGTGAACATCATCACAACACTATTATGTAGCATAGCGGTAAGGATTGGCAATGGTTTTTTTAGTGTATGTCCTTTTTATTTGACTAGACTCCACTAGCACTGTATTATTATTGTTTGATGGTCTTAGTTTTCTCCCATCTTAGATTTAGGTTTACTTTATGTGTTTATCTTACCCATTTTTAGAGTTTAATAATTGCCATTGAAATGTGATCACTTGTGTCTGTCTTACTTTGATACCATTCCTTACAGATCCACTATATCTATTCATTGAATTACATCAAATGTTTCAGAGTTTCCTGCCCCCTGTTCAAATGATCTGCAATACATTGATTATGAGTTACATTTTAATTAAACCAAACAGTAAACAAATGTAATGTCCAGCCATTAAAAATCGAAAATATTTTGCAATTTTGCATAAACTACATCATTAGAACGATTTAAAAAAAAAACATATATGCAAGACCTTAATCAATTAAAAAACCGAATGCCTGCTGCTTGCAGGATTTTAAACAAAATCAAATGCATGCTAAATACCTAGCAATCTGGTAACAGTATGCGTGTGTCAAACGTGCCAGACTGTTGTGAAGAAACACTACTCAAAAGAATATGCCATTACGGAATAGTGACAGTTATGTGTTTTAAAATGGGATTCAATATGATATGAGAAACAAAGCCACATCACAATGCTCAATAAAATAAAACTCAGTAATCCAAGTTCTACAAGTAAGTATATGCTCCAATGGGGCTAATTTTCGTGATGGGTGTAAAGTAAATGGGAGGCATAAAATCATTGTGTAAGGGTGTTATGCCTTCCATTGACATCACACCCCATTTTCAATAATTTGTTTGGCAGGAGGAAAGAGAGGAATGCAACTTGTGTTTTCGACACTCCCTTCCTCTTTGCCATACCAATACTCTCAGCATTTGTGCTGGGGTGGATTTTCATGCCGGCGCAAATGCTGTACATCCCTATGGGATCCATCAGCTTTACGTTATGTGGCAGCAAAAAGCAGGCAGACCCCATAGGGATCCATTTTAAATGCTGCCTACCGTGCCTCAATTTGCATAGCGGAGTGAAAACATGCAGGGCAAAAGGCGGCGTACACACTCGCACGCCACATTTTGCCCAGCACTTTTGCACTCCACCCTGCAAATGAACAACATTCGGCACTGGAGACCGACCTGCAAGTACGTCTACACGTAATGGGTCCCTGCCACTGAGTTACGGACTCATTGAAAATAAGACCCAATGTGTCAGGTGGTTTTAATTGTCAGTTGGCAGTATGTTCCCTCTCTACTTCTTTCATTTTTCTTGTTGGAAGTATTTGCCTTGTATTAGTGTGAAACATTGTCTGGTACATTTATTGTCTCCCAGTAATTGTTCTCATGCGCAAATTACATATTTAAAGTAAGTGTTCTCACTGATTCCCGTTTGTTAATTATGCCTCTCATTTGTATTGTTTAAGGGGATATGGGTGCATGCACTGGTTTGGAAAATACATATTTCAATATTGTTGTATTGTTGTTATCAGTTTGAAAGCACCTAGGGGTTCTTGATTGTCACATTTTCAATTTGACCGTGGGGAGCCGTTATGTTTACACTGTAAGGTAAACAGCTTCCTGCTGCCAAATGTGCATCATTTGCACAGCGGGGTGCACATTTAAAGGGCAAAAGGTGTGTACAACAGTGAGTAAACGCTGCCTAGCATGCCAGGCAGCATTTACTTTTGTTTGTGAGCGCCGCTTGCGATGCTTGCATGGCAGACAGCACTCACAAATTAAATGAAACCCTCCCGACAAGCTCACATGTTGGGGAGGGTTTAATTTCAACTGGGAATGCTGCTTACCATGCATGAATGGTAAGCAGCGTTCTCAATTGAAATTAAACCCTCTCCTGCATGCTTATATGTTTGGGATGGTTTAATTGTAATTGTACACGCTCCCTGCCATGCAAGTGTACACGCTCCCTGACATGCTCGCATGGCAGGGAGCATGTGCAATGAATTCCTATGATGCCTGTCTACTTTATGCTGGTGCAGAAAGCATGCAGACTTTATAGCGATAACTAGCGTTTGCACCGCCATGAAAATGCATGCCAGTACAGATGCTGGAACATTTGTATGGCGGAGAGGTAGGGAGTGGCTTAAATGCATCAGGGGTCGGGGGGATTGGGAAAATTGTGCCGGTAATAGCGCTATTACCACTTCATTACCGCTCCACCCAATCCCGAGTGTGGGTGGGAAGTTTGAGATTTACCTCCAGCTTTGAACTGCAAGTAAATCTTGCCATTTTCCACCCATTTTCAGCTCAATTACCGCACCGCCATTAGCGCCATGGTAATAGTGCCCAAAATGCCTCATTGGGCCCCCGCAACTCGGCATCTGGCGCTTATTGCGCCGGACCGAGTTGCGGTAACGGAATTTGCCTTGGGTGGTATCCCAACGCATTTACCGCCAGGGTACCGCCCAACATCTGATGAGGCCCTTACGCTTTTATGCTTCCATGAATGGTATGGCACCATGGAACATGAGCGCCATAGGCATGAATTGGGAATAAAGCTGTCCCGTTGTCATGCATTGGTCCCTAAACTCCTACATGTGAATGGAATCTATACGTTACTTAACATACATACGTATGCAATAAAAATTGCATAGAAAACATATCTGTCATAGATAATATACATTTTTCACGTGCTAAAAAGATCACGAATATGACATGTATTTGACAGATAGGGATGTGTATATTGGCGTATAAGTGCTACAAGAGTAAAACGTATTACTTTATCTCTCACATGTGTCCTCCGTCAGCAAGTAATGGATCGTTAGTTGGGCCAAACTTGTGCACCACAAAATCAAAGCTTACCTGGTGCAAGTTGATATCTAAATATGGCACAGCTTCGCTTTACTCACCACATCTTGTTACAACGATGGCTTAGAGCTTACTACTTTAGCTGTGAAAGGGCACTGACACGATGAATGCGTCACTAACTCGCTTCACCATAATACACGTGAAAAGGGAAACCTGTCGTGCTCAAAGTCTCCATTGCAATCACAGCATAAAAGGTTTAGAGGGGTGTGTTTGTGAAGTGTGACTACATAGTCTGAGAAGTGTGCATGGAGCACGCATATGAAGATGCAGCTTGTGCAATAATAAAGGGTAGTGTTATAGAAACCTTGTTCCGGGCACATGCGCACTTTCAGTTATTAGTGGAAACACAGAACCTGATTTCATAATGGTCTGGAAAATGACCAGTTGAAAAAAGGAGTGGTATTAAATATAGTTTGCATCAGTGCAAGTGCAATGAGAAGCAGGGAAACGTTTTCCTAGTGCAAACACACGTGAGTATGTTTCCCAGATCAATCAATGTCCTGTCCTACTCCTTTGCCCTAGTGTATTAATTCTAATTTCACTTCCACTGATGCGAAGTTGCTGCTATACTGTCTTTAGCCAAATGTTCCACGGTATTCCAGAACTTTACTCAATCTGGTCATGTGTTTTTGCAAATCTCTGCCAGTGCTCGTGGTTAGGGAAGTTAAAGGGGGAGCAGCAACTGGACCTTGCCAAAAGAGCCCTTTTGGCATCGTCCATTCTAGCCGTCATATTTCCTTTTGTGTTTCTAGAATGTCATCGAATCCCCTTTATGACAAATACAATCTAATTAACGACGTTGATAATGAAGTATTTTGCAAAATGTGTTAGATTCAAGAAGATAGAGTTACATGCAAATAGGGCTTTTGTTCCCCTTGATTTATACATGGTTACCCTTGAAGTATAATGTGATAGGTTCAAAGACTGAAGAGCATTTCTTTGTAATCATGAAAAGTGTTTCATAATTATTTTGTCAAGAACAGCATTTAATCAGTATAATAGAGATAGTTCAGTAGGAGAAAAATATGTATTGACCTTTGTATAGCATGCATAATGAGCTAGACGTTCAATGTGTCATACTACTCGCAGACACATCTCGCTGTTTGGTCTAATGGGTGATTAAATTGTGGGTTTTAACAGCTGAGAGGAAATAATGAGATGTTTTAAAAATATCCAGCATCTTGAGTTCCTTCTTTCTTTAAAATAAATTAAAATACTTGATTTGTTAATAACATTATGCTTGCCATGTTGTTTAAAAAAAATAATCTACCATATTTGTCAAACTGTGTTGCCCTAAAAGTTGCAGAATCAGGTAGTGTTTAGGAGAGTTTAATCGTGTTAGTTCCTTGAGGGCACTAAACAGGGACAGAAAGTATTTTACTGTTTTTGTCCAAAATGTGCTAAAGAGGCTGACCCGCTGAACAAACTTCAACTCTAACACAGAGCAAAACACACTTTACACTGCATACTTAGGAGGCTTGATCATCATATACTCTGAAAATGTGCACTGGGATCATCGATAAACTGAATATTAAAATGCAGCAGTGTGCTGAGATTGACCAAAATCAATAAACATTATTGCCATCAAAATGTTTGTAGGTAACTTATTTTCATACATCTTCTCTGAGGCTTTCCCTCTTTTTGTTAATGGCTGAGACAGTACCCTTTTGACTCGAGGAGACACCCTGTGGGGACAGCCCAAGCCTTGTGCATTGGCTAATCCCTGACCCCCCAGCTCCCCACCATTGAAAAGAAAGCCTTTCACATTGGATACATACTTTATGCCACCTTTTGCCCTGGCTTAATCACTTAGCTGTTGTGGAAAGCTTTGCAAGGACTTGGGGCAGCAATGCTCAACTAGGAAGGGGGCAGAGAGACAGCAAATCTGAGATTGCTGGGTTATTGGACTGCCTATACAAACCCAAATGCCCTTTCTTTCACTACCAGTATGATTGATTTACCTTCCTGCAGCGACTCCACCAATTTTAGGTCGAGGAATGGGGCATTCGGCTCCATTGGGCAATTTGAGAAATCCACATTCTGCTATCTATCTTTCTGCTCCTTTTTTTATATCGAATCTTTCAGCTCGTCTTTTAATTGTTGAACCTGATTGGTTGCAACATCACTAAGAAAACAAAGTTCTGGTCCTGTCTCAGCTCCTGGTGAATCATGACTGGTGGGGTCATGGCCAATTCCACTTTGGCCTGTGGATATTTGACTGGTGTGTGGAGAGTTAAAGACTTGTGGGAGACTGCAAGGTAAATGAATGAGAGAAACAAGCAGGTATTCAGACACCTGCCCTGAACACCTAAAGAATACATGCAAACACCGTGCTGTGCCCCTGACTGACATTGCTAAGCATGTTAGAGTGAGGTTTGAGGCCTCTCTCAGCCTACCAACCAACATTCTAAGAAAGATGGCATAGGTGTCCGCATTCCGCAAATATCAACAGTACTTTTCTCTGAACCAAAATATCTTGCCTCCCATAACCCTTAGCATGTAGCCTATGGTCATCAATTATACTGATTGGTGTGTCAGTGAGCCCAGCACTCCTGAATTTCACTGTATTTAATTTATTTACCAGAATTGCTCCTGCATCTTACCGAAGACTTGATTTGGAGTGGATGAATTCCTGATCTAAACAGAGCTGCAGTGACTGGAACTACTGGGGAGTTGGCGCATGAAGTCTCCCGGCCAAAAGAATTGTATCCGGACCACTTTTTGCACACACCCTCAAGGCTTAGGCCGCAAACGGGCAGCTCCAAGATGGCCACCACCAACCATGGGAGTTAACCTGACACAGTTTGTGGCATGGGATGAGACAGGCAGACAACCAGCTGCAGCATCCGACACAGGTCGGTGGCACCGAAATACACTCAAACCTGATGTTTCCGCCTGTCTGGCATAAAATATGACAGCAAGATCATCCTCCCTTGCGAGGGTCCCATGGTAGCCGGGTGAGTATCTGCTGAATGAGGAGTACCCAAGGTGCTCCGGAAACGAACAGGAGGGTGGAAGCGACCGGCCCATGGGCCAAACAGGACCCGATGCGGGGCAACGGACTGGGGGACGGAGAGGCCAGGAAAAAGACCACTGGAGGGAATGGGCCTGCAGGTCGGAGGGTGTGGCCCACCACAGTGCCCACACATAGATGAATGCAGCAGCCGTGGAGCCCCAGGGGTTGGCGATTGGAGGCAGCACCCAAAGGCAAGACTGTAACTTTCCTAGGGGTGAGGTGAGAGCTACCCGGTGAAACAGCACAGGCACATCATTCCATACAGCACGCACAAAGGGAGCTGGTTGTAGTTAGCCCAAATTCACTCTGAGGATCCTGAGGGCTGGTGTTATGGAGGTGAAGGGGTGCGAACAACAACCCAGAGACACACTTTTTAAGGGCATCCAACAAAGCACCCCAAAGCTGTCTCATGCGGTGGGACCAGATGTGCACATCCCTGCATCCGTCATTCTGAGTGATATCAAGGGAAAGGATGCCTCTTGAAATTATGCAGGGATAGAAGTTAAATGTTAGTGCACCATCTCGATGTGGATTAAACCTGTAGAGGCAACTTCAGGCAGCTAACAACTCAGGCCCAACTCATCAGCCACAACCTCTCCCTGGGCATCACAGGCAATACTGTGATGGCCAGGTAAAAACCACAGTGGCATACTTGGAACACTCCCAGGGAGCTGCCTGTCGAAGTTCTTCATGTTCTGGGCCATGAAGCCGGGGGAGTCCTACCTTACCGGAAAGCAAGGCCTGAGGATGTTCTATCAGCAACTGATCCACATAGAGTGCATGCATCACTGTCTTCTGGGGATCTGTGTGCTGAGGTCTGCAACCTAGAACTGGGAGCACAGTGATTAGGAAATGTGTTGCCTATGATTACTGGCAAAAGACGAACAGTTCAGGCTGGTCGCTTCCTATGTAGAGCTGCCATAGGAATGCAATTTGCAAGAAGTCCCTTCTGACTAGTTGATTTAAGGCATTTTTCCCCATGTTCTGGAGAAGTGTTCATCCCACCTGAGATGCCATCCTTCCTCCTCTGCTGCTGGAGCAGGGAAATACCCTGTTCTGCGACCTGTGGTATGTTGTGCACCTGCTTCGTCTGCACCTCTCTTGCTGCTAGGTCGCATGATAAGTTTGTTGTGCATTGTGTAATTTCTCAGTCACTCTTTCTCTCCCCTTCACTCTCTCTGCCCTATTCCTCCATGGTGCTCTCAATCTCCCCTATTTACTCTAAATGCTGCTCTTTCACCTATCCAACCTCGCTTTCGAAGCCTGGAAGGAAAAAGTTCAAGAAAAATCTCCTGGTCTCCAACCCAGGCCTGACCATGCTGACACCTATGTCAACGCTTCTTCCAGGCAGACTGTCAGTGACATACTCTTGTTGCTCCCTCTCCAGACCTATCTACTCCACATATGGTCTCAGTCTTCTCCCCTTTCCCTTCTTTTTCCACTAATGGTGGAAGAACTCTTGGCACACTTCCGATCCTTTAGGTACATCATTAATATCTCCCAGAATAGAACTGTTGCGGGCCAGGGCTCTCACTCCAACCTCTTCCTTCTTGATAGGCATCTTCCATCTCTCATCAACGCCCTCCCTTCTCCTGCAACCCCTGTATCTACCACCCCCTGGCCACTTTGCCACCACTGATGGGTGTACCACAACCCTGTACCCCTTCTCGGAAGACCTTTTTAAGGTGGCAATCAGCTTCACTTAGCTACCCTCAACTCTCGTTCTGCTGTTAAACACTATTCAATATTCTGACTTCTGTGACCTCCTTGAAGACTTTGACCTTGACATCCTCGCTCTCAGCGATACGTGGATCACTGCCAGTTCTGTCACTGCTTTTGACACACTCCTCCCTAAGGGCAACAAGATCCTCTCTAAGCCCAAGCCTAACCAGTCTGGAGGCAGAATAGCCCTGATCTTCCCTGAATGGGCCCCTGCTACTATCATATCCACTCAGTCCTACTCTTACTTCAAATGCCTCATCTGCAGGCCATTTGCACCATTTACAGGGCCCCTGGTCCAGTCTCCAACCTCCTTTCACAGCGGTCGGACCTCACCTCTTCTTTCCTGGCCTCTGCCACCAAGCTTCTCCTCCCTGGAGACTTCAATATTCACCTTGACTATCCTGATGCAGCCACTGGACTCTTCCACAGCCTCTGTGACTCTCTTTCCCTCACCATACTACCCTCCAGTCCGACCCACTCATCTGGACACACCTTGTATGCTCTCATTTCAATAGACATCCCCATCTCCTTCCCTCTCATTACACCACTCTCCAGGTCGGATCATACTCTCCTGTCCTCTCATCTGGATCTCTTGCGTCCCCCGGCTAAGCCTCTGCCCACATTGCCAGTCTCCTTCTCTTTCATCCGACTGACGAAACAAGTGTCAGTTGCTGCTTTTGCCACCATTTTCCAATCCACACTGACTCTCACATTGACACAGCCCTTGCTAACCTTCACCTCTCTTCTCCAACACCCTGGGCATCCTTGTCCCTGTCATGAGAATCCACATGAAGCATGACTACAAGCACAACACCTGGTTTGATTCTGACCTAGCCTCTCTGAAATGCCAGTGCAGAGTTTCTTAACAGAAGTGTCTGGCTTCACGCACATCCACTGACAGACTGGCCTGTCACCTGCTCAAAAGGCAATACAGACCCTCCATCGACTCGAAGAACCTGGACCATATCCAAGCCTGCATCGCTGGGGCCACCAACAACACGGCTGAACTGTTCAAAATCTGCAAGGAACTCACCAGTCCTACTGCAGTCTTCACTTCTCCTATGCCATCCCAGACATTCTGCACTGCACTGGCCTCCCATTTCTCAACCAAAACCTGGGACATCCCGTCCCCATTCTCCTCTACTCCCCTCCTTGCTCCCTCACCCACTCTCAGGTTTCCATTGGCTCCCCTCTACCCTCCCTCCCTACTCTCTTCCTTCTCGCCCATAGGACCGGATGAGGACTCTAAACTAGTTCTCTCTATGAAAGTCTCCTCCAAACAGGTGCTCCTCTGCTCCTCCAGAATTATCAAGGGAAACATTGCCTCCATTGCTCCACACTTGGATGATTTCTGCAATCACTCCTTTGCCACTGGATCCTTCCCACTATCCCTTAAGCACTCCCTTGTACACCCTCTCCTTAAAAAGCCTTCTGCCAACCCTTCCTGCCTGTCTAACTACCACCCTATCTCCATTACCCCCTTCCTGTGTAGACTTTTGGAGAAGTTGGTCATCTCCCATCGGATCCACCACACTGAATATGTTGGCTGTCTCCACGACCACCAGTCTGGATCCAGAGCAGCCAGAGGCACAGAAAATGCTCTCTTGAACACCCGTGACGACTTGCTCTCTAATCTCGATTCCAATTCTCCCTCAGATCTCATTATCCTCGATCTTTCCTCTTCCTTTGATATGGTAAATCATGTCACCCTGATAAATTGGCTGTGTGATACCCTTGGCAGCACATACCTGGCACTGGACTGATTGAGCTCCTTCTTATCTGGCCAACCTTCTCAGGTTGAACTGGGTCCTTTCTTCTCATTAACTATACCCTCCAGATGTGGCGTCCCTGAGGGCTCTATATTGTCGCTGTGGCTCTTTCACATCTGCCTTGCCCCTCTGGCCCACCCGATCTCCGCCTTCAGTCCTCAATTTCAGTGTTATGGGGATGGCATGCAGCTCTCCGTCAATCTTCCCTCCACTTCCTCCTCTTCTTCCGCTCTAATTCCTGACTGTCTGACTGCTATTCAGGCATGGTGTGCTGCTAACAATCTCTGCCTTAATTCAAGTAAGACGGAGATCCTTCTCATTGGGACCCCTGCTCCATCCTTCCCTCCTACTCTCTGGCCACCCTCCATGGGTCCCCTCCCCTCACCATGCTGGAAGGCAGAATCCCTCAGCATCATCTTCGACTCATCTCTCTCCTCTCCACACATTGGGGACCTTGAAAAAAAGGCCCACTTTCAGATGCAACTCTGCAGAGGCATTCTCCCTTTCCTCACCTTCCCCTAGAATCTCAATGTCTTCAGAGCTCTGGTCCTCTCTAAGCTGGACTCCTACAACAGACTCTTCCTCAATCTACCTTTATCCTCACTTGAGCCCCTTCCACTAATCCAGAATAGGACTGCAAGACTTATCCTTGACCTCAAGCCCAGGGACTGCACCTCTCCGGCTGTAAAATCTCTCCACTGGCTCTCAATGGCTGTGAGGATCAAGTTCAAGACCCTCTCAAACATCCACAAGGCTTTCTGGGGCCTGGGACCCTGCCACATACAACTCTCTCTCCTTAAATACCTCCCTGCTAGGACCCTTCAGTCTTCTAGCTCAACTTTCTGCAGTTCATGCACTTTTCCAAGCAGGGAATGTGGGGTAGATCTCTCTCTTTGGCAGGATCCTCCCTCTGGAATGGCCTCCCTGCCCCTCTCGGGACTGAGACGGAAGCTTCTCAAAACGTTCCTTTTCTCTTCTTCCTTCCAACACCCCTACCCGGCTAACGCCCCCCTCTGCCACATTGACTGCTGACTGGTCCCCTCCTTCAGGGCACCAGGTCCTCCTCGCCCAGTCTACCCCAGCACTGTGGTCACCATGACCCCTCTAACCTGGACTTGCCCTCCCGGCCCCCTTCCCCTAACTAGCCTGGCGGTGTGTGTATCCCTATTGAGCTTAGTCCACACCTGTATTCACACTTAGCTGTGGTTCTCACTCCCTTCACTCTCTGCATCCCCTGGCACCTGCCCTCCTTGCCCACCCCTAAGCACTTTCTTAGCCCCAGTGGCCATCTTCTTCACCTCCCCTCTGCACTTGCATGCCCTGCACTTACCCCCGAACCTAGCATTATCCCTTCCGCCCATCCAGCACTCGCTCTTCCCCACTCCTCTCCTCCCTGAACTTCTTGTTACTGCGCTTGCATGATCTGAATGACACAAGGCCTAGCAGGACCATTATTGATTTTTTTTCCTATCCCCCATCCTTGCTTTTGTCTTGTGGCACCTTGAAACACCATTTGATGTAAAGGCGCTTTATAATAAATAAAATAAACAAATAGAGAAAAGCTTTGACAAGAAGCTCTGCAAAAGAGCACACAAGAACCACAAGGGATGGCTGAGCAATCACAGGTCTCAGTGCCTTAACATGTAATACAAAAGCATCAGCGGTTACAGTTTCTGGCTGTGGTACTGTTAGGGAGAATTCTCCAGAATGGCTAATTTCCCTTACCTACTGATTCCCTCAGCAGCTTTGCTGGATTTCGAGGATTTATTTGTTTCACCTGGTAAGAGTGTGAGCCTTTTTTCCCACTCTTAGTGTTTTGCTGTGTGTGTTTAAACGTGGGGTTGAGGTGGGCACTACTTTATTGATTTCTATTTCATTCAGTGCTATTACTCTTCATTTGGCGTGTAGGATATTCTTGTGCATAATTCTAATTGTATCTGGAGCTACCGGGTTGAAAAAGAGCCCAGCGACACACGGGCTCTATGACTCAAATAACCAGAAAAAAGGGAGTGGGAACCATCCCGTCAGACCCTGTGCTCCTGCTGGCTCCTCTTGTGAAGGTTCTATTTCATTCCTTAATCATTAGTAGATCATAAATTAAGAGGCCGATTCATGGAATAATTAGCGCTGCGCAAGTGGGCAAAAACGTGCGATTCGCAGTGGAATAGCGAAAATCGCAGTGCAATTGCGAAAATCGCACGAAAAGCAGCGCACGTCGATTCATGGAAGGCCGTGCGCGAGAAAACCAGCGGATGTGCGATAAAAAAGTGCGCGGCGCACGTTGGCGCACAGGCCATCTAACAGCGTGCGCCAGGTCACAGCGAAAATCGCACAGGCCACAGCGAAATTCGCACATAGCGCGGCGCACGCAACAAAAGTAGGCGGAACACGGGCGTAACACTCGGAATGGTGAACAACTTGCCAAAACGTGGGCGTCACGGGGGAAGTACAGGGCACAAGTGCGCGGAACGCCCACACGCTCGCCTACAACACGTATTCATGGAATAGAATAGGGGAAAAAAGCGCACGCTCAAACCAGCGCACAGGCACAAACACGACCGCCACAAGAAAGCAGGCGGTAGCGTCTCTGCGGCTGTAAGAAATGTGCGCCAAAAGGTGCGCCAACAAATCGCACCTATATACTGCCATGATGAATGTCCCATACTGTGGCCCTCCAGGAAAAATGACGTGCAAAGGGGTACCCACAAACACGGACACCCGCTGACAAAAAATACGTGTGCGTGTATACCGGGGTGCGCGGGAAGTCTAACACGCGATTTCAGCAGGGTACGTGCATCACAGGGGTTCGCGTGAAGTTTCACACGCGATCGGGCCTGGGGGAGCGGGCTACGTGTATATCAGGGGTTCGCGTGAAGTTCCTCATGCGATCGGGCCTGGGGGAGCGGGCTACGTGTATTACAGGGGTTCGCGTGATGGGGGAGCGGGCTACGTGTATTACAGGGGTTCGCGTGAAGTTCCTCACGCGATCGGGCCTGGGGGAGCGGGCTACGTGTATTACAGGGGTTCGCGTGAAGTTCCTCACGCGATCGGGCCTGGGGGAGCGGGCTATGTGTATTACAGGGGTGCGCGGGAAGATCCAGGGGTGCGCGGGAAGTTCCACACGCGAATAGCCTGGGGGCGCGTGTATTCCAGGGGTGCGCGTGAAGTTGCACACGCGAATAGCCTGGGCGCGTGTATTACAGGGGTGTGCGGGAAGTTCCACACGCGAATAGCCTGTGCGCGTGTATTTCAGGGGTGCGCGGGAAGTTCCACACGCGAATAGCCTGGGCGCGTGTATTTCAGGGGTGCGCGGGAAGTTCCACACGCGAATAGCCTGGGCGCGTGTATTTCAGGGGTGCGCGGGAAGTTCCACACGCGAATAGCCTAGGCGCGTGTATTTCAGGGGTGCGGGGGAAGTTCCACACGCGAATAGCCTGGGGGCGCGTGTATTTCAGGGGTGCGCGGGAAGTTCCACACGCGAATAGCCTGGGCGCGTGTATTTCAGGGGTGCGCGGGAAGTTCCACACGCGAATAGCCTGGGCGCGTGTATTTCAGGGGTGCGCGGGAAGTTCCACACGCGAATAGCCTGGGCGCGTGTATTTCAGGGGTGCGCGGGAAGTTCCACACGCGAATAGCCTAGGCGCGTGTATTTCAGGGGTGCGGGGGAAGTTCCACACGCGAATAGGCTGGGGGCGCGTGTATTTCAGGGGTACGCGGGAAGTTCCACACGCGAATAGCCTGGGCGCGTGTATTTCAGGTGTGCGCGGGAAGTTCCACACACGAATAGCCTGGGCGCGTGTATTTCAGGGGTGCGCGGGAAGTTCCACACGCGAATAGCCTGGACGCGTGTATTCCAGGGGTGCGCGGGAAGTTCCACACGCGAATAGCCTGGGCGCGTGTATATCAGGGGTGCGCGGGAAGTTCCACATGTGATTTGACAGTGTGGGTCCTCCCAGGTGTACCCTGTACACCCTCCACGGCCCCTGCAGGCAGCCCACACCACAGGGGACTACCCTGCATCCCTGGTCATGTCCCGCAGGCAGCCCACCCACCATGGGCATGCCCCCCAGCAAAGGCACATGTCTCCTTGAACTAATGAACACCAACTCATGTCCCCTTGCACCCCCACCCCCCAGCACTGTGGGGCACCTGCCAGCAGGCCCCCACCCATGTCCAACTCATGTCCCCCACCACCCCCACCCCCCAGAAGTGCAGGGTCACCCTCCACCAGGCCCCCACTCATGTCACCCACCACCCCCACACCCCAGCAGTGCAGGGTCACCCTCCACCAGGCCCCCACTCATGTCTCCCACCACCCCCACCCCCCAGCCACCAGGGGCACCCTCCACCAGGCCCCCACTCATGTCACCCACCACCCCCACAACCCAGCAGTGCAGGGTCACCCTCCACCAGGCCCCCACTCATGTCTACCACCACCCCCAAACCCCAGCCACCAGGGGCACCCTCCACCAGGCCCCCACTCATGTCACCCACCACCCCCACACCCCAGCAGTGCAGGGTCACCCTCCACCAGGCCCCCACTCATGTCACCCACCACCCCCACACCCCAGCAGTGCAGGGTCACCCTCCACCAGGCCCCCACTCATGTCTACCACCACCCCCACCCCCCAGCCACCAGGGTCAGCCTCCACCAGGCCCCCACTCATGTCTCCCACCACCCCCACCCCCCAGCCACCAGGGGCACCCTCCACCAGGCCCCCACTCATGTCACCCACCACCCCCACACCCCAGCAGTGCAGGGTCACCCTCCACCAGGCCCCCACTCATGTCTACCACCACCCCCACCCCCCAGCCACCAGGGTCAGCCTCCACCAGGCCCCCACTCATGTCTCCCACCACCCCCACCCCCCAGCCACCAGGGGCACCCTCCACCAGGCCCCCACTCATGTCTACCACCACCCCCACCCCCCAGCCACCAGGGGCACCCTCCACCAGGCCCCCACTCATGTCACCCACCACCCCCACACCCCAGCAGTGCAGGGTCACCCTCCACCAGGCCCCCACTCATGTCACCCACCACCCCCACACCCCAGCAGTGCAGGGTCACCCTCCACCAGGCCCCCACTCATGTCTACCACCACCCCCACCCCCCAGCCACCAGGGGCACCCTCCACCAGGCCCCCACTCATGTCACCCACCACCCCCACCCCCCAGCCACCAGGGGCACCCTCCACCAGGCCCCCACTCATGTCACCCACCACCCCCACACCCCAGCAGTGCAGGGTCACCCTCCACCAGGCCCCCACTCATGTCTACCACCACCCCCACCCCCCAGCCACCAGGGTCAGCCTCCACCAGGCCCCCACTCATGTCTCCCACCACCCCCACCCCCCAGCCACCAGGGGCACCCTCCACCAGGCCCCCACTCATGTCTACCACCACCCCCACCCCCCAGCCACCAGGGGCACCCTCCACCAGGCCCCCACTCATGTCACCCACCACCCCCACACCCCAGCAGTGCAGGGTCACCCTCCACCAGGCCCCCACTCATGTCACCCACCACCCCCACACCCCAGCAGTGCAGGGTCATCCTCCACCAGGCCCCCACTCATGTCTACCACCACCCCCACCCCCCAGCCACCAGGGTCAGCCTCCACCAGGCCCCCACTCATGTCTCCCACCACCCCCACCCCCCAGCCACCAGGGGCACCCTCCACCAGGCCCCCACTCATGTCACCCACCACCCCCACACCCCAGCAGTGCAGGGTCACCCTCCACCAGGCCCCCACTCATGTCACCCACCACCCCCACACCCCAGCAGTGCAGGGTCACCCTCCACCAGGCCCCCACTCATGTCACCCACCACCCCCACACCCCAGCAGTGCAGGGTCACCCTCCACCAGGCCCCCACTCATGTCACCCACCACCCCCACACCCCAGCAGTGCAGGGTCATCCTCCACCAGGCCCCCACTCATGTCTACCACCACCCCCACCCCCCCAGCACTGTGGGGCACCTGCCAGCAGGCCCCCACCCATGTCCAATCCATGCCCCCCTGCACCTGGGTCCCAACATTCCCCAATCATGTCCGTAATGCCCATCCTCCCCTGCCAAAAGGCCCAACCAACTATCACACCCACCCACATATCAAAGGCAATTACATGTTACACCCCCAATTTAAATAATGCAATTTAACACATGTCTGTCACACACAATGGCTGCAAGTGAATGACAAAACACCCAACATGACATGCCTGAAAGCAATGAGATGATACGACACATTGAAGATTAAAAAAATAATATGTATTTAACAGCAAGTAGAATGGAAATGAAATAAGAAAAAACACAAAGCAAATCAAACAAAACAAGATGAATGTCCAAGAAAATAATCTGAAAAATTAAAATAAGCCAATGAAGAAGATCATCCTGGGTCCATGAGCCCTACCAAATTAAACCTAACTGACTACTAACTAAAAAGTGAACTATATACAAAAAAGTGGTGCATTGTCCAATCGCAACCAAAAAAAAATCAAAAAAACAAAGGAAACCTAACCCTAACTATACAACTATATACAAAGGCAGCGGGCTATTCGGACGGCTCACTGGTTGTTGTCATGGGCCAGGGCATCATCGAACTCCTGGTCAATGGCTTGGAGGCGGGCATGTTCCCTGGCCCCGAGGTCCCGCAGGGATAACGCAGTGTCAAGCTCAAACTCCCTGCGAAGACCCTCGAGGCACTCAGCCCGCCTCAGCGCCCTCCGCATGGAGTCCTCCGCCCTGACCATCGTGAGCCGTTCCTCCTCTGCCCGCTGCCGCTCTGCACCTTTGCGCTGGCACAACCTCTCCCACTTGGAAGCCACTCCCATTCCAGGGTTCTCCTGCCCTCCGGCCGATGCCTGCACCCCTGATCTTGATGGCCCCGAGCCATGATGCCTCCCACCTTGAGCCTGCTGCTGCCTCCGACGCAACTGCCTGTGCCAGCACGACGGCATCCAGGCTGATGGAAACCACCGACGCCGTCGTGCACGTGCCCTGCCCGATGATGCCGTCACATCCTCCATCTGCTGGGGTCCAGTTGCTCTGGTGTCCACCCCTGCTGGATCTCTGACTCCCGACTGTGGCAGGGATGGGATCCCCACCGAGCTGGCTGCATTGGTCGGGGCAGGTCCACAGGGGGCCCTGGTGGCATCTGGGCTGGAAGACGGCAAGGAGAACGACTGGTGGACAGCCTGCACAGAGGAGGAGAGGGCCGCCACATTGGCCAACACATGCAGGAAACCCCCGAACATGGCCGATCCCAATTGGGCCACGTCGGCACGGTGCACTTCGTGATGACGTGCGTGCTCCTCCCGGGAAGCACGCACGGCATCACGAATCACAGCCGTGCGCATCGCGACCCCAATCAGGACCTTCTCCACACGGCCAGGGGTTCCCACGTCCGCAGGTGGAGGGGAGTCAGGTGACATGGACATCCCCTCTACCTGCGGACAGGCCTGGGACGGGGCATCCCTGCTGGTGCATGGTGGTGCACTCACAGGGTCAGGGACAGCGACATGCACAGGCCCCTCCACGGTGACCTGTGCTGCCTCCTGCCCCTGGCCCTGGACTGCACCACTTGCACCAGCAGGGATGCCCCCACCAGGCCCCATGTGTGCCCCAGTGGCGGCCTCCTCCTCCTCTGTGCAAACCACCAACCAGGATGGCTCCTCACCGTCTCCCACCGTAGCAGGCCCCTGTGGGGGCTCACCCACCCCTTCCGCTGCAGCCGTGGGGGCATCCCCGCCGCCTTGCTCCACAGCGCCGTCTCCGCCCTCTTCTTCACTAGCCGCTGCGTAGAGGGAGACAAAGAACACAAGCACCAGGGCACTGTACAATGGTCCCCTAGACAGGAAGCAATAGCAGATGAGCACCACTGTCAAAGTACACTTCCATCATGTCCCTCCACAACACATGGGTCAGTCCAGGCAAAACACACACAGTAACAGGCATGGTGCATGCCATGGACATTTCCATGCATGTCCAATGGACTCTTGAAACATTCAATGATATGTAACTCACATGCATCATGGCTCATGCCCATCACATGCACACACTTCACCTCAGTCACATCCATCTGGCCCCAAACACACCAAACACAGCGGATACAAGGGTAATTTGGCTGCTTTACTGAATCTCTGCATTGTCACACACATGTGTCATGCATCCATGGCATGCACAAGTCACAGACACGCAGGTCAGGCACACAGACATGGCTACCATATATGTACCTGGCATCAGCACCCATCCCTCACCCCCACCCATGTCCAGGTACAGAGACTGGCATGCTCTCATGTTCAAAATCTGATTAGGGCTCCCCATGCAGCATTTAAACACATGCAACAACCATGTGCATCACACATCACTGGTCGCACATGCATTACCATGATGTCCCTGCACACATACATGCATACATGGCCTATGGCACACATACAGGCAAGTATCATAGAACCAGCACACCGCAACATGCCCTGTCTCACACAGTAATGCATGGACACTTACCGCTCAACTCCAGACGGGCCTCCCTCTCAAGAATCTGGGCGTGGAGCGCTGGGCGTACGCGTTCCAGGACCCTCATCTGGATGGAACTCATGCGGCCCCGGCCCCCCTCCACGAGGCGCCGGGCCTTCACAAGGGTCCTGGACCTCAAGTCCTCCCAGCGCTTCTTGATCTTCAGGACGTCGCGGGTTGCCACCCCCTCCGCGTTGATGGCAACCACACAGTCGGCCCAGATCCTCTGCCGTCCTTCTTTGCTGGCGCGGGACGATCCAAAGAGGGCATCATACTGCCCCAGGACATGCTCCACCAGGACACCAACTTCGGTGACAGTGAAGCTGGTGCCCCTCTGCCCCTCTGGCCTGGGGTTGCCACTGGTGCCAGATGTGGAAGTGCCCGACATGGCAACCCCAGAGGGAGGTGTGGGTGGGCAACTGGGTCCTGGGGCTGGGCTGTGGAGCGATGTAATCCCAGTCGGGAGTCTTCAGTTCCAGCAGGGGTGGACACAGCAACTGGACCCCTGCAGATGGCTGATGTGCAGGCACCAAATGGCAGGGCACGGTGGCAGCAGGCAGGCAGGCAGGCAGGCAGCAGCAGATGGCACGTGGGAGGCTGCTCGGGGCTCTGGGGGGCAGTAACTCGGCCTTCTGGGCAGGAGCGTGGGCTTCCGTGTGTTTTCGCGTGCCCAGCTTGATACGGAGTGATTTGGCACGTGAATATCCTGCACGTCAGCGTGAAATCCGAGGAAAGGCCCTTAGCGCGTAAGCGCGTCAGCACGCATACGCGATTCTATTGGACCAGAGTCCCTCAGCGCGTAAGCGCGTCTGTGACGTGACCCGCACGGGTGTTCCCCACTCAGCACGTGATGACGGGGCACACGTGGAGATACTGCACGTCAGAGTGTCATCGCGTGTAATTGGACAAAAGTGCGCGTACACGCGATTGGCCTATGTACGTGTATTTAATGGGTGCGCGGCCACTTACACACGCAAGTACGTCAGCGAACCTGTATCCCGTGGTGCGTGTGAATTTCCACACGCTATTGGACTGGGAACTGGATTCCAGGGGTGCGCGGGTCACACGCTGTATCCCGTGGTGCGTGTGAATTTCCACACGCTATTGGACTGGGAACTGGATTCCAGGGGTGCGCGGGTCACACGCTCGCCTTGAACACGCGCAAAGCATAAAATTGCGGACTTTAACAATAACAAGCTCAGACGCCAGGATGAACATACCGTTCCTAGCAGCAGTGGCAGTGGGCTACCAAAGGAGGAGGAGGAGGATAGTCAGGGCCAGAATATTCACAGCCAGAACCAGCCTTTTCGGGATGCCTGATGACCAGGTGTATGGGAGGTACAGGTTTCCACCACACATCATACTGGACCTGGTGAGTGAGTGGGAGGATGACCTCACATCACCCACCCTGTGCTCCCAAGCACTCAGCCCCCTGGAGAAGGTCCTCAATGTACTGCACTTCTTAGCCACTGGATCATTTCAGCGGACAAGTGCCATAGTGGGTGGGGTGTCACAGGCCACCCAGTCACGCTGCCTACACCAGGTCTTGAACATCATGACTGCACGCCCATCAGTCCGCAGGCACATATACCTGCCCAGAACACCTGCAGAAAGGCATGCTGCCGCCCTGGATTTTTACGCAGTGGCACGATTCCCCAAAGTGCTAGGTGCCATCGACTGCACCCATGTAGCTCTACGTCCCCCCAGGGCATCTGAGCACATCTATAGGAACCGCAAGCACTGGCATTCCATCAACGTGCAGGTAGCATGTAATGCCAAGGGAATCATCACCTCAGTATATGCCAACTATCCCGGCTCCACCCACGACAGCTTCATTTACCGAATGTCCACCCTAAGCCGGGACCTAGAAGCTGGGCGGCATGGCGATACATGGCTGCTTGGTGAGTATGTATGCCACTGCACATGCATGCATGTTGGATACTGAGCAAGGTCACAACCTCACCAATGATACCAATCCCCACCTCCACAGGGGACAGTGCCTACCCTCTCAGCCCCCACATGATGACGCCAATTCGGAACCCCACCACGCCACCCCAGGTAAGATATAACACAGCCCACATTACAACCAGGGGCATAGTGGAGCGCACATTCGGAGTGCTAAAGTCACGCTTTCGCTCCCTTGACCGTTCTGGCGGGCAGCTGTTATACGCTCCCCCAGTAGTGTGCAGGATCATAGTGGCAGCATGTGTCCTGCACAACGTTGCAACACGCCGGGGCCTGGCCGTGGACATGGTGGTGGCCCCACATCCCCAACCACATGCACAGCCGCTGCGCATTGGAGGGGAAAGGGCACGGGGGGAGGCAGCCCGTACACAGCTAGTGGCTAATTACTTCACATAGAAATCACACCCCTGTGGAGTGCACACTGCCCTGGCACATTCCATCTGACAATCAATGATGACTCAACCTGACACTGATCCTGAATGTCTGGAGAATGAACCGGGAATACCATGTCAGCCTGAGATTGTTCACCTGGAAGTGTCACAATGTGTGCATCCCTACCCACACAGACACCACCAATGCAGTTTTGTGAAGTTACACATTGAAGCAGCTAAAATGAATACCCACTTGCAAAATGCAACAAGAGGACAGTGCCATGTCAGCCAACCCAACCCCAGCACTGCCACACGACACACCGTGCCATGTCATGCTAATTGCAGGTAAACAAAGTAATCCCCACAACATGACATCACTCTCACTATGTACAGTGGCACTATTAGAAACCTGCAACACCTGAAATGCTCACAGCAATGCCGGACCAACAACATACTTGAGCACGTAGTACCATTAACATGACATCACAAATGTTACATATTAGTAGTCTCACCACCTGGAAATGCCTGCACTCCCACCACTACCAACTGTGCAGTGTTGGCGCCATGTAGAGTTGTAGGTGCACTGCTGCCAACATGGTCCCCATCTCCAGACTAGAGGTCCTTGTGTGGACTTGAGGAAGGGACCTGCAAATTGGGAGGTAGACACAGAAGAAGAGTTACACATCAATGCAACATGCAGTGTACAACACAACAGCAATATGCACTATGAATGTATACACAGTATTGACTACAGACTGGCCACACAGCTCATGGGAGTCCAACGTCACTGTGTAATTCACTGTCACTTGGGCACACCCTTTGCAAGCCCATGGAAACGGGAAGCAGGAGGGGTGTGTGTGACTCAAACCCAAGCATCTGAACCAAATACATTACAAGCCTGCATGTGCCCAGCCACAATGCAGCGTATGCCCACAGGAACCACGGAAGCCAACAGATCGAAGCCAACAGATCGAAGCCAACAGATCGAAGCCAACAGATCGTCCCAAAAAAATTGGGAATAAAAGAAATCAAAATAAAAATTAAAAATAAGAAACAATCAAAAATGGCCATTGATGGGCCCGGGAGGGTTGGGGAGGCCACCCAGGAGGTCCGAGGACAGGATGCACACCAGAACCCACCTTCGTGGATCCTGGGAAGATAAAACACCTCCATGGGCTCATGGCCCACACGGCTACCCTATTGTGGGAGTATCACTGCTGTCGCTATTATCACCCTGTGCAGCTGCATCCGGAGGTGGTTGCACTATGGGAGGCAGCCCACGCAAGGCCCTAGTCTGCTCCTCCATGGCTGCAAGCATGCGGGTGTGGTAGGTCTGGTTCTGGAGGATGAGTGTGCGGAGGTCCCCATGCAACAACTCACGGGATGCCCGGACCTCCGCCCTCGTTGCCTGCATCTCAGCTGAGAGCGTACGGGTGAGACGCTCCAGCTGCTGTTCTGTCCTTTGGTGTGTTGAAGCCTCAAGCTCAACAAGAGTCGTCCTGAGGTGTAGGAGCTCCTGCCTTAGGGCTTCCCTGTGGCCCTGGGACTCAATGGAGATGGCCTCCCGCAGAGTCGCCAGTGCCGCCCACCTGTCCCTGTTGGACCCCAACATGTCCTCCCTGTGTGACTGGCAGATGGAGTCGGTTGCCTGCTCTAGTCGCTCCATCAGCCTTTCTGGGGGGACAATGGAAGTGGCCACCCTATCCATGGCCTGAGCCATCATCTCGGATGATGCAGCCTGTTGGGTAGCCATACCGTAAATGGATTGCTCCCATGCGGTATTGCCGGGTGGCGTACGGCCACCACGTCGGCGGGCACCACACCTGTCTGGGGCAAGGCGAACTGTGCCTTGCTGTGCCGGCACTGCCTGAGGCTGCAGGACTGCATTCCCCCTCTGATCTGCTGGCCCAGGAACAGGATCAGATGTCGCGGAGTGTGACCCTGCATCCGTAACCACCGAAGGCGTAGCTGCCAACACTGACATCCCCATGGAGGGTACTGACCCTGGTGCAGGTGGGTGAGACAGAACAGAATCCCTCCCTGGAACACTCACCTGCGACGGCACGTAGGTCTCATCCGAATCAACACCTGAGTACAGCTCGGGGGAGGTGCAGCCAGAGACACCCCTTGAGAGCACGACCTGCAGCACTTGTGGGTTCTCCCCCACCACCACACCACGTCCCTCACTGGTGGTTGGTCGGCCCTGGGTCACCTCCTGGGTCTGCGCCATCTCCACAACCCCAGCAGTATCAGGTGCGTCTTCCCCTGCAAAGACATGTAAACAAAGAAATGGAAACAGGCATTAGCACCATGGCACACATTGAGGGCTGAGAAGCAAGAGAACCAGTACTTGATTGACACATGTCCCACATGACTAAAACCCTCCCATGCATGCACCCTCACTGCGTATGAAGTGCAGGCAAATGGCACACACTGATGACACCAAGATGGAAGATGAACACATTTTCTGCATGCTGCCTGGCAGTGGCATCACACATTGGCCTGTGATTGGCAGGTGAAACACACATGCCATCACACAGATGGCATGTACCATTGCTATTGAGTGAAGATGGAGAGGAGGGCAGCACCTATTCATTCAGTCCAGTTCCCGCATGTAATAGCTTTTCTAATTCTAACAGGTCAGATTTTTCACCTGGAGCTGCCAGTCTGAAATGGTCAAATTGCACAGGGACATGTGTGTACAAATGATATCCAGGTAACAAAGTCACTCCACTTTACCATACCCATGTCAGACATGTGACTAGTGGACAGCGACATGTCTAGTGAAAGTGGTGGAATGCAAACAAACTGACTGAATGAACAGTGAAAAAGAAGCAAATATGTTGTGTCAAGGTGACACTTCAAGGGCAACTGGCGTGCAGTTGTGCTAGATGTCTACTGTTGGCAGAAGGGATACTGCTATGGCCAAATGCAGCTGCGCAGGAAGGATTGCATGAAGCACATGGCTGACCCATACGACTCAGGCGCACACACTCTCACCTGGCACCCGAACAGAAGCCCTCACACACACACCATGCACATGGATGACACACACATGCATGTGCACTCACCGGACAATGCCTCGTAATCAGCCAGATCTCCCATGCCTTGGATCTGTTCCTCCGTGACGTAGGTCCCAGCGACTGACTCATGTGGAGTGAGTTCCATGTCTACTACTGGAGACCCACCTCCAGTCACTAGAGTTGCGGCATGACTTGAGGCCAGCTTACTCTTTGCCCTGCGCTTTAGGTCATTCCAGCGCTTATAGCAATCATTGGCTCTGCGCCTCACGATTCCAAGGGCACTTACGATGTCCGCAACGGTCTGCCAGTGTGCCTGGCGTTGTGCAGGTGTGGTCTTGGATCCTGCAACAATGACCATCTCGTTGTCATGTCCGGACACATACTCGACAAGTGCATTCAGTTCGTCATCCGTGAAGCTGGGCTTCCTGGACGGGCCGGACTGTGTAGCCGTGTCTGGGGCATCAGCCTGTGCCGGACGAGCACTCTTCCTCTTCCGCTTGGAAGGTGGTGGTGATCCTGAGTGTCCTGCGCCGCTCTGGACACTAGGGGCAGGAGCCCTGGTGGACTCTGTATCAGGAGTGTGGGATTGCACACTCAGCATGGGAGTTGGTGCAGGCATTGGCTCTAGTGTGATGGTGTCAGGGGGAATGTCAGCAGCATGGACTAGGACCGACACTGTCCTGGCTGGGTGTGTGAGGGCTGGGGTGGATGGAGCCGCAGCTGCCCCTGCAGCCTCTCCGCCCTGCCTCCTTGGTGCAGCAGATGACCTTGCTGCCCCAGATCCACGTGGCATGATGGCATCAACGTGCACCAGCGCACGTGTCGTAGCCCTGCTGACCTGGAAGTCAGCCATGGAGTCAGCCAGGTCTGGTGCCACAATGGGCTGGTCCAACAAGGGCTGAGCATGGATGGTGTCAGCCACTTCAGCCTCAACGGGAGGGGGGGGGATGATGGGTGCCCTTGACTGGTCCTCCACACATGGGGGGACAGGCTCACCCTGCAAGTTACGACCACGTCCCCTACCGGATCCACCACGGCCACCACTTGTGGCTCTTCCACCTTTGCCACCCTTACGGAATCCTCGCCTCCCAGCCATGGCACTGATATTAATGTGCGTATGGGAGTGGCTGTAGACAATTGTCCTGGGCAATTGGGGGTCAAAGGGGTTGGGTACCAGATGGTAATTGTACCCTAGTTCTCTAGCACGGCTGATTGTAACCCCTGGGGAAAGATGAGGGGTCACGCAACGCACAGGAGGCCCAAAAAAGGGAGATGACGTGCACGCAACCCCTCCTAGACCACGTGTGCAGAAAGAAAAACCTGCACTACGCTGTGGCACCCAGTAACACAAGAATTAACGTATGCGTGTCACACGCAGCCTAGAATGACCTCTGAAGGGGTAGGCTACACACGGGGCAAGCACAGAAGTTGGATACGTGCGTGACTCACCGTCTGCCAGGTAAAAGAGCGTGAAAAATTAGCGCGTTTGGCTGGCTAAACCCCCGCCAAAAGAAGATGTGTACGCTGTCTGAGAAGACAGGACAACAGTAGAAGGGGACACTGTTTGAGGGAACAGGCCCAGGTAAACCAGTAAAAGAGAAAAAAGAGAAAAAGCTGTCAGAGGTAACAGGGAATACGAACTGGAAACGCCGTGAAGTAAATCGCGTGTGAAACGACAAGAAGTACAGAATTCACCCACTCGCTCTCCACGAAAAGCACGTACAAGGAAATGGTGTTCTACATGTACCTTATATACTGGCCCACACGTACAGCGTCACTTACGCGGCGTGTACGTTCACCAATCACACGCTTTGTCACTCCTGCGTGTAGATCCATTTTCACCAATCACATGCTTTGTCACTTCTGCGTGTAGATCCATTTTCACCAATCACACGCTTTGTCACTTCTGCGTGTAGATCCATTTTCACCAATCACACGCTTTGTCACTTCTGCGTGTAGATCCATTTTCACCAATCACACGCTTTGACACTGGGACGTGTCACGCAACAATTTCCTGCACGTGCAGGTGACTATAGGCACGCATATGCTGTTGACGGGTTTACGCGCTAAGGGCCTTTGCTGACGTGTGGGATTTCACTCCCTATCAGGCTGTCCACGCGTTCACACAGGAGAGACCACGCTCCTGGCCAGGAGGCCAAATTACTACCCCCCAGAGCCCTGAGCACGCTCCCACCTGCTGCTGCCTGACTGCCTGCTGGCCACATGCCCCACAGTGCTGGTGGGTGGGGGTGTTGGGAGACATGGGTGGGGGCCTGGTGGAGGGTGCCCCTGCACTGGTGGGGGTGGTGGGAGACATGGGTGGGGGCCTGGTGGAGGCTGCCCCTGGTGGCGGGGGGGGTGGGGGTGGTGGGAGACATGGGTGGGGGCCTGGTGGAGGGTGCCCCTGGTGGCGGGGGGGTGGTGGGAGACATGGGTGGGGGCCTGGTGGAGGCTGCCCCTGCACTGCTGGGGGTTGGGGGTGGTGGGAGGCATGGGTGGGGGCCTGGTGGAGGCTGCCCCTGGTGGCGGGGGGGGTGGGGGTGGTGGGAGACATGGGTGGGGGCCTGGTGGAGGCTGCCCCTGGTGGCGGGAGGGTGGGGGTGGTGGGAGACATGGGTGGGGGCCTGGTGGAGGCTGCCCCTGCACTGCTGGGGGTTGGGGGTGGTGGGAGGCATGGGTGGGGGCCTGGTGGAGGCTGCCCCTGCACTGCTGGGGGGTGGGGGTGGTGGGAGACATGGGTGGGGGCCTGGTGGAGGCTGCCCCTGGTGGCGGGAGGGTGGGGGTGGTGGGAGACATGAGTGGGGGACTGGTGGAGGCTGCCCCTGGTGGCGGGAGGGTGGGGGTGGTGGGAGACATGGGTGGGGGCCTGGTGGAGGCTGCCCCTGCACTGCTGGGGGGTGGGGGTGGTGGGAGGCATGGGTGGGGGCCTGGTGGAGGCTGCCCCTGCACTGCTGGGGGTTGGGGGTGGTGGGAGGCATGGGTGGGGGCCTGGTGGAGGCTGCCCCTGGTGGCGGGGGGGGGTGGGGGTGGTGGGAGACATGGGTGGGGGCCTGGTGGAGGCTGCCCCTGGTGGCGGGAGGGTGGGGGTGGTGGGAGACATGGGTGGGGGCCTGGTGGAGGCTGCCCCTGCACTGCTGGGGGGTGGGGGTGGTGGGAGGCATGGGTGGGGGCCTGGTGGAGGCTGCCCCTGCACTGCTGGGGGTTGGGGGTGGTGGGAGGCATGGGTGGGGGCCTGGTGGAGGCTGCCCCTGGTGGCGGGGGGGTGGGGGTGGTGGGAGACATGGGTGGGGGCCTGGTGGAGGCTGCCCCTGGTGGCGGGAGGGTGGGGGTGGTGGGAGACATGAGTGGGGGCCTGGTGGAGGCTGCCCCTGGTGGCGGGGGGGTGGGGGTGGTGGGAGGCATGGGTGGGGGCCTGGTGGAGGCTGCCCCTGGTGGCGGGAGGGTGGGGGTGGTGGGAGACATGAGTGGGTGCCTGGTGGAGGGTGCCCCTGGATGGTGGGGGCTGGGGGTGGTGGGAGACATGAGTGGGGGCCTGGTGGAGGCTGCCCCTGGTGGCGGGGGGGGTGGGGGTGGTGGGAGACATGGGTGGGGGCCTGGTGGAGGGTGCCCCTGGTGGCGGGGGGTGGGGGTGGTGGGAGACATGGGTGGGGGCCTGGTGGAGGCTGCCCCTGCACTGCTGGGGGTTGGGGGTGGTGGGAGGCATGGGTGGGGGCCTGGTGGAGGCTGCCCCTGGTGGCGGGGGGGTGGGGGGGTGGGAGACATGGGTGGAGGCCTGGTGGAGGCTGCCCCTGGTGGCGAGAGGGTGGGGGTGGTGGGAGACATGAGTGGGGGCCTGGTGGAGGCTGCCCCTGATGGCGGGGGGGTGGGGGTGGTGGGAGGCATGGGTGGGGGCCTGGTGGAGGCTGCCCCTGGTGGCGGGAGGGTGGGGGTGGTGGGAGACATGAGTGGGGGCCTGGTGGAGGCTGCCCCTGGTGGCGGGGGGGGTGGGGGTGGTGGGAGACATGGGTGGGGGCCTGGTGGAGGGTGCCCCTGGTGGCGGGGGGGTGGGGGTGGTGGGAGACATGGGTGGGGGCCTGGTGGAGGCTGCCCCTGCACTGCTGGGGGTTGGGGGTGGTGGGAGGCATGGGTGGGGGCCTGGTGGAGGCTGCCCCTGGTGGCGGGGGGGTGGGGGTGGTGGGAGACATGGGTGGGGGCCTGGTGGAGGCTGCCCCTGGTTGCGGGAGGGTGGGGGTGGTGGGAGACATGAGTGGGGGCCTGGTGGAGGCTGCCCCTGGTGGCGGGGGGGTGGGGGTGGTGGGAGGCATGGGTGGGGGCCTGGTGGAGGCTGCCCCTGGTGGCGGGAGGGTGGGGGTGGTGGGAGACATGAGTGGGGGCCTGGTGGAGGGTGCCCCTGGATGGTGGGGGCTGGGGGTGGTGGGAGACATGAGTGGGGGCCTGGTGGAGGCTGCCCCTGGTGGCGGGGGGGGTGGGGGTGGTGGGAGACATGGGTGGGGGCCTGGTGGAGGGTGCCCCTGGTGGCGGGGGGGTGGGGGTGGTGGGAGACATGGGTGGGGGCCTGGTGGAGGCTGCCCCTGCACTGCTGGGGGTTGGGGTGGTGGGAGGCATGGGTGGGGGCCTGGTGGAGGCTGCCCCTGCACTGCTGGGGGGTGGGGGTGCAGGGGGACATGAGCAGGTGTGCAGGGTAGTCCCCTGTTTTGTAGGCTGCCTGCAGGGGCCGTGGAGGGTGTACAGGGAACACCTGTGAGGACCCACCCAGCCTAATCGTGTGTGACTTCCCACGAACCCCTGTAATACACGTACCCAGCCAAATCGCGTGTGATGATTCCCACGCACCCCTGTAATACACGTACCCAGCCAAATCGCGTGTGATAATTCCTGCGCACCCCTGTAATACACGTACCTGGCCAAATCGCATCCCTGTAATACACGTACCCAGCCGAATCGCGTGTAAAACTTCCCGTGTACCCCTGTAATACACGTACACAGCCAAATCGCATGTGATGATTCCCGCGTACCCCTGTGATACACGTGCCCTGGCTAATCGCGTGTGAAACTTCCCGCCTACCCCTGTAATACACGTACCCTGGGCAATCTCGTGTTCAACTTCCCGCGTACCCCTGTAATACACGTACCCTGGCTAATCGCATGTAAAACTTCCCGCATACCCCTGTAATACACGTACCCTGGCCAATCGCGTGTTAAACTTCCCGCGTACCCCTGTAATACACGTACCCTGGCTAATCGCGTGTTAAACTTCCCGCGTACCCCTGTAATACACGTACCCTGGCTAATCGCATGTTAAACTTCCCGCATACCCCTGTAATACACGTACCCTGGCCAATCGCGTGTTAAACTTCCCGAGTACCCCTGTAATACACGTACCCTGGCTAATCGCGTGTATAACTTCACGCGTACCCCTGATATGCACGTTACCCGCTTTGCGTTCCTTGTTTGCCAGCCCTGTAAACTGGTCCAGGGTTAGCGCAGCCCTTTGCGATGATTTAGCGATTTTGATGGCTTTTCCTTGCGCGAGGGCGCTCTTGGGGGCGTTACTGGCGCTGCTGCAGGGTCGCTGCGATACTCTGCGCCACGGCTGGTTTGGGAGCCTAAAATCCATGAATACGCTGTGCGCGGAAATCGGTTTTAGCGCACGTGCCTGGCGCAGTCAATCGCACGCGGACACTCTGCGCCAGCCGCTTGCGACACTTTTCTGCGAAATTCTATGAATTACCCTGTAAATATATTCTGTATTTAATTCGATTAATATTCTTCTATCATGTATTTCCGGAAAACTTGCAAGTATTCGTAAGTATTCTCTTCACAAGCGTTGTGTAAAACCAATTTTTGTGTTTTATTCACACAATTTTATGAATCACTGGTTCCTCAATTCAGAATGTAAGCTAATTTAGCCAATCCATTTCGGTGCAAAGCACCATCATCAGGGCTGCATTTTATATAGAAAAGTGTTGTGATTAAACAATCAACATATACATATCCATTTTGAACATTGCATTAATTAGCAAAATATACATACCAACAGGTAGATGCATGAGAAAAAAATGTATTCATCCGTTCATGTATATAGGCAAAAGAAAAGGAAAGGAAATGAAAACATTCATTACCATCAATGTGATTTTCAATCGAGCACCACCTCTTTTGTGTGTGTACATTAAAGTTTTAAATTACCTTAGCTTCCTTACAGAACCTCGAGTTGATTAGTTTCTACATATTTATGCTTCTGGACCCCCTCCCTGTTGGGATAAGCATGAGATTAGAATATCTGTCCCCTCTAAACAACATGTTTTAAATGTGCCCGGCGTGCGAGCACCACACAGCTTTCCTGCATACAGACGCCGCCTCGCGTCTCCTGGGTTGGGTTGCGAATGCGCGCGCCTGCAAGCGGCCATAGTGTTCATGTTGCCATGGCGATCGAGGCGGCGTCACTTGTCCCGGATTGGACAGAGTGAACGCGCCTCCAGTCCCACCCTCCCACAGAATGTGGAAGGACGGGGCTGGGCTCCATGGCAACAGGGTATGTTGTATGCGCTGTATACAGTGCGATAGTTTAGATCTTATAGTTCACATGGGAACCGATCGTGCAGACACTCTTTTAACGGCATAAATGCTGTGACTAGTGCTCGATATTGCAGATGGAACTACCCTCCATCTTAGGTGTGCGGTCCGATGTTAGAAACTGAAACAACACCCCCTCGTGTATTTCTAGGATTTATTTTTTTCACCTGGTAAGAGTGTGAGCCTTTTTTCCCACTCTTACATATGTTTTGCTGTGTGTGTTTAAAGGTGGCGTTGAGGTGGGCAATACTTTATTGATTTATATTTAACTCAGTGCTATTACTCTTCATTTGGTGTGCAGGATATTCTTGTGCATACTTCTAATTGTATCTGGAGCTACCGGGTTGAAAAAGAGCCCAGCTCTATGACTCAAATAACCAGAAAAAACGGAGTGGGAACCACCCCGTCAGACCCTGTGCTCCTGCTGGCTCCCCTTGTGGAGCTTCTATTTCATTCCTTAATCATTATTAGATCATAAATTAAATATATTCTATATTTAATTCTATTAATATTCTTCTATCATGTATTTCCGAAAAACGTGCAAGTATTCGTAAGTATTCTCTTCACAAGCGTTGTGTAAAACCAATTTTTGTGTTTTATTCACACAATTTTATGAATCACTGGTTCCTCAATTCAGAATGTAAGCTAATTTAGCCAATGCATTTCGGTGCAAAGCACCATCATCAGGGCTGCATTTTATATAGAAAAGTGTTGTGATTAAACAATCAACATATACATATCGATTTTGAACATTGCATTAATTAGTAAAATATACATATCATACCAGAAAGAGGGTTCCTAGTGATTGCATCGAATGCAAAACCATTGAAATAAAATGCATCGAAAAAATTCATTTTTTTAAAAAAAATGTAACGGGGGAAGCCCCCTCACCCCAACCACCGTTTATTACCCCCTTGATACCCATTATAGTAAAACAAAACTTTACCTACAAAAAAATGCATTTTTTGGATGCAGTTTTTTTTTGGATGCGCTTGCATTCGATACTATATATTCAATATAATGCCTGGATACCCAGAAAGAGGCGTATTGGGCCGGTGCTGCTATCCAGTATAGCTCGAGGTTGGGGCTTGTGAAACCCCCACTCTCGTAGGATAGGGTCATATCTGCACATTTCTTTCGCACAGCCCAAGCGTGCCTCAGGAATTGTGCACAAAGACCATGTAGTTTAGCAAAATATTGCTACCCAGGACATCTGTGAAAATATTGAGCAGTTTCTGGACTAAAACTATCTTCACTGTGGACAGTCTACCCACCATCATCAGGGCTGCATTTTATATAGAAAAGTGTTGTGATTAAACAATCAACATATACATATCCATTTTGAACATTGCATTAATTAGTAAAATATACATATCATACCAGAAAGAGGGTTCCTAGTGATTGCATCGAATGCAAAAGCATCGAATGCAAAACCATTGAAATAAAATGCATCGGAAAAATTCATTTTTTTAAAAAAAATGTAACGGGGGAAGCCCCCTCACCCCAACCACCGTTTATTACCCCTTAATACCCATTATAGTAAAACAAAACTTTACCTACAAAAAAATGCATTTTTTGGATGCAGTTTTATTTGGATGTGTTTGCATTCGATACTATATATTCAATGCAATGCCTGGATTCCCAGAAAGAGGCGTATTGGGCCGGTGCTGCTATCCAGTATAGCTCGAGGTTCGGGCTTGTGAAACCCCCACTCTCGTAGGATAGGGTCATATCTGCACATTTCTTTCGCACAGCCCAAGCGTGCCTCAGGAATTGTGCACAAAGACCATGTAGTTTAGCAAAATATTGCTACCCAGGACATCTGTGAAAATATTTAGCAGTTTCGGGACTAAAACTATCTTCACTGTGGACAGTCTACCCACCAAAGTCATGGGAAGTGACCGCCATCTGGTTCACTTATTTTCAACATCGTTTTCCATAGCCCCATAATTGTACACTGGCAGTGTCGGCTTGGTCCCGGATATCTGAAACCCCAGGTATCTGATTTCTTCTGGTGACCAACGAATTGGAAACTCACAGGCCAGTTGTCTAGTGCTCTTTGTGAGTGGGAACATTTCGTATTTACTGTAATTAATCGTGAACCCAGAGAAGCCCCCTATCAGGATCACATCACTTAGTATTGGGTCAAGATTTATGCAAGGGTCCCTAATGTACAGCAGTACATCATCTGCATACAATGATATTATTTCTGGCTGGTCCTTCAAGCGGACACCTCGATGAGCATGTCGAGATCTAATTCTGTTGGCCATAGGCTCTATCACCAGAGCAAAGAGGATTGGGGTGAGAGGACATCCCTGGCGGGTGCCCCTGTTCATGGTGAAAGGTAGAGATCTATGAAAATGAACTAATACACTAGCTGCAGGGCACGCATATAATAATTTTATGTATCTGATCATTTTCGGACTGAAACTCTTTTCCAGGACCACCCGCATATATTGCCAAAAGACCATATCAAAAGCCTTCTGAGCATCTAATGATACTGCTACAGCCTCGATTCTGGCTATCACATCGAAGAGCCTCCTAATATTCAAAGATGTCAATCTGCTCGGGACAATGCCTCCTTGATCGTCATGTGTCTTGTATGGCATGAGCGGTAGGAGCCTATTCGCCAATACTTTAGCGAAGATTTTTGTATCTATATTCATAAGGGAAAGTGGCCTGTAGGACCCACACTCCTTGCTCGTTTCCCAGGTCTCAGGAGAACTGTTATGGTAGCATCCCGTACTGTGGAAGGATGGATGGAGCCACGAAGTGACTCATTCCATACCTCAAGGAGATGTGGGGCGAGCAGCGCTGCATGTTCTTGATAGAATTCCGGAGTGAGACCATCAGGTCCCGGGGCCTTACCCTTTCTGCAGTTTCGTTATCACTTTCACTATCTCTTCTAGGGAGATCGAGTTCTCAAGCTCTTCCCTGGTCTGAGGACTCATGGATGACATAGGAATCTCCTCTAGGAGGGAATGTACAATGTGATCATCATACGGCTGGCCTGCTGCATAAAAGGTGCTATAGAATCTAGAGAAAACTTTAAGGATCTCATGGTCAGCCCATTGCGGGGAGCCTTGCTTATCAATAATGCACTCTTCCTGAGTCTGCCCGCCTTCCATTTGGGTTAGTCTAGCCAGTGTCCTTCCCAGCCTTTCACCCTCTCCATATCTCCTGGTCGTCTGTGGGCCTGTAAAATAATGTATTTCCCTAAGAGCATGTGACTCGAAGAGTTCCAACTCGGCCATATCTGTGCTAACTTATTCAGGCTCCCCAATGTTGAGTACTCCTGCTCTAGATGTTTAAGCTTGGCTTCAGAGCAATGAAGGTCTCTCCTTATGGCTTTAAATATACCCTCTTCCCTGGATATAGACATGCCTAGAATATACACCTTAAAAGCTTCCCATCTAACCCCCGTGGGTTGGTATGTAGCTCTTTGCAAATGAAAAATGTTTCAATGTCCAATCGGATCTCTGCCTTAAGATCTCAGTCTTAAACACAATATCAGATAGCGCATCAGCCTTAAACCACCAGGGGATACGAGATACGGGTGACCATCCCATAACTAATGATAACATCACTGGTGAGTGGTAAGATGATGTGCATGGCTGCATCTCTGTGTTCTTGATCCTGCCCATCAAGGAACCCGATACTAAGAACAAGTCTATCTGTGATGAGCTATCATGTACAGAGGAATAATATGAATACTGTCTCTCTTGCGCGTGGAGTGTTCTCTAAACATCCCTCAGCAATGATGTCATATGTGTAAGCAGTCTGCGGGCCAATGGTGATAAAGGCCTAGGGGCTATCCCTGTTGTGTTCATATCACCCCCAATATGATCAGAATCCCAATAAATTCCATACGAATGGATACCACATTGTCAAACAATTCAGGATTGTCAATGTTGGGGCAGTATGTATTAACCAACAGGTACTCAACACCAGTAATTGTACAATGCAATACGGCATAATTACCCTCAGGGTCTATATAGTTATTTTTCAGAGTTAATCTTAACAGACTTATGAATCATTGTCATAACTCCTCTGGCTTGAGAAGAATAGGTGGTAAAAAAAAAATCTGTTTGGTCCCCATGCTGGCGCTATACCAGTTGCTGCTCCTCTTATGGTTTGTGTCTCCAGTAGGAGAACTATTTTAATTCCCTGTCTCTGTGCATATGCCATGATTCTACATGCTTTGGTTTAGTTAACCAGCCCTCTGACATTTCAAGACATCAATTTGGGCTACACCCCTTGTTTCAGGGGCTGTTCCATATTTTCCTCCTAAGTTCATCGGATACTATGTCTGTATCACCCATGTGTTCATCAGTAACCATGTACTCTGCTGCCAAACATTTTCCCATTTTCATTGATTCATTGAACTCACTTAAGCAACTAGCATCTAGTGTTACCCTTGGGCAACCCGGAATAGGGATTTGCGCCTCTATGAACTTGACTGCATCGTAGGGGACCGTAAAAAAAACAGAGCTTGCCACGAAACTGGAATTTTAATCAGGCTGGGAAAAGCATGGGATATTGAATGCTGCAACTACGGAGCAGTTTCTTAACACCAATGAACTGGCGTCGTTCATTTTGTACTGTTATGGAAAAGACCAGAAAGAGTCTGATCACTTGGGAACCCAGGCGCAGCTTCTTTTTTCCCTTGCAAGGTGAAGAAGGTGGTCCCTGTCCCGGTAGCTGAGAATCTTAGATATAATTCATCGTGGGAAATCGCTGGGTTTGGGCCGAGGACTCAAAGCTCGATGTGCCCGTTCAACTGCAAAGTAGGGAGAGAAGGCAGACGATTCCATGAGGTAGCTGTGCAGATTCTTTGCTGCCTGTTCCATACCCCCTATCAAGGCAAGACAACCAACGTCCAGGTTTACTTTATAGTTCCTCTTTACTTGGTGACAGTATGTTGGCACAGTGATGGTTATCTGCAGCATGGAAAATTACCATGAGGTTACCATCAATCGCATTAGTCAAGTTGGCTCCTTCTGTGACGACCGTTCAATACAGTTGGCATAGGGATGGTGCAATGCCCTCCAGTATGGGAACAATTGGGAATGATAGTTCTATTTTTAAAAAAGACAACATTTTCGGTGTGCCTACATTATTCTGGCAGTCACCATGTGCCTGCAAATGCCATAATATGACCATGTACTAGCAACATTTGGTCTCAGACTTACCTCATGTGACAGGTATTGCTGGTTTATAGTGATAATATCGAAAACAAAAATGTCGAAAGTCATAATCTCGAAAAGAAATGTCGAAAACAAAAATGTTTAATTTTTTTTATTACGTTTTTTATTCGAAATGGGGGGTTCCCTTCAAACCTCCTTTTTTTGTTTTTTTTGTTTTACCCTTTTTTTTTTAATTCCCAGACCCCAAAAAAAATATATGAATAGCGGAATTTGCTCTTGCTCTTGTAAAAATCAGTTTCTCTTATGATTATATACAAGTAAATAAAAATAAATAAATAAATAAATAA
This sequence comes from Ambystoma mexicanum, assembly GCF_040938575.1. Taxonomy (NCBI): domain Eukaryota; kingdom Metazoa; phylum Chordata; class Amphibia; order Caudata; family Ambystomatidae; genus Ambystoma; species Ambystoma mexicanum. Next base: position 812,193,400 of record NC_090932.1, read on the forward strand.
ATAAAAAATCAACTTTTTTTTTCGACATTATTGTTTTCGAGATTATGACTTTCGACATTATTGATTCGATATTTTGACAGCACACCGGTATTGCTATCATATACCTGATGTATGCCACTGCAATTCAGTTATTAAACCCAGTGCCAGTGTCACCAGTAAATGGCGAGGTACTCATTCCATTAGCAGGGGTTGCACTGAAAGGCACAAGTGCTCCCACCATTGGACATGTATCATGAAGCTGCGGTGGGAAGTGGTCCTTAACACACCTCCATCATGCATGTTGTAATTGCACACACACAAGAGCATTACATGCATGCATGATGAATATTTGTTCAACATAATAATTTGTATCTAGAAGTATACACAAAACATGACAACAGTTGCTAATTGGTGCCTGTGTCAGCCATAGCTACAAAGTAGATTGAAACACTCCATCAGCATATAGCATATAGCTCTTACTTTCTCAGCATTAACATTATGTGGAACTTTCATGAAAACCTGGCTCCACCAATAGGATGGGAACATTAAACCTCTGTCCAATATAAATATTGTATTCATGACAGATTTGGGAACGATATGCCAATTGTAACTCACACTGGTTTTATGTACACGTGGATAATGTGTGACAAAGCCTCCTTCCTTCATGAGGCCAAACACAGCAAACGTTGTTGCCTTGGTGCCACTCTGGAATATTCTCCTGGTGTTATTCGGACACTGTTGGGGTCATCGCTGAGGTGTGTTCTACTAATTCAGCTCACATAACAGATATGCCTCCAGTTGGCAACCGGACAGTGTCCTGCCCCACTCCTCTTGAACCATTTTAATGGACGCTCCAGGGAGTTGGTTCAATAAATTTGAACTTCCTAGATATGGCACCAAGAAGTGGCTTTGCTTGCAGTTGGAGCCACTAATAATTTACAGACTCGTACATAAATGTGGTTGAGGCATTTCTCAGCGTTATGTTTGATGGACGAAAGCACTTGCTGGCTTAAAGTGAGCACAGCCCGCATTGTGCTCTTACATGTTTTTGCCATGGATCTCATTGGTACTGATGGTAACGGCTCTGGCAACCCCATATGCCATGCAGAAATACCTCATTGTTGGGCACAGAGAAGCCAGAGCTGGCACCAGGAGTTTGGCTATTCAGAGATCTGCATTAAATTGTGTTTGTCAGAGAATTGCGAGACTGCCTCTGACTTGTCTCAGTCCTCAGGCACCTTACATTTCGATCGTCAACCAGTGGGAGATCAGTGGGCATGTGCTGGTCGCCTTTGGTGTGAAATCCATGTAACAGCTGATGATGAGTCCGAGCTGTGGGATGTCTCCGTGCAATTCTAAAACACCATGTTATGAGTACCAAGCACTGCAAACTCCCCAGTGATCCACCTCAAACCAGAACATGTTGCCATTTCATGTTAGCTGCCATTTACACCCACGTTGCTGCAACTACCAATCTGCAGCTTTGCTATTCCATGTACTCCATAGACATGCGTGGATATGTTTTCTTTCAGAAACATGTGGCTGTCTTGATCAGGCTTCCCCCAATTCTATTTGATCAGTGTTTTCTTGCTGAAACTGTGTCAAGCATGTACTTCTTGGTGCCCAAAATGTAAAAAGGCGTCTTATTTTAGAGCTTCGCTATAGCTGAGAAAAGCAATACGCGGTTGCTACCTACTCCATTAGGATGTGTGCTGTTTGCTTCCCTGCAATCTTGTGGCTTAGCAGGGAAACGGTATAACAAATGTGGTGCCTGATTTACAAAAATGTTTTAACATGGGGGACCTTCGTTCTTCCCCCCAAATATGCATGTTGTTATGTCAGTGAACAATCATACTCTGAAATTAATTAAAACCACCAAGGAAGAGACACTACGCTCAACCCTCTACGGTTTTACATACGTTGATAAGGTGGGTGGTTCTTAATTTAAGCAATCCTGCTTTATGTTACGGCTTAAATCATTGTATCTCCATTTTTCACAATAAAGGTTGTAGTTCCTAACATCTATTTGTCCTGCTGTTTATTTGGTTCACATTTTAGGGGTCTTTATTCGGTGGCTTATATGATAAATGATTAGTTCAACATTACTACAGGTTTTTAACTCTTCTTTTAGAAGTATATGCATTTATTGCCAATGGATTTTTAATTCTGTGCTGTTTTTGTGGAACATTTCAAAACATATGCGCTTTAAAATTGTGCCTGCCTTTCATGCAATACGTCAGATAAACATGAATAAAATGTCTTATTTTATTTTTCTATTTCATTGCTACAGGCACGTTATACATTATAAACTAAACCTGTAATATCATTTGCTAATCTAGACTCTTTTTTTCTCTCTCGCTTTCTCTGTATCTCTTTCTCTACTCTCTCTTTCTCGCTCTGTTGTTCTCTGTCTTTGTCTCTGTGCCTCTCTACACCTATCTCGCTGTCTCAGTGTATATATATCAGTCTTTTTTCTATGTGGGTAGGAGCTGCATTATCAAATGCACGTTTGCACAGTGTCAGCATTCGGTGAAGGTCTTCTGTGCTCTTTGTGTGGGTATACATGATTGTGACAGGCTCAACTCTGAGTGAATGCATGGTTTTCCTCTTGACAGGCCTTACTCACATTTGTACTACCCATAGAGGCTTCCTCTGTAGACATAAGTTATATGGTTCAGGCTAAAGTTGCCTCCAAAAGAACAGTGTAGGCATCTGGATCTTAGCTGTAACACATTGGAAGGCGTCTTGTTTCTTTGTGGAATCTAGTAAGATGACTGAGGAACTACCCTAGATAAGGAATGTGGATTAACCACCCTGTGCTTCAACAGTGTACCTAAAAATGCCCTTAATGACTATTGAGATGGCTGCATCCTGCTCCTAAGAGCTCAAAACAATTTGACCTCGGGTTTCTTTTCCATATTTCACAAGTGTGACCCCTGAACTTTATAGAGAATAAAGTCCAGCAGATAAAGGATAATGTAAGTAAAATGTGTGCGTTTGTGTGTTTGTGGATGCTTGTGCATATGCTATAATGTGCAGACATGAAAATGGTACCAATGAGAGTAAATTGGACTTGCTAATTAAAGTGCCCAAATATTTTTTAAAAATGAGATACTTTCGAAAAAGAATCCATAAAAGTGTACAGATAATACTTCAACAATCAAGATAATGGGGTTCGTTACAAGTTGAGAGGTACACAGTATAAGTGGTGGTAATGGAATTACTGACACATTTATCGTTCTGTCAAATTATGAGTCAGCAGTAATAACATCAATGGTAATTCCACTGACTGTGATACAGACTGCAGAATTACTGTCAACAATATTACCACCTATACCAAAAAAGCTGTATTGCCGTTGTATCACAAGTTGGGATATGGAGGTAATGCCACTGAAATTGGACAGTAATACCACCAAAACACAGCACTATATAAGAAAAGGGATACATCTAATCCCTTAAATTTTAGACCAATTTCTCTGCTGGACTCCTCCAATAAAATCTTTGGAATATTACTCAAGGATTTAAAATCTCAGATCACCAAACGCAAGCTCCTGTCCGTCTACCAAATTGGCTTGCGTGCAGGGATGGGTACTTCACTTAATGCCTTCACGCTGGTGCATATGAGGGCAGCAGTCAAAGAAAAAAACAGTGAGTACACTCTACATGGCATCAGTTGATATGTCAAATGCATTTGACACAGTCATACAAAGTCAGTTGTGGTTTAAGCTTTTGGCGGCAGGGGTTTTTGGCCAACCTGGTGCATCTGTTGGCATTATTGCATGCAGAGTCTGACACAGCTGTGAGAGGTAGGTTGGCTAAGGGGCAGCCACTTCTACCTCTGTCAGGACCTTTGTTGGTCTGGGGCAGGGTTGTGTGGTCGCACCCACCCTGTACAACTTGTATACCGCAGACAAAGATAAAGTGTGGGAACAAATCCAGTGAAGTTGGGCTCAGTATCACTTGACTTGATACCCTTCGTGGATGACATAATCCTATTTGATCTCTCCCCAATTGAACTGCAGCAGAAACACACGCTGCTTCATACATATGCAGTGGAAAACAACTTGAAAATAAATTAACTATAATCGAGAGTTTGCATCTTCTCGACCAAAACAAGTCCTAAAACAATGATATGGCAGGTGGGGGCTGATCTACATGAGCGAGTTACCACCTTGAATTACTTGAGCTACGAGGTGCTTAACTCCGCTTCAAAACAAAGGGGCATACAGTACCTAAACGCAAAATATAGTCCTCTGCTCACAAAAATGAAGTGAGTGTACGGACAGCTGTGTTCTTTTTCCCTGACACCCCTGATCCAATTCTACTTGATGTAAGTGGAACCGATAATAATACTCTATAGATTAGACCTCAATCTAATTGATTTGGGGGATACACTAAACACGATCCAGGGCAAGCTTTATATGAAAAATGGAGAGACGAACAAACGCGTGCCTATGGGGCATCAATCACTAAGATAAAGGAACAAATGAACACTCTATTGATGGGAAGTATGATCCTCTACAGAGGAGCCTGCTACAAATCCTCTTAGGGTGAAAAACAAACTCTTTCAATACAGCTGGCGTAAACTGCTGAAAAGCTGGCACAGTATTCCCTTTACAAGGAATATGCTAAACTAGTCTAGAAAAGAGAACAGGTGTCCAAATACATCCTCATCTTTCCGTGTCCAAGAAGGAGGTCATTGTACCTTTGATTTAGTGCAAACCAGTTACCAACAATGGAGCGAATGAGTAAGTGGAACGGAGCAGACAGGAACATGAGTTGTAGGTTGTGTGGTCTGGCGGGAATGAGAGAAACCACAAAAAATCTGGTGATGGGCTGTAGCGCCCTGAAGGAAGACAGGGAGAAACATCTTCAAATTACTTTAGGAAAAAAAGCCTGTTGGTGTAGTTTGATGGGTGATCAATCGCAGGGTTTAAATCCGGCGCTATGTGACTTCCTCTTCAAAGTCTTGAACAAGTTAGAAATGGGCAAAGGTGGTGAAGAGAAAGCAAAACAAAACAAAATAAAATCTAGCTTTATAGGTTCTTTGCCATTGCCGAAATTACATCTGATGTACTCATTGATAAATAATTCCTTAGCATGTCTTCTCTCTCTCTTCTTTCTCTCTGTAAATTGTATAATTGTATTTTTAGCCTTTTTTATTATTTGTTTTTTTTCTTTCTTTTTGTACATTTGTGAAAGATTCTTACTTGTTTTATTACATCTGGGAATCAAAACACAATAAATAAACAAAAAAAAACAGCACAGTTACCTCCACCTACAAGGTGGAGGCAAATGTGGACAGGTGCCACAAATGAAGTCACAGGTGCACCCAATCCCCTCAAGAGGGCTTCATAAGGCTCACATTTTCCCCAAACACCATGCTGCCACTAGCCATTGCGACCTGGAATATGAAGTTGTTCACACTGCTCTTTAACCTATGCGGGCCATAATACAAGTGCAGGCCACAGGTCAAGAGAGGAGGAAGGGGAGGAGTCTTCTGAAGCTAGTGTCTGTTTTGCAATTCCTGGCAACTGGTACCTTCCAGCATTCCGAGGCCATGCTGCACAGCATTGAACAACCCACATTTTTGATATTGCTTGTACAGGTGCTGGAAGCCCTCCTGTGCCATGTGTCCCAATATATCTCCCAACCCACCACCCCGCCACAGGAGAATACCATGAAGGCATGGTGTTATGCAGTTGCCCACATGCTAAATGTCATTGCTGCCCTGGACTGCACGTGAACAGGTATACCGCAACAGGAAGGATTTTCACTCCCTCAATGTCAAAGTCACCTGCGATCCTGACCTCTACATCACACACTGCTGTGCCCATTTCCCTGGTTTCAACCACAATGGCATTGGTCCTGCACAACAGTACACTGCCTGCATACACGAAGAGGCACAGAAGTCAACAAATGTCGATAGTGGGTGAGTAGTATTGCCATTACACAATTCCATTGTGCAGCACTGCAGTACTGCAATGCGGATGGGTGGTTGCATTGTCACAACAGAAAAAGGCATGCCCTGTCAAGGCCCTGTACATGCAGGACCTGCCCTTTCACCACACTAATGACAGTCTACAAACCAGAGGACTAGGACATGATAGACAATGTTGTATCACATTGCAAATGCACAGTGCCCTGCCGACTTGAAACACACATACACACGACTACGGGTACCACAATGCACCATCATACAGCCATACTCATTGAATCACAAAGTAAAAACAGCACCAAAGTACAGTAACACTGGCAGTAGTGATGACATGTCGTCAGGTAGATGACACTATCACAGAATGGTTGCAGACAACAGAAATATGCTGAGGTACAACTAAACAGCCATCAGGCACATGCATGAGAGCAATGCACAGTCCTTAAACAAGCACCATGGCACCCTCCCATGACATTCACAGACCCTGTAAGCATTAACTGCTATCTGTGAACTTGGTGCATAGTGTAACAGGACAATGTGAATACTGAATGATCCCACATACAAGTACTGTGAATGTAAGACATGTTGTGCGATGACACTCAGAATGCATGCACAGAATGCCCATCAAAATGCTATAGTAAAATGGCAGCACATCCACATTGCCCTGTGACTGACACCCCTGACCTTTGTCCTTGCAGGTGACTCTAGCTACCCCCAGCTACCATGGCTCATGATAACCATGCAGGATCCACAGATGCCACAGGAGGCGGCCTACAATGAGGCCAATGTACAGACCAGGCTCTGAATTGAGCAGACCTTTGGACACCTGAAGTCTCGTTTCCCCTGCCCGGACTGGAAGGGCATTGATGTATAGGTCAGAAAAGGTTGCCTGTGCCAGGCTACACAGCATGTGCCCCAGGAAGAATGTTCCCCGACCCTCTGACATGGACATGTCACCCCCTGAAGAGGCAGAAATTCTGCTTGTGGATAAAACACTGCCACGTAGTGGGTGGGCAGAGGCTAAGGATGGATGTATTTTTTGTCAAGAACGTATTGACAATTCTTTCTGAGCACTATTCTGACTAAATGTCATGCAGCACTGCACAGATGGTCACGTCAAGAATTAAACATATACACACAAATAAGGAATGTCCAAGCATTGCTTCAAGGGAACTGATATTTATTGTGGAACTATGCATAAACCTTGCTCCCCTCCCCTCCCCACAACACCATGCCCAACACATCTTCCCCACCTCCCCCTATCCACAACATCATCCCTAACACACCCTCCCTGTCCCCCTACCCACAACACCATCCCCAACACACCTCTCACTCTCTCCCCCTACCCACAACACAATCCCAAACACACCCTCCCACCTACCCACAACATGATCCCCAACACAACCTTATGCCTAACAACCCATGACCAGTCACTTGCATGTACTCTTTCCCTCACTGGAGTCCCCTATCAACTTTGGGGATCATACGCATGCCAAGCAGCACCTTGGTGTGCTGGCTAACGAGCCCTCGGTGAGGGTGATGGGAGCTGGATTTCTAAGACCCTGCACCCAGATGTGCTGCATGATCAACTGCATGTTGGCCTGCATGGCCTCTGTGAAGGCTGAGATGCCTGTCGTTAGCTCCCGCGCCCTTTATCCATAGACAGCCAAGGTAGCATATGTCACAGCCACCTGATGCTGGTCATGGCCCTCACAATCTTGCAGGTGACACCCTGGACACAGCCCATGATGTCCTGGAGGTGGAGGACCAGCACATCTGCGAGTGTCTCCAAGTGCACCTGGTGCTCTTCTATCACATCCAGCCGGTCTAGCATCAGCACCCTATTGTAATGACATGCGCCCTGCTCCTGTGCTAGAATGCCCAGTGCCAGCATGTGAGTGGGCCACAATTCCTTCCAATAGGGCAAATTTACCAACCACGCAAGCTTGCAAATGCTCTTGAATGATTCCCCCGAGCTGCTGTGGAAGGGGAGCCTATGGGAGGCTAATGTCATGTCCTGGCCCTGAATCCAGCCCTGGTGGTGCACATGGTTGCCTGTGCACCCATGCACATTCATACTGCTTTGCATGGTTACATGTACAGTTGCCAACCTACCCCTGCATGCAGTGATTCCATTGGCTCTGGCAGTGCACAGGGAATATTGATTTACTGTACACCTCATCCCCAGTGCATTGTCAGGGGAAGGGGGGTGTTCAGACTCACCAGATTGGTCTGGGCTGCTGGCTCTGGCCTCAGCTCCACTGACCCCCTCGATTCCCTCCATGTCCAGGATGGAGGTGGCCTTCTCCTCCATGGTGCTGCCTCCGGTGTTGTGACAGGAGTCTGAAAACCCTGACCTTGAGGTCATTTCACCTCTTTACCAGGGGACTGTGCCCCCAGTTGACACGTTGTAGACGGTGGACACCCAGGTGGCTCATGTGCGCTGGCCTGATGTTTTCCTGTGACGGCTGCCATACAGTTTGTCCGCATGTGTCACCACCTCATCAGTGAGGACCTATCGCCCCATTCACTGAACTTTTGGAGCCTGTGTTCGGACACCTTGGCATTTGCTCTGTCCTGGGACATCATTCCTGTGCTCTGTTGCTCTGTATGGCTACAGAAAGTGGTGGATGGAGATCAGATTGAGTTTTTAAAATAACCACCACAATGCTTCCTGTGTCAGTGATGTTGGGGAGAAGTCTCATACATGTGCTAATTCCCTCCACCTTAGAGACCACCAGCAACTTTGCTGGATTTTGAGGACTTGATTTTCTTTTACCTGGAAAGAGTGTGAGCCTTTTCCCCACTCTTTCATGTATTTTGATGTATGTTTTACACTGATGTTCTTGTATTATGGAGTTTTAAAATAACTCCATAGGCATCTTTTCATGTGGGTTACACAGCACCCTAAGTGCAGTGACCCAGGAATGTCTTTTTGGACTTCCTAAAGGTTTAAATTCCTTCTCTGGGATAAACTACTGTTTTCCAGAGAATGTAAGGTTAAAATGACTTTAATAGTCTTTTATTAAATTTCTAGACCCAGCACACACCATATTCTTATAGAGTGGTGGAGGGGGTGCCTAGTATCCCCTGTGTCTAGAAACGCATGTAGCAGTCAAATGCTACCCTTTTCTATCGAAGTGGCTGGTGGCAATGGTTTTAGAACAAACTACCATGATTTTTCCCGAACGCGAACACCTTTAGCTAAAAATCGCAGGAGCCATGTTTTCAAGATGGCGCCTTAAGCCCCTTTGTTTAAATGGGTCCCTGTCTTCTTTTTCACCATTTATTTTTGGAAAGGTCCTTCTAGTGTTTGTCTGTCCGTGCCAAACCAAGTTTGGTCCCTTTGTTTCCATGCCTTTTTGCGGGCTTCAGAGGACTGAAGACAGCCTCTGACGTCTGAGTGTCTGGGGTGGGCAGAAAGTGAGGTGCCCGGAACTCCCTGTGTTTAGTCTCCTAGGAGAACGAAATGCACTCTGGCGTGATTGGCTGGCTGACTGTCCGGACAAGACAGTCACCCTGCTGGGTGTGTGGCAGCTAGGCTGATATGAATGGGAGAATGCTGTTTAAAATGCGAGTCTCTTGGACTGGAAAGCAGAGTCCACCAGTGGAACGAAAGAACCGAAGATGAGCTGGAAGAGGATGGCTGCTGCAACTCCTTGACTGTTGGTTTCCCCGGTGAAGCCCTGCGGCAGGTCTGAATCGCCAAAGCTACTTTTGACAGAGAAGCCCCTTCAAGTACGAATTCTTCCTTTGAGTTGGTGGGACCAATCAACTCGTAAGACACCTGAATACCATTCTCAAGGCTGGTTAGGATTAACCAGGAAGAGGGACACCAGCTTGTGTGCTTGAATCTACAGCTACTGGAACTGAAGTGATTCCCTTTTGTTTGCGTTTTCTGATGATCCCGTGCAATGCAGGAGTCCCTCAACGTCCTCCCTCTTGTCCCCACGACTGAGGCTCAGGAACAGTGAGATCTGCAGGAACTGCCAGGAACCAACGACCATCTGCATTTGTTTCGTCATACTAAGGTACTGTGCCAACCCGATTGAGAGAGCGCCAATCTCACGGTGAAGGTTTGTGAAACTTTCCCAACTTGCAGACGTAATCAGCTTGTGACCCAACATATGATTCTTTTTCGCCTAAACTACTTCTGAGAACTTTTGCAAAGACTACCGTTTGATACCAGAACTGCTCTTTCCTACCCAGAACACTAACCCATTGACTTTGGCCTAGGCCTATTGACTTGAATTGAACTCTTCTAGTGAACTGAAACTATTTGCACTGTCTAACAAGTATATGTGATCTATTCTACTTACCTTCTACCTTTTGCGCACTTCTAAGTAACTGAACTGCCATTTGACTCCTATTTCAGGGGAGCTCAAACTGTCTCAAAAGCTTAGAGTTTTGTACTGTAGTGTATTGGTATATAATATTAAATTGCCTCCTTCTAGTGAATCTTTTCTAAATGATTGTGTAATAAATTAATAAGTGTTTTACCAAGAAACCTTGAGTATAAGTGTCTACTTGAACCACTGTGATTGAAAGTCCTCTGTGTAATAACTTGTACTGCTCGCATTTACTCTTGAGATAAGCCTGGCTGCGCAGCTCGCTACTACAAAACTGTGTAGTACAGACTTATACCAAAGGTTGGTTTTTGCTTACACCTGTAGTCCTAATTGTATGTGTTGGTCCCAGAGGGTACTGCATGCAATTCTGCCTAACAAGCGACAACGCTATTTCCACTCGCATTAATCCTGCCGGTGGAGTTAGCGACGATTGGATGGCCGTGACGTAATACTGCTGAATGCTTGTGGATTTATGATCGTGGCAGCCCGTTTTGGCAGTCATTCCGCTGTGCGGAATTACTGTTTCCATTGAAGGTGTGTACGCATTCCCGACAGGTTGTAATGTGGTGATAATTACACCAAAGATTACAGTGGAAAGTGCCATTTTAAGTGACATTACAGGAGTAAGTGCTTGTAATGACCCCCAGTGCAAAACAATTGCTTGGTGATTGACTATTCCTAAGTGCTATGCATTTTCAATGAATTTTACAAGGGATAAAAAGGCTACGAAACAGCAGTGTTTCAGCAATTCTAATACTTAATTTTCAAGAGGACATCAGTGAGATAATAAAACTCATAGTACATGCAGTTCCACATTTATTTGGAGACAACAGCTTACATTTAACAGTTTAATACCTATCTTATATACTTAGTTCCAGTGTAGCAGTTATTGGGCTTAATAACATCCCTAACTCAAAGTGCTTTCAATAAGTACTTTGCCATGGCAAAACATGCTGCTAGGTCCGGTAATGACAATAAATAAACACGGTCAGGCGGCATTGCCTGAAGCTTCTGCTTCTTTAAAGAACACGCTTTTTTCCTTTTGTGGCTATACAGAGGGAAGAATAGAAGAAATTGCATTAAATCCTCCAGCGCCTCTGTCTCGCGTAGAGAAGTAATTTTTGGGTGCTTCATAGGCCTCTTTACGAGTTTGCTGGTGCAGTTAAAAAGTGGCGGTGATTCCATTACCACCACTTTTTGGGGGAGAAACTGAATTTCCGCCTCGTTTTCTGCACCGCCGAATTCCGAGTTTGGAGCTAAAGTGGAAGATGCACTTTCATCAAAATGCTGGAGATAAATGCTCCACCATTTTACCTTAAAAAGTCAGCGGGATTACCTTTCAGTATTACTGCTCATGGTAAATCTGCCAAATATCCCCACGAGTCCTATAAAATCCAAAAGTGGGGATTTACTCTGCTTTACCACCACTCGTAATCCCATGGAAATTCCATGGTACTGAGTAGCAGTAATGGTCAATGAGGCTCAACGTCTGAACTGCATAGGTAGCAACCTTTGCTTGTCAGTCACCGGCCACAAGTGGTAGGCCTTTTTTCGCTGAGACTGGTAAAGTTTGACGGAAAACTTCTATTCCTCTCGGAATGTTCTTGCCTGTTCTAGAAGAGGGCTGACTTCAGAGGCACTTACCGTGAACTGGTAGAAGACCAGCATTCTTGTACAAGTCCAGGTGACCAACCATCGCAAGCTGCTTATATACATAAATATTCCAAGGCAGTTTAAGTGCAAAGGTAGATTCTTGATACCTTCAGTTATTATTCTAGCCACAGTTTAAGAGACAACACGACCCCCAAGTATTTTTGATTTACCTTGAAGGCCCTCATTACAAGGTTGGGGGTATTCCGACGGTAAATCAGGTGGGATACCATCAAAACGCTAATACTGATACCGGTACTTGGAACACCTGAATTACTGGCATATTCCAAGTCCCAGTAAGTGTATGAAATTCCGCATTCCATGGAGTCCGACACCAGGGGGCAATTGCTGGTATTGCTGGTACCGCAATACCAGCATTTCTTGGTGGTGGGGTGCCAGAATTACTGCCAGCTTGGAGCTGCAGGTAAATCCGGCCACCCCACCACCAAACCTGTAGTTTGGCAGTGCAGGAAAAGTGGCAGTAATGGAATTAACGCCACTTTTTCCCGCACCGGCAAGCTTGTAATGAGGTCCGTTTGGCACACACATTCATTGTCTTGGATAAAATGTTTCTTGAAATTGGAGTTGACGACTTAGAAATTAGGACCAAAATATCATCACCATAGTGGGCAACTGGAATGGTTTTAAACCTACAATTACTAATCATCTGCCCTACGTGGTGATGATTTATTTTACATGACAAATCTTGCTGTATCACCATTTGGTTGTGCCATTCAGCCCTTGTACTTTCCATATGATAAGACCAATGCAACTTATTACAAGATCAAAGCCCCTATAACTCATAGGTCCTGCACCTATAAAACATGTTCTAGTCAGAAAAAAAAAAGAATGTAACAAATGACTACCTGGCACTCAGGTGCATGAAACTGGACTTGAAGGTATTCACTGCAAGTGCTCGCTTATTCATAAATAGTGTATAGCCATTAACTCACTTAGGAAGGGTAACTGAAGAAGGAGCCATCAACCCAGCATCATGGATTTAGACCAACATTCGAACCCATGGGCGACAGTAGCAAGGGACCTCTGGAGTAATCCTTGTGAGAACATCACATACGTCATTTACATGATGCTTAAACAGGCGAGGCATCACTGGTGTACTCCTTGCTCAATAACAAAGATGTCAAAGGTTTACTTGTTCACCACAAATGACATTGAGACCTGCATATTGGTGTGAAATTCAATTAGAGTCTGTGGAAAGCTGTATGGATCCCCACTTCGGCCATAATAGCTGATACAACAGAAAGGCCCATGTAGTGTAAGGGAGAGGACACAACCATAATAACCAAATGGATCTGCTCTCCATGACATACAACATATTTGATGATAATAAGGTGTAACGTAAAGCATTGAAGTGCTCTACCAAGACCCTCTAGAAACTGGTATTGCACCTCTCCGATGAGACTCTCTGTGCCAAACCTTTTCATTAGTTGTGTGCGCCCGATCTTGCCAAAAAGCTTAGCCATTCCATCCAGTTTAACAATCAAATGGTATGCCATGGAAGAGCACCAATCACCCTTATAAACATGCAACAATCGTGGCATATTTCCGCCTATCCGGTGACTTTCCAAATTGTGCAAGAATTGTAGCCCACAATGGTAAAACGTTTTTAAACACACATGGTAAAGCATCTGGGCCTGAGTTTATGTTGGCAGTCAGTGATACAACGGCTACTCCTACTTTTTCAGGGCAATGCGTAGATGGTTACCAGCAGTGGTAATACTAGTCGACAGACAATAGGTTCTTTAAAAAACATGTCTGACATCCCTGGACCAGTCCTGAGTTCCAACAGATTCGCTGAGTACAAGTTCTGGGAACGACCCACTCACACATGGGGCAAAACATGAACATGAGGCACAAAGGCAGTGGGAATAACTGCTGGATGTATGTCCAAAGGTTTACAGAAATGTATCATATACTTCCCTTTTCCTGCGTTAGTAATCTCTGCCCATGCCTCTACTTTAATTTCACTTGTCCTACTCCTTAGAGCTCCCTACGCATATTGCAGAGATCTGCTATTATTAGTGTGTTAATAATGACTGTCGTTAGTGTCACACAAATTGGCTTCATTAATAATGTACAAGTCTCATACAAGCAAAAGTTGCAATGATGGCAGTGCCTTTCTTTCTGCTCTTCATAATGAATTTCTGTAGGAGATTGCCTATACACAAACTTTCGAAAGCAATCAGTCTGAATTCATCTTAACAGTCTTGCTCAGCAATGTTTGAATGTAACATGATCCCTTCTGTATGTTATTTTATGTTATCTTGTATTTGTATAGTGCCTACTACTATCATTCATGGTGTTGAAGTGCTTTTGCCTGTCAGAGAGGCAAAGGAGGAGTATGGTAGAACATTCCTTAATCGTACGCAGTAGCAACGTCGGCCAGAGAGTTGGGATAGATAAGAAACAGGTATTGCAACTCTGTGATGAGATTCTCAGTGTCTTTCATTCGTTTTGTGTGAACAATGCAGAGATAAGGTGAAGAAGGGAACAATGGATACAAGGGATAGATAAGGTGCTCAGGATGGCATGGGAAGGAAACGGTGGAAGGGCAACATGCACAATTAGACTGACTTTATTGTGGGGCCCAACTGTATTCTTTGGAGTGCATCGGCGCATGGAGAGACAGCTCTAGAAGAGGTGTTTGCTGTGCCAGGGGGTCAGTCTGCTCACTTCATGGTGTGATGGGATATGTTGAGCCATGCCCAAGGATATAGAGGTGCCAACTTCCTTCTACTTACTTCCCTAAGCTGCCAACAACATTTGGCAGGGGTTGTATGACAGAAATCCAAATTTGCCAATAATTGCAAGAGAGCCCTGAAAAGCAAGCATGAACAAACCTCACATTTTTTGGTTTCCTGAATTATTTATGTTATGGTTACCAAAACCCTAGGCTTGTGTGCAAAGGGCTTGAGAACAATAAACCTGTTAAGGCTTAGCTGTGGTCAGACTTCTGAAACTTCCAGTGTCATGGAAAAACAAGGCACTCAAAAACCATTAAAAAACAACACATTGTGCAAAGACCCCTCGATCCATTCCTCTGAGCCCCAAAAGTCATGAACAGCCTAGTTTTCAGATGGGAACATTGGGAGAAAATATGGGCACCTTTAACTGAGTGTGTGATTTGAACCACCGCTTCCATGGGAGCAGCATCCCCAGACCGGCCTCCCTGGAGACTCTTAAGTCCTGTTAGGGCCTTTAAGGTAATCATTCTATTGGTGAGTGAGGCAGGAATACTTCTCAGTACGAGGCTGGGTGCTTATGAGAGTTAATTTACATAATCCCACCTTTGACTAGCATGTGCACCCTGGGCTGCAGTTACTGTGTTTATTAATAGAGGGCATCATGTAAAATGTAGGTCAAAACAAGGGAGTATGATCTAGTTAACAGATTAGATTTAATAGTCTACTCTTCTGGTTTCTCGTTCTGTTTTTATTTAGGTGGTTGCAACTTGCTGTCTTATGGCAGCTTAAACGGCACTTGGAAATTAAACAAGTAAAGTAAAACATTACAATAACACCTCAACACAGCATAATATAACATGACCTATACAGCTAGTATAAAAGGAAACCAACATCATATTCTCCCACTCTCCGAACATGTGAATGAGTACATACCATACCACACACATATCCATAAAATGTCAAATTAAATGTGCCCTATCCTATCCTATCCCAAAGAGGGGAGTATACATATTCATCAGAGTCATATAACCAGCATGATTGTCCTACAGTTTAAGTATTAAAGGGTTATCAGCATGTTTTAATTTAGGAGGAATGCTCACCATAAGTTTATGGTGCACACAGTTAGCCCTCGCTTTGGCATGTAGAAAATTCTCTCTTAAAGTGTAACCCTGATGATCCATAGTATCAAGTGCACAGCAGAATCATGTTGTGAGTGTCAATAAAGGTAGTGCATCCTAGATAGCTAACAATATCATGCAGCCCCTCAGTGTTCCAGGGGTTAAATATAATATCTTTCATTGCTCTGTGCTTGGGTGTCAACTGCCCACCTGCTTCTGCAACTAACTCCTGCTCATGGGGTGAATTTGATTTGTAATCACCTATACCACTAAAGCAGCATTAAGGACATGCTTCACATTTTAACTATTGGGGTTTGTCTCTTAATCCTACAGACTGACTTAAGCAGTTTGGGCTCCTACCCATACAATGATCATTGGTAATATGCTCCTAGGTTGCTCTTTCAAAATCATTCAGTTTACCTTGCTCAGAATTTTAAGAGGTTCAACTCTTGTTGTTAGTTATACATATCATCATCGGATCATAATGGTGTGTTGCTACAACACTTAAATAGTTATGGGCAATGTAGCCACTATGTTTTTCTTGATTCATTGTAGTCATTCACTTGGCCAAACCCACATCCCTTTCAATTCTTCAATGCCTCCTATTCCTTTCTCTGAGATGATTTTTAGCTTGCTAATCCTTGAAGTATTACTTGTAGTAAAACTAGTCTAATGCCTTCTTTGTTTTCCCCTGTCTGCTAAGTTGTTCGGTTTGGGTATACAAAAAGAAGTTAACAATAGGAGCACTCCTGAGGGCACTGTAACACAGTCACCATGACTTCATTTCACTGATGTGCTCACACACCAAGAATGACTAGTCATATTGATGGGTTTATTAATCTGCAATCCAATTAAAGTTATTAAACTATGGCCTGCATATTAATTCGTATGTGACAAGGTGAAAATCGAAGAGGATGTGGAAGCTACCACTCAACACATATTGTAAACATTGATGTCATCGTTTGAATGTAAATTGTACTTTGGTAACTCTCCATAAAGATACAATTATTGGTTAAAAGTAATCAAACAACATTTATTTCAGATTGACAGCTTTCCTCTACTAGGTCCTTTATAGCAAAGTCTATTTGGAAGGTGGAAAGTACCACGAGCTGCTGTCAAGGTGACAGATTCTGATAACGTATTTGACCTCTTGATCTGGGAGTTTTTATATGCTGTTTTGAATGAGCTTCTGTTACCAGTTCTGCCAATTATTACAGAGCCTTTTTATAAGCTCTGAGGTAGAGTTAATGATAAGTGGGAAATCTGCAATCTTGTTATAACATGAGTGGGGATCAAGCCAGGCCTACCTTGTCGCCTTTTCTCTCTTTACAATATGCACATACCTTTAGCCAGTGCCTGCAGTGCCTGAAGCTGCTGAGGTAATTGCATGTATGACTGCTTCAATCCATAAGATGCAAATACATGCACAGGACATAGCATACATTGAAGACCATTCTTTGGAGAATATATACCCATTTGCATAGTTTACTCATATTCCAGGATACTGAACTAGCACTTTAAAAACGCTGGGATTTTGATAAACTTTGACCAGTCTGCCCCTAGAATCATGAAATAATTACACTATCCAGTATACAAATTATTTATGAATGAATGCAATAATTATGAATACGGAGAAATACAGTGCAAATGGCAATCCATTAATGGACAAACAATAATACACAATGAATTTTAAGTTACTCATGTCAAAATTATAATTTTGCCTCAATGCACATTTTTCCTTCAAGCTGTACCTTGTGATATAAGGACACATTTCTTTAAAACGTTGAATATGCTTCTAGCTCCTTCCTATGCACAAGAAACATAGCTAACTATTAGATATGCACTGTCTTATTTTGGAAACTATAACTGCACTGCTTCAATATGCTTTTAACAGTAGTATATTGACTTGGGGAGGGGCTTTTGAATTATCTATGATGGAACTCATGATAGAACCAGCACACTTTCTGCTAACATTCATTTAAGTTACAATCATGTTGAACAGCAGGATGTGTGCTACCGGGTGGAAGATTTAAACTACATTATAGGAACTGAGGTTTGGACCAAAGATCCAGCTATGTGTTAATTCCATTTGACATGAGTCATTTGAGCCAAAGCTGCAAGGCTTGATCAGCCCAGAGATAGCCACTATTGGGCTTCTATTTTCACTTGTCAATTATTAGGCCTTTCATGTGCAATTCTGAATGAGTATAGAACCAATCAGCTACCCTTTATTGTTAGATATATGAATGTGCATAGTTTTCTTGCAGGTAAGTGTGATTGAGCTTATTGGGGAAGAAAATGTGAACCATTCATGTTTTGGCTGGTATGGGTGAGCACAAATTGAAGAAATAGTGCACTCATGAGATGAAATCATGATCAGAAAAAGATGGATCTTGCTGGAGCCTGGAGAAGTTGTATGAGAGGTAAAATGTTCAAATAATATTTGGTTGAGGGAGCAGTAGAATATTGAATTAGGATGTAGGTCATTTAGTAGAGGGAGAATTAGAACATAAAAATAAGATTTAGTGCGGTGTAGGCAATTAAGATAGTTTTAATTGAGGGTGAGGTAGACACGTTAAATGGATTTGGGAGAGGAAGAAAATTAAAATAGGCTTTAGTTGAGGAAGAGAGAGTAAATTAACAAAAGATTTAGTTGAGGCAGAGGCGAAGAATTGAATGGAATCAGCCATATTTTTCTGACTACTATTAGAAGAGAGAATGCCAGTGATCGCAACCTTGCAAGATATACATCCGTGTGCCATTTCGTGTCAGGGACTAGGGGCCTCATTACGAGGTTGGAGGTAGCCATGGAGCTATTAGCTCCATGGCTGCCTCCAAAACTCTACCGACTCCGCCCTGGTGAATGGAGCAATTACCGCTCCATTCCAAGGTTGGCGGGACCGGTAATTCCCCATTCACCAGGGCCCTTCCCCATTCCCATTTGAGCCCCCATAGGGCTCAATGGGAATGGAGAAGGCGCTAATAACGGTACTGCAAATTGCGGTACCGTTATAAGCTCGAGTCCATTTGCGGGTCCCGTCCTTGAAAAAACAGGCGTTAAGGGAGGACCCGCAAAGGGAACTCATAGTAAGGTGGTAAGGGATTACCGGCACCGGTGCCCTTACCGATGCCGGTAATCCCTTACCGCCCACCTCATAATGAGGCCCTAGGTATTGAATAGAAACTAACATTATTATGTAGATGGTTGCAGGAGATTGCATTTGGTGGTTGTAACTCAGTATGCCATATTTTTGTGATGAGAAAAAATCTAGCTAGGAAAAGATATTGATAGTACTGTTAAGAAGAGACATGGCCTGTTACATTCCTTGGCTTTTATAACTGTATGTTAACATTTGGACATGACCAAAATGTAGGTTGTGAAGATAAATTCAAAGAAATGTTTGGCAACAGGGGATTTAGATTCAGTGGCTGTAACTCAGTGTGCAATCTTTTGTTAATTGACAATACACTAATTGGGAGGAAATACATCTCAGAATTGCATAGGCGCACAATATTAGATTGATTGGCTGTAACTCTGTATGACATATTTTCCTGACAAGACAAAACACGAATTGTGAAGAAAACATTCTTACAATTGCTTGGAGGCAGAAGATTGCATTCGGTGGTTGTACTGAATGCTACCTCTTTTTGTGACGGATGAGAATATATGCTAGTTGCAAAGAATTATGTTTAGAAGCGTTTGATGATAGGAAGTTGTATTCTGTGAATGGAACTATGTCCCATCGTTTTTGTGGTGAGATATTTGACAAGGTTGTTTAATGGTGTTTTTGCTCAAGTAAGGCCATGCTTTTATGGACACAGCCCATTAATGTACCCATCTTCAAGAAGGGGGACAGAAATCTTCCAAACAACTATAGGCCCATCTCCCTTTTTGATGCTGGGGGAAGATTTTTGCAAAGGAAATCCAGAAGCCTCTTGAGAACTGTAATGTTGAGAGTAGTGTATTGAGTAACCTACAGGGAGGATTTCAAAGGGCAATCAGTACTGTGGAGCAGTGCCTGAGACTTTGTTTGGTCTATGATAAATACGTTAAATTGAGAAAAATGTCAGTCTATGCTATTTTCATAGACCCTAAAACGGTTTTCCACACAGTCCCGAGGGCAAAACTGGTCTACCTTGGAGGAGCTGGGTATTCCCTTGGAGTTGCTTAATGCTATTAAGTCTCTGTATAAAAACAATGGTCCTGTGATCAGATGGGGGCTTGACGGATCAACATCTCCTATGGTGGGAATATAGATGGGGTTGCACCAGGGATGTGGTCTAGTTTCCTCTTTGTATATTTGTTAATGTAGTGATAAGCATGTTCCAGGAAGTTCCAACTGATGAACCTGCTTTGGCCACTGACAAAATGCCAATTTTAATGTTTGCAGACAATGCAGCATTACTTTCTTTGAGACCAAAGGGGCTGCTTTGCCAGCTTGGGATATCCTCCAATTTTTGTCAAGAGAATGGCTTGACCGTTAACACCCAAAAAGCGAAGTCAATGGCCTTCAGAGGAAGTAGAGTGAAAAATCCACCTAGAGTAAAACTCAGTCTCCCTGATGGCCCAATTGACCAGGTTTCCACTCATGATTATCTGGGTGTTAGAGTTGAAGAGGATGGTAATTGGTGTGAGCAGCATGATAAACCCTGGGTTGTGTTAGCAAGGTACCGTGGTGCACTAACCAAGTTCACACGAGAGCATGGAGGTGGCCGTGTAAGGGTAGCACTTGAGGCCTATACATCTAAGGCCAGATAAGCAGCCCTTCATACTGCCGAGTTATGAAGGCGACCAAATATTTTGGCCCTGTCAGTTATAGAAAATAGATTGCTGAAAAAACTTTTCGGTTTACCAGTCACTGCACCCAACCTTTCTTTCAGCCTTGAACATGACATGCAGCCATGGCTAACCTCTGCAAAGTCAAACCAATCTACTATTGGGTCAGCCTGTGGTCCAGTGATAATTATCTTAATTTAGGAAAGCAGTGAAGGATGCGTTATCCTAGAATGGTACTCTGAAAGTTCCTTGGTTCCATCACCTGAAGAGTGAACTACAATCGCAAGGGCTTATTGAAATTTGGATTGACCTGGAGTCAATTGCTATTGGAAACAAATCTTGTATTGCACAGGCCATTAAAGTAATGAGGAAAGACACAATACACATGAGGATGTTCTCTCCAGTCAATTTACAAGCTTTTGGCAACTCAAACAGACATTGGGATTTGAGGGCTACATAGATAGAATGCAGCCCAAGCAGATGAGATCCTTGTTTTTGAAGGCAAGATGAGTAGTATTTCTTTGGCAGCTATCAACAACAAATCGAACCCCCATGAGCAGTCCTCATTTCCTTTTTGTATTGAGTATCATGAAGACTTTCTTCATTTTGTTTTGTTGTGTCCTTGTTATAGCAGCTTGAGAAGAAGCTGTATTTAATTCCTGATCAGTTAGAACCACCAATACACTGTTTTTTCTGCCAAGGACTCCCCAGCCACCCATTGTATGGGTAATTATTTACTGAGGTCATGGAAACGTAGACTGAAATATATTACAAGTGTGAGATGACCATGGAGAGTTTCTGGCATTTTTTGTTATGTTTATGACAAAATGGTTGATCTTCTTAATGCCAAATAGGCCGGTGAGAATTAGTTGCTCTATGCAAAAGAACCTACATCTAAAGTTTTAAAAAATTCTCAATTAGTTGTCTTATTTTTGCTTGAATTTTATGTCATGTTATGATTACTTTTAAAGCGCAAACCTTCACCAACTAGGGCATCATGGTGCTAGGTGCTCCGATGTGGTGCTTCGCCAAGTCATTCCACACAGCTAGTCCACAGCACCACGTCTCTGGGGAGCAGATGGAACTTTAACCAATATGGCATCCTCAGAACTCCCGCAGCTGAGAGGCATCCCCCAACATTTCAGAATGCCTGGGCTCCTACCATGGCTCGGCAAAATGTTCAGATGGGCCTCCTATAATAACATTAACCCAAACAAGCCCACCACTTAACAAGTGAGTAAACGGTTGTACATTAAGCAAGTTTGTTGTACAAAGCTCCAGGGAGCGGTTAGATGGTGTTGCAGGACCAAACTAACCGAAGTCTCAACAATACAACATCATGTGGCATTGTTTATACCTTTTGCAACAATAAAAACACTTGCAGATATTCTATTACAATCCACCCACCAAACATGATTGGACAACAACCTCTTCAAAGAAATCCCATCTTTTCCCAATTCTTACATTCCCATTGCCCTTTCTTATCTTGATAGTCACCTTTAGATCATATTCAGAACACATCTCTTCTTAGGATTTGTCCGTAGTAGGCTATGACATACATGGTTAAACACAGGTATTGAAGACATAATTCATTGCTAGCAATAACTGGCCTAAGGCCTTTAACTTTAAGTGTGATTGCACATGTTCTGCTTACATATTTTATACATAGAGGACGGCCTGAATAAACATGGTCTTCTTTGAACTACTGATTGCAATCTCAACTACCCCAGACTCCTAGCACTTCTGAAGACCTACTAATTTTGGCGACCACAACTCCAGAACATACCTCTGATGACATAAAAAAACAATTAACCCCCAAATATCCTGGCCTAGGGCCTCATTTTTATTACCACCAAACAAATTACCTATCCCCTCTAGCGACTTCAATACAATGAGCGAGATAACATCTGTTCCCTTGCGGGACTGTTAAATCATAAATCTTGTCATGTTTGTATGCTGCCCTTCTTACTAGATGGCTCATTCTTCTTTCTGTCAATAATGTCCCTGCTACTTAAAATTCAGTTGCAGCAGCTAACCACAGAGATAAAAAATTACTAATGTACTCATTTTTCTGCAGTCTGAATACCCGAGAAAGTTGTAAAGCTCTGGGTTAACAGTGATGACTCTGACATCTTGTGATGTTCTGGTTACTCCTTTAATTAAGTTCTTGTACATCATATTGGATTTATAATATCAAGTATGTCACTCACCCAACATTCCACTCATACTAACAAAAGCAACAGAAAAACCAAATCACTACATATCTTCCTTCCTTAAAGAACACAAATAACACCTAACAGAACCAAGTACACACTCACACACAAACCTCACGCACCATCCCCTGTGCGTGCATCACAACCAAAAACTACAATTACCACATCTGCACACCCTGAAACTCGTCCAAAGTTGTGCGATGTATGGTGCTGACCCTACCTGAGAGAGGATCTTCTTCTTTCATTGGGGGGCAGTGCATGTCCCTTGCTTTGTGCTGTCCCCCCTGCACAGCCAGCATCCACATCGCCATTGCAAAGCTCTGGGTTCCCAGTGATGACTCTGACATCTTGGGATGTACTGGTAACTCCTTTAATTAAGTTCTTGTACATCATATTGGATTTATAATATCAAGTACATCTGAGCTCAAGACAACATGCAACGGCATCCTCTCAGGTAAGCTACATCTCTCCAACTGACTCACTCAGAACTCTCAACCGTACATCAACATTCTCACAGGCAGCATTCTATGTCACTCACCCAACATTCCACTCATACTAACAAAAGCAACAGAGAAACCAAATCATTACAAGAGTCAGTTTAAAGTCAACATGTGTTTTGCAAGAGAGTCTCAGCTACCATGTTTTTTACAAAGCACCCCATTGTGTAGAGTGTATTCATGTTGCATTCGCAGTTTTAATATTGTATAGTTCTACGTGCATGAAGATCAAATATGTATACATTCTAAACAACTGTAACATTAAAAGTAACATATCCCATCCATAATTAACTGCACTCAATGCATATGGATTTGCAACATTTATTTATTTATTTATTATTTCTAACGCGCCGGTAGCCCGGAGGCATCAGGTCACACACATACACATGAGGCAATATAAGCAGGACAAACAATCATGATTCAAGATTCACTAAGACTGGGGAAGACTGATTACCTGAATAGTAAAGTTTTTAGTTCCTTATGAAAGTAAACTAAAATTCTCTACCAACCTTAAATTCAGGGGGAGAAAGTTCCATAACTGGGCGGCCGTGATGGGAAATGACCATCCCAGACCTCTTGATTTTTTGAAAGCAGGCCATACAATATGTGCAAGGTTGGAGGAGCGCAACAATCTTACTTGTGTATAGTGGGTGATGGCAGCTTTTAGGTAGGATGGAGCATTGCCATAAAGACAACAGTGAACAAGGGTACATACTTTGAAATCTGCGCAATCTTGTACTGGCAGCCAATGGAGACCTCTCCTATATTTTGAGATGTGTTCTTTTGATGGAATGTTCATAATTATCCGTATAGTGTAATTCTGAACACGTTGACATTTCTTTACACAAGAGATATTTGACCCAAGCAACAGGGAATTACAATAATCCAATCTTACTCGATCTCTCTTCTGCCTTTGACCCGGTCAACCACGCCATCCTGCTCAACCACCTCCATGATAACCTTGGTATCACCGATCATGCCCTAGCTAGGCTGACCTCTTTCCTCTCCGACTGACCCTCCCAGTTCCAACTTGGGTCCTTCCTTTACTCTATCTCACTCTCTACTTGTGGTGTTCCCCAGGGGTCTACCCTCTCTCCCTGGCTGTTCAACCAATACCTGTCACCTCTCACCCACTGCATTGCTGCTCTCTGCTCCAACTTTCAGTGCTATGCAGATTACACTCAGCTAATTTTCAGGCTCCCCTCAGCCACCTCTTCTCCCTCTATCATCTCCGACTGTCTGTCTGTAATCCAGAAGTGGTGTGTCGCCAATGATATCTGCCTTAATGCCACTAAGACAGAGATTCTCCTCCTCGGCACACCTTCACCTTCCTTTCCTTCCCTTGGCCCTCTTCCTGCTCCCATCTGTGAGGCTAAGAACCCCAGGGTCATTTTTGACTCCACACTCTCCTTTTCTCCTCACATCTCTGATGTCTCTAAGAGGTCAAACTACGAACTGCACATCCTCAGAGGTATTCTTCCTTTCCTCAACTTCCCCCCGAAGCTCACTGTCTCTAGATCTCTGTTTCTCTCTAGGACGGACTACTGCAACAGCCTCTTTCTAAATCTGCCTGCTTCTACTGTCTGCCCTTTGCAACTCATCCAGAACAGGACAGTGAGACTTGTCCATGGCCTTAAACCCAGGGATCATATCTCTCCAGCCCTGAAATCCCTTTATTGGCTCCCAGTTGACTACAAGGATCAAGTTCAAGACCCTCTGATTTGTCCACAAGGCCTTCTGGGGCCGGGGTCTTCTTTACCTCCAACTCTCTCTTCAGAAATATTTTCCTACTTGAGCTCTTTGCTCCTCTACCTGCAACTCCCTCAGGGTCAGTCACTTCTCCAAGTAACGAGTTGGTGGTAGATTTATTTCTTCAGCTTGGGCCTCCCTCTGGAAAAGCCTCCCTGCATCTCTTGAAACTTGAGCAGAATTATCTCTGGTTCCGGAAGCACCTTAAGACCTTCTTCTTTGCTTCTGCCTTCTCTCTTTCTCTCCCCTGCTCACCTCCTGTCTGATACTGCACTGGTCACTTGGCTAACCTCTGAATTCTGGCCTAAGGTCCCTGCCTGTCCAGTTGCACACCCGCACTTCTGCTTGGCAACTCTTGCATTTGGGGCCGTATCTGCAACCCTACAGTCCTCTTACCTGCACTTACTGACACCTGGTGTCTGCACTTACCCTTGCACTGCCCGCTGCTGGCCGTACTACTTGTTATTATTTGATCCTGTGTACGGCACTTGTCCTTCCTCCCTCTCCCCTTGTACTTTTTTCCCCTCCCATCTCCCCTGCACTTGCGTGATCTCAATGTCACTTGGCCTAGTAAGATCGTTTGTCTCTGTCCTCCCTCTGCCCATCTCCCTTGCTTTGTTGCGCCTTGAAACACTTGTGTATAGCCGCATTATAAATGCCTTATCATATCATAGTGGCTCAGGCAATGGTAGTGCATTTTTCCTCTGATGTGCCTAGTTCACTGCCAGCCCCCTGTCTTCAATATGGTGCATACAACATGAACCCGTCAGAATAATGGGGATCCTTCCTGACCACCCCGACAGGGCCTTAGTTGCTCCTGGGGGTGGCACATTTATAACTGTCAGATTGGGCTCTGGAAATACCAGGACCGCTGAATGCAAAGTGGTGAGTCAACAGACGCCCCTCCAAGATGGCAGGCAGTGAAGGTACGCATACTGTCCACACACCCAATACACATCCATCAACATTGCTGTGCCTTTCGCTTAGATTAGTAATAATTAGGGTTTTGTTGCAATGATTGTTTGCTCCTTCATGTATAGTGCCATTTAATTAAAAGCAAAAGGGTCATTTTTGCCATGGAATCCAAAATTACCCCTTTATACTGGTTGTACTCTATCTCTGTCTCAGTTTGTCTCTTTGTCCGTGTCATCACCTAATTCTGTACATCTGTGACATTCCGATAGCCCCCTTTATATGTCCCAACCATATAAAATAACCACACTGATACAATATAGAAAAAACAAAAGAAAGATAACATATGCAACATATCATATATATTACACAGCGTCTGAAGTCTTGAACCTGCAAAGGGATAGAAAGAACAGAATAACACACAGAAACGTCAGCACATTTCATCAAGTTATAGGGCTTCATCACTTGCAGCATTTTTATCAAACAGGATGCTCGGTGTACTGTTACTTTATTCAATGAGTTCTTCATTTTCCCAAGAAGGTGGAGCGGGACCGGTTGATTTCCTAACATCAGACAAGGGAAACCATTCAGTGGCATAATAATGTGGGGTCCCTCGTGTTCCTCAAAGGAAAGACGTGCAGGCAATTCCACATACTTCCCAAACTGGCCTGGGTCCTCATGTATGTGAAATGTGCATGATGATTATGCTGAGACAGGGGAGTGCCATGTGCTGCACTAGGTGAGAGATGTACGTTTTTATTCATAACCTATATTTTACCAAGCAGAGAAATAAGGGAGTTGCACGGCCCCTAGCCCCACAATATGCCAGCCACCACTTTATGTGGAGAGTGACATTATTATTATTCGCAATTTCTAATGTAAGTGTTGAATGCATATGTTGGTGCCAGGTGGGACAGGCAGCCACTGAGGTGGAACTAGCACTGAAAACGAGTCCAGGCCAGCGGTGGCAGCTGAATATTTTTAGTGGAGGGTCATTAAAATATCCCATGAACTAGTGGGCACAACTGAGAGTAGTGTGGGAATGTTACATGTGGTAGGGGAGCCGATGAGCCTCTCCCCCTGAAAATGTTTTTAAAATACTGGGTTGAAATGGTGTATTTAATAGCACAATGACTATCAGAAATTGGGTAAAAAGACACATTGGCCCTCATTACGACCCTGGCGGAAAGGGGTTTACGCCAGCGTAATGCATGGCGTACCTTTCTGCCTTACTACGAGTTCCCGTAGCGCCATGGTGCTTTTTTCGCCTGGTTTTTCCGGGCGGAAAAATCCATGGCGCTACGGGACCTGTTGTTAATTACGCCACCGCAATTTACGGTGGCGTAATTAACGCCTTCCCCACTCCCATTATACCCTATGGGGCAAAAATGGGAATGGGGAAGGGTAAATGGGGATTGGGGACTTACCGCCCCGCCAAGGTCGGAATGGGGCGGTAAATCCGCCAACCCCCATGGCGGAGTTGGCAGCTTTGCGCCATGCACCATGGTGCAAATTGCACCATGGTCCTCCGCCAGGGTCGTAATGAGGGCCATTGTATGTTTGGTTCTCTAGGATAATACATGAACAAATCTAGTAGATGCCATGTCACCAATACTACATATGAGCACTTTAAAACATTTTCATGCTGTCTCCACAACACACGCCAGCATTGTCATTGTAAGTCACTTTACTGCAGGTGCACCCATGATATGTGCCAGCATTGACACTGTACATCACTTCATGAAGCTCCAGCCACACAGCAGAGGCCACAATCTATTCCAGTTTTGTCACTGGTACTCGCTTTCAGAAGTTGAGGCTACAATGTATGCCAGTACAGTCACTGCAAATCACTTTAATTAAGATGCAGGCGCAATCTATGTCAGTATGGTCACAAACTGGAGGATGGAGCATGCAGAAACACAGATTACAAACATGGTCAGTCAAATTGAATACATCTGAGTACCAACAAACATCCTTACAAAGAGTGACTAGCATTCACAGAACAAAATACCACTTCGATAGAATGTATTTCACAACACCAGATTCGAGTATTACCTTCTAGAACTGAACTACGTAATTCCATTTACCCACAGCAAAAGTTGATGAAAGCAATCAGCACGAAAAGGAGGTAGAGTTTAGTTTTGTGATCATGGGCAAACATGTATTATTTTGAGAGCTTGTGTTCGATGGTGAGCCAATCAATCAGTTCTTGCAGATAGAGGAATGTATACACCCTTGTGGTCGTCAGCAAACAGCTGTAATAGCTGGTAAACTTAGCAAATGTTAAATCCAACCAAAATATACTGAGCAAGTGAGAAAGCATAGTGACTAAGACTGAGTCCCTCCAGTGGGTTTTAGAGCAGGGCAGGATAATTTCACCACGGGACATTTGCAAAATAAAGGTCCACAAAATGTATTTTAAAGTTGGAGTTTCCAATGAAATAAGTCAAATGTAACATTATTTTTTCAATGTAGCAAATATATTGTACCGTACAAGCACTACTTCTCCTCTGGCACTGTTTGCCCTTCTTTTTTTTCTTTTTTTTTATTTCTTTATTTTATTTCAAACCGTTGTTTATTAGTTCGATCAACAAACATTTTACACATTTTTTGATATATGGTTCCTGTTATTTTTTACAAAGAAACTGTACAGTGATTTGCTTCATTGTTTTACAATCATATGCACTTTTTCTTTCTTTGTACCTATTAATTTGCATTATTTTAATTAGCAAATGAGACTTTTTTTTTGCTATGCATCATAAGATGCATTATTTTTCTAAATCTGTACATAATTAAAACTAAAAATAATATTCAAGTCAATATTAAAACTTCAATAAGTCCACTTAAAACATTATTTTGCAGGTTGTACAAACTGCAATTTGCAGTCAAACGTAGCCTAATATAGGTGGAAGAGCAACATAGTAAAATGTAGTCCATACAGAATTCATATATGAGGAAAATCAACAAACAGTTTGCATTCACTATTAGGAAAACAGTTTAAATAATCTAGTTTACACACCGGCATGTGCGTTTAAGCCTTCAAAATTTTGATACATCATCTCAAGTTCTCGGTTTATAATTACTAGAAATCTACAAAGAGATAATATAAGACTCGTTCGATTACCCCACATACAGGTTATCCAAAGCCATTCTCTTTTGTTGACATCAAAACCTACACCATCAATGGCAAATGATAATAAGCGTGTTGCCTCAAAGTGGGGACAAAGTATAACTAGATGTTTCAAAGATTCTGTAATAGATGCATCATCACAGAACCTACATCCCAAACCACTATGTGCTTTTAAGAGCGGGTTCCAAGAACAAATTCTTTCCAAGGTTAGTGATTGGTTCAATTTAAATCGAAGGTAAGTTTCTCTGGCTTTGTTACATGGGAATTTCATTACATAAGGTTTATAAGGACGTCTTGGGGTGCTGAATTTTGCAGCTTCTTTATAGGATTGAAGGTCAGCTACTCCATTTAACGTTTTGCACCAATCATGCTCAAATATACGGAATTTTACATAGCTGAGCCTAAATTCTAAATCTGAAGGTTTAAGTGCAATTTCATCAAGTAGAATATTCATTTTTGCATAATATCTTGTAATAGAGGAAGGTTCGGTGGCAACCATCAATTGATGTAACGCTCACCTGATTCCCGCAGAGGCGCCGGTCTTGACTGGGTGAATGCCGTATCTTCAAAGGTGGTGTGTAACACAAGGTTGGCTCTTTGGGCTGGACCTCTGTGCACTGTATGTCTGACTCGAAGAGTAAGATGTCTGCAGATAGAAAATATGGGATTAATGAACTGGGGTTATTGGGTGCCTCTCTCCTCTTCCCTTTCTCTTCTCCTGTAGAACCCCAAAGGTTAACGCCCTCACCTTAGGTAAGTGAACGCCGAGCTCTCCATCTGCCTCGGGGCAGGGTGCCGTAACCAGTTTCTTCACTGGATAAGGGTGCAGGCCTCTTGACCTCAGAGGACTGCTGTCCGTCGTTAACTGCACGAACGGTAAGTTCTGGGCACTTCAAATGTCTTAAAAGTCTTTTGTAATGATATCTCTTGTTTTGCAGGGTTCCGGCGATGGCGGATGGCGGGCTGATGAGAGTTGAGGATCGAACCCGCGTGAGGAATAGAAGCGCCTGGAAGCACGCAAGTAAGCGCTTGTAGCCTGCTTCACGATGCGCACTAACTGTCCCTTTTATCTTGCAGGTACCAGTTCGGAGCTTTAGAGAAGCTGAAGGGTGCTGGAATACCCACTGGATTCGGCGTGGGAAGGAGTAATGGCACATGAGTAATAAAGTTGCCCAATGTCTTTAAACGCACCTTCTTTTGTCTTTCAGATGCGGGATGCAGCGCCGAAGGCCTCCGGAGCGTGCGAAGAGCTGGTAAGCTTTTGTCTTTCAGATGCCGGAATGCAGTGCGAAGACCTCCGGAGCATGCGAAGAGTAGGTAAGCCTTTGTCTTTCAGATGCCGGAATGCAGCGTGAGGCGTTGGTGACAGCCGATGGACCAGGTAAGAGATGCGCTGCCACTGAAGACCGTAGTGCTAACCTGTTCTTTCTTTGTCTTTACAGGTGCTGCTGAAGACTGGATTCCAGGATGGTAAGCCTTTGTTCCCTGAGGCCCAGGATCAGAAGCAGAAGACACGATGAGCGTTCTGCTGCAGAGAATGCAGAATAACACAAAGCAAGATTCATCCATCGGGTGTGGTTTAAATAGCCTCCTGTAGTGCTTAGGTGTCTCCTTCCACAGCCACGCCTAGGTAAGAAAAGAGTTCCTGCTTTCCAGAAGAGTTCCAGTGTTCTGAACCTAGGGAGTGGCTCCTGCCCCACCCAACAGGAAAAGTAGTCCCAAACAGAAGAGGATCAGGGGTTCAACTGGGAGATAAGTAAGCAGCATGGTCTGCTGCAGGTAAGTCCACCCAAGCATTATGAGCCTGGCGCTTCCAGCGCTGGGACTGGGCATCTTTATGAGCCTGGTGCCACTGGCGCCAGGACAGGGTCCAAAAGGTCCCAATTGGGACTGGCTGGCACTCGGAACCGGGGTTATGGGTCTGCTTCCAAGGGAGTCGGGCAAGTCCTGATCTTTTGGAAGCAGAGATCATGACAGCACCCCCCCTCAAGGCCCCTCCCAAACCGGGCTTCTCTGGGGGTTTGGGCTTGTTAGGAAATGTTCGATGAAATCTTTTGATTAGACGAGGCGCGTGGACATATTCTGCAGGTTCCCAGGATCTTTCTTGGGGACCGTAGCCTTTCCAGTCAATCAGGTAAAATAGTTTAGATTTGGAGATCTTGGAATCCAGGATGCTTTTGACTTCAAACTCGAGTTCTCCATCAACTAGAATAGGTTTTGGAGATGTAGTTAGTCGGGTTTGAGGTTGCACGGGTTTTAATAGAGAGACGTGGAAGACCGGATGTATCTTCATGTGAGGGGGCAAGTCCAACTTGACCGCTACTGGATTTACTATGGTAGTGATGGAATAGGGACCAAGGTATCTTGGGTTGAATGTGCGTGGT
The DNA here is from genome assembly GCF_040938575.1 of Ambystoma mexicanum. Lineage (NCBI taxonomy): Eukaryota > Metazoa > Chordata > Amphibia > Caudata > Ambystomatidae > Ambystoma > Ambystoma mexicanum. The sequence continues at coordinate 812,224,798 of NC_090932.1, forward strand.
CCTTTTAGAGGTAGATATTTGGTGGATAACCAGACTTGATCTCCTACTTGATATTGGGGGGCTTCCTTCCGATGTTGGTCTGCTCCTTTCTTGTATTGTTCTTTAGCCCTTTGAAGGTGAGAAACGGCTTCCTTAAAGGCTTGGGTGATTGTAGAATGCAGGTGGTCTACTGCTGGTGTTCCAAGATCTTGGAGTGGATCCAACTCCGAGGTTCGAGGGTGACTACCGTATAAAAGAAAAAACGGGGTCTTCCCAGTTCCCGAGTGGACAGAGTTATTGTAGGCATATTCGGCTATCCAAAGGATATCTTTCCAAGTTTTTTCAGTTTGTTGTAGCATGCAGCGCAAATACTGTTCCAGAGTTTGATTGGTCCTCTCGGTTTGTCCGTCGGTTTGAGGGTGGTGGCTGGTCGAAAGTCTCACATCAATTTGAGCCGACCGACAGCAACTTCGCCAAAAATGAGAAATAAATTGACTACCTCGATCCGAAATTAGAACTGAAGGAAAACCGTGCAGTCGGACGATGTTTTCGAGAAATTCTCGGGCCAGAGTTGCTGCTGTTGGTAAGCCTTTGAGTGGAATGAAATGCGCCATCTTGGAGAATAGGTCCACGATTACTAGGATCGTATTGTATCCGGAGTATGGAGGTAGATCGGTGATGAAGTCCATAGAAAGCATATGCCAAGGGCGAGGCGGGATGTCAATAGGGCGTAAGAGGCCGGCTGGTTTTTCCTTTTGGCTCTTGTTTTGGGCGCATACTCCACAGGACATTATAAAGTCTCTGATATCTTTTTTCCAAGACGGCCACCAGAAGTAGCGCTTGATCTTTTCCGAGGTCTTGGTCATACCGGGATGTCCTTCCATTAAAGAATCGTGATAACAAGAGATTACCTTCTTCTGTAAATCTGTGCTGGGCAGGTATAACCGTTCTTGGAAATATAATAGGTTGTCCTTCACCGTAAAGTCCTTTCCCTGCAGATGCCAATTCTGTATGTCTGCTGGAGTTACCAGTAGCCTGGCTTTATCCTTAACTTCCTCTATGGATTGTGTGGCGATTACACCTAGAATTCTTTGTTCGGGAATGATAGGTACAGGTTTAGGATTGATCAAATGTTCTTCCACTCCCATCCGAGAAAGGGCATCAGCTTTACCGTTTTTTGTACCAGGTCGATAGGTAATTATGAAGTCAAACTCGGCAAATAATAGTGCCCAACGGAGTTGCCTAGAGGATTGAGCTTTTGCGGTTTTCAAATATTGCAGGTTTCGGTGATCTGTAATCACAGTAACGGTGTGTCGGGCCCCCAGAAGATAATGCCGCCAAGCCTTAAAGGCGGACTTGATAGCTAGAAGTTCCTTATCAGTAATAGTGTAATTGATTTCAGGAGGCGAGAATTTGCGGGACCAAAATGCCACGGGATGCAACTGATTGGTTACTGGGTCCTTTTGTGATAGAACTGCCCCCATGGCAAGGCTCGAAGCATCAGTTTCAACGATGTAGGGGAGTTCTGGGCGAGGATGTTTTAAGATCGGTGCAGAGATAAATCTAGTCTTCAAATTCTGGAAAGCTTGTTCCGCCTCGGTAGACCATTCAAAACGTTTGTTTTTCTTTAACAAGGCGGTAATGGGCTGGACTATTCGAGAGAATTTGGGGATAAACCTGCGGTAAAAGTTAGCGAAGCCTAACATGTTTTGAACACCTTTTACGGAGGATGGCGATGGCCATTTGAGAATTGCATCGACCTTCTTTGAATCCATACGCACTCCGCTAGGTGATAACATGAATCCCAAGAATTCAACTTCAGTCACGTTGAAAACACATTTTTCCAACTTAGCGAAAAGTTTGTGTTGACGCAATCTCTCGAGGACCATTTTCACGTGTTTCCGATGTTCAGTTTCCGATGAAGAATAAACGAGGATGTCGTCAATGTAAACAACAACACACACATCTATGAGCTCTCTGAGGACATCGTTCATAAAATATTGAAAGGCGGCCGGGGCATTGCAAAGTCCGAAGGGCATGACCTGATATTCAAATAGCCCATACTTGGTGCGGAAGGCCGTCTTCCATTCATCGCCCTCTTTTACTCGTACCAAGTGGTAGGCTCCTCTAAGATCCAGCTTTGTATATATGCATGCTTTTCTGACTTGGTCCAGGAGTTCAGGGATCAAAGGTAACGGATATCTATTCTTAACGGTGATCTGGTTCAGGGCGTGATAATCTATACAAGTTCTAAGGTCCCCTTCTTTTTTTGGAACGAAGAACAAAGCTGAGGAAGCAGGGGACTTGGAAGGACGAATAAACCCATTCGCTAGGTATTGATCCAGGTATTGTCGGAGGTGAAGATTCTCAGGCTCGGTGAGGGCATAAATTCTACTACAAGGAGGAGTAGATCCAGGTATCAGGTCTATCTGGCAGTCATAAGACCTATGAGGAGGTAGAGAGTTAGCCTGATCCTTCCGGAAAACATCTTGGAATTCTAGGTATTCAGGAGGTAACTGGGGAGCCTCCGAGGAAATTGCTGCCAGTGCAACACCAGGTCGAGGGTGACAAGTAGAGACACATTCTGGAAACTGAACCGTTCTTGCTCGCCAATCGATCTGAGGATTGTGCTTCTCTAACCAAGGAATTCCTAGAATAATCTGGAACTGAGGGGCCTTGATCACATCGAACACGATCTTCTCATGGTGTCCATCTTGACTTACTAGCGTCACTTCTTGGGTGGTATGCGTTACTGGTCCGGAGGCTATCTCCGTACCATCCACTGTAGTAATGACGTCCTTTACAGACTTTGGACAAAGAGTCAGATTCATCCTCAAAACCATTTCATGATCCACATAATTGCCGATGGCACCGCTGTCGACGTAAGCTTCAATCGCATGTAATCGATCCGGATGTTCAGGGCTAATGAGGACCATAGGTATCACGAAATGCGAGGTCACGGAACTGGTTTTCACGCTCGGCAAGAGGACCTCTATTCTTGTCGGGCGAGGTCGTTTCCCTGCTCAGAGTTTGTGACCCTGGTAACTGCAGCTCCTACTGCCTTCTTGGCTGGTTTCACCGGACAGTCTCGAAGAAAGTGCCCCGAGTTTCCGCAATAGAGGCATAATTGCAGCTGTTTTCTCCTTTCCCGCTCCTTTTGTGTTAGTGGTCCTTTCAGGCCCCCTATTTGCATGGGTTCCCCGGAGTCTACTCCTTTGGTAGGAGTTGGTGGTTTGGAAAATACTCGAGCATCAAACTTGGAACGATCGGCCTTCCTGTTCTGCAGTCTGTGGTCAATTTGAACGACTAAGTCAATATAGTCCGAACAGTCTTGCGGGGGATTCACTACTTGGGCTAACATATCTTTGAGCTCTCCACGTAGACCTCTATAAAACAGCGTAATCCTTTTGTCCTCAGGCCATCGAGTTTCCACTATCAGTCTGTTGAAAGACGCAATATAAGCCAAAAGGTCTTGATTACCCTGTCGCAATGAAAGGTGCTCATTGTCCAAGGCCTGCCCCTGTGAATGTCTTGCAAACAGTTTTTCCATACTGAGCTGAAAAGCTTGAAAATCATGGAGAACCGGATCATCTTGATTAACTAGAGGGATCGACCAGTCTGCCGCATTGCCACTAAGGTACGAAAGCACGAAAGCTACCTTAGCTTGATCAGTTGGAAAGGCTGGTGGCCGGCATAAGAAGTGCAACCGGCACTGATTAATAAATACTGCAAACCTCTTTGGGTCACCAGAAAATCGTTCGGGCGGAGCCAGAGGTACATTCCCAGGTAGGTTGATCTGCACTGGGTTCGTAGAGGATGTTGAAGGAAGATTTGCCCCTGATGCGGGTAACGGAGTTTGTCCGGCTTGTGACTGTAGCAATTGTCTAGCGAGATCGTCTGTTCGCTCCTTGGAAATAATCAGTTCCCTTCTTAGAGCATTTGTTTCCTGACGGGCTGCATGCACTTCTGCTCTTAGTTCCCCAAGTAACTGGGCTAGCTGGTCGGTATCCGAGGTTTCCATAGCGCCTGGGTGGGAGTTTTGCGGTAGGCTTTGTGTTCTGTAACGCTCACCTGATTCCCGCAGAGGCGCCGGTCTTGACTGGGTGAATGCCGTATCTTCAAAGGTGGTGTGTAACACACGGTTGGCTCTTTGGGCTGGACCTCTGTGCACTGTATGTCTGACTCGAAGAGTAAGATGTCTGCAGATAGAAAATATGGGATTAATGAACTGGGGTTATTGGGTGCCTCTCTCCTCTTGCCTTTCTCTTCTCCTGCAGAACCCCAAAGGTTAACGCCCTCACCTTAGGTAAGTGAACGGCGAGCTCTCCATCTGCCTCGGGGCAGGGTGCCGTAACCGGTTTCTTCACTGGATAAGGGTGCAGGCCTCTTGACCTCAGAGGACTGCTGTCCGTCGTTAAATGCACGAACGGTAAGTTCTGGGCACTTCAAATGTCTTAAAAGTCTTTTGTAATGATATCTCTTGTTTTGCAGGATTCCGGCGATGGCGGATGGCGGGCTGATGAGAGTTGAGGATCGAACCCGCGTGAGGAATAGAAGCGCCTGGAAGCACGCAAGTAAGCGCTTGTAGCCTGCTTCACGATGCGCACTAACTGTCCCTTTTATCTTGCAGGTACCAGTTAGGAGCTTTAGAGAAGCTGAAGGGTGCTGGAATACCCACTGGATTCGGCGTGGGAAGGAGTAATGGCACGTGAGTAATAAAGTTGCCCAATGTCTTTAAACGCACCTTCTTTTGTCTTTCAGATGCGGGATGCAGCGCCGAAGGCCTCCGGAGCGTGCGAAGAGCTGGTAAGCTTTTGTCTTTCAGATGCCGGAATGCAGTGCGAAGACCTCCGGAGCATGCGAAGAGTAGGTAAGCCTTTGTCTTTCAGATGCCGGAATGTAGCGCGAGGCGTTGGTGACAGCCGATGGACCAGGTAAGAGATGCGCTGCCACTGAAGACCGTAGTGCTAACCTGTTCTTTCTTTGTCTTTCCAGATGCTGCTGAAGACTGGATTCCAGGATGGTAAGCCTTTGTTCCCTTAGGCCCAGGATCAGAAGCAGAAGACACGATGAGCGTTCTGCTGCAGAGAATGCAGAATAACACAAAGCAAGATTCATCCATCGGTGTGGTTTAAATAGCCTCCTGTAGTGCTTAGGTGTCTCCTTCCACAGCCACGCCTAGGTAAGAAAAGAGTTCCTGCTTTCCAGAAGAGTACCAGTGTTCTGAACCTAGGGAGTGGCTCCTGCCCCACCCAACAGGAAAAGTAGTCCCAAACAGAAGAGGATCAGGGGTTCAACTGGCAGGTAAGTAAGCAGCATGGTCTGCTGCAGGTAAGTCCACCCAAGCATTATGAGCCCGGCGCTTCCAGAGCTGGGACTGGGCATCTTTATGAGCCTGGTGCCACTGGCGCCAGGACAGGGTCCAAAAGGTCCCAATTGGGACTGGCTGGCACTCGGAACCGGGGTTATGGGTCTGCTTCCAAGGGAGTCGGGCAAGTCCTGATCTTTTGGAAGCAGAGATCATGACAATTGACCAAGATCTTCATAAAGGCAGTTATTCGGAGGATACAACATTCTGGCTAAATTAGAGATTAGCCGCCAGTTGTATCGCGCAGATAGTGCAGTTAAACCAAGTTCCTGCCTTATTACGATGTTGGGAATGGACGTTGCTAAACGAAGCGCCCCCTTCCATATGCGACCTTGCAGTTGATCAAGAAAGGTGTTGATATTCGCAAGGCACATGTCTAAAGCAAAAAGGAGCACTGATTCCACTTTCAATATGTAAAATTGCAGGATTGGCAACAGGGAAAATGTACAGAATTTGATATACACCATCCGCATTTGGGTGGCAAGCGGAGCAACCTTCTTGTTCAGTATTTCTTTCCACATTATCAGGGAGTTGGAATCGAATAATGTGTATCCAGGTAGCGAATGGCAGGAACTATACTGATGGGAAAGTTATCAATTGTCCATTTGAAGGTGGTAACTTTTCTCTTCAGATTCCTAAAAACCACTATATGCGATTTTTCCACATTACCATTTTAGATTGTGGTTGTGACAATGAGATGCAAACAAAGCTAATTTGACTTGCAAACCTTTAGGTGTACGATCAAAGATTACTAAGTCATCGGCAAAGGCTAGCCATTGTATTTTTAAATGGCCAAGCCTTGCCGGGTAGGAGAGCTGCGCATCCCATATGTCGTTTATACCACACAGATAAAGATTGAAAAGGGTGGCCGCTAGGTTGCATCCCTGCTTCACACCCACATCTATCTTTATTGCATTTGTTGTAGCACCTTCATCATTGACTCTTACAAAATAGGTGGTGTTTGAATGAAGACTAGATATCAACTGTATAATGTACTGAGGTATATTCATAGCTGCCATTTTTTCCCAGAGTAATGCGCGTATAACACAATCAAATGCAGAAGTAAGGTCTATTGATGCCATGTACAAGGGACCTGAGTGCCGCACTTTGGATTTCGCTAGCAAGTGCGCCATGATTGTTGCATTAAGTGCAGTGCCCATCCTTGCCCAAAATCCAATTTGGTACAGAGACAAGATCTTAAGCTGTCTAATCACTGATTGTAGTTCTCCCAAAAGTAGTATAGCAAAAACCTTTGCAGCGGTGTCAATTAGCGCAATCGGTCGAGAATTAGAGGGGTCATATCTTACTCCCTTTTTATATATTGGCACAATGATGGAATTTAGCCAGGAAGGGGGGGATAAAGGCATTTGTTAGAATATTATAAAAAAGTTTTTTAAAGATCTGAGTCCACATAACTGGATTCCGTTTGATAACACAAGCAGGAATCCCATCAGGGCCTGCTGCTTTTGAGTACTTCAATGCATGAATCGTGTTTGCTATACTGGACACTGACCATCAAGGAAAAGACAGAGTGGCCAAAACAGCACATTGTGTCTCTATTTTTCAAATGCTCTTGGAAGCGAGAATTTATTTTCAAAAAATGTTTTCCAGGCATGTGCATCAATCATAGAGGTCTGATACGTAGGGAGTGTGCTTGAACCAACCCTGAGCATAGCCCATGTAGATCGTCTGTCCCTGTGGCAAAGTGTACTAAACATTTGTTGGTTTGTCAGCTTATGTAAAAAATGCTTATGCTTTCTGCATTTGTTTCGATAGGCATTCAAAATCTTTTTTTTTTCCTTTGCAAAACCCCTCCAAGAAGGAGAGTTATTGCGAAGTTCACAGAGAGCCATATTCTTGGTTCTCTTTGCTTGAAGAATTATATTGGAATTATTATTACTTAATTTGGCGGAACAGCAGGTAGTGTTTTCCCTCAAGGTATTAATTACCTCAGATATAATTTGAGAGAGGCAGCCGAGTTCGTCTTTCGGCAAAACTTGGTGGTGGTGAAGATTATAGTAATACATAAGACGTGCAGAAATCATGCCGTTCACTTTGTCACAGAGTTTAGTGGCCCATCGAATTGACAACCCAGGATGATCCCCTTCAAGCAACGCCTGTTGAGGGTCTTTATATAATGTTGGCACAGCTACATCAAGTTTCAAATTAATCATGCAGTGATCACTATAGCCAGGATCATAAATTGCAATTTTACTGGATATCGACTGTAGGCCCCGAGATACAGCAAGTAGTCAATACAGGTGGCGATGTCACCTCTCCTCCAAGTGTAGCAACCATCGCTGATCTCGAAGGGAAGAAAGTCGAGCTCCCATGATGTCACATACTCCGTCCATATCTGACCTCTATGTCCTGCTTGCTGGAGAGCCCCACAATTCACATTCCTATAGCTTGATTTCAAACAGTAAGCGTTGAAATCTCCTCCTAGAACTATATCACAAGTAGGGTTTGCTGTTAAAATGTCATCAAATAGAGTATCCAACTCTTGAAAAACCAGTGCTAGTTCAAGAGTTGCAGGGTTGTGGTATATGCATACAATGAGCATTGGGTTGGACTGTTTGTCATTACGTACGATCAATAAGGCCAAAGTTGATAATGCATTGTAAACATCTAAAATAAGTACATTCAATCTAGTATTTAGACATATAGCTTGTCCACCATACGGCCTTCCAGATAGACCTCTTTCGCTTTTTTGTGATAGACAGTATAACCAGGCAACAAAAGCTCATCTCGCACATGGTCTCTTGGCATAACAAAATGTCACATACTATGTCCGCTTGTGCATAGGTGATCCATGAGTGCAGATTTCTAAACCCGCACACGTTCCAAGACAAAATTGACAGTGCGGGAGGCTGGTTAGTGGGGAGTGTTATTCATTGCTGGGTTTAGAGTGTTGTGTAGGGCAGATAACCATGACCAGTCCTTACTGATGTTGGATAAACCTACTAATTGAGCGATTACTTCCACATTAAAACCACTCGGAGCGTTGACAACAGCTGTAGTTGGCAACTGCATGGAAGTAGACACCAAAGGCGTATCGTTGAAGCAAATGGCATCATCAATGGAGTCGAAAGGATATGGCATCAGGCCAATAAAATGCAGTTCCTCTATGTATTGTAGTAGAAAGTTCGTAATAATGGCCGATTGCACCTTACATACCATTCAATGGTTCGGGATTGGGGGCAGAGTAATCCATTCGATGTCTGTCGTATTCAGTGTTCTAAGAGCTGGAATTTTACTGAATGCTTACAGCAGTGCAGAGCGATTTAAATGCTTTGTGCCATTTTTATCAGAAATTATTTACCATCCTATGATGGTTGTTGAGTGTTTACCCATTTCACCCATCACTTCCTCATCCCCCGCAGAGTGGTTTTGAGATAGAGACCGCTGCCTTCTCTTTAAGTCCACACCCTTAGGACTCTGATGTGAGGGAAGTTTCTTTACGGATTCACAACCACTCTCAGAATGCCAAGGCTGGTGAGGCCCATCATTAGATGGCAAGGCCCCAAGAGTCAGCTCATTAGCTAACTCCATCCTACCGGTAGCAGCTTGACAATCTGTCACCTTCCCTACTTGGGTAGTTTTGTTGTCAAGAGATTTAAAAAAGTTAGGTAGTTGGGTTTGAGAGGAAGAGTGCACTTTCTCATCTATATCGGAGTGCGTCTGCTTTTTTGTCAGATTTTTAGAGGTTTTTTTGGAGTCAATTACACCAGGGTCTAAGTTACCTTTAGTAATTCTTGGTTCATTAGAACCCGTGGGTTCATCTGCTTGTTTAGAGTTTGCCGACAATTCTTTTGAGTTGGCGTCTATGTGATACTTGTCAGATGTCTGACCATCGATACCCATCGATGTAGGGGTGACATTGCTCTTATCCATTTTTTTTTAATTTTTCCATTTGCTTTAGCTTGTTTAATTTGTTCTACATGTGAAGTTTGTATCGCATTTTTTCTGTCTACTTTTCTTTTCAAGGCACGGAAAAACAATCTTTTTCCCTTCCTTGAGGTAAAGGTGCGCTCTGAGTTAGACGCGGTACTTTCAGCAGATACAGGTGCAATGTAATTACCCTTTGGATCAGTTTGCTCAAATTCCTCCAAGACTTTGACCAATTCTGAAGGACTGCCAGGATGGGAGGCCTGACTCCCCTCTCTGTTACTGAGAGGAGCTTCGTCCTTCTCTTCGTCAGGTCCAGGGTGTGGAAAGAATAGGACCTGTTCCAGCTTCTCGGCATGCAAAGCAACTTCCAAACATAGTTGAGCATGCGTGAGAATGTGGCAGGAGGCAACCGCTCGAGGAGCAGCCACAGTTTGGGCAAATGATTGGGGGAATGAGTAAGTAGCACAGGGCACATTGATGGCATGTGGGCAATTCTTTGGGGCAGCTACCTAATCCATTTGTGTGGTCACAGAGGTATAACAAGGCACATCTATTTGGGTTACAGGTCATTTGGTCGAAAATAAATGGTCGACAGGACAAATGGTCGACGCAATTTGGTCGAAAGACAAATGGTCGAATTTTTTTTTTTTTTTGTATTTTCACTTTTTTTTTTTTTGGGGGGTCCCCCCCTAACCCTCTTTTTTTGCTAAAAACCCCTTTTTTTTCCTAAACGAAAACCTGAAAAATATATGTATAAATTAAAAAAAAATTCGACCATTTGTCTTTCGACCAAATCGCATCGACCATTTGTCTGTCGACCATTTGTCTGTCGACCAAATGACTGGACAGCATCTATTTGCAGTGGATGGTTTGCCACTGATTCCCGTCTGAGACTATCAGCAAATATGAAGCCCTACAGTTTGGTGATTTTTATGAGAATTTCAGTCAACGAGGATTTGCAATCCCTAAGCTCGTAGTGCGTGTATTCATGTCCACGATCTAATAGATTAAGTATCCTTGTTAATACAGGATATGATGCTTCAAGAGATTGCATATCCACTGTGGGTTCTAGAATGTCAAATCCCAATGGATGATTCGTCGTTTTATTGGTTGGAGAGAGTAGGGGACCTAAGTCAGGCTCTAGAACAGTAGTTAGATTTGAAGTTGGCGAGGGAGGACAAGAACTGGAAGAGGGAAAACTGAATGGCTTAGTTAGGTGCATGTCAGGTGCTGGAGAGATGTTTAGATCAGCCATGATTACCACATCTTTGCAGTGAATGTGTACATCAGCTCTTGTGCAGCTGAGATAAGTGACCGGGTGGAAGGACCAACCGATAGCCGTACCTGTTTTTCGAGGGCAGCAAGTACGACTGGTGCTAGTATAGAGTTGTCTGATGGCGAGGACGGAAGATCATCATTTGGCCGGTCCGGAACCGAATTTAAGTCGTCCATGCGCATACTAAGAAAACTCTTACGGGCGGCTTTTGAAGGCACATTATTTTGGGTCGGACTAATAGAAATAGATGCAAACTCGTTCTTAACCGCCACAAGAGCTTGGGCGCGTGCATAGGAGAAAGCTACCTCATGCCGTACCAGATCCTGATCAGTGACGGGACCCCATAATGCAGCTAAGCCAGAGTCTTTGCATGGCACAGAAGCGCCATTCCTCATTGCACTTTTTGACAACATCATGCGTTTGGTTTTGCGTTCTTTTTTTGTGGCCACTGTCTTAGGAGAAGGTGATTTTAGAGCGCGACCACTACGCAAACTAGAGACCATTTGAAGTTGATGTACTGCAAACAACAAATTAGCCTCACACCCCCACTTCAACGGTCCTTGCACAGTATTGTGTTACAAGGCTAAACCAAAACCTATAATGAAGACTGTGCTCATCTCCACACCACCACACCTCAACAGCCCAACAGCCACTTGGAGCCCACTTAGATGCGCATGCGCGATGCGCGTTCTCCTGGGGCTATATAGGAAGTAGAGGTTTGCTGGGGACAGTGCGAGGCGGGAGGGGGCGGAGCCAGTATGTGATGACTAGAAAGAAAGAAAGGAAAAGAAGAATGCAGTTACTCTCCAGAAGGAACTATGTGTGCAACATACACAAACTATTAGAAAGAGCCACGGCGAAGCCGCGGCACACTCTTTTTGAGGACACACAAAGAGAAGTCCAAGTGGTGATATTAACAGTCCATTACTTGATGGTGAATCCAATTGCAGCCTTTCGCTGACACGATGCTTCCTCTTGCGCACAGCGCACTGAAGTAAAGAGGCAGATTAAAGCTTTCGTAGCTTCTCAGTGGCAATCCGCTGGAGGCAGATAATTCCGGGCAGCCCAACAGCCACTTGGAGCCCACTTAGATGCGCACGCGCGATGCGTGTGCACCTGGGGCTATATAGGAAGTGGAGGCTTGCTGGGGCAGTGCGAGGCGGGAGGGGGCGGAGCCAGTATGTGAATGATTGATGGTGAATCCAATTGCAACGTTTCGCTGACACGATGCTTCCTCTTGCGCACGGCGCACTGAAGTAAAGAGGCAGATTAAAGCTTTCGTAGCTTCTCAGTGGCAATCCGCTGGAGGCAGACAATTCCGAGCAGCCAAACAGCCACTTGGAGCCCACTTAGATGCGCACCTAAGTGTACAGAATACAAAATTTCCCAAGGCAAGTAAAATTAGATTTAAATACTGTGCCAAGAGATGTACTGCCCATCATTTTGTTTTCTGTTCAAATGAAAAGGCCATCACATTTAAAGTATGGTGTAAAAAGAAACTTCAACATATAGCTACACAACTGCACAGCACTGATCCCACAGCACAAGAATCTGCCCCGCTATCCCAAGATGCTTCTGATACATCGAGTAGTGTCATTCAGATATATTGGGATATTGCTAATAGCATCTAAGTTCAGATCACAAACTGTTAAGCTATTCACTAATGTAATGCTGATACTCTCAGGCTGACCCTCATACAGCAGAGCTATCTCTCTAGTTGGACATGTTGTATATGCTCAGGCATTTCAGATAGAAGAGCTGTCCCCCAGCCACAACATGTATTTTACAGACTGAGGCAGCAGAGCGATGCCACGGGTTACAAAGATTTTTCTGGCTTAGGCGTCAGACTCTAGAGTGTGCCTCGCATTTCATGGATTGTTAATGCACAGGTCTGGAACAGCAGTTATCTCAGGTTACACAGTTCATGCAGTCCTCTTACAGAAACACTATCTCTAAGAGGTATTCTGATGTCACAGCTGAGTTTGCTATATTCTAGTACACTTCCATGAGAGACTCTTGCTGCAGACATTAACGTTATGACCACGTGACAACGTTCTCACAGATCAACATTCCTATAGCACCCAAGCATTCTTCCCTCTACCTGCAAGTCCTGAGGCTAGCAGTTTCCCATGAGAGGTGTGCAGAAGGAGGGCTGGCATGGCTCTCATGTGAAACTTAACAGTTTGGCAGCAATCATTGATCAACTGCTGCCAACAGCATAACTCAGGAGTGCTGAACTGCGTACACTATCACACCTACTTGTGAAGTGAAATGGCCAGTTCTGAAATACGTGTTTGACCAGTCAAATGAACCTGGAACGATATCTGTTTTAATTCTTGTATCCATGTAGTTTTGACTCATTTCCATAGCAACACTTGCCAAAGAGTTTGCAATCACACTTTCATTATGATGTAAATCACTTAGCTCCAAAATACACCCTTCTGTTTATTATTAGGGTTGAAGGGAATGTTATGAATAAAACGGTCAGTTGGACAATCCATGTATGAGTGTTTTGCAGACATTGAGAAAATACACTGCAACAGATAAATTGTTGTCCTTAGTATTAGCACATTATACCAAAAATATACAACATGGGCAGACTGAAATGGGCTCCAAGAAGAAAACAACATTTTGGATTTGTGAAACAAGTTAAGAAAATGTGAATATGTAAAAGTGTATCTCGATGTAATGTCAAGATCCATGTTCCTAGAACAAAACCCATAAAAAAATCAGACATAGCACTATGAAATTAAGATTTAATATACTACAGACATATGAGATCACAAGGACCCGGACCAAATACTGCAGGACATTGCAAAGCTGTAGGATCTGAAAAGATCCAACAAAGATAGAGATTGTATAATGGTTATTGGTTGAATGATCAAGCGTTAGATTGCTTCAGAGTATGTTTTGTGAATATATGTGTAGTTAATGGGAAACATCTGTATTTGAAGAGTTTTTAGTGAAGTTGCAGGGATATATTATTAATATTATATTTCAAGGTTAATAAAGTTAGGAAAAGATTGACAATGGGCAGTATTACATATATTAAGTTAGAATATTACTTGAATTTGAGTCTTGTGTGTGTATGAGAGTGTCATAAGTGTGGTGAGAGTGTGGTGAGATTTGGGTGTAGGCTTGTAAACAGGATTGTTTTTGAAGGTAATTGGCATTATGGCAATTTTTGCTTCAGGTGCATGAAGACAGGCAATACTTGTAGTAGTGATTTGATTACTCTTGAATATCTGGAGTTGCTTAATGTGTAAAACGATAGGAAAAATGTGTAATAAGTGATTATTTGCATATTCATATGGGCGTTGTATACACCAAATGTACAATCCCATCATTTGATCATAATGAATTCTTATTTTTCAATAAACAAATGGTTTAAAGTTCTTCACTCTAAACCATCATTTAAAATGAGATTGCAGTAAATGATGTGTTTGTATATTGAGAAACTATAGCATTCTTTGTGACTCATGCTGCCAATGGAGGGTCATTGTGGTACTTGATTTTGATAGACACATAGGTTTCTTTGAAGCTACACAGAAGGGAGGGAATGATTAGGTGTTGTGTTTCAGGGGAGTAAGTACTCAATCAAGTACTTGACAAAGTTTAATTTTGCTCTGAAGATGAGACTATTAAACCCCTTCTCTCACTAGTCCTACCTCAGGTTCTGTAGCCCACCCCTACTGGAAGCCCATGAAACTGAGGCATGCATACACATGACTTCTTGTACACTTCAATTGAACTGCAAAGAGGCATTTTTAATAATTCAGTGAATGACAGTCTTTAGAAGCACTGCTGTTCTCTCTCTCTATTGCAGGGCTCTGCAACCTTTGGCTCTCCAAATGTTTTGTACTACAACATCCATCTGCCCTAGCCAGCATAGTCAATGATAGGGATCCTGGAAATTGTAGTCTGGAACTCTGGAACATCAAGTGATCCAGAAGTTGCAGACCCCTGTTCTAGCATCATTTCCCTAAGGTGTTGAATGGCACTTTTGATGGGGCTGCAAATATAAGGTGCCATGGGAAATCGTTGTGTAAAGTTGGCCATTATTTTAAATATGAACCTTCCTTTACACTTCACTCGGCTTGGCTTCTGGATGCCTGCATACATTCATTGATTCTCTTCTGAAGAAGATCATGAAAGGACTATGCCAGAGCTTCAAATTTTGCTGTCAATAATACATAAGTGGGAGTACTCTAGCAGAAGCATTTGTCTGACTGACAATCTCTGTGTTAGGTATGGCTTTACGTCATGGGATCTGTGGCACTTAATATGCCTTTATGTACTCACTATTTCGAATAGCACCCTTATGCTTTTTGATTTATTATTGCAGGGGTGGGGGACAATTAGGGCACTTTTAAAATATTTTTGTTGACTAATATATTTCAGTGAACCAATTCCATCTTTGTACCTCAACCCTGAGTACTGCTGTGCCACAAAATCATCAGTTAGTGCACACCAGGTAACTACCATTGTACTGTAGACTCAACACACACATTTCATATAGCACTCTTTCTTCACTGTCTTGCTTCTCTGCAAAATCTATTGTACATCATTCTGAAGTGTTTTTTCATGTGTTCCCTAGTCTCTGCCAGAAGATGTCCATAGTAAGAGTTCTATTATCCTTAAGAAAGCAAACTGATTCTCAATGATTCCATGTTATCACAATTTATAAAAATGTTAGTTTTTGTAAAGCATATTTTATGTAAAATTCTTAACTTAAACCAGTGTTCCTTTTGCACAACCACATTACATAAATAATTCACAAACTGCATTTCAAGGTATACGAAAGACATAGGCCCTCATTACGACCCAGGCGGTAAGTTACCGCCTGGGCCGTGACTTTACCACCATGGCGTAAACTATGTTTACGCCATGGTGGTTGGCGGACTTACCGCCCCATTCCGACCTTGGCGGGGCGGTAAGTCCCCAATCCCCATTTACCCTTCCCCATTCCCATTTTTGCCCCATAGGGCATAATGGAAGTGGGGAAGGCGTTAATTACGCCACCGTAAATTACGGTGGTGTAATTAACTCCATGGTCCCTTAGCGCCATGGATTTTAACACCTGCTAAAAGCAGGTGTTAAGTCCGCCATGGCGCTAAGGGACCTCGTACTCAGGCGGTAAGGGTCGGCGCTGTTTACGGCGCCGTAAACCCCTTACCGCCTGAGTTGTAATGAGGGCCATAATATTCATGTAAAAACACAGTTACCCTTATATATATATATATATATATATATATATATTGAATGAGCTTATGGTCTGTGCTCTATTTTGCATGCCAGTTTAAAGGGACAATTGTATTTAAATACATCTGGAGCTGAATTCCTTTGAGGCTTTGTTCCCAAGGCAAGAAGGAGCAAATGTCAGTCTAAAAAATACAGGAAGATACAGGAAATTGGATTCTCTGTTTGAAGTGTCCACAGAGTTTTTATTACAGAGATGGATCATGAAGACGAAATGTGTTTCTCAGCCCCATGGTACATTAATTGGCAAGTTTCCAGCCAGACGTTGACCTTTAACCTATAGCTCAGCCATAAAATGTTCAATTTCAAGTGATCCCTAAGGTATTAGGCCAACCTTTTAAATTAATATTCAGTTCAGAAGAAAAATCAAAATTGCTCTGTTGGATTCGCCTGAACAAAAAAAAATCTCATTATCGTTCATAACTTGGGAATGCTTTGACAGTTTTTAAAAGTGAAACAGTTTTGGATTCAGTGAAACATTACCCATAATACAACTAAGCACAATATATTCACCGCTATGAATTAATACATTTACATTTTTTAATAACCTTTTCATATTAAATGTTGTTGGGGCATACAACACCTATAGATTTAGAAGTCCTGTGCCATTTTCCCTGAAAATTACCTTGATAATGGGGTGCATTTATAACAAACAACTATGGAGAAAAAACGAAGTTGAGTCCAAACCAAAGCCCAAAAGGTAATATGAGAAACCTGAGGTGTTTCTCCCAGGCTGTTTCCAGGGATCCCTGACTCAGGTGGCCAGGGAAGGATCCTCGATCTGGAATCCCAACCCTTGGGGTGAGCAAGCGAGGGAGGATCACCTGGGAAGGGGAACCTTGGAGATTATGGGAGGAACGCCCCTGTGCAAGACGTGGTATTCCCCCCTTTCTGACACTCCCCTACCCAACACCCCCTCAGTCATTATGGGAAACTGTCAATCAAATCCCATCAAACCCCAGTATACTTCTATAACAAGAAAGAAACACAAAAGAAAAATAAAACCACATCTGTATATTGACCCCCTTCACCCTGATAAGAACCCACAATTTTTTGATACATTCCTCCCTGACAACTACAATTCTCATAATTCCTCCCCACTGCTGTTTCCCAAAACCACTGAGACGAGGAAGAGGCAGATGAGAGTGATGGAGATTACCCATAGGGACCAATACATCATGAGTTCCTATGGACGGTCTTCATCTTGTCCCATAAACAAAGTCAGGCCGATTCAGGCAGGGGTGGGCAATTGCTCACACCTGACTCTTATTACTCGTCCCCACCAGTATAAAAGGTGGAGCACTGAGACACACACAGAGTGAGCTGGGTATGCAGAAGGGTGCAGAGAGGCCAAAGAGAGACCGGTGGAGTTGGAAGAAGCCTGAAAGGCCCAGAGGATGGAGAACTATCCAGACACCGAGGCTGAGTGTGCAAGGGAGGCTGCAGTGTGGGGTAGAAGCTGTGTATCCAGGAAACCAAACCCAGGGGCAGCTGGGGTTGCCTGGTGGCACCCACATCAGAGCTCCTCCCCTAGGTAAAACAGGGGAGCCCAGGCCTCTGGAGACAGGCGGTAAAACCGGGGCACCAGGTAAACATCCCCTTGTGCTCCTGCTGCACCTAAACCTCGACAATGCTGTTTTGGGTGCTCCTAAACCTTGAGAATGGCGTTTAGGGCGTGAGCGAAGTAGGAGCAAAATAGACATGGATGCATTATGGGACTGGTCCAAAACTATTTATTTTGAGAAACTGTCAGCTAGAGGCCTGAGCCCGGCTGAGGGAGGCCTAAAAAGGTTGAGCCCGGCTGAGGGAGCTCTGTACACTTTTGGAGCAAAAGGCCCGAGCCCAGTTTAGGAAGGGCAAAAGTGGTCCGAGCCCTGCTGAGAGAGATCTGTGAACTTTTGAGGAAAAGGCCTGAGCCTGGTTGAGACAGGCCTACTGTGAATACTGAAATAAAGTGAAAGACAAGTCCGAGAGCCGGCCCGAGGGCGACCTGTGGAAGTGTGACCTATACTTATTGATGGAGGGAGGAAAAAGGCAGACAGGCACAAAGGAGCTGCTCATCCAGAGAGGTGGCTGACCACACAAAGGAGAGCGAGAGGTCAAAGAACCAGGAGAGAGAGGCTGCAAATGAAAGCTCTTCATTTGCCAGAACGCGAGAACGCCAGGAGGCCAAGAAGGTTAGAAGAGCCAACCCAGTTGGAAAGAGACTATTGTATCCTGTGCCAAAAGGCTGACAGCTGCCCTCCCGTGTGAAAGGCAGAGTTAGGGAGACGCCAGCAGATTAAGAGAGCAACAGCCTTGAATTCAGTTGAAAAGCCACGAAAGTAGCAAGCCTCCCTTCGCAACTGGTGAGTCAAGTGAGAGGAGGAAAGCCTGGTTTGTGTCTGGGAGTACTTGCAACATTTGTGTCAGAAGCTGAAGGCTGCGCATAATGAAAAGGAAATGTGAGTGAAGATTAAACAACATATATGAAAGGAATAGATAAGGATACTGAGTAAACGAGTGGTCAGGCAAAGGATGAAAGGTCTTGTGTGAAATATTCTATGAACTTTGTGTGAAAAGGACAACTCGAGCCCGACCAAGGGAAGTCTTGACAAGGTGCTTGCAAAACCATAGAGGAAGGGAGCCCCTAGAAAGTGAGTGATGAGGAGACTGTTGGCTTGAGCCTGAGTAAGGGGATCCATTGTTGAACTATTAGTTTCGAGAAGGAGAGGTTTGAGCCCGAACAAGGGGAGCCATTGCTAAATTGTTGAGAGACATTGGGCCTCATTACGACCCTGGAGGTAATCATGCCATTTTTTGCGGCATGGCTACCCCCATTCCGGGTACTGGGTCCGGGATCCCTGAATGGGAAAATAGCGAGCCATTCCAACCTTGGAGGGCCCGGCTTTTCCCCATTCAAGGAACCCAGACCCGGTACATCCCCATTCCCATTTCAGCCCCCATAGGGCTCAATGGGAATGGGGATGATGCTAACAATGGGCACGTTAATGACAGGCCTGTTGTTAGCATCCTGGTCTGCTTGCAGGACCCGCAAAGGATGCCTGGTTTTACCAGGCGTCCTTAGCGGGTCCCATGAGCAAACCTCGTAATAAGGTGGTAGGGAGTTAACGGGGCCGGCAGCTCTACCGGCCCCCTTAACCCCCTACCACCAGGGGCATAATGAGACCCAATTGTCTGCATTACCAAGAGACTTTGAAAGACAGAACTAGTTGCCAAAGTGTTCACCAGACAGAGTGAGTCCAAGTGCCGGTGTTCCACTTGAAACCCATGTGCCATATAACGTGGGGGCAGGGGACACATAGCCATACATACACTTACCATTCTGACATTTTTCTTCCACATTTATTTTCTATTGAAAAGCACATTTACCTATACACTTTTTTGTATTAGAGTGAGGGCGGGCATTAGGTTTATTAGTTTAACTGATTATGATTTTTTGACACGACTGACCAGGCCTGTTTTTCTTTTTCTTTAGATGGCAGTATGAGCTCCCATTTTATGTTTAGGGTCAGATAGAAGTTTCTCCATCCCTTTTACCAAAAATAAAGGTTTTCCAAACTTTTCATATTATGTCATTGTCTACTTGCGATACCATGCCTTCCTCACAGTAAGGAGGCGGAAACTTTCATTGAAACATGGCAAAATACATTGGACATATCAAAATATAAGGGATGATTATTGTGAGTGTCTCTATCTGGAGATAACTAATGTTAAAAGCTGTCCAATAAAACTCTTGCATCAGTCACAAGTCTAAACACGTTACAAACAGACATTTTGGAAGGGTCTTGTCTGAACAGAGAGGTGCTGGATGGGAGTCTGCCTTTTTTGTAGCTAACGGAAATTCCCTTAAAAATACATGATACTGCAATTTTGTACAAGACAAGACCAGATTGACTGAGAGGGATTCTGAAAGCAGTGTATAGACAGAGACTAGAGATTCCCTGGTAGAGGTGGACGGCAGCTGTTGATGAACCTACCTGCCCTGTGCCCTATAAAATGAAAAAAAATATAAAAATGAGTATAACAATCCAGGTGTATTATGATATATGTTCCCAGAACTAGTTAAACACCTGATAGCAATTGAAGCAAAATTGAAATGTCTTCACGGCAATCCTTTACTCTATTCTCAGACAGTAGCCAATGTATTCCACATTTTTTAGAGGAATCATCTATGGATGAATTTCAGGTATGTCATTTCACCAAAATGCCAGGGGTAGCGGTAGTGACATCACACGGCTCTTGTGTTCTGACTTGAGTGTCGTGTAGACCGTTGAGACCTCCGTCCCCAAGTGACGCACAGGGGAACCAAAAGAACCCCGCTGTGCGACCTTTGGGGCCACAGGTGGGAGATGTTACTTCCTGGATCCACGGAACCTCTGGAACACCGATGCTGCTGCAAAAAGAACGAGGTTAAGTACCAGGCAAATACAATATAACACAAGAACCAAAGGATCTGAATAATCTTACCTATCCAGTGTTTGGAAAACCCGGGAGACCTAGGAGGGAGGTTCGAGACTCAGATGAGAGGCGGTCCCCAGAACAAGAGGGAACGCAGACAAGCGTGGACACAGGATATGCCACCTGTAGAGCTGAAGGCGTAACTTGAGTTCCCAAAAGGGCAATGGCGTAGAAGTCCAACAAAGTACCAAGGGATGATCCGAAAACAGATGAGGGTCGTGTCGAGATTCAGCAATAGGTAAACAGTTCCAAGCAAAGGTACAAAAGGGTAATCCGAGGGAGTCCAGGTGAGAGTTCCAAGATCAAGGTAAACCAACAAAGTTTATCAAACGTAGGGCCAAACAGGGTCAGAAGACAGCTGAGAAGCGATGAGTGCTCCGTGCATCAGGCTTTATATACTGTGCGCTTCTGGGTCATGTGACGCCCACCAAGATCACGTGGGAAACGCCGCTTTGAATCACATGAGCAAATGAACGATCGACACGGAGGTGTTCCGCCGCCCCTTCTGCTGTATGTTCTCCATGGCAACTGCCAATGCAGGAAGGGCTGCAATCGGGCACGTAAATTGTACCTGGTACGGAACTTTCGATCCTTTGGGGTACCCAAATCATGTGAGTCTCGAACCCTGGAGGGAGTCGTGTGGGAACCCGGAGAAGGTGTTGTGGAGATGTTAGCAGTGTTCTGGTGTGCAGAGGATCGTCTAACATAGCCCCCCCCCAATGGCCCACGACCTCGGGGGCAGGACGGGTGATCCCTATGGAACCGGGCTACCAACCGAGGAGCGTTAACATCCGAGGCGGAAACCCAAGAACGCTCCTCCGGTCCATAACCCTTCCAATCCACCAAATACTGGAGCCCACCCCTAAACCAACGGGAACCCAAAATAGCTGACAGTTCAAAAACATCAGGGGAGGCCAGGGACACAGGGGCTGCTGGGGCCCGAAGGCGGGAGGAATCAGGGCAAGGCTTGAGGAGAGAGACATGAAAAACAGGATGGATTCGCCAAGAGTTCGGGAGAACCAGACGAAAAGCCACTGGATTCACAACCTGAGAGATCACATACGGGCCAACAAAGCAAGGCAGAAGTTTCCGACAACCAACCAGGCGAAGGTGATGGGAAGACAACCACACCCTGGAACCCACCGCAAGGGGAGGAGCAGCCAAGCGCTTGCTGTCAACACGGGACTTCATAGAGGCCTTTGCTTCAGTAAGATGGACCAAAGTACGAGCATGAACAGCAGACAGATCCCTAAGACAGGCCGTGGCCGCAGGATTCAAAGAGGCAGAGGCGTCAGGGACAGGCAAGACCTTGGGGTGTTGGCCATAGAGGGCGTAGAAAGGAGAAAAACCTGTAGCAGAGTGAGCCACGTTATTGTATGCAAACTCGGCAATCCGTAAAGCACTCAACCAGGAGGACTGCTGCTGCAGGATAAGGCACCGAAGATACTGCTCCATAGATTGATTCGTCCTTTCAGTCTGCCCATCAGTCTCAGGGTGATAGGCCGAAGAATACCTGGTATCGATGCCAAGTAGCTTAGTCAAAGACCTCCAAAAACGAGAGGTGAACTGCGTCCCACGATCGGAAATAATGACAGAAGGAAGCCCAAACAACATGAACACAGATTCAAAAAACAACTTAGCCAGGACCGGGGCCGAAGGGATCCCCTTACAGGGAACAAAGCGAGCCATTTTTGTGAATGTGTCCACCACCACCCAGATGGTATCAAAACCCCGTACCTTGGGGAGATCGATCACGAAATCCATAGTCAGTGTATGCCAAGGTCTTGGGGGTACCGGTAGCGGAAGCAGCAGGCCGATTGGACGACCTCTTCGATGTTTGGCCTGAGCGCAGACAGAGCAAGAGCTGACATAGCATTCCACGTCGCGCTTCATAGAGGGCCACCAGCACCAGCGCTTTAGGAGATCCATGGTACGCTCCTGGCCGGGATGGGCATTAAAGGGGGCATCATGAGACCATTCAAGGGCCAGGTTACGGGTGTCAGGCGTGGGGAGGAACAGGCGATCATGCACGAAAGGCAAACCATCACAATATACGGGATCCCAATCCCGCAATTGATCAGAATGATTGCTCGTCCATGCTCGCACAGAATCCAACAGTGACAGAGAGGGAGTGCAGAGACAAATCACATGACTCTTACCAAGAACAGTATCGGGGAAGGTTGGCAACGCGACTCCACCCGGAGAGCGTGACAAGGCGTCCGCTTTTCCATGAGTGATTCCAGGACGATGAGTAATGTGAAAATCAAAGGCGGAAAAGAAGAGATGCCACCGGACCTGTCTGCTATTGATGCACTTTAAGGAGGCCAGATCCTGTAGATTCCGATGATCGGAGTAGACAGTGATTGGATGCTTAGCCCCCAGGAGATGATGGAGCCAGACACGAAAGGCGTCCATGACAGCCAGAAGTTCCTTCTCCGTTACAGTATAATGGGTCTCAGTATTGGAAAACTTGCGGGAGTGGTATGCCACCGGGTGCAACTTGCCTGTCGTAGGACATGTCTGAGACAACACCGCACCGAGGGCAAAAGAAGAGGCATCCGCCTCGACTATGAATGGAAGATCGGGATTGGGGTGCTGAAGAATCGGTGCGGTGGTGAAAGCGGTTTTCAAAGCCTCAAAGGATTCCTGATGTTCCTTTTGCCACTGATACGGTACTTGAGGGCTGGTCAGAGCCGTAAGTGGGGCCACAATTGTGGAAAAGGACGAAATAAAGCGCCTGTAAAAATTGGCAAAGCCCAAAAAAGCCTGCAAGGCCTTGAGTGTCTGAGGAACTGGCCAATCTAGGACTGCCTTAACCTTGGATTCGTTCATGGATAGTGCCCCAGGGGTAATGTGGAAGCCCAGAAACTCAACAGACGTTTTATGAAATTGACATTTCTCAGGTTTGGCAAATAGCGAATGTTCCCTCAGACGGGATAAGACCTCCCGAACATGCTTTACATGGTCATCAAGATTCCGTGAAAAGATCAAGATGTCGTCCAAATAAACAACCATGTATACGTCCAGAATGTCCCTGAATATGTCATTCATAAAACGCTGGAATGTTGCCGGGGCGTTGTATAGACCGAAGGGCATGACTAGATATTCATACAAGCCGTAACGGGTGCAAAAGGCAGTTTTCCACTCAACGCCCTTGCGGACGCGTACTAGATTGTATGCGCCGCGAAGATCCAGCTTGGTGAAAACGGAGGCATGGGATAAGCGGTCCAGAAGAGGAGTGATCAAAGGAATTGGATACCTATCCTTTTTCGTGATGGCGTTAAGACGCCGGTAATCCACACAGGGACGTAAGTCCCCCTCTTTCTTGGGTACAAAGAAAATGGGACTTGCAGCTGGTGAAGTAGAGGGGCGGATGTGTCCTAGTCGTAGGGCGTTCTGTACATACTGTTTCAGAGCTTGTTCTTCCGAGGGGGACAGAGAATAAATCCTGCCCGAAGGAATGGTAGAATCCGGGATTAGTTCAATCGGGCAGTCATATGGTCTGTGTGGAGGAAGCACCTCGGAAGAACCGCGATCGAAATCTGACTCGAATGCTTTGTACTCAGAGGGAATCCCGGTAACTACCCCTCCGACGGTATGGGAATTCACGACCTCTGATCCACCATCATTCAATGTGAGTTGAGCAAGAGCTCCCAAGGCCCGTGAAGGAGTATCTGTTTCTTGATGGGTTGGGAGACAAAAGTTCTGACAGATATCCGACTCAAAGAGCACCGTGCCTGTTTGCCAATTAATCAGAGGATTGTGTTCACGCAACCATGGTATTCCTAATATGATACCGAACTAAGGTGTGGTGATCAAGTCAAAACTTAGCGTCTCTGTGTGAACATCTTGTATAGTCAATAATAGAGGAGCAGTTTGGTGTCTAACGGGACCAGAGACTAGGGCAGTGCCATCTATGGCCTGAACCGGT
Source organism: Ambystoma mexicanum (assembly GCF_040938575.1). Lineage (NCBI taxonomy): Eukaryota > Metazoa > Chordata > Amphibia > Caudata > Ambystomatidae > Ambystoma > Ambystoma mexicanum. Next base: position 812,248,963 of record NC_090932.1, read on the forward strand.
TCAGGTCGGGTTTTCACCACTAAAGGTAGATTGAGAGAATGGGCTAAAGCAATGTCTATGTAGTTCCCAGTGGCACCAGAGTCAATGATGATCGTGACTGCGTGAGAGATACACGTAGAGGGACAAAGAGTGGCCTGTACAAAGATGGGCTGGACACAAGCGAAAGCAGGAATGGCACCGGGAGATGAGGACTGGAAACTCGACCTGGTCTCCGGATCTAAGGTCAAGCTGTCTGAAAAACCTGGGACTTCTTGGGACGACGAGGGCATTCCTTAACATAATTGTCCCGTGGTGCTACAATAAAAGCATGCATTATCCACCCTCCTACATTCTCTCTCGGATGTCGTGATAGGGCTACGTAAACCTCCCACTTGCATAGGTTCCTCAGTGCTGGAAGCGGGAGTACTGACAGCTGTAGGATGAGAAAAACCCAACTCAGCTCTGCGCTCTGAACGACGTGCATCTACCTGCAGGGCAAGATCCACTAGTTCCTGATACTGAGTGGGCACGGAAGGAATCACTGCTAAGGCATCTTTCATTGGATTATTCAACCCCCTATAGAATATGACCGCCCGCTTGCTTTCTGGCCATGATGTCTCGGCGACCAATTGGTTGAAGCGAGTGATGTAATCTATCAAGGTCCCTTTACCCTGGGTTAGCTCTAACAACTCCAGATCCCTAGACTGTGCCTTGTGTCGGGTGTCGAAGACTCGAGACATCTCTATAACTAACAAATCAAAATCATAAAGAACCAGGCTATTGTTCTACAGTAAAGGATTAGCCCAAGCGGCAGCCGTTCCAGCCAGGTGGGAAAGTGCAAAGGCCGCTTTAGCAGTGGAATTAGGAAAGGCCAGAGGTCTACACAGGAAGTGTAACTTGCACTGATTGATGAAGGTCCTGAACTTCTTGGGGTCGCCTTGATAACGTTCAGGAGCGGCCAAAGGAGAAGGGGTTGGGAGGACCACCGGGGTTGGAGCTGGGGTACTTGCCAACGGAGGAGGTGTGGTTGAAATGGCAGCATCCCCGAATTCAGAGTCTGCAGGAAGGGAATGCTGGACACTCTGTATGGAATCTAGCCTTTGGTGAATTACCGTGTTAGCGGCGGCCATATCTGCCCTTAATACTGTAATTGCCTGAACTAAAGCAACTATGGGTTCTTCCGTGGACACCTGCATTATCTAACACGACTATACGGCTTCTCAGTCTGTTCTGACTTGAGTGTCGTGTAGACCGTTGAAACCTCCGTCCCCAAGTGACGCACAGGGGAACCAAAAGAACCCCGCTGTGCGACCTTTGGGGCCACAGGTGGGAGATGTTACTTCCCGGATCCACGGAACCTCTGGAACACCGATGCTGCTGCAAAAAGAACGAGGTTAAGTACCAGGCAAATACAATATAACACAAGAACCAAAGGATCTGAATAATCTTACCTATCCGGTGTTTGGAAAACCCGGGAGACCTAGGAGGGAGGTTCGAGACTCAGATGAGAGGAGGTCCCCAGAACAAAAGGGAACGCAGACAAGCGTGGACACAGGATATGCCACATGTAGAGCTGAAGGCGTAACTTGAGTTCCCAAAAGGGCAATGGCGTAGAAGTCCAACAAAGTAACAAGGGATGATCCGAAAACAGATGAGGGTCGTGTCGAGATTCAGCAATAGGTAAACAGTTCCAAGCAAAGGTACAAAAGGGTAATCCGAGGGAGTCCAGGTGAGAGTTCCAAGATCAAGGTAAACCAACAGAGTTTATCAAACGTAGCGCCAAACAGGGTCAGAAGACTGCTGAGAAGCGATGAGTGCTCCGTGCATCAGAAATCTGTAACACAGGCTACAGCTAGTGTATGACCCATCTATAGATCAATGTACATAGAAGTATGTGTTATCTGTGGCGTTGCTGTATTAAACAAGCCAAATAAACACTGACCCGGGGAGGCGTGCGCTGCTGTGTAACCAGGAGAAAAATGCCGCACAAGCAAGGCCTGAAAATTAAATCATTGACCAGGATTTAGCAGCAACAAAATTCCCTGGTTATAAATGTATAGCTGATTTAGCTACCACTACAATAGAAGAAACCTAGTAGACTGGTCTGCGTGCACAGAAGGGGAGTGCATCTGAAAATGTTATCTTTGCTGGGGTATAAAACCTGGGAAAGTTTCTTTCAATATACCCAAGACCCCCCATAGTTTTTATTATCTAAGCGTAATACTGGTTTCCAGAGGATTTTAACAACAAAAACCACCATTTAATTGAATGTCATTGCTGCACACATAAATTCATAGCATCACACAGTTATTTAAAATTGAAAACACTCATGAGTTGCTTCCCACCCGGGGACTTAGAGGCAGACTTCAAGGTGCGCACTGCACACTACCCCTTTGTCAGACCCAGTGGTGCCCAATGGCTTAGCACAAAATTTGGTAGCTCCGCTGCGAGCCATGCTGTGGGCGCCACCCCCAAGCTCCTTAACAAAGCGCTGAGCATGCCGCACCCCGGGCCGGTCCGGACCACCACGTGTGCGGAATGTCCATGATGATTAGGCTGCTGCAGAGGCATGCACTACTGCAAGTTAAAGAAGGAAATACGTTTTTCAATCAAAGCTTAAATCTTTAACTTAACATAGAGAGAAGGGGTGGTGCCTAGTCCACAAATATACCAGCCACCAGTGGTCGCTGGTGAATTGTTTTTTTGGAGGGTGTAAATATTTTCCACAAGTATGTGATTGAGACTGATCAAGGCGAGGGAGCCTTAACTAACGAAAGTGGGTTGGAGTGGTCCGGGTGGATTCTTCTCCCTCCCTCCCTAGAGTAAATGTTTGAATAATGGGTTAAAATGGTGCATTAAAAAGCACACTTTCTGTGAAAATTTGGGTAAAAGGCCAACAATTGGTTTTGTAGGGTGTAGGGTAAATCATGAAAAACAGTAGAATAGATGCAAGTCGCCAAAAGTGCACAGGACATTTCCCAATGCATTGTCATGCCGGTCCCTGCAATATATGCCAATAAAAAAAAAACATTTCTATGCTGGCTGTGCCCGTGCATTTCCATGCCGGCCCCACCAATGTATGCTAGTATTCTCATATAAAACCAGTACGCTTTAAGACGTTTTTCTATAGTATCATTACTGGCACCAGAAACAAAACTGGCTATGCCAATATATGCCAGTACTCCTATGTAATTCTCCTTCTTTCATGCTGCCTGCAAGAGGGCTGGAGCCCTCTCCCCACAGAGACAGCGTGCTACAGCGACAGAGATGATTCCATCTACAGCCGAATGCAAAGAAAGGCTGGGATAGTCTCTTCACTGACATTCGACCAGGTAGTCTTATAAGCCTCCCTCACCTCGGCAACATCAATCAGCTGTGCAATACAAAGGAAAACTTTCTTCTTCCCCTGTCCTCCGCTCCAAAGGAAGCCCCAACGAATACACAACACTGTGTATTTTATTAAAATCAAACAAGCTCAGCTACTTCAAGATGGTCGCCCGATTCGTAGCACCTCTGCAGTTACAGATCACCCCCTTTGGCGCTTCCTGATTGGGCCACTACCTCGCCAAATTCCATTCGCTAAGCCGGCAGGCTGAAGCCAGCACACCGCAGCCGAAGGGCCGTGGCAAAAGGGCCTGTCTGCGCCTATCCGCGGCTGTCCATGTCGTCGGCCAGACAGACTACTGAATTCACCCGTGATTCTCCCAATCGTGAGTAGACTACGATTTCTTAGTTTCCTCAGGTCCTTCCCCCCACATCATTACTTTTTAGCACCCATTTGGCAACATTGCACATGCCTTAGAATGCAGCCAGCATATTAGCAGTCCAGCGGCCGGATGAGCCCCGTAATGGATTGCTCTGGACTACTAATACATTATGCCTCGTACCTGCTTGGTACTGCCTCTCCTGTCCTGCACCTCATGAAGCAGCTCCTAACATGCCTTCCACGGTACGCAGCAAAATACTTTGCTTTGTCTGTATAATACCTGCCACAGCCGTGTTATAAGCATTTGCCAATTGTTACTTTACCAACCGTACCCAGCACCAATCTTTAGCCTATTATGTGTGCCACCTTGCTAGCTGCCTTTCTCACTGTTACTTTGCCAATGGTACCGTGCACCAATTTCTAGCCTGTTGTTTGTGCCATATTGCTAACTGCATTTCGCACTGTTACTGTGCCAACTGTACCCCGCACCACCATTTAGCCAAATGACGCGTTCCTCCACTACCTATCCAGCTCCTATTACTGTATGCCTCTATTAAGAACTCTGTACCTCTTTAGTGCTATACAGGGATATGTAATGATTTTGTCCCTATACTTATAGTGTCTCACGCCAGCAGACCTCGAAACTTATAGGGACATTTTAATAATTGTTCCATAGGACAGCACGTTTAGGGCCCCAACAGTGGACTACTCCTATTACATACTATTCACCAGCAATTAGCATAATAGACATCTAGCCTAGTGGTCAAAATGAACAAACCAGCCCGCACACATGCAACAGTGCATAGTATGGCCATAACAGCATGACCTAAACTCTCAAACATCCCACCAACACACTTCCTCCCATTGTTTTTCACCCAGCCCAACTTGCCAGACAACCCCTCCAGAACATCCACACCATCTAAATGCCCCAGATCGACTGACACTAGAAATAAACTCTTTGCCCTATGCTCCTGCTTTACGCCTTACTCCAACCCACCACAGGCATACCACTGCACGAACAAGAGAGCTGCCCTCCCAGAGACTACGAAAGTCTCATCACCACTCTCATCACCACCCTTCTTGCCCAAAGGCCTATGAACCACCACGACCACCCATGCAAATAAAGGCAAAATTAGAAATAACGTGGCACCTACCATTCTGCAATGTGCACTGATTAATGCTATATCCCTCCTAGAACATGCCACAGAAATCCATGACCTCATTACCAATCTTGACCTAGACATCCTAGCTGTCACATAGGCCTGGCTACAGGAAGCTGCTGGTCCTGCCCTCTCACTAGCCCTCACACAAGGACATTTCATCTATAGGCAAAATAGAGACTCAGCCAAAGGTGGGGGAGAAGCCCTCATAATCAAAGACTGCCTAGCGGTGAGACAAACCACTACACACCTCAGAGAGAACATCAATTCCCTTGCAATTAAGATCTCTATCTCCTCCAACACCATCTTCACCATCAACCTAGCCTACCGCCCTCAAGGCCCAATAGCAGACTTCCATGATAACCTCATCCATCTCCTAGGTGAAAACCTAAAAAACTCCACAAAAGCAGTTCTCCTTGGTGACTTCAATCTGGGACTTAATGACCAAAAAGATAGGCCTTCCAAAGCCCTAGCCCAAGCTTTACAAGAGCTCAGCTTCCACCAAAAAATCCACACGCCTACCCCCTGCAAAGGCGCACCCTTGACTGGGTAGTAGACCACAACTATGATGTAGACGTCAGTCCAACACCCCTACTCCTGGGTCTGACCATCACCTTATACACTTCCTCATTCCGACCTGCGCCACCACACCCAATAATTTCAGCTCCTTCCCACCTGTGTTAGCTAAAAGTGCACGGAACCTTACCAAAGAAAGGATCCTCCTCCACTTAGACACCCTAACGCTTAACCTCCCAGCTTCCTCAGACCCATTGGTGCTGGCAGATATCTACAACACAACATTAAAAGCAGCTGTTGACACCATTGCACCACTACATAACAAAAAGTGCAAACAATAAAACACTCCTATACATCCCTGAACAAATGGCTAGGTACCCCTCAGGAATCCATGATATCCACCTAGAAAACTTTGGTCTCTGAATATAAGAAATCCATAATTTCAACCAAATGTTCTTCCTACAATGATAGAATCTCTAATGCCACCTCCGAATCAAAAGAGCCATCTTCTCAGAACTCTCCACCCCAGCCACCAAATCTAAAGAGATCGATAAAGACAAAGCATGGCATACTAGTATACAAACAGCAAAAAGAACCACAAGCTTCAAGAACCACAAATGAGCATCACAAAAACCTCTCTAAGCATATCAGGTCAGCATCCTACCCTGACATTAAGGTCACAAAAAACTAAATAAAACCCTTCTCCTTCAGGGAAGTTACTGAGTCCGAAGTAATAGACATTGTCATCAAAATTAGGCCATCCAATTGTAAAGGTGATGCCTGCCCAGCCAAACTAGTCAAAGACTGTACTGAAACCCTAGCCCCGTTTCTGAAAACATTCATGAACGCCTCTTTCAACTCTAACACTGTCCCTGACAGCTTAAAAGAAGCGTGGGTTCCCCCACTTCTGAAAAAAACCCTCAATAGACCCAGAAATAACTAACAACTACAGGCACATCACCACCGTCCCATTTCTGCTCAAAATCCTGGACACGGTTGCATATACACAAATCCAGCAATTAATGAAAGAAAACACGATTTTAGACAAAAGGCAATCTGGATTCCGCCCAGGTCATGGGACAGAAACAGCCATACTTGATCTTAAAATAAAACTTGGCGACATCATGGACAAAGGCAAACCAGGACCTGTCGGCTGCCTTTGATCTCGTCAACCATGATATTCTTGGTAAGCAATTAAAAAATGTATCCCACTTCTCACTACAAGCAATAGATTGGATTGTGTCCTTCCTCAATGATAAACTCATGAGAGTCTTCTCAGACTCTGCCTTTGCCTCTCCAACCACTATACACTGTGGAGTCCCACAAGGATCTTGTACTGCACCCACCTTGTACAACATCATCACCCTGCCGCTCTCAAATGATCTGGATTGTCGTGACATAGCCTACATAAACTATGCCAACGACATGCAAGTCCTACTCCCCCTAAACGGCATAAATGAACAAGACTCTGTGGCCCTAACTAATAATTACACAGCTATCCAAGCATGGATGGCAGCCATTGGACTCTGGATGTCATTACAACCTTGGAGGTAGCCATGCCGCGATTTGCGGCATGGCTACCCCCATTCTGGGTACCGGGTCAGGGTTCCTGGAATGGGGAAATACCTGCCAATTCTGACCTTGGAGGGCCCGGTATTTCCCCATTCCAGGAACCCATCCCCATTCCCATTCCAGCCCCCATAGGGCTCAATGGGAATGGGGAGCATGCTATCAATGGGCCCGTTAATGACGGACCTGTTCTTAGCATGTTGGTCTGCTTGCGGGACCCACTAAGGATGCCTGGTAAAACCTTGTAATGCGGCGGTAGGGGGTTAATGGGGCTGGCAGCTCTACCGGCCCGTTAACCCCCTACCGCAAAGGTAGTAAAGTCCTCCTCTGTCTCAACGGAGACAAAACAGAGATCCTCGTGGTAGGCACCAAAGAAAGACTCAATAAACTCTCCCCTCATACAACACCTTCAACATTGACAATACCACTATCATTGCCTCATCAGCAATAAAAACTCTAGGGGTGTACTTTGACGCCTCCTTATCCATGACACACCAGGTCAGTGCCATAGCTTCCTCCTCTGCCCTCAACACAAAAGTCATCAACGCAGTCAAACCTTTCCTATCAACCAAAAATTGCCTATCAATTGCCAGAGCCACAGTCGACACTAAGCTTGATTACTGTAATGCCCTATTCCTGGGCACCTCTGACAAAAATCTTAACAAGCTACAAGTTACACAAAACCACGCTCTCCGAGCAGTATTGAGTATTCCAAAAAGGGAACACATCTCATAGGCAAGGAAAGATGCTCATTGGCTACCGGTCAAAGAACGCATTCTCTTCAAAACTATGGCCATTACACACAAATGTCTTTCACTTAACGTCCCCCCCCCACCTATCAGAAAGGATAGCCCTCATCTCCTCATCCAGACCCACAAGGTCTCACCTCACTAACCAGATCTATGTCCCTTCCTTCAAAAGATCCGAAGCAGGAGGCTCCAGTTTTCAACACTTAGCACCTAAATACTGAAATGCCCTCCCCATTGCACTCAGAAACGAAAAGTCCTACACTGTCTTCCACAAAATGCTGAAAACCAAATTGTTCAACTAATCACTTCACTTCTCTGTAACATGTGACATTCTCTCAAGCCTGTTATGATGTTCCCATGTAACCAATGAACATGCATTTAGTTAATATTGTCTGCACTGTTACCCTTCTTAAGTGATGTCTGTACCAAGCAAGTATTCTGTAACAGCACCACGATGCCCCAGGGCCGTTGTGCTCTATATACATTTAAATGAATTAAAAAAATTAAAAAAATTAAAAAATACTCCCGTTGATTTGCCCAAAGTGGCATGTCACAATAGGAAAACCTGCCCACACTGGTTCCAATGTAAGCCAGTCAAGACCCATAAGAACACTTATCTTGCTTGATTCATCATAGATGATCAGTTAATAAAAAGTCATGCGACAGTGAAGAATATACAGCCCGATATACCAAAACATCAGTTTAGCAAGGTAACATTACTTATCATGCTTGCTTTTTTAAAGATGCTGAGTAATAAATGTCATGCCACAGTAAGCAATGGCCAGGTTGACTGCACCAAAATGCCTGTCTAGCCAGGAAATGGCAGACATGAACTTGCCTTTGCCCAAAAAATACCGGTAAAACATGCAAAGTCAATAAAGGATGTGGCAAACATGTTCCAGTGATCCCCAGGCTCATAGGGCCTTAAACACCCATGCATCCCCTTTCACCCACAGGTCACTCACCCATTCATCTCCTCTCACACTCACTTACACTGGATACATCACACAGGCACACACCAAACTTCACCCAGAACATTCAAACACACACTACAACATGTATGCTCATTCCCCCATCAGTCACTCACTCACATCTTCTCTTACATGCACTCATTGCATTCTCTACACAGGCACACACCCACCCAGACCATTCAAAAACACGCCATCACATTCATAGTCATTCGCCTGCCAGTCACTCAATCATACACCTTTACTTACCTCCACCCATTGCATTTTCTACACAGGTGCAGCACCCAGCAACCCACCCGCCCACCCAGAACATTCAAAAACACACCATCACATTAATACTCATTCACGCACCAGTCACACACACATACATTATCTTACATCCACTCATTGCATTCTCTACACAGGCACACACCCATCCACTCATTGAATTCTCTGTACAGGCACACACCCACTTAGAACCTTCAAAAACACTCATCACTTCTCATTCACCCACCAGTCACTTATGCGTTCTCCCACAACCACTCGTTGCATTCTCTAGACAGGCACACACCCACCCACCCAGAACATTCAAAAACACAAATCTCATCACTTCTCATTCACCCAGCAGTCACTCACACCTTCTCTTACATCCACTCATTGCATTCTTTACACAGGAACACACCCATCGACCCAGAACATTTAAAAACACACTTAACATCACTTCTCATTCCACAAACATTCACATTGATACATCTGACACACACTTCACACATGCAAAACACACATCACACATCATATTACAATAAAAAAACCTTCTTACCTTTTTCTTGCAGCTTCGGTCTGTCCTTCCAGGCCGCCTCAGCTCCTCCGTACTGCTGACAGACAGGAACCAGGAAGCCGAGAGAGCTAACAGCAAAACCGCTTTCTGTAAAAAAAGGGGTCAAGGAATTAGTGAACTGTTCCATGATGATTATCTCTATCAGTTTTTCTAAGGATTTGTCACTAATCCACAGGGCCACAGGATTTTTAACCCGCTAACCAATTTCTACGTTTTTTTTTCTGAGGTTCAGTCTGATGGCCCTTAGTTTCTACCGATAAAAATTGCAGGTTTGCCCCACTCTTTTTAATAGCCATCTTTGATGGATCGAAAGCAGGATCCGTGTGCAAGATTAAGTAGCTGATAGGAGGTTTGTAATTCACCTTTAACTGTTTCCCTTCTCCATTTGAACTGCCGGTTTGATGTAGTTGTCTCCTCTTGCTTTCGGCTTTGCTCGAAATGTGCTTTCGTGCTCTGAATTTTATCCCTGTGGGGAAGGTAAAGGATCATCAGGTGTACGTGATTATTGTCAATTGCCTGACTCTGCCTGACCCGTGTATTTGGACATGTCAGGTAAACAGCTCTGGTGTTAGTCCGTACTTTGTAACTGTGTAAGAAAGTGTTTGTGTGGGAAAAGTGGGTTAGAGCTTCTAAATATCTTACAGGGTAGGATGGGGAAAAGGTGTTACAGGAAACGGGATGCCACATCTCAACCACTCCCCGAAGACCCCTCACCCAGGTGTTTCACCCCTACTGGTCCACCCCCAGGAACTGGATCTAATAGTGATGGCCAAGTCCTGGCCACCTGAATGACAGAATGACAGATCCCTGGGGAATAGTAGGTGAGACACCCTCAGGTTTCTCTCAACTGTCACGAGGAGTACTGAGTTGGTACACAAATATACCTTACACATTATAAACACAGAACTCCTTTTAAGGACTACCTATAGTTACCAGACATTTGATCGAAAAAAATTGGTCGACTGGACAAATGGTCGAACCAATTTGGTCGAAAACCAAATGGTCGAATTTTTTTTAATTTTTATTTTTACCCCTTTTTTTTGGGGGGGGGGGGTCCCCCAACCCCTTTTTTTTCTAAAAAACCCTTTTTTTCCCTAAACTACAACCTAAAAAATATATATATAAATAAAATAAAAAATTCGACCATTTGGTTTTCGACAAAATTACATTGACCAAATGTCCTGTCGACCAATTTTTTTCGATGAAATGTCCGGACACCACTACCTATAGATATAAATGTTATTATTTTCAAAACGAAAGTACTGGGATGAGGAAAAGGGCCGTGCTGATAAGAGATCTACATTCAGGAACAATATCCATGTCTTTGACTGTTGAGATTGAGAATTAATAAAAAAGGAAAGATATGAAGGGGGTCATTACGACCGGGGCGGTAACCATGGCGCTAGTAGCGCCATGGTTGCCACTGGTATTTTACCGATTCCGCCATAGTGAATGGCGGAATTACCGCCCATTCCAAGGTTGGTGGGGCGGTAATTCCCCATTCACCATTGGCCCTTCCCCATTCCCATTTTTGCCTCCATAGGGCTCAATGGAAATGGGAAAGGCGGTAGTTACAGTACCGCAAATTGCAGTACCGTAAATACCTCCAAGGTCCCTTTGCGGGTCCAATCCTTAACGGCTGGTAAAAAACAGCCATTAAGGTAGGGACCCGCAAAGGGACCTCGTAATTAGGCGGTAAGGGGTTAACGGCACCGCCACCGTTTACAGCGCAGTTAACCCCTTACCGCCTGGGTAATAATTAGGCCCATTATATGAATCGAGAAGTCATAATTCTCATTTGAAAAGGATGGCAGTCAAGGTGCTCCGGCTGACTTGTTACTTTTATTTAGTTTTATTTCATTTATGTTTTTAAATTAATACAAACAGAGTTGTTTTTACACTGACTGTACTTGTTGTACTTGTTTACTCTGTTGTTTTATTACTTTGTGATGCATTTCTTTTCCTTATATCCTCCACATTAGGTGTTGGTGATGGTGCCAGGCCTCATTTCTCAGACTACCAGGGCTCATTCCTGGTGTATGTTGTCAAGTCTGTTTTTTATTCCTTTTCCACACACACAAGTCTGACTTTGCAGTAAGTCTTCCAGTTTCATTTCAGTCTGCATCAGATTGGACATTACCAGCTTTTAGCTGGCACTCTCTACACTCGCAGTGGATTCTCCTTTGAGAAGGACAGCAGTCGGGTGCTCTCGCTGAGTGGTTAATTTTATTTCATTTATCTTTTTAAATTAATATGACCCAGGTTCGTCTGAGTTGTTTTTACACTGCCTGCATGTATTTTGTTTTACTTGTTTTTTCTTTTGGTGCATTATTTTGGGTTGAATTTCTAATCCTTGTATCCTCCGTGTTAGGTGCAGGTGGGGGTGCCTCGTCTCATTTCTCTGACTAGCGGGGTTTGTTTCTGGTGTGTGTTGTCTGTCTGTTGATATCATGTGTAGACACAATTGGAGTACAGGGCGTGCACGCAATGGACTCACACAGCAGACATTTGACCATTTTTTGCATAAATTAAGCCTGTCAGGGCCCATCTGGGTCTTGGACGGGCCATGAACTTTCAGTGCAGTGGAGACTACATCACAAATTAAATATTCCTGCTCCACTTGCATTTGTTTAGCTCCTTTGGCCACGGTGTTGCCACCCGCAATGCCCAATGCTCACCCATTCCAGACCTACTGTCATCATCATGTGCTGCTAATAAGGTGTGATGTTTACTCTTGATTTTTCATTCATCCTTCTCATGTGCTTTACTGCCACTCCTGCATAATATTCAAATGGAAGCACTATTACCTTGTATTAATATACCTGCCACTCAAACTTTGATCGTTATATTAGTTTATCATCCAGCTAGCCATGACACTGCTTTTTGTTTGTTTGTTTGTTTATTTGTTTGTTTTATTTGTATGGTGCACCAAACCCAAAGGTAACTGGGTGCAAGCAGTACAAGGAGGCTTTAGGCTTGAGATACATAGAGTTAAAGTCATGGTAATACAGGTACAAAGATGGAGATATTCACAGTACACAAATTATGGTTCACAAATTGCAGGTAAGCATTGACATATATACAATTACATTACAGATATATATAATTACATTGCGGAGCAATATGGGAGGTGGTTTCATTTGCAGGATTTTATGATCACAGATATTCGGCTTAGTATGTTGTTTACCATTGGGTCCTAGGGTGGGCATCATTGCTTCTGATCCATTTCTGTATGTTGCGTCTGAAGCTAGGGTAGGTTTGACCAACCCGTAGTGAGTAGGGGAGTGAGTTCCAAGTTTGGGAAACTTCTGCCACCAGATTTGGCTAGTTTGAAGCGTGGTACGCTAAGGCAGCATGAGTTGGAAGACCTAGTCAGGTGAGTGGTTGTAACTCTTGACTATCCGATCTGTGAGGTACCGTGGTGCAGCATTATTGAGGCATTTGTAGGTCAGGGAGGTTGTTTTTAGCAGGATTCTGTCCTTGATTGTCAGCCAGTGGTTTTGTCTTCTAATCACAGATATGTTTGCTCTTCATTGCTGGATCTCGCTGCTGATATTAAGACTCAGGATTCAGACTTGATTATTTGTGGCAATTTCAACTTACACTCTATGGGCCTCATTACGAGTTTGAAGGTAGCCATGGTGCTATTAGCGCCATGGCTGCCTCCAAACTCGGGTCCGGGTCTGGGTTCCTTGAATGAGGAATTACCGGGTCATTCCAACCTTGGAGGACCCGGTAATTCCTCATTCAAAAAAACAATCTCCATTCGAGCCCCCATAGGGCTCAATGGGACTGGGGAGGGAGCTAATATTAGCTGGGACCTGCAAAGGACGTCTGGTCCGTCCCGCAAGGGAACCTCGTAATAGGGCGGAATGGGTTTACCGGCACCATTACCGGCACCGTTAAACCCATTCCGCCCACCTCGTAATGAGGCCCTATAAAAGCTTAACCTGCATTGACTGACAGCTTTTTACAATCTATGAATGACCTTGACCGTTTGCAACATATTAACGGTCCAACAGTCCAACCAATGAAAGGAAATGGTACTCTGATTATTTACACTAAGCTAGAATTTTCTTTCGCAGCATGTCAAGAACTGAGGCAAACATTCTTATTTTATTAGTCAAATTAAACATGCTCTCAATCATCCGAAAGGAATGTTTAAAAGTATTCATTCTCTTTCAGCCAGATCTTCTTCTTCTAATCCAGTTCCATATTCACAAATTCTGTTTTTTTATAATATTTTTATATTGACAAAATTTACCTAATTCGTTTAAAAATCTCATCTTCTTCTTCTAGTACTCTTATATACAATTCAGCCTTACAAAATGTTTCTATCAGTCAAATTTCCTGGTACATATTTTCACCTGTTGGTTCTGATGACATTATTCAGGCTAAAACCAAACATAAACCTATTTCCCCTCTTGATTCTATTCTCCTTTCAGTTTTGAAATTAATCATATCTGATATTGCTCCTTTTTTTACATCGGCTCTAAATCACTCATTCACTTCTAGTTCTAGCCATTATACTCTTAAATATGCTCTGGTTATTCCATTTCTTAAAAAGGCTTCTCTAGACCCTTTGCTTCCTTCTAACTATCGCAAGGTTTATTTGCTTTCTTTTCTGATTAAACCTTTGGAATCTTTAGTCACTGCTATGCTTAGCTCTTTTCTCAAACACTTTTTTCTTTGATCCTTTTCAGTCAGGCTTCAGACCGGGCCATGGCACAGAGTCAGTCTTGGGGTCTGTAGTTGATGATCTTTCGAGACTTTCTGATCTTGGTGGCACTGGCACTCTGATTTTATTAGACCTACCAGCTGCCTTTGACACTCAATCTTGCTACGTAGATTACCCATAGCAGACATTTCCGCATTTCCGGCTCGGCGTTGGCCTGGTTCAGCTCCTTTCATTTTCAAACTCTTTCTTTGCCTACTTACACTTCGTCACCCCATTCTGTCACATGTGGTATCCCCCAGAGATCCAGTGTTTCACCTATTCTTTTTATTGTATATGTCCAGCCACTCACAAAACGTATTCAGTCTTTTGGCTTTCGCTGCTTTAAGTATGCTGACAATACACAGATTGCGGGCCCCCTTAACCTCCACAAACCCTCAGTGGCTGATAAACTTAACAAATGTTTGAAATCTGTTGTGGACTGGATGTCACAGAACTGGCTTAAGCTTAATGGCTATAATACAGAGGTGTTGATTATTATCTCTTTATCGGCCATCTCCCTCTGGATGCCTGATTTCTGGCCTACATCTTAGGGCCCTTTTCCACAATCAGTATCGGTGATCAAAAACCTTGGAGTAAAAATATTTTCCTACCTCTCTATGGAAGCGCAAGTCAGCTCGGTGTGTCAGCAGGGTCATTTTAAATGCAAAGCTTTCTGCAAAGTTCTTCCCTTTCTGTCTTTCTTTCTTTCTTTCTTTCTCTCTGTGTGCTCCGGTTGTGGCTTCTTTGACTCTGAGCATGTTGGATTACTGCAATACACTATTCCTACCCAACCTGCCTACTTGTTAGGCAGGCTGCAGGTTTTACACCATTCAGCCACTTGTGGTGTTCCTGGCTTGTCAGTTCATGATCATATTTCTCCAACTTTAAGGAGCATTCATTGGCTTCCAGTGGCACATCCTATTGAATTCAAATATGTGCATTTAGTTCACCGAGCCTTCTATGGCCTGGGTGCTGATTATTTACAACAACTATTTGGCCCATATGTCCCCTCTCGGCTACTGCGATTAGCGTTTGATTTCCTGATCCAAATTCTCAGAATGTATCAATTGAGAGTTGGAAAAATCCAGTAGGTACAAGTATGTTAAGAGCAAGTACAACGACGGCTGCAAATTGAAAGATCAAGTGGCTACACACAGTTAGATGCGTAAGCAGCACTGGAGGTTGTAGAGTGTCAAGTCCAACTGTTACTTATAGGTACAGTACATGAACATTGCTGGCTACAAGGAGTCAACCCAGTGGTTACAGGTGGGTTAGGTGGAATAGCATCACAACCAACACCCAGCTGCATAATGTCACGTCCAATAGTTACATATCATTTGAGAGCAAGTGCGACGCCAGTTACAAAGTGTTGCATATGATCTTACGAATGAGGCGGATTTAAAGGCCTCATAAGGCTAGGTCACAGTAGGTGTTTGCAGGCAGGTGTAATCAAATGTCACTTTGGGATGGGAAGCTCAGTTAAGTAGAAGCAATCAGGGATATTTGACAATGCAGACAGGTACAAATCAGATGCAGCCCATGGGATGGGTAGGTGGCAATAAGTATTTGCAATGCCATACATAGTATTCAAGAAGCACGGTCCGCAGGTGGTATGGCGTCGAGTTGTGTAGTTACAGTGGAGTGAGTGGTTATGGTCAGCGTAGGGCTAGGTACAGAATAGGGCTAGGGAAATTGGTATACACAGTATCATGAAAATGTGGTCAGATAACATCAATATTTAACTTAATACAGGGGCTGTATCATGTGTAAAAGAGAAAAAGGAGGTGGGATATGTATAGGTGGTGGGGCAAGGTCTATTCAAGCAGTTTGCATCAAGGCGGCAGTAATAGATGATCGAGTGGCCTTAAGGGTGGCAGCGGGGACAGGAATGAAATACGTTTTGAGACAGGTGCATGAGGAAGTGTCAGGGGTTATAAAAATCACATTGTAACTTTGGCAATAGTACAGATGCAAGGCTCAGTAGTAATGGTGATGAAAGAAGGTACAGTTTGGAGGAAGTTCTGGCGAAGCGTTCAATAGCGGGCAGTGTTACATGGTAGCGTGATGTTGTCAGGGAATGATGATAAACACTCGGAGGAGTCTGCCTGATGGGCACAGGTCTTACCTCTAGCAGATCTGTCTCCGGATTCCAGGGAAGACAGGGAAAGACAGGATGCGTGGCATTAGAACAGGGCCTTGTAACGGGACCGGCTTCGGCTCCTAGATTGATTTTGATCCTTTTAATATTCATTATTTTTTCTTTTATTTTTTCTGGAGATTGCACAACAGCATCCTGAGGCACTGTCTGTTAGGTGTGTAGCTATAGAACCTGGAACCTTAGGGTGATTGTGGAGTGTGTTGAGGTTCCAGGGTGAGCAGTTGGCTGGAGATGGTGAGCTGGGAGGTCTCTGTTAATACCTTCTTGTCAAATATATTGATTTGACACTTGTCCATGAGGCCCGGAAGATGTAGAGTGAGAAGAGCAACCAGCTTCACCCAAGAAGTGCTGCTGCAGGACATCACATCTTCAAAGTGTGGGCTGTACTTTAAGGTGGCTAAAGACACGCCAATGCCTGACTTCGAGAAGGGACAGTGCACATTTTGTGGAGAGGTCCAAAGGAAAGCATTTTACACAGTTCCTGCACAGAGCCTGGGGACCATGATTTTTGTCAAACACCGGATCCGTTAGCACTGGCAGCAAGCGGATGAATGTTTCAAGATCATGTTCCAGCAACAGGCGATCCAGCTTGGATACAATGCCCTCTAAAGCACAGGTGAACCTCCAATGCTAGGAGGAAATTACCACAGCTGTGTCATCTGCTGGACCTCTCGCATCAACTTCATCTGGCGCCAATGATGGGCGTGTCACGTCTGCCACCCCAGATTTGGACTGTCCATGCCAATATATCTAAATGCAATAACTTTTGAGGCAATTGCGGATGACTGGGTGTAGCATGGGAGAAAAATGTGCAGGTTTGTTTTTATCTGACTGATAATTAAAAAAAAACATATGAACCTCTCATATCCCCTCCATAAATCCACATGGTTCTTTTCAGAACCACCATGAAAGCTCAAAAAAAGATCTATGCTGAGGGAGAAGTGTGTTTAATTTTAAGCACCACAGAAACAGGCTAACCCTGCCAATAACTGTCCACTGCCCAAGTTAAAAGCCCAAATGAAGCAAGTAACGCAGGCAGCGGTATCGTTACAAGCAGTCTCATCTTGCCACCTAGGATTACGTTGCAAAATCATAAATTTTAATTAAACACCCCGAGAACCATACAGGTGCTAAGGTTGGTTAATTGGAAAACAGATTTCTTTTGCACATCACTTCAGTGCCACACCCTACTTCATCAAATCCATTTTCTCTGTTGATGACCGTAACATCATCAAAAGGAAAACAGACTTTGTAATGCCGCACCACAAGGTCATATCTTATTTTTTCAATTGAATACCATTAGAACCATGAACTTGCTAAGAGTATTTAATTTTATAATTCAGCACCATGCCCTATCAACTGAGGTCGATTTTCTCTGTGAATAACCATTTATCATCAACAGAGATATGGATTTTGAAAAGTACGGCACGGCACAATTCCAAACAAGGAATTTATTTATTTTAATTGAACACCCTTAGCCTTCATTTTCTCTGTTAATGACCGTGACATCATCATCAAAGAAACTGACTTCAGAAAGTATTGCACAGCACAACACAACACCACAAGGTAATATTTGTGTTTGATAATTAAACACCCTTAGGACCATGCATGTGCCAATTGTTATGGGCACAAGTCCCCCAAGCTTCGCTACTCTTGATTCGCCTCAATAACAACCATGAATATGTATTCATTTTATTGACAAAACAATCAAAGCATTTGAACTGAACAATATAAAACTTTAAAGTAATAAACACATTAAAAACAACTTAAGGAACCAATAAAACACAATGTACAAGCAATTAATGAAAAAACATGTATGTTATTCACCAAACAACATATATATATATAAAGGGAAACTGCACATTTAAAGGATCCCCAGTTGAAAGTGGTGCTATATAAAGTGCAATAGTAAAGATCCATGGATGGCTAGTACAACATGCAATCAGAACTGATTGCACATCTGTCTAGTCATGCTCAAAACAAGCCACCTAATAATATTCAATCCAATGGCTACTATTGATAGCTCTAGAGGTAAGCTTATCATAGTACTCGTAATGTTAGCTCTAGAAGTAGGTCCACACATTCCACAGGTGGAACACTGTTATAAATATGTACTCTAGTGGTGGGATACCAGTTTTGACGACAAGCTGAAACAACCTCTACCTCAGGGCCAAATGTCAAGAGCTATAACAAAATGAAAAGACACTTGATTATCTCTAGTGAATAACATATCCAAATTGTGGTTGAAATAAGGAGAATCAATAATTTAACTAGAATGAGTTAATACATGTACAGCACCCTTCCTAAAAGTCTGTAGCTATACTTCATCTTCATGTTTGGGTTAACTGTACAATCCAACTGAGAAAGGGACTAATTACCTTCAAGAATTTGAAAAATCTGAAAGGGAGGGAAATCTCTACAACGGTACAAGTTTCATTTACCTGACAGTGGACTACAATGGTGTCACTAGGAGGATTATCATACTTCCCAAACACCCAAAATACAGCAACCCTGTTGCAGTGATCTGCAACAATAAGACAACAACATTTCAGCAACAAGTATTTTGTGCAGAGACAATATAAAAAATGTTCTAAATTCTACTCTTCATCTCATACATAATAAATTACCTTTTAAATTTGAATTGTTAGCAAACAGCAATTGTGTGTTGTTCGGTCAGCTTATTAGGCAAAAGGCAGTGATAGACCATATTTTAAACCATATTTTAAACTCTAGTGAGAAACAACTATGCTGAACGTCTATGAGGTGACACATACCATGTTTGTAATAGTAAACACAAGAACAGACTTGCTAACCGCTCTGGAAGGTAGAGGCACGCCAAATGGAGCGGCCATCATAACATCATCATCAGATAAATAGACTGCTGAAAATACGGCAGAGCACAATGCCACACTGTAAGGTCATTTTCTTTTCTTTTATGAAACACCTTCTACACCAGCGGTATTCAAACTCTAGGCCCGCCCCCACAGGGTTAAGCAGCTTCATCCCCAGGGGGCCGTGAGAGCCCAGCATGAAATATAAAAAAAAATACTAAAAAAAGGATTTCTTTTTAGATTGGAAGAAATGGGCAGGGGCGGCTCACATGGTCGGGCTGCTGAAGCATGCTTGGAATGTGGGCTGTATTCTCTGATTGGAGTAAGTCTACACCTTGCAGAGAATACAGCACACATTCCAAGCATCCTGATTAGATAGAGCTCTCCTTGCACGAACGTAATGAAATGCAGTGGCTATACCACTGCCCAATCCTTCTGAACTCTTCATCATATAGATATAAACATAGCAACGTTAACTCAACTCCATCAACTCCTGATATACAGATGTACACTCTGAATCGAGAAACACACTTCTTGAACCAATACACAAACATCTTTTACTTTCTGAAAATATACCTCACGTTTTACATTGTATACTTTTTGTTATTTATGTCTTTCGAATCGAGAAATCATGTGAAACAGTGCATATTCATTTCAGTGCCCAATGCCACTTTCCCAAAATGAACAACACTACTCTACCTCCATTATGCCCCTCACTCCCACCCTTCAAACAAATCAAACATTAAACAATCCTAAAAACAACTTTTCAAACCTCTGTACCAATCACAGCTTCAAGAACCTCTCCATACAGAACACTCGATCGAGAAGCACATTGTTTGAATTGTATACACTTTGTTAGTTACATCTAACAAATGGAGAAATCATGCAAAATAGTGCTGATTTATCCATGTGCCCACGGCTTCTTCCTAAAATGGACAACACTTATCTACTTCCTTTATACCCCTCACATCCTCCTTTCAAACAAATGAAACATTACACAAACCTAAAATCAACTTGTACAACATGTATACAAATCTCAACCTCAAGAACTGTTTTCTTCAGATTATCTGAAAACCTCACCCAATCGAAACAAAATACAATTTAAAGAAGCCCCGTGCCATTCATGTATCACAGTGGCACACTTTATATTTACATAGCAAAGTTAAATTAAACAGTTCTCGATCTCAACAAACAAATGCAAAATGGTGCATCACCTTAATAAACCCCCTACACAATGTTTAAATAATTTACAAAGCATTTCTATTTATATATATATTATTGTTCTAATCCTATATTAACTTGACATATTGACTGTCCCCTCACTAGCAACTACACTGATTACCATCTCTCAATGGCTCATAGTTTAGAAGTATTTACTCTTTATTGTCCCTGTTCACGTCTATTCTTGATCTTGGCAAAATGCTCAGAGAAAAAAAAACTACACTATACAGAAGCCCCAAATCCTCACCAGTCACCCTTCCTCACCCAGCTCATGTGCTCCATGCCCTCAAAATTGCCCTATTTACACACTTTATATGATTTTATGGCACTTTTCAATGTCCATTTGGAACCTTCTTCTCGAATCGCATAATGGCTGCCTTTCAGAACTGAAAAGGCTTAGTAGCACCAATGCACAACGGGAGATATAACTAACTTTCTTGCTAGAGGGGCACCCCTCTCTATGACAAATACAAATACAAAAAAAAAAAAAAACATTGGACGGATTTGTGACAAAGCAAGAAAGCAAGAAAGGTTTTCCTTCAAGCACTTTGTGCCTGACTAGTACCTTATTTAGCTCAAAATCGTATAGTGGCTTGGGCAAAAAATTATATTTTCCCTATGGAAAAGTGAAAAACTAACCCTTTTTTCACCCTTTATATCTATTGAACCCTAACTTGCCTATGCACAAAGCTTTCCATTCTGGGAAGGGGGACAGGGCCTAATATTGGAATGTCAAACGCCATGCTTTGAGATTGGGAGGATAGCTCAGGGGCAGGGTGCTCGCCTTGGAAGCAAGACGAAACAGATCAACACAACGGTTTGATCCCTGGGTCCGCGCTTAGAAACCTCTGGGTATAAATAACCTATCATATTATATCATGCTGATCCGCACTATTGCTCAAACGTTATTAACCATAGAATCTTTGCTTTTCCTATGTGTGATACATTTCACCATAATTATAGGGCAGCTATCACTACCTTATAATACATAGTCAAGCAGCAATAACTTGAATGTTCAGTGTATATTTTTTCTACAAGAGTTATTCAGGATTGATTTTATGAAAATGTGTATTTGTGAGCATTGTTACTTAGTGAGAAAAAAGCAGGCAGGTTATGTTTTCTTTTCAGTGGGCAAGTGGCCTGTGCTTAATATTAAAGAATATTATGGGTGATTACCCCAGCATAAAGAAAGGGGACTACCTTTAGTTTTGATTTACTATTTAAATAAATCTGACTATTCAAATGAAAAAATATCCTGGTTCTTGTCCTAGAATTGTGGGGTGAGATTGTCTTGGTAGGGGGTGTTTAATCAGGGGGTACATCACTACATAAAAACTTAGGTTGGATAAAAATGTCTGACATGTCTCAATGCACCCAGGTTTACTATACAACCTACAAACTATGTTCTCTCTCTCATCACCTTGATTCTGGTCCAAGCTCCTCTTATCGATCTAATCAATGGGATCTAAAATGCATGAAGAATCTTTGCATGTATCGATATGTATATTTTCTGAGGTATAGTTGGAGTACTTTCGATTTGGCAACTTTCTCAATTTATTCCTGGCTAAGATGTTTCTCTTCCATATCTTGTAATCAGCCTGCCAATACCACAAACCAGCATTCAATTTCAGGTAATTATTTAATGTGGCCATTGAGAGGAACCAATCAGAGTAATATTTAATTCATGAAAGGAAGAACAAGGCCCCCTCTTCAAATCGCTCTAAAGCATTGCAGACTCCCGCTGTCAGGGCCTGATTGATGATAAACATGAAATTGTTTTGTTAGGTCATTATGATTTCATAAACATATTAACTTTTCTAAATGTTGCCAGTATTAACAGCAACGAAAAGCCCTGTGTCACACAAGTTGTTTGAGGCTTGGTATCCATACTCTTCCCTTTAACATTGGCAGTACTGCATCTAGCTGGTTTGAAATGCATTTCAGAACATACAACAGGGTAGGTGTCACCTTCTATTTGCATACCTTAATTATAGGTATAAGAAGAAAAATAATGTGCTCCCTGTCAAAGCCCATTATTCACACTTCCCAGACAAAGTTATATTATTTACTTTGTTTTGGCCCCAGAAATATATGGGATTACTGGAACACTTTCACACTTATTAAACCAAGTTTACAATTAAAACTTCACTTTATTCATCTTCTCCCAGAGGCCATAATTTTACTTGAGCTGGTTAATGGAGCAATACCCATTTTTGGAGGAACAGTATTAATAAGTTGAAAAAAATATGGTCACATCTGTCATGTAAACATTAAAAATTAAGTGTTCTAACAGACATCCCTGAGTAAGACTTGTCTTATCTTCGATATGTTATGTTATGTTAATTTGCATTTATATAGCGCCTTTTGTACAATTGGTATGATCTCAAGGCGCTGGTAGGTTGAACACCCTCAGGAACCCGTAGTTCAAGTCAGTAGAGAGAGAGAGAGAGAGAAGGAGTCATAAGGTGCGTGTGTGCACCAGATATGTGTGCAGCAGGTGTGGCACTCTTATGATAGCTGCTTCTTAGCGGTAGGTGTGGTGGTTGGGAGATCAGGCGTATGTGTTCATTCTGGCAGGGTGATACCAGACTGATTCTGGCTGCGTTTGGCCTGAGGAGAATTCCTAGGCTTGCGGGTGTGCAGCCAGCTGTGTTTAGTTAAGATTGTTCGGAGTATGTGGCAGGTGTTGGTATGAGAACAGCTATACCGAATGTGTCATAGTATTGCTGTGTTCTAGTTGAGTGATGGTGTATAGAAGAGAGTAAGCGTGGTGATGTGATAAGGTGGTTTTCAGTATGTGCTTGAGATCAAGCGCCTTCATGCTCCATGCATTCCATGCACTCTAACTATTCCATGCTCTTCAACTGTTGCATGCACTCCAACCATTCTTGCACAATGTCCATTCCATGACCTCTATCTGTTCAATGCATTCCATCCGTCGCATGTACTCGCTCAGTTCTATGCACTCCATCTGTTCAATCAGTTCCATTCATTCCTTCTGATCCATGCATTTCGTTCGATCCATGCCTTCTGTCCATTTGACCCTCTTCATCTGTTCCACTCACTTCTTCCGTTCCACCCACTTCATCCATTCCACCCACTTCATCCGTTCTGCACACTTCATCCTTTACCACATCCTTTTCGCACACTTCATCCTTTCCGCACCCTCCATCCTTTCCGCACACTCCATCCTTTCTGCACACTTCATCCATTCTGCACACTTCATCCTTTCCGCACACTTCATCCTTTTCACACACTCTTCATCCGCTCCACAATCTTCATCCACTCCACACTCTTCATCCGCTCCACACTCCTCCTTCCCAAAAATGCCATCCAAGCTTGATCTTATTTTCATTAGTGCATTACTATAGATGGGAATTAGGGTTTCAATATGCCGGTGTCTAATCCACAGGCATTAATGTTTTGCCACAATATTTCCCTATTTTCATGATTAAAAGACCCCCCAAAAACAAACACAATCAGCAAATATTGGGTTGTCCATTTGATAGTGCCTGCTTTTTAAATAAATGCCCCACTGTTCCATTTTCCATTGTACTAGTTACATTTCTGGAGCACATTTGGAATTGAAGCAGCATATCTGTTCTAAGCATATGTACATGATTTTACTGCATATATATATATATATATATATATATATATATATATATATATATATATATATATATATATATATATATATATATCTAGTTGGTATGAATGTTTAGTGCTTAATTACATCTTTGTAACCTAGTAAAGAAGGTGTTTTATTTTGTAGAATAGCTATTAGTCTGAAGTCCATTAAGCAGTATGTCCAAACACGGAAATGATCAAGATGGTTGTCCAATAGGCTGATAATTTTAAAGTTTTAATAATGCCTACCAAGGTCAATCCACAATATTATAGACAATTGGGCGCCCCCAGAGGTATTAACATTCTAGAAAAACAAAGATCCCTCTATGTCTTCGCCACACTATTATTTATCATGTGCATTTTAATTTAGAATGTGTGAAGACAAGATTAGTAAAAAAGCTCTTCCTATAATTAAGTATTTTAATCAAAACATGAAAATAAATCTAGATATTTCACCCCACTTTTCAAACCTGGAATATATCTAATCTAGTGCAGTTAAAGCAATACAATGACAACAACATAAACCAATCAAACCCAATGAATGCATTACACATATCAACACATGTTTGACTTTTATAATTTATACATGTATACATTTATAATTTCACTGGATTTTTTCACTGGAATTTCATTGGATGAAGGTGCAGCTCAATCCGCATGTGACCTAGTAGGAACATGCATGAAATATTCATAAATTGTATCCGATTCTTCAGTATAGACTGAATCAAATCGTGCAGCAATCTTTCTAGATTGACCATGCATGCCATTCGCTACACATGAGTTGGGGCTGACAGGCATGGCTAGGCCAGAAGAGGGAAGTAGCAAGCGTAACATGTAAGTGTATATGTGAGAGTTTGTGTCTGTTTGTTTGTGTGTCTGCGTTGGGGTGAGGAAGGGAGGGCATGTGGGAGCAGGTAGATGTGAGTGTATGTGTGTACTTGTGTGTGTGTCTCACGGTGTCTGTATGGTGGGTTGAGAGGGAGAGGGATTGTTTTGAGTGGGAAAGGGAGGTGGCTGGGCAGCAAAGGGAGATTAGGAGTGAAACCCTACAATTTTGAGGAAATACTGCTACCTCAATCCTAACACCCAGGGTGTGGGTGAGTCTGAGGGTCAAAGCGCAGGTGGTTGATGACCTTACAGGGGGTTTGATGGAGTGAAACCCCTCCAAAGGTGTGATAATCCCAGAATTGGAGGCCACACTAAACTGTCCGAAAAGAAATTACTCTTCTTTGCATTCATCCTTCAATATTCAGGATTTTTGCATTGAACCAATTCCTCTTTGTAAGTCAGAGTTAGACGTCACAGCAAATACTGTTATGCTGGTAAAAGGAATAGCTAGCGACCATGTTGGAGGACAATTGACAAGAATTGATCTTCTAGTTAAAGTACTGCTTTTCCTTTAAAGGGAAAAGAAAAAGGCGGGAATGATTATTCATCAGAGCCAAATCTATGAGCAATGAGTTGAAGCTGTGCTTTCTGAATTTTGCCGAAACCGGTGCGGCACGGACTGACATAGCACATATGTGATGTTCATTGAAAGATGTAAAATAGCCAATCTCCAATCTATAATGTTATAATGAAACTCAAGAGAGATGACTCAGCACAATTTGTGTCTGCAAACTTAGCAGTCCTATCTATAATATCTAAGCTGTAAGTGCAGCTTGCAAGGCACCACCCTATGAATACATGTGCATATCATGTATTGCAATTCAATGTATAGAAGAAAGAAATGCAAACGAATGCAAAACAATCTGCAAAAAGTTTTTTTTTTTTTTTTACAGTTTACACAATTTAATCAGAAACTGAAAACACATCCTTAAGAGGTAAACACTAGAAATATAGTATCCATATAGTAATTGTGTAGCCATATTAAAAGACTATTCATTAAACAGGAGTGTACTCTTTATTGAGTCCATGTATGTGACATTTTGTCTTGCAGATTAAACAATGCTCCAAAGTGAAAAGACCATCGCCCTTCAATGTTAAAATGGTGCACCTGATGTCACATTCTCAATGTTTTAGGGACAGAAAGTGCAGGACCATCTGGTTCGATACTGCTACCATGTTCAGTGAGGAGGCAAACAGTTGTGCTATTCATTGGCATACCGTTGTACTTCTTATTACATGGACCCACAAAAAGTGAATAGTTATTGTGGTTTACAGTTTGTAATGTTCTTTTCTAAACATAGTTTGGCAACCCAAGGTCATTGGTTTTACTGCTTTTGGTAAATGTGCACTTAACAATGTTTCCACAGGAATGGTGCCCTGTGCCCAGTTACAATTCAATGTTCTAATAGTGGTCTTTGAGCTATATAAGTAAATTGGATGATTGATCTTAATAGATAGTCTTCTAAATTCATACTCCTTTTGAAAGTAAAAAGAGGGTGGTCAATTTTTGAAAAAGTGCCAATGTTTCTAAAATATTTGCTTCAATGTGTAAGAAACATTGGGAAAGCATAAACACAATAAGTGTAATTGTTATCTGTGCATTAAGTGTGTTTTTCCAATAAGATAGCTCTGTTTCTTGGGGGTCTAGTTGGTATGAATGTTTAGTGCTTAATTACATCTTTGTAACCTAGTAAAGAAGGTGTTTTATTTTTGTAGGTAATTGTGGTTCTCCGTAAAATCGGATTTATTGATGCTGTTATTGTAAATGCCTAAAACTGGTCATATGTTAGATTTTCCCATAGAGAGAGTGAATGAAAACTGTCATAATAAAGAAATTAATTAATTGCTGTAAACGGTTACATGCAATTATAACTGATGAAATAATAACTAAACGAAACAAGAATGCATACAAAATAACTAATTCCAAAATAATTAATTAACCTTTCATTGATTTTCGGAGGGTCCCCCCAAAAGCCACCCTTTCTTTAATAATACCTTTCACCCACCCCCAAAACCACTATTCCCTCTCATAAACCCAATTTTAGTTTTTTTAAAGATTAGTTATTTTGGTGTTAGTTGTTTTTTCATTCGTTATCTTTTCATTAGTTGTTTTGTATTCAATATAATCACTGCATACCCTGTAAACAGCCTACAAATTGTCCCTGACCATTCATCGGGTGGCTCTTTACCACCACATTAGCTCGGCCATGCTGCCCTGGTGCTCTACCTTCTTTCGATGCTGAATGGCACCAATTGCGTTTTCTTATTTGTAGGAGCCTGCCCAATGTGTAGGGCCCATTCGGAAGGTGAGGGTATTAGCTTCTCAATGAAGGTTGAACATGAGTTTGAAAAGAAATGGAATGCAGTTGAGCTTTGATAATTTTCTCATTCATGTCACGAATCAGCACCCAAATTGTTTTTACGTCAGTGTTAGCAATTAGCTGTGTTAGTAATTGCGAGTCATTTCTAAACTCTTATATTGTTTAGCCCTATGTCTATGTCCCGCCACAGTTGCTTTCTTGCCTTACCACCTTTTGAAATTCCCATACTTTTAATTTCTCAAATTTTGCCTCATTTCACTTGCCTTGTGTTATGTAAGATTTACATAGAAATGGTAAATCTTCCTGACCTGAATCAACGCCAAAACATTTTGCTTTACTGGTGGATTATTTTTCCTTAATACCTCTTTGAGTGGGAACCTTTTCCCAGTATCAGAGGTATTAAGGAAAAATCTTTTACTCTTTTTATGGGTGTCATTTGTTTGACTCTCCATAGTGTCTTTTTAAAGTTATCCTCTTTAACAACTTTTGACAATAACTGCCTGTTGTCGCTGGGTTGCCCTAGGGGCTCCCATTTCTCCGACTAACCTTGAGAGAATTTCCCAAGGGTAGAAAGGATCTATGGAACCCTTTTTATGTTGTCAGGTGAAACCAGCACACCCTACCTTATGTGGAGTGCTGAGGACATACAATGTATCCCCTTTCACACTAAAGGGGTAATTCATAGATTGTAGCGCAGAAGCAGCGCACGCGGGCATCGCAGAGAGGGAGCGTGCACCAATGTGCACTAGCTGCGTGCGTCAAAACCCATTTTCACGCACAGCGTATTCATGGATACTTACATCCATAACCAGCCATGGTGTAGAGTGGCGCAGCGACCCTGCAGCAGCGCCAGTTACACCCCAACCCCGCCCCATGCGCCAAAAACATCGCACAAATCCCCCACATGGCGCAAAGGCCAGTGGACCAGCATACAGCCCCCCAACCATGAAAACATGCTAAAAACGCCACACAGACCTTATGCACCAGCGAAATTGTATGTAAAACTCCCTGTGCACCCCTCGGAATACGTGAACCCCGCTCATGCCATCAAAATCGCGTGGAAAACTCCCTGCGCACCCCTCAGAATACACGGACCCCGCTCGCGCCAGTGAAATCGTGTGTAAAACTCCCTGTGCTGCCCTCGGAATATGCATACCCCGCTCACGCCAGCGAAATAGTGTGGAAAACTCCCCGCACACCCCTTGGAATACGCATAACCCACTCGCGCCAGAGAAATCGCATGTAAAACTCCCTGCGCACCCCTCGGAATATGTGTACCCCGCTTGCGCCAGTGAAATCGCGTGTAAAACTCCCTGTGTACCCCTCGGAATATGCGAAACCCGCTCGCGCCAGCAAAATCACATGTAAAACTCCCCGCACACCCCTCGGAATACGCAAACCCCGCTCGCGCCAGCGAAATCGCGTGCAAAACTCCCCGCGCACCCCTCGGAATATGCGTACCCCCCTCGCGCCAGGTAAATTGCATGGAAAAAGTCCCCCCTGTGGTGTAGGCTGCCTGCGGGGCATGTGGAGGGTGGATGGGCTGTCTGCGAGGCTTGGGGAGGGTGAATGGGCTGTCTGCGGGGCATGTCCAGGGGTGATGGGCTGCCTGTGGGGCATGGGGAGGGTGGATGGGCTGCCTGCGGGGCATGGGGAGGGTGAATGGGCTGTCTGCCAGGCATGTCCAAGGGTGATGGACTGCCTGCGGGGAATGGGGAGGGTGGATGGGCTGCCTGCACGGCATGGGGAGGGTGGATGGGCTGTCTGCAGGGCATGTCCATGGGTGATGGGCTGCCTGTGGGGCATGGGGAGGGTGAATGGGCTGCCTGCGGGGCATGGGGAGGGTGGATGGGCTGCCTGCAGGGCATGGAGAGGGTGGATGGGCTGTCTGCGGGGCATGTCCAGGGGTGATGGGCTGCCTGTGGGGCATGGGGAGGGAGGAAGGGCTGCCTGCGGGGCATGGGGAGTGTGGATGGGCTGTCTGTGGGGCATGTCCAGGTGTGATGGGCTGCCTGTGGGGGATGGGAAGGGTGTATGGTCTGCCTGCGGGGAATGGGGAGGGTGGATGGGCTGCCTTCAGGGCATGGGGAGGGTGGATGGGCTGCCTGCGAGGCATGGGGAGGATGGATGGGCTGTCTGCTGGGCATGTCCAGGGTTGTAGGTTGCTCCCCTCTGGTGTAGGCTGCCTGCAGGGGGTACATGTGGGTCCTCACCACATGGGTGCATGAATATGGGGGTACACAAGTGCGCTTTACATGCCAATTGGCAGTGCAGGCCCTCCCGGGTTGCCCTCACCCTTCACCATGCCCCACAGGCAGCCCAAACCACAGAAGACCACCCTACACCACTGGGCATGCCCCTCAGCCAGGCCATCACTCCTGGGCATGCTCCGCAGGCAGCCCACATGGCACCATGCACATGTAAGCCCCAACACATGTCCCCACCCCCAGTGACAGGCACCTGCCAGCAGGCCCCGACTCATGTCCCCACCCCACCCCCAGTGATGGGCACCTGCCAGCAGGCCCTGACTCATGTCCCCCACCACACCCCCAGTGATGGGCACCTGAAAGCAGGCCCCAACTCATGTCCCCCACCGCACCCCCAGTGATGGGCACCTGCCAGCAGGCCCCGACTCATGTCCCCCCACCCAACACGTCATCACAATCCCAACCCATGGCCCTTATGGCCACCCAAATCTGACCCCATGCCACCCCAGTCCAAACACCCAGGCAAGCATTCCATCCACTCCACAGTGCATTCCCCATCTCATGATAGATACCAAATAAACAGCAGCCCATGAATACATGTCCATCAGACCCACACAATGGCAACACATGACTGAGAAAACCCACATTTTGACATGCACAAAACCAATGAGAGAAGACCACATACATAAAGTAGAAAATAAAAATGTATTGAATACCAAACTGAATGAATAAAATGAAAGCACACAAGAAAACAAAAAATAGTCCGGATGTCCAAAATCAAGCAACAAAAATGAAGGCTGCAAACAATAACATCCAAAGTAAAATGGATCCAAAGTGTCAGTCAATAAAACAAATACCAAAGTTCCAAAAAAAGCAAAGCATTCCTCCATGGGTCAAAAAATAAAGTAAATCCAGGTCCATAACTATATACAAATAAATATTCAAGGGTCCATGAACCCAACAATCCAAAGGAAGCCTAACCAAAAACCTACCTAATAAATAACTATTTACAAAAAAGCAGGGCATATTCCATACGCCCCAAAGAAAAATAAAAAAGAAAGGAAACCTGCACCTACATAACTACACAACTATTTACAAAGGCAGCGAGCCAGTCCCACGTCTCATTTAGTGAAGTTCCGGGCCAGGGCATCATTGAACTCCATGTCAATGTTCCGGAGGCGGGCCTGTTCCCTGGCCTTGAGGTCTCGCAGGGATGCAGCCATGGAATCCCTCAACTCCCTGCGAGTTTCCTAGAGGCCCTCCACCTACCTCAAAGCCCGGTGCATGGAGTTCTCCGCCCTGACCATCCTGAGCCGTGCCCTCTCCGCCCACCGCCTCTTTGCATCTATTTGCTGGGCCAACTGCTGCCACATGGAAGACACTCCCAGTCCGGGTTCCTCCTGCCCCTCGGCCGATGCCTGCCCGATGATGTTGATGGCCCCGAGGCCACATGCCTTCGACATCGAGCCTACCGCTGCCCTTTCTGCTGCTTGCCGCCACCACCACGACTGCCTCCGGGTAGATGTCAACACCCGGGGCCGTCGTGCAGGTGCCCTTCTTCAATGTGCCTGCACATCGTCCGTTGCCAGGGGTCCATTTGCTGGGGTGACCACCTGTGCAGAAACTCTGACTCCCGACTGTGTGCAGGGATGGGATCTCCACCAGCCTGGATGCGTTGGTTGGGGCAGGTCCACAGGGGGCCCTCGTGGCAACTGGGCCAGAAGATGGCACAGAGAATGACTGGCATATAGTGTGCACAGAGGAGGAGATGGCCACAAGACAGAGCGACACATGGAGGAAACCCGCAATCACGAGCCCTCTCAAACGGGCCACGTTGGCACACGTCTCTTCATGTGACATGCGTGGTCCCCCCAGGAAGCACACACGTCATCACGAATTACACACGTGCGCAACGCGACTCCAATGAGGACGGATTCGATCCCGTCACGGGTCCCCACATTCGCAGGTAGAGGAGTGCCAGATGACATGGACCTCCCGCCTACCTGCAGACGGGCCTGGGACGGGGCATCCCTGCTGGTGCATGGTGATGCAGTCACAGTGTCAGGGACAGTGACATGCACAGGCCCCTCCGCGATGACCTGTGCTGCCTCCTGCCCCTGGACTGCACTACTTGCACCAGTGGTACCACCCCCACCATGCCCCATTTGCAGCTTGGATGCAGCCTCCTTCTCGTCCATTCACACTACCAACCTGGATGGCTCCGCACTGTCTTCCGCAGTTGCAAGCCCCTGTGGGGGCTCACCTGCCCCTTCCACTGCAGCGGTAGTGGCGGACACGGCACCAGTCCTCTCTCTCCTGGAAGATGGAATTTCCTCAGAGGGTGACTGGGCCTTGCGTCGCCGGCCGGCGGAGGCATCCCTGCCGCTTTCCTCCACAGCACCGTCTCTGCCCTCTTCTTCAAACGCCACTGTGTAAAGGGAGACATTGAACACAAGCATCAGGGTACTGCACAATAGTCCCCTAGACACAAAGAAATAGCACATTAGTGTCACAGTCAAACGTCACTTCCATCATGTCCCTCCACAACACATGGGTCAGTGCAGGCAACACATATGCAGAAACAGGCATGGCACATGCAAAAAACATTTGCATCCATGCCCAAGGCTCCGTAGAAACATCCAATGGTGGGTTGAAACTCACATGCATCATGGGACATGCTGATCACATGCACCCACATCACTGGAGGGTCATGCATCTGGCCCCGTATACCTCCGGACACAGTGGATACATGGATGACTAGGCTCTAGGCTTGTTCAGTGAATCAACATATCGTCACTGACATGTGTCATGCATCCATGGCGTTTACCAGTCACTCACACACTACTCAGACACATGGACATGTACAACATGCATGTCCATGACAGCAGCACCCATCTCTCACACCCCAAACATGTCCAACTACAGACACAGGCATTCATACATGTGTGCATTCTGCATGCTGCTCCGTATGATGCATTGTAACACATACACCATCCATGTGGGTCACTCCTGACTGGACTCACATGCAGCACCATCATGTCCCTGCACACACACATCTATACATGACCCATGCCACACATACAGCCAAGTAGCTAACTACCACCACACTGCAACATGCACTGTTTTACACGGCAATGCATGGACACTTACCGCTCGATTCCAGACAGGCCTGCATCCTGAGGATCTGGTGGTGAAGCACTGGGTGAATGTGCTCCAGGACCCTCATCTGCTGGGTGGTAAACTGGCACCGGCACCCCACTGCATCCTCTGCGTCTAAGAGGCACTGGCCCGTCTTGAGGGTCCTGAACTTGTAGTCCTCTCAGCGCTTCTGGACAAGTTTGATGTTGTGGGGTGCCACCCCCTCCGCGTTGATGGCACCCACTATGTCCGTCCAGATCCTCCTCCATCCTTCCTTGTCGGCGCGCAATGGTGATAAGAGGGCATCATAATGCCCCAGGACTTGCTCCACCAGGACGCCAACTTCATTGGCAGTGAAGCAGGCAGCCCTCTGCCTGTCTGCTTGGGGGTTGCCACTGGTGCTGGTTGGTGTTGGTTTGGACATGGCAACCCTCGAGGCAGGTGTGGGTGGGCAACTGGGTCCTGGGGCTGGGATGTGGAGCGATGGAACACCAATCGGGAGCCTTCTGTTCCAGCAGGGGTGGTCACAGCAACTGGAGCCCTGCAGATGGCTGATGTGCAGGCACCAAATGGCAGGGCACTGTTGGCAGCAAGCAGGCAGGCACTTAGGCAGCAGCAGATGACTTGTAGGAGGCTCCCCAGGTATCTGGGGGTCAGGAAAATGGCCTCCTGGGCAGGAACATGGTCTTCCGTGTGTTGTCGCATGGCCAGCTTGATGCAGAGTGAATTGGCGTGTGAAAAAACAGCATGTCAGCGTGTAATTCGAGGAAAGGGTCTTAACGGGTAAGTGAAATTACACGCGCGGGCGTTTCCTCAGCACAGATGCATCCGCACATGCAATAACAGAACGTCCTCGTGTGAATGCGTGCAAATCGAGGAAAGGGCCTTAGCGCATATGCACGCCAATGACGTGGGCGTTGCCTTGCGCGCAGGCGTTGCCTTCAGCATGGGTTAAAGGTGAGCGCAGGCCAGCAGTCCACTGTACGTGCTGTTCGTGGAGACCGACGCATGTGTTTACTCTTATGGAATCACACGCGATTAATTGACAGCGTTTGAAGTTCATACCTCTTCTTTTGGTGGGGTGTTGCCTACGGGCACAAGCGCGTGTGTTTTTGGTTTTCTTTTCCACGCAAGGCCGGCGGTGAGTCGCGCACGCTATTTTTCCCACTGTGGTTCCCCCTGTGCATCGCGTACCATTTTCGAGGTCATAGTAGCCCGCGTGTTCCACGCATATGTGTTTTTTGGGTCCCTGGGTGCCACACCGTACTGCTGGAGGTTAAATCCATGCATGTGGGCTACCGGGGTCGCGTGCACAATTTTCTTTTGTAATTTTACAAATGTTGGTTTATATTTTGTGTCAATTTCATTTTTTATTTTTTTTATTTTTGGGGGGGCCTCAGCGTTGCGTGACCCATCATTTTTCCCCAGGGGTCACAGACAGACTTGCAGGAGCACAGGGGTACCTATTCCATCCAGTACCCTGCCCCTTCTACCCCGCCCCTTCTACCCAAATACCCAGGACAATTGTTGAGTGCACCTCCCATTGGCTATTTACCATCTGTGCCATGGTTGGGAGGCCACCAAAAGGTAAGGGGGCAAAGCTGGGTGTCCTCCCATGGGATGGGTGTGCGTGGTCGGGCAAGTGGGTGTGGAGACCAGAGGGGACAGGGGGTCCAGGGTGGGCTGGGTGGCTACAGAAGGGGAAGAGGCAGGGGTGCCCCAATGGGGCGGGATGCCCAGCCATGTGCTGGTGCAGACATGACACCACCCCGTGTGGCTCCTGGTGATCCAGCTGTTGCATCCCAACCTGGTGCCCATATGACCCAACAGCAACTTACATCTGCTGTCACGAGCCCACCGGTGGTGGTAGCTGCAGGTGCAGCTGTGTGCACCACCACCCGGGGTTGGGCAGCGCATGTTGTGTTGCGTCACGAGGACTCCCTGGACGATTTACATCTTGTCCAAAGGTGCGGGTAACGTGGATCAAGTGAAGCTGTGACTAGTGCACACATATCTGGGGCAGTTATGACATCTGCTGCTCCAAGCAGCCGGGTGGTGGTAACTGCATGGGCAGATGCAGCCAACACCACGCCAGCAGTGAGTCAGACCCAAGCCAGACCTTCTGTCCTCATAGCAACACCCACTGCCTTGGTCCAGTTCACCAGCGTCACTGCCCCCACTGATCAGGGTCACATTGGCCACTCAGGGTCAGTACCACCACCCAAAAGGAGGAAGCGTGCTCCTGCACAAGAGGCTGGGACCCCAGACACGGCTCCGGCCTCCGGCACGTCGAGGAAAAAGCCGTTCGTCAAGCAGGAACTGGACTTCCTTTTGGACTACGTGTCGGCACACCAACGCGATATGCTTGTGGGCCCACAGTGCAATACAACACATCACCAGCATTGGGTCCACTGGCAGCATGTTGCAGATGGTGTGACAGCCATGGAATTCCAGGTGCGCTCGGCTCAGGACTGCTACAAGCATTGGAATGACCTCTGGCGCAGTGCAAAACAAAAGCGTGCCTCCAATTATTCCATGTCTCTGGTGGTGGGCCACCACCAGAGGAGGATTAACTCACTTAGCATGAGGAGATCGCTGCAGAGATCATCCCGGAAGAACAAATCTGTGGAGTGGGAAAGAGGATGGATTATAATGCATCGTCCGGTGAGTATTGATGCGTGTTACTCAATGACATGTGTGTTTGGCGTGTGTGACCCTCCCAGCTACAACTCGGCTCCTTCCTTTCTTCAATCTCCCTCTCTACCTGTGGTGTTCACCAGGGGTCTGACCTCTCGGCCTGACTTTACAAATAGCAGCTCTCGCCTACTGTATATTCATTTTCTGCTACGACTTCCAGTGCTATGCTGATGACACTTAACTCTTCTCCCTCCCTCATTTCTGATAGCCTCATTGACATTTGAAATTGGTGTACTGCCAACGATCTCTGTCTAAATGCCAGCAAGACTGACATCCTCCTCATCAGTACACCTTCGTCATCCTTTCCCCCCACTCTCTGGCCAGCCCCCCTTGGCCCTCCTCCTACCTCCACCTGCAAGGCCAACAACCTCGGGGTCCCCTTTGACTCAACACATTCCTTTTCCACACACATTTCTGACATTTCTTGAGATATATAAACTTCTTGCTTAACCTCCTTAGGGGTACTGTGCCTTTCCTATCGTTGACATAAATGCTCACAGTCTCTCAAGCTCTGGTTGTCTCAAGGTTGGACTACTGTGACAGGCTCTTACAATATTCTACCTGCCTCCACACTCTGCCCTCTACCACTAATCTAGTACAGGACTTCAAGACTTGTCCTTGGCCTCAAGCCCTGGAATCCTATCTTTCCAGCTCTGTAATCCCTTCATTGGCTACCAGTGGATGCAAGGATGATACTTCAGACCCTCTGCATTGTGCAGAAGGATTTTTGGGGCATGGCTCCAAGATACCTTCAACTATCCCTCTGCCAATACCTCCGCTCTCGAGTCCTTTGCTCCTCTACCTCACACTCCCTCCAGGTCAGTCGTTAATTGAAGAAATAAGCTGGGGGCAGATCTGTGTCTATGGCTGGGAGCTCCCTTTGGAACAGCCTACCAGCCATGTTGAAACTTGAGGAGAAACATATCTGCTTCCGGAAGCACCTCAAGACCTTCCTATTTGCTCCTGCATTAGCCCCTCTACTCCCCAGCTGCACCGTTTCCTCTCTTGGCACTGTGCACCTGCACACCCTTTGTCCTTCGGGCCCAGGTACCTGCTCACCCTGCCTCCCTGCTGCATTGACTCCAGGCCTCCCAGTACAATGGGGCCTGTACGTGTACCCATACAGTCCCCCCACTCTTCTTCTGCACTCATCAGATTTGCCCTATCCAAATGATCTTGCCACTTGCTGGCTGCACTACCACCTTTTGAATGCCTATTCTATCATTGGACTTCATTTTCCTTCATTGGTCTCCTCTGTTTGGCACATTCCACTTCTCCACCTTCCAGGGTCTTCAACCATTTATCCCTTCTCCATGCACTTTTGTGTTCTCAATGTCACTGTGCCCAGTATGATCGTTGTTTTCATTTCCTTTTCTCCCTTGTTCCCCTCCCTTTGCTTGTTTGCACTCTGAGTACGAGTGCAATCTTGATGAGATGTCATATCATGTCATATACATCCTTTGTCCTTGGTGCAGTGTGTCTCACTCTGACTGTGCGGATGGCAGTGGTTCCCCATGCATGTTCCATGTGCATTCCATGTATGCCCCTAGGTGTCCTTGACTGCCTGTTCATTGTAGTATGTCTCAAGGATGATCCAGGTGTCATGTTATTTGGACAGCCTTTTCATGCTCACTGTGGGTCTGCGTGTCATCACGCATGACTTTAGGGTGTCCATATCTGTGACATGCACATGGCTCCCCCTGTTACAGGCCCATTGCTTCTTTTCAATTGGTGTTGTGTCTTCTGCATGCATAGGTGTACTATTGATGGTTCCTCATCTGTCCTGCATCATGTCCACTTCTCATCGGCTGGAGTGACATTTGGCTGACAACATGCAATAGATGCATACCAACACTGTCTGCCAATGCACATTTCTGTGGGGAACCTTTTATTGCCATGCAGTGCCTCCCAGCTATTGCCCAGAAGGTGGGTGTTTCACGGTATCCATGCTACATGGTGCATGCCATTTGCACATGATGGCTGCAATTGCCCTTACACTGCCGTCATGTTTGGAGATTGACATCACTACGAACATGTTGATGTTGGAAGTTGAGGGGCTACACATGCACTGCACCGCACATACCCACTCATGTGCCAAGTTCAGCCCTTCAACATGCCAACACCATTCTGCTGTATGATGGTTATTTATGTTTTTCCATCTTACTCCAGTGTTTTTCTTCTGTAGGGTGTGTTTCAATGAATAGCATGTGAGCACGCAGTTGTTGGGCTCAACATTTCGTGTTTCCATTACACGAGTCAGTTAATAACGGAGTAAGTGATATACTGTCGTGAACCTTGCCCTCTAATTATCACAGCTATTAGTTTAGGTATTGTCCACTCCTACCATGTTTGGTATATTTTTTCCCATTTTGTTTTCCCACTCTTACATTGAACATTGGGCTGGTACTTCATTCATTTCTCTTTCTGAGGTCATTTGACCTTATAACCACGCCCATTGACAGAGCGTTATACAGATTGATACTGTACTCATGTAATTTAATTGGAACAAGACCAGTAATTCTTGTTTTCTTGTTCAGGTGCCAGGTCAAGACTGATACACATTGTTCTGCGACAATCCGGTACTATTTTTCCCCCGAAGACTTCAGGCCTTTATTTACCCTGATGAATTTCCACACAATCAATTCAATCATGATGATGTAAAGAAACATTTTGGTTCTTTGATTGGTCTTTTTACTCTAGTTTTAATTCAAATGTTAATTAATTTGAGATACGAAGTCCTCTAAACTTGAGACTTTTTTCTAACAGTACATTGATTGTTACTGACTAGAATTTGTGAATGGTGCTATAACATTCTGTGTTAAATTTTTTTGCTTATGTTTATGTACATTTTTTGTATTCTTGGGATCACCATTGTATTTTATGTATGTATGAGTGTAATATGGATGGAGTCAGCGTTGATATGAGTGGGTCTGGTTTTGTTGCACACTATATGTGGTGATGAGTACCTTACAATCAGTTATCAGTACTCCTTGAATGTTTTTTATCATTTTCAGTTTTTTCGATACATTATGAGATTTTATAACTCATGGTATTTTTTACTAAATTAATAAATCTATTTTTCAATATGTTCTGGATGTGAATTGGATCCTTTCACCTCCTGTTGTGTCAGGTGTTTACTTGGCATAATTAATGATCGGTTGTGCATATAACTTGTGTAGTCTTGCCTTCCACCTGAATTAGCATTCATATCCCGGCCTCTTAGTTGCTCCATATATACGTGTTCTTTCCAAGCACGGCCGTGGATATATTTTGCTTGGAGTCCCCCTTCAAATGTTTTTTGCGTGTAATGGTGACCTGCCATGTATGTACCCATGTCCCTCCTTTCACTGTATAGAAACGGACTAGCGTAGGTGCCTCCTGTGACACATGTACTCTGCATAGTTGATGGTAGAGTGCTGCACGTGAACATGCATGTTACATGTGTCATGGTTTGATTGCCAGCTGTGGCTATTTGTGTGTTCCCCCATGCTTATGCTAGGTGCCATCTCTTTGTTACCATCTCTCATTTCTGCGTTGGATATGTGCCTGCTAGAGGTTGTGTGTGATGCAGGTGATGTGCAACATGCAATAAATGTGTTGCCTTCACATTTTGTACACATCCTTTTTTGCTTTTGGGATACCCTTGCATTGCAATGCCACTGGATGCCTGTTGAGGTTTGAGTTGCCTGTGACATGGCTGTTTCATTAGTTGGCTATCAATGATGTGATCTGTATGTGTGTGGTATGTGTTACTGACATACATGTTCATGTTTCTTTTGTTTATGTTGCAGTTGATGATGCACTGGTGGCAGAGGATGAAGATGTCATCCCAGGCATGCTGGTTAGTTCATATCAACAACCAGGAACCAGTGGTGGTCGTGGGGTGGCAGCCCACGAGAACTCACTGGTGCTCCAGGCCATCGTGTGCAGAGCTGACTCTGAGTCAGGTTCTGATGTATACTCTGACCACTATGTTGAGCCAGATCTGCAGCATGACGTGTCGTCGCTGATAAGTGATCCTGTGTTGGATGATCTTCTGTCCGCGACACCTGCAGTAGGGGGCCAGGCAGGGTTGGACTGTCCACCTGTGGTGGTTACGGGTGCACGGTCACACTCAACACTAGTTGGCCATGTTCTTGGAGCATCAGGTCGAAAGATGGATGCAGTCCTGCAGCCTCGGGTGGCACCAACCCAGCAAGGACCACGGCTCCTTGGATCCAGCAGGTGTGGAGTCCGTCAATGTGGTGGCCGTGTGTCACCGGGGTCAACTGAGTGGGAGCGTGCCATGATTTCCATAGCACAGCAACAGGAGGGAGCAGTTGAGATGATTGACCAAGGTATGGAAAGTGTGGCCCATTCCATCCTCCCCTCTGCAAGGCAAGTGAGCTCCAACAGTGGGCTACGCGGTCCATGTGCCGCTCATTCAGGCTGGGCATGGCGGCGTCTGACAGGGCGCGCCGGGCTGAAATGGTGGCTCTGCGTCAAGCACTAGATGCTCAAGCAGAGGCACACAGTGAGGCCCTGAGGGTGGAACACCTATCCCTCCGATCTACTCTGGGCATGCTCTGGATGAGCGAGAGTAGATGGGCAGAAGACAGGATGGTGCAGCTTGAAAGAACCATCTCAGTTCAACTTCATGCAAGCCGGGATTCGCACCGTTTGTCATGTGAGGCCATTCAGGCAGAACTCTGTCTTACACATCAGTCCTTGTAGGAGGAAGCACGTGTGACATGTGAGGTAATGCATGCAGACCTACGTGACATTGCCATGCAGGACCTTGCTTACCAGACCCAAATGCTTGCTACTGTTGAGGGGCAAGGCGCGGCTAGGCGACAACCTATCTCCCACATAGATAGGAGCCCAGTGAGTTTTTTTTATCTCAACATCTACACATGTGGGTGTTGAGGTGCACCCTGTACCTCCCCACTCCTGAGTGCCCCCCACCCCTGGGTCATATATGACCATTTATTTATTTATTTTTCCTGCAAAATTATTATTATTGTTTTTTCCTGCAACAATTTTATTTCTACATATGCTTTCAAGATTTTTTTTCTGCAAATATTTTTTTCTGCAAATATTTTGTGAATTTCTTTTTAATATATTTTTAGAATTTTTTTGAATTTTTTTTTAATAGCAAATACTTTTTTAATTATTTTTTTTTATTTACTGATATGTTTTCTTCCTGCAAATAATAACTTTATGGATTTTTAATTTCTGATTATTTATTATTAACTGCATTTTTTTGTCTATTGTGCATTCATGTGACAGTGTGGTGCTTTTTGGCATCGGAAGGCATCCACTGTGTGTTCCAGATGGGCCCATTCAGGCTTGTCTTGTGTATGTGTTTTGCTTGGTGTCCTGACACATATGCTACTCCTGCTTACCCTTTCCATGGGCTTGCAAGGAAGGCTCGGTGTGACAGCATCTCACACAGGGGCATTGGGGTTCTGTCATATCTGTGGCCAGCCTACAGTCCTACTTGTGTATACACCCCTAGTGGGTATTCCGGATGGCTTCTCCAATGCATGTCTGCACTTCACTTTGGTGAGTATTCTGCTTACTGTGCATTTCATCAAGTTGCTTATGATATTTTTTATGAATTGACTGTCTATGTTCATGCACTTCCTGCTGTAGGTGGTACCATGCACTTTTTGGCTGTGTAACACACAATGATGGTTGGAGGGGTTTGTGTGCTGACAATGTTGCATTGGGACACGTGCCCTACAGTGATTTTGATATGCCAGATTAAGGCTCCACGCTGAGTTATCCATGTCACCATGCATTTCAATGACCCCCTATTCCTTGCTTGCCCTGCTTTGGCCATCTTGCAGCCATGACTGGTGTTTTGTTGTGCCATTTGAAGTATGGCCGCATTGCTTTTGAGTTGACTGTCTTGTTAGTGGCCTGGACCTGCTCCCCTCTCCAATTGGTTGCACATGGCCCTTGTGACAATCCGGCCAACCAGGGGGCTGGAGCCTGCCACGACTACCAAAGGCCCACAACGGAGGCCCTGTCTAGCCCTGTCCACTACCATTCTGGGTCCCTTGATTGTCCCCCTGTCTCCCCTGCCCCGCCAGTCTCCCTCTGTCTCCCCCTTCACCATCACACCCCCTCCCCTTCAGCACCGTCTTCTTTCCCTCTGCCCCCTGTGTGTGCTTTCTTTCCCCCTCTCCCCCTTCATGCATTTGGACCTTAGCCCCCTCCTCCCTTCTCTCCTCCCTCTCCCTCTCCACCACACTTTCCCCTCCTCCTTGTCCTCTGTCTGTATTTTTCCGGCACTACCCCAATTGCCATCAGGCATGGTGATACGTAGCCGCTTGTTCTTTGCTGACATTTCCCCCTCTGCTTTCGTCCATCCGCCCCCCCACCTTCCCCTTTTTGAGTTTTATTTTGGCACTTACTTTTATCATCGTCCCCTCCACCACTGATTACAGGTCGTCTGTTCCCCCTTTCCCTTCTGTGTTTCTTCTCCCCCTCCCCATCACTATCTTGATTCTTTGTCGACCTTCCACAGTTGGTCACTTGTTTTGTTTCTCTCCTCACCTCTTCCTTCCTCTTCCCTCACCCCCTCCTTATGTGACTCCTGCACTGCAACTATTGCCGTCAGGCATAGCAATGTTGATGCTAGTTCTGTTTTCCCACATTCCCTCCCTAGACTCTCCCTTATTGTTCCAGGCACTTGTAATATGTACTTTGATTTGATAGTTCATTTTCACATTCTGGACTGTTTGAAGGACTTGTTGGAATGTACTATTATTCTCCCTTGTTCCCTCCCTCCTTGAGGCGCTTTGATGAACTTTGTGTGTGGCCCTATAAGGATTTTCAATGAATCAGTGATTGCTCACTGTTTGCCATTGTGGATGTGGGGTACTCTGTGCATGATATGTTCTGCTGGTCAATGGCTGATCCTATGTTGGGTTTTATTTTGAGGTGTCAGGGGATGGGTGTGGTTTAACACACAGGTGGATCCTTGAGTGCAATGTTCACATGTGCTGTGTACAGGACACTGAGGCTCACTTCATTTCACATGCATGTATTTGATGTATGTCCCTACTGACACAAACACTTGGGCAACGCACCCTCACACCAACTATGTCAACACTATGCACACACGTGCACCCAGATTGCCTTCTCAGGCATGCTGTGTCCCGACAATCCATGTTCACTTCCAAATCATTGATCGTGTACATGCATGACAGGGTACTATTTGGTTGATTGCACTTTTTTTTCATGATGCTCAAGGGTTTTCCCCAATGCAATACACACTCATTGTGCTGTCCGGTGAGCGGTGTGTTGCAGGGGACACACACGCGCACATGGTGTTTGAAATGCCAGTTTTCTATCGTCCAATGTGAATGCCAACAGGTATTCTGACTTTTGTTGCTTGCACTACTGTTGGCATGCATTTGTGCCACCGTTTTCAGGGTGTGATGTTTTGTTCAGTCATTTCTTCAGATTCCTTGTCAGGTGTAATTGTGTGGTGCCTATTTACATTTCTCATGTGGCACTTCATGACTATTGTGTCATGTGTTGTGCATCTGGTTTGATGTTTTGCCATTGCATACCATGGTATGGTGTGGCAGACGGGGGTCATGGGGGTTGGGAGGGTTTGGGTGGCATACCAGTACTTTCATGGCCTTTTTTGCAGGGTGGGGGATATGCACCTTGCATGTGTTCCCTTTGGTCACATGGGATTGGTTGTGTGCAAGTAGCTAGGGATGCACACAATGTGGTTCTCAGGATGGTAAGGTTGTGACAGTTAACTGTCCCTTTCTTCTCATCGATTGTCACCTGGTATGTGCCAGGCCTGTGTGCACTCCGCAGGTTTTGGAGTTTAGGTGAAAAATGTGGCCACAAGCTGGGTACGGGCTGCCTGGCCACATGCCCTATCCCCTCCCATGCGCAGTGGCCCTGCATGTGGTTGGGGATGTGGTGGCACCACCATGTCCACCGGTACGCCATGCCATGTTGCAATGTTGTGCAGGACACATGCTGCCACAATGATCCTGCACACTACTGGGGGTGCATATGGTAGCTGTCCGCCATAGTGGTCAAGGGAGCGGAAGCGTGACTTGAGCAACCCGAATGTGTGCTCCACTATGGCCCTGCTTGCAATATGGGCTGCGTTGTATCTTACCTGGTGTGGTGTGGTGGGGTTCCATATTGGCATCATCATGTAAGTGCTCAGAGGGTAGGCACTGTCCCCTGGTAAGGTGATAATGGTTGTCATTAGTTGGGCTTGTGTATTTGTCTGTGTGTGACATGCATGCATGGGCACAGGCATTTGTACTCACCTATGAGCCATGTGTCGCCATGCTTCCCAGCTTCCAGGGCCCGGCTCAGGGCAGACAGTCTGAATATGAAACTGTCATGGGTGGACCCAGGATAGTTTGCATAGACAGAGGTGATGATTTCCTTGGCATCGCATACAACCTGCACGTTGATGGAATGCCAGTGCTTGCGGTTGCAGTAATTGTTTTCAGTGGCCCTAGGTAGACATAGGGCCACATGGGTGCAATCTATGGCACCAAGCACTTTGGGGAAGTGTGCCACCCTGTAGAAGTCCAGGACCACGGCCTGCCTTTCTGCGGGTGTTCTGGGCATGTATATGTGCCTGCGGACTGAGGGGCGTGCAGTGATGATTGCCTACACCTGGTGTAGGCAACGTGACTGCGTTGCCTGTGAGATGCCCCCAACTATTACAGTTGTCCGCTGAAATGACGCAGTGGCCAGAAAATGCAGTACATTGAGCATCTTCTCCAAGGGGGTCAATGCTTGGGAGCACAGGGTGGATGATGTGAGTTCATCCTCCCACTCCCTGACCAGCTCTAGGATGATATGAGGTGGAAACCAATACCTGCCATAGACCTGGTCATCAGACATCCCAAAAAAGCTGGTCCTGCCCAAAAAAATGCAGGGCCTTGCTATTCTCCTCCTCCTGTGGTATCCCACGATCACTGCTGCGAGTAATGGGACATTCATCATAGCTGTATATGCATGTTTGTTGTTTGTACGCAATTTAATGCTGCGCGGGGGCGCTTCCGCCTGCTTTCATGTGGCGGACATATTTGTGCGTGCGCTTGTGTTTTAATGTGTGCGGGTTTTTGATGTGTTGTTCACTAGCGTATGGGCATTGCGTGTGCTTCCCAGCAGTACTTCCCACATTACACCTACATTTTCACGCATTGTTCCCCATTCCCCGTTCCCCGTGTTCCGC
This sequence comes from Ambystoma mexicanum, assembly GCF_040938575.1. Classification (NCBI taxonomy): domain Eukaryota; kingdom Metazoa; phylum Chordata; class Amphibia; order Caudata; family Ambystomatidae; genus Ambystoma; species Ambystoma mexicanum. The sequence goes on from NC_090932.1 coordinate 812,293,452, forward strand.
CCCCTTTTTAGGTGTGTGCGCGAGAAGTTGTGCACTTTCCCCGTTCATTTTGTGCATGCGTTTGGAAAGTCGCAGTGACGTGTAAGGTACGTGCTGATTTGGTGCACATCCCGGGAAAAACATGCGCAGGGCCTTCCATGAATCGCACGCATCCGATTCACACGCGTGCGCTACTTTTTTCACGCTTGCGCCACAAATTTCGGCGCACATTTATTCCATAAATTACCCCCTAAAACTGTAAACATTCTGTTACAGGGCCAAGCTTACCTTCAATGACTGGTGGCATTGCTACCTTGTATTCCCCTGGACTCCCCGACCATGCTCCAGTCTTTCTGTGAGGGCAGGAAAAGACGGAGGAGTCAAAAACTCTGCAGCCCTTTGTCTTCCTCCTTGCCTGAAAGGGGACCCATCCCAGTGGGGGGCTGGCTGTCCTGATTGGACAACCAGACCGCCCCTTGTAGTAAAATGCAGGGAAAGAATGCAGACGTTGTGCTGTAGTTTCTGTTAAATACTGCAAACTGTAAGCTGAAGACATATCGACCACTGGAGCTGGAACCAAAAAGGACGATGAAGGAAAATCAGCTGAAGTGATTCCCAGAGACCAGAGAGCCTGCTGTGTAACCGAAGCCTGCTGTAGCCCTTCTTTTCAATAGACCTGACGTCTCCGAAAATGATGACCCTTACTCAGAGCCTAGTTAGACCCACTAGACTCAAGACGCCCTGCATTTTAAGCCATCCCATGCATTGCTGCGACCTTGCGGGTATGCAATACCCTGGGACTTCAAGCCATTGTGCAGTGCACAGTCTTCTCAATTCTGAATCTTGCTGAAACTTTGTGGACATCCTGGTGTATCTCCAGAGACACGAATCAAGTCAAAAAAGTCTTCTGACCAGAGTGCTGGACCTTTTTAACAATGAGAATTCAACCACAATTTTCTGTCTTCTTCTGTGCTCCTTGAAAAGGCAGCAAATTCGCAGAACCGCATTCAGCCATGAGGGAACCCTTGCTTAGAGCCTTCTTCATCAATCCTTGCTGCAAAGTCCCTTCTGAGGTCTTGTTTTCCGTCACCGCAACAAGGAATTCAATGACCAGGTATTTGGCTGCAGATCCTAAAATCCTCTTGCTGCAAAATCTTCATCAATGCTGAGGTACTGTTTTGGCTTGGGTATGTACTTACCTTAAGTCCCTTAGGATTTCTGTGTAGCTGTGGGGGTTTTTATGTGAAGGGGAGATCTCAGCGCCTTGGTGTAAAGCGCTCTATAAATAAATAAATCAATCAATCAATCTCCTCCAGTGCACCCAGTCCCACTGCTAGAATCCTGCTAGGGTGTCTTCTGTGAAGCCCCTGGACCCGCTTCTAACTCTAGAAGTAAAGTGCTCACCTGTCTGCCCAGTCTTCCTAAGGAGCTCTGACTGTTGCTACTTAAGAAACAATTCTGAAACTCTGTTGGTCACTAGTCCCTCGTGACCCCCCTTCTGCCACTGAGAACACTCATGCTCCAAGAATAAGGAAAAGACGTTTAAGGGATTGGGCCTTTTGCCTAGAAAATAAAATAAGTGCTTACAAGTTACTTACTTGTAAAAGAGTTGGTTGGTAACTGTAACTCTAAGAGTGAATAGTTACACAAGTTCTTACTTATCTTGGATGTGTGATACACTATTCAAAAAAGTATGATTAACATCCTTCTTTCCTTAGAAACAGTTGTGCCATTCTAATAGAAAGTAGATGTGAAGGTATATTACTCTCCTGTGATTATGTTGTGCCTCTTCCCAAAAGTAATGTGTTGGTTTCACCAGATTATTCCTGCTAGGATAATTATATGAGTGTCCCCCAACTGTTGGGTTCACCAGATTATCCATGTTAGGATAATTGTCAGAGTGTCCCCCAACTGGGTCTTGCTTCCCCTGACTTGCTGATAGCCTGTCCATAATATGTCTGTATTAGGTTGTTGCCTACCTAGAATAACTTTGAGTCATTCAGTAAAGTGTAACATTGGGTTTTTCTTTCCCTGTGCTGTTGTAGACAGACTCACAGAGTGTCTTTGGTTCTAACTGTCCCTCATAAGTCATACATAAGGTACTTGCATAGCTGGGAAAGATATAACATGGATTTCATTGTGAAGTTAAAAAAGTACATGGGTTTACTTACCTTGAGTTAGCTGTGTGCCATCCCAAAAATAAGTTACAAGATTTGATTTGATCGGTTATTTATAATGTGCTTAATACCCAGAAGTTTCGAAGCACGGACCCGCGGATCAAACCTGTGTTATTCTGTGTCGTCTTGCTTCCAAGGCGAGCACGTTGCCCCTAAGCTATCCTCTCGAGACGTTACTGCTTATATCAATCTGTGTTTCACTGATCTCAAAAGCACCTGTAATTGATTATTACACCCTCAGGTTTTACTCACCTAGTGTAACTGTGTGTTATCACAAAAGTAGTAATAGGCTTTTAATGTACCTGGAATGTGTTCCACTATTCACAAAATGTATACTGTTCAGGTGACTTATAATGTGATTTGTTACTGAGCGTCATTGTACAACTGGTAGGGTCTACTGCCCTTCCATTACTGAATGTAATTGTGAAGGTAACCATTGGTTTTTACTCCCCAGGAATAAGTGTGACCTATACTGAATATGTATGAAAAGGTTTGACTAGAACTACAGATAGGTGTTCCAAATAAGGATTATGATTTGGTCTGTGCACCTTCAAGCATAGTGTTGTGTTTTGATTATTGTGATTTCATATAATGTGTGATAGTACTTATTTACCCCTAGATCTATCTGTGCTTATCCTTTATTTAAATCCTTTTTTTTTACAATACGTAGTGTTTCAATGCTTTTTTGGACCATTTGTATTACAATTTAATTTGTACTGATTCTACAGCCCTCTCTCCCTCCTAAGATAAGCCTGGCTGCTCTGTCTACGCTACCATGAACTCGGGTGGTACAGCCTTGCGCTAAGAGTGGCGTCTTGTACTGCCTGAGTTGAATGGTTTTACTAAGCCCTTAAATGGACTTCAGAAAAACTGTCCTAACATCTTGGTTATGTCTTCGGAATCTTTTCTTGACATACCCCTGTAGCCCTACCATGATGTACTGTTCATTTTGCAGTCCACAAATGCAATACGGCTGAAAAACTAAACATCTGATTCAAATCCCTATTGTCCTTTTTGTCTCTATTTGTCCACTATGTTGTCTATCGTATGAGCCACAATTCTATTCATGGCCAACATGTGCCCTGGAATCTCTTCAGGGAAAATAAAATTAAGGATGGAATATCCAATCAAATGGGGAATATTTAAGAAAAAACGACGAGAGAGGAGTATTATTGGCAAGTATCATACGTGCCAAATGGCAACATATGTTTTAGGTTACAGAGTGAAAATCTTTTTTTTATTTTTCCGAGCCACCTTTCTAAATTGAACTGTCATGTCCCTGGATGCACACAAGGACACCAGGTGCTGACACGCACAGCTGGGCCGGGACAGAAAATGGAGGCTGTGAGTCTATTAGTTAAGTGCATACTTTTATGTGTGTCTATGTGTCTGAATTTGTTGAAGGGGAATGTTTGAGGTGTGGAGGGGAGGGAAGTGGGCTTGGGAGAATGTTTAAGTATGTGTGTGTGGGTCTAGGGGGAGTTTGTTTTTTGGCTGGAAGCAAGGGGGAAGGTGAGCGAGTAAGCATGAGCATTTCTGTTTGTGTCTGTCTGTGAGGGGAGGGGGGTTGGGAAGGAATGTTTATGGCATGAAGAAGGATATGGGAGTCATGTGGTTTGGGGGTGAAACTCTCTGATTGTAAGAGTGATGTTAGGTGGGGGATTGGTTTCCAGGGTGGGTGGGGGTGGTTGAGCCCCCTCGAAATTTGATATTGGCAAATTATATTACAGATTTTCTGCTTCATTACTTATGTATCATTCACTGAATGCTGGAACTCTCTGTTAATTATTGCCGTATTCAGCAAAAGGGGAGCATGGTCACCCACATTTTGATGTCAAATAGATAGATTAAGTGTCTTTGGAAAGTGTTCAACAGTAACAGTTAAATGATACAATGGTGAACGTGCATTCTCTATACGCCAAATGCCCTTGAATATCCCCATACTCTGCCATTCGACATGATCATGCCACTCTAAACCAGTTTGATCATGGTGTGTTTTAATTGTGCATTAAGGGTGAACCCTTCAACTTCCTAATACACCTAATGCAAAGAACACTTGCTGTTTAGGTATCTTGCTGCAATATTCCTACTGAAGGCATCATTCACTGTCTATTCTACAAAATGACCCATTATACAAATCACTTGTACATACATCTGTTCCTTTTCCACTGGGTTGATCATACAAATGTGTAATTTACCACTCTTCCAAAGAGTACCAATTAGTTTTATCCAATACTATCACCATCATATTCTGACAACTCCTCTCTTTGAATGTTCAGATCACATTTGGATAAAATCATTAGGTCCTCCAATTAGGATCTTTTTTTGTGGCAAGTTGAAGCAATGTTATTTAGCCGTCTATCTCCAGTGGCTCTCTTAGGCACACTTCTTGCAGTAAGATGACATCATGCATATTTACACAATCTAAGCCTGTCCTTTAATTAAGAAACTATTAAGGCCTCAAGAGAGCACTTGGATACTTGTGCTCCATCTTTTAGAGATGAGCAAGAAAATCAGTTATCTGTAAATTCCTGAGAGATTTCTGAATAGGTGTTTCAGAGCTCATTTCTCTTGTGATCCTATATTACAACAGTTTTTGAGGGAATTTTTCTGAAAACCCCTGCTACTTCAGACTTTCTAATGGGAGGGATTATGAGCTGTTCTACTCTTGTTTCTGTCTGTGTGTTGTCCACTGATAAATGCAGGTGGTAGATATCAAAGCCCACAGCTAGGAACGGGTCTGGCTTTGGCAATATCATTCTTTACACTGCCACAGATTTTAGGGACTTTTGGCCGTCTTCAGATCATTCTGACTTGGAAATTCAATCACATAGATATTGTCAGAATGCAAGAAACATAAGCTGAGTACTTCATGAAACAATTGCGAATGTCCCCTTTGTTTAACACTTCATAATTCATCTCACCAAAAATTGCTTTGAAAGTTATCAATCTAATAGCTAACTTGGAGCACTGAGGAGGAGCCCATTCATACCCAGATTTGTGGTTGCAGAAATTAACAGTCACTCAAGGGTCATCATGTTTTTCTTCAAATAATTCTTCATGTTACATGTCTCTGGTCATTGTAGTCCTATTCCAGTATTTGCTATTTCATAAGTATCTTCATCGTCTTTGATCTCAAGTGAAGTCTATCTTGTGGCTACTGTTTGTGCTCTGAAATATACATTTCTGATGTTGTGGCTTTAAGTTGAAGCATTATATTTTTCATTTTACTACGAGATATGGTGCTGCATTACAAGTATGGTGGTACAATTGGCAGTAATTGCATTACAACCAAATCTGCAGTAATTCCCCCAGCAGAATTACCTCCAGCAGTAATTCCTCCACGAATTGATAGAATTAGCTCCAGGGCTAATTCCGTTGGCGGAATTACCTCCAAAAAACGAAAACCCATTTCCACCACATTACAAGTCCAAATTCATCGGATTTACCTACAAATATCAGTGGTAATTCAGCAGAAAACACTGCCCAGTTACCTCCATCAAAAAGGTGGAGGTAAATGCATAGAGGTGTCAGACATCAAGGCACAGATGCACCAGAACCACCCAGGCAGAGCATACAAGGGCCACAACTTTTCTCAAACACACATGCAAGCAACATACAGCCACAAGCAGACTTTGATTATGGGATCTACAACCTCCTACTATACATCCAGCTACAGCAGCATGCATGGTCACAGCAGGGTAGAAGACAGGCACCACAAAGGAGGAGGAGACTTGTGCTGTGAAGGGCACCCATACCACATGCCCGCCCATCCCCATGGAAACTGATGGACAACCAATTAATGTCCCTATATCAACTGGACCACCCCACCATCACAGAACTACTCACCCTGATACAAGCTGGACTCCAGCTTGCCATTGCAATCAGAACTGCCACCCCCACCATGCTGAAGCTTGTGTTAGTCTTACACTTCTGTGGTATGGACAGATTCAAGCACACAGTAGGGAAACTGCATGGGATGTCACAGCCCACTTTCTCCAAGGTGCTGCATCAAGTCTGGATGCATGCATGAGGCAGGCCTATCAGGACATCTCCATGGCCATCACCCAGGTGCAGGCGCATGCAGCAAAGGCACGGTTGTACACCATTGCCCATTTTCCTAATACCATTGCAGCATTGGATTGCACACACGCAATGGAACAGGCAAACCGGAAAAGGAAGTAGTACCATTCGATGAATGTACAAATGACATGTGATGCAGATCTCACAATCAGCCACTGCTGCACCTGACACCCTGGGGCCACACATGATGCCATGATACTGAGGAACAGCACACTGCCAGTTTACATAGGCAAACAAAGAGGAAAGCTCACCTTCATGAACCCCGACCCACACACTGCCATGTTTCACACAGTCCATTCATGTCTTGCAGGTGATGCTGGCTATCTGCACTTACCATGGCTGATGACACATGGGAGGAAATCTAGCACACTACAGGAGATTGCCTACAATACATCCCAGAGGAGGACCAGGTCAGGCCTTGAACGCAGATTTGGATTGCTGAAAGCCAGATTTAGGTGCCTTCACCACACAGGCCATGCCCTCATGTATAGCCCTGAAAAGGTTGGCAAAAAATAGTCCTATTCACAATAATACACAATTTGTGCATTCAAAGGAACATAGAAAAGCCTCCAGAAGAGGAACATTCCTCCTGAGCTCAGATGAGGATGACATTGCAGGTGAATACAGGGCAACACAGGACATACATGGGAATGTGAGGGAAGGGCGAATTGTCTGCCAGGATCTCTTGGACAATTTCTTCTGACTTGGCACGCATGCAACCCATACTTGCACAGAATGCAAATGTATCGACGCCATTGAATAAACACTGTTCAAATTATCATGATTCAACAGTGTTTAATTATCAAAACAAGTAACTCCCAGCTCCAACACCATCACCCAACTCACACCCTAGCCTCAACACTATCCCCCTTCCCACACCCTAGCCCCAACACCATCTCCCATAAGTGCTTCCTCTATCCCCATTTGTATGCAGACCTTGCAGCATGTGATGCATGGTGAGATGATCAACTGGGTGGGGTGCTCCTCAAAGACCCCTCAGTAATGTAGCAGATTGCAAACTCCGCTGTTCGCTTCTCCGGAGATGATCCATTGTGAGATGAAGGGCCCTGGCCATGGCTTTATGGGAGGATGACAACTGTTCTGCCAGCTCCCTCACCCTCTGGCTCATGAAACACTGTCTGGCATTGTTACGCACAGTGTCCTGCACAGACAATCTATTGACCAGGACAACAGTCTGGATGCCACCTGTATGCAATACTGCATAGCCTGCGAATGTCCCAATTGTTCTTGCGTGATAGCGTGCATCTCAGCCTGCCACTACTCCTTCCTGTCTAGCCAATCCCAGATGGCCTGTATTGTGGGGGCCGCCACTGGCTGTGGTGAATGTCCACTTCCATGGACATCATGGTGTGCAGAACAGCAAGCAGGCTCTGCTTTCTCGTTAGAGGTGGACTCCTGTTTGTACTTCAGAGCACAGATCGATGACCGATGGGAAAGAGGTGAGTGCAGGGGGAGAGGATGAACAGGGTGGACGATTCTGGAGTGAAATGGCAGATGGGGGATTACAGCTGGTTCAATGTGGGGGATGCAGACTCATACAGCATGTCTGCAGTGCTTGCAGTGGCCTGCTGGCATTGTATGCTGCTGTCACTACTTTGGCTCAAGTGTGAGTCTACGGTTGCCCCAGCTGTAGTGGTGTTTGGCCCTGTTTCTGGTGGTGCAGCTTCCATGATTGGGTCCTGTGGAGGCCTCTTGGCCGTGTCTTTCTCAACATTGGGTGTTTCCGTAGATGGCACACTTACATGGTGCCTTTTCTTCAGTGGTACACTCCCACTCCCCAAACTGCCTTGGCATGTCAGCTTGCTGACACTGGTTGGTGCTGGTGTTGTTGAGGGTCCGGCAACATCAGTTGTTTTCTGGGTGTCTTGAGTGACTGTTATGGGACATTGAAATGTTTGTTTGCACTTTGGTGCTGAGGTGCATAGCGATTCAACATTCACTCTCACTTGTACTATGTCATCATAGTGTGTTGGGCCTCCTTTGGGGCATGTATCATGTGTCAGGCAGTGTGTTAGTAGCATGCATTGCATCTGGGCAACAATATGCCAGGTGTGGAGTTCCCGGCATAGTTCAGACAAGGAACCCTGGGACAGGTTGTCTTACAGGGTGTCCTGACCACATGTGCATCGGGACAGTTGACGCTTGGTTTCTAGTAGTGTGGTCAAGTGATTGCTCTGCATTTAGTTGGGTGTGAGTCAGTTGGACATCAAGTTAGTCATGGATTTGACAATGTGTGTCTACATAAGGCGTTGCAGTTGATGGGTTCATGGGTATTACACACACATCAACTGATGTACATTCATAGGCTTGGCAAATGAATAGATGAAGGCTGTGTTGCCTATGCATGGGTGACCAGTGTGTGGCCAACGTGTAGTTGTGATGTGCAACGTGGATGTGCATTGTACCATGTAACTTGCATTACCATGGTGATACTTTACAATGTCATCCTCTCCCCTTCCTGCCTGGGTGTCATGTAAGGGATGTCATGGCTTCACTGACTCATGTCATTGTTGCCTGCTGCCTCACATGGATTGTGTATGCTTGCTGGAGTTGACGTTGCATTCATGCATGGCAGTCTGTGTGTTTATTAATGCCTGCATGGTTGACCATGTATTGTACCATGTTTCACTCAGGTAGTCATCAGATTCCCCATAGCTGCTGGCTCCAATGTCGACCATGGCCACGCCCTAGATCTCAACCATGTGGATATTGCCACTAACCATGTCCTCCCACGGTGTGAGTTGCAGTGGTTCAACTGTGCTACCTCCAGTGGCAGCTGTCTCCCAGCGGTGGAGCAATATTAGGGTTCGGACCCTGGCTTTAAGGTTGTTCCATCGGGTTCTTCATATCCTCACATCACATTGTAAGTGGCCGACGGCCACTACCTTGTCCCTGATCTCTGCCCATATTGTGTTTTCCACTGTTGGCTGGGTATGCAGATTTGGGCCCTGTATAGTTCCTCTGAGTGGGCCATCACCTGCTCTGCAAGTACAGTCAACTCCTGCTCCAAGAATGTTTGCTGTTGCAGCCTCATATCAGGAACCCTGCCTTTTCCCTTTCCTCCTGATATTTTTGCAATCGTCTGGGTGTTCGCATTGCACTCCTCTGTCCAGATATTTGACGGGTTACGATTTCCAAAATGGGCGATGCTTTGCTTCCTTTTGGCGCGATGACCAATTTCCGCAAGCGGAATTTCCACCTACTGAAATTCTGCTAACTGACATGTCAGTAATGTTAATTCGGCTGATTATTGGTGGAAATTCCAAGCCTGTACACAAGTGTTCCAAGGCGCAACGCAGCAAGGGAGGGGGAACAGAGGGAAGACAGACAACAATCCTACTAGGTCAGGTGTCATTCAGATAGCGCGAGTTCCTGGGAAGGGGGAGGGGGAAATTGCAGAACATGGGATAAATAATAATAAACAATAAGTAATGTATGGCCAGCTGGTGGCAAGTGCAAGGGTAAGTACATACATCAGGTGTCAAGTGCTGGTAGTGGAACTGTAGGGATACACAAACAGTCCCTAAGAGCGGGGGTTGCCTGGAAGGCAGTGCAGGTGTGTGACTGGTGGGAGGGGGGGCCTGGGCCTGAGATCAGGGAGTGGCCAGGTAACCAGTGCAGTTTCAGTATCAGCTAGAAAGTCAGCAGGGGAGAGGAGGAGAAAAAGCAGAAGCATAATGATAGAGTAGCATTGTCTTACAATATTAACTCAACTCATGAGGTACACAACATTCAATCCCTGCAGAAATGAGCCCAGCTGACCCCACGTGATGGAAGACGGGTGGATGGGTCTGGGGCCAACGCAGCCTGGAATCCCCTATGGAGCAGGTCCATGTATAGGGTGTCACCAACCAGCCACGCAGGTTTTTTACTGTATGAATCCTTATTTTTGTGCGATTAAAACGTATCCTTGCAAGAAATCTCTTGGCCTTTTTTCCCTAGCGGGTTGCATTTTTTCTGGTGTTAGCATTCAGTGGCATGCCTTCATCTGGTAACTTTGACATGATCTCAGCTCCCCCATACCTGTGGAGGTATCCAGGCAGCCTCTCCAGAAGCGTTGCATCCACCTACAGCGACCAGTTCAAAAAATGCATATCCTAGAGTGGCCATACAGGAGCCATCTTTGCAGAATCCTGTCTGCTCTTTGGAGCGGGGTGAGGCCCCAAGGAGAAGTGCAGGCCAGTGTTGTTGGAATCCCACGACAGAGGAGTTAGGGTGAATGCACGCACGTTGAGTACAGCCTTGCAAGGGATAGCAAGCAGGGGACAGATGTATGGGGAAGTGTGAACAGTGTGAACATGCAGAGATTGAAATTGAAGGTGTGGCATGCGTGACTTGTTTTTTTAGTTTTTATTAATGTTTCAAGAAGAATAATAAGGAATGGAAAACAAAAGTGTAGGGAGCCTCCCTGAGTGAGGGGCAAAGATGGCACCACTCATATTCTTTAACAAAGAAGAAAATAGGAAATACATAGGAGCCCTGTATAATTAGAGGGCTTGGGAATAGTAGTGGTTGTTATTTGAGCTTGTTATTTTAGGTATTTTTATTCATATATTTTATTGTGTAGGGAGTAGGCCATGGAGAGGCATTGTCTAATGTGTGAGTGTGTGCAGAGAGTGTGGTTTGTGTGAGTAAAGAGACTGAAAGGAAAATGTAGAGGGGTGAGGGAAGAAAAAAATAAATGATTTTAAAATTCTTTGGTGACAAATGAGAGGGAAAATTGAATATGTTTTTTGACAAAATATACTGTGTAGCACATTAGTGGAGGCGTAGCACCAGCGAGGGCACGAATAACATGAATATGGGTGAGAAGCATCCAAATAGTAGATGTGCAAGGCCCTGCCATTGTACTGCAACAGGATTAAGAAATACCACAATCAGTGGGTGACTGAGACTAGGGGAGAGGGGATGCGTCGTTCATGGCCAGAGTAGGGCTCCTATGACAGAAGTATTCTAGAACACGTGTCCATCTTTCTGACAGCAAGGTACAGAGGTAAACAATTGCAGAACAGAAGGGAACTATATCCAACCTCTGGAAAATGTTTGAGGATACTGCGGAGCGTGAAGAAAGAGGGGTGCACAGCGGTACTGAAGTTGTTTATGCAATATATGTGTGAATCTGAAATACAACATTCTTCCATAGAAAGAGTTTATAACAATAATATCACAAATTGCGATTGATTAGGCTCCCATTAACTTATACTCAACATGTCTTTCCTTTAGACATAGATACTGTAAGTGCAGTGTGTTTCATTTTTAATACAGGGGGTGATTCACAGGGGATTAACAGGTTGTAATGCAGGATTAACTCTGATTTGTTCTTGATTTACTCCTGGAAAGAGAAAGGTAATTCTCTGTGAATTAAATAGAATCTCACCAGAACTAAATCGTAGTTACTCCTCATATGTTTGTTTTGAATCAATCCCAGAGATGTTCATTTCAGGGGTATGCTCTTATTAGGTCTAACAATGATATGTATGTGTGTTGACAAGCAATAATTGATTACATGGCTCTTACAACTGAAAAAGATTGCTATGAAGTAGAGTAACTGTAAAAATGAAAATCTACCAGAAAGTAGATTTTGCCAGTACTTCATAATCAGTGACTGTTAAGGGCGCTAAGGGTACTTTGAATGGCCCTTTGTCACCCACCCACTGATATAACATGATTTATCAATCTGCATGTTGTCTGTAGCTAATGATTTGCTTATGATTGGAGTGCACTCATGTTGAGCTTTCGGGGCACTGAAACATCAACATCAAATATTAAAACTAAGGAGATGAAGGGTAGAATGTAAGAATTCTCCCAGAAAGTTCTTATTCATCATTGCGGATCCAAAAGCACTCAATGCACCATTAATGCCTTGAGATGTGATGGCACGTGCCTCCAGTACCAATGCCAAATTGAAATGTATTTTTGAAACTGGGAATTCTTGCTTGGTACGCAGTAAAAAAGGCATTAATAAACGCACCACACATCAAACATCAGCCTTGGCGTGTAGTACACCAATGTCACTAAAGAAGCAAGTTAAGAAACAGTGCTTCAATGTTTTTAAACAAATTAGCAAATACATTCCATGAAATGTCATCCCCACATCATGGAAGATGTAGGCTGAAGGAAGATCATTAGTTTTGTCAGAGTCTATCAGGTCAACAAAGGTTGCGAAATTTTGATGTCTGTGCCCTTGTTTTATGACTCCAAAATGTGACAGGTCACTGATAATGGGGATGCTCTTTATAGACTGCAATGGACCACACAGGCCCAAATATGCATCTTTTTCAGTCAGTCAGGAAAGTCAGAGATTATGTAGCTCACATATTTCGTTCAATATCCAAATTGTGTATCAATGCTAACCACTCTGTATACATCGAATGAAAACCCTATTTTTTAGCATTATTTGTTTAAACACTGATATATCAAAGAAGCCAATTTTTATGAGAACATCTTGTAGCACTTTGGGTGGTGTGACTAGAAACAAACTCTCTCAAAATCAGACTTTTCTCATCTGCTACTAAAGAAAGATGTATACCGAATAAAAAAGGCAATCAGTCGAATTATCCTCATAGTCATTCTCCACAAACGCTAGACCTATATCTGCTGAGAAAAAAGTCAGATGTATACCTGATAGAAAATAATCTGTTTAGTCATCTTCTACCCTCATCGTCCACCAACTACAGATACAACATTTGGTGGAGGATGAGCAGAAATAAGGAAATCATATGTCTAATTGTCCTCAATCATCACCCCGCTCCAATAATGGAAGGTAACACTGAGCAAAGCAATCCGTCAAATCTACCTAAATCCTAATCCTCCACCAATGCTACTGGTATAACTAATTTATTTCAGTACTTATCTTCAATCTGCAGTAGAGGCATATCTGAAAAATAATAATCAATCTAATACTTCATCGTCCTTATACCACACTAATGATAGAGGTGCACCTAACCAGAAACAATTAATCCAACGATCCTACGCCCTCATCCTGCACCTATGGTAGAGTTACAGATGATACAAATAATCATTCTAATAATCCTCAATATTCAATAATTGAAATACAATTGCTTGTCTATTATACATGTTTACCTACCAGACGTATATGATAATTGTCAACTTGCACAGTCACTAAATAACCCCGAATAGCTGTGTTGGTCCTGAGTGCTTGCATTGTCTTAATTGTACAGCATGATATGTAGTCTGGTATTATGAATAACAACTTTAACACCACGCGTGCCTTATCCTAAATTCCTTTTTCTTTAATAAAATCATTATAATCTACTCATGCAAGGGGACAATCTGAATTCAATTCACCCAATTCTAATGACATTTTCAACACATTTTAGGAATCCTCCTCTTCTTTACCAGGGCAGCTTTTTGATTCCAAAGTTGATAAAGGCCAGGCCTCAATGTTGCATTCATGTTATGGCTGGCTTCTTTGACAGTGTAGAGAGCAAATTACTATTTCCTAATTGTTTCTGCCTGAGCCACCTAATTATCATTCTTATTGACTGAACCATGGCCAATTATCTCATAGAGATAGGACTGTGTAGAATCAGAAATTCTCTAGAAAGTGTTTAGAGTATCCAAACGGTAACTCAGAAATTGTTTGCATTCAGACTGAATTAAGGAAATACTTTTAGGAAATACTATGCAGCAATACTCGTTTCCATATTGGCATTAATTGGGGAATCTAAACATGTCTTGTTCTTGGCTAGTTATGGATAATATCGGGTTGTTGTATTTTAAGTTTCACTGTTCAAAAGAGTGCTACAGTAGTTGAAATTTAATTCCCAGGGAATGCTCAGAGATGATTTAAGCTATCACTGGTACTTTCTTTGAGATGTAAACAAATTGAGGAGACAACATGATGCCTTGTGGCATAATTTGATGTATATGGTAGTGCGGAAAACATAACCTGGCAAATAGTTGTGGTCATTTGACACCTTTGAGTTTCAAGAAAAATGCATGTCTACCTGCTGATGCAATTTAGCTTCTTTGAACATCAACTGCATCCCAGATTTGCCTTGTCTCCTAGTAATAATTCTGAAATAAACATTTCAACAACTGAAGACATTCCAAGAAAGAATATACGTAAACAAGGATGAGGAAACATTATAAAACAGATACTGCAAGTGCAGTGTGTTTCTTTTATTAATACAGGGGATGATTCACAAGGAAATAATAGTTTGGAACCCAGAATTAACTCTTGATTTACTCCTGAAAGAGAAATAGAAGTTAAGAGAAAGTCAGAGTTGCTCCCAATTTCTTCTCTGTGAATTAAATAGAATCTCTGAACAAGTAAATCAGAGTTACTCCTGATAACTTTGTTGTTAATCACTCTCAAAGTGGTTCATTTAATCTGCATGCTCATTTTAGGGCTAACAGCAGCATGTATGTATGTTGACAATTAACTGCACAGATGAAAATCTACCACAAAGTAATCAGTGGTGTTACGGATTCTAATGGGGCGTGCCATTAAAAGTATCTAGGCACTTGCATTAGCCTGCACTTGCGTTGACCTACTGAGCTATCTTGCATGCATTTAGAGCTTATTCGAAGCATGGAGGAAAATGCTGAACCAGCCAGGCGTCTAAGACTGAGTGATCCAGCATGTTTGCAAGGGGTTAACTGCAAAGGCCCTTCTGGAGACATAAATATCTAGTTTTGCAAGAAGCCCTGCACAGCGTTTATGAGCCAGGCACTGCCAATCTCTTCTTCGCTCTTCGATGCAGGTGCACTGATAACACCGGAATGTAGAAGGCCTTCCCAAAACAACGTACACGGAGACTGGGAGCCAAGACTGACCGTTTCTAGTTGTAACTTTCCAGGCAAAAACATGTTTTGCTGCATAAAAGGTTGGGCCCAGAAGATTCTCGAAGAGCTAGTACGTCATAGTGATTGACATGCAGCCCCTAAAAAGAGAACTTTACCTGGGCCAGTAAGGGAAGGACTCTTCCTGGGCTGTTCGTGAGACTCGCTCACAGAGAGACACAGCGCCTGGATAACCAGCCAGCACTAAAGGGCAGAGGCTCCTGGCATCAAATCCCTGCTCTGGTGCAGGCTTTCCGGGGATTAGGCCAGTCCCTGAACGGTGCCGGGCACACTGAGAGGCGTGGGTCCTGGGCGTGGTTCTATCGTATCGACATCCACGATTCCTAGGAGCGTAAGATTCATTGCTTTTTCATCTGTAACTGATCATTTGTATTATTCAGCTTGCACTTCATTCCATATTATTTAAAACTGCTGCTTAATTCTGATTAGTCACTGTAGTAATAAATGCAAGCATCAAATCTTCTCTGTGATTGGCTTTCTTGCAGACTGAGTTCATTGTGCCTCGCATAGATTCTCCCTTGTGTGGGAGAGTGATTAGGAGTGACTATTGCACTAAGGGCTGACCCCAGGAGGGTGCGGGTTCCACTTTTCACTACAGGGCGTCACACAGCAGACCAGGACTTTTGATACTGGCCTAGGCTGCAGCGCACAATTAAAACACTTTTACTTCATTTTCTAAGAATTCAGATTGAGATAGCACCAATCCATCTCACACCCCCTTTTACAAATACCCTTGGCCACAATGGACCCTGATCCAGACCGGTGACTGGTAATACAATATTTATTTATTTTAAAATTCAAAGGAAATGACACAAATTTTATATTGGGCAGCAATCACCAGTGGGGTGGTAATTACACTGTAAAATGATAGAATACACTGAGTGTGACCTTCTAATATAACATACACAAAGCACAAATGAATGGGAGCAATATTACTTTTCAGGTAGCTAGCACCCCAGTTAATACTTCCCCCTGCAAGGCTCCCTCAAATCCTGATTAACTGAGTTGTGGGTGGATAGAAAGCAGTAGCAAGGAGTCAGGTATACTAGGCAGCAAACAGAAATAAAATCCGACCTTTTCATTTGAAATGGGAGACAAAAACCTTTGCAATTGCATAAAATAGCACTCGGAATTAGTAAATATTTGTTTTACATGTGCAGTTGAATGAATAAGGTTTAAATGAGTATGGCTGTCTCAAAGAAGTCAGGACACATATACTACAAGGCAATGTACTAGCAATGGGCATATGATTCTGAACATCAACTTTGAAAGGAACATACAGTGCAACAATCACACTTGGAGAAATTACATTTGCTAATTTTCACGGGTTTAAATGTCAAAACAGTTTTAAAAATGGGTGAAACAGGCAAAATAGGAATGCAGTTTTTATGCTGAGGGACAAATGCACATCACAGGGATAATATGAAAGTGAAAAGGCAACTCTAAATGAATGACTGGATGAGATTCTTAACAGGAAAGGAAATTCGGTTTTAAAAGTGAAAGCAGTGGACAGGGAAAAATCGGTTTGGAAAGGAAAGGACAAGTCTCACTAAAACTAGATTTTAGTGGCTAGAAAAGAGAAACACAACACGTGAATAAGAAGGTTAAGCTGCAGTTGCAACCTCTTCACGCTCTGTGCCTCTTTTAGGAAGAATTCATTTATTTAATCAAAATAGTACTAAGGACTCACACCAAGACAGAAATTAGTGGAAGAATGGCGCTAACACTTGGAGAATAAGGACAGGATGCACAGATGATTCCGACAGATTTAAGGATTTCTGCTAAGGCAGTTATGGGATTTCTATGGGATGGGACCTCATACAAGGTAGCAAAGCAAGGGATGCAGTTTGTGGTTGTTGGGGAAAGGAAATACTCACAACATGCACTTGAATGGGATAGTTTGGGCAGCGGACTGGGTTTCTGGACAGGCAGCCAATATCTGGTCACTGCTCACAGCGGAGGGCTCTCCTAGAATGGCATGGCTGGACCTGGTCTGGTCACTGGATAGCGAGGGTACAGCTGGCATGCAGGTAGCGGGGCAAAACGCTGGTCTGGTCACGGGATACTCTCAAAAATGGTACCACAGCTTTTCCCTTTTCTGGAGTTGTTGATATTTTTAGTGGGGTTTTTCTGGATCAGTGATTCTGCCTAGAGTCAACTATGCTCTGGCCTGGCAGTGGAATCTGGAATCTTGCAAGATTAATATGTAATGTCTGGATATGCAGGAGCTAGAAAATTCAGAAGAGTGTGTGTAGAGCTCCCCATGCCTACCAGCCTCCCATTTATGTAGGGATCATGACATCACAGGATTTACTATGGGGGCATACCTTTGGCTTGACATGCCTCTAACAATTGGATTGGTCAGAGGGGACTGTTACCGCCTTCATGTCAGCCGGTTGGACTTCAGGAACATGACATCAGTTTTAAGGTGTGTGCTTATAATGCCCATGGCCCTCCCACAGTTATTTTAGCCAAAATCAGTTATGACATAGATTCCACATTTTTACAGTTTAGCACTTTTGAAAATCACAGAAGCAGATTCCATATTTTACACAGCGCCTGTCATTACAATTCCCACATCTGTACGATGTTGTTTAGTTGATCTAATAATCTTTGACATGTTTCGGTGAGAAATATTTCACTTAAAATTCTACAAATTTATATATGTATACCTACTATCACAGAGCATGTTTAAATTACATTTCAAAGTTATACCATGTACACTTTTCCCCTCATTTACATTTTCTTGCCGTTTGCATCCCATGCATGCTAAGGAAAGCCACAATATCTTACATTACATTTAAAGTGTTACACATTTGCATTCCTGCGTTTTCCTGTAACAGAAATAAGAGTCTTAAAGTTTATAAAATAAGAACAGTCTTTTGCCCCAGATGGGCCGGCTTTGTCTTCCAAATAAGGGCATTTTTTTCAAACCCACAGCCGGCTGTCAAAACACTTGCAGCCATTTTCAAGGTGTTCGGTGTTCCTCTTCCCCCATATGTGTCTGGTGAAACAGCGCAGCCATCCGTTTTGTAGCTGCAAAACACAGTTTTGATGCAAGGGAAGAGTGCTCAACAGAGCCAGCGAAGTAATTCTGCTGGTACTGCTGATTGCCGCTAGGTAATGGAGGGGAATTCTGCTGGGTTGGTAAATGTACCCCACAGTGGGACTAGTACTAATTGTAAAACCATTTAAATTGCTGGGTCAATTAACACATGCCTTTTTTACTCTTCTATCAGTACTTCATATTCAGTGGGTGCATAGCATACATCTGATAGGCTCTTTATCACCAAGTGATATACAATAATTTGTGAATCTGGATGCTGTCGAAAGCTGATGATTAAAACTAAGGATATGAAGGGTAAAAAGTAAGAAATTCTCCTAATAGTTCTTATAAAATCCTATAACTTCAGTCTGCCTTTCATTCAATAATAAAAATAATCTGAAAGAAGATGCAAAGCATTGCAGAAGATGGATGACACAGCAACATCAAAGATAAGATCCACCTGAGCTTAAATTATCTATAAATGCACCACTTTGGTGGCCACCTGCCGCAGGCAGAGCTACCCATCCACGAACTTTAGAATGCAGCTATGACTGACATTCTCAGTCTGGCTGGTCACATAACCATTATGCACTGAAGCACCAGACGTGTCTAAACATTGCTGCCATTAGAATACACCGACAACCTACAAGAAGTGTTGGTCTAGCTTGGTACATATCGAGTCTCCTGCACTGGTGCTCTGTCATGACCTCCCTCAGCACCCATCACGTGCCTGAACTCTTGGGTAGCTTACCGGAGCCTAGCCAGCCCTCCTATGTCCTAATCCTGACTTAATGCACACAAACATCTTAAGCCTCCACTTAGAACTTTCCCATACCTGGACTTCAGTCCCCGTGGACGTTCCTACCACAAAGTGCATTGAGGCCATACATATGGGAAAAGGCAGTATATAAATGACTACCACAATGCAATACAATACAATGCAATATGGTGAAGCAGAGCATGAAGAAGTGAGCAAAACCTACTCAGAGCTTTTGAGAGCAGCTTAATCATGTAAAATACTACATGATTCACCTCTCTTATTTCCATGATGCATTAATAACAACTCCTGATTTAGGCTCTGAGAGACACGTCCAGGAAAACATATGAGGGAGCGTCATCTGCCCTCAAACTCTGTATCTTCATCTCGACCTTCATCAGCAGCAGAAGTGGGGTGAGTCTGAAGCTCACCCAAGATCTTTCACAAAGTAACATTAATTTTGGAGCAAGAGCTGCATATCCAACCATGTATTGTTGATGGGCATTGGCGAGCTTAGAGTGAGCTTGACAGCTGACAGAATCAGTGAGTCATTATGAGCTTCTATGTGTCACCCCCATAACACACCGATGTTAAGCAATGTGAGAGGAGAAGGGCCGGTGCAGTAGGTGGCAAGATAACAAGGGGCAAAGGTGAAGACAAAATGACAAACACTTCATGTAACCCCATTCCTGGCGGTGTCTCTAGGGTACCTGCTGCCCTGCTCCACCTCCGTCTCGCCTAAAACGGCCTATGCTCGGGGTACTCCGATATCTTTTTGCTCCTCTATTACTAACTCTGCCCCCCAACTTGCTCCTTACGTCTTCTCCTTCAGATCTGCAATACCTGCAGTGTAAGTATCTATTAAAAGCTTTCCTTCACATGGCATAGTTACTAAGCCTGGACAGAGAGCATTTTGAATTGTCTTGTGTTTTATTACTATGAGTATCTTATGATATGAAATATATATATAACAAATAAAATACACAAATAAAGCTTTCTTTAAAACACACAGTCCACAAAGGAAAAAATATCGAGCGCTTTTTACTGCTTTAATTTGATTTTTTTTTATCAGCGGATTTGCTTTACAGCAAAGAGGTCATTATCCATGTTTATTTCTTGGATGTGTCGAAGCAATTTAAAGAAAAGATGGGTTCTCAATGCTTTATCTATGCAAATGTGGTTCATTTAAATACAGTACAATGATTTGCAAAGGTGTTTTGTATTTTCTCCTCCTTTATGTGGTCTTTTGTGTAGCTTGGCTGTTTCGTGCGTTCCTCACTTTGATCTTAACAGTGCTTGCAACTTCAAATGTTGAAAATATGCAGAAACTGTTCAAATGATTTTCCCGGCTTCACATTTTGCTCTTTACACGTTCAGCGGCGACTATATTTTAAGCAGCTTCGGACAGCGACATGTTCTAACATCAAGCCTGGCAAAGAATCGAAATGTGGATATCAGTGAAGCCATTCTGGACAACGTGTCAAGTCTGACAAATGCACCGCCTGCATTGAAATGCTAATTGCCTCCCTGCTTTTGTGCCCCTGCATCAATTAACATTTAATTTGTCTTTTTGCAACTTCTCTTATTACCCTTTCCGTTTCTTCAACACTTGCAAATGTTACATTTTTGGCTTTGATTATTCAGGAAGAATCCGTGGAACACATCCAACACCAGAACATAGAAAAGATCTTAATTTGATGTACGTTTTACAAAGGGATACCAGACCCTTGCATTAGACAGAAATGTCTGCATTTCAAAATGGCGCCCTTCCTGCATTTCCAAACGTGTGCGAATCATCTGCTACATCTAACACAGTATATGACTTGGTGCAGTCATGATGGAGTTATGTGGGATTTCTGGACAGTGTCCTTACCATATGGGGCCACAGCTACTTATGTATGCAGGGTAAGCCTCTTCCATATGGGCCTGACTGCAACCTTCCTCGGCAAGAGAGACTGCGAGGAAGGTTTCTGTCACTTTAATATATAGGACACGGTGGCCAATTAGATGATCCCCATTTATCAAACAAAAGAGCACTTTAAATATGCACGACTCCATCCATGTGATTTAGCAGGTGTTCCG
Organism: Ambystoma mexicanum; assembly: GCF_040938575.1. NCBI lineage: Eukaryota > Metazoa > Chordata > Amphibia > Caudata > Ambystomatidae > Ambystoma > Ambystoma mexicanum. The sequence continues at coordinate 812,314,426 of NC_090932.1, forward strand.
CAGTACATGCAGTGGTGGGTACAATTGGGTGATTGGTATATAATAAATCACTTGTGTGATACATCATACTGCTTATAACAGTCCAGCTGTATTTATTTCAGATATACCAAAACCCAAACACATTTTTTTCAGCGATGTGGCTGATAAAAAAAAATAATAATATATGGATGATAAAGCATATCACTTTTCCTCCCAGCAAGAACCGCTTACACTTGTAATTGTTGGTGAAACACATTTCACGACATTCAATAAAACTCCACATTTTGTATATTTAACTTATTTTGCTGTTGACATCACGAAGTGCCTGCATGTCTAAAAACTGTGCATTATGTAATTTAGTATAAACAATCAATTGTTTGGGCCTCAATTATCTTTCAAATGAATTGCCATACAAGTGATCTCTCACAGGTTCTTCAGCTACCTACCACATCCAGGGCCGGTGCAAGGGTGTTTGCTGCCCCCCACTGCAAACCCCATGTGTCCTGGCTATGCAGTCCCCTCATCCCAGATGTGTCCTCACCACTTAAGATGAATGTCTTACCCGCCACGTTCACAAGCAGCAGTTTTAGACCTCTTCAAAATAAAATAGAACTAAGTCACTCTCTTGTACACACACAATATATAATATACATGCTGTGCAAGAAACTATGATCAGATCAGGAAGCATTAGCAGTACACATGGGCAGGATCATGAACAATCTGTTATATCAGTAGAATTCAAAATAATGGTACTCCTACATCCCCCTTCCCAAACTCCCCTTGTGCCTCTCTCTCTCTCTCTCTCTCTCTCTCTCTCTCTCTCTCTCTCTCTCTCTCTCTCTCTCTCTCTCTTTCTCTCTCTCCCTCTCTCTCTCTCTCTTTCTCTCTCTCCCTCTCTCTCTCTCTCTGTCTCTCTCGCTCTCTTTCTCTCTCTACCTCTCTCTTTCTCTCTCTCCCTCTCTCTCTCTCTCTCTCTCTCTCTCTCTCTCCCTCTCTCTCGCTCTCTCTCTCACACAAACACCCACCCACCCCTCCTTTTTTGCCTATTGTGAGATCCTTTAAAAACACACAGAAGATGTCTATTTAAAGGTTGTTGGAAGGAGGCTAGTGTGTCCTTCCACCAAACCTCCTGACTCTCTTCGAGCACCCACAATTGGTAAGTGTAACTATCACTGGCTTTGCTTGCGGTATCTCTGCCTCTGGCCTGCATCCATTAAACCTCCACTAAAGGAAGTACAAGAAACCGCTGGTTGGGTCCCTGAAAATGGGATGATGTTCATGGCTGTCAGTAGCATTGCTATACCACTGCTAGCTCTGGGTGGTGGTCAGGGTCGGACTGGAACAAGAAATAGGCCCGGACACCCAAAAAAAAGTGGCCCTCCCTCGCCTCAAAATAGTGGCCCAGCCTTCAAGGTCACCTCAAAAAGTGGCCCACCCCTTGCATCAAGAAAAGTGGCCCTCAAACCATCATCAATGCAAGCAGACGTCCAAGGCCAAATGATGATATGTTATTGTATAGCACCTACTCTTAAGCTCTTTTTTATAGAACAAATATGCATACAATATCACCCAACCTGTGTTGGTACTCATTTATCAATCTCAGAGGATGAAAGTCTGAGATGGCCTTGCAGGGATTCGAACCTGCAACCTGCAGATCACACACACATCGCAGTAGCAAGCGCTCAACCCACTGAGCTATCAAATCAGCAATAGTAAACTGAGCAATTGTTATGTAGTGGATACCATTAAACTGGTAACTGAGATTTAACAGCAGACTAGTTAAGTTCATCTGCAAGTCTGTGCAAATTGGGCCGCATTTCAAGACTGCGTGCATCTACTTTTCGGGCTTCAGATTAGAGGTTGGCAAAATAGGGAAAGCAGCACACTCACAGGACATTCCATACTCTGAGCACTCGTTACCTCATACATGCAAACAAACATCCTGAACAGCAGGCTATGCAGATAGGAAAGATAGACAGATTACAACAAGGCATTCATTGCGGCACAATGAAGACTAGTCAATGGCCACTTGATGTGCATGGTCAAATATTTCTACACCGAGCACAAGCTTTTAGGCACAAGGATTTCCACATTTCCAAGAGGCAGGCAGCATTTGAAGAAGGTGCATCCGTAGCACCTTTTTTTTTTATTCTTTCAGTAATGGGGCAATGGAAGCAAAGTGTTTTGCATAGGTTCAATCACACTGACATGTAAGCTGGAGTATGAACTCAGGCATCCTGGCTTCACGGGACTACAGCTAAAGAGGCAGTGCTTTCTTGTTACTAACTGCTTGATTACCAAGCATCAGGTATTCCCCTCATAGGCTATTGCGGGGAATATGGTTTGCGGTAATACTGCATTACAAATCTGACTGTGCATTATTCTAAATAGTACGATGTGCTACTTCCATTCCCATCCCCCACACTGACTGGGATGGAACTTTTTTTTGGTTAGTTAATAGCTACACATGGCATGATTTCTGAAAAATCGGCACATTTTAGCAGTGGCAGTTGGGCAGCAATCCGTAACACTGCAACAGGCCCTCATGTAGTCCGTATGGTGTATACTGTATGCCGCCAGTTATCATTACATTCACTAATTTAAAATATTATGTAAAATGCCTGTTTTTTGCAAAAATGTGAGCTCTTTTTCAAAAGGTATGTTTCTTGCTTGGGCTCAATTATACTGGAGTGTGTTTACTATTTATAGTTCACAAACCACATACATGAAGAGCTCATCTGTTGGACACATGTGTGCCCTCAATGATGCATTCAGCAACTCCTCTCTGCGTCTCGTGTTAGTGTTAAGTGGATGTAAAAATCAGGAAACTGGAGCTTGTCTGTGGAAGCAACAGGGAGGAGAAAGGGAGAGGACTCAGGAGCCTTTTTAATAAATCACATTTTTTATGGATGACACACACAGAAACCCACTGACCGTCCACCCCGGCGAGCGAACGAACACCAAAGAAGGCAGAGCTGCCAGGGTGTTGCAAAAAATAACAATGAAGGGCACCTTAGGCTTCGAACACAACAACCCCCAGTAAGTAAAATCCTGGAGTGTCTCCTAATGTTACACTCGGACTAGAGCGTAGGTAACCCCCTCCCTCCACCCAACAGCAACACACTGGCCCCCTTTGTGCCTGCGCGGTGCAAATCCACCCCGTCAAACAACAAACATGAATGTATGTGACTGCAGTGGTCCTGTCAGCTTTGCCCTTTTATGGGACAGCCTGACAGCCAATGACCCAAAACATTTTCTGGAAATGAGTTCACACACAGGCGCTTTCCAAGTACGGCGAAATTTGTGATAAGAGTATTTTTTTAATAAACTACTAAACAGTTAACATGAGCAAGCAAAGGTGTGCCAAAGCAACGTGGAACATTTGCTTTGAGATGTAAATGGCCCCACCCCCAGTCCACTGCTAATTATCCCAAGCATTCCATCGTGTGTATGATGTAGACCACGCTAGATGTTTTTCCATTGCAGGCCATCATCAATTGGAGGGGTCTGCGAAATTTATGAGCCAACTCGTAGACCGGCAGCTACTGCCATCCAGCACTGCAGATACATGGGGCTCGAGTCTGAGCATAAAAAAAGGAAGTGCCCGTCTCCACAATCATGCAGAGTAGAGTGTGGAGTGCAGTGTGGAAAACATGCCACAGTCTGTCGCTCTACTTATCACGCAGAGTTGCGATGCCCTGTGGTGCATACCTCCATTCCCTCTCTTTGGGTGGGTGTCACCAGCCCTGGACAATGTACACCCTCACGTCAAACCCAAGACCCCTCCATAGACTTCAATGTGCCTAAATCATCAAAAACAAAAACATCCGATTTCATCTGCATTGTCCATTAACCAGATTTAGAGGCCAACCATAGTAGTCTTTCCTTGCTCCTAGCTGCCAGTCACAACTCTCCACAGCAACGCCCAATCATGGCAAGCAGTGAGTAGGAGCATGCCCTGCGGGTCGCTATCTCATGTTTTTGCCCCACATGCATGGCAGGAATGTTCCTCTTTCACCCCAACAGCATAGCTTGCTGCTCCTTGAATCTAATGATGCTGTGGTGGGCACTGGTGGAGAGAGAGTTGTAAGAGTAGTGATCAAAAAGGGTGAAGGGGAGGCAGTGGGAGAAAATGAAAGGGCAACAAAGAATGGAGCTTTGGTTATCAGGGTGTGGAGCTAAGAGATACAAAGTGAGACAGGTGGGGGGGGACATTAATGATAATGATGTGTTATTTATATAGCGCCTTAATCCAAAGCGTTTTACATACTTACATACAATATCACCCAACCAAAACTGGTACTCATTTATCGACCTCGGAAGGATGAAAGGCTGTGTTGGCCTTGCCGGATGCAAACCTGCGACCTGCAGATCACGCTCAGATTGCAGCAGTGAGCGCTCAACCCGCTGAGCTATTTTACCGCCCATAACAGCATTTACGGCCGTTGACTCTTACCTCCTCAGCTCAGCCAGGGGTGTCTCTCCATCTCCGCTGACGCTGTGGGGTGGTGACTGTGTGGGCAGGGAGGATCGGGGGGGTCGCCCGTGCCCGACTGCCTGTGTGCCCTCCTGGGCTGGCCTCTGCTGCACTGCTGGATACGAGTCGAGGGACTCTTGCTGTGGTGTGGAGACAGGGGCCTCGACCTCGCCCATGGCACTGGTAAGGTCCTCATTTGTGCGCAGCTTCCTGCAGGCTACAGCTCCAATCCTGACCTGGGCTGGGAGTGAGGGGTGGTGGCGGCACGGAGTCTCGCCGCATTTTCATTGGCCATGGCCAATATTAGTTGCTTTCAAATTTGCAAAGTAGCGTGCAACGAAATGTGTTGCTTGCTTCCTGCAAAGTTGAAAGCAATTTATCGTGCCTCTGGCCAAGCCCAGCCCTGCAGGCGGCCTCCAGGCTCCTCCATCAGACTGCCTGCTGCTGCCCCGGCCAGGTCCTTCAAGGACGAGCAGTTGCAGGAATCTGTTACTTTTTTACAAAACACTGGTAGCGGGCCGGGCTGAGGCCAGCCCGACCCACTACCAGTGTTTTGTAAAAAAGTAACACTTCCTTCACAATCACCTAGCAGCAGCGCCATGGTGTCAGTCTCGCGCCGACTTGCTGCCCGCAGGCCCTGATCATGCAGAGCAGATCAGCACCGCAGGCAGCCCTGAGCCAGCGCGAGACCGGCCCAGGCATGGGCTTGAAACCGGCCCCTCGCCAGCCTCTAAGGATTTCGTATCGGCCACGGGCCGATCGGCCGACGGGCCAATCCGACACTGGTGGTGGTAGCCCTCTCACATCCTCTTTCCATGTATCAGGGATGTCAGAGAAATACCCTCGACTTGAGTTCATTCCCAGGCGAGTGGAGAGAATTGCTTTGTCCTCTCAGGGATGGAGAGAGCAGTAGTGAGCCAACCTATGCCACTCCAAAGCAGATGGCACACTACCCAAAGCACCATCTCGTGTTTTAGGAAATCCACTTAGTGAAACATCTCCGTCCAGGCTGATTACAGCCTATGGGCTGCATGTAGGACTGATACACACATTGGCCTTTTATTCGCCTCCTGACCAGGTCACCGTACGATGTAGAGGAGATGTGGTGAAAGCTTTGCTTCTACCAGGTTTTCTAAATAGGAGGTTTAGTATGCTGTTCAGCTGGGAATTTTAACCAATTTTACCTGCCCAATGTACTTTAAAATGTCCCTTTACTCTCCAATTGCCCCAAAAGGTCCTCCTGGCACTACTCAGTTTGCAGTGCAAAGTCATTGATTGTTTGTCATGAATGTACTAAACATGTACAGTACTGGTGCACACAGTGCAAACTTTACTGACACACAGAAAAGACAACACAATAGAAGTAGAAACTTCCATGACATTCAGGAAAGGTACAATATGGATATCAGAGCAGATGACTCCTACACAGTGCGTAACCCAAACTTTGGGGCCCACGTATGAGTCATACTGAGGTCCCCCAACTCGGCAACAAATCACGGGTGGCGCCACACCCTGGGCCTGCCTGGATTACCACGCTTGAGCAAAAGGGACGACGTGCTGCTGCAGGGGCACGTCGCACACTGCACTAGGAGAAAGATATAAATATGTGTTTTAATGCATTATACAGCACACATTCTGAGAAAAATTGGCTAAAAGTGTTAAGAGTGTTTGCAATTGTTTTGTTTGGTAACACCAATCCACAAATCCAATACATGCAAGTCACCAACAGTGCACAGGAACATTAAGGTTTTAAATAATATAATGCTTTGCTATTAAAAATGACATGCCAGAATGAAAACATGTCCAGCTGGCTGCATGTGTAGACCAATCTAGACACGTAATGACATATTGCAGTAGAGCATGCCAGGCCACATTTATACATACCTAGACTGGTTGCACCAGAATGCCAGTTGAAGAAATAACAATTATCATGGTTATTTTATCACGGATGCCAGTAAGAAATGGCTGGACTGGCACCACGCAAATGCCAGACATTACCTCCATGTCCCTCTACCTCATCCCAGTGCTTGTGTAAGTGGCAAAGTGACTCATACACAAGTACTGAGATGAGGAAGAATAGGGTTATGGGCAATGAAGATTACCAATAAGTAACCAAGCGATTAAACACAAGTAGTGGCACAACACCTTTGAGCTGACTGGGCTTCAGCCCTCCCCCTAAGTCCCCAGACATTTTGGGCTATGTTGACTTAACCTGGCTGACTTTCAGAGGCGTTGTCAGACAGAACAGGACAGACACAGATGTTGAACAGCACCTGGATTTTGCTGTTAACAAAGGCCCAGCAACTACTAGCAACTACTAATGTAAAGCATTTCCCTGTTAATACCTGCATTCACATGCATATTTTTTTAGGCAATTGAAATCTTGACATGGGTTTTGCATGGTTTAGAAGACCGCTTATTCTCACAACAGTCCATAAGTGGGTGCTTTCAGACTTAAAGGAGAGATGTAACTGCTTGTAACATTGAAGCTGCAAGAACAGTCTCATTAGAATGCAGAAAGACGAAACATACCCCCACATAAATAAGTTTGCCCCTCCCCCACCGCCCGTGACGTTAACACCCCCGCAATGTAGGTTGTGTTGCGCCCCTGAACACAAGCACACACACCATTCACCATACACACACAAACGCACACCCAATCACTGATACATTTAAGTGTGCACCCTTTCACCATAAAGGCACTCCCAGGCAGCCACACATACATTTAAGTATGCACCTGTTCACTATACAGGCACATCCAGGCAGCCACCCATACATTTAGGTGTGCACCTTTATTACCATACAGGCACACACACCCAGGCAGCCACCCATAAATGTAAGTGTGCCCCCTTTCACCATACGCTCACACAGGCAGCCACCTATAAATTTAAGTGTGCACCCTTTCATCATTCAGGCACACCCAGGCAGCCATCCATACATGTAAGTGTGCACCCTTTCACCATACACTCGATACACACACCCAGCCACCCATACCTTTCATTTGATTATACACCCTTTCACCATACACTCACATAGGCAACCACCTTTACATTTAAGTGTTTACCCTTTCACCTTACACTAACACATTCAGCCACCTATATATTTATGTGTGCACCCTTTCACCATACACTCACACAGGCAGCCACCTATACAATTAAGGGTGCACCCTTTCACCATAAAGTCACACAGGCACTCACCTATACATTTAAGTGTACACCCTTTCACCATACACTCGACACACACACCCAGCCACCCATACATTTGATTATGCACCCTTTCACCATACACTCACATAGGCAACCACCTACACATGTAAGTGTGCACCCTTTCACCATACCCTCACACAGGCAGCCACCTATATATTTACGTGAGCACCCTTTCACCATACAGATACACGCAGGCAGCCATACATTCATTTAAGTGTGCACCCTTTTACCATACACTCGACACTCACATCCAGCCACCCATACATTTATGTGTGCACCCTTTCACCATACATTCACACAGGCAGCCACCTATATATTTAAGTGTAGACCCTTTCACTATACACTCACACACGCACACTTCCTGGGGTTGAGTGTAGCCCTATTAATTCAAAAATGAATTGTTTTCTATTTTAAGTCACCCTGACTTCATGAAGAAATGATTTCTGTTAAGGACCAAACCATAATGAAAATAATTTCCTTATGAAGGCAGAGTTAAAGAAGCTATTTCTTTTTGAAGTCATAGAGTTCCCCCGCCCCATGACATGAAGGCCTCCAGCTTAGAGGCTTCTATGTCATGGGGTGGGGGATCCATCAGACTTCAAAAAGAAATAGTGTCTTTTTGTAGTCACTTGGCCTTCATAAAGACATTATTTCTGTTACATAAGAGAAATCATTTCTTTATGAAGGCAAAGTGACTACAAAAAGAAAAAAAAGAAAGATTGTTTAAAGTCAAAGGGGCTTAGAGGGCCCCCCTTACACCAGTGCTCTCACACAAAGAACAGGCACCACATATGTTATAACTTTGGAAGCTCTCATCACAAACTGGACAGATGCCTCATGGGCAGTAACACTTTAAACTACTGTCACACAGCAAACAGGTACTGCATGAGATGGGAAGCATCAGGTCAAAATTCCAGCACAGGTACCCATAAGTCATAGTCTAGGCAGCAGTGCTGTAAAGTTTCCAAAAGGAAAATCTGTCCTCAAGTACAGCACATGCAGTTACCGTATGCATAGAACCAGCACATGTTTCCCTCATAAACAGAACAGGCACAGGGTAGGCAGGGACATCACAGGCTTTCCTCAAGCATGTGCAAGACAGGCCAGCCTATTGCAAGCTTTCCTCAAAATCCTGCACATACTGCATGGACAAGGCCAATGGATTCTTTCCACAAACTGGTACAGCATGCACGGGGTCATTACAAGCTTCCCTAACAAATGCATACAGCATGGCCATAGCTAGTGCAAGATTCCTTCTCAAACAGATACAGCTTTTTATACAAGAAGAGCTAACTTCTCTCGCAAACAGTTCAGCATGGTCAACTGGAAGCTATCTCACAAAAACATCAGTGCATGCACCTCCCACAAACAAGTACAGGTATAAAGGGGACACACCAGTGCATGAGTCCCTCACAAGCGGGTACTTGCATGCCTTGGGCAAGCCTATTACTTGTTTCCTTAACAAATGGATACATGGACGGCATAGGCAGTGCCAGGCAAGCTTCCCTCACAAACAGATACAACATTGGCAGAGTCAGTGCAAGTCCAGTGAAACAGGTACTGGCACATGTCAGGGCCAGTGTAAGTTTCTCTCAGAAATATGCACAAGTAAAGCCTTGGTAAAGAAAGTGTTTGCAGGAAATGCATGGTATGTTTAATGCACAACAGGAACAGTGCAAGCTTCCCTCACACATTTGTAAAGGTACTGCGTGTTCTAAGGCCAGTGAAGGTTTTCCTTTTAAACTTGCATAATTGCAGCATGATCCGAGCCAGGGCAAACTCCCTCAACAGACAACTTGCAGAGCATAGGCAGTGGCAGTACAAGTTTTACTTGCAAAGAGCAGGCACAGTCTAACCTCTATGTTCATGCAGCCTGCTAGATTGCATGCATGTGGAAAGCTCTTCTTACATATGAGCCTATACCCCAATCGGGATCTCAAACAAGTGACCAGAGGGTGCCATGTACAAACTTGTCTGCTTTCTTCACTCTGTCTCGTCAATAGCTCATTATTAGACTTACTTGTTTGAGGGTGGAAGGGCCAACTGAAGAAGTTGGGTTGCATGTGCAGCTGTTTTTGGCACTGCTGTGCCCCCCCACAACCACACCCATTAAAGAGTGTCCCCACTCCTAAGCTTTCACAGTACGCCCACTAGCCAATCTCAGATTGTCCAAAGAGGTGGAAGGGACAGCCAAGGACTACGTCCTAAAACTGCAGGGCAGGGCCTCATGCCTGGAGCTTATGTGGCCCTTTAGAGCGCAAGTACACTGCAGGCAAGTTTCATCAGCAATATTCTATGTTGACAGGCACCCACAATGGCTTATTATTTGCTCCTGCGGTTCATTTAAGTAACATTAATGGGAAGGGACAGACCTTTTTTCCCCATCATCAAATTGCTAGTGTAACCTTTCAAAATGTTCAATTTTTAAAATGTATTTCACTCTAAGTTTGTTTGACCAGCATTTCAATATCACAAGACCCACATGAAACTTTGACAGATTACGTGCTGTGCACTTTCCCTCAACATGCACATGTTCTCAGCCAGCATGCTTATCTTGGATCTATACCCTGCACTGGATATATGTACACTGGCAAAGGCAGCAAGGCATTGACCATTGCAATTCTGTATATCTTAAAAATAAGGTTGACTTAATCATGAAGTAGTTTTAAAATTGCTTGGATGCATTCATAGTACTTCTGCTTGAGAGCAAAGTCTGCAACAAATCAATTGTGGGGTCAGTATTCTGTGTCAGCCTTTCCAGCATTGCTTAAAAGTTGTATCTATCAGATTGGCTAGCTGATAAAAACATATCAGAGTAAATGTGCTTCAAGCACAGCACCGCTCGATCGATTCTGAAGTTATGTGGATAAGGCTCTTTAAATCCTTCTTGTTGGACTTGTATATGAGGCCCCTACACCCACCTATCTCCCTCTTCCTCCTACCTACCTGGCCCATACTCCACACCCATATGTTCCAGGAGGGTTTTACCAGGACTCCAGACGTGCCTGGTCTGAGTGCCATGGTCCTGACCACGTTGTTATATCAACATTTCTTCCTACTAGGCCTCAATGCTTTTATTTGAGCCAGACTATGTACTGTGCTGATCACAACACGTGTCAATAGGCAATAGCACTGCTTTCAATGCCATGCTGGGGACTCCTAGAAATGTGAGTATGGTGGTTTGCAGAAGGACATTATGTAGGTCAGATTGGTTTACATCTCTTTTGGAATTCATGAAAGACCTACATTTTGGCACCCACTGCTGGCCAGCACCCCAGGCAGACGCCTCGTTTGCCTAGTGTTTGTCCTGGGCCTGCCAGCACCATAGCATAATTTCCCTGGCCCTGCCATTCGGTGAAAGGAACATTGGTTGACATTATCAGCATTTAAATATGTAAAGACTGGTAGGGGGAGTCTGTACTTCCGCTCTCTATTTGGTAGAGGAGAGGCACAGAGGACCCCAGCCAAGATTCTCTATTATTGGTAACGTAGTCGAGCAATCAAGGCCTAGCTTCTCAGGAGGTGATGCGGGCTGGTTCTTAAGTACAGTGTAGTCCCTGAACCCCCACAAAGGAATGTCCACACACTGTATTACTGAAAACACAGTCTTTATATAATTAATATTCAAAGGTATGTACACGATCACAATAACGCACTTTGTACTCGGAAATCAACAATGATAAATATATACAATTCTAAAGTGGTACCACCAATGTTATCAAATCTCATTAAAGTGCATCAACTATACGGTTAAAATGTCACACAGATCAATAACGAGGAAACCAGAATAGAGATAGGAAGGAACGCAAGATGGTTGAAACAATAGGCAGATTTCTGGCCCCTTCCCGCACAGTTCTGTGTGGAGATCCCCCCACCTGGGCAACCTGTAAATAAAGATATATAGCACAAGCTCAGTCCATATATGGTTCACTAGTCTTATTTCCTCCTATTAAGGTTTTACCCCCCCCCCCAATGTACCTGGTGGAGTAGAGTTCTTCGAAGATGCGTCGACCGATCCTTCTTGAGTGACTCCCTTTAAAGCAGGAGCCACGGATCATCGGGAGGTGTCGAGGAACTCGGCGTTCGTTGTCAGGGAATCGACGGCCCTTCTTGAGTGCCCTCCCTTTAAGGCAGGAGTCACGGGTCGTCAAAAGTCTGACAGAGAACAGGTTGAACTACGGCAGTGAAGTGGCAGCTTTGTTCCTAGCGGTGCTCGTCGACGACGGAGCATTGGCGTCCTGCAAGGAAGAGGTGTGCGGGGCACCTCGGTGACAATAGTTCTGGACCGCAAAGAGAGGATGAAGAACTGTGGCCCAGCAAGGGCGTTGAGCCGTCGGCGTCTCTATGGTCCTTAGGTGGCAGGAAACCCACCGGCAGATGCTCCTCGGCGCGTCGACGGTCGGGCCTTCTCCAGCGGGATAAAGCGGGCGACGATGCAGATAAGAGCGTCCGATGATCAATTGAAGTTCTTAGGCAAACGGGAGCACGGCGACTCCGGTCGGTGATGGCGCTCGTCGTCAGTGGCGGACAACAGTCCGGGTGCTTCTCTTTGAGATTCTGCGGCAGTCCCCATCTCGGGTCAGCAGCCTGTCGAAGGTCTGTCTACCAGGGAGCTTTGGCAAAGATCAGCTGGTGCACGATAGTCCCTCGTAGCTCAGGAAGAGGGCACCTTACCAGGTCCTCTCTAGGTCAGTCCTTGGAGACACAGCAGGTTTCAGATTGTGAAGGAGAGAAACAGCAATTCTTCTCGTGCAGCAGGGCTTCAAGGTCAAGCTTCAGTTACTCCAGTTACTCGTCGTAGTGGACTTCAGCTTCTGAACAATTTCCAGTGGTGAGAGGTCCCCAGATATACTATTCGGTCTCTCATCCACACTGCTAGGTCACACTCAGCAGCCAATCATCCAGAAGGGCATTCATGCAGTCAGTCAGCCAATCAGGCACGCAGTGCATTCAGGCCATCCTTCTCCCGCTCAGACACTCACAACAAGGAATGTGGATTGGGACAAGTACCCAGCCATTCAACACTACACACTGCATTCAGGCCAGTTTCGGGCAGGGCTGTCTCAGTCTTTGTCTCTCATGCCAGAAACCAGACAACCACAACAAGATGTGCATATTGGTCACACACTCCATTCACCCAGGTCCCACCCACAGGAGGTACCCACAACATACATCACCGGGAAGGCTCCAGCTAGTCTGGCCGGGCCTTCACAACAACACCATATGGCACTTCCACCCAACAGCCAGTCAGGGGGGAGGGACAGAGTCAGGGCTTCCCAGGACTTTGGGAAAACAAGGTAATAGGTAATAGAAAGCAAGAGGCCGCAGGGGCCATTTTGTTTTCCATCAGGAATCAACTGATTCCAAAGGCAGGGCCGGGGTATCCCAAAATGGAGGATACTCCGCGCACCTGTCAAATTCAGCATGGAGCTGCCACTAGCCCATACACTGTTCTGCGGGCCACCAACAGGTGCCCAAAAACATACACTAGGGGCACAGGGTTGTACCCCCACCCATGGGTGCCATAAGGGTATCCCACGGGTCTGTTCACCAAACCAAAAGAGAGAGAGCTGCACCACCAGGAGTCTCACCAAATAACAGTAAAACATTTGGTATTTGTAAATCCGACATGCTTTACTGGTCTGCAATATTGTGAGTTTTCAAAATCATATGTTACTCCGGTTTGAGTATGTAGGCAATTAGCTCCAAACAAAATCATTAACAGAAGTGGTATTACCCATGTTGTATTAGCTCATGCTGTAAAACCAACTTAACTCCAAAATCGCTAACAACTGAAGCATCAACGTGACTGCATAATGCAGACCGTTCCAGTTACCCAATGCTTACAGCGCTCAGTAACAGCATTTGTGCTTGGCTCTAGTTAAACTCGAGTGGGGGCAAACAGCAACACATTTTCTGGGCATACAAAAATGATGTGTGCACTTGTCAACTATTTATGATTCAAAAAATATGGTTTATGTAAAGTATGTATGCAAAGGTTACTTGTGTTTGTATGTTTTATGCTATGTAGGTTTAAGTTTATCACACACATATATCATTAATTGGCCTGGGAGCGACAAAGGGCATGTCAGTGCCTGAATATGAGTTTGTGGTAGTGGGAAAACATACAGGGCCTGATTTAAAAAAGTGTTTGTCAATGGGAGTGCACCATTTTTTTAAAAACAATTTTGTAAATCATGCCCTCAGTGTTTTACCACAACATTCAATTCTGAGTTTCAACCAACTCCTGGACCACATCTGCTTTTGTGTGTCAGTAATTACGGCTGCTCAAAAGCATTACCACATGTGTCGTAATTGCTTGTTGCGGAAACACACATTCCAATGGGGTCCAAATTGGGGACTAACTTTTAAACAAACACATTTCGGCAGTGTGACAATCAAAACACCTGTTGATAATGTGTTTTTCCCCTCAGTGGTCCTGCTTTTAATCATTTTAAATGATGCCACATGCCACGGGTGTGAAGGATGTCGGCGTATGTTTTACCTGTTCACATGGTTATGGGTTTAACAACTCAGAAAGAAAAGGTTGCTCTGACATGGAGGCCACACTATATGCGGTCCTTCTACATAAGCCCAGTGGAGTCCCATGCGCTCCATCATGTTCAATAACAGCTACACGACATTAGGAGCTAAATTGCTCTTACTGCATGTAGTAACTGTAACTACGTTTGGGTTTAATGTTTTTAATATGTTAATACTTTTAAAATGTAATGTTCTCTTCTGTTGAGGACAGGTTGATGCTGGGGCTGTGGTACTGGGTACTAAGGTTCTGGAGCCATTCATGCACAGCCCATTAGTAATTTCCTCCCGCTATCTACGCCCTTCATTTACCCTGCTCTTCGCTTCTTCCACGCCCCACTAGCCCATCGACCTCCTTGCGAGGTTCCCTGCAGGGTTTGCATCCTTCCTAGCCTGTGTGTCACAGACGCGGTGCCCGCACCTCCTCCTTGTTCCCAATAGCATTTGCCGACACTGCATTTGAACCTGCCCTACCCCGTCTCCTGCTCCATAGTATCCGTTGTCTTGTCCTTGATGTAACCTTCCAATTCTCCTACCCTTTGTCACTATAGTCTACCATGGATCATGTGTCTATCCCTTGCACACCCCAACCCTCACTTCCTTTCATCCCCATGCCCCCTCATTTCTGTTACTGCACTTGCACGCTCCGAATTGTCTCAAGACCTAGTAGAAACGTTAGTGTTTGTCTTTCTTCCCTGTTCTTCCCCAACCTACAATTCCCCTCCCCCACTGCCCCTGCATTCTTGTTACAGCACTTGCTCAATCAGAATGTCTCAAGACCAAATAGGAACGTTATTGTTTTGTTTGTTTTCTTCCCTGTACCGCCCCCTCCGTTCTCTTGATGCACCTTGAAACCATTTTGCTATATAGGCGCATTATAAATACCCAATAAACTAGAAAAAAAAGACTATACTCTTTGCTTGCTGGTCTAAAAAATGGTTTAAAAAATAAATCAAATAATGTTTTCTCTTTGACATCATGTAACGGGAAATTACTGCAGGTGATTTGGGAATTGTTTGATTGTTCCTTTGAGAGGAATTTGAAGAACACTAAAGGAATAATGGTCATAGCAACAACATAGCAAGACATCTTTAAAAGTCAAAAAGCGGTCTGAATCCCATTATATTAATTATAAAACTTCTGATACTACAGCAATCACCCCTGCTTATGGGAGTGTACAAGGCCGGTAATGGTCCCCCTAACCGAGCTAAGGCAGGGATGAGTGAAGTGAGGAACTCAGCGAGGGCTCATGGCCGATACTGGCGCTGTACATCACGCCTAGCCGTGATGATTGCTATTCATACACGGCTGTTCGTCCCGGGTGCGAACAGCTGTCATTTAAGAAAAAAAATGTTGTACTCGTGATGGGCTCTGCACTCATTGCACATTACACAGTAAACAAAAAAAAAAAAAACTAGATGGACAGTACTAGGGTAAATGGAAAAGGGACTGAGTCCCTTTCCTACTTCTATGGTGGACGTTGTCCGGACTGAGTGCCAGGAATGAAGCACAACGCTCTGTTCCAGCAAGCAAGTTGGGAGCGAGGGAGAGAGGTAACGTATGGGCTTGGAATGTCGTGGGGAGTGGGTAAGAGGTAAGGAGGGGGTAGGAAGCCAACAGGGAGGGGCTTCTTGTTGCCTTCACACAATGAAGATGGCAGTACCCATGGAAGGACCTCAGGTGGCTGTAGAAATGCGGACTCTACACATGTGTTTTCGCCCCCATTTCCATCCAACTGATGAGCTGAGCGATCTTCCCTCTGTGTGAAAAATATATCACTTTTTTAAATCCTGAAGTTCTCAAAACATTGATCAGTATGGTTCTAGCAATATCTTCTTTTTTCTTATTCATTACCGATTATTCTTCATTTGCCATGTACCCTTCATGGTCATGAATGGAAAGAAATGACTAATAATCTGACATTTCCTCTGACCTCTGATGAGAACTCTGCTGTTAATAACATTAGTGTACATGATTGGCTGACAGACGTTATATAAGAACTAATACTAACAAAAGCAATGAAATGACATTAAGCAGATGTTAGTAGCCAGATCCTCACCATCCTTACTGATATCCATTGAATATGCTAATGGTACGCCTTCACTGCACACTGGGTCATGTTTAGGTTATGGTTATAATGGGGCAACATCTCTGGACATTGAAACAATTGACTCAGAGGCAATTGGATTTAATCACTGAGTGAAACTATTGCTGAGCTAACTAAATGTACAAGACAAGTTGCAAGTTTGCCTACATTTCTGAATCTACTGACTGGTAATGAGGATGTTTTCGTGCTAAAGGATGTGAAGGGGAATTTTGTTCCCCTCCATCCATGGGTGTGGAGAGGACAGCCATGAGAGTTGTACTGTTTTTCCTAGCTCATTATTAGTCATTGCTATATTTTTAGGCAATAAAGACTCCAATTAGGCAAATCTATCATATGGTGAAGCCTGTATAGTATTAGCCCATTGTGGGTCATCATCTCTTAAGACATTGATCTGATGACCTTTCTGGATGGTCACTTTGGAACATTAGCGGAAATTGTGGATTCTCTTGGAGGCACAGACATGTATATTGAAAATAGCCAAATGGCATCACAGCTAAAATGATCCGAATGGAGGGAGCCCCTATAATGACACATAACGGCCACATAACATATTCTCAATGATGTTAGCCACTCATTCGACAATCACATTTTACCTCACTGTACCTTTTACTGGGGACACATTTCAATTTGCACAACTAGAACCCCAAGTTACTCAGAGATCACTGATCTCACATTAACAACTATGAAGCTGATCAGGGGGCTAGCTCATCAAGGCACTGTGTTGGCTGATTCATTATCCATCTTTATTATTGACTGGTTGAACCAGCTCAAGATTTCCATGTGCAGCCTTTATTCCGATTTAGCTATGCCCATACTTCTTAATACCCAATATTTGTGCCGGTCACACAAAATTCCAAGCTACTGTATACAAATGTGCCTTTGCTTTAATATCAGGAATGGACAAATATGTTCTCTTGAAGAGTTCAGGATAGCAAAACCCAATGCACAATACCCACTTACCTAGGCTCCATGTTAGATCAATTGCTTGATGGAATACAGTTGATTTGGTGTGTCCTCCTGGCACACTATCGTGTTTAGATCTACCCTAGAACAGAAAAGGCGGGAGTAGGATGGATTCCAGTCCTCCCCTCTCCTAATAACACTTTCATACGATCCATAACAGATTCTGGCGCTCCCACACCATTGCCAGTGCATCAACTGATGTGGCCATCTGCATATTACTTTCAGGAAATATTGCAGCTGTTTAGTTGAAGAAGGAAGCTTTCAAGGATCTTTTCAATTCAGCCCTAACAGGCGCATTTATTCGCACACTATTTGTGGTGTCTTGACCATATTGGCCACTTCTTTACGGATCAGATTTGAGATCCTACTAATCACACAGAGTGAGACCCAGATTCACTGGGACAAAGAATCTGTTTGCCTTGAGAAAGACGTAATGGTAGAAACAGGTGTTGGCTAATTCATTCATTATTTACATTAAATCTTTCAGAAATTGATATGCTATTATGCATCTTTATTATTAACTAGTTGAACTAGCGCAAGATTTCTAGGCATGACCTTTATTACTGTTTCATATGAGGTGTGGACAAAGGCTGCTCTACCTGTGTTCTTGCTGCCGGTCAACCTTCTTTAGTGAGCTTGAAAGCTCTAAGAATGTGTGTTTTTTATTTTACAATTGCTGCGTAAAGTTGATTCAGTTTCTAGTACCTCTTTCTCATGTCCATAGGTGAATAGGTTCAATTGTAAGCTCTAACATGACATATGGGGCCTTCATGCATTAAAATGGACTGCTTGTAGTTCCCATAGAAGGCGAATTGGGGAATGGCACCTGTATTTTCAGTAGTTTTATTCCGCTATTTATGCTTCTATGGATTTTGCAATGTAATAGTTTATTTTATGCTAAGTTGTCTCAATGAAATGATCAATGGTGCATAGGTCACCTTAAAGCTGAGATCCTTCTTGGGAATGATTGTACTGCCCAGGGCCCTGCTGCTTGCTGAATAAATAGCATGTTGTTAACACTGATACAACATTCACAATTCTAAATCAAATTCCTCTAAAACTGAGGGACAATGAACACAGGGTTATGAGAGTGTTTTAATGACTCGGTATCAGACATATTTATGGACAGGTGAAAAGCTGTTGTGTCTGCAAAAATGACTTCTTATCCAAAGCAATTCCGTTATTGATTACTTTTTGTTGATGTGCCCTTTTCAGGAGACCTTTGCCCTACTGGTTTTTTGAGAGTTCAAATTAGATTGGTAAAAGATGCCTGCAAATTGGGAAGGAATTATAAAGCGGAATTACCCTAAAGTGGACTGAAAAAGGCATTAGCACTGTGTGTTCCTGGCCAATGAAATGCCTATTGAGCAGGTCAGGAATTCACAAGTATCATAGCGCACACCGATTTCTAGAAAATAAACTTTTAGTACAGGAGATTGTTTCTAGGACCTCACATAAGATAGGTCTCCAGATTTGACAGGTGCTCTGATCATGATTATATGCGTAGGAAAGAAAAGGTTGTTGCATGTTTCAAATGCAGCCCATTTATTGCTAATCATTGCTAGTAATGTTTCTTTCATAAAAAAAGAAAAATACACGATTTCTAGAACCTTATAAAACAAAACAAAAATATGATTGTGGATAGGTCGGAGCTACTTTATCAGGCTGTAATTTGGAAGGATTGTTGATTTTTTTAGACAAACTGCGGTAGAAGGGCATTGGTTAAAAATGGTGTTAACAATACCCCATCACAGAGGAATGATGATTAATTCATATATAGCAACTTTATTTTAACCCTGGGAACAATGGCCATCAGTCAGGAAACAACGCAATCACTTGTATTCTGGAAGAAGATATGTCACCAAATGTAACTGAGTTAAAAATTAGGATATCATTCAGTGATTAAAGAACTTAAATGACTCAAGCTCTGATGTGCTATCAGCGCTCGCTCTGTAAACAAATCCCCAATGATGGACCAAATATGGGAATAAGTGCATCCGTTGGTCTATGTTGGAATGTGCATGGTATAAACGACTTGCTGAGCTGGGTACTAATTTAACTAGCCTTCTATTTCTTTAAAATACTGTATGTGTGTTTGGATACATTTCACCTGTAAATAAACATTCAGTAAACCTGACTGAAATTGACAAATCTGCAAAAAGTACTATAAAGGATTTCCTTCATGCACTCTAAGTTTATTTAAATGCATATTCCCTGTTAATTACATTACACTAAAACAAATTCTTTTTTCAAAATGCACTCTTTTCTGGCTGTGGAACTTTGCCAAATAAATGACACTTTTGGTGAGCAGTTGCTAATTATATGGCAATGTGCATATACACTGTTATCAGCCTTTTCTTATTGATTTACATAAGTCAAATCAAGTCAACGAATACTTGATTGCACATTTGTTGTCTCTGGAATGTCAACGGGTGGCATGAGAGCTGGTTCAAAAAGCTCACATCATGCTTGAAGAGATGGCTCAGAAAGCTATGTAACCTCTGCACAGGAACTGTTGGAAAGGATGGAACTGAACCCCCCATATTTGCTAAATCGGTGGGTAGCGGGGGGGAAACTTGGTTATTAATCCACCAATTTCCTCAGATACAGGAGGATTCAGGGATAGAGGTTTTCTGGGGCTTTATTTTCTAAAGTTCTCTCCCAGTCATTGGTTAACAACAGAGCTCCAATAATAGCCTGGTATAAGCCTACCCATCTGCCATGATGTACATGTTTGTGACATTAACTATGAGAAGAGAAATGAAGGGACATGGAAAGGGGCAAACGTACACCTACAGACATGTGAGGATTGTCATGCTTTCTTGTGATGGGTTTTCATCTCCAAGGGAATCTTTGCAGGTTTTTACACAATTTCAGATTCTCAAGCAATTGGGTCTGCAAGAAAGTTGGTTATACTGAATATGCACACATGCATGAAGCGCCCTGTGTCTTCAAATGCAGTGTCAGTAGCTCCTTCCCAGATGGGCCTGCAAGTCCATCAGGTGCATACCTACATCACTAGGATCTATATATACAATTTCAAATGGATACACTCTGCTGTGCATCTGTTATTTGGCATGCCAGATATACTAGGCCACACAGCTACTTCATCTTAAAGCACAGACAGCAAGACAAGGTGCACGTGCGTAATAACATGGATGTCTAAAGCGTCGTTGGTACTAAGAGAACGGATTCATACTAATTCGACACCTTTTAACCCAGTAATGTGGTATTGTAAGGAAAAGAACGTACAGTGCGTGTTTTAAACAATCTGCTAATTTTAAACTCATTTCAATATGAATGGAATGGCCCCATACCATTTTCACTCGGCATACCTGCTGGGTGTGCACTACCTCGGAAGTAAAGGTTGCATTCAAGACAATTGATTGAATCTAGCAAACTTGCATTTACCCTTTTGGAAAAATGTGTTAATGAAAAACTGAAATACTTTTTTTGTTGTTTTTTATATACTTATATCCAAAAAGGGTTTGTATATACATACAAACATTTTGTACTCACAGGTACAGTACAGTCATACAATTTACAATACCACATAATTCATATTGGGGCAGGTACAATTCATTATAAAATCCTATGTGATAATTCACCTAAAATGTAATTATATTTCAAATGAAACTTTACCATAACATATATAACATTTAGATCATTACCTTCTAAAACATCATCCATAAAAAGCACTAATCAGCACAGTTAAACGTATTCTTCTAAGATTTGATGTAGTTATTTTTAATCACATTTAAACTCGCAAAGTTTATCATGATATGTTTCAGGGTTTCAATCTCAACTTTGTTACAAAGCCAACACAAACGCTCCGGTCTGGACAAACACATGTTTGCACCCTCAGTTTCCAACACATTAGAGATGTTACATTTTAGCAGGAGATATTGCCTAACTATGTTGCTGTTTGGAAATGCATTAATATATCTTGGTAGATGGTTACGCATCATTCTATACTGGATGCAAAACCCACTATTTACATTAGATGCCAATTGTACTATATCAACCTCAACACTATAATCAATAATTTTATGTTTTAGCCATCTCTTGCATGCTGTCAAATGTAGTCCATCGGTACTCTTTGCGAACCCTTCAAACCACGTTTTGTGAATCGGCAGTAGTTTACCCAAGGTAGTGAAACTCTCAAATCTTTGCATCCTTCTTTTTGCCTGAACAAATTGACCCTAATTGCACTATTATCAAGGTAGAGCATTTTCTCATAATCCATCGCTACCTTTGCAATTAAATTCTGATGTTATGCTTTTAAGCCAAACTCTAAGCGGAGATATTCAACCTATAACATCTTTGGTATTCTGAACAGAGCATGCAATATTTTTGCTTCCAGTTTGCCCAATTGTTTTAAGAGTTTATGTCCCCATACTTCAACACTATATAACATGATGGGAATAATTCTTGCTGATTAGAGCAATAATATGGTGTTTATTGAGCATCCTCCGTTCCTGCCAACAAAGGTCTTCAGGGTGTACACACGCCTCATACACTTGCACTTAGTTTCATCCGAGTGACAATCCTATTTAAATCTGTCATCAATTATCACACCCAAATATTTGTACTGTCATACAGTTTCAACAGGTCCATTCTTTATCTTCCAGATTTATTTCAAATTTGGACTATTTGGATATTTCAAACATAAACATAAGGTGTCATAACAATTTTCAATCGCATTATAGAGTACAACAAGCCAATAATCAAAGTCGTAAGAACAGGAAAAGGAGACGGAGAGAGAGAAGACAGTCTAAAGGGGATGGTGGGGCGGAAAGGTGAAGAAAACAACAAGAGCAAGAAAAAACAAAAAAAAAAGGAGATAGTATCTGACCAGTCTTGTGTAGTTGATGCATATGTCTATCCTTTCCAACCAAGTCTGCCTCCCACACCACATGGGAGATTACAGTTCAGATATAAGAGAAGGGCATGTAGGGTGGTCTGCACCAAACAAGTGTATACCATAGGTCAGCATGCACTATATCTAACTTCGCAGCAATTAACAGCAGTTTGTCATTGGATGGGTAGAGAGCAGCCTCTACCAGCACTTTCCAGGCCTTGAAGAGGAGTCCATCCTCCACTTCATGCACTTCAATAGCACGTCCCCAGGCGGTTGTCTCTGCCATGCACCAGTGCTCCATTTCCCTCAGCCATGTTTCATAATGCGGACCCTTATGTGATTTCCAGGTCATGGCTACACACCTCTTGCCCAATATACAGGCCAAGTCCATGAACCTAGTGATGTGCTTATGCTTGCTGTTCCTAGCACACATGCTCAGTATACATTCCTGTGGTGTCCATTTATATCTGGTAATCCCAGCGCTTTCACACTTACCTTTAATTCTATTGCAAAACTGCTGCACGTGGACACATTTCCAAAACATATGCTACATGAGCATCAACTTGGTCACATCTAGGGCAAGTAGAAGCTGCGACTGTATTAAATTTAGCAACCTTCGGTGGGGTCAGGTATGTACGGTGTAGAACATTAACCTTTAAGAGCCGGAATCTCGTATTACTCGAGACATGCTTACTCAGAACAAGCGCCCATTGCCACTGTTTATCCGTAAACTCCTCTCCAAAGTCCGCCTCCCATTTGGCCTTGAGCTTTGACAGGTCTATGATCATACTATCAATCAAGACCTTATATATCCGAGATATTGGCCTCCACCCATCCTCTAATGCATGCATAAGTGTAAGGAGCATGTGTGATTGTGGTTCTTCCAGCCAATTAGGTCAGGTGCGTTTTGCAGCTTTGTTAATCCGTATGTACCTTAGGAATTGCCCACTCAGTAGACCCTCCTTTTGTACAAGGTCTGGGAAGTCCCTATAGGTGCCATATGTCCCCCGAAATTGCAATGCCAACATCCTCCCATGACCGTGTCAGCTTCAATTCGTGTGGGTCCCATATCATGTTGACCAATAAAGATCTATGTGGGTGTAGGGATGTTTAAGCCGTAGTATTTTTGCTGTCCGTTGCCAGATCTGTCTGCCTACTGTCAGCAATAATGGGTGTGGATTCTGCTTTTTCAAAGGACGCCAAAGGATATCCCGTAATCGGGCCGGATGAATAAGGGCCTCTAACAGAGTATGTTCAGTATTGGGTTTGTCAGCCAACCATTTGGAAGCAAAGCTAAGCTGTGCCGCCAAATAGTAATATTCAAGGTTGGGCAGTTGTACACTGCCTCGTTCTAGGGGGAGAGTCAATATTGCTGTAGATAGTCTATGTCTCCTGATCCCCACAAGAACGCTCTAAGTATGGTTTCCAAATCCCTAAAGAAGGATGCCGCAATACAATAGGCCACATTAGTGAACCCATATAACAACCGTGGGAGTATTATCATCTTGGTGATAGCCACCCTACCCATAAGCGAGAGAGGAAGCTTGGTCCAAAAAAACATAGATTTACAGATTCCCTCAATTGCCATAATCATATTTAATAGGCCATGAGGAATGTGCCTGGCAGTTAGTTTTTTCCATAATCGATTCCTTGTTACGGTGTTGAATGCCGCACTGACATCAATGTAGGCTCCATAGACAGGAAGTTGACATCTTGTCCATTCATTTTCAGTTGCAGATGTGAGGATGAGTAAATTGTGAGTAGTACTAGAATTATCCCTGAAACCACTCTGATTTAGTGGTAGGATATTATTGTTCATTATCCATTGGTTCAATTTGTCTAGCAATACTCTAGTGAATATTTTAGCCAGAATATCTAACATTACAAGCATGCAGTAGTTGGATGGATTTTTCTAACATCCCTTTTTATACACTGGGAGAATATTACTCTCTCTCCACGACGAGGGAACCTCGCCATGTTTTCTAATATACACAAATTAGTAATGTAGTGCATGGGCCCATTGATCCACGGATAGTCTAATCAAACTATTGCATGTACCATCCGTACCAGCCGCTCGAGAGTTATTCAACGTCTCAATTATTTTTACAATATAAGAGACTGACGATTTACAAATCCAGGTTTCAAATTCAAAAGTGTTCTCTCTATCCACAGTTTCAAACGACCCCCAGTGCCATTTCTACCCGAGTGCGCCACATATCTTCAGGCACACTATTTATAGGCAGGTCCTTCCTGACAGCTTTCCTAATCACCTTCCATATACCTGTATTGTTACCAGATTGTGCACAGTTAGCGAGTTCTTTCCAAACTTCAATCTCACACTGGCTGCGATGGGCCTTCAGCCACTGCCGATATCCTGCTTTCAGACATTTAACATTCTTAGCTATATCTGATGATGTCAATTTACCTGTATTCACTTGCAGCTCCTCTGCAATAGCTTTATGCAGTTTCTTCTTGGCTGCATGTATTCTACGATCATATTGTGGACCAGAGTTACTTAGCCGATTCCAGCACTCATGTGCACTCGTATACTTTTTCTTCTTTGTATAGTAGCAGTTACAGTCAGGAAGTCGTCAATAGCCAAGGGCCCAACACTAACCTGACTAAGAAGACTTTTCGATATGTAGTATGAAGGAATTTCTTTTTTGGCTACAAACTTTGCTTTTTCTAAATGTACTGCATTCCATTGTGTGCGATTGGCTCCGTTATCAAGAAACATGTCACCATTACAATAAGCTATGTGTTGCTTGTTTACACATGTTTTCAGTTACACACACAGCATCACATGGTCATTGTCCTCACATGTGAGTACGGCATGCCTTCCACCATAGCTAGAGACACATTATTCACAAACACATAGTCAATAGTGGATACACTTTTCCCACTTACTCTTGTATAAGCTCTTTCAGCATCACTTACTATAATCATTCAGCCTCATGAAATGATGGAAATAAAGAATTGCGGCCAAAGTCTTTCCCTGCCCATTACATGCTAAGGTGCTAATTGGAGAAGATTCTTCCATAGTTGCAAGATCTTCTGTCTGTGGTCCTATTTTAACATTGGAATGATCCATAACCCATATTGGAATACAAGTGTCAATAGCGTCAAGGATCTCTTTTACTGTTTTTATGTTCTGCTTATTTGCCACCACATTGGGAGGGTCATATATGTTCATTGGGACTATTATCAGGTTCGCAAAATATGTTGACCACCTGCACCAAAGAAGTACAAACAATTAATTCAACAAGACACCATGGATGACGCACAGAGACCAAATGTCCACCCTTATGTCTACCAGAAGGTCCCTTTAATGCAAATTCTTGCAGAGTACTACAACTATCTATTTCACAGGTCTCTGTCATCCATGTTTCTTGGAGAGCAATTATGCGAGCATTTACAGTCCATCCACAGCAGACAGATGGGCAAACCCCCATGTATTCCATGAATAAATCATTCCATTGTCACTGATACTTTGCAGAAAAGTGGTCTTGGAAGACTTTCGGGAGGCACTGCCAATAGTCATCATTGCTAGTATGCTCTTCATCATTGCTTTTCAGTACAATACTCTCAATGGGCTCTTTATAACTGGAGGTTGAACTACAACCTCCTACGAATTGAAGGCTAGATTGAATGAAAATAAGTGAGTCCTCTCAAAGATTAATATAGTGGTATACAAGGAATTAAAGTTTTGGCCATTCTCAAATGTGCTATTAAAATATATTGTTTTGCTATGTAGCCCTTCACTTAGCGGCTGAGCAGAAAGGCAGAGTATATGTTCCTATTCTGCAGTAAACTGTAAATGACATGTGCCCCTATTCCAATCTGACACCTCACCCAGATATTAAAGGGCTCCCTTCCTGAGATGTGTTGGCCATATACATTTCTGAGGGTGGGCTTGCTTAGAGGAGGCAAGAACAAAGGAGACACTTTCATCTGCAAGAGTCAGTGATGGGAGGATGCAAAGAGGAGTTAAACGACATCAGAAGCTTGCATTTAAGGAATGAGCACCCCTCTTTCTTTTGAATATTTGGTGGATTTGATGACAGTTCATAGTCACTGAAGAAGCTCACTTCGACATTTTCTGAAAGCCTATTGCAAGTGCAGTTGGGCCCCTTCCTCTTGTTGAGAAGAGCAGAAGAAATTCCTAGTTCTTCGAGGGAACCTCTTGTGTAAGCCAACGTTTATTTTAAGCCCTTGAGCACATGCTGTTGTAAAGCATATTACATGTTCATCCAAGAAGCAATTGAGCCTGTCTCGAGAACGCAAGGCTCATTCATTGAATAGCATGACACTTCATGCACCCATGTCTTCTTAGCCCAAGATGCCCACAACATCAAGATACCTGGACCAAATATTCTGCTTCTGCTTAAAGAGAAGTGGCAAGAAGCCTGCTCGATGCAGGTGAACATACTCAAAAATATAAGTATGTGAGCTTGTCACTTCTGCGTCCCATAGCAAGGCATTCATAGGAACCTTGTCTTCCTAGCCTTTAAATTGTGGTTTAGTAAATATTTCTTATCTAACCCAAAGACATTTTCCAAAGGAAAAATTTTTGTTTTGCGTTTTCAATGCTTTCATGTTTTTTCATCCTTTCCTGCATTTTCCCTTCTGTATTAAAATTCCTAGAGTGTATAATCTATATATGTGTATTTTGGATTATACTTGTTTTAGAGTGTTGGGATTTTAACATTGTATTGATATCTGTGTGTAAGTGCACATTTTCGTCCAACCTTAATTGACGATATTTTAAATGTGGTACTTATAACTCTATTAAAGCATTATAGACCAGTCCAACAAGCCGTAACATGTGGTACGTGAACCCTGCCAACATTAGTGTTCTCAAGACAAAAGAAAAGTGACTTAATGCGGGGACAGGTCACCTACTACATTTAAGAGCCCTGGTGGTAAAAGGTACGTACTATTAAAGTATCTGAGATGTAGACACGGTTGAGCTGTTTTTCGCAGACGTGAGGGGCAAAGTCAGTTTGGCAACAAGAACTGGGAGTAGAGTTTGAGCCCAGGGAGTGTGAACGTCTTTATACAGAAAATGTATCCATCAAACGCAACCTTTTCTTCATTCTTGCTCAGTGGGTCTTCTGTGAGTAGTGCAGTCTTCAGTACAAGAACAAATAGATCACTCACTGTGGGGTAGCAAACTGACCACAGGAAATGCTGGTTTGTTGTGAAAGGGAAGAACTGGTGGGGGTAGTCAGCTGTGACTGGGGCCACTGAAAAGAAGATGAGGAGAAACATGCTGAGTGCCATTCCCTTAGCTCAGTGAGAGGTTCATATTCTTGATTTAGGGGGAAGGATGTTCGGGCCAGACTGGATTACCCATCCCAACTCTAGAAATTGGTCTCTTCATGTACAGCTGAGGAATATGCTGAAAACTATTTGCGCAGAAAATTACACTCCTCAGCCCATAGTAAAAACAGTGAATGCCCAGATTGGATAAGGGCATCAGGATGAGGAGCTATCCTTGAGTCAAATATGTGAGACATAGATTGGATACTGTATTGGTCAGGGATTGGCCAAACATTTCACCCTGCTGGCTCTCTCCCCAGAATGAGTTAGTCTGATGCGTTCCTAATCTTTCATGAGGGTGGCAAATATCAGGGAATTGGGTCTTTCCCATAGGTTTATTTCCCCCCAGAGGGCATTCAGTTCTAGTTACTTCACAGGACTTAAATGGGGTCTAGAATCATTAACTTGTTTTCTGGATTTTCCTAAATTCTGTGTTTTGTAGTGTGACCATGTACCAGTAGACCAGTTCTTTACACTTTTGGACATCGTTTCACCCTGTTTCGTTACCTACCATGGCCGGGTGGCTAAGTGTCAGGCTGTACTGTATATTGCTCTCATGCAGGTCTCATTCAGCTACTCGGGCCATGGTGGGGAAGGCCTCTTGGGCTGTGGCCAGTCTTGATGACATTCTGAAATCAAACTCATCTAACACATGCACATGTCATACATTTTATTGAAACCTCATTGAGCAGGCTACTGGGGCCGCACCTAGAAAGTTTGCCCATGCGTAATAGGAATCCTCTGTGCCATGTCTTAGAATGTTGATAATTTCTAGTAGTTGAAGATGAGTCTGGATTCTGTTAATTCCATGGAGGATGGAATCATTCAACCAGGTATTCACTCACTTAACAATTGCTTCTCTCCTACAGCTGCAGAGGGATTTCATACAGTCTAACACTTCCACTGTGGATCTTTCATAAGGTTCCTTGAGGTGTCAATAGGTAGGTGTGGGGATAGCAGGCCTGGAGGTTTTGCCTGGTGGAACTTGTAGTGGAGGATTTGGCTCCCCATAGCTAAAAGAGGTCTTGAGGGAGCATGTAATACTAATAAAGGGCTGAAGACTTCCATATGTGTGTACTACTGGGGGAAGAACAGAACGAGATTACAGGTCTTGTAGTGATTTCTAGTCATTTGCATGCTAATATTCATTGTGTTCTTACTACTCTGCAAAATAAAGGCCATAAACAGTCCATAATCCACAACAATATTATCCCAACTCTCTGTCATAACTAGACATGTCACTCCATCTCTGTTTAAGACTATCAGATGAAAACATCATTACAACGCAAACAAATAACTCCAGTACTACAAAATATCATCTGTGGCCTGAGTTCTTTCACGCTTCCTCGTTGGAGTTGGTTCATTCATCTTTGAGCTATAATCACACAGAGTAGTGCAGCCCCTAAAAGCGCACCCACCGGATTCTTAGCTAGCTCCTAAAGGTTGCACATGTCTGAAGATGGGAACAACCTCTTCACTTACGGCCTAAATTGTATTTAACCCTGAAACACTAACACTTTTTTGAATTATACCTATTGAC
The DNA here is from genome assembly GCF_040938575.1 of Ambystoma mexicanum. Taxonomy (NCBI): domain Eukaryota; kingdom Metazoa; phylum Chordata; class Amphibia; order Caudata; family Ambystomatidae; genus Ambystoma; species Ambystoma mexicanum. The sequence goes on from NC_090932.1 coordinate 812,343,421, forward strand.
CACTGTTTACCTGCTAACCATGTGAAGTGCACTGCGACGTAGGCTTTATTTCAATTCACTAACTGCACAGGCTTAGAAAAGAATTATTTCAGAAATCAAGCACTGAGTTCATCAAGTATCACATGTTTTTTTTAAAATATATGTGTTTCTTTACTGACATTTTAGCAAGTTATCAAAGAGAGCATTACAGCAATCTACACACATTAGCAAATATTCAGCTGTAACCAAAGGTCAGTGCAGCAAAACCACATAACAGCACTTCACCCCAACCTGGCAGACTATCAGATCAAAACATAAGCACTAGACACCTTACGGCAGCATTTAACCAAATGCTTGCATTACAAGGCCAAGTATAATGCTAAAAGATAGCTGTCTTTGAGTTGGAGAATTCTCTCTTTCTCTGTCTCTTTCTCTCTTTCTCTTTCTCTTTCTCCTTCTCTTTCTCTTTCTCCTTCTCACTCTCTCTCTCCTTACATCCTCCCCTAGAGTTATATTTGTCCTTGCCTTTGCTTGAATCTAGTGGCACTTCATAACCACAGGGGACCATGAATGCAAACGTTCCCAAAACATCAGTTGTGGGAAGACAGGCTGTACTCAACCTTGACAGATACTATCTTATAGCCCGGGCCACTTCTTCAACTGTAAAAGCTAGCTTCTTATAGGTGTCTATTTGTGGAGATGTAGCCATGGGAGGAGCCCTCATGGGGAAATCTGAACAGCTCCTGATTGATCACTGTATAGTGTCTCAAAATGGCTGTGTTACCAAGTTGGATTTATACTTTCTGTTATGGTGGCATCATCCTTTAGGTCAGTATCAGTGCTCAGCCTCCAGTCCAGAAGCCCATGCCATCTTTCACCTCCGCACATTCCTGTATCGCTAGCCCACATTCCTGAATATACTGTGTCTTTTTGGCACCCAGAAGTGACTTATAGGATCCTCTCATTAATTGGAGGGTGGCCCTGTCCGGTATATTTCCCACCTCTCATGTATGCAATTAAGGCCCTCTTGGCTAATAAGCAGTCATGATCAAACCAGGCAATCCGTTTCTTAGCCCCTTGCCTAATACGATTTACTGGGGAAGATAACAGGTACCCCACCGATTCCTGGATAGCTACAAAGCTCAGGCATATATCTTTATAAGTGGTATTAACATTGCAAATTAGTTCAATTTGGCTAAGGATATTGCCATACAGTGTTGGACCCACTTATTCTAGATTTAAGTTTGACCATTTTATCGAGTAACTTGCATGGCCAAAAATGGTGACATCCTTACCTTGTTCCACCCTCCACGGGCAACATTCGGCAGGGTTTTTCATGGAAAGCACAATAGGCTTGTGATCGCTTTTCCAATCGATCCAGTACCTCAAAGCCCCCTATCTTGTGCCAGTCTTTGCCCGATGCCAGGGCATAATCAATACAAGAGGAGCCATTGGGACCATAGTGGGTGAGTTTTGCTGTTTGGTCAGTCAGGAACCATCCGTTACAGCACCATAGGCCGAGGATATGGAGGCTTCTAACCACCTTCAGGGGCTCCGGGTGCAGTTTCCCAGTGAGAGTTACCCTTACCTCCGGAATGGCCCATGCCTCATCCTCCAGTGATCTTGTGAGTTCCAATGAGGTGTTAAAACCTCTCAGGGCTAGGATCAAGTTTTAGACCCTATTAGAGGCCCCCAGAAAATCCGCTATGTCACACAAGGACTGCACTGCATTAGTGGATGTCTTGACCTTCAGCCTATTATAAACAATAAAAAGGAGTACTGTTTCCTGATTGGGTAAGGCCAATTCCACCAATAATAGATCCTCAGAGCCAGCAGGAATCTGCCTTGCCTCCCAATCGAGAGCTGCCCTGAGTCTGATCACCAGCCCCCCAAAGGATCTCCCTCTTTGGCCTTGTTTTGAATTTGTCTCAAAACTACAAGTACCAAGAGACCTTAGGGAGGCCAGTGTGAGGTTTCAAAGAGGTAAGTGTGAGCCTGACTGAGGGATGCAAAGATAAATCTAAGCAAAGTGAATTATGTTTTTTGACAGATGTGAACCTGGTTGAGGGATGCCTGTGAATTAGGGTGGGCACTAATGCACCCGTGAACATAGTGATGGCAAGTGTGAACCCGAATGAGGGATGTCCATAGTGAGTGGTTGGTCTGAGCCTGACTGAGTGAGGCTAACATTGAGAGAAGGATTGGAGCCCGGCTGAGGGGGATTCAAGGGTGAAGAGTAATCACCTGACATGAAGATAAATAGAAGAAACTTGTGTTTTGTTGTTTATGAAATACAGACCCTTTGAAGCGAGAGACCTTGCATGAAAGAGACTTGGGTACAGACGGCACTGATATTGTTGAAAGGTACAGAAACCTCCAGCCGAAGAAGCCCAAGAGTGTGCTGTGCTCAAAAGTCCTACCTTCTCCCGTGATAAAAACGTGGGCATTGGAGATCATGGCCATAACATCCTGTCTTATTCTTTTGTGAACACCTCTTTCTTTTCTTGTGAACATTATCCCACACTATTTTGTAGCATAGTGGTAATGATTGTTTTTTTGTTTTTTTTAAAGAATAGGCCCTTTTTATTTGACCATACTCAACTAGGACTGTATTATTATTATTTGATGGTCATAGCTTTGTACCATCTTAGATTTAGGTGTAGATTAGGTGTTTATCGCACCCATTTTAAAGTTTAATAAACACCCTTGAACTGTGATAATTTGTCTCTATCTTACTTTGATACCATGACTTCCTTACAGGGGTCAACCCATCCTTCTTCTTCTTCTTCTTCTTCTTCTTCTTCTTCTTCTTCTTCTTCTTCTTCTTCTTCTTCTTCTTCTTCTTCTTCTTCTTCTTCTTCTTCTTCTTCCATTTATTGAGCACAGAGGTATACAATAATCCAGATACATAACAGAGTGCTTTATAGAGGTATACAACTGTACAGATGCATAGCAGAATGCTTTTCAGAGGTAAAAAAAAACATATATACAGCAAATGTAGGATACGGAGGGGCACAGTGGAGGGGTACAGCTGTGCCGGGTGGTGGGGAGGAGAGGGGCGGGTGGCGTATAGCAAGTCAGGTGGAGTGATGGGTGATCTGATGGCCTAGGTGTTGAGGAGGAGAGATTCCTTTTCAGAATTGTAGGCGTGTGGGGGTGAATCTGATGCTGATGAGGAAAAGGTTCCATAGTCTTTGGGCGTAGGCAGAGAAGGCTTGTTTTCTGGTCCTTTCCTTTTTCCAGTAGTGGATGTCAAGTCTGCACGTGTCCTGGCTTCTGGTGGTGCACTGACCTCCGTGAATGCTGAGTTTCTCTGTGAGGTAGCTGGTTGACTTGAGGGCGATTGCAATATAGAAGATGCAGTAAGACTTGAAGGTGATTTGTGTGTGCAGTGAAGGTCGATGAGGGCTGGGATGATGTTGTTATGCCTGCATAGACCCTTGATTAGGCATGCAGCCGCATGTAGGACACTTCTTGGGGGCACGAGGGAGGACATGGGAGGCCTTCAAGAAGGGTATTGCTCCCATTCAGGTGGGATAGAACCAGTGCTTGAACAGTGAATCTAAAATTGTCAGGTCGGTGGAAGGGCTTTACTTTCTGCAGGAGGGAGAGATTATTCTAAGTTATCTGAGTGTTCTTAGCTATGTGTGTCTTGAAGGAGAGATGTTTGGCAATGTGGAACCCGAGGCACCTGGTGCAGAAGTTCAGCCCAGGTGTAAAGCCTTTATGGTTCATGGTTGATATCCAGGTCTGTATTTCTGGGTGTTTGGTGTTAGTGAGGAGTAGGAATTCGGTCTTGGAGGGATTGAACTTCAAGTATGCACTGGACATCCAAGACTGGATCAGTGAGTAGCAGGTTTTCAAACTGTGGATATCCTTGATGGAGTCGATATTGAGGTATAACTGTGTGTCTTCAGCGTATTGGTGGATGTGGATGGTGTGTGTGTCTCCATGAATAGATGGAAGATCACTAGTTAGAGGTTGGAGCCCTGCTGGACCACACAGGTGAGTAGTGTTGGTAATCTAGAGGAGTCGTTCTGAACAAACTGCTGGTCGTTGGCGTGGTAGGACTTTAACCAGCTCAGGGCATGGTCTCTGATCCCCATGCACCAATGTAGGGTGTCCGTGAGCGCTTGCTGGTCTACTGTGTCGAAAAGCAGCAGAGCGGTTGAGTAGAACCATAAGGCAGGGATGGCCATTGTCAATGATGTTGAGGGCATCGTCGATCACCTGTATGGTTGACGTCTCTCTGCTGCATCTGGGTCCAAATCCAGATTAGTAAGTTTGGAGGAGATAGTTGGTGTTGATGTGTTGCTGCAGTTGTGTGGCTACCGTTTTCTCAATGATTTTACCTAGGAAGGGAAGATGGGTGATGGTACGATAGATACATAGGTTGTTGGGATCCTCTTTGCAGTGGCAGATTTCAAGCCTGCACATGTCCTGCCTTCTCAAGGTGCATTGTCCACCAGAGATGCTGAGTTTCTCTGTGAGGAAGCTGGGTGACTTGAGTGGGACTGCCTTATAGATGAAGCAGCACAACTTAAAGGTGATTTGTGCATGAGCCAGTGAAGGTTGATGAGGGCTGGGGTGATGTGGTCCCATCTGCGTAGACCCTTGATGAGGCATGTGGCCACGTGTAAGGCACTTCCCAGGGGAACAAGTGAGCATGACAAGAGGCCTTGTATGAGTGCATTGCCCCCATCCAGGTAGGATAGGAACAGTGCTTGAATGGTGGATCTAAAGCTGTCTGGGGGGAGGAAGGGCTTGACTTTCTGCAGGAGGGAGAGCTGATACCAAGTTATCTGAGTTTTCCTAGCTATGTGTGTCTTGAAAGAAAGGTGTTTGTTAATGTGGAACCCAAGGGACTTGGTGCAGAAGGTGAGCTCAGTTGGGAAGCCCTAAAGGTTCATGGCTGGTAACCAGGTCTGTATGTCTAGTTGTTCGGTGTTGTTTGTGAGGAGTAAGAATTTGTCTAGGAGGGGTTGAGCTTCAAGTATGCACTGGGCATCCAAGACTGAACAAGTGAGAGTTTTGAGCATGTGGATATTCTTGATGGAGTCAAACTTGAGGTATAGCTGTGTTTTGTCAGTGTATTGCTGGATGTGGATTTTGTGTGTACCTAGGAGGGCTCCCAGAGGCACAATGTATATATTGAAGATCACTGGGTAGAGGTTGGAGCCCTGCAGGACTTCACAGGTGATGGGTAGCATTGGCGATCTAGAGTAGTCCTTCTGAACAAACTGCTGGCGGTTGATGAGGTAGGACTTCAACCGGCGCAGGACGTGGTCACTGACCCCCCCTGCACCAATGTAGGGTGTCCGTGAGGACCTGTTGGCCTACTGTGTCAAAAACTACCAAGATGTCGAGTCGAACCAGAAGGCAGGGGTGGCCCTTGTCAAGGATGTTGAGGGCGTTGTCAACCACCTGTATGGTTGCTGTCTCCATGCTGCATATGGGTCTGAATATATATTGGAAGGTTTGGAGGAGATTGTTGGTGTTGATGTGTTGCTGCAGTTGCATGACTACCACAGATTTATTCGGTCTTAAAGGTCGATGGGGAGGTATCTTGAGTTTGGGAGATGTAGATCTCCAGGTAGGGAAGGAGAGCTTCTGCTGGGAGGGTTTTGAGGATGGATGCTGGGAGGATGTCTTCTGTATACAATGTGGCTTTGAGGGAGGCCAGAGTTTCTAGCAGGTCTTCTGTAGAGAGTGTCTTCGGTGTCGTCCAGGGTGGAGAGATTTTGCAAGGGGGGACATGAGGTTGGTCAGTGGATGCAGAGCTGGTGTTTATGTGCTGGCAAATCTTGCTGATTTTTCCGATGAAGAAGGTGTAGTTGGCAGAGGATTTTTCAATGGATCTTAGCATGGCATCATCGGGTAGAGGGTTCACACAGTGCTTGACCACTTTGAAGAGGGCTCTACGTTTGTTGTCAGCTTCTGTAAAGGTGTTCTGATAGTAGGTTGACGTTGCTGCATTGATTAGTTGTCGGCAGGTTGCTCTGAGTTCCTTGAGGAGCGCCAGGTTGTGTGCGATCCTTGAGTGTCGCTAAGTTTTTCTTGTTTCCTGATGACTCTTTTGCTGAGGTTTAGTGTTTGCATGTAGCAGGGTGCTGGTGGTTTCAGTTTGCAGATGCATTGTTTCAGAGACAAGTGTCGGTCGATGGAGGCTCAGGAGGTGGTGTTGAGTGCTTCCAGTAGAGAGTCACAGTTCGTTGGGGGTGTTCAGTCCATGTGAGTTGGAGGTTGGCAAGGTCCTTCGTGAGGGCTTCCACTAGGAAGTTCTTGAAGGATTTGAAGGTTTGTCTGGTGGGTTTTTGCTGGGAATCTTTGATTGGTGCTATATGATGACTTGTGATGCTCTGATCATTGAAAAATGCTGACAATTGGATTGGATAATGATCAAAGTGGCACAGACTTTGAAAAATGTTTATGTGCCCGATCTTAGTCTGTTTGTATTGATGTGTATGTTCTACAATTTTACTGTCTTGGCTGCCAGTCATATTTGCCATGTTAAACTTTCTGCTGGTTGGCTAGCATCCATTGGGTTATGGCAGTTGATTGTCCAAAGGGAGGAGTGTAATGCGTGTGCGAAATTGAGCTGAAAAACATGGCTCCGGAGCGTGGCCATTTTGGACATTCACTTCCAAACAGCAATGAATGTCTACATTTCTGTAAACTCAGTTAGAAGGCAAACATGAATTCTGCAACGGTCGCAAGATTATGTTATGAAACAAGATGAGCTCACTATGAAGGAGAGTTGTTGTATTGTTCTCTCAAGGACAAACTGAGAAGGGAATCAGAGATGTGCAGGTGCAGTGATAAGGAGTGCTGGGAAGGAGCGCGCGAGAGACAAACTGCGTTTTTCTAAAACTAACTGTATTTTCCACTCTTTGCCTCCCAATGCTTAATGTCTGTCCTTCGGCCGGGGACCCTTAGCAACCTAGGAGCGGTGTGGATTTTTTACCCCATAAGAGAGGTATCCTGGTGGTAGACAGAGAATTGCAGCCCTGGGTGAGTAAGTCTCACTGAGAGGGAGAACGCTCCGCTCCAGACCCCGTTAGTACGTGCGTGCGATCTCACTGCCTACCTGCCTTTGGACTGGGTTGTGTTGTCATGGCCGAGATTGAAGGTTTCTCCTGAAACTACACTAATGGTGATATAGGTGTTCTATGACTATCTTTGTGTGTTTATGTATAACCACTTCTATGTATGACTAATCACATTTATTCCATTGGTTATATGCATTCTTATAATGTGTCAATAAAGGGGCTGTAAAGAGCCAATTATATTCCAATTGCTGGTCTAGGTGTGTATTATTGTCTTCCTGAGTCCAAGAACTTTTAGTCTGTGTAACATAGGGAGCAGCTCTGTAGTCATTGCACGTGTCAGAAAAGCAAAACTGTAGATGTCAACCCATGTGCAGCCGCTGCTATATGAGGACAAATGGTACGTTGTGTGTTTGTGGACATGTGGTAGCCACGGCTATCCAAAGGTTTGGCTGGGGTAGCATCTTAGATGTATTGTGTGTTTTGGGGGATTGTGAGAGATTATGAGAGTGGATGAGGACGATGTGAAATGCAGAGGGGGGTGGTAGGATGTTGGGGACACTTGTTTGGAATTTGGTGGAGTGCAAATATAATTTTAAGTCCATCGTTTTATTGCAAGTAGCCGCATATGCAGAAATGCTTAATGAGATTCGTTTAGGTGTTCTTGAGGAAAATGTGAAAGCAGTCTTAAAGTGAAGACTGATTTGTAACATATTTTGTGCAGATTGCAGTTCTTACGATGTCATGTTGACTCTTAAGGATATAAATATTTCTTGTGTTGCTTTGATGTGCACACTTGCAGAGTGTAACAAGTTTAACTCTACAATGCTACTGTCAGAGACTTATCCTTGGCCTCAAGTCCAGGGATTGTATCTCTCCAGAACTGAAATCTCTGCACTGGCTCCCAGTGGCTGCGAGGATTAAGTTCAAAACCCTCTGCATTTTCCACAAGGCCTTCTGGGGTGTGGGGCCTCAATACCTTCAACTCTCTCTTCCTACATATCTTCCTTCTCAAGCTCATCTGCCTCCAACTCCCTCAGGGTCAGTCGTTTCTCCAAGCAATGAGTTGTTGGTAGATCTCTTTCTTCAGCTGGGTCCTCCCTCTGGAACAGCCTCCCTGCCTCCCTGAAACTTGAAGAGAACCATCTCTGGTTCCAGAAGCACCTCAAAACATTCCTCTTTGATTCTGCTTTCTCTCCTCCTCTCCCCTGCTGAAATCCTGGCTGAAACTGCACTGGTTACCTGGCCACCCTCTGATCTCATCCCCAGGTCCCCTCCCCCACCAGTTGCACACCTGCACTGCCTCCCTGGCAACCCCCACACTTGGGGACTGTATTATGTATCCCTACAGTCCCCCACCAGCACTTGACACCTGATGTCTGCACTTATCCTTGCACTTGCCATCAGCTGGCCGTACTTATCTTATGTTTTTATTTACTCTATTATCCCATGTACTGCACTGTCCCCACCCCCCTCTAACCCTGCACTTGTGCGATCTGAATGACACTTGGCCTAGTGGGATCGTTGTCTCTGTCTTCCCTCTGTTCCTCCTCCGTTGCTGTGTCACACTTTGAAACACTTGTGTATAGCTGCATCATAAATGCCATATCATATCATATCATATCAAATATCATATCAGAGAAGCAAAATATTGTGGAGATAAAATCATGTGATGATTTAGATGGTCATGAAGATAAAATCATGTGAAGATTTAGATGGTCTTGTTATGCCTTTAGAGTTGAATAAGAGAGTTTATTATAAACGTGAAGATAGGTTCTTACAAGGTTTACAGCATGACAAGCATGAATGTTCTTGTGTGCAATACAAACCTGTTTTGTTTTATGTTATTGGTCAAGCCCAAACAGATTCATCTTTTTTAATTTGTGCAATAAGAGGTATGATCCAAAATGTTACAGATTCCTCTATGTCATGTATTTTAACTGCTCCAACAGGTTTAGCAGCATTTAATGTAGGAGGTTTTACTTTAGATCACCTGTTGATGTTACCAGTGGAGCATGACAACTAACTAGAGTATTGAAAACTTGTATCAAGCGCAGCACAAGAAGTAGGAAAAGTTATTAGAACATTGAATACCTTGGTTGTAGATGAAGTATGGTGTCTAACTTGATGTAAGCTTTCATTCTCTTGCAAATGCAAGAGGTTTTGAAAACTGACTACAATGTTTTGTTTGGAGGTAAACATGTACTGGTTTTTTGAGACTTATTACAATTAACTCCTGTGAAAGGTCAACCAGTCTTCAAAATGCTGCAATCTAAGGATAGTCAAACAAGTACAGGGAGTATTGCTCATTTTAACCTTTGGAATTGTTTTGAATTCAAGGAACTTCCCATTAATTTCAGGCACTCTGCAGGCTTAGGGTATGCAGAAATGCTTAATGAGATTTGTAAAGGTGTTCTTGAGGAAAATGTTAATGCAGTCTTAAAGGGAAGATTGATTTCTAAAATGTTTCATGCATATTGCTGTTCTTCTGATGCCATGTTGATTCATAAGAAAATAAGTATGTCTTGTGTTGTTTTGATGTGCACACTTGCAAAGTGTAACACGTTTAACTCTACAATACTACTGTCAAAGAGGCAACATATTGTGGAGATGAAATCGTGTGATGTTTTAGAGGGTCAAGTTATGCCTTCAGAGTTGGATAAGAGAGCAAAAGCTTGATTAGGTAAATTAGAGAATTCAATTTCGAAAACAGCAGGTCTGGAAGGAGTTTTAAAACTGCATCAATGCACAAGTAATGTTAAAGAGGAACTTCAATGTAGGAATTTGGCAAGTTAATGGAGCGATGGGAAGAGTGATTGCATTTCATACTTTTCTTTACAGTAAAAACAGTGAACATGTTGGAGTTAAGTTTGATCATGTTGAACAATCTCATTTGATTTCTTGGACCTTTGCACGTTTCATGCTTTTAAAGGATACCTTTGTGAAAAGAGCACAGTTTCCATTGTGCTCTGCTTATGCAATAACTATTCATAACTCAAAAGGGTTGACTTTCGAATCAGTACTTATTGACATTGGTCATAGAGTGTTTAAAGAAGGAATGTCATATGTAGCTTTATCACGTGTGAAAAATATAGAAGGTTTATTTTTAATAAACTTTTCTGAAAGAAAAGTGACATCTGGCATTTCTTTCATTGAAGAATGTAATAGGTTACTTATACTGTATGCTCATCACGTGAACCTTATACCTGTACCTGCTAAGCCCTTAGCCAGGAAACATAAGTATTCAGTGAAACTACCTTCTAATAAAATCATTCCTCTTAAGTGTAGTTGCATAGTTGGTCAACTATGAGATACTCTCATTGCAGATTTGGTAATGAAACAGGAGTTGAATGCTATTGTAATGTTGCATTGTGACTCCATTGATGCCAGAAATATCTACCACAGCAGAGAAGCAGCTATGTGTGGAACTTTCATTTCTTAAAATGTCTGTAGATGAAAAACCACACAGTTTACATTTGGCATTGTCAATCCAAAATGTAGTAGCTGTTGCAAGCGGAAATCAACAATTTTCTCAAAATATACAGGAAGATAGCCAAGTATGCTTTATGACTGTCTTTGATTTATTAGTGATGAAAAATGTTAGTGTAGATAGGTGTATAGGAATGAGTTACGAGTTGAATCATTTGTGTCCAAAATATAAGAAAGATTATTCTACACCAGATCTCTATGAAAGATTTGTGTATGTGCATATCCCTGATCAGAAAAGTGCAAATGTTTCTGATCTTGTAACTATAGCATTCCATGACATACAATGCAGTGACTGTGGTTGTAATTTACAATGGACACTGCAAAATCTAGTTTTTACTAAGTATATATTGATTATGTTTCAAAGATACTGTGTTGAAGGTAGGAAAAGTAACATATCTATAATGAATTTTAAATTTGGTCAAGTTTCAATTAGTGAGAAAACTTGTAAAACGTGTGCAATTATTTTTCATGAGGAGGCATCCATTAATTGTGGACATTTCACAACATGGGTGCATACTGAAGTAGATTGGCTTATTTACAATTACTCTATAGTCACACACCAAACTAAATTACCAAAGTGTTTAAATAATGCTTACCTAATGTCAGAACCAAAGTTTTAAAATATATGTGTAACATTCTTTGGGAATATAAACATACAAAATAAAAGTTTAAAATGGAAAAATAGGGTAATACATGTTTTATGTAAAGAAGTAGAGGGATTGGAACTAGGATGTACTTTAAAAATAGTACGTAATAAATGTCCATTTAATATTCAGAAGGTTATATAAATTAGAAGAGAAAACAGCATTCTGCAACCCTCTATTTTGGTTTTATCATGTAAAACACTGTATATTTCAATATGTATGAAAATTGTTCCATGCACATTATTTTGAGTGTGAGGGAGTGTACAAAGGTTATGATTGTTCACATCTGAAACAAGTAAACAGTAGGTTGAAGATACAAAAAACTGATGTAGTGTAAAGTTTGAAGAATAAATGAGATGTTACTACTAATTACAGATATATGGAAGAATTTAGATATGATGGCCCTCGAGTCCGGTGGTAGCTGTGCTGTTAAAATCAGCAGGCTGCTGCCGGACTCATAGGGATTTACTGGTGCTGGACTTGCTGGAATTACTGGGGCAATACAGCCCCGGTTGTCCAGTAATTCCAGTGCCGGCATTCCGGTGCTCCCCCCGGTAATGGTGCCGTTGTTTCCGCACCCATCTGTGGCCGGTGGCATTCCGCCCGCCAGGTCAGACCTGGCGGGTGTAACACTACACGGCCAAAGAACTCATAGTTGGCTGGTCCGGTATGGTTTTACCAGCACCGTTAAATCCAGATCATCTAACTTGTAATGAGGACCCTTGTGTTTAGTTATTATTAAGGCTTCCCTTTTTCCGTTTTTACTGATTTTTACAGATGAATACAGATGGAAATCAATTTGCTTTTTGTCTGAATTTATTTTTAAAAATGGAAACAAACAGAAAAATTGTTCTTTCTGTCTGTTCTCTATGACATCACTCATACATCGCAGGTCAATCACATTGCCAATTGACAACAATGTTTAGTGTAAAAGTTTTAAAATAGCAGTAAAGTTCTGCCGATTTATGGAATAAATGTGTGCTGAAATTCGTGCTGAAATTTGTGGCGCAAGCTGGCGCAAGCGTGAAAAAGGAAGCGCACGCGTGCGATTCATGGAAGGCCCTGCGCTTGTTTTCCCTGGGACATGTGCCAAATCCGTGCATGGCACACAGGGGCACGCACGTCACTGCAACATACCGAACGCTGTGCGCGGCGCGCACAGCGAAAGCACACAATGTGTAGCGCACACACCAAAAAGTGGGTGAAACACGTGGAATGGGGGACAACATGTGAAAAAGAAGGCGTAAATGGGAAGTACTGCTGGGAAATACACGGAACGCTCACACACACGCGAACAGCACGTATTCATGGAATCGAATACGGGAAACCGGCGCATGCCAAAAGACACACACAGGTGGAACAACGTCTGCCACACGAAGGCATGCGGAAGCGTCCCCGCAGAGTATAAAAGTGCACGCAAACAACAAACACGTATATACAGCTACGATGAATGTCCCATTTCTCGCAGCACTGATCGTGGGACACCGCAGGAGGAGGAGAATAGCCAGGGCCTGCATTTTTTTGCCCAGGACCAGCCTTTTTGGGATGCCTGATGAACAGGTGTATGGCAGGTACAGGTTTCCACCCTATATCATCCTAGACCTGGTCAGGGAGTGGGAGGATGACCTTACCGGGTGTTGGCATCATGACTGCGCACCCCTCAGTCCGCAGGCATACATACATGCCCAGAACATGCCTGACATGGAATCAGATGTAATTACTGACCAACAACCTCCCACACATACAAAGTCACACACAAATGCATGCCAACAGTGGTATCATCAACAAAAGACAGAATGCCTGTTGGCATGCACATTGGCCAATCCAAATCTGCAAATCCCTCACCCGTGTGCTGTGTGTGTCTCCGGCAACACACCGCTCAGCACACAGCACAGTGAGCAGCCATTGTGTTGGGGATACACCTTGAGCATCATGTAAAAAAGACAAACAACAAAAATAACCGACTGGTGCATGTACACGATCCCCAAATGGTAAGTGATCATGCGCTGCAGGGACATAGCATGCCAGAGAAGGCAATCTGTGTGCACGCATGTGCATGGAAGGGTGGTTGTATGCGTGGCGGAGCATTGTGTAAGTGTGTGTGTCAGTAGGGACATGCACTCAATACATACATGTGAAATCAAGTGACCTTCAGTGTCCTGTACATATCACATGTGAACATTGGCCATGTGTACACCCCAGTATGTCAAACCACAACAATCCCCTGACACCTGAAAAGTAAACCCAACACAGGAACAGCCATTTGTTCTGGAGGAGAGGAAATCACTGACGGGCCCATAGGGCAGCGCTCACCCTCTAGAACTTGTAAGACAGGATAGCTGCACCATGTGAGGAAGGGGGTGCAGGATTCACTTACTCCAACACAACTCAATAATGAGGACTTAGTAAGTTGGCAAAGGGAAGTCTGTTTAATGACAATTACATCAAACAGAGAAACAAATGGCAATCAGCAGCATTGCGATCACCTGTCTTGCTCCCACTTCCTCGAACTTCAGTCGAACAGCAATTCTTACAGGCAAAAATCGTCATCACTGATGTCTAATTCTATAAAAAAACATCATGCAATATAATTGGTTAGGAAAGGTAACTTAAGTATAGGTGTTATATCTGTATATGATAATAGGGCATGCGGATTGGATAACTCTTATCGGGTGGGCGTCTACGCCCATCCCTCTACATTGAGCGTGATAGACGTCACTACAACTACGATGTCCTATTGGTTACAATATCTATAGGACTCCAGATAACTTGGTCCATTGTGATTGGGCAGGTTACACCCCTAGACATAAATGTCCACTTTTAATTAGCAGCATGCAGAATGGACACCCCTGTGCCTGATGTCCCAAGTTTCACCCTGCCTCCCTTCCATCAATCAGTGTTTTAGGGTGATGTATCAATTAGTTGGCTAAGGATGGCCTTGAAACTGTAGTCTCTTATCAGGAAAAGTTATGGCATCCTCGGGTCCTGGATGACATCAGGCGATGGTACTTCTTCGCGCCTGGCTGGTCACGTGTTATTTCACCATGAATCTGCTTCAGTTTCCAGCTTTTAGTGCATTTAATTCTCTTTCAGCCTCGCCACCTGCATGGGCCCCCCTTATCTTGAACTTCATGAGGCAGGCTGGTATGCTCTGAAGTTGGAGTCTTGTGAGCTGACGCTCTCCTCCCCTTCTCTGGTTGACCTCGATTTCCTAGGCATGAGCCGCTCTTTGGTGAGTTTCTATTCCGCTCCTTCACTTGCCTTTGGCTGGTTTACGAAACTTGGTACTCCTCATTTCGTATCAGCGGCTGGTATGGCTGTCTGATAGGGTACCGTGCTGCCCAGGGCTGTCTGGTTATGGGTGCTTCAACCGGTATGGATCTTCTAATGTATACTGGGCAGAGTCCCAGTGCAGCTCTTTGTAGGTTCATTTGCTCTTCATACGTCACATACCTTGGCGAAATGAGGGGAAGGGGTGCAGGCCATGTCTGGAACCCCCTCTACACATGACCAGCAGAACACATCATGTACATAGTATCCCAGAATGATAATGTCAGAGAGTGCCCAAACACTATAGTCCAAGCGTAATGTCCGACAACAATAGGCCCTCCCTCATTTACTCATCACCATGACCTTCAGAAGAACTGTGTCTGGGGTCCGTTGGCTTCTTGCTTCAAGTCTACCTGGCTTCAGGGTCCCCTACCCATTGGTTTCCTTGTTCTACCTTTCATGTGAATAGGGTCCAGCCCCCTCAGAGGCCACCTTGACTGGTAAAAATACCAAATCACAGCGAACTCCAAGGAGCCAAACCCCCAAATCAGGGAAAAGAAAACCCTGGAAGAGTCTCCAGTAGATGACTTGAAGTCGCTGAATATGGCCAAGCACATGTCCAAGCAGAATGATAGAATAACTACCAAGGTAGCACAGCTGAACTATGGTTCAACAGGATGGGTAGCAATTTCAGTACACAATAATCAAGGATGCAACAACTGATGGGTAGTGTCACAGCTTCAGTCTCCAGGTGCAGGAGTGGCACGAACCAACCACCTGGGCGCCTGCAAGGTAAAACTTACATAGGCCTCCAAGACCCCGGCGGGGAAAGAGGGTTAGGGATCCGTTGGTTGGACAGGCATCAGTATTTAGGATAACCGGAAAGAGGCTCAGGAGAGGGGAGGTGGATGGGCAAGGGAAAGTATTGAAATTACAAAATACAACTATTGAAAATTACACATACTCAATAAGAGAAACCATGTACTTCATGCACATTGTACAATATGGCTCAAAGGCAAGCAAAAGAGAGACTTATCTCTGGGGTGAGTGCTGGCCTCCTGTCTGCACACTATCAGGTCCGTAACAGGAGCAGTTCAATGCTGCAAAGAGAGCATGAGTTACTATTCTGTGTGTGTTTTTCCCACACACACATAACACCATTAATTTCTCTAACTTAGTGACTCCTCCCCAAACAAGCACTCTGGTCTGCTGCTTTGTTCGTATAGTTTTGCGTGCCCCCGTGATGGTTCATACACTGTTAATGTGGTACAGTAGCTGCACGTGGCCCTGCGTTAAACGGAAGACCATGTGTTAAGAATCACACATGATAGAATGTGCCTTGGATGTGCTGCTAGACGCATGTGGCGAGGTGCGACTTCAGTACAAGTAGCGGTCTGCCACCCGCGGCTTTTTATAGGCAGCACACATTTTTAATTACATATGCTAATGATAGGCACTGCACTCGAGTTTGTGCGTCGATGGGTGCCCCCCTTGTGCTGTATTAGTTTGTAGCTAGGAACACTACTGCGCTAATTACTTAGCTCCTATGAATCAGGGGGCACTTGAGGATATGGCCGATGCCCCCTGCGTGTGCCCCTGACAACTGTGAAAGTTTCCTGGCATTTGCCCTCAGCGCGGCTTAGCTGCACTGTGTGTGTCAGGGCCAAAGCCAAGACCAGACCAAGACAAGGGGTGCAGAGGGGCATGGTGGGGGCTGTGATGAGCGTACGAGTTGTGTCCAGAAAGTTGTATCCATTTAAAAGGTTGCTGTGCCCCTTCTGCAGAAAAGCAGCCTTCAAAAACTACAGCTCCCAGCAGAAGCAGTCTCCTGCCTACAACTCCCAGCATGCTCGGGGGCGCCGCGGGCCAATCAGGAGTCCAGCAGGGTGTGGCACATCAACGCGCATGCGCAAGCCCCGAGGCACGGGGCTTGCGCTTGAGACTTCGGAAGGAGAGGACGTGCAGAGCCCAGCTCCTCCAGAATCATTCGCGAGGGGCCCCGCCCCGCCGGAGAAGCAGTTCGGCCCCTCGCTCCCGCAAGACAAGTCTTTAAACCCATCTTGGGGATCAGAGGGATCGGGGAGAAGCGCAGGGGGCTTTAGCCCGCCCATTCCTAGCCCCTGCGCCTACTGAAAAGATAAGTGGGCGTGTTTCCTAGGCGCGTCGCTAATCGGCGCTTGTATTTGTAGTGGGGAAGTGAAGCGTACGAAACGCTAGTACGTGTGTTCCTGCCTCCTGGGACCAGGGAGAACTAGGTGCACGGGAGGCGAAAACACAGGGCAAAAGTTACCGCGGCGGTCTGAAGGAAGACCCCTGTGGAAGTTAACACTGGCATTTTTTCCACATCAGGAACAAGTGGAAAAGCCTCAGAAGAGTGGCGAACTTTGGCACACTCAAAAGCCCGTGATCTGAGCTCGGGTGGCAGCAAGGAATGTTGTGTGTTTGTATGTGTGTGAGGAACGAATGAGAAGGTTATGGGAATGCAGAGGCAAAACCCTAACTTGTGTTATTTCTTTTAGCTTCTTGGACCAGCACAGAACAGTACGGACCTGCCACAAGACTTGACGGCTTCATCATGGACAGGACACTGAAAACCAGAGCTAAGTGTGCATGCTGAAAAAAGCTAATTAGTTGTGGACAGAACTAGGTGCATGCCTTAGACTTGTACGTTAGAATCAGTGGGGGGGCCTAAGTCTGACTACGTGGAGGTGGTGTGTAAATAGCTACTTGGTACCAAGTACGACCTAAAGTGTGCAACAATCAACCCTTTTCCCTAAAATTCCCTGTCCTATCCACAACCACTACCCAATCCTCAATCCGGTTTTCCTAAAACCCCCCAACTTATCCAATCAACGAGACCCTAACCCTCCTTCCCTGCTCTGGTTCGGGTAGTCTGCGTAAACTCTGACTTGCAGGCTCCACGACCATAGTGGGGGTGGCTGGTACTGCGTCGCTCCTGCGCCTAGGACCAGAGTGCTCTGACAGTGTGCATCTTCCCCAATGCCTGGCTAAGTTCACCAGCACTGGCTCTACTTAGCTTCCATTAGCGAGGGGCCTGGAGGAAGGTCGGCTGGGGCATGGCCCCTCGTGCTCCTCACCTTGCTGGGAGCTCCTGGAAACATGTCTGCTTCTGTCAGACATCTGAGCACAAGCCGTGTGCCTCTGCTTGCGCACGCATGCGCACCTTTGCACCACCCAACGTGGCCAGGGTTTTGTAGTTCTTAACCTGGTGTCTGCTGGGAAAAGTAGTCGGGAGGCTCATTTTCCTGCAGAAAGGGCATCAAGCTTTCAATAAGGCTGGAAAGTTTCCTGTGTGTGTGTGTCTTTATGCTGCTTGTCACTGGGCAATGTCTGAGACCTACATCTGACCTCCTCCCACACAACCCCAGGTTCGGCACCCTGACAGGTAGAGCTGGAACTTGAGTTGAAAATAACCAAGGAGGCTGGCACAACTGGATGGTTGAGCTGAAACCCAATCAATCCTTGATACCATGAACATAGAAAGGCAGACGTACTTTACATTGTCACCACCCGTCCCCCTCCCACCATCAGTGTGAGTTTGGCAGCTAAAGGGTGCAGGCTACCGTCTACAGCATGAAGTGAATCAAGCACGTATACAGGCAAGAAATTAACATACATCCCAATCAACATCAATAAATGGACATTTCAATAATGTACTCACCAAAATTGATTGCAGACATGCCACGGAGAAAACATCCATAATCCCCACTAGGGATGTTAACACAAGTAGTACAGCAGCAGACAGGCCACAGATATAACGAAAGTCCCATGCCCTTGTGTAAATGGTTGTAACACCGAACCACCCTTGCGAGCCCATGGATAGGGGAAGCAGGAGTGGCATATGTGAGTCAGGACCCCAAGCTCCAAACACATACACGAGACAAGCTTGAATGGGCCCAGCTGGAAAAGACAGTGGATGCTTTCAAAGCCACAAAGCACCACACTGTCACATGAATGCACAATAGACGAACAATTTTAATTTAAACTATATTAACTAATTAAACTAACTATAAAAATAAATAAATAAATAAATAAATGGCCACGTACGACCCGGGGGTGGGGGGCAGGCACCCAGGAGGGGGAAGGTACAGGGTACACCTCAACACCCACATTGGATGATGTTGAGATAAAAAAGAAACCTCAATGGGCTCATCGCCTCGACAGCCCTACCTGTGTGGGAGATAAGTCGTCGTCCTGCTCACACTCTGACTCAAAAGGTGGACGTGGCACAGTACCCTCACCATGCCTATGCACAGATTGGCCCTCATCAGAAGTAAGTCTGCGGGACTGGTGAGCCTGGTTCTGTGTAGGTCAGCATGCAGAACCTCACGTGATCCACGTGCTTCCTCTTGCAAGGTAGCACGTGTAACACAGAGTTCTTCCTGCATGGCCTGACATGACGTCTGCAGCACCTACCGGCATGCACGTAGCTCAGCCGAGATGCTATTTTCAATCTGCTCCAACTTCTCCTCTGTCCGCTGCCTCTGGGTCATATTGAGCACACCCAGAGTAGATCTGAGGGATCGATGGTCATCCCTCAGGGCCTCCCTGTGTGCCTCTGCGTGAGCAGCAAGTGCTTGACGCAAAATGGCCACAACTGCAAGTGAATCCCAACACACAATGACACACGTAATGTGCATGTACACATGCATCACTAATCCATCATCACAAATATAGCTTCATCCATCTGCAGCTCGGCCCGTACCGGGCCTCATGGGCCATGTAGACATAGTGAATTTCCCAAGGAAAGCTAGGGCCTGCAACCAGGCATGAGGGACCATAACGCACAGTATGGTCCGAGCTGCCGGTCTGGAAGCCTCCAGAACACCACTCAGGGCCAGAATGAGCACATTGTCCTATATATTTGCCCTAAACCATTATTCAGTGTGTCAAATCATCATGCATCACTAATCCATCATCACAAATATAGCTTCATCCATCTGCAGCTCGGCCCGTACCGGGCCTCATGGGCCATGTAGACATAGTGAATTTCCCAAGGAAAGCTAGGGCCTGCAACCAGGCATGAGGGACCATAACGCACAGTACGGTCCGAGCTGCCGGTCATGAAGCCTCCAGAACACCACTCAGGGCCAGAATGAGCACATTGTCCTATGTATTTGCCCTAAACCATTATTCAGTGTGTCAAATCATCATGGCCAGGCCCCAGAAGATTAGTTAAGTGGGCCTGGGCATCCACATTCTGCACCACAGTGCACCTTCAGGATTGTGCCAGTTGAACATAACGGGCGCAATGCTGAAATCGCAGCAGCATTAATGTTAATCAACTACGTTTTAGTCATTCATCAAAAAAGCTGTAGAGAACACATGTGTAAATGAACACCTTCACACACACATGAGTGAGTATCTGCAATGTTGAACTACACAACATTGAAGCTGCTTGCATATGTACATGTGAAAGTGTTCAAGAACACCCATGTCCATATAGACCCGTATGGTGATTATGAACAGCAACCTATACAGCAAAGCAAGCAGCTACAACGCTGCTTGCTTCGATGTATGTAAAAGTGTACACATACACACGTGAAGGCAGCTCCACAGTCATTAAAACCTGATTGGCAGGCTACAATCAATCTGCGGCCTATACCACTCGGTATAGGCCGCAGATTGACCGATCAACTTTGCTAAACAAACTCTAGCGTGTTCTAATACTGAGTACATGTGTCACAGGATGCACCTGTGTCCGTGGCTTTCATGACAGTGAAGGGGTGGCAATCTGACCATACATGCCAGGTCACTTTGACATTGCAGCAGTGAGTAGGCATGCAGAATGGTGTAACACGGCTCAGATGTGGGTTGGTGCAGTGCAGAACATGTGTAGGTTACCGACTATCTACATGAACCAGTACATTATGATGTCAATCAATAAACATGAAGGCAGTGTAAGAGCAAGTTCAGGCATCACGTGCAATGTGCATGCAATGGGTTGCATGGCTACAGGCAATCCCCCAACCCCCCTTGGTGAAAATGCATGGAGGCATTGCATGGCAGCGAAAGGTTGACCAAAGAACTGTGTATTGGCAGACAGTGTTGACTAGCGTCAATTGCATCATCTTTGTCAACTGACAACACAGCAGATGAGAATGGGACAGTAAGCATGACACATGATAAACCCTCAGTAGTACACCCATTGGTGCAGAAAGCATAACACCAGTTGAACAGAGCCAGGGGGCCTGAAACAGGGGGAGGCCTGTGCCCCACACAGACTATGACACCCTAACATGTGCGTGATGCAGGACTGAGCCAGAGTGGGCATGGAAATGATGATCAAATGCCATTAAATGTATGTCATCCTGGACACGTACTACAATGATCACCCTGCCAAGGACACATAGGGGCATGCATGGAATGCACATGGAGCATGAATGGGCACTCATGTCCCTGCGGAGCATCTGCCATCTGCACAGTCCGAATGAGACACCCTGCATCAAGGACAAAGGATGTACCCCACTGTATGTGTCTGGCAGGTTGGCAGGGGGAAGTGTGCATGTACACAGGAGTGTTGAACAGGCCATTGCAGTAGTCCAACATGATACCCACCAGTGCCATGGTGAAATTGGGGTGCAGGGGGGGGCAAGAAAGCATGCCTATGTGGAGTACCCACATGCAGGCAGAACATACACGCACGTCAGTCATGCGATGACATAGTTCCAGTGCTGAGTGGAAAGACACCCCAGGCTACATGCAGAAG
Source organism: Ambystoma mexicanum (assembly GCF_040938575.1). Classification (NCBI taxonomy): domain Eukaryota; kingdom Metazoa; phylum Chordata; class Amphibia; order Caudata; family Ambystomatidae; genus Ambystoma; species Ambystoma mexicanum. The sequence goes on from NC_090932.1 coordinate 812,364,579, forward strand.
GGCCAGTGAGCTGGAACATGGACCGGAGGGGCAGCCAGGTGACTAGCATGTGAGTAGGGTGCAAGTGTGGTGATGAGGACAGTCCCTGTCTGCTCTACATGTCCAGCATGCTGCACAGCAGGCATGCATCAGTGAAGCATTGCATGACTCGCACATGAGAACCATGTACACATAGCATGTAGTGGCAGTCAATCACAACACATCGCACAAGCAAACCACACATGGTCTGGACAAACACGCGACAACACTCACTGGACGGGGCATCAAAGTTCAGCATCTCTCCCACTCATTCGTACAATTCTGCCGGTATGAACTCCGCAGCGATCAACTCGTGCAAAGTGAGATCTTCCTACTCAGGTGGTGACCCACTGCCAGTCACCTGAGTCATGGCATAATTGGAGGCACGCTTCAGTTTAGCACAGCGTCGGAGGTCATCCCAATGCTTTTTGCACTCCTGAGCTGTGCGCACCTCATGTCCGAATGCACTGACACCCTCCGCAACATGCTTCCAGTGGGACAAATGCTGGGCAGCTGTAGTGTGACAATTCGGGCCCAGTAGCATATCACGGTCATGTCCCGACACCTAGTCCACAAGGAAGTCCAGTTCCTGCTTGCAGATAGGCTTCTTCCTCAACGTGCCGGAGGTCGGAGCCATGTGTGGGGTCACAGCCTCTTGTGCAGGTGCAACCTTCCTCCTCTTGGACAGTGGTCCGGACACTGACTGGCAAATTCCGTTCTGATCAGTAGGGGGAGTGGCACTGGTGGATTGAACAGAGGGTGTGGCAGGTGGAACAAGGAAGGAAGCCCTAAATTGCGTCAGTGGCTGCTGGGTGCCCTTGACTGGACCCTGCGCAGCAACATCCGCTGTGCCAAGGTCATTGACTGGGACTGTCCTGGATGGTAGACTCACAGCCAGGGTGGTGTCGGCCCATGCACTTGCCAACACCCGGCTCCTCAGGGCAGCAGATGGCAATACTGCCCCAGTGTCATGATGCCTACCTCTAAGGAGCTAGGCCGGGCCCAGCAACCCCAGAGGCAGACATCATTTTCCCCAGGGAAGTCTCAGCGGGCCCAAGTCGGGGGCCTTTGGACTCAGTCCTGGCGCCTTAGGCACCAGGCTCATAGCGGACCCCAGTCCTGGCGCCTTAGGCGCCAGGCTCATAGAAGAGGATATGTGTTTAAGTGCTTGGGTGCACACTTACATGATGCAGACCTTGCTGCTTCATCCAGGCCCTCTTGAGGCCTGAATGGGACTACTTAACCTGTAGGACTACTTCACCACCCGGGTGTGGTCGGGGAAGGATACATACCTGATTGGTGGAAGGATACATACCAGGAACTTCTTCCAAGGCTATTTAAACCCCACCCGAACAGCCACACATGCTTCGCGTTGTTCTGCACCTAGCAGCTGGACGCTCACCGTGTCAGCTCCTGCATCCTGACTTCAGCCACGCCTGCCAGCACCCTGGAACACCTGCAAGGGGAGAAAGGAAGAGAATAGGAGAAGAAAAGCCCTTACCTGTTAAATCTGCATCCCGGAGTCATTTCTCCAAAGGCCCTGAAAAGGAAGACATCATTTTAAAGGCATTTCGTTTCGATCGCTGCAGTGCTGCATTTTACTCACCTTTGCAAGGCGCTTCCATCTTCAGCAGCGATCTTCCGGATTCAGCTACGCCCCGGCGCCTAGAGGAAAAAAGACAAGAACAAAGGTGAGAGGGAGAAAAGGAATAAGGAAAGCTCAGTTTCCTTTTAAGTCTTACCTGTTGGATTATTCCCACTGCATTTCGGGTCCTGCCGCTTCCTGGCATCTCCGGACCCCGGCCCCTATGGGGAAAAAAGACAAAGACATTGAATGAGCGAATGCAAAGACATTACCTGAGCGCTCATCCTGGAGTCTCCCTACTCCCTGGTCACCCCGGCCACGTCCCTGACCACACCCGCCATGTGGAGTATGCCCAGCTGAGGCGCCCCTTACCTTTCGTGGCTTCCCAACAATGGCACTGATGTAGTAGTGCCGGCACAGATGTAGTAGTAGTGCCAATGGGAGGTGTACACGACAATTGTCCTGGGCAATTGGGGTGAAAGGGGTGAGGTACTAGATGTTAACAGCACCCCTGTGCGCCTGCAAGGCAGTATGTGACCCCGGTGATGAAGTGACGGGTCCCGCAACGCTCAGGCACCCCAAAACTGCAGTAAAACCATGTGTGGAATTAACCTCCTGCAGTACACGGTGGCACCCAGGGAAATGAAAAACACGTACGTGTGGGACACGCACACTACTATGACCTCAAAAACGGGTAAGCGATACCCAAGGGTACCCGCAGTGGGAATAATAGCGTGCACGACTCACCGTCTGACTAGCGTGGTAATAAAAAAAATGCGTAGCCAATACCCCCGCCAAAAAAAGAGATACATCCTTGATCCACTGTGAAGTAGTGATGGCGAGTAAAACAACCAGAAGTAGCAACACACATGTCAGTCTCCACGAAAAGCATGTACAGTGAACTGCTGGCCCCGCTCACCTTTAACGCGTGCCGAGGGAAATGCCCACGCGCATCACGTCTCTTACACGCTTAGGCCCTTTCCTCGAATCAAACCCATGAACACGCAGACGTGCAGTTTTTTCATGTGCTGTATCACTATGCACCCGTGCCGAGGGAAACACCCGCACGTGTTACGTCACATATGTGCTTACGCACTAAGGGCCTTTCCTCGAATTACATGCTAACGTGCTGTTTTTTCATGTGCCAAATCACTTTGTATCAAGCTGGCCACGCGACAACACATGGAAGACCACGCTCCTGCCCAGAAGGCCATTTTCCTGCCCCCCAGAACCCCGATCCAACTCACACCAGCGATCTGCTGCTGCCTGCCTGCCTGCTGCCACATACCCTCATATTTGGTGCCTGCACGTCAGCCATGTGCAGGGGTCCAGTTGCTATGACCATCCCTGCTGGAACAGAAGACTCCGACTGATGTTCCATCACTCCACAGCCCAGCACCAGGACCCAGTTGCTCACCCACACCTGCCTCGGGGGTTGCCATGTTGGGGGAAACACCATTAGACACCACTGGCAACCCCCAGTCAGAGAGGCAGAGGGCTGCCAGCTTCACAGCAGGAGAGGTTGGCATCCTAATGGAGCAAATCCTGGTGCATTATGATGCCCTCTACGGAAGAAGACGCACCGACAAGGATGGACGGGAGAGGATCTGGCTGGACATGATGGTTGCCATCAACGCGGAGGGGGTGGCAACCCACGATCTACAACAAGTCCGCAGGCAGCCCATCACCCCAGTCCATGCCCTGCAGGCAGCCCATCACCCCAGTCCATGCCCTGCAGGCAGCCCACACCACAGGGGGGACTTTTTCCATGCATTTTACCTGACGCAGCGGGGTACACGTATTCAGAGGGGTGCACAGGGAGTTTTACACGCAATTTCGCTGGCGTGAGCAGGGTACATGTATTCTGAGCGGTGCGCTGTGAGTTTTACACGTGATTTCGCGAGCGGGGTACGCATATTCGGAAGGGTGCGTGGGGAGTTTTACACGCAATTTTGGTGGCGCGAGCAGGGTATGCATATTCCGAGGGGTGCGCAGGGAGTTTTACACGCAATTTTGTTAGCGCGAGCGGGGTGCGTGTATTCCGAGGGGTGCACGGGAGTCTTCCACGCGATTTCGCTGGCATGAGCTAAGCAACCATAACTCATGCCATGCCACAGCCATGCACTGCTAAGACTAACACCAAGGACATGAAAGTTGACATCACAAATGTCATTTGATGCAGTAATTATTAGGTAACTGTGCCTCATTTGAAGCTGCATTCAAAGCAAATTAAAGTAGTATAACAAATGTTAATTTCAAACAATACAAAGAAATGTTGGACAATGAATGCCAACAAGAGGAAGAAATTGAAGCTCAACTAGATAAAGACAATCATGAGGGCTGTCAGCCTTCCCTTAGAGGAAGCCAAGAACCACTTGGAGAAGCACTCATTTGAAATGAAACAGAAATAACCATGACTGAGGTAGAAAATATCATGTATCAATCTAAACAATCAGAAAAAGAAGTGCCAGTGCTCAAATCACAGCTAAATGATGAACAACTCACCATTTATCTGGAAGTTACTGAAGAAATTGGACATGACTTTAAACATGAAACAAAAACTTGTTGCTGTAAAAATTGTAAACTTCTGCTCCTGTATATAAGTGGTGGAGCTGGTTCTGGTAAAACATTCTTAATTAAAGTATTCAGCAAATTTCAACAAAACTTAACAAACAAAAATGTTGTGTCTGTTATAACAGCCCCTACAGGTTTAGCTGCCTACAACGTAGGAGGTGAAACTTAACACTGACAAATGCTCCTCCCAATAGAGTACCAAAACAAATTTGAACACTACAAATTATCAGCAGAAGCTGCTACTGAAGTACGCAGTATTCTGAAACAAATGAAAATGCTCCTGATAGATGAAGTAAGCATGGTTTCCATCTGTATGTTGCCTTTAATTCACATCAGAATGCAAGAAGTCCTAAAAACCGACTACGAAGAACTGTTTGGAGGAAAAAATGTTATTGTTTTCGGAGACCTCCTACAGTTAACACCAGTAAAAGGTCAACATATTTTCAAAACATTAGGACACAAAAAATGCTGTAACACACTCGGCAGCATTGGACATTTAAATCTCTGGCAACATTTTTATTACAAAGAACTAACTCAAAACATACGTCAGTCTGCAAACCTGACTGATGCTAAGATTTAAAAAAACATTGGTCTGCTTACTAAAGATACAAAATACATTTTAAATAGCATACTAATACATGAACTATATGGGTGAAACACATTTACTCTTTATGTCATGAAACAATTAACACCACAAAATATAAAAAGCATGTCCTTAATACCAACCCTTGCAAACTGTAGTCAGTTCAGAGAGACAATGTTAAGAAAAGAAATGTAACACATACTGGATATCAGCTCCACAGACAAACTAGAAGTGCACGGCATGATACTCCCTATGTGTCAACAGCAACAGTACGACTAAATAGCTTAGAAAAATGTATCCAATATACCTTGATTAGAAATAGTATAAACTCTGTCTCTTCACTGCAGAGTAATTCTAAAATGTAACCTTGATGTAGAGCAAGGTTTGCCCAATGGAGCAATTGGTACAGTTGTTGGCTTCCAAATAGCATTCATTTTGCCAACATCCACTTTGACAAACTTGCAGAAATTAAAATAATTGGCCACACAATAGCACATTTTCTTATTTTCAAAGACTTTTATGTACACAGGGAACATATATCTCTTTCTCTTACATATGCTAACGCTATTCACAAGACCTAACGCTAGATGCGTGACATTGGCAGAACAATCTTTAAAGATGGTGTGAGGTACGTAGCACTTTCACGTCTGTGTACACTCAATGGTCTATACCTTGTTAACCTTGATACAAGCAAAGTCATTCCTTGCATCCTAGAATACAACAGGCTATGTGCTCTGTAAACCCCCATCTAGGTATGTAGCCTGTACCTCAAAAATAGAAAACCTTTAAAAAGAAAATGAATGCAAAAGAAACTATAACAGATCTACCAAAAATACCACTAACCAAAAAATGACCAACTGCTTCTCCATCAAATAATACACCAAAAAACGACATGTCCATCTGAAGAAAAAGAGACAAATGTCTCTCCTAAAAAAACAAAACAAAATTGCAGGTCCTTCAAAGGAAACAGAGGCACAACACTCTGGTCCATTTAAATTTAGCAGCACAACTGGAGTAAATTGCTACGCAAATGTAACAATCCTTCTTCTCTTCCAACTGCCACCAATTGTTCACAACATTTAAGTAAATGGCTCAGACCAGTTGTGTTTGCAAATGCTCGTCGTTCATAGAAATACCACAAATAATTATGACGGCACTTACAGTGTCTCAAGAATAAGGCAAGAATTGAACTGCTGTGCAAGAATGGTAACATTTACCAAAAATACACAAGAAGATCCATAAGAATTCCTAGTGTACCAATAACAAGCACTGAAAACCAAAAACATCCCTATAAAGGAAATATGTTAGATTTGATACATGGAGAAACATACACGCACACTCTGCAACCATGTTTCCCAAGAGCACACCCCTAATGAACGATGTGTATATGTAGCCATACCAAATTTTGAATCCATTCAATTTCACCAGCTTCTGCAGAATGCAAATCATTACATATTATGCTCTTCTTGCAATTCAGACAATCCTTCCAGCATACAAATGAACTCACATGGCCAATATGTGAAACAAATGCTTCTAAGGTACAATGTGATGGTACCAAAAACAACTTTAAGCTTGCAAGCCCTCTACACACGGCCAAGTATCGCTTGGCAAGAAAACCTTCACAACAGTGGGCATAACCTACCTCACTGGTGCTACAACCACTTCAGGCCACTATACTGCATACATTTAAAAAACATAAGTGGTGAGTTTGAGTGTAACCTCCATTACTTCAAAACATAGGTTACCAGCAAATTTAACAAATGTCTACTTAATATTCCTTCAACCCAAATTTACTCACTAAACTGGAGAGCAATAAAAAGTTAGAATACGCTGGGAGATATCTAACTACAACTATAATAATACAATAGTACTTTTAAATGCCAGGATAACTAGAACAATTACTTCAAAAATACCCTTCATTAAAATACACTTCAAATATGCCATCACAGTTCTTGTTACTGCAAAAATGTCTTGTAAAGTCTCATATAGTTACAAAATGCCAACAGGTATCTAAATACTTTAAACATTCCCTTAATTACAACACACTTCAAACATACTATCACACTTAAACACATATCATTATAATACATTTTTTTGTAATCCTCTGTGGATTTTTTTCCCAATGACCCAATAATTATTTCATGTCAATAAAACAACAGTGTAGCACACATTAATGTTTACCAACCATAGTGCATAGAATGTACTGTTTATAAGGGTCACAAAAGTAAATGTACATGTAAAATTGTATGCAGTTAAAGCTTTTAAACTATCGTGCTTAAGAACCAGAGATGCCAGCTTTATTACTGTATTGAACTAAGTAACCAAGTATAAAAGAAATGTATATTTCATAAGCACTATCCTCAATTTTACTACAATCATAAATACCATATGCACTTCAATCACATAATTCCACCAGATTACAAATACTGTACACACCCCCTCCAGTACCGATAATTACTATACACATATTACTATAGTGTATGTGGCCAGGGGCCAGACTCTACGGCCATGCCCCCAATTTCGGGCCACTGGCCACAACCACCACAATAGAATTAAACCATGTAACTGGTACGTACATTATACCAGCACATAACAAAACTATCCCTAAACCTCCTGCCATCCAAATTATGTCCACACACACCAACATTGACTGCAGACTTGGTGGCACCTGCATGCCCTTATTTCACCTATAAAAAGATATCCATAACATCTTTATTCAACTCCACTACCCTTTCCGGGTCCCGTTTCAGCCACCAAACAACCCCAAACGTGTTTTCCAAACTGTTTGTTCACAGAGATGTCCGCGGACTACTGTCGTGTTCAAGCACTTGGCGGCACCTGCACGCCTTTTTTCACCTATATACGCAGCTCAATATCATATTTATTGCACTCACCCATCCTTTCCAGACCCTCTTTGTGCCACCAAAAACCCCAAATGTGTTTTGCAGACTTTTCCCCCACTGCGCTTCCCGTGGACACCTGCTGCTGTCTGCAGATCCAACATGGCAACCATTTAAAAAAATCTGACGCACCTCACATTTTTCATCATCCAATCAGCAGGAACGTACGATGTCTGGGGACATCACATCGGACCATGATTGGTCCAGAGGCGCCCACAGACCGTGAATCAGGAAATAAGTCTGCGGACCGGACCCAGATTTCACACATTTTGTTGATCTACTTTTTGGCCATTTATTTAATAATTACTGGATGGATTTACAAAAAAAAATACAAAAGCACGCTTTCGGGACCATGCTGCCACTCCTGGTGCAGATTTGGTGAAAATCAGTCCAGTGGTTTGGGCTGTAGGCGTTAGCAAAAATCTTTTTACATTGCTTCTATGTGGATTTCCACACATTTTTGGACCCTCGCTCTACATCTTTGCCCTCCCTAGATGAAACTTGACCAAACTTTGCAGAATCATTCCAAGGAGGAAATATACAATTTTTGCTAGGTTTGGTGAGGATTCATCCAGGTGGGGGCGAAGTTATAAACTACTCAAAACGTGCTCTTTCTATAAGTTGAGCAACTTAACCGTAACTACAGGGTTGCTACCACAGTCCCTTTGATATATGGCCACCATACAATAAATGTGCAGAATAACTGCTAAACAGGTGGGCACTCCACAGAATAACAAGCCCGCAATTGGCAATAACATGGTGCTTTCTGCTACTGTGGTTTACATGAAAAAGCTTCTATTTAAAGATATATTGAAAGCCTGAAAAAGGCCACCATTTTTTCGCTTTGCACCACATGGTGAGTTGTAGTTTCTGTGAAAAGTAGAAAACAGACGTGAATAACTTTATTGCAATGTATGAGAATTGGCCAACAAAGTGGCATATGCAGTTCAGGTATATTCAATACTTAGTAACAGTACAATTTAAAACCTCCATGCTACCAAGATCAATTTTAGAGACAAAAATAAAACCATAGTGGTCAAATCGAACAATAAAGTCACTGATGCAATTAAAGTCCAAAAACCAATTAAAAGCCCCCAAGTATGAAGCCTATAATTTCAAGATATTTTTGACTTCATTGTTAATTACAGACCGAAAATGTCTAACCATAGTGTTAGAATTACTTGCGAAGTGTTGAGAAATACAGGTGCATGTGCATGACCCATGTGGCTAGAAGAATGTACAGTAGAAACAGAAATATCTAATATTGCACAGAATAACCAATTAAAGAAGAAACATTAACAACAGTTTAGTGCATAAAAAAGCTGTTTCAATTGATGCACTAACTAGTATTGCACAATTTCCCAACGTTAAACTTTCAGAATCACAGAGTGAATACATACTTCTACACATTACATTGAAATACAGCTACCCAGAACATATATTTACAGAACATCACAAGGAACCATTCATGTACATCAAGGATTGAGGAGAGAAAAAATACAGTTACCGAAACCCATGACAGCCTTCACTGGTCCCCATTTGGGATTTTAGTGTTGAATCTAAGAATCAACTTATTTTCTTTTCTACAGATAATACATTCCCTACTACCTTTACTAGGGTGGGGCTTGATTAGTGCCAGCCTAATCCACTTTACGAGGGATTTGTCATGATTGTGAAACTCAGCTAGAAGTAGTAAATATCTTTAGGGAGAGTATTTAGGGAGAGCAAGATGTAGATAGCACAGTCCCCGGCCCCAGACAGCCTAATGGATGATGAAGAGGGATTTGGATTCGATCCATGCAGCAACCAGGAGCCAGTGGAGAGTTTTTAGGGCTGGAGAGATGTGGTCCCTGGGTGTGAAGCCAAGGATAAGTTTTGCAGCCCTATTCTGGATAAGCTGCAGGAGTCATAGAGAGGAAGAGGGTAGATTAAGGGACAGACTATTGCAGTAGTCTAGCCTAGAGAGGACCCAAGCTCTAGAGACTTGAACTTCTGGGGGAAAGTGAGGAAATAAATAATTCTTTTGAGGAGATAGAGTTGAAAGTGCGCCTTCTTGGCAAGGTTTAGAAAGTGAGGGAGAAAGGAAAGAGAGGAGTCAAATATGACTCCCAAGTTTCTGGCTTCAGGTGAAGGAGAAGCCCTGGCCAGAGTGAGGGAAAGAAAGAGAGAGCAGGAGATTCAATGGGAAGGATTTCTGTTTTGCTGGTGTTGATGCAGAGATCATTTTATTTGTATTTTGTATTTTATTTATTTGTAGAGTGCTCCCGGCCCTGGGGCAGCTTGGCACGTATCTTACAGCTATTACAGCTCTTAATGCAGTACAGTTATGCAAGATTATTCAGTTACACATTACAACAGGTTACGACAATAGTAGGCAGTACATAGCATTGAGTGCAGACAAATACTGAAGGGTTGACCGCAGCCGCGGCCATGCTAGTGAGAGCCATAAGGAGTCTGGCGGTCTAGTTCGTGTAACCAGAGTGTGGATTTTCTTTTGAAGATATGGAAAGAGGGCTCAGGTCTAATAGGCGTCGGAAGCGTATTGCAGAGCTTAGCCGCCTAGACAGGAAAGCTGGAACCCCCCCGAGTTCTGTACAGTGCACAGGACTGGATGGAAGATAGGCAGTCAGGAATGATGGAGGAATTAAGGAGAGGTTTTAGAGGTAAGTTTGAAAAAGAGCTGTGTGTCATGTGCATAACACTAAAAGTTAAGGGAGAAGGTGGAGATGAGATGAGCAAGCGGGGCAAGATAGGTGTTAAAGAGCCTGGGAGAGAGATTGGAGCCCTGGGGGACAAGCCAGGTGTAGATAGATGTGAGGGAGCAAAAAGAGCCCACAATAACCTGGGATGGACAGTCATTGAGGAAGGAGGTGAGCCGCTCCGGTGCCCACTCTGATCTCATGGGTGTCATGGAGCAGTTTTATGAGGATGGAGTAATTGACTGTATCAAATGCACAGGAGAGATCAAGTAGAATGGGAACAGCTGAAGAGTTGGAGTCGGGAGATGCAAGCAGTTCCTCACGGGTGTTCAGAAGAGCAGTTTCCGTGCCTCTCGATGCTCAGAATCCAGATTGATGGTTGTGGAGGCAAACAACAAGTTCAGTGAGCTGAGTGAGTAGGGGGAGGGCCATTTTCTCCAAGAGTTTCCCAAGGAAGGGGTTATATATATTTGGGGTGGTTGTTGGCAGGGCAGCATTATTTTATTTATTTTATTGTAGTGAAGGAAAGCACAACTGTTTCTCTCAAAAGTTGTTCGACTACATTCTAATTATTCTTAGGACCATGCACACTGTACTCAAATCCAGCCACTAAAAAGAATTTGCCAGCTCATAATCTTGCCAATATCATGAATTCTGATAGTGCTGAACATCCAATTCAGATTTCAAACGCTTCAAAAGAAGTCTTTAAAACGTTTGTGAATATCAATAGATATCGTGCCCCAGCTTTGAGGTTGCTCCATTAGTTACCAGTTTATAATAGATACCCAAACTACCTGGAGAAATCCTTCATGATAAGTGGAAAAAGTATGAAGAAATACTACTCAATATTCTAAAACCAGAATTTGGTACAACGTGAATCAAATGCTTGAATTGCAGATTGGGCTCAAATCCTGGTTTCACCATTTAAGCCAAGTGTGTGATCCTGGGAAAATGGTTTAATCTCAGTGTGCCTTATCTGCCACAAGAGGAGTATCATTTTTTAACTTGTGTTATTAAAAAATTGTGACTCATGGGGCCTCATTACGACCCTTGCGGAATGGGTTTACCGGCACCGGTAATGGTGCCGGTAAACCCATTCTGCCCTATTACGAGGTTCCCTCACGGGACCCGGAATAGACGTCTGGTAAAACCAGATGTCCTTTCCGGGTCCCGTGAGGGGACCAAGGAGCTAATAACGTGCCAGTTATTAACGGGCCCGTTATTAGCTCCATCCCCATTCTCATTGAGCCCTATGGGGGCTCAAATGGGAATGGGAAGTGGTATTGTGAATGAGGAATTACCGGGTTCTCCAAGGTTGGAATGACCCGGTAATTCCTCAATCACAGACCACGGACCCGCACACAATTTTTGAGGCAGACATGGCGCTAATAGCACCATATTCAATACTCAATGAATATATTAGATGTTGCCTTCACTATTCTTGATAATAACAGTGTTCAAACATGTAAAAGGACATGAGGTAGAAGATGGAGTCACAAGTACATGGAGTGAAATTGAAATTGTTTTAATTGAGAATCTCCTATTTGTAATTTTGATACAATAAGCAAAAATGTTTGAGATTATGCTTTTTATCTAATGTGCTAGAAATTGAAATCTATGAATGAAATGTATTCTTACCTTTTTAGCAAACTGTCAAATTGTAAATACTAATTTGCTGAAAGTGTTTTTATTTTTGAAAGGTTGATTTTTTTTCAACCCGACAAAATAAAATAAAGGTAATGCTTTCAGCGCCACCTAATAGCCAAAATTAAAAATGATACTTATAGAGAACCAATCAAATGTATGGCGAGGACAGAGTAACATTAATATAAATGGGTTGGGGAGACGTGCCAGGTCCCCGGCACAAGAACAATGTATTATCCTTACCAGTGTAGTGCCCGGGGCCACATACATTCTAGTTTGGTGAGTATCTGCAATTCATTTTTCCATTTAAAGCACTGCTCAGCATATTATATTGTAGTCTTGTTATTAAAAAGATGGTATTAAGTAAATTAATTCATACGTTGAATTGTTATATTTAACATACCATTTAAAATAAGATGTTCTCTCTTTCATGCCAGTAACTCGAGTCTGTTAGGTCGTTGTTTCTTTTGTTACACAGCACACATCATTGAATGTTCCTTTGCCACTTGTGATTCTTGGGTGAGCGGTCCGTTCCAGACATTCTTTCTCTACTCAATGGTGCCCTCTCGTATCCCACTTCTGGTGCTGTTTCAATAAAGTTTGTGGGGCAAAAACAGAGACTTCATTTCACCAAAAAGCCAGGGATAGCGGAAGTCAAGGGTAATGTGCCATGTGATGTCATTTGACCCCACCCCCAAGTGACATCACGGAAAGTGATGGCACATGACCTTTCGCCCCTTGACAAACAGGAAGTGGCATCACATAGCATTGTTCCTAAGTACACTAAGAAAAATATGATTACGATATCACTGTTATATTATATACATTTCATACAAGAATGGATCACCATATGTAACATTAATCTCAGTGTGTATAGGCCCATATCACCAAATTACTGTGAATGGAAGTAGACGTCTAGCACAACACCCTGGACTATTGTGCATCACTGGGGCTAAATGGTAAACAGACAGAGCATCTCGAAGAGGCCTAAACCCAAAGTGCAGACATCCAGTGCCTGCCAAGTGTCTGTCATAGACTGGAAACAGCAACTGACCAACACAAGGCCAACCAGAAAACAATGGTCTTGAGGGTTGCCCAGAGCTGTGCCAGTGGCTATAAATGGTTTGAAACCTTCCAGTCATGACCTTTCTGTTTTGCTTATTTGGTAAGTAACCCACAGTTTAGTTTGATTTTCTTAGTTAGGATATAAAGGGGAAGAATGTGTTGCAGGTTACAGTAATTGCAGGTTTGTTTATTTTAAAATGTAAATGGTAACATCAGCTCCATGACATCATCCCTAGAAAATGCCCATTTTATTATTTGTTTTGGTCCTTTATATCTTGCTTAATGCCAGCCTCCTCCAGCTTCTAAGCGCTGGAACAGGAACTGAACCCATGTTCCACTGCATCCTTTTGTTCCCAAAGCAAGTGCTATCCTTCCAAATGTATATATATATTTTGCTTGATGAAGCAACAGATGGTTTACTTCAAAAGCAGGGCGTAACTTCTTTTAATTGAACTATCTCACCTTGCGTCTATGTACAGTGTACCTATGATGCAGGTCTGGCAGATCTGGGACAGGTCACACAGTGCCCAGGCAGGGTTGGTGGAAGAAGCCACTGGGGCACACCCCTTTCATCACAGGCTGATAAACACTGATGAGCTTTGCGTTCATGCTGTGCTGTCACTGAGTACTGCAGGATGCTCTTAGCCATTCCCAGCTAGCTAGACCTAGCCCCCATGCACCTTCCTGTTCCCATGGTACTGGGGATGAGCTGCACAGGTAGCCCTGCCTCTGGACACAACCATTCAGGCATTCTTCACTAAAGGACTGCCGAGCTGTTTGTGATGGCAGCTTCATGGTTTTTCCAGCATCCCTGTTATTTCTCCAGCTAACTAGTTCTAGATTCCAGCCACTTTTTTCAGGTGCAACACAGATATCTGCTGTTGGCACTGCCTCTTTGTCCAGCGGCCCAGGGGTAGCAAAGACAGGTCTAGGGGTAGCAGAAGGGTAGCAGAGGGCAGCCAGGGGTAGCAGCGCTACCCTTGGCAACCCCCAAATGACCTCACTGGAAGAAAAGAAAAAAACGTGTGTTTTATTGACGAACCCATGTTTATAGCATGTCTGAAGTGTGCAAAGTAAAAAAAAGCTTTCCTAAAAAAAAGAGCGAATCCATATTTGCATCTTGCTTTTTCCATTTGGAGCTGTAAAAAAATGTATCCAGGCCTGGCAAGCCTATGCTCGTTTATCCTCTTGCACGTCTGCTTTCCTTCCTTGTGGTCCTTCCTCTCCAGACGGATTAATGTCCTGGGAAGGTCGCTTCCAGCCTGGCAGTGTTTCACTTTTATACGCTGTTTGTCTTTACTTGACCTCCCGCGCACGGGTTAATCATGTAAGTCTTTCATTTCACATTGTGTAAGACTTTCCATTTCACACATGCCTAGAGTTGGGTAATAACCCGTAAAGTTGTCCATCTTACTCCTTTCTCGCTTGTTGTGATCACCTGCTATGAGTTAATGTCTCGTAAAGTTTCTCGGTTTGATATAGGTTATTAGCTATGTATCGAAACCACACAGTTTGAGTTAGCAAACAGTGTCTGGAAATGTGTCTTCATCTGATGTACCTTCTTTACCATTTTCCTGAAATAAAGGATAATAATTGTGTTTAATTGGGCGGAAAATCAAACTGAAAATGAGTAAAGGTGTTCAGTATGACACCAAGGCAATGCAGTGTGTTGCAACGCTCTCTTCGGTAATACATTTCCCTCTGAGCTCTGAGGCAGGTATCTGTAGTTTGAGATATTTCTAATGCATAAAGCACAGTTGAAATGGTCAGTCAGAAATAATATGGGGCAGTGTTTTTATAAATGTCGAACACATATTTGCTGCAATAGGAACATGAAGTGTTATCAGAAAATTAATGTTTTTTTTTCAAAAGCAATTCAACACAATTATTTAAGTAATCTTAATTGTTAAGTCTTATGATTTAAAATGTTTTTCATGCATGCTTATTGAAGCAATAAACTCCAAAATGGGCCAGTTAATCACCGGGGCAATTAGAAGCTCGAGGGAAGCCCCTGCCTTGAGGGGTTTATTGCTGTTAGCATCCTAGTCACCAGGTTGCTAATAGTTATTTTTTATTTTTTTTGGTTGAGAAGTGGCATGGTGGCTGTTTTGCAACTTAATGCATAAAAAAAACAATATGGCCACCATGGATTTACATGCAGCCACTGCCACACCAGAGGTGTGCCGGCACTGGCGAGGGACAAAAGAGCAGAAGGTAAGTAGGGAGCGGATGGGGCTGGGTGGCGGTTGTGGAAATTGGGGTTAGGGGTGGGTGAAGGAGAAGAAAGGGAGTATGGTGCTGGGCAGAGCACTTACCTGAATTCCCAGCTCAGAAGATGGCCACCTCCCGCTTCTGCGGATGCTCAAAGCAGGGGGCTTTGCCATGAGGTAAAGACCCAATTCTGAAAGTCCTGATTGGCTCCAAGGAGGCCGGCCACTCCCCCTAAGTGGGTGCTAATAAATACAAATCAAAATGTGAAGAACTCGATTGAGTACCAATAATGTTAATATGAATGTAATCATAAAATCATACAGAAAAAAAGGTCTTCAATTCTATATTTATTTTGTACAGAGTGGGCAATGTAAGTGTGCATAATGTAGTCCAAACGCTGGGCAAGGCATGTTCTTGAATTATAACGTAAACGTGTTATGAGAAACGGCTTTGAATACATTTTAACCACTTGCATTTCTATTGCCAACTTTCCACCATGCCTTTTTTCCGTCCATCTGCTCCATTTCAGGAGGGCACCATATGTAGAAATCAAAATGGTAGTGTCAGCAATTGGGACTGCTCAGGTTACACTTCAGAGAAACACAAGCCGCACTGTGTATGCTTCTTCCGTATTCGGGCATATTAGTGAGCTGAAGCTTGGTTTCTTTCCAAGGGTGAAATGAGAAAGGGGCCCATGTCTGGGTATAACGTTTCTTATGGACCCAAAACACAACTAGAAAATGTGACGGGTGGCATTGTACTGGGCAATTTTCCTTATCACAATTTTTTAGTTGTCTAGTTTACTACAGAAGGCGGCCAGCCATTTGAAAATCGATATTGGTCCTACCTCCCTTTTTGTGGTGGGGGCCAAACAACATTTCCATGTGGCCTTCCCCTTTCTGTAATGGCATTGCAGGCTGAAAGGGGATGTTCTGGGGGTTTGCAGAGTGCTTTGCAAGTGATTGTCAATGTATTCAGAACCCTCCAGCTGTCACTCTAATTGAACATACCCAGTGATTATCCAAATTAGATTAATATTGGACTAATTTCACTGTACTTCATCTTGGGTTCAGGCAAATCATCTTAGGTGCTTTGGACTAATGTGTTTAAATAGGCATGCATGGTTTGAATTTTGGATCGGTGTTGTGTAAGCAGACACAGAGGTAGGGGTTTGCAGAGAATTTGAGTGAATAGGCTTCAGTTGATGGTGAAGTAAAAAAGCAATGGGATTTAGTTGAGAGCGAGGTACAACATTTTAAAAAAAACATTTACTTGAGAGGAAGGTTGAAAAGTGAAATTGCAAAGGTCATCTTTTGTGACTACTTACTTAAAAGGAAGGAGATAATTCCAGTGACCACCTTGAATGTAATAAAGATATACACAGGCCGATTCATGGAATAAATGTGCGCCGAAAATACCGGCGCAGAGGGGCCTATACGTGCGCTGCGCCGAAAAATAGCGAAAAGCGCAGGGAAACCAGCGCACGTCGATTCATGGAAGTCCGTGCGTAAGAAAAGCATAGGACGTGCGCTGAAAAAGTGCGCGGCGCACGCCGGCGCACAGGTCAACCAACGGCGTGCGCCACGGCCACTGCGCTATCACTCCGAGCGCAGCGCACAGCTCTAAAGTAGGCGGAACACAGGGCGGGACACTCGGAATGGGGAATAAAATGGGGCACAACACTCGGAATGGGGAAGAATGTGGGCGGCACGGGGAAGTACAGGAGGCAAGTGCGCGGAACGCCCACACGCTCTCCGGCAACACGTATTCATGGATTCGAACAGGGCAAAACAGCGCTCGATCAAACCAGCGCACAGGCCCAAAAACGTACGCCACAAGTAAGCAGGCGGTAGCGTCCCGACGCACTTAACGAAAGTGCGCCAAAACCTGCGCCAACAAATACCACCCACATACAGCAATGGGCCATACCGTGACCCCAAAGGACAAATGAG
Source organism: Ambystoma mexicanum (assembly GCF_040938575.1). Classification (NCBI taxonomy): domain Eukaryota; kingdom Metazoa; phylum Chordata; class Amphibia; order Caudata; family Ambystomatidae; genus Ambystoma; species Ambystoma mexicanum. The sequence goes on from NC_090932.1 coordinate 812,381,810, forward strand.
GTGCAAAGGTGTACGCCATTAACACGGACACCCACTGTTCAACAATTCGCGCGTGTGTGTACAACGGGTTGCGCGAGAAGTCACTCGCGCGATTGCCCTGGGTACGTGTATCCCGGGGTGCGGGGAAGTCCCACACGCGATTGCCCTGGCCACGTCGATATCAGGGGTGCGTGTGAAGTTCCACGCACGAAAAGCCAGGGTACGTCAATTACAGGGGTGCGCGGGAAGTTTCACACGCGAAAAGCTAGGCTACGGGAATTCCAGGGGTGCGCGTGAAATCCTACACGCGAAAAACTAGGGTACGTCATTTACAGGGGTGCGCGGGAAGTTTCACACGCGAATAGGCTGGGCGCGTGTATTACAGGGGTGCGCGGGAAGTCCCACACGCGATTACAGCAGGGTACGTGTATTTCAGGGGTGCGCGGGAATTTCCACACGCGAATAGGCTGGGCGCGTGTATTCCAGGGGTGCGGGGAAGTCCCACACGCGATTGCCCTGGCCACGTCGATATCAGGGGTGCGTGTGAAGTTCCACACGCGAAAAGCCAGGGTACGTCAATTACAGGGGTGCGTGGGAAGTTTCACACGCGAAAAGCTAGGCTACGGGAATTCCAGGGGTGCGCGTGAAATCCTACACGCGAAAAACTAGGGTACGTCATTTACAGGGGTGCGCGGGAAGTTTCACACGCGAATAGGCTGGGCGCGTGTATTACAGGGGTGCGCGGGAAGTCCCACACGCGATTACAGCAGGGTACGTGTATTTCAGGGGTGCGCGGGAATTTCCACACGCGAATAGGCTGGGCGCGTGTATTTCAGGGGTGCGCGGGAAGTCCCACACGCGATTACAGCAGGGTACGTGTATTTCAGGGGTGCGCGGGAATTTCCACACGCGAATAGCCTGGGCGCGTGTATTTCAGGGGTGCGCGGGAAGTCCCACACGCGATTACAGCAGGGTACGTGTATTTCAGGGGTGCGCGGGAATTTCCAAACGCGAATAGCCTGGGCGCTTGTATTTCAGGGGTGCGCGGGAATTATCACACGCGATTTGGCTTGGTACGTGTATTACAGGGGTGCGTGCGAAGTTACACACGCGATTAGGCTGGGTGGGTCCTGTCACCCTCGACGGCCCCTGCAGGCAGCCCACAAAACAGGGGACTACCCTGCACACCTGCTCATGTCTCCCACCACCCCCACCCCCCACCATCCAGGGGCACCCTCCACCAGGCCCCCACTCATGTCTCCCACCACCCCCACCCCCCACCATCCAGGGGCACCCTCCACCAGGCCCCCACCCATGTCTCCCACCACCCCCACCCCCCAGCAGTGCAGGGGCACCCTCCACCAGGCCCCCACCCATGCCCCCCACCACCCCCACCCCCCCGCCACCAGGGGCAGCCTCCACCAGGCCCCCACTCATGTCTCCCACCACCCCCACCCTCCCGCCACCAGGGGCAGCCTCCACCAGGCCCCCACTCATGTCTCCCACCACCCCCACCCCCCGCCACCAGGGGCAGCCTCCACCAGGCCCCCACCCATGTCTCCCACCACCCCCACCCTCCCGCCACCAGGGGCAGCCTCCACCAGGCCCCCACACATGTCACCCACCACCCCCACCCCCCCAGTCACCAGGGGCAGCCTCCACCAGGCCCCCACTCATGTCTCCCACCACCCCCACCCCCCCGCCACCAGGGGCAGCCTCCACCAGGCCCCCACCCATGTCTCCCACCACCCCCACCCTCCCGCCACCAGGGGCAGCCTCCACCAGGCCCCCACTCATGTCACCCACCACCCCCACCCCCCAGTCACCAGGGGCAGCCTCCACCAGGCCCCCACTCATGTCTCCCACCACCCCCACCCCCCACCATCCAGGGGCACCCTCCACCAGGCCCCCACTCATGTCACCCACCACCCCCACCCCCCACCATCCAGGGGCACCCTCCACCAGGCCCCCACCCATGTCTCCCACCACCCCCACCCCCCAGCAGTGCAGGGGCACCCTCCACCAGGCCCCCACCCATGTCCCCCACCACCCCCACCCCCCCGCCACCAGGGGCAGCCTCCACCAGGCCCCCACTCATGTCTCCCACCACCCCAACCCTCCCGCCACCAGGGGCAGCCTCCACCAGGCCCCCACTCATGTCTCCCACCACCCCCACCCCCCCGCCACCAGGGGCAGCCTCCACCAGGCCCCCACCCATGTCTCCCACCACCCCCACCCTCCCGCCACCAGGGGCAGCCTCCACCAGGCCCCCACCCATGCCCCCCACCACCCCCACCCCCCCGCCACCAGGGGCACCCACCACCAGGCCCCCACTCATGTCTCCCACCACCCCCACCCCCCAGCAGTGCAGGGTCAACCTCCACCAGGCCCCCACTCATGTCCCCCTGCACCCCCACCGCCCAGCAGTCATGGGGCACCTGCCAGCAGGCCCCCACTTATGTCCCACTCATGCCTCCCACCACCCCCACCCCCCAGCACTGTGGGGCACCTGCCAGCAGGCCCCCACTTATGTCCCACTCATGCCTCCCACCACCCCCACCCCCCAGCCCTGTGGGGCACCTGCCAGCAGGCCCCCACTTATGTCCCACTCATGTCTCCCACCAACCCCACCCCCCAGCAGTCATGGGGCACCCTCCACCAGGCCCCCACCCATGTCCCACTCATGCCTCCCACCACCCCCACCCCCCAGCACTGTGGGGCACCTGCCAGCAGGCCCCCACTTATGTCCCACTCATGCCTCCCACCACACCCACCCCCCAGCACTGTGGGGCACCTGCCAGCAGGCCCCCACCCATGTCCCACTCATGCCTCCCACCACCCCCACCCCCTAGCACTGTGGGGCACCTGCCAGCAGGCCCCCACCCATGTCCCACTCATGCCTCCCAACACCCCCACCCCCCAGCACTGTGGGGCACCTGCCAGCAGGCCCCCACTTATGTCCCACTCATGCCTCCCACCACACCCACCCCCCAGCACTGTGGGGCACCTGCCAGCAGGCCCCCACCCATGTCCCACTCATGCCTCCCACCACCCCCACCCCCCAGCACTGTGGGGCACCTGCCAGCAGGCCCCCACCCATGTCCCACTCATGCCTCCCACCACCCCCACCCCCCAGCACTGTGGGGCACCTGCCAGCAGGCCCCCACTTATGTCCCACTCATGTCTCCCACCACACCCACCCCCCAGCACTGTGGGGCACCTGCCAGCAGGCCCCCACTTATGTCCCACTCATGCCTCCCACCACACCCACCCCCCAGCAGTCATGGGGCACCCTCTACCAGGCCCCCACTTATGTCCCACTCATGCCTCCCACCACCCCCACCCCCCAGCACTGTGGGGCACCTGCCAGCAGGCCCCCACCCATGTCCCACTCATGCCTCCCACCACACCCACCCCCCAGCACTGTGGGGCACCTGCCAGCAGGCCCCCACTTATGTCCCACTCATGCCTCCCACCACACCCACCCCCCAGCAGTCATGGGGCACCTGCCAGCAGGCCCCCACTTATGTCCCACTCATGTCTCCCACCACACCCACCCCCCAGCACTGTGGGGCACCTGCCAGCAGGCCCCCACTTATGTCCCACTCATGTCTCCCACCAACCCCACCCCCCAGCAGTCATGGGGCACCCTCCACCAGGCCCACACAGATGTTCCCCTGCCAATAGGAAATCACAATACAGATCCCAGGATCCCATGGGCAACCACATCCCACCCCATGTCACCCCAGTCCATACACACATCCAAGGTACACATCCATTCAAAAATCAAATACCCATTACATGATACATAACCAATGAGCAGTATGCGCATGAGTCCAAGTCCGTCAGACTCACACAATGGCAACACATGACTGTGAAAACCCAGATTGTGACAGTCAACAAACCAATGAGAGAAGTCCACACAATAGAATCAAAAGAACAATGTATTAAAATGTAAGAAGGAAAAAAAAGAAACACCTAAATGAATACACAAAGTAACAGGTAAAAAACAAAAAAAATCTAATGAAAGGTGAAATCCAAAAGAACGGGTGCAAAGTCAATCAAAATGGAAATCAAAATCAAACACATTGCCCCATGGTCCAAATAATAAAATCGAAAATATCCACAAACTATGTACAAAGATGATTGTCCGGGTCCAATATCCCTAAAAACCATAAAATGAAACCTACCCAAAACCTAACTAATGCTAACTATATACAAAAAACGTGGGCCATTGTCCAATCAACCCAAATAATAAATAAAAATAAAGGAAACCTACTATCTACATAACTATATACAAAGGCGGCGGGCCAGTCCTGCGGCTCACTGAGAGATGTTATGGGCCAGGGCATCATCGAACTCCCTTTCTATCTCCCCGAGGCGTTCATCCTCAATGGCCCCGAGGGCCCGCAGGGCTGACGCAGTGTCCACCTCCAAGCCCCTGCGGATCTCCTTGAGGCACTCGGCACGCCTCAGGGCCCTCTGCATGGAGTCCACCGCCCTGACCATAGCGAGCCGCCCCTCTTCTGCCCGCCGCCTCTCCGCATCTATTGCGTGGCCTAACTGCTGCCACACGGAAGACACATTCTGTCCAGGGTCCTCCTGCCCTCCAGCCGATGGCTGCCCCTCCGATGTTGATGGCCCCGAGCCATGACGCCTCCCACGTCGCTGCCGCTGCCTCTGCAGCCACTGCCTCTGCCAGCACGACGGCATCCAGGCTGATGGTATCCACCGACGCCGTCGTGCACGTGCCCTGCCTGATGATGCCGGCACATCCTCCACCTGCAGGGGTCCAGTTGCCATGGTGTCCACACCAGCTGGACCACCGACTCCCGACTGTGGCAGGGATGGGATCCCCACTGAGCCGGCTGCATTGGTCGGGGCAGGTCCACAGGGGGCCCTGGTGTCAACTGGGCCGGAAGACGGCAAGGAGAACGACCGGCGCATACTTTCCACAGAGGAGGAGATGCCCGACACATTGGCCATCACCTGCAGAAAACCCGCGGCAATGGCAGATCCCAACTGGGCCACGTCGGCACGGTGCTCTTCGTGATGATGTGCGTGCTCCTCCCGGGAAGCACGCACGTCATCACGAATGACCCCCGTGCGCAACGCAACCCCAATCAGGACCTTTTCCATGCGCCCACGGGTCCCCTCGTCCGCAGGTGGAGGGGAGTCAGATGACATAGACACCCCCTCCACCTGCGGACGGGCCTGGGACGGGGCATCCATGCTGGTGCATGGTGGTGCACTCACAGGGTCAGGGACAGCGACATGCACAGGCACCTCCACGGCGACCTGTGCTGCCTCCTGCCCCTGGCCCTGGACTGCACCACTTGCACCAGCAGGGATGCCCCCACCAGGCCTCAGGTGTGCCTCAGTCTCGGCCGCCTCCTCCTCTGTAGAAACCACCAACCTGGATGGCTCCTTGCCCTCTTCCGCTGTAGCTGGCCCCTGTGGGGGCTCACCCACCCCTTCTGCCGCAGCCGTGGGGGCATCCCCGCCGTCTACCTCCACAGCGCCGTCTCCGCCCTCTCCATCACTAGCCGCTGCATAGAGGGAGACATAGAACACAAGCATCAGGGCACTGTACAATGGTCCCCTACACAGGAAGCAATATCAGATGACTGGCAATGGTAAAGTACACTTCTATCATGTCCCTCCACAACACATGGGTCAGGCAATACACACACGCAACACCCATGGTCCATGGCATGCACATCAACATACATGTCCACTGCACTCTTCTAAAGTACGATGTCATGGAACTCACATGCATCATTGGTCATGCAAATCACACGCACACACTTCACCTCTGTCACATCCATGTGGCCTCGTACATCACAAACACAGTGGATACAAGGATGATTAGGCAGCATCAGTGAATCTGTACAGTGTCACAGACATGTGTCATGCATCCATGCCATTCAAAAGTCACAGACATGCAGGTCAAGCACACCGACCTCGACACCATACATGTACCTGGCATCAGCATCCATCCCTCACCCACACCCATGTCCACGAACATACACTTGCATGCTCACATGTGTCCAATCTGCATAGGCCTCCTCAGGTTGCATAGCAACACATACAACAACCATGTGATCCACAAATTACTGGTCGCACATGCATCGCCATGACAACACTGCACACATACATGCCTACAAGGCCCATTCCACATATACAGCATCACACAACCAGCACACTGCAACATGCACTGTCTCACACAGCAATGCCTGCACACTTACCGCTCAACTCCAGACGGGTCTCCCTCTCAAGGACCTGGGAGTGGAGCGCTGGGTGTATGCGTGCCAGGACCCTCATTTGGATCGAACTCATGTGGCCCCGGCCCCCCTCCACGAGGCGCCGGGCCTTTGAGAGGGTCCTGGACCTGCAGTCCTCCCAACGCTTCCTGACATGTCGGTTGTCGCGGACTGCCACCCCCTCCGCGTTGATGGCAGTCACGATGTCGTCCCAGATCCGAGTCCATCCTTCATAGTTGGCGCGGCTACTTCCGAAGAGGGCATCATACTGCCCCAGGACTCGCTCCACCAGGACCCCAACCTCGGTGACAATGAAGCTGGGGCCCCTCTGCCTCTCTGGCTGGGGGTTGCCAGTGGTGCCAGATGTTTCAGTGCCCGACATGGCAACCCCAGAGGCAGGAGTGGGTGGGCAACTTGGTCCTGGGGCTGGGCTGTGGAGTGGTGTTCTTCCAGTCGGGAGTCTTCAGTTCCAGCAGGGGTGGACACAGCAACTGTACGCCTGCAGATGGCTGATGTGCAGGCACCAAATGGCAGGGCACGGTGGCAGCAGGCAGGCAGGCAGGCAGCAGCAGATGGCACGTGGGAGGCTGCTCGGGGCACTGGGGGGCAGTAACTCGGCCTTCTGGGCAGGAGCGTGGTCTTCCGTGTGTGAACACGTGGCCAGCTTGATACGGAGTGAATTGGCACGTGAAAATCATGCACGTCTGCGTGGAATCCGAGGAAAGGCCCTCAGCGCGTAAGCACGTCAGCACGCGTACGCGATTTCATTGGTCCAAAGGGCCAGGCGCGTAAGCGCGCCTATGACGCACGGGTGTTTCCCAACCCACGTGAAAAAAATACACGTGCCGCGCGAGCGCGTCAGCACGCGTACGCGATTTCATTGGTCCAAAGGGCCAGGCGCGTAAGCGCGCCTATGACGCACGGGTGTTTCCCAACCCACGTGAAAAAAATACACGTGCCGCGCGAGCGCGTCAGCACGCGTACGCGATTTCATTGGTCCAAAGGGCCAGGCGCGTAAGCGCGCCTATGACGCACGGGTGTTTCCCAACCCACGTGAAAAAAATACGCGTGCCGCGCGAGCGCGTCAGCACGCGTACCCGATTTCATTGGTCCAAAGGCACACAGCGAGTAATCGCATATTCAACAGCGCGCGTGAAAAACGCCCGGTTACCATTTACATCTGAATACAATTACAATATTAATAACGTACATTTAACCTGGTAAACCTCGAGCATGTAGTCACACACGCTCGGCCACGACACGTGCAAAATTACAACAGGCAATACGGAAAGACGTACGCCTGCAGGAAGCAGGCGTACGTGACCCGGCACGTCTAAATATTCACGTGAAAACATCCTACAAGCTCAGTGCAAAGATGAACATACCGTTCCTAGCAGCAGTGGCTGTGGATTACCAAAGGAGGAGGAGGAGGAGAGTCAGGGCCAGAATTTTCTCACCCAGAACCAGCCTATTCGGGATGCCTGATGACCAGGTGTATGGGAGGTACAGGTTTCCAGCACACATCATACTGGACCTGGTCAGTGAGTGGGAGGATGACCTCACATCACCCACCCTGTGCTCCCAAGCACTCAGCCCCCTGCAGAAGGTCCTGAATGTACTGCACTTCTTGGGCACTGGATCCTTTCAGCGGACAAGTGCCATAGTGGGTGGTGTGTCACAGGCCACGCAGTCACGCTGTCTACACCAGGTCTTGAACATCATCACTGCACGGCCATCAGCCCGCAGGCACATATATCTCCCCAGGACTCCTGCAGAAAGGCGGGCGTGCATCCAGGAATTCTATGGTGTGGCTCAATTCCCCAAAGTGCTTGGTGCAATTGACTGCACCCATGTGGCTCTACGTCCCCCCAGGGCAACAGAGCACATCTATAGAAACCGCAAGCACTGGCATTCCATCAACGTGCAAGTTGTATGCAATGCCAAGGGAATCATCACATCAGTATATGCCACCTATCCCGGGTCCACCCACGACAGCTTCATCTACAGAATGTCTACCCTAAGCCGGGACCTAGAGGCTGGCCGGCATGGAGATACATGGCTGCTTGGTGAGCATGAATGCCACTGCACATGCATGCATGTCAGATACAGGGTCATGTCACAACACCACTAATGATACCCATCACCACCTCCGCAGGGGACAGTGCCTACCCTATCAGCCCCCACATGATGACCCCAATCCGGAACCCTACCACGCCACCCGAGGTAAGGTACAACACAGCCCACATTGCAACACGGGGCATAGTGGAGCGCACATTCGGAGTGCTGAAGTCACGCTTTCGCTCCCTTGACCGTTCTGGCGGGCAGCTGTTATATGCTCCCCCACTAGTGTGCAGGATCATAGTGGCAGCATGTGTCCTGCACAACGTTGCAACACGCCGGGGCCTGCCCGTGGACATGGTGGTGCCCCCACATCCACAACCACATGCACGCCCGCTGAGCATGGGAGGGGAAAGGGCACGGGGGGAGGCAGCCCGTACGCAACTGGTGGCCAACTTCTTCACCTAGGAATCACAGTGCTGGCTAGTGCACACTGCTCTGGCACATACCATCTGACGATCAATGATGACACTACCTGACAATGTCACAAAATTTCTTGACAATAAACTGTCAGAAACACATCAGCCTGAGATTGTTAACATGGAAGTGTCACTATGTGTGCACCCCTACCTACACATACACCAGCAATGCATAACTATGAAAAGACACAACTCCATTCATCAAATATGCATTGGCACAGGCGAATTGCTACATGACAACATTGCCATGTCACCCAATCCCTTCACAGTCCCGCCACAGAGGACACCATGTCATGGTATGTGAGAGCAAACAAACTGACCCTCACAACATGACACCGGTGTCACAAATTGCAGTGCCCCAAATGGAACATAGCCGCACTTGAACAGCTAACCGTGATGGAGGCACTACTACACACCTGTGTAAGAGTCATTTCAATCAAATTACACACCAACCCACCCTGAAGCCCACCAAAACAAGACACAATGCATGTAATCAATGGTAGTCTCAATACCTGATTGTGCTGGTATGTCCACACCGTCCAGATGTACAGTGATGGCGCCACGCAAAAGTGTCACTGCACATCTACCGACATGTAGTCTGACTCCAGAGAGTATGCCCGTGTGAAGAACTGTGTGAAATACCTGCAAAACATGAGTAACATATGTAAGTTGAGGCACATATCAAACCATCATGCATAATTAGGTGCAACAACAATGTACACTATGAATGTCTACACAGTATTGACTATGGACTGCCCAACAGCTCATGGGAGTCCAATGTCACCGTGTAATTTGCTGTCACTTGGGCACACCCTTTGCAAGCCCATGGAAACGGAAGCAGGAGGGGTGTGGATGTCAGGTACCCAAGCATCGAAACCAAACTCAGGACAAGCCTGCATGTGCCCAGCCACAATACAGTGTATGCCCAGGTACCCACACAAGGCAACACACTTGAAAAAGAAAAATATGATAAGAAAAAATGGCCATGAAAGGGCCGGCGGGGAGGGGGGGCCACCTATGAGGTCCGAGGACAGGATGCACACCACAATCCACCTGTGTGGATCATGGGAAATAAAAACACCCCATAGGCTCGTGGCCCACACGGCTACTCTGTTGTGGGAGATGAGTCGCTATCGCTCTGGCCAGACCCTGCAGCTGACTCAGGAGGTGGGGGAGCTGCCTCAGAAGATGGTGTGACAATGGGAGGCAGCCCACGCAAAGCCCGAGTTTGCTCCTCCATGGCTGCAAGCAGGCGGGTCTGGAAGGTCTGGTTCTGGATTATAATCATGCGGAGGTCCCCATGCAGTAACTTCCGGGATGACCTGACCTCCGCACGAGTTGCCTGCATCTCGGCCGAGAGCGTCCGTGTCAGACGCTCCAGCTGCTCCTCTGTCCTTCTATGGGATGAAGCCTCAAGCTCCAACAGGGTCGACCTGAGGTGATGGAATTCTTCCCTCAGGCCTTCCCTGTGGCGCTGGGACTCCATGGAAAGTGATTCCCGCAGAGTCGCCAGTCCCGCCCGCCTGTCCATGTTGGACGCCAACATGTCCTCCCTGTGTGCCTGGCAGATGGACTCTGTAGCCTGCTCCAGTCGCTCCATCAGCCTTTCTGGGGGGACAATGGAAGTGGCCACCCTATCCATGGCCTGTGCAATCATCTCGGATGATGCTGCCTGTTGGGTGGCCATACCGTAGATGGATTGCTCCCAAGCGGTATTGCCAGGTGGCATACGACCACCAAATTGGCGGGCACCACACCTGCCTGGGGCAAGGCGGACTGCGCCTTGATGTGCCGGCAAAGCCTCAGGCTGCAGGACTGCATTCCCTCTCTGATCTGCAGCCCCAGGAACAGGATCAGAGATTGTGTGGTGTGGCCCTGCATCCGTAACCACCGGAGGCTGAGCTGCCGACACTGACATCCCCATTGAGGGCAATAACCCGGCTGCAGGTGGGTCGGACAGAGGAGATTCTCTCCCAAGAACACTCACCTGTGACTGCTCATAGGTGTCATCCTCCGAGTCTACACCTGAATACTGCTCGGGGGAGGAACCCCCAGAGACACCCCTCGACAGCAGGACCTGCAGCACTTGTGGGTTTTCACCCACAAACACACCACGTCCCTCACTTGTGGAAGGTCGGCCCGGGTTGCCCTCCTGGGACGGCTCCACCACCACATCCCCAGCATCAACAAGTGCGTCGTCCCCTGCAAAGACATGAAAGAGAGAAATGGAAACAGGCATTAGCACCATGGCATACAACAAGGGCTGATGAACAACAGAGCCAGTAGTTCAATGACACATGTCCCACATGACTGGGAAACCTCCTAGGCATTCACCATCACTGGGTCTGGAGGGGAGGCTCAGGGCACACAATGATGACACAGAGAATGGAGAGCAACGCCTGCTCCCCATGCTGCCTAGCACTGGCATCACACATTGGCCGGTGATTGCCATGTCAAATGCACATGCCATCACACACATGGCATGTGACATAGCCACCAAGTGAAGAGGGAGAGGAGGGCAACTAATTTGGATTTTGGCCACTCTGGTCCTGACATTGCTTCATCACATCAAGAAGTTAACATGTTGGACATGGATCTGCTAGTCCCAATTGGCCACGATGCACAGTGCCTTGTCAACATTAACAAAATGCAGTAAACAATGAGATTCCACCTCCCCATCACCTGTAATGGATTCATATAGCATTCGTGAAGCACCTGTACAGAAATGTATGAAGGTACAGCGGAGCACTGAGGGGTGGTGGGGCAGAAGGGGATGCCATTCAACAATCCTACTGGTGCTGGTGTCATTCATGTAACGCAAGTGCAGAGGTGGGTGGCACAATGAAGTGCAAGGGGAAGTTGCGGCTGGAAGTGCTGTACAAGGTAAGTAGGACTTAACGTCGAGGGCAGATGGTGGTAGGCGCAGACAAGTGCTGGGGGGGTGGCCTATAGGGGTACAGAGACAGTCATGCAGTGCTGTGGGCTCGGAGGGGACAGGGGAGGTACACACTGCATCTGGCTCGGCAAGGTCCTTGCAGATTTCAATGTGTCCTGCAGAGTTGTCAGATGCCGCAGATATGTGCCCTTGGATTGGGGCTCTCATCTTGGTGAGAAGGGTGAGACGCTATTGCCTTTGGAGCAGGCGGCAGGCCAGTTTGCCAGAGGATGAGCATGATGCAGGCCATTTCCTCTCTGCCACCCGGCACCTGTGTTTTGGGTTCACAAGATCCGAGTCATGCCAGGAGTCAGCATTGGCATGGGGCTTCAGGCGGATTGTCATGACCGTGGCAAAGACATCCAGTGTACCTGACATAGAGTGGAGCATGGAGTGGGCCCTGTCAGGATGGGAGTGAGCCTAAGGGGGAGCTGGATGGGGGGGAGATTTTGGCAGCATAAGCCTCGACTGACACACACTTCATGGGTTGGAATACCAAGAAGGTGTGTGACAGTGGTGAGGGTGGCTTTGCCTGTGGGGTGGTGAGGGTGAGGTGGGAGGAGAGGAGAAAGTGATCACTCCAGGAGAGAGGAGTGCAGAGAGGGATGGAGAGGGGAAGGTCAGATGAGATCAGAGCATCAAGAGTGTGCCCTGCAGAATGAGTAGGGACAGACGGGAGTTTAGAGGGTGATAGGGAGTTGCTGAGGTCACGGAAAAGTCACGTGGGGGGGACAACAAGCATGCAGGTGGATGCGTACATCACCAAGGAAGAGGATTTCAGTGTCTGGGGACATGAGTGAGGAGGAGAGGTGAGGCCACTCGGAAAGGAAGTAGTACATTTGACCAGTTTTCCGATACACAGTACGCACAGTTTGTGAATGTCGAGGTGAGATGGAGAGAGACGTCACACAAGCCATTCCAGAGGGGAGTAGGTCTACGTAGGAGTGACAGTGGCAGGAATACCCTCACGGAAGGCAAGGGCACACCCCCCCCCTGCACAGTAGTGCCGGGCCAAGGAGAGGATCTCCTGAACGTCAGGTAGGAGTGTGTCAAAGATGCAGACAGAGCTGGCCGTCAGACATGTTTCCATGAGACCAAGGATGTCAAGGTGCATTACCTCATGTAAGTGACATATATTGGAGGAATGCCTGATGCAGCGGCAGAGTAAGGAGTGTAAATGTGGAGGAGGTTGACAGCCTTGTAGGACTTACGGGGAGTGCTACAGATCAGAGGTGCAGCATGTGTAGGAGTTGGAGTGGGAGGCGGAGAAGGATCATGGGAGGGTGCAGGGAGGCAGTGCAGGATAGATGAGGAGAGAGGAGGGGGGACAGCAGGAGAGGAAAGGAAGTTGATGAGATGTGGGTAGCATTTGTCAAGGAGAATAAGGTTGGCCTGAGGGCCTTGGACTGAGATGCTCCCATTACCATACACATCAATTGTGGCCTCTGAGGATTGGAAGGAGGCCAAGAGTACACCCCAACGGGTCACACCATTGATGGTGGAAGAGGAGCAAGGAGAGAGGACTGGGACCATGTGAAGGGTCCATGGGACAGGCAAAGGCATGTATGAGCAGATGTCAGTGAGAGTTAACCTTGAGTAGGCTCAGATGTACTTGTCAGCAATAGGGTGGGTCGCATTGGAGGGCAGGGTGCCCTCATTTGACTGTTTGCAAGCAGGTGTCGTGAGTAGGGCACGATGGTCTGAACAGTAGAAGTCAGGGAAGATAGACCATGAAGAGCAGCATGGAGTGTGAGGGAATGGGGCTTGAAACCAGACGGAACAAGAGCACACAGGTAGGAGGTGGGTGTCAAGGCAAATTCCAGAGTATGACAGCATGTTGAGTGCCATGTATATACAGAGGACGCATTAGCATGTGGTATCATTGCATGTCAGGCATGTGACGATGGAACTTGAATGGCTGGGGGAAAGTGTAGGAATGGTATGTAAGACATAAGATGAATAGACAGGGGAGAATGAGCAACAATGTCGTGACAAAATGACAATTCAAGGGGAACTTCCATGGTGTAGGGCCATATGTGCACTGTTGGCAGTAGGGATAGTGCTGTGGGCACATGGTGTTGCACTGAACATACTGGATGAGGCACATGGGTGACACTATCAACTCTGCCACACACCCCCTTGACAGGCACCCAACATGAAGGCTTCGCACACACACCATGCACATGGATATAACACACATGCATGGGCACTCACCGGATGATGCCTCGTAATCAGGGAGATCTCCCACACCTTGGAGTTGTCCCTCGGTGACGTAGGATCCAGCTACGGACTCGTGTGGTGTGAGTTCTATTTCCTGTGCTGGGGACCCACCTCCAGTCACCAAGGTTGCGGCATGACTTGAGGCCAGCTTATCCTTTGCCCTGCGCTTAAGGTCATTCCAGCGCTTCTGGCAATCACTAGCTGTGCGCCTCACTACTCCAAGGGCACTTATTTTGTCAGCAATGGTCTGCCAGTGTGCCTGGCGTCTGGCATGTGTGGTCTTGGACCCTGCAACGATGACCATTTCCCTATCATGGTCTGACACATACTGAACAAGTGCATTCAGTTCGGCGTCTGTGAAGCTGGGCTTCCTTGATGGGCCGGACTGTGCAGCCGTGCCTGGGGCATCAGCCTGTGCCGGACGTGCACTCTTCCTCTTCCGCTTGGAAGGGGGTGGGGATCAGAGTGTCCTACGCCGCTGTGGACACTAGGGGCAGGAGCCGTGGTGGACTCAGTACTGGGTGTGTGGGATTGCACACTCAGCATGGGAGTAGGTGCAGGCATTGGGGGTAGAGGGATAGGGTCAGGCCTGATCTGAGGTGCATGAACTAGGACCGACACAGTCTTGGCAGGGTGTATGAGAGGTGGGGTGGATGGAGCCACACCCTGCCCACGGGGGGCAGCAGATGACCTATCTGGCATAGATGCGCGTGTCCTGATGACACCAATGTGCACCGGTGCACGTGCAGTGGACCTGCTGACCTGGATGTCAGCGATGGAGTCACCCTCGGACAGGTCTGGTGCCACAATGGGCTGGTCCAACAAGGGCTGATCAGGGTTGGTATCAGCCACATGACCCTCAACCTGGGGGGGGGGGAGGGGGGGGGCATGGGTGTCCCTGACTGGTCCTCCAGACTGGGGGGGACAGGGGCACCCTGCAAGTCACAACCACGTCCCCTAGTGGATCCTCCACGGCCACCACGTGTGGCTCGGCCACCTTTGCCACCCTTACGGCTTGCACGCTTCCCAACCATGGCACTGATGTTATTGTGCGTATGGGAGTGGGTGTGCACAATTGTCCTGGGCAATTGGGTGTCAAAGGGGTTGGGTACCAGATGGTATTCGTACCCTAGTGCAGTGGCAAGGCTATATGACACCCCTGGGGAAAGATGACGGGTCACGCAACGCACAGGCACCCCAAAAAAGTTAAGGAACGTGCACGATACCCCTCCTAGACCACGTGTGCGTATAAAAAACCCTGCACTACGCTGTGGCATCCAGTAACACAAGAATGAACGTATGCGTGTCACACGCAGCCTAGATTGACCTCTGAAGAGGTACGTGACACACGGGGCAAGCACAGATGATAGATGCGTGCGCAACTCACCGTCTGCCAGGGAGAAATGCGTCAAAAAGACGCGCGTGTGCGCGTTGGCAACACCCCCGTCAAAAGAAGAATGGGACGCTGTCTGAGGAGACAGGACAACAGTAGAAGGGAACACTGTGTGAGGAAGCAGGCCCAGGAAAAAGAGCAGAAGAGAAAAAGCTGTCAGAGGTAACAGGGAGTACGACCTTTGAACGCCGTGAAGTAAATCGCGTGTCAACTGACAAGAAGTACAGAATACACCAACTCGCTCTCCACGAAAAGCACGTACAAGGAAATGGCGTTCTACATGTACCTTTTATGCAGGCCCACAGGTCCTGCGTCACTTCCGCGTGTAGGCGCTGAAGGGCCAGCCTCCAATCACACGCATTGACACTGGCTTGTGTTTCTTTCACGCGGGATGGGAAACGGCCGTGCGTTATAGACGCGCTTACGCGCCTGGCCCTTTGGACCAATCACGCGGGTTGGGAAACGGCCGTGCGTTATAGACGCGCTTACGCGCCTGGCCCTTTGGACCAATGAGATCGCGTACGCGTGCTGATGCGCTCGCGCGGGAGGTTTATTTTTTCACGCAGGTTGGGAAACGGCCGTGCGTTGTAGACGCGCTTACGCGCCTGGCCCTTTGGACCAATCACGCGGGTTGGGAAACGGCCGTGCGTTATAGACGCGCTTACGCGCCTGGCCCTTTGGACCAATGAAATCGCGTACGCGTGCTGACGTGCTTACGCGGCCTTTCCTCGGATTCCACGCAGACGTGCATGATTTTCACGTGCCAATTCACTCCGTATCAAGCTGGTCACGCGTTCACACACGGAAGACCACGCTCCTGCCCCGAAGGCCGGAATCCTGCCCCCCAGAGCCCCGAGCACGCTCCCACCTGCCATCTGCTGCTGCCTGACTGCCTGCTGCCCACGTGCCCTGCTGTTTGCTGCCTGCACATCAGCCAGGGGTGCAGTTGCTGTGACCACCCCTGCTGGAACCAAAGACTCCCGACAGCCGTACCATCGCTCCACAGCCCAGCCCCAGGACCCAGTTGCCCACCCACTCCTGCCTCTGGGGTTGCCATGTCAGGGAGCACAACATCTGGCACGACTGGCAACCCCCGGCCAGGGAGGCAGAGGGGCACCAGCTTCAGTGCCATCGAAGTTGGTGTCCTGGTGGAGCGAGTCCTGGGGCAGTATGATGCCCTCTACGGACGGATGCGCCTCGACAAGGAAGGACGGACCAGGATCTGGACGGACATTGTGACTGCCATCAACGCAGAGGGGGTGGCAGTCCGAGAATTCCATCAAGTCAAGAAGCGCTGGGAGGACTACAGGTCCAGGACCCTGAACAAGGCCCGGCGCCTCGTGAAGGCAGTGGATGCCAAGGGGCGGCGGGGCCACTTGTCGCAAGATGAACTTCGGGTCCTGGAACGCATATCCCCAGCGCTCCATGTCCAGGTCCTTGGGAGGCAGACCCGTCTGGAGTCGAGCGGTGAGTGTACATGCATACTGATTGTAAGCTGTGTGTGTGGTGGTGTGCCAGGAGTGTGCATGTTGCACATGTCTTTGTGTGGCCATGTATAAATGTGTGTGTGCAGGGCTGTGAGACAAGCACATGTGTGCCTGTGATGTGTGAGACAAGGATGGTGCATGTGTGTGTGTGTGTGTGCTTGCAGTGCAAATGCTTGTGTGTGGGCACATGTGTTTGACTGTGCATGTGAGTTGGCATGCTTGTGGTGTGACACATGGATGTTGATTCCAGGTGCATTAGTCTGCAGCGTGTGCGTGTGTGTAGTTGTGAAGGGTGCAACAGTGTTGCTACATGGATGCAGGTGACACTGTCATGTTGGAGAGTGAATTGCAAATGTGACATGGATGTTCATCTCATGACTGACAGTTTGCGGAGTGGTACACATGCTTGGATGTGTGCTTTGCATGTGTGCATGTGTATTTGAGTCCGTGTGTATCATGTGATGTGTGGCTCACCTTTGTCTGCTCATGCTGCTGTATGTGAATGCATGTAGCGGGCTGTAGCAATATGGCTGTTGAATGACTCATGTGTGTGCGTTGAGGAGACATGTGTGTTGGGGATTGTGATGCCAGGTCTGGAGTATGACAATGCCACTCTTGTACAACTGTTATGTGTGTGAGTCAATTGTACAGTGTCCTGATGCCTGTCTCCTGTCTCTCCCTGCCTGCAGTGTCATCTGATGTGGAGGGCGGAGAAGGTGCTGTGGAGCACAGCGGCAGGGATGCCACCGCCAGCCGGAGACGCAAGGCCCGGCTCCCCTCCCCTGTTGTCATCTCGTCGGGGAGTGAGGAGTCCGGTGCTGTGTCCCAGGTCGCAGCTGCCGAGGGGAGGTCCAGGAGGCGCAGGAGGAAGTTGGACTCCTCGGCAGCAGAAGGGGCAGCTGAGACCCCACAGGGTTCCGCGGCGGAAGATGGCAGGGAGTCATCCAGGTTGGTGGTGGGTTTGGTGGAGGAGGAGGCCGTGCAAGGGACTGAGATGGGGTCTGGAGGTGGGCATTCCACTGGTGCTAGTGGTGCAGCACAGGGGCAGGGACAGGAGGCAGCACAGGCCGCCGCGGAGGTGCCTGTGTGTAATCCTGTCCCCGGTCCTGTGTCTGCATCATCTTGCACCAGCAGGGTTGCCCACGTCCGGACCCATTCTCAGGGAGACCAGGCTGTGTTCCTCCATACACTGGGCCTTGTTCCGACCCCCTCCTCACCTGAACCCCCTATGCGCCAGTCGTCCTCCGTGCCATCTTCCTACCCACCTGTCACCTGGGTGCCCTGTGGAGCTGCCTCTGACGATGGGGCCAGGCTGGTGGAGGACACATCCCTGCCCCAGTCGGGAGTCGTGAGTCCAGCAGGGGTGGCCACCGCAACAACAGCACCCCAAACAATGGAGGATGTGCAGGCAGCAGGTGTCAGGGCACCGGCACCAGCACGTCAGCAGCAGGAGGAAGAAGGTGGGAGCCTTGATGGCTCGGGGCCATCACCATCAGAGGGGCAGGCATCAGCCGGAGGGCAGGAGGACCCTGGACGTCAAGTGGCTTCCGTGTGGCAGCGGTTGGGCCATGCCATAGATGCGGAGCGGCGGCGGGCGGAAGAGGCGCGGCTCGCTATGGTCAGGGCGGAGAACTCCATGCGGAGGGCCCTGAGGCGGGCCGAGTGCCTCGAGGCCATCCGCAGGGAGTTGGAGGTGGGTACATCGGCGTCCCTGCGGACCCTCGGGGCTGTGGAACGGGGCTGCCTCCGGGACATCGAGCGGGAGTTCGATGATGCCCTGGCCCGGAACAACAATCAGTGAGCCGCAGGACTTGCCCGCCGCCTTTGTATATAGTTCTGTAGTTTAGTTGTAGTTAGGTTTCCTTTGTTTTAATGTTATTATTTGGTTGCCAAAGGACAATGCACCACATTTTTGTATATAGACATTTTCTTACTTAGTGTAAATAGTTAGGTTTCATTTATTAGGGCTCATGGACCCGGATCATCATGTTGATAGTTTGAGGGATGTTAATATTTGTTTTAATTTTTCACATGAGGCAATGTGTTTCTTCTTTCATTTGTACTTGGATTTAATTTTGGACTTTGACTTTGGACCCCTATTTTACTTTATTTTTGTTAATTAGTGTTCCTGATTTTTTTGGTTGTACTTTTTTATTATTTAGTTTGCATTGCATGTTTATTGTTATTTTTTTATTTTTACCATCCTTGTTTATTTTTAATACATTTTCATTTGATCCTTCAATGTGTTGTATCATCTCATTGCTTTCATGCATGACATGTGGGGTGTTTGGACATTCACTTGCAACATCTGTGTGTGACAGACATGTGTTCATTCATATGATTTACATTGGGTGTGTCACATGTCATTGTGTTTGATATGTGGGTGGATGGGATAGTTGTTTGGGAATTCTTGCAGGGCAGACTGTCCATTACGGTCATGATTGTGTGGGGTTGTGACCCAGGTGAAGGTGGACATGGATGGTACATGGGTGGGGGCCTTCTGGTAGGTGCCCCTGACTGCGGGGGGGATGGGGGTGGTGGTAGACATGGGTGGGGGCCTTCTGGCAGGTGCCCCTGACTGCGGGGGGGGTGGGGGTGGTGGTAGACATGGGTGGGGGCCTGCTGGAAGGTGCCCCTGACTGCTGGGGGGGTGGGGGTGATAGGGGACATGAGTGGGGGCCTGGTGGAGGCTGCCCCTGGTGGCGGGAGGGTGGGGGTGGTGGGAGACATGAGTGGGGGCCTGGTGGAGGCTGCCCCTGGTGGCGGGGGGGTGGGGGTGGTGGGAGACATAAGTGGGGGCCTGGTGGAGGGTGCCACTGCACTGCTGGGGGGTGGGGGTGCAGGGGGACATGAGTGGGGGCCTGGTGGAGGGTGCCCCTGGTGGCGGGGGGGTGGGGGTGGTGGGTGACATGAGTGGGGGCCTGGTGGAGGGTGCCCCTGGTGGCGGGGGGGTGGGGGTGGTGGGGGACATGAGTGGGGGCCTGGTGGAGGGTGCACATGGTGACTGGGGGGGTGGGGGTGGTGGGTGACATGAGTGGGACATGGGTGGGGGCCTGCTGGCAGGTGCCCCACAGTGCTGGGGGGTGGGGGTGGTGGGAGGCATGAGTGGGACATAAGTGGGGGCCTGGTGGAGGGTGCCCCATGACTGCTGGGGGGTGGGTGTGGTGGGAGGCATGAGTGGGACATAAGTGGGGGCCTGCTGGCAGGTGCCCCACAGTGCTGGGGGGTGGGGGTGGTGGGAGGCATGAGTGGGACATGGGTGGGGGCCTGGTGGAGGGTGCCCCATGACTGCTGGGGGGTGGGGTTGGTGGGAGACATGAGTGGGACATAAGTGGGGGCCTGCTGGCAGGTGCCCCACAGTGCTGGGGGGTGGGTGTGGTGGGAGGCATGAGTGGGACATAAGTGGGGGCCTGCTGGCAGGTGCCCCACAGTGCTGGGGGGTGGTGGGAGGCATGAGTGGGACATGGGTGGGGGCCTGGTGGAGGGTGCCCCATGACTGCTGGGGGGTGGGGTTGGTGGGAGACATGAGTGGGCCATAAGTGGGGGCCTGCTGGCAGGTGCCCCACAGTGCTGGGGGGTGGGTGTGGTGGGAGGCATGAGTGGGACATGGGTGGGGGCCTGCTGGCAGGTGCCCCACAGTGCTGGGGGGTGGGGGTGGTGGGAGGCATGAGTGGGACATAAGTGGGGGCCTGGTGGAGGGTGCCCCATGACTGCTGGGGGGTGGGTGTGGTGGGAGGCATGAGTGGGACATAAGTGGGGGCCTGCTGGCAGGTGCCCCACAGTGCTGGGGGGTGGGGGTGGTGGGAGGCATGAGTGGGACATGGGTGGGGGCCTGGTGGAGGGTGCCCCATGACTGCTGGGGGGTGGGAGTCATGAGCAGGTGTGCAGGGTAATCCCCTGTGGTGTGGACTGCATGCAGGGGACATGGAGGCTGTACAGGGAAGACCTGTGAAGACCCAACGATCGGAGTAGCGTGTTCAACTATTCACGCCCCCCTGAAATGGACATAGCCTGGGATTTCGCGTGTGAAACGTTCCCGCGCACCCCTGAAATGGAAGTAGCCTGGGATTTCGCGTGTGAAACTTCCCCGCGCACCCCTGTAATGGACGTACCCTGGCTTTTCACGTGTGGGATTTCCCGCGCACCCCTGGAATTCCCGTAGCCTAGCTTTTCGCGTGTGAAACTTCCCGCGCACCCCTGTAATGGACGTACCCTGGCTTTTCGCGTGTGGGACTTCCCGCGCACCCCTGGTATTCCCGTAGCCTAGCTTTTCGCATGTGAAACTTCCCGCGAACCCCTGTAATGGACGTACCCTGGCTTTTCGCGTGTGGGACTTCCCGCGCACCCCTGGTATTCCCGTAGCCTAGCTTTTCGCGTGTGAAACTTCCCGCGCACCCCTGTAATGGACGTACCCTGGCTTTTCGCGTGTGGGACTTCCCGCGCACCCCTGCAATTCCCGTAGCCTAGCTTTTCGCGTGTGAAACTTCCCGCGCACCCCTGTAATGGACGTACCCTGGCTTTTCGCGTGTGGGACTTCCCGCGCACCCCTGCAATTCCCGTAGCCTAGCTTTTCACGTGTGAAACTTCCCGCGCACCCCTGTAATGGACGTACCCTGGCATTTCGCGTGTGGGACTTCCCGCGCACCCCTGGTATTCCCGTAGCCTAGCTTTTCGCGTGTGGAACTTCCCGCGAACCCCTGTAATGGACGTACCCTGGCTTTACGCGTGTGGGACTTCCCGCGCACCCCTGGAATTCCCGTAGCCTAGCTTTTCGCGTGTGAAACTTCCCGCGCACCCCTGAAATGGACGTACCCTGGCTTTTCGCGTGTGGGACTTCCCGCGCACCCCTGCAATTCCCGTAGCCTAGCTTTTCGCGTGTGAAACTTCCCGCGCACCCCTGTAATGGACGTACCCTGGCTTTTCGCGTGTGGGACTTCCCGCGCACCCCTGGTATTCCCGTAGCCTAGCTTTTCGCGTGTGAAACTTCCCGCGAACCCCTGTAATGGACGTACCCTGGCTTTTCGCGTGTGGGACTTCCCGCGCACCCCTGGTGTTCCCGTAGCCTAGCTTTTCGCGTCTGAAACTTCCCGCGCACCCCTGTAATGGACGTACCCTGGCTTTTCGCATGTGGGACTTCCCGCGCACCCCTGCAATTCCCGTAGCCTAGCTTTTCGCGTGTGAAACTTCCCGCGCACCCCTGTAATGGACGTACCCTGGCATTTCGCGTGTGGGACTTCCCGCGCACCCCTGCAATTCCCGTAGCCTAGCTTTTCGCGTGTGGAACTTCCCGCGAACCCCTGTAATGGACGTACCCTGGCTTTTCGCGTGTGGGACTTCCCGCGCACCCCTGGTATTCCCGTAGCCTAGCTTTTCGCATGTGGAACTTCCCGCGAACCCCTGTAATGGACGTACCCTGGCTTTTCGCGTGTGGGACTTCCCGCGCACCCCTGGAATTCCCGTAGCCTAGCTTTTCGCGTGTGAAACTTCCCGCGCACCCCTGAAATGGACGTAGCCTGGGATTTGACGTGTGAAACTTCCCGCGCACCCTTGAAAATCGCATGGGCCGCTTGCCGTGATGGTCCAGGGTTAGCGCAGCCCCTTGCGCTGGTTTGGGATTTTTATGAGATTTCCCAGCGCAAGGGGCGTTCCTGGGGGCGTAACTGGCGCTGCAGCGAGTCGCTGCGCCACTGTGCGCCACGGCTGCCTGGGGAAGCTAAAATCCATGAATACGCTGTGCGCCGGATTCGGTTTTGGCGCACGCGGCTGGCGCAGACTATCGCACGCGCACGCTGTGCGCCAGCCGCGTGCGCTACTTGTGCGCTGAATTCTATGAATTACCCTAACAATGTTTATTTCACAGTTAGGGAAAGGATATATTATAATTCTTTGTAGTTTGGTCAATCTTTACATTCAGTTGCTGTCCACGAGCAAAGTATCTTTGTGTGAGGAGACACAACAAGAGTTGTTTCTGAATGCATTTTCATAGAAAATAATTGTGGCAGGCGGACCTTGTCTTCAGTCACAATACTTCAGTGTGCCATATTTCACACACAAAACAAAACAATTCTTGAATGTGTATCAAAAGTCTAAGAATTCTCTGGTGCCAGATATAGATCATCATCAGTGTCTGTAACTGAGTGTGCTAATGTTGGGACAAGACAAAATGCTTGTTACTGACATATAAAAAGTCATAGAATGTTTTGGTGGCATGATCGTGCTTTCCTCTGTGTTTGCATCTTTTTGGGCAAAAATATATTTTGATTAACATTGTTTTCATTCATTGGGGGCAGGTGGATATTTAAGTGTGTGTCTGTAACGCAGAGCCATCTCATTTTGAAAAGAGAAAATACTAGCTGCAGAGACAAAGTCTTAGAATCATCTTGAAGCAGGAGTAGGTTTCATTATATTCAGTGTCAGTGACTGTAACTGAGTGCACCATTTGTTTGTAACGCGACACAATAATTGTTACTTGCACAGCAGATGCTCACTGGTCATGTCAAAGGCAATCTAAAGTCACTTAAATAGCCCTTTTCATTAAACATTCTGAAAATGATGGTCTTTTAGGTTCCCAGCAGTTAATATCCCAATCCTATGCATCTACCGCCGAGATAACAGAAAGCACACTCTTTCATACTCTATCAAACAAAGACAATTAATAATGCCAATTATATCACCAAAGGCTCCGTGTAGAGGAAATGACTGGATGTTTCCCGAAATAACACATTGATTAATGAATGTCATTTTTAAAAAAAGTTAAAAAAAAAGTAAAGTGTTTGACTCATCACCATTGTTACGTTTAGCTCACACTTACAATGTAGCTTCTAGTGCAGGTTTAGTACTTAATAATGATCACTGTACAAACTTCTACTCATAGTATCAGTCATGTATATGTTCCTTGCATGGATAATGCTATACTTTCTTATTTTTTACAGAAATGCTTTAGCTTGTTTTGCCTTCACAGATAATTATTAACATATTAATGTAGGAATGTATACTTTTTTTGGCAGTGTTGTAGGATTCGCTGTTTTTCATCGCTTTCATGCTGGCAGGTTTGTGTGAATGAATTGCTATGATTTAATGTATGTTAGATGAGTTGACTAACCAAAAGCTAAAATGCCTATTATCCAACACCATTTTTTTTTAAGATCAAACGTGCAAGTAAGTGCTCAAGGAAGCATTGTTTTGCATGTCTCTACAAAAGTCGTTTTTCATTTACCGGCCTGCACTCAGCATGCAGTTTTGTTGCATTGTGCCCATCAATATAAGTGTAGATGGCTTGCAATAAATAAACTGGAACTCAGAACTTTGACATTCAGACTTAGTTTCAGATGCACAAGACTGCGCAAGTGCCACTGCAAGTGTTCAACTGGGATGTAGCAGCACCTTTACGACTTACTCATATCTACCCTGTATGCACTCTAGTACTCCCATGATTTCCTTGTCATTTGTAGGTCACACATCACATACGCCAGTTATGTTTCCACTGAATTAATGCATTAGCTAATAATGAATGAGGCTCATTTGTACTTGGGTGAGGCTGAGGCACCTATGCATGTACAGGTTTGTAGGTCAGAGAGCTCTATCATGTTGTAGAAATAGTGCCTGTTTTTGTGGTTGCATCCCTTTACTCCCCTTTTGATTTGGAGGTGGCACCAGTGCCAGCTGTGTAGCATGTTGACACTGTTATGAATCGAGGCACCAATACATTCAAGTATGGACTCTTGATATCCATGTCATTGAGCACATCTGGCTGCTCTGGTTCACCTTTCCTATATTAGCCTCTCCACACCAAATATTTCTCATATCGTCACTATTCTCTAACCTGGAATGCTGCATTCTTTGGAAAAATTGGTTCTCAGTCAAAAAAGCACATACTTCAACCAACATGGCATTGTTATAGAAGGCAGGCACTTACGTGGTGTTCTGGGTGAGCATTCAACATTATTCGTTATCTCACTGCCCGAGAGGAGCAATTGTCTTGTTCCTTGCTAGCCCCCTTTCACGCAGTGGCAACTCTTTCTTATCTATAGTGTACACCATTTCACATTCCAGTGTCCCAGGCCATGCCCTTTGCATGTACATTATAACGTGATTAATTTTCTCATCTTCCTCCATCACACTCCTCCACTCCTCCTCAGGTACCACTGCAGCACCCAAAACCCAGGCACATGCTATCAATGTGTCCATGTGCTCCTCTCTGTCTCCCTTCAGAGACCCCAATGGAGGCAACCTTGACAAACAATCTGCCCCCAAGTTGTCCCTGACTTGCACATGCTCCACAATAAAGGTGAACTCCTGCACATTCGCTAACCACGTGGCTATTCTAGGAGTTGACCATTGGGTAGAAAATAGATGTACTAAAAGTTTGTGGTCCCTTCTTACTGAAAAAGTAATTCCCTCCAAAAACCACCTAAAATATCCTACTACCCAATAGCAGGCTCAGGTCTCCTTTTACATAACCAAAAATGGCCTTTCACACTCGTTCACCGCGCTTGAAGCAAATGGAATGGACACCTCTTCTCGCGCTTGACGTTGTTGTAACATTGCTCCTATAACTTTCTGACTAGCATCTACCATCAAAGATGTTCTTGTGCCCACCTAAAACCTACAACCAGTTGCGGCCTTGGCTATAGCTTCTTTAGTTGCAGTGAATGCCTTCTGCATCTGGTCTGACCACTTGAAATTGGCACGTGTCTTCAAAACGTCTCTCAGTTAAACTGTCCTCTCTGGAAACTTTGGGACACGTTTTGCATAGAAGCCCTCCAGTCCAAAAATGTATCTCAATTTTTCGGTGTCCTTAGGTACTCTTACTCCCTTGATTGCTTCTACAATTCTAGTTTTGGCGTAAGCCCTTCCCCGTCAATACGAGGCTCACATATGTAACCTTGGACACTTTAAACGTACACTGTTCTTTCTACACCTGTTGCAGCAATCGATCATGTTCACTTTCTTCCCAGGCACCTACCAACATATCACCCTGGAAACAATCTATGCCTTTCTTCCCCTTAAACAAGTTCTCCAAAACCCACTGAAAAACTGCACCTGCCGAAACCAACCTAAATGGCATGCGTATGTACTGATCTGCCCCCAGCAGCATTATAAATTACTTAATGTGCCACCACTTGTGGTGTAACTCTATTTGATGGTAGGCAGAAGATCAATCTGTTGTGGAGAACCTCTTTACTTTCCCCATTTTAGACAACATGATGTTAATGTTGGGTAGGGGTACCTATACACCCATATTGCTCGGTTTGCAGCATGCAGATCCACCCACATCTCCCTATAAACACAACTTCTTTCATTCTTGTTTCAGCTCATCCCTCACACTCAGTATAACCTGTCTCGGTCATGCACAGTAGGTAGATTGAACACCATGTTCCAAAGTTATCTTGTGGCTAAAGCCTGCTAAAATCCTTATAGTATCCTTGAACACTTTTGAAAATGTCGTAACCATTTTTCCCCCGATAATCACTCTCAGAAGAAATCACAATCTCAGAAGATTCTCCTGACCAGAATTGAGCTCCATTTGAAAGCACCACTGGTGTCTCCATCTCAGCAAGTTATCTCCGTTCTTTGTAACATAAACTTTCCCCATTTGTTTATCACAGTACAGACAAATCAAAAAGGGCACATTATGTCACTAAAGCACATTTTGAACATAACACAAACTGGTCAGTATTCTGCAATTGCTGTATTACATTGGCAACCCAGGGGCAGGCCCTGAGTCTTCCATACAGTTATTCGCACACGATAGACAAGGGTAACACAGAACAACAAATCCCAGGGCTCCACTGTCATCCCAAGCGGAGGACATCGCTCAAGGGGGAAGCATCCCAGGATCCCTACCCATCATCAAAGCAATTCAATCTAGGCCTTCATGGGGGTTTATCATCAGGTGAACAGAACATTGCTAAAAGGACCGCATTCCAAACTTCTACATTGGTGGTGTGCTCCCTAAGTCCTTTCTGCATGGCCCTGTGCCACACTACAGCTTCAACCATACTCCCCAGGTGCATATCTTTCAACCATAACAAATGATTTGGGCCCACCACCTGTTTCCATGCCAGCACAATTCCCCTTTTTGTGAGGACACATGCCAGATCCATTAGCTTAACAGCACGTATGTGTTTGTCCGGCCAATTATAAATCCCTAGCAAGCATTCATTTGGGTTCCACTTATATTGAGATATGCCAGCCTTTTCAAGCATCGATCTAATCTCCAGAAGGTCTGTACTTTCGCGAATGCCTAGAACATGTGTATAATATCTGCAGGGGAGTTCCCACACCATGGGCAGTTAGGTGGCACCTCGCTGCTAAATTTAACAATTCTGGTGGGGGTTCATATATGTCCGTTGCTTTATGTTATGTTGCAGCAATCAGAGCTATGCATTCCCAGACAAACACTTAACAAAGAGTAATGCTGTTTCCCACTGTTTATGCTCCAACTCCTGCCTTAAGTCCAACTCCCAAGCTGCCCTGACTTTCAGTTTGCCAGTGCGTTTTGCAGACACATGGTCATTATACAACCTCGACACAGGCTTCAACCCATCCTCAAGGTCGTACATTAATGTCAAATTCTGCTATGCTCGGGTTCTTCTGGCCGGTTGGGCCATCTCGTCCTGTCCAGTTTGGCAATTCTCAGGTCCCTCAAGAATGTACCCTTTTGTATCCCGGAATTAGAAGTGATGTCATCAATTTCTCTAAAGACAACTTCCCCTACATGTCAACCCAGGGGGAAATACCTGCATGCTCCCGTCGTATGGTGGTCACAAGGTTGCTAATATCATGACAGAGGTATGCCACCACAGGTATATAAGGAGAATAGACATCCAACCTTATGTATCTTTATAGTTCTGGCCCATATCTGCCTGCCTAGCCAGAGTAAATGGTGCCTTTCACCAATGTATTTCTCATCAATCCATAATGCTTCCTTCAGTGTAGCTGGCTTAATATCCTCCAGCATAAGTCTAGAGACACTGGTAGGATCGTCAACCAGCCAACCCACATTAAATTTCAAGTGATGGGACCTGTACACCCCCATCATCATATTTCGTATAGCGCGTGGATGCCACAATCGTATGACATCCCATCACCCAAATGAAGCCCCTGATTATAGATTCAAGCTTTCTGAAAAATCTACCAGGGACAAAGAATTGTACATTAATGAAGTGATATAATAGGCGTGGTAATATAATAATTTTTACTATTGGAACTCGTCCCATCACAGATAGATGGAGTCTGCCCCACAGATTGCGTCACCCAATTGAGAGCCCTGACTGTGCTGTGCATATGCATATGCATTTCCATAGCCGAGTGTACGATGAGTATCCCCAAATACCAAAATATATGTGTCTCCCAATGTAGGCCCAGGTCTGGCAGGTCCCGAGGGTCTAACTCCTGTAATCTGCCCAAGGGGAACATGCACGATTTATCCCAGCTAAACGTGATACCAGCGAGTACCTCAAAGTTGTTCAAAACCTCACTAACCAAGGGCAGATTATGTTCAGGTTCATATAGGTAAAAAAGGACATCTTCCACATACAGCAAATATCCCAGCCCATATCCAAGCTTCACCAAAATTCTGCCCGCAGGAATACCGCAAGTACCTCCAATGCTAGAATGTACAACAATGGAGACAGTGGGCAACCCTAACATCCACTTTCCCCATAACCATTCAGTTGCCCAATCCTATCATGCACCAAATATAACCTAGAATATGCATCGCCACACCTTCATAGGTCAATGGATCTATATTGTTCTCCTGCCAACTTTCATTCGCTCACTCTAAACATGATGTATATACACTGTTATATGGTGATCCTGAGTCTACCAACATCCAAACGTGTATGTCATTTACTGTAACATTTGTCATAGGCAGCATGTAAGGTCCTTCTTCTTCACTTTACACCAATGTGAGTGCCTCAATTTGTAGCCCTACTTTTGTGTGTAAAATCCTTCCTTTCTTTGGATTTTAGTGCATTGATTCGAGGACGGGCTGGTCCAACTTCTTTTCTATCTAAATCGTATGGTTCGCAGACCCTCGCAAATTGCCCTGTCCTGTTGCATTTATAACACACTCCTTTCACAGCAGGACACTCACGATCCAATGCCATCTGTCTCACCATTCCATATTAGAAACAGGTGCCTTTGAAACTTCTTCCGACTGTTGATGGTCCTCCCTGATCACCTGATGTCCTTTTCCTCTTTGCAATTACCACTGCCATCACTCCATCTCATTCGGGTTGTAGTATAACCATAACATCTTTATTACTATTCTCGGTGCTTGCTTCCTTCATTTCCACATATTGAGCACACTTCTTGCTTAACTCAATAGTCTTGCTATCTCTACCGCTTCATCCAATGTAGGGTTCTTTGCTTGCCACCATTTTGCTTAAATATTGGTATCTGATGTACATAAAACTAATTGATCCCTAATATAGTTATCTTCAATGTAAGTGAAATGGCATGCTGCTATTAGTATTCTAAGATTCACTATGTAGGTAACCACGTTCTCCATCAGTATCTGTTGGCATGAAATAAAACTTGAATCTCTCCAATACAATATTTGTAGAGATATTGTTCTCCCATGTTGCGCATGGATTTACTGTACATATTTCCTCTCTCTTTGGCCATCACCCTCAGCTTCTCTGGGTAGTGGACCTGCAAGATGATTAAGAATTCAAACTGCCTCCTTGCCTATAAACTTCATGACTGTTGTATGCCTCCTCTCATCTAAAAATGTATCAGACATGTGGCCAACAAATAGAACTTGAATAAGTCATTCCATTCTTCCCACTCAGTGGTGGGCTTCATTGGAATTTCCAAGAATCCGGCTGGTGGAGTTATTCCAGGATTCTCCATCGCCAGTTTCACTCACTCTGCTTGTCCTTTGTCTCAATCTCCCAGTAAGTCTCCTATGCCTGAACCCTTACTCGCTTCTTTATTTGTGGGAACGTTCACTCTACTCTAACTCCTGTCCTGACTTACCTTTCTGGATATTTCATTTTACCTTAACTTGCTTGGATGGATCACATCGCATTAGGTCCGCCCCTCTCATTCTGCATATGAAGATCTCAAGACATTAGCTGCGCCTCTCACGTTTCACTTGGTAGGTTCTTATAGCATTGCCAGTGCCTCTCACTGCCTTACTCTCAGTTTGCTTTGTCTCTAGGCAACGTTATCCTGCTTTGTGTACTTAAGTAGCCTTCCTGTTCTGAGCTCCTACACTCCTATACAGCTCTGGTATCTGAATATTGCCTTTGGCGGGCCTTCACTCACCTTCTGCTCATTCTGCCCCTCACTATCATGTCTGCCATTGCACGCCTCTGCCTCAGTGTAGCCTGTGGCTCTGGCTTGTCCATATGACCGGGGCTTCTGCATACCATTCAGGGTCCACTCAATGGCATTGTAATAATGCGCAGCATGGCGAGATATGAAGAATTATGTTTATATGGAAATAGGTTTAACCTCCTTATTAGAAGCCCCTCACCAACATCACCCTTGACCTTTATCCATCCACTACACTGTTGCTGGAACCCCCCTTCACTTTGAACATGAAGTATATCATGTCCGATATCGCAACAGACAGGCTATAATTGCCTATTTTTTCAAGCATCTTTAAAAGGAATTTTTTGTGTGTCATGAAAAAAAAGGTAAGCCATGCAAGGCTTGATATGGCCTTGAATTTCTTGTTGCCTTTTAATAGATTGTCTTCAAGCAATTGTAGCGCCAGCCAGACTGTCACAGAAACCAGTGATAGGCTGGTGGCGTGTTTGCCTTCTATGGCTTTTTTGCTTTGATAACACTATTTTGAATCTCATATACTCAAAATGACGGCCACACATATTTAATGTGTGTCCTTTAGCCTTCCCGCTTCTTGGCCCTCTTTCTGTTCTCTTAGGCTGGTTACGCCCAAAAAAAAGGCAAACGAAAGCAACATGTTCTCTGGGTACTCCCCATGACTCCAAGTCAGTACTTTGTGTGACTGGAACTGGTTGAAACTGCGAGGTGGCAATGTGTGGTCCCAAGCCTCACTTTTCACAGTGGATGCCTGTTGCTGGGCTTATGTGCAATAGTTGAATGTCCGTAATGCGACAGCCATTATCAGTTGGAATCATGAAGAACCTTCCTATTGGAGGGCTTGGGTCACACCCAGGCATGAATCTGGAGTGGCTGAAGTCATTCTGGAATTTTCACACTGGAGCCAAGAACACGAATATGTGAAAAACCGCACTCCAGACCCAGATGACTACAGCAGAAGCATCCAGCATTGCCAAAGCAAATCACCAGGGATCCTCTGTGAAAAGGGAAGAACTAGAATGGCCCTCCCTCCGCTGCACATGTGGGATAAACTGTCTCCATCGTCATGCTGCTGTCAGTGGACTTAAAAAGTGTCCCACCACCATTCGGTGGACTGAACATTCACCAACCAGGCCTCCCTACTGCAATTGACACCATTCTGAGTTGGAACCTGGGACTCTGCAGTTCTTCAGTTTATGTCTCAGGAACATAGTCACCCGCATCAGCTTCTCTCCATCCTGAAGAGCAACCTGCAGGAGGCTGTTTTTTGCCACTTCATTGGGCTGAGCCTATTGACCTCTGACATGTGTTTCTTTGCTGCTTCTCTTCCTCTGCCGTATCCTGGGGCTTCATCCTCAGATTGGGAGTTGCTGTCCCAGATTGTGAGGCTGGTCGGTAACAAGTCTGTGGGAACCACATCGGCACCAGTGATTGAAGACGCTACCTAGAGGGACCTAAACCGCACAACTATTACAGCCAATGTATCTGCGGCCCATGGACCACATGCTATGGGACCAATGACAGACATAAGGTGCCCGGCAATTCTGGAGACTCCAGGGTTAGTTACTTTGAAAATGATAGTTTGCGGTGTGAGAGTATTTAAATCACTCTTTGTTCTCCTCTCCCCCTGTAGGAATAGCAGGACTCTGGGCCTCATTACACGGATGGCGGAGAATCATGGCGCTATTAGCGCCATGGTTTATGCCGGTAAAATACCGGCACCGCCTTGGCGGAAAGGGGAATTACCGCCCCATTCCAAGGTTGGTGGGGCGGTAATTCCCCCTTCCACCATTGCCCTTCCCCATTTTTCCCCTATAGGGCATAATGGGAATGGGGAAGGCGCTAATTATGGTACCGCTTGCGGTACCGTAATTAGCTCCATGGGTCCCTTTGCGGGTTGGTTTTTAACGCCTGCAAAAAGCAGGCATTAAATCCCCCAACCTGCAAAGGGAACTCGTAGTAAGGCGGTAAGGATTTACCGGTACCGGTATTTTAACGGTACCGGTAAATCCTTACCGCCATCCGTGTAATGAGGCCATAAGACTTTCCCCTAGGTAACCACTAGAGTGGTGGAATTGATCTACTCTAAACTGCTTTGTTTCCCTCCTGTTGGTGGTCGTTAAGACATGCGCAGGGGAACGTTAAGACATCCTACCAACCCTTTCAGTACATATGATTCGAACTCTTTGGGGCATTGGGTTAACTTATCTGTTTGGGTAAAACTGCTCCAGTTAGGTTTCTGCCTTATATTTATACAGTAGCCTGTATTATATCCGTTCAGACCATACCAATGATATATAAGGCGCTATATAAAAGCAACATAACATAACATAACATAAACCAGTTGTCTTCCCCACTTTACTAGTCCAACATTGTTTTTGCTTATGCGAATTACTGTTTTAACAGCACCATAGTATGTAGTCACTTGCTTATGTGTTTTGGCCTTACGCAAAAGTATACTTTATATTTCTGTGTGGAATTATATTACTTGCTGTCCCTAAGTGCTGTTAGTTATACCTACATACCAAACCCCTAAACCCTTAAGTCTGTCTGACTCTGAGCCTATGATACCTTTGTGACGGATTGCCATTTGGAAAGCATGTAGAAGCCCTGGCAGGTTGGTCCAGGGCATAATATACAGCTAGTGGGAGTAGGTACTGAAATGTTAAATTCCAATGCGGGCCAGAGACTGT
Source organism: Ambystoma mexicanum (assembly GCF_040938575.1). NCBI lineage: Eukaryota > Metazoa > Chordata > Amphibia > Caudata > Ambystomatidae > Ambystoma > Ambystoma mexicanum. The sequence continues at coordinate 812,414,616 of NC_090932.1, forward strand.
GCCATAGGCATATTCAGGATTTGGTATACAAGGACCAGAGCATTAGAACTGGGAGCTGGTCAGTGGATATGGAACTTCCAGAGTCTCGGCCTGAGACCTGAAAGTCCAAATCAGAGCTGCAGAGAGTCCACTGCAACTGCACCTTCCTAGTTGTGACATTTAGGCTTTTTCCCATCATCAGATGTGCAGTCTATGGGGATCCTTTCTTGCTGTGCTCTACTGTTGAGTCTTCAGGAGCCCCGTGAAACTTACCATGTAAGAAAAAGACTTGGGTTTTTGGAGTGTTCTGCATCTTATCTGTGTGTGTGCAATAGCTTGTGGAATGCTGAGTGACTGAATGGAATGTGGAGCTGCCAGGGACTTTGGGGTTCCAGTAGTGGCAGTTAGGGACAGCAGCATTGAAGCCCAGTCTGAGAGGTTGTGCTTGCCGATCTCTCCTGCTTGTATCTTCTTTCTTTGATCTGCAACTAATAAAGAAGCCTACATTTTGTACCTGCTGGTTCCTGAGCCTTACTGGAGTCTTGCCTGCAGTCTTACTGCCTCCCAAGAAACTTCTATTTTCTATTGTACATTCGAGCAGGGTCAGACTGAAGCCCTCCCAGGAAGCTTTGTAAGAGTTTTCCTTTCTTTTTTCTGACTTTCACAGAGATACTGTAACTGAAGAAGCAACATTTTAAGTTTCCTTTGTGATAACCCTTTCTGCAGACTGAGCCCAGGGGGTGAGTTTTGAACACCCAGAAGGAGTCAGAAAGGGGTTCCTGCTGATGCAGGCTCGTTTTTAGTTTCCTTATTGGCGCCAAAGCATATTTTGAGTTATCCCCTTCGCTTTACTTACCTGAACTATTTCGTGCCTGTAAAATCAAATATAATCCTTCAGCCAAGACTGACATTGGCCTTGTCTTGTGCCTCTGTCTCTGTGGCAAGTGCTGTCATTTCATGGGTTTCACCATGACTACCTTAATAGCTTGACTCGCAATCTCCAAAACCAAGACCAAGTTAGCACAGCCCTCACATATTTCGCTTTGGCCACATGTCCTAGGTTAGACCACAGGTCTGGAAGATTCGGATACTAGCTTGACCAGCAGGACATCCAGAAATCAATGCAAGTCTTAATGAGAAAAGAATTTGATTAACACTTAATGGTAGCCCCTGTTAGAGTGTCTAAAGAACACGGGGAACAGGTTCCCATGAGCTCAGACACTGAATTATTTAACCCAGATCCAGATGTAGTACCCCTTACAAGCATCCTTACCTCAATGGTCACTGTTTATACCAGACTTCTACAGAGGACGCAAGTACAGATCCTGGAACCACCTATGCCTCTTCCCCAGTGCTATGTCAAAGGTGAACACCTTGAGGTATTCTTCTGTAATATTGAACACATTGCAAGCACCAAACCTACTGACCACATTACATAGTCCCTTGTTCACTGGGGAGCTCCAAGTAGCTTACCTGGTCAAGAATGCAGCTGGTCAAACCACATATGATGACCTCAATGTAAGCATACTGGAGAGGGCTGGACAGTACTATCAACAACACTTATGACAGGGGTGGGGCAATAATCAGAAAGGACCCAGCTCTGGCTTAGACACAGAACCACGTTATTAATGGATTAATACCAGGGACAGAAACGGTTGTGGAAGCCAGGAAAGAACTTATCCTGGAGAAATGTTGAACTACCTGGCACCCTCTTTGAAAAAGTCAGTCTAGCATCTCTATCCAACTAACATGGAGAAAGATATTTGAAATGCTACTAGATTGCAGCAAGCCAATACATGGAAGACTGGATGAGAGGAAGATATGCCACAGAAGACCCCAATTTAGATAGTTTGAAGAGAACCTGTCATCTATCCTAAGGGCTCAAAGCATTTTTTTATCTCCTTTTCAATCACCCCTAGTGGTTCTCTCCTATAGTGTCCCACAGGGTTCCTCACTATCTCGGATTCCCTTCAATTTGTATATGCACCCTTTTGCAGACCTTATTTATGAGCAAAAGGTACAGTTTCACACATATGCTGATGATATTCAACTGCTCTTTCGTCTGAACTCTCCCAGAGCAGACCCCGCTTCTAAGCTTAGAGGTTGTCTGACAAACTGGATTGCAGAAAATTGGCTCAATCTGAATGGAGAAAAAACATAGATTATGGTAACCAGCTCTATTTCAACCCAGGAAGCTTGGATTTAGGATTTGTGGCCAGACTCTCTGGGACCTTATTCCAAACCTAGTGAATCAGTTAAAAGTTCTGTTGTTAAACTCTTACCTTCTGGGTCTCGGGAACTACAAATGTCATCGGTATATAACTCAGGCTGTCTGAAGTTGACAATTCTTTAAAAAATGCTGCTTTTTCTTCCACCTGAGTCCCGAGCTAAAGCTAAAGTGGTGACAACATCTATTATGGGGTCCCTAGAACATTTTATCTGTCTGAGCCTACCAGCCTCCTTAATTCAGAGGTTGCAGCTACTCCAAAATGCAGCAGTCCGGCTGGCACTTGTAGCTAATCATTTCTCTCATTTACAGGGTGTGCTCCAGAAGCTTCACAGGCTTCTGGTGAGCAGTCACATTAATTTTAAGGTCCTTTGCATTGCCCACCGCGCAATACATCATTTTAGCACTGACTATCTGCAAGTCAAATTGACCCCTTATGAACTATCCAGGCTACTCTGGTCTGACTCTAAGAAAATTCTGGCTGTACCAAGACTTGGAAGAGCACGGGTGGGAAGGTCAAGCATTCTCCACTCTCGCACCATCTATGTGGAACTCTCTCCCGGTTCAGCTCCGGGAAGTGAGTGACCACCTGGACCTGCAGAAATCTCTGAAAACCTTTCTTTTTTAAATCTTGATTTCGGTCTCTTCTGATTCATATAGAGGTTTTTATCTCACTAGTTGTTTTAGCACCTAGATGTCTTTGGGCCTTAGTCAGCTCTTTATAAGTACAGTTAAATTACATCACAAAACATTAGAAGGGACAACCACCAAAGACAGAGAAACCATGGCAACCCAGGAGAACACCCCACCCCATTCTGCACCTTCTACACTGGCATGGACCTCCTCAATAGAAATAAGAAAAGCAGGACTCTAACTGCCAGAGTCAACAATAGTACATTGCTCTGCCTGCGGACACCATGCACACTTAGATTGAGCCTGTTTGATTCTGCTCCCTCCTGAACTCATTAACTATGTCAATCCAATGGAAAAAGTGGGGGTGAGCTAAGATATTTGAGTCAGATATCAGACCAACAAGGATAGTGAAATGCTAGCCCCAGGAACTACCATGCAGGCTTCATAGGCACCCATACATTTTAGAGGCAAAACAATGTCGGCCTTCTTCATTCAGGCAGTCAACATTCTCCAATCATAGCGGACTTGGTGTTCTCTGAGATTAATCCGAGTGAGGTGGTATCTATTATCTGCATTCATGGTTGCAGGAACATTTAGTTTTATTGATTCACTTTTATGCTGTGAACAGATATCATGTAGCTGAACTAGTGTTTTTCAACCTACAAGAACAAGTCATCCTTGTGGGTCCTTGCAAATTTGAGGAGTGGTTCTAGAAGGCCCAGAACAAGGATTTCGAGTGGAAAGGTAGCATTCTTGCTAGTTGGATAGGAATGTCACCTGTGGATTTGGAGTGGCCCAGAAATGTTCTGACAAGAGAGCCAAATCCCCTCCCCTCTATGGCAAACAATAACCAGGATGATCTAAACCCAGCTGCACCCAGTATAGGTCAACTACAAAGGTGAGTCAATGACAAGTATGCAGGGTGCCTGATAGACCGCAACCCAGATGCGAGCATCATCCAATTGACCTCTTGATGAGGTCCCAGAAAGAGTCAGTTTGGTTTGCTTTACCACATAGCAGAGGAGGGGTTACAAGGAAGAGTGGGATATATGTGGTTTAACTTCCTGCATAACCTTGGGAGACAGACAGTTGGGTAGTAAAAGGGGCTGGGGTTGCCCTGAGCTAGGGGATGTATGACATGAATAAAGTATATGGGTGACATCCAGATCATGCTAACTCTGTCCTCACATTAAGGGAGGGAGCAATCACAGATGCATATGCAACCTCTGCAGACTGCTGTGATCCCACAGGATCGGATCTCAGATGTTTTTACAACCACACCACCCCTGTAGGTGCACAACACCATTTGGGGGATAGTCAGACATGCCTTAACACCAACATCACTTATAATGATATGCAGGAACACTAAACGGACAGTTGGAGGGGAAATAACCTCCCCCGCACACATGGTTATATGCAGGACCACAAAGTGGGTAGTCATGGGGCACCCACAGGCCCACAACCTCTGTAAATACCTGTAGCTGCCTGTAACTGTCATACAGAGGGGGATATCAAAAACCATTTGAGAGACTCCTTCCTATTGGGTAAACACAATTAAGGATCCAGTCGTGCTCTCTAAACACATTTAAACTTCTAGAGTAGGAATGGACGCCACACCCTTTAAGGAAACAATGTGTGTTTTGTTTCAAAGTCCCAGAGAAATGAAGGAAATACATTTGTTTCTTCTGAAAAGATGCAGAAGGAACCATTTAAACGTTCAACCCATGGCATTGAAGTCTGCAGAAGTCCTGCGGTTACAATGTTACATTTGGACAATGAGGAAGTGATTCACGAGGAAGGTGCAAATAAATAAGCAAACAAACAAACCCCATTCTCCCAGAGTCTCCAGATTAAAAACGTCTCAGATTCCTTGCAACAAATGATGTTTAAGTGTAACAGGCTGCTTCCCTTACTTATCTGACGATTTTCTAATTCTAGATCCACCCTCTAGAAAAAAACAGGCCGACTCAGCGTAAAGCAGGCAATGACAGCATGGCTTTTGGAATAAACAATGGGGCCAGGCCTTCTTTTAACCTCAGGTTAGCCACCTTCCAGGCCACTTGTCCACCAACCCATTGCCCTGATCACCAAAGCTCACAACCACCAGTATGCAGGTGTCGATATCATTAAGCAACCTGTTCAATCTGGAAGCTTTTTACATTCAAGTGGGAGTTGAATGAAGGAGTTTGGCAGAGAAAGGTAGAGAGCGGAATCCAAAGAGAAGAGCAGGAGGAGACTGCTGGAGTTTGGCGGAAGAATCTGGAGGAGGTTTGAGAAAAAGTCAATTTTTGGTGCATGAAGGTGGCACACAATCAGAAAAAAAAGAAAGATACATAAAATGGGGTTGAAGGAAGCAATACTCACATCATGAGGACACAATTTGCTGTGGAATGGAGCAAGTGAACCATTAGAAAAAGAAAGAGAGTTTTGAGGTGGTAGGAAGAAGAGGCAGTGACACCTGATGAAGAGAATTTGAGATTGCAGGATTTAAATCAAGAAGGTAGAAAATAAAATCTTTTATCATGGAGAAGGAGATATTTTATCAGTAGGAGTAGAGTTGTCAGAGGGGAAGTGATACCATCTAGAGAGAATGAGAGAAATACATGTTTGAAGAAAAGAACCATCTGTTGACGAACCATCCAACAAATTGGGAAAGAGTTAAAAGGTCATACCATCGGTGGTAGGGAGAATAGAGCTAGAGTTAGATATATAGCCATGTGGTGGTACAGGTTTACAGGTATTCTCTCTAGAGAGAATGCTCAGGGATGTTTGGCAGACCCAGTTCACTCCATGATAGAATCTAGAGCTGCTGGGTCGAGGTACCAGAGGATGCAATCTTACTGGTGACATGCAGTATACATTAGAAATGGTGTCCCAGGGTTCAGGGCCCCAGACCAGGTTCCTTGTAAGCAAATAGCTAACTCCCTGAGACACATTCTGACACCTGGCGAAGCCAAGCTAGTGCAAAAGAGATGTCCCAGAAGAGTTGTTCAGGCTTTTTACTAAGGCATGTGGGCAATAGTAGCCTAGATCAATATATTATACCAACGAGGCTTATGAAACTCCACAACTAAAAGATAAAGACCAGGGTCATGGATTTGAAATTCAAGCATGACAAGACCAATCCCAGTCCCTGCAACCTTGTAAGTGACTCTGTTCTTGATTTTGTCTATCATTGAGAGACCGTAACTGGAAAAGCAAGAATCATAGTACGTTTTACTGGTGATAGCCCCTGTGGGGCCTCCACACCTTTTCACAAACAGGAGACTTGCATAACCAATGGTTTGAGGTTTGAATACCAAAGAGGCCTCAGAAATGTGTTCCAGCTGAGACGCGCTGATTTTTAGTTTCTGTATTGACACACACTCACTTTGAGATATTCCCTACATTGTATTGTCTGTAAACACTAAATAAATTATTGCATTAACCCAGAAATGTGGTTTTGTTTTGTGTTTCCCACTTAGCACACTCTGATGTGACACCACTGAAAAGCAGGCCCTCAAACCACTATGAATGTGCATTGTGGGAAGAAATCCTGGTGGCTTTAAATGGAAAGAACGTGGAGAGATTTTTGAGCCAAAATACTGCTAACATGTGTTGTTGAAAATGCTTTTTCTAGTACGTAAATACAGTGTAACATCAAATGCAGTTTTGCTTCAAAACAGTGTGTTGTGGGAACTAGCCAGGGCTCTGTGGAAACTGACCTTGAGCTTCTAACAAATCTTGGCAGAAAGGAAACTTCTATTACATTTGAATTTTGTTGCTTGAATAAAAATAACATAAACAGCATGTTTAAGATTTCACTGTACAGCACCTAAAAATTAATTATACACATCTGACAGGTTTATAATATTCTCCACCCCCACACTATCCGATATTAAGCATTCACTCATTAGCACACTCCTCAATTAACAGAACTCACCAAGGGTAACACTTGATTGTACGTGTTTCCTGAATTGCTCGTGACTGCTGTCTAGTTATTGGACAGAAGAAATATGCATCTGGTCCACTCCCTTTGCGCTTGGAACAAGCCTATGGAGTGCTCTGCTAGCCTTTCTGCCACACGCTTCTCCCAGAGTCAGCCAAAGGATAACAGTGCCCAAGACTGTAAACTCTTCGGAGACAACTTCCAGCCCAGGAACCCGAGAGAGTGTGAGTCCTCCCTCCGGCCAGCCTTTTTAAACATTCTGAACTAAGATCACCCATGACATAAGTTGCACCTATATGAAATGTAAGAGTGCCAACCTTTTTCTGTGATGCAACTTGTCAGTCAGAACCGTCTCCCTTGAACTCCGCCAGCCCTCTCGAAAGCACTCACTGTGTTCATCTTGATTGCTTGGAATCTTAGCACTGAAAGCAAATAGCTATATCTCAGTGCTGTTTCCTGCTCTGAAAGTCTTTTAAACAATACAATGGACCTCTTTAATGTGTACCGGTCCAGTAACAATGGTTCCGGTAAGCCTACCGGCACCATTGTTACCGGACCGGCACGATACAAGTCTGCCTGCCGGAGTCCCTGTGCTCGGGAGGTCTGCCCTGCCAGAAACAGCGACCGTGGTAAGGAGACCATTACGGAGGCACAGGCAATGTTATTTATGGTACCCGTGCCTCTGTGTTTCCCATTCCCATTGAGTCCTATGGGACTCAAATGGGAATGGGGAGCACCATTTTTCCGGCGTCTGACTTCCCGGGCCACCGAGGTTAAACTCCCCCGCTGTTACCCTCAAGCCAGGTGCATGGAAAATTCACAAGTCTGGAGGCAGCCTGTCGGTCATCTCAGGTGTTCAGGAACATCCATGCATATGTCTGCATTGCAGGGTCGGTGAAAAGCAGTTTTTGGATGGCTTATAAGTTTGGTGCCAATAAATGAAACTGCATGACATTTTGCACTGTAATTTTAGGCCAGCCCCTGAGTGCTTCTGCAAAGCTTTGTGCTGTTTTGCCAAGACTGGGAAAAATTTAGTGGGGAGCGAAAATATTTGAAAGGCTTATAAATGTGGTACCGTTTGACGAATCTGCACAAAAGTTTGTAAAAACGTTTTTAGACCGCAATTTGAATGTTTTTGCAAAGTTTGCTGGGATTTTGTCAAGAGGGGATAAAAAATAGAGTGGGTATTCTACATTTTTAGATGGCTTACAGCGCTGTTGCTGTTTGAAAATCTGCACAAAAGATTTCAGAAAGATTATAGACCCAACCTTGAATGTTTGTGCAAAATCTGAATGGATTTTGTGAATTGGGGGGTAAGTTACATAACTATGTTTCATACATACATTTTGACACTATTCCAAAAATAAAACATGGCTGGATTTGCAGAAAACCTGTGCAAGGAACATTGGCAATGACCCAAAAGCATGGTCTTGCAAATGTGTCTGTGTTTTATTTCTTGAAACGTGTCATAATGTAGGTACAACAAAAAAGATTTACCTTTGGTGACTGAGGTATATACGGTGGCCCTGGGCAGTATCCAGATTATCCGGGTCATGTCCATGATATAACTTTGGTGCCTGGGCAATTGGCCCAGAGCAGGGACAATTGTGTACTCGGATTTGCTTATTGGGGCGTGCGACATGGCAAAGCCCTAGGTTTGTAAGGGAAAAATATTCTGCTTGCGGCTATAGCCACCTGAAGTGCTGGACTGGATTCCAATAAACCTGCGCGAGGAGCATCAGCAAGGACCTGAAAACATGCTTTTGCAAATCTGCCTTGTGTTTTATTTTTTCAAAGTCTCAAAATGTAGGAACAAAAAATAGTGATATAACTTGGGTGCATGGACAATGGTCCTGACTCTTGGCAAGGACAAATACCTACTTGAATTACTTATTGGGGCACGCAGCATGGACGAAGCCCTAGGTTTAAATGGGAAAAACAATTCTGCATGCAGGTGCAGCCCGAAGTGCTGGACGGGATTGCAGTAAACTTGCGCGAGCAGCACTAGCAAGGACTTGAAAGCATGCTTTTCTAAATCTGTCCTGTGTTTATCTTTTTTGAAAGTATCAAAATGTAAGTACAGAAAATAGTGATATAAATTTGCTGTGCGGGCAGTGGGCCGGGCCTTCAGCAACGACAGATGTCTACTCGGATTTGCCTTTTAGGGAATGTGATATAGCCGAAGCCCAACTCCCATGGATTGTGGAAACTGCCCATGCCTGCAAGTCCTTAGCACTGGCCATTGGTCACGTTATGAGCATGTAGTGGACACTGAACTAGGATGCAGAATATGTGCAGTGGATGATGGGGGGGTGCTTTGGTGGGGTTGGGGTCATGGTCGAGTCTCATGGCCTAGGCAATTACACCATGATCTGCATCCCCAGCATGCGCTGAAGATAATGACACACATCAGTTTGCATTGCACAACATATGTTTCTTAAAGGAGAATCACAGTTCTTTCATATATGTTAAAAGAGGAATTATTAATAACTTATATACGGTTATGTAACATCATGAAACATTTTCACTCATAAAAACATAGGAAATTCACAGAAGAAATGTTTTTAAAGGGGCGTTATTGTTACAAGTACATCTGAAAACACCCAGAAATTCGCCAATTATGGTAAGCAACCATAACACGCGCCACCACGCGTATACACAAGGCAGTTATAAACTCAAATAAATCTCATACCAACTAGCAACATCAAACATTCATTTAGAATACTAATGGAATAAAGCTGGTTAGTAATTTGGTATATACTTTTCTTATCCATATAGGTGACCTCAGTTAAGGTCAGAAAAAGTACTATGTCAAATCAACTTTGCAGTTATTCAAGTTTAGGTTAGTTCAAGAATGTGAAGAACAACAATCAAAGGCAAGCAATACTTAGTAGAAACTTTGATACGATTAGTAAGTCTTTTTCCTAACAAGAAGGGAGAAATTCGCCAATTATGGTAAGCAACCATAACACGCGCCACCACGCGTATACACAAGGCAGTTATAAACTCAAATAAATCTCATACCAACTAGCAACATCAAACATTCATTTAGAATACTAATTGAATAAAGCTGGTTAGTAATTTGGTATATACTTTTCTTATCCATACAGGTGACCTCAGTTAAGGTCAAAAAAAGTACTATGTCAAATCAACTTTGCAGTTATTCAAGTTTAGGTTAGTTCAAGAATGTGAAGAACAACAATCAAAGGCAAGCAATACTTAGTAGAAACTTTGATACGATTAGTAAGTCTTTTTCCTAACAAGAAGGGAGAAATTCATTTCAGGTTTTGGAGGGGAACAAGCAGTGCGCAGGCCAAGTGTTTCAGAGGATTCACTGTTAGGAAACCAGAATTGCCTAAGTCAATAGGAATGCAACAGTTCTGATCTTCTTCTTAGCACAAGTAAGTATCAACTTGGTTGGTCTTGAAATAAGTTCAGGAGTTTAGGAAAAGCCTTCCTGAAGGGACACAGGCTATTAGATCTGGGTGACTGTAAATGGGTGCACGCCCAAAAAGTGAAAATCAGTGCTACAAAGCAAAGCAGCGACACAAACAGCTTCAGGTAAATTCCCTTGAGCCCCACAGTACCTTGAAAGTGAAGAAGCTGATGAAGCTGGATGCCTTATTGATGCACCGCTGCAAAACCGTCTCCTAGTCCTTGGCCAAGGGGGACCCTAGATGTGTTCCTGCAGCAGTAGTGAAGACCGTAACTCACCAGCACAGAAATCTTTATACGTTGGTTCATGGTTTTGGCACCTTTTTCTCAGAACCAGCAGTTAATGATAACTGCTGATTAGAATGTTCTTGGTTTCTTAATCCTGCACTCTGGTGAGGGTACTCTGAGGAGAGGATGTGTGCTTCTGGAGGTCCACATGGATGCCACCCAAGTTCCAGCAAGATTTGTCAATGGCAAGGAAAATTCACTTGAAGGTGGTTGAGGTACCCCAGGTATTGGGATCCTGCAGCCCAGGAAGGTCTCCGGATGTCGGGGGATGGCTCAAATAGAAGACTGTCTTGAGTCTGTTTATGGCCACCAGGCCAGTGGAGAAAGTCATCCTTGACGGAGCTTCCCTATCAATTCGAAAATGGGGTCAGGACGGCAGTGTTATTTCAGTGATGTTACTGGAGGTGCTGCAGGCATCTCTGGTCATCATCTTCTTTGGAGCTTATATTTCAGTGGTGGACTCTCCTTCTGTCCCAAAAGCCTGGCCTTTTATACAGGAACCAATTAATTCAGTCCTGTGGAACTGTCAATCACCTGGGGGTGGCCAGCCAGTTCAAATTGGTTCCAGCCAGGCATATACTAAGACAAAGGCCAGAGACATTTCAGACTCCCTCTCTTCGTGCCTCAGCAAACACACTGGAACCTAGGCAGGCTTCACAAAGGGATACCACCAAGGCAAAACTCAAAGAGTAACCCTCCCCCCCTGGAGTGATAGAAGAAGGGCCACAAAAGGACATACACAGTGAAAATGACAATAAAAGAAGACTGGGGTCATTTTGGGAAAAGTGGTCACCCACAGGGACTGTACTGCAGCTGTGGAAAGAGCCTGCGAGTAACAAACACAAACATGATAGAAAGGTATCCACTTCTATCAGCTACTTGGGTTTGTCTGTCACTGTAACTATAAAAGTTACAGTAACAGTGGGAAAGGGGGTACTCAGAACTCCGCAGAAGGTGGGTTGCGCTGAGCCCATAAAAACGAAAGGCAAGATACAAATTACCTTATCATCCTTGAAAACAGTAGTTCTACGGAAAAAGTCAGAAACAAATAAGATGAGGGCCAATGGGACTCCCTAGCAACACTGCACATAGGATGCTGTGTGCTGTAATACTTTATTACGGATGCCCATAGTGAAATACACAGAGGAAAGCATGACTCCATTAAAAGTACAAAGAATAAAGTAGCCGACAAAATAGGGTTCCCATCTCAGAGCTAAAGAATGAGCAAGTGGTAAAAAGTTCCACTCACTCAGAGGAGTAAAGCTACAAATCCCAGAAGTCCAGCAAAAGTGCTGAGGGTCTCTCAGGTTGAGGGGAATTGGCATAAGAAATGAAAATTCCCTGTAACTCCTGTGCCTACTCGGCCAGCTGTTTTTCTTCTGATGGCAGCACCCACTTACTTAAATACAAATACCAGTATGGGGCAGCTGAATTGTGATGGATACTCATAGAAAAGGGCAAATGTTCCACAAGTCAATGCAGTGTGGTCTTTGGACAGAATCCGCCAGACAAATAATGTAACATTGCTATGAAATCTGATTCAGGAGTTAGATGATGTGCCCTTTGTTGAAAGAGAACAAATACATTCTTCAGCACGTAAGAATGATTTGCATTGGTTAAATATGGTGTGTGTTTCCTTTATCCGTATGTAAATGACCAAACCAAAATGGTGTTGAATACATGCAATGCAGAAGCAACACGATGTTTCCACCATATCCCAAAATCTAAAGAGGAAATACTGGAATATGTTAAAGGAAAAAAACAAAGAGCAGAGAAAAGTGATTGGATTATTTTGAAAGTGGTTATGCCTCTATGTCTGAGCATATATAAGGTAGAAGAAGGGGTGCAGATAGACATGTCAGTTGTTTAAAAGCTCCAGTTGCATGAACACTGTAATGTACATATTTTTCAAAACATATGTACAAGACATTATGCAGGAAAAGCTCCCATAACAAATAATGCATGACATTGACTGACAATACAATATGTTCAAAGATCATGTTTGTATAACAATAGTTATTAAAAATATATCTAACACTGCAAATAAAGTACTAGTGAATGACCATGTTTTCTAATTCTATACTGGTCCATTAATTACTCGTATCCAATTGATGAGTATGGAGCTGGATGAAGTCCTCTCTTGATATCTTTCAACTGCTGAGCGGAGCTCAGTCTCAACTCTTGCATAATGGAGATGGGACTATAGACCAGCTCATTCAGTGTAAAACAAGGCACAAGCGAGGTAGAGTGGTGGCACTCCAATATAGTTTAAGGTTCTAGGGATCGATTACAGAATATCCTTCTTCATCATGCATCTGGATCCCTCTGATGGCACCTATATCTTTGCCTGGAGTATGGAAAGATGAAGTATAGAGCTTTGTTCAACGAACATAGAGCACATTCGGATATATGTGTAGTAAGAATTCACTCAAAAATACAATAACAAGGTAAACTCTATGGTGTAAAAAGAGTAACTTCACATTAATTCTGCATCATAAGTGGAAGTAAAAAGGAAAGGGGAAAGGAAATGTAACTTATAATAAAAAAGAAAACCATATAATGGACTGTTTAGTATTGCAGAACATGACAGGTTTAATATGAATGTACTATAACCCAGAAGCTTAATACATATCTAACATGTTTTCTTACTCAACGTTGTTGACTGAAAACGAGGATTCCAACTGTACAAATCAACATCCTGTGCATGTGCTCTCTGTATCAAGAACAACCACCACAGGCTGACTATCTGACAAAGCTGAAAGGTACAGAAACAGAAAACGGGACAAATGCATTGGTGATGCAGTACCTTCAACAAAACAATGGCTGGTGATGGCAGGCACAGCATTCCCCTGTTCTGCATTTGAAATCTCTGATAACAGAAGTTTTACATAATCCGAAGTTCCTTCCAATCTACATTTTTTGGTACTTTGAGGGGATTGATTGAATGCCAACAGAAAAGACCATATGTCATAGCGTGTAGAAGTCCCTGTAGGTTTTTGGAATAATTGTATAGACTTGCTTTAGAGAAATGTCATGCAATCTCATTGAACATATAACAATTCTTTATGCTGTCACTCTGAAAATACCTGTTAGTCTGTTTCTTCCCTGGTGAGACACCATTTCAGTGTCACTTGGGATATATATGCATCAGAGTTAGAATTTGGAGAAGAGGGTATACAGGTGGGTGTGCTACGACTTTCTGTTGTCTGCATCGATTTTTATACACTATGCACAACACATGCGCATGGAACAAACAATACAGAATATGCCCAAAATTATCATAAGCATGGGCAATATGTTCCTACTATTGATACTGCCATACAGAAATGCTGGCTGGCATCAACAGAGAAACCAGATCAAAGTATGCAATCTTTGAGTAATTTATTTTGGGTACTACAAGTTGTTAAAATATCAATCATAACAATTATGTCAAACTTATAAGGGAATAGGGGTCTCAATCCCCTCTTCCGAACCACAGAAGCCAAATAGATTGACCCCTCCCACCGTGGTTGGCACGGGCACCTGAAAATGATATCACAGGTAGCCATGTGGCAGCCAATGGGGGGAAGATGGAGTTAGGGAAATGGGATGGAGTGACAAAGGAAAGGAAGGGAACATAAACAAGCAAGTACATACAATATATGCAATACTCATATACCTGTACCTCTACTTCCTGAGCACCTAGCCTGACCTCCTATACATGTAATGAACCTGCTACATACCCACAGTAGTGTACCTCATTAGTGGCCCTATAAGACTCCACTTTGCACACCACAAATCATAGGATTATAAACTTGAACATAGAACTTGAACATAACATAACATGTGCCTTGGGACGTATACTTCTTGAAAACACATAGTGTTGCATACAAGCAAAATGGCACAAAGGGTTGTCCCTTTTCATGAAGATACAAGACTCATGGCCCACTGGGCACAATGAAGCAACAAACAAGGGTTTAGAACAAATACACAAAACACATGCCCTTGTGCTGTGTGGCCCCTAAAGAATGATTACAAAACAAGTGCGCTTTAAAGGATAGTCTCCTATTTTCCCAGGGCACTGTATTGTCAATTCTGAGATTCATAGCGTGTTTCCTCACACATGGCGTGCCTCACACATGGCGTGTATCCTACACATGGTGTGTTTCATCACACACTCACCGCCGTGTTCGTATCATAAATCAACAAGCGAAAATAAGCATACTCTAACACCAAAACATGAACAATGTTGTAGAAAACTTAACTGATGGTCCGGATGCCTTACGAGGATATCCGGACCCTGAAGTTTGATGCCCAACACTTGGGAAGGAGCCTGATTCACTGCCGCGGCCCGCGACTGCTTTTCTCCTGTTCAGGCTGCTAATCACCGTCGCGGGCCGGGAAAACTCCAAAAGTCCTTCGGCGTCCAAAACGTTCCCGCATGCTCTTGCTTCTTCAGCTGCCGCCGCCCGTGCTGATAATCTGTAAATACCTGCACTGACGTACGGGCGGCGGCGAGTTTTCAACAGTTACTGCTAATGAGCAGCTGGTGTACCGCGCAAAAGAGGAACTACACGCATCCAAACGCCTGATGGAAAATGTAGTTTATCGCCTCTTGGGAAACAAGAAGCGCCGTCCTCTATCCCAAATCAGATTCCTGACAAATCAATTGTGTATCCTGTGGTTGCAGGTGTACCAAGGGTTCCCATAATCTGATATTACAGGCTCACAGGTGGTTCCAAACCTTTGTTTAAAGATCAGTCTTTGTCAGTGTTAGGTAGTTTTGCATATTTCCTTCGCTTCAACAGCATGGCCTACATGTCTTTTGGGGCCTTCTGGAGCATGGAGAGGTACAGCTGGATCTTGTCTGCCAGCAGTGCATCCAGTTTCTCCCATGTTGTCTTGGCTGGGAGGGTGTGATGCCCCTCTCATGTATGGCAAAACAGTGAAGGAGGGTCATTCTAATGCCCTGGGGTGGATTCTCTGTAACCTACTTAGCTTCTCCTCACAGAGTCTTGGTTTCTCCCCTGCCACCACTACTATGATCATGATGTGCTCAGAGGGTGGTTATTCCTCCTCCTGCTTCTAGTACCTCCATCAGGCCAAACTGGCTTGCTGGAAACTGGTTATTTTCAGTTCTTGATTCCTCTTCCTGATGCTCTTGCACCATCTTTGGCCTCCTCTGCTGTCTCCTTTATACAGTGTTGAGTCAACTTCCTCTCACACTCTAATGGTTAATCACCTGTGACTATATCCGCCCATGTCTGAACACTTCACCAGCTCCTATTTGACCTTCTTTGGTAATCACAGTTAGCAGGGTGTAAGAGAGCACTCTCCCCCATTTGGCCCATCCAATTATGCTTTAACTCACTGCTTCTGGCTGAAATTTGTATTTAATTCAGCATTTTCAACCATATTGTGCTCTGTGCACTTTAGTGCCCCACCCTGATCGCCTCAAGTTCCACTTCCTGGTCAAATGCCTGCCTGCTTCCCAGCCTGCCCTCCAGGTCTCTGATTGGCCAACCACTGAATTAAGGATCTCCTTTCAGGGCAGCCTCTGCCCGGGAAGACCCATCAGCTAAGAACCCCAAGGCAAAGGGTAGCTCCTGAAGAAGCAGCTCCCGTCTGTGTTTGCTGTTTTTTGCTAGGGACGCCAGCCGTCGTCAATCAGCAGCGACTGATAAGGCAAGTGTGGTCTGGGTGGGGAGTACAGCAATTAATGTACTTCATTAAAACCCTACCACTCGTATTACCCTACATAAAACAGCATGCCCATGCTAGTAAACAGCTATCCAATCACTATTGTATTCCAATTGTAGGTGGTTCTCCATTTACTACTGTATCTCTTATCTGTTATTTACTTACTGCTGTGTCTCAAATTTAGGGAATGATTTCCCACTTTCCAGGTGTCTCAAGTCTAGGTGATTTTTACTCATTGCTGTATCTCAAATTTAGGCGTATTCCCAAGTGCCAGGTGTCTTAAGTCTAATTGGGCCTCATTACGACCCAGGCGGTAAGTTACCGCCTGGGCCGTGACTTTACCACCATGGCGTAAACTACGTTTACGCCATGGTGGTTGGTGGATTTACCGCCCCATTCCAACCTTCGCGGGGCGGTAAATCCCCATTTTCCCATTTTCCCTTCCCCATTCCCATTTTGCCCCATAGGGCATAATGGGAGTGGGGAAGGCGTTAATTACGCCACCGTAAATTACGGTGGCGTAATTAACATCAAGGTCCCTTAGCGCCATGGATTTTAACACCTGCTAAAAGCAGGTGTTAAAACCTCCATGGCGCTAAGGGACCTCGGAATCAGGCGGCAAGGGTCGCGCTGTTTACGCCGCCGTAAAACCCTTACCGCCTGAGTCGTAATGAGGCTCATTGTTTTTTACTCAGTGCTGTATCCCAAATAGGTGTTTTCTGCCTACAGTGTTACCTCAAACCTAGATGCTTTATCCCCTCCAGCACTGTGCACCAATTGTAGGGGTCTCCATACTGCTGCATAATGCTTCAAATCTAGGTGTTCTTCCCTTAGCTGTTTTATTCCACTTCTAACAGTCTCTCCAATTACTGTTTTTTTCAAAGTCTAGGGGCCTCATTACAACTCTGGCGGTAACCGTGCCATTAAAAACAGCACGGCTGCCACCAGAGTTGCATTTTTTCCGGCACCCGGGATTGGGCAAGAACCGGGTCATGCCGAGCTCGGCAGACCCAGTAATTTCCCATTTGCAGGTGCCGGAATCAAGGGCCTCCCGATCCCCATTCTGCCGCATAGGGCTGAATGGGGATGGGGACACCGGATGCACCGGCACATTCAGAGTTGTGCCAGTGCATCCGATGTGCCCTGCTTGTGGGTGCCGTTACACCCGCCAGGAAAAACCTGCCAGATGAAATGGCACCCCCGAGCAGAGCTGATAGTATGGCAGTCCGAGAACTACGGTACCGGCATGCTTACCGGTACCGTAGTTCCCGGACCGCCATGCTTGTAATGAGGCTCTAGGTGTTGTCCCCTCTAGCTCTCTATCTCAGCTCTAAGTGTTTTTTTATTACAACATTGTTGCAGCTCTAGGTGTTTTTATCCCACTTCTGTTTTCATCCAATTCTTGCTGGTCCCTCCTTAGCACAGTTTTAGGGGTTCCCATAATGCTTCTGTGTTTCAAGTTTAGGTGTTCGCCCCTTTAGCTGCTCTGTTACACTTATAGGTGTTCTCCAATTGCTGTTTCTCCAATTCTATGTGTCTCCCCTCTAGCTCTGTGTTCTAGTTCTAGGTGCTCCACCAAAGTCACATTCAGGGACCAACTCCCAGCCCTGTATCATTAGGCCCTTTCCCTCAACCCACTCTGCAATTCAACGACCAGGGACTGCATCACCTCCCACTGACAATAACTACAGACATCAAAAATCACAAAGAAAACCACTACTTCAAAGGTACCCTTAAAGTAAAGTTACAAAAAAGACAACAACAAGCCCAACAAAAACTAGGAAAAAGTGTCGGAGGTGGGCAAGGACCCCTACGACATAAACACAATAACATAAACTCCCCCAAAACTCGAAGACTTAAAGGAAACAGAATATACCATGCCACAGAACAGGATGACACAAAATTAAACTAGGAAAAAGGTTACACAAAATGGAACCACACCAGGCCACCATGCCACAACATACCACCACAGGAATGGAGCACACAACCTTCTGTGCAACAGAAAAAGGAACACACTAAAAAGCAAGACAAAAATCATTATATCGAACACCATACCTCGCTAGGGACCACTGGCCAGAGCAGCATACGATCACCAGAAATGTTAGACACACTTGCAGGATTCCTGGACCGCACAGGAAAAGAACAGAAACATTCGGAAGGAGAGAGATGGGAAATGACACCTTCACTTCATACATCACCAAAACCTAAGGAGACTTACTGCAACAGCAACTAGATACAGAAGAGGAGCCAGAAGAAGTAATGGACTGAATAAGAAACCTAGCCGATTTGCTCAATGATGAAACAGATCTAACAGAACACATCCCACATTCTGAGAATAATGAGGAAACTCACCAACACGACCACACAAAGACAAAAGCAAGAACAGGACACTGTAAAGAAAAACAATATACTGCAATCTAATCAATCCAAGATCAATGTCAAACATGCTACAGCAATCTACAATCTACTCTATGAAGGTGGAATTAACATCCTATTCGTCACAGAAACCTGGCAAAATGGCAACTACAAAGTCACACTACACAACTGTCTACCTGCAATTTCAAATGCATACAAGTAAACAGAAAAGGACACAGAGGAGGAGGACTTGCAGTAGCCTACAAAGAATACCTAAAAATTAAAACAGGTGACTCGCTGAACATCCCAAACCGCAAATCCCTCGTCATTCACCTGAAATCCGACCCACAAACAAACCTCACTTTTTTCAACTTTTTTTCCAACATTTTTCAGTATATTTACAATCCAAAAACATATGTTTGAACAATCCTTCACAGTCACGACAGTTCCAACATTTATTATCCAAATATATCTTACACTTAAAGAGCATGGCAGGGGTAGTACAAATTCTGTGACTGAAAAAGAAAAGTGTTTGGGTTAGATTGGCTGATACAGTTATGGTTGATGTCTTTTTTCTGAGAAGATGGCCAGGTAAAGGGCCTCATTACACGGTAGGCGGTAAGGATTTACCGGTACCGGTAAGGGCACCGGTACCGGTAAACCCTTAGTATCTTACTATGAGTTCCCTTTGTGGGACCCGACTTTAACGGCTGGTTTTAGCAGCTGTTAAAGTAGGGTGCCTCAAAGGGACCTTGGTGCTAATTACGGTACCGCAATTTGCGGTACCGTAATTAGTGCCTTCCCCATTCCCATTATGCCCTATGGGGGCAAAAATTGGAATGGGGAAGGGCCTTGGTGAATGGAGAATTACCACCCCCGCTCACCTTGGAGTAGGGTGGTAATTCCGCCATCCACCAAGGCGGACACGGTAAAATACCGGCGGCAACCATGACGCTAATAGCGCCATGGTTACCGCCTACTGTGTAATGAGGCCCATAGTCTCCAAACGTTATTGAACAGTGTTGTTGCCCTTCTTGCTGAGTCATTGGTAACGTCTTTATGAAAAAGGGAGGCTGAAAACTGATAGCTGTTTGTGCTTGCTTTAGTATAAAGGCAGAATGATATTTAATAAAAGAGGGAAATCCTACCCATGCACACATAACATTTCTCTTTAGTTTACTAGGGGAGATTATAATCTTTTTCTTACCCCACAAAAAATTGGCAAGGCATTTATCAATGCCTTTAAAAATGTACTTGGAATAGGGAGAGGAAACATTAATAAAATGCATATTATAATCCGGGAAATTGTTATTTTGGTGGATTGGATTTGGCCACACCAGGATAGCTATAAAAGGGACCTTGAATCTAAGATACTTTTAATTTTGGTTACTACGAAATCTGCATTTTCTTTAATGATATCTGTGACCGACGAGACCATTTGCAGTCCGAGATAATTAATTTTCTTGGATCACCCCTTCATGCCAAATATCAGGACAAGATGTTTAGTACAGTAAATATTCAGGGGAAGAATTTCTGACTTATCCATGTTTAATTTATATCGTGAGGCTAGTGAGAAACGTGATGGTGTATCAACTATATAGCCTAAACTTACTTCAGGATTCTTGAGTAGTAGAAGGAAATCATCAGCATAGGCTGCCAATTTTACTTTCACATCACTAAACATTCTTAGCTGGATATGAGGATGAAGTCCAATTGTTTCTAGAAACAGTTCAAGGTCTAAAATAAATAATAGAGGAGAAAGAGGACATCCTTGCCGTGGGTCTCTACATAAAGGAAAAAAGGGAGACATCTGACCATTTGTGAATTCAGTGGTTTTTTGGATTTGAATAAAGAACACGAATCATGGATATAAAAATTTCATGAAGGCCATACCATTGCAGCGCATGAAACAAATAATCCCATTCAACTCTATCAAGCTGTAATGGTGCATACTCCCAAACATCAGGAGCCAACTGGCCTACTCCAGTTTCTGGCACCCATTCGGACTTATAAGGCCCCAAAAGATTACTGTAGGCCTTCCTGGACTCAGTCCTGGTGCATTTGGCGCCAGCCTCATAGTATTCTATCGGGTGGTACACTGCATGGGCCTACATGCAACCCAGCCTAATGGGCTGACCCATGCAGCCTAACCCTGGGTGTGGCTGAGGGACTACTTTGCCTGGGATTACTTGTGCTGGGTGGGGCTGGAGGGACTACTTTACCTGGAATTACTTGCAAGGCTATTTAAACCACACCCTACAGACAGAACACGCATCGTGTTATTCCGCACTCCTGCAATGTAACACTCACCGTGTCTGCTCAGCTCCTGTACCCGATCTTCAACAGCCCGCCTGTCCTGGGATCACGATCCATCGGCACCTGTGAAGAAAGAAAGGAAAAGAACAGAATTAGAACAGTGATTGAGGCCTTACCTGAAGTTGTCCATCCGAAAGGCTGCGCCTTCAGCTGCTCTCCGGATCCTCACACCTGCAGAAAGGAAGGCAGTTGCTTGGAGAGCCAATACTCACCCGGAGGCTGCTTTCTTCTTGGATTCCATAGAAGCGGTTCATTCCATCGCTGCTCCGTAGCCGCGCCTGCATTTCAGAAAAAGAAAAGAACAGCAGGTTAGTCACGCATGGAAAAGAAACCATTTAAAGACATTCAGCGCCACACACTCATCCTATACTCACCCGCTAGAAATCTGCTCAGCGTCGTAGGAAGAGGCAAATCTTCTTCAGAAAACCGCCCAAGGCCGCACCTGAAAGAAATTAAGAACAATAGTGAGAACTTGGGCAACAAGGACATTAAGCAAACTATACCAAGCATCCCGTGGCATAGCGAATTACCTGCTGAGCCAAGTTATTCAAGATTCTGCTACAGCCCCGCAGGATCAGTGAAGTAACTCGATCCAGGAAGAGGCTGAACATACCACGCCCCTGCGAGAGATTGCAGGACAGAGAGCCCACCATTAAAAAACCTAAGGCAAAAGCTTCCTAGAAAGTGATAGTGAGGGAGAAGACACGTTCAAGCATCATCACTCAACCTCGTGCTACGCGCGTGCAGACGTCCTTCGTGCAGCTTCGTGCGACGCCCCCGTGGAGACCAGGTGAGCGTGACACAAACACTTTTTCAGCATCTGAGGCAACAGCTGCGTAGGGATCATTTGAGGGTGCTGCAACATTCAAAGAATAAAGAAAGATCGTAATATTAGATGCAGAGAGTCTTCCTTTAACATAACCTACTTGTTCTAGTTTAATTAATTTAGGCACAAAGGAAATAAGTCTATTTGCTAAGATCTTTGCAGTCAGTATTAATTAGGGAGATTGGCCTGTAGCTTTGTGGTAGCTTGGGATCTTTATTAGGTTTGGGGAATGCCAGAAGCATGGTTTCTGTGAAGGAGCCTTCAGATTTTGAGTTTGAGATAAAGTGAGAGAAACTTTTGAAAAGTCTGTGGGTAAGTATTGATTCAAAATGAGCATAAAGGTCAATGATTAAGCCATTGGGTCTTGGCAGGCACCTTGCCTTTCTTAAACCCCTGTATTGCCTTGATGAATTGATTTTGTGTTATGGGTAAGTTAAGAGAATCAACATTAATAGTCATATAATTTGAGAGTATAATATTCTGTAAGAAGGCAGAAATGTTGGGATTTTTGGAAATGGACTCAGAGGAATATAATTGATGATAGAATATACTAAATACATTGATGATCTCTTTACCTACACATTTTCTAGTACCATGAGAGTCTTTTATTGCTGTGATGATTCTGCTTATTTCTTTCTAAATTTTGAGGTAGGATCTAGGAATGTACTAGTTTTATTGGAAAATGTATACATTTCTTATTTGTATTTTAGCAGGTTAGCACATGAGTATTCAGAGGTAAGTGTGTTGTATTTAATTCTTAGCTGTAAAATATTGAATTGTGTTTCTTTATAAGGTTTAGAGACCTATTGTTTTTCAAGAACTTTTTATTTTTTTCTAATTTCTTCAGATTTGTGTTTCAAAGCTTTCTTTTTTCTTGCCACAAAGGAGATTATTTCACCTCGAAGTGCTGCTGTAAAGCAATTCCAATTTTTATGTATAGAAGTGTCTATTGCTTTAATAATCTGGAAATAATTATTGTGGGCATTTGTCATCAAGGGAGCACATTTTCCGTCTTTTAATAGGGTTGAATTAAATTTCCATTGATTTGATTTAGAGATAGGATGGGTGTCACTAATTTTAATATCAACAGGGGCGTGATCAGATAGGGATATGCAATCTTTGGTGGAATTGATTAGGCTGACAGCTAAGGAGTTGGCCATAAAGATGTAGTCAATTCTGGAAAAAGAATGAAAAGTATACTCCATGTCCGACGGGTGTTGCAGATGGCAAGCATCAGCAAGGCCTAATTCAGAGATAAACCTTAGGAATAAGCCATAGGAATTGGTTGTGAGATTTTGAATTTTTGTTTGCAGATTTAGACTTTCTGTCCAGAAATGGATCCACTATTTCATTATAGTCCCCATATAAAATAAGATTGTTTACATTTTAGTGTACCAAATGTTCCTTAAATTGTCTCCAGAAATCAGGATCTGATGCTTGAGGGCGATATACATTCAAAATTGAGTAGTAGGTAGAGAGAAAGAGAAGATTCATTAGAACCCATCTACCCGAGTAATCGGTCTCTGAGCTAACAATCTTGCAATTAAAGTTTTTATTCATCAGAATAATAAATTAATTTCTCTTACCCTGTGCCTCACTTGCAAAGACCTTACCCATTCACAGTTTCTTAAGCTTGGCAGCTTCTAATGTTTAGAGGTGTGTTTCTTGAATGCATGCAATGGAACGCTTATTTCTATTGAAATATGTCAGTACCTTTTGTCTTTTGATGGGATTGTGAAGACCTTTAATGTTCCCGGATGATACGTTTATAGACATAGGATCCCTGGAGAAGTACAATATATGCTTAGAATATAAAATTATTTTAGTAGCGAGATAATATTAATATAAGGTCTTCCAAACAGTTGTTATGAGATTACCAGCAATTACAGATAGTGCGATACCCTTAGGGGAAAAACACCATGAAAAGGAGATACATAAGGAAAAGGGGATGACAAACAAGAACAGGAAGATGAGTGAAGGTAGATCATAGCTCTTGGTAAGGCAAACCAAAATGGCTAACTGGAAACAGCCAAAACATCTCATGTCGTATGCAGAGAACAGTACTGAAGGTGGGGAGCCCAGTGAGACCAGGCCATATATGGCAGCACACTAATATAGTTAAGCTTAGAAAAGTCTAAATATTTAGAAGATTTACAATACATTATTTAGAGACGGACAAGCAGTATCCATGTCATCCAGCCTTTGAGATTGAATAAATTGTCTTAGTTCCCCAGGATTATCTAAAGTGGTGGGATGACCGTTAAAGGTGACTTTTAAGGATGCAGGATGAACCATTGCATATCCGGCATTAAGGTGTTTCAATCCTGGCCTTGGTGTTAGTAGCTCTTTTCTTCTTGCAGCAGTAGAATTTGCAACATATTATTATTTCCATTCTACCTGACATTTTTATTTATTTATTTATATAGCGCACAAATCCCAGAGGAATCAAGGCACTTTAACTTAAGAATATGGTTACAGTAAGTGCTGGAAACAGACGAGTTACAATCATCACAGAGTAGGCATACATTGGGCCTGGATAGTGTAAGAAAATACATACTTAGGAGAGCTCATCTCTTGTTGCGAGGAACTACATCAGAGTACATATGATGGACATAATAGGTATATATAGAATGCATACTTAGGAAAGCTTGCCTATAGTTGCGGGGAGCTACATGAGAGTATATAAGAAGTACATAGTAGGTACATAGAATACATACTTCGGAAGCTTGCCTCTTGTTGCGGGGAACTACATCAAAGTACATATGAAGGACATAGTAAGTATATAGAATACATACTTGGAAAAGCCCACCTCTTGTTGCAGGGAGCTACATCAGAGTACATAAGAGGGAGATAGTAGGTATATGGAATGCATACTTAGGAAGCTCGCCTTTTGTTTGGGGAACTACATCAAAGTACATATGAGGGAAATAGTAGGTATATAGAATACATACTTGGGAAGCTCACCTCTTGGTGTGGGGAGCTAAATCAGAGTACATAAGAGCGACATAGTCGGTACATAGAATACATGATTAGGAAGCACGCCCCTTGTTGCAGGGAGGTACATCAGAGTACATATAGGGGACATAGCAGGTATGTTGAATGCATACTTGGGAAGCTCGCCACTTGTTTCAGGGAGTTGGGACAGGTATGCATGCAGGACATAACGTTAATGGCGGTAAAGTACATACATAGGAAGTCGCAATCTAGGATTAGAAGGCCACATCAGGCATGCAAACGAACAAAGAATTTGTAAGAGAAAAACAATATGGCAGGGTCTTCCCATAAATATAGGCTATGGCGGTCAATAGAGCAGTATGAAAGTAGAGATTACATGTAAAAAGCAGCAGTATACTATTATTTGAATACAATATAGCACAGAAAACATGTGGTTTTGATTATTGTAGAGGCAAATATGGTATGCTAATTCTGCAGTAGGCATGCAGGCTTTAGCAATGATACAAACGGCAGGCATTACAATGTGATAGTTGCAGCATTG
Organism: Ambystoma mexicanum; assembly: GCF_040938575.1. Lineage (NCBI taxonomy): Eukaryota > Metazoa > Chordata > Amphibia > Caudata > Ambystomatidae > Ambystoma > Ambystoma mexicanum. Next base: position 812,439,778 of record NC_090932.1, read on the forward strand.
GTAGTAAATAGAGCTCTTGACAAGGGATGCAAAGTTAATTGAAGGAATGGTGCACGTCAGATAACCCAGTGTGGAAAGGAGCGGCCGGTGGACCTGCATCCATTGGTAACAGCAATATGGTTGCATTGCGAATTGAGAGGCTGTATTCGGCATTCTTAACAATGCACCTCAGACCAACCATAGTAAACAGGGCATTGTCAAAAAGAGCGATGTGAGTTACAAGTTGGAGCAGCGGCCAATGTTTGTAGAATGTGTGAGCATTGTTCAGTGCTTCGGTGGTTTCGGTAATATTCCAAACGGGAACGGGGAAGGACACAGAATAGCAGGCAGCTTTGGAGACGCATACCAAGGCAGGCAAAGTGTGATTTTCCCTCGAGAGGGAGCGTAAGGAGTATAGAATTAAAGGTCTCACAAGAGAGTAGTGTGGACAGCAAGCAGGCTTTATCAGGGTGTAATGCACATAGTAGCGAAGGGGCCTGATAGTGCGCACCTCTTACCTGAGAAGACAGTAGGGGCATCCCAGGGTGCACACAGGTACCTGAAGCTGGGTGATCTCACATCGCGCAAGTGAAGGCAATTCCCAGGCAAGGACAGGGAAAAGACAGGGGGCCTTAAACACAGGCCTTTAATGCCAGGCCCGTCATCGCCTCACATCATCTTGACCTTTTTCATTATGAGCTGCACATGTTTAAAATCCAGGACAGAAACATTAAGAGTACTTGAGGCATTTGTAGGGTTAGTTTGAGGTCATAACGGGCTAATTCCGTGAGCTCTTTGAAGGTTAAGTTGCACTGAAGAAAGAAGGTCAAAAAGTCTAGATAGCATATTGGTAAGAATAATAATGGTATCCTTTCCTTCAGTTCCTTCTGGAAGGCCCACAATGCAAATATTGTTTGTTCTGTTTCTGTTTTTCAGGTTTTCTGAGTGCTTTTAAAATGCTTTGACCAAGTTTTCTAGGTTAACAACTCTGTTCATGACATCTTCTGCATTGCTCACTCCGTGCTCCATTTCACAGATCCTGGTGTGAAAAGCAGACATTTATCGTCCAGATATTGTAGCTTATTATTAGTTGCACCATAAATGGTTTTAAAGCTCTATTTTCAGTCAAAATGGCTAGTATGGCTGGATCCGTACCGTCTTGACCGGGGGTGGGTGTATCAATTTTCAGCCTTTTTAGCGTAGTGGCAGAAGATGAGGTAGTATCTTTAACCATATTTTTCTTAGTCGTTGCCATATTTCTATAAAATAGGTATTTTGTAGATGATAGACCAGACATGTATAGTGTGGACTTCTGTCACCCTCTTAAAATTATAGAGCTTTTATTTAATAATAAGCGATTCAATTTAGAGCAACCAAATATTGCTCAAATGAAGAAAAGGACGATTTTTATGTAATTATAATGCAGTGAGTTCACAAGGTACCGAACAGGATAACAGTTATTTAGCACATACAGCACTTTTGGGAGTCGCAAAATACCTGAAACACTAATAAGTGCAGATTTGGTGCTGTCGGAAAGGGGCTTATTAGTTAGCATGCACATGTAGTTTTAGTGTGAGTTTTAGTGTGGGCTTTAAACAGAAATTCAGAAGTGCAGAAATACAAATATATGCAATGCATATGTTACCAATGCAACCAGCGCGCATGATGAAAAGTGTACAGAGTTCAGAAATTCAGAGCATGCTTTAAAATTGTTTCATTTCAGGATGATATTCCATTTGACTGAATTTGCACAAAAGTAATTCTAATATAAATAAACATATTAACTCAATCCAATCCCAGTTAACAAACTGAATCCCATGTTGTTAACATTCAGTGCAAATTAGTCTATATAGAAATAACCTGAATCTAAGTTTTCAATGCATTTGGCTCTGTTCAATGAGGAGGTTTTTAAACGTGCAGAATGAGCTTGTGTAACATGCTGAAATATGGAAAGATCCAGGCTGCTAAAGAAGGACATTGCGTGCGCGGGAAATGCATGAGTGTCTTCTTGCTCTCCAACAATAATATTACGTGGGTCTCAGTGGTATTATCTGATCAAGGGGAAGGATTTCTTTTGACTGACAGGGAGAACCTATTAAAAGACCTCTGAATGGGCGTAGGCCAGGCAGACCTCTTTGAATGCTGGGCTGAGGCGAGCTGACAGGCAGACATCCTGAGACACTGTGGTGAGAGGGACGGTGATTTGCAGGACAGAGTCCAGGGCTGGAAGGATTCTTGGGGTCATGGCAGTCCTTATCTGTGTGCGAACAGACTAAGGCAGATTCTCCACTTCCAACTGAGCCAGGAATATCACCAGCCTCTAGGTGATATAGGTAAAAAGTGAGAGGGTTGGAGTGCCTGTTGTGCAGTTAGACAGGAAAATACGTCATTTTATGTGTAGCACTGTCAATATTAAAAATGCATGCGATTTATAATTTACATGAATGCTTCTGCGGTTTTGTTCTTTTGTTTCTCAAAGCCTAATTCTTGCTGAGTGCTTCGTTTCCAAGGTCGGATCGGTAAGAACGGTAACAGCTCATTCTATTATTAAAATGTGCCCTTGCGCCTTGTAAAACATTTGCGCTGAAAAATCTGTCCCATGTACAATTGTTCCCATGTGTATGTGGTAAATTCATCTATTACGATAAAACAAAGTAACTTAACATCTTTCGGTGTTTGGTTTATTTTTGTGGCAGTTGATCATTTTATTTGATCTGCACGCACAGACAAGTGCAAAATAATAAATGTTTTCAAGTGAGATAACTGCTGTGAACTATCTAGTTAGAGAGCAAATAAATGCATGGTGTTACAATTAGTTGTTTATGATTTGCAACTCAGCCACCAGGGCATGCAGCAGTATTGTAAATAAAATGCTGTGAGGTGTGAAAATAGTAGTTACCCTCCTGAGTGTATCAAATCCAGTAATTTGTGCAATGAAGTGTCCTGATAAAAAGAACAGTGTTAGGTTATATTCTGAAGTTAGTCTCACATATGTAAAAAGAAATGCCCCAACAAATTACCACAAGAGATACTACCACCATAGAATACCACAAAATTAGGTGTAACCCCAGAATATATCCCACAGTGCTGTTTTCACTTCATTCAACTGCTTTGATCCATGTTGCGAGGAAAAAGCGCTTCTGCCAGTAGGCAGCATGTACGTCCCATGTTGCCCCGAACAGCTGACTGAATTTTCCGTTTCATCTCAGTTTGCTGCTTCATGGTCTCTCACGAAGCTCCTCTTCACTGTGTATTACAGCCTACCAGACCAGCAATCTCGCCACACTTGGGCTCACCTTGTTCGATGTGGGACACAAACGAGTAAAAGGTGAGAAGGAATTAACTCTTGAAAAATCCTCTTATTATTTTAACTCAACACGAGGATCCGAGCCAAGGAGCTAACCTGCCATTCTGCTCGGCGCCAAGTGACACCCCCCGCCTAACCTTGGTTCTATGCGAAAATGTAGTCATTCAAGACATGACATTCAAATGTTGCTAGTAAATAGGTTGCCAAAAAAAGCTTTTTTAAAATATATGTAAAAGGTTTTAACCCTAACATTTACTTGAACCTCTACTAAAACTGCCACAATTGCCCTAACTCTATTCCTAACCCTAATTACAACCTTTATTCTAATCTCAGCCCTTACCTGATACTAACCCCTCAGCGAATTAATAAATAATATGTGCATGTGACTCAATCCAAAACACCAAAAAATAGAAAGTGAAAAAACTGCATCATCTATCCATAAATTCCATAGCCCTTAATCTAATCCAAATGTTTACCTTACCCCCAACCACAACTCTAACACCCTAATGTTAACTCTATCCTAACCCCCAGTTGTATCCTTTCCACTATTATATGCCAACGTCACCAGTTCTCTCCAACCCCTAAATCCTTGTCTTTAATGCTTTTGCAAACCCTTACTACATTATCCCTAGCCTTACCATTAACCCTACCCTAACACTTACTTTGAGTTTTAATCTACACTAACCACTAACCAAACCCCGGCATCACCAGACGTCCCACAACCATGCTAACCCTAACCTTTTGCCCAATTCTAACACACATGTTTATTCTAACCCTAATCACTATCATAACCCCAAACCAGGCAATCACAAGCCCACTAAATCTTCCTTAACTCTAAGACTTACCTTAGCAGCACTGCATATTTGCCTACTTGTCAGCTGCTTTTTTGACTACTTTATGTTTGGTGATGTTTTCATGGCAGAGGTATTTTTACCACGATTATTTCACTGTCTGCATTTTTGATGGCAACATTTTCAATGGATACCATTTCATCCGCACCATTGCAGTCACAGGTACTATGGAATCAGCTCCTATGCCAATGGGGCCAAATATCATTTGATCTCCAATCCAGTAATGCTATTCAACACTTCTGTTACTACACTGCTTATAGGGGCTCGCTAGTGATGTAGGTGTTTTACCAAACAACCCTCCTAAAAGCCAAATGACAATATATCAACTGCTCTGGAGGTGATCTTAACATTTTAGCTGGTAGCCAATGCTGCCACACGCAATGAAATCCCAACTAATAGCTCAGGGCTCACTAGCACAAGATGAGGTGCTCCTGTGTATGGGTCTCAGCCCTTTTCTTTATTTCCAACAATGTGGTGCACAAAACCATTTGTCATTGCACTTGCAACTGTATTTATATATATGTTGCCTGATGCGTGCATACCAGTATTAAACAAAGCTGGATAAGCTATCTCTTTGTATGGGCATACACCAAATATGCATATTCAACAACAGGTTACTCCTGTAACAGCTGTGGAGCAGGTGTAAGTGGATGTAGGTCACCTGGCCTAAGCCCCGCCCACCTGGTGCCTTCCTGGTTGCTGCTCTTTTCCCTACTTAAGGAGTCCTCCAGCCTCTTTTCCTTTGTAGCTGGGGAGCAGGTGTAAGTGGATGTAGGTTAACTGGCATAAACCCCGCCCACCTGGTGCCTTCCTGGTTGGCACTCTTTTTCACCATTTAGCAAGCCCCGCCCACCTGGTGCCTTCCTGCGTACCGCTTAAGGAGCCCTCCAGCCTCTTTTCCTTTGCAGCTGGGGAGCAGTTGTAAGTGGATGTAGGTCACCTGGCCTAAGCCCTTCCCACCTGGTGCCCTCCTGGTTGCCGCCCTTTCTCACCACTTAGCAAGCACCACACACCTGGTGCCTTCCTGGTTGCTGCTCTTTCTCACCACTTAGCAAGCACCACACACCTGGTGCGTTCCTGGTAGCTGCTCTTTTCCCTACTTAAGGAGTCCTCCAGCCTCTTTTCCTTTGTAGCTGGGGAGCAGGTGTAAGTGGATGTAGGTTAACTGGCATAAGCCCCGCCCACCTGGTGCCTTCCTGGTTGGCACTCTTTTTCACCATTTAGCAAGCCCCGCCCACCTGGTGCCTTCCTGCGTTCCGCTCTTTTCCCTACTTAAGGAGCCCTCCAGCCTCTTTTTCCTTTGCAGCTGGGGAGCAGGTGTAAGTCGATCTAGGTCACCTGGTCTAAGCCCCACCCACCTGGTGCCTTCCTGGTTCGCACTCTTTTTCACCATTTAGCAAGCCCTGCCAAATGGTGCCTTCCTGCTTGCCGCTCTTTACCCTAGGTAAGGAGCCGTCCAGCCTCCTTTCCTTTGCAGCTGGGTAGCAGGTGTAAGTGGATCTAGGTCACCTGGCCTAAGACCTGCGCACCTGGTACCTTCCTGGTTGCCGTTATTTTTCACCACTTAGCAAGCCCCGCCCACCTGGTGCATTCCTGCTTGCCGCTCTTTTCCCTACTTAAGAAGCCCTCCAGCCTCTTTTCCTTTGCAACTGGGGAGCAGGTGTAAGTGGATATAGGTCACCTGGCCTAAGTCACGCCCACCTGGTACCTTCCTGGTTGCCGCTCTTTTTCACCACTTAGCAAGCCACACCCACCTGGTGCCTTCCTGCTTGCCGCTCTTTTCCCTATTTAAGGAGCCCTCCAGCCTTTTTTCCTTTGCAGCTTGGGAGCAGGTGTAAGTGGATTTAGGTCACCTGGCCTAAACCCCGCCCACCTTGTGCTTTCCTGGTTGCCGATCTTTTTCAACATTTAGCAAGCACCGCACACCCAGTGCCTTCCTGCTTGCTGCTCTTTTCCCAACTTAAGGAGCCCTCCAGCCTCTTTTCCTTTGCAGCTGGGGAGCCGGTGTAAGTGGATCTAGGTCACCTGGCCTAAGCCCCGACCACCTGGTGCCTTCCTGCTTGCTGATCTTTTCCCTACTTAAGGAGCCCTCCAGCCTCTTTTCCTTTGCAGCTGGGGAGCAGGTGTAAGTGGATCTAGATCACCTGGCCTAAGCCCCACCCACCTGGTGCCTTCCTGGCTGCCGCAATGTTTGACAACTTAGGAAGCCCCGCCCACCTGGTGCCTTCCTGCTTGCCGCTCTTTTCCCTACTTAAGGAGCCCTCCAGCCTCTTTTCCTTTGCAGCTGGGGAGCAGGTGTAAGTGGATCTAGGTCACCTGGCCTAAGCCCCACCCACCTGGAGCCTTCCTGGTTGCCGCTCTTTTTTTACCCACTTAGCAAGCCCCGCCCACCTGGTGCCTTCCTGCATACCGCTTAAGGAGCCCTCCAGCCTCTTTTCCTTTGCAGCTGGGGAGCAGTTGTAAGTGGATGTAGGTCACCTGGCCTAAGCCCTGCCCACCTGGTGCCTTCCTGTTTGCCGCTCTTTCTCACCACTTAGCAAGCACCACACACCTGGTGCCTTCCTGGTTGCCGCTCTTTCTCACCACTTAGCAAGCACCACGCACCTGGTGCCTTCCTGGTAGCTGCTCTTTTCCCTACTTAAGGAGTCCTCCAGCCTCTTTTCCTTTGTAGCTGGGGAGCAGGTGTAAGTGGATGTAGGTTAACTGGCATAAGCCCCGCCCACCTGGTGCCTTCCTGGTTGGCACTCTTTTTCACCATTTAGCAAGCCCCGCCCACCTGGTGCCTTCCTGCGTTCCGCTCTTTTCCCTACTTAAGGAGCCCTCCAGCCTCTTTTTCCTTTGCAGCTGGGGAGCAGGTGTAAGTGGATCTAGATCACCTGGCCTAAGCCTGACCCACCTGGTGCCTTCCTGGTTGGCACTCTTTTTCACCATTTAGCAAGCCCCGCCAAATGGTGCCTTCCTGCATTCCACTCTTTTCCCTACTTAAGGAGCCCTCCAGCCTCTTTTTCTTTGCAGCTGGGTAGCAGTTGTAAGTGGATGTAGGTCACCTGGCCTAAGCCCTGCCCACCTGGTGCCTTCCTGCTTGCCACTCTTTTCCCTACTTAAGAAGCCCTCCAGCCTCTTTTCCTTTGCAGCTGGGGAGCAGGTGTAAGTGGATCTAGGTCACCTGGCCTATGCCCCACCCACCTGGAGCCTTCCTGGTTGCCGCTCTTTTTTACCGACTTAGCAAGCCCCGCCCACCTGGTGCCTTCCTGCGTACCGCTTAAGGAGCCCTCCAGCCTCTTTTCCTTTGCAGCTGGTGAGCAGTTGTAAGTGGATGTAGGTCACCTGGCCTAAGCCATGCCCACCTGGTGCCTTCCTGTTTGCCGCTCTTTCTCACCACTTAGCAAGCACCACACACCTGGTGCCTTCCTGGTTGCCGCTCTTTCTCACCACTTAGCAAGCACCACACACCTGGTGCCTTCCTGGTAGCTGCTCTTTTCCCTACTTAAGGAGTCCTCCAGCCTCTTTTCCTTGGTAGCTGGGGAGCAGGTGTAAGTGGATGTAGGTTAACTGGCATAAACCCCGCCCACCTGGTGCCTTCCTGGTTGGCACTCTTTTTCACCATTTAGCAAGCCCCGCCCACCTGGTGCCTTCCTGCGTTCCGCTCTTTTCCCTACTTAAGGAGCCCTCCAGCCTCTTTTTCCTTTGCAGCTGGGGAGCAGGTGTAAGTCGATCTAGGTCACCTGGTCTAAGCCCCACCCACCTGGTGCCTTCCTGGTTGGCACTCTTTTTCACCATTTAGCAAGCCCTGCCAAATGGTGCCTTCCTGCTTGCCGCTCTTTTCCCTAGGTAAGGAGCCCTCCAGCCTCCTTTCCTTTGCAGCTGGGTAGCAGGTGTAAGTGGATCTAGGTCACCTGGCCTAAGACCCGCGCACCTGGTGCCTTCCTGGTTGCCGCTCTTTTTCACCACTTAGCAAGCCCCGCCCACCTGGTGCCTTCCTGCTTGCCGCTCTTTTCCCTACTTAAGAAGCCCTCCAGCCTCTTTTCCTTTGCAACTGTGGAGCAGGTGTAAGTGGATATAGGTCACCTGGCCTAAGTCACGCCCACCTGGTACCTTCCTGGTTGCCGCTCTTTTTCACCACTTAGCAAGCCGCGCCCACCTGGTGCCTTCCTGCTTGCCGCTCTTTTCCCTATTTAAGGAGCCCTCCAGCCTTTTTTCCTTTGCAGCTTGGGAGCAGGTGTAAGTGATTTAGGTCACCTGGCCTAAACCCCGCCCACCTTGTGCTTTCCTGGTTGCCGATCTTTTTCACCATTTAGCAAGCACCGCACACCCAGTGCCTTCCTGCTTGCTGCTCTTTTCCCTACTTAAGGAGCCCTCCAGCCTCTTTTCCTTTGCAGCTGGGGAGCAGGTGTAAGTGGATCTAGGTCACCTGGCCTAAGCCCCGACCACCTGGTGCCTTCCTGCTTGCTGATCTTTTCCCTACTTAAGGAGCCCACCAGCCTCTTTTCCTTTGCAGCTGGGGAGCAGGTGTAAGTGGATCTAGATCACCTGGCCTAAGCCCCACCCACCTGGTGCCTTCCTGGATGCCGCAATGTTTCACAACTTAGGAAGCCCCGCCCACCTGGTGCCTTCCTGCTTGCCGCTCTTTTCCCTACTTAAGGAGCCCTCCAGCCTCTTTTCCTTTGCAGCTGGGGAGCAGGTGTAAGTGGATCTAGGTCACCTGGCCTAAGCCCCACCCACCTGGAGCCTTCCTGGTTGCCGCTCTTTTTTACCCACTTAGCAAGCCCCACCCACCTGGTGCCTTCCTGCGTACCGCTTAAGGAGCCCTCCAGCCTCTTTTCCTTTGCAGCTGGGGAGCAGTTGTAAGTGGATGTAGGTCACCTGGCCTAAGCCCTGCCCACCTGGTGCCTTCCTGTTTGCCGCTCTTTCTCACCACTTAGCAAGCACCACACACCTGGTGCCTTCCTGGTTGCCGCTCTTTCTCACCACTTAGCAAGCACCACACACCTGGTGCCTTCCTGGTAGCTGCTCTTTTCCCTACTTAAGGAGTCCTCCAGCCTCTTTTCCTTTGTAGCTGGGGAGCAGGTGTAAGTGGATGTAGGTTAACTGGCATAAGCCCCGCCCACCTGGTGCCTTCCTGGTTGGCACTCTTTTTCACCATTTAGCAAGCCCCGCCCACCTGGTGCCTTCCTGCGTTCCGCTCTTTTCCCTACTTAAGGAGCCCTCCAGCCTCTTTTTCCTTTGCAGCTGGGGAGCAGGTGTAAGTGGATCTAGGTCACCTGGCCTAAGCCTGACCCACCTGGTGCCTTCCTGGTTGGCACTCTTTTTCACCATTTAGCAAGCCCCGCCAAATGGTGCCTTCCTGCATTCCACTCTTTTCCCTACTTAAGGAGCCCTCCAGCCTCTTTTTCTTTGCAGCTGGGTAGCAGTTGTAAGTGGATGTAGGTCACCTGGCCTAAGCCCTGCCCACCTGGTGCCTTCCTGCTTGCCGCTCTTTTCCCTACTTAAGAAGCCCTCCAGCCTCTTTTCCTTTGCAACTGGGGAGCAGGTATAAGTGGATCTAGGTCACCTGGCCTAAGTCACGCCCACCTGGTACCTTCCTGCTTGCCGCTCTTTTTCCTATTTAAGGAGCCCTCCAGCCTCTTTTCCTTTGAAGCTTGGGAGCAGGTGTAAGTGGATCTAGGTCACCTGGCCTAAGCCCCGCCCACCTTGTGCTTTCCTGGTTGCCGATCTTTTTCACCATTTAGCAAGCACCGCACACCCAGTGCCTTCCTGCTTGCTGCTCTTTTCCCTACTTAAGGAGCCCTCCAGCCTCTTTTCCTTTGCAGCTGGGGAGCAGGTGTAAGTGGATCTAGGTCACCTGGTCTAAGCCCCGACCACCTGGTGCCTTCCTGCTTGCTGCTCTTTTCCCTACTTAAGGAGCCCTCCAGCCTCTTTTCCTTTGCAGCTGGGGAGCAGGTGTAAGTGGATCTAGATCACCTGGCCTAAGCCCCACCCACCTGGTGCCTTCTTGGCTGCCGCAATGTTTCACAACTTAGGAAGCCACACCCACCTGGTGCCTTCCTGCTTGCTGCTCTTTTCCCTACTTAAGGAGCCCTCCAGCCTCTTTTCCTTTGCAGCTGGGGAGCAGGTGTAAGTGGATCTAGGTCACCTGGCCTAAGCCCCACCCACCTGGAGCCTTCCTGGTTGCTGCTCTTTTTTACCCACTTAGCAAGCCCCACCCACCTGGTGCCTTCCTGCTTGCCGCTCTTTTCCCTACTTAAGGAGCCCTCCAGCCTCTCTTCCTTTGCAGCTGGGGAGCAGGTGTAAGTGGATCTAGGTCACCTGGCCTAAGCACCACCCACCATTTTAGCCCTGTCCCATACTTCCTGCTCTTACCTCTTAGATCAAGGGTGTCTCTTGCCCGGGCATCCAAAGTGAAGGGCAGTCAAAGAAAAGGGCAATTCCGGTTTGGACCTGTTTGGACCAGGAGGATCCAGGGTCTGACACCCCGCTAAGACAGCAGGTAAGCATGCACCAACATGTGTTTACACCCTCTGTCCCCACAGGCCATCCCCACCCTCTATGGTCCCCCCCGTGTTGTTCCCTTGTGCCCCCCCTTCCCGCACACAGTTGTCTGTCCTGATATATTCTGGTTTCACCATCACCGTCTTGTGGCCAATGATGGATTTTACTTTTATGGACTTCATTGATTCACAGTGCGTCACCCATTCTCAACTCTCATGCTGGGCTTCCTTTGCATCTTGTACTCATGGTGGCCCTGAATCATGTTGGTCCCATCTTCATCTTCTATTCTGGTTTGCAACATTATGTGTTACTACAGACATCTGCAAATGTATTCACTCTCCCCTCTTGCTGCTCCACTCTTTTTGACTGCTTACTCTCTATTCTCTCCTCCCCTCTCTCTTTTCCTATCACCTCCTCTCCTCCCCATACTTTCTTCTATGCACTTACTCAATCAGAATTGCCCCTGCACCTAGTATGATAGCAACCTCGTCTGTCGCTCCTCCATCCCCTTACTGTACCCCCCCTACTCTGTACAGCACTATCTGAAACGTTGTCAGGCCTAGTACGATAGTTGCTTGTTTTGTTCCCCCCTCCCTTTCTGCACCCCTCTCCCTCACCTTTTGTTTTTCTCCGGCTCTACCAGAAATGTCATCAGGCCTATTACGGTAGTCGCCTGTCTGTTTCCATTTCCTTCCCACTCTCCCCCTCCCTTCCTTATCTATGTCTTAGCTCTAGCACTATCTTAAATGTCGTCAGGCCAAGTACGATAGTTAATTTCGCATCCTTACTGTTCATGGCCTGTAAGAATGTCGTTGCATTTTCCCTTGTTCCCTCCCTTGGCTTCAAGCGCTTTGAAACGCATTGTGTATAGGCGCTATATAAATAAACTGTCATATATTATATCTATCTCACCATCTACAATGCCACAACCTGGACGGCTGCAGCAGCTCTTTATGAAACGAGGAAAATCACTTTTTCCCCTGCAATTATACAGGGGTATAACCTACCCAATAATGTGACTTTTATGTAGACCATATATGACCTATAAAGGTTCAGTTGCTGTTGAATATGCTTATATTGGTCCAAAATTATATTAAAAGGCCCCTTAAAGGATGATGATCAATAACAGGATTTGGAAAATCGCATTTTGCTGCCTGCCATGCTTTCTCCTTGGCATGAAAAGGCACATGTATTGCACTGCGTGGGTTCAACTCAGAGCTAATTAATTCCACCCATTCTTTAAAGACTGAATTCAGGAAACCAAGTAGGGTTTCTTGTAAATTACTTAGTAATGCAAAATGTGTTCACTGCGCGTAGCAATTACTTCAAGATTTTCTTTAGCCAGTTATTTTAAAAACAACGTCCAATATTCCTTTATGCATTGTACAATTGCCTATGCCTGCACGAAATGTCTCTAATCAAGATAATGCATCCCATCTGTGAATATGTTTAAATCGTAAGTGTTAAGAATTTAGGCGGCACTCCAGTGAATGCCTTTTGATGAATACGTCGTATTGAAGTTGCCGCAATTACGTATGTTTTTATTGCTAGTTATTTTGCAGAACTCCTTTCTGCTGTTATACTTTGTAATTGAAATTGAAATCGCACTCGTACCATGCGTCATGTAAACATTACAGCTAATAAAGAGCTGCAAAAGAAAAACATAGGGCCCAATTCATGGAATATTTGCTCGGTTCAAAGTGAATTTGCACTGCTAAAAAGTGAGTTTGTCGACACAAACCTTGATTCATGGAACCGTGCAAACTGTATTGTTGCAGTGCAAAGTCCAGGCAAAGTCAGCGCAGTCATTTCTGCAGTACAAACGGACTTTTTGACATATATTCATACGATTGTAGGAAAATGAAGTTTGCAAGTACCTAAGCCCCCAGCTCATAAGGTCAAAGACAGAGCAAATGAAATCATAAACAAGCCATGAGAAAGGAAGTGTTGGAAGAGAAGCAGTAATGCAACATTGAACTGCCGATGAACAGGTCAAAACGGTAGGAATGGTAAGAAGGTGCTAACCGATCACATCTTTGGGAAGAGCACTGTTATAATTTTGCTGTCACACTGTCACATTTCACACATCTCACACAGGTTCCTATCTAGTCAATCACTCCAGGACTACTCCTCTTGGAACAGCCAATCATCTATTAAGCCAAGAGGTTACAAATTACAAAGTTTAGCATCCAATCAGCATCATGCAATCGAAGATGATCTCAGGTTCAATAAATGAATAAAATGATACATTAGTCTGGTCATGAGGGTCGAATGAGCCAATAGAGTTAGGTATTATATAGATACACCTATGGTGCAAATGACAATGCCCAATCAGGGTATGGGAATGTGTGAATAACCTTTAACATTTGTAGTCATTTTACCTCTGATATTTGCTATAAATCCAGCCATTTTCTTTTACCATGTTGAATGCCATTTTTGATTATTCCCGTCCTGGGCTGTGTTGTAATACATTTCTTTTTCTCATATCTTGTACCTTATTTGGTGGCCCACACAAGAAATCCAAGTTTCTCCTGGACAGCTGTGGACTCCTCCGCTGCACTCCTGGCAAAGCGAGGCCCACATGCATGGAGCAAAAGACTATGCAGACCACAAAGAGGTAGCAAGCGCCAGAGGTACCCAGAGGCTTGCCTCATCACTTCAGACCCTACCCACTCCACTCAAGTGTAGGCCATGGTGGGGAGAGGCAGCCCCTCAAGACTTCGGAAGACCATAGTGAGCCAGTGCACCTGATCCGAGAACTACAACGGGCAAGTGAGTAAAATGCAGAAGTGGAGGGAGTGATGATGTGAGCCACGTGGTCTGTTTTGCTATGTTTTTTCTTTTTCCTTTTTAGTAGAAACTAACGAGGATCAGTGATGGCACGTTAGTTGTAAAACTTGGTAAGTGATGTGTACACATCCCTTAGTAAAGGAGTGAGGGCAGCACTGCTTTAGAAATAAAGTGGGAAGTCCTCACTAGCAAGGACTGTATTCTCCGTCCATGGTGAGGGACGAGTGGTGAAGAACATAAGAAATTGTGTAAATACGTGTTGAGTTTTTATTGCATTGCATAGCATGTATATAACAAAGGTATCAGGTGATCAGAGGCAAATCTTTGATGTACATTTGAATGAAGGGTAAGAACGGGGTGGAGATTACATTTGGGATGGTGTGTGATTTTGATGACATTGAGTTTGCATGAAGAAGCGCTCTGATTTTCTGTTTAAGTCTTGTGCATTTTGTTCAAAGGTGACTTAGCGGGGCACCCGATGTTATTGAGGTTATCGGTGTTGGCCTTTTTGGGAATACTAGATTCTGGCCAGTTGTGTTTGTGATTTTTCTTGTTTAAACAAAAATATGTACTCAAGTAGAACATATGTGCAAGGAGCTCCCAATGTATAGGGAAAAGATGATCAAGTATAACAATTAATGGGCAGTGGGAACTGTTTTACGGTTTGACCTACTGAGGGCACCCATGATAAAATTATAATTCATGATAAGTACTCTTAATTATTGTCCACATACAAGGTAAACAGTTGAAAAAGAGACATTGGGCCTCATTCCAAGTCCGGCGGTAATCAAGCCGGAAAAACTAGCAGGTTGCTGCCGTACTTGGAAAGAATTACCACCTCCATGATTGCCGGAATCACCAGGGCATTACAACCCCAGTGATCCGGTAATTCCGGAGACGGAATTCGGTAAATCCCCATTCCCATGGAGTCCTATAGGACTCCATGGGGATGGGTGCAATGGAAACACTGGTTCGGTCTATGACGGAGGCAGTGTTTCCATTTCCGTCTGCAAGCTGGTGGCGTTACTCCCGCCAAGACAAACCTGGCGGGAGTGACACCACCCGCCTGCAGAACTCGTAATCTGGCGGTCCGGAAACAACAGTGGTGGCGGGATTATGGCCACCGTTGTTTCTGGACCGGCAGGGTCATAATGAGGCCCATTGTATTTTAAGGTTATGTAAATTATGTATGGAAAATGAGGGCAATAACAAAGAAAAGAAATATACAGAAGGTCCAAGAGTCCTGTCCCTGCAAAACACCACAAACACAACACAGGTTTTGACGCCTGCACTGTTGGTACCCCAAGTAGCTTTAGAAAAAAGCACCCAGTCGGCACAGGCTCCAGCTCGTGCGCAGCCGACAGCCCGACTCATAACTGGACTCTATCCTTTAAGTCATGTCCTGCAGCAGGATATACTAACCCTGATATAAACCCTCTGCTTATACAGAGACAATTTTCATTCAAGGAATAGGAACACATACTGATCAGATTGATCCAGCAATAGTAAAGATAGAACAAAGCACGTTAGAAGTAGCGATCCACAAGATAGAAGAGGCATTGCAACGGGCAACAAGAAAGAGGGAGAGGAAATGATCTAAGGTATATATAGCCGAGACATGGCCAGCAGGAGAACAACTATTGAAATTGAAGAAGGCATTGATAAAAGATATAAAAATAAAAACTGAAGAACCAGAGCAACTGGATGTACAATACAAATCTGAGGTGATTGATGTTGAAGAAGAACAGGAAGAAAGTGTGGAGAATTGAGAAACCAAAGAGGATCAGGAAGAAAAGACTCCATGGAAGAGAAGATTAAGATCACGCCCTAGACCAATGGCAGTGGTTAGAGGGAAGAAGAAGGCTAGAACATATTGTAGCTTAAAAGGGGGAAGGAGTTGCCACTAATACAAAAGAGTGTTGACAGATCACAATACATACCATGGTTCCATATGGACACAAATAATGTAAAAAATACCCTACGCCCTCTCACAGCAGGTGTGGGCAAGTAAATCAATGCATTAGAAACACTTGTGTAAAGGCGCATTATAAATGCCATATATCATATCATATCATAATACATGCAGCAGGGGCCACTCTGACAAAGGAGATTTGAAAAGTGTATTCACCAACACAATAGGCGATTAAACAAACGCAGTATGTGAAAGAGCAAGGTAGCCAGGATTCTGGTGAAATAGAGATTCACACGATTTAGCTCCATTCAACAACTGTCGAGCCTGTGTGTGGGATGCATGGAGAAGGGCGTACCCAGATAGACATGATGCAGGTGCCATCATGGCATGCTCAATGAAACACAATGAGGAACCAGCTTTGTATATTCAGTCCATCCAATAGATGTGATGAGACACGTTTTATTAAGAAAGGATCTTTCGGCAGAAGTGCACGCAGAATTAGAAAGAATAGAAGGTATGGAAGTGAAGTGATGGGGCAAGGTAAAGACGCACATAGAACATTTTTATGAATGCAAGCATGAGAATGAAAGGGCAGAGGAAGAAAGGGCACATCGCGCAGAAGCGTAGCTAGTACAGAAGACCAAAATTGAGGTGTGCCGGTGTGGTGAGGCGCTGGGTTAGAACTAAATTTGAGAAGACAAACTAAAGTCAATGAGACCCTTACAAACCAAATAAGATTGGGTTGCTGCACGAAAGAGGGACCAGCAGTCACCTCATAAACTGCTAATAGATACAAACACTTGAAATTGTCACCTCTAAATGATTGCGCAGCCCTGAGCAAATGGTAAATGTCCTATTCAAATTGAGTGTTTAACTGGACAACAGATACGGTGAAACAAAGAGTCCAAAGCAAGTAGATTCTTCAGTCAAAATACGCTGTCGAAACAGATTTTATGAAATGATGCAAAAACAAGACTGCCGACACGTGTTTCGACCCAGAACAACGGGTCCTTTTCAAGGCAAGACGTATGTTATTCAAACCCATTTACCATTTGCTCAGGGCTGCGCAATCATTTAGAGGTTTCAAGTGTTAGTACAGAAGACATTGGCAAAGGTTAGTGAGGATGATGCAGTACTAACTAACCCCAAAGATACAGAACAGCAGTCAGGAACATCACAGATACCAAATACCAGAGAAAATAATCAACGAGACAGGGAAGGGGTGCCAGAGGAAAGAGGAAATTAGCAAAAAGGCAGAAGTGGGGTGTGAGGGATTATGACCACAATTTGGAGGGGCATGTTGGACATGCGGAAAGATGGGACACAAGGCTAAGCATTGTCGAAGCAAACTTCTCAAGTAATACCACTAAGGAGCACCCCCAACTCCATACTGTGCACAAGAGCCAACACAGGAATTTTATGTCCCAAACCAGGAAACAGCCCCAGGATCCATGTATGCCCTAGGATCTGGTGTGTTCTCTGAAAGACACAGGGGACCCCACACTCTGGGTAGGAGTATTAATATAATAGTGAATCACAGAAAGACATCCAGAGGATACAATTCAAAGGTTTGGTATCAAGGAATTTTATTAATGTATGAAACAAATCATGATTTAATCTGCACTTTTAACAACAATTTACATAGCAGGAAACAACTTTTTTAAGAACACATCTAAATAATAAAATTCATCCTATTTAATCTTCCAAGCATTCATCCACATGCATCCATCCAACAATCCACTCATATCAAGCACCAATGGGTGTACAATATAAAATCTATAAAAAGATTCATGACATATAATTCATCAGAAAAGTTTATAGAAAGAATGTTCAATCAATCTGTGAAGCCACAATGGATAGTATCAGTGGCCCAAAAAGTTGAGATGGGTCCCAGAAGTCTCCGACCACGACCTCATCCCAAGTTACACTCACTGCCCTAGGATCTGGTCCAGCCCAGAAAGTAGGCAAAGTGGACATGATTTCACCCACTCAGGGACAACTCATACAGGACCCAACCCCAAATGTTATGCAGAATGTAACCCAACACGTTCCTGCACAAGCAACTACAATACCATGGGAGCAAAATGCCTTTCGCAGAGGAACAGTGAAACACTATTCTGGAGCTAGTGTCCTAGTAAGCAATGCTTTCCCACTTCCAGGGTCAAACACATATACACAGTAGGACAACCCGCAGCGAGCCCTGATGTGCCCAGTTCTCTCAATCACCCCAGATGCAGACAAGGAACCCAAATGGGAATGAGGATACGGGACAGAATGTTCACCTTTATGGTGGGCACATGAGCCACTCAATCCTGTATAAGAGAGGGAAGGTTTCCACTGACAAATTAAAGTATGGAGAAGCAGGAATTCTCTGGGGCAATTGTACGGGTTCCTTTCAATGAAGAATTACTGCTCACTATAAGAAATCAAGAGATAGTGGCACCACCACTATAAATCACAGAGACATCAGTAAATCTATTAGACAGGGACCTCCTTCAGAAGCTAAATATGACCATTTCATTCACTGACAAAGGAATTGTGTGTTCTACACCAGGTATGCATTACAACAGATTAGCCGCAGTAATGCAAGCACTCTGCAGCACCAACACAATTCGAGCTCTAGCATTACCATGACTCTATTCACATATGCAGTGACCATTTTGATTGGCCTGTTACCAGGCATGCAGGAAGTGATATTCTACCTACCAGTAGAATGTCTGTTCTGGCCAGCAGTACCACATGAGGAAGCCCAGGGGTAATTTTTACATTACACATAGAGGCAGTGATCATGAGGAAAGACTCAATCATCATAGCAGGCACTGATGAGGAAGGGATGTGTGGACGACAGTACTGTTTGTCAACCCCACACTGCCATTAAGAGACATCACTGATTAACTTTTATTTGCAAATAGGAACGCAGATGGAGAGATAGTATTTGAAATCAGCATACCTTGCCACATAGTAGTGCAGTACAGAGAAGTACCACAGACAATACTGACAGCCACAGCAACACCCTCACAGATACATGAGGACCTGGCACAAGTGGCACTATGGACAAGCAACCCACATGGTGTAGGGTGACTGACCAGCACAGTGGCAGTACAAATCAAACTCAAACCAGGAGCCATCCACCCCAGAGTAAAACAATACTCATTGTCTAAAGAAACAGATGAGGGAAATTATGACACAATGAAAGCACTACTTGACCAAGGCATTGTAGTTCCCTCAGATTCACCATAAACACGTTCATATATCCCAGAAAAAAGCAAAAGAGTAATCTTGGAGATTAATTCAGTATCTCTGCCCTCTGAACGTCATAGTAGAAGCAGAATATATGCTAGTGCTGTGAAAAACCTTAGGGTATTCTCACTTCCACTCCTTTAGGACCTTCTGTACAGGTGGCCAGGGAAAGGCCATCACTATTGGATCACGACCCTAGGGGTGGACAAGTAAGGGAGGATCACCTGGGGTGAGGATCCTTGGGGATCGGCAGTGGGGTACTCTTGAGTGAGATGCAGTTTTCCCCACCTCCCTTTCAGGGAGAAACCTTTGTTCCAAGGACAGTTATGGAATATTTCTGTTCATATCCCCTTGACCAGAAAAAGGATAGGAGATACTCTCAATCAACATGTAATAGGAAAAAGGCAAAATGGACTACATTTAAGAGCAGTAGAAGGCCTGTGTGAACTGGGGTTGGGATGCCCTTGGGAAAGACATAGTTCTCCTTTTTCTAATAATGACCCAACCAACCCATCCGCTGTCTTCCTGGGACATTATAACACACCTACCATAAATCATTCACATATGACTACACAAAGTACTGCGACGAGGAAGAAGCAACAGAGAGCAGTGATGACGAGTTGCTTTCACCACTTAGGTACTGGGACCCAGAAGAGGCCTGCTAAGAGCAGTAGAGGTCAAATAACATTCAAACTATAAAAATCTGCATTATTTTTAAATGCTGCATTGAATAACAAATTGAATGAAAATAACGGAGTTATTTACCTTCAAACCTCTACACGTTATGGAGGTGACGAACAGCGGAGAACATTCAAATGAAATAAAACAGCAAAATTTTGAAAACAGCACTAAAGCAACACTTTTACTTATGAAAACCCAACAGAAGGGAAGCTTTCCCAATATAATTAAATACATTGGAAGATCATTTATGAAGGGAAATAATCTTTACATGCCAAGCAACTTTCAACTATGTTATTACTACAGAACCATTGAATCTAACCATAAATAGGCCAATAAATAATTAACTACAAAGTGAGTGCAAAGGCCATCAAACTCAATGTGTATTATCTGTAAAAGTGTAGAGAGCTTTGGGAAATGAACATTAACAAAGTGAACTCAATTTCAACCAAACTCCTTTTGTGATACAAATACCACCAATATACAGAGGGGCGCAGGGTGGCTCACACCATTAAATAGATTGGGAAATATCCTCATATGAATATATCACTGAGGTTGTAATTGTTTATTTGTCTTGAGGATGGAGGATGACTGAAGAGGTGATCCGGAGAGACGGCTTGTCGTATGTAGGGTCGATGGTCCTTCTTCGATAAGGATCTGGATGATATTCCTTGAGTAATGAAGAATGAAACACCGGATGTACTCTGCTCAATTGCATGGGAAGGTCTAGCTGAAAAGCCACTGGGTTGATCTTCTTCTTGACTCTGAATGGGCCGATGTATCTTGGGGCAAACTTTCCAGTGTGAACCCACCTGGGTAAGAACTTGGTGGCCAGCCATACCTTAGAACCTTCCCTCCATGGAGGATTGGGGAGTCTCTTCTTATCTGCCCATCTCTTGTAATACTTGTGGCAAGCTGTTAAGGTATCACAGGCTAGCTGATGGGTTTCTTTAAGGGATTGGACAATAAGTTCAATGGAAGGCACCTTTGAGTGCTCAGGAAAACCTACAGATAGATGACGAGGGTAATACCCATAAGTACATTAGAACGGACTCATCCGGATAGCCGTGTGGGAGGTGTTATTGTAGGCAAATGCCGCCGATGGGAGGCACAGACTCCAGTCTTCCTGTCATTGGCTACAAAAGCAACGTAAATATTGTTCCATAGTTTGTTTCAATCTCTCAGTCTTTCCATTGCTTTGGGGATGATAACCTGATGATAGAGCGCGTTGAATACCCAGTTGTTTACACAAGGAGGCCCAAAACAATGAAGTAAACTGGGTGCCCCTGTCAGACACTACTGTTTGAGGGAGACCATGTAACCTCACTATGTCTCTGAGAAAAACTCTTGCAGTTTCGGGTGTTGAAGGTACCCCTTGCAAAGGTATAA
Source organism: Ambystoma mexicanum (assembly GCF_040938575.1). Classification (NCBI taxonomy): domain Eukaryota; kingdom Metazoa; phylum Chordata; class Amphibia; order Caudata; family Ambystomatidae; genus Ambystoma; species Ambystoma mexicanum. Next base: position 812,460,413 of record NC_090932.1, read on the forward strand.
CATGAGCCAATTCACTTAGGGTGTCTACTGTGACCATGATGGCATTCTTACCTTGTGATAACGGGAGATCTAACACAAAATCCATCGAAATATGAATCCAGGGTTGAGATGGAATCGATTCTTGTTGAAGCAGACTGAGAGGTCGAGATGTTTGGTGTTTACTCATGGCACAAGTGGGACAAGTAGCCACATAAGTCTTGACGTCACTTGCACAACTCGGCCACCAAAAATATTGTGATATCAGATCCAATGTTGCTTTCTGGCCCTTGTGTCCAACCAAGGGAGTGTCATGACTCCAAGACAAAACCAAGGTCTGTTGCTCTTTGCTGGGTAAATATAAAGCATGATCTCTGAAGTAAAGTCCTGATCTTTCCTTTAGTTTAGACCTTAAAGCCTGGGATGGTCTGTTGAGAGCAAGGTTGCCTCCGGTATCGTTGAGGAAGGTATTGGCAATGGTCTGAAAAGCTTTGTTAGACAGCAACAATTCTGGTTCTACACTAGATTCGATGTCCGTACCATGGCTGCGTGATAGAGCATCAGCAAGAACATTTTCCTTACCTGGGATGTACGTAATGTCAAAATCAAACTGGGAGAAAAAATACACCTATCTGGCATGTCTGGCGTTTCTGCACTCCATTTGTTGAAGTATCTTCAAATGTATGTAGTCTGTATGGACAGTAAAGCAATGTATTGCTCCTTGTAATAGGTGACGCCACTCTTCACAGGCTTGTTTTATAGCCAATAGCTCTCTCTCTATCACAGAATCATTCCGTTAGCTGGAAGTAAGGGTACGTGATAGGTAAGGCATTGGGTGTTCCTTATCATCTGTATGCCTTTACAACAATGTCGCTGCGACTGAAGCATCAGCCTCTATTTTGAAAGGGTGAGCTTGGTTGGGCTGTATTAATATGGGAGCTGAGGTAAAAGCTTGTTTTAGTATAAGAAATGCTTGATCGGCATCAGATGACCGTTCAAATGGTACACCCTTCTTCAGGAGAGCAGTGATGGGAAGTACCAAATTAGAAAATCCAGAAATAAATTGCCTGTAGAAGTTGGCTAGACCCAAAAAAGGCTGAATATCTTTGACATTCTTGGGTGTAGGCCATTGCAAGATGGCCTTTATCTTCCCCGGATCCATGCAAATCCCCTCTCTCAACAGGATGAACCCCAGACAGGATAGCGAAGGAGAGTCGAAGATACACTTCTGCAGTTTGACGAAAAGTTGGTTTTGCAAGAGTCTTTTGAGTACGTCCCTTACATGTCTTACATGTTGATGATGCTCTTTGGATTAATTAGAAAATACCAGGATGTCATCCAGGTAAACCCCTTCTGTGGTAAACAGTAGATCAGCAAAATGTTTGTCAATGAAACGCTGAAATATTGCAGGAGCATTCACCAACCCAAAGGGCATTACTTTGTACTCAAAATGACCCAAGGGTGTCCGGAATGCAGTCTTCCATTCATCACCAGCTCGAATTCTGAGTAAATGGTAGGCACCCCTTAGGTCATGAAAATATTAGCTCTTTGAACAGCCTGCAAAACTTCCTTTATCAAAGGCATGGGATAACAGTCTTTGATAGTTAGTTGATTTAACCCTCGATAGTCAATACAAGGCCTTAGTTCGGAGGATCCTTTCTTAGGGATGAAAAACAGAGAGGCCCCGGCTGGAGAATTGGATTCTTGAATGAGTCCATGATGAAGGTTGCTATCCAGGTATTCCTTGAGAGCCTGGCGTTTGGGTTAAGAGAGGGGGAAAATTCTGCCAAAAGGTATTGAAGCTCCTGGCACTGTCTCTATGGCACAATCTTCATTCCTGTAAGGAGGAAGGGTATGAGGTTGATGGTCCAAAAATACTTCCATGAAATCCAGATAATGTAAAGGAACCAAATGTATTGAAGCAGCTGACAATGATCCTGCAGAGTTAGATTGAGGATGAGAGGCATTATGTTGTAGACATCTTTCTGAACAAAACAATGATTTGAAATGGGTGGTATTAGCAGTCCAGTCGATGGTAGGAGTATGGCGACGTAGCCAAGGCATTCCCAGTATTACGGGGAAGTGCGCAGCTCGGATGAGATCAAATACCACCATCTCCTGATGTTGGGACAGTTTGACGTAAACAGGCTCTGTTTCATACCGAATGGGACCAGAAGACAAAGGATTTCCGTCAACTCCTTCAACCGGGACTGGCTGTGTCTTTTTGCGGAAGGGTAGACCATTCTTCTCTGCCCAATGTATGTCAATAAAATTGCCAGCGGCACCACAATCCAATATGGCTATCACATCCCAATGCTCTGAATTACTTACTGTGAGTCGTACTTGGAAAACCATCAGGCGTGTGTCTTCACTAGAGGGTATAGGCAAATGATGGATGCAGGGAGTCTGACTTGTTTCCCCAGACCTTTCCCTGTTCAGGTTCGGGGAGTAGCATTTCCCTGTCGCCGAGGGGGTGCCTCAGGCAAATTCCGTTAGAGATGTTTCTGTGACCCACTGTACATACATAGACCGAGATCCCTTCTTCTCTTTCTTTCCTCTGCGGTCAGTGGGCCTCTTGTGGTACCTATTTGCATTGGTTCTTCTCCGTGTGGAGAGGCAGTACGATTTCCTGGGATGGATGCATGGACGATGGGCATATGGGCAGTGGGATTCCTTCTCCATTCTTGCCGCCTTTCCCCTAAGCGGTATTCAATTTTTAGAGCAAGTGAAACTAAATCTTGAAAAGAATGAGGTCTAGCGGTTCCGGCTAACTCATCTTTTATATCTTCATGGATACCTCTGCGAAACAGAGTCTGTTGAGCAGAGTCTGGCCAATCCGAATTGGTGGCAAGCCTCATGAAGGAAGAAACATAAGTTTGTACATCCAGAGTTCCCTGTTTGAGGTCAATTATTTGTTCATATGTTAAGAATTGTTCCTCAGGTCGTTCGAAGTGAGTCTTAAATAATTACGTTAAGGCTGCATAATCATTAGTAGCAGGGTCAGACTGGGTTATAAGAGGGGTTGCCCAGGCTAGAGCATTGCCGACCAAATTGGAAACTAAAAATCCCACCTCTGCTCTATCTGAATCAAATGCCTTCGGGCGAAATGTATAATAAATCAAGCAGGAGTCCAGAAAATCTCTTAGGGTCCGTGGATTTCCGTCATACTTGCCGAAAGGCAAGGCTAGTGGAAGTAAATCCCCCCTATTCTCGTCTCGAGTATTAACCTGTTGGTGTAACATCTGATTCTCATTGTGGAGGGTTTGTACTTCAGCAGTTAATCCTTGCATGGCCCCTACCAGTTCTTGATACAGTTCGAGTGATGCCATCTTTACTTCCTGGCGTTGCACGCTGTCAAGATTACCACAATCCTTCCCTCCTTCCTCCTCACCTCTTTCTTCAATAGCGCCTTCTTGTGTTGCAGTTTTTCTTCTTTTGTGAGATTCCTTAGGTTCCTTAGCCTTCTCTTTGTTGTGTAAATAAGGCTGAGCTCCGTTGGAAGCCACGCTGTCCGGAGGTTAAAATCCAGACTGCGAGGCCTCTTGGGAGTCCGTCCTCAAAGCAGGAAAAAAGCCTCCTGGCTGAAAAAACCCTGGGATGGATCCTTCTTGATGTGACACGAAGAATGGAGTGTTCCTTCTAACGAGTCCTGATATGGTGGATGACTGAAGAGGTGATCTGGAGAGACAGCCCTCCAACAGATGACCGGAGAACAACAGGTAAGGCAAAGAATACAAGGTGGACAGCGGAGCCGAAGGAAAGCAGAGAGAGAGTATTGTGCGGAGGATCCATTGGGAGGAAGCTGCCCGATGTCAAGAGATACGCGGGCAAGGCGAGAGACATAGCGGGAACGGGTAAGACAGGAGAGAGTAACTGAAATAAGGTGCGCCAGAGAAGCGCGAGGAAGAGCAATATACAGAGAAGCTATCGAAGGGACGACCGCACAGAGGAGGGCGAGAAAAGCACAGGAGAATAACAATGGAGCGTTAGCTCAAAGAGTGAAAACACCACTAGCGTTGGCAGTTCGGACGAAAAGTTACCGAAAGTGCAACGCGTCGGACTGCCAGAACAGCCTCAAGTATAAGGAACGGGCAGCCATCTTGGAAAACACTAGACCGTTCATAGCAGAACGTCAGAAAACGTGATGGCATATTCAATGGAGTCTCCATGAATGCCATAACTTCCATCGGGGAAGCATGACAGAAGGGAACCCCGAGTATTACTCAAACGTATATCACTTTAGAACTCAAGGCAATCTTAAGACTTTTCATAAGAACTTATTTATACTTGTTGAAGGGAGCTGAAAGAACATTGCAAGTTGAACCAAGCTCTGAACTTTATACTGAACATTGTTTTGTTGGTTACTGATATCCCTACACGCTGTATACGATTAGTTGTGAGGGCAAGTATAGGTTTTGGAAACAGACAGATTCATAAATTGAACTTATTGACTCTGACTTTCCTTAGTTTTGGTTTGGTGGGAAATCCCACCATAGTATAGGGCAAGATAGGGATTTTTCCATCCTGACATTTAGGGGGTAATTCATAGAAATCAGCACACAAGTGGCGCGCGCAGTTGGCACACAGTGTGCACGTGCGGCAGTCTGCGCCAGCCGCGTGCGCCAAAATCCATTTCCGCGCACAGCGTATTCATGGATTCTAACATCCATAACGAGCCGTGGCGCAGAGTGGCGCAGCGAACCTGCAGCAGCGCCAGTTACGCCCCAACCCTGCCCCGTGCGCCATGAACAGCACACAAATCCTGTACATGGCGCACAGGCCAGTGGACCAGCATACAGCCCCCAACCACGAAATAGTCTGTAAAACTCCCCGCGCACCCCTCTGAATACACGAACCCCGCTCGCAGTGGGGTGCGCGTGGAGAATTACCCGCGACAGGCCTTGTGCGAGTGGGGTAGTGTATTTCGGGGGTGCGCGTGAGAATCACACGCGATAGGCCCTGTGCGAGCGAGGTACGTGTATTTTGGGGGTGTGCGTGGAGAATCACAAGCGATAGGCCCTGTGCAAGAGGGGTATGTGTATTTCAGGGGTGCTCATGGAGAATCACACGAGATAGGCCCTGTGCGAGCGGGTACGTGCATTTCGGGGGTGCGCGTGGAGAATCACACGCGATAGGCCCTGTGCAAGCAGGGTACGTGTATTTCAGGGGTGCGCGTGGAGAATCACACGCGTTAGGCCCTGTGCGAGTGGGTTACATGTATTTCAGGGGTCCGCATGGAGAATCACATGCGACAAGCCTTGTGCGAGCGGGGTATGTGTATTTCAGGGGTGCGCGTGGAGAATCACACGTGATAGGCCCTGTGCGAGCAGGGTACGTGTATTTCGGGGTTGCACGTGGAGAATCACACGTGACAGGCCTTGTGCGAGCGGGTACGTGTATTTCGGGGGTGCACATGGAGAATCACACGCGACAGGCCCTGTGGGAGCGGGGTACGTGTATTTCGGGGGTGCACATGGAGAATCACACTCAACAGGCCTTGTGCGAGCGGGTACGTGCATTTCGGGGGTGCGCGTGGAGAATCACACGCGATAGGCCCTGTGCAAGCAGGGTACGTGTATTTCAGGGGTTTGCGTGGAGAATCACACGCGTTAGGCCCTGTGCGAGTGGGTTACATGTATTTCAGGGGTCCGCGTGGAGAATCACATGCGACAAGCCTTGTGCGAGCGGGGTATGTGTATTTCAGGGGTGCGCGTGGAGAATCACACGTGATAGGCCCTGTGCGAGCAGGGTACGTGTATTTCGGGGTTGCACGTGGAGAATCACACGCGACAGGCCCTGTGGGAGCGGGGTACGTGTATTTCGGGGGTGCACATGGAGAATCACACTCAACAGGCCTTGTGCGAGCGGGTACGTGCATTTCGGGGGTGCGCGTGGAGAATCACACGCGATAGGCCCTGTGCAAGCAGGGTACGTGTATTTCAGGGGTTTGCGTGGAGAATCACACGCGTTAGGCCCTGTGCGAGTGGGTTACATGTATTTCAGGGGTCCGCGTGGAGAATCACATGCGACAAGCCTTGTGCGAGCGGGGTATGTGTATTTCAGGGGTGCGCGTGGAGAATCACACATGATAGGCCCTGTGCGAGCAGGGTACGTGTATTTCGGGGTTGCGAGTGGAGAATCACACGTGACAGGCCTTGTGCGAGCGGGTACGTGCATTTCGGGGGTGCGCGTGGAGAATCACACGCGATAGGCCCTGTGGGAGCGGGGTACGTGTATTTCGGGGTGCACATGGAGAATCACACTCAACAAGCCTTGTGCGAGCTGGTACGTGCATTTCGGGGGTGCGCATGGAGAATCACACGCGATAGGCCCTGTGCGAGCAGGGTACGTGTATTTCAGGGGTTCGCGTGGAGAATCACACGCGTTAGGCCCTGTGCGAGTGGGGTACATGTATTTCAGGGATCCGCGTGGAGAATCACATGCGACAGGCCTTGTGCGAGTGGGGTACGTGTATTTCGGGGGTGCGCGTGGAGAATCACACGTGACAGGCCTTGTGCGAGCGGGTACATGTATTTCGGGGGTGCGTGTCGGAAAATCACACGTGATAGGCCCTGTGCGAGCAGGTTATGTGTATTTCGGGGGTGCGCGTGGAGAATCACACGAGACAGGCCTTGTGCGAGCGGGTACGTGTATTTCGGGGGTGCGCGTGTAGAATCACACGCAATAGGCCCTGTGCGAGTGGGGTACGTGTATTCTGAGGAGTGCCCGGGGAGTTCCAAACGTGATTTTGCAGTGTGTGTCCTCCCAGGTGTGCGCTGTACCCCCTCCCCAGCCCCTGCAGCCAGCCCACACCACAGGGGACTACCCTGCACCCCTGGTCATGTCCCGTAGGCAGCCCATCCACCCTGGCCATGCCCCACAGCCAGCCCACATGTCACCATGCACCAGTGAGCACCGAGTAATGTCCCCCTGCACCCCACCCACCCTGCATTGACGTGACACCAGGCCCCGACACATGTCTCCCTGCACCCCCACCCACCCTACACTGATGGGCACCTGCCAGCAGGCCTCGACACATGTCCCCCTGCACCCCCACCCACCCTGCATTGACGGGCACCTGCCAGCAGTCCCCGACACATGTCCCCCTGCACCCTCACACACCCAGCATTGACGGGCACCTGCCAGCAGGCCCCGACTCATGTCCCCCTGCACCCCCACCCCCCCAGCATTGAAGGGCACCTGCCAGCAGGCCCCGATTCATGTCCCCCTGCACCCCCACCCACCCAGCATTGGCGGGCACCTGCCAGCAGGCCTCGACACATGTCCCCTTGCACCCCCACCCACACTGCATTGACAGGCACCTGCCAGCAGGCCCAGACTCATGTCCCCACCCAACATGTCATAAAGATGCACATTCATGGGCCTCATGTCCACCAAAATCCCACTGCACGCCACCCCAGTCCTAAGACACAATCAAGTTTCCCATCCACCCCACACTGAAAGGCCTATTTCTTGACACAAACCAAAAGTCAACTATGCCCATCAACACATGTCCGTCACACACACACGCTGTGTGCCAGTGATTGTGTAAACCCACATTGTGATATGCAGTAAACCAATGAGCGAATACCACACATGGAAGTAACAAATCAAAATGTATTGTGCACAAAATTAAGCAAATGGAATCAAAGCATGAAAATAATTTTAAACAATTAAAAAATGCTTGTCCCAAAAAAAAAATAATGAAGTCACAATCCAAAGTTATCCAAAATAAAGTCAGTGAAAACTCCTTGTCCACCAACGCAAATCCAAAGGAAACCTAAATTTTAAAATCCATTGATCCATGGTGAAGTAAAATAATATTTTTGCAGAAATCCACAGTCCAACTATGTACAAAGATTGAAACCAGGGTCCATGAGCCCAACAAATGAAATGAAACCTATAAAAAAAACCTACCTAATTAAGAACTATATACAAAAACGTGGGGCATTGTCCAAACGTCCCAAAAGAAAAAAAAAGAGAAAGGAAACCTAACACTAACTAACTATATACAATGGCGGCGGGCAAGTCTTATGGCTCACTCTGTGATGTTGTGGGCCAGGGCAGCATCGAACTCCATGTCAATCTCCTGGAGGCGGGCCTCTGCCCTGGCCCTGAGGTCTCGCAGGGATGCATCCATGGCCTGTTCCAACTCCCTACAAGTTGCCTCGAGGCATTCAGCCCGCCTCAACGCCCGACGCATGGAGTACTCCGCCCTGACCATGGTGAGCCGCGCCTCTTCCGCCCGCCGCTGCTCCGCATCTATACGCTGGCCCAACTGCAGCCACACGGAAGACACACCCATTCCAGGGTCCTCCTGCCCTCTGGCTGATGCCTGCCCCTCTGATGTTGATGGCCCCGAGCCATCATCGCTCCCACCTAGAGCCTGCTGCTGCTGCTGTCCATGTGCCCTGTCCAATGATACCTGCACATCCTCCATCTGCTGGTTTCCAATTGTTGGGGAGTCCACCCCTGCTGGACCACCAACTCCTGACTGTGGCAGGGATGGGATCTCCACCAAGATGGCTGTGTTGGTCAGGCCAGGTCCACAGGGGGCCCTGGTGAAATCTGGGCCAGAAGACGGCAGGGAGCATGACTGGTGCATAGTCATCACAGAGGAGGAGAGGTCTGCCAGAGTGCGCGACACATGTAGGAACCCACCGACCATGGCCCCTCCCAACTGTGCCACATTGCCACGTAACTCTTTGTGATGGTGTGCGTGGTCCCCCCAGGAAGCACGCACATCATCACGAATGACAAGCGTGTGCAACGTGACACCAATCAGGACGGAGCCCATACGGTCATGGGACTCCTCGTCCGCAGGTAGTGGAGAGCCAGATATCGTGGGCCTCCCCCCTATCTACGGACGGGCCTGGGACGGGGCATCCCTGCTGGTGCATGGTGGTGCAGTCACAGGGTCAGGGACAGCGACATGCACAGGCCCCTCCACAGACCTGTGCTGCCTCCTGACCCTGGCCCTGGACTGCACCACTTGCACCAGTGGTACTACCCCCACCAGGCCCCATGTGCGGCTCAGTAGCGGGCTCCTCCTCCTCTGTGGAGACCACCAACCTGGATGTCTCTGCACCGTCTTCCGCCATTGCAAGCCCCTGTGGGGGCTCACCCGGCCCTTCCGCTACAGCCATAGTGGCAGACGCGGCACCAGTCCGATCGCTCCCAGATGATGGCAATACCTGGGAGGGTGGCTGGGCCTTGCGTCGCCACCTGGTGGAGGCATCCCCGCCGCTTAGCTCCACAGCGCCATCTCCACCCTCTTCTTCACTCGACGTTGCGTAGAGGGAGACATAGAACACAAGCATCAGGGTACTGTACAATGGTCCCCTAGACAGGAAGCAATAACATATGAGTGGCACTGTAAAACGTCACTTCCATCCTGTCCCTCCACAACACATGGGTCAATGCAGGCAACACACATGCAGAAACAGGCACGGCGCATACAATCAACATCAGCATCCATGTACAAGGGCCTCTATTGACATGAATGTTACCTTAAAACTCACATGCATCATGGCTCCTACTGATCCCATGCACACACATCACCGGAGGGTCATGCATCATGGCTCGTACACCACAGACACAGTGGATACAAGGGTGACCAGACTGCATAAGTGAATCTACACATCGTCATGGACATATGTCATGCATCCATGGTGTTTCAAAGTCACGCACACGCTTCTCAGACACACAGACATGTACACCATACATGTACATGACAGCAGCACCCATCTCTCACCCCCCATCCATGTCCAAGAACAGGGACAGGCCTGCGTTCATGTGTGCATTCCGTATGCTGCTCCCCCTGTTGCATTGGAACACATGAACCATCCATGTGGTTCACGCATTACTGGTCTCACATGCATTAGCATGATGTCCCTGCACACACACATCCATACATGGCTTATGTTACACATACAGGCAAGTAGCTGACTACCAGCACACTGCAACATGCCCTGTTTCACACAGCAATGCATGGCCACTTACCACTCAACTCCAGACGGATCTTCCTCCGAAGGATCTGGGCGTGGAGCACTGGGCTTATGCGTTCCTGGACCCTCATCTGGATGTTGGTTAGGCTGATCCGGCATCCCTCTGCATCCTCTGCCTTCATGAGGCACCGGGCCTTGTTGAGGGTCCTGGAACTGAAGTCCTCCTATCGCTTCCGGACGTGCCTGATGTCGCGGGTTGCCACCCCCTCCACGTTGATGGCAAGCACTACGTCCTCCCAGATCCTCTCCCGTCCTTCCTTGTCGGCGCGCAATGGTGTGAAGAGGGCATCATAATGCCCCAGAACATGCTCCACCAGGACACCAACTTCCTTCTCACTGAAGCTGGTGTCCCTCTGCCTCTCTGGCTGGGGGTCGCCAGTGGTCTCAGATGGTATTTGCCCCGACATGGCGACCCCCGAGGCAGGTGTGGGTGGGGAACTGGGTCCTGGGGCTGGGCTGTGGAGCGATGGTATCCCAGACTGGAGTCTTCTGTTCCAGCAGGGGTGGACACAGCAACTGGATCCCTTCAGATGGCTGACGTGCAGGCACCAAATAGCAGGGCATGTGGGCAGCAGGCAGGCAGCAGCAGATGGCAGGTGGGAGCGTGCTCGGGGCTCTTGGGGGCAGGGAAATGGCCTTTTGGGGTTGGAGCGTGGTCTTCTGTGTGTTGTCATGTGGCCAGCTTGGTACGGAGTGATTTGGCATGTGAAAAAAGTGCACATCAGCGTGTAATTCGAGGAAAGGCCCACGTAATGCACACAGGCGTTTCCCTCAACATGGGTGCATACTGGATCAGCACGTGAAAAAAACACACCTCCGTGTGTGAATGCATGTAATTTGAGGAAAGGGCCTAAGCGTGTAAGTGACGTGACGCGTGCAGGCGTTTCCCTCATCACGGGTTAAAGGTGGGTGGGGCCAGCAGTTTGCTGTACGTGCCTTTCGTGGAGACCGACATGTGTGTTGCTACTTCGTGTTGTTTTGCACGCCATCACAACTTCACAAGGACGTATCTCTTCTTTTGGTGGGGGTATTGGCTAGGCGTGTTTTTCATCATCATGCTAGTCTGACAGTGAGTCGCACACGCTATTTTCCCACTGCGGGGGCCCCTGTGTATCGTGTACCCGTTTACGAGGTCATAGTAGCCTGCGTGTCCCACGCGTACACGTTTTTCGTGTTCCTGGGTGCCACTGCGTATTGCGGGAGGTTAATTACACGCACGTAGGCTGCAGGCGTTGCATGCACAGTTTTACAGCAGTTTTGGGGTGCCTGAGCATTGCGTGACCCGTCACTTCATGACTGGGGTCACATACAGCATTGGGGGTGCAGGGGCACTGTTAACATCTTGCATCCCACCCCCTTCACCCCAATTGCCCAGGACAATTGTTGTGTACACCTCCCATTAGCACTTCCCCATCTGTGCCGGCACTACTCCATCTGTGCCATGGTTGGGAGGCCACCAAAGGTGAGGGGCGCCTCAGCTGGGCGTACTCCCCGTGGCAGGCATGGTCAGGGACGTGGCTGGGGTGACCAGGGAGTATGAGGACTCCAGGGTGTCCAGGGTGGCCGCAGAGGGGGAAGAGGCAGGGGTGCCCCACTTGGGCACGATGTTTTGCCATGTGCTGGTGCACTCATGCCACCACCCCCTGTGGTTACGGGAGATACAGCTTCTGCATCTGGCACTGGCACCCATGTGACCCGGCAGTCCATTTCATTGACTGCCACAGGCCCAAGGGTAGTGGTAGCCGCAGGTGCAGCTGTGGACACCACCACACAGGCTCAGGGTCTGCCAGCGCAGGCTGCATTGGCACTTGAAGAGTCCATGGAAGATTTCCAACAGGGCACGAGGAAAGCCATAGGTGCACGCAGGGCTGCCCTGACCGAGACACGTGTCCCTGGGGCAGTAATGTCATCTGCCGCCCCGACCAGCCGGGTGTTGGCAAGTGCAGGGGCAGATGCAGCCAACAACACCCCGGTTTTGAGTCTAACAACCAGGACAGTCGCGGTCAATGACCCTGCCACAGCGGATGTTGCTGCGCAGGGTCCAATCGAGGGCACCTAGCTGCCACTGACGCAAGTCAGGCCTTTGGTCGTCCTTCCACCTGCCACTCCCTTGGCTCAATCCACCGGTGCCACTGGCCATAGTGATCAGGGTGGCATTTGCCAGCCAGGGTCTGCCCCAACATCCAGGAGGAGAAAGGTTGCACCTGCAGCACAGGCTGGGACCCCACACACAGCCACGACCTCCTGCACGTCGAGGAAGAAGCCCTTCTGTGCGCATGAACTGGACTTCCTCGTGGACTACGTGCAGGACCACAACCGTGACATGCTAGTGGGGCCTAATTGTCAAACTACGGCTACCCATCGTGATACCCACTGGAAGCAAGTTGCAGAACATTTGAGCGCATTCGGCCATGAGGTGTGCACGGCGCAAGAGTGCAAAAACCATTGGAAGGACCTCAAGCGCAGCGCTAAGGCAAAGCGTGCCTCAAATTACAACATGACTCTGGTGACTGTCAGTGGGCTGGCACCTGAGGAGGAAGACCTCACTCTGCATGAGTCACTCGTTGCGGAGTTCATACCACCTTAATCGGTCAAAGGAGTGGGAGAGATGCCGGACTTTGATGGCCAGTCCAGTGAGTGTTGCTGTGTGTTTGTCGAGGCCATGTGTGTTTTACTTGTGTGATGTGTTGTGCATGACTGCCACTTCATGTCATGTGTACATGGCTCAGATGTGAAAGTAATGCAATGCTTCACTGATGCATGGCTGCTCTGCAGGATGGTGGACATGTGGAGCAGACGGGGACTGTCCTCATCACCACACTTGCAGCCTACTCACATGCTGGTCACCTGGATGCCCCTCCGGTCCATGTTCCAGCTCACTGGGCCTTCTGTATGTAGCCTGGGGTGTCCTTCCTCTCAGCACTGGGACTATGTCATTGCATGACTGATGTGCATGTGTCCTCTGCCTGCATGCGGGTACTCCACGTAGGCATGCTCCCTTGCCCCTCCATCCCCCCCGCACCCCAATATCACCTTTGCACTGGTGTGCATCATTTTTCCGTAATGCAATGGCCTGTTCATACGTCCTGTGTACATGCTAACTTCCACCAGCCAACCTGCCAGACATGTGCAGTGGGGTACATCCTTTGTACTTGATGCAGGGTGTCTCACTTGGACTGTGCAGATGTCAGATGCTCCGCAGGGACATGAGTGCCCATTCATGCTCCCTGTGCATTCCATGCATGCCCCTGTGTGTCCTTGACTGGATGATCATTGTAGTACCTGTCCAGGGTGACCTACATTGCATGGCATTTCATCAGCCTTCCCATGGCCACTGTGGCTTAGTCCTGCCTCCCACACATGTTTAGGGTGTGACAGTCTGTGTGGGTGTTACTCACCACTCCTAAATAGGCCGAAGATGCGGAGGAGTGACCTTGGAGATGATGGTGGTACAAGAATCGATATTCAGCCTTCCATCCCAGCTCCCCTGAGTACAAGACTCAGGCTTCCTCAAAGAGGGGCTCTTTTCTACAATGTACCTCTCTGATGTTTCAGTTGGGACAGACAAAGGTGTCAATTGAATAAAAGAGCGGGGAGAACACACACCGCCAATGCTAATGCTGCAAAGGAATACAAAGATATTAGACAGTTTTGAAGTCAAGGCAAATAATCAGAACAGTTGAATTTAATGGGAAACTACCTAGATAAGTATTGGAGTGGAGCTTCCCCGGGGTGGATCTACAAGAAACATAACACAAAATGAGTGGTAATGTTCTAAAGAGCCTTTTAAAGTATCAGTCCCAACTTATATATCAAATTGGATAACAAACAGAATGTTAGTATAGGGAAGTAGCCCCGGACGGCACGAGGGTCGCACTAGTGCCGGGTTGGTGCAGTTTCAGCAGAGCATTTATATGCACTTGATGACAAGTTCACAAGATAGTCACTCAATGTCCCAGAATCCAACAGGAGACAAATATCCAAACAAGTCGTGGAGTGAAAATAGTACCAGAGACGGGATTTGCCAATTAAGTATGTACCTGAGCACACATGCATCCAGAGTAGGTGTAGAAAAGTTCTGGATAGTTGACAGCAAGTCCTCTGTTTTGGTTCCGTGTGCAAAAGCGGCAACCTGGAATGAAGTACCGCAGGAGACAGAAGGGAGCTGGATCCAGTAACGTTCCGAGTCAAAAAACCAGACGTGTACGACAGGAATAAAGGAGGAGACAAGCCAATCCAGTAGTCAGGCAAGGGTCAAAAACAGGAATTTAGATGAGGAATCGTGTGGAGAAGACAGAAGAAGCAACGAGCCTCTTGAAAGACAGTGGTTTTATAGTCGTAAAGGGGCGTGTTTTGCCGTACGTCTTCCACGTACAGGACGTGTCAGCTGACCCGGTGTCCATCGTAGTTTGTACAGGCGCCATGGCAGCCTGTATCTGGTCCACAGAGGAGCTTGTAAAGAAGTCGTATTCTGCAAGGAGGCCCGCGGGGAAGCCAGAAGTGTAACAGTAGGTCACAGGCCTCAGCCTATTTCAGGCCCACTGACTCTGTCCAACTGGTGTAGTGTCTTCTGCACAAGTGGGTGTACTCCTGAGGGTTCATCATGTGTCCTGCTTACTGTCCCATCATCATCTGCTGTGTTGTCACTTGACTCAGATGATGCAATTGATGCTAGTCAACACTGTCTGCCAATGCACAGGTCTCTGGTCATCCTTTTGATACCATGCAAGGCATCCCTGCATTTCCACTTTGGGTGAGGGGTGGTTTGCTTGTAGCCAAACAACCCATTGCATGCACATTTCACGTGATGCCTGAACTTGACCTTGCACTGCCTTCACATTTTCTGATACACATCATGAAGTACTTGTACATGTAGATAGTGGTAAGTTACACATGTCCAGCACTGCATCGACCCACTTCTGAGCGGTATAACACCCTTCTACATGCCTAATCACAGAAGCAATGTCAAGTTCACCCGGCATGCATGGTAGGTTCTTTTTTGTGTGTGACATGTTTGCTTCATGTGTTGGCTGTCTGTGTGATGTCCATGTGTGTGTGTGTTGTCTGCTTTTAACATGTGTAGTGATCTGTTTTTCTCTCATATTTTCAGATGATGATGCAATGGAGCCAGAGGATGGTGTTGTCATGCCAGGCACAGGGTTGTTATCACTACAGCAACCCGGCACAAGTAGGGGTTGTGGGGTGGTAGGCAATGAGAATCCACATGTGCTAGAGACCATCTTGTTTTTGGCTGGCAATGAGTCCAGACAGATGACCACTCTGACGTCCATGTTGAGTTGGATGTGCAACAGGTCCATACGTCAGTGGTGAGTGATTCTGATGTGGACACTCCTCTGTCCGCGACACCTGCACTGAGGGGTCAGACAGTGGTGGGACCTCCGCCTGTGGTGGATCGGGACGCAGGGTCACCCTCCACACCAGTCGCTGATGGGCCTGGGCCATCACGTTGACAGGGGCATGTAGTCGTGCAGCTGCGGGCGGTGCCAACCCAACGAGGACGGCCTGTCCTTGGGCCCACAGGTGTCAAGCCCAGCAACGCGGTGGCCGTGCGCCACCGAGGTATACTGAGTGGGAGCAAGACATGACTGCCAATTGAGAACGCCAGGGGGCAGCAATGGAAAACATTGCTGTGAGCATGGAGCGTGTGGCCCAATCCATGCTCCTCCCTGCCAGGCAGGTGCTTCTCCACCAGTGGGTGGCACAGTCCACGGCCCGCACGCTCAGGCTGGGCATGGCAGCCTCAGACAGGACACGCCAGGCTGAAATGTTGTCTTTGCGTCAAGAAATTGCTGCTCATGCAGAGGCACACATGGAGGCCCTGAGAGCTGAGTATGAGTCCCTCAGATCCACTCTGGGTGTCCTCTTGATGTCCCAGAGGGCGCAGTTAGAGGAGAGGTTTGCGCAGTTTGAGCGTACCATCTTAGCTGAGCTACATGCTTGCCGGGAGGTGCATCTTTTGTCCAGCCACGCCTTGCAGGAAGAACTCTGTGTTACACGTGTTACCTTGCAAGAGGAAGCACGCTTATCACGGGCGGTTCTGCATGCAGACCTACGTGTCATCGCCTCACAGAACCAGGCTCACCCGTCCGGCAGACTTGCTGCCGATGAGGGGCAAGCTGCGGCTAGGCGTGGTCATGCTCCTCTGCCACGTCCTCCTTTTCAGGAAGAGCCAGACTCGGGCGACGAGGTATCTCCCACACAGGTCACGCTGTGCAGGTGTTGAGCCCATGGAGGTTTTTTTTCCTCAACATCATCGCATGTGGGTGTTGAGCAGCACCCTGTACCTCCCCTCTCCTGATTTCCTCCCCCCCGGGTCGTATGTGGCCATTTTTGATTTTTCTTTTTAGTTTAGTTAGTTAACTTTCAATTCGATAGTTAGTTTAATTAGGTAATGTATGTTTTTTATAGTTAGTGTAATTAGTTAATATAGTTTCAAATTGCTTGTCTATTGTGCTTTCATGTGACGGTGTGGTGCTTTGTGGCTTTTGAAAGCATCCACTGTCTGTTCCACCTGGTCCCTTCAAGCTTGTCTCGTGTATGTGTTTGCAGATTGGGGTCCTGACTCACATAAGCCACTCCTGCTTCCCTTATCCATGGGCTCGCAAGGTTGGTTCGGTGTTACCGCCTATTTCACATTGGACTGCCATATCTGTGGCGTGTCTGCTGCTGTACTACTTGTGTTAACACCCCTAGTGGGGATTATAGGGTTCTTACCGACCGCATTTCTTCTTTTGAGAGAATTGTGGTTTCATGATTCATGTGTACATTAATTGATATATATTGTGTAGTATGTTTCTTATCTTTACTGTACATGTGCTTGATGTAATTCATGCTGTAGACAGTGGCTACCATACTTTGCCTGTCAAAGTCACACTGATGTACGTCTCTGACATGGTCCAGTCATGACCTGCCTGAAGAGACACACACAGGGGAATTTCCAGCATTAATCATGTGTTTTATGCCCTTTCTGCAGGGGAATGAGCCTTCAGACCACCTTTGCTAGCAGACATGGGCCATTGGACGTCTGGCAGCTGGACACGTTCGGTGGTGCAGACATGCGCATGTGTGCGCATGCAGAGCCACAGGGGTTGCGCTCATACATTCAATAGAAGCAGACGTGTTTCCTGGAACTCCAGGCAAGGTGAGCAGTACAAGGGGGCCACACCGCAGCCAACCTTCCACCAGGCCAGTTGCACATGCAGGCTAAGTAGCTCCACTGACGGTCAGCTTGGACAGGTATTGGTGTTGAAGCGCACAGTACGGCTAAGATGCTTGGTGGACTAATGGCTAGTTGATGACAAAGTTGTCAGGGGCACACGCAGGGGCAGTTGCACATATCCTCTGGTCCACCATGGTCCATTGAGGCAGATGTATTAGCCCTGTAGCGTTATGAGCCAGGGAAAGTAGCAGCGCACAGGGACACACAGTCAGTGGCAGACTCGTGTGTAGTGCATGTCATTTGCTTGTTGAAATTGACACAAGCACTACCTACTTTATTTGGGGGATGCTGGAACACAACTTGTACTGAAGTCGTACCTTGCTAAATGCGTCTAGATGCTTACCCAGGGAAGATTGCATGTTGTGTGAATCTTGACACATTGGTCCTCCATTTGCCACGCACCCATATGCGCCGGTCTTACTGCATTGACTATGTATGAACCACCACAGGGGGAATCTTACGTATGGGTAAGAAGCACCACAGAAGATTGTTTTGTTGTAGAGGAGTTTGTTACTTTGGGGCATGTATGGTGGTGTGTGTGTGTGTTATGGGCACTTCCATTTGAGTCATTTGGTACAATGTGCATGATGAACACGTTTTGTCTGATTGTGTATATGTTAATGTGAATAGTAGATGTTTGTACATTCCCTACTTTCCCTTGACAATCCTACTCCCCACTCCTGCCCCTCTTTCCGTTTATCCAGAATACCAATGCCTGTCCCAACAACATATCCCTGACCCTCCTTCCCCACCGGGGTCTCAGAGGCCTGTGTAAGTTTGACCTTGCAGGTACCCAGACCACAGTGGGGGTGGTTGGTTCGTGCCACTCCTGCGCCTGCACACCGGAGCTGTGACGCTACACATCAGTTTGTGGTGCATCATTGTATATTGTTTACCAAACAGGGTAAACAACCTGTTGTGGCATTGTTTCACTGTGCTACCTTGGTTGTTCCATCATTGTGCTAGTACTTGTGCTTTGTGATTTACTGCTTCTTCAAGTCATCTACTGGAGACTCTTCTGGTGTATTTTGCTGCCTGCAAGCTTTTTGCTTGCCTTGTGTGTTTGGGTCCTTTGAGTCCTCTTTGATTTGGTATTTTTGCCAGTCAAGGTGGGCTCGGAGGGTGCTGGACACTTCTTACACGCAAGGTGGAAGATGGAGACAAAGGGGAAGGGTGATCCTGTGGCCAGGTAGACTTCAAGGAAGAAGGCTACATACCCCAGACAGAGTTGTTCAGTGGGTCATGGTGATATGTGAGGGAAGAGGGGGGAAGGGGGGTATTTTGTTGTTGGACAATTGGCTTGGCCTACAGTGTGATGGGCACCCTGACATTGTAATTGTGGTGTCCTATCTACATGATGATTTTTATTATTATTTATTCTGCTGATCAATGCCTGTTCATGTGTTGTGTTTACCTTTCAGGTGTGAGGGGATTGGAGTGGTTTGACATGCTGGGGTGTGCACATGGGCAATGTTCACATGTGATGTGTAGAGGACACTGATGGTCACTTGATTGCACATGCATGTATTGAGTGCATGTCCCTACTGACACACACACTCGCACTATGATCCACAACATGTACAACCACCCTTCCATGTCTACATGTGCACTCAGTTTGCCTTCTGGGGCCCACTGTGTCCCTGCAGCACATGATCTATGAACATGTGTGGACCCTGTACATGCGTCATTTGTTTTTTTATTTTAGTTGGTCCTTTTCATGTGATGCTCAGGGTGTGTGTCACACACAGTGGCTGGTCACTATGCTGTGTGCTGAGCAGTGTGTTGCAGGAAATGGACACATCACACAAATTCTGCAGTGGTTATTTTGCCATGCCAAATGTGCATGTAAACAGGCATTCATTGTTATGTTCATGCTACAACTGTGGGTATGCATTTGGGTATGACTTGTTTTGTGTGGGAGGTTGTTGGTCAGTCATTTCATCTGATTCCATGACAGGCATCATTGTCTGACGCCACTTTCCATTTTTCACATGTCAATTCGTACATTATTGGTACTGTGTTGGGGTTTTGCTATTGCTTTTCATGTCATGGTGTGGCAGGCAAGGGTGATGTGGTTTTGGAGGGTTTGGGTGACATACCAGTGATTGTCATGGCCTGTTTTGCAGGTGTGTGTGATACACACCTTGCATGTGTTCCTTTTGGTCACACCGGATTGGTTAGGCTTGAGTAGCTAGGGATACACACAATGTGGCACTTCCATGGCAACATTCTCAGGGTGGTAAGGTTGTGACAGTTGACTGTCTCTTTGTCATCATCGATTGTCACCTGGTATGTGCCAGGCCTGTGTGCACTCCGCAGGGGTGGGAGTTTAGGTGAAAAATGTGACCACAAGCTGGGTCCGGACTGCTTCGCCACGTGCCGTATCCCCTCCCATGGGCAGCACCTGTGCCCGTGGTTGAGGATGTGGGGGCACCATCATGTCCACCGGTACGCCCTGCCGTGTTGCAACATTGTGCAGGACACATGCTGCCACAATGATCCTGCACACTACCGGGGGTGCATAGAGTAGCTGCCCGCCAGAGCGGTCAAGGGAGCGGAAGCGTGACTTGAGCACTCTGAATGTGCGCTCCACTATGCCCCTGGTTGCAATATGGGCAGCGTTGTATCTTACCTGGGGTGGTGTGCTGGGGTTCCGGACTGGCGTCTTCATGTGGTTGCTCAGAGGGTAGGCACTGTCCCCTGGAGAGGTGATAATGCTTGTGATTATTGAGGTTTGTGTATGTGTCTGTGTGTGACATGCATGCATGTGCACGGGCATTTGTACTCAACTAGGAACCATGTGTCACCATGCTGCCCAGCTTCCAGGGCCCACCTCAGGGCGGACATTATGTATATGAAACTGTCATGGGTGGAGCCTGGGTAGTTTGCATAGACAGAGGTGATGATTCCATTTGCATCGCATACCACCTGCACATTGATGGAAGGCCAGTGCTTGCGGTTTCGGTAGATGTGCTCAGTGGCCCTAGGTGGACGCAGGGCCACATGGGTGCAATCTATGGCACCGAGCACTTTGGGGAAGTGTGCCACCCTGTAAAAGTCTGGGACAATGGCCTGCCTTTCTGCGGGTGTTCTGGGCATGTATATATGCCTGCGGACTGAGGGGCACGCAGTCATGATTGCCAAGACCTGGTGTAGGCAGCGTGACTGCGTGGCCTGTGAGACCCCCCCACTATGACAGTTGTCCGCTGAAATGACCCAGTGGCCAAAAAATGCAGGACATTGAACACCTTCTCCAAGGGGCTCAAAGCTTGGGAGCAGAGGTCGGAGGATGTAAGGTCATCTTCCCACTCCCTGACCAGGTCTAGGATGATACGAGGTGGAAACCTATACCTGCCGTAGACCTGGTCGTCAGGCATCCCAAAAAGGCTAGTCCGGGGGGAAAAAATGCAGGCCCTGGCTATTCTCCTCCTTCTGCGGTGTCACACGATCAGTGCTGCGACAAATTGAGCATTCATCGTAGCGGTATAAATGTGTTTGTTGTTTGCGCGCACTTTTATACTGTGCGCAGGGATGCTTATGCCTGCTTTCCTGTGGCGGATGTGTTGACTCCTGTATGCGTCTTTTTGCGTGCGCTTGTTTCCCGTATTCGAATCCATGAATATGAGTTGTTCGCTTGCGTGTGGGCGTTCCGTGTATTTCCCTGCAGTACTTCCCCAGTTACGCCTTCTTTTTCACACGTTGTTCCCCATTCCACGTGTTATGCCCGTGCCGTCCCATTTTTGGTGTGTGCGCGGATGTTGTGCGCTTTCCCTGTGCACGTCGCGCACGGCGCTCAGGTTTTTGCAATGACGTGTGCATGTGCGCCCATGTGCGCCACGCTCGGATTTGGTGCACTACCAGTGGAAACCACGCGCAGCCCCTTCCTTGAATCACACGCGTGCACGTGCGCTTGCTTTCTCACGCTTGCGCCAGCTTGCGCTGTGAGTTTTGGCGCACGTTTGTTCCATGAATTGGCCACTTAAGCTAATAAAAGAGTTTGATTTGAACTTTGTATCTTTTGTCAGTGTCTTACTCCAAGATGCCCTCACAGAGCCCAACACTGCATAAATACTGTGCAACATACCCTCTGATACAATCTACTGTTCTGTTACTGACCTTAAAAATGCATTCTTCACAGTACTACTATATCCAGACTCTCAGTACTTGACCACATTTTCATATCACGGAAAAAGATTTCCGCACACTTGTTTGCCCCAAGGGTACTGTGAATCACCGAGTTTTTCAAAAGGGTCCTTCAGATGGATTCTGGAAACATTCACATGGCCAGTGCAATGCTACATTACTTAGATGACCTATTGGTGTGCGGCACCACATAGGAACAGTGTAGAAAGACACAATACAACTCCTCACAATACTTGCAAACAAATGGTACAAGGTGGACAAAAATAAATTACAGTTCTGTCAAAAGGAGGTGGTATACTTAGGATAGATCACATCTGCTGCAAGGAAGGAGGATAGGCCCAGATAGTGCCACAGCAGTAAGAAACACATCACAATCCAAAACAGTCAGAGAGATGCAACAATGACTAGGCCTATGTAACTATTGCAGAACATGGGTACTTGATAATTCAATACACATCAGGCCCCTATTACAAGCACTCAAGGAAGCAAACAAGTTAAAAAGACACACTTGAATGGACAGACGAGATGGCAGAATGTTTTGAGGACCTCAAAATAGTTACCAGCAGTGCACCAGTATTAGCAACTCCAGACTACAACACTCACTCACACTCAAATGGACAGGTCATGACAGCAGTCCTCACACTGTGATCACCACAGAAACAGATGTCACTGGCATACTACAGTGGTCTCTTAGATCCAGTAAGGCAGGGTCACTTCCCATGCAAGCAAGTAATAGCAGCTGCTGCATTTTGTGTACAAAAATCTGTTATGGGATGTCCACTCACTTTGTATGTTGAGCATGCAGTTGTGTCCATTTTAGAAAGAAACACATCACCACTCCCCACCTATGCAGCAAGTGGTCATCTTTGCTACGTCACCATAATGAGGTGTCACACAGTTAATCCAGAAACATTCATAGCAAAGCCAGTAGGGCCCCACAAAGAGGCTCATGACAAATACAGCAGGGTGAATGAGGACCCTTAGAACCTTGAGAAGTGCTCAATGTAGATGGGCCATCGAGCATAGATCAAGAGAGTTGCTAGAGGCACACAGGAACAGCAGTAATATGATATGTAAAGTACCAAGAAGAAGAATTCCAAATAGTGAAGCAACAGACTACCCATGCACTAATCAGCACAAACAGCAGAATTTATAGCACTCATAGAAACGCTAAAAGCATCAGCATACAATGATTTCAACATGTATACAGATTCAGCTAACATGACATTTACAGTACATTCAGGATTATCAAGGTGGGAGAGAAGAGGTTACAGAAGGGCACATGGGTCTCCAGTCCAACATGCCATCTTGTTATCAAGACTAATAGAAGCAATAAAAGGCCCTCCTCGGGGCGTGGCTTGGAGCTATGGTGATTGGACAGGCTCTGTGAGAGCTCCCGGCTGGTGCCACGTGTCCAACGGTAATACCCCAGTGAAAGTGTGATTCTGCTATACACACTTGGTGAACGTGAAAGCTGGAACGCTGCGGAAGATAGTGACTGACTCTCCACTCCCTATGATGCCAAAAATCAGAGGTTTGATTAGCCTCCAGCTAAGCGGAATGCAGTGAATTCTTGGCACACAAAATGACGGGCCCCTCAGCGGCTTGAATCTGCCAGCAAAAGGGACCACCGAAGCAGCCTCTGACTCTTGCAGAGTAATGGAAACTGTGATCCCAGCAGCCTACTTGGAAGAGGGTGAATCTTCTCACCTCCGATAGCTGGAGTGTGAATGCCAGCAACAGTGATGTCAGGAGGCCACCTGTGCAGTGACCCCACAGCCCGCATCCGGCACCTGGGCGTCGCAACCAACAGAGAAAACCAACCGCAGCAATTGGTCGGGTCCACACAAGCACTGAGGAGCCCGCTAACCTGCGGGCCCCCTGGGAAGCATAGACCTCAGATCAGAGGGTCACAGAAGACAGTCACCTCGAGGGGCTCCTGAACTATCGCCAGCCAGTCAGATCTCGGAGCAGAGGTACCACAGACAAGGGAAGGTGGGAGTACAGGGCATGGAAATAGAACTGTGCACCGAACGGTATGCCCAGATTACAGCTCAAAAGTAGTGGCTAACCTCCTTTCCAAGCCACCAAGTGAGGGGTTCTAAAGCCCCTACCCCTCACACATGGCACAGGGCCGTAAAGCAGAGCCTCCCCCCAACCAACATCCGGAGGGACTCGAGGTCTGGGGAGGCACTGGTGAACACTATAGCGGCCTGCCCCAGACCACTGAAGAAGAGCACCACAAACCTCTGTAATACCGGCAAATCAAGGTCAGACGGACTGTCAGCAAGCCCGGAACAACCACAGAAGGCGAGGTGGCTTCGATCACACCCTCCTGGGTAGCGCTTGGAGGCCACCTATAGGCAAAATCCTCCCACAGTCCCGAGCCGCCTTTGCGAGCAGCCATCCCGGTGAGTCAAAAATCCCTGCCTGTGGCTGGAGACCCTTGGGCCCACACAGAGATCTGACACAAGCGACCTGGTCACTGCTCCAACCTCCCTCACCGGCAAGTGGAGGTCATCTGGCCTGAATCCAGCTGCTGGACAAACCGCAGCTTCAACAGAAGATAAGGCGGCACCAGCTGCGTTATGGAGCAGACGCAGCTGACCCACACAGAAAGGACAAACTCAATACAATGTCAAGAAACCCCAAGCCAGCCAAACAAACAGTAATTGCAACCCTACTAACTACACCCATGGCAGAGAAATCCAAAAGGGGGAGCGAAACGAAAAGATGGCAGCAGGCAGCCAGGCAGAAGCTGGCCCCGAACAAACAACACAAACAGTAACAAAATCAAATCCACAAGAACTCATATCAGCCGTCACTAAGGAATATCAAAAGGGGACCGAAGAGTTGAAAAGCAAGATTTCAACCATGGATAAGCGAGTAGGGGAAAAAGAATCCAGAACAGAAGAAATAGAAACCACACTCATGAAAAAAAATTGAAACTGGGGAAGGAGCGGATAGAGTCGCAGCCCTGGAGGCCAGGTGTTATGCACTTGAAGCAAAACAGGAGGATGCCGAAAATAGATCTAGGTGCAATAACATCCGCCTGAGGGGAATCCCAAAATCAATCCCCAACAAGGAACTAGGGGCCTACGTCAAAGACCTGTTCTGCTTCATCATAACTCTCCGGACGATGCCCCACTAGAACTTGACAGAGTGAATAGAACACGAACAAAGCAAAATGCCTCCTCTCCGCCAGATGTTCTGGCACGAGTGCACTTCTACAGAGTCAAAGAAGAAATAATGTGGGAAAGCCAGGAGCACAGCCCGAATACACCTGTTCTAAGACTTGGCAGCAATTACACTAGCAAAGAGGAAAGAGGAAGGCCCTAAAACCAATGACGGAATTGCTCAGTGAGAGAAAGATTACATACCGCTGGAGCTTCCCCACTGCTTCCCCACTACCCTAACCTTCATATGGGAAGAAAAGCCCCAGCATATTCTCTCCCAAGAGAGGCGGAAAGCTTTATGAACCCAGAGCCGAAGAGGATGTATCTTACAAAATAACGCCCAATATGGAAGGGGCACAACAGGAAGCCCTGAGATTCTGGTCCCGGGTAGAGGGCTACCGCAGAGTGGGAAGCCACCGACAGGCTATGGCCCAATGGAGCCCCGATCCACGATCACCTGAACCCACCAGGAAAGGGCTGCAACAAAGGTGACGGCATTAGTCTGTTGGGGGGTGATATACGGTTATCAAAAATGCTACTTTGCCTCCTCGGGCCACAAAAAAAGAGGAGTTGCCATACTTCTCAGCCGCAACCTACCACTAACTCAGGTCACATCAAAAGAGACCCGGAAGGTCGATATCTACTACTGAAAGGTCTCCTGGTTGAACTGCCCATCACCCTAGCACCAATCTTCTTCCCGAACAGTGCGCAAGACCACTTCCTCTGCAACCTCTTACCAGTTGTGGCAGCCTTTGCCAAGGGACACCTACTAATTGGAGGGGACTTTAACTTAACTCCGGACCCGAACCTGGACAAAATCGCTTCCTCCAACCAGGGAAGACTTCATCAAAGCACTAACAATGGCAGAATTCCTAAGAGAAACCAAGACCATCGATGTTTGGAGATTTGCGTACAAAGAAGTGAAGGATTACACATTCTTCTCACGCGCCCACAGAGGGCACTCAAGGATTGACCTACTACTGACATCCAGCGAGCTCACCCCCTGTGTGGAGGACATACAAGTAGGTCACAGAGTCATATCAAACCATGCCCCAGTCACCATGCACCTGTGGGCACAGGGCATACAGGAACCCCCGCAAAGGCCCTGGAAACGAAAGGGTCAGATCTTAGCGGACATTGCCATCATAACGGAAATAGCAGAAACTCTCACAGACTACTTTAAGGAGAATACAACTAATGATATCTCAAAGGAAATTATCTGGGACGCAATGAAGCCAGTAATCCGTAGGGTAGCGATCAACTACAAGGCCAGGCACAGGCGACAAAATCAACTGCAGCAAGACAAATTAGAGGAGAGAGTTGCAGTGTTGGAGAGCAGCTTCAAAAAGCACCAAACCAAAACAACAGGCCGGGAACTCAAAAGAGAAAAAGCAGAATTGGAAATGTATCTGACGGACCCCTTAGCCAGAGATTTGGCCTACACCAAGCAATTCTACTACTTAAACAGCAACAAGGCAACTCGTCTCCTGGTTCACAAACTGAAGAATCAAACACGCAGAACAACATCCATTGCCTAGCAGACAGGAATGGCAGCCTACATCATAAAAAATGCAGAGAAGCTCAAACTAATGACGCAACACCACAAGGAAATCATGACCGGCCTCAAAACGGACAAGTCGGCACAAGTGCAATACCTTGAAACTGCGCAAAAAGGTCCACCACAACCCCAACTGGAAGCTCTGGTACGCCCAATTACAGTGGAAGAAGTAGGAGATACCATTTGCTCCCTGAAAAACACAACCCCGAGACCAGATGGGTTCACAACCAAATTCTACAAGAAATTTGCCCACATCCTGGCGCCCGAACTAGCAAGCTTGCTCAACTCATTCCTCGTAATGGGATCCACCACACCATCCATGGAGGAGTCGCTGATGGTCCTCATTCTAATGCCAGGGAAAGACAGCGACCAATGTTCATCATACAGACCCATTACCGCTCAACAACGATGCTAAAGTGTTTGTGAAAATCCTGGCGAGTAGATTAGCGCTGCTCCTCCCAGATATAATTCACCCCGAGCAATCAGGTTTTATCCCAGGTCGCAGCACACAAGACAATATCAGAAGAATCATAAACACAATCGAGTCAGCAAACAGGATGGGGCTGGAACTGGTAGTTCTGTCACTAGACGTGCACAGAGCTTTTGACATGCTAGACTGGGGCTATATTAGAGAAACATTACAGTATTATGGATTTGGCCCAAACTTTATAAAAGTGACTTTATCCAACTATCAACACCCCTCCACGCAACCTCGAATGCATAGGACCAGATCGGACAGAATTAACATAACTAGAGGCATTAGACAAGGATGCCCCCTATCCCCCTCATATTCTCGGTCTTTATGGAGCCATTCTCCAGCAGAATCCGCCACAACCCAGCAATACATGGCCTCAAAGTCAAAGGAGAATCTTACAAAGTAGCCCTGTACGCCGACGATGTACTTCTGACCATCACCCGATTGGAAGAGTCCATGCAGGCAATCTGGCAAGAACTAGAAGCATTCAAGGAGGACCATGACGGTTAACGCTGGAGGAAAATTGGTGCCAGATACCAATAGAATTACTGCCACACACGAAAAGTTCTGGCGACCCCCTGAACGCAGGTCCCCTATCCACAACGAGAAACACAGTAATGAGTTGGAACAGGGCAGCTCGCCAATGGAATTGCAGAACCACTATAGGTCCGCTGACCCCCATTTGGGACAACCCGGACTTCGCTCCAGGCATCTCTCCAAACAGCTTCAGTAATTGGAAGGAAGTAGGACTGAAAATCATTGCAGACTTCATCGAGAATGGGGAACCTTTGAACTTTGTAGCTGTGAAGCCAAATTCCAGGTTCCGGAGATGGAGAGGTTCCGGTATGCACAACTCAGAAATTGGCTGTCGAGCAAAGTCATAAGGCAAAACGGAAGCAGGGAACTGACAGCCCTAGAGAGAATGCTCACAACAAATCCCCCAAAGGGGAAAATATCCACCCTATACAAGCTACTCGACAGGACAGACCCAAGCAAATAAGAGGCCTACATGATGAAGTGGGAAAAGGACATAGGTAGACACATTGAACCTGAGGAGTGGAGCCGCATCTGGACCCGAGTGCACAAAAGCTCCAATGCATAACGAATAAAGAAGGGGCATTCAAGGTGTGGTACAAATGGTGCCGAACACCTGAGGTACTCAATAAATGTAACCCTACGATTCCTGCGCAGTGCTGAAGATGATGTCCAGACAAGGGCACACTATTCCACGTCCTCTGGACATGCCCAAAGGCAGCACAATTCTGGAGAAGTGTTCTTGAACAAATCGACTAATCACAGGCCTCACAATCCCGTGGGATCCAGGAATTGTCCTGCTGGGGGCGACAGGCGAAAGCCAATTCCCACTGACCAGCCACCTTGCAGACCTGTGCTCACATCTCTTAACGGCCGCGAAGATAACAATAGCCAGGCTATGGAAAACCCTGAGGGCCCGGGTATCCCAAAGTGGTGGTCCAAGTGCTGGGACATAGCAGCGGCAGAAAAAATCACAGCTCTCTAGTTCAATAACAGGAACAAATTCTACCAGACCTGGACCCCCTTCCTGGATTATACGCAACAGTTTGCAGGGATGGCAAGACAACCCCTGACCCTTCGATAGATGGAGAAGCTAGGCTAAAGAACGAATCACAGAGTGCAAAACAGAACAGGGAACTCCCGGGGCCAAAGGTGAACTCAAAGGTCCTACAAATCTCAAGGCCCAAAGTCATCTCACAAACTCTTGCCAGAAGAAGAGCTGTCTGTGCAAGCAGGCTGACGTGAATCAGGTCCCTCTACAAAGCATAATGTGAAAACAGCTGTTGCCCTTTTTTCCTCCTTCCCCCCTCCCGTCTGTCCCCTCCCAGAGACTAGAATTATTGTTTGGTTCTGTTACTTATTTTTCTTTGTTTCTGTTAAAATCAAGCTCTGATTAGCGCATTCGACATCTGATGTCATATTGGAAGCTTGTATGTTTAAAAACCAATAAAAATAAGTCTTGAAAAAATAAATAAAAGCCCCCCTTCGTTTAGCAATTGTGAAGTGCGTGGCAATCCAAAGGGAAAGATGTGATTTCATGCGGAAAAAACACGGCTGCAGATGCAGCTGCAAAACAGGCAGCTCATAAGCCCTTTCCAGAGGAAAGTCAAATGCCTGTCACAACAGTACAAGTGTGACTATCAGAGGCTTACAGTGCCTTATCAAAAGAGCACATCACTGAGTTCCAAGAAAGAGCCCCACCAGAAGAAAAGGCATTATGGGTACAAAGGGATGTGTCCTGTCATCCACCTGCATCATGTGGAGACAAAAAATGATAAGTAAAGTAGCAATGCCCATAGAGTTTTTAAACATTGCCTTGGAACAACAACACTTTCCTACCCATTCACCTAAGCAGCACATTGCTGCTGACATTAGTGAGGTGTGTTTTGTGCCTAATTTGGCCAAACAAGTCGACAAATGTGTAGCAAACTGTACCACATGCCACATGTTTCATCTATGCCATCCAATCAAGACACTGAAAGCAACATTACCTCACCCCAGAGGGCCCGTATGTATTGGCAGTGGTATGCTCACATTCCCGTTGGATTGAAGCAGGACCCTGTGTGAATGCAGATGCCAAATCTGCAGCCAGATTCTTCATAAGGGAGTTGTTCCCCAGATGGGGCATTCGTGAGCTACTAAGGTCGGAAAACGGTCCCCATTTTGTGCACACGTTTTTAAAAAAAATGAAATTACCAGGTTATTGTGTATTAGACATACACTTTGCATGGTGTACCACCCATAGACAAATGGGTTGATAGCACACCTTAATTGTTTGCTTATACTTAATTTAGCCAAGCTCTCTGCTACAATCAAAAAGAGCTGGCTCTATTGCTTGCCTTGGCAGCTACAAAATTAAAACATACCTGTAGTATGCTTGTTAGATGTAGAATTTGAAATGTAGATTCTGTAGGTTCATTAAATAGAAATCTGTTAAACTTTGTAAAGTAAGTTGTGATAGAGCAGGCTGTGAATCATAGGACTCTGAGAGTTGAAAGATAAATCTAAACTGTTGAACAAAGGTGGGAGGGTTAGATGTAGGGGTCTGTGGATGTGATTGGCGGATGGGTGTGCGATTGGTTGACTGTAGTCAATCAGCAGGTGTTACAGAGATAAGGGTGAAAAGGGAAGAAGGGCTGAGCTATGCCCCAACATCCGTAGACATATGTCGTGGGTCACAGATGGATCACACATGTCACCCGGGCTCTTTTACCATGCACTTCAGGGAAAGAGGACTGAGGAGATCATGATTCATGTCATGTGTGAATTGCTGAAAGCTTGGAGTTCTACAAGAAGACTCTGGCTTATATGAAATGTGTGAATTAATTGGCTGCAAGTATATGCAGATCAGCTAGCTAGCTCACATAATCTTGGCTTTTACAAATTGGAAGTGGTATGGTATTGAGTTCGTAACATGAAATGGAGTCAACTATTACCCATGTGTGAAGATATGGTGCATTTGAAACATCAGACATTTTGTTAGTACATTGTGGAGGTAATAGTCTAAGGTATGTAACTGGTGCATCGTTGCAGTTTGCCATGAAAGATACTTTCATAAATTTAGATGAAATGTATTCCACAAACAATGTTTTTTACCCACACATTACACAGAGAGTGTGGAAAAGACTGAAGCTGTTTTCCGCCAAATAGAAAAGCAAGGCGGAATGTGAATAAAGCTGTACGTACATTTCAGCAAGATTTTGGAATGCCATCTTTTGAAAATGATAAAATACAACATGTTGGAGTGATATTTTTAGAAAAGATAGAGTACATCTTTTAAGTGTTGGAAAAGACCATTTTCTTTGTGATATTTGGAACACTTCTCAAACTAGAAATGTGGCTGTTGATTTAGCATCTGGATGTTCACATGGCCCTGCCTCAACCCACGGGAGGAATGGACACAATAACAATTTGATATCTGTAGGAGTTACATCTCTACCGAATATCGGCAACATCTATGTGGAGCTCATGAAATGGCCAACTGGGGTGGGGTAATTTGCCACAAACTATCCTCAATGTTTTCCCTGTGTTGTAAAGGTGACATATACAATTAGCTGCAAAAACATTCAATAATTCCTGCAGGTTCAGAAAAAAACAGTCCTCCTGGATGTCTGCAGCAATATTCTGCTTACACACATGTGGGGGGTGATGCAGCTGCTCAAAAGCAACCATTCCAATTCTCGGGGGAATCACTACTTTACTTGTGATGACCTGCCTCCGCATAAGATCTGTAGGTGATTGCATTCAACCCCTTTTTGCCACAACTCCTTCTTTTCCCAGGGTGCCTATCCATGTAGATCAATTATTTGGGTGATTGGCACTGCAGTATATGGGACCAATAAAGGCGCTTCCGAACTTGCTACTTCTGGGTAAGCCGCAATGTCTGGTATTGGAAGATACACTGTTATTTTGGCTGCTTCTTCTGCCACCTTGTTACCAAGGGAAATGTGGGTCTGTTTTGTTAGTATTGGCAGCACATTTCATCAATGCGAAAAGTGTAGGCCGCACCTCATACAGCTCCACCTTATTTCAGACTGGCATAAACTTTCAGAATAAAGATATATACTTTTGCAGACAACATTTTCAGTAAAGGATGTGTTTTCCTTTCAGGACTGTGTTCATTCACTGGTATAAAATGTTACTTTTAATGATACCAAGCATGGAAAATCTGTGAACATTGTGTGGTTGTCTCATTCTTGTCACCCCCTATAGGTGTCCCATCATAAGCATCATTTCATGTCTATATTGTATATATATTTCATTGTAGGATTTTGTGTATATTCTTTGGGTCAGGTTATATGGTGAGGGCATATGAGGGGGGTGTAAATGGTGTGTAAGGCAGGATATTTTTCAAGATCATGATATTTTTCAGAATGATATTTTTTCAAAATGATGTAGTTCACATGAAAAGAACTTGAATAACTGATAACAATACTTGGTTACAAATACAATGCATGAGATGGGGGTTGAAGAAGAGAGGAAATCCAACCAATACACAGGGGTGGTGTTTGATACAAAAAATTCAGTAATCTATATTGCAGTCACATGCACTCAGTGGGGAAAGAGAGGTACCCCAAGAAATGCCACCTCTGGTAGCCCAGTGTTTAGTTCATTTGGCACTGTGTCGGGTATGAAGCATGTTCCAAGGGCATGAAGTACAGGTCGTACTGATGGACAGAAGTGATGGAGAATGTGCAATGAAGGAAAAGAACCCATGGTGCAAGACACGCCCATTGCTAAAGATGGAAGGAGTGCTGTCCGTGGCCAACTAATGGGAGGCGGCACTAGTAAGACAGACCTGTCCCACCTCCTAAGCACTTTAGAGTGAGGCAAAATGCATTTGAAACACTAAGATGGGTCAGGGGCGAGGGGAGATGGTGAAAAGACCACCCCCTCATATAAAGGACCCCACCTCAATATAATACAATACAATCAACCCACATAGTGTAGCGCAGGGCATGAGCAAATTGCTATTTTTGTATAGATGTTAGTAATTGTAGTTAAGAGACAAGGCCAGCATGGCAAATGAGGCAGTGCATGCATTAGACCCAAATTGCGAGATGAGAGAACTCTCCAGTCATGCCTCGGCTACCATGAGGACAGTCCCCAAACCCACCCACTACAACGCCTATTCATTGTTCTAACAGTGTTACAGAGATGTGTTTTTTACCCAAGAGGAATGTGCCCTACAAGGCCACGATCAGAGAACAGAGCCTGGTGTGCATGTTATCTCACACTGGCCAAAGTATTACATGCCCCATCCCCAGGCGACCATGAGTTTGCCCATATAACTGAATGAGCCGTGAAACCCATAATAGTTCACAGAGCACAGACATTGTACGTCTCTGGAAAACAACCATGTGATTTGTATTGTGAGGTGCTCGGCGGGATACATTATAGTTCACAACAAGGGTCGAGAGTGCCCCAGAACCTACTTTGAGGCAGCCCAAGGTCTTTCAGGTGCACAGTATAATGACAAAGTAGCAATGTGATAGCAGTATAAATCATTTGTTCCTTGACCTTCGACGTGAGAAAAAGAGGATCACTGCAGCACCCTCGAGATTGAAGATGGATGGACTGGGCTGGAACCAATGACCTGGCATTTCTTATAGAGCAGGAGGATCGTGTATAGGCACACACCAACCAGCCGTGCAGGTTTCTACTGTATAAGTTGCTTCTTAAGTGACAATGTTTTTCTTTATAAGATTCTGCTTGTACTACCATTTGGCAGAACGTTCTTGGCAGCAGAGTCCTTTTCTGTTGCGCTCATCTGTGTATGAGATTAAAACTTCTTATCCTCACAAGATCGACTTGAGCCTTTCTTCCCTAGTGGGTTGTATTCTCTCTGGTGTGGCCGTTCAGGGACTTGCCTTCAATGGTGGTTGGCATGGGTCGATAAAGAAGTGATATGGAAGGTGAACAATAACTGTATTGCCATATGTGCACATATGTGACAAAGTTAACGTGGATTGATGCAAAAGAGACACCAATGAAGGTAAAAGCAGAAGCAGAACATGAGTTTTGCTTTTGAGGTAAACCAACCATTCCTGTAGGAACTAACAGCAAGTTCAATAGGACATTGTTATTCCCTGACCTTAATAAAGGAACAGCTGCTTCTTTGGACATCTTCTGCATGTGCGCCCAGGAAGCATACATGATTCTCCTACCATCATGAGAGGCACTTGCTCACTAACTATCCTGCTTTCAGCTACATGGTTCCTGATGCACGCTTGTCTCTAGCAAGCATGCTAAAAGCAGGGACAACCCAACCCTGCAGGTAAAAAGAAAGAAACTCACATTCAGAAGAAGACGCCTGAAACGATCAAACTACCTGTCGGAAATATCCTCCAAACTGTTGAAAGCAATTCCAGACAAATATCACCTCTAGGCGAAGACAGAAACATTTTTTGCCTCCCTTTTTTTTTTGTTTTATTATTTTTATTTGGTTTATTCAAACCTTTAAAATAACAACACATTGCAATCTTCCAGTCTCTCCTTTCAATTCTTAGTTTCCTTCATCAATCTGAAACATTTTAATTTCACACACACAACCCAAGTTCCTACTCCGTAACAGTTTTCTTAATTACGTAAACCCAGTTTCTCATTCTCCATGTCTAAATTACTTTTCAGCAATCGAAGGAAATTTACTAGAGCAAATAGAACTGCTCTGTTGTTCCCCTCAAACAGTGCCTTCCACCAATCCTCTGTATTCATGAATTGATGCTCGTTGATCAATTTCCCAAATTGTCTTTCTCTTTGGTGTTCAAAAGCAAGACAACTCATGACTAAATGTTTGATGGATTCATTGCTCTTTTTTACAGAATCTGCATACTGGATCAATGTTAGCATACATTGTCCATGTAGCCAAACGTTCTTTTGTTAAGAACAAATTCATTCTGAAACGCATATACAGAGCTCTTGAGTATTGATCTGCTAAGCAGGTTAGATATGTGTGTCGCTGACCGTAAGCTTTTGCTTCACCCGGTACCTCGCACATTAGAATTGAATTTGCTCTTAAGTCACAGGTTGATATCCAGTCAGTTCTCCAGATTTTCGTTTTAGCCATGTCTGGATTCTCTATTAGCAGTGAGAGATTGATGCCATACTCCTCTAGTAGAGCCTTGCAGAGGACGTTCCAGTCGAACAAAGTAGTAGTGACTCTGTCTTTGTCAGACTTGTGTAGCAATTCAAATTGCGGCACTGGAGTTTTAACCATCGTTTTTCTATATATACTTAGGAGGTTCCATGAAACTCTTGCTTTGATTGATATGAGCCCTAGCTCATACCGTAGACATGTTGTTGATGTACCCTTTGGAAGCTGCAAAACACGGGACCAAAAAATGTTTTCTAAGGATTTCCACAAGTCCTCTGCGCAACCAAATGCGTTTTCTCCGCCGTATATAAATGCAGGTACCGCTTTTTGCTCGTAAAATAAAATGACAGGTTTTAATGAAAATTACCCAAATTTCTCATTAATTAATTGCGCTTGACAGGCCAGCTGCCGACACTTGCTTTTTGCAACAATAGACCACGGCTCATCTCTTCTACTGGTGCTAATTTTCATGCCCTAGTAGGTCGAGCTCTTTACGATTTGTAGGTCCTCATTTGCAATTCGCCAGCAAAATTTTCCTTTTTTACCTTTGTTTCCCTGTAACTTTTCCAAAATCAAAATTTCACTTTTTTCTTTGTTGATTTTAAGGCCGTTTTCTGTTGTATAATGCTCAAGACAATTGAGTTTTCGCTGGAGCCCAATCGGCGTCGAGTCCACCAAGATGAGATCATCAGCATAGATCAAGTATTCTATTGAGGTTCCATAAAGTTTTGGAGGAAAGGTAGCTACACCGTTGAACGCTTGCTTTATATGTGAGATAAAGAGATTGAAGATAATTGCTGCCAATGGACAGCCTTGCTTCACGCCCTTATATGTAGCAATATCAGCAGACAACGTGCCTTTCTCATCCAAACGAATCTTAATAGAAGTGCCTGTGTTTAACTCGCGGATTGCATCCACTAGACTCGAAGGACAGTTCCACCTCTTGAGTTTTTCCCACAACAGTTCCCTGTTTATGCTGTCAAACGCCTGTGACAGGTCTATTAGTGCCGTATATATCTTTGTGTTTGACTTCAGTGCATCCATTTTTAGCAGATTTAGCAGTAGCAAGTTCAACCCACATCCTACTCCTTTTACAAAGCCTGCTTGTCTGGGATCTACGTGTTTTGAAGCTGTGGCCCATTTGAGGAGTTTTTGTTGTAGGAGGCTGGCATAGACCTTCCCCAAAACATCAAGTAGCGCTATAGGCCTATCATTTCGAGGATTAGTTCGGTCCCCTTTTTTGTCTCTAGCAAGCATGCTAAAAGCAGGGACAACCCAACCCTGCAGGTAAAAAGAAAGAAACTCACATTCAGAAGAAGACGCCTGAAACGATCAAACTACCTGTCGGAAATATCCTCCAAACTGTTGAAAGCAATTCCAGACAAATATCACCTCTAGGCGAAGACAGAAACATTTTTTGCCTCCCTTTTGGTAACAAGTAACCAGGCTGCTGCAAATGCTAAGTGGTTGTAGATAGTGTGGTGGGAAATAATCCAGTTGGTGAAAGATACAGAGCAGGGTTGGAATTTGATAAAAGGTGAGCTGCAAGCTATAGGGCTGATGACCCTACAGAATTCTTATGTCTTGGACTTAGTGACGGCCATGGAAGGGGCATGTGCAAGAAGATTGGGTTGTCAAGTTGCACATATTTATCCCCAAAATTATGCAGACAATGGCTCCTTGTCCCACATAATAGGAACCCTACACAAGTTGAAAACCAACATGGAGACAGAAGCAGAAGTGGAAGCTGTTGACGAGTTTGATGTCATGTTCTCCTGGGCCCCAGCTTGGCCAGGAATATCGGTGAAGATATTGGTCTCTATCACGGTGTTCCTGCTGCTAATATTCTGCATGTGCCAGATGGTTCTCTGATGTTGCACCAAGGCTCTTCCAAACATGCCATGATGATGGTTTCAATAAGGGCCAGCGGAGCTCCTCCTATCACAAAAAAACAGTATACACAGACAGTTCAGATAGTGTAAAGCTCACCTGATTCCCGCAGAGGCGCCGGTCTTGACTGGGTGAATGCCGTATCTTCAAAGGTGATGTGTAACACACGGTTGGCTCTTTGGGCTGGACCTCTGTGCACTGTATGTCTGACTCGAAGAGTAAGATGTCTGCAGATAGAAAATATGGGATTAATGAACTGGGGTTATTGGGTGCCTCTCTCCTCTTCCCTTTCTCTTCTCCTGTAGAACCCCAAAGGTTAACACCCTCACCTTAGGTAAGTGAACGCCGAGCTCTCCATCTGCCTCGGGGCAGGGTGCCGTAACCAGTTTCTTCACTGGATAAGGGTGCAGGCCTCTTGACCTCAGAGGACTGCTGTCCGTCGTTAACTGCACGAACGGTAAGTTCTGGGCACTTCAAATGTCTTAAAAGTCTTTTGTAATGATATCTCTTGTTTTGCAGGGTTCCGGCGATGGCGGATGGCGGGCTGATGAGAGTTGAGGATCGAACCCGCGTGAGGAATAGAAGCGCCTGGAAGCACGTAAGTAAGCGCTTGTAGCCTGCTTCACGATGCGCACTAACTGTCCCTTTTATCTTGCAGGTACAAGTTCGGAGCTTTAGAGAAGCTGAAGGGTGCTGGAATACCCACTGGATTCGGCGTGGGAAGGAGTAATGGCACGTGAGTAATAAAGTTGCCCAATGTCTTTAAACGCACCTTCTTTTGTCTTTCAGATGCGGGATGCAGCGCCGAAGGCCTCCGGAGAGTGCGAAGAGCTGGTAAGCTTTTGTCTTTCAGATGCCGGAATGCAGTGCGAAGACCTCCGGAGCATGCGAAGAGTAGGTAAGCCTTTGTCTTTCAGATGCCGGAATGCAGCGCGAGGCGTTGGTGACAGCCGATGGACCAGGTAAGAGATGCGCTGCCACTGAAGACCGTAGTGCTAACCTGTTCTTTCTTTGTCTTTACAGGTGCTGCTGAAGACTGGATTCCAGGATGGTAAGCCTTTGTTCCCTTAGGCCCAGGATCAGAAGCAGAAGACACGATGAGCGTTCTGCTGCAGAGAATGCAGAATAACGCAAAGCAAGATTCATCCATCGGGTGTGGTTTAAATAGCCTCCTGTAGTGCTTAGGTGTCTCCTTCCACAGCCACGCCTAGGTAAGAAAAGAGTTCCTGCTTTCCAGAAGAGTTCCAGTGTTCTGAACCTAGGGAGTGGCTCCTGCCCCACCCAACAGGAAAAGTAGTCCCAAACAGAAGAGGATCAGGGGTTCAACTGGCAGGTAAGTAAGCAGCATGGTCTGCTGCAGGTAAGTCCACCCAAGCATTATGAGCCCGGCGCTTCCAGCGCTGGGACTGGGCATCTTTATGAGCCTGGTGCCACTGGCGCCAGGACAGGGTCCAAAAGGTCCCAATTGGGACTGGCTGGCACTCGGAACCGGGGTTATGGGTCTGCTTCCAAGGGAGTCGGGCAAGTCCTGATCTTTTGGAAGCAGAGATCATGACAGCACCCCCCCTCAAGGCCCCTCCCAAACCGGGCTTCTCCGGGGGTTCGGGCTTGTTAGGAAATGTTCGATGAAATCTTTTGATTAGACGAGGCGCGTGGACATATTCTGCAGGTTCCCAGGATCTTTCTTGGGGACCGTAGCCTTTCCAGTCAATCAGGTAAAATAGTTTAGATTTGGAGATCTTGGAATCCAGGATGCTTTTGACTTCAAACTCGAGTTCTCCATCAACTAGAATAGGTTTTGGAGATGTAGTTAGTCGGGTTTGAGGTTGCACGGGTTTTAATAGAGAGACGTGGAAGACCGGATGTATCTTCATGTGAGGGGGCAAGTCCAACTTGACCGCTACTGGGTTTACTATGGTGGTGATGGAATAGGGACCAAGGTATCTTGGGTTGAATGTGCGTGGTCCTTTTAGAGGTAGATATTTGGTGGATAACCAGACTTGATCTCCTACTTGATATTGGGGGGCTTCCTTCCGATGTTGGTCTGCTCCTTTCTTGTATTGTTCTTTAGCCCTTTGAAGGTCAAAAACGGCTTCCTTAAAGGATTGGGTGATTGTAGAATGCAGGTGGTCTACTGCTGGTGTTCCAAGATCTTGGAGTGGATCCAACTCCAAGGTTCGAGGGTGACTACCGTACAAAAGAAAAAACGGGGTCTTCCCAGTTCCCGAGTGGACAGAGTTATTGTAGGCATATTCAGCTATCCAAAGGATATCTTTCCAAGTTTTTTCAGTTTGTTGTAGCATGCAGCGCAAATACTGTTCCAGAGTTTGATTGGTCCTCTCGGTTTGTCCGTCGGTTTGAGGGTGGTGGCTGGTCGAAAGTCTCACATCAATTTGAGCCGACCGACAGCAACTTCGCCAAAAATGAGAAATAAATTGACTACCTCGATCCGAAATTAGAACTGAAGGAAAACCGTGCAGTCGGACGATGTTTTCGAGAAATTCTCGGGCCAGAGTTGCTGCTGTTGGTAAGCCTTTGAGTGGAATGAAATGCGCCATCTTGGAGAATAGGTCCACCATTACTAGGATCGTATTGTATCCGGAGCATGGAGGTAGATCGGTGATGAAGTCCATAGAAAGCGTATGCCAAGGGCGAGGCGGGATGTCAATAGGGCGTAAGAGGCCGGCTGGTTTTTCCTTTTGACTCTTGTTTTGGGCGCATACTCCACAGGACATTATAAAGTCTCTGATATCTTTTTTCCAAGACGGCCACCAGAAGTAGCGCTTGATCTTTTCCGAGGTCTTGGTCATACCGGGATGTCCTTCCATTAAAGAATCGTGATAACAAGAGATTACCTTTTTCTGTAAATCTGTGCTGGGCAAGTATAACCGTTCTTGGAAATATAATAGGTTGTCCTTCACCGTAAAGTCCTTTCCCTGCAGATGCCAATTCTGTATGTCTGCTGGAGTTACCAGTAGCCTGGCTTTATCCTTAACTTCCTCTATGGATTGTGTGGCGATTACACCTAGAATTCTTTGTTCGGGAATGATAGGTACATGTTTAGGATTGATCAAATGTTCTTCCACTCCCATCCGAGAAAGGGCATCAGCTTTGCCGTTTTTTGTACCAGGTCGATAGGTAATTATGAAGTCAAACTCGGCAAAGAATAGTGCCCAACGGAATTGCCTAGAGGATTGAGCTTTTGCGGTTTTCAAATATTGCAGGTTTCGGTGATCTGTAATCACAGTAACGGTGTGTCGGGCTCCAAGAAGATAATGCCGCCAAGCCTTAAAGGCGGACTTGATAGCTAGAAGTTCCTTATCAGTAATAGTGTAATTGATTTCAGGAGGCGAGAATTTGCGGGACCAAAATGCCACGGGATGCAACTGATTGGTTACTGGGTCCTTTTGTGATAGAACTGCCCCCATGGCAAGGCTTGAAGCATCAGTTTCAACGATGTAGGGGAGTTCTGGGCGAGGATGTTTTAAGATCGGTGCAGAGATAAATCTAGTCTTCAAATTCTGGAAAGCTTGTTCCGCCTCGGTAGACCATTCAAAACGTTTGTTTTTCTTTAACAAGGCGGTGATGGGCTGGACTATTCGAGAGAATTTGGGGATAAACCTGCGGTAAAAGTTAGCGAAGCCTAACATGCTTTGAACACCTTTTACGGAGGATGGCGATGGCCTTTTGAGAATTGCATCGACCTTCTTTGAATCCATACGCACTCCGCTAGGTGATAATATGAATCCCAAGAATTCAATTTCAGTCGCGTTGAAAACACATTTTTCCAACTTAGCGAAAAGTTTGTGTTGACGCAATCTCTCGAGGACCATTTTCACGTGTTTCCGATGTTCAGTTTCCGATGAAGAATAAATCAGGATGTCGTCAATGTAAACAACAACACACACATCTATGAGCTCTCTGAGGACATCGTTCATAAAATATTGAAAGGCGGCCGGGGCATTGCAAAGTCCGAAGGGCATGACCTGATATTCAAATAGCCCATACTTGTTGCGGAAGGCCGTCTTCCATTCATCGCCCTCTTTTACTCGTACCAAGTGGTAGGCTCCTCTAAGATCCAGCTTTGTATATATGCATGCTTTTCTGACTTGGTCCAGGAGTTCAGGGATCAAAGGTAACGGATATCTATTCTTAACGGTGATCTGGTTCAGGGCGCGATAATCTATACAAGTTCTAAGGTCCCCTTCTTTTTTTGGAACGAAGAACAAAGCTGAGGAAGCAGGGGACTTGGAAGGACGAATAAACCCATTCGCTAGGTATTGATCCAGGTATTGTCGGAGGTGAAGATTCTCAGGCTCGGTGAGGGCATAAATTCTACTACAAGGAGGAGTAGATCCAGGTATCAGGTCTATCTGGCAGTCATAAGACCTATGAGGAGGTAGAGAGTTAGCCTGATCCTTCCGGAAAACATCTTGGAATTCTAGGTATTCAGGAGGTAACTGAGGAGCCTCCGAGGAAATTGCTGCCAGTGCAACACCAGGTCGAGGGTGACAAGTAGAGACACATTCTGGAAACTGAACCGTTCTTGCTCGCCAATCGATCTGAGGATTGTGCTTCTCTAACCAAGGAATTCCTAGAATAATCTGGAACTGAGGGGCCTTGATCAAATCGAACACGATCTTCTCATGGTGTCCATCTTGACTTACTAGCGTCACTTCTTGGGTGGTATGCGTTACTGGTCCGGAGGCTATCTCCGTACCATCCACCGTAGTAATGACGTCCTTTACAGCCTTTGGACAAAGAGTCAGATTCATCCTCAAAACCATTTCATGATCCACATAATTGCCGATGGCACCGCTGTCGACGTAAGCTTCAATCGCATGTAATCGATCCGGATGTTCAGGGCTAATGAGGACCATAGGTATCACGAAATGCGAGGTCACGGAACTGGTTTTAACGCTCGGCAAGAGGACCTCTATTCTTGTCGGGCGAGGTCGTTTCCCTGCTCAGAGTTTGTGACCCTGGTAACTGCAGCTCCTACTGCTTTCTTGGCTGGTTTCACCGGACAGTCTCGAAGAAAGTGCCCTGAGTTTCCGCAATAGAGGCATAATTGCAGCTGTTTTCTCCTTTCCCGCTCCTTTTGTGTTAGTGGTCCTTTCAGGCCCCCTATTTGCATGGGTTCCCCAGAGTCTACTCCTTTGGTAGGAGTTGGTGGTTTGGAAAATACTCGAGCATCAAACTTGGAACGATCGGCCTTCCTGTTCTGCAGTCTGTGGTCAATTTGAACGACTAAGTCAATATAGTCCGAACAGTCTTGCGGGGGATTCACTACTTGGGCTAACACATCTTTGAGCTCTCCACGTAGACCTCTATAAAACAGCGTAATCCTTTTGTCCTCAGGCCATCGAGTTTCCACTATCAGTCTGTTGAAAGACGCAATATAAGCCAAAAGGTCTTGATTACCCTGTCGCAATGAAAGGAGCTCATTGTCCAAGGCCTGCCCCTGTGAATGTCTTGCAAACAGTTTTTCCATACTGAGCTGAAAAGCTTGAAAATCATGGAGAACCGGATCATCTTGATTAACTAGAGGAGGGATCGACCAGTCTGCCGCATTGCCACTAAGGTACGAAGGCACGAAAGCTACCTTAGCTTGATCAGTTGGAAAGGCTGCTGGCCGGCATAAGATGTGCAACCGGCACTGATTAATAAATATTGCAAACCTCTTTGGGTCACCAGAAAATCGTTCGGGCGGAGCCAGAGGTACATTCCCAGGTAGGTTGATCTGCACTGAGTTCGTAGAGGATGTTGAAGGAAGATTTGCCCCTGATGCGGGTAACGGAGTTTGTCCGGCTTGTGACTGTAGCAATTGTCTAGCGAGATCGTCTGTTCGCTCCTTGGAAATAATCAGTTCCCTTCTTAGAGCATTCGTTTCCTGATGGGCTGCATGCACTTCTGCTCTTAGTTCCCCAAGTAACTGGGCTAGCTGGTCGGTATCCGAGG
Source organism: Ambystoma mexicanum (assembly GCF_040938575.1). Taxonomy (NCBI): domain Eukaryota; kingdom Metazoa; phylum Chordata; class Amphibia; order Caudata; family Ambystomatidae; genus Ambystoma; species Ambystoma mexicanum. The sequence continues at coordinate 812,502,466 of NC_090932.1, forward strand.
TTTCCATAGCGCCTGGGTGGGAGTTTTGCGATAGGCTTTGCGTTCTGTAACGCTCACCTGATTCCCGCAGAGGCGCCGGTCTTGACTGGGTGAATGCCGTATCTTCAAAGGTGATGTGTAACACACGGTTGGCTCTTTGGGCTGGACCTCTGTGCACTGTATGTCTGACTCGAAGAGTAAGATGTCTGCAGATAGAAAATATGGGATTAATGAACTGGGGTTATTGGGTGCCTCTCTCCTCTTCCCTTTCTCTTCTCCTGTAGAACCCCAAAGGTTAACACCCTCACCTTAGGTAAGTGAACGCCGAGCTCTCCATCTGCCTCGGGGCAGGGTGCCGTAACCAGTTTCTTCACTGGATGAGGGTGCAGGCCTCTTGACCTCAGAGGACTGCTGTCCGTCGTTAACTGCACGAACGGTAAGTTCTGGGCACTTCAAATGTCTTAAAAGTCTTTTGTAATGATATCTCTTGTTTTGCAGGGTTCCGGCGATGGCGGATGGCGGGCTGATGAGAGTTGAGGATCGAACCCGCGTGAGGAATAGAAGCGCCTGGAAGCACGTAAGTAAGCGCTTGTAGCCTGCTTCACGATGCGCACTAACTGTCCCTTTTATCTTGCAGGTACAAGTTCGGAGCTTTAGAGAAGCTGAAGGGTGCTGGAATACCCACTGGATTTGGCGTGGGAAGGAGTAATGGCACGTGAGTAATAAAGTTGGCCAATGTCTTTAAACGCACCTTCTTTTGTCTTTCAGATGCGGGATGCAGCGCCGAAGGCCTCCGGAGCGTGCGAAGAGCTGGTAAGCTTTTGTCTTTCAGATGCCGGAATGCAGTGCGAAGACCTCCGGAGCATGCGAAGAGTAGGTAAGCCTTTGTCTTTCAGATGCCGGAATGCAGCGCGAGGCGTTGGTGACAGCCGATGGACCAGGTAAGAGATGCGCTGCCACTGAAGACCGTAGTGCTAACCTGTTCTTTCTTTGTCTTTACAGGTGCTGCTGAAGACTGGATTCCAGGATGGTAAGCCTTTGTTCCCTTAGGCCCAGGATCAGAAGCAGAAGACACAATGAGCGTTCTGCTGCAGAGAATGCAGAATAACGCAAAGCAAGATTCATCCATCGGGTGTGGTTTAAATAGCCTCCTGTAGTGCTTAGGTGTCTCCTTCCACAGCCACGCCTAGGTAAGAAAAGAGTTCCTGCTTTCCAGAAGAGTTCCAGTGTTCTGAACCTAGGGAGTGGCTCCTGCCCCACCCAACAGGAAAAGTAGTCCCAAACAGAAGAGGATCAGGGGTTCAACTGGCAGGTAAGTAAGCAGCATGGTCTGCTGCAGGTAAGTCCACCCAAGCATTATGAGCCCGGCGCTTCCAGCGCTGGGACTGGGCTTCTTTATGAGCCTGGTGCCACTGGCGCAAGGAGAGGGTCCAAAAGGTCCCAATTGGGACTGGCTGGCACTCGATACCGGGGTTATGGGTCTGCGTCCAAGGGAGTCGGGCAAGTCCTGATCTTTTGGAAGCAGAGATCATGACAGATAGATCACACATGTTGAGAATTGATCATCCTATAGATCCCCCGGAAACATAAACTTCACCTCCACCGGACCCAGAAAACTATAAAGAGCACTGGGTCACCTTAGCTTGGGATGGTGATTCCCTCTACCTTACCTGTATCTCAGAAAAATATGCCCAAGATGGGGCTACTGTACACCATGTGTGTAGGGAATGGGTGCCCAAAGGTGATAATTACAGAAGGAAGGAAGCTACTGGGTTAGTTAGTGAAGGATTAACTAAAGAGGGGAATGTTGGGATGCAAATACAGCTCCCATGCCTGCCCAAACAATCCGGGCTCAGAAAAATCTTTTAGGACATGAGAAAGTGAAGGTGTATGTCTGCAGGGGGGTGGAGAGCGCAAATGGAAACAGCAAATGCACTGTGTTATATAGTGGTTATAGAAGCGTAGGCAGGCCCAGGTTTAGGGCACAGATGATATTATGTAGCAGTATTGAAATATAATGTGTAACAATGACGATGTGGACACAGGACCTGGGTGTGAGAAATACTGAAGCATCGCCATGTTGGAAGTGAGGCGCAGCATTTTGGTTTCCCTGTTGGAGGTGTAGCAGCATGGCAGAATGACAATTTTGAATCCTTTTCCCTTCCAAAACTCAACTAGTGAATCTGCGAATAGTGGCATTCACGCCAAACAGATAATGGCTTAATTGTATCAAGCTATAGGCCTGCGAAACCAGAATAGAATGTGAATGGCAGAGCAAGAGTAGGGCTGCACCTGTCCTGAATGACAAACTCATGGGAGCCAAGTTAGAGGTCTTGAGCTGTCAAAATGCTATGTCTAGATTTACAGCACTAGCGCACCCCGAAACAATGGCTATCCCATTTTCACCGCCAGATGGCTGGAAAATAGAATGAGGCCAATAAATCTGGTCCTCAAGAGAGCCAAGCGATGTATTAGGGGTGGGCAACTGATAAGGGGGGAGCCAGTAGCAGAACACCCTGTGATTTGTGATACAAGAAGCATGAGGTGATGGCAACAAATCTAATCCCGTGCCAGGGAGGCATGATTGGGGCGCTCACATGTCTGGTATCAGGAGAAGCACACTATTATTTCAAAGGGCTAATTTGACCCTGTGAGTTGTCCACTGACCTCATGCTAACAACCAGGTGCACACCATGTGACTAGGCCGATGGGGCGCGTAACATTCCAGGTAACGCACCAATACAACAGCTAGGAAGCAATGTGATGGAGTAGGGGGACCATGTGTTAGAGGACAGGCAGGGGTAGATTAGAATGTGGCCTATCGGTCACAGAAATATATAGGATGGTAGTATGTATGTAGGTGGTAGCCAATGAGGGTGCAGTATTAACACTGTATATTATTTACGCCATGAGTGACAATCCTTCCTTAAAGCCTCATATTTGCTTTGAACTAACAGAGATCTCTGTGTCAGTTTGGTTATACGAGACCTTCTGCCACCTTTTATCTTTTTGTATAGAAAATAAATCTTGTTTTCCTTGCAAAGAGGTGCACCTAGATTTTTCCTTAGGGGAGTGTTTTTTTTCTTATTGTCTGGTTGATTGCGAGCTCTTGCCTTACAGTACATGTACCCACCCAATATCCAGGTAGATTGGCCTCGATGCCCCTCCGTGTATGCCGGCAGTGTGCTGTTCCACAGGACCATGGCATCATGGGTCAATCCTAGGAAATGGGCACAGCAGTGTGTGATGAGTTCTGCATCACAGGTCACCTGGACATTGAGCAAATTGAACATTTTGTGATTCCAGTAGAACTTCTCTTATGCCTGGGGTGCCACCAACTCTACATGGGTACAGTCCAGGGCTGATAGCACATTGGGCATGTGTGCCAAGGTGTAGAATTGTGACTTCATGGGATTCACATGTTCCCGGGGTGGTGGGAGGGCAATGTGCCATGACTCATGGTGCAGAAGTGCTTCTAGCACCTGAATGTGCACATTTGAGAATGTGCTGGGAGATGCCATGCAGTGTGGCCACAGTGTGCTGGAATGTGCCCATTGCAAGGAAGTGCAGGACTGACACCAGCTTCACCAGTGGTGGAATGGCTGCACTGAGTTGGATCCTGTTTCCAATTTCCTCCCGGATCAGGGTCAGCAGCTCAGCAATTGTCTCCCTATTGAGCTGGCCGAAGGTGAGTATCTGGCTGTCTGTGAAGGTCCATGGTGAGGTGCAGACCTGGGGTATGGGCGCTAGCATTGCATGGCATCTGCTCACCATCCTCCTCCTCCTCATCTCCTCTGCTACCTGATATGATATATGATATGATAGGTTTAACACACTTAATACCCAGAGGTTTATAAGCGCAGACCTGGGGATGGAACCTGTGGTGCTCCATGTCGTCTTGCTTCCAAGGCAAGCATGTTGCCCCTGAGCTATCCTCCTGAGACTGTTCCCTGTGTTGGTACTCAAGCCCCTGCAGCTAAATGTTTAGCTGGAGCAGCTGCATGTCTATGCGCACACACACCAGGGGCAGCATAGTGTTGTTGGAATGTGTTTTTGGGGTAGGTGTGTCCCTTTTTTACTCTTCACTTCATGGGTGCATTGGGTGCATTGTGGCTTCCTATGCATCACCTGCATGCATTTACCTCCTGCTTTCAGGTGGAGGTATCCCTGCCTTGCTTTTGCCGGCATTACCGGCAGCAAAATGACAGTATAACTGCCATTTCCAATCTCGTAATGTGCCAGTAATACTGTTGTGCCGGTAATACCAGCACTGGCTACACCTTCATTGGATATACAGTTGTCAGACTTTCCGGTTGTGGTATTACCGGCGCTGGTATCACTGGCAATGATATTGCAGCCGACTCGTGATTCGCAGTAGGGTAAATGTGGCAGTATACAGAGTTACTGCCACTTTTACTGGCATACTCGTAATGACCCTCATTGTCTCTACATTACCAGAGCACTTCACTCCATGAATACTATAAATACATTTTTGCTTCACTGAACGTTGCATCAGGAATGTCTTTTGCCTCTCTAAATATTTTATCCAAAAAATGCCTAGAGTTAGATTTCTTTCGTATGACAGTAATCATGTTGGCTCTGGTGTTTGGCTCTGGTGTATGTAATCCTGTGCCATCAATGTATTGAAAAGGTTACTGTTTTTTAGATGCTTGGATGCAACTTTTTTCTCCAAAAACATGTTTGGATGCCAAAACTCTTCAGAAGTTTCACAAAACTCTTAACTATTGTTTGCCGAACTAAAACCTTATAGAATACATTGTTTATAAGCCTTTACCGACTGAAAAACATATGCTTATAAGTTCTAAAACCCCAAAACAAAGAAATTCAAGATCATGTGTTACCTATTCATGTTTTCTATTGTACTCCAATCCGATCATTCCCAATGTACGCTTTTCTGCACAGTAAGGATTTGGCATGGTTTATAAACTGTAAATGATGCCTGTGGCTCTGTTTTGGATATGAGCTGTTCTTCATGAAGCACCATTAGGACAGGTCTTGCTTGCTCCCCAGCCATGACAGAAGCAGCCATTATTACATCTATAAAGAACACCCTTTTGCGTCATTCTATTGAATGTGCTATATATAGCCTAGCAACCAGGCATGATCTGCTTTCCTTTTTCGATGTAGTTCATTCATATATCATTTTCATATAGCAGCCGTGAGGCGTGATTCACAGTATATTTAATTGGCAACGCTACTGGGAAATCACCTCTCCAAGAAAAATGTAATGCATCATAATTTGCGTTGTCATGGCATGACCGTTTGGATGTCTATCCTATGACCGAGCCATGCCACTTTTACATTTGATCATAGTTTCCAAATTCAAACTGCTGCATTTTTCTGTAAAACGTAAGGGTGATGGCTTGTAGGTTTACATCGCATATTTAGCACGCCCATTGCTCAGGACAACCATCTAGACAATTGTTGTTCAGCCTTCTGTGTAACTGTAGAAGGGAAACGTGTCTATGCAAATCAAGCTTGTTCCCACCCATAAAGAGGACAGTAAAGCCGGAACTGCTAGCTTGCATCCCTTCTGCACGGGACCACAGGAAACGGCAGACATGTTTCAGCATAATTATCAGCTGAAATAAGACATCCAGAGTAAGATGGGTGAGCCCCGATATGGTTCTTGATCTTGCTGTGCCTAGAGACTCAACCCTCACCTCACTGATGACACCCATCTAGTTTTCCTGCCATATTCCTTGGTACCCGTGGAGCTGCCCTTGTAACTCTGGTTTACAGATTGCAGGAATCCTGTTTCTCCACACACTAGTCATTCACTAGCCTATTAATGGCTACTGAGGGGCATCGGGAGGGGTAAGATCTTCCCAAACTCAACCTAAGAACAGGAAGTTCTTGGCAGTGTGAAAAAGGAAAAGTTAGCATATCACCAAGGGATGGTGGAGTGGGTGCCAGATGGGAACCAGATGTGTGTGGGCATATCAGGCTTTGAATATAATAACAAGTGGATGGTATGGTTCAAAGGTTGGGGCACGGCTACAGCGCAACATGTAGACATGTGAACTGTATTTGGGATATGACGGCAACATCTGCATATGTGAGGCTGCACCTTACACATGATGACTATATGAGGCATATGTGACATTAACATGTTGTTATTAGGTATTTTGTATGCTATGATGTGTCGTTGCGAGTAGCTAGGCCCTGTGGAATGCTTGGTGCACTGTGGAGTGTTTGGGGCCTGGGCATTCCAAGGTTGATGGTTGGGGAATGGGAGCTGGGCAAGGGACCAGGACAGATGCATGTAGCCTTCTCTTTCATCTTCTGAACTATATCTATGCAACCAAGGAGTCAAATAAAGCATGTTCCCTTTTGATACATACCTGAGTCAGACTGGTTCCTGCTCCCTGTCTTCTCCGGCTCAGGTGCACCTTGCAGGAGGCAAGGTACCACACACGTCTTTGTTGTTATTGAATATGATATATACTCGGCTAATTCTTGAAACATGAGACTGCACCTTAAATAATTTACTATAACCACACTTGGTATAAAAAGTGATAACTGACGTATCATGGCAGCACCTGGGAGTGTGAACCTATATTTGTTTGATGTCTCTAACTGGCTTGAGGTGGCAGTAAATGTCCTTATGTAGCTTTACAGGTCCATGAAGGTTAAAACACCAGGCATATCAAATGTAGAGAGAAGAACACACGACCTCATTGACAAGCATCTAATTATATGACTAGCACTCAAATCCTTGGAACTCCTGACCTACTTCCCACACTCCTACTCTTACAGCTACCTTCCACCTGATCTGCAGCCCACGGCAGATCAGCAAAGACTTCTTTGATGACTTTGTTGCCATCTTTCTCAGAGATGTTAACCTGCCAGGAATTAAAGTGCTAAAGGAAACAAAGAAAGTGCTGTTCAGTCTCCTGTTCATCCTCAATATCACTGAGCGTGTCACATATCACATCCCTAACAGAGGCAGTAATCTCAACCTTGTATTCACTGCATCATCAAATGTTGTGATTCCAGCCTCTTCAACATGACCAGACTGATTATGTAGTCATATGTATCCAGCTCTGACACACATGACCCATCCATAATGGCCATGAGAAACCTGCAAAGCCACATCATTGTTCCTTCGAAAAGGTTCCAATGAATGATTCGGAAGAAGATCTCATTATCCTCGTATCCTTGTATCCACGATCACACTATTCTCCAGTGTGAACAACCTATTCAACAAGCTCAAAGACAATTTGGGGCTCATTACATGTTTGCCAGTTATTTTCCTGCAACTGAACCTCAGCCTGCCTACAGCTGACATCTAGACTACTAGGGTCCTTCTTCTGATTCTGAGAGAACTCATGCAATAGACTAGAGACAGACTGGATAAGAAAACTCAGGGGAATGGGGATTTATAGTCAACACCCAATCTGTGATCTAGCGGTAATACCGCCAGACCGGTGAGTGCTAACGCTATCACAGTTGGCCGATATTACAGCCGGGATACTGCCCCAACTCGTGATGAGGCCCAAAGTATCATTAAGTCATACTTATAATTCAGTTGCATTATGCCCTCTAAAATAGTATATAACTTGCTTCACTTACTTTATATGGTGTTTCCCCCCTTCTGAAAATTAATAAGTGTTGGTACAGTTTTATCATTGCTTAACTGAATAAGTGTAAAAGCTTACCAATAGGGTTAACTTGCTTTGAAATACTGGGCCTCATTACACGGACGGCGGTAAGGGTTAACGGTCACCGTTAATGGCAACGGTGACCGTTAACCCTTACCGCCGTACTACGAGGTCCCTTTGCGGGTTGGAGGAATTAACGCCTGCTTCTTGCAGGCGTTAAGTACCAACCCGCTAAGGGACCTCGGAGCTAATTACGGCACCGCAAAATTGCGGTGCCGTAATTAGCGCCTTCCCCATTCCCATAGAGCCCTATGGGGCAGAAATGGGAATGGGGAAGGGCAATGGCGGAAGGGGGATTTACCGCCCCTCCAACCTTGGAATGGGGCGGTAAATCCCCTTTCCGCCAAGGCGGTGCCGGTAATTTACCGGCATGGTCCAGGGTGCTAATAGCACCCTGGATTACCGCCTTCCGTGTAATGAGGCCCATTGTGTATTTCTTAAAGTGTAACATTGGTTTTGCTCCACCTGATCTGCTTTATAAAGAACTAAAACAATCTTGAGTTGCTTGAAGTCCCTCTTAAAAAGTATATGGTTACTTACCTTGAATAGCTGTAGCTCTTCTAAACTTATATCACTGGGTCGTGCCTCCCCTGAAACTGCCTACAGCATTTCCAAAATAGTCCCAGGGTCAATTACTTACATTGAAATACATTGGGTCTTTCGTAAAGTGTAATTGGGAATTGCTTTCCCTGATTTGATAGTGCATTCTAAAATAGTTATTTAGTGTTAATACGTATCCTTGAGTAGCCTGAGGCCCCTCCAGAAAGTATATGAGTTGTTTTACTAGCTCTGAACTGAGCTCTAAAAATGAATTGCGCTAGTTGTATACTTGTAACAGGGCTGGATTATTAAGTGATTTCATAACTGAGTGTCACTGCATGGCTGACCAGGTCTACTACCCTTGAATTACTGACTGCATTCTAAAAGTATATCTAACCTGGTTTTACTCCACAAGAATAGCTGATTGCATTCTGAATGTGTTTGACTCACCATGAACTACTGATTACTAATCTTAGTAATGTTATACTTTGGCTTGTATCCCCTAGGTATTGAGTTGGGCTTTATAATTGTGTTTATATGCTATGTGGTAGTACTTATTTCTCCAAGATTTATCTTTGCCTACTTTTATTTAAATAAACCATGTATTATTAAAGTACATAGTGTTTCAACGTATCTTTGGACCATATGTATGCTACAATTTCTTTGTACCAAGCTGCAACCCTCTCTGGCTCCAAAGATAACCCTGTCTGCTCTGTCCATGCTGCCACATTCTCAGGTGGTTAAGAATTATATTAGAAGTTCAGCTTGTGTACTGCCTCAGATGTATGGTTTTATGACTAGTTGTGCTTTAGAAAAACTGTCCTAACAGGAGATAGTTCCAGATTGTGTGTGCTTGAACTGAAAAGGAGGATCCCCCATACAAGTTGATCTGGTCACTGGGATGCCAAGTAGGAGCCTGATCTGAGGTTTCTGTTAGGCCTGCAGCGGGTCAGTGCTTGTTGCAGTTACTCAAGTCCTTTGTTGTAAATGGCTCAAAGGGTGACGCACATCGCTTTGAAGGAGGATCGCCACCAAATCGGAACACAATGTAGGACATGTGTTCTCTGAGGCCGAGGATAAGGAGGAGTCTTGTGGCAGTGCTTTGTACTCAGAGTTTTCTCAGCTACAAGGCGGGTTAAAGTGTATTGGCATAGTCGAGTCCTGAAAGGATGATTGCAACAATCGCATTAACTCTGTGTGGGAAGGTCAGGAAAGGGAGGAGGTGGCGTATATGGAGGAAATAGCTTTTTACCACAGTGTTGATGTGACGTGACAGGGTCAAGTCCCTACCCATAATGGCTTGACAAAAACATCTGTTTCTTGCTGCTTCTTTGAGACTCGTATCTCCAGCATGTGGTTGAATTGTCAAAATGCTCTGGGCCTCATTACGATACTGGTGGTAGCCGTGCAGGTAAAACCAGCACGACTGCTGGTAAAACCAGCACAGCTGCCAGTATCATTTTTTTTCCGGTGGCCGCGAATGGGCAATTACCAGGTCATTACGGCCTTGCCGGACCTGGTAATTTCCCATTCGCGGGAGCCAGAAATAAATGTTCCCAATTTCCATGGGAGGTCGAATGCACCAGGACCATTCAGAATGGTGCCGGTGCATCCAACATGCTCTCCTCACGGGTGCCGGTATGCCTGCCAGGTCAGACCTGGCAGGCGGGAAGGCACCCGCGCGCAGTACTCGTAGTTTGATGGTCCGGTAACAACGGTACCAGTAGTTTACCGGTACCGTTGTTACTGGACCAGAAAACTAATAATGAGGCCCTCTGTCTCAGTAGCTTCTAGTAAACAGAACAGATCCTGTATCCCAGTGAACACCAATTCACAAAGTATCAACATTTTCACCTCACACTGGGAGTTTTGATAGCATTTCACTCAGTGTCACCTCTTTCTATTCACTCTGAGAATGAGGACACTGCATTTTCAGAATCGCACACGTTGTTGCCTCTCTCAATCTGTTCTGAACATTGGCACTCCATGATCCAGCGTGTAGTCATTCACAAAGTTTTGCCTTTCACAGTCAGTCGTTTTAATAAAGTAATACCCTTCTCATTAATATATGAAGATATGAGATTTGCACAATCATTTCTATAATCATTTACATTTTATTGAAAGCTTCAAGTCAGTACATCCTTTCGCAGAATCACTTGGAAGCAACGTTTTACCTTTATTAAATACAGTTCTGTGAATTGTGATTTTGTTTCAGAGTGCAAAACATTTCAAAATTGTGTCTTACTCAACTTATTCTGGGAATGGGGACTCCGTGTTTCTGTTTGAAGCATGTCACAATGTCCTCTCTCTGTTTACTATAAGAGGTAGAAATCGGTATCCGAGGATGCAGCACTTTTCAAAGTATCTCCTCTATCAGTTCATTCTCAGAATTAGGACTCTTTGGGCCTGCTTCACAGAAGTATGTTATAATGGTGCAGACCTTTTGGAAGACTACCATGAATCAGGCACTATATCTCATTAGGCGGAGTTTCACAAAGTCTAATCTGTCAAAAGCCACTTCTAAGAATTAAGACTCTATGGGTCTCATTACGACCCTGGCAGTAGCCGTGCCCTTATTTAGGGCACGGCTGCCGCCGGTAATGATTTTTTACTAAGTCCAAGAAAGGGCAATAACCGGGTCATGCTGACCTTGCCTGACCCGTAATTGCCCTTTTCTTGGATCCTGTAAAAATCAATCCCCATTCCCAATTGCGCCCCATAGGGCTCAATGGGAATTGGGAGGATGCTAGCAACGGGCCTGTTAATGATGGGTAATAGGGCAGCCTGTAATGACCGGTGCCGTTCCCGTACCGGCACCATTCATTACGGGACCGCCAGGGTCCTAATGAGGCCCTATGTCCCTAAATGCGTGTTTTGCCAGTAATTGTCTTCTTTCTGATGCCGGCAGGTGTTAATGCCTTATTCCACATATCCCAGAAGAGAAAACACATTTCAGATTCTTGCATTTGACTCTTATACTTTAATATTCATGGAGTTCTGATTTGCACATCATTTCCACGTGCAGCCTTACCCACTCACCATGTCGAATCTGAGACTCAGAGATCGCATTGTTGTGCTGGCTGTTGGCTTAATGTACATGCTTTTGTGTAATGCTTGGCCAGCATTGTGAATCAATCAACCTTTGTCTACAATAGTCTCAGAGTTCTGGAATCCACAAAATCCAATAATGTACAAAATCCAAGACGGTAACTGGCTTGAAAATATTTAGATGACGCTCAATGAAAATATGCTTAGGGCTTAAACTAGTTGGTTTACATGATGAAACTAACAGCACTTCCTCAATGATGTACCCTTTACCGTTTTTCCTACTGAACCATTATTTTTCCACCATTAAGGCAGAGCATCACACAACCATCCATGCATAACCCTTGGACCTTACATATTTTCTAACTATGTGAGCCCGCATTGTCTGGAAACGACCTACCTATAACTTATTCCAAAATGTCTGGCTTCAATATGTCAAATGCTGCATGCATCACTATCACCGACAGCACACCACCCCACTTGACACTATCTTTGGCTACATCATTGATTGGTCTAACTAAAAATCAAAGTTAAATATTCTATTCACCCTGTCTATAAATGCCTACTGAAGTTATAATGTCCAAGTATTTTTCTTCAAGATATTCATCACTGTTATGTGAGCCTCACCTAATCTTGCGAGCAAACTTACCTTAATATTCTCTGTCAGCATGGTTAATACACTTGATGATGCCTTTTTAACATAATACTTGTTTTGGCTCCAAATTCTCCTTCAAATGTGGCCATGACAGCAGGACATTGTGCAATCATTTTGATGCAACATGTCTCCTTGTTATAGAACAAGGGTCATTATGCCTGCATGTGCACGCCCAGTTCATATGGCAGACAGGTGCATCATTGCTAAGCACGTAAGATCTACCATGCATGTCTTGACAAGATCAATGATGAACTAGAGGTTAGAACCTTTGTACAGGGAAGTGAGTGCTTCAATCATTTCTCAGAGAATAAGCAATTCGTTTGTGGGGTTTCAGACAGGAAATGGTTGTCATGGAGATTTGACTGAGCTGTAGAATCTCATCTTCAGCCTAAATCTGTGCATTTACTACGTTTGAACCATTCTTATTGACCAGTGCTTTGAGTTACACTTGTACTAGAGTCAAACTTGCTTATTGTCATTTATTATAAATTCATGAGTGTATTCATTTTTCAGATCAACAATGCATTTTCTCTTTTTATTGTATTTAACCCAGTATGTACACTAGGGGCCTCATTATGACCCAGGCGCTAAGTGTTTAACGGCGCCGCAAAAGGCTGCGGCGCCATTAAACACCTTACCAGCCGTTAAAGTAGGGACCCGCAAAGGGACCTTGGTGCTAATTACGGTACCGCAATTTGCGTTACCGTAATTAGCGCCTTCCCCATTCCCATTGAGCCCTATGGGGCAAAAATGGGAATGGGGAAGGGCCATGGCGGCATGGGAATTACCACCCCACCAACCTCGGAATGGGGTGGTAATTCCCCATTCCGCCATGGCAGACTCTGGCATGGACCATGGTGCTAATAGCACCATGGTTTAGCGCCGAAGTCCCAATGAGGCCCTAGGTATTTATTCCTCACTGTTCAAATGTTAGCCTCACCAATACGCTCCCTTTTTTCAATTTACTAGTTCAGCTGCAAGTCAATGTCAATTTCAAAGTTTAAATATGTAAAGTATAAGAGCTGGTTTAAAGTATTCTAAATTTAGAATAGCAAGGAAAGTACATTTTTAGTGTTTCTAAATGTTATTTTAAATGTGTTTCCCACAAACTGATGCGTTTAAATGTTGTTTTTCTACATAAAAACGAATATACTCTAACACAACGCGTATTAATGGTGCCACACGTGGACAACATTCAATCACACTACACTCTAAACTAGAGTGTTTAGGACAGACCCTGATCCCTGCGGCATGCCAGTAATCCTTGTAATCCCCTCATCTCCACCGCCACACCAGCAGCACTGGAGAGCTTTGTGCAGAAACATGAATGACATTTGGGCAGGTCTGGCAGCCATTTGATAGGTGTTCTGTGCTTTAGCTCTTTGTATTTGCATTTTATTTTTTTTGTATTTTATTTGTATTTTATATAGTGCCTTAAGCCAAGGCGCTGTACAGAGAGTCAAAGATGGTACAATTAAAAAAAATAACATAAAAATAAAAGCAATCTGTCACATTACACATTACGGAGAAGATAGGACTTCAATGACTTACGAAATAAAGAATAGAGAGAAATAGAGTGAAGTGAAAGTGGAAGAGCATTCCAATGGAATCTAAGTAATTTGGCCGTGGCAGAAACTACCGCAGCTGAAACGTTCGCATGAGAAAGGTGCGAACACCAAATGTTTGCACCTTTCTCATGCGAACACACATGCATACTCACACCCACACAGCCAACACACCCATAACACCCCCCACCCACACCCTCAGCACACCCCCACCCACACCCCCAACATAAACAAACCCCACTTATCTTCAGCTTCACGCTGGATTCCTGCAGCGCCAGTTCCCTTTCACTTCCGTGATCGGAAACCGGCACCACAGGGTCCTTTACTTTTCTTTTTTTTTTAGACGGGAAGGCTGTGGGGGGGGTCCCCCACAACCTCCGCTCACTATACCATTAAGTGTAGTGAGCCGGGCGATGCGGAGGACACCCACGCATCCCCCGTTTGTTTTGTACAATGCTACCACCAAAGGTTTGCACCATTATTTGTCGGTCAAATCAGCCTATACCTTCCATTGTAGGGTAGCTAAGAGGGCAAAGGACCAAAAGTAAGATTGGGAACATGGAGGATGTGAAGCCATGAGAAGAAGATCGAAGAGATCAAGAGGGGGGCTAGAAAGAAATGAGAGAACAAATATAGTAAGGTGCAAGACCATAAAATGAATTAAAAATCAGAAATAGAAAGTTGAATTTAAGCTGAGAATGAAAAGATAGCCATCCAAGAGTAGAGAGTGAAGAAGAAATGGATTCACAAAAGGAAAGAAGACTAAGAAGACAGATGGAAACATTGAAAACAGATCTTAAAGGTATCAAATGAGCAAGTGGAAGACCAAAATAATGGTTGAACAATAAAAAAACAGAGAAAAGATGAGGGAAGATATCAACCGTTTTGCTGTGTGAAAGGTCAGAAAAGGACAGGGCTTAAGAGTATTAGATAGGTGAAAGTGACAGGTGCGTGAAGACAGAGAGATGTGATGAGAGAACAATAAGGCAGAATCAAAGTGAAGCCCCAGATGCCCCAGATTATGGGCAGTAAGAGAAATAGGGGGCCTGGATGGGAGAAACAAAACAAAGGAAGGTGCAAGAGGAGACAGAAGAGTGTTCGCAGGAAAGAAGAGAACCTCCGTTTTAGCAGTATTAGGCTTGAGATAGTAATTAGACATACAATATGTATTAGCAACTAAACAAGTGAAGAGTTTGAGGTCAATGTCAGAAGAGAAGGAAGAGGAAGACAGAAAGAGCTGAGTGTCATCTGCATACATATTATGTGATAGGCTAAATGAAAACATGACTACAGCAAGAGAGGAAGTGTAAAGCAAGAACAGAAAAGGGCTTACAACAGACACCTGAGGAACACCGTGATCAAGAGACAAAGGTTTCAGAGGTTGTACCGACTCAAAAAACAGAAAAAGTTATTTGGTACAGGTATGACTGAAACCAAGAGAGGACAGAGCCAGAAGGCCAAAAGAAGATAGAAAAGCCAAAAGAAGAGAGTGATCAACCATGTCAAATGCAGCCGAAAGATCCAACAGAAAGAGAATAGAGTGTTTAGAGTAGCGTTCAGTAAGTAATGAGTTCAAGACAGAAATTAGAGCAATTTCAGTGGAATAGCAAGGACAAAAACCGGACTGAAATTCTGGGAGAATAGAAGAGTTAGAAACAAAGGTAGAGACTTGGGAATACACTAAACATTTGAGTAGATTAGAAAGGTAGGGCAGTAAAGAAATAGGACACAAGTTAGAGACGAGCAGAGGGTCAACAGTGGGTTTCTTTAGAAATTGGATAATAGAAGCATGCTTGAAAGATAGAGGAAAAGTTGATGTCAAGAGACTGATGTTGAAAAAGGAAGTGAGAAAGGAGACAAGAAATGGGTAAACTTTCAGAATAAGTGCTGAAGGAATAGGATCTGTGGGGGAAGCAGTGGAATGACAATTAGCCAACAGAAGAAAGGTCTACTCGTTAGTAATAGATTTGAATCAAGAAATAGAAACAGGTGCTGAGGGACTAGGATAGAAGAGATATGAGGTGTGAAAGAAATGGATTCCTCAATATCCGAACAAAGAGAGGCCACCTTTGAAGAAAATAATTAGGCCAAATCAGATGCTAAAAGAGTGGAACTAGCTGAAACGTCAGGAACTGGAGGAGAGAGGAGATGGGAAAGAGTCTGAAAGAGGCACAGGTGGTGGATCAATTGGGTGTGTAGGAGATCAGAAAAGTAAGAGTGCTTAGCCGAGATCAGGCAATAATTGTAAAGAGCTTGATAGGAAAGGTAGGAAGAATAATCTGCTGTCGATTTAGACCTAGCCACTGTCTTTCAATGCGACAAAGAAAGTGATGCATAGAACAGAGATGAGGAGAAATCCAAGGTTGTGAAGGTTTAGAAGTCGGCTAAAAAGGTCATGCTGGATAGAGTGTATCTAGAGAGGAGGATAAAGAGGAGAAAAGGATTGAGGCAGCCTTGTTAGCAGGCAGAATTGAAAACAAAGGATGAGAAGACAGCATAGATATGCAAGAGGAAACAAACAATGTGGTGTTTAACTCTCATAAGTCACGACGATAGAAAGGTGACTTAGGAAAAGAGGCTAAAGAATGAGTAAAAATTTGAGGAAAGAGTGAAGCAGAGAGAAGATGATGATCAGAGAGATGGAGAGGAAGTGATGAAACAGATGATGTAGACAAAGATGAAACAAAAATTAAATCAGGACAAGATCCAAAAATATGAGGAGGAGTCGATAGAGGAGATATAAAATGTTAATCAAGAATAAAGAGTAAGGGAAGGGTGGAGTGATTAGAGAAAAGGTGATAGTTGAAGTCACCCAAGACTATAAGAGCAGCGGAAGACGGAAAAATAATAGAAAGAAGAAGATCAATGTCTTGGCAAAAGGAGCCAACAGGCCCAGGGGGGTGGTAAATTAAAATAATTGAGATTGGGTAGGGTTTAGAGAAGCTAGTGTGAGAATATTCAAAGGAAGAATATATAGGAAGAAGTAAGGATGAGGACAAGGTTAAAAAAGAAGAATGATACTAGATGCCAATACCTCCTCCCCAAGTTAAGGCCCGAGGGGTGACAAACAGAGTTCTGAGAGGTAGTCAGAGAGGCAGAGATGGTAGTATTATGGGAAGGAATCCAAGTTTCTGTAATAAAGAGAAAACAGAAGTTGAGTCTTAGAAAAAGATCAGAAACAGCAGAAATGTGCTGGTTCCTTGTTTTCCATTTCTTCCAATCTCATCTATCCCAAAACTACTTCTCTATCTGCGTCTACTGATATTGCTTTATGGAATGCCAGATCTTTATGTAATAATAAAGACTATGGTGTATAGATTGGTGTAGAACACGAGATACAGTGAGCGGATATAAGTGATACCAGAATTTAACCCTGGGGCATAAAATATTGGGAGTTTGTGCACAATACCTTTCAAAATTTCCCTCCTGGAAAATTGATCATACCTTGCTGAGGTTTAGGCTTGATACCATGCCCACCATTGTGAATTGTGCCACATAGAGGAAGGAGGATTGCCAGTCCGACAGGTGTAGATTCTGTTCAGAAGATAGAGAATCGCTTCAACACCTTCTCTTGTATCGTGAAGCTTTAATGACCCAACGTGTTGCCTGCTTCAGAAAACATACCAATATGTGTGGGCATAACACAGGGAAAGTCATTTGGGAATTGTGCTGGTCCAAGATGCCTTACCAGTTGAGTAAGTCCCTGTTTAAATTCTTGTCTACAATGAACTTGCTAGACTTAGGATAGGGTGCTTATGAATGTAAGCCATGGGTTAATTTTTATGAACTGTGCTGGAGGATTGATGGTGTATATTCTTATTTATTTTGCATGATGAAAGGCATTTTAATGATGAATGTGTGTAGGGTTTGAATGGATTGTGATGGATTTGTGTAAGGTTTTAATTCGGTTTTAAAACTGAATGCCTAAAAAATGTAAAACATTAAAACATTTGGTGGAGGAAAATGTAGTTGGTGCACCCATTTTAGGCGCATTTACTGCTTTTCAGTGAAAACTCTTCCCTGTTTAGAACCTTAACTATGACAATTGTGAGCACAGTAACATCCCATAATTTACAAAATAATGGTGACCATTTCAAACACATAAAAGCACTATGCCAAGAAAGATGTAGCTACATATTATTCAAAAGATGAATCTCCATATGTCCAAAGTATAAGTATGATGATAACAGTTCAGACTTTGAATACTTCGGTAAAGTACATAGAGCAGAAAAATACCTCTTTAAATTAAGGATAATAATAAAGAATTGGATGCAGTGGCATAGCACAATATTTGGGGAGCCATGCTGAGGGCTCCCCCAAGCTCCTTAACAAAGCACAGGATATGCCATCCCCCGGCAGGCCCATACAACTGCGTGTGCGCAATGTCCATGATGATTATGCCTCTGCAGGGGCACGCCCTACTCCAAGTGAAAGAAGTAAATATATTTTTATCCAAGGTTAAATGTTTCACCTAGCATAGAAAGAAGGGGTGGTGCCTGGTCCCCAAATATACAAGCCACTAGTGGTGGGTGGTGAGTTGTTTTATCGGAGGGTGTAAATATTTGCTACAAGATAACAATTGCGATCGAGCGTCGCAAGGTGGCCCGAACTAATGAAAACGGGGTGGAGAGGGTGAGGGATTCTTCCCACTCCCATTAGAGGATGTTTTAAATAATGGGTTTACATGGTGCATTACTAGGAGTTTTCACCCCAAACGAACTATTGACAGTGTACCACTCAGCCAGTTCCTACGTTATAGAAGGAACATTTCAGAGAACACTGAATACGAACGTCAAGCAACCACATTGGAAACCAAATTCACAGCAAGAGGCTATGACCCAACATTGATTACTGATGTAGCAGGAAAGGTCAGAAATATAAACTGAGATACATTATTGGTACCTAAACCAACGAAACCCGGGGAACCATTGGTATATGTCACCACTTACTCTGTGCAGAGCATGAGAATCAAGAGAGCCATAAAAAAGAATTGGCCCATGTTGCAATTGGATCCACAGCTACAACATCTGTTTCCCGACCTCCCAACATTCACCTACAGAAATAGTAAATCCCTACGTAAGAGCCTGGTGAAAGCTGAGATGCCATCACCTAGCACCTCAACCCAATACAAAGGAACGATTCCGTGCTACAATTGCCAGCACTGTGGCAATATCATGAAAGGCAATTACATCACACATCCCCACTCAGGGAACCATATACAGTTACGACACTCTTGCACCTGCGATGCTCAAAATGTTATATACGGACTGAAATGCCCATGTGGACTCTATTATGTAGGAATGACTACTAGGAAAGCAAAAACGAGATGGACCGAGCATAAGTCCAATATCCGCACTAAGAGCCCGAAATCACCTGTTTCAGTTCACTTTGCAGAGGCACACCACACAGTGGCACAGTTAAAATGTGTTATCCTAGAACAAGTGACACCAGGTAGCAGAGGGGGTGATGTACAACGCAAATTGGCCCAACATGAAATTCTATGGATTGAACTTTTGGACTCTTTGAACCCTCAAGGCATGAATGCCAAGTTTGACCTAATGTTCTTTTTGTTGTGAAATCTCATCCAATTTCCACAGAAACTTGTACTTCACAAACGGTATATGCCTTTTTTCGAGTAACAGTGTTTACCACCTTGTTGAGAATATGGGTTATTGGAGTGGCTCTTAATATCATACAACAGTTCAGCTGACTGGGCTTGATACCACATTGCATTTGAAATGATTGGTTTGAACTGGCTTCTGGTTTTGTGACACTGTTTATATGGCACATACATGTATGTTGTTGTTATATTAATGCTGGACTTCAGTTGTAATTTTTGTTTGTGTTTATCATTTGACCTTAAAATGCCAGACCCCTGATCACTTCAAACAGTGACATAATCACGGCCCTCCCAAAAAACCCTAATTGATAGCCTCCAAAATGGATGCGAGATGGGGGCACCCCGCAGATTTTTTAGTGCCGCGGTTGTGCCCCCATTCGCATCACTTACGATCCAAATCTACTTTGAGTCCTTACACGAGTGAGCCTGAGTACCCAGAACCCCACTGGGACCCTGTGACCCTGTGATTTCTAATATAGACAAATGCAGAACATAGCGTACAAATTTGTGTGTACGAATAGCGTTGGTTATCCCCATGACAACAGCGCTGTGGCCGAGCGCCCACACCAATATGGCCGACATCCAGACGGCATTGTGCGCATGCGCAGGGTTACCAGGACTACACAGAACGCTAACCTCATTCGTGCCACAGTCTCTGCAGCGGTCGGCACGTATTGAGAAGCTCTGACATTAGGTGAGTGTGAGGATTATGCAAGATAGCGTATTACTGAGCGGGCTTCATTTGAAGTCAATTGACGTGCCTCTTACACCTCGGCGAGATGCACACCGTATTTTGAACAAATACCATCCGGCTAGCTACAGGCTAATTCACAATTTATGACTGGCCTTAAGCCCTTTCCGTGCAACTCATGACAAGCTCAACATGTAGTAATGAGTGGTTTAAACTCAATCGCAACCAGTACATTCACTTTCCTTGGGTTTCGCCGGTCGTACTTTGCCGTTTCCCAGTCTCCTGTGATTCTCAGTTGAAGACTGGGTGAGTGTATGGATCTGGACTATATTAAGCAACTTAACTGTGAGTGGTTTTGCTCTTTGAGTAGAAGGTACTTACCTGAGTGACTTTCTTGCTTCCTTTTGATAGGTCAAAATTTGGAATACAACTATCCCCCGGGAGAGGTTAGTGGCATTAGCCTCTCTTTGATTTCTCAGCCATTTAACTTAGCCTTACTAATTAATAAGACGAAAATACTTGTCCCTTTGAATTTCCCACAGGAAAAGAATTAAGGAATGTATCCATTGTTAATTACTCATCGTATATAGGAACAGCGAAGCCCCCACCCTGAAGATGGATCATTAGATCCGAAACACGTTGGTCATTTGTAAAATCCAAAAAAGGGCTTCCCTGGAGGGAGCGGATACTTTGTGAAACCCATAAAGGGTCTCCCTAGAGGGAGTTGATCACCCCACGAGACAGTTGTCTCTGACGATTGACATGAATACTGTAACAATTGCATGATTATTGTAATGCCTGTGTCATGGTTTTTTATGTTGTTTGATTAGATGACTTTGTTAGAAATTTCATTTTGAAAAAACGGTGATTGGTCAGTTAAAATGAACCATATCTCTAAGTATTGTTGTAAATGTTGTTTTATATCTTTGGTCTATTGAAATACACGTTTTTCATTGAATGTACCACTGAAATTTGTATAGTATAACGATCACAAATTTTGAAAAAGACTCTCTGAAGTTTTCTGAATTAATTCAAGCCCCTGGTGGCAGAAATCTGATTATGTGGCAATAATTTAATAATTGAACTTAGGTTCATTAGGAGTGCATCTGGGCTTAATGCGTAGCAATGCGCAGTTCAGGTTTTGTACAAATTTTCGATGTCGATAAATGAGCACCACACACCGTGGGTAATAATAAGCAGTGCTATATGAATGCCAAATTATTATTATTATTATTAATTATTATTAATTATGAGGGAGTATGAATGCATGATTGTGACAGTATGTATTCGAGCTGTGATTAATGATATGATACATACATTGGTTTATGTTTGTCACATTTGCTCTTGTATTGCACATTGGTTTTATTAATTGAAAAAAGTAAATAAATATATTTTGAAATAAGTTACGGAATTGTCATTTTGACACTGCAGCCAATTTAAATTAATGTGTCATGGGAGATTCCTTTTTGTGTTGAAAGTCTATGTGCAACAGTCGGCCCCAACACCTCTTATTACGGATCATGAAGACTTCTGTCACAAGGTCAAATTCATCTTTCAGGTTTTAAAGTCGTGTTCTTAACTACCTTTTTATATCACACTCTTTGAAACACAGATCGTGACCAACACTGTTTGTTTGGTTTATACAATCAACTTGTTTTGGCGAGCAGGAATCTCTAGGCTTCTGATTAAATCCAGCCCTAAAGGTCAATGCTATCTAATGGTAGGTGAAGACTGACCAAACCCCCCGCCCCACAAAAAAATGTGTTCATCAGTAAAATTTGAAAAAGGCTAGGCACTAAATTAGAATAGGAAAGAAACATAAGCAAACATATGTAATTGGGCTTTTTATATCCTGTGGATGGAGATTCCTGCATAAGGAGTTGCCGTCTCATGCTATGTAGTGTCTCTAAATCAGGGGTGCACAACTGAATTTGACAGAGGGCCGAAAGTACCTTACATGAGGGCTATAGTGGGCCGAAAAGTAAATGTGGGTGGGGTGGTAGGGGCGGCATGGCAGGAGGCTTTTTAAACCCCCTATTTGTACTAAACACATGGAAGAAGAATGTTTTTGAGGGGTAAAGATTTGTATTTGCATTTCAAACTTACATTTTGTACTACACATTTTCCATTGTTATAATTTATTTCTATTTAGTTATTGTATCTCGCCTGTTTAATTAACTTATATATATTTTATTGACCCTAGATTGGACATGCCGTTATTTTGGACTGCTACAGTTTGCTATTTGGGTTGCCCAAGAGGAGTATGGCCTTCGTTGAGTCAGGTTTCCTCAAAAAGCCAAAGATGAACATCTCCTAACTATGTCTGTTTTAGCTTTATTATTCGGTTCACTCTTGGAGTGCAACACTATGCACCATGGCCCCCTCACCCCCAACCAAACACTATGCCCCATGTCCCTCACCCACAACCAAACACTATGCCCCATGGCCCCCTCACCCCCAAACACTATGCCCCATGTCCCTCACCCCCAACCAAACACTATGCCCCATGGCCCCCTCACCCCCAACCAAACACAATGCCCCATGGCCCCCTCACCCCCAACCAAACACAATGCCCCATTGCCCCCTCACCCCCAACCAAACACAATGCCCCATGGCCCCCTCACCCTCAACCAAACACTATGCCCCATGGCCCCCTCACCCCCAACCAAACACTAAGCCCCATGGCCCCCTTAAACCCAACCAAACACAATGCCCTATGGCCCCCTCACCCCCAACCAAACACTATGCCCCATGGCCCCCTCACCCCCAACCAAACACTATGCCCCATGTCCCTCACCCCCAACCAAACACAATGCCCCATGGCCCCCTCACCCCCAACCAAACACTATGCCCCATGGCCCCCTCACCCCCCAACTCAGCACACACACAAACATGCACCCATAAAGACCCGAACCCCCCACCCCCCAACTCCAAACCCCCCAGCCCCCAACTCAGCACACACACTCTCAAGCATGCACCCATACAGACCCGAACCCCCCACCCCCCTAACTCAGCACACACACAAACATGCACCCATACAGACCCGAACCCCCCACCCCCCCAAATCAGCACACTCTCAAACAAGCACCCATATAGACCCGAACCCCCGCCCCCCAACTCAGCACACACACAAACATGCACCCATAAAGACCCGAACCCCCCACCCCCCAACTCCAAACCCCCCACCCCCCAACTCAGCACACACACACTCTCAAGCATGCACCCATATAGACCCGAAGCCCCCACCCCCCAACTCAGCACACACACAAACATGCACCCATACAGACCCGAACCCCCCACACTCCCAAATCAGCACACTCTCAAACAAGCACCCATACAGACCCGAACCCCCACCCCCCCAACTCAGCACACACACAAACATGCACCCATAAAGACCCGAACCCCCCACCCCCCAAATCCAAACCCCCCACCCCCCAACTCAGCACACACACTCTCAAGCATGCACCCATACAGACCTGAACCCCCCACCCCCCAACTCAGCACACACACAAACATGCACCCATACAGACCCGAACCCCCCTCCCAAATCAGCACACTCTCAAAGAAGCACCCATACAGACCCGAACCCCCACACCCCAACTCAGCACACACACAAACATGCACCCATAAAGACCCGAACCCCCCACCCCCCAACTCCAAACCTCCCATCCCCCAATTCAGCACACACACACTCTCAAGCATGCACCCATACAGACCTGAACCCCCCACCCCCCAACTCAGCACACACACAAACATGCACCCATACAGACCCGAACCCCCACCCCTCCAAATCAGCACACTCTCAAACAAGCACCCATACAGACCCGAAGCCCCACCCCCCAACTCAGCACACACACTCTCAAGCATGCACCCATACAGACCCGAACCCCCACCCCCCAACTCAGCACAAAAAACATTCATGCACATCCGACAACCCCCCCACCCCCGCATCTCAACATACGCACAAAAAACATTCAAATCCAAACATTCATACACATCTGACATCCCCCACCGCATCTCAACATACACACAAAAAACATTAAAATCCAAACATTCATACACATACGACACCCCCCTCCCGACCCCCGCATCTCAACATACACACAAAATACATTCAAATCCAAACATTCATACACATCCAACACCCCCTCACTTCTCAAAATACACACAAAATACATTCAAATCCAAATATTCATACACATCCGACACATCCCCTCCACCCCCGCATCTCAACATACACACAAAATACATTCAAATCCAAACATTCATACACATCCGACACCCCCCCACCCCCGCATCTCATCACATCCGACACACAACCCCCGCATCTCAACATACACACAAAATACATTCAAATCCAAACATTCATACACATCTGACACACCACCCCACCCCCGCATCTCAACATACACACAAAATACATTCAAATCCAAACATTCATACACATCCAACACACCCCCCCACCCCCGCATCTCAACATACACACAAAATACATTAAAATCCAAACATTCATACACATCCGACACACCCCTCCACCCCCGCATCTCAACATACACACAAAATACATTCAAACCCAAACATTCATACACATCCGACACACCCCCCCACCACCCATCCCCATCGCAACATACACACACAAACATAAAGCAAAACAAACCCGACACACAAACACAAACAGACCACTTACCGGAGACGTGCTGGAAGGCAGGCAGGTAAGCGGCAGGTAAACTGGAATCGTACTACGGCTGGCGTGGTCCAAGGCTGAAATGCCTTCCGGCATCAAGCCTTATGGACCACGCCAGCTGTAGTGCTGGCCCTCCATTGGTGCAGCACACACGCATTACGTGGCTTGTAGGAGCGACGTGGTGCGTGTGTGTGCTGAGCCAATGAGGGCCAGTGTTTTGTCCGGCCCGGAAGACAACAAAGACTTTCCTAATGGAGGGCGGCCATTAGGAAAGGCTTTGTGCCTCGCGGGCCGGACAAAAGAGCATGGCGGACTGCAACTGGCCCGCGGGCCGTATGTTGTGCACCCATGCTCTAAATGGATAACAGTTGTCTGAGCCAGTGGAAGCACTCTTTATGCTAGTAGGAACTTGATAGTACTGTAGATGTGGTATAAGAAACAATGAAGGATTGCATCAGATTGCTTTCCATGATAACTTTAGTTTGCTAAAATGTGCATGCTCCAAACTATTTGAGATAGGAGTGTAGGTTTGGGCCTTTACAGAGTCCACTGAGAACAGGGTTAAGACTGCAATGACACACTCTATGTAATCTAGCTTTATTTTGTTTGCTGTACAATCTCTTTGGTTTTAAAGATAACTATCTGAAGTACCCATTCTCCGAATGGGTTCTGTAGACAAGAATGTTAACAGTAATCCTGTAAGTCGCCATTCTGATCCGCTTATCGCTTGATGTGCTTTGCACCCTGAAGTAAACTGCACTTGGAATGGGCACGTGTGAGAGTTGGTGTGCTGCTGCATACTGGGACCTTCAGTCTCTCTCCCACCTGTCGCCTTACCCTGGCATGGTGCAGTTTATTGTGGTGCATTTTGGTGCAAATATCTTGAAAACCGTGCATCCTAAGGCGTGGACCTCGAGTTTTGTTTCTCGTGTCAGGACCTCCTTCTATCACCACAATGATGTTTCACCAATTTCAAGTGTGAAGGTGCGGAAATCCAGGGAAAGGGGTGGAGTGTCCAAATGTCATGTAGCTAATAATGTCCGGAAGGTTCTAACAAGTAACTATGCAAAGTTAGGTGCAGATTGGTAAAACAGCGTGGAATTCTATAAGGAACCACGCTTCGTCAAGCCACAAACCCACAAACACATTTTGACTTGTGCTCAAATCCATGAAAAAGGGTGGGGTTTCCAAATGTTATGTAGCCAGTACTTTCCAGAAGGTCCTAACAGGTAACTATGCAGAATTTGGCACAGATTGGTGAAACGGTGTGGAATTGTATAAGGAATCAAAAACAAAGAGGTGATGGCTGGAAGGTTTAGAATGGATCTTAACCACTGGCATTGCTCTGGCCATCCCTCCAGACCACTGTTCTTGGCCTGCCAAGCCATTACAGAAGGGGAAAGACCATATGCAAATCAGGCTTAGCCCCACCCCAAAAGGGGCAGTCCAGCCTGAACTGCTAGGTCACATCCCTTCTGCACGAGACCACTAGCATCCCCAAACATGTTTCTAAACCTTCCAGCCATCACCTCTTTTGTTTTGTTATTGTTTAAGTAATGACACTGCACCACAAATCCCACCACAAACAATCACATTTTGACTTTTATATTACATGGCCTGTGTTAGCGGCCCTGTCATTATGGTTAAGTTGCTCAACTCATAGAAAGTTTGTGTGGCATATAACTTTGGTGCTGTTTTATGAATCCTCACTAAACTTTGAAAAGTAAGTATATGGACCCCTCAGATAGTGTTAGCAGTGTAAGCAATGCACGGTGGTGGCACGAGTTATGGTTGCTGAGCTTGCTATAACGGGCGAATTTCTGGGGTATTTCGGTTTTACTTGTAACCATAATGTCCCTTTAACAACATTGTTTTTTTCACTGAATTTCATAGGTTTTTATTAGTGAAACGTAACCATAATGTCCCTTTAACAAAGTTTTTTCACTGAATTTATACATATACATATAGATATTCTGGTGAAGATTATTCCTCTGAATTGTGGCCTTTTAGGGAGAAATCGGGCCTGCTGGGAAGAAAACAAATGGCAAGCACTGCATGGATACACCTCTGACTCTCACCAGGAGCAGGCAGAGTTACTACTGTTCTCAGGGGATTGAGAGTCTGGATCCTTAGAATGGCTTACTGGAGAAGATCCCTTTAATATTTAAATGTTTTACATTATTCTTACTTGCTTGTGACTGATTGTCCGGTATAGCCAGGGTTCTATTCTAGGGATGCAGAGCTGTAGCATAACTGCAATAATAACCAGGCAGTCTATGGTCTTTGAACAACTTATTGTATATCTGAATTCTTGAACTGATTCAAAACATCCTTGAACTGATGTAAAACATCCTTTCTTACTCTTGGTTCCTTAAACAATCCTTAATGCGCTTATATTCTAATGAAAAATATACACTGATGTCAATCTATAATTATACTACTTTCCAGTGGCTTCAAAGGGATTGTTAGGCACCAACGTGAAAGTTCACCACTAAAATGCAAAATCTTAACAATAACCCTGTTGCGCCTGTTTTGCAATAATAATATTCACAGCACATTCAGGAAATGACCAGGTTTATTCTTCCTTTTTTTTAATTATTTGAGGGTGTTTTTTGAAAACATTCCCAATGTTGTCATCATTCTCTTACCACATTATCCCACATTTCTCTCAACCAATGAAACATTTTAAACATAACAATATTTCAATGTATAATTTACTAATTCAACTATACTAGTATAGAGCTGGGGTGTCCTCTTTTTTCGGGGGCTGTGTGGAGGAGGACAACATATATGTAATACGCAAAGGGCTCCAGAGAACAGCTACCCACCTTAACACGCACAAGGTGTGAAAGTCCAAACTTAACACAGATAGAGAGCTGTCATGTTTTATTTAGACAGAAGTGCAAAAATAATACATATTTTAATTATTATATACAAAACATTAATAATCTCAATATTATAAAACACATTAAAAACAATACATGATCTAACATTCACAGATGCTCTTAGTCACTAGAGCAACAACATAAAAAATGCCTGAATTAGGTCTTATCATCACAAAATTAAGTGAGGTTAGTAAGGGGGTGAGGGATGCGATTTTAACAATATATTAGCCCTCTTTGTTTTCCTCCTTAAAATTCATTGACACTGAGTTGTGTTTCTGGGTCCCAAACCAAGATGGCACGCAATTGAATCAATCTCATTTACATGATTAATGGGCCCGTCTTCAGGACACCATGTAGTGGCACACATTAGTCAAAGATGACTTATTGTGTAGAAATGTTCAGATAACACAAATCTAAAAACCAAAACAAACAAGTATTGGTGATTTAAAAAAAAAACGAATACCATCCTATCTCTAGCTTTAGCATAGTGGACTTCTTCACTAACATTTAATTGCTTTTAAGGCATTTGAGGGGTCATATCTCTTGACAATTGTGACAATCCATCACTGAGTGGCACTTCATATACACTGTAAGGAAAACAGTGTAAATTTAATAATTCATGTTTTCATATGATTTTTTTTTAAATAAAAGAATGAAATACTTCATTCGCTTTTCAAATTTCAACTTTCAAATTAATCCATCTGGCACCCCTTTGAAGATTATTATCACAGGGTGCCTAGGTTTTCAGATTGACAGGTATTTGTTTCTAATCTGTCAATGATTGTAATTTCACGTCTACATGGGTCTGCATGGGTACCTCGCCTATGTCATAGTCAAAAGGATGTTCATTCATTTATGGATATTCTCTAAAGATGCCCACTCATGTCCAAACATGACTTATTAGTGTGATTGTACCAATGGACGGCAAATTAGTTGACACACATCCTATTGGATTGTTCTATGGCACTTTCCATCTCCATCTGTCCAAGTCTCCATCCAGCATGTGTTTTTTTTGTGTGTTTCTTTATTTAGCCATGTTTTAGCTTGTAATCCCTCTCTGCTGCCATCCTGCCCCACTTCCTGTATTCCTTCCCCTGCCACCTCGCTGCCCACCCCCAACCACTCATTGGGCTGCGGGACCCACTTAAGATATCTATAAGGGCATGCTCTGTCCAGGCAGCCACCAGTTGAAGGCCACAAGGCAAAGGGCAGCTCCCGACCAACAAGCTCCATTCTGTGTTTTATCCTAACTGTGTAAATATTAATTGAGTACACTGCTAAAGTTTGAATCAAAGAGGGCTTCATTACATTTATTTATTTATTTATTTATTTATTTATTTATTTATTTATTCGTTTATGCTCAGACCCAAGGGTAAAACAGTATTTGTACAGAAGGCACAGTAGAACATCAAGTAGCAGCTAAAAGTGGATACGTTAGTCATATTTGTCAAATAGCCAGGTTTTCACACGTCTCGTGAAGGCTGGGTTCATTCCTGATGTAGGGATGTAGGGAAGTTCCAGAGGGTAGGGGCTGTGCCACAGATGCTAACACCTTCTGCGTTGGCATGTTTGAATCAAGGAGTTGCCACTAAGTTGTGTTAGACTATTGCAGAAAATGCACTTCTGTTTCTTGATGATGTTGTTATTCAGGTAGTGAGGGGTTTCTTTGTAAATGGAATGGTGAGAGATAGTCAGGGTTTTAGAGTCAATGTAAGCTTTAATGGGCAGCCAGTGGGCATCTCAATGTGTTGTTGTGATGTGGTCAGAGCAACAGAGCCCCAGAGCAAGGCTTTATTTTGGAGAAGTTGAAGCTTTGCAGGGTTAGTTGCCAACATGCCCTTAAGTAGGGCATTACAATAGTCCAGTTTGCTGAGTATAATGCTCTTGCGAGTGAGAGGCAGTTACTTGTTGAGAGGAATTGCTTACTCAGGGAAATGAGTTTGGAGGAATATGCTGTGGATGAGGCAAGGTCATTGATGTGTTTAGTCATAGATAGCTTTATATCCAGGTAGGCCCCTACCGTTTTGACCTATTTGAGGACTGGTACTGGTGTGCCATTGATAAGAACTGAAGAACAGGCTGTGCCAAGGATTTATAGGTGATGGTGTGAGCCTAGAATGAGTAGTTCTGTTTTGTTGTCATTGAGGCAGAGGTTATGGGTGGGACCCAATTTTGAATGGAGCTTTACACGCTGTTTATGGTAGGATTGTCTTCTGGGTGGTTGCCTGCAATGGGGATAAGCATTTGGTGTCATCTGTGAAGTTTGTATAGGTAATACCCATGGGGTCAAGTATGTCAAAAAGGAGTTTGGTGTAGGTGTTATAAAGGGTGGGTGACAGGTATGAGCCTTGGGGGACACCAAATGGAAGTGGGATGGGGTCAGCTGCTGAATTTTAAATAAAGACTCTCGAGGTTCATTCACTAAGGAAGGATTTGACACAGGTCACAGCATCTATGGATAAGTGGAATTAAGAGCTGAGGTTTTGGCATAGTGTGTCATGGTCCGCAAGGTAAAACGCTGCTGAGACGTTAAGTAGGATGATGGCCAAGCTGCCAGAGTCACATATACTGTCAAGTTGCATTTTAAGGTCACGTAGGGCTTTTTTGGCAGTAACTTTGGGACGGAAGCCAGTTTGTCTTGCACATAGGAGTTGTTGGTGTTCAAGGAATTGTTGTACTTGGGTGTAGACAACGCGGTCTAAAATGTTAAGCAGGAAAGGGACGGTGGTGATGGAAAAATAGTTAGTAGGTGTGGATGGGTCAAGTGAAGTTTTTTTAAGGAGCGGAGTGACCCAAGCTGTTTTGATACTAATAGGATGACATTTGTCCTAAAGGAGGCAGTGACAAAATCAGTAATGATGGGGGTCCCGGTCATTGTTGAACAGAAGTGAGTTTTACTTTCTAGGTGCTTAATTTTACATTTGCTGTGGTTTCCTTGGATCTAGGTACCCCTTTCCTCTCGTTTGTGTCATTTACATCCAGACTTTGTCTAACTACTGGGCGTTTAAATCTTGGTGCATTTTCCCCAGCTGTGCTCTTTTAAACCTAGGTGTATTTTCCCCTGCTATGTTCTTTTACATCTAGGTACTTTTCCCCTGCTGCTTCTTTAATCTAGATGTCCTTTCCCAGCTATGTGAGCTTTGAATCCAGGTGCATCTTTCCCAAACGATAGACACCATGCCTCACACTGCCCCGATCAGATCGGGATGCTGGTGCTCCAGAAAGCCTATCAATGTCCTACCCATATAACTCCACCCTGTTCCTCGACTAGCCCCCCATGCTTATGTGTAGCCCCTCCCTCCCCCTTTAACACTCCCAGATAAACACTACAATGCTCCCCATTTCCAACTGCCCCCTCCTCCCATCCATCCAACCTCAACACAGCTCTCGCTCCACCCAAGCCAGAGCTACAGACTGGCGAGCTAGAGTTGAAAACATCGACCCCTTCAGCCTCTCCCCCTCTCTCCTGCCCAGACCTTCCCCCCCACCCACTCTCACCTGCCTGCGGATTTGCCTCTGCTCACTCATTCAACATCTCCCATACATCCCGCATACCCCAACTCACACTTTCCATCGCTAAGTGTTTCAAGGGCCGCCCTGACCAATACACCAATCTCAACAGCACCCCCTCCAATCTCTTTCACACCCTGTGGGCCAGACGAATGACACAAAACGACAATAGCCTCAGCTGCCTCAGGCCCCCCTCTATTCTTTCCTGCTCCTTCCTAGATCCCAATCCTTGCTCCCCCTCTATAGCTCACAATTCTCCCCAACCCCCAACCCTGTCCTAGCTCTATTCCCCTCCTCCTCAAAACCCCCATTCCCCATTTACCCACCTACCCCACCCTTGCCCTCCTCTGGACATCCCATCCCTTCCCCTGGTTCCACCCCTATCCTTTCACACTACTGGTCCTACTGGTCCTACACTCATCCCGTGACCCTAGCAAGCTCAGGCCTTCCAGCTCACCTTTCATCTCCAACAACACACACACACCAACCCCCACTGCTAACAGGAACACAAACCCCTGAAATAAAACCTGCACTCTTGCATACTCATGAACCCCAGGCCAGTCTCTAAAAACAAATTTAACATCTTTGACTTTATCTCAGACGAAAACCCAGACATCCTCTTCATCACAGAGACTTAATTTGCTGACCACTATGAACCGATTGCACAGAGGCATTCCCCCCGGATATAACCTGATAGTTCAGAAAAAACCCAGAAGAGGAGTGGGACTAGCAATCCTACACAAACACAAGATTCCAGTCCTACTTAAGGACACCTTAGCCTGCAGCACATATTTTGAGTCTCTGCTTGTAAAATTCCAACTCTCTGCTGCTATCTCCCCCACCTTTCTACTCATATACAGACCCCCTGCCACAATAGGAACTTAGCAGACTCTCTTTGTGATGCACTATCTACTATCTTCAATCAGCAGCCTGCTATCACCATACCAAGAGACTTCAACATCTGGAATGACCCCTCCTCAAACCCAATTACCCACTCTCTCACAGATACACCTAGAAGCTCTCAACCTGACACAACTCATTTCACTCCTTACTCATACTGCAGACCACACCATTGATGTGATATTCAGCACCACAAACCTTATATTCACTTTCCCTCCCCACCCCCAAATCTGGTAGGATCACTCCAAAATATTCTTCTCCCTCCCAACTTCACCTGCTGCCCCCTCCCAGGTCCATGACCCTCCATCGCCAACTGCTCTTCCTCTCACCCCACTCTGGAATAAAGTCATCATCACTGCGGATCTAGACAATTACCACCTCAACTCACTCCCAATTCTATCCCTCCAGAAAGCCCCCCCCTCCATCAAACTATTCGACCACTGGCTCTCCAGCACCCTCACCCCACTCACTCCAACAAAAATGACCTGTCAGAGACCAGTGCCCACCACAACTCTCAACTCCTCCCCCTCATAACTCCCAGTCCCTATATGACACCTTGTCTGAACACATTCACAAATTCACTATCAATGGACAAAGTGCCATTCTTTCTAAAAAAGCAATGTTGCGCCCTCCCACTTCCCACTCTCCACTCGTCCCACTCCCCCTTCCCTTCCAATGTCTGTCTCCTCATTCGCCCATATCTCACACCAGGAGCTCCTCATGATGCTAGCGCAAAGCTGCCCCAATGCTGCCTGTCAGGCTCTACTGGAGACCGATGCCCACCCACACTCCTTAAGAATATCCTAACATCAACCTGCACAGGTAGCATGGCACAGTCAATCCTTCACCAATCCCTCACCTTGGGAATCCTTGCAAAAGCATTAAAAACCTCCAATATCAAACATTTTCTCAAAAAACCCACACTCGACCCACTCATTCCCCAGAACTACCAGCAAATCTCCAACACCTTCTTCATTACCAGACTCTGCACCACTGAGTATACAAGTAGCTCTTCCACTTCACAGAAGCTAACAACCTTATTGACCCAGCCCAATCAGGCTTCAGACACATCTGAGGTACTGAGTCCTCCCTGGCAACCGTTTGGGATCATTTAAAATGAACAGTGGACACGGAAGGATGGGCAGCGCCCATTCTTCTTGACCTTCCGACTGCCTTCGATAACATTTACCATACCATGCTCCTAGACAGGTTACACTCCTTAGGAATCAAGACAACGCTCTTACATGGATCTCCTCCTTAATCTCGAATCGCTCGCAAATCATGCCCCTCTCCCGTTTCACCTCTAACTCTTGCCCCGTGCCGAAAGGGGTACAGCAGGGAGCATCCCTGTCTCCTCTGCTCTTCAATACCTATCTTAGCCCTCTCCCTGCACTCACTTGCTCTCATAACCTCATCTGTTACTACTACACAGATGACACTCAGATCATCCTCAAAATCCCCAAATTGCCAGGTGCTGCCCGTCTCTCATTATGCCTCTCTGATATTGACCACTGGATGATGACCAACCACCTCCTCCTCAACCCTATAATAACAGAAATCCTAGTATACAGCATAACTTCTCACTTACCCCAGCCTATCCCCTGGCCTCTCTCTCTAGGCCACCCCTGACAACTTCCACTTAGGTGAGAAACATCAGATGCACACTGGACTTGAATCTATTCCTCTCCCAACACATCAACACTGTACCAGAACCTGCTTCTTCCACATACGCATCCTCAAGCAAATCTTCCCATACTTCACCTACCCACAACAAATCTCTGCCATCCTTGCCATCATCCTCTCACGCTTCGATTACGCAAAGTGCCTTTATCTAGGCACCCCAGCTTTCAAGCTCATGAAACTCCAAAGAATCCAAAAAGCTGCTGTCCGTCTGCTCATTGACCTCTCACCTAGAGAACACATTACCCCAACACTCAGAATCTTACCATGGCTCACCTTCACCAGTGCAACAATATTACAAACTGCAAATGAAGCTTCAACTTCAGCAAGGGTGTCAACTGCACAGACTCCTGTTTTACCAACTTCCAATCTTTCCATGATGCAAGTCATGTGTAGATGATGGGCTTCATTACAAACCCGGCGGTAACCCTGCTGGTGCTAATGGCGGGTGCCGCAGGGCTAGTAATGATTTACTGACGCCTGACTTCCTGGTGCCACCGGCTCATTACGAGTCTGGCGGACGAGAAGTCAGGTGCCGGTAAAAATGTAAGTCCCCATTCCGTTAGAGTCCCATAGGACTCTATGGGAGTGAGGACTCGGAAGCGCTGGCACCGTTACCAACGGTGCCGGTGCTTCTGTCACCAGTCTGCTTACTGTGACCGCTGTGTCCAGCAGGGTCAGACCTGTTGGGCACAGCGGCTCTGGCAGACAGACTCATAGGGCCTCATTACATGGATGGCGGTATTAGCACATGGACCAAGGTGCTATTAGCACCTTGGTCCATGCCGGTAAAATACCGGCACCGCCTTGGTGGAAGGGGGAATTACCGCCCCATTCCAAAGTTGGCAGGGCGGTAATTCCCCCTTCCACCACTGCCCTTCCCCATTCCCATTTTTGCCCCATAGGGCATAATGGGAATGGGGAAGGTGCTAATTACGGCACCGCAATTTTGCGGTGCCGTAATTAGCACCAAGGTCCCTTAAGGGGTTGGTTTTTAACGCCTGCAAAAAGCAGGCGTTAAAGCACCAACCCACTAAGGGACCTCGTAGTAAGGCGGTAATGGTTAACGGTCACTGTTACCATTAACGGTGACCGTTAACCATTACCGCCATCCGTGTAATGAGGCCCATAGTTTGCCAGTCCAGAATCAAGGGTCCCCGTGAGCTTACCGGCACCCTTGCTTCCAGACCGGCAATCTTGTAATGAAGCCTGATGTCTTGAATGTGTAGTCAAGAGAGGTGCTATATTTGTGGAATGGTAGAAGTAAATCCCTGAATATCTGATTATCTGTAATTCCAATTTCTTGTTTTAAGTGGAAGTTCCCCCCTTTATTTCTAAAAATAAAATTAACAAATACATGTATATATATATGTTGCTTTTTATTTTAATTCCCTTTGTTAGATGTTTAATTCTTATGTGTTTTCATCCCCTGTTCCATGGCCCTCTTTCTGTCCCCCAAAATGGCCCTTTTTAAGGGACGCCTTTTAAGTTACACAAATAGATCAAATTGAACACAGACTGCAAAAATATATTACAATATCTTTTGTAATTTATTTTATGCAGTTTCAATAATTGAAATCTCCCAATTGTTTGTTTATTTCTGCGGTTACACTGTTAACAGGAGCTATAAAAGTTCTCCAGTTGTTGCTCATGTTAGGTTTGCATGTAAAATCTGTCAATTCATTGGTTGATGCTGTAGCTGCGGCGACACATAATAATATTAAAAAAATATGCAACTTTGTGTATAGAATAACAAAACCCTTGAAATTCAAGGAAAAAACTTTAGCTGCAGGGAAGTTAAGGTGCGCAAAACTTTGTAACAAAACCCTTGAAATTCAAGGAAAAAACTTTAGTTGCTGGAACTTTAAGGTGAGACTGTAATGCAACAAAACCCCTGAAATTCTGCTAAAGCTACCTTAACTTTGCACCCCCTCTTGCGCAGTCTATGACCACAATGATGACATCCCAGATTACATCAGTGATGCCATCACTAATTACATGTTGTATGAGAACATTGATGGCATTACAAATCACATCACTGATGCCATCACTGGTGACCACACTAATTACATTGAATGTAACTGATTACATAAAAAATGGAATTAGACATAACATCATTTATCAGTTAGCTCATGAAAAGTTACCGTAATAACAATGTAGGCCATGGACTGGCCATAACAAAGGCTGGGGTCACTGGCCAGTACCAAAGACCATTGCTAGTAGTCGGTTACTGTTCAAAAATACCAATGTGCATGGTTAAAAGCCATGCTTTGTAGACCATCACTGTTTTCAAATATACAGTGGTCAACATTCAAAGCTGTAGTCAGTGACCATGGCTAAAGGCTATAGCTAGTGCCCATTAATATGTCAAAATAGTGGACAATGGCTAGTATTGTGTTGAAGACCATGGCTAGTGGCTGGTTAGTTTATATAATAAACAGTGCGCACAGCGAAGGCCATAGCTAGTGGCTGGTTATTATTGAATATATATATATATAATATATTGGTTTCTGAAAAATCCCTTTCCTGTGACTCCGCTAATATATTTTAACCCTAAAATTCATAAGAGTCTTGTAGACCCACCAGTCCGTCCCATAGTATCCTCTGTGGGGAGTTTTCTTGAAAATACCTCTAAATTTTTGGATCACTTTTTGCAGCCATTTGTGATCAGTCTCAGCTCTCATATAAGAGATACGTCAGATCTACTCATGAAACTACAAGACATTAATTGGGAACCAGGATATCTGTTGGTTTCCCTAGATGTGGTCTCATTGTATACATCTATTAAGCATGCAGCTGGGATCAATGCGTGCAAATTTTACTTAGACACCAGATCCATTATCTACAGACAACATAATAACATGCTTCTGGAAATGTTGCAGTTCTGTCTGGAACATAACTACTTCCTACATGAGGACTCCATATATAAACAAACCCAAGGCACGGCCATGGGGTCATGCATGGCCCCTACCTATGCCAATTTATATATGGGCTGGTGGGAGTCACAGATAGCATGGGCTGAAGAAAAAGAAAGATTCACTAAACATATAGTGGTCTGGTATCGTTTTATAGACAATCTCTTTTTAATTTGGGATGGGACAGAAGAACTTCTGCACACCTATGTTAATATGCTCAATGAGAATGACCTGAATCTTGAACTCACATGCGTACAGAATAGCAAGGAACTGGTTTTTCTAGATGTGAAGTTTATGGTTATAAGCAACATACTGACCACTAAACTTTATCGCAAGGAAACCAGTTCTAATTCCACGCTTCATGCTCTTAGCCATCATCCTCGAACACTCAAGAACTCAATCCCTTATGGAGAGTTCTTGAGAGCCAAGAGAGCATGTAGCACTGACCTGAATTGTAAGAGGATTCAATTCAGCACTACAGCTAAGTTAACGCCTAGTCTAGAATACTGAATGAAAACCCTTTTGATATATCTTTAGGTCCAGTTCATGCGTTCTGGATGACTACCCCTATATAACACCCCTCTCTTGGAATCCCCCTGACCCCACTGAGCCAAGAAGTAGTTCTGTTTTGCAAGTTAAAAGGGTTTATTTGATAATTTAAACAATAGATATATATATGACACTTTATAATAAATTAATAATTGAATAGCACACTTAATCTGATATGATAAAGATTAATAACGGAGAATCTGGCACTAACACGCTTCTCTATAATCAATAAGGAGTTGACATGAAATGGATAAGGTAGCACACTGGTAAATAGGTACAGAAGTATAATGTGGTAGAAAATGCTTTATAGGGTTCAAGGAAATGCAAGGTTGAATGAATGAAATGCAGTATAGAAAATACTCAATATGATTTCAACAAAACAATGTAATCACTTTTCTCTGGCTATTCACTCCCCCCCTCTTTATGCAATGCAAGGGAATGGGAGGAAAGCACGCAGTTCTCAGAAATGCAATCAATGTAATCAGTTCAGTCCCCCCCAAGCTTAGACAACAGAAGTTTAAAACACAGATAGGAGTTTTGAAAACACAGGCCCAAATGCTTTGATATGTGCTAGCAATGGATGAGAAATATGCTGGAAATGCTTTTTAATTCCCTTTCAGAGGTTCAGGGTGAGTGGTATCTAGTTAATATTAGTCCAGGCTCACACTAGCAATGATGCAGGGATAGTTAGCAGGTTAAACGAATTTCTGGCAAATGGAAGGCACGCAGCAGCAGTTTTTACATGTGAAGAAATTTGCAAATCGCGGCAAAATTCGCGGATGCGTGTTCCGCGATTGCGGTAAAACTATAAGGGGTAGGAATGCGGTTCTAGGTGCGATTCAAAGCTAAGATTCTAAGCTTTCAAATAA
Organism: Ambystoma mexicanum; assembly: GCF_040938575.1. NCBI lineage: Eukaryota > Metazoa > Chordata > Amphibia > Caudata > Ambystomatidae > Ambystoma > Ambystoma mexicanum. The sequence goes on from NC_090932.1 coordinate 812,540,238, forward strand.
AAGTTATTGCAAGTCTCTAGCACAAACGGTTGCGGAGATATGAGCGATTTTGTGAAGGTCGTTTTTCAGATTTGAAATTTTAAAGTTCAAAAAGACAAGTGCAGCTTGCGACTAGAAAATGACAAGTGACAGCTTTACAAATGACAGGTGACAGTTAGGAGGCAGTTCTACTTAGATTAAATAGATTGAATTATATTATTTTAACTAAGAGATTGGTTCTGCACAGTTTTCTAGGTACTCACACTATATTCTTGAGTGAAATGGGCCTCGCCATGGATCTGGTCAGGGTTTTGGACTGGGCTCGGGTCTCTCTCTGGGCACAGCACTGCTTTCTCTCTGGGTACAGCACTGCTTTCTCCCTCTGGTCTGGTCTCTAGTTCTGGATAGATTGAAGTCTCTAGTTTGGCTCTCTGGAGGTTTGATGGAGGTAAAGTCTGGATCTCTGGATGTTGTATGGTCCGGCAGAGCGCGTTGCAGCAAATGGAATTGAAGGTCCCTATCTGTCCTGTCTGTCTGCTTTTATGTGTTTAGAATGTGGGTGTGTTCTAGCATCACTGACCCTACCTCTCTCTCAGCTTCTAATTGGTCAAACTTCCATTTATCATTTGATTGGGGAATGAACTGTGAGTCAGAGGGATGTCATTTTATGGCTTGCAGATAGGACACTCCTCTATCAGATTGCACACATTCTATATTTGATAATAAAAGACATATTTCACAGTTACACAGTTGCTTGAAATTACATAGACATGGTGTGGCTGAATTTAGCCATGTCTCTGTCCAAATCTGCTGTTTCTAGGAGCTTGCATTCAAAAATGGCAACTTCTAGCACTTTTTCATGTGCTAAACAACATTGGATCTTCATTAAATTTTATACAACTTCCTCACATATCTACCCACATACCAATGCATTTTCGTTTGTCTAGCTGAAACAGGGAGTCTGTAATATTAATAAACAATGGGGTTTTGCCCCAGAACATCACACAAATTGGAGTTTGGGCTTGAATTAAAGGTACATTTTTTAAATTAAAGCTCTCAAAGTTATACATTTCTGTCATTTGATTACAAAGAGTTATCAGTGTTTTTGTAAAATATATATTTTTCTTTCAATTCAGTTCTCAGAGTGTTGGAGTCCGCCTCCAAGACTTGGGTGGGTCAGTCCTCTGGGCAGGCAGGGCTTTGTTGACATTAAACAGTCAAAATCAACATATTCCTTTCAGAGAAAAGGGGCCATTGTGTGGTCTCTGGGAAGCTCCCAGCCAGTCTGCCTTCTATCAATCAAGAGATCATGTGAGATTCTAACTCCTGGTGTGAAGCTCTGGAGGTGAGAGGGTTTCCCAGGCTTCAGGCCTCTGGGAACAGCATGTGGCTAATTTTTAATTAAAATGCAGCCTTTGAAGTCAGCTAAGTCAAATCCCTTTGTCAGCTACTGCACTCAGTTCTCCTGTCAGAGTTTAGACCGCCAGCGCCCCCTTGAGGATTTTGTTGGTACTGCATGCAATTTTGGGATTTTCTTGGATTAATGCATTCTAAACAGGAATGGTTCTTACATGGTAGTAAATCCTTGCTTAACATTGTTTTGATGGGGCTCCTTACAGTAAAATGGTTATGTGGAACCCCACAAAAGGGTTGAATCTTTAAAGTGGTCCAATGAGTCACGATTTCAGCAACTTTTTGACATCAGTAACAGTGGATTTTGTTAACAAAGACCTTTCTTTACACTGGTGGGTGGCAAGTTAGGTAACCATTTTGGTGTGCGCACAACTGCGCAGCTCTCCTGGATTCTGGGATGAAATGATGGGCGGCGACAGCGCATCCCCATCTTTACGCACTCCAATGATTTATTTTTGTTCTGGGGTAAAATGATGGGCAGCGACAGCTTAATCCCCATATTTACCCCGTCTAATGATTCCACATGGGTCAAAACCCTCCACAAACCCCCCCGCCCGACTGCGCTTTGACTTGAGTCGAGGGGGAGTCGGTTGCAAGGGAGGTTTTGAACCCTGGCGCTGGTATGTCCACATTATCTTCTTCCAATTCTGTAGATGGCACAGTTCAGCATCTTTTCCTCCATCCGGTCGGATCGATAGGTTCTCCTCGCCGGTCCTGATGGGAGTATTGGGCGGTCCACTGGGCCCATTGGATCTTCGTTCCCGGTCTCCGGATCGTCCTTCTTGGTCATTCTCAAGGTCTTCTTTCTCCTAGGACGACAAAGGAAGAGCGGCAATACCTACTCATAGACGTTTTTCCACCACTGTTGAGATAGTGGGGCAGCATATGCATTTCATCATAATGAAACATTACATTCTTATTTTGAAAAAACAACAGTATAACTAAGAGACAGTTTCATGCAAATCACAGTATTTTTAGAGACTAGATGTGGTATGTTTTATGATTGGAACTGAATTAGTCTGAGACAGTACCCGCTAGGATTCCAGAGGATTCCTCCAGTTGTTGCAGAGTGTGCCTGGGATGGCAACACTTCAACTGGTTTATGTGCACCCACTTGTCTTCCCCCTCTGCCGAACCGCCTTTGGGGATGCGGATCTTGTAGGCCACAGGGGAGATCTTGTCGATGATCTCAAAGGGTCCTTTCCATGTAGGCAAAAATTTGCGCTGCTTGGCCTGGTTCCTTTGGAAGTTGTATAGATAGACCCGGTCTCCCACCTGATATTCCTTCCTGGAAGTTTTCAGGTCATAATGGGTCTTCATGCTATCAGCTGATCTTTCTAGATTCCGCTGAGCATAAGCAAAAGCATGTTGGAGGTGTTTCCTTAAATTCTCTACATACTCATGAGTAGTGGAGGCATTTATCAGTGTCTGCTCTTGGGTCCTGTAGAGCAAATGCTGAGGAAGCACCATCTTGCGCCCAGTCATCAACTCAAATGGTGACATTTTGGTTGCAGATGAAGGGGTAGATCTGATGGCCATTAGGACCAGAGGTAATCAGATATCCCAACTTGGCCCAGAATCTGCCACAAACTTCTTTAATATGCTCACAATTGTCCGGTTATATCTCTCTACTGCCCCAGAAGAAGCTGGCCGATAAGCAATATGCAGTTTTCTCTTGACCCCCAGTATCTCCCACATCTTTGTCATTACTTCACTGGTGAAGTGGCTACCTCTGTCTGACTCAATCCTTTGAGGTAGACCAAAACGGGAAAAGATGTGGTTAATCATCAAGGCAGCTGCCGTTTCTGCCTTGCAGTTTGGGGCTGGGAGACATTCCACCCACTTGGTAAACAAGCATGTCACAGTCAACATGTACTTATTCCCCCTAGCCGAGCGAATCACAGGGCCTACAAAGTCGATTTGTAAATCTGACCATGGCAGTGTCATTCCCCTCTTTTGTAAAGGCGCCCGGTGCGTAAGGGATGATGGCTGAAATTGTGCACACACAAGACACCCCTTCAAGTATTGGTCGAGGTCCTGCCCCATGTGTGGCCAGTATGCAACCTCTCTTAAGATTTCCAGTGTTGTGTGAAACGCCCTATGACCGGCGGTGGCCGCATCATGGGCGTGACTTAACATCAGGCTTCGGAATGAGGTAGGAACCACCCACTGATCGTGGCCAGCTTTGGATTTCCTTACCAACAAACCGTCTTGGATTCGGAACATTTTTGGACATTTCATCAACACTCTTAGGTCCTCTTTCCCAATGTAATCGGTATCCGTCAGGGGAAAGTTCTCAGGGTCCTCAAGGTGCTGGTAAAATTTACCAATTATTGGATCCCCCTTCTGAGCAGTAATCAAATCAGCATCAGGGGTCTCCTTACTCCATTGTGCAATTGAAAGGTCATTGTGAGCATTTGTCTGGGACCTAGTGATGGCAGTGACCTGGATTTCCCCCAACAGGGACTCAATCTCAATTAGATCCCCTTGGATGGCTCCGGTTTTGGCCAGCTGATCGGCTAAGTCATTTCCAGTTTTGTCTGGTCCCTCTACTTTGGAATGACCCTTAATCTTCTTCCAATAGATGGTCATCCCATTCGATGTGACCAGATCATCAATGTTTTGGATCAACTTCCCATGTTTCAAAGGTTTGTTGTTAGCACATAACATGCCTCTGGTTTTCCAATTAACCAGGTGCTCCACGAACCCGTTCCGTACATAATCCGAATCTGTGATTATGACCAGTTCGTGGAGTTGATGCTGGACAGCAGTGAGGATGGCCTGATGCACAGCCATCAATTCTGCCACCTGACTACTTCGGGGACCAATTTTGTATCCAGCGGAGGGTTCTGGGGACTCATTCACCCATGCATTCCCTACGCCAGCCACCAGTTCTTTCTCCCCGTCGTTGTCAACATGGTAAGAGCATCCATCCACATAGACAGTGGGCATTCCCTCACACTTGTCTTCTTCAAAGACTTTGTGTGGGGAATTAAGGTATGCCTCCATGTTGTCCTTTATTTTTAGACTTTCGTCCTCGAGACAGTTTTCTCTGGCACAATCATGCAAGTCAGCCAGACCTTGCGCGAGGGGACTCTTCTTGTTTTGGCCATATCTGACCTCCACAGGCAAGCCTTGCATTGACAGAATCCAGGAAGTAATTCGGGAGTTACTCACATTTCCGGCCCGGATTCTGTCACTTTGGAGATATTGCAGAGGCTGGTGTGGAGTCTCCACTATGATGTGTTCCCCCTGGATAAACGGGCGGTAATTCTTCAATGCCCACACCGTTGCCAGGAGTGCCTTCTCACAATCGTTGAATTTTTCCTCCACAGAGGATAAAGTTTTGCTCGCATAGGAGATTACTTTATTGACCCTGTCATGCTTTTGGTATAATACTGCCGTCAAGCACGTATTAGAGAACCCCGTCTCCAGGAAGAACTCCTTGTTTCTGACAGGATAAGCTAGGCAAGGCGCTTGTGAGAGGCTTCTTTTGAGTTGTCTTACTGCCTCCGCTTGTTCTGGACCCCATTCCCACTTGACCCCCCCCTTCAGGAGATGAATCAGGGGTCTGGTGATCTCTGCGTAGCCCTCAATGAACTTTCTGCTGTAATTAGTCAGTCCAAGGAGGCTCCTTAGTTCCCGCAGCGTTGTGGGGTCTTTCAGTTTCTGAAGTGCTTCCACTTTCTTTTCCTGGGGACAAAGACCCTGAGGAGTAATCTCATGCCCCAAGAAGTTAACACGGGTTTTACACCACTGTGCTTTCTGAAAGGAAAGTTTTGCTCCGGCGGCCCTCAACTGTGTCAGAACATAACGGATCTCCGCTATGTGTTCCTCCACAGATGAACTTTTGATGAGGACATCATCTACATAAGCCAGGTTACCCCTCGCACCCAGGTCGGGCATGGCCTTATGTAGGAAAATGTTGAATTCATTGCCGGAGTTAAGGTATCCGAAGGGAGTCCGGGTCCATGTGTACTGCTGGCCCCCAAAGGTAAAAGCCAGTTTGTATTGGTCCTCCCTGCTGACAGGCACGGTCCAGTATCCATTGGTCAGGTCTATTGCAGTGAATACCTGTGACCCCTGAATCTGGGCCAGCCCTTGGTCAATGTAGGGCAGAGGCCATCGGGAAGTATGGACCCGTTTGTTGAGCTCCCTAAGGTCAGCGCAGAGTCTCCACTGGCCGTTTGGCTTCAATATTCCCAGCACCGGATTATTGAAGGTGCTGTGGACTGGACGGATTATTCCCCGGGACTCAAGGTTCTTAATTATTTCAGTAAGGGACTCCATTGATGCGAGAGGCAAGCGATATTGCTTCACAAACACAGGAGTCATGCCAGGGTCCGTGGGGATTGTTGTTGTGTGGATGTCAGTGCGACCACAGTCATACGAGTCTACCGCAAAGAGATCTTGGAAATCCAAGAAAACTTGTTTCAACTTTTGCTTTTGTTCCAGAGTCACACAGGCATCAGCTAGGTTGACTCTCTCTTCCACCATCTGCCTGAAGCCTGGAAAGACTTCTGGTTTGGCTATTTCAGCGGCCTCCTCCAGCTGGGTGGAGAAGTCCCTGGTCAGAGTGCTGATTTGGACTGGAGGCTTTAGGTGGGAAAGGCAGCCCTCATGGACCTGGAAAATCACCTCATCCCTCCTGAAATCACACGTCACATCTTCCTTACCATAAGGGCAGGAAGTGTACACCAGGAAGTTCCCCCCATGCCGGGTAAAAATCCTGTCTGGTGTTGTATTGTCCTCACTGTCACGGTCAACACAGTCCTTGGGGATTGGTCCTAACAGTTCATTTACAAGATCAATGGAGAAATGTCGGTCATCAACCGCCATTCCAATAATGGTGCCTGCGGCTAGAGTAATACTCTTTAAGTCGCTGTTATCCACCTCTATTAGAATGGTGTCATGTTCTATGTTGACTAATGGAGTTGGGTTTACCCCCAACCCTTGCTGTTGGAAAGAAGCATTTAGATGTATGTAAGCATCAGGGTTTTTCAACTCTTGTCCCCTTTTAACTTTCACTTCCAGGGAGAATTGTCGGGTCCTTTCTGGGATGGTGACTTCCTCTTTAACCTGAATTTCAACTGCATAAGGTAGCAATTGAGCTGACCTAAATGCTTTTTCTGGATCATCAAAGCCCATGGGATTATCCGCTAATCGGGACCAAGCTTTGAAGTTTATTAGGTCCAAACTAATGGCAAAGCGATTGAGAATGTCACTGCCTAAGTAAAAGGCGGCAGTGACGTCTCGCACGACCCAACAATTATGGACTATGCTCTTGTTGCCAATGGAGATTTTGAGCATACACCTGCTTGGCAGGAGATGTTTTGAATTGGGTGCTTCCAGGTCCATTTCCCATTTGTCTATCAGTTTGAAGGTGGGAATGGCTGGATCTTTTGGGAGTTGGCGGAACATGGCTTCGCTGATGAAGCTCTTACCGTTGTTCACACATACTCGAGCGAGAACAGAGTCCTTCCCATCATTTAACTGGACAGGGATGAACAACTGCTCTCCAATTTGCTGAATATCAGCCAGGCTCTGAGCTGATTTCACATCTTTCTGGACTATAGGAGTGGGAGTTTCTGATTGTGGATTAGTAAAGAATTTCAGAGTGTTTCCTTCCAGCGTGGAGTACCACTTTAGACTGGAAGGAAGGTTGATTTTCAGAAATAGAGAGGACCCCCCATCACTAGTCTGTTGTCCTACTGCTATTACTGTCACGTCTGGAATCTGGTTGTTCTGGAAGTGAAATTCTACTTGGTCAGATTTTTGTTCAACCATGTGGCAGGTGCCGTTTAAACTAACATGGTTGACACTCTGTTTTAATTTTATTGGTCGGCTAGTCTGGGTCCAGAGGACCTTGTTTACACAATCTATTAGGGGTGACAACCTTCTCAGGAGGTCATTCCCTAGTAAACAAGGGGTGCCCTCTGGGGTCACAACTATGACCGGGTGTTTCAACTTATGTCGCCCAATTTTAATGTCCAAGTCTTCCGTCCCCTCGACGGGAATTTCCTTCCCGTCAAAGTTCTGCAGTTGTCCAGGAAGAGAGGTGAGAGGAATTTGGTAATTCTCTCCCCTTCCTGCATTCAGTTCATCAAAGGCCCTTCTGGACAGAAGGGTAGCTTGAGATCCAGTGTCCACCAGTGCCAAAATTGTACCCTGTCCCTGTACTTGTACCGGGGCATAATATCTTCCCTCCTTCTCCTCAAGGGGGCACAGATATGTACATTTTTGGACAACTGGTGGGCTAACTTTCTGGTTTTGGACATTGCTAGCGAAGAGATTTGGGCAGAATTCTGTGGAGAGCCTTGGGAATCTGAAAGAAAAATTTGGCAACTGGAGATCAGAGCCATTGTGGGTTCCCCTGGCTCCGGTTCTGGGCCGCCCCCCCCTTTTTGGAGGCAGTCACCAGGATGGGTTTGAACCAGGGGATTTTCTTGCTGTTGGTTCTGGGATGAGATGGTGGGCAGCGGTAGCTCAGTCTCCACATCTCCCCAGTCTGGATTTGCATCCCTAGGGACCCATTTTTCTTTGGAAGGAGTTCCCCCCTCTCTGAAGGAGAAGATCCTTTTCCCAGGATCCTCTGAGGATCCCTCTCCCTCAAATTGGAAGATCTGTACTTCCTCCTCAAACTGAGTCTGTTTGGGTCTTTTGTTTCTCCTACCCCCCCTCTGCTCCTTAGGAGGCAGACTTTCAGGGGCAAGGGATTTTGTTTCCGGTTCCTGGGTTTCCAGGGGCTGTTTACAAGTGAGGAAGGAAGCTTCCTCCAAGGCTTTACACCCCCCTTCCCCTTGTGCCTCCTCCCTGGGAACCGGTGAGTTATCGGGGTGCTGCCCCCGTCATTGTTCTGGAGCACCAGGTCCAGAGTTGGGTGTGTTCTGCGCCGGCATGCTGATCTGAGGGTTCTGCTGAGCCCTCAGTATGTGACCCATATCCCGCGCCATGTTTTGAACCTGGCGCTCTAACTGGGAAACCCGCTCAGGCTGATACGGGGCCCTGTTTTCTCCCCTGGGCTGATCCCGGGAAGGGTAGCTGTCCCTCCTCTGGTAATACCCCGGGTTGGGAAGATTTGGGTACCCATCCACCCTTGGCCTCCCCTCTCCCGGATTCAGTGGTCTGGGCTCAGGGAATTGGGGAAAGAAGGATGGATGGTTTTGGGGCTGAAAGTCGGGTGGACATCTGGGGAAAAAGTTCTGCCCAGGGTTTGGTAAATTTCTGCCCTCCTGTGGGAAGTTTGGAGGGAAGTTCCCTGGGTTAGGTGCTTGGCTGGATCCCCCCCCTTGGGCTGGAGGAGTCCACACATAACCCAGGATGGGTCGATTTCCCTTGTAACGGGGACTTACATAATCAGGAGAGCGAGGGACCCCATTTGTGGGGCTGCCTCCTTGGCTCCCGGTCTGTGACTGACCCGAGGACCTCCTGGGCCGAGCATTATTAGGTGCAGGTAGGTTTTTAGGCCCCCCCATCTCCAAATCCAAAACGGGGGTGACCTTTACCTCTGCCACCTTGGCAGCAGCAGGGGTGCTGTTGGCTTTGGGGTTTTTCTGGGCATTACTTTTGCTATCTATCGGTTTCTGCACCTCATAGATCCGGGTAGCCTGTTCAATGACCCAATCTAAGGATCTTTTCTCGTGAAAATCCCTCACGAGCTGGGTCATGATGTATTTGGGCAAGGCATGGAAAAACGTATTTATAAATTCCCTGCTATCCGTGCGCACCCTTCTTGTGGTCTGTGCAAAAGCACGCTTTAACTCCTGCACAAATTCTTGTGGGGCCTGATCCTCCCCACATTGCAAATTGTAGGCTGCCTTGCGAGCCTCTTGAGGATTTCTGTGAACAGAAAAATGTTTCAGGATGGCCGTCTTATATGTGGACCATCTTAAATGATTTTGGTCCTCCAGCCCCGCAAAGAAACTGGAGTATTCCAGGGAGAATGTCCACTTTACATATTGAATACAGCTTTGGCTGTCCTTCAAATGGAAAGTCTCCATCATTTGTTCAAACAACTCTAAGTGCTCCCAAACAGAATACTTAGCGTTCTTATGGTAAGGCGTGATGACGCTCCTGATCGCCTTAATCTGCTTTAAGGGGTCCTTAAGCAAGGCCCTTTTTGCCTTATTGGCCTTTTTGGTTCGGGTAACCCTTGTCCATTCTTCCTCGGACTCAGAGGCACTGCTCCCAGAGGTTCCCGTCTGTTCTTCCAGGTTTTCCCGGATTCTGCGAGCCTGGGAATGGCTGGCAGAATGTGGGGACCTGGTCTCCTGTGTCCTGCGCAGTTCAGAGGAGTCTTCAGATTCCTCCTTGCTGCCAGGATTTGATGGGTACCCCCTCCACTGACCTAACTGGGCAGAGGTTTTCAGGATGCCCTTAATGGGCCTACTCTCCTGGGGTTCCCCATTGAACTGTACTGTACTTGGGTGCCCATACCCGGATGCCCACCCCTCCATTCCTGAGTGGTACTGGCCTATGAGCCCCATACTCTTAGCTGGATAGTAATCTGCCATCCCTGTGGCCCTGTGCTCATGTGCGCCAGGGGACATGGGGGTGGTAGAGTCCAGGGACTGGGGGAGATGAAGGCCCCTGGTGTTAGGGCTCCTGCGGTTATGGTCAGGAATCTCTCTTTCCCAGCGGACCTCATCTCTATCCGCCCCTGCTCCCGGTTGCAATGCAAGAGCCTGCATTTGTGCCTTCAGTTCCTCAGTTAAGGCCTTACTGGACTCTATCAGTCTCTCCTGCATCGCTACCTGTTGTTGGAGCCTATCATTGTGTTGACAGAGGGCCTCATTTTCCCTCTGTGCTTCCTGGTTGGTCCTGGAGCACTGGGCCAGTCTTTGCTGCAGGAGGGTTACCTCCTGATTCCCATCCCTACTGGCCTGCTCCTTTCTTGCCAGAGCATCTTCCACCCTTCTGGTGTGCTCTAACAAGTTCTGATTTTCTTTTTGGAGATCACCCACCCCCTGGAGGGCCAGGTGATTTTCTTCCATTTTCCTTTTTAAATGGCAGACTTCCTGGCCTAAGGCGTCTCTTTCCTGACTAAGAGCCTGCATTTGTGCCGCCAGGTCGTCCCTTTGCCTTTGGAAGGCACCAGCATTCTGGCGCTCCTGATCAAACTCTGCCTGGGTATCCAGGTCTTTCAGAATTAGTTTGTTGCTCTCTGCCTTCACTCTATCTAGGTGGCCTTGCAGGGTGACTACCTGCTCAGCACATACCCTGTTGAAGTCCAGTTGTTGCTCCAGCTTTTTCTGGTTTTGCAGTAGGGAGTCCAAACCTTCTTGGTATTCCTTCTGCAAGGCCAGAAATCTGGTATCCTGTTCTACCTTTTCCTGTTGCAGCACATCCATATCCTTCTTTATTTTAATGATGTGCTGCCTACTATCATCTTCTGACTCCTGGCTCCTCTGCAGCCTCTGCTCAGAAGAGACCAGGTCAGATTGGACCTTCTCTAACGCCATCTGTTGCCTATTTGCCAGATTTTGGCTTTCAGCACATCTATCCTGCATGTCTCCCATATATAGGTACAGGTATGCTGCTATCCTGGCAATCTTATTGTGTTCCTCTTTGGCTTTAGGAGCCATATATAGTTCACTCAGGGCCACATGTAAGGGACCCTGATCTCTATATATATCTGACCCTGTTTCAGTGACCTGTTGTGTGATGGCCTGCAACCACACATCCTGGCCCTGTTCGGTCCATTCACCTCTCACAAATAGCTTATGCAAGAGGTGCTCTCTGGCTATTTTCATATCTACCAAGGTCGTCATTCTAGAGATTGGTCTCTGTCCTGACTTACAGAAGTTAGTATTTTATTTTTTCAGAACAGAACTTTTCTTGGAGTGTCCCTTTTGAGGAATGCTTCACAGCGTAATGCAGTGTGGTGATCCGACCGGATGTATGTATCCCGTCAGTTAGCACACTGTATTAAGCTGCACAAGTGGTAAATCTAACCCAACGTTCCCGGACGAGCCCCCAATTTGTAAGAGGATTCAATTCAGCACTACAGCTAAGTTAACGCCTAGTCTAGAATACTGAATGAAAACCCTTATTGATATATCTTTAGGTCCAGTTCATGCGTTCTGGATGACTACCCCTATATAACACCCCTCTCTTGGAATCCCCCTGACCCCACTGAGCCAAGAAGTAGTTCTATTTTGCAAGTTAAAAGGGTTTATTTGATAATTTAAACAATAGATATATATATGACACTTTATAATAAATTAATAATTGAATAGCACACTTAATCTGATATGATAAAGATTAATAACGGAGAATCTGGCACTAACACGCTTCTCTATAATCAATAAGGAGTTGACATGAAATGGATAAGGTAGCACACTGGTAAATAGGTACAGAAGTATAATGTGGGAGAAAATGCTTTATAGGGTTCAAGGAAATGCAAGGTTGAATGAATGAAATGCAGTATAGAAAATACTCAATATGATTTCAACAAAACAATGTAATCACTTTTCTCTGGCTATTCACTCCCCCCCTCTTTATGCAATGCAAGGGAATGGGAGGAAAGCACGCAGTTCTCAGAAATGCAATCAATGTAATCAGTTCAGTCCCCCCCAAGCTTAGACAACAGAAGTTTAAAACACAGATAGGAGTTTTGAAAACACAGGCCCAAATGCTTTGATATGTGCTAGCAATGGATGAGAAATATGCTGGAAATGCTTTTTAATTCCCTTTCAGAGGTTCAGGGTGAGTGGTATCTAGTTAATATTAGTCCAGGCTCACACTAGCAATGATGCAGGGATAGTTAGCAGGTTAAACGAATTTCTGGCAAATGGAAGGCACGCAGCAGCAGTTTTTACATGTGAAGAAATTTGCAAATCGCGGCAAAATTCGCGGATGCGTGTTCCGCGATTGCGGTAAAACTATAAGGGGTAGGAATGCGGTTCTAGGTGCGATTCAAAGCTAAGATTCTAAGCTTTCAAATAAAAGTTATTGCAAGTCTCTAGCACAAACGGTTGCGGAGATATGAGCGATTTTGTGAAGGTCGTTTTTCAGATTTGAAATTTTAAAGTTCAAAAAGACAAGTGCAGCTTGCGACTAGAAAATGACAAGTGACAGCTTTACAAATGACAGGTGACAGTTAGGAGGCAGTTCTACTTAGATCAAATAGATTGAATTATATTATTTTAACTAAGAGATTGGTTCTGCACAGTTTTCTAGGTACTCACACTATATTCTTGAGTGAAATGGGCCTCGCCATGGATCTGGTCAGGGTTTTGGACTGGGCTCGGGTCTCTCTCTGGGCACAGCACTGCTTTCTCTCTGGGTACAGCACTGCTTTCTCCCTCTGGTCTGGTCTCTAGTTCTGGATAGATTGAAGTCTCTAGTTTGGCTCTCTGGAGGTTTGATGGAGGTAAAGTCTGGATCTCTGGATGTTGTATGGTCCGGCAGAGCGCGTTGCAGCAAATGGAATTGAAGGTCCCTATCTGTCCTGTCTGTCTGCTTTTATGTGTTTAGAATGTGGGTGTGTTCTAGCATCACTGACCCTACCTCTCTCTCAGCTTCTAATTGGTCAAACTTCCATTTATCATTTGATTGGGGAATGAACTGTGAGTCAGAGGGATGTCATTTTATGGCTTGCAGATAGGACACTCCTCTATCAGATTGCACACATTCTATATTTGATAATAAAAGACATATTTCACAGTTACACAGTTGCTTGAAATTACATAGACATGGTGTGGCTGAATTTAGCCATGTCTCTGTCCAAATCTGCTGTTTCTAGGAGCTTGCATTCAAAAATGGCAACTTCTAGCACTTTTTCATGTGCTAAACAACATTGGATCTTCATTAAATTTTATACAACTGTTCCTCACATATCTACCCACATACCAATGCATTTTCGTTTGTCTAGCTGAAACAGGGAGTCTGTAATATTAATAAACAATGGGGTTTTGCCCCAGAACATCACACAAATTGGAGTTTGGGCTTGAATTAAAGGTACATTTTTTAAATTAAAGCTCTTATACATTTCTGTCATTTGATTACAAAGAGTTATCAGTGTTTTTGTAAAATATATATTTTTCTTTCAATTCAGTTCTCAGAGTGTTGGAGTCCGCCTCCAAGACTTGGGTGGGTCAGTCCTCTGGGCAGGCAGGGCTTTGTTGACATTAAACAGTCAAAATCAACATATTCCTTTCAGAGGAAAGGGGCCATTGTGTGGTCTCTGGGAAGCTCCCAGCCAGTCTGCCTTCTATCAATCAAGAGATCATGGTGTGAAGCTCTGTAGGTGAGAGGGTTTCCCAGGCTTCAGGCCTCTGGGAACAGCATGTGGCTAATTTTTAATTAAAATGCAGCCTTTGAAGTCAGCTAAGTCAAATCCCTTTGTCAGCTACTGCACTCAGTTCTCCTGTCAGAGTTTAGACCGCCAGCGCCCCCTTGAGGATTTTGTTGGTACTGCATGCAATTTTGGGATTTTCTTGGATTAATGCATTCTAAACAGGAATGGTTCTTACATGGTAGTAAATCCTTGCTTAACATTGTTTTGATGGGGCTCTTTACAGTAAAATGGTTATGTGGAACCCCACAAAAGGGTTGAATCTTTAAAGTGGTCCAATGAGTCACGATTTCAGCAACTTTTTGACATCAGTAACAGTGGATTTTGTTAACAAAGACCTTTCTTTACACTGGTGGGTGGCAAGTTAGGTAACCATTTTGGTGTGCGCACAACTGCGCAGCTCTCCTGGATTCTGGGATGAAATGATGGGCGGCGACAGCGCATCCCCATCTTTACGCACTCCAATGATTTATTTTTGTTCTGGGGTAAAATGATGGGCAGCGACAGCTTAATCCCCATATTTACCCCGTCTAATGATTCCACATGGGTCAAAACCCTCCACAGAATTATCAGGAGGAAGCCCAACATATAGGCCAAAGATTTGTCAATCGTGGTTACAAAAAGAAGGTTGTGGTTGATTGCTTTCAGAAAGCTAAAGCAATGAAGAGAACAGAATTGTTTAAAAAGCAACCAATCAGTAAAGAGGTTGAAATTTGATTCATTACCAACTTTAACTATCAAGCGAAAAATGTCAAAAAATATTGAGCAAACATTGGAATGTCTTGTTGACAGATCCTGATCTGACCAAAGTATTGAGTACTATTCCAAGTGTGGCATACCGTAAAGCTCCCTCTCTTAAAACGATTTTATCCCCCAGCATGGTGATCACAGAACAAAACACATCTGAGAGTCACTTTATGACATCTGGGGTTGGGGGATTTCGGAAATGTGCTAATTGTAAGATGTGCAATTTTGTGTCGAAGAAACCATTTGTTAGTTATAATGGCCTGAAATGGAGGTATAAACACAAAATCACTTGCACCACTAAGTTTGTAGTGTACGCTATAACATGTGAATGTGGGCTACACTACATTGGATCTACTATAGGAGCCCTTAGGTTGCTCAGTACATAAGAGAAAGGGCAATCGAGAGCTTAAATTGAGACAGCTAGAAGCGTCATTAATCTGCAAACTTGACACACTTAGACCCTTGGGACTGAACATTGATCCGGAAATGTTTGTGTTTTTACATTGAGTATATGACAAACCATCTGATACTGTAGAACGTTGCACTTGCACTTTAACCAATTATTGGATGTAATGGTTATGACATATGTTTGAGTTTATTAAGATGCACAGGCACTTTATTAGAAGGATCATTCTCGAACAATGGACTAATTGTTGCTCTAATTGCACTATGCACTTTACTGTCTGCTATGGTTTTCCTTAACGATGGACTAATTGCTGCTTTAATTGCACTATGCACTTTACTGTCTGCTATGGCATTTTCATTAGGATATCTGTGCCTATGACTATTTGATATGGACATAGACTAATGTAGCTTGCCCTGTGTATTTGTGAATAAGGGTGTAGGCCCCTTTAGGTAAATACCAACTTTGAGGTTAGTCATGTGACGAAAAAGGAAAAAAACATCTTTTCAAACTTGAAATGTGCTGCACTCCGCTCTGGCTTTTGTGAAAGGCACTCCAAGCCATGGGGTGTATTGGTCTGCTGTTTTCATTATGAGTGTTGAAACGGAACCATTCATCGTAATATTTGCGCACTAGAGCACATAAACACATTATTACTACTTTGTTATTTTAATTTAATATCAGAATGCTGGATTAGGCTGTTGATATGCAGCTTCTCCCCCTTGCTTTTTCCAATTACACCATGTAACATTTAGTCGAGGTGGTTTGTATTTACATTCATATCTAGGCATGCCGAACTCATTCCAAGATGGCCGTAGTTGTATATGCGAGTGACTATGGCTTTGTAGCGATCACATGATCAATATATTGAAAGCAAAAGGGAGGAGCCTAATATCAACGCCGGTCCGGCGTCTGTTTTTATAAAAATAAAGTGTTTGCACAGATTTGGGAATAAAAAACCCTGAGGAAGCTTGGTATACAAGCGGAACGTGTGGCGGTTTCCATCCTGGTGGGGTGAGTGTTTTTACAACCTGTTTTGTCAGTTAGGGAGGCATGGGAATGATGCCTACCCTTTTTAAGCCATTAGGCAGTGTTGGTTGCACGAGAATTTTTGTAAAGAAATAAACATACCTTTTTGAGAAAGCGGCTTGGTTTTGTGTGCAGGTTTTTTTTACATGTTGTTGGGTTTTTTTTGTATTTTGAAGTATTACAACCTGCCTTTACACATGTGCTATTTGCATATATATGTTTGCAAAACTTTCATACCCAGGTACAAATTTGGAAATGCACTCCCAAACGCAGCAGTGCGAGCACAATGTCCTCACAGCAACGAGACAACACGCCAATGGATTTGTGGCAATGAAATCTCCTTTATTCATAATGTGCCGTGGAAAAAAGGAAAGCAACAAGAAGACGAGTTTTGGGGTTCACACACCACTTGATCACGTTAATATATACATATATATTTATTTATAGAGCCTTGATTAGACATTCCTTTATTTTGGACTGTTCTACTTTGCTCTCTCAGCCGTTACTGAATCACATTCAAACACATCTTGAGAGAATTGCCTTCTCTCTGCCCACGTTAGCTCAAAAAAGCAAAAGAGGTATATGTCTTAACTGTGCCTGCGTAACCTTTATCATTATGTTGGCTCTTACTTTGTAGAAGTTTGAGGGCTGAGTAGACGGTTTAGCCAATACTCATCCCTGTACCCCCGTAGGGCGATAAAACAATGTTTCACACTGACTACAAATCTATATCCTGAGATAGCTACACATCATTGTTGGGCTGAATGAGTTCCAGCATCAAGCAGGGTGACCTCTACAATGGATACGTACTATGCAAATTCTCTGTCAGCTGGCAACCACTAGTGACCTCAGAATTGTTGCTGTCATTGATGATTAGGGCCTAGCTAACCCTGCACTCTATAAACTTGGGTCTTTTGACCTTTTTCATCACTTTTCTGTACAGGACAACCAAGTATTCAATATATAGAATATAACTTTGTGGATACTCCATTATTAATGCATGCCCTGTTTGAGCCGAATAGCTATAGGCTGGTGTCTGAGTTCTAAGTTTATTATTTGATCATGTTAGCTCATTTTTGTAAAGTGTGTATTTATTAATGCATGACATATTAAGAAAAAACTTGGAGGCAGCTCCTTCTACCACTTAGCAGCAAAAACCTGGAACAACATTCCAAAAGAAATAAGAAACACTGAAGATCTCCTAAAGGTCAGGAAATCACTAAAAACCTGGCTCTTTAACACCACAGACTAAATCTGGAAACCAAAACCAAAAAAGTGGGTGACTAAACCGGAAAGGAGACAGACATCCCCGGCCGAGAGGGTAACTCACACGACACCTGGACGGGTGACAGCGGACAGACTGGAACACAGACGGCCCGCATGGAGACTGAGTCAACTACCCCAGGCAATCCCACCAACACCTCGCCTGCCCTTAGTTACCGCCAGGTACCATAGTGGTATGGAATTGACGAGATATTGACAATCACCACACTACCTAAGAGGTTGACATTGGCAGATGCACTTGCCACAGGAGTATTAAAGGAGAATAAGGGGAGCACTGAGAGAGCATGTTAGAGTTGGGGGCCTGAAGAGTAAGGAATCTTATATGCCAGTCGGACCCAAATCTGGACAGAGCTGCATCAGGGGAGACCTTGCAAAACGAGCGCCTCAACTCGGGATAGAAACGCAAACTAACCAACCCTACTAACAATTTCCCTTTCTCCATACACCTCTCAAACTCCAAACCAAACACAACCAAACCTACAGCACAACAAACCGCACAAACTTCACTACACTGCAACAACAAAACAAAAACACACATAGTCGTGCACAACAGTACACGACGTCTACCGGCCGCAAACACCCCAGGCCCAGCCAATGGACCCACCGGGCTGAGGCTGCCAACAGCACATCACTGCTCTCTTGCACTTTTCCTGCTTCGTCCCACTAACTCATCCTCCCCTCCTTTTCAGAACCGCCAGAGTGCCAGGGGAGCACTCCAGTGGTGATAGTGAGCGGTACAAATGTCCATTAACATTAACATTAACATTAACATATGTAAATGAGGGTGTTGTATGTTGTTTTTGTAAATATATGACAATGACAATGAATCAAATTGTCACTCCTTTAATTAAAGTGTTAAGATTTTGCACTGATCCACCTCACTCTCCTCCTGGGATCTTGTTGTGTCCTCTTGATTCCTGGGGATCCGTTGCTCGGCACATTTCAGTAGTCCAGTAGGAGAGACCAGAGGGGTTCAGAGAAATGCCTCTGAGCCCTGACATCTGATCTACACATGAAATATGTGTGTTTACAGGGATGGCCAATGTCCACAACAGCGCCAGTCACATATGCTCAAAGCAGAACGTCCGGTCTTCAAGAAACACTTCACTACTGACAAATGAGGACCCTAGACTGACAGGACAGCCACCCAACCCCCAATATGCTCCACTCCCTTTATTGTACATTGTTCTGTTGCTTTCTAGACAGGTTTGTGCTACATATATCACCTACGTGCATGCAGGCATACATGCTGGATAACCCTACTGATGAAGTGCCACGATATTAGTAAAAGAAAACTCAGCGTGTAAAGGTTGTGATGCGCCTTATTATTGAATCAAAGGATCGTTTTTTTGGGTTTTTTTTTTGTTTTTTGTTTAGGTCTTATTTAATATTATTTTCAAACACGCTTCAACTTTTCCAGAAAAAAAAATACATGTCAAATAGTCAACAGATAGTCATCAAGTTAAGTAGTACTTTAGGTCAGTCTGCAATAAGAATACATTACGTTACACAACACAAAAAGACACTCGGCCAACTTGATTGGTGCCATTCCGACGCCTTTGGAATTGGAAAAGCCCGTGCTTAAGGAAGCGCACATGGTGATTGTGGAAGACGGCAAATGGACGAGCCACTCGCCCAGTAAGCACTGCAAATCAAAATGACTTCCAGACCCTTGCTAACGGCTGATAAGAAAGCTCAGAGAGCATAACGCCCAGACCTAACGCGGCAGAAATAAGCTCGTATTAATACGTGTGGACTTACATTAAAACTGAATATTATATTCTGAAATGTACAGCGTCCCCGTTTCAGCGTGCGCCTGCTTTGGAATCTTGATACAGTAGAACCGGTTAATTGAAACACTACTCCAACTGTTTTCCAGAATCTCGTCTCCGGTGTCTTTCAAATGGCTTATTATGAATTAATCACCGCCGCAGACTGCCACATGTTGCAATGCCATGCCAAAGACATGCATTCATTGTGTCAGCGCGCAATGGAGTTGTCAGTTTACCGCGCAGATTCCTTCAGGAGCTCATCTGCATCTCTGAAGCTTCCATAATGAAATTATGACAAGTGACTGCAGGCTGCGCATTTCCCAGTAATTAACCAAAAGGATGACTTACCAATGGCACCTTGCCATGAGAGACAGCTGTTGCTTCTGGTGCACATCTGCACAGCAGGTTGAATAGGGTGCAGCCATTTCACCTTCCTGCCTTTTGGGATTGCATGCAACTGAGCTCAAACTGATGTGCGAATGGGACCCATTAGATGTATGCGTTATCGATTGGCCTATTAGGGAAGGAAATAAGCGTACGTTTCTATGATGGGATAATGCAAATGAATTTCCGCTTTGCAAAGGCACGCTTGGTTAAATGATTTCTATAGAATTTCCATTATCGTTTTGCAAACAGAGCAGTTGTATGAGCGTTTTAAAAGTATATGTGTCAGTTCATCAGGCTATGAGTCATGACATCCGCAGTTCCCATTAACATAGACTCGCATTCCCTGCACACATTTCGCTCTGCATTTAGCACTGCGAACTGTGCCTTGCAATGAAAGAAAGATCATTAATGCAGTCGCTGCTTCGCTTCATGGCAGAGTCGTGTTAACCCCAACAGTCTCTGTGGCTTTTAACGGGCCATTTTCAACTTTGATAATGTGTCTCAATTTCCCCCAATGGAACATTTGTTTTTCGCTTGTGCCACGTCACAATAACTTTTCATTATGCAAAAAAGTTTCGATAACATTTAACAGTGGATGCAGACACAATGAATGCTGTTAATGTGTGCAACGCAAATTGAGTAATGGAGTGCTCTTCTTATGTCACCTGGCAGTGTGTACTTTCTTGTATACTTGGTATTTTGGAGGAAATCTCTAATTGTGCCTCACCTTAAGAGTCTCAAATTTTAGTTGCAACTCTTTGCTGGCTCGGCTGTCAAACCTTCCCCATAGTGCTGTGATATTTGTAGATTTGAAAGGGATGAACCACTTAAAGAGATAGTGCGCTCAAAAATATTATTGTCCCAATCATTCGGGCATGTGTTTTTCAGCATACAGTGATCGATCGTAAAACAAGGAGTCGGGTGTGGCCATCTTGTGCTAATCTTATCCGTGAATTGATCGCCCTAAGTTCAAGTGCCCCTGTGGCACTAAATCATATCCCCCCCTTGAAGGTGACATCACTATTCCAAACGATATGCTCCGTCTATTTTCATGATATAAGCGGGCAGCATAGCCAAACGCGCCCAGTCATCACCGACATAATAACCACAGTTGACACAGAACACGGAAGGTCAGCACACTCTTACTGCGCATTCCAAATTGAATTTGCTACCAACAACTTTACAGAAAACATCATTAATCTGCAATTTCGCAAGTGCTTTTATTTATCAAAGAACGCTCCAAAAACCACATTGAGATCCACTGATTGTGATAAGCCACCAATACTTGTGTGTCCATAGGCTAGAGTGGCAAAAGTTTAAAATGATGCACACGCTGTTCATTTTGGGAGAAGATGTGGATTTGACGCATCAGATTCTTGCTACACTGTAAACAATGACAGGTTGCTTCTTGTCGCTAGTACCGCCAAATGGCATATCGGTCCTCGCACATTAGGATGATGCTGAACGATGCAGTTAGATGTATCTGCCATTGCTGGTTGACAAAGCCAACCCACGACAGTTGGAAACTATGGCATTCGCAGAATGGTACAATATATCTGTGTAGATAGCAGAATACAAATATATTTTAGGATCCATTCTTTATACTAATTTATGTTGTAATTCTGCACCGGATGAAACAGAATAACAAACACAAACCACACACAATGAACAGACACAGACAACGTGGGGGACTATTTTAGACTACAATGTGCATGAAAGGTTAGCACAGAGAAGCCGGTACAGCGCCCAAAGGTATGGATAAAGTGACTCAGAAATGGGACAGATGGCATTGTAACAGAACTGGGAATATTATCTATAGAAAAGCAAACCAATTACCCTTGGAAAATGTTCTGACCCCGGCCCTTTCAAAAATGCAACCTTGATTGCACACCCTGATATTTCATGTGACAAAGTGGTTTAGATATCACTAGCCTGCATACAGGTTGTGCTTTTGTCTTGTCTATGAATAATTGTCACAATATGCTCCAATGAACAACCCATAACAATATAAATAATCAATACAGGCCAAAAATCCTAACCTTTACTCATCCCGACTTAACCAAAACACCAATAACAATTTTTGGTAGATTTATAAATAAACAGCTAATTACGCACTCAGTATTTTAAATATGGCACGGTATACGGAACAACGTATTCTGTTCACACTTTACGTCAAAATGCCATTTTCGCACAGCGCTAAATTCTCCAATATGCAAAAATAACTATTTCCCCTTTTTTCATCGCAAACATATTATGTTTAGTTCAATTTACATTATGTTTGGTTGTTCCATTCTCTTGGTGTAACGTGCAGCGACTGCTCTGAACAACGGTTTGCATAAATTGAAACTAAATTTTCCAATATCCACTTTCATAATAGTAAATATCATTTCTGCAGTTATTCCACAGCTTCTCTCCTTTTAGCTGGGTGATTGCTTCCTTCGGACCAAGGGCACATAACTATTGAAGCTTGTGCTTATGTTTGGTAGGTTTCGTTTTTGAGAAAGAATGCCACAGTATTAAAACATACCGGAGAAGAGGCTGCAGTGTGAATAGATACATTTCTTTTCACTACAAGCATCATCCCACAAAGTGACCATTACTCCATGGAGCACTGAGCACAGCAGGTGCACATGGCATTCGAAAAACACAAGAAAAATAAACAAATTGGCATCCACTGATGCGTGCAATCTTGAATACTGTCTCACCCATCACTAGTGCGGGTTATGAACCTATATGTGATGACTTTCACGATGTTGTGGCCTTTCCATAGGCAAAAGCATTAGATCTGGAGTCTCAACGTTCACAAACAGCATCTACCCTTGATGATTATTATTTAATTTTGGAATAAAGTTAACCTTGTGAAATCCTGCAACCTATCTCTTTGCTTCTTTCACGCAAGGTTTATATTCATTAGTTTCTGAGCATAACATGGGACAGCCGTTCACACTATCTATCCCACCTGAGGCAGCACTCTCTAGGTTCAAGCGAGACAGGTTACATTGCTTGCCCATACCTGGTTAGTTGTATTTATGATCCGACTATGCCTTGTCTCAATCGGCAGTTAGCCAATTTTTCAGATTCTTTCACCTGAATTTCAAATGTGGACCTGAGAAGTCTCTAGCCTTGTGCTGATCATTGCAGTAGTGCGCGAAGTCACGCAATTGTGACGATCAAGCGAAAAGCTTATATTCTTGGGAAGGCCGTAGCAAGTCAGGAAAAGGCCTGAGGCGATGAAGAATTGGTTCCCACTATTGCAGCAGAGAGTGTCGATGTTTCTGTGGAAAAAATACTATCCATAATAAAGAAAATGAAAGCCTCCGGTACTCCAGGACCCAAAAACTTGGCCATGGTGTTGATAAAGCAAAATGAATTGTTGTGGGCGAAAATACTCCATATGTTATTTAAAAATGTAATTGAGACGCAAACTATGCCAGTTTCCTGGAAAGTTTCATATGTAATTTTGATCTTTAAAAAAGGGAACCAACAGAGTACGACTAATTGCAGACCAATATCTTTATTAAATATCGAGACAAAGATATTCTCAGCCATAATTTTAGAAAGTTTACTAAACTGGATGGAGGAAAAAGATATTTTAGATGTCCGACAGATTGGTTTTCGTAAAGATTTGGGAACCGATGCTGGGGGTCTAGTAGTTACAATTATGCAAAATCAAAGATCTAAAAAGGGGAACGGCCCCATATATGCTGCATCAATGGACCTCTCGGCAGCATTTGATATGGTGGATAGGCTACTTCTATGGCAGAAATTGGCAATGTTAAACATAGAGCGTGGCCTACTCTCCATGATTATTCACCTATATTCAAACACAACTCTAAAGGTTCAACTTAATAATGAGGGACTGATGTCTAAGGAAATTCACTCAAAGAATGGCTTGAAACAAGGCTGTGCATTGGCAGCAATCTTATTCAATTTATATGTCTCTGGAGCGAATGCTAGACGGACCCTGCGGGCCTATTAGCCCCCAGGGTCGGTGGAATTGCGATCAAGTGGTTGGCATATGCGGACGATTTCATTCTTTTTGACAAAACTAAGATCATATGCTGCATCAATGGACCTCTCGGCAGCATTTGATACGGTGGATAGGCTACTTCTATGGCAGAAATTGGCAATGTTAAACATAGAGGGTGGCCTACTCTCCATGATTATTCACCTATATTCAAAAACAACTCTAAAGATTCGACTTAATAATGAGGGACTGATGTCTAAGGACATTCACTCAAACAATGGCTTGAAACAAGGCTGTGCATTGGCAGCAATCTTATTCAATTTATATGTCTCTGGAGCGAATGCTAGTCTGGACCCTGCTGGCCTATTAGCCCCCAGGGTCGGTGGAATTGCGATCAAGTGGTTGGCATATGTGGACGATTTCATTCTTTTTGACAAAACTAAGATCGGTCTCCAGAGGCTTATCGATGCTTTCGTTAGCTTTATCAGTGATCTGAAATTGAAAATTAATCCGCAGAAAACAGTGGTGATTAACCTAGGAGAAAGCAAAAAGAAATGGGTAAATCCTGTTTGGTTTGTTGAGGGTACTGCAGTTCGTCTACAGAAAGCATTCAAGTACTTGGGCTACTCTTTTGTTAGCAATAGGTCATATAGTTTTGTGAAACGATGTTTGGAAGCAAAAACCATTGATGCAGCGAAACAAATGAGAGTTATTGAAAGCAAGTATGGTACATTTTCCATGAGTGCCTGTAGAGATTTCTATCTTATGAAGGTCATCCCAAGGCTGTCATATGGACTTGAATTCTACCCAGAGAAAGATGCTTTACAGTTAAAAAGTTTTGAATCAAAAATCTGGAAAAAGCTATTATTTTTTCTGCCAAAATGTATACCGATGGAGCTAATAAGATATGAGTTCAGTTTTAACTTGTTAAAATGTTGTATGGATTGCAAAAAAGCGATGCTTTATAGAAAATGTGTTCTTGCTAAGCATAACTCAATATATCAAGTCTGTAGGAATGATATGGGGATATACATGTCGAATTTGAAAGTAGAGGTGGAAAAGACGCTGAGTAATATTGGTGTTACTTTGACTGTCCTTTTAGAAAGACCTGCTAAAATCAAAACAATGATTAAAGCCTTCGATTGGGTTGCAAATAATTCTGTAATAACAAATTCAAAACTGTATGTGCAAGTATTATCGGTTTGAAAATGGTTCCCCGTACCTGAGCAATATCTAGTAAAATGTCCATCACGGAACCTGCGACATAGTATTATGAGATTCAGAATGAACGTGATGAATACCAATGAAATAGGTGCATTAATAAAATTGATTCCAGAGAATATGAAAGTATGTAGATTCTGCATGTTCGAAGATCTTCCAGAATCTCTGTCACACTTGCTGCTAGGTTGTACCATGCTAAAGAATGAAAGACTTGCTTACTTTGCGGAATTTGTAATTGACACCTTGTGTGTATTTAGAGAGCAAATATGGTTTGAAATGCTACATGGTCGGAATATCATATTGAAAATAAGGGTGATAGCGTTCTTGGCAAATGTATGCAAAGTTACATAGAAGGATTGAAGTCAGGCATGTGTGGACATACGGATATATGCTCGGGAAACATGATCAGGTGTAAGCAGTTAGATGGAAAGCGAACTATGTACAGTTGAGGTTATCAACTCTGGATGAGGAAAAATCAAAGAAACATATTTACTATAATGACTTTTAGTTGAAAGAAAAGAATTGAAGACTTGCATGTGAGTCTTTTTATGAAAGTAAAAGTCTATGCAGTTGTTGTGAGAAAAAATGCTTACTATATGTGTATATGTATTTTTCTATAATTTTATGTTTTGATAATGAAAATTTGTAAAGGTTTTTTTAAACCAATATACAAAAAAAAAAAAAAAGTAAATATTGCAACATTAAAATGTATTCGAAATGCAATTTGATGTCCAATAGTATTCAATATTAGGTTATTTTTACCTCTGGTCCATGTGCCTCCTCTTCTATTTCAATACCATGTGTACATTCCTTGAACAGAATATTCATTAAAAAAAGGATAAGTGAATTGTACTGGAAATTAGAATTTTTCATTGCACCGTGCACTTAAACACAAAGTATTTTAAATGAGTATGAACCGTGTACTACAAGGTTTGTTCTCGCAACACTAAGAGAACATTTGTATGGACATACTCTCGTAAACAGTCATAATAAACCTTTCACATTGCACCTGATAACGTTTAGAGATGACACATATGCTTCAACAGAGAGCCCCATGCAAAACATACTGATTGTAATGTTGCCCTCAAACTTTTTCTAATATATTCTGCATTAGGGACGAAGTACGCATGCCTCATAATCTGAACGAGTTGCAAAGGACGAAGTGATTGGTTCCAACTATTGCAGCAGGGAGTGCCCTTAGCGGCAGATCAGTTTTCGAAATCTGAAAACAGCCGGTGAGCGCAGGCCAAACCAGCCAACATAGAATTCCTGTGCTAATACTTTGTACCGTGAATCTCAGCAAGAAATCACATAGTCTATAATAGGCACGGTATAGAACTATGAATTGTATTCTCTATAACTGTCATTCGAGGAGAGTTGGGTCTTGGGGCGTAATATTCATTGACAGTGGCTTTTTGTTTCACAGAGCAGGGGAAGCCATGACTTCAAATTCGTTTTTGACCACAGTTACACTGAAGGTAAGTAAAACCAATAGTACAAGGCACTGAAAGCCTTGTGTAACCTAGGATTCCTTTTGTTTCTGTACAAAACAGACCACAATATCATATCATGATATGATATGGCATTTATAACGCACATATGGACAAGTGCTTCAAGTCGCAACGAGGAAAGGGAGGGGAGACAGAGGGAAGACAGAGACAAAGATCTTATTAGTCCAGGTGACATTGATATCGTGAAAGCACAAAAGGAAGGGGGGCAAGGGTAAAAGTTCCGTGGGAAAGGTTGACGGGGCCAGTGGAGTGCATAGGATAAACAGTCCCAAAAAATAAAGGAATCCAAGAAATAAATAGCGCGGACAGCAGGTGGAAAGTGCAAGGGTAAGTGCAGACAATAGGTGTCAATTGCTGTTAGGGTGCTGTAGGGATACAGAAACATACCCTGAGTGCAAGTGTTGTCAGGGAGGAGGTGCAGGTGGGCAACTGGCAGGGATGAAAGGGTAGCCGGGTCTGACGGTATCCTGGCAACCAGCACAGTTTCAGTGAGCAGATCAGCAGGGGATAGGGGAGAAAAAGCAGATAGAGATAGAGTAGATGAAGGACCCAAGTTGGAGCAGGGAGGGTCAATCAGAGAGGAAAGAAGTCAGCCAAGCCAGGGCATGATCAGTGATAATCCTGGTTATCATGGAGACGGTTGAAAAGGATGGCAGGGTTCACCATGTCAAAGACAGAGTAGCGATCGAATAAGATGAGGACACAGGAGGTGAAGGAATGAAGTTTGGAAAGCACATACTATGGGATGTTCAAGAGAGCAGTTTGCTGTGTGTCCTGAGGAAGTACATGAAGCATCCAGTTGGATGTTAAATTCTCCAAGAAGGAGACTTTAACAAGGAGACTTCTAAATTAAAAGCATTAAGTAAACATTAATGATGACCTTGCACAGAGTAGAAGGAGGCCAAGAGGGCCTCCCACCGGGCGCCACCATTAATGTGAGAAGAAGAGAAAGGAGAGATGACAGAGACCATATGTAGAGTCCATAGGGAATGACAAAGAGTATGTCGCTGATGGTTTGCCTGGATGTAGCACAGGTATAGGTATCAGCGATAGGGAGGCCGGGGTTGGAGACCAAGAAGTCCTTCGTAAACTTCTTCCTACCAGATTTAGTGAGGAGAGCATGGTGGTCGATAGAGAAACAGTTACAAAAGATAGTAGAGACAGAGAGCACCAGGGAGTTGGTAGTCAGATGGAAGAAGAGGAATGGAGTTGGAGGGGGCTGTGAAAACCGCAAGGGAAGGACACAAGGAGGGGCGCATGCAAAGCAAAACACAGAGTCACACTCTATGGAACCCAGCAACAGCAGGCACTAATTACCAAAATGTTGACAAAGACGATACTTTTGTAGAAAATTATATTTTGGACGCAATGGTGTTCTATGTAGAGCTAACGAGAAGCCCAAAAAACTCACATATCAAAATACTGAAATAGTATCAGAGAGAGTAAAAAGGGGCCTAATCACAGAGGTGTTTAAAAAAATAAAAAAACTGCTAAGGCGGAACGTTCTGGAAGTTAGGGGGTTGACACAGGTCAGTCGATTGATCATTGCTATGAACATCTTACCCACCATAGGCTTTCAGTGCCAGTGCCAAACACTGTATATGTGTATGTGGTTCGGGTCAAGAACGAAGGGTTTGACAGACACTGAGTCTCAGTATCCCGTTGAATGATGGCTAATATCCAATTTGCTCATCATTATTTCAGCAACCGAAATGGGCCATACAGCACTGATGTGCTAGGGCAATTCCATTTTCAAATATATCACGAATAGCAATTGCGGACATGTGTCTTATCGTTTGAGGAACATAAATATGTTGATGAAGGGAAGGTGAATGAAATACATTAATGAATCATACACCAAATTTAATCTGCATAATTAAATAATTTGTAATGCTTTTCGTAGCATTGAAATAGAGTGTCATAGCATTCAATTGCTGATGTACAATGTACAAACATTGGGGAACATATACATTTTTTTACTGTGAGCAGATTGTGTAGAAAGCTACTAATTATTTATATCGGAAAATCAACTTTTCTACAAGTTCCTCTTTAGGTGTACAGGGCTCGTTTGCAATGTTTTGTGGCACAGTATGTGTCCCAGGAACAAAATCTGTATCGATTCCATGAGTATGCATGGCCAACACATTTAATTTCAAATCTTCCACAAATTCGAATCCTGGTATATAGTCTTAATCACCCATTGTTTGCTTCGTTTTGTGAAGGCCTTGAGGTAACGATGCATCCTGAAATGTCTCTGGAAAGCATTTTATCATACATAATCTTCTCAAGAGCTTTGTGTGGAGGTGAACATGGCACCAACCACTTCTTTTTTTCTTTTCTGCTCCTCAGATAAAGGCCCATGTGCACATGCACATGTGCCTCATAATCTGAACGAGTTGCAAAGGAGGAAGTGATTGTGGCCAAAGTTCCAACATCCACCTGTAACACAGTACTTGTTTCAGTACGGGTGAAAACAGCGAAATGGACTGTGACAATGAGATTCAAACAATTGTACATATAGCGGGACACCCATACCTGCCACTTAGTGTTACTTTTCATTTAATTTTAAATGGCAAGCATAACACATTTTCGTAAAGGACAAGTATAATAAAAGTACGTGATAGGAAATGAAATTGATGCTGAAATTTGTTGCTTCATTTTCCGAGCATTGTCATAAAGTGGGCCAAGGGAAAAACAACAAAGTTGTATTAGATGTGTGGGCAGATTTAACGCTCAAGAATATCACTTTGTGCATGCCAGTAGGACTGACCATTGTGACACTTGATGTGTCAGTGGTTTCTTCACTTGTGAGGGTCTGTGCATCCATCACTGTGCTCTATGCCAAAAAAGGTACATGTCAAGCAATCGATTACGAAAACACAATGCAACTTTTAAAGGGCACAATGGCATTGTTTTATAATGGTCATAATTGTTAGATGTGTTAGAGGCTCAAGAAAATGGGGACCCATGTAGTGTAGTGAAATCTAGTATAGTAAAAATTCAATACTATCTTGCAGCAATGGAAAACTTAGTAAGACACTTTTGAAGTAAATATACACCGAAAGCTACCATTTCAGTACCCTGCCAGATTTTGATAGAGAGATCATTGTAAGTACTTATTTATGCAGCCCATTGTCCAACATAACAACAAACACAGGTAATTAATTTTGTAGGTCTCACTGGAGGCAGCGTGTGCATACATTCGGTTGGAATTGCAGGTGGAAGCAATTTACGATGAATTTGGGGTTGACTCTTCTTAGTGTACTCAGATCGGTTGTACATATGGTTGGTAAAGTGCCAGCTGCAGATGGGGAATCGATTGGACCTCACGTCCGTCAAGACAACCTGGGCTCTACTTTCAATCACGTTCACCCGGAAACCACAGTATTTAACCCATTCTCTTATTAAATCAATATCCTTCGGGAATGTATGCAGGACCATGCCTGGATTTTTTGATTGGCTCTTATAAGGGCAACCGAGTACCATACAGGCCGGCATTCTTCAATTGTCCCTTAGACCTCTATAGAAATATTTAAATAATTCAAAATTGACTGTATGCCAGTGATTGATGTGATTGTATTACAGCTTTCTATGCAATATTACGTTTTTCAAAGATGGAAAACATGTTTACCATGGTTGAATGAACACAGCTGTAACTTTCTTACAGATATGATTGGCATACCGCTATTCGTAATGTGTTACTTGTCCGTTGCATGTAATTTCATGCATTAAAAGGAAAGATGCTTACAAATATGTC
This sequence comes from Ambystoma mexicanum, assembly GCF_040938575.1. NCBI lineage: Eukaryota > Metazoa > Chordata > Amphibia > Caudata > Ambystomatidae > Ambystoma > Ambystoma mexicanum. Next base: position 812,570,006 of record NC_090932.1, read on the forward strand.
CCATGAAATATTCTATTCTATTGCAATGGACAAAGATAGAATGTGGTATTTTTCGAGATGAAAATACTTCAAACATTAGACAATGGTGAAGTCATTGGGCTAAATGAACATTACAATGGCCGGTACAATTGGCGGGAATAGTAAAACAAATTGAGATCGACAATGGATGAATATAGAGAAGGAAATTCAGTGACCTACCTACCTTACCTGGATGAACAAACAAGCTGATTCAGCAAGCAGGGGAGCAACTATCCGGGGAACTTGTTGCACGATGAACAGATACCTTACTGAGCAGAGAGATGTTCTTATGTTAAATGTCAAGGTGTTTATAGAGGATTAGAAAAGAGGGTGTGTATGTGAATGTGTGATGTGTTTGTAGCGCGGTCTTGCAGAGGGGAGACTGGAGACACTGGGTCTGGGCTGGCCATGAGAACAATGGTCACTGTGCAGAAGATCCCTTTTCAAGTGTACCTGGTTTTTGGCACCTTGGCCGTTCAAACCCACCCAGCCCCCTTGCTTGCACATGGCCACAGGTGCGAAATGCCATTGATACTGGACGGGGGAAAGGATGGGCATGGGGCAAGCGGAAAAGGCCAGGAACACTGCTGAAGGGAGACACACTTGTGTGGATTGCAAGGGCGGGGTCTTGCAGAGGGGAGACTGGAGACACTGGGTCTCGGGAGGGCATGAGATGGTCACCATTGTTGGTAAGGAGACGATCCTTGCACCCCACCCTTGCGTTGCTCTAGAAACATACCATATGTAATAACCAAGGGGCGTAAGCATAGCCACCCCATGCAGAATTCTGTTGCACCACAGCCCATAGAAAATGAACAATACTTTATAGCCCCCAGCTCAGCCATAAAAAACCATTTGTGAACTAGTCCCAATGTACAGACGCCATTAGTAACCACAAGGGTTACTATACTCGGAAATGGCCGCCGTATTGTGATTCAACAGACTTCCTACTTCAGAACCGCATCACGGCTGATCCTTGCACCTGATTGGTCACCCCAGGCTTATTAGCCAACCAGCAGCCGCCTGCAGGCGAAGCCGGCCTCGTCCCCAAGGCCGAGGATCTAAGGCTAACTGCTGACTGAGCCGAGACCTCAGTGCACTTCCCTCGATTCGAGCAGGAGCTCACCCAGCATTCCATGCTGCAGGGGCAGCCTCCTCCAGCCTCTGTGGAGGTAAGCCTCTGCCCCAAGGTGATCCGTCCCAACTTGCTATTTTATGCACCTTTCGGGTAGCTGATGCTACTAAATATCACTGCTTTACTATAGCACTGCTAAACTGCTTCTTCCTCACATGTGCAGCATTTCTGCACAATCACAGTACAGACGCCATTAGTAACCACGAGGGTTACTATACTCGGAAATGGCCGCCGTGTTGTGATTCAACAGACCTCCTACTTCAGAACCGCATCACGGCTGATCCTTGCACCTGATTGGCCAGCCCATGCTTGTTAGCCAACCAGCAGCCGCCGGCAGACGAAGCCGGCCTCGTCCCCAAGGCCGAGGATCTAAGGCTAACTGCTGACTGAGCTGACCGAGCGTTACCGGCGTTTGGTGACGTCCTCATGCCCATTTTTTGCTGCAGGTTACGGTGATCTTCCTTTGGCCCTTCCTGCCTACCTAAACCAGCGATGCCAGGCAACTATCATGCGCAAGGTAACCTTACTACCCTGCCCTCAGCATAAGGTACAATATTAACTCTGCGATCTTAGCGCCCTGCATACTTTGGTACTCTGATTCATTACCGCGGCTGCGCCTACTGCAGTCCAGCTTACCTTCTGCATCCCCCAAAGACTTAAGAACTTACCTCACCTGTCCAGCATAACATTATCCTTACTGCTTCTGTGTGCCCTGCATCCAAATCGAATTTAGCCTGTGTGCCTACATTTCTTAGCGTTGGTGTGCCTTCGATCCAAATCGATTTTAGCTTGTGTGCCTACATTGCTTAGCCTTGATGTGCCTTGCATCCAAATCGATTTTAGCCTGTGTGCCTACATTTCTTAGCCTTGGTGTGCCTTGCATCCTAATCGAATTTAGCCGGTGTGCCTACATTGCTTAGGCTACTATTCAGCCTAGTCAAACATATGCTTTGCTTACTTAGCTACTGATACTCTTTGCCTATGACTGCATGTTATGTGCCCACACTATCAATTCAACCTAGTCAAACGTATGCTTTGATACGTTGCTGCCGCCTCAAGCCATCTCACGCCTATTTACCCACCTGATCATGCCGCCCGCGCAGTATATATTTAATTAAATGCACGCTAGTACACCTCCATATGCGCCTATAGTCGAGCCTCGCCCCTGATTTTCACTACAAGCTACCTGCTTGTTGGGACTGACTGCCTGTAACTATTGTTTCAGCCAAACTACCTCACTGTGATATTGCACCTCAACTCGGCAACAATACCCTAGCCTTGTGAGATTTGCCATCATGCCCCGGCCTCTCTTAACAAATACTTCCCACAGACCACTCCGCCCCAAGCCACCTGCACTAGCTTTTATCACCATACTCTACCTTACACTCCACATAGCCTCCTGGCACAACTCTTGTACCGCATCAGTACCACCTAACTGTTGCTATCACAATACCACAGTCATGGCTAGCACCCACCCTGAAACCAACCCATACCTGAATAACCCTGCCTTATGGCTCCAACACTTTGCCTCCAAACCCACCGCCAACCAACCTTGCCCACTTTCCATAAGAAACACTAGGCTGGGCTCCAGACTCCACCATGCCTCTCACCACCACACGAAACTCCGTCAGAACAAACACCTTCAGTCAGCCACTAGGTCTGCCTCCCCGCCTCACACACCAATTCATACCTCCCAAGCCGACTCTGCTGCTACCAATACTATCAAAGGCGCACTAATCAACGCCAGATCCATTACAGCACATGCATTAGACGTAGCCGATATCCTTTCCCACTGTCACTGAATTTCCTGGCTGTCACTGAATCCTGGCTGTCAATGAATCCTGGCTCCACGCGGCCTCAGGGCCTTTACTTTCACTTGCTATCCCCACTGATTATAACATCATCAGACACGACCGCAATACCAATCAGTCCAAAAGTAGTGGCATTGCCATTATTCACAAAAACTCCCTAAACATCCACCTTTCCACGGTGCACCACTTCTCCTCGATGGAAGTGCTAACCGCTAAACTTGCCCTCACCCCCAACCCTTAAATCACACTACACTTACTATACAGGCCTCCAGGACCTTTATCTACCTTCTCTGAAGACCTATCCAACATTCTGCTAGACAACACCAAAACTGGCTCCCACATTATCGTATGAAGTGACTTTAACTTGGGGTTTGCTGACCCTAATGACTCAGCTTCCGTGTCAATTGACAATCTGCTCACAAACACTGGCTTTACTCAACACATTAGCAACCCTACCCACCTCAAGGGGAGAACCCTTGACTGGATAGCCGACCTTAACTGCAAAATTAACATTGAATCCAACCAACCTTGTGCATGGACTGACCACCACTTAATCACCTTTAACCTTCTCGCTAAAATAATCAGTCCCACCACTGATGTTGCAACCACGATTCTCACCAGAAATAAGCGTGACATAACCTGCACCAAACTCCTCCCGTTCATTCTTCCAGCCGTTAATGAACAGGCTGGTTCTTGTACCGATCCCAAGGTCAAGGTTGACACTTCCAACCACGCTATGTTAAAAGCTCTTGACCTCATCGCTCCATCCAAACTTAGGAAATCTAAACCTCGTGCTCACTTGAACTCCTGGTTTGCACCACAGCTCAGAATCCTACGAAAAAATAAACGCACTGCCGAATCACATTGGAAAAGCAACCCCACTGAAGCCAGTAAAGCTAGTGTTATTCTAGCTATGCTTAATTACAAAGACGCCATACTCCAGGTAAAAAAAGATGCGTACAACAAACGAATTGAAGAAGCCAAATCTAACACAAAAGAACTGTTTAAAATACTGAAAGAATTGGAAACCCCTGTCTCTGCACCGGACACTTGCACCAAAGATAGCACTTGGTGTACCAACATTCAAAACGCACTCCTTGGCAAAATAGACTCCCTCCAAGCGAAAATCAACGATAAACATACTAGTCTTCAACTTAACCCACAACCTAATATACAACCTAAAATCATCAACACACCCCCTAAATCACTAACACCTTTCAGTTTCTCTTCCCTCACCATCGCTGAAGTGGAAAAGATCATCAACAACCTCAAACCTTCCAACTGCCAGGGCGACCTGTGCCCTGCACCCATCATCAAGGAGGCTGCGCACGAGCTAGCCCCCTTCATTACCTCATTCATCAACTCATCCTTTAGCACAGAGGTCGTTCCAGACAATCTGATGGATGCCTGGGTTATCCCGCTGTTAAAAAAAACCTTCCTTGGACCCCAATATTCCCACCAACTAGAGGCCCATTACAACGGTGCAATTTTTACAAAAAATCCTCGACCGAGCCGCCTACTTACAGATCCAAGAATACCTTGAATCTAACAAACTTCTTGGACTAAGGCAATCGGGGTTCCGACCACGTCACGGCACGGAAACGGCCCTCATTGACCTTAAGACCCAGATGTAAGACCTTAGAGACAAGGGTAAACTTGCCCTATTGCTCCTCCTTGATCTATCCGCGGCTTTCAATCTTGTCAATCATAAAATATTGTGTTGACGCCTTAAACAGGCGGCACAATTCTCAGATAAAGCCACAGACTGGATTAGTTCTTTCCTGGACAATAGATCAATGCGCGTCTTCTCCCCTTCTGCGGCAGCCGCACCCTCACCCGTCACTTGCGGGGTACCACAAGGTTCTTGTGTGTCTCCTACCCTATATAATGTTTTTACAAAACCTTTATTCGATATCTTGGATTATCTGGGTGTCAACTACACTAATTACGCCGATGAAACCGAGATACTCATCCCCATCTCAGGAGACCACGCCTCTGACTCCCACTCTGTAAATGCCATATACTTAGTCATCCAAGCCTGGATGGCGCAGCACGGACTCTGTCTTAACGACGAAAAACAGAGCTCCTCATCATCGGCTCCCCCCAAAAACTAACCAAACTTGACCCTGCTTTTAAATCTTTCACGATTGATGGTAATACTATCAAAGTCTCTAAAGACACAAAAACTCTAGGGATTTACATCGATTCCACCTTATCCTTGGTCAGACAAACCAACGCTGTCGCATCTGCAGCCGCTTACACTTGTAAGCTCATCACAGCTAGCCACCCTCTCCTATCACCGGCTAACTGTATCACACTTGCCAGGACACTAGTGCTTTCCAAAATTGATTACTGCAATGCACTTTACTTGGGCACCAACACGGGTAACCTAAGTAAGCTACAAATTATCCAAAATAATGCGATCAGAGCAGCTCTCAACATCCCCAGGAACCAACACATCTCAGATACCAGACGTAACCTACGCTGGCTCTCAGTCCCACAACAAATCTCCCTGAAAACTCTCACGCTGACCCACAAATGCCTCACCAACCAATCACCCTGCTACCTAGCTAATAGATTCACCCCACACAACCCCAACAGACCCCTCAGATCCACCCAGACCAACTCACTCTCCATACCTCGTTTCAACCTGCCGAGATCAGGCGGCACCAGTTTCCCAGTACTGGCCGCTAAACTCTGGAACGAGCTCCCCAACTTGCTAAGAGTGGAACCCTCCTTCCACAGATTTAAAAACATGAGCAGAGTCTGGCTATCCACCCAAGATTCAACCACTACACTGACTAAGCTCCCCCCCTGCAATAACCACTAGCATCTCCACTGATTTAGCTGCTCGCGCCCTGTTGTTTAGCCCGCTATGTGCCTTATGAATACTACTGTAAACTATACTGTATTGTATTGTACTATGCCCTCATACCTGTATTATATGTATATAATTGTAATTTTACTGTCTCGCACTTTCCTGTAACATGACTACTATGTTGTATTAAGTTATGCGCCCGGTTGCCCCTAGGCCTGGTGCGCTTTACAAATAAACAAATACAAATACAAATGCCATCTTTTCTACCAGGCCTGAAAAATAATCTCTATGTAGAAATGCAGCTCTCATCCATCATCCGAAGCCCCTCTCACAGCCAGCCCACACCATCACCTCCCCCTTGCCAGCTCTGTGCGAGCCCTGTTATCACGGAAGCCAGCCATGCTTCGTTACAATCCTGTGGTATGATTTCCGAAACAATGTGCTCTGGGAAGAGCGTGTGACAGTGAGCCCCCCATCTCCGACTCCCCCCAGTTCCTTTAATAGTGATACCCATCCTACCCTCCAGCGCACCGATGACTCACGGACCCCCAACACAGCCCTAATCCTGTGTGGCAATATATTTTCCCAAAGAACAACAAACGTCTATCTAATTTATGAGGACCCAAGCAGGACAGTTGGCAAATTAAAACTTTGGGGTCGGCACCTGGGTGAAGAGTTTGCAGTATCAAAGAAATTCCAAAAGGGTAATGGTTAGAATGCCCATATATTAGCTCATGCAACCAGAATAGACCTATTCATGCTAGATTTTATGTGTGCCATTATTTCTGCATTATCAGATCCTGTTGTTTGTTTTAGTTAGAAAGATGTGTGCTCCCTTGCCCTGACCTTCACACTGCAGAGATGAGCCCAGCGGACCACGTGTGCCAAGAGCAATGGAGAGACGGCAGCTAATTATCAGCTTGATTCCCATATAGTATCAACTTTTCCGTAGGCTCCTCACTGATGCAATGCTAGAATGTGCACCCTATTCATGATTTCATCAGTGATGCTGGTACATTGATACTGGAGGGGGATGGATGGGCATGAGGCGAGCGCAAAAGGATTTCAATGGCGGGGTCTTACAGAGGGGAGTCTGGAGACGCTGGGTCTGGGGAGGCCATGAGAACAATGGTCTCCGTGCAGAAGATAGCTTTTGAAGTGTACATGGTGTTTGGCACCTTGGCCTTTCCCACCCACCCAATACTGGAGAGGGGTATAATGGAGGTGGGATGGGTTGATGCGGGCGATGTGAGCACAAAAAGGCACCAACCATTATTTCATGTCCCTCAGAACCGAGTGAGCATGAACTTGATTCACAGAAACATTTAATCAACTATTTATGTATGCTCATTTGTATTTTACAAACAAACTACAATTGTATACTTGAGGTTGCAGCACAGTGCTGTCACCGGGGAATTTTGCGCGAATGGCTCCAAAGACACAGGCAGGTATTACTCGTCGAACACGAAATCCAAGCCTCCCATAAAGCCACCAGGTAAATGAACGGTAGGCCACTAGCCTGTACCACCTGTGGAAGAGAAAAATACATTCTATAAGTGTTCCAGCCTTACTTGAAAATGCATCCTGAATTCTATGGCATAGTTGCCCTCACAAACGTCACTTTATTGATAAATGAATTTGGGCTTTGGAGTCTAGACATATTGCAAGAGTGAACACCCATTCAATCCATAACAGTTTGGGCCACAGAGAAATGTTTCTTAGTTGAAAGTGAAACACACATAAGCAATGAAGACTGCGCTTTGCAAAAAGAGAGAGAAATATATCCAATTTGAAGACTAAATTCATTTGTTGGTGATCGATCAAAGTGACGACAATGTAGGGTACAAACATGAAATATTATTTGTCTCAGTGGTCAAAATGACATCACACCTAGAGCAGACTTATTTGTTACTTGGATTGCTAGGGTGAACTGTTGCGCAAAGTTTGTGCATAAGCACCATCTTAATCCTCAACACGGACCTTGTGAGGCAGGCTGCCCTGAAGTCTGGCAGCTCGGTAACGCATAGCAGTGGTATGTCTTCTTCTGATATGTAGGCCAAGCATCCAGAGTTTTCTTTGCAGCAGCAGTTCTCCACCTCGGTTGGCATGACCTTGCTGCGATTACAGGTACACCAGGAAGGGACTTCTTCCATGCGACTTGGCTCAGGCTCATGCTCCGATGATTCATCTTCCCAACTATCGTTTGAATCCCCATTGTTTCTGCATCTTTCTCTTTCAATTACTTCCTCCTCGAAATACTCAGGCTCGTACTGGTAGGGCTGTGTTGCTGGCATTATACAGCACATTTTTAAATAAAACGCAAGTAACAATTGAAATCAATAGTAATGCTAGTCAGAGTATCTGTTCGCATGGGCTTTGTGCTAAGAAAGTAGCTGAACAGAGCAGAAACGAGTCACAGGCAATCAAAAAAAGACAGTGAAACGATTGAAATAGCAACTCTGATGTTGTCAGATGAGAAGGGGCCTGTTTATACTTATTGAGGAAAGAGGCGTCTGGCCATTTCCATGGAGACACGTCAATAGCTTGCGCACAGAGAACCTTGACACGAGACGTGCATTGGCCTTGTGAAAAGGAGCATAAGCGTTGAGTGATGTCAGCTTCAGGGGCGAGATATGATTTAGTGCTGCAGGGGCACTTGAACTTAGGGCAATCGATGCACAGATAAGATTACCACAAGATGGCCACACCCGATTCCTTGTTTTCGCATGTGTAAAAGTGAGGAAAACCAAGGTAAGATGCATAGGAAAGTTTTTTACGATTGATCACTGTATGCTAAAAAACACATGCCTGAACGATCGAGACAATACTATTTTTGAGTGCACTATCCCTTTAAGCTAACACCCTTAGTACTGAAGTGAAATATCTTCACTCGTCTTCCCTACCTGACTGCATTCCATTATTTTCTGCCTTCATTGGCAAATGCGGAAAGGGCCAAGAGGAAAATGTGTCAGGCTAAGATTGCGCTGTCAGAGGCATTGTTATTGGGGGGTGGGTGGCTATGGGGGGCTATGGCACTGGGTGTTTTGGTTACAGCCCCAGATAGAAACTCTACCAAAAGGCTACCTAGCCCTGAGTCCTGACAGTAGCACAACCCCAGATCTTTTCCAGACCTAGCAACACCCCTGCACGCTGTCAAGAGAGAGTTGTGAGGTCATGGCTCCCATTGACTCAAAGCGGCGTCCATGTGCTTTTTCAGCACTTCAGGGTACAAAGCAGAGCAGGTCATGCGGAACATATCATGCCGTAATTGAAGCAAATCGGTAGTCAACTGGCATATTGTGGCATTTGCAGGCAAATCGTGTGCGTCCCTAGTGATGGGATGCCAATGCCTGACAAATGCCTAGAAAACGCCAAAACAAAAAGGTATTTTGGGGGGTTTTGGCACAGTTTTACAATACAACAGAAGGAGATTTCTAAATACAGTGTGTTATCCATTATTGAAAAGTCATCATCTATTGGCTTGCTGAATACATTGAACACATCACTACAGATAACATGTTTGTGTATGGCTGGCACAGTGTTTTGCTAGCAGTTAAACAAATGTGAATACAACCAATGTACACAGAAAACCACAATAGCTTTTCTATTCATTAAATTAATTCCCTTTGTCAGTATTTATTTAATTTCAGGGCTGAAAAGCTTAACACATTGCAAGTTCTTCCTTTTGAAGTACCAAGTGCCTTACTGAGGATTAGTTTAATTTGATTTGAACACATATGTGCTTTTTATGTATCCATTTGAAAGAGGGCCCGTGTGTATAAAACATCTATCTGCATGACAATGGTGTGGACGGTAAGTAAGTAACACGGAATGGTTTCAGACTGGGGATACGCGGGAAAAAGGGTTTTATGCTGAAGGAGTTCTCATTACAAGCCCTCTGGCTCTTTATTTGGGTGGGCAAGTCATCTAGGGCTTATTGATCGCATCATGGCGATAAGGGATGGAATGCATGATGAAAACAGGTTAGCTAGGTAGAGCTAGGAAGGGAGTCAGCTCCATCTTGCAGCAGTTGGAGTTCTAGGACAGTTAAAAAAGTTCTGTGTTCAAGTCACTTTTGGTAGTGTCATTCAGTAGGGTTCCATTTCTTAAAAGCGCGGGAAAAAATGGCCGTGAATACCAAAATTTAGCGGCAAAAATGCTGTGGTTTTGCTACCACATTCATGTAAGGATGCAGGGGACACCATTATTCCATTTAAGGGAAGCGGGGGAAACCCCCGCAACCCCTGCTCTCCTTAAATGGTATAATGGGTACACCTTTAGAGGGTCAAACCACAGCGTTTTTGCCACAATTTTTTTTACCGCCGACATTTTTGCCGAGATATTATTACCTGATACCATTCAGTAGCACCCAGATTTGGATTAAGCACATTGCAGGGGTTTTGTACTGGATATTAACATTCTGTCTTCCAATTTCACAGAGGACATTTTAAAGGTCACCACAGACAGAGGTAGCAATTTAACTTTTGTGCTCACGATCAAAATTATAATAATTTACTGCCTTAATTAGTCTGGTGGGCATCACATTGCTAAATAAAAGTCATGCCTGTTTGTGGCACAGTGATTGATAAAGAACGCACAATTATGAAGCCACATCAAAGAACACACCATTTTGACGCCACATCAGTGTAATATCAATAAAGTGTCATGTCAACTCTGTGAGCAGGGCTTGGCGATAAGAGACTGTTGTTTATTGGCATCTAGACCAACCATCTCCAAAACTGCCTTTTTGAACAATAGCCATGATGCTGCATCTTTTGATTCTCCAGTAGGGAGGGACACACCTAGAACCAAGGCATTAAAACTTTCTTCAGGAGATCTCCTGGGAATGGTCAGGCAGAAGTAGCACTGACATGACAAAGCCAGCCTCACTACAAGGTGCAGATCACTGGAATGCCTTTGAAAACAGTAAGCATGTGAATGGAGTGGGGAAGGGTCCCACCATCTTGCTTTCTCTAAAGCTTCACTTTACCTTTCCTGCCCCTCCATTTCCAGCAAGCAAGGCACTCTAAGGGCACTCGTATAACAATGGGAATTGTTACCCCATACATCAACTTTGCTTTAGAATTTTCCCATGTGGCATTTTGACTAAAAAAGGAGAGGGCCACCAACCATTCTCTGAATCATTCCTGGACCCTAAGAAGAACACAAAGGATAAAACATTACCACTCCTTTGTAAGTGCAGTCCATTCCAATGTTTTCTGCCAAGTAGGTGAAGACAAAAAGCATCAAAGTAGAGGAAAGCTATGCTCGCAGACCATCCCCTTTGACTGCATTGTAGCCAGGTCCTTGTCACTGGAGGTGAAGGAAATACTGGAGGAGCTAGCCCAATTGCCTTGAGTGTATCAGAATGTCATTGTGTCCTGCAGCCTCTGAATTGGAACTCAAAGCAACTCAGAAGTCAAAGAGCAGCTGGTATCATGTTTCACTACTTCAAGCCACCTTAGAATCTCTTTGACCATGGTTGACACCATTAAAGGATAGTTCCGGGACTTTTTTTTTATTGTCCCTACGGTTCGGCCATGTGTTTTTAAGCATAACTCGGTAGATCGTAGAAAACTTTCCTATGGACCTTACCCGACTTTTCGTCCATTAACGCACTCGAAATCAGCCGCCATTTTCTGATAATCCTATCATTTCCCCCCATCGCCCTGGCTCACTTGCTTTTGCGGCACTAAATCAAATCCCCCGCCCCTGAAACAGACTTTATCAAAACATTCATATTCCCCGCCTCTATCCGTGACGTGACTGTGCTGCGTAGGCAAACGCGCCCAGGCGTCTTCTACGCGACTCCACACAGAACCCGGAAACCAACACAGATCAGCTCACAACACAGCGCGCCACAATTCGCAATATGAAACTGTACTTTTAAATCAAACCGCAAGATTGTAAATTTGGTAAAGTACATTTATTTGACATCAAATGTTTAGAGAATATTCAGCGATTTGCATTTTTATTTGCTCAGGTTCCAAAAAGTTCGTTTTGAGGCACGCGATGTTCCTTTGCTGTACACAGGGTCTTAGATCATCTCACAATACAGCGCCACAATTCGGAATATGAAACTGTGGTTTAAAAGCAAACTGCAAGATTGTACATTTGGCAAAGTACATTTATTGGACATCAAATGTTTAGAGAATATTCAGCGATTTTCATTTTTCTTTGCTCTCGATCCAAAATAGTTCGTCTTGAGGCAAGCGATGTTCGTGTGCAGTACACAGGGTGTTGGTTTACGATAACATAAGCTCTTCGGTCGCACTGATAATCGCATGGCTGTTCCAACAACGAGGCACTAGGCCACCACAACGGTCTGTATGTTGCATCTAGCCGTTAGTACCGCGTAAGGGCATACTTGTACTTGGCAATCGTCCCATAAAATGGTCAGGGTGGTAACGTTGTTCACGCGGAGAAGCAACTGGCGGTTATAAAAGCCATCCGCCGGTGTCTGGTACTCGTGACACAGACAATAATGGGTGAAGTACTTGTTTGAAAAACATAAAAAATGAAATTAGTCTCACCATCAGATCTTTATTAAAATTATTCATTTTATATATTCGGTCGGTAAATTATTTCATAGCTAGGACAGTGCAACTGGGTTTTAAACGTCAAGGGGGGGCTGTAGGATACTGAGACAGTCCCCCAGTGCAGGGGTTGACAGGGAGTGCAGGTGGAGAGTGGAAGGGCCCAGGACCGAGATCGCAGACAGTGGACCAGTTGTAGCAGGGGAGAGGGAGAGAGAAAGCAGAAGCAAAGAGGAAGGTTTTGAGGTGCTTCCGTAAAAGGAGACGGTTCTCCCCAAGATAGTGCGCGGTACAAAACAATATGCCACATAGAACGAACAAGTCCAACTTAACCCGTCTTTAAAGCTACTGTATAGTAATTAAATTGCGGTATAAACTCATCTAAAGAGTTACTTACATTCACAAGGCCTAGAAGCGGCGAAGGTAGCTGACCAGAGCACAGAAACGAGTCACAGAATACTCAAAGTAACACAGAGAGAGTAATGGAATCGAAAATCTGCTGCTGTGTGTTGTGAAACGGTGTGTTTATACTTATTGAGGAAAGAGGCGTCCTGCCATTTCCATGGCGACACGTCATTAGCTGAGGCGCAGCGATTGTTGACACGAAACGTGCTTTGGCGTTGGGAAATGGGCGGTACGCGTCTGCTGATGTCAGGCTCAGGGGCGGGGGATTTGATTTAGTGCCGCAAAAGCAGGTGAGCCAGGGCGATGGGGGGAAATTATAGGATTATCAGAAAATGGCGGCTGATTTCGAGTGCGTTAATGGACGAAAAGTCGGGTAAGGTCCATAGGAAAGTTTTCTACGATCTACCGAGTTATGCTTAAAAACACATGGCCGAACCGTAGGGACAATAAAAAAAAAGTCCCGGAACTATCCTTTAACACTGATAAAAGGCATGAAGTTCTGCTTTTGGCACTCCATTAACTTTGGACTGCTTACTTGCATCTTCAAGCTGTCTTGACACATTCTCACAACAATGTAAATCACGCCTGTCTTGACTCAATGTGTCTGCTCACTTCTGCTCACACAAGCACCAGCCTTCCCACACTACAAACATTGTATTGATCCAACAGAACCGCATCTCAACCTCGACTCGACTTCTAGCAAGAATTGCTGGAAGACATTGTGTCACTTATAGACTCAACCTAGCTCAATCAGTGGTTCACCCTAGCTTGACAGCTGGCTTGAACTAGTTAGAACCCATCAACTTGCATCATCTCGAATACTATCCATATCCATATCAAGCCCTGAATTGACAACAATTCAATTCCTAATTACTGCTGGATCAACATGACTCATTCATTCACGACACCGGCTCAACCACAAGAAAACACCCAGCAACCTAGGTTGACAGTTTGTGGCATCCAAGACAAAGATTTAGGCAACTGTAAAAATATCCAGTCCCCCTAGTCCACTTGTGGGACCATAGTGTCTTGAAACCCCATTATCTGCCTTATTTTAGAAAACATTTTCTTGAATATTGACATAGCCTTCCTTTGACCTGCACTACCACACAAGGCAAACAAGGTATTGCTTGCAGGCTGCGCCTGTTTCACCTTTATGATTGGGATTGGTGAAGTTTTGGCAGTAGTGGGGGGCTATACAGGTGGTTTAGAAACTACGCAACCTTGTACTCCTGCAGTGCAGTAGTTATTAGATCACAATGTAGCTTTGCAGCAAAAAAAACACACTAACTGATGATTGATTTTAGAGTACAAGGAGGGTCTTTCAAAGCATAGTCAGGTGAAAACCATTGTCTATGACAACTGTATGAACTGGGTTGTAAATGAAAGGTCTGCATTGAATTTTATATACAGATCATTTATGCTTTTGATGGGCTGTGTAAGTAGCATATTGGACACTAAATTGCCTAGAAGTAGGAATTTCGCTTTTTGTTCTTTTTCACACAGAGCAATCTTTCGCTCATGGAGTGGTCTATGTGATCGAGAAGTTCTAAGCTAGTTGTTTGATCTTCTAGGCAGATACAAGACGTCTTTAGTACTCCCTGTGCCACAATGCAAGGACAGAATTCCATAATGCCTAATCTGACTTGTTGGCTGTGGTTGGATAGAAACTATCTGGGCCAGTCAAAAGCAAGTCCATATATTGCATCTACTCTTCCTTTATGTTTATCACAACTTTCTGGTTGATGCTATCAGGCAGCCTACAGGGCTCGATGGAACAATGCTACATTTTTGCATTCATATATGGTTTTGAGGATCGACATTTGAAGTCCAAAAGTGATGTTTCCATTCATTTATATTGACAATAACCAGATGGATGGTTATGGAGCAGGTTTGTCTTTTTAATACACTTCTATAATTTTCCAGTGGCTTCTCTGGATTTTGCACTTACGATTTAAAATGTGGTGATAATTTTACAGGAACTTAGGATCAATGTTGATTTTTTTCAATGATCTGGTCATTAATGAATGTTTGACGGGACCTCAGACAGAAGGCAGTGGAGAGACATGTCCATAATGTTTGTTAAGATGGATACTGTGATGCTGGAAATGCATTGGAGGGACAGGGCCTCCGAATCCTTGTATCGTGTGTTCTGTCGTGTTTTCCGCACAGGAGTTCATGTGGGACTCCTGGCGGTGCAGCTCTCTCTTTTGGTTTTGGTGAACAGACCCATGGGATACCCTTATGGCACCCATGGGTGGGGGTACAACCCTGTGCCCCTAGTGTATGTTTTTGGGCACCTGTGTGTGGTCCACAGAGCAGGGTATGGGCTGGTGGCAGCTCCGTGCTGAATTGACTGGTGCCCTGAGCGTCCTCCATTTTGGGATGCCCAGGCCCAGTCATTGGAACCGGTAGATTCCTGATGGAGACAAGATGGCCCCAGTGGCTTCTTGCCCTCCATCACCTGTTACCTTGATCTTCCCGAAGTCCCAGGAAGCCCTGACTCTTTCCCTTCCCCCTGACTGGCTGTTGGGTGGAAGTTCCATACATGGTAGTGTAGGGAAGTGCCGACCAGACTGGGTGGAGCCTTCCCAATGACAATGTGTTGTGGGTACGCCTGTGGGTGGGACCTGGGTGAATGGAGTGTGTGATGAATATGCACTTCTTGTTGTGGATGTCTGGTTTCTGGTGTTTGACCCAATGACTGAGACAGCCCTGCCCGAAACTGGTATGAATGCAGTGTGTAGTGTTGAATGGCGTGGTACTTTTCCGAATCCACATTCTGTGTTGTGAGTGTCTGGATGGAGAAGAATGGCCTGAATGCACTGTGCGCCTGATTGGCTGACAGACTGCTGAATGCCCTTCATAGTGATTGGATGCTTAAGTGTGACCCAGCGGAATGAATGGGAGATCAACAGTATATTTGGGGACCTCTTACTGCTAGGAATGGTGTTTAGAAGTGTTCAGAGCTGAAGTCCAAACTATGAAGAGTAACTGGAGTAAAACTGATGCTTTACCTTCAAGCCCTGCTGGAAGAGAAGAATTGCTGTTGCTCTCCTTCATCAATCTGAAAGTTGCTGTGTCTCCAAGGACTGACCCAGAGAGGACGTGGTAAGGCGCCCTCTTCCCGAGCTATGAGGGACCATCGTGCACCAGCTGATCTTTGCCAAAGCTCCCTCGTAGACAGACCTATGACAGGCAGCCGACTGGAGATGGGGACTGCCGTGGAATCCCAAAGAGAAGCGCCCGGACTGTTGTCCGCCACTGTCGATGACCACTGTCGCCGACCGGAGCCGCCGTGCTCCCGTTGTCATGAACTTCAGAACACGCCCCTCTTGGACCTCCTGGTCCTTGTCTCAACGGGGCTTGCACTCTCTAATACTTCCAACATGGTCGCCCATCGCTAAGACCCTTTCTCGCTCCATGCGCTAGACGTAACATACTCTATTTATAGACCACGCCTTCCGCGGCTCTGCGCGTCTCAATGCTATTGCAAAGTAGCCATCAGACGTGTGATCTGTAGCTCGCGGTATTCTTTCTCTGTCCTTGTTCACCTACCCGCTCCTTGCCCCTTCCTTTCATCCTGTTTCCTGGACTCGTGTGCTAGTTGCACTCATCCTAGATTCTTGGATTTCTGGATTCCGCGTTCCCGGAACTGAACGCGCCCTGGAGTCGGAAGAGACTCGAGCAGCCTTAGTCAAAACCAGGACTGTCCGCAAGAAGGCTGCGACCAAGGACTCCATCAAAGAACGGACCCAGGTGAGAAGGGGGGAACTCCTTGACACCCGTTGCCTAAGAACTTTAAATCCACGGACTCTATCGTCCGCACTGCCATCCGCCTTATCCCGCCAGAGAAGGCCAAGCCGTCGACGTGCCGAGCAGCCTCCACTGGTGGGTTTCCCGCCACTTAAAGACCACAGAGACGCAGACAACTAGACGCCCTTGCTGGGCCACAGTTCTTCAAACTCTTTGCGGTCCTGATCTATCAACACTGAGGTGCTCCGCACGCCTCTTCCTTGCAGGACGTTTACGCTTCCCCGTCAATGAGCACCGCTAGGAAAGAAGCCGCCACTTCACCATCGTAGCTAACCCTGTTATCCGTCGGATGTTCCATGACCCGTGACTCCTGCCTTAAAGGGAGGGCACTCAGGAAGGTCCGTCGATTCCCTGAGGAGGAGCGCTACAACGCCAGGTTCTTTGGGGTTGCAGAACTATTTTAAAGTCTTGTGTGAACAATATATGGACGGGGCTTGTGATATATCTTTATTCTACAGGTTGCCCAGGTGGGGGGATCTCCACAGAGAACTGTGTCTAGGTATCGGGGCCAGCATTCTGCCAATTGTTCTAACCAACTGCTTTCCTCTCATATCTATTGTTGTTTCCCGTTGCAAACTGATTTGTGTGCCATTCAACCGTACAGTTGATGCACTTTAAAGAGATCTAATAGTAAATATGGTACCTAGTAGAACTGTATATTTTCCATTATAGATAACCGAGTACAAAGAGAGTTATGGTGATATTGTACATAACCTTGAATATTAATTATATAAAGACTGTTTTAACTAATACAGTGTGCGGACATTCCTCTGTGGGTGCTTGGTGTCTACACTGTACCTAAGAACCAGCCTGCATCACCTCCTGAGAAGCTAGGCCTTGATTGCTCATCCATTGCTACTGTAATAGAGAATCTTGGCAGGGGTCCTCTTTGCCTCTCCTTTACCATATAAAGAGCAGAAGTACAGACCCCCCATCCGGTGTTTACAGATACCAGTTATACAAATATTTTCTGGCAGCTGGATGGAGTTTGACATCTTCCTACTGCATCAATTCAAAGGGTAAGTAGGCTGAGTGTTGGTATTTAATGCTGTGTACGTGTAAGAGCACTGAAATTTGATTCAGGGGTCATTAAAATTAATTTCTAATTTTAGTTATTTTTGAATATGAAGAACATCAGGAGTTCTTTCTAGAGTTGTGCCAATGCACATTTGGAGATTTGTAGGGCTTCTATAATGGTCAACACGTTGTTTATACAGAACAGCCCTTTTCCTGGTTGGGAGACTGAGCAATGTGCCTGAAATTGCAGCCTCTTTTTGCTCCATTGGTGGTTTTGTAGTAATACCTCCTGAAATCTCAATTGGCTGGGGATTGTAGGGAGAGTTAGTGGGTGTTGTAGACAACGTTAGCTTCATAATGCAGTGCAGGGTATTAGTGAAAACAACTTTAATATTACTAACTGTTAACAATACTAACTTTAACACTGATGACATTAGCAATCATGTTTTGTGGGGCATAGTGTGTTTACTTATGCCAAAGGCTGTGTTTCAGAAGTAGGTGCACAAAAATTCACGCTGCAATGTTAGTTTAGAAATTAGTGGAACATTGAACAGCTGAACTGTAGTGTTTCTTGCAGATGCTGAATTCAGAGTGTGGTGAGACAGCAGAATGTGCTCTGGAAAGAACACTTTCATTGTTCATGCTCGAGCAAGGCAGTAAGGAAAGGAAGTTTGTTTGACATTCATCCGGGCTCACGTGGCATTTTGGATACAATTGCTGTGCTGGGGTAACTGTAGAAAAGACTGGAACAGACTGTTAAGTTACTGGGGTTGGGCACTGAAAGGGAGGTGTTGACTGACCAGAGGCATCACTAGTTACATCACAAGTGGCATCTTGGAAAGGGAGGGAAAACAGTAAGGAATCCATATGGAATGACAGGTGGGAGGCAGGCGAATGGAAGAGGCTTTAAAAGATGAGGCGAGGAGAAAACAATTGTGCTCTGAATCCTGCATCTGCAAGACACATCGCTGTTCATCTTTTCAATGTTGTACTTATGTTCTAAACTAACATTGCATTGTGAATGTTTGTGTACCTACAACCTGCAACATGGCTTGTGTCCTAAGCAAACCCACTCTCACCCACAAAACCTAATTTAATGTCAGTAGTGTTAAAGTTAGTATTGTTAACAGTTAGTAATGTAAAAGGTTGGTACCACTAATACCCTACACTGCACTATGCTACACATTTACGCTACAATGCTGTAACGTTGCCTACATAATCCCCCCTTTTTCTGCACAGAGCACTGAACAGACATGGGTACTCTGCAGAAAACGAATCTCCTGGCTTAAAGATCATGTGTCAACATTTAACAAATGTTCATCTCATCGAACCATGTGATCTTTGTGCAACCATGTTAGAATGTGCTCTGCTTGAAATTGAAGTGACAGCAAATGGCTTTTAAAAAACGAAAAGAACAAAAAAATGCTTCATTGTTTGCCTTCTCGACCCTCCTCTCAGTCCTCCCGATTGCTCAGCAGCGACTGTCAAAATAAGTGCGGTTCGGGCAGGCGGGGTAGCCATTACTGCTCCACACTAAACTGACCACCCCAATCTACTTCTAGTTTATTCTCTATTAGCTGGTTGTCTGATGCATCTAGCCCACAAGGAAAAAAGGAAAAACAATGTACAATGAAAAGATAGTAATCTTATCTCGCATTTAGTCTGAATGTGTCAGTCAGCCATTTCAGTTATTACTAACTCCATTAACTAACTACCCCACCCATCTCGTTACCCAATATCTTACTCCACAGGCACTCAGACTACTTGTTGATTATCGACCATAGTCAACATTTACCCCACCTTTACACAGTAGCCTTTCTGATTCTAGCCTCAATGTGTAACCTTACCATATGTTGCATCAAGCCAATTTGGTTAGTTAGCCACAGTTTACATTTTGGGCAGTCATGGATGGGGTAGAATTGTGAATATTAGCCTGTCTCACATCTAGACATAATTGTGAATATTAGCTTGCATCACATCCAGAGAGAACCATGAAGGTTAGTCTCTATCACAGCTAGACAGAATTTTGAATATTAAATTGCGTCACATCTAGACAGAAACTGTGAAGATTACTCTGTGTCAAATCTAGACAGAATTGTCAATATTAGCTTGCATTACATCTAGACATAATTGTGAATATTAGCTTCCATCACATCCAGACAGAATTGTGAATATTAACTTGTGTCAAATCCAAAGAGAATTGTGAATATTATCCTGCGTCAAATCTGGACAGACCTGTGAAGATTAGCCTGTGTCACATCTAGACAGAATTGTGAATACTAGCTTACTTCCTATCTAGACAAAACTGTAAATATTAGCTTGCGTCACATCCCAACAGAATTGTGAATATTAGTTGCAATCACACCCAGACAGAATTGTGAATATTAGCTTGTGTCACATTCAGTCAGAATCGTGAATTGTAGCTTTGTTCACATCTAGAAGGAATTGTGAATATTACCTTGTGCCACATTCAGACAGAACTGTAAAGATTAGCCCTGAGTCACATTTAGATGTAATTATGAAGATTAGCATGCGTCACATCTAGATAGAGATGCCACTAACCAACCCTAGTAATACAAAACTCACCCATCTGCGTGCACCTCTCAAACTCTAAACTACACACAACCATACCTCGTAAGCACAACAAACTGCATGCACTTCACTAAACTGCAACAACAAAACAAACCACACATAGCCACGCACAACAGCACATAAAGGCTAGCAACCGAAAAATATACCTAAGCTCAGCAAATGGTGTAAACCGAGCTGAAGCTGCTAACAGCACATCACAGCTCTCTTGCGCTTTCCCCCGCTCTGTCCTATTAATTTACCCTACCCTCTTGCTTTTCAGATCTGACAAAGCACCACGGGACCACTCCAGTGGTGACAGTGCATGTTATAAATATCCTTTTACATAACATTACATAGATTGAAAGAACTTAACAAAAATTGTCCATACAGAGAAAGCAACTGGCAACAAACGCCCATACTGAGAAAGAAAATGGCACAAATGTCCATACAGAAAACAGACAATATATAAATGAGGATGTCATACATTTGGCATGTTTACTTTTGCCTTTCACAACATTAAATTTGTACACCTGATCACTTACTTCTTACTCCCTAACAGATGATTTCCTGTCATAGTATGAATTGGAACCCTCGGCTGCCCTTCCCAGACTTTGCCCATGCAAATGCAAATGTGTGCTGCAAATGTTTTCTCAACTTGTCCATATATTCATGAATTGTGGATGCATTCACGAAAACGTGCTCATTGGTTCTATACAAGAGATGTTGGGGCTATACCATTTCCCTGCCTGTTATGATTTCATGTGGACTGGGGCTTGTAGACTTCAATATTGTCACCCTAATGCCCCTAAAGGGAGTCTCAAATCCCCACCAGACCCTGCTTCAGCCACACATTTTTGAAGGATAACAATCATTGATCGGTTGCATCCTTCCACACCACCACTAGAAGATATCCGGTATGAAATAAGTAGCTTTAATTTTACTCCCAGAATCTGCCACATCTTGGTCATTACTGCACTAGTAAAATGACATCCATGGTCTGATTCTGTCCTGCACTATAGTCAGGTGCTGGTTTGCATTACAATCACTTAGACATTAGACAGGTAACTGTTATGATGTATTTGTTTCCCCGTGATGACCTTTGGACTGGACTATTTGCAAATTTAACCACAGTGGTATCAGACCTCTTTTCATTAATGGTGCTCTATGTGTTGTGGGCGCAAGCTGGAACTGTGCACAAATCAAACACCTCCAGGTATAGAACTCCACATCTTGGGATATATGCAGCCAATAAGCATACTCTTTCACTATATACAATGTTTTCTGTGAACCTCTGTGTCTCGCCATTATTACATCATGGGCATGATGTTGAATTAACCCCAAAATGATCTAGGGACCACCAATTGGATCTGGCCTGAAATGAATTCTCGGACCAACAGTCTGTCTTGCAGTTGAAATCTCTTTTCATACTTTAACAACACTGCCAATTTTTATCTTCCTCTGCAGTACTCCTCCATTAAAGGATTTTGCTGTGCATCTGACAAATGATTGTACAAGAGACTTATGATTGGATCTTCTTTCTGCGCTTTGATAAAATCATGATTCTGCGTGTCAAAGCTCCATTGCACGACTGGTTGATCACTTGCTCCCTGAGATTTTTAACATGTCACTGCATCCACTTGGATCTCACAGAGCAAGTGTTCAATAGGAAAGAATTCCTGCTTACTGCCCCAATTTTGGCCAATTGACCAGCCTTGTAATTTCCTTCCTTGTCTTTCCCTTGTGTTCTGGTGTACCCATGTATCTTTCTCCAGTGAATTCTCATCTCATTCACTGAAACAAGATTGTCAATGACCCGACTCAGTTTCCATGTTTGATTGTTTTTTTGTTACAAATAACCATCCTTCTCAGCTTCCACCATGGTAAGTATTCTACAAAACGATCCCAGGTTATATTCAGAGTCGGTAACCAAAACTATTTCTTTCAATTTGTTCTCTACTGCTGTGTATATTGCTTTGTAAATTGCAGCCAATTCTGCCACGTGACTACTTTTGGGACTTTTTTCATGCTCACCCGTGAGATACCTTCACATTTGACCCACACATTCCCTATTCCTGCCACCAATGTTCTTTCAGGATCATCCCCTATGTGGTATTCACATCCATCCACATATACACTTGGGAGATCTCTGCATCCTTCTTAATCAAAGGCCTTGTGTGGTGACTGTTCAAATTCAGTCACATTTGTTTCTAATTCTGTACCTTCTGTAGCATCTACAGCTCTACAGTCGTGTATGTCTGCCATCCCCATAGCTACTGGGCTCTTTTTTATTCTGCCCATATCTCACTTCCAGTGGGAATCTCTGTAATACCAATGTTCATGATGTCATTCTTGAGTGGGCTAAGTTCCTTGATCTGATTATTTTACTCTTCAAGAATTGCAGGGGCTGATGATTAGTTTCAACAATCACTCAGTGTCCTTGAATAATGGAGTGGAAATGTTGTAATGCCCACACAGTAGTCAACATTGCTTTTTCACATTCAATAGGCTTTGTTTCCACATGTGACAATGCTTTGCTAGCGTACAAAACAATTTTGTTATTTGAATCATGCCTTTGATACAAGACCGCTGACATACATTGATCTGTGAAAACTATCTCCAGAAATAAATCTTGATTCTTTCTTGGATAGGCCATAAATGGAGCATTTATTAGACAATCTTTCAATTTTGATACTATTTCACATTGTTCCTTCCCCATTTACAGGGCACACCCTGGTTCAGTAATTTAGTCAATGGTTGAGTGATTCCTGCATACTCTTCAATGAACTTCCTATTGTAACTTGTCATCCCTAACAAGCTCTTTAATCTCTTCAAATTCATCGTATCTTTTAACTTTTGGATGGCTTCTACCTTTTCCTTTTGCAGGTTTTACCCTTGCTCTGTAACTTCATGTCCCAAGAAATGTACTCTTTTTCTAAACCACTGGGCCTTCTACAATGACAACATTGCCCCCTCCCTTTGAAACTGGCTGAACACATGTCTAATATCACTAAAATGACTTTTTCCATTCTCATTTTTGATCAGGACCTCATCCACATAGACCACAGTTCTCCTCTTGGCAAGTGTCTGGGAGTGCTTTGTTCAAGAAGAGCCAAACTCACTTTCACTATTCATAAATCGAAAGAGAGTATGATTCCATGCATAATGAGTCTCTTGGAAAGAAAAGGCAAATAGATTTTGTATACCTTTGTTTAGGGGCAAACATCAATACTCTGCTGTTATATCGAAGGTAGCAAAAACCTTTGATCCTTAAATTTGTGCAAAGCCTTGGTCAATAAATGGGAGTGGCCACCTTCACACAGGCACCCTCTTTTTCAGTTCTCTCAAGTCTGCACACAACCGCCATTTACCATTGGGCTTCAGCACACCTGATAGGGTCGTGTTCGAGGTACTGTGAATGTGGCTAATGATTCCTCTGGACTCCACATTTTTAATTATCTCAGCCAATGACTCTAAACAGGCCAAGCATAGCCTATATTGTCACACAAATACAGGTTCGCTACCATAGCCTTTCCGGCAGTGTAGCAACATGCAGATCAGTAAGCCAACAATTGTAGGCATCCTTGGCAAATACCTCCTTGAATTCTATGAATACTTTTCTCAACTTGTCTTTCTCTTCTTCACTGGTGTAGGCATATGCAGCCTGAATCTGCCCCGCTACCATTTTAGAGAATTCTCAAAAGGAGGAATCTCAGTGCTTTCTTCTAACTGTGTGGCATTACCTCTTTGGAGAGACGCTACCCCCAAGTATGTAAATACCTCACCTCCACCTCAATTTGCTGTTTTTCCTCCTGATGTTCATACAACTGAAATAGGATGCATGACAACAAATCAAATCCTTTGGTTCATAAGCAAACACTGACTGAATTCTGAAAAACCCCTGTGGCCTTGACTTGGGAAATTCACCTTGTGAAATGACATGGTGTTCACGAATATTCCCAGAGACTGGGTTGTTTTATTCTGCAGTGTAGTATGATCCTTGCATTGCCACCCCTAATGGTGTACCTTTTTCCAAGTGAATATCCTGGCATCCTTTGGTATCCGCCAGTATTCGGATGGGACCATCCCCAACTTCCACCAAAGGTGTGTATTTACATTCTAGCCCCTGCTGTCTCATGGATTCATTGAGACACACAATGCATCAGGCTCCTTCTAATGTTATCCCTTCCTTTAATTCATTGACATTGTAAATGGCCTTGTGAATGAAGGAATAGTATCATCTGTCTTTCCTGTACTTCAACTGGATATGGCATCATTTGCACACAATGGTATGCTTTCCTTATATCCTCATATAAAGTTGATGCCCCACTCAGTCAAGACCACATTTTTTGGTTCAAGAAATCTAGAACCATATGAATTCTGTGCATGATGTCCCACATAGAATGTGGCTTTAGTTAAATGTAGAATCCATGTATCATCTCCCCACAATTCTCTGTCTCAATTCAGGACCATCTAATCCAAATATTTGTTGTCTTTTGACTTGCTCATTAATGAAACTACTTTCCTGCTCTAGGGCCAAAACTGCCTCAACCATTTCCGGATGCCCATTCACATGCACAGGTATCCTGGCCTGACCTTCCTTCACTTTCCTTGTTCATGATGGAGCAAGGCAGGAAGAAAAGGAAGTTTGTTTCACATTCATCTGGGCTCGGGTAGCGTGTTGTACAACATTTCTGGGCAGGGTACATTGTAGAACAGACTGAAAAAGAAATGATACGCTACTGGGGTGGTGACTGAAATGGGGTGTTGACTGACCAGAGGCATCACTAGTGACATCACAACTTCCATTTGGGGAAAGGAGGGGAAACAGTAAGGAATCAATACAAAGATATAGGGAGGACACAGGCAAATTGAAGAGGCTGTGAAAGATGAAAGGGAGGAGAAAATGATGGGAGAGGACACATGAGAAGGGAGAATTGACAGAGAAGGCGAGGGAGAAAATGACAATTAACTGAGTCAGGTTGGTGTATTCCTCGCCTGGCTGTGGTTGGTCAATGCTTGCTCTTTGTCTTTTCCTGATGCGAAAGAGGTGCTGTGGGCAGACCAGAGCTGGATTGATGGGGGTCGCACACTGGCTGTCAGCATGCTGGGCAGCTGTGACCCTAAAGCTGAAGCAGGTATTAGCAGTGAAAGATGATAGCTCTGAAGGGAGCACAATTGGCAGTAATCTGAACTACAAAGGATTCAGAGGCTGCAGACACTAAAATCTTGGTGAGTATAGGTAAACAGGATCATTAATTAGGGTACCACCTACAGTCTAATTGGTGAAGTGTCAAACTGAACACAAATGGGCAAGAGCTCGTTTGTTCTTGAGGTACCAACAGACAGCTGAGTTAACCTGTGTGCAAATTGTAAACCGTTGAGAAAGGGGGGAGTTTTACTTTGTCATACAAGAGTGCTAAAATGTGCCAGTTTTATTTCCAAGGTTGCTTCAAAGTAATGCATGTCATTCTGACAATATTGCTAATGAATACTAGTTATGTTCGCTCAAGGGAAAGAAATATCACTGTTTTGTGGTGGGGGTTGTGAATGAGTGCTATAGAGGTATGGAGTTTAAAAGATGTTGATATTGATAAGATGCAAATACAAATGTAATGATGAGTCATGACAGTTGTGTTTACATTTTTCTTTCTTGTGTGCTAAATGAGAAATGTTATTTTTCATGTGTGCCACATGTAACACGTGTTTCTGTTTGTGATGAAACATAATGTAGCAAGAAACCCTCATCGTAAAAAGTGTGTTGTGGTTATGATTGCTTTTAAACTTTATTTTGGTTTCTGAAAAAGGTGTGATGATGTTTTACTATGGCCTGGTTCAGTACCAACCCTTTCGGTGTCTAGCCAAGGAGCCAGTAATAGAAATGTAGTAACAGAGAGGTGACAATACACATTTCTTAGAGGATCTATGCCAAAACTGTTCTAGATTGTATTAATTCATTTTAATATACATTATCCTTTATATATTAGTTAATGTACATGTTTTGTCCTGCTTGTGGTCACTTTCATCCATGGGAACCCAGTATGCTAAGGGTGTTGGTAAAGTTGAAGTAGAGACTTTCAAGAAGTTTGCAAGGATTTGATGTGGTATGAAGGAGGTGAGTGACCATGTTTGTATGTTTGTAAAATCTCCCCTTAATAATGTTGTTAAATTGCCTGACTTTGATGGGTTAAATCAGACACATGGGAAACGTCTTCTATTCACAGCTCAATTGTTACTAGGGAATCCTAGCATAAGAAGATCTCACATGCCAAAGGGGGCAGGTTTTCTCTGTCCACGTAGGAAGATAGATCAGGGGCAATGTGCTCGCCTTGGAAGCAAGACAACACGGAGCAACATAGGTTTGATCCCCTGGTCCGCGCTTAGAAACCCCTGGGTAGTAAGCATATTACAGATAACCC
Source organism: Ambystoma mexicanum (assembly GCF_040938575.1). Taxonomy (NCBI): domain Eukaryota; kingdom Metazoa; phylum Chordata; class Amphibia; order Caudata; family Ambystomatidae; genus Ambystoma; species Ambystoma mexicanum. Next base: position 812,596,549 of record NC_090932.1, read on the forward strand.
ATCATATCATATCAATGTTCTTAATGGAATTGAAGAAATACCACAGGCTATGCAAAGAGATGACAATGCTGATGAATTTGAGGTGTTATAAACATGTGAGATATTGTGGAGAATCTGTTTGATTGAATTATTGGCACTGGGAATGCAATGTCATATAGTATATTTTGTGTATCATTTATATATACATTAATCATAGATGTGCACTCCGCCTCCAACATACCTGTTACAATGATAACACATTCTGTTTGCTTTCTTTTGTTTGATAAACTAGTTTATATTAAGACTTTTTATACACCATTCAACATAGAACACTTTTCAATATAGAATGATCTTGAAAATCACATAACCTTAGTTATCAATTAATATATAGTGATAACTATAATTGAACAAACTATCTATAGAAACATTGTAAGGTAGGAAGAAAACATAGAAAACATTGAGAAAACAGAATCCTCATTAGAAACTATTCACATTGTGTATTGAAATATGAACAGACACTATACCATTTAAATATACTGTAGACGGACACACAAATACAAACTTGATATATACATAGAAACAACGTCAATAACATAACACTAAATTATGTATAATAGACTGTACGTATCACATACATCAATACAGCAGAGGTACAAACAGATTGAGATGGAGCTGGGAGTTGGAATCTTACATTTAAACAAAAGTAATGAAACAATATGACTTCCAAGGTTTGTATTTAAAAGTAACTCAAAAATTTGGAGGGAGACCCAATTTACACTATTTTAATAGTGAGATCCCTAACTTGTTTGGGGGTATTTACAATATTGAGCAATTGTAAAGTTAGATAGATTCTTCAACAGTTCAAACAGAATCAAACTCTAATTGTGAAAATACATCAACTTTATTTTAAACAATATTGAAAAATACATATAAATTCAACATTATTAAATGTATACAGTTAATACACTTAAAAGCTATTCTAACTAAAACAATACTCTAGTGACGTTTTGATCCCTGTTAGTGGAACTCAATTTGACTGTAGATAAATCAATAGAATGAGAGACAAGGAGAACTCTTATTCTCTTCAGTGATGACAATATAGATTAGATTGTGTTCAGAATCTAGTATAACTAATTATAAAAGATATGGCTCAACATGTTTCTGTTCTCTAATCAATTGCGCAACATTCTTCACGAGGAATATTGTAGGTCACTTTGACTATGATGATGATTAGACTGTGTCTTCCCTTCTTTAAAGCTGCCTCAGCTTTGATTCATGTGAACTGGTGATGGAAAAAGCACACAATAGCGTGAGCTATATTGTCATTCCAAGACTGTTAAACTAGTATCAGATAAACATTAACCTGATCCAGTCTGTGGTTGGGCTCCTTAGAATTGGTTTCAAATCAATAGGAAACTCTTCTGGCTGGCTTGCAACTAGTCCACTCCAGTATTCACATCTATAAGGATGCATATTCATATGTGTAGGACTGCTTGTTCACTTTAAACTCTCTCATTCCATTCTCTCTCTTGTGGCACCTTGCTATTAGTAAAATATGCTTACCCGTATAGAGTCAGATAACGCAAAACATCTGTTTCGGCAGTAATTAAGTTTCTTTAGTTTGATTACTCGTAGTCGGAATATATCTTCTGAAGCTACTTTCAGAGTTGTATATGTATATATTCTCCTGTTAATGCCATGGATCTCTGTAAATCAATCAATACAGGGTATATGAATATTGACTCTTCTACTGTCTGTTGTTTGAAAACTAGCAGATTAGATGCCAAAATTGTGAAAAGGTGTCTAATGAGTAATGTAGGTTAAAATTAACTACACAATTCTATGCACATAGTATGTGGCAGAACGTAATTTGACCCTATGACTATGCACGTGTTCATAAAACGTAGCAGATACATATATTTCTATGTCATAATGTAGGAACACTCATTTACCTTACTTATTGTCTGGTTATCACTTAAATCCTGGATACAGCACAATGCACGTTTTGATTTTTATTCGGAGCGAGTGTCAACTTCATTAACCGCGTGTAATACGTGGCGTTCGTATCAGTCCCTGGGCCTCATTACAACCTTGGTGCTAAGTGCACCAACTTTACCACCATGGTGTAAACTCCGTTTACACCATGGTGGATGGCGGATTTACCGCCCCATTCCAAGGTGAGTGGGGCGGTAAATCCCCATTTCCCATTTTCCCTTCCCCATTCCCATTTTTGCCCCATAGGGCATAATGGGAGTGGGGAAGGCGCTAATTACGCCGCCGTAAATTACGGCGGCGTAATTAGCACCATGGCAGGTTAGCGCCATGGATTTTAACGCTTGCTAAAAGCAGGCGTTAAAATCAGAATCAGGCGTTAAGGGTTAACGGTGGCGTTAACCCTTAACGCCTGAGTTGTAATGAGGCCCCCTGAATGTTGAAGGCTCTTAGTTACCAACATGTTTTCTATTTTTACTGTTGCAGGTTGAAACCAAAAAACACAGAAAAGGTGGCTGTCATTTTGGAAAGTGATGGTTAAAGAACCAAGACTGTTAAAAAATACTGGCAGAATCGCTATTGGGCCTCTTTCTATGTGACTTGCAATGTAGATATTAAAGGCTAACATCCTTTAACATCCTTTAGTAATAAACTCTTCTAGTTAATAGAGTATCTCAGAGAGCTAGGGATCGCAATTTCACGATCTCCGTGCATCCCTAGTGCTGCTGCCAAGGCTAGTAGGTAGACTAGATAGTTAATGTACACATATAGGTATTGTTTGGAAATGCCTACATCTCTAGTGATTTTGAATACCGCATATGCTACTGACTAATTCATTTTTAGTGATAGTATTGGTTAGTTGCCTAGTTAGAGTAGATATTGATCCATAGTTTAGAGATTTATCTGAAAGGTCAGAATTATAGAGTGCCAACAAGTTGATGGCTGGCTGTTCTAACTGGCCACTGATGAAAAATAGATGCCGTTATTCACTCTATATGTCAGAGAATATTCCTCGCTATGGATTTTGAAAGGTGCAGGATATATCTTAATGCAACCTTCTAACGGGCTAAGAACCAGTAAAGTCTTAGGCTGTCAGAAAGGTTAATTCATAACCTTGGATGGATAACAAATACATAAAAACTGCACTAGTCTTGAATGTTAACTAGATGATATAAAGATTTATATATATCATCAAGTAGTCGGTAAATAATAGGGTGTGATAGCGTTAAGGCAAGAACTATTAGTTGGATTTTATCTTGTGCCATTCAATGGCTTCATTGAGGCCTTTCATATCACTTTGTGTCCTATAGATACATTCTTGTTCTTTTTCAAATAATTTTTTATTTCTTACATTTTGATTGCCCCTTTTTACTACTAGTAACAGAGTCGATTTAAACTCTTCATGACCATGTTTTTATTCAAAGAGAGAGAATGGAATGAGAGAGTTTAAACTGAACAAGTGGACCTACACATATTAATATGTATCCTTATAGATGCAAATACTGGAGTTGACTAGTTGCAAGCAAAAATGACTATGTGCTGATTTTGGCCAGACTTTGCACTACAAAAATACACTTTGCACGGTTCCATGAATTAGGGTTTGTGTCAGCAGTGCAAAATCACTTTTCAGCAGTGCACATTCACTTTGAACTGGGCAAATATTCCATGAATTGGGCCCATAGACTCCTGATCTAAATGCAAAAGTGCCTTCTTCTCTGTGAATCTGTAGGCACATTGTGACACTTGTCTAATTCTGTGCACAAATGTACTGGTGAATGTTCAAAGGCTAAAACACAGATGCCATTAAGAGTAATTTACTGCAAGCTGACAACAGGGCAAGATATAAGGTACATTTGTGTAAAACATGCTATGCCAGTTTGCAGTAATAAATATACTGTATACCATATTACAAGGAGTCATACAAATTGGCTGTCAGGAAACTGAATTCTATTCTTGAGCAGTTAATAATCTGGCTTAAGTAATAGGTTCTGTTTGTTAGCAGAACCTGTGTTCTTTTAACTGAACCATAAGGTTGATGATTTCCCAAACATTGTAAGGTTTTAAAAGTGGAGGCTCTGTTTTTTCTGAGCTGGATACTTGTAACTTATAATTGATGATATAGACCCCAAACTCCACTTTGAAAACATAATTAGAAGCGGTATGGCTGAGGGTTTTTATTTCTTAGACCATTGGCATAAAAAAATAATGATTGCCCAGACATTTTGTTATAAACACAACGTATGTTAGCATTATGCAGGCGTTTAACTGCATACTCTTTACTCACTGTCATCATATAAATTAGTAGATCATTGTTCAGTTGATGAAAAGGTGACTGGTTATACAAACAAAATTGTCTGTAATGTTATTAGCCGAAGATTAAGTTGCTGTCAGGGGATCAGGAACAATCCTTGAAACATGTGAAATTTACAGACACAACTGAGTCAGCCAGGAAGCTTGCCAATTCAATACACCCAGAGGCTCATGCCACAGTGACCACTGGACCCCCTGCCTTGCAGCCCACATACTCCACAGAACTCTCCAACATGAAGCCCACAGCAAGCACTCAGATGTGTCACTCTATACACAGAATTACGTTGCTTGTTGTCATGTCACCTCTATGCCAGGTCCTGGGCTCTAGCTGGGAGTCCTTGGGTAATTACACCTCTTCAATATGCCACTGTGTGGACAACGGACATCCTTGTTGAGTATACTGGGAGTGCTAGAGGGAAGGAAACCACAAGAAGTAGACATCTAGGAGGATGTTCACATAAGACCATGACATGTCCTAGAACAGAACTCACTGTAGGACTGTCAATGAGGCAGCAACATTTTTTAATTAGTCTGTCAATCACCACCAAGTTTCCAAGAGCATATTTGGTTGTAGTGTATATCCTGACACAAAATGGTTATTTGTTTGGTTGTTTTGGGTGGGCACTTTCACTCCATAGTTAGCCAGGTAGGTCTGAGGGTGTGTGTTATATTTATTTTCTATTTATTTTTCTATGCTTAGTGGTATCTAACAAGTTGAGGGAGAGTGTGAGTTCTAGCTGGCTTGTTGGATCAAATTAAATAAATTTGTTCTGAAACTGTACAATGACATGTTCACTTGCCGTCCAAAACAGCATCATGTCATAATTGTTGAATAGGTAAATTATAGGTTGTATGCCACAAGTGACAATGCATGTGTTTCCCAGTTGTGCCTTTAAATGGTTGACATGCTATAGTGCTCTTTTAACATGCATAGTCATTAATGATTTCTTAAGACAGATGTCATTGCCAAAGCAGAAGTAGCTGTGGGTCAATATACACAGTATAAGTTTGGTTATTGAAATTGTTGGTTCATCTCAATATTAGAGGAATTCACTGCATGTTTACACCCCATCCCGAAAGGGAATGACAGAATAAAGGGTCTTAAAATCCCTTTTTGTCAAAATATATCCTTCCGGAAAGGGCCCAATACACTATAGTTTCTGAAGTAAACTGGTGAAATCCTGTATGTAACTGATTCTTTTCATTACCACAAGAATCAAAATTGTTTTCCACCCAGTCAAAAAAGTGTTCAGTCTATGTGCAAGAGCATGAGATAAGTTGGTGACTGTATATCCTTCTTTATATATTTATTGAAGAATGTAAAGAGTGAACAATCTTGGTTGAAGGCCGCACTGTACATATTCATATTTCGGAGAAAATAAATGTGTTAAAGGGGCATTATGGTACGTTGCTCTAAGAACAAATTGTGAAAATCAGTGAAAAATCTTTGTTAAAAGGACGATGTGTTTAAGTTTATATAATTAAAACTTGTGAAATTCAAGGAAAATCTTTGACAAGGTACATTATGGTTTCACAGCAAAATCTAAAAATGTAAACAAAAATGGCACCTCTGTCATTCGTTGATCACACTGACACACTAGTAAATCAAACAAGGGCAAAGAAAATCTACCCCTAATATTCACTATCTCTACCTTTAGGGGGTACCACCATATATTTAAACAAAGAGATAGGACACAACATTAATAAAGTGTAGGTGTAATACTGAGAGAAAGAATAGATAAAGTACAACAAAGTACAACATATACAAATTTATTTATACATCACAATTTGAACAATTCAAACAATTAAAAAAATAGACCCATATTTCTGCACAACAACTGATCATAAAAATACACTTCAATTGCTCAATTTCAACCATTCATCATAAAACATTTATACCACATACGCAAACACAATCTTAGCAGAAAATCACAATATCATAAAACAAATGTGTTCTTAAAAATGTATATAATCCCGACATGTAACATGTTTCAGTTCTTATTGCCATGCAATGGCTGAACTCTCTTCAGGGGAAAACAGACACTTTTTTCTTGTAGTATTACAATTCTTTCAATGTTGTGCAGTAGAGGTCCTAAGCACATTCACCAACAGATGTGGTATACACCAGCTGCAAGATGAAAGGGACACAAAGAACCTAAGGACTCAGTATTCACAAAACGTTAACTCAACACCATTCACCATCTCTATCAAAAACAAGGTAACAAGGCCCCGAAAGTGAAAGAAGATGGTAAGAAAAATAGTCACCATGACCACATTAACCAAGGGACTAAACAATCACCCTCGGCGTGAAACCAAATTCACAGTCTTTGAAAAAAGGACTACCAATAGTCACTTTCCAGGTGGCACAATATTAAATTAGTTCGCCAAACCACTATAAATGTGGTCAAATTAGTATGGGAGGTGAGAAAATCACCAAAGGTAAGTAGAGTACACCATCACCCGAAGTGTACGAGAAAGCGAGAACAAATGTGAAAAAACCTATTGGCGAAATACCAGCCAATAGGTTTTTTCACATTTGTTCTCGCTTTCTCGTACACTTCGGATGATGGTGTACTCTACTTACCTTTAGTGATTTTCTCACCTCCCATACTAATTTGACCACATTTATAGTGGTTTGGCGAACTAATATAATATTGTGCCGCCAGGATAGTGACTATTGGTAGTCCTTTCTTCGAAGACTGTGAATTTGGTTTCACGCCAAGGGTGATTGTTTAGTCCCCTGGTTAATGTGGTCATGGTGACTATTTTTCTTACCCTCATCTTTCACTTTCGGTGCCTTGTTACCTCGTTTTTGATAGAGATGGTGAATGGTGTTGAGTTAACGTTTTGTGAATACTGAGTCCTTAGGTTCTTTGTGTCCCTTATATCTTGCAGCTGGTGTATACCACATCTGTTGGTGGATGTGCTTAGGACCCCTACTGCACAACATTGAAAGAATTTTAATACTACAAGAAAAAAGTGTCTGTTTTCCCCTGAAGAGAGTTCAGCCATTGTATGGCAATAAGAACTGAAACATGTTACATGTCGGGATTATATACATTGTTAAGAACTCATTTGTTTTATGATATTGTGATTTGCTGCTAAGATTGTGTTTGCATATGTGGTATAAATGTTTTATGATGAATGGTTGAAATTGAGCAATTGAAGTGTATTTTTATGATCAGTTGTTGTGCTGAAATATGGGTCTATTTTTCTAATTGTTTGAATTGTTCAAATTGTGATGTATAAATAAATTTGTATATTTTTATACTTTGTTGTACTTAATCTATTCTTCCTCAATTTGTTTTATTTTGCAATTGTATACTTCAAAATGTAACCTTCTTCTTTAAGCGCCCTTCTACCCCAGGGTCCGGAGCGCTATACAAATAAATAAACAAACAAACAAACAAACAAACAAGATGTAAGTATGCATGTTCTATTTAGGAATACTGGTAGGGTCTCAGTATTACACCTACACTTTATTAATGTTGCGTCCTATCTCTTTGTTTAAATATATGGTCATACTGACACACAACAGCATAGACGACATCACAATTGACATTTTCAGAGAGTCTCTGGGTCTGCAGATACCTCTCAGGAGTTTCTGAACGATAACCAGTCTGCTCAGGCAGATTAAGTGCATTTAATACCAATAACAGTGTAGATAACAACAAATAGGTCTGATGATGATTCTGCAGTTTTTCCAAGAGCATAGAGGCGCCACCATAGAGGAGGGGAGATAGGGAGGAAAAGATAGACGATCTTCAAGGCATGGTGCGTTCAGATCGTGCAAGTGGACAGACCGTTCAGGAGAGGGGGGAGGACAAGTGCAGGGGGGAATCCAGATGCCCCTGTTGGTCAGAACTGGGTAAGTGCTGTGAGATGTCATTCTCAATGGGTAATTGATCGAGTATAGTAGCAATGAGGCAAGTAAAGGCCCTGAGGCAAGTGTTGGAGGACTGGCAAAGATACCGAGGACCTGTGAGACTCTGAGGTACTGTGGAAAGGGGGAGAGAGGGATAGAGTGGAGAGAGAGGTTAGCAGGGTAGAGGGAGAGAGAAGGAAGAGGAGAAGAGGAATATCTAAAGGAGTTTCCGGAACTTAAAAAGATCAGGCTCAAGACAGAGGGTGGCGGGAGGCTATTACAGAGGGAGACACCTGGAGAGGATAGATCTCCCTCCAAATCTCTGTTTATAGAACCGGCTCACTCACAGAAGGTTGGAGGTAGATGAGTAGAGGGCTCGGGAAGGACAGTATTTAGGAAAGCATTGGTGAAGATAGGTGGGTCCCAGGCCCCAGAAAGTCTTGTGTCCAATGCAAAGGGTCTTGAACTTGATCCTTCCAGCCACGGGGAGCCAGTGAAGGTATTTCAGCGCTGGAGGGATGCGGTCCCTGGGCTTCAGGCCAAAGGTAAGTCTTGTGCAGAGGCGTAGACAAGGTAGGGCCTGAGCGGGCAAGGCCCACCCAAAAATAAAAAATGCCATCGTTGCTCTGAGCAGGAATGGCACCAATGGAACACAACATTTTTTTTTGTTTTAGCACCTCTCCTCCCTCTGCTCCACGTTGCTTTGGGAGGGAGGAGGAGGACAGTGCTGCTCACTTTGTTTGTTTTTTGAAATTTTGTTGGAGAGCACACCTGGCGCGCTCTGCGATGGTTGCTATGCAACCAACTTGGGCTTGCAAAGGTCGGCCCTGGGCCTCATGCTCAGACCAACCTTTTTTTTTGTTAAGGAGAGCGGGTCTCCGAGTCCACACCGCTTCTGCATGTCCACTGACTGCCTGGCAGCCGCAGGTCTCTGAGTGCAGAGCTTCGTGTCATGTCCAAGGCTGCTGCTGCTGCTGCTGTGTTTGTGCCCACAGACCGAAGAAGACTATTCTTCTAAGGTAAGCACTGCAGCGCCAGCAGCGAGCGAGCCCAGCATATTATCTTAATGTACTTGTTATGTGTATATGCCTGCGTGTAATGACTGATGGTGTGTGCATGTTTGTATGTTGTGTTATGTTTTGTGTGTTGTGTTTTATATGTCTATGTAAACACTGAGTGAGTGAGTGACTGAGGGACTGTGGTGTTTGTCTGTAGTTAGCAGAGAATATAGTGTGTGCGTGTGCAAGTGTGTCTGAGTCAGTGTCAGTGAATGCATGGGTCGAGAGTTGATTGAATGCAGTGGTGGACAGGTCTATAGGGAACTCCGGAGATTTCCCGGTGGGCCTCTGCACCCTAGGCCTCTTTTGACTGGTATTTCCAAATGTTCTCATAGTTAAAGCATTGGGCTTGCTGAAAATGTGCCATATGAGGCCACTTTGAACATTATTTGCAGGGCCTCTTTTGGTCCCCGAAACCCCAGTAATTATTTCCAGTCTTTTGGTTCCCAGTCCACCCATGACTGAATGAAGTAGGCATCTATGCAATATCTATTGTTGCTTCTACTGTAAGGATAGATACTGCATAGATGCCAACCAACCAGGTGTACAGTAAGTGACCAAGCGTTTCAGGGGTGAGGGAGGCTAAGAGGCCTTGCAGCGCCTCATTCTGCTTTGCATTCAGCACAAGCGCCTTCATGCCTGCCCATTGCCCTCCTTCAGTTCAGTCACAGCCCCGGGTGAAGGGAAGTGTCCAGCATTGCAAGAGCGAGGGAGGAAAGGGGGGCGAGTCATGGAAAAAGTCCTGCTATAGTGTTTTTTTTTCTCACAAACGAGGTTCGTGGGGAAAAAAGGCAATTCCATACGTCTCATTCACACCCCCAAACAGCCCACCTCTGCCCCAATCTACTTTTGTTTTTACCATTAGTGGCAGATGGCATTTTAACACACCAAAAAGTTAAACTGCAGGATCATAACCGATGCAGGAAATCATCTATTAGAGCTCTGTCCAGGCCCGCTGGGGGCAAAATAAATGAAAACCTCCCAATTTGCAGATGGATTGCACCAAGATGTGACTTTATAGAAAATGACATTGCAGGAACCACAATCAGTCTTTGATATTTGGACGCACCATGCAAGTGAGTTCAAGTGACCAAATGGCAAAATAACTTTGTGGTGCAAAATACCTAAATTGTGCTTTTATTATATATGGAGCAACTCTATAGGCATTATTTGTTTCTTTATTATAATAGCATGATATATTAACATAAACTTTCAGAATCGCTTACAGAGCTGCAGATAAGACACAGTGTTATTAAATGATTTGCCCAGGATCAAACACATTGGTTAAATGGTGAAACTGGGATGCAGACAATTTAAGCAACTGAGCACATCTTCCTAGGCTTAGTTGATATAGATATTTATCAAGGGTTGCTTTCCATTTCATATGCCTAAATAATACTTTATTTATAGCAATGCCTTGGAAGCAAACCACATTACATATTAAACTAGCCTTTTATAGTAAACTAACTATGCACTATATTTATTCATTTATTTATTTGAATTTGTATAGCGCACAACTGCCCTCGCTTAGCTTAGTTACATAAGTGCAAGAACAACAGATTGGAGCATACAGCATGTAGCCTTAACCTAGGTTGCAGGGAGGCAGCTTGAAATGCATAGTCAAAATCGGTGGCACAAAACCTGGTGCATTACCCCAAGTTGCAAGAGGAGCATATGAACATGATGTCTACCACGTGTTACATGAGGCGGCATATGGGTGTGGAGGTCGGGAGGGAGGGCTTAGTTAGGGGAGGGTGTACAGACCGGTGTGCAAGCGTTGAGATAGAAGGAGGGGAGGTGGGCATTGTCATAGAAATATATTGAGCAATACAAGAATGGCTTTAGTTGTATTCTCCCAATCCTGCATGCAAAGACACAATAGCATAATGCAGATTTATGTGAGCCTAACAAATCCCCCTTGGGTTTTAAAGCCATTGTCATTATTTCATAAAACATGCAACATTATCCACCCTTCTCACTTCTGATCACTCCCTCCCATTTCTAAAGGGACACAAGTCCCCGATAATAGCCCCAAAAATGTTTTTGGTGGGGCTAAAGCCCCCCGGGCTGCTCTATGGCGGTTGCGGTAAGGTGGGGAGGGACATGTTGTCAGTGGTGTGGGTGGTAATGAGGGGTGGAGGTAGGTGTTGAATGTGGGTGCCATTAATATTAAATACTGGCTGCTTTGCATAAACACAAAGTGCATTTTGGGAACATAAGAATGGCTTCCAATTTATCAAACGTCTGATATGAATTTAAATGTGCATTCCTTCTGAGCATGCAATGCACACTTTGTGTAATCTTTATTTGTTCTGTCCAAATATTCAACATGACAGTAAAATGTCTGCAAAGCGCAAGACATGTATACAGCTTTGGACCATTTGGACCATTTCATTGATTGAGGATGGACTGTTGCGGTAAGTAATTGACAACTTTCAGATGTAGGTTGTTAAGGCATTACATATGGTTTGCTGCACGCATTGAGACTTCAAAAGCACAGCGTTCAGGAGACTTAGGGAGTCTGGGGCATATTTAAGAAATTAGCATATTTTCATGACAGCCCCACCAATAACATATGTGCCCGACCCCAAGGCATTTAAATCAGGGCACAAGTCGAGGGACCACGTGGGTGGAAGGCGTCTACCCACTTTTTTGAAAGGGCGGATGCTGTCCCTATTGTGTATATTTTTTTCAATCCTGCACTTGCTTTTGAAGACCGGTCGTGCATCGGGGAGGTGAGACCCTTCGCCACAAGACCACATGAATAGCTCAGCACTGGCCCCTAAAATGTTTTATATTGCCATCCTGCAATACAGAACGTGCTTTGGCGAAGTTTATTAGATTTTAAAAGTTCATTCCTTTCATAGTTAGTCAGCAGAGTAATAAGAAATCAGTTTTTCTTGGCAAATGTGTATTTGGTCTATGCAATTTAAGTTGAATATAATTTAGCATATCTAATTCAATTTTATGATTTGTTCATTTCCTGTGATGTCATTTCCCAATGCGTGCATCAGAGTTCCTCCATTTTTAGGACTAAAGCCTTGACTTAATTAATTTTTTTTCGGAGATGTGACAGGACAGATTTATATACACACTTCTGGTCTCTGAGATCTGCAAAAATTATGAGTTCATAGGAGGTCAAAGTTCTGTCATTGGCAGAAGTAGACCTCAGTAAAGACATTGGCCCTCATTACGACCCTGGCGGAAAGTGACTGACCTGACCGCCATAGCGTAAATAGCGTTTCCGCCATTGCACGACGGAGCAAAGTGCGGCTAATTCCGACCCATCGGGCACGAGCACTACGCCATGGCGGAAGTGCAAAGTCCGCGATGGCGGAAATGTCCCCAAAACGGCCCTCACCGCCGCCGTACGGCGCCCTAGGTGCAATTCCGCCACCCATCTTAGCGGTCACCGCAATGAGCGGCAATCGGAAAGTACGGTGACCGTAAATATACGGAAACGGAAGTAAAAACATGGTCCCGGAACGGGAAACAGCACGCCGTACACCTATAAAAACACAATTTCCACACAACCATTAAAAATACTACCCTGAGACTCATCCCAACCCGTCATCCACCCTAGTGAAACCAATAAAAATGGGAAAAGTAGCGAAAAAAGCGTGCGACCGCAAGCGGCAGGTCCACTTCTCCCGTGAGGAACTCACCGTGCTCACAGAGACCCTCCAGGAGAATGCTGCTGTCGTCTTCTCGACGCAAATGACCAGGACGGCACTTGCGAACAAGAAGGCCATATGGGCCCTGGTGGCACAGCGGGTAAGTGCGGTGGGGACCGCACCCCGCAACCCACAGCAATGCAGAAAGCGATGGGACGACTTGCGGATACGCGTACGGAGCATACTATCCGCCAACCGTAACATTGCCACAGCTACCGGGGGAGGATCGGAATCACCCATCAAGTTGACCCCCTGGGAAGAAATCTGTGCCTCCACCATTGGAATGGAGAGTATAGAGGGAGTCGGAGGGATGGAGAAAGGAGTGCAGACATCCGAAGAATCAGGTAGGTGGGCCAAATAAAACAATGCTAAATTCACAATGTCCAATCATGTGAAGTACCATGTGTCCACATAGTGCAACAGTAACACATGTCCAGGAGAACCTCCACATACATAGGCCTGATAGCACATTTTAAAAGTCACATTAAATACATAAATAATTAAAAATCCTAAAAACACCCTCTACACGTGCAGCAGGCACACCCTAACTGCAGGCTGCAAAACAACTGCATCCTCAATCCACACAAAAATGAAACCACCTCCAAGGCCCCAACCCAAATCACCCTCAGGTACCACCCCAATGCATGTGATACATTGCCATTCCAATTTCCACAGACCCATTAATAACGCTCGCCCTCCTTTACTCCACCACAGGGTCCGATTCAAACGACGAGCTCCAGGACACCCCTACCAGCACACCTGCAAAGAGGGCCAAGACCAACGGCCAAAGACCCTCCACCTCAGCTGCACGCATCAAGACACGGCAGCAGCACAAATCAAGTGGCAGCACACAGGAGGGAACTTCAACAGGCACCCCAGCAGCCAGCATGCCCACAACAGCACCACCACAGGTCCCCCCAATGGATGCCACAGAAGGCACTGCTTCTGGTGGCAGCAGCACCATAGGTGACACTGCATTAATGGCAGCATGCTCCGACACAGAAAACGGGGATGTCGAAGTAAGATCCATCCAGGACCTGTCTCAATCCCCCTGTCTGTTCCATCCCGTACACCATGAGGATACCACGCAGGGGCACCCACAAGACGACGACTGGCCATCCCCCACAAGCCCTGTGGCAAGGCAACATGAGGTGACCAGCCCCTCTGTGACACCACCGCAAATGGCCATGGCACAGCAGAGGCAACAGTCCCTCGACCAGGTGATCGTGCAACAGCAGCAACTGGCCACGCTCCTCAAGGACCATGCTGATGAATGTGGGGGTACTAAGGCAGCCATAGAAACATCAACTGAGACACTTAGGGCAGAAATGGAGAGAAGTACAGAGACACTAAGGGCACAAATGGAGAGAAGCACCGAGAGCCTGAGAGTAGAAATGGAGAGAAGCACCGAGAGCCTGAGAGTACAAATGGAGAGAAGCACCGAGAGCCTGAGGGGGGAACTGCATGCGACGTCCAAAGACGTATGTGCTGAACTTGCCGCTGTGCGCCGTGTGCTCACTGAGCTCTCACAAACCCTTAGGGACATGCATGGACGTGAGCAGGCAGAGACATCATCCGTTGCAAGTTCCGTCCAGGGCAGCCCCCAACGTAGATCTGGGAGGAACCTGCGCTCCACAGGCAGGGGTGCCCCTGATACCCGGAGAGGGGGCTTGCAATAGCGACTGCCCACTGACAATGAGCATCTTTGGACACTGGTGTTCGGGGGGGAGGTAGGAGGGTGGAGGGGGTGTGTTGGGCTCACTTGGGTGGCGGGTCGATGGGGTGTGTAACATAATTTCACATATGCCATAAACAATGCACGATCATCCAATGAGATGTGTGGACATTGATCTTTGTGTACGAGGCCATTATAGGCGTACAGTCCATATTGTGCATGTTCCAGACACACACAGTGCCACAAGTCCCGTGTCCATGTATCAGCCACCAGGCGTGAGTGCTAGAAGCATGCATCTATGATATGCTGACGAATGTCACGGCCCTCCTGTGCCTCGCAGACTCCTTGAGGTGCTGTCACATCCCCACCCTCATCATGACCATCTTCAGGTGCTTGCAGTTCTGCGTCAGGGGGCATGGGCACATTTCTACGTACGCACATGTTGTGTAGCATGACACATGCCATGACCATCTTTGCAACCTTCTCATGGCGGTACAGGAGTGCCCCGCCAGACCTGCTGAGGCAGCGGAAACGAGTCTTCAGTAGGCCGAATGCCTGTTCTATGACTACACGGGTACGTGAGTGGGCATGGTTGTAGTCCTCCTCATGCTGGTCCTGTGGGTTCCGGAGTGGTGTAAGGAGCCATCTCTTCAGTGGATACCCGGCATCACCTGTATGTGGACAATAAAGGATGTTTGTGGAATGACATTGCTACGTACGCACCCCCCCCCTTCCTGCCAGGTCATTGCCGCATCACATACCCCACATTATCATGCTTGAAATGAGACTCACCGAGTAGCCAGGATCTGTTCCCTGCGTGTCGCTCCATGTAGCGTGGTATTGTAGAGTTCCTCAAGACCATAGAATCATGGGTTGATCCAGGAAATCGGGCACAACAATGTGTAATGATCCTGTTGGAGTCACACACCATTTGTACATTCAGAGAATGAAATTGTTTTCGGTTGCGGTACTGGGCCTCCATGGCATGTGGGACGACCAATTCCACATGGGTGCAGTCGATGGCACCAATGCAACCCGGTATGCTGCCAAGTGCATGGAATCCCACTTTTGTGTTCGTAATTTCCTGCTCCGAGCGTGGTAGAGAGATGTAGTCGTCTGCGTGCCTCAGGAGGGCATCGAGCACTTGCAATAGTGTCCGTGAGAACACTGGCTGTGAAATGCCATGCAACTGTCCGACTGTGTGCTGGTAGGTGCCTGTGGCCAGGAAGTGGAGTACAGACACCACCTTCAGTAGGGGTGGGATGGCGGTTGGGCTATCTATCATGCTGACAAGGTCAGCCTGTGTCATGTCCACAATGGCGGTTATGGTGTCCCGGTCCAAACGGTAGAGGGTGTGGATCTGCTCATCAGTGAGGTTGAACGGATGTGCTCGGAGGCGTGGGATTGCGGGCTGCCTGCGTGGTGGTAGTGGCTGTACTGGCGGCCCTTGCTGGCCCTGCCTTGCCCTCCTCCTCCTCCTGCGTCTCCTCCGTGCGGCCGGTTGTTGTAGTAGTTAGTGTTCGTCTTCTTCTTGAAGTTGGAGTACTTGCAGTGCTATCAGGTCCCCCAGGGCCAACATCGCTAGTCCTGCCGGTAGCATTTCGGAGTGGGTGTGGTTGTGGGAGGGGGTTGGGTGTGCAATTTATGTGTTTTCAGGCTGTATAGCCTCCACCTGTGGTGATTCATTCCACCTGTGCAAGCTGCAATCCCCTTTGGGCGAGCACGTCCCGCACACAACGCTGCAATTCGACGAATGGCATCTTGCTATTACAATCATGTATTTGTTCCCGATGGCAGTGTAATATTGGTTCATATGTTCATTCTGCTATGGTCCCATTGTTTCACATACTATCTTTGCAGTCGCGAACAGACTTGTGAAGGGTGAGTGGAATGTAGTACTCGATTAACGGTGGACCCTCATGCAACACTGTACCGAGGTTCACCGATGGGCGGGGCGTCCCATTTGTGAGTGAAGCCAGTTGCCATTTTCACACACTGCCGCACTAGATGGATGAATTTGTGATTTCAAGCGGTCACAGATGCCTTTTCGACGTGATGTTGCAAATGAGGAATTCGAAGGACGGCGCGTTCGGTTTTCAGCTAGCGGCGAGGAGATGCCCACAGGTCCGACTGCAAATATAACGTTCTATTGTTCAATGTCCTTGGGACAGGGGCCATGGCGAGAATGCAATGATTTATATGAATAGTATGGGATGCGCAATAGCGTAGTGGACGATGAGGCCGGACGTTCCCAAATACATGTTACTTCACAACACTGGAATTACGGGCTGCAGTGGATTTTGCAGACTGCATAACGCACAGACTCAATGGAAATTTCACATGTTATGTGAGTATAAAATCAGGCGTTTTCATTACGGGATGAGGGAATGATGTATGGATGCATGGACAGATGATTTAATAGAGAGTTTGCCATGTACAGGGCTTTTTGGAATCTATCCACCTCCCCTGCGCTATGTGATGCAGAGCTGCCATAGTGGGACCATCGTCTATCTGCCCTTGTTGAACCCTCCCTGTCTCGACGCGCCTTCAAACACTTGTGTCTATGCACGTTACTGATCCCATCTAATGGATTCTGTTTTAACAGACGCATGCACAAAAACACTTGTTTGTAATAGTGTTTTCACCTCGATATATATAGTTATGATTCGCAAGTGGTTTTTGGGTGGAAATAATCCTTTGGAGTGGGCTAGCATGCATATGGCTGTGGATTTAGTGTGATCATTGAAGTGAGTAATTCAAATGAAGTTCGGATGCCCATACTATTCTTTTTCATTTCATTTGGGTGACAGGTATCTCCTCCCCTTTTGCCACTGCCATCTGTATGCCACTCCTGCAGATGGATTTTACTCCCGACACCTGCTGCTTCGTGTTAATCAGTGGAGCACCATTACGATCTTATGGGACGATCGCCAATGGGCCACATGCCCTTACGCAGTACTAGTGGCTAGGAGCAACATTTCGGCCTTTCAGCTGGACTAGTGCCTACCTAATGGGACGGCCCTGCGGTTCTAGGCGCTTCCATGTTGCCTTTTTGAACGTGAATGTAGCCCCTGTGTACCATGAAGGAACAGGGCGTCACACAAGAAGAAGCTGGTCATTTATTGCGGATGCAGCCCACAATGATGAAATATATTTTGGAGTTCATGACCTAATGGCTGTATGGGCTTGGTGATTTTGTTGTGCATTAAATTTCTATTCTGATATGAACCGTGTAGCGTTCTTCTTTGCAAGTGATGTAGCATATTCCTATTTGTGGAGCGATGTATTGTGAGGAGATCTGCATTGGGTTCCAGCTTCGGAGTATAGTTGCGTGGTACTGTACTGGGCGCGTTTGCCTACGAAGCCCAGTGAGGTCAGGGATAGGGGCTGCCATTATGACTGTTTTAATGATGTCATGCTCAGGGGCGGGGGATTAGCTTTTGTGTAACAGATGCCGGTCAGCCAGGTGGATTGGTGGAATGATGTGATTATCAGAATATGGCTGGTCACAGGTGCCTGTGTTTGCGTGCGTTTCTTGGAGGGAGACTGAGGTCATGTCCATTTTTATGGCTTCTGTATTCGTGCCATCTGTGCCCTGCAGCTCCCATTGGCCCCTCTTGAGATGAGCCTGGCTGCTCAGTCACTCTGCCAACTTGTGTGGTACATGCTTATGCTGATGGTTGGTTTGTTTACTGGCAGGAGTACAGGGCTGGTGCAGTCTCACTCAGGATACTGCTTTGAATGTTGCCTTACACTGGTGTCAGTCGATGGGGGGGCCTGTTTTTGTTTGTCTCATTTTTCTGTTCATGTTGCTGGACTTGACCCTTCACATGCCTGTGCTGCATCAGTGCGGAAATGGTGCCATGGCAAATATGGATGGCCACTCTCAAGGCACTTGGAGCCCCTAGATTCATTTGTTCGTTGGCAGGCATGGATGACTTGTACATTTCACTGGTTGCATTGTGTGACTTCATTGCACCTACGAGGAGTTGTGCAATGTGGCCAGGGAGTGGTGTACAGGCACTCAGTAGGGCCGTTTACGGTTGGTTCGCGATGCCGTACTTCTCACCATGGCGGAATGGTACTTTCCGCCATGCTTGATGGCGTTAGGTGCATGTCCGCTAGGGTCAGAATTCGCGTACCGTTGCGCCATGGTGGTAAATACGGTTTGGCATGGCGCGCGTGCGCGTACTTGGTGCAGTTAGCGTTGGCATTCACTACGGTGTCGCTAATGGCATCGTACTTTACGGTGACGGGTCATGATAGCACCGAGCGCTATTCGATGGCGGTATTGCATTTCCGCCATCGTTTTTCGATTTCCGCAAGGGTCGTAATGAGGGCCATTGTGTCACTTTAAATGTGATTTTGCTGGAAAACGACAGACCTCAGGGTGTTCGCCTATCCACAACATGTTTTACCTTATTCTTTAATGTTGGGTAGGGAGTAGGTTAGGGGGCATAAAGACATGCAAGGCGGGATTCATGTTAGGCACCCTCAATGATAATCCCAGAGAAATATCCCATTGCAGTTTTCATTAGGAAGCATCTCCATTATTATCTATGAACTACACAGCAGCCCCGGGAAGAAGACTGGGGAAATGGTGTCACCAGGAGCATCCATGCATCTTAAGCCAGCCTTGAAATTACTCATGAGGGGACCTGTGAGAAAGAAGAGGACAACAAATAGCAACAATGTAAGCTAATTGGTACTTGGCATATAATGAAAGAACATTTTGGTTGGGATTATACACATGAACATATTTGAAATCCTCTACATTAGATCTCACTAATTGTGGGCAATATATTGGCACTGGAAATATAGGCCTGGCACCACTTAAGAGAATGATTCACACTATATTTATTTGTTGTATATTTTTATAGTGCAACATATGTGTGTTTACAATGGAATGACGTGCTTTTATTGTGACTTTCTACTATTGCTATCTGTTGCTATTTCTTTTAATATACATCCTAATTATGTCATTAATTATATATTTGTGTTACTCTGTTAGTAATTAGGTTTCAGCCGTGAAGCAACAGAGGAAGCTCACTGATTTCTTAACTAGACCAAGCTGTAGTTCAGTTACCATCAAAGAAGCTGGAGATCTTCATACGTATGTTTCTTGTGATTGTCACCACAGTTCTAATCGACCCGATAGATCTAGCTGCAGTACAGAATTGGATGAATGTTTACCAGTTCCATCAGATGTAGACTGTGACGTTTGGGATCCATATTTGAGCAACCATTTCAAACACAGATAAAGTTTCCAATCACAGTGATAGGTGGAAAATCAAGGTCCTTCTAAGAAGCATGGTACTCCAATACTAAATGGTTGGAGTACTCTAAGAAAATGGACTCTGCTTACTGCTTTTCCTGCCGTCATTTTGGCAGTAACAGTTTGGCTGATACAACATGCATATCCCCTTTTATTGATGCTGCTGAGTTTGTTTACATCTTATGACAGTTAGGTAACACATCAGAATAATAGTTACTTTATAAGCTGAATGTTTACAATTAAGTCAGCAGTCATAAAGAAGGAATTGAAGATGTAGAGTACGTGCAGTCGCTGTGCTGTAAATAATATTAAAATTCAAGAGTGGGATGACTTCAAAGAAAACATAGTGAATCCAATTTAATTTTACAATTTGCTATTCATCATTATCATTGCTTTACACATGGTCCAAAAGTAATACTGTGATGCATTTTGAATTGTCATACAATCTACACACCGTAGTCTGTGGCACCATGCAGTGCACTGACAATAGAAACCCAGATTGGGTGGACAAAAGGGAATAATGTCTTTTGATATTTTATCATATTCCAACCTCTGCTAGTTGGGTACTGTGACTGGAAACATGCAAGTGGTTCCAGTGGTGGATTTCACAGACATGCCAACAGTTCAGCACACAGACATTCAATGACCCGGTGGAAAGACTACCACAACAACCACACAAACAGGACGGGATTGATGACCTCATAGATAAAGTAGGCACTTTTTTGTATACTTGCTTTATTCTTTAATCTGTACTTCAATAACCATAAGAAGAAATGTACTTCTCTGAAACCAGAATGTCGTAATCAAAGGGCTGTAAAAATTGTTATGAGAACTCTCCGGAGTTATACCCTATGCAATGCCAGGGGCAAATAAGGGGTAATGGTATCTAACAATTGTTACAGCCCAACCTCCCCCACCCCAGCATAAATAATTTATCACCCCATTGCGAGGCTGTTCCCCTTGTCCATCTGGGAATCCTGCTCTGAACCTCAGGGCAGAAAGCCCTTCAGAAAATCCCTCAAAACTTGCTCTTCAAATAAAAAAAAAATGTATGTCTCTGCCTTTCAACACTGAGAGCTGTAGTTAAGTGCCTAGAAGCAGTTCCTACATACATATGCAGTGCACATTTCTGAACTACCCTCCACAGTTGTGGTATTTAATAATGTGTTGGTGAATTTGTTTACCCAAGACTTGTATTAGCCTTAGCAGTAGCAGTTTCCTACTTTCTTTCTGCAAAAGCAGTCAATTTCTGCCTGAAAAATATTATTTACCCAAATGCAGATCACACTCAAATTAAAACGTTAATTCAGTTTTACTGTATATTTTTCAATTGTCCCCAGAGTACCAGCCCAGTAAAAGGACTTTAGAATCTATATTAGTCATTTATATAAAAAATAAATATAAATCCTGATCTTGAAAACATGTATGTTTCTGTACTGCACCAAACCAGTGTATCTATCATTCGCAGGCTCAATGCCTCTGGCAGAGCATAGCCTCAGTATTGAAGGATTTTTCTTTTTTAATTTGTTGTCAGGTGTCTGCCCAAGTCAAGGAAAAGAATCGCACCTATTTGAAGGTGGTCTGCAAAATCCTTTTACTCTGTGCACAGCAGGATCTTCCCCTCGGAGGGCACCTTGAAAGTTTCAGTACACCTAATGAAGGCATTGATGATCTTGAAGGGAACAGTAATGCATCTAATGTGAATATGGCCAATTTGTTGGCATTGCATTCTTTTTCACAAGACTTAAATTCAGACTTTACATCAATTGTGTCACAGCAACCAACAAATGCTAAATACACATCACCAGATTTTCAGAACGAGTTGTTAAATATAATGGCTGATGATGTAATTAATAGAATAAGATAACAGATACAAGCCGCCACTTGCTTTTCATTAATTGTTGATGAGAAAAAAGATGAAAGCAAAAGGGAGCAAGTTAGCTTTGTGCTTCGGTACATAAATGCATATGGTGAACTTTGTGATGGATTTGTAGGGTTCATCCAAGCTACCAATCTGGATGCCAAAAATCTGGCGACTTGCATAGAAAACGTAATTGTAAATAAGATGGGTCTAAATATGGACAAGTGTATCTGCCAACGTTACAATGGTGCAAGTGTCATGAGTGGCAAATGTTCTGGGGTACAGCATTACTGCACAAAACTACCCTACACCCCTTTATATTCACTGCTGTGCACATCACCTTAATTTGGTATTAGTAGAATGCTGCAAAACAATAAGCACATTACATGATTATTTTGCTGTTCTCGAGAGCTTATATTTTTCATGTCACAAACGACTGTTCATGTCCTTTTCCTTGCGAACCATAGGAGACTAAACCCAACAAAGCAAACAATTGAATTGAAACGATTGTGTGATACACGATGGGCCTGTAGGTATGACAGTATTCCAGCAGTTCATGACAAGCTAACATCTATTATATCTACTCTGGATTACATTGCTGAGGGTGAAAATAAGATACAGGCTGTAACTGCTAGAGGGTTGTTAGTTCAAGTAACCAGCTTACATTTTGTTAGTGTATATGTAGTATGCAGAAAGATTTTTTGTATAACAAGATGTCTGTCTGATCAGCTACAGGCAAAAGATCTTGACCTGTCTCGCTGTGTTGCACTTGTTGATGCAGTCAAATCGGATCTGCAGAACTGTAGATCTAATAGTGCTGATATCATTACTGCAGCCAAGGACATGGCTGCAGCTATAAACGTCTCAGAACTACAGGTAGATGAACATCCACACCGTTATGGAACTGTTCCAAAAAAGCTTCAAGACTCACTTATTATGTCTACTTTGGGAAGTTCAAGAGTTGCGAAACAGAATGTAAGTCTTTCTGCATTAGTAGAATCCCCTGTTTCACGAACTTGTCAAATTATTCTTGATGAGCTAGAAAGATTTTCTAGTTTAAATTGTAAATTGTTTGGGGCTGTGGAAGCATATTCCCCTGCCAGTTTAATATTTCTTGATGTCACTACACCTCAGCCTTTGCTCAACACATACAAGTCTGTGTTAGGTTTTCTGCCAAGTGAGGTGGAACTGACACAGGCTAAGCATGTGATTTTGCAAAATTTACAAAAGGAACCTAGAAGTACCCTAGATATTTTAGTTTTTCTAGAAATATTAAAAGGTCTAGAAGCAGCATTTCCAAATGTATGTAACATGCTTAGAGTGGCCCGAACATTTGCAATTACATCGGTATCATGTGAACACACGTTTAGTACATTGAAAGGTGTTAAAACAAAGTTAAGATAAAGGATGACAGAAAACAGACTGTCCTCATTATGCGCCCTGTCTATTAATTAACATTAATTCAATTATTGATATCTTCAAAGTAAAAATGAGGTGAATCAATTTGTAAAAGGGTTGATGAATACAGTGAAGGAAGAACAGCAAATGTAATCTGAGGGTTGGGGAATAGTGAAGGAAGAACAGAGTGTGAGAGGGTTAGTTGTAGGGTGTAGTGAAGGATGGAAAGGGCATGTAAAAAGTGGGTTGGAGGATGTAGTGAAGGAAAGGCAATGTGAATAGGTGGTTGGAGGATGTAGTGAAGGAAGGAAAGAGACTGTGAAAAGGAGGTTGGAGGATGTAGTGAAGGAAGTAAAGGGACCGTGAAAAGGGGGTTGGAGGATGTAGTAAAGGAAGGAAAGGAAATGTGAAAAGGGGGTTGGAGGATGTGATGAAGGAAAGAAAGGGAATGTGAAAATGGGGCTGGAGGTTGAGTGAAGGAAGGACATAATGTGTACAGGGGGGTTGAAGCTTGCATTGAGGGAAAGAGACTGTGTTTAGAAGGTTGAAGGATGGAACATGTGTTCAAAGGGTTAGAGGATAGAATGAAGTAAGGACATGGATATGATTTGAGGATGAAGTGAAGGAAGAAATGTGAAAGGGGTTGGAAGATGTAGCGAAGGAAGAAAGGGAATATGAAAAGGGGGTTAGAGGATGTAGCGAAGGAATAAAGTGAATGTGAAAATGGGGTTAGAGGATGTAGTGTGCGAAGGAAAGATGTGTTCAGAGAGTTGTTGAATGTGGTGAAGGATGAATAGAGTAATTGCACCGATTTTTGTAAAGTTGTGCATTAAAGACAGAATGCTATATTAGAGTTGGAGGTAGTGGGAAAATGACAGGAATCATCGTAATACGTTTGGGTAATGTCAAAGAACAAAAGAAATGGATATGATAAGAGGAAAGTGAACATTTGGGTGGGAAGCTATTCAAGTGAAAAATGTAGAATAGACCACATGTTTGTGACTTTTCTAAAACAATAAAAATATGTAGTTAAAATAATGTATCTTTTTTCTATTACATGTGTCCATCTTTCACACAATGCATTATCCTAATACAGCTTATAATGTAGAACTGTATGGAACTGTATGTAATGTATGCCTGTGTCCAAATGCACATACCATCCATGATTTCCTTCTTGATAACAAAATCTCAATCTAACTAGTCTATCATTTATGTAGCCACTGACATTGTAGTGTCCAATCAAAAGCACATTTTCATAGTACAGTAGTGGGCGGTAGATCTTTCTGGGAGTTGTTTGTGTTAAATATAAATGCTGTTCTTGTCAGGGCATTTTGACGTCAACATTTAATTTGCCCAGGAAAAACAAAACCACAGTCTGATGATTTACAGATATTATCTACTTACAAATCATGTTTATCTAATCATTTTTAAACTATGAATTTGATGTTTTATGAAAGTCTGTTTGGGAAAGCTTACTATTTGTTATCTCATTAGATCTACAAAACTCATCCAATATTTGTTCATTATCCTAGCTAAAATGTTCAGCTAAAATGCACGCTTTTCCCTAAAAAATCTGCGGGGCTGTGGAGAGGGACAAACCCTGCCTTCCATCTGTGGGGGAGCTTTCCTTAGGGTGTGCCCAGCTACATTGGCTTCAGGCCCCACTTGTTGAACAATCCTGGCTACGCCTCTGGTCTTGTGGTTCTGTTCTCAATGAGTTACAGATGGTTCAGAGCAGAGACAGGAAGTTGAGAAAGACGCTGTTGCAGTAGTCAAGCCTTGAGGAAACCAACCAGGGTCTGGAGATAGTGAGCCTCTGGGGGAAGGTGAGAAAAGGATGAGTACCTCTGAGTAGGTGCAGCTGGTAGTTGGACTTTTTAGAGATGATGGAAATGCGAGTGGAGAAGGAGAGAGTGGTGTTGAAGATGACCCCAAAGTTTGTTGTCTCGCGTGTGGGTGCAGGCGCAGGGCCAAGGGAGGCCACCCAGAGTCCAAGTGGGAAAGCAGAGCAGGAGTCCCAATGCAAACGATCTCAGTCTTACTGGCGTTGAGGCAGAGGTTATTTGCAGCACACCATGACCAAGACAGACCATCTTATATGAGTGAGGTAGAGCAGGTGGCTGAGGGTAGCCTGAAGGAGAGTTGTGTGTCATCTGCATAACACTGGAAATTAGAGGTGAAGCAGGCAATCTCATGTGCCAGAGCAGCCATGTAGACATTGAGGAACCTGGGGGAAAGGTTAGATCCCTGGGGGGCGCTGCAGGTTGAAAGAGTGATAGTAGAGAGAAAGGGCCCAAGTTCCACCTGGGATGGGTTGTCGGACAGGAAGGAGATTAACCACACCAGAGACAGACCATTGATTCCCAGGGTGTCATGGAGATATGCGATCAGGATGTTGTGGTTTACTGTGTTGAAGGCAGAGGAGTGGTCAAGAAGAATGAGGACAGAGGGAGTGTTAGTGTCAAGATTCCAGTTGATTCCACTTAATGGAACTCTGTACCATAGCACTTACACATTTTCAAATCCAAGATCATGTGATATGCCAATCTTCTTTGCATACATCTCCAACCAATAAACCCATGAATCTCAACTGATTCAAGCAGTCTTCTAATTGAGCTCCAAAGTTTCAGCAAAGCAGAAAAGGAAATTAAGCACTTACTGTCTATTCCTATCATGTCCATTGGCTGAGAATCCTGATGTTCGCGGACATCGACAAGTGTCCGCGAGTGCAGAGGGTGCTGGTGTGTGGCTGCAAAGATGGTAAATGCTCATTAGAGCTCCATAAACCACTGGTAATAACCTGCTAAATAATCCTTCATGGACATACTATTTTAGCTGAATTGAGCAGTACTCAAAGTGCAGAGAAATACAGATTGAGGATGGAGGCTGAAGTGGTGTAAGCAAGCCAAAACATAACAGAGCTGTGGCCCAACTCCTCTAGTTGAATTTGGTCCAGTAAAGAGGCAGCTAATGGAACAACCACAGGCTGATTGGAATGCTCAGTGACAGCCGGTGAAGATTCACCTCAGAAAAACAGGAGATGTTTGGAGCAGCTGGTGATCGGCTCTGGCAAGTGGCGCTCATCTTCTGGATGCGATGCACAGTGAGGGACTCGACAATGGTCTGGGCTGGTGGCTGGGTGCTGAGCAAAGCAGGTGCTGGGAAACATCACATCCTTGGAGAAGTGAGACTGCTCAATGATGCTCGGTAACCGGGACATACAAAGAAGCGCCCAAGGCTGTGCAATGCTAGAACTGGCCACGGCAGGACAGCCATCCACTGCAATATTGGTGGTAGGCCAAATTCTCCTTCTGGCTAATTCTACTGGCCTATTGTAACTGCTGCCATGCTGCAGGCCCTACATGGTACTAAAATAATTACTAAATAAATAATCACAAAAGCAGCTGAGCGTGTGATGCTGCAGAGCAGTAGATCACTGCATAGAACACATACGAGAGAACTGCGGCTCCCTGTGGGATCAATAAAGCTTGTCACAGGAAATTCACAACAAAACTCACAGCTGCGACTCCAGAGACAACTACCCAATGATCCAAAATGGCTGGGAAGTTCACCCCCTCTAAAAAACAAAGTAAGATGTATGGCTATGCCAAAAAGCTGCACTATAATCCTTACAATTGGCAATGAGGGAAAGCAACTCAGAAGATGTCATTGGGGAATCAAGTTTAACTGACTCAATTGCAACAGCATTGCACAACCATCAGAGAATTGATAGTGCTATCAGTGATATAATTGATGTCTTCACTTCAAAAGCAGATTAGTCCAAAGCTAAAATTGAGAAATTATATGTCAGAGTCTCAGAAGCAGGGTAAATAATATCAAAGTAGGAGGACACATTACACAAATTGGAGAGTGCAGTGACAATACTTAAGGCTGAGCTTTGGATCGTACTGACCACAAATGGCGGCCTTGAGTATCGTTCTATACTAAATATTGTGCGCATACTGGGCCTCCCTGAATCCACTCAAACTGGCCCTCTGAACTCTTTCTAGAGAAGAATCTCCCAATCAACCGTCGTAACCCAGTTTTCTCATCACACTTCCAGATAGAGCAAGCTCGTCCATCAATTGGCCCGCACCTGGCACTGGGCCTCCCTCCCCACTCAGTCAATACTAAATGTTCAATTTTCACGTAAGAGATCTGAGCCTTATAGCAGACAGAGAGAAGGGCCACTTCAATTCCACTTCAATTCCCACCATTCAAATTTTCTCTAATTATAGCCCAATTCCGCAAGCCACCAGAAAGACTTTATAATACTTATGAGAAAGACAGGTGCAATATGCCATGTTGTTGACGACTACATTTTAAATAATCTACAACAAAATGTCCATCCTTTTCACCTCTCCGTTTGATGCAATGGTCATTATCTATTGGGTGCATTATGTCCTCATCTTTGATCTGACAGAGCTGGAGACTCTGTTCCGGCAATGGCTGGTTAATTGCTCGATTCTCCTAGTACACTCAATAGCTTCAGCGAGCCAGTGTGTTGTGTAAGGTACCCCTTGTTAGCTCGCTGGCAGCACATATGTGTTATCAATGTCAAGCTGTTAGACGTGCAATGTCAAGCTTTGGGGTTTTCAGCTGGTAAGTGGTAGACACTGGCAAGGGTGAGGGTTATTGGGTTACAAACAAAGTCATTGAATATTATAATGCTTGCCCTACTTATTCACCAAGCGTCACTTGGACATTTTCCTCATGTTTGGATCCAATTTGAAGACTTAAGCATACATGCTGATTTTGTATCATTATGCTATGCTCTTGTATTTACATAGAAGAAGATGGCTCCTGCTAGATGTACTGTGTGGTATGCACAAGGTCTGAATACTCAAAACCTGGAAGATGCTAGCCTGTCTGTGCTGACACAAAGCAGATATTATACTACTACACAAGACACCCCTAACCAGAAACGCACATTAGACTGTAATGAGAGACTGGGAGAAATGCAGATGGTATGCTAGCTACTCAAGGGGATGCACAGAATCATTGATTTTAAATGCTTTCAAGCCAAATATGACAATGAGGACTGTTATGTTATGGTGGTTGGTGGTCTATGTTTGGTGAACACAGTTACACTAAAGATGTATGTAGCGAATATAGACAACCTCACCTTCTACAAAACAATAATCTCCAAAAGTAGCCAGTACATTGGGCATGATAATCTTATAGGTGGGGACTTCAATATCACCTGTACACAGGGATGGCGATACCCAAACCCACTCACGTCATCCTAGAGGCATGTTCTAATCTTAATCTGTTAGATATATGATGCAAAGGACACCACACAGATAGTGGGTTCACATTTTACTCCATGGTTCAAGACTCATACACTAGGCTTGACATGTGGCTGGGATCCACGGTTGTGATGCATGGAACTGTTAGTTGTGAAAGAATTCCGACTACACCGTCTGGCCATGCCCCAGTTTGGTTAGATATTCATTCACCTCATCGGGACACCTTTGGCAGCCTCAACCTAAAGATGTAAACCTGATTTTGATGTCAGACCTGGTGTTTAAAACCAAACAAAGGAAAGAGGTTGCCACTTCTTTTGCACCAAATATCCATCTGTTGACAAGCCAATAACTGTTACATAAACCTTTAAACCATTTATCATAGGAATCTATGATGCAAAAGCATTTAGTATTTTAAAGTTGATGAGGGGGCAGTTGAGCAAATGTGAGTTTTAATTGAAAGCACTCCATGATGAACACGCCAAGATCGGCCATGCGAAAACACAACTCTGGATAACCACACCAAGTTCTGTCAGTTGGCCAACAGGGAAATTAAAATGTGTGCCCCCAAACCCACAGACAGGAGATAAGTGGAATCTGGCAAGCTTGGCAAAATACTAGCCTGGTAATAAAGCAAGACAAGGGACCTAACAAAATAACTCCATATTAGACCCTGATGGGAACTATACTTCACACTCTGCTAGCATTACGTATGTTTTTCTTAAGTATTATTCCTCAATATACACTTTGAAACGTGACAACAACAAAAAAGTTCAGCTATGCGAGTATCTAGACTGGCCCACTTTGATGTGGTTAACTGATGACCAAAGAGCTCTGCTAAATCACCTCTTACTGGTAATAAGGGAAGTCTCTGGGCCCTAATGAGCTGACTGCACAATTCTGTGAGGAGTTTGCCGATATCTTAACCCCAAAACCTTTGACAATTTACTTTGAAACCCTGATGCATGGCACACTGCATTCATCGACTAGTGAAGCCAGAATTGTAGTACTTTCCAAACACAATCAAGACCCACGAGACCACGGGTATTATAGACTGCTGTCTATTTTAAATATGGATCATAAAATACTAGCCAATGTGTTGGCCCAAATAAACCTTCCTCTCCTACCTATAATGATCTTTCATGACCAATCTGGTTTTCTTCCTGGCCTATCCACAACACACAATCTGAGAAATCTCTTTAGTGTCATTGCATAGATAAACCCTCAGGTTCTGGCTCCAGCAGCCTTCTTAGATGCTGAGAAAGCATTGAACACCATGAAATGGCAATTCATGCTGGAGGTGCTAACCAGGATGGTGCTAGGATTGTATTACACCTCACGAGTGCCCTTAGTGTTCACTGATCTCACTGCCCGAGTAGACACAACTAGACTCACCTCAGAAAGATGTTCACTCTTCAGAGGCACTCTCAATGGCCGCTCACTATCCCTAATCCTTTCCCCACTCACTGCTGAACCACTGGCCATGATTCTCTGGAAATTCCATACAGATAGAGGTATAACGTTGTTTAACCAATCTGTGTTACTATAACGAAATGCATATGACCTAGAGGCATTCTTAAAAAAACCTGACCTTAAGCTTCCTCCAATTGTAGATCAGATAGTGAAAAATGGGAAATAATGCTACAAATTAACTGTAACAAATCAGATGTATTCCCCCCAATGGAGGCAGTTGTACCCCACTGAATATTGTGAGCCCTTCAAATGTTCCCAGCATAATATAAGATACCTAGGCATACATGTCACATGCTCATCCAATATCTTGTATTCTCTGAACTATGCCCCACTCCTTTGTGATTTGCAAATTAAAGTCAAGAAATTGATTGAAAAGCTTATCTCATGTATGGCCAGAATCTCCTTGATCAAAATGATCCTACCTAATAAATATGTGTACCTGTTCACTAATATTTCTTTTCATCATCGATCAATTTTTTGTAAGATCAAATCACTACTCATTCACCTTATAGAGGAGGTAAAACACCCTGCATCAAGTGAAAAACACTAGTCTTGCCATACCATCAGGGCTGGTTAGATGTACCGGACTTCGAAATATAAGGTCTGATCTGCATATTCCATCACGCGATCCACTGGTACCAAGCTATTCACATGCCCCAACGTATTCAGTTAGAGACAATGCTGGCACGTCCGATAGGAGTTGCAGTGATACTTATAGCTAATAGTATGTGTAACCACAAATCTGTCAACCCTCTGGAGGACACCCAGTGGACATCTGAAAGTTTACACCCTGAATATGCCATCTCCCAACATTGTGGCACATCTATTTTCCTAGATAATATTGAGGGGCTACTGTTCACGGTGGAAAAAAGGTGTCATGCACAAACTACTTAAACGAAGATTAACAAGATTTGAGGATCTTTTTGAAGAAGGACAGCTTGTGCCTCTGGCTAAGTTCCATCAGCACAGCAGCCATCCACCCACTTGGCTTTTACTCTCCTTTATAACCAGGACAAGAGGGACCTGAGGGCCAGATATCCATCTACACCAGAGAAGCCTAGGGGAAACCCTTTAAACAATATTTATTGACTATTAGATCTACATCCCAGCTGTCTCTTCGTTAGGCAGAATCGTATGCAGCACCCTTTGGGAACACCACACACAATTAAGACTACAAGTGACAGTACAAATTAACCTTGGGTACAAGCCCGTACTACACAGTAAAGTGGTAGCAATGGCTGATCAACCACACATATCTCAAGAGTAAAGTGAGCAGTATCAATAGTTACACAAAGGACAGCAATTACTATGGTTCAAACAAACACTGAATCATGGTTTCTGAGTAAAGGAATGTACATTTATTTACAGATCAGTTGTGAAAGAATTCACTAAAGTAAAGCAGTAGAAAAATCACACTCTTACTATACTACCCACCACCCAATAGATTCTGGACAAGCTAAGCTCCAAATGAAGTGTGAGCAAAATGGCACTGCAGCAATTTAAAAGGGAGGTAAAGACAAGGTTAGACAAAAGTTGAGCAGCACCAACAAGTAAGTAAGCATGCCAATCTAGAAAAGGCAACTACGGTGAGGAATCAAATCAAGAGGCCTGGGCCAAAGTCAATGGACCAAAGTCTTTGCAGAGGATCACACAGTTCAGAGTAGTTTGCGGTTAAGTCTTTGCCAAGAGTTTTGAACAAAGTTGGTCGGAGGAAAAGTTACTTTAAAGAATAGAGAAGGACAAGCCCTCGGATTGGTGAAAGATTTCAAACACTTTTACCGTGGTCGGAAAGAACGAATAACTGGGGCCTCATTACGACCTTGGCGGAACGGGTTAACGGGTGCCGCAAAAGGATGTGGACCCATTAAACCCATTCCGCCACATTACGAGGTCCCCTCGCGGGACCCGGTAAGACCAGGCGTGCTTACCGGGTCCCGCGAGGGGAAGAGGGAGCAAACAACGGGCCAACTCGTAATCGGCCCGTTGTTTGCTCCCTCTCCCATTCCCATTCAGCCATTCAGCCCTATACGGGCTGAATGGGAATGGGGAAGGTCCGGGTCTGGGTCCTTGGAGGGAGGAATTACCGGGCCCTCCGAACTCGGAATGGCCCGGTAATTCCTCATTCTGGGAACCCGGACCCGGAGGCGATTTCGGCGGCAGCCATGCCACCAATAGCGGCATGGCTACCGCCGAGGTCGTAATGAGACCCCTGGATTTGAACAGTACCTTAAATGAAGAAGAAGGCTGTAGTTGAGGCAGACGTACCTGGCAGGTCCTGCAGGCTCACGGTTCCTGAAGCGACTTTCGAACTGACACAATGTAGGAAGACTGGAGGGTCCTGCACTGCTGAGGGAAGAAACCAGCAGCAGAGCAAAGCAACAAATAATAGGTGTGCTCCTTAAAACCGAAGCAGGGTCCGGTCCTTCTGGCTATCCGGTTCACTGTATCTGTGCACAGCA
Source organism: Ambystoma mexicanum (assembly GCF_040938575.1). Taxonomy (NCBI): domain Eukaryota; kingdom Metazoa; phylum Chordata; class Amphibia; order Caudata; family Ambystomatidae; genus Ambystoma; species Ambystoma mexicanum. Next base: position 812,628,814 of record NC_090932.1, read on the forward strand.
AATTCGACCAGAGGAGGGAGGCCTGGCTTGCAGTTTGGCAAACTGGTTGGTCCGACCAACTCAAGGGGAGAAGATTCCTTGCAGATCTTCCCTGTCAGCGAAGTTTGGTGATTCGGACCCGCAGCAGGGCTTCACGGGAGGTTCAGTTGTGGTAGAGGCCCTCTTCTGTCAGCTTCTCTCCGGTTTCTCTCGATCCAGTGGCGACTCTGCCTTCTCAGTCCCAGTGACCTACCTGCTTTTTATGCACTTTTCCCCCATTCACACAGTCTGGCTGTTAATCACACAGCAGGGTGGCAGTCCTGGTGGGACAGTCACTACAGCCATTCATACAGAGTGCGACATGGGTCTCCAAGGAGACCCTGTGCAGGTAGTCTTTAACCCCTCCCTCACATCCTGTCCCCCTCAGACATTCAGGCGCCAAAGGACGGCGAACAAAGGAACCAAACCTGATTTTGCGCACACAGAAAAACACGAGAAAGACCTTTACAAAAAGAAATGGTGAATAAATCCAGCCGGAACCAAATAAAAGTAAATGGGGTCCAGCAGATTTATGTTCGAGGCTACTAACTTAGCCTAAAACAGTACCAAGGCTATTTAAATAGACTGCGGTAGGAAAAATAGGGTAGATACCACTGCCACCAGCCAAATCTTAAAGAAAGGGGAACAAAATAATGTTCCACGAGAAACAGACAAACAGGGATAACTATTAACCCTTTCCAGAACTCTATATAAGCTAGTTTGTACTGGGTCTGTGAGTTTAAAAAGACTAATAAAGTCAATGGCAACTTTACATGTTCTGGGAGACAGTAGACAGTCCCAGAAAATGGAGTTTAAAGTGGGAAGTCTGAAAAAGACAACCCTGTGTCACTGCTCTAAAGGTGCTGTGTAACACACAATAAAAAGATGATGCCTATGGAGTAGGTGAGGCTCCACAGTCTATGAACACAAAAATGTTAAACACACACAGCAAAACACGTGTAAGAGTGGGAAAGAAAGGCTCACACTCTTACCAGGTGAAAAAAATTAAACCTAGAAATCCAGCAAAGCTGCTGAGGGACTCAGTAGGTAAGGGAAATTATCCATTCTGGAGAATTCTCCCAAACACTCTTCAGCCTACAAACCTGCCATGGCTAACTCTCTGAGGGGGACGAGACAGCCAGGAAGAGATGGGAACTGGCATTGGGCATTGTTGCAAATAATAAACAATGGGCAAAATATGCTGCCAAACAAGAAACATCTCCCATAAATAAATGCATAGAGTGCTGCAATAAAGATTTTTGCACCAAGCATATTCAACACCTTTGCTGGTCATCAAAAAAGTGATCCCACTGCGTCTGTCACAAGTGTATACTCTGAAGGCTGAGTTCTTGCACATGGCTTGTCTTTTCCATGAGTTCTGGCAAAAGGCTACTAACACAGAAGCAATCACACAAATAGAAATGTTAGATGACACCCTAATAGGCGTGCATGGCCTCCCTCCAGCTTCACCTAACTCATTTGGAAGATTTACAGTACTACCACTGCTATTGGATCGAAAATGCGTTGCTTCATTTAAACAATGCATGAACAAACTGGTCAGGGGCAGTGGCTACGAGCAAAGCTATTGTGAACTAGCACACCCATCCTCCAGACCTAGGGACATATGGGGGGTCTTTACGAGGTTGGAGGTAAAAAACAGTTTTTACCGGCATGGAGCAAATACTGTGTCCGTGTAGGAAAGAGGCCGCTAACAGTGGCCTATTACGAGTACGCGTGCACGAGCGTAAGGGCATTCCGGTATCAACAGTACCGGCATGCCGCCAAAGTCCCAAAAATGCCCCTTAGCAGCATCATGGGAAGCACAGACAGCACTACCGCCACTGTCCACCTCTAAATAACAGGCCCGACATCAATGGATATGGCATTAGTGGGCACCGCTATTAGTGGGCACTGCTAATAGCGGCCACCGCTAATAAGTGGAACCGGAAGTAACGTCATTGCGCCGGAACGAGAAAGGGCATGGCGGCCATCTTTAAAAACACAATCCATTGCCATCCTCAATACTCAGCACCTGGAGCCTCATTCCGACAGAAGATAAACATCTACTCCAACAGCATCATGCCAAATGCAGTGAAGAAAGGGGCATCCCGGCAGCGTAAGGAGTGGTTTTCGGAGGACAAGCTCACAATGCTAGCAGACACGCTGGCTGCAAATGCTGAGGTGCTCTTTGCGAATGACCTCAAGAGAAGCCCATCTCAAGAAAAAGAGATCTGGGAACAAGTAGCCCATAAAGTGAGTGCAGTTGGGAACACCCCCGCACAGTGAAGCACGTGCGTAAACGTTGGGACGACCTGCGCTTCAGAGTGCATAACATCATGTCGGCCAACCGGAGCCAGGGCCTGGCTACTGGCGGTGGCCCTAGCTCGCCAATTAAACTCAGCCGCTGGGAGGAAACCTGCGCCAGCACTATCGGCATTGAGTCGATCGAAGGTGTGGGCGAGATGGAACATGGCGCCACGTCATCGACAGATGGAGGTGAGTGTCCTAAGAAAACACTGTAATGCAAAGTATGATGATAGTCCACCAATGTGACCATTCCATGAGGCAATACATGGCTCATTGCAGACACATGGACACATACCTGCCTAGATGCCGTCCTCAGCACTGACACATCCACATGCATGCAGCATGCCAATGCCATACCTGAGACACACCCCACAAACATGGAAACGGCATTAGTCACACTGCACGCAGTCCACAACAGAAATGCATGTCACACAGCATACACCACCTCAAACATGTGTGACCCAGACATATGCCTGCATGCTCCTCCCATATAGCAATCAACCTGAACATCAAAACTCCAATACTTAATCCCCTCTACTGTGTAGAACAGCAATAATACCAATGAATGCATGATGCATGTAGAACCATCACTGAGGCCGTCCCTCTCTCGGTCCCCCACAGGCTCCGATCCTGACAGCGAGGCCGGGACTCAGCGGCACAGTCAACAACTCCCAGGAAGAAGGCCAGTGGCAGGGAAGAAGGCAAAAGGCCTTCTACATTAAAAGACCCAGGCAAGCCACAACTGCCACAGAAGGGGAAGCCACCACAGGATGCTACGTCACTGGGGCAGCTCAGGGCCACTGCCACAGCAACAGTCCCCACAACAGCTGTGTCCACTGCACAGGAGCCAGGGGCCAATGGGGCCCTTTCAGCTGCCAACAGTTCTGTCGGGGAGGCGGCAGCCATGGCACCCCAGAGCGACGAGGATGTACAGAGCCAAGGCCAGGTGTGTGTCCCTGTGGAGGATGAGTCATCAGACTTGCCTGCCAAACCCAGTCCGCCGCCATCACCCCAGATCACACCATTCAGCACCACCAATGACAGCACACAGGAGCAGTCTGGAGGGGAGCCAGGGCAAGGGAGCTTGAGCCCCACAGAGGAGTCACATGATTTGGGACATTTGCCACATGCGGAATCCACCTCCACTGGTGTCCGTGATGGGGTGCAGCAAATGGCACAGATGGAGCAGCGCCAGGAGGAGCTGACAGGGCTAGACAGACAGTTTGTATAGGACAGTGCCCAGGCAAGGCAGGAGGGCCGGGACAACACTGCGTCCTTGAGACAGGCCATTGAGGCCAGCACAAATCGTATCTGCAAGGAGTTGTCTGCTGTAAGGCAGGTCCTTTGCCGTATAGCGGATGCCTTGGAGGCAGAGCGTCCTGCCCCGAGACTGGAGCAAGTGGGCATGGCCTCCTCTTCAAGCTCCACTCAGACCAGCCCCCTTCGCAGGTCAGCGTGCACCTTCCGGTGCTCAGACATGCCGCCACCAGATGCGGGAAGTGGTCAAAAGTAGATGGGGCAGTCTGAATATGGCAATTGATGAAGAAACCTGCAGCATTTGATTGGACACCATGTGTGGGGGAGTTGGGGGGGAGGGGGAAGGAGGATAGGGTGTGTGGGGGAGTTGTGGGGGGAGGAGGAGGGGGAGAGGGTGTGTGGGGGAGTTGTGGGGGGAGGGGGAGGGGGAGAGGGTGTGTGGAGAGTTGTGGGGGGAGGGGGAGAGGCTGTGTGGGCGAGTTGTGGGGGAGCGGGAGGGGGAAAAGGGTGTGTGTGGGTGTTGTGGAGGGAGGGGGAAGAGGGTGTGTTTGAGGTGGAGGGTATGAGCACTTTTTACTATTTTACTGTTTAATACACCCGTTGTGTACCTGAAAAAATACTTGAATGGACATTCCTTATTGTATATGTGTCATTTATTGGTCTACAGTGCATAGTGTACATGTACTCCGACACTCAGTACCCTCAGTCCCACTTTCATGGCACCCTCTGCACCCATGTGTCTTAGAAATATTGGCCAATCACAGACTGGCACACAGCACGTCCCTCCTGTGAATCTGCACCGCAATGATGTGTGCCCACACCTTCTTCATCCTCTTCATCATCACCTGGTGGTTGCAGTTCAATAATAGGGGCAGGGGCACGTTCCGTTGGATACACATGTTGTGCAGCATGACACATGCCATGATGATCTTGGCCACCTTCTCATGCCTGTAGAGGAGTGCCCCACCCGACCAGCTAAGGCAGTGAAAACGTGCTTTCAACAGGCCAAAGGTCTGCTCGATGACCACACGGGTACGGGTATGGGAACGATTGTAGTCCTCTACGTGCCTGTTCTGCGGGTTCCGGACAAGGGTGAGGAGCCACGGCTTCAAGGGATACCCACTATCACCTGCATGGGAGCAAAATAAGGTATGTGTTAGTCAATTTGTGATGGACAGCTGTACTTATCACACATGCCTGCAGACATTTGTTGGTCACATGCACATGTCCCTGGTTGTATGCACACATTTTACCTTGCCTCAATGTGTGCTGTGCCATGGTCTTATGGTGTGGATTGTGTCTTCAAGATGATACACAGTATACACTGCCTTGATGTTGCTCATGCATTGTGGACGCATACCGCTGTGTTTGTATTATATATATGATGTGTAGTGTTCTGTATGATTTTCTTACTGGCAGCGTTGGCACTAGTCTCTGCATTATTTAGCATTCAGCGCTGATTATTCCCATGGTGACATGCTGCACTACTGTGGTGGTGGCCTTGTGGCAAGCAGTGGATTCCGTTGGTGGTTTTGTTTTGTGCACTCTCATGGATGCTTGTCCTGTGTAGTGATTTGCTGAAGACATTTACATTGTGTATACTTACAGCATGTTGCTGGATTGTGTTACAAAGGGTGAGGTCTGATGATGGGTGGTATACGTGTTGTGGGATGTGGGGTGGTTGAAAGTTTGGCATGTTGTGATTGGTGTGCAGCTTCCTTCATTGCTATGGGGATTGGTTGTCATGTTCAGTTTGGGATGCTTTGGGGCAAAGTGTTTTGGGATGTGGACATCTTGCTGTCACCACAACAATGACACCATGGTGGTGTGTGCATCTCTCCCCCCATTTCACTGCCATGTGCCTGTCATGAAACTTACCAAGCAGCCAGGCACGTCGTCCTGCATGTCGCTACATGTAGCGTGTTAGCGTGCAGTTCCGTAGTACCATTGAGTCATGAGCTGATCCGGGAAATCGGCACAACAATGTGTGATGATCTTTCTGGAGTCACATACCATCTGTACATTGATTGAGTGATATAGCTTAGGATTGCGGTAACCCACCTCTGTTGCATGCAGGACCACCAATTCCACATGGGTGCAGTCAAGTGCACCAATACAATTTAGCATGCCTGCCAGTGCATGGAAGCCAACTTTCATGTCAAAGATCTCATGGGCAGTCTGTGGTAGGGATATGTAGCTCCTTGAGTGCTTCAGGAGGGCATCCAGCACTTCGTTCAGCATGCGAGAAAATAAGGGTTGTGATATGCCATGCATGTGCCCCACTGTGTGCTGGTAGGTGCCTGTGGCCAGGAAGTGGAGCACAGACACTACCTTCAGTAGAGGTGGGATGGCGGTGCATATTTCAATCAGGCTGACAATGTCGTAGTGTATCATGTCCACAATGGTGGTGATGGTGTCCCGGCCCAGACGGTACAGGGTATGGATCTGCTCAGGGGTTAGGTTGAATGGACTGGTTCTGATGCGAGGGATTGGGGGCCGCCTGTGTGATACCACTGGCTGCACTGGTGGGGCTTGCTGGACCTGTCTCACTCTCCTTCTCCTCCTGCGTCTCCTCTGTGGTGCCTGTTGTTGTTGCTGGTGTAGCAATGCAAGCATGTCCTCCAGCCCCAGTATTGCTACTACAAGTGGAATCATTTTGGTGTGGTAAGGGGTGTGGTGTGTGGGTGTGCTCCTTTTGTGCTGGGCCAGACTCCATTGCCACCATCTGTTCTGATTGTGTGCACCTGTGGCCGTTGGGAACACTGCACATTGCTGTTTGCGGGTGGTTCGCGATGCCGGTATTGCCGGCATCCCAGTATCCCTAATTACCGCCTTCATGATGCCGGTATTTGCATGTCTGCCTTACTTGTGATGTCCTCCTGTTAGTGCCATCCCGCTATTGCTGGGCTCAAGGGCCGCGTGCCCATGCGCATGCCGGTACAGGGGATCATGATATCAGCGGTGGCGCTAATACCGGGTTGTTGAGTCGGAATAGCCAGAGCGTTATGCGGTGCCAATAATCCCTTAGCTGCATTGTTTTTCCATTACCTCCTACCTCGTAATGACCCCCATGGTCTTATTTGGGTGGTGTCTAAATGGAAAAAGTGATGCAGCACAGTGGATTCCTAAAGCAGTAATGCACCTTAATACATGTAACCGGTAGAACTTGTTATTGTCATATGACGATTTTAATCACTCTCTGTGATGTTTGTATCTAAACATTGTGTGGCAGTACTCTTTCCCTGCAGGGTATGAAAATAGCGTGGCAGAGTACCTAGATGGCATGTTCGATCCATCCACAAACAAACGCATGGCTCAGAGTTCATCTGGTGATGGGTACACCGCTTCCCTTCTTCTAACTTTTCCCATATCTCAACAACACACTCTGGTTGGCTTCATTTAAGAGGCAACAGAGTCATCCTCCCTTCACATCCACAAACTAACCTCTGCACCTCATCTCAACAGGTCAGATGAACTCTTTCAACGCCTTTAGGCAAAGTCAGTTTGCTGTAGTTTTTTTGCGTTAAGAAAAGCAACACATTCCTCTTATTTAATGTACTAATCTTTTAGCTGCTACTGAAAACGTATATTTACCGTGTTGACAGTTATTCTTTAAATGTTCTCTGTACTTTAAAATACTGTAATGTTGACTTCTCAATTATGGCAGTTTCCTAGTAACTGGACTGTGCTTTCATCTAAAATATATCCATTTAAATGATTATGTAACTATGATATCTTTTCCATTGTAAACACCCAGTCAATACTGACGGTTTCATGTCTCTCACAGAACAATAATGAAACAGAGACAACTGTTTAGATGTGTAGTGTAGATAAGTAGGACACTTGACTATATACAGTTTATATTTGACATGTAGCAGCAGTTTTCTTCTAAAGGATGCACAACTCTCTCTTGCAGGTTTTAACAGTTGATGTCATAAATTGTGCCATCTGTGATGCCAGCAATATTCACCAGTTTCCAGTGAAATCAGTGATGATGTCATAAGGGATATCATGAGTTCTGTTTTATGTGATATCCTCTGTAATCTCATTAGTGTGCTCAAGGGCTGCACAACAGGGGTTCATAGTTAAGGGGGGTTCGTTTTCAATACCATCTGAATTTCAGGGGTTTTGTTTTGTTAAATCCCACCTTTATATCACTTCAACTGAAGTGTTTGCATTGATTTTGTTTACATAGAAGTAATTCACCTCATCAATTTCATAACTAAACTGTTTTTCCTTTGAATTGCAAAGGTTTTTTTATACTATGATTTTCCATTAGAAACAGCATCATTTATGTTATATTCAAATACAATAATACATTACAAACGCTGTACAACAGTGAATGTTAAAACAAAGAATTAAAAAATAGTGCACCAACTTTCTAATTAATTTATAGAAACACAGTAGTCTTTTGAATGTATCTAACATCATTTGATGTTTCTCTCTTGATGTTTAGCATGTATCATATTCTTCCAATACATTATTCCAAGCATCTTATTTAAAAATCTAAAATAAGCATACATAATGAAAATATCTCAGGAAGCTACAAATTACTACAAAGTACATACTTCCTGGTATGACTCCGACTTAGCTACACTTAAATGTTAGTGCAGGGCAGCTGAGAGGAAATGTTCATCCTCTGACAAACTGGCTTGTCACCTGCTCCAATACCGACTCTCTTCACCAAGAATAGAGTCCACATTCAAGCCTGTGTCTCTGCGGCATCTAACAACTCGGCCAAACTCTTTCAAATTTGCAAGGAGCAGGCCAACCCTGCTGCAGTCTCTACCCCTCCTCTTGACTCCCAGGCTCTTTGCAATGCCCTTGCCTCCCACTTTATCTCAAAAACCCAGCACATCCTGTCCACCCTTTCCTCCACTGCCCCTCCTCTCCCCTCTCTGTCTGTGCTTGCTGACACTCCTTTAACCACCCCACCCTCCTTCTCATCCTTTCCTCTTTTTTCCCCTGATGAGGTCGTTAGACAAGTCTGATCTATGAAAGCCTTGTCAAAACAGGTTCATCCTTGTTCCTCTAGAACCATCAAGGACCACTTTGATACCCTCGCTCCATCCCTTGCCGTTTTCTGAAACCTTTCCTTTGCCTCAGGATCCTTCCCATCCCCTCTGAAGCCCTCCCTTGTGCATCCACTTCTCAAGAAAACCACAGCTGATCCTTCTTGTCCGGCTAACTATCACTCAATTTACATTACTCTCTTTCTGGGTAAACTACTGGAAAAACTGGCCATCTCTCAGCTTAACCTGCACTCTGATTCTGTTGTCTCTCTCCATGACCTGCCAGAAGCATAGAAACTGCTTTGCTGAACATCCATAAAGATCTGCTCTCCAACCTTGACTCTAACATTCTCTCTGTCCTCATCCTACTCAATCTCTCTTCTGCCTTGGACACGGTCAACCATATCACCCTGCTCAACCGTCTCTGTGATAACCTGGGTATGACCGATCAGGTTCTCGCCTGGATGAACTCCTTCCTCTATGACCAACCATCCCTTGGTTCCTTCCTATTATCTATCGCCCTCTATACCTGTGGTGTTCCCCAGGGGTCTAACCTCTCACCCCGGCTTTTCAACCAATACCTTGTAACTCTCGCCCACTGCATTGCCATTTTCTGCTCAAATTTCCAGTGCTACGTTGACAACAATCAACTAATTTTCAGGCTGCTCTTGGCCACCTCCTCTCCTTCTCTCATCTCTGATTACCTAACTGCCATTCAAGATTGGTGTGCAGCCAGTCATCTTTGTCTAAATGCCAGCAAGACTGAGAGCCTCCTCATCAGCACATCTTTACCATCCTTTCCCCTCACTCTCTGGCCGGTATCCCTTGGCCCTCCTTCTACCCCTACCTATGAGGCTAAGAACCTTGGGGTCATCTTTGACTCCACGCTTTCCTTCTCTGCCCATATCTCTGGTGTCTCTAAAAAGTTAAACTTCCTACTGCACCTCCTCCGAGATACCCGGCCTTTCCTCTCCTTCCCCCAAAAGCTCATTGTCTTCCAAGCTCTGGTTCTCTCCAGGTTTGACTATTATAACAGCCTCTTTCTTAATCTTCCTGCCTCTACTCTCCACCCTTTACAACTAATACAGAACAGGACTTAAAAGACTTGTCCTTGGCCTCAAGCCCTGGGATCGTATCTCTCCAGCTCTGAAATCCCTTCATTGGCTGCCAGTGGATGCAAGGATTAAATGCAAAAACCTCTGCATTGTCCACAAGGCTTTCTGGGGCCTGGATCCAAAATGCCTTCAACTATCCATCCGTAAATACCTCCCCTCTCGCTCCTCTACCTCTAACTCCCTCTGAGTCAGTTGTTTTTTAAAGAAACAAGCTGGGGGTAGATCTCTGTCTTCGGCTGATGCCACCCTTTGAAACAACCTCCCTGCCACTCTGAAACTTGAGGAGAACCATATCCTGTTCCGGAAGCACCTCAACACCTTCCTCTTTGCTTCTGCCTTGGCCCCCCCTTCCCCTGCTGATCTGTTTATCTCTCGGCACTGTGCACCTGGCCACCCTCTGTCCTCTGGGCCCAGGTACCTGCTCAACTTGCCACCCTCCTGCATTGCCTCCGGGCAACCCTTGCACTGGGGTCTGTATCTGTACCCATACAGTCCCCCACCCCCTTTCTTTTCTTTCTGCACTAATCAGACATACCCTGTCTGCTGCCTTAAACACAGCACTTGCCACTTGCTGGCTGCAGTAACATTGTTTATTTCCTTCATTACTTTTATTTTATTTTGAATTTATTATTATTTATCTGTTCTCCTGATCTGCACTTTCCATTTCTCCCCCCTTCCATGCACTTTTCCCCTTTCCCTTTCCCATGCACTTGCACGTTCTTAATGTCACTGGGCCTAGTAAGATCGTGGTTTTGTTCGCCCCTGTTCCCCTCCCTTGCCTTGTCATGCTCAGAAACACCTGTGTACGAGCGCAATATAAATAAAATATCATATCATATATCAAAGTTAAATATTGGTTGTATTCAATTATTTATTTTTGGCCCATTGTATCAGTAACAAAATGAAACATGTACAGTAGAGGGCAGAATAGGGAACATGCATGCAGGGCAGACACTTTATGGGCCTCATTCCAAGTTTGGCGGCAGCCATGGAGCTATTCCCTGAATGGGGAATTACCGAGCCATTCCGAGTTCGGAGGGCCCGGTATTTCCTCTCTCAGGGAACCCAGGCCCCGACCTTCCCCATTCCCATTTGAGCCCCCATAAGGCTCAATGGGAATGGGAGAGGGAGCTAACAACGGGCCGATTACGACCAGCCCGTTGTTAGCTTCCTGGTCCCCTTGCGGGACCCAGTAACAATGCCTGGTTTTGACAGGTATCCTTACCGGGTCCCACGAGGGGACCTCGTAATCGTGCGTAATGGTGTTAACAGGTCCGCATCCATTAGCAGAACCCGTTAACCCATTCCGCATGGGTGGTAATGAGGCCCTATGTCTCCTTATGTATTGTGTGTGCATTTTGAAAAATACTCATACTTATTAGAATGCATTGTTATAATGACAGTGTGCATTGAAATAGAAAATGGAAACGTGTACACTACTGTTACAATGAAAACAAATATAAGAACAAATGATATCATTGGGTGTTCTGTTCTTGACGGTCGTGCAGATTAAGATACCTCCATCCCCAAGTACCACACGGGTAGAAAGTAAATCACTACCAGTGCAATCTTTGAGGCCACAGGTGTAGAGTGCCGTCAGTCTGGAACCAGGAACACCGGAAGGACCCCCTGACCACTGCAAGGCAATGAATGATTAGATCAAAACAGTAGCAATGGACAACAATGCAAGGTAACAATGGAAACGTGCCAGAGGGCTTACCCAAAATGTGGTGGCAAGACAGCCTTGGGTGAATAGCAAAAGCAGGAGGGGCCGGTGGCAGCAGCAGGTGGGCAAGGTTCAAGCAGCACTCAGGGTGGAAAAACACCTGAACCAAAACATGTAGTACAACGGATGATCCGTGAGCAATCCAGTAAACAGTCTGAGGTCAGAAGTCAGAAGGAAAGCCAAAGTCAAGAGTTCCAGAATCCAAATAGCAGAGCCAAAGGTCAAAATACCAGAAGACAACAGTTCAACTTAAATCCAGGGGAAAAAACAAAGCAATCCTTAGAACGTTCCGTGGTCAATGAAATTCAAGATATCTGAAAAAGTCCAAATGCTGTACAGTACTCCAATGAAGCAGCTGTGAAGCATTCCTTCCACGTTTCCCTGATCCTTTTGACTGCGTAGAATAGTCACATGATGCGAGTCACAAGGGAAACGTGAGAACCACATCATGTGACCCGCGATGTGGACGGAAGCAGTTGCTGGCGTTTGGTCATGTGACATGAGGTTCTCCGTGCGCCCATGGAATAGCGCTGCCTCCGTGCACCCATGGAATAGCGCTGGCCAGGAGACAAACGCCATGGCAGATGCCAATGCAGGAAGGGCCGTAAGAATCCTGGGTTGCCTGTTAGGCATCTCCCCTGTCTGGTGAGTGGTTGCCGCCGAGTGAGTGCATGGTTGCGGGGACTGCAGGGAACTCGACGGATGACGGGTGCGGGGCCACGAGGAATGGTACTAGATGTGGATCTGGAAGACAGTGCGGGGCCAGGAGGAATGATACTAGATGTGGATCTGGGAGACGTGGCATTGGGCCTCATTATGAGGTTGGAGGCAGCCATGGAGCTATTTGCTCCATGGCTGCCTCCAAAACCCTTCCGAATCCACCCTGGTGAATGGAGCAATTACCGGTCCATTCTGAGGTCAGAGGGACCGGTAATTCCCCATTCACCAGGGCCATTCCCCATTCCCGTTTGAGCCCCCATAGGGCTCAATGGGAATGGGGAAGGCACTAATAATGGTACCGCAAATTGCGGTACCGTTATTAGCTCTAGAGTCCCTTTGCGGGTCCCGTCCTTAACGCCTGAAAAAAACAGGCGTTAAGGAAGGACCCGCGAAGGAAACTCGTAGTAGGGCGGTAAGGGATTACCGGCACGGGTGCCCTTACCGGTGCCGGTAATCCCTTACCGCCCACCTCGTAATGAGGCCCATTGCATTTAAATTAAATAGGTAGCATTTAAAAGTAATTAGGGGATAACAACATTACTTAAACAACATACAATGAATGTGCCTTTCCTAAAGAGGCTCAGGAAAGTGATATTGAACATATTAGCGTGTTATTAAAAATAACTTGAATTTGGATATATATTGCACAGCCTGCAGTAGCGGGCATGTAGCTTTGGTTAAGTTGCTCAACCTGTAGGAAGGGCAGTATTTGGGCGGCTTATAACATTGATGCCGTTTAACAAATCCTCATCAAATTCGCAAGGAAAGTATATGGCCACCTTCGAATGATTTTGAAAAGTTTGGTGGTCCAAAAAGTTTAGAAATCCTCATATATATAATGGAAAACAAATTTGGCTCATGCCTACAGCTCAAACAGCTGGACGGATATGCACCAAACTTGGGTGAGGAGCGCCAGCTTGGTCCCGAAAGCGTGCTTTTGCACATTTTGTGTAAATCCGTCCAGTAGTTTGTTTTTAAAATGGCCACATAGTAGGTACAAAAGAATGTGTGATATCTGCGTCTGATCTGCAGACTCATTTCCTGGTTCGGTGTCTACGGACGCCTCTGGACCTTTAGAGGGAGGCATAGTGTTCACAGACATCAAATGCACATGCTGATTGGTTGTTGAAAAACATGAACTGCATCAAACTTTGTGAAACCATTGTCATATTGCGTCTGTGGACCCCAGCCTTTTTTTTGTAAATATAGCAGTGAGTAAAGACTCTGGAAATACATTTGGGGTTATTTTGTGGTTTGGCTACAGCTCCCAGAGTTGTCCCTGTCACAACGCTAGTTCGGCCATCTCTCCATCTGTTCTCCAGGCCAGAGTATAGAAAATCACTCCTAACAATAGCTTGTTAGTTTTGTGATGTAATCAGAGATTACAACAGTGATGTCAGAGATGATGTAATTACTGATGTCACCAGTGATGTCATCATTGAAGTCATCAGGAATGCCATCTGTGATGTCATAATTGTGGTCATAGGCTGCACAACAGGGGGCACAAAGTTAAGGACAACATTGCCTCTCTTGCTCCCTCCTTGGCTGAGTTCTGTAACCACTCACCCTATCTCCACTAACCCCTTCTTGGGCAATTTCCTTGTGAAGTTAGTCATCTACCAACTGATCCATCACACTGAATCCGTTAGCTGTCTCCACGATCACCAGTCTGGCTTCAGAGTAGCCAGAGGCATAGAAATTGCTCTCCTGAAAACCTGTGATGACTTCCTCTCAAACCTGGACTCTAACCCCACTTCTGTTGTCATCTGCCTCGATCTATCTTCTGCCTTTGACACGGTCAATAATTCCACCCTCATAAATTGGCTCTGTGATACCCTGGGCATTATGGACCTGGAACTGGATTGGTTGACCACCTTCCTTTTGAATCGGCCCACCCAAGTGCAACTGGACCCTTTTCTCTCCTCCACCTCACTCTCAACTTGCAGCGTCCCTCAGGCCTCTATTCTCTAGCCTCAACATTTACCTTGCTCCTCTGGCCCACTTGATCTCCACTTTCACTCCTCATTTCCAATATTACGCTGATGACACACATATCTCCTTTAAGCTTCTCTCCTCTACCTCCCCTCCTTCCACTCTCATTCCTGATCGTTTGACTGCTATTCAGGCATGGTGTGCTGCTAATAATCTCTGCCTTAATGCCAGTAAGACCAAGATCCTTCTCATTGGGACTCCTGCCCCATCCTTTCATCCTACTCTCTGGTCAACCTCCTTTTGCCACCTCCCCTCTCCCACGTGTGAGGCAGAAAACCTGGGTGTCATCTTTGGATCGCCTGTCCCCTTCTTGCCTCATATCGCTGACCTGGCCCTAAATTCCCACTTTCAGCTTCACCTCCTCAGAAGCATTTTCCCTTTTTTTCTCTCCCTTTCCCCCAGAAATTCAATGTCTCCAGAGCTCTGTTTCTCTCCAGGCTGGATTACTGCAACAGCATCTTCCTTACTTTGCCTCGTTCAACCCTTTCAATACAGAATAGGACTGCAAGACTTATCATTGGCCTCAAGCCAGGGACCACATCTCCCCAGACCTAAAAGCTCTCCACTGTCTCCCAGTGGCTGCGAGTATCAAATTCAAGACCCTCTACATCATCCACAAGGCTTTCTGGGGACTGGGTCCTTGCTACATCCAGATTTCTCTCCCTAAATATCTCCCTGCTAGAGTCCCTCGGTCCTCTAGCTTCCACTCTCTGCAGATCAGATGATTCTCTAAGCAGAGAGTGGGGAGTAGATCTCTTTCTTCAGCAGATACCTGCCTATAGAACAGCCCTCTGCCCCTCTCCAATTTGAGCTGATCTCCTTAAATTCGGGAAGCTTCCTTCCCTTTCTCCTCTTCCATCCTGCTCCTCCCCCTTTCTAATCTCCACCTGCCATTTGTGACTGGTTGTCTGTGTGCCCTACAAGTCTTATTGTGGCCAGGCCCTCCTTTAACCAGTCTTTCCCGGAACCCCTACCTGCACTTGCCCTCGGCCACCCTTTCCTGACTAGCCTGCTGATTCTGGTCCACCACCGTCCTCGAACTAATTGACCCCTAACCCTGGTTTCACTTGGCACTTGCCATCTTGGGCACCCCCTTAGCACTTCCTCTTCTTTTACCTATTCCATACCTTCGTCCTATCTGCCCCCTCTTCTTGTTACTACACTTGCACGATTCAAATGTCACAAGGCCTAGTAGGACCATTAATGTTGCTTCCACCCCTGGCCCCCCTCTTTTTGTCTTGTGGCACCTGGACACAGTTTTTGCTATATTACCACCATACACATGTTCAATAAATAAATACAATAAATGGTGACTTTAGCTGATTTTCCGAATTTCAGGTGCTTTGTTTCATTACGTTTTCACCTTGAAGTCCCTGCACCTAAGGAACTAAGGATTTGTCCTTGAATATATATATAACACGGCCCGTGGTAGCGGCTGTGTATTTATGGTTAAGTTTCTAAACTCATAGGAAGAGCACTTTTTGGCGGCTTAGGACTTTGCTCCCCCTGGAGGATCCTCACCAAACTTTGCAAAAAAAGTATATGCCCAGCTCTGAATTTCTTCACCAAGTTCTGAAACACTTGTGTACGAGCGCGTGTGATATTTCAAAATCATTACATGTACTCAGACCCCAGTACAGACAAACAAAACTCCTACTTCTCTCTTCTTTCGGATCGATGGTTCTGTAATCTTTTGAAGTAATGGGAAAATACCTAGAAACCCCTCCACCATCTGACTTCGGAGAGTCCGACAGTGGTGGAGCCTCCAGGGAAAAACCCCTTACGGGGAAAAAACCCTGTGAAGGGCTGCTAGAGAGCGTAGTTTCCTGAGGACTGCTCCCTGGAGATGTTTCCGGTGGAGAATAATCAGCTCCTTCGGTTGAACTTCCCACTCTCCTCCAAGATCTATAAGTGCTAGGTGCAAGTAGACACAGAGAGGAATTAATGACACAAAGGATAGATGTTATAGACCCAAAGAGAGGATATTGGCTAATCTCTAATAGGCTTACCCTAGGAACACCTAAATCAGGCCCGGAAGACTGGCGGTTAAGTTCCTGGATGGCAGTTTTGGAGAAAACAGGGGGAATAGTTGCAAAGCCTAACAAAGTGTAAAGAATGAACATTAGACTTAGTCTTTCCCCACCCAATCCTGATTCTGTTAACTGAGAAGGAATGTCACTTAGGCTTACCACCTGAAGGAGACTCTGGAGAGACTGATCCCCTGCTAGTACTGGGAGGAAGTAGGTAGCGTAATGGCCCGTGTAGAGGGATGAATGAATCCTTAAGAAAAGAGATTGTGATGAATGGAAAAATACCGGGTAAAGCAAGAGAAATGCCAATGAAGGAAATCTGACTCTATTTGAAAGATCGTACCAAGACCTGCGTCCTAAAATCCCTGGATGAAGGATCGTCTCGTAAACACAAAAACTCCTCTGATTCCACAGAAGGCGGGGAAGATGGCAGAGGATCTGAGCTGCAATCTGAAGATTGCCTAAAGCGAACGCTAAAGGAAGTTTCAACAACAAGTGGGAGCGGAGAAACAGACACAGGATAGCCACTGAGTTCAAACGAGGAAAGAAGTGGAAAGGCAGTGGGTACGAATGCGTACTTAAATCTGCGAAGCGCGGCTGGACTCTGGAATGAGAGTAGCAACGCGCCAATGTGCAGGTGATGGATACGGAAGTACTGCTCGCCAGTCTGGGGGTGTGGCTACAGCCTCTTCCCCATGTGACCCGATGGCTATACCGTAACTTGCCACAATGGGATTCTCCATGTTGGATGAGTAAAATGGACGCCGTACATCTTGCCCGTTATCCCAAGGTTCGCGTATTCCATGAACCATCACAGCGCGATACAAATAAAATATCATATCATAAGTTGGGTGAGGTTTTATGCGGGGGGGAGTTATTGGAGGGGTCCTAATTTTCTTTTTTTTCCATAGACTGAATGGGGAAAAAAATGTGTGTACAGTTACAGCCCGAACGGCTGGATGGATTTTCACAAAATGTGCGGCAGGAGCAGAGGCTTGGGCCAGAAAGCGTGCTTTTGTGTGTTTGGTGGAAATCAGACTGGTAATTTTGTTGCAAAATACTGAAATGTACATCCCAAAAAATTAGTGATATCTGGGTCCGCTCTGTGGACCTATTTCCCTGTTCGCTCTGCGGACTGAAGTCTCATTGGCCTGCAGTACACCATGCTGTTGGCGAACAGTCTACACGGCCGGTGGTTGACTGGAGGGAATTGTGCTGTGCGTGAAAGGTTTTGGGAAACGCTGCCATGGTGTATCGGAGGATAGTGCTGCAGTGTGTGTGTGGCAAGGACATATGCTACTGTGTGCATGACTGAGCCTTTTGTACGCAGCAGTGTGCGTGCTAAAATTAGTCATATCTGGCTCTGCTCTGTCGTCATATTTCCCTGTTTGTAGCACGGTCAAAACTTTCAACGCACTGCAGTGTGCGGTAATGGGATATGTGAAAAGTGTTCCATGCCGGCGGTATATTGTATCGGAGGACAATGCAGCAGCAAAAGGATCTGAGAAACATAGTGTATGGCATCTGGTGGTGGGAAGAAGGGATGGAAAGGGTGCAGGAGTGTGAAGAGCTTCACGTGATATATATCATTGTACACGAAGACGGTGGTGTGATAGTACGATCGTGCCTGCTCCTCCAATGCGCGGACACCTCAACAAGCAAATATCTTGTGTGGTCATTGTAGGCAGCCTTAGTTATGGCATGAGAGCTACACCGGTGATGTCTTTCTTTCATGAGTGGTGGTAGGCATATTTGCAGAAGGGGAGTACATTGCACGACACATGAGGATGTCAACATAGCGTGTACTATGGTGTGTAGTGTGAGGTAAGTCCATAGCCCCTAGCATGCATGGCTGCAGCCCTAGCACAGAAAATTATGTCCACTAGTTGAAAAGGTATGTCCACTGGTTGAAAGTAGCTGCCACAGTGTTGCTTATTGTGTGTGATTTGGCTGCAGTGCACACAATGTTGGTTGCATGTGTCTGGTGATTGGTACAACAACCAACAGTTGTCGTTGTATGGGTGGAGATGGTGCAGTGACCAACTGTGCATTGTGGCCACTGGTGTATTAATGGAATGGTGTACATATGGAAGAGGTCCCGGTGCAAATGTTTCTTGTATGTGCTTGCGTAGTGTCCATTGTGCAGATTAGTAAGTGTTGCTGTGCAGTATGCAACATTGGTTCTACACACGTAATAGAGTGGTGGGAGCAGGCTGCATGTTGCAAAGATTGTCTTGTTTTGTTGGCATGCTTATAATGCTTTCTGATTGGAAGCGAGTAGAGGTCCCAAACACAGTGGTATGTTTCTGCATCAGTGTAAGTGGAACACGTGTCCTTGCGTCCCTGCTTTATGGTGTGGCGGTTGGGTGGAAGTGCTGGTGCGTATGTTGCCTTTGTGATTTCTGGCACATGCGTACATGGTCACCTGCATGGCTCTGTTATGTTGTGGTGAGTGTGGTGTAGGCCTGGACTGTTGGGTGCATGGGCCATGCACCCAACAGCCTAGGCCTTGATCACAGCCTCCACAATATAATGCTGCAATGCAGTTGTTACTGTGAATGCATTTGCAGTTGGTGAGTAGCACACAATGGTTGCAGAAGGCAGTGTGCACATGGTGGAACAGCAGAAGTGAGTACATTACCATATGATGTACATCATTGCCCCTGTTTCACAATAGGGAGCTACATGTCACCATCTGCGATTGCTATAGGTAGGCCCTCATGAGACCCTTGCTTGAGGAAGTGTTTTACCACATTGCACCAGGAAAGGAAGTCATCAGCATCAGAAAGTTGCAAAATGCACAATCTACACAGCCACTCACATACTGGTATGCACAGGCAATGCAGTGTAATTGTGCGATGTATGTACAGATGTGGCCTGGGTGAAAGTTGTCAGGCGCATTTGCAGATGGGGCCTGCATTACACAGGACATGATAAGTAAAACACAGTTTGCACTAGGGTGTGCTGTGTATGGTGAGGTGCAGCGGTCAGTGATGGTAGAGGAATGGCAGAAGAGGAGAACAATGGAGTACACATGAAACTTGCAATGTACACTGCAGTACAGTGTGTTGCGTGTGCTAAGCCTGTAGCCCCTTCCATGAATGGGTGGCAACCTTGCACTGGCAAAAAAAGTGTTGTGGGGTGCAGTAGGTTTCACAATGTTGCCTTCGATCTGCGGTTTGAGATTATTGCATAAAACGTTGCTTGTATGGTTGTGGGGATTGGTTGCAATGCTTACAATGGGGGTCATTCCGAGGTTGGAGGTAAGGTCCAAACCATGCCGGTAATGCTTTACCGGCATGGTTTTCCGCTCCACGCTATTCCGACCCCTCAGACCGTAAATTACGGCACCGTAAACTACTATGCCGTAATTTACGGTCTTGGGCGCGCGCGCGACCCACCATGCCGTAATTAACGGCATGGCGTAAACCGGAGCTGATTCCAAGTAAGTAGCACACGTAAATTACGGCATCCCCAAGGCCGTAAAGTACCTTACCGGCATGGAGTACATACAGGCATCTCAGAGAAGGAGTAAAGAACTCTGAGCAGTGGTTCCTAGAGCCACAGGTGCACACAATCAGCACAGGTGGACTCAATGCAGTCTGACACAGTATAAAAGGCGCCCACCCACCCACCACACCCCCTCCCACACCAAGATGACACCAATAGTAGCAGCATTACCGGAGCCGGAGGGCCTGCATGCAAGGCAGCTACCACAACAACAGCAACAACAACAACCACCACAGCCACCACCACATAGGATACACAGGAGGAGAAGGAGGGTGCGACAGGCCCGGCATGCCCTACCGGTGCAGCCACCATTACCACGCCGGCAGCCCCCAATCACTCGCATCAGAGCCTCCCCCTTCAACCTCACACCAGAGCTAATCCACATCCTGTACCGGCTTGACCGGGACACCATCACCACCATAGTGGACCTGACACATGACGACATAGTTAGCCACATAGAAATCCACCCCGCAATCCCCCCTCGACTCAAGGTAGTGTCTGTACTCAACTTCCTTGCCACAGGCACGTAGCAGCATACAGTGGGGCACATGCATGGCATACCACAGGCCATATCTTCACAGATACTCAAACAAGTGCTGGATGCCCTCCTGAAACACACAAGGGACTACATATCCCTACCCCGGACACCCCAGGAGATATTGGATACATGATTTGCCTACCATGCACTGGCAGGCATGCAAAATTGCATGGGTGCCCTTGACTGCACCCACATGGAATTGAACTGTCCACATACAATGGAGGTGGCGTATTGCAACTGCAAGCAATACCGCTCCATTGACGCCCAGATGGTATGAAATGCCAGTAAAGACATCACACATTGCGGTGCCCAATACCCCTGAACAAGACATGACCCCCTGGTCCTGCGAAACCCCACGCTACCACGCTAGATGGAGCTACATGCTGGACAACGTGCCTGACTGCTTGGTGAGTCACCTGATTGGGCCATGGCAGCGCATTGGTGCCATGATTGGGGTGGATGAATACCCCAACTTGGTGGGAAAGGTTGGGGGTGCATACCACACCTGTGTGGGAATGTTGACGCCAGTGCACGATGTGCACCCCACAGAACACAGTGCCCCAAGGCAATCGACATGGCACATGACTGCCTAACCTCACAGCGATGCCAGAATGTACAAAACGCAACACTACTCGTCCGACAGGTAACCTGGCCCAATAACACAACACAAGCACCACTCATCGGCGGACCACACACACCGTAAGGGCATCCTGCACCATGCACTGCATATGCACTACCTCGCAGCCTCCTGCATCCCACCACACAAGACAGACGTCCCTGGGAGTGCATAGAAGTGAGCACAACAGGGATACCGCAGCGAGTCCCTGGTTCCGCACACCCATAGTAGTGGTGCAAGTCACCATGGTACAGCTGAGGGTGTCAGGACGACAGGGCATTGGGCAGTGGTTGTGGGGATACATGTACACCATGCACTGTGAGTCATTAGAAGACACATGCACATTGAACAATGTCCACTCTGATATTTTTATGCACAACCGGTGTATTGTATTTGTAGGTTCCAACGTGAACAACAAAACCTCCACCCTCACCCCCCTCCCCCCAACTCCCATACACACCCTCACCCCCCTCCCCCCAACTCCCATACACACCCTCACCCCCCTCCCCCCAACTCCCATACACACCCTCCCCCCCATCCCCCCAACTCCGCAACACTAGTCCCGTGTAGCACATTAAGTCCACATGTGCCAGCATTGCCTATTCATCCATGCTCCCAGGGCCCGGGGGGGCATGTTCCTGCGCTGCTGAGAACGCAGCGAGCGGCGCACTGGGCTTGCCGGGGTGGGGCGACTGGTAGAAGGGGTGTCCTCGTGCTGAGTCACATGGGTGGGATGTGCTGCCACAAGGGCGTCTGCAATGCGTGCAAGTGCCTCACACACACGGTTGGTGCCTTCCGTGAACACCTGACGCATTTGCCTGAGCTCCTCCAGTAACTCCAACCTGCCCTGGCGGTTCTCCTCATTGAAGTCAGTAATGAGGGCAGTGAGCTGTCCTGCACGTAGTACATCCTGGGATGGCGTATCATCCCTGCAGGGGATTGGGGCAACATGCCCTGACAGGGCCTCAAATGGGGTACTGGGCACGGGATCTGCGTCTCCTGGTGCATCGCCACGTGCACCTCGGACTGGTGTGTCACCCTCCCCTGAGTCACTGCATGACACCTGGGGGACATTGGAGGGCTTGGGTGTGTGTACAGTGGGGTAGTACTCTTCCTCAGACGCACCACAAATTGACAAGGGGCTGTCCACAATTTGCAGAGGGGCCGTGGCTGCCACCTCCCCAGAGATGCTGGAATCCTCTGACCTTGGTGTGGCGATGTTAGCAGGCGCAGATGCAGTGAGGGATGGGGGTTGTGCAACCTCAATGGGCCTTGGAGGAGCTGTGGTGGTTCGGTCCTTCCTGGCCGGTACGCTGTGGTCCCTGCCTTTGGCACTCGATGTGGTGGGACGGCTTTTCTCAGGCTCATCGCCCTCATGCTCACTGCCTGTGGGTGTAGAACAAAGGTACAACGTGAGTGGTTGTGTGAGACCGTAATGTAATTAATGGCAGCATTCACATTTCAGTCATTTTGGGTTGGT
The DNA here is from genome assembly GCF_040938575.1 of Ambystoma mexicanum. NCBI lineage: Eukaryota > Metazoa > Chordata > Amphibia > Caudata > Ambystomatidae > Ambystoma > Ambystoma mexicanum. Next base: position 812,651,135 of record NC_090932.1, read on the forward strand.
GGCATTTTGGCTGTTACTACATCACTGGATTCTACGCATATGTTGGATATGTACGCAGGTGTTGGAGTCACTAATCCTGGCCAGGTCATGTGCAGTCTGACTCGCACACTGCCAAGCCTGCTGCACAGTGTGCTTATTGGGATGTGCTACTTACTGCACTGTGGTTGGTGGGCATTCTGTGGTGGCACTTGTCCCTTGGTGGCAGTTGTCTTGCCATTATCAGGATGGGTGGAGGGCAGTATGACAAGGTGCATTGGACGTGGCATGGAGGTGTATTCTGCATGTATTTGCCATTGGCGGTGTTGACTTTGGACACTCACCTCCATCAGCAGACGACGGAGCCCCACACTCCATTTCGCCGACGCCCTCGATTGCTTCTGTGCCAATCAATGCAGCGCATGTTTCCTCCCATGGCTCTAGTTTCGCTGGTGAACTTGGTCCACCTCCAGTTTGCAGTGCCTGGCTGCGATTGGCTGAGAGGATGCTCCGCACCCTCAACCGCAAGTCGTCCCACCTCTTGCGGCAGTCCCTGGGGGTGCGAGGGGTGGTGCCTACCGCGCTCACCCTTTGGGCAAGTTCTGCCCATATGTTTTTTTGCGGGCCACTGCCTCTCTGCGCATGTCGTTGCTGAACACGACATCTGCATGCCCCTCCAGGTGGCCCACCAGGGCCTGCAGCTCCTCGGGGCTGAAGCGCTGCTTGCGGAGGCGGTCCGCCGACTTCTTGGGTGCTTTGGGCATAGCTGGCGGTTGTGTGGGCCTTTTCCGAGGTTCAGGTTCGTCCCAAGGGTGCTACCTGGAGAGGATGGCAATGGATTTTGTTTTTAAAGATGGCCGCCGCGCTCCTTCCCGTTCCTGTGCGATGACGTAATTTCCGTATCCGTTATTTAGTGGTGACCGTAATTTACGGATACCGTAAATTACGGTCACCGCTAATTACGGTCGGCAAAGCTTTGACGGCGATGTTGTTAAGTGTGTCTCGCTTCATGCCGGTAAGGGGTTTAACGAGCCCTTTAGCGGTATGCCGCTAGGGGATTTACCGGCATGGCAGAAAGCTTGTGCCCGCGAGATCGGAATAGCCTGTAAATAGCGGCATGGTACCAGATCTGACTCGTTCTTTCCGCCATGCCGTAGTGGATGCTTAGAAGTGGCTAGGGGTGACCTGCATGTACCTGGCCACTTCTTCACCTGCATACTTTTTTTATGTTGAGCTGGATGTGGCCAGGTGCTACACTGTTGGATGTATGGCAAAAAGCCTGTAGGCCGTAGGCCAGTCCCCGAAGAGGTTAGGCCTGCCCAATAGCACGCCACCGTATCTCAGACATGCACTTTTAAGTATGCAGGTCTCCGATGGTGGTGACGTTGAAAAACATGGGTATGCAGGACCTTGTAAACGTGGTTGAACATCACAAGTGAGCTGATATGCGTCTGGTACCATATGGTACCCATTATGCCACCACCATGGATATTAGGGAGCCACATGGCGCTACTTGTGGTTCACTTCAGTTGCCCTTTGCACCACCCATCAGATGTTACATTTCTAGATTGTGGTATGTGGGAAATGTTTTCTTGCATGTTCCCATTATGTTGTGCTGGGTGTAGGTAAGGCCTGCAGTATGGAGCACATGGCCAAGGGCCGTAGGCTGTTGGTTATGTACCCAAGAGCTTATCCCTTGATGACAGCCAGCATACCATACTGCAACCACGTAGATTTGCCTCTGTTTCTGTCTGAGGATGGTGACCTTTGAGTAATGGGTGCAGAGAGCATGTTACACTTGGTGGATCAACCACACAAGCTCGGTGGCGTTCACAAGCACATGTCGTAGGTAATTGTATGTGTTGCACATTAGGCTGTAATTTGCTCACAGCTAGAGGTCGGGAGGTATTTTATAAACAGAAGCATGTGTGCCTTTATGTGTAGTGCTGGAATGTTCAGCACCAACTATGACAGCATTACGGAGCAAGATTTGCAGTGGGTCCAAGGAAATTGAATTGTTTTGCCCTTCATTGGCAATGCTGTTTTGTTTGCCACTCTGCACGCAGCATGCATACAATTCTGTAGAACTATAAGAGAAGTGTTCACGTTCAGTACGTACAAGTGTGAGGAGGAGAAGGGAACAGAAACGCATCGAAAGACATAAAAAAACAAAATAATGTGTGTAAGCAAACATTTACATAACAAAAACTGGACAAAAAAAGCCCCCAAAAAACATTTTCTTTTCTGGGACAGTACTACAGCCCCAACTCCTTATCCAGTTTTACATGTATCCTCCCACCCCACCCCCTCCCTACCTACCACAAAAAGTCTGCGGTTTACGCTGTACTTTACACTTCCACGCGCCACATCCAGCCATTTTCTGGATGGGAGCCATGGAAAGGAAACTGTGGAGCAAAATACATTGTTTATAAGGTTGGTCACTCAGGTGTGTACTCAAACAGTGTACCATAAGGTTTCTTTGCACAAAGAAGTGCAGACAGCTATGGTGGAAGTGAGCAATGTAAGGAGCAGGCAGCCTAGGTGTATGCATCAACTGTATGTATTTCTTTGGAGTTAGTAACATGCAAGGTGTGCTGCGGGTGCCCAATATTTTGTGAAAAGTGTGCAGTAACTGGGGTAGGGCGGAAAACAAAAAACAACTTTGCAGTGTATACGGTAAGTGGCAGGCATCCTACTGGTGTGCATGCATTGTGTGTATGATATCATATGATGTGCGATTGTATGCTACAGCACTTGTAATGCGCAAACACACATGTCTAGCAAAGCACAACGAGGCACCGGAAGGCAACCAGAGGGGAGAAAGAGACAATGAACGTACTAGGCCAGGTGTGACTTAGATTGCCCAAGTGCATGGGTGGTGGATGCACTGTTAGGCATACAGGAAACAGTCCTCAATTGCAGGGTTTGCTAGAAAGCCAATGTAGGGGTTTGCCTGGCAGGGGGAGGTGACATGGGCCCAACATCACAGAGTCATCAGGTAAGTAGTGCAGATTAAGTGTACGACATGCAGTTAGGCCGGGAGATGGGCAGAAACAGTAGACGCAAAGAGAAAGACTTTGAGGTGCTTCCGGAACCTGCAATGGTTCCATTTCAGTTGCCAAAGAGGCAGGGAGCATGTTGTGGAGGGGGGCCCCAGGTGAAAAAGCACATCTACCAACCGCTGCTTTTTTTGCAGAAGTGCGTGACACTGTGGGAGTGGGAGATGGATGAGGGAAGAGCTTGCGCACGCAGATATATAGTTAGATTTGAAGGTATTGTGGTCCCAGGGCCAGAAGGCCTTCTGCATAATGCAGAGTCTTCTCACTTCATTCCTAGCAGCCACTGGGAGCTATTGGCGACATTTCAGTGCAGGAGACATACCATCTCAAGTCACACACTCCTCTTCTGCATGCGTTGAAGAGGTGGAGAGTAGAAGGGGGCAGATTTAAATAGAGCCTGCTGTAATAGTGCAGCCTACGTAGAAGTACAGCTGTGCAGACAATGCTCTTTGGGAAAGTTGCTTTCCCTGGGTATGATACATTGAATGCTGCTATTAATGCAATTTTTGTACAATTTATGTAGGAGGTGGGTTAGTGGGGAAAACATTTCATAGCATTGTCGGAAGTAAAGCAGGGAGTTTCTGTGGTGATATTACACTGTATGATATGGGTCAATGAGAACGTTTCAAGCACATATCACTCACATGCCACTTCATGGTAGTGGATGAGAGAAAAACCAGTATGCTTTTAAAGACCGTAGTGGCAGATACCGTGCACAGAGGCACTTATAGCACAATAATACGCATACTCCAGAAACATTTCTCATACCTTAAATTTGTGGTAGTGGGTGCGCAAGTGGATGAATGTGGACGCACACATTTTGCAATCTATTACCGAAATTTGTAGTGGAAGTGCTTGCAAGTGACAATAAAGTAGCAGGCTGTTTTTCTAACGGTACCTATGAAGTATTGTGAAGCACAGACAGTGTTAGATGGTAACCTCTTGGATGGCATTGGTGGAATCGTGTGTGCCCATTTACCCATACCCAATGAGGTGGTGCTGGACAAAAGGTAGTGGAAGGGGAAGAAGGACTGCTACTGCTTTCTTGGGGTTTGGCCCTCGCCATACTTTGGGGCCCGCACATGCCACAATCTGTGCTTTTTACCCGGTTGTCCAATGAACATGGGACTTTGGGGATTATCCAATCAGGTGATTTGGGTGTGGTTCAGAGGAAGGGGCGTTGAAACTACTGAACATTATTCCCTGCATAGTGAGGCTGCCTGACATGGCGAAACCCATTGTGTTGCTATAAGTGATGCCTTTCTACTAGATCTGCATAAGTATGCCCTGGAAAGAAACTTTGATGGCAATTCCGGGTTGGAAGGAGTGGTAGCATTGTGGAACAGTGCCTATGAGTGAAGTTTCGCCAATATGGATGCACTTTGCAAAGACCTGGCCAATTTCGGAAAAGAGGCGAAGTTATCGTCATCCACTACGGCGGCTTGTATATGGGTTACATGTCTTGTTTAGGCTTGTTCCGTCGACTAAAGAGGTGGCTAAAGCTAGCAAAGAGGCTTTTTCCCACTGCCAAGGTGCTATTCTCATCGATAACACCACAAAGAGTGTGGCCCACTGGTCATGGATGTTGTTCCGAGCCAGACGCAGGAAGGTGTCTCATCAACAAAAGTATGTATACTTTTTTGTCTGCTGCTGGGATGTTCTTTTGCAACAATGACCTCATTAGTTGTGGAAATTCTGAATATTTCCAACCAGATGGCATTTCCTTGTCACCCATTGGTAATGCTGTTTTGTTTGCCCGTCTACAAGATGCAGTGAAGAGTTTACTGTAACAAACAGGAATAAAAAAAAAATGAAAAGGTGTTCCATTAGAAGAATTTAAAATACAAAAAATAACAAAGCTCTTTTAAGAGCCGCCCGTTATAATGAACTTACCCTACGCTGGTTGCACGTCATGCCACCATGCTCGCACACAGCAGGAAAGCCACAGCTAGGGATTTTCAGGATGGCAGTGATGGAAATGGGACTATGGAGCCACAGGGATTGCGCAATAACATTTCTGGACGGGCTGTGTACGCAGAGGACTGATGTACAGAACTAATACTGTTACATGGAGAGTTGTTCAATGTCATTGGTGGAAGCGTGTGGAACTTTTCAACAGTATAAAATGATGGTGTGCTGCAAAGAACAAACTGGAAATGGAAGAAGGAATGTTTGTGCTTCATTTGGACAAGGCCGTCACCATCCTTCGGTACACGCATGTGCATATACTCCCTTTTTCTGGAAGTTACCAATGACATTGCAGCAGTGGGGGCTATCGCTGCTGCGGGTGTGGGTGCCACTAAGGCCTGTTCATAATTTTTGCCAGTAGTGTACGTATGTAGGCACAGTGGCATGGCTGGTACTAGTTGCAGACGCACTTTAGGTGAGCAGATGTGGTGCAGCATTACTTGCAGGGAAAACCTATGTGCCGTAGTCCGCTGCTCAGGAAAGGCACAAACACATTACACAGCACTTCTACGCATGTGCGTATACTCCCTTTTTCTGCAAGCTGCCTATGCCATTGGGACAATGGGGACTGTTTCTGCTGCGAGTGTGGGTGACAGGAAGGGACATTCATAATTCTCTCCACCACTGTGCGTATTCAGTCAGACTGAAATGTTTGCTGGTAGTTGCTGGTAGTTGCAGACGCACTGTAGGACACTACTTTTATCCATTCCACCATTGCAAAAAGTGAAATACACCCAATTTCTTCTGGAAATGGTTTCAAGAGACACTCTTTTACCCCAGCCTACCCAGGCCTGTCACATGCATTTGTGACATACTGCTCAAGAATATTCAGAGGCCCCCCGCAGTGTTTGTGTACTGTGTGCGGTCTGCCTGATTGTGTAGGAAACGGAGTGATGTCTTATGAAGGTCGGTAATGCACTTTGCACATAACCCCACCAGTGTATGTGTACCTTATGAGGTCTGAGTGACTGTGTAGGAAAGTCAGTGATGTATTCTTTGAGTCTCTATGCACATTTCAGAAACCCCCAATACTGTATCTCTTCCTTGTTATATCACATTGCCTGTGTATGAAACTGAGAGATATATTATGTTTTATTTACTTTTTTATTCACTTATTTGGATATGTAAAGCACACTAGCAGCCCAAGGGTATTGAGGCACTCTTGCATGACATTGGGCCTCATCACGAGGTTTCTGGTCCGGTAAAAACGGTACCAGTATGCTTGCCGGTAGGTACCATTGTTACCGGACGTGCAAAATCCGAGTTGTGCCGCAGATGCCTTTCATTCCGCCAGGTCTGCCCAGGCGCAATGAAAGGTACCCGCGAGCACAGCATGCCTGTAGCACCGGCACCGAATGGTGCCGGTGCTACAGGCATCCCCATTGCCTATGGGGCTGAAATGGGAATGGGGATCTACAAGCACCGGCACCCACGAAAGGGCAATTACTGGGTCCGGCGGGGTCAGAATACCCCAGTAATTGCCCATTAGCGGGTAACAGACTTTCATGCCGGTATGGACGTAGCCTTGCCGCTCTTACCGGCAAGGCTAACTCCAACCTCGTAATGAGGCCCATTGTTTTAGTAACATGAACTTGTCTTAGTTACATAGGGATACTTGGATCTTGGTTACACTGATATAATCTTATAAAGACCTTATACATAATCCAATGCTTTATCATATCCAAACACACAAGAGTACACGCAATGTACAAAAGAAAAGCAAATTTAAGGCATACCCTGTTCTAACAAAGAAACTCCTGCTCCAGGCCACCAAGGAAAGAAGTATCTCCTTCTTTGTCTCCATCAAAGAAACATTGGATTATGAAACCCATTCCATTCAAGCAATACAAAAAGCATTGCCAAATTTTTTGTTTGGTGAAACTATTAAACAAACTGGCAAATTATAAATAGGTTAAATCAACATAAGAGTACTTTCCACCTCCTGAAGATCCACACTTTGTGGTGAAACACGTATAGAGGAATTTTTCTTGAATAACTAAGGATTCTTTTCTGGAATGATATTGCTGTAGATGTGTCATAATGTTTAATTCCAGATTGTCCCAAATTACCATAGTTCTGTTTGTTTGGCAGTACTTGGTGTGGGAGTCACATGTAGCTCCTGCTAACTGTTGAGTGTTAAGCTAGGCAGGCCATTCTCTGCTACAAGTAGCATCTACATTGCTCTTAGCTGCCCTGATTTGGAACCCTGTATTGTATGTTTGCTCATATGTTGGCCCTATTTTTCGGATGCTTACTTATTTTAATGTAAAATTACGGTTTGTGAAACCAAGTAGACTTATTTTTTGTTAAAAAGTGTAGCCTTTGTTAGGCCTCTACAAAACAAAATCTGTTTGATGTCAAGGTACTCTTTTCTATTTAAAAAGTTACTGCATTTACCTACTGAGTACACTATTATTACTTTCTTTACTTGCTCATCTTTACTCACTGACATGTCGGTTGTTTTACCAAGACGTATTATAATGGTTCATTCGTACAGAAGTAATACATGTGTCGTAATCTCATACATTGTTCACTAGGTTTCATCCAGTTCTAAAAATCCAAAGTGAATGGTGTATCACATTGTTGTTATTGATATGTTTCAAAGGGAAATTGTGTTGCACGTCACTCATTTGGTACTTCTTTTTATCATGATTGGTGAGAGGATATGGGATGGAGCACACCATGCACTCCGCTCCTTGAAGGTCATATGCCAACTGAGGTCATTTCCTGTGATGTCATAAGGTCAAGTTAATGTGAAATAATGTCATGTGATGTTATGTCCTGTCATTTCATTGCGTGAAGTTGCTGTGGCATCATATCCTGTTATGTAATCGGTATGGTAGGTATGATTTTTGAAACATTAACATGCCTACACATTTTTTCGGCACAAAATATTGCCATCTATGCTTTTGGACGACTGTCCGCTGGACGCGTTTTGGGCTCACTGCATTGTGCGCATGTGCGTGGGTATGCACACTGTTGCCAATTTTCTATGGAGTAGTAGTGCGCAACACGTGTGCTCACCATTTTGGGAAGATGCTAGTTACTTATAGGGTGCACCAGATCGGATGCTTATTTGCATACATATCTGTAGGACATGGGTGCACGCCCCGACCACATTACTGTTCCTTCGCATATGCTGCAGAGTCATTATGTTACCAGGACACAGAGGCACATATACATCTGCCTGTACTTGCAGTACGCACAAATGTCCGTTCCCATACCCATTGCTAGGTGGTGGACAACATGTGGCCATGCAGAGCCTGCTGCTGTCCTACGGATGCGTACATTGTGATTGTGGGTATTCCATAGGACACTTCTCTTTTGCTTAATTGCAAGCATTGCAAGGAGGACTGTGTGCCGCTAAGTCTGAACGCCATTTCAGGAAAAAAAGAATGCCACACAAACACTTAGCAACAGTAATGTTCACTTTTGCACATTCCTACAAACCATTAGGGAAGGGAAGGGGTAGCACATTTCCAGACTTATTGTGGCGAAATGCAGATTTGCAGAACTTGGTTGTTAGGGAAGGGAGAGATTGCTATGTCACTGTTATTTCTCCCATGACATAATTTTTGAGGGGATGGCGGCCTGCGACATGGGGAAGGAGTATAAGTGCAGGTGTGCCACAGCCATTTTAATATGTCACAACATTTGTTTGTACACAACTTGTAAGGGGCACAATTGTTCCCCATTGTCTTCACTTTGCCTTTCAGTCTCTCCCTTTTGCTATTTGCACAGTTTCTTACCTTTCCTATGCGCAAATGGTGTTGAGCAAGGATTGCGGCTTCTATTGACTTGCTTTCCTTTCCAATATGTTTTCTTACGGAAAACAGAATGCGTTTGCTGTACATGCAGGAATATAGAGTACATAATGTACGCTTCACACTACAGTGCGTACCAATGGGGTTACTGTAGAAAGTCATTCTGTTATGAGGGACATTTCTTTCCTGCAACTCGAAGGTACTTGGCATTGCCGAGTTACAAAAAGACACGTTACACATATATACTATTGCATACTGCAACATCTGTGTAATCATTACAGACTGTTCTGCTTCCTTACTACATTGTACCAATGTTTTTCTCTAAGCTCTTGCCAGTCGTTACTCTACCCGTTACTTCGTTGTTCCCATTTACAGTAGCAGTGTGGTACGATTGCTGAAGGCAGATGTTAATTCTGTTGTTGATGCATTCCCTTACGGTGTCCTCCCAATGACTTTCTCCTGTTTGCTTTGTACATACACAATTTCTACACATCCTCTTGCCATTCTTTGCCATGCTGCTGTTTTCATATATTTTTGGGAAAATGCAATATTATGTAAGGAAAAAACTATATCCCAGGCAGCAATAATGTGTCGCTTTTGTCATGAAGAGACTGAAACTTTAAGATATTTTGCTGAGAGCTAGATTCACGATGCTGAAGAAAACATGCTTTCCAAACCTGGTATGCAGTCAAGGACATTTCTGCTGGGAAATCTAACTTTGTTATATCTTGTTATGAGCTATGGGACTGTTTTCCGTGGTGCTTGTTTTTAGAGGAGGGATGCACTTTGCTCCTTGAGGGTACTGTCGGTTGACCCAGCTGGCAACCAACTTCTGCTCATCAATGCGCAAGTGCGTTGCCAGAAGGTTAGAGAAATCGCCACCCCTTTTTGAAGGGTGCATATATGCGGAACCCCTGAGCGGTCAGGTGAGACTTCAGCCGGAGGGGGGACGCTTCTGTCCGGCATACCTGTGGGCTGTTGTGCACTCGGCCTAGCTGTTATCAGGGTCTTCCAGCCGCTTCTGGCGAGATGAGGAATCCAGTTATGCTCACGGTGATGTATTTTCTTTTGAATTCTCTGTTTCTTCTGTGATTTATTTCTATGTTATTACGGTTTGTTTCTAAGCTTTGAATAAATAGCCGTATAAGTGCTCATTATTTTCTAAGAATGTGTGGTTGCAAGTTATTGCGTCTTCCTGCGTTCAAAGTATTGGCTCCGTAATTGTACTGGTGATTTATGACTGTCCGTGCACTTTGGGAGAGCAATACAACATCACAAATCTCATTCATGATGTCACTGATGACATGACATGTGCATTTAGTTTTCATGGGTAGCCTCCACAAGGGATGTTTGTTGTTATGGTGGCAAAAAACGATCAAACATCATTGGAAGAACTACCAAGAGAGAAGTAGTTAATTGAGCAATGCATAGCTATACACACCATTGTATTAGACACTTCTTTTCAGTACATGAACCAACCATAATGTCCATGTCTGTAACTACTTACCTTGCTTTAAAAGTGCCCAGATAACTCAGGGTCAGGCGCGCTACAGAAATTCAATAAACAAACAAACAAACTCATGTGGAAACGAAGCCATTCTTTACACCATGCCCCACTGAAGTGTAATATTGAAAATGTTCCCATGTCACATAGAGACATCACAAATGCTTGCGTTGTACAGTTTTGGGTACTGTGAAACATGTAAGAAGTAGCTACCATTCTCTTAATAACTACATAATTGCACTACTGTACAGAAAACATAAAGACACCACAATGCATACCAATGTGAGCATATACAGGGAAATGAAAGTAAGCAAAAAAGGAGCACTTTTACCACAAACTATCCATAACATAACTGCTCATCTTCATGCACAGAAATGCTTGCTGTGTTTTACGCTTTCTTCTTCTGCTATATATGTATGTATATATATATATACATATATATATATCAGTGAAAAAACTTTGTTAAAGGGACGTTATGGTTAAGTTGCGCTACTAAAAACCTATGAAATTCAGTGAAAAAAACTTTGTTAAAGGGACGTTATGGATAAGTTGCGCTACTAAAAACCTATGAAATTCAGTGAAAAAACTTTGATAAAGGGACGGTATGGTTCCAAGTAAAACCGAAAAACCCTTGAAATTCGCCAGTTATGGTAAGCTAAGCAACCATAACTCGCGCCACCACCGTGCACTGCTAAGACTAACACCCAGGACATCAAAGATGACATCACAGTACCACTACCTAAAAACTGGGTGGGGGGGGTGGTGGGGTATGTTTGATTGTTACATCATAATATAGGAACATTTAACAAATTCAAAAAGCAGCACACAAACACATTATATATAGTAATACATAAGAAATGTAACCCATATATGTTACACACTAACCATTCATTTAAATACAATATGTTCTGAAATGGAATATACCACAAGACCCACTGAATACATAGGACGTATCTTACCAGAAATAGTAAGTGTACTTCATTTTACTCATATATTTATAAACGTTCTGTATTAGATTAAAAAATATATTATCTTTTTTTTTTCTCACAGAAATGTCTAGTACTCAGAATGGCTAGAGGACAATTTCCCACATGAAGAAATGTCACAAGATAGTGAAACTAATGGTAAACACTTTATAATATAAACCATTTATTTATTATTTTTTTATATACATTTAACATATATATTATTTTTTTGTACAGAGCATACCAAAATAGAAAAAACTTCAGAAAACCCTGTTATGGATAACAGTCTTCACAATATAGAAGAACAAATGGATGTATTGTTGGCTAATTTTAATAATTTAAAAACTTTTGTAGAAAATCATTTCAAACCAAAAACCTCTTACCATTGCCCCACATGTACTTGTCCCTCCTCACCATATCCCAGTCAATTATCCCCAAACCCTCTCCATAATCCAAAACGTTTTGATGAGATTTCCATCCCTTCTTCACCTAATACCAATCATGTTGAAACCCCAAATTCTCCTGTTTTTGTTTCTGTTTCTGCCTCACCTTCTCTGTCATAAATTATTAATATATGTTAAATAAAGTTTAATTTTTATATTGTATTGTGAATAGTTTCCTTTTTTTTTTTAAAACAATAAAAGTGTCCGCGGACAGTGCGAGTGTTCTGAAATGTTCGTACATAAACGAAAATGGAGGTGTCCTGAAGAACACCACACCTGTTCGTACTGTTCACTAGCAAGTTGAAACTGTTCTAAGAACACACGTGGTGTCCTGAAGTGTTCGTAAAGAAACAAAAATTAAAGTGTTCTAAAGAACACTATATCTGTCCGTAATGTTCGCTATCAACTTAAAACTGTCCTAAGAACACAATTGGTGTCCTGAAATGTTCGTAAATAAACGAAAATGATGTGTCCTGAACAACAGTACAACTGTTCGTAGTGTTCACTAGCAACATGAAACTGTACTAAGAACAAACGAGGTGTCCTGAATTGTTCGTAAGCAAACAAAAATTAAAGTGTCCTAAAGAACACTATACCTGTCCGGTACTGTTCGCTAGCAAGTTCAAACTGTTCTACGAACGCTATTGGTGTCCTGAAATGTTCGTACGTAAACGAAAATGGAGGTGTCCTGAAGAACACTATACCTGTTCGTAGTGTTTGCTACCCAATTGAAACTGTTCTAAGAACACAATTGGTGTCCTGAAATGTTCGTACATAAACTAAATTACCCGTGTCCTGAAGAACACTATATCTGTCCTTACTGTTCGCTACCAAGTTTAAACTGTTCTAAGAACACATGCGGTGTCCTGAAATGTTTGTTTCACGTGTGACGCACTTTTAATTACTTCAGAACCTGAACAGTGTCCATAGGACATCAATGCGCATGCGCTAACCAATCTCTGTGCACTTGGTGTCCTGCGGACAGGCGCTTCCTTCGCGGACTAGTTCACGAATGGATCATATGACCGCGCCCACGCTCATCGTGTGTCCTGAAATGCGGACACTGTTCGTGTCCCCAAACAATTTAAAAGTACATTTTCAGTTAATCCATAATATTTTTCAATAAAATCTCACCATGGCACAAGTCCCACATAGCAATCTTGAGTTTCTATATACCTTTTGAAACTTTCCGATCCTTTTTTTGTGTTCGATCTGTCCGCGGACAGTGCGCATGTCCGCGAACCGTGCACAAGCACCCCTATAAAAGACCACGCCCAAGAGCTTATTCCCATTGTGTTTCTGGCTATTCTTCAGAACACAGTGATTTTTGCTGCCACCTGCAGACTACACCATCATCGAGATGGCATCCTTGGCTGCTGAACTGCCACTCGGTGCTGGACCTGCTTCAGCACCACCCCCACCCCCTCCACATCCACCACCACCAACTCCCCAAGGGCCTGAAGAGGGGAACAGGAGTGAGGATGCGGAGGAGGAAGAAGAGGATGATGAGAATGAGGTAGAGGAAAACTGTACTACCTGCACTAGGCGTGAGTGTTGGGTGTGGCGGTTATTTACCATTCATGGTAATGTTCCTAAGGCTCGTGCAAACCGTGTTACCTGCAATGAGTGCAAAATGATACTCAGTCGCGGGAAGCACGGTAAGTACAGCTTTGGGACCACTACTATGAAGCGACACCTGAGGTCATTTCACTCTGGGGCTATTCGCAGGGTTGTACCTTGCGAAGAAGGTAGCAGGTTGATTTCCTCTACTTCATCCTCTGTTTCTGATCCTGTCACCACAAGGACCACCTCTGTGGGACAGCGTCTTCCTCAAGCTACCTCACAGGCCATACAGAATGCTGATGACCCTTACCTTTCGAGGGTCACAGTTGTATGTATGTACTGTGACACAGTACTCTGCAGGGGGGAGCGACTTCGGAGTGCTTTTGAGACTATCGTCTCAGAGCACGAGAAGACCTGCTCACTACCCAAATAAAACCCACTCTACATCTTCCTCTCTCAGCTCGCCCTTTCTTATCCCTGTGGTTGGGGTCCCCCCCTTTACCCTCCTTTACCCTCCTCTCCTAGTGTGTCGTGTCTGAAAAACCAAAAAAAATACAAAATTACAAAAATCAAAAAAAAATAAGGCTCTTTTCAGAGCCGCCTTTCCCAGTTAAAAAATAGAAGTGAAAATAAATGAAGAAGGGCTCTTTGTATTTTTAGAAGTCCGCTGACAGTTCGCGAACATTAAAAAAATTGGGTTGCTACTCCATCACAAACATTGTAATTTTCTCTGGAAAGAAGTGGTGGCTCTGAAAAGAGCCTTTGGGTGGTGTTTGTAAGTCAAAAATTGTAAATGCTTAACATCTACTTCAAAACCGTTGTTGTAATTCCAAAAAAGGTCGCAATGCATTTTGTACATTTCTCAGAAAAATCTGATTGCCAGCATAAGTAAGATGTACTCCATGCCAAAATCTCTTAGAAAGGCACAAACAGCCTTATTAACATTGCGCCTTGCTTTTTCCATTTGTGGACCAAATGAAGAAGAACGAAGCCACATTTGTCTCTGCGCAATCCGTGAAAATATCACTTTAGAATTAGGAAACATGTCGATAACCTTCATAAGTCCTTCTTTCATAGCAAATTGCCAAAAAATTCCAGTCACATGTCCTAAACTGTTCCCTCCACAATGAATTACAATTATGTCTGGATGTTGCTCTGTCTCCAAAGTAGAACAGAGAGGTAGCAAGTCCAACCACTTCATTCCACGTACTCCATGCCAGTGTACTTCCACATGTGGGAATCCAAGATCTACAGCTACTCCACAGCTTTCTGCATGCACCTTCAACCAATGTATCCACGAATCTCCTAAAATCCAAACAATCTGTTTTCTGAAACACACAGCCATAGCTATCTTTTGTTCTCTCAGCAAAAAGAGTATCTGAGAAAATCTCTCCTGGCACAACACACCCACCAAACTTTCCTGACCAATCCCTTTCAGTGCTTATTCTCATTTGCATGACTTCTGAACCCAAAAATCCCCGGATGTAACTCCCGATGTCCGCGAACTACCACCATGTCCGCGGACATATCGTAACATGAAAAGCCCTTCTACCATTTCCACTACACTCTCTCTGCCATTCCCTCATTGGATGTACCTCAAAAATCACATGACCATGCACCAATCACATTCAAGACCTCTACATCTAACTGCATCATCATAGATCAGCACTGCAAATGTACTCTGAATCTCTCTGAGTACAAGTGTCATATCATTGGTAAGCACCATCTACCAGAAATACTGTACAAGTCTTCAAGATTTCTACTTGCAGCTCCATGCATATCCATATGCATGAACACAAACTTCAGGTATGCATATTTTCTGCATAGTAGATGAACACATTTTCAAACAGACTTTTACCTTGTAAAATCTGTAAAATGAATTTACTGTACTTTTTTCAACTTCCTAAAATCTACTATCACTTATAAACCTTTATATTATTTACTTTCTTTATACACACACACTCAAATCATGTTAAACTAACATTTTTTAAATGAAATATATAGACTACATATATTCAAACAAAATTGCATGCAAACACAATCTATGTTTAAACCTTTATAAAAATACTTATACAATTTCATATTTTTTGTTTTTATTTATTTATTTACTTAATTACTTTAAATTAGACATGACATTGAGGCGCTATTACCTAGAACAGTTTACTTACAGAAATAGTGGTATTCACTAATATATTATAAATTTCACAAGACATAGTAAAGATATTTTTTTTTGCTACAGTTAGTCATTCACTACAATTTGTTCATTAAGAACATATCATATATACTGAACTGATGCAATGTATCTTATGTAAATAAATTAGTTTAATGGTTTTACAGAAGGCACTGAGGATTTCAATTAAAAAAATCAATATCTAAATTAAAAACAGTGCTATATACAAACAAAGTTACTAATTTGAAGCTTTTACAATTGCAGTGAAGACCAGTTTCCTGAAAAGAAGCAGCCGAATTCGAAGAAGAAAGAAAAACTAAGAAGTTACCGGTTAATTTAAAAAAAAAAGTAAGTAAAATATCACCATAATATTTGTATTATTAATCAAATATACTATAACATTAATACAAGCTATTTTGGTTTCTAAAAATAGAGATTTTGTACCATTTTGTCCAAAAAGTTCCATGTCTTAAACAGCGATTTACAGCCAGAATGGCCCACAAATTTCTATTTTTGGACACACAAATTACCCAACTGAACCACTACAATTTTCATATTATAGAACAAACAACTGTTTTAATTGTATACATTAGATTTACTATTTGTACTTTTCCACACCACTAGCTTACTTTTTTTTTGTCATCTGAACCCCAGTTTAGTAACACATAAATTCAAGAATACCTATCCCTACTAGTTTTAGTTCCCAATGCACAATCACACACCATTACATACATCTTTATCATCTTACTCAAACACTCATGCACAGAGCACATACATTCCAGAACACCCCAACCCATATCTTCTTTATTTTTTTCAACAGACCCTAAAGAATGCCTACCAAAAGTCAAGTCCGTAGAAAGCAACGCAAAAGTAGAGCAAATGAAAATAAAGGTGTCCAACATAAGCATCCATCTCTAGCAGAATTTGTAAAAAAAGTTGAAACAAAACAGCTAATACAATCATTTAGTGAAACACAAGAAGTTTCAAGTACAACAACTTCGCTTCCTCTATCAAAATGTAAAACAAACCAAAAAACAATTAACAGAAAATCAGCTATCAGTACAGATAAAACTACTTCTTCAAATTTTAATATAGTGCAAAGTAAGCATACCAAGAAAAGTATTTTAGCCAAAATATACCATCACAAAGTCCTTCAAAATCTTATAAAAACAGGAGAGAAATCAGTTTCAAAGCTTAAAACCTATCGTAGGAAATTAATCTTAGATGCATTGATGGACAGTGCAATTCTTCTCAAAAGAAATGTATTTATTTTACTGTTAAACAAAATGAAACCACTAACAAAACTAATAACTAAATTACAAAAAAGACTTCTCAATAAGCGAAATGTCAACAGAAAGAACTTCTTAAGTATCTGCGGAGGTGAATGGAATCACACTACGAGCACAGAACCATATTTTAATGAAGAAGCGTACAAACAAAAGCAAACAAATACAATTGCCATAAATAGCAGTGGTCGAGGTTATGAAAAAGTGAATAATACCATAATGGAACAAGAAGTACTCCTTACAAAAATATGCCCTGAAAACTTAGAATTACCCCTCCATTCAACTGAATCAGAACGTCTAGTGTACAAATGGCCATGCACGTCAATGTGTAACATTCCCAAACAATGTTTCAAATCTTTACGCCATTTCCTCAATAAATATGTAAAAAGCAAAGACAAAATCAAAATTAAATTACTGCAAAATATAGATACCTGTCCAGTGCCCAAGTACACAGGACTACAAGGACATTCATTGGCCTGCATTACAGGACCTACTTGTAAAACCACTTTCCATGATATCAAAAGAATATCAACACATCATTCAACTATAAGAAATCTAGTCTATAAATTGTACTATGCTAAAAGTCCTGCTTTAGCACTAGCAAAGTTAAATAACATCCTTCTACATGGTACAGCAAAAGACCTACTTGAAGAAATTCACTATATCCAGAAAAAATATTTTGGAAGTGAAAGCCATTTACAGAATGAAATAGCTTTAAACCAATTAAGCAACAATTCTACACATGGCAACCTTTTGCTAAACACATACAAAAAAGAAATACTAAAATTTAAAAGTACATCAGCTGAAGTACCAAACCATGTATGTGTATGTTGCCGTAGAATTTTTTATAAAAGTAACACAAAAACTGTGGACCTATCATACAAAATAGAAGAAAATGAAGATTCTAAATGGTTTGAATTAGCTCTCTACCTTGTAGCAGAAAACAAATATGAAATAACTGAGCCCTTAATACTTTGCAGTTATTGCACTACAAAACTTGACAACAACCAAACTCCTTCACGTTCTATCACAAATAATTTGGAATTATACCCAGTACCAAAACCTCTACAACAACTTAATTTATATGAGAGCATCATAATTCAAACAGTACACCCATTTCAAGCAATAATACGCCTTCAACCAAAAACAGCAAAATTACCTCCCTCTGAATTGGTAAAAGGCATTCGTGGAAAAGTGATTTTATTTACCATTAAATCTAAAAGAAAATGTGGATACTCTAGGAGTGCAATGTCCAATGCAGCAATCTTTAATTATATTAGTAAATGGAGTACCTACAAAAGACAAAAAAATATGGCAACAGCTGGTAGATTTATATAAAGTTAGACAAGCCTTCCAATATCTTAAAGAGAATAATGAATATTACAAAGAAATTAATATTGAAGAAAACTTGAAAGATACAACTGAAATAATTCAAGAAACACAGGAAGCTGGTCAATTTGAGCTACTAGATCCTGCTACAATATCAAATACTTTAGACCATTATACAATTCATCCTTTGCACTGTAATGACACCGTACAAGATGTACTGGAAACTTACCAAATGCGTCAAACAAAAGGATCGCCAATCAGTATAAAAAAGTATAGAAGCACGTGCTTTTCCTCTGCTCTTTTCCTACTGGCAAAGGAGGAAGGTATGATGATAGACCTATTCAAATATCAGCTTCAGAATACCGCTCATTACGGATGTATTCTGAAGATCCCAGATTTAGACAAAATGTGGAATACATATTCCACCTACTCTTTGAAAGTGAACTAGCAACTTTATGTTACGGAGTTGCACACATATTAAAATCAGGATCACACTTTCAAAATATGACAGCTACACAATTATTAGAGAAAGTGCAACAAAAGGATGAGGTTTTACAATCAAATATTACAAATCTATGAGCAAATATGCGTGGTACTAAAGAGTACTGGTTTCGACGTCATGGAGATGTACGTTGTATGATCAGAAACCTTGGCCCACCCACTTGGTTTGTTACATTAAGTTGTGCAGAATATGCATGGGAAGATTTACATGATTTCCTACGCATATCAAATAAAAACAAAACAAACATAGATATTCTAACACCTGGAGAACTTTGTTCTTTGGATCCTGTTAATGTTTCAAGATATTTTCACCATCGCTTCATTGCTATGCTACATTTTATTTGTAATAAAACTGTTCCTCCCCTTTTGGAGAAAGGAATACCAAGCCAGAGGAGCACCACATATCCACATGCTTTTATGGATTAAAGATGCTCCTAAATTTGGTCAAGACAGTGATGCCACTGTTTTACAGTTTATTGAAAAATATGTCACTTGTGAAATTCCATCAGAAGCCACAAATAGTGATCTTCATGCACAAATTTTACAGTTTTAAAGACACAAATGTGGAAAGTATTGTCGTCGCAAATACAAAAACAAAGGCAAATACTACACCAAATGCCGATTTGGTTTCCCTAGAACAGTTACAAATACAGGTCAAGTAAACAACCTCATGTCTTCAGTTAGACATAGTGTTAAAGGTAAGTCACCTAAAAATACATATTACATAAAAAGAAAAGAAGAAGACAAATATATCAATGATTATAATGCAATCATTGCCCACTTATGGAATGCAAACATAGATGTGCAGTACATTGCAGACAATTCTACTGCAGTTGCACGATATGTCACAGCATACTTAACTAAAGCAGAAAAGACAGAGCTCCAAGACCTCTGGAATGACCTGTCATCAGATAAAACAGTATCTCAGAAATTATACAGCTTGGGCATAAAAATGCTCACCCATAGAGAATGTGGATCTTATGAAGCAGCTGATCGTTTAACTGGTACTTCATTGTATGGTAAATCTGAAAATATAGTATGGCTAAGTCTTGGTCCAGCTAAATCTAGAAAAAGAGTTCTAAAATCGTATGAAGATATAGAAACAATAGCCAAACATGATCCCAACAGCCAAGACATTTTAAAAAACAATTTATTGGACACATACTACCCAAACAGAAGTAATACTTTGGAAAACATGTGTCTATACCAAATAGCCCAAAACTACACATACAAAAATAATATGAAACCTGATGAAAAAAAAGGTAAGTATAGAGTGAAAGACTGTGAAGGCAGCTTAGTTAAACTCACTAAACCAAATTTAAATAATCACATCAAATTGTCATTGAAGACTCCTCAACATAAAGAAGTATATTACATGTCCCTGCTAAAACTCTTCAAACCATGGAGAAAAGAAGAACAATTACTAGATAACTATGACTCATATGAGGATGCTTTCAAAGCAAATGAAAGCACTATAACTGATGTAAACTTTACACAGTACAAAACAATGTTGCACAATGAACAGCAACATGAAGAAGAATTCCAAGCCCAACTAGATAAGGATACTCCTGACAATAGTCAACCTTCTGTAACAGGAAGCCAAGAACCACCGGGAGAACCACTAATAACAAATGAGGCAGAATTAGCTATGATAGAAGTAGAAAACACCATGTGTCAGTATGAAGATAAGGAAGACTTAACTATACTACAATCAAAACTAAACAATGAGCAAAGTAGCATTTTTCAAGAAGTAACAAAACAAATTGCACATGATGTAAAACATGAAAATAAAGAATGTTCCTGCCATAATTATAAACCTATACTACTGTATGTCAGTGGTGAAGCTGGTTCTGGCAAAACATTCCTAATCAAAATCATTAGTAAGTTCCTTCAACAATTGACAAACAACAAACTGTCAGCTGTTGTCACTGCCCCCACAGGTTTAGCTGCCTACAACATAGGTGGTGTTACATTACACCGATTACTACTATTACCAGTAGAACACCAGAACAAATTAGACTATTCCAAACTTTCTGCAGAAGCTGCAATGGAATTACGCAGAGTATTGAAACAAATGAAAATGCTACTAATAGATGAAGTGAGCATGGTCTCCAACCTGATGTTAGCTTTGATTCACCTCAGATTACAAGAAGTACTCAAAACAGACTATGAAGAGCTCTTTGCAGGAAAACACATTATTGTTTTTGGAGATCTGCTTCAATTAAGACCAGTAAAAGGTGAACCTATTTTTAAAACATTAGGGCACAAACTCTGCCGTAAAACTGTTGGCAGCATTGGAAATGTCAACCTTTGGCAACATTTCCAATACAGAGAATTAACAGAAAACATGTGCCAATCTGCAGATCTAACTTATGCCAACATTTTTAAAAGTTTGAGAGTTGGTATACTTTCTAAAGAAGCAGAAGCAACATTGAAAACCCGGCACATTAATGCACTTTATGGCGATAATGCATGTGCTACAGATGTTATGGAACAATTAGCCCACAAAAATGTCAATTGTATGGCCTTAATGGCAACTCTTGCAAGCTGTCTCAAATTCAATGAAATACTGTTAAGTAAAGAAATGCAACCAATAAGCGCCACAGACAAACTAGATGTACATGGTATGACACTAGCCATGTGTGACCAAGCCACAACAAGACTAAATAATTTAGAAAAATCAATCTCAAACACAGCCACAGACAAACTAAATGTACATGGTATGACACTAGCCATGTGTGACCAAGCCACAACAAGACTAAATAATTTAGAAAAATCAATCTCAAACACAGCCACAGACAAACTAAATGTACATGGTATGACACTACCCATGTGTGACCAAGCCACAACAAGACTAAATAATTTAGAAAAATCAATCTCAAACACAGCAGGCTTAGAAAAGATGTTAAAATTATCCTTAAATTGCAGAGTAATGCTTAAACGTAACCTTGACGTGGACCAAGGACTAGTTAATGGAGCACTGGGTACAGTTGTTGGCTTTCAAACATACCCACGTGACAACAAAATTCAGTTTGTCAATATACTCTTTGACAAACTTTCAGAAGAAAATGGATAGGACGCGCAACAGCTATATTCCTTCTCCTCAAAGATATGTATGTACGCAGAGAACAATTTTCTCTAACTCTTGCATACGCAGTCACGATTCATAAATCACAAGGTCTTACCCTAGACAAAGCAATGATACATATTGGTAACACATAAAGAAGGCATGAGCTACGTAGCACTATCACGCTTACGTACACTTGACAGTCTATTTCTAATCAACTTTGATGCAAGTAAAGTAAACGCTGATATTCCTTGCATTTTAGAATATAATAGACTTCGCTCACTATACACTCCCCATCTAAACACATATTCTGTTCCACAAAAACTAAAACGTTGTAAAAGAAAACTAAATCAAACAGAAATACAACAGGACGTCACTGCAAATCCTCCAAAGAGAGTAAAAGAAACTAATACTTCATCAAGTACCACAAACAAAAAAGAATCAATTAGAGAAAGTAAACCAGGTACTTCTTTAAAGAAGGAAGACAAACTCCAAAAAAAGCAGTTAGATACACAACTACCTGGACCATTTAAATTCTCAAATATAGTTGGTGTAAGTTGCTATGCAAATGTAGCAATGAATATTCTATTTCAATTACCACCAATTGTTGACAACATTTACTTACACAGTACAGACCCTTTGTGTTTGCAAATGTTAGTACTTCACAGAAATGCAGCAAACAATCCTGACAACACATATAGTGTTTTTGGAATAAGACGACAATTGGACTACTGTGCTGGAATGGTGAAATTCACTATAAACTCACAGGAAGATCCACAAGAATTTCTAATGTACTTACTATTAGTACTGGAAAACAAAAACATACCTATAAATGAAATCTTCCAGATTTCATACATGTGGAAACATACATGCACTCTGTGCAACAATGTGACACAAGAAGAAATTCCCAATGAACGCTTCATATATATATCAATACCAAATTGTGAATCCATTCCATTTCAGCAACTTGTACAAAATGCAAACCATGGTAGATTATGCTCTACCTGCAATTCAGATAATCGCTCCACATTAGTAATACAAACACATAGTAAATACGTAATACTAATGCTTCTACGTTACAATGCAGATGGTACCAAAAACAACTGCAAGCTGACTGGATTCACACATAGTCAAATATCACTTGGTAAAAAAACCTTCACAACAATAGGTATAATCTACCACGCAGGAGCCACAACCAATTCAGGGCATTACACGGCATATATAAAAAAGAAATGTGGATGGTTTGAATGTAATGATAGTACCATTACTCCAAAGCAGAGATTACCAGCAAATCTTACAAACGCTTATTTGATGTTCTTAAAACCAAAATTTGATAAATAAACTGTATTTAAACCTTTAAGTAAATTTGTGTTAAAAAAATATAAACTGTTAGAATACTCCAAAAGCTATCTAACTGCTCAAAGATTCTACAACAACTAATCAGATAAATGAATACCACTAAATTAGACCAAAAAATACACTGTTAGAATACACCAATTGGTATCTAACTGTCCCAAAATTATAAATGTGTGTTAAAATAATATAAACTGTTAGAATACTCCAAAAGCTATCTAACAGCTCAAAGATTCTACAACAACTAATCAGATAAATGAATACCACTAAATTAGGCCAAAAAATACACAGTTAGAATACGCCAATTGGTATCTAACTGTCCCAAAATTTAACAATATCCAAATAGATAAATCAAAACCACTAAAATATATTAAAAACATAGACAGTTAGAATACGCCAATTGGTATCTAACTGCTCCAAAATTTTATAATATCAAAACAAATGAAGAATCTGTTACTGCTCCAAAATAAATACAACAAAGCAAAGTATAAAGCATTAGCCAGAAACAAAAAGTGAACATTGAACACAAACAAACAAATAAACTGTAGCATAACAGAAAAAGTTTTTTTTTTTAATCCAACATGGATTTTTATTTTCTCCCACAGACCCAATTGATTTTGGCAACAAATACAGAAACTGAGCAAATTGCACAGTACTCTGATTTGTACTCTACTAAATATGAGGGTGGAAAAAAAATAAAAGTATATTGCTAATACAATGTAATAAGTCCTTACAAAATACTAATACTAACATGCTATTTTCTTTTATCACAGAAATGAAGAAGAAAAACATGGACTCCCATTACTAGACCAAACAGTAAGTATACAATAATAAGGACAACCATAGCAGCATATCACATCCATAGTATCTAATACCTTTGTTCCTTATACATTTGTTTTTCACCCAAAGTTATAAGCAAATATGAATGTGATATGCTGCGGTGGTTGTTGCCAGGGCATAGAGTCTTGGGTGCATGGCCAAATGGCCATGCACCCAAGACTCTATGCCCTGGCAACAACCACCGCAGCATATCACGTCCATAGAGTCAAACATTTCAACTATGATCTATGGGAAACTTTTAATGTCCGCGAACAATGTGAGTGTTCTTAGAACACTTTGAACTTGCCAGCGAACAATACGAACACCGTTTTCAGGACACCCCCTACGAACATTTCAGAACAACGCGATAGTTCTTAGAACACTTTCAACTTAACAACGAACAATACGGACAGCGTCCTAAGGACACCCACTACGAACATTCCAGGACACCGGGAGTGTTCTCAAAAACGTCTTCAGAACACCCCCATTTTGTTTATTTGCGAACATTTCAGGACACCGCGGGTGTTCTTAGAACACATTCAACTTGACAGAGAACAATACGGACAGCGTCCTCAGGACACCCCCTACGAACACTCCCCGGACACCGCGAGTGTTCTTAGAAGCGTCTTCAGAACACCACCATCTTGTTTATTTGCGAACATTTCAGGACACCGCGAGTGTTCTTAGGACACATTCAACTTGACAGAGAACAATACGGACAGCGTCCCCAGGACACCCCCTACGAACATTCCAGGACACCGGGAGTGTTCTTAGAAGCTTCTTCAGAACACCACCATCTTGTTTTTTTGCGAACATTTCAGGACACCGCGAGTATTCTTAGGACACATTCAACTTGACAGAGAACAATATGGACAGCGTCCTCAGGACACCCCCTACGAACACTCCCCGGACACCGCGAGTGTTCTTAGAAGCGTCTTCAGAACACCACCATCTTGTTTATTTGCGAACATTTCAGGACACCGCGAGTGTTCTTAGGACACATTCAACTTGACAGAGAACAATACGGACAGCGTCCTCAGGACACCCCCTAAGAACACTCCCCGGACACCGCGAGTGTTCTTAGAAGCGTCTTCAGAACACCCCCATTTTGTTTATTTGCGAACATTTCAGGACACCGCGGGTGTTCTTAGAACACATTCAACTTGACAGAGAACAATACGGACAGCGTCCTCAGGACACCCCCTACGAACATTCCAGGACACCGGGAGTGTTCTTAGAAGCGTCTTCAGAACACCACCATCTTGTTTATTTGCGAACATTTCAGGACACTGCAAGTGTTCTTAGGACACATTCAACTTGACAGAGAACAATACAGACAGCGTCCTCAGGACACCCCCTACGAACACTGCCCGGACACCGCAAGTGTTCTTAGAAGCGTCTTCAGAACACCCTCATTTTGTTTATTTGCGAACATTTCAGGACACCGCGGGTGTTCTTAGAAGCGTCTACAGAACACCACCATCTTGTTTATTTGCGAACATTTCAGGACACCGCGGGTGTTCTTAGAACACATTCAACTTGACAGAGAACAATACGGACAGAGTCCTCAGGACACCCCCTACGAACATTTCAGGACACCGGGAGTGTTCTCAAAAAAGTCTTCAAAACACCCCCATTTTGTTTATTTGCGAACATTTCAGGACACCGCGGGTGTTCTTAGAACACATTCAACTTGACAGAGAACAATACGGACAGCGTCCTCAGGACATCCCCTATAAACACTCCCCGGACACCGCAAGTGTTCTTAGTACAGTTTCACTTTGCTTGCGAACAAAACGGACACATATTTAGTCCTTAGAACACCCCCCAGTCAGTTTATTTAGAACATTTCAGAACACCTGTTTTGTCCGCAAACAAATCGAACACAAAAAGAACATCTAACACATAAAAAACACAACTTTCATCCTATCTCATACACTCCCACCCTCCCCAAACACTCCTACACACCAAAACACTCTACAAAATACACATTTTGAAGAAAGTTTCACTGCGCTGTCCGCGGACGTCCGCGAATCCAAGATGGCGGGCGCTACCGAAAAATCTGACGCGCTTCACGCTCCACGCCGTCCAATCATTGAACACGTTGCATGTCCGCGAACATCACGCAAGACGATTGGCCAATCAGGACACTGTCCACGGAGCGAACAGGGAAGTGTGTCTGCGAACCGAACACAGATATCACAAATTTTTTTTGACCTACTTTTTGGTCATTTTAAAAAAAACTACTGGACGGATTTTCACCAAATTTGCAAAAGCACGCTTTCGGGACCAAGCCGCTGCTCCTGGTCCAAATTTGGTGGAAATCCGTCCAGCGGTTTGGGCTGTAGGCGCGAGCAACATTTTTTTCCCATTCAGTCTATGGGAAAAAAAAAAGTTTTGGGACCCCCCCTATAACTTGGCCCCCCCTGGACGAATCCTCACCAAACTTTGCAAAACAATTCAGAATTCAGAGTGACCCAAATACTTTTTTTGCAAAGTTTGGTGAGGATCCGTCCAGGGAGAGCGAAGTTATAAGCCACCCAAAAAGTGCTCTTCCTATGGAAACAGCAACTTAACCATAACTACATGGCCACTACCGTGGCCATGTAATAAATGACACCATATGAGTGTACCCTAAGGAAAGTAGTGTAACAATATATCAGAACGGTGCCGTACACAGACAGAACCTCTTCAACTCTTGCTTACTGACTGTTAGTGAACAAAAGCACCTGGCCTACTTATGTCAGTGAACAAAAAAGAGTGAGCCACGCATGTGATGTCATCAGTGATGTCATGAATGAGATTTGCGATGGCATCTTTGATGTCATGGGTGTTAGTCCTTGCAGTGCACACTGGTGGTGTGAGTTATGGTTGCTTAGCTTAGCATAACTTGTGAATCTCGTTTTTTTTTTGTCGGTTTTACCTGTAACCATAACGTCCCTGTAACAATGTTTGTCCATTGAATTGCATAGGTTTTTGCTAGTGCAACTTAACCATAACGGCCCCAACAAAGTTTTTCATTTAATTTCATAGGTTTTAATTAGTGCAACCTAACCATAACGTCCCCTTAACAACATTTTTTCATTGAATTTCATAGGTTTTTATTAGTGCAACTTAACCATAACGTCCCTTTAACAATGTTTTTTCATTGAAACTCATAGGTTTTTATTAATGCATCTTAACCATAACGTTCCTTTAACAAAGATTTTTCAGTGAATTTCATGGGTTTTTACCAGTGTATGTTACTTTCCTACAACTTACTAATATCATACTTACCCAATATAGCAATATTTGTGTCCAATTTACAAAGTGTCACCTTAAAACTCTGCCATTTCCCACCTTCAAGAATAATTTTTAACACTTCTATACACTTTTTGCAACTATTTCAACTAGTTTTGCATCCATAGACGTCTACGAACATCTGACTTCATTGCGGACCTTTCCGGATAGTGCTACTTGACCATATGATGGCGCGGGGCATGATGACATGTCCGAGAACCCGTACGGACTTCATGATAAGATCTGTGCTTCGTGGGCAGTTCGGAACTGCATTTTCTACTGATCTAGGAACTTTCAACTTTTAGCAAAACTATTTATCTTAAAATGGCATCAGCTAATGCCATCTCTCATCCCCATGAGCCACCACCACTGCTGTAATCAAGGGGCATGAGAAACACTGCCCCTACCTTAGAAATAAGACACGCACAACATTTTCCTGTGTGCACCTGCCCCTCCATATTAGTTTTTGGTGCCTCTTCCCTCATTTCCCTCCCCATCTTTCGTTCTAAGCTCTCCTGCCAAAATAAAAAAAAACATCAAACAACAACAAACGGAAGGTTCCTTTAGGAACCACCTTTCACACTTAAAAAATAGAACAAAAAAAAATGTTATAGACTCCATCTACTTTACATTTCACAGTAAAGATTTTCCAACATTTCCATTATCATTTTGTGTTATACTAATTGGAATAATGTGGCGTTCATCCCATGTTCCAGGAACTGGAATGGGTGCTAACAGCCCGGCAGTCCAAGTTATCAGCCCAAGCAAAGCGAGGGCGGATGAGGAGAGCTCCGGAGCATTATCCCCCGTTCCAGTCCATGCAATGGGGGATGAAGACCATTAGCATTACCAAAGCGGTAACCACGGGTGCTAAAAAAAAAGAATGTATTTTTCTTCCTACACCGGGACGATTGCAGCGTCCCGCTGTAGGAAGGAAAATCCTTTTCCAAGATGGCCCACGATTAAAAGGAAGGTGGGACTCTGTACAGAGCCCTCTTCCCCTTCCATGGCAGCCTGCAGAAGACGTAGAGAGTATCGTAGTACCATATTACCAAGAGGACAATTGTGTTTCCCTTTCAAACCTATCCTATTTTCGAATAACTTAAAAACACAGCCGGACCCAGGTGGACATGGCCACTTTAACCCCATTTGTCATCCCTCGGGGTCATGACCACTAGCCAGATTATCCGGGTCATGACCTTATGCCATGACCCAGGCAATCTGGCCACTGCCCATGGCCACAGACTATACCTCAGTCACTAAAAGTATATCACCGTTTTTTGTACCTACATTATGATACTTGTAAAAAAATAAAACACGGGCACATTTGACAAACCATGCTCGAAGGTTCTTGCCAATGTTCCCTACATGAGTTTGCTGGAAATCAACCCATGTTTTATTTTTTCAAAAGTGTCAAAATGTATGTGCATACGATAGTCATATAACTTAGCCCCAACTTGACAAAGCCCATTAAGATTTACACAAACATGCAAGGTTGGGTCCATAATCTTTCAGGAAACTTTCAGCCACATTTGTCAAGCGGCAACAAAGTTATAAGCCATTTAAAAAAAATGTTGACACTACCCTCTAATTTAGCCCCCTCTCGACAAAATCCCACCAAACTTTGGAAAAACATTCATATCTAGATGTAAAACTTTTGTGTAGATTCATCAAATGACACCACATTTATAAGCCTTTACAATATTTTGGGACCCCACTCTAATTTTGCCCTCTCTTGACAGAACCCCACGAAACTTTGCGGAACCATTAAGAATCAGGTCTAATGCAGTTTTATTGAGTCACACCAAAGTTATACGCTATCCAAAAACTGCTTTTCACCAACCTTGTATTGCAGAAATAGGTATAGATGTCCCTGAACATCTGAAGTGTTCGCAAACATCACAGGACTGTACCCGAACATCCGGACTGTTTGTGGAATTTGGGGATGAAAAACACCTGTTTTTTGGCTTTTTATGGCAATATACCCCAATCCTCATCACCCCTTAGCTCCTCAGAGATTGTTTGATAAGTTTGTACAATGTTGTGTTTTTTAATATGTTTTTACTGTGATGTCCGCGGACACTGACACCTGTCCGTGAATCCAACATGGGGGACGTTTCCAAAATCAAAAAACACCAGAACGGGGACACCAGTTATTTCACACTCCGGTCACACCTGGTAAATTCTAGAACATATAAAGGCAAAAAAAAGGCCGGAATGTGGTGCGTTAAAGTAGGAAAAAGAAAAACTTGGATAAACTCACCACTATTGTCCAGAATACATATCTGAACAACTGTTTAGAGACAGAACAGACAATTGGGCATCAAATAATTCAATTCATACCAACTCAATCAATATTATTATACATTTATTGTACTTAAAATATTCGATACATGGAACGCTTAAAATGTATTATACAAATGCAATATTATCAGTTGTATGAATACTAAAATTATTTCTATTGCCAACATCAAATACTAAATATAAACAATACAAATTATATTAACAACAAATCATCAATAAAATAAACAATTGTAAAGTAATACCCATACCTCAAAAGCATTCACACACCCCTCATTTGAACAGCACTCTGTTACGCTCACCTGTTATCCACGGGGTCGCCACCCAGCCAGTTGGTCACTGGTGTCCTTCTCGGTGATTCTGTGGTGTGGTTCTCAGTGGATGTTCCGCCTTGTTTTAGAGGTTGGCAAGCTCTCCGTCCTGCTTTCTGGGCAGGGGCGCGTTGTCTTTCGTGGACATGCGCGGTCCAGTTACTTCACTGACAGCGGCCAAAGTAATGTCTTTCAGGTAGGTCTTATTGCTGTCTATTGTGTTGTTATTCTTGCATGCCTTTTCTCTGTTTGTTAATGTCTCTTTTTGTCTCCCTTAGATGTGTGAAGCATCCGCGTAGGACCTGGCTAAGCTGGCCTCGCCGGTAATGATGGCGCCCGATAAGCGCTATGATGCGGTAAGTAAGCGCTTTGCGCAACGCTGCGATGTCTCGCCTTCACTGACCTGTGTTTTCTCCCTTTTTCATAGGTAGCAGTGTAGTCCCAGCTCGTGTGGATTTCCGGAGCGAAGCCGGCCAAAAGTCGATCAGCCAGGCAAGTCTTTTAGCAATCGGTGGTTGAAATGTCTCTAATACCGCCTCTTCCTTTTCACGTACTTGGGTACGGGCGACGCGCAGATCCAACGGACCTTCCCAGTAGCTGCGAGCAGTGAAGGATGGAGATTGCTGGTAAGATGCTGCTGCTAACAATGTCTTTTTTGTCTTTCTGCAGGTCCTGATGTCCCAGGCTCGTGAGTAAGCTGGACACGGTGAGCGTCACATTGCTAGTTGCAAAGTAACGCAAAGCGTGTTATCTTGTTCGGGTGTGGTTTAAATAGCCTCTACAAAGTAGTCGAGGTAAAGTAGTCCTTAGGCCACCACACCCAAAAACACTATACCGCATAGCTTGGTTCTTGGGAATCAAGCTATCTGGATGCCTCCATGTTGGCTGAAAGCCTGAATAAAGTAGTCCCCTGAGATGATGTCTTTCACAATGCATGAGCCTGGTGCCAAAGGCTCCAGGACTGCCCCCCCCCCAGGAGGGCCTGAGAGGTGGATGCCAGGCCTTATTTGAGACCCGAGTCCTGATTCTACCTGGCCAACGGTCTTGCCAGTGGGGATCAGGGCTGAGGGTCATGACACACATATTCACAATCAATGATAAACACTCCAAACAAGCAAAAAATGTGTCAAAAAAGAAAATATACATAACTCAATGCACCTATTACCATAAATCAAGAAAACAAAAAAAAGTGTTGAAATGAAAATCTGAAAAAAAGTTAAATATATTGACTACCTAACTACAAAATTCTAGTTGGTGTACATTATTAGATCATACTAAATTTAGACCAATCGAAACCCGACATGTTTCTTTCCACAATCATCTATTGAAGGGAAATTCTTCAGGGGTGTAAGCAGCGCAAAAGTCTTGTAGGTATGACACTTCTTGAAAAATGTTGAGTAACGTGGTTGTGTACCAAAGTTAATTCTACTTAAAAAAATGCACAATATTACTGAACTTATATTATTCAGAGTTCAGGTTGCTAAACATGGCACAGTAAATGAGACCTGTGCAATTCTAGTCAAATCAGACCAGATAACAGAAATTCTGTAACACTTACCCTGTTGATACTTTAGTCATTCAGGGCAGGATTGAAAGAATCTGATTTTCCTCAAATGGCTGGAGCTGTGTCATCAAAGGCATAGAGAAGGGAAAGGAGACAAAACAAGAGCAACACAAAAGACAAACAACACACAAAACAAGAGAAAAGGGAAAGTCATTCTAATCATTCTCCAAAATAATTTCAGTTAGCAAGTGCAGATAATACACGCTGCACACATAATCATAGCCTGTCATGGTTAAATACTTTTATCATAGTCATCAAGGGAGTGTTAATTACCAACTGCTGGTCTGCTACAAGGCCAGATCTTCTTATCAGAATTGTGCTAAAATAGAATCTTGCCCTCCACCGGTATGTATGTTCAGACCAAGACCTTCCTATAAAATAAGGTAAGAGGGACCAGAACGTCCATCAATTGATCCAATTGTTCAGTTCAAATAATTCTAACTTGTCAGGCAGGGTACACCCGATATCAAATGGTAGGAGGAGCTTACTTTAAAGATAGTGTCCCGGAGTAGAAACAAAGGACCACATCCTCTCAATAGTTCCTGCTTTGCTGGACACTTTAAATGTTCCTCTCTCCCCGGATTTCCTTGACTGTATTGGCACCAACGCTTCAAGTATAAATACACAAGGGCCATCATTTACCTGCATTTTTGCACACCATCCGGTAGATAATGATGATGTATCACAGGCTTCGTAATTTGAATGCCGCCAATGTCCGGTATCTATAAAGGTAAAACTCGGGTTCGGAAGTGACACTACAGGTAGAGTCAATAGACCCTCACTCCTAGTCTATCCTGCTGTTTTCTTATTACACTAGTCACGTAAATGATATGGTTGAAAATACTGAAGCCAATTTGACCAAAATGGATCTCCATATCAGAACCTCACAACTCCAATATACCTCAACTCTCTAAGCACTCACAATAGTGGCTTAGTACTTTATCCCCATTTGTCAAGGTCATAACGGAACTCTTACCGCAACAATTTTGTCTCAGCATTCGTAAAGCATTCTGCCTCCAATTCAATATAGTTTTGTCATTAGAAAATGGACTCAGGCCCATTCTTATTTAATAGTCCGTCTTTCTTTCCATTATGCTATACCGCTCATCTTAAAAGTGCGGCGGCCATCTTTAACTTACTCTAATGATGGCAATTCTGTATTCTCATCATTCTTGAAAGACCCGGATAGATCTTCACAATCAAGTATCCAGGTGGGAAATACTCATTCACTCTGTCTCACCTTGTAAGAGATCTAGGGCCTCATCATGAGTTTGGCTGTAACCCTTAAATCCGGCGGTCGCGCTATTACCGCCGGATTTAAGGGTCCGCCAAATGAGGGCTTCGGCGGATTTCTCCCCAGCTCAGAGCTGGGGGGAATCCACCGAAAATTCGCGCTATTACCGCTGGCGGGAAATCCGCCGGCGGTAAGAGCGCAAAAATTACCCATTGAGCCTAATGGGGAATGGGGCATTCCCGAATGGGCTCAGTGGGGAATGGGGAATTCCATTACCGCCAAACCTGTGATCCGGCGCTAATAGCACCGGGGGGTTTGGCAGTAGGGCTAATACCACTGGCGGTAATACCGCCAGCGTTACCGCCCAACTCGTGATGAGGCCCTTAGATTTTATCATTGATCGTGTACCTTAAACCAAATCCTGCCATTTAAAATGGGCATAACATCAGTTTTCAATTACCTATGTCAGACTACGGGGCCCAATCTATCTGCTCATTATGACCTACAATGTGGCTTTTAGTCAGATAAATCAGCTTAATTTCTTCCCTTATTAGTGTTTTTTTTGTCTGCACTCGTATAATTAGTCGTACAAACTTTTTTTTTAAATTGGCCAAGTCAGTTCTTCACTTTTATGATTATTTGAGACAAAATGCCCCACCATTGGAGCTGTCATTAAATGATTTCTTATACAGATTTTGTGCTTGCTGATCCTTATCTTGATCATTCGTTCCAGTTTACCAATATATAACTTTAGACAAGGAAACCAGATGGAGTAAACTACACCATTGGTATTGCAATTCATAAATATTTTTTGCTGCCAAGGTCTCGTAAGGAAAATATCTACACTGGTGCTCTTATGGGTCTGAGGACAACATTTACACCTGCCACATGGGGCATGTCCTTCTGGTCTTTTCAAACCCCATTGTTCTGTTATCGTTTGTTGTTGTGTCATCATGTCAGAGATGTCATTGGTAGTCAATAGTTCCTTCAAAATTCTTCGCCTCTTGAAAGCACATCTGGAAGCCGGAACAGAGTTGGTACTATCTAGAAGTATATGCCAATTTCTTTTGATAATCTTAATGATTTTGTTTGCTAAAGGATTGTAAGTACTAACAAAAACTAGATTTTCAATTTCTTCTGCTTCTGCAGGTGTCCTTTTCTTGTATTCCAACAAGGCTTCCCGATGATTTGTTTACTGGCCACTTTTTTAGGGTATCCCCTGCAAATTAGATTCCTACTCAAAATTTCTGATTCCTCCAAAAACACATTCCTTTTCGTACTGTTTTGCTTCATCCTAAGGAACTGCCCGAAGGACAAATGATCTCTTATGGTTTTTGGATGAAAGCTCTTGTATCTAAGAAGAGAATTTTGATCAGTAGATTTATGAAATGGTTTCACTTCCAGTATGTTTGTATCAGTGTTCACCCCAATAGTTAAATCCCCAAAAATCTATATGGGTTTTACTATTACTAATGGTGAACTTAAGAAAAGGATTAATCCCGCTAAACCAATTAAAGAAGGATAAAAGATCTTCTTCAACTCCGTGCCCTATCATCAACACATCATCTATATATCTCTTTAATAGAGTTTGGTGATGTAGAAATGGGTTATAGTCATTAAAGATTCTGCTCTGTCCAACACAGTCCACATAAAGATTGGCTAGTGTGGGTGCCACTGCTGACCCCATGGCAGTGCCATGGACATGTTGGTAGAATCTATTGTTGAACATAAAGTAGTTCTCCGTCAGAGACATCATGGTACACCAAAGTATAAAATAATTGGGAGTCAACCCTGCCCTTCTTTTATTAAGTAACAGTTCCTCAATCATATCCCAAGTGGCCATCTGAGGGATTTTTGTATATAATGAAACTATATCGAGGGTCACTAATATGTAATTTCCATTATTAAATAGAAAATTCTCAATGAGGAGTAATGTTACTCGTAGAATCTTGTATATATGATCACATCTCTTTCACAACGCCTTTAAGAAAGGAATCAGCAAATTTAGCAAGAGGTTCCAATAATGAATTTGTACCAGAGACTATAGGTCTCCCAGGTGGCCTGGCAAGAGTTTTGTGCACCTCTGGCAAAATATAACATTTTGGAATACTTGGATCAGTTTTAACCAAATACTTGGATTCCTTTTTAGTTATCCAGTTCCGTTCCCCAGCTTTCTCAATTTTATTTGTTGTGAGGGATTTTAGATGGATTGTCGGATCATTCTCTAGCAGTGAATAAAAAGTTTTCTCAGCTAGTTGTCTATAACATTCCGTGATAAAGGCCCTCATTCCGAGTTTGGAGGTAAGTAACGGTCCTTACTGGCATGGCGTAAATAGCGGGTCCGGGCAGTCATCAGTCTGCTAATAGAGGACTATCATGACTTCGCGGACACGAACTTTGCGCCATGCCGGTAAGGTCATTACTGCCATGCCGTTAAAAGGCACCATAAAAGCCCTTAGCAGCATCAAGCATAGCGCAGATAGCACTACCGGCATGGCCCAAAGCGGCATTAGCGGTGAACCTTATTAGCGGTCACCGCTAATAATGGTCACCGCTAATAAGCGGAACCGGAAGTAGCGTCATCGCACAGGAATGGGAAGGAGCACACGGCCATCTTTAAAAACACAATACATTGCCACCCTCACCACACAGGAGCCATTGGACTCTGCTGTTGTTGTGAAAACATCCTCCTATCACACCACTATGCCCAAGGCCCTGAAGAAGATTTAAAGAAGATGAGCTGCAGATGCTGGTTGACACACTGCAGGAGCATGCTGGTCTGGTTTTTTCAAACAACATGAAGAGGCAGGCAATACCTAAAAAAAGGAGATCTGGGCACTTGTTGCTCAAAAAGTCAGTGCTTTTGGGAACACCCCATGCACCATCAAAGACTGTCGCAACCGCTGGGACGACCTGCAACTCAGAGTTCGCAATATACTCTCCGTGAACAGGAGCCAGGCCATGGGAACACGAGAAGATCCCAGCTCACCAATCAAGCTGACACCATGGGAGGACATCTGCGCCAGCATGTTCGGGATGGAGAGGATTGAAGGTGTTGGCGAGATGGAGTGTGGCGCCACAACATCGGGTGATGGAGGTGAGTGTCCTAAGTAAACATTGTAATGCTGAGGCTGATGAAAGTCAACCAATAAGTCAGTCCAAAGAGGAAACCATGGTCCAACACATACTCACTCCCAGCAAAGTAGGCGGACGCATCACAGACACATGCAGATGCCTGCTGCTGGGCAATGCCATACCTTACACATGCCACACAAAGATGTAAATGGCATGAGTCACACAGCGGGCAGGCCCCAAAAAATGTGCATGTTAGCCACCATGAGTGATGGCGACGTATGCCTACATAACCAACCCATGTATCAAACAACGTGCTCATCCAAACACAAATTTCTATTACCCCCAATTGTGTGGATGATCAATTGTCCAAATGTATGTATGACGCCTATCAAAACATCACCCATGCCGTCCCTCTCTTCGACCCCACCAGGCTCTGACAATGACAGCGATGGGCAGGACACAACCCCCGCCAAGACCACACCCCAGAAGAGGTCTCGGGATGATGCAAACCGCCCTTCGACCTCGAGGGGACAACCCAGGGGCCGCCGTGCACCAACAGGCAAGACACCCCAGGTTGCCATTACACCGGTGCCGCCATGGCCCGTACAGGGCGAAGCACCACCACCACCACCCATTGGCCATCCTGAGGAATCAGGCGAGGCACCACATTCAGAGGAGTCCAGTTTGGGGAGGTGGCAGCCACAGCACCTCTGGCTGTGGAGGACCTGCAGGATGACATATGGGTGCCCGTTGAGGACGATGTTTGGGAAGTGTTCCGTACGGCCAGTCCACCGGCATCCCCCAAATATCATCAATCGAAAGTGACCACGCCACCACCCCAGAGCAGTCTGGTCAAGAGCAGATGGAAGGGCACATCAGTCTCATTTTGACAAGTGTGGAGTCTGAGCAGGCTGAGCAGGACAGCCAGGGAGCATCAACCTCCACAGGTGCACCCGCAGGGCTGCAGCGGTCTGAACAGCTTACTGCCCTTGTGCGGCAGTTTGTCGAGGACAACAGACTGGCCAGACAGGAGTGGCGTGGGAACCTCGCCTCTCTAGGCAGCTCCATCAGGGAGAGCACCGCCTCCATGGCCAAATCCATAGCAGATAAAACCAGCCGCCTCTGCGAGGAGGTCTCGGCCCTACGCCAGATCTTAGGCCATGGAGGCAGGGTATCTCGCTACCCAATCCCAGCAGGCGGCCACAACGTCAACATCCAGTTCGACACAGACGAGCCCGCTCCGCAGGTCGACATGCTGCCACTTGGACCAGGGAGTGCCAATTGAGAGTCAGGGCAGCCTCATGTAGGCATTGGACACCTGATGGGAAATGTGTGGGGGAGCAGTGGGGGAGGGGGAAGGGGGTGATGGTGTGTGGGGGAGGTGTGGGGGGAGGTGGTGGGGGGGTGTGGGGGAGTTATGGGGGCAGGGGGAGGGGGGCGAGGGTGTGTGGGGGAGTTGTGGGGGGAGGGGAAGGGGATGAGGGTGGTGGAGGGTATTTGCACTTTCGTTAACATTGTTATATTTAATACACCCGTTGTGTGAAAAGCAAGTCCTGATTGGGCATTCCTCATTGCGCATGTGTCATTTATTCATATACAGTGCATAGTGTACATGTACCCCCACACCCAGTGCCCTCTGTCCAACTATCATGTCACCCTCTGCTGTCATGTGTGTCAGAAATATTGTGCAATCACTGACTGGTGCACAGGACGTCCCTTCTGTGCATCGGCATCACAATGATGTCCGGCCACATCTTCTTCATCCCCTTCATCATCACCAGGTGGTATCAGTTCAATGTCAGGGGGCAGGGGCACGTTGCGGCGGATACACATATTGTGGAGCATGATACATGCCATGATGATCTTGGCCACCTTCTCATGCCTTTAGAGGAGTGCCCCACCTGACTGGCTGAGGCAGCGAAGTTGTGCCTTCAACAGGCCAAAGGTCTGCTCGATGACCACACGGGTACGGGTATGGGAATGATTGTAGTCCTCCTCGTGCCTGTTCTGTGGATTTCGGAAAGGGGTGAGGAGCCACGGCTTCAAGGGATAGCCACTATCACCTGCATGAGAGGCAATAAAAGGTAAATGTTAGTCGATTCATGATGGACAGCTGTACTAGTCACACATGCCTGCAGATTATCGTTGGCCACATGCACATGTCCCTGGATGTATTATCGCCATTTTCAGTCCCTCAATGTGTCCTGTGCCATGGACTAATGGTGTGGGTTGCATCTTCAAGATGATACATGGTATGCACTGATGTCTTGTTGCACATGCATCGTGTACGCATACAGCTGTGTTAGTGTGAAATTAGTGAGGTGTTGTGTTCTGTTAGATTTACTTAGAGGGAGCGTTGGCAGTAGTCTGTTTGGGCAATCAGCGCTGATTATTCCCATGGTGACATGCAGCACTCCTGTGGGTGTGGCGGCCATGTGACAGACAGGGAATTCCCTAGTTGGTTCAGTTTGATGCACTCACGGGGATGCTTGTCCCGAGTGATGATATGCTGGAGACAGCAACATAGTGCATATGCACTGGAAGGTGCTGGATGGCATTACAAAGAGTGAGGGCCACTGATGAGTGGTGCACGTGTTGTGGGATGTAGGGTGGTTTCCTGTTAGTCATGTAGTGATAGGTGCCAACCTTCCTTCATTCATATGGGATTTAGGTGTCATGTACCGTTTGTGATGCTTTGGGGCACAGTGTTCGCTGATGTGGACATTGTGCAGTCACATCAACATTGACAGCATGGTGGTGTGTGCATCTCTCCCCCATTTCAATGTCATGTGCCAGTCCTGCTACTTACCAAGCAGCCAGGCATGTAGTCCAGCATGTCGCTCCATGAAGCGTGGTAGCGTGGAGTTCCGCAGGACCATAGAGTCATGAGTTGATCCGGGATATCGGGCACAACAATGTGTGATGATCTTGCTTGCGTCGCATACCATCTGCACATTGATGGAGTGGTATTGCTTGCGGTTGCGGTACACCACCTCCATGGCATGCGGGACCACCAACTCCACGTGAGTGCAGTCGAGGGCACCTACACAATTTGGCATGCCTGCCAGTGCATGGAAGTTAACTTTTGATTCAAATATCTCCTGGGGAGTCCGTGGTAGGGATATGTAGTCCCTTGTGTGCTTGAGGGGGGCATCCAGGACTTGGTTCAGAATGCGAGAAAATAAGGGTTGTGATATGCCATGCATGTGCCCCACTGTGCCCATGCATGGCATATCACAAGTAGGTGCCTGTGGCAAGGAAGTGGAGCACAGACACTACCTTCTATAGAGGGGGGATGGTGGTGGGCTTTTCAATGAGGCTCACAATGTCATTGTGTATCATGTCCACAATGGTGATGATAGTGTCCTGGTCCAGACGGTACAGGGTGTGGATCTGCTCAGGGGTTAGGTTGAAAGGACTGGCTCTGATTGCGAGGGATTGGGGGCTGCTGGCATGGTAATGGTGGCTGCACTGGTGGGGCATGCTGGGCCTGTCTCACCCTCCTTCTCCTCCTGCATCTCCTCTGTGGTGCTGGCTGTTGTTGTTGATGATGTTGTGGCAATGCAAGCATATCCTCCAGCGTCAGTAATGCTACTACTATTGGAATCATCTTGGTGTGGGAAGGGGTGTGGTGTGTGGGTGTGCTCCTTTTGTACTGGGCCAGACTCCATTGCCTCCACCTGTGCTGTGGGCGCGTCCAGTGTCAGCGGAAATCAGGTTGCCCTTTCGGCCAATCGGAGGCAGTCCATGGACCGAACAGGGAAGTGAGTCCGTGGACCAAACCCAGATATTATACATTTTTTGTGCCTGCTTTAGCCCATTTTAAAGAAAACTACTGGACGGATTTACACCAAATTTACAAAAGTACGCTTTTGGGATCAAGCCACTGCTCCTGCCGCAAATTTGGTGAAAATCTGCATTTCAGGCTGTAGGCGTGAGTTAAAAATGTTTTTCATTGCGTCTTTAGGACCCCCCTATAACTTTGCCCCCCATTGACAAAACTTCACCAAACTTACCAAAGATATATTCAGAGTGGGCCATATATTTGTTTTGCAAAGTTTGAGAAGGATTCATCCAGGGGGAGCAAAGTTATAAGTTGCCCAAAAGGTGTTCTTCCAATGAGTAAAGCAGTAACTATAAATACACACCCGCTACCGCAGGCCGTGTAATATATTCAGAGATAAAACATTGTTAAAGGGACGGTATGGTTAAGTTGCACTAATAAAAACCTATGAAATTCAGTGAAAAAGCATTGTTAAAGGGACATTATGGTTACAAGTAAAATTGAAAAACCTCAGAAATTCACCAGTTATGGTAAGCTACCTCACACCACCACCGTATACTGCTAAGACTAACACCCCGGATATCAAAGATGACATCACAAATGTTAACACAGTGTTTTCACTGAATTTCATAGGTTTTCATTAGTGCACCCTAATTTGCTACAAGTTCCTTATATCATACTCGCCCCCAATGCAGAAGCTGTACAGTCTGCAGACAGTAGGTAGCACCAATCAATCCCATAAGCACAGGGGACACAAGAAAATGTTGTACCCTTCAACTAGCAAAAACATGTACATAAAACAACATTACTTATATTTACTAAACCCAAATATACCTTTTGTACAATTCAACATTTTAAAGTGTAAAAATAATGTTTTCATTTACCACACAATATTATGGAATGTACCAAGCACAAACCTTAACTGTACACCTTATAGTATCAGTTTAGTACAACTCCTCATACACCCTGAGATACACCAGGAACTATTTCAAAAGAGCCTCTTATATTATATTTTATTTGTGTCTTTTCTTTTGTATGATTGTAATGCAAAAGGTTGTAATATAACCATATGCACTTAAATAAATACATTGAAAAAAGAACCCCTTACCAAATAGTAAGTACACTGTATTGTTTCTCTATTAATGCCATTCATTATATAAGCATTGCTGATAAGCGTATTTCACAATCTTTTATTTTGACATAAATGGCAAACACAATTGTGTGGCTCGAAGAAAACATTTCCAAAGAAGAAATGAGTGATGATGACATCTCTAATGGTTAAGAATACTAATTGAAATGATAATTTCTTCTTTTCTTATAGTACATAGTTTACATGAAGAAACTACACCACTGATGAATTATGTTGAATCCCAACAAACAGAAAGGCAATCCCAATCCCCAACTGTACAGAATGAATTCATGACCTTGGGAAAGTAGTATATTTGCCATTAGAAAGAAAATGTAGAAACTCTAGGAGCACTATGGCCAACAGATCAATCATTGATTGTACTAGTTAATGGTGTAACAATGAAAGAAAAACAAAATTTGGCAACAACTAGTAGACAAGCACTACAATATCTCAAAGAAAACAATGAATACTACAAAGATATTAACATAGAGGAAAACGTAAGAGAAAACACCAAATAATTCAAGATTCACCACAAACTGGCCAATTTGAACGTGTAGATCCTG
Source organism: Ambystoma mexicanum (assembly GCF_040938575.1). Lineage (NCBI taxonomy): Eukaryota > Metazoa > Chordata > Amphibia > Caudata > Ambystomatidae > Ambystoma > Ambystoma mexicanum. The sequence goes on from NC_090932.1 coordinate 812,692,142, forward strand.
TTACGGCAGCCAACATTTTTTGACCAGCATACAGTTCATCTATTACACTCCAAAGAACCATAGAAGATACATTAGAAATATATAAAATGCTTCAAGCCAAAGGCTCCCCAATGAGCATATGGGAGAAAAGTGTAGAAGCACATTTTGTTCTCTATTCTTTCCTACAGGAAAAGGAGGAAGATATGATGAAATATCCGCACAAATTAGTGCATCAGAGTACCGCTCTTTACACATGTATTCTGAAAGCCCAAGATTCAGACAAAATATAGAATTCATTTTCCACATCCTGTTTGAAATTGAAATAGCAACTCCATGTTATGGAGGTGCATACACATTAAAACACTCTCTAATTGTTTTAAACATGTTTGCTACCCAACTGCTTCAAAAGATAAAACACAAAGATGTAGTATTGCAGTCAAGTATCCAAATCTCTTGGCAAACATGTGTGGTACAAAAGAATATTATTTCTAACCTAATGCTGATGTACGTTGTATGCTAAGGAACCTATAACCAGCAAAATGGTTTGTTACTTTAAGTTGTGCAGAATATGCAAGGGATAAATGTCATGATTTCTTACACACTACAAACCAAAATAAAGAGGAAATAGATATACAAACACCAGGAGAACTCTGTTCTCTTGACCCTGTCAATCTATCAAGATACTTTCACCATTGCTTCATTACCATGCTGCACTTCATCTGCAATAAAACTGCCCCTCCACTTGGAGAAGTGGAACACTTCTTTTGGAGGAAAGAATATCAATCCAGAGGAGCACCACTCACCCACATGCGATTGTGGATAACAGATGCACCCAGTTTTGGCCATGACAGTGATGCCAGTGCTTTGAAATGTATTGAAAACTACATTACCTGTGGTATCCCTTCAGAAACCACACATGGTGACCTACATACAAAAATCTTACGCTTCCAAAAACATAAGTGTGGCAAATACTTCTGACATCAATATAAATACAAAGGTAAATACTCTACCAAATGTCGCTTTGGCTTCCCAAGACCAGTTTGCACAAAATAACAAGTACATAGCAGGATGTCTTCTGTTAGACACAATGTAAAAGGCAAATCCTCTAAAAACACATACAACATTAAAAGGGACGAAACATCCAAATACATCAATGATTACAATGCAATCATTGCCCTCTTTTGGAAAGAAAATATCGACATAGAATACATTGCAGACAGTTCCACTGCTGTTGAAAGATATGTCACAGCCTTACCAAAACTGAGAAAACAGAGCTAAAAAGACCTATGGGATGACATATCATATGACAAAACACTGTCACAAAAATTGTACAGTTTCGGAATAAAAATGCTCTTCCATAGAGAATGCGGTGCTACGAAGCTGCATGTTAGGACTTGATGGTCGTGTAGATGATGAAACCTCCGTCCCCAAGTACCACACAAGCAAAATAGCAATATTACTGCTTGTGCAATCTTTGAGGCCACAGGTGTAGAGTTCTGTCAGCCTGGAACCAGGAAAGCTGGGAAGAACCCCCTGACCACTGTAAGGCAAGCAACCAGGTTAGGCAATGGAAGCAATCCCAATCAGAGCAATACAATATCACTACAGAAGGCTTACCCAATACAGGTGACAGGATACCCAGGATAAGGTGAATGGACAGGGGTCTGCAGTAGTCGACGGCGGTAGACGACAGTTGTTACACAGGATGGCACTCTAGTTGGGTGGTAATAACACCTGATTCAGGAGAAAAAACATGAGCCAAAGGCAGAGCCAGGAGAGGCAAAAATCCGTCCGATAAACAATCCGAGGTCAGAGCACCAAAAGATAATGTCAAATGCAGAGGAAAATCCAATAACAATTCCAATGGAAGGCCGAGGTCAAAAATGCGAGTAAATCGTTCGAACAAATGCTGAAGTACCAAAGGAAAGCGAAGAGGAATCCGGGAAGCAGTCCGTGGTCGAGATAATCAAGAGCAACAAAATCCATGAGAACGCCAAACAATACTTAACGAAGTCAGCTGTGAAACGCTGAATGTGAGTAAGTACGTTCCTTTTGAATACAAAGGTGATCACATGATTCAGTCACGTGATGCATGCTCCGTGTTTCACTGCTCCGACCAGGTCCCTTCCTGGTCACGTGGTGAATTGCGTGATGAGCCCAGTGGTGCTTGTGCCTGGGGCGTCCAGTGGCAAGCCACCGTGGCAATCGCCAATGTAGAAAAAGGGGACCGCACTCGGCGCATTGGACGCAGGTCCTTCTGAGAGTGCCAAGTGCCGATGCCCACTCGCCGTCGGCAGACCTGCATAGGTAAGTGGGACCTAGTCTGTCTGGGAACCTGAAGTGTTTGTTGTTTCGCTAATGGGGCCGCTAACGGGGACGTGACACTGCAGACCATATAACAGCTACACCCTTACATGGGAAATCTGAAAACATTTTCTGGCTAAACCTTGGTCCAGTTTCATCATGACAAAGGGTACTAAATCCTACCAAGAGAAAGAAACAATAGCCACAAATGATGCCAACATCCAGGATTTTTTAAACACCATTTAATTGACACATACTACCCAAACAGAAGTACTGCTTTGGAAAACATCTGCTATACAACATAGACAAAAACTACTCCTACAAAAACAATGTCATACCAGATGGCAAATATTCAGTCTCAACTTGTTAAGGAAGCCTAGTAAAATGCACAAAACCCAGCTTTATTAATCATATAGTTATTTAAATCTCTGTAACATAGAGAACTTAATTACATGGCCCTACCACAATGTTACAAACCTTGGAGAAATGAAGAAGACGTATTAGGTGACCATGACTCATCTGAAGCTGCATTCAATGCAAGTGAAAGCAGCATAACAAATGTCAATTTCAAACAATAGAAACAAATGTTGGACAATGAACGCCCACAAGAGGAAGACATTGAAGCTCTATTAGCTAATGAGACTCCTGAAGGCAGTCAACCTTCTCTTATAGAAGCCAAGAACCACTTGGAGAACCACTCATTCTAAATGAAGCAGACATAGACATGACTGAGTTTGAAAATACCAAGTATCAATCTGAAGAAGACTTGTAAGTTCTCAAATCACAGCTAAATGATAAACAACTCACCATTTATCTAGAAGTCACTAAAGAGATTGAACATGGTTTCAAACATGAAACTAAAACTTGTAGCTGTAAACATTATAAACCTCTGCTTCTGTATGTAAGTGGTGAAGCTGGTTGTGGCAAAACGTTCTTAATTATAATAATCAGCAAATGTCTATAACAATTAACAAACAACAACCTTTCAGCTGTTGTAACAGCCCCCTGAGGTCTAGCTGCCTACAACATAGGAGGTGTAACATTACACTGGCTACTTCTCCTCCCAATAGAACACAAACAAATTAGAAAACTATAGATTATCAGCAGAAGCTGCTAGTGAAGGATGCAGAAGTCTGAAACACATGAAAGTGCTCCTGGTAGATGAAGTAAGCATAGATTCCAATCTCATGTTGGCTTTAATTCACCTCAGAGTGCAAGAAGTCCTAGAAAAACTGACTACGAAGAAATGTTTGGAGGAAAACACGTTATTGTTTTTGGAGGCATCCTACAGTTAACACCAGCAAAACGTTAACCTAACATATGCTAACATTTTAAAAAGCATGAGAACTGGTCTGCTTACTAAAGATGCAAAAACCATCTTAAAAAGTAGACTAATCCATGAGCTATATGGGCATAACACATCTGCCCCTGATGTCATGGAACAATTAACTCAACAAAATAAAAAATGCACATCCTTAATTTTTTTTTTTTTTTTTTTTTATTGTATATGGTTTACAAAAAACCTTTACAAATAGAACAGACTTTATAATTAAAAAACAAGATAGTAAAAGAAAGATAAACATTCATTGCTTTGCATTTGTATTTAAAAAAAGAGAAAAAAGAAAATGCCCGCTAAAGAAATACGAAATTACAGATTTACATAGGTTGTAAAAGTTTGCAAATTTTACAGAAAAGGGACAAACAATAGATAATCAACCGGTTTCAGATTTAAAATTTGATTGTCTAAGATTAGTCGAGTCAATACAAAGTACTAGTTATAGAGAATAACAAATAGAATAAATGCAAGGTATAAAATATGAAATACATTGCTCATATTAAAAACACTGTGCTCATATAGTAAAAAATTCATAGTTCCAAGAATAGGAGCAAAAATCAGACCAAAGGGGCATATAGGTCAAGGGCTCTGATAAAGCCCGCCACAGCCAGACCAACCTTGATGTTCGAGATTGAGAGACATTGTGACCAAATCCAATTGTCTACCCCCAGTCGCCCCATAACATTAAAAATGCCTAGATATTTGTCCCTTAAAGAGGTCAAGGCCTTGCAGTCAAGAATGAGATGCCGAGAAGTTTCAGTGACCCCCAAAAGTTTGCAAAAACGACAGGTGGGATCCAAATCAGAAAACTTCTTCCTTTTGCATAGGACTTCCCGAGTGGGAAGAAGGTTCCATCTGAGTTTAATAAGAAGAGAGCGGTAATGTCCATTAGGAAATTGGATCAAAATAAAAGACATCACACCTCTCTTCTTATGATCAAATTGAAGATCACTCAGTGAGGAATAACCATGAAGTTTTTCGATAGTGTTACTCCAATCATGGCTGAAGAGAGACTCCTTTACCTTATTAGGGTTTGTAAGTAATGTATCCCTGTCGGAGGAAATGTCCATAAGGGTCTTATCGCAGAGAGTGGAGAAAAGATGGAGATATATGTTGTGGCCCGAGTGTGTCTGGGAAAAAATCATGCGGCCCACATCAACATATAAAGTATCAGGTCTAGGGGAAAGCAAGGCTGAGAACAATGAGAGAACCCTCCAAAGAATCCTAGCTCGTAGAGAAACCAGACCCAACTCATATCTAATGGCAACAGTAGGAATTGAATTGGGCAGTTTTAAAACTTTCCTCCAGTAAATACCTTCAAGAGAGTCCCAGAAGGGCAAAAGTGTAAAGTAATGGAGTTCCATACCATACAATAACTTTGGAGTCACCTTACCCTTGAAAAAGTCTACCACGGGTTTGAGGGAAAACATACAATATTTATTCTCCAAAGTACGTGATTGGGAGATGAGAGGGAGCAGTTTCTGTCTAAGAAATCGTCTCAGTTCTATCACCGATGGTTGGGCCAAGATCAAAAAGCCCAAGTAGACGATTTTATTAACTCGAGAAATGTTTGCTCCCCCCATTTTCCATACTTTGTTGTTTCGGGTTCTCCCCTTTGAGAATTCCATGATACGTGTTTTACCAGGATTGATCTTCAGCCCATTTAGCAGTGCGTACTGTTCAAATTTACACAGGAGCCTCTGCAGGCCCACTTTGGTCTGGTCGAACAAGAGAAAGTCATCGGCATATGCCAACCATGAGAATCTCAGGTCCCCAAGTTTAGCACTCACCATGCCTGCATTTTTCAGGAAGTTATCCACATCAGCCAAATAGAGGATAAATAGACAGGGAGCTAACGAGCAACCCTGTCTCACCCCAATACGCGTCCTAATTCTCCTAGAGAGAGTACCAGCCAAATCAAGCCTGATGTGTACCCCCGAGTTTTCATAGAGGGCCATAATGAGAGAAAGGAGGCCCGCCGGGATGCCCCATTTAGTTAATTTTTCCCATAATCTGGATCTAATGACCAGATCAAATGCATTAGATAAATCAATAGAGGCGACATACAGAGGACCATCAGATTTTCCCCAAGAGGAGGTCTGAAGGGCAGTTATAATAAGACCATTGAGATTGGTAGAGTGGCCGGCCCTAAAGCCAGTTTGGTATTTGGGGAGAATATGATTGTCCCTAATCCATATGTTAAGATGGGAGAGGAGCAGAGAAGCAAAAAGCTTACAGTCCGCGTCTATAAGAGAGATCGGTCTATAATTCTTTACCTCAGAGCGTAAGCCTCTCTTAAAGATTGGGACAATATGGGCCGTATGCCAGCTCATAGGGACCTTCCCGGAATTTACGACGTCCTGAAAAAGCAGGAAGAGTAGATTGGCCCAAATCTCAGGCTCGGCTTTGAACGTATTGTTCGTAAGGCCATTTGGGCCTGGCGCCCTAGATTTCTTAGCCTTAGAAATAAGACAGAACACTGTCTCAAGATCAAAAACTGGTTTCCATGCGTCTTTCGATGGGTAAATCATCGATACATCCGAAGCCAAGTCTTCCTCCCCAATATCAAAAAGTTTAGAGTAGTAGTCAAACCATTTGGCCTCTGGGATTGCATTAAGCTGATCAGCCATCAATGTGTTATCTAGGCTGGAAACCGAAGCCCAGAAGGCCCTCACATCTCGTTTTATTAGTACTGCAAGCATATACTGTGCATCATTTTGAATCATAGTAATTTTTCTATGCTTACAGTAGTTTTTGTATTTTTGGCGAATGGTTTTAATTTTTGTTGTTTTATCTGCCCAATCCATATCTAGGGCTTGAACATCCCTAATAAGTTTCTTAGTAAGGGCCTTTACATCGGCCAATTGTTGGTCGAAACTATGGTTGTGAAGTTTTTTGGAGACTCCTTTCCTTAGCTGGCCATAAATACTACTCTGTAAGACATTGAGAAAGCTATCAAAAGAAGAGGTGTTAAAGACTGCTATTTTCCAGCAGAGCGAGGTGTGGTTAAGGGAAGAGATCAGTTTGTTATTAAGAACACTGATGTTAAAAGGAGACCACCTTATCCCTGTCCCTTGACTAACAGTATAAAGCTGAGTGGGTCCACCCTCCGGCAGAAGCTTGGTAAGAAAGGGGCATAGAAATTGAACCCGGAGAATACCATGGTCGCTCCATGAATTGAAGGACACCTCGACATTAGAAGAAAATGGAATCAGGGAATGGTCGACAAAGACGTAGTCTAAGGTGGAAGATAAGGACGATCTACGCCAAGTTGGGCAGGAAGGATTAGTAGCATCATAATGGCTGTTAAGACAAGTTAGGCCAATTGAATCCAAAGCCAGATTCCAAGATCGACCCCATGTAAGTTTTAGTCCTGTACGTGGATCGTCTTCCATAACCAAGCCCAGGTCATCATAATTGGATTCCAGACAGAGAGTACAGTCTGAATTAAAATCGCCCGCCAGAATGAGTTTGCCCATGGGGTGCAGATATCTCCAGGCAAGGATTGTATCAGTTAACTTCTCCAGAAACAATTCGAGAGGAGAGATTCCCATATGCCAGTAAACATTGACCAAGAGAAAGTAGCAATTGGAATCCGGAAAGAACACCTCTAAGGCCATAAAGCCAAAAGGTGTATCCGAAAGCACCTTAGCGACAGAACCTAAGGAGGTTCTTACCCCTATAATGAGTCCCCCCGATGCGCGGCCTCCCAGGCTAGGTTTGGCACATTGAGAGAAAATATCGAATCCATCAAGAACTGGAGTTGAAAGTAGCCAAGTTTCTTGGAGAAAAAAACAATGCGAAGCCTTAATCACGGCAACCGTTTCTAGGTTCGTGAACAAATGAGAATTACCTCTAGAGTTCCAAGAAAAGAAACCGAAGCTATATAGAGGGCGGGCCTTCGAAGAGGATTCTGATTTAGCGGGAATTAAATCATTTCCATAGGCCTGCGGTGACATGTGCCCAGCTCGCGAAGTCTCCATTAGATTTGGGCAAGAAATGCCTCCGTTGGGGTGGGGGAGTTCTTTCTGGATGGTAGACCATTGTAAGATTACCTCTATATTCAGCGCCCTCTCCTTTATTTTTGGCAAATTGAGAAGAGTCCACTATTTTTGCTTCAAATCCTAGTTGCTTCAACCCTTCCATATGCCCCATGATCAAGTCTAAAACTACCTTCGATCTAAGAATAATATTACTAACATCTACCCGATCATGGAAAGGGAATAAGATGCAATCTATGTCATAGCTAGAGATAAGCGAAAGCGAAGGAAGTTGGTGAAAGATTTTAAGTATGTTACCACGATTTAAACAGATTGGCATATCTTCGCCCCAGAGACTGGAAAGCTGTATAACATCACCAGAGACTTTTGTTGTTGCAGAGACAGGCAAGGACTCAATAGTTTTTTTGGTAAAGTGCCCAAGGGGGTCAGCCGCCAGATCACAACCCCTCGCCCCTCTTAGTATAGTCCTATTATGGTTGACATTTGGCCCCAGTGGAAATCTTTCCCAAGAATTGGAAACGTTCTTATTATAGGCAAAGTCAAACCCAGAGGGGACCGCTTCGCGAACCGCAGACATGCGCATATTTGAGATGCTAAGAGACGCATGGTTAAAAGGGGGGAGAGTCGATGAGACATTGTCTGATCGATCTGTCATATCTCCATCCCTCTTAATGCAGCCCATATTAACAGGGGGCTCCTCAGGAGCAGACAAGAGTGCCGGATCAAAAGAAGAGAGCCGAGTAGTAGGAACCTCGTCCTGTGACAAGCTTACATTTGAATTAGACACTGTCACCTTGCTGATCTTGGGAACAAGTAGCGACTGAAGTAAATGTTTAGCCATATCAATGTTAACCATATTAACAGTCGGCATAGTTAGAGAAGTGTCCGGATGATTCAGGCTTTTACCAGAAGTAGACTCCAGAGAAGTAGAAGGGAGAATTGCTTCTGGGGCAGAGTCCATAACCTCCGCTGCAACAATATCAGTTGGCAGTGCTATAGGGTTAGTACTAGTGGATGGTGGTACGGTAAGAGGTGTTATCTGAATGCTAGAAACTGCAATTTCACCAGTACCAACAGTCCTTGGCCCCGCATCAATAGAAGCAGAGGTGTTAATCAGCATACCCACCGCATCCGTTGAGACAGATGCACGTGGTAAAATAGGTGGAGCATTGGCGGTATCTGGAGTGGTCACATGGATGGGAGAGGGGATTGGTTCAACAGAGTTATCAGTCCCCTGTGGAACTGAAACAGTGGTTGAAGGGACTATAGAGTTTGCCATAAAGAGGTTTTTGAAAAATTGATTAGTATACGAAGTAATCTTTTTGACATTCTTCTGATTTTTTGTTTTCTTCATTTGTTGGCTCATTTTCCTTTTCTTTCCTAGACAGGGGAGGACTTTTGGACAGGAAGTTCCCACTGGGGGCTCAGAGGAAATTGCTGCGATCTCTGGAGTTAGGATAGTCATGTTTTCTCCTGAGGATGCGACATGGTCACCTTTAGAACGGACGGCCAACTCTGCAGTCCCACCTGCACATGAACGGTCTTGTATAGAGGGTTTGAGGGATACCCTTGGCAGATCCTCCTGTACTTTGTCCTCTCCTCTTTCCATAGAGAATACAGTCGGGACACTAGGAAGTATATCTGTAGGGTCGTCAGCCTCTCGCAAACCATCAAAGGCAGCACGGGGAGTCATAGAGGAAGAGCCCCGGGAATCAGGATCTGGAGGTTGGAGAACCGGAAGACCCAGGGCCGCATTGGGGACCGCCCCTAAAGTAGTTGCCGTGATCCCTGTAGGCTCCTGATGAAAATCATGTGTAGGGGCCAAAGGTGGATTGAAAGAGGTAGGGTCAAGGCCTTGAGTGGTCAAAAATTGGTTTTCTTCTTTTATAATTTTTACTAATTCTTCAAATCTATCTAGGCCCTCCAGCCTAGAATATATTTCGGAAAGTATACGTGAATGGGATCTAACCTCTGACCAGATGTTATCATAGAGACTCACAAAGGAACTCAGAACCATATTCAACGCAGAGATAGTTGGATGGGAGAGTTTAATTCTATCATCAACATCTTTAAGGGTATGATGTAGAATAGACTCACTGGGCGGATCAGTTTTGAAGTCCGGAAGAAGACCTCTTTCTTTTAACCAGTTTTGTTTTTCAGTATACTCGTCAATAAAGTTGGTGAGATCTGAAGGGGAACCTGCCAATGATTCATCACAAATTTGTTGTGTAACATTATTTGTTTTGTTAAGATGGGAGTCCAAGTGGCTATCAGCAATTGCCTTATCTGCACATTCTATGATACTGATGTCATCAATATCCTGGACTGAGAGATCTTCAATATCCAGTTTCTTAGCTACGTTAATTAAGTTGGTGTGGGCCGGGGTATATACTGAAGGAAGAGGGTGAGGAGATTTAGCCAGAGTGCTAGAGACAGATTTCTTACCAAAGAAATGTGTGATGTTTTTCCCCTGGATTGGATTACCCTGGGTACCTAGATTAATTTTTATTTTTGATATTGAGTTACGGGGCTTGTTAAGAGGGGTTTTGAACGGCAAAGAGATCCCATTAGGGGAGAAGGAAGTTCCCACCACACTAGTAGAAAGGTTAACGTGAGAAGAAGATGTGTGCTTAGTATCACTGAGTAATGCTTTGGATCCTAAAGAGGGTTGAGTGTGGGAGATAGCAACGCTCCCACTGTCCTTCTTCTCTAATAGTTGTGATGCAATAACTTCTGATTCACCCACCATGACTGGGGGTATGGGCATACTAGGATTCAGTGAGGCAATCGATGGAAGAGGGATGTTAGGCAGAGGGTTGTTGTCATATGCCATGTTAGTTTTAATCTTTGAGAAACTGACCCCAACCAAAAGATTGGAGGCAAGAGTAGCAGCTAGACGTTCTTCCTGAGTATCTATAGAAATGTCATGTATTCCATTGAAAATACAGTTATTATAAGCTGTATTACGTGAAGTGATACCCATAGCATTGCAAACCTCAGACCTCTCTCTCAGATGAATTTGGGCCTGGGCTATGTCCCTTAAAAGGAGAGGGTTATAATGGTCCTGAAGTGGAGCATCATCAGAACTCCCCATAGCAATAGGAATGGGGGTTTCTGGCACATTAACTGTAGATGGCATGGAGGGCATACCGACAATGGGCGAAGGAGACAAAGGAAGTGAGACCTCCATAGCAGTCTGACTTCTAAGTCCCCTACGTGTCATTCGGATAAAACCTCAGCCTAACAGTAGGGAGAAAGAGAAAGAAAACTAAGAGTTATGCCAGAGAAGGTACCCAGAAATACACTGGAAATAAGCCTAGATGTCAGGGGAAGTTAGACATAGAGACACACAGCAAAAAATACTAGGCAGTTTTTAAATTTTAAAAAATGCAAGTGTTAGAATATGGCACAAATAGCAAAAATCAAACTCTGAAAAACCAGTACATTGTCTAAAAACCCTATGAAATATATATATAGCCTAGCATTAAGAGCGAATTAAAAAAATAAAAAGCAATATTACACACTCAATTAAATAAAAGTTTTAGTAAATGAGTTGTGTCAGCGTAATAGTCATTTTTTGGGGAGGGAACGCCCGACGGCTTGTGGAGCTGCCAGAGTCCGACTCTCCACCCCAAACCCTCGTAATAGGAATGCAACTTCAATTGGGTTGGCTAGGGAAGGCCCAGAACAGTGTACTCACAGATCACAGCCAAACAGCAAAACAGTATCTCCAGCCCTTACAGTCTCCAGGGCTTAACGCCACAAGGGCGGCTGTGCCGGCAACTTGTGCAGGCTGGCAGTCACGTGCTGTGTCACGTGTTCAGGAAGGGGTCCGCCCCCTCCAGGAAGCAAAATGGGCTGCAAGAGCTCTGCTCGCAGTGCAGCTGTGAGGGATGGACCTTGCAAGCACGAGCGTTCGAAGGAGAAATGAAACGCTCCTTCCAATCAGCAGAGAATACGCCGCAAGGGCGGCTGTGCCGGCAACTTGTGCAGGCTGGCAGTCACGTGCTGTGTCACGTGTTCAGGAAGGGGTCCGCCCCCTCCAGGAAGCAAAATGGGCTGCAAGAGCTCTGCTCGCAGTGCAGCTGTGAGGGATGGACCTTGCAAGCACGAGCGTTCGAAGGAGAAATGAAACGCTCCTTCCAATCAGCAGAGAATACGCCGCAAGGGCGGCTGTGCCGGCAACTTGTGCAGGCTGGCAGTCACGTGCTGTGTCACGTGTTCAGGAAGGGGTCCGCCCCCTCCAGGAAGCAAAATGGGCTGCAAGAGCTCTGCTCGCAGTGCAGCTGTGAGGGATGGACCTTGCAAGCACGAGCGTTCGAAGGAGAAATGAAACGCTCCTTCCAATCAGCAGAGAATACCTTAATGCCAACCCTTGCAAGCTGTAGTCAATTCGACAATACAATGCTGAAAAAATAAATGTAACCTTTGTGCATATCAGTTCCACAGACAAACTAGAAATGCATGGCATGATACTTCTTATGTGTCAATAAGCACCAGTATAACTAAATAGCTTATACAAATGCTGGATTAGGAAAACTATTAACTCTGTGTTTAAACAGCAGAGCAATTATAAAACGCAACCTTGATGTAGAACAAGGTTTAGTCAATGGAGCCTCTGGTACAGTTCTTGGCATCCAAACATATCCACATGACAACAACATTCAGTTTGTCAACATACACTTTGACAAACTTGCAGAAGTTAAATGCGTGTCCTTCATATACATGCCACAAATAATCCTGACACCACTTACAGTGTCTCAGGTAAAAGGCAATAATTGGACTACTGTACAGGAATGCTAAAATTCACCAGAAGCACACCAGCTTTTTCACATGAATTCCTAATGTACTTACTACAAGTACGGAAAACCAAAAACATCCCAATAAATAACATCTTCCAGATTTCATACACGTGTAAACATGCATGCACTCTCTGTAAGTATGTTTCACAAGAGCACATCCCTAATTAACAATTTGTATATGTTTCCATACCAATTTATGAATCCATTCCATTTCAACAGCTTCTACAGAATGCACATGATGGCATATTTTGCCCTTTTTGCAATTCAGACAATCATTCCAGCATACAAATAAACTCACATGGCCAATATGTCATACTAATGCTTCTAAGGTACAATGCAGATGGTTCCAAAATTAACTGTAAGCTTACTAGCTTTACTAGTTATCTCAGGAGGATAGCTCAGGGGCTATGCACTCGCCTTAGAAGCAAGACGACACTGAGCAACACAGGTTCGATGTCTGGGTCCCCGAGTCTGCGCTTAGAAACCTATACTGCATTTTAAAAAAAAAAAGTGGTTGGTTTGAAGGTAACAACACTTCTGTTACTCCAAAACATAAGTTACCAGCAAATCTAACAAATGCCTACTTAATATTCCTTCAACCCAAATTTACTTACTAAAGTATAGTGCAATACACAGTTAGAATATGCCAACGGGTCTCTTTCGACATCCATAATACTACAATAGCAATTTTTAAATCGAAGAAAGTATACGCCAACAGGTATCTAACTACTTTAAACATACCTTTCATTGTAATATACTTCAAATATGCCATCACAGTTATTGTCACTGCAAAACTTATTTTAAAATCGAATATAGTTAGAATATGCCAATGGGTATCTAACTACTTTAAACATCCCCTTAATTACACAACACTTCAAACAAACATCCTATCACACTTACACTCACATATTATATCCATGTTACCACACACATGTATTATGTAAAATGTATATGCAAATGACCCAGCGATTATTTCATGTTAATACAATAACAATGTACCACAATCTAATGTTGTACCAAACATAGTACATAGAATGTACTATTTAAAAAAGTAAATCAATATGTACAATTGAATACAATGAAAGGTTTCAAGCAATCTTGTTTAACAAATTATGCTGTTTTTTTTGGTTGTATACGAATTGTTTGAATGTCAATTGTTCGAATAACAATTGACCTTCTGCACAATTGACCGAATTTAAACGGTCAATTAGGATATATATGCTGGGGGAAACCCCCCGCACTCCCCCAACCAATCCAACCCCCACCCCAACCCCCCTCCCAATCCCCTTATATTATTATTACACCAACCCACCCCATAATATATATTAAAATGACCATACGGTCAATTGTGCAGAAGGTCAATTAGGACCCCTATTATTCGAACAATTGTGTCATTCGAACAATTGTAAACGAACAATTCAGGTAATACCATTTTTTTTCACGGAAAAAGAGCAAGAGATTCCAGCTCTATTACCAGGGTCGGACTGGGACCACAAAGAGGCCCAGAAACCCCAGAAAAGTGGCCCAGCCCTCACTTCAAAAAAGTGGCTCGCCCTCGCCTTAAAAAGAGGCCCACCCCGTGCCTCAAAAAAAGTGGCCCTCAAACCATCATCCGTGAATCGCGTCAATTCAGGTCTTTACAGAAAATGCTACTTATGGAGGGTTCATGTGTCTGTTACATTCCAACACAACTCATAAAAAAACATAAATCTGCATACAGTGCTGTGACAGGGTCCACAGCTCCGAGGCACAGGAGTGGCATGAACATGACCTTTCACTACTTGACAAAACAGAAAGTGGCATCAAATAGCATTGTTCCTAAGTACACTATGAAAAATATGTTATGATTGCACTAATGTGATATATATTTAATAACAGAATGGATCACCATATGTATCATTAACATTTGTGTGAATAGATCCATATTGTCAAATTACTGTGAATGCAAGCAGACGTCACAGGCCAAATAATAATATGTTATTGTATAGCACTTTTGTGTAGATTTGGGGCCTGGCGGTATTTTCTTACCGCCAAAAATAATTTAGCAACAATCACTCCTTGTATTCAGATTGGGTTATGTATAATAATAATACATTGGATATGCTTTATTTAAGTACACAGACATGCGTGGTTGGTTTTCGTGGTTGGTATGCGTGGTTGGTGGTATTTTGGTGAGCATAATTCCCTTGTTTTATTTGTGGCCCCAATGTCCAGAACCCCTTATTTTTGTTTAGATTTTTCGTGTAATCACCATAGAGACCTCAGGCTTGCATTTCAGGAACACCACATTTTCACTTTTAGTGTGCCACCATGGGTAATTTCTCGCTGTCTTATCTACGGCAGCGAGCTATCATGTGGTATTTTTCACTAACTTATATATGGTAGTGAACTATGTCCCGGGTCTCTATTTTTGCTGACTCATGTACCTTCAGCAAAAAGGCTATAACACCCACAGTTATTTATAATTGCTCATACTGAATGACATTTGCTCATACTGAATGGCTGCAGCCAAATCTTATTTTTAGCTACCTTGAAAATGACAATTGCACTGTCTAAACATTTCCCCACATCATCAGCACTGTATTGGTAAATATAAAACACACCACCCGTCTGCTTTCAGATATTTTTGTGTATTATAAAAGTTGCATTTAAACACGATCTCACTCTTTACAGAAATAAATGAAATAGCACAGTAACAGCATTATTTGTGATACACTGAAAAGAGAGTGGCGGAGACAAGAATTCAATTTGTAACATTAAACACGTGGGTAGAGCACAGGAATCTCCTTTCCTACACTGACTGAATATTTTCGTACACACTCAGCCCCCACACCTCAGCGAGATAATTACCAGGCTTATTCAGTATGTAACTTCTTTAGCTGGTCGCCTTCTGGAGGGATTCACCCAGCAAGGACAAGCATCTGCTGTCACTCAAACTGGGACTTGTTGACTGGAAAAGCCAGTCTCTGCAACCAAGTTGAATCTGCTTTAGGAATCAGGCATCCCCTGCTGTCAACCCTGTCCTTCTTCGAGCTGTATCCAGAATCGTCTGCCCTCTCCCCCTTTTCAAAATTCTACAGGAAAACTTGGTTACCGAATGCTTGTCCAATAAGATTCTATCATGTAATCTCCTCCCTCACTGCACAATGGCTTATTTTTTTTTACAGTTGCAACTGTAACAAACTGATTTCCTGCTTATTCGAAGTCTTTGCTTCCTGCAGTTACTGTGGACAGAGCACAGAAAGGCAAAAGAAAAAAATAAACTTGAATGTGTGTTTAAAACTGATTTTCAGAGTAGGCCTCATTTTGCAGTGAAGACACATTCTTTTATTAATGAGTTATAATTATTAGTCTTGTTAGTGAGATTAGTTTGTTAATTACCAAATGTGTCTCTTGCAACATAGGCATTTCAGGTGAGAAATGGTGTGCATTTTGAAGGTACAGATGTGTGCTTTTAACTGTGAAAAATGTATTTGCATTTTATATGTAAAAATCGTTTTTGACTGAATAACCTGCCCTTACGTATATGTCCATGTTACACTGGCAACACATAGCTTGAAACAACTGCATCATAGCAATGCACCAAACCCATGCAGTGGCGCTGCATAAAAATGCTCAATAACACATGTCTTGCTGTACCACATTATATCAATGCACCAAACCCATGCAGTGGCGCTGCACTTAAAAAAAAAAACATGCTATACATTGATCCTGTGCAGTGGTGCTGTACTCTGTGCTCCCAAAACACGCAAAACAATCCTACAATATATACCATCCATCTGTCAAAGCACAGATGTTCAGAGTCCCTAGACTACCAATGGCATTTTTTTATTTTCCATTGTTTCTCATTTTATTTCAATAATTAAGCTAACCAAAAAAGTCGGGGGAGGTCCATTGCCAGATCAACAGCTGCCAGATCAACAGTTAATGCAGTGAATATTCGAATTTGGTCTTGCATAATTGTAACCAGTTAATGGGTGATCATCTTTGCCCCTCCTTTTTAGCACCTCCTAATAATCAACTGTCTTTGTATATCTTAGTTGGTATCTTGAATTCTGCAAATCTGTTTGCAAACAACAGCAAACTTGTCCAAAAATCAGTGCACCTCAGGCATTTCTGCTAAACTACAGGCACCCAGCCTCCTATAGATCTAGTCTAAAGTGTTCTTTTTCTACAGTGACAATATGATTTGGCTATTCTCAGCTATTGTTGGCCAATCGCCCTTGGCCATGGGTGTGGTGTGGCTAGCTGATGACAATTTAACCACACCTGCATTATACTTTATGAATTGCTATAGCAAATGTTGCCAGGGGCAACAAGTACTGAAAAACTCACATAGATAGAAATGAAAACAAATATCTAGTACATCTTTTTTCAAGAGTGGTGCACATTTTAATCAGGCATTAGGTTTAAATTGTTGCCCATTGTAGAATGATAGTACAGTAAATGCAAAGTAAAACCGGAGAGTGTTACATTGTATAGGAGGCAAATTGATACTACTGATATTGTTATTATTATTATTATTATTATTATTATTATTATTGTTATTATTATTAATAATAAGTATTATATGGTATACCTGTCAGTGTTCAATATTCTGCTTGAAGGAAAGACCCACATCATTGAAGACCATCCCAGAGCAGGAACATTGCATACTGACTTGGAACAAGAACCTATGGACCATACTACACTCTGAGAGATAAAAACCTCAGGCTTGTGATCTAGATAGAGAAATGAATAATCTAACTCACAATTGCATGGTGTTACATTGGGTATTTGGAAGGTCAAAAGGAGTTAAGTGTCGTAATTCTGGTGTGGTATAGGAGGCATGCTATCTTTTCATATTCTATTCCCTCACCCACTTACCTTTGTTTCACTTGTTTTAGAGTGTGAATGAACAGTGTATCTTTCCCAAAATATTTGGTGCCTTAATGCTAGTTCTCCTTTAGTAACATGTGTTCCATATGTTAACTTCCTTGTATTTACATATATAGTGTACTTCTATGGCCTAGCAGAGGCAGGCAGTGGTGAGGTGGTTAATTTTGTACTGCCTTCTCTTCACCTGGCCCTAGTCTATTGTTGGTTTTAACAGTAAAGACCAGACCAGGTTTAATAGTGCCGTTTTCACTTTTTGCACAATTGCGTAACAGCATTAGTGGAACATGGCATCTTGTACTTTGCACCTGATGCATTTCACACACACTGTGGAATTGCAGGGAGAGCACCTGCACTGTGCACCCATACCATTGCTGCTAGTAGCTAGGGCAAACAATCACATTGGTGCCTCACATTGCAGGGGTATTGCCTGGACTCCAAACATGCAGTGGAAGTGACACCCGGAGGCTATAAGGCGGCACCGCTTATGGAATTGGGGTTGGGGCAGCCACCTGGATCTCACACCCATTGTATATGTCATTGTTACATAGGTGTCAAACAAGCTAAACTGTGAAGTTTGGGACGGGAGGAGGCCTGGACTCTGCTTCCATTGTATAACCCCTTCACCCCATGGCTTAAGGGTCAACCACTTAGATAAGTAGGTAGATCCTCTCACATTTGAACAGGTAGCTTATGTGGAGCATGGTACCATTGGTAAAACTTTAAGCCTCTAGATTTTGTTTGCTGTTTACCTGGGAGTTCAAGTCATGCTGACATGTAATATGATGTTCTCTTTTTTCACTATATACATTACGTTTGTTTTCATACTGCACTAGTGAGACTTATCAAAAAGCTCACATTTGGTACCCAGGTAATTGAAGAATATGCGTTCAAATGGTAATTCCCCCGTGCTCCCCCGATCTTTGCTAGCTTGCTGTGGTACAAAAGTAGTCTTGCAGGTTGAACTTGCCCTGTTTGTCCACTGTTTCAGCTGTGTGACTGGGTGCTTTACTGCCGACTAATGATCTTTGGGTGTTCTACCCTTTTGCGTGGGGGATTGGAACGGACAGACCATATGTATTAGGGGATTTATTATGTGCGTATGTCATAGAGGCATCTATCACATTGAAGTGGATTTGTTAGGGAAGGGGAAATTTGGATAGTCTGGATCATGACACATTTTGAGACGGCTAAAACTGACCTGCCTATATTTGCACTCTCTCTAGAAACACGAGAATTCTGTCACTCGCCCCAACACCGTATTGGCCTAGGCCGTTGTCCTGCACCCGAATGTTGTCAGTTACTTCATAAGTCTTTTCATGGAGGAAACTACATGTTTAACATGTTATTTTGACATTGCATGGGCAATGGTGCAGAGCGTCTGATCAAGAGATCCGTTCAAGCTTTCTGTGCATATACAGAAGGGCTGGGGATGAACTGGTCTTTTCTACACATCTGTGGGAGTGCTCTGTAAAGGGATATGACACGTGCTGATTGATGGCTAGAGTTAGATGGGATGTCTTGCTGCTCCAACTGCTCTCCTTTACTGTGTTATGCTTGGGTGGGCATTTATGTCTTTTTAACCAGAGTGAGTAGAAACTGTTTGGGGATGTAATGACTCAAAGTTCTTGGATTTATCTTGTGTAGATATGTTTATTTTGGATTGGTGAGGGGAGCTGGATTTCACTGACATTTGTTTTCGCAGACAGCAAATATATATTACACAGCGTGCGGTAGCTGGCGTGTAATTATGGTTAAGTTGCTCATCTCATAGAAAGAGCCCTTTTTTGGTGGCTTATAACTTTGGTGCCGATGGATGAATACTCACCAAAACTTTGCAAAAAAAGTATATGCTCACTTCCGAATGATTTTGCAAAGTTTGGTGCAGTTTCGTTTAGGGAAGGCAAAGTTATTTGGGTGTCCCAAAATGTTTGAAATTCTCTTAGAGATAATGGAAAAATATGTTGCTCGTGCCTGAAGCCCAAACTGCTCTATGGATTTTCACCAAACTTGCGCAAGGTGTGGCAAATTGGTCCCAAAAGCATGCTTTTGCAAATTTCGTGTAAATCCGTAGAGTGTTTTTTTTTTAAAATGGGCAAAAAGTAGGTACAAAAAATGTTGATATTTGGGTCCAGTCTGCAGACCCATTTCCTGTTTTGGAGTTTGCGGTTGCCCCAGGGCCAATCAGAAGGTGGCTTGGTGTCCGCGGACACCAAAGATGCACACTGATTGGATGTTCAAAAATGTGAGGTGCGTTATAACTTTTGAAACTGTCACCATATTGGATCCACGGACCAGGGCCTTTGTCCATGAGCAGTGAGGTCAGAAAAAAGTCTGGAAAATACAGTTGGGGTTATTTTGTGGCTGAAAGGGCCTGGAAAAGGTGGAAGAGTGGAATAAAATTGATATGTTTTTATAGGTGAAAAAAAAGCTGTGCAGGTGCTGCCGAGTCTGCGGTCAATATTACTCTCCGCGGAAGTCACTTGAATTGGGGGGTTCTGGGTAAGTTTTGTTATTTGAAGGTGTATTGTACGTAATTGCTATATGGTTTAATTCTATTGTATGTGGCCACTGGCCACACACACTATAGTATGATGTGTATAGTAATTATAGGTGCTGTAGGGGGAGTTTACAGTGTTTGTAGTACGGTGAAATCATATAATTGAAGTGTTTATGATATTTATGATTGTGGTACAATTGAGGATAGTGCGTATGGAATCTGTATTTGTTTATTTGTGTAGAAAAACAATAGGATAATACTGGGTATCGTTACTTTGTTGCATATGGTAATAAACAGGGTCGGATTGGCCCATTGGCCATTCAGTCCGTGGCCGAACCAAAATCTTGATGAGGCACTG
This sequence comes from Ambystoma mexicanum, assembly GCF_040938575.1. Lineage (NCBI taxonomy): Eukaryota > Metazoa > Chordata > Amphibia > Caudata > Ambystomatidae > Ambystoma > Ambystoma mexicanum. The sequence continues at coordinate 812,712,297 of NC_090932.1, forward strand.
GGGACCGATTCCTGAAGCCCATCCCTGGGCTGGTCTCCGGCCCAGGCATGGCCTTCAAATAAGGAAATGGCCCCCAGGGTCTCGCCGGACACAAGTTGCAAAGGATCTGTAAGTAACGTAACGATCATTTGCAATTGCAGCCCCCCCGGCCCACCGCGGATGCAGAGAAAGGTAACACAGAAGTGTTACCTTTCTTTCAAGAATGCGGCAGGCCGGCGGCCAACTGCCATGGCCCTCAAAACAATGTTGCCAGCAGCAGTCATTGTTACAAAACACTGGGAGGGAGCGGCAGGGCTGGGCAGGGCAAGGTCTGCCTCAGCCTGGCCTGCTCCCTCCCAGTGATTTGTATTACAGACTCTGCTCTCTGTCGGCAGTGTGGACCAGGATTTCTGGTTCCCTAATAAGCGATTCCGATCGCAGACACCAACGGTAGGGATCTCCGTAACTATGTATTTTGCTTTTCCCAAGTTGCAGTAATAGCATGTTTTTTCTGCCATTGTCTCTGTTATGGTCATCATAAGACATTCTATATCAGTGTCCTCAGTCACTTGACAAAAACCTTGTGTACAGTTCAGAAATATTTGACCATAGCAGTACATGTTTGGTTGATAACATGCCCTCTGCAATTCTCAATGGGCGTTTCAAGCGTGTGGTTAGGTCCTGATTCCAGGGTTTGCCAGAACTAGAAGTGTTTGCGCCCTCAGGGGTTGCGCGTGTGTGTGCGTCCTTCTCTTAGGTCATCTAGGAGGCGGGACCTCAGCCTTTGCACCTACTTTTGGGGATGGTCGGTCAGTTGGGGGTCTCTGACCTCAGGTTCTTTTTTCAGGCAGTGGGTTTGACTTTTTCTTGGCGGAAAGGGGCACTGGTGTCCGGGGAAGCAATTGGTTGTTTCTCATGTGGGAAGAGACCACTCCACATGTTCTCCATTCGATGATAACCCTGCCTGCAGTGCACTCTTTGCATTTGGTGACCATGGAGGACCGCAGCACCAGGCAGGGGCACTACACTCCTGTTAATGCCTCAGGCGTGACATATGTTGGTTTTACACACAGACGTACTCAGAACCCTGAGCTCGAGTCTCCCAGACACCACCCACCCACAGACCACCACTCTGGGCCACAGATACCCAGGGTGACCAGTTGACGTGAGTAGACCCCAGAAGTGGCTAGTCACTGCTCATCCATCTCCACTGATAAAGTTTGTCACCTTGGGCATTTTACCTTGGAGGAGGTGTTGATCAGCTGAAAAAGAACCATTAATGATACCTTATGTAAGAGAAGCCACTGAGAAAATTATTGTATGTATATAGATGCCCACTCGAAATGTACATTTAACTGACTGTGTATGAGGCATATCACTCTTCTGCTCCTCCCTTACAGCAACCATCAAGTATGCAATCCATAGTTTGGCAAAGGTACTGTAGATGAGATGGAACTATGTTTTTAGGTGAATTGCTATGATTTTATCTGCCCTACAGTGGCATAACCGTAAGCTACTATAGTGGGGAATCATTCATGAACAGTGAGGCAGGGCTGCAGAAATAAGGTAAGTATCCTCTAGAGAGGGACAAACCTTGGTGATTCTGACTGATGGAAGTATGACTTGATCCCCTGACTTAGCTACTGTCGGTGCCAGCACTGTTCATCCAAGAGGGCTCTAGCTGGGCTACGGGTGCATTCAATTTGCAAGTTACTCAAGTTCCCCTAATCTACTGATAGCATGTATTGTAGTGCTCTCTTGGCAACCTCTTTATTGGTGAAAACCAGGAGGGTTGAGTCAGGTCACTGACCAGAGTAAAACGATAAATATTAAGGTGGGCACAGGTGTCGTAAACTAAAAATGTTATATTTTCATTTATCTTCTCAAATCGCATAACGTCGTGTTATCAGCATTTAACTGGAGCCCTTGTTCTCAGCACTTTTGGCTACTTGTTTCCACAAGGCAAGTGTTCTAACATTCATGCAATCAATCCTCTGGCTATAGTGCAAGCACCAGCACTTGTGTGACAGAGAACGGTGTGCCCGAGTGAATTATGGAAATGGCATGTAGGTGCAAGTGCTTCAACCCTTTCTGAATGACAAGGGGGCACGTGGTAGCAACATTATAGACAGATTGTCACATGCCTGTATTGGCCATGTATTGGGGGTAATCTGCCACCAACATAATGGTGTGATGTTTTGATGAGATGTCTTTTTTAGATGATAAAAATAAAAATAAATGTGTTGTGCACAAATGCTCCTCTCTAGCATTGTAGGGGACATATCCTTGAAGATGAGGGTGAGAGATTAATAATTTATGTGTGAGTATTATGCATTCCCGCTGCGAATAGCTGGAAAGATCAGTGAGAGGCAGTCACATGTCATCTGAATGCTAATTACCAACACTGAGAATGCTCTGTGCACTTCAATGGTTAGGGGGTAAGTGGAGGCTCTAGGTCCCTGTCAGTGGGGGTTGAAATGAAAGTAGTGCTCTTGTACTTTAAAAACACCTATGAGGTGCAAAGGCCAAGAAAGGGCATACAAAAGCAGTCCCTGTACAGTTTTTGTTTTCACATTTAACCAGCCTTTACATGACTGTAAGTGTGAAGAAGATCTGTATTAATGACACTGATCTGAGCCTGATGATTTTTGGAGAGTAATGCTTATTTTATATTTGATTTGACATTAGCCTATTACTATTTTCGATGCCTGGACTAGTCTCATTTGTACTCTGCTCAAAGTGACTCTGGGTACACACGTTTAAGGAAGATACATCTAGCCTATTACTATTTTCAATGCCTGGACCAGTCCCATTATAAAACACTTCTGTGAATTAGGCCCTAAGTATGTTCACGTGGGGGGAAAATAGAACAATGTTAGTTCTAAGCTTTATAAAGATGGGCTGGGGGGGTTCAGTTTTCTTTCAACACTGTGAAATTCAAATATGTCAATTGATTAATTACATCTAATTTGTGATGATCGACTTTCCAAGACTACTGCAAAATTCTTTTAGTACAAAACAAACAAATAAATGTGGTGGAATTTAAGAACATATTAAACAGGAATGTGGGAGCCTACTGAGTATGAACATGGATCAAATAACCTGTTCTATGGTATTTCTTCCTCGCAGGAATGTCAACAACCATATTTTAGCTCCCTGCACCCTTCACATAGGAGAACTATATCGCAAGTGAACATTTTTGGTTGAGATATCTAGCAGGTTGTAATAGGAGCCTAATTATTGCAATTACTCAAATATGGAAGGTGGCAAATACTCGCCTTAGGCAATTTGAAGAAAATGTGAAGCTATTAGCTGAGTTATAAGTATGTCATGCTCTATTAGCATGCTGTGTTGCGTCTGCTTTTCCTATTTTGAGTTTTTATGTCATTCTTTATAAGTTTATGCTATGCCGTATTTTTCTTCTGATGAAATCAATTTACAAAGACTATCATATATTGTATATCTGGTATTGTTACTCTATATATTTGTAATCTCTTTAATTTTTCTAAGTGTGAAATTGTGTCATTGATGACTACATGTTTTATCTTTGTTTTTCATCATTGTTTGTTCTTTATAATTGTTTGCGATATCTGATTTGTGAAAAGTTCTTTTGAACTATAACACAATAAAATAAAAATAGGAAAACTATTCATTTGCCTATCAGTCTGGTCCCACCCACAGGGGCAATCCAGCACTGACATGCTAGGCAATTCTCCTCTAAAAAAGAGTAATATCAGCAACCCAGGACACGTGTTTCAATGAAGCGAAGCCAAGCCTCTTTAAGGCACATTGGGCAAGGGGTCGATGGGTGAAATCCCAAGTTTTACTAACTTAACAGGAGTGAGGATCAACATGGTTCACATAACCTGTTCTGTGGAATTCATTCCACTCAGGAGGGTCTACAACTATGTTATAAACCCTTTGTATATATGTCTAGGAACTAGGGTTTCACCCTAAATTACCCAGGGTAATCTAGACGTGGACCACTTGCTCACTGTGCTTAGAAAGCCATAGCCTCACCTCACTGATGAAGCCCAAGAAGGCTGAAACTCATGTCCGGGGTTTATGTTGGTACTCTTATTCAGATGAGAAATACCCAGCATTTCTGTTCTGTACTGCCCAGGTGGGTGGGACCAGATTGATAAGCAAATGGATATGTCTCCTCTGTGAAAGGTACAGTGAGTAAAAATGTGGTTGTAGACCCTCCTGAGTGGAAACCTATCAGGAAAACAGGTTATTTGTTCTCCATAGATGGGCTGACAGACCTTTGCATATGTTTAGGGACTTGGGGTTTCACCCTAAGTTATCCAGTGTAATCCAGACGTGGACCCCTTGTTTACAGTGCTTATAGAAGCACAACTTCACCTAGCTGATGAGGTCCAACAGGGCTGAAACACGTGTCTGGGTTTGCTGTTGGTATTCTTTTTCAAAGGACAATTGCCTAGCATTTTGGTTCTGGACTGTCCAGGTGGGTGGGACCAGGCTGATATGCAAATTGTTATTTCTCCTATGTGAAAGGTACAATAAACTAAAATGTGATTGTACACTCTCCCGAGTGGGAACCTGCCTAGAGAACAGGTTATTTTGCTTTGTTCGTACTCATTAGAGGGGCACCCAGACCGTTGTTTATATGTTTAGGGACTTGGGTTTTCATCCTACATAACACAGGGTTATCCAGACGTGAACCCGTTTCTCACTGTGCTTAGAGAGGCACAGCTTCTCTTCACTGATGAGGGCCAACAACGATTAAATACTTGTCTGGGGTTGCTGTTGGTACTCTTGTTCAGATGGAAATGGCCTAGCATTTTGGTGCTGGAGTGCCCAGGTGGGTGGGAGCAGACTGATATGCAAATGGCTATTTCTCCTCTTTGAAAGATACAGTGAGCTCAAATGTGGTTGTAGACCCTCCCAAGTGGGAACCTACCCAGAGTACAGGATTTCTGGCTGTGTTCATAATAGGAAGTAGGCCTCTCAGACCTTTGTATATATATTTATAAACATAACATGTTCCAATGCATAAAACTGAAAATCATCCGAAATATACTGCAGTCCCATGGGTAAGTAATTAAAGGAAACAATATCATCAGGGTATGTTTACCATCTCAATCTCAGTTGGCCCAGACGTGGCAGAACATATTGTATGTTCTCCAATTTCTCACCAAGATCTGAGACCCAGAGGCAGCCCTTCCTGAAACTCCTATATGTCTCAATCCCTGAGACATATGGCACTTAGTATTCTGTCTAATTTGAATAACATTGTTGAAATATATATGGATAGGTATGCTAAGTAAACCCTCTAATAGCACCATTGCCTGCCATATATATGGGCAAAACATTTTACTCCCAAGCCTGTCTGTGAAGAGATGCCAATATAAACCCATGCAGGGATGTGCCAACTTCTTTTAGAAAACCTGTTGACACATTTGTAATTTCCCCTTCTTATAACCCCAGTTATCTAATTATTTGAACACGAGAGAAGCAAAGAGCGTTATACTTTTGTCAAGGAGCGATATCGGTCTATGATTAGAGCGATTTTGCCTATCGTCATGCTTATAGATGGGATACATATGGGGAGATTGCGAAGAAGAGCCAGCCACTAAAATGTGTTTAAATAGGTTACTCAATGCCAATGTCCAGGTTTTAGGGATCCGTTTAAGCTGTTATTGGAAAGCCCATCAGGCCTCGAGCTCTTGAAATATGTGTTTTGATAAAAAGCTTTTCAATCTTATTGGTGTCAAAATCGAAGTCCCATTTTTTCAATGTGTCACTAATAGGCATGGGCAAATAATGCTGTGGGGACCCATATACATTGCTAAAATGCTGCCGCAGTTCGATTCAAGAATCGGATTTAATTGAAAATGTAATTGTGCATATAATTCATTCTTAATAAGGAAACACAAAGTTGTCTGTCCTCCTCGAGCAGGCCTTAGTCATGGCTAACGAGCCAGCATTTACAAGCATGCTGCAGAACCCAAGCCACACGCCTAAGATTACAGTGTATCTCTCACTGTTCTGCCTGCACCAAATCATCATAGACATGAACGCAATGAAATGGTGTCTACACAGTTTCTCTAAAAGCGTGAAAAGGCAAAGATATCACTGCTTCTCCTACACAATTAGAAAGTAGAAAGACAATTGCAATTCATGCCTTTGAGCACAGGGCACCGGATCATAAATGACAGATGCCGTTTTGTTGTAGTTGCCATTGCCAACATATTCTGGGTGCCAGGCAAAACTTTCTGCTGATGTGTAAACAGATCTCAATGTCTGTTCACCCAGCTGTTACTCCATTGATATACCAAGCTCATAATTGGCAAAAGTATAGCATGATTGCTTAAGTTTGCCTTTGTCACCTTAATCCAAGTGTACCCAGTAAACAAATTAAAATAGGCACACATGTAATCAATTTGAGGATAACCAGTGTCTCTAAACTTTTGTATTGAAAGCATTATTGCAAGTTAGTACCCAGCAGGGGCATGGCTTATGCGTCCCAGCCAATGAGGAGACTAGGAATGAGGGCTTTACCACATGGTAAATGCCCCCCTTTGAGACTCCTCAGAGCAGGATGGCTGCCATCTTCTCCCGCTGGGTGCTCAGGTAAGTGCTCCCCTGCACAGCACGCCCCCATCACCCATCCACCACCCCCCTTTTGCGCATTTGTCCCCCCCACTTACCTTGTGCAGTCTGGTCCCTCGTTGGCACCAGGAACAACCGTGTTCCCGGGCCCATCCCTGCAGCACTGCAAATCGGCGCCATGGAAAGTGAGAAGGGACTACGTGGAGTCCCTTCTCCACGTTCTTCAGCGCCCATCTTTTTTACTTTTTTGGGTGGACGCTGAAGATGGTTCCCCACTTACCAATATAATGCTATTAGTACCCGGTCCAACAGGTCAGGTACTAATCGCAATAAACCCCTCACGGGGGAGCCATTACCGTGTCTGGTAACGTCTCTGGGCTTCTGTAACTATGGCCCCAGGCATTACAGGACATGGTAATAGCCCCCCAGCTCGGGATTTATTGCTTAATTAATTGCTTTGCAGCCAAAACCAGAAAATTATCATAGATCACTCAACATTAGCACCCAACTCGATTTTCACTGCAATAGGAAGACCCTCAGAGGGACTGTCATTTTGGCCCTGATAGGCCGACTGCATAAAGACAGGGTAAGCTTCTACTGATGGACTCGCAACAAGCCAAACCTTGTGTAAAAAAAAAAGGATTGCAAATTAATTAAACCTGGGGCACGAAGATGTTCTGTTAAACTATTTACAGTGACCATGTAAATTCCATGAGAGGAATCTAAAACTATGCTCGCTAAAGACTCTTCTCCGAATAAAACACCACTTGCACCAACTGATTGTAAATAGAAGACAGCCAAGTCTAGTCAGTAGATACTAGTTTATACATTAGTCTGTCTGCAAATTGCACTTTTTTTCTATCTCTGTTTCCATCTTGACAACTAATTTGAGGCCCCCTATATTGCTGATGGCCTACTTCTTTATTCTCCTCTGCATCCATTTGATTCATACGTTGAAATGAGAATGTATGTGACAAAATGACTTCTGCTGAAGTGCCCACTCAGCCCTCACACGTTTACAGATAAAGTGCCAACACTATCATAAAGGTAAAACAGGTGCAGTTAAGAGATATACCTCCTTTGACTTTCATGGTAATGTGGGCCCAGTGAAGGTTTTATTATAAAGAGGGGAGGGAATGTGGTACAGTAGCAACCCAAAAAGAGAAATATAACAGTTCAAAATAAAGGAATGTCCAATCAAGTTTCTATTAAAATGTATACTTTAATTAAACACACCATGTACAATAAAAACTATCATACACTGTAAAACCCCTACCCGTAGAAAGAAAGCCATAATATGCAAAGATAGAAATGATGCAGCACTCCGTACAGTGAGGCAGGTGGAGCAAAGGCAATTAAAATAACACAATGTTAAAAAAATTATATTTCATGAGTTTGCAAAAAGGGATTAAAATTACATAGTCAGTATTTATGAGCCCTATAATGTAGTTAACAGTCTGTAGTACAGTATTACTGTTCTCAGTGGTCTGCAGCACCAAACCAGACTTCTTTGGCACTTGTGCAAAGATTGTGAGAGTGAAAAAGGCAGCAGTGGAGGGTCCTTGTGGTTAAAAGGTGTTGAACAGTTCTGGAAACATGGCTCCAAGCAGTCCAACATCAAAAACGATAGGATCCCGACAGTCTTGGCTCAAGGTGCAGTGAATCCCAATTCAGGGGTTCAGAGACAAGATGGGTGGTGGCAGACCACTTATACATCTTCCTCCAATGAACAGAGCCCTCCTCTGTACTGTAACCCGTCCCCTTCCTCCCTTCTCACTAGGAACAAAGGCATTTAGAATCGTAAGGCTACTCAATTTAAATGGGTGCACTACTTTGATGCCTAGGCACAGGACAGCTGCCTGTTGTGAGGCTGTTTTGGGAACAGGGTATTAGATGCCCTCATAAAGCCATCAAAGAAGAGGCATGAACATTCAGGTTCCTGTCATTTGGAAGGTTCAGCCTGTCTGGGTAGAATACGCATCACCTTCCCCAGCTGAGTTTGGCTCACAGGAGCTGACACATGCGTGATATCAAATTGGATGTGACACAATGATCAAATGTAGTGTTATGCACCATGCCTTAACTCAGGCATAGTTTATCATTAGAGTGTACCTGCCATCAGCTTGAGATACGTATGATAATCATAATTTTGGTACATGGGTGCATTTCTTAAATGCATCCTCTGCACCGCATAGAACCTGCTCTGTGACACTGGTAGAGCAGAGCTATAAATCGGGATACTGATGCAGCAGGACACAGACACAGCCTATGCTTGCGCTTATGAAAGGGGAATCAGATAAACATATTACCCTTACAAAGATGTGATTACTCACAATATGTGATAATTTAATACAACATTTTAAAAAGCAGGGCATTCACAACATGGACAGATGGCTATTCATCGCAGCCCCATATCCATTTAAAGGAAAGTTGTAGTCATATTACCTGAGAGGCAGCTGTCCTCCATCACCAGTGGTTCCATGGTGGAAAGGGAGGCTCATAGTAAATAGTGAAACTGAGCTAAGGAGTTGCTGGCAAATCGAATACAGGAAAAATGAAGACTTTGGAAACAGGCACATCAATAATATGCAGTTTATCGTACATTGAAAAACAACATGCCGCTTATCGCCCAAATGCCCCTTTGGGAATGACAATTACCGTCCAGCAGCGCAGTGACCTCCTTTTGCAGATGTTCCCATAGAAATCCAGTTGTGTCATCAACATAATGGTAAGTAATATATACTCTGACATATCAATCATAATTGCCAATAAAAAAAGAATATATATATATATATATATATATATATATATATATATATATATATAATTCAACATGACTGACAGAATTGTTGCTTTTAAGTGGAGGGGTTGGTGTTATCCTCTGGTGTGTAGATGTCATTCGTCAGGATCAGCTGCATTGCGGGAGTGGCAATCTTCCATTGCAAACCCTTTTTTCTTGCTAATACGACCACAGTTTTTTTTTTCCTTTTTAGCACAACAGACATGTTTTCCTTAAAACAAATAATACAAAATGCAAGATTCATCAACAAGGCACATAAGGAATTAGTCTTGACATTTTACCCTCCATAACATTCTCTGTTTCTTCCTGCGTTCAGCACAACAGCTTGTCTCCATAACAGCAAAGTGCAAAGTGACAGAAAATAAATGAGTTTCCAAATTTGAAACTGCATTATGTTACTACGGCAACTAAAGAGCCTTAGTTGTATAAAGAAATGAAGATCGCAGTTGAGGCTCAAAACAAAACAAGTCATACAAATGAATGACTTACAGTTGCTGTTGTTTTTTCTCTTTTCTTTTGGGAAAGTTATATGTAGAGAACTTAGAATCACACATTCTAGAATCTGCTATCCTTTCTGTTTTTTTTTCTCCAAAAATCTGATAATCTTATACTTGGAAGCATAGGTCGAGTTAAAAAGTAGCAATGCTGACTCATTTAAATCAGTAAGCGAAGCAATTATAGGAAAGAAAATATCGGATTGTACTATTTTTATGCCTTTCATAAAGGAAACCAATGATAATAAGGTCTGGCTGTGCAAAACAAGCAATACCTTGCATATTATGTCAACAGTAGTACAACTCAGCTGGATCTTTTGATTTTCTGTAATTAATTTGTGTGGTAGATATGCTTGGAAGTTTATATACAAAGTGATGCATTATTGCGGTGTGGATAGTTCTGGGAAGCTGATCTGAACACAAATAGTAAGCACAAGTTTGAAAATCAAACAGCTGTGCATTGTCTATATGTTCGGAGCTTGTTGGCTGCCTGCTGGTTAATAACTTCCATGGTGATGTGCCGAGAATCCAAAACTTGCCTAAATATTCCCTCTCTTGTCGGAATGGAAACTTAGATAGTTGAAGAAAATGACACCCTGAAATTACGATATCAATTGGGATTTAGCAGTCATGGTCATACGTAGTACCATGCACTGTACCTAAAGTGAGGCATAGCTTTACTTTAGTGATTATTCTGGGGTACTTATAATCAGCACAGTTTTGGAACAGGGGTGCACAACTTAAATCCAGCAGAAACATGCCGGTCACTGCCACTGTGAACTGGGCATCTGTGACCTCCGAGCCTGCTCGGTGCCACAGGCAGAGCTGGTGCTGTGGATTAGGATACTGATGTAGCAGGACACAGGGACATTCTATGCTTTTGGCATGGAGCTTAGGAAAGGGGAATCTGATCAGCAGATCACCTTTTCAGAGATGGAATTGCCAGCATCATTTTATTTTTGAATGAACATTTTAAAAAAGGCAAGACTTTGCGCCATTGCCAGGTTGCAATTCTTCACATGGGCACATGTCTCTGAATCCAGGGCCAGCTCATTCGTCTTCGTGAACCTAATGACCAGCACTTGTGCTGTTGTGCTGATAGCACAGGACATTCATGCTGGCCAAACCTGCAAACTGTTCTTGTTAGCCTGGGACACATTGGTACCAATTAGCTACTGTAATAACCATGTGTGGCTCGGGCATATGGTATTCGCAGTAGAGAGGCGGGCATGGCATTAGGGGTTCCTAACAAGTTCAGGAAGATACATAAATTCATATGTGAGCATGCCAGTGAAATTGGTGGCTTGTGGCACAGGTGGCTCTGCTGCTTCTCTGCAGGTGAAGGCACTCAGCATGCACAGGTTCTGTTCATATGGGCAGAGACCCTTTCTCATCTGGTTCACAGTTAGAACAAGGTTTGTTCATAGACAGGCTGCGGTATAACTGAGTCTTAAAGACAAACTAACACGAGACTGTGTTCACCTCTGCACATTTGCCAATGCCATTAGTTGGTCACAGGGGCATAGTCACAGAAATGACCTCAACAGGACAGTCTTCAGTCAACTGACTTTCCATTGCATTGTGCCACTACAGGGGCAATGCCAGGAAAAAGGCCACTTCCAGGTAGGAGTGCCTTTGCCAAGTGCCTACCTGCACAAGAAGATCTGCAGTTTTTGATAGACACATTCCTGAGTTCAGTAGTAATGGTCTACAATTGTTAATTGCTTTATAATTGTCCATAGATTTGTTTTCTGTGGGTACATGGTCAACATTTTCCACTGGCCAATGATAGAGGCAGAGGAACATTGAAAGGAAGTTGGTGTTTTAATAGAAGCAGTTAAACATTGCCTGGGTAATATGTTATGCTATGTTGTATTTCTAAATAACACATATGCCATAGGAAGGTCATCCATCACATCCAATGAGCTGGTAAGAATTTCAAATGCCACCCCAAGTTTATCAACACTATAGGGAGCAGCCTGGGATGGTGCCAGCAGTGGATGGGCAAATATTTGCACTCTGACAGTTATTTTTTCACAAATTAAGCACTGCAAGTAGCTGCCAGGTAGTTATTTAATCGAGGTGGAAGGCTGCTCTTTGCTTCAACTTCGGCCACTGTGGTCAAAATCGACTCGCACACAATTCTCAATGACGGTTGAACACCTGTAGAAGAAACAATTAACATTGTAAAATTAGTATTTAAATTTGAAAAAAACATAGACGCTGAATACCAGCCCCCCACACCCTCACCACTACCCCCAGGCAGTCCCTTCAAGTCCTGACACCACCCACCAGCCCCCTCACCTGTACCACTACCCCCAGGCAGCCTGCTCATGTCCTGACACCACCCACCAGCCCCCCTCACCTCCAGCACAACCACCAGGTAGACCCCTGAAGTCCTGTCACCACTCACCATCCCCCTCACCTCTGACACTACCCCCAGGTATCCCCCTGACAGTACAAACACCCTCCCCACACAACCCTGACCTCAGCAACTACCCTAGGCAGCCCCCTCAAGTCCTGACACCACCCAACAGTCCCCCTCACCTCTAGCACTACCACCAGGCAGACACCTCAAGTCCTGACACCACCCACCATCCCCCCTCAGCTCTGACACTACCCCAACGCTGCCCCCTAACAGTACACCCCTTCCCCCACGCACCCCTGACATCCACCACTACCCCAGGCAGACCACTCAAGTCTTGACACCACCCACAATCCCCCTCATCTCTGCCACTATCCCAGGCAGCCCCCTGCCAGGACACTCCCTCCCTACACACCCCTCACCTCCACCACTTCCCCAGGCAGCCCTCTTAAGTCCTGACACCACCCTCCAGCCCACTTCACCTTTGCCACTATCCCTGGGCAGCACCCTGAAAGTCTGTCACCCTAACAGTCCAATGTGGAGATGCAAATTACCTCAACCTCTGTTGTCCGCTTCCACCATGAAGCAGACCTGCCACATGTTCACCACCAACACAATCAACTGGTAGCACTGTTGTTGAATCCAGGACCTGAGCATCTCCTATCACACCATAGCAGACCTGAATCTGCAGCACCTCAACTGGACAGCACACTGTTGCACCACCTACACTGTGGCCACCCCATGTACATGTGACATGGGAATGCAATGCAAAGTGGCATGTGAATAAAGGCTATGTGTAATTGCAAAGCACAGCAAGTGAATGCCTGTGGAGGACAGAAGTGAACAGAATTATAGATTGGGCATATCCACGAAAAATTACTGGGTGCATTACAGCCTGTGCAAAGGTAGCCTGGGTGGTAGGGGTGGAAAAGTCCCTGTCACGGACAAAAACATGACGGGCCTGTAACTGGGTGATGGGAAGCCAATCAGAGAGTGTGTGAATCAGTGAGACAGGAAATGTGTTCCGCCACACAGAAACAGCAATAATGGGACTTGTCTGCATTCCAATGGCAGAGGTGGTGCATGACAAGAAAGCAGGGAGTGCGTGACTGCAGATGTCGGTGGGTGTGTGACCATGACATGAGAGTGACACAGCAATGAAATGTCAAATGCAACACTGATGTGTGCATGCCACCCATCCACAGTGAGCCCACCTCCCACCGCAGCACCACAATGCCAAATACACACTACAGTGAATAGAGTGTGGGTACATCCACAATCCCAAGCATGCATCAATGGGACACATGAACAACAGTGGACATGCAATTAAAACAATTCAAAAGAAACACCACCTCTACTAGCAAATGTGCAAAGGCAATACAGATGACACCAGATACTACACAACATAAACATGTGGAACACGTGGAAATACACATGGTGGCAATCCATCCTCAATGAGAATCAACAAAAGCCATCATAAGACATCCACACATCAAAACAACCATAGCCGTATGTACACCATCACACAAACAACTGAAGCCTCCATGCCAACCACACCGGCACACTGACGGCAAACACGCAGTGCCCCTGAACATGGAATGGAATATGAAAATCAACCAGTGCACCCTCAAGGTGTCTGATGGCCACACCACCACAAGACAGACCCATGTGCACCCCTCCACCAGCAAACATCACAGAATCAACATGACACACACAGTCGGGACACAGTGCACATGATCAACAATGAAATGCACTGGGAGAACATTAAACCATCAAATGTGTAGACAGGCACATAGTCTGCACAAAGCATGAAAGAAGTCATGGAAAACCTGTATTAAAATATAACTATATACATCAAAAACAGGGAAGGAATGCCTTTAAAATCCCGGAGTTAAATAATAATAATAAAATCACAAATAAACCTAATCCTAAATAACTATTTACAAAGGCAGGGGGCTAGTCCTCTCCAATCTTCGACCACTTGACCACCAGGGATGCATCTCAGGCACCATCCTCCTTCCTCAGGAAGGCCTCCATTGTTGCATGGAGGGGTAGCCACCATCTGTTATTCTGCCTCCTCTGACGACCTGCAAGTTCCCTCCATGATGTAGCCTGTCTCTGCACTCACTGCAGCACCATATCAGCCCTGGCCACCATCACCAAAGTCTGCCTTACCCATTGCCTCTCTGCCTCCAGCTGCCTCTGGTAGCATCTGAACTTACATGACAAAGCCTGCATGTCCCCCCTATGTTCCTCCTGCCTCAAAGGTGCCACATGCCTCCACAAGGTGTTATACCCTGTGAAAGTCTAGCTCCTGATGGTTCCCACCTTCTGCTGCCATGTAGAGTGCAAACTGTGTAGGTATGCCCTCCGACTTGATGACTGTTGCTGGGGGAGTATGGCACCTGCACTGTTTTGAGGTGCCTGTTGACCCCCCACCCCCCGTGGCTGTGTCAGTGCCTCGGTAGGCACAGTGACCACCTTATCTGATGTTGAAGCGACTCCCACCTCGGGCAGGGATGTTAACTCCACCAGACAGGACGTTAGTCGTGGGGCTGGTGCACAGGGGGCTTTGCTGTAATGTGGCCTGGAAGGCACCCTGGAGCATGTGTGGTGCACAGAGGAGGAAGTAGATGAGGGGAGCATGACAGTGAAGAGCCCACGGAGCCCACCTGAGAACATTGCTGTTGCCATCAAGGCCATGAGGGGGCACAGCTCATTGTGATGATGGAAAAGTATACTATGAGTAGCCTGTAAATCATCACAAATGACTGCAGTCGGCCTTGTGAGGCCAGCCAGCAGGGACAGCACATGCTCCTGGACGGACATGTCGGCTGGCATGGGGATGCTGGTCTGGGTGGTGAATCCTGGAAGGTGGGCACTGCAGCACCCAATGGCCGAAGGACATGATTGTGTGCAGGTAACTCCACAGTGGCCTACACACCCTCATGCCTGTCAAGTGACTTCAAGTCAGCAATCCCACTAAGTCAGTGCCTCGTCTGGGACGCCCAAGGGAAGCCCTTATTTATATATTTTTATGACAAGTTATACTCTGGATAATAAACCCTTATATAACGCCCCTCTCTTTGAATCCCCTGACCTCACTGAGCCAAGAATTAGGTTTGTTTTGCAATTTAAAAGATTTATTGCAAAAATTAAACAATATATATATATTACACTTTTATAAATAAATTAATATTTGATCGCACACTTATGAATATTACCATGATCAACAATGGATAATATGACAATTGTATGCTTACTTAATCACTTAGGAATTGCTATAGAAAGGGTAAAGTAGCAGAGAATACCTTTATGGTTTCAAGGAAAAACAATGATGGAAAAGAATGCAACACAGGAATAACTTTGATTTGATTTCAACAAAAGACAATGTAATCACTTTTCCCCTTTTGGCAATTCACCCCCCCACCCCCTTATGCAATATAAAAAGATGGAAATGAGAGCACACAGTTCTCAGGAATACAATCAAACGTAGTTCAAAGTTCCTGTTCCCCCCAGCGAGCTTAGAGGAAAACAGGTATGATTTTAAAGCAGGCAAATCCTTTTAAATGTGGTGGCAATGAAGTAAAATATGCTAAAAATGATTTTTAATTCCCTATAGGAGATTCAGGGTAGGTGATAGATATTTAAGATTAGTTCAAGTCACACTGGCAATGCTCAATGAGGGATTAGCAGGTTGAAAACGAATTTTAGCAGTTCAAGCAAAAGATGGCTATCTTTGACAGGAGCTAATTTTTCAATTCACAGCAATTTTTCCGAATGCGTCGAGCGCGATTACGGAAAAACTATAATGAATAGAAAGTACCTAGCACCTACGATTCCAAAGATACGGACGATTTTATGAAGGTAGTTTTTCAGAAATGAAATAATGATTCAAAATGGCAAAATTACACTTTTACAGGTTTAAAATCGGAGAAGGGACACACTATTCTATGATGCAGTTTTGGACAGGTTAAAATGGTTTGAATCAGATTATTTTAGACTAAGAGATTGGTTCTGGCACAGTTCTAGCTGAGTACTCACACTATAAATTTGAAATAGGCCGTCAAGGTCTGATCAGGTTTGGACTGGAGTCCTGGCGGGTGGTTCTGAAGTCACAGCTCTCTGGGTCAGCTCTGCTCTGCACTTCACAGCGGTCTGGTCTCTGGTTCTGCTGGTCTCTGGTTCTGGAGATGGTCCTTCTGGATATTGTCTGGTCTGGCAAAATCCGTTGCAAGAAAGTGGAAAGTGAATGTCTTGCCTGTCCAAGCAGTCTCTTTTTATGTGTTTTGAAAGTGGGTGTGTGCGTGGGCATAACTAAGCCTGCCCCTCACAACTTATCATTGGCCAAGCTCTCCTCTCTCCCTTGATTGGGGGAAGGAAATGGAGTGTCATCGTGATGAGGTAGTTTATGGGTCAGAGGATCCACCCCTGGTCAATTTGCACACAAATCTATTCTTGATCAAAATACTTATTTATCAACGTACATTTTTTCTAATATTATATGTCCAGTTAACATATTTTCTGTAGCACCAAACCATCCGATCCCTGTCTTTGTAAGATGTCGTGTCCACTTATGACAGAATTCTGCCCTTTCATTCAATAACACAACCTCTAAACTTTTCCAGAATTTACACGAACATGCACAAGGAATATGGGCATCAGATGATAAAGTGTCAGATTTTTAACATACAGACATTCGGAATACCTTATTTTCCACTACTACCCCCCAGAACATACCACAGAGTCCTAACACCTCTTAAAATGTGCACAGAAAAATCACAAGGATAATGATATTAATTATATAATTTTGACAAGTCCGTACTATGAATTATCCATCTTTTTAAAATTATGCTCTGGTCCAGAGGGGTGTGGTTTCCCAAAGCACATGGTGGAATTTCTGGTTTGTCCACTTCCTCCAACTCAAGTTGCTCACAGAGGCACTGCCCCTCCCAGTTTCTCTCAAGAGGAAGCCATTTACGACCCCCCCTAATTTAACATTTGCCTGACCCAAGGAAGGCTCATTGTTCTGTTTCCTTCCAGTCCTAGGTGCTCCTCCGATGATTCAATCAGAGAGGTGTCATCTCCTTTTGGTGGGGGCAGCAGAAGGCAGCCAGGCCTGGGAATGCAGTGGATGAGCAAATTTCAACTCCTGTCGGGGATAGTTGCTGGGCAGAATTCAATCTCTTTAAGCCAGGCTTCAGCTAAATGTCACTTTTGTTCCCAGTTTTTCTTCATTCAAATCAAACTTACAATTTTTACACATGCAGCTAGAATGCTGATTGTAAGTTCAAAACTATGACAGTTAACAGTTGCAAACTATGTGACACTCAACAGTAGGTCACTCATTTATTTTAAACATTTAGATTTTAGTGGCTTTCAGTCCAATTTAACTTAAGCTGCTGACGTCCACAGCGCAGCCAGTTTCATTATGAACATTCTTTTAGGCTCTTTCTTTTCCCAGATTTTGTATGCACACAAGACTTCATTCTGCCAAATGTCTGCTGGTGTTCAGTGAGATTTTTGAATATCTTGCAATGTTTAAAATAGGCATTTTTAGCTTGCATTTCAGAGAAACAAAGGTGATTTCAAAGCGCTTTTTGAGCTAACAGGCACTGCTGTTTTTCCTTTGGCACCACGTTTCACTCATGGCGCTTCTGGCCCACCATGCTCACACTGGTTGATGGCAGGTTAGGCGACCATTTTGGTGTGCACAAAAACTGCACGGTTTTCCTGGATTCTGGCGCAATGTGGGCTTTTTTGGCCATCTTGGATTTTCTGAGCCCACAGCCCCAAATGTTGCAGCATAATAACTCAAACACGGGTCAAAACCCCTGACAAGCCCCCCCGCCCGACTGCGCTTTGATTTCGAGTCGAGGGGGAGTCGGGTGCAAAGGATGTTTTGATCCACGCGCTGGGATGTCCGCATCATCTTCTTCCGATTCCGCAGATGACAAAGTTCAGCATCTTTTCCTCCATCAGGGTGGATTGATCGGTTCTCCTCGCCGGTCCTGATGGGAGTATTGGGCGGTACCCAGGGCCCCTCAGATCTTTGCTCCCGGTCACCAGGTCGTCTTCCGTGGTCAGTCTCCAGGTTTTCTTTCTCCTAGGATGACAAAGCAAAGCGGCAATACCTATTCGTAGATATTTCTCCCCCACTATTGATATAGTGGGACGGCATATACATTTTATGAATCCAAAGACATGAACATATTCATTTTTTTTTTTAATTCAGGAGACAAGAACATATACATTTTTTTAATCAGGAGACAATTTGCATTTCAGAATCATAGAATTTTATAGGCTATATGTGGAATATTTTAGGGTTGGAACTGAATTACTCTGGAGCGGCCCCCTCTGGTATTGCAGAGGACTCCTCCAGTTGCTGCAGAGTGTGCCTGGGATGGCAACACTTTAACTGATTTATATGGACCTACTTGTCTTCCCCTTCCGCCAAACTACCTTTGGGGAGGCAGATCTTGTAGGCAACTGGGGAGATCTTATCTACAATTTCAAACGGTCCCTTCCATGTAGGCAAACATTTTCGCTATTTGGCCTGGTTTCCTTGGAAATTGTATAGATAGACCCGGTCTCCCACATTGTATTCTTTCCGGGTGGTCTTCAAATCGTAATGGGTCTTCATGCTATCAGCTGATCTTTCTAGATTCCGCTGAGCATAGGCAAAAGCATGTTGAAGGTGTTTCCTTAAATTCTCCACATACTCATGAGTTGTGGAGGCATTTATCAACGTTTGCTCTTGGTTTCTGTAGGGCAAATGCTGGGGAAGCAGCATCTTGCATCCTGTCATCAGCTCAAATGGTGACATTTTGGTTGCAGATGAAGGGGTGGATCTGATGGCCATTAGGACCAGAGGTAATCGGGTATCCCAACTTGACCCAGAATCTGCCACAAACTTTTTTAAGATGCTCACTATGGTTCTGTTGTATCTCTCTACTGCACCAGAAGAGGCTGGCCGGTAAGCAATATGTAGCTTCCTTTTAACCCCCAGTATCTCCCACATCTTAGTCATTACTTCGCTGGTAAAATGGCTACCTCTGTCTGACTCAATCCTTTGGGGTAGACCAAAACGCGAAAAGATGTGGTTGATCATCAGGGCAGCTGCTGTTTCTGCCTTGCAGTTTGGGACCGGGAGACATTCCACCCACTTGGTAAACAAGCATGTGACCGTCAACATGTACTTGTTTCCCCTAGAGGAGCGAATCACGGGGCCTATGAAGTCGATTTGCAAATCTGACCATGGCAGTGTCATCCCCCTCTTTTGGAGAGGCGCCCGGTGTGTGAGGGATGTTGGCTGAAATTGTGCACACACAAGACACCCCTTCAAGTATTGGTCGAGGTCCTGCCCCATGTTTGGCCAGTATGCAACCTCTCTTAAGATCTCAAGTGTTGTATGAAACCCCCTATGACCGTCGGTGGCCGCATCATGGGCGTGACTTAACATCAGGATTCGGAATGAGGTAGGAACCACCCACTGATCATGGCCAGCTTGGGATTTCCTTACCAACAAACCGTCTTGGATTCAGAACATCTTTGGACATTTCATCAACACTCTAAGGTCCTCTTTCCCAATGTAATCGGTATCCGTCAGGGGAAAGTTCTCAGGGTCCTCAATCTGTTGGTAAAACTTACCAATTATTGGATCCCCCTTTTGAGCCGTAATCAAATCAGAAGCTGGGGTCTCCTTACTCCATTGTGCAGTTGAAAGATCATTTTGAGCATTTGTCTGGAACCTAGTGATAGCAGTGACCTGGAGTTCCCCCAACAGGGACTCTATTTCTATTAGATCCCTTTGGATGGCCCCGGTTTTGGCCAGCTGATCAGCTAAGTCATTTCCAGTTTTATCTGGTCCCTCTACTTTGGAATGACCCTTGATCTTCTTCCAGTAGATGGTCATCCCATTCGAGGTGACCAGATCATCAATGTTTTGAATTAACTTCCCATGTTTCAGGGGTTTCTTATTAGCACATAACATGCTTCTGGTTTTCCAATTCAGGTGCTCCACAAACCCGTTCCGTACATAATCTGAATCTGTGATTATGACCAGTTTGTGGAGTTGATGTTGGAAAGCAGTGAGGATGGCCTGATGCACAGCCATCAATTCTGCCACCTGACTACTTCGGGGACCAATTTTGTACCCAGCGGAGGGTTCTGTGGACTCATTCACCCATTCATACCCTACGCCGGCCACCAGTTCTTTCTCCCCATTGTTGTCAACATGGTAAGAGCATCCATCCACATAGACAGTGGGCATTCCCTCACACTTGTCTTCTTCAAATACTTTGTGTGGGGAATTAAGGTATGCCTCCATGTTGTCCTTGATTTTCAGATTTTCGTCCTCGAGACAGTTTTCTCTGGCACAATCATGCAAGTCAGCCAGGGGACTCTTCTTGTTTTGGCCACATCTGACCTCCACAGGAAAGCCTTGCATTAGAAGAATCCAGGAAGTAATTCGGTAATTCCTCACATTTCCGGATCGGATTCTGTCACTTTGGAGATATTGCAGAGGCTGGTGTGGAGTCTCCACTATGATGTGTTCCCCCTGGATGAACGGGCGGTAATTCTTCAATGCCCACACCGATGCCAGGAGTGCCTTCTCACAATCGTTGAATTTTTCCTCCACAGAGGATAAAGTTTTGCTCGCATAGGAGATTACTTTATTGACCTTGTCATGCTTTTGGTTTTAACACTGCCGTCAAGCACGTATTAGAGAACCCTGTCTCCAGGAAAAACTCCTTGTTTCTGACAGGGTAAGCTAGGCAGGGCGCTTGTGAGAGGCTTCTTTTGAGTTGTCTTACTGCCTTGGATTGTTCTGGACCCCATTCCCACTTGACCCCCCCCCTTCAAAAGATGAATCAGGGGTCTAGTGATCTCTGCGTAGCCCTCAATGAACTTTCTGCTGTAATTAGTCAGTCCAAGGAGGCTCCTTAGTTCCCGCAGAGTTGTGGGATCCTTCAATTTTTGGAGGGCTTCCACTTTCTTTTCCTGGGGACAGAGACCCTGAGGAGTAATCTCATGCCCAAAGCAATTAACACGGGTTCTACACCACTGTGCTTTCTGAAAGGAAAGTTTTGCTCCGGCGGCCCTCAACTGGGTCAGAACATAACGGATTTCCGCTATGTGTTCCTCCACAGTTAAACGTTTGATGAGGACATCATCTACATAAGCCAGGTTACCCCTCACACCCAAGTCGGGCGTGGCCTTGTGTAGGAAAATGTTGAATTCATTTCCGGAGTTGAGGTATCTGAAGGGAGTCCGGGTCCATGTGTACTGCTGGCCCCCGAAGGTAAAAGCCAGCTTGTATTGGTCCTCCCTACTGACAGGCACAGTCCAGTATCCATTGGTCAGGTCTATTGCAATGAATACCTGTGACCCCTGAATCTGGGCCAGTCCTTGGTAAACGTAGGGAAGAGGCCATCAGGAAGTATGGACCCGTTTGTTGAGCTCCCTAAGGTCGGCGCAGAGTCTCCACTGGCCGTTTGGCTTCAATATTCCCAGCACCGGATTATTGAAGGTGCTGTGTACTGGACGGATTAATTCCCGGGACTCAAGGTTCTTAATTATTTCAGTAAGGGACTCCATTGATGCGAGAGGCAAGCGATATTGCTTCACAAACACTGGAGTCATGGCAGGGTCCGTGGGAATTGTTGTTGTGTGGATGTCGGTGCAACCACAGTCATATGAGTCTACCGCAAAGAGATCTTGGAAATCCAAGAAAACTTGTTTCAACTTTTGCTTCTGTTCCAGAGTCACACAGGCATCAGCTAGGTTGACTCTCTCTTCCACCATCTGCCTGAAGCCTGGAAAGACTTCTGGTTTTGCTATCTCAGCCGCCTCCTCCAGCTGGGTGGAGAAGTCCCTGGTCAGAGTGCTGATTTGGACCGGAGGCTTCAGGTGGGAAAGGCAGCCCTCATGGACCTGGAAAATCACCTCATCCCCTCTGAAGTCACATCTTCCTTACCATAAGGGCAAGAAGTGTACACCAGGAAGTTCCCCCCATGCCGGGTAAAGATCCTGTCTGGTGTTGTATTGTCATCACTGTCACTGTCAAAACAGTCCTTGTGGATTGGTCCTAACAGTTAATTTCCTAAATCAATGGAGAAATGTCGGTCATCAACCGCCATTCCAATAATGGTGCCTGCGGCTAGAGTAATACTCTTTAAGTCGCTGTTATCCACCTCTATTGGAATGGTGTCATGTTCTAAGTTGACTAATGGTGTTGGGTTTACCCCCAACCCTTGCTGTTGGAGAGAAGCATTTAGATGAATATAAGCATCAGGGTTTTTCAATTTTTGTCCTCTTTTAACGTTCACTTCCAGGGAGAATTGTCGGGTCCTTTCTGGGATGGTGACTTCCTCTTTAACCTGAATTTCAACTGCATAAGGTAGCAATTGAGCTGTCCTAAATGCTTTTTCTGGATCATCAAAGCCCATGGGATTATCCGCTAATCGGGACCAAGCTTTGAAGTTTATTAGGTCCAAACTAATGGCAAAGCGATTGAGAATATCACTGCCTAAGTAAAAGGTCGCAGTGACGACTCGCACGACCCAACAATTATGGACTATGCTCTTGTTGCCAATGGATATTTTGAGCATACACCTGCTTGGCAGGAGATGTTTTTAATTGGGTATTTCCTGATCCATTTCCCATTTGTCTATCAGTTTTAATGTGGGAATGGCTGGATCTTTTGAGAGTTGGCGGAACATGGCTTTGCTGATGAAGCTCTTACCGTTGTTCACACACACTCGGGCGAGAACAGAGTCCTTCCCTTCATTTAACAGAACAGGGATGAACAACTGCTCTCCAGTTTGCTGAATATCAGCCAGGCTCTGAGCTGATGTCACATCTTTCTGGACTATCGGAGTGGGAATGTCTGATTGTGGATTAGTAAAGAATTTCAGAGTGTTTCCTTCCAGTGTGGAATACCACCTTAAACTGGAAGGAAGGTTGATTTTCAGAAATAGAGAGGACCCCCCATCACCAGTCTGTTGTCCTACAGCTATTACTGTCACGTCTGGAATTTGGTTATTCTGAAAGTGAAATTCTACTTGGTCAGATTATTGTTGAACCATGTGGCATGTGCCGTTTAAACTAACATGGTTGACACTCTGCTTTAATTTTATTGGTCGGCTAGTCTGGGTCCAGAGGACCTTGTTTACGCAATCTATTAGGGGTGACAACCTTCTCAGGAGGTCATTCCCTAGTAAACAAGGGGTGCCCTCTGGAGTCACTACTATGACCGGGTGTTTCACCTTGTGTCGCCCAATTTTGATGTCCAAATCTGAAGTCCCCTCGACGGGAATTTCCTTCCCGTAAAAGTTCTGGAGTTGTCCAGGAAGAGAGGTGAGAGGAATACGGTAAATCTCCCCCCTTCCTGCATTTAGTTCATCAAAGGCCCTTTTGGACAGAAGAGTAGCTTGGGATCCAGTGTCCACCAGTGCCAAAATTGTACCCTGCCCCTGTACTTGTACCGGGGCATAGTATCTTTCCTCCTTCTTCTCAAGGGGGCACAGATAATGCACATTTTTGGACAACTGGTGGGCTAATTTTCTGGTTTTGGACATTGGGAGAGAAGAGATTTGGGCAGAATTCTGTGGAGAGTAGTGGGAATCTGCAAGAAAAAGTTGGCAAGTTGAAAGAGGATATTCGAGTTCCCCTGGTTCCGGTCCTGGCCTCCACCCCCTTTTTGGAGGCAGTCACCAGAATGGGTTTGAACCCAGGTAATTTGATGCTGTTGGTTCTGGGATAGGATGATGGGCGGCGACAGCTCAATCCCCACATCTACCCAGTCTATTGATGCAGTTTTGGGTTCCCCTGGTTCCGGTTCTGGGCCACCCCCCCTTTTTGGAGGCAGTCACCAGGATGGGTTTGGACCAGGGGTTTTTGGCATTGTTGGTTCTGGGATAGGATGATGGGCGGCGACAGCTCGATCCCCACATCTACCCAGTCTATTGATTCGGTTTTAGGTTCCCCTGGTTCCGGTTCTGGGCCGCCCCCCCTTTTTTGGAGGCAGTCACCAGGATGGGTTTGAACCAGGGGTTTTCGGTATTGTTGGTTCTGGGATAGAATGATGGGCGGCGACAGCTCAATCCCCACGTCTACCCAGTCTGGGTTGGACTCCCTTGGGACCCATTTTTCCTTGGGAGGAGTTCCCCCATCTCTGAAGGAGAAGATCCTTTTCCCAGGATCCTCTGAGGATCCCTCTCCCTCAAATTGGAAGACCTGTACCTCCTCCACAAAATGGGTCTGTTTGGGTCCTTTGTTTCTCCTACCTCCTCTCTGCTCCTTGGGTGGCAGACTTTCAAGGGTAGGAGATTTTGTTTCCGGTTCCTGAGTTTCCAGGGGCTGTTTACAAGTGGGGAAGGAAGCTTCCTCCAAGGCTTTACACCCCCGTTCCCCTTGTGCCTCCTCCCTGGGTTATCGGGGTGCTGCCCCTGTCATTGTTCTGGAGCACCAGGCCCAGAGTACGGTGCATTCTGTTCCGGCATGCCCATCTGAGGGTTCTGCTGAGCCCTTAGCATGCGACCCAGCTCCTGTGCCATATTTTGGACCTGGCGCTCAAGTTGGGAAACACGCTCAGGCTGATACGGGGTTCTATTTTCTCCCATGGGGTGATCCCGGGAAGGGTAGCTATCCCTTCTCTGGTAGTACCCTGGGTTGGGAAGATTTGGGTACCCCTCCACCCTTGGCCTCCCCTCTCCCAGATTCGGTTGTCTGGGCTCAGGGAATAGGGGAAAGAAGGATGGATGATTTTGGGGCTGGAAATTGGGTGGATACCTGGGAAAAAAGTTCTGCCCAGGGTTTGGTGAAATTCTGCCCTCCAGTGGGAAGTTAGGAGGGAGGTTCCCTGGGTTGGGTGCCTGGTTGGATCCCCCCGCTTTGGCTGGAGGAGTCCACACATACCCCAGGATGGGTCGGTTTTCCTTGTAGCGGGGACTTACATAGTCAGGGGAGCGAGGGACCCCATTTGTGGGACTACCTCCTTGACTCCCTGTCTGTGACTGGCCCGAGGGCCTTCTGGGCTTAGAATTATTTGGTGCCGGCAGGTTTTTAGGCCCCCCCCATCTCCAAATCTAAAACGGGGGCAACCTTTACCTCTGCCACCTTGGCAGCAGCAGGGGTGCTGTTGGTTTTGGGGTTTTTGGGCTGATTCTTATTTTCCACCGGTTTCTGCACCTCATAGATGCGGGTGGCTTGCTCAATGACCCAGTCTAAAGATCTTTTCTCGTGAAAGTCTCTCACGAGCTGGGTCATTATGTATTTGGGTAATTCATGGAAAAACGTATTAACAAATTCTTTACTGTCCGTGCTTACCCTTTGTGTAGTCTGCGCAAAAGCACGCTTTAACTCCTGCACACATTCTTGTGGGGCCTGATCCTCCCCACATTGCAAATTGTAGGCTGCCTTGCGAGCCTTTTGGGGATTTCTGTGAACAGAATTTTTTTTCAAGATGGCCGCCCTGTAGGTGGACCATCTTGAATGATTTTGGTCATCCAGCCCCGCAAAGAAACTGGAGTATTCTGGGGAGAATGTCCATTTTACATACTGAATGCAGCTACTGCTGTCTTTCAAATGGAAAGTCTCCATCATTTGCTCATAAAGCTCCAAGTGTTCCCAAACAGAATACTTGGTGTTCTTGTGATAAGGGGTGATGACACTCCTTATTGCCTTGATCTGCTTTAAGGGGTCCTTAAGCAAGGCCCTTTTTTGCCTTTTTGGCCTTTTTGGTTCGGGTAACCCTGGTCCACTCATCCTCTGACTCAGAGGCACTGCTCCCAGAGGTGCCCGTCTGATCTTCCAGGTTTTCCCGGATTCTGCGAGCCTGGGAATGGCTGGCAGAAAGTGGGGACCTAGTCTCCTGTGTCCTGGGCCGCTCAGAGAAGTCTTCAGATCCTTCCTTGCTGCCAGGATTTGATGGGTACCCCCTCCACTGACCTAACTGGGCAGAGGTTTTCAGGATGCCCTTAGTGGGCTTACTCTCCTGGGGTTCCCCACTAAATTGCACTGTGCTTAGATGCCCATACCCGGATGCCCGTCCATCCATTCCTGGGAGGTACTGGCCTATGAACCCCATACT
This sequence comes from Ambystoma mexicanum, assembly GCF_040938575.1. Classification (NCBI taxonomy): domain Eukaryota; kingdom Metazoa; phylum Chordata; class Amphibia; order Caudata; family Ambystomatidae; genus Ambystoma; species Ambystoma mexicanum. Next base: position 812,738,606 of record NC_090932.1, read on the forward strand.
TTTGGCTGGATAGTAATCTGCTCTCCCTGTGGCCCTGTGCTCATGTGTGCCAGGGGACATGGGGGTGGCAGAGTCCAAGGACTGAGAGTGATGAAGGCCTCTGGTACTAGGGCTCCTGAGGTTATGCTCAGGTGTTTCCCTTTCCCAGCGAACTTCATCTCTGTCAGCCCCTGCTCCCTGTTGCAATGCAAGAGCCTGCGCTTTCAGTTCCTCAGTTAAGGCCTTACTAGACTCTATCAGTCTCTCCTGCATGGCTACCTGTTGCTGGAGCCTATCATTGTGCTGACAGAGAGCCTCATTTTCTCTCTGCGCCTCCTGATTGGTCCTGTAATACTGGGTCAGTCTTTGCTGCAGGAGGGTTACCTCCTGGGTCCCATCCCTACTGGCCTGTTCCTTTCTTGCCAGAGCATCTTCCACCCCCCTGGTGTGCTTTTACAAGTTCTGATGCTCTTTTTGGAGGTCACCCAGTCCCTGGAGGGCGAAGTGATTTTCTTCAATTTTTTCTTTTAATTGGCAGACTTCCTGGCCTAAGGTGTCCCTTTCCTGACTAAGAGCCTGCATCTGTGCCGCCAGGTCGTCCCTCTGCCTTTGAAAGGCACCAGCTTTCTGGCGTTCTTGATCAAACTCTGCCTGGGTATCCAGGTCTTTCAAAATCAATGTATTGCTTTCCTCTTTCTCTCTGTCCAGTCGTATTTGCAGAGTGGCTACCTTATCGGTGAATGCCCTATTGAAGTCCAATTGTTGCTCCAGCTTTTTCTGGCTCTGCAGTAGGGCGTCCAAACCTTCTTGGTACTCCTTCTGCAAGGCCAGAAATCTGTTATCCTGGTCAGACTTTTCCTGTTGCAGGATATCCATATCCTCCTTTATTTTAATAATATACTGCCTACTATCATTTTCTGACTCCTGGCTCCTCTGCAGCCTCTGCTCAGAAGAGACCAGGTCAGATTGGGCGTTCTCTAATGCCATCAGTTGCCTATTTGCCAGATCTTGGCCTTCAGCACATTTGTCCTGTATGGCTCCCATATGTAAATATAAATATGCCGCTACCCTGGCAATCTTGTTGTGCTCATCCTTAGCCTTAGGGGCCATATATAGTTCACTCAGGGCCACATGTAAGGGACCCTGATCTCTCCAAATATCTGACCCTGTATCAGTGATCTGGGGTGCGATTGCCTGCAACCAGAACGCCTGGTCCTGATGAGCCCACTCACCTCTCACAAATAGCTTATGTAAGAGGTGTTCTCTGGCTATTTTGATATCTACCAAGGTCGTCATTCTGGAACTTGATTTCCTTCCTGACTTACAGAAGTTTATATTTTATTTTGCAAAACAGACCGTTTCCTTAGAGCGTTCCTTTGAGGGGTGTTTTTACAGTGTAACACGGCTTGGTTATCCAACAGAATTTATATATCCTGTCAGTTAGCACACTCTATTAATCTGCACAAGTGATAGCTCTAATCCAGAATCCCCGGCTCGAGCCCCCAATCTGTTAAGTGACTTCAAGTCAGCAATCCCACTAAGTCAGTGCCTCGTCTGGGACGCCCAAGGGAAGCCCTTATTTATATATTTTTATGACAAGTTATACTCTGGATGATAAACCCTTATATAACGCCCCTCTCTTTGAATCCCCCTGACCTCACTGAGCCAAGAAGTAGGTTTGTTTTGCAATTTAAAAGATTTATTGGAAAAATTAAACAATATATATATATATTACACTTTTATAAATAAATTAATATTTGATCACACACTTATGAATATTACCGTGATCAACAATGGATAATATGACAATTGTATGCTTACTTAATCACTTAGGAATTGGTATAGAAAGGGTAAAGTAGCAGAGAATACCTTTATGGTTTCAAGGAAAAACAATGATGGAAAAGAATGCAACACAGGAATATCCTTGATTTGATTTCAACAAAAGACAATGTAATCATTTTTCCCCTTTTGGCAATTCACCCCTCCCCCCCCCTTATGCAATATAAAAAGATGGAAAGGAGAGCACACAGTTCAGGAATACAATCAAATGTAGTTCAAAGTTCCAGTTCCCCCCAGCAAGCTTAGAGGAAAACAGGTATGATTTTAAAGAAGGCAAATCATTTTAAATGTGGTGGCAATGAAGTAAAATATGCTAAAAATGATTTTTAATTCCCTATAGGAGATTCAGGGTAGGTGATAGATATTTAAGATTAGTTCTAGTCACACTGGCAATTCTCAATGAGGGATTATCAGGTTGAAAATGAATTTTAGCAGTTCAAGAAAAGACGGCTATCTTTGAGAGGAGCTAATTTTTCAATTCGTGGCAATTTTTGCGAATGCGTCGAGCGCGATCATGGAAAAACTATAATGAATAGAAAGTCTTGTTGGAAAGCTTAGAATCTTGATATGATATGATAGATTATTTATAACACGCTTAATACCCAGAGGTTTCTAAGCGTGGACCCGGGGATAGAACCTGTGTTGCTCTGTGTCGTCTTGCTTCCAAGGCGGGCACGTTGCCGCTGAGCTATCCTCCCGAGACATCTTGGCTTTCAAATGAAAGTTAAATCTTGTTCCTAGCACCTACGATTCCAAAGATACGGACGATTTTATGAAGGTAGTTTTTCAGAAATGAAATAATGATTCAAAGTGGCAAAATTACACTTCTACAGGTTTAAAATCAGAGAAGGGACACACGATTCTATGATGCAGTTTTGGACAGGTTAAAATGGTTTGAATCAGATTATTTTAGACTAAGAGATTGGTTCTGGCACAGTTCTAGCTGAGTACTCACACTATAAATTTGAAATAGGCTGTCAAGGTCTGATCAGGTTTGGACTGGACTCCTGGCGGGTGGTTCTGAAGTCACAGCTCTCTGGGTCAGCTCTGCTCTGCACTTCACAGCGGTCTGGTCTCTGGTTCTGCTGGTCTCTGGTTCTGGAGATGGTCCTTCTGGATATTTTCTGGTCCGGCAAAATGCATCGCCTGGTCAATTTGCACACAAATCTATTCTTGATCCAAATATATATTTATCTACGTACAATTTTTCTAATATTATATGTCCAGCTAACATATTTTCTGTAGCACCAAACCATCCGATCCCTGTCTTTGTAAGATGTCGTATCCACTTATGACAGAATTCTGCCCTTTCCATCAAGAACACAACGTCTAAACTTTTCCAGAATTTACACGAACATGCACAAGGAATATGGGCATCAGATGATAAAGTGTCCGATTTTTAACATACAGACATTCGGAGTAATACCTTATTTTCTACTACTACCCCCCAGAACATACCACATAGTCCTAACACCTCTTAAAATATGCACAGAAAAATCACAAGAATAATTAAATTAATTATATAATTTTGACAAGTCCATACTATGAATTATCCATCTTTTTAAAATTATGCTCTGGCCCAGAGGGGTGTGGTTTCCCAAAGCACATTTCTGAATTTCTGGTTTGTCCACTTCCTCCAACTCAAGTTGCTCACAGAGGCACTGCCCTTCCCAGTTTCTCTCAAGAGGAAGCCATTTACGAACCCCCATAATTAAACATTTGCCTGAGCCAAGGAAGGCTCATTGTTCTGTTTCCTTCCAGTCCTAGGTGCTCCTCCCCGGATTCAATCAGAGAGGTGTTGTCTCCTTTTGGTGGGGGCAGCAGAAGGCAGCCAGGCCTGGGAATGCAGTGGCTGAGCAAGTTTCAACTCCTGTCGGGGGTAGTTGCCGGGCAGAATTCAATCTCTTTAAGCCAGGCTTCAGCTAAATGTCACTTTTGTTCCCAGTTTTTCTTCATTCAAATCAAACTTACAATTTTTACACATGCAGCTAGAATGCTGATTCTAAGTTCAAAACTATGACATTTAACAGTTGCAAACTATGTGACACTCAACAGTAGGTAACTCATTTATTTTAAACATTTAGATTTTAGTGGCTTTCAGTCCAATTTAACTTAAGCTGCTGACATCCACAGCTCAGCCAGTTTCATTATGAACATTATTTTAGGCTCTTTCTTTTCCCAGATTTTTTTGGCACACAAGACTTCTTTCTGCCAAATGTCTGCTGGTGTTCAGTGAGATTTTTGAATATATTGCAATGTTTAAAATAGGCATTTTTAGCTTGCATTTCAGAGAAACAAAGGTGATTTCAAAGCGCTTTTTGAGCTAACAGGCACTGCTGTTTTTCCTTTGTCACCAAGTTTCACTCATGGCGCTTCTGGCCCACCACGCTCGCACTGGTGGTTGGCAGGTTAGGCGACCATTTTGGTGTGTGCAAAAACTGCACGCTTTTCCTGGATTCTGGCGCAATGTGGGCTTTTTCGGCCATCTTGGATTTTCGGAGCCCACAGCCCCAATTGTTGCAGCATAATAACTCAAACACGGGTCAAAACCCCTGAAATGCCCCTGTGAGAGGGTTGCAGCATGCACACCCTCCTCGATGCCCCAATTTACCCCATTGGCTAGGCTGCAATGGCCACCTCCTCCACCTACAACTTTTTCAACCTGGATGACACCAGGGGGTCTTCCCCCGTGGATGGCTCCTGTGTGGCATCACCATGTCCCACCACTGCTTAGGTGTCTCCTGCCTCTTCCACCTCCTGGGACTTACCCCCAGCAGCCACGCCCAATGGTGCAGGTGCACCCTCAGCCATATCGGACCCGGAAGAGGAAGTGTCATGGGGGAGTGGCTGGGGTCTGCGCCTTGGTCTGGTGGCCTGGTCCCTGCATCCATGCTCCACAGGACTGCTTCCGCCCTTTTCACCAGCTACAGCAACTGTGTGAAAGGAGAAATAGAACATTGGCATCAGTCAACAGTCTCAAAGCATGTGTGGGATACACGGCATTCACAGTAACATGAAGTCGCCATGGGTCAACCAGCAACAGCCATACACACACATGCCCATTTAATGTCCATGAAAACAACACACTAGTCTAGGCTCAGTCACAACACATCCACATGTCAACACAGCACATAGACGGTGGTCCAAAGACACACACCAAGAAACATGACATGGCACAATGGCAATGCCAAAGTGACCCAACTGCAACCTGCTGAGTTCCCATGGGAGTCATGGCACAGGGGAACAGGAGTGCACAGGGAGTCAACTGGTAGGTTGGCCAAGCACAAAATGCATCGTAGCATAGATGGACTGGGGAACTGCTGGGAACACATTGTTGGCAAGACACCCAGTGGCATACTGGATCTCAGTAGACACTCATGCTTGTACTACTCACAGCATGGCCATGCAAACACCTGCTTGGGCATCTTTCCACACAATTATATCAACCAACATCCCTCCCTGAGAGCCTGACCTATAAGGAGCACATACATGCACAAATTGAAGAGACACACATGAGTATGCTGTAGCCCCAAGCACATACACATGGCATGATCACACGTCAACTCACACACATGAGTATGCTGTAGCCCCAAGCACATACACATGGCATGATCACACGTCAACTCAGACTTCACATGCACTGGGGTGATATATCACATCAATGTCCCTGAAAGGTCAATGCTCCAACATGACAATCACCAACATCCATACACACGTGTCATATACAGACGTTGAGGGTGGATGGCTAAAATTTGTAATGGACCACGCAACAATATGTCCATCATGCATGTCACTCACATGGGCACAACATTGTAATCTGGCACCCTTACTGTCCAGGAACATGTAACCATCTACTGACATTGCATGTGCATGGTTGGTGCAAGTTTACAGCTATGAACTGCTTATCATACAGGCACTTGTCCAATCAACAGATGTCTAAAATCACACATGGCAAGCATTTTCTAGGGACTGCATGCTGCTGTGCATCACTCAAAAACACATGCTGCATACATAAAGGAGTAAATGCAATCATGCAGGCCCATGCACAACACACATGCACTGTAGAACAGTGCACCACATGGCTACTCACGAGCAGCATCCAGATGACATTTCCATGGACAGATCTGGGGATATAGCTCCGGGTATAACCTTGCCATGTCCTGCATGTTGTTGGTGGAAAACATGTAACTGCCGGCACGATTCACGGTGGACTTGGCCCCGGGGCTTGCAATGCCTTGGTGTGGGCCCTGGACTTGAGGTCCTCCCATTGCTTCTGCATGCTCTTCGGGCAATGGTCTGCCAGCCTCTCTGTGTTCATGGCAGTCATGATGGTCACCCAGATCTGTTTGTATCCTTTAGTCCCCAGGTGCATTGCTGGGTTGAAAACGGAATCATAGTTCTCCAGGATCAGATCAACCAGGATGTCAACTTCTTTGGAGGTGAAGTTGGCAGCCCCCTGCCTCGCTGCCATGGGGGTGCCGCTTGGTGAAGATGTTGTCCCAGACATGGCAACCCCTGAGGCAGGTGTGGGTGGGCAAACTGATCTTGGAAATGGGCTGTGGAGCAGTGGTGGTAGAGTGAATAGGTTGGAGTCAGGCACAGCAGATGAGGTGGTCACACGGCCAGACATAGGAGCACAGGCAATGGTGGGTCAACAGGCACTCCCAACACAGTGCAGGTGGGCAGCAGGCACTCACTCAGGGCATGCAGCAGCAGATGGCAAGGTGGGAGGCAGCACAGGGCAGGAGGAGGCAGGAGAAGGGGTGTCATCCTTGTCTCACATCGGAGGCAGATGAAAACAGAGTAAAGGCCCTTAGTGCATAAGTTGTGTGACACATGCTGCACGTAGCGCACCTATGTGGCTCACGGCAATGACAGTGATATTTAAGGGGTGCGACGCGCATCGCTGGTTGTGCACGCAAAGGTACGAAGAAGGACGAGTTTTGCATAAACGTATTTGAGGGTGAAACAGAAGCTGTTTCCTTCAAGTAAAGTGTACCACATTTTTCTTTTTGGGTGTTGCCTCTGCACATACGTGCATGTATTATTTTTCCTTTTTAAGGCTTATGGTATGTTGCGTATGCAATTTTTTGTTTTGGGGTTTAGGGTGCCACTGCTTATCACGTACTGCTTTTTCTCCTTTTGGAAGGTTTCTGGGTATCACACAAGCAATTTCTGGCTCTTGGGGTGCGGCTGCGTATCGCGCACTGCATATTTTTGCTTTTGAAGTTAATTGGTGCCTTGCTGGACCACGCATCTATGTAGGATATCACGCAGACTGTTCCCGTCTTCATACTGCCCAGAACAATATATTGGTGTGCATGCCTTTCATCCATTACATCTGCACTATGAGTGATAATGCCCCAAAAGGGACAGGGAGCAGACAGGGACGTGATGAGGACACATCTGCCCCAGCCCCAGGTGGACGTAATGTTCCTCAGCCAGCAGGTGACCGGGCACCTGATGTGGATGTGGTCCAAGGCAGACAGATGAAGCAGCACCACCCATGGCAACTAGGTTCATGAGGGGAAGCCCTGCAGAGCAGGAAAGGGCTCCAGCCCAAGACACAGCACAGGAGAAGGGTCTGCAGATGAAGAGGAACTTCAGGGAAGAGGAGCTTCAGTTCCTCGTAGACTATGACACAGAACACTATCATGAGATGTACCCATATCAGGAAGCATCTATTCTCCAGCGCAACAAATGGTGCATTGGAATAAGGTCACAGCTCGCATCAATGCATGTCGTTTGGAGGTGCGCAATGCTGAACAGGTCCAGAAGCTGATGAATGACATCACGCGAAGGACCACGAATACGTTTAGTGACAACCTGGCCTCTGCACTTGCCAATGGAGGGGGCCAGTGGAGGAGGAGCCACTGACCCCAACTGAGGAGGCTACGAGTCAACTCTTCAGCATTGAGCAGGTGCAAGGTGTGGGAGGCGTGGAGACATACGAGGACACATCCGGTGAGTGAAATTTGTGTGCATCGTATGTGTGGACTATCATGTTAGAGTAACACATATATGTGTCATAGTACAGATGGCTGCAGCCATCCTTGGCCAATGCCTGTTTAATACTGTATTCACTTCTGTGACATGGCCTTCATTCTATGATGCTGCTGTGTTTTTCACATCTGTTGTACATGTTTGTGTACCAGTACGCATCGTTGTCTACTGATCCTCACAGTGTGTTTCAGTATTTGCATGCAGGGTTGCAATGTCAAAAATGTGTGCACATAGCAAGACCCCATCATGTGCCTCCTTTACATTCACACATCAACCACAAGGCACACCTGGGTCACATCCAAAAATTCCTCATCTACATAATTCAATCATTACAATATTCATGGCACCTGTCTCTTTGAATTGTACATCAAGTCCATGTGACAAATGTCATCCAGGCACATCGTTTCCTGCTGCGCTGCATGTATGAACTGTCACCTACACTAACAGAATGTCTCATCAGGATGCATTACAAAGATGAATGTAATGACACACTGTGGTGTGACTAGCTTGCCGGGGTAGGAGTGCACACAGATCACTGCCTTGTGTAGCAGGCGTTATGTTCAGACAACTTAACTTCGTAATTGCAAGGACCCAAATTAATCAATTCATCGGTGGAATTAGCTGATGGAGGGTCATCATGCCAAGGTAAGGTGGTCAGTCTGGTTCTCTCGCATTGATATGTCTGTAGAAATCCCATGCAAAAGATTACACAGTTGATTCATGCCAATGAGTGTGCCTCTCTGCATTACATGTCATGTACGTGCACTTTCAAATGTGATGATGCAGTTGAAGTTTGTATCACCAGTTTTACATGTAAGACCTGTATGTGGTTATCAGTCAATACATGGCTTTGTTGCTTGCGTCACTGTTGACAACACTGACTCAAACATTGCCCTGTCTGTGTCCTTGAAACATATATGCTCATGTTGCCATGTGGATTCTGTTTAATGTGGAATGACATGGCAGCAATATGGCCCACTTATATGTGCCATGAGGCCTATGTTACTCCTCATGTCATGGGATATGTAGATGATAAAGTTTTGGTTCTCAGTCAGAGCATGTCTGGTAAACAAAACAGATACGTATTTGTGGGATGCTGCTCATAGGCAGGGACTGATGCCTAAACAAAATCACCCATACAGGATGCATGTATGTAGGGAAAGATTGTTAACCTATACACAATTGCCAGTCCATGAATGAGCCTTAGCAATATGAATGACAAACACTGCCCTTGACATATTGTATGGGGTCCACCTTTACAGTGACACTGCCAACTCACCATTATGCATGCCTCATGGGTGATAAGTGCACAACAGACCCGGACCATGCTTTGATTGACAGTGCTGGCCATAGCATGTCTAGTAAGTGCTGGCCTGCAGACAGTGAATACCATGTTTTTGTGGTGTGATATGTGGGGTTGGTACAGTGGTACAGTGCAGTGTTCCAACACTCATAGTAGATGATTATGTCAACGTTCACAGTACAGTGTAGTGTTGTGTTTATAGGTTACACAGAGCAGGTTAGAGTTGTTCGGTCGCACTTTGCCAGGGTACATATGTGCCCAGCCAACACACACTATGTGAAGTGTCACTGCACATTGTGTGAAATAGCAGCCGTTACGTAACAGTTCCATTCAATGCAACACTCAATGACTGTCAGTTACTCACTCATGGACAGTCATTGCATGACACTTCAGATTAAAATGTCATGTGAAGGGTACTGTCATCACAGACAATGTGCATGTACACTGCATATACATGAATTTTGCTAGGCATACCGCAGGGGACTCTCACCCACATACAATCACACGCAGGGAGATGGTAGAATGGAGTCATCATTGAAGTGACACAACAGACGTTAAACAGTCATATGCCTATTCCCATTTTTGGCCAGGACAGGGAGGGCTTCGATGAGAGGGTTGTGATTTTGTCAGCACACTCATCATTGCTGCACACATATCACATCATTGACTGTACATGCAATACGGTCTGCAAAACAACACAATGGACCCTGCTGTCCAAATCAAGGTGCAGAGTCACATTTCAGAGACATCTGACAGTGTTTTCCATGTTGAGAGGATGGAGAGGATGTTGATGGTGAGGGAATGCATGTGGGCCATGTCCCAATGCATCCACTGGAGCACTTTAGCAGGTGCATCTCAGTTTGCCTTTCTCAGGCATGTGTGGCAATGTGGTAAAATGTGTGATCATTGTTGATGTGGATTTCAACATGACATGGTTATCAAGTACATAGTTGCTATCACATGCTGTGTGTCATACTGTGTGCTTGGTAGTATATGTGGATATTGCTGGCTAATTGATGCCACATGCTGGCCGTCAGCATTACTGTGAATGCTGTGCAGTAATTCTCCCAGGGTTGCGACTCAAAGGCCTGCTGTATGGCCCATCAGTCACAAGTAGGCTACATGTGTACACCTATGTCCACACTAACTGCATGTGAAAGAAATAAGACATGGGGGGGAGTATGTTGACAAAAGCCACACATCCACACATCTGTGGTGTTCTGCTCACAGTGTGACAAGTCACAATGTCTGATAAATGGGTGTACAGCCATATTCACTATCTATGCACTTTAATGCACATGTGCATTTTTGTGAGGGTACACATGACTCAAAGTTTTGTTGTCTGTCCATGCGCAGGTAATGATGCAACAGAAGTAGAGGAGGAGGAGGAAGATGAGAAGTTGGTGCATCAGTTCACCAGTGGAGGCCATGGTGTCCTTCGTCATGAAAATCCACAGGATGCGCAACAGCAGAGAATCAAGCAGTCCTCAAGACTCTCCCACAGACTGGGCCTGGAGGCCAACATCAAGGGCCGACAGGCTGATCTGAATTGTCTGCAGGACTTTGTATGCAGATGCTAAGGCACATAGAGCGACCCTAAAGCAGGAGACGTTGGCATCTCATGAATCCAATTGCTGTAAGATGGAGAGCTTGAGGGCTTCACTGTATGATGAACTCTCATCCACAAGGAACCGCTCAATGAAGACATGGATGCCTTGAGGCAGACACGGTCCCAGCAACTTCAAGCTTCATAAGTGAGTGCATTTACAGACTCTGTGGCCATTCGGGATGAAGAGCATCGTGACCTCATCACGTGTGGGGTGCTGGTACATGCATTCATGTCATGGATGGCCCTAGCCAATGAAGACCAGGCTTTGACACTGCGTGGCACCCCCACAACCACCTGAGGATCCACCGCAGGATGGCGGTCACAACACACCCACGTCACCTCACTCACCTCTGCCGTGATTTCCATTAGTCAATGGAGTTTTTTTTTTTTTTTTTGTCGTCCACTCATGCGGATATAGGCTCTCCCCCCTCCAGGGTGGATTTTTTTTAGCCCCAGTCCAGGATGGACATTATTATTATTTTTGTTTTGAACCTGACCAGGGGGGGTCTTATTTTTTATTTGTTTAACCCATTGTTCGGGATGGACACATTCTTCTGATTTTTGTATACCCCTGTCCAGGATGGAGGCATCTGTTGTTTTTCCCCCTGTCTGAGATGGACTGTTTTTTTTTCTGACCTTGAGAAATGTGCTTTTGCCCTCTCAAGAGAATAATGAGTGCAGTACTAGAGATTCAGCCATGCACAGTGGTGCAAACTGCCATGGCCGACTTAATTACAACACGATCACATGTGCAGGTAGCAATTGGTTGATAGTCTTTTTGAGCATATATGCATTATTTGCTACTATGGCTGGTGACACTCAATGTTCCATGTTGTTGCAGTGATCCTGATTCATCCAGTGAATGCACTCCAAGTGCTGTTCACGCTGCACCCTTTCCCCTCCCTAATCCCCATGCCCTCTGCCAGGCACTGGCCCTCCATTCCCAAATGTGGAGGTACAGTTTCCAGTGGATGTGATGAAGGAATCACATCAGGGCAGCTCTGACAGAGGTAAGAATGAGCTTTGTCAATCGTGTAATATCTGTATTAGTGGTCACCATGATCTTTGCATGCATTCTCACACATTTGCTTTCTGCTGGTGTAATCATTTAGTCACAGAGAATGTCAGTGCAGATGTGTGTTTGTCCACAATTATGTGTGTGTATGTAGCTTTTCATATCCATGTGTGTGCATTGTTTTTCAGGCTGCACTTCCACAATGGACAGCCAAATAATGGGAATGTGCATCACTTATCACACTTAAGCCATTGGCAGTATTTACAACATTCTCCATCAATGTTGTCATTTACGTCATGAATTCTCTGTCCTTCTGGACTCTGTTTAGTTGTTCACCACTTGCCTTACAAACCGGTATGATACCTTCTTAATACCAACCTTCTCCGCCCCACCCCATGTGTTCTACAGGGCCCTGGAGGTGTACGCCCTGTCCACACTACTCTTTGACCTGTGCCAGAGCCCACTCCACAACCTTATCTGCTCACTTGACCTGCCGTGCTTCAATTCCACATCTTACACAGATGTCCATTGACAGGTTTAAATGACGTCAGCTGTTCCTCTTCATGGCCGTGCCTCTGGCAAAACAGATCTGGCCATTGTCTCCATTGACTCAACAGGACAGGTTTGACACACTTGCTGCATCTAGGTTGGCACCGGTTTGTGCATGTGTACCCCTGACAGACTTTATCTGTGTTTCCCCAACAAGTCACTTGTTGTGCATTGTTTTTGGTTTGTTCTGACCACCTAGATGTATTTCATGACCTAGTGGGACATGAGTGGGGGCCTGCTGGCAGGTGCCCCTGACTGCTGGGGGGTGGGGGGTGCAGGGGGACATGAGTGGGACATGAGTGGGGGTCTGCTGGCAGGTGCCCCTGACTGCTGGGGGGTGGGGGTGCAGGGGGACATGAGTGGGACCTGAGTGGGGGCCTGCTGGCAGGTGCCCCTGACTGCTGGGGGGTGGGGGTGCTGGGGGACATGTGTGGGGGCCTGCTGGCAGGTGCCCCTGATTGCTGGGGGTGGGGGTGCAGGGGGACATGTGTGGGGCCTGCTGGCAGGTGCCCCTGACTGCTGGGGGGTGGGGGTGCAGGGGGACATGTGTGGGGACCTGCTGGCAGGTGCCCCTGACTGCTGGGGGGTGAGGGTGCAGGGGGACATGTGTGGGGGCCTGCTGGCAGGTGCCCCTGACTGCTGGGGGGTGGGGGTGCAGGGCGACATGTGTGGGACATGAGTGGGGGCCTGTTGGCAGGTGCCCCTGACTGCTGGGGGGTGGGGCTGCTGGGGGACATGAGTGGGACATGTGTGGCGGCCTGCTGGCAGGTGCCCCTGACTGCTGGGGGGTGGGGGTGCTGGGGGACATGTGTGGGACATGTGTGGGGGCCTGCTGGCAGGTGCCCCTGACTGCTGGGGGGTGGGGGTGCAGGGGGACATGCGTGGGACATGTGTGGGGGTCTGCTGGCAGGTGCCCTGCACTGCTGGGGAGTGGGGGTCCTGGGGGACATGTGTGGGGGCCTGCTGGCAGGTGCCCCTGACTTCTGGGGGGTGGGGGTGCTGGGGGACATGTGTGGGGGCCTGCTGGCAGTTGCCCCTAACTGCTAGGGGGTGGGGGTGCTGGGGGACTTGAGTGGGGGCCTGCTGGCAGGTGCCTCTGACTGCTGGGGGGTGGGGGTGCTGGGGGACATGTGTGGGGGCCTGCTGGCAGGTGCCCCTGACTGCTGGGGGGTGGGGGTGCTGGGGGACATGTGTGGGGGCCTGCTGGCAGGTGCCCCTGACTGCTGGGGGGTGGGGGTGCAGGGGGACATGTGTGGGGCCTGCTGGCAGGTGCCCCTGACTGCTGGGGGGTGTGGGTGCAGGGGGATATGTGTGGGGGCCTACTGGCAGGTGCCCCTGGCGGCTGGGGGGTGGGGGTGCAGGGGGACATGAGTGGGACCTGCTGGCAGGTGCCCCTAACTGCTAGGGGGTGGGGGTGCTGGGGGACTTGAGTGGGGGCCTGCTGGCAGGTGCCCCTGACTGCTGGGGGGGAGTGCAGGGGGACATGTGTGGGGCCTGCTGGCAGATGCCCCTGACTGCTGGGGGTGGGGGTGCAAGGGGACATATGTGGGACATGTGTGGGGGCCTGCTGGCAGGTGCCCCTGACTGCTGGGGAGTGGGGGTGCAGGAGGACATGTGTGGGGGCCTACTGGCGGTGCCCCTGACTGCTGGGGGTGGGGGTGCTGGGGGACATGAGTGGGAAAATGTGGGGGCCTGCTGGCAGGTGCCCCTGACTGCTGGGGGGTGGGGGTGCTGGGGGACATGAGTGGGACATGAGTGGGGGTCTGCTGGCAGGTGCCCTGCACTGCTGGGGAGTGGGGGTCCAGGGGGACATGTGTGGGGGCCTGCTGGCAGGTTCCCCTGACTTCTGGGGGGTGGGGGTGCTGGGGGACATGTGTGGGGGCCTGCTGGCAGGTGCCCCTGACTGCTAGAGGGTGGGGGTGCTGGGGGACATGAGTGGGGGCCTGCTGGCAGGTGCCCCTGACTGCTGGGGGGTGGGGGTGCAGGGGGACATGTGTGGGGCCTGCTGGCAGGTGCCCCTGACTGCTGGGGGGTGGGGGTGCAGGTGGACATGTGTGGGGGCCTGCTGGCAGGTGCCCCTGGCTGCTGGGGGGTGGGGCTGCAGGGGGACATGTGTGGGGGCCTGCTGGCAGGTGCCCCTGACTGCTGGGGGTGTGGGTGCAGGGGGACATGTGTGGGACATGTGTGGGGGCCTGCTGGCAGGTGCCCCAGACTGCTGGGGGGTGGGGGTGCAGGGTGACATGTGTGGGACATGAGTTGGGGCCTGTTGGCAGGTGCCCCTGACTCCTGGGGGGTGGGGGTGCTGGGGGACATGAGTGGGACATGTGTGGGGGCCTGCTGGCAGGTGCCCCTGACTGCTGGGGGGTGGGGGTGCTGGGGGACATGTGTGGGGGCCTGCTGGCAGGTGCCCTGCACTGCTGGGGGGTGGGGGTGCAGGGGGACATGTGTGGGACATGAGTGGGGGCCTGCTGGCAGGTGCCCCTGACTGCTGGAGGGTGGGGGTGCAGGGGGACATGAGTGGGACATGAGTGGGGCCTGCTGGCAGGTGCCATTGACTGCTGGGGGCTGGGGGTGCTGGGGGACATGTGTGGGGGCCTGCTGGCAGGTGCCCTGCACTGCTGGGAGGTGGGGGTGCAGGGGGACATGAGTGGGACATGAGTGGGGGCCTGCTGGCAGGTGCCCCTGACTGCTGGGGGGTGGGGGTGCAGGGGGACATGTGTGGGGCCTGCTGGCAGGTGCCCCTGACTGCTGGGGGGTGGGGGTGCAGGGGGACATGTGTGGGGGCCTGCTGGCAGGTGCCCCTGGCTGCTGGGGGGTGGGGGTGCAGGGGGATATGTGTTGGGCCTGCTGGCAGGTGCCCCTGACTGCTGGGGGTGTGGGTGCAGGGGGACATGTGTGGGACATGTGTGGGGGCCTGCTGGCAGGTGCCCCAGACTGCTGGGGGGTGGGGGTGCAGGGTGACATGTGTGGGACATGAGTTGGGGCCTGTTGGCAGGTGCCCCTGACTCCTGGGGGGTGGGGGTGCTGGGGGACATGAGTGGGACATGTGTGGGGGCCTGCTGGCAGGTGCCCCTGACTGCTGGGGGGTGGGGGTGCTGGGGGACATGTGTGGGGGCCTGCTGGCAGGTGCCCTGCACTGCTGGGGGGTGGGGGTGCAGGGGGACATGTGTGGGACATGAGTGGGGGCCTGCTGGCAGGTGCCCCTGACTGCTGGAGGGTGGGGGTGCAGGGGGACATGAGTGGGACATGAGTGGGGCCTGCTGGCTGGTGCCATTGACTGCTGGGGGCTGGGGGTGCTGGGGGACATGTGTGGGGGCCTGCTGGCCGGTGCCCTGCACTGCTGGGAGGTGGGGGTGCAGGGGGACATGAGTGGGACATGAGTGGGGGCCTGCTGGCAGGTGCCCCTGACTGCTGGGGGGTGGGGGTGCAGGGGGACATGAGTGGGACATGAGTGGGGGCCTGCTGGCAGGTGCCCCTGACTGCTGGGGGGTGGGGGTGCAGGGGGACATGAGTGGGACCTGAGTGGGGGCCTGCTGGCAGGTGCCCCTGACTGCTGGGGGGTGGGGGTGCTGGGGGACATGTGTGGGGGCCTGCTGGCAGGTGCCCCTGATTGCTGGGGGTGGGGGTGCAGGGGGACATGTGTGGGGCCTGCTGGCAGGTGCCCCTGACTGCTGGGGGGTGGGGGTGCAGGGGGACATGTGTGGGGGCCTGCTGGCAGGTGCCCCTGGCTGCTGGGGGGTGGGGGTGCAGGGGGACATGTGTGGGGGCCTGCTGGCAGGTGCCCCTGACTGCTGGGGGGTGGGGGTGCAGGGGGACATGTGTGGGACATGTGTGGGGGCCTGCTGGCAGGTGCCCCTGACTGCTGGGGGGTGGGGGTGCAGGGCGACATGTGTGGGACATGGGTGGGGGCCTGTTGGCAGGTGCCCCTGACTGCTGGGGGGTGGGGCTGCTGGGGGACATGAGTGGGACATGTGTGGCGGCCTGCTGGCAGGTGCCCCTGACTGCTGGGGGGTGGGGGTGCTGGGGGACATGTGTGGGACATGTGTGGGGGCCTGCTGGCAGGTGCCCCTGACTGCTGGGGGGTGGGGGTACAGGGTGACATGTGTGGGGGTCTGCTGGCAGGTGCCCTGCACTGCTGGGGAGTGGGGGTCCTGGGGGACATGTGTGGGGGCCTGCTGGCAGGTGCCCCTGACTTCAGGGGCGTGGGGGTGCTGGGGGACATGTGTGGGGGCCTGCTGGCAGTTGCCCCTAACTGCTAGGGGGTGGGGGTGCTGGGGGACATGAGTGGGGGCCTGATGGCAGGTCCCCCTGACTGCTGGGGGGTGGGGGTGCTGGGGGACATGTGTGGGGGCCTGCTGGCAGGTGCCCCTGACTGCTGGGGGGTGGGGGTGCTGGGGGACATGTGTGGGGGCCTGCTGGCAGGTGCCCCTGACTGCTGGGGGGTGCGGGTGCAGGGGGACATGTGTGGGGCCTGCTGGCAGGTGCCCCTGACTGCTGGGGGGTGGGGGTGCAGGGGGACATGTGTGGGGGCCTGCTGGCAGGTGCCCCTGGCTGCTGGGGGGTGGGGGTGCAGGGGGACATGAATGGGACATGAGTGGGGGCCTGCTGGCAGGTGCCCCTGACTGCTGGGGGGTGGGGGTGCAAGGAGACATGATTGGGACCTGAGTGGGGGCCTGCTGGCAGGTGCCCCTGACTGCTGGGGGGTGGGGGTGCTGGGGGACATGTGTGGGGGCCTGCTGGCAGGTGCCCCTGATTGCTGGGGTTGGGGGTGCAGGGGGACATGTGTGGGGCCTGCTGGCAGGTGCCCCTGACTGCTGGGGGGTGGGGGTGCAGGGGGACATGTGTGGGGGCCTGCTGGCAGGTGCCCCTGGCTGCTGGGGGGTGGGGGTGCAGGGGGACATGTGTGGGGGCCTGCTGGCAGGTGCCCCTGACTGCTGGGGGGTGGGGGTGCTGGGGGACATGTGTGGGACATGTGTGGGGGCCTGCTGGCAGGTGCCCCTGACTGCTGGGGGGTGGGGGTGCAGGGCGACATGTGTGGGACATGAGTGGGGGCCTGTTGGCAGGTGCCCCTGACTGCTGGGGGGTGGGGCTGCTGGGGGACATGAGTGGGACATGTGTGGCGGGCTGCTGGCAGGTGCCCCTGACTGCTGGGGGGTGGGGGTGCTGGGGGACATGTGTGGGGGCCTGCTGGCAGGTGCCCCTGACTGCTGGGGGGTGGGGGTGCAGGGGGACATGTGTGGGGCCTGCTGGCAGGTGCCCCTGACTGCTGGGGGGTGGGGGTGCAGGAGGACATGTGTGGGGGCCTGCTGGCAGGTGCCCCTGGCTGCTGGGGGGTGGGGTTGCAGGGGGACATGTGTGGGGGCCTGCTGGCAGGTGCCCCTGACTGCTGGGGGTGTGGGTGCAGGGGGATATGTGTGGGACATGTGTGCGGGCCTGCTGGCAGGTGCCCCTGACTGCTGGGGGGTGGGGGTGCAGGGTGACATGTGTGGGACATGAGTTGGGGCCTGTTGGCAGGTGCCCCTGACTCCTGGGGGGTGGGGGTGCTGGGGGACATGAGTGGGATATGTGTGGGGGCCTGCTGGCAGGTGCCCCTGACTGCTGGGGGGTGGGGGTGCTGGCGGACATGTGTGGGGGCCTGCTGGCAGGTGCCCTGCACTGCTGGGGGGTGGGGGTGCAGGGGGACATGTGTGGGACATGAGTGGGGGCCTGCTGGCAGGTGCCCCTGACTGCTGGGGGGTGGGGGTGCAGGGGGACATGAGTGGGACATGAGTGGGGGCCTGCTGGCAGGTGCCCCTGACTGCTGGGGGCTGGGGGTGAGGGGGACATGAGTGGGGGCTTGCTGGCAGGTGCCCCTGACTGCTGGGGGTGGGGGTGCAGGGGGACATGAGTGGGACATGAGTGGGGGCCTGCTGGCAGGTGCCATTGACTGCTGGGGGCTGGGGGTGCTGGGGGACATGTGTGGGGGCCTGCTGGCAGGTGCCCTGCACTGCTGGGGGGTGGGGGTGCAGGGGGACATGAGTGAGACATGAGTGGGGGCCTGCTGGCAGGTGCCCCTGACTGCTGGGGGGTGGGGGTGCAGGGGGACATGAGTGAGACATGAGTGGGGGCCTGCTGGCAGGTGCCCCTGACTGCTGGGGGGTGGGGGTGCAGGGGGACATGAGTGGGACCTGAGTGGGGGCCTGCTGGCAGGTGCCCCTGACTGCTGGGGGGTGGGGGTGCTGGGGGACATGTGTGGGGGCCTGCTGGCAGGTGCCCCTGATTGCTGGGGGTGGGGGTGCAGGGGGACATGTGGGGGGCCTGCTGGCAGGTGCCCCTGACTTCTGGGGGGTGCGGGTGCAGGGGGACATGTGTGGGGGCCTGCTGGCAGGTGCCCCTGGCTGCTGGGGGGTGGGGGTGCAGGGGGACATGTGTAGGGGCCTGCTTGCAGGTGCCCCTGACTGCTGGGGGGTGGGGGTGCAGGGGGACATGTGTGGGACATGTGTGGGGGCCTGCTGGCAGGTGCCCCTGACTGCTGGGGGGTGGGGGTGCAGGGCAACATGTGTGGGACATGAGTGGGGGCCTGTTGGCAGGTGCCCCTGACTGCTGGGGGGTGGGGCTGCTGGGGGACATGAGTGGGACATGTGTGGCGGCCTGCTGGCAGGTGCCCCTGACTGCTGGGGGGTGGGGGTGCAGGGGGACATGTGTGGGACATGTGTGGGGGCCTGCTGGCAGGTGCCCCTGACTGCTGGGGGGTGGGGGTGCAGGGGGACATGTGTGGGGGCCTGCTGGCAGGTGCCCTGGCTGCTGGTGGTGGGGGTGCAGGGGGACATGTGTGGGGGCCTGCTGGCAGGTGCCCCTGACTGCTGGGGGTGGGGGTGTAGGGGGACATGTGTGGGACATGTGTGGGGGCCTGTTGGCAGGTGCCCCTGACTGCTGGGGGGTGGGGGTGCAGGGTGACATGTGTGGGACATGAGTGGGGGCCTGTTGGCAGGTGCACCTGACTGCTGGGGGGTGGGGGTGCTGGAGGACATGAGTGGGACATGTGTGGGGGCCTGCTGGCAGGTGCCCCTGACTGTTGGGGGGTGGGGGTGCAGGGGGACATGTGTGGGGCCTGCTGGCAGGTGCCCCTGACTGCTGGGGGGTGGGGGTGCAGGGGGACATGTGTGGGGGCCTGCTGGCAGGTGCCCCTGGCTGCTGGGGCTGGGGGTGCAGGGGGACATGTGTGGGGGCCTGCTGGCAGGTGCCCCTGACTGCTGGGGGTGGGGGTGTAGGGGGACATGTGTGGGACATGTGTGGGGGCCTGCTGGCAGGTGCCCCTGACTGCTGGGGGGTGGGGGTGCAGGGTGACATGTGTGGGACATGAGTTGGGGCCTGTTGGCAGGTGCCCCTGACTGCTGGGGGGTGGGGGTGCTGGGGGACATGAGTGGGACATGTGTGGGGGCCTGCTGGCAGGTGCCCCTGACTGCTGGGGGGTGGGGGTGCTGGGGGACATGTGTGGGGGCCTGCTGGCAGGTGCCCTGCACTGCTGGGGGTGGGGGTGCAGGGGGACATGTGTGGGACATGAGTGGGGGCCTGCTGGCAGGTGCCCCTGACTGCTGGGGGGTGGGGGTGCAGGGAGACATGAGTGGGACACAAGTGGGGGCCTGCTGGCAGGTGCCCCTGACTGCGGGGGGCTGGGGGTGCAGGGGGACATGAGTGGGGGCTTGCTGGCAGGTGCCCCTGACTGCTGGGGGGTGGGGGTGCAGGGGGACATGAGTGGGACATGAGTGGGGGCCTGCTGGCAGGTGCCATTGACTGCTGGGGGGTGGGGGTGCTGGGGGACATGTGTGGGGGCCTGCTGGCAGGTGTCCTGCACTTCTGGGGGGTGGGGGTGCAGGGGGACATGAGTGGGACATGAGTGGGGGCCTGCTGGCAGGTGCCCCTGACTGCTGGGGTGTGGGGGTGCAGGGGGACATGAGTGGGACATGAGTGGGGGCCTGCTGGCAGGTGCCCCTGACTGCTGGGGGGTGCAGGGGGACATGAGTGGGACCTGAGTGGGGGCCTACTGGCAGGTGCCCCTGACTGCTGGGGGGTGGGGGTGCTGGGGGACATGTGTGGGGGCCTGCTGGCAGGTGCCCCTGATTGCTGGGGGTGGGGGTGCAGGGGGACATGTGTGGGGCCTGCTGGCAGGTGCCCCTGACTGCTGGGGGGTGGGGGTGCAGGGGGACATGTGTGGGGGCCTGCTGACAGGTGCCCCTGGCTGCTGTGGGGTGGGGGTGCAGGGGGACATGTGTGGGGGCCTGCTGGCAGGTGCCCCTGACAGCTGGGGGGTGGGGGTGCAGGGGACATGTGTGGGACATGTGTGGGGGCCTGCTGGCAGGTGCCCCTGACTGCTGGGGGGGTGGGGGTGCAGGGCGACATGTGTGGGACATGTGTGGCGGCCTGCTGGCAGGTGCCCTGCACTGCTGGGGGTGGGGGTGCAGGGGGACATGTGTGGGACATGAGTGGGGGCCTGCTGGCAGGTGCCCCTGACTGCTGGGGGGTGGGGGTGCAGGGGGACATGAGTGGGACATGAGTGGGGGCCTGCTGGCAGGTGCCCCTGACTGCTGGGGGGTGGGGGTGCAGGGGGACATAAGTGGGACACAAGTGGGGGCCTGCTGGCAGGTGCCCCTGACTGCTGGGGGCTGGGGGTGCAGGGGGACATGAGTGGGGGCTTGCTGGCAGGTGCCCCTGACTGCTGGGGGGTGGGGGTGCAGGGGGACATGAGTGGGACATGAGTGGGGGCCTGCTGGCAGGTGCCATTGACTGCTGGGGGGTGGGGGTGCTGGGGGACATGTGTGGGGGCCTGCTGGCAGGTACCCTGCACTTCTGGGGGGTGGGGGTGCAGGGGGACATGAGTGGGACATGAGTGGGGGCCTGCTGGCAGGTGCCCCTGACTGCTGGGGGGTGGGGGTGCAGGGGGACATGAGTGGGACATGAGTGGGGGCCTGCTGGCAGGTGCCCCTGACTGCTGGGGGGTGGGGGTGCAGGGGGACATGAGTGGGACCTGAGTGGGGGCCTGCTGGCAGGTGCCCCTGACTGCTGGGGGGTGGGGGTGCTGGGGGACATGTGTGGGGGCCTGCTGGCAGGTGCCCCTGATTGCTGGGGGTGGGGGTGCAGGGGGACATGTGTGGGGCCTGCTGGCAGGTACCCCTGACTGCTGGGGGGTGGGGGTGCAGGGGGACATGTGTGGGGGCCTGCTGGCAGGTGCCCCTGGCTGCTGGGGGGTGGGGGTGCAGGGGGACATGTGTGGGGGCCTGCTGGCAGGTGCCCCTGACAGCTGGGGGGTGGGGGTGCAGGGGACATGTGTGGGACATGTGTGGGGGCCTGCTGGCAGGTGCCCCTGACTGCTGGGGGGGTGGGGGTGCAGGGCGACATGTGTGGGACATGTGTGGCGGCCTGCTGGCAGGTGCCCCTGACTGCTGGGGGGTGGGGGTGCTGGGGGACATGTGTGGGACATGTGTGGGGGCCTGCTGGCAGGTGCCCCTGACTGCTGGGGGTGGGGGTGCAGGGGGACATGTGTGGGACATGTGTGGGGGCCTGCTGGCAGGTGCCCCTGACTGCTGGGGGATGGGGGTGCAGGGGGACATGTGTGGGGCCTGCTGGCAGGTGCCCCTGACTGCTGGGGGGTGGGGGTGCAGGGGGACATGTGTGGGGGCCTGCTGGCAGGTGCCCCTGGCTGCTGGGGGTGGGGGTGCAGGGGGACATGTGTAGGGGCCTGTTGGCAGGTGCCCCTGACTGCTGGGGGTGGGGGTGCAGGGGGACATGTGTGGAAGATGTGTGGGGGCCTGCTGGCAGGTGCCCCTGACTGCTGGGGGTGGGGGTGGGGGTGCAGGGTGACATGTGTGGGACATGAGTGGGGGCCAGTTGGCAGGTGCCCCTGACTGCTGGGGGGTGGGGGTGCTGGGGGACATGAGTGGGACATGGGTGGGGGCCTGCTGGCAGGTGCCCCTGACTGCTGGGGTGTGGGGGTGCTGGGGGACATGTGTGGGGGCCTGCTGGCAGGTGCCCTGCACTGCTGGGGGGTGGGGGTGCAGGGGGACATGTGTGGGACATGAGTGGGGGCCTGCTGGCAGGTGCCCCTGACTGCTGGGGGGTGGGGGTGCAGGGGGACATGAGTGGGACATGAGTGGGGGCCTGCTGGCAGGTGCCCCTGACTGCTGGGGGGTGGGGGTGCAGGGGGACATGAGTGGGACATGAGTGGGGGCCTGCTGGCAGGTGCCATTGACTGCTGGGGGGTGGGGGTGCTGGGGGACATGTGTGGGGGCCTGCTGGCAGGTGCCCTGCACTGCTGGGGGGTGGGGTTGCAGGGGGACATGAGTGGGACATGAGTGGGGGCCTGCTGGCAGGTGCCCCTGACTCCTGGGGGGGTGGGGGTGCAGGGGGACATGAGTGGGACATGAGTGGGGGCCTGCTGGCAGGTGCCCCTGACTGCTGGGGGGTGGGGTTGCAGGGGGACATGAGTGGGACCTGAGTGGGGGCCTGCTGGCAGGTGCCCCTGACTGCTGGGGGGTGGGGGTGCTGGGGGACATGTGTGGGGGCCTGCTGGCAGGTGCCCCTGATTGCTGGGGGTGGGGGTGCAGGGGGACATGTGTGGGGCCTGCTGGCTGGTGCCCCTGACTGCTGGGGGGTGGGGGTGCAGGGGGACATGTGTGGGGGCCTGCTGGCAGGTGCCCCTGGCTGCTGGGGGGTGGGGGTGCAGGGGGACATGTGTGGGGGCCTGCTGGCAGGTGCCCCTGACTGCTGGGGGGTGGGGGTGCAGGGGGACATGTGTGGGACATGTGTGGGGGCCTGCTGGCAGGTGCCCCTGACTGCTGGGGGGTGGGGGT
Source organism: Ambystoma mexicanum (assembly GCF_040938575.1). NCBI lineage: Eukaryota > Metazoa > Chordata > Amphibia > Caudata > Ambystomatidae > Ambystoma > Ambystoma mexicanum. The sequence continues at coordinate 812,761,729 of NC_090932.1, forward strand.
GCAGGGAGACATGTGTGGGACATGAGTGGGGGCCTGTTGGCAGGTGCCCCTGACTGCTGGGGGCGGGGCTGCTGGGGGACATGAGTGGGACATGTGTGGCGGCCTGCTGGCAGGTGCCCCTGACTGCTGGGGGGTGGGGGTGCTGGGGGACATGTGTGGGGGCCTGCTGGCAGGTGTCCTGCACTGCTGGGGGGGAGTGCAGGGGGACATGTGTGGGGCCTGCTGGCAGGTGCCCCTGACTGCTGGGGGTGGGGGTGCAGGAGGACATGTGTGGGACATGTGTGGGGGCCTGCTGGCAGGTGCCCCTGACTGCTGGGGAGTGGGGGTGCAGTAGGACATGTGTGGGGGCCTACTGGCAGGTGCCCCTGACTGCTGGGGGTGGGGGTGCAGAGGGACATGTGTGGGACATGAGTGGGGGCCTGCTGGCAGGTGCCCCTGACTGCTGAGGGGTGGGGGTGCAAGGGGACATGAGTGGGACCTGAGTGGGGGCCTGCTGGCAGGTGCCCCTGACTGGTGGGGGGTTGGGGTGCTGGGGGACATGTGTGGGGGCCTGCTGGCAGGTGCCCTGCACTGCTGGGGGGTGGGGGTGCAGGGGGTCATGCTTGGTGATCAGTAGTGCAAGGTGACATGTGGCTTGGCTGGGGGGCATGCCCATGGTGGATGGGCTGCCTGCGGGACATGACCAGGGGTGCAGGGTAGTCCCCTGTGGTGTGGGCTGCCTGCAGGGGCCGTGGAGGGTGTAGAGGGAACACCTGGGAGGACCCACACTGCCAATTCACGTGTAGGACTCCCGGCACCCCCGAAATACACGTACCCTGCTGAAATCGCGTGTGAGACTTCCCCGACCCCCAGGAATACACGTACCCCACTCGCACAGGGCCTATCGCGTGTGTAACTCCACACATACCCCAGAAATACACGTACCCCACTCGCACAGGCCCTTTCGCGTGTGAAACTTCCCGCGCACTCCAGAAATACACGTACCCCACTCGCACAGGCCCTTTCACGTGTGAAACTTCCCGCGAACCCCAGTTATACACGTACCCCACTCGCCCAAGGCCTATAGCGTGTCAAACCTCCCACGCACCCCCGAAATACACGCACACGCTATTTTTCACACAGCGGGTGTCCTTGTTTGTCGCGTACCCCTTTGCACGTCATTTGTCCTAGAGGGACACAGTTTGGAATATTCATCATAGCTGTATGTACGTGATTTTTGTTAGCGCACATTTTTTTCATGCGCAGGGACGCTCCCGCCTGCCTTCGTGTGGCGGATGTGTTTAGGCCTGTGCGGGTCTTTGCCCGTGCGCTGGTTTGCCCTATTCCATTCAATGGATACGTGTTGTAGGCGAGCGTGTGGGCATTCCGCGCACTTGCCTCCTGTACTTCCCCCGTGACGGCCACATTTTCACGAGTTGTTTCCCATTCCGCGTGTCATGCCCCCTGTTCCTCCTACTTTTTTTGTGTGCGCCGGGCTATGTGCGATTTCGCTGTGCGCTTAGCGCACGCTGTTTGGAGACATGTGCGCCAGCGTGCGCCATGCAGAATTTTGGTGCACATCCTGGAATTTCCTCGCGCACGGACTTCCATGAATCGCTGTGCGCGGGTTTCACTGCGATTTTCGCACTGGCACTGCGATTCGCACGCTTTCGCATGCTTGCGCTGAACATTTCAGCGCACATTAATTCCATGAATCGGCTCCTGAGTTTTGAAAACAAAATGCAGATAAAGTCACACTTAACTCTGAGTGCTTTGTTCAACAATACTGCAGAGCAATATAAAATAATAGTCTAAATGACTATGTGCTCGGCATAGCCTTTGTATCTGTTTGCCACAAGAAATAAAATAAAATATTACTTTGCAGAGTCAGGCCTGTAAATTAATGTATTTGAATGTAGAGATTTTCAATAGCAACATGCATTACAGAAGTTCCAACAAATAGATTGCTTTAGCTTGTCAAATCTTCAGCCCATGCTTACGTAGAATATACAACAGAATGAGCTCATTAGCAAATGATGACCACCTTCTATTTGCTCATGTAGCATATGCCATGAATCCTTCCATATCTGGCAACAGGGTTCTGTCTTCTGCCAGCCATATTAAAGTCACTCATAGTCTCTATGTTATCAGCAGATTCCTGCACCTCTTCATAGTCTTGGCAGAGTGGCCACTGTGTCATTTAGTTAGTCACAAATGTTATGTTTGACTTTCAAAGTTTCAGAAAAGTTGAACCAGATCTCCCTGGGCTGGCAAAAGATAGGGTGAAAAGTACCAAGCTGCCTTTGCCAGACTCTGCCATTATACCTGCACAACATTGTGTTGGTAGGCATCTTAGCACATGGGACCCTCCTGACTTGATGCCCCTCAATCTTTCTCTCTATCATGCTGCCACTCTCCCACCTCAATCAATGGCATTTCCTCAAATGCTATGCAATGTCCATCACTGCATGGGCCCTCTCTCCTGGCTTCCCACCGACTCATTCTCTATCCCCCAGCCTCTCTCCTTCAGCCTTTATCATCTTTCCAAATTGATGCCATCTTTCTTCTTTCTCTTCCCTTCTATCTCGTTCTCTTCAGGTCTACTGTTGTCCATATCCAAATACAATCATGATGTTCCTTTTTTTGCTTTTTCTCAATCATTCTGCTCAAAGCACTGCGATCAACCTCCTACCAGACAGCTCCTTGTTCTCTTGCACTTTTCTCCCCTTGGTCTTCTTTCTAAATCTCTTCCTCTCCCATAACGTTTTCATCCAGATCTCATCTCATCACACTCTACTCCACCACTGTTCCACTTTCTTGCTTCGTTTATATTTATTCCTAAACTTTATCAACCTCATGCCCTGGTGATGTTCCCATCTCCCTCCCTAAAACTCTCTCACCTGATCACTCACAGCAAGTGTTGTGCACCACCATACCCTTCTCTTGAACTTCCTCACTTTGCATAAAACAGTGAGCATAATATATCCAGATGAACTTGCCTCCTGGGCACCCACAACCTTGACTTACTGACTGATTGTGGGAATTGAGACAGTGAATTCCAGCTGCATATTCTCTTTGCCTCACATTGCTATGTACAACAAGGCCTGGATCCATAGACCACAAATGTGCAAGATCCATCCACCATTTTGAAAATCACTTCTTTAGCTGTTCCTCCTTTGCCAGCTCTGGTAATCTCTTCTGCTAGCGCCTCCAAGCCTAGCTTGTGGTTGTTCACAGATGAGCTAGTGGATGTCAACACCATTTTTGAGAGGCAAACCCCTGCTGCATTGTTGATTTTTTCTGGAACTGTAGGATCCAGATTATATGGATTGCACTCAAGTCCCACTTCTATTGCTAGCTACTCCTCACCATGACCAGTCACAAAACATCATCCAAATGCTGGGGAAACAAATCCCCAAAGCTTGCATGTACACTTTTCCCCAAAGGTTACTGTTGTTCCACAAATGCCTCTTAACCCTCAACGATTTCAGGGTGAGGGTGAATTATCAGCTCACACCATGCAAAGGGGTACAGGATGATGGGGCAATACGTCACAGTTGGAGAGAGAAACCTATTTTATAGGTAGGTCTAAGATTTCGGGACATAGATTATCTGCTTCAACGGTATGGGTTGTAGGGCTCCAAATTACTTTGGTGGATTGGGGTCATTGAGACATTCTACATGCCTCCCAATTGCAAATCAGTAGTACCTCACTTCAAAGTTTATTTAGAGAGTCTCTGCTAATACGACTTCTATTTTCTTCCTCTCCAAATCACCCCCCACCCCAACCTCGCCCCCCGAGATACTTTCAATTCCATCAGTGGGTTGAAGACCTTGATTTATTATCTGTTTATCTCCTGGCCCTGCATCACAAAGTGAGTGGTGACAACCAGTCCCCTGGTTCACCCTGGCCTCGTGACCCACCCTAAAACATGGGAATTCATCACAGCTGTGAAAGGGGTTGCTGGAGGTACATTTTCTTTACAAGTGCATGGTCGATTGTGATAATGATGATACGAATCCAGCCTTCCTCCGATCCCCTCTCACTGGTGCAACGTGGGGATTCGTGCATGTCACATCAGAGGCCAGGGGTGGCTTGGAGTGAATTGAGGGATTTATTTGGGTGGACTTGAGCCTGTGATAAAAAAAATCACTGGTTAATGAAGATGATCGCGGGGTTACACAAAGGCAACTTTTAAGAACTCTGATGGGTACAACATGCCTACCAATTCATTCCATATGGAAACTACCAGAGAAGTAGCTTCCTGCGAAATATGTTTCTCATTCCCTTCTATATACTTGGACAATACCGCTCCCAGTCCCACATTGGGAGCATTCATTTGTAGAATGAAGAGTTGCCTGCAATTTGTAATGATTAAGACTGATCCAAGCAGATTGCAACTTGAGATCTTGAAATGGTTGGATGGCTGAATCACTCTTCTATTTGTGATGCGTTATTAGAAAGCATTTCTCATAATGTAACTTTAATTTTTACCTCTACGGATTAAAACATATTGGTATTCCTGTTTGGATATCCTAAAGAAATCAGGTCACCTATCAGATTTTTTGTCAGGGAGCCATATTGGCATGTCCACACAGCCTGCCACGCTTGGATTTGTCTCAGGGTAATAGTATCAGTGAAATAAGTGGTGGCAGTTAGAATATAAACTGAGTAGACTGGGGCTGAAGCTGGAACCATTGATAAACACGTGAGGAAGTAGTTGTGCCACGTTTGGAGACACTCCATCTTCGCATAGCCACAGATCTCACAGCCATAACAACCCACAGGGATTGCTTCTCCCCTGTGGTTCATTCAAATGTGCTCTGCCGCGGCATGTTTAACAGTCCTTGTACTTGTAAAAATGCCCCCTACTATTTTCAACATTTAGATGGTTTGCAAAAAAATGTGGTCATCCTAATGTAATCTTCTATGGAATCTCCATCCCAGATAGTGAAAGGAGGAACAATGCGGGAACTGCAGATACAGACATCACAAAACATTTGGCCAAATTAACCGTTAGTCACCTGGCCTTTAAATAGGCAGACTATTCTTCAAACAGCATCTATTAAAATCCAGGAGTTCTGGCAAGGAGAACAGCATCACCAATGCAGCTGAGAGCTGGCAGTCTCCTGGCCCCACATTGAGGACCATCAGTCTGAGTAGCCCCCTGGGGAAATGCAAGGGAATTCACATGACGATAAAAAAGAATAGAAGCCAGACGACATCCCTGGTGAACTGCTTTATTAACCAAAATGGAGCTAATTTTCCTAATGAGAATGAATTTCGAGAATGTAAAGAGATGGCAGATGTTTCTTTAGACTTCTCCATTTGCTCTCCGCAGTGCAGATAGAGTAAACGCTACATGGAAAGTGGCATTTGAAGCGATTGTCTATGCAAACTGACTGCATTTTGCTCTGCTTTCTACTGTCGCTCTGAAGAGTCATGTGGTTCTTCATGTGCTCGAATCTGGCAACTTCTCAATGGAGAAAATGATGGGATTTGAGTCAGGAAGGAAGTTATGGCTCTGACGAGGACATCAGTGGAGATCTATGCCCCCTCAGACAGGTAAAGTCATGTACCCTTAGAAACTGTTAGTGGCAGTCGAATTTCCTCACAATGGAATGTTGCCGTTGTGGTGATGCATGGTTCGTTGCTGAGTGTCAGTTCCAATGTTTGGAAGACCTTAGAGCAGTAGTTGCAACATGGTGTTCCTGCATAGGGAGCAGTCATGTCGCAATGTCTACTGATAGCCAGGAAGGGCACAAGGAGCTACAGGAATTCACAACCATCATGCCACTGCTGCACAGGAGGCCATGTCACGCGTCACTGAATTAACACTGCACAGTACTGTGGGCCCCCAGGGGAGGCTGGGTTCCAGATTGTCCAGCATGACATTCGGTGACAAGGTTGGTCAACAGGGTCATCCCGCAGGTGCCTGCGAGGTGCCAGCATTGTTGTGCTGGGCTATTTCGAACCGAGTGATCTGAAGGTCTGCTGAATGACTAGTGTTTAGTGACCCCCTGAGTGCTACTGTGGACATGAAAAGAACACCCACCGCTTTAAGTCACACCAACATTCTTTGATCATTCTATGGGAATTCGAGGAAGGCGTTGTGTTTGCTAACAAGGATTGTGTCATATAAAACAAACACACATGCAAACACAAAAAAAAAAACATGCTGGTATCATCCCTTCTTCATGCGTGTGAGGAAGCACTAGAGTGACATGGCAGTGGCCAAGGCAATAAAGGAGGTTCTCCAATCACCTCACACATCACAGACCTTGGTGGGATTGTGAGCCCTGTCTAGTGCTTTGACATGGCCACATGGGCTTCTCTTTTTGACAAGCAGCAGAGTGTCAGTGTCAACAAAGGAGAATGAATGATGTGCAATACTTCTACACAATATTACTTCCCATGTAAATGGATCACTTGTCCCATTGATGTGTCTCCTTGGTAACAGAGAAAGGCTCACTGTATTAATTCCATGTCGCTTTGTATCACATATTTTTCCAGAAGTACTTAAGGAGCTGTTATGGCATTTAGTGCTATTTTACATTTTGCAGTGACTCAGTGTGGGCACATCTGTTATTGTTTATATGAGTGATGTTATGACAAGCAACGCTATGAGAAGCATTCCACATTTTCTCACAATCAAGTTGTAGATCATGTGCCTCACATCAGTATATGTGTAACATGAGAAGCTTTTGTAGTCTGAGTCTGGGCAATAGAATGCAGAGTAATGGAATAATGACCCAGATCTTTGCACCCCTAGGAGGCAGCAAAAGGACCAACCTATCCTTCCACGAGTCCTTGTGGACACTCCCAATGAGAACGTGTACATGGACATTGCCATCTACTTTAACAATTAATTTCAGTTGTTCCTGGGCTTTAGGGTGGTGCCTACAGCTAAACTGTTTTGTATAGCTCATGAAACCCTTAGACTTAGATATATGAACAGAAACAACAGGCCCAGTCATGGGTTCCATGATGTGCTACACTTTGGCAGTGTTACAGCATCTTCTTTGGTGGTCATGGAATTACCACACAGCTGGATTTGGAGGTGATGTGGAGGAGTTACCTCCAGCAAAATTCTGGAAGTATCTACTCACTTTACCTCCAAATATTAGAGAATTTGTTGGTCAAGAATTAACGTCCCTGATAAATATTCCAAAACCCACATGGAGTCCCATTGACTCCAAAAAAATGCAGACCCACACCACCATTACTGTACTTATAATCTGGTGGTAATTCTGCCTAAGAGAGTTGCAGTAATATTACATGAGTTGGCTGGCAATTCTGGACGGAAAAAGCTCAGGATGATGTCCGATGACATGGTATGTATAGTTTATTGATACACCAATAGAGAAATAATGAGCCCAAGAAATCATTAGCTTTGACCACAAAAACAAATAAAATAAATATATATATATATATTCAATGAAAAAACTTTGTTAAAGGGACGTTATGGTTAAGTTGCTCTACTAAAAGCCTATGAAATTCAGTGAAAAAACTTTGTTAAAGGGAACTTTGCCTGCGGCGTCTTGGTGTAGGAAGGAAAATCTTTTACCAAGATGGCCACCATGGAAAGGGAAGGCGGGGTGTATAAAGAACACAACGGCGCATGAGCGGGGTTGGGGGGGCACAGGGGAGACACAGGGCATGAGCGGGGGGGTACAGGGCACATACGGGACATGAGCGGGGGTGGGGAGGAAAGGAGAGAGACAAGGGGCATGAGCAGGGGTGGGGGGAACACGAGGGAGACATGGAGCATGAGCGGGGGGTAACATGAGGGAAACACGGGGCATGAGCGGGGGGTGGGGGGCAACAGGAGACAGACACGGGGCATGAGCAGGGGGTGGGGTCAACAGGAGAGAGACACGGGGCATGAGCGGGGGGTGGGGGGCAACAGGAGACAGACACGGGGCATGAGCAGGGGGTGGGGTCAACAGGAGAGAGACACGGGGCATGAGCGGGGGGTGGGGAGAACAGGAGACAGACACGGTGCATGAGCGGGGGGGTGGGGAGAACAGGAGACAGACACGGGGCATGAGCGGGGGATGGGGGGAACAGGAGACAGACACGGGGAATGAGCAGGGGGTGGGGGGCAACAGGAGACAGACATGGGGCATGGGTGGGGGCAACAGGAGACAGACACGGGGCATGAGCGGGGGGTGGGGGGAACAGGAGACAGACACGGGGCATGAGCGGAGGGTGGGGGGAACAGGAGACAGACACGGGGCATGAGCGGGGGAGTCGGGGGCAACAGGAAAGAGACACGGGGCATGAGCATGGGGTGGGGGGGTACAGGAGACAGCCACGGGGCATGAGCAGGGGGTGGGGGGCAACAGGAGAGAGACACGGGACATGAGTGGGTGGGGGGAACAGGAGACAGACACGGGGCATGAGTGGGGGGGCAACAGGAGACAGACACGGGGCATGAGCGGGGGGTACAGGAGACAGACACGGGGCATGAGCGGGGGTGGGGGGTACAGGAGACAGACACAGGGCATGAGCGGGGGGTGGGGGGAAACAGGAGAGAGACACGGGGCATGAGCGGGGGTTGGGGGGAACAGGAGACAGACACGGGACATGAGCGGGGGTGGGGGAACAACAGAGACAGACACGGGGCATGAGCACGAGGTGGGGGGCAACAGGAGACAGACACAGGGCATGAGCGGGGGGTGGGGGGCAACAGGAGACAGACACGGGGCATGAGCGGGGGGTGGGGGGCAACAGGAGACAGACGACACGGGGCATAAGCAGGGGGTGGGGGGCAACAGGAGACAGACACGGGGCATGAGCGGGGGGTGGGGGGAACAGGAGACAGACACGGAGCATGAGCGGGGGTGGGGAGAACAGGAGACAGACACGGGCATGAGCAGGGGGTGGGGGGCAACAGGAGACAGACACAGGGCATGAGCGGGGGTGGGAGGAACACGAGACAGACACGGGGCATGAGCGGGGGTGGAAGGAACAGGAGACAGACACGGGGCATGAGCGGGGGTGGGGGGCAACAGGAGACAGACACGGGGCATGAGCGGGGGTGTGGGGGGCAACAGGAGAAAGACACGGGCATGAGCGCGGATTGGGGGGTACAGGAGACAGACACGGGGCATGGGTGTGAGCAAGAGGAGACAGACATGGGGCATGAGTGGGGGGTGGGGGGAACAGGAGACAGACACGGGGCATGAGCGGGGTAGTGGGGGGCAACAGGAGAGAGACATGGGGCATGAGCGGGGGGTGGGGGGTACAGGAGACAGACACGGGGCATGAGCAGGGGGTGGGGGGCAACAGGAGAGAGACACAGGGCATGAGCGGGGGGGTGGGGGGCAACAGGAGAGAGACACGGAACATGAGCGGGTGTGGGGAACAGGAGACAGACACGGGGCATGAGCAGGGGGGCAACAGGAGACAGACATGGGGCATGAGCGGGGGGTGGGGGGGTGCAGGAGACAGACACAAGCATGAGCGGGGGGTGGGGGGTACAGGAGACAGACACGGGGCATGAGCAGGGGGTGGGGGGCAACATGAGAGAGACACGGGGCATGAGCGGGGGTGGGGGGAACAGGAGACAGACACAGGGCATGAGCGGGGGGTGGGAGGAACAAAAGAGACAGACACGGGCATGAGCGGGGGGGTGAGGGGCAACAGGAGAGAGACACAGGGCAGGAGCGGGGGGTGGGGGGCAACAGGAGACAGACACGGGGCATGAGCGGGGGGTGAGGCCAACAGGAGACATACACGGGGCATGAGCAGGGGGTGGGGGGGAACAGGAGACAGACACGGAGCATGAGCGGGGGGTGGGGAGAACAGGAGACAGACACGGGGCATGAACGGGGGATGGGGGGCAACAGGACAGAGACACGGGACATGAGCGGGTGGGGGGAACCGGAGACAGACACGGGGCATGAGCGGGGGGGCAACAGGAGACAGACACGGGGCATGAGCGGGGGGTGGGGGGAACAGGAGATAGACACGGGGCATGAGCGGGTGGTGGGGGGAACAACAGAGACAGACACGGGGCAGGAGCGGGGGGTGGAGGGAAACAGGAGACATACACGGGGCATGAGCAGGGGGTGGGGGGGAACAGGAGACAGACACGGAGCATGAGCGGGGGGTGGGGAGAACAGGAGACAGACACGGGGCATGAGCGGGGGATGGGGGGCAACAGGACAGAGACATGGGACATGAGCGGGTGGGGGGAACCGGAGACAGACACGGGGCATGAGCGGGGGGGCAACAGGAGACAGACACGGGGCATGAGCGGGCGGTGGGGGGTACAGGAGACAGACACGGGGCATGAGCGGGGGGTGGGGGGAACAGGAGATAGACACGGGGCATGAGTGGGGGTACAGGAGACAGACACGGGGCATGAGCGGGGGGCAACAGGAGAGAGACACGGGGCATGAGCGGGGGGTGGGGGGAACAGGAGACAGACACGGGGCATGAGCGGGGGGTGGGGGGAACAACAGAGACAGACACGGGGCTGGAGCGGGGGGTGGAGGGCAACAGGAGACAGACACAGGGCATGAGCGGGGGGTGGGCGGGAGGGTGAAAGACACACGGGGCAAGAGCGGGGGTGGGCGGGAGGGAGAAAGACACGGGGCAAGAGCGGGGGTGGGCAGGAGGGAGAAAGACATGGGGCAAGAGCGGGGGTGGGCGGGAGGGAGAAAGACATGGGGCAAGAGCGGGGGTGGGAGGGAGAAAGACACGGGGCAAGAGCGGGGGTGGGTGGGAGGGAGAAAGACACGGGGCAAGAGCGGGGGTGGGCGGGAGGGTGATAGACACGCGGGGCAAGAGCGGGGGGTGGGCGGGAGGGGGAAAGAGACACGGGGCAAGAGCAGGGGTGGGCGGGAGGGGGAAAGAGACACGGGCCAAGATCGGGGGTGGGCAGGAGGGGGAAAGAGACACGGGGCAAGAGCAGGGGTGGGCGGGAGGGGGAAAGAGACACAGGGCATGAGCGGGGGTGGGCGGGAGGGGGAAAGGGAGGGGGCAAGAGCGGGGGTGGGCGGAGGGGGAAAGGGAGGGGGCAAGAGCGGGGGTGGGCGGGAGGGGGCAAGAGTGGGGGTGGGAAAGACACGGGGCAAGAGCGGGGGTGGGTGGGCGGGGGAAAGACACGGGGCAAGAGCGGGGGTGGGCGGGAGGGGGAAAGACACGGGGCAAGAGCGGGGGTGGCCGGGAGGGGGAAAGACACGGGGCGGGGGTGGGCGGGAGGGGGAAAGACACGGGGCAAGAGCAGGGGTGGGCGGGAGGGGGAAAGACACGGGGCAAGAGCAGGGGTGGGCGGGAGGGGGAAAGACACGGGGCAAGAGCAGGGGCGGGCGGGAGAGGGAAAGACACGGGGCAAGAGCGGGGGTGGGCGGGAGGGAGAAAGACACGGGGCAAGAGCGGGGGTGGGCAGCAGGGGGAAAGACACGGGGCAAGAGCGGGGGTGGGTGGCAGGGGGAAAGACACGGGGCAAGAGCGGGGGTGGGCGGCAGGGGGAAAGACACGGGGCAAGAGCGGGGGTGGGAAAGAGACACGGGGCAAGACGGGGCAAGAGCGGGGGTGGGCGGGAGGGGGAAAGAGACACGGGGCAAGAGCGGGGGTGGGCAGGAGGGGGAAAGAGACAAGGGGCAAGAGTGGGGGTGGGCGAGAGGGGAAAAGAGCGGGGGTGGGCGGGAGGGGGAAAGAGACACGGGGCAGGAGCGGGGGTGGGCGGGAGGGGGAAAGAGACACGGGGCAAGAGCGGGGGTGGGTGGAGGGGGAAAGGGATGGGGCAAGAGCGGGGGTGGGCGGGAGGGGGAAAGGGAGGGGGCAAGAGCGGGGGTGGGCAGAGGGGGAAAGGGAGGGGGCAAGAGCGGGGGTGGGCGGGAGGGGGCAAGAGTGGGGGTGGGAAAGACAAGGGGCAAGAGCAGGGGTGGGTGGGAGGGGGAAAGACATGGGGCAAGAGCGGGGGTGGGCAGGAGGGGGAAAGACAGGGGGCAAGAGCTGGGGTGGCCGGGAGGGGGAAAGACACGGGGCGGGGGTGGGCGGGAGGGGGAAAGACACGGGGCAAGAACAGGGGTGGGCAGGAGGGGGAAAGACACGGGGCAAGAGCGGGGGTGGGCGGGAGGGGGAAAGACACGGGGCAAGAGCAGGGGCGGACGGGAGGGGGAAAGACACGGGGCAAGAGCGGGGGTGGGCGGGAGGGAGAAAGACACGGGGCAAGAGCGGGGGTGGGCGGCAGGGGGAAAGACACAGGGCAAGAGCGGGGGTGGGCAGCAGGGGGAAAGACACGGGGCAAGAGCGGGGGTGGGCGGCAGGGGGAAAGACACGGGGCAAGAGCGGGGGTGGGAAAGAGACACGGGGCAAGACGGGGCAAGAGCGGGGGTGGGCGGGAGGGGGAAAGAGACACGGGGCAAGAGCGGGGGTGGGCAGGAGGGGGAAAGAGACAAGGGGCAAGAGTGTGGGTGGGCGGGAGGGGAAAAGAGCGGGGGTGGGCGGGAGGGGGAAAGAGACACGGGGCAAGAGCGGGGGTGGGCGGGAGGGGGAAAGAGACACGGGGCAAAAGCGGGGGTGGGCGGGAGGGGGAAAGAGACTCGGGCCAAGATCGGGGGTGGGCGGGAGGGGGAAAGAGACACGGGGCAAGAGCGGGGGTGGGCGGGAGGGGGAAAGACACACGGGTCAAGAGCGGGGGTGGGCGGGAGGGGGAAAGACACACGGGGCAAGAGTGGGGGTGGGTAGGAGGGGGCAAGACACATGGGGCAAGAGCGGGGGTGGGGTGGAGGGAGACAGACACACGGGGCAAGAGCGGGGGTGGGGGGGAGGGAGACAGATACACGGGGCATGAGTGGGGGGTGGGTGGGAGGGGGAGAGACACACGGCGCATGGGTGGGGGGAGGTAGAGAGACACACGGGGCATGAGTGGGGGGTGGGGGAAGGAGAGAGAGTCACATGGGGCATGAGCGGGGGGTGGGCGGGAGGGGGAGAGACACACGGGGCATGAGCGGGGGGTAGGGGGGAGGGAGAGAGACACACGGGACATGAGTGGGGAGTGGGCGGCGGGTGGGGAGAGACACGGACATGAGCGGGGGTGGGCGGGAGGGGGAGACACACACGGGCAATGAGCGGGGGGTGGGCGGCGGTTGGGGAGAGACACACGGACATGAGCGGGGGGTGGGCTGCAGGTGGTGAGAGACATACGGACATGAGCGGGGGGTGGGCGGCGGGTGGGGAGAGACACACGGACATGAGCGGGGGGTGGGCGGCGGGTGGGGAGAGACACACGGACAATAGCGGGCGGCTGGCGGAGGAGAAACACACAGACATGAGCAGTGGGTGGTAGAGAGCGGGGGGTGGGCGGTTGGGAGAGACAAGCGGGGCACGAGCGGGGCATGAGCGGGGGGTGGGCAGGAGAGAGAAAGACACACGGACATGAGCGGGGGTTGGCGGGAGGGAGAAAGACACGGGGCAAGAGCGGGGGTGGGCGGCAGGAGGAAAGACACGGGGCAAGAGCGGGGGTGGGCGGCAGGGGGAAAGACACGGGCAAGAGCGGGGGTGGGCGGCAGGGGGAAAGACACGGGGCAAGACGGGGCAACAGCGGGGGTGGGAAAGAGACACAGGGCAAGACGGGGCAAGAGCGGGGGTGGGCGGGAGGGGGAAAGAGACACGGGGCAAGAGCGGGGGTGGGCAGGAGGGGGAAAGAGACAAGCGGCAAGAGCGGGGGTGGGCGGGAGGGGGAAAGAGACACGGGGCAAGAGCGGGGGTGGGCGGGAGGGGGATAGAGACACGGGGCAAGAGTGGGGGTGGGCGGGAGGGGGAAAGAGACACGGGGCAAGAGCGGGGGTGGGCGGGAGGGGGATAGAGACACGGGGCAAGAGTGGGGGTGGGCGGGAGGGGGAAAGAGACACGGGCCAAGATCAGGGGTGGGCGGGAGGGGGAAAGAGACACGGGGCAAGAGCGGGGGTGGGCGGGAGGGGGAAAGACACACGGGGCAAGAGCGGGGGTGGGCGGGAAGGGGAAAGACACACGGGGCAAGAGTGGGGGTGGGGGAAAGGGAGACAGACACACGGAGCAAGAGCAGGGGTATGGGGGAGGGAGACAGACACAAGAGGCATGAGCAGGGGGTGGGGGAAGGGGAGAGACACGCGGGGCATGAGCAGGGGGTGGGCGGGAGGGGGAGAGACACACGGGGCATGAGCGGGGGGTGGGCGGGAGGGGTTTAGAGACACACGGCGCATGGGTGGGGGGAGGGAGAGAGACACACGGGGCATGAGTGGGGGGTGGGGGGAAGGAGAGAGAGACACATGGGGCATGAGCGGGGGTGGGCGGGAGGGGGAGAGACACACAGGGCATGAGCGGGGGGAGGGAGAGAGACACACGGGACATGAGTGGGGGGTGGGCGGCGGGTGGGGAGAGACACGGACATGAGCGGGGGTGGGCGGGAGGGGGAGACACACACGGGGAATGAGCGGGGGGTGGGCGGCGGTTGGGGAGAGACACACGGACATGAGCGGGGGGTGGGCAGTTGGTAGAGAGGAGCGGGGCACGAGCGGGGCATGAGCGGGGTTTGGGCGGGAGGGGGAAAGGGAGGGGGCAATAACGGGGGTGGGCGGAGGGGGAAAGGGAGGGGGCAAGAGCGGGGGTGGGCGGGAGGGGAAAGGGAGGGGGCAAGAGTGGGGGTGGGAAAGACACGGGGCAAGAGCGGGGGTGGGCGGGAGGGGGAAAGACACGGGGCAAGAGCGGGGGTGGGCGGGAGGGGGAAAGACGCGGGGCAAGAGCAGGGGTGGCCGGGAGGGGGAAAGACACGGGGCAAGAGCGGGGGTGGGCGGGAGGGGGAAAGACACGGGGCAAGAGCGGGGGTGAGCGGGAGGGGGAAAGACACAGGACAAGAGCGGGGGTGGACGGGAGGGGGAAAGACACGGGGCAAGAGCGGGGGTGGGCGGGAGGGAGAAAGACACGGGGCAAGAGCGGGGGTGGGCGGGAGGGAGAAAGACACGGGGCAAGAGCGGGGGTGGGCGGCAGGGGGAAAGGGAGGGGGCAAGAGCGGGGGTGGGCGGAGGGGGAAAGGGAGGGGGCAAGAGCGGGGGTGGGTGTGAGGGCGAAAGGGAGGGGGCAAGAGTGGGGGTGGGAAAGACACAGGGCAAGAGCGGGGGTGGGTGGGAGGGGGAAAGACACGGGGCAAGAGCGGGGGTGGGCGGGAGGGGGAAAGACACGGGGCAAGAGCGGGGGTGGCCGGGAGGGGGAAAGACACGGGGCAAGAGCGGGGGTGGGCGGGAGGGGGAAAGACACGGGGCAAGAGCAGGGGTGGGCAGGAGGGGGAAAGACACGGGGCAAGACCGGGGGTGGGCGGGAGGGGGAAAGACACGGGGCAAGAGCGGGGGTGGGCGGGATGGAGAAAGACACGGGGCAAGAGCGGGGGTGGGCGGGAGGGAGAAAGACGGGACAAGAGTGGGGGTGGGCGGCAGGGGGAAATACACGGGGCAAAAGCGGGGGTGGGCGGCAGGGGGAAAGACACGGGGCAAGAGCGGGGGTGGGCGGCAGGGGGAAAGACACGGGGCAAGAGCGGGGGTGGGAAAGAGACACGGGGCAAGACGGGGCAAGAGCGGGGGTGGGCGGGAGGGGGAAAGAGACACGGGGCAAGAGCGGGGGTGGGCAGGAGGGGGACAGAGACAAGGGGCAAGAGCGGGGGTGGGCGGGAGGGGAAAAGAGCGGGGGTGGGCGGGAGGGGGAAAGAGACACGGGGCAAGAGCGGGGGTGGGCGGGAGGGGGAAAGAGACACGGGGCAAGAGCGGGGGTGGGCGGGAGGGGGAAAGAGACACGGGCCAAGATCGAGGGTGGGCGGGAGGTGGAAAGAGACACGGGGCAAGAGCGGGGGTGGGCGGGAGGGGGAAAGACACACGGGGCAAGAGCGGGCGTGGGCGGGAGGGGGAAAGACACACGGGGCATAAGCGGGGGTGGGTGGGAGGGGGCAAGACACACGGGGCAAGAGCGGGGGTGGGGGGGAGGGAGACAGACACACGAGGCATGAGCGGGGGGTGGGGGAAGGGGAGAGACACGCGGGGCATGAGCGGGGGGTGGGCGGGAAGGGGAGAGACACACGGGGCATGAGCCGGGGGTGGGCGGGAGGGGGAGAGACACACGGCGCATGGGTGGGGGGGAGGGAGAGAGACACACGGGTCATGAGTGGGGGGTGGGGGGAAGGAGAGAGAGACACATGGGGCATGAGCGGGGGTGGGCAGGAGGGGGAAAGACACGGGGCAAGAGCGGGGGTGCGCGGAATGGAGAAAGACACGGGGCAACAGCGGGGGTGGGCGGGAGGGAGAAAGACACGGGACAAGAGTGGGGGTGGGCGGCAGGGGGAAATACACGGGGCAAAAGCGGGGGTGGGCGGCAGGGGGAAAGACACGGGGCAAGAGCGGGGGTGGGCGGCAGGGGGAAAGACATGGGGCAAGACGGGGCAAGAGTGGGGGTGGGAAAGAGACACGGGGCAAGAGCGGGGGTGGGCGGGAGGGGGAAAGAGACACGGGGCAAGAGCGGGTGTGGGCAGGAGGGGGACAGAGACAAGGGGCAAGAGCGACGGTGGACTGGAGGGGAAAAGAGCGGGGGTGGGCGGGAGGGGGAAAGAGACACGGGGCAAGAGCGGGGGTGGGCGGGAGGGGGAAAGAGACACGGGGCAAGAGCGGGGGTGGGCAGGAGGGGGAAAGAGACACGGGGCATAAGCGGGGGTGGGTGGGAGGGGGCAAGACACACGGGGCAAGAGCGGGGGTGGGGGGGAGGGAGACAGACACACGAGGCATGAGCGGGGGGTGGGGGAAGGGGAGAGACACGCGGGGCATGAGCGGGGGGTGGGCGGGAAGGGGAGAGACACACGGGGCATGAGCCGGGGGTGGGCGGGAGGGGGAGAGACACACGGCCATGGGTGGGGGGGAGGGAGAGAGACACACGGGTCATGAGTGGGGGGTGGGGGGAAGGAGAGAGAGACACATGGGGCATGAGCGGGGGTGGGCAGGAGGGGGAAAGACACGGGGCAAGAGCGGGGGTGCGCGGAATGGAGAAAGACACGGGGCAACAGCGGGGGTGGGCGGGAGGGAGAAAGACACGGGACAAGAGTGGGGGTGGGCGGCAGGGGGAAATACACGGGGCAAAAGCGGGGGTGGGCGGCAGGGGGAAAGACACGGGGCAAGAGCGGGGGTGGGCGGCAGGGGGAAAGACATGGGGCAAGACGGGGCAAGAGTGGGGGTGGGAAAGAGACACGGGGCAAGAGCGGGGGTGGGCGGGAGGGGGAAAGAGACACGGGGCAAGAGCGGGTGTGGGCAGGAGGGGGACAGAGACAAGGGGCAAGAGCGACGGTGGACTGGAGGGGAAAAGAGCGGGGGTGGGCGGGAGGGGGAAAGAGACACGGGGCAAGAGCGGGGGTGGGCGGGAGGGGGAAAGAGACACGGGGCAAGAGCGGGGGTGGGCAGGAGGGGGAAAGAGACACGGGCCAAGATCGAGGGTGGGTGGGAGGGGGAAAGAGACACGGGGCAAGAGCGGGGGTGGGCGGGAGGGGGAAAGACACACGGGGCAAGAGCGGGGGTGTGCGGGAGGGGGAAAGACACACGGGGCATGAGCGGGGGTGGGTGGGAGGGGGCAAGACACACAGGGCAAGAGCGGGGGTGGGGGGAGGGAGACAGACACACGAGGCATGAGCGGGGGGTGGCGGAAGGGGAGAGACACGCGGGGCATGAGCGGGGGGTGGGCGGGAGGGGGAGAGACACACGGGGCATGAGCCGGGGGTGGGCGGGAGGGGGAGAGACACACGGCGCATGGGTGGGGGGGAGGGAGAGAGACACACGGGTCATGAGTGGGGGGTGGGGGGAAGGAGAGAGAGACACATGTGGCATGAGCGGGGGTGGGCGGGAGGGGGAGAGACACACGGGGCATGAGCGGGGGTAGGGGGGAGGGAGAGAGACACACGGGACAGGAGTGGGGGGTGGGCGGCGGGTGGGGAGAGACACAGACATGAGCGGCGGTGGGCGGGAGGGGGAGACACACACGGGGAATGAGCGGGGGGTGGGCGGCGGTTGGGGAGAGACACACGGACATGAGCGGGGGGTGGGCGGCAGGTGGTGAGAGACATACGGACATGAGCGGGGGGTGGGCGGCGGGTGGGGAGAGACACACGGACATGAGCGGGGGTGGGCGGCAGGTGGGGAGAGACACACGGAAAAGAGCGGGCGGCTGGCGGAGGAGAAACACACAGACATGAGCAGTGGGTGGTAGAGACACACGGGGCAAGAGCGGGGGTGGGCGGTTTGGAGAGACGAGCGGGGCATGAGCGGGGGGTGGGCGGGAGGGGGAAAGGGAGGGGGCAAGAGCGGGGGTGGGCGGAGGGGGAAAGGGAGGGGGCAAGAGCGGGGGTGGGCGGGAGGGGGAAAGGGAGGGGGCAAGAGTGGGGGTGGGAAAGACACGGGGCAAGAGCGGGGGTGGGCAGGAGGGGGAAAGACACGGGGCAAGAGCGGAGGTGGGCGGGAGGGGGAAAGACACGGGGCAAGAGCGGGGGTGGCCGGGAGGGGGAAAGACACGGGGCAAGAGCGGGGGTGGGCGGGAGGGGGAAAGACACGGGGCAAGAGCGGGGGTGGGCGGGAGGGGGAAAGAAACAGGACAAGAGCGGGGGTGGGCGGGAGGGGGAAAGACACGGGGCAAGAGCGGGGGTGGGCGGGAGGGAGAAAGACACGGGGCAAGAGCGGGGGTGGGCGGGAGGGAGAAATACACGGGGCAAGAGCGGGGGTGGGCGGCAGGGGGAAAGGGAGGGGGCAAGAGCGGGGGTGGGCGGAGGGGGAAAGGGAAGGGGCAAGAGAGGGGGTGGGCGTGAGGGCGAAAGGGAGGGGGCAAGAGTGGGGGTGGGAAAGACACGGGGCAAGAGTGGGGGTGGGCGGGAGGGGGAAAGACACGGGGCAAGAGCGGGGGTGGGCGGGAAGGGGAAAGACACTGGGCAAGAGCGGGGGTGGCCGGGAGGGGGAAAGACACGGGCCAAGAGCGGGTGTGGGCGGGAGGGGGAAAGACACGGGGCAAGAGCGGGGGTGGGCGGGAGGGGGAAAGACACGGGGCAAGAGCGGGGGTGGGTGGGAGGGGGAAAGACACGGGGCAAGAGCGGGGGTGGGTGGGAGGGAGAAAGACACGGGGCAAGAGCGGGGGTGGGCGGGAGGGAGAAAGACACTGGACAAGAGCGGGGGTGGGCAGCAGGGGGAAAGACACGGGGCAAAAGCGGGGGTGGGAGGCAGGGGGAAAGACACGGGGCAAGAGCGGGGGTGGGAAAGAGACACGGGGCAAGACGGGGCAAGAGCGGGGGTGGGCGGGAGGGGGAAAGAGACACGGGGCAAGAGCGGGGTTGGGCAGGAGGGGGAAAGAGACAAGGGGCAAGAGCGGGGGTGGGCGGGAGGGGAAAAGAGCGGGGGTGGGTGGGAGGGGGAAATAGACACGGGGCAAGAGTGGGGGTGGGCTGGAGGGGGAAAGAGACACGGGGCAAGAGCGGGGGTGGGCGGGAGGGTGTAAAGAGACATGGGCCAAGATCGGGGGTGGGCAGGAGGGGGAAAGAGACACGGGGCAAGAGCGCGGGTGGGCGGGAGGGGGAAAGACACACGGGGCAAGAGCGGGGGTGGGCGGGAGGGGGAAAGACACACGGGGCATGAGCGGGGGTGGGTGGGAGGGGGCAAGACACACGGGGCAAGAGCGGGGGTGGGGGGGAGGGAGACAGACACACGGGACATGAGTGGGGGGTGGGCGGCGGGTGGGGAGAGACACGGACATGAGCGGGGGTGGGCGGGAGGGGGAGACACACACGGGGAATGAGCGGGGGGTGGGCGGCGGTTGGGGAGAGACACACGGACATGAGCGGGGGGTGGGCAGTTGGGAGAGAGGAGCGGGGCACGAGCGGGGCATGAGCGGGGGTTGGGCGGGAGGGGGAAAGGGAGGGGGCAATAACGGGGGTGGGCGGAGGGGGAAAGGGAGGGGGCAAGAGCGGGGGTGGGCGGGAGGGGAAAGGGAGGGGGCAAGAGTGGGGGTGGGAAAGACACGGGGCAAGAGCGGGGATGGGCGGGAGGGGGAAAGACACGGGGCAAGAGCGGGGGTGGGCGGGAGGGGGAAAGACACGGGGCAAGAGCAGGGGTGGCCGGGAGGGGTCAAGACACGGGGCAAGAGCGGGGGTGGGCGGGAGGGGGAAAGACACGGGGCAAGAGCGGGGGTGAGCGGGAGGGGGAAAGACACAGGACAAGAGCGGGGGTGGACGGGAGGGGGAAAGACACGGGGCAAGAGCAGGGGTGGGCGGGAGGGAGAAAGACACGGGGCAAGAGCGGGGGTGGGCGGGAGGGAGAAAGACACGGGGCAAGAGCGGGGGTGGGCGGCAGGGGGAAAGGGAGGGGGCAAGAGCGGGGGTGGGCGGAGGGGGAAAGGGAGGGGGCAAGAGCGGGGGTGGGCGTGAGGGCGAAAGGGAGGGGGCAAGAGTGGGGGTGGGAAAGACACAGGGCAAGAGCGGGGGTGGGCGGGAGGGGGAAAGACACGGGGCAAGAGCGGGGGTGGGCGGGAGGGGGAAAGACACGGGGCAAGAGCGGGGGTGGCCGGGAGGGGGAAAGACACGGGGCAAGAGCGGGGGTGGGCGGGAGGGGGAAAGACACAGGGCAAGAGCAGGGGTGGGCAGGAGGGGGAAAGACACGGGGCAAGAGCGGGGGTGGGCGGGAGGGGGAAAGACACGGGGCAAGAGCGGGGGTGGGCGGGATGGAGAAAGACACGGGGCAAGAGCGGGGGTGGGCGGGAGGGAGAAAGATGGGACAAGAGTGGGGGTGGGCGGCAGGGGAAATACACGGGGCAAAAGCAGGGGTGGGCGGCAGGGGGAAAGACACGGGGCAAGAGCGGGGGTGGGCGGCAGGGGGAAAGACACGGGGCAAGACGGGGCAAGAGCGGGGGTGGGAAAGAGACACGGGGCAAGAGCGGGGGTGGGCGGGAGGGGGAAAGAGACACGGGGCAAGAGCGGGGGTGGGCAGGAGGGGGACAGAGACAAGGGGCAAGAGCGGGGGTGGGCGGGAGGGGAAAAGAGCGGGGGTGGGCGGGAGGGGGAAAGAGACACGGGGCAAGAGCGGGGGTGGGCGGGAGGGGGAAAGAGACACGGGGCAAGAGCGGGGGTGGGCGGGAGGGGGAAAGAGACACGGGCCAAGATCGAGGGTGGGCGGGAGGTGGAAAGAGACACGGGGCAAGAGCGGGGGTGGGCGGGAGGGGGAAAGACACACGGGGCAAGAGCGGGGGTGGGCGGGAGGGGGAAAGACACACGGGGCATAAGCGGGGGTGGGTGGGAGGGGGCAAGACACATGGGGCAAGAGCGGGGGTGGGGGGTAGGGAGACAGACACACGAGGCATGAGCGGGGGGTGGGGGAAGGGGAGAGACACGCGGGGCATGAGCGGGGGGTGGGCGGGAAGGGGAGAGACACACGGGGCATGAGCCGGGGGTGGGCGGGAGGGGGAGAGACACACGGCGCATGGGTGGGGGGGAGGGAGAGAGACACACGGGTCATGAGTGGGGGGTGGGGGGAAGGAGAGAGAGACACATGGGGCATGAGCGGGGGTGGGCGGGAGGGGGAAAGACACGGGGCAAGAGCGGGGGTGCGCGGGATGGAGAAAGACACGGGGCAAGAGCGGGGGTGGGCGGGAGGGAGAAAGACACGGGACAAGAGTGGGGGTGGGCGGCAGGGGGAAATACACGGGGCAAAAGCGGGGGTGGGCGGCAGGGGGAAAGACACGGGGCAAGAGCGGGGGTGGGCGGCAGGGGGAAAGACACGGGGCAAGACGGGGCAAGAGTGGGGGTGGGAAAGAGACACGGGGCAAGACGGGGCAAGAGCGGGGGTGGGCGGGAGGGGGAAAGAGACACGGGGCAAGAGCGGGTGTGGGCAGGAGGGGGACAGAGACAAGGGGCAAGAGCGGGGGTGGGCGGGAGGGGAAAAGAGCGGGGGTGGGCCGGAGGGGGAAAGAGACACGGGGCAAGAGCGGTGGTGGGCGGGAGGGGGAAAGAGACACGGGGCAAGAGCGGGGGTGGGCAGAAGGGGAAAGAGACACGGGCCAAGATCGAGGGTGGGCGGGAGGGGGAAAGAGACACAGGGCAAGAGCGGGGGTGGGCGGGAGGGGGAAAGACACACGGGGCAAGAGCGGGGGTGGGCGGGAGGGGGAAAGACACATGGGGCATGAGCGGGGGTGGGTGGGAGGGGGCAAGACACACGGGGCAAGAGCGGGGGTGGGGGGGAGGGAGACAGACACACGAGGCATGAGCGGGGGGTGGCGGAAGGGGAGAGACACACGGGGCATGAGCGGGGGGTGGGCGGGAGGGGGAGAGACACACGGGGCATGAGCCGGGGGTGGGCGGGAGGGGGAGAGACACACGGCGCATGGGTGGGGGGGAGGGAGAGAGACACACGGGTCATGAGTAGGGGGTGGGGGGAAGGAGAGAGAGACACATGGGGCATGAGCGGGGGTGGGCGGGAGGGGGAGAGACACACGGGGCATGAGCGGGGGTAGGGGGGAGGGAGAGAGACACACGGGACAGGAGTGAGGGGTGGGCGGCGGGTGGGGAGAGACACAGACATGAGCGGCGGTGGGCGGGAGGGGGAGACACACACGGGGAATGAGCGGGGGGTGGGCGGCGGTTGGGGAGAGACACA
The DNA here is from genome assembly GCF_040938575.1 of Ambystoma mexicanum. Taxonomy (NCBI): domain Eukaryota; kingdom Metazoa; phylum Chordata; class Amphibia; order Caudata; family Ambystomatidae; genus Ambystoma; species Ambystoma mexicanum. The sequence continues at coordinate 812,784,352 of NC_090932.1, forward strand.
CGGACATGAGCCGGGGGTGGGCGGCAGGTGGTGAGAGACATACGGACATGAGCGGGGGGTGGGCGGCGGGTGGGGAGAGACACACGGACATGAGCGGGGGGTGGGCGGCGGGTGGGGAGAGACACACGGAAAAGAGCGGGCGGCTGGCGGAGGAGAAACACACAGACATGAGCAGTGGGTGGTAGAGACACACGGGGCAAGAGCGGGGGTGGGCGGTTGGGAGAGACGAGCGGGGCATGAGCGGGGGGTGGGCGGGAGGGGGAAAGGGAGGGGGCAAGAGCGGGGGTGGGCGGAGGGGGAAAGGGAGGGGGCAAGAGCGGGGGTGGGCGGGAGGGGGAAAGGGAGGGGGCAAGAGTGGGGGTGGGAAAGACGGGGCAAGAGCGGGGGTGGGCAGGAGGGGGAAAGACACGGGGCAAGAGCGGAGGTGGGCGGGAGGGGGAAAGACACGGGGCAAGAGCGGGGGTGGCCGGGAGGGGGAAAGACACGGGGCAAGAGCGGGGGTGGGCGGGAGGGGGAAAGACACGGGGCAAGAGCGGGGGTGGGCGGGAGGGGGAAAGAAACAGGACAAGAGCGGGGGTGGGCGGGAGGGGGAAAGACACGGGGCAAGAGCGGGGGTGGGCGGGAGGGAGAAAGACAAGGGGCAAGAGCGGGGGTGGGCGGGAGGGAGAAATACACGGGGCAAGAGCGGGGGTGGGCGGCAGGGGGAAAGGGAGGGGGCAAGAGCGGGGGTGGGCGGAGGGGGAAAGGGAAGGGGCAAGAGAGGGGGTGGGCGTGAGGGCGAAAGGGAGGGGGCAAGAGTGGGGGTGGGAAAGACACGGGGCAAGAGTGGGGGTGGGCGGGAGGGGGAAAGACACGGGGCAAGAGCGGGGGTGGGCGGGAAGGGGAAAGACACTGGGCAAGAGCGGGGGTGGCCGGGAGGGGGAAAGACACGGGCCAAGAGCGGGTGTGGGCGGGAGGGGGAAAGACACGGGGCAAGAGCGGGGGTGGGCGGGAGGGGGAAAGACACGGGGCAAGAGCGGGGGTGGGTGGGAGGGGGAAAGACACGGGGCAAGAGCGGGGGTGGGCGGGAGGGAGAAAGACACGGGGCAAGAGCGGGGGTGGGCGGGAGGGAGAAAGACACGGGACAAGAGCGGGGGTGGGAAAGAGACACGGGGCAAGACGGGGCAAGAGCGGGGGTGGGCGGGAGGTGGAAAGAGACACGGGGCAAGAGCGGGGGTGGGCAGGAGGGGGAAAGAGACAAGGGGAAAGAGCCGGGGTGGGCGGGAGGGGAAAAGAGCGGGGGTGGGCGGGAGGGGGAAATAGACACGGGGCAAGAGCGGGGGTGGGCTGGAGGGGGAAAGAGACACGGGGCAAGAGCGGGGGTGGGCGGGAGGGGGAAAGAGACACGGGCCAAGATCGGGGGTGGGCAGGAGGGGGAAAGAGACACGGGGCAAGAGCGCGGGTGGGCGGGAGGGGGAAAGACACACGGGGCAAGAGCGGGGGTGGGCGGGAGGGGGAAAGACACACGGGGCAAGAGCGGGGGTGGGTGGGAGGGGGCAAGACACACGGGGCAAGAGCGGGGGTGGGGGGGAGGGAGACAGACACACGGGGCAAGAGCGGGGGTGGGGGGGAGGGAGACAGACACACGAGGCATGAGCGGGGGGTGGGGGAAGGGGAGAGACACGCGGGGCATGAGCGGGGGGTGGGCGGGAGAGGTAGAGACACACGGGGCATGAGCGGTGGGTGGGTGGGAGGGGGAGAGACACACGGCGCATGGGTGGGGGGAGGGAGAGAGACACATGGGGCAAGAGCGGGGGTGGGCGTGAGGGCGAAAGGGAGGGGGCAAGAGTGGGGGTGGGAAAGACACGGGGCAAGAGCGGGGGTGGGCGGGAGGGGGAAAGACACGGGGCAAGAGCGGGGGTGGGCGGGAGGGGGAAAGACACGGGGCAAAAGCGGGGGTGGCCGGGAGGGGGAAAGACACGGGGCAAGAGCGGGGGTGGGCGGGAGGGGGAAAGACACGGGGCAAGAGCGGGGGTGGGTGGGAGGGGGAAAGACACGGGGCAAGAGCGGGGGTGGGTGGGAGGGGGAAAGACACGGGGCAAGAGCGGGGGTGGGCGGGAGGGAGAAAGACACGGGGCAAGAGCGGGGGTGGGCGGGAGGGAGAAAGACACGGGACAAGAGCGGGGGTGGGCGGCAGGGGGAAGACACGGGGCAAAAGCGGGGGTGGGCGGCAGGGGGAAAGACACGGGGCAAGAGCGGGGGTGGGCCACAGGGGGAAAGACACGGGGCAAGACGGGGCAAGAGCGGGGGTGGGAAAGAGACACGGGGCAAGACGGGGCAAGAGCGGGGGTGGGCGGGAGGGGGAAGAGACACGGGGCAAGAGCGGGGGTGGGCAGGAGGGGGAAAGAGACAAGGGGCAAGAGCGGGGGTGGGCGGGAGGGGAAAAGAGCGGGGGTGGGCGGGAGGGGGAAAGAGACACGGGGCAAGAGCGGGGGTGGGCGGGAGGGGGAAAGAGACACGAGGCAAGAGCGGGGGTGGGCGGGAGGGGGAAAGAGACACGGGCCAAGATCGGGGGTGGGCGGGAGGGGGAAAGAGACACGGGGCAAGAGCAGGGGTGGGCGGGAGGGGGAAAGACACACGGGGCAAGAGCGGGGGTGGGCGGGAGGGGGAAAGACACATGGGGCAAGAGCGGGGGTGGGTGGGAGGGGCAAGACACACGGGGCAAGAGCGGGGGTGGGGGGGAGACAGACACACGGGGCAAGAGCGGGGGTGGGGGGGAGGGAGACAGACACACGAGGCATGAGCGGGGGGTGGGGGAAGGGGAGAGACACGCAGGGCATGAGCGGGGGGTGGGCGGGAGGGGGAGAGACACACGGGGCATGAGCGGTGGGTGGGCGGGAGGGGGAGAGACACACGGCGCATGGGTGGGGGGGAGGGAGAGAGACACATGGGGCATGAGTGGGGGGTGGGGGGAAGGAGAGAGAGAGACACATGGGGCATGAGCGGGGGGTGGGCGGGAGGGGGAGAGACACACGGGGCATGAGCGGGGGTAGGGGGGAGGGAGAAAGACACACGGGACATGAGTGGGGGGTGGGGAGAGACACGGACATGAGCGAGGGTGGGCGGGAGGGGGAGACACACACAGGGAATGAGCGGGGGTGGGCGGCGGTTGGGGAGAGACACACGGACATAAGCAGGGGGTGGGCGGCAGGTGGTGAGAGACATACGGACATGAGCAGGGGGTGGGCGGCTGGTGGGGAGAGACACACGGACATGAGCGGGGGGTGGGCGGCGGGTGGGGAGAGACACACGGACAAGAGCGGGCGGCTGGCGGAGGAGAAACACACAGACATGAGCAGTGGGTGGTAGAGACACACGGGGCAAGAGCGGGGGGTGGGCGGTTGGGAGAGACGAGCGGGGCACGAGCGGGGCATGAGCTGGGGGTGGGCGGGAGAGAGAAAGACAAACGGACATGAGCGGGGTTTGGCGGGAGGGAGAAAGACACATGGGCATGAGCGGAGGTGGGGGACTTACTGTGCAGGCGGGATACAAAGCTTCTCATGCGAGGAACAAAGATGGCGGGCGTCTCTGAAGCCAGACGCACTGCACGCTTTCACGCATCCAATGAGAAAGCATGTCAGATGTCCACGGACATCACGCAAGCTGCTTGCCCAATCAACGTCCTGTCCGCGGAGCGAACAGGGAAGTGTGTCCGCGAAGCGAACACAGATATCACTAATTTTTTTCACTTACATTTTTGTAATTTTTTTAAAAACTACTGGACGGATTTACACCAAATAAAGCAAAGCACGCTTTCGGAACCAAGCCGCCACTCTTGCCGCTAATTTGGTGTAAATCCGTCCAGCGGTTTGGGCTGTAGGCGTGAGCAAAGTTTTTTCCCATTATGTCTATGGAAAAAAAAAAAGTTTTGGGACCCCCCCTATAACTTTGCCCCCCCTGGACGAATCCTCACCAAACTTTGAAAAAAAATTCAGAGTGACACAAATACTTTTTTTGCAAAGCTTGGTGAGGATCCGTCCAGGGAGAGCGAAGTTATAAGCCACCCAAAAAGTGCTCTTCCTATGGAAACAGCAACTTAACCATAACTACATGGCCACTACCGTGGCCATGTAATATATATATATATATATATATATATATATATATATATATATATATATATATATATATATATATATTTATTTATTTTTTATGTCTGTTCTGAAATATATTTGATATATTTGGAGCGGATGGAAAAAGACACACGGGTCATGAGTGGGGGGTGGGGGGAAGGAGAGAGAGAGACACATGGGGCATGAGCGGGGGGTGGGCTGGAGGGGGAGAGACACACGGGGCATGAGCGGGGGTAGGGGGGAGGGAGAGAGACACACGGGACATAAGTGGGGGGTGGGCGGCGGGTGGGGAGAGACACGGACATGAGCGGCGGTGGGCGGGAGGGGGAGACACACACGGGGAATGATCGGGGGGTGGGCGGCGGTTGGGGAGAGACACACGGACATGATCGGTGGGTGGGCGGCAGGTGGTGAGAAACATACGGACATGAGCGGGGGGTGGGCGGCGGGTGGGGAGAGACACACGGACATGAGCGGGGGGTGGGCGGCGGGTGGGGAGAGACACACGGACAAGAGCGGGCGGCTGGCGGAGGAGAAACACACAGACATGAGCAGTGGGTGGTAGAGACACACGGGGCAAGAGCGGGGGTGGGCGGTTGGGAGAGACGAGCGGGGCACGAGCGGGGCATGAGCGGGGGGTGGGCGGGAGGGGGAAAGGGAGGGGGCAAGAGCGGGGGTGGGCTGAGGGGGAAAGGGAGGGGGCAAGAGCGGGGGTGGGCGGGAGGGGGAAAGGGAGGGGGCAAGAGTGGGGGTGGGAAAGACACGGGGCAAGAGCGGGGGTGGGCGGGAGGGGGAAAGACACGGGGCAAGAGCGGGGGTGGCCGGGAGGGGGAAAGACACGGGGCAAGAGCGGGGGTGGGCGGGAGGGGGAAAGAGACACGGGGCAAGAGCGGGGGTGGGCGGGAGGGGGAAAGAGACACGGGGCAAGAGCGGGGGTGGGCGGGAGGGGGAAAGAGACACGGGCCAAGATCGAGGGTGGGCGGGAGGTGGAAAGAGACACGGGGCAAGAGCGGGGGTGGGCGGGAGGGGGAAAGACACACGGGGCAAGAGCGGGGGTGGGCGGGAGGGGGAAAGACACACGGGGCATAAGCGGGGGTGGGTGGGAGGGGGCAAGACACACGGGGCAAGAGCGGGGGTGGGGGGGAGGGAGACAGACACACGAGGCATGAGCGGGGGGTGGGGGAAGGGGAGAGACACGCGGGGCATGAGCGGGGGGTGGGCGGGAAGGGGAGAGACACACGGGGCATGAGCCGGGGGTGGGCGGGAGGGGGAGAGACACACGGCGCATGGGTGGGGGGGAGGGAGAGAGACACACGGGTCATGAGTGGGGGGTGGGGGGAAGGAGAGAGAGACACATGGGGCATGAGCGGGGGTGGGCGGGAGGGGGAAAGACACGGGGCAAGAGCGGGGGTGCGCGGGATGGAGAAAGAAACGGGGCAAGAGCGGGGGTGGGCGGGAGGGAGAAAGAAACGGGACAAGAGTGGGGGTGGGCGGCAGGGGGAAATACACGGGGCAAAAGCGGGGGTGGGCGGCAGGGGGAAAGACACGGGGCAAGAGCAGGGGTGGGCGGCAGGGGGAAAGACACGGTGCAAGACGGGGCAAGAGTGGGGGTGGGAAAGAGACACGGGGCAAGACGGGGCAAGAGCGGGGGTGGGCGGGAGGGGGAAAGAGACACGGGGCAAGAGCGGGTGTGGGCAGGAGGGGGACAGAGACAAGGGGCAAGAGCGGGGGTGGGCGGGAGGGGAAAAGAGCGGGGGTGGGCGGGAGGGGGAAAGAGACACGGGGCAAGAGCGGTGGTGGGCGGGAGGGGGAAAGAGACACGGGGCAAGAGCGGGGGTGGGCAGGAGGGGGAAAGAGACACGGGCCAAGATCGAGGGTGGGCGGGAGGGGGAAAGAGACACAGGGCAAGAGCGGGGGTGGGCGGGAGGGGGAAAGACACACGGGGCAAGAGCGGGGGTGGGCGGGAGGGGGAAAGACACACGGGGCATGAGCGGGGGTGGGTGGGAGGGGGCAAGACACACGGGGCAAGAGCGGGGGTGGGGGGGAGGGAGACAGAGACACGAGGCATGAGCGGGGGGTGGCGGAAGGGGAGAGACACGCGGGGCATGAGCGGGGGGTGGGCGGGAGGGGGAGAGACACACGGGGCATGAGCCGGGGGTGGGCGGGAGGGGGAGAGACACACGGCGCATGGGTGGGGGGGAGGGAGAGAGACACACGGGTCATGAGTGGGGGGTGGGGGGAAGGAGAGAGAGACACATGGGGCATGAGCGGGGGTGGGCGGGAGGGGGAGAGACACACGGGGCATGAGCGGGGGTAGGGGGGAGGGAGAGAGACACACGGGACAGGAGTGAGGGGTGGGCGGCGGGTGGGGAGAGACACAGACATGAGCGGCGGTGGGCGGGAGGGGGAGACACACACGGGGAATGAGCGGGGGGTGGGCGGCGGCGGTTGGGGAGAGACACACGGACATGAGCCGGGGGTGGGCGGCAGGTGGTGAGAGACATACGGACATGAGCGTGGGGTGGGCGGCGGGTGGGGAGAGACACACGGACATGAGCGGGGGGTGGGCGGCGGGTGGGGAGAGACACACGGAAAAGAGCGGGCGGCTGGCGGAGGAGAAACACACAGACATGAGCAGTGGGTGGTAGAGACACACGGGGCAAGAGCGGGGGTGGGCGGTTGGGAGAGACGAGCGGGGCATGAGCGGGGGGTGGGCGGGAGGGGGAAAGGGAGGGGGCAAGAGCGGGGTGGGCGGAGGGGGAAAGGGAGGGGGCAAGAGCGGGGGTGGGTGGGAGGGGGAAAGGGAGGGGGCAAGAGTGGGGGTGGGAAAGACACGGGGCAAGAGCGGGGGTGGGCAGGAGGGGGAAAGACACGGGGCAAGAGCGGAGGTGGGCGGGAGGGGGAAAGACACGGGGCAAGAGCGGGGGTGGCCGGGAGGGGGAAAGACACGGGGCAAGAGCGGGGGTGGGCGGGAGGGGGAAAGACACGGGGCAAGAGCGGGGGTGGGCGGGAGGGGGAAAGAAACAGGACAAGAGCGGGGGTGGGCGGGAGGGGGAAAGACACAGGGCAAGAGCGGGGGTGGGCGGGAGGGAGAAAGACACGGGGCAAGAGCGGGGGTGGGCGGGAGGGAGAAAGACACGGGACAAGAGCGGGGGTGGGCGGCAGGGGGAAAGGGAGGGGGCAAGAGCGGGGGTGGGCGGAGGGGGAAAGGGAAGGGGCAAGAGAGGGGGTGGGCGTGAGGGCGAAAGGGAGGGGGCAAGAGTGGGGGTGGGAAAGACACGGGGCAAGAGTGGGGGTGGGCGGGAGGGGGAAAGACACGAGGCAAGAGCGGGGGTGGGCGGGAAGGGGAAAGACACTGGGCAAGAGCGGGGGTGGCCGGGAGGGGGAAAGACACGGGCCAAGAGCGGGTGTGGGCGGGAGGGGGAAAGACACGGGGCAAGAGCGGGGGTGGGCGGGAGGGGGAAAAACACGGGGCAAGAGCGGGGGTGGGTGGGAGGGGGAAAGACACGGGGCAAGAGCGGGGGTGGGCGGGAGGGAGAAAGACACGGGGCAAGAGCGGGGGTGGGCGGGAGGGAGAAAGACACGGGGCAAGAGCGGGGGTGGGCAGGAGGGGGAAAGAGACAAGGGGAAAGAGCGGGGGTGGGCGGGAGGGGAAAAGAGCGGGGGTGGGCGGGAGGGGGAAATAGACATGGGGCAAGAGCGGGGGTGGGCTGGAGGGGGAAAGAGACACGGGGCAAGAGCGGGGGTGGGCGGGAGGGGGAAAGAGACACGGGCCAAGATCGGGGGTGGGCAGGAGGGGGAAAGAGACACTGGGCAAGAGCGCGGGTGGGCGGGAGGGGGAAAGACACACGGGGCAAGAGCGGGGGTGGGCGGGAGGGGGAAAGACACACGGGGCAAGAGCGGGGGTGGGTGGGAGGGGGCAAGACACACGGGGCAAGAGCGGGGGTGGGGGGGAGGGAGACAGACACACGGGGCAAGAGCGGGGGTGGGGGGGAGGGAGACAGACACACGAGGCATGAGCGGGGGGTGGGGGAAGGGGAGAGACAAGCGGGGCATGAGCGGGGGGTGGGCGGGAGGGGTAGAGACACACGGGGCATGAGCGGTGGGTGGGTGGGAGGGGGAGAGACACACGGCGCATGGGTGGGGGGGGGGGAGAGAGACACATGGGGCAAGAGTTGGGGTGGGCGTGAGGGCGAAAGGGAGGGGGCAAGAGTGGGGGTGGGAAAGACACGGGGCAAGAGCGGGGGTGGGCGGGAGGGGGAAAGACACGGGGCAAGAGCGGGGGTGGCCGGGAGGGGGAAAGACACGGGGCAAGAGCGGGGGTGGGCGGGAGGGGGAAAGAAACAGGACAAGAGCGGGGGTGGGCGGGAGGGGGAAAGACACGGGGCAAGAGCGGGGGTGGGTGGGAGGGAGAAAGACATGGGGCAAGAGCGGGGGTGGGCGGGAGGGAGTAAGACACGGGGCAAGAGCGGGGGTGGGCGGCAGGGGGAAAGGGAGGGGGCAAGAGCGGGGGTGGGCGGAGGGGGAAAGGGAGGGGGCAAGAGCAGGGGTGGGCGGGAGGGGGAAAGACACGGGGCAAGAGCGGGGGTGGGCGGGAGGGGGAAAGACACGGGGCAAGAGCGGGGGTGGGCGGGAGGGGGAAAGAAACAGGACAAGAGCGGGGGTGGGCGGGAGGGGGAAAGACACGGGGCAAGAGCGGGGGTGGGCGGGAGGGAGAAAGACACGGGGCAAGAGCGGGGGTGGGCGGGAGGGAGAAATACACGGGGCAAGAGCGGGGGTGGGCGGCAGGGGGAAAGGGAGGGGGCAAGAGCGGGGGTGGGCGGAGGGGGAAAGGGAAGGGGCAAGAGAGGGGGTGGGCGTGAGGGCGAAAGGGAGGGGGCAAGAGTGGGGGTGGGAAAGACACGGGGCAAGAGTGGGGGTGGGCGGGAGGGGGAAAGACACGAGGCAAGAGCGGGGGTGGGCGGGAAGGGGAAAGACACTGGGCAAGAGCGGGGGTGGCCGGGAGGGGGAAAGACACGGGCCAAGAGCGGGTGTGGGCGGGAGGGGGAAAGACACGGGGCAAGAGCGGGGGTGGGCGGGAGGGGGAAAAACACGGGGCAAGAGCGGGGGTGGGTGGGAGGGGGAAAGACACGGGGCAAGAGCGGGGGTGGGCGGGAGGGAGAAAGACACGGGGCAAGAGCGGGGGTGGGCGGGAGGGAGAAAGACACGGGACAAGAGCGGGGGTGGGCAGCAGGGGGAAAGACACGGGGCAAAAGCGGGGGTGGGAGGCAGGGGGAAAGACACGGGGCAAGAGCGGGGGTGGGAAAGAGACACGGGGCAAGACGGGGCAAGAGCGGGGGTGGGCGGGAGGGGGAAAGAGACACGGGGCAAGAGCGGGGGTGGGCAGGAGGGGGAAAGAGACAAGGGGAAAGAGCGGGGGTGGGCGGGAGGGGAAAAGAGCGGGGGTGGGCGGGAGGGGGAAATAGACATGGGGCAAGAGCGGGGGTGGGCTGGAGGGGGAAAGAGACACGGGGCAAGAGCGGGGGTGGGCGGGAGGGGGAAAGAGACACGGGCCAAGATCGGGGGTGGGCAGGAGGGGGAAAGAGACACTGGGCAAGAGCGCGGGTGGGCGGGAGGGGGAAAGACACACGGGGCAAGAGCGGGGGTGGGCGGGAGGGGGAAAGACACACGGGGCAAGAGCGGGGGTGGGTGGGAGGGGGCAAGACACACGGGGCAAGAGCGGGGGTGGGGGGGAGGGAGACAGACACACGGGGCAAGAGCGGGGGTGGGGGGGAGGGAGACAGACACACGAGGCATGAGCGGGGGGTGGGGGAAGGGGAGAGACAAGCGGGGCATGAGCGGGGGGTGGGCGGGAGGGGTAGAGACACACGGGGCATGAGCGGTGGGTGGGTGGGAGGGGGAGAGACACACGGCGCATGGGTGGGGGGGGGGAGAGAGACACATGGGGCAAGAGTTGGGGTGGGCGTGAGGGCGAAAGGGAGGGGGCAAGAGTGGGGGTGGGAAAGACACGGGGCAAGAGCGGGGGTGGGCGGGAGGGGGAAAGACACGGGGCAAGAGCGGGGGTGGGCGGGAGGGGGAAAGACACGGGGCAAGAGCGGGGGTGGCCGGGAGGGGGAAAGACACGGGGCAAGAGCGGGGGTGGGTGGGAGGGGGAAAGACACGGGGCAAGAGCGGGGGGTGGGCGGCGGGTGGGGAGAGACACGGACATGAGCGGCGGTGGGCGGGAGGGGGAGACACACACGGGGAATGATCGGGGGGTGGGCGGCGGTTGGGGAGAGACACACGGACATGAGCGGTGGGTGGGCGGCAGGTGGTGAGAAACATACGGACATGAGCGGGGGGTGGGCGGCGGGTGGGGAGAGACACACGGACATGAGCGGGGGGTGGGCGGCGGGTGGGGAGAGACACACGGACAAGAGCGGGCGGCTGGCGGAGGAGAAACACACAGACATGAGCAGTGGGTGGTAGAGACACACGGGGCAAGAGCGGGGGTGGGCGGTTGGGAGAGACGAGCGGGGCACGAGCGGGGCATGAGCGGGGGGTGGGCGGGAGGGGGAAAGGGAGGGGGCAAGAGCGGGGGTGGGCTGAGGGGGAAAGGGAGGGGGCAAGAGCGGGGGTGGGCGGGAGGGGGAAAGGGAGGGGGCAAGAGTGGGGGTGGGAAAGACACGGGGCAAGAGCGGGGGTGGGCGGGAGGGGGAAAGACACGGGGCAAGAGCGGGGGTGGCCGGGAGGGGGAAAGACACGGGGCAAGAGCGGGGGTGGGCGGGAGGGGGAAAGAAACAGGACAAGAGCGGGGGTGGGCGGGAGGGGGAAAGACACGGGGCAAGAGCGGGGGTGGGTGGGAGGGAGAAAGACACGGGGCAAGAGCGGGGGTGGGCGGGAGGGAGTAAGACACGGGGCAAGAGCGGGGGTGGGCGGCAGGGGGAAAGGGAGGGGGCAAGAGCGGGGGTGGGCGGAGGGGGAAAGGGAGGGGGCAAGAGCAGGGGTGGGCGGGAGGGGGAAAGGGAGGGGGCAAGAGTGGGGGTGGGAAAGACACGGGGCAAGAGCGGGGGTGGGCAGGAGGGGGAAAGACACGGGGCAAGAGCGGGGGTGGGCGGGAGGGGGAAAGACACGGGGCAAGAGCGGGGGTGGGCGGGAGGGAGAAAGACACGGGGCAAGAGCGGGGGTGGGCGGGAGGGAGAAAGACACGGGACAAGAGCGGGGGTGGGCGGCAGGGGGAAAGACACGGGGCAAAAGCGGGGGTGGGCGGCAGGGGGAAAGACACGGGGCAAGAGCGGGGGTGGGCCGCAGGGGGAAAGACACGAGGCAAGACGGGGCAAGAGCGGGGGTGGGAAAGAGACACGGGGCAAGATGGGGCAAGAGCGGGGGTGGGCGGGAGGGGGCAAGAGACACGGGGCAAGAGCAGGGGTGGGCAGGAGGGGGAAAGAGACAAGGGGCAAGAGCGGGGGCGGGCGGGAGGGGAAAAGAGCGGGGGTGGGCGGGAGGGGGAAAGAGACACGGGGAAAGAGCGGGGGTGGGCAGGAGGAGGAAAGAGACACGGGGCAAGAGCGGGGGTGGGCGGGAGGGGGAAAGAGACACGGGCCAAGATCGGGGGTGGGCGGGAGGGGGAAAGAGACACGGGGCAAGAGCGGGGGTGGGCGGGAGGGGGAAAGACACACGGGGCAAGAACGGGGGTGGGCGGGAGGGGGAAAGACACACGGGGCAAGAGTGGGGGTGGGTGGGAGGGGGCAAGACACACGGGGCAAGAGCGGGGGTGGGGGGGAGGGAGACAGACACACGGGGCAAGAGCGGGGGTGGGGGGGAGGGAGACAGACACACGAGGCATGAGCGGGGGGTGGGGGTAGGGGAGAGACATGCGGGGCATGAGCGGGGGGCGGGCGGGAGGGGGAGAGACACATGGCGCATGGGTGGGGGGAGGAAGAGAGACACATGGGGCATGAGTGGGGGTTGGGGGGAACGAGAGAGAGACACATGGAGCATGAGCGGGGGGTGGGCGGGTGGGGGAGGAGACACACGGGGCATGAGCAGGGGTAGGGGGGAGGGAGAGAGACACACGGGACATGAGTGGGGGGTGGGCGGCGGGTGGGGAGATACACGGACATGAGCGGGGGTGGGCGGGAGGGGGAGACACACACTGGGAATGAGCGGGGGGTGGGCGGCGGTTGGGGAGAGACACACGGACATGAGCGGGGGGTGGGCGTCAGGTGGTGAGAGACATACGGACATGAGCAGGGGGTGGGCGGCGGGTGGGGAGAGACACACGGACATGAGCGGGGGGTGGGCGGCGGGTGGGGAGAGACACACGGACAAGAGCGGGCGGCTGGCGGAGGAGAAACACACAGACATGAGCAGTGGGTGGTAGAGACACACGGGGCAGGAGCGGGGGGTGGGCGGTTGGGAGAGACGAGCGGGGCACGAGCGGGGCATGAGCTGGGGGTGGGCGGGAGAGAGAAAGACACACGGACATGAGCGGGGGTTGGCGGGAGTGAGAAAGACACACGGACATGAGCGGGGGGTGGGAGGAACAGGAGACAGACACGGGCATGAGCGGGGGTGGGGGACTTACTGTGCAGGCGGGATACAAAGCTTCTCATGCGAGGAACAAAGATGGCGGGCGTCTCTGAAGCCAGACGCACTGCACGCTTTCACGCATCCAATGAGAGAGCATGTCAGATGTCCACGGACATCACGCAAGCTGCTTGCTCAATCAACGTCCTGTCCGCGGAGCGAACAGGGAAGTATGTCCGCGAAGCGAACACAGATATCACTAATTTTTTTCACTTACATTTTTGTCATTTTTTTAAAAACTACTGGACGGATTTACACCAAATAAAGCAAAGCACGCTTTTGGAACCAAGCCGCCGCTCTTGCCGCTAATTTGGTGTAAATCCGTCCAGCGGTTTGGGCTGTAGGCGTGAGCAAAGTTTTTTCCCATTATGTCTATGGAAAAAAAAAAGTTTTGGGACCCCCCCTATAACTTTGCCCCCCCTGGACGAATCCTCACCAACCTTTGAAAAAAAATTCAGAGTGACACAAATACTTTTTTTGCAAAGCTTGGTGAGGATCCGTCCAGGGAGAGCGAAGTTATAAGCCACCCAAAAAGTGCTCTTCCTATGGAAACAGCAACTTAACCATAACTACATGGCCACTACCGTGGCCATGTAATATATATATATATATATATATATATATATATATTTATTTTTTATGTCTGTTCTGAAATATATTTGATATATTTGGAGCGGATGGAAAAAGACACACGGGTCATGAGTGGGGGGTGGGGGGAAGGAGAGAGAGAGACACATGGGGCATGAGCGGGGGGTGGGCTGGAGGGGGAGAGACACACGGGGCATGAGCGGGGGTAGGGGGGAGAGAGAGAGACACACGGGACATAAGTGGGGGGTGGGCGGCGGGTGGGGAGAGACACGGACATGAGCGGCGGTGGGCGGGAGGGGGAGACACACACGGGGAATGATCGGGGGGTGGGCGGCGGTTGGGGAGAGACACACGGACATGAGCGGTGGGTGGGCGGCAGGTGGTGAGAAACATACGGACATGAGCGGGGGTGGGCGGCGGGTGGGGAGAGACACACAGACATGAGCGGGGGGTGCGCGGCGGGTGGGGAGAGACACACGGACAAGAGCGGGCGGCTGGCGGAGGAGAAACACACAGACATGAGCAGTGGGTGGTAGAGACACACGGGGCAAGAGCGGGGGTGGGCGGTTGGGAGAGACGAGCGGGGCACGAGCGGGGCATGAGCGGGGGGTGGGCGGGAGGGGGAAAGGGAGGGGGCAAGAGCGGGGGTGGGCTGAGGGGGAAAGGGAGGGGGCAAGAGCGGAGGTGGGTGGGAGGGGGAAAGGGAGGGGGCAAGAGTGGGGGTGGGAAAGACACGGGGCAAGAGCGGGGGTGGGCGGGAGGGGGAAAGACATGGGGCAAGAGCGGGGGTGGCCGGGAGGGGGAAAGACACGGGGCAAGAGCGGGGGTGGGCGGGAGGGGGAAAGACACGGGGCAAGAGCGGGGGTGGGCGGGAGGGGGAAAGAAACAGGACAAGAGCGGGGGTGGGCGGGAGGGGGAAAGACACGGGGCAAGAGCAGGGGTGGGTGGGAGGGAGAAAGACACGGGGCAAGAGCGGGGGTGGGCGGGAGGGAGAAAGACACAGGGCAAGAGCGGGGGTGGGCGGCAGGGGGAAAGGGAGGGGGCAAGAGCGGGGGTGGGCGGAGGGGGAAAGAGCGGGGGCAAGAGCGGGGGTGGGCGGGAGGGGGAAAGGGAGGGGGCAAGAGTGGGGGTGGGAAAGACACGGGGCAAGAGCAGGGGTGGGCAGGAGGGGGAAAGACACGGGGCAAGAGTGGGGGTGGGCGGGAGGGGGAAAGACACGGGGCAAGAGCGGGGGTGGGCGGGAGGGAGAAAGACACGGGGCAAGAGCGGGGGTGGGCGGGAGGGAGAAAGACACGGGACAAGAGCGGGGGTGGGCGGCAGGGGGAAAGACACGGGGCAAAAGCGGGGGTGGGCGGCAGGGGGAAAGACACGGGGCAAGAGCGGGGGTGGGCCGCAGGGGGAAAGACACGAGGCAAGACGGGGCAAGAGCGGGGGTGGGAAAGAGACACGGGGCAAGACGGGGCAAGAGCGGGGGTGGGCGGGAGGGGGAAAGAGACACGGGGCAAGAGCAGGGTTGGGCAGGAGGGGGAAAGAGACAAGGGGCAAGAGCGGGGGCGGGCGGGAGGGGAAAAGAGCGGGGGTGGGCGGGAGGGGGAAAGAGACACGGGGCAAGAGCGGGGGTGGGCAGGAGGAGGAAAGAGACACGGGGCAAGAGCGGGGGTGGGCGGGAGGGGGAAAGAGACACGGGCCAAGATCGGGGGTGGGCGGGAGGGGGAAAGAGACACGGGGCAAGAGCGGGGGTGGGCGGGAGGGGGAAAGACACACGGGGCAAGAGCGGGGGTGGGCGGGAGGGGGAAAGACACACGGGGCAAGAGTGGGGGTGGGTGGGAGGGGGCAAGACACACGGGGCAAGAGCGGGGGTGGGGGGGGAGACAGACACACGGGGCAAGAGCGGGGGTGGGGGGGAGGGAGACAGACACACGAGGCATGAGCGGGGGGTGGGGGAAGGGGAGAGACATGCGGGGCATGAGCGGGGGGCGGGCGGGCGGGGGAGAGACACACAGGGCATGAGCGGTGGGTGGGCGGGAGGGGGAGAGACACACGGCGCATGGGTGGGGGGGAGGAAGAGAGACACATGGGGCATGAGTGGGGGTTGGGGGGAAGGAGAGAGAGACACATGGGGCATGAGCGGGGGGTGGGCGGGAGGGGGAGAGACACACAGGGCATGAGCAGGGGTAGGGGGGAGGGAGAGAGACACACGGGACATGAGTGGGGGGTGGGCGGCGGGTGGGGAGATACACGGACATGAGCGGGGGTGGGCGGGAGGGGGAGACACACACGGGGAATGAGCGGGGGGTGGGCGGCGGTTGGGGAGAGACACACGGACATGAGCGGGGGGTGGGCGGCAGGTGGTGAGAGACATACGGACATGAGAAGGGGGTGGGCGGCGGGTGGGGAGAGACACACGGACATGAGCGGGGGGTGGGCGGCGGGTGGGGAGAGACACACGGACAAGAGCGGGCGGCTGGCGGAGGAGAAACACACAGACATGAGCCGTGGGTGGTAGAGACACACGGGGCAGGAGCGGGGGGTGGGCGGTTGGGAGAGACGAGCGGGGCACGAGCGGGGCATGAGCTGGGGGTGGGCGGGAGAGAGAAAGACACACGGACATGAGCGGGGGTTGGCGGGAGGGAGAAAGACACACGGACATGAGCGGGGGGTGGGAGGAACAGGAGACAGACACGGGCATGAGCGGGGGTGGGGGACTTACTGTGCAGGCGGGATACAAAGCTTCTCATGCGAGGAACAAAGATGGCGGGCGTCTCTGAAGCCAGACGCACTGCACGCTTTCACGCATCCAATGAGAGAGCATGTCAGATGTCCACGGACATCACGCAAGCTGCTTGCCCAATCAACGTCCTGTCCGCGGAGCGAACAGGGAAGTATGTCCGCGAAGCGAACAAAGATATCACTAATTTTTTTCACTTACATTTTTGTCATTTTTTTAAAAACTACTGGACGGATTTACACCAAATAAAGCAAAGCACGATTTTGGAACCAAGCCGCCGCTCTTGCCGCTAATTTGGTGTAAATCCGTCCAGCGGTTTGGGCTGTAGGCGTGAGCAAAGTTTTTTCCCATTATGTCTATGGAAAAAAAAAAAGTTTTGGGACCCCCCCTATAACTTTGCCCCCCCTGGACGAATCCTCACCAAACTTTGAAAAAAAATTCAGAGTGACACAAATACTTTTTTTGCAAAGCTTGGTGAGGATCCGTCCAGGGAGAGCGAAGTTATAAGCCACCCAAAAAGTGCTCTTCCTATGGAAACAGCAACTTAACCATAACTACATGGCCACTACCGTGGCCATGTAATATATATATATATATATATATATATATATATATATATATATATATATATATATATATATATTTATTTTTTATGTCTGTTCTGAAATATATTTGGAGCGGATGGAAAAATTGTCATCCAACTTGAGTTGAGTAAACAGTAATAAAGATCGCCTAAGATCCACTGAAGTCTTAGCCGAGGTGTCTCTGAAGTCTTGTATGTCGTTCTTCTCAAATCATTCAGCAGCATTTAAAATAATTACTCTCTTAAACAGTCGGGATACAATTCATAGATTGCATAATACCTAGCAGCAGCATTGGGCTACTCAGAATTAAGGCTGGCATTCTTACGGATGCGTAGTGATCTGTCTTATCATGGGAATCACACTCACCTCAACTGCTTATGCTCTGAAAGGGTCTACAGCATGATGAGGAACTCGCAAGGTATCCAGAATGTATTCCTATCATTTAATCATCCTGGTTGATGGCTAAAGAGGTGGCGCTAATGAACCTCGGTGCTCATCCTGCATACCCACCCTGTAGCTGTTCTGCTTTCAGATGTAGAACACTACATAGTGCTGTTATTGAAATATGGGTTCGGAAGAGATTACTAAACCAATCATCATCCAGAAGATTTTAAGAGATCTTGAAACCTTGTGCTCTGGTGAGATGCCGAGGAATCCAGAAATATAAGAATGAAGTGAAGCATGTGCTTCAGTAATAGAGTGAAAGCGCCCTCGAAAAAAGAAGCTGAACATTTGTATAACATTTTGATCATCACAGGTGCCCAAGCCCACATGTCCAGACTAGCTTAGTGTCAGTATACCTTTTTGCGCCTGTTTACTGTTTACAATCTTTCATTCCAGAAACATTCCTTTTCTGGAATCCACACTTCCATTGGCGGGGAACCTTATTCATTTTAATGAACCTATACCACTGCTACAATTGTTTTAATATAATACATGTTTAGATATTTTAATCACTTTCTACAAGTAAATTGTGCTTTTTCTAATGCAGTATGCACTGTACCATAACTAGAATAATGGCACAACACACGAATTGTAACCTGCACCTTTTTCCGGGTAAATGTATTTTCAAGAGTGAACAAACCATCAGGTATTTGCTGGCAAAGTTTCATTCCTCGCTTTCATGCGGTTTGCATTATAGTCAATGTTGGGATAATGTCATGTTTCGATTTCCTTCAATTCCTTGTTAATGCTGCATTGCATTCTTTGATCAATCTCCTGTGGGTTACTGTAGACACCAGAGGGTCGAATCAGCCATAAACGTTGGCTGATGTCTACTTGGTTTCTCAGGCCTTTAAGGGCAGTCTGTCCCAGTTGGCCTCCTTAAAGCACAGCGAGTAGAGCCTGCTGACACAGGTTCGAATCCTGGCAGGGTCAAACTCAGCCTTTCATCCTTTCGAGGTCGATAATTAGCACCACACACCGTGGGTAATAAGCAGCGCTCAGATACCTGAGGGTTCGTAGCGCTATAACAATCTTGGAGAAAAGTATCATCTGAAACGATTTTCACATAAATATGTTAATGCTAGTCACTGACAATAATCAACAGTGGCAATAAGTTATTTTTATTTATTTTTTTGTTTAAGAACAAGGCTCCTAATGACGAGCGCAGAATGATCCAGACGCTTTCCAACCTCGTACGTGAGGCCAAAATACCTTTTCAGGTTTCAGGCTACAAGTGTTTTCTTCTGAATCTCTTTAGACACAATGGACGCCCGTTGCTTGAGAGTTGGTCAGATGTGATGGCTTCAGCCAGCTAAACAATACCACAGAACCTATCTGAGAGACTCAGCTCATTGTTTGCCTTTCTATGGGACTGGTGTGGCTTTTAGAGTACAAAACGTGGAAGAACTCTTCTTGTATTCTTTGTCACTTTGTTTTACCTATAAATGGCTAGTTTTCCCAGCGGAAAGACTAGTTCACCTTGCCTGCAATACCGCTTCCTAGTCAGGGGTGGTGGGCTGCCTATCTAGGAAAAAGGGGGTGGAGAAGAGGGACTAGTCCTAACTCACCAAGTGATAAATGGGTAGTTAGCCAAAAGCTCTTTGCCAAGTGCAAAATTCACCCCCACAGTGTGCGTGCAAAAACCACAATGTTTACTATGTCTTTAGCGAGCACTTCTTTTTTATATCTCAAGCAGCGTCTGATAGGTGGGGAGTTTCCTGTACTTTCATTGCTACCACTCATCTATTCGATTAAAATACATAACTGGAGCAGTTAAAGATACATTGTTTCTAAATAAACTGGGGTATCTTCCTAGTAACGTGATATCCCCTATGTTCACTGAATTAGGTCAGAGGTTGACCGGGTTCAGCCGCTGTCCATATCACTATTGGCACATTCTTCAGGACCCAACACACAAATGCTTTGGGCATGATTCATAGACAATGCATGCAGACCCTGCAAAGTACTCTACGTGTAACACCATTTTGTGCATACCTGAACACAAAAGCATGATATGCGTGATCTGCCTATCCATGGAATTTCAACTGCAAAATAACCCTAGGTGCAAGTAGTGGGCTGAAACCCCACGACATGCCCCACACAAAGAAGATCCAGCCACATACAGTACCTTTGTGCAGTCTGTATACCTAACATCATGTACCCCATCAATACTGCAGGCTGTCCCCCCACAATCAAGGCACCACCAAAGTGACACTGCATATGGCACCCTGTGAAAATGCATTACATTTCACGTAACTCAGGTCAGCCTCCGGTGAATATGCTTGCGAACCCCTCATAAATGATGGCTGCACCCCGCTAAATTGCACACGCACACCCCTAACTTAAACCAGCTTAAACGTGTGATCACTCTAAATTGCTACGTGGACCCTACCTTTGTTTATTGGATCCTATGTACACAGTGCTCTGCACCTCCTATCATGTGGTGGTCCCGGAGGTTTGCATGTAACCTTTCCCAATGTGGGGTTGCATGTTAGGTTCCACGAATTTGCGATTTGGTTTGCACTTTACTGGGCCTTCGATTACACTACGTGGCCGTCCCTCAACACGCCCACGTTCTTCATCATTTTGCTGGGGAAAAGGGGAATATGCTTGTCCCGCCCCTATTCATTTCTTTGGGTATGCCATTCCCACACTTTGCATGGAGTCTCGTGCAGGGCGCCCGATTACGTGCAAAAACGTGACAGGCCTGTGCAGAGTCCCTGCAAGGTCTGGGAAATGCACATAAAGTCCATTTCCTTAATTGACAGAAGGAGTTCTGCGCCCTGATTAGTGCACAAAATTACTTTTCAGCATGCAAAAAATACTGTAAATCAGGCTCTTATTTGGGAACACTGAATTAATGTCCCCACTCGAAGCAATACATGCAATATGAGTGCAGTCTCTTATTCCCCTTTTAAATGTTCTTTGTATGTAGATTGTACAGCATTTCACTTCTTATTAATTTATTGTGTGCCCTATCATTATTCCACCCTTCACTCCTCCTATTGTGTGAGTTTCCAGACTGGAGATATTGGTGCAGCATGAAGGAACACAGCACTACACAACAGGCAACTGAAAATGCCAGCCTTTGGGTGCCCACTAGGTGACATGTCCACCATACATGTTCCTCGAATAGCTTTCTTTTGGACCCACTTGGTGGACACAGTTTTTAGCCCTGGCCAATATACATGTGTTTCAGACCCGAGCATGGCCTTTGATTGTTTCCAATTTATTTTCTTTCATGCTTACTTGCCATGGCCTTTGCCCATGACCTTTGGCCCGGTAGATCGGCCATGACCACTTTACATGTTGCCCCAATAGCTGTCTTCTGGTCCAACTAGCTATGGCCTTCAGCCGTGGCCACTTTACATATTGCTCCAAAACGGTTTCCTAAACAGAACCACTAGCCATGGTTTTTGGCCATGGCCACACCACTAGGTTTCTTATGGGCACAATGGCCACAGCCTTTCGTCATGGCCCCTTGACATGTTGCCCACTAGCTTTCTTTGGGGCCCAGTAGCCATGACTTTCGGCCATAACCACTTTGCATATTGCACCATTCTGTTCCTTATAATAGCGCAGTTGCCATAGCCTTTGGGCACACCCATTAGCACCCACCTCATTGTGGCTGAAAAAACTCAAATTTTTTGTCTAAATCCCATTCATGAAAACCCTATTTTTAAAAAATGTTTTCCCCTTAACCGCGATTATCAATGTACTACAGATAACCGCAGTTATCCATAATTGTTAATCCCGCCACAGTAATCCTGCCTGATAACCCTGTTTATGCAAAAATGTTCAAGCTCTGAACTTGGTTCCTAGTCCCCGCACTCCCCAATTTTACATGGTACCCTCTTGCTCCCTCCCCTCCTCTAGCCTGATGCCATTTCATCCTTTCTCCTCCTCCAAATGGTATTTATTTCCACTTTTCATTTCGGCTAATCCTGGTTATACCCATTAACCGTGGTCATTTCTCGCATCGAGCAACAACAAAAAATGCGGCTTTTCATTACTGAACAGCATCGCTGATGCATTGTGGGACACATAGAATGCTATCATTTGGGAGAAGGGTTCACCCACCTTCTCCATCAAATTTTTAACAACTACTGGATGGAATAACCTCTCTCAGCACCAATGAGCAGGGGTCACCCCGTTCTCTGTTGAATATTTTAGAAACTACTGGATGATTTACCTCAAACCAGTCAAGGAAATTAAGTCAACACTTTGTGACCAAATGGTTTATTATTTGGTCCGAATCTACCAAGCGTTTTTACCGCTAAAGCTGTACAAAAACTGTACTTGTTATCTATAGGAAACTGAATGGGAGTAAGTGAAAACTGTGTTTTTATCTTTTCTTAATAACTTTTTCATTTTTTGAGAAATTGTTTCTAACATTTACAGTTTGGGAATCCTTGACAAACCAATTGTTTAGAAAATGTAATTCAAATCCATTCAACAAGTCAAACATTATTAGCGTCTCTCAGCCTCTGTGCTTCAAAGCACCAAAACCGATATAACGGTTTGAAGGAGCAGGGGACACCCCATTCTCTGTCAAATATTTTAAAAACTACTGGCTATAGTTGCCCCAAAAGAGTTAATTTAAATCAGTGGTTTCTGCCCAAATTGTTTCTTGTTTGGTTTACAACTGCAGAGTAGTTTGGCACTACGGCTGTTCAAAAACTGCACTTTTTCTCTATTAGAAAATGAATGCAATTTATGTTTTCTTGATAACCTTTCCATTTTCTAAGAAATTATCCTCATCATTTCCAATTTAGCGGGGCTCTTGACAAACTGTTAATTTGGAAAAATCCATCCAAATCCCGCCAGCAAGTCAAATGTTATTAGCATCTCTGATGTAAAAAGCATGAAAAAAGATATAAAGATTTTACAGAGCAGGGGGTAACCCCTTCTCTGTCAAATAATTAAAGAAATACTGGCTGGATTTACAATAAACCAGTCAAGGAATTTAAGCCAATGATGTTTGCCTAAGTTGTTTCTAATTTGGTCCAAATCTTCCCAGCGGTTTTGCGCTACGGCTGTTACAAAACATCACTTTTTCTCTAATGAAAAATAAATGGCCTTATAACTGTGAAACTGTGGTGTTTTGTTTTCTGAATAACTTTTTCATTTTATATAGTATTGTTCCCATAATTTGCAGTTTGGGAGGGTCTTCGACAGACATCTCGTTTCTGCAATGTCATTCAAATTCATTCAGCAAGTCAAAGGTTATTAGCAATAGAGTTTCAGATAAAGTGGCTGCTTTTTAATTTCTGAAAATCCTGTCGGCGTCTCTGCTGTAAAGCACCATCGGTGTAATTGCTATAATTTTAAATACTACTGGAGGGGATAACCCCAGCCCCTCTGCGAAATATCGAGTCAATGCTTCATGCCCAAGTTTTTTTGTACCTGGTCCAATTCCATCAAGCGATTTGGATGTGCACTTGAGGAAAAATGTGTCTTTTTCTCTATTGAAAAATTAATAGGGACTAGGTCGAAACAGAATTGTTTTATTTTCTTAATACATTTTTTAACTATTTTAACATATCTTTCACCCAATTTCCAGGCTCACTGGGGGGGGTGTTGGGGTGATCAACCTTTTGTTTGAAAAACGTAAGCCAAATCAAATTAATTTTGGGGCTTTCCTATGTATCTTGATACTCAGATTAGTGTGTACAAAGACTTATTCCAAAACTGTATTGCTAATAACTTTTGACTTGCTGGACAGATTTGTATGACATTTTGGCAAATAATATTTTTGCCGCCCGGCCCCCAACCCCAAATTCTAAATTAGGGGGAGAATTTGTCAAAATATGAAAAAGTTATTCGAAAACATTAAAACGCTGTTTGGGGCAAGTCGTATTCATTATCCCCGTGAAAAAAAAAGACTTTGCTGGTACACCCATTCCACATAAAATGCTGGTAAAATTTGGACCAAATAAGAAACAACTTTGGCAAAAAGTTCTGCAGATGTTCCATTTACTGGTTTGGGGTAAATCCATCCAGTATCTTTTTAAATATTTGATTTAGAATGGGATTTCCCCAGCTCCTGAAAAACATTTATTTAGCTCTGATGGTGCATATCAGCAGAGGGCCTGATATGATTTTCAGAAATTAAATCCACCATTATTTTTGCTCTATGTGAGCGATTCTTGAGATAATAGCAAGGTAAGTCAAAAATGCAAAGTGCTCAAAATGGTATTTGTATAAGGAAAAGGGGAGGATTTACATCAGGCTAGAGGTTGGAAGGGGAAAGAGAATAAGATGTGTAGTGGTACAGTTAGTGGTGGCCTCGGGGCGATTAGAATTCTTTGTCTTATCTGCGTAATAACAGGGGAATCGTGCAAGATTGCTGAAGTAATGTTGCAAGATATGCTAGTAAAAAAAGTGTGTCAATGAACCGAAGAGTGAAAGGGGGTAGTGGGAGTGGAGGTAATTGAGGGAAACCAAGAGAAGAGGAGAAGGACACATAGTGAATGCCAATGAGGATGGGGAAGATAGTTTATTTATTGGGAGAATGAGCAAACGTTACCTTACCACATAAATTGGCATACATGGACATTTTTATTTAAGGAATAGGAAGAGGGGAATCAAGTCACTGGCACAGCCATTTACACCTGCACCAATCACATTTACGAGGTGGGGGAAATTAGTCTTTGATAATAATTTTTTACAACGTACAGAATGGACACCGAAGTGGAAAGTGGAATGCAATGGAAGCAGCCATAGCAAGTGGATCGAGAGGCCATCGGCTAAAGGCATTGGGTACATTTAAATGGCCAAAGTTCAAAAGGCAATGGGTCATGATAATTCTAGGGGTTTATGGGCTTTTGGTCATGACCACAGACATTTCCTCTTTTAAATTAATTGTAAACCATTTACAATGGCAAAGACTATACAGTATAACAAAAACCTTGACATTCTGTGAAAAAAACTGTACTTAAGAGAGAGTTAAGGTGATTTGGTTTATTGTAACAAAGCCCTTGAAATTCAACTGGTGTAGGAAGTGATGACCATCTTAGCTTGACACCCCGCTTATTTCAAATTCCATGAGCGAATGCATGAACTCACAGAGGGGATTCACCATGGTATATAAAATGACATCTAGGGGGACATTAACAGTGGTGTCAAGTTAAGATGGCCATCACATCCTACAACAGATGAATTTCAAGGGATTTGTTGTGATGAATCAGTTCACCTTAACCCTCTCTTAACTATTTTTTCACAACATTTCAAGCATTTTGTTACACATTAGTTTATTCCCACCCATTATCCGTGATCTTAAAAGAAGGAAGGCCAGTGGTCATGGACCTCATCCCTGATGTACTGGCCGAGTAACATACCCCCTTTTCCTAGTAGCTAATCAGATCCCGCCAGCCAAACCCAAGCTACATGGACAGCTGTTTAAGGTTCCACTGCCCTGGTACCTTTGCCCGTGGCCCACTTGCCACACCCTTCCTCCATGGCACTGGCCATGGACTTTGGCCGTGAAACTCTACATGTCACCCAAAATATTTAAAAAAAACACACAGAGGCTTAGCAGCCAGCCTCAGGGTCTACTGGCCCGGCCTTCAGCATCTGTTTGCTGAACATGTGGCACCAATTATCAAATAGAGACACATATCCCTATGTATAGTAATTCTGATCACATATGGAGGTTTATAAGACTATCACCAAGTCCAGTGGTCCATAGTCTATTGATTATACTGCTTTTTCCCCTCTTTTTATTCCAGCAATAATTTATCACACTAAGCATTAACTCCTGCTGTCCTCTATCCCCACTGATGTTATACCTAATAATCATTCCTGTAGTAATGCAGTGTATTCTGATTCCCTCGAAAAGGTAATATTTGCTGATTCTGGTGGAAACGGGAGAAAAACAAAAATGTAAACATCTTCCCCATCCTCTTGATGATCACCAAGTGTTGTGCATCTCTTTTCTGGGTCACCACAATCCTTTCCTTTGAGTTTTACCTCCTAACACTCTCACAGTATCTGCTTTAATTCTTCGGTTTGTGTGAGACCTTTTGTTATATTGCTGCTATACATATAGAAATCAACAATAAAGTCAACTCTAATTTTAATGTGAGCTTTCATAAGTATAGGAGGACTAAAGTACATGTTTAGTTTATGACTATATAACACACACACTCATGTACTTGTTATACACAATCACATTCCAGAAACGGACATACCAAATACTCATAACCTTACACTAGAGACTATAAGGACATACACACTTATGACACACACACTTACACCACACACGTTAATAACACAAACTCTTATGACACATACTATTACGGCAAATGCAAATGACACACAAATGTATGACACACGTGCATTTAGGACACACACTTTTATGACATACGCTTTTACGACATAAGGGGCCTCATTACGACCCTGGCGGAGTGGGTTTACGCCAGCGTTATTCGCGGCGGACCCGTCCGCCCTACTACGAGTTCCCGTAGCGCCATGGAACATTTTCCGCCTGGTTTTTCCGGGCGGAGAAATCCATGGCGCTACGAGACCTTGATGTTAATTACGCCACCGTATTTTGCGGTGGCGCAATTAACGCCTTCCCCACTCCCATTATACCCTATGGGGCAAAAATGGGAATGGGGAAGGGTAAAATGGGGAATGGGGATTTACCACCCCGCCAAGGTCGGCATGGGGCGGAAAATCCGCCAACCTCCATGGCGCTATCGGCAGCTTTCCGCCGTGCTCCGCGGTGCATTTAGCACCGCGATTTCCGCCAGGGTCGTAATGAGGCCCAAGGTCTTTTACCACACTCACTTATAATGCACATACTTATGACACTCACACTTCCAACACATGCCCGTATTACATGTTATGATACACCACATGCACTTATAACACACACATTTACAAACCTCACGCATACAACACATGATCTTACAATACATGGCGCAGTCTCTTACAACACAATGGGCCTCATTACGACCCTGGCGGTAAGGGGTTAACGCCAGCGTTAGCTGCGCCGACCCCTTACCGCCAACTACGAGGTCCCTTAGCGCCATGGCGCTTTTAACACCTGCTTTTAGCAGGTGTTAAAATCCATGGCGCTAAGGGACCATGGAGTTAATTACGCCACCGTAATTTACGGTGGCGTAATTAACGCCTTCCCCACTCCCATTATGCCCTATGGGGCAAAAATGGGAATGGGGAAGGGTAAATGGGGATTGGGGACTTACCGCCCCGCCGACCTCGGAATGGGGCGGTAAGTCCGCCAACCACCATGGCGTAAACGTAGTTTACGCCATGGTGGTAAAGTCACGGCCCAGGCGGTAACTTACCGCCTGGGTCGTAATGAGGCCCAATCTCTTACAAGACACTCTCTTATGACAAACCATCTTATGACCCACACTATTGTCTATTACTTGAAAAAACTGCTTAAATGTATTTTGCTCTTGTATTTACTCAACTTGTTTTACCCCTGCAACCACCTTGCTAATATTTCCTGACCCTACCCCACCACATGAATTTTCATGGTAAAAGCAAAACAAAGCAAGTCAAATAAACGTGAGCAGTTCTTGGTCAAGAAATAGACCCACTACCGTACGACAAACGCACTTACAACATTTACACTTAAGATACACACACTGTGACACACACACCTAATACAATGCTGTTACAACACATGCTGCTATGACACATGCTGTTATGACAAAAGCTCTCACAACACATACTCTTAAGACACTGTTATGTCACACGCTCTAATGAGAAACACTCTTATGACTGGCACACACACTTATAAGACTCACACTTATGATACACACTCTTCTGACACATGCTTTTATGACAGACACTCTTATGACAAACAGACTTATTCCACAAGTTCTTACGCCATGTGCTTGACACCAACCACACATTCATGGCACATGCTCTTACAAAATAGGTATCTGATGCAGGGAAATTATCAATCAGAATAAATGTACATCTTCCATTCTAATGGTATGTATACATGTAAGAGATGTAGGTTTTCATCTACACTACTAAACATAGGACAACTCACATCGAAGTCAGACATCATTGTTCATATGTATTTTTATTACTAGGTGTATAGGACATGTGCATTTCATATGACTGCACACCAAACACTCATATGCTACTTATACACCATGCTCACATGCCAGAAACTTGCGCTGCCCTTACACCACACACTCCTGTTACAAATGCACGTATGACACAAATATATGACATTCATTTGCATATGTATAGAAGATCTAGAAGGTATGCACTAAAATAATGAAGACATTGTACACTAAATGGCTATGAATATGTATAAAATATAAATTATGTACATGCACACTACTCTACGTCTAAACATTCACATCAAAGTCAGCACTCGGTTTAATGTGAATTTTCATACATAGTTAAAATGTATACGTAGGTAAATTGTGCACATTTACAAAATGTAACCTGGATGGCTCATAAGGTATGTGCTCAAATACTGATTTTATGCATCCAGCATACACTCATACTGCATACACTTATATAACACAAACTCATTTATGATAAACCATACACCCCACGAAACAAACAATGAAACTGTGTGTAAACATCTTTTTAAATAGTGCCAAATCTAACGTGTAAAGAGAAAGTCAACAGTGGGAATAACAGTGTTTAAGATCCAACAGCCACTGAAAAGTATAAAAACTCCCTCTATACCACTACATATCTAATCTTAACATTCACTTCGAGTATAAGGGAGGTTACTGTACATGTATGTGTAAATGTATGAAATTCACATGTATATGTACATTACATGATACATGTACATGATACATGTTATGCCACACTATCTTACTCCACACACATTTACGCCACGCACTCTTATGTCGTACCCTAATAAACACAAGAACAATTAATGCAATACACACCACAATCCATAAAAAAACGAATGGCATGATCTATTACATAAACCTATTTTTAAAAAGGATAATTTATGTACAAACAATTAGTACATACAGGCCACTACAATAACTACATACAATAATTACTCTAACAGAAAGTACAGTATAGAAACAGTGATAAAACAACATTAAAGTATGACCACTTAGTACATAATATTACATTTAACATATATAACATACACTTATAGAAAACATCACATACCTTGAAATAGACAAGAGTATTTTTGTCCTGACACTTAGCTTTCTATGATATCAACGTTGATGTCATCTGTGATGCCATCGGTGTGCTCTAGTTTCTAGTGGTGTCATCACTAATGTAATAAGCAATGTTATTTGTGATGTAATCTGGATAAGAATGCGTGCAATTGTATGGATTTTCACTAACATTGTTAAACGCTTTTTGTGCCGCTCCTTTTTGTCATGTGATTTTTCAGCGAAAATGTACTGTGAAAATCTGTGGTGAGCCTTTAAAAATACAGCGCACCACCTGTGCACAAGAAGGTCATATTCTACTGACACATTTAAAAATGCAAACCATGTTCCCATTAGAACATCAACATTCTTGCAAAAAGACAAAAACTAATAAAACGGGGTACTATCTTTAGCCTATCATAATCTCTAAGACTTCCCAGTTGCTACTGTTGCAGACTCCCCACATCCACCCTGCAAGAAAATATCCCCTTCAGCCCCTTTGAATATTATTTTCAAAGTGTTTTGATTTCTCATTCACTTCAGTGAAAACAATTGGTGTTTTATTTTAAAGTCTAATTTGCTGCAAGCACCATGGGAGATAAATAAACAATGTGTACACACTTTGCAACACATTCTCCATAACTGTTTTAGGATAGATTTGCACAAAAGCACCAAAAGGTGCCAAAAGGCACCAAAAGGCTCATCTGCCCCATTTAGTGGCAAACATATTTCTCATTTCCAGGAAATCATTAAAACGGTTTAGGCTGTGCACCTCCTAAGCATAAAAAAAAACTTTTTTTCATTTTTCAATGTATTGAAACAATACACCCATTGCACTAATTTACATCAGGTGTTCCATATTTGGAAGGCCCGGTCCAAGAAAATATATATGAAAACTCTCATATGGGTTTGTAAAACCAGTCAAAATTAAGTTTTGTTAAGTCAATGGATCATAGGTTGTAGGGCGATTACCATATTTTAGGGTCACTGAGCCTGAGGTCTGGTCCAGGGCCATACTCTAGACACATACTGACTGTGTGTAGTAGGCACTGCAGCTAGGGTCCCTTTACCCAAAGCATGGTTTAAGGACATTCCAGGGAACAGTGGCACCTTAGCATCCACTTAACTGATCATGAACAAGGCAGAAAAACTGATCCATGTCCTAAAATCTTGGGACCATGATTGCCTCTCCATATGTACCCAGGAATGGCTCCCACTGGAACAATACAGAAGTCATGGAGTGTTCTAGATCACTTTAGAACTCTACTAGAAATTGTCCGCAAACACCTTCTCTGGAATTTTCATCGCTACACACCTGCCATTTTATGCAGATCCGCTTTACTGATGCAACTTCAAGTGCTAAGAACTAGAAAAATCAGAAGAAGGGAGAAGAATCCCTGCACCCTTACACCCACTCTGACCCCAATCGCTCATCACCCACATGATCCCACCTACTTGCTATCCTCACCATGGGCCTCATTACGACTCAGGCGGTAAGGGTTTTACGGCGGCGTAAACAGCGCCGACCCTTACCGCCTGAGTACGAGGTCCCTTAGCGCCATGGCGGACTTAACACCTGCTTTTAGCAGGTGTTAAAATCCATGGCGCTAAGGGACCATGGAGTTAATTACGCCACCGTAATTTACGGTGGCGTAATTAACGCCTTCCCCACTCCCATTATGCCCTATGGGGCAAAAATGGGAATGGGGAAGGGTAAATGGGGATTGGGGACTTACCGCCCCGCCAAGGTCGGAATGGGGCGGTAAGTCCGCCAACTACCATGGCGTAAACGTAGTTTACGCCATGGTGGTAAAGTCACGGCCCAGGCGGTAACTTACCGCCTGGGTCGTAATGAGGCTGCATATCTTTTAATCACTTCACCTCCTGCCCTTAGAACACAGCCCACTCTTTCACTCATACAAAAGTACCTTCAAGTGACTAATATTGCATACAATACTCTACAAGTACAAAATAAAGTAAACCACAAGTAGTCAGGTTTTACGTCATGCCTAGAACTTACTGTGACAGCTTTACTGCTTTCATGTCATGTATACATATCAGGAAATGCCCAGTAGGCCAAGTAGGGTCAATCTGTAGAGCTATAGCCACAAGCCAGCCAAGTCCGGTGAGCACTAGAGATACGGCCAAGCATAGTTGGGACAAGACAAGGTGTCCTATGAGGAAATGGTTTGGGGTGTGCTGCTAATAATAACTCTGTAATTTCAGTAGCTATCAGATTGTGCAACATTGCCATAATGTACCTTCAGCTAGATATATTTTTCTAGTAATATCAAAGGTTTTACAAGTGACAGTAGACTATAATGGCTATGCTCGTTTTATACTCTGAAACCATGTATCCGCTACTAATTAATTTAATTGATTTAAATTTGCAATGTGTCTCATGTGTAATATCACACATATTTCATGTTTTAACCCAGTATTATATGTGTGTGCCTAAGAGAAAGGCTCTTCTGCTGGGAGTGGGATATATGTAATTAAACATAACCAGGGTTGTATGGGTTCATCAGTCAGCTTTCCCTTATTGCTGGCTTCAAATGAGATCATTCAGGTTTGTGTGGGACTAAACTTCGTCAGTTAGGGAAGGTTGTTGGAGAAGGGTCCATTTAGTTGCCTCGGTGAAACTGTGAAAGCTCAGACTCTCCTTCCTTGGTTGCATGCCTATGGAACAACCATGTGTTAAGTTCATTTGTGGCTGATTCCACCTGCCTGTGCTGAGACATGGGCCTGAGTGAATGTCTTCTAAGGCTAAGACAAAGGGTTGGGGCTATTTTATCACGTATACATTAACCTGGGGGAAATGCTATTATGCCTGCATTGGCAGTCTACAGAGATACGGCCCATATGACCACAATCTATGGTGCAGGCTCTGGGTTGTGTTCCACTGCAAAAACTAGTTTCTGCAGAACAAAAGTTGTGAACACCGCTATTGTCCATACCTTCGAGTGCTCCAACAATCCCTCTGTTATTGGATTTGGCCATGTGTCCGATTAGTTATCAGGTGACCTTGAAGCCGCATTTTGCGTACGTTTTAACGTGGAACCAGAGCCTACACGTCATAACAATGTGTTATGGTCCAATGAAGCTATTTAAAAATAATGTGAGTGATAATAGCCACTTGTATTTAAAATCAATCTATATTGCACGTCCTTCTCCGCGACTTTATCATATGACTATGTTGCGTGTAAGTGGTCGGATATCACCTCAGCATGCACAATAGCGAGTCACGGTGTTAAATGCTGGCCATTATAAAAGGACAGTGCGCTTTTATCCGAGATAAAGAAGCCAACATAGGAAATCCATACTGCAATTCCTCTGTGAGCCTAGAGTGCCAGAGCGGGGGAAGCGCATATGCTCAATAGCTTGGCACGGCTTCAAGCAAACAGTCAGTGTCGCAGTTGCGGCGCTGTACACAAATAATAAATAAAAAGAAAACACAGATCGTGACTTTTTGGCTGACATTGGCATTACTGGAGAAAGGTTAATTCAAGCAGTTCAGTAACTCTTCTGCTAGATAGTTTTACAATACAGAATTGAGTGGTATTTTTCTTGGCCCAACATTCTAGGCGCACTACACGTTGCTAAATGTTCCATTCCGGCTGGGGCAGGCATTTGTTATAGCCGGCCACCAGCAGTGTTCAGTGTACTACACTGTATTTATGTGGACAGCTGCAACTGTTAGCAGCAAAGAAAATGAAATGTAATCCACCTGACTTAATGCTGTTTACTCAGGTAATAATACGATGTGTTATAACAGTGCTTAGAAATGGGCGGAGCCTAGCAGTAAGTGTTATTTAAAAACAATAATGGATTATTAATATTCATATTATTCTTATTCGTCTTCCTCTTCTTCTTCTTATTATCATTATTATGATATTATCAAACATATATAGCAAAGTTTATAAAACTTGATCGTCACGACAAATACACTATTTCAAATGCTCTCCTGTTATAGACAGGGGAAGAAATAATGCATTATTGACATAACAGTGTTCCCATTATTTTCGATCAATAGCACAACATGGGGCTATTGATCCAATAACAAAAAACTGCCAGTGTTTCACAAACCCTTGAAAAGTGATTATTCTGTGCTGAATGTCCATATTGTGTTATCTGTGTTAAAGGGTTACATTCTGAATCCTAAAATAATAAGGGGAGAGATCAATCTTTCTTCTCCAATGATATATAAACAACCCTACTCAAATCCCAAACCATTGGCTTCATTTTTTAAACATGAAATGCCCCTAATGCTTAAGGATCCTAAAGACAAAAGAGTGGTTGGTGGAAAAAATTCACAGTGCTTGTGATCAATTAAAAACAGTCCACCCTTTACGATTTAGTGTTCATGGATAATGTTCATCCCACCTTCTGAATAAGCAACAGTCAGTTCAAATACTTTATGGACAACCACAGGTATGTCACATTCTAGTTGAATGTCATGATGCATTTTTGTAACATTTTGTTCTTACGCCTTGAAACACTTGTGTATAGGCGCGTTATAAATACCATATCATATCATATCATATCAATGTGTATTTGGTTTCTGGAGAGAGGCTGGATCACTGATATGTCTTGCAATCTGTTTCTGGAGACACGCAGTGTGTGTCCAAGATGACAGTCAATATCTATTTGTCCAGTCAACATAAGGTAATCTGTTAGTCTTTGTGAGGACCATTATACATTTGAGCACTGAGATGCAGGGAAGTAGTGAAGGACAATATTAGTAAGGACTAGTCACCACCCAGGTGGTTCCCAATCACCAAGGGGTGCCATGAAGTCAACGGGTGGCTTCCTTATTGCCTAGGATTACCATCCTATGTCCGGCAGTGTCACACTTAACACCCCTACTTGTGTCTTCTAAACTCCATGTGCTTTGTAAGAAAACGTAGCAAATGTATGGCATACTTAGCACTCAAAGTCCCCACTACTGCCTGTTAGACTGGATTTCCAAACTCTGGCCTGGTGGAGAGATATTTAGTTCGCCAACCTAGTTAAAGTGAACAGGGGAACTTCGGGAGCTTAGCTAAATCAATGAAGGTAAAATGGAGAGTGGTCCAGGATGAGTCTCAGGAGAGGTGAGTGTGGTCAGGGTTCCACAATGAGTCTAAACAATGAGCAATCAAGTATTACACTGAGGCAGGTAAGTACAAAAATACTCAATTTCTTACTGGCCAAAATGCACTATGAAAAATGACTAATAATAATATCACACAATACTAAATAATAGAATGCATGTATACAGTCACAGTTTGTCAGTGCAAAATAATCAACTCACTCCACAATACCTGAAAGGGAAGGTAAGTAATTAAATATAGCACTCACAGCCCACATGAATTACAACCCTAACGTATAGAGTCCAACCCTAAATTGAATGGGTCTTGTGCCCAAAAGTTCACAACGTTTCCAAAGAGTTTTAGGAGTAGGAAAAAGAGGTGGGTTCCTGTGGATGAGAAGAAGGGTCCAAAAGTCAGATGAGGATGCTCACTGGTGAGTAAAACATTTTCCTGCCTTTTGGAGGGCTTTAGACAACAAGTAATGCCAAAAATAAAAGTTTACAAACTTTTCAAGGGTGGAGATAGGGGTGCATGTAAGTACCTTTATAACTTACCCGATACTCTGATTTTTCCTCAGATTTGGCAGGTTGTTGGAGGGTAACCTGATGTAAGATTTCCTGCCATTGGTTCTGGTCGAAGTAGCCCAGGAGATGTGGGTGCAAGAAGAGTTCTGGTTGTGTCTTGGAGCTGTGTGCAACCTCATAGAACAATGCAGCAGGCACCAGTCCTGATCTCTTTTGAATACTCAAATAGATGCAGGAAATATGGTTTCAGGGATGTTCACTGATGCATGGGGACAGCAGGTGTCACAGATGTCGTAGTTGAAGAAAGCCTTCTATCTTGGGACATTTGGATGCTGGGACGCTGACAATTCGCAGAGAGGCTACTTACAGGACAAGCTGAAGACCACTGAATTTCCGGGCCCAAATTCTGAACAGTGACGCTTTT
This sequence comes from Ambystoma mexicanum, assembly GCF_040938575.1. Taxonomy (NCBI): domain Eukaryota; kingdom Metazoa; phylum Chordata; class Amphibia; order Caudata; family Ambystomatidae; genus Ambystoma; species Ambystoma mexicanum. The sequence continues at coordinate 812,818,522 of NC_090932.1, forward strand.
ACCACAGTAGCCCAAATTCGAGTTGGTCAGTTCACTGGATGGCCATGGAACGCTTCTTAAGACTTCAAATGGCATGGCACCAAGAAGATGTTGGGAAACATTGTTCCCACCACTCCAAAGGATCAAAGCACTAAAAAATGTCTTCCAGGATCACTAGACAGATAGGACTCCACAGAGACTGCAGCAACAGATGCTTGCCAGGCCTTCTCAGGGTCGGTCCACATGACTTCCAAAGTCTTCATTGCTCTGTGAATGAGTGCAGGATGGCTCTTTTTATGGCAAAACTCAGGTGAGCACCAAAACTCAGCCCAACCAATGCAAGAGTTACCCCCGCTCTCAGAAGTGGTCCAGTGTTGGTGGAGCTCAAGCATACACTCCAGACATAACGGGGCTGATTCACAGAGGCATATTATAATGGCACAATTCCATAGGAAAACGTTCTCTAAATCAGGTCCATAATAACCAGTTTGTGTATTGGGACAAGTCAGTCTGAACCCACTTCCTGGCTTAGAGCACACATGGCAAGCACTAGTCTGCAAAAAGCAAGGCTTTTCCAGGCAAGTGCATGACGGCATAAAGAAGGAAAACAGACAAAATGGCACCTGAGACCACGTGCTTTGTGATCTGATGCCATACGATGTCCAACTCTCACATGTAAAATGTACATAATGTATTTGCTGTTTATAGTATGCTTCCCGCTATCCTTGCATGTAAAGAATGTATATAATGTAATTACTGTATATAACACATGATACCAACAACCTGTAATCTGTAATCTGCAACCTGTAACTAAGTCTAAGTATTCTTGTTATTTTGTGCGCCCTATAAATAAACAAACAAACAAACAAACAAAAAGAACAAGGAAAAACCTTGTGGCATGGCCATGTAAGGACACTAGTCACAATCAGAAACCAAATGCGGTAACCGACAATGCGCTAACTAGAAATACAGTGAAAATAGTGAAAAAGTAACTGCTGTCACCAGTTAGTCTTTGGACACATTTAAAAGTAAAAACAAAATAATAATAAATCCCTTTCAGGGTAGTCGAGGGTGATACAAAGTGTCCCTATTCCAATGCAATTGAAGATGCTGTATGCAATAGTAAAAATGTACCCAAGCAGATAGCAAAGTCAAAAGACTAAGAGCAATATAGTTTCCCAGGACTGACAGTGTGGAAGACTAGTCAGTTTCCCCATAATATGCGAGCAAAAGGCCATCTGCAAGTTGAACATTTGTGTTTGGCAGTTTTCAAAGCAGCCTGGTTATGGACACCTACCATTTGCTTTCCAAAACCATGGGCGGCTGTGAATCACCTTGAGTGAGAGGCAGAGAACAGCAGGGGCATATGGAGTGGCAATAGCCTACTCTTACCCGGCTAGCAAGTACCTGAATCTACAGCACTCACGCAGATGACGTCATCTCCAAATGTTGAAGGGTGAGAGGGAGGGGAGTGGCCTTTGTCACAGTAGAATGGCTGCAAAATGCAACCTGTGCATGTGCTGTCAACCTGTGCACGTTATGCTTCCGGTGCTCAAAGGTATCCTGTGTGTTCATTAGCAGCGTGAATGTGGGTGAATGTTGGAGTTTGCACTTAATATATGTTCCTTTAAAGCTGTTGCTCTTCTCACTCTTCTCTTTCAACTTGGGGTTTAAAGACCCCAAAGAGCAGCAATTATCGCTGGCGCTCTCACCGAACTAGGCTTTACTCAAAGAGTGACACTTCCTACCTACAACAAAGGAAGAACACTTGACTGGGTGGCAGACTATAATTGCAGTGCCTCCATCATGTCCATTACCCCTAAGTTATGGACAGACCACCACCTTCTAGTATTCTCATTAGCAGCCAAAACGCTGACCATCAAAAACAACCAATCGGCCCCCTCTATGCCAACTAGGAATAAAAACAAAAATTAGGGTTGATAAATTATTACCATTAATACTACCCACACTCAACTCTCTTCCAGAGTCCACTGATCCCACCATCCTAGTCAATGAATACAACACAACTATGACCAAAGCTTTAGATTCCATTGCCCCACTAAAAATGAGAAAGAGCAAACCCAAAATGCATTTGAATACCTGGTTCACCCCACTCCTCAAAACATTGAGATTGGAAAAAGGAAAATGCAAAGCTACATGGAGGCAACTACCCTCTGACGACAATAAATCCAACCTAAGCATATACTTAGGAAATACTTCTTTCCAAACAAGATACCTACAACAAGAGAATCATGCAAGCTAATTCAAGAATAAAGGAACTCTTTGTAATCCTAAAAGAACTTGAAACCTCGACCCCTGTGCCAGACAACTGTGTGAAGGACAAAAATGGGTGCACCAATATTCAAAAAGCCCTATCTAGCAAAGTAGCATCCCTCCAGGATAAGATTGCTAACAACCTTCCTAGTATGATCCCACAACCCAGCACTCCCACGCCCTCACACAAACCTACACTCAGCTTCAGCTTCTCTAAAGTCTCAATCCTCGAAGTTGAAAAAGTCATCCTCACCCTCAAACCTTCAAACTGCCAGGGTGACAAATACCCAGCCCACATCATTAAAGATGCTGCCAGGGACATATCACCTTTCATATCAAAGCCGATTAATCCATCTTTCTCCACTGGCTCTATCCCCAGCAACCTAAAGGAGTCCTGGGTACTCTCACTCCTCAAAAAATAATCACTAGACCCAACCATACCCACCAACTGCAGGCTGATTACCACTGTAGCATTCCTGCTCAAAATCTTACATAGAGTAGCCTACCTCCAAATACAGAAGTACTTAGAGCAAAACCAACTATTAGGAGTCCGTCAGTCAGACTTCAGGGCCCAACAGGGGACCAAAACAGCACTGATAGATCTTAAGCCCCAAATCGACGAACTCAAGAACAATGGAGAGTCTGCCTTGCTACTTCTACTTGATCTCTGTGCGGCTTTCGATTTGGTGGACCACAAAGTCCATTGTAACCACTTGGATTCAGCTGCACACTTCTCTCAAGAGGCTATAAACTGGATACAATCTTTCCTAAATAATAGGACCATGCAAGTATTTTCACCATCAGCAGCTGCCGACCCTATTCCCATTACTGTGGAGTGGCACAGGGTTCATGTGTCTCACCCACAATGTATAACATATTGACTAAGCCCCTTTTCGATTATCTTGACAGTCTTGGTATCACCTACACTAACTACCAAGATCATCATACCACTTACGGGAGATTATGACAAGGATTTGGCATTGACGAATAAAGTTTACTTCATCATCCAGGCATGGATGGCTACCCATGGTCTATGCCTGAATGATGACAAAACTGAGCTCATAATCCTCGGTACAACCCCCAATCTCAAAAAACTCGGCCCCAAATACTCCACCTTTAACATAGATGGCAACATCATCAAAGTTGCCAAAGAAGTAAAAACTTTAGGTTTTTCTTTAGACGCCACCCTCACCTTCACCAAACAGGTCAACTCCATGGCCTCCGCCACTGCTTACACCTGTAAACTAATTAGAGCTGCCAAGCCATTCCTCTCCACGAACAGTTGCACCATCTTGGCCAGCGTTCTAATTCTATCCAAATTGGACTGATGCAACCCCTTATACCTGGGGGCTAATAAGCATATCATTAACAAAATTCAGATTCTCCAAAACAAAGCCCTTAGGACAGCATTCAGTATAGCAAAAAAAGAACATATATCAGAGATAAGAAGGCAGAATAACTGGCTCACCACTAATGATAAAATATTGCTAAAAACTGCATCATTAACACATAAGTGCCTAATTAACGCCGCCCCATGCTATCTTATAGAAAGATTCAATAGACAATCATCCAATTGACCAACAAGAACTGCCAACTCTAACTGCCTGATGGTACCAAGGTTTAAACTCACCAAAGCAGGAGAGTGCAGCTTCCCAGTTCAAGCTGCTCAGAACTGTGGAACTCCCTACCCCCTTCCCTGAGGGCAGAGCAGACATACCCGCACTTCATACTCAATATCATCAACCGGATTAAAGAAAATGACTGCTAAAAACATAGGGCATCCGCCTGCTGGCACTACCCCAGTGTTCTGCGTTTTATATAATGTTGCTTTACTCAATATCCTGTTGTTAGTTTTGGCCCCATTCTGCCTGTATACAATATCTAAATGCTTTGTATATAATTGTTGCTTTTCACAATATCCTGATGTTAGCTCTGTCCCTATTCTGCCTGTATTTAATATCTAAATATTCTTTGACCTGCCGACTTTATAGAATATACTGACTTTATCCTTGTATATACCTGTACAGCTCTGTAAACCAAACTGAAAATATTCTTGTTTCTTCTGCGGCCTGATACCCTCGGGTCTGGTGCACATTATAAATAATAAAACAAACAAACTACTGCTGAAGGAGCCTCTAATTGACCCGGACACGAGGGCAGAATGAACTGTCCGAAGTATGGCTATCTGGGATTATGGGTTGAAGGTGCACAGAATAATTCAAGGGAACCAAAATAGGTGAGCTCTGAATAAATGTTTTGTGACAGGTTTCCTAATGTATGAGGGAGGATAGCTCAGGGGCAACGCGGAGCAACACAGGTTCGATCCCCGGGGTCCGTGCTTAGAATCCTCCGGGTATTAAGTGCGCTATAAATAACCAAACATAATCATAATATAGTGCAAGACATATTATATAGAAAGTGTATTGGAGTGGCTTTAATGACACCAACACAACTAAAATATGGATTGAATATGTCTAATTTTTATTTTCAAGTAAATTCCTTTTTGACTTGTTAGAATAAACTAAATATCTTTGTAGGTAACAGGTGATGCTTAAGTAATTATCATTAGTGCACCATAGATAATTTACTTGGATTTCCAGAGCAAATATTTCTGTGGGTCTTTCCACATTTACCTGACTTGCTGAGTTCTTGACAATTCTTGCTTCAGTCTGTTGATGGAAACCCTGGTTTCTTAGGAGGATAGCTCAGGACGATAGTCTCAGGAGGATAGCTCAGGGGCAACGCAGGACGACAAGGAGCAGCACAGGTTCGATGCCCAGGTCTGCGTTTAGAAAGCGTATTGTAAATAACCTATCATATCATTACATGCAATTTCCTTCTCATTCAGTCAATGCTTTAGGACAGTGATTCCAGTTCCCAGAGCTAACACTTTTTCATTATAGGCACTTTATTCTCGTTCACAGGAAGCTGAATGACTTCATTGCCCAGAAATCAGTGTTGTCTTCGTCTTTTTTAATCTCTTTTACTTGCCAATTGGCATTTTAATACTTAAGAAGTCATTTTCCAAAAGGTCTACATTTCTCCGACGGGACTGACAACGTTTGCATTCCACACTATAAAATGACAAATTGGCTGAAAAACCCTTCCCAAAAAATGCTTACAATAATTGCAATGAAGTCTTAAAGTCTTCTACACTCCTGCACTCATGCCGAAGTCATTCATAATGGATTACTGTTGAATCTACAGCTAAAATCAGGTACAATTTGATTTTATTTTCGAAATTAGTACTCTGTTCTGTACCACCTGAAAAAAGAGGGTAACTCCCCTGAGCGCAAAAACAGGTCCCCTGTTTTGACTCATCTGTACCGTTAATCTCACTCTTAGCAATCACACAATCACACTTCCACTTTCCTTTCCGCGTTGCACCATTCTCAGCCTATCTAGTCTATCAGTCAAAACCCTACGTCTTGTCACTTCCTCTCTCAAAGGTATACGTTAGTTAAGTTTGAGGGCTAACCCTATCTGTGGCAATCCCATTATACCTATAAGAGACAGATTTGTGTTTTTAATGTCCGTTTTCCTCATACATCATTAAAGATGGTATGTTCTGAGATGGTGATTTATCACCATGTACTGCAAAGAATCTCTCCAACCAAAGGGTAGACTGCTTTCAGTTGGAAAACAGAATTTCAGAATGTTCAGGTTGTCCAAGATTACAAGCTTGGACTGCATAGACTTACTGCACATCTGTAGGGCCTTAATAAGCAACCCTCAATCTTCTACTAATATTCCACTACATATCCAGTTACTCACTTACATTACATTTGGTGAAATTGGTCAACTAAACGAAAGCACATTACTGATTTAATGTCTCTGATATCCTGTTGTTGTAAGGAGATGAAACCCTGTACCTTCTGATTTTGGGATCCTGGAGACGAAGAAGAGAAAAAGGCACACATCTACTCACTTTGGCTCCTACCCTTTTCATTTCTCCTGCAGGTTACTACGGAAGATGGTTATGTCATGTTACATTATCAATACTTATCTTGGCACTGTAACAAGATCGCCGAGAGGGGTCACTGAGGAAAAGACGAATTACAGCCAAAGATGAAGGACCAGTGGAACTAATGAGGATGGAGAAATGTTTTAAGAACTTTATGAAAATTGTAGTGATCATCAATGACGGTAAACACCAGAGGACGAGAGTTCCTCAGTAATTGGGCTATGACAAAAAAAGCACATTGCCACGATGGTTGACTTCTTTACCCGTGGAAACAGAAGATGGTGATTGCCTGAGGGAAGATCGCTAGTCGGCACAAATAGAACAATGTTCTCTCGAAGACAGAGAGCTCCTTGTCCTTGAAGCGCCGGTTGAAACAGACAAAGGAGCTGAATTTCACCCTACTCTCGACAGGGAGCCAATGAAGTCTGCTCAAGATTGGGGCGACATGGGTATACATCGGAAGATCAGCCACCAGTCGCGCTGCTGAATTTTATACAATATGAAGTCTTTTTAGGTAGTAGTTGAGCTGTCCAGTAAAGTAGCATTGCATTAATCCAAAACTCCTATGACAGCCGATGCGACCACCGGTCCTCTCAGGTTAGATGGTAAAAAAGGTGTCATCTTTTTTAAGGTTTTTAATTTCAAATGACCTGAGCTTCCTCTGGCACTAACCTGCAGATCATGGGAAAGAGAGGCCGCAATTGATATCCCCAGATTTTTCACAGATGGTCAGAAGTCTGTGGTCCAAAGAGACTGAGCTGCCTAGGGATCAACTACAAGGACCTTGGTTTTTATCACTGTTATTGTTCATCCAGGTGCAAATGACTGCTAAGCAACCCCGCAGACGTGATTCAGCTTTGCTCAGATTGTGATCCACTCTTAGAATAAGCTGGGTGTCATCCGCATAGGCATAGGACTGACACTCTTGATCCTGTATCAGGTCGGTTAAAGGATGACCCCCTCAGGGACTCCACAGGATAGAGCAGAGAGGGCTGATCTACAAGGAGGGAGTGACAAAGTCTGAGTTTGCTCAGGAAGAAAGGATCTGAACCACTCAAGGACCATGCCTGTGACCTGAACCTCTTCAAGGCGGCGACACAAGATGGCATGATCAATGGTGTCAAATGCCGCTGACCAATCCAGGAGGATCAATCGGCCCACTGCCAAATTCTACCTATATCATCGATGACTAATGCTAGCACTGCTATTAGCCATGGGTGGTCAGAAAAAGGACTCAACTGAGCAGTAACTACAGCCTCAAGCACTTTCATAAGACATTTCAGGAGTGAAATAGGCTGGAAATTGAAGGTAGAGGTAGGGTCAGGAGAAGGTGTTTTTATCAGTGGAGTCTGTTTAAACACATACTATTCAGTAATGCACCCATTTAATTAGAGGTAAAGTAAGCACAATCTATCTAAAAAAACGACCACTAGACACATAGATGTAGGTGGTCTCATGATAGTCTCTCTTGGTGTGTTAAAAGCTACATATGCAAAGCAGGGCTGGCACATGAAAGGTGCTTAAGCGGTGACTGCCCTATTGAAAGAATGTCTGTCACCTTATTTGGGAATTCTGTCTCTTCCAATTTGTTCTTGATTTTGAAGGTAAAGAACATGTTTTTAGTGAGGATTAGGACGTTTGTGGTCATCAGGACTTAAACATGAACAATTGTCTCCTGTGATCCCCAGATTTTCTGATTCCACTCATCATGTGTGTGTGTGTGTGTGTTAAACCCACCTGCCTCAGTGCGTGTGGCGGCAATAAATGCCCTGCAAGTGTGTCACTGTTCATCAAGGATTGTCGAACCACAGTACACTATGAGCTTCTGCAATATGAGGTAATGCCTGCACTAGGCATGCCTGCTGTCCATTATTGCGCTTTAAAAACAATTTAGTTTTTACAAATTTGTTTGAAGATGCCAATTCCCAGGCTGATGGCTTGTGCCTCGGAGATGCCACCTCTCTTGTGGTGGTGCTGCACATATCATGGCTTCGGTAGATCTTCCTTATCAGTTGTTGGGGAAAATGTATTTGCGCAGTGGTTGCAGCTGTGAAACCATGTCATCAGTGTGGTATCAGTGTGCCATTTCCCTTGCCCTTTCATGTATTACTTTGTAAGTGGCATCTCAATGTTTATGTGGACGTATTCGGCTTGACAATAACATGCCCTGTGGACATTGCTTTGAGTAGGTGGGGAAAGAGAGGTTGGTATCGCATGTCAGAGGTATACTGAGACTTGCGCCATCTTTAAGAATGCACTGTCCTTTATGTTGATGACCAGCCTTTAAACCTTATGGTGAGTAAACCAGGGACTCCATAGACCTCTCTCATAACAGTTCATATTTCTAGACCCTACAGCTCGTGTTCTTTGTCTTTAACCTAGCAGACTGGCATGCACATGCCTGATGATAAGATCATGAAGATGTCTCAAGGGGGATCAGTGTGTGTGCCAGCGGTGCAGCACAGCAGGGGAATCTGTTCAAAAGACATAGATTAAGGTTGATGTTTTGGGTGTAATGCCTTCCTCATACATTGTAGTGCTCTGATTTCATCTTACATGTAAGGGAATACCTTAACATATTCCTGGTCCGAGCAGCATGGACACGTTGGTCTGTAAAGAACATGCCTTCTCCTGCATACTCGTCGCTACATCTTTGCTTCACACGAATATGCTTGCGTCCCAGGTACATTTGTGCACCTGTTTGATTCAGTTCCATTTTCAAGGTAAACATCTCACAAGGGCTCAGAATATATGGCACACTTTTGCTTGTGATGTGCACCTGAACAGCAACCTCCCCTGTTTTGTAGATTCAATCTAAGTTTGTGTGTCAATTTGATTATCTACCCAAATATCTAAGTTACACAAAACATGTTGTTCTCTTTTACAAGGGAAGAGGTGTGTCCTCGAAAAGAAAACAAGAAGAAAGGGAACTATTTAAGAGTACATCGTGCATCCTGGTGTATATTAATCTACTGGCAGTCTAAACATTAAAGTTGGTGACTCCATTTTTGGAATTCATGAAAAATGGATAACGCAGCCCACTTATTAGCACATACCTTATCATGTACGCTCCTTCCATCCAGCACTTTCCAATTCTAGACATGTCTAAATAATGACAATAAGATCAGAAGGACCGTAGTCCCACCTCGGATAAAGGGTTCACCCTCACTTTACCAGTGACATCTTTAGGAGAGTGGAAAAGAGACACGGGCCCCTGGACCCAATGTGGTCGGAGCCCCATGAAGCTGCTTAATGCAAAGGCGACAGTGCACTTTTGTTTTTAATGAAACATAAATAGTGCATGTCATGTACAGATTGCTGCTGAAGCTGTGAGTAAGCCTGGATGGGTAAGTTCAACCGAACCCTGAATCGCACAGATGTCCTCTTTAGTCTGGATCTGGAAGATCCAACGGTCAATATAATGGGAACTGTTGCTGTTCGTTAGAGGGCTGGAACATTCTAGTAATGCATGTCATTTAGGGATCAGTGTTCAAAAACGATACTATGCATTGCTGATTGAAATATATTGATATTCTTATTTTATGCACCACTGTATCGGGTATCACATTTTCATGAGTTCTAATCAGTTCAGTAAAAAAAGAGTAGAACGTGCAGTTACAGGTTTGTAAAATGATTTCCCCATCTGTAGCAGTCAAGACATTTTACAGAGGCAAAGGGCACCCGGTTTTTGCAGATTTGAGCAGGATTGTGTGGAAAAAGAATACTTTTTGTGGACCATGTCAAAAGGACCAGTTTCTGGGGTTCATGTGGAGTCTAGGCCACAGAGTGCCATTGGTGGGAAAGAGGGGGCACCCATATGGAGTTCCAGCTGAATGAAGGACGGGAGAGCAACACCCTGGGTCCAAGGGGCAATTCTGCAGGAGACGATTTAATGGTTTCCAAGGAGACGGTTTAATGGTTTCCAGGGGCAGTCATTGTTCCTGCAATGATACGCCAACGCGAAGGACCCAAAGATCCTTCAGAAGCCGGATTATGAAAGATTCAGCACCCCTGGTCCGAGCCAGAGGAACAGAAAGACAAAGAGTCTGCATTCAGCAGGTAGTTGTCAGTGATGCATAGTTCCTGCTTCATCCTGTGCTTATGATTCAGCATTTCAAGATGGCGTCAGCTTGAAAAAGTCTTTGGGGCACATAGCTTGAAGGCACACACAAACAACTTGGCTGAGGACAGGAGAAGGAGACACATGACTAGTGCTTGTATTTCTTAAAATAATTTTAGACACATTGAGCAAGTGGAAATATTGCTGGGAATACATTGTTTTAGGGCCATGCAGGGCCATGCAGTTGAAGCCAGGTGGCAAGTCACACAGCACAGCTCGACCAAGGCTACACAAATGTACCCAGGGTTGTCAGCATCTGTGTTGTGTACAGCAATATTCAACAACAGAGATGAAGGAGTTGAAGTTTTTTTTTTTTGTTTTTTTTTGTTTTTTTTAATGTTTTGTTTGATTTGTCAAAAAACAAACAGTTAATGGCAACAATTGTTGGGAATACCCAAATCGTGAGTGACAGTATAATAGAGTAAGACATAGCGTACTGAAATATCACATTGACCATGAATTAAAGTACTCAGGGGGTTGGAACAGTTGTTGGGGTGTCTACTACGGCTTCTAATGTTATCACTGGCATCTCTGTGCCGGACACGTCACTACTGCCAACTAGAAGCCCACCTTCCCTAACATCTGCATCTGCCACAAGTGGGAATGAATCTCATTCTCACACATAAACAAAATCTGGAAATATGCCCACACCTTGCAGGGGTATGTTGAGATATAAGCAGAGGATCTCATCATTGAATCTTTTTTATGAAGGGGATTTTCTTGATGAGGTGGGTTTGGAGTTTCAGCTGTCAGCAGTAGGTCAGGGGCAGCAGAGGCATAGTCAATCACCCAGGTTAGAGGTACAGATTCATTCTGAACCTGTCACATCACTGCATCTCACCCTTTCAAACCTTTGATTCTAATTTCTTAAGTGGCGGTGATGAATCTGGTCAGGGTATGATGATCACGTTTTTGAATATAGACCACATTGTCACAAGAGAAGGTGTTACATATTTAGGAGAACACATATACTCAGTCCAACCCCAACTTCAGCTGTGAGTCAGATGTATAGATGGGGAGCAGACAAACCTAGAAACAGTGCCTGCCAGCATAAAACCTGTATGTGTTCATAGTCCAGATGCTCTATAAAGCATGTGTCCTGTCCAAAATCGCTTTGCAACATATATTTGAGACCCTGAAGTGTCAATGGGGAAGATCATCCTTAAGCAATGGCAGCACCAACCAGGCCTTCACAGGAACTAGTGACACCAATGATACATGTTTGCCTTGTAGAGCACGTTGGGGCTCGTTTTTTAGTTTGCCGTAAAAAGACGGTGGGAACTTGTTATGTTTAGACTATAAAGTGCACAGGAAGCTGCTGCTTTATTATCTTCACTGTCATGGTGGAGTGCAAAAGGGAAGGGTAAGAAGGTGGTGTCCATGCTTGTATGCCACCCTTTTGTGTTCTACCATGCACATGAACTAACCACTACCTGTCATTTATGCATGGCAGGCAGCGTTTACAATGGATTTCTATAGAGTCCACCAGCTTTTTGCTGGCCGACTTCATAGAAATCTACAGCATTTGCACCAACATTAAAATCCATGCAGGCATAAATGCTGTAGTATTTGTATGGAGGAAAGTAAGGAAGCAGCAGAAATGTACGTTACATTCCACCCCTCCTCTCTGCCATACAAATACATGAAAATGGGCCATAACACGGACGAAAGGCATAAACGCTGTACACAAAGATTTTACACCAATCATTTACGTTATGGGCTTAGAATAAAATGAGCACCATAGTGCCCTATCGCCTCTGTCTTATCAAGGCAGGATAGCTCAGTGGCAACGTGCTAATTTTGGAAGCAAGACAACACAGAGCAACACAGGTTCGAATCACGTGTCCACCCTTAGAATTCTCTGGGTATTAAGCGCGTTATAAATAACATATCATATTAGGCAATGAAGATTCCCCCTGCTAATAGAACAGGGAGCTCTTGATTCTATTAAAGACAAGGAGGCGAGCATTATGTTTCATCTTATTATTATTATACTCTCCAGCAGTTTCAACAAATATTACAATTTTTCAATCCTTCCATAGAAATAATATTTTTCTTCTCCAAAAACTTCATATCCCATCAGTTTTAGGTCCCTGTACTCCAGTGTCCTGGTTATGTGACCTAGTCCCTCTTTTTCCTGTAACCCTCCTTTTCTTGACTGCTTCCAACTGCAATCTTAAACGACAACTGAACCATCAACTTGTTCCACATAGTCTCTGAACTTTAGAGCTCTGCTGAGTCGATCCTTTGCATTCTAACTTGCGATCTTGGTCAATGTGTCTCGTTCACTTCTCGTACTTTTCAGCCGTTCTTCTGCTTGTCTCCTATTGACGGAAACAACAGTACATGTTAGGGCGGCGGATACACACCCTATTCTGGGAGGAAATCATGTGAATTATTCTGATACATATCACAGTACATTTTCCTATTATTACTTTGGCTCTCGTGTGTATCTAGCGCATGGAAGTAATACTCGCCTCCTTGTCTTTAATAGAATCAAGAGATCTCTGCGCTATTAGCAGGGGGAATCTTCAATATATGTCAAGACTGAGGCGAGCATTATGCTTGTTCAAAGCTTCTTACCATAGCTTCTGCTAGCATGTTAATTGGTCTAATATAAAATGTTCTAAACATAGTATAACTTGCCCAATCAGCTGCTTTCAGGATATCTTACAGAGTAGCGCCTTGCCTCAGTGCTTTTGATGCCATTGCGCCTCGAACTGAATGCACTCCAAATTTTGACATATCTATTCCTGCTATGCTCATAATCTCTCTAACCCATCTCTCTATGGTGGCTGTCGCTACGCCTTTATGCAGCTTCCTGTGCACTATCAGCAATTGCGTCATTCCCATTGGTCTCAGCTCAGCTGTCTTATTTACATATTCTTTTATGCATATGGCCACGTACCACTTTGGGTGTTCTTGCATATATGGGTATGTTATTGTGGAAGAATCTGTCTCCGTTCTCCTGGCCAGATGGAAAGTCACTCTGCCTGGTCCATATACCATTCTGTCTATTTCTAAGGCTCTGACATCTGCTACTCTTCTACATGATACCATACAGAGCAGCATCGCCAATTTCCCAAATAGTCTGTCTAAGGGTAGATATCTATTGCTGGGGCAGTCCGCTAACAGTAGCAGTATGACTGCCACGTCCCATAAGGACTTGTATCTCAGTTGCTGTGGTTTCCTGAATCTTATTCCTTTTAGAAGTCTGATTACTGCCCCATTCTCCCCTACCGGGACTCCTTCGATGAGCGTGTGGCCTGCTGATATTGTGGATCTATACACTCCTATTGTTCTATAGGCTATCCCGTCTTGTAGGAGCGCTGCTAAAAAAATCAGTATCTCTACTAAAGGGGCAGAAACGGGATGAAAACTTCTCCTTTTGCACCACCTTGACCATCTTTTCCACGCTGCGTCGTAGCTCCTTCTAGTCGATGGAGCCCATGACTCAGCGATGAGGCTTGCAACTTGTGCTGAAATTCCTCAGAGATTCCAGCGTCTCCTGCTATCCTGCACGCCATCAGCGGCAGTGTCCCCTTCACTCTCAGAGGGTGACATGACCCAACTGGGTCCGTGAGAAGGTTTTCTCTTTGAGGCAAAATTCTCGGATAGTCGGCTATTAGCTCCATGAGCACTGGAAACCATACTTGCGACTTCCATATCGGAACTACTATTAACAGGATTGCTGCTTCGTACTTTCGTTAAAACTCTGCTTATCATTACGAATGGAGGAAACGCGTATAACGTCTCTTCTCTCCAATCTTTAGGAAGGCATCTGCCCCTACTGCCGCTGGGTCCAGCCTCCAGCTGAAAAATCTCTTCTTCTGTGCGTTCAGTCTGGACGCAAACAGATCTGTGTGAATTGGCCTCCAGAACTCTTCTATCTGCCAAAAAATTGCTCTGTCCAACATCCAGTCGCTGGAGTCTGCTAGATGTCTGGACTTCCAGTCCACTACTACATTCAGTGAGCCCGGTAAATATTCTGCTGTTACTGAAGTTCCTGACTCCAGGCAGGAGTGCCAAAAGTCCTTGGCTATTTCCGCTAATAATCTGGACTTCGTCCCACCTAAGTGATTTATGTACCTGACTGCTGGGATGTTGTCCATCTTCAGTAGCATACATGAATTCACTCTGTCTTTCATGAAAGCTTTGATCGCAAATGAGCCGGCTAATAGTTCTAGACAGTTTATGTGCAGTCTGAGTTCCTCCGAGCTCCATCTGCCTCCTTTTTGGAGCTCCCCGCAATGGGCTCCCCAGCCTGCTCTGCTGGCGTCTGATTCTATTACAATGTCGGGTCGGTCGCCAAAAATGGCTCTGCCGTTCCATGCCTCCATGTTCTGTAGCCACCACTCCAGCTCTTTTCTGGACTCTTGATCTAAGGGCACTAGCTGGTGGCAGCTGAGACCCTGCTGAAGATGTCTTATCTTCAGCCGCTGCAGCGCCCGATAATGCAGAGGCCCTGGAAATATTGCTTCGATCGACGCTGCTAACAGGCCTACTATTCGTGCGATCATTTGCAGCGATGTGACTGTTCTGCTGAGACAGTTCCTTATTTCTCTTTTTATGTCCCGAATCTTCCTGTTCGGTAAATCTAAGGTAGCAGTCCTGGTGTCTATGATGAAACCTAGGAACTCTATCCTCTTCGCTGGTATCCTCTCTGACTTCTCTCGTTTCACTAGGAAACCTAGGAAGGCCAGCAGATTTGCTACCCAGCTGGTCTGGTAGCGTAGTATGTCTTTGCTGCTTGCCATTAGTAGGATCTGTAACACTTTCTCCCTGATCGCTGCTGCTACAGGCTTCATCAGCTTCATAAACACCCAGGGCGCTGATGCTAGTCCAAATGGCATTGTCGCAAATTGCCATAATTGCCCATCCCAGTCGAAAGCTAGAAAGGGGCGGTATTCTCCTTGTACTGGTATCGTAAGATAAACATCTTTCAGATCTATCCTCGTGAGCCAGTCGCCTTGTCTGAACGTGTCTCTTAATTGGTGGGTACCTTCCATCTTGAAATGGTTGTAGACTACCCAATTGTTCATGTCTTTTAAATGTATCACTGGTCTCACTTTGTCTTTTCTGTGAACCAGAAACATATTTCTTATGAACCTGTCAGGCTCTGTAGTTCTGAGTATAGCAAGTATTTCTCTGTTTGCGCTGATACTATTGGTCGGGGTGCTTTGTACTGGGTTGGGGTCTGAGTAAATTCTATGTGCAAGCCTTTGGCTGTCTGCAATACCCAAGCGTCATTGGAAAGTGCGCGCCAGATTTCCCAGCATTTCGCTTTCCTCCCCCCTACCGGTGGATATGTGGATGCTCTCACCTGTGGAGGAGTTTTACCCTCTCGCCTGGCTTCTGCCTCGCCTTCCGCTGGGGATGACACCTCTGGGAAGGAAGAAGGTGCCTGGCTGCTTATTCTCCCAGTTTTTAACTCTGTTCGATTGAGGCCTCCTGGATGTCTGGTAGCGACCAGTCGCTCGGCCTCTATACCGACGACCAGTCCCGCCAAAAACTCTTCAGGGGAAAATATTTTTTATGGAGGTTTGCGCCTTTTCCAGAGAGTTGCAGGTCCCTAGGAATATCCCCATTTCTTTTCCAAAGGTCTCACCGAATAGCAGCCCTTACGCTGCTTCGCCCGCTTCGTATGAGGACAGATCCCCTAACTTGGGGTCTATTTTAAGCAGTAGTCCTCGTCTGCGTTTGTAGGATATTGCGAAATTGGCATTCCCCAATAAGCACACCATTGTGCCCAGTTTGCTAGTACTCTGGGTCCACTTCTTCCCCGGTGTCTTTCGCTCGCTCCACCAAGTCCATGATCTGGGTTAGGGGACTGGCCAGATCCATGACTTTATCCTGACAACTCCGCCATGAGCGGTCGATCCCTTTCCTGGGGTCTCTGTTAGATTTGGCGACAGAAGCCAGCATCTTGGGGTCCAGCTCTGGTGCTTCTGCTACTTTGCCTGGAAGTTCCGGTTTGGGGCCCTCTGCCCTCATCCTTTGCCTCACCTCTTTTTCCAACGCCTTGCGCAGTCTTTGAGTCATGTATCTTGCGACTCCTGGGGAGGGCACCCATTCTGAGGATTTCGGGTTTTGAATCTCTTCTGGATGAAACATATCTGAGGTCTCCTCGTCCTCTAGATTGTTTAGCTTCCTCAGCCTCTTCTTTGGAGGAGGCAGACCTCCTTCATCCCCTTCTTTATTGACTTCCTCTTGCAAGGAGGTTGGGGATTCTGTGGGTTCCTCTTTGGTGAAAACCTCTTCCTCTGTGTTGCCCATATTCTCTTCCCCTGGGTAGGGGGTCACGAGTCTCGGCACCACCGACTTAGCCAGGAAGGCTTCTCTCAGCCTATTAAAAGTGTTGGATGCCTCTCGGGCCAATGGATTTGCCTCTTCTGGTTGGCCTGGGGGGTCAGAAGAGTCTTTGCTCTTCCGGGCCTTATTCCACCCCTGTGGGCCCTCTGGCGTGACCCTTGTGGACGTGCTTGCATGTAGAGTGGTGCTTCTGTCTCTTTGGATCAGGAATACCTCAATTGTTTCCAGTCTTTCTTAAAGGAGTCTGACCCCTTGAGCCACTACCTCGATGAGCGAGTCTCCCATCACATCCTTGAGGCTGTGGGCTAGGTCCTCTGGGTACATGACCTCTTGCTCGTCACTCCATTCAAACTCAGCCATACTATGGTCGTAGGTGCCTGCTGGTACCCTCTTGGGTGTAGTCGCACGTCCACTGCTCACTCTGCCTGGATGAGGCTGCACCTAAACTGCTAGAGCAGCTTCTTTTTATTCAGTACAGGGCACTGTGATCACTGTCTGCTCTTGTTCAGAGCTTATCAATCGCTCCGGTGTGAAAATATATATCTTTTCCTAAGCTCCAGAGTGTCTGGGCTTTCTCCTGCGTCTCTCTCTGATGTGTCACAAAACAGGAGACTGTAGAGCAAAGCCCGCGAGGCACTTAGCTCCTCCTCTCCAAAGGAGTGGGATCTGCGCTCTGCAATTCGATTCGCCGACTCTCCACATTAAGCTCCGTCCCCACCTCCACGTGCGGCTCTCTGCGAGCTACTTTCTCGCACTCTGCGGGTCTGCTCTGCCCCCCCAAGGGTGGGGACTCCTCGCTCGCTCAAGGCGACGCGAGCGAAGGAAAAGCTGCCGGCAAAAACCCTGACATGCTGGAAATGCAGCACGAGACCACCGGATGATATTAAGTTCAAGCAATTGGATTTCACTGCGCGGTCCCTGCGCTACAGCCTACATTCAATCCCCATGTGAATTGATATCCTCACTCACACTAGTATAACCCAAAACACGACTTTAATGCTGACTGTATACGCAGCTAACTCAAAAGGGTACTTATCGCTGGAGAGCAGGAAAAGAAGAAGAGGGTTACAGGAAGAGGAAGGACTATGTCACACGATATGGGATATGAAGTTTTTGATAAATAAAAGGTTATTTCAATGGAAAGATTGACATTTTTTTTATATTTGTTGATATGCTGGAGAGTAATAAATAAGAAGATGAAGCATAATGCTTGCCTCCGTCTTGACATAGAATTGCACCTACAGCCACTACTATGCAGGGTCAAAAGATGCATCTTGACACCTGCACACTGTGCTAAGAAATGGTGCCTAGGAGGATTCCATGAACAAACAGTAAAGCTCTTTAATGCTTGGTCATATGAAGCAATATCATGCACATGAAACTAAAATGCACAGTAATAGCAACCCAGGAATCAATGACCACCAATCAGCATTATGGCACTCTCACCTAGCAAGCCAGAGGTGTGTTCACAGTAAAGTAACTCCACAGGCAACTCTATAGTAGTGGCAGAGGAGCAATGGTCATGTGCCATCCAAGTGTCATTGGGTCATCTGAGAGCAGCCAGGAATATCATCAGACCCAATCACAAATATGGCAGCCAAAGGGCAAACTGGCAATAATGCAGGCCACAGGCCTTCTGCCATGCACTTCTGTTAAAAACACATATTTTAGGAAGATGATAGAAAGTGCTAATGCCCACAAAACAATTCCGTGGCAGAATAATTTTGTATGTAAGGCGATATCTGAGTTGTATGATGGGGTAGTTCTAGAGGTGAGAAAGACATTGGGTTGGCCACAGGAAAGGAAATTCCACTGAGGAAAAGCAGTCAAAGTACGGAATACATGGCTGAAGCAGCACATTGGGTCACCATTGGGTGGAAACACTTGTCGGCAGAAGGGGTTCTAACAGCCCTGTTTGCACACCAGTATGTCACATTGTGCATGCAAGACTTTGATGGCCAGAGCCACACAGGTGCAGACATATGGGATAGGTAAAGTGAATCTGGGGAGGCAGAGTGGCTAAGTCTCCAGCAAAATTCCTTGGTCTTTTTATCAGCAGACAATTGCTCCAATGTAATTTCTGACCTAAGGGCAAGTGTCGATACAACAAAGGGATGGAGCGGGAAACATGCCCGGGGGATTTACAGGGGTGGTGGTGTGCTGAAGTTAACAGGATAGATGTAATGCATACCGGTAGGCTGCAGGCACCCGATCATAGAATGCCTCGCTGGGTAGATTCCAACAGGCACCCTAAGTGGTAAAGTGCAGATGGGCGCAGAGATGCTCCCAGCAGCCCTGGTGAAGAAAAAAAAGAAAGATGCAAGCAACATTTCAGCAACACGTCTCATGTTCCACACTGACACTTGGTAAGCCTTCCTTGTTTGATAATGGGAAGCATTGTCACTTTGTTTTATATCTGTGACACTTGGCCTCATTACGAGTTTGGAGGTAGTCATGCCCTTAATAAGGGCATGGCTACCCCCAAACCTGGGTCTGAGTCTGGGTTACCTGAATGGTGAAATACCGGGCCATTCCGACCTTGGAGGGCCCGGTATTTCCCCATTCAGGGAACCCAAACCCAGTCCATCCCCATTCCCATTTGAGCCCCCATAGGGCTGAATGGGAATGGGGAGCATGCTAACAACGGGCCCGTTAATGACGGGCCTGTTGTTAGCATGCTGGGCCTATCGCGGGACCCGCTAAGGACGTCTGGTAAAACCAGGTGTCCTGAGCGGGTCCCGCGAGCGGTCCTCATAATGGGGTGGTGAGGGGTTAACGGCTCTGGCACTTTTATCAGCGCCGTTTACCCCTTACCACCCTCCTCGTAATGAGGCCCACTAACACTTGGATGAAAACCCCTAGGTTTGGAAGTGGATGCGAGAGGAGAAGTGAAGCTGCAGAATAGATCCCGCAGCCAGCACATTAGGTGGGAAATAGAACATGATGGTGATGTTGAATCTCATTATTCTTGCAGGTCCCTGGAACACCAGCCTCCTCATCTTCTCAATCACTTGTGGTGTGTGTTAAAATCCAGGATTCAGGGGTGGGACACATTATGCTTCTGGACTCGAGGACAGGGCTGTGCAACCCACTGAATGGTTGGCGAATATTGCATCTCTTCATTGAATTCTGCAGTTGTATGCATTACATTACCACAGCAAGAAACAAATTTAATACTCAAAGTTTAAGATTAAATATGTGTAGTTGTACGTTTTTGTTATTTTCTACCTTTTGATCGTTTTGAATATCTGTGGTTTTGCTTCCGAAGGTAAAGAAAAGGCAAGGTAAAATGAACAAAAAAAAAACTGTCCCTAATAAATAAATAAATGTATTGACAGCTCCTCTTAATGCCTATCCCACCACTACAACACTGTCAGTATTTTCGAATTTGGTTGGTGTGAAGATTCATATAATGCTGACGCCCACTTGCCAAAAATCTACCCAATATCCCAAAACCCTACCAGCTAACATTCTATCACATACTAGACCACAGGTCCTGAATGTTGCACAATGTTGGCTGTACCCATTTTCAATGGTACATGGACTCCAGAGTGCACACATCCTGGGATGCTTTGTGGAAAGTGTCGGGTCCTTTCTCTGTGGGTACTACAACATTACTGCTCCAACAGGACTCAATCCCTGGGTATTTCAGCTTTTTGATTAAGGCCATGATGCAATTTTGCAATGTCATGTGAGTGTTTAGCCTCATTGTACTATCGTGAGTAGGTAGAGAGTATCAGAACCTGGGTACCCTTATATGGTTCAGGAGGTCCATTTTCCTAGCAGAGTCAGTTATGGCCAAGATCCTACACCTCCAGAGAGAAATCCAGACCTGGTGCGCTCAATCATTTCAGCCTCTGCAACTAAATAACCCTCGGGCACCTTAAAACTTTCCCACACCCTACCAGATGATGCAAAAGAGGCATTTTCCCTGCCCTCTGTGAACTTCTGGAGAGAAACTTGGATGGCCTAAACCATTATCGGGCTTAGTGGTTCTTCCTCCAGTCTCTTGAACTAATGGCTGCACCACACATTCCTCAACTACCATCCCACCTACATGCTCATTCTACCTTTCCTCCATGCTACTCTTTGTCCCTTTCCTTCCCCACCACTCCTACATGCTACGCTGC
Source organism: Ambystoma mexicanum (assembly GCF_040938575.1). Lineage (NCBI taxonomy): Eukaryota > Metazoa > Chordata > Amphibia > Caudata > Ambystomatidae > Ambystoma > Ambystoma mexicanum. Next base: position 812,839,301 of record NC_090932.1, read on the forward strand.
TTCCCTTCTTTCCTCTTTCTCTTACCCGTAGTCATTATTATCAATCACAGGTGCAATCAGCTATTCCATTGTCAAGACTAATCCCATTATAAACCCCAACAGCAGCTGCATACATTACAGAATATCTGTGTGCCCCAAGACAACAAAGAAGCTATATAAATGTGCCAGCCTCTCGTCATATTTGAGGCATAAGCACACTGCTGCATGCTCACCTGTAATCCCCTTATCAACATTCCTGTCCTCACTCATGGACAGCCCAGCATTTTCATCCTCCTGTCCTGCTATTTCCTTTAAACACAATGCAAGCATTTTACCATATAAACCCTGCTTGAGCAAGCAGGCTCATGATATCATGGAACACCCATCTGCTTGCTGGATAAGTGCTCCATGGAAACAGTTGAGAGAGAGACCTGACAAGGGAAGGGATGGAAGAATGGTGGCTATTAATGTATTCTAGTTAAGATAAACACTGATATTTGCTGTAACCAATAAACAGCCTTACATTGAAGATACTGTCAGAGAGGCATCACTGCGTGCATCATTGATTAAAACTTTAATTGGCAATGAGGTAAACTACCTGCCTTGGGTGAGCCAGCTTAATGGACAGTTATCTCCCCCAGAAGATCAGCCATTCTCTCTGGAGTGGGGAAGTACAGCTCAAGGAGGAGCCCAGCAGACCAGGGTGAGCAGGTCAACCAGAAAGGTGAAGAAGACAAAGGTGCCAGTGGGGCCCAGAGAAACCAGAGAAAACCCCTACAGATGCGAGTGGGGCAGTATCAGGGCCATTAAGCACAGATAAGGTTGGTAACATTACAAGGACTACTAGTGAGCACAGAAAATATAGGCTGCAGAGTTGAAGAAGGACCATGAACACAAGGAGTTACCAGTAACCTTGTGTCAGTGAATGTATAAAATGCAGTACCAATAATAAATCAACTTACATATGATCTTACCTCAATTTATATTCTTAGGGGACACCAATGGATTGCATATTTAGCGTTATGGGATATTCCTATCTTAGAATTCGATCCTCAAGCCTCTTCTTTTACTTGGCATAGCGGTAACAAAGCTTCTTGTATTGATTTCTTTGCTATATCATCCAACTTACTCGGGCTTTGTAAACCGGTACTTACTACCAATCTCGATCTTGGCGATTATTTAATGATATCCACTGTGATTGAACAAGCTATTCTGCCGTTGCCCACTACTTCCAAGCTAGCCTTGATGGAAATTGATCGGCCTGATCGGCCTGGCCTGGCCTTACAATGGAATTCTTATTTATGCAATAAACTAAATGGGATGATTGCTAAACAGCTGAGAGCTGAAGGCTTCAAGGGTATCATTACTGTATCTACTCCTTTTTTAGCTGATAGATACACACATATTATTAATTAGTCCCTCTGAAAATTAGCCCAAATCCAAGCAGCCACGACTCATGCATTTGTCCAACCTCACAGTATGGTGATTTGTGTGTTAAAATGTGCTAAGAATCAGGCTAAAAGGGACTTGAAATCCTTGAATTTACCGCTAGTCTCAATCCTTGAGGAAAAGAAAGGTCTGTGTAATACTTATAGAAATTCCTGCTTAAAGATTTAACATCATCTCTATATTTTGCCCAATCAAAGGATGATCCAGCATTTATGTAAGAATGACAGACGATCAATGTGGACTATGTTAAGAGATAATTTATCCAAACGTGTTAACAAATGATCCTCTTTTTGCAGATCAGTGGATTAAGTACTTTTCACATACATTCCAAATGTAATCATCAATCTCCTTTCAATTCACTCAGATTAAATTCTATGCTGTTTCCATGGTCCGTTGTTGACATTGAATGGGCAATTTCAAGCTTAAATCATTCGAAATCCTCCGGACCTGACCGTATTCCTTCCTGCATCTTAAAACTGGATCCAAGTTTCTGGGCGCAAATCTTGAAAACCCAATTTGATAATATATATGTCTCCTCAACTTTTCCGTCATCATGGCTGCAATTGTCATTGTGCCTATTTTTTAAAAAAGGCAACCCTGCTGTCATGATTCCTGCCCCTTATGTCCCCAGCCCTCCAAGATGTCAGGCTGGAGCCAGACCACGATCACCTACATGGCACTCACTCCCATAGGATGACATTGGGGATTGGACTTGTAGTGCATTGATGGGAACAAGATGGATGCCCCCACATATTTCGGTTCCCAGAACTGCATGTGCAGTCTAGTCTTTTGGGTGTGGTTCAGCCCAGAGACTATTTAAGCCACGCCCAGGCTGAGAAACATGCTTTGCTTTTTCTACACCTGCAGCGTGACACTCACCGTGTTCGGATCGGTGCATCTTTCTTCTGCGCTCAGCTCCTGCAAGAACAAGAACACCGTTAGGAACAGCCTTACCTTGCAGCGCTTCTGCCCATCATTCATCGCTCCTTCTGTTCTGCGGGCATCTTCGGCGGTGTCATTCCCATCCTGGCATGCTGCTTCCTAAGGAAAAGGGAAAAGAACAGAAAAAAGGCATTAGTAAGCATTCTGCAAATCTTCGCTTATGTTTAAAAACTGTTCGAGCTTCAAACGCTTACCTGAATCCCAGCCGCTCTGGGGGAACTCTGCTTCCGGAACTTCTCATCCATCTGCAAGAGGGAAAATACACTCCAGGTTAGCTTGGAAACATCTAGAGGCGCTGCATACCGTGCTTACTCACCGCATTTGTTCTTCATAACCGGCATCCACGCTGAAAACATCGCGGCATCTAAAAGACACAGAAAATGAACTCAGTTCAATACAAATACGAAAGTGGTACATCGCGCATCGCGCTCTCACTCACCTTCAGCGCTACTCATCTCAGCAGTACGCCGCCATCCCCGGACGCTGGCCATCATCTAAGGAAGGAAAGGAACGAAGTTAGAGAACTGTTCAAAAGACTCATTATACTTGCTTGTCAGATTCTTGCCAGTGAAGTAACTAGGCAGCAACGAGCCCGCATCAATCAACGCTCCCCAGCGCTGAAAGCAGGACGGAGAACATACTATCCAAGAAAACGAGGCCCAGTCTCCAGTCGAATAGCCTCCAGGGAAGGGTTCGAGGTCGTAAGAGGTCAGAACAGGCTGAGTGACGTCCCCGTGGATACCAGTTGAGCGTTACACCTGCTGAGCTGGACAACTTTCGTCCTTTAGCTTTACTGGACGCCTCAGCTAAAGTATTTTTTGTATTATTATTATTACGTGAGTTGCAACTTCACATTAATCATAATCATATGTTATGCCCTTTTCAAATAGGTTTTTGCACCCAATGGGGCCCACTCTAAATGCTACCATCATGGCCCACCTGCTTGCTAAATCGAAATATCTCATCGCTGGCCCGCTTTACATAGCATCCATAGATCTTTCGATTGTGTTCGATTGTGTAATTCAAAACATATTGTGGCAGAAAATGATCAATCTTGGCTTCTCCCCCCCAATTGTTTACCCTAATCTCTAAACTCCATCTGAACACTTCTTATTTTGTCAGGGTTAACCAAGCGGATGCTACAACTGATTCGATCAATACATTTGGAAGTGTTAAACAGAGGTGTACTCTTGCTGCAACTTTGTGTAATTTATATCTCTGTGACATTTACCAATCTTTGGTTGCAGGGTATTAGCTTCCTGGCCAAACTTGGACATCTTCATCTACATTGGCTGGCATTGGCTGATGATATCTTGATTTTTGATTGTACTCCTTTCGGCTTACAAGCGAAACTCAATCGCTTTTCTCAATTTCTGCATGACCACAACCTCCAGGCTAATGTCAATAAATCTAGAATTATCATAGACAAAAATCATAAAAGCAAGAAATCTCCCTTCAAATGGAATATTGATGGACATCGTGTAGCATGCGCAAATTCTATCAGATATCTGGGCTATGATTTACAGGATTTGAACTCTGTACACAGGTGGAAGATGGCGCTTGTATGCAATAAATTATGCAAATATCCCTTGATACCCCTAATTGAATTCTACCTCCTCAAAGTAGAGGATGTTATACTTTATGGCCTTGACTTGTGCTTGATGCTTGAACAATATTGGCCAAACACTTGATCAAATCCAAGGAACCCTATGGAAAAAGACATTGAGATTGGCAAACTCCATACCTAACCCTGAGATTCTGTCATGATGCCTACCTCCAAGGAGCCAGGTCCGACCCAGCAACCCCAGAGGCAGGCATCATTTCCCCCAGGGGAGTGCCAGCGGGCCCAAGCTGGGGCCCTTTGGACGCAGTCCTGGCGTCTTAGGCGCCAGGCTCATGTTGGACCTCTGTCCTGGCGCCTTAGGCGCCAGGCTCATAAAGCTAGACATGTGTTCAACTGTTTTAATGTGCACTTACCTGACGCAGACCATGCTGCCACATCCAGGCCCTCTTGAGGCCTGAATGGAACTACTTTACCTGTGGGATTACTTTCCACCCGGGTGTGGTCGGGGAAGGATATATACCTGATTGGAGGAAGGATACACACTTGGAACTTCTTCCAAAGCTATTTAAACCACACCCGATCAGCAACTCACGCTTCGCGTTGTTCTGCTCCTCGCAGCTGGACACTCACTGTGTCAGCTCCTTCATCTGGACCTCAGCCACGCCTGTCAGTATCCTGGGTCACCTGCAAAGGGAGACAAAAGACCTTACCTGCTAAATCAGCACCACAGAGACATCACACCGACGATCCTGAAAAGGAAGACATCATTTTAAAAGCATTTCGCTACGATCGCTGCAGCGCTGCATTTCACTCACCTTTCCTGGACGCCACCATCTTCAGCAGCGATCATCCGGATCCACAGCCACTTCCCAGAGCCTAGAGAGAAAGACAAGAACAAGGTGAGAGAAGGAAGGGAATAGGAAAAGCTCAGTTTCCTTCTAAGTCTTACCTGTTGGGTCATTCCCATTTCATTTCGGGTCTTGCCGCTTCCAGGCATCTGGACCCCGGCCCCTATGGGGAAAAAAGACAAAGACATTGAATGAGCGAATGCAAAGACATTACCCGAGCGCTCATCCAGAACTTACCTGTCATTTACTGGAACTGCACGTTTCACTTCGGGTCGGCGCAATATCTCCGGCATTCCGAACCCCGGCCCCTAAGGGGAAAAAGACAATGAACATTATTATTAAGCTTGGACTTTTGAACTTGCAACAGAACTTTTACAGAACCTTACCTGAATAGTCAAGCTTACCTGAACTCCCATCAATCCTCAATCCAGTGAAGTAACTGGGTTTCAACGCGCCCCTGCATCAGAAGCAGGATGGAGAGCTCATCCTTCCTGACCCTAAGGTGAGACTTCATGTGGAATCGTGGAAGGGTATCGTGGAGGGTTGGAAGAGAGTGGGAGGCTTGAGCATAACTCAGTCAGTAGGTAATACTCCCTTTTCACGCACAGGGGACTATTCCTGCGAGCCGGAGAAGCCAGAGTAGAGGGGCCCTTCCTGTCCATCTTCAGAGTCCTGCGCTTCACCGTTGAAGAAGCATCAGCTCCCAAAGCCAGACCTGCGCCTCCGTGGGAATCAGGTGAGCGTTACAGATTCTTCACAAATTGGGTGTGTCTGCTCTGTCAGCACGTTATCAATTGTGTCTATTGAACAATTTTGCTAAAATGTTTTTTCCTGCTACTAATTCCTTATATGAGAACCTTGGAATGATGATGGTAGATTGCAATCCTCGATCTGTAGCACAATATCATGACAGAATGTCACTTTTGCTCCTGGAAATTGGCCTAAAGTCATATGACATTCAGGCTAGGTTTTATCAAACAAAAACTTTACAAATTCGATTGGTGTCAAACAGTTGATAAAATTAAAATGTATCAAAGTTACAAGGAAATTGGTAACTATGCAACCAAACACCTACCTCGGCACCTCTATCTTGCAATATGTCACGCAATCTGTACTTAAGGTTTAATCTTAATCAGATCGCTACATATGAAAGAATAAAACATTGGTTTCCCTGTATTAAAGAAGAAACGCTTTGTACCCGTGGGTACTGTAATAGCAACTCACAGTATGAGACTATCAAACACCTTGTTATTTTCTGTGACTATTTTGAACTGCAGAGATCCCTGATTCTCAGCCATCAATTAGTTGGCACTACGGAAAGTGCAAGGGAATGGTTGTGGATATCTTGCATGTGGGGCACCAGTATTAGTTTAGTACTTTCACTGATTCGACTTCTTATAATTATTAATGAAGAACTTGTGATTAAGTTAGAGACCTTCCCTTCAACAGCCAGGTTGACAATAGGAGCATTTTCACTCACCTAGCTCCTCGAATGTGTATGAGAGCAATTTAATTCCTTTTTATGTTTTTTCACATATTATTCTTTTCTATGTTGAGTGCACTTATCGAATTGTTTTGAAAAGCAGGAGGAATTTGCGAGAAATTGTTTTATGTTTATTGTAATTTTGTGTTTCAACTATACGAATCATATAAATGATATATTTTTGCCCTTTAGATTTCTATGTTCTTTGTACTAATTCTTACATTACAATGTCTTTTTCATTATATTGATTGGTTGTTATTCTTCAAGCTGCTGTTCATTTTAAAGTCTGTTTCTTTTATATTCACTTCTTATGCACATTTTCAAACACATTTTTTTATGGAAGTTTGGAATTTAATGTTATATATGTTCTTCTTTTTTATTTTCTTTTTCTCTTTTCTTTTATGTTATCACGTATTGTAATATTTGATCACTAGTCTGCTTGTAAGGTAATTATTTGGAATATTGTATTGCATGTATGTCTCTATTATGGAAATCGTTTTTCTTTTTGTATGTTGTAAAAGTTTTTTATAACCTGAAAACAATGTTTAATAAAAAAAAAAAAGAAATCAACTTCCAAGCTAAACTGCCATGTCGTACCACCGGGCAGAGGAGTGCTGTATCATGGGGCATGGATAGGATCTAAATTACCCAGGGCAACATGAGAAATATTGCAAAGTGAGTGCAGCCAACACTATTTGTTTCAATTTTTTTAAAAAAGGGAAAACAAACAGCTACACGCAATATGGCGTATGATCCTACTACGTACAATGGAGCAGCACGAGGGAAATACAGAGGGAATTTCAAAAGACACCTCCCCGAGTAACTGTCCCTGCATGCTGTTGGAGAAAAGGACCTTCTCAAATAATGGTGCCACAACTCCAATCCACACATTAAAGAAAAGCACCAGCAGGCGCTGCTCAAATGTGATGACCCCTATCACTATCCATTTGGACGGTCACCAGGAAGGACAAAGTACAGGGCCTCACAAGAGGGGTGTAAGAGGATTCAATTCAACACTACAGCTAAGTCAATGCCTAGTCGGTTCTATGTTCTGAGATTCTAAGCTTTCAGAGGAAAGTTAAACCAAGTTCCTAGGACAAACGGTTCCAGAGATATGAACGATTTTGTAAAGGTTGTTTTTCGGATTTAAAGTAAACTCAAAATGACAGGTGACAGCTTGCAGCTGCAGAATTGACAGGTGACAGTTGTGCAGCTTTAAAAATGACAGATGACACGATTTCTAGGAGGCAGTTCTACTTAGGTGAAAATAGTTTGGATTAGATTATTTTAACTAAGAGATTGGTTCTGCAAAGTTCTGCTAGGTACTCACAATATAAATTTGAAATAGGCCTCGACACGGATCTGGTCAGGTTTTGGACTGGACTCTGGTTCTGGTCTCGGCACTTCACAGCGATCTGGGTCACTGGTTCTGCTCACAGCGGTCTGGGTCACTCTGGATCTCTGGTCTGGTCTCTGGCAATTGTTCTTGGCAAAAGAATTCAAACAGCTCGCACGGCTGTGGAATAGTTTGCAAATGATTTTAAGGATGCTGAGGCCTGCTGAGAAGAGTTCTCAGTTTGTGGGTTTAGGCCCTTGCTTTAAGTTCTGAAGTAAAGTTCTGGTCTTTGGAGATTGATGGATTTGAAGTCTGGATCTCTGGATGTGAAGTCGTCGGTCAGCATGCGCCGCAGCAAATGGAATTGAATGTCTCTACCTGTCCCAGCAGTCTCTTTTTATGTGTTTTGAAAATGGGTGTGTGCTTGGGCCTAGCTAAGCCTGCCCCTCTCTACTTGTCATTGGCCCAATGATTGGGGGAAGGAAATGGATTGTCAGCATGATGAAGTCTGTTTATGGGTCAGAGGATCCTCCCCTGGTCAGTTTGCCCACAAATCTATATTTGATTCAAATACATCCTTCCCAGATATACAATTTGTTGAAATTACATGTGCACATTATATATTCCTTATGGTCCATGCTTGTCCGCCTCTGATCTTCCTGGGGGCTTGCATTCAAAAATGACAACATTTTGCGCTTTTTAACTGGTTTTGCAATATCGGACATTTACCCAAGATTACACACATGTGCGCAAGGAGTATGGACATTAATTGATGAAGTGTCAGATTTTTAACATGCAGACATTTGGAGTGAGACCCTATTTTCCGCTAGCAACGCCCCAGAATACACCGCAGGGTCCTAACGCCTCTCAAAATGTTCACAGAAAAATCACAAAAATAATGACATTACTTATATAATTCTGACAAGTCCGCACTATGAGTTATCTATCTTTTTAAAATTATGCCCTGGTCAAAAAGGGGTGTGGCTTCCCACATCACATGGTGAAATAATTGGTTTATCCACTTCCCCCAAGCTCAGCTGCTAGCAGAGGCACTGCCCCTCCCAGTTTCCCCTAAGTGGAAGCCACTTTACGGCCCCCCAATATAACATTTGCCTGAGTCCAGGACAGGCCTTTGTTCAACTCCCTGTAGTCCCCAGCTGCTCCACCCCTAATCTAATCAGAGAGGTGACAACATCTTTTGGCAAGGGGAGTGGCTGAACAGGTTTCAACTCCTGTCGGGGGTAGTTGTCAGGCAGAATCCAGTTTCATTAAGCCAGGTTTCAGCTAAATGTCACTTTTTGTTCCCAGTTTTCTACATTCAAATCAAACTGACAATTTTTACATATACATTAAATAATTACTTCCTTCAAGTAATTTCAGAATTTAGTTTTACATTGTATCCACCTCTTAGCAAGTCTTTCCTTGGTCTGGTTTTGTTTCATTTCTTCAGTTTTACACAATAGTCTGGTGGTTTTAAAACGCCGGCTTTCTGATAGTGGTGAGTACTGGTAATGCAACCATTTTTGGGATTAAGAAAATGAATTCCCCACAGTTCTGAGTTGCTTTTTTTGCAATCAGCATTGCCATTCCCAATGGTTTCAGGCTACTGTGTGTGTAGCCCCATGGTGGTTTTAGGCAGTGCCCTCCTGTGCTCATAACATAGGCAAAAAATGGGCGGCAGCCTATTCTTCATGTTTTCCCTGTGCACTCTCTGGGGAGTTCTGGCCATCATGATGTTTTCCATGCCAGTACTGCACAGTTTTATTGTAGGGCTTGGATGCATGGGTAAAAACATCCCACAAGCCCCCCCTCTTGCGATGGCCATTCTGTCCTTTCTCAGATGGAACTCGCAAGATCTGGGATGTTTGCCTCCTCTTCTTCCAATTCCATGGATGGCACAGTTCAGCATCTTTTCCTCCCTCCAGTCAATCAATCAGTTCTCCTTGCTGGTCCTGATGGGAGGATTGGGCGGTACCCTGGGCCCCTCGGGTCTCTGCTCCCGGTCCCCGGTCGTCCTCCTTGGTCAGTCTCCATGGTTTCATCTCTCCTAGGATGATAAAGCAAAGTGGCAATACACATTCCTAGACATTTTTCCACCACTATTAATGGTGTGGCAAACATGTACATTTTATACATCCAAATGCATTTTGCAGTCTGATTTTAAAAACAATATATAACAGGGCACATTTGCATTACATTACTATATTTTTGATATGTGGATTATTTTAGAGTTTGAACTGACTTACTCTGGAGCGGCCCCCTCTGTTATTGCAGAGGACTCCTCCAGTTGTTGCAGAGTGTGCCTGGGATGGCAACACTTTAGCTGATTTATATGAACCCACTTGTCTTCCCCCTCTGCCAAACCGCCTTTGGGGATGCGGATCTTGTAGGCCACTGGGGAGATTTTGTCTATAATTTCAAACGGTCCCTTCCATCTAGGCAAGAATTTTCGCTGTTTGGCCTGGTTCCTTTGGAAATTGTATAGATAGACCCGATCACCCACCTTATATTCCTTTCGGGTAGTTTTTAAATCGCAGTGGGTTTTCATGTTATCAGCTGATCTTTCTAGATTCCGCTGAGCATAGGCAAAAGCATGTTGAAGGTGTTTCCTTAAATTCTCCACATACTCATGAGTTGTGGAGGCATTTATCAGTGTCTGCTCTTGGGTCCTGTAGAGCAAATGCTGGGGAAGCACCATCTTGCGCCCCGTCATCAACTCAAATGGTGACATTTTAGTTGCAGATGAAGGGGTAGATCTGATGGCCATTAGGACCAGAGGTAATCGGATATCCCAACTTGGCCCAGAATCTGCCACAAACTTTTTTAATATGCTCACAATGGTTCGGTTATATCTCTCCACTGCTCCAGAAGAAGCTGGCCTATAAGCAATATGTAGCTTTCTTTTGACCCCCAGTATCTCCCACATCTTTGTCATTACTTCACTGGTGAAGTGGCTACCTCTGTCTGACTCAATCCTTTGAGGTAGACCAAAACGGGAAAAGATGTGGTTAATCATCAGGGCAGCTGCAGTTTCTGCCTTGCAATTTGGGGCTGGGAGACATTCCACCCACTTGGTGAACAAGCATGTAACGGTCAACATGTACTTGTTTCCTCTAGACGAGCGAATTACATGGCCTACAAAGTCAATTTGCAAATCTGACCATGGCAGTGTCAGCCCCCTCTTTTGGAGAGGCGCACGGTGTGTGAGGGATGATGGCTGAAATTGTGCACACACAAGACACCCCTTCAAGTATTGGTCGAGGTCCTGCCCCATGTGTGGCCAGTATGCAACCTCTCTTAAGATTTCCAGTGTTGTGTGAAACCCCCTATGACCGGCGGTGGCTGCATCATGGGCGTGACTTAACATCAGGCTTCGGAATGAGCTAGGAACCACCCACTAATCGTGGCCAGCTTTGGATTTCCTTACCAGCAAACCGTCTTGGATTCGGAACATTTTTGGACATTTCATCAACACTCTTGGGTTCTCTTTCCCAATGTAATCGGTATCCGTCAGGGGAAAGTTCTCAGGGTCCTCAAGGTGTTGGTAAAACTTATCAATAATTGGATCCCCCTTCTGAGCTGTAATTAAATCAGCATCAGGGGTCTCCTTACTCCATTGTGCAGTTGAAAGATCATTGTGAGCATTTGTCTGGGACCTAGTGATAGCAGTGACCTGGATATCCCCCAATAGGGACTCTATTTCTATTAGATCCCCTTGGATGGCCCCGGTTTTGGCCAGCTGATTAGCTGAGTCATTTACAGTTTTATCTGGTCTCTCTACTTTGGAATGACCCTTGATCTTTTTCAGTAGATGGTCATCTCATTCGAAGTGACCAGATATTCAATATTTTGGATTCACTTCCCATGTTTCAGGGGTTTGTTATTAGCCCATAACATGCCTCTGGTTTTCCAGTTGACCAGGTGCTCCACGAACCCGTTCCGTACATAATCCGAATCTGTGATTATGACCAGTTCGTGGAGTTGATGCTGGACAGCAGTGAGGATGGCCTGACGCACAGCCATCAATTCTGCCACCTGACTACTTCAGGGACCAATTTTGTATCCAGCGGAGGGTTCTGGGAACTCCTTCACCCATGCATTCCCTACGCCAGCCACCAGTTCTTTCTCCCCGTCGTTGTCAACATGGTAAGAGCATCCATCCACATAGACAGTGGGCATTCCCTCACACTTGTCTTCTTCAAAGACTTTGTGTGGGGAATTAAGGTATGCCTCCATGTTGTTCTTGATTTTTAGACTTTCGTCCTCCAGACAGTTTTCTCTGGCACAATCATGCAAGTCAGCCAGACCTTGCGCGAGGGGACTCTTCTTGTTTTGGCCATATCTGACCTCCACAGGAAAGCCTTGCATTGACAGAATCCAGGAAGTAATTCGGGAATTACTCACATTTCCAGCCCGGATTCTGTCACTTTGGAGATATTGCAGAGGCTGGTGTGGAGTCTCCACTATGATGTGTTCCCCCTGGATAAACGGGCGGTAATTCTTCAATGCCCACACCGTTGCCAGGAGTACCTTCTCACAATCGTTGAATTTTTCCTCCACAGAGGATAAAGTTTTGCTCGCATAGGAGATTACTTTATTGACCTTGTCATGCTTTTGGTATAATACTGCCGTCAAGCACGTATTAGAGAACCCCGTCTCCAGGAAGAACTCCTTGTTTCTGACAGGGTAAGCTAGGCAAGGCGCTTGTGAGAGGCTTCTTTTGAGTTGTCTTACTGCCTCGGATTGTTCTGGACCCCATTGCCACTTGACCCCCCCCTTCAGCAGATGAATCAGGGGTCTAGTGATCTCTGCGTAGCCCTCAATGAACTTTCTGCTGTAATTAGTCAGTCCAAGGAGGCTCCTTAGTTCCCGCAGAGTTGTGGGATCCTTCAGTTTCTGGAGTGCTTCCACTTTCTTTTCTTGGGGACAGAGACCCTGAGGAGTAATCTCATGCCCCAAGAAATTAACACAGGTTCTACACCACTGTGCTTTCTGAAAGGAAAGTTTTGCTCCGGCGGCCCTCAACTGCGTCAGAACATAACGGATCTCCGCTATATGTTCTTCCACAGATGAACTTTTGATGAGGACATCATCTACATAAGCCTGGTTACCCTTCGCACCCAGGTCGGGCATGGCCTTATGTAGGAAAATGTTGAATTAATTGCCGGAGTTGAGGTATCCGAAGGGAGTCGGGGTCCATGTGTACTGCTGGCCCCCAAAGGTAAAAGCCAGTTTGTATTGGTCCTCCCTACTGACAGGCGCAGTCCAGTATCCATTGGTCAGGTCTATTGCTGTGAATACCTGTGACCCCTGAATCTGGGCCAGCCCTTGGTCAATGTAGGGCAAAGGCCATCGGGAAGTATGGACCCATTTGTTGAGCTCCCTAAGGTCGGCGCAGAGTCTCCACTGGCCGTTTGGCTTCAATATTCCCAGCACCGGATTATTGAAAGTGCTGTGGACTGGACGGATTATTCCCCGGGACTCAAGGTTCTTAATTATTTCAGTAAGGGACTCCATGGATGAGAGAGGCAAGCCATATTGCTTCACAAACACTGGGGTCATTCCAGGGTCCGTGGGAATTGTTGTGGTGTGGATGTCGGTGCGACCACAGTCATATGAGTCTACCGCAAAGAGATCTTGGAAATCCAAGAAAACATGTTTCTACTTTTGCTTCTGTTCCATAGTCACACAGGCATCAGCTAGGTTGACTCTCTCTTCCACCATTTGCCTGAAGCCTGGAAAGACTTCTGGTTTGGCTATCTCAGCGGCCTCCTCCAGCTGGGTGGAGAAGTCCCTGGTCAGAGTGCTGATTTGGACTGGAGGCTTCAGGTGGGAAAGGCAGCCCTCATGGACCTGGAAAATCACCTCATCCCTCCTGAAGTCACAAGTCACATCTTCCTTACCATAAGGGCAAGAAGTGTACACCAGGAATTTCCCCCCATGCCGGGTGAAAATCCTGTCTGGTGTTGTATTGTCCTCACTGTCACTGTCAAAACAGTCCTTGGGGATTGGTCCTAACAGTTCATTTCCTAAATCAATGGAGAAATGTCGGTCATCAACCGCCATTCCAATAGTGGTGCCTGCGGCTAGAGTAATACTCTGTAAGTCGCTGTTATCCACCTCTATTGGAATGGTGTCATGTTCTAAGTTGACTAATGGTGTTGGGTTTACCCCTAACCCTTGCTGTTGGAGAGAAGCATTTACATGAATATAAGCATCAGGGTTTTGCAATTTTTGTCCTCTTTTAACTTTCACTTCCAGGGAGAATTGTCGGGTCCTTTCTGGGATGGTGACTTCCTCTTTGAGATGAATTTCAACTGCATAAGGTAGCATTTGAGCTGACCTAAATGCTTTTTCTGGATCATCAAAGCCCATGGGATTATCCGCTAATCGGGACCAAGCTTTGAAGTTTATTAGGTCCAAACTAATGGCAAAGCGATTGAGAATGTCACTGCCTAAGTAAAAGGCGGCAGTGACGTCTCGCACGACCCAACAATTATGGACTATGCTCTTGTTGCCAATGGAGATTTTGAGCATACACCTGCTTGGCAGGAGATGTTTGGAATAAGGTGCTTCCAGGTCCATTTCCCATTTGTCTATCAGTTTGAATGTGGGAATGGCTGGATCTTTTGGGAGTTGGCGGAACATGGCTTCGCTGATGAAGCTCTTACCGTTGTTCACACACACTCAAGCGAGAACAGAGTCCTTCCCATCATTTAACTGAACAGGGATGAACAACTGCTCTCCAATTTGCTGAATATCAGCCAGGCTCTGAGCTGATTTCACATCTTTCTGGTCTATAGGAGTGGGAGTGTCTGATTGTGGATTGGTGAAGAATTTCAGAGTGTTTCCTTCCAGTGTGGAATACCACCTTAAACTGGAAGATAGGTTGATTTTCAGAAATAGAGAGGACCCCCCATCACCAGTCTGTTGTCCTACTGCTATTACTGTCACGTCTGGAATTTGGTTGTTCTGGAAGTGAAATTCTACTTGGTCAGATTTTTGTTCAACCATGTGGGAGGTGCCATTTAAACTAACATGGTTGACACTCTGTTTTAATTTTATTGGTCGGCTAGTCTGGGTCCAGAGGACCTTGTTTACACAATCTATTAGGGGTGACAACCTTCTCAGGAGGTCATTCCCTAGTAAACAAGGGGTGCCCTCTGGAGTCACTACTATGACCGGGTGTTTCACCTTGTGTCGCCCAATTTTAATGTCCAGGTCTGCAGTCCCCTCAACGGGAATTTCCTTCCCGTCAAAGTTCTGGAGTTGTCCAGGAAGAGAGGTGAGAGGAATTCGGTAATTCTCCCCCCTTCCTGCATTTAGTCCCTCAAAGGCCCTTTTGGACAGAAGGGTAGCTTGGGATCCAGTGTCCACCAGTGCCAAAATTGTACCCTGACCCTGTACTTGTACCGGGGCATAGTATCTTCCCTCCTTCTCCTCAAGGGGGCACAGATAATGCACATTTTTGGACAACTGGTGGGCTAACTTTCTGGTTTTGGACATGGCGAGAGAAGAGATTTGGGCAGAATTCTGTGGAGAGTCTTGGAAATCTGAAAGAAAAAGTTGGCAACTGGAGATCAGAGCCATTGTGGGTTCCCCTGGTTCCGGTTCTGGGCCACCCCCCCCTTTTTGGAGGCAGTCACCAGGATGGGTTTGAACCAGGGGATTTTTGTATTGTCGGTTCTGGGATGAGATGATGGGCGGCGGTAGCTCAGTCTCCACATCTCCCCAGTCTGGATTGGAGTCCTTTGGGACCCATTTTTCCTTGGGAGGTGTTCCCCCATCTCTGAAGGAGAACATCCTTTTCCCAGGATCTTCTGAGGATCCCCATCCTTCAAATTGGAAGACCTGTACCTCCTCCACAAAGTGGCTCTGTTTGGGTCCTTTGTTTCTCCTACCCCCCCCCCCCTCTGCTCCTTGGGAGGCAGGCTTTCAGGGGTAGGAGATTTTGTTTACAGTTCCTGGTTTTCCAGGGGCTGTTTACCAGTTGGGAAGGAAGCTTCCTCCAAGGCTTTACACCCCCCTTCCTCTTGTGCCTCCTCCCTGGGAACCGGTGGGTTATCGGGGTGCTGCCCCCGTCATTGTTCTGGAGCACCAGGTCTAGAGTTTGGGGCATTCTGCGGTGGCATGCTCATCTGAGGGTTCTGTTGAGCCCCCAGTATGTGACCCAGATCTCGTGCCATATTTTGGACCTGGCGCTCAAGTTGTGAAACCCGCTCAGGCTGATACGGGGCTCTATTTTCTCCCCTGGGCTGATGCCGGGAAGGGTAGCTATCCCTTCTCTGGTAGTACCCCTGGTTGGGAAGATTTTGGTATCCCTCCACCCTTGGCCTCCCCTCTCCCGGATTAGGTTGTCTGGGCTCAGGGAATTGGGGAAAGAAGGATGGATGATTTTGGGGCTGGAAATTGGGTGGATACCTGGGGAAAAAGTTCTGCCCAGGATTTGGTGAATTTCTGCCCTCCTGGGGGTAGTTAGGAGGGAAGTTTCCCGGGTCAGGTGCTTGGCTGGATCCCCCCCCTTGGGCTGGAGGAGTCCACACATAACCCAGGATTGGTCGGTTTCCCTTGTAGCGGGGACTTACATAGTCAGGGGGGCGGGGGTCCCCATTTGTGCGACTACCTCCTCGACTCCCTGTCTGTGACTGGCCCGAGGGCCTTCTGGGCTGTGAATTATTTGGTGCAGGCAGGTTTTTAGGCCCCCCCATCTCCAAATCTAAAACGGGGGCAACCTTTACCTCTGCCACCTTGGCAGCAGCAGGGGTGCTGTTGGTTTTGGGGTTTATCGGCGAATTATTTTTATTTTCGATGGGCTTCTGCACCTCATAGATCCGGGTAGCCTGTTCAATGACCCAGTCTAAAGATCTTTTCTCATGAAAATCTCTCACGAGCTGGGTCATTATGTATTTGGGTAAGGCATGGAAAAACGTATTGATAAATTCTCTGCTATCCGTGCGCACCCTTCTGGTGGTCTGCGCAAAAGCACGCTTTAATTCTTGCACAAACTCTTGTGGGGCCTGATCCTCCCCACATTGCAAATTGTAGGCTGCCTTGCGAGCCTCTTGAGGATTTCTGTGAACAGAAAAATGTTTCAAGATGGCCGCCTTATAGGTGGACCATCTTAAATGATTTTGGTCCTCCAGCCCCGCAAAGAAACTGGAGTATTCTGGGGAGAATGTCCATTTGACGTACTGGATGGAGCTACTGCTGTCCTTCAAATGGAAAGTCTCCATCATTTGCTCATAGAGCTCCAGGTGTTCCCAAACGGAATAATTGGCGTTCTTATGATAAGGTGTGATGACACTCCTTATTGCCTTTATTTGTTTCAATGGGTCCTTAAGCAAGGCCCTTTTTGCCTTATTGGCCTTTTTGGTTCGGGTAACCCTGGTCCATTCATCCTCCGACTCAGAAGCGCTGCTCCCAGAGGTGCCCGTCTGATCTTCCAGGTTTTCCCGGATTCTGCGAGCCTGGGAATGGCTGGCAGAATGTGGGGACCTGGCCTCCTGTGTCCTGTAATGCTCAGAGGAGTCTTCAGATCCCTCCTTGCTGCCAGGATTTGATGGGTACCCCCCCACTGACCTAACTGGGCAGAGGTTTTCAGGATGCCCTTAATGGGCCTACTCTCCTGGGGTTCCCCACTAAATTGCACTGTGCTTGGGTGCCCATACCCGGATGCCCGCCCATCCATTCCTGGGAGATACTGGCCTATGAGCCCCATACTTCTAGCTGGATAGTAATCTGCCATCCCCGTGGCCCTGGGCTCATGTGCGCGAGGGTACATGGGGGTGGCAGAGTCAGGGACTGGGAGAGATGAAGGCCTCTGGTACCAGGGCTCCTGAGGTTATGCTCAGGCGTTTCCCTTTCCCAGCGCACGTCGTCTCTATCAGCCCCTGCTTCCTGTTGCAATGCAAGAGCCTGCGCTTTCAGTTCCTCAGTTAAGGCCTTACTAGACTTTATCAGTCTCTCCTGCATGGCTACCTGTTGCTGGAGCCTATCATTGTGCTGGCAGAGAGCCTCATTTTCTCTCTGTGCCTCCTGATTGGGCCTGGAGTACTGGGCCAGTCTCTATTGCAGGAGGGTTACCTCCTCAGTCCCATCCCTACTGGCCTGCTCCTTTCTTGCCAGGGCCTCCTCCACCCTCCTGGTGTGCTCTAACAAGTTCTGGTGTTCTTTTTGGAGGTCACCCAGTCCCTGGAGGGCTAGGTGATTTTCTTCCATTTTCCTTTTTAAGTGGCAGACTTCCTGGCCTAAGGTATCCCTTTCCTGACTAAGAGCCTGCATCTGTGCCGCCAGGTCGTCCCTTTGCCTTTGGAAGGCACCAGCTTTCTGGCGCTCCTGGTCAAACTCTGCCTGGGTATCCAGGTCTTTCAAAATCAGTTTATTGCTCTCTGCCTTCTCCCTATCTAGGTGGCTTTGCAGGGTGACTACCTGCTCGGCACATGCCATATTGAAATCTAATTGTTGCTCCAGCTTTTTCTGGCTCTGCAGTAGGGAGTCCAAACCTTCTTGGTACTCCTTCTGTAAGGCCAGAAATCTGGTATCCTGGTCAGCCTTTTCCTGTTGCAGCACATCCATATCCTCCTTTATTTTAGTGATGTACTGTCTGCTATCATTTTCTGACTCCTGGCTCCTGAGCAGCCTCTGCTCAGAAGAGTCCAGATCAGATTGGGCCTTCTCTAACGCCATCTGTTGCCTATTTGCCAGATCTTGGCCTTCAGCACATTTGTCCTGCATGGCTCCCATATATAGATACAAATATGCCGCTATCCTGGCAATCTTATTATGTTCATCTTTGGCTTTAGGAGCCATATATAGTTCGCTCAGGGCCACATGTAGGGGACCATGATCTCTCCACAATCTGACCCTGTTTCAGTGACCTGTTGCGCGATTGCCTGCAACAAGACCGTTTAGTCCTGATGAGTCCACTCACCTCTCACAAATAGCTTATATGAGAAGTGCTCACTGGCTATTTTGATGTCTACCAGTGTCGTCATTCTGGAATTTGAGTTCCTTCCTGACTTACAGAAGTTTGTATTTTATTTTTGCAAAACAGACCGTTTCCTTAGAGCGTTCCTTTGAGGAGTGCTTTACAGCGTAACACAGCGTGGTGATCCGACCGATTGTATGTATCTTATCAGTTAGCACACTGTATTAATCTGCACAAGTGATAGATGTAATCCGGAATCCCCGGCTACGAGCCCCCAATTTGTAAGAGGATTCAATTCAACACTACAGCTAAGTCAATGCCTAGTCAGGGATACTGAATGGAAACCCTTATTGATATATCTTTATGTCCGTTTCATGAGTTCTGGATGACTACCCCTATATAACACCCCTCTCTTAGAATCCCCCTGACCCCACTGAGCCAAGAAGTAGTTCTGTTTTGCAAGTTTAAAAGGTTTATTTGAGAAATAAAACAAAATATAGATACCACACTTTTATAATAAATTAATAATCGATATCGCCCTTATAAATATAATGTTAATCAACAATGGGTAATCTGACACTAGCACACTTCTTTATAATCAATGAGGAGTGGGTGTAGGATGGATAAAGTAGCAAAAATACTTTTATGATTTCAAGGGAAAAGCAATGAGGAATAAAATGCAGTACAGAAATACTTGAGATGATTTTAGCAAAAGATAGGATAATCACTTTTTCTCTGGCAATTCACCCCCCTCCCCTATGCAATGTAAGAAATGGAGGTAGATGGAAAGAGGAGCACACAGTTCTCAGGAATGCAATCAAATACAATACGAAATTCAGTTCCCCCCCAGCAAGCTTAGAGAAAACCGGTATGAGTTTTAAAACACAGGCCCAAGTGCTTTGAATGTGGTGGCAATGATGTGAGAAATATGCTGAAAATGCTTTTAATTCCCTTTAGGAGATTCAGGATACTTGGGATGAGCTCAGGCTCACTTTACTAATGATTCAGGGATGGTTATTAAGAGGCAAACACATTTTTTGCAGAGGAAAGCAAAAAGCTGCTATCTTTTTACAGGTAAAGAAATCAGGCCAAATCGCAAATCGCAAATCGCAGCAAAATTCGCGAGTGCGTGAATCGTGATTACGGCAAAAGTACAAGTCGGTTTGGAAAGCTGAGATTCTATGCTTTCAGAGGAAAGTTAAACCAAGTTCCTAGGACAAACGGTTCCAGAGATATGAACGATTTTGGAAAGGTTGTTTTTCGGATTTAAAGTAAACTCAAAATGACAGGTGACAGCTTGCAGCTGCAGAATTGACAGGTGACAGTTGTGCAGCTTTAAAAATGACAGACGACACGATTTCTAGGAGGCAGTTCTACTTAGGTTAAAATAGTTTGGATTAGATTATTTTAACTAAGAGATTGGTTCTGCACAGTTCTGCTAGGTACTCACAATATAAATTTGAAATAGGCCTCGCCACGGATCTGGTCAGGTTTTGGACTGGACTCCGGTTCTGGTCTCGGCACTTCACAGCGATCTGGGTCACTGGTTCTGCTCACAGCGGTCTGGGTCACTCTGGATCTCTGGTCTAGTCTCTGGCAATTGTTCTTGGCAAAAGAATTCAAACAGCTTGCACGGCTGTGGAATAGTTTGCAAATGATTTTAAGGATGCTGAGGCCTGCTGAGAAGAGTTCTCAGTTTGTGGGTTTAGGCCCTTGCTTTAAGTTCTGAAGTAAAGTTCTGGTCTTTGGAGATTGATGGATTTGAAGTCTGGATCTCTGGATGTGAAGTCGTCGGTCAGCATGCTCCGCAGCAAATGGAATTGAATGTCTCTACCTGTCCCAGCAGTCTCTTTTTATGTGTTTTGAAAATGGGTGTGTGCCTGGGCCTAGCTAAGCCTGCCCCTCTCTACTTGTCATTGGCCCAATTCTCCCCTCTCCCATGATTGGGGGAAGGAAATGGATTGTCAGCATGATGAAGTCTGTTTATGGGTCAGAGGATCCTCCTCTGGTCAGTTTGCCCACAAATCTATATTTGATTCAAATACATCCTTCCCAGATATACAATTTGTTGAAATTACATGTGCACATTATCTATTCCTTATGGTCCATGCTTGTCCGCCTCTGATCTTCCTGGGGGCTTGCATTAAAAAATGACAACATTTTGTGCTTTTTAACTGGTTTTGCAATATCGGACATTTACCCAAAATTACACACATGTGCGCAAGGAGTATGGACATTAATTGATGAAGTGTCAGATTTTTAACATGCAGACATTTGGAGTGAGACCCTATTTTCCGCTAGCAACCCCCCAGAATACACCACAGGGTCCTAACGCCTCTCAAAATGTTCACAGAAAAATCACAAAAATAATGATATTACTTATATAATTCTGACAAGTCCGCACTATGAGTTATCTATCTTTTTAAAATTATGCCCTGGTCAAAAAAGGGTGTGGGTTCCCACATCACAGGGTGAAATAACTGGTTTATCCACTTCCCCCAAGCTCAGCTGCTAGCAGAGGCACTGCCCCTCCCAGTTTCCCCTAAGAGGAAGCCACTTTACGGCCCCCCAATATAACATTTGCCTGAGTCCAGGACAGGCCTTTGTTCAACTCCTTGTAGTCCCCAGCTGCTCCACCCCTAATCTAATCAGAGAGGTGACAACTCCTTTTTGCAAGGGGAGTGGCTAAACAGGTTTCAACTCCTGTCGGGGGCAGTTGTCAGGCAGAATCCAGTTTCATTAAGCCAGGTTTCAGCTAAATGTCACTTTTTGTTCCCAGTTTTCTACATTCAAATCAAACTGACAATTTTTACATATACATTAAATAATTACTTCCTTCAAGTCATTTCAGAATATAGTTTTACATTGTATCCACCTCTTAGCAAGTCTTTCCTTGGTCTGGTTTTGTTTCATTTGTTCAGTTTTACACAAAAGTCTGGTGGTTTTAAAACGCTGGCTTTCTGATAGTGGTGAGTACTGGTAATGCAACCATTTTTGGGATTAAGAAAATGAATTCCCCACAGTTCTGAGTTGCTTTTTTTGCAATCAGCATTGCCATTCCCAATGGTTTCAGGCTACTGTGTATGTAGCCCCATGCTGGTTTTAGGCAGTGCCCTCCTGTGCTCACAACATAGGCAAAAAATGGGTGGCAGCCTATTCTTCATGTTTTCCCTGTGCACTCTCTGGGGAGTTCTGGCCATCATGATGTTTTCCATGCCAGTACTGCACAGTTTTATTGTAGGGCTTGGATGCATGGGTAAAAATATCCCACAGGGGATGGCGGATTGATGGCCTCCACACACAAAAAGTGCATAAGCTAACAGACACAGTGAGGCAACAATGTATATATATGTATGCAAGATAATGTAAGAGAAAAAAAAGAAACATACTGTTTTTACAAGATGAGGAGGGCAGACAAGTGTTGAACGTCCAATTAAACAGAATGATCATACCGTAAAGGTAATTATGCTCAAAGGGAATCACTGAATAATGTTCAGCACATGGATTAGCTATTGATAATGAAACACAAATATGTATTTTTATTGGACAAATACTGGAATAAGTGCAATTTTATGATGTAAAGATATGTACTGGGCAAATTGGTTAAATGTTAGACAGCAAAGGTTGATGGTAATGGCAAATTATTGTAAGTGAGTGAAAAGTGTCAAATTAAGTGATATAAAACTGTTGAACTGATTTGATGAGACTAAATGCAAAATCCACTAGGAATACCATATTACTTATAACTCAGGTGCCAAACAAACAAAGCAAATTTTGGGCAAACACTGGCATTTACTTAAAAGGGACAAAGACTTCAGTCATCTCCTGCAAGCAAATGCTACAGTCACTTATAGAAAACCTGCGTCCACACAAACAAGATTGTCATGGAGCATGTTTCAACCTGCGAACACCCAGATGACAGCCAGTTGGCTTCCTAATCTTATACCGGGTTTTTCTACATGTGTATGTTTTTTTGGATCTGCAAATGGCTTTTTTCTGCATTTTATTTTCCAATACCCTCGGGTATAACCTGGGGTTTACTGCTGCTATCACTTGCATTGAGAAAAAAATAAGACGCAGCTATTTCATTTATAAACACCTGGATACTCAATGTATCCGTGCAGATATAGCTATACATTTTTGAGAAGGAAGCACCCCCTTCTCCGTCAAATAATACAAAACTACTGGGCAGAATAACCCCAAACCACAAAAGGATTGTGAGTCAACGCTACATGCCCAAGTGGTTTCAAACCATTTCAAAATCTGTCCAGCAGTTTTGACTGTGTGGGCGAGCAGAAAATGACCCTTTTTGTCTATTACATGGCCGCTATACACTATTCACAGCATTCTTAATAACTCTTTAATTTTTTATGAATTGCTCCCGAAATGTTCAGTTTAGGGGAGCCCTCAATAATTCCTTGGTTTTACAAAATGTTATCCAAATCCATCCAATAAGTCAAACGTTTTATTAGCATCACTCTGCCTCTGTGCTGTAAAATGCACAGAGGACAATATCAAAGGTTTTAAGGAGCAATGGTCACCCATTTCTCTGTCAAATATTTTAAAAACTACTGGACTGTTTTCCCCCACACCAGTCAAGAAATGTAAGTCAATGCTTTGTGCCCAAGTTGTTTCTTATTTGGTTCAAATATGTGCAGCAATATTTGCCCTATTCAAAAACTGCCTGTTGTACTAATGGGAACATTAATGGGCTGACAACTGTCAAACTGAGGTTGTTTGTTTTGTTTCCTTAATAATGTTTTCATGTTACAATTTATTGTTCCCTTTTTAATTTCTGAAAGTCCTTTCAGGCTCTCTGCTGCAATGCACCATGAGAGATATAGCTATAAATTTGGGAGCAGGAGGCACTCCCTTCTCCTTTAAATATTAAAACAACTACTGGATGCAATAATCGCAGACCCCTCCTGGAAATTGAGGCAATGCTTCTTGCCGAAGTTGTTTCATACCTGGTCAAATTCTGCCCAGTGCTATTAGCTGTGTGCTTGAGCAAAAATTGTACTTTTTTCTCAGTAGGAAAATGAATGGGGACTAGGCCGAAACAGTGGTGTTTTACTTTCTGAATAACCTTTTTTATTTTTCTTTCCCAAAATGTCCAGTTGGGGCGGGGTGTGTGTGAGTACAATTTTGTTTGCACCATAATAACTCACAGTTGAGTAACCCAGTAAACCAAATAAACCACTACTTTAGAATCACAAACAGTTATTGAAACAATAATTCAATTTGTCAAACTAGGTGGAAAAGATGTTATACACTCATCAAACATAGGCCTTATTATTATTAGACACTCAACATCATATGTGAAGTCTTCAGAAACCCAGCTACAGCCTATACCAAGTTCCTGGAGTCTTTAGGTATCCTACACTTGTCCTGGAAATAAGAGGTGAGTAGTCCAGGTCTGCCCACTCAGCTAGTGCAGGTAAAGTACTGAAGATGGTTATTGTAGAGCAACAGCTACAAATGGACTAGGGAATTAAGAGCATTAAGTCAGTATCTATTGAAAGGTTATACTTTTGGACCACAGGGATTCAGAAGGATAACCCACTGGAATATCGACTCAGACATCACCACCCTGTGGCAAACCTGAATAGAGCTAAGGTAAGCAGGACTTTTTAGCCAATGAAAATCGAATTGGGATTGGGGTGGTTCAGGAAGTATACATAATCTTAGGCCCTCTAACCCCTAGAAATTTAAGAATGGTCCTGGGTGATAGTACATCACTGCAGAAGATATGCCTCACAATAATTGTTTTTGTTCAGGGTTGTCGTAACGCAGGTTCAAGGGTGATCACCACCAGTTGTTCATAGGTTCTTGTGGTGACTCAACTGGTGGGGCGAGACCAAGATACAGCCACAGGAAGAAAAATAGACTTCCATAGACGCCTTCAGGGTTGCACATCTTGCATTGACACTGGGTAGGGTCAGGAGGCAATCAGTTCTTCAGTCTTCCAGCATGCTCAAATCCTGGTGGAGTGCAGTGTTAGGCAAAATCACCTACAGTACCCTTTGGAAACACTACATGCAATTAAGACTACAAGTGTATGCACAATTTCACCTTTGGGACAAGCCTGTACTACACAGTAAAGTGGTAGCAAGGGTTGAACAGCCAGACTTATCTGAAGAGTTTAAGTGAGCAGTAGAACAAGTTACACAAAGGACCAACTAATACAATGATTCAAACAAACCCTTACTCAAGGTTTCTGGGTAAAAGTATATACATGTATTTACTCAGTCAGTTCGAAAACATTACACTAGCATAAGCAGCTCAATATCCTACACTAATAAACCACAAAAGTACAACCAGTAAGTTAATGAACCAGTGGGAACCCCTGAAGTGGGAGCAAAATGACACTTCATATACTTAATAAAGAGGTAAAAAGACAAGGTTATAAGAACAGACAGCCAAACACACATTCATAGGCAGGGCAAAGGGTTTCAGTTAGCTACAACCAGCAATTCTCAATAGACCTGGGCCAAAGTCAATGGTTCAGAGTCTTTGTATAGGATAGCACAGTTCTGGTAGATAATGGTTAAGTCTTTGCCACAGAGTTTAGAAGAGTTTGGCTAGGCGAAAGGTTTGACGAATTTTTAGGGAAGGACAAGCCTTCGAAGTTGAGTACGTTTCCACGAACTCTCGCAATGGCCGAAAAGATATCCGGACCGCGTTTGCACAGTACCTTGGTATTGAAAAAGAGCTGTAGCTGAGGCAGTTGTTCCTGGTAGTTTGAGCAGATTTCGCAGTTCCTGACCTTCAGTTGTGGGGACAAGAAGGAGGATGCCGGGTTCCTGCACTGCCCAGGGATGAGGCCAAAAGCTTAGCAAGGTGTCAGTTTAAGGTTTGAGTGCCTTAAAGTCCACGAGCTGGTTTCCTTCACTCGGGCTATCCTATTTTCAACAGCAGTCTGATGAAAATTCGACCAGATGGGGACGGTGTCCAGGTGGCTTACGAGTTAGTTGTTACCACCAATCTCAAGGAAAGAAGTTAACCTTGAAGGGCTTCTCTGTCAATTGGAGTTTCAGGCAATTCGGACCTGCAGCAGGGCTTCACCGGTCGGCCAGGAGTTGCAGCAGTCCTCTTTCTTCACCTCGTCTTTGGTTCTTTCATTCCACTGATCAACTCTGCTTTCCAAGTCCCAGACACCTGCTTTTAAATAGTTTCCCCCATTCATTCCAGCCTGGCTGTTACTCACATAGCAGGGTGGCTGTCCTTGCTGATATTTCATTATGTCAATATGAGCGCTCGGTACCTAAGAATTCAATAGTGTACTACATATTTACATCTTCAAAAGTGATAGAGATTGGATTATTCAGTTGCTTACTCTTTTTTTCTTTCATTATACATAGCATTAGCCTGGTAGACACAACATCTATGGGCATCATTAACTCGCATAGGTACCGACCAGCCAACCATGCAATATCATAACTTTATTGTGCACACTAAAGGCTCACACGCATTACACACGTACCTCGAAACGTAATTATAGATAGTAATGCAGAATATTCTGTGCACATACTATTTACAATAACAAATTGCCTTCAAGCTATCAAGCATCCATCGGTCAAGTGATTAGCAGATCGCAGAGACAGAGCACAGTAATTCACATTAGGTACCATTGACATGCCCACACCAACATGGCCGACTTGCTCGACTGAGAGTGGCCATTTTGGTTACATACTTTGCCTAGACAACGGCTCACTTTTCTGAGACAGCCGAGACAGGCAGTAGCTCGGAAGGAAAGACACAGAAGTATTACATTTACCGATAGCACAGCTCTTAAGGTAAGCACAAAGAAATAACAAGCAGCTATTTAACCAAGAGCAGCAGTGCTCTTTATCATTACGAACACGCCACAACACGCGTTCAACTTATTTTATTTCACCTTTTACAGCGTTAATTGAATGCAACCGATAACGCTGACCAGCGCGGATAGCGCCTGGGACACAGAAGCACTTTCAGGTTAGTACTCACACGCGCTAAAAGAAGTATAGATAAGCACAATATTCGGTGAGAGTTGATAATGTTTAGTTTAACCAGCTTAACCAGCAGCGCCAACTAATACGGATGGACTAGGTAATATGTATAATGAACCTTAAGAATACAGAGAAGATGGGATATATAGTTCTCTATGCTGTTGTAATACGTGTAATATGTTTCATCATTACATTAAGGGGGTAATTCATAGAATTCAGCGCACAAGTGGGTCACGCGGCTGGCGCACAGTGTGCGCGTGCGAATCCCTGCGCCAGCCGCGTGCGCAAGAATCCATTTCCGCGCACAGCGTATTCATGGATTCCAGCCACCAAAACCAGCCGTGGCCCACAGTGGCGCAGCGACCCTCCAGCAGCGCCAGTTACGCCCCCAAGAACGCCTCTCGCGCAGGGAAAAGCCATCAATATACCCAATCCAGCGCAAAGGGCTGCGCTAACCCTGTACCAGCACAGCAAGCGGGCTACGTGTATCACTGGGGTGCGCGGGAAGTACCTCACGCGATTGGCCCCGTGCGAGCAGGGTACGCGTATTTCAGGGGTGCGCGGGAAGTTCCACACGCGATTTCATCATGGTACGTGTATTTCAGGGGTGTGCAGGAATTTCCACACGCGATTGGGCCCGTGCGAGCAGGGTACGCGTATCTCAGGGGTGCGCGGGAAGTTCCACACGCGATTCCATCAGGGTACGGGTATTTCGGGGTGCGCGTGAAGTTCCACACGCGATTCCATCAGGGTACGTGTATTTCGGGGTGCGCGTGAAGTTCCACACGCGATATCAGCAGGGTACGTGTATTACAGGGTGCAGGGGAAGTTACACACGCGATTCCAGCAGGGTACGTGTATTTCAGGGGTGCGCGGGAATTTCCACACGTGATTGGGCCCGTGCGAGCAGGGTACATGTATCTCAGGGGTGGGCGGGAAGTTCCACACACGATTCCTTCAGGGTACGTTTATTTCGGGGTGCGCGTGAAGTTTCACACGCGATTCCATCAGGGTACGTGTATTTCGGGGTGTGCGTGAAGTTCCACAAGCGATATCAGCAGGGTACGTGTATACCAGGGGTGCGCGGGAAGTACCACACGCGATTCCATCAGGGTACGTGTATTTCAGGGTGCAGGTGGAGTTACACACGCGATTTCATCATGGTACGTGTATTTCAGGGGTGCGTGGGAATTTCCACACGCGATTGGGCCCGTGCGAGCAGGGTACGCGTATCTAAGGGGTGCGCGGGAAGTTCAACACACGATTCCATCAGGGTACGTGTATTTCGGGGTGCGCGTGAAGTTCCACACACGATATCAGCAGGGTACGTGTATTTCAGGGTGCAGGGGAAGTCACACACGCGATTTCTATTGGGTACGTGTATTTCAGGGGTGCGCGTGACCAACCCACATGTCAACTTGCACTACTGCCCACCAACGCATGTCCCCCTGCACCCCCAGCCACCAGGGGCACCAACCACCAGGCCCCCACCCATGTCTCCCACCACCCCCACCCCCCCAGTCACCAGGGGCAGCCTCCACCAGGCCCCCACCCATGTCTCCCACCACCCCCACCCCCCAGCCTACCAGGGGCAGCCTCCACCAGGCCCCCACCCATGTCTCCCACCACCCACACCCCCAGCAGTGCAGGGGCACCCACCACCAGGCCCCCACCCATGTCTCCCAGCACCCCCACCCCCCAGCCACCAGGGGCACCAACCACCAGGCCCCCACCCATGTCTCCCACCACCCCCACCCCCCCAGTCACCAGGGGCAGCCTCCACCAGGCCCCCACCCATGTCTCCCACCACCCCCACCCCCCAGCAGTGCAGGGGCACCCACCACCAGGCCCCCATCCATGTCTCCCACCGCCCCCACCCTCCAGCCACCAGGGGCAGCCTCCACCAGGCCCCCACCCATGTCTCCCACCACCCCGCCCCCCAGCAGTTCAGGGCCACCCACCACCAGGCCCCCACCCATGTCTCCCACCCCCACCACCCCCCAGCCACCAGGGGCAGCATCCACCAGGCCCCCACCCATGTCTACCACCACCCCCACCCCCCCAGTCACCAGGGGCAGCCTCCACCAGGCCCCCACCCATGTCTCCCACCACCCCGCCGCCCAGCAGTTCAGGGGCACCCACCACCAGGCCCCCACCCATGTCTCCCACCCCCACCACCCCCCAGCCACCAGGGGCAGCATCCACCAGGCCCCCGCCCATGTCTCCCACCACCCCCACCCCCCAGCAGTGCAGGGGCAGCCTCCACCAGGCCCCCAACCATGTCGCCCACCACCCCCACCCCCCACTCCCCAGGGCCAGCCTCCACCAGGCCCCCACCCATGTCTCCCACCACCCCACCCCCCCAGTCACCAGGGGCAGCCCCCACCAGGCCCCCACCCATGTCTCCCACCACCCCCACCCCCCAGCCACCAGGGGCAGCCTCCACCAGGCCCCTACCCATGTCTCCCAGCACCCCCACCCCCAGCACTGTGGGGCACCTGCCAGCAGGCCCCCACCCATGTCCAACTCATGTTCCCCACCACCCCCACCCCCCAGCACTGTGGGGCACCTGCCAGCAGGCCCCCACCCATGTCCAACTCATGTTCCCCACCACCCCCACCCCCCAGCACTGTGGGGCACCTGCCAGCAGGCCCCCACCCATGTCCAACTCATGTTCCCCACTACCCCCACCCCCCAGCACTGTGGGGCACCTGCCAGCAGGCCCCCACCCATGTCCAACTCATGTTCCCCACCACCCCCACCCCCCCAGTCACCAGGGGCAGCCTCCACCAGGCCCCCACCCATGTCTCCCACCACCCCACCCCCCCAGTCACCAGGGGCAGCCTCCACCAGGCCCCCACCCATGTCTCCCACCACCCCCACCCCCCAGCAGTGCAGGGGCACCCACCACCAGGCTCCCACCCATGTCTCCCAGCACCCCCACCCCCCAGCCACCAGGGGCACCAACCACCAGGCCCCCACCCATGTCTCCCACCACCCCCACCCCCCCAGTCACCAGGGGCAGCCTCCACCAGGCCCCCACCCATGTCTCCCACCACCCCCACCCCCCAGCAGTGCAGGGGCAGCCTCCACCAGGCCCCCACCCATGTCTCCCACCACCCCCACCCACCAGCCACCAGGGGCACCAACCACCAGGCCCCCACCCATGTCTACCACCACCCCCATCCCCCCCAGTTACCAGGGGCAGCCTCCACCAGGCCCCTACCCATGTCTCCCACCACCCCCACCCCCCAGCAGTGCAGGGGCAGCCTCCACCAGGCCCCAGCCCATGTCTCCCACCACCCCCACCCCCCAGCCACCAGGGGACAGCCTCCACCAGGCCCCACCCATGTCTCCCACCACCCCCACCCCCCAGCAGTGCAGGGGCAGCCTCCACCAGGCCCCCACCCATGTCTCCCAGCACCCCCACCCCCCCCAGTCACCAGGGCAGCCTCCACCAGGCCCCCACCCATGTCTCCCACCACCCTAACCCCCAGCCACCAGGGGCACCAACCACCAGGCCCCCACCCATGTCTCCCACCCCGCCCACCCCCCAGCACTGTGGGGCACCTGCCAGCAGGCCCCCACCCATGTCCAACTCATGTTCCTCACCACCCCCACCCCCCAGCCACCAGGGGCACCAACCACCAGGCCCCCACCCATGTCTCCCACCACCCCCACCCCCCAGCACTGTGGGGCACCTGCCAGCAGGCCCCCACCCATGTCCAACTCATGTTCCCCACCACCCCCACCCCCCAGCCACCAGGGGCAGCCTCCTCCAGGCCCCACCCATGTCTCCCACCACCCCCACCCCCCAGCAGTGCAGGGGCAGCCTCCACCAGGCCCCCACCCATGTCTCCCACCACCCCCACCCCCCAGCCACCATGGCCAGCCCCCACCAGGCCCCCACTCATGTCCCCTATCACCCCCACCCCCCAGCCACCATGGGCAGCCTCCACCAGGTCCTCACAATCACCAATCATGTGCGTTATGGTCAGCCTCCACAGCCAAAAAGCCCTACCAAGTAACCCATTCACCCACATGGAAATGGAAATTACATGTTACACCCCCAATGTTCATAAAGCAAATGAACCCATGTCCGTCACACACAATGGTTGCAATTGAATGGGAAAACACCCAACATGACATGCATGAAACCAATGAGATGATACCACACAGTGAAGTATGAAAACAAAATTGTATTAAAAAAAAAGAATGCAAAAGAAATGAAACAAACTACAATGGCAATGAAAAAAAGATAAGCTGCATGTCCGTTTAAAAAAATAAAAACACCAAATCCTAATCCAAAAAAATGTTGTCCAAAGTCAAATGAAAAATAAAATCAATCCAATGAAGAACTATGTACAAAACTTCCAAGGGTCCATGAGCCCAACTGAACAAAGGAAACCTACAAAAAACCCTAACTAAAATGCAACTATATACAAAAAGTGGAGCAGTGTCCGTCGACTCCAAATCATAAGAACAAACAAAGGAAACCTAAAACTAAAGAACTATATACAAAGGCGGCGGGCAAGTCCAGCGGCTCACTCCGTGGTGTTCCGGGCAAGGGCATCATCAAACTCCTGTTCGATGTCCCGGAGGCGGTCCTGTTCCATGGCCCCGAGGGTCCGCAGGGACGACGCCGTGTCCTCCTCCAACCCCCTGCGGATTGCCTCGAGGCACTCGGCCCGCCTCAGGGCCCTCCGCATGGAGTTCTCCGCCCTGACCATTGTGAGCTGCGCCTCTTCCGCCCGCCGCCGCTCCGCATCTATGGCGTGGCCCAACCGCTGCCACACGGAAGACACTCTCTGTCCTGGGTCCTCCTGCCCTCCGGCCGATGCCTGCCCCTCCGATGTCGAAGGCCCCGAGCCTTCATGGCTCCCACCATGTTGCTGCTGCTGCTCTGCCTCTGCCCGTGCACTGCCTCCTGCTGCCTGCACATCCTCCGCCGGCTGGGGTGCAGTCGTAGATGTGGCCACCCCTGCTGGACGTCCGACTCCCGACTGTGGCAGGGATGCCTCCTCCACCAGCCTGGCCGCACCGTCAGAGGCAGCTCCACAGGGCACCCAGGTGACTGATGGGTGGGAAGATGGCACAGAGGACGACTGGCGCGTAGGGGGTCCAGTTGAGGAGGGGGTTGGAGCAAGCCCCATCAGACGGAGGAATCCGGCCTGGGTGACCTGTCCCAGCAGGCTGACGTGGTCAACGAGCCATCCGAGATGACGTGCAGTCTCTCCATGAAAAGACTGCAGGTCACCTCGCATGGCCTGTTGACGCAACGCCACACCAGCCAGGACAGGCTGAACCCGGACCTGGATAGCCACGTCCGCAGGCAGAGGAAGGCCAGTTGACATCAGCTCATCCCCTGCCTGAAAACGGGTCTGGACGTAGGCATCCCTGCTGGTGCAAGATGATGCAGGGACAAAATCAGGGACAGGATTGCACACAGGCACCTCCGTGGCGGCCTGTGCTGCCTCCTGTCCCTGGTCCTGCACTGCACCACTAGCACCAGTGGGATCCCCACCTCCAGACCCCGTCTCTGGTGCTTGCACGGCCTCCTCCTCCACCAACCCCCCCACCAACCTGGATGACTCCGTGCCATCTTCCCCTGTTGGGCCCTGTGGGGTCCCAGCTGCCCCTTCTGCTGCCGAGGAGTCCAACTCCAACCTCCGCCTCTTGGACCTCCCCCCGGCAGCTGCGGCCTGGGACGCGGCACCGGACACCTCACTCCCCGACGAGATGACAACACGGGAGGGGAGCCGGGCCTTGCATCTCCGGCTGGCGGTGGGATCCCCGCCGCTGTGCTCCACAGCACCTTCTCCGCCCTCTTCATCAGTTGACGCTGCAGACAGGGAGAAACAAAACACAGGCATCAGGGCACTGTACAATGGACACATACACACATGACAGTTGCACATGAGTGGCATTGGCAAACCTCAGACATGTCATCACAATCCCCAACACACATGTCATTACAACTCGCACACATGAGCCATACCACAACCATATCGCAACTGCCACCACCATCCATACACATACAACAGCATGAGCAGCCAAAGGTGAGCCAGACATCACATGCAACACAGGAAGTGCACCACACATGTACACACACCACCACACTTGCATGCATGTGTACACCTCTGCCAAGTGTCGCACTGTTCAGACGGGCATCCATGTCACATCTGCCAATCAGGCTTCCACATACCACTGTCACATGCATCCATGTTGCATCACTGTTGCACCCTTGTCAAATACACACACATGCACATGTACACAGTGCTGATACATGCAGCCGAAAACAACATACATGCGTGACATCACGGACTTGTCTACTTACATACACATTCATCCAAACATGTGTGCCCACACAACTGCATTTGGCATGCAAGCCTATACACACAAGCACCATCCATGTCTCACACATTACAGCCCTCGCATGTGTCAGCCCCACGGCCCTGTACACCCCCACCCATACTCGACCCCATACAAACAGATGTGCAACCTGCACACTACCGAATAATCACCACACGCACTGCTCACAATCAGGATGCATGTACACTCACTGCTCGACTCCAGACGGGTCTGCTTCTCTAGGACCTGGACGTGGAGCGCTGGGGATATGCGTTCCAGGACCCTCATCTGTTCTTCCGACAAGTGGCCCCGGCGCCCCTTAGCATCCGCTGCCTTCAAGAGGCGCCGGGCCTTGTTCAGGGTCCTGGACCTGAAGTCCTCCCAGCGCTTCCTGACATGTTGTAAGTCGCGGACTACCACCCCCTCCGCGTTGATGGCAGTCACAATGTCAGTCCAGATCCGAGTCCGTCCTTCCTTGTCGGCGCGGGAACTTCCGAAGAGGGCATCATACTGCCCCAGGACTTGCTCCACCAGGACACCAACTTCGGTGGCACTGAAGCTGGTGCCCCTCTGCCTCTCTGGCCGGGGGTTGTCAGTGGTCACAGATGGTGTTTGCCCCGACATGACAACCCCAGAGGCAGGAGTGGGTGGGCAACTGGGTCCTGGGGCTGGGCTGTGGAGCGATGGAATCCCAGTCGGGAGTCTTCGGTTCCAGCAGGGGTGGTCACAGCAACAGCACCCCTGGCTGATGTGCAGGCAGCAAATGGCAGTGCACGTGGGCAGCAGGCAGTCAGGCAGCAGCAGATGGCAGGTGGGAGCGTGCTCGGGGATCTGGGGGGCAGTAGTTCGGCCTTCTGGGCAGGAGCGTGGTCTTCCGTGTGCATACGCGTGGCCAGCTTGATACGGAGTGATTTGGCACGTGAAAAATCTGCACACCAGCGTGTAATTCGAGGAATGGCCCTTAGCGCGTAAGCGCGTCTGCACTTATACGCATTTTCATTGGACAGAAGGCTCCTCAAGCGCAAGCGCCCCTGTGACGTGACGCGTACAGACGTGCATGCGCATTTCAGCGCGCGTGAAAAACTGCACGTCCGCGTGTAATACGAGGAAAGGGCCCATGCACGTAAGCGTGTGTGGAAACTGCACGTCCTCGTATAATACGTGGAAAGGGCCCATGCGCGTAACCGCGTGTGGAAACTGCACGTCCGCGTGTAATAAGTGGAAAGGGCCATGCGCGTAAGCGCACGTGGAAACTGCACGTCCGCGTGTGATACAGGAAAGGGCCTATGCGCGTAAGTGACGTGACGCGCGCGTGCATTTCCCTCAGCACGGGTTAAAGGTGAGCGGGCCCAGCAGTTCGCTGTACGTGCCTTTCGTGGAGACCGACGTGTGTTGCTGCTTCCTGTTGTTTCGCGCGCCATCACAACTTCACAGCTATCAAGGACGTATCTCTTCTTTTGGCAGGGGTATTGGCTACGCGTGTTTTTCTGCATCGCGCTAGTCAGACGGTGAGTCACACACGCTATTTTTCCCACTACCGGTGCCCCTGTGTATCGCACCCATTTTCGATGTCATAGTAGCCTGCGTGTCCCACGCGTACGCGTTATTCATGTTACTGGGTGCCACCGCGTACTGCGGGAGGTTGAATCCACGCACGTAGGCTGCAGGGTTGCGTGCACGGTTTTACTGCAGTTTTGGGGTGCCTGAGCGTTGCGTGACCCGTCACCACATCACCGGGGTCACATACAGCCTTGCAGGTGCAGGGGGGCTGTTAACATCTTGCTTCCCACCCCCTTCACCCCAATTGCCCAGGTCAATTGTGGTGTATACCTCCCATTGGCACCACTCCATCTGTGCCAGCACTACTACATCTGTGCCATGGTTGGGAGGCCACCAAAGGTGAGGGGCGCCTCAGCTGGGCGTACTCCTCGTGGCGGGCGTGGTCGGGGACGTGGCCGTGGTGACCAGGGAGTAGGGGGACTCCAGGGTGTCCAGGGCAGCCACAGAGGGGGAAGAGGCAGGGGTGCGCCACTTGAGCACAATGTTGTGCCATGTGTCGGTGCAGCCATGCCACCACCCCCTGTGGTTCCGGGGGATGCAGCTCCTGCATCTGGCACTGGCACCCATATGACCCGGCAGTCCGTTCCATCAACTGCCACAGGCCCAAGGGTGGTGGTAGC
This sequence comes from Ambystoma mexicanum, assembly GCF_040938575.1. Classification (NCBI taxonomy): domain Eukaryota; kingdom Metazoa; phylum Chordata; class Amphibia; order Caudata; family Ambystomatidae; genus Ambystoma; species Ambystoma mexicanum. Next base: position 812,874,348 of record NC_090932.1, read on the forward strand.
TGCAGGTGCAGCTGTGGACACCGCCACCCAGGCTCAGGGTCTGCCAGCGCAGGCTGCGTTGGCACTTGAAGAGCCCTTGGTAGATCTCCAACAGGCCAGTGGGGAAACCATAGGGGCAGGCCGGGCTGCTCAGACCAAGACACGTGTCCCTGGGGCAGTCATGTCATCTGCTGCCCCGAACAGCTGGGTGTTGGCAAGTGCAGGGGCAGATGCACCCAACAGCACCCCGGTTGTGAGTCTGCCAACCAGGACCGTTGCGGCCAACCACCCTGCCACAGGTGATGTTGCTGCGCAGGGTCCATTAGTGGGCACCCAGCTGCCACTGACACAAGTCAGGCCTCTGGTAATCCCTCCACCTGCCACTCCCTTGGCTCAATCCACCGAACCCACTGGCCATGCTGGTCAGGGCGGCATTAGCCAGCCAGGGTCTGTGCCACAGTCCAAGAGGAGGAAGGTTGCACCTGCAGCACAGGCTGGGACCCCACACACAGCCACGACCTCCTGCACGTCGAGGAAGAAGCCTTTCTGTAAGCAGGAACTGGACTTCCTCGTGGACTACGTGCGGGGCCACAGCCGTGACATGCTAGTGGGTGCCAATAGTCAGACCACGGCTGCCCAACGTGACACCCACTGGAAGCATGTTGCGGAACATGTCAGTTCATTCGGCCATGAGGTGCGCACGGCGCAGGAGTGCAAAAAGCGTTGGAATGACATCAAGCGCAGCACTAAGGCCAAGCGTGCCTCAAATTACAACTTGACTCTGGTGACTGGCGGTGGGCCTGCACCAGAGGAGGAAGAACTCACTCCGCATGAGGCTCTCGTTGCAGAGTTCATACCACCTGAATTGGTCGAAGGAGTGGGAGAGAAGCTAGACTTTGATGCCCAGTCCAGTGAGTGTTGATGCGTGTTTGTTGAGGACGTGTGTGTTTCACTTGTGGGATGTATTGTGCATGATTGCTGCTACATGTGACGTGTACATGGTTCTGATGTGTAAGTAATGCAATGCTACCGTCATGCATGTCTACTCTGCCTGCATGTGGGACTCCATGTAGGCATGCTCCCTTGCCCCTCCTCCGCCACTCTGCACCCCAGTTCCACCTTTGCACTGGTCTGCTCCAATCTTGCCAATGTGTAGTTTCTTGTTCATGTGTCCTGTGTAGATGCTAACTTCCAGCGTAGAATCTGCCAGACATATGCCATGTGGTACAGCCTTAGTACTCGATGCAGGGAATCTCACTTGTACTGTGCATGGGTGGGATGTCCCGCAGGGACATGAGTGCCCATTCATGCTCCATGTGCATTGCACGCATGCCCCTATGTGTCCTTGACTGGATGATCACTGTAATATAAGTCCTTGGTTACATACATTGCCTGCCATCTCATCAGCCTTCCCATGTCAACTGTGGCTCAGTCCTGCGTTGCACACATGTTTAGGCTGTGACAATCTGTGTGGCTCACAGGCCTCAGCCTGTTCAATGGCCAATGACTCTGTCCAACTCTTGTTGTTTCTTCTTCACACGTGGGCGGCCTCCGGAGTTTCCATCATGTGTCCTGCCCACTGTCCCAGCATCATTTGCAGTGTTGTAATTTGAATCACATGAAGCTGTTGATGCCAGTCAACACTGCCTGTCATTACACAGGTGTATGGTCAGCCTTTTGATACCATGCTAGGCATCCCTGCTTTGGTACTGGGGTGGAGGGGTGCTTGGCTTCTAGACATGGTACACATTGAATGCACAATGCACGTGATGTCTGATTTTGACATTGCACTGCATTCACATTTCCTGGCACACACCATGTAGTGCTTGTACATGTAGGTAGTGAGTGGCGTACACATTTTCTGCACTGCATAGACCCACTTCCATGGAAACTGCCACCTTTCAACAGGTCTGATCACAGAAGCTATTCAAAGTAGACCCAGCATGCATGCCAGGTCATATGTTGTGTGTCACATGTCTGCCTGATGCCTTTGCTGTCGGTGTGTGTGTGTGTCGTGTGCTTCTGACATGTGTATTGACCTTTTCCTCTCTATTTTTCAGGTGATGACGCAATGGAGGAAGAGGATGGTGTTGCCATGCCAGACACAGGGTTGGTAACGCCACATCAACCCGGCACTAGTGGGGGTCGTGGGGTGGTAGGCCACGAAAACCCCCAAGTGCTGCAGTCCATCTTGTCTCTGGCTGCCTATGAGTCCAGCCTTGATGACGACTCTGACGTCCATGTTGAGTTGGATGACCATCAAGTCCATGTGTCAGGGGTGAGTGATTCTGATGTGGACACTCCTCTGTCTGCGACCCCTGCATTGAGGGATCAGACAGTCTTGGTTCCTCCGCCCGTGGTGGATCGGGACGCAGGGTCACCCTCCACACCAGTCACTGATGTGCCTGGGATATCACGTCGACGGGGGCATGTAGTCGTGCAGCCGCAGGCGGTGCCAACACAGCGAGGACCCCCGGTCCTTGGGTCCCACAGGGGTCAAGCCCGGCAACGCGGTCGCCGCGCGCAACCGCTGTATACTGAGTGGGAGCAAGACATGACTGCCAATTCCGAACGGCAGGGGGCAGTAATGGAGAACATCGCTGAGAGCATGGAGCGTGTGGCCCGATCTGTGCTCCCCACTGCTAGGCAGGTGCTTCTCCAGCAGCAGGAGGCACGGTCCACGGCCCGCTCGCTCAGGCTGGGCATGGCGGCCTCAGACAGGGCACGCCAGGCTGAAATGTCGTCTCTGCGTCAAGCAATTGCTGCTCACGCAGAGGCGCACATGGATGCCTTGAGGGAGGAGTATGCTTCCCTCAGATCCACTCTGGGTGTCGTTATGATGTCCCAGTGGCAGCGGGCAGAGGAGAGGTTTGCACAGCTTGAGTGTGCCATCTCGGCTGAGCTACAGGCTTGCCGGGAGGTGCAGCGGTTGTCCAGCCAGGCCTTGCAGGAGGTACTCCGTGTAACACGTGCTACCTTGCAAGAGGAAGCACGTGTATCACGGGAGGTTCTGCATCACACGTCACATCGCCACACGGAACCAGGCTCACCCGTCCGGCAGACTTGCTGCCGACGAGGGGCAAGCTGCGGCTAGGCGTGGCCAGGCTACTGTGCCACGTCCTCCTTTCCAGGATGAGCCAGACTCGGACGACCATCTATCTCCCACATAGGTCGTGCTGTGCAGGCGTTGAGCCCATGGAGGATTTTTTTTTGGCTCAGCATCATCGCATGTGGATGTTGAGCAGCACCCTGTACCTCCCCCCTCCTGGGTGCCTCCCCTCCCCCCCGGGTCGTATGTGGCCATTTTTGATTTTTCTTTTAGTTTAGTTAGTTAAGTTTCTGTTTGATAGTTAGTTTAAATAGGTAATGTAGGTTTTCCATAGTTAGTGTAATTAGTTAATAGTTGATTTAGTTTAAAATTGCTAGTCTATTGTGCTTTCATGTGACGGTGCGGTGCTTTGTGGCTTTTGAAGGCATCCACTGTCTGTTCCAGCTGGGCCCTTCATGGTTGTCTTGTGTATGTGTTTGCTGCTTGGGTTCCTTGACTCACATATGCCACTCCTGCCTCCCTTATCCATGGGCTCGCAAGGATGGTTCGGTGTTACAGCATTTTACACAAGGGCATTGGACTGTCATATCTGTGGCATGTCTGGTGCTGTGTGACTTGTGTTGACACCCCTAGTGGGGATGATTTAGGTGTCATTGTCCACTGTTCAGCTTTTGCTAGATGGGGTGTGTCATGATTAATGTGGACATTGATTGCTATGCATTGTGTAGTATGTTTCATTTCTTTCCTCTACATGTGTTTGTTGCAATTCATGCTGTAGATAGTGTTCCACACTTTGTAGGTGAAAGACGGACTGATGGTGTGATTTGTGATGTGACTCTCTGACATGGTCAAGTAATGAGATGCCTGATGAGACACACACAGATGACTTTGAAGCATTAATCATGTGTTTCATGCCCTTTCTGCAGGGGGATGAGCCTCCAGAGCACCTTTGCCAGCAGACATGTCCCATTGGACGACGGAATTCTGGACCCGTTTGTTGGTGCCCACATGCACATGTGTGGAGAAGCAGAGGCACAGTGATTGCAGACCCACATCCTAGAACTGCTGACATGTTCCAAGGAACTCCAGGCAAGGTGAGCATCACAGGGGGGCCACGACATAGCAAAGCTTGCACCAGGCGAGTTGCACATGCAGGCTTAGTCACAGCACTGAGGGTGAGCTTAGACGAATATTGGTGTTGAAGCACACAATGCAGCTCAGATGTGTTTGTGGACTGATGGCTGCTGATAGTAGGGTTGTCTGGGACACATGCAGGGGCAGTGGCACATACCCTCCGGTACACCAAGGTCCATTGAGGCACTTGTATCAACCATGCAGCCTTCCGAGACATGGAAAGGAGCAGCTCACAGGGACATGCAGCAAGGGACATACTCGGGTGCAGTGCATGTCTTTTCCACGTACTTCATGATAAATGCACTGCCAACTTTGTTTCGGTCATGGTGGTACGCAACTTGCTCTGTAGTCATGGCTTGCTATATGGGTCTGTCTGCTTACCCAGGGAACATTGCATGTTGTGTGAATTGTGACACATTGGTGTTCCATTTGCTACGCACCCAGCAGCGGCTGCCTTACTGCATTGACTGTGTATGACCCGTCACAGGGGTGATGTTATATATGGGTACGAAGCATCAACCACAGATTGTCTGTTTGTAGAGTAGTCTGTTGCTATGGGGCATGTTTGGTGTTGTGTTTTTGTGCAATTGGCACGTACAGGTTGTTGACTGTGTCTCTCTTTGCAGCATTGCAGTGCTCCTGTAATCGGACCTGAGAGTGCGCAGGCAGGAGGCCAGCACTCAAAACCAGAGCTAAGTGTCTTGTTGTTTTTCTTACAAACTGCTCCGCATAGGCTTGCTGGGGAGTGTACTGATGCATGGATGTATGTGTGGTTCAATTTGGTATGTTTTTTTCTCCCTAATCACCCGTGATCCTATGCAATTTTGAAACCTGTACCCTCTACCCGGTGTTCCTGCTTCCCGTGCCTATCCAAGCAACGTTCCCTGACCCTCTTTCCCCACTGGGGTTGCGGATGCCTGTGTAAGCCCCGAACTTGCAGGCGCCAAAACCCTAGAGGGGGTGGTTGGTTCGTACCACTCCTGAGCCTGGACTACAGAAGGCCATGACAATGATGTCCAAGTCTGTTTGGATTGTGTATGTGTTCATGCAGGTTGTACATTTTCGTAAATTCCCTAGTTTCATGTGTCATTCCTCCTCCCCTCTCCTGCCGCTCATTCCAGTCATCCAGTGTGTCAACACCTGTCCCGACTGCATATCCCTGAACCTCCTTCCCCACCAGGGTCTCAGGGGCCTGTGTGAGTTTGACCTTGCAGGCACCCGGGACATGGTGGGGGTGGTTGTTTCGTGACACTCCCGCGCCTGTACAGTGGACCTCTGACAGTACACATCCATTCATGGTGCATCATCCTATGTCATGTACCACATGTCTCACATCCTGTCGTGACATTGTTTTACTTTGCTACCTTGGTTGTTGCATCATTGTGGTAGTACTTGGCCTTTGTGAGGTACTGCTACATCAAGTCATCTACTGGAGGGTGTTTGGGTTCGTTTTATGCCTTGGATTTTGTGATTTCGGAAATGAGTGTGGATTCTGAGGGTTCAGGCATCTTTTTACACACAAGGTGGGAGATGGTGACGAAGGGTAAAGGTGATCCTGTGGCCAGGTGGAATTGAGGTTTGGAGGCTCCTTGACCCAGGTGCAGTTGTTCAGTGGGTCATGGTCATTTGTGAGGGAGGGGGGGGGGTTGTTGTTGATAGTTGCCTTGCCCTGCAGTGTGATGGGAACTCTGACATAGTAATGGTGGTATCCCATGTACATGTTGTGTTCTGCTGATCAATGCCTGTTCATGTGTTGTGTTTTCCTTTCAGGTGCGAGGGGATAGTTGTGGTTTGACATGCTGGGGTGTACACATGGTGGATGTTCACATGTGATGTGTAGGGAACACTGATGGTCACTTCAGTCCACATGCATATGTGGAGTGCATGTCCTTGCAGAACCACACACTTGCACTCTGATGCACTACATGTACTCCCACCCTTGCATATCCACGTGTACACTGTTTGCCTTCTGGTGCCCACTGTGTCCCGGCAGCACATGTTCTGTGACCGATCATGGATCCAGTACATGCCTAATTTGATGTTTGACTGGTCTGTCACTTAGATGTGATGCTCAGGGTGTGCATCACACACAATGGCTGTTCACTGTGCTGTGCAATGAGCAGTGTGATGCAGGAGTAGGGCACTGCACACATGAGCTGCAGTGTTGATTTTGCAATGCATAATGTGCATGTAGACAGGCATTCATTGTGATGTTACGTCTACGACTGTTGTAATGCATTTGGAAATGACTTATTTTGGGTGTGAGGTTGTTGGTCTATCATTTCATCTGATTCCGGGTCAGGCAGCAGTGTCCGATGCCACTGTGCATTTAGGACATGGCAATGTGTACCTTATCGTTACTGCATTGGTGTATGGGTATTGCGTGCCATGTCATGTTGATGTTTGGGAGGGTTTGAGTGACATGACAGTGATGGCCATGGCCTGGTTTGCAGGTGTGTGTGATGCACACCTTGCATGTCTGTGTCATCCGCTTCTCAGAGCAACTAGCTGGGGTAGATTTATCTCCGCAGCAGGGCCCTCCCCCTGGAACAGACTTCCGGCCTGACTTGAACTTGAGGGGAATCATCTCCAGTTCTGGAAGCACCTCAAGACCTTCCTATTTGCTTCTGCTTACTGTCTGCCTCTCCCTTGCAGAATTCTCCACTGGAACTGCACAGGAGCTGCAACTGGGCCACTCTCACCGACCTCGGTCTCTGGCCCAGCCACTCTCCACTTGCACTGCCTCCCTGGCAACCCCTGCACTGCAGTACTGTCTCTCTATCCCTACAGCCCTCCCTTCCCAGCACTTGTCTGCACTTACCTTTGTAGTTGCCACCAGGCGACCTATGTATTATTTTTTTGGGCTACTTCCCCTGTACTGGACTCCCCCCCACCCTTCCCCTTGCACTTTTCCCATTCCCCCTACCCCTGCACTTGCACGATCCCAATGACACCTGGCCTAGTAGTACCGTTCTCTGTGTTCCCTTGTTCCCCCCTCCCTGCCTCATTGCGCCTTGGAATACTTGTGTATGGCCCATATCATGTCATATGTCATATGTGTGCCTTTTGGTCACACAGGATAGCTTGTGTTTAAGTAGCTAGGGATGCAGACAATGTGGCACTTCCATGGCAACTATCTCAGGGTGGTAAGGTTGTGACAGTTGACTGTCTCTTTGTCATCATCGATTGTCACCTGGTATGTGCCAGGCCTGTGTGCACTCCGCAGGGGTGGGAGTTTAGGTGAAAAATGTGGCCACAAGCTGGGTCCGGGCTTCCTCGCCACGTGCCCTGTCCCCTCCCATGGGCAGCGCCTGTGGTTGGGGATGTGGGGGCACCACCATGTCCACCGGGACGCCCTGCCGTGTTGCAACATTGTGCAGGACACATGCTGCCACAATGATCCTGCACACTACTGGTGGTGTATAGAGTAGTTGCCCACCAGAGCGGTCAAGGGAGCGGAAACGTGACTTGAGCACTCCGAATGTGCGCTCCACTATGCCCCTGGTTGCAATATGGGCGGCGTTGTATCTTACCTGGGGTGGTGTGGTGGGGTTCCGGATTTGCGTCATCATGTGGTTGCTCAGAGGGTAGGCACTGTCCCCTGGGGAGATGATAATAGTTGAGATTATTAGGGTTTGGATATTTGTCTGTGTGTGACTTGCATGCATGTGCAAGGGCATTTGTACTGACCTAGGAGCCATGTGTCGCCATGCTGCCCAGCTTCCAGGACCCGGCTCAGGGCGGACATTCTGTATATGAAACTGTCATGGGTGGAGCCAGGGTAGTTTGCATAGACAGAGGTGATGATTCCCTTTGCATCACATACCACCTGTACATTGATGGAATGCCAGTGCTTGCGGTTTCGGTAGATGTGCTCAATGGCCCTAGGTGGACGTAGGGCCACATGGGTGCAATCTATGGCACCGAGCACTTTGGGGAAGTGTGCCACCCTGAAAAAATCCAGGACAACGGCCTGCCTTTCTGCGGGTGTTCTGGGCATGTATATGTGCCTGCGGACTGAGGGGCTCGCTGTCATGATTGCCAGTACCTGGTGTAGGCAGCGTGACTGCGTGGCCTGTGAGACCCCCCCCACTATGGCAGTGGTCTGCTGAAATGACCCAGTGGCCAAAAAATGCAGGACATTGAGCAGCTTCTCCAAGGGGCTCAATGCTTGGGAGCAAAGGGTGGGGGATGTGAGGTCATCTTCCTACTCCCTGACCAGGTCTAGGATGATATGGGGTGGAAACCTATACCTGCCATAGACCTGGTCGTCAGGCATCCCAAAAAGGCTTGTCCGTGGTGCGAAAATGCGTGCCCTGGCTATTCTCCTCCTCCTGCGGTGTCCCGCGATCAGTGCAGCGACAAATGGGGCATTCATCGTAGCTGTATATACGCGTTTGTTGTTTGCGCGCACTTTTATGATGTGCGCGGGAACGCTTCCGCCTGCCTTCGTGTGGCAGACGTGTTGACGCCTGTGCACGTCTTTTGCCGTGCGCGTGTTTCCCGTATTCGGATACGGTCCGAGTGTCATCGCGTGTGATCGGAAGGGAGTATGCGTACACGCAACTGGCCTGGGTACGTGTGTTTTGGGGTGCACGGGAAGTTCCACACGCGATTAGCCTGGGTACGTGTGTTCTTGGGTGCCGGGAACTTTCACACGAGATTGGTGGAAATCCACGTGTGTTCTGTCATCACGTGCAATGAGGGAAACATCTGCGCGCGTCACGTCACAGACGCGCTCACGCGCTAAGGGCCTTTGGTCCAATGAAATCGCATATGCGTGCTGCCGTGCATACGCGCATGGCCCTTTCCTCGTATTACACGCGGACGTGCAGTTTTTCACGCGCGCTGAAATGCGCATGCACGTCTGTACGCGCCACCTCACAGGGGCGCTTGCGCTTGAGGGGCCTTCTGTCCAATGAAAATGCGTATGCGTGCAGACGCGCTTACGCGCTAAGGGCCTTTCCTCGAATTACACGCTGACGTGCAGATTTTTCACGTGCCAAATCACTCCGTATCAAGCTGGCCACGCGTATGCACACGGAAGACCACGCTCCTGCCCAGAAGGCTGAACTACTGCCCCCCAGAGCCCCGAGCACGCTCCCACCTGCCATCTGCTGCTGCCTGACTGCCTGCTGCCCACGTGCACTGCCATTTGCTGCCTGCACATCAGCCAGGGGTGCTGTTGCTGTGACCACCCCTGCTGGAACCGAAGACTCCCGACTGGGATTCCATCGCTCCACAGCCCAGCCCCAGGACCCAGCTGCCCACCCACTCCTGCATCTGGGGTTGTCATGTCAGGGCAAACACCATCTGTGACCACTGACAACCCCCGGCCAGAGAGGCAGAGGGGCACCAGCTTCAGTGCCACCGAAATTGGTGTCCTGGTGGAGCAAGTCCTGGGGCAGTATGATGCCCTCTTCGGAAGTTCCCGCGCCGACAAGGAAGGACGGACTCGGATCTGGACTGACATCGTGACTGCCATCAACGCGGAGGGGGTGGCAGTCCGCGACTTACAACATGTCAGGAAGCGCTGGGAGGACTTCAGGTCCAGGACCCTGAACAAGGCCCGGCGCCTCTCGAAGGCAGTGGATGCCAAGGGGCGCCGGGGCCACTTGTCGGAAGAACAGATGAGGGTCCTGGAACGCATATCCTCAGCGCTCCACGTCCAGGTCCTAGAGAAGCAGACCCGTCTGGAGTCGAGCGGTGATTGTACATGCATCCTGATTGTGAGCAGTGCGTGTGGTGATTATTCGGTAGTGTGCAGGTTGCACATCTGTTTGTATGGGGTCGAGTATGGGTGGGGGTGTACAGGGCCGTGAGGCTGACACATGCGAGGGCTGTAATGTGTGAGACATGGATGGTGCTTGTGTGTGTAGGCTTGCATGCCAAATGCAGTTGTGTGGGCACACATATTTGGATGAATGTGTATGTAAGTAGACATGTCCGTGGTATCACGCATGTATGTTGTTTTCGGCTGCATGTATCAGCACTGTGTACATGTGCATGTGTGTGTATTTGACAAGGGTGCAACAGTGATGCAACATGGATGCATGTGACAGCGGTATGTGGAAGCCTGATTGGCAGATGTGACATGGATGCCCGTCTGAACAGTGCGACACTTGGCAGAGGTGTACACATGCATGCAAGTGTGGTGGTGTGTGTACATGTGTGGTGCACTTCCTGTGTTGCATGTGATGTCTGGCTCACCTTTGGCTGCTCATGCTGTTGTATGTGTATGGATGGTGGTGGCAGTTGCGATATGGCTGTGGTATGGCTCATGTGTGCGAGTTGTAATGACATGTGTGTTGGGGATTGTGATGACATGTCTGAGGTTTGCCAATGCCACTCATGTACAACTGTCATGTGTGTATGTGTCCATTGTACAGTGCCCTGATGCCTGTGTTTTGTTTCTCCCTGTCTGCAGCGTCAACTGATGAAGAGGGCGGAGAAGGTGCTGTGGAGCACAGCGGCGGGGATCCCACCGCCAGCCGGAGACGCAAGGCCCGGCTCCCCTCCCGCGTTGTCATCTCGTCGGGGAGTGAGGAGTCCGGTGCCGCGTCCCAGGCCACAGCTGCCGGGGGGAGGTCCAAGAGGCGGAGGTTGGAGTTGGACTCCTCGGCAGCAGAAGGGGCAGCTGGGACCCCACAGGGCCCAACAGGGGAAGATGGCACGGAGTCATCCAGGTTGGTGGGGGGGTTGGTGGAGGAGGAGGCCGTGCAAGCACCAGAGACGGGGTCTGGAGGTGGGGATCCCACTGGTGCTAGTGGTGCAGTGCAGGACCAGGGACAGGAGGCAGCACAGGCCGCCGCGGAGGTGCCTGTGTGCAATCCTGTCCCCGATTTTGTCCCTGCATCATCTTGCACCAGCAGGGATGCCTACGTCCAGACCCATTTTCAGGCAGGGGATGAGCTGACGTCAACTGGCCTTCCTCTGCCTGCGGACATGGCTATCCAGGTCCGGGTTGAGCCTGTCCTGGCTGGTGTGGCGTTGCGTCAACAGGCCATGCGAGGTGACCTGCAGTCTTTTCATGGAGAGACTGCACGTCATCTCGAATGGCTCGTTGACCACGTCAGCCTGCTGGGACAGGTCACCCAGGCCGGATTCCTCCGTCTGATGGGGCTTGCTCTGACCCCCTCCTCAACTGGACCCCCTACGCGCCAGTCATCCTCTGTGCCATCTTCCCACCCATCAGTCACCTGGGTGCCCTGTGGAGCTGCCTCTGACGGTGCGGCCAGGCTGGTGGAGGAGGCATCCCTGCCACAGTTGGGAGTCGGACGTCCAGCAGGGGTGGCCACATCTACGACTGCACCCCAGCCGGCGGAGGATGTGCAGGCAGCAGGAGGCAGTGCACGGGCAGAGGCAGAGCAGCAGCAGCAACATGGTGGGAGCCATGAAGGCTCGGGGCCTTCGACATCGGAGGGGCAGGCATCGGCCGGAGGGCAGGAGGACCCAGGACAGTGAGTGTCTTCCGTGTGGCAGCGGTTGGGCCACGCCATAAATGTGGAGCGGCGGCGGGTGGAAGAGGCGCGGCTCACAATGGTCAGGGCGGAAAACTCCATGCGGAGGGCCCTGAGGCGGGCCGAGTGCCTCGAGGCAATCCGCAGGGGGTTGGAGGAGGACACGGCGTCGTCCCTGCGGACCCTCGGGGCCATGGAACAGGACCGCCTCCGGGACATCGAACAGGAGTTCGATGATGCCCTGGCCTGGAACACCACGGAGTGAGCCGCTGGACTTGCCCGCCGCCTTTGTATATAGTTTTTTAGTTTTAGGTTTCCTTTGTTTGTTCTTATGATTTGGAGTCGACGGACACTGCTCCACTTTTTGTATATAGTTGCATTTTAGTTAGGGTTTTTTGTAGGTTTCCTTTGTTCAGTTGGGCTCATGGACCCTTGGAAGTTTTGTACATAGTTCTTCATTGGATTGATTTTGTTTTTCATTTGACTTTGGACAACATTTTTTTGGATTAGGATTTGGTGTTTTTATTTTTTTAAACGGACATGCAGCTTATCTTTTTTTCATTGCCATTGTAGTTTGTTTCATTTCTTTTGCATTCTTTTTTTTTTTTAATACAATTTTGTTTTCATACTTCACTGTGTGGTATCATCTCATTGGTTTCATGCATGTCATGTTGGGTGTTTTCCCATTCAATTGCAACCATTGTGTGTGACGGACATGGGTTCATTTGCTTTATGAACATTGGGGGTGTAACATGTAATTTCCATTTCCATGTGGGTGAATGGGTTACTTGGTAGGGCTTTTTGGCTGTGGAGGCTGACCATAACGCACATGATTGGGGATTGTGAGGACCTGGTGGAGGCTGCCCATGGTGGCTGGGGGGTGGGGGTGATAGGGGACATGAGTGGGGGCCTGGTGGGGGCTGGCCATGGTGGCTGGGGGGTGGGGGTGGTGGGAGACCTGGGTGGGGGCCTGGTGGAGGCTGCCCCTGCACTGCTGGGGGGTGGGGGTGGTGGGAGACATGGGTGGGGCCTGGTGGAGGCTGCCCCTGGTGGCTGGGGGGTGGGGGTTGTGGGAGACATGGGTGGGGGCCTGGTGGAGGCTGCCCCTGGTGACTGGGGGGGTGGGGGTGGTGATAGACATGGGTGGGGGCCTGGTGGTTGGTGCCCCTGGTGGCTGGGGGGTGGGGGTGGTGGGAGACATGGGTGGGGGCCTGGTGGTGGGTGCCCCTGCACTGCTGGGGGGTGTGGGTGGTGGGAGACATGGGTGGGGGCCTGGTGGAAGCTGCCCCTGCACTGCTGGGGGTTGGGGGTGGTGGGAGACATGGGTGGGGGCCTGGTGGAGGCTGCCCCTGGTGACTGGGGGGTGGGGGTGGTGGGAGACATGGGTGGGGGCCTGGTGGTTGGTGCCCCTGGTGGCTGGGGCGTGGGGGTGCTGGGAGACATGGGTGGGGGCCTGGTGGTGGGAGCCCCTGCACTGCTGGGGGATGGGGGTGGTGGGAGACATGGGTGGGGGACTGGTGGAGGCTGCCCCTGGTGACTGGGGGGGTGGGGGTGGTGGGAGACATGGGTGGGGGCCTGGTGGAGGCTGCCCCTGGTGACTGGGGGGGTGGGGTTGGTGGGGAACATGAGTTGGACATGGGTGGGGGCCTGGTGGCAGGTGCCCCACAGTGCTGGGTGGGGGCCTGGTGGCAGGTGCCCCACAGTGCTGGGGGGTGGGGGTGGTGGGGAACATGAGTTGGACATGGGTGGGGGCCTGCTGGCAGGTGCCCCACAGTGCTGAGGGGTGGGGGTGGTGGGGAACATGAGTTGGACATGGGTGGGGGCCCTCCTGGCAGGTGCCCCACAGTGCTGGGGGGTGGGGGTGGTGGGGAACATGAGTTGGACATGGGTGGGGGCCTGCTGGCAGGTGCCCCACAGTGCTGGGGGGTGGGGGTGGTGGGGAACATGAGTTGGACATGGGTGGGGGCCTGCTGGCAGGTGCCCCACAGTGCTGGGGGGTGGGGGTGCAGGGGTACATGAGTTGCACATGGGTGGGGGCCTGCTGGCAGGTGCCCCACAGTGCTGGGGGTGGGGGTGCTGGGAGACATGGGTGGGGGCCTGGTGGAGGCTGCCCCTGCACTGCTGGGGGGTGGGGGTGGTGGGAGACATGGGTGGGGGCCTGGTGGAGGCTGCCCCTGGTGACTGGGGGGGGTGGGGGTGGTGGGAGACATGGGTGGGGGCCTGGTGGTTGGTGCCCCTGGTGGCTGGGGGGTGGGGGTGGTGGGAGACATGGGTGCGGGCCTGGTGGTGGGTGCCCCTGCACTGCTGGGTGGTGGGGGTGGTGGGAGACATGGGTGGGGGCCTGGTGGAGGCTGCCCCTGGTGACTGGGGGGGTGGGGTGGTGGGGAACATGAGTTGGACATGGGTGGGGGCCTGCTGGCAGGTGCCCCACTGTGCTGGGGGGTGGGGGTGGTGGGGAACATGAGTTGGACATGGGTGGGGGCCTGGTGGCAGGTGCCCCACAGTGCAGGGGGGTGGGGGTTTTGGGGAACATGAGTTGGACATGGGTGGGGGCCTTTTAAAAAACGACTGGTCCCTGTGTGATCTCCCGATTCTGGGAGCACTGTATATGTGTGGCATCTACACTATAGCTCTGTCTTCGTTCTAAATACGGGTGTAGAGGGAACACCTGGGAGGGCCCACATGTGCAATTCACGTGTGGTGCTCCCCGCGCACCCCTGAAATACACATACCCTGATGGAATCGCATGTGGAACTTCCCGCGCACCCCTGGAATACACGTAACCTGCTGATTTCGTGTGTGTAACTTCCCCCGCACCCCGAAATACACGTACCCTGCTGATATCGCGTGTGGAACTTCACGCGCACCCCTGAACTACACGTACCCTGCAGAAATCGCGTGTGTGACTTCCCTTGCACCCTGAAATACACATACCCTGCTGATATCGCGTGTGGAACTTCACGCGCACCCCGAAATACACGTACCCTGATGGAATCGCGTGTGGAACTTCACGTGCACCCCGAAATACACATACCCTGATGGAATCGCGTGTGGAACTTCTCGCGCACACCTGAGATACGCATACCCTGCTCGCACGGGCCCAATCGCGTGTGGAAATTCCCGCGCACCCCTGAAATACACGTACCCTGCTGGAATCGCGTGTGCAACTTCCCCTGCACCCTGAAATACACGTACCCTGCTGATATTGCGTGTGGAACTTCATGCGCACCCCGAAATACACGTACCCTGATGGAATTGCGTGTGGAACTTCACGCGCACCCCGAAATACACGTACCCTGATGGAATCGCATGTGGAACTTCCCGCGCACCCCTGAGATACACGTACCCTGCTGATATCGCGTGTGTAACTTCCCCCGCACCCTGAAATACACGTACCCTGCTGATATCGCGTGTGGAACTTCACGCGCACCCCTGAAATACACGTACCCTGCAGAAATCGCGTGTGTGACTTCCCCTGCACCCTGAAATACACGTACCCTGCTGATATCGCGTGTGGAACTTCACGCGCACCCCGAAATACACGTACCCTGATGGAATCGCGTGTGGAACTTCACGCGCACCCCGAAATACACGTACCCTGATGGAATCACGTGTGGAACTTCCCGCGCACCCCTGAGATACGCGTACCCTGCTCGCACGGGCCCAATCGCGTGTGGAAATTCCCGCGCACCCCTGAAATACACGTACCCTGCTGGAATCGTGTGTGTGACTTCCCCTGCACCCTGAAATACACGTACCCAGCTGATATCGCGTGTGGAACTACACGCGCACCCCGAAATACACGTACCCTGATGGAATCGCATGTGGAACTTCACGCGCACCCCGAAATACACGTACCCTGATGGAATCACGTGTGGAACTTCCTGTGCACCCCTGAGATACGCATACCCTGCTCGCACGGGCCCAATCGCGTGTGGAAATTCCCGCGCACCCCTGAAATACACGTACCCTGCTGGAATTGCGTGTGTGACTTCCCCTGCACCCTGAAATACACATACCCAGCTGATATCGCGTGTGGAACTTCACGCGCACCCCGAAATAGACGTACCCTGATGGAATCGCGTGTGGAACTTCACGCGCACCCCGAAATACACGTACCCTATGGAATCGCGTGTGGAACTTCACGCGCACCCTGAAATACACGTACCCTGATGGAATCGCGTGTGGAACTTCCCGCGCACCCTTGAGACACGCGTACCCTGCTCGCACAGGCACTATTGCTGTATGTTGCCACTTTTGTAATGCGCACGGACGCTACCGCCTGCCTTCGTGTGGCGGACGTGTTTGGGCTTGTGCGTGTCTTTTGCTGTGCGTGGCTTTGCCCTATTCGATTCCATGAATACGTGTGGTTCTGGTGCGTGTGGGCGTTCCGTCTGCTTCCCTGCAGTACATCCCCAGTTACGCCCTTGTTTTCGCAAGTTGTTCCCCATTCCGCGCGTTACGCCCCGTGTTCCGCCCACTTTCTAGTGTATGCGCAGAGGTTGTGCGCTTTCACTGTGCGCGTCGCGCACGTCTTTCGGGATGTTGCAGTGACGTGTGCGCCATGCACGGGTTTGGCGCACATCCCGAGGAAGACACGCGCAGGGACTTCCATGAATCGCACGCGTGCGTGTGCGCCTGTTTTTTTCCGCTTGCGCCTGCTTGCGCGTAGATTTTCGGCGCACGTTTGTTCCATGAATCGGCCCCTAAGAGTGCGCAAAGAATTAATTTAATATGGATCTTGCAAAAACGTATATGTATTTTAACACAAGTCACTAATAGCGACATATGATTTTTTGTTCTCTCTTTATGTGTTTTCTGTTAATCGTTTTTGTCCCCTGTGGGTACCTTGTCTTTCCAAATGATCTTGCAATATGTCTATTGTAACATGAATGTGCAATTTTTGATTTTTTTAATTATGGAAGAACAATTTGAGTAATCCTGTGTAGATTTACCCAGCTCTGAAGAAGGAAATTAATATTTCCAAAATGCATTAGCCATAGGGTTTTCGTTTGCCTAAAAAACAGCATATCACAAATTGGTGCTTTTTAACCAATGACAAGCATTTATCAATTCACAATTTAGTGGATTAAAGAAAATGACTTCATTACTATTCGAACTGTGTTTGCACTTACTTTTTTGACAGAATATAATACAAAAAATGTAACCATTAGTGGTAATTACAGGTGTGTGGCCCACACCGATGGCTAATCAGACTAGGTCCTTTTTCTTCTGTCCTTGCCGGACAGCCAGCAGGCCAATCAGGCCAGAGTGCATTCAGGTCTCCTAGGAGACTATGCACAGGGAGTTTTGGGCACCTCCCTCACATCCTGTCCACCCCAGACACTCAGGCGCCAGAGAAGGGCTTCAGCACTGAAGACCGCCAAAGGCCAATGAACAAAGGGACCAAATCTTGTTTGGCGCACAGAGACAAACACAAGAAGGACCTTTCCTAAAAGAAATGGCGAAAAAAGATGACCGAAGTCTGTTTTTACAGATAGGTCTTGGGTGCCTTATTGAAAAACATGGCTGACCCAAAATTTAGCTGCCCTAGTTAGCGGTCGATAAAATCACGGTAGTTGATCTAAACCACTGCCACCAGCCATTTAAAGTAGGAAAGTGTACATTTGACTGTTAAATGAGTGTTTTGACTTAGGGGAAGCTAGGCAACCCCTCCAGAACTCTAAAGTAAGATAGTGGGTGATAGGTCAGTAAATTTAAAAAGACTAGTAATGCCAATTTAACTTTATATGCTCTGGGAGATGGTATTCAGTCCCAGAGAAGGCATGTAAACCTTTGGGAAGTCTGAAATACATCCCTGTGTCACTGCACTGAAGGAGCTGTGTGACACACAGAAACGATTATGCCTATGGAGTTGTTTTAAAACTCCATAACCAAAGAACACAAAAGTAAAACACACACAAAATACATTTAAGAGTGGGAAAA
Organism: Ambystoma mexicanum; assembly: GCF_040938575.1. Taxonomy (NCBI): domain Eukaryota; kingdom Metazoa; phylum Chordata; class Amphibia; order Caudata; family Ambystomatidae; genus Ambystoma; species Ambystoma mexicanum. Next base: position 812,891,916 of record NC_090932.1, read on the forward strand.
AATGGTTCACACTCTTGCCAGGTAAAAAAATCAAATCCTAGAAATCCAGGTCAGGGTCTCAAAAGGTAAGGGGAACTAGCACCTTTTGAGAATTCTCCCTAACACTCGCCCCCCCCCCCCCCCAAAATAAGGGACAGGAGGATTTAATTCACTTCTGGATGAATTTCCTTACTCCAGTCCGTCAAACATCCTGGAGAGACCATCAGCATTTTGGTGGTGACACCCTGACCTGTATTCAATGGTCAAATCAAACCATTGCAGGCTGATTGACCATCTCAGTAGTGTTGGGTTTTCCCCTTTCATTTGCATCAACCATTCCAAGGGTTGGTGGTCAGTTTGAATCACTAAAGTAGATCCATACAAGTATGGCCTAAACTTCTTCAGTGACCACACAGTAGCAAAGCATTCACGCTCTATGGTTGCCCACCTTGTTTCTGGTTCCTTCAGCTTCCTGCTGATGAAGCAAATGGGGTGCTCCCTACCTTTCTCATCCAGTTGACTAAGTACTGCACCTTTACCTGTATTCGAGGCACCCTTCTGCACAATGATGGTTTGGGTATTTTCAGGAGCTCTTAGGACTGGAGCTTGACAAAGGGCTTTCTTTAGGCCTTCAAATGCTTGAGTACACTCCTCATTCCACCTGACCTTTTTAGGGAATTTGGGAGAGGACATCACATTCAAGGGAGAAGCTATGGTCCCATAGTTCTCAGTGAAGTTCCTTTAGTACCCAGTGAGTATTGGAAGGGGTAGCCCAGTTTTGTACAGCTTGTACTTTACTAGGCAATGGCCTGATTTCACCTCCTCCTACCTCATGTCCAAGGTAGACCACTTTAATCTGACCAATTTGACATTTACTAGCCTTTATTGGTCAGATGGGCCTGGTCAAGAGCCTGTAAAACATATCCTAAGTGGTCAACGTGTTCTTTCCAAGTAGGGTTGAACACTGCAATGTCATCCAAGTATGCCATGCAGAAGTCTTCCATCCCATTCAGAACTTGATTAACCATCCTTTGTAATGCAGCAGGTGCATTATTTAATCCAAAAGGCATTACCTTAAACTGGTAGAGGCCTGCTGGGGTTGAGAATGCAGTTTTCTCCTTGGCCTGGTCTGTCCGTGCTATTTGCCAATAGCCTGAAGTGGGATCAAATGTACTGAGGTACTTGGCTGAACCAAGTTTATCCACCAGTTCATCTGTTCTTGGTAAAGGGTAAGCATCAGTCTTCATGACTGTATTAAGAGTTCTATAGTCCACACAGAATCTCAACTCCTTGGATCCTGCATTTGGTACTAGAACAACTGGACTAGACCATGGACTGGTAGAGGCTCTATTACCCCAAGATAAAACATCTTGTTGACCTCCTCCTTTATGTGGGATTTTACATGACCTGACATCCTGTAACCTCTGCTTTTAAAAGGTAAAAAACAGTCACCAGTTTGAATGTCATGATACCCCCAAGGGGTGAAGCCTGGTGATAGTGAAAACAGGGAGGCAAACTGATTCAACAGAAACTTGCACTCCTCCTGTTGTTCAGGTGTCAAATGAGAAGAGAGATTAACTCCTTCTATTTTTCCATCTAGAGGCTGGACTCTGAGTAGGTCAGGTTCACTCTCCTCCTCCTCTTGAGCTGAAGCTAGAAGCAAAGCTCCCACTTCTGGTCTTGAGACTTAAGCTTTTAGACGGTTGGTGTCAAAGACTCTGGGAGCCCCCTTAGTATTGCCTAAATCCACCAGATAGTTGACATCTCCAAGTTTACCCACAACCATGAAGGGTCCTATTCATTTGTCATGTAAGGCCCTCTGCCTTGTAGGTACCATAGCTAGAACTATCTGGTCTTGAGAAAACTCAACCATGTTGACCTTCTGGTCATACCAATGCTTTACCAGAGCCTGAACTGCTTTCAAGTTATCTGATGCTTCTTCCATCATGTGTGACATTCTCTTCCAGAGACCTATCACATAGTCAGTGACTCTCACTGGCTTGGGGGAAGGAGCACTCTCCAACCCCTCCTTATTTAGAGCCAAGGGGCCTCTAACTGGATGGTCATAAAGAAGCTCAACGGGCCTAAATCCAACTCCCTCCAGAGGGACTTCTCTATAAGCAAAGAGAAGGCATGGCAGTAGAAGGTCCCACTTTCTTCTAAGGGTTCCTCTAAAGCACCTATCACACTCTTCATTGTACGGTTGAACCTCTCTACCAATCCATTTATCTAAGGATGGTAGGCAGTTGAGAACTTCTAAGTTACTCCACAGTTTTTCCACATGGCCTGCATGTAGTGGGACATAACATTGGATCCCCTGTCAGAGATAACTTCCTTAGGAAAACCTACCATGGTAAAAATACCAAGTAGGGCCTTAGCAACAGCCACCTGAGCTGTAAAAGTCCTCATAGGTATGGCTTCAGGATACCTAGTAGCATGGTCTACTGCAACCAGGATAAACCAGTTTTTTGAAGATGTTGAAGGGTCTAAGGGACCAACAATATCGATTCCTACCCTCTCAAAAGGAACTCCCACCACTGTGAGAGGCACCAAAGGTGCCACATTCTTGGCTCCACTCTTGACAGAGGTTTGGCAAGTGTGACAGCTCCTACATAACTTATCTACATCAGACCCCAACTTAGGCCAGTAGAAATATAAAGAGAGCCTTTGCTTGGTCTTGTTAAAACTTAAGTGACCATCCACAGGTATCTCATGTGCAAACTGTAGGAACTGGAGTCTGCTTTCAAGAGGCACTACAAGTGTTCTGTAGTCCCATGGGATAGACTGAGTCGGTTCACTGTAGAAGAGGCCATCTTCCCTGTGCAACCTATGCGTCCCTGGCTCTTGCCCATCCAGCTGGGAAGCTGCTTGTTGGCGAAGACCTTCAAGAGTAGGAAACTCTCTTTGACCTCTGCTGAAGTTGGCCCTGCAGGGTCCACCTTCTGCCAGTAAAGACTGCAGCTCAGGATGGTCTACAGGATCCAGATCTCCAACAGGAGAAATGTCCTCTTCCAGCTCTGATTCCTCAGCAGCTGATTCAACCAGACAAGGTTGTTCCACATACTTAGCCTCAGCTGGTGTAGGAGTCACAGGTGTGACTTTGGACAGTCCTCTCCGCAATGTCCTTGTTGTTCGCACAGGAGTGCTGGCTGCTTTCTTCCTGGAGGTTTTAGGTGTCCCCTTTTTCTCTTTCATCTTAGAAATTGCAGTCAGTAAGTCTTGTGGACTGGGAGTAATTGTTTCCTCTATAATCTCCTCTTGAGAGCCCCTTAAGGTACTCTCTCTGGCCTCCCCAGTCTGCTCCTGTTTCATTTTGCTGGGAGCCCTGGGGTGCTTGATACAACTCCAAGAGTTTTTATGTCATTCCCCAACATGACTCTGCCAGGTACTTCACTCTGCACACTTACAGGTATCTTGACAGTCATGTCACTGCACTGGATGAGAGCTGGTCACTGTGGAAGCATTTGGACAGGGCCTCCAGCAAGCTTAGTTATGTTTTCGGCTGCCTTAGCAACATCCTCAACCTTTAAAAATGATTAATCAACTACATTTATGCTGGCCCCAGTGTCTCTGATGGCAGGGGTCTCCTAACCATTCACAAGAACACTGCCTTTGTAATACTCTTTAGTATTGTCTGGAATAGAGTTGTACACATCTAAATTCTGTTGTTCCCAAAGACCCAGGGATACTAAAGAAACACTGGCTGAGACTTTCATAGGTTCCTCAGCCAGTAAGTGAAAGTTTCCACTTGCCATTGGTCTTTCAGCCACTGGGGAGAAGGCTAAGGAGACAGTGTGGATCCCTGAAGGTTTACCCTTACATCTGGGATCCCCTTTCACATGGTCAGTTTACCCACAAGCAAAACATTTTCCAAATGTCTTTATGAATGAGGGTTTGTTCTGACCTCCGTCTGGTTTGTCACCAGGAGGTACACTAGCCTGATTCCTGGTGGCTTACCCTTGTTATGTGTGTGGCGCTCTTTTGGAGTGGAAGTATTTGAATGCTCTTTGGTATCTTTTGTGTGCTGCTTCCCCTCATCCTTCTTCTGAGTTGCCCCAGAATCCTTGTGAGTAGCCCTGTTGGCAAACCACAAGTCAGCAGCCCTTGCTAACTTATTTGGATCAATTTCCTTACAGTCAGCCAAGTACTGTCTCAGCTCAGGAGAGCAAGCATCACAAATAGATTCCAACATAACCAGATTTATCATACCTTTATAAGTGTTAACTCTGTAACCCTTAAAACACCCATCAAAGTTTTTCCAACATTCAGTCACCCAGGTAGCCCAAGGGGTATCAGCATGCTTTTTGAGTGTTCAAAACCTCTTAAGATACTGAGAAGGGGTCTTCCCAAATCTAACTATTAAAGCTAGTTTCACAGTTTCATATCCCTTTCTGTCTATATCCCCCAACTCCATTACCACATCAGTTGAAACAGGGGGTAGCCTACAAAAAAGCCAAGGAATCAACTGATTCCCTGTAATGTCTTGAATCCCATGGTTATATTCAAAAGCAGCCAACCAATCCAAATTATCAATCTTAACCTCATACATAGTTACGGCATCTTTGGGCATGCAAGGCCTCTTAGGACTGGAAGACCTAGAGGACTCTGGTACAGAACCAGTTTCAAGAGACAACTTTTTCATTTCAAATGCTTGATTCAATCCCATTTCTCTGAGTCTAAATTCTTGATGTTTGCTTTCAGTTTCAGCTTGGATTATTTTAAACTCTAACTCAAGTCTCAGTTTTTCTAAAGAGACAAATTCAGGACTTAGTGTTGGACCTGATGGGGTCCCTGTGGTCAAAGGTTGAGGCCTAAGTGCAGGTAGAGGTTTGACATGGCCTCCATTCTGAGACACTTCTGCCTCATCTAACTCATCCACAATATTAGAGCTGGGATCTGACTTATTATCATCCTCATCAACATTGTCCACATTTGGTGCAGCTGTGGGGGTTTCAGACCCACTCCTCACACTTTGGTATTCTAACAACGTTTCTATCAATTCAACCTTTTTGCCTTTTACAGTGAGATTCCTAGCTTTACACATATCTCTCAATTGATCAACAGTTAAAGTCAATAGGGTCTCCTGTCTGTAGCTTTCCATATCAGTCATGATAAAACAATTGCTTTACTAGTGTTGCTTAGTCTTTGGAGGATTATTTGAACAAAGGTAAAAGTAGCACTCTAAATGTAACAAGAATACTTTATCCTCACCGCTGTACACCAGTGTTAGGCATTATCACCTGCAGTACCCTTTGGGAACACTAAGTGCAATTAAGTCTACAAGTGTAAGCACAATGTCACCTTTGGTACAAGCCTTTACTACACAATAAAGGGGTAGCGATGGCTGAGCAGCCAGACTTATCTCAAGAGTTTAAGTGAGCAAAAGAACAAGTTACACAAAGGACCAACTAATACAGTAAATACGGTAAAAGAATATGCATTTATTTACTCAATCAGTTTGAAAACATTACACTACCATAAGCAGCTCAATATCACACTAATAAAACACAAAAGTACAACAGGTAAGTTAATGAACAAGTTCAGCTTCCCTGAAGTGGGAGCAAAATGACACTTCTAAAACTTAATAATGGGGAAATAAAACAAGGCTATAAGAACAGACAACCAAAACACATTCCTAGGCAGGGCTAAGGGTTTCAGTTATCTTCAACCAGCAACTCTTCTCAATAGGCCTGGGCCAAAGTCAATGGTTCAGAGTCTTTGTATAGGATAGCAGAGTTCTGGTAGATAACGGTTAAGTCTTTGCCACGGATTTTAGAAGAGTTTGGCTAAGCGAAAAGTTTGATGAATATTTAGGGAAGGACAAGCCTTTGAAGTTGAGAAAGTTTCCACAAACTCTCGCAATGGCCGAAAAGATTTCTGGACCGCATGTACACAGTACCTTGGTATTGAAGAAGAGCTGTAGCTGAGGCAGTTGTTCCTGGCAGTTCGAGCAGATCTTGCAGTTCCTGAGCTTCAGTCATGGGGACAAGAAGGAGGACGTCGGGAGGTTCCTGCACTGCCCAGGGATGAGTCCAAAAGCTTAGCAAGACGTTGGTTTAAGGTGTGAGTGCCTTTAAGTCCATGAGCTGGTTTCCTTCCCTCTGGCTATATGGTTTTGAACAGCACTCTGATGAAAATTCAACCAGATGTGGACTATGTCCAGGTGGCTTACGAGTAGGTTGTTCCCACCAACCTCAAGGGAAGAAGTTAACCTTGAAGGGCTTCTCTGTCAATTGGAGTTTCAAGCAATTTGGACCTGCAGCAGGGCTTCACTGGTCATCCAGGAGTTGCAGCAGTCCCCTTCCTTCAGCTCATCTTCGGTTCTTTCGTTCCGGTGGTCAACTCTGCTTTCCAAGTCCCAGAGACCTGCTTTTAAACAGTTTTCTCCCATTCATTCCAGCCTGGCTGTCACTCACACAGTGTCCTTGCTGGACAGCCAGCTGGCCAATCAGGCCAGAGTGCATTCAGGTCTCCTAGGAGACTAAGCACAGGGAGTTTTGGGCACCTCCCTCACAACTGTCCACCAGAGACACTCAGGCACCAGAGGTGGTCTTCAGCACTGAAGCCCGCCAAAGGCCAACAAACAAAGGGACCAAACCTGGTTTGGCGCACAGAGACAAACACTAGAAAGACCTTTCCTTAAAGAAATGGTGAAAAAAGATGATTGGAGTCTGTTTTAACAGATAGGTCTTGGGCACCATATTGAAAAACATGGCTGACCCAATTTTTAGCTACCGTTGTTAGCAGCTGGGAAAAATCATGGTAGTTGATAAAAACCACTGCCACCAGCCATTTAAAGTAGGAAAGGCTAACATTTGACTGTTATATGAGTGTTTTGACTCAGGCAACCCCTCCAGCACTCTATAGTAAGATAATGGGTGCTGGGTCAGTAAATTTAAAAATACTAGTAAATCAAATTTAACTTTACATGCTCTGGGGGATGGTATTCAGTCCCAGAGAAGGTATTTAAACCTTTGGGAAGTCTGAAAGACATCCCTGTGTCACTGCACTGAAGGACACACAGAAAAATATGATGCCTATGGAGTTTCTTTAAAACTCCATAACCAAAGAACACAAAAGTAAAACACACACAAAATACATGGAAGAGTGGTTAAACAAGGCTCACACTCTTCCCAGGTGAGAAAATAAAATCCTAGAAATCCAGCAAAGTTGCTGGGGGTCTCAAAAGGCAAAGGGAATTACCACTTTTTGATAATTCTCCCTAACAGGCAGCACAGTGGATTTCCAACAGCCCAACATGAGGATTTCAATGATGAGTTCCAGTTCCAGCTGTTTGGTCAGAAGTCCTTTCAACGATGAATAGCTGAATCTGTGCCTTGCAGAGAACATTCAAAGATAGACGTGCCATCAATTGAAAACAGGTATTGGTTCTCAAGCAGTTGCAGGTGACTGGTTGGTCCCACCAGTCAAAATTCTTCCCTCTCACTTTTTGCTGCAGCAGTCCTACAACATTGTCATCTTCTTCGTGGGGTCATCTCATCTACTTATATTCAGAATTTGAGCTGGGACCAACCCTAGCCCTCTAAAAAGGACACTTGCAAAATTCAGAAGTGGAGGTGGTTGTCCAAAAGTGCACACCCAGCTTCTCAGAATTGTCCAGGATGCTCGTCCTCCCTGCATCTGTATTCCTGGCCATCTCACCTGCAGCAGTCATCCCATAGCTATCAATCAGCCATTTACATCTCCCTTAGACATGGCACCATCATCTCACCACTGATATATGGGAAGTGCTTGCTATTGTGATGGTCCCATACTGGCTCATTGAGTTCTGCTTGAGGATCCAGTGGGCAAACAAGTACCTAAACAGATGTGGTCTGACTACATCTTTCAGTGTAAGCAATGTTGCCTGAGAGACAGGTGCTGCACTTCTTGTGATGTAATTGGCTTTCACGTCAGGTGAAATTAATATTTCTATTAGGGGTGTATCGAATAGTGGATTTAAGTATTCGGTCGAATACTGAATAGTTGGGCAAGTAGTCAGTCGGGGCCGAATATATACACTTTTAATAAATAAAGTTATATAGACAGGAAACACACTTTGTAAATGAAAAAAAAAACATACAATTTGAATATCCATTATTTATTGCATTTAGAAGGGGCGTTTTATTATTGTTTGCTTTCATTGTCTATTAAAATATTCCATCACCACTCCAATTACTTAAAAAATGTACTTATTACAATAGGCACTGCTAATAACAAAGAAACAACTTAAAAAAAGGAATTTCCCAGTCTTTACAAATCAATCCCTGCTCAATCAATTAAAAGGTGAAGCCCACTTAGCGAAATTGAGTTTTGCGCATGGTGTGCTGAAAGCTCAGAGGCTGCATGTCTGTACCTCATTTTGTTCTGCAGGATGGGTCCTAAAGGAGACACTATGGGCACTGCATTTCTCCTGTCTCCATGTCTGCCTTGGCAAAAGGGAACACTATGTGGTAAGGAAGGGAGATTTCTCGTGGAGTTCTTCCTTGGTGAATCCATTGACTGTGGCATAGCTTTCAGATTCATTCCGCACCACCATTGGTTTTAGTCAGTACAAAAATAGATTGCAAGTAGTGCGAGGACTACTGACATTGCAACTTTGTGCTACAAGTTATTATTTTTCTGTTAAATGAGAATTCACACTTTCATTTTGTGCTTTTGCTACACACTGTCTGCGTAGGAATGCTTTGTCTGTAGCAGCAAGTGACCCAGTTCTAACATCACATCATTTTTGGTCTGAATGGAAATTCAACCTGTGATCACTTCGATTGAGTCAGTACTACGTCTTTATTGGGCTAGGGGCTGGGTAAACATACTTTGTTTTGTCTGCAGGAGGGCCTTTTAAAAGTACTTAAGATGTGAAACACATTGCCCATAGTCCCATAGACCAGTCTTGCTATCTCTCGCCTCTCTCGCCCCCTGGCCAGAATACATTAAGTGCTGCTGAGACATTACCTTATTCTTTTCAATCCAACAGGGTCGGAGTTAATGACAGGGCTCGGATCGGAGGAAATCCTGCTATGCAAAGCCATTTGCTGCAGCATCAGCCGCCTCTGAGTTCACCTGGGCGGGGCCCACTTAGCATAGGCTCAGCACAATGGACCGAAGAATGCCCCAGTGTTATTTCAGCTACAGAACAGCAGGTTTCTCGTGAATGCAGCCTTCCCGCTGAGCGCTGGCACGATGTTCACGGGAGTGCAATCATGTTTTTTTTCTCCCTATTTGGTGCTTTCCTGTGCATTCCCTCCAATGGTTCATTGTGGGCACAGTGGTAGGGGGTTCGATCAGGCTGCTCCCTGATGAGACAGCCCTGCTTGATCAATAATATACAAACAAGGACTGCAGAGGGAAGACGCTGTTACACAAGTTAGGGGTGTAACTTCGGCTTCAAGTAAGGATTTGATTAAGTATTTGGCTGATGCCGAATACATGGTTTTCAGACGATCTTCAGCCAAATACTTACTCGAAGCTGAAGTACGGTACACCCTTAATTTCTATGTTGAGCACTTGCATGATAGGCCCACTCACAGATGGTCTTAGGCTAGTACTTGGGGGGCAGCTTTTGTGTCCACAGACGTCTTGCTCATCACAGAACTTACTGTTTTGAAGGCACTTTTCCTCAGAGAGTACTCTTTACTCAAAGGCCTTTTCATTTACATTATTTTTCTCACCTCCCTTTTATAAGGCTATGGTACACAGACCTTTGTGGGTCTAAATATACCATTTTTGGGTCCCCTCTCAGTCTCTACAGGGCTTGGACTTCTGAGTCTGCAGCATCTCTGAAGTTTCATCTGAAGTTGCCTCTGCACGAATGCTCCATTGTTGCTACTATGCAGAGTCTATCACTCTATGAATTAATCAATGTCATATACCTTTTAACTTTGATTTTAAATTGTGATTGATTTTTAATAGAATCTGTTTTAATTGAATTATGCAGCTTCATTATTATTTTAATTGTTACACCCTATTGAATTGCATTTTATCTATTTGCCTTCTGTACTTATTCTCAGCGATGAAGCAAAGTGACATTCCTGAAAATTCAGATTACATCAAACTTAACGAATTTCTTCAATCCTATGACCTCTTGCTACTTAAAGCCTCGGACTCCCACAAGTGTGGACTTTGCTTTGACCTAGTAATGTTTAGAGGCAATATTCTATCTCATCAGGAAAATATGGCAGTGTTATGGCCTGATCTTTATGTCTTTCCGACAGATCATGCAGACCATCATAAAGTTCCACCAGCTACTATCACATTATTACAGAGTAACACATATCTTAATACCATCACAGGTTCTCAATTAACTTCTGGGCTGCCTCATTTTCCCTTGCCTTAATTGTGTAGACTACTATCGGTCTAATATATAATTCTACAGAAATATTGAGATTTGAATGCACCACCAAAAAACATTAAAAAATCTAAAAACAAAACCAACATATGGTATTCCAAATCAGTATGGACATTAATGGAACAGAGCTGGCTCAAGTCCAGGGATACAAATGATAATCAGGCTGTAAAAGCAGCACTGGACATTTATAAACAAGGTATTCTTTCATCTCAATTCCATTCTCTTCAGAATCAGATTGATCTTGCTGATAGTAGACCGAAAGAACTCTGGCAAGGTATAAAAAATGTAGTTACTCCTGCATGCCCTTCACTTAGTCTACCCCCTCGGTTAAATTGACTAACAAATATAATTCGACTGAACAGTGATTCTCCGCTTATTAATCATCATCATTATGTTTATTTAGAATATGCACAGAACATTTCACAAAAACAGTGCAAAATACAAAAATACATTTCAGTTGTAACACAGTAATATAAATAATCAAACATCACTAAAATAGCCGCTAAGAAACTCAAGGCCCAAATCATTGACAGTTGTGCAAAATCTCATTTCATAAAGCTCTGCATTCGTTTTCACAGATAAAGTTCAGATTTCAGATATGAGAGCAAGCACCAGCCCACAGATGGTGAGTCCATTCACAATTATTAATTCTCAAACCTCTCTGTCAGATACTGACACTGTGGCATGTTTTTTGCCAATATCTTCCAATTTCCTGTTTACTCCGGTTACTCCAGAGGAAATTGAGGCATTTACTTTAAAATTAAAACTTACAAATCAAAACTATGATCCAATACCAGCTGGCCTTGCTAAACAGCATACTCCTCTATTGAGCGATTTCAACACCACCTTTGTTAATTCTTCCTTGGCTGAAGGTTGTGGGCCTACTGTTCTTAAAAAAACATAATTGGATCATAATTTGCTCTTCAACTACTGACCCATTGTGTGGTATGGCCTTTAAGTTCCTCAAGAAAATAGTGACGGTGTAACTTTGTAATTATCTGGAAGATCATGCAATTCTCGATATCTGGCTGCAGGCCAAGTAATGGCACTGAAACTGCTCTTGTGGCTGTTGCTGGAGGGGCAGCATTCACCACACTCCTGCACCATTCCTGTAGCAGATAAATGTGGTGTGAACCAAGGGGGAGGCACGTCCACCACTTCTGTACATATTCTCATCATCTATCATAGATATATGTGTGTAGAAATGCAACTAATGCTGGTAGATTGGACTCCATTTTGTGCCCTTTCAAACACCATCTTTTCTAGGCCTATGCCTCTCTGCCATATGGTTAGCTCTCCCACACCCAGCACTGTGCACAGCTAGCCCCCGCCACCTCTGCCCCTTGCAAGCTCTGCGTGAGTCCTGTTCTCACGGAAACGCAGCCTGTCATTTTTGCAATTTGCAAGTATCCAGCACTGACAAAATGCGTTCATCGCAGAATGTGAGACCAAGGTCTGTTCTAGCCCCAGCGCCCCATCCATCTCCGTTAACCACTCATGTCCTATCTCCCCCTCCCTGCTAAGTCATGGTCCACTGGCCCCATGCCACCTATTCCCTTTGAATGCATTTGCTCACTAGACCCATTCCTGGACCACCCTAAATTGCCCACCATATACCAAATTCCAAGTGGTCATACATTCTCTTCTAAAACTAACACCTATCTCCAGTGTGTTTGAAAATGTGAGGCCCCAGCAATAACAAATTGAAGATCCAACCTCCTGATAAGACACCTGAAAGAAAGACCCTTGCCCCATGCCTCCATAAAAAGATGGGTTAGAATGTCTATATATTTACCTTCTCTTAGCAAACGAGCCATCCTTTTATGTAGTGGTTTATGCCAGTCATTATTTGTTGCCTGCCAATGTTTGCTGTTTAGTTTAGTCAGCTACAAAGTATATCATCTGTGTGAACATCAATCAACCTCACCCTGCGATGATGAGCCCAGCTGACCATGTGCACTGTGACTGATGGAGGGACAGCTGTCAATGGAACCCAGGCATCCCTTATGTATTTTTTATTTTTTCTGTTTCATTAATCCCAGTTTCTGTTTTTGTTTCCTTCTTCCTGCAGATGCGACGGTAGTGGATAATGCACCTTTGATGACGAAAACTACTCAGATAGCTAGCAGTAGGAATAGAATAAGTGCAACGAGAGCCTACAGTTATGACTGTGGGCTCTATTTTGTCGCAGTAACATTTACTATTGTAATGTTGAATTTTAATGATTTATTGGCAAGTGTCTTTTATTATGGGGGATAAAAGACAAGGGGGCGAGGGGGAAACTAATCCAAGAAGTGGAACAACTTTTATGGGATGGTATCAAACTAATTTGCGATGACACAATGCTCTCCAACACTACTAAAACACAACAAAGGTAACCTCAGAACCAAAAAGTAACACATGGAACAACAGCATGTATGCATTTTTTGGAATTAATGTCCTAGAGCACACACGGATTGTTGCATCAATACAGCCTACCTCACAACGAATCAGTATAACTACCTCATGGCTGGCTCAAATGTATGATATGGTCCCCACAGTTGCCTCAGGTGACGTCCTAAGTACTCCTTATTGGCAACAAACCACTGACTGAAGTGGAAATGTGAAAAAAGGAATATTTCCAATGTATCGCCCCCTGTAGTTCAGTGCACAAAAAACATTATGCACCATGAATAAATTGTGTAAAAGGTTGTTAGGCTGGAAAAATACTTTTCAGCAAAAAGTAGAAACAAAAGGCAAGCTAAGCAATATAAATATGATGCATACAATGGGTTAGGACTGGATAAAATGGAAGACCTATGCCACCAAGGGCAGTCAAACAAATGGTGCTCAGACATGAATACCACTGGGAGACAGGCAACAAATGATAGTTGTTACGTCTGCTCACTGATACCTCATGCGGCAGGGACACCCAAGGTTTTAGTGCCTCAAGAAACTCCTATTGTGGAAGCACAATGTCTAATTCATCTTGCACTATGTAGGATAAAGGGCACCTTTCAGGCGCACATGATACACATGAAGCTCCTTCCACCTGACTTCAGAGTATGCAAAAAAGGAACTTCACCTGCATAATGTTTCCGAGAACCCTTCCTGTCAATACAAGGGACACGATTCACGGAAAACAAATGGCAGCAGTCAACATTCATGTGAAAGGTGGAAGGATTGTGTGGTCTGTCAGATAACAGACTCAAGTGGAAGAATGACAGGTGTGTACAAATCTGGACTGATCATGTCTCTGAGCTAAAGTGGGTCAACGCCTTGGAAAAGCCAATACAGATCCATCATGAACAGAAATATGAACTTTGCTTCTGTGCAGAAAGAGATATACCCATGGGCTCTAACACACATTGCAACACAACTCTCGTCATTGCTGACCTGATAAAAGGAACTGCAGGTTTAATGGACCAATACTGGGTATGACCAGCCTAAATTGCCACCATACACCAAATTTCGAATGGTCATACACGCTCTTCTAAAACTAACACCTATCTCCAGTGTGCTTGAAAACGTGAGGCCCCAGAGATAATAAATTGCAGATCCAACCTCCTGATATGACACCTGAAAGAAAGACCCTTGCCCCATGCCCCCATAAAAGCACGGGTTAGAATGGCTCTTTATTTGCCTTCTCTTAGCAAGCTATCACATTTTTTATGTAATGGTTTATGCCAGTCATTATTCTTTGCCTGACAGAGTTTGCTGTTTAGTTTAGTCAGCTACATAGTATATCATCTGTGTAAACATCAATCAACCTTCACCCTGCGACAATGAGCTCAGCTGACCACGTGCATTGTGACTGATGGAAGGACAGCAGCCAATGGAACCCAGCTTCCCTTATGGAGCTGGCCTTAGTATACATGCATAGTCAATCAAATGTCTTAGTTTGTCACCTATACATGATGTAATCAATGCTGCCTAGTGCCTTCTTAATATGCTGAGTTCTTTGCTTGCATTTATTTAGTTATATACATTTTGGTTCCCTTGCAATTACTCTCCTTGTTCCATTCCCTAGCGGGATGTGTCCGTTATTTTGTCTATTGGGACACGCGCATGATGAGGTGCCTGCCTTCATTGTCTGGTCTGACATTCTTAGGGCTACTGATGAAGGGGACATAAGCATTCTAGTCATGCTTTATCTGCAGTTTTCGACGCAGTCGATTTTGACATTCTTATCTCCAGACTGTCCAAGGTAGCTATGGTATCCAAGGAATCCCTCAAGTGGTTTATTTGCTTTTATCAAATCGGATTCAACAAGTCAGTGTGGGAACCCACTATTCTGACTCTTTACCAGTTCTTTGCAGGATTCCACACAGGTCCTCTCTTGCCCCTTTATTTTTCAACATTTTATATGCAGCCTTTTTTTAAGCATTTTCTCTGAGTTCAATGTATGCTCACATTCTTACGCCAATGACAGGCAAATGTATGTAAGGCTTAAGAACCCACCAATATTATTTTGTGTGGCTCAAAAAACTGTTGGCTGACTTTCAATCTTGTGTTTCTTGCCCCGCTCTTTTGGAGGTCCTGACCGCTTTGTCTGCTAAAGTTAAATATATAGGCTGCACTACACAACTTTCCTGAACATAGGGTTGCAGGATAGAAGGTCAACCTCTTTATTGAGTCACCTGGCACCAAGGACCTCGAGTGCCTGGCATACACTTTGATAGTTGATGGACATCTGCAGCCCTGCACTGACAGAGGCAGGCCAAGAGAAAGGCCCACCCTCACCAGACCTACCCATTCAGAAGTCATACCATGAAGTGCAATTGTGACAGAGTTCATCTCAGGAGGGTTGAACAACACATGGGGAAGGACCCAGCAATGGAGGAGTGGAGACTCTCTGGATAGGTGCAGCAGGAAGAGAAACCTAGGCTTCCAATCCAAGCCCTGTCTCTCTTGACTCTCAGCAGGACGCTGTGAATCAGTTGGAATGGAGGAAAGGCAAACACAAGAAAAAGGGTTCAGGGAAATGACAGAACATCTGTGCCTATTGATAGAGGAGCCTAACACTTCAACATGTAGAGTAGGAGTAGGGCATGCAATTGGAAGCAAATAAGTCAACCGCAGTGTTTGAAAACCTGTTGCAGATCGACCTTAACACCTTGACTGTCAAGGTGTAGTCTACTGAGGACTGAAACACTTTCACTGGATGTTCTCCACCTCAGGATTTATAACTCTTGAAGAGATAGCAGTTTGACCTCTGCCCATTCCACAATCCTGACCAAAACCTGTTGGAGAGAGTGGGATCTGTACTGCCTTCCACAACAGAGGAGAGGTCAAAGCACAGAAGGTTACATCATCTTAGTTGAAGACCTCTCCCCCTGCCATCTGGACCATTTCTCCTGAATTGAAAAAGGACAGGTGTATAGTACCCAACACCATTGGACTGCTATCTGTCAGTAGGATGAGTGGGCGAGGGGGATTAAAGGAGAACACCTGAAACAGGTTATTCCCCTTGAGACACTAGGTCAACTTCCTCCTGATAAACGGGAGAGATAAATATCTGCCTGCTGTAGTATATAGAAAACACATCCGTTGGAAAGGAGGTGAAAATCCAAAGGTCTCAAGTGAAATATGGCCCATGGCACCACATAAACCATGCCTGCCACATCTCCAAGTTTTTGCAACCATTTTAGGATAAACACATCCTTCGGCCTGCTGATCAATACCCAAAGCCTGTTCTGGAGCTTCAAAGTTCTCTGAGACGGTAAGGAGATGCTCCCTGCCTAGGTATCCAAATGACCCCCTATAAACTCCAGTACCTGAGTGTTAGGCAGCATAGACTTATGTGTGCTCACCACACATACTAAACTCTCCAGGATTGCCTGCACAACAATTGTGTTCTGAGGACAAGGGATGACAAGCGGGCATACAGTAACCATTAGTGCTGATATGACTCCAATTGCCCAAGGAGTGGAGCAGAGTTACCAAGGGAGCCAGGACCTTTGTGAAGACCCTCACAGTCAAGCATAGTCCAAAGGGCAGTAGTCAAAACTGAAATTGCCCTCCCCCATTGCGAAACTGAGGAAATCCCTGCCCCCAACTGGATAGGGTTGTGGAAGTAGGAAACCTCGCAATCTATGGGAGAGGAAGTCCCCCTTTGTTACAAATGGAATGATACTCTGGAGAGTCTTCATCTTGAAGGGAATATTCCTGAAAGGAATGTTCAACCTCTTGATTACTATTATAGTCTGCCCTCAGTCAAGTGCCAGTGAATGGGCATCTGCCAAGGTTGAGGCACTGAAGAAGCAGGACCCCTGAATGCACACACAGTAGCAGGCAATCTAATCGTGCCCCCATTATCTGCCATCACACCCTTTATGCATAAGCCAGACACAAAGCAGCCCAATGCAGGGGGAATCCCTGTTCCAGCAGTAACTAAGAAAAGAGGTAGTACAAAATATGAATAAAATCTGGAAATCGGCCTGTCTCCATTTCCAAACAAGAAACAAAACGTAAGTGATATTGCTGTCAGGCGCCCTTATCCCCTCACTCCTCAGGGATTGGGGGGTCAGTGTCACCCCAAACAGGGGAACTGATTTGATTTTATATACCGGGAGTTCCTGTCATATGACGCAGATGCTTCACAGGATAAGGACTGGGTAGAGAACGGTGGATGAGGCATTAATTATACTTGTGCAGTGATTTCATAGTGTAAGGACTGCGATGAAGAAAAGTAGGTATAGGAGTATTGTCGATTACCAGAGGATGAATGTCACAGAGTGCCTTTATAACATAAGTACTGTTATGAGGAAGAGTAGTAGTAGGAGTAATGGGTATTGCAGATATATGATTGTCACAGATTCATTCAATGGGCCTCATTACGAGTAGCTCGGTAAAACCGTGGTCATTACCGGCATGGCGGAACGAGCGGGTCCGTGCTCGTATGATGCCGCTAATAGCGGGTGATTACGAGTGCGCGAGCATGTGCGAAGCCCCATGCCGGTAATGGCCATACCGGCATGGCGCAAAAGGCCGTCCAACCCCCAGATAGTGGCATCACAGGACCCGCCGATACCGCCACCGCCACCGCCTAGGAGGAACCCCTAAATACCGACCTGGTAATACCAACATGCTAATACCGGGCTCGTAAAACTGGAGCCAGAAATAACGTCATCGTGTCGGAATGGGAAATTGGCCGGCGGCCAACTTTAAAAACACAATCCATTGCAATCCTCCCAAACCACCAGTCGATTCCTGTTGTGCTCTGTGGCAATACTCCAAGGCTACCCGGAAGACCACCCCCTGGCAGCGGAAATAGCGTTTCTCCGACGCAGAGATGAATATGTTGGCGGACACTCTCGCTGCACATGCAGACATCATTAAAGCAAATGATATGAAGCGGGAGGCCCAGCTGAAGAAAAAGGAAATCTGGCAGGAGGTTGCCCGCAAGGTTTTGGCTGTGGGGAACACCCCACATACTGTCTGGGACTGCCATAAGAGGGAGGACGACCTCCTCTTGAGGGTCAGAAACATCATGTCAAGCAACAGGAGGGCGGCCATGGCGACAGGCGGGGGTCCCCACTCACCTGCAAAGATGATGCCCTGGGAGGAGACTGCTAGCAGCTTCATCGATCCTGAGTCGATTGAGGGATTCGGGGAGATGGAGATGGGTGCGGCATCATCCCCAGAAGGAGGTGAGTGACCCTGCACATCCCTGTAGGGGAAACCATGACGTAGCACAAGTGATGTGGAAGAGAGACTAGGCAAGGCAATGCATGTCCCTACACCCACATCAACATATCCAAGTCCAGATTGCGGCCCAAACCCTGCCACACAGAAATGCATGCTGAGCGCCAATCCCATAACCAGCACACGGCCAACACACCTGGACCGTGCCCATGTAACACATCACACAAACCCCAAATCAACGGCATGCCACCTGCCATGCAGTGAATGCAAATATGCCCCCTCAGAACACCAAGTGTGACACACCTGTAAGACATGAATGCATGAATGAATGAATATTGAACAGCACAATTGTATGCCTCTGGCATGTGACACCATCACTGATGACCTGCATATTTTCTACCCCCCCAGGCACCAATGAGGAAGAGGCCAGTCAGGAGAACACTGCGAGGGCATCCGTGTCACACCAAAAGAAAAGGGCCACCACCACCCCAATGGCAGACAAGCAGGCCACACCCACAGGCAGTGTGCCTGTCCGAGTGGAAACACATCCACCAACACCTGCTGCCAGTGTGCTGGACACACATCAGACCCAGCAACCCAGACCCACACCAATCGGAGGGGGGTCCCTTCCTGTGCCGGCCACCACCGAGGATGTCTTGGATGGCAATGTGGACCTTAGGGGAGTCACAGTAGTGACTTGTCCACCCACCCCAAACCGCCTGCCAACCCCCCAACCCCATATGGAGCCCTCAATCACCTACAGCAGTGATGATCCCTGCCTCCATGACTCTGACCTGAGGGATTCGGACCTGTGCCCCTTCGAGGAGGACAGCACCCGGGACGGAGGCCCCGTGAGTGCACCACCCACCAGTGCACCACCCACCACTCCAGCTCCCACCACTCCAGCTCCCACCAACACCCTGGAGTCACGCCTGTCGAGGGTGGAGGCCCGACAGGAGGCCATGTTGGATATCCTGTGGCAGTATATTGACGATGTTGAGGACCCAAGGAGGGGTATTGCAACTGCCATTGCGGGGACCACAGCGGCCATAGCAGCGAACACAGCCGCCGTGAATGCGTCAGCTGTGCTCATGAGGGACTGTCTGGGGGCAGTAATCCAAGTACTAACTTCCATCCTGCTCCATATGCAGCGGCCATGCCTTGGAGCAGGCGTGGAACCTGCCTCAGACTCATCCACAGCCACCACATCTGCATCCTCAGTCCCTGCAAGCCCTGTGCGCCAGACCCGGAGGAGTGCATGGCACTCCAAGATGCCACCCCTGGACAGCAAAAAGTCCCGGAAGTAGTGTGGCCAGATAATGGGAGTGGGACACATGGTTGCGGGTGAAGGGGAGCATTTCATGGAGTACATTTGGGGTCTTCTGGGGTTTGTTGGGTGGGTTTGGGAGTTCACTGGGGGCTTTTGGGGTTTGTTGGGTGGGTTTGGGAGTTCACTGGGTTTTTTTGGGGTTTGTTGGGTGGGTTTGGGAGTTCACTGGGGGTTGGGGGGGTGGGGAGTGGTCATATTTTTCCCTGTTTGAACAAATACACCCGTTGTGTGAAAAAAAATTAAATGGCTGGACATTGTTCATTTTGTGTATATCCATTTAATGTGTGACAGTGTTCAGTGGCCAACTCCCAACAATCCCAGTGTGCATGTCCACATGGACCCAGTGTGTCACTGACACATGTCTATCATAGTCCCTGTGGTTCAGAAGTATCCGTGAATCAGTGCTTGGCGTACTGCATGGCCATCCCGTGCATCACATACTGGCAGGGGAGCTACTTCACCTCCGTCTCCATCCTCCTCATCCTCAACCGGTGCATGCATGTCAATGTCAGGTGGCAGTGGTACATTTCTCCGGATGCACATGTTGTGCAGCATGACACAGGTCATGGTGATCTTTGCCACCTTCTGAGGACTATATAGGAGTGCCCCACCAGACCTGCTTAGGCAGTGGACACGTGCCTTCAACAAGCCAAAGGTCTGCTCAATCACAACACGGGTACGGGTATGCACACGATTGTACTCCTCTTCATGGCTGTTCTGCGGGTTCCGCACAGGGGTAAGTAGCCACGGCTTCAAGGGATATCCTCCATCACCTGCAAGCAAATACAAATAGGTGTGTGTCACTCTGAGCTGCCACCTTCAGGAAGCACAGTCATGGCCGCAGCTACTTGGTGTGGACATGCACATATCCCTGTACGTATGCAAGATTGTTACCTAGATGCATACTATACTGCTATGAGGTGTGGAATTCTGGATGGCGTTCAATAGATGATGCAGGGTGTAATAATGCATGCAGAGGCGGATGTACTGTGGTTGTACGACAATGTTTAGCCTCCCATTCATGCTGTGTATTCTACACTGTGCATGGTCGCACTAGCCACATTGGCACAGTTGCAATCCTATACAGTCATGCATTGCTTGACATACCCATGGTGACCTGGTCGTGCCTCTTACTTGTTGTCTTCGATATGCATAAATGGTAAAATGTGTGCCAGTGATGTGTCATGTTCTGTTTGTGAGGTTCAAGTCAGGAGTGTTTAGCTCTGCATGCATTCTCCAATCACCGACATATGCCACCCAGGTGGAGTATGCACCCCCCCTTTCCCACCCAGGTGGAGTATGCATCCCCCCTTTCCCACCCAGTTGGAGTATGCACCCCCCCTTTCCCACCCAGGTGGAGTATGCACCCCCCTTTCCCACCCAGGTGGAGTATGCATTCCCCCCCTTTCCCACCCAGGTGGAGTATGCATCATCCCTACACATCAGTACCCCAAAGCACTGCCATGGGCCAGTTGGGCAACTCACCAAGCAGCCAGGCACGTGGTCCAGCATGTCGCTCCATGTGACGGGGTAGCGTGGAGTTGCGCAGCACCATGGCATCATGTGTTGATCCGGGAAATCGGGCGCAGCAATGTGTGATGATCTTGCTGGAGTCACATACCATTTGCCATTGATGGAGTGGTATTGCTTGCGATTGCAGTACACCTCCTCTATGGCATGGGGGACTACCAATTCCACATGGGTGCAGTCCAGGGCACCAACACAATTGGGCATCTCTGCCAGTCCATGGAAGCCTACTTTGGCGTTGGCTATCTCCTGGGCAGTCCGTGGTAGGGATATGTGGCTGCTTGCGTGCTTCAGGAGGGCATCCACCACTTGGTTCAACATGCGTGAAAATAGTGGTTGTGAAATGCCATGCAGCTGACCCACTGTGTGTTGATAGGTACCTGTGGCCAGGAAGTGGAGCTCAGACACCACCTTTAGTAGCGGGGGGATGGCAGTGCGTATTTCTATGAGGCTGGCAATGTCGTTGTGTATCATGACCACTATGGTGGTGATGGTGTCCCGGTCCAACCGGTACAGGGTGTGGATCTGCTCAGGGGCTAGGTTGAATGGCCTGGGTCTGATGCGAGGGATTGGTGGCTGCCTACGAGGCACTGCTGGCTGCGCTGGTGGTAATTGCTGGCCCTGTCTCAGCCTCCTTCTCCTCCTGTGTGTCCTCTGTGCTGCCTGTTGTTGCTGCTGTAGTTGTGGTTGTAGTTGGTGTTGTTACTGTAGTTGTAGCAGTATAGGCATGTCCACCAGCGCCATCATTGCAACAGCTAGTGGTAGCATTTTGATGTGGGAGGGGGTTTGGTGTGTTGGTGTGCTCATTTAATACTGGCCCAGCCTCCATTGACTCCACCTGTGGTGATTGTGTGCACCTGTGACAGTTGGCTTGATTGCTGATTGCTGTTTGCGGGTGGTCCGCGATGACTGTATGGCCGGCATCATGCAGCCCGTGATTACCGGCTTCTGGATGCCGGTATTTTCATATCTGCATGGGTTGTGATGTTCTCCTATTATCGGCATGCCGGTATTTGCTCCCAGACGGGGCGCGTGTACGCGCCCATGCCGCTATTAGAGCCACCCTTATTTAGTGTGCCGCTAATAGCGGGTTGCCGGGTCATGATACACCGGAGCGGTAAGTGATGCCGGTAATCCTTTACCGGCATCGCTTTCCCGTTACCTCCAACCTCGTAATGAAGCCCATTGTGTAAGTATTGTGATGAGGAAGAGTAGATTCAGCATTAATGTGGACTACAGGTGCGTGAATGTTACAGAGCACATTAGTAATGTGACAAGGACAGTAGGTTTAGCAGTAATGGGGATTAAAGGTGCATGATTTTCACAGAGCGCATTCATAATGTAAGTACTGTGGCGTGGAATATTAGGTGTGGGAGAAATGTGGATAACCTGCGCATGAATGCCATGTAATGACTTAATAGAAGTGGAATTAACAGGAGTGGACATGTAGAATATGAAATTGCCTTGACGGCCCCATTAAGGCCACTTAATGCAAATGGCAGCACTCACCCATGTAGGTGCAGGTAATTAGTGCATATGCGTTTGGTCACTCTGTGTCACAGTTTCTGGCTGCAAAACCAGCTCCATAATTTAATACTTGCACAGTTGGTCGCGAAAAACCTTTTACTTGTAGCTGACCCCCAATTTAAGTGTTTTTCATGCAACATGTGATAGAGGATATGGAAGCACATTGCTTATCCTGACTATGCATAAACGAAACATAGGTTTAGAACATAATGCGTATTTGATTATGCTAAAAGCAATGCATCTTTTGCGACTGATTAGTGAATGGATAGGAAAAACAGTGGCTGTCATGCACTTCTAGTATACGACCTTATTTTGACATTTAGACATTCGATATAGATTAACAAGATGTACAGCGCATAGAAGACATTTGAGAACAATGCAATAGTCTTTAATGAATGCAAGCGATGCAGGTTAATGTAAATACATATTTACTTTGTTGTGAAAGTTTGTTGTATTTTATATATGACCATAAATATAATTTTGGCACGAGGTATTTCCTTCTCTTTTCTTCAGGTCCCGATTACCGTGCACTTGCTTTGAAAATCAAAGAAAAAAAACAACAACTCTTGGTCTCAAACTGAAAATACCCAAGGAAGTGATTATTTGTTCCAGAAAGAAACATCTTGAAAGGCAGATTTTTTTGCAGAGCTAATTTAATTCCATCCATTGTGAGTCATTTTCATGCACGTAGAGACCTTATGGTATCAAAATGGCATTTGCATATATTTAAATGCAGTACTCTGTGAAAGTAATTACTTGTTGAGTTCTAACATTCGGATGTACGTGTGGATTTAAAATGAATGCATGCAGTCGAGTGTCGTTATTTTTACACTGACTTTAAATATATGCACTGTGGACATTATATTCAAATGTTGTTTTAGACGTTCTATATCTAAGGGGGTTTTACTGTTAACTTATTTGTCTTCTTTGTCCAAGGCACCCACTGCTTCTGTGACTTCAAGGAGAGTGGGTTATTTTTAATCAACTGATTTAAACCTAGACTATTTGTTTAGTGACTGTGGATCCTGTTCACACTCTCCAAACACATCCATTAGAACACAGACATAGAAGAGGTAGCAACATTTTTTGTACTTCAAGTAGGTTGTCTTTGTCTGGTAATAGTTCGTGTATAAAGCCTCCAAGTGCTTTATTAAAATACTAGTGTGAACGTCAAAGTACAGGGGCCAAAGTACGTAAAGTAAGACATTATCAGAGTGTACGTATTAGGTGGTATAGCTAAGGCAACAGCTGCCTCTAGCAAAGCAAACAGGCGAAGCGGGCAGTCTCTTCTGTGCATGACTGCATCGGACAAGCATTCATCTGGCCTTTTATTATATAGGATATATATTATAATCTGGCAGTATAGTTAAGGTGTGTACCTAGTTCCTCAGGAACTTGATTTGGTGGATGGATTTGGAGGACATTTTTCACCCAAAAAGTGTGTCACTCTCCACCCCACGTCATCACCTGCCACTGTCCCCCCTCCAGATTGGACATTTTGGGAAAGATAAAGTTTTGTTAAGTTATTAAGAAAGCAAAACAACACAGCATACTCCCATTCATTTTCCAATAGAGAAAAAGTCAATAATTTTGTGCAGCGCAAAAAACACTTTACAGAATTGGATCAAATAAGAAACAACTTGGGCACGAAGCATTGACCTGATTTCCAGGAGGGGTATGGGGTTATTTCGTCCAGTAGTTTTTGAAATATTTCATGGGCAAGCTGGAATTTGCATCACAGCCTGCCCTCGGTGTCAACATCTCTTCAGCGATGAATTAAAGCAGGTGAAGGGGTTCCAGACCATGGCACACATTCACATGTCCTCTTTGAGAATGGACCTGGACTTGAAACTGATGTGTCTCCTCACCGGCCAAGCTCAAACTGACTGTTGCTTCATTATAATGCTAAAGGGCCAAAAGTGCATTAAACAATGCTAGAGGTATATAAGTTCCCCATATCTTTATACGAGTAATGGCATCAAGAATAGTTTTCAAGTCAATAAATAAAACACATAAGATTAATTTCCTTAAAATGACAAACTTTTGTATTGAAAGGAAAAACCTTAAACCGTAGTAAATTGTAGTTATCCCAGGCTGGAATCCCACCTGGAGGTAACCCAATATTATTTTCCTCTATCTAAGTTTTCGAGTGACCTAACAATTCCCTTGTGTACATCTTCCCCACTGCATCTAAAATAACAATTGGGTGATAATTCAATGGCACATTGCATACATTTATATATATATTCATTGAAAAAATGTGTTAAAGGGACCTTATGGTTAAGTTGCACTAATAAAAACCTATGAAATTCAGTGAAAAAACGTTGTTAAAGGGATGTTATGGTTACAAGGTAAACCGAAACACCCCAGAAATGTGCCAGTTATGGTAAGCTAAGCAAATATAACTCGTGCCACCACTGTGCACTGCTAACACTAACACCCATGACATGAATGATAACATCACAAATGCGTTCCTGCAGCAGCGTCTTGCGAAGCCGTGTGCGGGTCAGCTGTCGTCCCCACCTGCAGTCCTGCCATTTGTGCCTACCTGGCTCACATACCTTTGCTTCTCCCTGTTGCGTGGTGAGAGGAAACCACTCTGGTCCATGACGTGACACTTGCAGATGCCACACGAGCGGCTGGCGGCCCACTGGAGGCACTCGGCTACACCAAGTTGATTTGAAGCTGCTGCGGGAGCGGACAGTTTGAAAGTGTCTGGTGAGATTCCACTCCTGCACGTGAGAATATCTGACTAAAAGATCAAACGTGTTTCTGATCTAGTTAATCGAATCCTGTTGCCAGAGCCACAAATATTCACTCATACTCTTCTGAACATCAAGAGATGTGCACCCACATTGCCTGCCCACAATGAACTTGATACACGTTGACTGTGACTGAATAATCAATCAAGTGCCTTCTCTTGGAAACGTTTGCTTCTAAAACACCAGCTTGCCTGTGCTCCTTTACCGAGGTGACTGTGTGGCAGATAGCCCTTTGAGCATCGGATTGTGCTTGATCGAGTGTTCAGTTATAGTTTGTTTGCCAGGGAAATGTAGGTCTATGACCCTTTGAGCCCTGAGACTCTTCTATCTGGTTTTATCACTTACACTTGCTTGCTGGGGTGGCTGTGGGGCCATTGCCCTTTCAGCCCTGAGTATTTCTATCAAGTCAAGGGCTTTACTTCTAGGCAACCCGTTAGGTTGCAGGTCACCACAATTTTGTTCTGTTTGGAGCACAGCAAAGTGACTTATCCATTCACTTACTTTACTGTAGATGAAAGCGGTTAAACAAGTTGCTTATCTCTCATAGTAAGCCCCTGCTTCTTGATCATACCTGATGAATAACTACCTGAAACTAGGTGGTTTTGGTATGGGTTACCCATAAGGAGAATAAGGATGTCCACATTTACCCAATGGCACCCATTGAAAAGTAACGATGGCTTACTTGCACACGCACACGCACCTCTGCGTTCTCCCATATACTGAAGTCTACAAAAAACTGACTAGCGCCCCTGAAGCGATGGTCAATGTGGTGGTGGACTCGATTTGTGATGGTAATTGCACAGACAGTTCTGTTTAAGGACAAATTACTGCCTTTTTGAATGCCACAATGATGATTTCCACTAGGAAGACCTCATGTGCTGCTCCATCCAGATCTAAAATTCAGCCTCCTGAAAGCAGCTCTGGAAGCGTGTCTCTTAATATATCGAGTATCCTTTTGATAACAATTATTTGTTAAACCTGGTACTTGACTTGCAAAAGGAAGCAAATATAACTGAGTCTGGGCTGCCTCCAACCCCTGAACCTATCGTTGTACCAACTACGAGACTATTTAAATCACCTGAAATAACACAGATAGCTGCTAATGTGCACAATCCACTCTCAAGACTTAATTCTACTATATTTGCCCCTGAGGTGTCATATGTCGGTTCCGGCAGTGAATTTGAATCTTTAACTATCCTGAAAGCATTGTTTTCATTATGTAACACAGCTATACAGTGACCAGCAAATTATCTCTCAGGGTTTGATGAAAATGATAGATGTCGTATTATCCCCTTATGATCAAAGGCCGCTGGAAAATTAAAGTAATATGGTTGCAACGGTTGAGAAATACTCTTCATAAGCCGTAATTATACCTGATGCTCAGTGTGCTGAAGAGAACTTGCCAAACATAATTAAACCCTGTTTGCTTACATCAATACATCATCAAATAAAGTGCAAACTAAATATAGTCGGAAATGAAAAACAGGGCATTTGCACAAGGGTAAGGACAAAATTTATAAAAACTTGGTGGTTATGCAATCATTGATTTTGACTTTTCCAAATCACCTATGCTGCCAAGAGTCTAATGTAGATGTTGACATCGTTCCAATTAACACCACCACTAATATATTGAGTAACAAGCAGGTGAACATCTCAGTCGATTGGCAGAAGGTTAAAAAAAAAAAGATCAGTAATAGTCGGCAATCGTTGCCTAGTGACCCACCCACTTATGGGAAAAACCCAGAACAGCAGTTTGCTGAGGCCAACCATTCTAATAATGAGTTGGTTAATCTAAAAATAATTTACATTGCACATACTCATGCAACTACTACTCAGACAGAAACCAGATCCAATGTAATAGATGCTGAAAATTATATGAACTTTAATGTATCATCATTAGAGTGGGCAAATGGTAAATCCAGAAGGATTAAGATCCTTGATTTATATGCCACGCCGGTTAGTCCATACCTAAACCGCCAAAATACAGACTAACTATTGCATCAAAATCACAAATTGGCTTTTATTTCATCACAAGATCTGACCTTTGTGGAATTACCAAAGGATCCCTTAGGACAAAATTGGGCAGTGATCCATCTTTTCACCTAATATAACGTACCATATGGGATATGAATGTATTAAATGTGTAGAACAAATTACTAAGTCAAAATCTTGCACAAATGCCTTATAAAAACTGTTGTTGATTCATTATCTGAAGAAACAATTAGGACTGTTGTTGCAAAGATCTGCAGATCCTTGTGTGCCAAACCAGACACTTTTACTAAAACGACCAATTCCCCTATTGAATATTCGGATATTGAAGAGGTAGAGTGACCGAGTGATGAAACACAACATTTAACCATACGCTAAAGTTGTCTTGGAGGTTTGTGTACAATGGGTTGTTAAAGAGGCTCTGCTTTCTACATTAGTTATTAATATTTATATTCCAGCCAGAGACATTGAGTGGTACGTGATCATTAAGCAAATTGACTAATTGATTGAACTGTGGTTGTTGGAATACGAGAATTAGTCCTATTATATTGTGGGAAATTTCAACTACCACGGACGAAAGGCTCTGAGTAATATTAGGGATATGCTAAGAAAGTATTGCCTTGTAAACAACTAATATGAAATATGGTCCATTGCCTGTGATGAGAGTGAAATTAATGTAATAAGTAGGGGCCGGTTAAGCTTTGTCCACAGGCATGAACTGCAGCAGTTGATCACAATTGATGATGAAGCATGTAATTATACTTGGACTAATGGTAACTTGTTTACTTGGATTGATTTAGTATTAACTAGTGCAGCTGGCTTTACTCATATCAATGCCTTTAAAGTATTCCCAAACACACTGAGTGATCATGTGTTAATTGAATTTCACTTAAATAGAGATTCACCTGGTAGCATGGTACACTGTAATGGTACTTATACCTTAAACAATGCAGGAAAATAGGTTAAAGTGGACAGAAAAGAACACTAACACATTCAACAATTCCACGTTCTGTCTTTAGGTTAGCAATGATCACC
This sequence comes from Ambystoma mexicanum, assembly GCF_040938575.1. Classification (NCBI taxonomy): domain Eukaryota; kingdom Metazoa; phylum Chordata; class Amphibia; order Caudata; family Ambystomatidae; genus Ambystoma; species Ambystoma mexicanum. Next base: position 812,920,039 of record NC_090932.1, read on the forward strand.
CCATCTTTACGGAGTTAAAAACATTTTGACGAGATTATAGATGTGCAATTTCATCGCCATGTGAAATCTCAAAACAATGCAAATATTAGAAGAGCCTGCCATCCTCATAATAAACTACACGATTTGGTAGTGATTAAGAAGAGAAAAGAATTAAGATGTAATATCAAACAAATAAAAAAATAAGATAGTGACTATGCTGTTCAACAAAATAATATTAACAAAGTAAAAATGAGATTCAAAAACTGGATCATTGATGCATAAAGCTCAGTTATTTCTACCCATTGGCAGATAATGTTCATCGCCTCACATAAATGTTGATTCATATACAAAGCAGAAAATAACAAACAGCAAGTTAAGCATGAAATAAACCCAATTCAGAATTGTTATTGGGAAGACTACATCCATAATATTTACCAACAAACGAATACGGTGAAGGACGGGAATAATTACCAGCTCAGTATGGACAAATCTTTCTTTGTCTTTACCCTCCTGGATACTGAGTTAATTATTAATAGGTTAAAACCATCTGGAGCCCCGGGCCCTGATAGGTTACCAATCAGGGCCCGGCCCATTTTTTGAGAGCCTTAGTTCTTATGGTCATTTTCACAGAAATTGCCAAAAGAGGCACACTCCCGCCTAGTTGGACTCGCCCAATATTGATACCCGTATAGTAAAAGGGATCATGTGAGGTACCAGCAAATTACTGATTGCTCGCAATGATTGATCTGGGTGCAAAAATGTTTTGCCAATTGCTTTTGCAATACATTAATGAATTGCTCCAAAATAAGAAGATTCTCAAGAACCAACAGTTAGGTACCATTAACAATCTTTTGACACTAACATATTTGATTCGGAAAACGATCTCCTCACCTCTGAGTTACCCTCTTAACCTACCTCTCATTTTCCTGCTAGCTAAAATGTTTCCCTTGCCTCTAACCTTCCTCTGTCCCTCATTTCCTCTGCCTCTTCACCCATCATGGTCACATCCCGTGCAGAGCTGGCTGCATCGCTTGCCTGCACTTAGAAATGTCCAATTTTGCTGGTCTTTAATCTATGTATGTCACTTATGTATTGCCCCCGTGCCTGCTCCATTTACTCCCCTCCATAACCTGGTCAGAATGTCCCTAAAACTCTCCCCATTGTAAGAAGCTCACTACTTCCCCCCAAATCTGGTTTCTTATCTATTGAATGTTCCTTTGTGATCAAAAGAGCATTGTTTCACCTGTATATAAATACATACATAAATAAAATAATTGATTGTATAACATCCTAGACAACTTCCTGCATGTTTCGTTAATGTGTCAACACTTTGCAGGGTCTTTTTGAAAGGGTCTACGGTCATCTTTTGGAATTCGTAAATGTGAATGTATTTATTTATTGTTTGCTTGTTAGGCGCTCATGCATTCTGTTTCAAAGCGCCTACAGGGCAGCAGGGAGGGGGCATGGGGTAGCAGTACAATTAAATACAACAAATACAGAAGGGGAAGGATAGGACAAACCTGCTATGCCCTGTGAGTATTCAGAATGTGCACGTGCAGAATGGAAGAGGGCAGTGTGGTAGGTGCTGAGGTGTCCATGCTCGAGGGTGAACCGAAGTTGAAGTGCACGGTATAGTATGTGCTATTTGGCCAGGAGTCACATTGGATGGAAAAAGCAAATCTCCAGTGTGGAAGGTGAGCCGAGGGAAGTGCTGAATGAAGACAGATGCTGTGGGGATTGGGTGTGAATGGTCAGGGGCCCAAGTGATGCATAAGGGTCCAAGACACCAATCACAGCAACTGTGCGATTAGCGAGGAAGAAGGAAGTGAAGGAGGGGGAAAACAGGAGAGTCTTAAGGTGTTTTCGATAACACCAAAATGCTATACATAAGTTTCATTGACTTTTCTAAAGCCTTTAATACTGTTAATCAATCCATAATATGGAAAGAAAATTAGAAAAGGGAACTCCAACTGCAAATGTTATACTTTGTAAAAGCATTGTATTCCAATACAGTAGTACAGCTGAGAATTAATCGGGGGGGTTGACTAATAATTAGATTAAGGTGAACCATGGACTTAAACAAGGTTGTGCTTTAGCACCAGTACTTTTTAACAGCTATATGGCTGTTTTAGCTGGTGCCATGGACCATTGTAATAACAACCCCACACCCGTATTGGTCTACTCCCTGGCTCATGGCTATCATATGCTGATGATGTTGTGATAATTGATCAGATGGTCATAAGACTGCAACATGGTCTAGAAACCTTGAATACATTTTCCATACAGATTGGACTAACCATAAAATTGGATAAAACTAAGATTATGATTTTTTTAAAGTCCAGAAAAAGTATAAAAAGTATATAAAATATATCTGAATGTTCCAAAACACCAAGGTGAAAGAGGTTCTCAATTATTGGTATCTGGGAATTCTGTTTAACAACACTATAAAAGTTTATTTCATTGCAGATTCAATTATAAATAAAACCATGGCTAAACTTAAGGCTGTCTGATCATTTATTTGTAAAAGTTGTGGCCTATCGGTTGAAGGGCTCTTACTGATATACCGTTTGTGCATGGTTCTAAGCATTTTGTACGGGCTGGAAATATTCACAACTAAAGAGTGCAGGTGGTTGAAAAAATTAGAAAGGAAGCATGGAGGAGTGCACTTGGGCTCCCTAACGGTGTACCTATGGAAGCTATATGACAAAACTTGATTTAATGTCCCTGCACACTAGTAAACTAATATCAAATTGTTTTCTATATTTTAAAATCCGAGCTTATTATAACAACCATAATTCTATTTACTCTTACTTCTCTAACCAAATGGACCCTAAGGCCCGTCCTTGGCCTTGAGCCCCTGGATAAAGGAGATCATAAGCGTTTTGGTTGGCATTGGTTGTGACTCCACGGAATTTGAGATGTCTTCTCTCATGGAAAGGGAAATCAAGAAAAAGGCGGCAATCTGGGATAGAAATCAGAGAACAACCAAATTGAGCAGCCTGTTAACTTACACTGAATACTGCACTCAATCCTTCTTGATTGGATCTCCTTGTCCTTGTATAAAAAACACACAAAACCAAAAGGTTAGACGGTTCATAAGTCAATTAATATTTAACTGCCTTCGCTGGTTTGCAGAGGTGCTTGTTTCCATATACCTATACAGTAATGATTGTGCCAATGGTGCTGCTTGGAGCTTGAGACTGCACGACACCTGCTGACTAATTGTAACATGCTTGCTGAAGTATACCTGAAGAGTTATGATAGATTAGATTATGATCTTGCTTGTATACACTCTGGTCTGTTGTGGAGTAATATTTATTCTGGTAACAATCTGATAATGAATTTGACTATGTTTACATATGGCAGGAAATCTTAAATATTCTATGTTACTTATGCGATTATATTATCCTGGAGTGTAAGCTTACTTTAGATACATTGTTGATGAATTATTTGCCTTTTATAGTGTGTATTTGTATTTTTTTACATGTATTATTTTATTGGGGTTTTCTTGTGTTAAAGGTTACATTTAACAAATATAACATAATAAATAAACTAAAGAATTGATGTCATCAATGATGACATCACATATCTGGGCCACTTAATTTTGTTCACTGACATATCTAGGCCATGTGGTTTTGTTCACTGATACTGAGAATTCTGAAATGTAAAAGGTGCTACATATCTAGACATTAACCTTGTTGTATGTTGTTAAGGCACTTTCCTTAGGATCTGGCATCAGCTCATGGTGCACATATATGTGGAAATAACCAAGCCTCAAACACACAATTTGTTTGTGTACATGATGATGAAGTCTAATATTGCTGTCATGTTTTGGTGGTGTCGTTTCTTTCCTCCTTACTGGAATTTCCCTGTATGTGTCTCTATTTGTATGCATTATGGGTCTTCATATGCGTTGTTTGTACTAACACAACTATGTACTAAGTCTTCCATTGTTAGCTATTTATTCCATAATGTATCATTAGGCAACATTCTGAAAGGATTGAAGTTATCATTTGACTGGCCAATACAACCAATGATGTACTTCTATAGTTTATCGTGGAGCCCATTGCCTATGTGTGTGTGTGATTTTGTTCATGTATAAACAACAACACTCTCAAAATAATGTTTTGTTAAGATAAGTACATTTTTTAATATATTAAGTAGTACATCTTGTCAACAACATTATAAATGCAAACCCTTGTAAGTACTTTTCATCAAAAGTAATTGCATATGTGATGTCAATAGTGATGTCATTAATGTCATTTTTGATATCATCTTTGATGTCCTTGGTGCTAGTCTTAACAGGGCACGGTAGTGGTGCAAGTTATGTTTGCTTGCCATACCATAACCGGCGAATTTCTGGGGTTTTTATGTTTTACTTGTAACTATAACATCCCTTTAACAAAGTTTTTTCACTGAATTTCATGTTTTTTTTATCTGTGCACCCTAGTCTGCTACAACTTCCTAATATCATATTTACCCCCCTATATCAGCATTTTCAAGTAAAAACTGTGCCATTCCCCACAGCATAGCAACATTTTGAAAACTTCTATGAACTTTCGGCCACTTTTGTAGCAGCGTTTCATATTCGCCGACATTCGCCATATGTCTCACATCAACACAGACTGTACGGGTAGTGTCTCACATCACCACGCACGCGCCATAATGATGTGGCCACGCACATGTCTGTGCTTGGTGAACAGTTCAAAACTGCATTTTCAGCTTATCTAAGAAGTTTCAATTTCAAAATGTACCCTTCCACAGCTCCTAGACCTATTCTTACTGATTTTCCATTTCCAATCCAGGAGATGGCACATGCTTGGAACAAAATTAGCACTACTGCTATCTAACTTCAAAAATGGCATTAGCCATGCCCATTCCTCCTGCTCAGGAACCACCAACTTCATGGCCTCCACAGCAGAATAAATGCAATGATGCAGATAACAATCAAGAGGAACAGGAAGATGAGATAGAGGAAATGCCTACCTCAAGCACCCAGAGAGAATCATGGTTGTGCTGATTGTGTTGATTCTTTACCACCGTTGGGGATGTACAGAAGGCTAAGGCTACAAAAGTTAAATGCAACGTGCAACATTGTACTCAGTCACGGACAACCTGGGCAGTACTCCTACGGACCAATTCCATTCAATGCCACACCAAATCCAACCACTGAAATGCTCTAACAAAGGCTGTTCCTTTTTCAGGACCAATACTTTCTCAACCAATACTACCACCATACAGGCTACTCCGGTGGGGCACAAGATCCCACCAGCTAGCTTGTGAGCCATACAAGAGGCTGTTAAGCCATATCTTTCCAATTGAACAGTACTCTGTATATACCGCAACACACTACTCTGCAGGGGGGCACCGTTTTCAAGTGCTTTCGAGGCTGCAATCAAGGAGCATGAGAAACACTGCCCCTTGCCTTAGATTTAAGGCACACAAAACATCTTTCACTGTCCACTTCCCCATGTATTTTTCACTGCTGCCCCTTCCCTCAATTCCCTCACCACCTTCCCGGCTGTTCATGCAAAAAAATAAAAACCACATTTCACAGTTAAAAATTGAAGTAAAACAAATAATCTTGTAGACTCCATCAACTTTACATTTCTCAGCAAAGTAGTTAAACACAATACGATTCTCCAAAATTTTCATTAGCATTTTACATTATGCTAATCCAAATAATAGACAATTGTATACTAGACAAAGCAAAAAAGTACAGAAATACTTTTCTGTCCCAAATATTGTTCTGTAGCATACAATAAGCACCATAATCCATGCACCTTTATAACTAGATGCAGTCTCTGTAGTCTACTTTCCACACCATTCATCATTGAAAGACCCGGATGGCACGTGCACATCATCGCACAGGACAACCCTTCTACCCTTTTTAATTTTATATTTGTAACACTCCCTCATTGCCTGCAGTCACACATCCATTCATCAATCACTTCCAAAAAATCTACATGTAACCCTATCAATATATTAAACTTCCATGCTCCAACTGCCACTTAACAATGTTGTACAAATGGTTTGCATCTGCATTTCCCTTACTTATACAAAACATTGTAGACACTGCTCCTATAAATGCACATATGCATTGTGCATTGAGAGAAGGTTTATAAATATAACTAGAAATACAGATGGGCACAGGAGTCCCAAGGGTGGAGTGCATCTTAACCGTAACAACCCTTTAACAAAGTTTTCTCTGTCAATTTAATAGGTTTTTACAAGTCAAAATGTTTCATAATGTTACCTCACTGTATATAAGTTATTAATAATTCCTCTTTTAATATATACAAAAGTATAAAAGTATAACACCCCATGCACCCAAAGCTCGGCAGAAGAAAGAGGAACTGCATGGCTGTCCTTAATGAACTCTCGCAATTTTCATAATGTGGCTTGGCTGAAATACTGGGAGCACATCATCCCGACATGGGAACGTGACAACTCCAGAGCAACTCTCAACTACTTCTTTGTATCCCACAGTTTACTGCCATAAATAGAATCCTTCAAAGTCATGATAACCAAAGAGAGCGATCACAACCTCCTTTCTATGTCATGGACATCGGTCTGCCCACTGGGTAAAACGTACACTCCATCTTTGGTGGCGAATAATCAACAAACCAGGCTATGCCTGACTGCCGCCAACATCAAAAATATCACGGCCAAATACAGAAGAGACATACTAAATAATTTTGACTTCGAAAAAAAAGGACCAACTGGACTACTTACCTTTTCTGCTAAAATACATGGTGGAGCCGAAAGGAGGGAAAACAACCTGCATGAAGACCAACCATGAGTACGATAGAACTTTGGTCGAAAAAAGAAGACTTGTGAGACAACTGAAAAGATCAGCCAGGACTCATAACACAGAAACGGCATGGCTAAAGTGGCAAGAAGAAGCCAAGAGCTACAAATCATGGCTACAAAATCGTAGACATACCATGTACCGAAACAACACGGAGGATATGCTGAGGACTCTCAGCACTAAACAATCTAGCGACTTCTGGTCCCTCAACAAAAAATCAGATAGGACCCTGGACAACCAACTTACCAACTCGGTCTCAGAAGACAAGTGGGTCAAATTCTTTGAAAACTTGTTTGCAGCCCTGTCTGCCCAAAATACAGTTTCTCTGCCTGGGACAGATGGCCCTTGGATTAATCTATCCCCCCAAGATGACATAAGAGGTGTTATTAAAAAATTGAAAACTTCAAGGGCGACGGGTCCTGACGGTCTAACAAACATTGACCTCAAACAAAATTTGGTTAATGGACCAACCTCCTCAGTATCCTATTTACCCACTGTAGATCAACAAGATATCAATCGGGACCTCGTGGACACATGCAGTGGTGGTTCCCTTATTCAAGCGAGGTAACAGAAAAGATCTGGCCAACTATTGCCCAATTGCGTTATTAGACATCATCGGAAAAATCTTTGCCTCCCTGCTACTCAAACATTTCCAGACCTGGGCCAGAACATCACCACCCAATGATCTGTTTCAAATGGGCTTCCTAAAAAAATGGAAGCACAGTAGTAAACATCTTACTACGGAACTTAATAAAATCTAAAGTAAAGCAAGGTGCACCAACATTTTTTATGGCTTTTGTAGACCTCTTGCAGGCCTTTGACAAAGTGGATAGAAGTATCCTCTAGACCAAACTTAAAAGATGGAAGTGCCTAAACAAAATACTAGATCCTGTGATGGCTCTCCACACGGACACCAAATTGCGAGTTCGACTAAACAGCCAAGGTCTACTATCAAAAGAAATCCCATCTGAACGCGGGTAAAACAGTGCTGTCCCCTTGCACCAGCACTTTCCGTCACTTTCTTGGGTAACTACAAGGATACAGAATCTTCCATCAGGGCTTTCCCGTCCAAATTAGGCAATGTCAACCTGTCGCGCATCCTATACGCAGATGACCTGATCCTGCTGGATCAGACCCAAACCGTGCTTCAGCAGCAACTTACCAACCTTGCAAACTATATGGAAACAAACAACTTGGAAATCAACAAATCAAAGACAAAGGTTATGATCCTTGAAAAATATCACTCGCAAAACAAATGCAACCGAAAATGGTTTCTGGACAACGTCAGTATTGAAGTGGTTCATCACTTCAAATACCTGGGAGTGCTAATAGATGGCTCTGCGAAAGAGCAAAAAATGCAGAAGACCCTTTGGGAAAAAACAAAGAACCGTGCAGCGCAAATGAGAGCAATTGACAAGAAACATGGCAAATTTTCATTAGTGCCAGTTATCCAATTCTACAAGGGCAAAGTGGTGCCGACCCCAATTTATGGAATGGGAGCGACACTCAACATGCCCGCAACAATTTGGCCCAAACTTGAAGGGCACTTATGGAAATCAGTCCTTGGTCTGCCCAACTCAGTCTCAATAGCAACTATCAGGCACGACCTGTGGGCTGCTGTCTTTGGAATCAACAGTAGAGCAAAGCTCCATGCAATTATTCAGGAGAACCCTTCTCCCTGATACACTCCCGGCATACAAGATCATCACCACAGAGATAGCAAGTAGGCACTCAAATACTTTAAATGCCTTGGCAGAGAGTCAAAAAACCAAGTTGAGTGAGCTAGCCTGCACTGAAGACGATCTAATAACAAACTCGCTGAGAGTTAAGTTTAAAATGGAATGCCAAGACTGGATCGTCACATCTGACGAAGCACAAGCCAACAAACTCGCAAAACACCTGCCTCCCAACTTCAACAAACCAAAAACTCTGTTGGCCTACTGCGCTATATTCCCGGACAAAGGTTTAATGAAAATCTTCATGAGAGCACGCCTGAACCTGCTCCCTACTCATGAAATTCTAGCCATCAGACTGCAGACATCAATAAGGAGTGCAGACTGTGCACCTTGCCAAACCAAATTGAAACTTTAAGGCACCTCCTTATGCATTGTCCTGTGCTGAGACAGGAAAGAGTGGCATATCTGTCACCGCTATGCGCGGACCTTCCTGTCGTTGAAGAGTCTGTATGGTGGAACATGGTGATGGCCAGAGAAAACATCAAATGGACCATCGCCTGGGCGAAATTATTCGACACCGCTTTCAAAAAGACCAATCTATCTTCGAATCTGCTGAACTGATTATCCTCTGCATACACAAGTTCCCTTCATTGGCTGCCGGTTAGTCTTGCACAGTTCAATGAATAGTTCAATGAAAAGCTCTTATCTTGTAAAAATCGTAAACACGATTACACACAAGTAATAAAAAAAAAGTACACATAAACCTGCTCTGTGTTCTTATCAGCAGCGGATGCTTGGGATGCACATCACCATTGAATTCCCTATAGCATGAGTCTCCACCATCACGTCAGCCCCACCACAACACCCCCATTATTCACTGCACCTTCCGCGCTCATTGTCCAGTATACCCTAATAAGGTGACCAATGGCCACTGCTAACGCCTTGCAGTCATGTCAAGTCTACAAAATCCTTGGGGCATGGGCTTCTGCCATGCCACAATCCCCAATAAGTAAATCAGAGTACACATTTGCATTTGCTGAAGGCCAGGCGCACTACCCAAACACCACATTTATATCACTAGTTTTTCTACCTACAATCTGACACTTTGAAAAAAAATAAAACACAAGGCAGGTTTGCAAAAACATGCTTTCAGGCTCTTGCTGATGTTCATCGTGCAATGTTGTTGTAATCCAGTCCAGCACTTCAGGCTGTAACACAAGCAGAATATTTGTCTCCCATTCAAACCTATGGCTTTAACCATGCTGCATGCCCCAATTAGCACATTATAGTACACATTTCTCCTTGCTGAGAGCCAGGCCCATTGCATAGGCACCAAAGTCATATCGCTGTTTGTACGTTATCACATTCAAAACCATGCTTTGAAGTTCTTGCTGATGCTCCTCGTGAAGATTTGCTGCAATCCCGTCCAGCACTTCAGCCTGTAGCCACAAGCAAACATTTCTATCCCATTCAAACCTATCCCGCTTTCAAAAACCTTTACTACATAGCTGGTCCCTGGTGGCTTTGCCCACTTTAACCCCATAGCCTGTCCCACGGCCACAGGTTATACGTCAGTCACCAAAGGCATATCACTATTTTTGTACCTACGTCATAACACTTTTCCAAAAATAAAACACAGACATATTTGCGAAACCACGCTTTTGAGTATTTACCAATGCTCCTGGCATAGGTTTGCTGCAAATCTGTCCATGTTTTTGAAAGGTATCAGAATGTATGTACAAAAATAGTCATATAACTTAACATATCTTGACAAAATCCATTGTACCTGCGTTATGACACTTTTCCAAAACACAACACAAACACAATTGTGAACCATGCTTTCAGATCCTTGCCAATGCTTCTTGTACAGGTTTAATGCAATTCCATCCATGTTTTATTTTTTAAAAAGTGTCAAAATTTACAAACAAAAAATAGTCATATAACTGAGCCATATCTACACAAAATGTATTCAGACGTTTACACGAACATTCACATTTGGGTCTATAATATTTATACTAACTTGTCTGCAGATTCGTGAAATGGCAACAAAGTTATAAGCTATCTAAACATTTTGAGACCCCCCTCTAATTGTACCCATCTTCACAAAATCCACATGTTGCACAGCCTATGACCACAATGATGGCATCACAGATCACATCACTGATGACATCACTAATTACATTGCAATAGTAACTGGCATTAAGCACAGCCTTCAGCCATGGTCAGTATGCATGTTACAATATATTATAACACATGAATGAGTACCAGTCATGTTCCTTGGGTTATGGACAGTGATCAAAACCTTCACCCATGTGCACTGAATATTTTAAATTACTAGCAGGCTATTCACCATAGACGTTGGTCTTTACCAGTGGGTACAGCTTTGTACCATGTCCACTGTATATTATATACACTGATGGGGCACTAGCCATGGACTTAAGCACAATACTGGCCAGTGGCCACAATCTTTGTCTGTGTCCACCATATATATTCTAACATATGAATGGGCAACTAGCCATGGCCTTTGACCTTTAGCAGTTTGTACATCTTTTGGCCATGTCCACTGTATATTTTAAAATAATAAAGTGCAATAAGTAATGGCCTTCGGCCGTGCCCACTGTGTATTCTACAACACTAACCAGCCACTAGCTATGGCCTTTGTCCGTGCCCACTGTATGTTATATACACTAACCAGCCACTAGCCATGGTCTTCAACACAATACTAGACATGACCACAGCCTTTGGCCTTGCCGACTTTATATTCTAACATATTAATGGGCACTAGCAATGGCCTTTAGCCATGGCCACTGACTACAGATTTCAATGTTGGCCACTGTATATTTTAAAAACAGTGATGGGTTAAGAAACATGGATTTTAACCAACCACTGGCTATGGCCTTTGGTGCTGGCCTGTGACCTCAGCCTTTGTCATGGCCAAGTCCACGGCCTTAATTGTTATTAAGTTAATCAATGTTTTCATGAGCTAACTTATAAATTGTCCCGGGAGGATAGCTCAGTGGCAATGTGCTCGCCTTGGAAGGAAGACGACACGGAGCAATACAGGTTCGATCCCCGGGTCCACGCTTATCAACCTCTGGGTATCTAAGTGCATTACAAATACGCAACTAAGACAAAAAAACAATTATGCAACTAAAAAACAAACAGTACCTGTAACAGCACCTCAATGCCTGCGGGATTTGTGAGAGCTTTAAAAATGCAAATAAATGATGCATTATTGACGTTATCAGTTATATACAATTTAATTGTTTGTTGTCATCAGTGATGTGTTCTGTGATGTCATCATTGTGGGCATAGGCAACAGGGGGTGCAAGGTTAAGGTGGCTTTAGCTGAATTTCAGGGGTTTTGTTGCATTAACTTCTTCTCACCTTAACGTCCATGCAACTAAAGTTTATTCCTCGAATTTCAAGGGTTTTGTTATTCCATAGATTTTTAGAACACTTCCATATCACTAGCCATTCGGATTGCAGGCTTTGAGAACCCACAATGTGTTTAGGCAATGCACAGTGAGATTCAATTATTTTCCTTGGACCACAGACTTTGGTTAAGCAGCTTGCTCCAAACCGTACACCCCTTTTTGGCGGCATCATGTTGCCACGCGCCGATTTGGCATAGTCATTCTGCCGCAGTGCCCACTTAAGCCTGCCCTTTTCGGTGCGAAAGCCATTCCGGCACCGTTATTTTGAGACAAAGGGATGTTTGCACATGGCTGACATTACAGCCACGTCTAAGTGCCCTCGTGCCAAATAAGATTACAGACTGCACTGCAACAAACCTCGCCAACTCCCAGTTGCGTTGCTTTTCTTTTAATTAAATTAAATTAGTTACATTTAAAAAAAAAACATACAGCCTTGAACCCTAGTCTGCCAGAGTTCAAGGCCCAGCATTTAACCACTATGCCACAATGGCTTGGTGCGCCATCGTGCATTTATTTCATAAATGTATGCCCACGTACTTTCTGCATCCATAGTGAAAATCAAAATCTGGCACTGATGAATATACACACAGTACTGCTTAGCTTCATAGTGAGGAAGGGGCTGGCCCCCTCAGGCCATGTTGCTCTAAGTGCCCTTGTGACTTTTTCTCACGTTTTAGGCACCATAGCCTGAGGCGGCTGGCCTTTTCCTCACTTTGAAGCTAAGCAGAATCTGTCCTGGTTGCTGCATGGATGGGAGACCCACGTCACCAGTGATTTTTCACCCCCAATGTCACTGTAGCTGTAAAGATATCAATTTTTTATTATGTATAAAAGATTGCAGACTTTGAGAGCTCCTAATGTTTTTAGTTAATGTCCTGTGGGATTAAATTATTTACTGAGGATCATGCACTTTGTTTATCCAGCATGCTACAAGCCCCTTGTTTTATGGCCGGTCTCTTGTTGATTGTTGTCATACATTGCGCAACCTCAAATAACTGTATTTAAGTAGCACGTAAAATGGAAAAAAATGACCTGCTGCAAAAATAACATATGTCAAAGTACTTTTGCCCAATATGGAAAATCAAAAGCTGTCATCCATGAAAATATGCAAAGTAAGTGAACATATATCTTACAGTGGAATATACAAATGTAGTTCAAAAGACCTGCTCCTTGGAAGAAAGTGTGCAAGACAAAATAGTATTAGACTTTTAAAGTAATGAACACCAGAAAAATAACCTGAGAGAGGAAATGTTCCAATAAATATGCTGGCAAACTATAAAAGGTGCTCACCTTTTAAACCCAGCAGTCTGTAGTGAAATATTCCCTGGAAGACTAAGTGGTTTTGGTCTTGTTAGTAAGCATCTGCACTGGGAACATGACAACCTGAGTAAGATCCCGGTAGCCAAATACTTGAGCAAGCTTACCAACTTCAAACCTCAAAAAAGGGGTTGTGTCCGTCCTCTGAAATGAAATTCACCCACATGTGTCCTTTACTTGTGCCCTGAAAAGCAGCCACAATCAGGGAGAATGACTGCACCAGTGTCCAGGATTACACATTGTTTTGCCACATCATGGGCAAATACTCATGACTTACTTGCCCTCTCATTATTTCGCCTCCTCACCCCCATGTCTGGCTTTCAACAAAACTCTGCTTTTTAAGCTTATATAAGCTTCCATGAGCCCTGTTGATACCAGTTTACAAATCCTAGCATAGTCGGTATGATGCATGTCTTCAAGAAGCATTTTCCATTTCTCATCTGCATGGTCCATTTTTTCAAGTTTCAATCCGTGTTTTAAAAATACATCTAGCCAAGCAATCGTTTCTCCATCATAGCTTTCTAAATGCTTCCCACAGTTCAGAAGCTGTTGTATGGCTAATCTAAGATCTTCCCCATCCCAGGCAAAGCCCTTAATTGCAAATTTGTTAACTATGTTACTCAGTTTTGCAATTCGAGGTTACATTAACAGCATCCTCATATGCCCACACTATTTTTATATTCAGAACTAATGGGTTCAACAGCAGCTTCTCCAATGAAGGTCTGATATCTCTGTAAATAAAAGGTCTTATTATTATACTATCATAGGCTCCCATCTAATGGACTGTATTGATCGACCAAGGATTCTATGCGGAGTGAAAACTGATTACCTTTTTCAATCACGGGACACAACCAAATGAAACAATAGCAACACTAGTGGGTACGTCTTTTCAAAGTAAATGCAATTGTTCTACCAGTGTGGTTAAGTCAGCAAGCAGAATTTCAATAATTAGTTGGCAGAGGCATCAAGCATCAAAAGGAATCTAAAGCTTTTAGAATCAGTTTGTGAGTTATGTTTATATACAGGCACAAATTTACACTGTGTCAATGTTCAGGGTAATAGGACACCATTTTACATGACAATAAAAAGAGCAAATAATACATGCGCCCAGTGCTCAGGTACCATTTTTAGTAAAGCATTGCATATTCTGTCTGGGCCTGGTGTCCTGGAGGTCTTTATTGCAGTGATAACAGCACTGGTAGCCCCATAATCCCTCTTATTATTTACCTCAACTTTCCCTGTGGAGGCCAGTGTAGCATCTTTACCAGAAGTGAGGATTTCTGAGTCACCATTGTACCACTTTTACCGTGTATACATGTTATATTTGGAAATGAAAAATAAAAATAAATAAAACACGTAGAATTGGCAACCTGATGTGGTTCGCCAGCAGATAATGTCCAAACAGAGGTGATGTGTACACTTGTACATCACTAACACTTTTCCAACATGCTCTGCAATATTCTTTTTTAAGAATGTCAAACATGTCTTTCCGTTGTAGATTTTCTTTTTCTATGTTGTAATCGAAGGCAAGTTATGTAGATGTGTCTGCTCTCTGCCAGAGGTAAGCTCCTCCTGTTACTACCTGTAACTCACCAGTATATTTCTTTAATCCTTTCTTATTTGTATCTTTGCATCTGTGATTACTCTATCATATTTGTAATGTCTTGCATGCCATCATAACGCCATTCTTTTTTGATTTTTGATGTATTGTTTTGTAAGACTTTAACTATGTATGTATCTATATATATTGGGGTGAGTTTGAGTGACATTCTGACCTGGTTGTGGATGGGAGTAAATGTAACAGTCACAAGGGACAATACATGATTGGACATATATAGATTAAGGACACCCAACATTAGACATTTTTAAATGTAGGTAGGTTGTACGCCCAGCTGTGTTCGGGATGAGATGGATGAAGTGCTTCAGTGGAAGCAGAGAAATGAGAGACAGAGGCAGGTTAGAAGCGAGGAAATAATGTTAGCTAGAAGGTAGCTGAGAGGTAGGTTAAGGGGGAACTCAG
Source organism: Ambystoma mexicanum (assembly GCF_040938575.1). NCBI lineage: Eukaryota > Metazoa > Chordata > Amphibia > Caudata > Ambystomatidae > Ambystoma > Ambystoma mexicanum. The sequence goes on from NC_090932.1 coordinate 812,935,279, forward strand.
AGGCAAGGACGTAGGCTTTAGGTGGGCTTTGAACACAATCTTGTGGACTGTCTCCATGATGTCTGGGGAAGAGAATTCCATGCAAGTGGAGCAAGAAGAAAGCAGAAGAGAGAGGAAGCCCAGGGAGGGTGAGGTGCCACAAGGGTAGTCGAGGAGGCAGTGAAGAGATAATGGAAGGCTTGTAGGAGAAGGATAGATACAGTGGTGCCTTACCATGGATAGATATTTGAACCAGGATAACACATTTAAATCTGGCCTTATTTTGCATCATCGGCCATACAGCCTGGTGACAGTATGAGGAAGTAGGTGTGGTGAAGTGATGGAGTCAAAGAGATACCTGGTAGCAAAGTTAATGATCTTGTAGAGAGCACAGAAACCATAGGTGGGGAGACCAAATAGGGTGCTGGCACAACAGTGAAGTTTAGAGAATACACAAGTGGTTAACAGATGTTTGGCAGTGTTCAAAGGAAGGCGGTGCCTGATTTTCCAAATATTTAAGAGGTTGAGGCATGCCGCCCTTACAGTTTTAGAAATGAAAGAAGAAAAAGTGTCAAAAGGGTCGTAGATGAAGCAGAGGTTTCTGGCTGCAAAGGAGATGCAGAGAGCCTCAGGTGGGAATTGGTTAGGCAGAGGAAGAGATGAGAGAGAGTATTTGGCAGGGAAGAAGAGCACCTCTGTTTCAGTAGAGTTTAACATCAGAGATTGCAAATCCATCCAATATTTAATGGCAGAGAGAAAGTTTAAAATTTTGATAGAGATGAGAAGATTCGAGTGTTGCTGTAATGATTTTTTTCCGTATTGCTGGATGTTTTGAAGAGTTTAAGTGTGCAACACCTACTACAAAAATTCTTCCTGTACTTCCAAGAAGGGCAGCAAGGCATTTTGGATAGGTCGTGCAGAAATCGGAATGGCAGAAATAGTGAGATGAACGTTGTGGATGTGTAAGAAATTGGTAAGATGGTTAAACACAACCCTTTGGAGCATTTTGAGAAGTGTGGCAGGAGAGGCACACAGCGAAAGTTAGTCGATAGGCTCGAATCAGCCCCTTGCTTTTTTAGGAGATGGATGGCTGTGAGGACTTGAGAGAGTTCAGGGCAGGGAGGTAGAGTTGCAGATCCTCATGTGAGTGGGTATGCCTCCATTTGCAAAGCCGCTGATGTATGTCTGTGTGGAGACAGCGTATGGATGGGGTGACCCATGGTTTAGGCTGCTGAGACTTAGGGGATGAATGTTAGCAATGAGAAGTAATAGGAAGTAATAGGAAAATGAGTCATATAGCAGAGACTGGAACTTGGAGAAGGCAGTGTAAGTGAAAAAGGCATCAGGTGAGAAGGAGGAGAGTGACAACTCTAGGTCATAGAAAAAGGGGGGAATTACATCTAATTCTAGAAATAGCAGTGCAGAGGGAGTGCTCTTGGGGAGTAGAAATTGTGAGTCACTCATTTGGGGAATAGACTTAGTGCACACTGTCCCCATACCACTACAGTTAATCCACATGGCCCCATTAAGGACCCTTGCCCTCCCTGACTTACTTAATTATCTTGCAGGAATAGACATCTAGTGTCAGCTACCAATTAAAACAATGTTTTTTTTAAACATTTCTAATGTGTATGGGCTGTATGCATTTAAAATGAAAAGATAACATTGTGTGTTGGTCAGATAGTCAGCTTGCATATTTTCTATTTCTGTCGTGAAAATAGAAAAAATAATCTTTCTATTGTATCCATAGACCTATGGCCCTTTAAGAAGAGGTAGCAATACTTTGAGATAGATGGGGGTTCAGAATTTAGTCAAACATCAATAATCAAAATGACTCAGGAAGTTGGCAAAACTTGATCTGTTTTATTTTCAATTTTCTAAAACAGGGAGTCACAACAGGCATCAATGGACGTTCGCTCGATTTCTCTCAACACATATTAACAAACATAACTTTTATAGTCAAAACTCGTCATAAGTGACATCACAGTACATGGCAAACTACTTGGGGATATGATAGGATTACAGGGAACATCTAAGTATACGTTCCATTCTAACAAGGGTTGTGATTGGGTTTCTACTGTCAGGTGGGCAACTAAGCCCATCCCAAGTGCAAGTCATCTTCTATGTCATACTAATACTCAACACTTTATTGATACATGGCCCCCTATCATTGGTTTGGCACCTTTGTACCCTTCTGGAATATTCCACACCCTAGTACCACGCAGGCTACCATACCAGGTTCAGGGAGGGTCAGCGTGATCATGCCTCCCCACCAATTAGCCAACATCTATCATCACTCTTGCAGTCTGCAAGTCAATTAAGTCTGTGAACTTGGACTTGTAGAGGCTCTCTGTGCCTGAGAAATAAAGGGAGTATCTTCTCGGTTTCGGTGTAGCTCGACCCAATGTCTATTTTGATGTGGCCATGTTTCTTGGAGACCGCATTTTCAAGCTCATTGCAGCATTTAATTCTATTAAATGATGAACTTTTGATGCCTTCAGTGTTTTTCCATTCCACTTCAAACAGACATTTCTTTCTTTCTCATGTTCGTGTAACTACTGGATGGACAACCAGGCTCACAGTGGCTTCGTTTTCTTGGTGCTAGGCCAGCCAAGCCTTTCTTGTATTTCTCCATCACCTTTAGTTATTTTGCAACTGCGCCACACTGAACAACCCTTTCCAATCACATGGTTTCAAGCCTTGCTTAAAGTGCATTTTGGAATATCCAGGTTCTATACATTCCTATGTATGATGAATTGGCACATCACTACAACTATTCACTACGTAGCCAGCCTTACTTTGTCTACTAGCATTACTGCATCTGTACAAATGTAAACTCATTTGTATTTTCTTCAGTGTTTCTGTAGTATGAGCATCTTCATCTCGAGCCCGAAACGTTGCTCATCTTTACCACCTCCTTTTCAGAGCTTATAGATCGTCCATGTTCTTTTACCTCATGCATCTTTGTGCGTCAGCTCTGTTCTGCATGATTTCACAAATCTTCTCCTCTACTCATTTCCACACTTCTTCTGGGACTTTGTCCAAAGGCCATTACTTCTTCAAGAATGCATATAGGGCTTTCTCAATGCATACCTTGTTTGCAGGATTTTCTGCGGTATAGGGATCCTCACTGGTACTGCATGTGTTGCAATTTCCAGACTCCCGACCTATAGGCAGCATGGGGCGGAGCTTTTGATGGGGGTACTTGACTTCACCTCTACACTCACCCCTCTGGGCGATTCATCAACCACTCTCTCATCAATCTTCATTGTGTGCGTTATTCGTGCACTGCAGGGAAGCTATTTGCGCTGTCCCTATGCCTTCATGTTCATACAAATTAACCACCAGAATTATTTCCATATATGTTTCCAGAAAAGCAACCTCAACTATTGTATATCCTGCCACTCAGGGGCGATTTTCCAATAAGGTCCACCCCGATGAAGCAGTTTAATCAATTACTGGGTAGGGCTCTCACTCTCTTGTCCGTATACCAGAGCTCTCCATTCACAGATTTTATCAATGTTTTATATCGATAATACAAGGGCCGCCTCTCTGGGCCTCCCAGTAGGCCACTGGTTGCTCTCTTCTGCCTCTGTGGTACTATAAGCCATCATGGGGCAGGATATATTTTACTGCCTACCTAAATGAGCAGTTCTGGCGCCCTCGAGTTCGAGCACTTTCTCTCCCCCCTCAGATATGCTGCAGAGGTCGCTCTGTTATAATGAGCTTTTGTTACTAACTGCTCCTGTGGAGGGGGATTGTGGTAGTCTTGAAATGGAGAAGCTTGCTCTTTGTACCAATCACTACAGTACAGAAGTTATTCACCCATCCAGGCCCCTAGGAGGCGTGAGGCCGTCCATTCTTGCTGCTACTCGTCCCAGAGGCTAGGGTTGCTGCACTGGGTTTGGAGGATTCCTCAGGTCTGTGGCCAGCAGCGGCTCACCCTTCCACCGCTACGGTATCCTACCAATGCATTACCCACTGATTTCAGTACCTCTGTGTCGCACCACTGCACTAACCATGGAACCAGCACGTCAGCGGTACCAGGCTGGCTCATATCCCACTTCCAGGTTCTCTCTGGCTGGAGCTGGATAAGAGGAAAGAACCTGGAGCCCAGGAGGAGTCCAGCCGCACTGCTCTTAGCTGCAAGAAATGCCCAAAACACCAACAAGATTCATTTAGCAGCCATTTCGGACTCTTTGGTGACCTTTGGAAATACTGATTCTAGACCCTTCAACACTTTTAGAGAAATAGGAAAATCTAGGGTACTCCACATTTGCTTGTGTAAATTCCGCAATAAATCACACTTAGCCTATGTCAATTCCACCTTACCTACCAGGAAATATACAACATACTTGTAAGCCTTGAGCAAAGGCTAACATATAATCAAGAGTTCTAGAACTAGCAGAGGAACATGCTTGCATAGCACTAAACAATACACAATTTAATAATGAAAATGTCCTTTCTAGCTCATCAAGAACAATTTGGCAAGTTCAAGAAAGGGGGATTCCACTAATGCCAAAAGGCTTACATACTGTTGAGTAACTGTTAAAAAAAGCAAAGTGTATATAACAAGAGAGTATTGTAGATTTTTGGAACTGAGCCAAAACTACAAAAACTCAAATCTCGACTCTTTTTCTCACCAAACTGGACTGCTGCTCAAGCTTCCTCTCTATTCCATCTTATCTCTAGACAAAGTCCTCAACTTTGCTACCCACACTCTGTACAGCCTACCCAGATAATCCCCACATCAACCAACCAGCAACATGCTAGTTAGCGCTTGATGCACAAACATTCTCCTTCACCTAGTCCACAAAGCTGTCAATGGTCTGCCCCTCAGTATCTTTCTGGCTGTATCTTGGCTTACCCATGGTCTCATTCACTCTGATCATCCTCTGCACTTAACCTCACTGTTCAATACCCTCATTGTCCCTCCTCTCACTTCTGCTCTTTCTTCTATGTGACCCTGCTCCTCTGGAACCTACTGCCTGTAAAAATCAAAGCCAGCCCAACTGTGGATCTCTTCAAAGCTTGGCTTAAACTTTACTCACTTGTTAAAGAAGGGGCTTCACCTGCCCTTTCCCCCATCCTCACTACTGCCTCCAATGACACTTAATCATGTAATCTTGTATATTTAATTAAAACTCCTCTTTAGTTTGAAGCACTTGCCCCTTTAGGGTAATGTTGCCTCTGTAATTCGCCTATTTTCTTATATACATTGTGTTTCTGTGTGTTTTCTTGTTGTCCCTGGTATATGTCCTATACATCCTCATAAACTGGCTCCCTACTTGTACTCAGCAGTGCTTCTGACATCTGTAAAGGTGTAATTGTAAGTCATTTCTGATCAAAATTGATATCCATGTTCTTCAAATAAATACAAATACAAATGCATGTGCATGTGGGTTTACATGTGGATCTGATACATTTGTCGATTCACCCATGTACCTGCCTGCAGTAATTATATCTGCACTTTTACAGAATTTGCAAATTCTGCAAATCTGATTTTGTTGCATCAACAAATTCAATACAGTGAAACAGGTCAAGATCTTTTGCCTCTAGCCAGGGGTGTTGCTAGGTCTGGAAAAGACCCGGGGCTATGCTAATGTCAGAGCTGTCGGGACTGGGGGCTAGCTAGTCTTTTGGTTGTAGCTCCTGAGATTCTATCCGGGGCTACAACCAAAAGACCAGGGGCTATAGCCCACTTAGCCACCCCGAGCAACGCCTCTGCCTGTTGCTAATCAGATAAACATCTCATTATACAAAACATGTGTTTAAACACTTTTAATGCACTAACACATTTCAAGTTGGTTACTTGAATTAACAACTCTCTAGCAGTCACAACATGAACCTTACTTTCCTCATCATCAATGTAGTCAAGAGTGGATATAACAGCTGTTATTCTGTAATAGCTGCACACATGTACAAATGTTTCTCTAAGGAAACATGTAAATACCATGACTTACAATCAGTCATGACTGCTGAATATTAACGGAAAAGAGGCCTATTTATTTGCAAAAATTAGCACAACAGTATCGAGGGAGATAATGTTGAGATGTTCTGGTAGATATCCCCCTGAGTAATATTTTCAAATAATGTCTTGAAATTACACTTCAGAGCACAATGGGCCTCATCACGAGTTGGGCGGTAACGCCGGCGGTATCACTGCTGGCGGTATTAGCTCTACCGCCAAACCCCCCGGCGCTGTTAGCACCGGATCACGGGTTTGGCGGTAATGCAATTCCCCATTCCCCAGTGAGCCCATTTGGGAATGCCCCATTCCCCATTGGGATCAGTGGGGAATTTTCGCACTCTTACCGCCGGCTGATTTCCCGCCGGCGGTAATAGCGCAAATTTTCGGCAGATTTCCCCCCAGCTCAGAGCTGGGGAGAAATCTGCCGAAGCCCTGATTTGGCGGACCCTTAAATCCGGCGGTAATAGCGCTACCTCTGGATTTATGGGTTACCGCCAAACTTGTGATGAGGCCCAATGTCTTAGGAAAAATGTGGTTAAAGACCATACAATCTACCATTGGTTCTGTATGGTAGCACATGAACACATCCAGTTAATGCCATGCCACCAACACTGCACATGAGAATTGTACAACATTTTAAATAGGCCAGACTACAACCTAGCTATGCAAGTAATAATGGTTACTGTAAATCAGTTGAATAATGCTGCAGCTGCAATGGACCTGTGCCAGTAATAATGGTCACTGTACATCATTTGCCTGAGAATGCAGCCACAATCTATATATGCCAGAAATAATGCTCACTGTAAAGCAGTTGCAGGAGGCTGCATCCACAATTTGCCTGTACCAGAAGTGATGCTAATTTTAAATTACTTTCATGAGGCTGAGGCCAAATGGTGTCTTTGCCAATAATATTGATTACTGTAAAGCACTTGCTTGTGGCTACAGCCACAATCTGTTGTTGGCAATAATTATGTGTAATGTAAATCACTTGTGTGGGACTAAGCCTGAGCCTTCAAATCCGCATTGTTTCACCCATATGCCCCCACCACACATGCATATGTTGCATGCAAACTCACAACAGGCAGACACTCACACACTCAGTTAGACACACCCACACAAAAACTCTGACACTAACATACAGACATAATTATAGACTCACACAACTCGTTACAAATATGCACACACAAACACAGAGGTATATATAACAACACTTTTACCTTGGCCTTCTGCTCCCAATCCTCTGTTCATGCAGATGAATGAGCAGGCCAGAGCATTAATTAATCCAGGGTACCAGTACATCCTGGAAGGACTAGAGCATGAGGGGCATGCCGGCACCACTGAACAACAACATAGGCATGGTTGCTTAGTGACCTGGACACAAGCTCATTCGTGTACCACATCGGACACTTTGACACACACATGCTATTTTGTTCAACAAAAAGAAATAATTGCAACTATTTGTGCATTGAGCACACCTGCCATGCAGGAGCCTGGGACCAGAACCGGGCATGGAGGAGGAGCCTAGTTTGAGTAGACTTTTACTGATTGTGGGTTTGCCTTGCCTGCTGAGTCCCAACCATATCTACACTCCTGATCCCGCTTGGCCACGGCAGGGAAGAGTGTCATATCAAAGGGCAAACCTGTCCTCTTTTAGATAGACTTTTGAGTAAACCACCACCCTTTTCTAAAGTCTTCCAAAATAGGATTGAAAGTTTAAAGGAAAGTTGCAAAAATCAAAAATAATGATACAATAGAGTGGTACTACAAATTCACAGATGCAAATGCAGTGGATACAAATGAAAAATATGTAAATACATGTAAATACATAGAAGGGTATGTAAAGGCATGAACGACGTGTAACAAGTGCATATATAAAATATAATATCATAGTTTCCAGGTCATTGCAATTATAGGTATACAATTAGTATTCTTTGAACGTTGCTGCAAAAAGCAGGGTTTTGCGTTGTGGTAAGTGCTCTTAGGTTTTCTGCTTTATGCATTGCTAATTCATGAACGAAAAACAGACATGTTAAATGTTTTTAATGCTAACGAGGAAATATACTGTATTAGCATTTTCTGTAAACAACCAATTTCGCAAAATCAAATAAACTATTCATTTTCTTTGACAAGCAGCAGGTCTGAGGGCTACCTGCCACCAGCCAAACTATCATTTTAACTAGACTAAACAGTGAACAGCTTGAGACCGAGCAATTCTTTCTTGCCTATTTTCTAAACTTTCATTAAAGTACAATTAAATATCCTGCGTCATAGCTTGTGGCATTATTCGACAGAACGCCAAGGAAGGTGCGTTGATTTTCTGGTTCTTATTCTATAATGGTACCCTGCTGTATTGTTTTGAAAATGATATCTAATTTGAAATACAATCAGGGGTTGGATGTTTTTTGTTTCAAGCCCTGTCATTGCCCTAGATTACTTTCAAAATTGTTCCAATTTGCCTGCAGAGATTTTACGATGCCCCTTGAAATGTTCTGTTGATTGGCCAACTGCAGCAACATGGAAGAGCCAGCATGAAAGAAATAATATAATTAAATGGCCACCCATTCCTCTCTCACACAGAACTATGGGAAGTGTGCACCTAATTCGTTCTAAGTATCTGCAATAAACTATTAGAAGAAATGCATGTAATAACCCAAACATTAACCGGTAATGCAAGCTGTAGCCACATGCAAGTCATTTGCAGTGATCAATATTATTGCCAAAGACAACGTTTAGCACCATAATACAATCTCACTTGTGTTTGCATGTGATAATAAATCAAACAACGTACAGTAGTTCTTCCTACAAAAATGCAGTTTTGCAAGCATGTATCATTGTTGAAACATTTTTCGGCCTTCGATGTAGTGCTGAAGTTGACTGCATTTAACATAACATTACAAACTATGCAGTATTGTAAAAAGGGCTTAATTTGGAAATTTGATGTTGTTGCTTTGCCATTTGTTCTGCATACGTAAAAGACGTGTACTAAGAATGTTTTCACTTTGGCATTTTGAAGAACATTTAAAGCAGAGAAGCATCACACATTCGGTGCTTTTTTTTTGCAAGATTCTGAGATGTGGTTGGATTCACAGACTCATGGCATAGTCTGACACAGCTGTCTATTCAATTAATAAACAGAGATGTAAAATCAATGGGCCTCATTACGAAATCGGGTCCGGGTTGCCAGAATGGGGAATTAACGGGCCATTCCCAGTTTGGAGGGCCCGGTAATTCCTCCCTCCAGGAATCCGGGCCCAGACCTTCCCCATTCCCATCTGAGCCCCCATAAGGCTCAACGGGAATGGGAGAGGGTGCAAACAACGGGCCGATTACGAGCGGCCCGTTGTTTGCTCCCTCTTCCCCTCGCGGGACCCGGTAAGGATGCCTGGTTTGACCAGGCGTTACTTACCGGGTCCCGCGAGGGAAGCTTGTAATGAGGCGGAATGGGTTTAACGGGTCTGCCTCCTTTAGCAGAGCCCGTTAACCCATTCCGCCTCACTCGTAATGAGGCCCAATATCTTGCTGAACCAAATCACTTTCCTCTTCCTAATTCAAGTAAAAGCAAAGAAGATGAATTCTGGTTAAACTTCCAAAATGCTCAACTCTTGGGTATTTTTGGAGATATGTACCCCATGCCACCAACAGGGAGCCACTAATGATTATCAGACTTAGAGATAATACTAGGTCCATTTCTTTAATCAGAGCTATTCCTTACTGCAGGGGGCCCAAACTTTTAATTGGGCCTAGAAAACAGGTCTGTCTCCAGAGTTTGCCATTGTTAAGGGGATTCTATTTTGGTGGAATTTTCTATTTATTGACGTAACCCAACAATGTCTTTTAGGATTCCTGTTTTAACCACTTTCTGCATATCTGTATTGCTAATAATATCAGAAAAAAAAGAACTCATATAGTTTCGGTAAAACCATTAGCAATTTCATGGTATCCCACAAGTAATCCTAGTGCTATTCAACTCAAAGCTTCAGACTCCGAAGGATACAAAGAAATAGGGCTTCTCAGGAGCCTGTATTTTTGAGTATGCAAAGAACATATGATGGTCAACAGCCACCCTGCCAGACACACAAAACACAGCAGTACTTCCCGCTACCAAATCTGTAGAGCTTCACAATTGTCAGTATCATGAGTTTAAAGTGAAGAAATTGTTCCTTTTACCACGTAGTGAGTATGATAACATGAGGTATAAATCTATTAATACTTGGCATAATTCTGGAATCACCAACGATGGCAAATTCACTCTCCAGATAACCCACAGTGAATTTGATGTGATATGATATGGCATTTATAAGGCGCCTGTACACAAGTGTTTCATTTTCGAATTTGTTCAGTAGTTGATTCAAAGGCAAAGATTACTTTCCATAAGTGTCAAAATAAGCGATGTATAATTCTAGTTCTCGCTATGGTTGAGTCCACCTCATGCATCTCGTCCACCTCATGCAAACTCAATGAATTTCTTCAGTGTCTCATCTGTAGAAATCTAAATGTCCCTAGCCACAGCCCTATGTTGTTTACAAGATCTGCCCAAGATTTGATGAGCTGATTATCAAAGAGATCCTGCATTTTTATATTCTGCCTAACATTGAAAGTAAACATATATTGTTTCAAATGTGTAGGAGTACCTGGAGTGCCCCACAATGCATAATCTTGACTATTATATGATAAGATTAGTATGTTCTTAATTAAAACAAAGCAACAAGGCCCACATCAGGTGTTGGTGCAATGTGATTTTTGCCCTGTGTTCTTTTTTGTCAAAGTGACAAAATTCAACAAAAAGCAGGTAAGAGCTGGGAGTAACTATGATTCTCCTAAGGTAGCCAAAGGCCTCGTCATCTAATTAGTGATGCACATGAATGGATGCAGGAGATTCCCATTTCCCCTACCTACTATAGCCTGGGGGATGGGCTTGGCAGAATCAGCAGGGGAAAAGACCATGTTGAGTTTGACTCTAGTCTGTAGTCTGTCACAGTGAAGAGACATGAGTGGCGTAGGATAAGTGGGAGGCTCTCGTCACCAGTGAAATATCACTACTCATCATTTTTTCACTGAGGTGAGGGGGGTTTACCAGCCGTGTGGGGCATTCACTTCTGGATCCAAGCAACCGGCACCCGCTGGCGCAATCCACTTCGGGAACAGTGACACGAGTGCATTTTGACTGGGGCGATACACCTATCAAATGTTATTGCAGGTGTTCTAATGGGAGTACAGGTAGTAGAAGGGCAAAAGCTTGCTTGATTTCGATTTTCAGTATGATTGGATCGAGTGCTAATGGCACCAGGGGCTATCGTTAAGGAGCTCGCACAGGCCTGTTCTTTGGGCCCCAGGCCATTACTACTTGATATTCTATGTTTAATACAACAGACTAGGTGTGGTATTGGTGTTGCATTTACATATTTCTAAATTATTGGGTCAAGGGAGAAATCAAGAGACATTTTTAAAAGATACATTTTTATTTCATGAGGGATTTTTTAGTTACAATGACATGCAAAGAAATGTTCACGTCATTATTAGATAACCGTGCATTTTAGTTAATGTTTTAAAGTTGTTAGACATCTGTTGGCATATTCTACCCATAGCATTAAAAATATTAAACACTGTAGGTCGAGTTTATTAAAGTTAAGGGACAGTGCAGATTTTTTGAACAAAAATGTAAAGTGTAGTTAGCAGTGCAGGCACCAAATAGCATAGTGTAGCTGTGCCATTACAAACAAGAAACACTGCAGGCGTACATGTATTGATATTGATATTAATATAGATATTTTATTTGTATCACGCTCGTACACAAGTGTTTCAGAGCGTAAAGATTAATGATTCAATGGTATAGGTAGTCTTTTCAATGTAGGTTACTGCAAACGTAATTTCTAACTTCTGTTAGGAACTTAGTTAGGAACGTATTACCTATAATAAACCTTGTAGTGTGCATTGCAAACATTGTAAAGTAGTAAGATACCAATTGAAATATTCCCATTATGATTATTAGAATGAACATTATAGGCACACGTATATTATGTGGATTTGTGTTGTATAAATATTAAGTAAGTATTGTGTAAGTTTGCAGGTAATCATTGTTTTTGGATATTGCATGTATCATTACACTCCAACAAACCAACTCTGTGCTTTCCATACACTGTGTAAATGCCAGATGTACTACTGAAACCTGTAAGTTATATTATGCCAAATATTAATTCATTTATATTGTCATTTGTTATAGCGCCTTTCACCATAATTATGGTTACAACACGCTTTTGGTTTAACGCCCTTGAAGGGACATGAGTCCAAATATTTGTGCAAATTTGGGAGGTGTTGTTATGTGTGTGTGCATTACAGCCAGGGTGGCAAAGACACTGCTAGTCATCCATGTCTAAATGGAGTGTTTATGAGCACAGTAAAGGTATACTATGGGCTAAAGGGGGGATTGTGTTTAAGGATATACAGAGTTATGTGGAAAGCCACCGTTCGATTATTTTTTTTTCATTAAAAGTAGATTCATTCTTATGGCAGAGGTGATATGCAACAGTGTTTGTGTATATGTCAGTGCAGGGTGTGTTGAAGTGATCCTGTGCCTTCTGCTAAGTTGTGCAGGAGGAGAAAAGGGTTAGCTGTACAAACACTAATGTCTTCTTTCTGTGTTTCATCTATGTAGATTGAGGGTTCCATGTGTTAATATCCCTGCAAAAATATTGCGATACAAGAATATCGCCATATTTTTTCAGCGATATTGACCCATGCACCTTGCGGGGGACACCCTCGCAACCCCCGCATTATTTTAAAATGTGCGGGGGACACCCCTGCAACCCCCGCTCCCACAAAATGGGCTGCATTACACGGACGGCGGTAAGGGTTTACTGGTACTGGTAAGGGTACCAGTGACGGTAAACCCTTACCGCCTTACTACGAGGTCCCTTTATGGGACCCTACCTTAACGGCTGGTTTTACCAGCCGTTAAGCGCGGGACCCGCAAAGGACCTAGCAGGTAATTACGGTACCGCAATTTGCAGTACCTTAATTACCGCCTTCCCCATTCCCATTGAGCCCTATGGGGGCAAAAATGGGAATGGGGAAGGGCCATGGTGAATGGGGAATTACCGCCCCCACACACCTTGGAATAGGGCGGTAATTCCACCATTCACCATGGCAGACTCGGTAAAATACCGACGGCAACCATGGCGCTAATAACGCCATGGTTACCGCCATCCGTGTAATGAGGCCCAATATCCTCCCCAAAAATATCGCCTATGGCGAAACAAACGGCCATATGTATGGTGATATTTTTGAAGGGGATATTTTGTAGGGATACCAGAAGTAGAAGTGCTACATTTCAGAGGTGATCTAAGTGCAAGATGAATGCATAATTCCCTAATCAATTAGTCTAAATACAAGATTTGACTGACTAACACCAATGGGCTAACAACAAGATAAGGGTACCTTACACAACTAGGCTAAATGCGGGATATGGCTGACTAACGCCAATGGGCTAACAGCAAGGTAAGGATACCTTGCAAATTTAGGCTAAATGTGAGATATTTCTACCTTAAACAAAAGGGCTAACAGCAAAGTAAGGATAGCTTTCAAATTTAGGCTAAATGTGGGTATTACTACCTTAAACAAAAGGGCTAAAAGCAAGGTAAGGCTACCTTACAAAGTTAGGCTAATTGCGAGAAACAGCTACCTTAAACAAAAGGTCCAAAAGCAGGTTAAGGCTATCATACACAATTAGGATTAAAGTGAGATATGGCTGACAAACACCAATCGTCTAACGGCAAGGTAAGGCTACCAGACACAATTAGGCTATCTGCAGGATATGGCTGACTAACACCAATGGGCTAAAAGCAAGGTAAGGCTACCATACACTATTAGGTTAAATGCAGGGTGTGGCTGACTACCACAAATGGACTGAAAGCAAGGTAAGGCTACTAGATCCAATTAGGCTAAATGTGGGATATAGCTAACACAAATGGGCTAAAAGCAAGGTAAGTCTACCATACACATTTAGCCTAAATGCGAGGTATGGCTGACTAAAACAAAAGGACTAAAAGCATGGTAAGGCTACCATACACAATTAGGCATCAAGGTACGGCTACCATAAACACTTAGGCTAAATGGGAGGTGTGGCTACCTTAAACAAATGGGATAAAAGCAAGGTAAGGCTACCATACACAATTAGATTAAGTGTGAGATATGGCAACCTTAAACAAATGGGCTATATTATAATAGGTAATAAGGGTGATGGGATTTTAACGGAGTACAGTAATGACTGTACTTTCCACCCACACCATGCTTACATTACCCATTGCTTTAGGTAGTCTGTGTCAGGCATCCCACATGGACACTGGCAAACACAGAGTGGAACTGCTCAGTAGGGAGCTGCCCTTTACCTCTGACCTTTAGCTGAGGGATGCCCAACTGTTAAGGGGGTTGCTCCAGCCTATCAGAGCATGCTATGGGCGGGGAAAGATGGGGGAGGGTTTAAGGAGTGAAATTGGGCAGAGAGGTGTAGGGAGCAGCAAGGACAAGATACAAACATGGAGCAAAAAGGGTTCCCGGGCATGGAGAGACACTCTTACCACAGGTGGTAGAATCCTAGAAGGGAGAGGCAGAAAATGAATCCTCCATGAGAGCGCTGAGCTAATAAATCTATCTAAACAATACCAATGCCCTTCCAGATATCTAGCAGTCACTGCAGCCTATCAGATCACACAGTGGGCTTCAAGGGAGCAGCAAGGGGAGTAAGGAGATGAATCGGGCAGCAAGGTGCAGTAGTGGGAAGGAAGAAATACTAAAATTGACCAAAATGGGCAAAAAATATGCTAAATGTTTTTTCAACCATAAGAGACTTGTCTATGTATAAAATTCTCCCGTCTACATTTGTTTCTTGGACCATCTGCTGTACATTTTAGAAGCATTACCATGCCAAATTGGCAATTTCTTTCTATTTTTATAGTAGCGACAAATGTCTGAATGCAAGAAGAGCCCACTATGGTGTGAATTTTTTTCGTGAAAGTTTTCTGAAATGGTACACAGTGACAGTTTGGTATAGATATATACACAAATTGCTCATGTGGAACATTGGCATGTGAAACCGGGTTTCAGAGACAACGGGCCTCATTACACGGTAGGTGGTGGACCAAGGTGCTATTAGCTATTAGCACCTTGGTCCATGCCGGTAAAATACCAGAACCGCCTTGGAGGAAAGGGGAATTACCGCCCTATTCCAAGGTTGGTTCCCCCTTCCCCCATTGCCCTTCCCCATTCCCATTTTTGCCCCATAGGGCATAATGGGAATGGGGAAGGTGCTAATTACGGTACCGCAAGTTGCGGTACCGTAATTAGCACCCTGGTCCCTTTGCGGGTTGGTTTTTAACGCCTGCTAAAAAGCAGGCGTTAAAGTACCAACCCGCAAAGGGACCTCGTAGTAAGGCGGTAAGGGTTAACGGTCACCGGTACTATTACCGGTGACCGTTAACCCTTACCACCTTCCATGTAATGAGGCCCAACATGTTTTTATTCTGTGAAAGCGAGACTATAAGGCCTCACTACAAATAGGTCAGTGCAGAAGTAACGCGCCAGTAATTCCATTTACTGGCACGTTTCCACACCAAGATACTCCGGGTTTGGTGGTGGGGTGGCCGGAATTACCTCTAGCTTAGAGCTGGATGTAATTCCAGCAAACCACCATCAGAAAGTGCTGGTATTACCGGCACTGGTATTACCAGCACCAGTAATACAGGCAAATCCCAACATGGAAACCTATAGGACTCCATAGAATGGGGATTTACTGCCATTACTCGCACCTGTTATCTGCCAATAATTCCGGCAGACCAGGTGCCGATAACGGTATTACCGTTTGGTGGTAACCCACCAGATTTAACAGCGGGATAGCACCAAACCTGTAATGAGATCCAAGGTGCAAATAGATGACAAAAATAAGGAGAACCTGTTTGATGATTGATCATCTGTGAAATTGGGGACTTACATTATATCCCATGGATGTTGCATATTGGTGGGACTGTGAGTGGGTCGGTGGCAACACTGAGTTGCTTCAACTCTGACAATTCATCTAAAGACCGTCAACTAATCTCATAGAGCGGGCCAACATCCAACCTAGGCCCCTCCCCAGATCACACGTTTAGCCTTTTTTCTATATTCGTTGCTTCATCCAATCTGTTTTTTGGCCCACACCTTTCATCCTTGTACCACACTCATTCTTTCATCCACATTTGCTCTATTTTTTTCTTTCAGTTTTCACTCATGTTTTTGTACAACTCCCTCCCTTTGTTAAACCTATTGCATTTTAGTACTACTCCCCCTATAATACCTTCTATGCGTACATCAAAAGTGCACCATCCCATTGCATCCCTTTCCACTGCTCAATCCTTGCAGTCTTATGTTACTCTCCCCCATGTTATCACATGGCTTAGCATTTTCTCTTTCCCTTTCCTCATGATGTGGACCTCACTCAATTGTTTTGCAGAAAACCTCCTCCATTATTTCATTATTTCTCTCCTTACATGTTTTATAATGGCTACATTCATGGGCTTCTTTAATGGTCTCACCCGTAGCAGAGAACAGGTGTCAATGTTTTAATCTGATCTCCACACCCACCCCAACACTTATGGTAGGAGACATCAATACCATTCCACGTGCAGTTTAGAGTATGCATTTTCTTTTCACTGCAGACCCACACTGTGGTAAGACATTTTCTGCACACTCTCCTCCGTAACCTCCCAGTTTCTTTTTAATGGGTGTATATAGTACATGAACATAGTGGAATGTTGCAGAACCTCTATGTTGGCGCACAGAGAAGCTAAACCACAGCAAATACCAATTATGTTCTTAGATATATATGAGTTTGGCATCACACAATTGTTTTTATTAATTGTATTGTTTAAAATTGTCACTTAATAGGCTGTTATCAGTTGCTTTGAAGAAAGCCTAGAATGTATCATACTGCCGTCTGTGTTCTGCTTCTGTTCCCCAAGTCTTGAATACTATGTAATGGAATTCCTTCTGCTCTTCAGAATGGTAAAATAGGGTTGTTTGTCTGAGTTTTAAATGTCTCACTAGACATTCTTCACCACTTAAATGTTCCAGATGTTTCAACTTCAGAGGTATTTTTTAATGATTAGTATTGGGCTATTTTAAACAAAATCATGTTTACCACAGCAGCACATATGCTTGCATAGTTGATGTCAATCAGCTTAATTTTAAATATATCATGATTGTTTGGATTTTATACAGTGAGGCATTACACTATTGGAACAATTCAGAACTATTCTTCCTGTTAAATCCGAGAAGAGGCTGATTTTCTATATGGAGCTATGTCTGCTAGTAGGTATGATGCTTTGTAGGAAGAACATTCTCTATGAGAGAACACTTAAATTCCAAACATGTATAGATTTTGAGAGAGAGAGACATTTCCCAGATGAAATGTCATTCCAAAGAGTTCTTTTAGCTGATCTGTTTTCAGCTTTGGTGGTATAGGTTGCAACATACCTTGCTACTGAAGTTTAATTGTTTGGCAAAAAATGAATACTTATGTTAGCATCCCACACGGATTCAATGATGGAATTGGATATGTGTTTTTGTGCAATGTGACTCTCACAATGTATCTAGCACCAGACAGAAAGCACCAAACTGAAAACCGTGTATCTGACTTTTGGCACATATGGTCTTTGCAATCCAAAGCAAAAGTTGCTTTAGTAGTTGCCTTTGTTGCTGTGGCTGCATTGGCAGTATTTGTCAGACCTATGTCATTGGAAATGCAAAATTGTAGCTTGCATGGCAGTATTTCAGTCTTCTGTTGTGATGACACAGGTTATGCTTCTTTATATACATTTTAGGACATACTGAACAGTTCATTTCAACAGTTCATTGGCCACGTTTGGAAATGTATTTTATCCGCAAAAGCATTTCAATGTATGTAGAACTTCTTGACAGCTATTTCTTTCTCATCTTCAAGTGGTGGGGAAACCTTATTGCAAATTGAATGTAACATTGCAATAAAACGATTGTGAAAGTATGCTGGAATATTTATTTCATCTATTGAACTTTTTACGTACATATATTCTATATTTTGATTTGCAATTTGTAGGAAGTGTAGTAGTTTGTTCCCTGTGTATTCTTCACAACTAAGTGTTATACACCAGTGTGAAGACCTACATTGCCCAGCATAGAGTGAACATTACCACGACATCAACAGAAGTTTTCTTTTGTACCATGCATAATTGCCAACATATTGGCTATACTTGACTCCAACATGTCATCTTTGTCTTGTATCTTTTGGAGTAGTTCACTTGCAAAACAAAGGCCATTTTTTTTAATAGATGGCAACACTATTGGATTTCAAACAAAAGATAAGACGTGAATTCACATTTTCGCAGAAACCTGGATCTCCAGTCTCAATTCAGAAACACTGATACTATGGTGCTCTGATCTGCAAAGATCTGTCATTGTGTCTTCGGCCCTTGCCTGTTTGGAAACGTAATGGAAAACATTGCACAGCTCATCTTTTGTGTCAAAAATGTTTTGAGAATTTGGGATACAGTATATATACAAGGTTAAGTGTAAGTTCTATGGGCAGATGGCGGGGTATCATTCCAGGATACTAAACAGTCCTGAAGGTGTTGCCCATGGTAAAGGGGCACTCGTTATGTTTAGAATGATCATCATAGCTAGAGATAATGGTCCTATGTGAAAATGCCCCCAGGAAAAATCTAGTTATGAGAAAATGTAGCCAGCAAAATGTTGTATTAAAATTATAGACATTCAATACATGCAAAGCGTGATTATGTTGCTAATAATAAGGTTGCCAAAAAAGCTATTTGAAATATACAAAAGTACAAAGCTGTAACCCTATCAATGGCCCAAACCTTTAATAATACCTCCACCATCACCCTAACTCAGTTATTAAACCTTCCCCTAACTCTAATTGCTACCCTGAACTCTTACAGAAAGCTAATCCTTCAGCATGCTAAAACATAATTTTGCAAAATCAATGGAAAAACTACAACCCCATCACCAACGCATCTCAAATGACATAGCCATTGCCCTAGCCTAAACCCTTGCTCTAATTCTAACCGTATCCTTACCCTAACTACATCTCTAAATCATACCCTAATGCTTACTTTTCTCTAACCATAAGGTTTATCCTAACCCCTTATCCACGGCCAACATCAGCAGCCCCACTCAACTTCCCTATCTCTCGCTTAAGCACTTATCCAAACCATTACTCTATTATCCCTAGCCTTACCAAAACCTCTACTCCAACACTTACCCATACACTTAACCTACCCTAATGAGCAAACCCAAACTTCACCAACACTGTGAAAACCACCTTGACCCTGACTCATACCCATTATTCCAATGCAAATCTTTACTCTAACTCTACCCTTACCCTATGCTCGTCCTAAACCAAGAAATCGAAACCCCATAAAACCCTCCTTATCCCTAACAAATACCCCACCCGCACTACATTTTTGGATACTTTTCAGCTGCATGTCTTGACTACATTTTGCTTGGCAACATTTCCACTGCAAAAGTATTTTCACCACAACTTTTTCACAGACTACATTTTTGTTGGCAATATTTTCACTGGATACCAAGGTAATGGCACTTTAGAAAGTTTTTAAGGCTATTGATAACATCTTGATTGTTATAGTTCTGATTGAATCTTGGAAAGGAGGATATAATACAATATTTTGGAGGTGATGAGAGTCTGAAGCCTATCCTGAATGATATTAACACAATAAACTATCGAAGCAAATCTTTTTCCATCTCTAAAATGTTTTATTCTATTCTTCTGTTTTTTTGTTTCTGCATTATATTTTTACACCTGGAATACAATGGAGAACTGTTTTCTACATTGTATGTCACTGTGGAGTGTGGGAAAGAAAATACAGGAAGGGTATTTTCAGGTTATGTCAGGTCAGTCATCCCTTTTTTCTGATTTTGATGTTTGGGCTTCATTATGTGATAAGATAATTCATATATGATGACGTTCATATATGATGTCAGGAGCAAGTTAGTTGATGGTGGTGTTGGACACTATGGAGGATTTCAATGGAGGGCCTAATGGCTAAATTATTTAAGCAATGTGCAATAAAAGTGTGATTTTCTGGCACCTATGGTAACCCAATGTTGCAAAACAATCAAGAATCATGTTTAACATAAAGGGCCTCATTACACGGACGGCGGTGGACCAAGGTGCTAATAGCACCTTGGTCCATGCCGGTAAAATACCGGCACCGCCTTGGTGGAAAGGGGAATTACCGCCCTATTCCAAGGTTGGTGGGGTGGTAATTCCCCCATTGCCCTTCCCCATTCCCATTTTTGCCCCATAGGGCATAATGGGAATGGGGAAGGTGCTAATTACGGCACCGCAAATTGCGGTACCGTAATTAGCTCCCTGGTCCCTTTGCGGGTTGGTTTTTAACGCCTGCAAAAAGCAGGCGTTAAATTCTCCAACCCGCAAAGGGACCTCGTAGTAAGGCGGTAAGGGTTTACCGGTACCGGTAAAATACCGGTAGCGGTAAACCCTTACCGCCTACCATGTAATGAGGCCCAAAGACTGTTATTTGAGCCATATGACAAACCTCCTGGCAATTTTTGCCCTGTCATCCATTTCTTAAATTCGTTAACATTGTTAATAAAACAAGCTTATAAAAAATGGATTGATTAAAATAAAAATCGGAAATGTGCATTACTTTCTTTGATTTTCTTTGTTTTAAAAATATCATTGTAAATGATAAAATGAAGGTATGATTGGAGGAAGAAATTAAGTTGGAATTAGTCATCATTGTTGAATATGTGTGGCAAACTAAAAGAGACATTTGAAAATAGCAATTGTTGTGAAGGGTGCAATTGTTACTTTTTTCCTCAATGCAAATATGAGGAGAGCCTCAACATAATAAGCCATAATCAATTTATATTAGTACCCGGTGCTGCAAATCCACGGGCTACACCTCATGTCTATTGGCTCATTTCCGAACCATACCACAGTGTAATCCCGTGGACGCACATATATGCATTGCACTGTGGGTACACTGTTGTTTTAAAACCTACCTTTTTTTTTAAGACCACCATGGAAAGGGAGAAGGGACCACATGTAGTTCCTTCTCCCTGTTACATTGGTGGCCATTTTTACTGTATACTTTTTTTTCAATCTAAGTCTATGGCCACCATGGAAAGGGAGAAGGGACAACATGTAGACCCTTCTCCCCTTGCATGGTGGCCATGTTCGTTGTTTACTATGGCTGCCACCACAGAAAAAGAAAATGGACTATGTTTTCTGGCCACGGTGGCCATTATTTCATGACATTTTCTTTCTTTTTTTCTCCCAGCTGCGAAACGCAACTGCCATCGGTGATCGCAGTCACAGGACTTATTGCCTCAATAAAGGTCAGCCTGCAATATTTGTATAAAAGTCGGGAAATCATTTTCTTATTACAGGCTAGTTGTGACATCACAACTAATCTGGAATAAGAAAATGAGATCACAATATCTCTGTAATCAGTTATTATGCTTTGGTTGTGATGCCACAATGCCTGCTGCTTGAGCCAGCAGTTAGAATTCCAGCTGTTGCGGCAGCACTTGATTAAAGCTGTGAAAAGGTTTTCAAATTCCTTGCTTTCCAAATAGTTGTATGTGTCACTTTACAGCCACAAAAGGGCAAGGAAACGTGCATGGCAGAACGTTTAATGTATGCTTGGAGTTTAACACACGCGAGAAAGAATGTGCATGTCATTACTTATTTATCTTTATTTTTTTCAAATTTGGTTTTATTGAGTTTCGTCAAGCAAGACAAAAACGTTACAGGTGCGATTAACACATATTAGAACATGATTACATATCGAATGTTCTTTTAACAACCAACAGAATGTTACTCTATCCATTTTTTTACATGTCCTACTCCCCCCCCTTCCTCTGCCATCCCCCACCCAACACAAAGTGAAATGTAATAAACACATTTTATTAAACTGTTAGAACTATTTTAATGCAACACATTAGGAGTGGAATTCTGCTTTTTTTTAAAAATCGAAATAGATTGTATATTGATTATATGGATCAGCAAATTGAAGATCTCTTAGATTAAATTATGCAAGAGATTGGGTATTAAAGGCAATGACAGTGTGTGATCATGTATTATAAGGAAAACAATACCCAACTACCATACATAAAAAGGATATTTCAAGTGACCTTGGTGTATCAGCAACTTACAAAGCTACTCAGCATTTGGTCTCATTCCTCTATTTGGTCATGAAAACTCCTTGGTGTCTTGCAATATTCTTATAACGTTTGGTAGGTGGTATGTTATCCGCTATACCTATACCTGTAACACAAGTAAAACTTTAGTTTAATATTATTGCTCCTTCTTCAGTTTCTGTTACATAGTGATGTTTCTTCTTAGAGCATGTTTTCTTTTGTTGAATGTATGTTTTCTAATTTTGTATTAACACTAAGGCCCTCATTATGAGTGCTGCGGTAAGTAGTGAAATTGGAGGTAAATCTGTTACCACATCTTTTACCACTTTGCCAAATTACAAGGCACCAGAAATGGGCACTAATTCCAACAGCGAATCAACTCTGGTGGAAATACCAGCAGAAGTATTGCTGTCAGAAACAGAAACACAAATCCTAATTCTGCCATGTTACAAGTGAAATCACTGGCAAAAATGTAGTGCAGTTGAAAGTATCCAGGTGATGGGAATCAGGCGCAGGTGCCAATAATAGCCTCCAAAAGTGTATAAAGTGTATTTGAGGCCCACACCCTCCTCAAACACACTTCTAAGCGACATGCAGCCACAAAAAGAAGCACATTTTGGCCTCCACAACCTGCGACTGTTAATTTTGATGCAGCAGCATGCAGGGCCACTACATGGAAGGATACTGAAAGTACAAAGATGGTGGAGACATGTGTTGTGAAGGCCACCCATACCACATGTCCATCCACCACCCTGGGCTCTGACTGATGGCCAATTGGTCTTGCTGTATCTCATGGACAGGAACGCCAAAGGAGAGCAGCTGACTCTCGTAGAGGCAGATCTCCAGAACACCATACACATTAGAACTGCAATCCCACCACTGCATAAGCTAGCGTCTGTCCCCCACGTCAGTGCCAGAGGTACATTCCAGCAGATTGTGGGGATGCTAAATGTCATGTCCCAGCTACCATTCTCAATAGTGCTGGTGCAAGAGTTGGACACACTCATTAGTCATGCCCATCAACACATCTCACTGACAAGCACCCAAGCCCAGGAGCATTCAGCAAAACCAAGATTCTATGTCTTTGCCCAGGTTCCTAATGTAATAGCAACACATGTGACATTGGTGCCACTTAGCCTGTACACAGGAATCCCACACAGTACCATTCCATGAACATACCGATGACCTGTGATGCGGATCTGACCATTAGCTACTGTTCTGCACAATTCACAGGATCCAGAAATTATTTCCTAGTAAAAAGTGGCAGCACCCTCCCTTCATGTATGGACAAAAACTGAGAAAAAGCAAACCTGGCTCTTGGGTAAGTTTGAAATCTAATGATGATGCCGAACAGAGGCACACTTTGAGACAGACTGTAGATAACTCATGATATCCGCTGACTCTGTGGTGGTTGACACCACTGAGGAAGACAGGTACACCGCAGGATGTAGACTTCAATGAGGAACACATAAGGACAAGCATATGCATAGAACACATTTTTGGGCTACTCAAGGGAAGTTGGAGGTGCCTCCACCAGACAGGAGGGCTACTAATGTAAATGCCTGAAAAAGTTGGGGAGATTGTTGTAATTTGCGCTATGCTTTACAACATTTGCATACACCGAAGTATACCCATGCCTCCAGATGAGGATATTGCATACCCCAACTCAGATAGTGAAGAAGATGCATGTGACAACAGGTCGATTAACAGTAGACATGATGAATAGAGGGAAGGATATATTGTCCAGCAAGGCATCATTGATAACTATGTCTGAAAACACATATAGACACCTGTCACTGTACATTTAATTGCCACTGTACTCACATGTATTAGTCTAATGCAATCAGCCCTGGATCCAATGTCTGTTGTAAATAGTGATGTATTATATAAGTGTGAACCTCATTCCCAATTATATGACCCTCTCCTCACCCTCATACCCAACAATGTGACCCTCCCTACACCCTCATTCTCAAGACCATGACACTCCCCATATCCTCATACCAAACATCATGATGCTGCCCATATTCTCATACACAGCACCATCACCCTCCCAACAGCCTCATCCCCAACACCATGCCCTTCCTATCCCCTCTTCCTCAACACTATCACGCTCCCCACGCCCTCATCCCCAACAACATCACCCACCCATACCCCTGTGGTCTCCAATGTGTCCCATTAAAGTGTTCACTACCTCCTCTTGTCCCCTTTCATTTTAGGCATAGTTGCATGAGCTGTGCAGCCCTGGGAGCACCTTGGTGGCATGCTTGTCACTGATCCCTCAGTAGGGGTGGCTGACATGGAACTTGCAGGTTCTGCCTTGGAAGAGCTGCATCATGAGGGTGATGGCCCCGGACATTGTCGCATGTGTGGCAGACATGTGCTCAGCCAACTCCTTTACCCTTTGACACATTAGGGTGTTGCTGGCAGTGGCATATGCTGCAAGCTGACGCTGTGGTCCAGGGAAGTGGCTACCCACATGTAGGCACCCTGCTCTGCATCATGCATTGCCTGGGAGCGTCCCAGTTGCTCCTGGGATATATGCTGCATTGCTTCCTGGCGCTGTTCAATCTGTCTGAGCCTTTCCCAGATGGTATTGACGGTGTGTTCCTGCACTTGCCTGGGAAACATATGGGGGCAACTTCCCTCAATGCCAGATGCCTGGTCTGCTTGCTCTTTGTCATCCTGAGTTTGGGAATCCATATGCTCGGTGTTGATAACAGAGGGCACGCTGAGATGACAAGGGGGAGGGTGTGAAATGCAAAGGCAATATGCTGGGCAGGGGGGATGAATCTGGGGACATCTGCCTCACAGGGGAACCTGCAGAGGTTGAGGCAGTGGTTGCAGACTTAGGTGCTGCTGTGTCAGCAGGTGTAGTGCCCTGGTCCCGTGACTGCATGGTGTTGGCACGTTGGTGGTGGGTTGGTCATCAGTGGTGGGAAGTCCTGCAGCCTCCGTAATGGCTGGAGTTGGTGGCACGACTGTGACAGGTGTGCCTATGACCCAGAGTTGCCAACAGCAGTGCTCCTGGACATGAGTGTTTCGGGGTCTTGTGGGCACTTCCCTTACTGGGAGCAACATGTCCTGTACCCTTTTTGCCACTTACTATGGCAGCTGTGTCGGAGTTGCTGCTGACTTCAAAGAGGTCCTGGGCAGGGGTGGACTGGGAACCAAAAGAGGCCCTGTAAATCATTTTCAAAGTGCCCCCAAACTACACATTTTCAGCAAGCCCACCCCTTTTCCTATGGGAACATTTAGAAATACCACACAAAATAGGCCCAGGGTGCAGAGGCCTACCGGGAAATCTACAGAGTACCCTATAGGCCAGTCCACCCTGGTCTTGGGTTACTTGTGTGCCTGTTTTGGAGACTGGAAATAGTGCATGAGTACTTTGATGGACTTTGGTAGGATGTGCTCTCAGGTAATGTTCTATGTACTATAGAGTCACAGTATGCTCCTGTACCATGGGGGTCTTCTTCATGTGACAGACAGTATGATGGTTTACTGGTTTGATGGTTGCATGTTCATATGGACAGTTGGTAATGACTGTCTTGCTTGGACTGTGGTGACATGTGCTTCACAGTTTTGAAAGGTAATGTATTCCCATCTAGGACTGGCCCAATGCCGTTTACATGTCCTGTTGTACTGTCAGATGAGTGATGCCCTGCTAGCTATAGTGGTGTGAGTGTCACATTAGGTGGGACACAGTCTTCATGGAGGCCTTGCAGCTACTGGTCTGTTGAACTAGATGTAAGTTTGAGCCACACGTCTAAAGGTGTTGATCAAGTGCCATACATTACGTGTGTGCCAGCAGTTTGGTTGATGTGTCTGTGCATGGGTACTTGCCATGCTGGCACGGGGTGGTGGTGATGTGACATCTGATTGGGTGACTATTCATGGAAGTTGTCTGAGTATTTAAGGGTGTTCACACATTACATGGCTCCTGATGTCCTGTCCCGCAGTGTCACATTGATTGCTTGTGCATTGTCTTGGTTATTCTCAGCTGGATGCATGGAGGTATGTGTATGTCAACATGCAATTTGTGTTGTTGTGCAGTGGTCCCATTATTAACTAATGTAGTCACATACTCAGCAGTGTCTTCCTATCTGCTGGCTATGACCTCTGCTCACCACCTCCGCACTGCACTGCCTTCATTTTTGGACGGATTTGCAATACATTTGAAACATGTTTGTTGCAAAGTGGTGCTGATGTGATTTTTATTGGTGTGGCAACAATATTCTTTATATATCGCTTATGATGCATTACGTGAGGCTGCAGAAGACAATTTTCAAAAAGAAAAACTCCTGTGCCATTTTGGATTTTCAGTAAAATTTGAAAATAAAAAGTAATCTGGAGAGATGAAACACTGCAGGCAGGCATGTTATATTTTAAATTACAAATACTTGGTACGCTGAGGGAGAAATGGCAGACACCTAAATATTTCAAAGAACAGCTAAAACTACAGTTGTAATAACGTATTCTGCTGAAGTGAGCAGCGTACTTGGGAGGCCCTGAATCATTTAACAAGGCAATTCACACCAAAAGGCTACATGATCACAGAGTGTTCATTTGCAATAGTAAACCAGTCCAGCTGATGCATTGCCTCTTGATATTATGAGTACATCGCAGTTATTGGAACGATACATACAAAATGGCACTCCCGGAATAGAAACACACACCATAAAATGCATTTACCAGAAGTGTCATGGACATATGCTCTCCTTTCCCCCTACATTCCCCCACAACCCTATCTCGCTCTTCCTCCTCCCAGATCCCACTGCCCCAACATACTCTTCATTTAATCAGACTCCATCACCCCACCTAATTCTTATTTGCCCCAGCCTGCATTACCCCAGGTGCATGTTTCATCATCTGAATCATTAATGTCCCTGCCTCAGTAATCCACATCCCAGTTCCCCATTACCACCACCTCACTCTTCCTCCTCAAAGTCCTCCATGCCTCAGTCTTCCTCGTGCTAGTACCCCATTGCCCCTGCCTCACTCCTCATCCTAGCCTCCAATATCCCCTCTTTCACTCTTCCTCATTCCAGTCCCCATTCTTCCTTAAATCTCACCAGAGTCACTTTATCTTGTCAACCCTCAGTACCCCTACCTGAATGTTCCTCCACTCTGTTCCACAGTACGTTTTCCTCACTCTTCCTCAACCCTGTCTTCCATACCACCACCTTATTATTCCAGTCACTGTCCCCATCCAACCACCTCTCTCTTCCCGATCACAGTAACATATTAGTACTCCAATGCTGTGCCTCATTTACGTCTTTTAAAGTCTGCCATTACCCCTGTCTCACTATTCCTCGTCCCAGTACCCATTTCACCTGCATCACTCATTCTCATCCCAGTCCTCCATTACCACTGTATTGCAGTGTATTGTATTGTATTAGCCATTTATATAGCACCTGTTCCAATATGCATGGTCTCAACTTGCTTTGTGGTAGGATTCCTTGTGGTCCAAGGTCCAGGTATGGGAAAGTTCAAAGGTGAGGCTTAAGACACATGTATGCATTTGGCCAAAATTAGTTTGTAGGAGGGCTAGCTACCCTCCAGTAAGCAACCCAAGAGGTCAGGTATGTAGGCGGGTGCTTAGAGAGGTCATGGCAGAGCACCAGTGCTGGAGATTCAATATGGATCCAGCTAGTCTGATGTTTCAGTGCAAAGCGGTTATGTGACCAGCTAGACCACATTTCTGATAGTCATAGCTGTGCGTGGATGGATAGCCCTGCCTGAGGCAGATGTACACTGAAGTGGTGCTCGTATACATACCTTAAGGTCAGGTGGAGCTTGTCATTGATGTTGCTGTGTCATCCATTAATCTGTGAGGAAGAAAAAGCCACCTACCTTCTTAGACTTTTCTAACCACTATGGACCGGCTACCCTTAAATCTACCAAGTGCAATAGACTGGTTGTCCCAGAACATCTTCTAGGTAGGACAGGCAGGCTACTATAGAAACTAGGCTAATGGGATTCTCTGATCACAATAGACTTTTATAGTCTTACGACATATTTTCCACACTCTACAAATGTTAATCAAAGTAGTCTAATACGCACAATCTCAAGGAAAGCTACATGTAACCACTGTGCATTCCAATTGCTAACTTAAGCAGTTATAAGTGCAATGGAGGGTTACCAACATGCATCTTCGATCATCATGGGCGGTTTTAACATCGTAAGCAAAAACATTTAAGTGTACCACATGTGCTAACCTGCCTGTGCTTTGTTCTAGTTGCAATGCCAGGCTACCTTCATATCTAGGTACCACTCTGTGGTTTTCCTTACAGGTATTGTAAGTGGGCTAATATCAAACTATTAGGTCCAGTACCAAGGCCACGGAACAGTGGCAAGCTATCCTGATGGATCTTTAAGAACAGAAGTAGCACTCCTAATACATCTTCTTGGTTCAATAACAGTATGTCCTCAAATGGCTTTAGGCATGTTGGGCCATTTCTCCCTATGTTCTTCAGAGTGCTGAGCACAAGCCTGCATCCTAAACCTCTGCCTAAATGGACATTTCAACAAAGAGTGCAACACCATCCCTACCCTCGCTGAAAATCCATCTAGGTGCACCACTCTTACCACCCCCAACAATCCATCTAAATGCAACTAAATTCCTACCCCCACATCCATCTAAGTGCAATTCAGTTCCCACCCCCAAAATCCATTCCAGAGCAACTCACTTCCTACCCTCAGAATCCATCTAAGTGCAACACCTTTCCTACCCCAAAAACCATTATAATCAACTTTGGCACAGCAATAGAAAGACACTCAGTTAAAACCTTGGAACAGCAGTGGATGATCAACTAGAATTGACTTTGGCACAGCAATGGAAGGACACTTGGATTCAACTCCGGCACAGCAATGGAAAACACCCAGTTACAGCTCCAGCATGGCAATGCATCGAGACCCAGACCCAGCCTTCGCTACCTGGCACAGTTAGGCTAAAAGCAGAATATGGTTACCTGACACAGTTAGGCTAAAAGCAGAATATGGCTACCTGGCACAGTAAGGCTAAAAGCAGAATATGGCTACCTGACACAGGCTAAAAGCAGAGTAAGGCTACCTGACACAATTAGGCTAAATGCAGAATATGGCTACATGACACAGACTAAAAGCAGAATATGACGACCTGGCACTGTTAGGCTAATAGCAGAATACGGCTTCCTGATACAGTTAGGCTAAAAGCAGAGTAAGGCTACAAGACACAATTAGGCAAAAAGTAGAATATGGCTACCTGACACAGTTAGCCTAAAAGCAGACTATGACTACCTGACAGTTAGGCTAAAAGCAGACTATGGCTACCTGACACAGTTAGGCTAAAATCAGACTAATCCTACCTGACACAATTATGCTAAAAGTGGAATATGGCTACATGACACAATTAGACTAAAAGCAGAATATGGCTACCTGGCACTGTTAGGCTAATAGCAGAATACGGCTACCTGATACAGTTAGGCTAAAAGCAGAGTAGGGCTACATGACACAATTGAGCATAAAGTAGAATATGGCTACCTGACACAGTTAGCCTAAAAGCAGAATATAACTACCTGACAGTTAGGCTAAAAGCAGACTATGGCAACCTGACACAATTAGGCTAATACCAGAGTAAAGCTACCTGACACAATTAGGATAAAAGCAGAATATGGCCGCCTGACAAAGGCTAAAAGAAGAATATGGCTACCTAACACAGTTAGGCTAAAAGCAGAGTAAGGCTACATGAACAATTAGGCTAAAAGTAGAATAGGCATGCCTGCACAGTTAGGCTAACTGCATATTATAGCTACCTGACAGGCTAAAATCAACATATGGCTACCTCACACAGTTAGGCTAAAATCAGAAAATGGCTACCTGGCACTGTTAGGCTAATAGCAGAATACGGCTACCTGATACAGTTAGGCTAAAAGCAGAGTAAGGCTACCTGACACAATTAGGCTAAAAGCAGAAAATGGCTACCTGGCACTGTTAGGCTAATAGCAGAATATGGCTACCTGATACAGTTAGGCTAAAAGCAGAATGTAACTACCTGACAGTTAGGCTACTAGTAGACTATGTCTATGTGACACAGTTAGGCTAAAATCAGAGTAATCCTAACTACCACAATTATGCTAAAAGCGGAATATGGCTACCTGACACAGCTAAGCTAAAAGCAGAATATGGATACCTGACATAGTTAGGCTATAAGCAGTATTTGGCTACCTGCCACAGTTAGGGTAAACACATAATGTAGTTAACTAGCATAGTTGGGGTAAATGCATGTGAACATGTGATATTAGGTAATAAAAAGTTGAAGGGTTTACTGGAGTACAGTAATAACTGTAATCCCCACCCACAGCACACTTAACTTTTCAGTCACTGCTGGTTAACTGCGGCAGCCATCCCAGGGGAACACAGGTACACAGAGTTGAGCTGCTTAGATGGGAGCTGCTCTTTGTCTCTGACCCTTAACCAATGGCTGCCCAGACAAGGCTACTGTGGGCCCCTCTTTAAAGAGGGAAACTTCCTGATTCAGGCATCCAGTTAGTGGGCTGGGAGGGCTGGAGTGTGTCGGGGAAGGCCAGAGGAGCTAGGTGTGGGAAGGAGAAAGCATGGTAATAGGTAGATAGTGAGGCCAAGGTGGCCATGAATAAGGCAGTGGGTAGGAAAGTAAATAAATAAGAAAAATAAAATGTGGGTGGTTAAGGAAAAAATAAAAAGGAAAAGAAAATGCAGCTGGGAAAGGAAATAAATAAAGAAATGCAAGTGAGGGTACTCCTAAAAATGAACTCTGGAGGGACTGAAAACCTGTCTGACTCCTGTCAAACTGGTGACAGACAGTGAGACCCCTACAGTGGTTTTCTCCTGGGAGCTCCATCTTGGGCCAGCAAGAATGTACATTAGACAACTCTAGTGGCATCCTGAGATTAGGATGAACAACCAAGGGAATGTCACATACCAACTGTAGGAGGAAGGGCCACACATATTGAGGAACCTGCAACCTCTCAAGGTTTTCACTGATGGACTTTGTGGGCTTACTTTTCAGTAACCCACCTTCCTGTTATATTCTTAGCTTCACTGGAGGGGAACCCTCCCATTGGAAACAGGCCTTTCTCCACAGGCCTTTCAAGGATGGTTTCTTTCCCTGTTGGCACATACTTCTCTCTGTACCCTAGGGATCCCCTCTACCAGCAAACTTGGTAATCCAGGAATCCAATAGGAACCAAAATTTCTTGGTGGTACTTCTTCCAAGCTTGGATCAGGGACACTATCAACTACCTCAACAGATGTTGTAGATAGGGCAGGGGGGAATATTCTCTTTCCTCTTTTACTGACTCATCTGACCATGGACTTCCCATTAGGCCTAGGCTTTCCCTTAGGTTTGGTTAGGACAGCTGAATTCTGAGACCTAGTGCTCTGAGAGTTTGGGGAGTGTCTTTCAGGACCCAAGTGTTGAAGACTCATCTCACACAGAACTCTTCTATGAACAGTTCTTCTAAATGTGCCCCCTTGCCTGTTTGTTGTTAAACTTCTAGGTGCTAAACGTTTTATGTAAACTGATAAGCCATAAATACAAAATAAAAGAACACAGTTTGTCTAACATTGAGAGATGCCCTGACCATTTCACTATTCACAGCTCTCATGACAGGTGCTACTGGAAGATTGAGAGAGGGCCTGCCTCATTCTTCATGGCCCCAATACCTCATTACCCCACCTCATTCTTCATAGTTTGGGTCCTCAATTTCCCTTTTTTCTCTTCCTCATTACTGTCCCACAGTACTCCTGACTCACTCTTCCTTGTCCTAGTCCCCCATTGACCTTCCATCACTCTTCCTTGTCCCAGTCACTCATTATCACACCTCAATCTTCATCATCCAGTCCCCCATTAGTAACCCATTACCCTGCATCACTCTTCCTTGTTAAAGTGTGCCATTACGTGTGCCTCACTCTTCCTCATCCTAGTCCCCATAACCCATGTCTCACTCTTCTTCATCCCAGTTGTTCATTCCAATGACTCATTCTTGCTTGTCCTTACCATTACCCTACTTCAAGCTTCAGTATTCCAGTCCCCCTCACTATTTCTTGTCCCATTACCCCATTATACTTCCTTACTTTCCCTCATTCCAGCACCACCAATGTCCCTGCATCATACTTTTCTGTCCCAGTCCCCAAACATCTTAACCTCCCTTTTCCTCATCAAAGAACACTATTAGCACCACACTACCCCACCTCAAACTTCCTTGTCCTAATACCTCATTAGTACTCCACAAAGCCACTCATCCTCATGCCAGCACCCCAACATACACTTTCACATTCCAATACCCAATTACCCCACCTTATACTTTCTCATCCCATTATCCCATTGCCCTGCCTTACTCTTCCTCATCTCAGTATCCCCATAACCCCTGCCTCACCATAATTGAATTCATTACTACATTAGTACTACATTAGGCTGCTACAAAATTACTCATGCCATTACCCCATTCCCCTACCTCAGTCTGACTCATCCCAGTCCCCAATTGACAATAACTCACTATTCCACATCTTAGTTCCCTATTGACCTTGCCTCACACTTACTTCTATTTTACTTTTATAAAGTGCCTAAACCTGGGGGCATCAGGGTGCTATTACAGAACAAGTTACTCGCAACGTGGTGTCACATGGCATAGATATCAATTACAACACAAAAATTTATGCTGAAAACAGTGTTACTATTCTGGGCGAGTTGGGGCACGCTTAGTCCATCCTAGGATGTTAGGAGAATAGTGGAGTTTGCAAGGCTTACCGAAAGGCCAAGTATGATTCCTATGCTCGTAGTGCATGTGGGAGGGCATTCTAGTGCTTGGCTGCCAGTGTTGGGAAGCTGGAGCCTCCTCCTTTGACTCGCTTGAATGAAGGTGTTATGATGCGATGTGCATGGATTGATCGGATTGGTCTGAGGGTTTTGGTTCTTGCAATTCTATGTACTAGACACACAGACGCAGTGTCTGAGAGGCATTTGTGTGTGATGGATAGAGTTTTGAAAATAATCCTTTCATGAATGGGGAGCCAATGGGCTTCCCTTCTTGCTTATGACATGTGTTTTCTTTTGGAAATATTAAGTGCAGAGCATAGGGCATTGTTTGGAATGTCTGTATTTTGTTGATGTTTTGGAGGGAGGTGCCTGCAAAGAGGACATTGCAGTAGTCAAGTCTGCACTTATAACTGCTCGAGCAAAAGTGAGGCAGCTGGATGGGCTCAGGAATTGTCTGGTTGCATTGAATTGATCAGCTTGTTTGGGTAGGCAGAGGATGATGCAATATAGTTCACTTAGCATGTGAGGGAAAGGGCGGCATCCAAATGGAATCCTAGTGTTTCCACTGATGATGAGACTGGGATCATATTTCCGTCAGTGTTGAATGATGAGAATTGTGTGCTGAGCTTTTTGAGCATTACTGGTGACCCTAATGGTAGGATCTCCGTCTTTTTGTCGTTGAATCATAGGTGATTAGATGCCCTCCAGGTCTGGATTGTCGAGTATATTTTATTGATGGTTAAAGAGTCATCGTCATAGGCATCAGATAGAGGCAGGATGATATGGGTTTCATCCGCGTAGTTCATGAATGAGACGCCAGTAGATTCCAGGAGGTCAAAGAGGGGTTTGGTGAAAATGTTGTATAGGGTGTTAGAGACCCGAGACCTTTGGGGACCATGCATGAGATGGGACTGGAGGGGCTGCTGGCTATTGTCAGAGAAGATTCTCCTGGATCTTCCTTCAAG
Source organism: Ambystoma mexicanum (assembly GCF_040938575.1). Lineage (NCBI taxonomy): Eukaryota > Metazoa > Chordata > Amphibia > Caudata > Ambystomatidae > Ambystoma > Ambystoma mexicanum. Next base: position 812,969,180 of record NC_090932.1, read on the forward strand.
GAAGGTGGTCACACAAGTGGTAGACTCTTGGGAGAAGTTGTCCCATTCTCTTATCAGTCTGCCTCTCTCTTGTTTTCATTCCAGTCCCCCTTTGCCTCAAATTTACACATCCTTGTGCAAGTCCCCATTAACCCATTCTCACTCATCCTCCTCCCACTACCCGGTATCTCACTCTTTCTAGACGGGGACCCCATTACCCTCAAATTCTTCCTCATTCCAGTGCACCATTGGTATTCTATTTCCTTGTCACTGTCTTTTAATCTCAGTCAGCTATTATCTACACCTCACTCTTCCTCATCCCAGTACACCATTAGTGCACCATTACATGTGTCCTCAAACCATCTCTGTTGCCCTACCTCACTCATTATTTTCCCAGGCCAACAGCTTCCCTTCCTCATACTTTCTCATCCCAATACCCCATGACCCCTTCCTCACTCTTTTTCAACATTAGTATACCAGTAGCCTGTCTCTCTTCTCCTTGTCCCAATATCCCATTACCCTAGCCTCATTCTTCCTCTTCCTATTCACCCAATACACCAACACACTCTTCCATGTCCTGGTCCCCCATTCCCACTGTCTTACTTTTCCTCATCCCAGCACCCAATACTCTTTCTCACTCTACCTCATCCCAGGACCCCATTATGCCCTCACTCTTCCTTGTCTCATTACACCATTCGCACTCAATGTCCCACCCATTGCTTGTCATACTGGTACCCATTACCACTGCCTCACTCTTCCACATACTTGTCCCCATTAACCTTCCTCGCTCTCCCTTATCCCAATATCCCATTATCCGCTCACTTTTTGTTGTCTCAGTACATAATTAACTCTCCATTTCCCCATCTCACTCTTCATCATTTCATTACGCTTTGATCATGGTCACACTCATGCTCATCCTAGTACCCCATGAACTGACCTCACCCTTTCCCCTCCCAGTAACCTATTACTCTTGCCTCACTCTTTCTTGTTGCAGTACCTCATTACACCAACTCACTCCTCCTCGTCCCAACCCCCATTATTCCCACCTCTCTCTTCCTCATCAAAGAACTCCATTAGTACCCCATTACAATGCCTTCACACTTCCACATATCAGTACACCATAAGTAATCCATCAACCTTCCACACTCCTCCTCATCCCAGTACCTCATTAGCCTGTCCTGCATGTCTTTGTCCCAGTACCTCATCACCCCTGCCACACCCTAACCCATTCCAGTACTGCACTAATACTCCACTAACCTGCTTTACAATTCAACAGCCTCTTTCTAAATCTGCCTGCCTCTACTCTCCGCCCTCTGCAACTCATCCAAAACAGGACTGCAAGACTTGTCCTTGGCCTCAAGCCCAGGGATTGTATCTCCCCAGGACTGAAACCTCTGCACTGGCTACCAGTGGGGGTGAGGGTTAAGTTCAAAACCCTCTGCATTGTCCACATGGTCTTATGGGGCCTGTGGCCTCAATACCTTCAACTCTCTCTTCCTAAATATCTTCCTTCTCTCATCCGCCTCCAACACCCTAAGGGTTAGTCGCTTCTCCAAGCAGAGAGTTAGTGGTAGATCTCTTTCTTCTGCTGGGGCCTCCCTCTGGAACAGCCTCCCTGCCTCTCTGAAACCTGAGAACCATCTCTGGTTCCGGAAGCACTTCAAGACCTTCCTCTTTGCTTCTGCTTTATCTCCTCCTTTCCCCTGCTGATCTCCTGGCTGAATCTGAAACTGCACTGGTTTACCTGGCTACCCTCTGATCTCGGGCCCATGTCTCCTCCCCGCAAGCTGCACACCTGCACTGCCCCCTGGCATCCCTTGCACTCTGGGACTGTTTCTGTATCCCTACAGCCCCTACTAGCCCTTGAAGTCTGATGTCTGCACTTACCCTTGCACTTGCCACCAGCTGACTGCACTTTATTTATTTATAATTTATTGTCTTATTTATTTTGCTGTTATCCTTTGCACTTCACTGCCCCCGCTCTTCCTCCTGCACTTTTCCCCTTCCCCTCACCCCTTCACTTGCACAATCTCAATGTCATCTGGCCTAGTAGGATCGCTGTCTCTGTCTTCCTTCTGTATCCCCTCCCTTGCCTCGTCACGCCTTGAAACACTTATGTGTAGGCGCGTTATGAATGCCATATCATATCACATCCCATTTCCCTATCTCACACTGGGTCATGACAGTCCCCCATTGACAGTACCTCATTATTCCTCGTCCCAAACCTTAGTTATGCTGCCTTACTCTTTCTTATCCCAGTCTCCCACTATCCCCAATTCCCCTTGTCCCTGTTCCCATTACTCTTTCTTGTTCTAGTACACCATTAGTACTCTGTATTTAATCATTATCCAGAACCCTATCACCTCATCGTCATTCTTCCTCATACCAGTCCCACATTCCCGTGTCTCACTCTTCCACATCTGCATTATCCCCTTCCATTTCAGTACACCAAAAGTATGCCATTTCACCACCTGAACCGCCCTTATCCCTATACCATTTTATCCTGGCCTCACTCTACCTTGTCCCAGTCCCCATTACCCCAGCTTCACTCTTTCTCATAACACTGCCCATTATCCTAGTCCCACATTGACTACAAGTAACCTTTCCTGATCCCAGTCCCCATAACCACACCTCACTCTTGTTTATCCAAGTCCCACTTTTCTCCCAGGTCAAAATTCCTCATTCCCGTCTCCCATTAACACTATTTCAATCTTCCTCATCCCAGTTCAACATCAGTAATCTGTTACTCTGTTGTACTTCTCCTTGTCCCTATACTCCATTGCCCACATCTTCCTCATGCCAATAGCCCATTATCCCCTCACTCTTCCTCATTCCAGTACACCATAAGTACTCTATTTCCCTAACTCACTCTTCATCATCCCAGTACCTCATTCCCCAGTGTGACAAAACCAAGCTGATGGTCACCTCTTGCCAAAGGGGGCAAACCCCTTTGAGACGGGGTAGGTGAGCCCACTATCCTTAACACAACCCCAGGGGAAAGGGTAAGCAGGATCCCTCTGGAGGTGAGTTCGCCTTAGAGGACAGGAAAAACCCAGAGAGGGACATAAGTCACCACAAATCTCCCCCAGACACTAACACCTTCATGTGGTCTAGAGGGAGCATCATTGGAAGACATATTTACCCATTACTCATCTAAGATAATGAAGAGATGAAAAAACCAACCCACAGTGGGAACGACATTGGTAGAGTCAATCAGTAGAGCAGCTGCGTTAAGCCCACAATTCAATTATGCCACACCACACACAGGGGGTGTCTGGTAAGAGAGAGTTTAGATTGCACTATGTTCTTGCTTCCAGGCCCTGTAGATGAGTTACATGGACCTTCTGGTTTGGCCATGAGAACGGAACAACTCAGAAAGTTGAGGTAAAGCCCCAAAGAGGAGCCGCCTATAGAACCTCACATTGAGCAAGCAGGAAAGGAAAGTCAATGTTGGCTGACACAGAGTCTAGTTGATAAGTCGTGTAAGCGGCTCTATGGCAAGAGGAGGACCAAGCAGACTGCACACCCCTCTAAGGGACCAACGCTCATCAGAAGCAGGTACTTGACTCCAGAGGAATGTGAGGTGGATGGCAAGGGGAGAAAGAGAGAAAGAGATAAATGCCAGAGTGGGAAACCCCAGTGGGGAGAGATCGCAAGAGCCCCAGAATGGGGATAGAATGGAGCAGTCCCAGAGTGGGAAGGAAGAGAGAGAGAGGCACTGTAATGGGGAGAGAACGAGAGAGAAACCCTGGAGTGGGGAAAGTACAGACAAACCGCAGACTGTGGAGAGCATAGAAGCTACAGGAGGGGGGGCAAAGAAGACCCAGAGCTGGGAGGAAGAAAGTGGCCAGGCCCAGAGTTGAGAGAGAATGGAAGACCCCCAGAGTGGGGAGAAGGAAAGAAAACATTCCCAGGATTTGGAGTGAGAATAAGCAGAGGCCCAGAGTGGGGAAAGGTGAAAAGAACCCAACAGTGGTGAATGAGGAGTGGACCCCTAAGGTGGAGAGGAAGAGACTGAGAGAACCCCCACACTAGGGGGAACCAGAAAGACGGGAAGGAAGATGAAAGTCAACCCAAATGGTAAATGAGCTGTCTGACTCCAGCACTACATTAACAATATGAACTGCAAATATGAACATAGGCAAAGGCTTATGGTAAAGAAAGAAAATGGGGTGGGGTTCAGATGCCATAAGCCATTCCTTTCAATAGGCATGGTCCCATAATGTGTCTAGGTTGTATTTGTAGCTTTTTAGAGTTAGGGAAAGTAACTTGGTAAGAATCCCGATTCTGGTCTGAGGACCTAATTTATGTAAGACATCCTGGCATCCTGACAAGCACCGTTTTTTACTTGTTTCTTTTTATAGCAGGCCTTAAAGTCTTAGGCTTTGGGAAGGGTTAGGCATTTTAACAACAGAGAAAACATACAATCATTTACAGTTCATTTCTCCTTGTTCATCTCCCAAGTTTGGTCAAGCACATCACACACTTTCTCTTCCCAGTCCCCCATTATCCTGTATCACTTTTCCACATCCTTATCCCCCACTACCCTGCCACACTTCCTCGTCCAGGTGCACAACTAGTAGTGCATTTGATTGGCTCACACTTCCCTATCCCATTCCTGCATGAATCCCATTACACTCATTCTCATATATCTCCCATTACCCCTGAATCACTCTTCCTCATCCCAGTCCCCAATTACCATGCCTTACCTTTCCTCGCTATGCACCACCTCACTCTTTCTCATCTCAGCCCCCAATGATATAGCCTCACTCTTCCTCATTAAAGTCTCCTTTAACCTTGCCTCACTCTTTCTCATGCCAGACCCCCATTGCCCTTGCCTCATTTTTCTTCATCCCAGTTACCCATTAACCATCTCACCCTTGCTCATATAAGTTCCCATTACCCTGAATAATACTTCCGCAGCCCAGTACCCTACTAGTACTCCATTAATCCCTGTCTCTCTTCCTCATCCCAGAACCCATCAATTACCCCTCCTCTTTCCAGTAGACCGTTAACTCCAGCTAACTCTTCCACATCCCAGTACTCCATGACTCTTTCTTACTCTTCATTGTTCCAGTACCCCGTGACCCTGACTCACCCTAACTTGTCCAAGTACTGCATTAGAACACGATTAGTCTGCCTCACAATCACTCATTGCAGTATCCCATTCTTTTACCTTACTCTGACTCATCCAACTACCCAATTACAACACCACTCTTCCATGTCCAAGTCACACTTTGACTTCCTTTCACTCTTCCTCATCCCAGTCCCCAACTGAACTTGCTTCATTCTTGCTTGTCTCGGACCTCCCCGCCCCACTTCACTATTTCTCATTCAAATTCCCCCTTTCCCTACTTCACACCTATTCATTCCAGTCCCTCAGTACTTACTCCTAGCTCTTCCTTGTACCAGTCCACAATGAGTACTCCATTACCTTGTGTTACTGCCCCTTGTCACAGTACCCCATTGCCTCATCCTTTCTTATTCTTCCCAGTCACTCATTATCCCGCCTCATCCTTCACACATCCTAGTCCCCCATTACCCCTACTTTGTTCTTCGTCATCCTAGTCCCCATTAACCTGTCTCATTCCTCTTCCATGCCTCCTTACACATTAGTATTGCATGTTCACACCTAAATCTTCTGTGTCACAATACCACTACCTCAATCTTCCTTGTTAAAATCCCCCTTGTCCCTGACACACTCTTCTTTGTCCCAGACCCCAATTGACCTTGCTACACTTTTTGCCTCACCTCATGCTTGCTTATCTGAGTCCCCCATTGCCACAACCTCATACTTTCTTATCCCAGTCCCCATTATACTTCCTCACTCTCCACATCCCAGTACAACATTAGTACTCCATCAATCTGTCTCACTCTTCTTCTTCCCAGTCCCCATTGCCCTGCCTCACTCTTTCATGTTTTCATTTATTTGTTATTTATTGTGCTATGGTTTAACTATGTAAAACTTTCACAGTTAAAGCAATTAAAATAATTAAGACAAATTCATAAAATGTACCATATACTATACAAATAATTCATAGATCATGGTTCTTCATTACTTATATTACAAGGGAATTCACACGTACCTTAATTAAATGTCATAAATAAAATCACACACATTAACATCCCCAAACTCATTTTGCCAACACCATTGGTAAAATCTCCATATGGACATAAAAATAATCATTCTATATATTATTAAGGGTTCATGGGTTGGTTCCTATATGAGAATTCCCCCAAACAGCGAGAACAAATAGTATTGAGGGCTGAGCAAACACTCACTGTATGCCTCAGTGTTTCCATATGTACAAGACTATGATCCCAAAATAACTTGCCTTTCCTCTACCCAGTTCAAATCCCACAGCTTCTGTTTCGCAGTACCCATGTACACCTCTGACTGATCCAGAGGGCAGTTAGCTTTGTCTAAGAGCAATTCACATTTGTGAGCCAAGATGACCAGGTATGTACACTTATTTTCTGTCAATAAGGCTATCAGGTCACACCATGAGTGTGCTTTGAAACACTATTGCTTTATGTATAAGCGCCTTACAAATGCCCAGTGAAATAAACAAAATAAAGAATCCTTAGGTGGGCATCTTACTTTCCTAAACAGTAAAAGAGCATTCCAGTGCAGTCTACTCTTCGGGGAGGTGAGTCCTAGTTCAAAGTGTATTACTACTCCTGGCATACTTTGAGGCAACCTTAATACCTTCCGCCAGAGTCCTGGCCAAGAATATCAATCAGCCCCCCCTATCTATGTCTAGCTTTGTTTCCCTCATACTCGGTATTACTTTGGTGGTGTAATATTTGATGATGGAGACAAGAGAAAAACTTCCATATTTACGTGGGATTTTCCTCATTTTTGGTATATAACCATCTCTTTTGACATGTAATGCATTAGCAATATCACCCCTGCTCTTTCCTCCAAAGAGAGGTACACCGAAATATAGAAAATGGCGTATTAATTCCAGGGGCATATTATTGTAGCGTCATTTAAATCCAGCTTTCTTATGCCCTGCAGTTAACCTCATGATCTTTGTTTTCCTCTGCTGACTTTTAGATTATCTAGTTCTGTGTAGCCACGTAGTGCTTCAAGCTTTCTTTGAAGGCCAATCTCGGTAAGATCTAATACAAACATATAATTGCAAGTGCCAACCAGTATATTTGACGATAACAGTCTCAGCAGAGCCAGGCACACACTCTCAAGGACAGTGCCATGTCAGAAATATACAGGTTAAACACATTGGAAGCCTGCATACAGCCCTGATGCAACCCCCTGTTCATCTCCACCTGTTTAGATAGGGTTCATTCATAATCCAAACAGATCTGGAGGACTTTATTCATGTGATGGTATATGAGTATGTTAAGGAGTTTTGATGGCAAGCCACAAGCTTCTAATTTAATACCGCAGTAGACACCTGACTACAGTGTCAAAGGTTGAAGAAAAGTCTATGATGCTAAGTAAGATATTCAGAGTATTGTCAGTCATCACTTGATTATGTAGTATGTTCAATATACTTGCATTCAAAGTAGTTTGCGCGTTCCTTATGAACCCTTATTGAAATACGCTTAAATGACCAGTGGCCATGCCTGAGGAGAAAAGTTCCTTCAGAGCAAGTGTGGAAAATATCTTACTATCCCCATTCAGGATCAGATAGGCCATTAGTTTAGTGAGTCCAGACAGCTTCCCTTCTTGAAGATGAATATCACAAAATATAGTTTCCGCAAGGCTGGGCTTTGGCCATATTGTAAAATGATATTAAATAACAAGATGAGGATTTGGGCCCCCAGTTCAGGAACTATATTCAAGATTACATTTATCAATCGATTCTACTTGCCTTTTTAATTGCACGTAACAATACGTAAAGGCCAGAACCCAAGCTACCTCACCAGTTACATAGTCACCTAGTTTAGTCAGGGGAAGTGTGTACACTGTGCTAAAGTGTTTTTTCCATTCATTTTCAGGGATTGAATTAAGCTGCAGTTTCAACTGGTGAAAATTCAGATTATTAATGTATGTCCAGGGGGATCTGTCATTATTTGAACCAATGAGTGCCAACATCTTTTCCGCATCATTTTGGATTATCTAGTAGCTCTGTCTACATTTTTTATAAGCTAAGATTATTTGCTGCAGGACCCCGCCGCCCCCAGTTTTCATTTGCCTAAGGACACTGTGCAGGTCCCTTTTTCTTTGCATGACCAGCTGATCATAGGTATGGGCATGTGGGCAACTCCGTCTCCCTTACATTTTCCCTCTGACCGATCTTCTCTTTTAAGATCCATTGATGAAAGAAGGAGAAAACACTTACATTCTTTCATTTTCTTTCATTCCCCTGAAATCAGCGTCCAACCTCCTATTAAAGACCTCAATCTGAGAATGGTACAATACAATTCTGTTACCAGAGGATTTAACTGCAAGGTTGGTTGGCCCTGATGCCACACAGGGTCGCATTTGCGACCCACATTCTGTGGTTAACATACTTTGGTCACTACACCATGATTCAACAACATAAAATGTGTTAGATACACGGGTGTTGCTAGGTCTGGAAAAGACCGGGGGCTATGCTGATGTTGGAACTGTCGGGACTGGGGGCTAGCTAGCCTTTTGGCTGTAGCTCCTGAGATTCTATCCGGGGCTACAACCAAAAGACCAGGGGCTATAGCCCCCTTAGCCACCCCCTAGCATTGCCTCTGGTTCCATATCTTGAAGATGGGGTCACATACACATATATAATCAATCAATGATGACTGGAGAACCCTATGCCAAGTTTTGGCCACCATTATATCCCCAATTGCATTACCATTCAATATGTGCGGATCCAAATGAATAAGAAATGTAGCCCAAACATACAGTGCCTGGAGGACGTGTCCCACCTGTTCTTTCTGCCTTTCCCAATACCCTATTATAGTTGGTGTATTAGAATCTCTGGCTACCATTATATAAACCTTTTTCTACCTCCACCAACCAAACCTCAATAATGATAGACAATTTAGTTATGTATTCATGTGCATCCTGCTGCGCAGCATTGAAATAGATGTTGACTATCAATAAATCAAAGGCAGAAGTACAATATTCCACAACCAGCACACCCACATTCTCCATCCATGTTCAATGTATCTTCCCCTTCATTGTCATGCTATAGCTATCAAAAACCTGCCCGATGGACAAACCATGATACCCTGAAAGGCAGGTTATGTGCATGTATGGAATCCATTGATTAACATTCTATCATGTGCCCATATCTCCTGAAATAATGGTTACCCAGGTCAAAGTTTGTATACAAGTGCCAATGTCTTCTGGAGTTCCACAAAACCAAATTGAAACCTTGCATGTTTGCTAAAGTGATGATACCCAGCTCACCCCTGGTGTGGCGCTTTTAACCAGAGCCCTAGGAAGCCACGTCCAATCCTGGTTGTTGCAATCTTCCAGAGGTAATTTACTCACCACCTAAGCAATCTGTCCCATGCCTTTAGCGTCAGAACAAGTAAAGAGAAAACTGCTCTGGTTTTTCAGATTGATTTGATGATCTCCTGGGCAAGAGACTAGAAGGGACTTATAAGAAGACCCTTCAGCGTAAGGCGCTATATCATAGCTATAGAATTCAGGGTTTCTGATTTGGCCAAGACCATGTTACGTACAATCCAGTAGGGTATTTCAAAGGTCACAAGATCTATCCTTTCTTCATGTATAAATTCAACCAGTTTGATATGGTGTGAGGCAATTAGTCTAAATCTCTGCAATTCGTAGAACAGGGATAGCACATTAGAGCAATTTAATAACGATTTGTTTTTCTCTAAGAGGATGAATTCAAGTACAAACCTAAGGCCAGTGTTAAGTCGAGCCAATAGTATTAGATTTTGTTTTATAAAAATGTTAGTATCACTTGTCTCCATAGCAGCCTTCTGGATTTTTAGGCAACAGTAAGGGTAAGCCCTAACGTGGCGTGGGGGTTATTCTCCAAACTATGGGTAGCTGGCTGAGCCAAGCAGATAACATAATAACATGCCCAAGCTATGACAAGACTGCGTACCCTTGTCATCATTCTCCAATTCTATGAGAGATTCATCAATGTTGTTACTAGAGGTGATGACCTAGGGAGTTTCTCAAGAACCTACAGCCCATTCATCCATAGGTAGATGGGAAAGAAAGTCTTTAAATGTTCTTCCATCCATCGGGTTACTATGAAGTCCTGATACCTGTTTATTCTTTGCTTTTCTCTTGGGTTTGGGAAACTTTGCATATAAATAGGTTTTCACTGGCTGTGTTGTTTCCCATACCTCAAGCAAGGTTAAGCGACAAAGACATTTCCTGTAGGAATTACTATTAAGATTGGATTTTTTCTTGTTCTTAGATTTATTTTTCTCCTGCAGGATTTCCTGTTCCTCCAGCAAAATAATGTCAACTGAGGCAGGTAGATGTACAATCAATGCTTCAAGTAGATGTGAGCCTATCTCAACCAGAGGGGTGTTATTGCCAGGTGGAACTGGTATCAAATTAACTAGATCTTCAAGAGATCCCCAGATGTAAAATCATTCACTCCACTGTCTTCTCCCGCTATGCCACCCCGATCATCAGTTACCATTTCCATCATAAAGAGTAGTCCATATGATCCACATTCTGTAATTCCACACTACACTTAACCTTCCCACGTTCTCCTGTTGACTTCATTTGGGGACTGTGATGGGTTCACTTTTTCCATGTGGGCCAGGCCAATGTTCTGCTATGCGCTCTCCTCCTCAGGACTTTTGTATGGGAACAAGTCATGTATTTTCTTTCTGCATCATTGAGCCAATTTAATCAATACCGTTTGGGTTGGCAGTAGGATCATTTTCTGTATCGCAATTAGGGGTGGTGAAGACTGCAGTTCTCCACCTACCCCCCAACTGGGATCCTGCAGCTTAGTTATATATGTCCCCATACTTAAAAGCTTGTACATATCCAGAAAGAGTAGTAAGGGCTGGCGAGGTCAAGGTACCTAGCTAAACTGCAGGGTAGAACAGATGTTCAGCACCCATGTTAACTTTTTCAGCAAGTATGGTACACCTTACAAAAATGCTCCTCCCAGCAAAATGAGGTCCCAATGCAATAGCCCTCTACTCTGCAATCAATGTCAATATGCAGCCCAGACCATAACAACAAGCAGATAAATTCACTCTAAAGGGGTCAAGCGCCCCCTTCAGAGCAGCTTCTTTAATTAAATATAGGATAAAATGTGTCCACTCAGCTAAAAGAGCTTTCCTCATAACAAGGAAATCCCTGCAGTCAATGTGTGAAAGCAAAAGAAGATATAGAGGCTGAGTACCTTCAAAAGGAAATACAACAAACGCAGGTTATAAAGATACACAGATCTTTATTCAAAGTAACTGAACAGTTTTCAAAGAAACAGAGTATCGGATAGCTATCAGGCCCTCAGTTCACTGCAGCAAATACCAGCATGTTCGGTGTGGGAAGTGAGTGGGGCTGTACATCAGAATAGTCACACCTTTTATACACTCCAGAACATGATGTCCAACCCACTTGCAGGTTAATGAATCTAGGATCTAGGGTTCGTGCTGAGTTAATTCCTAATTTATGCAGCTATACATTTAGGGGTTATCCTTAATATATTCGCAAACAAGTTACAATATCAACAGTGTGTCTTCAGATTTTGCGTTGAGCCTCTGCACATAACTTTATACAATATAGTAAAACAAGTGTTCACATAAGATGCTCAAACAGTATTGTGCATGATATACGTTCATGGATTAGTCTCATTGGTACAGGTAATCCTTTATACACAGGTCAACGAAGGACAAGGTCTCAATACATGACCCTAACATTTGGCCTGCAAGCAGGTTACACATTAACTTGTACACAGAGGTCAAGACGGCCATTTACATTCAAAACGACACTGTCCACCATCTTAGAACACAGGGTGACTTTAGAGAGCGAATCTAAAATGGCGGATAAACCTAAAATGGTGCCTTACACAGATCTAAGGTCAGGACCTTGCAACGCGGATTTCCTGGCAGAGCGACTTGGCCTAGGGCAACATATATATACACACAATCTAGAGGGTATAATATGATTTCTTGTTCGACAAACCCTCCTTTTGGCCTATGCCAAGCGCTAAACTACTTCTAATCACTTTACGAATAATTCCACGTCTGAATGTCCACACATCCTGAATCACCATCGGAGATATCAATCGCCATTAGATTGGTTACCAGAATTTCTTTCAGAACATATTCATTGGAGTTTTTTTCTGGGGCGTATACCTTGCGTCCTAACGTACCCATTGCCTGTGCGCAACATCCCCCTAGCATCGAACATATACCAGGAAGACACTGTATACAGCAACAAAGGAACAACAGAATTCCCAAAATGATCAGCAAGACCGAAAGTACCTTCAAAAAGATCACAAGAAGTCCCAGAACCAAGCACTAAAATCCCAGTTTCCCTCGGGAACATGCACTTCTGAACTTAGGGCATGCAGATTCTGTATTGCCTTGAAGATAGTTGGGGAGGAATCTGGCACGAAAATGCAGCAAGCGGACCCCACTAATTTACATACCCCACCACGTTCAGCCAGGATGACATCTAATGCCATCCAGTTCTGAAGTGCTACTAACCTTTTTGCTTTCTGTTCTAGAGTCATATTATAGAGTATGTCAGTGGTCCGGTTGATGGTTCTCTCCAGTACTCTCACTAGTCTCCTGATATCGTCTGAGTTCAGTATTTGTCCCCAAAATGGCAAAAAGGATTTCGCTACGTCTCCCAGAACTTGTGCTGGAGTGTCACCATTCTCGTCCCGCCGTGGACGAGACTTTGAAACCTCTACAGTACTGGCTATGAATACCCCGGGTAACAGGAATCCTAAATAACAAGTTCCCTGCCAATCCCTGGGTAACCATGGAAATGCTACATTACCGCAAACAAAGTAGACAGGTTCGCCTACATACAAAGGTCTGTCTTCCCCAGTCAAATTTGCAACGTTGGTGCAACCTTTAAAATCACCCATTGACTGAGTACCATTCCTCTGTATGCAGAAAGAAACTGAATCAGGGCTATGATTAACAGTGTAAGAAGGAGGCGTGGCATCCTTATTGCCTATACAAGCCATTTTAAAGGAAATCAAAGATTGGAAAAGACGAGACAGTCTATCAGAAGGCCTATTAGCTTACTCCTATTTGCAAAAAGCAAGCATCCCAGGGGAGTCAAAACACGTTTTTCAAACTGATTCAAATTAGTCCCATCAAAGTTCCCTGAGATGCTATCGCTCCAACGACCAAAGAATAGTGCTCTAAGAGAAGCATAGCATGCAGTTGTCAAAGGTAAAGGATGAATATAACAACCTAGCCCCTTATCCCCGTGTTGCGGTAAATGCGAGCAAACCCAACAGTTGGACCTATTGTAGCATTCATGATGAGTAATAGCATGTTGTTGTGATATCTCTGTCTATGCTGAGAATCCCTAGGAGACAGAGTGTTTAGATGCACGAAAGGAGTAGAAACAGTAGGTACATTTTCAGTCGGTAACAAATTCTCGAGCGGATGTACTTCTTCTAGATTCCGAGACACCTAAAACAATGACCATTATAAAACCAATTAACATTATCAAAAAACAGCAATACGTTTTCGGGGCCCAAGTTACAGACTGTCCTTTTTCGCAGCTGGTCACACGTTCACTTATCAGTCCTTTACAAGCGGTAGCAGTGGCAGGCATTGTAATCTTCAAACGAACACGCCAATGTTTTTAGCTGGCGACCTCCAGGCCGAGCGTCTTCTTAGTCCTTCCACAAACCCTAGCCAACAGAATCCCTGTATAGACAATAGATCGGGCCAAAAAGTCAAGCCCTTGCTGATTTTCCTCGATCGCACAGCCGAACCGTGCAGTAGGTCTATTTCCTAGGTCGTAGATCGTACCTCATGCTTCCTGGTACTAAGTGATCTGAGAACAATGTGTCGTAACTTCCCGTTGGAAGCAACGTATCTAGAACAATATAGGAGGCAAGATCCGGAACTTTAGCTTCTGGAAACAAAACTGTTGGAGAGTGTGGAGGCAAAATGGCTGTTTCCCCAGGCCCCACGGGCTCAGGGAGAGTCTCCGACGCACTCTCGATGCTGTTTACTGCTTCGGGATCGTTGGTTGAAGTACTGATGAGGGGTTCTGCTTCTTCTGTATCATATGGCACTGTGTGTGGAATTTTATTGGTGTGTGTCGCATGGATCCAATTTTTCCTGCCTGACACCCGCACCGCCGTCTGTGTGACCAGTACGACCTGGAAGGGGCCCCGCCAATGAGGTGCAAGGCAAGACGATCGCTCGAAGGATTTTATGAGGACCCACACCCCAGGTCATATGCTGTGACCAGGGCCCTCGTATCGTACAGGTAAAGTCTCTCGCACCTGGTGATAAATCAAATACAAGTTTTTAGTCAACTGGCTACAGTAATCTGAAAGAAGTACATTTTCTACATTTCGCAGAGAACGACTTTTCGGAAGGTTCCAGATATTAGCAGGCCTTCCCATAACCACCTCAAAGGGAGAGAGCCCAGTCTTAGTTTGAGTGGATGTACGCATGGATAACAACACGATTGGTAAGACGTCAGGCCATTTTAGCTTGGTGCCGGCACACGTCTTAGCAAGCTTGTTTTTGATTATGCCGTTATGCCTTTCTACTAGTCCGGCACTCTGAGCGTGTCTGGCCGAATGGAACCGTTTATCGATCTGTAATCCCGCACATATCTGCCGAATTACAGCAGTGATCAAATGTGGACCATTGTCCGACCAGATGACTCTTGGTAGCCCGAACGTTGGGAAATATTCTTTTAAAATAGTCTTTGCAGTAGTCATGGCTCTAGCAACTTTAACAGGAAAAGCCTCAACCCATTTGCTAAAAGCACAAATGACAACTAACACGTACTTCAAGTTATTACATCGTTCCATTTCAATAAAATCAAAGTGTATAACCTCGAAGGGGACAGAAGGTGGACCAAAACTTCCCCTAGGAGTTGGCGTTCCCTTTCCACATTATGCTGTAAACATATCATGCAGTTTTGGACAAAACGTTCAGCTACCTTAGAGATTTTGTCATTCACCCATACATGTTCCAACATTTTTGTAATCTTGCGGGCACATATATGTGTGGAACCATGAGCCATAACAACCATCATCATAATGTATGCGTCAGGAAGTAGCCATTTCCCTTCGACTCTGTCAACCCAACACCCATCATCGTCAAGTTTCCCCAAGCCCTCAGCCCATTTGTTAGACTGTAGTAATGTGGCATCGGCTTGGATATCCCTCATGGAATCGATACCCTCATCCATAGTACAGGCATTTGTGGCTTCCTTTGAAGTATACATGTCTGAAGAGAGATCAGTGGCAGTCTGTTTAGCTATCTGGTCAGCAAAAGCATTCCCTTTCCCTATATCATCTACAATCTTTTCATGTGCTGTGCATTTTACAATAGCTAACTGAGAAGGGAGTGCAAGCGCTGAGAGTAGCCGTACTGTCAGGGAGCCATGCTGGATCTTTGTACCATGAACCCTCTTTCTGACCAAAGTCTCCCAAAGTTGTGAACCACCACAAAGGCATACTGACTGTCAGTCTATATATTCACAGTAAGCCCTTCGGAAAGTTTGCAAGCTCGGGTCAATGCTATAATCTTTGCAGCCTGCGCAGAGTTATGCGTGATTCTCTTGGTGTCCACGACCCTGCTCAACGTAGTGATTGCATAAGCAGCTGTGGATGTACCATCCGGAAGTTGGAATCAGGAGCCATCACA
Organism: Ambystoma mexicanum; assembly: GCF_040938575.1. Lineage (NCBI taxonomy): Eukaryota > Metazoa > Chordata > Amphibia > Caudata > Ambystomatidae > Ambystoma > Ambystoma mexicanum. Next base: position 812,984,927 of record NC_090932.1, read on the forward strand.
AAACAGCTCCCCTTGTGGATTGGTCAAAGGAGTATCTTTTAGATCAATTCTACCCTTTGTCTCTTGTTCGGTAGTGTAAAGACAGTCATGTGACCCTTCGTCACTGCAAGCAGTACCTTGCGGGATAGGTAAGAGTTCAGCCGGATTAAGAACACAAATCCTCTTAATTTGGATGTGTGGTGCAAACAAGATCAATTCATATCTTGTCAAACGTGCGGAAGTGAGGTATTGTGTTTGAGTTCTGTTCAGTAGAACATCAACAGAGTGAGGTACCATCAGGGTTAAAGCATGGCCTAGGACCATTCCCTCACTCTGTTTTACAGATGCAGCAGCAGCAGCGACAGCTCGCAAACATCTCAGCAAAGCGCATGCTACAGGATCGAGGGCGGAAGAAAAGTAACCACACGGCCTATTCTTCCCTCCATGTTCCTGCGTTAACACAGCCAAAGCACATCCATCACATTTATGCACAAACAACACAAAGGCCTTTTCATAATTTGGTGTGCCCAACACCGGTGCCGGGCACAATGCAGTCTTGGACAAATCACATTCATGCTGGTGCTCCATGTTCCACGGCAATAGCGAAGAAATGCCCTTCTTCGTCAGAGCCAACATCGGCTTAATCGTTAACGAGAAGTTGGGGATCCACTGCCTACAGTAAGAAGCCATTCCTATGAAGGCTCTAACTTCTTTCTGCGTATTTGTGACAGACATGCTAGAAATGGGTTTTATCCATTCAGGCGTCATTCGTCTTCCCTCCTTTGACTGGAGATAGCCTAAATAGGTGACCTCCTGGCAACAATATTGAAATTTCTTAAGCAAAGCCTTATGTCTATGTTTAGCCAGGTGAATAAGCAACAACACAGTGCCCTCCTTACAAGCGCTCTCTGAGTCAGCAGCTAAAAGCAAGTCATCAACATATTGAAGCAGTGTACAAGTAGAGGGCAACTCAAGGGTATCAAGTTGTTCTTTCAGAGCCCTACTGTAGATGCTTGGACTTTCCGTGTAAACCTGTGGTGCAAGGGTAAATGTGAAGGAGCGCCCCTCTAAGGTGACTCAAACAAATATCTACTGTCCTTGTGTATAGGAATACTAAAGAAAGCATTCTTTAGATCTACAACACTAAAGTGAGTAGCTGAAGTCAGAATCATAGTCAATATCGTTGTCACATCAAGGACAATTGGAAATTGTGGAGCAACGATCTGATTGATGGCACGTAAATCAATTATGAGACAAAAAGGAATTGCATTATCGCCTTTCTTGTACACGGCAAAATCGGACTACTGCACTAACTACCTGCAATTTCCTCAATCACCCCTCGATGTACAAAATCGGAGACGATGCATTTCAAAGCTTGTTCCCCATCAACTGAAATCTTATACTGTGGAATGCGCGGCAGCTGCACTCCATGTTTCAAAACAATTTTAACAGGCTCAATTTGCAAAACACCAACATGATTGTCGTCTACTGCCCATAAACACTCCGGAACATCACTAAATTCCGGCGGCAAAGGTCTAGTCAAGAATTGAGAGACAGAAAGTTGCTGTGGTGAAATCGTCAAACACACTCCATCAGAGGAACAATGAATTACTGCATTTAACTCCTTCAACTGATTCAACCCCAGCAAATTCTCTCCACAATTCAAAGTCAAAAGGAATGGACAATGGTCCATAAACGGACCCAAAGAAATAGGTACCGGCGAAGAAACCGGACAGACAACTGGTGTGCCAGAAAACCCTTCAGAAACATTGGTTTGCCCTGGCAGTGGAATGTTTGGAACCCCTGAATGATCAATGGAACACTTTTGTGCCCCTGTATCTATCAAGAATAGATGTTTCCTATTTCCCACTAACATTTCAACGTAGGGACCTTTCTGATTAACGGGAATAGGCGTAGGTTCCAAACCCTGCTTCGGGCAATCCTAATGAAACAGAATATCATCAAAAGGAAGTTCTTCAGAGAGGTAAGTGGCAGAAGGATGGTCAAATATGTTTGTAGTATCCACACTTGGTGCCTGATTATCCTGTGAAAAAGGTTGCTATGAGTCTTGTGAAAACTGACCTCTTCTAGGGCACCCTACACCCAGGCGACCTCTGGGTCGTCTACCCATATTCCCAAATGTGTTATTTGACCTCTGTCGGAGGATCGGGCATTGTGCACGCCAATGACCCTCTTGCCTACAATAGGCACACTGGTTAATATTTACAGGACCCAAGGGCACATTTCCTTGTGGAACATACTGACCTCTAGTTTGTGAATTACCCCCTCTAGGGCCTTAACGATTTGCTATAATAATACTTTTGTCTTCAAATCACCTTTTCTCTTTTCGACTCTTTCTTTTTCATTATTGACACGATTCTCATAGTACTGAGCCATGTGCAGTACTTCTGATTGCGACTTTGCCTGCAAAGCACTCTCAGAAGACATAATTTGCGACTGGATGTCTGGCAACGATCCACCCACAAATTTGTCTACAAATAATATTTTCCCAGACTCTGTGCCTAAATCTTGTCCACTGAAATCTGAGAATACCTGTTCGAACCGATTAAAGAACTTGGTAGCACCTTCAGACTTCCCTTGGACACAGGCGGTAACCTTGTCCCAAATAATTCTCTTCTCAGGAATGATAGTTTTCAATTTCGCAACTATTCTGTCAGGCAAAGCTAGTATAACCTGAAGCGGTCTTTCGCCAGCTGGCCTTTCTCCATCAAGTCTAACTATGTTAGCCCATGTATCTCCTAACCCTGGTACGCCATCTATAATCCTAACCTGTTTCCACAAATCTACGGGCAGCACTACAGGGAATAACAGATCAATATCACTTAAAGTGAATACTGAGGATTGCAGAACAGACCCTATTTCTTTATAGAACCCTTTCAGATTTTTCCTAATGTCGGGAATAGATTATCTAATGGTGTTCACTTACTGTCTTGAGAACGGGACGTGAACGAACTGAGACACATAATGTGCAGGTATTTCCTGAGCAGCTGTACCCGCTACAACATCAGCAGGGATCTCAACTTTTGGGACAAGTGTCGGAGGAACCTCTCTCATAGGGAACTGAGAAGTAGGCAATTCTGAACGCTTACTAAGCAACAGAGCTAAATCGAGCGCTAAAGCAGCCGAAGAAGTGTCAAATGAAAAAGCTCTCTTGTAAATACTTAATAACTCTGTTGGACACCTAATCTTTCTTTTCACACACTCATCCTGTAGGTATTCTACCATTACCTGTATCACTTTCCTCTGCATTTCTAGCGTATACTGACTATACGTGTCATATACTTCAACTGGAGTTATCGACGAGTCTGAGATCCATCTAATCGCGTCCTTCCTGCAAATTCGCATTTCCTCAGATATCAATTAGCGACAACGAAGGAACCGTTTCTGCACATACATACTATCTCCATCTTCATCCTCATTCTGTAACCTTTCCAACTCCTTTCTATACTCAAATACTCTCTCAACATGCTCTTGTACCTTCTACACAGTGTCTCTAGAGAACGCTAAGGTGTTTCGATCCCTCAATCCTTGTGGGAGATCTGTATTGTTTATTCTGTCCCACATTACACATAAATGGATCCCTAATCCCTCAATGAAAACATTTTTCGGAGGAAAATTGTCCATATTAGAAAGTGTGGCAAAAACATTAGCTTGATCATCCTTCCCCATACAATACTTAGCCCATGTAATCAATTCACGTTTCTTCTCTGGAGGTACAGTATTGTGAGTGACAACCCTCAATCCCGCTCCCTGATCTACTACAAGCGGTGCAGGACCACTTGGAAGAGAGAGAGTAGGCATGTTCAACGGAGGTGTTAACACTGCTACAACAGGAGAGAGCAGAGGAGCAGGTGGAGGAGCAGGCGGAGGAGCAGTATCAAAAGGAGGACCAACTACTGGAGGAAGAGGAAAGACAGGAGGAACGATAGGAGCAGGAGGAGGAATAATAGCAGGAAGAGGCAAATAATCAGGAAGAGGAACATACGGAGGTGGCACAGTGGCACCAGGCCTTCGTTCATTTATTGATAAGTTCATCGGAAACATGAAAGTCTTTAGAAGTATAGATTTTCTGGATACCAAGTGAGAAAGCCCTACCCATATTCCTAGCTGACTCAGACTGTTTATCTTGGTCATACAACGTTTTTTCGGCATTCGTCTTATGACAACATGCATGTTTTTCTCTACCCTTAAGCTGCTGCAAAGCTTCTTTCTTCCAATTCTGTAATACGTCAAATGCTGCAGGTCTAGCCTTTTTCTTTAATAATATAGATTCTAAGTATTCAATACGAGGAATTTCAAAACTACCATTGATTGGCCACTGAAGTTCAGAAGCATGTCTAGTTTGTATGTGCCAAATATCATTAAACACTACACTATCAATGCCATGCTTACAGTACATAGTACAAGCCGGTGACCCCTGCTGTGGCGCTGGACGGCTAAATTCCAAAGATTGTCTGTCACTGCGGAATAATGCTCTAAAGCAGGCAGACAATTTCCCAGGCATGTTAGAATACTGGTGTTACCCTGTCAATAATTGTACTCGCGAGTGCAATGCTCCAAAACAAATTATCAGGATACTTAAGAATCGGGTCACGACTGATCAAGCCTAAGGAGGTCCAATCGGATTTCAAAGTTTTTCTAACGAATTTGACCTCGTGTTTGGGGATTTCAGCAAATCTGCCCGCCTCGATTTGTGGACCCTCGTCAAGATGCCGACTCGGACTGCGTGCTCACCGTCCAGGGATCAGGCCGTGCAGCGCTGCTGAGGTGTCGCTTCGCATTCAGAAAGGGGCACCTTTTTGTCACCGTCCAATCCCGGTGCGATAGCCGCGTCAACCTTCAATGAGCTGGCATCAATCTTGAGGGTCCATATTCGGGCGCCATCTGTGAAAGCAAAAGAAGATATCGAGGCTGAGTACCTTCAAAAGGAAATACACCAAACGCAGGTTATAAAGATACACAGATCTTTATTCAAAGTAACTGAACAGTTTTCAAAGAAACAGAGTATCGGATAGCTATCAGGCCCTCAGTTCACCACAACGAATACCAGCCCGTTCGGTGTGGGAAGTGAGTGGGGCTGTACATCAGAATAGTCGCACCTTTTATACACTCCAAAACATGATGTCCAACCCACTTGCAGGTTAATGAATCTAAGATCTAGGGTTTGTGCCGAGTTCGTTCCTAATTTATGCAGCTATACATTTAGGGGTTATCCTTAATATATTTGCAAACAAGTTACAATAGCAACAGTGTGTCTTCAGATTTCGTGTTGAGCCTCTGCACATAACTTTATACAATATAGTAAAACAAGTGTTCACATAAGATGCTCAAACAGTATTGTGCCTGATATACGTTCATCGATTAGTCTCGTTGGTACAGGTAATCCTTTATACACAGGTCAACGAAGGACAAGGTCTCAGTACATGACCCTAGAATTTGGCCTGCAGTCAGTTTACACATTAACTTGAACACAGAGGTCAAGACGGCCATGTTACATTCAAAACAACACTGTCCACCATCTTAGAACACAGGGTGACTTTAGAGAGAGAATCTAAAATGGCGGATGAACCTAAAATGGCAGCTTACACAGATCTAAGGTCAGGACCTTGCAACGCGGATTTCCTCGCAGAGCGACTTGGCCTAGGCCAACATATACATACACACGATCTAGAGGGTATAATATGATTTCTTGTTCGACAACTGTGCAGAGAGCATTAGGGCACAAGCCCTCATGTTTCCCAAGGAGTGAGGCCAGCAATGACAATGTAACTACTAACCTCTCCTGCCTTACCACTGACCAACATGTCAGCAACCTAGGGGATCACCATTGCCATTAGACTACTATGCAGAGCTGATGGCTCAAACTCATGGTTGCTGCTCCCCTCGAGAGCTCTTGATTCGCTCCAGCCAGGCTTCACTCCCCCTGCACCACTCCTTCTTCCTGGTGGGTCCCTGGTGGATTGCAGGGGCCAGCTGGTGCCAAAGGCTGTGGACTGGGGAGTTAGATAACAGAGCTCCAGATCCTTCAGAGTGCAATACATTGTGGAACACCACCACAGAGGATCACCGAACACTGGGAGAGAAGTGACATGCTAGAGGATAGAATCTCACTATGAATCACAAGTGTAAAGCGGCACCAAACGTTGGTTGCATCCAACCATGTCTTTTGTACACTCTTCCATATCCTAGTACTTCATTGCCCCAGCCTCACACGTCTTCGACCTAGTGCCTAACTCAATTTTCCTCATCCTAGTACCCCATTATCCCTCAGTCGTCCTCGTCCCAGTATACCATTAGCACTCCATGTCCCTGCCTCACTCTTTCTCATCCCATTAACCATTAACCTGTTACAATCTTCCACATCCTGGTACGCATTACTCTGACTCACTATTCCTTATACCAGTAGCAACCCTCATTGAGCTTGCCTCACTCTTCCTTATCCCATTCCCTGATTACTTCCTGTCACTATTCCTCATCCCAGTGCAACATTAGGACTCTGTTATCCCATCAATCCTTCTTTCCCTGATACCCATCATCCCTGCCTCACTCTTTCGGTTTGCAGTACAGCATAAAGCTTTCTCAATCAACCTTGTCCTCATTACCCACGCCTTACTCTTCATCCTAATCCCCATTACCATTTCCTCACTCTTTCTCTTCTGAGTACCCCTTGAATACTCTTTTTCCTGACCTCACTCTTCCCGGATCCAGTCCTGATTCCCACTGCATCACTCTTCCTTGTGCCAGTCCCTCATTATCCCACCACACTCTTCTTCAGCCAGTCCCCTAGCAAAGCAATGCTGTTATGCAAATTAGTCCCAATGTAGATTTATAACTCAGGAACACTTTCTTTGTCATGTAGGGCAGTACCTACTGTGTTAGGCCTTATTAGATTACCCACAATACTTTGCTCCGGTGGCTCTGACTTGGAGGTGAATTTCCAGTATATCAATCACTGGAAGTTCACCATGAGTTCTGAAAGACCACAAAATGAGGTTTACTACGAAGAAATGGAAATGGCCCGTCATGAGGTTCAAATATGTATTTATTCGCAACCTGGGTTAGAGGTCTCATCGCCCCACGATGCGTGCGTACAGACACTGTGGCGGGAGAGAGCCCCGAACAGACAAGAGTACACACATATATACAAAACAGAATCACATTTGAAACACTTGACTAGCCCCTTCATGTGATAGGGTCCATAGGGTTCAGGACCTTTTCACATAAGTAGTATTACTAAAACAACGAGTATGCATTTCTACATCCTCCTATTGACAATTTACTGTCTGGGAGCAGGGCAAAATAGTGTGTGGGGGCATATCGTGTTCCCTGGTACAAGGTAACATTTGCTGTACAGTTTATCTGCGTTCCTCCTGGCGCATAAGGTCAGTCTGCTCTAAAGCTTGGGAATAAGGTTTTCTTTAGAGGAGCTCATAGCAGCTGTACATTTATTACAATGGATTGCTCGATGAGGAAAAACATGGGTGAGACAGGCAGGTACCGAACTCATAAATTAGAGGTGCTTCTACAGACACTTCAAGGTTCTACAATGTAAAACAAACAATACACTCGGCAGAATCTGCATTAGGTTCACGCCGCAGTTTTCCACCGTGTTTGGAGTGAGAAAGACATAGTGAGCAGGGAACTGAACTGAACATCGCATCCAAGATGGCGAACAAAACAAAATGGCAGCTTGGCCACCATTAGTCTGGCAATAGGTTCATAGTGCAATGTGAATGTGCTTAGGCCAATATGTATATCTACAAGACTCTAAAACTAAACATATTTTCACAAACCCTTCTTTAAGCCTAAGCCAAGAGCATCACCCATACATTGCATCCTCAGATGACCAGGTCACTATCATCAATGTTGATGGACATAACCTCTTTTATTGCATCTTCCTGCTTGACCAGTGCATTTGTGGCATGAACCAGCAAATTTGGGTTTGGTTTCAGTTTAACTAATGAATGTGCACAGCAGTCCCGTTTCATGGAACCCAGGACAGGCAGGCATTGGATGCAAAAGCAACAGAATAGAACTATACCAAGGATTATAGCTAAAACAGAGAATATCTTGCAACCCCAAGTTTGTAGCAGATTCCCAAACCATGAACTAAGATCCCAATCCCCTCGGGATATATGTATCACTTGAAAAATGGTTGGGGTGGAGTCATGTTTGTAAACACGACACACAGACCCGACCATTTTGCATACACCACCACGCTCAGCCACGATGATGTCTAACAACATCTGGTTCTGAAGAGCGACTAATGTGATGACCTTTTTTCCCTAGGGTCATCTTGAACATAATGTCAGTAGTTTCTTTGATAGTTTTCGCCAAAATCATAGCCAGTTTTCTAATGTCCTGGGAGTTAATTGTTTGTCCCCAGAATGGAATGAAAGATTTAGCAATGTCCCCCAGTACTTGCAGGGGTGTGTCACCTTCGATTTCCCTCCTAGGGCGGGTATTTAATATGTCGGCTGTAGAAGTGATGTAAACCCCTGGCAAGAGTATACCCAAATAACATGTTCCTTGCCAATCCTTCGGTAACCAGGGATAAGTTTTGTTCCACAAATGAAATAGATAGAACCCCCTATATACAGAGGCGTATCCTCCTTCACTAGAACAGCTGTGTTCATGCATTTATCATACAAGCCCATAGGTCAGAAAACATCTTTTTGCAAGCAGAATGGGATAGAAACAAGATCATGATTGATGGTGTACGATGGTGGAACAACCTTCTTGTTCCCTACAGGAGTCTTCCTAAAGGAAACCAATGGTTGATAGGGTCTGGAATATTTTTCAGCACGTTTGGCAGTGGCAACATTGAGGGTACTTCTGTTTGCAAACACTGAACATCCTAGAAGCAGCAACACTAGTCGATCAAATTCATTTATATACGTTCCATCAAAATTACCAGTGGCACTGTCATTCAATCGTCCAAAGAACAGTGCCCTAAACGCAGCATAACATGCAGAAGACATGGCTAGAGGATGAATATACCAACCTAACCCCTTCTCACCATGCTGTGGCAAATGTTTGCAAACCGAGCAGATTGTTTTATTCAAAATAGCATGGATTGAATTCATAATCTTCATGAGAGTGTTGTTGTGATAACCCCCTCTATGACTGAGATCTCGTGGGCAAAGGGCATGTGCGTACACATGTAAAGGAGACATTGTGGATGCACTGACAGTTGGCAATAGAGTATTAAGTGGATGTGCGCTTTCCAAATACCATTGCACTGGTATCAATGTGACCATAATACAGGCTATCGCCAAAACAATTATCCATTTTGTCCTTGAGGGCCATGGCCCTTGATAAACAGGCCCATCAAACTGCAAATGTACCATGTCCTCATTTAAGCGAGCAGCCCCAAACACGGGTACAGTCCTTCAGCATCCGTTAAGAAGCCTCACTGATAGTCTTTATGAGTTCATCTGTTTGTGGCACTTGACCACATGGCCAATCTTGATTGTAGTCTTCTTGCCACTCCCTGCCACTTCGTTTGTCCAGAGGGGAATGACGAGGGAATGGCGTTGATATCTTCGTTGGTGCAGCAATCCTACCGCACTTTCCTAATCTATTACAAACCATAATGTCAATCCCTAACTAAATACGATTCCGTGGTTGCAGGTTTTACCTTAAAACTCCAGGTACTGAATGGTCAATGAACAAAGGATCATCAATTTCCCAGGGAACAACAATGTTAGACGATTCAGAAGAAGGAAAAAGATCTTCTTCCCCAGGTCCCATGGACCCAGGAGGTGGTGTTGTATCACACTTGACGTCAATCAAATCAGGCACATGATGGTCAATCTCTTTCTTATTGCTCTGGTCGAGAGGCAAAGGCAATGGCACTCATTTCACATGCATTTTGTGTATCCAGTGCTTCTTGCTGGACGCACGTACTGCTGTCTGCGTAGCCAAAAGAACTTGATAAAGCCTCTTCCAGCGTGCCGCAAAGCACGTTTTCCTCTCGAGATTCTTCAGCAGAACATACTCTCCAGGCCGGATTTGATGGCGTTGGTGTCACAAGTCTCTCCCCTTCCCACATGTTTTTCCTGTTTGCTTGCAACCTTCTTTTGTGACTTCTCGCACACGGTCCAGGATTTGTATAAGCCTGTGCGCAGGTCTTCGTATTCCAGCGTGCTTCGTTCAGATTGTCCGGGATGGAACCAGGAAGGAACAATGTCCGCGTGCGGAGGCACGGAAGCCGTGACTCGAGCGCGGGTGAAAATCCAGGAAAGTTCAGTAAAGTTTGAAGGATGAAAGGAAAGGAGGAGGAATCAAGGAACTGGGAAATAGAATTCAGGAAATTAGCCCCGAGCGAACTCCGGTAGCACACATCCAGCTACGAGGAGCAGTAGCATTGAGACGCGCAGAGCCGCGGGGCGTGTCTGTTTTGTAGAGCGTGCAGCGCAGAGACTGGCAAGCAGCGTTCCGCATCAAGCTGTCATGTTGGAAGGATTACTGAGTTCAATCCCCTATGTGTCAGGGACCACAAAGTCCAGAAGGGACGCAGACAGCGGTTCATGACAGTATGCCTTCTCTGAAGCCCAGCTCCTCCGGGTTTGCCCAGATGTATAAGATGGTATCTTCGAATCAGCCTGGGAGCATTCATGTTTGACTGGGTTCCCAAGTGCGCTCACTGGAAGGGTATCCTTTCCATTCGACCAAATATTGTAGTTGACCATGTTGGTATCTAGAGTCACAGATTCTGGAAACCTCATATACAAGTTAGTCATTGATAATCACTGGGGTAGATCTTGGAGCAGTTCGAGAGGGCTGAACATATGGTTTCAACAGAGAAGTGTGGAAGACTGGATGGATCCTTTTTTTCCATGATTCTGGTAGCCGAAGTCGAAAGGCCACTGCATTGACAATTCTTTTTTATAGAAAAGGGCCCGTAATACCTGGGAGCCAGTTTATTTGGTTGCAGATGTCGAGGAAGGAGTTTCGAGGATAAACAGACTTTATCGCCTACTGAGTAAGAAGGCCCAGGTCTTCTTTTGGAGTTGGCATGATGTTTAACGTCTTTTTGGGCCTTTTCTAAGTGTTCCTCTGCTTCTTTGTGTACATTAATAAGGGTTTCAATCCAGGAATCAACCGTAGGAACTGGGGTAGGGTGTGGGAGAATGGAAGGTAGAACTGAAGGATGAAATCCTTGACTACAGAAGAAAGGACTGGTGTTGATAGCTCAATGATCCGAATTGTTGTAAGCGAATTCGGCCACAGGCATTAAGAGTGACCAATCATCCTGGACCTTGGTGGTGCAGCAACGAAGATACTGTTCCAGAGTTTGGTTTACACGTTCAGTGGCTCCATTGGTCTGTGGGTGATAACCTGAGGACAAGGCACGTTGGATTCCCAGTATATAACATAATTTTTTCCAGAACTGGGATATGTATTGGGGTCCTCGGTCAGAAATGATCTTGGAGGGTAGCCCATGAAGCCGGAATATGTGTTCCAGGGAGATTCCGGCAAGTTCAGATCAGGATGGCAGTTTGTATAAAGGTGTAAAATGAGCCTTATGAGTGAACAAATCAATGGTAACCATGATAGTTGTGTATCCCCTGGAAGATGGTAGTTCCATGATAAAATCTGTGGTGATCAATTCCCAGGGTCTTGTTGGTATTGCTGGTTGAAGCAGTAGACCTGCCTGGTTTCTTATTATCATGTTTGTTCTGATTGCAGACTGCACATGCCTGGATATGGATCCGGATATCCTCTTTCATCCTCGGCCACCAAAATTGTCTTGTATTAAACAGAGGGTGTTGGTGATGCCACGGTGTCCTGAATGAAAAGTATCATGACATAGGCTTGTTATCTTTTGCCGCAGTCCAGAAGTGGGGATGACCAAGCGATTGTCCTTGAACAGATATCCGTCCCTTGTTTTGAGTTTCCATCGATTGTTTCTCTTAAACTCCTTCCAGGTTTCAGAGGACTGAGTTTGAATTTGAATATCCTCCAAGGGGGTGATTGCTTGGGCAACAAATATTGTGTGGGGAAACATCTTAGGAAAAGTCTGATCTTCAAGGATTTCGTAATCAGGACGTCTGGATAAGGCATCAGCTATTATATTGTGTGTTCCAGGGACATGAAGGATTTGAAACTGATATTGAGCAAAAAAGCAGGCCCAACAGGCTGGATGACTGTTTCTACATTCTAGGGATTGCAGGACTTAAAGATTCCGATGGTCCGTGCTGACCTGTACCGTGTGTTTGGCTCCCAGGAGAAGATGACACCAATGAGTGAAGTCTTGGCAGATGGCTAGCAGTTCCTTTTCCAGGACGGAATAATGAGTTTCACTGTGGGTCAAGGTGCGAGAAAGATAGGCGATGGGGTGTTCTAACTTATCATCAAGTTCCTGTTTTAGGACTGCCCCGATGGCGTAGTTGGAGGCATCAGTTTCCACAAGAAAGGGCGATCAATGTTGGGTTGAGCTAGAATGGGAGCTTGGGTAAACTCCGACTTCAACCATTGGAAAGCTGTATCTTGGGCTGAGGTCCACTGAAAGGGGGTATCCTTCTTTAGCAATGTAACAATAGGATGTACAATCTCCAAAAAGGCTGGTTTAAATTTCCAATAGAAGTTAGCAAGCCCCAGGAAGGATTGAATTTGTTTTACAGTAGTTGGAACGGGCCAGGATAGAATGGAATCTACCTTTGAGGGTTCCATTCCAATCCCCTTAGGGCTAAGAACGAATCCGAGATAGTGAACAGTTGATACATGGAAAAGACACTTCTTGGGTTTGGCCATGAGCTTATGTTCACGTAGACGTTGTAAAACTGCCTTTACGTGTTCTTCATGTTTCAGATGGTCCTTGGAGTATTTAAGCATGTTATCCAGATATACAATGACGAAGAGGAACAGCATGTCAGAAAACACCCAGTCCATGAAACGTTGGAAGACCGCTGGGGCATTAGCAAGTCTGAAGGGCATAACCAGGTATTCAAAATGGCCAAAAGGTGTTGTAAAGGCTGTTTCCATTTGTCACCTTCCTTTACACGAATTAGGTGGTAGGCACCCCTGAGATCTAATTTTGTGAATACTACTGCACCTCTTACTGCTTCCAGGATATCCGAGATGAGAGGCAATGGGTAGCTGCCCTTGAGAGTTCACTGGTTAAGGCCACGGTAATCTAGACATGGTCTAAGCTCCTTGGTATCTTTCTTGGGAATGAAAAATAATGAAGCGCCCGCCGGGGACTTGGATGGTCGTATGATGTCATTTTCCAAGTTAGTATCCAGGTATTCCCGGAGGGCCCTCTTTTCAGGTTCTGATAAAATAAACATTCTCCCGAAAGGGATCACTGCTGAAGATTCAGTATCGATGGCACAATCCTCAGGTCTGTGAGGAGGAAGAGCTTGAACTATGGCAGTCGAAAATACATCTATCTAAGCCTGATAGGCCCTGGGAATTCGGATGATGTTAGAGACAGTGACTGGACTTTGCTGGATTTCTTGCAAGTTTTCAGAGGACTTTGGTAAGGGATCTAGGAATAAACAGTGGGACATACAGTGTTCAGAACCAAGAAACAAGGAGCCTGATGCCCAATTGATGTAGGGGTTATGCTTCTGTAACTAGGGCATGCCTAGAACCATTGGATAGTGGGCAGACCTTATGATGTCAAATTTGATCCTCTCTTGATGGTGATTTATAGAGAGTAGGATCTCTTTAGTTTGAAGGGCTATGGGTCCTGAAGATAGGGGTCTTCCATCAATTGCCTCTACAGGTTGCATCGTCTCTCGAGTTTCATGTGGAATGTTGTGAGTAGTGACGCAATCATGATCTATGAATATACCCATGACATTGCAATCCACTAATGCCAGAATGGGGTAAGATTCTTTCTTGGAAGGTGATAGAAAGGCCTGAAGAATCACAAGCTTATTTGGTCCAGGAGAGTTCAAAGAAGGAATTGATGTGGAGCAGACATCATTCTCCCGAAACTGTGCCCATCTAGGATCGGGAGCTGGCGTTTCCTGAACGCCGTGGAGGAGCAATAGGGCACTCTCTGACAAGATGTTTATCGGAGGCGCAATACATGCAGAGACCAGTGTGAATACAGCGCATCCTTTCTTTTGTTGTAATGGGTCCACAGAATGCCCACAGTTGCATGGGTTCTGGCTCTGAGGACAGAGAAACTGCGGGTTCTGGGCTAGAAGGGTGGTCTATGACAGCCTTTTGGAATGATGATTTCGACTCATTTTTCTCCGCCTTTCTTTCCTGGATTTGAAAATCAATTTGCAAGGAAAGGTCCAAGAGGGCCTGGAAGGAATTAGGGCGAGCTACCCTGGCTAGCTCGTCCTTTATTTCTTCATTCAAGCCTCTGCGAAAGAGAGTGAATCTAGCCTCTTGGGACCAATCAGCTTCCTTCATAAATTGTTTGAAACGGGTGACATAGGTAAGCATATCCTGGGATCCTTGTCGAAAATCAAGTAGACGTTCTTGAGAGCTGTAAGTCTGCTCAGGACGATCAAACATGGCTGTTATGGCTTCCACGAATCCATTGTAATCATCCAGGAGGGCGTCCCCCGAAATGACTAGGGGAGTGGCCCAGGTTAATGCGTTGCCATTAAGGTGTGACATCATAAACTCCACCTTTGCTCTAGGGGTGTGTCATGATCTCTGCTTCCAAAAGGTCAGGGTTTTCCCAACTCCCTTGGAAGCAGATCCATAACCCAGGTTCCGAGTGCCAACCAGTCCCAATTGGGACCTTTTGGACCCAGTCCTGGCGCCAGTGGCACCAGGCTCATAAATATGCCCAGTCCCAGCGCTGGAAGCGCCGGGCTCATAATGCTTGGGTGGACTTACCTGCAGCAGACCATGCTGCTTACTTGCCTGCCAGTTGAGCCTCTGATCATCTTCTGTTTGGAACTACTTTTCCTGTTGGGTGGGGCAGGAGCCACTCCCTAGATTCAGAACACTGGAACTGTTCTGGAAAGCAGGAGCTCTTTTCTTACCTAGGCGTGGCTGTGGAAGGAGACACCTAAGCACTACAGGAGGCTATTTAAACCACACCCGATGGATGAATCTTGCTTTGCGTTATTCTGCATCCACTGCAGCAGAACGCTCATCGTGTCTTCTGCATCTGATCCTGGGCCTAAGGAAAAAGGCTTACCATCCTGAATCCAGTCTTCAGCAACACCTATAAAGACAAGAAAGAACAGGTTAGCATTACGGTCTTCAGTGACAGCTCTTCACTTACCTGGTCCATCGGCTGTCACCAACGCCTCGCGCTGCATTCCGGCATCTGAAAGACAAAGGCTTACCTACTCTTCGTGCGCTCCGGAGGTCTTCACACTGCATTCCGGCATCTGAAAGACAAAAGCTTACCAACTCTTTGCACGCTCCGGAGGCCTTCGGCGCTGCATCCGGCATCTGAAAGACAAAACAAGGTGCGTTTAAAGACATTGGGGAACTTTAATACTCACGTGCCATTACTCCTTTCCACATCTAAGCCAGTGGGTATTCCGGCACCCTGCAGCCGCTCCGAACTTGTACCTGCAAAATAAAAAGACAGTTAGAGCGCATCGTGAAGCAGGCAACAAGCGCTTACTTACGTGCTTCCAGGCGCTTCTATTCATCACACGGGCTCCATCTTCAACTCACTTCAGCCCGTCATCCGCCATCGCCGGAACCCTGCAAAACAAGAGACATCATTACTAAAGACTTTAAAGACATTAGAATTACTTGAAACTTACCGTTCGTGCAGTAAACGACGGACAGCAGTCCTCTGAAGTCAAGAGGCCTGCGCTACCTATCCAGTGAAGAAACTGGTTACAGCACCCTGCCCCGAGGCAGATGGAGAGCTTGGCATTCACTTACCTAAGACATCTTACTCTTCGAGTCAGGCATACAGTGCACAGAAGTCCAGCCCAAAGAGCCAACCGGGTGCTACACATCACCTTTGAAGATACGGTAGTCGCCCAGTCAAGACCGGCGCCTCTGCGAGAATCAGGTGAGCGTTACAGGGTGGAAGAGTAGTAGGGCTTAAAGGTGAAATGCACCAAGCATGAATCAAGGAAGGCACGAAGGGACTTTGGAGAGCCATCATATTTGTCCACCACTCCTCCCAATAACACACTTTCCTTGGTAGCAGAATCACAAGACAATACCAGCTGCTTTAAGGCAGCGTTCTCAGCTTTAAGGTTTTTAACTCCTGTGGTGAGTTCCTGCATGCCTCGCATGAGGTCTTGAACCGCGTCTTCCGTCCCTGTATCTGTATCGATTTTTAGGTGTCTCAATCTGTCACAAGTCTCTCCCCTTCTCACCTGTTTTCCTGTTTGCTTGCAACCTTCTTTTGTGACTTCTTTCGCACGGTCTGGGGTTTGTATAAGCCCGTGCGCGGGTCTCAGATCCCAGGGTGCTTCGTTCAGATTGTCTGGGACGGAACCAGGAAGGAACAATGCCCACGTACGGAGGCACGGAAGCCGTGACTCGAGCGCGGGTGAAAATCTAGGAAAGTTCGGTAAAGTTTGAAGGATGAAAGGAAAGGCGGAGGAATGAAGGAACTGGGAAATAGAATTCAGGAAATTAGCCCCGAGCGAACTCCGGCAGCACAAGTCCAGCTACGGCGAGCAGTAGCATTGACACGTGCAGAGCCGCAGGGGCATGTCTGTTTTGTAGAACTTAGAGCATGTAGCGCAGAGACTGGCAAACAGCGTTCCGCATCAAGCGGCCATGTTGGAAGGATTACTGAGTTCAATCCCCTATACGTCAGGGACCACAAAGTCTAGAAGGGACATAGATGGTGGTTCATGACCCTGGGCTCATGTATTTCTCGGGCAGGGCTGCTCGAACCTGTTGGTGAATCAAACGCAGGTTTTGAGTCAACTGGTCACAATAATCAGACAGTACTGGGTTCTCAATGTCGGCCAACTATCTAGGTCTCAGTGAATTCCATTCGTTTTTCAGGCCTTCCCATAATGATTTCATATTGGGAAAGTCCTGTTTTTTACTATGCGGATGTCCGCATTGAAACTAAGTCTATGGGCAAAGCATCAGGCCATTTCAATTTACTATGTGCACACACCTTCACTAGTTTCTTCTTCAAAATACTGTTGTGTCGTTTCACCAAACCGGCACTCTTAGGATGGCTAGCTGTGTGAAAACCTTTATCTATCTGTAATCCCGCACAGATTTGCGGAATAACATCAGGGATAAAGTGCGGCCCATTGTCAGACCAAAGGATTCTCGGAAGACCAAACCTAGGAAAATATTCCTTCAACATGGCTTTGGCCATTGACAGTACAGTATTGTCTTTCAGGTGGAAAGCTTCGACCCATTTGCTAAAAGCAAAAATCACAACTAACACTTATCTGTAATTCTGGCAGCGTTCCATCTCGATAAAGTTGAAATGAATCACTTCAAATGGCATGGAAACTTCCCTTGGGTGTTGCTGTGCCCATCCCAATGTTGTTTTGTAGACATACTATACAAACTAAATGTTCTGCAATTTTCAGAATATCGTTATTGTGCCAGACATGATCTAAATGCTGGCATATATTTTTTGCACATATTTGTGCTGGACCATAAGCCATAGTGAGATGGCAGTAACATAGGCATTGGGCAGCATCCATTTTTGCTTCTCATTATCCACTCAACGACCCTCAACATCCAATCCCGCCAGACCATTTCCCCATTGTTTGATTTCCTCTGCTGTAGTGTCACCCTGAATTTTTTTCACACTGTTAACCCCTTCCTCCATCGCATTAATGTCAGTAACCCATTTAGCCGAGTCTAACACATACATTCCTGAGTGTGGATCGGTGGCAGTCTGTTTAGCAATTCTGTCGGCAAAAGTATTTCCTTTTCCTATGTCTGTCACTTTCTGGTGTGCGGTGCATTTCATTATTGCTACCTGTGTAGGAAGCGCTAGTGCTGACAGCAATTGCACTATCATAGTACCAAGTTGAATTCTGGTGCCATGTGATGTCAAAAATCCCCTCTCCGCCCACAAACGCCCAATATTGTGTACTACTCCAAAGGCGTACCGGCTAACAATAAATATGTTTACGCTAAGTCCCTCAGAAAGCTCACATGCTCTTGTAAATGCAATAATCTCTGCAGCCTGGGCGGAATTATGCGATATCTTTCTACTCTCAACAATAGTGTTGAATGTGGAAATTGCATAGGCAGCAGTGGAGGCACCATCAGGTAACTTAAAACAAGAACCATCACAAAATAGTTCTCCATCCAGAAACTTCAAAGGTGTATCGCTCAAATCAATTCTGCCCTTTGTTTCTTGTTCTGTAATGTATAGGCGATCATGGGACATGTCATTGGAGCGCTCATCATCTTGTGGAGACGGCAAAAGTTTGGACAGATTCAAAGTACAACATCTCCTAATTTGAATGTGTGGTGCAAATAGAATCAACTCTTATCTCGTTAATCAAGCAAACGTGAGATGCTTTGTTTGTGTTCTGTTTAATAGAACATCAACCGAGTGGGGCACCATCAAGGTTAAAGAGTGACCTAAAACCATACCCTGACTTTGTTTTACTGACGCAACAGCAGCAGCCGTAGCTCGCAAACATTTTGGCAAAGCGCATGCAACAGGGTCTAACGTGGAGGAAAAGTAGCCACATGTTCTGCTCTTTCCCCCATGTTCCTGTGTCAATACAGCCAAAGCACAACCCTCACACTCATGCACATACAAAACAAAATTCTTCTCATAATTTGGTGTGCCTAAAACTGGCGCTGAACACAACACAGCCATAAGCAGATCAAAATCATTCTGGCAGTCTATGTCCCACGACAAAGGCAAAGGAACATCCTTCTTTGTCAAGGCCAACACAGGTTTAATCAAAAGCGAAAAATTAGGGATCCACTTTATACAGTATGAAGCCATGCCAATCAGGGCTCTAACTTCTTTCTGAGTGTTTGGAACAGACATGTCAGAAATGCTCTGTATACATTTAGGTGTCAGTCGTCTTCCCTCCTTAGACAGGAGATAGCCAAGATAGGCGACCTCCTGTCTACAATACTGAAACTTTTTCAATGATGCTTTGTGACCATGCGTAGCTAAATGAATAAGCAATGAAACAGTACCCTCCTTGCAAGCATCCTCAGAATCTGCAGCAATGAGCAGGTTGTCAATGTATTGCAGGAATGTGCAGGTTGACGGCAGCTGAAGCATGTCAAGCTATTCTTTAAATGTCCTACTGTATATGATCGGACTTTCAGTGTAACCCTGAGGAACGCTTGTGAATGTAAAGGAACGTCCACCTAATGTAAATGCAAACAGATATCTACTATCTGGGTGTACAGGAATGCTAAAGAAAGCATTCTTCAAATCATTGACACTAAAATGTGTGGCCGATGTTGAAATCATAGTTAAGATAGTCGTAACATCGGGGACAATCAGGAATTGTGGCACGACAATCTTGTTAATTGCGCACAAATCAATTATAAAATGGTAGGGACATTATCCCCTTTTTTATATGTGGGAAGAATCGGGCTATTACACACACTCCCAGAAATCTCTTCAATCACACCTCAGTGTATAAAGTCTTAAATAATACTCTTCAATCAACCCTCGCCTTCTACTGAAATTTTGTATTGAGGAATATGCGGTAATGTAATACCTGTTTTCAAAATTATTTGCACTGGCTCAACATTTAAAATTCCTACATCATTATCATTCACTGCCCATAAGTGTGTTGGCACTTCACTGAACTCACTTGGCAAAGGCATAGACAAAAATTGTGCAGCAGAATTTTGTTGGGGAGAAATTGTCAAGTATACTCCATCTGGAGAACAATAAATCACAGCATTCAATTTCTTCAACAGATTTAATCCCAATAAGTTTTCGCCACAATTAGTCATCAACAAAAATGGACATGAATCAGTAAATGGTCCCAATGCAATCGGCACTGGTCGAACAACCGGGCTAACTATTGGCGTACCAGAGAACCCTAAGGAAACGTTGCTCTACCCTGACAGTGGGATATCTGGAACCTGCATATGATCAATGGAACACTTCTGTGCCCCGGTATCCACTCTGAAAGCATGCTCCCTATTACAACCTTCATTTCAACATAGGGCCCCTTTTGATCTATGGGAATAGATATTGGCTCCAGACTCTGCTTTGGGCTGTCCTAGCTAAACAGTACATCGTCAGATGTGAAATCTTCAGTGAAATATGCATGAGTTGGATTATCGAAAACATTCCAGCTATTTGTGGTTTGTGGCTGCCCCCCCCTGATTACCCACATTAGTATCTTGTGGTTGGCTCTGCTGATTCTGTGAAAATTGGTATCTACCAGGACCCGCAATTCCGGGGCGAGCCTTCGATCGCCTGCTCATAGTCCCATATGGGTTATTAGCACGCTGTTGGAGAGACAGACACTGTGCCCTCCAATGGCCTTTCTGTCTACAGTATGCACACTGATTTATATGAGGAGGACCCAATGGCGTTCCCATTTGTGGCACAAACTGACCTCTCAGTTGTATATTCCCACCACTTGATCCCCGTACTATTTGCTGCAAAAGGACTCAAGCCTTCAAATAACATTTCTTCTTTTCTACCTTCTCCTTCTCCATGTTTACCCTGTTCTCATAATACTGAGCCATGTGTAGTACTTTGGATTACGATTTTGCTTGCCATGCACTCTCGGACATCATGATCTGAGTTTGAATGTCAGGCAACAATCCTCGTACAAATTTGTCGACAAATATTCTCTCACATAGTACCATGTTGAATTCTGGTGCCATGTGATGTCAAAAATCCCTTCTCCGCCCACAAACGCCCAAAATTGTGAACTACTCCAAAGGGTTACCCGGCTATCAGTAAATATGTTTACGCTAAGTCCCTCAGAAAGCTCACATGCTCTTGTAAATGCAATAATCTCTGCAGGCTGGGCGGAATTATGCGGTATCTTTCTACTCTCAACAATAGTGTTGAATGTGGAAATTGCATAGGCAGCGGTGGAGGTACCATCAGGTAACTTAAAACAAGAACCATCACAAAATAGTTCTCCATCCAGAAACTTCAAAGGTGTATTGCTCAAATCAATTCTGCCCTTTGTTTCTTGTTCTGTAATGTATAGGCGATCATGGGACATGTCATTGTAGTGCTCATCATCTTGTGGAAACGGCAAAAGTTTGGACAGATTCAAAGTACAACATCTCTTAATTTGAATGTGTGGTGCAAATAGAATCAACTCTTATCTCGTTAATCAAGCAAACGTGAGATGCTTTGTTTGTGTTCTGTTTAATAGAACATCAACCGAGTGGGGCACCATCACGGTTAAAGAGTGACCTAAAACCATACCCTGACTTTGTTTTACTGATGCAACAGCAGCAGCCGTAGCTCGCAAACATTTCGGCAAAGTGCATGCAACAGGGTCTAACGTGGAGGAAAAGTAGCCACATGTTCTGCTCTTTCCCCCATGTTCCTGTGTCAATACATCCAAAGCACAACCCTCACGCTCATGCACATACAAAACAAAATTCTTCTCATAATTTGGTGTGCCTAAAACTGGCGCTGAACACAACACATCCATAAGCAGATCAAAATTCTGGCAGTCTATGTCCCACAGCAAAGGCAAAGGAACATCCTTCTTTGTCAAGGCCAGCACAGGCTTAATCAAAAGCGAAAAATTAGGGATCCACTGTCTACAGTATGAAGCCATGCCAATCAGGGCTCTAATTTCTTTCTGAGTATTTGGAACAGACACTTGTACTCAAATCTTGCCCACTAAAATCTGAAAACACTTGTTCAAATCTATTAAAAAACTCAGTTAGACCTTTGGTTTTACCTTGCATGCATGCTATCAATTTGTCCCATATAATTTTCTTCTTGGGCACTAAAGTTTTCAGTTTGGTTAATATATTATTCAGTAACATCAATTTGGATTGAGGCGGTTTCTCTCCTGCATTTCTACCTGCATCAGCTTGTGTCAACGCGTCCCAAGTATCACCCATACTGGCCTGATCATCTACAGTTTTAATCTGCTTCCATAAGTCTGCTGGGAGGATCACAGGAAACAACAAGTCAATATCCCCCAAGGTGAAAATTGACAATTCAAAACTGATTCTATCTCTTTATAGAACCCTGTGGGATTTTTCCTAATATCTGCAATAGACTGTTCAATCGTATTCACTTCCTGTCTCGAAAATGGAATGTGAACAAACTGTGAGATTTAGTGCTCTGCAATAGTGGAAGCAGGTTCATTACCTACCGCTGGAAACTCTACTTTTGGGACTAGTGTCGGAGGAACCTCTCTCATAGGTAATTGCAGGTAAGGGAGTACTGAATGTTTATTAAGCAATAGATCCAAATCAAGTGACAAGGAAGCTATTGTGGTGTCAGATGAAAATGCTCTTTTATAAATCACCATCATGTCTGCAGGACAACACAAATTTCTTTTCATGCATTCATCTTGTAAATACTCAACCATCACTTGTAACACCTTCCGTTGCATATCGGGAGTATAGTGGCTACATGTATCATGCACTTCAATAGGGGGAGTAGAGGCATATGAAATTCATCTAAGCACGTCCCTTGTACAAATGCGCATTTCTTCACTAATGGGTTTCAATAGAGGCAAGAATCGCTTCTGCACGTATGATACATGTTGCTTTTCCTTATTCAATTCATCCCTATGTAGGCGATCAAGTTCTCTCTTATACACAAACTGTTTTGCAACATGCTCACGTATTTTAGTTGCAGTATCTCTCGAACAAGACAAAAAAGATAAAATCCCACAATTCTTGCGGAATCACTTTACATTTCAGAAAGATACCTCCCATTTGTTCTATTAACATTTTCTGTTCAGGAATACCCCAGTAGTCAGATATCGCACCCCCTCCATGTACGTCTCAGCCAAATCACACAGCTCCTTCTTTTCCTCTGCACATATCGTACTACGAGTCACTATTCTTGACTCAGTATCGATCATAGGTAGGGGAGTGGAAGAGGAGGCAGCTGGTAAAGAAAGTACAAGGAACAATGGGTGTAGCGGCAGCTATTTCAATGGGACCGGGTACAGGTGGAGCGGAAGGTACATAAGGAGGCAGTGAAGTTGAATCGGCTCTGAATCGGATCCCCGCTCATTCAGTAACTTATTCAACAACTCATCTGACACATGCAAATCTTGTGATTGGAATATTTTCTGCACATCTAATTGAAAGTCCCTATCCATGCTCCTAATGGCCTCGCTCTGTTTCTGCTGATCGTGTACTAAAGCCTTCTCAGCATTTGTCATATGTCTACGTGCATGCTTTTCTCTACTTCTGAGTAGCTTATTTGCTTCCTTCTTCCAATCTCTAACAGCATCAAATGCAGCTGGTCTATCTTTCTTACGTAACAATACAGATTCCAAATATTCTATGCTCGCCAAATCAAAACAACCCAGGACTGGCCACTGAAGTTCGGGTGCATGTCGCGCCTAGGCCATAGGATACGTACATGTCATATGCTGCTGAGCCCCGCGTGTGTTGCAGGTTGACTATGTTGCAAATCTTAGATTGTCTTCCTCGGCAACAAAACATTGCAAAACAGGATGACAACTTTCCAGGCATACTAAAATCACAGTCTTACCTGGTCAACAATATTTGCGCAAATATACTACCAATCAAATTCAAATTCACCAGGCCGTTCCCTTACTGAAACATGCTCAACTGATTTACAAGTCCAATGGACAAATCGTTGTGGCCGGCAATTTCCCCAAACGGCAGAACAAGCCTCGATTCTGGAACCCTAACCGCGATGGCCCTTGTAGATGCTGCGATCGGCCAGAGATCAGTTGTAGCGGTCTGCGAGGAAACACATCTCTTGTGCAGGGACCCCTTTTATTCACTGATCTCAATCTGATGGCCTCGACTTCATCCACAGGAATGGAACATCAACGGAAGGGTGCTCATTTGGTCGCCATCTCGAAGACCACAAAATGAGGCTTACTACAAACAAATGGAAATAGCCAATCACAAGGTTCAAATATGCATTTATTCGCAACCCAAGTTGGGGTCTCAGGGCTCCACGATGTGTGCGTACAGACACTGTGGCGGGAGAGAGCCCCGAACAGACAAGAGTACACACACATATATACAAAACAAAATCACATTTGAATAACTTGACCAGCCCTTTCATGTGACTCGGTCCATAGGCTTCATGACCTTTCCACGTAGGTAGTATTACTAAAACAATGAGTATGCATTATCCACATCCTCCTAGTGTCAATTTACTGTCTGGGATCTGGGCAAAACAGTGTGTTGGAGCATATTGTGTTCCCTGGTACAAGGTAACATTTGCTGTACAGCTTATCTGTATTCCTCCTGACGCATAAGGTCAGGCTGTTCGAAAGCTTGGGAATAGGGTTTTCTTTAGTGGAACTCGCTGCAGTTGCACATTTATTGCAATGCATTGCTCGATGAGGAAATACATGGTTAAGACAGGCAGGCACCTAACTCATAGGTTAGCGGTGCTTCTCCAGACACTCAAGGTTCTAAAGTGTAAGACAAACCAGACACTCAGCAGAATGTGCATTCCTGCCTAGAAATTAGTTAAAGGTTCATGCTGCGGTCTGCCACAGCGTTCGGAGTGAGAAAGACATACTGAGCAGGGAACTGAACTGAACATTGCATCCAAGATGGTGAACTAAACAAATGGCAGCGTGGCCACCATTAGTGTGGCAATAGGGTGATAGTGTGATGCGAACGTGATTAGGCCAATACATATATCTAAAGATACTATAAACTAAACAGATGTTCACAGTTCAGACCCATTCTAGGTTCCCTTGACCAAATGCTATTTGGGATTCAAGCTGGAAGTTTATCAAGAAACAAGCCCTTTGGGTTTCCTGAAACAGTTTATAAATATACTTATTTGTCTGATTAATCCAAATGTTTATGTGTAATGTTTCAACATTAGTGAATAAAGAAAAGTGCAAAATTCCACATAGATACATAACAGAAGCTCAGGGACTCACCATTGTGAACAGCCAAATTATGTCTGCTTTACCAAGTAGGAATACGGGAGCAATACTTCTTCACAGTTCCCGGTGGAAGACACAGCACCTCCTTTTCCCACTCCTTCTAATCACCAACCGTGAATCCCATCACTCTCCATCCTCCAGATCTGCTCCTACAGCTCCAGGCATGGATCTGGTCAGAGCAAAATGAATAGAGGAAGATAGATAAAGTGCTGCCATACCCTGGATAGATTTGTGACCCAGGAGGGGAAATGTAAATCTGTCAATGTGTTGCATCCTTAGCCATCCAGCCTGGTGATGGTACAAGGAAGTAGGTGTGAAGTGAGGAAATTCAAAGAGAGTCCTGGTATCCTGGTATCAAAGTTAATGTTCCAGTCCAGTTTAGAGAAGGTAAGAGTGGTTAAGAGATGCTTGGCAGTATTGAAAGGAAGGAGGTGCTTGCATTTCATAATATTTAGGAGGTTTAGGTGAGCCACACTTGCAGTTTTGGAGATGAAAATAGAGGAGGGGTGAGAAGGGTCATATATGATGGCAAGATTTGTCACTGAAGAAGAGTAGGGAAGAGTGCCATATGGGAACTGGAGAGGCAGGGGAAGAAAGAGTGTATTTTGCAGGGAAGAAGAGCACCTCT
Organism: Ambystoma mexicanum; assembly: GCF_040938575.1. NCBI lineage: Eukaryota > Metazoa > Chordata > Amphibia > Caudata > Ambystomatidae > Ambystoma > Ambystoma mexicanum. Next base: position 813,010,496 of record NC_090932.1, read on the forward strand.
GTTTGGGCAGAGAGATAGAAATATTGATAGAGTGATCAGAGGAACATTCAGGAAAGAGAAGAAGATTTGGGCAGCATAACCATGCCATGGGTCCGATGCACAATTCATGCTCACCTTTTCAAAAGGCTTAGATTCAGGCAAACACTTCCTCTTTCTTCTGCCACCCAATTGTACTCCTCTTATCATGCACCTACATCCTCACAAACATATGTAAGCCATTCCTTGGCATTCTACATTCTGCCTCACCTCCTCAATCATGTACACTCTAAGCAGTAATACCTGTTCTCTGTCATTGATCATGCCCAAGGAGACACTTTTCTTCCTTCCCGCCAGCCACTCAGGCCTTTCTAGACAACACAGCAGCAACAATGTTCTCCTTTCTTTAACAGTGTACCAGGTCAGACTCATTGCTCTGGAGTGAGGCATGATCCTCCTCAATGGCCAATCCAGCGATTCTATTCAAAATATACCCATCAGGAACTCGTGGTCTATCCTGACCATCAACTTCCGACGACACAGGAACGTATGAATCTTTCTGAGTGCACATTTACACATCACAGGCCATCCCATCCCATAAAAAAATACCTTGGCTGTGTCGCTGTCAGTTTATGTGATCCAAATGTTATTGTCCTGGCCAACCCTTTCTTCTTCTGAACAAGTCCTGGAGCCAGCTCAGTGTCACTGGTATCTGTTACCATCACACACTCCACTCTAGTATTAAAGTAACCTAATCATGAAGCAGAAGCAATTCCTCCCTTTATATTCTGAAATTCACTTTTGCAGATCCAAAGCATTGCCATACCCGTCTTTCACAGCTTCCTCATGACTATTGGTTTTGGCAGTCAAAGCATAAAAATGCCCTGTTTTCCTTCTTGTTCACAGACCAAGTCATTTCATTGATGGCTTTTACTAAGATTTCCTTTAGTCTCACACCCATGGAGCACATGTCTTGGCTTAACTTAGTGAGCTTCACATGTCTCCCTGCTCCAGGTAAGTCCATCCTCTTCAATTGTCTTCAAGACCAATGTCAAAACCTTTGTGTATTCTGCTGCTGTCCTCTAAAACACCAGGATATCATCTTGGAAGCATGCCACTCCTTTCATTGTCTTAGTAATATAACAGCCCCAATCATTCTCAGTACTTCTTGCCATGATGACCGCATCCACACTCCCCCATTTAAATGATCTTGGGTGATAAAGGGATATCTTACAATCCTCCGCACATGCCGCTGCAGGAACCTTTCCATATTTGCAAAGTTATTTGGATGCCATTATCCATAAGTATTTTTATTAGAGTACATTTCCCTATTACAAATATCATTTACAGCACTCGTGTTTACCTCACACACTCTCTTAGTTTTGGCCCACTTATGAATCTACCAGGGCTAACACATATTTTCTCTGTCACTCCCTCTCTGTAATGGGTCCAAGCACATACAGCACCCTGAATTCCCTTGGCATACAAGGCCTCTCAACAGGACAAAAAGACGCTGCACCTGTGGCCTAAGAATCATGTCACTCTCTTGACATTCACAAGAAGTTCGACCAATTACTTGTTTTCTTGGTCATTCTCAGGTGACCCTTGTGGTACTCCTTCAATACCCTGCACCTTTCTCTGCAGCTCATTTCCTGAGGAGGGAATGCTATGTTTGCCTGCAAGAGGAATGCTTCTTGCATGCACAATCTGTTTGTGGCCTTTCTAAAATGCCTGCGTTCAGGCAAGTATGCCTCTTTCTCCCTCAGCTCACACTCGTCTAATGCACCCACATTCTCATATACTTGAGCAAGTCATCACTTAGCATGCTTTCTTTCCAACCTTCAACGGGTGATGTGAGCTCGGGATGAAGTGTACATTACAGAGCCAAGCTAGTGCTTGGGCCTGTCTCCCACGAAAGTAGCCAATAAGACTGAGAAAAAAAAAAACATGGCATATGTGACCAAATTTAGGCTGTACGAAAATCTCATATAGCTTAAAAATTCGAACAAATATGCCATACAAACCATTAACCGAACGAGAGGAATGGTTGTTGCAAGGGTGTCCCCTGCTTCGCTTGTTCGCTATAATGGGGATAGGGGTTACGGGGGTGTCCCCCACATACACAAGTAAAGTTTTAAAAAAAAAAAAGAAAAAGGAAAGGGCCCTGCGGTGCCAGTTCCCAATCACAGAAGTGAATGGGAACAGGTGTCACAGGGATACGGTGAGTCTTCGGCCCACAGCGGAGTGTGCTGCCACAAGATAAGTAAGGGTGGTGTGGGTAATGTATATGATTTTGGGTTGTTTTACTGTGACGGACAAATCATATTTTCGGCCAAAACCATTACAGTCTTTTTGGCTGCAGTTTGTTCCGTCACAGCAAAACTACCCAAAATCGTCTCCCACGCCCTAGCAGAGTGGAAGCCCTCACTTTCTATGTAGCTAAAACACTGAGCTAGTCATTTATCATGACGTGCTCAACCTGGCACAGTGGAAGCTGGAACGTGCATATTCGCCTTGTGGTAGGCATTGCATGCTCATTTCTCGTGATAATGAATATGGCACAATGTTGTCAAATCCTCGCCAAGACAAAGTTAATTCACAATCAGAAACACAGCCAGAGCAAGGTACTACACCAATGTGAAGAGTTGAGCAAGGTTTATTTCAGAAAGAAACAACAAGAATGTAATGGAGAAACCGAGATGCATAACATTTTCTCAAAAAAAGACAGAGGGCCTCATTATGTGTATGCCGGTCCGATAACAACCGTTGATACCGGCCCAGGACATTCCGAGTTCTGCGTGTGGGTGCCTTTCCGCCAGCCAGGTCTGACCTGGCGAGTGGCACGGCACCCGCACGCAGACTTTGTTATTAACGGTGCCGGTGCTTCCGTTCTCCCCATTCCCCTTGAGTCCTATGGGTCTCAGATGGGAATGGGAAGTAATATTTTGTGGCGCCTGGCTTCAGGGACCGCCGGGGCTGTAATGCCCCGGTTATTCCCTAAAGCCAGGCACCCGGAAAAAAAACAAGACTCGGGCAGCAGCCTGCTGTTTTTACTGGCACGGCTACCGCCTGGGTCGTAATGAGGCCCAGAGAGTGATTAATGCTGCAGACAGTTGCATACCATGATCACCCTTTATTAGAGATGATTCATGAGCATCAATCCAGTGCATTTTAACAGCATTATGGTTAAGCCGAGTGTAGCAAAACCAGCAAAGTTATGGTGAATTTAAAAAGTCAGTCAATTGTCACACTGAGCGCCATCCAGTGGCCATCACTGGAAGTTCCCCTCCAGTTCCGAGCCAAATCGACAATGCATTGTGGGTATGCATATTGCTCAAATGTCAAGTCTTTGCTCCAGGATAATACAATTTTCTATAGGGCAAAATGTATATTTCCCTACATGTGAACTAGAATGCATTTAACGTGGTTGCAGAGTTAACACTTAATCCTTTAAGTGTTGAAAGCTTTTATGCGTTATGCAGCGCTATTTCTCATGCGACAAACAAAACAAAAAAAAAAAAAACGTTAAATGCGATTGCCAAGGATTGAATCTATTAAATTAGTCTGTTCTGTAAACAACCCGTTTCGGAAAACAAATACACTATTCGTTTTCTTTGACAAGCAGCATGTCTGAGTGCAACCTGCCACCAGCCAAACTATCATTTCAACTTGCCCAAACAGTGAACAGCTGGAGACTGAGCTTTTCTCTCTTGCCTTTTTTCTAAACTTTCATTAAAGTGCAATTAAATATCCTGCGTTATAGCTTGTGGCATTACTCGTCAGCAAGTCAGGGAAGGTGCTCTTATTTTCTGGTACCATGCTGGAGTAGCACCCTGCTGTATTATTTTGAAGAGGAAATTTAATTTGAAATAGAATATCAGAGCAGAATTGTTTGTTTCAAGTCCTGTCAGAGACCTAGATTACTTTCAGAAGTATCCAAATTTGCCTGCAGGGATCTTAAAATCCCCCTTGAAATGTACTGTTGATTGGCCAACTGCAGCAAAATGCAAGTGCCCGCTTGGAAGGATTTCTGTAATTAAATTACCATTCGTGCCTCTCTTGCACACAGCTACGGGAAGTGTGGAATTCATTTGATCAAAATGCCTACAATATTACTATTAAGACTAATGCTTAACCCAAAAATTAACTGGCTCTTCAATATAATAAATTCTCTTTCCCATGTTAAAAAAAAGTAATCATGTTTTAATATACTGCAGTTCTGCCTAAAGAAACACTGTTGTACCATTGTTCAAAAACGTTTTTATATTAAACCACTTGGAGGGTACAGAAGTATTGCTAAACATTACAACAACCAACGCTTCATATACAGTACTGTCAAAATGCTTCTTTTGGACATTTATTTTGATGTCATTTCTTGGCCATTTGTTCCTCGTATGTGAAATTACTCAGGCTAAGTATTTTCAGTTCTGAGCTTTGGCGTTCATTTTGAAGAGCAACACAAATATTGGAACCAAAAACAGCTGTTGGCAGGGACTTTTTATTTTGGGACTGTGAGACGAATTTAGATACACACAACGAATGGCACGACACGACACAGCTGCAAATTACATAAACAAGCTCATATTTCTTGAGGGGAACTGTGAACATCGTGTCATAAAATGGACATAAACGACTGTGAGCATGAGGGAAAATGTGGTTTCATGTGTTTGACGACGAGGTGCAAAATTAAACAAAGTGAAACAGGGCTAAAATCACTTATTGTTGATCCATTTCTGGATAAAATTGTATAAGCACACTTTAAGAATTTAACAGATCTTCATCTTGCTGCACTCCCACATGTTAGGAAACGAGGCTGTAAGCAAGCACACCATGTCACTTCCGTTCAAACAAAGCTGAAGTCACGTGTTCCAATACTGTTGTCAACCTGGTGTATCCTTTCCTTTAATGAAGCCATTCTCATCAGAGTGGTGATGGATTGTTGGGGAGATTTCTGACACAAGTGCTAAATTCCCTCTAGCTTAGAGCCCTACAGCTCTTTTGCTATGTTTTGGGGCTTTGAACTTTTCATTGTCTATGTGTGTTCTTTGGTTATGGAGTTTTAACACAACTCCATAGGCATCATCTTTTCCGTGTGTCACATAGCACCTTTTGTGCTGTGGCACAGGGATGTCTTTCAGACTTCCCAAGGTTTAAATACCTTCTCTGGGACTGACTACTGTCTCCCAGAGCATGTAAAGTTAAATTGACTTAACTAGTCTCTTTAAATTTAGTGACCCAACACACTGTATATTCCTATAGAGTGCTGGAGGGGTTGCCTATCATCCCCTGACTCAAAACACTCATGTAACAGTCAAATGTTACCCTTTCCTACCTTTGATGGCTGGTGGCAGTGGTTTAGATCAAACTACCATGCTTTTTCCTGACCGTGAACAACGGTAGATAGAAATCGGGTCAGCCATGTTTTTCAATATTGCTCCCCTGACCTATCTGCAAAAACAGACTCCGGTGAACTTTTTTTCACCATTTCTTTTAGGAAAGGTCCATCTTGTGTTTGTCTCTGTGTGCCAAACCAGGTTTGCTCCCTTCGTTCATTGGCCTTTGGCAGGCTTCAGTGCTGAAGCCCTCCTCTGGCGCCAGGATGTCTGGGGTGGACAGGATGTGAGGGAGGTGCCCAAAACTCCCTGTGCTTAGTCTCCTAGGAGACCTGAATGCAGTCTGGTGTGATTGGCCAGCTGGCTGTCCGGCAAACACAGCCACCCTGCTGTGTGAGTGACAGCCAGGCTGGAATGAATGGGGGAAAACTGTTTAAAAGCAGGTCTCTGGGACTTGGAAAGCAGAGTCGACCACTAGACCGAAAGAACCGAAGACGAGCTGAAGGAAGACGACTGCTGCAATGCCTGGACGACTGGTGAAGCCTTGCTGCAGGTCGGAATTGCCTGAAACGCCATCGACAGAGAAGCCCTTCAAGGTTAACTTCTTCCCTTGAGTTTAGAGGGAACAACCAACTCGTAAACCGCCTGGACACCATCCCCTCCTGGTAGAATTTTCTGCAGAGTGCTGTGGAAAACCGGATAGCCAGTGGGAAGGATACCAGTTTGTGGTCTGTTAGGCACGCACACCTTAAACCAATGTTTTGCTAAGCATGTGGCCTCATCCCTTGGCAATGCAGGAACCTCCCAAAGTCCTCCTTCTTGTCCCCAGACCTGAAGCTAAGGAACAGCAAAATCTGCCCGAACTGCCAGGAACAACTGTTTCAGCTACAGCTCTTCTCAATTCAAATGTACTGTGCAAACGCGGTCCGGAAATCTTTTCGGCCATTGCAAAAGTTTGTGAAACTTTCCTAACTTCGATGGCTTGTCCTTCCCTAAACATTCGTCTAACTTTTCGCCTTGCCAAATTCTTCGGAACTCTGTGGCAAAGACTTAACTGTTTACTACCAGAACTGTGCTATCCTATACAAAGACTCTGAACCATTGACATTGGACCAGGCCTATGAACTGAATTGCTGTTTCTAGTTCACTGAAACCCTTTGCCCTGCCTATGCAAGCATTTGTGCTATTGATTCTTATAACCTTGTCTTTTTACCCCTTTTTAAAGTATCTGAAGTGCCATTTTGCTCCCACATCAGGGGAGCTGAACTTGTTCAGTAACTTATTGGATGTGTATTTCTAGTATGATAGTAGATGATATTGAGCTGCTCTTGCTAGTGTAATGTTTTCAAACTGACTGTGTAAATAAATGTATATTCTTTTACCAAGAAACCTTGAGTAAGTGTTTATTTGAACCACTGTATTTGTTGATCCTTTGTGTAACTTGTTCTACTGCTCACTCAACTCTTGAGATCTGGCTGCTCAGCCACTGCTACCACATAACTGTGTAGTACAGGACTGTACCAAAGGTGAAATTGTACTGACCCTTGTAGTCTTAATTGCATGTAGTGTTCCCAAAGGGTACTGCATGTGATTCTGCCTAACATGGAGCTAAATGAAATAGTAATGTCAAGGATGGCATAGATAATGGATGTTTGGAAAGTTTTAATACGTCAGAGGAATCAATTACTTGAAATATGTATGGCAGAACCAATGTATTACTCATGCTTCAGGGGCTTACTTTAAATCATAGCTTCTAGAATTGATGTCCAAGGACCTTCATGGAGTAATTAACCCGGCATATCAGAAGAAGCAGAACCATTCATCCCGCAATAGACCACGAGAAAAATCTGATGTGTTCCATCATTTTTCTGAACAACTGAAGGTAGTTATTGAAATCCAGGAGCGACTTGCAAGGGGTGGCAGGCAAGATAGTGCTTGTGTGTTATCACAGTCATACAATATATTACAATTGCTGACAGTGACTCCAGAGTAAAGCTCCATTGAATGAAGAAGATGTTATTCCATTATTACAAAGTCTACTGTTGATTTGCTGGATCCAGGGATGACAATTCACCAAAATGCAAGGGATTGTGGAAATGACATCACATAACCAAAGAGGTCAGAGTAATTGACATCACAAATGTTTTTGAAAAGTAGAATACCTGTATGATTACTAAAATGAGAAATAGTACTAAAAGAGAGAATGGGCTATTTTATAAAAAAAATATACATATTACATTCTATACTGACTTAATATGTAATGGGTGCAGCCATGATTTGCAATGATTTGCTGGGGGCACTAGATTATGGAGAAGATGAGAAATTAGCCGGCTGTATCTTGTAGGTGCTTCTGCATTGGCAAAGTCATCTGAGAATGAAGTTCTGAAGTTGGGCCTAATTTACAGAAGCATTATATATATATATATATATATATATATATATATATATATATATATTCAGTGAAAAAACTTTGTTAAAGGGACGTTATGGTTAAGTTGCACTACGAAAAACCAAAAACATTGTTATAGGGACGTTATGGTTCAAAGTAAAACCGAAAAACCCCTGAAATTCGGCAGTTATGGTAAGATAAGCAACCATAACTCGCTCCACTGTGCACTGCTAACACTAACACCCAGGACATCAAAGATAACATCACAAATATCATTGATGACATCACTGATGACATCACATGTGCATTTACTTTTCATGAAAACTCTGTACAAGGGATTCTTATAATGCTGACCAAAAACTGTCAAGGCTCATTGGGATAAATATCATGAGCAAATTAGTGCATTAAGCAATGCATTGATATAAATAGCATTCTGTTATGAAGTTCTATACAGTATACTAAGCTACTCATGCAGAAACATAGGCAGTGTGTCCAGCATACATGATGAAGGTGCAATATTCATAATCTTGTCATGTTGAATAGTGAAATGATAACTGCTTTCTTATTAGAGTTTTGCGTACTGTGAAACATGTAATAAGTAGATAATAAAACCCACTTAATACATAATTATTACAGACAAAACACAAAGAGACAACAACACATACAAATATGAGTATATACAGGGACAGTGAAGTAAAGAAAAAAGCAGAAGTAGTAGCAGAAAGAGTTCATAACCTAACTGATTGTCTTTATGCAGAGAAACTATTGCTCTGTTTCAAAGCTGCTACTTACCATATGTATGTGTATCACATGATGTGACTGCACCCAAAGGAAAGGAGAGTGAGTACAATGTATACAAATATGAGCATATACAGGGAAGGTAGAGTAATAAAAATAAAACTATGAGAAAGTGCTGATAACCCTAATGATTATCTTCATGCACAGAAAGGATTGCTCTCTTTCAAGCCTGTGTCTTCCGCTATGTATATGTTTCATATGATGTGACTTGACCCTAAGTCTACAAATATAGTACCTTTTCAATTCTTACTTCCTGACTGTTACTGAAGAAAACTATGTGGCCTAGATATGTCAGTAAAGGGAAAAAAGGGAGAGCCAGACATGTGATGTCATCAGTGATGTCATCAATGATATTTGTGATGTCATCTTTGATGTCCTGGGTGTTAGTGTTAGCAGTGCATGGTGGCGCGAGTTATGGTTGCTTATCTTACCATAACTGCCGAATTTCAGGGGTTTTTCGGTTTTACTTTGAACCATAACGTCCCATTAACAACGTTTTTTTACTGAATTTCTTAGGTTTTTCGTAATGCAACTTAACCATAACGTCCCTTTAACAAAGTTTTTTCTCTGAATTTCATAGGTTTTTAGTAGCGCAACTTAACCATAACATCCCTTTAACAACGTTTTTTCACTGAGTTTCCTAGGTTTTTCATAGCGCAACTTAACCATAACGCCCCTTTAACAAAGTTTTTTCACTGAATTTCATAGGTTTTTAGGAGCACAACTTAACCATAATATCCCTGACTTCATATATATGTAACATAGAACATACTGAACCCCCACGTAGTGATTTTGATGTCCGCGGACTACCGCCATGTCCGCGGACATATCGAGAATCTCAGCGTGGTGAATGTAAATTTAAATAGTGTGCCCCATTTCCCCTTTGATGTTGGCTCTGAAAAGAGCCGTTTTTTTTGTTTTTTTTACAGATGCTTGACAGACACCTGTTATTTTGTATTTTTTTTCTTGTTTTTTTTTCTTACTTTACTCCTAAAATCTTCACATAACCTTCTCCAAAGCAACCCTTACATTCCAAAATAGAAAGGCATTTCCCATAAAACATAAAGAGATGCCATCTTCTTTAAAATTAACAGTATTACTGGCATCAATATTCTCATTATTACAGAAGAACATACCAGCTCTAAGCATGAAGGCACACATGCCTCGGTTGATGACACACCTAGCAATGTTTTGCTGAGGACAAAAAACGGAACTATTGTCCCATATTGCCCTAGGTAGTAATCCAGAAAAAATTACTTTTGCATTTGGAAGGATCTTCATTACGGCTTGAACCAAGCCTTCCAAATCAGCCAACAAAGTAGGGGCACTGACGTTGCCCAAATGGAAAGCACCGTAGTGCAAAACTACCACATGCGGACTGTTCATCGTGGCCATATCCTCACAAACTTGTACAATTCCCTGTACATTGCAATCAGGCACAGTGCTCCACATCAACTCCATTCCTTTCACATCAAAGTTCTTTTCAACATGCCCGCATCGAGCGTACTGTTTTAAACCATACACAAACATATCTCCAAGCACCAACACCATGACTTTCTATACTTCTGCCATCTTCACCACACACAGTCTCTTTGAACACAAATCCACAACCTTGACATCTGATTGGCTAATCCGTACAGTCTTCTTTCCATGTTGGATTTGCTGGAAAACCCCGGATGTAGCACGCCCTGTCGACAGACAGCCGCGGTGTCCGCGGACCGCGTAACTCTTCGACACCCCTTCTACCATTTCCACTTTACTCTCTGTGCCATTCCCTCATTGCATACAGCTAAGCAGTCACACAATACAAAGAATGTCCTCAGAACACCCCCACTTTGTTTATTTTCGAACATTTCAGGACAATTATCATTTCATTATTCAACATATTAACATTACAAATATTATACTTTCATCCTGTACGCTGCACACAATGCTATGTTTCTCCATTAGTAGCTCAGTATACTAGATAGAACCCCATAATACAATGCTATTTAAATCAATGCATCGTTCAAAGCACTAATTACGGTATGATATTTATTGCAATGATCTTTGACACTTTTTTCGCAACATTATAATAAAAAATCCCTAGTACACAAATTTAATGAAAAGTAAATGCACATGTGATGTCATCAGTGATGTCATCAATGACATTTGCGATGTCATCTTTGATGTCCTGGGTGTTAGTCTTAGCAGTGCACGGTGGTGGCGCGAGTTATGGTTGCTTAGCTTACCATAACTGGCGAATTTCAGGGGTTTTTCGGCTTTACTTGGAACCATAACGTCCCTTAAACAAACTTTTTTTATTAGCACGCAAACAATATACAAAGATGTAGTGTAAACAGCAAGTTCTCACAGATGGCTTTACACAGAATGTTGCAAAGTAAGCATTTATGCTCGTTCACAGTGAAGGTCAGCTGCTTCCATTTTTTTCTCGCGACCCAGAGAGACACACGACTCCCAGTATAAGGTTCTATTTTTTTTTTACCTTGACAGACAGAGATTGTGCTGAAAGACTTCTTTTGAAGAAGTGTAGCAAAAACGTAAGACACGATAAAGATGAAATTTCTGAAACAAAACCACTTTTGTATTTTATATCACTTTCAGAAAGATCGTTGGCACACACAGAGTCGTATTTTGGGACTGCACTACACTTGGACAATGGAAAATGCAATTATAATGTAAGTAACCCTTTAGATTATTTTATACCGGAATATAATAACAATAGCGTGGCATTAAAGCCCGGTCAAGTTGTACTTGTTCGTTCAATGTGGCATATTGTTTTCTACCGCGCACTACCACCGCCGAATTGATCCCCTGTCGTTTAGAGGGCTCTGAAAAAGGCAGACGACACAGGGTGGGTTAATAGAAATAATTTAACCGGTCTGTAGCCGGTCAAGCGCTCTACTCGCTGTGCCACTTCACTGTAGCCGGTCAAGTGGCACAGCGAGTAGAGCGCTCGCTTTGACATCCGTGCACAGCTTGCTAATGGAGGTTCGAATCCCGGCACGGCCAAACTCAGCCTTTCATCCTTCTGTGGTCGATAAATGAGCACCACACACCGTGGGTAATAATAAGCAGCGCTGAGATACCTCACGGTTCTTAACGCTATATAAATGCAAAAATATTATTAACATACTCCGTTGCACTATCTTCGCTAGCAAATAGTTTCACGCCCTAATAAATAAAATGAATATTTTTAATAAAGATCGGCTGATGAGACTAATTTATGTTTTTTAAAACAGGTATGTTGCCCCATTTTGCCAATGTCACAATTTTCAGACTCCAGCGGATGGATTTTTCAACTGCCAGGTGCAGCTCCATGTAAGCAACTTCATGACCCTCACCATTTTATGGGACAATCGCCAAGGACTAATATGCCCTTACGTAGTACTAGCGGCTAGAAGCAACATACCAACCATTATGGTGGTCTAATGCCTCGTTGTTGGAGGAACCTTCTGATTATCAGTGCGACCATTTACTGCTTTTATCATAAACCAACAGCCTATCTACCGCAAAGGAACAGCGCGTGGCTCAAAATAAACTTTTGCTGATCGACAGCAGAGACAATTGCAAATCGCTGAATATTCACTAAACATTTCATGTGAAATAAATGTACTTTACCAAATGTACAATCCTGCTGTTTACTTTTAAACCACAGTTTCATATTCCGAATTGTGGCGTACTGTGTTCTAAGCTGATCTAACACCCTCTGTACCGCAAAGGATCATCGCGTGGCTCAACATGAACTTTTGCGGATCGACAACAAAGACAAATGCAAATCGCTGAATATTCTCTAAACATTTGATGTCAAATAAATGTACTTTACAAAATTTACAACCTTACTGTTTGCTTTTAAATCACAGTTTCATATTCCGAATTGTGGCGCGCTGTGTTGTGACATAATGTGTGTTGTCTTCCGGGTTCTGTGTAAAGTCGCGTAGGACTGGAGACGACTGGGCGCGTTTGATGACACACCCTGTAACGTCACGGAGAGAGGCGGGGAATATGAATGCTTTCATAATGTCAGGCTTAGGGGCGGGAGATATGATTTAGTGTCGCAAAAGCAAGTCAGCCAGGTCAATAGCGCCAGTCATAGGATTATCACATAATGTCGGTGCACACCAGCCTGATTTATCGTTTCTTTAGTGGACAAAAAGTCGGGTGAGGCCCATAGGAAATTGTACTATCAGCGGACAAAAGGAGGGTTCGTAGAACACTTTCAACCTGACAACGAACAATACAAACAACGTTCTCAGAACACCCCCATTTTGTGTAATTGCAACCATTTCGGGACATCGCGAGTGTTCTTAGAACACATTCAACTTGACAGATTACAATACGGACAGCGTCCTCAGGACACCCCCAGTTTGTGTATTTACGAACATTTATATGCACCGCAAGTGTTTTCAGCTCAATTTTACCTTCCTTGCGAACAAAAAGGACACATACTCCGTCCTCTGAACACCCCACCATTTAGTTTATTTACAAAATGTCAGAACAGCCGTGTTCTCCGCGCACAAATCGAACACAACAAAAGCGTATAGCACATAAAAAAACAAAACATTGAACCTATCTCATACCCCCCCACCCTCCCCAAACACTCTTACACACCAACACACTCGACTAAATACAATTTTGAATCCAAGTTTCACCGCGCTGTATGCGGTCGACGGCGAATACAAGATGGCGGGCGCCACAGAAAATCTGACGCCCTCCACGCCCCACGCCGTCCAATCAGCGAACACGTCGCATGTCCGCAGACATGATGCAAGGCCATGGGCCAATCGGGGTGCTGTCCGCGGAGCGAACAGGGAAGTCCGTCCGCGAAGCGAACACAGATATCACTAATTGTTTTGCCTTAGATTTTGGTCATTTAAAAAAAAAAAACTACTGGACGGATGTACACCAAATTTGCAAAAGCACGCTTTCGGGACCAAGCAAAGCGCAATTTGGTGTAAATCCGTCCAGCGGTTCGGGCTGTAGCCGTGCACAAAGTTTTTTCCCATTATGTCTATAGGAAAAAACAAAAGTTTTGGGGCCCCCCCTATAACTTTGCCCCCCCTGGACCAAACCTCTCCAAACTTTGCAAAAAAATTCAAAGTGGGCCATATACTTTTTTTTGCAAAGTTTGGTGAGGATTCGTCCAGAGGGAGCGAAGTTATAAGCCACCCAAAAAGTGCTCTTCCTATGGAAACACCAACTTAACCATAACTACATGGACGCTACCGCGTCCATGTAATATATATATATATATATATATATATATATATATATATATATATATATATATATATATATATATATACATATATATATATATATATATATATTATATATCTTTTTTTAATGTTTTATTTGTATATGCTTTAAAAGTGAAACCTTTACAAAATAAACAAAGCAATAAAATCCAAAATCCAAATCCAAGCTTCCTTTATTTACAAAATATTAAAATTTCACAAATATATACATCTATACACAAAAATATACATTTCCACAGTGCATTTCATATCCTAATTTAAAGCAAAAAGAAAACAAAATCATAATACAACATAGTAAACATAAATATGTATAAAGCATTTCACATCATAGTTTACAATAGAAAACAAGAGCACAACTAACATGCACACAAAACCTAACATTAATTCATTTCACATCATCCCCACAAATGCATCCATCATTCTTAAGACCAATGCTAGCAAGTACCCCTATTGATGGCAATCCCACATTTTTCAGCATATATCACTCCAGGATCTTTATCTCGGTCAATTCATGCTTCAAAAATGTATAATGTATTAATTCAATTGTGCGTACACCACATACTAAAGTCAAAAAGCGAACCACTGCCAATTTAAGGGACACGGATGTTCCATCAATTTTCTCACCATAATCGGTTAGTGTTAATCAAATCTAATATATGTACAAATTAAGATATTTTTTTCGTGTGCTCTGAAGTTAAAAATGTACAATCTAAAAGTAAATGTTTCAGTGTTTCCTTTTCAGTCTGATCTTTACAAAACCTGCACCGTGAAATGTCAAGTGCAGTATTTGTTAATGCACTAGTTCTTGCCATTATTTCCCCCTTATGACAGACATTAAATCGGAATGTCATGTAATTATTCCGCCACATTTAATTTGGAAATCTGATTAGGTATGTCTCTGCTAGACCCAAATGCTTCTGGTGCATAACTAACTGTGAAAATAATTCAGTAGAAACCAATTTGTCCATAGTTGCTGCCCAGTCAGAAAATTGGAGCAGCATTTTTACACAACACAGATTTTCCATGAAAACTTTAGACTCCAAACCCATATTTTTAAGTTTCAGTTTTAACAGTATTTCAACCTTGGTATTACTGAGTTTAAAACCGGGCATCCATTAGCCTATACAGATTTTCCCCTGTATCAAACATCAATCTTCTATAAAATGACAGTTTACGCCACAATACCAGACATCCCCATGATAGCAAACCCAATTCATATTGGATAGCTTCAATAGGTACTGATTTAGGAAGCCAGTACATTATTGTCTTCCAAACCTTTGACTCCAGTTTGAAAAGATCTTTAATTATACTTTCTGGGAATATTTCAAGCGCATACATTATTTTAGGAATCACTTTCAAAGGAATAATATCTGAGCAACAGAGTTATTGAAAACTTTCCAAATTTGTTGTTTACTTTTCTCATTTGGGTAATGTGAAGATCTACTTTGTGAGTTAAATAATTCCAATATTGATATTTCTTATAAGAATCAAAAATTGGAAAACGCAGATATTTCATAACATTTTTTATTTCACGTTTTTCCCCATTAATATTCCATGCAAAGCCCTTTTTTATTTTACGGATTGTAAGAATCATGGTAGTTGTCTTTGTGGCGTTAGTTCAAAGATGGTTTACTCGTGTATAAAGACTAAAAGCCATGCGCATATGCTGTAGACCTTAGGATATTGGGCCATAAGCACTCCAGTCTACCATCCTGCCTTATTCAAATAAACCCCTGCATCGGAAATGTACAAGTTAAAGTATACAAAAAAAGGGGTGAGGTGGAGATGCGCTAAACACTATATAAATAAGGGACACTACTAGTACAGTTGATGCTTTAATTGTAGCAGGAACAGCCGACACGTGTTTCGACACACAGGTCGTTTTCAAGGCACAGGCAAACCAAATATATTGAAAAAGTCGATGATGGGTAATCCCACAAAGAACAGGACGTTGTAAGTATCACGCTGATGTCACATTCAGAAATTGAGTCTGTGCCGTGATGGCAGTAACCAATATATAGCTCGCTAGATCGAGCGGTCACAATCACAGAGGAAATCCCTGCGTTAATCCACATTTTCTGTTGTACAAGTTAAAGAGTGTGGGGGCAAATATACACCCTTGTCTAAGGCCATTCGCTATCCTGATTGAATTTGTGGGCAAACCATCTGTATTCAGTCAGACTTGAACTTGCGAATCCTCATGTAAATGTATGAGGATCGATATAATATTACCCGGCATTCCCATAGCTTTCCATTTTCCCTATAGAGTACTTCTGTCAATGAGTTTGAAAGCCATGGATAGATCTAGCGCTGCTAAATATGTCGGAATCGCTCCTGACTTCCATGCCCACGATTTCTTGCAGGATTGTTAATAGTAGGCCATCCACTTCAGTTCCCGTGGATTTCCTAAAGCCATATTGGAATACAGACAATATTGGATTCTGCTCTGGCCATTCATCTATTTTACTCAACATAAAAGCCTGCAAATACCTTTGAATCTGCATCTAAGATGGCTATTGGGCGATCGTTTTTGGCAAGTGTCCCCTTTTTTATATATTGGAATCATATATGAATAATGTCAAGATGATGGTATAGTGTTGGTTCTTATAATGTCCTCAAATATGAAGAACAGAGCCTTCACCCATAGTCCTGGATCCCCTTTCAGCAAGGTATTTGACAAGTTATTTGGTCCCGCAGCTTGAGATGAGTTGGCATGCTTAATTTGGGCCTCAATATCATCTACTGAAAATTTGACATCCCACAGTAGTTTTATCCTTCTTTTCCAGCTTATGTACCCCCCCTCTATCCACGTAAATTGAGCCAAACTGTCCTGACCACGTCTGCTCATTAACTGGATTCACCTGTAAAGAACTCTGTTTTTATTCAAGCCTATTTATTAATAGCCAGACGTTTCTGCTGGAGCCATCCTTTATTGCTGCCAGCATAGCTTCGCTATCAGCTTGATGAAGCAGTATCTTATAGCCTTTTAGCCAGTTCTTTTGTGCCTGTTTTAATTTTTTGACTCCACACTTCATAGCTACACCACTTAAACCCCAGTTCTTTAGATGTATAATATCTCTGTTCAAGGCCTTTTCATTTTGCCTCACCGTGTTATCATAAGAATGTTTAGGTGTTTGGCCTTTGACCCCTTCTTTACCTATCAAGGCAAATATTTCCCTTTTTACTTTCTGTATATTAGTCATATGCCATTTTAGTCTATTTTTGGACTGATTTATAGTCAGGTTGTTAATGTACCAGGCGCTATCTTGAGGTTCACTCCCCTAGCCATTCATATACTGTGGCTACTATCTATCGGCCACCTGGTCAGATTTCATCCTTCCTCTCTGAGTGGGCGCCTCACCTGTGGCCTCAACTACTCAACTCCTCCTTCTTGGAGACTTCAACATCCACCTGGATGCCTCCTGTTCTCCCTCTGGACTCTTTTGCGATCTCTGCGACTCTCTAACTCACTGACTATTCTCCCCTCTGGCCCAACTCACTCTGCAGGGCCCACTCTTAATGTTCTGATCTCCTCAGACCTTCCCCCTCTCTGTCCCTCTCACCACTACGCTCTCCTGGAGTGATCACTTTCACTTTCTCCCCTCCTCGCACCTCACCCTCCCAACCCCTCTGGCCAAGCCACTTCTATCACTGCCACCCACCTTCTTGGTCATCCAACCCATGAAGCGTGTGTAAGATGAGGCTTTCGCTGCCATCTTCTCACCCCCCACCCCCTCTGGCTGACTCTCATCCTACACAACCCTCTTCACGCTCCACTCTGCTATATCTGATATGCTTGATATCCTTGCCCCTGTCATGAGAATCTGCCTGAAGCCCAAAGCCAAGTGCAACTCCTGGTTCGACACAGACCTTGTCACCCTAAAACACAAGTGTAGGCTGGCCGAGAGGAAATGGCGTGCTTCATGTACATCCTCTGACAAGCTGGCCTGCCGCCTGCTGCAAAGGCAATACCGGCTCTCTGTCCTAACCAAGAAGAGAGCGCATATCCAAGCCCGCATCTCTGCGGCATCTAACAACTCGGCTGAACTCTTTAAAATCTGCAAGGAACTGGCCAATCCTGCCGCAGTCTCTGCCTCTCCTGTCCCTTCCCAGGCCCTCTCACTTCATCTCTAAAACTCAGGACATCCTGTCCTCTCTCTCCTCCTATCCCCTCCCTCACCCCTCTCCCTGCTCCTGCTCTGGCCTTTCTGCAGCCATCTCCCCTCCCTCCTTCTCTGTCTTTCCCCTGTTCGCCACAGACAAGGTTTCTAGACAAGTCCAATCTATGAAAGTCACATCAAAACAGGTTCACCCCTGATCCTCCAAAGCTATCAAGGACCACATTGACTCCCTGGCTCCTGCCCTGGCTGATTTCTGCAATCACACCTTCACCACTGGAGTCTTCCCATCCCCCCTGAAGCACTCCCTTGTGAACCGCCTTTTTAAGAAACCCTCTGCTGACCCCTCCTGCCCGGTTAACTATCGTCCAATCTTCATCACTCCCTTTCTGGGCAAGCTCCTGGAGAAACTGGCCATCTCCCAGGTTAATCTCCACACTGAATCTGTTGGTTGTCTACATGACCATCAGTCTGCCTTCAGAGCTGCCAGAAGCACGGAAACTGCTCTCCTGAACATCCGTGAAGACCTGCTCTCCAACCTTGACTCTAAAACCCCTTGCATCCTCATCCTGTTTGATCTCTCTTCTGCCTTTGACACTGTCAACCATGCCATCCTGCTCAACCGTCTCCATGATAACATGGGTATCACTGGTCAGGCTCTGGTGTGACTGACTTCTTTCCTCTCTGACCGACCCTCCCAAGTCCAACTTGGGTCCTTCCTCTCTGCTATCTTGTCCTCTACCTGTGGTGTCCCCCAGGTGTCTATCCTCTCTCCCTGGCTGTTCAACCAATACCTGGCACTCCTGGCCCACCGCATAGCCTCTCTCTGCCCCAACTTTCAGTGGTATGCGGATGACACCCAGCTCATCTTCAGGCTACCCTCTGCCTCCTCCTCTACTTCCCTCATCTCTGACTGTCTGTCTGCTATCCAGGCATGGTGTGCCGCCAATGACCTCTGCCTTAATGCCAGTAAGACTGAGATTCTCCTCATTGGCACACCCACTACCTCCTATCCTGTAGGTCTCTGGCTGGCCTCTCTTGGCCCTCTTCCTGTTCCCACCTGCAAGGCTAAAAACCTTGGGGTCATCTTCGACTCTACACTCTCCTTCTCTCCTCACATTTCTGAAGTCTATAAGAAGACATACTACCAGCTGCACCTCCTCAGAGGTAGTCTTCCTTTCCTCTCCTTCCCCCAGAAGCTCACTGTCTCCAGAGCTCTGCTTATCTCTAGGCTGAACTATTGTAACAGACTCTTTCTAAATCTGCTTGCTTCTACTCTCCGCCCTCTGCAACTTATCCAGAACAGGACTGCGAGACTTGTCCTTGGCCTCAAGACCTGGGATCCTATGTCTCCAGGACTGATATCTCTGCACTGGCTCCCAGTACCATCAACTCTCTTTTCTGAAATAACTTCCTTCTCAAGCTCTTCGCTCATCTGCCTCAAACTCCCTCAGGGCCAGTTGCTTCTCCAAGCAACGAGTTTGTGGAAGATCTCTTTCTTCGGCTGGGGCCTCCCTCTGGAACAGCCTCCCTGCCTCCCTGAAACTTGAGGAGAATCATCTTCAGTTCCGGAAGCACCTCAAAACCTTTCTCTTTGCGTCTGCTTTTTTTTCTCCTCCTCTCCCTTGCTGACTTCCTGGCTGACACTGTAACTGCACTGGTTACCTGCCCACCATCTGATCTCGGGCCCAGTTCCCCTCTGCCGCCAGTCACACTCCTGCACTGCCTTCCTGGTAACCCCCGCTCTTGGGGACTGTTTTCTGTATCCCTACAGTCCCACTACCAGAACTTGACACCTGACGTCTGTACTTACCCTTGCACTTGCCACCTGCTGGCCGTACTTTTACTTATTGTTTATTTATTTTCTTATCCCATGTATTGCACTGTCCTCTCCCCCTTTTTCCCTGCACTTCTCCGTCCCCTTCCCATGCACTTGCGTGATCTGAATGACACCTGGCCTGGTAGGCTCGTTGTCTGACTTCCCTCTGTTCCCCCTCCCTTTCCTAGTTGCGCCTTGAAACATTTGTGTATAGGCGTGTTATAAATGCCATAGCATATCATATCATATCAGATTCCAAGTAACTACCAACATACTATAATCACTATAATGTTTCCAAAGAATTTTGAAGTAGAGAGCCGACTCTAACATACGTTGTGACATTATGACAGTTCTGCCCCTCCTCCACCTCATATGCTGTAATCAAACCCCAATTACGAAAAAAAGTGGACCATTGATCCCCCTGTATCTGCTTTCTGCCTCCCCACTCACAGCGCACCAGGGGTGGCTCCCACCTCCTCTCCAAACCACCAGTACAATTTACGAATTCAGGATTCAACGAATCAGAGTCCTGAACAATATGAACATTTACATCACCAACAGCTACAACCTGTAGTCCAACATGCTTAACCATTTGAACCGAAACATCATTTTTCAACTTTTCCAACAGTTTGTCTAAATTATTTTTGGGTGACCAATAGCCATTGATTAACAGCATATTAACAACACCTGAACCAGATTTAATTTCCAGAAAAAGTGATAATATTCCCTGTGTGACAACCATAGAGTTTGCTACAATGATATTCTTGTCATTTTGCACAGCTATTAGGAGTCCACCCAACGGACATCCCTAAACACCCTGACTAGCCAATTCATGAAAACTTTCACACCCATCCAATACACGAGGGCTAGTCATCCAGGTTTCTTGTAAACATATCAAGGAGTATGATGTTAATTGTGCACATAAATCACTGGAATTCTCCAAATGTGCATGACTCCTTGAGTTCCAAGACAGAATTGAAATATTGCCATTTTTAAAGATTGGCCTTCAGACTTTTGAGTTGATGGAAAGAATCTCTCAACGTTAAGGCCAGCCACCTCCAGCTTGTTTCGTCTTCCCCTAACTCTAGAACATTACTCTGTACCTGTTTCTGTAACTCGTCAGGCTTAGCCTGTCCCTCCTTATATTTATTATTCTTTGTTTCTACAAAACCAGGAGAAAAGGAAAGGACATCATAGCCCATCTTGTTAAAGGAGTCTGCTTGATCCATAATGGTGTTCTAGACTGATCTTGAATGCTGTACTAATCGTACATGGTCTAGGCGATCTGGATGTATAAAATCAACCAATTTAATTTCTGCGGAGGACAGGACTCTCAATGTCTAGGTTTCATTCATAAGAGGCAGAATACGCCATCTAGACAGTGGTTCTGGACCCCCATCATCAAACAGATAATACAGGAAAATGTTTGGATTATCTGGATGACATGGTTGTCTCCAATGAACACGATTTATACAACTATTTTGCACAGTTTTTGGAGAAGCTGGCATTATTGCCTCTGCCTGATTCATTGTTTCTTGTACACCCAGTGATTCATTCAGATTATCATGATTATGAGCTGAACTTGCCGGTATTTATAGCACCACTATCATACTCATGATTCGATAGTTCATCCTCTGTTTCTACTAGCGCTCTTTGATTTAGATAGTTCATACTATTCCCTACTTTACTTCCATCCTTAAATATGGTCCTGGTATATCAGCAGACTCCTGTATCTGAGGATAATCTGGTGGATTTCGATGCTCCTCTATTAGTTGTTTTACCACTCTCCTCAATATATGTTCAATATCAGGCACCGGTACACCGACATATTTGTTTCCCAATTGGGCTATGTTCCTTATTTTGCTTCAACAAATGCCTTTCACCCTAATTCTTTAAAGAGAAGTCTTGATGTTTTTCCGCCCTTTTACCTCCATTCTTTAGGTTATTATCCACCCAAAGATTTATGCATATGAAATTGGTGATACATTTCTAAAATCTACATGCTTTGTAGGTGGAGTTTTCATTATGGCACCTTTCTCTAAGACAGTCTTAGATACAGTTTTGACCTCATCAATACGGAATGTCTCCTTAATGGCGTTTGTGTTGCCTTCCCCAATAGCGACTGAAATAGTTTTCAGGTTACCTTGTTCATCAAACACCGATATCTTAGGAAAAAAATTAAACAAGCTGCCTTTCCCCTGTTTTTTATTTGTCCCTCGGGTCGTTAATTTCCCTTTTTGGTTTTTATGTTTTCCTTTTTTCTTCATGGTTTCTGTCATGGTGACTGTAGCGAGGGTACCCCCATCACGTTTACATAATACAATATCGTCTTCTGATATATCTAGATTAGTAACATTGCTCATTTCAACAGGATCATCTTTCACAGAATTTCTCCCAGTATTTCGAGTTTTGTTATAGCCCTTTCCCTTCCTCTGTTTTTTAATATTATTTTTTGGTACAGATTCAGTCTTTGATTTTGGAGACGAAGACCGTTCTGGATTCACACTTACTATGGCGTTTGGAATTGGTGTGACTTTTTTATTTTTTAGATTGGATTCACATAAAGGGGTCTGCTGAGGAAGCATAGAACACTCACTAAAGTTCACTGCAGGGACGTCTCCTGAATCCCCCGTCTGCAACGTGTTGGACCCTCTTAAATCAGTGTTCACTGTTTCTCTACTCTCCTGATTAATCCTCTGTTTTTCCACAACCATAATTAAATTTCTAATTAATGATATCTGCAATTGTAGTTCTGCGTAAATGGGTGCATTCACTCCCCCAAAAGATACCTCTCTCCCACGTTCACTTACTTCAGATGGAGCCTTTTCTGCCTCAGTCAACTCCCACTTCGTTCCTTGCCCTAAAGGATATTGGGCTAGAGCTAGGAGAGAATTTTCTTGTGAGCCCTGGTATACAGGGGAATTTTCGGCGATTAACTCCCTCTCACCTTCCACCTCAGTACCCTTGAGGGGTAAGACGGAAGAAGCCTCTTCTGTTGACTGTGAATTTCCCCCAGTTTCACCACACTCAATCAGCAATATGGAGGTTCCAGCCTCTGTCAAATTCATCATTGAATTTGGGGGTGATGGTGGAAGTGGCATATCTAAAGCCAACCTCATTCTCCCCCTAACCGGAGTAAATACGAGGGGCACAGACATAATGTCCACAATCATTCTTCCCCCGTCATAGTTTCCTTCTGCGTTTTTTGGGCCAGTACGATCATAAGTATATTTGATGTGCTTTGTTCCCGCTACACCGTCCATATATGACCCACTAATGCCCTTTCTGATTATAGGAGTTTCCGGCTGAGGGTGTAGCCTTGTCGCCGTCAAAGCAGGCTAACAGGCAAACAGGCTCCCAGCTGGCTCCTTGCTTCCACTTGCAAGTGCATTTCCGGGGGCGCGTGCACAGGGGCGCGGGCCTGCTCCTTAAGTAGTGAGTTTGTAACGTGAAAAAAAGTCGGCATCCTAAAAGCAAACATCAACAATTATTATATTGCCAACCTTACTTCATAAAGTCCCAATGAATGGCTTTGTTGAAGATCTGTTCGTGTATGCCCTCCATGAAGACTTGTCAGGCCATTTTGGTTTGGAGGGAGTGGACGCTTTGTGGTGTAGTGTCGAATCGTGCTTTTTCGGCAAACTGCTAGTAGAATGTCGACGCATGGCCTCTTCGGCAACTGTACATTTTGTGATTGTGCACTTTGAAGCCTTCTTTTTGGGTTAAATGCCTTGTTCCCGTGTCTTTAGTCAACTGAAGATTAGGATGAAAGCAGTACAGCGCATTTTTTCCTACTGCCAAGGTACTTTTCTCATGTATACCCCTGAGAATAGTGTGGAAGTATTCCAATGATTCATGTCACCAGCCAGAGGTCTGAAGGGGTCTCATCAACAGAAGCATGTGTGACTTCTTGAGTGCTGCTGGGATGTTCTCCTGTGAGAATGAGAACATCCATAATACCACAAAGAGTATGGCCAACTGCTCTGTTGTTCTGAGCCAGACGCAGGAAGGTGTCTCATCAACAGAAGCATGTCTACTATTTTGTCTGCTCGTGGAATGCTCTTCTCCAACAATGACCTCATTAGTTGTGGAAATGCAGAGTTTTCCCAAGAAAATGGCATTTTCTTGTCACCCATTGACGATGCCGTTTTGTTTGCTCGTCTACAGGATGTGGCGGATAGTTTACTTTGAGCACAAGAAAACACAAAAGCTCATAAAAACCGAAAAAGTGTTTATGTAGAAGCATGTAAACAAAAAAAAAACAACAGGCTCTTAAGAGTCGCCCCTTACCACGAAGTCCCCCTACCCTTGTTGCAAATGATTCCCCCACGGCCATACGCAGCATGGAAGCCACATCCGGGGATTTTGTGGGTGGCGGCCATGAAAATGGAACTGTGGGGAGTGTCCAATCAGATGCTTAGGGTGTGCGGCAATAGGAAGAAGGACTCCTGCTTCACTCAGACCCGGCCCTCGACGTACTTGGGGACCCGCATGTGCCACATTCAGCGCTTCTCACATGCTGACCTATGGAAATGGGACTGTAGCGGTTGTCCTATCACGTGGTGCTCAGGGTGTGTGTCACAGGAAAGCACGCCAGTAGGAAGAAGGACTCCTCCTGCTTTCTTGGGGCACGGCCCTTGCGGTACTTGGAGAAAGGCTTGTGCCACATTCTGCGCTTCTCAGCATGCTGGCCAATGGAAATGAGACTATGGCCTTTGGCCAATCAGGTGCTCAGGGTGTACGTCACAGGAAAGAGTACCAATAGGGAAAAGGAGTCCTCCTGCTTCACAGGGGCACAGACCTCACTGTCATTGCGGAAAGGCACATGGCACACTTTGCACTTCTTACCATGGTGGCCAATAGGAATGGGACTTTGGCCTTCTTACCAATCAGGTGCTCTGGGTGTGCGTCACAGGAAAGGGTGGCATTCACTTTTTCCATTACTTTGTGCACTGTGGCTGGCAAACATGGCAGGATGCACAGTTTTCGTCGTGGGCGATGGCTTTGTGGAAGATCTATTCATGTATGCCCTCCAAGAAAACTTGTCAGGCCATTTCAGTTTGGAGGGAGTGGACGGTTTGTGGTGTAGCGTTGAACCGTGCTGTTTTGGTGAACTGCTTGTAGAATGTCAACACGTGGCTTCTTTGGCAACTGTACATTTTGTGATTGTGCACTTTGGAGCCTTCTTTTTGGGTTACATGCCTTGTTCCCGTGTGTTTAGTCAACTGAAGAATTTTGATGAAAGCAGTGCAGCGCATTTTTCCTACTGCCAAGGTTCTTTTCTCATATATACCCCCGAGAATAGTGTGGAAGTATTCCAATGATTCCTGTCACCAGCCAGAGGTCGAAAGGGGTCTCATCAACAGAAGCATGTGTGACTTCTTGAGTACTGCTGGGATGTTCTCCTGTGAGAATGAGAACATTGCTTCGCAATACATACACCTTTTCAAGGCAAATGGCATGTCTTTGTCGCACGGTGGCACTTAAATGTTGTTTCCCAATCTACACAAACTGCACTGAAGACCCTATTGTAAGAATGTGAGCTGACGTTGAAAACACACATTTACGAATGAAAACCGCAAAAAACTGTTTCTAGGGAAGCACCTTTAAAAAAAAAAGAAAAAAAAGCCCCCCAAAGGCTCTTTTACGAGCCACTACAACTAACGATGTCTGCTCCCCTGGTTGAAAGTTATTCCTCCACTCCCGCGTGTGCACAGCACAAAAAGTTAGCAAATATCGCTATAGTTGCAGGGTGGCACGTGTTACATACACCCTTTTTGAAGATGACGGCCAGAGAAATGGGCCTGCAGAGGCTACAGGATTGGGCAGTAAAGTTTGTGGGTGTGTTGTGTACGGACAGACTGTGCTACACACTGTATTTGGCTACAGAAATACACAGGGTGCGGTTATGGCTGTGTGCTTTACCAGGCACAGCATGCAGGTTTTAGGGGATTCAGACATACATTGACTGAAAGTGAATTGAAAACACTGTGCGGTGGCTACTGATTTTGCAGTCTATAATGTGCATGTGTAGTGCTATGGAGTAGCTACAATGAAGTGCCGACTTTGGTTTCTCCGTGTGACTCTTTGGTGACACGCAATCATGCTGATATTATTATTGTTCATTGTAGAGGGAATATTGCAGAACATGTTACACGAGTTCCAGTGCCGTTTGCGAAGAAGGAGGCACTTGCCCAGTTCATGCGTTTGTTTCAGATGACTTACATTTGTTTCTATGACATTATGCAGCCACCAGTGTGGTAGCATCATTTTCTATTTGGTCCGTGAATGCTGACAGCATGGTGCATTGCAAAGAAGTGTATTTGTGCCTTTGTTCGACATATGCCTATGGCACACTTCACCCATGGGAATATGACATTTCACGGTACAAATACTTTCCCCCAGATATAATGTTCATCTTACTATGCCTGCCATCCCCATTTCTGCACACCCCATCTAAATTGGCTTGGTGCCCTTCTTGAAAGTAGTGATATTTTTTTGTAGTACAAGTTGCGCACTGACTCTCTTGAAAACGCTCTGCAACACGTAAAGAAACCACTTTGTACAGCGACCCCTTTCTAACCGGTTGAACTACAGTGTTTACTACACTGCTACGCCTCCCGCCCTGCATGCGTGCGTTGGCAATTCAGTTGTTGATGTGTGAAAGGTGCTTTCTTTATTTACCTTTTTTCCTTTCCCAGTTCACACGCCACAGAAGTTACGGCAGGAAAGGTCAGGTAGAGAAGGGGCAGCACCTGTATGGATACTACAGGGGACATGTCAGGAGACAGAATTATTGGGTGTCCCTCACCTACATAGGCAGCAGTCATTGTAATACTCCCATAAGGAGTGTTCCCATGCACTTCCAAGTACCTTCCCTCTGCACAGTAGCACATTGCAGTGTATGCCATTTGCCAGGTAAGGGTCTGTAGCGCGGCATATGGTTTGCAAAGGTTGTTTTACAGATCTGCTGCCCTACAGGAGTGCCCCTCTTGTTGTCCGCAGCAGATGTGGCAAATTCTGTACATGAAATTACCTTACGTAATTGTTGCAAGGACGGTAGCCTGCCCATTGATCCCTTGTGCTTTCATTTTACTTGTCGTGACATGCAGTACAAACAGTTTATGGTACACCATTGGTGTTAGGGGTAGCAAGCACAGATATACATACATTGTGGAATGCAAGAATGTTTACAACGTGAAAGAGAGCTTCATTACGTGCAGCAGGAATCCATTTATTTTGTGCGACCAATGCAGCTACAGCACTTTTGTAACCACCACTAAGATTGTTTTCGCACTGCATATTCTGCTCTTTACTTACTTGCCTTTACATGCACTAGTATGTGTGTGAGGAAGGTGCACCAGCTTTTCCATTTTGCAGACCTACTACAAACTGTCCCACCTGCAGTTACATGTTTTCTTTAACCGTACGACCGGCAGGCGACCTCTTGATACTTTCTGTGGCACTGCTGAGTGCAGACAAAATGTAACTGTTTCACGGGTCATGGAAAGGCAAGCAGCAGATAAATCAAATTAATGCGACATTTAACACATCCACGTGATACTGCAGGTTGCTGTTCCTTGTTTAGTAGTGGCTGTTATACAGTTAGGAGTGTTTTAGCCACACATTGGTAAGTTTGTGGAGCCACCCATGAAGTTGGCAGCAGTTCTTTAAAAGCGGTAGCATAATGCATGAATCCGTAGTGCTGGTGACAGGGGCAGTGTTACCAGCATACAGTGGATGACCTGTGCATGGGTCTAGGTGTGGAACGGAAACATGTGTGCTTCCACAACTACTTAAAGTGCATTCAAAGATGCGGACATGCGGTCACTAATGGAGTCCTACGGATACTTGCAGTGTGATTGCACATACGCCAACCAGGTGCAGTCTCCCTAGGAAACATCCATATTGTTAATCTGTAGCCATCTCGGCCAGTAGTGTGTGGCACAGATTTATCATGCACTGTTAATACAAAAAGAGAGCATATTGACACAGTATTGTACAAATGGACCAAATACCAAAAGTTTGACTCCCAAAAGTCTTACCCCCAGTTTTCTGCATATATAGATATATATGTGGGGGGTAAAGTGTATAAAACATGTATAGGGGTAAGGTGGGGGGTCTGTGGGAGGTCTCCCCACATATATATTTGTGGAAAAAAAAATCGAACGTTTGGGAGTCGAACCTTTGGGTTTGGTAAAATCACGCATATCCTATTGACACAGTGAACAACATTTACTATGTACATCTGTAATTGCTACGATACACCAACAGTACTTGGAAAAGTAAGGGGTAGTGCAAATGGATACATACATCAGACAATTTGCCATTTCCACGTGTTTATCATGAGGGGAGCCAAGGAATCAGTAATAAACCGCTGTTACCGGGATGTTATGGTTATGTTGCTGTACCAAATACCTATCCTCTTTAAAGAAAACGCTATGGTAAACAAACGTTCAGCTTGCAGTGCCCTACTAAAAACCTATGAAATTCACTAAAAAAACATTGTTAAAGGGACATTACGGTTAAATTGCACTAGCAAAAACTTATGAAATTCAATGGAAAAACATTGTTACAGGAACATTAGGGTTACAGGTAAAACCGAAAACCTCCCAAAAATTCCACAGTTATGGTAAGCTAAGCAACCATAACTTGTGCCACCAGTGTGCACTGCAATGACTAACACCCATGACATCAAAGATGCCATCACCAATCTCATTCATGACATCACATGTGTGGCTCCCTCTGTTTGGTACACTACCATAAGTAGGACAGATGCATTTCTTTGCTAACAGTCAGGAACAAACAATTCAAAATGTTCTGCATTTGTGTGCGGCACCCTTCTCATATGTTCTTACACTACTTTCCTTACGGTTCACTCACATCATATGATACATACACATAAAGGGGAAGAGGAAAGCACACAAAAACAGGACTGGTTTCTGTCCATGAAGATGATCAGTTATGTTATTAACAATTTCTGGCAATACTGCTCATTTTTAGCTTACTTTAATTCCCTTGTATATGATCATGTTTGTATGCATTGTGGTGTCTTTATGGTTTCTGTGCAGTAGTGCAATTATGTAGTTATAAAGGAAATGGTAGCTACTTCTTACATGTTTCACAGTACCCGACACTCTAAAACAAATGCATTCATGATTTCACTATGTAACATCGAAAGATTTTGAAGGTTACACTTCCATGAGGCATGGTGCAGACAATGGCTATGTTTGCACATAAGTTCCTTCATGTACAGTGAAGAAGAGTATAATACAATGATGTGTATAGCAATGCATTCCTCCATTACCTAATTATCTCATGATAGCTCTTCCAAAAATCTTTCATAGTTTTCTGCCACCATTACAATAAAAATCCCTTGTGGAGGCTTTCTATTAAAACTGCATGCACATGTGATGTCATTAGTGATGTCATGAATGAGATTTGTGATGACATCAAAGATGCCATGGGTGTTAGTCATTGCAGTGCACACTGGTGGCACGAGTTATGGTTGCTTAGCCTACCATAACTGTTGAACTTATTTTTTTCTCCAGTTTTACCTGTAACCATAACGTCCCTGCAACAATGTTTTTCCATTGAATTTCATTGGTTTTTGCTAGTGCAACTTAACCATGACATCCCTTTAACAATGTTTTTGTTAGTGATGTATATATATATATATATATATATATATATATATATATATATATATATATATATATGTAGTGAAAAAACGTCATTCAAGGGATAACCAAGTTGAACAAGTTCAATGCAACAAAACCCCCGAAATTCAATGAAAAAACCTATTTTGATGCACTGCTAAGGTGAAACAATTTGACGCAACAAAACCCCAAAACGTATGGAAAAAAAACCCAGTGGAAGTGAAGCCAACGCACCTATCCAATGCAACAAAATCCCTGAAACTTGACAGACGTTGGAAGCCACTCTAGTACATTTTTTAAGGTGCAACCTCATGTGTCGAGGATGTATTGACATTTTCCAAGTACGGCCAACATGTAATACCATGAAATGCATGTAAATGTCACATATGCCTCGTATAGTCATCATGTGTGAGGTACAGCCTCACATGTGTAGGTGTTGACATCAAATCCCAAGTACTACTCAAATGTGCAGAACGTGTGCCGCAGTACTGCCCCAAACCCTCAGTCATTCCATCCACCTATCCTTATATTCAAAGCCCAATCTACACACACACCTCTGGCTCCCACCCACACACACACCCCTGGCTCCCACTCACACACCCCTGGCTCCCACTCAACCACCATCAATTTAAGCAATATTATTTTATCAGAGTTTTTGCATAGTTAGTCTTACAGTGCTCCATGCAATTCCATTCAGTATTCCTGTCTTCTCTACCCTATCCCAATGTGTAAGATGTAGCAGAACATAGTCAAAGTGTCTAAATGTAGTTCTGACAAAAACCTCTGGAGCTGTTGTGATATCACCCTTTACTCTGCATTCAAGTCCGAACACCTTGTTTATACTGATGTTTGGATTTGGGAGGGCAGAGTGTTGGAATACCACCTATTAGGTCTTCTGCTTCTAACATCTCACTAATTTCTTGAGGAGAAGGTAAAATGTGAGATTAGGATTAGGATTACCCACTAATATGACTATGGCTAGATGGCTAGACTAATTGAGGTACCCATATTTATATCTCAGCTAGACGTGTGTTTGTTGGGTACTCAACAAATGGTTGGAAAAAAATGATACATATATCAAGGTGTTGACAAATGAGGGAATCAACACATTTTAAACGGGCTGCATATGAACATTTAGGGAATCTTTAAATTTCATCTTGAATATTTAGCTATCTGGAGAAAATGAGCGAGTGTAAATATCTTATTTTTTTTCTCTATTTGAGAAAATAACGAGGGCCCAATGATGCATCTACCAATTTGTCACATAATTATTGTTTACAACTCTAAGTAATAAAGTTGACATTTCACTTAGGGCAGACATACCAATAGCGCATTGAGTAAGAACAATTAGGAATATAATGCAATCAAAAAATCATCCAACACCTTTCGCATTTACCAAACTAAAGAATTGGCGATCAGCCCCCCCGCCCCCCAAAATGAATCCATGTAGATACAAATAAGCTACCTGATGAAAACCTACAGGTTTCAAGATATTGATAGAAGGTGAAACAGATGGATCACAACTTCATAAAACTGATGATTCACTTTCAATTAAACCATCTAATTATAAGGTTAACTCACATGGTGCAAAATCAAACAAACCTGCGCACTGAAAGAGAGAATCAAAACACAGGTTAATGATTGAGTGCCAATAATATTTTATACATTCTAAGGGAGGGGTGCAGAAATTAGTTTGTTTGATTTACATTT
This sequence comes from Ambystoma mexicanum, assembly GCF_040938575.1. Taxonomy (NCBI): domain Eukaryota; kingdom Metazoa; phylum Chordata; class Amphibia; order Caudata; family Ambystomatidae; genus Ambystoma; species Ambystoma mexicanum. Next base: position 813,041,556 of record NC_090932.1, read on the forward strand.
TTTGTTCAATATTTTTTTATTACTTTAGCTAATAAATTTGCTTTGGAATGTTCTTTGTGTGCTTTGTAGAACTAGCGGGTTTCAAATGTCCCTAAATTGTTTGGGGTTGCCTCCTTGGAGGATGATGTCTACATTGTTACCTTAGATCTCCCTGACCTAGAAATTGAGGCTTCACAGAGGTGGCTCGGATGAGTTTGACTTTCCGGGGTTGTTTGTTTTGAGAATGGGGAGGGTGAACTATTAAAATTAAAATAGGATATGCCACTATGGGCCTGATTCATGGAATTGTCTGAACCAAAAATCAGGACTTTGCGTGCCAATTTGCGTGCGATATTCCGTTTGTCGATTCATTGAGTGGTCTGTGTAGCACTTTTTCGCACTTTGTGAGGACTTCACGCAGGCCTGGCACGTCACTGCAAGAGGCTGAGTGTCTTGCGATGGACACCACACAGAGTGTGGGTGTCGCTTTCACAGAGGGCAGGGTAGGTGGCAGAACACGGAAAATCAGGAAGAACAATGCAAAAAGAGGGCGTTACGGGGGACGGCCTGCAGGCAGTTCCATTGCACGCCCACTATTGCATGGAGTGATACGTATTCATGGATCTGAGTGGACAACCCCTTGGCAGAGGAAATGGCCATGCAAAGACCTCATACAATCCTCCACACGAAGGTAGGCGTACAGACACTGACGCATAGGATTCACCATGCAGAGGTAAGATTGGTGTTGGATTTAGGGGTGCGTGTATGCAGCCATGGATCTGATCTGCCTTAGGGTTGTGTGTACACATAAAAGCCAGGTACAGGAACCGTTTACAGGGGTTTGAATGCAGATTTTCTGAATTTTACCGGAGTTATAATAAATCACACGCATGTTGTCATGGTGCTCAAGGGGGGCACCATGCAAGGTCCCCGAGATGCAGGCCGGCTTATGGGGGCCCCATGCACTGTTTGAAGGGTGTGTGTATTTGTGCCCGAGGCAGCATGCAAAGGTAGCTGCTTTGGCTGCTTTTGCTTTGGGTGGGGGCATGTCGGGGGCATTCCAGTCGCGATTTGCGTATACAGTTTTTGCGCAAACAATTCCATGTATACCTGCAGCACGCATAATCAATTCTGCGTGCAGGATTGCACAGTGTCATTCTCAGTGTGCAGCCTTTGCAGGATATGTGCACATTATTTCATGAATAAGCCCTACATTTGTAGGCAAATATGTGCATTAAAGGGAAATGAGTGTGAAACCTCAGAGTTTCTGCAGTTAAATTTGGTTTAAAATCTTTTATGGCAAATGCATTCTTGAGAATCCTTTCCTGTAATGTGAATGGGAACTCTCTAGCAAAAACGGATTACAAATATCATTACATTTACATGAACTAAAACATAGTTTAGTGTGTTTGCATGAGACACGCTCATCTAGTACACATATGTGATTTATGGCCAGGAAAGTATTTTCTAGTTCTTAGTAAAATCTCAGGATTTCTCTGCATGGGGGCCTGCTACATTATTTCACAATTCTGATATTCACCTTTCCCCATTAAGCAGCGACAGTAGATGGATTATTGCTGATGTACAGTGTGTTGAAACATGCTGCATCAGTTTCTCTTTTTTTGTTGAAACGCGATTACAGAGAAAAAGCTCCCCACCAGACCAGAGTAGATCTAATATGAGATGTATTTGCGAAAACATACATGAAGACTCAAGTAGTTATTCTGTTGCAAGTAACACGTATTTTTTTTATTGATTTAGTTGAATTTAATCAACTTTTCAATTTATAAAGTTAACATAATAAAATGTATAAAACATAATAACATTTTCTATATACAATAAATAATTATACTAAACACTAAAAGAAGAAAAGAGACATATTTGAAAAAAAACTTCCTAAATAATAAAAAATCTAGTCTGCTATAAGAATCAAAGAAATCGAACAGTTTACAGTCACGATTTGAATGGGAGTGTAGGAGGTATTAATAAGAAAAGACCAACATTGGTGTTCTTCCATGCCTCCCAAGTAACAACAATGTTTAATGAAATAACGTTCTCTTATATGAATCAAAGCTGGACATTGTACAATTAGATGTTCAACAGTTTTGCGAATAGCTAAATTGTTACAAAATTGACAGCTGTTCTGAGTTTCTGGTAAAATTTTACGAGAACATAATAAGGCCCTAGTTGGCCATAGCAGGAAACGGAACCATAAAATGGAATGTCTGTAGGGCACAGAGGGACTTTGATACAATTACTTGTCCATATTACCCATTAACTTGGGTAGGAAACGATGGGAGGAGGAGCACTTGTATTTTAAACAGAGAGCACAGTTATCAATCCAATCCATGTGATAAATCTTGAGCTTTACCTTAGTTGGGTTAGTTACTAATAGTTTGATATTCACATCAGCATGAATCAGAATTTGATTGGTTATATTAAGCCATGTTTGCACAAAACGGTGTTGAGTAATAAATAGATATTCCGATAAAGTTTTAAGCATAACGTCCATACTAGTAGAGATTAAGAATTTACGCAGCAAGGCACACAATCTCCAGTGATAAATGGATGTGAGGGAGGTAAGGCCCAGCTCATATCGAAGCCATGCAACTGGGATACATTGCGGTAGTTGTAACATACACATCCAAAATGTTTCTTCCCATCTATCTAATATATGGGTTGCAAGAGGAGGACCAGTCTCAAGCCCATACAAAAGTGAAGGCACGATTTTTTATTTTCCAAAAAATCAAGGCTGGAGCAAGCGAAAATTTCCCAAAGCGATTTAGAATGATTCTAGCTTGTGATATGGCTGAAACCAATTTACGAAGAAATGACGGAGAGGCGGGCACTACTACCATGTTGTGTTCAATCTCTTGATCAGTTGATGAACTAAGTCTTACTTTGTGTCTTACTGCTTGTATGTGGAGCCACCAAGTTGAGAATAGCCCAATGACACCCGGGCTATATCAAAATACTGACAAAAAAGAAAAACAAAGTGGCGTCCACCCTGTAGAACCAAGTGCTCCTCGTTGCTCCTCAATTGGAGCTAAGTTTGTTTCTTTTATAGTTGCAAATATGTATAGCTTTTGTTCATACTTCAACTCGGCGTTCTACTCAAAGCTGTAGGGTTACAAGCTCATGAGTTTGAGTTTGCAATAATCAATCTTTCAAAGTATACTGTAAGTAATTTTTGTTTTGATCACACAGTCTTTTCAGGCAAATGAGCAAATCGCAAACTTAGAGTATAAGCTATTTTGCCAATGCATTTCGGTGCAGGGCACCATCTTCAGGGCTACATTTATTAGATACAGATATCATGACATTTCAATTTGAAAAATAAGTTGTACATTTTAAATATACATACCCCCACGTGATGCGTCAATTCATACAATTTACGCTCATTACTAGCCAGGTGTTTTGTTGACTTAGGTATACCCTCAAAGATCATTCTCAAGTAGGTGTAACACAAGTAGGTGTAACACATATTACAACGTGTTCTTCCATTGACTAGCTTGCTGTTTGATCTAAATGCGTAATAACCTTGGAAAAACAGTATTCTTTCCAGTAAAGTTTCAATATCCTATGGGCAAAAGGGAGAGCAACAATATGAAATACACGTTCCCATCCGGTTGGCCAGAACCCTTTAATATGAAAAAAATGAATCTAAAACGACCAATAAAACAATCACCAGTGGTTTTTGGAGTACCAGGACAAACACAGAGCTAAATATGTGTGGCTACAAATGATGGCATGGGCAGAGTTGCTTGGCATTTGTTTATACTGATGTGGGATTGACAAAGAAAGGCAATGCATTTACTTAAGATCCTCATAACTTTGGCAAGCTAAGGGATCTATATTTATTTTTCACTAAATGGTATGCTGTTTATGACAACATTGTATTTCTAAGACCAGTCCTCCGGTCATAATGAGAGAATATTCAGAGTTGGGACAACACCTAATGAGCCTCCCACATACCCAATAGACAGCTCATTATGTATTGCATACATTGAAAGTAGAACAAGCAACTATGTTAGACAAAGCTTTTCTCCATATTCTCCTTATGTCCAGAATTTGAATCCCAAATACATTTACCACCGGGTTCTGATTCAACTTTGGCCCTATATATTTTCATCATAATATCAACTAGTTGGATTTGAGGATGGTTTCAGAGCCAAGACAAACTGGTGACAGTCTGCACCTTATGAATTATGGGGCCGATTCATAGAATTCGGCGCACAAGTGGCGCACGCGGCTGGCGCACAGTGTGCGCGTGCGGTAGTCTGCGCCAGCCGCGTGCGCCGAAACACATTTCCGCGCACAGCGTATTCATGGATTCCAGCCACCAAAACCAGCCGTGGCGCACAGTGGCGCAGCGACCTTGCAGCAGCGCCAGTTACGCCCCCAAGAACGCCTTCCGCGCAGGGAAAAGCCATTAAAATCCCCAATCCAGCGCAAAGGGCTGCGCTAACCCTGTACCAGCACGGCAAGCGGGCTACGTGTATTACAGGGGTTCACGTGAAGTTTCACACGCGATTCCAGCAGGGTACGTGTATTTCAGGGGTGCGCGGGAAGTTCCACACGCGAATAGCCTGGGCGCGTGTATTTCAGGGGTGCGCGGGAAGTTCCACACGCGAATAGCCTGCGCGCGTGTATTGCAGGGGTGCGCGGCAAGTTCCACACGCGAATAGCCTGGACGCGTGTATTTCAGGGGTTCGCGGGAAGTTTCACACGCGATTTCAGCAGGGTACGTGTATTTCAGGGGTGCGCGGGAAGTTCCACACGCGAATAGCCTGGGCGCGTGTATTTCAGGGGTGCGCGGGAAGTTCCACACGCGAATAGCCTGGGCGCGTGTATTTCAGGGGTGCGCGGGAAGTTCCACACGCGAATAGCCTGGGCGCGTGTATTTCAGGGGTGCGCGGGAAGTTCCACACGCGAATAGCCTGGGCGCGTGTATTTCAGGGGTGCGCGGGAAGTTCCACACGCGAATAGCCTGCGCGCGTGTATTTCAGGGGTGCGCGGCAAGTTCCACACGCGAATAGCCTGGGCGCGTGTATTTCAGGGGTTCGCGGGAAGTTTCACACGCGATTTCAGCAGGGTACGTGTATTTCAGGGGTGCGCGGGAAGTTCCACACGCGAATAGCCTGGGCGCGTGTATTTCAGGGGTGCGCGGGAAGTTCCACACGCGAATAGCCTGGGCGCGTGTATTTCAGGGGTGCGCGGGAAGTTCCACACGCGAATAGCCTGGGCGCGTGTATTTCAGGGGTGCGCGGGAAGTTCCACACGCGAATAGCCTGGGCGCGTGTATTTCAGGGGTGCGCGGGAAGTTCCACACGCGAATAGCCTGGGCGCGTGTATTTCAGGGGTGCGCGGGAAGTTCCACACGCGAATAGCCTGGGCGCGTGTATTTCAGGGGTGCGCGGAAAGTTCCACACGCGAATAGCCTGGGCGCGTGTATTTCAGGGGTGCGCGGGAAGTTCCACACGCGAATAGCCTGGGCGCGTGTATTCCAGGGGTTTGCGGGAAGTTTCACACGCGATTTCAGCAGGGTACGTGTATTTCAGGGGTGCGCGGGAAGTTCCACACGCGAATAGCCTGGGTACGTGGATTTCAGGGGTGCGCGAGAAAGTCTACACGCGATTGGCCTGGGTACGTGGATTTCAGGGGTGCGAGAGAAAGTCTACACGCGATTGGCCTGGGTACGTGTGTTTCGGGGTGCGCGGGTAGTTCCACACGCGATTGGCCTGGGTACGTGTGTTTCGGGGTGCGCGGGTAGTTCCACACGCGATTGGCCTGGGTACGTGTGTTTCGGGGTGCGCGGGTAGTTCCACACGCGATTGGCCGGGGTACGTGTGTTCCGGGGTCCCGTGAACTTTCACACGCGATTGGTTGGGATCCACGTGTGTACTGTCATCACGTGCAATGAGGGATACTCCCTCGCACGTCACGTCACAGACGCGCTCACGCGCTGAGGGCCTTTGGTCCAATGAAAATGCGTATGCGTGCAGACGCGCTTACGCGCTAAGGGCCTTTCCTCGAATTACACGCTGACGTGCAGAATTTTCACGTGCCAAATCACTCCGTATCAAGCTCGCCACGCGTAAGCACACGGAAGACCACGCTCCTGCCCAGAAGGCCGAACTACTGCCCCCCAGAGCCCCGAGCACGCTCCCACCTGCCATCTGCTGCTGCCTGACTGCCTGCTGCCCACGTGCCCTGCCATTTGCTGCCTGCACATCAGCCAGGGGTGCTGTTGGTGTGACCACCCCTGCTGGAACCAAAGACTCCCGACTGGGATTCCATCGACCACAGCCCAGCCCCAGGACCCAGTTGCCCACCCACTCCTGCCTCTGGGGTTGTCATGTCGGGGCAAACTCCATCTGTGACCACTGACAACCCCCGGCCAGAGAGGCAGAGGGGCACCAGCTTCAGTGCCACCGAAGTTGGTGTCCTGGTGGAGCAAGTCCTGGGGCAGTATGATGCCCTCTTCGGAAGTTGCCGCGCCGACAAGGAAGGACGGACTCGGATCTGGACTGACATCGTGACTGCCATCAACGCGGAGGGGGTGGCAGTCCGCGACTTCCAACATGTCAAGAAGCGCTGGGAGGACTTCAGGTCCAGGACCCTGATCAAGGCCCGGCGCCTCTTGAAGGCAGCGGATGCCAAGGGGCGCCGGGGCCACTTGTCGGAAGAACAGATGAGGGTCCTGGAACACATATCCCCAGCGCTCCACGTCCAGGTCCTTGAGAGGCAGACCCGTCTGGAGTCGAGCGGTGAGTGTACATGCATCCTGATTGTGAGCAGTGCGTGTGGTGATTGTTCAGTAGTGTGCAGGTTGCACATCTGTTTGTATGGGGTCGAGTATGGGTGTGGGTGTACAGGGCCGTGGGGCTGACACATGCGAGGGCTGTAATGTGTGAGACATGGATGGTGCCTGTGTGTGTGGGCTTGCATGCCAAATGCAGTTGTGTGGGCACACAAGTTTGTATGAATGTGTATGTGAGTAGACATGTCCGTGATGTCACGCATGTATGTTGTTTTCAGCTGATTGTATCAGCGCTGTGTACATGTGCATGTGTGTGTATTTGACAAGGGTGCAACAGTGATGCAACATGGATGCATGTGACAGCGGTATGTGGAAGCCTGATTGGCAGATGTGACATGGATGCCCGTCTGATCACTGCGACACTTAGCAGAGGTGTACACATGCATGCAAGTGTGGTGGTTGGTGTGTACATGTGTGGTGCACTTCCTGTGTTGCATGTGATGTCTGGCTCACCTTTGGCTGCTGATGCTGTTGTATGTGTATGGATGGTGTTGGCAGTTGCAACATGGCTGTGGTATGGCTCGTGTGTGCAAGTTGTAATGACATGTGTGTTGGGGATTGTGATGACATGTCTGAGGTTTGCCAATGCCACTCATGTACAACTGTCATGTGTGTATGTGTCCATTGTACAGTGCCCTGATGCCTGTGTTTTTTTTCTCCCTGTCTGCAGCGTCAACTGATGAAGAGGGAGGAGAAGGTGCTGTGGAGCACAGCGGCGGGGATCCCACCGCCAGCCGGAGACGCAAGGCCCGGCTCCCCTCCCAGGTTGTCATCTCGTCGGGGAGTGAGGAGTCCGGTGCCGCGTCCCAGGCCGCAGCTGCCGGGGGGAGGTCCAAGAGGCGGAGGTTGCAGTTGGACTCCTCGGCAGCAGAAGGGGCAGCTGGGACCCCACAGGGCCCAACGGGGGAAGATGGCACAGAGTCATCCAGGTTGGTGGGGGGTTTGGTGGAGGAGGAGGCCGTGCAAGCACCGGAGACGGGGTCTGGGGGTGGGGATCCCACTGGTGCTAGTGGTGCAGTGCAGGACCAGGGACAGGAGGCAGCACAGGCCGCCGCGGAGGTGCCTGTGTGCAATCCTGTCCCTGATCCTGTCCCTGCATCATCTTGCACCAGCAGGGATGCCCATGTCCAGACCAGTTTTCAGGCAGGGGATGAGCTGACGTCAACTGGCCTTCCTCTGCCTGCGGACGTGGCTATCCAGGCCCGGGTTGAGCCTGTCCTGGCTGGAGTGGCGTTGCGTCAACGGGCCATGCGAGGTGACCTGCAGTCTTTTCATGAAGAGACTGCACATCATCTCGAATGGCTCGTTGACCACGTCAGCCTGCTGGGACAGGTCACCCAGGCCGGATTCCTCCGTCTGATGGGGCTTGCCACGACCCCCTCCTCAGCTGGACCCCCTACGCGCCAGTCGTCCTCTGTGCCATCTTCCCACCCATCAGTCACCTGGGTGCCCTGTGGAGCTGCCTCTGACGGTGCGGCCAGGCTGGTGGAGGAGGCATCCCTGCCGCAGTCGGGAGTCGGACGTCCAGCAGGGGTGGCCACGTCAACGACTGCACCCCAGCCGGCGGAGGATGTGCAGGCAGCAGGAGGCAGTGCAGGGGCAGAGGCACAGCAGCAGCAGCACCATGGTGGGAGCCATGAAGGCTCGGGGCCTTCGACATCGGAGGGGCAGGCATCGGCCGGAGGGCAGGAGGACCCAGGACAAAAAGTGTCTTCCGTGTGGCAGCGGTTGGGCCACGCCATAGATGCGGAGCGGCAGCGGGCGGAAGAGGCACGGCTCTCAATGGTCAGGGCGGAGAACTCCATGCAGAGGGCCCTGAGGCGGGTTGAGTGCCTCGAGGCAATCCGCAGGGCTTTGGAGGTGGACACGTCGACGGCCCTGCGGACCCTCGGGGCCATGGAGGAGGACCGCCTCCGGGACATTGAGGAGGAGTTCGATGATGCCCTGGCCCGGCACATCCAGAAGTGAGCCGTGGAACTAGCCCGCTGCCCTTGTACATAGTTATGTAGGTAGTGTTAAGTTTCATTTTTGTTTTTATTTCATTTGGACCTTTTGGACATTGGCCACATTTTTGTATATAGTTTTTTTTATTAGTTAGTGTAGTTAGTTAGGTTTCCTTTATTTTGTTGGGATGATGGACCCTGGCTTCTTGCATTGTACATAGTTGTGGACTTGTACATACTTTCTTTTTTGACATTATCCATGGATCAATGGCTTATAATTTTTTTTTCACATTGGATTTTGTTTGGTGGACATTGACTTTGTACTACATTACTTTGGATTTCTATATTCTTTAATTTTTTTTTTATTTTGAACGGACATGCTTCTTTTCATTTTTTTCCATTCACATTTCTGTTTCTTCATTTTTGTTTCTATTCATCTTTCCTTTAATACATTATTTATTTGTTGCACTTCAATGTGTGGTGTCTCATTGTTTTCATGCATTTCATGTTATGTGTTTAGAGAATCACTGACACCCATTGGGTGTATGTGAGGGACATGTGTTTGTTTCGGAACTTGCAATTGGTGTTCTGTGATGTAATTGCAGAATATGAGTGGGTGGATGCAATACTCGGGTGGGTGTTTTGCATTTGGGGGCTGACCATAGAGACCAGGGATCTGGACTGTGATGACATGTTGGGTGGGGAACATGAGTTGGACATGGGTGGGGGCCTGCTGGAGGCTGCCCCTGGTGGCTGGGGGTTGGGGGTGGTGGGAGACATGGGTGGGGGCCTGGTGGAGGGTGCCCCTGGATGCTGGGGGGTGGGGTTGCAGGGGGACATGTGTGGGGGCCTGTTTGAGGCTGCCCCTGCACTGGTGGGGGGTGGGGGTGGGGGGAGACATGGGTGGGGGCCTGCTGGAGGCTGCCCCTGGTGGCTGGGGGTGCAGGGGGACATGCGTTGGTGGGCAGTAGTGCTAGTTGATATGTGGGTTGGCTGGTGGGCATGGCCATGGTGGATGGGGTGCCTGCAGGACATGTGCTGGGTAGGCCCCTGTGGTGTGAGCCACCTGCAGGGGCCGTGGAGGGTGTAGAGGGTACACCTGGGAGGACCCACACGTGCAATTCACGTGTGCTGCTCCCCGCGCACCCCCGGAATACACGTACCTGGCCAAATCGCGTGTGTCACTTCCCGCGCACCCCCGAAATACACGTACCCCGCTCAATCGCGTGTGGAACTTCCCACGCACCCCTGAAATCCACGTACCCGGCCAACTCGCGTGTGGAACTTCCCGCGCACCCCTGGAATCCACGTACCCGGCCAAATCGCGTGTGTCACTTCCCGCGCACCCCCGAAATACACGTACCCCGCTCAATCGCGTGTGGAACTTCCCGCGCACCCCTGAAATCCACGTACCAGGCCAACTCGCGTGTGGAACTTCCCGCGCACCCCTGGAATCCACGTACCCGGCCAAATCGCGTGTGTCACTTCCCGCGCACCCCCGAAATACACGTACCCCGCTCAATCGCGTGTTGAACTTCCCGCGCACCCCCAAAATACACGTACCCCGCTCAATCGCGTGTGGAACTTCCCGCGCACCCCTGAAATCCACGTACCCGGCCAACTCGCGTGTGGAACTTCCCGCGCACCCCTGGAATCCACGTACCCGGCCAAATCGCGTGTGTCACTTCCCGCGCACCCCCGAAATACACGTACCCCGCTCAATCGCGTGTGGAACTTCCCGCGCACCCCCGAAATACACGTACCCCGCTCAATCGCGTGTGGAACTTCCCGCGAACCCCTGAAATCCACGTACCCGGCCAAATCGCGTGTGGAACTTCCCGCGCACCCCCGAAATCCACGTACCCGGCCAAATCGCGTGTGGAACTTCCCGCGCACCCCTGGAATCCACGTACCCGGCCAAATCGCGTGTGGAACTTCCCGCGCACCCCTGGAATCCACGTACCCGGCCAAATCGCGTGTGGAACTTCCCGCGCACCCCCGAAATACACGTACCCGCCCAAATCGCGTGTGGAACTTCCCGCGCACCCCTGGAATCCACGTACCCGGCCAAATCGCGTGTGGAACTTCCCGCGCACCCCCGTAATACACGTACCCCGCTCATTCGCGTGTGTAACTTCCCGCGCACCCCCGGAATACACGTACCCCGCTCAATCGCGTGTGTCACTTCCCGCACACACCCGGAATACACGTACCCCGCTCAATCGCGTATTTTACTTCCCGCGGCGCCACTTTTTTGATGCGCTGGGACTCTACCGCCTGCCTTCGTGTGGCGGACGTGTTTCAGCTTGTGCGCGGATTTGGCTGTGCGTGGGTTTGCCCTATTCCATTCCATGAATACGTGTGGTTCGTGTGCGTGTGGGCGTTACCTCTGCTTCCGTGCAGTGCATCCCCAGTTACGCCCTTATTTTCGCGTGTTGTTCCCCATTCCGCGCGTTACGCCCCATGTCCCGCCCACTTTCTGCTGTGTGCGCTGAGGTTGTGCGCTTTCACTGTGCGCGTCGCGCACCGTCGCGCACGCCTTTCGCGATGTTGCAGTGACTTGTGCGCCATGCACGGGTTTGGCGCACATCCCGCGGTGAACACGCGCAGGGACTTCCATGAATCGCACGCGTGCGCGTGCGCCTGTTTTTTTCCGCTTGCGCATGCTTGCGCATGCTTGCGCCTAGATTTTCGGCGCACGTTGGTTCCATGAATCGGCCCCTCTGTGTTTACATATCTGAGCTTTACCGCTAAGAGCATAAGAAACATATATTACCAAATACTAAATATTCTGAGTTGATACCCATGAGGTCCATTGAAATGAACATGTCCTATATTTCAAGACCTCATGCTTACTATTAGCACTGATGGTTTAGGTACCTTAATATGTAAATCCCTTATTCTCATAAATACTTCTTTAACATTCAAATATAATCTTGTACTGTTCTACAGGAACTTTTCATATACATATAATTCACACACAATGTTAAAACATTCAACAAAATCTTTTTGTATAATACACATCGATTTAGAATCGTCTGGTCAATCAAGCTAATCCTTTCTTCCACTCTCACATATTTCATTAATTCCTATCAACACTTCCTCACTAATTAAAAATGCTAATAGTGATCAATAAGACTACATTTGATTATTTCCATCAGTTGATTACATCTCATTAAACACCAAACAAATAGTCCCATTGTGATCGCAATAGATAGGTGCTAAAAGTATTATTCATACCTCGCTCAAGATTCATTCAGCAGTTTCATATTGATCTCACTATGATCTTCTGCCAGACTCTATACAAGACAATCTGTAATGACACACCTCTAGTATTCAGGCAGTATTGCCAAAACTCCTCGCTGTGAGCCGCCACAGTATTATAAAGAAACCTTTCCAAGTAAAGCAGATATTCACCTATAATTTTAGGACATGCCGTTAACACATGTTGAATGGTTTCCAGGCTCGCAGATGATTTACATAGTCAACAAACACAGGCCTCACGGGGGATCTGAAAATTGAGGACCTATATTCATCATTGATTTATCCTCATTAGCATTGTAAATCTCCTTACAGCAATAGAGGGACAAATAATGATAGATTGTTGGGGTTTTCGTTATATATGATGTAATTTCCTATAGTTGGAATATCTCCTCATTGCTGCTAAAGGTTCAAAATTTAAACAATTAAAACACCATTGTACAGATCTAATTTTCATTCCGAATCATGTTTTAAGCATAAATCACTGACCTTACTCCCAAATCTGCTTCCAGTCAATTGTTTCAAATATTTTTGTCATACAATTTCAAAACCCATTCATTTTGTTATCACCATTGTGCATCAATCCATGTCCCATTAATAACTGTAGGCATTTCGGCTACTTAGTAGCTTTAACATAAAGGGCACCCTGTTTCTTTAATACCATTTCCCTCAAGCGACCTCAACCATCTCCAGTCTAATAATCTCTATTGATGCTGTCTGGGGCAAATTCATAATTATTTGCCAAAATCTCCCTCCAATAAACTTAATGCAATGATAGTCATCCAAGAACAGGGCTTCCAGTCCATATAATAATACAGGACAGAAGTAGTGTTTATACAAGTGAATTATGCCCAACACGCAGTAGACCCATCTGCACATTTTTTAATTGGTGCAGTGAGTGTCATTGGGCCTCATTACGAGTCAGGCAGAATGGGTTAACAGGTTCCGCAAATGGATACGGACCCGTTATTCCCATTCTGCCTGATTACGAGGTCCCCTTGCGGGACCCGGTAAAGAAGCCTGGTAAAACCAGGCGTTGTTACCGGGTCCCGCGAGGGGACCAGGGAGCTAAAAACGGGCCGGTCGTAATCGGCCCGTTGTTAGCTCCCTGCACCCATTCCCATTGAGCCCTATGGGGACTCCAATGGGAATGGGGAAGGTCCGGGCCCGGGTTCCATGATGGAGGAATTACCGGGCCCTCCTAACTTGGAATGGCCCGGTAATTCCCTATTCAGGGAACCCGGACCCGGTTTTGGAGGCAGCCTTTCCACCAATAGCGGCATGGCTACTGCCAAAGACGTAATGAGGCCCATAGTGTTGCATAGTGTTGCACCATTTTTCACCAATTCATTGTAAGGTTTCTTCTGGCCTATCGTTATCCCGAGATATATTAATGTACGAGCTCTATAGGACCCCTACAGACCCCCCAAGATGTTTATCAGGGACCTCCTGCAGTTGCCACTATAACACATAGGCCCTCATTAGGACCTTGGCGGAGGACCATGGCGCTATTAGCACCATGGTCCATGGCGCTAAGTTGCCAACTCTGCCATGGTGGTTGGCGGACTTACCGCCCCATTCCGACCTTGGCGGGGCGGTAAGTCCCCAATCCCCATTTACCCTTCCCCATTCCCATTTTTGCCCCATAGGGCATAATGGGAGTGGGGAAGGCGTTAATTACGCCACCGTAAATTACGGTGGCGTAATTAACAACAAGGTCCCTTAGCGCCATGGATTTTAACACCTGCTAAAAGCAGGTGTTAAATCCACCATGGCGCTAAGGGAACTTGTACTCAGGCGGTAAGGGTCGGCGATGTTTACGCCGGCGTAAACCCCTTACCGCCTGGGTCGTAATGAGGGCCATATACTTTGTTTTTTCAGCATTCATGGCCGGCTTTTCTCTTTGACATATGGGCACATAGCTCATTCACCATTCTACATAATGCAACATAAGTGAGTTAGGCAATCTAAAACACTTGCATACGGGCGCGATATAAATAAAATATCATATCATATCACATCATACAGTTCTGTGCAGTATATGGTCAAGCCAGCAAGTCAGCCAGGTATAAATTAACGAGAAGGGGGGCAAGCACACATCCTTGCTTTACACCTTTGTTTGTCATAATAGGATCTGTGCCTGCTCCACCACTACTCAATCTGACTTGGGCCACCGTTTCATCGTGAAGCTGTATCAATTCCTGTAATAACCCACTAGGAATTCCATAACCTACCAATTTCCACCATACCCTTTCACAGTCAACTGTATCAAATGCAGCTTTCAGATCTACATATAACATATATAAAGGAGAACCTGTCTCAGATCTAGTAGATGCTTTTAAGGGGTCTAGTAACACTACGTGTTCGCCTGCCAGGGCCGCTGCACCCGAAATGTATGACCCTGCCAGCCACAGCAGTCCCGGTAGACAGACTCATAACGGAAGCGTCAGCACCGCTAGTAACGGTGCCGATGCTTCTGTGAACCCATTCCCATGGAGTCCTATGGCACTCCATGGGAATGGGGACTAACATTTTCCAGCACCCAGGTTCCTGGTCCGCTGGGATTTCTATTGTCCTGGTGGCTACGGGAAACTCGGTGCTGGTAAAATGTTACAAGTCTGGTGGCAACCTGCCGGAAGCACCGACATGGTTACCACCGGACTCGTAATGATGGCCATTTTATCTATCAGCAGTGGCCATACTTTACCTTTACTAGTAAGGAGCTGACTCATTTTATGTAAGTTCCAGGAAGCCCAGCTGCTCCGATTTGTGCTGTTATTGACTATACCTTCTACTTGACAGATATTTTTTTCAAACTTCAAGTTCAAGCAAATATGCAGACATAGGGCCTCATTACATGGATGGCGCTAAGGGATTACCGGCACCAGTAAGGGCACCGGTGCTGGTAATCCTGTAGCACCATACTACGAGGTCCCTCAGCGGGTCCCGTCCTTAACGTGTGGCCAGACCACACGTTAAGGAAGGGACCCGCTGAGGGACTTCAGGGTAAATAACGGTACCGCTAATAGCGTTACCGTTATTTGCTCCTTCCCCATTCCCATTGAGCCCTATAGGCGCTCAATGGGAATGGGGAAGGGCCTTGGTGAATGGGGAATTACCGCCCCACCAACCTTGGAATGGGGCGGTAATTCCCCCATTCACTAAGGCAGACTCTGTAAAATACCGGCGGCAACCATGCCGCTAATATCACCATGGTTACCGCCATCCGTGTAATGAGACTCATAGTGTTATATGATCACTAAAGAAGCTAGGAAACAATTCTAACATTTTACTCTTCCCATATAGGTAATGCATAGTGGCCTTCTTATCCCCACAATGCCATGTTGCACCACCTGGCTAATTACCTCTAACACAACAGTTCAACATATACATTTCCCATTCATCAAGATATTGCATCTACTTATTTCCTTTCTCGTTCACTCTTTTTGTGGATAAATCAGTTTTATTACTATTCACAGAATGACGTCCCTCTGCCCCACTTCTATCTTTAAAGTATGCATTAAAGTCACCTACAAGCAGAACCATATCCAATTCAGCAGCGCTAGCCCACTTGACTAGAATTTCAGTGATACTCTCAATAATACCATTGGTACAATAACCATCTGGGGGATCGTAGATGTTCAGAAGTAACAACCTTGGTGATTCACTTTTACTTTCAAAACTCATCTTAATGGCAAGTGCATTTTTCTCATAAGGCATTACCAACACCTTGCTTGCTTTAATTGAATTTGAGACCATAATCAGCAACCCACCATAAGGATGACCCATTTTACCTTGTTAAGAAATATTTCCTGTTCTGTTGAATCCCTCAACTAGGCCATTGGTCTGTGGATGATATGCAGATGAAAGTGTATATGACACCCCACATTCCTTCCACATGCTCTGCATATGTTTGGACATAAAATGCTGTCTTTGTCAGACACAACTTCATTAGGGAAGCCAACACTAGTAAAGATCCCCAGAAATGGTCTACCAACTGATGTGACAGTTACTGTCCTCATTGGGATGGCTTCAATATACCTTGTGGAATGATCTACTACAAGGATACGCCTACTGCCAGAGGATGTAGGGGGATCAAGGGGACCAATAACAGCAATCCCTACCCCCTAAAATGGTATACCCACTACTGGTTGTGGTATCATTGGAACCTTTACTTTTGCACTATTTTTGCATGAAAACGGACAAGTACCACTACTCCTGCAATGAATTTCTACTTTTGCACCAATATTAGGCCAGTAGAAATGCATGCTTAATCTCTCCTTAGTCTTCTTTATGCCAATATGGCCTGCAAGGGGGACCTCACGTGTCAATTATATTAGGAAGGGTCTCACTTGAAGGGGAATCACCAACCTCATATTGTCTCCTTCAGAGGACTTGGTGGTCTCACTCTACAGGAGCTCACCTTCCCAATAAATCTTGTGCTTGCAGGGACTTCACCCTCCAACTGGGAGCAGGCCAGTCTCCTTTGGCCTCACATGATGGATACTCAAGTTAGCTCTTGCTAAACTCTTATCATGAAGGACCCCCTTCTGCAAGTAAACTCTGCAATTCAGGGTGATCATGGGGTTTGAGAATGTCAGGCAGCCCCTCTTCCTTCTGGTGTTCAGGGGCCTGGCCAACTACCTCCACCTCTCGGTGTGTTAGGGGGAATATTTTCTTTCCCTCTTCTAAATTTTTTTCTCTCCTTGAGCCTTTGGTTTTCCCTTTAGCTTTGACTGGGCCTTAGGTGTGGCTAAGGCAGTTTTGGTCTGAGGGCTAGTGCGTGGACATTCTGTCCCCAAGACCTTCATTTCTGAGGTCATTCCCTAACAGAACTTGCCTCTGTATTCTAACAGTTATCCTCCACCTGGCTATTCACAGCTAGAGTGACAGGTATAACTGCAAACTTGAGAGGAGGACCATCAGCCAACTTATTGGGCATCAGAGGAGCTCTGACCAGAGCATCTGAATTAACCAGAGTGGAATCCACTACAGGTCAACTGGCCCCAGTGTCCCTAATGGCACAGGTGTCTACACCCTCTACCAGCAAACTATCCTTGAAATAATGCTTAGTGTTATCAGGTATCGAGGCATAAACTCAGCAACTATAGGTTCATAGGATCTCAGGGAAATTAAAACTACCACAGAATCTATTCCACGGGGTACGTAATCTGAGGAGATGGATGCCACTGTGAGTATTTCTTCCTCTTCATAAGGAAGTGCCAGATTCACAGAGTGGACCCCCAAGGTCTTACCCTTACATCTGGGGTCTCCATTTAAATGGTCACTTACTCCACAAGCTACACAAGAACCACTAGTCATTTGTATGTGGGTAGATTAAAGTGTCCACTCTCATGTTTGAGATGAATCATGTTAGTCAGTAACACTACCCTTTGCATGCAAATTATTCCCCTCATGAAAGTTTTTGTGGGCTTTAATCGGAGAATTTTGTCAATAGACCCAGCCACTTTCTTTTTTTGCTTTTTCCCCTCCTCATACTTACCTGAAGAATGCGTGTACTTATGGGACACTCTGTGGGAAACTCAAAGATCAGCTCCAATAGCAAGCTTCTTAGGATCATACACATTAGAATCTGCCAAATGCTGCTTAAGTTCAGGGGAAGACGAGGCAGAAATATGTTCCAGCATGACAAGGTTGATCATGGCTTCAAAGGTGGTTATGTTATGGTCATCAACCCAATCACTCAAGTTTTTCAAGGAATCTGTAACAAGAGACACCCAATTATTATTATATGTTTTCATATACTCTCTGAACCTCTTTAAGTAGTATTGGGCAGGAGATTTCCGGAACTTTAAGAGGAGAGCCTGCTTCAATTTTTCAAGGTCTTATAGTCATCTTTGACGTATCCATAATATCACTGCAGCCAGAATGGGTTAGTATGCTGAGTAACCAACCAATCTTAGCAGGATCAACTACTTTGTACACATCATAACCAAATTTAAATGTTGCATGCCAAACTATGATGTCATTCTTTTCATCATAGCTACTGAGCAGGTCCTTAGGAAATCTGGAATGAGAAGAGGATTCAGAACCACTCCCAGAACCTCTGTAGGAGCTGTAAGGAACGCATGATGGCAACAGTAAAGACAGACAAAAGTGATCACAATACAAGGGTGCTTATTAAACTATATGATTGGGTGATACAAATGCCTAATCTAAACCTAATTATAAGATGGGAGAAAGCCAAGACCATCAAATAATAATAAGGCAGTCCTAGTGGTGTATTGTCAAAAAAGGGACTATACTAAAACAAAAAAAAAACCTGTTGCCAATCCTTACCTCTAAGTTACAAAATATTGTGGGATAATGTTCACCACATAATAAGTCAGGATGGTATGACAGGGGTCTTACTTCAACGTCGGTTTGTGTGCATGACAAGGAGGGCCTCTTCAGCACAGCACACTCTGGGCCTCGCCAGCATGAGGTTATAGTTCCTTGCAACAATCCCAGGATCTTCTGGGGTCAAGTCACTTTTCTACAAAGTCTCTTGCCTTAGAAGTCCTGATGGACCATAAACAACAAACAAAAAGTATCTTCAATAAATCTTCAAATTGAGTGATTTCTCCTCATCCTTGAACTCCCCTCAACTGGGCTCTGATCCTTCTTGCAAGGTGGGCTTCCCTAAGTCGAGTTTACTACAGCCTTTTGCTCAGAATATTCCTCTTGTATTCACAAGTCTCCAAACCTTTTTAAACAATCTTTCACTGTGGACATCCCTCAGCAGGGTTCACTCTCATCAACATAATGTTTTGGGGGTTATCGTACTTTGCCCCGTTTTTCAGGGATCCTTCAGCCGGGTTCACACTTGCCAGTTACACAGTTCACTTTGCTTTACACAATTCAGGATTTACTTCCCTTTGCTTTCCTCTTTGTTTTGGGTCAAAGCATTTCGAATATATAATGGGTTTTACTTGACTCTTGTATGACCTCTTGCATTGGCTCTCCTAGGGCCTCCTGGCACCTGCAGTTGTGACAAACGGTGACTGAAAATAGTCTTTCAAATGAGTGCCCATGTGGTGCCGGAACACTCTGTAGCTGGTCTCTCCCTGGGTGTTTCAACTGTTCTCTAACACACAAAGGCTTTGTTCTTTGATTCACATTATGTTGCGATTTGCAACCTTCACTCAGCACAGTTCTGTTTACTATCGGTTCTCCCTCCGACTCACCGGCTGTGATGAACCGCTTGGTATTTCTTGTCCCTGGAGTCAAGGGCGGTGCCACGGTAGCAAGCGTCTCTCCCTCACTTAGTTATCAGTGTAGGAGGGCTCTGTGCATGTTGAAATCTGTTACACCACACGCTCTCGGTTGTTACTGGCCTTATGATTCCTTTTACTGAGTCTTTGCGGGTCTGGTTCAAAAAAGGGCAAGGGCACTTCCCTCCATGTTGTCCTTTTGGTTATCAGTGCCTTTCTCCTCCTCTTGAACTGCCATCCTGGAATAGATGCCTCATTGTGCGTTCTGCCTTGCTCAAAATGTGCTCTTGTTCTCCACCTTTTATCTCAGTGGTGAATGGAAAGGGCTGTCAGGTGTGTGTGGTTATTGTCAATTGCCTGGCTCTGCCTTACCGTTGTGTTGGAACATGTCAAGTAAATGGCCCTCCTGTTCGTCTGTTGTCCTTCGTGGTGTAAGAAAGTGTTTGTATCGGAAAATGGGGTTGGGGGGTAGAACATCTAAGTATCCTAAGGTGTAGGATGGGGAAAAGGTGTTATAAGGAAGGGGGTACTGCATCTCACCCATCAGTGTCTGCAGTGGTCCACCACCAGAAATTGGATCCAATACCAATGGCCGTGTCCTGGCAACCTGGATGACAGATCCCTAGGGACTGGCGGGTGAGACACCTTCAGGTTTCTTACAGAGCATTGAGACCCTTGTAGTCAGGCCTGCTTCAACTGGTGATAAATCAATCAATCAATCAATCAATCAATCAATCAATCAATCAATCAATCAAACAATCAATCAATGGTTATTCAGATAAAAACATCCATTAAACACAAAATAAATACAATCAGAGAAGCAAAAAAGAAAAAGGCCATTCCGTCACAAATATAAAACAGCAATATTAGAAACATCACTGTCACACAGAAAAAAGAAAAAACTTTACAATTTCAGGTGCAAAGACGCATATTACATATCCAGAAGCATAAAACATCTCCTCATAATGGAGCCAAAATACCCTTTCTCTGATACATCATTCTTTTCAAGAAAGACAAAAGTGCCCAAGCGGTCAATGCTGAGTCCAGCCTGTAGAGACACAAATTTGACTCCCTAAGAACCAGCAAAATCGTAGCTCTTCTGACAATATTATAGGCTGGAAAAAACAGTAGAAAGTGCTTCAAATCCTCTCTGGCAGCGCTGTATGCTGGACAGCTAACTGTATCCGGGTACCCATGTTGATTCCTATCTTTTTGTTTCTCAATCCTGTCAAACTCCAGTTTAGCCTTGTTAAAATCCAACTGTTTCTCTCTGAGACTGAGCTTCTCTTTTCTAAGCTCCCACAAGGCATCAGATGCCAAAGTTGACAGGGAAACATTGGAAGACTCTTCTTCCTCTTCCTGATAATTCTCAATAGTGGCAGTTACCACAAGTCCATTGCTACTGCTGGGACCTCCCCCAGCATCTACTGCATTACTATTAACAGTCAAAGGAACACTCTTGGTGAGCAAACAACCTCTTTATCAACTCAGCCTTATTTCCAGAGGATGGCAATCCTCTATATACACACACTGTTTTATGTCATCTACATTAAGTGCTTGTCAAGTAACTTTGGGTCTCACCCTCAGTTACTAAGGGAATCCAGACGTGGAAACCTTGCTCACTATTCTTAGAGAGGCACAGCTACACCCTACTGATGAGGTCGAACCAGAAAGAAACACGTGTCTGGGGTTGCTGTTGGTACTCTTGTTCAGAGGAGAATTGCCTAGCATTTCGGTGCTGGACTGCCCCAGGGCAGGACAAAGACTTATATGTTTAGGATATTTCTCCTCTGTGAAAGATAGTGAGCTAAAGACTCTGAGTAAGGCTCTTGTAACCAGGACTCATGTCGGGCAGAGAGTGTCCCAGGACCCCCCCTTGTTATATGCATATGTCAAGTAACTTTGGGTCTCACCCTCAGTTAGTAGGGGAATCCAGACTTGGACCCCTTGCTCACTATTCTTAGAGAGGCACAGCTACACCCTACTGATGAGGTTCAACCAGACCGAAACACGTGTCTGGGGTTGCTGTTGGTACTCTTGTTCAGAGGAGAATTGCCTAGCATTTTGGTGCTGGACTGCCCCAGGGCAGGACAAAGACTGATATGGTTAGGATATTTCTCCTCTGTGAAAGATAGTGAGCTAAAGACTCTGGGTAAGGCTCTTGTAACCAGGACTCATGTCTGGCAGAGAGTCTCCCAGGACCCCCCTTGTTATTTGCATCTACATTAAGTGCAGCAAGAGTAGACATGGTGAATGTTCCCATATTTAAAAAAGAGTATCCAACTGTCATACTACTACTACGTTGAAATTACAGTGTTCTGGGGTAATACAAATGTGATACTACACCAGTGGACAGCAATCTGGTACCCAATACCTTATCGTCACCTCTGAGCACCAACTTGTTAAGATGGTTTTCTAGAATCTGGCCTGGTGGATAGATTTTGGGAGGCCACCTGTTATAGTAATAATTATGGGACGTCAAAAACGTTAAAGAAAGCATCGCTTGAGAACTCTCTATTGTTTTCTCCATGTCTTACATTAGGCCTCGTCTTTGCATTATTTTAAATAAGATTCTTTGATGCCATGAATGTGTTACAAAGTAACTGTAGCCACGAAACGTGCCTTCTAACGTTATCCATCGTGTTTCTTTATGTCTTCCATCTTGCTTTAGGTTTTTAGCCATACTGAATTAAAGTTATGTTTCTGCATCTTTAAGAACACTGACTGCAGCACACTTTTTACATGGCCATTATTCTTACAAGTGAGGTTTTGTTAAGGGGGGGCACAGTTATAGGGGGCGCTCCCAAAATGTGTGTTTTTCCCATAAACGCTTTGGAAAAGTACATTTGGTCACGCCTACAGCCCAAACCGCTGGACGGATTTTCACCAAATTTGTGGCAGGAGCAGTGGCTTTGTCCCAAAAGCATATTTTTTGTAAATTTTGTGTAAATCCGTCCAGTCGTTTTTTTTAAAACAACCCAAAAGTAAGTTAAAAAAAATTGTGATATCTGGGTTCTGTCCGCGGACTCACTTGCCTGTCTGCGGATGGGCATCCGATTGGCCTACAGGGCAACATGATGTCCACAAACATCGGATATGCCCGCTTGTTGGTCAATAAAAAACATGAGGTGCATCATATTTTTTGGAAACACCCGCCATGTTGGATTCGCGGACAGCGCCCATTGTCAGCAAACATTGCTGTGAAAACATATTAAAAAAACACAAAATTGCACTTGTCCAACTAATGGGGATGGGATGGGATATGGCCATAAAAAGCCACAGAAACAGGTTATTTTTCAACTCTGACGCACATGAACAGACCTGATGACTGGGGCAGTCCTGTGATGTTCGCGAACAGCTGGGATGTATGGGGGCATCTATGCCTATTTCTGTATTACAGGGTTAGTGAAAAGCAGTTTTTGGGTGGCTTATAATGTTGATGCCACTCAATGAAACTGCATGAAACTTTGGAATTTAATTCTGGACCTGAATGGTGCTGCTAAGTGTGATGGTGTTTTGTGAAGAGGTAACAAAATTAGATGGGGGTCCCAAAATATTTGAAAGGCTTATAAATGTGGTGCCGGTTGATGAATCTGCACAAACATGTGCAAACACATTTCAGACCTACATATGAATGTTTTTGCAATGTTTGTTGGGATCGTGTCAAGTGGGGGGAAAATTAGAGGGGGCATCTAAACATGTTTAGATGGCTTATAACTTTGTTGCCGTTTGCCTAATTTTCAGAAAAATTTTCAGACAGATTATAGACCCAACCTTTAATATATGTGCAAAGTCTCAATGGATTTTGTCAAGTGGGGGCTAAGTTATATGACTACTTTAAGTACGTACATTTTGAGACTTTTCAAAAATTACAAAATGGGCAGATTTGCAGCAAACTCGTGCAAGGAGCATTGGCAAGGACCTGAAAGGCTGGTTTTGCAAATGTTTCTGTGTTTTATTTTTTGAAAAGTGTCATAATGTAGGTACAAAAAAAAGTGAGGTATAGCATATGGCCATGGGCAGTGGCCAGATTGTCCGGGTCATGTTGATGACCCGGACAATCTGGCTACTGCCCATGACCATGAGGGACTAGCAATGGGGTTAAAGTGGGCATGGCCACCAGGGGCTGGCTATGTGATAATGTTTTTCAAAATTGGGATAGGTTTGAATGGGGCAAAAAGATTCTGCTTCCGGATAAACGTTGAAATGCTGGATGTGATTATAGCACATATGCACAAGGAGGGTCAGCAAGAAAGTCACAGCATTACTTTGCAAATATGTCCCGTATTTTATTTTTTGAAAGTGTGAAAATGTGAGTACATAAAACAGTGATATAACATTGGTGTCATTGCTCTTGCTAGCCGTCAGCAAGGAGAAATAGTTTGCCCTATGAGCATGGCAAAGTGGTAGGTTTGAACGGGCACCAAAATTCCACTTGCGGTTACAGCCTGCAGTGGTGGTCTAGATTACAGCAAACTTGCGCGACGTGGATTATTGTAACAATGTAATTAGAAACACTAGTGATATACATTTGGTGTCTGGGTAGTGGGCCTGGGCCTCGACAAGTGCAAATGTGTACTCTGATTTGCTTATTGGTGAATGCAGCATGACCAAAGCATATGCCCCATGGATTTGGATACTGGCTATGGCTCTAAGCCATGAGCACTGGCCATTGTTTACAGTATTAGTGTATAGTGGACACTGAGCTACGATACACGGTAGGTGCAGTGAATAATAGGAGTGGTTTGGTTTGGCTGGGGTCATGGTGGAGCCTAATGCCATAGGCAATTGAACGATGATGTCCATCCCCAGCATGTGCTGCTGATAACGACAAAAATAAGTATGTGTGGCAAAAAATGTTTCTTAAAGAAGTTTTTTTTATTATTATGATTTAGCCGAAACAAACGACTGTTCATCACATGTGACCTTACAGTTAAAATTTGCTACTTCATTATATTGTTCCGTTTCTTACAACAAACCAGTGATGTGAAACATAAAATCAAATTCCTAAAATACAAAATGATACAGGTCATGTCATTTTGTTTTTGAAAGTCAGCAGGACTAATTTCTGAAGCGTTGTAGTCACTTCATTCGTCGAAAGAGTTTCGCGTCCTGAAATTATTCTTTCCCAGAAATTGTCTGCATATATGTCTTGGGCTCAATACTTAAAACGTTGGAACATTTTTGATCTGAGGTCCTCAGTAGCTTTGCAGTTCATCATGATATGTTTCAACGTCTGTACCAAGGGCATTTTGCACAAATCACATTCAACTGTTTCCGAGTCTAGTAGCTATCGAAACAATTTGAGTTCTCCAGTGGGTCGTAGATTCGGACCAAATCTGCTTACTGAGTTTGGGTATTTCCTCAAATATGTGGCAAGGTAGCCCCTCTGTTAGTAAAAAATGAAAAGTGGTTTTGACACCTTAGACTTTTGGGGCAAAAATATAGTTTGTGTTGAATTATTTCTAAGCATTGTTGTTTTGATTTTTGCTGAATTGGTTTGAAGGTCTTCTAAACTTTCACTGCTTTGTTGAATTTCATGCGACTCCTTCATCAGTTTATTCAAGTAGGTGCTGGAATTGTTGTTTATGGTGTTGTTAATGTCCTCTAGTATAGAGCCCCCAGGGGCAAGCTGCACTGTTCTAAACAGTGAAATAGTCTTTCAGTCTACGTGAAACTGCAGAGAGGGTAGCCCCAACTTGTATTTTAAGCAGCAAACCTGGAGGCTCAACGGAAGTCCCAAAGCGTTCTTTCAGATTTCTCCTTCTAATTTGGCCCAGTTTATTCCATAGGCCATTGGACTGTTTTCAACTCCATATAGAAGGGTAGGAATGACCTTTGACTTCTAAAATTTGACAAGTGGAAGGATGGAAAATCAACAAAAGGATGACAGCATTTTAGCAAATCAGATGGTCCGCCATAGTAATTAAGAAGTTTTCAAACTCTGTCACAGTTGGAAAATACTTTAGACTGAATCCTAGGTAGACGATTTCATTAAAGGGATAGTCCAGTAAAACATTTTATTTTAAAAATAGATAGGCAACATTAAAAAAATAATACTAGCACTTTTTTTTTAAAAACTTCCTATGTAAAATTTTGAGCTATTCAAGCTCAAAATTCGCAAAAGCAAGCACATGGGCGCATCCATTTTGTGAAATGGATGCCCGCCTGTGCTGGCTTTTGCTTTTGCGGCACTAATGAAAGAAAAGCCAGCCAGCTGTAGTAAACAAAACCTACCGCTGGGTGGCTTTTCCTTCAATGGTGCTGTACGCGGAGGACGGGGACCGGAGACCAGAGCAGGAAAGCTGCAGCTGAATCTCGGTAAGTGCTATTTATTTTTTTAAAAAAATAAGCACTAGCTGCCGTTGTTTTTCTACGTTTTCCGGGCTGGAGGAGCCCGGAAAACTTAGAAATAAAACCGCAGCTTTAAAAACGTTGTATTTATGTTTGCGGTCGCTTCTGAAGGGACCGCAAACATAAATACAACGTTGTGTTTTAAAACGCTGCAGTTTTTCTTTCCAAGTTTCCCAGGCTCCTCCGGCTCGGAGGAGCCTGAAAACTCGGAAAGAAAAACCGCAGTGTTTTCAAACACAACCGTGTTGTGTTTCTGCCTGCTGTGGCTATCACTTTGGGTCTCCGGTGCTCCCCCAGGGGAGCACCGGAGACCCAAAGTGAAAGCCAAGGCAGGCAGAAACACAACACGGTTGTGTTTACATGCCGCAGTGTTTCTGCCTACAGCTGATTTCCCATTTGGGGCTCTCCGGCTCCCCACGGGGGGCCCGAGAGCCCCAAATGGGAAATGCTAAATGCGGCAGTGTTTCTGCCTAAATCTGCCTTCCCATTTGGGGCTCTCGGGCCGCGTTGTATTTCTGCCTGCCTTGGCTTTCCCCTGGGGGAGCACCGGAGACCCAAAGTGATAGCCACAGCAGGCAGAAACACAACGCGGTTGTGTTTGAAAATGCTGCAGTTTTTCTTTCCGAGTTTCTCAGGCTCCTACTTGGAAAGAAAAACCGCAGCGTTTTCAAACACAACGTTGTATTTATGTTTGCGGTCGCTTCAAAAGCGACCGCAAACATAAATACAACATTTTTAAAGCTGCAGTTTTATTTCTAAGTTTTCTGGGCTCCTCCAGCCCGGTAAACTTAGAAAAAAAACGCAGCTAGTGCTTATTTTTTTTTAAAATATATAGCACTTACCGAGATTCAGCTGCAGCTTTCCTGCTCTGGTCACCGGTCCTCGTTCTCCGTGTACAGCACCAATGAAGGAAAAGCCACCAAGCGGTAGCTTTTGTTTAGTACAGCTGGCTGGCTTTTCCTTCATTAGTGCCGCAAAAGCCAGCACAGGCGGGCATCCATTTCACAAAATGGATGCGCCCATGTGCTTGCTTTTGCGAATTTTGAGCTTGAATAGCTCAAAATTGTACATAGGAAGTTTTAAAAAAAAGTGCTAGTATTTTTTTTTTAATGTTGCCTATCTATTTTTAAAATAAAAATGTTTACTGGACTATCCCTTTAACAATCAGGATTGTTTATATAATTTCCAGGTGAAGTAAGGGGAATGTATGTGAATTCTTTTAAATTTGACAGTATTTGATTTCACTGGGTTTAGGTCTAGGTAATTGTTGGCTGCATATTTTTCTAGTGCCTTGAGCATTCTTTGCAGGCCTATGGGGCATAATTTAGCAGCACAAATGTGTCTGTCTATGCAATCCAATTAAGTTTTTCTGCCCCTAATTTCGGTCTGTTGAAAGCCGATGAACTGAGTGACAATCCTACATCTACCAAGTACCAATGGAACAAGAGCGAGGCTAGTATGCACCCATGACAGACTCCTCTTTTAGTAATTACGTTTTTTGTTAAATGTCCTTCGAGATTTAATCTGATTTGGAGTTTCAAATTTTTATGTAATGAGACTATAATGGCAATTAGTGGCATAGGGATTTCCTGCGCCTTTAGTTTGTTCCACAGGCGCTCTCTGTTAATTGTGTCAAAAGCTTGTGAGAAGTCGACCCAAGCGCTGTACAAAATCAGACCCTTTTTTTCCCATAACTTCTCACATGCCATCCTCATTAGTCAGCTGATGATCGATGTGCCACTGCCCTTACGGAACCCCAATTGGTGCTTGGATGGAATTCTATTGTTTATTGCCCACGCTTCGAGTCAGACCGTAGAAAATCTTGCTGTCAACATCCAATAATTTAATAGGTGGTAATTCTTCGGATTTCACCTTTTTTGTTTATGGGTATTACCCCAAGATGTGTCCATGATTCTGAAAGATTTTCTTGCTTCATTATTTCTCTGAACAGTTTGTCCAGCACAGATGCCCATAATTCCATATTGAGTGTTAAGGTCTGGTTTGAGAGGCCATTTGGGCCAACGGCTCATAAGGGGGGAGGATTTGTTAATTAAATGTATTATGTCAGATTTGGTGAAGTTCAATTTCCATGGGTTGCTTTCATCTATTTTGAAGAGGTCACAAGTCGGCTTTTCATATAGTTTGCCAAAGTAGTCACACCACGTTAGTTCTGATACCACATTACCCTGAATTAGATTCTGAGGGCAATGCAGATTTTTAAGGACCAGAAGTTTCTAGAATTATTTTGATGCACGGACTGAAGCATAAGATCGCCATCATGCTGGAGCCTTGATTGTCTGTGGTTTCTTGACCAGTTCTGTAGGAGTTTTATAAAAGCTTTAATGTTATTGTAATGGCTGTGTGGCTGCCCTGGGTTCTTATTAGGGATCGAATAGCCCTCCTTAGATTTTCTTTTCCTTTCTGAATTATCACTGTCATAAACATGATTGTGTTTGACATTCAAGATTCTTTTCCCTGGTCTAGGAGGGTCCAGGTCAGAGAGACTGCTATTAAGTGAGGTTGGTGAGAACAATTTGTCCATTTCTCCAATGGAGGCAGTTGCCCGTTGGTGTTTGATTTTTTGATTCAGAATAGTGCCATTTTGTCTGAATTTCCTGATCTGATTATGACCTCCATTTACCTCTAACTCTGGTGTATAAATATTTAATATTTTCTTGCCTTTAAAAGTGAATTCAGCTTGTAACAAGTTGTGATCACTGTGTATCTGATGTACAATTTGAAATTTCATGCACATGGAAAACAAGTTAATTTATAGAAACTTGTAGTTAGTCAATAATGGAGGCTTTCCTACTTTGCTTTCATGTTAATTTTGCTGGTATGTCACTTTCTATGTTTCCATTTGCCATAATAAGCCCCCATTCCTCCATGAACAGGGACCATTGTTTACCTTTATTATTTATTTGGCGTGATTTAAATTGTGTTTTTGTTTCATCATTATGGATGCACTGAGAGTTTAAATCACCAGCAATAAAGAGAGAAACATTTTCATACTCATTTTTGATTGCAGAGATGGTGGCCATCAGGGATTGTAAGAAGAACATCTGAGTTGTAGTTACAGGATTCCAGTATATGCAAATGACTGTCATCTTCATAATGTCAGGGCTTTCATGGCATAGTAAACCAATTGCAAAGATACCAGGAACATAATTGGTGATAAGAAAAGATGTTGAAATGATGGAGTTGCGGATTGCAATTATTAGACCGCCGGATGGCCGGCCGGTGTTCTCCTTAAGTGCTAGTTGGTTGAATGCTGAGAAGGCATCCATTCTTACATCTTTCATGAGCCATGTTTCCTTTAGTTTAGTTTAGTTTAGTTTAGTTTATTATTTGATAATGCGCTCCAAACCCAGGGGTAGCCGGGCGCAGCAGTTACAAGAATACTTAAGCTTAGGTTACAGTTACAGGACACATACAAGGATATAGTAGATACATTACATGTGTCATTAAAGTATTAGCAGTGCAGGTATACAAAATATACTAGCTGTAAATATAGTACAGAAAATACAGGTCCACGTAAACTATAAACAGTATACAGTATACAGTATAGAATATGTGGTCACACGTCAAGTTTCAGAAGTATCAAGGTTATTAGATGAGATAATAGAACTGAGCCTATCACAATGGCACGGAATGTGGGTCATCGTTAATCCAGAGCCAACTTTTCACATTGCTTCTAAATCTCGTGTAGGGTAGGTTGGCTCTCAGTGTGATGGGGAGTGCATTCCAGGCACGGGCAGCTCTGACAGGAAAACTTGCTCCACCGGCTTTAGTTAGTCTAAATATGGGTATTTCAAGTAGGAGGTGGTTAGAAGCTCTGGTGTGGTGAGCAGATGATTTTCTTGTCAGTCTGGCCGAGATATAAGGGGGTGCAGTGTTGTTCAGACCTTTATGGGTGAGGGATAACGTCTTGAGGAGAATTCTATCACTGATTTTTAACCAGTGCTGGTCTTTCCTAATGTTGGAGATGTGAGCTCTACAGGGTATGTCCAGGGCTGCTCTAAGTGCATTGTTCTGCAGTATTTGCAATTTATTTATGACAGTTTTGCTAGCGCCTGCGTAAAGGGCATTACAATAGTCCAATTTGGACATTACTAAGGCATTGGCTAGAGCAATACAATTAGCTTTGGAAAGGTAAGGTCTGCAAGCCCTGATTAATTTGCAGGTGTAAGCTGTGGAGGAGGCTAGGGAATTAACTTTAATAGAACAATGTTGAAATTACCAAATAAGAATTTCGACGTGGTTGAAGTTTTAAATTAACTGGGCCCTCGTGTATTCCAAAAGGCGATTTTTAGCTCCTCTTTGGCTAGAGGGAGACCAGTGCCAGACCTAATTTTGTAAATACCTGGGCTATAATTTCATGGGATAGATTTCTTGCTTTGGAGCAAACTGTTCTCTTGACAACACCTCTTTTTTCCATATGTCTAAAGCCCTAATTTCTTTGCGGTTTCACTTTGTTCCACTGACGCTCTTTACAGCCAATCCAGTTCAGATCATCTGCATCATCATGTACTTCTGCCAGAGGAGAGTCAGTCACCTTAATGTTAATTTTGTTCAATTCATATTTGGCATCTATCAGGGCACTTGCATCTATCCATGATTTTAGGCAGAGTTCTGCAATGTGTGCATGTTTTATGTAAGGAAATCTCACATATTCTAAGTGTTGAAAGGAGAAGAAATATAAAGATGTTTTTTTTTATATCGCCAAGAGAATGCTCCAGTTTAATGATCGAGTGGCTCTGCCATCTGGTTTCCCTTCCATGGAAATTCTTGGAATTGCAAAAGGATTTTCCTTCACTGTGTGTATGGTATGATTTCCTTGATGTGCTTCTTGCTCTGCCTGATTGTTGATCGGTTGGTGTAGTGGAGTCTCATCACCTACTTTGTCCTTACTTACATGGTTGAAAGGTTCAGGAATGCAGATTTGATTACTTGTCTCTTTGACGGTAGTTTGTTGGTTGACTACTGTTGCTTCCTCAGGATCATTACCTACCCAATCATTCTGAGGGGCTATTTCTTTTATCTTTTTTAGAAAAATAGGAGCCAACTTTGGTGGAGGTTTTTCTGGAAAATTATTTGTTTTGCTTGTGTTAGGAATTTGTGTGGCTAAATCTGTCAAGGATTGCTTGTTGTTCTCCAAAGATGGGTCAATCCGGACTGTTTCTATAGCTTGATCTATCAATTTTCCTATCAGGTCTTCTATGGTGCTTGTTTGTCCTTTGATTTATGGTTTATAGACAATGTTGTTTGTATTCGAGCTTGACACTTCTTTTTGTGGTAGTGATAGTTTGTCAAAGAAGCAAGCGTTTTTCAATCTAGTGTTTTTTAGTTTCCTGATTGCTTTGTTTTCTCTGTTTTTCCCAAAAGATGCTAAGATCTTTTTAGATTTATTTTTAACTTCAGCTACAGGGACTATGGCAGGCTCGCCCTTCTTGGACTCTCTTTTCTTTTTCTTTTTTATTTTCAACTTTGACTGGTTAGAGGTTTATGCTTCCTGTTTGAGGTTTGTGGCTTTGGATGACACCATAGAATTGGATATTTGCTTAGCTGGATTTGTTGTGGAGACAGCCAGGTCATCTCCTATTTGGCCAAGTCTTATGAACTCTAACAGCACTGAATCTGAAAGTGGTGTATCATCCATATCATAGTAAAGAAAAGCTTCTGTGTCAAGATCTCAATCAGATTTGTTCTTCGGAGATTTACTAAGTTTCTCTTCAGAGCAAGTATTTTATTTTCCAAATATTCGATATGTTGGTGCATTAATTTCAAGGTTGAGTGTATTTGTTCAATATTAGCTGTTTCTTTAATCACCTTATCCTTGGGTTCTGTTAATGCACTTATGATTTTTGTACTGAGAGTTGACTGAATCATGCTTACTGCCTGGTTGAATTTTTCTGTTTCTATTGACATGTCGGTCAAAGCCCTGGAATGGTTCTGCACTTCATCCTTCACTAGTTCAAACACATTCACCAATGAGTTGAGAATGATGCTCAGGGCTGACAATGTATAACTGTTGCCTCCTCCTGATTCCCTAAGATCTGTGCTGAGGGGTGACGGATGATCAGGGATCTTTGGCCCAGAATTTGGAAATCTATTATCTCGACATTCATGTATATTTGTCTTTATTGTGACTTGCTGTTCTGGTAACAGAATTATGAACTGAAGACTTGCTTTTGTATGCAGGAGACTCTGCACAGAGCGCACTCCTGTATGGTCCAAAACTCTCCTCCAGCTGTTCTCCTGCTCATTGTAGTCGATCGTGTGGCTTGCTATTGGTTCCCTTTCCAGGTATGAGCTGTCTATTTCCCCCGTACTCAGACTTCTTTTAATCTGGAAGTAATCATTGACTTTGGCTTTCAAAGTTGTTGCAGTCAAAGTGGATTCAGCATTGCAAGATGGTATTAGAATTGCTTCCCTTCTTACTTTGTCTACTTCTGTGACCCCTTCTGATGTATCATGAGCCTCATCATTTGGTTCATTGTTTGCAGAACTTTACATTTTATTATGCGCGGGTACAGCTTTTTAAAGGTTCATTCCATTTCCCCATATTGTTGGCCTTAATAGGGGACTGGTCCCAGCTTTGTTCTAAAGGCAGATGATCTGTTCCTGGGTCCCTTAGATTGTTCTGAAGAGTGCCACTCCGGAGATTATAGGAATACGACATTGTTTTTGTTCTTCCTGTTTATTTTTGTATTGATATGATGTTCATTTTATTTTTTCCTTATATATTTCTTAATTTGTCCTCATTTTTCAAATTTCTATGTTCCTCATACCTTCTCACTTTTTATTCTGGTTTTCTTTCTTTCTTCCACCCCCTCTTTTTCTTTCCCTCTATTGGTGTCCACTTATTTTTGTCTTGTGTTCTTTATTTACAGCTTCTTCTTCTGTGTCCCAGAGCTGGTTCAAAGGCACATTCGGCCCACAGTCACCAGCCCACAGATATGCGACTTCACGTAGGAAGAACGTCCGCTGAGGATGTCCTACACCGCACTCGGCTGACATGTGAGCCAGACAAGAGGGCGGAGAGTTTGTTATCATTTATCTCAATGCATGGTGAATGAGAGTAAATAGGAGAAACAAACCCGTCAGTACAATATCCCCAGGTAAGTTTGCTACCTCTGTTGGATTTTTGCTTCTTCAGGAGCTGACCAAAATGATAATCTGAAACGTCTTCAGATTAAGACACGGCTGAAAGTCTTCTTGCCCACAGTCACTGTGCCTGAATAGCAGGTGGAGAGTCGATCGAAAAAGTCAATTGCAATTTAAATTTGACTTGATTGGACATAACTGTGCACTAGTGCATGTGACTGACTGTAATTCGAGGAGCCAAACTGCCTGTCACCATAGGATGGAAAAGCTGCAGAAATCTGCCAGATAAATCAGGCAGGGTACCCGCAGCAGACACACACCTCTCACAGTCGCATTATAGTTCAGCTGGAAAGCACTTTGCGTGCTTGTTGCAGAAACAGCCACAGTGTTTTCTGCACAGCGACAATACCTGTGATAATGGAAATCACAGACCCGCTGTTTCACAGAACTCCATGAAGACCTGCTCTTTATAGAATAACACAATGGTGTATTAATGTATCACAGATATAGTATAGATCATTAAGCACTCGGAATGCTCAAAGGCATCGCGCCCATAGTCGCACTCTGTAGAATGCCAGGAAAAGCAGTCCCACTGTCTCAAAGGGCCAATCAGAATTTGTGAAAGCAGAGTGCCTTATTCAAGGATGGCCGTGGGTCAGTTAATGAAAGGATGTTTTTTTGAAAAGACATAGCCATTAGTTGTAACATAGGTGAAAAGCGGAGGCAAGGCATGGCCAACCGCCAAACACCAAACACTCTGACGCACTCTGCATCGATCTGCTCCTTCTAGGATATTTTGTAGTGAAGCTGCACTGAAACTGACGGAAAGCATGGACAGACTTTCCATGGCTCGCAGCTCCGAAACTGACAGCAGCTGTAGAAACAATGTAGCATGTGAGTGTTAGTCACTGCCTTTGTCAAACACACTGACGCACTCTGCTACAGAAGGTTTATAGTTCTTTCATATATAATAACTTATTTACAGTGATGTAACACCATGAAACATTTTCACTTATACAAACCTTTTAAATTGACAGAAAAAACCTTGTTAAAAGGATGTTATTGATAAGATGCATCCTACTCTTGGGACTCCTCTCCTCCAGTAGTTAGCCAATGGTGTCCCACCTTGGCATCCAAAATGCAGATGCAAAAGATTTGTAGAAGATTGTTAAGTGGCAGTTGGTGTGTGAAAGCTTAATATCGTCATAGGGTTATATGTACAGTTTTTGGAAGTGATTGGTGGATGGATGTGTGACAGTTTGAAAGCAGGATTGAGGGAATTTTACAAATATGAAATTAAAAAGGGTAGAAGGACTATGCTGTACGATGGTGTGGACATGGCATCCAGGTCTTGTAATGATCCCTGGCCTGGAAAGGGGACTGTGGAGGCCGTGGATTTGTTACTAAAGGTTCATCTCTTTTGGTCCTTATTGGATGTTAGAGAACATTATTCATATTTTTCTCTAGTATACAATTGTCCATTAGCACCCTGGGCTGGGGAGCCGGCCAATCAGCTGGCTAGAAATGTGGCTTGAACTGCGGGTACAAGCCCGCGTTCCAAGCCACCTGACAGACAGCTCTCCCCGCCAACATTTCCTGCCTCCCAACCTCTGTCCCATTTCTTTTTTTCAACCCCTCACCACCCTAGTTGCCTTATTTCCGCAGCGGCAGGTTTTCTCTTTGCCTCCCGCAGATCACCTCCCACTTTCCCTTTCCATGGGGGCCATCTTGGAAGGAAGATTTCCTATTGTAGGTAGGAAAGTGTTTTTTCTTCAGCACCTGGATTTACTGCTATGGCAACCCGGGGTGCTTCATCCCCCATTGCAGGGGCGATATTGTAAGTGTTTATATATGAAAAAGTGAATAAGATAACTTGATAGGTAAAATCACAGTTTAATAAGAATATATTCTCTGATGATGATAGGGTAATGTTACAGTTAGAGCGGATGAAATTCATCATGCCATTGTCAGTAAAATCTGGTGTACTACGTATACATGCAAACTGTTTCATCTTAACTTCAAGTTTATCGATCCACTGAGGGAGGTGAACTACAGGAGGGTAGAGTAACTCCTGTAGATAATGCTGACTCACCATGTCCGGTAGGATTAGAACATTGTACGCAGAATCTTGCCTCAAGGTACCTAAAGCCCCTTAACTGGAATCTTAATAAGCAGGAAGTTGTC
Organism: Ambystoma mexicanum; assembly: GCF_040938575.1. Lineage (NCBI taxonomy): Eukaryota > Metazoa > Chordata > Amphibia > Caudata > Ambystomatidae > Ambystoma > Ambystoma mexicanum. The sequence continues at coordinate 813,076,421 of NC_090932.1, forward strand.
ATGGGTGATGGTGGAATAATGTATGAGATGAAGTTAAAGATTGATAAACTCAAGGTCAAGCTTAGCCCATTATTTGTGCTAGAGTTGTTTCTCAAGGACACTAAAGACACCTTAGTATCTGCAATACAGGTTATTCAGAATTGGAAAACGTCAATGATGGAAACATTTGATCAAAATTGAAATGCAGGATAAGCCTAAACAGGTCACAGTGCGCAAAGTGAGCAGTAGGGCCAGCCTGGTCGTGGTAAGAAAAAACATGTTAATAAATATGGCCAGGATGAGGACAAGATTCTCAAATAGTGAAGGGTCCATACATCATTTGGGAGTTACAAGACAATTACAACACCCCACCCACACACACCGCCTTTGAGAATTAACCCAGGAGAGTGGCTCTCTCTGCACTTACCCCAGTCTCCACCGACCGGGTGCACTTGGACCTCCCCCTCCCTGTTACAGTGTGCACATGCATGATCCGTACACACCTTGCCTGAACATCATCTGTCTGTTCTCCCTTGTCTTCACCCCTTAATTGCACTGGTAAAAACTGCAGTATCACTGGCAGGCCTATTTGCTGTATCTCAAACTGTTAAATATATTTTATGCACTTACTCTTCCTGTGCAGACTATTATCGCTTCCGAATTTCAAGGGCTCTGAGCGACTGTTGTTTTCTTCCCCTGTTCTCACCCTCTTTGAGCGCTTTGAAATACTTGCCTGTGCCTATGCACTTTATAAATAAACAATACCATACCAGTCTGAGGGAGGCTTGGAATCAAAATAGGATGGTAAATTGAAGGATACTAACAAAAATACACGTTTTTTCAGACCAAAACAAGGAAAAAGAAAGGGAAGTTGACAGCGATCATTACATGCATAAGGATGTGGTTTATATGTGTGGGGTGCCTACATTCAAATGTAATCAATACAAAACACACACATCACTGTAAAATAATACAAAACATGGGTAAAACACATTAGGGGTGTAGAGCTGTCATAAGAAGTGATATCAAACACACAGAAAGCTTACGTGAACTTCCAGGCAATACATTTGATAACATAAAGTTGATATTGTACAATCCCTTTGTGGCAGATGGTTTATTGAGAACTGATCAATTCTTTCTCTTTATATATCAATACAGTTAAGAACAATACCATGCCCAACATTGAAAGTGTTAACTCCCTCATTTGCAGGAAAATGATCAAAGATGTGTGGCATGGGTAACAAAAAAGAAACTATGGAATCTGAACAAAAGGTCTATCAGGCTATCTGATTTGACTAACATAAATATCTGTGTACCTATACCAATTACCCTCAAAGCTGCAAGGATGTAGGCTTAATCAATGTTCAGAAAGGATTACTGGCTTACAATACAGGATATCATGAACGCGCTACTGCCAATTATGCTCATAGCTTGTCTATTTCATCCTGAAACATAGTGGAATTGCGTACAAATTTGAGGATCTGGACTGGATTGATTTTATTTCTAAATATGCTGTGGTTGCATCGCAGCATAATTAGGCTCTTGAACCTGTTTTTATCGGAGGATTGAAAACCAATTTTATTGTGGCTGATCCATCACCTAGCATTTGAGCCAAAGGATGCTTGATAAAGCTAATATTTTTTTAAAAAAAAGAGAAGAATTTGCTCTCTCCTCTTTGAATTCTAAATAATTACTGGTGATAGAGTTAAAAATACATAAGGGTGACAAGGGAATACTCTAAGGTTTTAACATACTCCCTCCAAAATCCACTCACATGCACTGATGTGGTTATGGTGTGGATGATGTACTGCAGGAAGTTAGTGACACACAATTTCACTGTCCAGCAGATAAATAATGTCTTATTTTAATGGGAGACCTTAATGCAAGATCTGTCAATCAAGATAACCTAACTAAGTGATATCAAAATGAATGGGAGCTAAATGATATTCAGCCTATGGTGACACAGATGATTTATGCAAATCAAAAGTGATTTTACATGATTTAAATATGTGACAATTATTAGATGTGTTTTATTAATGGTAGAATGGATGTGTGTTGACCGTCTCATGGTACATGTATGTATTCCCTGACAGGCCCACTTGTTTATATAATTGTTACAATAGTGGAGTGGTGGAAAGTAATAGATGTTATTGTTTTTAAAAGATCAGAGGGTGATCATTATCCTTTCTCTTTTCTGTCTGCTACAAATGCCAATGTAGATCCATTAAAATACAATACTTTGAATTAAATGGCACCAGAACATGATTGGATTAAATTGACAACAGATAATGCTGGAGTTTAACAAATACAATACTTAGCAGAGGTGGTGATCAATTATATTTCCACTTGAATGTGGATACAGATCCATTAAATGCAGTGCTGACATTTGATCAGTTAAATGATATAATAAATAATTGCCTGTTAGGAAATTATTGCAAGAAGACCAGTCATAAAATGAAAAATGGTTGGTTTAATAAGCATTGCCAAGTATTGAAGCACATTGCATTAGAGCTTTTAAAATCTCATATAATGATTTTTCAAGACATAACTAATGCTTGCAAAAGTTATACATTTAACCAGGACAGTGATAAAAGCAAGCATGGCATATGAAAGTTTGGGATAATTTAAGGGATGCCTGTGACAATAAAGATACTAGAGATATTTGGAAATTAGTATCAATGGGTTTTAATGTACGGCATGATGCAGAATCAATGGAGACTGATATATTAGGAGATTAGGGGTATGCCGACAATAGCAAGTTTTATGGGGCTCCTAATAATATGACTTTAGTCGAAAGCTTTGAGTCTTGTTCTCAGTTGCTGACTGATGAATTTACTCCTGAGGTTGAAGGCTATATGTGGGAGTTGGCATGGAATAAATCCCCTGGTCCTGATGTGGCCCTAGGGCCCTGTGAGATGTTTATAAGAGTAATCCAGGTCTTTGGTTCAGAAGTACTTGCACATGTGTTAGAAAGATAAATTGTGCTTTAATTGATGACATCATGTCAATGGCAGACGTAAAATAAGTTCAATGGTTACTTATGTCAGGGAGTATCTACTTTGTGTGGATCTAATAAAAGGATAATAGGCATTTAAAAGTAATGCAAGACAAAAAGGAGTTGAAACAACAAATGCTAATGACATATGATTTAAGACTGTTATAAGCTTTGAAGACAGTCAGCCGTAAACACAGTGTTTTAAGAGGTATATAGTAATGTGTAATGTAATGTATATGTATATGAATACCTTTTATTCATGCAAGGTTTGATTCGTTGTATTTAAATAAACATATTGTACTGCTACTACACACCATTTACAAAGATACTCTCAGAGTATTTGGTTGCAAGGTCTACAGCAACCATAACAAAATCGATCCCTGATGTCCACTAGTTGTTCTGTTGTCTGACAATGTCTATCATCATGCTTTGAGTAGGGGGTATCAACACCAAAATAGATGGCAAGGAAACATGTGTCACTTTTCAGGACTTGCTCTGTTGTCCTGCAGGAAAGAGGAATCAAAATGTTGTGTGACCTCCATGATTCCACTTTGTTCTGGCCACAGACTTAGTTAGGAGGAGCTTTGGACTTTCTTGCATATCCAGGGGTCAATGATCAGAAACTAGACCCAGATAGACATACATTTCTTAAGCTCAGACTCAAACAAAATGAAACAATTGCTTTGGGATGTACTGTGACTACACACCACGTATCATATTGCAGTCAAAGTTTGACTGAAAACCCTTTAACAAATTGTGTGATGCATCAGAGTACTTTATTTGATTTATTTTATATTTAAAATGTGCCGAAAACCTACAGGCATCAGGATGCACACAGACACATGAGACAGAGCCCATCAGAAATGAGACACAGAGGAGAGGCAGTTTATTCTGTGAATGAAGGGAGGCAGAATTAGTTCAACAGTACTGTTTTCGGTAATCTGCAGAAGGAGGAGAACTTCTCCTAAAGCCTTATGTTCGGGGGTAGTGCATTACAGACTATGCTTGCCTACACTTGGAATTATCTGCATTTTCCTCTGGTTTATTTAAATCTAGGACAGTGAAGAAGATTTGTGTTGCAGGATCGTAAGGCTATTTTCGGTTCGTGTTTGACAATCTTTTACTGAAGGTAAGCAGGGGCTTTGCTGTGCAGACACATATGTACCAGATTAGCCACTTTAAATTGTATTCGGGCAGCCACTGGCAGCCAGTGCATGTCTTTTCTATTGTTTAAAATGTGAGTTATGTAGGGAGCATCTTTCACAATGCGGATGGCATCATTTTGTAAGACTTGCAGCCTATGGGCCTCATTACACAGATGGCGGTAAGGGTTTACCGGTACCAGTATTTTACCGCTACCGGTATTTTACCGGTACCGGTAAATCCTTACCGTCTTACTACGAGGTCCCTTCGCGGGTTGGGGAATTTACCCCTTCTTTTTGCAGGCGTTAAAAACCAACCCGCAAAGGGATCAGGAAGCTAATTACGGTACCGCAATTTGCGGTACCGTAATTAGCGCCTTCCCCATTCCCATAGAGCCCTATGGGGCAAAAATGGGAATGGGGAAGGGCAATGGTGGAAGGGGGAATTACCGCCCCGCCAACCTTGGAATAGGGAGGTAATTCCCCTTTCCACCAAGGCGGTGCCGGTATTTTACCGGCATGAACCATGGCGCTAATAGCGCCATGGTTCACCGCCATCCGTGTAATGAGGCCCTTTGTATGCAGTCTTTATTTGCTCCAGCCAAAAGTGCATTGCAGTAGGTAATTATTGGTTGAGTGAGTGCTATGGATAATGTGGTACCGTTTCTCTCAGACACAAATGGTCTGATGTGGCCGACGAGTCTAAGGTGGTACTGGCAACTTTTGACTATTTGACTGGTGTGAGTCTCTGCCTCAAGAGAAGATTCTAAGTGAAAACCTAGGGTTTTCACCTGCAAGAGCATTTGTGAGTTATGGCCCTCAATGATCCAGCTAGTATACTTGGAGTCTAGTCTGGCCATTGCTTGAGAAGAACCACACATTAGGAGCTCCGTTTTGGAGCTGTTCAAACACATCCAGTGCACAGACATCCAAGCTTTGACAGTTTTATAGATACAAGCCAACTTGGCTGCATTGGTTGTGTAGTCTCCATCGAGCTCAAGAACTAGCTATGTTTCATCAGCGTAGTTGGTGAAGTACACTCCAGTCTTGGTCACATAACAGTTATATATAGATATTGAAAAGTGTAGGTGACAGACAGGCACCCTGAGTAGGTACTCCGCATGATATAAGGGTGGAGTCATAGGCACCATTACTTCAGCAAATAGAGGACCTTAGACCACTTAGTACTGAGCAGATCCAGCACATACTGTGAGCTGTTGCACACTGATACAAGACTGTCCATGGACCCCGGCATTTAGATGTGTCCAACCTACCAATATTTTTCTGGTTTTGCTCATGCATGCATAGTCCAACCTCATGAAACTGAGCTGTGAATCTCTTCATTGACCTCATCACCACTTAACTCTATTCAATTTCCAGAGAATCATCCAAAAAGAGGCAGCCATGCAAAGCATTCTGTTTTATCCAGTGTCCTTGCATCATTTAAAGGCTTTTAGAGCACATCCTTTTTAGATAAAACACGTGTATTCTCAATCCCTTTTCTACACTATGACCCCCAGGGATAGCTGCTCAAATATTTCAGACCATGTTCAGGTATAGCAATTGACCATTCCCCAGCAATCAGCTGCTTTGGATTCTTGATTCACTTGCAGGTTGGCCTTACCTGAACATTTTTCCTGAGGGAATTCACATACAAACTTTGTTGTTTGAATGCTTTTATGTACATGAGAACCAGTTGCCTTCTGCATTTCCAGCATAGCCTAGATCAGTGTCATCTAGAACACATTGATTCTTCTTTTGAATGATCAATGGACGCAGAAGACATTTTTGTTTTCCATTAAGAATGGCAGTATGGGTTAACTTGCCTTGAGATATGGCACAACAAGGTATTCCACTATTCTTCCATAAGTTCCACTCCTAATTTCCAACTCAATCCAATTTGCATTCATCAAATGGTGTTGTCTCTGTTCCAAAACACTTTGTAAATGAGGAGCATCTTCCATTCAGAGTTGTATCTTACCATGAACATTTATAGAGCATGAAGGGACTAACCACCATAGGTCCAAGAGTTTCAAAATCACTGCTTAGTCTAATATATTGCCAGATCTCACTTCTCTGGAGAATGAAAGCTATCATCAGCTGTTTGACAAGCAATACTACTCCTCCAAACGTTGTGCTGCCATGAAATTCATCGTTATCTACCCAGCATAGTAAAATGTACCCCACCATCTTGTAGCATCACCTCGTCTCAAATGTGTGTTACATTTGTCTCTCACACCTTTGCCCCAACTACACCCCTGATGCTATCTAACATAATTGTTAAAATAGATACTAAATGTAGCTTTCCTTAACTTTACCCCAAAGAGCATGAACGGTAACCCTGTACCCTTCTGATCAAGTCTGTCTTTATGTCTACCCCAACTGTAGATCAGCCCAACCAGGATTCAGGTGCCATCTTAGTATCAGAAGAAAAACACATGTCTAGTAAGCCCAGAACACAAAAAGCTGCTCTTTGCATTGAAAATCAATGAAGAAATAGCAGTACCCTATTTGTACTCAGTGGACTCCCTACACCAGGGATTCTATCTTGACATAGATGGTCAGTAGATTGTTTGTCCAGAGATTGTGGAGCTTGTACAGTATTTTCAGCAACAATGTTATTTTGAATATGTTGTGGTCCACTGGTGCATAGTAAGGTACAACATATTTCATTATCCTCAGTTGTATTTTGTAGCTGATTTCTAATGTTTACTGCAATGTTGCATTTCCAGTTCTGTAGTCAATAGCCAGATAGCCAATGAAAGAATCTGCCACTTTAAAGTGCCAGTTTTATGGGGTTTCATTCCTCCTCAAAGATGTCTGCAAGGGACATCACTTTTTCACAGTTCGCTTTGTACCCTAAAAGGTGTCATGATGGCTGATATTGGACAGATAGCAGGTTTAGAAAACATAGAATCCTGTCATTTGCATATGCTAGCGCCTTGAATACCCTTTGACCAAGCCAAGTATCCTGATTATACATGACTAGATCATAATTCAATCTGGAGTGGTTCAAAAGCAATGCTAAACAACAGGGGCGACAATGGAATTCATTGGTTGGTCACATGATCAATTTGGAATGATTTTGGAAGCTGAAAATTCACAGTTCCCTTTGAACCTTGTATTGGTTTCGCTGTCTCATGATCATATGAACCCACAAGGATACTCAGTGGGTAAGGATCTTAATTTCCACATCAATCAGGGAGATTAACCTTTAGCCCTCACATTACTCTTGATTCCTCCGTGGGTTGTGTATTGCTGATACCCTCATTTCCTTTGTTTCCTGGTCAAAGTATATCCTCCTTAGACCCTCCTCGCAGAGTTCAGTAAGCAGTAGTTTAACAGAGGCTTTATAGACGTTCATCTGGGATTTATATGTCCCAGTCGATTTGCCACAGGGAATGGGTTGTATGGCAGTCCTTACCTCCACCTCCATCACATTCCTCTCCATCATTGTCCAATTCCATGCATACATTTTTAAATATCCTGCTTTCTTAGATATTCCTCTATCTATGGTGCATTGTTCTCATCTCTTGCACAGAGGCTCTGATAGTACCATTTTAATTATATCACTGATGGCCTGATCTGTGTATGTATAGGCCTCATGTTGATCAAATGTTGGTAATCATACGTGTCTGCTGTAACCCTGCCGGTGCTTCCAGTGGGTTGCTGTCAGACTCATAACATTTTACTGGCTGCTAGCTTCTCGGTGCCACCGGGACATTGCAAGTCCCAGCGGACTGAGAAGCTGAGTGGTGGAAAATGTTAGTCCTCATTCCCATGGAGTCCCTGGGGACTCCATGGGATTGGGTTCATGGAAGCATTGGCACCGTTACTAACGGTACCGATGCTTTCATGATGAGTCTGCCTAACGGGGCCACTGCAACCGGCGGAGTCAGATCTGTTAGGTGCAGCAGCCCCAGCAGGCAAAGTCATAGTGTTGTGGTCTGGAAACAAACATGCCAGTAAGCCTACTGCACCCTCGTTTCCGGTCCACCACACTCATAATGAGGCCCATTGCATAGACACACCATGCACCTTTGAGAATCAGCAGTTATAGTACCTTTACTTTTTCAAATGTGTTCATATAAATTCAGGATAGATGGATAAATAATTGAAGCTCAAACTTTTTGGGGCTATGTGGGAACAAAAAAGGTTTAGTTGTTTGTTGAAACCATTTATTGATGGTCTCCCTTTTTTTGCTGGAGGAGTGGAATATCTGACTTGACGGACAGTGCCCATTTATTCCTCCATTTTTTCCAGAAATAATTACAAAGTTTGAATGTTGTTTGTAGATGGGAATATGTGATAGAGTGCTGCATAGTTACTGAATACGGTATTTGCCTTTTCAAATATAAAGAGCCTCCAGTACCATTCATATATTGAATATAATTGGTGACACAATTAAGCCTTGCAGGACTCTTCATGTTAGATGCAGTCTATATAATCTTAAATATATTTGAATGATCTTATTTGTGGTTTTAACCATTTACTTCTCAGGCCACAAAACCATACTATAATGGGCAAAAAAGAGGAAACATTCTGAAGAGGACAGAAATGGCACTGGGTAGAGGTACCCCTGTGCCATGTGTTTGTCACCTAAGCAGTTGGTAGCATGCATCATAGGAGTTTTACATGTAACACTTTCATAAAAAAAGGCAACATATCAACAAAATGCTTCTCACAGCCCAACCAAGACTGGACCGGGCTTCTTTCTTTAAAATCAACATGTTCTCTTTAGTGATTGTTCCAGGTTTTTACCCAAATGATTAAAACAGAAATCTTTTAATGGCAGAGTTAGTCTGTTTAACACTTAGCCAAATAGCAGCTGCAAGAACATTTTTTTAAAAGAAAAAAAATGGATTGTACCATAACTTCAACCAATTAAGAGACATGTAAGCTTGGGTACATAATCAAAGGCATGTTGTTCATATTCAAGTCTTAGGTAGACAATAGGAGTGCTCTATGGCAGAGCCAGGAGCTATTTCAAATGTCAGTAGTCTCAAGCTTCTGGATGTTGTCATTATGACGCTTTGCATCACCATAAAGGATAGCCAATCTTGCATGGGCCCCAAATATATCTGGAGTGGGCGAGATAGCCCTTCCTCCATATCAGTTTGAAAAGTTCATAAGTACCTTGTCTTTTGTCCACCAAATCACTAGTAGGACCCTGTTGGTTCCAAGATCTGTTAGAACTAACCACCAGATAATTGATGGCCTCAACAATTCTGATTTGTTGGTCTCCTAAATAGAGGTTAAGTTTGAGTTATCAGGTGTGTCTACTTGGTATTAATCACTAAACCTGACACTAAGCCGAGGATGTTAAATCTGGTGAGCTTTTTCTGTTGGGCAGCCAGTGTTCTTGATATCAGGACTGCATAATCCACAAATAAAATAATTCCTATTAGTGACTCAACGGTCCCTGCGCGGAAGCCCTGCAGAAAACCTATTTTCCCTGCACAGTCGACTCCATGGGTTTTGCATGAAGTTTGGCATGCAAAGTCTCTATTTTCCACACAGATAATTCAAAATGAATCAGGGCCAACGTGTCTGTAGTTATAACTTTTTGCATTGGTTTTCTCATAGAGAAAATTAACATTCAATACATTTTCATCAGAGTGTCACAAAGCGTTGTGGATGTGCCTTTTGTTGGTTTAGTGCATGTCCATCCAGTGTTTCCTTTTTTTTTTTTTTAAATATGCATTGAGCAGGGTTCCCCCCAGCACCACAATCATTTTTTTCAAATGTTTTCCATGGTGCACCGCAGCAAATGAGGGGGCTTTTCACAAATAAGAAGCTGCCATGTTTTTCACTGAAGCAAAGCGTTTACAATCAGCATAACATGACATTTGGATGGGTTGAAGGGGATCTTTCCCTTTAAGTTGGATGCAGGCTAGCAATTTGGAAGGTTCCTTATTTGGTGGGAATGAGAATATTTGTTCTTTTCAGCTTTTCATGAGTACTAGTGAGATATTTGTGAGCATTTGCTTTAAACTTTGAGGCACTTAAGAAAACGCGAATAGTGATTTTAAGAGTGTGCAAGCTGCTGTTTACCTCAAAGGTCTTTGTGGAGTGGGGGAAAAGAGTCACATTTGGGAAATGTGAGACTTGGTGGGCGCGTGGGCTACTATTTCATTCTTATGCGTTTTCTTCTCGTATCAATATCCATGATAATCTTGTGTGCAAGCAGTATTACGTGTTTTCAATTTACAATTCTGGACGTAAAACAGGAACACATTTAATCTGTTTCCAAAATGTAAGCTCACCTCTCAATGTGACTTTTCAAAGATTCACGAACCCAAATGAGAACAGACTACTTGTCATCCAACAATAATGCAACTGCTGTTAACAACATGGTGTAATGCCATTAGTAAGATGAATGATGGAGAAAAATGTACTCGCTCATCTGAGATATGCAAATGGTGCTCTCTTTGTTGGCTGCAAACTAATTCCTCATGTTTATTAATCAGTTTCAAGCTTAGGAAAAACAATCGGAAAACAATAACATTGTGTATCATGTTTAGATAAAGGCTGATGTATTATGATTGAGACATGCTTAGCTGCACTGACATTTCTAAAACATTTATCTTGACTTATGATATTTTTAAAACTGATAATAAGTCATTTGTCAGATGTGTACTACACAAACAGAAGGTGATGGACTTCACCATAATTTGGGCGGAGCTGATAAAAATGCGGCGGTAGCGATATTGCTGCTGCATTACCGCTTCGCCAAATTATGAGTTGGGCGGTAAATCACCAAGCTTTACCTCCAGCTTTGACCTGGAGGTAAATCTGGCGAGTTACTGCCCATTTGCAGTGCTATTACCACAGCGCTATTAGTGCCTGTGGCAATAGCGCCCACAAGCCCTATTGGGTCGAATTGACCCAATGGGAATGGAGACTAAACACTGAATACGTCGCTAATTGCGTCAGGCCGTGTTGCGCTAATGCTATTAGTGTTGGGTGGTAACCCAGCACCATTACAGCCAGGAAACAGCCCAACCTAAATGAGGCCAATTGATGTGTTAAGAACCTTAATTTATTCCAAAAACAGTCAATAAAGCACCTCTACGTACTTGCAAATAATGTCCTCCAGCATGTCAGTCTTGGGGGATCACAGAAGCTGAGAGAAAGTATTCATCCTACATACCAAAGAGCACCAAGGGCAGTATCACTAATTAAATGTATCTTTCCAGAACTTATTTGTTTAAATCAAACTTTGTAAACATTTGTTGTTCATTGAAGGGAGCACATCATCTACTCCAGTTATATGCATGGTGGCACATAAAGATCTATATTTCTAGTAGCATATTATATGGTGGCGTTAGACGGCCTATTGTTAAGGTGAGTCGGGCTCCCATAGGAAACCGGTCAAAATGATTTGTTAATAAATTTGTACTTGAGCGACTGATTTGGTCAAATTTCTAAAGAAAAATAGGTATGCACAGGTGCCCCTCAAAACTGCAATTTTTGGGAAATAACAGTTGAAAAATCAAAAAGTTATCAAGAAAACACAAAGAAACATCCTTTCGGCCTAGTCCCCACAGGTGCGGCCTAGTACCCATTCATTTTCCCATGGACAAAAAAGGTTGATTTTTACCAGACCGCACAGCCAAAACAGCTGGACAGATTTCGACCAGGTGCAAAACAACTTGGGCACGAAGCGTTGGCTCATGATGCTTATGTGGTTTGGGGTTATTCCGTCCAGTAGTTTTTATGATATTTGATGAAGAAGGGGGTTCCTCCTTCTCCAAAATAGGTAGCTACATCTCGGTTAAATTACCAAGAAACCGGGTGTTTATGAATGAAACTGCCAACCATCTTTTTTTTTCTCTATGCGAGAGATAGCTGCGGCTATAGCCGAGGGTATCAGAAAATTAAATGCAGGAACAATTTTTAGCAGGTCAAAAAACATGCAAATGCCAACAGGCTAGAGATTGGGAGAGTCATGAGGACACCAAGTGAAATTTAGGAGTTGGAGGGGGTCTAGGGACAAAGTTTTCAATACAAAACCTTTCTGTAACATCGGCTATCGTAAAGAATAGCCGTGGCTACCCAACATATCTCAACTGAAACTGCGTCACAGAAACGAGTGTTGTAGGGAGAATGGGAGAGGTCAGGGTAGGTGAGCACTCCATCAGAGGTGTCAGGGGAGCTGGCATATATGTTGGGGGGCACTTGATGAGGGCCTGGGAGAGCATGAAAGTATTTTCTTCTGCTGTTTTTCCCAATAGCTGCAGCTATAATAAACAGAAACACGTAGTTTCATTGATTGTTGTCATATGCACAGATATAGAGCATTGCGTTGGGTCTAGGCTGGGGTACATCTGTGGCAAGCTGACTGTTGACCAAAACTGCATCACAGAACCGATGATAGGGGAATGGGAGAGGGCAGGAGGCCATCAATGGTTTGGAGGCAGCTTGCATAGATGTTGGGGGCTGAGATCTGGAAAGTATTTTTTTCAGTTTTTTTTCTGATAGCCGTGGTTTTGACAAACAGAAACAAACAATATCATTGGGTGTTTATATACTCACTGGTATGCAGCATGACACCAGGTGTACGTAGCCGCGTTATCATATCACATCAGTTGATTGGCTGCAACTGGACATGCAGCTATGCATATAGCCGCCGTTATTAAGTCATACATTTCTGTGCAATGAACATATTAATCTGTGATTGTTAGATCACACAATTTCACATGTATTTATGATTCCATGCCCTCACCTCTACCCTTGTGTCATTTGAACTTTTAGTCATATGCAATGTACGTTTTTGAGTTAGTAAAAAATGTACATGTATACATGGCTACAAGAGGGTGGTTATAACCGTGGGTGGAATAGCTGCGGTTATGGAAATATATGTGTGTTTTCTGTGTTTTTCAATTGTTTGATGTTACTGTTGCAATTGTGTCCTCGTCTCTGATAGGTTGCAGTGAAAATGTGTCTGCCATTTTAGTAGTTTGCTTAATATAGTCCTTTTTTGCGCCATTGATTTTTGTCATGGTTTATTTACACGGCACACTGTAGCCAGGGACTCCTTCTTTGACAATGAACGTGGCGTACAATTAAGAGCTTTTCATTTTGAATAAGCCACAGATTCTTTTGAATAGGCCTCCAATCCGTCTTGCACCCAACCTTCACAAACACCCCGTGTCACAGTGGACTAGGAACCAGGCCGGTGTGTATAAATAAGATATTTATTAATTCATGATTTAATGAAGAAAAAGGAAAAATACTCAAAATACAGCAGCCACAAATATGTGACAACAGAAAGTGATGATTCCTACAGAACAATTGGTTCAGATGTCCTATCACAGTTTACATGGATCTTTAGTGGCAAAACAGGAAGAAAAAAAACAGTTTTTAATCAAATGATAGCACTAAAGTTTAGCACTCCGCCCTGCAACACTCACCCCCAACCATGAGCTAACTTAATTCCTTTGAATTGGAAGCAGTGGCAAGGAGTAAGGATAGAGTGAGAAAATCGGATTTGGAACAAAGCCCACCACCCCAAGATGTGAAGCCAGAAAAGAGAGAGTGAAAACCCATTTTTGGAGCACAACAGCAGAAGCGCATTTTGATTATTACTCACACGGCTACTCACAACTACACGGGGACAGATTGAAAGGAAATTTGTGTGGCTACGCTTGAGGAGATAGGTAAGCTTAGAGAATACTAATCAGTACACCAGGGCAACGTGGAAAGAAAAGGAAAATTTGGTTTTGAGAGAAAGCAAATGCAAAAGAAACATACAAACGGCAAATGCAAAATCGTTTTTCACAGGATTTGCAATGAGAAGCAGCTAGGGAAGGGGTATAGTTCAGAATAGGAAACTCAGTTTTCAAGGACAAGGACAGAGGCACATAACAGATAGGATTCTAGACAAAAGGGGTTTCTCTCAATGGGACGATGGTTTGTGTTTTTTAATAGGACAGATGCAAGTTAGGATTTTGTGGGGTAATGCACACAATACACAGGTAAATTCGGTTTTCAGTTACATGAAGAGTAATTCCTTTGAGGTAATACTTTAATTGCTATAATAATTAAATAAAAACACTCAACAAGATTGTTTATTTCGAATGGCAACAATTCTGAACATGAATTTCAATGGGGAATTAATTGATTTAGTTCAAAATAATGCTAAGGATTCATACAGACAACTGAGAGATATATTAAAGGAATATACTAACATACACAGGCGAATACAGATTCTTCTACAAGAAGGTGAATGTATTAGACTAGCAATTTTGGACTTTCAATGGGATTTTCAATGGGGTTTCAATGGGGGAAATATTGGATGCAATGTTACAAAAAGGAAAGGATTATGCAATTTAGGGCTGGGAGTATTTGCTACTTACACTCTGGACTGCTAGGGTCACTGCACTCTCCTTGATATGGTTCAGCTGCCTCCTCTCTGTCTTCCTTCTCCTGTCTCCCCGGATTTTGATGTCTGTCTCCATGTGTCCCTGTCTCCTAGTACAGTCCCCCGTTATATAGACCAAATGACATCACTCACTTTACAATCTAGGGCGAGTACTCTATGATTACCCCTGGCCCCGGATAGGACAATTTCCCATTCATCTCTCCGCCCCCTGGCATTATTGGTTACATGGGAGGGAGCACGATCTGTCTGTTTGGCATTTATTACAGTTCTTTGTTCTCAGGTCAACCTTTTATCAAATCAATCTGAGTTATGCCACATAACTTCATACTTATACTTCATAATTAGATATTCAGTTGTGGCTGGTCATGGGGAATTAGATAATTCAATTGTCAAATCTGTACGATATAGCATAGCCATTTGGCACATTTTCATCCTTTTCACACAATGTATAACAGTTATAACTCTGCAAATGATCAAGCATATTCATAATGTCCATCTCCATATTTCCACCAACTGCCATATTTGTCCCATTTTTAAAACAGCCAGAAACTAGACTTTACGGGCCATTTCAGTCCACAAAGTCCTAGGAACATGCACATAGTCTCTAAACAACTACTTAGAAATTGCACGGAGAAACACCATAAAACGAAATTATTTCGTATTCCGAGTTCTGTGAAAAATGCCCAAATTGAAATCAATTTTTAGATGTCAATTGAAAGGATATGTCCTTCTCTGTGGGAGCAGCACATCACCCCCCCCACAGCCCACTGTCTTCCTGGGTCAGCTTACAACCAAAGATTTTTACGATCCTTTTTGAAGTTCATCTTTAGTAGGGGTTGCAGGAAGGGCTCACCCCTCCTAGTCATGCTCCATCCGCACTTCACATTCTTTGTCCTCTCTGAGCCCCTGCTTTAAAGTCTGGCAGAGCAGGGAATTATGTCACCCTTAATCACATCACATGTTACTGTAAAATGTTTCACTGGTAGGTGTGACTTTCAGTGAGAGCAGGGCTTTTCCTTGTGAAGTTTCCTGCTTTAAGCCAAACTGGTTTGTCCTGTGTGGTGAGCCACTTCAAAGGTGATTGAAGTCTTGTGGGTAAAAACAAAATGTACCTTGCTTTAGTCAACCTACCCCCGCAACAGATTTCCCTGAAGCAGTGCTGTCTTTTCCCAGTGGCTTTTGAAAGTAATTTTTCTTTTGCGGTGTGTAAAGTGCTATGGTTCACATGAAAGGGAAAACAAAGCCGGTTCTAGTTGGAGTATTACATTTCTTGCCTCTCTTTTAACACTCTTTTAATTATTAGGAATGCAACCCATGCCATTCTAAATAAGACAAATTGCTGGGTGTGTTCACATTTGCCACAACATGGGGAAAAGTAAATGGGCTGGTATTTACATCCACTCCCTTTAACTACTGTTTCGCTTAGGGCATTATAGTTTGGCTGATAGAACGATAGTGTCACTGGGAATTTTGATGGGACTAATCTTAACAAATTTGAAAAGTGAGTTTAACACCTCTAGGATGTTCTTTGTTTGCCAATAGGAGCAAGCTAAATGTTGCTTCTATGAGGCCTTCTGGCAGACTTTCCAGACCTTTTCAATTATTGATTACCTTTAAAATGGCTCCCGTAGGTAATAGGGATGCCATGCCTCCTTCCTATACCATCAACCATAGTTCAAACTCCGTCCCATTCTGCATACAAAGAAAGGGTTCCCAACAAATGGGTATATTTGAGGGATGTACAAATACTGCTGTACTAACCAGTGAGGAGAGGCCTCTGTACGTAGGAGATCCTGTTTACTTCATTTGCGGTGATAAGGCATATAATAATATCCGTGGTTACCCAGCGCTTGGCAGGGTACTTGTTATTTGGGTATATTGTTGCCAGGAGTATATGTCGCCACCACTGCTGAAGTCTCTAAAACGTGTCCCAGGCAGGATGAGAATGGTGACACTCCTTCACATATTCCGGGTGATGTTGCCAAATCCTTCGTGCCATTTTGGGGACAAATAATAAGCTCCCAAGATATTAGAAAATTGGCAAAGGTGTTAGATAAAACCATCAATGAGACCACTGACATCTTGTATAACATGACACTAGAGCAAATGGATATTAGATTAGTGACTCTCCAAAATAGGATGGTGCTAGACATCATTCTTGCTGAGTGTGGTGGGGTATGCAAAATGGTGGGATCAGCGTGTTGCGTCTTTGTACCTGATTCCTCCCCCACCATATTTAAGGTGATTAAGAATGTACATGTCTTAAGTACCGAAGTACACGTTCCAGAGGGAAACCGGGATATTAGTACATTGTTCTGGGACTTGTTGCGATTTTGGGGTTGGAAAATGGCATTATACTGTTCTGCTGATGTTGCATACAATGTCTGTCTGCCATTTGTTCTATGATAGGAGGAAGTTGTGCACAGGCAATAGGTATACTAGAACCTAGGACTCATATGCCCAGGAAGATTTTGAATGCCTTAGTAATGCATGATATTGCCATCAAGGAGTTAATGGCAATTGCTGTTTTCGAAGACAGCGATTCAGGATGTTCTGACAATGATACATGGTTTTCGGATAATGCTGATGTTTTACTATATGCTCTTGACTTAGGCCAAAAGGAGGGTTTGTTAAAGTATATTTCACATAATACGCCTAGAAATGAACATTGGCCTAAGCACATTCATATCGCATTGAAAATCGCATTTTAGTGAACCTGAATAAAGCTGACTACCCCAGCATTTAAAAGTCATCTGCCATTTTGATTAACTCCTGCTTTCTGTCTCATGTTAAACTTTATGTTTTTGGCTCCAGCAGAGAAAAATTAACTTTGTACTGTGTCAATGTAGATAAACATGCTGAGGCTGCTGAAAGTGGATTGTTTGTCCTGCACTAGGAAACCTTGAAGCTAAACTAGAATTGAACTGATCAGTAATTTAGATGTTGTCTGTATCAATAGAATCATCCTTGTTTAAACAGTGGAACGGAATGTTAAATAGCTGAAACTGTGTGCCTTTGAAGAAATCTGTGTGTACGTTCCTTGAAAGTGGATTAACTTTAAGCTTGAAAACCAATCTTACCATTGAATCGTATGTGCAGAAACACATGTCTAGTGTTTGAGGAAAACATTGAACAATGTATAGTTATTTGAACCTGTATTAGTTATGTGGACTGGCTATGAACCCTAGGGAATGTGTAACACAAAGAGGGGCTGGACGATGAGTCCGGGATTATGAGAAAATGTATAACTAGTGATGTTTTTGAGATGTCCAGCACTCTCTCCCCTCACGGTGTCTGCTGGTACACACTGCAAGGCGTTGGGAGCCAGATAGCTGTCTGACTAATAAACTGTACATGTACTTTTGAACTCGTGACTGGCATATTTCATTTTTGGTGGTATTAAGTCTTGATATTTCTTTTGATCTTTCAACACAGCTACTTCCCAATCAGCTAGTGTGGCACTTCCCGGGACAACCCAATGTGGTATAAAGTGCAAAGAATTTGAAACTCTGAAAGATTGGGTGCCGGTAAAATGAGAGCAGGTGGGTTTGGTGCTTCATTTAAAGAAGTTGTGGCTTGACTGGTGGTGTCTGGAGCTGATGTTGAAGGAGATGCAGAAGAAGTGGTGACTGGAGGGGATGATGAAGGAGGTGTAGAGCTAGATGCACCTGAAGGGTCATGCTGATGCAGCAAATGTACATTTTCACTTTAAGATGTTCATGGGCCTTCCTGTAATTGTCATCCACATCATTCCAATGTACTTGAACTAGATGATTCATTCATACCGAGGTGCCCAAGCTCTGTGTCGTGATGTCGATGGTTCACATCACAAACACCTTTTGCAAAAGGTGCACTGCACTCCCCTACCTCCTTCAGAGAATGCTGCTTCCTCACAAGGAGCTCTCAGAAACTGTTAAAGTATATCATGGATTTTCTGAACGCACCTTGGCATGCACATTTTAGTAAGTGTATGGGTTATTCATTCCATCTTGGATATTTCCCAATGACCCAATCATTATTATATGTGAAGACAGTGTACTAAACACAAATGTTGTATCAAAGTGCATACAGTGTACTACTTATGAGGGTCAAAAAATGAAACATGTGTACCACTGTAACTAATTGTATTTCATAAAGTATTTTCTCTAATTACATTTTCTATATGGTGCTTATTGAAAATTGTATTTCCAATGTCCATATTCATTCATAATCTCTGTGCACATATTACTGTGTCCATGGCTATTGTCTCTACCTCTGCACACCTATTGTATAGCACCATGTCTAAATCCACCCAACCTACCACCACCCTACTACGCCTGACTACCCCCACCATACTCACAATACTCACACATTGTCTTCCATTATCGTAGCCCCACAATCTCTCCCCCAGCCATACACCCTACCCACACCATCTCTACCCATACCCAGCCTACTCCCACCCTCTTGACACCTACCCACCCACCCTACCACTACTGAATCTATTCATGCTTCTTCACCCTACTTCCACCATCTCTTACACTCTATATATCTCAAAATACAACTTATAAGGACTACAGAATACACACATGTATACACATATATACACATATAAATACTTTTCGAATTTTTAAATAACATTTTTTCATAACCATGGCTACCGATAAAACAGATGCAATTGGGCGAACTGTGCGCATTATTAATCTCTGCAACGACTGGAGGTCGTAGTCATGGCTACGACATTACCAATTACAGTGCAGCACACTTAGTGCATTGATAGCTACAGTTATAACTATGAAGGTGTTCATTTTCAGGATATTCTCAGGCCGATTGGGCTTTGTGAATTTTGGCAGGCTAATGTAGCTCCAGTTATAACGGTCTCTTGGGTAGCCAGGCTATTAGGTTGACCTTCTGTAGCTGTAAATGTGATGTAAACCAATGTGTGATTGGTTGGATGAAGGTATATTATGAAACATGTTGTTGTAATGGCGGGTGGTGTATACTTTGCATTGTACTGTGAGTGACCTGTGCCATTAGCAGTTCTGAGGTTGAAGAGTGCATATTTTTTGGAACATTTTTATAGGTTGGAAAATTGATAGAAATACTTACGAAGATGCTGACAACTCTTCTACTGATTTATCAGGTCCTGAATCTTTTTCAGAAGATTATACAGGAATAGGTGATTTTTGATTTAATATCAAACAGTGATGTGGAAAAATTGTGGAATATTTTGAGATTCACTGGCAAGTTAATTTTTTTGGGCTCGAGGATGGCAATGTGGGAAGAGTAGCTGGATTAGCAGGATGTACGATTAGTGGAGAGTGATTTTTGGTAGGGTGTAAAAGATATTTTATTTGTGGGGGAAAAGGCATTTAATACAGCATCTATGGAAAGTGCACAGAGACACATTGAATTTGTTTTTTAAACCTTCAAATGGACTTCATAAGGGAATTGCAGAGTTTGACACATTGTCAGAATAAAAAAAAGTATAACATCAAAGCAGTACTCTGAATGCTCCCAAATACCACACTCAGTGTATCCCAAAACAGTCCTTTAAGGACCACCTATTACATAAATATGTTTATATATGGGAAAGATATGCAGTATGGCATGAAGAGAACAAAGCGTACACAGATCAAATTGTTATGTGGCTTCACTACATTAATGACTTATAAATAATTTGGAGAGGAGTGAGAAACAATGGGAAGACTTTGTGCAATTACTGAATAATATTGAATTGAATACAACCTTATGTTTACAGAAACACATAGCCAAAGTTCTATAGTTTTTCTTGATGTGACCCTCATAGTGGAGGATGAATGGTTGATGAGTGAATTCTAAAGAAAGCCTATGGTTTCCAACACTGCTCTTCATGCAACAAGTGGTCATCTGATCAATCTTATCTGGAGTATCCCATACAGGGAGTTTATTAGACTTTATAGGAATTGTTCATCAATTGAAGCTTTTGACAGAGAGAGCAATAGCATTGCCTGGGGTTTTCATCAACAAGCTTACCCCACTAGGATCATTGAACGTGCATACATTATGGCCTATATATGTGAAAGCAATGCTCTTTTACCTGATAATCTGAGGTGTTGGGTTGAAAAACAGAAAAATATGTTACAAGATAAATCTTAACTTTCAGTACCCAGGCAGCAACCGTTCATATTATTTTGAAGAAGTATTTGAGGATTCTGATGGTTGATAGAGACTTGAATAACACTCTCAATGAATAGCCTGACATCAGTTTTCATAAATGGTGTTCATTAAGAGACACTTTGATTAATAGTTTTGTGGAAGGTGAAGACAAAAGTGAAGTGAATATGTGGTTAAGGAAATCTGTACAAGGTTTTTTTCAAATGCACGAGATGCAGAGTTTGTACCTTTGCCCACAACTGTGTAATGTATCAACATTCCATATTAGGTTATTCAATGAAGATCAACAGCAGAATCACTTGTGATTCTGATTTAGTAGCTTATGTCTTTAAGTGTTCCTGGAACAAGTGGTACATCGAGAGCACCAAATGTAATTTAAAAGTTTTATTTTACAGCATCTGAGAGCAATTAGGAACCATGATGCTGCACATTCCATGGCGTAGCATTCTGAAAAAGCTCATGGAGGCAATCCTGATGGTTTCAAATTTTTAGGAATTCACAAAAATGAGATTGGACCTCGAGCAGATGATAAGGAATGCTTACTACGTCAAAAGAAACTCAATACATCATTGACTTTGAAACAAACAAAAAACAATAGTACCTCACTACACTGTCTGCCAGTAAATACAATGCATTCCATTCATTCTCACGTACTCCTCAGTTATTACCTAACTTATAATAATTTGAAGTCTGCTTATATGTTCCGCCTTCGTCTCTTGTTGCCGGAGCTTATCTATGCTACCTCACACAACCCACAGATACAGCCTTTGGGATTCCAGTCACTCCGTAGCCAGGATGACACTCCCTCTGCCTTGTCTTGAAGCTGCAGCCCCCAGAACACACCATTCCACATTGTGCAGATAGGAACCAAATCTCAGACTGACTACACCCCCCAGCTGCTTAAATTTCCTCTGCCTGTCCATAAAAATTAGATTAGCCTTTCCTAACGTGGTTCTAACTCCTCCAGAACTGCGGACCACATTAGCCAATCACCTTACACAGGCTTGCATGTGACAAGTAATTTCCTGCGAGGACAATGAGTTTTCAGTTGCACAAAGACAGACCTTCTGTTTTATTATTATTGTGCATGTTTCCTTCTTCCATGGAAAAACACTAACGGAATTAATTTCAATCTGTGTTAAACAAACTGCATCACAATGTTAATTGGGAAAATTAGTTGGTTACAGGGTTTTTGGTTAAGATTTTCAGTTATATAGATTATTTCCACAATGCAGTTTATCACAGATAGAAATACTTAATTTGTGTATATGAACACCCTGCTGAACTGCACCCCTAATTTGCACCCACTTTAAAATGACTGCATGTTTCATTTAGTGTTTCTTAAAATGAACACTCATTTTACCGGTTTTTTACTGAAAACAACATTCTGAGTTCTTTTAAAATGAGTGCCACGTCTTACTGGCTGCTACTAAAAACATACTGGGCCTCATTACGACCCTGGCGGTAAGGGGTTTACGCCAGCGTTAGCTGCGCCGACCCCTTACCGCCAACTACGAGTTCCCAGAGCGCCATGGTCACTTTTCCGCCCGCTTTTTGCGGGCGTAAAAATCCATGGCGCTATGGGACCTCGGTGTTAAATACGCCACCGTAGTGTACGGTGGCGTAATTAACACCTTCCCCACTCCCATTGAGCCCTATGGGGCCGAAATGGGAATGGGGAAGGGTAAATGGGTCAATGGGGACTTACCGCCCCGCCAACCTCGGAATGGGGCGGTAAGTCCGCCATCCGCCATGGCGTAAAGGGACTTTGCGCCATGGCGGAAAAGTCCGCCGATGGCGGAAAAAATCCGCCAGGGTCGTAATGAGGGCCACTGTCATTTTTAAAACACTACCAAGGAACACATTGCCCATCACACACATTCTGTATTGGCTGCTTTAAAAAAAAAACTGCCAATGAAACACCCATTTTGCTTCCCTTAGAAACACAGCTACCTGTACACATGTGTTATTATTTGCATGAATATCCCTACATATTTCCCTATTTTTGGGCAAGGGCAATCATGATCAGCCTGCCAAACCTTATTTGGCCAAAACACATCAAATTCTAAAATGTGTGCGCCACAGTATATCTCTCCTTCTCCATTTTCACCAGATGAATAATGGTTGAAGCAATAACATCTTAATAAAAATGAACATAAAATTATTTCACAACGAATAACTGTCCAACTGTAAAGCAAAAATGAAGCAGAACCCACATTGGGTATATCAGTCTTCACGTGCATGTGTGATGGAAAAACATATGTGCACACTTTTGACTGAAGCGCACATCTCTAATAGTCCATGTGTCTATGAATTGTCCAAACTCCATAATATTGTTATAATGTCTAAATTATAGTCTCTGTTTATGTATTTTATGGAATGAACATTTCTTATTAGCATGCACCAAGTAAAACAATAAAATAAAATAATAAAATAAAATAATAAAATAAGATAAATGAAATAAACAATTTCCACTGTTCCCAGTTCCAGTCCCAACTGGTAAAGCACAGCGCAGTACTATGCTCCAACAGCAATAACTGTGAAACTAAAGTCAACTGAATACTGTTCCATTTTTGGCATTCACAATCTTCAAGATCACACCTCTGAGATGTCCTGATCACCGGACTCCCATAACAGCATCCTTCCCAGTGGAGTTTCTCCAGCCTGGCACTCATGGACTTTTCTTCACAGAAGTCATCCCTTTTGGCATCCCGGCTGTTTATCTTCACCTCCATACTTCGGTCCGGAGGCTTTCCTTGGGTCCCTCCCGTGGTCTCCAATCCCGTGGACTCCTATCCATTATCTCTGGGAATTGGCCGTGCCAGGACAATATGTTAATGTCATCTAAATTAAATAGAAAAGAAACAGATTAAGTACATAGCATATACCAATTGTCTATCACTTTTTCCCTACTTGTTTAAAAAAAATGGCGACCAAAATATTATAGCTTCCAGAACTTGTCACTTTTGGACACCTGCAATTAAACACACATTATAGAAAAACAAACAACATCCTACACCTTGCCTAATTATACCTTACAATAATTCCCATGCAGAGAAATCTTACCACACTGTACTAGAATAGCCTAATCCGATTCAGTGCCTGTTATGAATACATAACACTACATTTTTTTCAAAGGCTATATATGGCCTTTTCTGAATGTTGTTAGGTACTCACCAGACCATACTTCTGATCACTCATAGGGTGAAATATACACCATCTCGTACTTGCCCTTATACATTATGAATCAGTCAACAGTTCTTCACTGCATCTGCCAACAATACATTTATTTATCATTATTCTCTACTGTTAGCCTTATTTTCATTGCAATCAGTACATTTAACCTGACTCCACCTGCTCAAGTCTCTTGATCTCATATTTTGGGTGGCAGGGTTTAATTTGGTTGAACAAATTGCTCTGTCACCATTTCACCCTCCTTTCTCAGTATCTTATATACTACCGGGAATACTTTATCTACAATCTCAAATCACCCTCGCCATGACGCGAGAAATTTTGATTTTTATGTCTATTCTTCCCAAAATGGTATTTGTATATCAGATCACCTATCTTATGTTCTTTCACAGATGTCTTTTTATCATAATAGGTCTTTGCACTTTCAGCAGCCCTTTCCAAATTTCGCTGCACAAATGCAAATACATGTTGTGAGTGCTTCTTCAATTCTTCCACATATTTGTGAACTGTAGATGCACTCACAAGTGTCTGTTCATGTGTCCTGTACAATAAATGTTGTGGCAGTACCATTTTTCTTCCCGTCAATACCTCATGAGGACTAATGCCTGTTGCTTTAGCAGGAGTCAACCTAATGGCCATTAACACTAAAGGTAAGCATAGATCCCACCTGGAACCTGCCTCTGCTACAAATTTCTTTAGTATCTCCACGTTAGATCTATTGATTCATTCAACATTTCCAGAAGAGGTGGGCTGGTAGGAGATGTGCAATTTCCTTTTTACCCCCAATATCTGCCATACCTTGCTCATGAACGTGCTCGTAAAATGGCTTCCTCTGTCTGATTCTAACCTTTGGGGTAACCCGAATCTTGAAAATATATGATTTACCGACAATGTGGCTGCTGTTTGTGCATTACAGTCTGGTGCAGGAATGCACTCCACCCATTTCGACACTAAACATACCACTGTCAATAAATATCTATTTCCCCTGTTTGATATTTTTACAGGCCCAATATAGTCGATGTGCAAATCTGACCATGGAAGAGTTAAACCTCTTTTCATTAAGGGAGCCCCATGCATTGGTGAAGCAGGTTTAAATTGTGCACATACCAGACACCCCCTAGTGTATAATGCCACATCCTGGGACATATGTGGCCAGTAAGCAAAGTCCTTCAGAATCTCTAAAGTTGTTTGGGAACCCCTGTGTTCTGCAGTTATTGCATCATGTGAATGGTGTAATATCAATTTTCTGAATGAAAGAGGCACTACCCACTGTAGCTGCCCTGTTACAGACTCCCTAATCAGCAAACCATCCTGTATTGTAATTCTCTTTTTGTTCTTTAACAACACTCTCAGCTCTTCTTTTCCTGTGCACTCATTTTCAGTTAAGGAATTCTGTTCAGGGTCTATTAAGTGATTATAATAAACACCCAACACTGGGTCCTCTTTTTGAGCCTTAACCATATCCTTATCTGGCGTATCATAACTCCATTGCACTACAGGTTGTTAAACTTCTTTTGCAGATGTGAGCGTGCAACTGCATCCACCTGTATTTCACCAAGTAGTTGTTCAATGGGCAACAATTCTCCCATGACAGCCCCAATCTGGCCAATTGATCTGCTTATCATTTCCCTCCTTCTCCTCTCCTGCTGTCTTTAAATGTCCCCAAATTTTCCTCCAGTGTATTGTTAAATCATTCTCTGACACTAACTTGTCTATGGCTTGAATCAATTTCCCATGTCTAAGGGGCTTTTTGTTTTATGTGAGCATGCCTCTTGCTTTCCAGCCAGGCACAAATTCTACAAAGCTATTTCGTGCATATTCAGAATCCATTACGGGACAATTTCTTTGGATTTGTTATCAACTGCAGTAGTAATTTCTTTATAAATGGCAGCTAACTCTGCTATCTGGCTACTCCTGGCCCCAATTCTCATTCCTATACTAGGAATGCCTTCACAGCTTATCCAGACATTTCCTATCCCTGATACCAGCTGTTTATTGCTATCCGTTTCAATATGATAAGCACACCCATCTACATACACAATTGGCAAGTCCTTGCACTTATTTTCATTAAAAGCTTTGTGTGATGATTGTTCAAATTCCTGCAAACTGATCTCCACTTCTATCTCATCTGAGACACACTCAGCTTCACAGTCATGTAGGTCTGCTATCTCTTAAGCAATCAGGCTCTTTTTGTTCTGTCCATATCTTACTTCCAATGTCCAGGAAGTAATTCTTGACTGCGCTAGGTTACCTGATCTAATCCTTTTACTCTGTAAGAATTACAACAGTTGATTATTTGTTTCAATAATTACCTCTTCTCCTATAATAATGGGACGGAAATGCTGTAACGCTCAAACAGTAGTCAGAAGGGCCTTTTCACATTCACTGAATTTAGTTTCAACCTGAGATAATGCCTTGCTTTTATAGGCAATAGTTTTATGATTCAAATCATGTTTTGAGATAACACCACTGACATACATTGCTCAGTGAATCCTAATCCTACAAAGAAATCTTTATTCTTTATGGGATAGGCTAAGCATGGCACCTTCATGAGACATTCCTTCAATTTAGCAACTGCCTCAGACTGCTCGCTTTCCCATTTCCATGGCACATTCTGTTTCAACAATGTAATCAATGCTTGAGTGATTTCAGCGTAGTTTTCAATAAATGTCCTGTTATATCCTGTCATTCCAGTCAGTCGGTCAGTCCTCTTTTTGTTTCCCGAGTGGGCAGATCCCCGCCTCACTTGCAGCTGGGAACGGCATTTATGTGCTGGTGCATATGCCCACGCAGCAGATGGGTGCAGCGGGCACGCCATCAGCGTGCCGAAGGCGCACTTAAGGCGAGCCCGTCTGTGCTCGTCCTTGTCCCGAATGTACCGGATGAGAGGCTACGTTTCACTAGAAGCTCTCTCCTAGACCTTGCCCCGACGAATACCATACTTCCCAAGGGCTGGAAAGGGGATATTTAACCAGCTAACATATACTAAAGACAGCTCTCCTCTGCGGTGGTGCATGGCTGTAAAGATGCTGTATTGATGTTGCTTAATTCTTGCTCATTGCCTTCCTATGCAGCTGAGGTCCATGACCTCTTGTTAGCCTGTCTTCTGGAGTTTTTTTGCATCACAGAGACATGGCTCTGAGACAGCTCGGGATCCGCATTGGTGCAGGCTATTCCAAATAATTATAAAATAATCAACCTTGACCGTTCCTCATCTCATGCTGGTAGTGGGGTGGCAGTTATTTTTAAATCAGACTATATTGTCTCCAGACATACCCTTAATCATGATCTTAATATGGAAGCCTTGTTGGTTAAATGTATGAACATTTCTCACCCTACTTATCACCTTCTTGTATACCGCCCTCCTGACTTATATGTAGGGTTTCTTGACCCTTTTGTTGACCTGGTAGCTGATCTTTTGCAAAAATATACCAACTTGATTGTACTAGGCAATTTTAACCTTAAATCTAACTCGCCTAGATCCCCTGTGATTGATCTTTTTTTTACTAGGTTAAATGATCTCAACATTCAACAACTGGTCGTAGAACCCACACAGAAATTCGGTAATACTCTAGACCTTGTGTTTACTAATGTCAGCTTGGTGGCTGTCTCTTCTGTAGAACAGATACTCTGGTCTGACCATTTCCTGATCACATGTACTCTAAAAAACAACCTTGCCCTATCTAAAACCAAGCCTTTGCAAGTTTGGCAACGGGGTTGGCGCTTGGCAGACCTTCAGGGGCTCGCTAAACTGGTCAAACGTAAATACCAGAAATACGCTCATCCCTCATTGTCCACATTATCGCATTCTCTGAGCGAAGCTGCTGACATATTTACCCCTAGTCGGCTCATTCAACCTCGCAGACTTCCGTCTCAACCCTAGTTTACCCCGTACTTAAAGCTGCCTGGCTTAATCTTAAGCAGACAGAACGCAGGTGGTGTGTTGGCTATGACCTTAATGCTAAAGCTTAATATAAAACCTGTTCCGTGGCTTTCTTTTCTGATATCCGTGAAGTGAAAAAACTGTATTTCACACAGACAGTGGAGCCGGCCCTCTGCCAACCTTAGGCTCTCTTTTTGGTGGTTAGATCTTTATCTTCCTCTGAGAAAACTACTCCTGCACTCCCCTCGACACAGGACTGCTGTAACTCTCTAGCCCAATTTTTCATATCTAACATTGAGGCTATTCGATCTACCATCCAATTGTCTCAGGTGCTTTCTAATGCTAATGACGACTACACTGTTCTGGGTAGGTCGCCGGAAGTTAAAGAGTGGTCTACCTTTCCATTGTTCTCGGAGGAAACAGTTTTTCGGGCATTACAGTGCATTAAATCTGGCTCCCCTTCAGACATAGTTCCATTTGCAGTCTTGACAAAGACTGCTGCTGACATTTCCATGGAACTTACCTCATTGGTCAATGTTTCCTGTTAGACAGGGGTTATTCCGGCTGAACTTAAAATCGCCACTGCGATTCCTCTCTTGAAAAAGCCCTCGCTCGACCCTTCTCTCCCTTCTAACTTCCGTCCCATCTCTCTTCTCCCATTTCCTATGAAATTGCTGGAATCTTGGTCTCCCCTCTTCTCTCCACTTTTCTAGAGTCATCTACACTGCTTGATTTTGCCCAATCAAGCAGTGTAGACCTGATCAGGGCACAGAAAGCGTATTGGTGTCGGTTTGGGATGACATTGGCAGGCTAGTTGATGCTTGTGGGGTGGGGGCACTGATTTTGCTAGATCTTTCAGCAGCCTTAGACAAGGTCGACCACCCCACCCTGTTGGCCCGCTTGTTCCAGATTGGGATTGCGGGTCAAGTCCTAGCATGGTTTTCATCATTCCTGGCCGACCACGCTCAGGTGCTCTCTCCCTCCCTTTCTCTCTCATGCTTTCCACCTTGCTTGTGATGTCCCGCAAGGCTTTGCCTTGTCGCACATTCTCTTCAACATATACATCTGGCCTCTTATTTGTCTCAGCTGCTCCCTCAGCGTCAGGTGCTATTCATATGCTGATGACACCCAGTTTCTGATTTGTCTCGATCTAGATCCGACTGAGGTGTCGTCCCGCCTCTGTTGGTGCCTGTCTGCTGTAGGTGAGTAGATGGGACGATATTGGCTGAAGTTGAATGGGGACAAGACAGTGATGGTGGTGGGTGCTCCTCCTGATCCTTCACTCTGGGTGTCTACTTTTTGGCCCTCTTTTCTGGGTCCTTTAACTGTTCCAGTGACTAAGGTTAAGAATCTTGGTATCACCCTTTCTGCTTCACTGTCAATGAATTACCAAGTCTCAGCCGTGTGCAACGTAGGTCATTTCCACCTTAAGATACTGAAGAAGGTTCTTCCGCTTTTGCCAGTCTCTCTCCATCCTCCGGTTGTCGCTGTCATGGTGCTCAGCCATCTGGACTACTGTAATTCATTTTCTCTGGTATAGCCTGAAGGCTAAATACAGCTCTCCTCTATGACATGCGACCGGCTCCCCCTACGGTGCTCTTATCACTCCGGTACTACGTGCTCTACACTGGATCCCTGTTTGCCAGAGAGTTGAGTTTAAGGCTCTCTGCATTGTTGACCAAGCACTTCATGGACTGGGGGCAGAATATCTCCAGTTTTCACACTATTTCCCCTCCCATTCGCTACGCTCTTCATCAGCCGATCTGTTGGTGGTCCCCCCATATCGTCATGAACGGATTGGAGGTTGGGGTTTTTCTGCGGCCACGGCTCAATTGTGGAACAAACTGCCACTGAAGATTAGGGCTATACCTAACCATTTAGCCTTTAGAAAATCTGTGAAGTCCTTGCTATTCTAACTCTACTTTTGTCTTATTGGTTTTCCTCCCTCTCTCCTTCTTAGCACCAAGATACCTCTGGTGACAGTGCGCTTTAAAAGTTTACATTACATAACATAACATGACATAACATCCCTAATTGTCAAGATTTAACACTGCAGGGAGAAGGTTTCGACACCCTCCCCCGAAACCACAGAAGCCGAATGGATCCACCCCTCCACCCGTGGTTGGCACATTGAACAGTCCGAAAGGCATTACCAGATACTCGAGCAAACCAGAGTTCTGAATGCTGTTTTCCACTTATCCCCCTCCTTTACTTGTATCAAATGATAGGCCCCTCTTAAATCCAATTTACTATAGACCACTGCTGTCTTTACTTGGTCCAACAATACAGAAATTAAGGGCAAGAGATACCTATTTTTCACTGTTACCTTATTCAAAGCCCGGTAATCAATACAAGTCTTGAGAGTTCCTTCTTTTTTTGGCACGATACTGAAGAAGTAGAATGCCTAATGAAACCCTTCGCCAACATATCATCCAAATACGCCTTCAGATGCTGGCTCTCTGTCTTTGTCAAAGCATATATTCTGCTACAAGACAACTTAGCTCCAGGCTCAAGTTCAATGACACAATCATAGGGTCTATGAGGAGGTCACTTTTCTGCTCCACTCTTGTCAAAAAACCCCTACTGCTCCGATCACCTGCAGTGAGGGTGTCTTGTCAGCCAGAAACAAAGCCGGGACAATTTCCCCTTCCATATGCTCACCATACTCAGGGCTCTCAAAAAATACCTCCCGTGAGACCCAATCAAAACGGGGGTTGTGCTGCACTAGCCAAGATATTCCTAAAACAAGTCCAAATTGCAGTGCAGCTATTAAATCAAACATAATTTCCTCCATATGTCTTGACCCACACTTCATTTGTAGAGGTTGTGTCTGTTGCGTAATGGGTCCTGAAATGTGGGGCGACCCATCCAATCCCTCGACCTGAGACTTCTCTCGAAGGGGCAATCTCAACTGATTGGCCAAAGCAATATCAATAAAATTCCCTGTAGTTCCAGAGTCCACCATGGCCTGCACCACGTGTTTAGAACCTGCAAAAATCAATGTGACCCATAGATACAAGTGTGAATTCTTCGTTCCAACTGTATTAGCTACCCAATCTGGGAATTGTTCTGTAAACGGGCCTGGCACCTGTGTTCCCCCTAAGGCTGGCCCACTCCTTTTCCCGCCTCCTCTTTGCTCTTGCCCCCTCCTGCTCCTTTCTTAGGAGTATTAGGGCATGTCCAAATGTAATATCCTGCTTGCCCACAATACAAACACAGATTATTGCTCTTTCGTAATTCTTTCTCTACCACCAATAGTGGCCCTCTCACACCCCATATTTGCATAGGCTTCCCTTCCCCCATCCTTCTCCCTCTACCCCTGTCCAATCTCACAAAGGGGACACTCTCTGGTTTTTTCTTGTCTCCTTTCCTTTCATTCATGCGATGATCTAATCTTAAAGCCAAATCGATCATGGATGTGCAACCACTTGGTTGAGGCTCCACCTGAGCAATGGCATCGTTCAACTCTTCCCTTAAACCCTGATAGAACACACAGTCTGTTTATTCTCGAGTCAATCTGTTTCAATCACTAAACTATTGAACTGAGTCACATATGACACCAAGTCCTGTGTTCCTTGTCGTAAAGCCAGTAATTCTTTATGCTGGGCCAAAGATACCTCCCTTCTATCAAATAACCTTCCAAACTCCCCCAGACACCCACCCATCTCCTGTTAGATAAGAAATTACAAACGCAGTCCTGGCCTGTATAGTCTCAGAAGCACCGGGTTTACATAAAAGTGTGATCTACATTTGGTCAAAAACATCATAAAATTTTGTGGATTTTCGGAAAACCTCTCAGGTGCTGCCAAAGGCACACTACTACGGGGTTGCACAATAACAGTGGACATTCTGTCGGATGTGGTCGCACCAGAGAACTGGCTGAAGCAGCCTCCAATGGGGTTCCTTGTGCCACTAACCCCTATACCTGAGCCTTCAAATTGCTAGCTTCCTGCCAGACATGCACTAATTCCACCTTGATATCTTGCAAGGCCTTTAGCACTTCTGCTAAAGGGGGAGGACTTGACTCCATTTGGCCTGGGTGGTTCAATTACCCCGAAATCGGAGGTGGCTTATTCTGTCAACATTTAACTCTATAGGGAGAAGGTTTCGAAACCACAGAAGCCAAATGGATTGACCCCTCCACCCGTGGTTGGCACGGGCTCTTGATACTAGAATCATAGGGTACCATGTGGCAGCCAATGGGGGAAGGAGGGATTAGGGAGAGGTTGTGGATAGGGAAGGGGCAGTCGGAAAACCGGGAAACAGGGTAAGGGGGTAAAAGGGAAAAGTCAAACAACTTAAAACTGTCTTCTTACACCAGCCTGCGGCAACACATATGCACTGTAACATTTAAGGCTGACGTAGAGTACTGCAGGTACCCTTCTTGATTCCTACCACCAACTCCTGTCATGTACCTTCTCACACAACCTGATGCTTTGGTACAATTAGCCACATGAAACATGTACATTCAACATAAAGCGTGGGAACATTTCACATATGAATATGAAACATTTTGCCACATTGAAACAGTAAACTGACATGTAACATCTTGGTACGTGCCACCCTTAATCACTAAGCAAGAGGTAATGAAACAAACACGGAAGTGGCTCTCTTCATGAATAAGACAGACACATGGCCCTGTGGGCGAGCATAAGCACACATAAAACAGAACATGGAAGAGAGCGTATTAATGCTGCCTGTAGTGCTCCCAGAACACGCATGACACATTATAGTCTGCGCTCAATTGGGAAGGCAAGTTTCTTACTGAGCTCCTCTGCATGGAATTGCATTTACAAGTCCGTAATGGCTTTAGGCCACAGACCCCATAACGCCTTTTGCTTGTCCACCACTAGTACAATGAACAAGGGATTAACATGCCCATATCTGATTTCCTGGTACTTAACTGACAGCCCGGGCCTCCCGTGGGAATGACCCGAACCAAACATAGCAGCATGTTGAATGCGAATGCTCACAGCTACCACCCGGAATGGATGAAGCGAAGCATTCCTCTGGCATTCCTCATATCTCCAAAAGTTCTCCTACATGCCGTCGTGACTGCCCGTGCTACATACTCTCAATAAGCCACACCTGCACACGGCGGTCGGCGGTTGAAGTAGGAACTGCAATCAGCCTTTAGCTGCTAATCCGCGCGAAGTGCGAATGACTACAGTCTTCCACAAAGCATGCTGGGAACGGAAGTCTCTAGATCCCCGCATGCTCTCTGACCGCTCTCAAGCCCCAATTCCTGACACTAATAGACTTTTCAATCCTTATTTTTAGGATCTCTTAATTTCTGTATCACCTCAACCTTTTTCTTTTGTGGATTTAACCTGTGTTTAGTTACTACATGGCCTAAGAAATTCACTCTCTTTTTGCACCATTGGGCTTTCTGCAAAGATACTTTAGCTCCTGCTTTCTTTAATTGGCCAATCACATGTCTAATCTCACCAAAATGACTTTTTAGGCTCACATTTTTATTTAGAACATCATCCACATAAACTATAGTCCCTCTTTTTGCCGCATCTGGCAGCGTTTTTCTCAAAAATATGACAAACTCGCTCCCACTATTGACATATCCAAATGGTGTTCTGGACCAAGAGTATTGCGTTTTATCAAATGAAAATGCAAACAAATTCTGAATGTCTTCTGCCAATGGCACACACCAGTAGCAAGATGTAAGCTCTAATGTGGTAAACACCTTTGACCCATGTACCTGAGCAAGGCCTTGATCAATGAATGGGAGTGGCCATCTAGACACTGGCACCCTTTTATTTAATTCTCTCAAGTCTGCACACAAATGCCATTGACCGTTTGGCTTCAATACCCCTAAAATGGGGGTGTTTGAGGTACTATGAATGGGTCTGATAATTCCTCTGTATTCTAAATTCTTAATTATCTCTACCAGTGACTCCAAGCATTCCAGTGGCAACCGATATTGGCGTACAAACACCAAATTTCTACCATACCCCTCTGGTAATGTGGCAACATGCAAATCAGGAAAGCCACAATCATATGAATCCTTGGCAAAAACCTCCTTAAATCCCTCAAATATTGTTCTCAATTCATTCCTGTCCTCTTCACTGTAAAATGCATCAGCTGACAGAATGTGCTCCTCTACCATTTTTGAAAGTTCAGGAAAAAATCCTCTAATGGAGGAACCTCTGTGCTCTCTTCTAACTGTGTGGCTGTATCTCGTTGCAGAGTTGCCACTTTTAAATATTTTGGAACATCAGCATCCACTTCAATAGGCTGATTTTCTGTTTCACCTTCATTTAAATCATACAATATGCAATTCTCCTGGGGACAGCATACTGTCTCATAAGAATTATAGGGATACACAGACTGAACTTTGAATATCCCTTTAGGTTGGAGGTCCATTTACTCTGGCAACACACCCTGTGCATCTACATACCTCTCAGGGATATTGCAAATCACCATATTGTTGAAATCTGCAGTGTAATGTGATTTTTTGTATTGCCATTCCTAACACAGAATTTTCCTCTAAATAAATGTCTTGCCACCATTTATTATCCACCACGATTTTGAATGGCCTGTCCCCAATAATTACCAATGGGGTATATTCACAGCCCAGCCCTTCCTGCTTCATGGACTCACTTATGCATACAAAGGCATCAGCATCCTTCATCTCCTTCATCTGTTTTCCACTTTTGTGCTTTAATGTTATCACAACCTGTCTAGTGAATGCAGGAATGGTAATATCCTTCTTCACCTGTAGTTTAATTGCATATGGCACCAACTTGCGCACAATGATAAGCCTGTCTTTTATCTTCAAATTCAGGTGCAGGTCCTCCTAGTCGGGACCACACTTTTTGGTTAAGAAAATCCAAGACCATACACATTCTGTGCATGATGTCATTTCCCAAATAAAAATCACTTTGTGTTCCACTCACTATCCACACATTGTGGCACATGGTTTTCTGACCAATGTTAATCATTAGCATGCACCTTCCTGCCATTCTATTTTCCAACCCAGAAATATATTGGTTTTGAATTCTGAATGTTATGATATGGCATTTATAACGCGCCTATCCACAAGTGTTTCAAGGCGCAATGCATGTCTGCCTCCCTCGCTTGAGCAGCTGGCCCAGGACCATGAGTCAATACTGTAGAGCGTGATCCTGCAGCCGTAACCACCACAGACGGACGTACCAACACTGACAATGTTGGGATCTCCTCCCTTTCCATTATACTCTGAAGTAATTTTTCATTAATAAAACTCCTTTCCTGTTCAAGCGCTAAAGTGGCTTCATCTTTTCAGAATGGCGATTTACACCAATATGAATCCATGGCTGCTCACCTTCCATATGTATTTCAGCAAGGGTTGTGATATGTTTTTTTCTGGGTTTACTTTAGGGATAGTATTTTGCTTGCACTTCTCTTCTTTTAAGTAGAAGTGCAATGTGTGATCATCTATTTCAGTCTGCCATTTTTTTCCAGGATCCAAATAAATCTGCATGGATTGTTTTTCTTTTTCACTTTGCTTTTCGCCCTGACACATCCGGATGACAGTGACACTAGGTACACAGCCATTTGAAGATATACCTCCAATGCATCATTTGATTTGGCAACAGTATGGCATTCGTGTACACTGCTGTTTCGTGACTTTATTTTCTTAGGCCTTAATGGTTTCTTTGTCAGAGACCACAGGACACCATTCACTCCATCAATGAGGGGTGACAACCTTTTCAGGCAATCTGTTCCCATCAGTAATGGAATTTCACTGATAGATGTAATCAATACCTCCCAAAGAGTACCGCCAGCTAACACACGGCCACCGCGTCGGCGGACCCCGCGCCTGCCTGGGCCATGGTAACCTGGCCCTTGATGTCATGACACTGTCTGTGGCTGCATGACTGCATCCCTCGCTTGAGCAGCTGGCCCAGGACCATGAGTCAATACTGTGGAGCGTGATCCTGCAGCCGTAACCACCACAGACGGACATACCAACACTGACTGGCCCTGTGAGGGGTTATCCCCCCTTCAGTCATTTGGGATACAAAAGCACCCCCACTCGATGTACTCGCCTGCGACAGCAGAGAGGAATTAAATTCTGGTTCATGACCAGAGCCATAGGTATCATTAGAGGCAGACTCATACTAAGTCAGGGCCAGGATGGACTGTAGCATGAGTGGTTCTTCATGGGCTGCCACACCACATCCTCCACTTGTGCTTGTTTGCGGATCAGTATGTTGTTCACCTCCTCCTCCACTCAGCATCAAGTGCCTCCTTACCTGTACATGGACAGGAAAATACATGAAGACCCATGTAAATAGCATATCCCACACACATAGGCATCACAATGTCATCATGCAACACATTAACCTGCCATGTCACAAACTCCTGCACGTACTCAGTGTCAATGCAAGTGAAGGGTAGCATGAAAGCAGCCATGGATGTGTGTGGAAGGGCTAAATACCACATGTAGTGCATGGTGCATAGCACCTGCTTTACACACGAGCACCTGACTGGCATAGTTCAGTCATCAACATCACTGATGCAAATATGCATATGCCACGTAGCATAGCCATGCATGAACTGTTAAATTGCATGAGATGGAACTTGCTGACTACTGTCCAAGAGCCATGTAAAATGGATGCGACATGACATGACATGCAATTCACAAACTCAATACACACAAGTGTCTCAAGGTGCTAAGATGAAAGGGTGGTGGAATAGAGTGAAGCCAGACACACCCATCCCATGAGGCCAGGTCACATTGACATCACACGAGTGAATAGGCACGGTGAAGGTGAGACCTGGGGTTTGAAGTGGGAATGAGCAGTGCAGTACATGGGGATGGCATCCAAATAAAATACAACTACATAATCAGTAATGAAAATGTGGTGGGCTTCGGGAAGTGTAAGCGCAGACATCAGGTGTCAATTGCTGGTAGAGGGTTGTAGGAACACAGTAAACAGCCACCGAGTGTGGGGATTGCAGGGCGGCAGTACATGGGTTCAATTGATGGCTCAGAGGCTCGTGTCAGAGATCAGAGTGTGGGCAGGTGACTAATGCATTCTTTCAGACATCCAGGACTCCAGCAGGGGACAGCAGGAGAGAAAGCACAGCACATGAGGAAGCATCAGAAGTGCTTCCAGACCCGGAGAAGGTACACCTCCAGTTACATTGAGGCAGGGAGGCTGTACCAGACCGAGGCCCCAGCCAAAGATAGACATTAACCACCAACTAATTGCTATGAGAAATAACTGACCCTGAGGGAGTAGGAAAGGGATGATCAAAGACCATGAGATCGAAGTGAATTTGGAAGATGGAGTTGAAGGAACTGCGGCCCAGGGTTTGGAAATGAGCAGTCATAGCCACTGGGAGCCTGTGCCATCATCACAGTCCTAGGGAGATACCTGGCCCCAAGACAAAAGGACAATTCCCACAGTCCAATTCTGGATAAGTTGCAGAGGGAAGAGAGTAGAAGCACAGAAATCTTGGTAGAGGCTGTACCCCACCATAGGAATGACCAGTCCTCCGGAGACAGTGAGCTGCTGGGGGAAGGAGAGGAAAAGAAGAATACCTCTGAGGAGGTGCAGCTGGCAGGTTGACCTCTCAGAGATGTCAGAGATGTACGGAGAGAAGGCGAGTGTGGAGTGGAAGATTGTCACAGGCTATCCGCCATCACAGGTTGGAGCAGGAAGAGGGCCAAGACAGGCTGGACAGAGAGTGACATGGAAGGAATGAGAAGGTGTGGTGATGAGGATTGTCACGGTGTGCAGCACATCGTGTGTATGCAGTCTGCAGGAAAACAAGCACGTGTCAGTCCACCATGCCATGGTACACCCATGTCAGTCATGTAAATGCAGGCAGAACTGCAGACAATCATTACACTTCATCCAAGCAACATACACATGTCCTGGACAGACACGCATCAAAACTCACCAGACAATCCCTCATAAATTGGCAGGGCTCCCATGCCTATCTGCTCAAAATCAATCATATCACTAATCATCTCTTAATGTGGAGTGAGTTCTTCGACCTCTTGTGGTGTCCCACCTCCAGTCACCAGAGTAGAGGCATAGTTGGCACCCAGCTTATCTTTGGCTTGGTGCCAGAGGTCATTCCAACACTTCATTCCCTCAGCAGCTGTGTGCCTCTCATTGACCAAGGCGTTGATACGATCGGTTATGCGCTGCAGTGGGCCATATGCTGGACAGGCATTTCTGTGCTCCATGCACATATGAGTATGTCACCTTTGTGTTCCCTCACGCAGTCCCCAAGGATCTGGAGTTCCTCATCACTGAAGCTCCTCTTCCTCGACATGTGGGTCTCCTGTGCGTGCCTTGGGTCTGAGCCTGTTCACCTACTTCACGTGTTGCCTTCTTGCAAGGTTGTGCAGACTCTGAGTGGCTGGGACCACTTGGGTCAGTAGGGGCTGGAGCACCGTTGGACTGCGCTGTGGCATCAGCTACTGATGCTGCCCCTGTAGGTAGCCTTCAAGGCATCTGTACCTGGGTGCTGGTGCAAGGACCCTTCTCCGCATATCTCTTGCCCTTGGAGACAAGGACATCCACCCCTGGGTCTATGCAGGCCTGGGCCGGGACCACTACAGGCCGGGCAGGTTGACCCTGAGCCTGGGTGGTGGTTGCTGCAGCTGTCCCTGCAGCTTCCTCACCCTGCCTGGTGTGGGCAGCAGATCGCAATGCTGCTCCTGGAACCCGGGTGCTGGGGACTTCAGCATCAGCTGCATCTCCCAGACCCTATTGGGTGGGGGGCATAGCTCTCACTGCATGGCCTCGGGCACCTCGCCCACCTCGGTCACCCTCCCCACTTGTTGTCCTCCCACTCATGGCACTGATGGAATGGTGCAATGGGGGACGCAGCTATCAAATGTCCTGGACGATTCAGTTTGGGGGCAGTGTATGTGATGCTAAACGTACCAGTGTGCTCCTGCAACGCTCAATGTAACCCCTGGGGATAAAATAACGGGCAGCATAACACACAGGAACCCCAAAAATAAAATAAATGTGTATGTGATCCCTTTGTAACCCACGTGAAAAGAACAAACATTATGCAGTATGCTGTGGCACCCAGCAACACAAAAAATACGTACACAAAGGACACGTAAGCTACTGTGATATTAAGAAAGGGGGTATGTGACACACAGGGGCAGCCACAGTACGCAAAATGTGTACGCAACTCACTGTCAGCTACTAAAGTACACACGCATGTGCACAGAGGCAAATCCCCCAACAAAACAAAAGGCTTGCACGGTCGCAGTAGTGAAGAGATCGCCGCTATAGTGATATCCCTTATAGAGATATTCACTATAACTGCACAAGCATGTAATGGTCTCCTATGCACTACTTTCCCCCGATCTTGAACGCCACTCCCAATGTTCAGAGCGTGTCACATACCTTACGCGCTTAGGCCCTTTCATCTGATTACACGCTAACACGCGCTTTCGGCACATGCAGAGTCACTCTGTTTCCGGCTTCTCGCGCGAGTAACATAGAACACCCACGATCCTGCCTACCAGCCAATTTACCTGCCGTCAAATGCCCTGAGCTGCCTCCTACGAGCCATCTGCTGCTGCCTTCCCATTGTGTGTGCCTGCTGCCCATGTGCCCTGCAATTTCGGTGCCTGCTGCACAGCCATTGCCAGCCATTGCCAGCCATTGCCAGTGCTCCTCTTGTTGGACCTGTGACCACCTATGCTGATCAAGAAGACTCCCGACATGCCAGACCACTGCTCGACAGCCCAGCCCCAGGACCACTTTGCACACCCACACCTGCCTCAGGGGTTTCCATGTCTGAATCAATATCATCGGAGACAAGTGGCAACCCCCGAGCAGCGACGCAGAGGGCTGCCAGCTTCAGTGCAAGAGAAGTTGACATCCTGGTGGAGTATGCCCTGGGGCATTATGATGCCCTCTTCCATGGACCAACACAAGTCTGGGCCGACATCATAGGTGCCATCAACGTGGAGGGGTGGCACCCCGTGACGACCTCCATGTCCACAAGCGCTGGGAGGACATCAAAGCCAGGACCCACCTCAAGGCCTGGCACTTCCTCCGGGCTGGTGTCAACAAAGGGGGGCGCCGGGTCCGGCTGAGCACCGACAACATGCGGGTCCTGGTTCTACCCAGTGCTGCACGCCCAGGTCATGGATTTGCAGTTCTGTCTGGAGTTGACTGGTATGTGTCCATGTGTTGGTGTCCTCCACAGTGCATGTGCATGTTGATGTGTGGTTGGAGTGTGCCCAGTTGACCTTATGACAGGTATGCCTCTGGTACGGATGTCTGTGCGCAGGTCCCAGTCAGTGCTGCATGTGTGTCCATTCAAGCAGTGTGATATCAACAGTGTTTCTGTTGCAATGTGTAATGTGCTGCAGCATGTAACAACATGCACATGGTTGCATACATGTGTGTGCACATGGCTGGTGTGACACGTAGGTGCTGTCTGCAACATCGTGGACATGCATGCTGTACATGTGTGAGTGTGTGACTGGCCAACACTTCTGGATGGATGTCACTGGAGCATTTGAATGTGTGCTTGACTCTTGCTGCCAAATTGACATTGAGTGCACTCTGATGTGATAGCTCTTTGGCCTGCTTCATGACTGCCAGGTGATGTGTGTGAATGAAATGTCTATGTCCCATAATGCATGTGAGGGGCATGCACAATTTTGAGGGACAGACAGTGCCTTGTCCAATGATGTGATTGTCTGTCATGAAGGACAGACATGATTGTGCATGTGTGTCAATTGCACGTACATGTGTGTTGCGGAAGTTGATGATGGTTGTGAGCTTTGCCAGTGCAACTCAAGTGCAGTTGTTTTGTGCCAAACAGACATATGTTCAGTACCCTGATGTTTGTGTTCTATGTCTCCCTATCCACAGCGACGTTGGAAGAAGAGTGCAGAGAAGGAGCTGTGGAGCAAGGCAGCAGGGATGCCTCCACCAGGCACAGACGCAAGCCTCAGTCACGCTCCCAGGTAATTTCATCATCGAGGAGTGAGGAGACTGGTGCTGTGTCAGAGACAACAGCCACAGCTGCTGTGGGGAGTTCCAAGAGGGTGAAGGTGATCAGCAGTAGGGGGGACAGGTGAGCTCGCACAGGGGCTATTCAATACGGAAGATGGTGGGTAGGCATCCGGGTTGGCGGGGGAGAAGGAGGAGGCAGCATCAGCCTAGCCCATGGGGCCCGGCAGGGGTGATGAGGTGGATGTGACTGGTGCAGTCCAGACTCAGGAGGCAGTGCAGGTTGCCGTGGAGGTGCCTCTGCCTAATCCTGCTCCTGTGTCTGTGCTTGCGCCAATATGCACCTGCGGGCTTGCCCCAGGTCGGACCCATCCGCAGGTGGAGGATGTTTCCTTGCAAATGTAAACACCAATACCTGCGGATATCGCCATTTGAGACAGGGTGGAGCGGTTGCTAGCCATTATCTCATTGAGTACAGGCACCATTCGTGTTTATGTGCAGGCTTCCAATCTGGGGTGTGCATGTCATCACAATGTCTGGCGTCTCCTGAACTGGCTAGCTCAGTTCCTGGTCTCGCAATGGGTGCATGGGCTGCCCACTTATGCAACCTCCTCCTTGTCTTCCTCCTCTGTGCGCCAGTCGTCCTCCCTGCGGCCTCTCAGCTCAGATGCCACCTGGGCCCCCTGTGTACCTGTCTCAACCCCGGCGGCCACTCTGGTGGAGATCACATCCCTGCCAGAGTAGGGAGTCGAAATTGGATCATCCGAGGTGGTCGCCACACAGATCCAGCCATCGACAGGAGCTG
Source organism: Ambystoma mexicanum (assembly GCF_040938575.1). Lineage (NCBI taxonomy): Eukaryota > Metazoa > Chordata > Amphibia > Caudata > Ambystomatidae > Ambystoma > Ambystoma mexicanum. The sequence continues at coordinate 813,117,886 of NC_090932.1, forward strand.
TGGCACTAGAGTGAGGGAATGTACCAAGGAGCAGGGCATGTGCACGACGGCCCCGGGAGTTGACTTCATCCTGTAGGTTGTCCTTAAGGAGCAGGCGCTGGGATATTTGGCAGAAGTAGGCTCGGAGTTGGAGGCAGGTATCGGCCATCAGGCAGGATGCAAAAGTGGACCTTACCCAAAGAATGTCTTCCATGTTGGAGTGTTTGGGGCAGCAGATCGGAGCAGAGCGGCAGCAGACACGGGAGGCAAGACTCACCATGGCCAGGGTGGAGATTTCACTGCATCAGGCAGAGAGGCAGGCTGAGGTCCTTGAGGATACTTGCAGGGACTGTGAGATGAGCATGTTGGAGTCCCTGCAAGCCCTCAAGCTAAGAGCGGAGGCCCACCTAGGGGAATTGGACGCAGTGTTAGATGATGCCCTCGCCGAGACATTGAGGGACCATTGTGAGGAGAAGGATTAGCCTGCTGCCATTAAATAAAGTTCTTTAGGTATAAGTTTCCTTATCATTTTATATTTTTTGGAGTGTCTGGACTGTGCTCCACTTTTAGTACATAGTTTTTTTGTGTCATTTTGTGGACTTTTATTTCATGATTTGGGAGTGCATTTGGGACATTGGACCTCTTTCTTTTGTAAATTGTTCACATTTTTTGCCTACTTTTGTGTTCACCATGCTGGAATGTTTTTTTTTTTTTTCATTTGGATGTGCTTTGTCAAAATCATTTATGGACATGGGCTTTCTCTGTGACTTTTACATTTTTAGTTTACGTACACTGGATTTTCATTTGATTTGTTGTTTGACGCTTTATTACTCTGTTATGTGTCCCTGCTGAGGACCATTCTTGGTCATGTGTGTGCACACTTGCATGCATGTGTCATGTTTGACATCCATTTGTATGGGGAACATTCTGGTGTGCATGACCAGTGGATGGGTGTCGAGGCGGAGATGGAGGTGGAGTGTTCACGGTGTAGTGTCATTTGATTTCACATGTGCAGCATCAATGTTTATTGTTCCTCACTGTGTTTGGGAGGGTGGTGGGTGGGATGAGTGATGGGAGTGGAAAATGTTAGCACTTTTGGCCCAGGATTTGCTTGATGCAGTGTAACGCATATGTCGCGTTTGCCCTTCACCAGCATGTCTTTGTGCTTATTTCATTGTTTCTCGTGTAGTTGGCCATCTTGCTTTGCAATACCTTTTTTCAATTGGTATGGTTTTACAAAACGACAGAACAATGCTGCAGTATTGGTGGATAGGGCACGGTATGATTGCCATGTACTCAATCATGCATTAAGTCTTCCTCTGTGCTTGTACTTGTTGTACTCCTCTCCCCTGATGAAGTCATGTGTGAATCTGCTATGGTCAGGTGGCTAAACTCTGATTTGGCAAAAGGTCCCCTTGCATATCACTTGCACACCTGCACTGGCTTCGGCATGCCTAATCTTTAAATTGTTTTTATGTATGCCAACAGACACCTACCAACAGTTTGCACCTCCTGATTACACTTAGGCTTGGAATTGACACCGGCTGGGCAGATTTTATTTGTTGTCTTTTTGGGTGTATTTGTTATGATGTCCTTCACATGTGCTGAACTGGCACCTATGCAACCACATTTCATCAATCGCCACTTCCCATGCACTGGCACCGTCTCAATGTCACCTGCCCGAGCATGTTTCTTGTCTCTGTCTCCATCTCTTCCCCCTCCCGTGACTCTTTGTCCCTTTGGACACTGGTGTTCATGTGCATTCTGAATGACATGTCATGTGATTGTATGTCATGTCATGTCCTTCCCACATGGGAGGGTCACCCATGTGTTTATGAGGTTATCTGTCCAGGTGATGTGTGCTCATTGAGGCTCATGCCGTGACATGTCAGGCCAATGTCTCTTCATGTGACACAAATCGAGGGTGCTTTGCATTCTGTCACTGTGTGATTATTTGTACATGTGGATTGTTGACATTACTTTGTCACATGGCATACAGGGCCTCACTCTGAAATATACTTTTGTGATGTGTATATTGGGATATGGTTGCAGTTAGCAATTGCGTATCATCAGCTGGGCCACTGAAGCTTGTGGGCCAGGTGTATGTTTTTTTTGGTGTTTCAGGATATTTAATGAACTGGAGGCTAAGGGTGGTGTCACTACACAGCAAGCAAGTTCCTGAACACGCCATCGATAGAGTGAACGTGTGTCACTAAGTCAGCATCCAGCATTCAGATGATGTCCAGGCTGGAGGGGGCTGCCTGCAGGTTGCCGTCACAGGTGATGGGAGCTGGGGTGTCCCAGTTGTTGTGGGCTGCCTGCAGGCTGGGGTGATGGGGGCTGGGTGTGTCCCATGTAGTGGGGGCTGCCTTCAGGATGGCAGGACAGGTGATGGGGGCGGGGGTGTCCCATGTGGCGGGGGCTGCCTGTGGGCTGGGGTGATAGGGGCGGGGTGTCACAGGTGTTATGGACTGCCTGATGGCTGGGGGGATGGGGGCTGGTGGGTTCCTATGTAGTGGGGGCTGCCTGTGGGCTAGGGTAATGGGGGCTGGGATGTCCCAGGTGTTGTAGGCTGACTGCGGGCTGAAATGATGGGGGCTGGGAGTGTCCCATGTAGTGGGGGCTGCCTTCAGGGTGGCGGGATGGGTGATGGGGGCTGGGGGTGTCCCATGTGGTAGGGGCTGCCTGTGGGCTGGGGTGATGGGGGCTGGGGTATCACAGGTGTTATGGGCTGCCTGCAGGCTGGGGTGATGGGGGTTGGGGGGTCCCATATAGTGGGGGCTGCCTGCGGGCTAGGGTGATGGGGGCTGGGGTGTCCCAGGTGTTGTCGGCTACCTGCAGGCTGAGGTGATGGGGGCTGAGGGTGTACCATGTTTTGGGAGCTGACTGCAGGGTGTCAGGATGGGTGATGGGTGCTGGGGTGGGGGTGTCCCATGTGGCAGGGGCTGCCTGTGTGCTGAGGTGATGGGGCTGGGGTGTCACATGTAGTGTGGGCTGCCTGCAGGCTGGGGCGATGGGGGCTGGGTGGTCCCATGTAGTGGGGGCTGCCTGTGAGCTGGGGTGATGGGGGCTGGGATGTCACAGGTGTTGTGGGCTGCCTTCAGGCTGGGGTGATGGGGGCTGAGGGTGTATCATGTTTTGGGAGCTGACTGCAGGGTGTCAGGATGGGTGATGGGGGCTGGGGTGGGGGTGTCCCATGTGGCAGGGGCTGCCTGTGTGCTGAGGTGATGGGGCTGGGGTGTAACAGGTGTTGTGGGCTGCCTGCAGGCTGGGGCGATGGGGGCTGGGTGGTCCCATGTAGTGGGGGCTGTCTGCGGGCTGGGCTGATGGGGGCTGGGGTGTTACAGATGTTGTGGGCTGCCTGCAGGCTGTGGTGATGGGGGCTGGGGAGTCCCATGTAGTGGGGACTGCCTGCAGGCTGGGGTGAAGTGGACTGGGGTGTCAGAGGTGTTGTTTGATGACTGCAGGCTGGGGTGATGGGGGCTGGGGGGTCCCATGTAGTGGGGCTGCCTGCAGGCTGGGGTGATGGGGGCTGGGGTGTCACAGGTGTTGTGGGCTGCTGTTAGGGAGAATTCTCTGTAAAGGCTAATTTCCCAAATCTAATGAGTCCCCCAGCAGCTTTGCTGGATTTTGGGGTTTATTTTTTTCTCCTGCTAAGAGTGAGACTCTTTTACTCCCACTCTTAGACATGATTTGAGGTGTTCCTTTGTCTTTCCATGTGTTTTATGGGCTATGGGGTCTTTTACTCCATAGGGTTTCATGTGTTTTTGATGTGGGTTACACAGCACCCTCCGTGCTGTAACCCAGGGGGTGTCGTAGCGACCCCCCAACATAGACTCCATACCCTGGGACTGACTACTGTCTCCCAGGGCATGTAAAGTCACCATTGGCTTTACTAGTCCCGAATTATGAACAGAAACCAGTACAAACCATCATATTGTGGACGTACTGGTCGGGGCAATTCGATTGCCCTGGGGTCTGTTGTTCGAGGGGGCACGTCTCCGTCCCCCCTGATCGAGTTTTGGCTGGTGGCAGTGGATACTACTTTTTATATTCGACCGCGAATATATCTCTATGGGATTTTCCCATTGTTCAAGGCTACCAACTTTAGTTATTTAATTCCTATAGCCTCGAACATACCGCTGGTTTATTTATTTAATATTAATTCACCGGTTGGCATTTTTTGCCAGAACTCGATTCTAAAATGGCGTTTGTGTTCTCTTCTGTGACTCCAACCCAAGTCGAGCCCTTTGTTCCACTTTTTGGCAGGCTTCTCCACAGAAGCCTCCAAAAGTGGTGCCACTCTGTCTGGCTACCACAGGGAGTGTGGGAGGGGGATTAGGCACCCTGAACTGAGTTGCCTTGGCAACTCAAGTCGCACTCTTGTGTGGTGAGCCGGCCGGCTCACCACTTAGCATGTTTGAGTGACAGCTAGGCTGAGTGAATGGGGATTTTCTGCATAAAAGCAGGGCTTTGGGGACTGGAACTTCAGAAGTCACCACAGGACCTAGGAATCTGAGGAGGGAGAAGCTGAGCCGACCTGCAACGACAACACCACCGGTGGAGCCCTGCTGAACCGTCTCACCACTTTTCCCGACGACAGAGGAGATCTCCAGTCCGGAGAGTCTTCTTCCTTTGACTGGTGGGGATAACCAGTTTTGCCTTCTTTTCACCTTCCTGGAGCATCTCGTGGCCGCCTTGCCTGTGCCAAGCACCCCAGCAACCGGAATACCACGGTCTACCACTACCGCGAGTAGAAGGGTAGTACCTTTAACCGAAGAACTCCACGGCTGGTTTCTTCCCTGGCAGTGCAACGACCTTCATCTTTCCTCCACGTCGAGACCTTCTCTTCCTCTGGACGAAACGCCGCCTTGCACCCGCTGCCAGGAACAACTGCCCCTGCTGGAGATTCCTTCCCACTTAAGGTACTGTGTTCCGCCTGGCTTCCCTTGCGACAGACCGTTCGGGGTGACAGTAAAGCCTTGACGTTCTAACCTGGGCTGGCCTGGGACAACCTAGCTAACTTTTCCTGACTTTAATTTCATGCTTTGTGTGCAAACTATCTTCAAGACTCTTTGGGCCTAACCCCACAGTGTGAACCTGGACCCCTTCTGCTTGCTCTCTCCAAGAGTGGGCCTTGCAATTGACTTCCTTGCTCTCCAGTAGAACTCTGCCTATCCTGCCTTACTGTGGTTCTTTAAAAAGTATTGACATTTGTGTGTTTCCATAACTCTGCCTTTCCCCCCCCCCCCTTTTTAATAACGTATGAGAGTGCCACTTATGGCGCTCACCTCTGTCTGAAAATAAGTGGTGTTTCTCATTAAGACTTGTCTAATAAGTAATTAGAGTTGTATATATATATAATAGTGACTGTGTGATGAATTTACTTACCTCTTTGTGCTAGTGTAATTTACAAGTGTGTCTTTAAATAAATAATTATATAATTTTACACCAAAGCTCTGGTCAGTGTTTGCTTGTGCTACTGTATCTCTATACCTATTGTGTATTCTCTATATACTGCCTAACTCTTCTTGAGGGAGGTCTGACTGCTCAGCCACAGCTACCAAGTGAATCTGTGTGGTACAGACTGCTACCAAGTGGGTTTACTGCCAAACACCTGTAGTCCTAAATCTTTTGCAGTGGTCCCTAAGGGAACTGCACAGGTTTCTGCCTAACAGCTGCCTGCAGGCTGAGGTGATGGGGGCTGGGTGTTTCCCATATAGTGGGGGCTGCCTGCAGGGTGGCGGGACGGGTGATGGGGGCTGGGGTGTCCCATGTAGCGGGGGCTGCCTGCAGGCTTGGGTTATGAGGCTGGAGGTCCCATGTAGTGGGGCTGCCTGCGGTCTGGGGTGATGGGGGCTGGGGTGTCACATATGTTGTGTGCTGACTGCAGGCTGGGGTGATGGGGGTCCCATGCAGTGGGGCTTCCTGCAGGCTGGGGTGATGGGGGTTGGGGTGTCACAGGTGTTGTGGGTTGCCTGCAGGCTGGGTTGATGGGGGCTGGGGAGTCCCATGTAGTGGGGGCTGCCTGCAGGCAGGGCTGATGGGGCCTGGGGTGTTACAGGTGTTGTGCGCTGCCTGCAGGCTAGGGTGATGTGGAATGGGGTGTCACAGGTGTTTGGTGCTGACTGCAGGCTGGGGTGATGGGGGCTGGGGGCCCCATGTAGTAGGGCTGCCTGCGGGCTGGGTGATGGGGGCTGGGGCTTCAATGGTGTTGTGGGCTGCCTGCAGGCTGAGGTGATGGGGGTGGGGGTATCCCATGTAGTCGGGGCTGCCTGCAGAGTGGCAGGAAGGGTGATGGGGGCTGGGAGTGTCCCTTGTAGCGGGGGCTGACTGTCGGCTCGGGTGATGGGCGCTGTGGGGTCCCATGTAGTGGGGGCTGCCTGCAGGTTGAGGTGATGGGGGCTGGGTGTGTCCCATGTAGTGGGGGCTGCTTGCAGGGTGGCAGGGCAGGTGATGGGGGCTAGGGTGTCCCATGTAGTGGGTGCTGCCTGCAGGCTTGGTTTATGAGGGATGGGGGGTTCCCATGTAGTGGGGCTGCTTGCGGGCTGGGATGATGGGGGCTGGGGTGTCACATGTGTTCTGTGCTGACTGCAGGCTGGTGTGATGGGGCTCCCATGTAGTGGGGCTGCCTGCGGGCTGGGGTGATGGGGGCTGGGGTGTCACAGGTGTTGTGGGATGCCTGCAGGCTAAGGTGATGGGGATGCACCATGTAGTCGGGGCTGCCTGCAGGGTGGCAGTAAGGGTGATGGGGGCTGGAGGTGTCCCATGTAGTGGGGGCTACCTGCAGGCTGGGGTGATGGGGGCTGGGGTGTCACAAGTTTAGTGGGCTGCCTGCAAGCTGAGGAAATGGGGGCTGGGTGTATCCCATGTAGTGAGGGCTGCCTGCAGGGTGGCGGGATGGGTGATGGGGGCTGGGGTGTCCCATGTAGCGGGGGCTGCCTGCGGGCTTGGGTCATGAGGGCTGGAGGGTCCCATGTAATGGGGGTTGCCTGCGGGCCTGGGTGATGGGGGCTGGGGTGCCACCGGTGTATTGGGGGCTGCCTGCAGGGTGGCAGGACGGGTAATGGGGCTGGGGTGGGGGTGTCCCATGTGTCAGGGGCTGCCTGCGGGCTGGGGTCATGGGGGCTGTGGTGTAACAGGTGTTGTGGGCTGCCTGCAGGCTGGGTTGATGGGGCGTGGGTTGTGGGTGTCCCGTCAGGACGGGTCTGCTTCCTGTGCATTTGTGTGTGTATCGCGTGCTGTTTTGGAGTGAATAGGGTGCAGAAGGGGTACGTGCTGAGTTTCCACGTGATTTGTCTGGGCTGTGGAGGGGGTACATGCTGAGTTTTCATGCAATTACCCCGTCCGCACGTCAGCCAAATCGCATGGAAACTCAGCGCATACCCCGTAAGCACCCCAGCCAAATTCTGTGGAAACTCAGCACGTACCGTGTCCGCACCCCAGGCAAATTGCATGGAAACTCAGCACATATCCTGTCCGCACCCCAGCCAAATTGCGTGCACATGCAGTGCATAACCCGTCCGCACTCCAACCAAATAATGTGGAAACTCAGTGTGTACCCTGTCCGCACCCCAGACAAATCGTGTGGAAATTCAGCACACACCCCAGCCAAATTACCTGAATTTCAGCACATACCCTGTCTGCACCCAGTCAAATCGCATGGAAATTCAGTGCATACCCCGTCCGCACTGAGTTTTGAACCGATTTGGCTGGGGGGCCTGTATGCTGGTCCAGGGATGGCGTGGGGGCTTGAGCTGTGTTTGGCATTTTACTTGCTTTTTTCTGCCCGTGGGGGCATGTTGGGGGCGTTACTGGCGCTGCCTGATGTTCCTTGCGCCACGGCTAGTGATGCCTCGGAAAATCCATGAATATGCCGGCTGAGCAATTGTTTGTTTGCGCCACGGCTGGCACACACTCCTTCTCGGCATGCAGCACTTGCGCCTTTTCTGTGCTGGAGTCTATGAATCGGGCACTTAGTGCATCTTGTAGTAAGTCTTCATGTATTTACTTACAAAGAACGTTTTCTTGTGTACCTATTATTTGAAATAATGGTACAACTAGACATTAAAAAAGATCTACGCTCAAAATAATTGTATAATGTTGGCATATCTGTTTTGTAAAACTGATGGCATAGTTAGGTTACATGTCCCGGTTTCCTGGTTAAGGTTGCAGAAAATGCCCTGTACATTTCATATGTTTTCAAATAAAACAAGGTTTGAACAAAAATTAAATAGTGGCTTTGTGTATATAGCTACTTATTTTTATAGTACTCAAAATGTTTTTCTTTTTGGAAATAGAATGAATAGAAATACCTTTGCAGGTTCACAAACCATTGACATTTCTGCAAATCTATTTAGAATGTGCTTATGCAAAACCAGATTCATAGTTTCCTAAGTGCTGAGTGTAGCTGTTGTACCCATGCAGTGTTGTTTATCATGTTTAATTGACTCCTGTCCTTAAAGCAGCCTATCCACAGTCCTCCCTTTCCAAGTGTCATTTTATTGACCTCCAGTACTCCAGTATTATTCTATGAAGGGAGCATAGTTTCCTTGTTCAATGCTTAAAAAATTAAAGTTGGAGGTATTATATTTGTTTCCATTTGCATAGCTATCATCACTCTTAGATAGTAGTATTTTGCATTTTAGTGTTTGGTTTAGGATGCTAATATCAATAGTTATACATTCTATCTGATACATTGATGCCGAAAGAGTAGAAAAAAGTGAAATTAGGATTCTCCCTTTCCTTAGACTTCTTTTCTGTGGCCCATGTTATAAAAAGGTCAATGTAGACATATACTGTGTGTTTGTTGGAAAGTTAACATCCTCGGTAAGACTGTCATAAGGAGATGTTTGCACAAAGTAAGACAGAATTAAATGTGTGTATGTATTTATTCTATTAGAGATCTTCACACCTGGGGAAGGGTGCTCAGCCAATTAGGTGGATGGAACAGTGGGCGAGAATTCACATTCCCCACCTGCTGTCCCAGCCACACGAGGTCCTTCCCTGGGGGGGTGACATTTTTTTAATATTATTTTAATCTGGGGAGGGATCAGGGAGTCTCAATCATCAGCCTTGCCAGCCCTCCCCCTCGCAGGGGTGAAAGCTACAACCATTCATAGAAAAATAATGTTTTAGCAATACTTACTGTACATAGTATGAATGTTTTTTAGGAAACATCATAAAATGAAGTCAAAACTTTTAATAGTATTGTTTTAGATTATTAGTATCTTTTAAATAGAAAACAGTTTAAATCTAAAAGTAAGATTAACGCATAGAGTTTAGTTTAGTGAGTAGAGGTATATATTTCTTCCAATTATAAGTTGTTTCCTCTACTAAATGATTCATTTTGACGACCTTAATTGATTGAGTACTCAGAATGTATTCAGTATTGATGCAGTACTATTATGGGGAAAATAAAAGTCACTCCTTTCTTTATATTTCTATTATAAAATATATTGCATTGTCTTTCACAGATGGTATGGTGACTGAGCAGACAAAATGAGGCACCCATTAACAAAATTAAATAAGTCATTTTGAATAACAAATCTTTCTATCTATCTATATATCTAAAGTAAATAAGTTATAATATTTTTTAAGAATTTTATTAGTGATATTAACCAAGAAAATGTTGATAGTATGCTATTAAAGCAAACCTTGAATTTCAAGGAAAATGCTTTAGTTGCTGCGACGCTAATGTGAGTAATACATTGTAAATACATCTTTGAAATTCAAGGAAAAAAAACTTTAGTTGCAGGGACAAAACCCCTGAAATTTTGCTAAAACCACCTTTACCTCGCACCCCCTCTTGTTTAGCCAATGACCACAATGATGACATCACAGTTGAAATTCCTAATGGCATCACTGATGACATCACTGGTTGTATCACTAATGACATCATCAATGACATCACTGATGGAAACTCTGATTACATCAAAACACTAATCGGCCATGTGCAGTGGCCACAATATTTGCCCGTGCCTACTTTATGCTTTAACACATTAAGGGGCCATGTCCACTGTACATTTTAAAACACTAATGGGTCACTAGCTATTGTCTTCGGCCATGGCCAGTGGCCTTAATTCACACCTACTGTATATTTTACAACACTGACCAGTCACTAGCCATGTCCTTCAACAATACCCCATGTATATTTTAACACAGTAGGGGGCCACTAGCCATGGGCTTCATCCATGTCCAGTGGGAATGGTCTTGGTTTGGTCACCTACACACAAAGTTAATAATGACATTTCCTAATCTACACTTCAACTTTCTAAGTTTTTCTATAAAATTCTATTGTATCTGTAGAGCACCACAAAAATGAACCTGTGCGAAATGAGATCAGAACATCTGTACACATTTAAACAATACCAAGTCTGTTCAAAAAATATATATATTTATTTATAAGCAATTTACACAAATATTTATTGTTCTCAACATCCACATTTAAACACCACCATTCATTCCATCATTCATTCACAATCTCACTATACATGGCAATATTCCACACTTGTGGTACTAAGACCACCTAGAACCAATATATTAACATCAATTTCAACACCTCTTGGTGATTACAGTTAGTGTTAATACAAAAACAAATAGCATATTGCTTATTTGCTGTAACTCAACATATGTTTCGGTCATCACAATAGGCCCCTAATTAAAGCCGGCAAATATAAGCGACCTTCTTCAGGAGACGGATGGTTCTGTTGCAACCACTCCGAAATGTCAAAAGGTGGAGGATGTCATCAAACCTCAATCTCCACGTGAATTAATGGAGACGCGTGTCAACGATGGACTAAATCCTGCAGTGGTGCTAGATAACTCTGCGCCTATACTGATACAAATTTCAGGTATGGGGTTGTCTTGCGTCTTTAGTCAATAAATCCAAAGAGGAAAAATCCCTGTTCTCACCTCATGTGGCCGAGTCCGGATATGTTCTTATTCTGGTACCCCAGTTTTTTCTCACTGCACGGTGGTTCCAGTTCAATGTTCCCTGGGTTCCTTCTCTCGTGTCCTGCACACACACCAAATTTGTGTGTGCAGGACAAGAGAGAAGGAGAACAGGGATTGATGGAATGAATGGTGATGTTTAAATGTGGATGTTGAGAACAATAAATATTTGTGTACATTGCTTATAAATAAATATATATTTATTGACAAGACTTGGTATTGTTTAAATGTGTACAGATGTTCTGATCTCATTTCGCCCAGGTTCATTTTTGTTGTTCCATTATATTTAGCCTGTAGAACCTGTGGCAGTAAGGCAATCCCTATTTCGAAACTCTGTAGAGCACCATCCTCAAGTTGTGAACCAAGTGGTAAACTATATTTTTGAAGTACCGCTGGAACACCACAAACTGATGTTTAAACTATGCAGTGTTCCACAAAATGGGTAGGTCAAAGGACCATTTAAAATTGACATCATAACTACTGCTTAGCTTGAATTCTCAGTTCAGAAATGACCTAAAAATAAAATGTAGATATGTGTTTCTACAACACTAGGGTCCCAATATGGAATGTGGAATCTTTTTTTTTTCCTATTATATATTTGTATGTGCCCACTGTATTTTGTAGAACACTAACCAGCAGCGAGCCATGGCCTTTGGCCATGTCCAGTGGCTACAACCTTGGCCATGACCTAAATTGTTATTTAGTTAATGAAATCTTTTATTAGCTAAGTCATAAATGATGTTATGTTTGATATGATTTGATATGATTGGTTATTTATAATGTGCTTAATACCCAGAGGTTTCTAAGCGTGGACATGGGATCGAACCCATGTTGCTCCGTGTCATCTTGCTTCCAAGGCAAGCACTTAGCCCCTGAGCTATCCTCCCGATGCTATCACAAATGTAAGCAGTGATGTCATATATGATGTAATTAGTTACGCCACCAGTGATGTCATCAGTTATTCCCTCACAGATGTAATCAGTGGTGTCATATATGATATAAGATGTCATTAGTGATGTCATATATGGTGTAATTAGTGATATTATCAGTGATGTCATCAGGAATATCAACTCTGGTGTCTTCATTGTGGTCATAGGTTGCGCAACAGGGTTAAGATGGCTTTAGCTAAATTTCATGAGTTTTGTTGCGTTAAGTTCTTACTTTAATGTCCCTGCAACTAAAGTCTTCTCCTTTATTATGTATAAAGGCAATCTGAAAGTTAAAGTTCTGTCAGAGTCTACATAGCCTTTTTTAATCCCTGATGATTCAATAGAAGGCTTTGATTACTTGCCACTTTTTTCCATCAGCAATTTCCCGCTGAGTAAGACCAGCCCTTCTCTTACCAAAAATATTGCATCTTACCTTTAATTTCTGGCTCTGTCTTTGCATAATAATTACATGGTTGCTGACTTAATCTGGCTCACACTTTCTATCAGTTATTCCCTAAACAAATCCTCTTTGTCTGTCACAGCTAGTCTCAGGTCCTTGAGTCATTCATATTTGTCATCCTTTGTGCACATTTCGTACACTTCCATTTATTTATTTTGCATTGTCACTTTGGTTTGACCACTTTAATATACATTCATTTTTATTGTTTAAATTAAGGGTTTATGGTTTAACAAAGAAAGTTTTTACACTCAAATTTCAAATGCAAAGAAGTTAAATACACATTAAAAAACACGTTATTAAGATATTCTAATTTTCCATTCTCCCAAAACAAGATACATAGGGGAAATACTTCATTACCTACGCAGGAGAAAAAAAGTGTCTCCTACACAGGTGAATAAAATACAAGTCTATACATCAAAATCAGCTACCCAATCAAATAATGATTTACAATAACTTATTTCATGTTAATGTATCCAAAATTACATATTTCAATAAAATAAACTTCCAATAATTTATTGTGTATTTATTTTTATTATTTTTAAAACTCGCTGAGCATCGTTAACATGGGTTAGGGCCACTTTAGAGATATGGTAGGATTGATTAGTAATGACTAATGATTCTGCAGAATAAATTGCAGACCAACATTTCAGAATCAGCAATGCCAAATCCAACTCCTAGGAACTTTTCACAATCATCTGGGAGCTAGAAACCCCCCTTCCCCCACCGCCAGACCTGACAGTAGACATTGCTTGGTGCACCAAAATCCAAGATGCCCTCACTGGAAAAGTCAACTCTCTCAAAGAAAAAATCTTCTCCAAACAACTTGCCATGCTAGCCAAACCACCACCACCAACAGTACCCAGCCCCTTACCGACCCACACCTGCACCCCATTCAACTTCCACCCTGTCTCAGACCCGGACATCATCAAGATCATCAAGAGTCTCAAACCTTAATGTTGCAAAGGTGACAATTGCCCAGCTCCAATCATTAAACTCTTTGCTGAGACACTTACTCCCATTACCATTAGTGCCTCCTTCTCCGCCAATTCAGTGCCAACCCCCCTAAAGGAAGCATAGGTCCTATCGCTACTTAAGAAACCCTCCCGTGACCCCTCCATACACACAAACTATCACCCCATTACTACAGTACCTTACCGGCTGAAGATCCTGGATCATGTAGCCTACATCCAGATTCAACAGTATCTTTAGGAGAACAATATTTTGGGCATTCACAAATCAGGGTCACGCCCGAAGCACAGAACTGAAATGTCCATACTTGACCTGAAAATTCAACTTGATGCCATCAAGGACACTGACAAACTTGCCCTCCTGATGATGCTGGACCTCACAGCAGCATTTGATCTGGTAGATCACCAATCTCTGTGCTCACAAATCGCCTCAAAAGCTAATTTCTCTCAATCGGCCACCAACTAGGTAATTCCTAGCTGACAAATCTTCACGAGTCTTCATTGATGACTTTTCCACCACACCAACTCCAGTCACCTACGGAGTTCCGCAAGGCTCATGCCTCTCCCCGACCCTCTATGACATTTATATGGAACCCCTCTTCGACCACCTTGACCTACTCGGCATATCGTCCATGAACTATGCTGATGACACACGGCTCCTTATCCCCTTTTCCGGTTCATACGCTCAGGACTCAGCCACCATAAACTCAGTGTATGAAGGTGTAAAAGACTGAATGGATTCTCACCTACTCTGCCTCAATGATGACACAACTGAAATCCTCATTGTCGGCTCCCACTTCACACCACGCAACAATGACCCAGCGTACAAGGCGTTTACGATCGATGGAAACCGAATCCCCACCTCTTCTGCTGCCAAAACCCTTGGCTTTTACCTACCTCTAACCTTGAACTTTCACAACAAATGTACTCGATAGCCTCGTCTGTGGCCTACACAGTCAAACTGCTTCATCCCAGCAGGCCCTTCCTCTCCACACCCATCTACCTCTCAATCGCAAGTGCTATCACAGGAGATAAGCTCGACTATTGCAATGCCTTATTTACCGGTACTTCCACGCGCAACCTGAACAAACTTCAAATGATTGAGAACAATGCTCTCCAAGCGGCCATTGGTCTCTCCAAATATGACCACATTTTGAAAGTCAGAAGAGATGCACACTGGCTGCCCATTTGAGAAAGGATTAAGTTGAAAACACTGTTCCTGGTCCATTGATGTCTCTCCAACACTGCCCTGACCTTCCTCTCATGCTGTGTGGAGATATACTCCATCGCCTGTCCTCTTAGATTTGCAAACTCTTACTTCCTGAAGACCCCCAACTGCAATGTCTCTCGGTGGGGGGTAAGCTTCCTGGTCGTGACCTCTAAAAGTGGAACAATCTCCCTGCAGCACCGGCCTACTGGACCTTCTGCAGAAACTTAAAGACCTGGCTTTTCAAATAACTTTGCTGCTCCTAGGACTCATCACTCTTCCTAATGCATTTCCCCATCCCTTCACCCTCCTACTGTTTTTCCTCAATGTAACTAGCGCCTAGATACCCGATGGTTTTTTACGCTGTAATAAATACAAACATAAATAAATAAATACTATGAAAGAAACGTACTATAGTCGCGTACCCCTTACAATACTGCTCAGCTAGATGAAGGCATCTGTTCATATGTGGTGGGCAGTGTCAAATTTGCCCTTGCATAAAAGGCATACCCTAGTTTAAAGAAGGATGTCCTACCAAGCTACTTTATATTCTAAAACTGTGAAGATGTTAAGACGGAGATACAGTATGTAACGTCTAAAATCAATGTGGCAGTATTTAATCATGTAACTGTGTGGTTTGCCAGGTGAGAAGCTCTACTTTGTAAATTGTACGTATCTTTTCTTCTGCGGGAGCTTCATAAGGTATTTAGAATGTTTCCAGTCTATCGTTTTAGCTTTCAACTTTCAAAATTCAGAACACTGTTCTTCCGATGTACAGTCAATATTAATTGACTGCAGGCAACCAAAAAAGGTGTTTTCCAATTCACAAAAGGCCGGATTGTAACAATTGTAACAAGTGTTTTCTGCAATGAGACCCAGAACAGATTCCTCTTTGCACTTTGCCCAGTGCATTTGGCATATAACTTGCATCCATATATTCTCCATAATGCCAGTAACGAGGTGAGGCCAAATTCACACCTAAGTGCCTCTAAACGGACCACAGTTGGAAGACACAACAGTGAAAGTACAGGTTTCCCCTAAAAAACATCAAGCCAAGCCACATAGCTCTCACGAAATACCCCACGTCCATATATGGTTCGAGGCATCACACAAAGCTTGTAAACCTCCAAAAAACCTTAAATCTAATTTCCCCCTTTCCTGTCCATGAAGTTCTTGATTATCTGCCATTTCTTAGTTCTCATCAAGAGAAGAGTATTACCATAATATGAAATTGCAGAGCGGTTCTTAATGAGCATGCCCAAAGAAACATAGGTGTGTCAACCACATGGAGCACTTCACCTCCCAATTTCCAAACACATTTTTTCTCTGATGGCTTTTACCCAATATCATGATTTTAGTTTTCTTCAGGTTTATTTTCAACTTATTTTCGGAATCATATGCATACATAGCTTCCATGGCACTTTGCAGATCTATGGAAGTGTGACCGAGCAGAACTGTATCAACGGCATAAGTGTCATGAACCATCGGGTCCGCCCCTTCTGGATGTCCTGGTCGCTATGCCAGCGCATTGCGACATCCATTATTCCCTCCAACATGGCCACCATTAGTAGTGATCTGAACTCTGCGGTCCAGCCTTCTGGATCCGTACACAGCGTGCCTTGAAAAGTCCCGCCCCTGCTTTAGACGGCATGTCTCAACGCTCCATGTAACTTGTTTGTTTCTTTGAAAGTTCCTTCCGAGCTAGTCTTGTGCTTTTTCATTCCCTTTTTTCCCCTTCCTGGCCTTGGTGTGCCGCCTGCACGCTTCCTCCATTCCATTCAGAAGCCGCTCATCCCACTACTAACTTCAGCAGCTGCGAGTCCAATCCCTTTCCTGCTATTTCCTTCCCATTTCCTTCAGACACCGGACAGCCACCCTGTTCCCTTCCTGGTCTCCTTCCTGGAATCTACCCTGGAATTCAACTGCAGTACTTGAAAGGATCCGTGCTGAGAGATCTGCTCCGGGCAGTGCCTCTAGTGCTTACCCGTCTCCTAAAAGAGTACAGTCTGGTTTCAGGGGAGGCTCGGCCGTTCCTCTTCGTTACCCGCACTACTAAGAAGAAGGAAAAACCCATCAGCACCATAAAGAAAGTGTCCAAGGCCAAACAGGTGAGCCATAGAGATGAAAGCCCTGATTGTGTAAGTGACTTGGAAAACCATAAGCGTGACAGTTTGAGATGCCACAGTACTATTGAAGCTTTCAAGATGGAACCCACACTACAGTACCTCTTGCGAGGCATGCAAGAATTGTCCACTGAAGTACAGAATCTCAAGTCTGAAAACACGGCCCTAAAACAGCTTGTATTGTCCAGGGACTCTGCATTCCAGGAATCTTCGGCCATGGGAGGCATAGTAGAGAAGTACGGCGCTTCACCAAAGACCCTGTGCTCATTCCTTGACTATTGTATGGTGCACTTCACCTTTAAGCCCTATTACTTTTTGACCCACAGAGCCAAAGTAGGCTTTGTAATTGCTCATCTTGCGGGCAACGCCTTAGTATGGGCTTCTCCCTTGGTTTCTGCAGGAGATCACATACTGGACAATTATGATGGATTCCTCGCAGCCTTCAAAACCATGTTTGACCACCCTGAAAAAGTTTATTCTGCCCAGGAGAAACTATTAGAATTTCAGCAAGGAATACAAGATATGTTGATTTACGTCACACGCTTCAAACAACTGGCCAAAGACGCTGATTGGTCCCAGGAAGCCTGCTTCACTTTGTTCCATCAGGGTCTGAATGAGGAGATCAAAGATGAATTGGCCAGGGTAGCCCGCCCAGGTTCCTTCCAGGCATTCCAAGATCTATCCTTACAGATTGACTTTTGAATACAGGAGCGGAAGGCAGAGAAAAGAAGAGTCCGTAACTCCCAACAGAAATCTCCACCAGCGTTTCAAAATCTTAGGGAGCCTTCTGAGTCATCACATTCTGAGTCCGAACCCATGCAACTGGGTGCTCTTCGCGGACCCTTAACTTCGCAGGAAAGGACCCGAAGAATAAGCAACAGCTTATGCATGTACTGTGCATCCGATAAACACTTGGTACGGAATTGTCCCATTGCACCACCAAGACGCTCGGGAAATGCCAGCTCCCGTTCCTGAATGGAGCCCTGTTTCGGAAGATAGAATCAAGCTCCACCCTTTCTGCTTCTGTGAGTCCTACTGCCACCCAAACACTGGTCATCCTTCAGGTTTCCTTGACCTTCAACCCCAGACAGAGACATACAGTTTTGGCCCTGGTGGATTGTGGCGCCTTGGGCACTTTTGTAGATGATTAATGGGCCTGTCAACATCAGATACCCAGGATATCCAAGACTGTCATACAGGCAGTCGAATGGATCGATGGACGCCCCTTATCATCTGGACCCGTTACACAACAAACAACGGAACTTCAACCACCAAGAAGTATTATAGTTCAACATCATCAAGGTGGCACATTACCCGGTGGTCTTCAGCATGCCATGGTTACAACAACACAATCCCTATATTAACTGGGCATCTGGCTCGCTGTTCTTGGGGTCCGAATACTGTACTGCTCATTGTCTCTCCCAGAAAACACAACTCATTGTGCCTACCAACCATGAACAGCAGTGTTTCCATAAACTCACAGTCTCAAACATCAACCAGGTTCCAGAAATCTACCACCAGTTTTCAGATGTATTTTCTACAGCTATAGTCCAGGCATTACCTCCACATAGACCTGAGGATTGTGCCATAGAAACCCACAAGGATGCAGTTATTCCCTTTGGTTGCATGTTCATTTTCTCAGAACCTGAAAAGAGAGCCTTTTGTGAATACCTGGAGACAAACTTGACTAATGGAACTATACGTCCCTCCAAATCTCCTGCGGGGGCTTCTTTGTTGTTTTGTTCCCAAAAAGGACACGAAGGAGCTCCGCCCTTGTCTGGACTACAGAGGCCTCAATCAGTGTACCATAAAAGGCTGTTATCCCTTACTGCTTATCACCGATACCTTGGAAGCCCTTCGAGGAGCGGTGGCATTTACCAAGTTGGATTTAAGGGGAGCTTATCACCTGATTTGCATATGAGAAGGAGACGAATGGAAGCCTGCCTTCGGGTACTCTATTCGTTCATTTTGAATACCTTGTTATGCCGTTTGGTCTCTCCAATGCCCTTGCAGTGTTCCAGCATTTCATGGACCAAGTGTTTTCTGATATGATGTTCCAATTTGTAATCATTTACCTAGATGACATGACTAATCAGATTCAATCATTCCTGGGCCTGGCTAACTTTTATAGGAAGTTCATTCCAGGCTTTTCATCCACTGTCTAGCTGATTGTGTCCTTGTTGAAAAAAGAAACGCCCTTTCTCTGGTCTCCAGCCCAAGATACAGCCTTTCAACAACTGAATGACATGTTTTCCAAGCAACCCATCCTATCCCAACCGGACATTTCTAAACCATTCATCATGGAAACGGATGCCAGCGAATATGCCTGTGGTTATAAAACAAGAACAAGAAGATGGAATCGAACACCCCATGGTATATCTTTCCTGTACTCTGAGCCTTAGTGAAGTACATTATTCAGTCCTTGAAATAGAATTCTTAGCCATCTGCCAGGCTTTCAAAGAATGGTGTCATTTGCTATTAGGCGCCAGACACTCTGTACAGGTACTGACTGACCATAGTAACCTTCAAGTACTTCAATCCCTGGAATGTCAAAACAGCCAACAGGCCCACTGGGCATATTTCTTTGCTCAATTCCAGTTCCATATAGTTCACATACCCGGTTCCTCCAATATCATATCTGATACCCTGTCCAGACGACCGGACTATGCAACTGACATGAGATTGCTGCTTCCAAAGATGTTCCCCGACACGGTGATTGTAGCTCCAAAAGACATGTTTGAGGATAAGGTTAGATCAAACACTCCTACATCCGTTCTTTGGAAAGAATTCATAGGGAACAACCATTGGTCCCTAATTACCAAAGACGGTTGCCTCTTCAAAGACTCAGCCTTGGTAATCCCAACACAGGACTTGAGAGAGAAGATATTGTACCTTTGTCATGACACCCCCTAATCAGGCCACCGCGGAATCAAAGCCACTGTTCAAATTCTCAAAAGACGCTTTTGGTGGCCTAAAATGCAGTCAGATGGTCAATCATTTATTTTTTTTTATTTTTTTTGGTTGGTTAAATTAAATTAACCTTTCAAAACAAATGTTTTCATAAAACTTCAAATTACAAATCGCATCACATCACATTAGGAAGAGACAAAAGACAACTTAAAACAGAATAAAGATAAAATGAGAAAGCCACAGAATAAAAGGCAAAGGGAAGTAAAGACCAATATAACAGCATACTTAACAAACTCAATTCTAACGTCCAGCAACACACACATTATAAATAAAACCTAAACATGTGTGACACCTAATAACCCAGAATAAAATCACTAGATTATCAGTCTTTAGGCAATACTGCACTTAAAAATTGCATAGTGGCTATTCTCAATGAGATTTTCGAGGTAGCAAATAATTCATACCATAGTTCATCATCTGACTGCATTAAATGATGTGTTTGGATTAACTTGTGAAGGACAATTTTCCTTTGTTTTCTCAAGGCAACACACACAATTAATACGTGTTTTAGTGTCTCTTCCATTCCATCACCTTTACAAAACCGACAGTACGAGGCATCAACATGAATTAGACCCCTTCTTAATAAGATTTGATTGGTTGGCCATAAATTCATGCAAAATCTTAGGATTTGACTTCTAAGTGTGTATGACGGGCACTTCAGTAAATAGCCGAAATTTTGCCGAAATTCTTTATGACAAAAGGATGATCTGTTGAAGGCTCCTAGCAATAAGCATTTCGATTGGGTATGATGCCAATGTAGTTGATACAATGTGAGCTTGGCTTTCGATGGATTATTGAGCAAAAGGTCTAGCGTGATGTTCGCATCAGCCAGATCAGAGAGGACACTAGCTCTCCAGTTTGCTGGAAAAGAGTGTGGAGAAAGCAAAAGATAGTTTGACAATATTGAGAACAAATTGTTTGCAGCAAGACCTAGTAAGCATTTGCGGAAAAGACAACATCTCTTCCAAGACACTTGGATGTGCATTGACAAACTGCCCAACTCAAACCGCAAGAGAGCATTTGGCGTTGTTTTAGGGAGTTTGAGTACTTTTTTCCAAAATTGGGCTTCCATTCTATCCGAATACAATGGCTTTTGTGGGAGCCATGTCTCAGCCCCATAGGTGACGATGGGGATTACCTTCTGCTGATAAAAGGTTAGAACATGAGCACAAGAAAGTTTACCAAACTTGGCCTGGAGGACTTTGGCTTGAGATATTAGAGTGGAGAATTTGCCAGTAATGCTACATTTGTGGGGGTATTTGCAGGATAATTACTAAACATAACTCCCAAATATTTATAGTCATTGACTAAAACCAGTTTTTGATTCTGAAGGAACCACTCATAGTGTTTAGTTTGTTTCAGTTTGCTCTTTCCCAATTCCATGACTTGGGTTTTCTCCAAGTTGAATGTTAGATTATTTTTGGTAACAAAGCTTTCTAGTTGGTTAAGTAGAGTCTGTAATCCACTTGGCGTTTGTGAGTTAAGAACCAGGTCATCAGCATAGAGAAGCCATGCGATGACCTAGTTACCAAGCTTTGGCGCATCATTTGTTACCTTCAAGACTCCCAAGTCAAAAATAAATAAATTAAACAGAGTTGAGGCTAGAATGCAGCCTTGTTTAAGGCTGCGTTTGATATGGATTCTTTCTGATAATAGCCACTCAAGTTCAATTTGACCTGCAATGTGGTATTTGTATGAAGCAGCTTTATGAGTGAAATAAGAGAAGGTGGGCAGCCAAAACTCAGCAATTTGTTGAAAAGTAATTGGCGGTCCACAGAGTCAAACGCGACTTGAAAGTCTACAATGGCCAAGTATAGAGGTTGCTATCTTGCCGCATAGGCTGCCTTAATGGCATTAAGCGTGATGATATTAATAGCAGTGCCAAGGCCCGCAACAAAACCTGTTTGAAAGGGATCTCAACGATTTTCACTAGTAGCCCAAATATTTAGATCTCTCAAAATGATACGGCTAAAAATTTTCCCAGGTGCATCAAGAAGTGCTATGGGGCGATAACTTGCCCGATTCGTGCAGTCGCCTTTTTTATAGATTGGCACTACTACAGCTTGACACCAAGATGGTGTATAGGATATTCGCCCACAATTCAGGGTGCTCTTTTAAAACAAAATTTGAGAGGCCATCCGGTCCAGGAGCTCTGGAAGAGCTGGCCTTATTTATGTAAAACAACACATCTTCTCGATCAAAGTTGAGAAAAAAAGGAAGGATAGTTGGCCTGGGCAGCAGCCGATCAGAACTAGTGTGTGGGAGATCATAGATGTTTGTAAAATATTCAACCCAACTTTTTTCCGGCACCCCGTTAATTTGGGAAGATAGCTGAGACCACGTTGTGGCCGATTAATTAACTTCCAAATCTGAGAGGTGTTTTTGCCCTGAATCGTGTGAAGCCACCGCTCACCATCCCTTTGATACATTTCCGCCTTGTGACCACGTATCCAATTCTTGTAATCAGTGTTCAACTTGCGTAATGAAGACTCACGATAGTGTGCTGGGAGAAACAGAATCTGTCTTTTTTCCTAGGAAAAAGGGACTTCCTGAGTCTAACAGATTGATCGAAAACATGGGTTGGACGAGCATTATTGGATATCTTACCACTAGATATACCAGGGGATGCAAATAAATGCATTTTATAGTGATATTCCGGTGGAACATGCCCCTTCTCTAGGAGGAGATGATGGTCCTTCACTAGATCATGACTAAATGCTTCCAAAGTAATATTGGACCAATGCAGTCTATTTTGCTGAGGGTTTATGGTCAAAGCGCTCAACTGTTGCTGTCGAGACTGTGATTTGGCCTGGGCATGAACCATAAATTGAGCCGACAGCATCAAGTGATCACTGGATGAAGAGGGCAAAATAGTGAACTTAGAAATTTGACCAAATGACACTCTATCAACATACACATAGTCAATAGTTGCTTTATGTTCAATGTTATGATCATATGTCCAAGCATGTGCTATTTGCAATCAAAACGAGACCGACTGTAGAAAACCCACTGGCTATTACTTCAACCGGAGCTGCCTTCTCATCCCTGGGAGATTATTGCCACAGATTTTATTGTAGACCTTCCACCATCTAGGGGGTGCACAACCATCATGGTCACTATCGATCTTTTCTCACATATGGCACATTTTACTCCCTTGACTAGGCTTCCATCTGCAGCTGAAATGGCAAGCATTTTCCTGTTAGAAATCTTCTGATTGCACAGACTTCCATCCAAGATCATATCCAACCGTGGCGTGCCAATATACCTCCAAATTCTGGTAGTATTTGTGTAAACTGTTAGGTGTAGAATGTGCCTTATCTTCTGGATACCATCCTCAGTCCAATGGAATCACAGAGAGAGTCAATCAAACTCTAGAATAGTATCTGCGCTGTTTCTCCTCACATGTACAAGACGATTGGTCTGTATTGATTCCGGGTGTGGAATTTGCTTATAACAACTCAGAGCATTCTTCAATAAAAAACAGCCCTTTTACTGTACCTCCAGATTCCATCCTTCGATACTACCCATGAGTCATCTGTGCTCAACCCCTATTCCATCAGTAGATGCATGGATAACAGACCTAGTGGATTTACACAAGAGTGTCAAAGAAAAACTACAGACAGCCAGGGTTGGACAGCTGATGCCAAGCTCTGCTCAGCTCCCGCTTATACAGTTGGGGACAAGGTCTGGTTGTCTTCTCATCATCTACCCAGGCACCTGAGACCCAATAAACTATGACCCCGCTTCTATGGACCGTTTTCTGTAACCAAGATCATCAATCCAGTAGCCTTCCGACTGTGTCTTCCAACAACGTGGAAAAGAATACATCCGGTATTTCATTCTTCACTGTTAAACCCTATCATCAATCCACGAATGTGACACCTTGCCCCCCTCCAGTCCTGGTTAATGATCAGATAGAATACAAAGTCACTAGGATATGTGACTCACGTTATAAGCAAGGATGTCTACAATATCTGATAGATTGGAAAGGCTATCCACCCAGTGAACGATCATGGGAACCCAGGACCAACATCAACTCTCCTCATTTGCTCAAAAAACTCCATAGACTACATCCAGGCAAACCCAGAGGAACGGAGTTTAGAAGGGGGCATGCTTTCTTGAACCGTCGGGTCTGCCCCTTCTAGACGTCCTGGTCATTACACCAGCACATTGTGGCATCCATTATTCCCTCCAACATGGCCGCCATTATAGTGATCTGAACTCTGCGGTCCAGCCTCCTGGATCCGTACACGGCGTGCCTTGAAAAGTCCCGCCCCTGCTTTAGACGGCGTGTCTCAACGCTCCATGTACCGGTGCTCAGTGCAACTTGTTCGTTTATTTGAAATTTCATTCCAAACTAGCCTTGTGCTTTTTCATTCCTTTTTTTCCCCTTACTGGTTCTGGTGAGCCGCCCGCGAGTTTCCTCCCTTCCATTCGAAAGCCGCTCGTCCCACTACTAACTTCAGCTGTTGCAAGTCCAATCCCTTTCCTGGTATTTCCTTCCCATTTCCTTCAGTAGCCGGACAGGCGTCCTGTGCCCTTCCTGGTCTTCATCCTGGAATCTACCCTGGAATTCAACGGCAGTACTGAGAGATCTGCTCCGGGCAGTGCCTCTAGTGCTTACCTGTCTCATACAAGAGTGCAGTCTGGCGTCAGGGGAGGCTCGGCCGTTCCTCTTCGATACCCGCACTACAAAGAAGAAGGAAAAACCCATTAGCGCCAATAAGAAAGTGTTCAAGGCCAAACAGGTGAGCTATACAGATAAAAACCCTGATTGTGTAAGTGACTTGGAAAACCATAAGCGTGACAATAAGAGATCCAGAAAATAGTGCCGATTTGAGGGGGAAAATTGCTGCAAGACTTAAGTGCCCCATTCATGTCTGCTGCATATAAAATATATAGCAGGGGTTCCAAAACACACTCCTAATTCAAGCCATTATTAGTTTTTAAAGATCTAGACACTAGGCCATCATGTGCCAATCTAACAATCACTGAGGTGCCCATTTACATCTGTTTTATAAAATTCAAAAGTGAAGGGTCAACATCCCAGTGTGCTAATGTCTCTCCTAGTCTATTGTATGGTCAAAAACAGTGGCATAATCAATATAAAACCGGTCTAAATTGTTACTCAGGTGGTGACAAGTATCGGCTATCAGGTATTGCAGGGTCCAGATGTTATGAATGGTGCTGTATCCTTTCCGGAAGCTTGGTTGTTGCATTGTTCTTATGTATTTGTGTCCACTCACTCATATATTTGGGTCAGCAAAATTGAGGAGAAATTTTACAGCTTGAATCGATCATGGCCAGAAGCCAAATATTACAGGGATCTGATCTAAGTCCCTTTTTGAAATCACAAAACAAAAAAGAATCACCCCAACAGGCAGGAATGTCACCCCACCTTAGCATCAAAGTAAATAAGCTCTGAAGTAATTTGGCCCCAAAAAATTGATTCCTTTTAACAGGATATTTCCGATGCCTGATTATATTTACCACATAATTAACCACAAGGTCAATGGAAACGCTGGAAGAGTCATAATTAATGTCAGCTTTTGACTGGACAAAGACAGTACGATCATAATAAAGAATGTGAATGTGCCTTCCTCAATTATCTATCTTCTTAAATTAACCTCCTTGGCATCGACTTCCGCTAAGAAAGTGCGGTATAGTTGCCAACATTTCTTACTGTCTTTGTTTTTAAGAACACTGAAAATCAATCTCCATTTGGCATCATTCAAATATTGTCTGTGTCTACAGAGCCAATTTTTACAACGGGTACGGAGGGATGTAACCCGATTAAACTTCTGCCCCCAAGATAGTGAATTAGATCTAAGGGTCAAGTGTTTAGCAGCACATAGAGATTTCTTCTCCTTATACATACCTGCATCGTAGGTCCAAGAGATAATAACATCAATACAGCAAATGCCATCCACCCTCCCTATGAACCATGGCTAATAAATAATATCTGTATAAAATCCACTGTAATGCCACATACACTTATTACATTATTTAGTAACATGTTTCAAAGGTAGGATCATGTAACTCTTTGACACACAACACTGGATCACAAAAGTTACAAATATTACGCCTCACCATAAACCCCTATCCTAGTGAAAAGCAAATGCCTGACTGTTAGAGTGACAAAGCTAATCCCAAATGAAAATTTGTTTCTTGAACAGACAATAACAGGTGTGTTTGAAGAGTACTCTCACCCAGAGGGGTATCTCAGTTACATTGACCGATGACAGTTGTCTATTGTTACCCAACTCAATGGTTCTCATTTTATTGACCTCAGAAGGGTGGAATTGACATTCCGGAATTCGAACCAGTGACTATGAGTGCAGGCACAGGAATCTTTAATGGACTCATTAGTCCAGTGAGCCACAGACCTGGCTTTGATGCTAACATTATACCGTTCCCAGAATGAAAAATACAACCACAAAAGCTGTCTGGCAAAGGTTGCTTGCTACTCATCCTATATCCAACCATACCTGGCGTTACATTTTATGCAGAGCTTGTGATTCCTTTTTGACACATTTTGTTTGATCCATAATGCATTTCTCTTATCTGATGGGAGGATACATCCTATAAAGTCTTTAAGCCGGTAGTTCCCTGCCTACATCTGTTAGCAAACTCTCCTAAACTTTATTAATTATCCTACCCACACTTTTACTGGTTTACATTATTACCTCCCTAGTAAATGACCATATTGTGTTGGTTTACTCAATAATTCTCTTTAACAAATATCCATTCCCTGTGAGCGGCATTTTGGAGTGATGACAAAATGACACAATATTCTTCATTAAAGTCAATAGACTGAAGCAGCTTATAACACAATTTGTACCTGCTGCTTCCAAGAATACTAGTGGAATGTACAGAAAGCTCCAAAAAATGCAGAAGATTGTCATAACTATGAATGTCATTTAGCTATTCCAGGAGCGTTTGTGAGAGATCACTTTTGGGGGATGTCAATTTGTAGGCAGAATGCCTTCCTTGTTCTAGTTGGATTTCACAGCAAGATACTAGGACAGTAAACATAGATTTCTCCATAGTTTTCTAGGAATTGAAGGCTTGTTATGATGTACGAGTGGTAGTGATAATTTGTTTTTTTAAATGCATTGATTTATTTATTTGCAAATATTTATTTAATTCACCCATAAAACTGTGCTTCATTTTGTTTTAGTTCATCTTAAATGGATCCACCAGCAAAGATAAGGAGAGATTATCTACACAGAAATATTTTGTTTATTAGTTTACAGAGGTGAATCAAAAATTAAAATAGGCCAGTAACATTTTTCACACATATGTTATTCAAATCATTACTTAACATCCATGCCCACAACTGAGGTTGACCATTTCTATCTTTTCTTTTTACTAGTAAAAAACAATTTTATTGTAACTCCTTTGAACGAGAACATCTAAAGAAAGAACATTAAGAATGTGATCATGCAGTGTTTCCAAACTCATTAAGAAGAAGCATAATTATATTTTTCTGTTTTGAAGATGTAGTTCTATTGATGCACAAATGTCATGTTTCATAAAACCATGCTACAAACATAACCTTAATCATTTTAAGAACGTTGTCTTCTAAAGAGCATCAAGTCACTTGGAGGCTACGCAGAGGAAAACCCTAATAACACCCACAGATCGCAGATACCTTCCACTACTAAAGCTGTTGTTATTGTTTAAATTAATATGTGACAGGTCTTTATATAATTCCTGCAAGCATACATCTCATACTACTTTCAAATTATGTCTGTGTTATTTTTGTAGCTATGTAGCTATTGCTAAACATGGACAATAACCCCTTCTAAGATTCTTCAATGTGAGCTCCTGACCATGGACACTTATGTATGTATCTGTATATTCCCCACCTTGTCAAGGTCATATTGGTTGCCTCATGTATCACCCCAGGTTCCAGAGCCAGGAATGTGAACGTCTGATGGATCAGAGCACTCCTTTGCTACTAACAACCCATGCTAAAGTGTCTTTACAGTATAACAGGTCCCAGCAGGGTTTTCTGTATGCCTACCAGCATCTGAGAGGCAGTAAATGCTACTCACTTGAAATTCGGTTAGAGACTGTTCCATGTGGGAGAGAATATAGTGGTCAAAATCGTCAACGCCAGCCTCAATTAAAAAATGAATGGAAGGGGAAACAGGAGTCAAATCATTCAAGCCAGCAAGAAAATGTTTCTTCATTTTCGAGCCAGACAGATAAGCAGGCACCAGACCAAATAGAGAAAACGGTAAGCCATTTTGTGATACAGTTCCCAGGTCAATTCTACAAAAAGGTAATACAGGAAAGTGTGTGTCCAGGAACTGCTTCATCATCCCAGTGGGGTGGGACAAGAGAAGAAACATCCAGAGATTGTTAAAACCACCACAAGGGAACTACAAACTTTGTGAAGAACTGTGAAAGACATTGGGAAACAAGCTAGATGAAGGGAGTCAATCTCCTAGCCCCAAAATAACTTTATGCAACTATTTGATTTTCTTTTGGATTACAGAGACAGAGAATCCAAACTTTTATCGAGCATGTGCTTTGAACAGCTCAGGAGGCATTTTTTGCACTTTGCATCCAGGAGAAGGGAGGTAGTACCTGGACTTTATGGTGTTTTGTTGAAGTGACAGGGATAGAGTAGAAGCATTTGTGACTGGGATGTTGCATTTTTGTTTTGTCTCACACAAACTTCTTGTTGAGCACCCAAGTTTAGTTAGTTTAGGTAGGGCTTAGGGTTAGGCATTGATAGGTTTGATCTTTTATTTAATAAGAGTCTAAAGGAACCACTATGACACTACTTGGTCAGTCTCTTCATTCCTTGTTGCCACAGTTAGTAAACCCCATTGACTGTTAATGGCATCAAATGCCTTTGCTAAGTGATGTTTGAATGATTATATTATTGCTAAATATTACCCTTTCATAAAGCAAGCAATGCTTTGTTTCAGTTCAATTCAAGAAGTCTCCGAATTTGAGAACAAGTTTTTTAAATTTAAAATCTATCGCACTTAGGTCAGGGGTCTGCGTCCTTTGACCCTTCAGATGTTTTGGTCTGCAACTCCCAGCAGCCATAGCAAGCACATTCAAAGTTCAGGCTTCCATAAAAGCATGAAAACCTGTCTATTTATACAAGCGCGTCTAAAATAGATCTCTTTCACAATACACCCAAAATATATTCTATATACAGCACTGTTAACCGTATGCTTTACCTTGTATTCTCACCAGCAATGTTACAGTATACATGACATAAATTGCTATGCATGTATTTACATACTTTATGCTGCACTGTGTTTGCAAGAAAACAGCACCCAGATGCCTCAGGGTTAGGAGTGTTTTACAAATGACTAAACAAATAAATAAATACAGAAATAAATGAATGAATGGCCGTGGGAGTTGTAGTCTTAAACATATGTGGAGCTGTAGTTTGTGGACCCCCGACTCTTGAGTGTATTCAATAGATCTTGTGTTCTCTGAATCAATACAATACTTGAGTTGTGTATCCTAGGAGATGTATCTCTTACACATTCCTTGCAATCTATGAACGTTTTCTTGATATATGAATCTATCAGCCAATTGAGATAGAAAAGAAAGTTGTGTCATACAGGTTTGGTTTTAATCTACCACATCAACAAGCCCATTTTTCATCTAGAGTGCAGTTTGAAGCTTGTTTTGTGAAAAAACAGCTTGATAAAAAGTGTGAGTCACAGGGAAACAAAAGAGAAGTTACAATTTATGGTCTGCCCAGTCACGCCACTTCCCATCAAGTTAGGAAATGCAATCTGGAAAGGATGAAGTAGCCCTGGATTTTTTTTACATTTGTATCAATGAACTTAATAATGCAGGTAATTCTAACCCAGATTGTGTGGTCTGCAAACCAGCCAACACATAGTGACACATGTGCCCTGTTGCATTAGTCTTCTGAACTGTAGTCCCTGATTTATTTTGGCACAGAGCAGCTTCAAATGTCACAGGGCCATTTTGACAGCTTCCATGACATCCAAGTCACTGCAATGCAGAGGTTACATTTACATCTGCACATCTGTGCCAAAACAACATAATAATGAAGGGTTATCATCATGTGGTCCATTTAACCTTTACATTTAAACCGTATATAAGTCAGAGTATGGTGGCAGGTAAATGACACAGTTATTAAAGCCACATCTGATCTGTGTCATCCATATGTCAACTCTATGAGACCAGAAAAACCACGGACAGGTTGTGTGTATTCTTCCTAGACTAGCTGTTTCTGATGCACCCAGAAGGACAATAGCCATTGGGAGGTGCCTTTCTTTAGATCCTTTGTGAGGTTGGGTAACAGATCTCTCCCTCAGGACAGCACACAACAGGAGCTAACCTGGGAAACAGGAATCAAATGTCACACCCACAACCAAAGGACTAGCCTAACACCAGAGTGTTACATACCAAAGGACATTTGATGCTATGGGTCTGGGAAGAGGTAAGGGCTAGTATATACAGAGGGAGATCAGCACAGTTGCCGAAGGATTGCGCCAGCTTGCCTGTGTCTGTTCTCTCCTTCCTTGCTGTGTTCTACACCTCCTTTAGCACCAAGCACTTTGGTATAATGCAACAAGGCAAAGATCACTTGTCATAACAGATGGCATTTTACCCTTTAAAGCAGTCTTGTTTTTTTCCAATCTCATAGGGCCTGTTGTGTATAACGAGGTGATCTCCAAGCATTTCTTTAATTCACTTTTGGAGCATCCAGGACTTAAGAAAGAATTCATATGGACCTATTTTGGGAGAGTTGATCTTTCCAAAGCTTTCAGTCACTGAGGAGAAGAAGCACTGCTCCAAGGCAGATGCAATCTCTTCTTGCTTCTCATTCAAAGCACACATTGGGGCAGAGGTGCCACTTAGGGGTCGCCAGGGGTCACTCGCGACCCATGAGGTCTCCCTTGCTACCCCTAAAAAAAAAAGGAAAAATAAACAAAAACTTTTCTTTTTTGTTTGTTTGTAGAAATTGAAGATCCTGGGCTGTAGCCAATGCCATTGCAGTCTTTTTTTTTATTTTTTTTTTACATATTGAAGCACCTGGGATGTTGATATTTCCAAAGCTTTCAGCCATTGAGAAGAAGAAGCACTGCTCCAAGGCAGAGGCAATCTCTTCTTGCTAGCCATTCCAAGCACACGTGATTGGGGATGATTCTTGCTGAAGACCAGGAGCTGACAATCTGTTTGAAAACCGCTTTAGCTGGGCTAGTAGCTCCTGAATGCACCTCACCTGTCCTGGAGCCCTTGCAGTCAGTCTCACAGCACCTAAGAATTAGAACAGCCAGGATCCCTGTTTTATTCCATTAAGCCAAGACATTTTGAGGGAGTTTTAACACCCTTCATGCCTACGGGGTCCCCAAATGCTGCTTTTGGCAATCTCTCAACTTGGAACAGTTTCTTCTGCACATTCAAACCGGCCTGCCACCATATCTTTCCAGGCAGAGCCCATCACCTGCTTGGATCAACAAACAAGCTCACAGCTGCAGAAGTCTTTGCACCGCCACCACTCAAACATTGCATCGTACCATCAGGATTACAGCTTCAAACCGACTGACCTCAACTCAAACTACTGGATCATCACAGCATACACTGACCTGACCCAGTGGTTACCAAAGTCCCTAATCAACTCGGCCTTCAAAGAGATTGAGGTGAGCCGTCCAAATTGCATAACTAAACCACATCCTTCGATCCACACTGAACACATGCAATGAACAGACTTGACACCAGCTTTCTCCTTGAAACAATATGACTTGTTTAATCTGAACTTGGTTCGATCCGGCATCTGCAGAAACTCCAAACCTGGCTCTACACTGTTGAACCACCTAAATTTGGAATTGGGTACCCCGAAGAGTCCATGTCTCCCTGGTCCACATTTAATGGCCATAGAGAATGGTTAAGTCACTTTTAACATCTTTTTCCTAAAAAGATATGTCCTTTTTTAACCCTCTGTTGAATCCAGAGTGCCATATCATCACATTATGCATTTCGGATCTTACTTTATAAGGGTGGGTTTTGGATAGTGTAAAATGATTTATGAAATTTAAAGCATATTTTAATTGCAGCTGGATTATGGGTGCCGTCAGAGCGGTGTTGACCCCATTCGTGGAGTTCCATTGTACTCCATGAGGGGATTTGCCGTTGTTACCAGCACTGGCAATGCCGGTGGTGGTAGCAAGGGCTTTTTTGGCCAGTAGGGTGTCTGGCTTACCTCCAGCATTTTGCTGAAGGTTACCCAGCTGCCCCACCGGCACTCCTGTAGTCGGGCAGTCCGATAAAGTGCCGGTATCCTTGGATACCGGCACTTTATTACCAGATCCCCCCCCCCCCCGACTGGAATGAGCCCCATTAATTGTGCATTCTTTTATTTTGGATGTGTTGCACTATTTCTGTCTGGACAGATACCATTTCACTGGCCCTTCTCTGAGTATGCCTTCCTTCACCGCATGCTACCACAAAAGGCGAAGGAGGTATCTCCTAGCTGTGCCTGTTTTACCTTTATGATAGGGATTGCTGCTGGTTTGTAGAAGTGTGGGGGATGAGTAGGCGGTTTTGCCCCGACTCATCCTCGTACTGCTACAGAGCCGAAGCCATTTTGTCAAACATCCACCATTATAATTATAGACTGAATAGCCCATAGCATTGGATTGATTACTCCTGTAATATATAGCAAGCACACATAAAAGCATGTTTTCAAACCTTTTTTGGATGGAATTGTAAGCTATATCCACTCATTTAAACCATCATTATTGTTCAGGATGACAGATTGTGAAACAGCTATTTGGACTAGAGCCTAAACTTTGACAGAGGCTAACAGGTTACTCGCCATTGCATTAAACTATCAAAAATTGTGAAATGGCAATAGCCCAAATGTGTTGGATGACATTTTAACAGAAAACCAGAGGCTAAGGATTAAGGCTTTTTCAGGTGATGAATTAGAATTTCTGAACAATAGCCACGTAAGGACAACCATCTAATATTTACTTCCCCAGATCCACAAAGCTTCCACAAATGATCCTGGCGCGCCCATAATGTCTAGGTATAATTCATATTTGGAACTATTATCCAAATATTCAAATTTCTTCCTGTGTAAATTTCTCCCATAAATGGCATCACATAATCAAAAATTGCGGACAACTATGAAAGTTTCATGCCCTTGAAAGGTATGTGGAGTGTGGAGCCGTGGCAAATTACATGGATTTCACTATGGCCCAAAGGATTGGCGTTCCCATGCAGCGGAGAGAGAAAATGCATAATATTGTCTCCGTCGATGGAGTGCAGCTAATATACGGACCAGTGACCCAGTGTATGGGGGCAGTCAAGCTGCTCTGTCATGATGGTCACCAGGAATGCATTGTCTTTGATTTGATGTGCCGCCCAGTTCCAGCTCATTCTAGGTATGCCCTAGCTGGAGTGTCATAATCCAATCATAAACTGGCAAATGCAAACATTGGCTTTCTCCACCGACTGCCTTCAGGCTTGTTATCCAGGAAAGCACGCTACTACTCAATCACTGGTTACAGTTACACAGACCAAGAACCCTGCTTCAGTTTTAGGCATCACAGGAAGATTGCCCCCTGAATATGAGGAGTACCAAGACGATTTCCCGAAGGAAGAAGCCAACAGCCTACCTCCGTACCCCAACCCGACAACTGCCAAAAAGACTTAATCCCGAACTCCCAGGTACACTGCAGTCAGATCTACGCACTGACAGAGAAATAAAACCAACATCTCCATAGCTATCTTGATCACTACTTGGCAAACGGGTTCATACAGCCTTCCAAGTTGGCCTTCCAAGTCACTTGCAGCCTCACCCCTCCTCTTTGTCCCCAAGAAGGAATGAGACCTCAGGACCTGTATAGACTACAGAGGAGTCAACAAGATCACAATCAAGAACTAGTACCCTTTGCTAATCATCCTGGTGCTCCTAGACCAAGTCAAAAGCGCAAACATCTATACAAAGCTGGACATCAGGGGGGCATACCACCTAGTGCGGTTAAAAACGGGAGACAAGTGGAATATGGCATTCTGCACTAAGGTGGGACCTTTTTCGAGTACTCTGTCATGCCCTTCGGCTTGTGTATCGCTCCAGCAGCGTTTCAGGACTTTGTGAACTACGTCTTGAGGGAGCTGTTGGTCGTTTGTGCCATGGTGGACATTGATGACATTGTTATCTACTCCACCTCTCGGGAAGACCATGCACGACATGCAAAGGCAGTCCTTGAAAGATTACACCAGCATAAGTTATATGCGAAGCTAGAGAAGTGTGCCTTCCATGTTAATGAAGTGGAGTTCTTGGGCTTCATCTTAACTCTACAAGGAAACCGAATGGACAACCGCAAGGTGGAAGCAATTCTTCAATGGCCATCACCAACCTCCGTTAAGGTAGTTCAAAGTTTCCTGGGGTTTGCCAATTTTTACTGGTGTTTAATTTCCAACTTCTCTGACATTGTTCATCAGATCCCGTCACTGCTTCGCTAGAATAAGGCATTCACCTGGACAACCGATGCCGAGCAAGCCTTTAGCCAGCTTAAACATCCGGTCACCACTGCCCCCGTACTGCAGCATCCAGACCCCTTTTTGGTAGAAACTGATGTTTCCAGTGTTGCAATGGGTGCAGTGTTGTCCAAACGGAATCTAAGACTAACCAACTATAACTTTATTACAGATTTCCCTCCATGTAATGGCTTCAACACAATTTCAGTGGTAGTTGACCTTATGACTAAGAGGGCACATTTCATCACTCTGAAGGGCATACCCAATGCATGCCGGGACACTGGCAAAGGTATTCCTAGCAAACATAGTCAAGTTACACGGTTTTCCTTCTGTGGTGTTATCAAATCGAGGAAGCTGATTTTGGAAGAACTGCTGTGCTGCTGCACAGCTAGAGGTCTGCATGTCTACCAACCACCATCCACAAATGGGTGGCCAGACCGAACAAACTGATGAAATCCTGGAACAATATCTGCTTTGTATGTTCACACAAACAGGCAACAGTTGGGTTGACCTCATCTGGGTGGCTGAATATGCATATAATAACACTATTCACAGTTCCACTGGTTTCTTTTTCTGACATGGGAGACATCCACGCACTTCTGCCTATGATCCACCCACACCGTTAGACATGCCTGCCATTACCTCCCTACACGGCAGCATTAATGAGACCTTAAAGCAACCCACATTAACACTTCAGAACACAAAGAAAGCACACACAAATTTTTCAGATAGACAAAGAACAGATGCCCTGACATACCACATAAGGGATAAGGTGTGGTCGGCCACACAACATATTCAATTGAAAGGCTCAAAGAGATTTCACTCAAAATATATTGGTCCGTAGCCCATTGTTTCCATAGTTAACCCAGTAGCAGTCACTGTAGTATTGCCATCCACTTTGCAGATACACCCGGTATTTCATGTATCATTAATAAAACCTGTCCGACCTGGCACCCAGGATTCCTCAACAAAACCTGCCCCAGTAGTGACACGAGGAGATGACGCTGAATATGAGGTCCGAGATATCCTACATTCCAAAGTAGAGAGAAAGACAGCTGATTGATTGGAAGGGGTACAGTGTGTTGGACAGGACCTGGTAACCAGCAGCTAATGTACACACATCACGTTTAATGGTCCGGTGTCACTGTAATTACCCAGAATGACTGGGGCCAGGTATAGCTCTCCTTGGGGGGGCATTGGAGGGGAGTGCTGTCACGATGCCCTGGAATGCACCATGCACATCCTTAGATTGCAGGTGGAGGAAGTATAGGAACATGGGTAAGGAATGGACAATGAGCATTGCTGGCTGGCGCAAGCACTCTTTGGCAAGAACTGCAGGTCATGGAAGCAGTCTCCTCCAAGATGGCCGCCAGGTTGGTCATCATTATGGAGCACAATTTGGCCACCAAGCAGCCCATTGCTGCAGTGACTTAATGGTCTAGGCTCAGGGTGCAGACCAGGCCTATATAACCACGCCTTGGGCCACACCCTCTGCCTAGCATTGTTTTCTGCTTCCCAGTGCAGCAGTGCAATGCTTACCGTGCTACCTGTGTTGTTGATTCTTTCTCGGGTGAGCCAATTTCATAGTATTTTTGTACGTACAGAATAGATATTGATGCAGATTCCCATTTATGCTATAAGTACTATGATGTTGTTTAAACAGATTTTATTGCTGATGATACAATGATGAATGATTCACTCAACAAACATTGCTAAGTTAAATGCTGTAGATGTTTTATGTAATGTTTCTTAAAACTTATGAGGGAAACTAATTCTGTACTTCATATCCAATGAGTTTGCATATCCTTATAGAGGAAAAATCTCCATTTATTTATTTTAATTTGTGTACGCACAGTAGTTGTCAAAGACATTTTTAATATGAGTCGACACAAAATGTCCTCGTTGTTGCAATGCAATATTCAGTTTCTTGACAAACCATCTCCCACACATTTATTTATTTACCCGCATTTCTGATAAGCCTAAAGTCAAACTGACTGTGTCCCTCCATTCTCCCTACTTTGCGAGACTAGACACTGCAAATGGACAAAGCTTCTCCATACTCAACAAGGTACACAATTTACATTCCTGCTACGGAATACACTCAATTCCATCTCCAAGAGAGCACCATGTGATAATGATTTTCATTGTTCTACTTAAGTTTACATACGCATGTACTTTCTTTATAGACAGAGTATTTGCAGTGGGGAAGAGTGGATATTGTACTTTGGAAAAAGGGAACATCCCTGTGACCTGAGTTTGAACCTACCTTTTTGTAGGTGAACTAATATGATCTAAAATGGATTTTAATTAAAACTAAAAAGAAGAGTTGTAGAAAATATAATTATGTAGACAAAATGGATTCACGTTGAGAGACAGTTTCAAACAGCTTCACTGCGCTTCTCAAATATTTAATGGAAAGTGATACTCTAAAATGGCCTAAACATAGTGACCTAATTGTACACTGATTGGCTGAGTACAAAGTAAAACAAAAGTTATACATCTGTAAAAGTGCATTCACCCAAGGAATCCAAGGAAATAACAAAAATAATCAAAAAGTAGTGTACACGGTGCTCAAGAACACAGCTGGTAGAATAATTCAGACAGCTCCTTGGAAATTAGCTAAAAACCCACCTGAAAGTGGCCATTCCAGGCTCCACATTTTAAGGTAGTAACCACACCCATTTGCATAGTTTTAAAATGGTAATTGGTAACATTTTAGGATAATTTCTAACATGATCATTGGCAGCAAGCCCCTAAAGAACTCTATACATTTACAATCCCTATTGGAGGTTTTAATGTATTGGGACAATAAACACACCACCCCTCAATGACATCACATTTTATGGGTCAGTAATACAATGAGTACTCTTGATTGGTTGGCATGCTCTTTGGAACAAGTTGAAACACTGCCGAATGCTCATTGGACAGTTTGTTTTGAGACAGCACAGACGAGAGCATCCTACTGAGTCGGACCAATTATATTCTGAGAGACAATCTCCAAGGTAAGAATTGTGCTGCACCCCCTGGGACACCACAATTCCCCTCCCCTGATTGAATCCTCGAGTCCCTCAAATCTGTACATGTTCACTTCACAGCTCCCTTCTCACGCCATGTGCCAGCTCTGCTTGAAAAAACGTTTGCAGCTCTGCTGTTAAAAATGTATTGCTCCTATTTTTCCGTTCTACCATAGCACTTCTATTTCTGGCCCAAATGGCCGGTGGTCATTGGGGGCCCTGTTGTTCCCCACCTAGTCTGTGGCGTGCCCCCCCCCCCCATACCACATGCTGTGCCCTTCACGATATTGCTTCGTATCTCGTGGGACAGTACCCGCTGTCTGGAGCACAGTTTTGCTCCCATGAGAACTTATCTCCTGCAACAATTAATTAGACACTATCTCTCACCTCCTTGCATGCAAACCTTGGCTACTCAGTTTTTTCTGTCCAGCAACAGAAAGAACAATCCAATTAAATGCAGGCTGGGGTCTTTTGCTAAATGTTGACAACTTCTGCGGCTGTTACCCCTGGCCTGTAACAAAATGGACAACATCTAGAGCACTGCAACACTAAAAGCACAAACTTCCGACCCATATATCTTGTGCTACTAAAAATACTCTTATAATGGAAGATAAAAGAAAGGCTTTGGTACACGTGTGATTTTATCTGCTACACATGTGCTTTTCTCTGCGGCTGC
Organism: Ambystoma mexicanum; assembly: GCF_040938575.1. Lineage (NCBI taxonomy): Eukaryota > Metazoa > Chordata > Amphibia > Caudata > Ambystomatidae > Ambystoma > Ambystoma mexicanum. Next base: position 813,155,667 of record NC_090932.1, read on the forward strand.
TGGGCACAATACAAATGTACATCTTACACAACATATAGTCAACTATTTCAGATGTGTGTAGACTTTGTTTTTGTCACTTGCCTCTCCCGTGTACTTCACAAGTAGCATGTCTAGATGCTGCTCATCTGTCCATCCCATACAGCAACCATCAAGGATGCAAAATGAGGCTGCAAGTGTTATTGTAGATGGTGCATAGTGGTGTGCTACGTTCTCCTTACATTTATATATGTATGTGTGTGGCTAAATACGTTTAGAATTTACAATGTAGAGGATGGAACAGAAGGAGGCTCAAACCTCCTAGTAAATGTGCTTTATTTATAGATGAAATGCTACAATCCATAACAGCATAGAAAAGTAAGTCTTGCACATTTGTCCAAGAAATCACCTTACACCTTTTCCAAAGAACAAAGACACCAAAGGGCGAGGGTAAAGATAGAAATTAAATACTTAGATTGGTAGAGTTATTTACAGGAAACAGTAACAATTCCTGTACTACTGGGCCGGTTATACTGGCAGTTGTTTACCGTTAGGGTGGTGGATATACCTGCAACTCAGAGTTGGAGGTAAATCCACCACCCTACCGGCAAACCTAATGAGGCTCAATGTCTGGCGTGCAAAGCATTATGCTTTCAAACAAAAAACAAATTCTATTTTCAGCTAAAGGCAACGTTTGAGGAGTAGACCTAACATGTCACAGCAAGGAGGTATATCGACAAGCACATTCAAACTTTTTAAAACAACAAACACTAAAACCATTATTATCAGCTGATGTACCTCAAATCTCAGTGTGTATTACACACATGATCTATATAAGGCACCAAATCTGGTCCTGTTTTGAAAGAAACTAAAAACTCCCTCAATCAGAAAATGCCTAACAATCTTCTACCAGAAACTGCAATCTCTCGAAAGTCAACCTACAGTTTTGCTCAATTGTACGTAACTTGTGTGCCGTTACCTATATTCCTAGAAATCAATTTTGTACCCAGCGCTTCTGATTTGTGACGACTAATCTATGCTACATAAACATTAAAAAGCAAGATTTATAAAATAAAACATGCCATATTCTATGCCTTTTCTCTTAGTACAGAACTTGGACATGCATCCCTTACAGGACTTTGGAAATTAGTATTAATTAGAATTAGAATCTAAAAGGTGTAGACGCATGTGTGAGTTTGTCACTCATGATCTCCCCACTGATGATAGCTTATTGAAGCAGCCAATTTCAGATGGCCTGCTGTTTAAAGAAATTACCTTTCCGAACTTTCTTGAAAATATGTGCAGCCTTTATACTCCTTTTCTTTCATCTTCTTCACCTCCCATTTTACAACTAATAGACCTTTTTCCATAATATTCTTTTCTCCGAATTGTTAAAGCTTCAGAGTAAGCTGCAAAACACAATCCTTCTGTAGATTTGATTATACATCAATGGGAGAAGTTCTTTCTCCATTTTTACCTTGCCATACTGACATTTAAAGGCGGGTGTGACGCTGAATCAATGAACCTTAGGTAACCTTCTCTCAGGCTCATGCATCAAGCCAACGGTTTTCATGGTCATTTTTACAAAATGCTTTGCATACATCCATGAATAACAGATACAGTTCCTCTACTTTGCCGTTGACACATGTTTCCGATATCAACCACTTATGTAAGCCCCGCTCCAAAAGTGAACTGTTTGTCTTTAAAGTTCTTTCCACTCATGTAGAGTAACCATGCTCCAAGAGTCAAGCCGGAACTCTCAAGAGGGTACACAGGGCATTAGAAAGCAGTTGAACACTGTCTTACTTTGAAAAGAATAGCCTGTCCACAGTGTGTTAAACAAAACGTATAATATTTATTTGAAGTAGGTGAGATTATGAATATCTAAGAGAATACTTAAAATATATATGTCGGAGCAGTCATCAAATCAATAGAGTTTGACATTGGTTAAAAGAACAGCAGAGTTTCAGGCATGTACAAAAAACCAAAGGTCTCCTACTCAATCTTTACTTTAATGCTGATGAATGTTAGTTATTAAAGGTAAAACTGCAATACAAAAACTCAGCGAGGAGGGGGTGTTTAGGATAGCCAGATCATAGAGTGGTGACAATACATTTGCACAGGAGGTGTTTCAGGACATCACAGGAAGCATATGAGCCAATTAGTTGGGTTTTAACCAATCCAAGGCACTCGCCAGGTTCGTAGCTCGAGATAAATCTGAATGCAATTTCAGGTTATCGAGCAATCGCTTTGACTACTCTATATCCTATGCCACTCATATTATAATTTAATCAAATTGTTTACATTACTACTTAATGATCCTGAGACAGATTAGACCTCAAATCTCTGAAGGTGATTGTGCCATTCAAGCCGGAACCATGATAGGTACAAATCTAGATTACTGCATTAGTCTCAATTCCTTCACATTCTTCAAAATGCTGCTTCTCGTGTTGTTACAAATACACACAAAGGATTACACATAACCCTTTGCTAAGAAGGATGCATTGGCTCCCAATCCAAGATATGATCAAGTTTGGATTCTAATCCACAAGACTCTTTTTGGCAATCCTCCCACATTCATGAAGCAGATATGTGAGTGGCACCAACCAGTGAGGCTCTAAAAATCCTCAATGAGCTGCTCTCTTGACGTTGCAAGATTTAAGAGATCAAGTGTGTACAGACGGTCTTGTACCCTTGTAGGTATCAAACTATGGAACCATCTCCCTTTGAATATCAGGGAAATGTCTGTTTTAAATGCATTCAGAAAGATTTTAAAAACGTTATTGTTTTCACCCAAATCTATCTGTAAGAGGATTCAATTCAACACTACAGCTAAGTCAATGCCTAGTCTGGGATACTGAATGGAAACCCTTATTGATATATCTTTACGTCCAGTTCATGCGTTCTGGATGACTACCCCTATATAACACCCCTCTCTTGGAATCCCCCTGACCCCACTGAGCCAAGAAGTAGTTCTGTTTTGCAAGTTTAAAGGGTTTATTTGATAATTTAAACAATAGATATATATCACACTTTATAATAAATTAATAATTGAATATCACACTTAATCTGAGCAGTAATCAATAATGGATAGTCCGGCACTAGCACACTTCTTTATAATCAATGCTGAGTGGTTATAGGATGGATAAGATAGCAACAATACTTTTATGGTTTCAAATGGATGCAGGGTGGAATGAAATTGCAGTACAGAAATACTCAATATGATTTCAACAAAACAATGTAATCACTTTTCTCTGGCAATCCACTCCCCCCTTTATGCAATGCAAGGAAATGGAAGAAAAGCACACAGTTCTCAGAAATGCAATCAAATGTAATTCAGTTCACCCCAGCAAGCTTAGACTACAGAAGTTTGAAACACAGGCCCAGAATGCTTTTATATGTGCTGGCAATGAAGTGAAAAATATGCTAAAATGCTTTTATATGTGCTGGCAATGAAGTGAAAAATATGCTAAAATGCTTTTAATTCCCTCTAGAGGTTCAGGGTGAGTGGTATCTAGTTAATATTAGTCCAGGCCCACTCTAGCAATGATTCAGGGATGGTTCTTAAGAGGCAAACGAATTTTTAGCAAGGAAAACAAGGAAGCTGCTGTTTTCACACGTGGCTGGATTTTTAACCAAATCGCAAATCGCGGTAAAATTCGCGAGTGTGAGAATCGTGATTACGGAGAAAGTATAAGGAGTAGGAAGTCGGTTCTAGGCTTGTTGGAAAGGTAAGATTCAAGTTCCTAGCCCAAACGGTGCCAGAGATACGGACGATTAAATAAAGGTAGTTTTTTGGATTTGAAATTTTAAAAGTTCAAAGCGACAGGTTACAGCTTGCAGATAGAAAATGACAGGTGACAGCTTTTAGGCAGTTCTGGTTAGATTAAAATAGATTGAATTATATTATTTTAACTAAGAGATTGGTTCTGCACAGTTATGCTAGGTACTCACAATATATTTTTGAATTAGGCCTCGCCACGGATCTGGTCAGGTTTGGGACTGGACTCCGGTCTGGGTCTCTTCACAGTGATCTTGGTCAGCTCTCTGATTCTGCTAACAGCGGTCTGGGTCAGCTCTGCTCTGCTGGTCTAGCCTCTCCGGATTCCGGATACTGCTCTGCTTTCTAGGTACTGCTACAGGTTCTGGAGATTGATAGATTTGAAGTCTGGATATCTGGATGGGAAGTCGTCGATATGCATGCTCTGCAGCAAATGGAATTGAATGTCTCTATCTGTCCTGACTGTCTGCTTTTATGTGTTTTGAAAGTGGGTGTGTGTGCAGCATCACTAGCCAGCCCCTCTTTCAACTTGTCATTGGCCCAATTCTCCCCTCTCCCATGATTGGGGAAGGAACTGTGAGTCAGAGTGATGCTGTAGGTTTTATGGGTCAGAGGATCCTCCCCTGGTCAGTTTGCCCACAAATCTATATTTGATTCAAAATGCACATTTCTCAAATACATAGTGGTTTGTCATTGCATGTACATATTACCTATCACATGAGGTAGTCTCTGTCCCAAATCTGCTCTTCCTAGGAGCTTGGGTTCAAAAATGGCAACATATTTCATTTTTTAGTTGGGTTACTAATATTGGATTTTTCCCCGCATTTACACAGATGTGCCCATGGTGTGTGGGCATTAGGTGGTGGAGTGTCAGATTTTTAACATACATACATTTAGAGTAATATCCTCTTTTCCGCGAAAACCCCCCTGAACATACCACCGGGTCCTACCACGTCTTCAAATGTGCACAGAAAAATCACAAGAATAATGATATCACTTATAACATTTTCACAAGTCCGCTCTATGAATGATCCATCTTTTTAGATTTATGTTCTGGCCCCAAAGGGGTGTGGTTTCCCCCAGCACAAGGTTGAATTTCTGTTTTTTCCAGTTCTGCCAAACCAGCTTGCTCTCACAGGCAGCGCTCCTCCCCTTTCCTTCCAGGAGGAAGCCACTTTTACGACCCCCATAATAAAACATTTGCCTGGGTCAGGACAGGGCTTTGTTCAATTCCCTGCAGAGCCCAGGTAATTCAATCAGAGAAGTGTCATATCCCTTTTGGTGGGAACAGCAAAAGGCAGCTAGGCCTGGGAACACAGCTGTTGTGCAAGTCTCAACTCCTGTCGGGGGTAGCTGGTGGGCAGAATTCAGTTTCATTAAGCCAGGTTTCAGATAAAATGTCACTTTTTGTTCCCCAGTTTAAGTCAAGACAATTTTTACATACGCAGCTAGAATGCTGATTCTAAGTTCATAACTATCACATTTCAACAGTGACAAACTATGTGACACTCAAAAGTAGGTCACTCAGTTAATTTAAACATTTTCAATTTTTGGTAGTTTTAAATCCAGTTTCAGTTAGGCTGCTGCAGACCTGCAGAGCTCAGCCAGTCTTGTTATGAACATTCAAGTCACTTCAGCATATAACTTTACATTGTATCCACCTCTTAGTAAGTCTTTCTTTGGCCTGCTTTGGGTTCATTTATTCAGTTTTACACAAATGTCTGGTGTTGTTTTAAAACGCCGGCTTTCTGATAGTGGTGAGTACTGGTAATGCAACCATTTTTGGGATTTAAGAAATGAATTCCCCACAGTTCTAGGTTGCTTTTGGCAATCAGCATTGCCATTCCCGGTGGTTTCAGGCTACTGTGTGGGTAGTCCAATGGTGGTTTTAGGCAGTGCCCTTCTGTGCCCATAACATCGGCAAAAATGGGTGGCAGCCTATTCTTCATGCATTTCCCTGGGCATTTTCTGGGAAGCTCTGGCCATCATGATGTTTTCAATGCCAATACTGCACAGTTTTTTGTGGAAGGGCTCGGATGCATGGGTAGAAACATCCCACATATCAAATCTATAGGTCTGCTCCTTCATGATCCATGATTGACCATGTCAAGTCAGTCGAGTTCTCTGTAACCCTCAGGTCATAACACTAGATTACACAGCAATTTTATATTAAACAGAATATCAAAAATGCAGGCAAACTATATTATCTGGGTTGTACAAATGCCCCATGAGAGGATAAGATGAAATACTTCAGTGGAGAATAAAAATCAGTGGTCCAGGGCTCTCTGCTATCAGCCGTTAATATAATACCAATTTGCTTTATGTGGCATATGATACAGTTGGTCACCTTTCAGCAGATGACTACATCCAAGCAATTCCTCAGCTTATTATTGAATGGTAAAGAATCATAAACTGTTTGTAAAATGAGCTAGGTGTTCTAAGCTTATAAGGTGTAATTGCAATACATTTGAGACAATGAGGGAAGAGAACAATTTATGAAGGAAATCCCGAGCACATTGTTCTGGACACTAACTAATTCAGGAAACTAAATACCTGATAGCAACTATTAAGGTTGTGTTCCAAATTTGTATTTGTATAGAACTCATCATTATACAAATATAAGAAATGCCAGTCAGACATTTCAAACAGACAATTTCTCATCTTGAGAGTGACAGTTGGCTACCATTCTCTTTTTATCCCCCAAACAGCAGTTTCATAACAGTATACAATAACGTTCCATAGCCATAGGCAGAGAAAAAGGGGTTGGATTGGGTAAGGATTCATTAGGTATGAGCAAATATTTAACAAAAGACTTAACGGACAGGACAAAGAGAAACACCTCAAAAGCTTAAATTAGATACTCATACCATTTCATTGTTACTACAGTAATGTTCCCTGTATTTTGAATGGTCATATCTCAAGAGTGTACTGTATCACAAGATTCTAATATATAGCCCACTAGCCTCACCACCTGATTTTGCTAGCATGACTAATCTTCATTGGTGTTTATTCTAGTGTACAATTAAGGTTATTTCCAGATACCTTTATTTCTCATTACACAAAACAAAGCCTTTTCAAATTCACTGCTGTTGTTACACGTTTGACTCACCCAGAGCATTGAGACATTGCCCTTGCAATAGTACATGTTGCTTCTCACGTGTTAGATTGACCTGGGATTATCCGCTCCATCCCTGTCAAAATAATTGATCAGGTAACTAATGCCCATGATGCACTTCTATGATGTGCATTTATTGTCGATCATTAACTACTTTGAACCCCCCCTGGCCCCCGCGCCCACCTCAGCATTACTTGTGGCAATTACCACATTTCCAAATGCTGGCTAAACTAACAATGATTGCACCAGCCAGCCTCCATAGTTTCCATGTATTGGTAGGTGGCCCATTTGCAGATCGCTCTCACACATTCCCTCATGATCATTGTATAATGCCTCACCATGTTGTTACCAAAGAATTATATAATCAGTATAACAATACCCTTCCTGGTCCAAACAGCTCAGTATCCCAGATCTTCCCCATTATTACTGTTTAAATATCACAATACCTCGCGAAAATGCGGGGTCATAGCCAGCATTTCACACCTTTGTGCGTAAATCTCATCTGGCATCATCAGATCTGACCCGCAGTGAATCAGGTAAGTTATTTAAAAGAAATCTATGCACAAAGGTGTTAAATGCTGGTTATGATGCCTGTAACTTCCGCAATGTGAGTCAGCTGACATGTGCCCCATCACACTCTTTGACAGCAGAACACTATGTTGAACCCCCATGACCGCTTTACAAATCTCAGGCCCCATCTCGCCAGGAGTATTTAGAAGAGTTTCCCTGTTTGACAGGTGCCGGCAAAGGAGGACTTGATTAAATGGAGGTGAAAAATTGGGTACTACTACTCACCAGTGCGCTGCTATTTCAATGACTCTCCCCTTTTCACTTCTATAAACATTTAACTCCATACCGAACTGGCGTTCACTCAATAAGCACGTTATGCTTTGTGTTTTCAGAGGCGAATTTCTTTTAACCAATGACTCCCAAGATCATTCAGTTGTTATCTGACTTTCTCAATGAATACTTCAAAGGTATGTGGCACCTGCAAGTAACGTGACAGTGGGTCTTCCAGTCTAAATACTGCTCCTTTAATACGCCAGGAATGCATCGATATGTCGAAGCATTAAGGTAAGGCACATTTACAGCAGAGGAATTATTGTTCTGTGATGAGGTAAGACATATTCTTTTGTTTTGATTCCCTCATTCTGCTTTATATCAAGTCAGTATATCAGCAGGTGACTGTTGGCAACCTTTCATCCTCGAATAAGGCTATAGCTATCATAGGAAGCATTTCCTCCTTTCCAAGTTGTGACGGTACTCTATGACTTATTTGCCTTAATGTATTGATCACAGCAATGGTATTAATTTTGGGTTTATTATTATTTAGCACCGTTTCTGGCTTTTTTTCTGGGTTTTTCACATCTGCTCGAATTTTGTATTTGTATTCCATTGGTTTTCATAGGTACAGAGGAGACTAGCAATGTATAAGCCATGAAATGATATGATATGATATGGCATGTATAACGCGCCTATACAATGCATACTCGTAGTCCTATCGAATTGTGTGGTTCAGAGTTTGCAAGAGCTACATAAGTCAGTTGTTTTCCCTGATGAATGTCATTATTAAGTATTAGATGACAGAAATAGGTAGGAAAAATATATTATACATGTGAACAAAGGCACACTTATCAAATTGTTGAGACATATACAACATTTGTAGTGTTGAGGGTATTTATTTGTCTCTGTCACCTTTAAAATAATCTTGACACATTTGGGTGTTTTTTATATTAATGCATTTTTAATATTGTCATTTTGAGGTTTTATGAAGTGTTTTGCATTTTTGTTTGATGTAAATTCTTTGGGCCTCATTACGAGGTGGGCGGTAAGGGTTAACGGTGCCCGGTAAGGAACCGGTGCCGTTAAACCCTTACCGCCCTATTCCGAGGTCCCTTAGCGGGTCCCACCAGGAATGGCTAGTCTTACCAGTCGTTCTTAGTGGGACCTGTTAAGGGACCTTGGAGCAAATTGCGGGCCCGTTATTAGCGCCTTCCCCATTCCCATTGAGCCCTATGGGGGCTCAATGGGAATAGGGAATGGTAAACTGAATGGGAACTTATCGAGTCCGCCTAGGTCGGAATGTCCCAGTAAATCCCCATTCAGCCAGACCGGTCCCGGGTTTGGAGGCAGCCATGGCGCTAATAGCACCATGGCTGCCTCCTAACTAGTAATGACCCCCTATAAGTAATGCTTGGTATGGTTTTATGTGTGAATATATGACATTTAGAGGTACGGAACAGATCTAGCTTTTAACCAAAAGAATGTAATTTTAGTAAAATATATGTTCGATTAAATCCCTCATGTTTTTGATAGACGCTCTACTCATGTAGTTTATATCAAATACAATTTGCCATTTTCAGTTGCTGTTTATTCTGCGTCATTTACTGCCACATTTTTGATTTTTGTTTTTCTGCTAACACCTCAGAGGGTGGGCTTATCTAGTCATGATCATACTGCTTGTGGTGGCTGTATGCTAAGTGTCCTTGTTATGATGTGATGTACATTATGAACTGTGATAGGAGAACTGGTTCTCAGAATCCCTGCAGACAGGAGGGGTGGATCTTCTATTACTAGCATGCCTTCTGCATCGGTGGTGTATTTGTCTTCCTCGCCATCCTCCCTACCCCAGATTCACTCCTTTTCAGAAGTAATGTTCTTACTTGGACACTAATGAATCTTAATCTTTATTTTAATCATCATACATATAATCATCATCAACATCATTGTCTGACAAATATTTGATTCGGGAGACAAAGACAGAGAACTGCAATGTTGGACTGTTCATCTATACCATATTTTTTTGTATTTTTTTTGTATTTGTTTATTACTTATATTGCGCTCCCGACCCGGGGGTAACTGGGTGCTTTACAAGGATATATGTTGCGCCAACCTGATCTTCCAAAGATCATTTCTGAATGGCTTGCATTTCTCCCCACGGGATTGTGGATGGATCTGAAAGTGCGAGCTCCTCTGTTGGTCTTGATGGATGCTCATCAATGGGGTGCAATAACAGAGCAGCAGGTCTCCCCATTGTTTGGGTTCTCCAGACATGTTGTCCAAAGGTGTCATTTCCTCACTGAATGGTATCTTTCCCATTCCCGAATGTAGGATACTTTCCCACTAAAATAACATGCACATGTGACTCAGACACATGCTCCCCTAAACAATCTCCTTTGCTCACTTCAAGAGATTGGCACATTATGGTGTATCCCCCGAATCCCAGAACCTCACCTTCACTCCACCTCTTAATTTGTGCTAGAATGCGTCTTACAGAAGCTGCCCTCATTAAGTCAATGCTCTACCGCTCCTCCTCTGAAGTGACCACCGATGAGATATGTCCCGCTCGCTCCCTTAAAACTTCGGAAAATGACTGTTGTATCTTCTTCCTCCATGATTCTCTGGCATGTTCTCCTACAAAAATCACAAGAGTCTTGTGCAAGCTTCCAGCACAGATTCTCTGGTCTTTCTGCTGCCCCTCCCAAACGTCACCCGATGGACCGAACATTATTTGGTGATTTCAAGAGCGGGGCATTGGCTGGTGTACCTCCCAGGATCTCTGCTAAATTGTTCCTTGTAGAACACACAAGTTTGAGTCTCACCTAAACTGCCCTCAGGGATTTTCTAATCCTCACAAACCAAGCATAGCATGGGTCACTTATAGAAATGTAAAGTCAAAGAAGGTCTATTATCTCCTCTTGCCTCTAACAATCATTGGAATGTTCTACAGATTTCTTTAGGTGTCACTCAACATTGAAAACCATATGCATCTGTCTCTCATGGTCCCTAACAATGCTCTCTCTCTCTCTCTCAGTAATTCTTTCTCCCTAAATTCACCTAGTCGCCCTTTTATTGTTCACCCAGTTTAAATCACTGAACGCATTGTACAGTGAAACCAAACCCTGCCCTAAATCTAACTATTTGATTCAAGTGACTCACTGCCACTAGCCATTCCTCTTCATACTCAAATGCTCTCCAATGCAGTTAATTAATCCTTCCATAACTTTCCGAAGCCTACCTCCAGCAACAATCTCATTCCTCTATGAAAACTGCCCAAGAGTGACACGGAGTTCCAGACATGCATATGCTTTTAAGCTCAAGGAGTTGAACTTTATCGAACTTCTTAACATTTTCATCAGATGTGCAACCTGGTTGAATCACTGAAAGGTTTTCTGGTGTTTCAAGGTTCAGGCAAAGAGGTCTGTCTCGCTATACTTGCTACGGAACTTTCAATTGTTTTGGCCAGAAAGGAGAGACCAACGCAATATTGTAATTGCCTTACCATTGCCATGCATGGGTTGTCATCTACATCACAGAAAAAATCAATGATAAAGCACTCCAGTCTCTCCAATTAACTGCCAGGGGCATGGAAATGGGTTTAATTCACCCAAACAATCCAATATGGATTGATTATGTTAGTGGGACAAGCAACACGGGCATTGGTGAGCACCAGAATTACCAGATGCTGTCAACAAACTTGTGAGCTGATGTTCACAAAAGGAGATAAGGCAACTGGGACATACTACACAAACTCAATACACCCCTCTGTGTAAATATTGTGGTGGTTCTGGCAACAAGTGAATATATTCTAATTTAGCATAAGTGCTCATGATTCCGAGCATTTAATATTACTAGGTATAACTGAAAGCTGTAGTATTAACCAAAAATAGGCAATGACCATAATATAATTAAAAAATAGAGATTGTATTCAAAACTGTATATTAAAAAGACTTATTTGTTTCAATTAACCACGGTGACATGTGCATCACAAAAAATTAACTTGTGCATCAACAGCGTATTATGCGGATTTTCAAGTATATGTGCCTTAATGCAGTTGCACTGTAAAAACCACTACTCTGAGGTTCACGCATGGTCTTATTGCATTGATGTCAAGCTTTTGTAATATGGCTTATAGCACTACCCAACATGTTCGTTCCCTTACACCAACATGGAATCTTATGGGAACTTCTTCAGGGGATTCTTATCAACACAACAGCATTAGCATTTTAAAAGAATATTATGATATGATATGTTATTTATAACACACCTGTACACAAGTGTTTCTAGACATGGCAAGAAAAGGGAGGGAAGACAGCGGGAGGACAAGACAATCTATCTTACTAGGCCTTGTGCCATTCAGATCGGGCAAGTGTGACAGTGCAAAGGCCAGGGGGAAGGGAGAAGGAGGAAGTGCCAGGTAGAAGGATGGGGGAAGTGCAATCAGGGAAGCATTGCTCTGAGTAAATGCAGCCAGGGCAGCACAGCTCTGAGTCAATGCAAAGAGGCAGGTGAATGTAGGGTTACAGTTACAGCCCCAAGGGCATGGTAGTCCTGGAGGTACTGCAAGGGAGACTGATCATGGAGGAGCCTGGTCACAGTGAGATTATGTGGGTAGCCAAGCACCCAGTCAGTGCAGCAGACAGGTAGGTCAGCACCGGAGAGGGATAGAGAAAGCAGAGGAGAAAAGGTAGGTCTTGAGATGCTTCCAGAACTTCAGTAGTCTGGCTCAAGTTTGAGAGGTGCCGGGAGGCCATTAGAGAGGGATGCACCTAAAGAGGAGAGAGATCAACTCTCCACTCTCTGCCTAGATGTGGAATGTATTGACCCACTCTGCTATACTAAGCAGCCTCACTCTGCTATCTATGGTGCGAGAAACAGCAAAATGGCGCCAAAAAAACCCTTGTGTGCGCCAAAACCTCCAAAAACGTGTTTTTTCAACACACAAAAAGATGGCTGCACAACCTGTCACCCATGGTGCATGTGTGGTGGAACAGAGCACACGCTGCAGAAAATGTGCCAGTGGGCTCCATGAGAAGTAAACATCGAGTATAGAGGGAGAAGCAGCGCTTTGCAAGTGAAATTCAAAATTTGCCTGCAAATGACATTTACTTTGCTGCTGAAACTTCAAAATGTTTGTACATAACACTTTCCAACACTCCAAATCTTGCTTGGTGCTAAAATTCAGTTAATCTAATGAAGCACTGTGAATTTACAAAGTCCTGAATTGTTAAGAGCAAAACATTTTCTCAGCAAAACTGGATTGCCTGTGAATGACAATTCCTGTCAAAAATCTGTGTGCAGCCACACTGGGCTACGTGTGTGTGACAGCCCCTGTCAAATGGGCTCTCCCGATTAAACTTTTAAAGTTGTCTAAAACTGAAAATCTGCTGCATTAGCAAATATAAAAGGACTGTTGCTGAAAGGAACACAGATCTCAGTTGTTTTGATCCCACAGGTTTAAACTTAAGAATGTCATTTATCTATGTCATCTGATGTAACAAGTTTGTGTTATGCTGGATTTCAAGTCAAGAAATTAAAAATGTACTTAGGCTGGCTGGGCCTGCAAGAGGTTGAAAAGCAGGTTTCCAGCCAAGGGGAGGGCATTGATCTCAGCAGATGCTCACTGACACATGAGAATTGTGGGGTAGGCCAGACTTTTGTCTGATACCAAGGACTGAACAATGGCAGATTCTCCAGGCCAGGAAATGGACATGTGAAGAGGTCGTAAACTAGGCTTGCAGAAGGAAATCCCAAAGGTGGGGGTTGCTCCTTGCCTCTAGAGACAGACAAAATGCTGACCATTTCCTGCTAAGAATATGTAATGAACATTTTTAGAGACTTATAAACTCACTATCAGAAGTGGTGAAAAATGTAAAAAAGGCAGATTTGTTAATCTAAATTTTGGCCCTATATTTCAAAACATGGTGGAACTGTGTAGCATATTCTGAACAGGAATGGTAATATATGTGCTTTTATGGGAACTATATTTATGCTAAAATTGTTAAACTTTGTACACACATTCCTATGGTAATCACACATATTTGTGGAAATTTGGAGAAAGTTTGGAAAATTTGTTCATGGCACAATTGGACAAAATGCTGCAAAAAGGCGAAACAAGTTCTCACAGCTGTGGGATTTTGATGAACAGATACTCCATAAAATATATAATTCTTGTGTGTGATTTTCATAGAGGTTACAAATGTATAAAAATGTATTTAGGAAAAAAATCAATTTTGATACTAGTGGCTATGGGAGGATTCTAAGGATTGTAAAAACTAAACCATAAACTTGACATCATCTGTCTTGGATCCAATCACTCAGATGCAAGGCGGCGATGAGGCTCTGATCCAAACCCAGTTCACAGGGGTGAGTTTAGTTAAGCCGGCCCATACACCCATTTTTGTGATGTCATTTAAAAGGATAAATAGAGACATCTGACAACACATAGACACTCTCTCTTCTGATTCCAGCGAAGCACACTGATCCACCATTCAACATCCAGCCTTTAACATCCTTCCAGATTCAGATGCCAATCACCAGGCCAAGCTGTACCTGAACCATTTTCAGCTAGGCCTCAATTCTCAATTAATCCTCAACTAATCCTTACAACCCAGTGAAGCGCTGTGTTGTGGGGAAGCATCCTGAAACTATCTGGCTTGCTACCATAATGCTTGCCTGATGAACTCGCCATCCCGCTGATCTGAAATATCTAGAAACTAGGGCAGATCCCGTGCAGTTCCAGTGACTGGCATAGCTAATCCTAGCTGATGTGCTGTCCTTCCCTGATAGACCCGAACCATTGATCAGAATCTTGACGGGCCAAAAATCTTAAATCTCAGTGGATTGTGAGTATTAACAGGATGCTACATAACTATTGTATACCTTGCCTTATCTTGTTCCACCCTAATATCTGAACTATCCTTACTTTCATAACCAGTGACAGTGTCAAAATCTTTAGTGCTATCTTATTCTGTCTATTTGCTAAAGCATAATTTTCATAGTCATTTTTATTTGTGTAACTCTGATCCAAAAATCCCACTTTGAGTGTTTGGACTGGTTCCATCGAGGAAGGCACTGAGGATCTGTTACTGAAGTCATGAATCAGTCTCAGAGCTAACTTCAGCCCAACCTGGTTGACTAGCCTTCATGCTCTAGTCTTGAGTAAAAGCATAATCCATAATTTCTGGTTTTAAACTGAAGTTCTTGTCCAAATTCGTGTCTTTATTTTCGAAAAAACACCTCCCACTTAACCCTCCATTACTCCCTCAGTTTTAAAGATAGGGACACAATTTCAACTCCCACCGATACCTAACATCCTTAGCTACATCCACAACCAAAAACACTGCGAAACAGTGTAGTTGACCCGGTTTTATCAAAAATCACATAGTAAAAGTTTGCCGCAAATTTACATTTTGCAAATGCTTTACACGTGTGAATTGTATTTAAATTATTTCCCACTTTGCCTTTGAGATTCAAATTGTTTTCTTTTGATTAAATCATTGCTTTTGATTGCTTGCATCTGTTCAAAGCGACTCTCATAGAAATGTATAATAATTTAAGCATTTTTGACCACATATCTTTGCTCAGCCAGTTTCAAAGCCTCACTGACAGTTGAAAAGTCAAATCCATTTTTCTCTTGTGTTTAAGACGGGAAGGTGTGGGGGATATTCTTTTTGGTCGGCATTATTGAGGAGTACCTGCTCTCTCCTCACATCTATTTAAATTGCCTATTGTTAGGACGAGGAGTGTTGCAGGGGGAACCTCTAACCACAGTGCTATCTGTTCCAAACCAATCCAAAAGTATTATTCTCTTTGTTGCATTATTTTTGTGTTCATTACCTAATTCCCAGCGCATTAAAGATATTATTCACTGTCCTTGTCACCCCTTGTTGATTGTTCTTACCTATTAAAATATATTGGTCCTCATTACGGCTTTGGCTTTATCCATGCTGCTATTGGTGGCATGGCTGCCTCCAAAACCGGGTCCGGGTTCCCTGAATGGGAAATTACCGGGCCATTCCAAGTTTGCTGGGCCCGGAAATTCCATTCTCAGGGAACCTGGGCCCGGACCTTCCCATTCCCATTTGAGCCCCCATAGGGCTCAAGGGGAATGGGTGCAGGCAGCTAACAACGGGCCGATTATGACCGGTCCGTTGTTAGCTCCCTGGTCCCCTTGCGGGACCCAGTAACAACACCTGGTTTTACCAGATGTCCTTAACGGGTCCCGCAAGGGGCCCTCGTAATCAGGCGGAATGGGTTTAACGGGTCCGCATCCATTAGCGGCACCCGTTAATCCATTCTGCCAAGATTGTAATGAGGCCCATTGTGTTTTAAATTCTCAATCCATGAAGAAAATATTTACTGTTACAAACTAGCCTGATTCCTCGTTCAGTGTGACCTGGGGGGGGTTATTTTGAGAAGGGTGTGATATGAGTGGTATATCATTCAGAATATTGAACTTATACACAAAAATAAATAAGGGTTTCCTTTGCGCACTACATGCTGGGCGAGACTTGGGTGTGTGCCTGATTGAAATCCCTCACAGCTTGGGGGCTTGTGTCCGGGATCCTGAATTTGACCTGCCACTCGTGACAGTCCAACACAGCATACTAGCCGGCAGGGTACATACACCTTGTTGGGTTGGCGTACTGTGCTACACTGTACAAACACCCCTCAAAGGAAATGCTCAATAGAATTGGGCCTGTTTGCAAAAGTAAGGTAACCTTGTCATAAGTCAGAAGGAAATTGACATTCCTGAGATGGTGACCCCAGTGGAAATTAATATGGCTAGGGAACATTCCTGCACAAACTGTTTGTCAGGGGTGAGTGGCCAGAACAGGATGAATAGGTATGGATGCAGGAAATAAAACAACAAGTCACTGTTATCACCTTGATAACTGGCCGGACAAGGGTCCATCACATTAAGCGCTTAGCAAACTGTTCATGGCCCCAAAAATAAAAGAGGAGCAGTATAAAATTGCCAAAATAGTGGCCTACCTCTACCTCCACATAGGAATCACAGAGGAAAAGCATGCAGACAATATAGATCTGGCAAAGAAGCAAGGGCAAACACTGCAGAAAATCCAAACTAATCTGAACTCTGCAGAGCAAAGGCTCCAGAAGAGCCAAGAATCAGAAACAGGGGCTAGGCAGTGTATTACCAAAATAAAGGAAGACCTGGCTCTTTTACAGCAAGAGAAGGCAGAGCAAAATACTCAAGTACAGATACTTCAAAAAGAATGTCAGGAAAGGTTTGACTCTTTAAAACAGAGTCAACAGAAACTGGCACAACAATTAACTTTTAATAGAGTCTGTGCAGAATAGATGGTCATTTTACAAGACCAGATAGACCAATTAAATGAGGAAAATAATAAATTAATTATTAAAGACATCCACTCTCAAGAGGAATTTGATGAGGAGCGCCAGAAATCTAGTGCATTTAAAAAACAGCGGGACAACCTGGCTGCACAGAGGGGCACCCTAAGTCAGGAGACGGACGCCTCATGCCAGGAAGTCAGCCAATAAAAAAACTAAGTTAGAGGAAAGAAAGACCAATCTGGATTCTGCAGAGCAAAGGCTCCAGGATATCCAAGAATCTGAAATAGAGGCTAAGCAGTATATTACCAAATGCCAAGAAGATCTGACTCTCTTGCAGCAAAATAATGTAGAACATCTCAAATTACAGATACTGCAAGAGGAGTATCAGGAAAGAGTTGAATCTCTACAACAGAGTCAACAGAAACTGGAGCATCAATTGAATTATAATAGAGTCTGTGCAGAACAGATAGTAACATTACAAAACTTCCTAGAATCCTTGAAAGAGGCAAATGATAATTAATTATTAAAGACATCCACTCTCAAGAGGAATTTGATGAGGAGTGCCAGAAATCTAGTGCAATTAAAAAACAGAGGGATGACCTGGCTGCACAGAGGGGCACTCTAACACAGGAGAGGGATGCCTTAGGCCATGAAGTCAGCCAATTAAAGACGAAGTTAGAGGAAATAAA
The DNA here is from genome assembly GCF_040938575.1 of Ambystoma mexicanum. Lineage (NCBI taxonomy): Eukaryota > Metazoa > Chordata > Amphibia > Caudata > Ambystomatidae > Ambystoma > Ambystoma mexicanum. The sequence goes on from NC_090932.1 coordinate 813,173,326, forward strand.
GCTGGCCCTTCAGGAGTTTAGTGAAATTGAAACTGATCATGGAAAGCTGTTAGAGCACATCAAATCGGTGGAGAATGCTCTGGCAAAGAACACTCAGACCAATAAGGACCAAACTCAGGAGGTGAGTCTCCGGCATCAAAAATTGGCCCAATATTTCCAATCCAGTCAGGAAGCACAGAAAGACAATGAGGCTCTCTGTGAAAAGAATGACAGGCTCCACAAACAGATAGCCGTGCAGGAGCAAATCATTGAGACCAGTAAGGCCTTAATAGAGGAGCAAAAGGGTCAGATTTTGGCATGTCATCAGGGAATAGGGGCTGAAAGAGATGAGATAAGAGGGGACAGAGAAACTCCTGAGCATAACCTCAGGACCCCTGTCATCAGGGACTTTAATCCCTTCAGTTCCATGGACTCTGCCACCCTCACTTCCACTGGCTCATATGAACCAAGGGCCACGGGATGATAGACTTCAGCACAATGGAAAATATGGGACTGACAGATGAGCGCCTCCCAGAAATAGATAGGCAGGCATTGCTGTACAGATTCCAAAATGTGAGGGCTAACCTCTCTGATCAGGAAGACTCCAAATTGGATCCTCAAAATATCGCTTACCAAGGGATCTGTCTGTCAAATTTGGTGGGGAACTCCATGAAACTAGACCCACCAAGAGTATCTTAAAAACCTCTTCCCAACTAGGGCAGTGGGGGAGAGGGGTACTCACCCAATTCTGGGAGCAAGGGAGAGTTAGAAAACTCTTCTGAGCACCACAGGTCTCAAGAGACTAGGCCCCTACATTCTGCAAGCCATTCCCAAGCCCACAGAATTAGGGAGAGCCTAGAGGATCAGATATCCACCTCCTGTAGCAGTGCCTCTGAGTCAGATGAGTGGACAAGGGTGACTAAGACAAAAAAGGCCAACAAAATTAAGAGGGCCCTACTGAAAGATCCCCTGAAACAAATCAAGGCCATTAGGAGCGTCATAACTCCCTATCATAAAAATGGCAAATATCCAGTTTGGGAGAACCTCTAGTTGTATGAGCAAATGATGGATACTTTCCACCTGAAGTACAGCCAAAGTTGCATTCAATATGTCAAGTGGACATTTTCCCCTGAATACTCCAGCTTATATGCGGGGTTGGAGGATCAGAACCACTCAAGATGGTCCACCTATAGGGCTGCCATCTTAATGCAGTTCTCCATACATTGGAACCCTCAAGAAGCCCGAAAGGCGGCCTACAATCTGCAATGTGGGGAAGACCAGGCCCCACAAGAATTTGTACAAGAGTTAAAACGTGCCTTTGCGCAGACCACCAGGAGGGTGCGCACAGACAGTAGGGAGTTCATTAATACTTTCTTTCATGCACTCCATAAATACATCATGACCCAGCTGGTGATGGACTTACATGAGAAGAGATCACTAGACTGGGTCATTGAACAGGCAACTGACATGTATGAAGTGCAGAAACGGGTAGAAAATAAAAGTACAACTAAAAACCCCAAACCAAGCAATCCCCTGCTGCTGCTAAGGTGGCATAGGTGAAGGTTACCCCTGTTTTAGATCTGGAGATGGGGGGCCTAAAAATATTCCTGTGCAAAATCCTCCTAACCAAAGACCCAGAAAGCCCTTGGGTAAATCCCAAACAGGTAGTCAGGGATGTAACCCCACAAATGGGACCCCTAACTACCCTGACTATATCAGCCCCTGTTACAAGGGCAGCAGACCCATCCTGGGCGATGTGTGGACTCCCCCAGCCCAAGGGGGGGTCCAACCAGGCAGCTGCCAACCCAGGAAACTTCCCTCCTAACTTTCCCCAAGAGGGCAGTAATCCCCCAAATGCTGGGTTGAGTTTCTGTCCCTGGTACCCACCAAACATCAACACCCAAAACAACCCTTCTTTCTTTCCCCACTTTCCTGAGCCCAGACAGCTCAATCCGGGAGAGGGGAGGCCAAAGGTGGAAGGGGACCAGAACTATCCCAACCAAGGGTATTATGGGAGAAGGGACCGTTACCCTTCCCGTGATCAACCTAGGATGGACCACAGACCCCCTTACCAGCCAGAGTGGGTGTCCCAACTGGAGCGCCAGGTCCAGAACTTGTCACAGGATCTGGGTCGCATGTTGAGGGCTCAGCAGAACCCTCAGATGAACATGGCAGCCCAGAACCCCTCAAATCAAGGGCCTGGTACTCCAGAGAAGTGACAGGGAGAGAACCCCGACAACCCACTGGTTCCCAGGGAGAAGGCACAGGGGAGGAAGCTTCCTTCCCCACTTGTGAAAAGCCCCTGGAAACCCAGGAACCAGAACCAAAATCTCCTGCCCCCGAAAGTCTGCAACCTAAGGAACAGAGGGCGGGTAGGAGAAATAAAGGGCCTAAAAAGACCAATTTTGTGGAGGAGGTTAGAGTCTTCCAATTTGAAGGAGAGGGTTCCTCAGAGGATTCTGGGAAAAGGATCTTCACCTTCAGGGATGGGGGAACTCCACCCACAGAAAAGTGGGTCCCAAGAGATCCTAATCCAGACTGGGTAGATGCGGGGACTTAGTTAAAACCGCCCAACATTGAACCCCAGAATGGCAAACCAGAAAATCACCTTGCCCAAACCAATTCTGGTGACTGCCTCCAAAAAGAGAGGGGGCAGCCCAGAATCAGAACCAGGGAAGCCCGAAACTCCCCCCATATCCAACTGCCACCTTTTTCTTACAGGGTCGCAATCTCCCAAACAAAATCCTTCCCAAATTACCCCTCTGTCAGAATCAAGAGTGAAGAAATTAACCCACGAAGTGGCCCAAAATGTGCATTATCTTTGCCCCCTGGAGGAAAATGAGGGAAGATTTTATGCCCCAGTCCAAATACAGGGGCAATGTACATTTTTGGCACTGGTGGACACTGGATCCCAACCCACCCTTCTGTCAAAAAGGGCTTTTGATCAGCTGAATTTGGGAAGGGGGGAGAGATACCAGATCCCTCTCACCCCTCTTCCTGGACAACTTCAGATCTTCGATGGGAATGAAATTCCTATCGAGGGGACTGCGGATTTAGAAACAAAATTGGGTGACATAAGGTTAAACAGGACATAGTTGTGTCTCCAGAGGGCACACCATGTTTACTAGGGAATGACATCCTGCATAGATTGTCTCCCCTCATAGATTGTAAAAACAAGGTCCTCTGGACCCAGACTAACCAACCTATAACATTAAAACATAGTGTCAACCATGTTAGTTTAAATGGCACATGCCACTTGGTTGGAAAAAAACCTGACCAAATTGAATTCCATTTCGAAACCACCAAACCCCTGACATGACAATAATTGCAGTAGGACAACGAACTGGTGATGCGAAATCCTCTCTATTTCTGAAAATAAACCTTCCTTCCATTCTAAAGTGGCATTCCACACTGGAAGGGAATACTCTGAAATTCTATACCAATTCACAATCAGAAAATCCCCCTCCTATAGTCCAAAATGATGAGAAATCATTGGCTGATCTTCTGAAAATTGGAGAACAGTTGTTAATTCCCATTCAGTTAAATGGGGGGGAAGGACTCTGTTCTGGCCGGAGTGTGCATGAACAACGGTAAGAGCTTCATCAGCGAGGCCATGGTCAGAAAACTCTCAAAAGATCCAGCCATTCCCACATTTAAATTGATAGACAAATGGGAAATGGACCTGGAAACACCCAAATCCAAACCTCTCCTGCCTAGCAGGTGTATGCTCAAAATTTCGAAAGGCAACAAGAGCATAGTCCATAATTTTTGGGTCATGCAAGATGTACCTGCTTCATTTTATTTAGGCAGTGATATTCTCAATCGCTTTTCCATTAGTTTGGACCTAATAAACTTTAAAGCCTGGTCCCGATTAGCGGGTAATCCCATGGACTTTGATGACCCAGAGAAAGCATTTCGGTCAGCTCAATTGCTGCCATATGCAGTTGAAAGACAGAAACTGCAAAATCTTGTCGCATATGTTCACCTCAATGCCCATTTCCAACAGGAAGGGTTGGGGTTAAACCCAACACCACTAGTCAATACAGAAAACAACACCATTCCAAAAATGGTGGATAAAAGCGACCTTAGGAGTATCACTCTGGGCGCAGGCACCATTATTGGAATGGCGGTTGATGACTGACATTTTTCCATAGATTTAGGTAATGAACTGGTAGGTCCAATCCCCAATGACTGTTTTGACAGTGATAGCGACAATGACACAACACCAGACAGGATCTACACCCGGAATGGGGGGAATTTCCTGGTGTACTCTTCCTGCCCCTATGGTAAGGAAGAGGTGACCTGTGGCTTCAGAAGGGATGAGGTGATCTTTCAAGTCCACCAGGACTGCCTTCCCCATCTGAAGCCATCAGTCCAAGTCAGTATTTTAACCAGGGAATTCTCCATCCAGCTGGAGGAGGCTGCTGAGATAGCCAAACCAGAAGTCTTTCCGGGCTTCAGGCAAATGGTTGAAGGGAGAGACAACCTAGCTGATGCCTGTGAGACTCTGGAGCAAAAGCAAAAGTTGAAACAAGTTTTCTGAGATTTTCAAGATTTCTTTGCAGTGGACTCATATGACTGTTATTGCAACGAAATCCATACAACAACAATTCCAATGGACCCTGGCATGACTTCAGTGCTTGTGAAGCAATATCACTTGCCTCTCGCATCAATGGAGTCCCTTACAGAAATAATTAAGAACCTTGAGTCCTGTGGGATAATTTGTCCAGTCGACAGCACCTTCAATAATCCGGTGCTGGGGATTTTGAAACCAAATGGCCAGTGGAGACTCTGTGCTGACCTAAGGGAGCTCAACAAAGGGGTCCACACTTCCCGATGGCCTCCTCTCTACATTGACCAAGGGCTGGCCCAGATCCAAGGGTCAAAGGTATACACTGCCATTGATCTAACCAATGGGTACTGGACTGTACCTGTCAGTAGGGAGGCCCAATACAAGCTGGCCTTTAGCTCCGGGCGACAGCAGTACACTTGGACCCGGACTCCCTTTGGATACATCAACTCCGGCAATGAATTTAATATCTTTTTGCAAAAGGCCATGCCAGACTTGGGTGAAAGGGGTAACCTGGCCTATGTAGAATATGTTCCAATCAAAAGCTCAACTGTGGAGGAACACATAGCGGAGATCCGTTATGTTCTGACACAGTTGAGGGCTGCCGGAGCAAAACTCTTTTCCAAAAGGCACAGTGATGCAGGACCCATGTCAATTTCTTGGGGCATGAGATAACTCCTGGGGGGTTTTGTCCCCAGAAAAAGAAAGTTGAAGCACTCCAGAAACTAAAAGACCCCACAACTCTGCCTGAGCTAAGGATCCTCCCTGGACTGACTAATTACAGTAGAAAATTCATTGAGGATTACACAGAAATCACAATACCCTTGATCCATCGGTTGAAGGGGGAGGTCAAGTGAGAGTGGGGTCCAGAACAAGCCGAGGCAGTAAGACAACTCAAAAGAAGCCTCTCACAAGCGCCTTGCCTAGATTACCCTGTCAAAATCAAGGAGTTATTCTTGGAGACAGGGTTCTCAAATGCATGCTTGACTGCAGTATTATACCAAAAGCATGACAAGGTCAATAAAGTAATCTCCTAAGCGAGTAAGACTTTATCCTCTGTGGAGGAAATATTCAACGACTGTGAGAAGGCACTCCTGTCAATGGTTTAGGGCTTTGAAAGATGACAGCCCGTTTATCCAGGGGGAACACATCAAAGTGGAGACTCCACACCAGCCTCTGCAATATCTTCAAAGTGACACAATCCGGGCCAGAAATGAATTACTTCCTGGATTCTGTCAACACAAGACCTGTGGAGGTCAGATATGGCCAAAACAATAAGAGTCCCCTCGTGCAAGGTCTCGCTGACTTGCATAATTGTGCCAGAGAAAACTGTCTCAAGGACGAAAGTCTCAAAATCAAGGACAACACGGATGCATACCTTGATTCCCCACACAAAGTCTATGAAGAAGACAAGTGTGTGGGAATTCCCACTGTCTATGTGGATGGGTGCTCCTAGCATGTTGACAACAATGGGGAAAAGGAACTTGTGGCCGGCGTGGAGAATGCATGGGTGAATGATGCCCTAGAACCCTCCGCTGGGTACAAAATTGGTCCCCGTAGTAGTCAAGTGGCAGAGCTGATAGCTGTGCATCAAGCCATCCTCACTGCTGTCCAACACCAACTCCACGAACTGGTCATAATCACTGATTCAGATTATGTACGGAACGGGTTCGTGGAGCACCTGGTTAACTGGAAAACCAGAGGCATGCTACGTGCTAACAATAAACCATTAAAACATGGAACATTAATGCAGAATATTGATGATTTGGTCACCTCGAATGGGATCACCATCTACTGGAGAAAGATCAAGGGTCATTCTAAAGTAGATGGTCCAAAAAAACTGGAAATTACCAAGCTGATCAGCTGGCAAAACCGGAAACATCCAAAGGGATCTACTTGAGATTGAGTCCCTGTTGGGAGAAATCCAGGTTACTGCTATCACTAGGTCCCAGACAAATGCTCACAATGAAATCTCAACTGCCCAATGGAGTAAGGAGACCCCATATGTTGATTTGATTACAGCTCAAAAAGGGATCCAATAATTGGTAAGTTTTATCAACACATTGAGGACCCTGAGACTTTTCCCTTGACAGATACTGATTTCGTTGGGAAAGAGGACCTCAGAGTGTTGATGAAATGTCCAAAAATGTTCCAAATCAAAGCCGGTTTGTTGGTGAGGAGATCCAGATCTTGTCATGTCCAGTGGGTGGTCCCTACCTCATTCCAAAGCCTGATGCTAAGTCGTGCCCATTATGCGGCTGCAGCCGGTCATCAGGGGTTTCATACAACATTACAAATCGTGCGAGAGGTGGCATACTGGCCACACATGGGGCAGGTCCTTGACCAATACTTGAAGTGGTGTCTTGTGTGTGCACAATTTCAGCCAACATCACTCCCACACCATGCTCCCCTCCAAAAGAGGGGGATGACACTGCCTTGGTCTGATTTGCAATTCCATTCTATCGGGCCCGTGATTTGCTCCTCTTGGGGGAACAAGTACATGTTAACCGTAACATGCTTGTTTACTAAATGGGTGAAATGTCTCCAGGCAAAAAATTGCAAGGCAGAAACAGCAGCTGCCCTGTTGATCGATCACATCTTCTCGCGTTTTGGACTACCCCAAACAATTGAGTCAGACCGAGGTAGCCACTGCACTAGCGAAGTGATGACAAAGATGTGGGAAATACTTGGGGTAAAAAGGAAACTACACATTGCCTACCAGTATCCTCTAGTGGTGGAGTTGAGAGGTACAATAAATATATTGAAGGCATATTAAAATGTTGTGACAGATTCTGGGCCATATTGGGACATTCGATTACCCCTTGTCCTGATGGCCATCAGATCTACCCCTTCATCTGCAACAAAAATGTCTCCATTTGAGCTGATGACTGGACGAAGGATGGTGCTACCCCAGCATCTGCTCTACAGAACCCAAGAGCAGACCTTGATAAATGCCTCCACAACTCATTAGTATGTTGAAAATCTGAGAAAACACCTTCAACATGCTTTTGCGTATGCTCAGCAGAATCTAGAAAGATCTGCAGACAGTATGAAGACTCACTATGACCTTAACACAACTAAAAAGGAATATCAAGTAGGAGACCGGGTCTATTTGTACAATTTGCAAAGGAACCAAGCCCAAGAGCGCAAATTCCTCACAAGTTGGTGGGGCCCTTTTGAAATTGTGGACAGAATCTCACCAGTTGCCTACAGAATCCGCATCCCCAAGGGCAGTTTGACAGAGGGGGAAGAAAAGTGGGTACACAAAAACCAGCTAAAGAGTTGCCGCCCCAGGCATAATTTGCGGCAGATAGAAGAGCTCACCGGAATCCCAGAGGTGGAAAGTCGGACAGCTAGAAACATTCTTAAGTATTAATTGATTACACCTGAGAAAATGGGGAAATTATCACTGAATAATAGCTGGGTAATATTGCCAATTGTTAGGGAATACAAGTGTCTTTCCCATTGCTGAGATCCCCCGAAGCTGTGTGGGCACAGTAGTGGGAACATTTTCATAACCGTGTTATGTTCTGTTTTCGAGTATTGGCACTAAATCCCAAGAATCACCAAGGAGGACCACTCTAGGCCCGGGAGGAAAAACCTAAGGAATCCAGAGTATCGTCCCATCCCAACCCAAACCGGCGAGGAGAGTTAGCCGCCTCAATCGCTGACGGGAGAAGCAACTGAATTTCTCCACATGGACAGAAAAGAACATCCCACTCCCCGACTCCCCCTCGACTAGAAGTCAAAACAAAGTCGAGAGGGGAATTTGTGGGATGTATTGACCCACTCTGCTATACTAAGCGGCCTCACTAAGCTATCTATGGTGCGAGAAACAGCAAAATGGCAGCAAAAATCCTTGTGCGTGCCAAAACCTCCAAAACCGCGTTTTTTCAACACACAAAAAGATGGCTGCACAACCTGCCACCCATGGTGCATGTGTGTGGAACAGAGCACACACTGCAGAAACAGTGCCAGTGGGCCCCATTACAAGTAAACATGGAGTACAGAGGGATAAGCAGCGCTTTGCAAGTGAAATTCCAAAATGTGCCTGTAAATGACATTTACTTTGCTGCTGAAATGCCTGTACCTAACACTTTCCAGCACTCAAAATCTTGCTTGCGCTAAAATTCATTTAATCTAATGAAGCACTGTGAATTTACAAAGTTTAATTTCTGAATGGCTTGCATTTCTCCCCACAGGATTGTGGATGGATCTGAAGGTGCAAGCTCCTCTGTTGGTCTTGATGGATGCTCATCAATGGGGTGCAATAACAGAGCAGCAGGTCTCCCCATTGTTTGCGTTCTCCAGACATGTTGTTCAAAGGTGTCATTCCCTCACTGAATGGTATCTTTCCCATTCCCGAATGTTGGATACTTTCCCACTAAAATAGCATGCGCATGTGACTCAGACACATGCTCCGCTAAACGATATCCTTTGCTCACTTGAAGAGATTGGCACATTATGGTGTATCCCCCAACTCCCAGAACCTCACCTTCACTACACCTCTTAATTTGTGCTAGAATGTGTCTTACAGAAGCTGCCCTCATTGAGTCAATGCTCTGAAGTGACCACCGATGACATATGTCCCGCTCGCTCCCTTAAGACTTCAGAAAATGACTGTTGTATCTCCTTCCTCCATGAATCCCTGGCATGTTCTCCTACAAAAGTCGAATGAGTCTTGTGCAAGCTTCCAGCACAGATTCTCTGGTCTTTCTGCTGCCCCTCCCAAACGTCACCCGATGGCTCGAATATTATTTGGTGATTTCAAGAGCGGAGCATTGGCTGGTGTACCTCCCAGGATCTCTGCTACATTGTTCCTCGTAGAACACACAAGCTTGAGTCTCACCTAAACTGCCCTCGGGGATTTTCTAATCCTCACAAACCAAGCATAGCATGTGTCACTTATAGAAATGTAAAGTCATAGAAGGTCTATTATCTCCTCCTGCCTCCAACAATCATTGGAATTTTCTACAGATTTCTTTAGGTGCCACTCACAATTGAAAACCATATGCATGTGGCTCTCATGGTCACTAAAGATGCTCTCTCTCTCTCTCTCTCTCTCTCTCTCTCTCTCTCTCTCAGTAATTCTTTCTCCCTAAATTCACCTAGTCGCCCTTGCATTGTTCAGCCAGTTTAAATCACTGAACGTATTGTACAGTGAAACCAAAACCTGCCCTAAATCTAACTATTTGAGTCAAGTGACTCACTGCCACTAGCCAATTTTCTTCATACTCAAATGCTCTATCTCCAATGCAGTTCATTAATCCTTCCATAACTTTCCGAAGCCTACCTCCACCAACAATCTCATTCCTCTCTGAAACGGAGTTCCAGACATGCATGTGCTTTTAAGCTCATGGAGTTGAACTTTATCAAACTTCTTAACATTTTCATCAGATGTGCAACCTGGTTGAATCACTGAAAGGTTTTCTGGTGTTTCAAGGTTCAGGCAAAGAGGTCTGTCTCGCTATACTTGCATCAGAAGTTTCAATTGTTTTGGCCAGATAGGAGAGACCAGGCAATATTGTAAATGCCTTACCATTGCCATGCAGGGGTTGTCATCTACATCACAGAAAAATCAATGATAAACCACTCCAGTCTCTCCAATTAACTGCCAGGGCATGGAAGTGGGTTTACTTCACCCAAATAATCCAATGTGGATTGAATATGTTAGTGGGACAAGCGACACAGGCATTGGTGAGCACCAGAATTACCAGATGCTGTCAACAAACTTGTGAGCTGATGTTCACAAAAAGAGATAAGGCAACTGGGACATACTACAAAACTCAATACACCCCTCTGTGTAAACATTGAGGTGGTTCTGACAACAAGTGAATATATTCTATTTATTATAGTGCTCATGATTCCGAGCATCTGATATTACTAGGTATAATTTAGCGCTGTAGTATTAACCAACAACAGGCAAATACCATAATATAATTCAAAAATAGAGATTGTATTCAAAACTGTATATTAAAAAGACATGTTTGTTTCAATTAACCAAGGTGACATGTGCATCACAAAAAAGTAACTTGTGCATCAACAGCGTATTATGCAGATTTTCAAGTAATATAAAAGATGGTACAATCTAGCTAGAAGATTTTTCGATGTATCACATTGTTTTTTGTATTACAATATTTGTCTTAATGCAGTTTGCAGTGTAAAAACCACTACTCTCTGGTTCACATATGGTCTTTTGGCATTGATGTCAAGCTTTTGTAATATGGCTTGTAGCACTATCCAACATGTTCCGTTCCCTTACACCAACTTGGAATCTTATGGGAACTTCTTCAGGGGATTGTTATCAACACAATGGTGTTAGCATTTTAAAAGAATGTTATGATATGATATGTCATTTATAACACACCTGTACACAAGTGTTTCTAGACATGACAAGACAAGGGAGGGAAGACAGAGGCAGATCAAGACAAACAATCTTACTAGGCCTTGTACTATTCAGCTCGGGCAAGTGTGACAGCGCAAGGGGCAGGGGGAAGGGAGAAGTAGGAAGTGCCAGGTAGAATGATGGGGGAAGTGCAATCAGGGAAGCACAAGTTTGTGTTATGTTGGATTTCAAGTCAAGAAATTAAAAATTACCTTAGGCTGGCTGGGCCTGCAAGAGGTTGAAAAATAGGTTTCCACCCGAGGGGAGGGCATTGATGTCAGAAGATGCTCACTGACACAAGATAATTGTAGGGTAGGCCAGACTTCTGTCTGCTACCAAGGACTGAACAATGGCAGATTCTCCAGGCCAGGAAATGGACATGTGAAGAGGTTGTAAACTAGGCTTGCAGGAGGAAATCCCAAAGGTCGGGGCTGCTCCTCGCCCCCAGAGACAGAAAGAAGACTGACCATTTGCTGCTAAGAATGTGTAATGAACATTTTTTAGAGACTTATAAACTCGCTATCAGAAGTGGTGAAAATATAAAAAAGACAGATTTGTTAATCTATATTTTGGCCCTATATTTCAAAATGTGGTGGAACTGTGTAGCATATTCTGAACAGGAATGGCAATATATGTGGTTTTATGGGAAATGTATTTATGCTAGAGCTGTTAACCTTTGCACACACATTCCTATGCTAAACACGCATATTTGTGGAAATTTGAACAAAGTTTGGAAAATGTGTTCATGGCGAAATGGACAAAATGCTGCAAAAAGGCGAAACAAGGTCTCACAGCTGTGGGATTTTGATGAACAGATACTCCATACAATATGTAATCCTTGTATGTGATTTTCGTAGAGGTTACACATTTATAAATATGTATTTAGGACAAAATTTGATTGTGATGCTAGTAGCTAGCGGAGGTTTCTAAGGATTGTAAAAAATAAACCATAAACTTGACATCATCTGTCTTTGATCCAATCACTCGGATGCAAGGCGGTGATGAGGCTGTGATCCAATCCCAGTTCACAGGGGCGAGTTTAGTTAAGCCGGCTCATACACCCATTTTTGTGATGTCATTTGAAAGGATAAATAGAGACATCTGACAACACATAGAAGCTCTCTTTTCTGATTCCAGCGAAGCACTCTGATCCAGCATTCCACATCCAGCCTTTAATATCCTTCCAGATCCAGATGCCAATCACCAGGCCAAGCAGTAGCTGAACCATTTTCAGCTAGTCCTCAATCCTCAATTAATCCTCAAATGGTCCTTACAACCCAGTGAAGCGCTGTGGTGTGGGGAAGCATACTGAAACTATCTGGCTTGCTACCATAACGCTTGCCTGATGAACTCACCATACAGCTGATTTTAAATATCCAGAAACAAGAAGGGCAGATCCTCTGCCATTCTGGTGAACGGCCAAGCTGATCCTAGCTGATGTGCTGTCCTTCCCTGATAGACCTGATCCATTGACCAGAATCTTGATGGGCCAAAAATCTTAAATCCCAGTGGATTGTGGGTATTGACAGGACGCTAGAGAACTATTGTATACCTTGCCTTATCTTGTTCCACCCTAATATCTGAACTATCCTTACTTTCATAACCAGTGACAGTGTCAAAATCTTTAGTGCTATCTTATTCTGCCTATTTGCTAAAGCGTCATTTTCATAGTCATTTTTATTTGTGTAACACTGATCCAAAAATCCCACTTCGGTTATTTTGACTGGTTCCACCGGGGAAGGCACTGGGGATCTAGTCTTGAGTGAAAGCATCATCCATAATTTCTGGTTTTAAACTGAAGTTCTTGTCCAAATTCGTGTCTTTATTTTCAAAAAACACCTCCCACTAAAACCTCCATAACTCCCTCAGTTTTAAAGTTAGAAATGACATTTCAACTCCCACTGATACCTAACATCCATAGCTACATCCGCAACCGAAACAGTGTAGTTGACCCGTTTTTGTCAATATTCGCATGGTAAAGGTTTTCCGCAAATTTAAATTTTGCAAAGGTTTTACACGTGAGAATTGTCTTTAAATTATTTCCCACTTTGCCTTTGAGATTCCAATTGTTTTCTTTTGATTAAATCATTGCTTTTGATTGATTGCATCTGTTCAAAGCGGCTCCCATAGAAATGTATAATAATTTAAGCATTGTTGACCCCATTTATTGTTTTTGCTCATCCAGTTTCAAAGCCATCCTGACAGTTGAAAAGTTAAATCCGTTTTTCTCTTGTGTTTAAGGGGGGAAGATGGGGGTGATATTCTGTTTTTGTCTGTATTATTCCTAAGTACCTGCTCTCTCCTCACATCCATTTAAATTGCCTATTGGTGGTTCGAGGGATGTCACAGGGGGAACCTCTAACCACAGTGCTATCTGTTCCAAACCAATCCAAATTTATTATTTTCTTTGCTGCATTCTTTTTGTGTTCATTACCTAATTCCCAGTGCATTAAAGATATTATTAATTGTCCTTGTCACCCCTTGTTGATTGTTCTTACCTATTAAAAATATATTGGGCCTCATTACGACCTCGGCAGTAACCATGCCGCTATTGGCGGCATGGCTGCCGCCGAAATCGCATCCGGGTCCGGGTTCCCAGAATGAGTAATTACCGGGCCATTCCGAGTTCGGAGGGCCCGGTAATTCCTCCTTCTAGGAGCCCGGACCCGGACCTTCCCCATTCCCATTTCAGCCTCCATAGGGCTGAATGGGAATGGGCGAGGGAGCAAACAACGGTCCGATTACGAGCGGCCCGTCTTTGCTCCCTCCTCCCCTCGCGGGACCCGATCTGCACGTCTGGTGAAACCAGACGTGCAGATCGGGTCCCGCGAGGGGACCTCATAATCAGGCGGGACAGGGTTGACAGTGCCGGCACCTTTACCGGCGCTGTTAACCCCGTCCCACCTGGGTTATAATGAGGCCCATTGTGTTTTAATGTCTCAATCCATAAATAAATATTTACTGTTACAAACTAGCCTGATTCCTGGTTCAGTGTGACCGGGGGGGAGGAGGGGTATTTTGAGAAGGGTGTGAGATGAATGGTATATCATTCAGAATATTGAACTTATAGACAAAAATAAATAAGGTTTTCCTTTGCGCACTACATTCTGGGTGAGACTTGGGTGTGTGCCTGATTGAAATCCCTTACATAGCAAAGCCTCTGACCCTCAGAGAGTTTGAGGTAGCTGAGCAAAGGGCTCACGTAGGAAGGTATTTTGGAATAGAGAGATGGATGTAGTGCAGGCCCCAGCCCCAGAAAGCCTTGTGGACGATGTAGATGGGCTTGAACTTCATCTGTGCAGCCACTAGGAGCAAGTGGAGATCTTTCACCGATGTAGAGATACAGTCCCTGGGCTTGAGGCCGAGGACAAGTCTTGCAGTCCTGTTCTGGATTACTTGCAGAGGGCGAAGTGTAGAGGAAGGCAGATTGAGAAAGAGGCTTTTGCTGTAGTCTAGCCTAGAGAGAACCAGGGTTGTGGAGACAGTGGGGGAAAGCGTGGAAAGGAAGAATACCTCTGAGACTGTGCAGCTGGTAGTGGGCCTTCCTGGCAAGGTTTGTGATGTGAGGAGAGAAGGAGAGAGTAGAGTTGAAGATTACACCAAGGTTTTTTGCCTCACTGGATGGCAAAGAGGGAGGGCCCAAGGAGGGGGGCCAGAGTGAGAGAGGGAAAGCGGGAGCAGGACTACCAATGAGAAAGATCTCTGTCTTACTGGCATTAACAGAGAAGTAATTTGAGGCGGAACCAATCCTAAATCGCAAGAAAGCTGGAATCAAGATTAGAGACCAGATCTTCACGGGTGTTCAGGAGAGCAGTTTCCGTGCATCTGGCTGCTCTGAAGCCAGACTGATGGTCATGGAGACAACCAAAAGATTCAGTGTTGAGGGTAAGCTGGGAGATAGCCAGTTTTTCCAGGAGTTTTCCCAGGAAAGGACTGATAGAGTTTGGACGATAGTTGGCCAGACAGGTAGGATCAGCAAAATTATTTTTAAGGAGGGCGTGTACAAGGGAGTGCTTGAGGAGAGAGGGCAATTATCCAGTTGCAAAAGAGTGATTGCAGAAATCTGCCAAGGCTGGAGCAAGGGTGTCATTGTGATGCTTCTGGAGGAGCAGGGGAGCACCTGTTTGGATGACACTTGCATAGATCAGACTTGTCTAGAAACATTGCCAGGTGTTGTAGGAGAGCAGGAGGAGAAAGGAGGAGGAGAGGCAGAAGCGGCCAGAGGGGAGGACCGAGAGAGGTAGAGGGAGAGGAAAAGGAGAGAGAGGACAGGATGTCCTGAGTTTTAGTGGTAAAGGGAGAAGCCAGAGCTGTACAGAGGGCCTGGGAGGGAACAGGAGAGGTGGAGACTGCAGAAGGATTGGCCATCTCCTTGCAGATATTAAAGAGTTTGCCTGTGTTTTTCAAGCCGCAGAGATGCAGGCTTGGATGTGGAATTTATTCTTGGACCAGGCATAGAGTCTGTTTTGCCTTTGGAGCAGGCAGCAGGCCAGTAGGCCAGTTTGTCAGAAGATGCACCTGAAGCCCTCCACTTCCTCTCAGCCACCCTGCGCTTGCGTTTCAGGGTGGCAAGGTCGGAGTCATAAAAGGGTTGCACTTCGATGTAGGCTTCAGACGGATTCTCATGACAGGGGCAAGGATGTCTAGACCATTTGAGATAGAGAGATGCAGGTTAGAGAGGGCTGTGTCAGAGTGTGAGTCAGCAGCAGGTGTAGGAGGAGCAGAGAAGGTAGCAGCAAAGGCATCCACTGGCACATGCTTCATCGGCCGTATGACTGAGAAGGTGGGTGGCTGTGCTGGGGTGTGCTTAGCCTGAGGGTCAGAGAGTTTCAGGTGAGAGGAGAGGAGAAGGTGGTCAGTCAAAGAGAGAGGAGAGGTGTGTGAGGAGATGCCAAAATGCAGGGTGCGTCCAGCAGAGTGTGTTGGACCAGAGGATAGAATGGACATAGAGAGAGTGTTGCAGAGCTTGCATTAGAGCCCAGAGGAGGGATCGTATGCATCCAGTTGGATGTTGAGGTCTCTGGGGAGGAGAAATTGAGAGGCAGAGGCAAGGAGAGAAGAGGAGAGGTCAGCAAACTCTAAGAGGAACAGGGCAACCTGGCCAGGAGGCCTTTAGATAGTGGCCACGGTCAGAGAGAGGCCACGAGAGATAGAGAGCCTGCAGACCAGTCATTCAAAGGAGGAGTAGGCCTGTGTAGAAATGACAGAAGCAGGGACCCACTCCAGAAATATCAGAGCTACTCCACCTCCACTAATCACACAGTGTTCTCTCTGTGTTCTCTCAGCACTTATACATTCATGTTATGAATTCATGAGTAGTCTTCAAGTTGCCACCAATCTATATTTCATGTTGTACCGGTTTGTCAAGTGCCTATTGATTAGGCCTTCACCTCATTATCTGTATGTGGCAATAGCCATGTCTGGATGCTGGTAGCGTTCTGGTTCTTGCCTGAACCTCCTGCAATCCGAATACTGAGTCTTCTGGTATATTGGCAACATTGCCATATTGCTTCAAAGATGCCGGCCTAATCAATCAAACAATAGTGCACAGAGCCAATTAAGGAAGCTCAGTGCACAAGTCACTGGCAGCGTATTGATGAGAGCAGCCCTGTAAATCCTGACTCCCGACCCACCACCGACTGGGACATACACCTTCTTTAAATGCACAGTATTGGTTGCAGAGAAGAGATCCAATCAAGTAGCAACATTATATATATCATCTCACAGTACAGAAGGACACTAATTCTCAGGTAAAATAGCAGCAAATGTCTCCATGAGAGGTCCATTAAGACTAACATAATTTATTTTATTTTCATTTTATTGTAGATCTTCAGAGTACTGAGTAGAGGCAAGAAAGGTTTAGGGCTTTGAAGGGAGGCAACATTATTCAGAAGGAAAAGGAGTGAGTAGGGAAATCTCGTTCAAACTAAACATTATACCTGTATTCTTGAGGGCTCCAGTTCTATACTGTACGAGTTCAAATGGGTACATGTCCATCCAAAAATAAGTAGCGAGAGGGTGGTATATGTTTACCAAACGCCTTTAGAAGGAATGACAGCTTGTCCTGCATTATTCTCAGTTAATTTTGATTTTGTGCTATTAGGTGTTGCTTGTAAAACCTATAAGCCAACATTATTGCATTTGAGAACACATAGGGAACATTGGCAGATGAGGGACACACAGCATGTAGATGTTGTTTGGTGTTGTACACACTCACTGACTGGACATGCTAATCCTATCCAGTTCTTTCCCCTCTCTACACAAAACACCTCCTCATGGGAACTCTCTGAACTCTCTTTAACCAAGCCTTAAAATCAAACTTTGGACTGGAAGTGCCTGCCAGTGATTGTTCAAAGCAGTCATCTGAGAGTTAATGACTGAATTTGAGTTGTCTTACCAGGTCTGCCTTCAGTCACTCGATTTATAAGCACTCTGTGTGTCTTTCGCAGAAGTCCAAACAAGCATTGGCAAAGCCAACAGTTTTGGTTTGTGTATTAGTATTTGGCATATGCCAAGCATTACTATTAGAGGCCCAGGTACTCGCATCATTTTACACCTGCTACCATCAATGGCCAGTTAATACCACTAGGGCTGTGTCTGGTAAGTGCCTTTTCCAAGGCTACATAAAATCGCAAACTGTTGGCATTGCCAATGCGGGTTTTGTGTCCTTGCAACAATGTATTAGCACGCTTCAACTGTCAGTTTCTTTTGTAAAACGTCTGTCAGAGAGATTTGGAATCATCCATTTTTATTTCACTGATTTTTGTATTTATTTTGTTTATCCTGATAAAAGGCGGCTTTCCTACGTGTGTCTTGAAGACATGCATTCTGACAGCAGTCTGCGTTATTGTACTTTCCATGTAAAAGCATGGTGGCTTTTTGATGATGAAGTGCTTGTTTGTACAAATCAATTCATGCAACACAAGCGCGGCTGCAGCTCGGGCCTACTGCTTTTTCACACCACTTATCACTGACGTCACCTGCTTGCTTGAAATCGCCACATTTGCAGGCGTCACCAACGACATCGGGCAATGATATCTCTGGTGGCATCACGCCGCCCTGTCTTCAGTGAATTATAACCTTTTCCTTTTCTTCTGGTTTGTTTCCAACAGCTCATACATTGTCTGCCACACTCATTGATTTCATTCTAAAGCACTAGTCTTCCAGCTGCGGCTCTGGCCCCTCAGGCGGCTGTGATGCCCTCAAAAAAGTTATTAAGGTGACTGCTATTAATAGAACATATACGCAATTATATCTTTTGGTGGGCCCCTGCAACAATATTTCTATTCAGGGGGGATGAGTATACAAGGTTGAATACCACTGTTCTCAAGCATCCGATATCACAGTTTCTGAGGTGGAAATGACATGCCATAATCAATATCAACTGGGAATCCACAAGAAAGAACATGTTTTGCGAAATCTCTGGTGGCAACAGGTGTGTGCGGGGTGGGTCATTCTGCTGTGCTTCACATAGCCATCAGTAGAGCGGGCATGGGTGGAAAGCTCACAAGTATTACCACCGTGCTAGAGGGCATATTGGTGAGAAGTGTGGTTTAGGCCACAGCAGTAGACGGTTTGCAACTTCAGAGAATACACATCTCAAATGTGCAAGCGCCTTTCTGGCATGTGTGTCTAGGATGTGCCTGCAGAGGTTTTGTGTAGGTAGCACAGTGAATTAGAGGGCTATGTATACACATAGAAGGGGTATGTTGGCAGAGCATCAATGCCACATCTGTGTGCGGGCAGCTGTGCTGTGCAGAGTGTGCATGCTGGAAAAAAGCAGTGAGAGATGAATGCAAAATGAGTCAGGGTAGTGGGGTGCATTCAAAGCACACGGCTCCAAGCACTGTGTGTGCAGTGAACTGCTCTGTGTAAAAGCATCTGCCTTGCAAATGTTATCTTTGAGATCATCAGTGATCTCCTTAAAAAAGTCACGAGTTATTTCACATCTGCTTTCATCAGTGACATGATCGTTGAAGTAATTGGCAACATATTGTGCAACTTTGATATTCATGCCACTCATTTTGTCCTTTGTTAGGTGCTCTGTGATATTCTGTGTGTGTCCTGGGAGGATAGCTCAGCGGCAACATGCTCGACTTGGATGCAAGACAACATGAAGAAACACAGGTTCATTTAAGTGCGTTATAAATACGCGACTAAGACAAAATAATTACGCAACTAAAAAACAAACAATTCCTGTAACAGCCCCTCAATGCCCCTGGGCTGTGTGAGAGCTTTAAAAACACAAAATAAATACATTACAGAGAAGAGTTGAGGTTCAGTGAGTATCTACATTCTCTGAAAGGTATTTCAGGTTAGTGATGGTTTTACGTCATTAATTAATCGGGAGGGCAATACACTCATAAAGTATCTATCACAGTCGAGCTTGGGTTTAATTCAGTTCTTGAAATATACAACAAAACTTTGCTATATAACGCTGTGTTGTCTAGAACGCTCCCTCAGCTTCCATCTGGCTTTGCCAAAAACAGGAGAATTCCAGCAAAGTTTCAGGGCAAGAGAGCATTCATCATGGACAAGTGCTGGCTACAACGTTTTTGTGGTCGGGATTTTGCCTTTCCATCCTTCATCAAAACCTGATCATCTGACTATAGGTAACTTTGGCTGTGACAATCCGCAATGCATTCAATAGCACACTGATACAATCATCGTGTCATAGAATACAAAGATGGCGCCGTGGACGGGTCACTCCTATTTCCCAATCAGAAATGAGAATTCATTTTGATGCCAAATGCTTATGTGTGAGCTTTTAACACATTGCAACTAAGCAAGACGACATTCAGCCTAAACCATTGATGTCTAATTGAAAAGCGAGGCAAGGCATATTAACCACGCAGAGCAGGATGTTAAATGCTCTAATCCCGGAATCTAAAATGCTAGCCAGCTGCTATGAGCTCACTCAGTGGAACGGCGGGCTCCAGAAAAAAGGACGTGGACTGCCGTACCACTGGAGGTTGACAAGGTGAGGTGTAAAGTGTTTCTGTAATTACCACTAAAAAAAAAGTTCCACAAGAGTTTACAACCGGAGAAGCGACGCTTGGTTAGCAGCATTTCTAGGCATTCACTGCTGCGTTCTATTTAAAAATGGCTGCTAAAATGAACATCCAATGAAAATGCATTTCACCACACGCGGGTGCTGTTGACGCATCCCTTTCGAGGAAGTCCCTCAAGGGCAGAATCATGTGATTCTGTTCTCGATCTCTCACGGGCCTACGGTAAGTACCAGAAAAATGCGTTCAACTCTTAATATATAATGCACTGCAACATGCCTTTTCTGTGGTTTGCTCGTTTGCGTCATTTCGCCAAAATGATAGGCATAGTGCAAGAGACATCACACAACCTTTGGCCCCTGTGATATCACAGGAAGTGACTTGACATGCTCCTGGACACAAATCACGGGCCATTGCATTTTGAAACAATTTATATTGAAGCAGCAAGGGTTATGTTTGTTAAAGAGTAGGCAGAGTTTAGTAGAAAACCAGCAGCACTCCAACTCTAACTAGCATGGACTTAAGGCATTCTTACTTTTAAAAGATCAGTAGTACGTTTGATCAAAAACAGTGGATCCAAAGCAGTGCACAGAAATAGCAAACAGCAATGTAACCTTCTAACCCTAGCAGCTCCCAAATGCCTTCCATGGGTTTGGCGTTGGTTCAATGGACTGTTATAAATTCCATATCATATCATATACATTCAATCTCAAATAGTCTTATATGTGCTACATTGTTATGGTGTTGCTATGGTCACTCTGCTCGAGAGCACATGATTCTGTTGTAGAAGATATGGTCAAAATATTATAAGGAGCAACAGTCCTCATCATGTTAATATTAACATGCAGTGTATAAATAATTTAAAAGACAGCACCATGTCTGTCAGAATTTCCCACGTCATGTGGGACGAAAGAGAATGTTTTACACAAAATGTGCTTGGTTTTGAAATGTATAGTATGAAAGTGGCACATCTGTAGTTTATGTTTAATATGTCACGAAGACCTAGCTTTTATTATTATTATTATTATTATTATTATTATTATTATTATTATTATTATTATTATTTTTTATTATTATTATTATTATTATTATTATTATTATTATTATTATTATTATTATTATTATTATTAATAGGGTATTAATTGATCCCAAACCTAGCCTCGGGAAGCACTTTATAATCGTAGGAGAAAGAACACAGCAAGGGATGCAAAGGAAAAGGGGTGCTAACCGGGAAGGCGAGGGTGGCAATTGTCAGCAAGGGATCTGCAAGCAACCAGGGATGGGGACAGTGGGGAGCAGATTACTGAGTCTCAGGTAGGCTGGGCAGTGCAGGCTCTGTGGACGTCGCTGTTATGGAGGAGCCATTCATGAATAGGGAGGTTCTCATCTCTTTCCTGAACTTTAGAAGTAATGGGGCAAGTCTGATGTTGAAGGGGAGGAGGTTCCAGAGCCTTTGAACATAGACAGAGAAGGCCTGTCATCTGGTTCTTCCTGCTCTGTCAGAGTTCATGTCTTCACATTTCCTTACTTGGGGTGGATCGCTGGCCTCCAGAGAGGATCCGTTTCTCAGATCAGGGCCTTCAGGGTGACAGCCTTGTTGATGATTCAACAGGATTTGAAGATGATACAGGGATGCAGCGGGAGCCAGTGCAGTTTGATGAGAGTCGGACTGATGTTGAATTTCCAGAGTTCTTGAATGTGTCTTGTTGCCGCATGCAGGACACATATCAGGGATGCCAGGGAAGTCACCAGAAGGCTTTCCAAAAGCTTTACCAGCATCCAGGTGGGGAGGAACAAGGCTTGTACAGTGGATCTAAAGTTATTTTCTGGGATGAAGGACCAGATATACGCATGGGGTGGCCTCGAAGACTTGGGTGCAGGAGAAATACACAAGAAACACTGGACCTGTCAGGTGTTTCAGAGCATGCAGTAGCACAAGATCCCCTGCCAGTGCTTGTTTCTGGAGAATGGATGCTGACACGGAAGAGAGTTTTACAGCTCCTGACATTCTTGGTGCTTTTGCCCCAGGGGCCGAAGACCTAAATTGCTCTATTGGATATTGCTGGTGCTCAAATTGTTTTATTTGATGATGTCATTGAGAATTTGAGTCTATGCATTGTATAAGATGCCAGCAGTTGCACATTTGGACACTACCAAGCATATGATGTAATTATTGTGGCATTTGGAGGACATCAGTGCCTTCTATATACAGTTTGTAAAAAATCGCTCAACGATTAAAAATCCCCTGTCATTGCATGATCTTATTCTTTATTACAATACACATGTACTGTTTTTTTAACATGAGACATGGCTCATTGATTTCTTTTTGTTTTTTCTCAGCACTCAACAAGCTCGCTCTAAAGCTGCTGTTTTACCACCAGACGTGTTAACCATTACAGCCACGCCACCCGTGGGCTTAAAATGGGATTACAAGTGGTGGTAGAGTGGTGTGAATCCCCATTTTTGCAATCCATAGGACTTCATGGGTATTTTGGCATATTGACCGTGAGAACAGCACAGTAAAATTGTCAACATTTGGAAGTAAATTGCAGTCTTTACCCCCAGCATTTTGCGTGAAGTGAATCCTCCACTTTACGAACAGCAAAGGAAGCAATGAACTCTGAAATAGTGCTGATGCTGAAGGGAGTGAGAGTAGAAGACAACAATGCAAAGCAAAACGTCCCCTTTAAACCAAATGTAAAGAGGAATTCTACTTTGAAAAATTAATGGAAATGTAACTGGAGTGATGGAAAGACAAAGGTAAGTCTTCTTTATTGCTGGTTCTCTATTGATGCATGCAGTGACAGGTAATGTGGGGAATGAGACACCAACACACCACCAACCAGGCAGAACTACCCTCTCTCTCAGTCTCCCAGTAACTGCTGACACAGAACCTCCCACTCAAGCAGGGGACATTGTCCCACACAGGGATGTCACCGGGAACACTGACCAGCCAATGACTTTGCACACAGAGCAAGTGACCACAACACACCTCGCCCCTTAATCTGCAAAACATGAATAGGAGATGAGTGCCACCACTAGAAAAGGTATCTGCTGCAGATTTAAATTTGACACAGAACCAGCTTACAGAATTCAATATCCAGTTGGTAAGCACACAGTTGACTTATAATGGAGAGCATAACTCATACATCATGAGAAATGGGTTGTTAACTAATACAATAAAATAACATTGTGAATAACTATCACAATAAAATAACATTACAAATAACTATTACTCTGCCTAAGCAAAGAAGATTTACCATAGCCACACTAAACACTGGATCCCTGCAGAACAACCATACGCCGACACACGCTCACTGCAGAAATAATCATGCAAATAACTCTCGTGACTAGTGATTTGTCCATCCATCACCATAAGGGGCATTCACTTGTAAATGCTCAGAAAGGCATATTGACATATGTGGTATACAAGCTTTAACATGTCACATCATGTAGTAAGGTTAGAATGGGCAGTGATAAAGTAAGGCAGTAAGAATGTGCAGTGATAAGGTAAGGCAAGAGAAACTGTGCAAAAAGACCTCCCAAAACTCCCCCAACAGCGAGAGAACAAAAAGTAACCAGGAACACCAACTACCTAAGAAATAAAAAAAAGTAGATGCTAAAAGTCAACCATGCTTATAACCCCAATGGTTGCACATAATGCTCAACACACTTGGAACGATTATTACGCAAACCTGGACACTAGCAGCATAGCCAAACTGACACATGAAGCAAGGATGTGCACCAAACACACACACCCAGCCACACTAAATAACCAGATGGAACCAGTAGATCACCATTGACCAACAAGATGGAACCCGTAGGTCACCATCCCTTCACAAGTACATAGCATGAACAGGCAAACAATTGAATCCCAGAACTCCTAAAAATGTCTAGGGCATGAAAAGAAAAAAATATACCCCCCCAACTGTTGCTACAAAAGAACACATACAACTTCTGCTGCTTAAAAACATGACCAAAACTCCTATGACTTCACACATCATGACATACGCAGGCCTTTATAACATGGCCAACTCATTGGGGGTCATTACAACCCGGGCGCAAAGGGATACCCGGCACTGGTAAGGACACCGGTGCCGGTAATCCCTTTGCGCCCTATTCCGAGGTCCGTTTGCGGGTCCTTCCTTAACGCCTGGTTTTAGAAGGCGTTAAGGACGGGACCAGCAAAGGGATACCGGGGTCAATAACGGTACCGTAATTTATGGTACCGTTATTGACGCCTTCCCCCTTGCCATTGAGCCCTACAGGGGGCTAGAAGGGGAATGCGGAATGGCATTTCAAATGGGGACTTACCGGTCCCGCAATGGGCGGAATGGACCGGTAAGTCCCCATACCACCACATCGGTGGCGGTACCGGTATTGGTGCTTGTGATGGCGCTAATAGCTAATAGCGCCATGACTAGCACCAACCTCGGAATGAGGGCCATTCGCCTTTTTGCCTCATGACAGGCCCTTGTGACCATTACAAATATGCCTAACGTATTCAGCCCCCATGGCCTTTGCGTAAAGGCAGGCCCCCATAGCCAACAAAAATATGCCCAACGCACTCAGCCCTTATGGCCTTTGAGTAAAGACAGAGCCCTATGGCCAACACAAATATGCACATTGATGTGCGTGCATATGGTCAGTGTGGGGGTTGTGCCTTGCTCCGGGTGTGCAGTCATCTGCATCACTAACGTAGAGGTCACGTGTGTGCTTGTGGGGCAGGACAGAGGTTGCTTGCATAGCATGTAGCTCTGTCAGCTGGGGATTGTTAGGATAATTGTGGTGCAGTCATGACAACATAAGATTGAACATTTTCTCCATGGGGGCCTTGCCGCTACTGGTCAGTTGCAGTGTTTGTTAGTTTGAGACACACAAGACCAGTGGTGTTCTTAGCTGGACATGTGCTACATGCTTGGAACCATGCTTGCTGTTTGTCTGTGCATGGGTGACTGGTGCACAGGCAAGGGGTGGCTGTGAAGTGTAATGCACATATGTGACAGTCCTTGTTACTTGCAGTTCAATGGTGGTTGTTTCATATGTCATGCCCTCGTCATCCTACTCGGTTGGAATTTAAGGGGCTCATGGCGTTCATGATTCATGATGTAATGGCCTGCAGTGTCAAATGGATGGGTCATGTATCGTCAGTGTTACTGTCACCTAGATGCATGGCAGTTTGTGTATGTTTACATACTATTAGCGTTGTTTTGCAATGGGCCCATCATTCATTCATGTACTAACCAGATTCTCCCTTGCCCTTAGCTCTGACCTCTGCAGAACCCACACCATCCAGGCCCAAAATGTGGACGATGCTGACGAATGTCTCCTCCCATGTCGTTATCTGTAGAGATTCTATTGTTCCTCCACCCTTGGCAGCTGTCTCCCTGAGGTGGGTGGACATTAGGGTGCAGACTTTTTTTTAAGGCCATTCCACCTCTTCTTCATGTCATCAGTGTTCCGTAGGATATGGCCTACATGTCTCTTATGTCTGCCCAGATGGCATTCGTCTGCTACTGGGTGGTCTTACATTGTTGTGACCCATAGAGCCCCTCTGAATCGTACACCACCTGCTCCACCAGAACTATTTGCTCCTGATCACTGATCACTGAATTTAGGATTCTGCACCCACATATTAGGTACATTTGACTTTCCTTTCCCTGCAGACGTGATTGGCCTTTCCTCTGTGCATGGATGGCATTCCTATAGGTAGATTTTGAATGGATTGTGCTTTTAAAGATGGCCACTGCAGTACTTCCTTTTCCTGTGATGATGCTATTTCTGCTAGCGGATTTAGTGCTGAAGGAAATGGCAGTAATGGTAAGTCTGCCGAACATGTGAAGATGGAATTACTGTTACTGCTTACCGCCAATAGTGAGATGCTCCCAACAAGTTGTAATATGGCAGTGATTCTGCCAGATGCCATGGCCGTACGGGTAATTACTGCTTTATTACCGCAAAACTCATAAGGAGCCCGATAGTCATCTGTCCAAACTTATATTCTATCTGACTCTACCACTGAAGAAAATATAGCTTAAACTAAGCAAAAGATCCTGCATTCAAAGTTATGACATTTGAACTCTCCAGGGTCTGCTTGGTATCTCTTCTTCAGCACACTTGTCTGCCCTTGTCAAAAATCTCATGAAAAGGATCAGAAAAAAAACAAACTCAAACCCAAAGTCTCAAGTTCCTGAACATATTGAAGAGCTCAATTCGTGTAGATGGACGTGTAGATGGAGGATAGCTCCTTAATCCCTTTCCACCACTTGGCTGAGCCTCTCTTCCCTGTATTCACACTTTGGTCGTTCCGAGGTCTTTCTTTAAATCGTTCTATATAGATCTCCTTGTGTTCTTCTGATGCTAGTGGCTCTCTCAGTCTCACAGTCTTACATATTGCCAAGGGTTGTTGGTAACCCTTTATCAGATATGCTTTCCTTGGTTCTGGATAGTGTCTGTATGCTGTTTGGCTGGTTATAGGACTTGGGTCTTCTGATATCTTTTATTAGTTTTATATCTATCCCTTTGAGCCCTTCTGGTGCTGGGGGCTCTCTCAGTCTTAAAGTCTTACTTATTCCTCAGGGTTGTTGGTATCATCTTGTTTTTCCTAGTCTAGACTCTAATGGCACATAATCATTGTCTTGATCATGATACATCTAATCCTCATTACTGTCTCACCCATTGGACGGGGCACGGACAATACAGACCTGGTATTTGAAACCTCACCATGCTATTCAAATGCTCAATGTGTTGATTTTCCTTGATCTTGGGTATATAAGAACTACAAACCTCCCCCTTGAAAAATTGACAGAATTAAAAGTGCAAAACCCTCCGTTGGTCTTTATGGTTGTTCATTGTTGAAGAGCCATACCTGTGCATTTTCATGTACTAGAACATGTTCCACAAAAAACTTGTCACAGGGGAGTTGGATGATGTCCTCAATTGACGATATGGCAATCCCAATGCACATAGTGAGTGCAGCTGATGGATGGAAAAGATCACAAGCAGCATATCTACCCCTGTGGCTGGTTCATTTGATTCAAATGTATCCAAAATGTGTAACCCACTGCCACCATGGACATCTTCTTCTCATTAGCAGCACAATTTGGTGAGTGTATCTCTTCCACAAACTGCCCCTGGAGATTCCTGCCTACTCCCACTTCTCGCAGGACTCACCCAGTGACACGTATCTCTTCCACTCACTTCAAGAGACGGATACTGATGGGTATGTCATCCGCCACTTCCTGAATCACTGCTGCTCACTCACTATTTTTACAATGGAGGTTCCACTATGAACCGCACTCACCTCCCACCCCTTCCCTTCCCACCCCACCTGTATGCCTCTTTCCCCCAAATATAAATGTATACATTACTTCCCCATGAAGTAAATGCATCAAAGTGAATTACCATGAAGCAATTCACTTTGATGAAATAACTGTGCAGTGGACATTGGTGTGTTAACCAACATAACCCTAATTCTCGGCTGCTCCTTTCATTAAAAATCAGGCAAGTGCGACTCTATTACAAGTTCCCCTCACTGATTCTCACTCCGCCTCCCAGGTTTCACCTTATGGTGTGAGTCTCAACCACTTTTTTAAAGTGAAGGGCAATGACTGGTTTGTCACTGACCACCTCTCTGAATATCTACTGTTTGCTCAATGTAAATATATATGTTCTCTTCTAAAGACTTTTATGGACCCTCATCTGACAGATTATGGATACCTTATATCATCAACTAAGAGCCTCAGTTAAGCAAAATAATGTCAAACGAGGTACTTCTTGTAGCCTTTCTGGATTATAAACTAGCTTACATGGAATTAGCTTGTGGACAACCCATTCAAGTTTCTGCCAGATGCTAAAATGGTAAAGGCCTATATTCATGAGATTAGAGTTTTGGGTGTGAACGATTTCCATGATTGACAACCCAAGGATGGGCTTAATTCACCAGTTTCTTCCCAGCGTATAACTTCATCAAACAAAAAGGCACCAACGTACCCCATTAAGGAATGTTCAATGCCAGAAGAAGAGACAGGAAGGCATGGCAACAACAGTAACGTGCTCTTTTTATTTTTGTGTACTTGATTCATATTTCACAGAAGTTTGCAAAGCCCTTAGTGGTGATCTCATTTGATACCAAAAGAGCAATTGATTGCTTCGAGTGAGATCATTTTGCAGATGCTGCTGTTAAACTGTGATCTAATCGCACAGCCCGAATGACACGTTATGTATTTCGGCCGTAAGCAAATTGCATCATGTAACGAACACCGCAAACCATGAAGCCTGAATAAGGGCAGTGGGAATCTATTTTGTAATTATCCACCATTTTCTTTTTCTGTAACCCTTTGCAAAACATATTCTGTGCTTCAGACCCACATACAGTGCAAGGCCATAGCTTGAACTCTGAATACTAACGTAGACAAGAATGTAAAACCCTGCAGAAATACATTGTTTTATTTTTCGTTACAGCCTTGAAGCTGTACAAGTGCTGCAGCTAATCGGAGGCCCATGGGCCAGAAGATTGTCTTGCAAACGCTGCTGTAAAGGCTGTTAAATGAGAATGACATGCAACTAATGGTGCTCCTTCATGGAGGATGGTATTTCTCTGCTTCAGAACTGTCTTACCCTTAGCCCATGAGCGCAGCAAGCAGATAAGATTGCTGGAATGTCTCCCTACTAGAACATGATATCCTTCCACGTGCAAGTGCCCTGTGTTCCCCAAAACAGTAAGCTGTCTCTGCAAACCTCGGCTAGAAATACCAAATGTTTAGACATAATGAAGTTACGTGCCTAACTGTCAATTACTGAACCCTAGCCTGCACGTCATGTATATGGGTGGACCGAATAATGCTGTTCAATGATGATGTATTATGTATATATATTACTGCTTTATCGACGGCTCGCTCTCTCTCCTCTCATGGTGTTTGTGAGCACACGTCATTAGGTGTTGAGACCCGATCGGCTGATCGAGATACTCTGAATAAAACCAGACTTGTTTGGGAAACGACCCTCACTATTGTCGTGTCATTAGTATACGGTAATTGTGCCTTTATTCCATATATGGTCTTACAAATATGGCACCCAAATAGGGACCTTCCATGTGATGCTCCATCGCGTACGTTGAAGGCAGGGACGAGTCGGGGATGAAGCTGTCAGACCGGGATCAGAAGGTGTTCAGGGCACCCCTGCAGAAGTGAGTAGGGACTCCTCCGCAGATCTGTACACAACCGATCCCTGATTGACGAGTGGCGCACAGAGAGCATCAAGGCGAGTGTCCTGGAATCGAGGTAGATTGAGCCAGACATGCTGGTCGAGATGATTCTTGGCTGCACCTGTATACGGGCGAATTGCATCCTGAGAGACAAATTGATTGATCATGTAAGTCGTACCCCGATCCGATTCTTAAACGTCCTGATATTGTTTGAGTGTTGCACTTGCAAATACAAACACCCAGGTAAGCGAAGTAAGAGTTAACCATGCCTGGAAAATTTTCTTCCTGCCTAGTGAGATTTTTCCACTGTGGTAGACAATCTTTGGAAACTGGCCAGGTCGCGCCCGAAGCGTCGCCGGCGTATGAAATGTATGTTAACTACGGTATTGTGGCCATTGTATTTAATGCGGTTTGGCATAGGCAGACCAGACGTGTATCAGACCTTCAGTGGCCGGATAATGGGAGCTTCGAGTTAGCACGAATAGAGCATTTAGAATCAGTATTGCTGCGAAAGAAGGCCAGACCCGCAGCGTTCGACGCTGTTTGGGACTGGAGAAAGGAAGCAAATCAACACTTGAAAAGTAGAGAGAAACACGCACGTCGGCACATGTCAAATTCAGAGAAAGCGCTAGTGCATGATCAACAGAAGCAGACAGAAGCCATTTGAAGCATGGATAGCGCCTTCCAATTAGATATAGAGAAGATATACCCTTCACAGGATTTGCATACATCAGACAAATTGATAAATACGATATTGAATGAGCGAAGAAATGAACATCCGAGTACTGACCCAGTTGCACCGCCTCCCTATGTATCCCCTCCTGCCGCTATTCCCTCGCTTGCATCTGCACCTGCAGTAACCGTCCCATCTGCGCCAATGACATCATTTCCTCTGCCTCCTACAGAGCATGAGTTATACGCCTTAGCTAGCAGTTCTGCATCAGTAGAGCCTGAAAAAGGAAGTACTAGACTGACTCGTAGTATGATTAGTAAAGAACGGAAAGAAGAGACAGTGGTCTGAGATATATATTGATGATGGAAATGAAGTGGCCGTACAAAGCTCCATATCTGATCATAGAGGTAAGGAAAGGACTGATAGAGTTTGGACGATAGTTTGCCAGACAGGTAGGATCAGCAAAATTATTTTTAAGGAGGGGGTGTACAAGGGAGTGCTTGAGGAGAGAGGGCAATTATCCAGTTGCAAAAGAGTGATTGCAGAAATCTGCCAAGGCTGGAGCAAGGGTGTCATTGTGATGCTTCTGGAGGAGCAGGGGAGCACCTGTTTGGATGACACTTGCATAGATCAGACTTGTCTAGAAACATTGTCAGGTGTTGTAGGAGAGCAGGAGGAGAAAGGAGGAGGAGAGGCAGAGGCGGCCAGAGGGGAGGGCCGAGAGAGTTAGAGGGAGAGGAAAAGGAGAGAGAGGACAGGATGTCCTGAGTTTTAGTGGTAAAGTGAGAAGCCAGAGCTATACAGAGGGCCTGGGAGGGAACAGGAGAGGTGGAGACTGCAGAAGGATTGGCCATCTCCTTGCAGATATTAAAGAGTTTGCCTGTGTTTTTCAAGCCGCAGAGATGCAGGCTTGGATGTGGAATTTATTCTTGGACCAGGCATAGAGTCTGTTTTGCCTTTGGAGCAGGCAGCAGGCCAGTAGGCCAGTTTGTCAGAAGATGCACCTGAAGCCCTCCACTTCCTCTCAGCCACCCAGCGCTTGCGTTTCAGGGCGGCAAGGTCGGAGTCATAAAAGGGTTGCACTTCGATGTAGGCTTCAGACGGATTCTCATGACAGGGGCAAGGATGTCTAGACCATTTGAGATAGAGAGATGCAGGTTAGAGAGGGCTGTATCAGAGTGTGAGTCAGCAGCAGGTGTAGGAGGAGAAGAGAAGGTAGCAGCAAAGGCATCCACTGGCACATGCTTCATCGGCCGTATGACTGAGAAGGTGGATGGCTGTGCTGGGGTGTGCTTAGCCTGAGGGTCAGAGAGTTTCAGTTGAGAGGAGAGCAGAAGGTGGTCAGTCAAAGAGAGAGGAGAGGTGTGTGAGGAGATGCAAAAATGCAGGGTGCGTCCAGCAGGGTGTGTTGGACCAGAGGATAGAATGGACATAGAGAGAGTGTTGCAGAGCTTGCATTAGAGCCCAGAGGAGGGATCTTATGCATCCAGTTGGATGTTGAGGTCTCTGGGGAGGAGAAATTGAGAGGCAGAGGCAAGGAGAGAAGAGGAGAGGTCAGCAAACTCTAAGAGGAACAGGGCAACCTGGCCAGGAGGCCTTTAGATAGTGGCCACGGTCAGAGAGAGGCCACGAGAGATAGAGAGCCTGCAGACCAGTCATTCAAAGGAGGAGTAGGCCTGTGTAGAAATGACAGAAGCAGGGACCCACTCCAGAAATATCAGAGCTACTCCACCTCCACTAATCACACAATGTTCTCTGTTTGTTCTCTCAGCACTTATACATTCATGTTATGAATTCATGAGTAGTCTTCAAGTTGCCACCAGTCTATATTTCATGTTGTACCGGTTTGTCAAGTGCCTATTGATTAGGCCTTCACCTCATTATCTGTATGTGGCAATAGCCATGTCTGGATGCTGATAGCGTTCTGGTTCTTGCCTGAACCTCCTGCAATCCGAATACTGAGTCTTCCTGGAATATTGGCAACATTGCCATACTGCTTCAAAGATGCCGGCCTAATCAATCAAACAATAGTGCACAGAGGCAAGTAAGGAAGCTCAGTGCACAAGTCACTGGCAGCGTATTGATGAGAGCAGCCCTGTAAATCCCGACTCCCGACCCACCACAGACTGGGACATACACCTTCTTTAAATGCACAGTATTGGTTGCATAGAAGAGATCCAATCAAGTAGCAACATTATATATATCATCTCACAGTACAGAAGGACACTAATTCTCAGGTAAAATAGCAGCAAATGTCTCCATGACAGGTCCATTAAGACTAACATAATTTATTTTATTTTCATTTTATTGTAGATCTTCAGAGTACTGAGTAGAGGCAAGAAAGGTTTAGGGCTTTGAAGGGAGGCAACATTATTCAGAAGGAAAAGGAGTGAGTAGGGACATCTCGTTAAAACTAAACATTATACCTGTATTCTTGAGGGCTCCAGTTCTATACTGTACGAGTTCAAATGGGTACATGTCCAACCAAAAATAAGTAGAGAGGGGGTGGTCTATGTTTACCAAACGCCTTTAGAAGGAATGACAGCTTGCCCTGCATTATTCTCAGTTAATTTTGATTTTGTGCTATTAGGTGTTGCTTGTAAAACCTATAAGCCAACATTATTGCATTTGAGAACACATAGGGAACATTGGCAGATGAGGGACACACAGCATGTAGATGTTGTTTGGTGTTGTACACACTCACTGACTGGACATGCTAATCCTATCCAGTTCTTTCCCCTCTCTACACAAAACACCTCCTCATGGGAACTCTCTGAACTCTCTTTAACCAAGCCTTAAAATCAAACTTTGGACTGGAAGTGCCTGCCAGTGATTGTTCAAAGCAGTCATCTGAGAGTTAATGACTGAATTTGAGTTGTCTTACCAGGTCTGCCTTCAGTCACTCGATTTATAAGCACTCTGTGTGTCTTTCACAGAAGTCCAACACAAGCATTGGCAAAGCCAACAGTTTTGGTTTGTGTATTAGTATTTGGCATATGCCAAGCATTACTATTAGAGGCCCAGGTACTCGCATCATTTTACACCTGCTACCATCAATGGCCAGTTAATACCACTAGGGCTGTGTCTGGCAAGTGCCTTTTCCAAGGCTACATAAAATCGCAAACTGTTGGCATTGCCAATGCGTGTTTTGTGCCCTTGCAACAATGTATTAGCAGGCTTCAACGGTCAGTTTCTTTTGTAAAACGTCTGTCAGAGAGATTTGGAATCAAAACGTCTGTCAGAGAGATTTGGAATCATCCATTTTTATTTCACTGATTTTGTATTTATTTTGGTTATCCTGATACAAGGCGGCTTTCCTACGTGTGTCTTGAAGACATGCATTCTGACAGCAGTCTGCGTTATTGTACTTTCCATGTAAAAGCATGGTGGCTTTTTGCTGATGAAGTGCTTGTTTGTACAAATCAATTCATGCAACACAAGCGCGGCTGCAGCTCGGGCCTACTGCTTTTTGACACCACTTATCACTGACGTCACCTGCTTGCTTGAAATCGCCACATTTGCAGGTGTCACCAACGACATCGGGCAATGATATCTCTGGTGGCATCACGCCGCCCTGTCTTCAGTGAATTATAACCTTTTCCTTTTCTTCTGGTTTGTTTCCAACAGCTCATACATTGTCTGCCACACTCATTGATTTCATTCTAAAGCACTAGTCTTCCAGCTGCGGCTCTGGCCCCTCAGGCGGCTGTGATGCCCTCAAAAAAGTTATTAAGGTGACTGCTATTAATAAAACATATACGCAATTATATCTTTTGGTGGGCCCCTGCAACAATATTTCTATTCAGGGGGGATGAGTATACAAGGTTGAATACCACTGTTCTTAAGCATCCGATATCACAGTTTCTGAGGTGGAAATGACATGCCATAATCAATATCAACTGGGGAACCACAAGAAAGAACATGTTTTGCGAAATCTCTGGTGGCAACAGGTGTGTGCGGGGTGGGTCATTCTGCTGTGCTTCACATAGCCATCAGTAGAGCGGGCATGGGTGGAAAGCTCACAAGTATTACCACCGTGCTAGAGGGCATATTGGTGAGAAGTGTGGTTTAGGCCACAGCAGTAGACGGTTTGCAACTTCAGAGAATACACATCTCAAATTTGCAAGCGCCTTTCTGGCATGTGTGTCTAGGATGTGCCTGCAGAGGTTTTGTGTAGGTAGCACAGTGAATTAGAGGGCTATGTATACACATAGAAGGGGTGTGTTGGCAGAGCATCAATGCCACATCTGTGTGCGGGCAGCTGTGCTGTGCAGAGTGTGCATGCTGGAAAAAAGCAGTGAGAGATGAATGCAAAATGAGTCAGGGTAGTGGGGTGCATTCAAAGCACACGGCTCCAAGCACTGTGTGTGCAGTGAACTGCTCTGTGTAAAAGCATCTGCCTTGCAAATGTTATCTTTGAGATCATCAGTGATCTCCTTAAAAAAGTCACGAGTTATTTCACATCTGCTTTCATCAGTGACATGATCGTTGAAGTAATTGGCAACATATTGTGCAACTTTGATATTCATGCCACTCATTTTGTCCTTTGTTAGGTGCTCTGTGATATTCTGTGTGTGTCCTGGGAGGATAGCTCAGCGGCAACGTGCTCGACTTGGATGCAAGACAACATGAAGAAACACAGGTTCATTTAAGTGCGTTATAAATACGCGACTAAGACAAAACAATTACGCAACTAAAAAACAAACAATTCCTGTAACAGCCCCTCAATGCCCCTGGGCTGTGTGAGAGCTTTAAAAACACAAAATAAATACATTACAGAGAAGAGTTGAGGTTCAGTGAGTATCTACATTCTCTGAAAGGTATTTCAGGTTAGTGATGGTTTTACGTCATTAATTAATCGGGAGGGTAATACACTCATAAAGTATCTATCACAGTCGAGCTTGGGTTTAATTCAGTTCTCGAAATATACAACAAAACTTTGCTATATAACGCTGTGTTGTCTAGAACGCTCCCTCAGCTTCCATCTGGCTTTGCCAAAAACAGGAGAATTCCAGCAAAGTTTCAGGGCAAGAGAGCATTCATCATGGACAAGTGCTGGCTACAACGTTTTTGTGGTCGGGATTTTGCCTTTCCATCCTTCATCAAAACCTGATCATCTGACTATAGGTAACTTTGGCTGTGACAATCCGCAATGCATTCAATAGCACACTGATACAATCATCGTGTCATAGAATACAAAGATGGCGCCGTGGACGGGTCACTCCTATTTCCCAATCAGAAATGAGAATTCATTTTGATGCCAAATGCTTATGTGTGAGCTTTTAACACATTGCAACTAAGCAAGACGACATTCAGCCTAAACCATTGATGTCTAATTGAAAAGCGAGGCAAGGCATATTAACCACGCAGAGCAGGATGTTAAATGCTCTAATCCCGGAATCTAAAATGCTAGCCAGCTGCTATGAGCTCACTCAGTGGAACGGCGGGCTCCAGAAAAAAGGACGTGGACTGCCCTACCACTGGAGGTTGACAAGGTGAGGTGTAAAG
Organism: Ambystoma mexicanum; assembly: GCF_040938575.1. Taxonomy (NCBI): domain Eukaryota; kingdom Metazoa; phylum Chordata; class Amphibia; order Caudata; family Ambystomatidae; genus Ambystoma; species Ambystoma mexicanum. The sequence goes on from NC_090932.1 coordinate 813,208,654, forward strand.
TGTTTCTGTAATTACCACTAAAAAAAAAGTTCCACAAGAGTTTACAACCGGAGAAGCGACGCTTGGTTAGCAGCATTTCTAGGCATTCACTGCTGCGTTCTATTTAAAAATGGCTGCTAAAATGAACATCCAATGAAAATGCATTTCACCACACGCGGGTGCTGTTGACGCATCCCTTTCGAGGAAGTCCCTCAAGGGCAGAATCATGTGATTCTGTTCTCGATCTCTCACGGGCCTACGGTAAGTACCAGAAAAATGCGTTCAACTCTTAATATATAATGCACTGCAACATGCCTTTTCTGTGGTTTGCTCGTTTGCGTCATTTCGCCAAAATGATAGGCATAGTGCAAGAGACATCACACAACCTTTGGCCCCTGTGATATCACAGGAAGTGACTTGACATGCTCCTGGACACAAATCACGGGCCATTGCATTTTGAAACAATTTATATTGAAGTAGCAAGGGTTATGTTTGTTAAAGAGTAGGCAGAGTTTAGTAGAAGACCAGCAACACTCCAACTCTAACTAGCATGGACTTAAGGCATTCTTACTTTTAAAAGATCAGTAGTACGTTTGATCAAAAACAGTGGATCCAAAGCAGTGCACAGAAATAGCAAACAGCAATGTAACCTTCTAACCCTAGCAGCTCCCAAATGCCTTCCATGGGTTTGGCGTTGGTTCAATGGACTGTTATAAATTCCATATCATATCATATACATTCAATCTCAAATAGTCTTATATGTGCTACATTGTTATGGTGTTGCTATGGTCACTCTGCTCGAGAGCACATGATTCTGTTGTAGAAGATATGGTCAAAATATTATAAGGAGCAACAGTCCTCATCCATGTTAATATTAACATGCAGTGTATAAATAATTTAAAAGACAGCACCATGTCTGTCAGAATTTCCCACGTCATGTGGGACGAAAGAGAATGTTTTACACAAAATGTGCTTGGTTTTGAAATGTATAGTATGAAAGTGGCACATCTGTAGTTTATGTTTAATATGTCACGAAGACCTAGCTTTTATTATTATTATTATTATTATTATTTTTTATTATTATTATTATTATTATTATTATTATTATTATTATTATTATTATTAATAGGGTATTAATTGAGCCCAAACCTAGCCTCGGGAAGCACTTTATAATCGTAGGAGAAAGATCACAGCAAGGGATGCAAAGGAAAAGGGGTGCTAACCGGGAAGGCGAGGGTGGCATTTGTCAGCAAGGGATCTGCAAGCAACCAGGGATGGGGACAGTGGGGAGCAGATTACTGAGTCTCAGGTAGGCTGGGCAGTGCAGGCTCTGTGGGCGTAGCTGTTATGGAGGAGCCATTCATGAATAGGGAGGTTCTCATCTCTTTCCTGAACTTTAGAAGTAATGGGGCAAGTCTGATATTGAAGGGGAGGAGGTTCCAGAACCTTTGAACATAGACAGAGAAGGCCTGTCATCTGGTTCTTCCTGCTCTGTCAGAGTTCATGTCTTCACATTTCCTTACTTGGGGTGGATCGCTGGCCTCCAGAGAGGATCCGTTTCTCAGATCAGGGCCTTCAGGGTGACAGCCTTGTTGATGATTCAACAGGATTTGAAGATGATACAGGGATGCAGCGGGAGCCAGTGCAGTTTGATGAGAGTCGGACTGATGTTGAATTTCCAGAGTTCTTGAATGTGTCTTGTTGCCGCATGCAGGACACATATCAGGGATGCCAGGGAAGTCACCAGAAGGCTTTCCAAAAGCTTTACCAGCATCCAGGTGGGGAGGAACAAGGCTTGTACAGTGGATCTAAAGTTATTTTCTGGGATGAAGGACTAGATATACGCATGGGGTGGCCTCGAAGACCTGGGTGCAGGAGAAATACACAAGAAACACTGGACCTGTCAGGTGTTTCAGAGCATGCAGTAGCACAAGATCCCCTGCCAGTGCTTGTTTCTGGAGAATGGATGCTGACACGGAAGAGAGTTTTACAGCTTCTGACATTCTTGGTGCTTTTGCCCCAGGGGCCGAAGACCTAAATTGCTCTATTGGATATTGCTGGTGCTCAAATTGTTTTATTTGATGATGTCATTGAGCATTTGAGTCTATGCATTGTATAAGATGCCAGCAGTTGCACATTTGGACACTACCAAGTATATGATGTAATTATTGTGGCATTTGGAGGACATCAGTGCCTTCTATATACAGTTTGTAAAAAATCGCTCAACGATTAAAAATCCCCTGTCATTGCATGATCTTATTCTTTATTACAATACACATGTACTGTTTTTTTAACATGAGACATGGCTCATTGATTTCTTTATGTTTTTTCTCAGCACTCAACAAGCTCGCTCTAAAGCTGCTGTTTTACCACCAGACGTGTTAACCATTACAGCCACGCCACCCGTGGGCTTAAAATGGGATTACAAGTGGTGGTAGAGTGGTGTGAATCCCCATTTTTGCAATCCATAGGACTTCATGGGTATTTTGCCATATTGACCGTGAGAACAGCACAGTAAAATTGTCAACATTTGGAAGTAAATTGCAGTCTTTACCCCCAGCATTTTGCGTGAAGTGAATCCTCCACTTTACGAACAGCAAAGGAAGCAATGAACTCTGAAATAGTGCTGATGCTGAAGGGAGTGAGAGTAGAAGACAACAATGCAAAGCAAAACGTCCCCTTTAAACCAAATGTAAAGAGGAATTCTACTTTGAAAAATTAATGGAAATGTAACTGGAGTGATGGAAAGACAAAGGTAAGTCTTCTTTATTGCTGGTTCTCTATTGATGCATGCAGTGACAGGTAATGTGGGGAATGAGACACCAACACACCACCAACCAGGCAGAACTACCCTCTCTCTCAGTCTCCCAGTAACTGCTGACACAGAACCTCCCACTCAAGCAGGGGACATTGTCCCACACAGGGATGTCACTGGGAAAACTGACCAGCCAATGACTTTGCAGACAGAGCAAGTGACCACAACACACCTCGCCCCTTAATCTGCAAAACATGAATAGGAGATGAGTGCCACCACTAGAAAAGGTATCTGCTGCAGATTTAAATTTGACACAGAACCAGCTTACAGAATTCAATATCCAGTTGGTAAGCACACAGTTGACTTATAATGGAGAGCATAACTCATACATCATGAGAAATGGGTTGTTAACTAATACAATAAAATAACATTGTGAATAACTATCACAATAAAATAACATTACAAATAACTATTACTCTGCCTAAGCAAAGAAGATTTACCATAGCCACACTAAACACTGGATCCCTGCAGAACAACCATACGCCGACACACGCTCACTGCAGAAATAATCATGCAAATAACTCTCGTGACTAGTGATTTGTCCATCCATCACCATAAGGGGCATTCACTTGTAAATGCTCAGAAAGGCATATTGACATATGTGGTATACAAGCTTTAACATGTCACATCATGTAGTAAGGTTAGAATGGGCAGTGATAAAGTAAGGCAGTAAGAATGTGCAGTGATAAGGTAAGGCAAGAGAAACTGTGCAAAAAGACCTCCCAAAACTCCCCCAACAGCGAGAGAACAAAAAGTAACCAGGAACACCAACTACCTAAGAAATAAAAAAAAGTAGATGCTAAAAGTCAACCATGCTTATAACCCCAATGGTTGCACATAATGCTCAACACACTTGGAACGATTATTACGCAAACCTGGACACTAGCAGCATAGCCAAACTGACACATGAAGCAAGGATGTGCACCAAACACACACACCCAGCCACACTAAATAACCAGATGGAACCAGTAGATCACCATTGACCAACAAGATGGAACCCGTAGGTCACCATCCCTTCACAAGTACATAGCATGAACAGGCAAACAATTGAATCCCAGAACTCCTAAAAATGTCTAGGGCATGAAAAGAAAAAAATATACCCCCCCAACTGTTGCTACAAAAAGAACACATACAACTTCTGCTGCTTAAAAACATGACCAAAACCCCTTTGACTTCACACATCATGACATACGCAGGCCTTTATAACATGGCCAACTCATTGGGGGTCATTACAACCCGGGCGCAAAGGGATACCCGGCACTGGTAAGGACACCGGTGCCGGTAATCCCTTTGCGCCCTATTCCGAGGTCCCTTTGCGGGTCCTTCCTTAACGCCTGGTTTTAGAAGGCGTTAAGGACGGGACCCGCAAAGGGATACCGGGGTCAATAACGGTACCGTAATTTATGGTACCGTTATTGACGCCTTCCCCCTTGCCATTGAGCCCTACAGGGGGCTCGAAGGGGAATGCGGAATGGCATTTCAAATGGGGACTTACCGGTCCCGCAATGGGCGGAATGGACCGGTAAGTCCCCATACCACCACATCGGTGGCGGTACCGGTATTGGTGCTTGTGATGGCGCTAATAGCTAATAGCGCCATGACTAGCACCAACCTCGGAATGAGGGCCATTCGCCTTTTTGCCTCATGACAGGCCCTTGTGACCATTACAAATATGCCTAACGTATTCATCCCCCATGGCCTTTGCGTAAAGGCAGGCCCCATAGCCAACAAAAATATGCCCAACGCACTCAGCCCTTATGGCCTTTGAGTAAAGACAGACCCCTATGGCCAACACAAATATGCACATTGATGTGCGTGCATATGGTCAGTGTGGGGGTTGTGCCTTGCTCCGGGTGTGCAGTCATCTGCATCACTAACGTAGAGGTCACGTGTGTGCTTGTGGGGCAGGACAGAGGTTGCTTGCATAGCATGTAGCTCTGTCAGCTGGGGATTGTTAGGATAATTGTGGTGCAGTCATGACAACATAAGATTGAACATTTTCTCCATGGGGGCCTTGCCGCTACTGGTCAGTTGCAGTGTTTGTTAGTTTGAGACACACAAGACCAGTGGTGTTCTTAGCTGGACATGTGCTACATGCTTGGAACCATGCTTGCTGTTTGTCTGTGCATGGGTGACTGGTGCACAGGCAAGGGGTGGCTGTGAAGTGTAATGCACATATGTGACAGTCCTTGTTACTTGCAGTTCAATGGTGGTTGTTTCATATGTCATGCCCTCGTCATCCTACTCGGTTGGAATTTAAGGGGCTCATGGCGTTCATGATTCATGATGTAATGGCCTGCAGTGTCAAATGGATGGGTCATGTATCGTCAGTGTTACTGTCACCTAGATGCATGGCAGTTTGTGTATGTTTACATACTATTAGCGTTGTTTTGCAATGGGCCCATCATTCATTCATGTACTAACCAGATTCTCCCTTGCCCTTAGCTCTGACCTCTGCAGAACCCACACCATCCAGGCCCAAAATGTGGAGGATGCTGACGAATGTCTCCTCCCATGTCGTTATCTGTAGAGATTCTATTGTTCCTCCACCCTTGGCAGCTGTCTCCCTGAGGTGGGTGGACATTAGGGTGCAGACTTTTTTTTAAGGCCATTCCACCTCTTCTTCATGTCATCAGTGCTCCGTAGGATATGGCCTACATGTCTCTTATGTCTGCCCAGATGGCATTCGTCTGCTACTGGGTGGTCTTACATTGTTGTGACCCATAGAGCCCCTCTGAATCGTACACCACCTGCTCCACCAGAACTATTTGCTCCTGATCACTGATCACTGAATTTAGGATTCTGCACCCACATATTAGGTACATTTGACTTTCCTTTCCCTGCAGACGTGATTGGCCTTTCCTCTGGGCATGGATGGCATTCCTATAGATAGATTTTGAATGGATTGTGCTTTTAAAGATGGCCACTGCAGTACTTCCTTTTCCTGTGATGATGCTATTTCTGCTAGCAGATTTAGTGCTGAAGGAAATGGCAGTAATGGTAAGTCTGCCGAACATGTGAAGATGGAATTACTGTTACTGCTTACCGCCAATAGTGAGTGCATGCTCCCAACAAGTTGTAATATGGCAGTGATTCTGCCAGATGCCACGGCCGTACGGGTAATTACTGCTTTATTACCGCCAAACTCATAAGGAGCCCGATAGTCATCTGTCCAAACTTATATTCTATCTGACTCTACCACTGAAGAAAATATAGCTTAAACTAAGCAAAAGATCCTGCATTCAAAGTTATGACATTTGAACTCTCCAGGGTCTGCTTGGTATCTCTTCTTCAGCACACTTGTCTGCCCTTGTCAAAAATCTCATGAAAAGGATCAGAAAAAAAACAAACTCAAACCCAAAGTCTCAAGTTCCTGAACATATTGAAGAGCTCAATTCGTGTAGATGGAGGTGTAGATGGAGGATAGCTCCTTAATCCCTTTCCACCACTTGGCTGAGCCTCTCTTCCCTGTATTCACACTTTGGTCGTCCCGAGGTCTTTCTTTAAATTGTTCTATATAGATCTCCTTGTGTTCTTCTGATGCTAGTGGCTCTCTCAGTCTCACAGTCTTACATATTGCCAAGGGTTGTTGGTAACCCTTTATCAGATATGCTTTCCTTGGTTCTGGATAGTGTCTGTATGCTGTTTGGCTGGTTATAGGACTTGGGTCTTCTGATATCTTTTATTCGTTTTATATCTATCCCTTTGAGCCCTTCTGGTGCTGGGGGCTCTCTCAGTCTTAAAGTCTTACTTATTCCTCAGGGTTGTTGGTATCATCTTGTTTTTCCTAGTCTAGACTCTAATGGCACATAATTATTGTCTTGATCATGATACATCTAATCCTCATTACTGTCTGACCCATTGGACGGGGCACGGACAATACAGACCTGGTATTTGAAACCTCACCATGCTATTCAAATGCTCAATGTGTTGATTTTCCTTGATCTTGGGTATATAAGAACTACAAACCTCCCCCTTGAAAAATTGACAGAATTAAAAGTGCAAAACCCTCTGTTGGTCTTTATGGTTGTTCATTGTTGAAGAGCCATACCTGTGCATTTTCATGTACTAGAACATGTTCCACAAAAAACTTGTCACAGGGGAGTTGGATGATGTCCTCAATTGACGATATGGCAATCCCAATGCACATAGTGAGTGCAGCTGATGGATGGAAAAGATCACAAGCAGCATATCTACCCCTGTGGCTGGTTCATTTGATTCAAATGTATCCAAAATGTGTAACCCACAGCCACCATGGACATCTTCTTCTCATTAGCAGCACAATTTGGTGAGTGTATCTCTTCCACAAACTGCCCCTGGAGATTCCTGCCTCCTCCCACTTCTCGCAGGACTCACCCAGTGACACGTATCTCTTCCACTCACTTCAAGAGACGGATACTGATGGGTATGTCATCCGCCACTTCCTGAATCACTGCTGCTCACTCACTATTTTTACAATGGAGGTTCCACTATGAACCGCACTCACCTAACACCCCTACCCTTCCCACCCCACCTGCATGCCTCTTTCCCCCAAATATAAATGTATACATTACTTCCCCATGAAGTAAATGCATCAAAGTGAATTACCATGAAGCAATTCACTTTGATGAAATAACTGTGCAGTGGACATTGGTGTGTTAACCAACATAACCCTAATTCTCGGCTGCTCCTTTCATTAAAAATCAGGCAAGTGCGACTCTATTACAAGTTCCCCTCACTGATTCTCACTCCGCCTCCCAGGTTTCACCTTATGGTGTGAGTCTTAACCACTTTTTTAAAGTGAAGGGCAATGACTGGTTTGTCACTGACCACCTCTCTGAATATCTACTGTTTGCTCAATGTAAATATATATGTTCTCTTCTAAAGACTTTTATGGACCCTCATCTGACAGATTATGGATACCTTATATCATCAACTAAGAGCCTCAGTTAAGCAAAATAATGTCAAACGAGGTACTTCTTGTAGCCTTTCTGGATTATAAACTAGCTTACATGGAATTAGCTTGTGGACAACCCATTCAAGTTTCTGCCAGATGCTAAAATGGTAAAGGCCTATATTCATGAGATTAGAGTTTTGGGTGTGAACGATTTCCACGATTGACAACCCAAGGATGGGCTTAATTCACCAGTTTCTTCCCAGCGTATAACTTCATCAAACAAAAAGGCACCAACGTACCCCATTAAGGAATGTTCAACGCCAGAAGAAGAGACAGGAAGGCATGGCAACAACAGTAACGTGCTCTTTTTATTTTTGTGTACTTGATTCATATTTCACAGAAGTTTGCAAAGCCCTTAGTGGTGATCTCATTTGATACCAAAAGAGCAATTGATTGCTTCGAGTGAGATCATTTTGCAGATGCTGCTGTTAAACTGTAATCTAATCGCACAGCCCGAATGACACGTTATGTATTTCGGCCGTAAGCAAATTGCATCATGTAACGAACACCGCAAACCATGAAGCCTGAATAAGGGCAGTGGGAATCCATTTTGTAATTATCCACCATTTTATTTTTCTGTAACCCTTTGCAAAACATATTCTGTGCTTCAGACCACATACAGTGCAAGGCCATAGCTTGAACTCTGAATACTAACGTAGACAAGAATGTAAAACCCTGCAGAAATACATTGTTTTATTATTCGTTACAGCCTTGAAGCTGTACAAGAGCTGCAGCTAATCGGAGGCCCATGGGCCAGAAGATTGTCTTGCAAACGCTGCTGTAAAGGCAGTTAAATGAGAATGACATGCAACTAATGGTGCTCCTTCATGGAGGATGGTATTTCTCTGCTTCAGAACTGTCTTACCCTTAGCCCATGAGCGCAGCAAGCAGATAAGATTGCTGGAATGTCTCCCTACTAGAACATGATATCCTTCCACGTGCAAGTGCCCTGTGTTCCCCAAAACAGTAAGCTGTCTCTGCAAACCTCGGCTAGAAATACCAAATGTTTAGACATAATGAAGTTACGTGCCTAACTGTCAATTACTGAACCCTAGCCTGCACGTCATGTATATGGGTGGACCGAATAATGCTGTTCAATGATGATGTATTATGTATATATATTACTGCTTTATCGACGGCTCGCTCTCTCTCCTCTCATGGTGTTTGTGAGCACACGTCATTAGGTGTTGAGACCCGATCGGCTGATCGAGATACTCTGAATAAAACCAGACTTGTTTAGGAAACGACCCTCACTATTGTCGTGTCATTAGTATACGGTAATTGTGCCTTTATTCCATATATGGTCTTACAAATATGGCACCCAAATAGGGACCCTCCATGTGATGCTCCATCGCGTACGTTGTAGGCAGGGACGAGTCGGGGATGAAGCTGTCAGACCGGGATCAGAAGGTGTTCAGGGCACCCCTGCAGAAGTGAGTAGGGACTCCTCCGCAGATCTGTACACAACCGATCCCTGATTGACGAGTGGCGCACAGAGAGCATCAAGGCGAGTGTCCTGGAATCGAGGTAGATTGAGCCAGACATGCTGGTCGAGATGATTCTTGGCTGCACCTGTATACGGGCGAATTGCATCCTGAGAGACAAATTGATTGATCATGTAAGTCGTACCCCGATCCGATTCTTAAACGTCCTGATATTGTTTGAGTGTTGCACTTGCAAATACAAACACCCAGGTAAGCGAAGTAAGAGTTAACCATGCCTGGAAAATTTTCTTCCTGCCTAGTGAGATTTTTCCACTGTGGTAGACAATCTTTGGAAACTGGCCAGGTCGCGCCCGAAGCGTCGCCGGCGTATGAAATGTATGTTAACTACGGTATTGTGGCCATTGTATTTAATGCGGTTTGGCATAGGCAGACCAGACGTGTATCAGACCTTCAGTGGCCGGATAATGGGAGCTTCGAGTTAGCACGAATAGAGCATTTAGAATCAGTATTGCTGCGAAAGAAGGCCAGACCCGCAGCGTTCGACGCTGTTTGGGACTGGAGAAAGGAAGCAAATCAACACTTGAAAAGTAGAGAGAAACACGCACGTTGGCACATGTCAAATTCAGAGAAAGCGCTAGTGCATGATCAACAGAAGCAGACAGAAGCCATTCGAAGCATGGATAGCGCCTTCCAATTAGATATAGAGAAGATATACCCTTCACAGGATTTGCATACATCAGACAAATTGATAAATACGATATTGAATGAGCGAAGAAATGAACATCCGAGTACTGACCCAGTTGCACCGCCTCCCTATGTATCCCCTCCTGCCGCTATTCCCTCGCTTGCATCTGCACCTGCAGTAACCGTCCCATCTGCGCCAATGACATCATTTCCTCTGCCTCCTACAGAGCATGAGTTATACGCCTTAGCTAGCAGTTCTGCATCAGTAGAGCCTGAAAAAGGAAGTACTAGACTGACTCGTAGTATGATTAGTAAAGAACGGAAAGAAGAGACAGTGGGCTGAGATATATATTGATGATGGAAATGAAGTGGCCGTACAAAGCTCCATATCTGATCATAGAGGTATTGGCGAACAACAGGTATTGTTAGAATATATGGTTGAATATCTTGTTGAAGTATGGAGTGATTTAACTGATCGAATTGTACCGCAAGAGCTGCGTGATTTGATTGTCCTTTCCCATTCACACGATAGTGCAGTGAAAATACGTGAGCATGTAGAACGTATATTTGTGTTTAAACAAGAACTTGATCGATTGCATAAAGATATAATGAATAAGCGTGAGCCACATATGTCATATGTCCAGAAACGATTCCTTCCGCCGTTGAAACCTGTTAGTAAGGAGATGCGTATTTGCACACGAGATGCGCTTAGATGGATTATGGACGCTACCATTTCCCCGATTGAGGTGCACGATACGTTTAGTCAATATTCCCCGGAAATGCATAGAAAAGTATTACAGGTTATGGTGGAATATTTACAGGATGAGTCCATGAAAAGAAGGTTTGTTGTCCTGCTCATTTAATGACGATTTATAAAAGAACATTTTTGCCTGACACAGGAACTGCTGCTTTGTCCCTTGATTTAGCTTTGTTGCTTAATAGACGCTCAGATTCAGAGCCCCCTACTTTACAGTTACCCATGAGAGAGGTTCCTTCTACGTTTGTTCCGAAGGTTGAAATTCCTGCGGTAGGACAGACTCCAGCACGTACGATAGAAGCCCACTATATTGCACAATTTGTATATGTCCCCTTTTCTAGACAAAAAGTGAATACTATAAAACAGACAGTCCCTGATATGAGAAAGAATCCTGCTGGTTTCTAAAGGAAATTGAATCTGTGTTAAATTCATCTGTTTTTACATTGAGTGATATTGATTTATTGTTCCCTGTGATTCTTCCTGCAGATTTATGGAAACAAATTAGAAATATAAATGATGCACCAATGCTAGGCGATACATGGGAGAACTTGATTAGAACTGATAGTTAGAGAAAGGCTGGAGAGAAACCTCTGCAAGTCATCTTAACTCTGCCCTCGTGGATAGTATCAAAATTGAAAGTTTTAGTACCTGAAAAGTGAATTGTTTGTGATAAATTAACTGCTTGTTTAAGAGGTAAATCGAAAGGAGCGATGGAATTCTTCAACCGATTTGAGGAAGTATTTGCAGACTTTAGTAGTCAGGATCTAAGTACTGAACTCGGGAAGAGATTGTTTGTTGATAAATTTGTGTGACGATTGCTACCGGAAATTCAGACATTAATAATGACATCTGGGAGAGCATGGGAAGCTAAGTCACAATCTGAAGTATTACACATAGCCCAATATTATAAAAATCGAGTGAATTCAGAAAAAGGTAAGGTAGTAAGGAAAAAGGGAGACTTGAAAACTAGAGTATTGCTACAACAGGTAGCCAGAGGAAATAGTGGGGGTGGGAATGCTCTTTCAAGAGTCCAATTTGCAATAGCATCCAACACACATGGTAGTCCGATAGGTATAAATCAATGTGCCTATTGCAGACAAGAGGGCCATTGGCGAGCACAATGCCCACATTTACGGCAGTTGAATGGGACCATTTTGAGAAGACCGTTTATAGGTCGTCCAGGAATAGGGGGTCCTAACCAAAGCCAATCTCATGCACAATTTCAAGATAACCAGATAAATGCATCAAAGTGAATTATAACCACATTTTTATTTCATCTAAACCAGCAACAGAATTTAGCAAATAGTGCAAATGGCTTTGATAATCCCTCTAATGCATATTATTCTGGAGACTTTACATCTGACAATGTACTGTTCCCCTAGGAAAGCCCGAAGCAGGATTTGGGACCAGTGCCTATTCCTGTTAATCAGAAAGGGCCCTACGTAGAAATTAAAGTTGAGAATAGCGAGCATATTTTTGTACTGGACACAGGTGCACAGAAATGTTCAATTGATCATCAGCGGGTTCCAGATATACCACTTTCAGGGCATAGCAATGTTTCAGTAGGGTTCTCAGGTACATCAGTAATGAATCCAGTCTCACTGCCACAATCCTGCTCGCCTGCCACCCAGCACTGCTACATGCGCCTCTGCCATTATTTCCTTGTTTTACCGCTGCAGTTTTGGACTAATCTAATTGCATGTTCCATTCCAGCTTTTGGGTTAAACCAGCAGATGCATTTTGGGACATGTATGCTGTCCAAAAGGCAGAGGGCTGGAGGAGGCATGCTAAATACATTTGTTTGCAGCAAGCTACTAAGAGCTGCAGATGGCCTGATTGCATTCACCTGTTCCAAGCTACTGCAGGCTAGGATGCAGAGAGCTGGAGCGCACTTGATTAGAAACCACTGTTGCTACTGCTGCAGGCTACTGACGCCAGGGCTGGGCTTATTGAACACAGCTGCCAGAGTCTGGCCTGCTGGCTGGGAGGGCCTTTATAAGCTCACTTTGAACAGAAGCAGTTGTCAGTCAACTGCTTCCACTGGGAGTTTGTGCTGGTGCTCCTGTTAGCAGTTTTTGACCTTTCCTGGAAATCCTTTTGTGGCCTTTAATTCCTGTTGCTGCTGATGCTTGCAGCTCCCTCTCCAGTCTGCTGCAGACTTCTGCCCTGCTCCTCTGGGCTCCCACCTGGTGGCTCTGCCACACTCCACTGCCTTCCGCTCTGCTCCTCTGGGCTCCTACCTGGCGGCTCTGCCACACTCCACTGCCTTCCGCCCTGCTTCTCTGGGCTCCCAACTGGCGGTTCTGCCACACTCCGCTGCCTTCCGCCCTGCTGCTCTGGGCTCCAGCCTGATGGCTCTGCTGGGCTTCCCTGCCTGGCAGCCTTCCCACACTGCTTGCCTTCTGCCCTGTTCCTCTGGGCTCCTTGCCTTGCAACCTGTCTGTTCTAGCTTATGATAGCCTATCCTGTCCTGTACCTGGTTATTTCTTTCAACGCTGCTTTCTACTTGTATACATCTTGGTCCACTGTGGTGTCTCTACTTGAATCCGTTTTACAGTGTGACCCTGGTCTCCGTTCAGATAAGATAAGGGAAGACTTCTGTTGCCTTCACCTAGTCTGTTGAAGTCGTACCTGCCTCAGCATATGGCCTTTCAGTTTTACCCTTGCACTGAGTACAACAGTTCCTCGGCACGCCTAAATCATGACGTTGCTGTATGACTGTTGTTAAGAGTAATCTGCTGGTACCAATCCCAAGGGCTTTCCTTAATCCCTGGAGACCTCTTATCATATTCCAGTACACCCTTATTTCTGATCAATCCAAGTTGCCCAGTGTACTTGCTTGTCTTTGCCTTTTCTCTGTTTCTTTGTTTACAGCCTGCTCCTGCAGTTCCTGTGAATACCTGTTTCAACTAACAGCTTGGTATGTACATTTAATCTGGTATATGCTAGCATTGTCTCTGGAATCTCCCATAATCTACTTGCATACAGTGAGAGATAGCCTCTGCCCTGTGTTCTCCACCTAGACTTGTGACACTCACAACCAGTGCCAATCACATTAGGTCTATTCACTGAATCTTGTCCATTTCTGCGTGAAAATTTGTTGGGATTGAATCTGTTGAAGAAACTGAATGCAGTCATTTATTGTTCCCCTGATGGAGTGTACTTGACGATTTTGCCACAACAAATTCCTGTGTCACAATTCATGTCTTTCCCATTGCCAACTGAATTTAGTAAAGTACCAACTAGCATATGGGCAGTAAATGACAAGGATGTAGGTATTCTAAAAATAGAACCAGTAAAAGTTGTTTTGAAAGAAGGAATTATATTACCACACATTCCGCAATACAAAATCTCGACCGATGGTGAGCAGGCTCTGAAGTGCATTGTATCAGATTTGATTAATAGAAATGTAATTGAAGAAATATCAGGAAGTGTTTGCAATAGCCTGATTCCTCCAGTTTACAAGAAAGGGGTTAATGAAATCCAGTACCGTTTTATAAATGATTTACGCGCGATAAACAAAATTGTTGCTCCACAATTCCTGCTAGTCCCCGATGTCACCACAATTTTGACCATGATTCCAGCCTCTGCATCACATTTTATTGTAATTGACTTGAAGCATGCATTTTTTAGCATTCCAGTACATATAGACAGTAGATACTTATTTGCATTCACGTTAGGAGGACACTCAATCACATTCACATGAATTCCGCAAGGTTATACTGAAAGCCCAAGTATTTACAGTAGAGCATTGAAAGAACAGCTTGATATGCTTGCATTGCCAACAGGTTGCATTTTGTTGCAGTACATTGACGATCTGCTTTTAGCAGCAGACTCGGAAGAAATTTGCAAGGAGGGAACTGTCTTGTTATTGACGCATTTAGTGGCACATGGACACAAGGCATTGCTAAAGAAATTCCAGTATTGTCGAGAGGAGGTGGCCTATTTGGTCTACCTCCTATCGAAGGAGGTGAGGAGCTTGACACCATAATTTATAGAAAGCATCTCTGGTATGCCTAGTCCAAATACGCAAATGAAGTCATAGCTTTAATCGGCATGGCTTCATACTGTAGACAGTGGATTCCGAATTTTGCGATGATTGTAAAACCCATAGTGGCACTGACAAAGAAGGATGTTATCTTACCTTTGCCATGGAACATGGAATGTCAAGAGGCTTTTGACCTGATCAGAGCTGCACTATGCTCAGCTACAGTTTTGGGCACGCCAAATTATGAAAAGTGTTTTATGTTGTTTGTACATGAGAGGGATGGATGTGCTTTGGCTGTTTTGACTCAGGAACACGGGGGGAAGAATCAACCGTGCAGTTATTTTTCTTGCATGTTGGATCCTGTTGCATGTGCTTTGCCATGCTGCTTGCAAGCTGTTGCTGCCTCTGCCGCATTAGTAAAACAAACCGAGTGGATTGTTTTAGGTCACTCTTTAACCGTGATGGTACCCCATTCAATAGGCGGTTCTAATAAATAGTACACATATGGAACATCTCACTTCTGCCCGATTAACAAGACACAAAATGATCCTATTTGCACCGCATATCCAAATTAAGAGATGTTGCTCTTTGAATCCGACTGAATTATTGCCTCTCCCAAGTGAAGGGAAAAGAGAGGAGAGATTGTTACATGACTGCTTAATTATAACTGAGCAAGAAACAAAAGGAAAAATTAATTTAACAGACACGCCCCTGAAAGAGCCTGATGGAGAATTATTTTGTGATGGCTCCTGTTTTAAATTACACAATGGCACATTAACTGCTGCTTACGCCATTACCACATTGACAACCATTGTAGAAAGCAAACAAATCCTGCATAACTCAGCACAGGCTGCGGAAATAATAGTCTTAACCAGAGCATGTGAAATTTCTGAATACCTTAGTGTAAACATATATACTGACAGTCAGTACGCCTTTGGGGTGGTCCACAACTTTGGCCGATTATGGGCTGTAAGAGGGTTTCTGACATCTCATGGAACCAAAATTCAACATGGCATTTTAATAGCAAGACTGTTGTCAACACTTGCGCTTCCTAAGCGAATAGCGATAATAAAATGTAACGCCCATAAGAAAGTAACATGTAACGTAGGAAAAGGAAACACATTTGCGGACAGAATTGCGAAACAAACTGCCACTGATTTACACACAAACATGTATGTCGAATCAACAAAAAGAGTGTCCTGTATGATAGAGGATGGACTTGGGACTGAAAAAGAAATACAAGCAGGTTCTACTCCTGAGGCAATAAAACAGTGGTCCGAGGGTCCAGCAGAATTAGATCCCGAGGGTTGTTGAGTGGACAAAGAAAACCGTAGATGAATGTTGCCAAATGCATATGTTATGGCAATGGTTACTATGGCCCACGGTCCAATACACATTTGTGCAAAGAACATTTGTCAGCATCTTGATTCTGTATTGTACAATGTCAATATTACAAAAACTGCTGAGAGATTGGTTCAAAATTGCATGACTTCTTTACAACATAACATTGGGAAAGGAACAGCATCACCAATAGGGAGCTTTGGTCCTCCTTCACTGCCGTTCAAAGTAATTCACTTTGATTTCATTTAAATGGAATGATGCCAGAACTATAAGTATGTACTTTTAGTGGTCTGTGCATTCAGTAAATGGGTCGAGGCCTATCCCCTCAAAGATCGTTCAGCTATGTCCACAGCAAAAGCAATGTTAAAGGAATACTTCCCAAGGCTTGGATTCCCACGAATCCAAGCCTTGGGAAGTATTCTAGTTTGTACCTGTATCAACGTTGTTATGCATTGTTTTTGTGTGCCTAATTAATGCATTTATGTTATGTCATCCGCAATTGAAAGAATTAATCCCAACGTGTATTGGCACCAGTGCATTCCTGTTTGTCTGTACTCACATGTGTGCCATTGATTGGACTAGTGTCATCCTCCCTATACATATAATGCAAACGAGCATTGATTAATGAGAGATACGCAAACTGAGTAAACTATATGAATTCTGCTTATGGTGACTTTCCTACACTACCACACATCTCACTGATGAGGGGCTCCACTGATTACGCAGATCTCGTCTCCTCCACACAATTTACGGGCCTGCACCATATTAATCATGCATATGCTGAATATTGAATGTTAACTGTGGCTTCTTCATTAGTATTCCTTTACTGCATCACAAATATATCTTGCTGAATGACCAGCCAGAAAAATAATTAAAAAGTAAAGCATCAGTGATGAGGTAAGACATAACCCTCACAAGTCCTTGCTTCAACCAGCATGAATTCAAAAAGTGTCTCTCCACCCATCTAGCTGGGATGTATTCCTGAGTGCAAACATACCATTGTGCAGACCATGCAGTTATTGGCATGAGGGTACCTGTGCCCTCATTGCTTTGTGCAAATCTTGAAAATGTATTTTATTAGACTTTTTGTTCAGAGCTGGCCCTAACCAGAGCTTCTTAGAGGGGCCCAATATTGCTCCTCTGGAATTTGTTTGTAAACAGTTATGGAACACTGGAACTTTTCCATGCCCCCTTTAGGCACTCTCTTGTGCACCCCCTTCTAAAGAAGTCCTCGGCCGATCCTTCCTCTCCGGCTAACTATCACATGATCTCCATCACTCCTTTCCTGGGCAAACTCTTGGAGAAGCTGGCAATCTCCCAGCTTAATCAACATACTGAATCTGTTGGTTGGCTACATGACCACCAGTCTGGTTTCAGAACT
Organism: Ambystoma mexicanum; assembly: GCF_040938575.1. Lineage (NCBI taxonomy): Eukaryota > Metazoa > Chordata > Amphibia > Caudata > Ambystomatidae > Ambystoma > Ambystoma mexicanum. The sequence goes on from NC_090932.1 coordinate 813,225,980, forward strand.
GCCAGAAGCACGGAAACTTCTATCCTGAACACCCGTGAAGACTTGTTCTCCAATCTTAATCTCACTTCTGTCCTCATTCTCCTAATTCTATCCACTGCTTTTGACATAGTCAACCATACCATCCTGCTCAATTGTTTTATCGACAAGCTAGGTACTACTGATTAGGCACTGGCCTGATTGACCTCCTTTCTCACCGACCGACCCTCTCAGGTCCAACTGGGTCTTTCCTCTCTTCTATCGCTTTCTCTACTTGTGGTGTTCCCCAGGGATCTAACGTCTCTCCCTGGCTCTTCAACCACTACCTGGCACCTCTTGCCCACCGCATCTCTACTTTCTGCTCCAATTTTCAAAGTTATGCAGATGACACTTAGCTTTCTTTCAGGCTCCCCTCAGCCACCTCTGCTTCTTCTCTCATACCAGACTGTCTGGCCACAATTCAGGAATGGTGTGCCACCAATGATCTCTGCCTTAATGCCAGTAAGACTGAGATTCTCCTCATTAGGACCCCCGCTCCCTCCCTTCTTCTGTCTCTCTGGCCACCCACTCTGGGCCCTCTTCCTGCTCCTTCCTGTGAGGCTAAGAACCTTGGTGTCATCTTCGACTCCACCCTCTACTTCTACCCTCACATCATTGACATCTCTAAGAAGTCAAACTAGCAGCTGCACCTCCTCAGAGGTATTCTTCCTTTTCTCACTTTCTCCCAGAAGCTCACTGTCTCCAGATCTCTGGTCATCTCTAGGCTGGACTATTGCAACAGCCTCTTGCTAAATCTTCCTGCCTGTACTCTTCGACCTTTACAACTTAACCAGAACAGGACTGGAAGACTTGTCCTTGGCCTCAAGCCCAGGGATTGTATCTTCCCAGCTCTGAAATCTCTTCATTAGTTCTGCGTGGCTGCAAGGATCAAGTTCAAAATCCTCTGCATCATCCACAAGGCTTTCTGGGGCTTGGGACCGCTCTACCGCCAACATTCTCTTCTAAAACATAATCCTTCTCAAGCTCTCCACTCATATACCTCCAACTCTCTGAGGGTCAGACGCTTCTCCAAGCAGAGAGATGGGGGCAGGTCTATCTCCTCGGTTAGGGTCACACTCTGGAACAGCCTCCCTGCCTCTCTCAAACTTGAGCAGAACCACCTCCGGTTCCAGAATCAACTCAAGGCCTTCCTTTTCGCTTCTGCTTTCTCTTTTCCTCTCCCCTGATGATGCATCTGACTGCTCTGCTCACTGATCACCTGGTCACCCGCTAAACTAGGGCCCATGCTCCAGCATGTCCAGTTGCCCTTGCACTGCCTCTGGGCTCCCCAGCACTTAAGGGTCTGCATCTACAACCCTGCAGTACCTTCTCTCTGCACTTATGAGCCACGTGCTGACTGTGTTTGTGGGTTAACTGCACTTCCCCCTTCCCCTCCGCCCCAGCACTTCTCCCCTTTCCTCTTCCCCACACTTGCATGATCTGAATGACACAAGGCCTAGTAAGATAGTTATTTTGTCCTCCCTTTGTTTCCCTGTTCTTGTCTTGGCATGCCTAGAAACTCTTGTGTACAAGTGCATTATAAATGCCACATCATATCATATCTTATCATATCATACTCTTCCTTTTTTAGACTGGTCAAAATTCCAAAAGAAGACTACCACACTTTCAAAAAGACAATAAAAGGGGGTGGGTAGCACATTTCCTAACGTAGTAATGTGCTAGTCTAATATCCCAGTCACTCTGAATAATTCACTTTGCTCCATCCGGTTTGACCTCTGTCACATCTTCTAGCCTAAAAAAAACATATTATGTCATCACTCCCTTTTATTGTCTTTTTGACTCTTAAGAATGCAAACAGCCTCTCTGCATGGCTCATAATATGGCTAATTTTGGACGGAATACCAATAGTAAATTGATAAAAATTGTATTATTACTATAGATAATTGTGAGGGTGCTTCCCATTCCTTTTCAGGGTTGCAGTGCTGCTATATCAAGTTAACACCTCTGCATGCCTAGAATATTTTCAATTAGTACCCTGGAGGGGGATTTGGGGCTGGTTGCGGCCTCCCAGCCAATGAGAAGGCTCAGAATCGGGGGTTTACTACACAGCACAGCCCCTGCTCTGAGCCTGTAAAGAGTAGGAGGCCGCCATCTTCCCATACTGGGTTTTCTAGGTGAGAGCGCTTCCCTTCACCCCTGTGTCCCATACCCCACCTCCCTTTTCCTTTCCACACAATAAAGCACCCTCCACCCCCTCCCCACTTACCTTCTCTTTCCTTGTCCTTTGGCTGCGCCGGGAACAGTGGTATTCCCAGAGCAGCACTACTATCTGCAAGGCCGCAATGGAAAGGGAGAAAGGACTAAGCATAGTCCCTTCTCCCCGATCCATGTTGGCCATCTTCTTTTTGTGTGTAAGTTGCGAAATTTCACAACTTACAAACTATTAGTACCCTGGTACAACATGCCCGTATATTAATAGCTATAAACCCCTCACTGGGGGATTTTAATTCATCCGGTAATGCCCCGTAACCTTGTTAAAGCCCTTGCTTTGCTTAGGCCTGTAACTAGGCCCCAAGAAGGCTGACAGGGCTGAAGTCCAAGGCTTCCCAACCTCAGGAATGTACACACTTCTAAACAGACCTTACACTGACAGAGAGTAAAAATATAGATCTTAGGGAGAAAGATTGGGAATTGTGATTAGACCAAGCTGATCGGGAAGTGATGGGGGTAAAAGGGCTGCAGGCCCCTACATCAGCATTGGTTACACATATGATATGATATGATAGTTTATTTATATAGCGCCGATACACAATGTGTTTCAAAGCACTTCAAGGCAAGGGAGGGGACAAGGGAAAATACAATAACATTCTTACAGGCCATGAACAGTAAGGATGTGAAATTAACTATCGTACTCGGCCTGACGACATTTCAGATAGTGCAAGAGCTAAGACATAGATAAGGAAGGGAGGGGGAGAGTGGGAAGGAAATGGAAACAGACAGGCGACTACCGTATTGGCCTGACAACATTTCAGATAGTGCTGGAGGAGGATGGGGAGGAAAAAAACAGTAATGGGAGGGTGGAGGAAACAGACGAGGTTGCTATCATATTAGGTCCAGGGACAATTCTGATAGAGTAAGTGCATAGAAGAAAGTAAGGAGAGGAGATAGGAAAAGGGAGAAGGTAAAGGAGGAGAGAACAGAGAGTAAGCAGTCAAAAAGAAGCAAGAGTGGAGAGTGAATACAATTGCAGAAGTCAGTAGTAACACATAATGTTGCAAGTCAGGATACAAGATGAAGATGGGAACAGCATGATTCAGGACCACCATGAGTACAAGATGCAAAGGAAGTCCAGCATGAGAATTGAGAAAGAGTGACGCACCATGAATGAATGAAGTCCATAAAAGTCAAATCCAGCATTGGCCACAAGACGGTGATGGTGAAACCAGAATGAATCAGGTCAGACTCCTTCAGAAGTAGGCTGGAGGAGGTTGAGGCGGAGCAGGGTAGAAGAATCAAGCAAAACAGGCAACACCTGTGTGCGAGAATGGGGGGCACAAGGCAACATCACAGGGGGACCAGAGGGGGTGGGGATGGCCTGTGGGGACAGAGGGGGTAACACATGTTGGTGCATGCTTACCTGCTGTCTGAGCAGGGGGTCGGGCCCTGGGTCCTCCTGGTCCGAACAGGTCCAAACAGGAATTGCCCTTTTCTTCATCTGCCCTTCACTGCAGACGCCCGGGCGAGAGACGACTTTGATCTAATAGTTAAGAGCAGGAAGGAAGAGGCAGGGCTAAGAAGGTGGGTGGTGCTTAGACCAGGTGACCTAGATCCACTTGCACCTGCTCCCCATCTGCAAAGGAAAAGTGGCTGGAGGGCTCCTTAAGTAGGGAAACAGAGCGGCAAGCCGGAAGGCACGAGGTGGGCAGGGCTTGCTAAGTGGTGAAAAAGAGCGGCAGACAGGAAGGCACCAGGTGGCCGGGGTTTAGACCAGGTGACCTAGATCCACTTACACCTGCTCCCCATCTGCAAAGGAAAAGAGGCTGGAGGGCTCCTTAAGTAGGGAAACAGAGCGGCAAGCCGGAAGGCACAAGGTGGGCAGGGCTTGCTAAGTGGTGAAAAAGAGCGGCAAGCAGGAAGGCACCAGGTGGGCGGGGCTTGCTAAGTGGTGAAAAAGAGCAGCAAGCAGGAAGGCTCCAGGTGGCCGGGGCTTGCTAAGTGATGAAAAAGAGCAGCAAGCAGGAAGGCACCCGGTGGGCGGGGTTTACTAAGTGGTGAAAAAGAGCGGCAGGCAGGAAGGCACCTGGTGGGCAGGGCTTAGGCCAGGTGACCTAGATCCACTTGCACCTGCTCCCCATCTGCAAAGGAAAAGAGGCTGGAGGTCTCCTTAAGTAGGGAAACAGAGCAGCAAGCAGGAAGGCACCAGGTTGGTGGGGCTTGGTAAGTGGTGAAAAAGAGCAGCAAGCAGGAAGGCACCAGGTGGGCAGGGCTTGCTAAGTGGTGAAAAAGAGCAGCAGGCAGGAAGACACCAGGTGGGCAGGGCTAGGCTAGGTGACCTAGATCCACTTGCACCTGCTCCCCATCTGCAAAGGAAAAGAGGCTGGAGAGCTCTTAAGTAGGGAAACAGAGTGGCAAGCAAGAAGGCACCAGGTGGGCGGGGCTTGCTAAGTGGTGAAAAAGAGCGGCAGGCAGGAAGGCACCAGGTGGGCGGGGCTAAGGCCAGGTGACCTAGATCCACTTGCACCTGCTCCCCATCTGCAAAGGAAAAGAGGCTGGAGGGCTCCTTAAGTAGGGAAACAGAGCGGCAAGCAGGAAGGCACCAGGTGGGCGGGGCTTGCTAAATGGTGAAAAAGAGCGGGAAGCAGGAAGGCACCAGGTGGGTGGGTCTTGCTAAGTGGTGAAAAAGAGCGGCAAGCAGTTAGGCACCAGGTGGGCGGGGCTTGCTAAGTGGTGAAAAAGAGCGGCAGGCAGGAAGGCACCAGGTGGGCGTGGCTTAGGCCAGGTGACCTAGATCAACTTGCACATGCTCCCCATCTGCAAAGGAAAAGTGGCTGGAGGGCTCCTTAAGTAGAGAAACAGAGCGGCAAGCAGGAAGGCACCAGGGGGGAGTGGTTTGCTAAGTGGTGAAAAAAAAGCAGCATGCAGGAAGGCACCAGGTGGGCGGGGCTTGCTAAGTGGTGAAAAGAGCGGCAGGCAGGAAGGCACCAGGTTGGTGGGGCTTAGGCCAGGTGACCTAGATCAACTTGCACCTGCTCCCATCTGCAAAGGAAACGAGGCTGGAGGGCTCCTTAAGTAGGGAAAGTATCAAGAATGGGTTGGGTAGGAGAAGTTGTTCTGCAGACTTTTTAAAGCAAAATTGAGATTTAAGGAAATATGCTGGTTTTGCGACAGAATCCCTCATATCGCAGCAGGTTATATTTTTCTTGTCCGTTGGCTGCGCCAGGAACAGTGGTATTCCCGGTGCAGCACCAACATTCACAAGGCCGCAATGTAAAGGGAGAAGGGACTATGCATAGTCCCTTCTCCCCGATCCATGGCGGCCCTCTTTTTGTGTGTATGTTGAGAGATTTCACAACTTACAAACTATTAGTACCCTGTTACAACATGCCGGTATACTAGTAGCAACAAACCCCTCACTGGGGGGCCTTTACTGCATCCGGCAATGCAGAGGGACTTCGTTAAAGCCCTTGCTTTGCTGAGGCCTTTAACTATGGCCCCAAGAAGGCTGACAGGGCAGGAGTCCAAGGCTTCCCAACCTTAGGCATGTACAAACTTCTAAAAAGACCTTATACTGACAGAGAGTAAAAATATAGATCTTTTTGAGAAAGATTGGGAATTGTAATTAGACCAAGCTGATCCGGAAGTGATGTGGGTAAAAGGGCTGCAGACCCCTACATCAGCATTACACAGATCAAGTATAGATTGGGTAGGAGAAGTTGTCCTGCAAACATTTTAAAGCAGAATTGAGATTTAATGATGTATGCTGGTTTTGCAACAGAATCCCTCATATCCCAGCACATGTTATATTTGCCCTGGCCTTCATCAAAGGGTCTTGGATCACTTTACATGGTTCAATGGTGGAAAAGGAGGGAGTTGAACAGAAGTTATAAGGTGTTTTCAGTATTAAGATATACAAGTTCTAGTAGTCAAGGAGGGCAGGGTTATGTATTGGAAACATTTTATGTTTCGAGGCTCTTTCAGAAATTGGTGATAGCGGGTCCAGGGCTGATGTGAAGTCGTAGGGTGTGTCAAGCTCTCTGTGCCCGCTGGGTAAATGCTTGTATTTGTGTTTTAATTTCCAGAGTGCACGGTGTATAACGCTGTTCGGTTCATATGGTGTTTGTGTGGGTGACAGGTTTTATTTTGTCATGAAGGTAAGATGGGTTTTGTGGCGCTTGGATATGAATACAATGCAGAGTCCTTTGAAGGCAATTCTCTGGTGAATGGGGAGGGAGTGGAGCTGGATGAGAGCTTGGATGATATGTAAATGTTTGGGTAGGTGGAGGATGAGTCTGCATGCTCCATTCTGTATATCTTGCAGGGGTAAAGTGTGCCTTTGGGGAGTCCAGTGAGGAGGGCATTGCTGTAGGCCAGCTTTGACTGCCCAGAGCTTGGACTAAAGTGCAGAAGTCCTCAGGGGAAGGATGTGTCTGATCTTGCGTATGAGATGCAGTTATAGATTGCATGTTTTGTCGAAGATTACAGGTAATTTTGATTTTGATATAATCTTTTTTTTGGGGTAGAGGAAGTGGATGAGAATCCTAAATGGCTCCTCAGGCAGTAGCCCAGTATTTTTTCTTTTTTCTCTGTCTGATGTTTTGACTTTTCATGGCTGACTCCGAATCAGATACCTCATTCAATATGTTACTCTGTGATGTGTGCAGTGAAAGATTATTTTTGGGGGTCACAAATGTACCATTTTCTCTGTGAAACCAACCCCACACCGTGTGCCAAGTCCATTGTTTGCTGTCATTCTATAGCTTAAGTGTTTAACTTCATTGCAGAACCGTCTGCTGTAACCTTGAGGTGCCAAACAGGGGGGCTTGAACGTTCCAAAATGTTCTCTGTGGGGAATTCGATCTTTTCCGGGCAGGATAACCCTGTGGAAGTCACCCAGAGTTTCAAAAGGATCAAACTTTGCTATGTGTCTTGAGGTTGGTGCAAGGGCTGCCAAACAATAACAAGGCCTGACACTTCATAACAAATTGCCATTTAATGATCATAGGTATTGTGGGTTCAGGGTTTCCTCAAAAGGGTGAAGTTGGGTCAGAAGACACTCCCATCCATTACTTAATTGCCCTTCTGTTCATGGGTCACAGGCTACGTCAGCTTGCTGGAGCATATGATTTTCATAGGGAAGGTTTCCAGAATAATATGCAAGCTCTAGCATAAGCCAAGTAATTGGGATAACCCAAGTAAGAGCCCCTTTGCACCTCCTCAATGAAAAAGAACTGTAGGCTGTGACACAATAGTTTGGTCAAGGAGAGCACATCATATGTGAAAGTCCCATCTAGTATAGAACCCTCCTCCAGAGGTTCCAGTGGCCACAAAGGGGTCTCCAGTGAAGCAACCCTGTAACCTTGACTCTAAATTAGCCCAACTATCTTCCTACCCCCATATTTGGCCAAACAAAGCATGACCCACTGGCACCATTGAGGGACACTAGTAGTCCAGAATCCTGTTGGTGGTCGCATGATTCAGGGTATGGTTACATTCAGAAATAACATTTGAGACTAAGAGGGGAGATATGCAAGCATATACTACATGCATTGCTTGTCCCCTGACAGTTAATGTGACGGAATGACTAATGCCCTGCAGGAGTACAAGGATTTGTAGAGTCTATAGCGCCAACTCAGCCCTCACATTTCTAGAAACCAATAGACAATGGAATCATACAGGTAAAATGGGCACATTTAAGATATATAACTTCTTTATTTTGTTTTGTAGTAATGTCCAAGAGAAGGCTACATTCTCAAGAGTGGTGTGAATGTGAAAGATGTAGCAACCCAAAGAATGAAGTATAACAGCCCAAAATACAGGAATGTCCAATCCAGGTCCTATAAAAAAAATATACTTTAATTAAAATACCATATGCAATAATAACTAAATAGGAAACACTACACAAACCCACCCCTGGAGGAAGGTCATACAATATTGAATATAGCAAGATGCAGCACTATAAAACGGGGAAAAAAATCAATACAAATGATAATGTTCAAATTAATGTGTTCTTGAGTTGCAAAAAGGGATTCATCTGACCTAGCCACTCTCTAGGGCTCAAAACAGACTAAGGTGGTGGAGGAGGGGTGGGGGGAGTGATCAGACAATTATACCTTTGTAGTGTTTTGACGGTGCAACCACAGTGATTCAGACTTCTCGTTGTTGTAAGCAGATGTTGAAACGGGGTCAAACTGAAGAAGGCTGTGATTTGAAACATTACTCAAGTGATACAGATAATGGCGTCACCAGGTTAAGTTTAGTAGTTGAGGCTTGATGGCATATGGGCTTATGATGGGATGCACAGGTGAGTCGGTGCAATGTGGGAGTTGAAATGAAGGAGTTTGGGAAGAACACAAGGGTCAGTTTGATCGGCTACTTGTTCACGATGAAAAAGCTGGTGGTCTGAACAGTGGTTGGAGAAGTGATGCAGCTGTTCTTCTTAGTTCCTGCTGAGGCAAACAGGCTGCTTTCAGATGGCACAGAATGGCTGTGAACGGGTTTGAACGCGAGAGACATCGGTTTGAATATCAGTGAGTTCCAAAGGCAACTCCAGAGGGTCCTGGTGGTTCCATCTGTGTTGAACGCACTCAACCCACGGTTCCCAGTGGTTCATCTGAGAAATATCAGGGATCCTGGTTTTCCTGGTTCTCAGGAGCTATGAGTCCCACTCCAGGATCTCAGGGAGAAGACAAGCCAGTTGAAATCGCTCCCAAAGATGGAGGAGGCTGACACACATATTCAGGGGTCCTTCTGCACAGTGGGGTCCTGGGCAGCAGTGTGGCTGGCAGAGATACAAGTCTAAAGCAGCGGTTCACCCCCAATAATCCCTGGGGATGGTTTGGGACAGAGCTTACCTCTGCATTGGAACACCTGCCTTCACTTTGCAAGTACAAGACTTTGGAAAGGACTACTTTCACAACAGGACCCAACAAATCCTCTGGAAGGTTTAAAGTCCATAGATGATTCAAGGAAGTGATGGGATACCCAGCCTTTTAAAAGCAAAAGCCCCCAAGTTTTTGGACCAACACAAGCCTGCTTTAGTGGTCCAATCCCTCTTATTGGGATAACTGGACTCACACCCAAAGTGCTTTGAGCTAAAGGAAGGAAAGATAGAGGCAGAGGAAACAAAAGCCTCAACTGACACATGCTTCAAGGGTCAGATAATAGAGAAGGTAGGTGGCAGTGCTGTAGTTGGCTTTGCCCGAGGGGTAGAGAGGGTGAGCTGGGAGGAAAGGATAAAGTGATCACTCCACGAGAGAGGAGTGGTGAGAGGGATTGAAAGGGGAAGGTCTGAAGATATCAGAACATCCAGAGTGTGCCCTGCAGAGTGTTTCGGTCCATAGGGGAGAATGGTGGGACGACAGGTGGGGTCCGATTTGAATTATTTCCACATAGGATCCAAAGAAGGAAATCCATGTATCTTCTGTAGCTGCACTTGGACTGAGGGCTATTTGATGTCCACTTGTTTAATTTATTAGAGACCATAGATTTTGGGAGTCTTTGTTCGAGAGATCCCATAGCATTTGTTCTGCATCATTGTGGGCTATAATTGCCTTCTGCAATTGTATCCAGCTTCTATAACTTTGCCTTTGCTTGCTTATAGCTGGTTTGCTGTCAAGTTTCCCAGACTGCTGCAATAGTTTGATGGCCCTTCTTAGCTCACTTTTAATCACCTGTATTTCTTCATCGAAGATATGTTTACATTTGAAGTGTGGTTTTGCTCCTCCTCTTCTACTTTCTCAAAAGTCTCTCAAGAGGGGTAGATAATTGCATCCCATGAGCTTGATGTTCGATGGTGTAGTGTATCGATCACATAAAAGGGACACCTCTGCTTGCTTGAGGTGAAGACGATTTCTACCTGAAGTTACTTCCGTAATGAATTACCACTTGGTTCTTGTTTAGCCTTTTCTCAATAACAAGGACAATTTCACCAACTCATGATCACTATGTTCTATTTTAACCACCTCTAGTTTTTCAACTCGGGGTACGGATTTCACCATGATGAGGAAGTAGTCAAGAGTCGAGAGTTGGTTGCCTCTACTCCAGTTTGGGGCAGCAGGAACGTCTCCCGGGACATGTCCATTTATGTGAAAGTTGCGTTCGGCTAATTCATTCAGCCAAACCGCTGACCTTGATCTTCTCTCCCGCAATTGACATGATTCCTCATTTTGGTTTACTCTTGTTCTCTCAGTTTTAACTCAGCTCAGATTAACGTCCCTGCAGATTATGATCATTGGATCATCATACTTTTCAAGACATTTGTCTATTTCTTTCATGACCATAATAGTACAACTTTTATCTTTCCACATTATCGAATTCCAGTATGCATTTATGATAATCATGGTTTTGTGGTTAGGTATCCTCCCAAATGGCCAATCAAGAGGTGTTGTTTGGATGTACGGATTTAGAGTTGTGGAAGTCATAATTTGTACCTAAAAAATTGTATTGATCAGCGTTAGGAGACCAGATGAGGGTCTTCCTTTTTTTCCTTTTAAGACTGGGTTTGTAAGCGTGTTGAAGCCCTCAGCTCCTTGGGCAGTTAGGAACCAAGTCTCTTGCAAACATAGAATGTCATATTTTTGAAGTTCGCAATCTTTTGTATTGCAAAGATGATTGCAAACATAGAATGTTATATTTTTGAAGTTTGCGTTTTTTGTGTTGCAAAGATGACTGAAGCCCTTCGTATTCCATGAACCAAGGGTTACTCGATTGTTCCCAAGGGGCTTCTCACACTAACGTGTTTGGTTTACATTTAGCAATCCAGCCAACCACTCCCGGTTTTCATCTCCAAGTGTGGGCTCTCTGATGTTTTTGTATAGTTATTGATCGTTCTGCTTTTTGCTGCAAGTTAAAAGTTATTTGTATGGGTCTTTTAACTGAATGGTTTGGTTCCTGGCAGTTTCTGGAAAGTGAACATGCAGAAGACTTTGCTTGGCTTGTGTTGGTTTTCTCTAGATTCTTCAACAGGTCTGACCCACTGCAGCTAGATGGTTGGTCATAGTTATTAATTGTGAGGGTTGGTTTATCGTGCAATGACAGGTTATCACTTATATCAAAGCATAAAGGCCATAGATGTTCAGCTGAGTTTAACAGTAAGTTATCGAGCAGCTATGAATCAATCTGAAGACAAACAGAGTTATATTTGGATGGAATTGGACTTTTTACTGCTCTGATGTCACTGGATTCAATTGATATAAGTGATGGAATATGGTGTAAGAGTTTTAAAATATTAGTATGGTTCATTTTTAGGTCGTCACTCACTGACACCATCCTTTCTAGATATCATTTCTGTGACTCTCTATCATTGTCTAATGAGGTTTTGTTGTCATTTGTATTGGAGTTCTTAGTCTGTTTGTTCAGCCACTTTGTGGGTTCTTTTTAGAAATATAAAGTTTGGCCGTGGAGAGATTCATGTGATTGTGGTCTAAAACATCTGAGAATGTTATTAATGGATTTTGTCTTCTCTCTAGAGTCGGGTCTTGATTGATGTTTGTCGGCTCACTTGCTTCATTCAATTATGATCCTGTTAGTTTGTCAACACAGCTTGGTGGCAGGTCAACGTTGTGCTGTGCATCCAGTGCATCCAGTCCCTCTGCTTTTCTTCTAGTGTTATAAAGTACTCATCCTGCTCTTTTTTTGCATGCACGCTAATTACGTTGTCATGTTGGGGTCAGATAGTGATGATAGAGGGGCTGGGATTGCTTCTCTGCTGGGTTCACTTGTAGACCTGGTAGGCATCAGATCTTCTTCTTCAAAATCGAATACTGATAATTCCAGTAGGTCTTGATCAAAATCGACCTCACTTTCATTATGGTTGTGACGAGTTTCAGTTAAAGCTTTCTCCAGAGGTGGACTTTGTGTTTGACAATTTTTCTTTTTTACTTGTATGGTCGAATATATTTTTCTCTTTGGTTATGAAATCCAGAGTTTGATGGTTCAACCCCTCCTCAGGGCTTTTTAACTTCTGATAAATCCTTGTGAACCATTGGATTTAGATATTTTTTTATGGGATATTTTTTGACTTTTTAAGTTGGGGAGCTTGAGCTGAATTAGTTTTGATATTTGCTTGTCTTTTTTCTCATTTTTTGTGAAGAAGATCTCATCATGTTTCCCTTCTGCAATATCATCTTTATTCAAGGTCAAGTCTGTCATCTCGATTTTGTCTGTGTCTACTGATTTGGTGATCTCAGTTTCTGATACTTTAGTTGGGGATTGCATGGTGTTGTGCACCCTAGATTTGTTGCGAGCAGCAGAGAGGATCAGAGGAATGTGTTCCTGCACCTCTTCATCAACGTGTGATGTGTTAATTTCCTCAGATTCCTTTCCTCTCTGCTCAATTGCAATGTTTGGAATGCTTGCCATAATTCCGCTAGTAGGGACTGGCATTTCTTTTGGAAGCACCTAATTCATTTTTCATGGGGGTTCATTTTTCAGGATCTCCCTTGCAGCTTCTAGTTGTAGTTTTTTGCTTGTCCCCACCTCTGCCATATGTTCACACAGCAGCTTTTGTAGGAGAGACTCTGAAGTACATTCCCTGTCAAGGCATTGTTCAAGTATATTGACAAAAGTCTCGGTGTGGACCAGCTTAGAATGCATCATGTCCAGCAAGGTTGCTTGGTCTTTGTAAATGTCATTAATCGCCTCATACAATTCCATAAATGGAGCAAGTGTGATGGTTAGTACAGACATTAGATTGGATTGGTTCTGGAAAGTGGTCTGATTTTCTTTGTTAATGGGACTAGCTTTTCTTCATGCACACATGTGTTTCCAAATGCCCTAAAGCGAGGGCCTGGCTGATGCTCTGACTTTTAGGAGGATCAGAGGCAGACTCAGGGGGACATGCCTGGTTCCAAGTAATTGTGCAGTCTTACTATTAAGTTCTGTTCTGAATCCTTGTGGGGGCTCTTTCCTTGGGGTTGACAAGTGATTGTTTGAGGACGTAGCTACATTGTTAGGCTTCGAGGGCATTAAGCAGCGTTGGCTTTTTTCAATTAACAATGAAACTGAAGCAATCAGGGTCATTCCGAGGTTGGAGGTAAGGGATTACCGGTGCCTGTAAGGGCACCGATGGCGGTAATCCCTTACCTCCGTATTCCGAGTTCCCTTTGCGGGTCCCTCTTTACCTCCTGCTTTTAGCAGGAGTAAATTACGGGACCTGCAAAGTGACCTTGGAGTAAATTATGGCACCGTAATTTACGGTGCCGTAATTACCTCCTTCCCCATTCCCATTGAGCCCTATGGGGGCAGAAATGGGGATGGGGAAGGGCTATGGTGAATGGGGAATTACCGGTCCATCCAACCTTGGAATGGACCGGAAATTACTCCATTCACCATGCCGGTATTCCATGGAGTAAATAGCTCCATGGTTGCCAACCATGGAGCTATTTACTCCATGGTGTAGTCCTAACTCGGAATGAGGGCCAAATGTCTTTTATTAGGCGTATATTCTCTGAGTTCAACTCTGCGTCTGACATAATTGGCGTTTTAGGTGCCTGAGACTCTGCCTTATTTGTTGTTATACGCAAAGCTTGGATGTCAAGCACGCATCTTCGTTTTTTAGATGCATTTAAATTTGACAGTGAATTTGAAAAATGTTTGTCACTTTTATTGTTTTCTCTTCCCATTTTACAACATGCCTGAGTTTCTGATTCTATTTCATCTTCAAGTAGAGAACATGTAGTGACTCCCGTTAGGTCGCAAACTTCTAATAGTGGTTCTTCCTCTAAAAGAATACGATCCGGCGGATCGTTAAAAAAACAAATCCGAAGTTCTCTCAAGATTTTGTTTTGGCAATGTGACTTTGTTGGTAGATTTCAGGTTCCTTTCATTTAGCTGCTCTGACAAGACTTTGCTATTGCTTAATGAACCAGCATCATTTGGGTCTAGTAAGTCTTGTAAATCTTGAAAATAACTTTCTGAGTCATGCAGTGCTACATCTGGTTGTGATAAGAGTAAATCGGTTTGGTGTACAATCGCTGTCGTTCTGATGTAAGTTTGTGGAGAATCGAGCGAGAAGAAGGCTGGTTAAAGTTGCTTGTTGCTGTGGCCGTTGCTAACACTTGTTAAGCTTGACACGACGTGAGGGGTTAAGTTTGGAAAGGGGCGGTTACTAGAGCGGGGCCATGGGAGGGGAATTTGATGTCAATGGGAAATCATGAGCTACACTTTCCCCCCTCTTCACGGTCGCTATACTTAATTCTAAGTTAGCAAATGTGTCCTCACTCCCCCTGACCAAAACCTAATCCAAATCTGAGGCAGAGAACAGGTCCAGCGTTCCCTCCAGCATTCCCTACCCTTCGTTCCAACCGCTCATGGGAACTTCTTGTGCTGGCTTGGACGCAAAGAGGCAGATTTGCTGATGTGTCTTCTGCATTGTTGTTGTATATTCCGTTAGTGCTATATAATGGACATCAAAAAGCAGGCGTGGTGTGTAGTGTGTAGCGTGACACAGTCCGAGGCGCTCAACCGCCCACAGACAGTCACAGACAGCTTCACTCACACAACACTCCGCTCCACTCCACCCCACAGTGGATGAGAGGTTTTAGTAGAAAAGCTTCACCAATTGCAAATGAAATGAACAACAGACTTCTTAGGGGGACAGCCACAGACAGCTTCACTCGCACACCACTCTCTAATTCTCCTTCACCATCAGTGATTTTGTCAAATAATTCAATCTTGAATCAGGGGATGGAGCATTACAATTTTCATGTTCTTCATTATCATTTTTTCCCATGGAAATCAGAGGTGTGGAATTTTCAGGAATCATCATCCATGGATTTCTTTCATCTGGCACTTGATATATGTCCAGAGGAACTGCATGCACAGTTGCGAGTGTAGAGGCTGAAAGAATCGACATAGACGCATTCCATCACTGACCCCTAACCTGTCCCCTACCATGTCTGGGTACCCATACTTGGACATAGGGTTCTCAATGATTTGGCATTCTCTGTCATTTATTAAATGCATGTGCACTTGTCAGTGCTTTGACCTTCGAAATGCACATGGAGTTCTCTCAGCGCTTTTGCCTCCTCCTTAACCTAATATGGGGTGCTTTCAGTGTTTTGTCCTTCTTTGACCTTCATTCATGCCTTTGGGGATGTCACAATGCTTTGAACTTCCCAGACTCCTACATTTATGCTTGGTTTGCAGTGTACACATATGGTTCTCTCAGTTCTTTGCCCTCCTCTTCTGCCTACTAAATGTGAATCGGGTTCCCTCAATGCTTTATCTGTATTCACCGATTAAATGAACATGGGTTTTCAGTGCGTGTTGCTTCACCTGTGCCTCCTAAAAGTAGAATGCAGAGGCTAGAAGCCAGATTGAAGAGGGTCACATAGGTTGTAAGCATTAAGGAACTCTGAGAGCCGATTAAATGCTACTCAATGTAGGATTTTTGAATAGTGTGTTGGAAGAGAGACAGGACGAAATTTGGCAGGATAGTGAGCACCAAGTACAGTTTTCTTAAGGAGAGGGATGACAGTAGCTGACTTGTAGGATGAGTGAAAAATGGCATTTTCAAGAGAGGAGTTGTAGGGGGAAGAAAGATACAGAGCAACACGGCACGTATCAGCTTTAAAATGTGCAGTGACAGTGGGTCAGCAAGAGCATCAGAAGGGTTAGCCGTGAGGAGTAATGCGGACCCCCCTTTGTTTTGAATAAATTAACTTTGGGTTTCACCCTAAGTTAACAGGGCGATCCAGATGTGGACCCCTTGCTCACTGTTCTTAGAGAGGCAACAGTTTCACCTCACTGATGATGCCCAACAAGGCTGAAACACGTGTATGGGGTTACTGATGGTACTCTTGTTCAGAGGAGAATTGCCTAGCATTTCGGCGCTGGACTGCCCCTGGGCAGGACAAAGGCTGATATGCAGGGAAATTTCTTCTCTGTGAAAGGGACAGTGAGCTAAAGACTTGGTAGAGTCTCTCCCAGGGGTTATTCACCCAAGAACAAGTCATTGGGCTGTGTTCGTGCTGGTAGAGAGATTCCCAGACCCCCCCTTTGTTTTGAATAAATTAACTTTGGGTTTCACCCTAAGTTAACAGGGCGATCCAGACGTGGACCCCTTGCTCACTGTTCTTAGAGAGGTAACAGTTTCACCTCACTGATGATGCCCAACAAGGCTGAAACACGTGTATGGGGTTACTGATGGTACTCTTGTTCAGAGGAGAATTGCCTAGCATTTCGGCGCTGGACTGCCACTGGGCAGGACAAAGGCTGATATGCAGGGAAATTTCTTCTCTGTGAAAGGGAGAGTGAGCTAAAGACTTGGTAGAGTCTCTCCCAGGGGTTATTCACCCAAGAACAAGTCATTGGGCTGTGTTCGTGCTGGTAGAGAGATTCCCAGACCCCCCCTTTGTTTTGAATAAATTAACTTTGGGTTTCACCCTAAGTTAACAGGGCGATCCAGACGTGGACCCCTTGCTCACTGTTCTTAGAGAGGCAACAGTTTCACCTCACTGATGATGCCCAACAAGGCTGAAACACATGTATGGGGTTACTGATGGTACTCTTGTTCAGGAGAGAACTGCCTAGCATTTCGGCGCTGGACTGCCCCTGGGCAGGACAAAGGCTGATATGCAGGGAAATTTCTTCTCTGTGAAAGGGACAGTGAGCTAAAGACTTGGTAGAGTCTCTCCCAAGGGTTATTCACCCAAGAACAAGTCATTGGGCTGTGTTTGTGCTGGTAGAGAGATTCCCAGACCCCCCTTTGTTTTGAATAAATTAACTTTGGGTTTCACCCTAAGTTAACAGGGCGATGGACCCCTTGCTCACTGTTCTTAGAGAGGCAACAGTTTCACCTCACTGATGATGCCCAACAAGGCTGAAACACGTGTATGGGGTTACTGATGGGACTCTTGTTCAGAGGAGAATTGCCTAGCATTTCGGCGCTGGACTGCCCCTGGGCAGGACAAAGGCTGATATGCAGGGACATTTCTTCTCTGTGAAAGGGACAGTGAGCTAAAGACTTGGTAGAGTCTCTCACAGGGGTTATTCACCCAAGAACAAGTCATTGGGCTGTGTTCCTGCTGGTAGACAGATTCCCAGACCCCCCTTTGTTTTGAATAAATGAACTTTGGGTTTCACCCTAAGTTAACAGGGCGATCCAGACGTGGACCCCTTGCTCACTGTTCTTAGAGAGGCAACAGTTTCACCTCACTGATGATGCCCAAAAAAGCTGAAACACGTGTATGGGGTTACTGATGGTACTCTTGTTCAGAGGAGAATTGCCTAGCATTTCGGCGCTGGACTGCCCCTTGGCAGGACAAAGGCTGATATGCAGGGAAATTTCTTCTCTGTGAAAGGGACAGTGAGCTAAAGACTTGGTAGAGTCTCTCCCAGGGGTTATTCACCCAAGAACAATTCATTGGGCTGTGTTCGTGCTGGTAGAGAGATTCCCAGACCCCCCTTTGTTTTGAATAAATTAACTTTGGGTTTCACCCTAAGTTAACAGGGCGATCCAGACGTGGACCCCTTGCTCACTGTTCTTAGAGAGGCAACAGTTTCACCTCACTGATGATGCCCAAGAAGGCTGAAACACGTGTATGGGGTTACTGATGGTACTCTTGTTCAGAGGAGAATTGCCTAGCATTTCGGCGCTGGACTGCCTCTGGGCAGGACAAAGGCTGATATGCAGGGAAATTTCTTCTCTGTGAAAGGGACAGTGAGCTAAAGACTTGCTAGAGTCTCTCCCAGGGGTTATTCACCCAAGAACAAGTCATTAGGCTGTGTTCGTGCTGGTAGAGAGATTCCCAGACCCCCCTTTGTTTTGAATAAATTAACTTTGGGTTTCACCCTAAGTTAACAGGGCGATCCAGACGTGGACCCCTTGCTCACTGTTCTTAGAGAGGCAACAGTTTCACCTCACTGATGATGCCCAACAAGGCTGAAACACATGTATGGGGTTACTGATGGTACTCTTGTTCAGAGGAGAATTGCCTAGCATTTCGGCGCTGGACTGCCCCTGGGCAGGACAACGGCTGATATGCAGGGAAATTTCTTCTCTGTGAAAGGGACAGTGAGCTAAAGACTTGGTAGAGTCTCTCCCAGGGGTTATTCACCCAAGAACAAGTCATTGGGCCTCATTCCGAGTATGGCGGTAAGGGATAGCGGCCACCGCTAACGAGAGCGGTGGCGGTAATCCCTTACCGCCATACTCCGAGTTCCCTTAGCGCCATGGTGCTTTTAACACCTGCTTTTAGCAGGCGTTAAATACCATGGCGCTAAGGGACCTTGATGTTAATTACGCCACCGTAATTTACGGTGGCGTAATTGACGCCTTCCCCACTCCCATTATGCCCTATGGGGCAAGAATGGGAATGGGGAAGGGTAAATGGGGATTGGGGAATTACCGCCCCGCCAACCTTGGAATGGGGCGGTAATTCCGCCAACCACCAAGGCGCTGCCGGTCCGGGTACGGCGTCAACCAAGGCGTTAATAGCGCCATTGGTTAGCGCCGTACTCGGAATGAGGCCCATTGGGCTGTGTTCGTGCTGGTAGAGAGATTCCCAGACCCCCCTTTGTTTTGAATAAATTAACTTTGGGTTTCACCCTAAGTTAACAGGGCGATCCAGACGTGGACCCCTTGCTCACTGTTCTTAGAGAGGCAACAGTTTCACCTCACTGATGATGCCCAACAAGGCTGAAACAGGTGTATGGGGTTACTGATGGTACTCTTGTTCAGAGGAGAATTGCCTAGCATTTCGGCGCTGGACTGCCCCTGGGCAGGACAAAGGCTGATATGCAGGGAAATTTCTTCTCTGTGAAAGGGACAGTGAGCTAAAGACTTGGTAGAGTCTCTCCCAGGGGTTATTCACCCAAGAACAAGTCATTGGGCTGTGTTCGTGCTGGTAGAGAGATTCCCAGACCCCCCTTTGTTTTGAATAAATTAACTTTGGGTTTCACCCTAAGTTAACAGGGCGATCCAGACGTGGACCCCTTGCTCACTGTTCTTAGAGAGGCAACAGTTTCACCTCACTGATGATGCCCAACAAGGCTGAAACACGTGTATGGGGTTACTGGTGGTACTCTTGTTCAGAGGAGAATTGCCTAGCATTTCGGCACTGGACTGCCCCTGGGCAGGACAAAGGCTGATATGCAGGGAAATGTCTTCTCTGTGAAAGGGACAGTGAGCTAAAGACTTGGTAGAGTCTCTCCCAGGGGTTATTCACCCAAGAACAAGTCATTGGGCTGTGTTCGTGCTGGTAGAGAGATTGCCAGACCCCCCTTTGTTTTGAATAATCTCCTCATGGTTGGTATGGGCAATGGAGGTCATAGGAGCAGGAGAGGAGGCTAGCCGTGCTGTAGAAAAGTGAGCTGGCAGAGTGGATAGAGAGTAAGTGGTGAAGGTATTGCGAATGGAAGACATTTTTAGAAGCAAAGTAGAGATCAACATCACTAGCAGAAAGAGTGGAGGAGATGGAGGAGGAGGGTGTAGGCAGATAGAATATAGAGTTGAGGGATTTTGGAGGTGCCTAGGTTGGAAGGATTGAGACGAAATGAGAAAGAGACAGAATTCAAGTCACAGGCTCAGGAGTTATGAAGATCTGTGAAGTACAGTTGAAGATGAGTGCCTGGAGTGTGCAACCATTTCCTCATTGTTGATCAGTGATTTGCTTTTCTTGATATACTAAATGCAATTAGGGTTCTCACTTAGGTTGCAGTTAGGGTTCTCAATGCTTGGCACCTTCTTCCAACTAAATTAATATGGGGTTCTCTCAGTGCATTTTCCTTCTACTTTGGCTACTAAAAGCACGTGCATTCTCAATACTTTGCCTTTCATTGCCTACTAAATGCCCATAGATTTCTGCTCTTGCTTATTAATTGCATGTTGGGTTCTCTTGGTGCTTTGAACTTCTCCTCCACTTAATAAGTGCACATTGGGTTCTCAGTGTTTGTCCTACTCACCCACCTACTAAATACACGTGGGGTTCTGCCAAAATAAATTGACTCCATCATCGGTGAACTTGTCATCTAAAGATGTATCATTGTGCTTAACTTTTACTTTTATTTCATAAATGTTTTAGTAGTAATAACTTGTTTATGTATTTCTATTTTGAATTTTATGAATGTAAAATCTGAAATAAAGTCGGACTGATCTGTTGTGGGTTTCTGTCAGTAGTTGTCCATTCTCTGCCTACTAAATGGATATGAATTCTCACAGTGCCCTGGTCTTCTCTGCCTACTAAATGTGCATAGGGTTCTCAGTGTTTTCCCTTCTCATTCTCATAAATGAACTCAGGGCTCTAGCTGCTTTGTCCTTTCTGCCTTGTAAATGCATGAAGAGCTCATTCTGCGCTTTGGAACCTTCTCTGTCACCTAAGTGCATATGGGGTTCTCAGTGTTTTGTCCTCCCTCCTGCCCATACTATAAGTATGTGCAGTTCTGTCAATGTAAATTGACTCTGTCATCTGTCAAGTTGTAATCTAGAGATGTGTATATGTGCTTGCATTTTACTTGGTTTGTTCTACATTGTATAGTCTGTATTATGTGTCTTACTTGTAATTATTATCTAGTTTGACTTTTATGGATGCAGAATTTGAAATAAAATTGAACTGGCATTCAGTCAGTGGTTTTCTATTTCTTGCTGCGAAAAGCACCTAGGGCTGTCAGTGCTTTGGCCATCTCCAACTTCTTAAAGCACCTGGAGTTCTCTGAGTGATAGTTTCCACCTCTTTCGCCTGCTAAACTAATGTGCATTTTCCAGTGTTTTGCTTTACTAAATGCACATAGGGTTCTAGGTGTGTTTGCATTCTTCTCAACTACTAAATGCACATAGGGTTCTAGGTGTGTTTGCATTCTTCTCAACTACTAAATGCACATAGGGTTCTAGGTGTGTTTGCATTCTTCTCAACTACTAAATGCACATTGGGTACTCTCAGTGCCTTGGTCTTCTCTGGCTACTAAATGCATTTGGGCTTCTCAGTGCTTTGCACTCTTCACCTGCTTAGTGTACACATCAGTGTTTAGCCTTTTCCTGTGCCAACTAAACGAACATGGGTTCTCAATGCTTTGCCCTTTGCCACCCCCTGAATGCACGCCTACTAAATACAGATGGGGTGTATAACTTCTCCACCCACAAGTCACCCCCTACCCACCCACCAATAATTTTCCACGAAGACCCCCAAGAATTTCGAACCTATTTCCCTATCTCTGCCTTTATCCTATTATCAATATGATTCTACTCCAACCCACACTATCCCAGCTACAAATCTCTTCCCTAACAGGACTGAGCTACCCTTCTCGCTACACATGCCAACCTACACGAATCCAACAGCTATCCTGTTTTGCTGCTAATGACAATAGGACACAGGCGTTGCCTTATAAGGACAGGTCTGCTGCCTGTCTTAGTAGAGTGATTGCTGCATGGCACATATTATGTCTGGCTGCACACTTGGATGACGCATGGATATATGGCCTGAATCCACATTGGAGAACATGCGCAGAAAAATGAATTGTAGCGTTCAATGTTGTGATCACTCAGGGTTTGGGTGTCTCCCGTAATCTGATTGACAGGTGAGTCTTCACATAGCTTCTGTACGTCCTATTCAGTGTGAAAGTTTATATCTTTACTTTCTCAAACAACAGAAGATGATTTGGTGGACAGATTCTCTTGAAAACAAGACAACAAACTAAAGAAGACTGTGGGCAAATTCTACTTATGCTGAAATGACTGTTCTGACAAACATGTTTTTCTAATTTCTGCAATCACTTGATTTTTCAAGTGACCCGATTGTACTGAGGATCCGAAACTCCAAGCATTTGAGCCAGTGTGCAAATATCCTTTTTTGAAAGCCTCAAGTACCCTCGGCTCCTCATGTAAGCCTTGCACGATGCATCTTATCCGTGCCTGAACCTGACTTGGAGGCATAGATGTAAAAGGTAACCATAGTAATGGCATTGCACAGAGCCTTTGGCACGTCAGTACGAAAAGCAACACACAAGCACACAACTATTAATGAATAGGAAAAGGTCTGCTCTTAGCTAAGATGTATATGGAAGTCTGTGGCTGCACCTTCTAGCTGCCAGGTCTGCGACATGCATCACAAACATCTTCACTGTTCCTCAGCCAATTCAGTGCATCTCCATTCTGAGACAGCACCTTCCACAGACCGGATGTCTTACATGTCTTCGTCATCACTATTGGAACCATCTCTTGATTTGATTTTACATATTTGTATCATGCGTGCCTGACGAAATAAATCATATATGGGCGCAGGCGACATATCAACTCATGAAGAGAGAGAACAACACGTCCCTAGCTAGTCTGTGTATCACTGGTGGTTAGGAACTGCAACCAATGAGCTGCAATCATTTGAGCTCCATAGTAAGTAATGGCTAGCTGGCAGAAATCCTTAAAGCTTCCTTTGGTGAGGCCTCCCATTGATTTTAAACCACAGCCCTGGGTTTATCATTGGGCATATAGTTATTGTCGGTAGTGCAACAGCAGGACTCATACATGTTCGGTGAATTAGCAGTTGGGCCATTGCTCCCATTGATTCTTATATGACACTTCCTCCTGGAGAAGCAAATATAGGTCTGTTCGTGCCTAATGTGTACATTCAGCTAAACGTGTTTCTGAAAGGACTAGTTTGATTCTCACATTGTCTCTGCAGTCTGAAAAGACTCTTTATGACAAAAACGACGTACCTGTAAATTGTACAGCATCGTCAAGCCTTCACTAGGTGGGTATTCAGATATTTAACGTTATAAGTGTCAGCCTGTAGCTTGAAAACATCCAGCACCCCTCTTATGAGTTGCCCCAACTGCTCAGTCATTGCTACGATTAGGTAAGACATGGAAAGCTTGCAATGCACTCTGTAGCTTGTGGTTGAATGACCCTCAATCTCTGAACACAAGGCTAAGCTAAGCTAAGAAAGAACATTCCATCTGCCAGAAGTGGTGGGGCACTAGGGAAGAATGTACTGTATGATGGTTCCCGAAGATGAGAAATGGATCATGTCCGCAGAATATGAAAATGGCATCAGAAGAGTGAAGCATGAAATGATGTCATCATCACAGAACGTTTCACTTATATCCTGCAAAATTTCACGTAAAAGAAAAATAAGCCAAAACTAAAATGAGGAATATGGCTTGCCTCCAGCCCTAATGACTGGTTATTCTGTCAACCATGTTCTGCATTTGGGACCACTAATTATTTAGTTACTATGTGATTCTGAACAAATGTCTAAATGAGAACAGACAGTCCATGGATGCAGTGGGAAGGGCATGTATGCACATGGGGATCACTGCTGATGGCATCCACTGGTAAAACAAAGAACAGAATTTCATAAAGCTTCAGCCGCACCTCTGGACAGAAATTAGTGGTGCCATGTTATGATGGTTCAGACTTTTCAAGTGAGAAGAAGAAGCTATGTGTTGACATATCCCTCAGAAGTACAGTAGCACATTGTAGGAACTTTACCCCCATCATTAGCTATGGTTATAGATGGACCTGTCACTAACCTAGGGGTCTAGATAGGGTTGGCCATTACTTTGCCATACATTTGGTGCTTTACCTTCACAATTGTTGTTATTAATGTGTGATACTTTAGTGCCAAAAGACTGAGAAAAGTATATAATTATGGATCTATGTGATCTGTCAGGCCATAGACTGTGCATAGCAACGGTCACTGGGAGTGGAGAGGAGAGGGGGTTTTGGATTGGGAGTGCAGAGATGAATGACTCCTCTCTGTAATGTAATGTAATGTAACAGCATTTATAAGAGTGCTACTAAGGCTATAGGCATCTAGGCACTGAAAGGAACATTCGGGGCTCACCTCCCCAGACTTGTTAAGAGACTAAAAAAGATAAGTCTTCAAGGCTGTTCGAAATAGTAGACGATCAATATTTCGTAGTCCCATAGGGAGTTTATTCCACAAGGTAGGTGCGAAACACGAAAATGCACGTCCCCCCAGCTGACTTCTTTGAAAACGGAGGGCTCTCAGAAGCCTCTGCGATTCCGACCGCAAGCACCTACCAGGGATGTACAAGTTAAGCTTAGCCTGCAGATATTCAGCTCCTCCCTGATGCATAGCCCGGTGAGTAATGCACATAGCCCTAAGCTTAATAGGGCTGTGCACCGGAAGCCAATACAGTTGATGCACAGAAATTAGTGGTGCCATGTTATGATGGTTCAGACTCATCAAGTGAGAAGAAGAAGCTATGTGTTGACATATCCTTCAGAAGTACAGTAGGACATTGTAGGAACATTACCCCCATCAATAGCTATGGTTATAGATGAACCTTTCACTAACCTACCTCACTAACAACTATCAAGGACCACATTGACTCCCTGGCTCTTGCCCTGGCTGATTTCTGCAATCACTCCTTCACCACTGGAGTCTTCCCACCCCCGCTGAAGCACTCCATTGTGCCCCCTCTTCTTAAGAAACCTGCTGCCGACCCCTCCTGCCCAGTTAACTGTCGCCCAATCTCCATCACTCCCTTCCTGGGCAAGGTCCTGGAGAAACTGGCCATCTCCCAGCTTAATCTCCACACTGAATCTGTTGGTTGTCTTCATTTTATTTATTTGTATTTGTGAGCCCTCATGACCATCAGTCTGGCTTCAGAGCTGCCAGAAGCAGGGAAACTGCTCTCCTGAATATCCATGAAGACCTGCTCTCCAACCTTGACTCTAACACACCGTGTGTGTTCAATCCGCTTGATCTCTCTTCTGCCTTCGACACTGTCAACCATGCCATCCTGCTCATCCGTCTCCGTGATAACCTGGGTATCACTGGTCAGGCATTGGCGTGGCTGACTTCTTTCCTCTCTGACTGACCATCCCAGGTCCAACTTGGGTCCTTCCTCTCCGCTATCTACTTCTCTACCTGTCGTGTTCCCCAGGGGTCTAACCTCTCTCCCTGGCTGTTCAACCAATACCTGGCACTTCTTGCCCACCGCATTGCCGCTCTCTGCCCCAACTTTCAGTTCTATGCGGATGACCCCCAGCTCATTTTCAGCTACCCTCAGCCTCCTCCTCTACATCCCTCATCTCTGACTTTTTGTCTGCTATCCAGGAGTGGTGTGCCGCCAGTGACCTCTGCCTTAATGCCAGTAAGTCTGAGATTCTACTCATCAGCACGCCTGCTCCCTCATTTTCTGTAGCTCTCTGGCCGGCCTCTCTTGGCCCTCTTCCTGCTCCCACCACCAAGGCTGGAAACCTCCGGGTCATTTTTGATTCCACACTCTCCTTCTCTCCTCACATCTCTGACGGCTCTAAGAAGTCACACTATCAGCTGCACCTCCTCAGAGGAATTCTTCCTTTCCTCTCCTTCCCCCAGAAGCTCACTGTCTCCAGAGCTCTGGTTCTCTCTAGGCTGGACTATTGCAACAGCCTTTTTCTAAATCTGCCTGCTTCTACTCTCCGCCCTCTGCAACTTATCCAGAACAGGGCTGCGAGATGTGTCTTTGTCATCAAGCCCAGGGATCATATCTCTCCAGGACTGAAATCTCTGCATTGGCTCCCAGTGGCTGCGAGGATTAAGTTCAAAACTCTTTGTATCATCCACAAGGCCTTCTGGGGCCTGGGGCCTCAATACCTTCAACTCTCTCTTCCTAAATATCTTCCTTCTCGAGCTCTTCGCGCATCCACCTTCAACTCCCTCAGGGTCAGTCGCTTCATCAAGCAACGAGTTGGTGGTAGATCTCTGTCTTCGGCTGGTGCCTCCCTCTAGAACGGCCTGCCTGCCCCCCTTAAACTTGAGGAGAAGCATCTCTGGTTCCGGAAGCACCTCAAAACCTTTCTCTTTGCTTCTGCTTTTTCTCCTCTTCTCCTCTGCTGACCTCCTGGCTGTAACCGGAACTACAGTGACTACCTGGACACCCTCAGATCTCGGGCCCAGGTCCCTCCCCCGTCAGTTTAAGAACGAGTGTACCCTTACTAGTAATATTTTAAACCACAGAAATCTAAGGTGGACAGGTATGTTAGTCACTAGAACTGTCCACTAAAGTATTTTGAAAAGAGAATAGGTTTCTTGGTTCTAGAAATCCTCTGGATGAGTCAGCCGCTAAATGCAAGTCACCACCCACTAAGTAGTTGTACAGAGTTCTTCTAGAGAATATTTCTAAGCACAAAAAGAAATGTGAATCAACAGAAGATTTATAAAAAAGTGCAATCATATATTTTCAACACTTGGTGTAACAAGAAAGAAAAAGAAAATTTCACATAGTACATATGGTTAGGTACATTTAAAGTGATCGACAGAATTACAAGAGAAATGTTAAAGAAAATGCACATAACAAAACAAAGAGACAATGCTTTGTGGTATTCTTGAGAGGGGGTTCAAATGCATGTACAAAGTTCAATGGGTCCATTGCATCATGGATCCCAACTTGGATACTTTAGTTATCCTTGGTGTAGCAGAGTTATTCAATAAAGAAAGCAATGAATGCTGCAGGGTCATTAGATACAAGATATCTGATCTCTGCGTCACACACCTGCACCTGCACTGCCCGCCTGGCAACTCCCACACTTGTGGACTGTTTCTGTAGCCCTACAGTCCCCCCACCAGCCCTTGACACCCAATGTCGGCACTTACCTATGCACTTACCGAGCCACCTGGTGTCTGCACTTACTCATGCACTTGCCACTTGCTGGCCGTTACTTACATATTGTTATTATCTTTTCCCATGTACTGCACTGTCCCTGCCCCCTTCCCACGCACTTGCAAGATCTGAATAACACCTTGCCTAGTATGATCGTTGCACCTTGAAACACTTGTGTATAGGCGCGTTATAAATGCCATATCATATTATATCATATCATGCAGAAGATCGACGGAATGCGCCATCCGATTCGCTCTTAGAGCCAGGCGGGCAGTGGCATTCTGTAGTAGCTGTAGTCTTGAAATTAAACATACCGGTTGTCCCAAATAAATGCGGTTACAGTAATCAATAGCTCCCAACACAGTAGCAGCGAGAGCCTTAGGGCGGGATACCGAAGGAAGGTAAGGCAGGGTCTTCCTCAGTATTTTTTTTTTAACAGACCCTGGGCCTCATTACGACCCAGGCGGTAAGTTACCGCCTGGGCCGTGACTTTACCACCATGGCGTAAACTACGTTTACGCCATGGTGGTAGCCTGACTTACCGCCCCATTTCGAGGTCGACGGGGCGGTAAGTCCCCAATCCCCATTTACCCTTCCCCATTCCCATTTTTGCCCCATAGGGCATAATGGGAGTGGGGAAGGCGTTAATTACGCCACCGTAAATTACGGTGGCGTAATTAACTCCATGATCCCTTAGCGCCATGGATTTTAACACCTGCTAAAAGCAGGTGTTAAAACCTCCATGGCGCTAAGGGACCTCGTACTCAGGCGGTAAGGGTCGGCGCTGTTAACGCCGCCGTAAACCCCTTACCGCCTGAGTCGTAATGAGGCCCCCTGACTTGGCGATGAAAGCGATTTGCAGTTCCCGAGAGCCAGAGGCTTGAACTTTGATTCCCAGCCCTTTTACCGAGTTTACAGGAAAAAGACGTGGACCCAGTGACACTGGCCAGAAGCCACCGGTTCAGAGTGCCTGAGCGTCTGAGTCACCTGTCACCATAACCTCTACTTTTCCACGTTCAGTTTCATACAGTTATTTTTCCATCCATTCCCCCACTGCTATCAGGCATTTTCTCCGTTGGGACGATGGATCACTAGTGGCTGAATCTAGTTGGAAAATAAGCTGAGTATCATCAGCAGAGGTATAACATTTTACCCCAAATTCCTGTATCAAATTGGCCAAGGAGCGCAGGTACAAGTTAAAAAGTAATGAGGACAGAGACGAGCCCTGGGGAACCCCTCAGGACAAAGAACTGGTTGAAGATAAAAAGGGAAACATTACTACCGTTTGTGTACGTTCTGCCAAGAAGGATGTAAACCAGGCAAGAGGGGCACCCGAAATTCCTGCCTTACTCAAAACCCTGAGCAGAATACCATGATAAATGGTGTCAAAGGCCACGCAGAGGTCGAGCAGAATCAACACTCCAAATTCTCCCCGGTCCTGTAGACATGCCAGATCATCCCAATACCAAGATCATTACCGACTTGGTGCCTCTCATAGGGTGAAAGCCAGACCGACAGGGTTGCAACACACCACCATATTCCAAGAATAGTGAACGCTGTGGAGTAACAATTGGCTCCATAATTTTCATAACATACAGAAGTAATGAGATTGGCCGGTAATTAGAGGCCAGAGCTGGGTCAAGCTGTGGCTTCTTAAGAAGTGGTGAGACAAGTGCATGCTTCAGTGTCTCCGGGATTACCCCTGACGTAAAAGAGGATTGTACTGCTGATGTCAAGAGAGAATCTGTGGGTAGAGACTGCAGTACCGCCAAAGGGATTGGATTCATCAGGGCAGATGATTTTCATTTCTGCAGGGTCTCCTTAATGGTGTCAACAATGACCGGTTCAAAGTGGTCCATCCGAGGAGCAGGCCCATTGCCAGCTGGTCATTCCTGAGATTCACAGTCCCCTCCGATGGCCCCATTCACAGCAATAGAATCCTGGATTGACTGTATTTTGTTGGCAAAAAAGGTGCTAATAAATTCACATCTGTTTGTGAGCACAAAGCGACATGGGGGGATAACAGAGGACAATTCTTTTGCAATTTTAAAAAGTTATTTTGCAGCACAGGGATCTGAGACAATCCGATCTGTATATTAAAGAGATTTAGCATTGCTGATAGCTTCCTGATAGCAGTACACAGATTGCTAATACTTTTGCCGGGAAGACAGGTCATAATCCAGGCTCTGCTTCATATTTTTAAGCACCTCATAAAACCTCCCTTCCGAAGGCTTAAGATGAATTCTGCTGTCCTTAAGGGGTGCAAGCACATCTGCAACATGCGGCATGGCTCCCAGCAGGGCCGAGCAAGGGTTGTGTAACTCATTGGTGATGAGGAACCTAGTGGCCTGCACAAGAAGATTGGAGACGGCTACCGGGAATACTTTTACCCAATGTCAACGCCGTCCCACAAAATTAGGTCTGTGGCTACTGCAAGGGGAGAAGGTAATAGTATAGGGTAGTACAAAGTGGTCGGACCAAAGTACCGGAAAGTAGACTCTACCACGACATGTTCCTTCTCGGACATAAAAATCAGATCTAATAAATTTCCTCTGCAGTGAGTGGGCTGATCATTGCACAGCATGAGGCCGGCAACAGCCAATGTATTCACCAGCTCTTTCGCTGGTATATCAGAGAGTGTGTTTGTTTTAACATTTAAGTCACCCATAATCAGCAGATTGGGATAGGAGATCACCAGATTCCCAACTAATTGCAAAAAATGAACAGCAAAGTTAGCTTAGGACCCTGACGGGGCCCTGTAAACCAGCAGCAGATAGATCAACATGTTAGCTGTTTTATGAATATGAATCAACATCAGTTCACAGGGCAGCGAGTGGGGCAAAGGAATAGTTGAACAGATGAAACACTGTTTGTAAATTAAAGCCAGGCCCCCACCGCGTTCCGGGGAAGGGTCTATCCTGGTGAAGAATAGCATAGCCTGGAGGTAGAAATTGCACCACATCTGGTTCCGAGGAGGGCGAGAATCAGGATTCCGTAATGCAAAATGTATCTGGAGACACATCGTCAAGGAGTGCAAAAATATCTGTTCTGTGGGCAACTGCAGACCAAGCGTTGATAAGTAACGCCCTAAGGGCTGAAGAGGCTTGCCCCCTCCTGACCTCTGTTATCTCAGCTCTGAGGTTTACTCGATCTGTGATGTCTCCCTTGGATTCAGGCTCTTCAGCCACATGATATCGCGGGTATGCTCCTCTGGTCATGCAGACACCTCAGTAGGATTTCTGCCTGGCATCTAGAAAAGGCATACATGGCAGAAGGTGTTCAATTTAACAAAGCAGATAGTTTGGGAATTTCTATTGGTTGCAATACTTTAAATAAGGATATGCCCTTAATATTACATGACTAAATCCCTCTCTTGAGATCTGGGTATGACAGATTGATCAGCAATACTAACCCATTTTTTTCTCTGAAGGCTTATGGGACCCAGTTTCACTAGATCAGAAACAATTCCCAGCAGTCAACCATAGAGTTAAGAGAACAATCATAATGGCACTTTTTTCAATTGCCTGTCCGTGCTCACTCATTTGGACACTATACCATTATACATAGAAATTGAGCGCAAGCGGGCATGCATACCCTTTCTGTCCAGCCAAACAGATGATCCTATGTGTGCATTCAGTGCTAAAAGCAATTGCCTCTTGAAGCATGTGCTATATACAAGTTATGAGTCTGAAAAAATCTCATTATTTGTCCCATTGTCACTTTACACTACAAATGAAGCATACTGTAGCTTTCATTTAAATAAAAACCAAACAGCTTAACATTTGTTTTAATGTATAAAATCCATTGGTGACGGCGGACATGAATCTACAGTTCAATCCTTTGGACAGCATGGACAACATTGTGGATGAGGAAGACAACCACTGGGGCATAGGTAGCCCCAACTCCATGAAACCAAGAAGGCAACCTAAGAATGCCGAAGAGGTAGCTATTCTGTTGTTCTCGGCCAACCTCAGGGCTTGCAATGGTTGTTTCACCGGGGATGTCCCTATGGTGCCGACCTTTGAAAACAACTTGGCCCAGAGCAGAATAGACTACATTTGTGTAAACATAGAACCCTGGCATCTAGTTAACAACCTCGGTGTGCAGCGCAGGGTCCAAAGTGATCACCATCCCCTGGTGCTGGATGTGAAGGAGTACTTTATGGGACTGACATATGTCGGAGAACCTAAGACCTCAGAGGCCGGGGTCCCACAGGATCTTTCCAGCCATGCTAGATGAAATATAAAGTGGGGAAACCTCGACCTGGATAAAATCCTGCCTACGGCATATCACGATTTAATGCCACCTCTGGAGGAGTTTGTTCTTACGGCTCGAGGGTGCTAGATGAGTGATGATGCAATGTTAGTCTTTCTTAAGTCTAGCTATCAGTTTGCACTTTATGCTACTTGCAAATATCTTGTGTGGGCCTGGAGGGTAAGATTGAAAAAGGTACAGATGCAATAATAATCAAGTTGGGATATCTTATTTTAGTGATGATGTTTTATTCGATTGTCTTATTTTATTGATGATGTTTTATGTAATTGTTTTGCCTGTGTTTTTGTGACACCATTCTTCTTATTCTTATGAGTTGTTTTAATGAATCGTCATGATGGATGTTTGCTTTTACGACATTTTTGTCAAAATAAAGCGTTGTGAAACTGAAACAATCCTCATCAGTGGTGGCTGATGGATTATAAATTTTATAATTTATAAAATTTACCCTCTAAAATTTATGAGCTGCCACTCATTCTACCATGCAAAGCATCCAATTTGAAGGGGGTTATGCGTGCTCACATTATTTTTTACTATCTGCAGGGACAG
Source organism: Ambystoma mexicanum (assembly GCF_040938575.1). Taxonomy (NCBI): domain Eukaryota; kingdom Metazoa; phylum Chordata; class Amphibia; order Caudata; family Ambystomatidae; genus Ambystoma; species Ambystoma mexicanum. The sequence goes on from NC_090932.1 coordinate 813,257,543, forward strand.
AAGTCCTGCAAACCCTCATTTTGGGCCCTTTTCCAAGTGGAGGCATTCAAGGCGTCTAACGCTGTAGGCAGTAGATTGAGCCAGGCAACATAACCCACAAAAAGGCATGAAGACAACTAACTTAGGATTTAGGAACTTAGTGACTTAGGAAGGGGCGTGTCGATTGACTTCCCCCTCATGGTTCATATTTCCTGGTTATGCAAGGGGCATTAAAACAACATCCGAGAAGAACTGAGCGACCAGGCACGGGACCATTTTAACACAAAATAAAAAACAAAGCGTGCATTTGTGTTGTGTGAATGCTGTCTTTGTGAATATGAGTGTGTGTGAGAGTGCTCTGTGAGTACATATGTGTATATGTAAGTGTTAATGTGTGAACACTGGCATATAGTTTTACAGCCAGCATGTACTTAAACATCTTACACTGCAATTAATGTGTTATGGGCAAATCCAACATGGATGTGTTCTTGCATGGGAATCGTGTAATATGTTGACAAAGCCATCATGGACATGTCTCCTTACAGTGGATTTATGTGCAAAGGCAACATGAGTTCTTATGCAGCAACATAAGCATATATTGGCACCACCCACATTAACATATCTCCTTAGTGGCACTAGTATATGATTGGTAAACCCTGCATGAGTGTGTTCTTACATGGGAATTCTGGCATATATTACCACAGTTAGCATGGCCTTGTCCGTTAATGGAATAATGGGAAAATTCATCATGAAAAGGTATTTGTACACTGACAGAATACTGTCCTATATTTTGACATCATGAAGATTCCTCAGAAAAAGCTCTGGTGTATTGTTGGCCACCTGTCATCTATCTCTTTATTATTCTATCACCCTTCTAAACCGATTGTAAGTTGTATAGCATTTTTGAAAATCTTTCACAAAATGGGTGCTCTAAAAGTGCACTATTTGAAAGCATTATATAAAAAGATTTTTCAGGTCATACCCCACCCGCCCTCATGACCCTCTTTAGTTGGTTGAGGCTTCATCGCTATTTTCGGGGTACGATTCATGGAAATGTGTGCAGAAATCCCACAGGGGTTGCGTGCCGAGAAAGACACTACGTGAGCATGCGCGCAGATAAAAAAATGAGTGCCCCACGTATTCATGGAATTTACTGGGCACAGTAACTGTATTCTCAAGTCGCAGCCAGAGCACTCCCGACACACAGCCACGCAAAGCAAAAAGCGCCAGGACAGCTACCTTTGTGTGATCCCTGAGCGCGAATGTGTGCACCCTTCAAACATTACGTGGGGTCCCCCACAAGCACGTCTGCTTTTCAGGGACCCTGCGCAAGGACCCCGTGACCGTATTCGGAACACCGACAACATGCATATGAGAAATCGTAACTCGGTTGAAATGGTGAAAGATCTGCGTGCGCACCCCAGTAAACCGTCCCTGCGCGCTGCTGCACTGTGCACACACACCCCTATGTTGGATTGGCACCCCGGTTGCATACACGCACCCCGAAATCCAACATGCACCTCCGCGCTGCCATTCCTATGTGCAAGTGTACTTATGCCTGGCAGATAGTATGAAGGATTGGCATGGAAATTTCCCAGACAAGCGGTTGCACGATCGAATCCATGAATGCGTCTTGTGATGCGCAATTGTGGGCATGCGAGGGACTGCGTGCAGGTTATCCCATGGAACGCCCACTTTTTTGCATGTTCTTTCCCATTTCTGGTGTTAAGCCCAGTTCCCAGCCCTCTGTGCAACAGCTCGCAGAGACATGCTGAGCCTGCGCAAACTCCACACAAGTCCAGGAAGAGTACAGTGCATTCGATTCCATGAATCGATGAACGCAGATTTGCACGCAGTGTGGTGCGCAAGTATCCTTTTTTCCAATCAAATCATTCCATGAATCGGGCCCTTGATCTCTAGCACACATTTGTCAGACATATTTGCCCCCCGCCACAGCACCAATGAAAAGATCAAAAAGCCACTAGAGATTCCTTAAATCCAGGGATTGTCCAAAACCATGACGAAAATGTTTGTACGAAAGACCTGGAGAATGTAGCATGGACGTTAATGTATGTGTTAGAATATTGGGGACAGGAGAAAGGGCAACGAGAGTCTGTGCATCAATTTTCATAATATTTCCTGTGAAATAGCTTCCAACATACTCATTAGTTAGGCATTGGAGCTGTGTGTAAATACATGTTTTCACCTTTGGTAAACTTGTGTTTAGAGTCCATGTGGTTTGCCTTGAAGCATTGTAACGTCCATATTTCAAGAATATCTGTAATGAGACATGTCTCTACCGCACAATGCGGACAAATGTGATTGAGAGCATACCTTGCATTGTGTTGAAGCATATTTTCATCAAGGTGGTCCTTGAAGTATGAAATTGAACTTCCTACAATATCCATTCTAAATGATGGTATACACAAAGACACGGCTACATTTACAAAGGTAAGGTTGATATATTCACCGAGTACAGTGCACCCGAAGCAATTCATTTGCATTGGCACTTGGACTGTGAAATAATACAAACATGACAAATTAAAAGTATTACTTAATTGTTGTCTCTAACTTTCTAAAATAATGTTGAACGCTGGATGATGCTTCTTTCCAGAAATGCTCTCTTTTTTAGACCTGGGTATTTATAGAGTAGTACATCTCTAGGTATGCGCAAACATATCTGCGTTAGTTTCGCTGGCTCCTATTCATGTAGCTCATTCATGGGGCCAGATTGCATAAACACTGTGCAAGGCCACATTTGCACGGTATTAGCACTAGGTCAATAGAGCAAACACATGTGGTCCATATTGGAAAACATTTATGCCACGCGAAGCACACTTTTGCATGGTATTAGTATTAGGGCAAATTCCGCCTTTGGGCAAAAACCTATTCTTTAACTGCAAGTTTGCACCAGGTGCAAACTTTGCCCTAGCGCTAGTAAGGAAGGGCATTAGGAGCAGGGCAAACCTTGCCATTGTTCAAACATGCATTGAAAGAAAACTTTGCCGGAGTGCTAACCCCAGAATACATTTTACTTGTCATGGTGCAAAGATTTTCTAATATGGTCCCACGGTTTTTTGCGCTACAGTGCTAATACTGTGAAACTTTGCACTTTCACTGGTGCAACGTTTCTGTAATCTGCCACCTATTGGCATACATGATTGATGAGAGAATAGCATTTCTTCTGTTTCCTTCAGCAAAATCCATATGGGACAGTGTATTCATATATGTTTGTAGTTATTTAACTCTTTCTCCTGCCCAATCTTTGACTTTATTGTTTTCCTTTTGACTACCCCATATATTGTACTGTTCTCGTTGTATGCAGCGCTTTGGCGAAAGCGCTATATGAATTAAATTAAATACAAACACAATTCATACAAATCTGCTCCCCATCTTCATTTCCACATTCTGGTTAGGAAGATAGGCTGAAAACTGCCAAAAATAACCGTCAGCCAAAGGGCTTTGGTAGTGGCTTCCAGTGGTGATATATGGCAAAACAGTCCAAATCATGCTAACATGTTGCTTGGAAAAACATACTACCTATAATCACATAAATAAAAAAAATGACCATATGCAAATGTGAACCACCCCTGCATCTCCTCAAATCGAACATAACTATGTATCATGTACATACCAAAGTTAATAAAGACATTAAAAAAATTGCAACAAGCCACACCCTGAGCCAATGACTTGCCGGTAATCCTAACAAGGCTATGCAGCAGACAATCACATGGAAAAAGGTACCAAGGGCCAGAACTGAAGAAGAGTACTGCAAATCAATATGTATGGGGATGGTCTCATCAACAGGCATGTTCAGTATCTGATGATAGTGCTTTATGTATTTATTTATTTATTTGATTATACTGCCCCAGTATCACATGGGCATTGGGGCACACAATTTACCCGCAGGGAACGGCCATTAAAGACATGAGCAAGGTAGCTGATTCAAAGAAAAAGGCGCTGGTACGAACTACTTGAACAGGAAGGTTTTCAGGCTTGATGTAGTCATGGCAGACCAGAGGGAATATACGAAGAGCCCAACAGCCCAAAAGAGTGCAAGGCTGTCTCCCTGGCACATACACAATGTGCAAATAATGAATATACTCAGGCTGGACAAATAAACATTCACCTTCATCCTCCAACTCATTCAGGATGACAAGGACAGCCACTATCACATACTGACTACCACACCTCCTCTACTAAATCGAATCTTTTGGCAGCCCCGCAAGTCTCCCCCACAGAGAGGTTTCAAAATACCCGTGGATACCTAGGTCCTGTTACACCATATTTATTGCTACAACAAGCTGTCAACACCAGGACCAAAGTCAGCTTTTTTCTATCTGGAGTGCTGGAGGCACTGCAATGCTCCCAATAGCCATGCCCTCCCTCCTCCAGTCGGAGAGAGCGTGTCCTAAGGAGCTGGAAACATCAGCACACCCTCACTGTAAAGACTTACACAGGTGTGGGACTTACACAGATGAAGGATGGGTTTGGATCTGGCTGGTTACCTGATGAATGGCTGTTGCCTGATATACACGGTTGTATGATTTCTAGCCCTGGACTATTGCCCGATTATCAATTATGGATTGTATTGATGGACTGAGAGGGAGATTGTATTGATGGACTGAGAGGGATTAATTTGGGGCATTTTTGTATAGTGCCCATTTTGAAATTGTACCAGTATATTCATTTTACGTACATGCCACTTTACATATTTTGCATTATGCACTTTTTAAGAAGACATACATTTTTGGTGAAAGAACGAAAATATTCAAATCAAGTGAACATTAGAGCAGTGCTGTCGGTTATCAATAGTATACCCACTTGAAATGCCACTGTATGCATTATGCACTGCTGGGCCTGCTTCCTCAATGAACCGATGACTTCATCATCCTGGTATGACCTGGATGCTATGCACACGACAAGGGCCAACCCATTTTGATTTACACTTCCATAACCAAACCCACCCTTCACACGCATATACATCTTTCCTTCCTCACAATCCAGCTCCCTCCCATTTCATTAAACAATGATAGCGATGTGTTATGTTATGGTATGTTATGTTAGGTAAACTTGTAGCGTGCACATGCACCCGAAGGCATATTGGCGCAAGTAAAAGCATCTTGGTACAAGAAAGTGTGAGAGGTGTGGTGTTTTAATGTGAAGGCCATGTAACGGAACTAGCATTATTTGGCTAAACCTATTCACTGAGATTGCATGGACAATGCTTCTGATGTCGATTTCAATTCAGTGCCTGGTGTCACAACGATGTTTGGCAAGATGTTCATCCTATATAGCATGTCACACAATTCAGTGACTGGGCACTGCATGTCTATACCCGCAGTTTCCAGACAAATTCCAGGAGAATGCGAAGGAGGATGGCGCAGCTGGCAGCATTATGAAAGAATCGGTCAATTGTGCACTTGGACATTTTCATCTTTTTTATTTTTCATGAGAATGTTCCCATTGACACAATGGACACAAATCCAATATGATCCCACAGAGCAAGGTGCGAAAAATGGCTTAAACCACCCCCAGCAACACCCACCCATTACTTCAACCGGCCCAACACACACAGCAGTATTTAACCCCAAGAGCACAGTATATGTCCTGTAAGTGATTTCAATCCGGCACTTCTCCTAAGTCAACACCTAGCATGGAACGCTCAACTGAAATCCTTATTTATTTATTTGTGTCTAAAAGTTCTTTTTTTCTGAACGATGTACCACTTATATCACGCCCCTCTCTTGGAAACCCCCCACCCCGCCCGGTCACACTGAACCAGGAATCAGGCTGGTTTGCGAAGTTAAAATACTTATTTATATTATTTATATATTCATAATATAATCACACTATTTTTAATGGGAATACAATCATCACCATTGGGGTGATGTCACTCTAATCAATCTCTTTAATCAAAAGGAGTAATAATGAGCAAAAACAACGCAGCACAGCAATAATACGTTTGTGGGTGTGTGTTCAAATCAATAGCAATGCAGTTACTCTTTCCCCCTGCGCACCCCTCAACCCCCCAATATGCAATGTAGAGAGATAGGAGGAGAGAGAACAGGTTTCTGGAATGCAGAATTCAAATACGTCAGTCCCAATTTCCCCCCAGCAAACACAAGAGACAAACAGAACTGATTGGCAAACTGTCAAAATGGTTTTAAAGTGGGCTTTGAATGGAATAGGTAAAACACTAAAGGGCTAAAGGGTAAAAGGGCTTAAATCACTGAAATTGTTTAAATTCTAATGGGAGCCGCTTTATATGGTTGCAGACAAACACTAGCAATGATTTGACACTAATAAGCAATGTGAAAACTTAAATTTGAGGTCGGGTGCAATGAAAAGCTATTTTACACGTGTAATATTGTGCCAAAAAGGAAAATTCATGGCAAACCTTTCCGTGCGCGTTAGGCGCGATTGTGGAATAAGTATAGGGATTTGAGATGTGGTTTTTAGTTCTTTGGAAAGCTGTGGATGTTAGCTACAAGCACACGTTTCTAGCATGATATCTGAAGAAGTTATGGACGTTTTCGTGGAGGTCGTTTTTCTGAGATAGGTGCAACAATCAGAAACAGGGATGCGCTTTTAAAAGACAAACAGGATTTCTTTACAGTAGGGTCAGACTATGAAGAAGCAAATACTACACGACAGCACAGCAACCGGACCAGGACACCTCTGGATCAGGTTTTTACCTGCTGAGGAGCTTGCCTTCTTCAGAAGAAATATATCAGCACAAAGATCGGTTTAACAATATTATTACAAAAGGACGATAGTAGGGATAAGATAGAGAGTTCAGGCAATTAAAAATAATTCTAACAATGCAGTTCTGGATATAAGAGAGGATGGATTTGAGATGGGAATTGACTATGGATAGTACATAGGCTAGTGACACAGTTCTGTACTCTGGATACTCACTATATGTATTTGAACAAGACCGTCAGGAATTCTGGTCAGTCAAGATTTCTGGACGGGAATTCTGCTGGGCACACCGGACTGGGAAGCAAGGCGCTCTGGTCTACATGGCACAGCACGAGTGGACCGGGTCTGCAATGGCTCTCTGGTCACAGCACAGCACGACACAGGATTGGGTTTAATCTGCCCTTCTCAGTTCTGAAGATAATTATTTAGCAGGAATGGTTGAGCTATAGAATGGAATGGGCCTTTCTACTTTGCCAAGTTTCTGGAGTCTGGAGCAAGAGATATGGATGGATCTCCTTCAGGGTTCTTCACCAGCAATTGGTTAGTGGGTGAATCTGTGTGTCTTTCTAAGTCCTCAGCTGCCTCTATTTATGCATTGGGTAAAGGGGTGTGTATGCTGGATTATCCTAAGCAAGGCCCCTAGGCTGGCTATAGTTTAGAATCTCCCCTCTCCCTTGATTGGATGAGAAAACAGGGTGTCACCATGATGATGTGAGTTTATGAGTCAGAGAATCCTCCCCTTGGCTTTTGAACATGAATTCTACTTTTAGTATAATACATATTGAAATTAGAAACCGTAAAATCAAAAAGGCGACTACATCTGCCATTCATCGATCTGCGAGGAGCATTCAACAGTGTCAATCGTGTCAAGCTCTGGCAGAAGTTGCCAAACTGGAACTGTCCTCAAAAGTTGCTACAACCAATCAAGGCGCTGCATTCTAAAACTTCCATCCAGATTTGATTAAATAATCAAGGAGACCTTTCGAAGAAAATCTTTACCAACAAGGGGGTGAAGCAGGGATGTCCCCTGGCAGCCAAACTTTTAAAATTGTTTATTTCTGACCTTCCGAAACATCTGGAAGCTGTCAGATGTTTCTCGCCAAAGATAAACAATATCGAAATTCGCTACATAACTTATGCGGACGATCTTGTCCTAGTAGATCTTACACAGATTGATCTTCAACGTTTGCTAAGAAGTCTGTGTGAGTATCTTAATAGGAATGATCTTGAATTAAATACAGGTAAAACAAATATCGTGACCATTGGTGCTAGTGGTTCCAGAAAGAATAAGTCCTTCTCCTGGAAAACCAATGGAATCTCTTTGACTTCTGTGAATTCCATTCGATACCTTGGAATAACTTTCAACACTTCTATCAATGAACATCACTGGAAGTTGGACCTCACAAATTGGATGATTCAATTCAGTATTCAAGCCTCAAAAAGAAATAAGCAATATGGCAAATTTTTTCTTGAACCGGTACTAATTTTTTACATTCAAAAGGTAATACCCGCTATTACGTTTGGATCTGAATCAGGCTGGAACATTGATGCCCTATTCTGGCAGAAGCCTGAAGGCTTATTTTGGCGTCGGGTATTGCATCTACCCTCGTACATTTCAATGGTGTCTCTTCGATATGAATTATCAATAAATTCAATACATAGTTGCGTCATGTGGAAATCAATAATGGTGCTACGAAAGATGAAGCTGCAGCCACTGCCTCCGTCATACCAACTTTTTGAAAATCGTCCAGTCTGTGGGCGACCGGGCCTTCTTGGAGACTGGCAGCAATTACTGGATGCCACTCTACACAATGCCGATTTGAACATAGCTGACTTGCTCAGCCAACCTCAATGCGTAAAAAAGAAATTTGACCGTTGGTGTTGGATCCAGAATTACGATCTGCTGAAAACGAAGCCTACATTCTTGTGATCGGGATTAGGTGTACACAAACTCAATGCTTATTGTCGCTACTTGGTAACTTGCCCCTCGCGACATCATCGTGACCAATTTTTGAGGCTGCGTTTGAATGCATTAAACACCAGGAAAATGCAATTTCCATGACACATTAACAAAGCAAACGGCAATCTTTGCAGATTCTGCAACCTTCGAATCGAATCTATCGAACATCTAATTACCGGATGCCATGCGTTAACCTTACGTCCACTGCGTCACTTAGGAGACTTTACCCCTGTTGAATCAGACAATCAAAATTGGTGGTCTTATGCGGTTGCCGGACATAACATTAAGTTGACCTGCGCAATTGTGAACTTCTTGAACTCTCTAAATTTAACTGAAAAATGATGTCGTATGGAACTCTTAAATTGTTATTAATACGATGACATGATACAACTTTATATGCTGGATTGCTGATTGTTTTATTTTCTTTTACACTGTAATGGATAACAAGGCACATATGACGATGTGTTGTAACAAAAGCTTGGCAACTTGTTGGCTTCCCAACAGGTTCGCTGCGCTGAAGTTTCAATAAAAAAAAATAAAAAAAATACATATTTACAATTTTACAAACTTTATAACAATAACATATCTAGATCACATATTTTGTGGAGCAAATACTCTTCCAAGCATTGTCGCTGTAGAATCTTGGGTCTGGATTTGACAGAATTTCGCACTGTTTGTCTGGGACACAATATATAATTTATCCAAAATGTGTACACATGTGCGCATTGTATATGGGCATAAGCGTGTGAAGTTTCGTGTTTCTGACATAAATACATTTGCTGCAAAATCAGAATTTTCACTGTGCCTTCCCAGAACATCACACAGAGTTCTGGCATCTCTTAAAATGTGCACCCAAAAATCACATTAACAATGCTGTTAATTCTATATTTTTTATAAATTTGCACAGTCATTTATCAGTCTTTTTTAAAAAATATGCTTTCTGTGCTTGTGAATCCACAAAAGGTTGTCTGTCCCCGCCTCCTCCTGTCTGTTTGCAGTCCAGGAGCAATCCGCCCCCTTCCTTCTGGGAGAGGCCATTTTTGACACTTCACAATCTGCATATCCTTTTAGCCAGAGAAAGTCAATTGTCCCCTTCTGCTGCAGCCCAAGATCTCCTCCCCTGATCTAATTCTCATAAAGGTGTGATTTCCTGGCCTTGGTGGAAAGCAGAAGGGAGGAGCCTTTTGTTGGGGGAAGTTGTGGAACTGGTTTTGTGGCTTTGAGTTCAGCTTATATTCAATGTAATTTTATTACATTTTTCTTGGTTTAAAACAAAACTTGCAATTTTCAAACAAGCAGCTAGAACTATTATTCCAGCTTCTAAACCATGAAAATTAAATAGTTACAATCTAGGTTCCTCTTAATAACAGGTCACTTAGTTTCCAGACATTTGATTTCAATTGCACAAGTTTAAACTTCTGATGCAAACTACTGACAGCTGTCATACAGGCGGCCGCTGGTACTGCACCATTATTTTGACAGATTTCACAGGCAGGCACATTTTTGGCTGTGGATATTTTGATGACAGATTCTGCTTTTCATGACATTGTATGTTCATAATGATTTCTGAAATGAAGTGACGGTTAACACCAGGCAAGGATATTGGATGTTTTATGGTGTTTTGGACCAGCATTCTGTATTTTCAGCAACCAAGAAAAAGGGATTTAGAACCATTTCTGGGTTTCTTTCAGTAAAGCACTGCATTTCATGCAGTTTCCATTTTTACTTGGTGGGCAGCCCAGTGACATGTTTCAGCAGTGAGGTCGCCTTTACAGCACTGACAACAGGCAAGGTAGATTTGGCAACCATCTTTTTGTGCTTTGTAGAGCACAATTTCCATGTGTTTTGGCGCGCATAGGGGTTTTGCAGTCATTTTGATGATGCTGGTACCACCAGGACACAGGGATGCCGCAGGGCAGAGCATAAGTGGGTTAATCCATCCCACAAAGCCCCCCCTTGCAACTTAACAGTTGACCGCACGTCAAGGAGAAGTCGGGAGATTGGGATGTTGAGTTTTTCTTTTTGGTCCAAGTGGAAAATGTGTCTGCCTCCCCTCGCCGGTTCCGGTTGAGAGTATGGAGCGATACTCCAGGCCCCTTGGGTCTTTCCTTCCGATCCCTGAGTGGTCTTCCTTTGTGCTTAGGATCCATGGTTTCAGTCCTATGATGACCTCTCAGAGCATATTTGTGGACATTTCCCCACCACTATTCATGTAGTGGGGCAGACACCTACATTTGACATATAAATGACAATCCTTCCCGCTTATACTTATTACTGATTATAACAGAGGGAATGGTTTTTACAGTCTGAAATTTCTAGGGAGCTGGAATGCCCCCTATGGGTTTCCAGATGAATCCTCTAGTTGCTGCAGAGTATGCCTAAGATGGCTTCAGCTGGTTGATGTGACCCACTTATCTTCCCCTTCTGCCAAACTGCCTTTGGGGATACAGATTTTGTAGGCGACTGGTGAGATTCTGTCTACAATTTCAAAAGGACCCCGCCAGCTAGGAAGAAATTTGCGCTGTTTGGCCTGGTTCCCGTGGAAATTGTACAAGTAGACCTGGTCTCCTGCTTGGTATTCTTTTCTAGTTGTCTTGAGGTCATAGTGGGTCTTCATACTGTCTACAGATCTGTCTAGATTCCAGTGAGCATAGGCAAAAGCATGTTGAAGGTATTTTCTCAGATTCTTAACACACTCATGAGTTGTGGAGGCATTTATCAAGGTCTGCTCTTGGATTCTGTAGAGCAGATGCTGGGGAAGCACCATCCTTCGTCTAGTCATCAGCTCAAACGGTGACATTTTAGTTGCAGAAGAAGGGGTAGATCTGATGGCCATCAGGACAAGAGGTAATCGAATGTCCCAACTTGGCCCAGAATCTGCCACAAACTTTTTTAATATGCTCACAATTGTCTTGTCGTATCTCTCAACACCACCACTAGAGGCTAGCCGGTAGGCAATGTGTAGTTTCCTTTTGACCCCAAGTATCTCCCACATCTTTGTCATCACTTCGCTAGTGAAGTGGCTACCTCGGTCTGACTCAATCCTTTGGGGTAGTCCAAAACGCGAGATGTTGTTGATCATCAGGGCAGCTGCTGTTTCTGCCTTGCAATTTGGGGCTGGGAGACATTCCACCCATTTAGTGAACAAGCATGTCACGGTCAACATGTACTTGTTCCCCCTAGAGGAGCGAATCACGGGCCCGATAAAATCGACTTTTAAATCTGACCAAGGCAGTGTCATCCCCCTCTTTTGGAGGGGAGCATGGTGTGTGAGGGATGTTGGTTGAAATTGTGCACACACAAGACACCCCTTCAAGTATTGGTTGAGGTCCTGCGCCATGTGTGGCCAGTATGCAACTTCTTGCAAGATTTCCAATGTCGTATGAAACCCCTGATGACCGGTTGTGGCCGCATCATGGGTGTGACTTAGCATCAGGCTTTGGAAAGAGGTGGGGACCACCCACTGGTCATGGCCAGATATGGATCTCCTCACCAACAAACCGTCTTGGATTCAGAACATTTTTGGACATTTCATCAACACTCTGAGGTCCTCTTTCCCTATATAATCGGTATCTGTCAGGGGAAAGTTCTCAGGGTCCTCAATGTGTTGATAAAACTTACCAATCATTGGATCCCCTTTTTCATCCGAATCAAATCAGTATCTGGGTCCTCCTTACTCCATTGTGCAGTTGAGAGTTCATTGTGAGCCTTTGTCTGGGACCTAGTGATAACAGTGACCTGGATTTCCCCCCAACAGGGACTCGAGCTCAAGTAGATCCTCTTTGATGGCTCTGGTTTTGGCCAGCTGATCAGCTAGGTCATTTCCAGTTTTGTCTGGTCCCCCTACTTTAGAATGACCCTTGATCTTTTTCCAGTAGATGGTCACCCCATTCAAGGTGACCAGATCATCAATATTTTGGATTAATTTTCCATGTTTAAATGGTTTGTTGTTAGTACATAGCATGCCTCTGGTTTTCAAGTTAACCAGGTGCTCCACGAAACCGTTCCGTACATTGTGTAGAAAAATGTTGAATTAATTGCCGGAGTTGATGTATCAGAAGGGAGTCCGGGTCCATGTGTACTGCTGCCCCCCGAAGGTGAAAGCCAGCTTGTATTGGTCCTCCTTACCGACAGGTACAGTCCAGTACCCGTTGGTCAGGTCAATGGCAGTGAATACCTGTGACCCCTGGATCTGGGCCAGCCCTTGGTCAATGTAGGGAAGAGGCCATCAGGAAGTATGGACCCATTTGTTGAGCTCCCTAAGGTCAGCACAGAGTCTCCACTGGCCGTTTGGTTTCAAAATCCCCAGCACCGGATTATTGAAGGTGCTGTGGACTGGACGAATTATCCCTTGGGACTCAAGGTTCTTAATTATTTCAGTAAGGGATCCATTGATGCGAGAGGCAAGCGATATTGCTTCACAAACACTGGAGTCATGCCAGGGGCTGTGGGAATTGTTGTTGTGTGGATGTCGGTGCGACCACAGTCATATGAGTCCACCACAAAGAGATCTTGAAAATCTAAGAAAACTTGTTAAAATGTTTGCTGTTGCTCCAGAGTCTAACAGGCATCAGCTAGGTTGACTCTCTCTTCAACCATCTGCCCGAAGCCTGGTAAGACTTCCGGTTTTGCTATCTCAGCGGCCTCCTCCAGCTGGGTGGAGAAGTCCCTGGTCAAAGTGCTGATTTGGACTGGTGGCTTCAAGGGGGGAAGGCAGTCCTCGCGGACTTGGAATATCACCTCATCCCTCCTGAAGTCACAGGTCACATCTTCCTTGCCATAAGGGCAGGAAGTGTACACCAGGAAATTCCCCCCATGCCGGGTGAAGATCCTGTCTGGTGTTGCGTCATCATCGCTATCACTGTCAAAACAGTCCTTGGGGATTGGTCCTAACAGTTCATTACCTAAATCTATGGAAAAATGTCAGTCATCAACCGCCATTCCAATAATGGTGCCTGCCGCTAGAGTGATACTCTATAAGTCGCTGTTATCCACCTCTATTGGAATGGTGTCATGTTCTATGTTGACTAATGGTGTTGGGTTTACCCCCAACCGTTGTTGTTGGAAGTGAGCATTCAGATGGACATAGGCATCAGGCTTTTTCAGTTTCTGTCCTCTTTTAAATTTGACTTCCAGTGAGAATTGTCGGGTCCGTTCTGGGATGGTGACTTCCTCTCCAATCTGAATTTCAACTGCATAAGGCAGTAGTTGAGCTGACCTAAATGCTTTCTCGGGGTCATCAACGTCCATGGCATTACCTGCTAATCGGGACCAAGCTTTGAAGTTTATTAGGTCCAAACTAATGGCAAAGTGATTGAGAATGTCACTGCCTAAGTAAAATGCAGCAGGGACATCTCGCACGACCCAATTATTATGGACTATGCTCTTGTTGCCTATGGAAATGTTGAGCATACACCTGCTAGGCAGGAGATGTTTGGAATCGGGTGTTTCCAGTTCCATTTCCCATGTGTCTATCAGTTTAAATGTGGGAATGGCTGGGTCTTTTGGGAGTTTGCGGAACATGGCTTCGCTGGTGAAGCTCTTACGGTTGTTCACACACACTCGGGCGAGAACAGAGTCCTTCCCTTCATTTAACTGAATAGGGATGAACAACTGCTCTCCAATTTTCTGAATATCAGCCAGGCTTTGAGCTGATTTTTCATCTTTCTGGACTATAGGAGTGGGATTTTCTGATTGTGAATTTGTAAAGAATTTCAGAGTGTTTTCCTTCCAGTGTGGAATGCCACCTTAGACTGGAAGGAAGGTTGATTTTCAGAAATAGAGAGGACCCGCCATCAACAGTTTTGTTGTCCTACTGCAATTACTGTCACGTCTGGTATTTGATTATTCTGAAGTAAAATTCTATATGGTCAGGTTTTTGTTCAACCATGTGGCAGGTGCTGTTTAAAATAACATGGTTGATACTCTGTTTCAATTTTATTGGTCGGTTAGTCTGGATCCAGAGGACCTTGTTTACACAATCTATGAGGGGTGACAATCTATGCAGGATGTCATTCCCTAGAAACAAGTGGTGCCTACTGGAGTCATGATTATGACTGGGTGCTTCACCTTGTGTCGCCCAAATTTAATGTCCAAATTTCCTTCCCGTCAAAGTTCTGAAATTGTCCAGGAAGAGGGGTGAGAGGAATTTGGTATTTCTCCCCCCTTCCCGAATTCAGTTGATCAAAGGCCCTTCTTGACAGAAAGGTAGCTTGGGATCCATTGTCCACCAGTGCCAAAATTGTACCATGCCCCTGTATTTGGACTGGGGCATAGAATCTTCCCTCCTTCTCCTCAAGGGCGTAAAGATAATGTACATTTTTGGACAACTGGTGGGTTAGTTTCTTGGTTTTGGATACTGACAGAAAGGTGATTTGGGCAGGATTCTGTTTGGAGTCTTGGGAATCTGGAAGAAAAAGGTGACAACTAGATCTGGGGGAAGTTTTGGGTTCCCCTGGTTCTGGTTCTGGGTTCCCCCCCTTTTTTGGAGGCATTCACCAGGATGGGTTTGAACCAGGGGATTTTCATGCTGGTGATTCTGGGGTTTTATGATGGGCGGTGCTAACTCAGTCCCCACATCTACCCAGTCTGGATTTGGATCCTTTGGGACACTTTTTTCTTTGGGAGGAATTCCCCCATCTCTGAAGGAGCAGATACTTTACCCAGGATCCTCTGAGGATCCCTCTCCTTCAAACTGGAAGACTTGTACCTCCTCCACAAAATGGGTCTCTATGGGCTCTTTATTTCTCCTACCCCCCTCCGCTCCTTGGGTTGCAGACTTTCAGGGGCAGGAGATTTTGATTCCAGTTCCTGGGTTTCCAGGGGCTTTTTACAAGTGGGGAAGGAAGCTTCCTCCAAGGCTTTACACCCCCCTTCCCCTTGTGCCTCCTCCCTGGGAACCAGTGGCTTGTCGGGGTTCTTCTCCCGTCATTGCTCTGGAGTACCTGGTCCTGGATTCGAGGCATTCTGAGCCGCCATGCTCATCTGAGGGTTCTGTTGAGCCCTCAGCATGCGACCCAGATCCTTTGCCAAGTTCTGGACCTGGCTCTAGTTGTGACACCCGCTCTGGATCGTACGGGGTCCTCATGTCTCCCCCTGGGTTGATCCCGGGAAGGGTTGCTATCCCTTCTCCCAAAATACCCCAGGTTAGGAAAGTTTGGGTATCCCTCCACCCTTGGCCTCCCCTCTCTCGGATTGGGCTGTCTGGGCTCAGGAAAATGGAACAAGAAGGACGGGTTGTTTTGGGGGTTGAAATTCGGCGGGTACCTAAGAAGGAAATTTTGTCCAGTATTTGGGGGATTACTGCCCTCCTGGGGGAAGTGAGGAGGGAAGTTTGCCGGTTTTACTGCTGTCTGGTTGGACCCCCCCCCTTGGGCTGGAGGAGTCCACACATAACCCAGGTTAGGTCTATTGCCTATTGCGTGGGCTGATGTATTCAGGGGAGTTAGGGGTCCCATTTGTGGAGTTACCTCCCTGGCTCCTGTTTGTGATTGGCCCGAGGGCCTTCTGGGTTTGGGGTTGCTTGATTCTGTGCGGCAGGTTTTTAGCCCCCCCATCTCCAAATCTAAAATGGGGGCAACCTTCACCTCTGCCACTTTAGCAGCAGCAAGGGTGTTGGTTGTTTTGGGGCTTTTCCTACTATTTTTATTTTCCACTGGCTTTTGCACCTCATAAATGCGCATGGCTTGTTCAATGACCCAGTCTAGAGATCTTTTCTCGTGAAAGTCCCTCACTAGCTGGGTCATGATATACTTAGGGAGAGCATGAAAGAAAGTGTTTACAAATTCTTTGCTGTCAGTGCGCAATCTTCTAGTTGTCTGCGCAAAGGGACGTTTTAACTCTTGAATAAATTCTTGTGGGGTCTGATCTTCCCCACATTGCAAGATGTAGGCTGCCTTGCGAACCTCCTGAGCGTTCCTGTGAATAGAAAAATGTTTCAGGATAGCCGCTCAATAGGTGGACCATCTGGAATGATTCTGATCCTCCAGCCCAGCAAAGAAGCTGGAGTACTCAGGAGACAATGTTCACTTTACATATTGAATATAGCTTTGGCTGTCCTTCAAATGAAAAGTTTCCATCATTTGTTCAAATAGCTCAAGGTGCTCCCAAACCAAATATTTTGCATTCTTGTGATATGGCGTGATAACGCTCCTAATGGCTTTTATTTGCTTCAGGGGATTCTTGAGCAAAGCCCTCTTGACCTTGTTGACTTTCTTAGTTCGGGTCACCCTGGTCCACTCATCCTCTGACTCAGAGGCACTGCTACCAGAGGTGCCTGTCTGGTCTTCTAGGCTCTCCCGGATTCTGCAAGCTTGGGAATGGCTGGCAGAATGTGGGGGCCTAGTTTCTTGGGTCCGGTGGTGCTCAGAAGAGTCTTCTGACTCTTCCTTGTTCACAGGATTGTCTGAGTACCCCCCCCCCCACTGTCCTAGCTGGGAAGAGGTTTTCAGGATGCCCTTAGTGGGCCTACTCTCATGGATAGATGCCCGCCCATCCATTCCGGTGAGGTGCTGATCTATGAGCCCCATATTTCTCATTGGGTTGAAGTCTGCCATCACTGTGGCCCTTGGCTCATATGAGCCAGTGGACATTGGGGTGGCAGAGTCCATGGAGTTGAAGAGATGAAAGTCTCTGGTACCAGGGTTCCTGAGGTTATGCTCAGGCGTTTCCCTCTCCCAGCAGACCTCATCTCTCTCAGCCCCTGCTCCCTGTTGCCATACAAGAACCTGACCCTTTTGTTCTTCTATCAAGGTCTTTCAAGTCTCTATTAGCTGTTCCTGCATAGCTACCTGTCTGTGGAGCCTGTCATTTTTCTCATAGAGAGCCTCATTGTCTCTCTGTGCTTCCTGTGTAATTTTGGAGTATTGGGCCAATTTCTGATGCAGGAGGGTTACCTCCTGAGTCCTGTCCTTACTGGCCTGTTCCTTCTTTGCTAGAGTATCTTCCACCCTCCTTGCATGCTCTAACAGTTTTTCATAGCCTTTTTGGAGCTCACCCCATCCCCGAAGGGCCAGGTGATTTTCTTCCATCTTAGTTTTTAAATAACTGACCTCCTGGCCTAAGGTGTCCCTTTCCTGAATTAGAGTACCCCTCTGTGCAGCCAGGTCGCCCCTTTGTTTTTGGTGTGCACCAGCTTTCTGGCGCTCTTCATCAAATTCAGTTTGGGAGTCAAGGTCTTTCAGAATTCATTTATTATTTTCCTCTTTTGAGGATTCTAGGCAATTGTGCAGGGTGACTATCTGCTCTGCACAGACTCTATTATAGTTCAACTGCTGCTCCAGCTTTTGTTAGCTCCGTAGTAGGAAGTCCAAACTTTCTTGGCACTCTTTTTGCAGCACCAGTACTTTGGTATCCTGCTCTACCTTCTCCTGCTGCAGGATATCCAAATCTCTTTTTACTTTTATCAGGTACTGTCTGGTTTCATTTTCGGATTCTTGGCTCTTTTGTAGCCTTTGCTCTGCAGAGTCCAAATCAGTTTGGGTTTTTTCTAATGATTGTACTCGCTTATTTGCCAGATCTAGGTTTTCGGCATATTTTTCCTGTATTGCTCCAATGTGGAAGTACAGATATGCCGCTATTTTGTCAATTTTACTTTGCTCTTCTTTTAACTTAGGGGCCATGTACAATTCACTAAGTGCCATGTATAATGGACCCTGATACTGCCATATACCTAATCCTGTGGCAGTGGCTTGTTCTTTGATTTCCTGCAACCAAACATTCTGATCCAGCTATGTCCATTCACCCTGACAAATAATTTGTGCAGTGGGTGTTCTTTTGCCATATTTATTTCTACTAGGGTCGCCATTCTGGAAATATTAATTTCCTTTCTGACTTACAGGAGTTATTTTATTTTTGCAAAACAGGCCAACTCCTTAGAGCATTACTTTTGAAGGGTGTTTTTACAGCATAACACAATGTGGTAGCCCAACAGGGTTTATGAACCCCGTCAGTTAGCACGCTGTATTAGACTATCACAAGTGGTATGTCTAATTCAGAAATCTCGTGAGGAGCCCCCAATCTGTAAGTGATTTCAATCCGGCACTTCACCTAAGTCAACACCTAGCGTGTAATGCACAACTAAAATCCTTATTTATTCATTTGTGTCTAATTTGTGTCTAAAAGTTATTTTATTCTGAACGATGTACCACTTATATCACGCCCCTCTCTTGGAACCCCCGGTCACACTGAACCAGGAATCAGGCTGGTTTGCGAAGTTAAAATATTTATTAATATATTCACAATATAATCACACTATTTTTAATGGGAATACAATGATCACCAATGGGGTGATGTCACACTAATCAATCTCTTTAATCACAAGGAGTAATAATGAGCAAAAACAATGCAGCACAGCAATAATACTTTTGTGGATGTGTGTTCAAATCAATAGCAATGTAGTTACTCTTTCCCCCTGCGCACCCCTGTTAGGCAGAAACCTGTGCAGTTCCCTTAGGGAACACTGCAAAAGATTTAAGACTACAGGTGTTGGCAGTAAACCCACTTGGTAGCAGTCTGCACAACCCAGATTTACCTGGTAGCTGTGGCTGAGCAGTCAGACTTCCCTCAAGAAGAGTTAGGCAGTATGCAAAGTATACACAATAGGCACTCAGATACAATAATACAAGCAAACACTGACCAGAGCTTTGGTATCAAAGTATATCATTATTTATTTAAAAACACACAGTTTAAAACACTCCAGCACTCTTATTGTAAAATATTCTAAACACAGTTACTATTGTAATATATACACCCCTTTTTCCTTATCAGATAAGTCACAGTAAAACACCACTTATTTTCATACAGAGGTGAGTGCTTAACTAGATTGCACTCCAATAAGTTTGTGAGAAAGGGAGTAAAAAGACAGAATATGGAAAGGTACACCACTCTAAGATTCAGGAACACTATAAGCAAGGCAGAAGAGCAAAAGTCACTGGTGAGCCAAAGTCCAAAGGCTGGGCCCACTCTTAGAGAGAGCAGAGCACAAATGCACCCAAGATCACACAGTTACACTAGGCTTAGAAAGTCTTGCAGAGGGTTCAAAAAGAGTTTAGAGAGGCTTAGGAAAGTTTAGCCAGGGTGTCCCAGGCTAACCCAGGTTCGAAAGCCGGGGGCTAAATCTACCCCGTACAGTCAGAAGCAAGGGAAGCCAGGCGGGACACGGTACCTTAAGTGTGAAGGATCCTCCAGCGGTGGCAGTTGTTCCTGGTAGTGGGTGCAAGTTGCGTCGTCGTCCAGGGGAAGAGAAGATCTCGACTTGGAGGAAAGATGAAGGTCGTTGCACTACCAGGGCAGAAACCAGCCGCAGAGTTTTCCGGTTAAAGGTGGTACCTTTGTTTCGCGGTCGTGGTAAAACGTGGTATCCCGGTTGCCGGGGTGCTTGGCACGGGCAAGGCGGCCACGAGGTACGTTGGGAAAGCGAAAAGATGGTGAAACTGGTTATCCCCACCAGTCAAAGGAAGAAGACTCTCCGGTGGGAGATCTCCTCTGTCGTTGGGAAATGTGGTGAGGCAGTCCAGCAGGGCTCCACCAGTCGTGGTGTCGTGGCAGGTCAGCTCAGCTTCTCCCTCGTCGGATTCTTAGGTCCTGTGGCGACTTCTGAAGTTCCAGTCCCCAAAGCCCTGCTTTTATGCAGCAAACCCCCATTCACTCAGCCTAGCTGTCACTCAAATATGCAAAATGGTGAGCCGGCCGGCTCACCAATTGGGCCAATCAGGATGGAGTGTGACTTGAGTTGCCTAGGCAACTCAGTCCAGGGTGCCTAAATTTCCCTCCACCCCTCCTAAGTACCCCAGACAGAGTGGCACCACTTTGGAGGGCTTCTGTGGAGAAGCCCGCCAAAAAGTGGAACAAAGGGCTTGACTTGGGTTGGAGTCACAGAAGAGAACACAAACGCCATTTTAGAATCAAGTTTTGCAAAAAATACCAACCGGAGAATTAATATTAATTAAATAAACCAGCGGTATGTTCGAGGCTACTGTAAATAATTAAATAAAGGTAGTAGCCTAAAACAATGGGAAATCCCATAGGAAAATATTCACGTTTGAATATAAAAAGTAGTATCCACTGCCACCAGCCAAAACTCGATCAGGGGGGACGGAGACATGCCCCCTCGACTAACAGACCCTGGGGCAATCGAATTGCCCCAGCCAGTACGTCCACAATATGATGGTTTGTACTGGTTCTGTTCAGAATTTAAGACTAGTAAAGTCAATGGTGACTTTACATGCCCTGGGAGACAGTAGTCAGTCCCAGGGTATGGAGTCTATACTGCGGGGTCACTATGACACCCCTGTGTCACTGCACTGAGGGTGCTGTGTAACACACATCACAAAAACACATGAAGCCCTATGGAGTAAAAGACCCCATAGCCCATTAAACACACCTAGAATCAAAGAAACACACTCAAATCATGCCCAAGAGTGAGGGTAAAAGAGTCTCACTCTTGGCAGGAGAAAAAAAATAAACCCCAAAAATCCAGCAAAGCTGCTGGGGGACTCACTAGGTTAGGAAATTCAGCCTAAACAGAGAATTCTCCCTAACATTCGCCCCCCCCAGACTAAGGGACAGGAGGATTTAATCCACTCCTGGATGAACCTCATACCTCTAGTCGATGACATACATCCTAGAGAGTCCATCAGCATTTTGATGGTGACACCTTGACCTATGTTCTATGGCCCAATCAAAGGTTTTCCTTTGTAAGCTATAAGACCTACAAACTCTTTGAGGAACATCAGTCTTTTTAAAGTTATAGGGGTTCTGGTTGACGAGTCCCTCAGAAGTTGGTTCAACTTCTGAACCTGTGTTAGGCTTTTTCAAGGGGTCCTTATAACGGATTCCCTTAGATCTAGAGGGGCCTCCAAGGTTCCTCGCCACCTCTCTGGTGGGAGCAGGTTGGGTCTTAGGCCTCTTGGTTGGAGGGGTTGGGGTTAGGCAATGTATCTGCTTCCCCTTCCTCTTAGATCTAACCTTACCTACTTTAGGAGTTTCCCCCCTAATACTAGGATTTGAGTTGGGGTCTTCAGTAGAAGGTCCAACAGTCTGAAGGTTTTTGGCCTTAGACTTTTCTTTCCTGGTTTTCCACCAGCATTGAGAATTACCAGTTCTCTTAGGCCTATGTAGGGGCCCAGTAGGTCTATCCACCTCTTCCTCAGAAGCAGGGGGAGTCACAGACTCTGAAACTGGGGGAACAATGATGGAGCTTGGTTGGGGCTCCCATTTCCCTAATGTACTAGCCTGAAATATGCCTGGGTTAGAGGTCAACTCACTAACACCAGGGCTTGTAGTGGGGGTCTCAGTAGAGGTTCCCACATGCTTAGAGTGGTCCCTTAAGGTGGCCTCTCTAGCCAATTTGGTTAGGTTCTGGTTCTCCATACTGGGAGGCCTGGGGGTATGGGACACTACTCCTAGAGTTCTCAGGTCATTCCCCAACAGGACCTTCCCAGGCACCTCAGTCTGAACACTGACAGGGTGCTCCTCACTGTCATGTTGTTACACTGAATGAGGGCTGGTAGAATAGGAACCATTTGGACAGGGCCTCCAGACATCTTAGTGGGACCTTTGGGTGCTTTTGCTACATCCTCAGGTTGAAAGAAGCTTTCATCCACTACTGTTCTGCTGGCCCCAGTGTCTCTCCTGGCAGGAGTATCCTGGCCATTGACAAGAACACTGTCCACATACTCCACCTTAGAGTTAACAGGTAGGGAGTTATACACAACCCTATTCCGGGGACTAACCAGACCCATAGGCTCTAAGTTTACAGTTGCTTGAAGACCCAAGGGTTCTTCAGCAAAGAGTTCAAAGTGAGCACTAGCCATCTGTACTTCATCCTCAGGAGTGAAGGCTAAGGAGACTGTGCTGATCCCTGCAGGTTTACCCTTGCATCTGGGATCCCCTTTGATATGGTCAGTAGCCTTACAGATATAGCATTGTCCAAATGCTCTTTGAAAGGGTGGCTTGTTCTGACCTCCTTCTGGTTGTTGACCAGAAGGTACACTAGCCTGATTCGGATTACCCTGGGGCTTACCCTGGTTATTTTGTTGTTTGTGGCCCTCTTTGGTATGGGAGGTATTATAATTCTCTGGATTCACTTTAGGTGGCTGCTTTCCCTCATCCTTTTTCTGAGTGACCCCTGAATCCTTGTGAGTGGCCCTGTTGGCAACCCACAAGTCAGCAGCCTTAGCTAGTTTTCTGGTATCTAATTCATTTGAATCAGCCAAGTGCTGTCTGAGCTCAGGAGAGCAGGCATCATAAATTGACTCCAACATAAAAAGATTGTTCATACCTTCATAAGTGTTCACCTTGTAACCCTTAATCCATCCCTCTAAGTGTTTCAAACATTCACTCACCCAGGTAGCCCAAGGGGTACCATCATTCTTTTTGAGGGTCCTAAACCTCTTAAGATACTGGGAAGGGGTCTTCCCAAATCTAGCTATCAGAGCTAGTTTCACACATTCATACTCTTTCCTATCCTCCTCCCCCAACTCCATTACCACATCAGTTGCAACAGGGGGAAGCCTAGAGAACAACCAGGTGAGTAAGTCATTTCCTGTGATGTTCTGGAGCCCATGATTATATTCAAACAGAGACAACCAATCCAACGCATCCAACTTAGGCTCATACATACCAACCAATTCTTTAGGCATCCGGGGTCTTTTAGGACTAGAACTTCTAGAGGAGCCAGAGAGAGAAGCATTTTCGACAGATAATTTCTTCATTTCTAGCTCATGCTTGAGCTCCATTTCCCTTAGCCTTAGTTCTTGATTCATTTCCTGATGTCTCTGTTCAGCCAGAGTATTCAGTGTCTTGAACTCTAGTTCAAGTTTCATTTTCTCTAATTCAAGATATTGAGGACTTAGTGTGGGACTTGGCAAAGGCCCAGTAGGTACAGCAGGTAGAGCAGACAGAGGCCTAGGGGGGACAGTCACAGCAGCCTCACCCTCCTCTTCTGACTCTTCCTCAAGATTATCAACATTTTGATCAATATCAATTTCTATATGGTTATCTACATTTTCTGGCATGGTAGGTTCCTCAGACCCATCATTCAGACTTTGGTTAGCTAACAACCTTTCTATTAATTCCATTTTCTTGCCTTTAGTCAGGAGGTTCTTATGCTTACATAATACTCTTAAACAATTAGCAGTTTTTGTAGCAAGGGACTCTTGACTATAAGTTTCCATAGTTGACATGTTAGAAAGATTACTTTTTCAGTGCTAAGCTTTGTGGTTAGTTGTACTAAGGTATCCTCAAGCACTCTAAAGTGTATACTCAATACAAATCCCACCGCTGTACACCAGTGTTAGGCAGAAACCTGTGCAGTTCCCTTAGGGAACACTGCAAAAGATTTAAGACTACAGGTGTTGGCAGTAAACCCACTTGGTAGCAGTCTACACCACCCAGATTTACCTGGTAGCTGTGGCTGAGCAGTCAGACTTCCCTCAAGAAGAGTTAGGCAGTATGCAAAATATACACAATAGGCACTCAGATACAATAATACAAGCAAACACTGACCAGAGCTTTGGTATCAAAGTATATAATTATTTATTTAAAAACACACAGTTTGAAACACTCCAGCACTCTTATTGTAAAATATTCTAAACACAGTTACTATTGTAATATATACACCCCTTTTTCCTTATCAGATAAGTCACAGTAAAGCACCACTTATTTTCATACAGAGGTGAGTGCTTAACTAGATTGCACTCCAATAAGTTTGTGAGAAAGGGGGTAAAAAGACAGAATATGGAAAGGTACACCACTCTAAGATTCAGGAACACTATAAGCAACGCAGAAGAGCAAAAGTCACTGGTGAGCCAAAGTCCAAAGGCTGGGCCCACTCTTAGAGAGAGCAGAGCACAAATGCGCCCAAGATCACACAGTTACACTAGGCTTAGAAAGTCTTGCAGAGGGTTCAAAAAGAGTTTAGAGAGGCTTAGGAAAGTTTAGCCAGGGTGTCCCAGGCTAACCCAGGTTAGAAAGCCGGGGGCTAAATCTACCCCGTACAGTCGGAAGCAAGGGAAGCCAGGCGGGACACGGTACCTTAAGTGGGAAGGATCCTCCAGCGGTGGCAGTTGTTCGTGGTAGTGGGTGCAAGTTGCGTCGTCGTCCAGGGGAAGAGAAGATCTCGACTTGGAGGAAGATGAAGGTCGTTGCACTACCAGGGCAGAAACCAGCCGCAGAGTTTTCCGGTTAAAGGTGGTACCTTTGTTTCACGGTCGTGGTAAAACGTGGTATCCCGGTTGCCGGGGTGCTTGGCATGGGCAAGGCGGCCACGAGGTACGTCGGGAAAGCGAAAAGACGGTGTAACTGGTTATCCCCACCAGTCAAAGGAAGAAGACTCTCCGGCGGGAGATCTCCTCTGTCGTTGGGAAAAGTGGTGAGGCAGTCCAGCAGGGCTCCACCGGTCGTGGTGTCGTGGCAGGTCGGCTCAGCTTCTCCCTCGTCGGATTCTTAGGTCCTGTGGCGACTTATGAAGTTCCAGTCCCCAAAGCCCTGCTTTTATGCAGCAAACCCCCATTCACTCAGCTTAGCTGTCACTCAAACATGTAAAGTGGTGAGCCGGCCGGCGCACCACTTGGGCCAATCAGGATGAAGTGCAACTTGAGTTGCCTAGGCACCTCAGTCCAGGGTGCCTAAATTTCCCTCCACCCCTCCTAAGTACCCCAGACAGAGTGGCACCACTTTGGAGGGCTTCTGTGGAGAAGCCCGCCAAAAAGTGGAACAAAGGGCTCGACTTGGGTTGGAGTCACAGAAGAGAACACAAACGCCATTTTAGAATCAAGTTTTGGCAAAAAATACCAACCGGAGAATTAATATTAATTAAATAAACCGGCGGTATGTTCGAGGCCACCGTAAATAATTAAATAAAGGTAGTAGCCTAAAACAATGGGAAATCCCATAGGAAAATATTCGCGGTTGAATATAAAAAGTAGTATCCACTGCCACCAGCCAAAACTCGATCAGGGGGGACGGAGACGTGCCCCCTCGACTAACAGATCCTGGGGCAATCGAATTGCCCCAGCCAGTACGTCCACAATATGATGGTTTGTACTGGTTCTGTTCAGAATTTAAGACTAGTAAAGTCAATGGTGACTTTACATTCCCTGGGAGAAAGTAGTCAGTTCCAGGGTATGGAGTCTATACTGGGGGGTCACTATGACACCCCTGTGTCACTGCACTGAGGGTGCTGTGTAACACACATCACAAAAACACATGAAGCCCTATGGAGTAAAAGACCCCATAGCCCATTAAACACACCTAAATTCAAAGAAACACACTCAAATCATGCCCAAGAGTGAGGGTAAAAGAATCTCACTCTTGGCAGGAGAAAAAAAATAAACCCCAAAAATCCAGCAAAGCTGCTGGGGGACTCACTAGGTTAGGAAATTCAGCCTAAACAGAGAATTCTCCCTAACAACCCCTCAACCCCACAATATGCAATGTAGAGTGATAGGAGGAGAGAGAACAGGTTTCAGGAATGCAGAATTGAAATACAATGTCAATCCCAATTTCCCCCCAGCAAACACAAGAGACAAACAGAACTGATTGGCAAACTTTAAAAATGGTTTTAAAGTGGGCTTTGAATGGAATAGGTAAAACACTAAAAAGGGCTTAAAACACTGAAATTGTTTAAATTCTAATGGGAGCCACTTTATATGGTTGCAGACAAACAATAGCAATGATTTGACACTAATAAGCAATGTGAAAACTTAAATTTGAGGTCCGTTGCAATGAAAAGCTATTTTACACGTGTAATATTTTGCCAAAACGAAAATTTGCTGCAAACTTCTGTGTGCGGTAATCACGATTGCGGAAAAACTATAGGGATTTGAGATGGTAGTTCTATGGAAAGCTGTGGGTGTTAGCTAAAGCAGACGTTTACATTTTGTTTTCTAGCATAACATTTGAAGAAGTTATGGACGTTTTCGTGGACGTCATTTTTCTGAGATAGGTGCAACAATGAGAAACAGGGATGCGCTTCTAAAAGACAAACAGGATTTCTTTACACTTGGGTCAGACTATGAAGAAGCAAATACTACACAACAGCACAGCCAACGGACCAGGATTACTCTGGATCAGGCTTTTGCCTGCCGAGGAACTTGCCTTCTTCAGATGAAATATATCAGTGCAATGATCGGTTTAACAATACTATTACAGAAGGAAGATAGTAGGGATAAAATAGGGATACAATAGAGAGTTCAGGCAATTCAAAATAATTCTAACAATGCAGTTCTGGATATAAGAGAGAATGGATTTGAGATGGGGATTGACTATGGATAGTACAGAAGCTAATGACACAGTTCTATACTCTGGATACTATATGTATTTGAACAGGACCGTCAGGAATTCTGGTCAGTCAAGATTTCTGGATGGGAATTCTGCTGGGCACACCAGACTGGGACGGGCTACTGGGCACACCAGACTGGGACAGCAAGGCGCTCTGGTCTATACGGCACAGCACGACTGGACCGGGTCTGCAATGGCTCTCTGGTCACAGCACAGCACAGCGCGACACAGTATTGGGTTTAATCTGCCCTTCTCGGTTCTGAAGATAATTATTTAGCAGGAAAGCATTTACAGCACAGCCTGGCTGTTCATTGTTCACCTTAGGAGTCTGGGGTGAATTCTGGTTTCTGGAATTTTTAGGCCTAGCTGAGAATGGTTCAGCTATAGAATGGAATGGGCATTTCTACTTTGCCAAGTTTCTGGAGTCTGGAGCAAGGAATATGGATTGACATCCTTCAGGGTGCTTGGCCAGCAATTGTATAGTGGGTGAATCTGTGTGTCTTTCTAAGTCCTCAGCTGTCTCTATTTATGCATTGGGTAAAGGGGTGTGTATGCTGGATTATCGTAAGCACGCCCCTTAGGCTGGCTATAGGTTAGAATCTCCCCTCTCCCTTGATTGGAGGAGAAAACAGGGTGTCACCATGATGATGTGAGTTTATGAGTCAGAGAATCCTCCCCTTGGCTTTTGAGCAATAATTCAACTTTTAGTATAATACATATTTACAATTTTACAAACTGTATAACAATAACATATCTAGATCACATATTTTGTGGAGCAAATACTCTTCCAAGCCCCGTCGCTGTAGGATCTTGGGTCTGGATTTGACAGAATTTTGCACTTTTTGTCCGGGACACAATATCTAATTTATCCAAAATGTGTACACATGTGCGCATTGTATATGGGCATAAGCGTGTGAAATGTCATGCTTCTGACATAAATGCATTTGCTGCAAAATCCGAATTTTCACTGTGCCTTCTCAGAACATCGCAGAGTTCTGGCATTTCTTAAAATGTGCACCCAAAAATCACATTAACAATGCTGTTAATTCTATAATTTTTACAAATTTGCACAGTCATTTATCAGTCTTTTTAAAAATATGCTTTCTGTGCTTGTGAATCCACAAATGGTTATCTGTCTCTGCCTCCTCCTGTCTGTTTGCAGTCCAGAAGCAACCCACCCCCTTCCTTCTGGGAGAGGCCATTTTTGACACTTCACAATCTGCATATCCTTTCTGCCAGAGAAAGTCCATTGTCCCCTTCTGCTGCAGCCCAAGATCTCCTCCCCTGATCTAATTCTCACAAAGGTGTCATTTCCTGGCCTTGGTGGGAAGCAGAAGGGAGGTTCCTTTTGTTGGGGAAGCTGTGGAACTGGTTTGGTGGCTTTGAGTTCAGTATAAATTCAATGTCATTTTATTACATTTTTCTTGGTTTAAAACAAAACTTGCAGTTTTCAAACAAGCAGCTAGAACTCTTATTCCAGCTTATAAACCATGGAAATTAAATAGTTACAACCTAGGTTCCTCTTAATAACTGGTCACTTAGTTTCCAGACCTTTGATTTCAATTGCACAAGTTTAAACTTCTGATGCAAACTACTGACAGCTGTCATACAGGCGGCCGCTGGTACTGCACCCATATTTTGACAGATTTCACAGGAAGGCACATTTTTTCTGTGGATATTTTGATGACAGATTCCGCTTTTCATCACATTTTATGTTCATAATAATTTCTTAAATGAAGTGACGGGTAACACCCAGCAAGCATATTGGATGTTTTATGGTGTTTTGGACCATGATTCTGTATTTTTAGCAACCAAGAAAAAGGTGGGCAGCCCAGTGACATGTTTCAGCAGTGAGGTCTCCGTTCCACCATTGACAACAGGCAAGGTAGATTTGGAAGCCATCTTTTTGTGCTTTGTAGAGCGCAATTTCCATGGGTTTTGGCACGCATTGGGGCTTTGCAGCCATTTTCATGATTCTGTACCACCAGGACACAGGGATGTCGCAGGGCAGAGCATAAGTGGGTTAATCCATCCCACAGTCCCAATATCTAATGTCTGTGAGTCCTTTCTCCCCACACAGGTAGAGCATCAGTAGAGAGGCTGGCAGTTGGCCAGGCCAACTCAGAAGGGCTGATGCTGGTGGAATCCGCACAGGGGAATATGCAGAGGGTTGAATTGGCTATGGCTAGGCTGGTGAAATGGACTGGAACTCCTTCATCCTTGCCAGAATGCCAGAGAGTACGGTGAAGCCAGAGTTCCTGATCATCATTTTTTTTAGATCATCTGCAGCTATCAAATTCTCTTGCATGCTACACTGACGGGAGAGGGAATTCTCCTAACATCTTCTCCGGGCTCACCTCTTCCTCCAGATCACTTCCTGCCATGCATCTCCTACACTGTCCCATGTTCCATCTCTTCTTGGGCATTCTACTTCTCTTCCATTGTGACAGTCGTGTCCATGCATTCTGGAATTGGTAGCAATAAGTGTGGCCCCTGACATCACTTGCATGGATCCATTTTGCTACTGCATGTGGTGGCGTGATGTTTTATTTCCGTTGGGGAGGCCTGCAATGCATCCTCACAATGATTATCCCAGTTATCATATTATAAGTATCACCACCTTTTGCTTGCTGCCCCTAACCCCAAGATGATGGTGGGGATATTTCTTCACCCCTAAATGGTTCAACAAGTCAGAAGTGGATGTAATCCCGAATTCCCATATGACAGGTAGCTTTCTTGAGAGGGTGTAAATTTAAAGTACCCTCTGTCTTCCGGACCTGGGTGGGTCTGCAGGGGTGGGGAGAGAGTCTGCAGCAAAGGCAATGGGGATGGTGACTCTGGCAGGAGTGATTGTGGCGGTGCTGGTGCCAGTATGTGTTGTCAGTGTGTGTTGTACTGATGGCAATGCATGCAGTGCACATTGCATAGGTACCAGACTTAATAGCCCATTCCCATTTGGACCTGGTTCCCAACAACATCACCATTAGTGGAGGTGGTGGCAGTGACACCTTTTAGAAATGAAAATGGCAGATAAGTAGTGCATAAAACAAGGGGGGATCTGGGAGTCCTTCTGCCAGACATGAATACCGGTAACGAGAGCCTTACCCAGATTCTTTAGCTCACTATCTTTCACAGAGGAGAAATATCCAAAACATATCAGTCTTTGTCCTGCCCAGGGGCAGTCCAGCAGCAAAATGCTAGGCAATTCTCTTCTGAATAAGAGTACCAACAGCAACCCTAAGTTACTCCCAGGACCCCCCTTGTATTTTGGCAGATAAGTAGTGCCATAAATACATGATCCTGAATGTGTGGTACACATATGGCACTGGGTTTCCTCTCTGTCTGCGATGGCAATTTATCAATTTGATTTGCATTGTGAAGTAACGTGGGTCACCTGTCTTACACAATGTTAGAGCCGGAAGGTAAGTTTACAGGTAAGTTTATTCCTTGTAGTTACATAGTAGAGAATAGCACTGGGACATCCATCCAGCTCAGTCCAACAGGTCCAACTGACAACCGTGGAACCCAGCACACCAAACATTCACAAACACTGCACACTCCAAATGACATCACCTCACATCACGAGCCAATCCACAGATCCAATTACAGCACACCTCCCTCCCTTCAAACCCTTAAAAACCAGCAACCTCAAAACCGCAAACACATGTGGCCAGCACATATGAGCACCCAACAAAATCAGAGTTAACCCCTAAACGTTAACACCCTTTCCTGCACACACTATTCGCTCACCAATACCCTTTTTGCACCCACTCCTTGCACAACAGATGCAATCACTATCCTGCCAGCACCAGCAAAAAGGAAGCACCCACCTCTAACAATAACTTTAAAGGAAAAACTCCTCAGGCACCACATGGAAAGACCCGCAACACACCAGAACCTGGTAAAACGTGAACAGGAACTGGTGCACTGCTTATGGATGATCCATAACAGAACTTTAAGTAACACCCAACACCAACCAGGTCACCTGAAGGTGAGGAACTAGCTATCCAAAACAACTAGCTCCACAAACAACCTCAACACAAGTGGACAACCCCACTTTGCAAACCCCAACAGCAAAAACACCAACTGGCACAAACAACAGCAGCACCTTACTGCTAACCCTGGGGCTCCAAACACCTAAGGCTTCCAAAGCCCAACCAGCAAACGCACAATACAGACAGCACCTCACTGCTGCCAAAGTAACTATACAGTAACTAGACAGCACCTCACTGCCCCCAAACATAACTAGACAGCACCACACTGCCCCCAATGTAACTAGACAGCACCTCACTCCCCCCAATAGTAACTAGACTGCAACTAGACAGCACCTAACTGCCCCCAAAGTATCTAGACAGCAACCACCTCACTGCCCCCAAAGTAACTAGACAGCACCTCTGCCCGGCCACCCTGGAACGTCCCTAAAGCCCCGATCCTACGCCCCCAGAGCCCACCCAGCCACCCTGGAGGGTACCGGAACATACCTCACATACACACGCAGTACAGCCCTGCCACAACCTGACAGAAGCACCTTACTGCCAACCTCACACTATCCTGCTGTAATTCCAAACCACAGGATCCCAGGGCCCACCCGGTCACCCTGGACCAAAAATGCAGCAACAACACCCTATCGCCTGATTGTCCACACCAAGAACAGCACCTCATTGTGCACCCTAATTTACTCATGCCCATACCCCAGGGCCCATTAGACACCCTGGAACCTAACTGCCACAACCTACAGCAGCACCACACTGCCTTCACCAGATAGAACAGAGCCCACCCGGCCACTCTGAAAACCAACATAACACCACAACACATCAGATAACATGCACGGGAACAACCTGCACAACCCGCATCAATGTCTCAGCGCACCCAATGTCTCAGCACCAAAAGTCCAGCGCTCATCCCTGCACCCTCATTGCCATGGAGGTAAAGGAAACATATAATAGTACACGGGGCTTCCCCCTCTGGAGAAATAAAAAAATCATCACAAATGGAGGCTTCCCACAAATACCACATCAACAAACCTACAACAAACCCACAACAAACCCGAGAATGTCCTAAACAAATAGGCCACAAACATAAACACAACAGAATTCAAAAAGCAAACAATGGTCCCTTGACAGCTAACATCCACCCAAGTCCAACCCCAATAACACAATGCTACCCTGAGGCCATTACACAAAGACAACAACAGCATAACTGGCCTCACCGACACCTACCATACTAGTCCACAGTGCCTGGAAGTGACTTCATGCACCTGTGTGCACCCCACAGGTCAGGATCCAGCTCTCTCAAGTTCTCCGACACACCAGGACACTTATAACAGAAGTTCCACTGGGATGTCCAATCCTTGGTGCACATAAAACAAATGTTTTTCCACACGGACCAATTGAGGACTTGAGGACCGTTCTGAGCAGCCATAACCCAAAACGCATCGACCGGCTCCACAGCCGCCGCGCCATGCTGCCCAAAACTTGGCCTCGCTGTTCCACGTCGCTCCAACATGACAGATCCTCGCAAAGCACCCCAAGAAACATATCCACCTCATCATGCGCCATACGCACACCACGTTCCAGATGAACATCGCGTTCCTCAATGCTCAGCCAGTGAGCTGACTCCTTGACCAGTGACGTCACCATAAGGTTTGCTCTGATTCAACGGATCACACATTCATACGAAGGAACACCAACCTCCTCGTCCATGCAGCCTCAGCTGTCACTGCGCCGCCTGGACTCAAGTCCACGTAGCTTAGTCAAAAAAAACAGTCACACTGTAATTATGTTAGGCAATATGTGTCTTAATAAGATATGGGCCAGAGATCATGTGACCTAATATATGTGCCGAAAAGTGTTCAAGGGTCGGGACATACTGGTGATTTAACCTTAGGACAATGCTAGGAACAACAGCTTCATGGCTCCCCAGATGGCATGTGCTCAGGAGCACAATTTTGTGTTATCGCTCTACAAGTGGAGGTGAACCATACATTTAAATTGTACTCATCGGTTACTGGTTTTCCATCGTCCACCTCCCGACTCCCAGTCCACTCAGGACACTTGAGTATTCAGGGATTTTAACAAATTAAGCCACAGAGAATGCTGTAATAGCGAAAATGTTATAACGAAAAACAATTCAAATGTTATGTTTAAAATGTATATTGGGGTTAAGGGTTTAAAACGGGTGGGAAGGGGTTGGGGTGGAATTAAAAGCATAGGGAAATGGGGGATCGGGAGGGACCCCCCCAAAAAAAAGAAATAAAAAAAATCGATATTTTTCGTTATAACATTTTCGTTATTACAGCAATCTCTGTGATTTAATTCGTAACCAATACTTGCCATATCCAGGACAGAAAGGTTCCTTGCTTTCCACAAAGTATGTGAGCTGGAATTGTGCCCCGTTAGTGTTGACATACCCTTTTCATTGTTTGATAACAGAAGTGTTCACATGGCACACCATGCAATTCCACTCCTTTTCACATTATTGATTGTCCGTGGGCTGGTTGACATGGAAATAATCCAGGATGGCTTCTCCAAGTCTGGCACACTTCAGGGAAGAGGTTTGGGACTGGTAAAAGCTAAACAACAGGGACACTTCTCATTCAACCTCCTCTTCTACGACCTCCACATCCCAACAATTGATGCTGCAATGATAGCCATCACCACCCACACCTCTTCTATTACCTTCAGAGTCCCTTCAGGCATGCATGTCTGCCTGCTGGATTTCTGTTGGAATTGTGCAAGTAAGAATGGATTGCACTTTTCAACATGTCCTTACACCACTTACTGTCCCAGGTACATGTAGTGATTTTATTATCTCAGGCAATACAGTATTTTCCTTTACTACACAACACTTTTTTTCATATGTGGTAATTACTGGCCATTTGTAAATCTGTAATCTGGCAGAGACACTTGGGACTATGCATATAGTATTGGTAATTACCACATGTAGATATGTCATAATTAAATCTTCTAGGCTAATAATGTTATGTTGTTATGTTATGTTATCCGTATTTGTAGAGCACCCGTTTGCCAAAAGCAATAGTGTATCATTAGGGCTCAGAGCAGATATGTCTTCAAAAGGTGGCGGACGACAGAATGGTCCACGGTAGTCCGCAGGGCGGAAGGAAGAGCTATCCAGGCATTAGCCGCGGTTACAGAAAAGGCAAGACCTCCAACAATGGAGAGTCTCACGCGAGGAACTGCCATCACAGAAGCTGAAAATGATCGAAGGCAGAGGGATGGAACGTACCGTGAGAATTTGAGCCGAAGATATTCAGCCCCTATGCCAAAAATACACGGTGAACGATGCATAGAGATTTAAAAAGAATCTGCTTTTCGACCGGCAGCCAATGGAGCTGTCTGAGCAGAGGGGACATATGCGCCCCATAAGGTGGGTGACAAATGGCCTTGGCGGCGGCGTTTTGCGGAAGTTGAAGTCGATTTATAAGAAAAACGTGGCCAAGCCAAGTATAATGAGTTGCAGTAATCAACTGTGCTCAGCACAAGAGCAGCAACAACGGGAGCCTAAAATTATTCTGGGATATAAGGAAGCTCCCTCTGAAGACTACGTAATTTAAAGTGGCCAGCTTTGCAGATCACCGCCACCTGTTCATGCATCGAGAGGGATGAAGTAATTTGTACCCCAGATTCTGAACAGAGGGGGATGGCAGCAGGAAAGGGCCCAGGGATATTGGCCAAAAATCAGTGGTCCAAAACAGCAGGGAGAGTGCTTGCACCAGCAATAATGATTGCTTCAATTTCAATAATACATAGAGAATTGAGTTGCAGGCCATGTACTTCAATGCAGGAAACAAGCAGAAAAGGTTCAGAATATATATCTGATATTAATGCACAATTAAACCAAAACAACCACACCATTAGCACTTGTCTTGACTGTCCATATGGCAATTATTTAAAATCTCTTGGGAGTAGGCTGCAGGTCAAATCAGGTTGTGCCCTTTTGATCAAAAATGTCAGGTCAGCAAGTATTGTGAGGAAGAGGGACGTTGGGAGTCAGAAAAAGTATGGAAGGTAATGTCTACGTTAAGCAAGGAAGTGGCCATGCACACAGCATGCCTGTTGCCTTGAAAAATGGAGCAGGATGAGAGCGGTAAAGTGATGCATGCACCTCAGAGTAATGTCATACCAGGGAATAGTGCTGCATTACTATGTGATTGCAAGTAATAGAGGCCCATTTTCGGAGGACCTCCTGAGGTCAGCATTTTACCACAGCAGAGAAGTAGGTGATACCCTTAATTTATTTATTTATTTATTTATTTATTTATTTATTTATTTATTTATATTTATATAGCGCGCAAGAAGCCCAGGGGCATTGAGGCGCTGTTACTTGCAATAACTTAGTTTCATGGTACAGGCATGAAAGCGATTGTTAACACATTATGAATACTATAAGATATCATACTGTTGTTACAGATATTGCACTGGGACGTATATTACAACATATATGATAAGTATTCGTTCTGGTGTGTCGGGTCTTATGTGAAGAGGGTAGTTTTCAGAGTTTTGCGGAAGGTGGTGAGGAAGGCCTCCCCTCAGATAGTGGGAGGTAGGGCATTCCAGTGAGTGGGCGCGAGATAGGGGAAGCTGGATCCGCCCGCTTTTACTCTTTTTACTAGTGGCACCGAGAGCATGTTGGTGTACAGTGATCTGGTTGGCCTGGTAGTGGAGACGGGGTGGATCCTTTGAGAGAGGTATGCTGGAGCAGTGTGGGGTATGGAAGTAGTAGAAGGATGTGTAGGAGAGCTGTAAGGAGAACAAACACCATTAAGTATGATTCTCAGAGGAGAGACTGGTTCATGTGGGAGTTAATCAGGTTGTATACTAATTGACCTTTTCACAATTGACCTCGGGAGAATTGACCTCGGGAGAACTGACCTAATTTAGAAGGTCAATTAGGACATATATGTGGGGGGAAACGCCCCGCAACCCCCACCCAATCCAAAACCCCCAGCAAACCCCACCCAATCCCCTTATATTATTTATAATCCAAAACCAACACAATACATATATAAAATAACTAAAATAATATAAAGGTCAATTGTGCAGAAGGTCAATTAGGACCACTATAATTAGGTCAATTGTGCAAAAGGTCAATTGTAAAAGGTCAATTTGGGTAATACCGTTAATCACACCTAACCTACTTGGTTAACAAAACTGACTATCCAGCCCTGCTCACTTAAGAAAGGGCCAATGTCGAAGCCAAGCACTTCTGTGGATGAGGTTCAGACCATGAGTGCAAAGTGGAACTCTGCAAGAACAGACTGTACTATTCTAACTTGGGTATCCATTGAGAAGGTTGTTTGGTCAAGATAATCAGATGATATCTCATTGGGCCAAGACAACTGTGTATTCAGCCCTTCAAATGTATGGGGACAATGGGCCATTGATGGTGAAAGAAATTTGAGGCAAATCAAGGATGGGATTGTGCAATTAGCTACAGCCATGCCTCTAATGTACAGTCAGCTGTTTCTTAAAGATAAGATTTTTTAAGACTTTTATTAAGTGGATGAGGGTGGGCGAGGGGAGTTAAACAATGCAGTTCTAGGAAAAAGGTCTGCAACCTTTAGCTCTCAAAATCTTTTGGACTTTGACTCCCATGATGCCCTCCCATTCACAATGCTGTCTAGGTTTGATGGCAGTTGTAGTCCAGAACATCTGGAGAGCCAACGGTTGCAGACCCTGGTAAATCTAAAGAGAGTTCCACGTATTTAG
Source organism: Ambystoma mexicanum (assembly GCF_040938575.1). Lineage (NCBI taxonomy): Eukaryota > Metazoa > Chordata > Amphibia > Caudata > Ambystomatidae > Ambystoma > Ambystoma mexicanum. Next base: position 813,294,197 of record NC_090932.1, read on the forward strand.
GCCCAAACCAAAGATGGATTGTTTGAGCTTTCGTCCTGTACTGAAGCTGGTAGAGTGCCATTTCCGGGTCATCTTGAGCACATATTACAATTCTTTTGATAGCCAGTGAGGCGGGATCTGGTTTGAGGTGAAGTGATCCCATCAGCTCATGCCAGAGATCAGATGTATTGCTGCATGTGGCACGACTTAATGCTACCAGCATGTTTTGAGTGGGCCTGTCAAGAAAGCATTTCCATGGCCTAGTCTTGATATAACCGGAGCTTGCAGAGTGCCCAGTCAAAGTAAAGTCATTGGAAAGCCTTTGTTCTCCTTGTTAACCCTAATTACAATTGAACTACTTTTGTAGTTTTCTGGATACACCATTTTTAAATTATGATGATGTATATTTTTTCTTTGTAAATTGTGTATTTGTGCAAGGTCAATGTGTAACCAAGAACACAATTAACAAAGAAAACACAAAACAAGAAGTTACATTCATCCAAAGGTCCCTTAAGTGTTGCAACCCTTACTATTTGCAATTGGTGTTGCAGAGCCCACAGGACGGTGGGGGACAGTTGGAGGGAAATTTGAGTAGTTTTCACTTGCATTTTCTTTTATGACTGGACTGGGTTGAATTTTACTCTTGTATACATTGCACATCTACAGTGGATGCTGGTGATTTTGGAGCACGCTTTGCTTTTATAAATTGACCACTAAGTGTATCGCCAAGTTGTGCTCAGTCATTCTAGGGAGTGTTTTACACATGGTACGCCTAACAGCAAAGAATAATAATAATAATAATAATAATAATAATATGTATAATATTAATAAACTACCGGGATTCAATATCTCCACAGCAGGTACACGTGGAATGTTAGAGGGCTCTTTGTTCTTCATATTCGAAGTTTATTGAAATAATTCCACACACGCATTTTGCGATCCATGATGCAGTGGTGCTCCTCGCATTGTAAATCTATGTCTTATCCTATCTTTCTGCCCAATTGACATCAAAATGTAAGAACGTTAGCAGGTTAACACGTCTATCCCTTTAATTAAAGCGTGTGTATTGAAAACAGACTATAATGGTCTGACTTTATGGGAAGTAATACAACCCTTGCAAGTCCCCAGTGCCTGAAAGTGCAATACAGTAAATTCCCTTTTCTGAGCCCAAGCAAGCCAAGCTAGAACCGTTTCCAAGTGCAAAATGCACGCTGCCTGTGTAATTATGAGCCCTCGCTTGAAATCACTTTGTTTATTCCTGCTGAATATGCAGAGACTGGAAAAGCCACATTACTCCAAGGTAATGGCTCGGCAGAGGTATTACCATGAGCATTTCAAAGAGCGATTGTGGTTTATGAATCTTCTAAGGCCCACTCGCCACCTTAAACTCAAGGACATTCTCGGATTTAATCCACTTCTCAAATTCAATTTCCGGCCCTGCTCCATATTTATTTATTTACTACAGATGATATAACATCCTAGCTCTTGAACTCCCAATACAAAGCAGACGAGGAAATAGCAGCTCATGATATACTGCTTGAAGATAGAACGGGAAGCAGCAGAGACTGGAAATCTGGACGAGTTCTAAATCGCTAGCACAAACATGAAACCCGGCTTCTTTCTGCAAACAGACCTCATGTAAACATTTTTTTTAAAACACCCAACACTTCTTTATTTGCACTTTTCTAAATACACACACAGATTGATGAGCAGACTATGATAGAGAAATGCAAACTGCTGTTGCTTCTGTTCTGTACATACACCGATATTACAATGTATAGTGTGCCATCGTACCTAAAGGTGTTAATCTTGCTCGTCCTAGGGAGTTGTTTTTAAAGTAATGTCTTTTTTCTTTAACTTGGAAAAACGAACACAACCCCAGACAGAATGTTTCCAATACCCTGTTCCTGTTTAAATGTGTCTTCTACAGCTCTCGAAAATAGCAGTGCTCTTTGTTCTGCTGTCATGTGAGAAGTTATGTTTTTTTTTTTTTCATTGCAGGTTATAAACCTTCTGACAGGCTATGATAACCAGGAACTGTTGATTTATGCTCGTTTTCTTTTATTGGCATATTTTAGTGCTTTCTTAAAGAGCATGACTGACAGGCTAGAAACTCATTCACAGGACCGGCTCCACCAATGTCGCATTCCCGCGCGTTGCCCTTCCAAGGCCCAAGAAGCCTGTCAGAGATAGTGAATTCTAGCCTGCAGTCAGTCACGCCAGAGAAGCTCGTTTTTCTTAGTTTATAGTATGCGTAAACTACCATGCTGAAATGGGAAAGTGTCGTGGTTCACACAGGCAGGCAACCTCACTTTCAAATGAATACTTTACCTGTCTTCATGACCGCAAGAATACTCGCTGCTTACACAAAATGTACACCACGAAAGGCCCTCAAAACCAATCTAATTGAATGTGCAGAGAGTGGAAGGCCACAATGTGAGGTGATATAGTAGGGGGCGCTTTTCATATGTTTGCCCCGCCCCACACCCATGCCATCAACTTGTCTTGAGTTGCTAAGATCCTTTACTGTAAAAAAGTTAAAAACCAAGTAGGTATTCAGTAACAGTGTTTGTGTCATGTGGCAAGTTGGATTAGGGAGCAGTAATGCCGTTCCCCCTGCCATATGCCATACACCAAGGCCACTCCTGGACCGTCATTAGGCTTCAACCTACGGTCAGCTACCAAATCACAGTTCTTTTTAGGCTCTACAATCTTACTGTTGACTTTGCTGAAATACTCCCCACTAGTAAAAAAAAAAAAATAGAGGAAAACAACCACAAGATGGATGCATGTATAACATGATTGCCATATGAGAGGCTGTTTACTAGGCAGTATGATACTGTTTTTTCCACAGGATTTGAAAGCTACCTCCCCACTCATAGGACAACCTTCACAACTGTGAGATGTGGTAATGAGTGTTAACACTTCCTTGGGGCTTGGATCCTACATCTGTTTGTGCCATCTGCATGACCAATATCGTGTTTGCATTATGTTGCATATGATGCGATCGACCATGAAAAACTCCTTGGAATTTTGATTGTTTGTATGGGGATTGGAGGCCAGCACTTGAAGTGGTTTGGATCTTTTTTGGTCAGGAAAACAGTTGGTTGTCATAGGCGATAAACACTCTGATCCTATTGGTATCCATTAGGTGTTCTCCAAGAGTTCATTTTGGCTCCCTTGCTATTTAGCCTATGTGTGGAACCACTGGGACAGTTGGCTATTAAACACAGAGTGGAAATACATCAGTACACTGATGATACCCAATTTTATTTGAACATCTCTGAACATTGTATGTTCAGATTCTGAGACTGCTTAGCAGATATTGAGATCTGAATGTCGAGTCATTTTTAAAACTCAACCAGTAAAAAACGGAATGTTTAGGATCTAGGATTGATGAAGCCATTTTAACTAACTAGGACTTAGATGAAAACTGTGATACTTTAACGAGATGAATGTATCCATGGGAGGGATCTCTTGTTCTCTTCCTAAATGTTTTGTGTATTAAACTATTTTGAGCAACAACAACAACAACAAAAAACTGAATTTGAGTTATTGTCTGATTCTACTTTCATTTTCACTTTTTCTAATTTGTTTAAAGAGGCTTACATCCTGGGATCCTCTGATGAGTTATCACCTTTGGTCAAATCCTTGGGCTTTACATCGGATTAAGACTTTCGTTTATTAGTTCAGTCACTAGAACGTTCACCCATTGACTTTGGTAATTTGGTCCTAATAGGTCTTGCTACTTCCTCTTAGGCCCCATTGAAAGCAGTTTTCTGTGGGGCAAATCTGGTTTCCGGTGCCTGAATGTTTGACCACATCAATCCTGCTCTAATGGTCCTTTATTGGATGCCTCTCGATGCTGAATAGTTGATAAACTGTTATGTATTGTACATAAAACAATGCATTTGAAATCCATGCCTTATCAGACTGATGAATTGAAGATCTCTGCAGTCATGATTCTCTTAGTTTAGAGGTCTGCAATTGTAGGCATGCCAGCACTTTGAAAAGGTGCAGCAGTTACTCCTTGGAACTCTCTGCTGATTCATATACAACAAATTCCGATGTACTTGAGATTTAGGAACGCTCTCAAAAGTTGGGTGTCATCGGTGATAGACGTGGCTTTTGAATGCTTTTTTTAAAAAAAATCTAAAACCTTTCAGGTTTGCTTTTTATCTTCTCATTTTAAATTGTTATTCATTTTTGCAATTGTATGCTATGGCTTTTGAATGCTTTTAAAAAAATCTGAAATCTTTGTGATTTGCTTTTTTATCTTCTCATTTTAAATTGTTATTAATTGTTGCAATTGTATTCTATGTGTTTTAATAGATGTGTATTATATACAGTGCTCTGATGATCTTTGCCTACTTTGCGCTCTATAAGGATTATCAATCAATAATTATAAAAATGCACTACTTACAAAAATCAAGCAAACAGTAAGCATTCTGAAATGATGATACCTACATTGGGATAATACATATTGATAACACAGATGTTGATAATCTGGTATGCCTTTTTGATGTTTTGTAATGGTTGTCTTCTCTTAATGAAAGTATATTTAATGTTGTGTAAGGTTGTCTGAGTACAACCAGGATCACAAATAAACTAAAAAAAATAAAATAAAAAAAGAAAGATAATACACATTTTATTATACAACTCCTGGGATCAAGACATAGTTTACAAAGAGTAAAGGTGAGGTGACCAAATACGTATTTTATATGTCTAGGAGGCAAATGACTTGTACATTTAAAACAATTAATGCATCTTAAACACAGAGATCAGATCTAAAAAGAAGCATGGGGATACTACAAACGTAGACATGCTTTCCTCACCCTTTCCAAACTATAAGAAACTTAGACAATCAACAACATAAAAAAAACACTGTGATTCGAACCGACAAAACTCCTCAATTCAAGAGGTACCATCAAATCTTCTTATCAACACAGGGTGTTATTTTATCATTTCCTGCTAGGGAGGGATAATAGAAGGTATCATGCATTTGTCTTTTCTGAAATTATCAAAGATTTCACGTCATTTGCACATGTTCTTGTCACAAATTGTAAAATGAAAAGAAAGTATATTTATTCACACTGTGGACATCTGGTTACATCTTCCAAGCTAAATAGCATGTTTTCTTTATGATAGGTATATGGGGAAGTTTGGAGCAAAGTGAGGAGCAGTTGGCAGTTGGTAACTCTATGCCATTGCCTGTGCTTCATTATTTTGGCTGGCTTGGAGCGTGGCTTGTTTGGTCCCACCCCCACCCAATGGGATAAAATCCCATCCACCATGTGGAGCGTGCATCCAAGTGAGGAACAGTCGGCAGTCAGCAGGCTGCAGCACTGGCAAATGGCTTGATCACAACTTGAACTTGGGGAGGAAGGATAGCTCAGGGGCAACATATGTCTTGAAAGCAAGGCAACAAGCCACAATACAGGTTCAAATCCCAATCAACACGCTTAGAAACCCCTCTCTGGTATTAAGCACATTATAAATGGACAATAACATAAATAAATAAATAAATAAACCGTATGAACAGCCAATAAGACTGTTTTTCTCCTACTAGCACCCTGAAACTCCACACACATGATTTACAACCTGTTCAGCAAGATTTAGGAGGGGGCTAGACCTGTTTAATCTGTTCACACTACGGAGGACGGTTGTATAACCATCCAGAAAGGGGGTAAAATCACTGCCTTTTTTTTTAGCTGGTTGAGGCCCTCGAGGGAATAGGGCCGTAAAACAACATCAAGGATACTTTAAATACCATGGATGACACAATAATCAATGACATCTCCTTATTGGATTTATGTCTCAGCCTACAAACAGAAAGCAATACAGATGGCCACTTGATTGCTGGAAGCCCAATCATTACTCAACATATGAATTGTATAAACATGGCACCTAGTAGCTTCCATTTGATCTCAAGAAACTTGAGTAATTTCCTGCCAGTACATATACATCTACATCATCGATCCTGAGGACTAATGAGCAGAGAAGGTCCAACAACCCTTTCTCTGAATCTTTAGTGAAGGAGTTAATAAAGGTATGTCTGTGAATGCAGAACATTCAGAAGGACCAATTCATTTTATTTGGAAGCATCAAAGGTCTTCTTTAAAAATTCAAGGCAACATTAGACCCTGGAAAAATTGTTCCGCTACCTAGCCCCCCCTCTGTGCTAAACCCCTCCCCAGAAAGGCTAGATAATGGCAAGGCGATGAAATAGAAGAAGGGCAGGTGGATTTGAATTCAGGAGCCAATGACTTCTCTGAAGTCATAAAAGTAATATGCAATGATGAAAATTGCTCCAATCACAAAGTGGCCATTCCCAGAGTGAACCTAAATGACACACTTGCCAAAGAGGCAATGGTGAGATTGACCGACATAAGAAGACAAAGAAGGCACATCAAGCAAAGTATTTAAATAAAAAAGTGCAAAAGCAACAAAAAGGGGGATGTTGAACCTTTGGACCAGCTAGTAATTGAAATTGGCAGTATTGCTGTAGGGTCATTTTTTTCAGTCTGAGGAGCAGAGACAGTGTTGACGGCTCAGTGCGGCTTGACAATCCTACGTGCTTTGACATGAGCAGTTGACCCGATGGACCCAGAGGAAAAAAGCTGACCATACACTCAGATACATGGCAGAGAGAGAGTCAAAGTAGAGGCTCCTTACATAAACTACAGGCCTCTCTTAGACCCATGCTCCCCACCCAAAGTGTCTCGGTGGTGGCGGGTCGAAGAGGATGTGCTGAGTGTGTGTTTCGTGTTTCGGAGGTGAAGACGGTGCCTTAAACATTTAAAGCTATAATTCAAAGCTACTTTTCGAAGCTATGTTAACCGGGTTCGAGGCTTTCCAGTTGGCTCCTCCTTTCAAATAGGGACTAAGAGCAGAGATGCGCCTTCGAAACAGTAGTTGCTCTGCCTTATACATCTGATATAAGAACAACCCTGCAGTAAGGCACCGCTGTGTTGTCTGAATCTAAGTCTGCCTATCAATGTGCTCCATAATGGAATTTCCACTATTGTAGCCAGCGGATAGTAGTGCGCAAATCACGGTCTGAATTTACCGACTTAAGGCCTGTTTCTGGAAGCATTAAGCCCTAATACATTATTCATGTACATTAGGATATAAACATAAGCATCACTCAACAGTGTAAAAACATGTGTGTATATTTAAGGCCAGTGGCGCTATTGATATCGTACTGGGCGGCGAACTCTTACCAACGAGCTTAAAGCAAACTTAAGCCTAAACTAGCACCGAGACACGGGCTACGCAGGGAAGTGGCCCTAAAAGAAAAATTATTACGGAGCACACTCCAATCGAGAAACTGCTTAAAAAATGGTCAAAAGCCAAAAAAAGAACGAAAGATGGTGGGCCCAGTGGATGCGTGGGGCAGAGTGTACAAACCAGGATCACAGGCTATTTTGCATAGAGTGGTGAACCCTCAGGTAGCTCCCTAGCAAACATGGGTTCTCATAGTGAGGAACCTGGTCCAGTTATTGTGCCAAGAACCCCGCATACGGAAGTTGCTCCCAATAAGGCTGACCAAGACTCACATCTTTCGTGGTCACTGCATTCTTTGGAAAATAATGGATCATTATTGAACTTGTGTAAAATTATACGCCGTACATATTTGGGGCTGCAACAACTGGAGAGTAATGCTACACAATCCTTTAAGTTGTCCGCAAGTCCAAAGTTAGAGGCTCTGGAGGCTCGGCGATGCTTTAGGGGCAGTAAGTATCCCCTGCCATGGCCATTTCCCATCCTTAAGGGAGCTTGGATACGAAGGTAACCAATCTGAATTATTATCTGAGCTATTAGTTAAGGTTGAAGTGGTGTTTGCTCTGTGCTCAGTGGTTGCTTCAGACCAGTGAATACTACACATGATGATGAGCAGACTGTTGGAACCTCACGGCATGGCCCACCCTGGTATATAGCCACTCCGTCCTACTCCATTTCTTCCTCTGAAGACTATTCACACAAAGGAACCAGTGCAATGAGGAAACAGTGTGGCAGGAAATATAGAGAGGAGTATTAAACAATCTATGGAGGGCCTGACTGTTGTGGACCCAGAAAGTGCAAAAGAAGTGATTGAGGTTCTGATGGGTCAAATGCCTCCTGGAGGTCACAAGATTCCATAAACATTGCTGCTGTCTCTGAAGAGGACTCTTTGGACGCATGGAGATTTCTATGATGAAAGTACTTTCCCCAGATACTTAGACCAACTCCCATGATGAGGCCTTAAGGACCATTGAGTGTTTGGGATCTAGCTCCCCCATTTGGCTAGACTCTGAGCATAGAGGGCTGCTGCCTATTGGTGGTGCATTGAAATCTGTGAAAGTGCCAACCTTGATCACCAGGCAAGATGATGGCACACAGCATACAGTGACACTTCGTGGTCCGCTTGACAAGTGGGCCGGACCTGGAGCCATTACACCTATTATTCATCCTTCTTCATCTGTTGTGACCTCTATAACCAGTGTAACCCAGACTAAAGGTCGGGGTACACCCAGTGAAAGCTTATTAAGGCAATTTAGGACCAACATCACTGGTGCCCCCTATTCAGGCGAATTGAATAAAGAGAAGGGGGAAGGTACGGCAGTTGGGATACTTCACCAAAATCACCTGGGCCTGCCGGCTCTTTAGACACTACCACTTTATCGGCTCCCAACTGGGTGGCTTTGGCTGGTACATCGCCTTCCTATCTTGGGGATCTCAAAAGTTGCCATGAGCCGGGTGGCTATGGAGTACCTATGGGTAGTAGAGCAGTGGCCCAACTTAGACTGGGGGCCTCGGCAAGGCTGGAGGAAATGAATACTTCTGAAACAATTACATTTTTAAACAGATCTGTTTTGTTGAGATTGTGGTTGGCCGTGCTTTGGCTGTCTGTTTTTACTTTTAAAGACTTGCTGAAGATAATGCTCCCGAAGTGGGGTAGCCCGTCCAACTGGGTTTTGATTGCATTTGCTACTCCCTCCGTTGTGTCACTGATATGTGCCAACGCTAATGCTTTATTTGCGATGGTATTGAAACTCACAGTTTGCCACCAGAGGATGGTACCTATTTCTGAGTTTGGACAATCACTGGTATTGGCCCACAGTATGGACCCTACACGTAAAGAGGGGGCTTCATGGAATGTACGATCTATAGAGGCACGAACAGCCATTAGGGATAATGGTGAAACATGCCCTGAGTACGAAGCTAAATATAATCTTTATCAAAATGCTCTACATAACACACAGAACAATCCATGGCCAAAGAGTGGAATGCATACAGGAGAATAGCTACAAAACAACACGTTCCAGCAACATCAGCCTAAAACACAAACAATACTCAAAACAAAAATGTGGGGAATCAGCATTTTACTGCATCGCAGTGGCACTCTGGAACTCACTCCCTACAGAAATATGAACAACAGATTATCACCTTAAGTTCAGAAAAGTATTAGAACATGGGTCTTTAACGCTCTGAGCTGAAGAAAACTATGGGGCGACAAATAATCCACCCAGCACAACTCACGAGATTGGACCACTCAAATGTCAACCACGAATCACACCAGGAACAAGATAAGCGAAAGAGCCAACCCACCGCAACAAACCCAAACAGCCCTAACAAACCCTACTAAGAACTCTCTGACCCTCAGCATATCCACCTCATCACATAAACAACTCGTTACAAACCTCTGACCAAAACACAAAAACTACAAACACTGTTCCATATCTCCACAACATCCAACAAGCACAGGGATATTTGCATAAAACACACAAATACCAATCTACCAATCTACCAAATCAAACCAGCACACAGTGACAGTGTTTTCAGAACTGAAGCCACCGCAGCACTTCAAAGATCTCTTGTGCATTTCCCTCTTAAAGCTGCTAACCTTCCCACCCCCCTTCCATTTCTTTCCATTTCATATAGCGTCAATGAGGAAAGCATCCTTAAATTATGTGTAGTACAGATTATATTTTTTACTGGCAGCCAATGCAACGTTTTCAATAGTGATGTGATGTGTTCTCTTCTTGTGAGTTTAAGTAATAGTCTTGTAGCTGCATTCTGTATTTTTTGTAACTTCCTCAACAGGAATTCTGGCATGCTAATGTAGGTGATGTTAGCATAGTCTATTCTTGACATGATGAGAGAGATGATGGTGAGCATTCTGTGTGTTAAATTGAAGAAGGGAAGTATTTTCTTTATCGTGTGTAGGTGGAAGATCTATTTTTTAATTACTGTGTTTACTTGTGGCTCTAGTGTTAGCTTGTTGTCCATTAGGGTTCCAAGATTTTTGACCACCTTGGACAGTTCTGGCGATTTGCCTAGTTCGACAGGTCCTGGAATGCGCTGATTCTTTGCTGGGTCGTTGGGTGTAATCATGATTTCAGTTTTGTCTGGTTTGGGTTTAAGGCTGATGATACTCATCCATTGGTTTAGTTCAATGAGTCAGTTGGTTAGTGTTAGGTTTTGCTCTTCATTGGCATTGGTTCTATAGATGATGTGGGTGTCATCTGTGTAGTTGTAGCAGGTGAGGCCATTGTGTTGATGAGGTTGATCAGTGGAATCATGTAGATTTTAAAGAGTGAAATTGATGATCCCGGTGGTACACCAAGGTGCGGATTTGAATGGCTCTAGCCAGATTGCTTCTGTTCTTTCTTTCAGGAAGGATTCTAATCAGAGGAGAGCAGTGCTGCTGATCCCAGAATTTTCTAGTCTTTTTATGAAAGTGTCATGGTTGATTGTGTCGAAAGGCTGCTGAGAAATCGAGTAGTATCAATGCAGAGTTAGTGTTCAAGTCTGCGTTGGGCTTTAGGTCATCTCAGATATATAGTAGCACACGTTCTGTTCCTCTCATGGCTTTCAAGCCTACTTGTGCCTGATCCAGCAGCTAGTTGTTTTTCACATATTGCAGGATTTGCTCATAGACACAGCTTTGTAGTAGCTTTGCCAGTTATGGTATATTTGAAATTGGTCGATAGTGGCAAGATCTTCCATAATAATAATTAGACACTTATATATCGCTACGAACCCTCAGGTATCTGAGCACTGCTTATTATTACCCACGGTGTGTGGTGCTCATTTATCGACCTCGGAAGGCTGAGTTTGGCCCTGCCGGGATTCGAACCTGCGTTAGCAGGCTCTGCACAGATGTCAAAGCGAGCGCTCTACTCGTTGTACCACTTGACCGGCTCTGTGTTTCCAGAAGGCTATCTTTAAGGAGTGGTTTGATATGGGCCAATTTGAAGGCTTGTGGCACTGATCCTGTTGCTAGTGAGAGGTTGAGGAGGTTGGTGTAGTACTCTGCCTGGGTTTCCTGGGTGAGGTTGGATTTGTAGACATCTGGCAGACAGAGGTCTGCTGGGGAACCTGCTCTGTTGATTTGGATCACCGGGTTGCTGGATGTATCTGTTGAGATAAGCAGGAATAAGTTTAGTATGGTTGTTAGCTCTGGCGTTGGCTGTTTGAGGTGCTCTGTAGGATTTTTTGGCTTGCTCTGTATGATTAGCTGAATGTTAGCGATTTTATTCTTAAAGTAGCCAGAGAGGTGTCGCACAGGTTTTGGGTAGGGAGTGGTGTGTTTTGCACATTGTTGTGTTGTTGCACATTTAAAATCTTGAATATTTCTTTCTGGGTGTTGCCTGCTATTGCGATCCGTTCATTGTAGTATGTCTTATTGGCTTTGAGCATTTGTGCTTTGTATAAACTAATCTGTCTGTGGTATGCATTTTGGTCAAAGTTTTTTCTCCATCCTTTTTCCAGTTTCCTGTATTTTTTTTCTCCATGCTTTGAGATGGGACATGAACACCTTGCCATTGTTTTCGTTCGTGGTGGGTAGAAAGGTTTGTCCAGTGTGATGTCATCTATTATTTTCATGATCCATTTTAGGACTTAATTTGTTCTTTCTTCTATGCTGGTTGCGTCAACGTCTGTGAGTGGGTGTTTTGTGGCGTCCCGTTATAGGTTTAGGTCTACACTGTTGATGGGTCTCCAATTTCTTTGCCAGGTTGGTGGGTTATTATGGAGAGTTAACTCTCTTGTGTGAATACGTTTTCCCACATGTGGACATAATGCAGGTATATTCCAATGGCTGCACTGGACTGCAACCTCTTGTTTCTGGTAAAAAATATATAATATATTATTTATTTCTCTTTTATCAGTTTCATCGACACATAAAGTGTGCACAATGCACACAAATCAACTCAATTATCTTTATAACTATGGGCGCAGGGCATTACCTGACCCGGTAATGGCATGCTGGCTCGGGCTCATTGCCTAATTTAGCAGTGGCTATATTCAATAATTTGTCTATGTTCAGCAGTGCCTATTTTGTAGCTCTAATAGATTCACTAGCTGCTGTATTCTGGGAATTCAGCAGGATTCAGCAGTGGTTATACTCCAATATTTCACCTAGATTCACCAGTGGCTATGTTGTTAAATTTCACCCTGATTCAGCGGTGGCTATACTCCAACATTCATCCAGATTCAACCACTGCAATATTTTAGAAATTCACATGGGTTCAGACTGTGGTTATAGTGGGACATTCACCTGGAGTCAACAGTATTTATATACCAATATTTCACCTAGCTTCAGTAGTGGCTATATTGTAAGAGTTTGCCTGGATTTAACAGTTGCTATATTATAAAATTCACATGAGTTCAACAATGGCAATGTTGTAAGGATTTAATGTAGGTTAAACAGTGGCTATGCTCTGGTGTTTAACCTGGTTTCAGCAGTGGTTGTATTGTATGATTCACATGATTTCACCAGTGTATGTGTTGTGCAAATTCGCCAAGATTCGGCAATGACTTTCCTCAAATAATTATCCTAGACTAGACAGTGATGGCTACTTCAGACCATAGTGGAATTCAACACATTGGCTAACTGGAGAGCACAGCACAGTTCAGCACAATGGCTAACTAGAGAGTGCAGTACTGTTCAACGCAACGGCCAACCAGAGAGCGTAGCACAGTTCTACACAATGGGCAACTAGAGAGTGCAGCACAGTTCAACACAATTGCCAACCAGAAAGCGCAGAACAGTTCAACACAATGGCCAACCAGAGAGCACAGCACAGTTCAACACAATGAGCAACTAGAGAGTGCAGCACAGTTCTACAAAATTGCTAACTAGAGAGTGCAGCACAACTCCACACAATTGCCAACCAGAGAGTTCAGCAACAGTTCAACACACTGTCCAACCAGAGAACGCAGGACAGTTCTACACAATGAGTACATAGAGAGCATAGCACAGTTCAACACAATGGCTATCTAGCGTGTGCAGCACAGTCCAGCACAATGGCTAACTAGAGAGCACAGCACAGTTGAACACAATGGCCAACCAAAAAATGCAAGACCGTTTTACACAATGGCCAACCAGATAGCACAGCAAAGTTCTACACAGTGACTAACTAGAGAGTGCAGCACAGTTCTACACAATGGCCAACTAGAGAGCACAGTACAGCTCCACACAATGGCCAACTAGAGAGTGCAGCACAGTTCAACAAAGTGGCCCACCAAAGAGTGCAGCACAGATCTACACAATGGCAAACTAGAGAGCGCAGTGCAGTTTTACACAATGGCCAACTAGAGAGCACAGCACAGTTCAACACAATGGCAAAACAGAGAGCACAGCACAGTTCGCCACAATGGCTAACTAGAGAGTGCAGTACAGTTCAACACAATGACTAACTAGAGAGTGCAGCACAGTTTTACACATAATGGCTAACTAGAAAGTGCAGCACAGCTCTACACTATGGCCAACCAGAAAGCTCAGCACAGTTCTACACAATGGATAACTAGAGAGCACAGCACAGTTCTACACAATGGCTGACTAGAGAGTGCCACACAGTTCAACAAAATAGCTAACTAGAGAGCACAGCACAGTTCAGAACAATGGCCAACTAGAGAGTGCAGCACAGTTAAACAAAGTGGCCAACCAGAGAGTGCAGCACAGATCTACACAATGGCTGACTAGAGAGCGCAGTGCAGTTTTACACAATGGCCAACTAGAGAACACAGCACAGTTCAATACAATGGCCAAACAGAGAGCACAGCACAGTTCGACACAATGGCTAACTAGAGAGTGCAGCACAGTTCAACACAATGGCTGACTAGAGAGTGCAGCACAGTTTTACACATAATTGCTAACTAGAAAGTGCAGCACAGGTCTACACTATGGCCAGCCAGAAAGTTCAGCACAGTTCTACAAAATGGCTGACTAGAGAGTGCCACACAGTTCCACAAAATGGCTAACTAGAGAGCACAGCACAGTTCAGAACAATGGCTAACTAGAGAGCACAGCACAGTTCAGAACAATGGCTAACTAGAGAGTGCAACACAGTGGTACAGCATGGCCAACTAGAGAGCTCAGCACTGTTCTACACAATGGCCAACCAGAGAGTTCAGCAACCGTTCAACACACTGTCAAACCAGAGAAGCAGGACAGTTCTACACAATGGCTACATAGAGAGCATAGCACAGTTCAACACAATGGGTATCTAGAGTGTGCAGCACAGTCCAGCACAATGGCTAACTAGAGAGTGCAACACAGTTGAACACAATGGCCAACCAGAGAATGCAAGACCGTTCTACACAATGGCTAACTAGAGAGCACAGCACAGTTCAAAGTAATGACTACCTAGAGAGCACAGCACAGTTCAAGACAGTGGCCAACCAGATAGCAAAGCACTGTTCTACACAGTGACTAACTAGAGAGTGAAGCACAGTTCAACACAATGGTCAACTAGAAAGCACAGTACAGCTCCACACAATGGCCAACAAGAGAGTGCAGCACAGTTCAACAAAGTGGCCAAACAGAGAGTGCAGCACAGTTCTACACAATGGCTAACTAGAGAGCACAGTACAGCTCCACACAATGGCCAACAAGAGAGTGCAGCACAGTTCAACAAAGTGGCCAAACAAAGAGTGCAGCACATTTTTACACACAATGGCTAACTAGAAAGTGCAGCATAGGTCTACACTATGGCGAAACAGAAAGCTCAGCACAGATCTACACAATGGCTAACTAGAGAGCACAGCACAGTTTGACACAATGGCTGACTAGAGAGTGCCACACAGTTCGACAAAATGGCTAACTAGAGAGCACAGCACAGTTCAGAACAATGGCTAACTAGAGAGTGCAACCCAGTGGTACAACATGGCCAACTAGAGAGCTCAGCATTGTTCTACACAATGGTCAACCAGAGAGTTCAGCAACCGTTCAACACACTGTCCAACCAGAGAAGCAGGACAGTTCTACACAATGGCTACAAAGAGAGAATTGCACAGTTCAACACAATGGGTATCTAGAGTGTGCAGCACAGTCCAGCACAATGGCTAACTAGAGCGTGCAACACAGTTCTACACAATAGCCAACCATAGAGCACAGCACAGTTCAACACAATGGCTAAATAGAGAGTGCAGCACAGTTCAACACAGTGGCCAACTAGAGGTACCGTTTTCATCGGAACACCTGTGGGAATGCGGGATGGTATGACATCTGTTGTTGGCGACGTGTTTCAGTGAGTGGACAAAGGGAAATGTCTTTGAAATTGGCTAGAAATAAAGACAATTCTCAGACATTTCGCTCTGGCCACCCACCGAAACACACCGCCAACAACACATGGTCTACCTCCCTGCATCCCCACACGTGTCCCAATGAAAAAGGTACAGCACATGTGTGGGCGCACCTACTTGGGGTGCAAATGGAAAAGGGTAAACCACTGGTAACCCCAAGCCTTTTGGCACAGCACATTTTGTTCATGTGGGCAACCTACAGATTTGGGCCTAGGGTGTCGAAGCCAGCAAGGAAAACATGGAACCCCATGCATTTCCAAAAAGAGGACACCTGTGGAAATCCACAGAGCTCTGCCTTGCACAAATTGCCCCAGTTTTTATTAGCCACAATCCCTGACAAAGTGTGATATTTGGTGGGGAAAAAACACAATATTCACTTTGTCTGGGGTTCTGGGTAATAAATTCTGGGCCGCTTTGCACAAGTCAGACCTCTGTGCATTCCCACAGGTGTTCTCTTTTGGGAAATGCATGGGGTTCCCTGTTTTCCTTGCTGGCTTCGAAACCCTAGGCCCAAATCTGTAGGTTGCCCACATGATCAAAATGTGCTTTGCCGAAAGGCTTGGGGTTACCTTTTCCTTTTGTGCCCTGGTAGATGCACCCACACATGTGAGGTACCATTTTCGTCGGGACACCTGTGGGAATGCGGGAAGGTATAACATCTGTTGTTGGTGGTGTGTTTCGGTGGGCGAGCCAGTGAAATGTCGGGAAATTGGGGGGTTTTTGCCACATGTCGGAATTTTCCGGGGTTTCTGGGTAATACTTTCTGGGCCGGTTTGCACAAGTCAGACTTCTGCGGATTCCCACGGATGTCCTCTTTTTGGAAATACATGGGGTTCCCTGTTCTCCTTGGTGGCTTTGACACACTTGGTCCATATCTGTATGGTGTGCCCGTCTGAAAAAATCGTGAAATTCAGCTGTCGGAAAAGACTTGCGGTTAGGGGTGTGTTAGGCTTTCCCCTTGGTTTCCAGGTAGGTGCACCCACACATGTGAGGTACCGTTTTCATCGAAACACGTGTGGGAACGCGGGAAGGTAGGCCATGTTTTGTTGGTGGCGTGTTTCAGTGGGTGAGCCGAGTGAAATATGCGATGTTTTTGTTTGCCACATTTTGGACTTTGCCGGGGTTTCTGGGTAATAAATTCTGGGCCAATTTGCGCGTATTCCTACGGATATCCTCTTTTCAGAAATGCATGGGCTTCCCTGTTTTCCTTGGTGGCTTGGACACCATAGTCCCATCTCTATATGGTGTGCCCATCTGAACAAATCATGAAATTCAGCTTTTGGAAAAGACTTGGGGTTAGGGGTGTTTTAGGCTTTCCCCTTGGCGCCCAGGTAGGTGCACCCACACATGTGAGGTACTGTTTTGATTGGGACACATGTGGGAATGCAGGAAGGTAGGCCATGTGTTGTTGGCAGCGTGTTTCTGTGGGTGAGCCGAGTAAAATGTGGGGAAATTGGGTTTTTTTTGCTACATTTCGGAATTTGCTGGGGTTTCTGGGTAATACATTCTGGGCCGATTTGCGCAAGTCAGACCTCTGCGGATTTCCAGGGATGTCCTCTTTTCAGAAATGCATGGGGTTCCCTGTTTTCCTTGGTGGCCTGCACACCCTAAGCCTATATCTGTATGATGTGCCCATCTGAAAAAATCATGAAATTCAGCTGTTGGAAAAGACTTGGGGTTAGGGGTGTTTTAGGCTTTCCCTTTTTGCACCCAGGTAGGTGCCCCCACACATGTGAGGTACCGTTTTCATTGGGACACGTGGGAATGTTGGAAGGTATGACATTTGTTGTGTTTGTGTGGTTTTCATAACGTTTCGACCCATTTGCTGCTGCCCTTTGTCATACAACCCTTTCATTTCCCAAATGTGCCCTACATTTAGTCGCTGCTTTAGGCACCATACACTTTTGTAACCTATACAAGTCACCTACCCTTGAAAAGGTCTGCCTGTGGTTTTTAAGAAAATCGTGCTTGCCGTTCCTCATCACATTGGTTTTCCTGATTCACACATGCGCAGTACATCTGCTCAGGCCGTAACCATAAAACTCCTGTTTACCATGGCTCAGTGTTTGGCTTGTGGTTATGCTTGTTTTGTGAAACACTACAAACAATGTCTGATTTCCTAACTGAAAGAGTCGGGGGAATGTAGCAGAGCATTGTTTTTTTCAGTCTTTTTCCCGCTTTTTCCCCAAACTATGGCATTTTCCCCTACCTAGTTGTTGCCCGACCTGTGCAAATCACCACTTCCTAAACTTGGAATTTTGTATACTTTTCAGAAATGTATGCCTTTCTGTCCTCCAATTCGACATTCCCACCCTTTTCTTCCATTCCATCCACGCATGTCCAATTGACAAAAATGGCCAAAATCGCCTACCTCTCACAAAACGGTTGATAACTACGTCAAAATAATTTTTTTCGTTTCCACTCAACCTGTTCATGAAAGCCAGGTAATTGGGGAATTCAGCACAGCAAACCATTTGTTCCTAGCTCTTACAAGAAAAAAACACAAGCTTCTTTGTACATCATTGAATTGACATTTTTGGAAAAAACGCAACATTTTCGCTCTTTTTGGTTATTTTCTCTCACCCCCTACAGCAACCTAGGATTCCTGGGTGGCGTTACAGCCGCATACATGTGGAAAAAAGGGGCCAAATTTGGCTGAGATATCTCATGTAACAGAAAAGTTACAAGGCATTGAATGGCGACATACGGAAATCACCAAAAAAGCCCTTGCACTGTGGGGAAAAACCCATGGCACTTAAAGGGTTAAGTATGTTGTTAGTATAATCCTCTGTGTCTTATTTTTTTAAAAGGCAGTTAGTGTGTCCGCAGACAGTACAGCTGTCTGGGATGTCCTCAATTAACCAAAATGGGGGTGTCCTAAGGACACTATACCTGTGCGCATTGTTGGCAATCAAAATGAAGATGTCCTTAGGACACACAAAATGTCCGCCTGTCCGCAATTAACTAAAATGGGGGTGCCCTAAGGACACTATACATGTTCACACTGTCTTCAATCAATATGAGAGTGTCCTTAGGACACACAAGATATCCGCCTGTCTGTAATTAACCAAAATGGGTGTGTCCTAAGGGCACTATACCTGTTCAAATTGGCTGTAGTCAAAATAAATCGGGGTGTCCGCAGAACACTAAACATGTCCGCGTGTTCGCAGTTAAGCAAAATAAAGTGTCCTAAGAACATTCCCCCTGTTTGCATTGTCCGTAACCAGAATTAATATGTCTGTAGAACACATAGCCCGTCCGCCTGTCCACAAAGTTGTGACGCACGTTTATTTTGTTCGGGGATCTGAACACTGTCCGTAGAACACCCGCGTGCATGCGTAGCACACCAATGCCCCTATGCACATCGTGCCTGTGTGCAACTGTCCACCACATGTGTGTCGCACTTTTAATTAGTTCAGGGACTGGAACACTGTCCGTAGAACAGCCGCATGCATGCGTATACCCGACCCAGTGCATTTGGTGTCCTACGGACAGCCGTCCCATTCACCAACGTGTTTTTGATGTCATCATGTGACCGCACCCATGCGAAGCATAACGAACACTGTCTGGGCCCCCGGACACCTAAAAAGTGTATTTTTCAGCAATCCAAGGTATTTTCCTGGGAAAGATCACCCTTGCACATGTCCCACACTATGTCCCTGGCAATTTGAATTTTTTGAGACCTTTCATAGTGTTCGAAGTGTCCTGGGACAGAGCGGGTGTCCGCGAAGCATGCCCCAGCACCCCTATAAAAGGCCACACCACAGAGCTGCTCCTTAATCTGTTTGTTGGGCTTCCAGGACAGAAACTGCTCCTTGTTGCATTGCATTGTTCTTGCTCTTTGAAACAACTGTCCTGATGGCATTATGGCTCCTGCTGGTGCTACTGCTGTCTCAGCAACACCCCCAAAACCCTCCACCGCCAACACCTCCCTAAGGGCCTGCAGAGGGGAACAGGCATCAGGATACAGAGGAGAGTGATGAAGAGGATGAGGTAGTGGAAGTCCCTACTACTAGTTCTCACCGTGAATCTTGGGTGTGGAAGTTATTTAACACTGTTGATGGAGTACGAAAAGCATGTGCAGACAAGGTGACCTGCAATCAGTGCAAGATGGTGCTGAGTCGTGGGAAACTGGGTTTGTACAGCTATAGTACTACCTAAATGAAGTGACACCTAAAATTGTTCCACGGTGGCGCTATTCATAAGGTTCTACCATGCGATAAACGTAGTAGGTTGAGTTCCTCTGCAGCATCCTTGTGTTTCCGCTCCTGCCACAATCAAAATGTTTTGTAGCATTGTAGAGTTATGCTGTGATGGTTGTGGCCAGGGCCTAGAGTCTTGGGTGTATGGCCTACGGGCTACGGCATTCGACCATGCACCCAAGACTCTATGACCTGGCAACAACCTCTACAGCATAAAACACCCATAGAAACAGACACCTACCAAATGACCACAACCCAAAAACATAATACATCCAACTCAAAACTGTGCACTTCAATTAACAATCTAAAATAATTATAAACAACGTACAAACTCTTCAATACATACCCTCTTCACCCAATGCTCTTCTACCGACACAAAACCAACATCATACTAAACTAAAATAGCCAGTAGTGCGCCCAGTGTTTAGTATGTCCGTGGACAACTGCGGTAACCGTGAACACCGCAAAAACATCACAGCCTTCTCCCACCTAAACAAATACAGCATTGGACTCATCTATTACTCCCCCACCCTCTCCAAGCACTCATACACATGAACACACTCCCCAAAATCGGATTTATGCTCACTTTCAGCGCATGTCCGTGCATCCAATATGGTGGGCGCATCGAAACGATTTGACGCACCTCACGCCTCATCCCAGCCAATCAGAGAGCATGTCGTGTATCTGCAGACACAATGTAAGCCGATTATCCAATCAGTGTCCTGTCCGCGGTGCGAACAGGGAAGAGTGTCAGCGGAGCGGTCATAGACATCATTCATTTTTTGATACCTACTTTTTGGTTGTTTTAAAAAAATACTGGACGAATTTTCACAAAATTTGCAAACGCACACTTTCGGGACCAAGCCGCCGCTCCGGCCGCTAATTTGGTGAAAATCCATCCAGCGGTTTGGGCTGTAGGCACGACAGAAATGTTTTCTCCATTCAGTCTATGGGAAAAAAATTACTTTTGGGGCCCCCCTATAACTTTGCCCCCCGTAGACCAAACCTCACCAAACTTTGCAAAAAAATTTAGAGTGGGCCATATACTTTTTTGCAATGTTTGGTGAGGATTCCTCCAGGGGAAGCAAAGTTATAAGCAGCCCAGAAATGCTCTTCCTATGGGTTTAGCAACTTAATCATAACTACACAGCTGCTACCGTGGGCCTTGTATATACATCAACTGAGGATAGCACAGGGGCAATGCGCTGGTCTTGCAAGCAAGACCACACATAGCAACAGAGGTTTGAACCGCGGATCTGCGCTTAGGAACCGAATTCAGGTATGGTATTAGATGTGTTTCAAAAAAACAATTAAATGCATACAAATAAATATCTATCTACAGTACTCTTCTTTAACTTATTTTGAAGCACTCGCCCCAGTAGGTTAATCTTGCCTTTGTAAATCACCAGTTTCATATTTAATAATATTGTTATGTTCGGTTTTTTTTCGTTTTGCACCTGATGTATATTCCACTTTGTCACGATCTTATAAACTGGCTCATCACTTACACTCATCTTTGTTGTGTTGTTCAACACCATTCTGGGCAATGCCTCCACCATCTGTAATTGTGTTATTGTAAGTCATTTTTTATCGAGATTGACATCCTGTTCTTCAAATGAATAGACAACACAAATATAATTGAAAACACCTGCATACTATAACATTGCAGAGCACAAGATGAGGTGACGTTGAATTCAAATATTACTATTAACCTAATTTACTTAGATCAACACTCAATGCTCATTTTCAAGAACTGTTGCTTTCCTTTTTGTTTTTCTTTCTATGTTTTCTGATGGTTTGACAGAGAAGCTCTTTCTCACTGCAATTTTTTCCTGTGATTGCAAGATAATGCATCTAAATAAAACACCTTGTTCTTACAATCTCCCGCAAAGGTCAGGCCATAGACTTTGGCATCATGCTTAGGGGGGAGACCAGAAAAAAATCATGTATGTTTTATGATGTTTTAGTGCCGTCACTGTGTAGAATTTAGCAGAGCCAGTCTGATTTGGATTACCATGATATAATCAAATCCGAAATGACCAATGGAGAAATAACCTAAAGTTATTTTTTAGAAAATAACTTCAGTTTTTTCCACGCATGGTAATTTCAGACTACCTGCTCCCCTCACCCCCTTACTTACCTTTTGGCGGCACAAAGCGAAGTGTGCCGCTGCCTCGCCAGTCCTCTGCGATGCCGGTTCCCTTCACGCACATGAAAGGTAACCGGCACTGCAGTGTCCTTTCTTTGTTTATTTTTAACTTTACTTTTCACCTGCTTTCCTTTTTATGGAAGCAGGGACACCCCTGCAACCAACTGAGTCCTGGAATGTCAATCAAGGGGAACAGCGAACACCCCGCAACTCTGACTCCCCTTAATCAGCATTTTTGGCATTGTTTTTTTCCAATGCCCAATTCAGCATTTTCTCCCGTTTTTTTCCGACAATTTCTACAGATACCGTTTGATTGAACTAGATACTCGCAACCATTAGTGCTGTAAGCAGATGCAATCTAATCCCAGCAGAGTATGGTTACGCCCTTTGCAATTGGAAGCTCTTAGCCTTCATCGAATGGTTTACTCGATCTGCTGGGAGCAATAGACTGTACTAATACTCATGGATCATGCAAAATGAACATTCCTGAAAGAAGTGCAAGTCCTCAGCCCATGGAAATACTGGTGGATGTTATTTTTCACATTTATATATAAAGGAGACAGTTTGGATTTTTTCAGATTTTCTGATCTATACAAATAGTCTGGTGAAAAGGACCTCTCTTTACCTATAGTCTTGAAAAAATAGACCAAGTACGTAATACTTATACACAGAACTCAAAATATTTTAATGAAGTTTACAAAAAGAGAAAAAACTCATAAAAATGTTAAACATGAACATGACCCAACATATAACACATGGTAGAAATAAAAAAAATATATATCACTAAACTCACATACATATAACCACATTTAACAGTTGTAGAAAAAACATACAAATGGCTTTAACACTCCGTACACTTTCTGAGTATTCTGACTCAGACAGAAACAGATCCCAACATGTTTCAGTTCTTTATAGCACTAATTGCACAAACTTTCTTCAGGGGAAAAACACACAATTTTCTCGGTTGCCTCCATGCAATCCAGGGCCACATAAAATATTCCAATTTTAAACAGAAGGTTGCTCCTAAACACACAAGGAAAAGAAAAGGGGATCGTCACCATATGTCACCATCAACTACCTCGAATAGTCAGTATACGCTGAAAACATAGCTCAGCATTCCCGTACATGTACTTCCTTTTTGAGTAATGCAGCCAAGTGCAGGACACAAGGACTACAGGAGGGGGTCATTATGACCCTGGCGTTAAGGGTTTAACGGCGCCGTAAAAGGTGTCGGCGCCTTTAAACCCTTAACGCCTGATTACGAGGTCCCTTTGTGGGACCCGACCTTAATGGCTGGTTTTACCAGCCGTTAAAGTAGGGTGCCGCAAAGGGACCTCGTTGCTAATTACGGTACCGCAAGTAATTAGCACCAAGGTCCCTTTGCGGCACCCATACTTAGCGCCTTCCCCAGTCCCATTGAGCCCTATGGGGCGAAAATGGGAATGGAGAAGGACCATGGTGGAATGGGGAAATACCGCCCCGTCAACCTTGGAATGGGGCGGTATTTCTCCATTCCACCATGGCGGACTTGTTACAACACCAGCACCAACCATGATGCTGATAACACCACGGTTTAGCCCTGGGGTTGTAATGAGGGCCGAGGTCTTCGAAGAGGGCATTCAGGTGGGATAGGACCAGTGCTTGAACGGTGAATCTAAAGCTATTTAGAGGGAGAGCAGGCTTGACTTTTGCAAGCAGGGAGAGCTTATACCAAGCTGTCTGAATTTTCTATGTGTGTCTTGAAGGAGAGGTGTTTGTTGATGTGAACCCTGAGGGACTTTGGCGCAGGAGGCAAGCTTGGGTGTGAAGTGCTCAGGGTTCATGTTTGATAGCCAGATCTGTGTGTCTGGGTGTTCAGTGTTATTGGTGAGGAGTAGGAATTCAGTCTTGGAGGGGTTGAGCTTTAAGAATGCACTGGGCATCCAAGAATGGATCAGCGAGAGGCAGGTTTTGAGCCTGTGGATGTCCTTGATGAAGTAGATCTTGAGGTATAGCTGTATGTAGTCAGCAAATTGGTGAATGTGGATGTTGGGTGTGGCTAGGAGGTCTCCCAGCCACTCCATGTATAGATTGAAGGTCACTTGGGAGAGGATGGAGCTCCATGGGACTCCACATGCAACAGGTAGCATTGGCATTTGATTGGGTTTCTCATCAAATTGGGTGTACATCTGCCTCTCATACGGTCTCACTGGTTGCCATGTCAGCTCCCCAGTCATAACACTAAAGTTACTGCTAAGCTCAGAATTCACGGTTTAATTGCCAATGTTTGTCTTTACTGGTTTATATTCAAGAGGCAATTCTCTAGACTTCCTAGAGATGTGCATATCTGGCTAGACTGCTGAAAAAGACTGATCATTGACTATTGTACTGCGCTGCACTATGACATCGAAAAAGCAAACAGAGCTTACCTCCGGTATGGAGAGGCATCACATGGGCCCTCTGGTACACTGTCCTCACTTCATTGTGATTGACCTTAGATTTTTCACCCTCCCTTCCTTGGTTGAATTGTTGTGGTGTTTTCTATTTTAGGAATTGTGCTCTTTGTTCCAAAGTTGCTGTGTTCTGCTGTGGTGTTGGTCACTTTAGTCTATTTCTCAGTGTGGGTTAGTGCAATAATGAAATAGCAGAAGCTAAGATGTTCTGCATATTACACACAAACTTGTGGCACTCCACCAAAGGCACTCAGTCTTACAGATACCCACGATCATCCTGCAAAAGGAAAGTGGAAACTCACAAGAGTTTCATCTTTTATAGGCTGTGAAGAGAATTAAGGACACCATACAGTGCAATAGTTTCACACCTCTTGGGGCTCACTGAAATTGAGGGGCTGACCCTAGTCACTACTTATATTGCCTCAGTCGTTTCTTGAGTACAATCATGATAGCATGCTTTGCCATTTATTGTGTAGCCACAGAGTTGTTTTCTATCTGTGCATGGTCTGCAAGCCATGACATAGAGCTACATTACAAGTGTGAAGGTAGCCATACCCTTAATAAGGACATGGCTGCCTCCATATCGGGTTCCAGCTCTGGGTTCCTTCAATGAGGAATAACCAGGCCACTCCAACATTGGAGGACACAGTAATTCCTCATTGAAAAAACCCATCCCCATTCCCATTTGAGCCCCCATAGGGCTCATTGGGAATGGGGAGGGAGCTAATAACAGGCCCGTTATTAGCTCCCTGGTCCCCTTGCGGGACCCGCTAAGGACATCTGGTCTGACCAGACGTTCTGAGCGGGTCCCGCTAGGGGACCTCGTAATAGGGAATCCCGTAATGAACGGTGCCGGTCCCGTACGGGAGCGCCAGGGTCATAATGAGGCCCATAGTGTATTGTCCCATCCCATTTGTGTAAGTGTTATTTTAGTGTACATCACCGCGAATACAATTTAGCCAAGCAGAAAAAAAGGCCTCGAAGTAGGTGTGAACCTTAAGCATGGATGGGTCACTGGGCAGGGAGGGGCCTCAGAGCAATTATGGGCTCTGAAGAAAGTTTGGGCCGAGGGCAGGGAGGACAATTTAGGCCTGGGAGCAAGGTTGAGATACAAAGCTGGCGTGTTTCTCATGGCAGGTACATTTATCTATTACATGATGAAAGAGACAGGCTACATTTGTTTTTTTTCTGTTGCATTTCACTGCATTTTTGTACAATGTTTTTACGTGTGTGTTTGAATTATGGTGGAGAGAGTTTCACCTATTAGTATGTATGATACCATTGTAGGGATACCTCTTATACTCATTTACACAGTGCTGTGAGTAGGAATGAATTATAATTATTTCCTCCTCTTTCAGTTAGACTAATTAATTGAGTAACCGATCTAAAGTGAATTTGTTTTTATGGTCGAGTGACCTCCTGCTCATGAGCCATTTATATAGTTGTGTTGATGCAGACTGAAATTGTTAATGTTACTTTGTATGAGATCAGTAATATTCGCTTCTATTGTACATACAGGTGTAAAGTCAAGGTAGACGAAATCAGTGTACTACAACAATCAAGTATCACTTTCTCTCGAAGACTCCAGGCCTTCTAACCCCTGATGAATTTCCACTAAATTGATTCATTATGGAGATGGAAAGAAACATGTTTGGTCTTCTGATTTTTATCATTAATAATGATGAATAAACTAATATTAGGTAGTGACTAGGTCTTCCAGTCACTGATAACATTGGATTTAACAGTGTTTTTTGTTTTTCTGGACAAATTGTGTTTAGTTTACATTAACAATTGTTCAACGATTTTTCTTGATGTTGATTTATTAGGTTAATTTTTTCACTGCGGTTATTTTTTTGTTAATCTCTGGATTTGATGTGAGTTGAGCATGGTGAAGTTGTATGATTGTGGTATGGATAGGGTTAACTTTGACGTGATTGTTTTCTTGCAGGAAAAAAGGTGACTCCAGGACTCAGCACCAGTGGGAATGAATTTGATTGTTTTATTGCACAATCAGAAATTTGAGAACCTAGCCCTCTGCTAGCTGATCTGCTGGCTGATTACACGTCTTTCGGCTGGCCTGAGCCTTTATAGATCAGGGCCGATATTAGAATAATAAACTTCATGTGACTGTTGTCCGGTAGTTAGTAAATGGGACAAATCCCCAAACATCAATGGTCCTGTTGTTCTGGATTGAAACGCGTCAGCTGGGAGCCGACGCGTTTGAATCCAGAACAACAGGACCATTGATGTTTGGGGATGTGTCCCATTTACTAACTACCGGACAACAGTCACATGAAGTTTATGTGGAGCTATTTGTGGGCGGTTAGGGCTTAACACCCGTCCAAATCCAGTGATCCGCGACAATTGGTGTAATTCAGTGAATGGAACAAGGGTTCTCTTTGTATGGGCATTTAAAAAGTGGTTGTAAGGAGTCGCCTGCCTGAGCAACTTCGTAAATAAGCCCCTTACATTTGATTGAAACTTGGTGATTGTTTTCTTGTTTGTTTTTATGCACACTGTTGAAAGTAATGTGAATTCATTGATTTAATTCTATGTTGTTTTCTTCATTTCTGTATTTTTCATATTTGACATGTGTTATGAGATTTTATAATCCACTAGTGGATTTTTTATCATCAAATAAATGCATTTTAGTTATATGTTTCTGGCTGGGAATTGAATCTTTGTCTGTGTGAGGATGTAGTGGATGATTTACTGCTACCTTGTCTATCACCTAATAGAAGCTCACCAACCCCGGTCCTTTAGTTTTCCTATATATATTTGTGCTTTCCAGGTATGACCAGGTTAACTGAACCTGGTGTCCCAATTTCTTGTTTTTTAAGGTACATTTGTCAGCCTTAAGATGGGGATCATAACATTGTCATGGCAGGCTGACGAATTGTGTTTAGGAAGGTTGGCCAGTGGTATCCTAGATGTTAGGATTCTTTCATACCCTTCCAGCCATCACTCCTTTTCTTTTGTTTTAGTTATCACATGAGATATCCCTTCCTACAGTAATCAGCCTTCGCTCTGTTAGGTTTTCTACTTGAAGGCAGAGTGTCCTTGTGGAAATTCCATTTGACCAGTTCCAAATCTTTTCTCCTGCAAATAACTGCTGAAATACTGTTTTTGTTCATCTTCTAAACCACTTTGAATACATTTTCTGTTCTGATATTTGGCCCTTCCTGTGCCCTACACCAAACACACTTTCTGTGACCATGACTCTTCTGACTGCACACCATAAACTACACTATGGGCCTCATTACGACCTTGGCGGAGGAGCATGGCGCTATTAGCACCATGGTCCATGCCGCTAAGGTCCCAACTCCGCCATGGTGGATGGCGGAATTACCGCCCCATTCCAAGGTGAGTGGGGCGGTAATTCCCCATTCACCAATGGCCCCTTCCCCATTCCCATTTTTGCCCCATAGGGCATAATGGGAATGGGGAAGGCGATAATTACGGCACCGTAAATTACGGTTGCCGTAATTATCGCCAAGGTCCCTTTGCGGCATGGTTTTAAACGCCTGCAAAAAGCAGGCGTTAAAAACACCATCCTGCAAAGGGACCTCAGAATCAGGCGTTAAGGGTCGGCGCCGTAAACGGCGCCGTTAACCCCTTAACGCCTGACTCATAATGAGGCCCTATGTATCTAGCTTATTGTCCCTCTTTGTTATGCTATTCGCTGCCCCTATTCCTTGTCATCCATGTTTAACTCTGTGTCCCTCTTTCCTTCGCAATATGCAGGCCCTCTTTCAACGCCTATTGGAAAGCCAAAGCTATTGACTTTGACAATGATTGGTTTAAATTCTGATGGGTAACAGATTCACTACAAGTTATTTACGAGAATGGCAAACTTTGTCTTTCTCTCATCAACATCTGCCTCTTATGCATAATGCAAATAAGCACTTCTGACATAACTTGTCTAAATTCCGGAAGGATTTTCTGTAAAAGAAGAACTAGACATGCACTGCAAAGTTCAAAACTACAGACAATGGCATACCCTAGAAGCAGCGATACAAGGCAGCTACAATAATCAATATTATAATTGCAAAAACAGCTAAAGAACTATGGGACATTCACATTTGCCTGGCAACCAACAAGTATTGGCCGTCCAATACAAAAACTGAGAAAATCTTCTCACTTGGCCTAGGAAGGATGCAACGAAGCATATGTTTTGCTTTCTACACGTTAGCGCAATATAGGATTCATTTTGGGTCTGGTGGCATGACCGGCATAGAATCGGGTGTAGGGTTACATTACTACCCATATGGAAATCCCATAGGACATCATTGCAGAGTAAGCATAATCGTGCATGAAGAAATTAAGCATGCATCTCTACCACTAAGTAATGTCGAAATAGTACCTCTACAAAACGTGGTAAGAGTTTTTTTTTGTTTCTCGATCTCAAATCAATTACCAAGAACAGCTGTAAATCAAACAATATTTTTAAAATATTGGTTATTTTTATGCCTGCTGATTAACAAGTAATGAGGCCCTGTGAATGTTCAATTCAGAGAAGAGGTTTATTTCTATCAAATCAATCATTAACACACACACACACCAACACGTAAACTAACCTTATATGATATGATATGATAGTTTATTTGTATGGTGCCTATACACAGTGTGTTTCAAAGCGCTTCAAGGAGGGGAGGGAACAAGGGAGAAGGAAACAATGTACATTCCTACATTCCTTGATACATTCAGAATGTGAAAAACAAAAATCAACTATCATAAACAGCCTATACAGACATTATTGACAGTGAAAGTGCTAGGACGAAGGGGAGAGAGGGAGAGTGAGACAGACAAGCAGCTACATTACTATGCCTGACGGAAATTGAGGTAGTACCGTAAAGTAAACAGGAGGATGGGGCCTTGGGGGGATTGGAAGGAGGGAGAAGGAGAAGAACAGATCAGGCAGCTATTTTACTAGGTCTGATGAAAATTCAGATAGTGCCAGAGGGGGGAGCGGAGAGGGGGGGCATAAGAGGAAGGGAGGGAGACAAACAAGCTCCAATCAAATAGGTTCAGGACATAAATGAAAGAGTAAGTGCAAAATGACAATGGTAAGGAGGGGAGGAGAGGAGGGCAAGAGGTAGTGCCGGAAGGTGAACAGGAGGAGGGGGAGGTAGGGGGGAATTTGACTGAGGGAGAGGAGAGGAAACAAACATGCAAGCTATTTTACTAGGTCTGACAACAATTCAGATAGTGCAGGAGGGCAAGGGGAGGGTGGAAACACAAATGTGGGGAGCACAGACAAGTGGTTAACAAAGAGCTCAGGTGACATGTTTGTGAAGCATAAGTGCTGGGGGAACAAGGGGGGGAGGGGGGAAAGACAGAAAGAAAGGGGTTTGGTGGGGGGTGGGAGAAGACAGCATAGAGAGGTAGCTGAGCAGGGGGATGACAATGCCAGAAGGTGAAGAGAAGGTCAGGGCCAACCGGGGGTGGGTGGCAACACAGTGCAAAACAGTGGGTAGCGGGGAGGTGGAGGGGAAAGTGCCTAAATGCATTCTCAAGCCGTACTGAATCACTAGATGTTATTTGCCAATAGAGCATTTTTTTTTAAAGGAATTTCTTGAAAAGGAATGCATACCATCTCCTTAAGAGATATCTTTACACAATTACGTGTGGTCAATTATTGTTGTGCCCATCTTAACTAGGCTCTTGCAAGCCTACACGCATAGGACACTATTAAATGTTGATCCAGGTCGTAACTTGAAAATCTTAAAGAAGTAAAATGTTGGCTATAAATATATAAGTTATTGCTATTTGCCGACTTTGCATGGGTGCTACTTCACAAACAATTTTCAAAATGTTGCCTGTAAAGGTATGTAAGTGATGAAAAGTATGGTTCTGCTTGGTGTGATTGATACATCACAAAAAAATGTACTTTCAAACAGTATGAACTCAGATTCTCCCGAAAGATTCGTTTTGAACTTTAGTACAGTCATAGGCTGACAGTCTGTATTCTCTGATGTTTGGGAGCCTTGCTTTAGGCCTGCATTAGAAGTGGGTCATGTTGAAATTATTTCCAATGCATATACTGTATTTTACAGCCAACACAGCTGTGAATGGTGCTCATACAGCCCTATCTCAAATCCGTCCTCATTCCCAAATGTGACATTACGTATAGCTTACATAATTGTAATATTAACCTTTTTTTCACCTCTCATGATGCTTTTTGTAGACGGAATATGTGGAGGTTATCTTTGTATAGCGACCTGGAAAGTGGTGCAGTGACTTGGCAGGTTCGTGCAATAGCTAATAATAATAATTACGCATTTATATATTGCTACTAATCCTCAGGTATCTGAGCATGCTTTTTATTACCCACAGTGTGTTGTGCTCATTTTTCGACCTCGGAAGGATGAAAAGGCGTGTTTGGTCCTGCCAGGATTCGAACCTGCGTTAGCAAGTTCTGCACCGATGTCAAAGCGACGGCTCTACTCGCTGTGCCAGCTCTGAGCTTCCCTCCTATATAGAGAGCTGCCCTCAGCCAATCAACTTGCCCCGGTCAGTAGTTCATTATGTTGTGATAAGGCTGCCGTGTGTCTTGAAATAAACCCTCCCTCGTATAAACGCTGCCCCAGAGATTTTATTTCAGAATTAAGTCTCCCCCGCAGACTTTATTCTGAAATAGAATCTCAGAGGGGAGGAATACTTGTGTGCCCCCAGCGAAATGAATTCTCCCCCTCTCTACATACTGCAAAGGCACGTGCTGTAGCATCCCATTCAATCCCTAGCAACTTTCTTGTTACATAAGATATCTCAGCCAAAATTGCCTCCTTTTCTCCTCACTTGTGGGCAGTCATAACACCACCAAGGCATCATAGTTTGCAATATGGGGGTGAGGGAAAAT
This sequence comes from Ambystoma mexicanum, assembly GCF_040938575.1. Lineage (NCBI taxonomy): Eukaryota > Metazoa > Chordata > Amphibia > Caudata > Ambystomatidae > Ambystoma > Ambystoma mexicanum. Next base: position 813,325,391 of record NC_090932.1, read on the forward strand.
AACAAAAAATAGAGCAAGTGTGTTTTTTCAGAAAATGCCAATAAAATGATGTACAAATAAGCCTGTTGTTTTGCACTTGTAATAGCTAGGAACAAATGGTTTGCTGTTCTGCATTTGCCATTTTGCAGGTTTTCAAGGGCAGTTTTGTGAGAGGTAGGTAATGATTCCCTTTTTTCCAAATAGTAATAGTGTGGGCGGAATGGAAGAGGAGGGTAGGAAAGCTGAATGGGAAGACAGAAAGGCATATAATTCTGAAATGTAGACACAATTCGCAAGTCAGGCAACAATTATGTAGGTAAAATTCCCTTAGTTTGGGAAACACATCGGAAAAATGACAGAAAAAAAGGTATGTGCTGGACATGTTTGGACATGTAATGCAATGGCTTCTGTGAATATTGAGAAAAGCAATGCAACACTACAATCCCCTGACTATTCTAGTTAGGAAATCACACATTTTTTGTAATGTTTCAAAAAACAAGCATTACCACAAGCCAAAAACTAAGCTACGGAACACAGGATTTGTATGCTGATGGCCTAAACAGACATACTTTGCATGTGAAAATAAGAACAAACAAATGTGGTGAGGAATGGGAAGCATACATTTTTTGAAAGAGTACAGGTAGACCTTTTAATGGATAAGTGACTTGTGCAGCTTACAAAAGCATACAGTGCCTAAAGCAGCAACTAAATGTAGGTTTTCTTTGGGAAATTAAAGGTTTATGTAACAAAGTGCAGTAGCAAATGTATGAAAACGTTATCAAAACCAAGAGAAAACAACAAATATCCTACTTCCCACATTCCCACAGGTGTCCCGACAAAAACGGTACCTCACATGCGTGTGTGCACCTACATGAGAGCAAAGGGAGAAGGCTAAACCACTGGTACATCAAATGCCCTGGGGAAGACTGGATTTGGCTTTGTGGACAACCCACAGATTTGGGCTTGGGTGCCACAACCACCAAGGAAAACAGGGATCCCTATGCATTTCTGAAAAGAAGACACCCATAGGAATCCAAAGAGGTCTGACTTGCGTGAATCGCCTTTGAAAAATTACTCACAACTATGTCCAAAATTTAGGGAGAAAAACAACATTTTCAAACATTTGCCACCAGGAAACTACCATAACACGGCAGCAACTAACATGTCCTACCTTCCCATGTTCCCAAAGGTATCCCAACGAAAACAGTACCTCACATGTGTGGGTGCACCTACATGGGCACAAAGGGAAAAAGGCTAAACCACTGCTATCCCAGTTGGTCTTGTGGACAACCTACAGATTTGGGCCCTGACTTGAGCGAATAACTGTAGAATGTATTACCTACAAGGCCCAGCAAAGTGCAGAATTTAGGGGAAAAACTCAGACATTTGCCATCAGGAAACCACCGAAACACGCTACCTCATATCCAACCTTGCCACATTCCCAAAGATGTCCCAATGAAAATGGTACCTCACATGTGTGGGTGAACCTACCTGGGCACAGGCACAAAAGAAAAAGTGTTGACAGTTCACAAGTCAAACAGCCGTCCCAGGGAGCCCCAGCAGAGTCCCCATCCCTACTGTGAGAAAACCAAGTGTGTTTCTTCACAAAACCCCTTGGAATCCTCTTTTTGTATGACCAGAGATGGTTCATCGCTTTTGGGTCCAGAATCAGAGAGGGAGAAGGAGTCTCAAGGTGAGACATGGTATCCCCCTTTCAGTAACACTTCCCCACCCAACCTTCCCTCGGTCGCCATAGATCATTTCAAAACCCATACCGTTAACCCCTCTCAATTCCAAGAAGCACCGACATGGACACTTTCTCTTGGACAACTCACCGTGAGTGACAACAAGACGACCCCACCCCCTAGCTCAACAGTATTTTTCTGGATTTTCCTAAACTTCTAGTGAAAACTACAATCCCCATAATTCCTCCCCTCTGTTCTTTTCTAAAGTCACTGAGACGAGGACGAGAGAGATTGGGGGAGTCAAGATTACCAAAAGGGAACCAAAGACACAGAAAACAGACTATCTACTTTCTACAGCAGACTGTTCCAATAATGAGGCCAAGCCAGGTCTCACTCTTTAATTACTCACACCTGACTCCATTTGTCTCTCTCAGGCAGCATAAAAGGTGGAGCAGGAAAGCACACTTTAAGTCAGAGATGCTGGAGGGTGCCAAGAGAAGGAGAATGCCCTAGTGAGCTGCAGAAGCCCTGCAAAACCTGGAAGAGGAGAACACCACCCAAACACTGGCCCTACTAGTTTAGAGGAAACTGCAGTGGGGAGGAGGGAGCTGTACTTCCAGAAGGCAACATCAGGGGCTGCTGCGGTTTTCTGGATGTACCTATAGCAGAACTCCTCCCCTTGGGCCAGACAGGTGAATCCAGGTACGGCACATAAGGGGTAGGAGGTAAGACCCTGATTCCATTGAAACATCTCCCTTGTGGACATGAAATGCCATTTTGGGGAGCTGTGAAGTGGGAGCAAAATTACCACAAGTGCAATCTGGGACTATTAGTCCAAAAACATACCTTTGAAGATTGTGAACTTTGTGAGAGGGGCAGAGCCTGGCAGAGTGCGACCCATGTGAACATTTTTATTTGACAAGACTCTACTTGGACTGATGGTCGTAGCATGCTCCCATCTCAGTTTTAGGTTTAGATTGAGCATTTAGCTCACACATGTTTACAGTTTAATAAACACCCTCGAACTGTGATCACTTGCGTCTGTCTTACTTTGATACCATGCCTTCCTTACACTACCCGGACAGTTGGGGGTGTTGTCCCGGCCATGGGCACCTATCTGCCATCTGGATTGTTTTTCCCCAATTATAGCGTCAGTACCAGGGAGCCCTGGCAGGGTTCCCCAACCCTTCCCAGGTGTAAATTCTGTAAGGCAGCCTAGTCAGAGCTCTAGGATGGTCGGTGGTGATATCCCTGGCCTGGGGTGGCTGCCCCCCATGTCAGTTGAGCATCCCCAAATAGAGCGCCATTCCCAGGTAGCCCCGGCAGGGCCCCCATCCCTTCCCGGTGGGAAATTCTGTAAAGCAGCCCAGCCTGAGCCCCAGGATGGTGGGGGGTGATGTCGCTGCCTTGGGTGTCTATCTCCAATTTGGGTGGACAGTGCCCAAGCTCTACAGCAGTCCCAGTGAGCGCCGGCAGGGTCCCCATCCCTTCCTGGATGGAAAAGCTGTAACGCAGCCCAGCCAGAGCTCGAGGTTGGGCTTGGGATTGGTCGACCCACATGGGAGACAGGGGGCCAAGGCCTGGCTGGGCTGCATTACAGAATCTCCTTCTGGAATGGATGGGGACCATGCCATGGCTCCCTCGGACTGCTGCTGTGCTTGGGGATGGTCAGCCAACATTGGAGATGGGTGCCCAAGGTCAGGGACATCACCTAGGCCCATCCTGGAGCTCTGGCTGGGCTGCTTTACAGAATGTACCTCCAGGGAGGGATGGGGACCCTGCCAGGCCTCCCTGGAACCACTGCTGGGCTTGGAGATGTTCAACCCACATGGGAGACAGCTGCCCAAGGCCAGGGACATCACCCCCCACCACCCTGGAGTTCTGGTTGGGTTGCGTTACAGCTTCTTGCTCTGGGAAAAGCCGGTGCCCTGCCGAGGCTCCCTGAACCGCTGCTGGGCTTGTGGACGGTCAAACCACATGAGGGACAGCTGCCCAAGGCCAGGGACATCCCCCGACCATCCTGGAGCTCTGGCTGTGCTGCATTACAGAATTTCCCTCTGGGAAGGGATCATCTTGTGACACTTGTGTCTGTCTTGTTTCAACACCATGCCTTCCTTATATATGGTGTATCAGGAGTGGGATGTGATTCAACTGATAAAAATTGAAATCCAAACTGATATTTGTCGTACCACCACAAGGGGAAAATGGAATCGTTGTACTCCTCGAATCTGCCTGTGTATCTACGCAAAAAAACATTTTGTTCTTTTAACTACATATCCCGACTACTCAACATGACCTGTTCTTTAAAACTCAAGTATTATCAGACACCCTTCCTCTCTCCAACTATAATATACAACAGTTGGATCAAATAATATTGGAAGTTCAACCAGCCTATACCTTTATTAGACATAGTGCCTTAAAACCCCCTGCTCCTGACCCTTTTATTTAAGGTACTCAGTTGCCATCCGTCATGGGGACATCAGGGTTAGAGACCAACCTAACAAAGTAAATCCCTTGGGCAAGAATCAGACGACATTGAAACTTTATCCGAGAGAGTCGAGATCTGTTTATTTTTCTGATTCAGAAATAAACACAGAAGGAACCCTTAGCCCACCGGAAGAAATGGCCAACCTGGCTAATGTCTTAGTCCAGTTGGTGGCCCATCAAATACAGGCTGAAACTAAAATCCAAGAAATTCAAACAAAATTGGTTGAGTTGCAAACTAGTCCCCAACTACCAAAGGGAGTCCTTCAACCATACCTAGAAGGCGAAGATCTAGGGGATTTTATCTTGAATTTCGAATGCCTAGCCGAACAACTAGGATGAGAAGGGAATCTTAAAAGGTGCACGTTTTGAATACTCACAAGGCATAGTAGGCTTGTTACCCTCCCTTTCCCCCTCTGCTTTTAAATACTGTTTTGTAATGTATTTCCCGCTCGCCTTCCCTGCACTGTTGGTGCTTTGAAACAGTATATTCTTGTTGTATAAGTGCCTTTCAAGAAAACAAATAGTAAAATAATATTTAGCTCCTCTCTTGAAAGGTGAACTACAAATTGCCTATCAACTGTTTAATCTTTCCCAGGGAGCCACCTTTGTATCCATCAAAGAAGGATTGTAGAAAAGAGTGGGGCAAACTTGAAATATTTATCAGCATAAATTGAGGGCCATTAGATTAAACCCGGTAGAAACCCCCCTAGAAATTAGTGAACATGTCAAAAACACTGTAGCCCTTTGTATCAATAATGAATCCCTAGACGAATTAATAGAGATGATCACCCTAGAACAGTTCACCAATTCCTTGCCCCCTTTTTTGCAAAAAGCCATCTTACAGTTAAGCCGACCTACCCTAGCCATGGCCATTGAAACTGCACAAAACCACTCAGATGCAGACAAACACTTCCACTCGGCACATCGAGGGGAGGATCAGAAAGATTACAAACCTTTCCACCAACCTCAACCTCAGGGAGTAGACAAACAAGGAAGTCATATAGGATCAAGGAAGGGATACCAAAAGAAATCAAAAGATCTGACCCTAAAACCAAAGACAAAAGCAGAAGGAAAGAATCCAAAGGAAGCAGACAACACCCTCTTATCTGATTTTCCTATAGAGAAATGGGGCATTTAGCTAGACACTGCCTGAGGAATTTAAGGCACAGCCTATGGAAATAGGCTGTTTAAAGGGGGAATAGTGTGAAGAACCCAAAGAGGATTTAGGGACCATTAGCATATGTTCACGTCAGTCTTCTGTTGACTACACATATGAAAAGATTTGGGTGAATAGGAAGCAAGTAAAGGCATTAATTGACACGGTTAGCAAACAAACCGATATACAAGCTGACTTGGTTACTACAAAAGACCTTGAGAACGCTGCGCTAGTTAGAGCTACCTGTGTATATGGGGACAATGAAGTATACCCCAAAATACCTGTATGCATTAAAATCCGGGGCGAGTCCTGTTTAACATCTTCAGCCATCTTTCAGGGACTTCCTGAGTAAGTTATTCTAGGTCACGATTTCCCTACCTTTTCTACTCTCTTGCAGGAAACCCCACCTCCCTATGGATAATGTGTACCCCCTAATTGCTGGCAGTCAACCTACTACTCCCAAAACTCTCCAATATGGGACTGGGAAAAATCAGATCCCCACAAAACCCCTTCAAGATATAAAAAAACTTATGAAACCAGAGTCAACCCTTAAAGACCAGTTCATAGGTTGCTTTAGAGAGAGCAATAAAGCCACTCCACCTCTACCTACATCGGCAAAAGAAAATCAATGGAATATGCAAGAGTTAATGGACGTTTCTCATCCCTGTTCTCGTCCAGGTCTTAACAACGAAGAACCTGGCCAAAAAACAGGCATATCCACCTGGCATTGGGAAGAGTATGTGAGAAACCTGTAGGTGCCTCACCGGCTAGTCCCTGGGATTTGTCATCCAGGTGGCCACGGCCATCGCTTTTGGGTCCAGTTCCTAGGGGTGGACCAGTGCCAGAGGATCACCTGGATGACACGGTTTTCCAGTCCTAATATAACACCCTTGCCCCATCCTCCTAGGATACCTAGGAACGCAACCCCCCTCCCCCACTTTCCCAACACAAACAATTTTTCACTGACAGTCCAACATGAAAGTAAATGGACTAACACCCAAGCCATATACCTGACATGTCCCAACACAAGGGTGAGGCAGATTCAGACAATTACTGATAATTACACACACCTGATTTCCATCACACTTTCACACATGGATTAAAGGCAGAGCACGGAAGCACACTCTGAGTTAGGCAAAACACCCAAGGAAGCAGCAGTTCAGAGATGGCGGATTAAAACAAGGAGAAAGACAGCAAGATCAGAAAGGGTTGCAAGGAGGGAATTGCCCTTGGCCTTTTACACGAAAGGAAACTGTTACTTTCAAGAGCCCTTGAGAATAAGAATCATAAGACCGGGAACTAACGCTGAAGAAAGTACATGGGGCTCACCTGCATCGATGTTCAAGACGGGGGGGGGGAATTGCTCTCATGTTACTGTCCTTGTCTTCTGCAACAAAGCAACTCCAGTTAAGTCAGCACAGCTTGTGAATCGGGGAGACTGATAGCAGACTGGTATGTGTTAGACCCAAGGTCGCAAGTGACAACGTTGTATTAAGAAAGCTGCAAGGAACAAAGTATAAGGCATAAGTGATGAGCGACAAAAATATAATTGAGTATTCAAAGGAGTGAGTGAACATTTGAAACAGAATAGATACCATACAGAGTGGTCCGGCACCACGTGGTTGCTTATTCAAAAATATCTGCTAGGTATCCAACGGAGAGCGCACGATTGTGAACTCTGATAACAAAAGGCAATTGCAAACCTGATGGAGGGATGCCAAGAAAAAGCTAGGGGAAGGGAACCCCACTTTCTGGTGAGAGTGTAATCTTAAATTGTGAAATCAAAGTGTTCCTGCATCGGGTCAAGCCAAATCCTGTGCACATTAGAACGTCTTCAATAGCAAAACTGAAGTTGAGATTGGTCAGAGCCTGGCTGAGGGAGACTAATTGCATGAAGGGATATGAGCACGACAGAGCGGGATCTGGGGTGAACCGTGAGTCACTTGAGACCTAATTGTAAAAAGGGATCTGAGCATGCAGAAGGGGGATCCGGGGTGAACAGTGAGTCACCGGGGAACTAATTGTAAAATTGGATCTTGGCCCGACAGAGGGGAATTCATGGTAAACCGTGAGTCACCCGAGAGATCCTTGTAAAAAGGAGTATCTGAGCCCAGAAGAGGGGGATCCAGGGTGAAGAGTGAATCAGCGTAATTGAAAACTTGTGAGAGAAAAACACGTTGTATTTTGTTTTGATACATCAGGCCCTCTGAATCAAGAAACTGATAAGTAAACAGACTTGGGCACATAAGGCCCTAATACTGGTACTGGAACTGTATCCTTGTGCCGACGAAGCAGGAGTGTGTGTGTGTTTAGGGAGAATTCTCAGAAATGTGCTAATTCCCTTCTGCCTTACAGACCCCCATCTCTTTTGCTGGACTTTAGAACTTTTAATTTTTATCCTGAAGAGAGTGATAGCTTTTTCCCACTGTGTCATGTATTTTTCTTTGATTTGAACATTGTGTTTCTTTTGGTTGCGGAGTCTGACAAATTCCATAGGCATCATCATTTTACACAGCACCTTCAGTGAAGTGGCACAGGGAAGTACTTTAGATTGCCCAAAGGTTTAAATACTTTCTCTTGATTAAACTGCTCTTCCAAGAGCAGTAAAGTGAAATTTACTTTACTTACTTTTTGTAACTTTGTAGACCCAGCACACACTAACTTCCATAGAGTGCTGGAGGGGTTACTTAGTATACCCTTTGTCTACTTTCTCATGTAACATGTTTATGTTACCCTTTCCACAATTAATAGCTGGTGGCAGTGGTTTACTTGTTCCTACCATTGTTTGCTTTTACCGTGGGCAGTTTTCGCAGATGCAGTATAACACCCATGGGTGCGTGTTTTGTCAAAATGGCCCCAGTCTTTTTTTGTCATTTCTTTTTGTAAAGGTCCTTCTTGAGATTTACTCTGCACGCCAAACCAGCTCTGGTCCCTTTGTTCATTTTGTCTTTGGCAGGGTTCACTGGTGAAGCCCTGCTCTGCCTCCAGCGTGTCTGGCAGGGCAGGAAGTGAGGAAGGTGCTCAAAATCCCCTGTGCTTAGTCTCCTTGGTTACAGGAATGCACCCAAAGGTTATTGACATGCTGGCTGTCCTTGGAGGACGGCCATCCTGCTGTGTGAGTGACAGCTAGGCAGCGAATGAATGGGAGAGATTTGCATAAAAAGCTGAGGTCTTTTGCAAGGAAGGCAGAGTCGACCACTAGACAAAGGAATCCGAAGAAGAACTTGGAAGATGTGCGTGCTGCAACTCCTGGACCGTTGCTTTGCCCGGTGAAGACCTGCTGCAGTGCTGAAGCTCTGAATTCAACTCGGCTAGAGAAGCCCTTCAAAGGACGACTTCTCCATTTGGATTGGTGGGACCAATCGACCCCAAGATGAACTTGACTGGAAACACTCTATGCTGGTTGTACTTCCATTGCTGCTGCAGGAACCGAGTACCAGGTAATAGGAAAGCCAGAATTGAGTACATCATTTTTAAGCTGGACCCGAGCTCCAGGAAGATCCTCTGGACTACCTTGAAGCTGGGCTGACCAAGCCTGAGCCACCTCAAGAGAGTGCTGGACCACAGAAGCAGGGAAAGTCCACAAGGTATCCGAGAACTGTGGTGGTGCTATTTGCAGGAAGCTGAAACTGCAAAGTGCTGCTGATCTGAACTTTGCCCATTGCTGACGCCGACATTTGAATCGTAGTGCAGGAGTCCCCAGATGTCCTCCCTCTTGTCCCCATGACTGAGGCCAAGGAACAACATGATCTGCTAGACTACAACAGGAACAGAAGCCAGCTGGAACCACTTTCTTCAGATCTAAGGCACTGTAAACTAAGGAGTACTGAACTCTTGTTGTGAAGCTGTCTAGCTCTCAGTTGAGACTTGAATTTGATACTTTTTGCAGAGTTGCTTGCAGCTTTACCTATCACAAGCCTCCCGGCTTCAGTGATTTCTTTTTCTACAAAGCTCTCTATAACATTGTGCAAGACTTTTTACTTACCTTCAAGAAGTGCCTCAGCTCCTCTCGACTTTGCTCAATCGACATTGGCTGTCCTGGCTCCCTGAAGACTCTTCTAACCTCTGACTTCGTGTTTTGATCTGTCCCTCCAAAAAGTCATACATTCTTTACTCGTATAGCTGGGAAAGGGTTCATCTACATTGCATTGCGGGGTTCAAAAATGCTTATCTGTTTGAGAAACTTGTTAATCATTGTTTCCTTCCCTAACATTTTCCTTTTTGGCATCAAACTCAGTATTGTTCTAAATGTACCAGTGATATATCAATGTCCACAGTGTCCTAGTTATTGAAGTCACCTCAGGGTATAGGAAGTGTCTGTGCGCCATCCCAAAAGGGTATCTACTGATTTATTGAAACTGAGAGTGCGTATAATGATATATATTTAAGTGCTACCTATTTGCTCCCTTCTAGGGAAGACTTGCAAACTGGACTGTTAAATTAATACATAATTGTTTAATCAAGAAACCTTGAGTGTAAGTGTTATTTGTATACTTGTCACTGTGAAACTCTGTGTTGCAACCCGAGAGCTCACATTGACCCCTCCTGAGATAGGCCTGGCAGCTCAGTCACTCTACCAACTTGTGTAGTACAGACTTATACCAAAGGTTGGGTAACCTAATGCCAAAAGGACAAGGCTGGTGCAGTCTCCCAGAGGGTTACTGCATACAATCATGCCTAGCACTGATGGTAGTCGGTGAGGATCTATTGTGGAGTTGTTACATTTAGTATAGTATTTTACTTTTCTTGTGTTCAACTAAAACCCCACAAGGATAAGCTCCATCAGAACAGCAATTGTTACCTGCCAAATATGGATAACTTTAGTCAGGAAGCCCTGGTCATTTTAACAGTAGACCAACTGAAGTAATTGTGTACAGTCAAGAATCTTACTGTAAAAGGAAAGAAACATGAGTTGATTGCAAGGATGTTCAATAACCAAAGTTTGGGTAGTAGGCCTTCAACTCATACAAACCCAATAAATGTGGAAATTGATAATGAGGATGATAGTTCAGATTCTAACTCTAATATCTTAGAAGAGTCAGATGAGGTAGAGGAGTCCCAGGATAGAAGCCCCTCTTTGCCTCAGCCTGCCCTTTTGCCTCACACCATGTCCGCTGGGACCTCACAAGGTCCAACACTGAGTTCAGAATATGTGTCTCTTGAAACAGTGAGACTTGAATTTAAATTCAAAAGGTTGAACGCTCAAACTGAAGCCAAACATCAGGACGTCAAGCTCAGGGAATTGGAAATGCAACATGCTCTTGATATGAAAAGATTGTATCTTGAAAAAATTTCCCTCCCAGAGTCTTCTAGGTCTTTCAGTCCCAAGAGGCATCTCCTACCTAAATAAGCAGTGAGTATGTACGATGTAAAACTTGATACTTTGGATTGCTTAGGTGCCTTTGAGTACAATCATTGGATTCAGGGTCTCATAGAGAATTGGCTGAATCCTTGCCTTTTGTCTAGGCTTCCCCAGGTTGCAACTGATGCTGTAATGGAGGTGGGTGAACTTTAATGACATGAGTATGAGAATGTGAAGGTGGTCTTGATGGCCTTTGAAGGAATGAGAAATCTATGTTTGTTAGAATCTATTTCTGATACCTGCTCTCCTGAGCTGAGACTGGACTTGGCTGACTCAAAAGAGATTGATCCCAAAAAGATAGCACAGGCTGCTGACTTGTGGGTTGCCAACAGGGCCACTCACAAGGATTCAGGGGCCACTCACAAAATGGATGAGGGAAAGCATCATAAGAAAGATGGAAAAGAGAATTCAAATTCCAACCACCCAAAAGAGGGCCACAAACAGAAAAAGGGTAAACACCATGGGTAACCAGGTCAGTCTAGTGAAACCTCTGGTGCTAAACCAGAGGGAGGTAAGCAGAAGCCCCCATTCCAAGGAACATTTGGTAAATGTTATGCTTGTGGGTCAACTGACCATGTGAAAGGGGTTCCCGATGCAAGGGTAAACTTTCAGGGGTCCACACTGCCTCCTTTGCCTTCTGGCACAATCCATTCCCCTGACCCCCTCAGGTATGACAACCCCCTTGCAGCAGTGGGGCTAAAGCCCTTCACACCGGCACCAAGGGCCTTAAATCTCCATCAGAAACATACATGGAGTCAGTCCTGATGCCTTTGGTGCCAGGCTCATTATCAGGAATAAAGCAATACCAGTTTTAGACCTTAATCCAACATGGAGGCCTATTACACAGCTCAGTTCTTTAGAACCAAGCCATGCAGTCTAGTGTTTTGGGTGTGGCTGGGCCTGGAACTACTTTACCTAGGCTACTTAAACCACACCCAAACAGCAGAACACGCTTCGCGTTATTCTGCTCTCCTGCAGCGTAATGCTCATCGTGTCCAGCTCCTGCGCATCTGCTTCTCCGGTGGCCCGATCCTGAAGCCCTAGCTCCGGATTCCATTGATAACCTGGAAGAAAAAGAACAGCATTAGCGAGCAAGAACACTTACCTGTGAAATAACCGGCCTTGAATCCATCCTGCGCTTCGCTTACCTCGCCCATCTCCGGAGTTCACCGCAACCTGCAAAGGTAAAGAAACAAGGACAGCATTAATAACCATTCTTAACTTGGCAAGCAGCGAGTCCTGGAAGCACCCTGTGCTTCTCTTACCTTGCCCATCTCCAGGTTTCACTGCTACCTGCAAGGGAGAAGGAACAACGCCAGCATTAACAAAGCACTTTCCTGGGCAAGCAGTGCTTCGATTGCTCATCACTCCGAAACATCATCGCAAATTGTACAAAGAAGAGAAGAGAACACAAGTTAGCAATTTACAACAATAAACAGCGCAGCACTCCATGCATCAATAACTCACTGTGGTCTTCACCATCGGTGCAGCAACTCTGAGATCGCAACCATCCCTGTTAAAACAAAAAGAGACATTGTTAGGGAACAGCGTAGTGGAGCATGATGCCAAGAAGACAGAGAAAACGGAGGGAAAAAAGAGACAGAATAAAGACGGAAAAGACATTATAACTCACCTGGAGACAGCAAGCAGAGTTGGAGTCACAGCCGATCTGGACCCAACAGAAGGGCACACAGACCAGGTGCAACTCCTGGTACAACTCAGACCTCATCACCCAAAAACGCAAGGGCCAGGTGGCCAAGAGGAAATGGCACGCTTCATGTGCATCCTCTTACAAACTGGCCTGCTGCCTGCTCCAAAGGCAATACTGGCTCTCTGTCCTCACCAAGAAGAGAGCTTGATCTCTCTTCTGCCTTTGACACGGTCAAACATGCCAACCTGCTCAACCCTCTCTGTGATAACATGGGTATCACTGGTCAGGCCCTTGCATGGTTGACTTCTTTCGTCTCTGACCGACCCTCCCAGGTCTAACTTGGGTCCTTCGTCCCCGCCATCTTTTTCTCTACTTGTGGGGTTCCTCTGGGGTCTAATCTCTCTCCATTGCTGTTCAACCAATACCTGGCACTCCTTGCCCACCGCATTGTCGCTTTTGCCCCTAACTTTCACTGCTATGTGGATGACACCCAGCTCATTTTTAGGCTACCTTCAACCACCTCTTCTCCTTCCCTCATTTCCAACTGTCTGTCTGCTATCCACGAGTGGTGTGCCGCCAAGGACCTCTGTCTTAATGCCAGTAAGACTAAGATTCTCCTCATTGGCACACCCGCCCCCTCCTTTCCTGTAGCTCTCTGGCCAGGCTCTCTTGGCCCCCTTCCTGCTCCCACCTGCAAGGCTAAAAACCTCAAGGTCATCTTCGACTCCACACTCTCCTTCACTCCTCACATCTCTGACATCTCTAAGAAGTACCACTACGAGCTGCACATCCTCAGAGGTATTCTTCCTTTCCTCTCCTTCCCCCAGAAGCTCACTGTCTCCAGAGCTCTGGTTCTCTCTATGCTGGATTACTGCAACAGCCTCCTTCTTAATCTTCCTGCCTCTATGCTCTGCCCTCTGCAACTCGTCCAGAACAGGACTGCGAGACTTGTCCTTGGCCTCAAGCCCAGGGATCGCATCTCTCCAGGACTGAAATCTCTACACTGGCTTCCAGTGGCTGCAAGGATTAAGTTCAAAACCCTCTGCATTATCCACAAGGCCTTCTGGGGACTAGGGCCTCAATACATTCAACTCTCTCTTCCTAAATATCTTCCTTCTCGAGCTCTTCGCTCATCCGCCTCCAACTCCCTCAGGGTCAGTCGTTTCTCCAAGTAACAAGTTGGTGGTATGATGATGCTGCAGAAACCTTGCACGTGATTTGATAGTAGAGTCCTTAGTCAGACCTAAACCAGGGCATCCTCTCTGTTGAGGGAAAGAAAACTCTTTTTAGCAATATGCGCCTAGACTGTTCAGAACAGACAGTCAAAGGAGACCAATCACCCAAAAGAGCAGGAACACACACCACTACGGACACCAGCTGTAAAGAAAACAACAATGTTTTAATATCAGGTAATGGTAATGGGTTAAGCAATGTTAGATTGCAATAAATAATACCTGCACTAAATAGCACCTAACTCTTCCTCTAGGTAACATGACCCTGGGGACAGAGTGGACAATAGAGTAAGTTAGCCTATCTTCTTACCGTGTTGAAAGACACATAAAGATGAAAAGAGAAAGTCCACAACGACTGGTACAAAACAACAAATAGGTATTTGTTAGTAGGGGTACTAACCCCGACAGCACGCGGAACACACTAGAGTCTGGGTGGTGCACGTCCCTGCAGAGCGTCCAGGTGTGCACATGAGAACAGGTAATGTTTCAGGAGGGTGAGAGGATGCTACCAGACTTGTAGGCAACCAAGACAACAGTAAGGTAACTTGTAAGCATGGGAAAACAACAGTAAGGTATACCCAGGTAAATAACAAAATACTTGCAGTGTTTCTTTAAGCCGCTGCAGAGAGGGAATGTTCAATGCCAATCCGTATAGTCATAAGCAGGGCCCGGTACACGGGAGGTAAAGACCAAAGACAAATTTGGATCCAAAAAGGGTAGTCCAAAGGCAGGCAAAGGTCCAATACACAGGAAGTGGAAACCAAGTACACAATCAGTTCCAAAGGGCAGTCCGTAAGCAAGCGGAGGTCTGGTACACAGATAGATTGATATAACCAAGGAAGTCAAAAATGAAGTCTAAGGATGAAGCGGTTAAGAAATCGGGAGATGGTAAATAAGGAGGAGCCAAAAGGAGTCCAGAATAACAGGCAAGGTTCAATGGAAGGTACGAGGTTCTGATCGTAATTGAAGACAGGACTTCAGAGGAAACAAAACCGCCGTAGTAACTTCAATAGGAAGCAAACTTCTGCGTTCCTTAGAGCATGAAATACAATTTAATTAGAGGTTCCATGTTTTCTATTGGAGGAAATGGAACGGAAACCCAAGGATGATGGGAATCGCTGTTCTGCCGCACTACAGCCTATATTACTGCAACCTCCAGCATCTATGAAAAGGGGATACAAAGCACCGTATTCTCTGGAATATAAATGTGCCATGCCTGGCTGAACGTCTCGGGACATTATAACGGGTGGGTGTAGATGTCCCAGGAGGGTCCTGCGCCCCCATATCATAACAGTATCCACCCCCAAAGGCAGCAGACAACCTGCTGCGGGCATGGAAGTGGCGCAACAGTTTGGGAGTATGGATGTTTCCCAAAGTTTCCCAGGTACGTTCCTCAGGACCAAACCCCTTCCAATCAAATATATAAAACCGGCGGCCGCTGCGTAATCGAAAGTTCAAGATACCTGCCACCTCAAATTCCTCGTCACCTGCTACATCCACCTGGGCAGGAGCTACCGGGAGACGAAAGGAGGCAGAACAGGGTTTCAGCAATGAGACGTGGAACACTGGATGCACCCTCCAAGTGGCAGGAAGGCACAAACGCTCAGCGACTGGATTGATCACTGCCAGAAAGGGAAAAGGGCCCACGAAACGAGGAAGAAGAGACCGTTTGCCCGGAATCCAGAGGTTGTGGTTAGCCAACTACACCATGGAACCCACCCTATAAACAGGAGCAGGGAAACGGTGATGGTCTGAAAATTTCTTAGCTCGGATCTGAGCCAAAAGCAGATGCAAACGGACGTCGCGATGAATGATGTCCATATCTCTAAGGCAAGCATGGGACGCAGGATTGTCAACAGATAAGGTCGGATCCAAAGGCAGGGCACGTGGGTGCTGTCCATACAGGGCAAAGAACGGGGACACACAAGAGGCCGTGTGGAACGGGTTATTGTAGGCAAATTCTGCAGGCTTCAGTAGAGACAGCCAGAATTTTTGGTAATGCAAACAGAGGCATTCTTCCAGTAGCATAGAGTATACCGCTTTACAATAATCTTAATGGCTACTACATCTGTTCTCCTTTCGTCTATAAAACCCAGTAACTCAATATATTTTGGTTAAATTAACCAGACGCAAGGCATTTCACTAAAGGGAGATAGAATGTTTGTCCAATTCAAGATTATTTCATTTTCACCTCGTAAAATAAACTCTAGAATTAAGTAAGTTGTGTAATTTGCGAACTATTTCATACTATGCTCCTACTACTCTTATATATTCGAACAGGGGTTTGATTACATTCACAAACACTAGGTTTCAGATAGTCAACCTTTCAGGTTATATTTGAATCTGAATCAGACTGTGCTTGGTGAATCACGGCAGTAGCCTAAGAGAGCTGCTGTTTTATGTTTGGGTCACTATTGCTGGTCTGTGTCCTCTCTTGACATCCTCCTTGACACTGTGTGCTTTGACCACAACTTGTTTACTTTGGTTGGTAAATGTTCAAACCTGCTAATGCCGCACTAGCTTTAGTGGTTATTCTAGATTCACACATCCCTATATCTTCTGCCTCTCGGTTAGGGTGATAATTGGGGTTTGTATACATTGATGATTAGTTTGATGTGCCTGGTCTGCTTTTTCCAATGTGTCTTCTGAAGATGCTTCTGTTAGATGCAGAGTAGACAGAAACCTCTGAAAACGTCTGTTGTTGTTTCCTTTCTTCTTTAGGTTTTTTGTTTTTTTAGGGCGTTCAGTTCAAGTTTGCCTTAGTCCATGGCAAGATTTTAGGGGCTTGTGTCTATAGGCTTATTTCGTACATCCCCATTGATCTTGTCCTGAAAAATCAATCAGTTTACATCAGTTATTGCGATATTCTGCCCTTGCATTTTTGAGATCAGGGCATCATTTTTTTCTTTGCGCTTTTCTAAATTTCCGCCAGTTGTTTGATACTCGCCAGATATCCACTGTGCCACCATCATTACAGTCAGATTCTTTGATTCCAGCATTAAATTGATCTTCTTCAAAACCAACATATGTCCCCTTACCTCATCACGGATATTATCGTAGAGATTTGAGAAAACAGGCACTACTGCGTTAAGTGCAGATATTGTGCGGGCTGATAGTTGTATCCTTGTGTTGGCTTCCTTCAAGGTATGGTGGAATTCAGGCTGCCCCTCATTTGTCTCTGACTCCATTGAATTAGTACTATCTAACGATAATAGTTTGGTCAACATCGATGGCGTGGCTGATTGTGAAACAGCCTGCATTTCTGATCTCAGTACTAGTTCCGGAGGAGGCGAGGGATGGGGGAATGTGTTATTCTGTGGATCGTTGTAGGAGTAAAAGCACACCCACCAATATTTTTCCCTTTTTCTATAACTCTTAAATACTTTTTTTTTTGCTTTCGAGCGGGTGGTTGGCACACGGGTTGGGGGGGTCATATTTTCTTCCATCTCTGCATCTTTAAAACCGTTTGGGGGATCAACCTTGGCACTCTGTTGATGTACATTATAGTCAGAGTATCCATCTATAGGGCTTGACTGGGTCCCTATGTTTAAGACCTGTGATTAAATCAGTCATGATTCTTAATTTATACGTGCGCCCCTTACCTGTCATTTTGGCCTAGACGCTACTTCTTCTTCACACTATGAACTTCCACAAACTCCAGACATAGGTGTTCCAGGTCACTCCTCGTAATCGGCGTATCACTAAAACAAGTCCTCCAGGAACTTTCTGTCTCCTACAGCCGTTCCTACCCCAAACTGCAGACCTCTGCAGAACGTCCATTAGAATAAGCTACTAATGTTCTCTCCAAGTGGCATCACACTAGTTTCCCATTCATTCATCTTATTCTTCAACCACTTGCCAAATCTTTTGAGGTAACTGCCATAAAAAATTCACAATCAGGACACACTCGGATGTGACACAGAAGTACACATTGTGGGAAGGGGAGGTGGACATTTTTCTTACAGGCTAGTGTTGTGCATTTGTTCCCAGTAAAAAAGGACACTGCTCTAGTTTGAGTCCAATGATAGTTTTTAAAATATAACTCTTGGACTTCTGTACCAGAAATGATAATTCTGTATCTCATTGTTGGTTTGCAATTGTATGATTTGCATTGCTTTTTTCTTTTAAACGGTCAGCAATTATATAATTCAACAACTGTTTTATCTGCAAAGAACGGACATACATTGCGCTATGTATTTCTGTTAACACAATAGTCCATAATTTGGCAATCAAGAGATGTGAGAATTGTGGTCATAATCCGAGAATGGACTGCAGTAAAGGGCCTGGTCGTGAACCATTATTTCATCCAGGGTTTCCCAAGTGCCCAATTGCTGCCCCGCTCCACGCAGTACCTGGAATTCAGCATTTGCACTACTCCCCAGAAGGTTATATGCATCACATTATTCAGAATATATGAAACTCTCCCTTTTCTAGTGCAAATGAGTGTTGCATGGGGACTGTGCCATGTAAAACCCAGCAACGCATCCACTTTAATGAACTGCTAACCTCTTAAGCATGTGGCAAAAGTAACCTCATAAAATATTTATGCAAAGCTCTGTTCTATAAAGCTAATGACCCCCCACTAGATTACTGAATGGAAGCGTTTCAAAGAATAGCACCTGTAGTGCTCGATGTTTCCATTTTCTAGCCAGTTCCCTTTATATTCCTTGATAAAGACGGCTCTGTGGTAACAGCATATGAACGTGTTCTTGGCTTGACCACATCTGTGTCGGCCTTTATTATAGCTATTGGCATTCGCGGTATATGACACGTTAATTGCAAGGAATCTCCCATACCTGTATCGGTTAAATTAAAATCTTGACTTTATCAAAAAGTGTATGCTAATTTAAATCAGGTTGAAAATGAATCCAAAAATCGGAAACATCTTACATGTATCGAAATAAATACATTTAATATGGAGAGATTGTGCATCAGATTAAAAAAGAATGGGCACATTCAACACAAAGAAAGGGTGCATCTAGAGTAACTCTCTATAATTATAGCTACCCCTATATTTCTGCTAAATAAACTCAAGTTCAATTATGATTCACAGTTTTGATTATTCCTAGTTTTGGATGAAAGGTTGTGATTCCATTAATGGCACAGAGGCACGTATCATGCACCACAATTCTTTCTTCCTGTCCCTCAGAAGTTACAGTGAAAAAAGAATGAACTATAGTCACCAGCATTTCTCCGTCTGCCCCTTTTATACTGGCACCAATCGTAGATGGCCTCTTCATATCAACTCCACCATAGTCACAGTCTATCCTCTTTTCTTCCCAGGGACACAGTCAACCAATCACCGAAGATCCCTGCGAAAGATAAAGGAGTACATCCACAGTCGACCACCACCACTGGAGCCATCTTGAAACACCTGCAATTCCTGAACATCTGCTCGGGGTAATAGCCTTTTGCCAAAACAGAAACAAAATAATTGAGAAGGGGAGTGAGGGAGGGATAATACTCACCTTTGTGCCATTAATGGAATCTGACTCTCCAACACAAGCTAGGAATAATCCCAATTATATAGCAATGGGCAGAGAATGTCCATGATTTAACCGAATCAGAAATGTTTGCGGGAGAAAAATCGTAAAGTAATTTCAACGAAAACGACTTTCAGTTTCCGGTCCCCAAACATTTCTGGTAACCCGCTCCCCACCCACCCCCTTACCTACCTTTTTGCAGCACACTTCGCTGTGTGCGCTGACTCCTCTAGCCCTCTGCGACAATGGTTCCCTTCACTTACGTGCATGGGAACTGGCGCGGCAGGGTCCTTTTTCTTTTTGACTTAGCGGGGGACACCCATGCAATCCTGAAGCCGTTGTAATGAACAGAGGTGCGGGGGACACCCCAGCTCCCCTTATTTGCGACAATGGTACTGAGTGCTAGATTTTTTCATCATGTTCAGCTGTGTGTTATTTTCATACAGCTGAAATTCGAACAAATCCACCATTCGTTTTTTGTTCCGGTCAATTATACAGGCTCCTGGCACGGAGGCTTCCAATTATGCATGCTCAAAAACTTCTCCAGAATAGCTCTGGAAGCATGCACAAAAGGTTTGCAGTATATAAACATGCCCACATTGGTCCAATACGTATACTATCCTCTTGAGAGCCCTCAAATGCAATAGCCCACCGTAGTGGAACATGCAGCAAAACAGGGAGACATCAATAACTGCCTGGTCCATGTCCCAGCGTACCCATTGAGCCGTAGTAGGGGCTCAATGGGTAAGCTGGGAAGACACTGGGTAAAAGTGTTTGTGGAAAGGCGCAAACAAATGACCCATTGAACCCTTAAAACTATTCCTGCACGTAAAAACCTTAAGGCACTGGACCACACACAATCGGGGAACATTGTGGAACAAAGAAAAATATATAACGGTAGAACTGGAATTAGTCCTACAGTGATAAAGAAATCTCCCTGATAGGTTGAGGGCCCAAACTTCTCCCACCCTCCTGAAGGATGCCAGGCACGTGAGCATTACCAGCTTGGCTAAAGGGTCCTGTAAAGACAATGGGGAATCATGAAGCTACACATCAATCATATATCAAACCACTTGAACATCCCAAAGACAGGAATCCCTTTTAATAACTTGTACACCTGAGGATGCTCCCCAAAAGGAAATCCCTTCAGCAAAGCATATCTAGATGAACTTGACAAACTCTAAACATTGATAGTGCGGTAGGGCAAAGAAGATGATATAGTAGTCAAAAAACGTACCCCCTGCATTAGTCAGGCGTGCACAGGGCACCAAATTACTCAAAACCCACCAGCGCATCCATGCTTTCCAAGCCACAATATAATATCTGACCATACAGGGCACCCAGGCTGTCAGGATGAGTGCTAAAGCCTCATCTGAAATGATCTTGAGGGATCAACACTCCCTGAAACGAATCATGCCACCAACCAAAGAGACACCCCAGAATTAAAGGGTGTGAATAATGAACTAGGTCCAACAGGAGCTCTGGAAACACTGGAAAAAGAACCAGAGATGCCTTGGCCATCTGCAGCACTAAGGGTTATCGAGGCTGCCCATTCCAGAATGGTGTGACCAACACCAGAGTAGATGTGCCTCCATCAGAGAGTGAGCGGTCATTAAGAATGAGGGAATTGAATAATGCCTCCCCTTGTGCAGTGCTGAAACACATGCATACATCACCCTTGCAAATGGGTTCGGACATCACCTGCACAAAACTGCCAACTGTGTATTCAAATATGCTGAAAAGAGATCAAGCCCAAATTTACCCTACCATCTCTGGACCCAAGCAATAACTGTCTATGAATTCTCCAATCGCTTGCATCCAACCATTGTCGGGGACACTGGTCTGTTGACAAATTGACAGTGCATGGAAGATGTCTATGGATGCAATATCTGAGGCAAAATCCCAGAAGGCTACAACCAAATCCAAAAGGAATTGTGGCAGCCCCCCCACTCCCCCAATTTATTGATGTAGTTCACCACTGTGGCATTGGCCATCAGCAAGCACACCCTGCAATGAGAAAACTGGTCTGCAATGCACATGACCACAAAAGAACTAGTGAGCATCTCTAAACACACCTTGCATCCCAACCCCTCTCACTTTTGTTGGCTTCCAATTGCAAACTGGCGGAGGTAGAGAAACAGTCCTGCCGTACCATGCATTTAGATGTCTTGCCCACCAAAGCAATTCTTCTTCTGCTTTTGTGGAAAATGGGATCCAGTCTGCATAATCTAATCCTTTGTGTTGTGCCTGAATCGTTGGCCTTTGAATGGCTCTGTAATATAAGGTGCCTGGAAATATCGGCATCATTTAATATAACAAAAGACTGTTACAATCTAACTGTGTGACTGAATATAATTTGACTCTGAGACCCCCTCCTGAAATCCTTCTTGGTTATCACCAATCTCATGGGGGGAAGGGCTGACGGTCACAGTTGTGGAATATATCAGAAATGTCCAAAATTGCATTTTCCAAGATGGCCATTTATGACAAACCCCAAGGACTGGAGCTAGTGCACCACTATGGAGTTGTGCATGAGAGCCGTTGTCACCGACTCGTACATGATAACAATATCGGCTTCCTATTTTTTCCACTCCGCTTACCTCCCCCCACTCTTTACTGTTCAGGAGAGGTCACGAGTCACCTCTCCCACCCATTGCACGGTGGGCACCCCTATGACTCATGTTTTTAGTAGTTTTTACATAGGGATTGAAACTGGCCTGCTACTGAAGGAGAAAATGCATGAAACAGCCTGGAGTGGACAGGGCAAGTTAAGGATGAGTAGACGTTGGGAATGAATGTGTGGAGATGGATTCAGCAGAGAGTATGGGCAAAAATGTTCAGTAACTTGTTGAGCAGAGAAAAGGATTGGAGGGGAGTTTCATGGTCGAATGAAATGTGTGATGGGGATTGATTTTTGAGATGTTCAGGAGGTTAGGTCTGGCAGCTGTAATACTCGAGGTGATTAAGTCCTGAGGTTTCAGATTACTTTCAAAGAGCTTTGGGGGTGGGCTAAGAATGTGTAGGGTAGACAGGAGAGGTCCTAAAGGGTGTGGCATTGGAAGATGAGTGAAAAACCATGTAAATTTTGGAGAAGTTGAGAATCAACCATCTCAGCCCCATCCTGCGATGGATAGCAGGTAGGCAGTTCACGATAAAGGTGGGAAGGAGAAGTAAATGTGAGTGTTATCAAAAAAGAGAAAATATGAGAAGCCAACGTGGGTGATGAGTTTGGGGAGAGTGGAGGCACAAAGGACAGAGCATTGCTGGATTATTTCCGGAGAGTGGCAGTAGAAGAAATTCCAGTGTTGCAGGACATGTTAAATGAGTGATCATCTTTGCAAGACAGTGCACAATCATGGACAGAAACTGAAAACCAGAGTGGATACTGAAGGAATGGCTATTCAGCTCTATCGATTCTGGCAGAGAGGTCATGGAGAATGAGGATAGATGACAGTTGCTATTGGTGAGCTCTAGTGAGGGAGTTATGAGGGAGATGGACCACTCATAAGCTTGTCACGGGGCACTGACTTAATTAATATAAGATACAATCTTTGGATCTAATTTCTTAGGATGTGCCAGCAACTCAATTCCATATGGATGCATGTATTGTTCTGCAATTGCTATTCACTGATCTCATATATCCTTTTGAGGTGGATCAAATGAGTACTCTAAACTGCAGGCAGTCCCTCGCATGCCCACAATTGCGCGGCACAACACGTATTCCTGGATTCGATTGCGCAACGTCTCAGCTGGGAAATGGCCACCCAAGTCTGTCATCCGATCCGCCACCAGAAGGCAGGTGTAAGTACACTTGTGCGTAGCATTTGCAGCTGCAGGTGGGGTTGCATGTCAGATTTCGAGGTGCGTTTCCTCAAACAGGGATCTGATGTAACTTTGGGGTGCGCATAAGCAGCGTAGCAGGGTGCAGGAACATTTTACAGGGGTTTGCACGCAGATTTCCTGAGTTATTGGGGAGTTACGATTATTTCATACACATGTTGTCGCGGTACCGGATACGGTTACGGGGGACCCCGTGCAGGGTCCCCAAGTCGCAGGGCTGCCTACGGGGGACCCCACACACTGTTTGAATGGTGCTTGTATTCGGGGGTGTGCGCAAAGGTAGCTGTTCTGGCTGTTTATGCTTTGCGTGTGGGTGTGTTGGGGGCGTTCCGGGCGCGACACGCGAATGCAGTTACTTTGCACAGTAACTTCCATGAATACGCGGGCGCGCATTTTTTGGTCTGCATGCAGGCTCGTGCAGTGTCCTCCTAGGCGCACGGCCCTTGCAGGATTTCTGCGCCAGTTTCCATGAATCAAACCTGACGAGTTTACCTACACCACATATATAGCATGTCAAGTCCTGAATATATGTAGTGCACAAACATGTACAATGAAAGGAGTTTTCAAACAAGCGTCAGTTTGATCCTAATGCAACATTTTGTAATACTTAGTTCTATGACTTTTTCACTGATCTTATTCATCCTTTTGAGGTGGATAAAATGAGTACTCAAAACTTGAGTAATAGTTACACCAGTGCAGAGGGGCGTGGCTTGGCAGCCATGGTATAGGCTGTGATTCCCGGGCTCTGTGATCCGATGACTTGATCCGTCAGAAAACGCGTGTATTTGAATCAACTGCAGCTTCACAACTCATGGAAATGCATGGGAAGGCGCTGGGCAGAGTATGGACAGACTGGCTGCACGTTTAAGGCTGTGAAACAGGCAGATAGATACTTTGTTTCCCGGAGCCTGCCGCGAGAGGGACATCAAAATGGCGGTGGTCGAGAACAAAGAGACTCCGAGGGGTGCACCCCCTGTAATGGAGCAGCTATCTTTGGTGAATGGCTACAGTAGCGGATTGAAACGCAAGGGAGACACGAAATGACGTGCTGATTCGGTCGGGTGGTTGCAGACAGCGAGGGCCCTTTGCCAGCATAACTGTGGTCCATGAAGAAGGGAAGAGCCACGCCGACTGCGAGTGCCTGTTGGAACCCTTCATGTGGTTGGAAGCGCTCCGTTGACCTGGCACGGCTGAGCCTGCTGGCAAGAGCGCACAGGGCTGGACACGGAGGATTGCGTGTGCATGTCGCGGCATTGAAATCAAGCGACGGCCGGGCCCCGCAAAGCAAAAGGCCGCCTTTGTAATATATTATCGGCGTAACCCTGGGAGCGGGCCGTGGGCACCTTGGTTTGCAGTTGCGGGATGCAGACACTGAAATAGGATCACCCGACCCTGAGCGGGTCGCCGTGGGATGAGCGGTTCACAAGCAGTTATCCTGCCGGAGCGTATCCTTAAAAGCTGGCACTGGATACAGCACACAGCACACGAGACCCTGTGGGTACATACTGGCCTGATAAGTGAAGCGCTATCAGGCCCCCTCTCGTGATGCTGTCTGGGTTATGAAGGCAAACTGATTGTGCACGCGCAAATGCGTGCATTACACTACTGCAAGAGCACAATCAACTTCTGCAAAATTGTATTTAACCAGGCAAGCTGACAACTGGAGAAAGGGAGAAAAACAAACGTGTGTTAGCAGGCTAGCGCTTCTGGGCTGGCAAACCCAGGCGCTAGACGGAACTGGCACTCTGTGGGACACGGGGGGGCTTGCTAAACGAAGGCTAAAACGAAGGCAAGATGGCGGCTCGGCTGTGTTGATGGGGACTCATGAGGGTGTGAGAGAACACAGCAGGAGAAGGGTCACACTGGATTCTGAGAAACTAGTAGCAGCATAGAAAACGGGGAGTGGAAACCGGATGGGCCTAAGTGGTCGCTAGAGGTCCATAGCACAAGAAGCAAAAACGGACCGGGCCAAGTGCAGATGCCCAGGGGAAGCTCCCTCTAGAGTGGACATAAAGCACCAGACTTCTTGGTGGCAGTGGCAAAAAAGGGCGAACTGGATGGCCCTTAGATACATGTTGATGGCGCACAGATTATTGTAGACAGAGTATATACGCGAGAGGACACAGTCCACCTAAAACGCAATTCTACACGCCATAGCACGATGCAACCTGCTGAGGTAGACACCCCAGTGCCTGGCAGACCTGGGCTCGCCATTACAACATTGAACCGGACGTATGAGAAGGATTGCGCAATGTCAGTTAAAGTAGCAAGAACGAAGAACAAACAATCCACGATGCAGTCTTTTGCTAAGGCGCAGCGGACGCCCACAACACCGGCACAGAGCATGGTGGTGACCCCGGCAGAAGGCGCCACAGAAGGAGATAACCATCAGGGCCTGGCTTCCATAACAGAGTTGAGCACGAAATGGGGTGCAGCAATAGTGGACTTGCGGACGGCCCTGGAGAACAAAATTGACGCGGTGGGAATCAAAGTCACTCTGCTCCGACAAGACGTTAGGGCACTGGCAGAAAGAACAAGTGGCCTAGAAAGTGAGGTGAAGATAAACTCAGATATCAGTGCACACAATGCAAAAGAGGTCCACGTGTTGAAACAGCAGGATGCCAACCTCGAGAATCGTGTGGAGGAAGCGTAAGGAAGGGTGAGAAGGAACAACGTAAGGGTGGTCGGCCTGCCGGAGAGGGAAGAGGGACAAGACCCCACAGACTATGTGGAAAACATGATCTTTCAGGAGATAGCGGCAGGCAAGCTCTCGCAGGGGTTCACTGTTGAGCGAGCGCATCGGGCCCTGATGAGGAAACCTCGACCTGGGGCCCCGCCGAGACTGATAATTACGAAGATTTTGAACTATAAAGATAGGGAGAAGATCCTGGAGTATTTTCGTAAAGGCGGTACGATAGAGAGAGCATCCACTAACATCACCGCGTACCCTGATTACATGATGCTAGTGCAGAGGCAGAGGTATAGCCATGTGGCTGTGAAGAGGAGGCTGCGCACGGCTGGTATAACGTATATGCTTCTGTACCCAGCAAAATGAAAGGTTTTGCACAAGAGTAGAGCGCTTTTCTTTGACACCCCAGAGGAGGCGGCGTCGTGGTTGGACTTGCAGGGCTGTTCGGAGCAGAAGGCGGAACGAAATCATCAGGATCACGACAAGTGAGGAGTCTGTGTCACGGACACTGAGGGAATAATTGGGGGAGGGGTCTTGTCATAGCGGAAGAGGAGATTTGATTAACATTTTGCAGCCTTTGGACCTTACGCCTCAGCTGGACTGGAATATAGTGTATAAAACACATGTGCGAGCTGAGTAGCATAAATATTAAGCGTAGTAAAATGGGAAATAGGAGCAAAGGGATGGAAGCAACCTACCCCTTCCAATTAGTAGTTACGTGGCCATTAGGGCTACTTCACCCTACTGAGTCTCGAGTACAGGCTTCTGCCAGAAAGGGCTAGATGAGGGGGTGCCTGAGATCCAGGGATGGAGCTGGGCAACAGTTGGGGAAGGTGTTGTTGGGTAAGGGAAGGGAGGTGGGCGGGAGGGAAGTGGGAGAGTTTGTTGTGTATATAGTTCAGGGGAGTATTAAGGGGGACACAAGCCTACATAGAACAGCTGAGCAATTGAATTTGACCTGCATGTGTCGGGGGAGGGGAAGGACTCTGTCATGCCATGGGGGATCTTAGAATAATTACTTGGAACGTTGGGGGGCTTAATAGTTATTTAAAGAGGAATAAGGTGATGCTATACTTACGAAGACAGAAAATTGATATCGCCTTGCTGCAGGAAACTCACCTGACGCGAGATAAGTTGGAAATGATCAAGAGGAAATGGAAGGGGACTATAGTGGGTTCTCCATATTCGGCTTATGCCAGGGGAGTGATCACTTGGGTAGCGCCACATGTCCCGTTCAAGCTGCTGCAGATGCTGGTGGAGACAGATGGGAGGATGGTTGTAGTGAAGGGATTGGTGGAAAACAAGGAAATAAGTTTGGTGAATATGTATGCCCCGAACCAAAATACTGCGGCCTATTTCAGAAAGCTATGTTGCAATCTGAGCATGTGTGCTGGGGGGGGCGGTTATCTGGGGAGGAAACTTTAATTGTGTATTGAACCCTAAGGTGGACAGGTTAGATGGGAGGGCAGATAGACCTGCCCCATCGGCCAAGGCGTTACAGACGCTTTTGAATGATTTTGGGTTAGCGGACGCATGGATGGTGGACCATCCACAGGGGAGGTAGTATTCACATTACTCTGCCCCGCAGCAACTGCACATGAGGCTGGACTATGTCTTTGCCACTCCAAAGATATTGTCTGAAATCACGCAAATCGAATACAAAGCAAGGGTCCGCTTGGACCACTCACCTTTGATCCTACATTGGCAATGTTGTCCTCCTAGGGCGGAAATCCTGACGTGGCGCCTCAGGGCAGAGGCGCTCAGAGACCCCCTCTTTAGAGAGGACATGAGGGAAGAAATTGTTAATTACTTTGAGATTAATACAGGCAGTGTAGATTCAGCAGGCACTTTGTGGGAGGCCTTCAAAGTGGTGATGAGGGGAGTGGCCATAGAGAAATCTAAAGGACTGCAAGGGGGATCCTAGCGGAGCTACAAGAAGCTGAAAGAGAATTGGAAGAAGCACAGAGAGGGGGTAACAGTGACAACCAAGACAGTGAGATGATACTGAGATTACAGCAAAAGTGTGCAGGGCACTGGGAAAGACTATGTAACCTTAACTACAAGAAGTACATAGAGAGACAACATGCGGGAGGCGACAAGCCAGGTACGATTTTGGCATGGCTATATAAGAGTGAAACTCCTAGACCCCCGATTAGATCTATAGAGAAGGAAGATGGGGAGGTGGTGGACACTCAGGTGGGAGTAAATCAGGAGTTTGCGAAATATTATGAGCTGCTGTACGGAGAAGATGGAAAGGATAATCACAAGATGAGAGAGGAACTATTGGGGGACATAGGACTGCCGCAGATTAGTGTAGAGGAATGGGAGGAAATGGACGCACCAATTACATTGGAGGAGCTGGGGGAGGTGGTAAGGCAGTTGCCGACTAGTAAGATCCCGGGGGCCGATGGACTCCAAAGCGAGTTTTATAAAGCATTTAAAGATGAGGTGCTCCCCCCACTGCTGGATATGCTAAATGAGGCGTATGAGTGGGGCAGACTGCCGGAGCACTTAGAGAGGGATCATAATACCGCTCCCCAAGCCTAATAAGCCAGGGCATAGCTGTAGCTCCTACAGACCCCTGTCGATGTTAAATCAAGATAGTAAAATCTTGACTGCTATCCTGGCAAATAGATTGAGGAAAGTTATAAGTAAATTAATACACCCAGATCAGACGGGCTATGTCCCTAATAGGAAAATATTTCATAATCTTAGGAGGCTCCATAGAGTAATCGAGTACGCAAATGAGAGCGAAGATGAACTGACGGTGGTGTCACTGGATGCGATAAAGGCCTTTAACTCGGTCAAATGGCCTTGGCTGATGGCGGCCCTAGCTGGCTATGGGATGTGTCCGGGATACCTACGGTGGGCCAAAATGCTATACAGTGAACCGCTGGCCAGGGTTAAAACGGGTGTCAGTAATATCGGACAGATGGGAACTGCGCAGAGGAACCAGACAGGGCTGCCCATGGTCCCCTATGCTCTACATACTGGCTCTAGAACCCCTAGCAATCTATTTAAGGCAACAATACGATATGATAGGCATCTCTGTGGGCAATGAACGACATCTGATATCATTGTATGCAGACGATATATTACTGTATTTGCGGTACCCGGAGGAGAACCTCCAATATGTGCTGGAGGTGATAGGGAGATATGCCGAGATGTCTGGTATAGCTGTGAACCCCCAGAAGTCTAGCATGTTTCCGCTGGGCAGGAATAATGGGATCCCTCCAGAGCAACTACCGGTGCTACAGGTGCCATGGGCTGCCAGTACATTTTGTTATCTAGGAATAGATATCTACCATACAGTAGAGGAAGAGCATAAATGCAACAATGAAGTGGCTATCACAAAAATAGAAAACTGCATGCGGTTCTGGGTAAAATTGCCCCTGGCAATGATGGGACGTAGCGCAATGTTGAAGATGGTGGTCTTGCCTAGGCTTCTGCACTACTTCGGGAATATCCCATATTTGATACCCAAGAAGTTTTTTAGTAGATTGGCTAGTATGTGTCGGGATTTCCTGTGGCAAGGTACACGGAATCGAATGGCCCTCTGGAAGCTACAGAATGGTTACGAGAAGGGGGGTATAAAACTGCCTAATTATGAAGTCTATTATGTTGCAAGCCAGTTGCAATATGTGGCTAAGTGGCTTTCGGAGGATGCGACCACTGAAACCAGGTTGTTCCAACAGGACTGTGCCCCATTTTACCTGAGAGAGATAATGTGGCTGCCCCTGGCTGTAATCGATGGCCGCCCCAGGATGTTGGTACTAGGGTGGAAGATGTGGAGAAGGGCGTGTCAGCTGATGGGGAACCCATACCCGTGCTCCCCCAGGTACCGTTGTTTGCATTGGCAGGTATAGATGAGCAACTAAGGATGACAATTAGAAATTACTGGGAGCCGGCTGGGATAGACACATTGGGTGATATTTGGCAAGAAGGGGCCATAACAGACTTCGAGGTGCTGGGGGCAGAAACTGGGTTGCACACTGGTCAGCACATCACGTACCATAGCTGGTGAGGGTGATTAAGAGAACGTGGTCTGAGTTGGTGCTTGAGGATGAACCAGATGTTCTCATGGATACAATATATGATATAGCAGAGGGGGGACATGAACTATCTGGTATTTACGAGTTGATGATGACTGGAGTGGGAAAGGAGCTGGTGCAATTGAGACTGGATTGGGAGGAGGAAGTGGGTACTTCGCTGGAGGATGGGATGTGGGAACGAGTTCAAGGGCACCACAAGAAGGTGTTGAGAAATGCAAGACTCCAACAGATGTAATTGTATATTATGCATAGGGCGTACTTGACACCCCAGAAGATGGCCAAGTTTAATAACATGGGACGGCAGGCATGCCCTAAGTGCGATGAGGAGAATGTGGGAATGGTGCATATGTTCTGGTCATGCCCAGTTATTGAGTGCTTCTGGGGAGAGGTTGCGCGCAAACTCGAAGCTAAAGGTATCAGGCTAGTGGTGGACACTGTGTGGGCCTGCCTGTTGGGGGGTTCCCCAGGCCGCAAACATTTAAGCACATAGGTAAATTGAAAGACCTGGCATATGCGCTTGCAAAGCGGAGAATTGCTATGGGGTGGAAGGCATACCACAAACCACGACTGGAGTTGTGGTGGAAGGATCTGCAGAAATGGGCGGAGGCTGAAACCATGGTATGGCAGGAAGCTAGTAGCACGGGGGGGGGGAAACTGAGACTCTGATGGCCTGGAAACTGCTTATAGCAGAATTATTTGGGTCAATTCAAGACCCTTTGGACGTGACCGATGAGGTAACCTCACCACAAGATGCAGGAACTGAACATTAACAGGTGCAGGCTCGGAATGGGCGGTGGGAAAAGGGGAGCAGCGAACATGGTTGAATAATATATTTGTGAAATGTTATTGTATCCACTGCAAGTTTGGTTTGTAAGGCTTATTAAATGTTTAATAAAATGTTTTTTTTTTAAAAAATAGTTACACCAGTGCCTACAATTTTGGGAATTGTGTGTTCACACTTATCTGCAGCATGACCTTTAGCCAGACAACTGGACGCATCATTAAATATCATAGATCATAGTAGGTATATGCATTATGTATGCACAACTCATTGCCAGGGATTTTATTTTAAATGTATTAAAGCACTAAAGTAGTACCTTACCCTCTTTGCTAAACAACACTGCAGTACTCGTCTCCTAAAAAGAGAGTATACAAACCCGATCCATATCGGTACCCGTGTGTGAATGGCAGTAAAGCGTGTCAAGTCCTGACTAGATGTAGTGGGCCTAGATGTACAATAAAAGGTGTCCATGTTAATGTGATTCTAATGCACTGTCTAGCGGTGCAACGTACTAATGGTTAAGCGAAGGGAATAGCTGTATGAATTTAAACAGTACATGCACAGGTGCAGGCCTTTGATTCAGTGTACGCTTCCTATGCAGGCCACAGCCTGCTGCCACTGAGCGCTCTACATAAGATGTGGCATCCTTGCCTTGACATTCATATCAATGCAGCACATCTGTGCCTCTCCAGTATGCTGACATTCACTATTTAAATTAACATTTCAGATTGGGGACGGAGGACTTTTTCAAAACATCAATATACATTGCACTAATATTTCTTTTTTAAATAGATTGACAGCACACCTTCAGCAGGTGCTTTGGAAAGTTCACAGAAATCCAGCCATACATCTAACATTTCAATCGATCTCCCTTCTGAGATAACGACCCTTTGGTCATTACGACCCAGGCGGTAAGTACACCAACTTTACCACTATGTTTACACCATGGTGGATGGCGGATTTACCACCCCATTCCAAGGTGAGTGGGGCGGTAAATCCCCATTTCCCATTTACCCTTCCCCATTCCCATTTTTGCCCCATAGGGCATAATGGGAGTGGGGAAGGCGCTAATTACGGCACCGTAAATTACGGTGCCGTAATTAGCACCAAGGCGGTTTAGCGCCATGGATTTTAACGCCTGCTGAAAGCAGCCGATAAAATTGGAATCAGGCGTTAAGGGTTAACAACGGTTTTAACCTCCCACTACTGAGTCGAAAGGGAAGGTAGGCAGTAACGTGACCATTATTTGGTTTGACATATGTCTGCTGTGGAACAATTATCACCCAAAACTGAAGGAGTTAAGGGCGATAATGCTATTCATACCCCAGAACCATGGATGTTAATGCACTGCTTTTACACGCAGCCCTCAAATCTATCCCTTAAATAATTCCTGGCACACCACCCTTAAATAGTGCACGGACACACAGCATTGCACACTGCCATTCGCCACAGTGCTCACATACCACCCGCGCACTTATCTACTTGCTGGGCTGATAATGTAATGCAATTTTGTATTTCTGGTACCATGTGGAGTTGTGTGCCCTCAAACACTGTAATTGGCTGTGCTGACCTCATGATGCTTACTTCCGTAACGCAATGGAAACATCACATTTATCAATGACTATTTGTAACCCTCTCTCAGGTTTGACAGGTTGATCAATTACAGTGTCTATACAACTAGCCCCACTAGCCCACTCCTCACCTGATGAATCTGTTGGAGACGCAGTAGATTCGTCTGTAGAACTTTCCTTCTTCTTTTCTCTCCAGGTGGTTCTTGTGGACTTGGTTTCGATCTTGCTCTTGGATTTGAAGAGAGAAGGATAGGCTCACCTAGAGTCCACTTTGCCAAAGAGGCTATGTGCCCGGCAGCGGGGACTCCAGGGAGCCCACCCCAAACCAGGGAAAAAACTGGATGAAAAAAACCCTGGTAGATCTTGATATGGATGGTAGCTGATGCAGTCCGTAGAGAAATCCAGTAAGAGTGAAAGCGAGAGTAGTATTGTCTACAAGTACCAGAATGCACTGGTTGATGTCGTAGTAGGCGGTTGCTTGTTGTCCAGGTAGAGGTCTAGCTGGCGTGCGGTAAACAAACAGAGATAATGGAACACAAGGAAAGGACCGTGTGTCAGGAACACACGGCTCCGACGGTAGACACCGCTCACAGAAAACAATGAAAGCACGGGAACCGCCCAGTGCGGGAGAGAGTACAGCAGTAGCAGGAAGGGCAGAGAGAGAGGCAAACAGGTTACGGGACAGACGCCGCACAAGCGGAGAGGTAAGTAGACCAGAACGGAAGGTGGCAAGGAGTCGTTCGAGTGGGAAGCAAAACCCACTAACAAACGACAAACAAGCTAAGCAGAAACCGGGGAGGGAACACAAGAGGGTACAAAGTAAGGAAGTTGCAACGCACAGGTGCTTCCCATCTGCTGGTCTTTAAGGCGGCTAATACAGGAAGACTAGAACGCGCCATGGGTTGCATTGAATAAATCAGTCCTTCTTCCATATTGACCATCTCCTCCATACTTTCCATGGGCGATATGTGACAGTATGACCCCTTCTCAGTAGACACCCTCCTGGTTTTCCCGGGTACAGTCGATGGAACTTCTGAATGAGACGAGGTGCTAATATATGTCTAATAGGTTCCCAAGAGCTCTCAGACATTGGGTACCCCTTCCATAGTACCAGATACTGCAAGGTGCCATTCTTGTACCTGGAATCAAGGAGTCTGGAGACTTCGTATTCCTTTGTTTTTTCTTTCTGTTGGAATCCGATTGTCTTTTTTATCTTTCTTTTGTGTAAGTCCTCTGTTTATTCTTTCAGTAATGAGGTATGAAACACTGGATGGATTCTTTGTAGTTTGGCTGGCAGAGCTACATTTTAGCAGTGATCCGGAAGGGTACAATGTAACGGGGAGAGAACTTGCCTCAGTGTATCCACCTGGGTAGGTATTTGGTTGACAACCATACTTTGGTACCAATTTCCCCTTCAGGGTTGGGTTGTCTTTGAGATCCGCCCACCTTTTGCTCTTATGAAGTGCCATCTCAAGGTTGGCTCGTGTCTTTCTGTGAAGGTCTTGCAGAGTATTCATGAGCAGATCAACGGAGGGTACATTAGAAGAATTCTGACCAAACAGAGGTATGTATCTGGGATGGAATCCATAGGTGCATGAGAAGGGACTCATGCCTGTAGAAGAATGTCTGGTGTTGTTGTAGGAAAATTCTGCCATGGGCAGAAGTTGATACCAATCACTCTGTTCTTGATTCCAAAAACACCTGATGTACTGTTCTAAAGTGGCATTGAGAAGTTCAGTTTGTCCATTGCTTTCCGGATGAAACCCAGACGAAAGGGATCTTTTTATTCCTAAAGATTTGCATAGAACAGTCATAAATGTTGATGTGAATTGTGAGCCGCGATCTGATACTATGGTCTGAGGTAGTCTGTGTAATCTGACCACGTCTCTCAAAAACACCTCTGCAGAAATACCTGCTGTGGGTAACCCTTTTAAGGGTAAAAAATGAGCCAATTTGCTGAATGAATCGACCGTGACCATGATGGCTGAGTACCCGTTAGAAACGGGTAAGTCTACAATGATATCAGTGGAGATGTGTGGCCACGGACCTTCTGGAGGGGTTTCCTGTTGTAGAAGACCCAGGGGTTTGCAATATGCGTACTTATTCTGGGCACATACAGGACATGAGGCGACATAGTTCCTGACATCTTTTGCCATCGTGGGCCACCAGAATTGTCTCGAAACCAATTCTAAAGTGGCATTTTGTCCCTTGTGTCCTGCTAATGGTACGTCATGAAACCAGGCCATTGCTTGTTCTTGTAAGTCGGTCGTAGGCAGAAACAATGAACCTTCTTTGAATAACAGTTCTCCCCTTTGAGTCATACCCTTGTTTAGAGGGTCATTTTCCTTGCTCTGGGCAGATTGTACTTGTTGCAGAAAAGTGTTAAGGGTATTAACAAACCGCTTCCCTGCTAAAAGGATCTCCTGACCCTGATAACCTCCGAAGTCTCCTTGACTGCGCGAGAGAGCATCAGCAAGAGGATTGTCCTTTCCTGGTAAGTATGTCAGAACAAAGTCGAACTGAGAGAAAAAATAGGCCCATCTGGCATGTCTGGCATTCCGGCATTCCATCTTCTGGAGTACCTTTAGATTTTGGTGGTCAGTACGAACCTGAAAAGGATGAATGGTTCCTTGTAATAGATGTCTCAATTCATTACATGCTTGCCTAATAGCCAGGAGTTCGCTTTCCAAGCAGAGTAATTTCGTTCACTTGGGCTAAGCGTACTAGAGTAGTAGGTGATGGGGTGTTCCAATCCAACCTCCTTCCTTTGCAGTAGTGCTGCCCCAATTGCACCTCCTGAAGCATCAGTTTCCACAAGGAAAGGTAAGGACTGGTCGGGTTGTCTCAATATGGGAGCAGTCACAAAAGCTGTCTTGAGTCTTTGGAAAGCTTGTTCTGTCATTAGGCCCCAAACAAATTTAACACCCTTCTTTAAGAGATTAGTAATGGGCAAGATGATTTCTGAAAAGTTGGGTATAAATTTACGGTAAAACTTGGCAAGACCTAAAAATCTCTGTATGTCCTTTACTGATGTGGGTACCAGCCATTGAGTTATTGCTTGTGTTTTGGAGGGGTCCATTTGCACGCTGTCTGCTGAGAGTATAATTGGCACAGATACATAGATGATATTCTGTTTGTCTGGAAAGGAACCATACCAGATCTCACTATGTTCCACACATGGTTGAACACTCAAGTAGCAGAAATTTAATTCACCTTGAACACCAGCCGCACAGCTATCAATTTCCTGGACTTAACAATCACCACAGACAACAACAGACTTCAATGCACACTATATGGGAAAGAAACCGACCGTAATACATTGCTCCATTTCAATAGCAACCACAAAGCCTGAGAACCAATTTACCATTCGCCCAATTTCTCAGAGTTCGCAGGAACTGTTCAGAAACGCAACAATATCGCCAACATGCAGCACACCTTGAAAGCAAACTCGTGGCTCGCGGCTACCCCAAACAACTGGTGAAAAACACTCGCAAAAGAGTCCTATGCATCCCCAGGGTGACGTTGCTCCAACCCAAGGATCATGGCACACCAGAAGATCGCATCACCTGTGTGACCACCTTCGGACCAGACACTAACAGGATTAAAAAAATCATTAAACAATTCTGGCCACTGGTCCAGCAAAACCTCCCAGATGAACCAATACCCAGGATGGCACTCAAAAGGTCTAAAAACCTTAGTGAATGGCTCACTCATGCTCGCCTGCCCAAGAAACCCATCAGAACAGGATTATGGGACCTCAGAACACCAACAGGCCACCACCCCTGTGGCAATTGCACAGTCTGTAAATATACAAGTAAAATCAAATCCTTCAAAATTGAAGGTCAGGACTGGACGCTCAGGCAATTTACCAATTGCAAAACTTCAAACGTAATATACGCCATTGAGTGTCTCTGCGGGCTTCGTTATGCAGGCCAAACAACAAGACCAGTACATAAACGCATTGTGGAACATCGCTCCAAAATAAGATGCCGCTCTATCACAGCACCACTGGTTTCTCACTATATGGAATTCAAACATACAGAGGAGCAATTTAAATGGTGGGTCCTTGACAAAATCCAGTACACCTCCAACATCACAAATGCCCTCAACTATAAAGAGGCCTGGTGGATGTTCAAATTGCACACAATTGAACGCGGACTTAATGAAGCCTCCCCGTCCGAAAACTACCACCACAACTGATTTGCCAGTCCTCAACATGTGTTTTTTGCCAAATTTTGGCTTCCCTTACTCAGCAGGAATAGCCTCCAAGAGATCATGTCCCTACAACTCTTCCAACATAGGCATTTGCCTTGACCCACACATTGGTTCAACCCAGCCCACTTTGTCTCAGCAAGCCGTACCTTCCAAATACATGGTCCAGCATTGACATACTGGCTCCTGTGCCCCCTAACTCTGTTATTCAGGCACCTCACACACAAATTGTCAAATTAATACAGCACCTTGTTAGCCCGGATTTCATGCTCAGACCATCCGCGGCCGAGCACTACATAATATCGTATGATGCCCCCATGCGCATGCGCATGGAGACTAGTGGCTCCACACTAGGGACACTACAGACACTGTCCCATAGCCACTCCACTCACTCCCAGCGCAGGCGCCGTGATACGCAGCCCACCGTTCTGATGTGTGCACTGCTTCTTTACGCATGCGCACAGCGGTACATACTCTGGTGCTCTAGCCTACAGACCGCACGTACACCAACGCAGGGCAGCAGTACTCATGAGAGCTGGATCCCCTAACTGAATGCAGGTAAGCTGCACCTTCCAGCAGCCCCCCACCATTCTGTGCTCACACAAAATTGATAATTTGTTTTTGGCCCCAAGCACTTTGCTCACAACAGCTCTCCTCTTCCTCTTAGAGGCACCATGTAACGAAGGCTTCCTTTGGCGCCTGTTCAGGAGTCCTTAACTGCTCTCCAAGACATAAGGGCCGAGCCCAGCTCCAGTCCCACAACAACTCCTCTGAGCCTGGTACGCTATTTAGAGGTATGCTAGTATTTTCAGACCATTAGAACTCAATGCCTCTTTAACTCGCACCTCAGTGGAAACTCAGTAGTACCTTGATATACATTTATTTTCCCTTACTTGGTTTTTTTCCCCCACGGTGTGCTTTCATTACAGCCCGGCCTACGGATACAACAGGGCACCACAGCTAATTTCCTGTATGCCCTAGCTGGATTATCTGCACACCCAGCCACTGGACCTTATTCTACGCGGCCCAGTACCAACTTGGTCCTCCTCCTTCCCCTCCCGAGCCCGGATATTTCCAAGGTCAGTTGGTTTTAATCCCTTTTAGACCAGAATGCACCTCCACATGTGTATTCCAGTGTTCTTTTTCTTTTAACTGTTGACTTTAGTGCACTTGCCGTGGATGCCTTCTCCCGAGCATGTCCTTTACCTAAAACATTTCTATCTCTTTTCTTACACATTATTGTAGGCCTCATCAATCCTTCTGGCCCAGAAGAAGGCTGCAAATCTTATAGCCGAAACGTCACTGCAGCAGGCCTGTGCCTGCCTCCAGTCAAACATCAGGGATTGTTCATTTCCCGACGTAGACCAAGGATTGGCCATCACCCCATTAATGTGCAAGACTTCACTACAAAACAACAGAACTAGGCTTTTTCTAAACTAAATTGGGATAAAAAAAGTCGAACTCTGGAAACAACACACTTGAGATGTGTACTTCCCCTTTTCTGTTTTCTCTTGACCGCATTGTTCAGTACACAGCTACTTAATGGCGTCCACAGAACACAATGTACTTAATTTTCTGTGTGTATTTTCTGTTTGGGACAATTGTATTATATCTGGATGTCAGAAACACTGACTGCACTATAGACTACCCTAGCTCTTCCAGCAGACCACAGTAGTAGCACATTTGTGTATATACATGCTTTTTATAATCAACATTGTTCGTTCAAACATTAAGAACCCACCAATTGTTTTGCAGACAGGTTCATGTAAAGGGAATATCCTTCTAACTAAATAGAAATGTTGGTCGTATTCCTTAATACAGAATCTATGTTTTGCTTTGAATGGGGACAATCCTAGTGTTCAACAATGTCTATTTCTCTTTGATCCATACACCATGGCAATAGGTTGCACAATGAGTTTGTCTTGCCTGAAGATGTTTATGTGATTTTCTTTTAACTACATGTAAATAAACACATGTCCCCTGATTGAATAAGGGTGCACTACAATGGACATGATTTGTTCTGTTCTCTGTTTCATAGAAAAATGCGAGTCCATGTTCAAGCTCTTGCAAGTTTGGAATAGGGTGACTACTTTGAAACACCACCCTAGTTCCCTTTAATTATAACATTCTATCATTTGAGAATTGTCCAAATTTGAATGGCGGTAACCACCCCCCTTGTTATACACTGCTGAGAGTATAAACCCTAGGTAAGGTACGGTTGTAGCTTCAAAGACACACTTCTCGGGTTTTGCCAACAGACTGTTCATTCTCAACCTGTGTAGTACCTCCAGAACATGTTGGCGGTGTTCTTCCAGAGTGTTGGAAAAAACAAGTATATCATCCAAATATACTACAACCGAGGAATATAGGACATCTGCAAATATTTTGTCCATAAACCGTTGGAACTGGGACGGTGCATTCACTAAACCAAAGGGCATGACTCTGTACTCGTAATGTCCAAGAGGTGTTCTAAAAGCCGTCTTCCACTCGTCTCCTTCACGGATTCTCAGAAGATGATACATTCCCCTAAGATCTAATTTGGGGAAAATCCGGGCTCCTTGGACAGCCTCTATAATGTCTTTCATCAATGGCATGGGAAACCGGTCTTTTATGGTTAGACTGTTAAGTCCTCGGTAATCGATACATAGTCTTAGTTTGGTTGTCCCTTTCTTTAAAATAAAGAAAAGGTATGCCCCTGCCAATGAGGAGGATTCACGGATGAGTCCATTTTTTAGATTTGTGGCTAAGTATTCCTTCAGGGCCTACTTTTCATGTAGTGACAAAGGGAACATTCTTTCAAACGGTACTTCTGCATCTGGAACCAGTTCGATCTTGCAATCCTCCTTTCGGTGAGGTGGAAGATTCCGTGGCTGAGTGTCTAAAAACACATCAGTAAACTCTTGGTATTGGACAGGTGCCAAGTTGACACTGTTTATGGATCTGTGTACCATTGTTTGTACTTTCGGCTTGGCAGGTTCTGGAATCAAACAATGTTGACAGCAGTAATGGGATTGAAATTCAACCGAATTCCGACACCAGTCTATGCTTGGGTTGTGTCTTCGAAGCCATGGTATGCCCAAGATAATAGGAAAATGTGCTGCGTTTATCAGATCAAAGGATAGATATTCATGGTGATTGGACATCTGGACCTTTAATTCCTGTGTCTCTTGACTGATGGGTCCGGAGGTTAACGGGGTACCATCAACCCCTTCAACTGGGTTAGGTCGTATCTTGGAGCGTCTTGGTATCTGATGCTCCATGGCCCACTTATTGTCCACAAAGTTACCAGCTGCCCCAACATGGCTAGACATTCAACAGGATTTCTAATTTTCCAGTCGATAAGAATCTTGATCACCATTAGACTGTTTCTGTCAATTACAGCGGGTTGAGCCAATGCACAGGGATTAATTGTACTTTCACCTTCCTTTTCCCTGTTCAAGGTCGGGGTCTTTCATTTCCCTGTCTTCTGGGAGGTACTTCGGGACAGTCCCATAACAAATGAGTATTGTAGCCGCAGCTCATGCACAGCCCGAGATCTTTGCGTCTCTTTCGTTCGCATGCAGTAAGTGGTCTTCATGCTGTTCCTATCTGCATAGGTTCTTCAGTTGGTGTTTTTCAGGTGTTGGTGGCAGGCTAGGTAAGGCAGAAAAAGAATGGGGTCTCTTTTTCTCTGCTCTTCTTTCGGTCATACAGTAGTCTATCTGCAAAACCAAAGCCACTAGTTCCTGGAAAGACGCAAGCTTGGCCACTCTAGCCAATTCGTCTTTTAAGTCTTCATGCAGACCACAACGGAAAATGGCCTGTTGAGCCGTCTCCGGCCATCCGGCTTCGGTTGCTACTTTCTGAAAGTTGGGGACATATGTTTGTAGGTCCAAGGTTCCTTGACGTATGTCCAGTAGATTCTCAAAAGTTGAATAGAAGACTTAGGGTCTTTCGAATCTTGTTTTCAAATGTGTTACAAAGGTGCCATAATTGTTTAAGGCTGGATCTGTAGCGGTCACCAAGGGAGTTGCCCAGCACAGGGCGTTAAATACCATAATGGAAATCAGAAATCCCACGTTAGCCCTGTCCAGCTCATATGTTTTAGGGCAAAAGGTAAAATGTATTGTACAAGCATCGAGGAATTCCTTCACCTTTTTTGGGTTGCCATCAAATTTTCCGCAGGGTAGGGAAATAGGAGGTAAGTCTCCCTTGGTGTCTTCTCTCTGTTGAACTTTCTGCCTCAAAGCAGCGTTATCCGCTTGGAGGTTTTGCATTTCCACAGTTAACGCCTGTATGGCATTGGCCATTTCCTGATATTGCTCGAGGCTAGTCATTCTTTTCGGGCGTTGCAATCTCTCAGGTTTGACAGGTTGATCAATTAGAGTGTCTATACAACTAGCCCCACTAGCCCACTCCTCGCCTGAGGAATCTGTTGGTGATGCAGTAGATTCGTTTGTAGAACTTTCCTTCTTCTTTTCTCTCCAGGTGGTTCTTGTGGACTTGGTTTTGATCTTGGATTTGAAGAGAGAAGGACGGGCTCGCCTAGAGTCCACTTTGCCAAAGAGGCTATGTGCCCGGCAGCGGGGACTCCAGGGAGCCCACCCCAAACCAGGGAAAAAACTGGATGAAAAAAACCCTGGTAGATCTTGATATGGATGGTAGCTGATGCAGTCCGTAGAGAAATCCAGTAAGAGTGAAGGCAAGAGTAGTATTGCCTACAAGTACCAGAATGCACTGGTTGATGTCGTAGTAGGCGGTTGCTTGTTGTCCGGGTAGAGGTCCAGCTGGCGTGCGGTAAACACACAGAAAAAATGGAACACAAGGAAAGGACTGTGTGTCCGGAACACACGGCTCCGACGGTAGACTCTGCCCACAGAAAACAATGAAAGCTGGGGAACCGCCCAGCGCGCGAGAGAGTACAGCAGTAGCAGGAAGGGCTGAGAGAGAGGCAAACAGGTTACGGCGACAGATGCCGCGCAAGCAGAGAGGTAAGTGGACCAGAACGGAAGGAGGCAAGGAGCCGTTTGAGTGGGAAGCAAAACCCACTAGCAAACGACAAACAAGGTAAGCAGAAACCGGGGAGGGAACACAAGAGGGAGCGTAAACAAACTTACTCGCAGGTACAAAGTAAGGAAGTTGCAATGCACAGGTGCTTCTCATCTGCTGGTCTTTAAGGCGGCTAATACAGGAAGACTAGAACGCGCTGTGCGTTGCATAGAATAAATCAGTCCTTCTTCCATATCGACAATCTCCTCCATACTTTCCATGGGTGATATGTGACACCCTCATAATAGTTGTGAAATCACCTTGCTGTCAGAGAGCATATGGATACAGTTGGTGGTGAAATTCATGATACATTCTGCCATGCCTGCTGTGCCTAGAAACCCAAGGTACTCCTCAGTGATGAGGCCCAACAAGGCTGAATCATGTCTGGGACGCGTGTGGTCTCCTGCAGAAGGCATGTTACCTAACAGTTTGGGTTGGACTGCCCCTTTTGGGGTAGAACCAAGCCTGATTTTCATATGGCCTTTCCTCTTCTGTAATGGATTGGCACGCAAAGAACGATGGTCTGGAGGGATGCCCACAGCAATGCCAGAGATTAAGATTAATTCTAAACCTTCTAGCTTTCATCTCCTTGTTTTTGCTATGTCACCCCAAGTGGGACGGGTTGCCGAGACGTGGGTATGCCTGTTGGGCCTAGAGACCCAAGATACTCCTCACTGATGAGGCCCTACAAGGCCAAAACATGTCTACGGATGCTTGTGGTCTCGTGCAGATGGACCTTGACCGCTCAACTCCTCCTTTTTGAAGACTTTAACATCTGCTTGGATGCTTCCTGTCCCTCCTCTGGATTTTTTTGTGACCTCTGCGACTCTCTCTCTCTTTCTATTCTCCCTTCTGGCCCAACTCACTCCACAGGGTACATTCTGGATGTTCGGATCTCCTCAGACCTTCCTGTCATGCGTCCGGTTACCTGGAGGCTCTGGTATAGGTTTCGATGGGGCCGTCATTAATGGTTCCATTACTTTTCTCTTAACGTGCTGGTACCGGTCTAGTCTTTCCTTTCTGCACTGTGGTGGCTGGCAGGTTCTTATTCTGCTTCCTCCTATCATTCCCTGCGTTGCAACCAAGTTCACGGCTTGGTTCTGTTGCTTTCGGTTTGCTAACGCTCCTTGTGTCTGTGCTTACCTTTCTTTCCTCATACCTCTCCGGCCCTACCGCCCTGCTTCTACTCCTTCTCCCTGCTCCGTTCCATCGAACGGAACTTCCGCTCCCACCATTCCTTCCTTTGCTTTCTCAGCTGCGTGCTTCCCTTCGTGGAACTCATCCTGTTACTTAGTGCCCCTCTTGCCAAATCAGAGTCTGTTGTATCTATCCTTACTTGGCTATCTCGCTATTACTGCTACAAGGCTCTGCAGAACTTCAACTCCCAGCATCCATCAGAACTGCCTTCATCATTGGTCTTCTGAT
The DNA here is from genome assembly GCF_040938575.1 of Ambystoma mexicanum. Taxonomy (NCBI): domain Eukaryota; kingdom Metazoa; phylum Chordata; class Amphibia; order Caudata; family Ambystomatidae; genus Ambystoma; species Ambystoma mexicanum. The sequence goes on from NC_090932.1 coordinate 813,368,024, forward strand.
CCTGTTTCTTCCGGAACAGCTGGTCTCAACCTACTCTTTGTGAGGTTTTTTCAGCCTTCGGCTTTTTCCCCATTGCAGATCGGTCTTGGTGACGGGGCCACAGGGGCCACTGTCTTCCAGTTGCCACTGTGGCTTCCCATCGGGGCAGATCACCTCAACAGAAGGACAGAGAAAGGTACAGGTACCAAACCAGACAAGACATCTACAGATTAGACTCCAGCAGTACAGGAGGAGTCGGAGGAGGGTAGTGGAGCAGAGGAATTCGAACAGGTGTGTGGTAGTCAGACTCCTGTGTGTGACAGGACTGAAGGGGTTCATGACACTTACCCTCTCTATCCCCCTCACCACTCCTCTCTCCTGAAGTGATCACTTTCTCCTTTCCTCCATCTCTCCCTCTCTACCCCTCAGGCCAAGCCAACTCCAGTACTGCCACCTACCATCTCGGTCATCCGACCCATGAAGCGTGTGTCAGTTGAGGCTTTTGCTGCCACTTTCTCTCCCCCCTCCTCCTCCTCTGGCTGACTCACATCCTGATACAGCCCTCTCCATGCTCCACTCTTCTATCACTGATACTCTTGATGTTCTTGCCCCTGTCATGAGCATCTGCTTGAAGCCCAAAGCCAAGTGCAACTCCTGGTATGACTCTGACCTCTTCACCCTTAAATTCAAGAACAGGGTGGCTGAGAGGAAATGTCTAGCTTCCTGCGCATCCTCTGACAAACTGGCCTGCCACCTGTTCCAAAGGCAATACCGGCTCTCTGTCCGCACTAAGAAGAGAGCCCATATCCAAGCCCGCATCTCTGCAGCATCTAACAACATGGCTGATAAAACCCATCAAATCTGCATGGATCAGGCCAATTCTGCTGCAGTCTCTACCTCTCCTGTTCTCTCCCAGGCCATCTGCATGGCCCTGGCTTCTCATTTCATCTCTAAAACTCAGGACATCCTGTCCACCCTCTTGTCCCATCCTTGCCCGCCGTCTACTCTCTCCTCTGCCCCCCCTGTGGCCACCTCTCCTCCCTCTTTCTCTTCCTTTCCACTGTTCTACCCTGACAAGGTTTCTAGACAAGTCCGATCTATGAAAGTCTTGTCAAAACAGGTTCTTCCCTTTTCTTCCAAAACCATCAAGGACCACATTGACACCCTCGCACCTGCCCTGGCTGACTTCTGCAACCACTCCTTCACCAGTGGAGCCTTCCCTTCCCCCTTGAAGCACTCTCTCTTGCACCCTCTTCTCAAGAAACCCTCAGCTGACCCCTCCTGCCCGGCTAACTATTGCCCAATCTCTATCACCTATCACTCCTTCCCTGGGCAAACTCTGGGAAAAACTGGCCATCTCCCAGCTTAATCTTCACACTGAATCTGTTGGTTGTCTCCATGACCATCAGTCTGGCTTCAGAGGAGCCAGAAGCACGGAAACTGCTCTCCTGAACATCCGTGAAGACCTGCTCTCTAATGTAGATTCTAATCCCCCCTATGTCTTCATCCTGCTCAGTCTCTCTTTTGCCAAAACACGGCCAAACTTGCCATCCTGCTCAATCATCTCCATGATGACCTGGGTATCACCGATCAGGCCCTGGCCTGGCTGACCTTGTTTCTCTCTGATCGACCCTCCCAGGTCCAACTTGGGTCTTTCCTTTCCTCTATCTCACTTTATTTGTTCCCGCGGGGTCTAACCTCTCTCCCTGGCTGTTCAACCACTACCTGGCACCTCTCCCCCACCGCATTGTCACTCTCTACTCCAACTTTCAGTGATATGCGGATGACACTCGTTTTCAGGCTCCTATCTGCTGCCTCTTCTCCTTCTCTCATCTCTGGCTGTCTATCTCCTATCCAGGAGTGGTGTGATGCCAACGATCTCTGCCTTGATGCTAGTAAGATGGAGATTCTCCTCATTGGCACACCTGCACCCTCTTTTCCTGTCACTCTCTGTCCAGCCTCCCTTGGCCCTCTTCTTGCTCCCACCTGTGAGGCTAAGAACCTGAGGGTCATCTTTGAGTCCACACTCTCTTTTTCTCCTCACATTTCTGACATCTCTTAGAAGTCAAACAACCAACTGCAACTACTCAGAGGTATTCTTCCTTTCCTCGCCTTCCCCCAGAAGCTCACTGTCTCTAGAGCTCTGGCTCTATCTGCTGGACTGCTGCACCATCCTCTTTCTAAATCTGCCTGCTTCTACTCTACGCCCTCTGCAACTCATCCAGAACAGGACTGCGAGACATGTCCTTGGCCTCAAGCCCAGGGATCATATCTCTCCAGCACTGAAATCTTTGCATTGGCTCCAAGGGTATCTGGCCATTGCATCGAATGCAATAGCATCCAATGCCATACCAGAGAAAAAAAAGCATCAGAAAAAAGCATTGAATGCATTTAAAAAAATAAAAGGTAAAGGGTTTAGTTTAATTAAAATGGGTTTTAAAGGTTACAAAAAGGGGGGTTGGGAGGGAACCCTCCTTTTTATTTTTTTTAAAGAAAATGCATTTGATGCTTTTTTATGTGCTTTTTTTCTCTGGTTTGGCATTCAATGCTATTGCATTCGATGCAATGACTATAAACCGCTCTGAGTGGATGCAAGTATTATTTTCAAGACCCTCTGCATTATCCACAAGGCCTTCTGGGACCTGGGTCCAAAATACCTCCAAGTTTCTCTTCGTAATTACCTTCCTACTAGAGCTCTCTTCGCTCCTCCACCTCCAACTCCCTCAGGGTCAGTCGCTTCTCCAAGCAACAAGTTGGTGGTAGATCTATTTCTTCGGCTGTGCCCCCCTCTGGAACAGCCTCCCTGCCTCTCTGAAACTCGAGGAGAGCCATTTCCGGTTCCAGAAGCACCTCAAGACCTTCCTCTTTGCTTCTGCCTTCTCTCTTCCTCTCCCCTGCTGATTACCTGTCTGATACTGCACTCGTCACCTGGCTACACTCAGATTTGGGGCCCAGGTCCCTACCCGCCCAGTTGCACACCCGCACTGCCTCCCGGCAACCCTTGCACTTGGGTCTGTATCTGTAACCCTACAGCCCCCCTACCTGTACTTTTGGTCACCTGCTGTCTGCACTTACCCTTGAACCTGCCACCTGCTGGCCCGCACGTCTTGTTATTGTTTTAATCCCATGTACAGCACTGCCCCCTCCTCTTGATGATGGGCAGTGGGACAATGTTACCGTAGATTTCTTCGAATACCATTTCACCTAATGATATTTTACTGACTTTATTTCACTCAAAATGGTAGGGGAAATGGTATATGTGTAATGCATAATAGGTGGGGTGTGTCGTAAGGGTACAAGTTAGGGTAGGGAGGGATGAGGGGGGCAGCGGGGTGGTCTCCCCTGTTTAAAAAAAAGTAGATTTATTTTTTCAGTGAAATGGATTCAGTGAAATCTCCATTAGGTGAAATATTTTCAAAGAAATCACATACAGCTGTGGGGCGCCACCCCTGCCTGAGTGGCAGGCTGCCACATCACTTGTGTGACACGCAGCATAGTCCCCCAGGTACTTCATTTGCAGAGGGAACGGTGCTGTTTCCTCTCACCCAGGGTATGTCACCCGCAATGCTGCAACAAAAATAGTAGTGAATAATGCAAGCCAGTGGGGTATTAGATGATTGGCCCTACCGGCTTTCATGATTGCACAAAGAGCAAAGACATGCTGACTGATAGGACAGTAGTATTCTCCTGTCAGTCTGCATGTTCATGTTGTGGAGTGCCAAGGAAGAGCTAGTCAAATATCATTAATATCCCAAATATATTGGCCACTTATGTTAAACGGGATATCATATTGTGCCTCCTATCTTATATATATTGGCCTAAATCCAGTCGCTCTACGAAGAAAAACCGCGTTGCAAAGTTCCGATTTTAGATCGACTCTGCCGCCATTTTAGGTTCATCCGCCATTTTGATTTCTGATTAAAAGTAACTCTGTTTCTAAAATGGTGGACAGTGTTTCCCGCTTGTAACTGAGCCTTCCTGAACTCTGCACTATAGTTAATGTTTAGACTGTCCGTTGCCCGAATGTTTAGGCTGAGTAAAGAGACCTTGTCCCATGTCTGATTTGTGGTCTAAGGATTGTCTGCATCAATGAGTCTGATCCACAGACATACATCAAACACAATGTTAAGAAAATATCGAACGTGGACACTGGCTGAACTGCATTGTGAGGGACATGTGCTAAGGTTTACTGTTAAATCCAAGAATACATTGTTGCCATTGTGACTTGTTTGTATATAAACCGAGGATGATCCATGTGTATATTGTCGTACAAGCCATAAGTGAACTCGGCGCAAACTCTAGACTATGGATTATTAACTTGCAGAGGGGCTGGACATTATTACCAAAAATGTATAAAATGCATGACTGTTTAGATGTCCAGTACCTCTCACTTCTCACATTGAATGGCTGGTATTCGCTGTGATGTACTGAGGGCCAGATAGCTATCTGATCTCTTTTATTCTTTGAAAACTGTGCAGTTGTAATGAAGATCTCTGAATCTTTATAAGCCCGTGTTTGGTGTATTTCCTTTTGATGGTACTCAGCCTCAATATTTTCTCTTGCTTTTACAGATGGCGCCCGAATAGGGACCCTCAAGATTGATGCCATCTCGTTGAAGGTTGACGTGGCTATCGGACCGGGATCGGACGGTGAAAAAAGGGGCCCCTTTCTTGGATGAGACGCGATACCTCAGCAGTACTGCACGACCCAATCCCTGGATGGTGAGCCCGCGGTCTGAGACGGCATCTTGACGAGGGTCCATATATCGAGGCGGGCAGATTTGCCAAAATCACCAACCACCTGGGTCCTTTGAGTTCTTAGAAATCCGATCAGACCTCCTTAGTACTTTGATCAGGTGAGTCGTGACCCGATTCTTAAGTATCCTGATAATTTGTTTTGACGTATTGCACTTGCAAGTACAATTATTGACCAGGTAACACCAGTAATCTGATACGCCTGGGAAATTGTCTGCCTGCTTCAGGGCATTATTCCGCAGTGACAGACAATCTTTGGAATTTGGCAGACCGGCGCCAATGGAGGGGTCGCCGGCGTGTACTGTGTACTGCAAGCATGGCATTGGTAGTATAGTGTTTAATGATATTTGGCACAGACAAACTAGACATGCTTCCGAACTTCAGTGGCCAATCAATGGTAGTTTTGAAATTCCTCGCATAGAATACTTAGAATCTATATTATTAAAGAAAAAGGCTAGACCTGCAGCATTTGATGTATTACAGAATTGGAAGAAAGAAGCTATGCAGCAACTTAAAAGTAGGGAAAAGCATGCGCGCCATCATATGACCAACGCCGAAAAAGCATTGTTGTATGATCAAAATCAACAGTCTGATTCAGTTAGGAGTATGGATAGGGCTTTTTCACTTGGTATTCAGAAAATGTATCCGTCTAAAGACTTTCATGTGTCTGATGAGCTAATTGATAAACTTATAAATGAACGAAGGCCTGGTGCCACTGCGCCACCTCCGTATGTACCTATTCCTGCTGTTTTTCCTCTTCCCATTGTCGTTCCTCCTCCCATAGTTGTTCCTGCTCCTCCTATCGCTCCTCTTATTGTTCCTCTTCCTCCGGTTGTTGTTCCTCCTCCTATTGTTGCACCTCTACTTGCTCCTTCACCTTTGCCTACTGTTACGGGTTTGGTAGATTTGGCTTCTGCACCAATATTAGCACCTTTGTTACCGAATGTACAAGATTTGTCTACTCTTTCTTTCCCAAGTGGTTCTGCATCGCTTGTAGTCGATAAGGGAGCAGAATCAAGGATTATAACTCGTAATACTGTACTGAAAGAGAGAAAGCACAATTTGACTGCATAGGCTAGACAATGCATGGATAAGGGTGAACAAGCTGATGTTTTTGCCACACTCTCTAATCTAGCAGGTTTTCCTGAGAAAAACGTTTTTATTGAAGGGTTGGGAATTCATTTATGTATATAGATCTCCCACAAGGGTTGAGGGATCTGAATGTTTTAGCATATTCAAGAGATACTGCAGAGAAAGTACATGAGCACGTCGAGAGGGTTTTTGAGTATAGAAGGGAGTTGGAAAGGTTATGGAATGAAGATATTGATGGTGATAGTTTGGATGCTATGTTTTTACAGAAACAGTTCCTTCCTTGTCGTAAGTCGATAAATGAGGAAACGCAAATTTGCACAAAAGATACAATTAGGTGAATTTCAGACATGTCGATATCTCCCCTAGAAGTATATGACACGTATAGTCAGTATACGCCAGAGATGCAGAGGAAAGTGATACAGGTAATGGTAGAATACCTGCAGGATGAATGCATAAAAAGAAAGATTTGTTGTCCTGCAGAATTATTGAATATCGATAAGAGAGTGTTTTCATCTGACACTTCTTCTGCTGCTTTAGCACTCAATTTACCTCTGCTGCTCAGTAAGCGTTCAGAGTTTTCTATCTCTCAGTTGCCTATGAGAGAGGTTCCACTGACATTTGTCCCAAAAGTTGAGATTCCAGCTAATGTCGCAGCAGGTACTGCTGCTCAAGAAATTCCTGCACATTATGTGTCGCAGTTTGTTCACATCCCATTCTCAAGACAGGAAGTGAACACCATTAAACAATCCATTCTGATATTAGAAAGAATCCAACCGGGTTCTACAAAGAGATAGAATCTGTCTTGCAGTCATCAGTATTTACTCTGAGCGATATAGATTTGTTATTTCCTGTGCTCCTACCTATTGATTTGTGTAAACAAATTAGGACTGTAGACGATGTACCAGGGTTGGGAGATACATGGGTTAATATAGTTCGATTTGATAGAGAAAGGCCAGCTGGTGAGAGACTGCCACAGGTAAAATTGACTTTGCCTGATAGGATAGTCACAAAGCTTAAAGCTATAATTCTTGAAAGAAGGATTATTTGGGACAAACTTACTGCTTGTGTCCAAGGGAAATCTGAGGGTGCTACCGAATTCTTTAATAGGTTCAAACAAGTGTTTTCAGATTTCAGTGGACACGATTTGAGCACAGAGTCTGGGAAATGACTATTTGTGGACAAATTTGTGCGTGGATTGTTGCCTGGCATCTAGTCGCAAATTATGTCTTCAGAGAGCGCTTGGCAAGCTATGTCTCAGTCAGAAGTATTGCATATGGCTCAGGACTATGAGAACCGTGTCAATAACGAAAAAGAAAGAATTGAAAAGAGAAAGGGAGACCTAAAAACAAAAGTTCTATTACAACAAATTGTCAGAGGTCCTAGAGGGGGTACTTCATAATTTAGGAGTCAGTATGCTCCACAGGGAAATGCGCCATTGGGTCCTGTAAACGTGAACCAGTGTGCTTATTCGAGACAAGAGGGTCATTGGCGTGCACAATGCCCGATCCTCCAGCAGAGGTTGAACAACGCATTTTGTACCATGGGTAGATGATCCAGAGGCCACCCTGGGTCAGGGGGCCCTGGTAGAAGTCAGTTTTCACAAGATTTGCAACCTTTTTCGCAGGATAACCAGGCACCGAGTCTGGATGATAGAAACATTTTTGACCATCCTTCTGCCGCTTACCTCTCTGAAGAATTTTCTGTTTCGTTAGGATTGCCCGAAGCAGGGTTTGGAACCGATGCCTATTCCCGTTGATCAGAAAGGTCCCTACGTTGAGATGATAGTGGGAAATAGGAAACAACTATTCTTGATAGCTACAGGAGTACAGAAGTGTTCCATTGATCATTCACAGGTTCCAAACATTCCACTGTCAGGGAAAACCAATGTTTCTGTAGGGTTTTCTGAAACACCAGTAGCCTGTCCGGTTTCTTCACCGGTACTGATTACATTGGGTCCATTCACGGACCACTGTCCATTTCTGTTAAATACGAACTGTGGAGAGAATTTGTTGGGGTTGAATCTTTTGAAGGAATTGAATGCAGTAATTCATTGTTCTTCGGATGGAGTGCGTTTGACGAAGTCGTTTCCCAGACAATAGTCTGGGAAAAGACTATTTGTGGACAAATTTGTGCGTGGATTGTTGCCTGACATCTACTCGCAAATTATGTCTTCAGAGAGCGCTTGGCAAGCTATGTCTCAGTCAGAAGTATTGCATATGGCTCAGTACTATGAGAACCGTGTCAATAACGAAAAAGAAAGAATTGAAAAGAGAAAGGGAGACCTAAAAACAAAAGTTCTATTACAACAAATTGTCAGAGGTCCTAGAGGGGGTACTTCATAATTTAGGAGTCAGTATGCTCCACAGGGAAATGCGCCATTGGGTCCTGTAAACGTGAACCAGTGTGCTTATTCGAGACAAGAGGGTCATTGGCGTGCACAATGCCCGATCCTCCAGCAGAGGTTGAACAACGCATTTTGTACCATGGGTAGATGATCCAGAGGCCGCCCTGGGTCAGGGGGCCCTGGTAGAAGTCAGTTTTCACAAGATTTGCAACCTTTTTCGCAGGATAACCAGGCACCGAGTCTGGATGATAGAAACATTTTTGACCATCCTTCTGCCGCTTACCTCTCTGAAGAATTTTCTGTTTCGTTAGGATTGCCCGAAGCAGGGTTTGGAACCGATGCCTATTCCCGTTGATCAGAAAGGTCCCTACATTGAGATGATAGTGGGAAATAGGAAACAACTATTCTTGATAGCTGCAGGAGTACAGAAGTGTTCCATTGATCATTCACAGGTTCCAAACATTCCACTGTCAGGGAAAACCAATGTTTCTGTAGGGTTTTCTGAAACACCAGTAGCCTGTCCGGTTTCTTCACCGGTACTGATTACATTGGGTCCATTCACGGACCACTGTCCATTTCTGTTAAATACGAACTGTGGAGAGAATTTGTTGGGGTTGAATCTTTTGAAGGAATTAAATGCAGTAATTCATTGTTCTTCGGATGGAGTGCGTTTGACGAAGTCGTTTCCCAGACAATAGTCTGGGAAAAGACTATTTGTGGACAAATTTGTGCGTGGATTGTTGCCTGACATCTACTCGCAAATTATGTCTTCAGAGAGCGCTTGGCAAGCTATGTCTCAGTCAGAAGTATTGCATATGGCTCAGTACTATGAGAACCGTGTCAATAACGAAAAAGAAAGAATTGAAAAGAGAAAGGGAGACCTAAAAACAAAAGTTCTATTACAACAAATTGTCAGAGGTCCTAGAGGGGGTACTTCATAATTTAGGAGTCAGTATGCTCCACAGGGAAATGCGCCATTGGGTCCTGTAAACGTGAACCAGTGTGCTTATTCGAGACAAGAGGGTCATTGGCGTGCACAATGCCCGATCCTCCAGCAGAGGTTGAACAACGCATTTTGTACCATGGGTAGATGATCCAGAGGCCGCCCTGGGTCAGGGGGCCCTGGTAGAAGTCAGTTTTCACAAGATTTGCAACCTTTTTCGCAGGATAACCAGGCACCGAGTCTGGATGATAGAAACATTTTTGACCATCCTTCTGCCGCTTACCTCTCTGAAGAATTTTCTGTTTCGTTAGGATTGCCCGAAGCAGGGTTTGGAACCGATGCCTATTCCCGTTGATCAGAAAGGTCCCTACATTGAGATGATAGTGGGAAATAGGAAACAACTATTCTTGATAGCTACAGGAGTACAGAAGTGTTCCATTGATCATTCACAGGTTCCAAACATTCCACTGTCAGGGAAAACCAATGTTTCTGTAGGGTTTTCTGAAACACCAGTAGCCTGTCCGGTTTCTTCACCGGTACTGATTACATTGGGTCCATTCACGGACCACTGTCCATTTCTGTTAAATACGAACTGTGGAGAGAATTTGTTGGGGTTGAATCTTTTGAAGGAATTAAATGCAGTAATTCATTGTTCTTCGGATGGAGTGCGTTTGACGATTTCACCACAGTAACTTTCTGTCCCTCAATTCCTGACCAGACCTTTGCCGCCGGAATTTAGTGACGTTCTGGAGTGTTTGTGGGCAATTGATGATAATGATGTCGGTGTTCTACAAATTGAACATGTTAAGATAATTTTGAAACATGGAGTAAAGTTGCCACGTATTCCCAGTATAAGATTTCAGTTGATGGTGAGCAAGCTTTGAAATGTATAGTCTCCGATTTTGTGCATCGTGGGGTAATTGAGGAAATTGCAGGTAGTTTGTGCAATAGTCCAATTTTGCTTGTGTACAAAAAAAGTGATAATGCAATTCCTTTTCTTTTCATTATTGATTTACGTGCCATCAATAAGATTGTTGCTCCACAATTTACTATTTTGCCTGATGTGACGACAATATTAACCATGATTCCGGCTTCTGCTACTCACTTTAGTGTTGTAGACCATAAGAATGCTTTCTTCAACATTCCTATACACAAGGTTAGCAGATATCTGTTCGCATTCACCTTAGGGGGACGCTCGTTTACATTCACCCGTGCGCCGCAAGGTTACACGGAAAGTCTGAGTATCTATAGTAGGGATTTGAAAGAGCAGCTCGACACACTTGAGTTGCCTACCACTTGTACACTGCTTCAATATGTAGACGATCTACTTTTAGCTGCTGACTCAGAGAGTGCCTGTAAGGAGGGCACTGTGTTGTTGCTTATGAACCTAGCACAACATGGACACAATGCTTCACTCAAAAAGTTTCAGTATTGTCGACAGGAGGTCGCCTATTTAGGCTATCACCTGTCAAAGGAGGGAAGAAGGTTGATGCCTGTGCAGATAAAAATCATTTCTGGCATGTCTGTCCCAAATACACAGAAGGAAGTCAGTGCCTTGATAGGAATGGCTTCTTACTGTAGGCAGTGGATTCCCCAACTTCTCGTTAACGATTAAACCAATGTTGGCTTTGACAAAGAAGGGCATTTCTTCGCCATTGCCATGGAACACCAGCAAGCGTTTGATCTGCTCAAGACTGCACTGTGTTTGGCACGAGTTTTGGGCACACCAAATCATGAAAAGGCCTTCGTGTTGTATGTGCATGAACGTGATGCTTTGGCTGTATTAACGCAGGAATATGGAGGGGAGAATAGGCTGTGCAGCTACTTTTCTTCCGCCCTTGATCCTGTTACATGTGCTTTACCAAGATGTTTGAGAGCTGTCGCTGCTGCTGCTGCGTCCATAAAACAGAGCGAGGGAATGGTCCTAGGCCATGCTTTAACCCTAATGGTACCTCAATCTGTAGATGTTCCATTAAGCAGAACACAAACACAACACCGCATCTCCACACGATTAACGAGATACAAATTGATCTTGTTTGCTCCGCACATTAAAATTCAGAGGTGTTGTGTTCTGAAACCGGCTGAACATTTACCTTTCCTGCAGGGTACTGCTTGCAGCGACGAAGAGTCACATGACTGCCTTTATACCACAGAGCAAGAGACAAAAGGCAGCATCGATCTAAAAGATATTCCTTTGAACAATCCACAAGGGGAGCTGTTTTGTGATGGCTCCTGCTTCAAACTTCCGGATGGTACATCCACGGCTGCTTATGCAATTACCACATTGAGCACGGTTGTGGAGACCAAAAGAATCACGCATAACTCCGCGCAGACCGCAGAGATTATAGCATTGACTCAAGCTTGTGAAATTTCCGAAGTGCTTACCGTAAATATATATACTGACAGTCAGTATGCTTTTGGATGGGTCACAATTTTGGTACACTTTGGGCAGAACAAGGTTCCTTGACGTCACATGGCACTAAAATCCAGTATGGCTCCTTGATAGTACGGTTACTCTCAGCGCTTGCACTCCCCACTCAGTTAGCAATCATGAATTGCGCAGCGCATCAGAAGATCATAGATACTGTGGGAAAAGGGAACGCTTTCACTGACCAGATAGCCAAACAGATTGCCACTGATCTCTCTTCAGAAATGTATACTTCAAGGGACACCACAAATGTTTGTACTTTGGATGAGGGCATTGAATCTGTGAAAAGTATTCAAGCTGATGCCACTTTGGAGGAATCTGAACAATGGCTGAGGGTTTGGCAAGATTGGATGATGACGGGTGTTGGGTGGACAAGGTGGATGGGAAATGGTTGTTGCCAGATGCGTACATTACAATGATGCTCGCTATGGCTCATGGTCCCACCCATATCTGTGCACGGAAAGTTACCAAAATGTTGCAAAATGTCTGGGTGAATGATGAAATCTCCAAAGTAGCTGAACGTTTCGTTCAGAGTTGCATGATTTGTTTGCAGCATAATATGGGAAAGAGCACATCGACTCCTAGGAGTAGTTTTGGTCCACCTTCTGTCCCCTTCGAGGTGATACATTTTGATTTCATTGAGGTTGCATGATTTGTTTGCAGCATAATATGGGAAAGCGCACATCGACTCCTAGGAGTAGTTTTGGTCCACCTTCTGTCCCTTTCGAGGTGATACATTTTGATTTAATTGAAATGGAGCGTTGTAACAACTATAAATATGTACTAGTGGTTATCTGCGCCTTTAGTAAATGGGTTGAAGCCTTTCCTGTTAGAGATGCCACAGCCATGACAACGGCAAAGACCATGCTGAAGGAATATTTTCCTAGGTTTGGTTTGCCAAGAGTCATCTGGTCGGACAATGGTCCACATTTTATCGCTGCTGTAATTCTGCAGATATGCGAGGGATTACAGATCGATAAACGGTTCAATTCGGCTAGACACGCTCAAAGTGCTGGTTTGATAGAAAGACACAATGGCATCATCAAGAGCAAGCTCACTAAGACGTGTGCCGGCACAAAACTGAAATGGCCGGACGCCTTACCAATTGTGTTGTTATCAATGAGGACGACCTCTCAAACTAAGACTGGGCTCTCTCCATTTGAGGTGGTTATGGGTAGGCCAGCTAACATTTGGGGCTTACCTAAGCCAAGATCTTTTTGTGACATTGAACATGTACTTCTTTCCGACTATTGTGGCCAGTTAACTAAAAATCTGTATTTGATTTATCAACAGGTGCGAGAAGCCCTCCCTGCAAAGTACGAGGGCCCAGGTCACAGCATCCAACCTGGGGAGTGGGTGCTCGTTAAAGCATTCGAAAGAGCATCCTGCCTCGTACCTCGTTGTAGGGGCCCGCACCAAGTTCTATTGGCCACACAGACTGCGGTATGAGTGTCAGGGCGGAAGCACTGGATCCATGTGTCACACATCAAGAGGATTCCCTTCCCTTTGCCAACGATACAGAAGATACAGTAATCCCTACCTGCACTGCACCAAATGAGTAGCATCGAGAGTGCTTCAGAGACTCTCCTTGAGCCCGTGGGGCCTGGGGAAACAGCTGCTTTTTCTCCACACTCTCCAACAGATCCTTTTGCACCATTGTTAAATCCTGTTTCACATCCACCACTTCCATCAGGAAGCAACGAGACATTGTTTGTGGATCACACTGCACCAGGAGTCACAAGGTACGATCTGCGTCTGAGGAGTTAGAGTTACTAAATGGTTCGGCTGTGCCATCAGAAAAAAATCATCAGAGGGCTTGTCTTTTTGGCCCGTTCTTTTGCACGTAAGGGAATTCTGTTGGCTAGGGTTTGGGAAGGACTAACAAAACACGCGATATGGAGATCACCAGCAAATTGACTTTGGAGTACTGATTTGAAGAAACAATGCCTCCGTACGGAACAGAAAAGATACTGTGTCACCAACCGTAGTAATTAACAATCAAATGCGTGGGCCCCGAAAACGTATTGTTGTCTTGTGATTATGTTAACTGGTTTCACAATAGTAATTGCCTTAGGGTTTTGGTATTTGGAGGAAGTACATCCGCTTGAAATTTTGTTACCCACTGAAAATGTACCTACTGTTTCTACACCTTTCATGCATTTGCACACTCTATCTCCTAGAGACTCTCAGCACAGACAGAGTTACCATAACAATATTCTATTACTCATCATGAATGCCACACATGCCATTTTTAACAAATCTAATTGTTGGGTCTGCTCGCATTTACCGCAACACAGGGATAAGTGGCTGGGCTGATATATTCATCCTTTACCTTTGACTACTGCATGCTATGCTTCTTTAAGGGCACTATTCTTTGGCCGATGGAACAATAGCATCTCAGGAAACTTCGATGGAACTAATTTGAATGACTTTGAGAAACGTGTTCTAACGCCCCTGGGATGCTCACTCTTTGCGAATAGGAGCAGGCTTAATGTTGCTTCTATAAGGCCTTCTGATAGACTGTCTCGTCCTTTTCAGTCTTTGATCTCTTTCAAGATGGCTCCTATAGGCAAAAGGGATGCCACACCACCTTCCTATACTGTTAACCACAGCCCCAATTCAGTTTCTTTCTGCATACAGATGAATGGTACTAGTCAGTGGGTGATTTCAAGGGCTGCGCCAACGTTGCGAACTTGACTAGTGAGGACAGGCCTTTGTATGCAGGCGAACCTGTCTACTTTGTTTGTGGTAATGCAGCTTTCCCATGGTTACCTAGGGATTGGCAGGGAACCTGTTATTTAGGGATTCTGTTAACCGGGGTATTTATAGCAAGCACTGTAGAAATCTCAAAATCTCATCCAAGGCAGGACGAGAATGGCGATACTTCAGCACAAGTTCTGGGTGATGTTGCTAAATATTTCGTACCATTTTGGGTTCAAATATTGAACTCTGAAGATATCAGAAAACTAGTGAGAGTACTGGAGAGGACTATCAACCGGACCACTGACATACTCTATAACATGACTTTAGAACAAAAAGCGATAGGTTAGTGGCACTTCAGAACCAGATGGCATTAGACGTCATCCTGGCTGAGCGTGGTGGAGTATGTAAATTAGTGGGGTCCTCTTGTTGCATTTCCGTGCCAGATTCCTCCACAACTATCTTTAAGGCAATACAAAATCTGCATGTCCTTAGTTCAGAAATGCATGTGCCTGAGGGAAACTGGAATCTTAGCGCTTGGTTCTGGGACTTCTTGCGATCTTGGGGATGGAAGCTGCTTTCAGTCTTGCTGATTATTTTGGGTATTCTGTTGTTTTTCTGTTGCTGTATACAGTTCCATCCTAGCATATATTCGGTGTTAGGGGGGTGTTGCACACAGGCGATCGGTACATTAGGACACATGGTATGTGCCCCTGAGAAAACCACCAACGAATTTGTGTTGAAAGAAATCTCAGTATCTGATCTCATGGCAATCGATATCTCTGACAGTGATTCAGGATGTATGGACATTGAGACGTGGAGTTACTCGTAAAGTGACTAGAAGTAGTTTAGCGCTTGGCTTCGGCCAAAAGGAGGGTTTAGTTAAACGGGAAATCATATCCTGCCTCCTTTCTTATATATATTGTCCTAAGCCCAGTCGCTCTATGAAGAAAAACCGCGTTGCAAAGTTCCGATTTTAGATCGACTCCACGGCCATTTTAGGTTCATCGCCATTTTGATTTCTGTTTAAAAGTAACTCTGTTTCTAAAATGGTGGACAGTGTTTCCCACTTGTAACTGAGCCTTCCTGAACTCTGCAATATAGTTAATATTTAGACTGTCCGATGGCCGAATGTTTAGGCTGAGTAAAGAGACCTTGTCCCATGTCTGACTTGTGGTCTAAGGATTGTCTGCATCAATGAGCCTGATCCACAGACATACATCAAACACAATGTTAAGCAAATATCGAATGTGGACACTGGCTGAACTGCATTGTGAGGGACATGTGCTAAGGCTTACTGTTAAATCCAATAATACACTGTTGCAATTGTGACTTGTTCGTATGTAAACCGAGGATGATCCATGTGTATATTGTCGTACAAGCCATAAGTGAACTCGGCACGAACTCTAGACCATAGATTATTAACTTGCAGAGGGGCTTGACATTATTACCAAAAATGTATAAAATGCATGACTGTTTAGATGTCCAGTACCTCTCACTTCTCACACTAAATGGCTGGTATTCGCTGTGATGTACTGAGGGCCAGATAGCTATCTGATCTGTTTTGTTCTTTGAAAACTGCGCAGTTGTAATAAAGATCTGTGAATCTTTATAAGCCTGTGTTTGGTGTATTTCCTTTTGATGGTACTCAGCCTCGATATTTTCTCTTGCTTTTACACTTACAAATTGATACATTTCTGTTTACAGAAGAATTTGTCCTATTTGACAATACCCAATTTGGTCTTCATCGATCCTTGATGGGTTTCAACCTATAGGAGAAGGCACAAAAAGAAATCTGAATAATTCATCCAAATCTGCAATTTGTGTCTGCAAAAGTGATTGGACCATTAAAACACATGTCTAGACAGAACTCCGCTCTTAATATGTTGATTGAACTTTCAAAGCCAAGCACAGAGAAAAAATATTTACAGAGAATCAAGATACACATTTGATTCATAGTACATACGTGAAAATATAAAACCTCAGGATTAACAGTATTTAATCAACAAATCACACCCACAATTTTATTTATAAAGGAATGATTGACAATGGCAAGTGCCCAAAACATTTTTTGATTACGCTTTAGGTTTTACAAACAATGATCATTACAGATGCAACAACCACATTTTTCAATGTTAATGATAAACTAATCATCTATAATACAGGATCCAGGTTTTATTATATAATACACTACAAAAAACAAAGATACCTATGTCATTAAAAAGCTGGCACTGTGATAATATCAAGGCAACACTAATTACAATATTTATGAAGGCATCTCCAGGCCTTTGCAAGATAACTTGATTCAGCAAATACTCTAGGGATGTTTTGCAGGTTTTTACAAAAATCAAGCACTTCAAGCACAGTGTGAATGTTATTTGAAATAAGTAATGGTAAGAGCCATATTCATCTAAGGTAACTCAAGACTGGACAAAGAAACATAACATGTATGTCATCTTCGTGTGCACTACTGCACAGGGCACAGCTAGCAGTTGCCTCAGCAGATCAATTGTACATAAAATTGTTTAACTGAAGGCTTCCCATCCATAGCTTTACATAAACACATCTCTCCAATGGCTTTGTAATCCAAGAGAGTTATTAATTTAAACCTAATGCAGGATGGTTAAATAAATATTCATGAAGCAGGCTCTTTAGTTTGTTTCTTCCTGAATAGTCAGACAATGACCGGTTCCAGTAAAGAGGTCTTGAGTATCTGTGAATCGTCCTTAACCAAAGTTTCTGGAGGAGACCAAAAGGAGTTCAGTATAATTTTTAATAATATGGCCTTCACATGCTTAAACCAGGCCCATGGTTTAGTATGATTATTGGCTAGGACATCCATCATTGCCCATTTATAGACCACCAATTTGCATCCATAACTTAATCCAAAGTAGAATTGTTTCTCATTGGACTTGATAGTCAATGCCGGCCTCCAGGTTAACTGCTATATTCAAGGAGCCAGGGGGTAAGCTGCCTTTGTCCGTCTCCATCCCCCTTTACTAGCACCAAGTAATCAAGCTGGGAGTGCCAAGGAGAGACTACTCTAGATATTAACTTGAGTTAGTAGCATAACCACAGCTCTGTGATGTTAATTACGTTATGTAAGGCATTGCAGTATTAGGGAATACATTGGTAGTAATGAGCAGTTCCCCCACAGGAACAAGGCCAGTCCCAGTAGCAATGCCCCCTTTCCTCCGTCTGGGCTCTCAGACTTGGATAGTCCATACTGTTCAGGAACTGCAGATGTTTTGCTGTGGAGGTACAGTTCATGTTTTACAGTTTATTAGCAGCCAAAGGTGCCACTACCTTGCCCCGAATGGCCCTAAACAGCAGTATAATTTGACAAGAGTTATAAGAAGAAGACGCTAGAGTGTTTCTGGCCTGTAGACAATGGCATGAGTTGGATTTCCAAACTGGAAGCGGATGTTCTCTCAACAGGTTGTGTAATGCTCCAAGTATACATTGCACATTACAATAATGGAGTCACTGGCAAGCGACACAAAACTGTTCAACTTAGCTTTCTGAGGACAGTTCAAGAAATAGCCCCTCTCACCTCTCATTGCCTTGAACAGCCTGGAACTGCGGTGCCCTTAGCAAAGTGGGCTTTGCTGCTGTGGGCAGCACAGTGAGTTTTAAGCAGGAGGGGTCGGTCTTCAAATAACGGCACAACGCTGGGGGCTTTTTCCTGCTCCAGGGCTCCCTGCTGCATGGAACGACGGCACCCTTAAATGAAGCAGCTTCACTGCTGTGGATGGCCCAGAGAATTTTAATCATGATCCGGTGGGGCTTCAACAACGGCACAATGCTGAGGGTTCTTTCCTCCTCCTGGGCTCCCCGCTGCCTGGAACTGATGCACGCTCAGCCAAAGAGGCCTTAACTGATGTGATCAGAACAAAGAGTTTTAATCAGGAGGTTGCAGGGTTGCAATGAGGGCACAACACTGAGGGTTCTACCTCCTCCTGTGCTCCCTGCTGCCTGGAACTGCAGCGCCCTTAACCAAAATGGGCTTCTGAATATACGTAGGCTTCACTATATGTGATAACCCTATAACATCAGACAACTCAAACAAGATTAAAAACTGAACAAACCCTACTATATAGACAGATGCATAATATAGGGAAATCTATGTGAAATAAAAAGATACAGATCAAACGTGATATGTTAAAAGCCATCATGTAAACTACGGCCTGCACACAGCATTTGAAAAATACAGTGCAAGCAGAGTGTTCAACATTTTCAAGTCCCCTCACATCAAAATATAGTGACAAGGCCAGGGATAAAGGCTATCAAGTACCGGAAAACATTCTACAACATTCACTAAAATGGGGAACTGCTTAATCTGAGGAGAGAAAGAACAACAATTTCAAGTCACAGAGAGAAAAATGTGTTTGCATTTTCTGCTGCTGTCTGTTTATTTTCCATTGCAGAAATTGTGAAACCTACAGATGTTGAAAATGTGGACCTCTTATAGGGGTTTGGTTGACCAGTTCAATGGATAAACCACTGTGTTTTGGGGTGAAGTGGCAATTGGGAGAAACCAACCTGAATAAAGTGTCAGCTATAAGTTTTAACTCTGACATGTGGCATTCTGTTCAATTCACTTCCCTCAGCAATGAAATGTGAAGACATATCCCAAGCTTTCTCAAGGAGTCGGAATTACTGAAGGTTGTGACATAAAGATAATGATGTCTCTGTAACAAAGTCATGGCCTGCATATGTGTGTATGGTGGGCTTAAGATAATGCAAATATCATGGAAGTTCAGCTTGACCACTTGATGTGTTTTTCCCAATTTAGTATTTCAATTGCGTGGCTCGTCCTCTAGGAAGAACAAAATAAGAAATACCTGAAAATAAAAACACTGTGCTCTAGAATCTGCAATGACTGGTCCAAGGGGGACAGGATTGAGAGTCATAACACCCAAAAAACTGTTCCACTTACAGGCAGAAGTTAGAAAGATATTTTGTCCTGAACTCACAGCTAAAAAATGAAAGCATTCAGTTTCAAAATGTCTGTTAGATGTGCCAAAGACTATTTTTCTATTATGTTTTTTAATTGTGCAAATTAGGAAAATGTGCCTTTTTTTACACAGAAACGGCAGATGTCCAGGATACATATATCTTAGCGTGCACAGTGACAAACCTATCACTTAGAGATGGGAAAATAATTTGTATATAAATGTAGAAGTGATTTAAATTGAAACCTCTTTAGGCTATTAAACATTTATGCGGTCATGATGGAAATTGTCTTGTTTGAAGAGAGAAAAATCTGGTGAGCCGATTATTAAAGTGGTCATATGTGTTTCATTTAATATTTTAGAATGTTTACCTCAATGTTTACCTCAAGAAATCTCTGAAATCACATCACATTCCATGGTTGGACAACTGATTTTTGAGTTTACTCCCATCATACTGCCTTCTTCCGTAATATGCCCAATGAACGCAGAGAAGTACATCACTTTTGGAGCACTGTCCAAAAACACACATTGAACAATTAGATTGGAGAAATGATACACCCCTCAAAAAAGTGGGGTTTTGGGTCTAGAAAATAGTCAACACACACTCACCAGGAACACACTGACAGACTCACGCACTCACTCACCGCCTGATGGAGAGGAAGATGAAGAATTGATACCAAAAATAATGATAAGGTATAGATTGCTCTTCTTTTGTACCCATTTTGAATTATTTACAGGGCACTGTAAGTGAGGCCTAGTTAGCGTTAAAGTCACAGGCCTTCTTCAGATGGAGAGACAGCAGACAGGCTATGGAGGAAAGCTGATCCCATCTTGCTGACTGATGCCTACTTGTTCCTAGAGGGGGAGAAATGAGCCAGAGGGTCCTATCTGTCTGTGATACAGCCAAAAGAAATCCATATGTGAGTATGATCTAAAGGGAAACTAAGCCTAAAGGGAGTGATACTATAAAAGGGAATTCGATTACATCATGGCTCTATTTTCTGTCAATAGTGAGGAGTGGGAGTATATCAATTGATTTTGCATCACAAGAAATTAGGCAACATTTCAGAGGTGTATGCGCTTCTGGAAATATACATATATGTTATAGACTAGGTTCATGGTGTATATACAGCGGGATCCCCCAATTTGATAGGCAGGGATACTTTAAACAAATGTGTTGTTTTCTATAAGTGAAGGATTCCTCCTGGCCTCTCATGCATTCAATCCATGTTGCAGGCGCACTGAGGGTGATTAAAATGTATTTATACCCAAGGTGATTCATGTGTTACAAATGTCTCTATATCTATAACTGTAGCTTTCAAATTTATATTTGAAGGGGGATTGGGCAGCCACAGATCTTTGAAAAACAGACATGTTGGACAGAATGCCCTCATGTACTACCTAGCATGTGTTAAAAAATTAGATTGGCTATAAAACGATCACCCACAATTGTTGGATTGTGTTACGCTCACCTGGCTCCCACAGGGGCGTCGATCTGAACTGGACAAC
Source organism: Ambystoma mexicanum (assembly GCF_040938575.1). Classification (NCBI taxonomy): domain Eukaryota; kingdom Metazoa; phylum Chordata; class Amphibia; order Caudata; family Ambystomatidae; genus Ambystoma; species Ambystoma mexicanum. Next base: position 813,388,728 of record NC_090932.1, read on the forward strand.
TGCGGTCTCCACCAATGTGGCGCGTAGTGCCGAGATGACAGACTGGACTGGCCCACCTAGCTTCGTTTGCTTGGCCTGTAGGAGTATTCTTCTGATGGTTTGGAAAGATGAGCTCTCCATCCTGCATTGAGCGCAGGGGCGCGTAGATAACCAGTTGCTTCACTGGTTCGAAGGAATTGGTGAGTTCCAGAACAATATTGACTCTGAGATTTCCGGCGAGACGCTGTAAGTATATAGTTCGTAAGAGTTCAAATGTCTGACTTTCACTCTTGTCCGATTCCTTGCAGGTTGCAGCTTGACCCTACCGAAGAGTTCCTCGTGGCAATTGGTAGCATTCAGGTAAAGATTTGTATTGTCCAACACAGTTCGATAAAATAATGTCAGTATGTAACCTGTGGCTTTCTCCCTTATTCAGGTGCTGAGAGAAATTATGAAGTCTCGGGGAATAATGCCTCCGGCGGTAAAATTAGGTAAGTCTGTTGTGGTGAGAAGGATTCCCCTTGTTTGTCCATTGTTTCACCTTGCTGTCCTTTTGTTCCCCTTAGGGGCCGGGGTGCGGTGAAGATGCGGTGGAGGCTGCGCTGACCCGTGAAGAGGAATAGTACCCCCGGCGGTAAAATCAGGTAAGTCTATGGGGGGGAAACTAATATTGCCTCTGTTTATTCCCTTGGCTCACCTTGCTGTTCTTGTGTCACCCTTAGGTGCAAGAGTGCGGCGGGAACATGCAGAAGGATGCGATGGATTGTGAAGATGCTGCGAAGGCCGGTGAGTTCAGCGCGGCGCTGCAGCAGGCGAGGCGACGCGCATAAAATAACTTCTTTCTTCCTGCTCGAAGGCGCAGTGGATAGGGAATTCAGGTAAGGATCAAAGGTATTGCTCTTGTTCTAACCTTTTCTCCTTCTTTCTCCCTCTTTCTAGGAGCTCCAGACTCGAGGCAGGCTTAGCAGAAGACTGGATGCAGACTTGCAGGCATGGTGAGCGTTACGCTGCTGGATGCAGAATAACGCGAAGCGTGTGCAGCTCTTCGGGTGTAGTTTAAATAGCGTCCAAAGTAGTCCCAGGTAAGTATTCCTCCTCGAGCCCACCTGAGTAAAAAATAGTCCCTATGTAAAGTAGTCCCTTCCAAGCCTCTTTTGGCTTGGAGCTCTTGCAGCATGGTCTGTATCAGGTAAGTTTTAATCTATGAGCCTAGCACCTATGGGGCCAGGACTGACTCTCCATATGAGCCTGGCGCCATAGACGCCAGGACTGCACCCAAATAGCCCCTAGCAGGGGTTGTTGTGCTTGCTTGGAATAACTTGATGCCTGCTTCCGGGGTTGCTGGACTTGATCTGGATCCCCGGGGGTAGGCATCATGACTGATTATTAGCGATGTCACTTCTGAATTTTATCTGGGTAGTGATTATTTCCTTTAATTTGCAATTCATTTATGTTTTATGAATGGCTGGGGGTCAAGACTGGGGGTAACCCAATTGCCTTTGACAATGTTGACAAAGCATTTCATTCATCAGAACTGTTGCCTTATGCTGTTGATGTCAATGCAAAAGAAGACGTTACTAGCGCAGTACAGATGTGACAATTAACATTACCAATCAAAATAAAAAGAGAACAAACCCTGAAAAATCAGGAAGCATTCAAAAATGTGAGTCATAGACTCCAACAACAAAGATTGTCACCACATCCAACAGCACTGGCTGATCTAAAAGATGACATCATTTGAATATTGGTGGATAACGGCGACCTACAAACTATCACTTTGGGCGCAGATACCTCTATTGGAATGGCCGTCAATTCCCAATACTATTCGATTGATTTCAAAAATGAAATCATAGGCTCAGTTCTAGAAGATTGCTGCAAGAAGACAGAGAGTATTTGACCACAAACTATCAACACCCTACAAGGCGGCCATTTCTTGGTGTATTATTCATGCCCTTACAGGGTAGAAGATGTTACCTGGATTCCTTTGAGACTGATGAACAGCGACAACAACTGAGATAGGTATTCCTGGATTTCCAGAGCATGTTTTCAGTTTTCTCCTATGATTGTTGGCATACAACTTATCATTCCACTAAAGTACCAACAGACCATGAAATGGATCCTGTGTTTGTAAACAATAACGGTTACCTCTCGCATACATGGAATCACTCATAGAGATCATCAGAATTCTGGAATCCCATGGCGTAATTCGTCCTGTCCACTGTACCTTTACCAATCCAGTACTGGGGATCCTAATACCCAGTGGACAATGTAGGCTTTCTGCTGACCTGAGGGAGTTCAATAAACAGGTACACAAAGAACTGGCACAGATCCATAGATGAGAAGTGTACTCAGCCCTTAAATTGACAAACGGTTATTCGACAGTAGCCCTGTATAGGGAAGATATGTATATGCTTGTATTAACCTTTAGGAGGCAGCAATAATCTTGCACTTGTTCGCCCTTCGGATATATGAATTCAGGAAATGAGTTCAACATTTTCCTTAACATAGCATACCTGATCTGACTGAGAGAGGAAACTTGATCTTTGTGGGTGATCTGTTGATAAACATCTCAACTCTGGGAGAATATCTGGCAGAAAAGTGATATGTTATTACCCAGTTGCAAAACTCTGGTGCAAAAATATCTTTACATAAAGCACAATGATGCAAAACCAGAGTGATCTTTCTGAGACACATAATAACAGGTGAGGGTTCCAATTCCCAGAAAAAGAAAGTTGAGGGCTTACACAAATTCAAAAAACCCACAACTCTGAGTGTGTTGTGAAGCCTCCCTGGACTCACTCATTATAGTCAAAAATTCATTGAGGGTTGTGCTGGAATCACCCAATGATTGGTCCATTTATTGAAGGCTGGATTAAAGTGGGAGTGGGGTGAAGCACAATCTGAGGCAGTGAAGCAATTGAAAGGAACCTGTCACAGGCTCTTTGTTTGGATTACCCCATAAAAAATAAGTCATTTTTCTTAGAGACTGGTTTCTCAGATACCTGTTTGATGGCAATGTTATACCAACACATGAACAATTCTACAAGGTAATCTCCTATACAAGCAAAAATTCAATGATTGGAAAAGGAATTCTGGCAAGAATTTGGGCTTTGAAAAACGACCACTCATTTATCCAGGGGGAGCACATCATAGTAGAGACCCTGCATCAACCATTACAATATCTACAGAGTGTTAGAATATGGCTGGTAATGCCACTAATTCAAGGATCAGTTCTTGGATTCTATCAATGCAGGGCTTTCCTGTGGAGGTCAGGCACGGCCAAAATAAGAAGAGCCTTCTGGTTCAAAGATTGGCAGACTTACATGAGTGTGATGAAGAACATTGTTTTGAGGATGAAAGTCAATCACTAATAATAATGTGGACATATACCTGACGTCCCTGCACAAGGTATATGAAGACAACACTTGTCAGGGGATACCCAGAGTCTATTTGGATGGGTGTTCATACCATATTACAAAAGACGGGGAGAAAGAATTGGTTGCTGGCATTGGAAACAATTGGGTAAATTATCTCCCAGAACCCTCTGCTGGTCGCAAAAAATAGGTCCCTGAAGCAGTCAGGTGGCAGAGTTGATGGCAATTTATCAAGCCGTCATCACAGCGTTAAATCACCAACTGACAGAACTGATGATTATCCTTGATTCTGATTATGTGCAAAATGGGTTTGTGGAACACCTGATTCATTTGAAAAACAGAGGTGTGCATTGTACAAATAATAAACCACTAAAACATGGTAGATTGACCAAGACTATTGACGATCTGGTGATGCTTGTGAAATGACCATCTATTGGAAAAAGCTCAAAGGTCATTCCAATATAGAGAGTACTGATAAAACTGGAAATTACTTGGCTGATCAATTGGCCCAGGGAGGAGCTCTTGTAACGCTCACCTGGCTCCCACGGAGGCGCTGGTCTAGTCTGGGTTGCTGTGGCCTCTTCAAGCGTGATGCGCAGAACTCGCACCACCGATTGAACAGGACCCCCAAATCTTGCTTTTCTGGCCCGTAGGAATATCCTTCTGCAGATGAGAAAGGGGATTAACTGTCTGAAGAATAGTGTGCTTGCTCCCCCCTTCCCCCCTTCGTTCTTCTCTGACTTCCTCCAAACCCCCCGGTTTAAGCTCACCTTATGGTTTGGAAGGATGAACTCTCCATCCTGCTTCTGGTGCAGGGGCGCGCGTTCGTCCAGTTACTTCACTGGTTTTCAGAATGGCGCTGGCAAAATCCACTTGACTTTTCTGAGCGATACGCCGTAAGTATGAAGATTCAAAAGTTCAAGTGTGAGCCTCTTTTTATGTTGTCTTCCTAACCTGTGATCTGTCCTTTATTTTCAGGTGCAGAACGAAGGCGATGCGTTGAGGGGTTAAATTGCCGATGGTAAAATCAGGTGAGTTAGTGATGAGGGCGACCCCTCTAAATGTCTTTATAATTCCCCAGTAATGTCTTTTGTCCTTTCCCCATAGGGGCCGGGGTGCGGTACCTGCCAACGAAGCGGCGCCGACCCGAAATGTGGAATGGTTCACCAAGAAAAGCCGGTAAGTATTATGGCTGAAAATTCGGCTTTCCTCCTGTGTTCCCTCAGCTCACCTTTTGTCACACATGACATTTGTAGCGGTCACCTTGAAAGTTAACACATTATAAAACTCAAATATTAATGTGCCCACTAAGACTTTTGAGTAGGCAAATGTCAGGCTTAGCATCTCCTACTTTAGCATTGGTAACATTTCCCTATAACTGGAGACCAGCATTGCAATATAATTTACTTAGCCTGCAAAGGATAATGATTAATGGCTATGCCTGACATTATTTGTATATAATATTAGGGCAAAGGATATTGAGATAACCAGAATGCTTCAAACACAATCTGCAACTGTTCTAAGTTTTCAGAGTTCCATGTAGCAATGACCTTAACAAATGACATGCTGCTATACCAAAATTGGTTGACTGAGCACTGACAGAATCCTACCCAGCAATTTAAAGGTGTGGGGTATGTTGTAAACAATTTTGCAGGCACTTCATAATAATTGGGCATATGCAGACTAATGATGTTTTCTTAAACTGCACATAATATGGTGAGGCTTTGTATATGTTTTGCTTGCAAAGTATTGTGGGTATGCAAAAATCACAGTGAGTGTTTTACTGCTACAATCTGTCCGTTTTTATAGAGCCCCGTCAACTAGTTTTGGAGGCTAACACAGGAGTAAGGGAGGGGTACGGGTGAAAGGGCGCAGGCAAAGACTCTTATGGGTTGAAGAACAAATCAGCAACTTTCGAAAACCAAATCAAATGTTTTGGCAGTACAGTGAAGGACATGTTTATTTTTGCTAAAGAATAGGAAACTCTATTAACAGTCTAGGAAACTGCACCTTCTGGCTCTTTCTATGCTTAGCTGCTGAGGGCTTTTCAATAAAATCATGCGTTTTGCACTTATTGATGCTAGCATCCCAATGCATCTTGTTCAACTGATAACAGTGAATTCCAGAAGAGGGGTCCCTAGTAAAGAAGACAGCACTTCATCTATTGTACCTGTGAGCATTGCTGCTATTGGCTTAAAACGCAACTATATGTGAATTTCTTCAATGTGGCTCCAGAAGAAACCTGTTCTTTCCCCAGTTCAGACACTAATAATATTATAGTTCCTACCAATGCCACTGCTCTGCTGGCCACTGATTCGGAAAAACATATCAGTGGAACTTTGTAGATAGAAGCAGGGGCTAGGCTTCTATATGTTCATGGTTTTCCATTTTGTTGGGCACATGGTCCTATTTTTAGGGAGGGAGTAAACATGGATAGTGTATATGCCTCTAAAATGTAAGAAACGTTTTGAGTAACTGTTGGCACAACTCACAGGACAATATAATGTGAAAAGTAAGCAGAGGCCCAGGAATTCTTATTCTCATCATCAAATTATGTGGTGCATTTTTTCTGATACAATTATTGTCCTTGCACAAATTGAGAGCCATGTTCTCCTGGCCCTTGAATTACTTTGTTAAAGTGGCACATGAACTCCTATTGGCATGCTTTCTGGCACATTCCTTTTAGTTGCCATTATTCCATTTGGAAACGTGTATCCTGTCTGAATTGTCTGACAGACACACCAGTGATAAGTGATGTTTGTTTTTTGTAATAAAAAAGTGTGTTTTTTTCCAATGGTATTAAAGACTCTCTGCATGGTCTCGGAGCAGTGTCAACAAATGAATGGCCACAAATAAACCTATTGTTTTTCCTTAGAATACAAAGCTTTTTTTGTGCATCCGTGTTTTTTTTCTCTGCTCAGGAGTAATTCTGGTTGGCATTATGTCATATCTTGAAGTCTTGGGCTAGTTGATAAGCTCTACTTATAAATGACATATCAAATATTTGTTTTTTATACTATGTGTTTGGACAACGTGTTGTATGATGCACCTTGTACACTGATCCGTAATGAATTGCAGTGGTTGGGAAGGGGACATTCCCTTCCAAACTCTTCAGAGATGGTAGCTCACTAAATATACATGCTCACAAAGTGACTTACCTCATTATTGAGTTATGCACCTGGAAATTAATGTGTGCACAAAAGCTAACCATTTCCGCACTTAGGGAAAAACAATTAGAGGGAACATTGATTACGACCTCAAAACAACAAAAAAGGGAGTGTCAAGTAGTTGACAGGATGTATCTATATAATTTTCAGAGAAACCAAGCCAAGGATAAGAAATTGTTATTGGCGTCTTGGCGAAGGGATTTTCGTCTGTTATCTCTAAGATCTGAATCCCAAAAGGAGATCTGGTTGAGGAAAAATTGGTTCACATCAATCATTTGAAAAGCTGTCATCCTTGACCAGCTTTGGGAATGATTGAGGAGCCATCTAAAGTTAATTAAGAAAGACATTGAAAGGGGGGGCGTGGCCAGCGCACGGACGATGCGGATGTGAGCCGAGTGAGCTCCCGCAAGCGCCAAAATAATCCTGCATTTTCATCCTGATTCCTGGGGATTTCGTGCGGCATAAACACTGCGACCGAGCCCATAAAGCTACGGGCTCGGGTTGACGGAGGTGGTGGCACCTACCTGCCCAGACAACGGAGATAAATCCACATTTTGCCGAGGCCCGGCAGCGGAGCTACGTGACCAAGATGGCCGCCGGTGTCTGAGGACGGACTTCCTCTGCCTGATTGAGAGGCCCGAGACGACCTGACACGGCGGGGCATGGGACAGAACGTGAGGCGGATGCCCGCGACCATCCTCTCTTCCTCCACCGCGGAATCTGAGACTATTCACCGGCTGAGCCCCGCTGACACCCGGAAGATGCCCGGACAGATCCGATCCGCAAGAGAGGTGGGGGGGGGGAAATGGCGGCCCTCCTGAGGTCCCGGTGGTGTGCGGCTCCTACCTCCTGAATCATATCCACTTTGGGACACCACGCCGCGACTACAACCGCGTTAGAAGTAAGTGATCGAACCTTGCCAACAGGGTGCCCGCTGAGGACTGTACCGTACCAGCGGAGGGGGGACCACCACCTGCTTGGGTAAACAGCTAGAAGCGCCGGAGGTCAGCGCGTATTGTGAAGGCCCACTAAAGGGCGCTGGGCCTCAGAGTACTCTCGTCATATAAGCCCCAGGCCCTGGTGGAGGAGGCTTTTGGAACTCACACCCCCCACTTGACTCGCTGCACGGCCACCATCCTACACACCTGGGGGGTACGACCACTCCAACGGCGTACATACAATAATTCCCGCTCCGTCGCAGCAGACACCCCACAACTCCCGAAAATATGGGGAAGGACAGGCAGAAGAAACCATCTACACAGAGCAGCATGGACCAGTTTGCCGTCGCTACTACCCTTGCCCCGGCGGACCCAGCAACACGACCAAACTCCCCCACGGGAGATGAATCCCTCTCCTTACGGGATGTAATGGCGGCCATCGCCAACTCCCGCTCCTCCATGGAGACCAAAATAGACAGTATGGTGGGGGATGTCTCCTTCCTACGCCACGATCTGCAGAAGTTGTCTTCCAGAACAGGAGAGGTGGAACACTGCATCTCCGAAGCGGAGGACAACATCGGCGGGATCAATCGTCAGCTGTCCCAAGCCTTAAACCGCCTGAAAGCCTTGGAGTCGAGAGTGGATGATGGAGAGGGAAAGTCCCGCCGCAACAACGTTCACATCCTGGGCCTGCCGGAGGGGGAAGAGGGACAATGCACGGAATTGTTCCTGGAGCAGTGGCTCGTGGACATCTTCGAGCCCCAATCCTTCTCAAAATTCTTTTCGGTGGAGAGGGCTCACAGAATACCCTCTGGCAAACCACTCCCGGGCGCTCCGCCCCGGACTATCATCGCTCGCTTGCTTAACTACCGCGACAGGGATGCCCTTCTGCAACTGTCACGCTCGCAAGGGACGATCACCCATAACGGCTCCCAAATCGCCTTCTTCCCGGACTATACCCGAGAAGTGCAGAGGGCACGGCAATCCTTTGAACCACTCAAGAAACAACTTGCTCAGATGAATGTGAAATACGGCCTGCTCTTCCCGGCCCAACTTAAGATCTATCATAAAGGCACTACTGTCCACTTCAACGACCCACAAGAGGCCTGGAAGTGTGCAGAGGCTCACATAGAAGGCGATTGGACTGCAAGACCAAGGAGACCGAGAGGACGACCCCGTCCTGGACCGAGGCGGGCATCCCCGAGGTGACACCCAGAACGGGCGGGACAGGAGATCCTGGAGCCAGCGGCACAACAAGAAGAGGAATGAACTAACTATAGTCCCCTACTAGGACCTTAGAACACTGCTGGGGCACACGAGTGTGTACCGCTCGCGCCTCCGATATCAACGCGCAATCTACCCACCATGGAAGAAGTCGATGATGGGCGCAAGGTGGGAACTCTGGGGAAAGGTCTAAACTCTCCCTTGGTTAGACCTCTCTTCCCCCCCCCCTCTCTTTTTCTTGCTGGTTTCGACCCTATCTAAGGGTCTCGTTTTTGAGCTGACACCTTAAGTTGAAGGATCAGCATGTTTGGGCGACAGTTACTTCGTGGTGGGGTGGAGTATGGGGTGGGGGTGTGTTGGGAAAGTTCAAAACTTTGTTGGTTACTTCAGGACTGCCACTTGCTCATGGGCCGAACTACTCACTGTCCCTTGTTAGGGACGTCTTGCACTATTCCACAAGGCAACCCTGCTTCCTTAGTACAGGCGAGAAATACACCGCCATCTCTTATGGATCGCTATACCCTGAAAATCCCCATCATACGTAGTAAATATCCTCTACACAAACTCACACATCCCTCATGCAGCACACTAAATCCTTGAAACTCCTCACTTGGAATGTGAATGGGATGGGGTCAGGAATCAAACGGCGCCTTATCATGCAATTCCTAAATAGACATTCCCCTGATGTGGCCTCATGACGGAAACCCACTTGGCTGGGGTAAACTGGGCTTTTTTCCAGAGAACTAACTTTCGCCTTGCCTTTCATGCGGGGTACACAATGGGCTCCAGGGGCACCCTCATTCTGATACACAAACGTATACCATTTATTCAACATACCGTAGAACAAGATCCCAGGGGCCGATACGTGTTCATCCTGGGAATGATCTGGGGTCAAAAGGTGGCAATTGTCTCGATTTATTCTCCACCGGGTCTGGGACAGGAATTACTGGATGACCTCACCACCCTTATAGGGAAACATCACCCTGACATATACATCCTAGGGGGGGATTTCAATGACACCATGAACAACAACACTGACCGCTCCCACCTCCGGAATCGTAACACAGATACCCCTACCAAATTAGCCAACTTTACATCTGCTCTTGGGTTCCGGGATGTATGGAGGGTGCTACACCCCGATGTTAGGGAATATTCGTTCCACTCTGGTGCCCACGGTTCTATTTCCAGACTGGATTATTTTCTTCTATCACACACTAACCTTTACAGGGCAATGTCCACAGAACTGCTCCCTCGGGGCATCTCGGATCATTCACTGCTTTCGATGGAAATATGTATGCAGGGCGCCCTCCCCCCCAGAACGTGGAGACTTAATAGCTACTACCTGGGGTTCCCAGAGCTGATAGATCGCCTAGAGGAAATGTCCGCCGAATACTTCGAAATTAATGAAGAATCGGTAGACAACCCCGTGACTGTATGGGAGGCATACAAAACAGTGCTCAGGGGTGGAATCCTCTCCTGGACGACACATAAAAGGAACACCCGGCTCCAAAAGATACTAGAGGCTGAGAAGGAAGTGAGCGACAGGGAGGCTAAACATATTTCCGATTCCACGTCTGAAACCCATCGTTCCCTCCAAAGCGCCCAAGAGCGCCTTCGGAACAGAGCGATGGATGGCGCTAAGCAGGCCCACTGGCAGGCTAAAGCGAGAGTATACGAACTAGGGGACAAAGCGGGCAAAATGCTCGCCTGGCTGCAGAAAAGAGATGAAGGACAACGCCATGTCCAGGAAATAGTCACACCACAGGGCGACAGCTATCACTCAGACGCTGAGATTGCTGAGGCCTTCTCGATGTTCTACGCAGACTTGTACCGAGCCCCAGCCTCTCCACTAGACCGCTCCCTCTTAGACGAGCTATCGTTGCCGACGCTCTCCATGCAGCAGAGGGAACATCTGGACTCCACCTTATCAGAGGCCGAGATTTCAGAGGCAATATCTCAGCTCCAGCCGGGGAAAACACCGGGCCCAAACGGATTCCCCGTTGAAACTTGGCAAAAGCTAGGAGCAGACAAAATGGCGGCCCCCCTGCACAGAATGTTTCTTGCCGCCCGGGAACAAGGGATTCTCCCACCAGACCTGTGTAAGGCGACCATCGTGGTCATACCCAAACCTGACAAAGCTCCACACAAATGTGCTTCCTACAGACCTATATCATTGATTAATGGAGAGGCCAAGGTCCTCGCAAAGCTCCTGGTGAACTGGTTGCATCCACCCTGATTCACCCGGACCAATGTGGATTCATGCCCCACAAATCGACCCGGATGAATCTGCGCCGTCTCCATCTGGCAATGGAGAGATCTCCTATTATAATCGGACCTTTGGCCCTGCTGGCAATCGATTTAGAAAAAGCATTTGATTCAATTCGATGGGACAGCCTTTGGGAGATCATGCGCCGTATGGGATTCGGAGAAGTCTTTTTAGGATGGGAACAATTACTCTATACTAACATCCAGGCGGAGATAAGGGTAAATGGATGGTCCTCTCGATCCTTCCACTTGGGCCGGGGTACGCGGCAAGGATGCCCGCTCTCTCCCCTTTTGTTTGCCCTTGCAATCGAACCACTCGCTATTTGGCTTCGCCAAAATACTGCCTGGACGGGGTTTAGTTGGCCAGAGGGCTATGATGACCGTACATCTCTTTACGCAGACAATCTCCTTATATACCTTGGAGACCCGACTCGATCCTGCCCCATCGTAACACAACTGCTCGTCCGCTTTGGTAAATTTTGCGGTCTCAGAATCAACTGGGATAAATCAGTTTTCTTCCCAGTAAAGGGCAGAGAGCGGGCCATCCCCCAGGAGTGCCCGTACTGAGTTGAACGACAAGGCGTTCGATACCTGGGAATCTGGATATCCGGGGACTTGACAAGTTATGTAGAACACAATCTCCGACCGATCACAGACCGGTTCATTATCGATGTCCAACACTGGAAACTTCTCCCCCTGACCCTTATGGGTAGAGCGGCACTCTTTAAAATGATGACCCTTCCCAGATACCTTTACGTCCTTCAGAATGCCCCACACAGAATCCCAGATTCAGAGTTTGACCTAGTAGAGACACTTCTTAGGGACCTTATATGGGGGGAGGTCAACCACGAATAGCGTTAACCACTCTCCAGAGATCGATCCTGTCACAGGCTCTTTGTTTGGATCACCCCATAAAAAATAAGTCATTTTTCTTAGAGACTGGTTTCTCAGATACCTGTTTGATGGCGATGTTATACCAACACATGAACAATTCTACAAGTTGATGGCAATTTATCAAGCCGTCCTCACAGCGTTACATCACCAACTCACAGAACTGATGATTATCCTTGATTCTGATTATGTGCAAAATGGGTTTGTGGAACACCTGATTAATTTGAAAAACTGAGGTGTGCTTTGTACAAATAATAAACCACTAAAACATGGTAGATTGACCAAGATTATTGACGATCTGGTGATGCTTGTGAAATGACCATCTATTGGAAAAAGATCAAAGGTCATTCCAATATAGAGAGTCCTGATAAAACTGGAAATTACTTGGCTGATCAATTGGCCCAGGGAGGAGCTCTACAGAGGGACTTCATGGATATGGAATATCTCCAGGCAGAAATCCATGTCACCAGAGTGACCAGATCACAAATTTGAACTGATGGTGAACTCAGTGGAGAGATTCTCCCCAATGCAGAATTGATCACTTCTCAAAAAGAGGAACCTGTTATTGGGAAATTCTGGCAATGCTTAGAAGTTGCAGTCTGATTTCCCAAGGCAGAATCAGACTATAAAGGAAATGAATAACTTTGTATTCTGATAACATTACAGAACACGTTCAAGATTCAAGACAGGCTGTTTGTGAGGAAACTCCAATCTGAATATGACCAGTGGGTGGTACCTGCCTCATTCAAAAGACAGATGCTGATTATGCCCATGACATGGCCACTGAGGGTTATAGGGGATTTCAAAAGACTCTAGAGATATTGCAAGGATTCGCTTACTGGCAATACATGGGCTAGGATCTCACCAGATATTCAAAGGTGTGCCTTGTGTGGACTCAGCTCCAACTTGAGGAAACAAATACATGTTGACAGTGACATGGCTCTTCCCAAAGTGGATTGAGTGACTAACTACTCCAAATTGTAAGGCAAAGAAAGCCACCACTTGGATGATCAGCCACATGTTTTCTCAATTCGGCCTTCCACACAGTATTAATACTGATAGTGTTAGTCATTTTACCAGTGAGGTGATGACAAAGATGTGGGACATTTTAGGACTGAATAGAAAACTTTACATCTCTTGGCACCCACCCAAATAATTGTGAGTATCTTAAAGAAGTTTTTGGTTGATTCTGGACCAAGATGGGACATCCGATTGTCACTTGTCCTGATGGCCATCAGATTCGCCTTTCACCTGCCACCAAGATGTCTCCATTTGAACTGATAACTGGATGAAAATTGTATTACCTCAACATTTGCTTTACCAAACTCAGGCGCAGATGTTAATAAATGCCTCAACTACTCGCAAAAACATTGAAAATTTGAGGAAGCATCTACATTCCCAACACAATCTGGGGAAGTCTGCTAAAGGGATGAGAACATATTACGACCAATGTTCCCTCTGACTAAAATCATTTGTTGAAACAATGAAGATGCGTCCTCTACATTTTATAAAGTAGACTACTGGGTTTGATGTTTTGGTAGGATAGACCCTGTTCATTTGTGTTTTTTGACTATTTACATTGGCCAACTATGCAAGTTTGACCTTAAAAACCTAAAAATAGAATACACCCACTAGGTTAAAAACTAATATGAAAAAGCGGTTCCATGATCAGAAAATATAATTAATAATAATAATAATAATAAGAAGAAGAATTAAGATATGCCTGCACACATTAACAAAATTATCTATCCTCCCCACCCTTGAGTCCTATACATACTGGACTCTTCCACACGTATACCTCATGACTCGATCGTCCGGACTAGGCCACATTCAGATATTGTCAGACAACATTGACCTTGCTTGGCTCTATGAAATTTTACCAGACTTGTACCTACATCCACTTATTTTATGTTTGTTATAATATGAATTACGGTTTATAGTCAAAATCTCGAAAACAAAATCTCGAAAAAAAAGCACGAATTCAAAATCTCGAAAAAAAAAATATCAAATTTTTTTTTCAATGCGTTTTTTTTTTTTAAATGGGGGGGTTCCCCCCCAATCCCCCTTTTTTTCATTTTTTTTTTATTTTACCCCTTTTTTCTACTTACCTGACCCCAAAAACATATATAAATAAATAAATAAAAAATTTGATATTTTTTTTTTCGAGATTTTTGTTTCGTGCTTTTTGTCATTCGAGATTTTGTTTTCGAGATTTTGACTGACCACCATGAATGACGTTCAAGCACAAGAATTTCTGTTACTCATGGTGCATTAGCAAAAGTATCACGCAAATATTTAACCCAACTGTCTGCTCAAATATTGGATACTGACTGTAAGTTTTACCTTGGGCCATCCAGTTTCCACTATCAACCTATTAAAGGTCGCGATGTAGGATAGAAGGTCCTGGTTACCCTGTCGTAGGGACAAAAGTTTGTTATCGAGGGCCTGTCCTTGGGAGTGTCGGGCAAATAGTCTTTCCATGCTCATTTGAAAGCCCTGAAAATCTGGAAGAATTGGGTCATCCTGATTAACTAGTGGAATTGACCAATCAGCTGCACTGCCGCTGAGATATGACAATACAAAGTCTACCTTGGCTTGATCGTTTGCGAAGGCTCCAGGTCTGCATAAAAAGTGGAAGCGGTATTGGTTCATAAACACGGCAAACCTTTTGGGGTCCCCGGCAAAACGTTCAGGCGGAGCTAATGGAATAGTTCCTGGTAGGTTTATTTGCACAGGGTTACTCGATGACACAGGAGCTGGATTTCCCTGGAGTCCTGGTAGGGGTGTTTGTCCAGCCTGGCTTTGCAGTAGTTGCCTAGCAAGGTCATCAGTTCGCTCCTTTGACAAAATCAGTTCTCTCATAAGAGCATTGGTTTCTTGACGGGCAGAATGCACTTCAGCCCTCAGTTCCCCTAGTAATTGGGCCAATTGTTCAGTTTCTGAGGTATCCATAACGCCCGGGTGGGAATTTGTGGGTAGGCTTCGCGTTCTGTTACGCTCACCTGGCTCCCACAGGGGCGTCGATCTGAACTGGACAGCTGCGGTCTCCACCAATGTGACACGTAGTGCCGAGATGACAGACTGGACTGGCCCACTTAGCTTCGTTTGCTTGGCCTGTAGGAGTATTCTTCTGATGGTTTGGAAAGATGAGCTCTCCATCCTGCATTGAGCGCAGGGGCGTGTAGATAACCCGTTGCTTCACTGGTTCGAAGGAATTGGTGAGTTCCAGAACAATATTGACTCTGAGATTTCTGGCGAGACGCCATAAGTATATAGTTCGTAAAAGTTCAAATGTCTGACTTTCACTCTTGTCCGATTCCTTGCAGGTTGCAGCTTGACCCTACCGAAGAGTTCCTCGTGGTAATTGGTAACATTCAGGTAAAGATTTGTATTGTCCAACACAGTTCGATAAAATAATGTCAGTATGTAGCCTGTGGCTTTCTCCCTTATTCAGGTGCTGAGAGAAATTATGAACTCTCGGGGAATAATGCCTCCGGCGGTAAAATTAGGTAAGTCTATTGTGGTGAGAAGGATTCCCCTTGTTTGTCCCTTGTTTCACCTTGCTGTCCTTTTGTTCCCCTTAGGGGCCGGGGTGCGGCGAAGATGCGGTGGAGGCTGCGCCAACCCGTGAAGAGGAATAGTACCCCCGGCGGTAAAATCAGGTACGTCTATGGGGAGTAACTAATATTGCCTCTGTTTATTCCCTTGGCTCACCTTGCTGTTCTTGTGTTCCCCTTAGGTGCCGAAGTGCGGCGGGAACATGCAGAAGGATGCATTGGATTGTGAAGATGCTGCGAAGGACGGTGAGTTCAGCGCGGCGCTGCAGCAGGCGAGGCGACGTGCATAAAATAACTTCTTTCTTCCAGCTCGAAGGCGCGGTGAATCGGGAATTCAGGTAAGGATCAAAGGTATTGCTCTTGTTCTTACCTTTTCTCCTTCTTTCTCCCTCTTTCTAGGAGCTCCAGACTCGAGGCGGGCGTGGCAGAAGACTGGATGCAGACTTGCAGGCACGGTGAGCGTTACGCTGCTGGATGCAGAATAACGTGAAGCGTGTGCTGCTCTTCGGGCGTGGTTTAAATAGCCCCCAAAGTAGTCCCAGGTAAGTATTCCTCCTCGAGCCCACCTGAGTAAAAAATAGTCCCTAGGTAAAGTAGTCCCTTCCAAGCCTCTGTTGGCTTGGAGCTCTTGCAGCATGGTCTGTATCAGGTAAGTTTTAATCAATGAGCCTGGCACCTATGGGGCCAGGACTGACTCTCCATATGAGCCTGGCACCATAGAAGCCAGGACTGCACCCAAATAGCCCCTAGCAGGGGTTGTTGTGCTTGCTTGGAATAACTTGATGCCTGCTTCCGGGGTTGCTGGACTTGATCTGGATCCCCGGGGGTAGGCATCATGACAGATTATTAGCGATGTCACTTCTGAATTTTATCTGGGTAGTGATTATTTCCTTTAATTTGCAATTCATTTATGTTTTATGAATGGCTGGGGGTCAAGACTGGGGGTAACCCAATTGCCTTTGACAATGTTGACAAAGCATTTCATTCATCAGAACTGTTGCCTTATGCTGTTGATGTTAATGCAAAAGAAGACTTTACTAGCGCAGTACAGGTGTGACAATTTACAGTACCAATCAAAATAAAAAGAGAACAAACCCTGAAAAATCAGGAAGCATTCAAAAATGTGAGTCATGGACTCCAACAACAAAGATTGTCACCACATCCAACAGCACAGGCTGATCTAAAAGATGACACCATTTGAATATTGGTGGATAACGGCGACCTACAAACTATCACTTTGGGCGCAGATACCGCTATTGGAATGGCCGTCAATTCCCAATACTATTCGATTGATTTCAAAAATGAAATCATAGGCTCAGTTCTAGAAGATTGCTGCAAGAAGACATAGAGTATTTGACCACAAACTATCAACACCCTACAAGGCGGCCATTTCTTGGTGTATTTTTCATGCCCTTACAGGGTAGAAGATGTTACCTGGATTCCTTTGAGACTGATGAACAGCGACAACAACTGAGAAAGGTATTCCTGGATTTCCAGAGCATGTTTTCAGTTTTCTCCTATGATTGTTGGCATACAACTTATCATTCCACTAAAGTACCAACAGACCCTGAAATGGATCCTGTGTTTGTAAACAATAACGGTCACCTCTCGCATACATGGAATCACTCATAGAGATCATCAGAATTCTGGAATCCCATGGCGTAATTCGTCCTGTCCACGGTACCTTTACCAATCCAGTACTGGGGATCCTAATACCCAGGGGACAATATAGGCTTTCTGCTGACCTGAGGGAGTTCAATAAACAGGTACACAAAGAACTGGCACAGATCCATAGATGAGAAGTGTACTCAGCCCTTAAATTGACAAACGGTTATTCGACAGAAGCCCTGTATAGGGAAGATCAGTATATGCTTGTATTTACCTTTTGGAGGCAGCAATAATCTTGCACCTGTACGGCCTTCGGATATATGAATTCAGGAAATGAGTTCAACATTTTCCTTAACATAGCATACTTGATCTGACTGAGAGAGGAAACTTGATCTTTGTGGGTGATCTGTTGATAAACATCTCAACTCTGGGAGAATATCTGGCAGAAAAGTGATATGTTATTACCCAGTTGCAAAACTCTGGTGCAAAAATATCTTTACAGAAAGCACAATGATGCAAAACCAGAGTGATCTTTCTGAGACACAAAATAACAGGTGAGGGTTCCAATTCCCAGAAAAAGAAAGTTGAGGGCTTACTTAAATTAAAAAAACCCACAACTCTGAGTGTGTTGTGAAGCCTCCCTGGACTCACTCATTATAGTCAAAAATTCATTGAGGGTTGTGCTGGAATCACCCAATGATTGGTCCATTTATTGAAGGCTGGATTAAAGTGGGAGTGGGGTGAAGCAATTGAAAGGAACCTGTCACAGGCTCTTTGTTTGGATTACCCTATAAAAAATAAGTCATTTTTCTTAGAGACTGGTTTCTCAGATACCTGTTTGATGGCAATGTTATACCAACACATGAACAATTCTACAAGGTAATCTCCTACACAAGCAAAAATTCAATGATTGGAAAAGGACTTCTGGCAAGAATTTGGGCTTTGAAAAACGACCACCCATTTTTCAAGGGGAGCACATCATAGTAGAGACCCTGCATCAACCATTACAATTTCTACAGAGTGTTAGAATATGGCTGGTAATGCCACTAATTCAAGGATCAGTTCTTGGATTCTATCAATGCAGGGCTTTCCTGTGGAGGTCAGGCACGGCCAAAATAAGAAGAGCCTTCTGGCTCAAGGATTGGCAGACTTACATGAGTGTGATGAAGAACATTGTTTTGAGGATGAAAGTCAATCACCAATAATAATGCGGACATATACCTGACGTCCCTGCACAAGGTATATGAAGACAACACTTGTCAGGGGATACCCACACTCTATTTGGATGGGTGTTCATACCATATTACAAAAGACGGGGAGAAAGAATTGGTTGCTGGCATTGGAAACAATTGGGTAAATTATCTCCCAGAACCCTCTGCTGGTTGCAAAAAATAGGTCCCTGAAGCAGTCAGGTGGCAGAGTTGATGGCAATTTATCAAGCCGTCCTCACAGCGTTAAATCACCAACTGACAGAACTGATGATTATCCTTGATTCTGATTATGTGCAAAATGGGTTTGTGGAATACCTGATTCATTTGAAAAACAGAGGTGTGCATTGTACAAATAATAAACCACTAAATCATGGTAGATTGACCAAGACTATTGACGATCTGGTGATGCTTGTGAAATGACCATCTATTGGAAAAAGCTCAAGGGTCATTCCAATATAGAGAGTACTGATAAAACTGGAAATTACTTGGCTGATCAATTGGCCCAGGGAGGAGCTCTTGTAACGCTCACCTGGCTCCCACGGAGGCGCTGGTCTAGTCTGGGTTGCTGTGGCCTCTTCAAGAGTGATGCGCAGAACTCGGACCACCGATTGAACAGGACCCCCAAATCTTGCTTTTCTGGCCCGTAGGAATATCCTTCTGCAGATGAGAAAGGGGATTAACTGTCTGCAGAATAGTGTGCTTGCTCCCCCCTTGCCCCCTTCGTTCTTCTCTGACTTCCTCCAAAACCCCCGGTTTAAGCTCACCTTATGGTTTGGAAGGATGAACTCTCCATCCTGCTTCTGGTGCAGGGGCGCGCGTTCGTCCAGTTACTTCACTGGTTTTCAGAATGGCGCTGGCAAAATCCACTTGACTTTTCTGAGCGATACGCCGTAAGTATGAAGATTCAAAAGTTCAAGTGTGAGCCCCTTTTTATGTTGTCTTCCTAACCTGTGATCTGTCCTTTATTTTCAGGTGCAGAACGAAGGCGATGCGTTGAGGGGTTAAATTGCCGATGGTAAAATCAGGTGAGTTAGTGATGAGGGCGACCCCTCTAAATGTCTTTATAATTCCCCAGTAATGTCTTTTGTCCTTTCCCCATAGGGGCCGGGGTGCGGTACCTGCCAACGAAGCAGCGCCGACCCGAAATGTGGAATGGTTCACCAAGAAAAGCCGGTAAGTATTATGGCTGAAAATTCAGCTTTCCTCCTGTGTTCCCTCTGCTCACCTTTTGTCTCTTCTTCTCTCCCCTAGGTGCAGAGATGTGGCGACCGGTGCTGACAGCCGCGATGGAGCCGGGAGATGTCTCGAGAACAGGTGAGTGAAGCGCGGCGCTGCAGTGAGCAACGCAATGCTTTTAAATGGAAGTCTTTCTTCAAAAATGCTGGCGTGAAGATTCCGGATGCAGGTAGGAAGTTTGAATAAGTTCTTGGTTTTCACCTTTCTCTTCTCTTCTTTCCTTACAGGTGTTCCAGGTTCGAGGCGGGCGTGGCTGGATTCCAGGTGCAGGAGCAGACACGGTGAGGGTTCAGCGGCTGGGATGCAGAACAACGCGAAGTACGTGTGGCTGTCCGGGCGTGGCTTAAATAGCCTTGGAAGAAGTCCTAGGTAAGTATTCTTCCACAGCCCCACCCAAGTAACAAAATAGTCCCTTCAGTAAAATTGTCCCTCCTAAGCCTCATTTGGCTTGGGTCTTCATGCAGCATGGTCTGCATCAGGTGAGTATGCAGCACGGTCTAAATCAGGTAAGTGCACCAAACACTTTCCTTTATGAGCCTGAAGCCTATAGCGCCAGGACTGATGTCTAACATGAGCCTGGCGCCAAAGGCGCCAGGACAGAGTCCAAAGAGCCCCTATAAGGGGCCGCTGGGCTTTTACCCGGGGGCATGATGCCTGCTCCCGGGGGTGCTGGGCCTGGCCTGGTGCTCCGGGGCTAGGCATCATGACAGCTCTACAGAGGGACTTCATGGATATGGAATATCTCCAGGCAGAAATCCATGTCACCAGAGTGACCAGATCACAAATTTGCACTGATGGTGAACTCAGTGGAGAGATTCTCCCCAATGCAGAATTGATCACTTCTCAAAAAGAGGAACCTGTTATTGGGAAATTCTGGTAATGCTTAGAAGATGCAGTCTGATTTCCTAGGGCAGAATCAGACTATAAAGGAAAGGAATAACTTTGTATTCTGATAACATTACAGAAAACATTCAAGATTCAAGACAGGCTGTTTGTGAGGAAACTCCAATCTGAATATGACAAGTGGGTGATACCTGCCTCATTCCAAAGATAGATGCTGATTCATGCCCATGACATGGCCACTGAGGGTTATAGGGATTTCAAAAGACTCTAGAGATATTGCAAGGATTCGCTTACTGGCAATGCATGGGCTAGGATCTCACCAGATATTCAAAGGTGTGCCTTGTGTGGACTCAGTTCCAACTTGAGGAAACAAATACATGCTGACAGTGACATGCCTCTTCCCAAAGTGGATTGGGTGACTAACTACTCCAAATTGTAAGGCAAAGAAAGCCACCACTTGGATGATCAGCCACATATTTTATCAATTCGGTCTTCCACACAGTATTAAGACTGATAGTGTTAGTCATTTTACCAGTGAGGTGATGACAAAGATATGGGAAATTTTAGGACTGAATAGAAAACTCTACATCTCTTGGCACCCACCCAAATAATTGTGAGTATCTTAAAGAAGTTTTTGGTTGATTCTGGACCAAGATGGGACATCTGATTGTCACTTGTCCTGACAAAGACAAGTGACAATTAGATTCGCCTTTCGCCTGCCACCAAGATGTCTCCATTTGAACTGATCACTGGATGAAAATTGTATTACCTCAACATTTGCTTTACCAAACTCAGGCGCAGATGTTAATAAATGCATCAACTACTCACAAAAACATTGAAAATTTAAGGAAGCATCTACATTCCCAACACAATCTGGGGAAGTCTGCTAAAGGGATGAGAACATATTACGACCAATGTTCCCTCTGACTAAAATCATTTGTTGAAACAATGAAGGTGCGTCCTTTACATTTTATAAAGTAGACTACTGGGTTTGATGTTTTGGTAGGATAGACCCTGTTCATTTGTGTTTTTTGACTATTTACATTGCCCAACTATGCAAGTTTGACCTTAAAAACCTAAAAATAGAATACACCCACTAGGTTAAAAACGAATATGAAAAAGTGGTTCCATGAACAGAAAATATAATTAATAATAATAAGAAGAAGAAGAAGAATTAAGATATACCTGCACACATTAACCAAATTATCTATCCACCCCACCCTTGACTCCTATACATACTGGACTCTTCCACACGTATACCTCATGACTCGAACCTCCGGACTATTCCACATTCAGATATTGTCAGACAACATTGACCATGCCTGGCTCTATGAAATTTTACCAAACTTGTACCTACATCCACTTATTTTATGTTTGTTATAATATGAATGATGTTCAAGCACAAGAATTTGTGTTACTCATGGTGCATTAGCAAAAGTATCACCCAAAATATGTAACCCAACTGTCAGCTCAAATATTGGATACTGACTGTAAGTAAGGCTAGTTGGATGTGGAACATCATTCCATGCATCATATTCTTTGTATATATGTCACACATGACATTTGTAGCGGTCACCTTGAAAGTTAACACATTATAAAACTCAAATATGAACGTGCCCACTAAGACTTTTGAGTAGGCAAATGTCAGGCTTAGCATCTCCTACTTTAGCATTGGTAACATTTCGCTATAACTGGAGAGCAGCATTGCAATATAATTTACTTAGCCTGCATAGGATAATGATTAATGGCTATGCCTGACATTATTTGTATATAATATTAGGGCAAAGGATATTCAGATAACCAGAATGCTTCAAACACAATCTGCAACTGTTCTAAGCTTTCAGAGTTCCATGTAGCAATGACCTTAACAAATGACATGCTGCTATACCAAAATGGGTTGACTGAGCACTGACAGAATCCTACCCAGCAATTTAAAGGTGTGGGGTATGTTGTAAACAATTTTGCAGGCACTTCATTATAATTGGGCATATGCAGATTAATGATGTTTTCTTAAACTGCACATAATATGGTGAGGCTTTGAATATGTTTTGCTTGCAAAGTATTGTGGGTATACAAAAATCACAGTGAGTGTTTTACTGCTACAATCCCTCCGTTTTTATAGAGCCCCGTCAACTAGTTTTGGAGGCTAACACAGGAGTAAGGGAGGGGTACGGGTGAAAGGGCGCAGGCAAAGACTCTTATGGGTTGAAGAACAAATCAGCAACTTTCAAAAACCAAATCAAATGTTTTGGCAGTACAGTGAAGGACATGTTTATTTTTGCTAAAGAATATGAAACTCTATTAACAGTCTAGGAAACTGCACCTTCTGTCTCTTTCTATGCTTAGCTGCTGAGGGCTTTTCAATAAAATCATGCGTTTTGCACTTATTGATGCTAGCATTCCAATGCATCTTGTTCAACTGATAACAGTGAATTCCAGAAGAGGGGTCCCTAGTAAAGAAGACAGAACTTCATCTATTGTACCTGTGAGCATTGCTGCTATTGGCTTAAAATGCAACTATATGTGAATTTCTTCAATGTGGCTCCAGAAGAAACCTGTTCTTTCCCCAGTTCAGACACTAATAATATTATAGTTCCTACCAATGCCACTGCTCTGCTGGCCACTGATTCGGAAAAACATATCAGTGGAACTTTGTAGATAGGAGCAGGGGCTAGGCTTCTATATGTTCATGGTTTTCCATTTTGTTGGGCACATGTTCCTATTTTTAGGGAGGGAGTAAACATGGATAGTGTATATGCCTCTAAAATGTAAGAAACGTTTTGAGTAACTGTTGGCACAACTCACAGGACAATATAATGTGAAAAGTAAGCAGAGGCCCAGGAATTCTTATTCTCATCATCAAATTATGTGGTGCATTTATTCTGATACAATTATTGTCCTTGCACAAATTGAGAGCCATGTTCTCCTGGCCCTTGAATTACTTCGTTAAAGTGGCACATGAACTCCTATTGGCATGTTTTGTTTTCTGGCACATTCCTTTTAGTTGCCATTATTCCATTTGGAAACGTGTATCCTGTCTGAATTGTCTGACAGGCACACCAGTGATAAGTGATGTTTGTTTTTTGTAATAAAAAAGTGTGTTTTTTTCCAATGGTATTAAAGACTCTCTGCATGGTCTCGGAGCAGTGTCAACAAATGAATGGCCACAAATAAACCTATTGTTTTTCCTTAGAATACAAAGCTTTTTTTGTGCATCCGTGTTTTTTTTCTCTGCTCAGGAGTAATTCTGGTTGGCATTATGTCATATCTTGAAGTCTTGGGCTAGTTGATAAGCTCTACTTATAAATGACATATCAAATATTTGTTTTTTATACTATGTGTTTGGACAACGTGTTGTATGATGCACCTTGTACACTGATCCGTAATGAATTGCAGTGGTTGGGAAGGGGACATTCCCTTCCAAACTCTTCAGAGATGGTAGATCACTAAATATACATGCTCACAAAGTGACTTACCTCGTTATTCAGTTATGCACCTGGAAATTAATGTGTGCACAAAATCTAACCATTTCCGCACTTAGGGAAAAACAATTAGAGGGAACATTGATTACGACCTCAAAACAACAAAAAAGGGAGTGTCAAGTAGTTGACAGGATGTATCTATATAATTTTCAGAGAAACCAAGCCAAGGATAAGAAATTGTTATTGGCGTCTTGGCGAAGGGATTTTCGTCTGTTATCTCTAAGATCTGAATCCCAAAAGGAGATCTGGTTGAGGAAAAATTGGTTCACATCAATCATTTGAAAAGCTGTCATCCTTGACCAGCTTTGGGAATGATTGAGGAGCCATCTAAAGTTAATTAAGAAAGACATTGAAAGGGGGGGCGTGGCCAGCGCACGGACGATGCGGATGTGAGCCGAGTGAGCTCCCGCAAGCGCCAAAATAATCCTGCATTTTCATCCTGATTCCTGGGGATTTCGTGCGGCATAAACACTGCGACCGAGCCCATAAAGCTACGAGCTCGGGTTGACGGAGGTGGTGGCACCTACCTGCCCAGACGCCGGAGATAAATCCACATTTTGCCGAGGCCCGGCAGCGGAGCTACGCGACCAAGATGGCCGCCGGTGTCTGAGACCGGACTTCCTCTGCCTGATTGAGAGGCCCGAGACGACCTGACACGGCGGGGCATGGGACAGAACATGAGGCGGACACCCGGGACCATCCTCTCTTCCTCCACCACGGAATCTGAGACTATTCACCGGCTGAGCCCCACTGACACCCGGAAGACGCCCGGACAGATCCGATCCGCAAGATTGGTGGGGGGGGAAATGGCGGCCCTCCTGAGGTCCTGGTGGTGTGTGGCTCCTACCTCCTGAATCATATCCACTTTGGGACACCACGCCGTGACTACAACCGCGTTAGAAGTAAGTGATCGAACCTTGCCAACAGGGTGCCCGCTGAGGACTGTACCGTACCAGCGGAGGGGGGACCACCACCTGCTTGGGTGAACAGCTAGAAGCGCCGGAGGTCAGCGCGTATTGTGAAGGCCCACTAAAGGGCGCTGGGCCTCAGAGTACTCTCGTCATATAAGCCCCAGGCCCTGGTGGAGGAGGCTTTTGGAACTCACACCCCCCCACTTGACTCGCTGCATGGCCACCATCCTACACACCTGGGGGGTACGACCACTCCAACGGCGTACATACAATAATTCCCGCCCCGTCGCAGCAGACACCCCACAACTCCCGAAAATATGGGGAAGGACAGGCAGAAGAAACCATCTACACAGAGCAGCATGGACCAGTTTGCCGTCGCTACTACCCCGGCCCCGGCGGACCCAGCAACACGACCAAACTCCCCCACGGAAGATGAATCCCTCTCCTTACGGGATGTAATGGCGGCCATCGCCAACTCCCGCTCCTCCATGGAGACCAAAATAGACAGTATGGCGGGGGATGTCTCCTTCCTACGCCACGATCTGCAGAAGTTGACTTCCAGAACAGGAGAGGTGGAACACCACATCTCCGAAGCGGAGGACAACATCGGCGGAATCAATCGTCAGCTGTCCCAAGCCTTAAACCGCCTGAAAGCCTTGGAGTCGAGAGTGTATGATGGAGAGGGAAGGTCCCGCCGCAACAACGTTCGCATCCTGGGACTGCCGGAGGGGGAAGAGGGACAATGCACGGAATTGTTCCTGGAGCAGTGGCTCGTGGACATCTTCGAGCCCCAATCCTTCTCAAAATTCTTTTCGGTGGAGAGGGCTCATAGAATACCCTCGGGCAAACCACTCCCGGGTGCTCAGCCCCGGACTATCATCGCTCGCTTGCTTAACTACCGCGACAGGGAAGCCCTTCTGCAACTGTCACGCTCGCAAGGGACGATCACCCATAACGGCTCCCGAATCGCATTCTTCCCGGATTATACCCGAGAAGTGCAGAGGGCACGGCAATCCTTTGAACCACTCAAGAAACAACTTGCTCAGATGAATGTGAAATACAGCCTGCTCTTCCCGGCCCAACTTAAAATCTATCATAAAGGCACTACTGTCCACTTCAACGACCCACAAGAGGCCTGGAAGTGAGCAGAGGCTCACATAGAAGGCGATTGGACTGCAAGATCAAGGAGACCAAGAGGACGACCCCGACCCGGACCGAGGCGGGCCTCCCCGAGGAGACACCCAGAACGGGGGGGGACAGGAGATCCTGGAGCCAGCGGCACAACAAGAAGAGGAATGAACTAACTATAGTCCCCTACTAGGACCTTAGAACACTGCTGGGGCACACGAGTGTGTACCGCCTGCGCCTCCGATATCAACGCGCAATCTACCCACCATGGAAGAAGTCGATGATGGGCGCAAGGTGGGAACTCTGGGGAAAGGTCTGAACTCTCCCTTGGTTAGACCTCTCTTCCCCCCCCTCTCTTTTTCTTGCTGGTTTCGACCCTATCTAAGGGTCTGGTTTTTGAGCTGACACCTTAAGTTGAAGGATCAGCATGTTTGGGCGATAGGTACTTCGTGTTGGGGTGGAGTATGGGGTGGGGGTGTGTTGGGAAAGGTCAAAACTTTGTTGGTTACTTAAGGACTGCCACTTGCTCATGGGCCGAACTACTCACTGTCCCTTGTTAGGGACGTCTTGCACTATTCCACAAGGCAACCCTGCTTCCTTAGTACAGGCGAGAAATACACTGCCATATCTTATGGATCGCTATACCCTGAAAATCCCCATCATAGGTAGTAAATATCCTCTACACAAACTCACACATCCCTCATGCAGCACACTAAATCCTTGAAACTCCTCACTTGGAATGTGAATGGGATGGGGTAAGGAATCAAACGGCGCCTTATCATGCAATTCCTAAATAGACATTCCCCTGATGTGGCCCTCCTGACGGAAACCCACTTGGCTGAGGTAAACTGTGCTTTTTTCCAGAGAATTAACTATCGCCTTGCCTTTCATGCGGGGTCCACAATGGGCTCCAGGGGCACCCTCATTCTGATACACAAACGTATACCATTTATTCAACATAACGTAGAACAAGATCCCAGGGGCCGATACGTGTTCATCCTGGGAATGATCTGGGGTCAAAAGGTGGCAATTGTCTCGATTTATTCTCCACCGGGTCTGGGACAGGAATTACTGGATGACCTCACCACCCTTATAGGGAAACATCACCCTGACATATACATCCTAGGGGGAGATTTCAATGACACCATGAACAACAACACTGACCGCTCCCACCTCCGGAATCGTAACCCAGATACCCCTACCAAATTAGCCAACTTTACATCTGCTCTTGGGTTCCGGGATGTATGGAGGGAGCTACACCCCGATGTTAGGGAATATTCGTTCCACTCTGGTGCCCACGGTTCTATTTCCAGACTGGATTATTTTCTTCTATCACACACCGACCTTTACAGGGCAATGTCTGCAGAACTGCTCCCTCGGGGCATCTCGGATCATTCACCGCTTTCGATGGAAATATGTATGCAGGGCGCCCTCGCCCCCAGAACGTGGAGACTTAATAGCTACTACCTGGGGTTCCCAGAGCTGATAGATCGCCTAGAGGAAATGTCCGCCGAATACTTCGAAATTAATGAAGAATCGGTGGACAACCCCGTGACAGTATGGCAGGCATACAAAACAGTGCTCAGGGGTGAAATCCTCTCCTGGACGACACATAAAAGGAGCACCCGGCTCCAAAAGATACTAGAGGCTGAGAAGGAAGTGAGCGACAGGGAGGCTAAACATATTTCCGATTCCACGTCTGAAACCCATCGTTCCCTCCAACGTGCCCAAGAGCGCCTTCGGAACAGAGCGATGGATGGCGCTAAGCAGGTCCACTGGCAGGCTAAAGCGAAAGTATACGAACTAGGGGACAAAGCGGGCAAAATGCTTGCCTGGCTGCAGAAAAGAGACGAAGGACAACGGCATGTCCGGGAAATAGTCACAGCACAGGGCGACAGCTATCACTCAGACGCTGAGATTGCTGAGGCCTTCTCGATGTTCTACGCAGACTTGTACCGAGCCCCAGCCTCTCCACTAGACCCCTCCCTCTTAGACGAGCTATCGTTACCGACGCTCTCCATGCAGCAGAGGGAACATCTGGACTCCGCCTTATCAGAGGCCGAGATTTCAGAGGCAATATCTCAGCTCCAGCCGGGGAAAACACCGGGCCCAAACGGATTCCCCGTTGAAACTTGGCAAAAGCTAGGAGCAGACAAAATGGCGGCCCCCCTGCACAGAAAGTTTCTTGCCACCCGGGAACAAGGGACTCTCCCACCATACCTGTGTAAGGCGACCATCGTGGTCATACCCAAACCTGACAAAGCTCCACACAAATGTGCTTCCTACAGACCTATATCATTGATTAATGGAGAGGCCAAGGTCCTCGCAAAGCTCCTGGCGAACCGGTTACAACTGGTTGCATCCACCCTGATTCACCCGGACCAATGTGGATTCATGCCCCACAAATCGACCCGGATGAATCAGCGCCGTCTCCATCTGGCAATGGAGAGATCTCCGATTATAATCGGACCTTTGGCCCTGCTGGCAATCGATTTTGAAAAAGCATTCGATTCAATTCAATGGGACAGCCTTTGGGAGATCATGCGCCGTATGGGATTCGGAGAAGTCTTTTTAGGATGGGTACAATTACTCTATACTAACATCCAGGCGGAGGTAAGGGTAAATGGATGGTCCTCTCGATCCTTCCACTTGGGCCGGGGTACGCGGCAAGGATGCCCGCTCTCTCCCCTTTTGTTTGTCCTTGCAATCGAACCACTCGCTATTTGGCTTCGCCAAAATACTGCCTGGACGGGTTTTAGTTGG
The DNA here is from genome assembly GCF_040938575.1 of Ambystoma mexicanum. Lineage (NCBI taxonomy): Eukaryota > Metazoa > Chordata > Amphibia > Caudata > Ambystomatidae > Ambystoma > Ambystoma mexicanum. The sequence continues at coordinate 813,417,305 of NC_090932.1, forward strand.
CCAGAGGGCTATGATGACCGTACATCTCTTTACGCAGACGATCTCCTTGTATACCTGGGAGACCCGCCTCGATCCTGCCCCATCGTAACACAACTGCTCGTCCGCTTTGGTAAATTTTGCGGTCTCAGAATCAACTGGGATAAATCAGTTTTCTTCCCAGTAAAGGGCGGAGAGCAGGCCATCCCCCAGGAGTGCCCGTACCGAGTTGAACGACAAGGCTTTCGATACCTGGGAATCTGGATATCCGGGGACTTGACAAGTTATGTAGAACACAATCTCCGACCGATCACAGACCGGTTCATTATCGATGTCCAACACTGGAAACTTCTCCCCCTGACCCTTATGGGTAGAGCGGCACTCTTTAAAATGATGACCCTTCCCAGATACCTTTACGTCCTTCAGAATGCCCCACACAGAATCCCAGATTCAGAGGTTGACCTAGTAGAGACACTTCTTAGGGACCTTATATGGGGGGGAGGTCAACCACAAATAGCGTTAACCACTCTCCAGAGATCGATCCTGTCACAGGCTCTTTGTTTGGATCACCCCATAAAAAATAAGTCATTTTTCTTAGAGACTGGTTTCTCAGATACCTGTTTGATGGCGATGTTATACCAACACATGAACAATCCTACAAGTTGATGGCAATTTATCAAGCCGTCCTCACAGCGTTACATCACCAACTCGCAGAACTGATGATTATCCTTGATTCTGATTATGTGCAAAATGGGTTTGTGGAACACCTGATTAATTTGAAAAACTGAGGTGTCCTTTGTACAAATAATAAACCACTAAAACATGGTAGATTGACCAAGACTATTGACAATCTGGTGATGCTTGTGAAATGACCATATATAGGAAAAAGATCAAAGGTCATTCCAATATAGAGAGTCCTGATAAAACTGGAAATTACTTGGCTGATCAATTGGCCCAGGGACGAGCTCTACAGAGGGACTTCATCGATATGGAATATCTCCAGGCACAAATCCATGTCACCAGAGTGATCAGATCACAAATTTGCACTGATGGTGAACTCAGTGGAGAGATTCTCCCCAATGCAGAATTGATCACTTCTCAAAAAGAGGAACCTGTTATTGGGAAATTCTGGCAATGCTTTGATTTCCTAAGGCAGAATCAGACTATAAAGGAAATGAATAACTTTGTATTCTGATAACATTACAGAACACGTTCAAGATTCAAGACAGGCTGTTTGTGAGGAAACTCCAATCTGAATATGACCAGTGGGTGGTACCTGCCTCATTCAAAAGACAGATGCTGATTATGCCCATGACATGGCCACTGAGGATTATAGGGGATTTCAAAAGACTCTAGAGATATTGCAAGAATTCGCTTACTGGCAATACATGGGCTAGGATCTCACCAGATATTCAAAGAGTGACTAACTACTCCAAATTGTAAGGCAAAGAAAGCCACCACTTGGATGATCAGCCACATATTTTCTCAATTCGGCCTTCCACACAGTATTAAGACTGATAGTGTTAGTCATTTTACCAGTGAGGTGATGACAAAGATGTGGGAAATTTTAGGACTGAATAGAAAACTTTACATCTCTTGGCACCCACCCAAATAATTGTGAGTATTTTAAAGAAGTTTTTTGTTGATTCTGGACCAAGATTGGACATCCGATTGTAACTTGTCCTGATGGTTATCAGATTCGCCTTTCACCTGCCACCAAGATGTCTCCATTTGAACTGATCACTGGATGAAAATTGTATTACCTCAACATTTGCTTTACCAAACTCAGGCGCAGATGTTAATAAATGCCTCAACTACTCGCAAAAACATTGAAAATTTGAGGAAGCATCTACATTCCCAACACAATCTGGGGAAGTCTGCTAAAGGGATGAGAACATATTACGACCAATGTTCACTCTGACTAAAATAATTTGTTGAAACAATGAAGGTGCGTCCTCTACATTTTATAAAGTAGACTACTGGGTTTGATGTTTTGGTAGGATAGACCCTGTTCATTTGTGTTTTTTGACTATTTACATTGCCCAACTATGCAAGTTTGACCTTTAAAACCTAAAAATAGAATACACCCACTAGGTTAAAACCTAATATGAAAAAGTGGTTCCATGAACAGAAAATATAATTAATAATAATAATAAGAAGAAGAAGAATTAAGATATGCCTGCACACATTAACCAAATTTTCTATCCTCCCCACCCTTGAGTCCTATACATACTGGACTCTTCTACACGTATACTCATGACTCGATCGTCCGGACTAGGCCACATTCAGATATTGTCAGACAACATTGACCTTGCTTGGCTCTATGAAATTTTACCAGACTTGTACCTACATCCACTTATGTTATGTTTGTTATAATATGAATGACGTTCAAGCACAAGAATTTCTGTTACTCATGGTGCATTAGCAAAAGTATCACGCAAATATTTAACCCAACTGTCTGCTCAAATATTGGATACTGACTGTAAGTTTTACCTCTGGCCATCCAGTTTCCACTATCAACCTATTAAAGGTCGCGATGTAGGATAGAAGGTCCTGGTTACCCTGTTATAGGGACAAAAGTTTGTTATCCAGGGCCTGTCCTTGGGAGTTTCGGGCAAATAGTCTTTCCATGCTCATTTGAAAGCCCTGAAAATCCGGAAGAATTGGGTCATCCTGATTAACTAGTGGAATTGACCAATCAGCTGCACTGCCGCTGAGATATGACAATACAAAGTCTACCTTGGCTTGATCGTTTGCGAAGGCTCCAGGTCTGCATAAAAAGTGCAAGCGGTATTGGTTCATAAACACGGCAAACCTTTTGGGGTCCCCGGCAAAACGTTCGGGCGGAGCTAATGGAATAGTTCCTGGTAGGTTTATTTGCACAGGGTTACTCGATGACACAGGAGCTGGATTTCCCCGGAGTCCTGGTAGGGGTGTTTGTCCAGCCTGGCTTTGCAGTAGTTGCCTAGCAAGGTCATCAGTTCGCTCCTTTGACAAAATCAGTTCTCTCATAAGAGCATTGGTTTCTTGACGGGCAGAATGCACTTCAGCCCTCAGTTCCCCTAGTAATTGGGCCAATTGGTCAGTTTCTGAGGTATCCATAACACCCGGGTGGGAATTTGTGGGTAGGCTTCGCGTTCTGTTACGCTCACCTGGCTGTTCAGGTACGTCTATGGGGGGTAACTAATATTGCCTCTGTTTATTCCCTTGGCTCACCTTGCTGTTCTTGTGTTCCCCTTAGGTGCCAGAGTGCGGCGGGAACATGCAGAAGGATGCAGTGGATTGTGAAGATGCTGCGAAGGACGGTGAGTTCAGCGCGGCGCTGCAGCAGGCGAGGCGACGTGCATAAAATAACTTCTTTCTTCCAGCTCGAAGGCGCGGTGAATCGGGAATTCAGGAAAGGATCAAAGGTATTGCTCTTGTTCTTACCTTTTCTCCTTCTTTCTCCCTCTTTCTAGGAGCTCCAGACTCGAGGCGGGCGTGGCAGAAGACTGGATGCAGACTTGCAGGCACAGTGAGCTTTACGCTGCTGGATGCAGAATAACGTGAAGCGTGTGCTGCTCTTCGGGCGCGGTTTAAATAGCACCAAAGTAGTCCCAAGTAAGTATTCCTCCTCGAGCCCACCTGAGTAAAAAATAATCCCTAGGTAAAGTAGTCCCTTCCAAGCCTCTTTTGGCTTGGAGCTCTTGCAGCATGGACTGTATCAGGTAAGTTTTAATCTATGAGCCTGGCACCTATGGGGCCAGGACTGACTCTCCATATGAGCCTGGCGCCACAGACGCCAGGACTGCACCCAAATAGCCCCTAGCAGGGGTTGTTGTGCTTGCTTGGAATAACTTGATGCCTGCTTCCGGGGTTGCTGGACTTGATCTGGATCCCCGGGGGTAGGCATCATGACAGATTATTAGCGATGTCACTTCTGAATTTTATCTGGGTAGTGATTATTTCCTTTAATTTGCAATTCATTTATGTTTTATGAATGGCTGGGGGTCAAGACTGGGGGTAACCCAATTGCCTTTGACAATGTTGACAAAGCATTTCATTCATCAGAACTGTTGCCTTATGCTGTTGATGTCAATGCAAAAGAAGACATTACTAGCGCAGTACAGGTGTGACAATTTACAGTACCAATCAAAATAAAAAGAGAACAAACCCTGAAAAATCAGGAAGCATTCAAAAATGTGAGTCATAGACTCCAACAACAAAGATTGTCACCACATCCAACAGCACAGGCTGATCTAAAAGATGACACCATTTGAATATTGGTGGATAACGGCGACCTACAAACTATCACTTTGGGCGCAGATACCTCTATTGGAATGGCCGTCAATTCCCAATACTATTCGATTGATTTCAAAAATGAAATCATAGGCTCAGTTCTAGAAGATTGCTGCAAGAAGACATAGAGTATTTGACCACAAACTATCAACACCCTACAAGGCGGCCATTTCTTGGTGTATTATTCATGCCCTTACAGGGTACAAGATGTTACCTGGATTCCTTTGAGACTGATGAACAGCGACAACAACTGAGAAAGGTATTCCTGGATTTCCAGAGCATGTTTTCAGTTTTCTCCTATGATTGTTGGCATACAACTTATCATTCCACTAAAGTACCAACAGACCCTGAAATGGATCCTGTGTTTGTAAACAATAACGGTTACCTCTCGCATACATGGAATCACTCATAGAGATCACCAGAATTCTGGAATCCCATGGCGTAATTCGTCCTGTCCACGGTACCTTTACCAATCCAGTACTGGGGATCCTAATACCCAGTGGACAATGTAGGCTTTCTGCTGACCTGAGGGAGTTCAATAAACAAGTACACAAAGAACTGGCACAGATCCATAGATGAGAAGTGTACTCAGCCCTTAAATTGACAAACGGTTATTCGACAGTAGCCCTGTATAGGGAAGATCAGTATATGCTTGTATTTACCTTTAGGAGGCAGCAATAATCTTGCACCTGTACGCCCTTCGGATATATGAATTCAGGAAATGAGTTCAACATTTTCCTTAACATAGCATACCTGATCTGACTGAGAGAGGAAACTTGATCTTTGTGGGTGATCTGTTGATAAACATCTCAACTCTGGGAGAATATCTGGCAGAAAAGTGATATGTTATTACCCAGTTGCAAAACTCTGGTGCAAAAATATCTTTACAGAAAGCACAATGATGCAAAACCAGAGTGATCTTTCCGAGACACAAAATAATGGGTGAGGGTTCCAATTCCCAGAAAAAAGAAAGTTGAGGGCTTACACAAATTCAAAAAACCCACAACTCTGAGTGTGTTGTGAAGCCTCCCTGGACTCACTCATTATAGTCAAAAATTCATTGAGGGTTGTGATGGAATCACCCAATGATTGGTCCATTTATTGAAGGCTGGATTAACGTGGGAGTGGGGTGAAGAACAATCTGAGGCAGTGAAGCAATTGAAAGGAACCTGTCACAGGCTCTTTGTTTGGATTACCCCATAAAAAATAAGTCATTTTTCTTAGAGACTGGTTTCTCAGATACCTGTTTGATGGCAATGTTATACCAACACATGAACAATTCTACAAGGTAATCTCCTACACAAGCAAAAATTCAATGATTGGAAAAGGACTTCTGGCAAGATTTTGGGCTTTGAAAAACGACCACCCATTTATCCAGGGGGAGCACATCATAGTAGAGACCCTGCATCAACCATTACAATATCTACAGAGTGTGAGAATATGGCTGGTAATGCCACTAATTCAAGGATCAGTTCTTGGATTCTATCAATGCAGGGCTTTCCTGTGGAGGTCAGGCACGGCCAAAATAAGAAGAGCCTTCTGGCTCAAGGATTGGCAGACTTACATGAGTGTGATGAAGAACATTGTTTTGAGGATGAAAGTCAATCACCAATAATAATGCGGACATATACCTGACGTCCCTGCACAAGGTATATGAAGACAACACTTGTCAGGGGATACCCACACTCTATTTGGATGGGTGTTCATACCATATTACAAAAGACGGGGAGAAAGAATTGGTTGATGGCATTGGAAACAATTTGGTAAATTATCTCCCAGAACCCTCTGCTGGTCGCAAAAAATAGGTCCCTGAAGCAGTCAGGTGGCAGAGTTGATGGCAATTTATCAAGCCGTCCTCACAGCGTTAAATCACCAACTGACAGAACTGATGATTATCCTTGATTCTGATTATGTGCACAATGGGTTTGTGGAACACCTGATTCATTTGAAAAACAGAGGTGTGCATTGTACAAATAATAAACCACTAAAACATGGTAGATTGACCAAGACTATTGACGATCTGGTGATGCTTGTGAAATGACCATCTATTGGAAAAAGCTCAAAGGTCATTCCAATATAGAGAGTACTGATAAAACTGGAAATTACTTGGCTGATCAATTGGCCCAGGGAGGAGCTCTTGTAACGCTCACCTGGCTCCCACGGAGGCGCTGGTCTAGTCTGGGTTGCTGTGGCCTCTTCAAGCGTGATGCGCAGAACTCGCACCACCGATTGAACAGGACCCCCAAATCTTGCTTTTCTGGCCCGTAGGAATATCCTTCTGCAGATGAGAAAGGGGATTAACTGTCTGCAGAATAGTGTGCTTGCTCCCCCCTTCCCCCCTTCGTTCTTCTCTGACTTCCTCCAAAACCCCCGGTTTAAGCTCACCTTATGGTTTGGAAGGATGAACTCTCCATCCTGCTTCTGGTGCAGGGGCGCGCGTTCGTCCAGTTACTTCACTGGTTTTCAGAATGGCGCTGGCAAAATCCACTTGACTTTTCTGAGCGATACGCCGTAAGTATGAAGATTCAAAAGTTCAAGTGTGAGCCTCTTTTTATGTTGTCTTCCTAACCTGTGATCTGTCCTTTATTTTCAGGTGCAGAACGAAGGCGATGCGTTGAGGGGTTAAATTGCCGATGGTAAAATCAGGTGAGTTAGTGATGAGGGCGACCCCTCTAAATGTCTTTATAATTCCCCAGTAATGTCTTTTGTCCTTTCCCCATAGGGGCCGGGGTGCGGTACCTGCCAACGAAGCGGCGCCGACCCGAAATGTGGAATGGTTCACCAAGAAAAGCCGGTAAGTATTATGGCTGAAAATTCGGCTTTCCTTCTGTGTTCCCTCTGCTCACCTTTTGTCTCTTCTTCTCTCCCCTAGGTGCAGAGATGTGGCGACCGGTGCTGACAGCCGCGATGGAGCCGGGAGATGTCTCGAGAACAGGTGAGTGAAGCGAGGCGCTGCAGTGAGCAACGCAATGCTTTTAAATGGAAGTCTTTCTTCAAGAATGCTGGCGTGAAGATTCCGGATGCAGGTAGGAAGTTTGAATAAGTTCTTGGTTTTCACCTTTCTCTTCTCTTCTTTCCTTACAGGTGTTCCAGGTTCGAGGCGGGCATGGCTGGAGTCCAGGTGCAGGAGCAGACACAGTGAGCGTTCAGCTGATGGGATGCAGAACAACGCGAAGCACGTGTGGCTGTCCGGGCGTGGCTTAAATAGCCTTGGAAGAAGTCCTAGGTAAGTATTCTTCCACAGCCCCACCCAAGTAACAAAATAGTCCCTTCAGTAAAATTGTCCCTCCTAACCCTCATTTGGCTAGGGTCTTCATGCAGCATGGTCTGCATCAGGTGAGTATGCAGCACGGTCTAAATCAGGTAAGTGCATCAAACACTTTCCTTTATGAGCCTGACGCCTATAGCGCCAGGACTGATGTCTAACATGAGCCTGGCGCCAAAGGCGCCAGGACAGAGTCCAAAGAGCCCCTATAAGGGGCCGCTGGGCTTTTACCCGGGGGCATGATGCCTGCTCCCGGGGGTGCTGGGCCTGGCCTGGTGCTCCGGGGGTAGGCATCATGACAGCTCTACAGAGGGACTTCATGGATATGGAATATCTCCAGGCAGAAATCCATGTCACCAGAGTGACCAGATCACACATTTGCACTGATGGTGAACTCAGTGGAGAGATTCTCCCCAATGCAGAATTGATCACTTCTCAAAAAGAGGAACCTGTTATTGGGAAATTCTGGTAATGCTTAGAAGATGCAGTCTGATTTCCTAAGGCAGAATCAGACTATAAAGGAAAGGAATAACTTTGTATTCTGATAACATTACAGAATACATTCAAGATTCAAGACAGGCTGTTTGTGAGGAAACTCCAATCTGAATATGACAAGTGGGTGGTACCTGCCTCATTCCAAAGAGTGATGCTGATTCATGCCCATGACATGGCCACTGATGGTTATAGGGATTTCAAAAGACTCTAGAGATATTGCAAGGATTCGCTTACTGGCAATGCATGGGCTAGGATCTCACCAGATATTCAAAGGTGTGCCTTGTGTGGACTCAGTTCCAACTTGAGGAAACAAATACATGCTGACAGTGACATGCCTCTTCCCAAAGTGGATTGGGTGACTAACTACTCCAAATTGTAAGGCAAAGAAAGCCACCACTTGGATGATCAGCCACATATTTCATCAATTCGGTCTTCCACACAGTATTAAGACTGATAGTGTTAGTCATTTTACCAGTGAGGTGATGACAGAGATGTGGGACATTTTAGGACTGAATAGAAAACTCTACATCTCTTGGCACCCACCCAAATAATTGTGAGTATCTTAAAGAAGTTTTTGGTTGATTCTGGACCAAGATGGGACATCCGATTGTCACTTGTCCTGACAAAGACAAGTGACAATCAGATTCGCCTTTCGCCTGCCACCAAGATGTCTCCATTTGAACTGATCACTGGATGAAAATTGTATTACCTCAACATTTGCTTTACCAAACTCAGGCGCAGATGTTAATAAATGCCTCAACTACTCACAAAAACATTGAAAATTTGAGGAAGCATCTACATTCCCAACACAATCTGGGGAAGTCTGCTAAAGGGATGAGAACATATTACGACCAATGTTCCCTCTGACTAAAATCATTTGTTGAAACAATGAAGGTGTTTTGGTAGGATAGACCCTGTTCATTTGTGTTTTTTGACTATTTACATTGCCCAACTATGCAAGTTTGACCTTAAAAACCTAAAAATAGAATACACCCACTAGGTTAAAAACGAATATGAAAAAGTGGTTCCATGAACAGAAAATATAATTAATAATAATAATAATAAGAAGAAGAGGAATTAAGATATACCTGCACACATTAACCAAATTATCTATCCTCCCCACCCTTGACTCCTATACATACTGGACTCTTCCACACGTATACCTCATGACTCGAACCTCCGGAACTAGGCCACATTCAGATATTGTCAGACAACATTGACCATGCCTGGCTCTATGAAATTTTACCAAACTTGTACCTACATCCACTTATTTTATGTTTGTTATAATATGAATGATGTTCAAGCACAAGAATTTGTGTTACTCATGGTGCATTAGCAAAAGTATCACCCAAAATATGTAACCCAACTGTCAGCTCAAATATTGGATACTGACTGTAAGAAAGGCTACTTGGATGTGGAACATCATTCCATGTATCATATTCTTTGTACATATGTCATACATGACATTTGTAGCGGTCACCTTTAAAGTTAACACATTATAAAACTCAAATATTAATGTGCCCACTAAGACTTTTGAGTAGGCAAATGTCAGGCTTAGCATCTCCTACTTTAGCATTGGTAACATTTCCCTATAACTGGAGAGCAGCATTGCAATATAATTTACTTAGCCTGCAAAGGATAATGATTAATGGCTATGCCTGACATTATTTGTATATAATATTAGGGCAAAGGATATTCAGATAACCAGAATGCTTCAAACACAATCTGCAACTGTTCTAAGTTTTCAGAGTTCCATGTAGCAATGACCTTACCAAATGACATGCTGCTATACCAAAATGGGTTGACTGAGCACGGACAGAATCCTACCCAGCAATTTAAAGGTGTGGGGTATGTTGTAAACAATTTTGCAGGCACTTCATAATAATTGGGCATATGCAGATTAATGATATTTTCTTAAACTGCACATAATATGGTGAGGCTTTGAATATGTTTTGCTTGCAAAGTATTGTGGGTATGCAAAAATCACAGTGAGTGTTTTACTGCTACAATCCCTCCGTTTTTATAGAGCCCCGTCAACTAGTTTTGGAGGCTAACACAGGAGTAAGGGAGGGGTACGGGTGAAAGGGCGCAGGCAAAGACTCTTACGGGTTGAAGAACAAATCAGTAACTTTCAAAACCCAAATCAAATGTTTTGGCAGTACAGTGAAGGACATGTTTATTTTTGCTAAAGAATAGGAAACTATTAACAGTCTAGGAAACTGCACCTTCTGTCTCTTTCTATGCTTAGCTGCTGAGGGCTTTTCAATAAAATCATGCGTTTTGCACTTATTAATGCTAGCATCCCAATGCATGTTCAACTGAAAACAGTGAATTCCAGAAGAGGGGTCCCTAGTAAAGAAGACAGCACTTCATCTATTGTACCTGTGAGCATTGCTGCTATTGGCTTAAAACGCAACTATATGTGAATTTCTTCAATGTGGCTCCAGAAGAAACCTGTTCTTTCCCCAGTTCAGACACTAATAATATTATAGTTCCTACCAATGCCACTGCTCTGCTGGCCACTGATTCGGAAAAACATATCAGTGGAACTTTGTAGATAGAAGCAGGGGCAAGGCTTCTATATGTTCATGGTTTTCCATTTTGTTGGGCACATGTTCCTATTTTTAGGGAGGGAGTAAACATGGATAGTGTATATGCCTCTAAAATGTAAGAATCGTTTTGAGTAACTGTTGGCACAACTCACAGGACAATATAATGTGAAAAGTAAGCAGAGGCCCAGGAATTCTTATTCTCATCATCAAATTATGTGGTGCATTTATTCTGATACAATTATTGTCCTTGCACAAATTGAGAGCCATGTTCTCCTGGCCCTTGAATTACTTCGTTAAAGTGGCACATGAACTCCTATTGGCATGTTTTCTGGCACATTCCTTTTAGTTGCCATTATTCCATTTGGAAACGTGTATCCTGTCTGATTTGTCTGACAGACACACCAGTGATAAGTGTTGTTTGTTTTTTGTAATAAAAAAGTGTGTTTTTTTCCAATGGTATTAAAGACTCTCTGCATTGTCTCGGAGCAGTGTCAACAAATGAATGGCCACAAATAAACCTATTGTTTTTCCTTAGAATACAAAGCTTTTTTTGTGCATCTGTGTTTTTTTTCTCTGCTCAGGAGTAATTCTGGTTGGCATTATGTCATATCTTGATGTCTTGGGCTTGCTGATAAGCTCTACCTATAAATGACATATCAAATATTTGTTTTTTATACTATGTGTTTGGAAAACGTGTTGTATGATGCACCTTGTACACTGATCCATAATGAATTGCAGTGGTTGGGAAGGGGACAATCCCTTCCAAACTCTTCAGAGATGGTAGCTCACTAAATATACATGCTCACAAAGTGACTTACCTCGTTATTCAGTTATGCACCTGGAAATTAATGTGTGCACAAAAGCTAACCATTTCCGCACTTAGGGAAAAACAATTAGAGGGAACATTGATTACGACCTCAAAACAACAAAAAAGGGAGTGTCAAGTAGTTGACAGGATGTATCTATATAATTTTCAGAGAAATCAAGCCAAGGATAAGAAATTGTTATTGGCGTCTTGGCGAAGGGATTTTCGTCTGTTATCTCTAAGATCTGAATCCAAAAAGGAGATCTGGTTGAGGAAAAATTGGTTCACATCAATCATTTGAAAAGCTGTCATCTTTGACCAGCTTTGGGAATGATTGAGGAGCCATCTAAAGTTAATTAAGAAAGACATTGAAAGGGGGGGTGTGGCCAGCGCACGGACGATGCGGATGTGAGCCGATTGAGCTCCCGCAAGTGCCAAAATAATCCTGCATTTTCATCCTGATTCCTGGGGATTTCGTGCGGCATAAACACTGCGACCGAGCCCATAAAGCTACGGGCTCGGGTTGACCGAGGTGGTGGCACCTACCTGCCCAGACGACGGAGATAAATCCACATTTTGCCGAGGCCCGGCAGCGGAGCTACGCGACCAAGATGGCCGCCGGTGTCTGAGGACGGACTTCCTCTGCCTGATTGAGAGGCCCGAGACGACCTGACACGGCGGGGCATTGGACAGAACGTGAGACGGACGCCCGGGACCATCCTCTCTTCCTCCACCGCGGAATCTGAGACTATTCACCGGCTGAGCCCCGCTGACACCCGGAAGACGCCCGGACAGATCCGATCCGCAAGAGAGGTGGGGGGGAAATGGCGGCCCTCCTGAGGTCCTGGTGGTGTGCGGCTCCTACCTCCTGAATCATATCCACTTTGGGACACCACGCCGCGACTACAACCGCATTAGAAGTAAGTGATCGAACCTTGCCAACAGGGTGCCCGCTGAGGACTGTACCGTACCAGCGGAGGGGGGACCACCACCTGTTTGGGTGAACAGCTAGAAGCGCCGGAGGTCAGCGCGTATTGTGAAGGCCCACTAAAGGGCGCTGGTCCTCAGAGTACTCTCGTCATATAAGCCCCAGGCCCTGGTGGAGGAGGCTTTTGGAACTCATACCCCCCCACTTGACTCGCTGTACGGCCACCATCCTACACACCTGGGGGGTACGACCACTCCAACGGCGTACATACAATAATTCCCGCCCCGTCGCAGCAGTCACCCCACAACTCCCGAAAATATGGGGAAGGACAGGCAGAAGAAACCATCTACACAGAGCAGCATGGACCAGTTTGCCGTCACTACTACCCCGGCCCCGGCGGACCCAGCAACACGACCAAACTCCCCCACGGAAGATGAATCCCTCTCCTTACGGGACGTAATGGCGGCCATCGCCAACTCCCGCTCCTCCATGGAGACCAAAATAGACAGTATGGCGGGGGATGTCTCCTTCCTACGCCACGATCTGAAGAAGTTGACTTCCAGAACAGGAAAGGTGGAACACTGTATCTCCGAAGCGGAGGACAACATCGGCGGGATCAATCGTCAGCTGTCCCAAGCCTTAAACCGCCTGAAAGCCTTGGAGTCGAGAGTGGATGATGGAGAGGGAAGGTCCCGCCGCAACAACGTTCGCATCCTGGGCCTGCCAGAGGGGGAAGAGGGACAATGCACGGAATTGTTCCTGGAGCAGTGGCTCGTGGACATCTTCGAGCCCCAATCCTTCTCAAAATTCTTTTCGGTGGAGAGGGCTCATAGAATACCCTCGGGCAAACCACTCCCGGGCGCACCGCCCCAGACTATCATCGCTCGCTTGCTTAACTACCGCGACAGGGATGCCCTTCTGCAACTGTCACGCTCGCAAGGGACGATCACCCATAACGGCTCCCGAATCGCCTTCTTCCCGGACTATACCCGAGAAGTGCAGAGGGCACGGCAATCCTTTGAACCACTCAAGAAACAACTTGCTCAGATGAATGTGAAATACGGCCTGCTCTTCCCGGCCGAATTTAAGATCTATCATAAAGGCACTACTGTCCACTTCAACGACCCACAAGAGGCCTGGAAGTGGGCAGAGGCTCACATAGAAGGCGATTGGACTGCAAGACCAAGGAGACCGAGAGGACGACCCCGACCCGGACCGAGGCGGGCCTCCCCGAGGAGACACCCAGAATGCGGGGGACAGGAGATCCTGGAGCCAGCTGCACAACAAGAAGAGGAATGAACTAACTATAGTCCCCTACTAGGACCTTAGAACACTGCTGGGGCACACGAGTGTGTACCGCCCGCGCCTCCGATATCAACGCGCAATCTACCCACCATGGAAGAAGTCGACGATGGGCGCAAGGTGGGAACTCTGGGGAAAGGTCTGAACACTCCCCTGGTTAGACCTCTCTCCCCCCCCTCTCTTTTTCTTGCTGGTTTCGACCCTATCTAACGGTCTGGTTTTTGAGCTGACACCTTAAGTTGAAGGATCAGCATGTTTGGGCGACAGGTACTTCGTGTTGGGGTGGAGTATGGGGTTGGGGTGTGTTGGGAAAGTTCAAAACTTTGTTGGTTACTTCAGGACTGCCACTTGCTCATGGGCCGAACTACTCACTGTCCCTTGTTAAGGACCTATTCCACAAGGCAACCCTGCTTCCTTAGTACAGGCGAGAAATACACCGCCATCTCTTATGGATCGCCATACCCTGAAAATCCCCATCATACGTAGTAAATATCCTCTACACAAACTCACACATCCCTCATGCAGCACACTAAATCCTTGAAACTCCTCACTTGGAATGTGAATGGGATGGGGTCAGGAATCAAACGGCGCCTTATCATGCAATTCCTAAATAGACATTCCCCTGATGTGGCCCTCCCGACGGAAACCCACTTGGCTGGGGTAAACTGTGCTTTTTTCCAAAGAACTAACTATCGCCTTGCCTTTCATGTGGGGTACACAATGGGCTCCAGGGGCACCCTCATTCTGATACACAAACGTATACCATTTATTCAACATACCGTAGAACAAGATCCCAGGGGCCGATACGTGTTCATCCTGGGAATGATCTGTGGTCAAAGGTGGCAATTGTCTCGATTTATTCTCCACCGGGTCTGGGACAGGAATTACTGGATGACCTCACCACCCTTATAGGGAAACATCACCCTGACATATACCTCCTAGGGGGGGATTTCAATGACACCATGAACAACAACACTGACCGCTCCCACCTCTGGAATCGTAACCCAGATACCCCTACCAAATTAGCCAACTTTACATCTGCTCTTGGTTTCCGGGATGTATGGAGGGAGCTACACCCCGATGTTAGGGAATATTCGTTCCACTCTGGTGCCCACGGTTCTATTTCCAGACTGGATTATTTTCTTCTATCACACACCGATCTTTACAGGGCAATGTCCACAGAACTGCTCCCTCGGGGCATCTCGGATCATTCACCGCTTTCAATGGAAATATGTATGCAGGGCGCCCTCGCCCCCAGAACGTGGAGACTTATTAGCTACTACCTGGAGTTCCCAGAGCTGATAGATCGCCTAGAGGAAATGTCCGCCGAATACTTTGAAATTAATGAAGAATCGGTAGACAACCCCGTGACAGTATGGGAGGCATACAAAACAGTGCTCAGGGGTGAAATCCTCTCCTGGACGACACATAAAAGGAACACCCGGCTCCAAAAGATACTAGAGGCTGAGAACAAAGTGAGCGACAGGGAGGCTAAACATATTTCCGATTCCACGTCTGAAACCCATCGTTTCCTCCAACGCGCCCAAGAGCGCCTTCAGAACAGAGCGATGGATGGCGCTAAGCTGGCCCACTGGCAAGCTAAAGCGAGAGTATACGAACTAGGGGACAAAGCGGGCAAAATGCTCGCCTGGCTGCAGAAAAGAGACGAAGGACAACGCCATGTCCGGGAAATAGTCACAGCACAGGGCGACAGCTATCACTCAGACGCTGAGATTTCTGAGGCCTTCTCGATGTTCTACGCAGACTTGTACCGAGCCCCAGCCTCTCCACTAGACCCCTCCCTCTTAGACGAGCTATCGTTGCCGACGCTCTCCATGCAGCAGAGGGAACATCTGGACTCCGCCTTATCAGAGGCCGAGATTTCAGAGGCAATATCTCAGCTCCAGCCGGGGAAAACACCGGGCCCAAACGGATTCCCCGTTGAAACTTGGCAAAAGCAAGGAGCAGACAAAATGGCGGCCCCCCTGCACAGAATGTTTCTTGCCGCCCGGGAACAAGGGACTCTCCCACCAGACCTGTGTAAGGCGACCATCGTGGTCATACCCAAACCTGACAAAGCTCCACACAAATGTGCTTCCTACAGACCTCCATTGATTAATGGAGAGGCCAAGGTCCTCGCAAAGCTCCTGGTGAACCGGTTACAACTGGTTGCATCCACCCTGATTCACCCGGACCAATGTGGATTCATGCCCCACAAATCGACCCGGATGAATCTGCGCCGTCTCCATCTGGCAATGGAGAGATCTCCGATTATAATCGGACCTTTGGCCCTGCTGGCAATCGATTTTGAAAAAGCATTCGATTCAATTCGATGGGACAGCCTTTGGGAGATCATGCGCCGTATGGGATTCGGAGAAGTCTTTTTAGGATGGGTACAATTACTCTATACTAACATCCAGGCGGAGGTAAGGGTAAATGGATGGTCCTCTCAATCCTTCCACTTGGGCCGGGGTACGCAGAAAGGATGCCCGCTCTCTCCCCTTTTGTTTGCCCTTGCAATCGAACCACTCGCTATTTGGCTTCACCAAAATACTGCCTGGACGGAGTTTAGTTGGCCAGAGGGCTATGATGACCGTTCATCTCTTTACGCAGATGATCTCCTTATATACCTGGGAGACCCGCCTCGATCCTTCCCCATCGTAACACAACTGCTCATCCGCTTTGGTAAATTTTGCGGTCTCAGAATCAACTGGGATAAATCAGTTTTCTTCCCAGTAAAGGGCGGAGAGCAGGCCATCCCCCAGGAGTGCCCGTACCGAGTTAAACGACAAGGCTTTCGATACCTGTGAATCTGGATATCCGGGGACTTGACAAGTTATGTAGAACACAATCTCCGACCGATCACAGACCGGTTCATTATCGATGTCCAACACTGGAAACTTCTCCCCCTGACCCTTATGGGTAGAGCGGCACTCTTTAAAATGATGACCCTTCCCAGATACCTTTACGTCCTTCAGAATGCCCCAAACAGAATCCCAGATTCATTGTTTGACCTAGTAGAGACACTTCTTAGGGACCTTATATGGGGGGGAGGTCAACCACGAATAGCGTTAACCACTCTCCAGAGATCGATCTGGGAGGGGGGAATGGGAGTCCCCCATCTCCAAACCTACTACTAGGGCATCACAACTGGCTGTGGTTAATGATCTTATTCACGGGAATCGGGACCTACCTCACATACGCGCTGAGATAGCTATTATACAAAATGCAGACCCGCTGACCATTCTCTATCAACCCCTCCCGAGAACCCCCCCACCCACAACTACAACGCACCTCACTATGGTCTGGAAACAAGCACACCGGTTCGTTGGGTGGGACAATAAAGTCACCATCGCACAACCTCTCTGGCAAAATAATAATCTAGCTGCATCCCGTGAACTTGAGCCATGGCCCAACTGGATGAAAGCAGGGGTCACGAGAGTGGGGGATATGCTCACAGATGGGAAACTGACCTCATTTGAAGATCTACAGTCACATTTCCAGATCCCAAATACGGAACGGTATCATTACATACAACTAGCCCACGCTTTAAGAACCCACTTAACAGCAGACACAAGGCTACCGGACTACACCCCCATAGAGCGCAACATCCTACCAGCGTATATTCCCACCAAATGCACTTCCATTTTATACAGTGCCATATCCTCCTTTTCCACCCCCGAACTGAATGAGCTCAAGGCGAAATGGGAAGCGGATGTGGGGGAAATAGATCCGGAGGACTGGATACAAGTCCTCATGCATCCTCGAGAAATTGCTATCTCCTCTAGGCTCCGACTGGTGCAGTTGAAGATATTGCACCGGGTATATAACCCTAGGACGCGACTATACGGCTGGAAAAGGGCCCCAAACCCAAATTGTCTCCGATGCGGGGAGGAGGAGGGAACCTTCTTCCACATCTTGTGGGCATGTCCCCGGATACAAACCTTTTGGAATACATGCTGTGGGGAGCTCTCCAGGGTCCTGGCCCGGACCATACCACTGGACCCAAAGGCCCTACTCCTGGGAGTACCTAATGAAATCGAGGCTAACAAGTGGGAGAGATTGCTCCTACACATGGCAACAGGGCTGATCAAGCGTAATATAGCGCAGAAATGGGGAGCCCCTGACCCCCCGACAATGGATCAATGGAAACTAGATATGGATATGTGCGCCATGATGGAGCATAGGATCTATTCTGCAAGGGGCTGTCCCAACAAAGCCTCGAAAATTTGGGATAGATGGGAAGAAGAAGCGATCTAAGACTCCCTCCTGCATGCTGGGGAGCGTGCAATGGGTATTATGTACTACATGCCAATATATGTACTAAGGAAGACTCTTGACCACAGCTGATATGTGGACTGCCTTTGTTGATTGAGACTGACCATGATAGTCCTTATGTTGATTTGTTTTTGTTCTTGTGATTGTTACTTTATTAAAAAAAAAAGAAAGACATTGAAAGAATAGAAAGAGGAAAAAGTGAAAATCCCAACCCAGAAAAAGAAAAACAAGGGAGAGAGTTGACGATCCAGCAGGAAAAGAAGATCTCCATAATTCCCTGAAAGAAAATTGATCATGCCAGAAGAGACTCGTTCAAGATTAACCTGAAAATGTTGGATTCATTCCCTTGTTCTCCCCCATTTTTTTCTGCCACAAAGAATAAGAGCAAGGGGGGAGTTGTAGGACAATCTAGTTCAAAGAAAAGATGCCAATGAAACGTGCCATGTTAAAAGCATACATGTAAACTGCTGTCTGCACACAGAATTTGAAAAACACATATGCAAGCAAAGTGTGCAATATTTTCAAGTCCCCTAACATCAATATATAGGGACAAGGCCATAAATAAAGATGCCAAGTTATCAGAAAAAATTCTGCAACTTTAATTTAAAATGGGGAACTGATTAGAGTTAGAGAGAAAGAACAGCAATTTCAAGTCAAGGGAAGAAAAATAAACTTTCTTTTTCTGCTGCTGTGTGTTTATTCCCCTTTGCAGAAATCAAAGGTCATGATTATGAAACATACAGTTGTTTAAAATGTGATCCTTTGATAGGGGTTTGATATGTCAGTTCAATAGATAAACTGATGTGTTTTGTTGTGAAAATGTAATATGTAATTTTAAAAGTGTAATTTGGGAGAAACCAACCTGTATCAATTGTCAGCTATAGGTTTCAACTCTGACATATGGCGTTCTGTTCAATTCACTTCCCCCAGCAATGAGATGTGAAGAGAGATCCCATGCTTTCTCAAGGATTTTGATTTTGTGGAGGTTGTGCCATAAACATAATGATGCCTCTATAATAAGTTCAAAGGCAGCATGATCCTGCAGTTCATTCTAAGTCTTCCTTATGAGCTGCATCTGTGTGAATGGTGGGCTTATGATAATGAAATAATAATGGGAGCTATGCATAGCAAGTTGATCTGTTTTACTCAATCTGCTATTTCAATCTCCCGGGCCCTCCTGAAGGAAGAAAACATATACCTGAAGAAAGAGTATTTATCTAGAATCTGCAAGATCCGAGAGTGGTCCAAGAGGGACAGGAATAAGGTTCTTAAAACCTGCAAGAACTTCAAACTTGAAAGCTTGTATAACTTCCAGGTAGAAGCGATAAAAGAATTTAGCCCTGAACTAACAGTTAAAGAACTAAAGATACCAGATGTTCCGTAGTGGGCAGAAAAATTAATGACGGCATGTAATATATATTTTTTAAGAAGGGGGTGAGGGGTGCACTCTGATTCCCAGCTTGGTGTACCTTCCACAGTCCAGTTGATCTTGCCCTCCAAGCGCTTTCATGCCTCTTGCAATCTTCAGGGAATCAGTCTGCTCAGGTGTTGCTGGTTAATACCAATTGGGGTGGGCTAGGAAATCCCTTTTTGCGAGAGAAAATGTTCCTCTTCTCAGGGGAATCCCAAGGGAATCTCTTGGATAAGGAAGTGTGTAAGATGTAATGGGAGAGGGTTATGAAGGAAACACACATGGAAGGGGAGTGAAGAACTAGAAAAAGGGAATGGGATCACATGGTGAGAGCTAGTGAGGATGGGAAGAGTTTTTTCATTTTTTATCATTTTCCCTTTATCGCAGACATCGGTAAACATTACTTTACTGGGGGACTGGGCATATTCTACATTACCTCGGGAATCATTTCTGCAAATGATTTCCACAGGGAAAAAGGGAGGCATCAAGGGGCTATTCATTGCTAGATTAATAAACGATGGTGGGAATGAAATGAGGGGAAGTTATAAGGAATCAATGTCAATAATAACCAACATCCTATGGATCACTGGGTTGTGGCTATAGTATTTTAAACAAGAGTTATGGATCTTTTTGTTTTTTTACCTGGGCAACATGGACAGTGGATACTCAGGATGTCCAAATGCCAGTGGACCCCGAGGCCAAAGAAAATATGGCATGTAAAACCATTGAACTTCACTGAAAAAAGCTTTAGTTAAGCGAGTTAAGTGTTCTATATTATTGCAGCAAACCCTTGAAATTCAGCACTCTGTGAAGTGATGACCAGCTTAACTCCATTTGAGGGTGTCCACCCACTTGCAAAGCCCATATCAGCACATACATGATATTACAGAATGGTTTTAGAATGAAATATAAATAACATCATATGAGATATCTACACCACATCCCTATCACCGCCCGCATCAGCCTCACCAGCTCCACCAAACCCATCATCTTAAACTGCAGCCTCAAGTCCTAATCATTTCCCAAAAAAACTCATTCCTTTGTTTGCTACAACAGACTCATTAAGTGCTCCTCATGTTCAGGTTCAAGATATAAACAGCATGTCTACATCCTCCCAATGGTCCTCTAGCTCCTGCTACCCTCTTGCTCACAACCTTCACTCTAACAGCCTCCTCAATATGTCCATTACTGAATCTCCCAGTGACTCTTCTCCCTTTTACTTCTTCTCCCTTACCAGCCACCAACACTGGATAAACCTCCTGGCATCAAAATACCACTAATATGTTCTCATTAAAATGTTCCCTCAATCTGCATCCCTAAAAAGTTCGAAGGGCCAGCAACTCTCTTAATATTATCCGGCAAAAAACTGCTGTCCCTAACACAAGTGTAAATGTGCTTATAGCTCCATGTTTCCAGCTATACATCTGAGTGATATATATTTTGATTTGACTTAGCCCATAAAAGCAATATACAATAAAAATCATCATGTGTGATATATACATTTAAAACTATACAAAGGATTTTAAGAATCATGCTTGCTAAAGCATAGCTTCATCAAAGGCAATGATACAGACAACATGAGTATACAAGAGGTCTTAAAACAGTTATTTCGAAAAAGTTATTACACCTACTTTTCAACCAAGCACTATAAACATCTGCAATTGTGAAAATGATATCCACACTGTGTGTGCTTTTACACGATGTTTCAGCTGAATTTAATGATCGTATGCTATGTTTTTTTCAAAAAGGTGCTAAGATACAGAAACAACTACTATGGTAAAAGTGGCATTACACTAAGAAGTGCTCCAGAACTTCACACCCAAGCTCACCTCCTGCATCAAGTACCTCGGATTTCACATCAACAAGCACCTCTCCTTCAAGACGGACCTAGCAGAGAAAACTCAGACAGCTTGGTATCAGCTCTCCCTCCTGCAGAAAGTCAAGTACTTCTTCATTCCGGATAACTTTAGATCCACCGTTCAAGCACTGGTCGTATCCCACCTGAATATGATCCAAATTGAGCAACTACTTGCAGCCCTTACAGATCTTGTTTAAATGCAACCCAACCTTCCTCTTCTATAGTTTTGCCTTTTATTATAATGTTTAATTTCAGGGTTTTCTTATTTTGAGAAAAACACACCTAGAGTTAGGCCTTACTTCAATGTATCTCCAACATTTACCACCACAGATCTCATAACATGTGTCAAACTGTTTTCTAGGTCCCATCAGGGTTTGTGAGATAAGCACTAAGTTATCATCATATAACATGTCAGCATTTAAAGTGAGTATATACTTTGGCAGTTCATTAATATAAAAACAAAAAAGCATAGGGGCCAAAACACAAGTTTGGTAGACACCAGTTTCCATTGGAAAGACTTGCGATTTTACTACTGAGCAGACTGAAGGGACTATTGCCTCCACTAATGCGCTTGAGTTGTAACCGTCTTGAGGTCAATAAAAGGTATATATACACAACATCCTTCTGCATGAGAAAAGTATAAAAGTCTGCTCCACATCATTTCTTAAACCTCTTTGCCATATGTTCAATATCTCAAAATCTTCTAACCAATCTTCAAGCTGTATCAAAAGGAATGTCCAATATAATTTACAATTTCCATTCATTTGGGTATTGGTGTCTTAATTGCCTGGGCTGACCCTTCCACCTCTGTGTCTGTCATGTCTTGTCATTCACCTCCAATCATTTACTGATGGTATTGTCAGTATTCATTGCTTTTATATAAGGCATATGAGTAAGTGTCTGCTAAGTTACAGCATGATATCATCAACAAATATATAACAATACAAAATAAAGCTAGCACTAGCATGAATGCTGCACTCACTAGGAATGTACTGCATGCTCAACAACACTCCTCCCGCCACACCAACTGAATCCAAACAAAACCGTCTGTGCATATAACTATAAGACATAGGGGTTCATTAAAAGTTGGGCAGTAGCCAGTAAAAGTGTTGGTAATGGAATTACCACCACTATTACCATACAGCCGAATTATGAGTCAGCGCCAATACCGTTGACGGAATTAGCAGCAGCAAAAATACTGCGATTGTAATTACTGCCAACACAAAGTGAATGCACCTCTGGTGCTAATACCTCCAGCAGAATCACAGCCCAAACCCAAAACGGTATTTGCATCAATTTATAAGTAGACATAACACCAAAAATACAGCCGAGCAAGGTTAGCAATGCAGACAGCTGCTGAAGCCACAGGAGCACAGAATCCACTCAAGAAGGCTGCATAATGTACATGCCTTTCCCAACACACTTTACTACAGCATTCTGGCACTAGCCGTTGTGAACTGGGATATGCAGCTGCTCATGCTGCTCATTGACCAACAGAGGCAAGAAGAACAGCACAAGGCACAGGAGGCAGAGAGGAGGAGCAGGAGAGCCATTTAAGGTCAGGGCCTCACCTTGGACCTTGACTGACAACCAGCTGGTCACCCTGTACGGGCAGAACAGGGAGACCATAGGTGAGCTACTCACCTTAATCCAGGATGGCCTCGAGAGCAGGATTAAAATAGCAACAACTGTACCCCTGGTGATGAAGCTTGCATCTGTCCAGAAATTCCTGGTGACTGCCACCTTCCAGCACTCCATGGCCATGTTGGACAGTATGTTGCAGACCACATTCTCCAACATGCTGGTGCAGGTGTTGGAAGCCCTCCTGCGCCATGTATCCCAGTACATTTTCCTGCCCGCCACCCATCACAGGAGTATGCCAAGAAGGCACAATTTCATGCAGTAGCCCATATGCACAATGTCATTGTTGCCCTGGACTGCACCCATGTAGAGTTGGTGGCCCCCTGGCATCTGAAGGGCTATACAAGAGGAAGCAGTATCAATCCTTCAATGGCAAAATGACCTGCAATCCTGACCTCTTTATCACACACTGCTGCGCCTGCTTCCCTGAATCCACCTATGATGCCATGGTCCTGCACAACAGCACCCTGCCTGCATCCATGGAGAATAGTAGTGTGAGGGGGCAGGATACATAGCTTCAACTAAAAAATGCATTTCCTGTCAAGGCCCTGTACAGGCCCTTTACATACAGGACCTGCCCTCTCACTGCACAAATGACTGCCTGCATCACATAGGACTTGGACATAATGGTCAATGCTGTATGAATTTGCAAATGCACATTGCACCAAGAGGCTACCAATACACACACACACACATGACTACAGGTACAACAATGCAAAATCATACATCCCTATTCATTGCACCACAAACTACAACACTGCACCAAGAAAACTTTAACACTAGCAGCAGTAATGCCATGTTCTCAGTTATAGGATGCCATCAAGGAATAAACCCAGACAACAGAAACATGCTGAGGTAGAACTCACCAAACATCATGGCACATGCATGGGAGCAATGCCCAGGCCCACAACATGCACCATGGCGTCCTGCCATGGCAATCACATACTCTGAAAGTGACAACTGATGGCTGTGAGCATGGTGCATGGTGTTACATGACAATGCAAATACTGAATGATTCCACATGCTAGTACTCTGATTGTCATACATGTTTTTCAATAATACCCGTAGAATGCATGAACAGAATTTCCATCAACATACCATTGTAAAATGCAACACATTCACAATGCCTTGTGACTGACACCTTTTAACGTTGCCCTTGCCGGTGATTCTGGATACCCCCAGTTAACAAGGCTCATGCCATCTGTGTTGGATTCACAGAAACCACAGGAGATGGCCTAAAATGAGGCACACTTCCGGACCAGGCTCTGTAATGAGAAGGCTCGTTTTAGGTGCCAACACTGGACTGGAGGGGCATTGAGTACAGGCCTGAAAAGGTTGGAAAATTGTGCTTGCCTGTGTTTTGCTGTACAACATATGCCTTAGGCGGAATGTCCCTCTACTGCCTGATGCGGACATGCCACCCTCAGAAGAGCACACACTGCCTGTGAGTGATGCAATGCCATGCAGTGGGCAGGAAGAGGGCTGGAATGGAAGTATGGTCTGTCAAGAACTCATGGAAAATGTATTTGTTAGCATATTTAAATCCACAAGCTATGCACCACTGTAAATACTGTCAATTAAATAATCAAACACATGTACACAAAAAAAGAATGTCCTAGTATTGCTTCACGTGAACTAATATTTAATGTTGAAATGTGTAAACAACCTCCACCACTTCCTACCTCCCAACAACACTATCCCCAACATACTCTCTGCCCGCCTCCCCCTCCCCACAACACCATCTCCAACACAACCTCCCACCACCTCTCCCTCCCCTCAACACCATCGCCAACACTCCCCATGCCTACTATATACAAATAAAAAGTCACTTGTGTGGCCTCTTGCCTCTACTAATGCCCTCCAGCACCTTCAGAGCCAGGTTGTGAGCGGAATGTCACCTTGGGGTGTTGGGCAGTGATGCTTTTGCGGGGCTGACAGAGGTGGATAAATCCGACTCAGAACCCAGGTTGCATTGCATGGCCAGGAGCATGCTGACCTGCAATGCCTCCGCAAATGCTGAGATGGCCTCTGTCATCTCCCTCACCCTCTCTCTGACAACAGTCAGGGAGGTAGATGTTGTGGCTGACAGCGTCAGTCCCGCTCTATGGCCCTCACTGTCCTCCATGAGGCTCCCTGCACAGAGTCACAGTTGGCCTGTAATTGTAGGACCTGTGCTTTTGCAAGTGTCTCTAAGCGCACCTGGCACTGCTCCATATCATCAAGCCTCCTCCATCTGGCTTCCTGTGATGGATGGATGGATGGATGGATGGATGGATGGATGGATGGATGATAGGATGAGAGCTATGGGAGGGTTGGGACTTAAACAGGGTGAGCCATTTGACCGGCCATCTATGCCACCCTTGAACTTTTGGCCATGCTGGGTGTCACACTCATGTGATGTGGGGGTATCATGTGCCAGGTGGGTGGGTGCAGTGTCCTCTGTGCACTTGCCAGCATCTGGCTCCCCTCTCACATCCCCACTGGCTGGCTGTTGGGGGGCGGTTGTAGGTTTCTGGGGGTGTAGTACCTGCAGCAGTCTGATCAGATGATGGGCCAGCACTAGCTCTTGACCCTGGTGTTGTGATCCTGCTCTTTCTCTTCCCCTTCCCATTGCTGGGTGCTGCAAGGGTGGTGGCTGTTGGCATTGTCCTGGATGCCTGCCAATGGTATGTGGATGCGACTGCATCCTCACCCTCCTCCTGTCACACCTGTGAACCTGTTGGGCGATCAATGACATGTTGTTACTCATCATGCATACTTGGGCTTGCTAGTCACACATGCTACATGGTGGAGGGGCATCCTACACATGTGTTATGAGGGCTATGGTTCATTGCAGGCATATACATATGACTACTGCAAGGTGGGGGTAGTGTCTTTTGTGGGTGTACTATTCATTGGCATGTTGAGGCATCTTCCCAGGTCCATTGGCTATGAGTAGTATAGCTCAGTGGCAACGCGCTCCTCTTGGAAAAAGATGACACAGAGCAACACAGGTTTGAATTCCGGGTCTGCGCTTATAATTGGGCCCATCTGTGGTGAGGGACACATACGTGGGATGGTCATTTGCATTATCAGGGGAAGGGGAGGACATTCAAACTCACCAGATCCAACTTTGCTGCTGGCTCTGGCCTCTGCACTCCCGGCTCCCACAATCCCCTCCATCCTCTCCACATGGAGGATCGAGCTTGCATTCTACTCCCACAGGGTCAGGACTAGGGGGTCCAACCTACCACCTCCTGTGGCCAATAACTCCTGCAATGTCTGTGGGCATTCCATGTCTTCCTACAGTCCTCTCCATCCTGTGATACTCTGCCCACAGCAGTCACTGACTCGCAGATTCCAGCACAGATGACAACCTTACAGTCACGGCTCTTGCTGTTCTTGCGTGGAGGTCGCACACACTTTTGCCTCCCCGTAGGGTCTTGGCACCTGCACCTCAATAGTACGCAGACCACTGCAACCCACTGGGGAAATCGTATTAGGGTGCACTGGTTTGGATGGGTACGGGAAGTTAGGACGACCGTAAAAGATGGTTAGGGAGAAGTTGTGAATGGGTAAGAGGCTGTTAGGGTAAATGCTCCTCGGCTCATTCTGTATCTGCAAGTTTGTAAAACATTTCACTTTCACACACTCATTGACACTGCCGCACTGATGTGTGCTTCTTCCTATACTACCACCCTTGCATTGATATGCACAAACATGAATAGAACCTTGCATTACACCATGCAAGCATACATTGGTGTGCTGTGGTTGAGGTTTGTATTACCCTATGCAAAGATGCATTGGTGTATTAGAACAGATTGCATTACCCCATGCACAAATACATTGGTGTACCAGACCCAGAACTTGCATTACCTCATACAAAGATACATTGTGTGTCAAAACCTGGACTTTGCATTACCTCGTGCAAAGGTACATTGGGCCTTATTACAAGTGTGGCGATCCAGAAATAAGGGTGATGGCCGCACCATACTGGCACACTTTCTAGACCTCTACACTCCAAATCTGCCTTTCTGGGTGCTGGTGCTTCCATGATAACTCTGCCCACTGGGGTCAGACCTGCCAGGTGCAATGGCCCAGGAAGGCAGAGTTGGAGTGTGGTGGTCCAGAAAGGGTGCTGGTACGGTGCGACCGGCACCCATATTGCTGAACTGCCACACTTGTCATGAGTCCCATTTTGTGCTGAAACCTGAACTTTGCATTTACTCATGCAAAGGTACATAGTGTGCTAAAGCCGAGCTTTGCATTACCACATGTAAAGGTGCATTGTGTGCTGAGAAACCTGGTATCCCTTATACTGGGAACACTATTGTAAAGCTGTACTAACTTTGATCAACAATAAAGAAAGCTACTTAGCTCTGTCTTCGTGCAGCAGTCTTGTTTAGCGGCCTTGCTGATGTCTGTGTACATCGAGCTATGGAAATAAAAGCTAATGTCAGTATAACCTAAGCAGTGAGATCAGAGGTCTCTGGTAAATTGGTTAGTGTGGTGGCAATATCGCTATAAGCAGAACAGCATGCTAGAAGTGATCTAGAGTTAGTTGCAGGTGGCAATGCAAAGCATTTCAAGTTGCTGGCAGGAACCCATTAGTTGCGTTAACATAACCAAATGAAGACTGATATTGTCGGAGCAGCTGGCCAAGAGCACTTATCTTTTTATGAAGCGTGGCATGGGTCTAAGGCTTGCCTGCTGGAGCTTCCAGACAACATGTCTGATGTTTTTGGAGTTCAAAAGAGCGAGTGGAGCCTCACATTAGCCACGCGCATTTGCGCACTGGTTTGGGTGTGCCCAGTGCACATCAGAGAGCTTGTGCTGTCACAGGCATTCTAGGAAATGTAGTTCTTTGCTGGTTTTGTGGGCTGTGAGGCAGTTGTTGTTGCTCTTCTGCCATGTGTACAATAAAAGCAGATGTGTCTTCTGCCATGGCATACTGTTGGTTTTGGTCTAACAATGGCCACATGTATATGTCTGACACTTAGGCTGCACCAAGGTTTTGCGATTCCCGGTAGCCACCTCATCAACAAGGACCTGCAGCCATGCCTCATTGAATCTTTGTTTTCTGAGGATGTGATCAGGCACCTTGCCCTTTGCTTTCTGGTGTGACATATTTACCCTCTCCTGTGTGTTTGGATGGCAACAGGAAATGGGAGATTGATAGTGGATTGAGTTTTTAAAGATGGCCACTGCCATGCTTCCTGTTCTGGAGATGACGCTATTGCCATCAGCGAAATTACTGTCAGTGGAATTACAGTTGTAGGCCCAGTTTTTGCTGTAATTCTGCCAGACTGAATTATCATTACCGTCAACGGTGTGTGCGCGATCCTTTGTAATATGGTGATGATTCTGCCTGACACCACAGCGGTAACAGATGAGACCCAAAGAACAGAATAAAACACAAACAAGAAACAAAAATGAAATGTAAACTTAAAAATATCACAAAACAAACGTTAATCATAAAAATAAAAAGCAAATAAAAAAGGCAACACTTGAAAAGTAACTAAAAACACAACAAAGTAACAAAAGAACTTGACAGAATACATTTCCCCCTAACTCAAAGGGATATCAAAGATAATCCTCTAACCTAAGCATCCTACACAAAATCTCACACCTTCCTCCAGGCATGGATCAATCATTATCCTCCTGCAGCCAATCCCACAAAGGAAGCAGGTCATTTTGTGATTAATTATGTATGCTAAAACTGTGTTCCATACCAATAAACTCTAAAAAATATTACGAAACATTCAAGTACTATGGAGTACTATGGAGTACCAGTCACCATACAAATTTGCGTGCCAACTTAATCAGCAGGCTAGCCATGTTTTCATTTGACAATTACAGGAGAGACTTCAGCAATTTGCCGGTCACATATTGAAAAGTTTGGCGCAGGCCTTTTAAACAGAAACACCACAGCACCTGAGGAAAAAAAAACACCATCTAATATTCGCAGTGCAGAATATTTCAGTTTTGTAAATTCTTTTCTGTCCACTAAATCAAAATGTCCTCCGAAAATATTCTTAACTGTGGATGTGGAACCATACAACAATGGCAACCAGAAATATGGGGAAAACTGTTAGCATGCTACCCACTGGCTAATGCTGTGGAGAATAACAATGTATCACTGTATAGAATGCTTACCCGTTTGAGCAATCTTAAATTCGAAATGCCTTCAATTGTTAATTAATTTCACTTAAAAATGTTTCTTCAGAAGATATACGGCAATGGGTCTGACACAAAATACAGGGAACATTCTGTGGTTGGCAGTGGGCATTGGGACCTTTCATGTGTGGCATTTAGTTTGCCTCCAAATCCTATTCGGAAAAAAAATAGGTATCTCTCAGCCTGAAACAGTAGTAATGAAATTCTGCTTGTCGGTCAAGGAAGAACGATACACAATAGGAGTGTCTGGAAGCTTGCTACAATAACGTATTCAATTGTCATTCCTTGAGACTGGATTTCACCTGTCAAAGCATAGACAATTTAATCTAAATGCCCACAGTGAGCACAAATTCAAAATGGTTTACAAAAGTAGAGCAGCAAGGTGTGCAACACATGATAGAAATAACCCGATCTGCATCCAGATGCATTTCTGCACCACTGAAATATATCTTTGTTTAAAACAGTCCCTGGCACTAAGGAAAGATGACTTTCAGAAAAAAATAATAATAATGCACTATTCAGGATCATGTACTTTTATTGGTAAGGCGTTTCCTCAATAACATGAAGTCGATTGGCTTGCTCAACCCTAAAATATGACAAATAAGAATTTCTTGTGTGCTCATTTCTTGCTTCTTTCGTTAGAAAAAAAAATAGCTACTTTGAAAGATCTCTGTGTCCGCAGACGGTCCTTTTGGAGCATGACTGCCGAGAACTCTGGTCACACTTCTAAAATGAACAGCAGGAGAGTGATGTTTGTGAACCTTGAGACTTGTCCACATCCTTTCCTGAAGCAGACCCCCATGTAGATGGTGGCTGGTGTTATCTGACGGATATCTTCCTTTGCATCCCCGGAGGGATGCCTAAAGCCCACCCAAGGCTCAGATCTGATTGAACTGAGCACCAAATAGAAAAAGAGAGGGGACACAGAAATGTGAATTCTCTAACAAGCTGGCAAAGACTCCCAAAGTGAGCTATCTCCTTAAGGGGATCTGAAGGAAAATAACTAACTACCAAACGGCTCACCGTTGACGCGTGCACAGGTCTGTTTTTCGGATTCAATATTGTGCATTACACTATTAAAAATATCATAAGTGCAAATTCACAGACGATATTTACGCAATATTCAGCATTGCTGTGTAAACCAAGCTCCTGCAATGTAAAAGTGATTCACCATTATGAGAAGATTGATTATGATGTATTTGAATGCTTGCGTTGTGCATGTCTGCATGTGTATGTGTCTGTGTGTGCATGTGTGCCTAGGAGTGTGCATGTTTGTCTGCATGCAAGCACAATGGTCTTGCTCACCTCTTGAAATCATTGTGAGTGCATCACGTGTGTCTATAAATTAGTTATTTTAATTTACAATTAGTATTACCATCCCATCTAATAGCCCATCATAACATGACTAATTTCTTATGAAATAACACACATTTGCTGCTATCCTTTGATGACAGAAGTTCACAATATTGAGGGACATAGTTGAAATCCTCAATGGTGACATTTTGATCTCTGATGTCATTTCAAAGGTTTTGCTGGATTACCATTGAAGCACACATTTAAAACACATTTAAAATGAAAGCCATTAATAATAACTGTAGCTGTGAGGTGTGGTTGTGCATAATCAACCTGCACCTATTAAAGGTGCTGCTAGCAACAGCTAGAGTTTTCAAACATTTGCAGAAGGGGAACGCTCTATTTGAAGAGTTATTAGAAATTCTAGAGATGTGGCTTCATTTTTTGTGGCATAGTCTTTTTAGAGTTGTCATTTTGTTATTTTATATTTTTGTCACCAGTTGGACATTTGAATATGTGTAACATTGATCATGAAAACACTAAGACGTGGACCTTCCAATGTTTTGTCAGAAAGCTTTGGAACATCAATCATAATAAATCATGTGGGGTGAGTGTCCTAGGATGATGTGGTTGATGTGTATTGGAAATTGCACAAGATCTTTCTGGTCCATACTGGAGGGCAGTCTTTTTTAGCTTGTATGTGGTATTATACCTTTACTAGAGGTGTGACCAGTGGTTGTGGAGAATCAAACTCCCCCGATTAAAGATGCTGCCAGCGATAGGCAGGGTCATCAAACACTAGTAGAACTGGAACACTCTATTTGAATTTATTATGCTCAAAGAAGAGGCTTCATTTTTGTTGTGACATTGGGCCTCATTATCAGTTTGCTGGTCTGGAAACAACAGTGCTGGTAAGCCTACGAGCATTGTTCTTTTCCCGGACCGCCAAACTACAAGTCTGCCTGCTGGAGACGCTGTGCCTGACCGATTTGACCCTGCCGGTTAAAGCAGGCATGGTAGGGAGACTTTTCATGGGAGCACCAGCACCGTAGGTAGAGCTGCCGGCCCTGTTAACCCCCTACCGCCGCATTACGAGGTTTGCTCGCGGGACCCGCAAGGACGTCTGGTAAAACCAGGCGTCCTTGGCGGGTCCTGCCACTAGACCAGGATGCAAACAATGGGCCTGTTATTAACGGGCCCGTTGTTTGCATCCTCCCCATTCCCATTGAGCCTTATGGGGGCTCGAATGGGAATGAGGATATACAGGGTCTAGGTTCCTGGAATGGGGAAATACCGGGCCCTTCAAGGTCGGAATGGTTCGGTATTTCCCCTTTCCAGGAACCCAAACCCGGTACTTGGAATGGGGGTAGCCATGCCGCAAATAGCGGTATGGCTACCTCGATGGTCGTAATGACCCCCATTGTCTTTTTAGATTTGTAATTTTTGTTATTTTATATTTTCATCACCAGCTGGACTTTTGAATATGTCTAACATTGGGCACAAAAATACTAAGACATGGCTCTTATAATGTTCCGAAAGAAACATGGCTAACATTAATTATGATAACATTTTTGCTGCAAATCTCTTGGAAAAATGTGGATGATGTGTATTGGAAATTGCATGAGATGGTCTGGACCATACTGGGCTGCAGTGTTGCTTGGCTTATATGTGATCTGATATCTTTACTGTAGCTGTGAGTGGTGGTTGTGCATAATCAACCTCCACCCATTAAAGGTGCTGCTAGCAACAGCCAGAGTTTAAACACTGGTAGCACTGGAGCACTCTATTTGAAGAGTTATTACAAATGGTAGAGAGGTTCATAGAGATGGCTTCATTTTTTGTGGCATTGTTCAGCTGTGTGTATGGACAGTGCAATTGCACATTTGGATCTATTGATACAGCCATATAATCACATCTGTGTGTACAAAACCCTACAATCTGAAGTGCCAAAGTCTGTAGGTGTGAATAATCACCAAAACCACAAAAAAAGAAGTTTACATTTATCATTGCTTTCTGCTTTTGGCAATGAAAGGGTTTTTTAGTAACTACAAACACTTTTGGCACTATACCCGTAACATTATTTATTGTTTTTACTAAGTTTTTCCCCAATACTGTTTTTCTTTGTTTTGTCATATGGAGAACTCTATTTGAAGAGTTAGTAAAAATGGTAGAGATATACAGAGAGGCGACTTGCAATATTTACTGACGCCTGGCTTGCTGGAATCACTGCAGGATTACAAGCCGGCGTTCTGGGAAGTCAGGTGCCGGTAAATGTTAATCCCCATTCAAATCTGAGTCCCATGGGACTCAATGGGAATGGGGACCACGGAAGCACCAACACTGTTAGTAATGGTGTCAGTGCTTCTGTGAAACTCTGCGGGCAAGTGCCGTTCTGCCCGCCATGTCTGACCCTGGTGGTCGGGACGGCACCCGCCTGCATAGGCGTACTATGCTGGTCCGGTAACAATGGTGCCGGCAGCTTTACCAGCACCATTGTTACCAGACCGGCATGGTTGTAATGAGGCCCATTGTCTTTTTAGAGTTGTCATTTTATATTTTCGTCACCAGTTGGACTATTGAACATGTCTAACATTGTGCAAGAAAACAGTAAGATGTAGCCCGTCTAATATTCCCTTTTTTATGTTTTGAGGCGTTGGGCCTCATTACAAGTTTGGAGGTAGCCATGCCCTTAATAAGGACATGACTGCCTCCAAACTCGGGTCTTGGTCCGTGGTCCCTGAATGGGGAAATAACAGGCCATTCCGACTTTGGAGGGCCCGGTATTTCCCCATTCAGGGAACCCAGACCCGGACCATCCCCATTCACATTTGAGCCCCCAATGGGAATGCGGACCATGCTAACAACGGGCCCATTTATGATGGGCCTGTTGTTAGCATGCTTGTCCCCTCGCGGAACCCGCAAAGGACGTCTGGTAAAACCAGACATCCAAAGTGGGTCCCGCGAGGGGACCTCGTAATAGGGCGTTATGGGGTTAACGGCTCCGGCACCTTTACCAGCGCCATTAACCCCTTACCACCCTCCTCGTAATGAGGCCCATTGTCTTTTTCATGTTGTCAAATTTATTGTTTTACATAAGCCTTCCTATTTGGACATTTCCAACATGTCCGACCACGAGAGTACCAACAGTGATGATGTTATCATTTGGGTTCTGAATCCATCGCCACCGAGGAAGAAGGCAACTGGGATGTAAATACTGCTGACAGTGGGTGCCTCTTTAAAGTTAAACAACACTGTTTTAGAAAGAGGGCGAGGAAGTACTTTGCACATTCTGCAGAAAGACTCTACGCTTTGGGCCTTCCAATGTTCCATCTGAAAGCCTGGGAATATCTATTATGATTAATCATGTAGTGTGAGTCCACTGGAATAACTTTAATAATGACTATCGGAAAAAGCGCACAAACATTATACAAGAAAAATGCATTGGTTCCATTGTTTGCGTAGATAGACATCAGCACCACTTAAAGCACTTCCAGTTACCAGTGCAACAATATAACAAACTGCAAATGAAGCTTCCACTTCAGCATTGGTGTCAAGTACACAGACTCCTGTTTAAACAACTCCCAATTTTTTCATGAAGCAAGCCATGTGTAGATGATGGGCTTCATTACGAGCACGGCATTAACCCTGCCGGGGCTATTGGTGGGTTGCCATCAGACTTGTAAGGATTTACTGGCGCCTGACTTCCTTGTGGCACCGGCTCATTAAGTGGCAGGGAAGTCAGGCACTGGTTAAAATCTAAGTCCCCTTTCAAATAGAGTCCCATAGACATGGACTAGTGACTTGGAAGTTTCTGCGCCGTTACCAACGTCACCAGTCTGCCTACTGTGGCCGCTCCCCCTGGCAGGGTCACACCTGTTGAGCACAGCACCTCCGGCAGTCAGACTCACAGTTTGACGGTCTAGAATCAAGGGTGCCGGTGAGAGTATCGGCACCCTTGTTTCCGGATCGGCAAACTTGTAATGACGCCCAATCCCTCGAATGTGTAGTCAAGAGAGGTGCTATATTTGTGGAATGCTAGAAGTTAATCACTGAATATCTGGTTACCTGTAATTCTAATTTCTTGTTTTAAGTGGCAGTTCTAAAAATAAAATTACAAATATATATGTATATATGTTGCTTTTATTTTAATTCCCTTTGTTAGATGTTTCATTCTTATGTGTTTTCATCCCCTATCCCATTGCCCTCTTTCTGTCCCCTGAAATGGCCCTTTAAAGTGTCGCCTTTTAAGATACAAAAAGAGATAACACATACTGCAAAAATATATAACAATATCTATTGTAATTTATTTTATGCAGTTAAAGTAATTTAAATCTCCCAAATGTTTGTTTATTTCTGTGGTTAAACTGTTAAAAGGGGAAGAATTTTAGCAGCGAATAAAAGCACTCCAGTAGTTGCTGATGTTAGGTTCTGTAGGATATATATTTTGGGATTATACCTAACTTTTTCGAAACCACCCGAAATCACTGCAGGAAGAAATGAAATAAATGAAAAAAATTAACTTGACTAAAATGCAAGTGCTGCTTCCAATGAAATTATCCATACTCTATAATAAATAATACATAAATTGAAATCCAGGTATGAGAACATTATGTACATATCTCCAGTCTTGCGTAAAATAATTATGACTCCTTATCACAATAACAAACAACAATATCTTTGAAAAGGAATACAACCCAAAAGATTCATGTTTTTAAAAAAATATATATTTTGATTACCCTTATGTATTTCTTTTACCTTATTTATGATTGTGTTTTTTTATCTTCTTTTGAATCGTTTTACGTGTTACAAGCTCTTATCTTTTTTTATCTTTTGATCACCATCTTTTTGAGTTTTTCAATTGTTTGTTTTAAATTGGTGATCCAAATTTTCCAAGCAAAATTAATTCATTAGCATATTCAGAACACATTTAAAAACATATATCCATCACATGTGTCATTTACTCACATGTAAAACAAGTAAAAATAAAAACATAAAAATCAGTTTGTGACGAAATAAGAGTTTTAGTAAATACCTCCTGTAGTAAAATAGTTAATGACAGGAATATTAAAACAGTCTGTACTTCAGGTATACCCTGTCAGTGGGAGTCTGTGGTATAATCACACAGAAAACCATTGTTGGCGGAACTCCTCCAGTGCAGGACTCCATGGACCTCCTCTGGGGTTGTCATCTACATATCATTTTGGTCATCATATTCACATTATTTGTTTTGGTCATCATCTTCACCCCCTTCTTCAGTCCAGGAAGATTTCCAGCAGACTCCAATCCAGGGGTACCCTCCAGGGGTCGAGCGCTTCAAGGATCCAGCACTGACAAGGAAAACAATTATTTTTCTAGAGTAAAAAGAAAAGACACATTAAGTAGGATTTGATCATGCACACAAATATACATTATACACATACATGCCATGCAATCAAGACATTCCAATTAATTACCCAATTACTAGATTATATTTCCAGATAAAAGCCCCTTCATACTTGTGTGCACTAGAACTACTTGCACTTAATCATTTGCTCTGACAATTCTATATATTTTTGTTTTTACTCGCTGTTAGCTTCACCTCGCTCCAACCTTTTGATCTCATGCTTTGGGTGAAAAGGCTTGATCTGATTAACATGGACAAACTGTTCCACTGTCAATTCACCCTCCTTTTCAGCAATTCTGTAGATAACAGGTGAAAACCTATCTGCAATTTTATATGGCCCTAGCCATGCTGCAAGGAATTTAGAGTTGTTGTGTTTCCTCTTCCCAAAATTAAATGTATGCACCTGATCTCCTATTTCATATTCTTTCACAGATTCCTTCCTATCATAATATGTTTTTGCACTGTCAGTGGCATTTTCCAAATTCCGGCTGCACAAATGCAAATGCAGGTTGTAAGTGCTTCCTCAACTCTTCCACATAATCATGGATTGTGGACACATTTACCAGGACTTGTTCATTTGTTTTGTAAAGTAAGTGTTGTGGCAGCACCATTTTTCTTCCTGTCAATATTTCATGGGGGCTGAGATTTTTTGATTTAGTAGGCGTTGCCCTGATAGCCGTTAGTACCAATGGAAGCTGTAAATCCCAACTAGGACCTGCTTCAGCTACACATTTCTTCACACCAAAAATGTGCCATATCTTGGTCATTAATGCACTAGTTAAATGACTTACTCAGACTGATTCTATCCTTTGGGTTAAACCAAATATTGAAAAAATATGATTTACAAGCAATGTGGCCGCTGTTTGCGCACTGCAATCCGGGGCCGTAATGCACTCCATCCATTTGGACATCAGACAAGTTACTGTTAGCATGTACCTGTTTCCCCAGCTGATCTTTTCACAGGCCCGGCATAGTCAATTTGCAAATCAGACCATGAGAGTGTCAAACCCCTTTTCATCAATGG
Organism: Ambystoma mexicanum; assembly: GCF_040938575.1. Lineage (NCBI taxonomy): Eukaryota > Metazoa > Chordata > Amphibia > Caudata > Ambystomatidae > Ambystoma > Ambystoma mexicanum. The sequence continues at coordinate 813,453,950 of NC_090932.1, forward strand.
TGCTCTATGAATAGGTGATGCAGGTTGAAACTGTGCACATATCAAACATCATCTGGTGTAGAGTTCAACATCTTGGGACATGTGTGGCCAATAAGCATAATCTTTTAAAATGTCCAATGGTTTTTGTGAACCTCTGTGTCCTGCAGTTATTGCGTTGTGGGCATGATGTAACAACAACCCCCGAGATTATAAGTGCACAACCCATTGTATTTGGCCTGTTACAGATTCTCTAATCATCAGCCCTTCTTGTAATCTAATTCACTTTTTGTTTTCTGTAATACTATCAACTCCTCTTTCCCTTCGCAGTCCCCTTCAGTGAGAGGGTTTTGTTCTGCATCTAACACATGGTTATAAAATTGGCCTAAAATCAGGTCTCCCTTTTGCACTTTTATCAGGTCCTGATCTGGAGTATCAAAGCCCCACTGTGCCACAGGTGGCTCAACAGCCTTTGGAGTTTTGGAGAGTGTTATTGCATCTACCTCTATTTCAACAAGCAGGTGTTCAATAGGAAATAATTCCCCCATCACAGCTCCAATTTTGGGTAACTGATCTGCCTTCTCATTCCCCTCTTTGTCTTCACCTGGCATTTTCAAATGATCACGCATTTGCCTCTAATGCATTATCAAATAATTTTCTGACACAGTTGTGTCTATGGCTTGAATCATCTTGCCATGTTTAAGTGTTTTTTTGTTAAAGGTGAGAATTCCTTTCGGATTCCAGCTATGTAAGTATTCCACAAAGCAATTTCGTGCATAATCAGAATAAGTTACTAGAACTATTTATTTGAGTTTGTTTTCCATTGTTGTAGAGATTGCTTGTAAACAGAGGCCAAGTCTGCAACTTAACTAATTCAAGGACATATCCTCATGCTTACCCTTGGAATTTTGTCACCTTTAAACCATATGTTTCCTATTCCTGCGACAAGCTCTTTTTCTGCATTATTTTCTACATGGTACGCACATCCATCTACATATGATATGATATGATATGGCATTTGTAACGCGCCTATACACAAGTGTTTCAAGGCGCGACGAGGCAGGGAAGGGGGAATAAGGGGAAGACAGACAACGATCCTACTAGGCCAGGTGTCATTTAGATTGCGCAAGTGCAGGGGTAAGGGGAAGGGAAAAAGTGCAAGGGGAAGGGGAGGGGGGGAAGTGCAGTACAAGGTAAGTAGTATAAAATAAATAAAATAGGGCCAGCTGGTGGCAAGTGCAAGGTAAGTGCAGACAAGTGCTGGGAGGGGGGGCTGTAGGGATACAGAGACAGTCCCGCAGTGCAGGGGTTGCCAGGGAGGCAGTGCAAGAGGAGAGTGGCTGGGCCCAGTACCGAGGTCGGTGAGAGTGGCCCAGTTGCAGATTCAGCGCAGTTTAGTGAAAAATTTAGCAGGGGAGAGGGAGAGAGAAAGAAGAAGCAAGAGGAAGGTTTTGAGGTGCTTCTGGAACCGGAGATGGTTCTCCTCAAGTTTCAGGGAGGCAGGAAGGCTGTTCCAGAGGGAGGCCCCTGCCGCAGAGAGAGATCTCCCCCCAGCTCGTTGCTTTGAGAAGCGGCTGACCTGAGGGAGTTGGAGACGGGTGAGCGAAGGGCTCGGGAAGGAAGATATTTAGGAAGAGAGAGTTGAAGGTATTCAGGCCCCAGGCCCCAGCAGGCCTTGTGGACAATGCAGAGGGTTTTGAACTTAATCCTCGCAGCCACTGGGAGCCAGTGTAGAGATGTCAGTCCTGGAGAGATACGGTCCCTGGGCTTGAGGCCAAGGACAAGTCTCGCAGTCCTGTTCTGGATGAGTTGCAGAGGGCGTAGAGTGGATGCAGGCAGATTAAGATAGAGGCTGTTACAGTAGTCCAGCTTTGAGAGAACCAGAGCTCGGGAGACAGTGAGCTTCTGGGGGAAGGAGAGGAAGGGAAGAATACCTCTGAAGAGGTGCAGCTGGTAGTGTGACTTCTTAGAGACGTCAGATATATGAGGAGAGAAGGAGAGTGTGGAGTCGAAGATGACCCCAAGGTTTTTTGCCTTGCAGGTAGGAGCAGGAAGACGGCCAAGAGAGGCTGGCCAGAGAGCTGCAGGGAAGGAGGGAGTGGGTGTGTCGATGAGTAGAATCTCAGTCTTACTGGCATTAAGGCAGAGGTCATTGGCGGCACACCATGCCTGGATAGCAGACAGACAGTCAGAGATGAGGGAAGGAGAGGAGGAGGCCGAGGGTAGCCTGAAAATTAGCTGGGTATCGTCTGCATAGCACTGAAAGTTGGGCAGAGAGCGGCGTTGCAGTGGGCAAGGAGTGCCAGATACTGGTTGAACAGCCAGGGAGAGAGATTAGATCCCTGGGGGACACCACAGGTGGAAAAAAAGATGTCAGAGAGGAAGGACCCCAGTTGGACCTGGGAGGGTGGATTGGAAAGGAAAGAGGTCAGCCACACCAGAGCCTGACCAGTGATACCCAGGTTATCATGGAGACGGTTGAGCAGGATGGCATGGTTGACTGTGTCAAAGGCAGAAGAGAGATCGAGCAGAATGAGAACACATGGAGTGTTGGAGTTGAGGTTCAAGAGCAGGTCCTCACGGATGTTCAGGAGAGCAGTTTCCGTGCTTCTGGCAGCTCTGAAGCCAGATTGATGGTCATGAAGACTACCAACAGATTCAGCATGGAGGTTAAGCTGGGAGATGGCCAGTTTCTCCAGGAGCTTGCCCAGGAAGGGAGTGATGGAGATTGGGTGATAGGTAGCCGGGCAGGAGGGGTCGGAAGAGGGTTTCTTAAGAAGAGGGTGCACAAGGGAGTGCAGGAAGACAGACGAGATGAGAGCACGCAGACAGGAAGTGAGCGGCAAGCTCAAGTTTACCACATTCCAGAAAAACAACAGTAAATGCATATTAGGTACACAGTGGAGAGGCCACCTAAGTTTGAGAGTCCTGCGAGGGGAGAAAAACCCTAGTTTACCACATTTCAGAAACAACAGTAATGCGTATTAGGTACAGAGGCCACCTAAGTTTGAGATTCCTGCGAGGGGAGAAAAACCCTAGTTTACCACATTTCAGAAACAACAGTAATGCGTATTAGGCACAGAGGTCACCTAAGTTTGAGAGTCCTGCGAGGGGAGAAAAACCCTAGTTTACCACATTTCAGAAACAACAGTAATGCGTATTAGGTACAGGGGCCACCTAAGTTTGAGAGTCCTGCGAGGGGAGAAAAACCCTAGTTTACCACAACAGTGAGGTGTGGACACCATGCGAATGATGTGACAAGGTGTAGGGGCCGGGTGAAGGTGGAGATGGCAGAGTGAACCTGGCACCTGGCGTCCCCTGCGGACACCTGCAGACACACAGGGAGCCGCAGCCGTAGGAGCCGCCCTTTGCCTAAGTGGCCCTTAGCCGAAGGGGCTGTCGGGCAGGGGGATGCCCAGGGGGGTGGGATTTAAGGCAGGAGTAGAGGGAGCGGGGGTGTGGGCGGGCAGGGAGGCGGGAAAGGAGAGGGCGGAGGCGGATCAGGAAGTGTGAAGGAGGGAGGGGGCAGGGGGCAGCACAAGCGCGCACGGAGCGCCAACAACAAGACTGAAGCAAAATATAAAACAATGCAAGCTTACTGAAGCCCAACGGGGCTTGGATGACAGAAAACAGCAAGCCACACAGGGCTATGGGCACCCGCTCGATCCCGCTCTGGCTCAACAAGAAGCGAGCGAGGAGAGCGGTCGTCACGTAGTCCTGGAGGGCCTACGGAGACAACCAATCAGAGGGGGGGTGGGCGGGCAGGGAGGAGGGAAGGGAAAGGGCAGAGGCGGATCAGGAAGTGTGGAGAAGGGAGGTGGCAGGGGGCAGCACAAGCGCGCACGGAGCGCCAACAACAAGACTGAAGCAAAATATAAAACAATGCAAGCTTACTGAAGCCCAACGGGGCTTGGCTGGCAGCAAACAGCAAGCCACACAGGGCTACGGGAGACCGCTTGATCCCGCTCTGGCTCAACAACATACACAGTCAGTAAATCCTTACATATATCTTCATTGAATGCTTAGTCTGGTGTTTGCTCAAACTCATTCAAACTTAATTCTAGTTCTGTGTCCTCGGGAGCACACGCGGCTGCACAATCATGCAAGTCTGCTAGCACTTGGGCAACCCAGGCTCTTTTTATTCTACGCATATTTCCCTTCCACAGGAAATCCCTGAAGCGCTATTGTCCAGGGAGTAATTCTTGTATGGGCCAAGTTCCCTGATCTGATTCTCTTACTTTGCTGAAACTGCAGATGCTGGTGATTTGTTTCAATAATTATTCTCTTTCCGTGAATTATGGGGTGAAAATTTTGCAATGGCCAGGCAGTGGTCAGGGGTGCTTTTTCACATTCACTAAATTTGGTCTCTACTTGTGATAATGCTTTGCTGGCATATGCAATAGTTTTGTTATTTACATCATGTTTTTGATACAACACTGCTGACATGCATTGATCAGTGAATCCAATTTCTGCAAAGAAATCCTGTTTTTTTATTGGATATGCCAAACATGGTGCCTTCATTAGACACTCTTTTTACCTGGCCAATGCCTTACATTGTTCTTTTTCCCACTTCCAGGGTATAACCTCTTTCAGTAATCTTGTTAAAGGTTGTGTAATTTTTGCATAATTCTCAAATTTCTTGTTGTAACCTGTCATCCCTTTTAAACTTGTTAACCCTTTCAGTTTAGTGGGATATTTCAGTTTATATATCGCCTCCACTTTCTTCTTGTGTGGGTTTTACCCATTCTCGGTCACTTCATGAGCTAGGAATTTAACCTTCTTTTTACACCATTGTGCTATCTGTAATGATACTTTTGCCTCAGCCTTCTGTTGCTGGCCAAGCACATGTCTAATCTAATTGAAGTGGTTTTTCAGAGTTTCATTTTTGATTAGCACAACATCCATAAAAACTATTGTCCCCCTCTCAGCTGCATCCGGGAGTGCCTTGCTCAAGAATATCCCAAACTCACTCCCACCATTGACATACCCAAAAGGTGTCTGGGACCATGCATATTGTGATTTGTCAAAGAAAATGCAAACAAATTTTGAATATATTCAGCCAATGGTACGCATCAGTATCCAGCTGTAAGATCTAGTGTGGTAAATACCTTTGACCTGTGAACCTGTGAACCTGTGCAAGACCCTGATCAATAAATAAACCTTTTTGTTTAGTTCTCGTACATCTGCACACATGCGCCATTGGCCATTAGGTTTTAACACACCTAATACAAGGGTATTTTATGTGCTATGAATATGCTGAATAATTCCCCTAGATTTAAAATGTTTGATTATTTCAGCTAGTGATTCCAAACATGCCAGACGTAACCTATATTGTTGCACATATAAAGGCTCCCTGCCATGTCCTTCTGTTAATGTGCTAACGTGAAAATCTGTTAACCCACAATCATATGCATCTTTGGCAAAAACCTGTTTGAATTCCATAAATATTTTTCTCAATTGGTCTTTTTCTTCTTCATTTGTGCAAGCATCTGCAGCCTGAATTTGCTCTTCTACCATTTTAGAAAACTCTGGAAGTCTTCCAATGGAGGAACCTCTGTACTTTCCTCTGACCATGTAGCTGTATCTCTTTAGAGAATCGACAAACTTAAATATTTTTAAATATTGACCTCCATTTCAATGTGCTGTTTTTCACTTTCAGGTTCACCTAATTCGAATAGAATGCAATTATCTTGATAACAGCAGACTGTTTGACTCGACTCATAAGGATACACAGACTGAACTTTAAAGATTCCCTTAGGTTTCGAATCCAAGAATAGTGGCAACTCACCCTGTGCAGCCACATAGCTTCCAGGGATGTTCCCAATCACTGCATTACTGAAATCTGAAGTGTAGTGAGACTTCTGTATTCCCATTCCTATTGCTGGATTCTCTTCCAATTGAATGTCTTGGCACCCTTTATTGTCGAAATCAGAGATTGGAGACTGGCTAGCCCTCCCTTACTTTTATAAAGGGCACTGAATGCTTATCCTTCGCTGGTTGCCTAACCATCAGCTATTAAATCTGCTTCTGGTTTATCAGAAAGAGTATATCATGTAACTCATTTACTTTGTGTTACAGAAACAGTTTTATTCGTAGAAAACATAAAAAAGCCTAAGAAACAGCGTTATCACTCAGTCAAAAAAAGACATAGGGCCTCATTACGACCCTGGTGGTACAGGGTTAACGCCGTAAAAGGTGCCGGCGCCGTTAACCCCCGTACTGCCTCATTACGAGGTCCCCTCGCGGGACCAGGTAAGTAACGCCTGGTCAAACCAGGCGTGCTTACCGGGTCCCGCGAGGGGAAGAGGGAGCAAACAACGGGCCAACTCGTAATGGCCCGTTGTTTGCTACCTCTCCCATTCCCATTCAGCCCTATGGGGGCTGAAATGGGAATGGGGAAGGACCGGGTCCGGATCCTTGGAGGGAGGAATTACCAGGCCTTCCGAACTCGGAATGGCCTGGTAATTCCTCATTCCGTGGACCAGGACCCGGACGCGATTTCGGCGGCAGCCATGCCGCATATAGCGGCATGGCTACCGCCGAGGTCGTAATGAGGGCCATACAAAACAACAAAGACATTTCAAATGTTTTGACAAAAGAAATGATGAATACAACAAAGGGTTTGCGCAGCAAAAAACTTTTTCACACACAGAAAAAAGTTGTGACTGGGGGTTAGTATCATAGTGATATTTCTACTATTTTGTCGGGACACATTGCTGTACATGGTGTCTTTTCTATTCTTGAGAGCACAGAATAAGTCAGATTGTCTTATTCAAGTTGTCGACACGTGTTTCGCCTCTCAGTCTAGGCTACACTGTACTCGTGTGTACACAGTTGGTTAGTTAGGAAGCCATCTTCTGGATATACAATTCATTTTAGTGCAGAAATAGTCAGAACAAACTTCCCCGTTGCTTATGCAACCTTGCAACAAAGCCAAGGTAATCGGGAGATATGTAGTAATTTCCGGTCCTAGGTACTCGGATTCCAAATTTCTCCTGAGTATGTGCAACTGTGTCTTGCTACTTGAGTGGGGTCCTACAGGGATTCAATGTCCATAGAACGTTTGATTTGGCTGGGTTACTTATTCTCCAACAGTTGCAGGGACTTTCTGCTCACTTTGGAAAGCGTTATAAATTCCTGCCAGCCATACGAATGCATTCATACGGCTGGTTATAAACTCCTGCCAGCCGTACGACCGCAGATATGTCCCCTCGCATGTTCCTGTCACATGGCAGTCATATTATAAACTGCTTTTTTGGCAACCTGCATACACTGAGAAGGTGAGAACTGATGTCTAACCTCTTTCTCAAAGTCTGCACATGACATATTTTCCAGTTCATTGAGACCCCGAATGACACTAGCACCTGCTGAATCAAGCATTAGTTGGCATTGAAAGTGCTGTCTATATTGTTCCCTTGGAATCTGGAGGGCTTTAACTATATTGTGAACTGTTTCTAAATGGTCTTCCATGTAACAATTGCCTCACTCTTTGAATGGTTTAATCAGAGTTTTGATAGACTTCATTATCTTGATAGGGCTACATGGTGTATTCTGGTGTGCGTCATTTTGTCGCTCATTTCTATTCTCTTGTGGGCAGGAATGATTGTAATTATTTTCTGGTGATTCATATCCCACCACTGGGTTATGCCCATGTCTGGCCACAGGTACAGCTGTTGGTGCATTGTTCCCTTGGACAGAGCTGTGATTAATTTCAATTCCATTGAATGTACTGCTTGGTCGCCTTTCCTGAGGTTTTAGACTAAATATTAGCTGTTCTAAATTCTTGCACTGTCTATGAAGTCGTCCTGCCGCATGACAGAGATCAGAATTCTCATTCCTGATCCTACTGATTATTGCTTGCAACTCACTTGTTTGTGTCTGACATTGATTAAATGCCATGTCCTTCCTGCGATTCTCTTCCATTAATTTAACTATCTCCTTTTCCACAGGGTGGAATTCTTTGTCTTTTTCCATGTTATGCTCTCTAAGGGTTTGCATTTCTGATATGGCAGCATCTTTGTCTTGTTTTATGGCATCTAAAATCCCTTTTAAGTGCATTAATTCTTGCTCACTTTCATTAAATTGTTTCTCTTTCTGAGCCAATTTAGTAACCATATTGCCGCATTTAGATTGCAATTCTGTGTCTAGCCCCTCCATGTTCTAGTTCTGCTTTTAGCTGTTGCACCTGATCACACACATTAGCCAAGCTGCACTGTAACTTGTGAATCACTTCAGCGTCATTTCCCTGCATTGTTAAAGATCTGTGTAACAAAAAAACATAACTTTGCACATAATCTGATAATGCAGTTTTCTACTCCTTGCGGTCTGATGCTCTGAACATCTTCATGACGTATACCTGCACAATGCTCCCTTCCTCAAAGATATTTTCAATTGCTTCTTTCTCGACTTCTGTGCTAATTCTGTCCTTCCATATTGTTGCATTTTCTGAAGAACAAACTGCATGAGCAAAAAGCTTTGCCTCAAGATTTTATGCCAGTTCAGAAAAATCTGCCTTGATTTTGGACATGATGACACTATTGTGTGAGTCAAATGAGCACACAGTACTGCACCAATTCACAGCACTAATTCACTTAAAAAGTGCACAGTATGGCAATGCCTATATTGCAATGCCATGCCCACTAACTGTTTTAAAGTTTCCCAATGACCAACGCACCAAATATGTAGGCTATATTTTGTGGTTATACCTAACTTTGCGGTATTTTATTATGGCGGTAAATAGTGGTATTTTATGGTGATAGTATCTCTTTTGGCAATTTGTTGGGGTGTCTCTTTTTACATTTGTGAGACTAATATCAGGATATTGCCTAACAACTGTTTTTCCCATGGTTACCTCCTATCACAAAATACTGGGCTTAGTACACCTAGGCCAACTGTTTAGATTTCCTTTTGTACAACGCCACCAAGATGCTCTTTTGTCTGATCTTCACAATTGTAAACAGGTAAATTGAAGTACCACATACTCATTCACTTTCTAGCTAGAGAATTTACAGCAGATACTTCACTTGGAAACATTCATTATAGTGCACTTGTCTCCTGTGCTCTTCAAAAAAAATGACCGACTGCCACAAACATGCACCGCAACACCAAGTATTTTTCGATGTGTGGTTTTATCGTAACAGATAAATTTACCAATTACACACGGCAACAAATAAGCATAAGACAGATTTTTTTGTGTGAGTGTATTACAATGAGCAATGGCACATTTCAAAAAAAGAATGAGCTGTGACCATTCTTACCAATCCGACATTGAAAGCAAAGAACATGGCAAGAATCATACTTTGAGAAAAATAACAAAACTGCAAAGGCATTCATTTAAATTCTAAAATGAATGCACTTTTAACATTGTCAGCTCCTAAAGTGGCATGACCTATCTCTCCGACTAACTGACCAACAGGCAATCCAATCCCCTAACTTTTTACATATATTTACCCAGATATGCTGGCAATATTTCTGGCTCAGCTGGACGTGGGTTCTCCCTCAGTCTGCTCGCCTGGTCTGCCCTGTGGTCGCGTAGATAAGCACATCGAACAGCCATCAGCACTGGAGTCTGTCTGCCTGCCAGCTCGTTTCAGCAAAGCATTCGAGGATGTCTGACCCAGCTACACCCACTCAAGTACTTTTATTACTCCTTCCTGTTACTCAAAGAAAATATCTCCCATCTAGATCCACCGACATCATCCAATATGCTCAGTGTATTTTTCCCATTGAAATAACTGCATTGCGGAACAACAAATGTTACATCTCTTCCTCCGCTTCCTGACTGCACAATGATTATTTTCAGTAGAACGGAATTTCATATTTTCATCACCCAGCATGAATCTAGCTTGCACATGTATTTTTTCATTGAAACAGAGCCTCGTGCATTTCAAATTTGGATTCAGGTTATTTCCACATAGAATAATTTGCAATAAATGTTAAGGACATGGGACATGTTTCTGGGGTTGGATTAATTATGTAAATGTACATTAGTTATTAGGTAGTGCAATTCAGTCAATTGAAATATTATCCTGAAATAAAACAATTTTAAGCATGTGCTTTGCATATCTGAACTCTGTGAAATTTCCATCATGCATGCGCAGGTTGCATTGGCAACATATGCCTTGCATACGTCTGCATTTGTGTCTTTCTGTATTTCTGTATGGAACCCACATTAAAAAGCACACTGAACTACATGTAAAACTACATGTAAAACTACATGTAAAACTACATGTGCATGCTAACCTAATAAGCCCCTGTAATTCGAAGCCACTTAATCCCAGAGCCCGCATCAACTCCTCCAACAGACATAAAATCCTGCAATTCATTGGTTGATGATGTAGCGGCAGCTACAAATAATAATATTAAAAAATATGCAACTTTGTGTATAGAATATCAAAACGCTTGAAATTCAAGGAAAACATTTTAGTTGCAGGGACGTTAAGGTGAGAGCGTAATGCAATAAAACCCCCGAAATTCAGCTAAAATTACCTTAACTTCACGCTCCCTGTTGCACAGTCTATGACCACAATGATGACATCATAAATCACATCACTGGTGACAGCACGAATTACATTACAAAAATAACCGGCATTCAGCATGGCCTTCAGCCATGGTCAGTGTGTATGGTCAAATATATTTGAACACATGAATGGGTAGTAGTCATGGCCTTCAGTTATGGACAGTGGTGACAACTTTCACCCATGTACACTAAGGCCCCGATTCATAGAATCTGGCACAGAAAAGACGCAAGCACTGCGTGCTGAGAAGGAAAGTGCGCCAGCCGTGGCGGAGAGAAACGATTGCGCGGCACGCATATTCATGGATTTCCTGAGGCATCAAAAAAGCAAGTGAAATGCCTAACAAGGCGCAAGCCTCCATGCCATCCCTAGGCAGCATACAGCCACCTTACTGAAATCACGTGAAAACTCTGTGTGATCCCTGGCCGCCCTCCAGTGTAATCATGCAAAAACACCTTGCAATCCCTGGCCACACCCCAGCCAAATCGCGTGAAAATTCTAAACGATTTCCGGCCGCACCCAGCGTAATTGTGTAAAAACACCTTGCAATCCCTGGCCGCAACTGAGCCAAATCCTGTCTAAACTCTGCGTGATCCTCGGCCGCACCCCAATGCAATTGGGAAAAAATACCCCACAATCCCTGGGCACACCACATCCAAATCATGTGAAAACTCTGCATGATCTCCGGCCGCACCCCAGTGTAATCACGTAAAAACAGCCTGCGATTCCTGGCAGCACCACTGCCAAATTGTGCGTCTGCACCTCACAATCTGTGGCAAGGAGACCCCTCCTGATGGGATACCCAACCCCAGCTCCATCACCTGTGACCCCACCCTGCAGTCAGCCCTTGCCACATGGGGCACCCCCACCCTACCTCCATCACCTGTGACCCCACTCTGCAGGCAGCCTTCTCCACATGGGACACCCCCACCCCAGCCCCCGTCACTGTGATCCCACCCTTTAGGCAGCCCCCTCCACATGGGACAGCCCAAGCCCCCATCACCCCTCACCCGACCCTGCAGGTAGCCCACTCCACTTGGGACACCCCAGCCCCCATCACCTCACTCTGCAGGCAGACACCTCCAAATGGGACACCATAGCCCCCATCACCCCCACCTGCAGGCAGCCCCTCCACATGGAACACCCAGCCCCATCACCCATCAACCCACCCTGCAGGCAGCCCCCTCAACATGGGACACCCCAGCCCCCATCACCTGTCACCCCAACCTGCAGGCAGCCCCCTCAACATGTGCATCCCAAAACCCATCACGCGTCACCCCACCCTGCAGGCAGTACTCTTCACATCGGGCACCCCACCCTAGCCCCATCCCCCCACCCTGCAGGCAGCCTCCCCACATGGGACACCCCCACCCTAGCCCCTGTCACCCATCACCCACCCCACAGGCAGCCCTCTCCACATGGGACACCCCCGATCCCAGCCCCTATAAACTGAGACCCCACCCTGCAGTGAGCCGTCTCCACATGGGAAACCCACACCCCAGCTCCATTACCTGTAACCCCACCCTACAGGCAGCCCCCTCCACATGGGACACCCCAGCTCCCATCACCTGAGACCCCACCCTGCAGGCAGCCCCCTCCACATGGGACACCCGAACCCCAGCCCTCATCACTCATAATCCCACCCTACAGGCAGCCCTCTCCACACGGGACACCCCCACCCCAGACCCCATCACTGTGATCTCAACCTGCAGGCAGCCCCCTCCACATGGGACAACCAAGCTCCCATCACCCCTCACCTGACCCTGCAGGTAGCCCACTCCACTTGGGACACCCCAGCCCCCATCAACCCACCCTGCAGGAAGACCCCTCCAAAAGGGACACCACAGCCCCCATCACCCATCACCCCACCCTGCAGGCAGCCCCTCCACATTGTACACCCTAGCCCCATCACCCGTCACCCCACCCTGCAGGCAGCCCCCTCCACTTGGGACAACCCAGCCCTCATCACCTGTCACCCCAACGTGCAGACAGCCCCCTCAGCATGCGCACCCCAGAACCCATCACGTGTCACCCCACCCTGCAGTCAGCACTATTCACATCGGGGACCCCACCCTAGCCCCCATCACCCATCACCCCACCCTGCAGGCAGCCCTCTCCAAATGGGGCACCCCCACCCAGCCCCTATCACCTGTGATCCCACCCTGCAGGCAGCCCTCTCCACATGGGACACCCCCACCCCATTGCTGTCACCCATCACCCACCCCACAGGCAGCTCTCTCCACATGGGACACCCCCCACCTCAGCCCCCATCAACCGAGACCCCACCCTGCAGTGAGCCCTCTCCAAATGGGAAACCCCCAACCCAGCTCCATTACCCGTAACCCCACCCTACAGGCATCCCCCTCCACATGGGACATCCCAGCTCCCATAACTTGTGACCCCACCCTGCAGGTGGTCCCCTCCACATGGGACACCCCAACCCCAGCCCTCATCACCCATAATCCCACCCTAGAGGCAGCCCCCTCCATATGGGACACACTCATACCAGCCCCCATCACCCATCACCCCATCCTGCAGGCAGCTCTCTCCACAGGGGACATACCCCACCTCCATCACCCAAGATCCCACCCTGCAGGCATCCCTCTCCACATATGACAGCCCCACCCCAGCCCCCATCACTCTACCCTGAAGGCAGCCCTCTCCACGTGGGACACACCATCCCCATCCCCCATCACCTGTGTCCCCACCCTGCAGGCAGCCCCCTCCGTATGGGATACCCCCGAGCCCATCACCCATAACCCACCCTGCAGGCAGCCCCCTCATCATGGGATACCCCAGCCCCCATCACCTGTGACCCCACCCTGCAGGCAGCGTCCTCCACATGGGATAACCCCACCCCAGCCCCATCACCCCACTCTGAATGCAGCCCTCTCCACATGGGACACCCCCAGCCCAGCCCCCTTATCACCCATTACCCCACCCTGCAGGCAGCCCTCTCAACATGGGACACCCCCATCCCAGCCCCTGTCACGCATCACGCCACCCTACAGGCAGCCCTCTCCACATGGGACACCCCCCACCATAGCCCCCATCAACCGTGACCCCACCCTGCAGGGAGCTCTCTCCACATGGAACACCCCCAACCCAGCTCCAACACCGTAACCCCACCCTACAGGCAGACCCCTCCACATGAGACACCCAGGCCCCCATCACCTGTGACCCCACCCTGCAGGCGGCCCCTCCAGACCGGACATCACCTGCATGCTGGATGCTGACATAGTGACACATCATAACTCTATCGAAGGTGTGTCATGCACCTTGACTGCCGTGTTGTGACACCAACCCGAATATCCACTGGAAAATGTATCCTACAAACACAAATAAATGCATAGACCTGGCCAACATCCATGAGTGTGGCAGCTCTGCTGAAACACAATTGCTGTAAGCAACCCTCTCCCAACATGCACATGTAACAAGTTAATGGTAAAGTGAGGCTTCTGTACATGTGACAATGTCATGTCACAAATCCCCATGGAGAAATAGTTAGACAATTACAGAATAGCGGAAAGTGGATGAAAAGTGGTCTTCCGTGATTAGTGAACTGTGAATTGTGCCCAGTCTCTTTTTCATTGCTATTGCCTGGAGGCATGGCTTGAGGTGTGCCCTCTCCCTCTGCCTGCTGTGCAAACACTCAAAAGGTCCATTATGCCATGGAACGCGGAGCGGAAAGTGGACGAAAAGTGATCTTCCATGCTCTCGCCGTGTTGAGACGTTTTGAGCCCAAGTTGCTGACACTTTTTTTCGACACTTGGAACACAACAAGCGGTTGCGAGTGCAAGGTTGGATGCACCCGCAGCTTTCAACGAGGGACGAGCAATGAGACTTTGCTGTGTTCTTAAGGTAAACATTATTTTAAGCCTGAGCAGAATAATATCCGCGAAATACCACGTTATAACTTAAACACAGTGACATATCTTGGCTCCGGCAGACTGCGGGGAGATTGCAGGAAGCAATCGTTCGATCCCTTTGATCCTGGAAAGTGCTGGGTGCTTTGTGTTTTGCCACTTCTTGCAGAGTTAATTAACTGTACTCACGTACTCATATACCGACAACTTGGCAAGGGATGTCTGGGAAATGTAATGCTGAACACTTGCTGCGATTAAAACAACTGCTGAATGTCGGAGCGCATGTAGAGGCAAAGAATCACCCCGAGACAAGGCAACAATTTCAGCACTGGAACCCCCTACCTTCTAGCAAACCCACAAGTGCCTTTCTGGGTCTTTCAAACACCGATTTGGTGTGCGATATAAACATCACAAACCCGGAACAAGCTTGCAACTATGGTGCAGGCTTAGGTCTGGGGCGAAGTGCGGCACACAAATCTAAAATAAATGCTAACTCCCATAACTCCCATACACATGTGCAGGAGTCACGCTCTCCATTAAGCAATAATTATCTGCGAGTGTAAATCGGCTTCTGAGCTGTCCTGCAGATTTATGTTCTGTCACTGAAGATCCTGAAGGAGAGTTACCTTACGACGACTCGAGTAGCGTCAAATCCAGACATGTGGCACGTCCCACTGACTCCCCCTGTCAGTCTCCCACCTTAGTTGGACAGGGAGTGATGTCAGGCACCAATGTGTGTGAAATTACGCCCACAAATAACTGGGGAGAAGAGCTTAAGCGAGGCCACATTAAATTTGGAGAAAGACTCTCACCTAAAACCCCCCAGAGCCATTTGGAATGTGGTGCAGAGGGTGAAAAAATAAAAGATGTGGACATAAATGCTGAAGATCAGCTAGAGATGCCTCAACTGACCGAGGAGTCAGCGCTTTCAATAGGCTTTCTAACTGTGATGACACGCCTGATGAAGAAGAAGTGTTTCATCAGGTTCCTCATCCTGCCATAGAAAACCTCTGCAGCTACGAGTTTAACCCTAATGGAACAAATAGAAGAAACTCATTAGAAGTGGTCAGCAAAATACTAAATGACATCTCTCTAATAAATAAGTCATGCAACTTTGCTCACAAAGATAATGTATTGGCTGCGAGTCAAAAGCCCAGTACTCAAGATGCCACTGATAACATCGCTGAAGTCATGAGAGAAACACTGTATGCCTCGCCATTATCGAAATGGAAATTTTTTTACGGCAAACTAAGGCGCATTGAAAACAGAGAATCTCCCAAACTGCTTTGCTCTCAGAGGAAAGGCACTAAAACAACTGACTTGCCACAAAGGCGAACACCAACTTCGTCTAAAATACAAATAGATGGACAAAATGTCAGTAAATCAACTACATCTGAATCTTAATCCACTGACTCGTCAATTATGGATCGGATTATCCTAAAATAAGGCGCTCCAAAATGCAACATCAGCCTACATCATACTACAGGAATCGGGAGCGCCGAACCGAGCTAGTGGGAAGTATAATGAACGAGATACAACCCATTGTGATGTCATCCCTTTCTATCTCGATTGCCCCATTCTTAAAACTGTATGAGCAAGTAGATGGGAACCTTAAAGATTTAACCATCCTTGTAGCCTTGATAAACTCAAAACTGGTTAGCATGGACATGGAAAATATACTAACCAATCAGATCCAGCGGGACTCTAATTAGAAAATAGAGGCCTCCTTAAATATTCTGTCGGACCAACGAAAATGTAATGGAATGGAAAAGAAGTTGATGGCAGAAATTACTAAGGAAGCCCTAAACTTACTTAAATCAAAGAAACCTACGACGGAGTCGACTAGGAATTAGACTAATGGCCCATGCATGAAACAGCAAGGGTTGAATTAACTGAGAATGACAACTGACAGACATGCGCCAGAGGCACTGGAACGTAACCTGGCAGTCGGTGGCCTCTCAAATGTACAAGTTGAATGGAACCTAAACGGACGTGTCAAGGAGATTGATGCAAGGCCACCACCTATAGAAATAATGACAGATGACGTTATCCAGATCCATATCTTGAATCTATATTGGAATCACAAATTGGCAGGCACAGCTGTGTTTATGGATCAAGTAACAGCAGTAATAGACATATGGTTAGAAGCGGATGTCACTGCCGACATCGTGATATGTGGAGATCTGAACATAAACTGCTTGCCTCTAAACAATGATCTGAAAGTGAATAATCCTGCCAAAATACAACTTGCTAGACGATGGTCCCTAGAGCTGGAACTAAGAAAGCTGGTGTTGCTGAATGGAAATACTGCAGGAGACATTCCGGCTAAACCAACTTGGTCTAGAGGCAACCAGAAATCCACTCTCGACTGAGAAAATACATAAAAAAACTATCTCATTGGAGGTGTAACCTATGTGTCACAGCTATCATGATCTAGTAATAGTGTCCGTCTCAACATCTACTGACCCTCAACTCTCCTCATGAAATTTTCTTATCATGGTTGAATCAAACAGAGTAAGGTTGAGGCTAAATGAGACAGATGTAAATCACATTGCAAGATCATATGTGGAGGGGCAAGAAGAAACAGAGTACAACCATCTACTATCCTCATTCAATGAGCAACAACAGGGTTCAATGTTATATGGATTTGTCGCAAAACACAGGTTTGATCTAAAGTTTGTAAGAATGAAGCGTGATGTGAGAGTACAGATAGGACACCTGTCGAAAAGGATTGCAATCTCTACCTAACCTTGAAATGAGAATGTAAACAAAAATATAAAAATTGGTTCAGAACACACAAAGCGTCCATGTTGCAAAGGGATACTGAACTAATAATGGAAAAACTGCAAAACAAAAACTCCTCCAAATTTCGGAAGCTAATTAACAATGAAGGAGCACTGCAAATGGCACTTTTGGCCAATGTGATAACTGAAGCCGAATGGATAAAACACTTCTCGGCATTGTACAACAAAAAGGGAGTAGAAAGGGCAAATTCTTCACCCACACTTGAAACCTGGAATTTAAAATTTAAAAAAAGTGACATTGAGGAGGTGATTAAAAAAGCCAGCTTTTCTAGAGCTCCAGGTCCTGATGGTTTAACGAATCATGCCATCAAACAAAATCCAGAGAAGTGGGCAGAGCTATGCTATGAGTTGTTTAACAGAATATCGGTCAACTGCAAAAGCCCCAAATCCTGGAAAAGTGTGATTATTATTCCAGTCTTTAAGAAAGGAAATCGAGCTGACCCAAAGGATTACCGTCCAATAGCGCTTTTAGACATGCTAGGGTAGGTTTATGCAACTCTTCTACAGCAGCAACTGGTGAAATGGGCAGCTGACTCAAATCATTTGGACCCATGCCAGACTGGCTTTATCAAGGGTGTGGGTGTGGCTTAAATCTCCTCCTGATAAATCTCCTAAAGATGGAAGCCATAAGATCTGGAACTAAGGTGTACCTAGCTCTCATTGACTTTTCCCACACCATCGACAGCATAAACCGAGAACTATTATGGGATAAACTGAAGACGTGGGTTTGTCCTGCAAGCTTGTTAGCTGCTATCTGAGAGTTTCACACCGGAACAAGCATTAAAATTCGAGTGGCCCAAAAGGGCACCTTGTCAGAGGCGATTAATACCTTCTGTTGAGTAAAGCGGGGCTGTCCACTTGCTGCAATTATATTCAATGTTTTTTTATCGGACATTGGAAGATCCATCAACAGTGTTCGTTAGTTCTCTCTGAGAATACATGGATCCCGGATAAGTTGGATACTATATGCAGATGATTTGATACTCTTGGATGTCACCCCTATAGGACTACAGTGAAAAATGGACGCCGTGGAATTGTATGTAAGAGCGGATCTACACATAAATAAAAAGAAGAGTGAGGTTTTAACATTGCAAAATCTCAAACCATCCAAGCAGAAAAACTTCAAATGGCACTTAGGAAAAGAGTTTTTATGTAACGTAACAAACACAAGATACTTGGCCATGCAAATCAACGCAAATTTGAATGATAGCCCTTGGGAACAGATCGCCAAAACAAAATGCCGACAATTTGCATGTCAAGTAAGTGTATTACATAAGAAGTGTGGAAAATTCTCTATAAAGCCGGTAAGGAACTTCTACTGCCAAAAAGTAGTGCCCGCTTTAATATTTGGTGCAGAAAACGCATTTGGATGTTCCTCTGATTTATGGTGCACTTTGGAAAACATTTTTGGGTAAGAGTTTTACAGCTACTGCTTGTATTCGATATGAACTAAAATTAATCTCAATTAATGCACATATCAGCTGGAATCTCCTGAGCTTGTTTCGGAAAGTGATAATGAAGGAAGTGGCACAGCAGTTCGAAATAGTGCACAACCCTGGTGATGGCAACCCTGCGTGTCTGCTGACAATATGGAACAACCGGTGCAAGGACATTTTGGACTTTTACAAAATAGATCTAAGAACATTACACGAAAATCCGAATTTAGCTAAAACAAAAGTCTGGAGACTAGACTGGATTCTGACTGGGACTCAAAGGAACAACAATACATTGATGAAAGAAGTCCCCTGTGAATCCAGAAACCTAAACACTCTGCAGAACTATGTCGAGCTGTATCCAGACAGTTTCAGCAGATTTTTGTATATACACTTTCGCTTAAATGCGTTTAGAAACAAGGTCTGGTTAAGAGAGTTACACAAACTGGATGACATCAATGCATCTTGTAGATTTTGTAATCAGAACAAAGAAATTCTAAAACACTTGATACTCTCCTGTACCGGCCTGTGCTAGCAACGAACACTGACTTTGGGGCCCCAGCTGATGAAATATAAAACGCCAAGTGCGGATGATTGGTGGCAGGCAATGTTCGACAGTGGCGAGAGGCAACTGACCTTTCCACTAATTCGCTTCCTGACACTGTTGGAAAAATTGCTGCAATAGCCGACACTCAGAAAAAAGGACTCGGACAACCTCTGTGAATGTGTCGTTACATGGTACTCATGGAGGCGACACCTGGTGATTGTGATATCAGGACTATGAAGCTTAATGGCGCTAATGATGGGATTGTTGGGGATGATGTGATGTGTACATGATGTGATGTGTACACATGTGATGATACATTTTAAAGGATAAATTAGCCAATAAAAAATAAATAATAATTACAGAATAAAAAGCAGCCTCAATGTGTGCCACATGAACAGACAGAGCCCAGGCGTGTCACAGCCTGAGACTCAATGAGCTGCTATTACCAGAACAGATTTCCAAATAAACACATCACTGTTCCTCTCATATGTGAAGGATATGATATGAAATCATATAAAATGATATGGCATTCATAATGCGCCTATACACAAGTGTTTGAAGGCGCAAAGAGTCAGGGGAGGGTGAACAGATTGAAAACTGAGACAACGATCTTGCTAGGCCAGTTGACATTGAGATTGTGCAAGTGCATGCGAAGTGTGGAAGGTGAAAAGTGCGGGGGGAGGCGGCAGTGCAGTACATGGGAAAAACATCATAAGAAATACAACAATTAAAATATCAAAGTGTGGCCAGCTGGTGGCAAGTGCAAGACTAAGTGCAGACATCAGGTGTCAAGTGCAGGTAGGGTGCTGTAGGAATACAGAAAAAAACAGTCCAAGTGCGGGGGATGCCAGGGAGGCAGTGCGGGTGTGCAAGTGGCTGGTGCGGGGACCTTGGCCCAAGGTCAGAGTGTAGCCAGGTGACCAGTGCAGATAGAGACAGGAGTTCAGGAGGGGAGAATAGGACTCAAAAGCACAAGCAAAGAGGAATGACTTGAGTTCTGAGTACATGCCAATCAGACAGTGTGCCATGCACTGAGACAGTTGCATTAGTCTGCCGATGTGTAAATCCAAAGTAATGCCAATATTGTTTGGCAGTGCAAGAGGTAGACCAATACCACTGACAATGATAACTGCACAAACACATGCTGGTGAAGGTGAAAACACGATATGTGTGTTACACAGCATCAAGCAAATCATGTGCCAATATCCTGAACATTCCCAGTCACCTCACCCACCTCCCTCACAAATACATTGAGGGCCAATACACAGTGATGCTGCACATGTGAAAGCAAATGCCATTTTACTTTGCACACCCAAACTCCCCCTTCACACTCCTCCACCGGTTAGCCACATGTGTATATTCGCAACGCAAATGGACACTAAACCTGACACATGCATGCAAGTAACCACACACATGACCAAAGATGGTCAGAACCAGGGACACTAAATGGACTAACAAACCGTCACACTGCCAAAGAAACTGAGAAACAATGACTGTGAGTTAAAAAAATAAATTATATTGAACAGTTCTATTGTGCTCATACACACTGTAAATTAAAGTTCATAATATGTACCTGAAAAAAATAAAAACAATGCAAAAATGTCCATATCCATAAAATTATTTACAATACCATCAAAAATAAAAAAAATAACCATTACTGGATGGTGAACACAAACAAAAGACCAATAAAACGAGGTACACAATAAACATGGAGTAATGTCCAAAGTCCACTCCAAATAATAAAATAATTAAAAGAAAATCCACACATGAAGAACTATGTTAAGAAAAACAAAATAATGTCCCAAAGCTCCATATAATGAATAAAATGAATAGAAATGCATACCTAAAAAACTATTTACAAAGGCAACGGGCTAGTCCTTCTCCTCACCAATCTCACTCAATGTCTCAGCCAGGGCATCATCGAACACTGCGTCCAATTCCCCTAGGCGGGCCTCAGCTCTCTCCTCGAGGACTTGCAGGGATTCCAGCATGGTCCTCTCCATCCCCTCTCACTCCCTGCAAGTATCCTCTGGCTATGGTGAGTCTGACCTCCCGAGCCCACTGCCTCTCTGCCCTGATTCTCTGCCCATACCGCACCAACACGGAAGCCATCTTTGTCTGAAGGTCCACATTTGCTTCCTGCCTGATTCCGGATCTTTGGATGGTATGCCCTGAGTCAAAAAGCATCCTACTAAGAGCCTGCTGCTGCCTTATTGCCTAGTGCCTGCAGATGAAATTACCCTGGGTGCCTCCTCTCCTTCCATTGCCATATCTCCTGTCGTAGCCTGGATCGGCGTGATTACCACCTCCGCTGATCCAACATTGACTCCCAACTCAGGCAGGGATGTGATTTCCACCAACGGGCCATTGTGGTTGGGACAGGTACACAGGGGGCCCTGGTGGTATCTGGGCCAGAAAGCGCCCAGGAGGACGACTGGTACACAGAGGGAGTTGTATAAGTGGCCAGCCCACTCAGCCAATACGAGACCAGGAACGTTGGTAGCCAGTTCAGGAGACGCCAGACCTCATTGTGATAATGTGCAAGCCCACGATTGTAAGCCTGCACATCATCACAAATGACACCTGTATGCCTCGTGGTACCAGCTAGCAGGGGTTCCACTCTGTCTCGAATGGCCAAATATGCACGCATTGGGGTGTCGGTTTGTGTGGAAACATCCGACACCTTTGTATGGGTCCGGCCTGGGGCATGCCAGGAGGTGCATGCTGGTGCTGGCGCTGGCCCAGGGGCAGGATTTGGCACAGGCATCTCCACGGTGACCTGCACTGCCTCCTACCCCTGAGTCTGGACTGGACCAGTCACACCCACCTCATCACCCCCGCGGGGCCCCATGGACTGGTCTGATACAACCTCCTCCTTTACCTCCTCCCCCGCCAACTTGAATGCCTCCCCAGCGTCTTCCGTAGTGGATTTCACCTGTATGAGCTCACCTGTCCCCCCTGCTGCCGAGGAGTCCACGTCCACCTTCGTCCTCTTGGACCTTTCCATAGCAGCTGTGGCCGATGTTTGGGATGCGGCACCAGTCTCCTCACTCCCTGATGGCGTTGATGCATGGGGCAGTGACTGGGCCATTGGTCTCTGCCCGGTGGATGCATCCCTGCTGCCTTGCTCCACAGCACTTTCTCCACCCTCTTCTTCCAACGCTGCTGTTGATAAGGAGACATAGAACACAAACATCAGGGTACTTTACCTATATGTGTTTGGCACAAAACATATGCACATGAAGTACACTGAAGTACACTGCCAAAGGTCACAACCGTCATCCCCCTCCACAACACAGAGGTACATGCAATGTACATACATGCACATACATTTCTGTCCTTCACAACTACAAACACATGTCATGCACACACATCACCTGACAGTCCTGAAGCAGTGCACTGAGCTATCACATCAGAGTCCCCTCAACGTCAATCAGGCAGGAAGAATAGGGTACACATTGAAATGAACCAGTTACATCCATCCATGGAGTGATGGCCAGTCAGCCAGTCACATCTCAGACACATACACATGCCTGTTCATGATGTTGACAAGAACATCCATGTGTCACACCTCTCGCACGGGCACATCTCAGGCACATGTAAGAAACCACATGCACATCGTAATATGCTGCAGTACAATACATATTGCAAAAGTAACGCCGTTGGAATCACCCAGGCTTCATTGAACACATGTGCAGCACTGTCTGGGACATGCACACAGACATCCGTACAAGAGGGATACTTACCGTAAGGGCAAGGTGCACACTCCCGACATACATCAACATGCACATGCATAGTGGAGGACAGCAACACATGGGCACTCACCTGATGACTCCAGACAGTGCTGCAAAACATCTCCAGGGCCTGTTAAACGGGATATCATATCGTGCCTCCTTTATTGTATATATTGGCCTAAGCCCAGTCGCTCTGCGAAGAAAACCACGTTGCAAAGTTCCGATTCTAGATCGACTTCGCTGACATTTTAGGTCCATCCGCCATTTTGATTTCTATTCCAGTGTAACTCTGTGTTCTAAAATGGTGGACAGTGGACAGTGTTTCCCGCTTATAACTGAGCCATCCTGAACTTTGTACTTTAGTTAATGTATAAACTGTCCGTTGGCCGAATGTTTGTTTGAGTAAAAAGACCTTGTCCCATGCCTGACTTGTAGACAGAGGATTGTCTGCACCAATAAGTCTGATCCACGGAAATATATCGACCACAATGCCGAACAAACACTGAACGTAGACACTAGTTGAACCGCATTGTAAAGGACATGTGTTAAGGCTTATTGTTAAATCCGATAATACACTGTTGTCATTGTGACTTGTTTGTATGTGAATTGAGGATGATCCATGTGCATATTGTCGGACAAGCTAGAAGTGAACTCCGCACGAACTCTAGACCGTGGATTATTAACTTGCAGAGGGGCTGGACATTATGATCACAAATGTATAAAATGCACAACTGTTTAGACATCCAGTACCTCTCACTTCTCACAACGAAAAGGCTGGTATTCGCTGTGATGTGCTGAGGGCCAGATAGCTATCTGTATCTGACTTTGTTTCTTTGTAACTTTACAGTTTTAAAATACAGATCTGTGAATCTTTATAAGCCCGTTTTTGGTGTATTTTCTTTTGGGGTACTCAGCCTCAATATTTCCTTTTGCTTATACAGACCCACATGTCTGTGGTGTCCAACCGGCCACAGCACCCCCCTTGGTTGACACCAGCCTGGAGGAAGCGCCCAGCCTTGTTTTGGATCCTGGACTTCAGGTCCTCCCAGCACTTGTGCACATGGTGGTAGTCACGGGGTGCCACCCCCTATGCATTGAGGACATCCACGATCTTGTCCCAGATCAGCTTCCGTACTTCCTTGCTGACTTGCATTGCAGGGTTGAAGAGGGCATCATAATGCACCAGGATGTCAACTTCCCTGGCTGTGAAGTTGACAGCCATCTGCCTCACTGTCGTGTGCTTTCCTCTTGCCTCTGGAGATGTTTTCTCAGACATGACAACCCCCAAGACAGGTGTGAGTGGGCAGGGTGGTGCTGGGTCTGGCCCATTGGGAGACTTCTGAACCAGCTGCGGCGGTCACAGGGCCGAGGACAGGAGCACTGGCAATGGCTTGACTGCAGGCACTCAAAATGCAAGGGCAGGTGGCCGGCAGGCACACACAGTGGGCAGGCAGCAGCAGATGGCTTGTAGGAGGCAGCTCAGGGCAGTAGGAGGCAGGTAAAATGTCATGTAGGCAGGAGCGTGTGGGTCTTCTGTGCTACTCACATGGGCAGCCGGAAAAAGAGTGACGGTAACTTTTCGCATGCAAAATTAGCACATAAACGTGAAATCGGAGGAAAGGGCCTACTTGTGTAAGTTACGTGACATGTGCTGGTCGTTGGACACTGCCGTTCAGATTCTAAATAAAGGAGTGCATAGGAGAACCTCACACGCTTGTGCGAGTTGGAGCGGACAGGCATGTTTTTGGGGTCCCACGTATTTTATTCACTACTGTGCAAGTGCAAGTGCAATCTTCTTATTTTGGTGGGGGAATTGCCCCCATGTGTATTGTTCCCTATTTTCAGAGGCTAACGGTGAGTCGCAAACATATTATACATACTCCGGGTGTCCCTTTGTATCACGTATCCCCATTGTTAACATCACAGTGGCTTACGTGGGCTTTGCATACACATTTGTTGTGTTGGTGAGTGCCACAGCATACTGTGTAATGCTTTTATTTTTCAGGTGAGCTACCGAGGGGTCGCGCACACCCATTTTTGATTTTTTGGGTGCCTGTGCGTTACGCCTTTTTATATACACCTATGGTCAAATTGAGCCTTGCTGGACCATACTAGTATGTTTTATATCACGTACCCAGCCCCCTCACTCCAATTGCCCAGGACAATTGCCTGCTGCGCATCCCATTGTACAGATCAATCTGTGCCACAAGTGAGAAGGGCACAAGAGGGAAGGGTGGCCAAGGTGCCCAGGGTGTCAAGGGTTGGGGGACATGCAGAGAGATCTATGCCCCGCCACCCAACAGGCTCAGGGAGATGCAGGGGCAGCTGCAGTCCCCACGAGCCAGGGTCAGGAAGCTGCAGGGGCAGCTGTAGTCCCCACCAGCCAAGGTCATGAAGCTGCAGGGGCAGCTGCAGTCCCCACCTCCCAGGCTCAGGGACCACCAGCCAAGGCCGTAGTAGTCATGCCTTGGTCCACAGATACACAGAGGTAAGTTTTGTCCATGCGTCCAAGGGGAAGGGACTTTGCCACAAACCCCATGTCCCCAGCACCCAGGGTCCGGGAGCTGCAGGGCCAGCTGCTGTCCCTACCAGCCAGGGTCATGAGTCATGAGCTGCAGTCCCCACCACCCAGGCTCAGGGACCACCAGCCATGGCTGTAGTGGTCACAGTCCAAGTCCACAGAGAGGCAGGGGCAGATGTTGTCTGTGCGTCCAAGGGGAAGGGATGTGCAGTGAAAGGAAATTGCACCAGCACCCAGTTACATCTACCTGCAGGTGCACCTATTTTCCCAGCATCAGTGGGTCATGACATGGCCCAGGCCACTAGTGCTCCAGCCCTGACTGTCCCGAGTGGTCCCAGCCGCAAAGGGTCTGCACGACCTTCCAAGAAGGTAACGCATGCAGTAGCAGAACAGGCTCAATCCCAAGGCACAGCACAGGAGACCGCCCTGTCGAGGAAGAGGAGCTTCAATGGTGAAGAAGTCCAGATCCTGGTGGACTACATGGGCGTACACTACAGTGATATGCTCATGCAGGCAGGGAGCACACATATGCCTGATCAGAATATGGTCCACTGGCAGCGAGTCACGGATAGAATCAACACCTTGGGCAATGAGAGGCGCACTGCTTGTGAGGTGGTCAAGCAGTGGAATGACCTCCACCATCGAACCAAACACAAGCTAAGTACCAACTTTGCCTCCACCCTGGTGACTGGACGTGGGTCACCACGAGAGGACAAGGATCTCACACCACATGAAGAGGCCATTAGTGAGTTCATTAATGTGGAGCAGGTCCAAGGTGTGGTAGGCCTGCCAAATTACGAGGAAATGTCCAGTGAGTGATGAATTGTGTGCATCCAGAATATGTGTATGTCGATTGAATGAATTGTTCTGATTGTGTAGCACTTCTGCCAGCATTCCCATGACTGCCATGGGTGAACCATGTCATGGTTTACTGACCCATGCTTGGTGTCCTGTAGACTGCATACAACCTATGTGCTGCACACCGAGATTCTCATCACCACAGATGCTCCCTCCTTTCCTGTCACTCTCTGGACGGCCTCTCTTGGCCCCCTTCCTGCTCCCACCTGTGATGCTGGATACCTTGGGTTAATCTTCGACTCCACAATCTCCTTCTCTCCTCACATCTGTGACGTCTCTGAGAGGTTAAACTACCAGCTGCACCTCCTCAGAGGTATTCTCCCTTTCCTCACCTTCCCCTAGCATCTCACTATCTCCAGAGCACTGGTTCTCTTTAGGCTGGGCTACTCCAACAGCATCTTTTTTTAATTTGACTGCTTCAACTCTCTGCCCTCTGCAACTCATCCAGAACAGGACTGTAAACATTGTTCTTGTTCTCCAGCTCAGGTATCGTATCTCACCAGGACTGTAATCATGGCACTGGCTCCCAGTGGCTATACTTATTAGCATAACAAACTCTCTACATTGTCCACAAGGCCTTCTGGTTCCAGGTGCCGCAATAACTTCAACTGTGTCTTCCTAAATATCTTCCTTCTCAAGCTCTTAAATCATCCCTCTCCCACTCCCTCAGGGTCAGTTGCTTCTCCTTGCAAGGAGTTTGGGTTTGATGTCTTTCTTCAGGTGGGACCTCCCTCTGGAACAGCCTCCCTGCCTCCATGAGACTTGAGGGGAACCTTCACTGGTTCTGGAAACACATCTGATGCTTCCTCTTGGGTTATGCTTTCTCTCTTCCTCTCCCCTGCTGAACTCCTGCCTGAATATGAAACTGCACTAGTCACCTGGCCACCCTCTGATCTCTGGCCCGGTCCTCTAGCTCACCAGTTGCACTCCCTCCCTGGCACTTGACACCTGATGTCTGCTCTTACCCTTCCACTGCCACCAGCTGGACGCATTTTACATAGTGCTTATGTTGTCATGTTTTCTTCTACTGCCATTGCCATGTACTGCACTGCCTCATGCCACTCCCCCCAAGTCTCCCCTTCCCTGCACATCTGCAATCTCAATGTCACCTAGCCTCATAAGATCGGTGTGTCTGGCTTCCCTCTATTCCCCCACCCTTGCCTCATCGTACTTTTTAACACTTGTGTATATGCACTTTATGAATACTATATCATATAATTTCACATACATTGTACATGGCTTTTGGACAGTAGTCATCAAGAACCGTCTCATGCTAATAGACATTTCCAGCATGCCTATACAATGTGGCATCTGGGTATTCACATCAGTGATGTTAGTGACTCAACTATGCCAGTCAAGTGCTTGTCTCTGAAGCAGGTGCTATACATATATTTGTGTCTGGATCCATACCGGCTTGTCTCGTGTTAGTACACTCCTTGTTTGTGCCTTAGGGTCCAGCCACAGAAGTCACTCCTGCTTCCCTTTTCCATGGGCTTGCAAGGAGTGGTGCCTGTAAAAGTAATTTACACAGAGACATTGGGCTTCCCTTATATCTGTGGGCAGTCTCAAGTTCAACCTGTGTATACACCCTTAGTGTGATTACTCATTGTTTGTCCAGTGCATGGTTCCCATCCCTTTTTGGTTGAACATTGAGATCCATCCTTTGTTCCTGTTCCGTTGTTATGAATTACCCTGCCTATCTTCATTCTTGTTGGACTTCCTGCTGTATGTGCTTACCTGCCCCCTTAAATTAGCAGACCCACGCAAAACCTACCTAGGTGCCCTGCACAAGTTACGACACATCGAGGCACTTGTGGAAATATGATGTGAACTGTCAGACAGATTCACTGATAGGTCAAGTGTTCATGGCATGTTGTACAAGGCAATTACTGTTCCTATCAACATTATTATGGAATTGTATGAGTGTGTGTTATTTCTCAATGTGTTCCATGCATCGTTGAGCACTTTGTGACAGTAGTGTTATGTGTTGACCATTTATGTTTCTCGTTTGACATACCATGCCATGGGACAGTGTGGCGATCATTTTACATGACGTGTGGAAGGGTTTATGTGACACAGTGGCAATTAGATGTGTACTTTGACATGGTGTTAGTGGCATACTCCCTCTTTATGTGTTCCTTTGTACACACCAGATTGAATTAGTTTAAGTTCTAAGGGAGGCACACAATGTATCACTTCCAAGGACACATTCTCAGGGTGGTTTGGTGGGCACAGATGATTGTCCCTTTGTCATCATTGAATGGCACCTGGAATGTGCCAGGGCTGTGTGCACACTGCAGGGGTTGGATTTTAGGTGAAAAATGTAGCCACAAGCTGGGTATGGGGAGCCTCGCCACATGCACTTTCCCCTGCTATGCGCAGGCAACGTGCATGTGGTTGGGGATGTGGGGGCACGACCATGTTCAACGGTTCGTCATACTATGTTGCAACATTGTGCAGGACACATGCTGCCACAATGAACCTGCACTCTACTGGTGGTGCATATAGCAGCTCACCACCAGAGTGGTCAAGGGAGCAGAAGCGTGACTTGAGCAATCCGTATGTGCGCTCCACTATGGCCTGAGTTGCAATATGGGCTGTGTTGTATCTTACCTGGCGTGGTGTGGCAGGGTTCCGTATTGGTGTCATCATGAAGGTGCTCAGAGGGTAGGCACTGTCCCCTGTAGCGTTGAGAATATTTGTCAGTGGTTTTTGTTTGTGTGTGTGTGACATGCATGCATGTGCAGGGGTATTTATACTCACCAATGGGCCATGTGTTGCCATGCCTCCCAGTTTCCAGGGCCCGTTGTAGGGGTGACATTCTGAATATGAAAGTATCATGGGTGGACCCTGGATAGTTTGCATATACAGAAGTGATGATTCCCTTGGCATCACATACAATCTGCAAGTTGATGAAATGCTAATGCTTGCAATTGCAATAGCAATAGATGTGCTTTGTGGCCGTATGTGGCCATAGAGACACATGGGTGCAATCAATGGCACCAAGCACTTTAGGGAGGTGCACCACCCCATGAAAGTCCAGGACCACGGCCTGCCTTTCTGCCTGTGTTCTGGGCATGTAGATGTGCCTGCGGACTGAGGAGCGTGCAGTCATTATTGCCAACACCTGGTGCAGGCAGCTTGACTGTGTGGGCTGTGAAATGCCCCCAGTGGCCAAAAAATGCAGTACATTGAGCAACTTTTCCAAGGGGCTCAGTGCCGGGGAGCACAGGGTGGGTGATGTAAGGTCATCTACCCACTCCGTGACCAGGTCTAATATGATATGTGGTGGAAAACTATACCTGGCATCCCAAAAATGCTGGTCCTGGGTAGGAAAATGTGGGCCCTGGCCATCCTTCGCCACGATCACTGCTGCGAGAAATGGTACATTCATCGTAGCTGTATACGCGCGTTGGTTGTTTGCGCTGCTTTTTATGCGCTGTGATGCTTACGCCAGCATTTGCGTGGCAGACGTGTTTCCAATTTTTTTCCGCACGCTGGAGAGCTCTGCACAATTCCATGAATACGGTTTGTTAACGCATGTATAGGCGTTGCAAGGATATTACTGTGGTACTTCCCTCGTTACGTGCACATTTTCACTAGTTGTTCCCCATTCCACGTGTTCTGCCCCCTTTTTAGGTGACTGTGCAAGACAGTACGTCCCTTCACTAGGAGTCTTGTGCAAGTTGTCCATAGTGTCGCAGTGACGTGTTGGACCGGCGCAGATGCCTCACAAGTCTTTAGTAAATCCCACGCAGTGTGCTTCCATGAATCGACAAACGACTGCTTGCGCGTGTTTTTGCGCGGAAGTCCCCCTTTTTCAGCGCAATTGATTCCAGGGATCGGGCCCTAAATATCTTAAAATACTAACAGTCCACCAACCATAGATTTTGGCTTTTACCAATGGAACAGCTTTCAACCGTGTCCACTGTATATTATATACACTGGTCAGGCATTAGCTGTGAACATTAGCAGAATGCAGGCCAGTGGCAACTATCTTTGGCTGTGCCAACTATATATTCTAACATATGAATGGGCCACTAGCCATGGCCTTTGACCTTGAACAGTTTGTACATCTTTTGACTATGTCCGCTGTACATTTTACAATAATAAAATGCAATTACTGATGGCCTTTGGCCGTGCCCACTGTGTATTATACAATAATAACCAGCCACTAGCTATGGCCTTCAGCCGTGCCCATTGTATTACACAGCCACGGTAGTGGCTGTGTAGTTATGGTTAAGTTGCTGTTTCCATAGGAAAAGCACTTTATGGGCAGCTTATAACTCCGCTCCCCCTGGACGAATCCTCACCAAACTTTGCAAAAAGAGTATATGGCCCACTCTGATTTGTTTTGCAAAGTTTGGTGAGGTTTGGTGCAGGGGGGGGAGAGTTACAGGGGGGGTCCCAAAACATCTTTTTTTCCCCCATAGACTGAATGGGAGGGGGGGGGGGGAGTTTGTGTATGCCTACAGCCCAAACCGGTGGACGGATTTTCACCAAATTTGCGGCAGGAGCAGGAGCTTGGTCCCGAAATAGTGCTTTTGTAAATGTAGTGAGAATCCGTCCAGTAGTTTTCTTTAAAACGACCAAAAAATATATCTAAAAAAATGTGTGATATCTATGTCCGCCCCGGATCACACTTCCCTGTTCGCTCCACGGACAAGATACCGATTGGCTAATCTTTAGCGTCATGTCCGCAGACATGTGACGCGTTCACTGATTGGATGTTGAAGAGCGCCATCTTTCATTCGTGTTTTGGTGTACGCGGCCATCACCGCTAAAACATATAAAACAACACAACATTGCACTTGTTAAACTTATGAAATACTGTCTCGGAAGGTGAGGGTTAATGAGGGTTAATGAGGCTGGGATGGGATGTGGCAGCAGGAAGTCAAAAAGCTGTGTTTTTTTGTCACCAAAGTCATACTGTAAATTGGAAGTTGTTGCTCAATATAATGTCGGTAAAGTACAGGTAATGAATTACTGTGTCTGTGTTACAATGTATTTAAAATAATATTGCAGTCAGACTAGAGTTTGAAATCTGTGGCAGCCATCTGCAGTGTTTGATGGAAACAGCGGGTCTGCAAATGTATGGGAGTACCAGTTCTCATGAATGAATTGAGACATGTTGTTGCAAAGTCAGAATGTATTTGGATTCTGAGTGAGTGAAGGTCACTTGCTTTGCTTTTTTGGTTGCGAGCTCAGTAGGTCCACGCATCCCACTGAACCCATAACGGTCAATTGTTTTTTGACCTTGAGCGAAAGGGAAAATTCAGTAAGAATGCAGGGAGTGAAAGTTTGCAAAAAAGACCATTTGATAAGGTTATGCATTCAAAACATTTGTAAGGCGCATGTAATATCAGTTCATGAAGAATAATATCAGTTCATGAAGAATCTTTGGTGCAAGCTTAATGCTGTCACGAAGACAATGGAGACGGTCAACATCGTGTAAGTTTGCTTTTGACGACTATACACCGGAACGAGATTGCATTGTTTATTACCTGAACATTAATTTTGGCAATGTAACTGAAGTACTATCTTTCTGTGTAGTTGTCATTTTTTTTTTAGTTATGGAGAGTGCAGATTCTCGGCGTTTGTAGGCTATCACTAGATTCACCCATGTTCAATGCTAATATTTCTTTAAAATGTCATGTATGACCACATTGATTTGTGTATCAGTTTCCACGTTCTTTTTGTCTTTTTTGAAATAACGAGATTTAATTTTTTATTACCTGAACATTAATTTTGGCAATGTAACTGAAGTATTATCTTTCTGTGTAGTTGTCATTTTTTTTTGTTATGGAGAGTGCAGATTCTCGGCGTTTGTAGGCTATCACTAGATTCACCCATGTTCACGCTAATATTTCTTTAAAATGTCATGTATGACTACATCGATTTGTGTATCAGTTTTCACGTTCTTTTTGTCTTTTTTGAAATGTTTTGCTAAAGGTTGGGTATTGATACGAATTTTCTGTTATGTTTTCCAAATAGCTACATACTGCCTTACTGCGATTGGCATGGATTCCAGATGCCAAGTGATGGATTTTTTGCATGCCAGATGCACGTACTCATGACCGGCTGCCTAACCGTTTTGTCGGAGGATCGCGTAGGACCCATTTGTCTGTACGATACAGTGGCCATTAGGAGTAACATAACATCTAGGCCCACGTTAATGCCGATGTCCTGGAATTCACTGTGCGACCGAAGCAGTTGCTTTATCGAAAACAAATCTTTGTGTATGGGAAAAGAACAACGTGTGCCTCACGATTAACATTTTCGATGACGACCGAAGAAACAAAGTTACAATTTCATTGAACATGGGAATAGTCTGATGGTCTCGGACAGTTTATTGTGAAATAAAAGTACTTTACAAATTGTAAAGTGTTAATGTTTTCTTTTAAAAAACAGTTTATTATTTCAAAATGTGACGTGCTATGTTGCAAGTCGCTGTGTGTTCATTTTCAGGTTCTGCATCATAGCACGTAGGTGCTTATGGGCGCATTTGGCTACGCTGGAGAGGAACGTCATCCATTAAAGGTGTAGAATATCATTAGGGTTGGTTATGTGACGGTCAGGGGCAGCCCATATGATTTAGTGACGTCAGGGCAATTTATGTTAGGCAGATGCAGCAATGGACAAGACTAGTGATTGCGAATTACTTTACAAAGTTTGTAGGAATTTTGTGCACACCTAATATGACAAATTATTTGTGTATTCTTTTGACAGTTTTGAAGAAAAAAAAATGTGGGTGGATTTACAGTAAATTTGCATAAGGCTGATTGTCAACAACTGAAAATGGTGTTGGAGATGTGGGAGTGTTTTCGTATTTGACAAGTGTCATAATGTAGTTAAAAAAATAGCGGTATACTTTTACTGACTGAGGGGTAGTCTGTAGCCATGGGGAGCGGGCAGAATGTCGGGGTCATGGTATAAGGTTATGATCCACATAATGTGGCTACTGGGCATGACCAGAAGGGAGAAAAGATAGGATTAAAGTGGCCATGTCCACCTGGGACTGGCTTTGTGGTACAGTTGTTCGACATTAGGTTTCATTTGAAAGGGAAGAAAAAAGTGCTTTGGTAATATGTTAACAGGGTTTCCTTTTTGCTTTTTGCAGGCTGCCATGGAAAGCGAAGAGGAGCCCTGTATGGAACACCCGCCTTCCCTTTCCATGGTGGCCATCTTGGAAAAGGATTTTCTTTCCTAAACCGGGACTCCACAGGCGCCCCGGTTTAGGACGAAAAATCCTTTTTTTAGTCGATGGAGGTAGCCGAAAAACCCCTGAAATTCGCCAGTTATGGTAAGCTAAGCAACCATAATTCGTGCCACGACCGTGCACTGCTAAGACTAACACCCAGGACATCAAAGATGACATCACAAATGTCATTGATGACATCACTGATGACATCACATGTGAACATAATTTTGATGAAAAGTCCCTACAAAGGGTTGTGTTTATAATGTTGGTAACAAGATGTCAGTGGTGATCGGGAGACCTATCGTGAACTACTTCATTGATTAAAGAATGTACTCATCTAAAAAACATTGTATTTGAGTGTTGTTAATACAGGAACCTAATCATATATAAACATAGGCAATGGCTGGAGCATGCGTCATAGAAGTACAATATTTATAATCTTGTAAGTTTGGAAAGTACAATAATGAATGCTAACTTATGCGAGTTTTGAGTAATGTTAAACATGTAATAACTAGCTAACAATTCAAGACTTACTACACTTTTTCTTGTACAAACAGTACATATGAAGAATCACAATGCATACAAATCAAAGGCACAAAAAGGGAAACTAAAGTGAGGAGGAAAGAAACAGCATCATCAGAAAATGTTAATAACATTAAAGTTTATCTTCATGTATACAAATGAAATGTGTGTTTGAGGCCTGCTTATTTCCCCATGTATGTGCACCATCAGCTGAGACTAAACCATATGGACTGTACTTTAAGAACATATGACAAGGTTAACTTCTAGATCCAAAACCACCTGGCCTAGATATGTCAGTGAACAAAAACAAGTGGCCTAGATATGTGATGTCATCAGTGATGTCATCAATGCAATTTGTGATGTCATCTTCAATGTCCTGGGTGTTAGTCTTAGCAGTGTACGGTGGTGGCGTGAGTTATGGTTGCTTAGCTTACAATAACTGTCGAATTTCAGGGGTTTTTTGGTTTTACTTGTAAACATAACGTCCCCTTAACAAAGTTTTTTCCCTGAATTTCGTAGGTTTTTAGTAGCACAACTTAACCATAATGTCCCTTTAATAATGTTTTTTCACTGAATTTCATAGGTTTTTAGGAGCGCAACTTAAACATAACATCCCTTTAACAAAGTTTTTTCACTGAATATAGATATAGATAGCATGAATTTGATTGGTGTTTAGTAGAATTCCCTTAGTTTATATACATGTAACATAGAGCATACTGAACCCCCTGCCCCATGCTAGTGGTTCTGAGGTCCACGGACCACGCGCATGTCCGCGGACAGACTCGGTCAACATCAACATTATCCAAAAACTCAGGGGGTATCTTACATTGTTGTGTCATGCAATAAAAACACTGAACATGTTCAAAGAGCACCATATAAATAAATAACATTCAATAATAAATAAGAAGTGCAAACTGTATATGTAAGACATCAACAGACCAATTAATATCATGCAACATAATGGAACATACCAAAAGAAAATTACATATGCCTCCAGCAGAATTACCTCACTGAAACTGCACAGCAAAAATCAACAGCACACCTATGCAGCCGTAACAACAAAACTAAAAAAGAAACTGGTAAGTACACTACATTAATTTCATATATTTATAAACTTTCTGTATTAGGGTACACTAAAAAATATATATATTTTTTTTTACACAGAAATGTCTAGTACTTTGGAATGGCTAGAAGAAAATGTTCCTCGGGACGAAATGAGTGAAAACAGTGATACTAATGGTAGACACTACACTTCTCTAAATAAACCAATTAATAACAATTATTTTATGTGTGCTTAACATATATTTTTTTTAACAGACCACACAGACAATAAGAATAATACAGAAACAGACACCTTGAAAAATCATCTCCAGTGTGTAGAGCAAAAAATGGATCTATTAATGACACATTTCATTCTTTTAAAAAACTTTTAAAGACATGCCATCTGCTTTAAAGTAAACAACATTACCAGATTCAATGTTGTCATTATTGCAAAAGAACATGCCAGCTCTAATCATAAAAGCAAACATGATTTGGTTAATTAAACACCTAGCAACATTTTAGAGGACCATATAGGGGAAAAAATTAAATATCACTGCCCCACATGTATCTGTACACCTTCTCCATGTGCTAGCCAACCATCCCCAAAAACTCCCCAGCAAGAAAAACGTTATGATGAATCCCTTATGATGAATCCCTTCCTCCCCTGCAATCCAAGAACTACAAACCCCTAATTCACCTGTATTTGTATGAATTTCTGCTTCCCCCTCTCTTTCATAATTTGTTTATTTTTATACAATAATAAAATATTATGTGTGCTGTTACTATATTCCTCTGTGGCTTTTTAAAAAAAAAAAGGCAGTTAGAGTGTCTGCAGAGAGCGCGGGTCTCCGGGATGTCTGCAATTAACCAAAATGGGGGTGTACTAAGGACACTATGCCTGTTCGCACTGTCCGCAATCAAAATGGAGGTGTCCTTAGGACACATAAGATGTCCGCCTGTCTGCAATTAACCAAAATGGGGGTGTCCTAAGGACACTATTGCCTGTTTGCACTGTCCGCAATCAAAATAGAGGTGTCTGCAGGACACTAAATCTGTCTGCATGTTCGCAACTATTCACAATAAGGTGTCCTTAGAACATACCCACTGTTCGCATTGTCCGCAACCACAATGAATATGTCATTAGAACATATAGCCTGTCACATGTCAGCAAAGTTGTGACGCACATTTAATTTGGTCGGGGACCTGAACTCTGTCCTTAGAACAGCTGCACCCATGCGTATTACAACCTTGGGTCTTTCAAACATCGCGCCTGTTCATAACTGTCCACTGCACATGTGTCACACTAGTATTTAGTTCGGGGACATGAACACTACCCATAGAACCCCCGCACGCATGCGTACACCCGAACCCGCACATTTGGTGTCCTACAGACACACGTCTCATTTGTGAACATGTCTGAGACGTTATCATGTGACCACACCCACGCTAAGCGTGGGTCCTTCTTCGCTAACACAGTCCGGGCCCCCGGACATTAAAAAAGTGCTTCTTTGAGCAATCCAAGGTATTTGTCTGTGAAAATTCACCCTTGCACATATCCCAGAAAATGGCCCTAGTGATCTACATACTTTTCTTTTTGGAACTTTTTGAGCCCTTTTTTGGTGTTTGAAGTCTCTGCAGACAGCGCTGGTGTCTGCGAAGCACACCGCAGCATCCCTATTAAAGGCCACACCCTAGAGCTGATACTCATTCTGCTTTTGGATTTCCAAGCAAGACAGAGCATTGCTGGACACTGATCCTTGGTGGACCTGCTTTTTCTACTGCATTAATTCCTTTTGGAAAATTCCTGACAGCTGTCTTGATGGCATCCATGGGTGCTGCTGGTGCTACATCTGTTTCAGCAACACCCCTAACCCCTCCACCACCACCACCTCCCCAAGGGCCTGCAGAGGGGAACAGGTGTGAGGATACCGAGGAGAATGAAGAGGATGATGAGGATGAGGTAGTGGAAGTCCCTACTACTAGCACTCACCATGAGTCTTGGGTGTGGAGGTTGTTTGCCACTCTTGATGGAGTACCGAAAGCTTGTACAAGGTGCGGTGCACTCATTGCCAGTTGGTGCTGAGTTGTGGCAAACCAGGTCTGTACAACTACGGTACTACCTCAATGAAGCAACACCTAAAATCATTCCACCGTGGGGCTATTCGTAAGGTTGTACCTTGTGATAAACGTAGTAGGTTGAGTTCCTCTGCAGCATCCTCTGTTTCTGATTGTGCCACCACAAGACACACTCCTGTGGGGCAGCACATCCCACCAGCTGCCTCGCAGGCCGTACGTGATTCTTTAGACCCTTACATTTCAAGGGTCACAGTATTATGTATCTACTGCGACGCAGTACTCTGCAGAGGGGAGACCCTTCGAAGTGCTTTCGAGGCTGCAGTCCGGGAGCATGAGAATGACTGCTAACTACCAGAGTAAGGCCCACCATACATCTTGCTCTCTCCACCTGCTCTTTCATATCCCCGTGGTTCCCCTTCGCTACCTTTCCTTATGTGTCTTGTCTGAAAAATAAAAAAAAATACAAAACAACAAAAAGCAAAAAAAGGCTCTTTTCAGAGCTGTCTTTCACAGTTCAAAAATAGAAGTGCCAATTAAATGCTCCAGTCTGCGGAAAATTTGCAGACATTGAAATTTTTTGGGGGCTGCCCTATCAAGACCATTGCACTCTTTTCCGGGAGAAAGTGGTGGTGTTTTTTTGCATTTCAAAAACTTCAAATGGTCAACACCTACTGGAAAAAGGATTGCTATCATTCCAAAAATGGTCGCAACGCATTTTGCATATTTCTCAGAAAAATCTGATTGCCAGCATAAGTAAGATGTACTCCATCTCTGCGAAAAATATGTGTACTACGAAAAATAATATTTTCATTTTGAAAAAAGGACATGCCAACATCTCTCAAAAAGGTCACAAAAAGCCTTTGTTGGCATTGTGCCTCACTTTCTCCATTTGTGGAGCAAATGAAGAAGAATGCAGCCACATACGAGAAAAAATTACTCAGGACTTTGGAAACATGCCCATGAATTTCCTAAGTCCTTCTTTCATTGCAAATTGCAAAGAGATTCCAGAGACATGTCCTAAACTGTTCCCTCCACAATTAATAATAATGTCTGGATGACGCTGTGTCACCAAAGTAGCACAAAGAGGTACCAAATCCAGCCACTTCATTCCACCACTCCATGTCAGTGCACTTCCACATGAGTTAATCCAAGATGTGAAGCCACTCCACAGTGATCTACATGCACCTCCAACCAATTTATCCACAAGTCTCCCATATCCAGACAATCAGCCTTCTGAAAGAAACAGCCATAGCTATCTGCTCCCCTCTCAGGAAAAAGACTTTCTGTCAAAGTCTCTCCTTACACATCACACCCAGTAAACCTTATTGACCAATCCCTTGCCCTGCTAAGTGTCATTTGCATGCCTCTCAGACTCAAAATCTTCATATGTTAAACGCACTGTGCGGGGACAACCGCTGAGTCTGCGGACAAATCGGAAAATCTAATAGTGGGGAATGAAAATGTAAATCGTGCGCCCCATTTCCCCTTTGAGGATGGCTCTGAAAAGAGCCTTTATTTAAGATGTTTCAGAAACACCTTTTATTTTGTACATTTTTTTGTTTTTATTCATTATTTCCCTACAGATTTCTTCACATTAGCTTATGTTGCAAAACAGCATGACATTTCCCATAAAAGATAAAGACATGCCATCTGCTTTAAAGTAAACAACATTACCAGATTCAATGTTGTCATTATTGCAAAAGAACATGCCAGCTCTAATCATGAAAGCAAACATGATTTGGTTAATTAAACACCTAGCAACATTTTGCTGAGGATAAAAAAATAAAACTATTGTCCCATACTGCCCTAGGTACCAAAGCAGAAAAAATAACCCTGGCATTTGGAAGGACTTTATGACTGCCTAAAACAAGTTTTGCAAATCTTGCAAAAAAGTAGGGGCACTGACATAGCCCAAATGCAAAGCACCACAGTGCAGGACAACTACATGTGTACTATTAAACCTAGCCATATTCTGACAAACTTCTAGCATTGCCTGCAAATTAAAATCAGGCACAGTGCACCACACCACCTCCACTCCTTTTATGTCAAAATTGTTAGCCACATTCCTAGATTTAGCATACCGGTCCAAACCATTCACAAATATATCTCCACCACCAACACCCTGACTTCCTCCAACTCTGCCATCTTCACTACACACAGCGTCTCTCAAAAAAAAGCAGAACCTCAACACCTGATTAGCTTATCCCCAAAATACACTCCAATTTTATGCTCAGAAGCCCCGGATGTAGCACGCCCTGTCCGTGAACAGCCGCGGTGTCCGCGGAGCACAAAAGTAACACTGGGGCAGCCCTTCTACCCTTTCCAATTCACTCTCTGCACCATTCCCTCATTGTTTACTGTTAAGCAGTCACACAACCATCCACCAATCACATCCAAGAACTCTACATCTAACTCCATCATCACAGTTCAGCACTTTAGATGCACTGTTGATCACTCTGATTACAATTGGGCTGTGATTTCAAAGCTCATACAGCAACAACTACTGTAAAACTCAGTACTGCCGCAATCAAAATAGAGGTGTCTGCAGGACACTAAATCTGTCTGCATGTTCGCAACTATTTACAATAAGGTGTCCTTAGAACATACCCTCTGTTCGCATTGTCTGCAACCACAATGAATATGTCCTTAGAACATATAGCCTGTCGCATGTCAGCAAAGCTGTGGCGCACCTTTAATTTGGTCGGGGACCTGAACTCTGTCCTTAGAACAGCTGTACCCATGAGTATTACACCCTTGGGTCTTTCAAACATCGCACCTGTTCATAACTGTCCACTGCACATGTGTCACACTAGTATTTAGTTCGGGGACATGAACACTACCCGTAGAACACCCGCACGCATGAGTACACCCGAACCCGCGCATTTGGTGTCCTACGGACAAACGTCTCATTTGCGAACATGTCTGAGACGTCATCATGTGACCACACCCATGCTAAGCGTGGGTCCTTCTTCGCTAACACAGTCCGGGCCCCTGGACATTAAGAAAGTGCTTCTTTGAGCAATCCAAGGTATTTTTCTGTGAAAATTCACCCTTGCACATGTCCCAGACAATGTCCCTAGTGATTTACATACCTTTCTTTTTGGAACTTTTTGAGCCCTTTTTTGGTGTTTGAAGTCTTTGTAGACAGCGCGGGTGTCTGCGAACCACACCCCAGCACCCCTATAAAAGGCCACACCCTAGAGCTGATACTCATTCTGCTTTTGGATTTCCAAGCAAGACAGAGTATTGCTGGACACTGATCCTTGGTGGACCTGCTTTTTCTACTGCATTAATTCCTTTTGGAAAATTCCTGACAGCTGTCCTGATGGCATCCATGGGTGCTGCTGGTGCTACATCTGTTTCAGCACCACCCCTAACCCCTCCACCACCACCACCTCCCCAAGGGCCTGCAGAGGGGAACAGATGTGAGGATACAGAGGAGAATGAAGAGGATGATGAGGATGAGGTAGTGGAAGTCCCTACTACTAGCACTCACCATGAGTCTTGGGTGTGGAGGTTGTTTGCCACTCTTGATGGAGTACCGAAAGCTTGTACAAGGTGCGGTGCACTCATTGCCAGTTGGTGCTGAGTTGTGGCAAACCAGGTCTGTACAACTACGGTACTACCTCAATGAAGCAACACCTAAAATCATTCCACCGTGGGGCTATTCGTAAGGTTGCACCATGTGATTAACGTAGTAGGTTGAGTTCCTCTGCAGCATCCTCTGTTTCTGCTCGTGCCACCACAAGACACACACCTGTGGGGCAGCGCATCCTTCCAGCTGCCTCGCAGGCCGTACGTGATTCTTTAGACCCTTACATTTCAAGGGTCACAGTATTATGTATCTACTGCGACGCAGTACTCTGCAGAGGGGAGACCCTTCGAAGTGCTTTCGAGGCTGCAGTCCGGGAGCATGAGAATGACTGCTAACTACCTGAGTAAGGCCCACCCTACATCTTTCTCTCTCCACCTGCTCTTTCATATCCCCGTGGTTCCCCTTCACTTCCTTTCCTAATGTGTCTTGTCTGAAAAATAAAAAAAAATACATAACAACAAAAAGCAAAAAAAGGCTCTTTTCAGAGCTGTCTTTCACAGTTCAAAAATAGAAGTGCCAATTAAATGCTCCAGTCTGCGGAAAATTTGCAGACATTGACATTTTTTGGGGGCTGCCCTATCAAGACCATTGCACTCTTCTCCGGGAGAAAGTGGTGGTGTTTTTTTGCATTTCAAAAACTTCAAATGGTCAACACCTACTGGAAAAAGGATTGCTATCATTCCAAAAAGGGACGCAATGCATTTTGCATATTTCTCAGAAAAATCTGATTGCCAGCATAGGATGTACTTTCACTTTCCTTTCTATACATTGTGGATATTTTGCACAATCTATCATTTGAACTTACTTTAGAAATTATCATAATAGTAATCAGACACAACACACACAACTTTCTAACAAAGTGCCATTTCATGTTAAAAGATGTGAGAAATAACACTATAATTGTGGGAGAATGTTTTGTAGGATGTTATAAAATGACACGCAGCCAGGATGAGTACATGCATCTTTATTCATGCACACAGATAGCCAATATCATTTGAAAGGCTCCCAGTTGAAACAACACCACTGCCTCTACAACTGTTCTTCCAATCTAGACAGCTCTCTCATTTCAGCTGGTTGCCCATTCCGTTCTAGAATTTACTACAGCATTCAACTATACACAGATAGTCATGTCTTTCACATCATGTACAACTATGTACAAACAGTGTAGTAAACCAACACATACAACATCTTCCCCTTCCCTTCAGCCTGCAATGCAAGCACTACAACCTTCATTGCAACCCTTACTGTATTTCAGACTCTCCCATCTCCAAGCACCACAGGATCACCCACTAGTTTGCTAATCACCTGCAGTCTGGTAAACTTGCTTTGTCACATTGCCACTTTTCCAGGTTTTCTTATTTGAACCTTCTCCCCTATAAATTTCCTGGAGAGTAATAAGCTACTGAACCCATCAAATCTTTCTGCTTTATTTCTCACACCTTCACTAATGCATATATTGCATGCTTTTCCCCACAGTTCCTGCCATTTACCCTTTATAAATAGCAAGAAAAGCATACGGATATTTCTCCTATCTCCTAACATCCAATAACACCAACTTAAAAAACCAAGTGTGCTCTGTGTGCTTACTATTGTAATCATTTCTAAAGCTCGTTCAACTGACAGATTCTAAGTAAAATATACAGAATGCACATAGACAAAGGAAGATGCATCTACATGCTATGCACACTTATCAGAAAGCACTACTACTGAAAACAAAAACAAATTCATGTCTACATTAACAACAGTGCTATTAACACACATATTTGCTAACTTCTTTCTTTCACAATTGCAGTGAAGACCACTCTCCTGAAAACCAGCAATGTCTGATATATGAACCAGAACTCAGAAGAAACCTACTCTTTCCATCCAAAAAAGTAAGTGCATTTCTGCCATAATGTTATACCTGTTACTCAAACACTGTAGAATTCTCGTATTGTAGAACAAACAATTGTATTAACCCTGCAGCATTAGATCCAGTATTACTGCTTGCCCCTCAGCAGCTCATTACTTTGTATTGTCACCTGAACACCAGTATAGTAACACACAAATACGAGAATAGCCTTCCCAACCTGAAGTAACAGCCCAATGCACAATCACACACCTCTACATACATGCTTACCATCATACGCAGACACTCATGTACAAAGCACA
This sequence comes from Ambystoma mexicanum, assembly GCF_040938575.1. Taxonomy (NCBI): domain Eukaryota; kingdom Metazoa; phylum Chordata; class Amphibia; order Caudata; family Ambystomatidae; genus Ambystoma; species Ambystoma mexicanum. Next base: position 813,496,792 of record NC_090932.1, read on the forward strand.
CATACACTGCACAACATCCCAACAAGCACTTTCTCTTTTCTCTAACTGACCCCAAAGAATGCCTACCAAAAAGCAACTCTGTAGGCAGAAACACAGAAAATAAAAGTGTCCAAAATAAGCATCCACCTCTAGCAGAATTTGTACAAAAAGGTCAAACAAAACAGCTAATGCAGTCACTAAGTGAAACAAAACCAGCTTCCAGTAAAGCAACTTTGCCTCTTCTTTCAAAATGTAAAACAAAACAGAAAGTGATTAAAAAGACTGCAGATACCACTAGTGCTAACACTGCACCTATAAATCACGATGTAGCCACAAGTAAGCATACCAAAAAGAATATTTTACAAAAAATGTTCCGCCACAGAGTCCTTCAGAACCTTATAAAAACAGGAGAGAAATCACTCACAACCCTTAAAACCTACTGTAGAACATGAATCCTAGAAGATCTCATAGACAGTGCACTCCTTCTCAAAAGGCAATTAATTATTTTAGTTTTAAACAGAATGAAACCACTAACAAAACTGAGTACTAAACTACAAACATTACTTCTCAATAAACGGAATATCAACAAACATAACTTCGCAAACATCTCTGGAGGTGAATGGTCTCACGCCACCAGCACAGAACCATATTTAAATGAAGAAGCATAAAAACAAAAGCAAATAAACCCAATTGCCATACATAGGAGTGGACGAGGGAATGAAAAACTTAAGACAACCATTATGGAACAAGAAACACTGCTAACAAAAATATCCCAAGAAAACTTAGTATCAACTCCCCATTCCACTGAACCAATGCGTCCAGTCTACAAATGGCCGTGCACATCAATATGTAACATGGCCAAAAAATCTTTCAGATCTTTATGCCAGTTCCTCAATCAGTATGTGAAAGGCAAAGACAAATTGAAAATAAAACTATTACAAAGTATGGATTGATGTTTAGTGCTCAAATGCACAGGACTACAAGGACATTCAATAGCCTGCATTTCTGGACCTATTTGCTAAAGCACCTTCCACCATATCAAAATTATATCAACACACTATTCAATTAAAGAAATCTGGTTCATAAACTGTACTATGTCAAAAGTCCTGCTTTAGCACTAGCCAATTTAAATAACAATCTTCCACTCGAAGAAATAGAGCATATCCAGAGAAAATATTTTGAAAGTGAACGCTGCTTACAAAATGCGATTGCTTCACAACAGTCTAGTAACAACATTAGAGATGGCAACCTTGTACTACACAGATACAAAAAAGAAATACTAAAGTTTAAAAGTATATCTGCTGAAGTACCAAACCACGTCTGTGTGTATTGCCGCAGGACTTTTTATAAGAATCGCACAAAAACTGTAGACACAGGGCCTCATTACGAGGTAGGAGGTAGCCATGGTGCTATTAGCACCATGGCTACCCCCTTACCGCATTCCGGGTCTGGGTTCTCGAAATAGGGACTTACCGGGTCATTCCAACCTTAGAGGACCCGTTAAGTCCCCATTCCGAGAACCATTCCCCATTCCCATTCGAGCCCCCATAGGGCTCAATGGGAATGGGGCTGGAGCTAATAACGGGCCCGTTAATACCGGGCCCGTTATTAGCTCCCTGGGCCCTTAGCGGCTCCCGCTAAGGGCACCTGGTAAAACCAGGCACCCATAGCGGGACCCGCTAAGGGACCTCAGAATAGGGTGCCAAGGGTTTACCGGCACCGGTCTCCTTACCGGTGCCTGTTAACCCTTACCGCCCACATCGTAATGAGGCCCATAATGTACAAAATAGAAGGCAATGAAGGTTCCAAGTGGTTCCAATTAACTCTCTACCTTATAGCAGAAAACAAATACAAAATTACTGACCCCTTAATACTTTGCAGTTACTGCACTGCACAACTTGACATCAACCAAACACCTTCACATGCTATCACAAATAAATTGGAATTATTCTCGCTACCAAAACCCATGCAACAACTTAACTTGTATTGGAGCATCATAATTCAAACAGTGCACCCATTTCAAGTAATAATACACCTTCAGCCAAAAACAGCAAATCTACCTCCCTCTGAATTACTGAAAGGCATTCGTGGCAAAGTAGTTTGCTTGCATTAGATCTCAAAGAAAATGTACACACTCTAGGAGTGCAACATCCAATAGATCAATCTTTAATTATTTTAGTAAATGGCGTACCTACAAAGATTAAAAAAATTGGCAACAACTCTTTAATTTACATAAAGTTAGAAAAGCCCTGCAATATCTCAAAGACAACAATGAATATTACAAAGAAATAAATATTGAAGAAAACCTGAAGGAAACCACTGAAATAATTCAATACTCATCAGAAACTGGTCAATTTCAACTTCTAGATCCTGCTACAGAATCCAATATTTTAGACCATTATACAATTCACCCATTACACTCTAAAGCCACCATAGATGATGCACTGGAAATGTACCAAATGCCACAAGCAAAAGGATCTCCAATCAGCATATGGGAAAAAAGTATAGAAGCACGTGCCTTTCCTCTACTCTTTCCTACTGGAAAAGGAGGAAGGTACGATGATAGACCCATACAAATAACAGGATCAGAATACCACTCTTTATGAAAGTATCCTGAAGACACCAGATTCTGACAAAATGTGGAATACATATTCCACTTTCTCTTTGAAAGTGAACTAGCAACTCTGTGCTACCGAGTTGCACACACTTTGAAATCAGGTAACAATTTTCAAAATATGACAGCAATGCAATTACTACAAAAAGTGCCATAAAAAGATGAGGTTTTACAGTCAAGCATTACAAATCTTTTAGCAAACATGCGTGGTACAAAAGAATACTGGTTACGACGTCACAGAGATGTACGCTGTATTATAAGAAACCTTGGCCCACCCACTTGGTTTGTGACATTAAGTTGTGCAGAATATGCATGGGAAGATTTACATGATTTCCTATGCATTGCAAACAAAAACAAAACAAATATAGATATGAAAACACCAGGAGAACTCTGCTCACTATTTTCTATAAATGTATCTAGATATTTCCATCATCACTTCCTTTCTATGCTACACTTCATTTGTAATAAAACTGTTCCTCCTCTCGGAGAAGTGGAACACTTCTTTTGGAGAAAAGAATAACCAGCCAGAGGAGCACCACATATCCACATGCTTTTGTGGATTAAAGATGCTCCTAACTTTGGTCAGGACAGTGATGCCAATGGTTTGCATTTCATCCAAAAATATTTCACTTGTGAAATTCCTGCACAAACGACACATAGTGACTTTCATGCACACATTTTACAATTTCAAAGACACAAAAGTGGGAAGTATTGTCATCGCAAATATAAAAACAAAGGGAAATACTACACTAAATGCCGCTTTGGTTATCCCTAGACAGTTTCAACAACAGGTGAAGTAAACAACTTCATGTCTTCAGTCAGACATATTGTCAAAGGTAAATCACTTAAGAAAACATATTACATAAAAAGAACAGAAGGATCAAAATGCATCTCAATGATTACAATGCAATCATTGCCCTCCTATGGAATGCAAATGTAGATGTGCAGTACATTGCAGACAATTCCACTGCAGTTGCACGATATGTCACATCCTACTTAACCAAAGCAGAAAAAACAGAGCTCCAAGACCTCTGGGATGACATATCATCTGACAAAACACTATCACAGAAATTGTACAGCTTAGGCATAAAAATGCTCTCCTATAGAGAATGTGGCTGCTATGAAGCTGCAGACCATTTAACTGGTACTGCCTTGTATGGAAAATCTGAAAATATAGTATGGCTAAGCCTTGGTCCTGCTAAATCGAGAAAAAAAGTTCTCAAATCATATGAAGTCATAGAAAGAAATAGCCAAAAATGATCCCAACAGCCAAGACATTTTGAAAAACAATTTACTATACATATACTTCCCAAACAGGAGTACCACTTTGGAAACCATGTGTCTATACCACATAGCCCAAAACCTCACATACAAAAATAATATTAAACCAGATGAGAAGAAAGGTAGATACAGAGTGGAAAATTGTGAAGGCAGCTTAGTGAAACTTACCAAACTCGCTTAATTAATCATATCAAATTGTTTTTAAAACTCCTCAACATAAAGAACTGTATTTCATGTCCCTGCTACAACTTTTGAAACCATGGAGAAAAGACGAGGATTTACTAGATACCTATGACTCCTACGAAGACACTTTCAAATCAATTGAAAGCACTATAACAGACGTAAACTTTACATAGTACAAAAAATGTTGCACAATGAACAGCAACAAGAAAAAGAACTCCAGGTGCAACTAGATGTGGACACGCCTGACAGTAGTCAACCTTCTGTAACAGAAAGCCAAGAACCACTCGGACAGCCACTAATAGCAAATGAGACAGAATTAGCCATGACAGAAGTCGAAAACACTATGTGTCAGTATGAGCAATCTATAGAAGACTTTGTTCTACTAAAATCACAACTAAACAATGAGCAGCATAGCATTTTCCAAGAAATAATACAACAAAATGAACATGGTGTGCAGCATGAAAGTAAAAATTGTACCTGCCAAGACTACAAACCTATACTGCTATATGTGAATGGTCAAGCTGGTTCAGGCAAAATGTTCATAATCAAAATCATCAGCACGTTCCTCCAACAATTGACAAACAACAAACTGTCAGCTGTTGTAACTGCCCCCACAGATTTAGCTGCCTACAACATAGGCGGTGTCACTTTACACTGATTACTACTCCTTCCAGTAGAGCACCAAAACAAATGAGACTATTACAAACTTTCTCCAGAAGCTGCAATGGTTTTCAAACAAATGAAAATGCTGCTAATAGATGAGTAGTAAGCATGGTTTCCAATCTAATGTTAGCCTTCCTTTACCTCAGATTACAAGAGGTCCTGAAAACTGACTATGAAGAACTCTTTGGAGGAAAACACATTATCGTTTTTGGAGATCTTCAATTAACACCAGTTAAAGGTGGACCTATTTTTAAAACCTTAGGGCACAAACTATGCTGTAAAACTCTTGGCAGCATAGGAAATGTCAACCTTTGGCAACATTTCCAATATAGAGAATTAACTGAAAACATGCGTCAGTCTGCAGACCTCACACACGCCAACATTTTAAAAAGTATTAGAGTTGATATACTGTCTCAAAAAGCACCATTTATATTGAAAACCAGGCACACCCATGCACTCTATTGGCCATAACTCATGTGCTACTGATGTCATGGAACAATTAGCACACAAAAATGTAAACTGTATGTCCTTGATGCCAACTCTTACAAGCTGTTCAAAATGTAATGAAACAATGTTAAAAAAAGAAATACAACCAATACTTCAAATTTGCTCAACAGATAAACTGGACGTACATGGTATGACACTACCCATGTGTCAACAAGCCACAACAAGGCTAAATACCTTAGAAAACTTGATCTTTAACACAGCTGATTTGGAAAACATATTAAAATTATCTTTAAACTGTAGAGCAATGCTTAAACATAACCTTGACATGGATCAAGTGCTAGTTAATGGAGCACTTGGTACAGTTGTCGGATTTCAAACATACCCACATGACAACAACATTCAGTTTGTCAATATTCTCTTTGACAAATTATCAAAAGTTAAAAGGAAAGGATGCTCAACAGCCTGCTTCCTTCTTTTCAAAGACATGTATATACGCAGAGAACAATTAAATAAAGCATTGATAGGTATTGGTAGCACAGTCTTTAAAGAAGGCATGAGCTATGTAGCACTATCACGCTTACGTACACTTGACAGACTATTTCTAATCAATTTTGATGCAAGTAAAGCAAATGCTGATATTCCTTGCATTCTTGAATACAATAGACTGCGTTCACTCTACACCCTCATCTAAAAACCTAACCTGTTCCGCAAAAAGCAAAACTTTGTAAAACAAAATTACTTCACTCTCAAATTATGCATATCTCACAGCAATTCCTCCAAAGAAATTAAAAGAAGTTACTATTTCATCAAGGACCAGAACCAAAGAAGAGTCTACTGCACAAACAAAGTCAAATACCTCTTCAAAGAAACAACATGCACTCCGAACAAATGACTTGGACACAGAACTGTCAGGTTCATTCAAATGTTCAAATACATCTGGTGTAAATTGCTACGCGAATGTAGCAATCAATATTCTATTCCAACAGCCACCAATTATTGACAACATTTACTTACGTGGGACAGATCAATTGTGTTTGCAAATGTTAGTCCTTCATAGAAATGCAACCAACAATCCTGACAACACTTACAGTGTTTCTGGAATAAGGCAGAAATTGGACTACTGTGCTGGAATGGTATAATTCACTATAAACACACAAGAAGATCCACAAGAATTTCTAATGTACTTACTACAAGTACTAGAAAACAAAAACATACGCGAAAAGCAGCATGGCTACCTCCATACTCGTAATGAGGCCCATAGTAAATACGTAATAGTAATGCTTTACAATGAAGATGGTACCAAAAACAACGGCAAGCTGACTGGATTCCAACATGCTCACGTATCAATTGGTAAGAAAGCCTTCACAACAATAGGTATAATCTACCACACAGGAGCCACAACCAATGCAGGTCACTACACTACAAATATAAAAAAGAATTGTGGATGGTTCAAATGTACTAATACTACCATTACTCTAAAAAAAAGATTACCAGCAAATCTTGTAAACGCTTACAAGACTTTGGAGAAAAAGAGAAGAAATAGTTTAACAAATTATTCTATGCATTGTAGGTTGTGTTTTCAACCATGGTATTATGTTGTGTGGCTGTGTGGCTGTGGAATGTTTGTTTACCCAGTTTACTGTTATGTATTATTCTATGTTTGCTTTATTTTCAGCTACTTTATATAAGTGCATGAATAGTGTTGTACCATATTGATATTTCAAGTTGTATTGTAGTATAAAGCCTGAAATATGTAACCACCGTTATGATGAAAGTCAATTAAATGTAACCACAGGTATAATAAAAAACATTTTTTTGTCTAGTTCATTGTATTTGTGTATTTACACTACATTTTCTTCTTCAGTTAGGTGTTCTGAGTTATGTTTATCAAAATTGGCCATGTAGAACTATATTTGTGGTTTTCAGTAGCTGCAGTGTTGCTATTCACAGATAGATGTGGTACCCTGTGCAGCTGTTGCTATTTTAGGGCAAATGGAACATTGTGTGTTTGTGGATGTGTGGTAGCCATGGCTATGTAACATTTTGAGTGGACTAGAATCATAGATGCATTGAGTGTTTTGGGCAATTGGGAAAGATCAGGGGAGTAGAGGAGGATCATGGGGAGTGAAGGGTGGCTGGTATGTGTGCTAGGGACACTTGTTTGGAGCTTGGGGGAGTGGAAGTACATTTTTAAATTTGTTGTCTTTGTGAATAGCCGCAGGTAGCAGCAAACGTCCGTGTATGGGACTTCTATAACCATGTGTATAAAACACACATGCGTAGGCGCGTCAACGCTTTTCATCTTTTCATTGGTTGTCTCTGTAGGAAAGATTATATTTATAGCTGCATATATAAATATACATTATCTGTATAATAATCATATTGTTTTGTGGATAATATAGCACAGAATGGTATCTGTGTGTGCTATTTTGTGTATTTAGGTGTTGTTTTGTTCTGTGTAAAGTTTTGAAGGGTGGCTTACTTTGGTTTTTAGTTTGTAAAAAAAATGTACGTGTACCTGTGGCTACAACTAAGCTTTGTAGCCATGTTGAATATCCACAGCTACTGTTGATGCTGGGCAGGGGGTTCTATGTGTTTTGGTGCTTCTAATTGACTGGTGTTAATGTATAAATGTGTACTTCATTGTGATAGGTTCAGTGACTATTTTGGCCATTTTATTCATTTTCTTAAAATATAGTCCTCTTTTTCAGGTTTTGATTTTGGAAAGTATTAAACTCCCCATTTGTCTACTTTTCTCATTTTCACTGCAAAACTCACACCGTGCAGTTCATGTTACCTGTGATAAAATATGATTGTTGTTTGTCATTGTTTGTTGAACGTTTGATTTGATGATATGTTTACAATGAGGCTCTGTGTTTTTTTTCTGTATTTCTTAACAAGGTCCTTTTGTATATATAGAAAATGGGTGGGATTAATTATAAGACGTTGTTCATTAGGAAAGAAATTGAATTTTAGTGAGGTGCATATTATAGAATCATGAAGTATACTTGTTGCATTCAAAATAAAAGAATGATCACAGAGAAGTAGAAATGTGATTTTATCTGCAATGCTTGTTTAATCATTTATGGTATGTGCTAAAGTGATTTTAGGGGTGATATAAAAATGTGTTTGTTTTAAACAGATTCTATTTTTGCTGGTGTGGTATGATTTGGTTTGCTGAAGTGTATTACTGTGTGGTTATCTATAAGTTAAACTACACTATGTTCATTTGTTTTTTGTTTTGTGAAACCCAGTGTTTAATTTTATGAAAAATATGTTTGATTGGTTTTAAAATATATATTCATAAAGAATATAAGAATGGTATTAGTTGTCCAAACTACTACTATGTAAAAAAGAAATGGAATGGATTTGCTGGTGCAAATCCCTGAATCAATGCAGGCACAGTATGTATTCAGCAATGCTATTTTAGTGCACAACTTAAAGGTTGTACAATTGTGGGATGGTTTATTGGCAGTTTAGATGTGCAATAATTTAAAAAAGTAACCAGACTAATTGTTTTAAATGTTCGTGTTACCGTACTGCTAATTGATACAGACATACTCTTAGTTGTCAATGGCAGTCTATTGGGCATGCTGGTTCTTACATGGAGTTATTAAGGCAAATACTTTTATACTTTTTTAAAAAAAAATGTATCGGTTTATTACAAACCTTTAAAATGTTTTACAGGCAAATACTTAGAGTGCCCATAGTTACAGGCTCTGACTAATGTGAGGTCTTTAATAAAAGCCTCAGGGCATTAGGAGACACAGGAATGTCCCCTAGGCTTTGGGCTTATTGCTATGCAAACTCCTATTATGTAAAAAAGAAATGGAATGTTCTTTTGGGTGCAAATTTCCGCAATAAATGCAGATGCAGTTTGTGTTAATGAATGCTATTTTAGTACACAAATTTGAAGTTGTAAAATGTTGTGATGGTTTATCTGAAGTTTACTTGTGCAACAGTTAGTGCCCCAGAGTCTTTGTTAAAGACTCTGGGGCATTACCTGACACAGGGATTCCCCCCGGTTGTGGGTTTATTGCTATTAGGATTGTGTTCCATTAGACTGGAGTAGTAATAGTGTTTTTATTTGCTCGGAAGACAGAGTGGATTTCTGCAACTGAGACACATTTCTGGCATGGAATGGGATTGAAAGTCTGTTCGCTCTTTTAATAGTTGCTATTTAATACAGGAGGATTATGTCTCAAACTAGAACTTAATGCCTGTTTTTTTTTGTTTTTTTTACATTGATTTGAATGGTTGTTATGGAAAGGGTGGCCATTTCTGTTTGCTTTTTTTTCTCTATTCAGGAAATGGTCACTGTGCCATTTGTCAACATGTCTATTCATGAGATTAGCAGCAGTGATGATAATACCATCTGGGTCCCCAATCCATCAACAGCAGTAGGAAGTCATAAGAATACAAATGTGTGTAGACAGTTGGAGATATTTAAAGTGAATGAAAAGTGCTTTAAAATGGAGGCAAAGGATGTCCAGTGTAAATTCTGGTAGAAAACATGAAGACGTGGTCCGTCTAATGTTCCATTTTAAAGTTTGGGAACATCAATTATGATAAATTATTTGGTGCAAGTTTCCTGGGACTATGTGGATGATGTGTATTGGAAATTGCATGAGCACCACAAAAAATAAAAGGTTTGGGGCGCATGTGTTATTTGTGTGGAAATTGGCAGTATGTCGAGTAAGTGATTCCACCAGTGCGATGCCACCAATAGTTAATGAACCATAGACTTTGTCAATAGTGCCAACTCCTCATGTTCCATTTTTACCTTCTGCCAATGTCTAACTGTTCTGAACAATGAAAATTGTCTCTTTCTAAAATTGACAGCATGTTTGAAGTATCTAATCCAAGAATACATGTACTGTAAAAATATGCATTGATATTTTGGAACACTAACCTGCCACTAGCTATGGCATTTGGTGATGGGCTGTGGCCCCAGTCTTTGGCATGGGCAAGTCTATGGCGTACAGTGGTATTAAGCTAATTAAAGTTTTTATGAGCTAACATTCATGTGGTGTTGCTGTATATGTTGAAAATGGGTGGGAATAATTGTTGGAAGTTGTTTATTAGTAAATAAACATTCTAAGAGTGAAGTGTGACATTGCAGAGTTTTTGTTTGATTTAGTAAATGGTTTTGTTTAAGTCAACTATTAAACTTTATATGTATTTGTTTGTTGAAGAACGATTCGACACAATGAAGCACTTTATGTTTGTAAACACTGTGTTAGGTTTAATAATGAAACACTTATTTATGCAAGAAGTGCTTTGAATGGCATGGTAGTGCTTGATATCACTGTTGTGCTTTAAAAATTTAACATGTTTGAAGTAATTGCATTGCAAATTGTTTATCCTTTTTGAGGCGTTGTCTTCTTTGTGTTGTCATTTATATTGTTTCGCATATTCCCTCCTGGTTGGACATTCCAACATGTCAGACCATGAGAGTACCAGCTGTGATGACGTTATCATTTGGGTTCCAAATCCATTGACACAGAAGAAGAAAACAACTTTAAAGAAGCGCCAACTGGCAGCAGTGGTTTTCATCCCAGTTGTCTTCTTTCTCTATGTCGATGGATTTGGAACGCAATAACAACGCATAGGGGGTTTCAAACACCAGTGGATCATGAGCTAGGTGAATGTTGAAAGGCTAAAATACCTTCTAAATGGTCAGTATTAATACACAGGCTCAAAGAACCCACCTCTGAGGAATAACAATGCAATAACTACGCATAGGGGGTTTCAAACACAAGTGGATCATGAGCTAGGTGAACGCTGAAAGGCTAAAACACCCTGAAAAATGTCAGTTATTAATACAGAGGCTCAAAGATCCCACCCCTGAGGAGAAACAATGCAACAACAATGCATAGGGGGTTCAAACACAAGTGGTTCATGAGCTGAGAAAACGCCTATTATACCACCAAATTTGTATACACAAAAAAGAGGCAGAGGAGGTACTTTGCACATTTTGTAACACATTTCTACACCGTGGGCGTGCCAATGTTCCATCTCATAGCCTCAAAACATCTATTATGATTAATCATCTAGTGTGAGTCTACTCGGGTAACATTGCTAACGACTATCGGAAAGCGCACACATATAATAAAAGAAAAATGCATGGGTTCCATTCTTTGCATAGACGGACATCAGCACCACATGCAGCACTTCCATTCACCAGTACAACAATATTGCAAACTGCAAATGAAGCCTCAACTTCAGCAGCGGTGTCAACTGCACAGACTCCTGTTTTACCGACTCCCGATATTTCCACAATGTAAGTCATGTGTGGATGATGTCTCGAACGGTTACTCAAGGGAGGTGCCATGTTTGAGGAATGGCAGAAGTCAATCACTGAATACCAGATTACCTGTCATTCCTAGTTTTTCTTTTTTATTAAGGGGCACATTTCCCCCCTTTTTTCTAAAAAATAAATAAAAACAAAAATAAAAAAATAAAATATATGTTGCTTTTTATTTTAATGCTCTTTGTTATATGTTTCATCCTTATGTGTTTTCCTCCCCTATTCCACCACCCTCTTTCTATCCCGCAAAACGCACCTCTTATGGGCCACCTTTTAATTTACAAAAATAGAAAAAATTGAATGCAGACTGCAAAAATATATTATAATATCTATTGTTATTTATTTTATGGATTTCAGTAATTAAAATCTCCCAATTGTTTGTGTGTAGCCATGGTTACACTGTTAACAGGGGCAGTAGTTTAGCTGCGAATAAAAGCACTCCAGTCATGGTTCGTCTTAGCTGCACACAAAAAATCCTGCAATTCACTGGCTGAAGCTGTAGCTGTGGCTACAAATAATAATATAAAAAAATACAACTCTGTGTCTGTACATATGTGCATTTCACCTGTACATATTGAAGGAAAAAATGTTATTTGCAGGGACTTTAAGGTGAGTAATACATTGTAACAAAACCTTTCAATTTCAAGGAAAAAACTTTAGTTGCAGGGACGCTAAGGTGAGAACTTAACGCAACGAAACCTCTGAAACTCAGCTAAAGCCACCTTGACCTTGACTTTGCGCCCCTGTTGCGCATCATATGACCACAATGATGACATCACAGATGCCATCACTAATTGCATGTTGTATGAGAACACTGATGACATTACAAATCACATGATTGATGCCATCACTGGTGACAACACTAATTACATTGAATATAACTGATTATATCAATAATGGAATTAGACATAACATAATTTATATATCATGAAAGGTTTGATTACCTTAATAACAGTGTGCCCTGTGGTTCACAATTTATAGTGAATTAATTAACATCACTAAGACATCCATAGACCAATTAACATAACTGGAAAATCCCCTATAATATACCATTAGATAGCAAGTGCTAATGTTTCACCCATTGGGCTTTGTCTGGGTAGCTAGATCCTATTGGTACATATACACTCTAGATACTTACTATAAGTGCCGCTTCCTATATCACATGTACAATGTGTTTCCTATCAATCATATTTCTCTATTGTTACTCTTAAAACCATAATCTTTAGAGATAGTTATCTAAGGGAAAAAAGTGTGGGTGGGAGAGAAAGGATAATTTCACACACAGTTTTCTGAGATATCAAGGTGAAAAGTTATACAAGTCCATTTTAAATGTAACCAAAATCCCAGAGTGTTCACCAAAAGGTTTTTTAGTAACATAAAATTAACTTTGCTTTGGGTTCCAAGTGCACATCCATGTCATGGCACCCTCAAAATTATATGAATCATGTCCCCTAGCCAGACATTCAAAATCATGCATTAACACCTACCAATCTGATGCGTTTCGCCACTATCACAAGGCTTGTTCACAGTCAATATATGTATGCATGTGCACACCCACCTCAAATCATTTGAGGTGTATTAGAGGTGTATATATGCCAATTGTCAGAGGATATTCTTGAATATGACACTGTACGTGCATGCACATCTCTAAGAGGATATACATTGTGTTGATAATGCAAAAGGGAAGTGGTTAGTTATTGGGCCTCATTAAGAGGCGGCTGGTAAGGGATTACCGGCACCAGTAAGGGCACCGGTGCCGGTAATCCCTTACTGCCCTACTACGAGTTCCCTTTGCGGGTCCTCCCTTAACGCCTGGTTTTTCCAGGCGTTAAGGACAGGACGCGCAAAGGGACTCTGGAGCTAATAACGGTGCCACAATTTGCGGTACCGTTATTAGCGCCTTCCCCATTCCCATTGAGCCCTATGGGGGCTTTAATTGGGAATGGGGAAGGGCCCTGGTGAATGGGGAATTACCGGTCCCGCCAACCTTGGAATGGACCGGTAATTGCTCCATTAACCAGGGCGGAGTCGGCTACCTCCAACCTCGTAATGAGGCCCATTGTCTCAATAGTGCAGGTCGTTGTTTCAAATTGAGATGTTCCCGCTCGCATTTAAAACTATACTTAGTGATGGTCAAGCTTTAGCTGAATTTAGAAGGCTTCTAAAAAGAATTTAAAATAATAAAAAGTCATTTGGAGTCTTTTGTGTATCACACACTACTGTATTGGCCATCAAACAGCACAAAAAGTCAAAATATTTAGCATACTGGGGTATGATTACAGAAACATTGCACTAGTGCAAGGGCAGTTTGCACAGTATTAGCACTAGGGTCAACTTGGCCCTAGTGCAAAAAAAAAAAATCGGATATATTGGAACACCTTTTACCCATTGGAAGTGCAATTTTGCATGGTTTTAGCACTAGAGCAGCCTTTGCAGTTGGGCAAACATCTCATCATTCAATGCATGTTTGCACCATGGCAAAGTCTGCCATAGTGCTAATACGGGATGGAATTGGCACTAGGGAAAACTTTGCATTGGTGCAAAAATGCACTGAAAGTATATGTTTTTTGCATGAGGGCAGTTTTTGCCCTGGTGCTAATACCATGCAAAGTTGAACTTGCTATGTTGCAAATGTTTTTAATGAGGCTACAATGTTTTTTTGCCCTAGAGCCCACCTTACCCTATTGCTAATAACGGTCAAAATTGCACTTCTACTGGTGCAATGTTTCTGTAATCTGGCTCCTGATTTGTTTGTTAAGAATGCACTGCACAACGACGTCTAATCGTGAGACCATTGAAGCAGCACCTTTGGAGCTCCAGGAATCTGCAATCCAAACAGAGCAATGCATCTAATGATGCCCTCTGAAAAGGAACCATTTTGAGTTACACTTGCAATAAGAGAACAACTGGCAAATGGTTGTAGCTCATTATGGCATAATCAATTTCTGGAAAAGCTTTCTGTCCGCAAAGCACTCCAAAGAAGTGGAGAATGCCCAAGGAGTTTGCAGCCTGACTTTAGACAATTTAAAATTCAAATGTCTCTGTTACAGTTTCTGGTTTTATGTTTTTGCAGGCACATCGTTCTAAATCCCAGATTTCATCATCTATTCTATCTGTTAGGAATGTAAAATGGTCTGGTCATGTGTACAGCATTTTACATTGAGTGCAATATTTGTAGACAAAAACATATTTCATGTAATTTCTGATCTCTTCCTGAGAACACTTATTTTAATCGAATCATGCCAGTGTAACTCTTTAGTCAAATCGGGGCTGTGGGAGTATTTTGGCCACCTGCAAACAAATATCGTCAAAGCAAGAAGACAGAGCGGAGGCAAGGTGAGGGGAGGCTGGCTGGAGTCAGAGACACAGAACAGCGTTCCCCAAGCTCAAGAGAGCAATCGGTGCTTTTGATACAGCAAACCTCTCTAGGGTTGTCAAGTATGGAAAATATGAATGGTAAGGACCGCAGATGAGGTGAGCAGTCTGTTAAAAACAATTAAACGCATGGTACAGTGATGTAAGCACATGGGGGCCAAACAGCCGTGAGAAATGGGCCAGGAGAGAAGGGCTAAGCGCGTGACTGGAAACGCACCCATTCCCTGAATCATGCAAATTCCTGATCTAGATCATGTCCTTACTAATATCAGCACCTGCTCGTGCTGAAGGCTATGAGCAATACATTCCACGCTTGCTGTTTTACAACAAACTGTTTGCAAGCGTGGGAAGTAAATAGTGAGTCCATGTCCTGGTGGAACATGCTGGCACAGCAGAGTCATGAAAACTTTGGGATGCTGTACATGCATAAGTCTGCATCCGGCATCAATGTCTGTGTGCATCCTTGTAGACACACCCTTCAAAGGGTGGCTGATGCCAAACAGAATATTCATGGAGGGACATTCCCAGCCTCACTACTGTTATGTGCCGTTATTCCATGGTTGAAAAACCAGGTTACTGTTCTGTAGGGATGGCTCTTTAACTGTATAAGTCGAGCAGCGTCCTCTGCACCACGGACATGTGGCTCAGTGGCCGTAGGACTGACAGCGTGGCTTTCACAGCACGCCAGGTCATTTTCCCTGCTCCGCAATCAGTCAGCAAACCCGAGAGCAATGGCATTCGTGTGACATTTGCTCGCAGGCAACATTGTGCAAGGGTCCGGTTGATTCCAACTCTCAGTGAGGAACTGACCTCTGGGAGTAGGTGGAGAAAGAGGTGGCATGCTAGCTTACTCTGCGGCAGTTACCATCAATGGCTCCAGTGCTGTTTCAGTCATTATAATTGGTTGGACCATGCACATACTTTGCGTCACACTTGTCCTCCGTCCTACTTTACACATGGAACTGTGAGCTGATGAAGTGTGCTATAATTTATTTGGCACACCACATGAGCTTGCATTTCTACATTGCCCAAATTCCATGGCGAAATGATTGCTGTACGATCACTGTGACAGTCGATGTGAGCAGAAGAATTGACGGACTACAGTACGAATTGCAGCCAGGCAGTGGTTTGTGCATACCTGAAACCCATTCAGTGGCCAATGCTGAACAATGTCCGTAATATTCTGCAGATTTCTAAGGAGAAACCCCAGTATGTTAGATTGTTTCCTTCTTCACATAGTGAGGTGCTATTGCTGATGTATCTGTTCGAATTTGATCATTTCAACAGAACAAACGTGCGAAACGAGTATACAGAGGCAGGTGTAGTTGAACTGCAGAGGAACTCGGTCACACTCTTGTTAGGGTTTTAAACAGGTTGGCAAAGATACACACAATCACATTCCCTCTGTCATCATTCCGTTACCCATGCTTTAAAGACAAGGTGGCACAGTTACAGCATCCGGTAGACTGGTGAAAGATGTGCTTACCATGTGCAAAAAGGCATTAATGAGGCCTTTGGAATAACAGTTGCAGAAAAAGTGGCATTAGCAAAGTCACAGAACATCCACTGTGCAGTGGAAGCAGGTGTAGCTGAAAGCATCAGGCAATGCATGCCCTCCTCTTCGCATCTACTCATGGCACATGTACATGGGGCAGCAAGAGGAGACTTTCAGGGTAATTCATGGAAATTCGCACAAAAGTGTCGCACGCGGCTGGCGCACAGCGTGCCCGTGCGAATGTCTGCGCCAGCCGCGTGCGATAAAATCAATTTCCGCGCACAGCGTATTCATGGATTCTCGCCTCCAAAAGCAGACGTGGCGCAGAGTGGCGCAGCGACCCTGCAGCAGCGCCAGTTACGCCCCCAAGAACGCCCTCGCGCAAGGAGAAGCCATCAAGATCGCAAAACCATCTCAAAGGGCTGCGCCAACCCTGGACCAGTTTACCGGACTGGCAGACAGCAAACGCAAAGCGGGGAAAGTGTATTACGGGTTTCGGGAACACGCGTGCGCGAGAAGTCTCACACGCGATCGGGCCTGGGGGAGCGTGTGCGTTCAGGGGTGCGCAAGAAGTTTCACACGCGATTATTTCAGGGGTGCGCGAGAAGTTTCACACGCGATTGGGCCTGGGGGAGCGTGTGCGTGTATTTCAGGGGTGTGCGAGAAGTTTCATACGCAAATGGCCTGGGTGCGTGTATTTCAGGGGTGCGCGAGAAGTTTTACACGCGATTGGGCTGGGTGCGTGTATTTCAGGGGTGCGCGGGAAGTTTTACACGCGATTGGGCTGGGTGCGTGTATTTCAGGGGTGCGCGGGAAGTTTCACACGCGATTGGGCCTGGGGGAGCATGTGCGTGTATTTCAGGGGTGCGCGAGAAGTTATACATGCGTATGGCCTGGGTGCGTGTATTTCAGGGGTGCGCGAGAAGTTTCACACGCGATTGGGCCTGGGGGAGCGTGTGCGTGTATTTCAGGGGTGCGCGAGAAGTTCCACACGCGATTGGGCCTGGGGGAGCGTGTGCGTGTATTTCAGGGGTGCACGAGAAGTTTCACACGCAAATGGCCTGGGTGCGTGTATTTCAGGGGTGCGCGAGAAGTTCTACACGCGATTGGGCTGGGTGCGTGTATTTCAGGGGTACGTGGGAAGTTTCACACGCGATTGGGCTGGGTGCGTATATTTCAGGGGTGCGCGGGAAGTTTTACACGCGATTGGGCTGGGTGCATGTATTTCAGAGGTGCGCGGGAAGTTTCACACGCGATTGGGCTGGGTGCGGGTATTTCAGGGGTGCGCGAGAAGTTTCACACGCGATTGGGCCTGGGGGAGCGTGTGTGTGTATTTCAGGGGTGCGCGAGAAGTTATACACGTGTATGGCCTGGGTGCGAGTATTTCAGGGGTGCGCGAGAAGTTTTACACGCGATTGGGCTGGGTGGGTGTATTTCAGGGGTGCGCGAGAAGTTTCACATGCGATTGGGCTGGGTGCGGGTATTTCAGGGGTGCGCGGGAAGTTTTACACACGATTGGGCTGGGTTTGTGTATTTCAGGGGTGCGCGGGAAGTTTTACACGCGATTGGGCCTGGGGGAGCGTGTGCGTGTATTTCAGGGGTGCGCGAGAAGTTTCACATGCAAATGGCCTGGGTGCGTGTATTTCAGGGGTGCGCAAGAAGTTTTACACGCGATTGGGCTGGGTGCGTGTATTTCAGGGGTGCGTGGGAAGTTTCACATGCGATTGGGCTGAGTGCGGGTATTTCAGGGGTGCGTGGGAAGTTTTACACGCGATTGGGCTGGGTGCGTGTATTTCAGGGGTGCGCGGGAAGTTTTACACGCGGTTGGGCTGGGTGCGTGTATTCCAGGGGTGCCAAGGAGTCCTACATGTGATTTGGCAGTGTGGGTCCTCCCAGGTGTTCCCTGTACACCCTCCACGGCCCCTGCAGGCAGCGCACACCACAGGGGACTACCCTGCATCCCTGGTCATGTCCCGCAGGCAGCCCACCCAACATGGGCATGCCCCCCAGCAAAGGCACATGTCTCCTTGCAAAGGTAGCGGGCGCCCCTCTCTCGAAAGAACAGACTTGATAACCTGTTCAGTGGTTATTAACCACTTGAGAGTTTGCAGCCACTGCTTTTACTCACTGTGCCTTTCAGAGATGGGAAATATCCATTTGCATATCAGTCTTTGTCCTGCCCAGGGGCAGTCCAGCACCGAAATGCAATGGCAATTCCAACCTGAAGGAGAGTACCACCAGCAACCCCATACACGTGTTTCACCCTTGTTGGGGATCATCAGTGAGGTGAAGCTGATGCCTCTCTAAGCACAGTGAGAGGGAGACCACGTCTGGTTGCCCCCAGGAGACCTAGGGTTACCAATCCCAGGTTCCTTGAAAAATAGTTTTGCAAAGGTAGCGGGGGCCCCTCTCTCGAAAGAAAAGACTTGATAACCTGTTCAGTGGTTATTAACCACTTGAGAGTTCGCAGCCACTGCTTTTACTCACTGTGCCTTTCACAGATGGGAAATATCCATTTGCATATCAGTCTTTGTCCTGCCCAGGGGCAGTCCAGCACCGAAATGCAATGGCAATTCCAACCTGAACGAGAGTACCACCAGCAACCCCATACACGTGTTTCACCCTTGTTGGGGATCATCAGTGAGGTGAAGCTGATGCCTCTCTAAGCACAGCGAGAGGGAGACCACGTCTGGTTGCCCCCAGGAGACCTAGGGTTACCAATCCCAGGTTCCTTGAAAAATAGTTTTGCAAAGGTAGCGGGCGCCCCTCTCTCGAAAGAACAGACTTGATAATCTGTTCAGTGGTTATTAACCACTTGAGAGTTCGCAGCCACTGCTTTTACTCACTGTGCCTTTCACAGATGGGAAATATCCATGTGCATATCAGTCTTTGTCCTGCCCAGGGGCAGTCCAGCACCGAAATGCAATGGCAATTCCAACCTGAACGAGAGTACCACCAGCAACCCCATACACGTGTTTCACCCTTGTTGGGGTCAGCAGAACGCTCACCGTGTCGGTTCCAGTCTTCATTCTTCCGATCCTGAACCTGTGAGAACAAAAGCTTAACTTTCTTGTATCCAGCCTTCAGAAGCACCTGCAAAGACAAAGAAACAACAGGTTAGCACAGCAACCTTCACTCGCAGCGCTTTCCTCACCTGATCCATCGGCAGTTACCAACTCTTCGCGCTGCTCCTCCGCCATTATAAAAGCCTGTGAAGACAAAAGCATAATTATTCCTGTGGGGAATTTACTTACCGGCACCCCTCGAATTCCGGTTTTTTTCAACGCTGCATTCCTGCACCTGAAAGAGAAAAGGAGAGACATTAGGCAGGCTATTTACTCACGCGCCATCGCGCCCTCCACAATAGGGCGCCTGCAAATACCCCGGCGTTTTCCAGAGTCTCTTCAGCATCCGAACTCATACCTGCAAAAGAAAAGAGACAGTTGGAGTGCATTTCGAAAGCAGGCAACAGGCACTTACTTACGCACTCCCAAGCGCTTCATTCCTATGCGCTGGCTCGAACTCCGGCTCTCTTCAAACCACCATCTTTCGCCTCAAGAGCCCTGCAAGACAAAAGGCACCATTTGAAAAGAACATTATACTGAGCCCTATTCCATACTAACGTGCCCACGCACCTAAAGACTGTAAGGACATTAATGGTGCCCGGAAGCTCACCGTTCGTGCAGTTAACGACGGTTAGCAATCCTCTGAAGTCAAGAGGCCTACGTTTCAACCCAGTGAAGGAACTGGTAATGGCACCCTGCACCAGACGCAGATGGAGAGTCCAGCATTCACCTATCTAAGGTGAGCACGTTGACCTTGGGGCTCCACGGAAAAGTGAGAGGGGGAGAGAGAGAGACACCCGACAATCCCGGGTCATTAACCCCATATTCTTTCACCTGCAGACATCTTACTCTTCGAGTTAGACACACAGTGCGAAGAAGCCCAGCCCCGGAAGCCAATCGAGTCCTGCACTTCACTTTTCAAGATACAGTTACCACCCTGCCAAGGCCAGTGCCTCCGTGGGAATCAGGTGAGCGTTACAGAGGCATGCATTCATGGCATTCACAAGTCACAGACACGCAGGTCAGAAACACAGACATGGACACCATACATGTACATGGCATCAGCACCCATCCCTCACCCACACCCATGTCCAGGAACAGAGACTGGCATGCTCTCATGTGTCCGTTCCGCATAGGGCTCCCCATGTTGCATTTAAACACATACACCAACCGTGTGCTTCACACATTACTGGTCTCACATGCATGACCATGATGTCCCTGCACACACACACGTGTACATGGCCTATGTCACACATACAGGCAAGTATCAGACAACCAGCACACTGCAACATGCCCTGTCTCACACAGCAATGCTTGGCCACTTACCGCTCGACTCCAGATGGGTCTGCCTCTCAAGGATCTGGGCATGGAGCGCTGGGCGTACGCGTTCCAGGACCCTCAGCTGGATGGTACTCATGCTGCCCCGGCCCCTCTCCACGAGGCGCCGGGCCTTTATGAGGGTCCTGGACCTCAAGTCCTCCCAGCGCTTCTTGACTTGCTTGATGTTGCAGGTTGCCACCCCCTCCGCGTTGATGGCAACCACAAAGTCATCCCAGATCCTGTTCCGTCCTTCCTTGTCGGCGCGTGGTGATCCGAAGAGGGCATCATAATGCCCCAGGACAAGCTCCACCAGGACACCAACTTCCTTCTGACTGAAGCTGGTGGCCCTCTGCCCCTCTGGCTGGGGGTCGCCAGTGGTCTCGGATGGTGTTTGCCCTGACATGGTGACCCCCGAGGCAGGCGTGGGTGTGCAACTGGGTCCTGGGGCTGGGCTGTGGAGCGATGGTATCCCAGTCGGGAGTGTTCTGTTCCAGCAGGGGTGGACACAGCAACTGGACCCCTGCAGATGGCTGATGTGCAGGCACCAAATGGCAGGGCACGATGGCAGCAGGCAGGCAGCAGCAGATGGCTCGTGGGAGGCTGCTCGGGGCTCTGGGGGGCAGTAATTCGGCCTTTTGGGCAGGAGTGTGGTCTTCCGTGTGCTTACGCGTGGCAAGCTTGATACGGAGTGATTTGGCACGTGAAAATTCTGCACGTCAGCGTGTAATTCGAGGAAAGGCCCTTAGCGCGTAAGCGCGTCAGCACGCATACGCGATTCCATTGGACCAAAGGCCCTTAGCGCGTATGCGCGTCTGTGATGTATCGCGCACGGGCATTGCTTTTCATGGGGAGCGGTGGGTGTTTTTTGCAGGTGTTGGGGTTCACACGCTATTACTTCACAGCGGGTGGGTGTTGGCTACGCGTTCTTCTACACGCAAGGCAGACGGTGAGTGGTACCCTGCTCCCCCAGGCCCGATCGTGTGTAAAACCACCCGCGAGCCCCAGAAATACACGTACCCCGCTCCCCCAGGCCCGATCGTGTGTAAAACCACCCGCGAGCCCCTGAAATACACGTACCCCGCTCCCCCAGGCCCGATCGCGTGTGAAACTTCTCGCGCACCTCTGAAATACACGCGCACAGGCCAATCGCATGTGGAACTTCTCGCGCACCTCTGAAATACACGCACACGCTCCCCCAGGCCCGATTGCATGTGAAACTTCTCGCGCACCTCTGAAATACACGCGCCCGGGCCAATCGCGTGTGGAACTTCTCGCGCACCGCTGAAATACACGCACACACTCCCCCAGGCCCGATCGTGTGTAGAACTTCTCGCGCACCCCTGAAATACACGCACACGCTCCCCCAGGCCCGATCGCGTGTGAAACTTCTTGCGCACCTCTGAAATACACGCGCCCAGGCCAATCGCGTGTGAAACTTCTCGCGCACCTTTGAAATACACGCACACGCTCCCCCAGGCCCGATCGCATGTGGAACTTCTCACGCACCCCTGAAATACACGCACACGCTCCCCCAGGCCCGATCGCGTGTGAAACTTCTCGCGCACCTCTGATATACACACGCCCAGGCCAATCGCGTTTGGAACTTCTCGCGCACCTCTGAAATACACGCACACGCTCCCCAGGCCCGATCGCATGTGGAACTTCTCGCGCACCCCTGAAATACACGCACACGCTCCCCTTGGCCCGATCGCATGTGAAACTTCTCGCGCACCTCTGAAATACAGGCACACGCTCCCCCAGGCCCGATCGCGTGTGGAACTTCTCGCGCACCTCTGAAATACACGCACACGCTCCCCCAGGCCCGATCGCGTGTGGAACTTCTCGCGCACCCCTGAAATACACGCACACTCTCCCCCAGGCCTGATCGCGTGTGAAACTTCTCACGCACCTCTGAAATACACACACACGCTCCCCCAGGCCCGATCGCGTGTGAAACTTCTCGCGTACCTCTGAAATACACGCACACGCTCCCCCAGGCCCGATCGCGTGTGGAACTTCTCGCGCACCCCTGAAATACACGCACACGCTCCCCCAGGACCGATCGCGTGTGGAACTTCTCGCGCACCCCTGAAATACACGCGCACAGGCCAATCGCGTGTGAAACTTCTCGTGCACCTCTGAAATACACGCGCCCAAGCCAATCGCGTGTGAAACTTCTCGCGCACCTCTGAAATACACGCACACGCTCCCCCAGGCCCGATCGCGTGTGGAACTTCTCGCGCACCCCTGAAATACACGCGCACAGGCCAATCATGTGTGAAACTTCTCGCGCACCTCTGAAATACACGCACACGCTCCCCCAGGCCCGATCGCGTGTGGAACTTCTCGCACACCTCTGAAATACACGCGCCCAGGCCTATCGCGTGTGAAACTTCTCGCGCACCTCTGAAATACACGCACACGCTCCCCCAGGCCCGATCCCGTGTGGAACTTCTCGCGCGTGTAGAACTTTGGCACACATTTTTTTCCTGCACA
The DNA here is from genome assembly GCF_040938575.1 of Ambystoma mexicanum. Classification (NCBI taxonomy): domain Eukaryota; kingdom Metazoa; phylum Chordata; class Amphibia; order Caudata; family Ambystomatidae; genus Ambystoma; species Ambystoma mexicanum. Next base: position 813,520,020 of record NC_090932.1, read on the forward strand.
ACGACGCTACCGCCTGCTTTCGTGTGGCGGACATGTATGGGCCTGTGCGCGTCTTTGGCCGTGCGCTGTTTTTCCCTATTCTATTCCATGAATACGTGTTGTAGGCGGGCGTGTGGGCGTTCCACACACTTGCCTCCTGTACTTCCCCCGTGACGCCCACATTTTCACGAGTTGTTCCCCATTCTGCATGTAACGCCCTGTGTTACGCCTACTTTTATGTGCGCCGCGCTATGTGCAAATTTGCTGTGGCCTTATCGCACGGTGTTCGATGACCTGTGCACCAGCGTGCGCCATGCACTTTTTCAGCGCACATCCCACATTTTGCGCGTGCACGGACTTCCATGAATAGATGTGCGCTGTTTTCTATGCGATAATCGCACTTGCACTGCGATTTTCGCTATTTCACTGCGAATCGCACGTTTTCGCACGCGTGCACCGTTTTTTCAGCGCACATTCATTCCATGAATCGGCCTGTTTGTGACACACTCCTACCTTCATCAGGCCTAACACAGCGCATATGGTGGATGCACACGTCATTGACACATTCCAGCTGGGAAGGAATACGGATCTCCAACTGGTTTGGCTTGCTAATCCATCAACGTGGGCACAAATACGTGTCTGTTTGAATACTGAGAGCCAGAGTTGCCCCCCTGAAAGTGTATAGTATCAACATGTTTTTCATGCTGCCAGAATATCATTCCGCAACACAGGAGGCACCACTTTGAGACTGACACCAATATATTAAAACGAGACAAAACAACATCCTGCTCTAATACTGAACTCTTTGGCATAAGTAGAAACTGCTCCTTCAATTCTGAGACTTTGGCACACGAGCCAACTACTTCTGCAGTCCAGTGGACATACTTCAAACGTTCGTATCTCTGCAATTTCTGAGTCCTTGCCATATGGCAGAAGTGCCTCATGCAGTTCATTAGGATGTCATACTTCCTAACCCTGCAGATTCTGGAGGCAGGCTACTTCGTTTCAAACATTCCGACCAGCTACAAAACTGCCACTTTGCCAATATACCCCAAAGAGGAGAACATTCTTCACCTTTCCCCACCATCTCCTCACCGTCACGTGACCAGTTATTTGAGTTAGGGCCTGGTGTTCTGCACAGAACCATAACTTAGAACACTTTCTCTGAGGTGGCATTTTTTCTGCAAAGTTGCACGGGTATAATTTGTGTGGAAAATAAAAATCCCAGTGAAGAGATACGAACTGAAAAAAAATATCGCTTTTGTCCCTCTAACTAAACCTTATCCCCCTCATATTTTCAATTTTAAGCTTTTGCTTACAGAACTAGAACGTTTTTTTTTTCAGAAACTCCTGTTGTATCTGACAGCGAATACAAGCTACTTAATTATTATGTTCAATTGAACATCAAAATACATCAAAACCAACAACAGCAGCTGCCTCAGCCAACTGAGCTTTATCAAATGCTCATATAGAATTACACTTGTGCACAGGGCCCTAAGGAGCCTCCTGCACAGGCCAATGCCCATGAGCGTGGGATGAGTCAGACACAAGTGACGCAGGTGCTTCTGAAAGGCACAGGCCAAAGCAACGTGCTCCACGTGTGTTATATCACAGGATTACCTCTGACGATGGTTTACGGTTGGGCCCAGTTCATCAAACGTTACGTGTGCCTCTGAGCAGTCAATTGGGCTGAGGCACAGTTAGTATGATTACGGGGCCATCTTTGCAAGTCTGGTAGAGCTGGCAAGGAGCAAAGCACATATAACTCCACCCAATGTTGGCAGTTGCATTTCGTACTAGGACAAAACGTTGTTTATAATGTTCAAAGCTCACTTATTTTGTTCAGTTATTCCTAATGATTGGCGGTGTGAAGTCATATTTTCAGACCCCTCCAGCTCAGGAAACTAGGTCCAATAGCATCTCAGAGTCAGACAGAGCTGGAGAGTCTGACTTCAGGGACCAACAGTCATGCATGTACAACATGTCCTTTTAGAAAGAAATCCATAGGCTAAGCTATTTTTACAAAGGTTGTCTATTAGTGGTTGTCGAGTCATACAGCTTGTTCTGAGAAAAGAAAACACATGTCTACGCTGTTTTTGTAATGATTGTCTAGTTTTGCAATATTTGTCTAGCTTCACTTCCTCCTCATGCTATTCTTACCTGTCCTCTTTCTACTTTGCACTAATGTGTTACTGCTGAATTATCCTTAAACATGTTCTTGTGATGCTTTTGTACAACATGATCTAGGTCTGAGGCCACAGCACAATTTCCTTTGCACTGAGCTGAGGTACTTAATATATGACTGAATTTTCTAGGATGTCTTTGAGTGAAAGATCATGTGATGTTATCTGGTGTGATTGACCCACTGTTTCTTTTTAAACTTAACAAATAAAACTACTCTTTTATGGTCACAGAAAGTTCACAGTGAGCCAAATCTCTCCTGCATTTTTGTAGGTTTTGTCAAAGAGTCCAACTTCTCCATAGAGCCGCACTAGTTCTGAAATGGTGAGGCTTTGCCACAGAGAGCAGCTATCCCTGACACGTTTCAGTTTTCACTACAGGATGCCATCTTGTTTATCTTTGGCATGAGTTGGAACGATTCCCCATTTTTAGAGAGATCACCACAAATGACAACTGCTTCTGATATTGTTAAGACATCGCTAAAGAGAGGACATAGTTGTGTAATATTTGAAGGTTTGCCACAGAGACAAGCAAATGCTGTAATGTTTAGGATTTGCCAAAGGGAAGATCAGCTCTTGATTGTCTGAGGCTTCTTCACAGGGCAGAACTACTCATTCATTGATCACCCTTTTCCCTACAGCTGAACTACTTATGTTATTTTGAAGGCGTTGCTACATTGTGAAACTCCGGCTAACATTGTTAATTATTTGGTAGAAAGCAGAACTACTTGTGCAATCAATAATTGTTTTTGAGATCATGGAAATTCTTATGAAATTGCTGAGGCTTTGATGTAACGCATAGCAACATTAGCATTTTTTCTGACTCTGCAAAAGAGCAGAAGCACTCCTGTAAATTGTGCAGCCTCATCATAGGGCAGAACTTTCAAATGTTTTAGACAGAGGGGTAGAGGGGAACGATTCTTTGAGTTTGTGAGATTCCACCATAGGTCAGAAATATGAATCCAAGTTGTTGAAGCTTTGCCACATGCTGGAACTATTCTGCAGTTTGAGGATTTTGCACACAGGCAAAATTCTCCTAAACTGTTTAAGGCTTCGTCAAAGAACATAAAAACGCCTGCCATGATTAAGTGTTTGTCACATAACCAAAATATTCCTACGGTTTTTGGTGCTCTAATTTGTGGCAAGGCTGGTCTCCTGCCCCAACCCACCTGTGGCATCTTTCCCTAGGTCCCGCCCACCTTCCTCACCCTCAGTAAAAAACCTAGGATGCACACTCAGCTCGGACCATTCTCTCTCTTGTCACATCAATACCATCTCTACTACCACCTCCGCATCCCCTGGTGTCTTCCCTTCCCTCACAGAGTCTTACCAATCATTGCCCTCATCCTCTCCTGGCTAGACTATGCAAACTCTGTCTATCCAGGTGCCCCCTCCTACCAGCTTAACATTAATTTCCTCATTAACTTTAAATTCTAATCTCGCTTGGAAGCCATCATAGTGGACTGTGGGGACAAAACGGAGCCATTTCTGTAAAACCTTGACGTCGGGTTTTGACAGGGAGTGCTTGGTGATCTCTATGTGGTGGAGTATGAAGAAAAACACATCTGCCCAATCACCAACCCATTCCATTCACAGATCACAGTGTGGACTTGCTACATAGATGACGTCCAGGTCATTTTCACTGGTGATGTAACTTCTTTTGGAGAGTTTATGATATGGCTTAATTCAAGGAGTAGATACTTGAAATTTACACACAGTATCAACAAAGATGTCATGCAATTATTTGATGTGGAGATAAGAGCAAATAATGGTGAACTAAGTACAACTGTGTTTTGTAAACCAAGAGACCGAAACTCCCTCCTGGAATATTCCAGATTTCATCCTAAAAGCCTCAGTGATAATTAACCTTTTGGCCAGTTTCTGCAGTACAGAAGAAACTGTTCAACGCTACACTTCCGCACGTATCCCTTATGTAGCATGGGTTGAGAAGTCACGTGAGTTCAATCACAAGAACGGGCTGCCTTAACTACGGTGATACTCCCTCGCTGCCTTTCCAGTACGAACTACAGCCTACCCGCATGATTGGGACATTGTGTAACATCATTAGAAAGTAAGTCAAGATACATCCTCAATTATTGTCACCCATTGCCGGTTTGTGACAAGGCTAACAAATGCTTATAGATGGCAGCTTCTCTAGATTTGGATATATACCTGCTGCGCTGTTTAAACAGAAGTGGAAATTCATAATTAACTATGCGCACATGTTGACAAACACGTTCCACTTCCCCTTTGGGCTTCCACCCTATTGCTGCACAAACCATGGTGTGTTAGTATGCAGTTTGAATCCGTGACCGTGCATTTCTTTTTTAGACACCTGGCACACGCGTTTATGCATAAATGAGATCATGCACGGAAAAACAAGTGCGCCGTGTCTTACACCACGCTCTGGCCTTTTGTCTTTCTAGTGCTACACTAGATGTTGATAAGAAATCAAACCAGACTTCACCTGTAGAGGAGAAGCGTGGTTGTGAATTTTAATTCTTTATGGCATAGGCCAAACATGGTGCCTTTATAAGACATTCCTTCAATTTAGCAACTGCCTCAGACTGCTCTTTTTCCCATTTCCAGCGTGTATTCAGCGTCAATATTTTAGTCAATTGTTGAGTCATTTCAGCATAATTTTCAATACATTTCCTTTTATATCCTGTCATTCCTAATAAACTTTTTAAACCTTTAATGTTTTTAGGATCTTTCAATTTCTGTATGGCCTCCACCTTTTTCTTTTGTGTATTTAACCCATTTTCAGTTAATTTGTGACCTGAGAAATGTCTCTTTTTGCACCATTGCGCCTTCTGCAGGGATACTTTAGCTCCCGCTTTCTGTAATTGGCCAAGTACATGTCTAATTTCATCAAAATGACTTTTTATGCTTTCATTATTTATCAGTACATCATCTACATAAACTATGGTCCCTCTTTCTGCAGCATCTGGCATAGCTTTTCTCAAAAATATGCCAAATTCGCTCCCACTATTGACATACCCAAATTGTTTAGATAAACTAAACACAGAGGGGTTTTGCCTTTGTGTGTGTTAAACCACTGATGAGTTAGGGCAAAATCCTGTTCATTCAAAGTCTGTGCTCCCCGTTTCTTTGTGACAACCAAATTGTGGCCAACAGGGTGTTGGATCAGCAATACAGGCCTTCGGAAAGGAGGTTGGAGTTCAGCGGGCTGCATGCAGCTGTGTGTCCATCATTGTGGTCCTTGTTTGCAGGACGTACTCGCACCCCACCCGGTTTATTAGCACCAGTGGACAGAGTTTTGCTGGTGGGGTCAGTGCGGCCATGCCATACAGATTGTAATTTTCAGAGTGTCTTCCTCAAATGCTTTGGAACCTGGTTGCAGTGACCGTTGTGCAAATACTCACTCCTTCTACATTTCAAAGTAATGTTATTATCTATAGGAAGGGGGTGAAGCACAGAGGAACGAGAGAAGACAAAAAGGAGAGGAAAACAGAAAGGATAGCAGAAAGGAGAGGAGGCTTTAGTTTAGAATGCCCATACTTCCAAAATAGCATTTATTCCATGTTATGTGTGCTTTCATGAACATACAAAGATACGGGAATCTTACAACTAGTGCATTTTCCCAACATAGTTATGATCTAACTCCTGTCTCGGTCTACGTATCGCGAGTTGCAGAACCACACACTCCTTCTGTATTAGGCTCCAATGTCAGAGACTTCACTTTAAGCGAACACGTGTGCGTGTGTGCACCTACAACTAGACCACTGAACATGTAACCTTCGTCAACCACTTTTTGACCTTTGCTGTTGCCGAACAATGTTCAATTATAATGGCAAGCCTTACATTCTCATCTACTATGCACACAGGTGGTATTAAAATGTATGCGTGACAAGTATGATGTCCGTATCTCTATAGAGCACTCATTACCTTTTCACAGATTCTCATTATCATTGGGTGGTGCTCCATTAAAGAATATAAAATGTTTCCAAATAAATGTCACTGATCACTAATTCTGTGAATAAAATATATGTGAAATTACCCCTGCCATATTTTACAAGGAAATTGCAATTCACTGTGCAGATCCATAACCAAATGTATGAATGAGCCAAACGCCAAGCTCAGACAACTCTGAGGTGACGTACAATATAATTTTTACAGGTGTTAGGGGATATTGTTTTACCCATTATACATTTTTGTACACTCTCAGTCCCTTTAATACCTGGCCTCTTGCTTAATGTAATGTAAAATATTATTCACTTGGTGATTACAGGGCCTGCGGTAGCGGCCCTGTAGTTATGGTTAAGTTGCTCAACCCATAGGAAGAGCACTTCTTGGGCAGCTTATAACTTTGCCCCCCCCCGAACAAATCCTTACCAAATTTTGCAAAAAAAAGTATATGACCCTGTCTGAATTTGTCGAGCAAGTTTGGTGAGCTTTCATCAAGGGGTGGGGGGTGTAAGTAACAGGGGGGTCCAAAAATGTCCGATTTTTCCATAAATAAATTGCTCACGTCTACAGCCCAAACCGCTCGATAGATTTTCACCAAATTTGAGGCAGGAGCAGCAGCTTGGTCCGAAAAGTGTGCTTTTGTAAATTTGGTTCAAATCCGTCCAGTAGTTTTCTTTAAAACGGGCTAAAAATAGGTGCAACAAAATTAGTCTGGTCTGCGGACTTCCCTGTTCGGTCCATGGACGGTCATCCGATTGGCTAAGAGGTCATTGTGTTGTCCGCGGACATCTGACGCACCCACTGATAGGATGCTGAAAAGCGTGAAGTACGTCATATTTTTGCGAAATGCCCGCCATGTTGTATCCACAGACAGCTGTGGCTGTCTGCGGACAACAAAGAGAGGAACAAGTCTGGGAAACACATTTTGGGTCATTTGGTGTTGGAAAGTGGGACTGGGAAGTGTAGGGAGTGAAAAAAAGATGATGTGAGGCTATTTCTTTAGGTGGAAGAAGAGCGTATGGGATGCAGCAGTCCGCGGACACCGCTGTAGTCTCTGGACAGAGTCTTGGGATCTACTAAGAAATCTATTGGCGTATTTAAACCTGTTTTTTATTTGAAAAAGAGCATTGCAGTACTATAGATGTAGTTAAATACCAATTGGCTTATTCTAACTGTTGCTAGTTTTATACTTCTGAAGGGTATTTTTTTAAAGCAATTCAATACCTGTTGGTGTATTCCAACTATTTCACTGCCCAAAAGTAGCATTGCAGTAGTATGGCTGCAGTTAGATACCAGTTGGCGTATTCTAACTGTTGAAAATTTTACAGTTCTGAAGGGTATGGTCTGAAGCAGTTTGATTCCTGTTGGTGTATTATAACTATTTTACTATTGAAAAGTAATATTACAGTATTATGGGTGCAGTTAGATACCAGTTGGCGTATTCTAACTGTTGAGAGTTTTACAGTTGTGAAGGGTATGTTTTCAAGCAGTTTGTTTCCTGTTGGTGTATTCTAGCTATTTTGTTATTCAAAAATATCATTACAGTGGTATGGCTGCAGTTAGATTCCAGGTGGTGTATTCTAACTGTTGATAGGTGTATAGGTCAGTGACTATACTTTGTAGACCTTCATATTCAGTACATTCTAAGTACTGCGGTTGAAACAACATTACTACGTGTTTTGGACAGTTTTGGTTTCTGTTTGCATAATTATTGGGTTATTGAGGAAAAAAAAACTGTACACATTAAAAAAGTGTAGTACATTTATGTGAATTTAACATTCACTGTATGTTGGTTTGAATTGTGCAGTACTTAAGGGAATGTCTAAAGTGGACTTCTTGATAGTTTCACAGGTTAGTGACTACATTTAGGTTTCAGGAATATTAAGTTGGCATTTGTTAGATTTGCTCGTAATCTCTGTTTTAGAGTAATGGAAGTGTTGTTGCATTGAGACCAACCACATCTTTTTTTATGTATGCAGTACAGTCTCCTTCTTGTGGCACCAGTGTCGTAGATTATGCCTACTGTTGTGAAGGTTTTTTGCCAAGAGATACCTGCCCGTGTGTGAAGCTAGTAAGTGTGCAGTTGTTTTAGGTACCATCTGCGTTGTACCTTAAAAGTATTGGTATTAAATATTGGCTATGTGAGTTTATGTGTAAGGTGAAATGACTGTCTGAATTGCAAACAGTGCATTATACGGTATGTTTTGCACATTGCACTAGCTGATGAAATGGAATGGATTCACAATTTGGTATAGGTACATACACAAATCATTCATTATGGATGTGCTCTTGTATGACATAGTTGCACAGAGTTCATGTATGTTTCCATGTGTATTAAATCTGAAAGATTTCATTTATAGGTATGTTTTTGCTTTCCAGTACTTGCAGTAAGCACATTAGAGATTCTTGAGGATCGTCCTGTGTGTTTATGGTGAATGTTACCATTCCTGCACAGTAGTCCAATTCTTGCCTTATTCCTGAGACACTGTAAGTGTTGTCAGTATTATTTGGCAATGCCGATAGGTGGGCACCACTATAAATGTTGGTTAATCATAAACAATAATCCTGATGACCATGTGGGTTTTATGGTAAAAATAACTTTTAAAGGAGCTGACTGGGAAAGGTCCAGAGACACCCGGACCAAAATACAGCAATGCAAGAAACTGGGTGGAAACCATCCAGCTAATCAGTCGCTCTCAAACTGTACCCCTCATGGGGTTACTAAGGGCAATTAATGTTCCAGTAAGATACGAATTCCATAAAGTTTTGCAACAAAAATATGAAAGCATATGTCTGTGAAATTAGAGACCAAAGTCATTAATGGTGATCAATTTTTCAAATCAGTTGTATTTTAATTCCAGAGACAGAGGTCAGCAATTGCCTTAATAGGTCTAGGGCTCATTTGCCAATGCATTCCGGAGTCTCAAACTCCTCCTTCAGGGCTGTGCCCTATATTTAGTTACAATTCATGATAAGGTACATATCAATAATAATGATTTAACAGAACGAAATATAACATACAGAAATAATGTCAACATAGAAAATGTAAGATTACATACCAGCAATCCTTGCACCACGATGTAACTGAATAAACAAAGAAAATGCCAAACATGTAAATGATGTGTTAATAGCTGCTGTGGTTGCCACACAGTTAAACGGAGAAAATAACAATACTTTAGTCCTGTGACTTTTAGTTTTTGTCTCAATGAAAGCTGATCTGTTTGTCCTGGATTGTACTCTGTAAAATTGAATGACACATATCTAATCTATTGCAGCTATAATGGCTGAACAGCAAAAGTGACGGGATAGATTATTGTAAAAGCAGTAAATGCTTACTTGTGTGTATCTTTAAAACAATAAAAATATGATGTACCTATAATGCAGTATGCGCATGGTTTATAAATGTCACTGTGTACAGTCCAACAGAGTCCTGGGTTAAGGTGAGAAAAAAAGGAAAACTAACATCGGTGTCAAGTGAGTTAGATAATGAATAGTTAGCTTGTCTCTAACACGGGAGCCCTGCAGGCCGCTTTCCTGTTGTTGAAGCACTGTTAGGAGGCAGCTGGTGTACGCGCACGTGTGCATGCGCATGGAGCTCAATATTGTTGTTATGGCGACCGAAGTGGATGCCGTTGCTGGGCATGCCCGTGGGTGTGCTCAAGCAATCGGCAGCTCACGTCCCGACCTCGCAAGAGAATCGGGACGTGTCGGTGCGCCGTGAATGTTAGGAATGAGATGTGCACGATGAATATACTTCACAAATTAAATAATTAACAAACAAGGTCAAAGCTACCAGTGTGCTGGCTCACATGTATATATGATACTGTTCTATTGAGACTGTACGTGGAACTGTTACATTGTTGTCATAGCAACAGATCAATACGCCTTGGTTGGGTGCGCCCGTGGGTGTGTCTCCGGGAGTGGCACCGGGACGAGTCGTGAGCCATAAGTGTACATACAACACACAAGATGTTGATGCAAAGCCAGTAAAATGTGGGCTACCTTTCATGTGGTTTACGCAAACTCATAAGTTCTCTATAGTGGCTGTTACAATCAAAATCCTGGAGCTATTGACTGTTGACAAGGCGAATTGAACAAGTATAGTACATGTGTGCCTTTGTCCATTAGTATTACACAATATCATGTTGAAAAAACACTTATAGAATTGAAGTTTAAAGTATGCTGAAACAAAAACTAAAACAAAAAGTGATGCTGCCAGGGAAGCAGTGACCTCAGTGTGCTCCCTGGAACAAGGCATGCAGTTCACCATAATTCGGAATCCACCATAACAAAATACTACTAAGTGCAGCAAACAAAAGTAAGGTTCACAATAACATGAAGCACACATTAATGCGAAACAACCATTCAGTGCAGATAAGGTGCACAAGAAGTTCACATTCAATGAAACCAATAAACATGGTCTAAATGCATGTGCAATTAGGCTAATATAGTCATATTTCCCCAATAATGTGGCTACTAATGGGACCAAAGTCCAACCTAATTGCAGTTGCTCAAAATGTACTCCACATTCCCGGATTAACATATGTCTCAGCCTAAAGATCGTTCGTCCACTAATGAGTACTACTGCTTATACACATGTCCTAAATATAACAATGAAAATTAATCTCTTTGTTCATTCCATTAGGCATAAGGGTCCTGAGTCGGTCTATCCAGAATGTTTCTCTCCTATCAAGTTTCGATTTCATGTCTTCATGTGGATTATTCTTCGGTACAACTTCCAAAATCTGAAATATGATTTGAGACAAATTATGCCTCTTTTCCATCCAGTGACGGGCTACTGCAGAATTCATGTTGGAGTTTCTAATACATGATATGATATGATATGACATTTATAACACACCTATACACAAGTGTGTTAAGGCGTGATGAGGCAAGGGCATGGAAACAGAGGGAAGACAGACAGCGATCCTACTAGGCCCAGTGACATCGAGATTGCACAAGTGCAGTGGCGAAGGTGAGGGGGCAGTGCAGTACATAGGATAACAGTCAAATAAATAAGACAATAATTAAAAGTGCGGCCAGCTGGTGACAAGTGCAAGGCTAAGAGCAGACATCAAGGATCAATTGCTAGTGGTGGCTGTAAGGATACAGATACAGTCCCCAAGTGCAAGGGTTGCCATGGGGCAGTGCAGCAGTGCAACTGGCGGGGTAGGGACGTGGGCCCGAGATCAGAGGGTAGCCAGGTAACCAGTCCAGATTCAGAATCGGCCAGGAGATCAGCAGGGGAGAGGAGGAGAGAAAACAGATGCAAAGAGGAAGGTCTTGAGGCGCTTATGGAACCAGAGATGGTTCTCCTCAAGTTTCAGAGATGCAGGGAGGCTGTTCCAGAGGGAGGCCCCAGCAGAAGAAAGAGATCTACCACCAACTCGCTACTTGGATAAGCGACTGACCCTGAGGGAGTTGGAAGCGGAGTAGTGAAGAGTTTGAGAGGGCAGATATTAAGAAAGAGAGTTGAAGGTATTGAGGTCCCAGGCCCCAGAAGGCTTTGCGGACAATGCAGAGGGTTTTGAATTTAATTCTTGCTGCCACTGGGAGCCAGTGAAGGGATTTCAGCCTTGGAGACATACGAACCATGGGCTTGAGGCCAAGGTCAAGTCTCGCAGTCCGGTTTTGAATGAGTTGCAGAGGGCGGAGAGTAGAGGTAGGCAGATTTAGAAAGTGGCTGTTGCAGTAGTCCAGTCTAGAGAGAGCCAGAGCTCTGGAGACAGTGAGCTTCCGGGGGAAGGAGAGGAAAAGAATAACACCTCTGAGGAGGTGCAGCTGGTAGTGTGACTTCTTAGAGACGTCGGAGATGTGAGCAGAGAAGGAAATTGTGGATTCGAAGATGATCCTGAGGTTTTTAGCCTCACAGGTAGGAGCAGGAAGAGGACCAAGAGAGGCCGGTCAGAGAGTGACAGGAAAGGAGGGAGCAGTTGTGCCAATGAGGAGAATCTCTGTCTTACTGGCATTAAGGCAGAGATCATTGATGGCACACCACTCTTGGATGGTGGACAGACCGTTAGAGATGAGAGAAGGAGAAGAGGATGCAGAAGAGAGTCTGGAAATGAGTTGAGTGTCATCCACATAACACTGAAAGTTGGGCAAGAGAGCAGCAATGTGGTGGGCAGGAAGTGCCAGGTATTGGTTGAACAGCCAGGGAGAGATGTTAGACCCCTGGGAACACCACAGGTAGAGATAGAGATATAGGAGAGGAAAGACCCAAGTTGGACCTGGGAGGGTCGATAGGAGAGGAAGGAGGTAAGTCAAGCCAGGGCCTGATCGGCAATACCCAGGTTATCACTGAGACAGTTGAGCAGGATGGCATGGTTGATTGTGTCAAAGGCAGAAGAGAGGTCAAGTAAGATCAGGACACAGGGGGGGTTAGAAACCAGACTGATGATCATGAAGACAACCAACAGATTTAGTGTGAATATTAAGCTGAGAGATGGCCATCTTTTCCAGAAGATTGCCTAGGAAAGGAGTGACGGAGATTGGACGATAGTTAGCCGGGCAAGTAGGGTCGGCAGAGGGTTTCTTAAGAAGAGGGTGCAAAAGGGAGTGCTTCAGGGGAGAGGGGAAGACTACAGTGGCGAAGGAGTGATTGCAGAAATCAGCCAGAGCAGGAGCTAGGGTGTCAATGTGGTCCTTAATGGTTTTGGAGGAACAGGGGTGGACCTGTTTTGATGAGACTTTCATAGATCAGACTTGCCTCGAAACCTCGTCAGAGGAGAACAGGGGAAAGGCAGAGAAGGAGGGGGAAGAGGTGGCCGAAGAAGGGCCAGAGGAAAGCAGGGAGTAGAGGGAGGAGGGGAAGAGGAAGAGAGAGAAGACAGGATGTCCTGAGTTTTTGAGATGTAATGAGTAGCCAGGGCTGTGCAGAGGGCCTGGGAGGGAACAGGTGAGGTAGAGACTGCAGCAGGATTGACCAGCTCCTTGCAGATTTTAAAGAGTTCGGCCGAGTTAGATGCTGCTGAGATGCAGGCTTGGATGTGGGCTCTCTTCTATGTGCGGACAGAGAGCCGGTATTGCCTTTGGAGCAGGCAGCAGGCCAGTTTGTCAGAGGATGTACCGGAAGCACGCCGTTTCCTCTCAATCACCCTGCATTTGCGTTTAAGGGTGACAAGGTCAGAGTCATACCAAGAGTTGCACTTGGCTTCGGGTTTCAAGCGGATCCTCATGACAGGGGCAAGAACATTGAGAGTATCAGATATAGCAGAGTGGAGCATGGAGAGGGCTGTGTCAGGATGTGAGTCAGCCAGAGGAGGAGAAGGGGGTGAGAGGGTGGTGGCAAAGCCTTAACTGATAGACGCTTCATGGGTCAGATAACCAAGAAGGTAGGTGGCAGTGCTGAAGTTGGCTTGGCCTGAGGGGTAGAGAGGGTGAGATGGGAGGAAAGGAGAAAGTGATCACTACAGGAGAGAGGAGTGGTGAGAGGGATCGAAAGGGGAAGGTCTGAAGAGATCAGAACATCCAGGGTGTAGCCTGCAAAGTGAGTCGGGCCAGAAGTGGAGAATAGAGAGAGAAAGAGAAAGAGTCGCAGAGGTCATGAAAGAGTCCCCTGGAAGGACAGGAATCATCCAGGTGGATGTTGAAGTCTCCAAGAAGGAGGAGTTGAGAAGTTGAGACCAGGAGGGAAGATGAGAGGTCCGCCCATTCAGAGAGGAAGGAGGAAATCTGGCCAGGTGGCCGATAGATGGTAGCCACAGTCAGGGAATGGCCAGGTGAGAGAGAGAGCCTGCAGGCGAGGCATTCGAAAGAGGAGTAGGTCTGCATAGGAATGACAGAGGCAGGAATCCACTCAGGGAAGATCAGGGCTACACCCCCTCTGGAACGGTTGGAGTTCCGGTGAGAGGTACAAATCAGATGTACGCCATACGGAAGTGTAGAAGAGGCCTGAGGGGGCCAGAAAAGAAAGGAGGAAAGGGCATGATAGCCAAGGAGGAGACAGCAGGGGAATGCAAGGAAGCTGTGGAGGGAAGAGAGGGGACAGCAGGAGAAGAAAGGAAATTGATTAGGTGTGGTTAGCGTCTTTCAAAGAGGAAAATGTTGGCTTGAGGGCCTTCGACCAAGACGGTACCATTCAAGAAAACGTCAATGATGACCTTCGAGGAGTGAAAGGAGGCCAGGAGGGCCTCCCACCGAGTGTCACCGTTAATGGGAGACGAAGACAACGGAGATAGTACAGAGACCATATGTAGAGTCCATAGGTACACCAAGGGAACGACAAAGATGATATTGGTGAAGGTTTGCCTGGAGGAGGCACTGGTATAGGTGTCGATAATAGGGAGGCCTGGGTTGGCGGCCAGGATGTCCTTTTTAAACTTCTTCCTAGCAGATTTAGTGAGGAGAGCAGGATAGTCGATAAAGAAGCAGGTAGAAAAGATAGGAGAGACAGAGAGCACCATAGAGTAGGTGGGGAGAGGAGAGAGAAGGAGGAGAGGGAGTGGGAAGGGGTAGGGGAGAACACTAGGGAAGGACACAGAGCAGGGTGCAAGCAGACGAGACAGAGGGAGACGAGTAAAGTAGATAATTGGACAAGACAACAGGCACTTAGGTAGTGGTAGAGTGGTTCACTTGATGATTGCTTTGCTAGGAGGCAAGGCCAGAACAGCACTACTTTCACAATGTAATTTTAAAAACAGAAGAAAAACAAACCTAAGTTTGAGAGTATTGAATATAGGGGAATACTCACAATACAATTTTAAATACTTTCACAATGCAATATGAAAAACAGGACACAAACACACCTACGTTTGAGAGTCCTGAATAGGGGGGAAAAGGCCTAGGTTTCACATTACATATTTAAATACTTTCACAATGCAATTTGTAAAACATGGGGAAAATGATCTGTGTTTGTTCCATCAGATTTTTGCAGTGAGCTTAGATTTGCCTACATGATACTGTCCACAAGAGCATTTAATAGCATACATGATATTGTTGCTGTTACAAGTACCGTAACTTTGCAGTTTAATACTTTCATTGGTACGTGGATGGCTTATTGTGTTGCCCTTGGTTATATATCCACACTTAGCACAATGTAAGGAAGGAAAGATGCCAGTTAGCTGTGTTATTGGTTCCTCTATTACAGGTTTTGTTGAAACCAATTCATCTCTAAGGTTTCTGCTCCTTTGATAAGCAAACATTGGTGGTTCTTTGAACAGATGCTGTACTCTTACATCACACGTAAGGATCTCCCAGTTTTTCTTTATAATCTTCTTGATCTGATGACTTTGTAAGAAGAACCTAGACACATATACTAGGGGAACCATTCCCTTATCTTCCTTTGTCTGTGTTAGGCTTATTTGTGGCATTTCTATGAAGGACGAGTATTTGTAAACACAACTAAGCTGAGCCGTTCAAGTAAATGTTTTGAACAATTGGTGGCAATTGGAACAGAAGATTGATAGCTACATTTGGAAAGCAATTTACACCGGTTGTGTTGGAAAATCTTAATGGACCGGAGAGTTCTTTTTTTCTGTTTCTGTGTCATTTGCTGGACCTCCATTTATTGTCATGTGGATACGTCTGGAAGCCAACAACTATACCAGTTGCTCCATTGACTAAACCTTGCTCCAAGTCAAGGATAGGTTTCAGAATTGCTCTGCATTTTAAACACACCATTAACATTTTCTCTGGACCAGCTGTCTTGGAGATACATGTTTCTAAGATATTTAGTTGTGCTGTTGCTTGTTGACACATAGGGAGTGCCATGCTGTGCACTTCCAGTTTGTCCTTGGAGCTAATATGCACTATTGGTTGCATTTCTTTTTTAACATTGTTTGTTTGTTTGTTTGTTTATTTGATAATGCGCGCCAAACCCATTAGGTAGCCGGGCGCAGTAGAGGTCAAGACAGCTTAAACTTGGTTACATAATGTGTCCAAAGAAGCATATAATGGTTACATAAGATTTACAAAGAAGCATATAATATACAAAAACAGTTTGAGTATAGCTGCCAGGATAGTTACAGTGGTATACGGAGGGAAAGCAAGTTAAGAGACAAGCAGCAGAGACATGCCTGGAAGGTAAGCTAACAGTCATTTGTTCGTAGCCATTTGATTATATTGAGTCTAAATTTAGGATATGGTTGTTCCTTTCTGAGGGCGTGCGGTAGTGCGTTCCAAGTTTGTGCTGCGATACCTGGGAAGCTGGATCCTCCCGCTGTGGCACGTTTAAATCTATCTGTTTCCAGGGTGTGGACATTGGCTGTTCTCGTTGGGCGTGTGGACGATCTTCTATTTATCCTTTCAGCAAGGTAGGGTTGGCAATTCTCATTGAATTGCATGCAGCTTGCTAGGGTTGGCATTAAGTAAATACATTTAAAAATGTTTGTGCTAATTGATCCAGGACATCAGGAGCAGATGTGTCATGCCCATATTGCTCATGGATGAGTCTACTATTTAAGATAGATTGTGTATCCTTAAAATGTTAGCATAAAACTATGGCTAAAACAAGGCTAAAAACCTTGGGGTCATCTTCGACTCCGCACTCTCCTTCTCTCCTCACATCTCCGATGCCTCTAAGAAGTCACACAACCAGCTGCACCTCCTCAGAGGTATTCTTCCTTTCCTCTCCTTCCCCCAAAGCTCACTGTCTCCAGAGCTCTGGTTCTCTCCAGGCTGGACTACTGCAACCGCCTCTTTCTAAATCTGCCTGCGTCTACTCTCCGCCCTCTGCAACTCATCCACAACAGGACTGCGAGACTTGTCCTAGGCCTCAAGCCCAGGGATCGTATCTTTCCAGGACTGAAATCTCTGCACTGGCTCCCAGTGACCACGAGGATTAAGTTCAAAACCCTCTACATCGCCTAGGGCCTCAATACCTACAACTCTCTCTTCCTAAATATCTTCCATCTTGAGCCCTTAGCTCATCCGCCTCCAGCTCCCTCAGGGTCAGATGCTTCTCCAAGCAACAAGTTGGGGTAGATCTCTTTCCTCGGCTGGTGCCTCCCTATGGAACAGCCTCCCTGCCTCCCTTAAACTTGAGGAGAACCATCTGTGGTTCCGGAAGCACCTCAAAACCTTTCTCTTTGCTTCTCCCTTCTCTCCTGACCACCTGGCTGTAACCGGAACTGCACTGGCTACCTGGACACCTGCTGATCTGGGGCCCAGGTCCCTCCCCCGCCAGCGTCAAACACCTGCACTGCCCACCTGGCAAACCCACACTTGGGGATTGTTTCTGTATCCCTACAGTCCCGCTACCAGCCCATGACACCTGATGTCTGCACTTACCCTGCACTTGCCACCTCTTGGCTGTTACTTACTTATTGTTACTATCTTTTCCCATGTACCGCACTGTCCCTGCCCCCTTCCCACGCACTTGCACTGAATGACACCTGGCCTAGTAGAATCGTCTGTCCTCCCTCTGTTCCCGTCCCTTGCCTCGTTGCACCTTGAAACACTTGTGTATAGACGCGTTATAAATGCCATGTCATATCATATCATATCATAGTTGAGGTCTGCAGACTGATGCTTGTTTTGAGGTAGTTCTCTATTGGAAATGTTGCCAGAGATTTACATTTCCTATGCTGCCAAGTGTGTTGCGGCACTGTTTGTGTCCTAATGTTTTAAAATCGGTTCACCTTTCACTGTTATTAATGGTAGGAGATCTCCAAAAACAACGTGTTTTCCTCCAAAGAGTTTGTCGCAGTCCATTTTAAGGACTTCTTGTAATCTGAGGTGAATTAAAGCCAACATTAAGTTGGAGACCATGCTTACCTCACCTATAAGGAACATTTTCATTTGTTTCAGAATTCTGTTTACTTCAGTAGCAGCTGCTGTTGATAGTTTGTAGTACTCTAGTTTGTTTTGGTGTTCTACTGGAAGGAGCAGTAGTCGGTGTATAGTAACACCTCCTATGCTGTAGGCATCTTAATCTGTAGGGGCTGTTACAACAGCTGAAAGGTTGTTGTTTGTTAACTTTTGTAGGAATTTGTATTAAGAATGTTTTTTCCAGAACTAGCTTCACCACTTGCATAGAGGAGTAGAGGTTTATATTGTTGACAGCTAAGAGTTTTACTTTCATGCTTCAAACCATGTTCAATTTATTTAGTCACTTCTACAAAAATGCTAAATTGCTCATCATTTAGCTGCAATTTCAGCACTGCCAAGATTGTCTTTGGATTGCTCATATTGATACATGGGATTTTCTACTTCGGTCATGGCTAATTCTGCTTCATTTTCTACGAATGGATGTCAAAGTGGTTCTTGGCTTTCTGTAACAGAAGGTTGACTGCACTCAGGAGTGTCATTATTTAGTTGTGCTTGAACTTCTTCCTCTTGTTAGCGTTCAATGTCCAACATGTTTTTGTATTGCTTGACATTTACATATGTTATACTGCTTTCATTTGCATTGAGTGTAGCTTCAAATGAGTCATGGTTGCCTAATATATCTTCTTCTTTTCTCCATGGTTTAAAAAGTTGCAGTAGGGCCATGTAGTAAAGTTCTCTGTGTTGATGAGTTTTAAATGATAACTTTATATGATTATTTGGGCTGGGTTTGGTGTTGTACATCTATGCATTCCACAAGAGGGCAATGATTGCTTAGTATTCATTGATGTAGTTTGAAGCATTGTTTCTTTCTATGCTGTATGTGTGTTTAGGCGATTTGTATTTCAAACTGTGTCTAACAGAAGCCATGAAGCTGTTTACTTGTCCTTTTGCTGAAACTTGTCTAGGGAAACCAAAGCAGCATTTGGTGTAGTATTTACCTTTGTTATTATATATGCATCTGCAGTATTTGCCACACTTATGTTTTTGGAAGTGTAAAATGTGTATAAGTAGGTCAGTATGTGTGGTTTCTGAAGGGATGTTGCAAGTTATCTATTTGTGAATAAACTGCATAACGCTGTGTCATAGAAAAGCTTCCTATAAAGGTTGAAAACGATTTTTAGACTCAGAATGAGTATAAATGTACCCCATGTACTAATGGATAAGTTTTAACATTCAACTGAAAGAGAAGACAAAGAAATTAAGTCTGCTAACCGTGCGTTTACATTGTATCCTTTCATCGGGATATGTTAATTATAAAGAAATGAATTTAATCTGTGGATGTATATGGATGGAAAGAGTTTGCCAAAGGAAAACAGGTAAACCTGAAAAGATAATAATATAGAGGTGTATATTTCCATCCAATTAACTGGGATGTGATCAATACAAGACTGGCATAAAATTCTGACCTTTTTAGAAAAGATTTCCAAAACATCGTGATTACACTCAGGACACGATCTTATATGGCAATCCAATTTAGAGGAGTCGGAGTACCCAATCAGATATCGTCACGGTAGTTGGTTTGGAACTGCAGGTCTGAATCCCTACCCAAACGGACCGTCTAGGGGAGAAAATGAACACCAAGGTCCTTTGTAAAATAATGTCACAAGACAAGTTAAAGTGTGGTTGTCTATCTGATAGGACTTACGTGTTGGAGGAACCGCTGTGTGAAACTCCCGAGGTCTCGCTGAGGCTGCCGCCATTGAGAGGAGAAGCTATTCTGTTAATCGGGATTTGTTTACTTTAAATAACGTCATAGCGATGACATGTGTGTGTCATGGTGTATGCGCGTCAGGACTTCTGACGTCACGCTGAGCATGCGTGATGTTAGACAGCTATAGAAAAAACGTTGGAAGAAGACGTGGTCACGTCGGAGTGATTGACGTCACATAGCGCATGCAGAATAATTAAAGAATCCGTAATAACGGATCTCAATGTCAAAGTCGTAATGACTGATAGAATCGTTTAGAAGTACTTTTTGGTAGTTTACTGATTCATTTTGTTAGTGGTTTCATTCTGGATAAAATTAATTTAAAAATGTACTTTTGAGGATAATAGTGCTGTCAATGAGACTTTCCAGGATTAGTCTTCTGCACTAATTT
Source organism: Ambystoma mexicanum (assembly GCF_040938575.1). Classification (NCBI taxonomy): domain Eukaryota; kingdom Metazoa; phylum Chordata; class Amphibia; order Caudata; family Ambystomatidae; genus Ambystoma; species Ambystoma mexicanum. The sequence continues at coordinate 813,539,977 of NC_090932.1, forward strand.
TTAAGTGTGGAGCGTGAATTTTCTGCTGTTTTCATAAGATTGTGAAGTACTCTACAGTGGAGCATTTTTTACTTGCTTAACTGTGGCTACGTTAACATTGGTAGGGTAGTGGTCTAGTAGTAGGATAGGTAGCCCTACCACTAGGCTAATAACTTTAGTGGTAGGGTTATTAGCAGTTTCGTTCTTCTTTATACATTTCTTTTTATTTTTACTTTTTGAAAGTGGGGCCCTAGTTTTGGTAGTGCTAGTTGGTTCAGTTTTGTTGAGTGACTGTATTTGCAGTTTTATTTGAATATTTGCTATAGATTCTGAGGTGGATGAGTATTTTGCATGCATTTATTTTATCTGCTGTATGTTTTCTTTGTTTTTTATGGAGTTGATTTTTAGTAGGCATTATGTTCTGTCTGTTGGAGAAAAAGGAAATTGTGGGTTTGAAAGTTGTGGAATATATTTGCATGCCATGTGAATGAGTGTGTGAATATGACAAATAGATGGCTGTGTGATTGTGCAACGGGCTGCTAGTTCTGGTTGGGAAGGTTGCAAGAGTAGCTGTGTGTGTAGATGTATGAAGAGCTTGGGTTAGTGCGTAAGAGAGTGCTAGTGTGAAGTAAGGACATTACAATGTTTTCATGATAATAGCGGGTGTTATGATAATGGTGTTCAGGTGACAAATCAAAGAGTGTACCCACTGAAGTGCAATGAATAAGAGTGAAGTAAATGTTTTTGGTTTGAAATGAATTTTTTAGGCTACTAGGCGTCTTTACTGTACTGTATGAGTAACAGAAAGAATACTACTACACTAGTGCACTTACTTTGTAGGATGTGAAGAGTAGCTGTCTTCAGGTTGTTGTCTTCCAAGAGGCTGTTCTTCACTGCAATTGGGTGAAGTCATTTTAGTACAAGAAGACATTATTATGGAATGTTTTTGGGAAGAAGAGTTAGTAACATTGGACCTCATTACAAGTATGGTGGTAACCCTGCCATTGCTGCAGACGGTTTGCGACCAGATTCCTAATAATTGTTCTGCAGCTAGCTTCTTAGTGGTACCAGAACACTACAGGTCCTGTTGGCCTGGAAAGTCAGGTGCCAGAAAATGTTAGTCCCTATTTCTGTAGAGTTGATTAGGACTCTACAGGAATGGGAGCACAGGAGCACTTGCAGCATTGCTAATGGGGCCAGTGGTCTCTTGACAAGTATGCCCAATGGGGCCGTAGCAAGACATTGTGACATTTTTATACAATTCATATGGAACATGCTGAGCGTTTAAAAAGCTGTCCTTTTTGGGAAGCTGTACATTAAAGTAAAAAATGGTTCTGTGGATTTATAGCAGCACTGTGCGTAACTTTTTTCTAAAAAAAGAAATGGAGATTGAAAATATTTGCAGAACACTTTTAAGTGGCTCTTGTGTGAAGGTTTGTTATGTTGTCAGTACATGGATACTTGCAAATGGGATGCATTGTAATGTGTAGTTGCTTATTACATTATGGTTCTTTTGTTTGTATTGTGGGAGTTGTGGTTGCACTATTTGCATTAGAAAAGGTGGACCGCAAGCCCCAGAATTCAAAGAAAAATCAAGGAGCCAATAAGCAGGTACAGATTAGAAAGGGGAATGTTAGCAAATATGCATTTGTGGGAAAGTTAATGAAATTGCACATTGATTGTTATTGCATTATTTTTGAGAAATCGTTTCCATTTTCTTTTATGTATTTATTAATAATTACACACAGTACTGTTGTAAATTTATACATGCATTTTTTTATTTTACTTGAAATGGTGCTGAAATAAATATTTGTAAACGCATTGCATTTTGCCATTTTTCATTCCTTGTACATGCCATGCTTTGGTAACATACATGCAGGTTTGAGTTTGCATTGTTGAAGTTTTAGTGTAACTTTGTTAGTGGGAGAAGTGGTGTTGAAAGTCAAAGAATGACTGAAAAAAATAACTCTTGGTAAATTGTAATGGGTCATATTTGCAAGTATACATGTACTGGTAATATAATGAACTTTGACACAGGAGATGGCACTTAAACATGCTGTGGAAATATTTTAAGTGTTTTTCTTTTCTTTCCCAAATAAGACACAGAGAGCCCTGCTGAAATTGCAAATATGTGTTTTTAAACTGTTATGAAAATGCTCATTAAAAGAAAAATCTGCAACCACACAGCATTGTAAGTAATTGCCTGTTGATGCCAGGAGGTGGGACAAATGAAAGTATGATTATTGAGTAGGTTAATGCAAGGTAAGTGGTAGGAACCATGTTTATATGCATTTGGAAAAGAGTTGGAAATGTAATTTTAAAAATATATGCATACCTTTACTTTGTGTTGATTGATGCAGATGTGTTTGAATCTGCAAATTAAAATCTTGGAGATTGTTGCTGCAGTTTTTGATAAAGGTGCTTGCGAGTAACAGGAGACATGTACTCTGAGTGTTCAATAGTACATGTGAAGCACTGAACTGAGATGAGAGAGTTAGATGTAGAGTTTTTGGACGTGATTGGTGGATGGGTGTGCGACTGCTTGAAAGTAGCCAATGAGAGAGTCAAAGATTGAAGTGGAAAGGGAAGAAAAGCTAGGGAAGAAGGGTTGTCCTGTATTACGGTGTTGGTGGACACTGCGGTAGTCCGCTGACAGGACATGTCACATCCGTTTCTTTTAAGGATGCCTGTCATGGAGAGTGGATTGTGGGGATTGGCCAATGAGGTCTTCTGGTGTGCTTTATAGGAAGAGAGGGTAACAGTTATTTTCATTGCTGTGTACAGGGAAGATGCCTGTGGTTGTACAGATGGGTATTTTTACTGTGGATTGTGGGAGATTGTTTCATGGTGAATTTGAAAAGGTACGCACAACATTTCAGTGGCATTTCAGGTAACCTTGACTTGAACGGAGTGGAGGATGTTTGGTGTGGTGTGCCCGGGCAAAACTGGGCTTCTCTATTTGCACATTGCAAAAATATGTCTCTTTTCCAATGTCCAGATATCATTGTGGTGCATTCTGGAGGACATAGTTTGAGGTTCATCATGCATAAGTTTGCAGATTGCAGTGAAAGATATGCTGAAAGCACTAATGGAACAGTTTCCATGCGGAAAGGTAATCTTTTCACATATACCATCTGGAGCACTATGGAGATGCACAAATGTCTTTTGTCCTCAACAAGACGCAGGAAGGCACCTTGTGAACAAAAGGGTATGTTCATTTTTGCAGGATGTTGGGATGAAATCCTTCTCAAATGAGAACATTCTGGTTGATGGTGGACATACTTTGTTCGGTGATGGCATCGCTTTTACTGATTGTGGCAATGCAATCTTTCTTGACAAGATTTAAAATGCACTCAGAAGGTTATTGTGAAAATGATGTAGAGTGCATATGAGTAGGTGTAGGAAAGGCCCCCAAAAAATATTAAAATACACAAAAACAAAACAATGTCTTCTCAGAGCCATTACTGGCGAGTAAATAACCTACCTTGCATTTAATTTATCTCCCCACTCTCTTGAATTGGATGATCTGTCCACAGTCACCACAGTAGTCCGTGGATTGCACATGCTACATCCGGGTCTTTTGAGGATGCCATGCATGGAAATGGGACTGCACAGCCCAGGGGATTAGCCAATAAGGTCTCCTGTGTGTGTTATGCAAGAAGAGAGTTTGTCAGAAGGTCTTTTTGCTGAGAGTAGTGAAGATGGCTATGGCCATGTCTTTTAGGAGGCAAAGTATGTGGATTCTTGAGGACTCCACAATTCACTCATTGAATGTACATGCTGAGAATTATGGCATCCTCAGAAATATTGGGTTCCCAGAAGTGGAAGTTTCCTGGCATGCAGTTTGTGGCTCAAAATGGGCACGCTTGCTTTCCTTTTGGGAGAGTATGGTGTATTTTAAAAGTCCAGATATTGTGATTGTCATTTGTGGAGGGTTCAGTTTGGGGTATGTGACTCCAATGTCTTTGCACGTTGCATTGAAGGATTTTTTTTAAAGCATTTTGCAACTGTTTCCGGCTGCTAAGATTATTTTTTCAGAAATAAATCAGACAGACATAGAGATGTCCAACAAACTTTTTCAGTCCTCAAATTGAACAATCAAGGCAGATTGTCAATAAAGTTGTATCTGCTTTTTTGTATGGTTCTGGAATGTCATCTTTTGAGAATGATAATATCAATTCTCAGGGTCTGACATTTTTTTTTGTTCCTGATGGAATTCACTTTTCAAATATTAGAAATGCAATTTTCCTTTATAATGTAAGGAATGCATTGGACAATGCGGCAGTCACATCCGGGTCTTTTGAGGATGCCAGACATGGAAATGGGACTGTGCAGCCCACAGGATTAGCCAATAAGGTTTTCCTGGGAGTGATATCCAAGGAGAGAGTTTGGCAGAAGGTGTGTATGCTGGGACGAGTGCAGTTGGCTATGGCTATGGCTTTGTCTTTCAGGAGGCAGGGTGTGTGGGGGGCTCGTGGATCCATTGATTGAAGGTGTATGCAGAGCAGCATGGAGTGACTGAAAATCTTGGATTTCATGTGCAATAGTATGGAGTGCGCAGCACGAAGTGGGTTGACTTGCTCCCATTTTGTGTCAATTTGGTCACACCGCAACATCCAGACATTAGCATTGTTCATTGTTAGGGGGAACTGTTTAGGGCATGTAACTGGAATGTCACTGCAGTTTGCAATGAAGGAGACATTTGGCAAAATGAACTAATTAAAAGTGTGACACATGCAAACAGACATGTCGGGACAGGCGCTGTGACCAGGAGCATAATGGAATCTGGTGCGTATGAGTGCCAGTGTCTCTAGGTCAGGTGTAGAGTCCCCAAACTAATTAAAAGTGCGACGCGTGCGAGCGGACATGTCCAGACAGGCGTGTTGTCCGGGGGCACAGCAAGATTAGGTACGCATGCATGCTAGTGTCTGTAGGACAGGGGTGGAGTACCAGAACTAATGAAAAGTACGGCACAACCAAGCGGACATCTCTGGACAGCCGTGATGTCCTCGAGTACATCCATTTTGGTTACAGACAGCTCAGGCAGTCGCGCTGTCCGCAGACTCCAAATTCGGCTTTAAAAAAAAAACAAGCACCAACAGTATACACATACATATTTATTACAAGAAATACATACAATCAATTAGGAAAGAGATGGGGTTGCATAATGGGAAACGTATATGGGGGAATTGGGGTTTTCTACACACCTTTCATGGGGAGGAAGGGATTGAGGTTTCATCATAGCGTCTTTCATTTAGGGAATTTGATGCAGATGATTGGTTGGGACAGGGTGAATGGGCACAGGTACAAGTTGGACAGTCATATTGGATATTTTCTTTGACATGATTTTTAACAAATGTCATCAACTTTATAAAATGATTATTTAGTTCATACATTTTTACAGATACGTTTATTATTTCATTTTCTGCATTTGCAGTAAAGGGCTGTCTGTGGCCATCTTCAGGTTCATTTAATTGTAATTCGGGCCCATTTTCTTCATTCCTACTACGTACTGTTAAAAAGAAAACCTTGCTTTAGTGACATCTCAACAAATGACATCACTTTTTCTGCTTTAATAAATGTATTCTTGTCAATTAGAGTCGTTTCCATTGCGTCCTGGGGGAAATGTTCCTCCAACCACTCCAGTGTGCTTGCCATTTCTTTTCAAAGACAATAATACTGCTATTTCTTACAAGTTATGTACACATAATACATTGTATTGGTACATAAGGAAATGCAATGTACTTACTATTTCTGTAAGGGTTTCTTCTGTAATAATTGTCAGCTGCTTGCCATTGTGTAAGCAAAGTCCCACTGAGGTAATACTGTTAGGCTACAGCTAAGCGTTGTGCTTGGTGCATTCCATTATGTCGTGCAACCTAAGAAAACATACTTCTGGTTTCTCAAGTACATAATTTGTATACATATTTATTTTTGGATGTGCTACATATATCTCTTATTGTTTCATGTACATGTGTTTGCCCGTTGCAGGATACAACAAGGTAAGGTAACCCCTGTACTTTTGGGCAGTGTGAAAGTTATCTGAAGTCTGTGGACAGTCACACAGTCCGCAGACTCTGCGGCTATCACGTTGGAGGCAGAGGATCAGTATGACGTGAGGGACATGTAGAAAAGTAAGGGTATCCTGGTAAAAACCCATGACATTCTGTGAAAAACGTTATTTAAGGGACATTATGGTTAAGTTGCACCAATAAAAACCTAAAAAATTCTGTGAAAAAACTTTGTTAAAGCGACGTTATGGTTAAGTTGCACTAATAATAACGTAACAAATTCAATGGAAAAAGTTTGTTAAAGGGATGTTATTGTTACAAGTAAAACCGAAAAACCTCAATTATTCACCAGTTATGGAAATGTAGGCAAAAATAACTCACACCACCACTGTGATCAAAGATGCCATGACAATTTTCATTGATGACGTACCTGATGACCTCAGAAATCCGGCCCACTTGGTCTTGTTCACTGACATATGAAAGCCAACCACTTTTCTTCACTGACTGTAGAAATGTTTAAATGCAGAAGATGTTAACCTTCTTGTATATTGTAGAAGTATTTGGGTTAGGATTTAGTGTCAGCAAGCTCATGGTGCACAAATATGCGCCAGTAAGCAGGCGATACACACACAATGCATGTGAGTACTGGATAATGAACTGTAATGTTAGTGACATTTTGTATTGATGTTGTTTCAGTCTTCTGTAATATACTTTGCCAGTGTGTGCCTCTAATTTGTATACACTGTGGGTCTTTGTATGTATTGTTTGTAGTAACACACATATGTAGTAGGTCTTAATTTATTACCTATGTATTCCATGCTTAACATTACTGAACGCTATGCAAGGATATCTTTCATTTACAGAACAAAATTAGCAGAATACAAATATTCTACTTCTACAGTGTATGCTGCACCCATTTCTTATGTGTATGTATGGGTAGCTTCCTGTATCAAGAACAACACTGTGATATAATGGTTTGTACATTTGTTCATATGTTAAGTAGTTTTGCATAGATCTCCAAATCACCCATAACACCCTGTTACCAACATTATAAACAGAACCCTTTGTAAGGACTTGAAAATTGTCATGTCATCTTTGATGTCCTGGGTGTTAGTCTTAGCAATGCACAGTGGTGGCATGAGTTATGGTTGCTTACCTTACCATAACTGGTGAATTTCCCTGATGTTTTGGTTTTACTTGTAAAAATAACATCCCTTTAAGAAACTGTTTCTACTAAATTTGTTATATTTTATTAGTGCACCTTAACCATACCGTCCCATTAACAAAGAGGTTTCATTGAATATATATATTTTGGATTTTATTTTTATATAGCGCTACGAACCCTCAGGTATCTGAGCGCTGCTTATTATTACCCATGGTGTGTGGTGCTCATTTATCACCCTCTGAAGTATGAAAGGCTGAGTTTGGCCCCGCCGGGATTCGAACCTGCGTTAGCAGGCTCTTCACGGATGTCAAAGTGAGCGCTCTACTCTCTGTGCCACTTGACCGGCTTATATATATACAGCGCTATATATATAAAATCAACCTCCATTCTGTTTTTATTAAAATAAAATAATAATAAAACAAAATATGCATCTTCTAATGTGTTGAGGAAAAATAAATTACATCTAAAAATGTTTCTGGTTGTGCTTTAAAAGAAGTAATACAATGTTGGTTCTGGCTCTCATGTGTTATACTTCATGCTCAAAATAAACATACAAACAACAAGGGTTCCGTATCAATTAATGGCTGTATAGGATTACAGACAGCTATTTTACAAGAAATGAATTTGAAAGGCTTGTCTTGGCTCTAAGTAAGTTCTGCAGTGGAAGCTGGATTTCTTCCCTGTGCTGGCCAAGCAGCAGGGATTCAGATGCAGCAACTTACGCGTCATAGCTCATTACAGAGGAGTAGTGATGTCATTTACCTATGAAAGGTCAGTAGTAATCTCACAACTAGCCTGCAATATGAACATTATTTCCAGGATGTTATACTGGTATTACAGCCTGCCATGCATTATACGTGCATACAAGAGATCCACGGATATAATTTCTCTAGAACCAGTTTTATGTTGCTTGGATACCAGTCGTGCACCTGTGTATTTGGGTAGCCCTGTTCATTTTGACAAATCATACAATGGGCCTAATTCATGGACTTTCAGCACGGTGCAAAGTGTCTTCACACTGGTGCAATGCGACTTTGCACTGCCAACAAATACCCTGATTCACAGTGCAGTGCAAAGTGTATTGCCCAATATGTTTGTATTCTTGGAACTGCCAACAATTTCGATTATTAGCATACTGTGCAACTGCATAGAGTTGAAATTCATGTTTCGAGACTGGTGCGCCTCTTCCCTTGCTAAGAAATCTATGCAAGTTCAAATGCGTGCATGTTAGGTAAGAATTAGTGCAGTCCAACTCGTGTGGGACTGCACAAGACTTATCTCTTGGTATTAGGTAGCCCACCTTTTAATATAGGTCTGTACTACATATGTTGGTAGAGTGACTAAGTAGCCAGGCTTATCTTAAGAGGGGTAATGAGAGTGGTAGAGCTGTGCAATGAAATTAGGAAATACAAGCATCAAATTAAACACTTACACACTTAAAGTTATATACTAAATATTTATGTATGTATGTATGCACAAAGAAATGTAAAGCATTCTTTAAAAAAGAGTAATTAGCTGTAACATTAATCCCAAGCTAGGATTCAGTTCAAACAGTGAACAATGAAGCAGTCGAGTAATTCATTCATATGTTGAACATATTCCAGCACCCGTAGGAGACGTCATTTGAGGTCAGTATAGCATTTATATAGTATCGCCTTTGCAATATTGAGTTTTTAAGGAAGGAAAGTTTAGGGTTAGATCAGAACAGACTGATGGGTTATGAGAACAGTTAATTATACCAAAGGGATGCAGGCAGTCTATTATTCCAGCCTTAAAGTGTTCAACATTTAGAGCCTGAAAGGGAACAAGCACTGCCAAAGCCAATATGTTCAGAAGGAGGCCTCTAAGGAACTAGGACAGTCAGGACAGCCAAAGTCAATGGGCAAAGCCAAAGTGTTGATGCTCTTCTTTTTAGAAAAATGTTCTTAAATAGTCAGTGTTCAAAAGAGGAATCATTGCAACTCAAGTTGAGTCACCTTTGGAAAGCACAAGCTGTAAGGCTAGTACAGGTAAGTTTGGGTCAACTTACTGTAGGGTTAAATTGCACTCCCAAAGATACGAATGGCAAAAAGATAAAAATACCCCAAGCCTCACAGAACCTTGAAAATGAAGAAAGTGTTCCAGCTGGTTGCCTTCATGATGCAATGCAGTAGGCCCATGTTCATGGTCCTTGGTCATGGTGATGAAAGGGAGGATGTCTGGTGGGCACCTGTGGCAGCACTCGAGAGAGGGACTCACCCGCAATGGATTTCCATCCATTCAGTGGCTCTTTGTGGTTTTGGCGTATTTTTCTCAGAGGTCATGAAGAACAAACAACTCTGGTTAGAAGTTACTTGATCCCTGGTCTCTGGTGAAGGGACTCTGGATTACATTTTCCTGCTTCTGTAGGGTAATCTGGATGCCCACCAAGATCGGGCTGGATTTGTACTTTGGAAGACAATGGGCCTCATTACACGGACGGCGGTAAGGGTTAACGGTCACCGTTAATGGCAACGGTGACCGTTAACCCTTACCGCCGTACTACGAGGTCCCTTTGCGGGTTGGAGGAATTAACGCCTGCTTCTTGCAGGCGTTAAAAACCAACCCGCTAAGGGACCTCGGAGCTAATTACGGCACCGCAAAATTGCGGTGCCGTAATTAGCGCCTTCCCCATTCCCATAGAGCCCTATGGGGCAGAAATGGGAATGGGGAAGGGCAATGGCGGAAAGGGGATTTACCGCCCCTCCAACCTTGGAATGGGGCGGTAAATCCCCTTTCCGCCAAGGCGGTGCCGGTAATTTACCGGCATGGTCCAGGGTGCTAATAGCACCCTGGATTACCGCCTTCCGTGTAATGAGGCCCAATGCACTTACAGATGGTCGAGGTACACAGGGTGTTGGGCTTCTGTAGCGTGTGAAAGTCACGGCAAGTCAGGGGTTGAGCCAAAATAGAGTTTGTCTCAAATCTAGTTGGTGCCTCCTGCCCAAGGGAGGATGTTGTCCTTTGTGGATGTTCCCTGTCAATTTGAAAACGGGGTCAACACAGCTACAGGGCTTCACTGGGCACATCCCAGTCCAGGAGAGTGCTGCTGGCATCTTTTCTCGTCTGCTCCTTCAGATGTTGTCCTCCAATGGGTGACTCTGCTCTTAGTCCCAAAAACCTAACTTTTAATACAAGTTCCCATACATTCACAGCCCTAGGCTGTCAATCACACAGCAGGATGCCAGCCAGCCGAATGGAACTGGTTTCACCCAGGCACACCTAGAGACAAAGGACAGGGACATTTTGGGACCCTCCCTCACTTGGTGCCTTTCCAGACACACTAGAGCCTGGGCTGAAGCCTGCCAAAGGCAAACTACACAAAGGACTCAAACCTGATGCAAACAACAGAGTATAAGCCCAGAAGAAACAAACTAACAAGAAATGGCAAAAATAGAAGACAGGGGCCATTTTGAGAAAATGGTCACCCTTGGGTGCAGCACTGCAGATGAGGAATCAGCCTTCAGATACATGTCACTTGGTAGTAAAAAAAGAAACCACTGCCACCAGCCATTCAAGTGAGTTAGTGTAACAAAGTTTTACATGAGTAATGGGTTAAAGGAATTACTATGTAAAATCCCAAAGCACTCCACATAGGGGGGTATGTGCTGGAACCATAAAGTAAAGGTAAGTAAGACAGGGGTCATTTTACTATTCTTGAGAACAGTAGTTTACACAAGAAAATGTAGTTAAACATTAAGAGAAGTCCAATGGACTTCTCCGTGGCACTGCACATCAGGTGCTGTGTGTCACAATGCAAAAGCAGATGCCTATGGAGAGCTTAGGGAGTTTACCAGACTCCATAAAACAGTAAGGTACACAGAAATGCATAGTCAGGAAAACACATGAGTGAGTGAGAAAATGGTCCCACTCACTGGAGTAAAAATTAAAAAGCCCTGAGTCCAGCAACAGAGCTGAGGTCTCTAAGTTTAAAGGGAATTGGCACAGAAATGAAAATTCTCCCTAACATTGAGGTTGAGTCCCACCACTTCATCCCTTGCACTGTGGCGGTCTACTTGTTGACATACAACCCTCTGCTTTATATTATTTCTGTATTATTTGTATATGATAGCTAATGAGTAGAAGGACCTCAGCACAGACAGGCGCCTTCGTGTAGATGACACACAGCTTAACAGTGTGTCCCAGAATTGCATGCCACCGAGACATGCAAAGTTAATTGGAAAGCAACCCAGGCTGCATTACTCAATAATCAACGCATCTCATCAAAGTCAGTGTTTTGTTGTTTTCTGGAACAGAATATGTTCTCTTGTATATATGCAAAACTGGCACTGAGAGGATTCTCACCAGTACTTTTGCCACATTTGCAGTTACTGGGTATTATTGTATTTGAGTATTTTATTTGTCTAGAGCTGATGCTTAACTTAGCCAATTCCAAGTGCCGATAATTCTCAGAGGGGGATCACTTGACAACTAGGACAAATTGTCGGACCCGGATAGAGGCATTTGCATTTTCAAGGCTCTTCTGAACTTTATCAGGTGCTGTCCCAGGAATAGGCACCAGCAGGAAGTGTTTGAGATCACATATTCGAACACTGTTGATTAAATAATATTAGACCCGATCAAAACGTTCTACTCCAGCAACAGTCTTTCGCAGCCCCTTTCTTCTACTGTAATATTTGCAGGTGGAGGCTTATTGGATATCCTTCCAAAAGGTCCTTAGCTGCTAGAAAGTGCGCATGCTCCTCTAGGCAGCAGTAGTGCACTTGTATCCATTGGAAGCAGGACAGAGTCAAACAACGGCTTCATCTCCTGGACACGATGTTATAATTCATAACACGAAGGGCCTCATTTAAAATAAGGAAGTACATCAGGCAGAGGGGTCAACACTGCTATGTTGGCGCAAATCGTTTTGATTCAATGAAGTCATACAATATGCACAGGGTAAAAGCAGTATTTCTGTTGTATTCCATTTGTATCCTATTTTTTTCTTTGAATTGGTTTTATTTTTTAAAGTGCTACAGCAGCTGATTATGGGTAGTGTTTGTGCTATCAATCCATACACGTGTTCAATACAGTAAACACATACAAGACAATATCGTAGCCAAAACAATGAGTATGAGTGTGAGGATTGGCTGGTCTTTCTTTGATCAATGGCCAGCAAGTCTTTCCTGTATGGTGATGGTTCTTCACAAAACGAAAACTCATAACTGTTTTTGTCTTTGGTTCAGTGGTCGAAGTGTACCGAAAAGAAGTAGTGGAACTATGTTCCTTACTGGCCTGGACTGCTCCCTATACAAACCCCATCGCCACGCCCAATACAATACCCAAAACACATGTGCCTGCTGTTTAAGCGAACGTCCAGTGCAGTGCAGTGCAGTGCACTGAAAGAGCAATTTTCAACTTCTTTCTACACTTTCTTTTTTAAAACGAAACCATACCAGAACGGTTTCTTTTTAAAATAAAAGTATAGGAACAGTAAAACTTAATTAAAAGAAGTAGAGGAGCACAACTCCCGACGGCTCCCTGCTCACGCCCATGTAGACCACTGCTTTGGTTCCATTACTTACCAGATTTTCACTTATTCGCTGTGATCACAAAGTACAAGACGTTGGCACAATCTCATGCCCCCGCACTGCAATAAAAGTCCTCCACTCTTTTCAAATGCTGCCTGTCTAGAGTGTGTTGTTTTGATGAAGTGCCTTAACAGGAGACAAAAGCACGCTTTATAGAATTAGAAATAGGGACACTGGTGCTATCTTCAATCATAAAGTTTCCCGTTAAACTTTTTTCAGAGAAAGTTGAACTTTAAACAAGAACACCGTTCGATTTCTAAGTTCCTACGACTGCCATATCAATCACAATCTTTTCCATTCCTCGGGTAAGCAAAACAAAGGAGAATTATAAAATGTTGCAATTGCGTATAAGGTTAGCATGATATAGAACAACGCATGGAAGGGAACTGGACCTGTGGGACATGTCAGGGTGTACCCTCGTTTTCATATTTGTCTTCTATGATATGATAGGTTATGATATGATAGGTCATTTATAACACGCTTAATGCCCAGAGGTTTGTAAGCGCGGACCCAGGGATCAAACCTCTGTTGCTCTGTGTCGTCTTGCTTTCAATGGGAGCATGTTGCCCCTGAGCTATCCTCCCTATTTACTCATTGCAGATGCTGAAGGAAAGTGTACTGAGGATGCTTTGAATATTATAATGGAACTGAAGTGGTAATAGTTAATACCTTGCCCTTCACTACTGCCTTTGCATTAGGTTATTTGACTTGGAATAGAAACATGGTTTATAAGAAAACAATATTTATTGCGGGTGGTGGAACTTCACTCCATGTGAACATGTTTTAATTATTCATTTGAATCTGTGAATTTTACAGCACATATTTTGGAACAGATGGGTACAACAGCAATACAATTTACAATCACTTCTGTGGTGAAAGACGTGAGAAAGTCTAATAGTGCAGTGGGGCATTTGGCAGAATATGTCCTGCTCACAGTGTCCCAAGAAACCCCAGGTTGTTGGCATGCCATTAAAATAACACATTTACATGCTTGCTTTATGCAAGCATTCTACTGCAAGAGTACATATTCATGTGGGCTGTATCCACATATGGAAATCTGCCAATATAATAACAGATTATCATGCATGTTATGCGTGCCACGGTAAGAACAGATGTTCATGATGCCTGTCTGGTGCCCAATAAGTGCCAGCATACTACTGTAAGAACACAATTCCATGCTTGTTGCGCCAAATATATGCTAGTACTGCCACTGTAAGACCAGGTTTAGGCTGTCTGTACCCAATACATGCCATCATGCCACTGAAAACCAAATGTCAATGCTGGCCGTGCCAAATATAGCCCAGTATTCCACTGCACTATGCAAACTGTGCCCAGTATATACCATTAAGTCACTTTAAAACCACATTTCCATGGTGTAAGTGCTGAATGTAGACTGGCATGCTGCTGTAAAATCATATACATGCTGTCTGATCCCAATACATGCCAGTATTGCCATATTAAGAATGATTCAATGCTGCCTGTGTCCAATATGTGTGACCAGGCAACTGTACAACAACTGCCCTTGCTGATTGTGCCCAATGTATGGCAAAAATGCCACTGCAAAAAATATTATGTAGGTAGTTGCCAATATTGAAACTGTAAGAACGTGTTATGCTGTTTTTCTCCAATATATGCCAGCACACCAGTGTGATATATTCATGTTGGCTGAGCCCAGTATATGATACCTAGCTCCTGGGGTCCTCCCACCTTTGCAAAAACACATACAAACATGCGTGCACACACTGACACACACACACAAACTCTGAAAACTCATTCCAAATCTCTCCAAACATGTGCATTCACGCCAAGCACACACATGAACACACATTTTACAAATACACGCTTTCTATAGTAATGGCTCTCGCTATCCCTCTGTTGTGGCTCAGGATCATTTTCCTGCTGGATTGAGGAAGGTATTGGTGGCAGGCACGGAGGTAAGGGGCAAGGATGTCAGGTGCTTCTCTTCCTCTCTTCCTGCTTAAACACCAGTCCAGGAAGTGGTCAGCTTTTTCACTACACCCTCAGCTGGAGGTAGGGAAGGACAGAGAGCTCCATTGTGTCCTGTGTGGCTAAAACATTCAGTGCTCATGAGGCAGCATAAAGACAATGACATCACTGTCTTTGGCTTTCTGGTCAGGTTTAGGGCTGTTTTGCAATTCGCCTGGCCAAGGCTACACAACAAAGGGCCAAGGGTAGGGTTGAAAGTACACCATCCTCTACAAGATCGATTGTGTGGAAAACACGTGCGCCATAATGCAAAGGAAGTTTAGTCTTGCAGGACAGAGAGTGATCCTAATAGATGAGGGGAGACATCAGGCCACCAATCATACTGGCCACCACTGTTCACTAGCCCACTATTTGTATTACTGATTCCACCTGGCTCAGCTGGGCTTCTGTTTCATTATGTGAATCTAAAGAAACTGTGAAGTAAGATCTGTTAGGAGAGCAACTGGTATCTAAAAAAAAGCTGAACATAAATTGAAATTAAACCAGGCTTCACTAACAGACAACTCTGAGGGGCCAACTCAAACCTAAAATGGGTTTCTTCTTAACAGTTCAACAGTTGCCATGGTTCTTGGTTTGATTCATAATGGTTGGGGAGCACCCTATCAAGTTAGTCACAAAATACTACTTTCACGGCAGTAAGTGCTGCTGGGATTCCACCACCAGTCATAAGAACTTGAAGAGTTTCTCCTTGATATGTATCACTGGGTTTAAAGGGTATGTATCACCACCTGATTCATCCTGCTTTGTTCCTGCTCCTCCTTGACCCTATGCCACGTGTTAATATCGCTTTACTGCGGCGTGCTTGACTCCTTCAAATTAGAGACGCTCTCCCACTCCCTGCCTTGGATTAAACATACCCACTTGTATTCCTAGGCTGATTGGCTAGCTTATATCTTTTGCTTTCCAAATGTTCATCTACCACCTCCTCCTGACATGCTACCACCGCCTCTGGCTGAGGTTCCTCCACCACCTCACCACCTTCCAGCTATTGATATACACCTCCTGCTGGCTCTCCTTCAAATACTCTCTGATTCTCTCCTTACACCACTGCTTCTTCCTTCTCTAAGTCGAGTGTCCACATCCTGCAGCTCCTTCAACCAATCCTGCCAAAATATTTCCTCTCTCTGAAATGTTCTCGATGCCTTCGCACCACACTCCACTGTTGCCTAAACACCTGCCACCATCGCCTACTCCAATCACTCCAGCATCTTGTCCGGGGCACTTGGTTTTTGAATTCTTGCGGACATCACCTAGTGCTAGGCTTTTCGTGAGGTTGTGTGATCATAAGGATGAATTGATATGGGACTGTCATTGGGCAGATGTGTTAAGTTTGTCTGCATTTAATAATGATTCCTGAAGGTGGCCTCCACCTTCAAAAGACTGATCCATCATTTTGAATGTTACTTTCTTCCCATTGGGATTGGGATGGTACGTCTCTGAGCACCATGCAGTCGGTGTCGACTATTCCCAATGAGAGATGGTGTATAGGCATGCATAGGGACAACTCTTCAATCTGATGCCTGCACTTTGCACCATCACACCTGGACAGCACTGCAGGTAAGTGACTGTGGTGTTTCTTTGCCAGTGGCCTTGACTTGGCTTGCTTTTAAGTGCAACCTGGTTTTGGTCCATGTAAAAACATTCGAGGTGTCCCTTACGTTGGCCCACACGCATCCTGTAAGTCCTGTGCACATTTTGAAAGGGCTTTGTATGTCTGAGCAGTACTTCGGGAATGAAGTGGGTGATAAATAGGGCATACACTTTATGCCTCTTTTGTATACAAAGGCATTTCCCTCTTTTATGGGGCAGTGTTAATCATTGTATCAGCTCCATAGAGTGTATGAATGGTCTCTAATTGATAAAAGGCTCTCTGTATGACTCTGTCTTCTCATTTCTCTGCTAAAGCTCATGACATCCTGGCCTCTATCTCCTCTTCCTCTCCCTCTTCCTCTCTCGGCCCCCCCTTGGCCATCTCTTCCTCTCCTCCTTTCTCCTCTTTCTCCCTGATAAAGTTTCTAGACAAGTCTGATCTATGAAAGTGTCATACAAACAGGTGCTCCCCTGCCTATCCACAACCATCAAGGACCATATTGACACCCTCGCTCCTGCCTTGGCCGATTTCTGTAATCACTCTTTTGCCACTGGAACTTTCCACTCTCCCCTAAAGCACTCCCTTGTGCACCCGTCCCTCAAGAAGCCGTCTGCCAATCCAACCTGGCCAGCAAACTATCGCCCTATCTCCATCACCCCTTAGCTGGGAAAAATCTTTGAAATGTTGGCCATCTCCCAGCTTACTCTCCACACTGAATCTGTTGGTTGTCTCCATAACCACCAGTCTGTCTTCAGAGCTGCCAGAAGCCCAGTACCTGCTCTCCTGCACACCAGTGAATATCTGCTTTCTAACCTTGATTCCATCATTCCTTCTATTCTCATACTTCTTGATATTTCCTCTTCTTTTTCGGCACAGTCAACTACGACATCCTGATCAATCGACTCTCTGAGAACCTGGGCATCACAGATCAGTCCCTGGAGTGGCTAACTTCCTTCCTCTTGGACCGCCACTCCCAGGTTCCTTTCTCTCTCCCACCTCTCTCTCTCTCTACCTGTGGAATTCAGGCAGGACCTATCCTCTCACCCTGTTTTTTCAACCTCTACTTGGCCCCTTTGGCCCACCTGATCTCTACCTACTCTTCTAACTTTCAGTGTTATGCTGATGACAATCTGCTTTCCTTCAGGCTCCCCTCAGCCTCCTCTCCTCTCTCGCTCATTCCGGAATGTCTATCCGTGATTCAGGATTGGTGTGCCTCCAATTGGAACCCCTGCCTCTGCTTTCCCTCTCTCACTCTGGCCGCACACCTTGTGCCCTTTTCCTATGCCTTCCTACGAGGCAAAAAACTTTGGTGTCATCTTTCGACTCCACTCTCCCTTTCTCTCCTCATATCTTGGACATCAGAAAGAAGTCCCGCTACCAGCTGCACCTCCTCAAAGGGACTCTTCACTTTCTCACATTCCCCCCAGAAGCTCACCGTCTCCGGAGCCCTGGTTCTCTCTAAGCTGGACTACTGCAACAGCCTCTTTCTCTATCTGCCTTGCTCTCCTGTCTGCCCTCTGCAACTAATTCAGAACAGGAGTGCAAGACCTATCCTTGGCCTCAAGCCCAGGGACTGTATCTCTCCAGCTCTGATATCTCTCCCGTGGCTGCAAGGATTAAGTTCAAGACCTTTTGTATTGTCCACAAGGCTTTCTGGGGCGGGGCCTGCACTACATCCAATGCTCTCTTCCAAAATACTTCCCTTTTTGAACCCTTTGCTTAGCTACCTCCAACTATCTAAGGGTTAGATGCTTCTACAGGCAGGTAGGGGGGTAGATCTCTTTCCTCTGCAGGTGCCACCCTCTGGAATGGTCTTCCTGCCCCTCTCAAACTTGAGCCGGACCACCTGAAGTTCTGGAAGCAGCTCAAAACATTCCTATTCTCCTCTGCTTTCTCTCGCCCCCTCCCTTGCTGACCTACCTGTCTGCTGTACCGACCGGTTGCTTGGCTATGCTCAGAAACACACTGGGTACCAGACTCTGTCTTGATCAGTCAGCCTTACACTGCCTCCGGGACACCCATGCACTTAGGGGCTGTAACTGTAACCATGCAGTACCTTGTTCTCCTTGCAGTACCGAGAGCCACGCTGCCTTGGCTGCACTTACTCAGAGCATTGCTGCCCTTTTTGCCCCTCCCCTTTCCATTGCACTTCCCACCTCCCTTTCCCCTTGCATTTCCCCCAGTACCTTTCCTCTTGCATTCTCATGCCTGCACTTGAGTGATTTGAATCACACAAGGCCTGGTAAAATCATGTGTCTTGTTCTCCCTCTATCTTCCCTCCCTTGTCTTGTCGCACCTAAAGCACTTGTGTACAGGCACGTTATAAATGACTTATCATATCATGTCATATCATTTTGTACCACTGCTGCAATTGACCATTACATTCCTAGGGCAAAAGCTGAATCTCATAGAATGAAAAAGTACTTAACTCCAAACTATACCAAGGCCCATCATCTACAGGCTTCTGGAGGCACCCCACCCTGCTTATCATGCCACCAGTTGCCCTCAGACCAACATCCTCACAGGTCCTTTCTTTTGCAAGCTCTTTTAAAAACATTGAATACAATAAACAGTGTTGTTTTGAATCAGTTAATCAATTGTGCTATGAATATAAATGCAACATCTTGGTCAATTTATCTCAGCGAGCCTCCTCCCTGCACCGCACAATGCATCAGAGTGTATTGCATCTTAATGTAAAAATCAAGTATATTGATAACTGACTTTACATCAGCTGGCATTTGGTTGGGTCGGGCATAGTGTCTTGAATTATATTTTAACCTATCTAAATAAAACCACTTAATGATTCAAACCTCAATATGAGTGGCTTAAAAGATAATACTGGATGTTGATTCAATCCCTGCACACGTTTGACACATGTCTCTTTTAATTAATTTATTTTCATTTAATTTGTTTTTATTTTGACGTCACTTAGTTTTATTGTTTGAACAACATAAGGCAAATGTAGCATTTCAAATCCTCTAATGAGTGAACTTTGTAGTGGTTTGACTAATTTGAACCATCAATACAATGAGTCAATCCATAATTGATGTCACAAAATGTAAGGTCCCCTGTCGATGCTCATGCCCCCAGAGTTTACCATAGCCATTGAAAAACATAGGACATTCGATCCCCTTACCACCAAACATGAAACCATAAACTAATACAACTGACTACAGGGAGCACAGATGTTTCCAAATGCTGCTAATAATGTCAATATCATTGGTGTTTATTAATAGAGCTATCACTCAAGGTTTTAGATAGCTACATGTTATATCCATTCAGAACACCGGCCCAACAGTGGCATACTTAATTTTATGCCATAACTAAAATACCTGTTGGACATATTATAGCCTTCTATTCACCTCAGAACATGACGTGCCGTATGATTATCCCGAGTTATAATGACCCCCGCTGAAGTGTATGAGGCTTTTTGCACACAATGGTAATAGCAACACATGTTTTGGATTTATGGTGGTGTAGTAAACAACGTTGAAATAGCAACTAAAGTAAAGAACAAACTGTGTTAATCAAATGTGTTTTATTTTGTAGAATTTAATCAACAAGGTTGTCGTCAGAAGTTACGCATTTGAATTACAATAATGGTTAAAGTGGAAAAAATGTAACGTGAGCATTCATTATGTGTAACGTAAAAGTAAATGATTTATCTTAAAAAAAGTAAAAACATACCTTAGCTTTCTCTTGTGTGTAAAATTGAATGTTTTAGTGAAATAAATGCCTTCCCAGAGAGGGAGAGTATTTTTGAAAAATATCTTGGCCAGAAATATTATAGTTTCTTCGTCTACTTTGGAAAGTGAGAGTCAATACCTGCAGTTATTGACTGCTCTTTGAATAATCTGATTGGCTGAGCGGAGGTCAATAATGATCTCCATTTGCTAATATTTGATTTGTTCAGAAAATGTGTCCAGTGAAAACTATTATCCAGTATGCTATTAGCTATTGCTGGGTAGAATTACCAAATACATGCTCCAAGTAATTTGATGAACATTGTTGAAGCTCACCGTAAATGCTAGTGCATTTCATGAAATATTTTAAAAATTGATGAATCAGGTGTAGTAAGAGGGAGGTAGGAGTGAAATAACGTACCCTGAAATAAATATGTGAATAGAAATGTTTCACGGTCTGATTTGCAAAAATGTTTTTCAATAGGGTGACCCCATTGAAAAACTTGTACTATTTAAATCAGGCCCTCAGTCCCGTGCAAGAGTGTCCACTAAAATAATGAAATGAAATACACACTCCCATTTATCAAAAGTCAGAAAATAAGCTTTGTCTATTTATTGTATGGAATCTGTTACAGTCTTTGACCACAATTGACAAGAAGGCCAACTTTATCTGATGTGAGCAAGTTCTCCTTAATGCATCTCTAATGCTAAAGAGTCATCTTACTATTGTACAACCAAGTGTTCTACACACTACCGATTTAGAGCTGGTCGTCTTCTTTGATGACCTTATGGATTCAATGGGATTAGTTATGGAAGTGTTCTTACCGGTTACTTTTTTGCTGATATGGTAATATCTTATCTAAATATCTTCAGTGTGTCTGGGATTGATTACAATATGGTGAACATGAAAAAGGGACTCATAGCTTTGTATATTAAAAAGCAGAGTACATAGAGTTAAAAGAAGACAATATGATCCAATCAATGAAACGTTTGTTGATGGAAATTATGTAAGAAAAATCTAATGAGGCGAAAAAATGTGAGTCTTGCTGAAGTAAATGAGGAGATGCTGTAGACAGCTACAGCCATCTCTTAAACAATGTCACATCACTAATATAGGAACTTTCCAGTCTGATGGTTCCACAAAATCCTGGAATAGTTCTGGCTCAAAGAGGTTGTTGGTACAGAGTCCTTTTTCTGAATGTGTATTTGGTTTTGACTTACTGGTATTTCCTAAGAAGTGGGAGAAAGTATGCAGCATAAGACGTTTTCGTATTATTTTGATATTGTTAAGACACACAAGCGGACACAAGAAACATTTTAAATATTTTAATCAATTATGTTTACCGCAGTTGCTTTTTAAGAGGTTAGAAGGTTATCACAGACTACACTTGGAAACAAAATGTGCAAACATAATTTGCATTGCCTGGCTGGTGGATGCTTGTGTCCAGATGTTCCGCTTTATATGAACGCAATTTTGGGGGTTTAAGGTTAAACACAGTTCCCTGTACATAGAAAACCTTGTTCCACAGTCAATCCCGTCACCACTGTCACACTTCTGTCAATGTAGACAATTGTACCCACCCTAAACCTCCTGCTGCTTCATTGGCCGTGTTCACTATTTTCATTGTGCTAGGAGAAATCATGTGGTGTCAATCACAAAATTTTATTAAAAGCAACAATAGTAAATGCCTTAAAATTGTTAATTTATATTTGTACTTGCCATTGCTTTATAAAAGTCAGTTAAGCAACATTGGGACAGCTGTAATCATAAAGCTGCTAGTTAATATTGCGTATTTTAGCAAAAGCCAGACATCATGCCTGAGTCTGATACTGCATTACATTTATTAAAATGTACTGAGGCTCAGTAAGCTTATTCCTTGCATGACCAATCCACTTTTGCAAGAAGAGGGAGATTTTGTTTTCGCCTCATTAGATGTTTCTTACATCATTTCCATCAACAAACGTTTCATTGACCGGAGCATATTGTCTTCTTTACAGATACTAGTAAAGTTGCAATAAACATATTCATTCTCGTTCAACTTTTTTATGAAATTCCTAATGGGCAGATATTATTGAATCTACAGTAGTTATAAATGCGCTCTGCAGTACATTCTAAGTATGCATACCTTGTATGAAAACATTTCTTATTTTTATTTCCTTTTCTCAGTTACTTCAATGTTGAATGGGCCTGTTTCCAGGATTTCAAAGGGCTTTGCCAAATAAGCAAGTTCAATGTCAATAATTCCTGAACATCAATCCAGTTTGTATCAATAATTAAATGAATTTCCTGAGCCCATGCCTAAAAAGGAAGTTCCCTGGGCCTACTATAACCATGGCCTCTGCCTGCCTACTACCAGAAAGTCTGGCAGTCCTCTTCAGTCCTGATGATTGTCTCCCAGAGGATCATGTGTCATTTTGCCCCTCTTTTATTGAGTCTTCTCTGGGAATGCAGCCTAATTGTCCACATCTAGGGCCAAAAGCAGCAAAGTGAAATGCCCTGTGTGGGCCTGTGAGGATGAGGAAGGGCCTACGGCCACAATGCTTGTGCATGCCATGAGTTTGTTGTGCTCACCTTTTGCCTGACTCCTTCCACGCATAGCAATCTTTCACTCCAGCGACTCTACTGCCATCACTGAGCTGCTGTTATCTCAAAGAACCAAAGGACATCCCTTTTCTGGGCCTGATGTCTTTTGGTAACATAAATTCTCAATCTAGCCCATCTCCTAATTCATACCTACTACTTCCCAAGCAACCTACTCCATTCCTTTCGGCTCACCCACCTACCCTGTTTCTCTATGACTGCACTTATCCTCCACTCTCTTCACTTGAATATTTATTTTACCCTCTATCATGAACCTAGACATTTCCTTCCTGTGCATACTCATACTTTTTAGACCCTTACCAAATAGACTACAATCACAACTTAGTTTTACTTTTACATAATTCACCCACCTCCCAAACTCCTCCATCGCCACCATCTACCACACCCTGATGCTCCCATTCTCTCAGATTAGCCATCAACTTCATCTGTTTCCGTTGCCTACAGAATAACACCTGCTCTTCTCCTCCAGCTTGGCCCCTGGAATGCACAATTCCTTTGCAACAAGTCTTCCTGCATCACAGATGAATTTGATTCTTATTTGATTCGTATTACAATCAACTTTCACTTATTGTGGGTATAGAAACCTGGATCTCTCATCATGACGGTGCTACACTAGCATCGTTCAATGCTGACTCTGATACTTTCTCCCATTCACCTGACATGTTAGCAATGGTGATGGAGTGGGAATCCTTATACAATAGGCTCTTACCACTACCCACCTGGACTTCATCTTCTTGTCTTTTAAATATGGCACTATTCAACTCCTCCCTCCACTCACTTTTCTGGCTCTTTATTGAAACCCTTGGTCCTCTCAACTCCTTCTTCCTTGACCTGAGCCTTCTCCTGAGAACTCATTTTTCTCATACCACTCCATTTACCACCTCCACCATCAGGCTACCCAATGTGATATAACTTGACTTTGCCTTGCTCTGTAATTTGCTCTCCTTCTCTGACCTCTCCATTGGTCACTCTCTCGCTCATCACTTCATTGTTCACCTTAATACTTCAGTGTATCCATCCTCTACTTTTCCTCCCTCCTTCCTCAATGAGCAAGAGAAAATTCACCATCCATTATGGGCTCTGTGGACAACTGCAATGGCATCTATCTTGGTTAAACTAAGATGCTTTTGCAGCATCTTCAGATTCTCCAGAATGCAGCCACCGCCCTGGCTCCGTGAGCTTCCAAGCACACTCAAGATCTGCTCCACCAGTTCACTGGCTTCCGATTGGGGCTAGGGTTACATTTCAGACTCAATGCCTTGTGCACCGTGCCATTCACCATTCTGGCGTTGAGTTTCTAAGGTCTAATCTGACTCTATATAAACCTGCCAAATCTCTCTGCTCTTCTTCTCAGCTCCTTCTATGCACTCCTAGGTTTTGCCGTACCCATGCTGGGGGAAGATAATTCTCGGTGCTGGCCTCCACACTACAGAACTCTCTTTTGATAACTCTCCATAATATTCCTCAGTACTCTCTATTTCGGAAGTCTCTGAAGGCTCAATTGTTCCAACCATGTTTGACTTAGTCCTCACCTTTCTCTTTTTAGTGCCTACATGCCTCTGACCTTAGTTCACACTTTACACGTTTCCATACATAGATACATGCATACATAAATACAAGCGGGACTCCCTTGCCCCTTACCTACCTCCTGTATCAATCCCCTATTCATGCTCTTCCATTGTAAGTGTTTTTCTGAATTTCACAATACCCTTATGACTCCCTTTGACCAACATTTTCCTCAATGAACATTCACATCTTCCATCCTCCATCCCGAGCCTTGGATAACCTCTGAAATGCAAACCCTTAAAACAAATATGCGTGTGTAGTGGCACCCCAGATTTTTTAATAGGGTTGGCCTGATGAGGCCACTGCAAATCTTGGGGTGACACACCAAAACAAACACATAACTGAATTTCAGGAAATCTATTATGCTGATGTAGTATATAATCCAGTTGAAAACTATGTATAGATGACAGTTAAGGAATTGCATATTGATATAGTTGCGTTTATTATTTAACAGTTAACTAATTAATTTATCTATCTAATGTGCAGCACATAGACTAATATCAGTACGGTTAACATTTTGAGTTCCACAATCCTGTTTGTGCTATCTAAGGAATATGTGATGTGTATATGCATGTTAGGCAATTTGTTGTTCTTCAAACAGAATAGTTGTTCAACTTTGACTTGAAAAAACAAATAAACAGCTTTAAATTAATTTGATTGTATGGAACAAAATATTTACTGATAACACGCCGACTGAAATAAAAAAAAAACAGAGGCCTAAAACATTTTTCAATACAGCTGTAGTTGAAACCCTCTCCTCTCCCTCTACTCTTCAGCACCCATCAGACTTACTATTGCGGTGGTAGGCCCAGCAACGTATTACTCTTGTGTGAAAGACCAACATTAAAAATAATCAAATGTCCAACAATACACTTTTCTTACTAAAACAGCAACCCTTTACGCTTGCAGTGTTGTGCTTCTAGTGCTCGTTAAACACAAGAACACAGAGGATTTCTTCTCACGCAAACATAATACACATAATACACAAGCATTGAAAATAGTAGTCAAACAATAAACAGTTCCCAGAAGAAGCCAAAATATACTCCAGTAAACCCAATGCAGTGGTCGAAGTGGGCAGGAACTGTGGCGAGCAATGCTCCTGTACTTTAAAAAAAAAAATGCTTTAAGGTTCCTTTACTTTTTGTTTAATAAGAAATCGTTGTGGAATGGCTTTGTTTTAAAATAAAAGTGTAGGAAGATGTTGAATCAGTAGGCATGTTTGAGGGGTTTGGATTGCACGTGGCAGGGGGCTTGGCGATGGGGTTTGCGGGCAGTGGGGGCAGGCCAGCATGGAACATAGTTCCACTACCTCTTTTGGTACACTTCGACTAGTCACCGCTAGCATCTGTACTCTGTTACACATCTAAGATAGTTGCAAAAAAGGCCCAAACTGGCATTGACAAATGTGGTCCACTATTTTTTATTTTAGGTTCCCTGGCCTTTTATTTGGGAACAGTTTCACCATGCATCAAATACTAAGAATTGCAAATCTGTTAGAAAAGACTAACAGGTTTGATGCTTTCTACCCCAGCAGGTCTCTAAAGTAAGGGTCCTTAATATTTTAAAAAATAACTCCTACAGCCTAGCTGCAAAAATTATGGAAAATGCCCTAGTCGTTTACATGGGAGCCACATTTCATTTGCATTTTCAAGAGTCACCTCGCCTGACAGCCAGGGCAGTTTCTAGTCAACTTGGTGGCCAGGGTGAAACATCAGAATGAGCCCCCGCCCCAACTGACTGGCACACGGCACTCCCAAACTACACCTCTTTCGTGTGACAAAACCCCTCCTCAATATGAATAAATAATTGCTATATAAATGAAGCTGGTTTCATTGCATTGTAATTCAAGTACTAATGTGAAAACACAGCTGTTGCTGCCCAAGTAAATGTTTTTTCTGTCACCTGCTCTTAGGGAAGGTCTTGCCTGAATGCAGTTTCAAACTGTCCGTACTGGCACACTGCGGGGTGAATAGTCTATAGGGGTCTGAGGGCCCATTGACCCGGCCCTGTGTTGCAGGTGTTCTGTTCGTACCACCTCAATTGTATTTCGCAAGGGGAAATACTAGACTAACCATATGAATTATTTTCTGATAGAAGGTTATCATTCCAAGATGTACAGTCTGGTACACTCTTATTGTACTCTTTCAAAAAATACCTCTCTGAGAGTGGGAAAAGGGACAAATAGCACCAATGAGGATTCCTGTATGCTTTGCATTAAATCACAGAGCATTTCAGAACTATAACAGTTATCAGAGATCTCTACATTTGATAAACAAGTCTGTGATAAAAGGATTGTATGTGTGAATCTCTAAATGCATAACTGATGCATGGCTTGGTGCTCACACATCACGGTTCACAATACTCACCCTAACATTTAAATGTTTGTAACCATGAACCATACATGCTCATTTGGACAGCTTACCTTTTTGGATGTGAGTATAAAATGGCTGCAACATCAGCCACTCAAATGGGGTACAACGGCTCTTTTGCTTCTTGTTTCTGAAGAATTTTACAGGAGGAAGGGCCGGGTCTCAGTGTGGGCATGCCCAACCCCAATACAGAAACATCTTTAGGGAATTATATCTACAGACAGGATAGGATACCGAACAAGAGACCCAATAAACAATGCACAGAAAGGCTACACAGAAAGGATTGCACCTCTTTCAAACTTTAGCCTGACCAGTAATAAGCTAATGGAGAGTTTTAAACAAAACCGGCTTCTGATACTTGGTATAGGGCCCACAGTTCCTGAGCCACTCTCCTCCTCCCTATTGCGCAGGCCTCAGGGGATTTTTTCTGCAAAAAAGAGCAGACCCATCCTTTATCTAACAGAGCTGGCATTAGCA
The DNA here is from genome assembly GCF_040938575.1 of Ambystoma mexicanum. Lineage (NCBI taxonomy): Eukaryota > Metazoa > Chordata > Amphibia > Caudata > Ambystomatidae > Ambystoma > Ambystoma mexicanum. Next base: position 813,566,979 of record NC_090932.1, read on the forward strand.
TCTCTTATTAGTGCTGGCATAGTGAAAATCATGGAGTGGCAGTGTAGAAAGGGTTGTTGGTCTAGTTGAATTACAATTTAAAGCAACTTCTTTGATTGTTTTATGTGTTTAAGGGTGGGCACAGTATGGCATGCTTGCCAGAGTCACATGGACAAAACAGTCCAGTGTGCTCTTGTATGGACATTGGGCACATCAGACAAAAACAGGTATATGTGCTGTTACATAAGGGAGCACCACATAGACACCATTAAAAAACAGGGAGTCGACTTGAGTTGACTTGCCATCTGGGGTGCGCCCAGGCCAAGAAACGGGGGTTGCTGATACCATGCAGGATAAGGGGTTGCTGCTGGGACAAGGATCAATGGGAGCTGAATTCACACGAGCTGCGATCTGACTGCTCTGTGCAGGCCAGGGGCATAACGATGGATAAATTAACACATTTCAGTCAATTGTGCCGATTTAACAAAATGCGTCATTCAAGGCATACATCTGCAAACGCCTCTTATTGAGTTTCAGACCTACGTACAGTTAAAACAAAGAGGTGATGGCTGGAAGGTTTATAATTAATCTTAACCACTGGCATTGCTCTGGGCATCCCTCCAGACCATCGTTCTTCGCCTGCCAATCCATTACAGAAGGGGAAAGACCATACAGTTAAACTAGTAATTTTAATAGAGTAGGTGTTCTGATAGTGAATCCAGCTTGAACGTTGCATTTTGATGATAACGGATGATAACAGAGTTTTGCTCAATACTATCATTACCAAGCTTCAACAACAGGCATTATTCAAAGTAGGAAATGGACCTCACTCACTAGTACCAATCACGTCAGCAGTAGTCCACTCATAATACATTACAACAAGCAGCGTTTAAATAGTTATTTTGACAAAAGTACTAAATACGGAACATGTCATGCACAATCAATACCCAATCGAAATCGGTACTTATTTCAAGGATTGGAACCTAAAAATTATTTAATTACAAAGGAAATAGACAGAGGAACTGGTGACATAATCAATGACTGCCAGCATCCCTTGCCTGCAACATCTCTGCGGTGGAAAGAGGATACACCTACCAAAGTAGTATAGAAAGTAAGTCCAAAAGGGTACTATGTCCAACTCTGTACAGAAACACTCGAAGAGACACTCGGGCTACTAGCAAACTATAACACGACTTCACAGAGCATAGAAGGAATGCCAGCATGAAGAAATGCACCACGCCAAGTGACGTTTATACAATTTCTCGTGAAGTCATAGGGCCTGATTTAAAAGCCAAAAAAAGAAGGAGCTGTGGAGGTATTGATCAAAGAAGAAACGTTCATTTTTTACTGGAGGGCATGTCCTTAAAAGCCTCACTACTTGAAACTCCCTATTATGAGAAGGGGTCAGATACATTACCCGGAGAGTATTGTAATAATACATAAGGTGATGCAACTGTCTATGAGACATGGAAATGTCACCATCATGATGGACCGAAAATCAAGCAAAATCATTGCAATATTATCCTCACCTCCAATTTGCTAGAATTCGGCTGGAGCAATGGGGCTCATAGTCATTTAAGAGTGGTGAAATATAAAGGGGTGACTACTGTCGCCAGCCAGGATTGTAACTCCACACTGACCCTTTCCTGTGTGTCACGGTATTCTATCAATCTGCACCATTATATGACAGAATGACCGACCAGCATTATAGTTCTCGTCTCCCTCCGGCCTGAAACCCAGTCCCCTAGAGAAGTCCATCGCCAACTGTGGTTTTCATCTACCTGATAGCCCGTCTGGTTCCATCCCGATGTCCACAGTCCGTGTCTAGCCCACAGATAACAAAGTAATCTGCGAAGCGTGCCAGAACAGTGTTGCCTCCTCCTCCACCACCACCGCTCATGGTGGCGGCCAGGTAGCGCCAGGCTCTTGCTCGGGCCGCCGCACAGAGATCACACCATCCTGCCTTGAGCTGCCATGAATCTAAAGCTGAGCGGACGACCAGCCATGCTTCATGGTATGACAACCTACATGCAGCCTGATCCCTGAACTTTTGCAACCTGGAAATAAACACAGCCTGGGAAGCAGGAGCCAATTGCCAAAGCGGAAATGCACGCCTAGGTTGTATTTATTTACGGGTCCGTCCGGTCAGGGCGGCGGGCCGCAACAAACCACAGCAAAAAAGCAAAATCAAAGAAACTATTTTTTCCGCAATGAATTAGTGGGCATGTTTTTTTTTTTGCTTTTAAAATTTCGCAGGGTGGCCGATGACCTACAACACTAGCTCAAATCCCAGGATCCCTCTTTTCTATCCATCAAAAATGCCATTGTTGCACTCTCTCTGATCTACCAAGTCCTCCTCCTTCATAAAAGGAATCACATGCCTTCACAATCACCACTGCAAACATTGATCTACCCTTCAAACCAATAACCATTGATTCCTCACTCTATGCAAATGGCTTTGCATGCTACTTTTGCTACAGAACCTCTAAACCTCACGACACTCTGATAGTCCTCCCTTATCTCCCTCCCCAACCCTCCTTCTGTTCATCGCCTCTGTCATATCCCTTCTACTCTCTAACAATTCCTTCCCTACCACTCCAACCAAATTAGCAGCCATTCTTTGCAGCACCAACCCATCTTGGACTCCGAAAGAACTGTTCTCACCTCAAATGATAAATCACCAACCCTAAGCTCTTTAACGTCACGGTCACCACGTGGCTCTTCCCTGCCTTCTATACATTTCCAACTTTCATATTCCTTGTGAAGAAATGGTCTGCTTATTCAAAAGTCCTTGACCAGGAGGTCTTCAACCAGATCTCTAAGTACATTGTGGATATTGGCCTTGGAAAACCATTTCAATCTGGCTTCTGTAGTAAACACTCCACCAAGACTGAATCCATGCATGTATCCAATGTTCTCTCCAAACTCTTTTCTATACTATACTTTAGGACTTTTGTGTCTCCTTTGACACTGTCTACCACTCCTCTACTCACCTCACTCTCCAGGACTTGGGTTTTGCAGACCTGGACCCACCTGGATTGCTTCCTACCTGGAAGTTCGTCCATTTAAAATCACCAGGAGCTTGCAAACCTTAGACCCCACCACTCTCCCTATTATCATTCCCCAATGATCAGAGTTCCAACCTCTGCTCTTCGCCCTCTATGCCTCTTTCCTTGACAAACATGTCTCATCCTATGGCTTTCAATATTATCTATTTTCTGATGATGCTCAAATGATGTTTTCCTTTGCCTCCATTAGGCATCTTGAAATGGATTACCAACTTTTTCACTGCAGTCCATACCTCTGCTGCCTTATGCACACCTTTTCAAAAATGAAAGTTATCTTTTTCTTCCAGATTCCAGGACCATCCCTTATTTTCCCTCCCTTCTCCTTTGAATTTTCTGTCCGATTGTTGTATTCCCTCAACCCAGGGCTCAGTCAGCAAATTCAACTACTGCTCATGCCTACTCCTTGCCCTTCTTCTCTACTCCAACTTCGCTCATAAATCCATGCAATTACTGCCATCGTTTACCATGGGATTGTAGGGTAGCGTTAATCTGCATTTTTGGAGTCCATAGGGCTCAATGGGGATTTAGACAAAATTACAGCGAGTGGTAATTCTGATGTGGTAATGTTTCTGAAATATGGCAGATTTATCTCCAGGATAATGCTGGAGGATAATCATACACTTCAAGGTCAAATTTATAGTACTGTAGTGCTGGAAACATGGTGGTAATTCCATTACTGCCAGAAAAAGTGTGGTAACGGAATTACCAGCATTCTTTCACACACTGCCAAACTTGTAAGTAGGTTGTCCTCTAATTTGCTACCCTCACTTTATACAACCTACAAAGATCCTCCCGCATTTCTACCTACCAAAACTGTGCTGTTTGACTATCCATTGACTATCCATGTACAATGCTACCTTTCTAGATCCTTCTCTTGCTTTCAATCCTTCTTCCTACTTGCCTTGTTCCAGTGTAACCTACTTCTTCTCGCAGAAGTAGCTCCCTGCACCCATTCCCTCATTCTCCCTACAAGAGCCCCTTACTTTTCGCCAATGCTCCATAACAATGATATTTTATTTATTTGTTTATTACTCCTATTTATATTGAAGAACATGCCACCTAGGTTAATGTTACCTTTGTGAGTTATATTTCTTTTTTGTGTTGTTTTGTTCTGTCTCTGGAATATGTCACAATTTTTTCACAAACTGGTTCTCCTCTTGTTCTCATATTTGAGCTATTGAGAGGTACTCTTCTATTAAGGTGTCATTGTATATCATTTCTGATCAAAATTGCTCTCCATGCTCCTGAAATAAATACAAATACAAATTACAAACTTTGTGTCAGTAGCCTTTTGATTCTTAGTCATAGCCTCTCTGACTACCTGACAGACTGAAATAACTAGCTTTCAAACCACCCACATTCTTGCTATGTCGGGGGCATAGCTTCTGCTACAAACAGGCCACAGTCCAAAGCCAATACATCCATGTTCTGTTGAGGATGATGCAACAGACTATGCAGAGTGATAGCTCAGAGAAACTATTATCCATGTGAGATGCTAGCAATCATGTTAGCTCCCTTCTCATTCTGTTTGTTTTTATTATTCACTGTGAATACCCCCTTGTCACATGGTTTTACCAGGATCTAATCCTCATCTATATTGCTGACTGTTTCATCCCTTGCAGCAATCAATCCTTCATCCAGGGAGTCAATAATTGAATGTGTGGATTGATTTTTAATGGGTCATCTATAGGGTCCTCAAAAGATATTCTATTTTTGTCATTGTTGTGCTTCAAGTGTTGCTTTGGTGTGTAGAAAGTGTAGCAAGGATCTGTGTGCTGCCTCTGAACATTATGGACTCCCCCCCTGTAAAAAGCAGTTATAATATCCCCAGTCTTGCCTAGGTACCATAATATAAGACATGATATGGAAGATATGTTCAGTGGGATCATTCTTTATCTCATTCCCCTTTCCGCTCCTTCTCAATGGTGTCTTAATGATATCCATGGTAGTAGTATCAAAAGGTAACTGAGTAGAAACCTCCCTCAAAATTGGCCTTTTCCACGCCTGTAGTTAGGTTTGAGCTTCAGGCTGAAATTGTAAGGAATTTAACTCTTAGGATGTTCTCAAATATGTCAGATTTTGCATCTGCCATGTCCTCTTTCTCGCGATCCTCAGAGTCTGTAATCCCATGGAGATGTATTCTTGTTGTAAATAGTGTCAAGTATAGATCATTACCTTACCATGTTTATTGACATTTCTCTTTCTCCAACCATTAGTATTGATGTGTTCTATGAGAAAGAGACACTAATAAGCAGTCTCAATAGCTCCCACTCCTTTTGTATGTGGAGTGGATGAGGCAAGGTGTGCCATATATGCATGCTCCTCCAAGGCGCGTCTTGAGTTCAGGCTAGATGATAATGATAACACAACAATTATTGACTGTGGTTGCTCCTGCCAATGTTCACTTCTACCAGTTTTACTCCTACTCTGCTTCTGCTTTTGTTTATGGTACTTGCAAGTGCATATACAAGAACTCTTCTTTGTTCTCAGCAGAGGATAACAAGGAGTACCTTGGTTGTCCATTTGGCTAGCCTCTATACATCGTCATTCACCCGTGGATGGAAGGCACTGCCAAGTACATTTGAGGCCCATTAGGAATGGAGGCACGATGGGTCTTTGATTGTTACAGTCATTCATGTTCTTTTAATGTTCTCCTACTTTTATAACTTTAATTACCTACATAATAACATATTTGTTTTCCCAAACATATATACTAATATCCTCAAATATCCCATCTGGCTGTGTGCTGCCTGTGTACATGGCGTGAGACTGAATGGGCATCTTAAACAAACATATTACACACATATGTGTGGGTACCCCCATGTATAATTGATATCTGATCGAGATACCTGCTAATTACAGGAGATTTATCCTTGGGGAGCAAGAATGACCAAGTGGTGGACCACCAGTTTAAATCTGTGAGCAAGAAAGCATTGGTAAAAATTAGCTTTTTTAAAAAGAAATGGGTATCATGTACCTACTTGATTATATCCCTGAAATGTTCCAGCAGAAGCCTATGCTCCGAAAAGGCCAGAGGGATTCCAGGTGGCATTGGCCGCATGGGGTGAGCAGAAAGATGGGTACTATCTGGTCAGTGATGTTGATGATGAATAGGGGCATGGGGAAGATTCCATGTCAATTGAGAATGTGGATTTGTTGGTTGTCCTGTCAAGCCCAAATCCTTTTGATGTTTTTTTATTTCACCAAGTCTATAGTCCTCTATATGTACAATAACATTCTATGTTATGTTCCCTGGATCCTCAAGCCTTCCACAAGGTCATCCAGGGAGAAGAACAAGAATTACAGATTACAGATAACACAAATTGGTCTCACCTTTCTCCCAAAGTCACCTGATCCCTGAGATTTGCTAGAATTATCTGTTCTTGAACCTAAGCCACTAGAGCTCACCAGGGGTGGGGGGTTAATTATGAAAAAGTTTTGGCAAGGAGGAGTTCAGATGACTGGACAGTTGAAGTCTGTAATAAGAGATTAATCTTTTATTAAAAAATTGAGTATCGTACAGTTATACAAGTAACTTGTGACACAACATCATAAATAAAAAAAATCAAATTGTCATCCTCCAGAGAAAACAATATAGTATAGGCACATTCAAACTGCAAACATTTTGAAAATCCCACGTACCTCTCTCCACAACTTAGTAAGAAAGACAATGAAAGGGCACCAGTTGTCGTTCAAGAATGTATTGAAAGAAACTGGCAGTGGTGGATTTGGAAGCACGAGAGACAACCATTTGCCCGCATTTAAGGGAGACCAGTTTTCCTCTCATTGCGTTTTTATATTGGATTACACTTAACATTAGCATGCTCTCCTGGTTGCTCCCAACCCACTGGTTAATCATGCTCAACATTCTGCCCAATATTGAGTACCTCATGAAAGCAGCCTTTGTGACAAGAGCTTTGAACACTATCCCCATCAAGGTATTGGCATGTTCATGTGCACGTTTCCAGTAAAGCAGCAGACTGCTGAATGCAGTACGCTCTTGGAACATAGTGAGTTCAAATTCTAAAACAATCATCTCTTCGGAGACAAAGGATGGAAGTATTAGCAGATGCTTAAACAACCCAGCCTCGATCTTAGCAATTGCGTCCAAGGTAGCCAGGCCCCAGGCCTCCGCTGCATAGCACAGGATTGGCACAACCTTGGAAGCAAACAGCTTGAGTAGTATCCCCAGTGAGTAACCTCCACCCCTTTGGGCAAATGAACATATAGCCCCCACTATGCACGCTGTGCACACCGTAAGACTATAAAGATGGGATGTACCTCTGGGGCTAGCTTCGGATACAACACCCAGATATACGTATTGAGAAACCACCTCAACCACCACGCCCTTCATGTTCCATCTTATTCTGAATGCATGCCTGAGGGATGTTTCAAATACCACAATCTTGGTTTTATTGATGTTTACTTTTAGAGAATTCAGGGCTGAGTAGAAGTCAAGGTTGGCCAGGGAAGATTGCAGACCACCTGGTGTTAGATCTAGGATCATGATGTTGTCCGCACAGCCGATACATAGTACAACCGTATCCACTAGCTTCGGAGGGAGAATTTTTGGGTTAACCAGTGTACGGCACATGTCCACAAGATAAAGATTGAAAAGAATCGGGGCCATGAGGCAACCCTGTTTCAAGCCACCTCCATTGAAATCCAAGCAGAGGTGCCGTCATTGCCCTCCAGCCTTACTTTGACACGTGTATTAGTGTGGAGTAATACCATAATTTTTAGAAGGCTCGGTGGGATCCCCCTATCCACAAGATTTCCCTTCCAAAAACTGGTCTCATTCCAGGGAATAACATAATTGACCTCTGCCCACAAGGTCTGCTCGTCCAACAGAATCCACGTGAATACCTTGGACGAAACTCCCAGCATGGCCAGAAGGCGATAGTTACGTGGGTCACTACGAGCACTACGAGCACCCTTCTTGTGCACTGGAAACAAAACACTATGCTGCCATGAACAGGGGACCACCTGAGTGACAGAGATACAGCTAAATAGCTGATGGAGGGCCAGAGCACATAAGGCTTGTGGGATATATTGACCCACTCTGCTATATTATGCGGCCTCACTCTGCTATGGATGGTGCGAGAAACAGCAAAATGGCGGCAAAATCCTTGTGAGCACCAAAACCTCCAAAACCGCATTTTTCAACACACAAAAAGATGGCTGCACAACCTGCCACCCATTGTGCATGTGTGGTGTAACAGAGCACACGCTGCTGAAAAAGTGCCAGTGGGCTCCATGACAAGTAAACAGAGTACAGAGGGAGAAGCAGCGCTTTGCAAATGAAACTCTCAAAATTTGCCTGTAAATGACAGTTACTGTGCTGCTGAAACTTACAAATGCCTGTACATAATACTTTTTCAACACTCAAAATCCTGCTTGACCTCAAATTCATTTAATCTAATGAAGCACTGTGAATTTACAAAGTCCAAAAATGTTAAGAGCAAAACATTTCTCAGCAAAACTGGATTGCCTGGGAATGACAGCTCCTGTCAGTTGGGCTCTCTTGATTATAAACTTTAAAGTTGTCTAAATCTAAAGATCAGACCAGATTAGCAAATATAACAGGTCTGTTGCTGAAAGGAACATGGATCTCAGTTGTGTTGATCCCACAGGTTTAAAGCTAAGAATGCAAAAAAAGGGCGGTATTTAAGCAGCTGCCTGCAGGAGCTCAGTCTCTTGCATCAAGAGTCCTCTCAGCTCATTTTTGCCATTTTACTCGAATTTGTATGCTGTTCCTGCTGCTGCATTTTCCTGCTTTTGTTCCAGTGCTCTTTCTGGGCTCCCTGCCTTGCAGCCTTCTACACCCTGCTGCCTACAGCCCTAGCCTTTTGGGCTCCCTGCCTCACAGCCCTGCTCCTCTGGGCTTCCTCCTGTGCAGCCTGCTACACCCTGCTGCCTACAGCCCTAGCCTTTTGGGCTCCCTGTATCACAGCCCTGCTCCTCTGGGCTTCCTGCCTTGCAGCCTGCTACACCCTGCTGTCTACAGCCCTAGCCTTTTGGGCTCCCTGCCTCACAGCTCTGCTCCTCTGGGCTTCCTGCCTTGCAGCCTGTTACACTCCGCTGCCTACAGCCATAGCCTTCCGGGCTTCCTGCCTCGCTGCTCTGCTCCTCTGAGCTCGCTCTTTGCTGCTCTGCTCCGCTGGGCTCCCTGCCTTGCAGCCTGCTACTCTCTTCTGCTTTCAGCCCTGACCCTCTGGTCTCTCAGCCTCTTAGCACTGTTCCTTTGGGTTCGCTCCTTGCTGCCCTACTCCTCTGGGCTCTCTGTCTGCTACCTACTAAAGCTCTCAGTCCTGCTCCTCTGGTCTCTCTGCCTTGCAGCCTACTACAGTCCTCTACAATCCACTACAGTTTTTCTGTACCTTGTGCCATTCGGTACTGCAGCCCTGCTTCCTTGTTTGCAACCCCTTGTTCTTGATCCCTGTCCTTCTCTTCCTTGACTCCTCTGTCCTCCCTTTTAGTTTACCCATTTCTATTGTACTGTTTCTTCCTTCATTCCCTTCTGCTAGATTTTCTTAGTCTTCCTTGTCCCTGGTTATTTCTGTTCTTGTCTCTCTTGTGTTTTATGTTGATCCTTTGTACAGAGCTTGACTGTTGGTTTCCGGCAGGCAACCTCTGCCCCTTCCCTTGTCGCGTTTTCTGTTTAACAGACACCCACAGCTGTTGTTCCCAGCCATGAGCAGACAGAGTGGGCCTCTGTAATAATAATCTGTGCAGAAGGCTGGAGTTTCCAAAGGTCCGTGGTCCACTCTTTTTCCATATCTCCATACACCCCAAGAGGGAATCCAGTTTGTTTGAATCTTTGTATTTCCTTCCCCTTTCTGTTCACAACTACAGTTGCCTACTTTTCTTTCTTGATGAGGTTCCTGCTGTGTGTGTACTTATGTGTTACCTTACATCAGCACAGCCACCCAAACCCTACCTGGGGGCTCTGTGCCACTCTTGACAGAGTACCATCCTTGACAATGTCATCTGATGCAACAAGTTTGTTTTGTTCTGGATTTCAAGTTAAGAAATTACATTTTAACTTAGGCTGCCTGGGACTGCAAGATGTTGAAAAACAGGTTTCCACACAAGGGGAGGGCATTCCTCTCAGCAGATGCTCACTGACATATGATAATTGTGGGGTAGGACAGAATTGTGTCTGCTCGCAAGGACTGAACAATGGCAGATTCTGCAGGCCAGGAAAAGGAAATCCCAAAAAGTTGGGGACTACTCCTTGCTCCAGAGACAGACAAAAGGATGACCATTTGCTGCGAAGAATATGTAATGAACATGTTTAGAGACGTATAACTCACTGTCAGAAGTAGTGAAAAATATAAAAAGGGCAAAATTGTTACTCTCAGTTTTGGCCCTACATTGCAAAACATAGTGGAACTGTGTAGCATATTCTGAACAGGAATGGCAATATATGTGGTTTTATGTGAACTGTATTTATGCTAGAATTGTTTAACTTTGCACACACACTCCTATGGTAAACACGCATATTTTTGTACATTTTGAGAACATTTGGAAAATGTGTTCATGGCAAAATGGACAAAATGCTGCAAATAGGCGAAACCAGGTCTCATAGCTTTGCCATTTTGAGGAACAGATACTCTATACAATATATAATCCTTGTATGTGATTTTCATAGAGGTTACAAATGTGTAAATATGTATTTAGGACAACATTTGATTTTGATACTAGTGGCTAGGGGAGGTTTCTAAGGATTGTAAACACCAAACCATAAATTCGACATCATCTGTCCTTGATCCTATCACTCGGATGCAAGGCGAGAGGAGGCTCTGATCCAATCCCAGTTCACAGGGCCAAGCTTAGTTAAGCCGGCCCATACACCCACTTTTGTGATGTCAATGGAAAGGATAAATAGAGAAAGCTGACAACACATAGGGACTCTCTCTTCTGATTCCAGCGAAGCACTCTGATCTAGCATTCAACATCCAGCTTTCAACATCCTTCCAGATCCAGATGCCAATCACCAGGCCAAGCAGTAGCTGAACCATTTTCAGCTAGGCCTCAATTAACTAATCCTTACAACCCAGTGGAGCACTGTGGTGTAGGGAAGCATCCTGAAACTACCTGGCTTGCTACGATACCTGCTTGCCTGATGAACTCGCAATCCCACTGAATTGAAATATCCAGAAACAAGAAGGGCAGATCCTGTGCAGTTCCGGTGACCGGCCTAGCTGATCCAGTCCCACGCCTGATGTGCTGTCTTTCCCTGTTAAACCTGATCCATTGACCAGAATCTTGACGCCCTAAAATCTTAAATCCTAGGGGATTGTGAGTATTAATAGGATGCTATAGAACTATTGTATACCTTACTTATCTTGTCCCACCCTAAATCTCTGAACTATCCTTACTTTCATTACCAGTAACATTGTCAAAATTTTTAGTGCTATCTTATTCTGTCTAGTTGCTAAAGCATCGTTTTCATAGTCATTTTTATTTGTGTAACTCTCATCCATAAATCCCACTTCGAGTGTGTGGACTGGTTCCGCCGGGTAGGTGCTGGGGATTTGTTACTGAAGTCATGAATCAGTCTCAGAGCTTACTGCGGCCCAACCTTGTTGTCTAGTCTGCATGCTCTAGTCTTGAGTAGAAGCATAAGCCATATTTTCTGATTTTGAACTGAAGTTTTTGTCCAAATTTGTGTCTTTATTTCCGAAAAACAACTCTCACTAAAACCTCCATAACTCCCTCAGTTTTAAAGATAGAAACAATATTTCAATTCCCACTGAACATCCTTAGCTACATCCACAACCTAGTGCGAAACAGTGTGATTGACCCGTTTTTATCAAAAATCGCATAGTAAAAGTTTGCTGCAAATTTACGTGTGAATTGCCTTTAAATTATTTCCCACTTTGCTTTTGAGATTCCAAATGTTTTCTTTTGATTAAATCATTGCTTTTGCTTGCTTGCATCCATTGAAAGCGGCTCCGATAGAAAGTTATAATTATTTAAGCATTTTTTACCACATTTAGTGTTTTTGCTCAGCCACTTTTAAAGCCATCCTGACAGTTGAAAAGTCAATTACGTTTTTCTCTTGTGTTTAAGGGGGGAAGGTGGGAGTGATATTCTGTTTGGTCTGTATTATTCCTGAGTACCTGCTCTCTCCTAACATCTATTTAAATTGCCTATTGGTGGGTTGAGGGGTGTTGCAGGGGGAACTTCTAACCACAGTGCAATCTGTTCCAAACAAACCCAAAAGTATTATTCTCTATGCTGCATTATTTTTGTGTTCATTACCTGATTGCCAGTGCATTAAAGATATTATTCATTGTTCTTGTCACCCATTGGTGATTGCTGTTACCTACTAAAATATGTTGTGATTTTAAATTCTAAATCCATAAATAAATATTTACTGTTGCAAACTAGCGTTATTCCTGGTTCAGTGTGACCAGGGGGGTGAGGGTGTTTGAGAAGGGTGTGATATGAGTAGTACATCATTCAGAATATTTAACTTATATATAAATATAAATAAACAAAATACAAAATGCTGGGCGAGACTTGGGTGTGTCCTTGATTGAAATCTCTTACAGGCTACATCCACCTTAATTACGAGATTGCACAGACCACCAGAGCCAGGGGATCTAGAAGGTTTGCTTTCCCTGGTGATCCCTGCAACCTCCTGTACTCTCTTCTCAAACATCCAATGGCCTGTGTTACCTGGAGCAATCGATCGGATCCGCATGAACTGTCCCAAGGTTGAAGATATATAGACAATCCATTCGGATTCCTGTACTCTGTTGAGGGCTAGATTTGGAGTACCTTGGCCATTGACTATCTCCCAGAATTTTTTGGTTTCTTTTCTAGTGGAGATTAGTACTAAATCGCGCCACTTTTGACATTGTTTGTGATAGTTATGCATCCAAAGCCAAATGGAAGAAGAAGACCTGATCTCCCTCCATCTAATTGCAAGGGCTGTGGGGTCAGCAACTTCTTTTAATAAGGACTGCAGTTCTTTTCGCATGCACCTTTTTTGATCTCAAATGGATTTATCAAATGGGTTGTCTATGTGATGGGGATGACCTGGCTGCTCACTGAAAATACCTTGTCTTAGATGTTGGAACACTTTGCAAGATTTCCACACTCACTCCCTCAAAATGTCTAATTGCATCCAGGGCCTCCGCCACATCACCCTCTGAGCATGAGCAAAGAAATTCAAGACCACCCTTCCGCAGTGACCCGTGCGGCTTCAATACCTGTGGGGTTCCAACTGACCCTGGTCCCAACCCTGTTGACCCTTATAGACCCAGTGTTTCACACACCATAGTTCAGCGACACCAAATCTAATAATAAGATGGTGGGACATGATCACTCTCCTCACGCGATTGCATACACATATCGATGACCAGAGGGTCATTATTAGTCACAAATACATAATCAATAATACTGGAACTGGAAAATGCACACTGTAAACTGTGGTGGGAAGTCTGAGGAGTGCACCCCATCTACCATAGAGAGTCCCCTTGAATAGAGAAGGGATGACCAGCACACACCCCTAGAACAGCTGCAATCTAAGCTTAAAACGCATTTTGGGCTGCTGGCCATGCTTTCTGACTGCCCAAACAGAGATTGCTGGTCAGAGGGGATCCTGGTATTAAAGTCCCCAACAAGAATGGTTGTTAGGTAATTGGTCTGCGAGTCCAACCACCTTTCCCATTCTCCTATTAGGGCAGAGTGGGCGCCAATATATGGAGGGTCATAGATGTTAATGACTAAGATGTCCTCTAGCACTGGCCGCCCCTGCCCCGCCACTTCCACAATCATAATATTGGGAGAGTCACAGGGAATCTCCATCAGGCAGAGAGTTTTTTTGATGCCCAAGATCATTCCGCATCTTGTTCTACCCAGAGGCCCTTTTAGTGCCAGTTTCTGAACAATTGTCCACCCATCTAGTACCAGTGGATCAACCATCCACGTTTCCTGGAGGGCCAGTATGTCAAAGTGGTCAACATTCTCAAAAAAACCTTGTCCTCAAAAAGGTGTTTATTCCCCCTGGTGTTCCAACTAATGAGATACAAGGGGGGGTTAGGGACACCTCAGGTGTCCCTGCCTCACCATTCCAGCAAGCCACTCCCAGTGGCCATCATCATCAGGAAGACTGGCAGCAATCCACTAACCCCTTGAATTACAGCTATCATCCCATCATGTGTGGAATTAGCTCGGTGGTAGGAAAGAGATTAGTTCATGTATTGCTTCACCAGGTGTTGGTCTATGTCCAGCTACCAAGCCACTCCCAGACTTCAGGTGTGCTAGACGATTACAAATCAGGGGTAAACATTTGTATCCAGCCCTGAACAACAACTGGGAAATATCCACAACATAATCAATCATACAATTCAAGGAAAAGTATACATATGAAGACACATATTTGCCCCTTCACACTGCAGCACAGCCTTGATGTCACATGCTGCCAATTGAGCGAAGGGGTATGATGGAATAGAACAACTCCAAAATATGGGCTCGATTTAAGTAATCAAGTTGATCTCATTGAAAGAGACTGCACATTAATAATGCTTTTTCAGAGGGACCCGTCAAAGAGCTCACAGGGATATTCAAGGGGCAGTGTGGTCCCCTACTGGCAGCAGGCGTGTGCACCGGGAACCAACTACCAGACCCACCAGTGCCTCAGGTGGACATACAATCTTGGGGTCTGCAAATAGATATTTTAAAGAGTGAACAGGTGTAAAGTCCTTGTGCTTGTTTCTTTTTACCACCACTGGTCTTTGGGGGGAAGTAGCCCTTCGCCCAGTGTTAATGTCTTTAGTTGAAGAGGCCGACCCTAGGGCTGCTTCCCTGCCATCGGTGGGCATCACAGTGGTAGTTCCCCTGGGGGATCCAAAGTCTTGAATGGAAGAGGAAGTCTGGACTTCACAGTTGTTCCTGCTGGAAGCACTGTGTTTGTGACAGTGTGAACATCAGCCGTGGACGTGGAGAAGGACTTACTTGACAGCCTGTTGTCAGAGCCACTAAGAACCTTGACATTGTCCCCTATCAGCATAGAGCTTCTTTTGTTATCGTACTTCTTTGCTTGACAAATGACTCTCCTTTTTTTTTTTCGGGGGCAGCCGCTGTTAAGATTATCAGATTTATCAGCCCGCGAGGGGGCCACTGGTAGGAATATGGGTGCCACATCCCGAGGTGGAGACCTAGGATTAGTAAATGGATTTAGAGGCAAGGTTACTCGGTCCAGTTTATCATCAATAGATTGGACCTGGATGGTCAGTGAAGAAACAGCATGTTCCAATGATTTTAAAACAAAAGTTTGGGATGCCCTTGCCAAGTCCTGAGAATCGAGGTGTAGTAAGATGGAGACATATCTGGCAAGAAGTGTAGACAAAAGATTTTCCAGGAGGTTGAACATTGCTGTGGAGTCGCAGCTGCTCAAAATGTTATTACTCCGCCGTGGGGAAGTTGGGGTAGAGTGGGAGATAGCAGCCAGGTCAAGGAGATGAAGATCCTCATGCATGTCAAAATGGCAAGCAGGTGCAACATTGGAGTCGTCAGGGCGGAAGGAGAGATCAGGGTAAAAAAGAGCTGTAGCAGAATGTACTAGAGCCAACACTACCACCTTGCTTGATATACAGGCATCTTCAATAGAGTTGGTTGCAGTGACGGCAGCCGTAGCATCAGTGATAAGGTCACAGGGCCAGCAACAAGACCGCCAGGGAGGTCAATAGATGAAACCATCGAAGCACTTCCTGGGTCAACAGGGGTGAACCCCACCTTTGTGACGCAGGTGATCCCAGGGACACCCATTGGTGCCTGCAAGGATGTAGAAATAGGAGGAACATGCAGATTATGGGGCAAAATTGAAGTTCCATTGCCTGACCTCAACACAGATGAAACAGACTTAATCAGTCTGGAGCCCAAGCATGGTATGGACGCTGAAAGCTCAACCTCCCACTCACCGGCAATCCTGCATGCTGCATGAGGGGTGAGGAGATGAAACTGAGGACACAACAGAGACCCTATCTAAAGATGATTTAGAGACGGGCAGGAGATTGGGGTAAAAGTTGCTGATTTTGAAAGGGGCGAGGGATTACCAACTTTCTTCCTTTTGGTTTCCCCTACACAGTATATCTTCCTTGGGCAAGATCTAACCCCAGGTGTAGAGGGAGAGGAAGAGCTTGCAACCTCCAGCATATGATCCAGAGTATGTGCAGGCAGGGGAGAAATGGCACTCTGGACTTCAGTACCAGACAATGGTGTGAGCAAATTGGGGACAGACATCAACCCCCTTGCCGAAGCGATCCCAACAGGAACTCCCGGTATCTCAGTGGCCTACACAAAGCCAGTCTGTGGGGCCCCCATGGGGAGGGCTGCAGCAATGGACAGATCGAATACAGCAGCGGCAGCCAATGCAGTTGCACTATGAGTCCCCATCAAAAGCTCAGTTGTCCAGGGGGTCGCACGAAATATCACACAAAATGTCAAATGAAAAATGAATGCCCCAGTACTGCTTTACAGCTCCCATCCAGTGACCTTCACTCCAACAGTGATGTTGGGGCCAAGTCAAGAGAAATGATGTGTACAAACAGAGCCACATAGGCTAGGGGACTCAGAGCAGACAGAAAGAGGAGCAATGTTGGTAAATGGCTCCATCGGAGATGCTGAACAGATTCATGTAGGCTCACCGGTAGAGAGATGAGAGAGAGAGAGCTTACCCAAAATGGAGAGCACTGCAAAACAATCCAGGGGAGCCAGGACAGGCGAATGAAGACAGGATCGAAGACAGAGCCCTGGCATGACACAAAAATGAAAAACACACTCTCCTCCACATTCTTCTTTGTTCGCACTCCTACATAATGGAAGCGTGCACCTCGTGCACCTCGTCTCACCCCAGTGGCACAGCACTCCACTCCACTCCAAACAACTGAGCACCTCAGTACATGGCCACGTTTGCCTGAACACGTGGACGTGAATCAAGCTGCATCTCCTTCCTCACCGAGATTGATCTTTCAAATCTATCCATGGATGACTGCCACCAGGACCTACACATTTTATAGGGGTGATATAACTTTTCACTGGTGGGGGAGGGAAAAAGGGACCAGTGGCTTTTCTTTTGATTTGTCTCCTTCCCAACAAAATCAATTATCACCCCAGCTTCAGATGGAAGGGTAGACTAATGTGAAACATTTTGTTTTAGAAATACCCCACTGTAATGCTTATGCAAGACTCAAGCTAAAATAACATGGCGCCAGTTCAGTGAGCTCAGCAGAGTAGACATGCATCTCGGCAGCAAAGGCGAAACAATGTCACATAAATATTGTTACTGAATGGACTTACTGTGGAGAATAGTTATGGTATTGTCCAGTGAAGGACGAACTGAAAAGGGAGTTGGAGCACTATGCAGGTGCAGTGATAAGGGGTCCTGGGAATGAAGGTGAAGGAAGGGAAGTTGGGTGTTTCCACTTCTGGCTGTTTTTTTCCACTCTTTTCCCCTTCCACTTGTGATCTGCTCTTCGACCGAGGGCAGCCATAACTGAAAGAGGCTTTGATATGCCCCCATAAAAGAGAAGAGGCTTGTACACCAAAAAGTCAGTCAGAACTTGGATCCCTGGGTTATGTAGTCTTGCTGGTTGGGATGACTCTCTGCTCCAGACCCCGTTATTGCATGTGATCTCATTGCCTACCTGCTCTGGGACTAAGCAGTGTCGTAGTGGCCAAGATGAAGGTGTCTTCTGTGGCTGCATTAATGGTGATGTTGTTTTCTTTCCAGTTCTTGTATAACTGACTATGGGCCTCATTACGACCCAGGCGGTAAGTTACCGCCTGGGCCGTGACTTTACAACCATGGCGTAAACTACGTTTACGCCATGGTGGTTGGCGGACTTACCGCCCCATTCCGAGTTTGGCGGGGCGGTAAGTCCCCAATCCGGATTTTCCTTCCCCTGCTAAAAGCAGGTGTTAAATCCGCCATGGCGCTAAGGGACCTCGTACACAGGCGGTAAGGGTCGGCGCTGTTTACGGCGCCGTAAACCCCTTACCGCCTGAGTTGTAATGAGGCCCTATATGTTAATTTTGTGATTACATGGCCGCGGTAGCGGCCATGTAGTTATGGTTAAGTTGGTGTTTCCATAGGAAGAGCACTTTTTGGGCGGCTTATAACTTCGCTCCCCCTGGACGAATCCTCACCAAACTTAGCAGTATATGGCCCACTCTGAATTTTTTTGCAAAGTTTGGTGAGGATTCGTCCAGGGGGGGAAAAGTTATAGGGGGGGTCCCAAAACTTTTTTTTTCCCATAGACTGAATGAGAAAAAACTTTGCGCACGGCTACAGCCCGAACCGCTGGATGGATTTACACCAAATTTGCGGCAGGAGTGGCGGCCTGGTCCCGAAAGCGTGCTTTTGCAAATTTGGTGTAAATCCGTCCAGTAGTTTTTTTTAAAATGAACAAAATGTAACAGGGAAGTTCGCGGACGGACTTCCCTGTTCGCTCCGCGGACAGCACCCCGATTGGCCCAGCGGCTTGCGTCATGTCTGCGGACAGGCAACGTGTTCGCTGATTGGGCGGCCTGGTGCGTGATGCGCGTCAGATTTTCTGTCGCGCCCGCCATCTTGCATTTGCGGACGTCCGCGGACAGCGCAGTGAAAGTTTGTTCAAAATGTGTATTTAGTAGAGTGTGTTGGTGTGTAGAAGTCTTTGGGGAGGATGGGGGAGTATGAGATAGGTTCAAAGTTGTATTTTATTTATGTGCTAGACGCTTTTGTTGTGTTTGATTTGACTGCCGACAACACGTCTGTTCTGGAATGTTTGTACATAAATAGAATGGATTCGGTGTCAACTTGAAAGTGTTCTAAGAACACTTGTGGGGTCTTGGAATGTTTGCAGGGGGTGTCCTGGAGACGTTGTCTGTATTATTCGTTGGCAAGGTGAAAATGTTTTAAGAACAATCGCGGTGTCCAGAAATGTTCGTACATAAAGAAAATGGGGGTGTCCTGAGGACGCTGTTTGTATTGTCCTCTGGCAAATTGAATGTGTCCTAGGACCTTCCCCCTGTCCACGGACATAACAATGGTTGCAATGTTTGCATCTATGGGTGTGATATGCTGCGGTGGTTGTGGCCAGGGTATAGAATGTTGGGTGCATGGCCATTTGGCATCTAGTTTGTCTGTGGCGCTAATTTCCATAATTGGTTGCATTTCTTTGCTTAACATTATTTCATTGAATTTGAAACAGCTTGCAAGAGTTGGCATTAAGGCCATACAATTGACATTTGTGTGGGCTAATTGTTCCATAACATCTGTAGCACATGCATTATCACCATAAAGTGCATGAATGTGCCGGGTTTTCAATATTGCTTCTGCTTCTCTAGAAAGTATACCAACTCTGATACTTTTTAAGATGTTGGCATAAGTGAGATCTGCAGATTGGCGCATGTTTTCTGTTAATTCTCTGTATTGGAAATGTTGCCAAAGTTTGACATTTCCAATGCTGCCAACAGTTTTATGGCAGAGTTTGTGTCCTAATGTTTTAAAAATAGGCTCACTTTTTACAGGTGTCAATTGAAGAAGATCTCCGAAAACAATGATGTGTTTTCCTGCAAAGAGCTCTTCATAGTTTGTTTTGAGTACTTCTTGTAATCTGAGGTGAATCAAAGCCAACATTAGGTTGGACACCATGCTCACTTCATCTATTAGTAGCATTTTCATTTGTTTCAATACTCTGCGTACTTCCATTGCAGCTTCTGCAGAAAGTTTGTAATAATCTAACTTGTTTTGGTGTTCTACTGGCAGGAGTAGTAATCGGTGTAAAGTGACACCACCTATGTTGTAGGCAGCTAAACATGTGGGGGCAGTGACAACAGCTGACAGTTTGTTGTTTGTCAATTGTTGAAGGAACTTACTGATGATTTTGATTAGGAATGTTTTGCCAGAACCAGCTTCACCACTGACATACAATAGTATAGGTTTGTAATTTTGGCAGGTGCATTCTTTGTTTGCATGTTGCACACCATGTGCAATTTCTTTTGTTATTTCTTGAAAAATGCTATGTTGCTCTTTGTTTAGTTTTGATTGTAGTGTAGTTAAGTCTTCTTTATCTTCATAGTGACACATGGTGTTTTCTACTTCTATCATAGCTAATTCTGCCTCATTTGTTATTAGTGGTTCTCCCAGTGGTTCTTGGCTTCCTGTGACAGAAGGTTGACTACTGTCAGGAGTGTCCTTATCTAGTTGGGCCTGGAGTTCCTCTTCGTGTTGCTGTTCATTGTGCAACATTGTTTTGTACTGTGCAAAGTTTACATCAGTTATACTGCTTTCATTGGCTTTGAAAGCGTCTTCATATGAGTCATAGGTATCTAGTATTTCTTCTTCTTTTCTCCATGGTTTGAAGAGTTGTAGCAGGGACATGTAATATATTTCTTTATGTTGAGGAGTCTTTAATGACAATTTGATATGATTAATTAAATTTGGTTTGGTGAGTTTTACTAAGCTGCCATCACAGTTTGTCACTTTGTATTTACGGTTTTGCTCATCAGGTTTTATATTATTTTTGTATGTGTAGTTTTGGGCTATGTGGTATATACACATGGTTTCCAAAGTGGTACTCCTGTTTGGGTAGTATGTGTCCAATAAATTGTTTTTTAAAATGTCTTGGCTGTTGGGATCAAGTTTGGCTATTGTTTCTATATCTTCGTATGATTTTAGAACTCTTTTTCTAGATTTAGCTGGACCAAGACTTCGCCATACTATATTTGCAGATTTACCATACAATGCAGTACCAGTTAATCGATCAGCTGCTTCATAAGATCCACATTCTCTATGGGACACCATTTTTATGCCCAAGCTGTATAATTTCTGAGACACTGTTTTATCTGATGACAGGTCATTCCAGAGGTCTTGGAGCTCTGTCTTTTCTGATTTGGTTAAGTATGCTGTGACATATCGTGCAACTGCAGTAGAATTGTCTGCAATGTACTGCACATCTATGTTTGCATTCCACAAGTGGGCAATGATTGCATTGTAATCATTGATATATTTTTCTTCTTCTTTTCTTTTTATGCAATGTGTATTTTTAGGTGACTTACCTTTAACACTGTGTCTAACTGAAGACATGAGGTTGTTCACTTGACCTGTATTTGTAACTGGTCTAGGGAAACCAAATCGGCATTTGGTGTAGTATTTCCCTTTGTTTTTGTATTTGCGACGACAATATTTGTCACATTTGTGTCTTTGGAATTGTAAGATTTTTGCATGAAGATCACTATTTGTGGATTCTGACGGAATTTCACAAGTGACATATTTTTCAATAAACTGTAAAACAGTGGCATCACTGTCTTGACCAAATTTAGGAGCATCTTTAATCCATAAAAGCAGGTGGACATGTGGCGCTCCTCTGGCTTGGTATTCTTTTCTCCAAAAGAAGTGCTGCACTTCTCCAAGGGGAGGAACAGTTTTATTACAAATAAAATGTAGCATAGCAATGAAGCGATGGTGAAAATATCTAGAAACATTAACAGGATCCTGAGAACAAAGTTCTCCAGGTGTTAGTATATCCATGTTTGTTTTGTTTTCGTTTGATATGCGTAGGAAAGCATGTAAATCTTCCAATGCCTATTCTGCGCAACTTAATGTAACAAACCAAGTGAGTGGGCCAAGGTTTCTGATCATACAACGTACATCTCCATGGCGTCGAAACCAGTACTCTTTAGTACCTCGCATATTTGCTAATAGATTTGTAAGATTTGCCTGTAAAACCTCATCTTTTTGTTGAACTTTTTGTAATAATTGTGTGGCTGTCACATTTTGAAAGTGGGATCCTGATTTTAATATGTGTGCAACTCCGTAACATAAAGTTGCTAGTTCACTTTCAAAGAGTAGGTGGAATATGTATTCCACATTTTGTCGAAATCTGGGATCTTCAGAATACATTCGTAATGAGCGATATTCTGATGCTGATATTTGAACAGGTCTATCATCGT
The DNA here is from genome assembly GCF_040938575.1 of Ambystoma mexicanum. NCBI lineage: Eukaryota > Metazoa > Chordata > Amphibia > Caudata > Ambystomatidae > Ambystoma > Ambystoma mexicanum. The sequence goes on from NC_090932.1 coordinate 813,588,980, forward strand.
ATCTTCCTCCTTTGCCAGTAGGAAAGAGTAGAGGAAAAGCACGTGCTTCTATACTTTTTTCCCATATGCTGATTGGTGATCCTTTTGTTTGACGCATTTTGTGCGTTTCCAGTGCATCTTCTATGGTGTCATTAGAGTGCAATGGGTGAATTGTATAATGGTCTAAAGTGTTTGCTATTGTAGCAGGATCTAGGAGCTCAAATTGACCAGTTCTTGTGTCTCTTGAATTATTTCAGTTGTATCTTTCAAGTTTTCTTCGATATTAATTTCTTTGTAATAATCATTATTCTCTTTGAGATATTGCAGGGCTTCTCTAACTTTATGTAAATCTACCAGTTGTTGCCAAATTTTGTTGTCTTTTGTAGGTACTCCATTTACCAAGATAATTAAAGATTGTTGCATTGGACGTTGCACTCCTAGAGTGTGCACATTTTCTTTTAGATCTAATGGTAAATACACTACTTTTCCACAAATACCTTTCACTAATTCAGAGGGAGGTAATTTTGCAGTTTTTGGTTGATGGCGTATTATTGCTTGTAATGGATGAACTGTTTGAATTATGATGCTCTCATATAAATTAAGTTGTTGAAGGAGTTTTGGTAGTGGATGTAATTCCAAGTTATTTAAGATAGCACGTGAAGGAGTTTGGTTGTTGTCAAGTTTGGTAGTGCAGTAACTGCAAAGTATTATGGGGTCAGTTATTTCGTATTTGTTTTCTGCTATAAGGTAGAGAGCTAATTCAAACCATTTAGAATCTTCATTGTCTTCTATTTTGTATGAAAGGTCTATAGTTTTTGTGTTACTTTTATAACACGTTCTGCAGCAACATACACACACGTGGTTTGGTACGTCAGCTGAAGTGCTTTGAAATTTTAGTATTTCTTTTTTGTATGTGTGTAGTGAAAGGTTGCCATGTGCAGATTTGTTACGAAGTTGGTTGACAGCTATTTCATCTTGTAAGTGGGTTTCATTTCCAAAATCTTTTTTCTGTATATACTCGATTTCTTCTAGTAGGTCTTTTGGTGTACCATGTAGAAGAATGTTATTTAAATTGGCTAGTGCTAAAGCAGGACTTTTTGCATAATACAGTTTATAAACTAGATTTCTTATATTTGCATGATGTGTTGATATCCTTTTGATATCATGGAAGGTTGTTTTGCAAGTAACTCCTGATATGCAGGCCAACGAATGTCCTTGCAGTCCTGTGTGCTTGCGTACTGGACAAGCATCCATACTTTGCAGTATTTTAATTTTGATTTTGTCTTTGCTTTTCACATATTGATTGAGGAATAGGCGTAAAGATTTGAACATATTTTTGGGAATGTTACACATTGACGTGCATGGCCATGTGTAAATTAGATATTCTGATTCAGTCGAATGGAGGGGTAAATCTAAGTTTTCAGGGCATATTTTTGTAAGGAGTACTTTTTGTTCCATTATGGTATTATTAACTTTTTCATTACCTCGACCACTGCTATGTATGGCAATTGTATTTGTTTGCTTTTGTTTGTACGCTTCTTCATTAAAGTATGGTTCTGTGCTTGTAGTGTGACTCCATTCACCTCCACAGATATTTAAGAAGTTATTTCTGTTCACATTTCGTTTATTGAGAAGTCTTTTTTGAAGTTTAGTTATTAGTTCATTTAGTGGTTTAATTCTGTTTAACACAACAATACATAAGTTTCTTTTGAGAAGAATTGCACTGTCTATCAACGCTTCTAAGATTACTTTCCTACGATAGGTTTGAAGTGTTGAACCTGGTTTCTCTCCTGTTTTTATCAGATTTTGAAGGACTTCGTGACGGAACATTTTGGCTAATATACTTTTCTTGGTATGCTTACTTTGTACTATATCAAGATTTATAGAAGACGTTTTATTTGTAGTGATAGTTGATTTTCTGTTAATAGTTTTTTGGGTCGTTTTACTTTGTGATAGAGGAGGCAAAGTTTTTGCACTAGAAACTTCTTCTGTTTCACAACATGACTGTATTAGCTGTTGTGTTTCAACGTTTTTTACAATTTCTGATATGGGTGGGTGTTTATGTTGGAGACTTTTCATTTGCTCTTCTTCTGCGTCCCTTTCTACGGAGTTGCTTTTTGGAGGGCATTCTGTAGCGTCTGTTGAAAAAAATACAGAAGGTATGGGTTGGGGTTTTCTGCAATGCATGTGTGCTGTGTGCATGATTGTTTGAGTAAGATGATAAAGATGTATGTAATGGTGTGTGATTGTGAATTGGGAAGTTGAACTACCAGGGATGGGTATTCTTCAATTAATGTGTTACTAAACTGGGGTTCAGATGACAGAGAAAAGTAAGCCGGTGGTGTGGAGAAGAATAAATAATATAGGTAAAGCTATACAGTTAAAACAGTTGTTTGTTCTACAACATCTACATTCTTGTGGCAGAGTTGGGTAATTTGTGTGCCGAAAAATAGGAATTTGAGGGCCATTCTGACAGGAGATCACTGTTTAAGACGGGGGGGGATTTTTGGTCAGAATGGTGCAGAATCTCTATTTTTAGGCACGGAAATACCATGAATGCACCGTACAGTGCGTGTAAGTTATAAATCAAATATTATGGTAACAATCTACTTACCTTTTTTTCACAAATGAGTAGTTTGCTTCTTAGTTGTTCTTTGTAAATCAAAATCGGCTGCTTCTATTCAGGAGAATGGGCTTCCTTGCAATTGTAAAAGAAAGAAATTAGTAATTTGGTTGCTATATAGCACTGTTTTCATTTTAGACATAGATTTTTTAAAATTGAAATGCTCAGTGCCTTCCTGAAAACCATTAAAACTATATTATGACTAAGAGTAGGAAAGAAAATATCTTTACTATGGTTTGTGGAATTCATAATCTACCAACGTATACCACTATTCTTGTAACTAAGCTTTTCCACGTAATAGTGAGTCATTGTCATCATAGCTCTCAACCATGTGTGTCGCAAAGGCGGGTGAAATCACCTGATTTTGTTTTTGGCAGGTGAGACGCCCATTGGAATGAATGGGCATGCAGGAGGCTTGGCGGGTGAGTCAGTCCTTTACAAGGCGGGTGACACCCACCAAAAGTGTGTGAGTTGAGAGCTATGTGTCATAGCCTGCTTTTGCACGTAACAGTGAGTGAATGTCATAGTCTGCTTGTCCTATATAAATGTATGTAAGTATTTAAATAAACGAAAAAAATTAAAACCAATTATGTGTTTGTACAAATATTATTGATTGAGATTTGATCATAGAGTGTGTATGTTATTTTGTGTGATTATATGTCGTGTATATATTTTATTTCAAAAATGTTAGTTTAATAGTATTTGCATGTGTGTGTGTGTGTATGAAGAAATTAAACGATATAAGGGTTTGTAAGTGACAGGTCATTTTAGGACAATGAAACAATGATCGTCCATTCATTTTTCAGATTATAGAAGGTAAAAGTCGGATAGAAAATGTGTTCATGTACTGTGTACAAAATATGCATACCTGCAGTTTCTGTTCATGTATATGGATATGGACCAAGCTGCAAGTAGAAATATTGGAGATTTGTATAGTATTTCTCGTAGATCGTGGTTGTCAATGGTATGAGACTTGTACTCCGAGAGATACACCGTACATTTGTAGTGCTGTTCTATGATGATGTAGTTACATGTAGAGTTATTGGATTTGATTGGTGGATGGTCATGTGATTGCTTAGCTACATCCAATGAGGGAATGGCACAGAGAGTGAAATCGAAATGGTAGAAGGGCTTTACATGTCACGATACGTTTGCGGACATGGCGGTAGTTCTAGGACACCGCGTATTACATCTGGGGAATTTGGGGAGGGGAGGTATGGAAATGAGATTTGATGAAGCAAGGGATTGGTCAGTAAAGTTTAGTGAGTGTGTTGTGCTAGGAGAGGTTTTCTCAGATATTGTTTTTGCAGAGAGAAGAACAGATAGCTATGGCTGAGTGTTTCAAAACACAGATTGTATGGATTTTGGGAGACTTGTGGATTCATTGGTTGAAGGTGCATGCAGAAAGCTGTGGAGTATCTATAGATCTTGGATTCCCACATGTGGAAGTGCACTGGCATGGAGCATGTGGAATGAAGTGGTTGGACTTGCTACCTCTCTGTTTAACTTTGAAGATAGAGGAGCATCCAGACATAATTGTAATTCATTGTGGAGGGAACAGTTTAGGACATGTGTCTGGAATTTGTTTGCAATTTGCAATGAAAGAAGGACTTCAGAAGATAATGGACATGTTTCCAAACTCTAAAATAATTTTTTCATGGATTGCGCGGAGACAAGTGTGGCTTCGTTCTTTCTCATGTGGTCCACAAATGGAGAAAGTAAGGCGTAATGTTAATAAGGCTGTTTGTGCCTTCCTAAGAGATTTTGGCATGTCTTCTTTTAACAATGAAAATATTTTGTTTCGTAGTACATACATTTTTCGCACAGATGGAGTCCATCTTACTTATGCTGGCAATCAGATTTTTCTGAGAAATGTACAAAATGCATTGCGACCTTTTTTAGAAATACAGCATTCGTTTTGAAGTACGTCTTACGTAGTTAAAATGTTTTACATTCAAACACCTCCCAAAGGCTCTTTTCAGAGCCACCACTTCCTGTTAGAGAAAAATGCATTGGTTTCAATAGGGTAGCAATGCAATTGTTTTTCTGTTCGCGGACCGTCCGCGGACTTTCACGAAATGGAAATGGCTATGCTTTATGTATCTTCACTTCTATTTTTTAACTGTGAAAGGCGGCTCTGAAAAGAGCCTTATTTTTTTTTTTATTTTTGTTATTTTGTATTTTTTTTGTTCTTTTTTATACAAGACACACTAGGAGAGGAGGGAAAGGAGGGTAATGGGAGGGGGACACCAACCACAGGGATAAGAAAGGGCGAGCTGAGAGAGGAAGTTGTAGAGTGGGTTTTATTTGGGTAGTGAGCAGGTCTTCTGGTGCTCTGAGAAGATCGTCTCAAAACCACTCCGAAGTCGTTCCCCCCTGCAGAGTACTGTGTCACAGTACACACATACAACTGTGATCCTCGAAAGGTAAGGGTCATCAGAATTCTGTATGGCCTGTGAGGCAGCTTGAGAAAGACGCTGTCGCACAGAGGTGTTCCTTGTGGTGACAGGATCAGGAACGGAGGATGAAGTAGAGGCAATCAACCTACTACGCTTCTCGCAAGGTACAACCTTGCGAATGGCCCCAGTGTGGAATGAGCGCAGGTGTCGCTTCATGGTAGTGGTCCCAAAGCTATACAAACCATGCTTCCCGCGACTGAGTACCATTTTGCACTCATTACAGGTGACACGGTTCGCATGAGACTTAGGACCATTTCCATGAACGGTAAACAACCGCCACACCCAAGATTCACGCCGAGGGCGGGTAGTAGGGAGTTCCTCTACCTCATTCTCGTCATCCTCTTCTTCCTCCTCTGTATCCTCACTCCTGTTCCCCTCTTCAGGCCCTTGGGCAAATGGTGGTGGTTGAGGGGGTGGGGGTGGTGCTGAGGCAGATGTAGCACCATGTGGTAATAGTCGAGCCATGGATGTCATAGGCTTGGAGATGGAAATCTCAAAATCTGCAAAGTATGCAGCAAAATACAGTGTGCTCTGTGGAATAGTCAGAACCACAATGAGAATGCACTCTAGGGCGTGGTCTTATATCGGAGTGCTTGTGCGCGGGTCGCGGACATTTGTGCCGTCCGCAAGACAGATCAAACATCAAAAAAGGTTCAAAAAGTCACAAAAACTATGTGGAAAGTTAGGATTAGTATGTGGGATTTGTGGTATGGTGATTTTTTAATTAGAAATATTGTGGATTACTTGGAAATGTACTTTTAAACTGGTCAGGGACACGAACAGTGTCTGCATTTAGAGCACGAGATGAGCGTGGGCGCGGTCACGTGATTGTTTTGTGAGCATGTTCGCTAAGGTAGCGGTCGTCCGCAGGACACCCAATGTACGGACATTATTTTGCGCATGCGTGTTGATGTTCTGCGGACAGTGTTCGGGTCCTGAACTAATTGAAAGTGCGTCACATGTAAAACGAACACTTACGGACAGCCGTTTGTTCTTAGCACAGTTTAATTTATTTGCTAACAATACGGACAGACATAGCGTTTCAAGCACACCTCCATTTTTGTTTATTTACGAACAATTCAGGACACCACGAGTGTTCTTAGAACAGTTTCTGTTTGCTATGGAACACTACGAATAGGCATACAGGGTAATTCATAGAATTTTGCAGAAAAGTGTCGCAAGCGGCTGGCGCAGAGTGTCCGCGTGCGATTGACTGCGCCAGGCACGTGCGCTAAAACCGATTTCCGCGCACAGCGTATTCATGGATTTCAGGCTTCCAAACCAGCCGTGGCGCAGAGAATCGCAGCGACCCTGCAGCAGCGCCAGTAACGCCCCGAAGAACGCCCTCGCGCAAGGAAAAGCCATCCAAATCGCTAAATCATCGCAAAGGGCTGCGCTAACCCTGGACCAGTTCACCGGGCTGGCAAACAGCAAACGCCAAGCGGGGAACGCGTATTGCAGGGGTGCGCGGGAAGTTCCACACGCGGCTGGCCCCGTGCAAGCAGGGTACGTGAATTTCAGGGGTGCGCGGGAAGTTGCACAAGCGATTTCAGCAGGGTACGTGTATTTCAGGGGTGCGCGGCAAGTTCCACACGCGATTACTGCAGGGTACGTGCATTTCAGAGGTGCGCGGGAAGTTCCACACGCGAATGGGCCAGTGCGAGCAGGGTACGTGTATTCCATGGGTGCGCGGGAAGTTCCACACGCGATTTCATCAGGGTACGTGTATTTCAGGGGTGCGCGGGAAGTTCCACACGCGATTGGCCCAGTGCGAGCAGGGTACGTGTATTTCAGGGTTGCGCGGGAAGTTCCACACGCGATAGTCCCAGTGCGAGCAGGGTACGTGTATTTCAGGGGTGCGCGGGAAGTTCCACACGCGATAGTCCCAGTGCGAGCAGGGTATGTGTATTTCAGGGGTGCGCGGGAAGTTCCACACGCGATTGTCCCAGTGCGAGCAGGGTACGTGTACTTCAGGGGTGCGCGGGAAGTTGCACACGGGATACCAGCAGGGAATGTGTATTTCAGGGGTTCTGGGGAATACTACACGTGAATTGGCCGTGTGGGTCCTCCCAGGTGTACGCTCCACAACCTCCACGGCCCCTGCAGGCAGCCCACACCACGGGGGACTACCCTGCACCCCTGCTCATGTCCCGCAGGCAGCCCATCCACCATGGGCATGCCCCCCAGCCAACCCACATGTCACCTTGCACTACTGATCAACAATGCATGTCTCCCACCACCCCCACCCCCCAGCAGTGCAGGGGCAGCCTCCACCAGGACCCCACTCATGTCTCCCACCACCCCCACCCCCCAGCATCCAGGGTCACCCTCCACCAGGCACCCACTCATGTCTCCCACCACCCCCACCCCACAGCCACCAGGGGCAGCCTCCACCAGGCCCCCACTCATGTCTCCCACCACCCCCACCCCCCAGCCACCAGGGGCAGTCTCCACCAGGCCCCCACTCATGTCTCCCACCACCCCCACCCCCCAGCATCCAGGGTCACCCTCCACCAGGCACCCACTCATGTCTCCCACCACCCCCACCCCCCAGCCACCAGGGGCAGCCCACACCAGGCCCCCACCCATGTCTCCCACCACCCCACCCCCCAGCATCCAGGGTCACCCTCCACCAGGCCCCCACTCATGTCTCCCACCACCCCCATACCCCAGCAGTGCAGGGGCAGCCTCCAGCAGGCCCCCACTCATGTCCCCCTGCACCCCCACCCCCCTGCCACCATGGGCATCCTCCACCAGACCCCCACTCATGTCTCCCACCACCCCCACCCCCCAGCCACCAGGGGCAGCCTCCACCAGGCCCCCACTCATGTCTCCCACCACCCCCACCCCCCTGCCACCATGGGCAGACTCTACCAGGCCCCCACTCATGTCTCCCACCACCCCCACCCCCCAGCAGTGCAGGGGCAGCCTCCATCAGGCCCCCACCCATGTCTCCCACCACCCCCACCCCCCAGCAGTGCAGGGGCAGCCTCCACCAGGCCCCCACTCATGTCTCCCACCACCCCCACCCCCCAGCATCCAGGGTCACCCTCCACCAGGCCCCCACTCATGTCTCCCACCACCCCCACACCCCAGCAGTGCAGGGGCAGCCTCCACCAGGCCCCCACTCATGTCTCCCACCACCCCCACCCCCCAGCAGTGCAGGGGCAGCCTCCACCAGGCCCCCACTCATGTCTACCACCACCCCCACCCCCCAGCATCCAGGGTCACCCTCCACCAGGCCCCCACTCATGTCTCCCCCCACCCCCACCCCCCAGCATCCAGGGTCACCCTCCACCAGGCCCCCACTCATGTCTCCCACCACCCCCACCCCCCAGCCACCAGGGGCAGCCTCCAACAGGCCCCCACTCATGTCTCCCACCACCCCCACCCCCCAGCAGTGCAGGGGCAGCCTCCACCAGGCCCCCACTCATGTCTCCCACCACCCCCACCCCCCAGCATCCAGGGCCACCCTCCACCAGGCCCCCACTCATGTCTCCCATCACCCCCACACCCCAGCAGTGCAGGGGCAGCCTCCAGCAGGCCCCCACTCATGTCCCCCTGCACCCCCACCCCCCTGCCACCATGGGCATCCTCCACCAGACCCCCACTCATGTCTCCCACCACCCCCACCCCCCAGCCACCAGGGGCAGCCTCCACCAGGCCCCCACTCATGTCTCCCACCACCCCCACCCCCCAGCCACCATGGGCAGACTCCACCAGGCCCCCACTCATGTCTCCCACCACCCCCACCCCCCAGCAGTGCAGGGGCAGCCTCCACCAGGCCCCCACCCATGTCTCCCACCACCCCCACCCCCCAGCAGTGCAGGGGCAGCCTCCACACCAGGCCCCCACTCATGTCTCCCACCACCCCCACCCCCCCAGCAGTGCAGGGGCAGCCTCCACCAGGCCCCCACTCATGTCTCCCACCACCCCCACCCCCCAGCAGTGCAGGGGCAGCCTCCACCAGGCCCCCACTCATGTCTCCCACCACCCCCACCCCCCAGCATCCAGGGTCACCCTCCACCAGGCCCCCACTCATGTCTCCCACAACCCCCACACCCCAGCAGTGCAGGGGCAGCCTCCAGCAGGCCCCCACTCATGTCCCCCTGCACCCCCACCCCCCCTGCCACCATGGGCATCCTCCACCAGACCCCCACTCATGTCTCCCACCACCCCCACCCCGCAGCCACCAGGGGCAGCCTCCACCAGGCCCCCACTCATGTCTCCCACCACCCCCACCCCCATGCCACCATGGGCAGACTCCACCAGGCCCCCACTCATGTCTCCCACCACCCCCACCCCCCAGCAGTGCAGGGGCAGCCTCCACCAGGCCCCCACCCATGTCTCCCACCACCCCCACCCCCCAGCAGTGCAGGGGCAGCCTCCAGCAGGCCCCCACTCATGTCTCCCACCACCCCCACCCCCCAGCAGTGCAGGGGCAGCCTCCACCAGGCCCCCACTCATGTCTCCCACCACCCCCACCCCCCAGCAGTGCAGGGGCAGCCTCCACCAGGCCCCCACTCATGTCTCCTACCACCCCACCCCCCAGCATCCAGGGCCACCCTCCACCAGGCCCCCACTCATGTCTCCCACCACCCCCACACCCCAGCAGTGCAGGGGCAGCCTCCAGCAGGCCCCCACTCATGTCCCCCTGCACCCTCACCCCGCTGCCACCATGGGCATCCTCCACCAGACCCCCACTCATGTCTCCCACCACCCCCACCCCCCAGCCACCAGGGGCAGCCTCCACCAGGCCCCTACTCATGTCTCCCACCACCCCCACCCCCCTGCCATCATGGGCAGACTCCACCAGGCCCCCACTCATGTCTCCCACCACCCCCACCCCCCAGCAGTGCAGGGGCAGCCTCCACCAGGCCCCCACCCATGTCTCCCACCACCCCCACCCCCCAGCAGTGCAGGGGCAGCCTCCACCAGGCCCCCACTCATGTCTCCCACCACCCCCACCCCCCAGCAGTGCAGGGGCAGCGTCCACCAGGCCCCCACTCATGTCTCCCACCACCCCCACCCCCCAGCAGTGCAGGGGCAGCCTCCACCAGGCCCCCACTCATGTCTCCCACCACCCCCACCCCCCAGCATCCAGGGTCACCCTCCACCAGGCCCCCACTCATGTCTCCCACCACCCCCACACCCCAGCAGTGCAGGGGCAGCCTCCACCAGGCCCCCACTCATGTCTCCCACCACCCCCACCCCCCAGCAGTGGAGGGTCACCGTCCACCAGGCCCCCACTCATGTCTCCCACCACCCCCAACCCCCAGCATCCAGGGTCACCCTCCACCAGGCCCCCACCCATGTCTCCCACCACCCCCACCCCCCAGCCACCAGGGGCAGCCTCCACCAGGCCCCCACTCATGTCTCCCACCACCCCCACCCCCCAGCAGTGCAGGGGCAGCCTCCACCAGGCCCCCACTCATGTCTCCCACCACCCCCACCCCCATCATCCAGGGTCACCCTCCACCAGGCCCCCACTCATGTCTCCCACCACCCCCACACCCCAGCAGTGCAGGGGCAGCCTCCAGCAGGCCCCCACTCATGTCCCCCTGCACCCCCATCCCCCTGCCACCATGGGCATCCTCCACCAGACCCCCACTCATGTCTCCCACCACCCCCACCCCCCAGCCACCAGGGGCAGCCTCCACCAGGCCCCCACTCATGTCTCCCACCACCCCCACCCCCCTGCCACCATGGGCAGACTCCACCAGGCCCCCACTCATGTCTCCCACCACCCCCACCCCCCCAGCAGTGCAGGGGCAGCCTCCACCAGGCCCCCACCCATGTCTCCCACCACCCCCACCCCCCAGCAGTGCAGGGGCAGCCTCCAGCAGGCCCCCACTCATGTCTCCGACCACCCCCACCCCCCAGCAGTGCAGGGGCAGCCTCCACCAGGCACCCACTCATGTCTCCCACCACCCCCACCCCCCGGCAGTGCAGGGGCAGCCTCCACCAGGCCCCCACTCATGTCTCCCACCACCCCCACCCCCCAGCATCCAGGGTCACCCTCCACCAGGCCCCCACTCATGTCTCCCACCACCCCCACACCCCAGCAGTGCAGGGGCAGCCTCCACCAGGCCCCCACTCATATCTCCCACCACCCCCACCCCCCAGCAGTGCAGGGGCAGCCTCCACCAGGCCCCCACTCATGTCTACCACCACCCCCAACCCCCAGCATCCAGGGTCACCCTCCACCAGGCCCCCACTCATGTCTCCCACCACCCCCACCCCCCAGCATCCAGGGTCACCCTCCACCAGGCCCCCACTCATGTCTCCCACCACCCCCACCCCCCAGCCACCAGGGGCAGCCTCCACCAGGCCCCCACTCATGTCCCCCTGCACCCCCACCCCCTGCCACCATGGGCAGCCCCCACCAGGTCCTCACAATCCCCAATCATGTGCGTAATGGTCAGCCTCCACAGCCAAAAAGCCCTACCAAGTAACCCATTCACCCACATGGAAATGGAAATCACATGTTACACCCCCAATGTTCATTAAGCTAATGAACCCATGTCCATCACACACAATGGTTGCAATTGAATGGGAAAACACACAACATGACATGCATGAAACCAATGAGATGATACCACACAGTGAAGTATGCTAACAAAATTGTATTGAAAAAAATAAAGAATGCTAAAGAAAGAAAACAAACTACAATGTGAATGAGAAAAAAAAGCTGCATGTCCGTATAAAAACACAAAACTGCAAATCAGAATCAAAAAAAATTATGTCCAAAGTCAAATGTAAAAAAATCTCCATGCAAAAAAGAACTATGTACAAAACTAACAAGGGTCCATGAGCCCAACTGAACAAAGGAAACCTACTAAAAAACCTACCTAACAATCAACTATATACTAAAAGTGGAGCAGTGTCCGTCGACTCCAAATCATAATGAGAAAGAAAGGAAACCTAAAACTAAAGAACTATATACAAAGGCGGTGGGCAAGTCCAGCGGCTCACTCCGTGGTGTCCCGGGCCAGGGCATCATCGAACTCCTGTTCGATGTCCCGGAGGCGGTCCAGTTCCATGGCCCCAAGGGTCCGCAGGGACGACGCCGTGTCCTCCTCCAACCCCCTGCGGATTGCCTCGAGGCACTCGGCCCGCCTCAGGGCCCTCCGCATGGAGTTCTCCGCCCTGACCATTGTGAGCCGCGCCTCTTCCGCCCGCCGCCGCTCCGCACCTATGGCGTGGCCCAACCGCTGCCACACGGAAGACACTCTCTGTTGTGGGTCCCCCTGCCCTCCGGCCGATGCCTGCCCCTCCGATGTCGAAAGCCCTGAGCCTTCATGTCTCCCACCATGTTGCTGCTGCTGCTGCTCTGCCTCTGCCCGTGCACTGCCTCCTGCTGCCTGCACATCCTCCGCCGGCTGGGGTGCACTTGTTGATGTGGCCACTCCTGCTGGACCTCCGACTCCCGACTGTGGCAGGGATGCCTCCTCCACCAGCCTTGCCGCACCGTCAGAGGCAGCTCCACAGGGCACCCAGGTGACTGATGGGTGGGAAGATGGCATAGAGGACGACTGGTGCGTAGGGGGTCCAGTTGAGGAGGGGGTCGGAGCAAGCCCCATCAGACGGAGGAATCCGGCCTGGGTGACCTGTCCCAGCAGGCTGACGTGGTCAACGAACCATTCGAGATGACGTGCAGTCTCTCCATGAAAAGACTGCAGGTCACCTCGCATGGCCCGTTGACGCAACGCCACACCAGCCAGGACAGGCTCAACCCGGACCTGGATGGCCACGTCCGCAGGCAGAGGAAGGCCAATTGATGTCAGCTCATCCCTTGCCTGAAAACGGGTCTGGACGTAGGCATCCCTGCTGGTGCAAGATGATGCAGGGACAGGATCGGGGACAGGATTGCACACAGGCACCTCCGCGGCCGCCTGTGCTGCCTCCTGTCCCTGGTCCTGGACTGCACCACTAGCACCAGTGGGATCCCCACCTCCAGACCCCGTCTCTGGTGCTTGCACGGCCCCCTCCTCCACCAAACCCCCCACCAACCTGGATGACTCCGTGCCACCTTCCCCTGTTGGGCCCTGTGGGGTCCCAGCTGCCCCTTCTGCTTCCGAGGAGTCCAACTGCAACCTCCGCCTCTTGGACCTCCTCCTGGCAGCTGCGGCCTTGGACGCGGCACCGGACTCCTCACTCCCCGACGAGATGACAACACGTGAGGGGAGCCGGGCCTTGTGTCTCCGGCTGGCGGTCGGATCCCCGCCGCTGTGCTCCACAGCACCTTCTCCGCCCTCTTCATCAGTTGACGCTGCAGACAGGGAGAAACAAAACACAGGCATCAGGGCACTGTACAATGGACACATACACGCATGACAGTTGCACATGAGTGGCATTGGCAAACCTCAGACATGTCATCACAATCCCCAACACACATGTCATTGCAACTCGCACACATGAGCCATACCACAGCCATATCGCAACTGCCACCACCATCCCTACACATACAACAGCATCAGCAGCCAAAGGGGAGCCAGACATCACATGCAACACAGGAAGTGCACCACACATGTACACACACCACCACACTTGCATGCATGTCTACACCTCTGCCAAGTGTCGCACTGTTCAGACGGGCATCCATGTCACATCTGCCAATCAGGCTTCCACATCCCACTGTCACATGCATCCATGTTGCATCACTGTTGCACCCTTGACAAATACACACACATGCACATGTACACAGTGCTCATACATGCAGCCGAAAACAACATACATGCCTGACATCACGGACATGTCTACTTACATACACATTCATCCAAACATGTGTGCACGCACAACTGCATTTGTCATGCAAGCCCACACACACAAGCACCATCCATGTCTCACACATTACAGCCCTCGCATGTGTCAGACCCACGGCCCTGTACACCCCCACCCATACTCGACCCCATACAAACAGATGTGCAACCGGCACAATGCCGAATAATCACCACACGCACTGCTCACAATCAGGATGCATGTACACTCACCGCTCGACTCCAGACGGGTCTGCTTCTCTAGGACCTGGACGTGGAGCGCTGGGGATATGCGTTCCAGGACCCCCATCTGTTCTTCCGACAAGTGGCCCCGGCGCCCCTTGGCATCCGCTGCCTTCAAGAGGCGCCGGGCCTTGTTCAGGGTCCTGGACCTGAAGTCCTCCCAGCGCTTCCTGACATGTTGTAAGTCCCGGACTGCCACCCCCTCCGCGTTGATGGCAGTCACGACGTCAGTCCAGATCCGAGTCCGTCCTTCCTTGTCGGCGCGGGAACTTCCGAAGAGGGCATCATACTGCCCCAGGACTTGCTCCACCAGGACACCAACTTCGGTGGCACTGAAGCTGGTGCCCCTCTGCCTCTCTGGCCGGGGGTTGTCAGTGGTCACAGATGGTGTTTGCCCCGACATGACAACCCCAGAGGCAGGAGTGGGTGGGCAACTGGGTCCTGGGGCTGGGCTGTGGAGCGATGGAATTCCAGTCGGGAGTCTTCGGTTCCAGCAGGGGTGGTCACAGCAACAGCACCCCTGGCTGATGTGCAGGCAGCAAATGGCAGTGCACGTGGGCAGCAGGCAGTCAGGCAGCAGCAGATGGCAGGTGGGAGCATGCTCGGGGCTCTGGGGGGCAGTAGTTCGGCCTTCTGGGCAGGAGCGTGGTCTTCCGTGTGCTTACGCGTGGCCAGCTTGGTACGGAGTGATTTGGCACGTGAAAATCCTGCACGTCAGCGTGAAAACCGAGGAAAGGCCCTTAGCGCGTAAGCGCGTCAGCACGCATACGCGAATCTATTGGACCAAAGGCCCTCAGCGCGTAAGCGCGTCTGTGACGTGACCCGCACGGGTGTTCCCCACACAGCACGTGATGACAGAGCACACGTGGAAAGACTGCACGTCAGAGTGTCATCGCGTGTAATTGGACAGCACGTCAGAGTCTCATCGCGTGTAATTGGACAGCACGTCAGAGTCTCATCGCGTGTAATTGGACAGCACGGCAGAGTCTCATCGCGTGTAATTGGACAGCACGTCAGGGTGTCATCGCGTGTAATTGGACAAAAGTGCGCTTACACGCGATTGGCCTATGTACGTGTATATCAGGTGTGCGCGGACACTTACACACGCAAGTACGTCAGCGCACCTGTATCCCGGTGTGCGCGGGAATTTCCACAGGCTATTGGACTGGGTACTGGATTTCAGGGGTGCGCGGGTCACACGCTCGCCTACAACACGCGCAACGCATTAATTTGCGCGCTAAAAAAATAACAAGCTCACACCCAGGATGAACATACCGTTTCTAGCAGCAGTGGGCGTGGCCTACCAAAGGAGGAGGAGGAGGATAGTCAGGGCCAGAATATTCACACCCAGAACCAGCCTTTTCGGGATGCCTGATGACCAGGTGCATGGGAGGTACAGGTTTCCACCACACATCATACTGGACCTGGTGAGTGAGTGGGATGATGACCTCACATCACCCACCCTGTGCTCCCAAGACTCAGCCCCCTGGAGAAGGTCCTCAATGTACTGCACTTCTTAGCCACTGGATCATTTCAGCGGACAAGTGCCATTGTGGGTGGTGTATCACAGGCCACCCAGTCACGCTGCCTACACCAGGTCTTGAACATCATCACTGCACGCCCATCAGTCCGCAGGCACATATACCTGCCCAGAACCCCTGCAGAAAGGCATGCTGCCGCCCTGGATTTCTACGCTGTGGCACGATTCCCCAAAGTGCTAGGTGCCATCGACTGCACCCATGTGGCTCTACGTCCCCCCAGGGCATCTGAGCACATCTATAGGAACCGCAAGCACTGGCATTCCATCAACGTGCAGGTAGTATGTAATGCCAAGGGAATCATCACCTCAGTATATGCCAACTATCCCGGGTCAACCCACGACAGTTTCATTTACCGAATGTCCACCCTAAGCCGGGACCTAGAAGCTGGGCAGCATGGCGATACATGGCTGCTTGGTGAGTATGAATGCCACTGCACATGCATGCATGTCAGATACTGAGCAAGGTCACAACCCCACCAATGATACCAATCACCACCTCCACAGGGGACAGGGCCTACCCTCTCAGCCCCCACATGATGACGCCAATTCGGAACCCCACCACGCCACCCCAGGTAAGATATAACGCAGCCCACATTACAACCCGGGGCATAGTGGAGCGCACATTCGGAGTGCTGAAGTCACGCTTTCGCTCCCTTGACCGTTCTGGCGGGCAGCTGTTGTACGCTCCCCCAGTAGTGTGCAGGATCATAGTGGCAGCATGTGTCCTGCACAACGTTGCAACACGCCGGGGCCTGGCCGTGGACATGGTGGTGCCCCCCCATCCCCAACCACATGCACAGCCGCTGCGCATGGGTGGGGAAAGGGCACGGGGGGAGGCAGCCCGTACACAGCTAGTGGCTAATTACTTCACATAGAAATCACACCCCTGTGGAGTGCACACTGCCCTGGCACATTCCATCTGACAATCAATGATGACTCAACCTGACACTGATCCTGAATGTCTGGGGAAAGAACCGTGAAAACCATATCAGCCTGAGATTGTTCACCTGGAAGTGTCACAATGTGTGCATCCCTACCCACACAGACACCACCAATGCAGTTTTGTGAAGTTACACATTCAAGCAGCTAAAATGAATACCCACTTGCAAAATGCAACAAGAGGACAGTGCCATGTCAGCCAACCCAACCCCAGCACCGCCACACCACACACCGTGCCATGTCATGCTATTTGCAGGTAAACAAAGTAATCCCCACAACATGACACTAGTGTCACAATGTACAGTGTCCCTATTAGAAACTTGCAACACCTGAAATGCTCACAGTAATGCCGGACCAACAACAGACTTGAGCACGTACTACCATTAACATGACATCACTAATGTTAAATATTAGTAGTCTCACCACCTGGAAATGCCTGCACTCCCACCACTACCAACTGTGCAGTGTTGGCGCCCTGTAGAGTTGTAGGTGCACTGCTGCCAACATGGACCACATCTCCAGACTAGAGGTCCTTGTGTAGACATGAGGAAGGGACCTGCAAATTGGGAGGTAGACACAGAAGATGAGTTACACATCAATGCAACATGCAGTGTACAACACAACAGCAATATGCACTAGGAATGTATACACAGTATTGACTACAGACTGCCCACACAGCTCATGGGAGTCCAACGTCACTGTGTAATTCACTGTCACTTGGGCACACCCTTTGCAAGCCCATGGAAACGGGAAGCAGGAGGGGTGTGTGTGACTCAAACCCAAGCATCTGAACCAAATACATTACAAGCCTGCATGTGCCCAGCCACAATGCAGCGAATGCCCACAGGAACCACGGAAGCCAACAAATCGTCCCAAAAAAATTGGGAATAAAATAAATAAAAATAAAAATAAAAATAAAAATAAAAAAAAATAAAAAATGGCCATTGAAGGGCCCGGGGGGGTTGGGGAGGCCACCCAGGAGGTCCGAGGACAGGATGCACACCAGAACCCACCTGCGTGGATCCTGGGAAAAAAAACCACCTCCATGGGCTCATGGAACACAGCTCTACCCTATTGTGGGAGTATCACTGCTGTCGCTATTATTACCCTGTGCAGCTGCATCCGGAGGTGGTTGCACTATGGGAGGCAGCCCACGCAAGGCCCTAGTCTGCTCCTCCATGGCTGCAAGCATGCGGGTGTGGTAGGTCTGGTTCTGGAGGATGAGTGTGCGGAGGTCCCCATGCAACAACTCACGGGATGCCCGGACCTCCGCCCTCGTTGCCTGCATCTCAGCTGAGAGCGTACAGGTGAGACGCTCCAGCTGCTGTTCTGTCCTTTGGTGTGTTGAAGCCTCAAGCTCAACAAGAGTCGTCCTGAGGTGAAGGAGCTCCTGCCTCAGGGCTTCCCTGTGGCCCTGGGACTCAATGGAGATGGCCTCCTGCAGAGTCGCCAGTGCCGCCCGCCTGTCCCTGTTGGACCCCAACATGTCCTCCCTGTGTGACTGGCAGATGGAGTCGGTTGCCTGCTCTAGTCGCTCCATCAGCCTTTCAGGGGGGACAATGGAAGTGGCCACCCTATCCATGGCCTGAGCCATCATCTCGGATGATGCTGCCTGTTGGGTTGCCATACCGTAAATGGATTGCTCCCATGCGGTATTGCCAGGGGGCGTACGGCCACCACGTCGGCGGGCACCACACCTGTCTGGGGCAAGGCGAACTGCGCCTTGCTGTGCCGGCACTACCTGAGGCTGCAGGACTGCATTCCCCCTCTGATCTGCTGGCCCAGGAACAGGATCAGATGTCGCGGAGTGTGACCCTGCATCCGTAACCACCAAAGGCGTAGCTGCCAACACTGACATCCCCATTGAGGGTTCTGACCCTGGTGCAGGTGGGTGAGACAGAACAGAATCCCTCCCTGGAACACTCACCTGCGACGGCACGTAGGTCTCATCCGAATCAACACCTGAGTACAGCTCGGGGGAGGTGCAGCCAGAGACACCCCTTGAGAGCACGACCTGCAGCACTTGTGGGTTCTCACCCACCACCACACCACGTCCCTCACTGGTGGTTGGTCGGCCCTCGGACCCCTCCTGGGTCTGCACCATCTCCACAACCCCAGCAGTATCAGGTGCGTCTTCCCCTGCAAAGACATAAAAACAAAGAAATGGAAACAGGCATTAGCACCATGGCACACAATGAGGGCTGAGAAGCAAGAGAACCAGTAACTGTTTGACACATGTCCCACATGACTAAAACCCTCCCATGCATGCACCCTCACTGCGTATGAAGGGCAGGCAAATGGCACACACTGATGACACCAAGATGGAAGATGAACACATTTTCTGCATGCTGCCTGGCAGTGGCATCACACATTGCCCTGTGATTGGCAGGTGAAACACACATGCCATCACACAGATGGCATGTACCATTGCTATTGAGTGAAGATGGAGAGGAGGGCAGCACCTATTCATTCAGTCCAGTTCCCGCATGTAATAGCTTTTCTGATTCAAATAGGTCAGATTCTTCACGTGGAGCTGCTAGTCCGAAATGGTGCAATTGCACAGGGACATGTTTGAACAAATGATATCCAGGTAACAAAGTCACTCCACTTTACCATAGCCATGTCAGACATGTGACTAGAGGACTGCGACATGCCTAGTAAAAGTGGTGGAATGCAAACAATCTGACTAAATGAACAGTGAAAAATCAAGCAACAATGTTGTGGCAAGGTGACACTTCAAGGGCAACTGGCGTGCAGTTGGGCTAGATGTCTACTGTTGGCAGAAGGGATACTGCTATGGCCAAATGCAGCTGCGCAGGACGTATTGCATGAAGCACATGGCTGACCCATACAACTCAGGCGCACACACTCTCACCTGTCACACAAACAGAAGCCCTCACACACACCATGCACATGGATGACACACACATGCATGTGCACTCACCGGACAATGCCTCGTAATCAGCCAAATCTCCCACGCCTTGGATCTGTTCCTCCGTGACGTAGGTCCCAGCTACTGACTCATGTGGAGTGAGTTCCATGTCTACTACTGGAGACCCACCTCCAGTCACTAGAGTTGCGGCATGACTTGAGGCCAGCTTACTCTTTGCCCTGCGCTTTAGGTCATTCCAGCGCTTATAGCAATCATTGGCTGTGCGCCTCACGATTCCAAGGGCACTTACGATGTCCGCAACGGTCTGCCAGTGTGCCTGGCGTTGTGCAGGTGTGGTCTTGAATCCTGCAACAATGACCATCTCGTTGTGGACACATACTCGACAAGTACATTCAGTTCATCATCCGTGAAGCTGGGCTTCCTGGATGGGCCGGACTGTGTAGCCGTGTCTGGGGCATCAGCCTGTGCCAGACGAGCACTCTTCCTCTTCCGCTTGGAAGGTGGTGGTGATCCTGAGTGTCCTGCGCCGCTCTGGACACTAGGGGCAGGAGCCCTGGTGGACTCTGTATCAGGAGTGTGGGATTGCACACTCAGCATGGGAGTTGGTGCAGGCATTGGCTCTAGTGTGATGGTGTCAGGGGGAATGTCAGCAGCATGGACTAGGACCGACACTGTCCGGGCTGGGTGTGTGAGGGCTGGGGTGGATGGAGCCGCAGCTGCCCCTGCAGCCTCTCCGCCCTGCCTACTTGGTGCAGCAGATGACCTTGCTGCCCCAGATGTCGTGGCATGGTGACATCAACGTGCACCAGCGCACGTGTCATAGGCCTGCTGACCTGGAAGTCAGCCATGGAGTCAGCCAGGTCGGGTGCCACAATGGGCTGGTCCAACAAGGGCTGAGCATGGATGGTGTCAGCCACATCAGCCTCAACGGGAGGGGGGGGGGATTATGGGTGCCCTTGACTGGTCCTCCACACATGGGGGGACAGGCTCACCCTGCAAGTAACGACCACGTCCCCTACCGGATCCACCACGGCCACCACTTGTGGCTCTTCCACCTTTGCCACCCTTACGGAATCCTCGCCTCCCAGCCATGGCACTGATGTTAATGTGCGTATGGGAGTGGATGTAAAATATTGTCCTGGGCAATTGGGGGTCAAAGGGGTTGGGTACCAGATGGTAATTGTACCCTAGTGCTCTTGCAAGGCTGATTGTAACCCCTGGGGAAAGATGACGGGTCACGCTACGCACAGGAGCCCCAAAAAAGGGAGATGACGTGCACGCAACCCCTCCTAGACCACGTGTGCAGAAAGAAAAACCTGCACTACGCTGTGGCACCCAGTAACACAAGAATGAACGTATGCGTGTCACACGCAGCCTAGAATGACCTCTGAAGGGGTAGGCTACACACGGGGCAAGCACAGATGTTAGATACGTGCGTGACTCACCGTCTGCCAGGTAAAAGAGCGTGAAAAAGGAGCGCGTTTGGTTGGCAACACCCCCGCCAAAAGAAGATTTGTACGCTGTCTGAGGAGACAGGACAACAGTAGTAGGGAACACTGTTTGAGGGAACAGGCCCAGGTAAACCAGTAAAAGAGAAAAAAGAGAAAAAGCTGTCAGAGGTAACAGGGAATACGAACTTGAAACGCCGTGAAGTAAATCGCGTGTGAAACGACAAGAAGTACAGAATTCACCCACTCGCTCTCCACGAAAAGCACGTACAAGGAAATGGTGTTCTACGCGTACCTTTTATACAGGCCCACACGTCCAGCGTCACTTACGCGGCGTGTACGCGCTAGGGCCATTTCCACCAATTACACGCTTTGTCACTTCTGCGTGTAGGGCCATTTCCACCAATCACACGCGATGACACACTGACGTGCAGTCTTCCCACGTGTGCTCTGTCATCACGTGCTGTGTGGGAAACACCCGTGCGTGTCACGTTACAGACGCGCTTACGCGGTGAGGGCTTTTTGTCCAATAGAATCGCGTATGCGTGCTGACGCGCTTACGCGCTAAGGGCCTTTCCTCGGTTTTCACGCTGACGTGCAGGATTTTCACGTGCCAAATCACTCCGTACCAAGCTGGCCACGCGTAAGCACACGGAAGACCACGCTCCTGCCCAGAAGGCCGAACTACTGCCCCCCAGAGCCCCGAGCACGCTCCCACCTGCCATCTGCTGCTGCCTGACTGCCTGCTGCCCACGTGCACTGCCATTTGCTGCCTGCACATCAGCCAGGGGTGCTGTTGCTGTGACCACCCCTGCTGGAACCGAAGACTCACGACTGGAATTCCATCGCTCCACAGCCCAGCCCCAGGACCCAGTTGCCCACCCACTCCTGCCTCTGGGGTTGTCATGTCGGGGCAAACACCATCTGTGACCACTGACAACCCCCGGCCAGAGAGGCAGAGGGGCACCAGCTTCAGTGCCACCGAAGTTGGTGTCCTGGTGGAGCAAGTCCTGGGGCAGTATGATGCCCTCTTCGGAAGTTCCCACGCCGACAAGGAAGGACGGACTCGGATCTGGACTGACATCGTGACTGCCATCAACGCTGAGGGGGTGGCAGTCCGGGACTTACAACATGTCAGGAAGCGCTGGGAGGACTTCAGGTCCAGGACCCTGAACAAGGCCCGGCGCCTCTTGAAGGCAGTGGATGCCAAGGGGCACCGGGGCCACTTGTCGGAAGAACAGATGGGGGTCCTGGAACGCATATCCCCAGCGCTCCACGTCCAGGTCCTAGAGAAGCAGACCCGTCTGGAGTCGAGCGGTGAGTGTACATGCATCCTGATTGTGAGCAGTGCGTGTGGTGATTATTCGGCATTGTGCCGGTTGCACATCTGTTTGTATGGGGTCGAGTATGGGTGGGGGTGTACAGGGCCGTGGGTCTGACACATGCGAGGGCTGTAATGTGTGAGACATGGATGGTGCTTGTGTGTGTGGGCTTGCATGGCAAATGCAGTTGTGCGTGCACACATGTTTGGATGAATGTGAATGTAAGTAGACATGTCCGTGATGTCAGGCATGTATGTTGTTTTCAGCTGCATGTATGAGCACTGTGTACATGTGCATGTGTGTGTATTTGTCAGGGGTGCAACAGTGATGCAACATGGATGCATGTGACAGCGGGATGTGGAAGCCTGATTGGCAGATGTGACATGGATGCCCGTCTGAACAGTGCGACACTTGGCAGAGGTGTAGACATGCATGCAAGTGTGGTGGTGTGTGTACATGTGTGGTGCACTTCCTGTGTTGCATGTGATGTCTGGCTCCCCTTTGGCTGCTGATGCTGTTGTATGTGTATGGATGGTGGTGGCAGTTGCGATATGGCTGTGGTATGGCTCATGTGTGCGAGTTGCAATGACATGTGTGTTGGGGATTGTGATGACATGTCTGAGGTTTGCCAATGCCACTCATGTGCAACTGTCATGCGTGTATGTGTCCATTGTACAGTGCCCTGATGCCTGTGTTTTGTTTCTCCCTGTCTGCAGCGTCAACTGATGAAGAGGGCGGAGAAGGTGCTGTGGAGCACAGCGGCGGGGATCCGACCGCCAGCCGGAGACGCAAGGCCTGGCTCCCCTCCCGTGTTGTCATCTCGTCGGGGAGTGAGGAGTCCGGTGCCGCGTCCCAGGCCGCAGCTGCCGGGGGGAGGTCCAAGAGGCGGAGGTTGCAGTTGGACTCCTCGGCAGCAGAAGGGGCAGCTGGGACCCCACAGGGCCCAACAGGGGAAGATGGCACGGAGTCATCCAGGTTGGTGGGGGGTTTGGTGGAGGAGGAGGCCGTGCAAGCACCAGAGACGGGGTCTGGAGGTGGGGATCCCACTGGTGCTAGTGGTGCAGTGCAGGACCAGGGACAGGAGGCCGCACAGGCGGCCGCGGAGGTGCCTGTGTGCAATCCTGTCCCCGATCCTGTCCCTGCATTATCTTGCACCAGCAGGGATGCCTACGTCCAGACCCGTTTTCAGGCAGGGGATGAGCTGACGTCAACTGGCCTTCCTCTGCCTGCGGACGTGGCCATCCAGGTCCGGGTTGAGCCTGTCCTGGCTGGTGTGGCGTTGCGTCAACGGGCCATGCGAGGTGACCTGCAGTCTTTTCATGGAGAGACTGCACGTCATCTCGAATGGCTCGTTGACCACGTCAGCCTGCTGGGACAGGTCACCCAGGCCGGATTCCGCTGTCTGATGGGGCTTGACTCGCCCCCTCCTCAACTGGACCCCCTACGCGCCAGTCGTCCTCTGTGCCATCTTCCCACCCATCAGTCACCTGGGTGCCCTGTGGAGCTGCCTCTGATGGTGCGGCCAGGCTGGTGGAGGAGGCATCCCTGCCACAGTCGGGAGTCGGGGGTCCAGCAGGGGTGGCCACATCAACAAGTGCACCCCAGCCGGCGGAGGATGTGCAGGCAGCAGGAGGCAGTGCACGGGCAGAGGCAGAGCAGCAGCAGCAGCAACATGGTGGGAGACATGAAGGCTCGGGGCTTTCGACATCGGAGGGGCAGGCATCGGCCGGAGGGCAGGGGGACCCAGGACAGAGAGTGTCTTCCGTGTGGCAGCGGTTGGGCCACGCCATAGGTGCGGAGCGGCGGCGGGCGGAAGAGGCGCGGCTCACAATGGTCAGGGCGGAGAACTCCATGCGGAGGGCCCTGAGGCGGGCCGAGTGCCTCGAGGCAATCCGCAGGGGGTTGGAGGAGGACACGGCGTCGTCCCTGCGGACCCTCGGGGCCATGGAACTGGACCGCCTCCGGGACATCGAACAGGAGTTCGATGATGCCCTGGCCCGGGACACCACGGAGTGAGCCGCTGGACTTGCCCGCCGCCTTTGTATATAGTTCTTTAGTTTTAGGTTTCCTTTCTTTCTTATTATGATTTGGAGTCGACGGACACTGCTCCACTTTTTGTATATAGTTGATTTTTAGGTAGGTTTTTTAGTAGGTTTCCTTTGTTCAGTTGGGCTCATGGACCCTTGTTAGTTTTGTACATAGTTCTTTTTTGCATGGAGATTTTTTTACATTTGACTTTGGACATAATTTTTTTTGATTCTGATTTGCAATTTTGTGTTTTTATACGGACATGCAGCTTTTTTTTCTCATTCACATTGTAGTTTGTTTTCTTTCTTTAGCATTCTTTATTTTTTTCAATACAATTTTGTTAGCATACTTCACTGTGTGGTATCATCTCATTGTTTTCATGCATGTCATGTTGTGTGTTTTCCCATTCAATTGCAACCATTGTGTGTGACGGACATGGGTTCATTAGCTTAATGAACATTGGGGGTGTAACATGTGATTTCCATTTCCATGTGGGTGAATGGGTTACTTGGTAGGGCTTTTTGGCTGTGGAGGCTGACCATTACGCACATGATTGGGGATTGTGAGGACCTGGTGGGGGCTGCCCATGGTGGCAGGGGGGTGGTGGGAGACATGAGTGGGGCCTGGTGGAGGCTGCCCCTGGTGGCTGGGGGGTGGGGGTGGTGGGAGACATGAGTGGGGGTCTGGTGGAGGATGCCCATGGTGGCAGGGGGGTGGGGGTGCAGGGGGACATGAGTGGGGGCCTGCTGGAGGCTGCCCCTGCACTGCTGGGGTGTGGGGGTGGTGGGAGACATGAGTGGGGGCCTGGTGGAGTTGCCCCTGGTGGCTGGGGGGTGGGGGTGGTGGGAGACATGAGTGGGGGTCTGGTGGAGGATGCCCATGGTGGCAGGGGGGTGGGGGTGCAGGGGGACATGAGTGGGGGCCTGCTGGAGGCTGCCTCTGCACTGCTGGGGTGTGGGGGTGGTGGGAGACATGAGTGGGGGCCTGGTGGAGGGTCACCCTGGATGCTGGGGGGTGGGGGTGGTGGGAGACATGAGTGGGGGCCTGTTGGAGGCTGCCCCTGCACTGCTGGGGGGTGGGGGTGGTGGGAGACATGAGTGGGGGCCTGGTGGAGGCTGCCCCTGCACTGCTGGGGGGTGGGGATGGTGGGAGACATGAGTGGGGGCCTGGTGGAGGGTGACCCTGGATGCTGGGGGGTGGGGGTGGTGGGAGACATGAGTGGGGGCCTGGTGGAGGGTGACCCTGGATGCTGGGGGGTGGGGGTGGTGGGAGACATGAGTGGGGGCCTGGTGGAGGCTGCCCCTGCACTGCTGGGGGGTGGGGGTGGTGGGAGACATGAGTGGGGGCCTGGTGGAGGCTGCCCCTGCACTGCTGGGGGGTGGGGGTGGTGGGAGACATGAGTGGGGGCCTGGTGGAGGCTGCCCCTGCACTGCTGGGGGGTGGGGGTGGTGGGAGACATGGGTGGGGGCCTGGTGGAGGCTGCCCCTGCACTGCTGGGGGGTGGGGGTGGTGGGAGACATGAGTGGGGGCCTGGTGGAGTCTGCCCATGGTGGCAGGGGGGTGGGGGTGGTGGGAGACATGAGTGGGGGCCTGGTGGAGGCTGCCCCTGGTGGCTGGGGGTGGGGGTGGTGGGAGACATGAGTGGGGGTCTGGTGGAGAATGCCCATGGTGGCAGGGGGGTGGGGGTGCAGGGGGACATGAGTGGGGGCCTGCTGGAGGCTGCCCCTGCACTGCTGGGGTGTGGGGGTGGTGGGAGACATGAGTGGGGCCTGGTGGAGGGTGACCCTGGATGCTGGGGGGTGGGGGTGGTGGGAGACATGAGTGGGGGCCTGGTGGAGGCTGCCCCTGCACTGCTGTGGGGTGGGGGTGGTGGGAGACATGAGTGGGGGCCTGGTGGAGGGTGACCCTGGATGCTGGGGGGTGGGGGTGGTGGGAGACATGAGTGGGGGCCTGGTGGAGGGTGACCCTGGATGCTGGGGGGTGGGGGTGGTGGTAGACATGAGTGGGGGCCTGGTGGAGGCTGCCCCTGCACTGCTGGGGCGTGGGGGTGGTGGGAGACATGAGTGGGGGCCTGGTGGAGGCTGCCCCTGCACTGCTGGGGTGTGGGGGTGGTGGGAGACATGAGTGGGGGCCTGGTGGAGGGTGACCCTGGATGCTGGGGGGTGGGGGTGGTGGGAGACATGAGTGGGGGCCTGGTGGAGGCTGCCCCTGCACTGCTGGGGGGTGGGGGTGGTGGGAGACATGGGTGGGGGCCTGGTGGAGGCTGCCCCTGCACTGCTGGGGGGTGGGGGTGGTGGGAGACATGAGTGGGGGCCTGGTGGAGGGTGACCCTGGATGCTGGGGGGTGGGGGTGCAGGGGGAAATGAGTGGGGGCCTGGTGGAGGGTGACCCTGGATGCTGGGGGGTGGGGGTGGTGGGAGACATGAGTGGGGGCCTGGTGGAGGGTGACCCTGGATGCTGGGGGTGGGGGTGCAGGGGGACATGAGTGGGGGCCTGGTGGAGGGTGACCCTGGATGCTGGGGGTTGGGGGTGCAGGGGGACATGAGTGGGGGCCTGGTGGAGGCTGCCCCTGCACTGCTGGGGGGTGGGGGTGGTGGGAGACATGAGTGGGGGCCTGGTGGAGGGTGACCTTGGATGCTGGGGGGTGGGGGTGGTGGTAGACATGAGTGGGGGCCTGATGGAGGCTGCCCCTGCACTGCTGGGGGGTGGAGGTGGTGGGAGACATGAGTGGGGGCTAGGTGGAGGGTGACCCTGGATGCTGGGGGGTGGGGGTGCAGGGGGACATGAGTGGGGGCCTGCTGGAGGCTGCCCCTGCACTGCTGGGGGGTGGGGGTGCAGGGGGACATGAGTGGGGGCCTGGTGGAGTCTGCCCATGGTGGCAGGGGGTTGGGAGTGCAGGGTGACATGAGTGGGGGCCTGCTGGAGGCTGCCCCTGCACTGCTGGGGTGTGGGGGTGGTGGGAGACATGAGTGGGGGCCTGATGGAGTCTGCCCATGGTGGCAGGGGGGTGGGGGTGCTGGGAGACATGAGTGGGGGCCTGGTGGAGGATGCCCATGGTGGCAGGGGGGTGGGGGTGGTGGTAGACATGCATTGTTGATCAGTAGTGCAAGGTGACATGTGGGTTGGCTGGGGGGCATGCCCATGGTGGATGGGCTGCCTGCGGGACATGAGCATGGGTGCAGGGTAGTCCCCCGTGGTGTGGGCTGCCTGCAGGGTCCGTGGAGGTTGTGGAGCGTACACCTGGGAGGGCCCACACGGCCAATTCACGTGTGGTACTCCCCAGAACCCCTGAAATACACGTACCCTGCTGAAATCGCGTGTGGAACTTCCCGCGCACCCCTGATATACACATACCTTGCTCGCACTGGGCCAATCGCGTGTGGAACTTGCCGTGCTCCCCTGAAATACACGTACCCTGCTCGCACTGGGCCAATCGTGTGTGGAACTTCCCGCGCACCCCTGAAATACACATACCTTGGTGAAATCGTGTGTGGAACTTGCCGCGCACCCCTGAAATACACGTACCCTGCTCGCACTGGGCCAATCGCGTGTGGAACTTCCCGCGCACCCCTGAAATACACATACCTTGCTGAAATCGCGTGTGGAACTTGCCGCGCACCCCTGAAATACACATACCCTGCTCGCACTGGGCCAATCGCGTGTGGAACTTCCCGCGCACCCCTGAAATACACGTACCCTGCTGAAATCGCGTGTGGAACTTCCCGTGCACCCCTGAAATACACGTAACCTGCTGTAATCGCGTGTGGAAATTCCCGCGCACCCCTGAAATACACGTACCCTGCTCGCACTGGGCCGATCGCGTTTGGAACTTCCCGCGCACCCCTGAAATACACATACCTTGCTGAAATCGCGTGTGGAACTTGCCGCGCACCCCTGAAATACACGTACCCTGCTCGCACTGGGCCAATCGCTTGTGGAACTTCCCGCGCACCCCTGAAATACACATACCTTGCTGAAATCGCGTGTGGAACTTGCCGCGCACCCCTGAAATACACGTACCCTGCTCGCACTGGGCCAATCGCGTGTGGAACTTCCCGCGCACCCCTGAAATACACATACCTTGTTGAAATCGCGTGTGGAACTTGCCGCGCACCCCTGAAATACACGTACCCTGCTGAAATTGCGTGTGGAACTTCCCGCGCACCCCTGAAATACACGTAACCTGCTGTAATCGCGTGTGGAAATTCCCGCGCACCCCTGAAATACACGTACCCTGCTCGCACTGGGCCAATCGCGTTTGGAACTTCCCGCGCACCCCTGAAATACACATACCTTGCTGAAATCGCATGTGGAACTTGCCGCGCACCCCTGAAATACACGTACCCTGCTCGCACTGGGCCAATCGTGTGTGGAACTTCCCGCGCACCCCTGAAATACACATACCTTGCTGAAATCGCGTGTGGAACTTGCAGCGCACCCCTGAAATACACGTACCCTGCTCGCACTGGGCCAATCGCGTGTGGAACTTCCCGCGCACCCCTGAAATACACGTACCCTGCTGAAATCGCGTGTGGAACTTCCCGCGCACCCCTGAAATACACGTAACCTGCTGTAATCGCGTGTGGAAATTCCCGCGCACCCCTGAAATACACGTACCCTGCTCGCACTGGGCCAATCGCGTGTGGAACTTCCCGCGCACCCCTGAAATACACATACCTTGCTGAAATCGCGTGTGGAAATTCCCGCGCACCCCTGAAATACACGTACCCTGCTCGCACTGGGCCAATCGTGTGTGGAACTTCCCGCGCACCCCTGAAATACACATACCTTGCTGAAATGGCGTGTGGAAATTCCCGCGCACCCCTGAAATACACGTAGCCTGCTCGCACTGGGCCAATCGCGTGTGGAACTTCCCACGCACCCCTGAAATACACGTACCCTGCTCACACTGGGCCAATCGCGTGTAGAACTTTCCGCGCACCCCTGAAATACACGTACCTTGCTGAAATCGCGTGTGGAAATTCCTGCGCACCCCGGTATACACGCACACGTATTTTTTGTCAGCGGGTGTCCGTGTTTGTGGGTACCCCTTTGCACGTCATTTGTCCTGGAGGGCCACAGTATAGGACATTCATCATGGCAGTATATAGGTGCTATTTGTTGGCGCAACATTTCTTACAGCCGCAGAGACGCTACCGCCTGCTTTCTTGTGGCGGTCGTGTTTGTGCCTGTGCGCTGGTTTGAGCGTGCGCTTTTTTGCCCTATTCTATTCCATGAATACGTGTTGTAGGCGAGCGTGTGGGCGTTCCGCGCACTTGTGCCCTGTACTTCCCCCGTGACGCCCACGTTTTGGCAAGTTGTTCCCCATTCCGAGTGTTACGCCCGTGTTCCGCCTACTTTTGTTGCGTGCGCCGCGCTATGTGCGAATTTCGCTGTGGCCTGTGCGATTTTCGCTGTGACCTGGCGCACGCTGTTAGATGGCCTGTGCGCCAACGTGCGCCGCGCTCTTTTTTATCGCACATCCGCTGGTTTTCTCGCGCACGGACTTCCATGAATCGATGTGCGCTGCTTTTCGTGCGATTTTCCCACTTGCACTGCGATTTTCGCTATTCCACTGCGATTCGCACGTTTTTGCACACTTGCGCCGCGCTAATTATTCCATGAATCGGCCTCATAGTGTTCTTAAGGACACCTCCATTTTCGTTTATTTACGAACATTTCAGGACACTACGAGTGTTCTTAGAACATTTTCAACTTGCATGAGAACATTACGGACAGATGTAGTGTCAGTCACATTTTTGTTTCTTTACGAACATTTCCGAACAACCGCGGTGTCCGTGGACACCTAAATTGGTTTTATCACAAGGAACTGAAAGTAATTACAACACAATATAAGAAAAGTAACTTTATTTCATATATATATACAATTATGACTGGGAAGGTGGGGCAGAAACAGAAACAAAAACAGGAGAATTAGGGATTTCTAGATAACTGGGATCAGGTGAAGAAGGGAAGGAAAGCTCATCGAAACGCTTTGGTCCATAGACAGGGTTTGGGGTTAACTGCGTGGGATAGGGTGAGGGGGGACAAGTGCAGGTTGGACAATGGTATGCTGTTGGGGGTTTCACATAATTTTCCACAAAGTTTTTCAAATCTGCTGTAGAGTGATATCCTCTGATTGTTGTTGTTAGATGCTTGGAATTTTTGTATGGTCTGTAATAAAAAAAATGTATATGTTAAATGTATACAAAATAATATTTATTAATTGGTTTATATAGTAAAGTGTGTATCATTAGGTGGACTATTTTCTAACATTTCCTCTCGTGGGAAATGCTCCTCTAGCCAGTCGAGAGTACTACACATTTCTGTGAGAAAGCAATAAAGTAATACCTTTTTTTTTCTAATATAGAAAGTTTATAAATATATGAGTAAAAAGAATTGCACTTACTATGTCTGGTGAGATATGTAATCAGTAGTGTATACGTCTGGTCTTGCTGTTGGTTGTGGAGCGTCTGTGAGGTAATTATGGTGGAAGCCACTTTATCTTCTTTTGGTATATTCCAATTTAAAACATATTGGCCCTCATTACGACCCTGGCGGAAAGCGAAAAACGATGGCGGAAATGCAATACCGCCATCGAATAGCGCTCGGTGCGACTATGACCCGTCACCGTAAAGTACGATGCCATTAGCGACACCGTAGTGAACGCCAACGCTAACTGCACCAAGTACGCGCGCGCGCGCCATGCCAAACCGTAATTAGCACCATGGCGCAAGGGTACGCGAATTCCGACCCTAGCGGACATGTACCTAACGCCATCAAGCACGGCGGAAAGTACCATTCCGCCATGGTGAGAAGTATGGCATCGCGAATCAACCGTAAACGGCCCCACTGAGTGCCTGTACACCGCTCCCTGGCCACATAGTACAACTCCCCGTAGGTGCAACGAAGTCACAATGCAACCAGTGAAATGTACAAGTCACCCATGCATGCCAACGAACAAAAGAATCACAAGAGGGGCCAATGGGAGCTGCAGGGCACAGATGGCACGAATACAGAAGCTATACCAATGGACATGACCCCAGTCTCCCACCAAGAAACGCACGCAAACACAGGCACCTGTGACCAGCAACATTCCGATAATCACATCATTCCACCAATCCACCTGGCTGACCGGCATCTGTTACACAAAACCTAATCCCCCGCCCCTGAGCATGACATCATCCAAACAGTCATATTGGCAGCCCTCACCCCTGACCTCACTGGCTTCGTAGGCAAACGCGCCCAGCACAGTACCACGCAACTATACTCCGAAGCTGGAACCCAATGCAGATCTCCTCACAATACATCGCTCCCCAAATAGGAATATGCCACTTCACTTGCAAAGAAGAACGCTACACGGCCCATATCAGAATAGAAATTTAATGCACAACAAATTCACCAAGCCCATACAGCCATTAGGCCATGAACTCCAAAACACATTTCACCATTGTGGGCTGCATCCGCAAGAAATGACCAGCTACTTCTTGTGTGACGCCCTGTTCCTTCATGGTACACAGGGGCTACATTCTCGTACGAAAAGGCAACATGGAAGCGCCTAGAACCGCAGGGCCGTCCCAATAGGGAGGCACTAGTCCAGCTGAAAGGCCGAAATGTTGCTCCGAGCCACTAGTACTGCGTAAGGGCATGTGGCCCATTGGCGATCGTCCCATAAGATCGTAATGCTGCTCCACTGATTAACACGAAGCAGCAGGTGTCGGGAGTAAAACCCATCTGCAGGAGTGGCATACAGATGGCAGTGGCAAAAGGGGAGGAGATACCTGTCAAACAAAAGAAAAGAAAAAGAAAAGAATGGCCATCAGAACTACATTCGAACAACTCACTTCAATGATCACACTAGATCCACAGCCATATGCATGCTAGCCCACTCCAAAGGATCATCACCACCCCAAAACCACTTGCGACTCATGACTATCCATATCGAGGTGAAAACACCATCACAAACGAGTGTACCTGTGCATGCGTCTGTGAAAACAGAATCCATCAGATGGGATTGGTAACGTGCATGGACACAAGTGTCTGAAGGCGCGTCGAGACAGGGAGGGCTCAACAAGGCCAGATAGACGATGGTCCCACTATGGCAGCCCTGCATCACATAGCGCAGGGGAGGCGGACAGATTCCAAGAAGCCCTGTACATGGCAAACACCGTATCAAATCATCTGCCCATGCATCCATTCATCATTCCCTCATCCCGTAATGATAACGCCTGTTTCCATACTCACATAACATGTGAGAATTCCATTGAGTCTGTGCGTTATGCAGCCTGCAAAATCCACTGTGCCCCAGCCCGTAATTCCAGTGTTGTGAAGTAACATGTATTTGGGAACGTCCGGCCTCATCATCCACTTCGCTATTGCGCATCCCAAACTATTCATATCAATCATTGCATCCTCGCCATGGCCCCTGTCCCAAGGACACTGAACAATAGAACGTTATATTTGCAGTCAGACCTGTGGGCATCTCCTCGCCGCTAGCTGAAGACCGAAAGCGCCGCCCTTCGAATTCCTCATTTGCAACATCACGTCGAAAAGGCATCTGTGGCCGCTTGAAATCACAAATTAATCCATCTAGTGCGGCTGTGTGTGAAAATGGCAACTGCCTTCACCCACAAATGGGACGCCCGTCGGTGCAACTCGGTACAGTGATGCATGAGGGTCCACCGTTACTCGAGTACTACGTTCCACTGACCCTTCACAAGTCTGTTCGCGACTGCAAAGAATGCATGTGAAACAATGGGACCATAGCCGAATGAACATATCAACCAATGTTACACGGCCATCGGGTACTAATACATGATTGTAATAGCAAGATGCCATTCCTCGAATTGCAGCGTTGTGTGCGGGACGTGCTCGCCCAAAGGGGAGAGCAGCTTGCACAGGTGGAATGAATCACCACAGGTGGAGGCCATACAGCCTGAAAACACATGAATTGCACGCCCAGTCTCCTCCCACAACCACTCCGAAATGCTACCGGCAGGACTCGCGATGTTGGCCCTGGGGGACCTGATAGCACTGCAAGTACTCCAACTCCAAGAAGAAGACGAACACCAACTACAACCGGCCGCACGGAGGAGACGCAGGAGGAGGAGGAGGGCAAGGCAGGGCCAGCAAGGGCTGCCAGCACAGCCACTACCACCACGCAGGCAGCCCGCAATCCCACGCCTCCGAGCACATCCGTTCAACCTCACTGATGAGCAGATCCACACCCTCTACCGTTTGGACCGGGACACCATAGCCGCCATTGTGGACATGACACAGGCTGACCTTGTCAGCATGATAGATAGCCCAACCGCCATCCCACCCCTACTCAAGGTGGTGTCTGTACTACACTTCCTGGCCACAGGCACCTACCAGCACACAGTCGGACAGTTGCATGGCATTTCTCAGCCACTGTTCTCACGGACACTATTGCAAGTGCTCGATGCCCTCCTGCAGCACGCAGACGACTACATCTCTCTACCACGCTCGGAGCAGGAAATAACCAACACAAAAGTGGGATTCCATGCACTTGGCGGCATACCGGGTTGCATTGGTGCCATCGACTGCACCCATGTGGAATTGGTCGTCCCACATGCCATGGAGGCCCAGTACCGCAACCGAAAACAATTTCATTCTCTGAATGTACAAATGGTGTGTGACTCCAACAGGATCATTACACATTGTTGTGCCCGATTCCCTGGATCAACCCATGATTCTATGGTCTTGAGGAACTCTACAATACCACGCTACATGGAGCGACACGCAGGGAACAGATCCTGGCTACTCGGTGAGTCTCATTTCATGCATGATGATGTGGGGTATGTGATGCGGCAATGACCTGGCAGGAAGGGGGGGGGTGCGTACGTAGCAATGGCATTCCACATAATTCGTTTATCGTCCACATACAGGTGATGCCGGATATCCACTGAAGAGATGGCTCCTCACACCAGTCCGGAACCCACGGGACCAGCATGAGGAGGACTACAACCATGCCCACTCACGTACCCGTGTAGTCATTGAACAGGCATTCGGCCTACTGAAGACTCGTTTCCGGTGCCTCAGCAGGTCTGGCGGGGCACTCCTGTACCGCCATGAGAAGGTTGCAAAGATGGTGATGGCATGTGTCATGCTCCACAACATGTGCGTACGTAGAAATGTGCCCATGCCCCCTGACGCAGAACTGCAAGCACCTGAAGATGGTCATGATGAGGGTGGGGATGTGGCAGCACCTCAAGGAGTCTGCGAGGCACAGGAGGGCCGTGAAATTCGTCAGCATCTCATAGATGCATGCTTCTAGCACTCACGCCTGGTGGCTGATACATGGACACGGGACTCGTGGCACTGTGTGTGTCTGGTACATGCACAATATGGACTGTACGCCTATGATGGCCTAGTACACAAAGATCATTGTCCACACATCTCATTGTTTGATCGTGCATTGTTTATGGCATATGTGATATCATGTGGAACACCCTATCGACCCGCCACCCAAGTGAGCCCAACACACCCCCTCCACCCTCCCACCTCCCCCCCGAACACCAGTGTCCAAAGATGCTCATTGTCAGTGGGCAGTCGCTATTGCAAGCCCCCTCTGCGGGTATCAGGGGCACCCCTGCCTGTGGAGCGCAGGTTCCTCCCAGATCTACGTTGGGGGCTGCCCTGGACGGAACTTGCAACGGATGATGTCTCTGCCTGCTCACGTCCATGCATGTCCCTAAGGGTTTGTGAGAGCTCAGTGAGCACACGGCGCACTGCGGCAAGTTCGGCACATACGTCTTTGGACGTCGCATGCAGTTCCCCCCTCAGGCTCTCGGTGCTTCTCTCCATTTGGACTCTCAGGCTCTCGGTGCTACTCTTCATTTGGACTCTCAGGCTCTCGGTGCTACTCTCCATTTGGACTCTCAGGCTCTCGGTGCTACTCTCGATTTGTGCCCTAAGTGTCTCAGTTGATGTTTCTATGTCTGCCTTAGTGCCCCCACATCCATCGGCATGGTCCTTGAGGAGCGTGGCCAGTTGCTGCTGTTGCACGATTAACTGGTCGAGGGACTGTTGCCTCTGCTGGGCCATGGCCATTTGCGGTGGTGTCACAGAGGGGCTGTTCGCCTCATGTTGCCCTGCCACAGGGCTTGTGGGGGATGGCCAGTCGTCGTCTTGTGGGTGCCCCTGCGTGGTATCCTCATGGTGTACGGGATGGAACAGACAGAGGGATTGGGACAGGTCATGGATGGATCTGACTTCGACATCCCCGTCTTCTGTGTCGGAGCATGCTGCCATTAATGGGGTGTCACCTATGGTGCTGCTGCCACCAGAGGCAGTGCCTTCTGTGGCATCCATTGGGGGGACCTGTGGTGGTGCTGTTGTGGGCATGCTGGCTGCTGGGGTGCCTGTTGATGTTCCCTCCTGTGTGCTGCCACTTGATATGTGCTGCTGCCGTGTCTTGATGCGTGCAGCTGAGGTGGAGGGTCTTTGGCCGTCGGTCTTGGCCCTCTTTGCAGGTGTGCTGGTAGGGGTGTCCTGGAGCTCGTCGTTTGGATCGGACCCTGTGGTGGAGTAAAGGAGGGCGAGCGTTATTAATGGGTCTGTGGGAATTGGAATGGCAATGTATCACATGCATTGGGGTGGTACCTGAGGGTGATTTGGGTCGGGGCCTTGGAGGTGCTTTCATTTGTGTGTGGAGTGAGGGTGCAGTTGTTTGGCAGCCTGCAGTTAGGGTGTGCCTGCTGCACGTGTAGTGGGTGTTTTTGGGGTTTTTAATTATTTATGTATTTATTGTGGTTTTAAAGTGCGCTATCAGGCCAATGTGTGTGGACGTTCTCCTGGCCATGTGTTGCTGTTGCGCTATGTGGACACATGTGAGTCACATGATTGGACATTGTGGATTTGGCATGGTTTTATTTGGGCCACCTACCTGATTCTCCGGATGTCTGCACTCCTTTCTCCATCCCTCCGACTCCCTCTATGCTCTCCATTCCAATGGTGGAGGCACAGATTTCTTCCCAGGGGGTCAACTTGATGGGTGATTCCGACCCTCCCCCGGTGGCTGTGGCAATGTTGCGGTTGGCAGAAAGTATGCTACGGACGCGTATCCGCAGGTCGTCCCACCGCTTCCTGCATTGCTGTGGGTTGCGGGGTGCGGTCCCCACCGCACTTACCCGCTGTGCCACCAGGGCCCATATGGCCTTCTTGTTCGCAAGTGCCGTCCTGGTCATTTGCGTGGAGAAGACGGCGGCGGCATTCTCCTGGAGGGTCTCTGTGAGTACGGTGAGTTCCTCACGGGAGAAGTGGACCTGCCGCTTGCGGTCGCACGCTTTCTTCGCTACTTTTCCCATTTTTCTTGGTTTCACTAGGGTGGATGACGGGTTGGGATGTGTCTCAGGGTGGTGTTTTTAGTGGTTGTGTGTATTTTGTGGTTTTATAGGTGTACGGGGTGTTGTTTCCCGTTCCGGGCCCATGTTTTTACTTCCGTTTCCGTATATTTACGGTCGCCGTACTTTCCGGTTGGCGCTCACTGCGGTGTCCGCTATGATGGGTGGCGGTATTGCACCTAGGGCGCCGTACGGCGGCGGTGTGGGCCGTTTTGGGGTCATTTCCGCCATCGCGGACTTTGCACTTCCGCCATGGCGTGGTGCTCGTGCCCGATGGGTCGGAATGGGCCGCACTTTGCTCCATCGTACGGCGCCCTAGGTGCAATACCGCCACCCATCTTAGCGGACACCGCAGTGAGCGCCAACCGGAAAGTACGGTGACCGTAAATATACGGAAACGGAAGTAAAAGCATGGTCCCGGAACGGGAAACATCACGCCGTACACCTATAAAACCACAAATTCCACATAACCATTAAAAATACTACCCTGAGACACATCCCAACCCGTCATCCACCCTAGTGAAACCAAGAAAAATGGGAAAAGTAGCGAAGAAAGCGTGCGATCGCAAGCGGCAGGTCCACTTCTCCCGTGAGGAACTCACCGTGCTCACAGAGACCCTCCAGGAGAATGCTGCCGCCGTCTTCTCCACGCAAATGACCAGGACGGCACTTGCGAACAAGAAGGCCATATGGGCCCTGGTGTCACAGCGGGTAAGTGCGGTGGGGACCGCACCCCGCAACCCACAGCAATGCAGAAAGCGATGGGACGACCTGCGGATACGCGTCCGTAGTATACTTTCTGCCAACCGCAACATTGCCACAGCTACCGGGGGAGGATCGGAATCACCCATCAAGTTGACCCCCTGGGAAGAAATCTGTTCCTCCACCATTGGAATGGAGAGCATAGAGGGAGTCGGAGTGATGGAGAAAGGAGTGCAGACATCCGAAGAATCAGGTAGGTGTCCCAAATAAAACAATGCCAAAACCACAATGTCCAATCATGTGAATTACCACGTGCCCACATAGTGCAACAGTAACACATGTCCAGGAGAACGTCCACATACATAGGCCTGATAGCACACTTTAAAACTCACATCAAATACATAAATAATTAAAAATCCTAAAAACACCCTCTACACGTGCAGCAGGCACACCCTAACTGCAGGCTGCCAAACAACTGCACCCTCACTCCACACACAAATGAAACCACCTCCAAGGCCCCGACCCAAATCACCCTCAGGTACCACCCCAATGCATGTGATACATTGCCATTCCAATTCCCACAGACCCATTAATAACGCTCGCCCTCCTTTACTCCACCACAGGGTCCGATCCAAACGACGAGCTCCAGGACACCCCTACCAGCACACCTGCAAAGAGGGCCAAGACCAACGGCCAAAGACCCTCCACCTCAGCTGCACGCATCAAGACACGGAAGCAGCACAAATCAAGTGGCAGCACAGAGGAGGGAACTCCAACAGGCACCCCAGCAGCCAGCATGCCCACAACACCACCACCACAGGTCCCCCCAATGGATGCCACAGTAGGCACTGCTTCTGGTGGCAGCAGCACCATAGGTGACACTGCATTAATGGCAGCATGCTCCGACACAGAAAACGGGGATGTCGAAGTTAGATCCATCCATGACCTGTCTCAATCCCCCTGTCTGTTCCATCCCGTACACCATGAGGATACCACGCAGGGGCACCCACAAGACGACGACTGGCCATCCCCCACAAGCCCTGTGGCAAGGCAACATGAGGTGATCAGCCACTCTGTGACACCACCGCAAATGGCCATGGCCCAGCAGAGGCAACAGTCCCTCGACCAGGTAATCGTGCAACAGCAGCAACTGGCCACGCTCCTCAAGGACCATGCCGATGAATGTGGGGGCACTAAGGCAGACATAGAAACATCAACTGAGACACTTAGGGCAGAAATGGAGAGAAGTACAGAGACACTAAGGGCACAAATGGAGAGTAGCACCGAGAGCCTGAGAGTACAAATGGAGAGAAGCACCGAGAGCCTGAGGGGGGAACTGCATGCGACGTCCAAAGACGTATGTGCCGAACTTGCCGCAGTGCGCCGTGTGCTCACTGAGCTCTCACAAACCCTTAGGGACATGCATGGACGTGAGCAGGCAGAGACATCATCCGTTGCAAGTTCCGTCCAGGGCAGCCCCCAACGTAGATCTGGGAGGAACCTGCGCTCCACAGGCAGGGGTGCCCCTGATACCCGCAGAGGGGGCTTGCAATAGCGACTGCCCACTGACAATGAGCATCTTTGGACACTGGTGTTCGGGGGGGAGGTAGGAGGGTGGAGGGGGTGTGTTGGGCTCACTTGGGTGGCGGGTCGATAGGGTGTTTAACATGATATCACATATGCCATAAACAATGCACGATCATCCAATGAGATGTGTGGACATTGATCTTTGTGTACGAGGCCATTATAGGCGTACAGTCCATATTGTGCATGTTCCAGACACACACAGTGCCACGAGTCCCGTGTCCATGTATCAGCCACCAGGCGTGAGTGCTAGAAGCATGCATCTATGAGATGCTGACGAATGTCACGGCCCTCCTGTGCCTCGCAGACTCCTTGAGGTGCTGCCACATCCCCACCCTCATCATGACCATCTTCAGGTGCTTGCAGTTCTGCGTCAGGGGGCATGGGCACATTTCTACGTACGCACATGTTGTGTAGCATGACACATGCCATCACCATCTTTGCAACCTTCACATGGCAGTACAGGAGTGCCCCGCCAGACCTGCTGAGGCAGCGGAAACGAGTCTTCAGTAGGCCGAATGCCTGTTCTATGACTACACGGGTACGTGAGTGGGCATGGTTGTAGTCCTCCTCATGCTGGTCCCGTGGGTTCCGGACTGGTGTGAGGAGCCATCTCTTCAGTGGATACCCGGCATCACCTGTATGTGGACAATAAACGAATTTTGAGGAATGCCATTGCTACGTACGCACCCCCCCCCCTTCCTGCCAGGTCATTGCCGCATCACATACCCCACATCATCATGCATTAAATGAGACTCACCGAGTAGCCAGGATCTGTTCCCTGCGTGTCGCTCCATGTAGCGTGGTATTGTAGAATTCCTCAAGACCATAGAATCATGGGTTGATCCAGGGAATCGGGCACAACAATGTGTAATGATCCTGTTGGAGTCACACACCATTTGTACATTCAGAGAATGAAATTGTTTTCGGTTGTGGTACTGGGCCTCCATGGCATGTGGGACGACCAATTCCACATGGGTGCAGTCGATGGCACCAATGCAACCCGGTATGCCGGCAAGTGCATGGAATCCCACTTTTGTGTTGGTAATTTCCTGCTCCGAGCGTGGTAGAGAGATGTAGTTGTCTGCGTGCTGCAGGAGGGCATCGAGCACTTGCAATAGTGTCCGTGAGAACAGTGGCTGTGATATGCCATGCAACTGTCCGACTGTGTGCTGGTAGGTGCCTGTGGCCAGGAAGTGGAGTACAGACACCACCTTCAGTAGGGGTGGGATGGCGGTTGGGCTATCTATCATGCTGACAAGGTCAGCCTGTGTCATGTCCACAATGGCGGTTATGGTGTCCCGGTCCAAACGGTAGAGGGTGTGGATCTGCTCATCAGTGAGGTTGAACGGATGTGCTCGGAGGCGTGGGATTGCGGGCTGCCTGCGTGGTGGTAGTGGCTGTGCTGGCGGCCCTTGCTGGTCCTGCCTTGCCCTCCTCCTCCTCCTGCGTCTCCTCCGTGCGGCCGGTTGTAGTTGGTGTTCGTCTTCTTCTTGTAGTTGGAGTACTTGCAGTGCTATCAGGTCCCCCAGGGCCAACATAGCTAGTCCTGCCGGTAGCATTTCGGAGTGGGTGTGGTTGTGGGAGGAGACTGGGTGTGCAATTTATGTGTTTTCAGGCTGTATGGCCTCCACCTGTGGTGATTCATTCCACCTGTGCAAGCTGCTCTCCCCTTTGGGCGAGCACGTCCTGCACACAACGCTGCAATTCGACGAATGGCATCTTGCTATTACAATCATGTATTTGTACCCGATGGCAGTGTAACATTGGTTGATATGTTCATTCGGCTATGGTCCCATTGTTTCACATACTATCTTTGCAGTCGCGAACAGACTTGTGAAGGGTCAGTGGAACGTAGTACTCGAGTAACGGTGGACCCTCATGCAACACTGTACCGAGGTTCACCGACGGGCGGGGCGTCCCATTTGTGAGTGAAGGCAGTTGCCATTTTCACACACAGCCGCACTAGATGGATTAATTTGTGATTTCAAGCGGCCACAGATGCCTTTTCGACGTGATGTTGCAAATGAGGAATTCGAAGGGCGGCGCTTTCGGTGTTCAGCTAGCGGCGAGGAGATGCCCACAGGTCTGACTGCAAATATAACGTTCTATTGTTCAATGTCCTTGGGACAGGGGCCATGGCGAGGATGCAATGATTGATATGAATAGTTTGGGATGCGCAATAGCGAAGTGGGCGATGAGGCCGGACGTTCCCAAATACATGTTACTTCACAACACTGGAATTACGGGCTGGGGCACAGTGGATTTTGCAGGCTGCATAACGCACAGACTCAATGGAAATTTCACATGTTATGTGAGTATGGAAACAGGCGTTTTCATTACGGGATGAGGGAATGATGTTTGGATGCATGGACAGATGATTTGATACAGAGTTTGCCATGTACAGGGCTTCTTGGAATCTGTCCACAACCCCTGCGCTATGTGATGCAGAGCTGCCATAGTGGGACCATCGTCTATCTGCCCTTGTTGAACCCTCCCTGTCTCGACGCGCCTTTAGACACTTGTGTCTATGCATTTTACCAATCCCATCTGATGGTTTCTGTTTTAACAGACGCATGCACAGGTACACTCGTTTGTGATAGTGTTTTCACCTCGATATAGATAGTTATGATTCGCAAGTGGTTTTTGGGTGGTGATGATCCTTTGGAGTGGGCTAGCATGCATATGGCTGTGGATTTGGTGTGATCATTGAAGTGGGTAATTCAAATGTAGTTCTGATGGCCATACTATTCTTTTTCATTTCATTTGGTTGACAGGTATCTCCTCCCCTTTTGCCACTGCCATCTGTATGCCACTCCTGCAGATGGATTTTACTCCCGACACCTGCTGCTTCGTGTTAATCAGTGGAGCAGCATTACGATCTTATGGTACGATCGCCAATGGTCCACATGCCCTTACGCAGTACTAGTGGCTAGGAGCAACATTTCGGCCTTTCAGCTGGACTAGTGCCTCCCTATTGGGACGGCCCTGCGGTTCTAGGCGCTTCCATGTTGCCTTTTCGTACGAGAATGTAGCCCCTGTGTACCATGAAGGAACAGGGCGTCACACAAGAAGTAGCTGGTCATTTATTGCGGATGCAGCCCACAATGGTGAAATGTATTTTGGAGTTCATGACCTAATGGCTGTATGGGCTTGGTGAATTTGTTGTGCATTAAATTTCTATTCTGATATGAACCGTGTAGCGTTCTTCTTTGCAAGTGATGTGGCATATTCCTATTTGGGGAGCGATGTATTGTGAGGAGATCTGCATTGGGTTCCAGCTTCGGAGTATAGTTGCGTGGTACTGTGCTGGGCGCGTTTGCCTACGAAGCCCAGTGAGGTCAGGGATAAGGGCTGCCAATATGACTGTTTTGATGATGTCATGCTCAGGGGCGGTGGATTAGCTTTTGTGTAACAGATGCCGGTCAGCCAGGTGGATTGGTGGAATGATGTGATTATCGGAATATTGCTGGTCACAGGTGCCTGTGTTTGCGTGCGTTTCTTGGTAGGAGACTGAGGTCATGTCCATTTGTATAGCTTCTGTATTCGTGCCATCTGTGCCCTGCAGCTCCCATTGGCCCCTCTTGAGATTCATTTGTTCGTTGGCAGGCATGGATGACTAGTACATTTCACTGGTTGCATTGTGTGACTTCATTGCACCTACGGGGAGTTGTACAATGTGGCCAGGGAGCGGTGTACAGGCACTCAGTAGGGCCGTTTACGGTTGGTTCGCGATGCCGTACTTCTCACCATGGCGGAATGGTACTTTCCGCCGTGCTTGATGGCGTTAGGTGCATGTCCGCTAGGGTCAGAATTCGTGTACCGTTGCGCCATGGTGGTAATTACGGTTTGGCATGGCGCGCGCGCGCGTACTTGGTGCAGTTAGCGTTGGTGTTCACTACGGTGTCGCTAATGGCATCGTACTTTGCGGTGACGGGTCATGATCGCACCGAGCGCTATTCGATGGCGGTATTGCATTTCCGCCATCGTTTTTCGATTTCCGCCAGGGTCGTAATGAGGCCCTGTGACATTAATTCAAAATCAGTGTTACATATTGATAATTTCTAATGAATGAAAGTTCTATGCCTCATGGTTGAAAAGAGCCATCATCCCAAAGTGGTGCCTCATTCCATTTTGTTGTTGTTGCCATTGGCTCCTGGACATGCTAGGCAAACAAATCTGGTTTATTAAACTCCTGACCTAATATGCAAATATTTAGTGTCCCTTCTCGACATCACCTATTTTTAATAATCATTTGTATCCTCTTATATTCCGCAATGGCCACAACATTAAGCAGATAATGGACATGGAACTGAACAGCATCACAACCAAAACAATTAACACAGGCATTCAAAGATGTCACAGTGGATGAAGTTAGAAGAATGACAAGAAAAGAAAATATAGAATCAGACCGTATTATGGACACATGATAAAGCAATCTGTGACGGCAGACTTCATTAATGACATATTTGTGGTCCAAATCTAAATAAATTGTCAGGATAGGAACACAATTAGGAATGCTCAAAAGCATTCCAGATAGCACCTCCCAGATCCAAACTAAATGTAGATTGCATATTTATTTTTTCCTTTTTTTTTATTTGTGATACAGTTTAATCAACTTTTCACAATCGCAATCCAAATGCATTTCCACAAGAAGAAATATTGACTTTCCCATTAAAATTTTAAAAATCTTCCCTACATTTCTCCATAGCAAT
Source organism: Ambystoma mexicanum (assembly GCF_040938575.1). NCBI lineage: Eukaryota > Metazoa > Chordata > Amphibia > Caudata > Ambystomatidae > Ambystoma > Ambystoma mexicanum. Next base: position 813,632,579 of record NC_090932.1, read on the forward strand.
GTTTAATAGATAATACAAGTTTGGTTGTTGCCACTCATGAATTTACTCCACAATCTGTTTCCTGATACATCACCCGCTATCCAGGTGGTAGGAATTGCGCGTTCCCGGCTGCCCTTAGATCAATCAGAGAGCTACATTCACAAAGCAGGTGTCTAACCATTTCAAGTTCATTTGACCCACATAGTCGACAGTCACTATTTGCTCTGGAGGGCCGATGCCAGGCAGCCTGACTTTCCCCAGATTTAGCCATATTGAATATTAATTGTAAGTAGTTCCATATTAAATCATTGCCAACGAATTGCTCTACATATGTAGGTGTTTCACCTCCAAGGGACATGTACTTCACAAATTCTTTGGCAGTGTTTTTTGTATATAGGTTTACCATAGCTTGTTCCTGGTCATGCCTTGCTAGTACGATCTTCATAGTTTTTTTTTTTTATATAACGTGAGGGGCATATTTATTATATGCTACATTGCCCATATAAGCCACTTGTTAGCCAAGTTAGCCAAGTTGCAAAATCTTCCCATCTTCCCACTTTGCTAAATTTCATCAAGGGTGCACCTGAATGGTAGGCATCGGTCGTCAGGGTTAAAAGAGTGTTTGCTGGTACATTGGTAAGTTTCCACAAGGTTGTTTAACAACTCAATATCACCTTAGATTCTAAAGGGGTGATGTTAAATTCCATGTGGATCATCTCAATCACAGAGCACCGTGGAAGCTGCAATAGACTTCTTAGCAGGCAGCTTTCTAGTTTACCCAGCTCTTCCAGAATGGAAGGCATCCAGGCCTCGGCACCGTAAAGCAGCAACAAAGCAATTTTGGACTGATATAGCTGAATCAGTGCACCAATTGAAACCCCCCCACCCTTCTGTGTGAAGGAGCGAATTCCCCCGAAGATGGCATTAACTTAGACTAATTTTCCCGAAGTGTGTTATGTTGCTTAGACTACTGTTAAAATACATCCCTAAGTATTAATAAGAATAGACCACCTCCAGAGGTTTCCCGTTAACATCCCAAATTCACAGTTTTCTTTTTCTTCTCCGTGTCAACTATCATTATTTTCGTTTTTGAGATGTTTTGACCAGGGAGTTTTCCTCTGCATACACCGCTAGTTTGTTCAGTGTGGTTTATAGGCCATCTGGTGTCAAATCCAAAATTACCAGTGTGTCCACGTATCCCAGCCACTGGATCAGTATTGATCCTAGCTTGGGGGGGCGCACAAGTTTCCCATCGCCTCACCCAGATCATCCGGGTATATATGTGTATCCCTGTTTCAGGCCCTTCGGCGTAGGTATCCATGCCATAGTGCCACCCTGGTCATCCAACCTGATCTTAACCCTAGTTTGGAAATATAATAGGACTGCATATTCCATAATTGGTCATACAAGTGGCTCATTGGAGTAATCTTAACACTCCCTTAATAACCATAAGAGCCTATCCACCCACTTTTTTGTAATGTAAACACAGAGGCTGCTATAATGTTTTCTGTGATAACGGTCTAATTATGCAAATGAGTTTACATGTTTGCATTTGTGTCCACACCCAACCCATGATCAACAGTGATTAGGCCAAATCAAGAAAGAAATGCTTTCATTGTTTGTTCCTATTTATAAGAAAGTAATTAATCCTACAATAAAATAAGTACTCCAAGTGGTCAAGTCTAATTTGAGGCTAACTGGCAAGCAAGAATGCCAATATGGACAGGGCCCAAATTTGGTTGCATAAATCTAGCATTGCAAAGACAAATCTGACAGATTAAAAAGAAGGGCAGCCAAAAGAGAGCCTTTTTTAGTTTCTTTTAGGTGAGAGGTTTGGTGGAATAACCTCATTTATACCCAATCAAGCACACTTCCACTTTTCCATGTGTAGGGTTTTGATTCAGAGACCTTATGAATACCCCATTTATCCAAGTTCATCCATAGGTTCCCTTTACTGATTAAATAAAACATACATAGAGTGTTATTTGTTCTCTTTGCACTTTGAATTTTCTGAATATTAAGGCACCGTGAAGTTTACACAGGTAGAGCTAGTCTTTCTAAAAACAAGGCTGAGACCAGAGTATGTATTCACTATCTTTCATCTAAATACTTAATTCATGAAGGAGGACCATAGACTATTCCTTCCCTTCAATATTTAATAGGGAAATGTATCCGTAGTTTCTTCAGTCACAATGAATATGCATCTTAAATATTCGAATAAGGGTGCTACTCCGCCAAGATTCTGGAGTCTTACTGGAATGGGGAATGCACAAAAAAATTCTGGTATAAAATAGAGACTGTTAATTCAGCTTTTTTAGCGTGACTGCAAAGAAAACATCAGGTCTCATGGACTGGGGAGGTTTTACATGGCGAACTAAGTCCAATAAACCCAGCATATCTATTACAATTAGATTGCTCTTGATCTAAGTACATTGGCAGGAAATGTCCCGGTCTTCCTTTCTCAGGTGAGCCTGGATGGAATTGCTTGATGAAAACAGTCTACCTAGCTTCGGAACAGTGTTTTGACGGCATTACTTGCTGCAATAGCCCTGGACACTGCAGCTCAAAAACCTCTGCAATCTTCATAATCAATAACCGTGTGGGGTTGTTCCTAGTTTAGTGCCCAGTCTTGCGTCATACCCAATTTGACCATGTTTTCAAACTAATCTCTAAAGAGACATATTTTAGAAACTTTCCAATTTCCATTGCATGAATTAGGAAGAACCTGTGGGGGCATACATGGGGTTTTTCTCCCTCACTGGTACATACAGCCACCTTCCATATAGGAGAACTTGATTTATATAATGATAATCACTGGCACTAAGCAAAAACACATTTTCTGTGACCCTACTAAGGAGAAAACAATATTGCTGGATGTATAATCTAATTGTTTTATCTCCTAAAGCTTTTAATGTGAAAAATATTATTAATTGACTTCTGTAAAGAAGTTCCTATTTGTTCAAAGTTCACACAATACTAAATTATACTGAGTTTATCAGTAATCTCAAGTACATCAATGGGAGGATAAAACAATTCCCCCTTCTTCATCCTACATGTGAACTTCAAGACCAGAGCAGCACAGTCACTTTCCAACTGGGGATCTACTGAAGAGATAATACAAAATGAGAACATTTCAACATTTACAAATACATAGTCAGTAGTTGAGCATGCATTAGTAGATACATGGATCAGTTTAGCTGGTAAAGTATCAGTCAGCTGACCATTCACATCTCTAGGGCCACTGGCCCTCAATGGGTGTAACCCTGATCTTTCATTTACGAGCAGTGTGATTACATACAAAAATAGACAGAAGATATCAGATGCAGCATCCAAAAGCAAGGGAGACATCACCATAAGTTAAGGAGATGGTACTGCAATTAAAAAGTACCCCATGAATACACCAGGAATTATTTAATCACAGTCTCAATTTTGTCATATAGGCCAAGACTATGTGGAATATTCAAATTCATATGGGATGGTTAAAAAGCAGTGTATCTAAACATTAATCAATGATATATTACATAATCTGAATGCAGCCATTTGTGAAAGCTCCAGCCCTATTAGTAGACCAACATCATCTTCTTCCCCATGAAGGACTGAGATGGTATTCCTAATGCTGTGTGCAAGCATACCCTGGAATGACATCCGGCTGACAATGCAGTTGGAACTGCAAATTAAGGATAAGTGTTCAAAATAAGAGGCTTACAGATTTTAATCATGAAAAAGTCACTTTTCACTAAAGTAGACACTACAACCATTTGAATAAGGAGACTGTGAATACCAGTAATACTTTGGGTATAGACCGGGGAGGTAAGGTACTATGTCGTTACATTGCCAGGTTTTTTATGTGGAGTTTTTTGTCAAAAATAGTTGGCCGAAAATATGATTCAGAAAATATGGGGTGTAAGGGGATATAAGGGGCAGGGGGTGGTGTGGTGAATAGGTATTAGAGAATAGGGAATAGGGAAGGGGTTTGGGGGGATCCCCAAATATATTTAATAAAATTTGATTCTTTTTTCAGTCTTGAATTTTTACAAAAAACGTCACAAAAAAACCCTGCCGATCTAAGAACCCAGAACCAGACAAAGAATTACTTGATCAAAAATGAATATCTTCATCATTCAAGATCTGTCTTGTCCAATCTGTACCAATTGCCCAATGCATGGGTTTACTATGGTTATTTTATGTTTCTACTTAACCTTTGTCTGTTACGTCTACGTACAGATGATCTATTTTTCGACCTAGACTACTATTGTCCATGAACATAGGGGACCAATGACATTTTCCTATGTGGCAGTTACAGAAACTGGACCATTGCCACAACTGAATACTACATTTGGCATTGAAGATTCAAATGTATTCAACTGATCAGAGCTCTATGGGCCAGCATCTGTTTTTTAGTTACTTTCTGACACACCATGATTGGAATCTCCTTCAAGAAATACATGTATAACTAACTCAATAGCAGATTTTGCATGAAATTTTATGAAGGAAATCCAAGCAACTGATCATACAAATATTATAATCACACCCTTATTCACTGTAGTAACCACTCGTATTTGTTGCATGATGTGCAAACATATCGTAAATGATTTCATGAATCAACTAGCCCCCTTTGTCAATACATAAACATGTAATTAAAAGCAGAACATTCCTCAAATGAAAGGGTAATTTGAAATGTGAGGATGTGTTCATACTTTCCCAAAATATTTCTTCAGTACCGTATGAATTTACTCTTTGGGTTAAAGTAAAACAGAGGAATGTCCCCTTCTATGATGCTAGTCATTGCTTCAAATGACCAAACATCCTTATTCAATTTTATTGGAACCAGAACAATCTGGCCATCAGCTTTCTTATTTGTAATAATAAAAAAATAAGTTTGATGACTGTAGGAATTGAACACATTTGTATAAACTTGGCACATCAAACAACAATTTCTTGCTTGCAGACTTCGGCAAATGTGCCTACATTATTCAGCACTCAGGGAACATAAAACAGTGATTTGCTTTGATACATTAGATTGACCTGGAAATTTAAGTTCCATCTTCGAAAGGTGGACAATTAATAATTACAGCATATGAAACATGATCAAAACATGATCAATTTCTGGGGAACATTGGTCAACTTGTATCCATTGTTCCTGATCCATTTCCTGCGACCCAAATGTTGAGAACAGCATTACCAGAATTCTAAATTTATCAGAACTAATATTAAATACAGCTCCAGGATCTCTAGGGCGAGGACATGCAACACAAAGCTATGTTATCCGTATATGGAAATTCCAAAAATCCAGTTTTCCTTTTCAAATTGGATAACAGCCCCAAGTATGAAGCGTATGAGGACTATGGTCTAATTGTGATATGTATGGGAGTTGCTAATTCATACTGAGACATGAGATTAAAAGAAAAACTTTTTCTCCTGCTCATGCACGAAAAATGATCATCATCAGAATTAGCGGTGGGACTCTCTGATTTCCGCAGTAAGTCAAATAAACAAAAATGGCTTCCGAACATTGAAAGCAGATGGAAAATATGCCACCATGAGCATTTAGTTGGACATCTACATAGAATTAGAGTGGGTTTGGTGAAGAAATTCGTATTGTGTGACAGTTTTAATAGTAGCGTTGAGGGATTGATACATTCATGCATGGATGCAGCTCTCAACTTTGTGTTTTGGTCACAACAGGCATTTTGGCATGCCAGATTTCCTTTATGTGCACTTTTCACCACAGTCAATTTACCAAAAAGAATGGAGAATCTAGAGAGAGAGAGCAACAAAGCGGATGCCTCTAGGTTAAAACACAAACCTGAATCATTTAAACATTTTAAATGTTCTGGTTATATCCTTCATTTTACTTACAGAATTGCCCACATCTCTAATCAAGCTGTTTGACATACGGATTCACCACAGAGCTAGCAATTAAAGTATTACTGAGAGAGTGCAAGAAGAAATGCATATCACTCACTTGTAGCTGTAAAAAAGCATGTTCAGATTCTGAGATGGCAAAAAGGGAGACAGACAATCAGGCAAAATACAGCAGAAGAAGGTAAGAAATAAGCTCTAACATGTATAATTAGCTCTGAATATCTTCCCACAATATATAGGGTCCCAAGTTGGAGTCCAATCCAGGAACATAAAATAAAAACAATATTGGACAGTGGTAAATACAACAGTCAGTGAGGTGCAGTGCAAAACAAGACACAAATTGGGGGTTGAACGCTCTTCAAACCAACTGGCAACCCCCAATCCAGGTTACAAGGGTATCATTGCACCAACTTGCAGGAAGGTCAAATAAAGCTTGAGAGTGTAGGCTTTCTGAACTCAATCTTGGCAAATTAATTTAGGCATCTGAGGGTGATTCCCAGATTACTAGTGATAGTTTGAATACACTTGTTCCACAATTATTGCATATTTGTTTGTCACCAGCACCAATGTCATTGTTGCTGCTTGTAGAACACTGAACAAACACGTATGTTGACCTCTCCAATGTCGGTCTGGTGGAAATGTCAGTGATGACATGGGGCAGAAGGATCTGGGTAACAACCTGCATCAGGTAGGTCTGTTCCAGAAATGCATACCCCTGAGAGAACTTTAGTGAGTGGCATATGTGCCTTCATCTACACTGCATGCCTTACTGTCCACTTCTGTCTTCAGAACCACAGTCCTGGTGGCTAAGAATGAATAGACACTGCATGTGTCATATGCAATAGTGCAGGCAGACAGTGCGGATCTGAGGGTGCAACCAGTCTATTAACAGATCAATACCTGCCATCATGCTCCACAAACCGTGGGAGGAATAAGAATGCTTTTATATTCATTAGCTGTGCATCTTCTTCTTTGCCAGCCTGGGAAGGGACACAAACCAGACCCCATAGACAACCTTTAACTAGAAAAGGATTCTAATGTCTAGTGTTTGAAAAGCCATATTGGATATACATGAAGATTTTCCTCTTACAAATGTTTTCCTAGAAACTACAGTCACATTGATAGCTTTTTCTTGGGTTCTTAAAGGAAGGTAGAGTTTGTACCCAATATCTCAGACCTCTTGGTTTCTATAACCATTCAGTTACTGTATGTATGTATGCATGGAATTTATAAAGTGCAAAACCTAGTTTGGAAGCCATGGAGCAGGGGATTACAAGTAGTTTGCAGATGTAGAAGAGGAGCTAGGATGGGTAGTGGGAACAGGGGAGATGAGAACTCTAAAGATGGATACATTGGGTGGAGTGGAGAAATCAGACATTGGTAAGATGTTCTTTCAAGATATTGGTTTTGAGATATTTCCTGAAGGGTAGAATGGAGGTGGCCAGTCATATCTGAGTTGGTAACTTGTTGCATAGAGATAGTGGAGTAGTGGAACAGTGTTTGTCATGTTTTGACCTTCTTGTGATTCATTTCTTTTCAGAATGGTGATATTGTGGCTTTTCATGCTGTACCGGCTTCAGGAGCTTGTGAGATTCTGGTCTAAGTAGAGTGGTTGTGACTGCTTTGTGGGTGATGCAGGCAGGGTTTAACATCTTGTATGCTTGAAGGGGTAGCCAGAGCGTCTCCTCTAGGATGGGGTGATGTGGTATAATTTGTGTAGTCCTGTGATGTGGTTTGCTGTAGCATGCTGGATGGCAGTCAGAGGGGCCTAGGATTGTATTCCGGAGGGAGATGACCAGGGCTTGTATAGCTGTTCTGAAACTCAGGATGGGATAAAGGTGTGACCAGGAACCATCCAAGAAAGAAAACCCCATTCCAGACCAATTCCATGAGACTGAGACAGTGATAGAGTCTACAAAGGTAGGACTGTGAGACATGGGAAAAAGAGTAGTAGGAAAATGAATACAATTTGAGTACAATGAATACATTGTGAATAAGAGGGGAGTTGTTCTTTTACTGGGAAACACGAGGGTAGTGGACTGTCACCAGGGTATTGAAGAAAGCAGTGAAACAAGACATATTCAGTCATTTGGGCTACATTAATAAGGAAACAGTGGCGTATACTAAGGTGCATTCAATTTAGATGTATCATGAACCAATGGGGAAAGGGTTCTGAAAAAAACTATAATTAAAGAAAATTGATGGACAGCAGTCTGAATTACAGATATGTGTTCCTCTTTTTGTATCTTGGTCTAGGGATTCCCTGCAAGAAACCAGGGTGAAAGAAGTCACCAGTGAGATTTTTCATATGTCACACCGACTGTGTTCTAAATTGCCCTTGATGAATGTGTGGCATTAAAGTGAAAAAAGGACAGAAACGTGTACAAGTTGGGCTTAAATAAGAAGCATAATGAAGACATTCATTGAGGACACACGTTGTGATACCTTCCTTTGGTTGTTTTAAATATTGATAGTGGTACCCACTAAGTAGGAAGGCATTGTGTTCACAGTGGGAGTACCATAGTGTGATAAATGCATTACTGATTAACAAAGCATATCCCCATGATTTCCATCTGAATTCCTCACTCTATCCTTTCAATACACAAGCACCCAAAAACTCTCACCATCACCTCTCGCTATCTTTCTATTACATCACACATTCCAAGCGGACTCTCTGGGTAATCTTAACCTTGCACGGATGTCCAATACCCACCACATCAAACCAGACTCCCTCCTTTCTGATCACTCCTTTTCCTCCCTTCATATCCTCCATAACCACACCCAAACATTCAGAGCAACTGCCTTGTTTTTAACTTTCTTTCATCCAGTCTCAACATCAATATTGGTACATTCCCATTTGATTACTCTATTAGTCACTTTGATATTTCAACTTCTTATTTTCTCTAAGTGTACATATCCAGTCCACCAATAAATACACATTTTAACCTGACTCCAATCGTCACTCCTGGTCCTGTCCTATAATCAAAAACTATATATCAATCAAGCATTCAACAACTTCAACTCACCTCTCAGTTTTCCTTTTAAACACCAAATGCCTTCAATTATCACTCTAATCGTAACTCAAGATTACTACTGAAATCTGTCACCTCAAGACACACATCCACTTTGACCAAAATAGCTGGTGTAAAATCCCCTCTCAACTCTTATCAACTACAAAACTGCTCCACTACTGCACTAAACACAGTTAAATCGAACTAATTAACCACCCTTTTATCTTATATTTACAATGTGAAAAGCCACCTGCTTATCAATGAGGTCTGGCAGGGCAGTGGTGCCATGGGCCATGGACTTCCTTGTGCTCCTTTTTTTTGTCTACAATCGGTATCAGATACTAACAAGATGGGCAGAAGGAAGAAGAAGATATCATATAGTTGTTAGATTTTTCAAGTGCTAACTGCAATGTCATGTATGCTCACAGACCCAGACCCTAGCTGACTTCAGCATGCAGACACAACAACAGCCCCCACTGGACCATGTCCCAAGTAAGCAAGTGGGCAATTATGCATCCACCATTAGCCATTCTCATACTTGAGCAGACATTGTGTATTGTTAGGCTGGAACACACCTGAAGACTCTTCTACACCAGATACCTGGGGCTGCTGTTGATGGAACAGGTAATTTGGTATCAGTTCGTGCTCCATGGACTCCAGGAGATTTAAGGGTTCTTTCTAAAGTTTTTCTAAATATCAAACTTGAATCAGAAAAATATACTAAGGAGTTAAACACTGTTGTACAGTACTATAATCCTAATAATACTTTCTGAGCAGACATGAATCAGCTGATGAGGTTATTAATGCATACTAAAGTGTGTCAGCGGTCAGCCTTTAACTCAAGAACGTGTTTGGCTAATGGGGCAAAATTCCATTTCAGGGGGTTTTGCTGTTCCTTTTGGGGAACCCCTGCACTTTTTGCTTTTTCCACTTTCATTTTTAAAATGTCTTTGCTCAGTTTTTGTGATCAGTAACTCTTCTAATCAAGTCCCATACCATGAACTAGTTACAAGTAGGTGGCCCGATGGCAGCCCCTATGGCTCCTAGTATATAGGAGTGTTTTACACATCACATTTTGACCATATGGTGAACAGATCACCTTACATTGGTTTTAGGGAATAGACTGGTAGACGCTGTAATTTAGTTCACGCTTCAGCAAGGTTGGAAGGTGATTTACCTCATCAGTAGCCCAATGTACGTTCCTGGTAGCCATTGAGGTACAAAGGTATGTGTTTAAGTTCTACTTAGGCCACTTCTGTTTTTGATCCATTCTTTTGTCTTTGGAAATCAAGTGTCAAGTCTAAAATGGCAGTTGTGCACACATGGTCTCACTCTGAGCCCAACCTTGCACCATCCGTAATGGTTTGGATGGTTCAGACTGGCCGTTACGGTATTAATTACAGTGTTAAGTGAAACGGTCTTTTTCATTTGTCCAAAAATGAAAAAGGCCCATTTAGAAAGACCACTCTGAGAACTCTCAAAGAGGTCTTTCTAAACCTTAATACTCACGCCCCTGCCGCACCGAGACGGGCAGGGGAAAAAGGGTTTCAGGTAAGAGTTTGCATGCCTGTGTGTAGGTGCGTTTTTATGTGTAATTGTGAGGTGGGGCTGGGGAAAAGGTGTGTGTCTGAATATTTGCATGGGAGGCAGGGTGGGGGCTGAGGTTGATTTCTAAGGGTGTGGGGAGGGGGATTGATGTATTTCAAATATCAAAGGCTGTACCAAATCGGGAAAAATAAATTGTTCTTTTTTGTGGGCAGTCTTCAATATTCGAGATTATCACATAGAACCGCGTTTACATATACTCTGTGAGTGTAGCAGTGTGTTTTGCAAAATATGGGGCGACTCTGAATGACTGGCTGCCAAAACCCCACTATGTTGATTGCAGGGCTGTCTTCGGCAAGGCCATGAATTTGTAGGTCAATCTAGGTGAGACCCCAGAACTTTGCTCAGTTCTGATGGATTTGTGTGAGTGTTCTGTTGATATCTGCAGGTTTTCCTACCTGCTAGGGCACTTTTCAGGAAGAAGCTGTTGCTGCAATTTTTGGACACACTTTGTCCATACTGTCTGGACCTGTGTCCCATACCCTTAGCTCTTCTGGAGGTCCTTCCTGGCTGCCCTCATCATCTGTCCAGTCCACCTCATTGTCTGGACTGCAACTTTCATGCTGGGTCATCTATGTGCCATTTTTCCACAGTCTTCCTGAAATGGCTTGGCTATACTCTTTGGGATAGGAATCTGCCATCATCCAGAAGAGTATTCAGACATGTCTCCAATGCTGTCTACTTTGTGGGACCAATTTCTGCTGGTTTGTTTTCTCTCTTTGTCCATCAAGCCATCGTAACCACCTTTGTTGGGTTCTTCCATCCTCCTGGAGCCATTGTTACATTGTTTTCACTCTTTGCTGGTGGATATTATTCCATGGAAGGCTGATTATTCTTATTTTTGTCCAGCCTCATTGTCTGGACTGGGACTTCAGGCTAGGACTGTCTCTGTGTCATTGCACCACTGTGTTCTTGAAATGCCACCTTGGTTGTGCGCCTTGGCAAAATAAGCCGCCATTGACACCGTCTCCCCTGTTAGTTTTGAATGTCATATTTAACCTTCACCATTGTGCCCATTGTTTGATTGTTGTCTGCCCCTTTTTTTTCATTAAGCCAATGGAATCAGCATAGTTCCCTTGCCCTTCCACAGCATCCTCATCATTATTTTACACCTTTCTGGTGGGGCACTCTCCAAGGAAGGCTTATTAGTCTTCTTTTTGGTCCTCTGGGCCGTTGTCAGTTTGGGGTTCAAGACCCTGCGTGACAGGAATAATTGTGGGTTGTTTTGCCATTCCTGCACTGTATTTTCATGAACCCCTCATTATGTGTATTTACCTCTGAGCTATGGGTTGGTGGGTTGTTTGAGACACTTACCCTCAGGCTCCTTGTGGTCTGTGGTTGAAGGTTTCTGCCGACCCCCGTCAACTGTATTTTGTTGTTCACTTGCATCGGCCCCAGATCTGCTTTGCTTCTCTTGACATGGGCATTGCTGGACATCTTCAAGAAGGTCTTATCTAGAGATCGCTGTGGTTGGTTGTTGTATCCACTGCACCTATTGGATACAATTCAGACTTATCTTCCTTTTCAACATAACTGTGGTGTCATCCACTGACTTTGTCCTGTTGATTCCAATTGGAAACATTTAAATTTACCTGACACTCTTGTGAAGAGACGTTAGGACATGTTTATGGGTCATGAATATGTTTTGGAAACTTTATGTCATACATTAGAATTTGTATCTGTATTTTTTAAATCCTGCTCATGTTCTCCTGATTATGGATATCCCTTATTGCATTTCATAACTATGAAGGTTTATTGTATCTATTTCTCTACGAGTGCAAGTAATCCAGTGTTATAAGTCTATTTGTGTTATAAGCTTTGGTGACCCCCTGAGTATAGGTTCTAAAGTACTAACACCCTTTCTCTAGGTCCTATATTTAATGTATTGTGTGCATGTGTGTCATCCATATTACTATGTACTAGAGGGTTAGCATTAGGAATTAATCTGACTATTTTCAGTGGTGGTTTTTTGGCTCCTGAATAAGATTATGTGTGTCTTCCACCAGGTAATGGGCATCAGATGTAGTTTAAGACTGGATTGTGTCTCAGTTGACGATTACTCTTTTTATACACATGTGATTTTTTACTATGTGTTATGTTTTAACCAAAGTACTTACTTGCCTAAACATTGTCAATTTTTCAGTGTGTGAGTTTTCTTTGTTAAACTGTGGAAAACATGTGTACTTCACTACCTCCCTTGAGTTAAGCTTGCCTGCGCTGACACAGCTACACATTTAGAGAGTTTTGTATTTCCTTTTGGTCATAAACACTGCTTTTCCTTTATTTGAGATAGTTACACAGCCCTACAGGGTTGTGTAGAAATCACCTGCACATTAGCCCTTCAAGACTCAAATACAGAAACAGAATTAACCCAAGCAAGAGGGAATGTGTTAGTAAATATTCCTATGGTGCGTCCGAGGACAATTGATTGGGTGAAAATAAATAATTTTAAGAAGAATAAAAAATTAGTCATTTAAAGTTCATACTAACACAGCACTCAGAAATCCACAAACCATCAGAAATGGCTTATGAATTCATGGCCATGGCCACTGTACATGTTGCACCAATATGTTTCTTTGGGGTCCACTAGCCAGGTCCTTTGGCCGTGGCCACTCTATATTTTGCACCAATAGGTTTCTTTGGGGCCCACTAGCCATGGCCTTTGACCGTGGACATATTATATATTGCACCAACATATTTCTTTGGGGCCCACTAGCCATGTCCTTCGGCCGTGGCCACTGTACATGTTGCATCAATAGGTTTCTTTGGGGCCCCCTAGCTCTGGTATTTGGACGTGACCACTGTGCATTTTGCACCAGCAGGTTTCTTTGTGGACCACTAACCATGGCCTTTGCCCATGGCCAGTGGCCAAAGCCTACAACCATAGCCAATGTACATATTTCCCCAACAGGTTTTTTTGAGGTCCACTAGTCTTGGCCTTCATCAGAGATGTCAAAGTGATGCCATCATTGTAGTCATAATCTGCACAACAGGGGGCACAACGTGTTTCTATGAAAATGTAAATGCAAATGAAAATGTTGAATTTTAAGGGCTCGTTTAGTCTGATCATTTTAACTCTCTCTTAAAGGTTTTGTCAATTAATTTCAAGGGTTTTGTTTTACTATGGTTTCTTTGGGGCCCACCAGTCAGTGGCACAAAGTCCCTTTGCCCCCTGTCTAGTAACCCCCATTAACTGGCCACTGTAGGTATAATATTTCCTTTTTTAACTCCCTCCCGATTCCTGCGGGATTTCCTCGATATAATGCGATAATGGCAATGAACTAGACAATGAATTATGCCCTGGTATTTCCACAGGAATTTCCCCAATAATCCAAAAACATGCAACAATCTACAACTCTTGTCAGTCCTCTCAATGCACTCGCCAAATGACCCCCTTCTCTTTCTGTGGATCCCCCAAGCTTCCTCAGCTGCTTCAAGTTGAATGCTAGTATACAGAACAGTACACCTTTTCCTTGTTCATTGAACTAGTCTAACCCACTGATGCAACAAATTAATAAATACCTATTCATTATTAACCATGTTTACAGTACGCAAGACCAATGTAATGCTCCCCCAGCTGTCCAACATACTCATATAGTGTAAGACTTTTTACTACATTGACTAACAGTACATGAGGAAAGTGTACACAATGTATTGCCAATATGTACATTTTTGCAATTAAAATGCATGACAGTGGGATGTTTACCAAACCTCTGTACCAGTCGATATATTCAGTGGAGTCATGTTAATCATGTTGTCTTTAAGAGCAGAATCACCCACTTACTGTAATGCCAAACTTAATCTGATAAGTGATGATCTTGTTGTGAAGACAATGTGTACTATGGGCATAACAGGTCTGTAGTGGTATGACATTTCCAATTATTGACAAGTGGATTCAGAGGCAAATGTGGAGCATGGGGAACACATATAATATAATATTCATAATATATGCCTCTAATGTGTTTTACTTTGTCACAATGTCCGCTATCTGACACTGGGATTTTCAGTGGGCCTCGCAATGGGTATCGTACCACAATAACGGAGATATTAATTCTGAGGACGAAAACGCTGAATGTCGAGTTATGCATTTTGCTGCATATATACGTGAGGAGGGTAAAGGTATTATACATGTGGGGGCGTATGAGGGGTGTATTTACGACATAATAACATAGATCCATCTCAATAAACCATTCACCACCATCCTCAATGCGACGTGGGACAAGAGGGCTGTAAGGGAAGAACCCTGTAGTCTCTCCCACAACACTATGGGAAAGAGACAGGATCTCCTGGCAAGCATGCATTAGATGAGGCCAGCCCCTTAAGAAGGAAGCTAGATGAAGACCACAATGTTGCCAGTTCAGAAGACTGGACAATGCAAATTCTAAATCATGATAATGTTACATTGGAGTTTGCGCAAGTAGAGATCAACTATATATCTAGATGGTGGCAGAATATCAGGCAAGGAAGATGCAGACAGTGAGATGTGAGCCGGGATTCATCACTGCACATGCCAACTATTGAGGAAAATAAATATTCATGGGTAATTTTCCTCATAATTATGGATAGAAGTAATCGACACTATCAGTAGTAATACTACGCAGGTGCAAACAATTAGTTGCATCCCTACTTTGGGGCTGTAGACGGAGCACTACATTATACAGTCGGTTAAAAGAAAAAGCCAGAGTGGGTTTTTGGAGTAGTGGAGACATTTCAAGGAGAGCGGGAAGAGGTTGGAGGTACAGAAGAGGTTGTTTGTGTAGAAGAGGTTTGAGGTGCAGGAGGATTTGCAGGAGCAGAGGTTGGTGGTATGAATTAGCTGGAAAGGTGAAAAGAGGTTGGAAGCACAGGAACAAGTGGGGAAGAAGGTTGGAGGAGAAGAAGGCGAAGTTGAAAGAAGAAAAAAACTGGAAGGGAGAAGGGAAATTTGGAAGGCAAGGCTGTAAAAAAGGAAGGGCGGCGGGGAGTGAAGGCAAAGTGACATTTTCAAAGGATGGATGAAGCAACGTTAGCAATCATGAGATGATAGAGAGAAATTAGCTCTATTAACACAACATCTTCGATGTATAGCAATTGTTACATCAGTGGAAGGGGAAGTGATGGATAAACCAAGAAAGTGGGAGACTGGGGCTGCCTCGTTGGCATAGGTAGTGTGCCAATGAGGAAAATACACAACCATCAGCGAAACAGTGAAACAAAACATCAGTCAAATTACCATATATTCAATTAATTTTTGGAGCAGGGAGATGGAATGGGAGCTTGCTCTGTCCACTAAGGGAAAAATAAAAAAAAAAATAAAAAACATCAGTGAAATGTTAAGGTGGTCAGTCGCAAGACACCACAAGGGACAAACTTATGGATAGAGCTCAAGCCCAATCATATGGGGAAATGTGGTCCAACAAGCAGTAAAGTAAGAGGGGAGTGGGCTTTTGTAGGAACAGCTCCCTGTTTCACAAGATCAGGATCCCGGTATGAAAAACGAAGAACCTCTAATCCAGCTTCATCTCTGAAGGAAGCTGCAGGACCTTCTGACCCAAACTAAGAAACTCCAAAGCAACCTGTTTAAATATTTCTGACATTCATACATTCATTCATACTAATACAGCTCAATACAGCTCTAAAAATAGTGCATTTACATTTTTTAAAGGGAAATGTGAAGAAAGTGCAACAACTGTTCCATTGTTAGGATAAAAAATATGCTTTCTAAAAAAAAACAATTAATGGGATCAAAAGCAAACCGATACAAATTCTGTGTAATGGAAATGTCAACAACACTTCCAGTGTTCAATGATAATGGTATCATTGAACACTGGAAGTGTTGTTGACATTTCCAACAAGGCAAAGTGTAATAATGGTATGAATGAATGTATGAATGTCTGTTATATAGGATGTGTTTTACAAAATGAATTAATTAAAGACATTTTTACATTCTATAACAAAATAAAATGAATTTTTGATGTAATACCCTTTGCCTTGTTCTTCAGTTGCTCTCGTGTTTCCAGCACCACCACCTGTTTCATATGTATTGTTTTACCTCTAGGTGCCGGGTTTGGAGGTTCCCACCATTGTTTGTTGGTTTATCCCTAAAATGTAGGCCTGAGGTCTCTCTAGTGATCAAGAACAATCTAGATAAAAAACAAGGGATGTTGGATATTGGGGCCACAAATAAACCAACCACTATACCAACCAACCACGCAAACTACCGCGCATACCATCTAAATAAGTCTGAATTCTGAAATAATGCAATGTATTATTGTCATGTGTGACCCAATATGAATACAAAGATTGATTATTGCTAAAGGTATTTTGGCGGTAAGAAAATACTGCAAAGCCCCAAAGATCCACAAAATACCCAACAGGACTTCACCTACTTTCATTTCCCACGAGTCTACCGGGTCCTGGTTGAGAATAATGCAAAGCAAGTATCAGTACTTTTTTTGAATTCTTTATTTGCAAATGTATATTCATAAAGCAATTCATGAATCAATAAACATGTAAATAAAGATGCCATGTGTGGGGGAGTTGCTTGTGGAGTGTCTGGGGGAACTGTTTAGTGTTGGCTTGAGGTGGAAGTGAGAGACATGTGTTTGACTACAGTTTATGAGGGAGTTGAGGGTGAATGGGGATGGAAAACAGGCCAGCCCTCTGAAGGTTCAATTATAATTACATTTGTCCTTAATGCTGGGTTTTATCCCCTTGACAAGTGGCTGCAGTGTCATTTCATTTTTTTTTTTAAACGTTATTCTGAATAGACCTCCAGCACAGGTACCAAGGTCCTCAGGTTAAGAGACAGGACTGCCTTTTTGTCCAACCCATCATTATTGACTGTGTATACCATTCTTGATACTGTTCAAATGTGACCACGAGTTTGAAGACTATGGGTGCCATCTCAGACTTGGAATGTTTGCACATGGGAATGATAACTTGACAATTCTACAGGCTTGTGGCTCGAGTGAATATTCAGGGAAGGAGGCAACAATGGTCTTCTTCCCTGGAACCATGGCGTGTTGAAGGATGCATGCTATCATGTGGAGCAACGGTGACAAAGGCATGCAAGGTGCCATGGAATTTATACAAGTGTCTATGAACAATTCTCTAGGTTATGCCACTATGTACGATGCTGTTAATCGGACAGATGTTATGAGGCTTGTCATGAAGCGGTGACCAGCAGATTGGGTGAGCAGGGTGTAGATTAAAGGATGGGGTATCTGGATGATTGGTACCGGCGACAAGGGCGTGCAAGTGCCATGATCGCTGGCACTGCCATTTAAGGTGCTGATATGCTGGGGCACAAGACTTGAAATTCGTGGCCATGGGCTCTTCATTTGGAATTTGTCACCTGATTGTATATTGCAAATCAATCATAGCCAGTGCCCCCACTTGGCCCCATTGCACCATCCTCCTTAGAAGATGCACATTATTCCTTAAAAGGATGCAATTACAATTCTGGGTTCAGCTGTAAGAAATCCATCTTCAACTGTGATCGCCAGGTGTGTGGGCAGCCATTCAGATGCTGTTGTTTTTTGCAGGATCCTGAAAGCAATGTTGAAATGAAATGAGGGGATGAAAGAGGGATAGCTTCCCTGCCTTTGACTTGCATGCTGCAGCCAAGCCAGGAAGTATGTCCATGAACCCACATTGCCCTCTATAGCTGGGTTCAACTCTGTTGATTGACATGAGTATGCTACAAATCTTACGTTGCTCTAATAATTGAGTGCACTATTAGTCACTGTACCAAAAACCAAAGTATGGCATATTTTTAGAGATTAGCCTGCCACCAGATGAATAGTCTCATAATTATTATAGTTGAAGTACAGAGGTGCAGAACTTAAATGGAGCCCATTTCTGCTCTGCAGGGACTGTGGTGCCAATGCAACTGTCAAACATGCCACATACAACCTTTGAACATACTCTGTGTCACTGAAGAGCAGGAGCTGCAGATCAGTAGACTGAGAACATGTGTTCTGTAAGGTTTTGGCTTGGACATTTCCAAAAGGGGGGTCAGGTTGGCAGACCACATTTTCCAAGCTGGATTACCTGCATCATTTTATTGGTAATAAAACCATACAAGGGAGGGTTTCTACACCCTAACCAAATAGACATAATTAACAGAAGGCAGAAGTTTTCTTTGTTATTGGGTTCATATTCAGATCTATCCTCTTTTTCTGGCAGTCATTTGACATGCCGACATTTATTGACACAGGTGAGATTGTTGCATGACATGTCCTTTTGCTTGTTATAGAACCTGCTGGTTTCCATTTAGATATTGTTGCCATTGGATTGGATTGCATCAGGTCTGAGCAAATTCTGTGTTCAGCCTGAACCAGTAGTAATAGTGGGTTTCTAGTCAAAGGATCGAATCTAAAGGGTCGACAGGTCAAAAGATCGACACCAAAGGGTCGACAGGTCAAAGGATCACATTTTTTTTTAATTATATATATTTTTTAGGTTTCCGTTTAAGGACAAAAAGTGGTTTTTATAAAAAAAAAAGGGGGTTGGGAGGACCCCCCCCAAAAAAAAAATATATGTGGAAAAAAAAGAAATCGATCCTTTGACCTGTCGACCCTTTGGTGTCGATCCTTTGACCTGTCTACCCTTTAGATTCGATCCTTTGACTGGCAACTGTAATGGTGCATTTAACTATACCTCCATAGGGTTCCAGTGCTGCATTGGACACTGTTAAATCATCAGAAGATATGTCTTGAAATTACCACATGTTATAGGAGTGTCTCCTTGAGCACGCAAATCACACTTCCCAAAGACGGCTTTGCAGTACTTTAGATTAAGGTACCCTTTGTGTCCCAGAAAGGCCAAACCCAGCGGCCTGTATCACTCAGATCTCAGTAAGGTGAGAATGAGTGCTCGAGGGTCTCGCAGCAAGGTGAGGAAGGTTTAATCTCAAAAGCAATGTCTTTGAAGTTGATGCTGTGGGGTGGGAGAAGATAGGTTGTTTCATCTTACAGTAAATGATTACTTTACAAACACTATCGCAAGATCAACATGGAACTTTATAATGTAAATCAGAATGGGCACACAATGTTCTTTAACTTGCTCCAGAAATTCAGTTAAGTTTGTACTACAGTACTATAGTATTCCATATAACATTAGTGGGATGCACCTTCAAATCTACAGGCTGCTTGTGGAGTGTGCAGTACATGACATTAAGCATGCACCAATATCCAAAATGCACCGATTTCCAAAATGTCTTGGCAAACAAAACTGCAACCCTCCAAATTAAAATAGCTAAACAAAAGTCCCTGTTGCTCCAAACTGATCCACAGCCTGCCTCTCTGTCTACATCTGATAGATCCACCTCCCTCTTTAGATTCACTAACATTTCTATCCTAGAGACTGAGAAAATAATATAATACTCTCCTTGAAGCCTTCGAATTGCCAGGGTGGAAATTGCCTGGCACAAATTATAAAGGACGCAGTTAGAGATTTAGCCTCTTTCATCTCCAAGCCTATTAATACCTCCTTCAAGACGAACACAGTGCCAAATAACCTTAAAGAATCCTGTGTTCTCCCACTTTTGAAAAAACAAACTCTAGACCATGCCATCCCGACCAATTACAGACCGATCACCACAGTCCCCTTCCTCCTTAAAATAAATTGATAGAGTAGCCTACCTTCAAATCCAGGAGTACCTGGAACTTACCACCTACTAGGATCCTGCCAGTCCGGCTTTCATCCCGAACACTGCATGGAAACGGCACTATTAGACTTCAAGACCCAAATGGATGAGCTGAAGGATAATCGGAAAACAGCAATGCTACTCCGGCTGGACCTTTCGGCCGCCTTTGACCTGGTGGATGCAGTCTCATGTAGACACCTTGAGTCAGCTGCCAATTTCTCAAGTGATCCTATATCTTGGGTCCAGTCCTTTCTAGCAAACCGCATGATGAGAGTCTTCTTCACATCAGACTCTGCAGACTCCATCCAAATCTCCTGCCGTGTGCCACAGGGCTCCTGTATGTCACCCACCATGTATAACATCTTTACCAAGCCTGTCTTGGACAAATTGGACAGACTGCGTGTCACCTACACTAACTATGCAGATGACACCCAGATCCTTATTCCCCTTTCGGGCAACTTTGTTGAGGACACAACCATGTAAACAAGATATACCTCCTCATTCAGGCATGGATGGCATCCCATGGCCTCTGCCTGAATGACATCAAAACTGAGATCTTGATCCTGGGCACAGAGTCCAACATAAACAAACTCCAGTTATGCTTCGTTCAATAATAACATCAACACAATCAAAGTGATGCCTGTAGTAAAAACGTTAGGATTGTACCTAGAATCCACCCTAACACTCAAAAAACAGGTCAATTCCCTTGCATCTTCGACTGTCTATACCTGTAAACTTATTAGAGCCTGTCAACTATT
The DNA here is from genome assembly GCF_040938575.1 of Ambystoma mexicanum. Taxonomy (NCBI): domain Eukaryota; kingdom Metazoa; phylum Chordata; class Amphibia; order Caudata; family Ambystomatidae; genus Ambystoma; species Ambystoma mexicanum. The sequence continues at coordinate 813,653,428 of NC_090932.1, forward strand.
TCTATTCAAAACTAGCTGCCTCACACTTGCTAACGGTTTATAATGTCCAAACTGGACTATTGTAATGCCCTATACGCAGGTGCCAACAAATACGTTTTAGATAACATTCAAAGGCTACAAAATAATGCCCCTCAGATCAGCACTAAATATTCCTAACAGAGAGCACATTTCTAACTTCTGAAGAGATGTACGCTGGCTAAAAATAATCAACAGGATTCTTCTCAAAATAGCTCCACTCACTTCCAAGTGTCTGAATAATATAGCACCACCTTACCTCACAGAAAGAATAAATAGGAAAACCTCAACACGACTTACCAGATCAACTAATGCCCACCTCCTTGAGATTCCAAGATTCAAAAGAACGAAAGCGGGCAGCTCCAGCAACCCTGTCAAAGCGGCAACATCTTGGAATGCCTTCCCTAAGACCTGAGAATTGAACAACCCTACCAAAAATTCAGGCATAACATGCTTAACTGACTACGACTAAATGACCACTAACACCGGACCACTCTACTCCCACCATAAACTATGAACTGAATATTCTCTCACATGTCTCACCTTCTCATGATCATTCCAATTGTATCTATTGTAACTACGGTAACCAAATTATGAAGTCCCCATGCCCTTTGTGCCCACGATTTGAGACTTTAGCACCACTGCATCCTGTAACCTGCACAAGGTGACTAAAGTTTGTTGTCCATATCGTACTTTTGTATCTGTTGTAACTAAGCTTGAAGTTTACTTATCTCTGTTGTGACCAGCTACCTAAGGGTTCGGAGTGCATTATCAAATAAATAAGCAAACATTATGAACCTTGCATTCTGAGACATGTAGAACAAGATTTCGTTTGTCACAAAAGGAAATACAGCCATGAGAGGCTTTACTGCAATCATGCTTCACCACACATGACGGCAAACCCATGAATGTTCTGTAACTGCTGTTCGCAGCAGGACTTTCGACCAAGCATTCCAGTAACCCTATTGTAAATGTGCATGGTTCCCTGACTTGAGACAATACAGTAAGGCCCGAACACTGTATTGTATACGTTAAAATCAAGAAATATAACATAAATATAAATCCAAGCCATCAATGGTAAACAAGCAACAAATAAGGGGTGTGTTGACTAGTGTCTGGTGATTATTTCTTGTACACCTGAAAGAAATTCGGGGGGGGGGGTGGATTATAAAACAAAATAAGTATGGAGGGTTTCATCAATGCATTAAAAATAAAATTAGTGGAACAGGTTGCAACTTGATGCCCAGTTGATTAAGGTGTTTACCCAGTTTATAAATCAAACTGCCAGTTGATGAGTCATTTTTCAGTTTCTAGGCTGGTGCTCAACCTCACGTCCATCTATGTTAAAGTGAACCGCAGGATAGCTAGGTCACAATCTCCTTGTATTGTTTTATGTTTGTGGCCGGAGCCAGCACATTCAGTTGCTGGTGCATCAACTGCTGTTGTATGTCAAGGAGCCACATATTGATGAAATGATTATAATGATTAATTTATTTATTGTGTATTTGTAAGGTGCTTATACATCAAGTAAATTGTTTTTCAAAACACCCACATGGCAGCGGGGAGGGAACATGCAAATGAAAGGAAAATATAATAACAATGAAGAGAAAGAAAGTCCCTGTGAGCAGCAAGTGTAGAGAGAGAGAAGGGGCGAGGGAGGGGGTATGGGCTCAGAGTTCCACTGAGAAGGTGGTAGGGAGTAAGTTGCAAGCAGCTGTTAACTGCCTGACAGAGACTACTTGGTGAGAGTGGTCAACTGCCAATAATAAGTGCAGGCCTGTGACAGCGCAGGCCAGTGGGCACCCCCAAAGGTAAGTGCTAGGTGTGGGCAGAGGCTGAAGGCGATTGGGGAGAGGCCAGGACCTACAAGGATACATGAGGTCCCTGGTCACCAAACCTAGTTAAATGTGGGGTTTAGCACAGGAGGGAGAGGGGGAAACAGGAGGTGAAAAGGAATGTTTTGAGCAGCTTCCAGAATTTGAGGAGATCAGGCTCAAGACAGAGAGGACGGGGAGTCAGTTCCGGAGGAGGGAGACAGCCGAGGAAAGAGATTGGCCACCAGCTTTCTGTTTAGAGAAGCGCTTGACAGCAATAGAGTTGGTGCCCCAGGAGAGTACAGATTTGGAGGGAGAGTATTTGGTGAGAGCCAGGTGTAGTTAGTGTGGTCCCCGGCCAAAGACAGCCTTGTGGATGCTTCAGTGGGATTTGAATTTAATCCTTGCAGCAACTGGGAGCCACTGGAGAGATTTTAGGGCTGGAGAGATGTGGTCCCTGGACTTGAGTCCAAGGATAAGACTTGCAGCCCTATTCTGAATGAGCTGGAGGGGAAGTAGAGAACAAGAGGGTAGATTAAGAAAGAGGCTGTTGCAGTAGTCCAGCCTAGAGAGTACCAGAGCTCTAGAGACATTGAGCTTCTTGGGAAAAGTAAAGAAAGAAAGGATTCCTTTGAGGAGGTGAAAGGGAGCCTTCTTTGCGAGGTCCTGGATGTGAGGGAGGAAGGCAAGAGAGGAGTCAAAGAGGACTCTGTGGTTTCTGGCCTTAGGTGAAGGAGAAGTGGTAGAGCCCATGGAGGGAGGCCAGAGTAAATGGAATAAAGAGGAAGCAGGAGTCCCAATGGGAAGCAGCTCAGTCTTGCTGGCGTTGAGGCAGAGATCATTGGAAACACACCAGGACTGGATGGGGATGGCAGATAGGCAGTTGGGAATGAGGGAAAAAGTAAGGTGAGGATCAGTGGGACATTTGAAGATAGTTCTATGTCATCTGTGTAACACTGGAAGTAAGGGGACAAAGTGGAAGTTAGGTGTGCAAACCGAGCAAGATAAATGTTAAAGAGCCACAGAGAAAGGTTGGAGCCCTGGAGAACGCCACTGGTGGTATTTTCGGTGGGAGAGGAGAAAGAGTTCACGATAGCCTGGGAGGGATGGTCAGTGAGGAAGGAGGTTAGCCAGTCCAGGACCTGCTCCAAGATACCTAGTATGTCGTGGAGCCATTTTATGAGGATGGAGTGTTTGACCATATGAAATGCAGAGGAGAGATCAAATAGAATGAGAAGAGCTGGTAAGTTTGAGTCAAAAGATGCAAGCAGTTCTACCGGGGTGTTCAAGAGAGCAGTTTCCATGCCTCTGGATACTAGGAATCCAGATTGATGGTCGTGTAGGCAACCAACAAGCTCAGTATGTTGTGTCAGTTGGCAGTTGGGGATGAAAAGAATCCTGGAAGGCTGTTTCCACGGTGTCTTAGAGATACATTGAGGGTGAGATAATGGTGAAATGTGTCTCTCAGACGTCTGATTTGGCTGATAAATAAATGATATTTATAATTGTTGCTGTCATGTACAGTATGCTGGACAAAGTCATTCCATCTATATACTGTGTGAGGCATGATTCCATTTTGAGAACTGGAAGCCTTTTGGGGCTTCTGCTCCAAGTTAGGTAGAGTGCATATTGTGAAATCATGTTGCCTTCCCTTACTGCAAAAAGGAGAATTAATTCAGCCATTTAATTACGATTATGCACTTATCCTTGCACTTGCCACCAGCTGGCCGCATTTTTATTTATTCTCTTTGTTTATTTCAGTGTTATCCTATGTACTGCACTGCCCCCTCCCCTTTCCTCCTTGCACTTTTCCCCTTCCCACCCTCTCCTGCACTTGCGCAATCTCAATTTCACTTGTCCTAGTAGGATCGTTGTCTCTGTTTAGCCTCTGTTTCCTCTCCCTTGAATCGTCGGGCCTTGAAACACTTGTGTGTAGGCGCGTTCTAAATGCCATATCATATCATATCATATTATATTCAAGGATATATTATGGCAATTCTTGCCATATGATGGGAGCACCTTGTCATATAATGCAGCACATAAAGTGTGTGGTTATATCTGGCTTATGGTGGGAATACGAGGCCCATACTATCAGGTGAGGCTGTACCAACGCATGCCACCGTGGACATGAGCACTTGTCGAAATGATATGCACCTAAATGGCTGTGTACTGTATAGCAGCACTTACATTATCATGGCATAACATGATCCTATGAAAATGTATTTGGCATATGATGGCAGTGCATGAACTTGGCATATGGTGAGATAGCTACATCGAAGAAACTGCAAGTTACTTTGAATGAGACACATACTATTGATAAGTTAATGTTAACTTTTCTGGAGATAAAGTTCCTGTTAACGTGGGATCTATCTACATATTTCTTATGTCGTGTCACACTCCCGAAGCCCTCAGGGCGCTCACAGGATGGACAGACATTAAACAGAAGAGGGGGGCGCAGAAGAAGGAGGTCAATAGCACAGGGGGAAGGAGAGAAGATCCATATCTTCGACCTATACCCTATCAAACAGGAGCGTCTTGAGTTGCTTCTTGAAACTGGTTATTGAGCTGCATACTCAAAGTTCCAAGGGTAGGGAATTCGAAATGTTGGGTGCCCAGGCATTAAAGTCTGCACCACCAAACTTTTTCAGAGTCGCAAGAGGTTGGAAGAGAAACAAATCAGATTTAGAGCCGAGGGTGCACCTGATAGGAGCTCTGTGAATTCTAGAGGAGAGATATGGAGGAACCTGATCTGAGAGACACTTAAAGATTATGAAAAAACCCTTAAAGAGAATCAATTGCACAACAGGGAGCCAATGTAGCCTCTTGCGAGACAGCAAAACCTTGCACATTCGACTAAGCCCACATACCCCACAAACAGCTCCATTTTGAGAGACCTGTATCCTCTGGGTATTCGATTTGGCAGTACCTACCGAAAGACTATTACAGTAGTCTAGTTTTGAATTAATGATTGCTGCAGCAATTAGGGCACGATTATCCTCAAACAGATAAGGGCGGATTTGCCAGAGTAGACTGGTAAGGAAGGCACATGAAGATTTAACAAATGAAACACGTTTTTGAAAGGTGAGATGGGAGTCAAAATAGACACCCAGAGGAGGAGCCTAATCTGAGAGACACTTAAAGATGAGGAAAGAGCCCTCAAAGAGAATCTGATGCACAACAGGGAACCAATGTAGCCTCTTGCGAGACTCTGAGACCTTGGCCATTCGACTAAACCCACATACCGCACAAACAGCTCCATTTTGAGAGATCTGTATCCTCTTGGTAATCGATTTAGGAGTACCTGCCGAAAGACTATTACAGTAGTCCAGTTTTGAATTAATTATTGCTGCAGCAATTAGGGCACAATTATCCCCAGAGAGATAAGGCAGATTTGTCAGAGTAGACTGGTAAGGAAGGCACATGAAGATTTAACAGATGAAACCAGTTTTTGAAAGGTGAGATTGGAGTCAAAATAGACAACCAAAGTATTACCATTTTCAGACACATTAATAATTGTACCATTTATTATAAAGGAGTTGGATAGATTATCAAGATTTCTGAATTGAATTTGTGTTGAGCAGCCAACAATGAGCAACTCCGTTTTGGAGTCATTCAAGGTCAAGGAGTTTAAAGCCATCCATGTTTGTATGGCCAAAAAGACGTTGTTAACCCTAGTGGAGTCTGCAGTATAGACACAAGACAGTGTGAACACAACTGGTGTGTCATCTGGGTAGTTAGAAAAATAGACTCCAAGAGAGGCTAGAAGATTGCACCAGGGTCTTCAGTAAACATTAAAAGCAGAGGTGACAAACATGATCCCTGGGGGACACCACAAGTCAGCAGGGTTCTGAGGGATTGAGAATTACCCTTCACTACATGGGCCGTCCTGGGTCCGAGAAAAGACCTGAACCAACTAGCGGCCGGTGTGGTACATTTGCCAATTTGTATCAATCTTTCCTCCAGAAGAGCATGATCGACCAAGTCGAACGCTGAGGAAAGATCCAATAATGGAAGTAGAGCAGCTTTACCATAATCAATGATTTCTGTAAGGTTTGATTTTAAATCCAGAAGAGCCGTCCCATTTCCAAAGTTTGGACGAAATCCAGGATTGATCATTGGCTAGAACAGAGTTACGTTCCACGAAATGCTGGTACTGTGTATGATTTCTTTACCAGAATGAATTCCACCGGAATGACCTTTGAATTCTAATCCCCTTTCTAATGGATTAATAAGTGATGCATGTTGTGTGATGACATCAGACAAACTCCAAGATCAGCTGACTCATGACGCTAGTACTGATAGGGGTATTATATTGACTGAAAATTAATATAGATATTTACTAGATCAGGCACAATGAAAATAAACACACATCACTCAACTTAACAATGCTATTGTGCCTTGATGGTTAATTGTATGATCATCATTGCTGTATCTGTCTATGTATCTACCTTTACATCTATCTAGCTAGCTACTATTGAAATATTTTCGCACTTGCATTATATTGTTGTGCACAATTATTTCTTCATAATTTATCACGTACTTCATTTGTCATTTTCCTCATGAATTTTACTTAAGTGGAACCCATGTATCACAGCTCGCAATATTTCTGCACATTGAAGATGATCTAATGAGTGCTTAGTTGACAAGCTCATATGTATCTCATTTAGTATCTGGGAGAAAATCCATGCAAATATCCACTTAATTTCTTGCTCTCAGGCCCGACAATATATATTCATAAAAAAGATAGGTTCTGTATGTCTTCAGTGGCCTCCCAAGACATTATCAGGTATTCCGTTGCATATTGGTGACTCATAACCGTACTTTTGTGTTAATCAATTTGTTTTGACACATCTTTACAAGTGTATTTATAATAAGCGCTCGCTCATGAAAGCATTGGTTTGGCGGCCAAAGCATCTATTGTGGACATTCTGACTCGTCTAATAAAGAACTGGCTAGTGTCAACTTAACAAAGCAAAATAGGAAGCATCATTTTTAAACAAACATTCTAAATTCAGCAAAGTGAGTTCAAGAAACCGCTATTACCATGCCGATGCTTCACACAGGAGGCGCGTATTTACAGTGCTACCTCGTTGATGAAAAGAAATTCCATGAATGAGACCGAATGAATCATTGCAGCCTCATTTAAGTTAAGCTATTTTATTCTGTTTTAGCTGCATGCTTCAGCAGTCTCCTGAGACATGGCAAACAGGAATTCAAGCACAAACAAGAACAGATGTGCAGCCAAATAAAGGACTTTTAGAGGTCCCCTTGGCAACCAAGAATGAAGTGATCATCCTGCCCCCGAAAAGGCACTGCACCAACCGAAAGGGACTTGCCAACTACCATTACATTTTGGAATTTCCCTTCAAGGGAAAACCTCTGGAAAATGTGGACACAGTAGAATTACAGGATCATAGGGAAATGCACAGGGAGATGCATAGGGAAATGCACAATCTCCTCCACAAATGGCAAGTCAAGATTCAGACCCACGCTCTGAAGATCAGGGAAGAACTACAAACGTGACTAGACTATACACACCATGGGGTCTTCATTTTAGTGGGCCAATACGCATCCTATAGAACTGTGGACAACATCACCCTCATTCAATGCCAAATACACCATGAGGGGATCATTTGCATAGCTAGGGCTTGGGACCCCACATTTCTCAAGGATCTGTGCGTCCATGTGTGTTTGTATTTTGTTTATTTGAAGAACGCTCCAAGCCCACAGGCATCGGGGCGCGTTTCTTGCATACCATAGGTTGCAGACTGTACAATGACACAGATGTACTTTACAAGATTATTGCAGCATTACATATTTACAAATGTGTATTACTTGCACATGCTAAGAAGGAAGGTTACTTTGATAAAAGCATTAGTTGAGCTGCCGCAGGTTCAACTGTAGAGAGGATAACGGTAGGAGGAGACTAAGACTCTTGGGCCAGGAGTCACGTTTTAGCATTTCTCCTGAAAGAATTGTAGACAGGTTCAGTCCTTAATGGTAGGGGTATGGTGTTCCACAGCCTGGATGCTAGAATGGGAAAGCTGCTGCCTCCTGCTTTTTGTAGCTTGAAGTTAGGGAGTTTGAGGCAGTGTAAATATGCAGATCTGCCGGGCAATCTGAAATGTTGCAAGAGAAATTGTTGGCCAGGTAACGTGGTGCTAGATTTGCAAGGCACTTATCGGTAAGTGACAAGGATTTAAAAGCAATCCTTTGCTTGACCAACAGCCAATTCAGGTTGCATCTCGAGACAGATATGTGTTGGGACCTAGGGATATTCAAAGCTGATCTAATGGCATTGTTTTGAATAACTTGCATTTTTGACAAGTTTTGTTGACTGGTTCCATGGTAGAGTGCCTTGCAATAGTCTAATTTTGAAAGGACTGGAGCTCTGGCAATGGAGATGCAATTAGGTGTGTGAGAAATGGTCTGCAAGCCGTGATTAGTTTGCAGGTGTATGCTGTTGAGGAGGCTGTTGCATTAATTTGTCTTGATAGAGTTAGGGAAGAGTCGATATAGATGGCAAGAGCTTTCACATCCTTGGAGACCCTGATAGTATCCCTGTCTATGTTAAAAGATTCAAATTGTTTGAGTAGCCTGTTAAGATTTAATTGAGAACCTAAAAGGAGTAGCTCTGTCTTCTCCTCATTGAGACAGAGTCCATGCTTAGCCATCCATGCCTGTATGATGCTATAAATGTCATTAAGTACTTTAGTGTTGGTAGCATAGTCACCAGCAATGGTTATGAGTATCTGGGTGTCATCTGCATAATTCGTGTAGGTGACACCCAGACAATCAAGGTCATCAAATAGGGGCTTCATGAATACATTGTATAGAGTAGGTGACACGCAAGAGCCTCTGGGTACTCCGCATTTAACAGGTGTGGGGTCGGCCAAGGCCGACAGAGAAAAGACTCTCATTGATCTATTATCAAGGAAGGACTGCGTCTAGGTGGTGGCTTTGACAAAGACATGTGCTGCTGAGGTTAGATGCTTGCAGAAGACTTTATGACCTACTAAGTCGAATGCAGCCGACAGGTCTAATAGTTGGAGGAGGGAAAGTTTGCCTTTGTCTTTTAATTCTTCAATTTGGGTTTTCATATCAATCAAGGCTGTTTCTGTTCCGTGCCTGGGCCTGAAACCAGATTGTCTGTGGCCGAGGAGGTTGTTGATTTCTAGATGCTCTTGAATCTGCAGACAGGCTGCTCTGTCAATGATTGGTAATAGAAATGGGACTGTGGTGATGTGTCTATAATTAGTGGGACTGTTGGGGTCTAGTGTTGGCTTCTTCAGTAATGGGAGGACCCAGGCATTTTTAAAATTGTTGGGGACTGTACTTGATTTGAATGAAGAGTTGATGATAGATGTGATGAAAGGTGACACATCTTTGGCTGCCTCTTTATATATGGGAGCAGGGAAGATGTCGCCCTGCCATCTAGAAGGTTTTAGCTTGATGATGATGTCTTCTACCTCTTTGGTATTGAGTGGGGACAAGTTCAATAGGTTGTGAGTTTTAGGGAGAGGAGTTGAGGTGGTGGGTTGAAATGAGACATCAAGGAGAAAGAGCTTTTTGGATTCAATTTTGTTTTGTTGCATTGTTATTGTATTCAATAGTGCTAACTGGATGTTAGTGCACCAGGTGGAGTCTTTGATGCAGGAGGTAGGTGGTGGTGCTGGGAATTCAAGCTCTCTAAGGGGGTAATTACGAGATAGGTGGTAAGGGATTACCGGCACCGGTAAGAGCACCGGTGCCGGTAATCCCCTACCACTCTATTCCGAGGTCCCTTAGCAGGTCCCTTCCCTAACGCCTGGTTTTACCAGGCGTTATGGGCGTTATAGAAGGGACCCGTTATTAGCTCCATCCCCATTACCATTGAGCCCTATGGGGGCTCAAATGGCAATGGGGAATGGTTCCTGGAATGGGGACTTACCGGGTCGGCCAAGGTCGGAATGACCCGGTAAGTCCCCATTCCGGTAACACGGACCCGGAATGCAGTAAAGGGGTAGCCATGGCGCTAATAGCGCCATGGCTACCTCCAACCTCGTAATGACCCCCTAAGTATATTGAAGAGTGCTTTTGTGTTTGATTTAGCTTGGATGATGCGGTTGTTGTAAGTTTCTTTCTTTCTTAGTTTGTAAATGAGGCTATTAAAAATGTATCTTTATTGGTGGCCATTGGATGACTCTTCCAGAGTGACTCTGCATTTCTTTTTCATTTGCAGAGTGATCTGAGGTATGGAGTGAACCATGAGTTTAAGTGAACAGTGGTTTTAGCTTTACACAAACTAAAGAGGTGCAGTTGTATTTATGGCATTGAGTAGGTTAAGGTCGACAAGGTATACCAGGACCGTGGGGTCAGAGTGTTTAGAGGTAGAGGCAGTGATAATTTGTTGTATTAGAGATAGTAACTTCTCCACTGTTATATTGCGATTGTTCCTGGCTTAGGTGGGAAGGGGGAGGTCATTGGAGTTGCACTGATTGCGTTCTTCCTTTACCAAGATAGATATACGATTATTGTTTGACCAGTCGCACGGGATGTTTGAAAGGATTTCAATGTTACAATAAATATCAGCAAGCCAATCTAGCATCCTGTCTTTGAGATGGGTGGGTTTGGTGATACAGTGCTGAAAGCCTAGTTCTGTTATCATGTTGGTCAAGGCTATACCCTTAGTATCCTTGGTATCTTGCAATCCCAGGTTCAGGTCACCTAGTAGGATAATTTGAGATACTGGCTTAGTATTGTTTGTAAAGAGGATCATATTGGCCCTCATTACAACACCGGTGCTAAACCATGGCGCTATTAGCACCATGGTTGGTGCCAGTGTTGTAACGGGTCCGCCATGGTTCAATGGGGAATTACCACGCCATTCCAAGGTTGGTGGGGCGGTAATTCCCCATTGAACCATGGCCCTTCCCCATTCCCATTTTCGCCCCATAGGGCTCTTTGGGAATGGGAAAGGCGCTAAGTACGGTACCGCAAATTGCGGTACCGTACTTAGCACCAAGGTCCCTTTGCGGGTCCCTACTTTAACGGCTGGTCTAGCCGTTAAAGTCGGGTCCCGCAAAGGGACCTCGTAGTAAGGTGCTAAGTGTTTAACGGCGCTGCACCCTTTTACTGTGCCGTTAAACACTTAGCGCCAGGGTCGTAATGAGGCTCATTGTCTTCTTCAAAGATAAGTACAGGCCCTGGTGTTCTGTATACAAGATGGATAGTGACTGTTCGGGAAGCAGAGATGGGTAACTTGACAGACAAAAGCTCCGCAGACAGGAGTAATTGGTTAGAGATGAGCCTGAGGCTTAAGAAAGTTTTGGAGATGAAGGGGACACCTCCGACTTTAGCACGACTGGGATCTCTATTGAGTCGGAAGATGGAGTACTCGTCTAGGATGGTGAGGGAGAGAGAGGGCCCTGCAGCAGCATGAAGCCACATCTTAGTGATTGCCAGAAAGTCGAGGTCATGGGATGTTATGAAGTCAGCAATGTCTAGGGCATGTGCTGGCAAAGATCTGTCATTGATCAGAGCACCCTTGACTGAATTGGTGGGCTTGCTTGGTGGCTTTTTTAGGTGGGAACATTTTCCTCTGGGCGGAATACGGAGGGCTGCTGTGTCGACTATCTTAGCTTTGGTGAGAGGTGTAAATAGGAATCGGGCTTCTACACCCACCACCAAGCTGATAGGGCATCCCAGAGCTCAACATTCTCCCCTGACTATTCTACACTTTTTTTTGCTGCCCTTCTGAAACTCTTCTAGATACATTTCCAACTACACACTAACACACTACACCCTAACATCTGACAATTCCTGATTTATGTGAACTGAGGGATTGCAACCATCACAACAGTAGACAGCTTTGCCCATTCTGGATGGATGTCCCACAGATGCCTGTGCCCACTTGGGGGCAACACTTTGATCCTGATGTATACATTCAACTTAACTAAAAATGGGCCAAACAATTAGCCTCATAGCATTAGCAAACACTGGACTCCCGGGAACATTGTCAGGACATTGGAGTGACATTTGAGAGAGAGCTCACATAAAGTCCACATTTGCCCGCAAATAAATGTGGTTGTCAAGTTTATTCATTACCATCTCTACAGGATAAGAATAATCCTCCCATCCCTTGACTTCCTAAAAAAGATTGAGGCTGTTTAAGTGTTGACCTCCCTGCACTCATATAATGGCTATACTTCAATTACATATTTGTGGGTGTACTCAAAAGCCCCTGCAGGCACTTAAGTTAGTCCTGGACCTGAAAAGAAACAACCACAAATATATGGATCTAAAGTCACAAAGAAATGAATACAAAGTCATCCAAACAGTGCACTGGTCACCTGGCTCAATGGACACAGATATCTTTCCTGAGAGCTGGAATGGTACCCCTATCGAGAAGTTTGAGGTTAGCTGTCACAGGCACTCTCTGTGTATTCAAATACAAACATATTCAAATAGAATGTGTTTGACGGGGGATGATCAGACTCGTAGCATGGAAAAATCTACCATTGATAATGAGGCTACAGGAAAACATGTCTGCTCAAGTGTTGCTCCTTTTTGATCTCCTTCCACAAGCTAGATCATCAGAACAATACATAGCTTGTGGTTAAGGCGACACCCATGACTTGAGTCTTGTTGGATAATTGGCTCCAAGAAAAGGCCCCAGAAATCTCCTCTGCTAATGCACTCTTCGCAAAACACAGAACCTGTTCACAACAGCCCATCCACTCACCACCACTCGATTCTTTGACTAAGCCCTCATCTTCTGAGAAAAGCAATGCCAGAGAAACCTAGCATCTACCAACTCAAGCCAGGGGTTTCAAAGCACCTGGCACATGGCACAGGGCCCTAGATCTCCCTATCTTGCTAGATATTGGTCAGTTCCTCAACCATGAAAACAAGGGAGCCCTTAATAATCATCCTTGTTCATTGCTATATCCTGTAGGCCTACATTTCAGAATGAAACTTACACATTATTAATATTGTTGACTTGACTAATTACAATCCCTACAGGGCTGATTCAGCCTTTACTCCTTCACAGGTCGTGAAACGGAGTATCATTAAGCAGGGAATGTGTAGCTCTCTGGCCCAAAAATGCTACAAAAGGGCAAACATGTGATAAGAAGTACCATATAAAAAACAAATTAATCTTTTAGTTATTACTACAACTACTACTACCTCTATAACTACTACTAATAATAATAATATTTTTTTAAAAATTACAAAATTATAATTTGCGATATAACCAAATCTTGTTTTTTCACAAGACATTTCATAAAAACAAAAGAAGAATGCTAAAAGAAAAAGAACTACACATCGGCCAAAAACCAAAACGCAGGTAACAAAATAACATATCACAAATTACAAAGCTACAAATTACTAATTCTTAAAATCATCTACCTTTTTACAAAAGGGAAATCTAATACAGTCCACAGAAATTAACAGTATGTTGGCAGAATAAAACAAGTGTATTGTAATACTCTAATCACATTAATTGTTAGGGCAGTTTCTTGACACGCTGTCATTCTTTCCCAAAACATCTCAGTAGATAGCCCATCCAATGACACAGTTAAGGGCCCCAGATATCTCTCTATAGCCGGCCATGTTTCCCCACAAAACCTCAACAAATGCTTGATAGTCTGAGCTTTGGGGTCTTTACAGCCTGGGCATAGGATTGAGGTTATCTCCTCCCGATCCCAACGAAGTAGAACTGACCCCATGTGAATCAGATGTAATCTCAATCTGAGAAAATTCTGTCACACCTTTTTGTCGGGGAATTTTACCAGATACCTTGGGAGGAAGCCAACTGAGAAGCTGCGACAGTCGAAGACCTCATCTGATCCAATCCATTGTGATTAGCTCTTTTTTTTGTCTTCATTGGGTTTGCTATTAGAGTGTCTTTGTCACTCCCACAGCTATCGAGTATCTCACCAACCAACCTCATCAGGTCTTGTAGCACTGATGATTGACCCAATTGTAGATGACCCAATAGGTCCTCATATAACAAGTACTTCAGTGGATTGATAATCAGTCTATATAATGATAATAGCTTCCAATCCATATGGGACTTCAAGGATCTTAGACCTAACTCAAATCTCAGCCTTACCATCTGAACCCCCTTCGGTAGCCCTGGGCTTTTTTCCATATCAGTCCCTCGATTGTCTGCCAGTCGGAGGACCAGGCTATGGGTCTGGCCTCTATACCGTACAAGCGGACTCGTATGATCTTTGTTGTGTAGAATTTCACTGCCAGCAACAGTGAAAAACCACACAGTTGGCCAATTGTCTCTGTAATTGGGATGGCCTTTGCTGTAAACTCTAACAAGGACAGATTTTTTGAGGGAGCAGCATATGATTTATATCCTAGATATACAATTTCTTCGACCACCAAAATAGAAACCCCTTGCGAAACCCTGTGTGCTGTTTTGGTAAGATCTTATTTACTGCGGCCCATTCCTACAAACTCCTTAATATTCGACTGGCAAAGATCTTACTTTCCACGTCTAATAAGGTTATAGGTCTGTAATTTTTTGGGTTCTGTCGATGCCCCTTTTTAAAAATGGGTATAATTATGGCTGACTTCCATGATAAAGGGATATTCCACTTCTCTATTATACTCCTGAAGAGTGTATGCAGGATGTGGGCCCACATAATAGGATTTCCTTTTAAAACTTGATAAGTCAAACCCCTAGGCCCTGCTGCTCTCGATACCAATGATTTGATTATTCATTTGCTGATGTCTTCTTCTGTGAAGTCGGTGACCCAAGGTGACCCAGGGATGCAGGGTACTACATCTATCTGCAATTTGAGATATTTATCCATAAAATAAGTGACCCAAATTGTCTCGGGCACACAATTGGGCTGTATTGTGCCCTAATCTTTATCCTGGGAGTTTATTAATGACCAGAGATTACGTGAGTTGTTACTTGTTAGAAACCAAAGCATAGATTCCCTGTCTTTCTGCAGACAGCTCATTTTCTGATATCTTGACCAATTCCTATAAGTGCACTTTAGTTGCTTACTGGCCTTCGACAACTCAGCCCTATCCACAATTTCCCTTTTAGCCAGACTGATCAGCCCCCTCAGCTCCCTCTTCTTTGACCATGTCAGCTCATCGAAGGTATGCTTATGTACAACTAATTCCTTTGATGGTATATTCTGGGGGTAGTCTATCGACCTCAGGAAATCATGTTAATTATGTGGGTTTAAGTGCTCCTCTAAATCACTAGAACTGGCATCATTTTGAAACTGATCAAGTCCCTCATTTAAAAGTATCCCTTTCTTTCTGTATTTTACTAATCGGTTTCTTTGGGTATTAACTACCACTGTCCCCTGCCATTGTTCCAATGTTTTACTAAAGCTCCAATCTATGGAAGCTTCCAAACATCTATGGTCACTGGAGCCACATCTCCCCCCCCCGATAATAATCACATTTCATGAATAGACTGGAAGAGAAAAATATGTAGTCCAAAGTGGATTCCGATTTCCTCCGCGACCATGTGCTTGCGGGAGGTGTATCACCCTCAATGGATCCGTTGATATTTTAAGATCCCAGTCACTGAAAAAGGATAGCCACTTTATGCCATTGGCACTTACTGTCTTTGGTTTCTGTGCCCCCCCAAACAATTTGAGACACATTGGGAATTTATGTCACCTGCCACTAGAATGTGGTCATCTGAGTAGGATTACTTAATCTGTGTTAATACATCCACCAAAGAGGCCAGGAAATCAGGGAGCTTGAACACAAAGGGTTCCAGTAGAGATTTATGGCTATCAGATGTTTATATCCCTCCTCTGACGGAAATCCCAGTTTGACAGCCAGAATGCCCTCCTGCATGTTCGGTATCACTGTTGCCTCCTCAAAGAGCATGGATTTACAGGCTGTCAAAGGACCACCTTTTGGTCTTCCTATGGTTGTTGCGGATTGTACTAACACTCTAAACCCTTCTAGTTCAGGGGGATTTACAAACCATGTTTCCTGAAATAGGATTAGATCATTTCCCCAAAAAACCTCTGATCTTGTTTTAGCATTTCTGAAGGAGCTGGAACCCCTTGTATTCCAGCTCACCAATTTTAAGCCTTCCCCATCTAGAGGGAAGTCTGCCTCACCCCCAGTTTCTGACAGACTTGGGTTATCAACTCTGGCAGCATAGACCACAGGGCAGATTGATTGCCAATCTTAAAGTCTTGGTCAGTAACTTTCTTTCCAATAGGCTGCTCCCCTTTCCCCAAGAATCTACCTCTTTTCGAGTGACCTCCCTTTGCACCCTCCTCATTTAGTAAGGGCAAAGATATATGGACAACCAAACCAAATTTTAAAAGGGAGTTCACAGCCGAAAGGAGACCCCACTTTGAATGCAAATACTACTTCTGCCAGCTGGCCGTCATAAGGATCTGGGAAAGTGACAAACTCAATCTCCTTAAAGGGGAATAGGTAAAGGTGCAGCATCATTTTGATAATTGGTAGAATTGCTCCTCTATTAAAAAATCTAGGGTTTAGTTTGTGCTTATTGCAAGTAAACCCCATTTTCGGGACTGTGAAAGACGCTGCGTCTTCTTGACTAGCGATAAAGTCCTTTCATTCTATGCGGGGCCTGTTTTCTTGATCATCTCTGGGTTCACTGATGTTCCACAACTATGACCAGGAATTGTGTTAGGACTTAATGAACCAAATCCTGAGCTTTTGTTTTCCTTGCCACCCCTAGAGAATATTGGGGCAATTTTCAGAACATTGGCTGACGCCGGTGACATTTTTTTTCTCAAGTTTGGCTCTTGGTAGAAAAAGTGGGGCCCATTTTATTAGTTTCTTGTTTGTTGTCACTTCAGGCAGTGGACTTGTCCCTCTATCCACATGGACCAGATCTGTTTGAATTCCTATGGTGATTCTTGTCACCCTTGTGTCCTCTGACTCTGATGTTTGACTTGGCTTTTGTTTCTTCCCATTGTCCCTTGTTTGAGCCGAAGCGCACTTCAGGTTACCACTCAGTGGCATGTCATCAGTGCATGCCTTTTTAGTGACATATTATTTTTTGGAAGGAAGGCTTAGACTTTTTATAAACCTGTTTGTGTCAGAAATGTCCGTTTTTTTTTGTTTTATCTTCATGTTTTTTTCTTTCTTGTCCTGCTTGGAGGTGGGCAAAATTCCATAGGCCATCCTTCTTTCTTTCTTTCTTTCTTTCTTTCTTTCTTTCTTTCTTTCTTTCTTTCTCTCTTTCTTTCTTTCTTTCTTTCTTTCTTTCTTTCTTTCTCTCTTTCTTTCTTTCTTTCTTTCTTTCTTTCTTTCTTTCTTTCTTTCTTTCTTTCCTTTTTCTTTCTTTCATTCTCCTTATCCTTTTCCATCTCCGATAGGATTGTTGGGAGCTTTCCTTCCATACTTCCCCTCTACTGTGGCCACTTGCTCTTCTGTAGATCTGATCTCCTCTATGTCAGGCAATAGATTTGAAGACACTGAGTCGGCTGTATGAGCCAAATGGCAGAATTCCTCAAGGACCGATTGAGAGAGGGGCGTATCGTCGAGGGGACATGGAGGGTCCAATTTCCTTTTGGGTGATTTATTTTCTTCCTCCTTCCTTTTGTCTTCTTCCTTTGTCTGAATAAGGTTAAGGATCATTGATTTTGTCTCTTTTCCCTCCACACATAGATTTTGTAGTAGTGCTTTAATGTCCTGTATATCGATCTTCTGTGAGGTCATTTGATCTGAAATGTTTTTAATGTGGGCGAGACTGATATATTTATTGCGTACTTAGACCAACTACTGCAAACTCAAACTGCTCGATGTCTTTCGTCATTTCCAACAAAATTCCTGTGTGGGTCTGCACATCACATTTTATGCTTTCATAAACCTTCACTAAATAGTTCAGAACAAAACTCAAAGCTGACAGTGTAGTCTCACTCAGGTGTGGTGTTTGAGTTAAAGGCAGATTGGCCGGTGGTGTGTCCCCATTAGATTTTTGTTGTTGAGGTATTAGCATCTGCGTCTCCCGTCTTAAGTCTTCTGTTGAATTTAGCATGGCCGACACGTTCTAGACATTGTTTGGGGTTATGGGTGAAAGGGTGAGACCTTGACAAAAGTTCAAACCCGGCAGTGTGGGCCAATATTTTCTATATCACCCTTGGCATTCAAACTTAACTTTTGGGGGGTCTGCAGGTCTATTGGGAGATCATTTAGGCTTCTGTTTCTCCATCAGGTAAAGTATTGGTTGATTTTCCCAGTGGTCGAAGTGTGCGGCAGCAGTGCTCCCCTACTTCTTTTTTTTTAAGTTTTAGTGTTCCTTTACTTTTATTTTAAAAAGAAACCGCTCCGAAATTGTTTTGTTTTAAAATAAAAGTGTAGGAAGAAGTTGAAACTTGCACTTTCAGTGCGCTGCACTGAACGTTCCCCTAAACAGCAGTCGCATGTGTTTTGGAGTTTGTATTGTGCGTGGGAGGTGGGGGTGGTGATGGGGTTTGTGTGAAGCGGTGCAGGCCAGTAGGGAACATAGTTCCACTACTTCTTTTCATACACTTCGACCACTGGATTTTCCCTTTTATATTCGTAGTAGTCAGAGTGAAATAATTTCCTCTAGTAGATCTTATTTCAAGGAGGGACCCATCTCCCACCTCTCTCCCTTCTGGGGGTTGATCAATGTCCCTTGCGTGTATTTGGGCCCGAGTATGGATTTTTTGGCCCACACGGGCGCTTTCGGTTAACTTTAGCGACGGAGGGCTACATCTCTCTTCTAATGATGTGGTTTTGGAGAGAAATGAGCCCTCCCACTCTGGGGCTATAGTATCATCCGTCAAAAAAACACTTCTTAGGTTATATCCTGTTACCATTTTCACGCTGTGGTCTTCCCGTGTAATATCGAGAAGGTGGCAAAAAACTTCTTTTTTCCTGTGTGGCAGATGTAGGTCTTACTTAATAAGAGACTCTCTCCTCTTTTCCCCCTGCGGCAGGTGCCCAAAATAACTCCTTCTTCTGCGGCAAGTTCCAATAGCATGGTAACTCAGCCGCACTTTCTTTAATGGGCATTATGTCCACCCCTGGAGGCCTCCAGATGATGTTCAATCCGCGCTCTAATGAAGCGGGAAGAGGGGATTGTAAACCCACCCGAAGCGACGGAAAACAAAAAGTGAGAGGGATCAAAAGGTTAAAGTCACGTCAACAAACTGAACAAATTTGATTTTGTCTTGCTTACCAGCACAATAGTCCGACTTCTGACATACAACGCCCATCCAAAGCTCCTCACAGCTGGTTACTTCTGTCCACTCTAAGCGCTTGAAAAGCGGAGATGAAAAGGGAGGAAAGAGGCCCTCCTTGCTGGTTTCAATGAGGATGACGCTGAAAGCCGAATCCGAACAGAGCGCTGCAGGACCACGGAACCCGCAGAGCCCAAAGACCCAAAGACTCTGCTGCGAGACTCTGCAGCCCGCTTAGCGGTCTGCTGGGGTATTTGTAGGATGAACAGCAAAAGAGGACTGGACTCCTCTAACACTTCCAAACGCTCACGCCGGTAGAATGCACTGTGAATTACAGTCCCAAAGACTCTGCTGCCAGACTCCGTAATAGTAATATACATAATAACACAATAAAAAATATGAATCACCTGCATTTTCGTAAAAATGCTGTAATGATCTACAAGGAAGCTTCATAATTTAGTCTCCTAAATTGAAGCCAATCGCCATGTGGGTGTCATTGTAATGATTCTCTGTGTAATTTTAATTTTCATTTGGACCATTCAGGTATTCGTCCATCTGAAATAAGGATAATTGCAATGCACCCACGATGCGTTCCTGTATTCAAGAATATAATAAAAAATAGCAGTGCCCTTGCAAAATGTAGAGTGGCTGGCTAAGTCTCCTGCCCTCTAGGGACATACATAGGATTTAACCAGTAAAATTATTGGGTTCCTGGGCCACACGCAGTCCTTGTTACCCATGTCTGAGGTATCATTATAAGGTGTGGGCCATAGTGCTCTATTGATGCACAACACACACCGTATTTAGAAGTAATCATGTTAAATGTATGTAGCAATCTACATTCTGTGTATCCGTTCCGTTATTTTTTCTTTGATGTGGTCAAACATCAGCCAATGTATGCTCACACAAGTCTGAACACAATCCAGAAGTTACCAGACCACGTTTTTTCAGCCTCAAACAAATTGAAGCATGTTCCTTTACACATTTAAAATGGATCACTTAATTTATGACCACGATTCTTAAATGTTTTAGATGTTATAAATGCCATCAAAATACAACAATAAAACTGTTTGCCAAAGTCATCATTTGAATTTCAACTCAAGTTGGTGACTAGCTGCACATCGGTTATTAAAGCCAGTCCCAGCTTGTGTCCACCAGCATTGTGCATGGTAGTAATCGCAGTGCAATAGCAATGGCAGGCATATTCTGAGGGGGTATCCCCGGCAGGGCTTCTTTCAATGCTCGTTTTCTGTGCGTATTGCCATCACCACATGCTTTCAACAAACAATGCGTGCACGCAGCCATCGCTTTGAAAACACAGTCATTGTTGTTTGCAATTGCTGCCTGAAATGAATTGAGAAGGGAGCAAGTGTGGGTAACTGCCTTGCAGGTGACACAAGGATAAGGTGAAAAGACATCCCGGTTTTGCCAGGATTGTCCCGGTTTTTGGTGCTCTGTCCCCCTTTTTCAAGATTATGTTTCCATTGGAAACTGAAGTGGCCACGGTTTTTGGTAGTCGGTCTTTATAGCTGAGAGGCATGAATGCACAATCTAACACAGAAGAAATGCTGCATTTTACAACTTAAAGGAATGGGGGCTCAAAAATGTTATCGTCCCGAGCGTTCGGGCATGTGGTTTTATGCAAACTGTGATCGATCGTAAAAACATACCTGAAGCACCTTACCTTAGTTTTCCTCACTTTTACACAAATGCAAAATCAACGAGCACGGCCATCTTGTGCTAATCTTATCCGTTGCCGTATCGCTCTAAGTTCGACTGCCCTCGCAGCACTAAATCATATCCCCAGCCCCTGAAGCTGACATCACTAGACGCGTAACGCCCATTTCACAACGCAAATGCACATCTCGTGTCAACGTTCTCCGTGCCCCAGCTAATGACGTGTCTCCATGGAAATGGCAGGACGCCCCTTTCCTCAATAAGTATAAACAGACCACTTCTCAACAGTCAACATCAGAGTTGCTTTTTCAATCATTTCACAGTTTTTTTTTCATATAGCCTGTGACTACGTTCTGCTCTGTGCCACTATCTTCGTTGCTCGGAGTCCATGCGAAAAGATACTTGTACTAGCATTACTATTGATTTTAATTTTGTGATATAATGGCAACAGGATTGGATGGTGTCTTGGATATCCGGCAAGCCTCACGTGGGTCAGCTGGGTTCCTCTCGGCGGGGTGAAGGTCGGGCAAAGTTCCACGCAGATGAAGTACAGTTATCTGACTAAGCTAAATAACAAACTTGGCATGCAAGAAGTAATGACTGTAAGCAAATCACTGCATGAAAGGGGACTCTTGGTGTGAAATAGGTGCATTTTGACCTATATTTTTATATGGGCATGTGCTAAGGGTCGTTCCTTCGGATGCCTTATCAGAAGGGAAGATCTTTGATTTGTGGCCTTTGGAGTCTTACGATTTCAAACACAGTGGGGATAGGTGTTATGGTTACCAAAATATATGACCACTCTATATTAGGTATATGGTAGGTGACTTGGATGTGCTGCGGGGGTAGGGTCTGGTGACCAGATTCGTTCAAAGGGAATAGAGGGCATGGGTTCAGGGGACCGCAGCCTGGCAGGGAGGGGGTGTAGATGGCATGAGTCAGTCAGCAGAGATGGATGGGGCACTAAGGTTGGAGCAGGCCTTGGTCTCACAATATTGGATGGGCACATTTTGTCAGGGCTCGATACTCACCACTTGCAAACATGAATAACTGCATTTCCGTGAGAACAGGAGACGCGCTGAGCTGACAGAGGACAAAGGTGGCGGGGGCTTTCTGTGTGCGGCGCTGGGAGAAGGAGAGTGAACATTTCGCCAGAATGGCAGAGGGCCTAGAAAAAGATGTCATTTGGAAGGACACAAAATGGATTTTAAAATATACACATTAGCACAACGTTAATACACTTATATGAAACACGGGGGATGCAAATAAGTACAAGAGGGGTGGAGATGTCTCCCCCCTTAGCTTATTCGTCATTTGCCTGGTACGAGAATGGTGCAAGGGGGCGGGATATACCACATCTCCTCCTACATTTGTTAGTGCATGGGAAGTTCAGTGGAGATGGAAGGGCAATTGGATTTGTGACTTGTCAGTGTCTCACGTTATCCACAAAGAACATTCCTCCACGAAAACAGGGCGCACGCAGATATGACAATGGGGAGGACCCTAACTGGAACTGTTGTCATAAAATAACAAAGTCACTATCAATATAGAAGAGTAAAAAAGTATTCACGATAGCGTGTCTTTGGTGGTGGCCAGCAACAGTTTGCTTTTCGAACATATTTCAAATGCCACGTTTATCGGCCCGGCTAATCGCTCCCATGGAATGAAGGTCACTGTGTTTGATGTTGCTGTGGGGAGTTCACCCCGACACATCTTGTAAATTATGTTTTTGATTTGTGGCTTTCCTTCACCAAAACAAAACTTAGCATAGGCGCTGCAAAGAAGGTTCAATTGTTGTTCGCCCTTGGAAGATAGGGAGGATTTGCTATGGATTGAAGGACGGGAGTTGTGTTGTACCCACAAACATAATAAGGTTCACCATTTTAAAACTGGACAATGGAACATGTAATTTCATTTTATGAAAACCGTTTATCTGAGCGGACACTCTGTGTTATGGCAAGAGAATGGAAATACCAAATATAATGTAAGTTTTACTGAGGACGAGTTTATAGACGAAAGAGTCAAGGTTTCATTTTCTGACTGGTATTGCTTGCTTATATTGTAATGGGTTGTTGGTTTGGGCATATTGTGATGACACGCAAACACAACCTGTATGTATTTGTCTTTGTCCCTGGCACATGCAACACTGAAAAGCTATGGCAATTCCCTTCTGAACTAGAGTTCCTACAGCAGTCCCCATACACGTGTTTCAGCCTTGCTGTGCCTCATCAGTGAGGTGGACCTGTGCCTCTCTGAGGACAGTGAGCATGGAGTCCACGTCTGGGTTCCCCCAGGTTCCAAAGTTTGTTGCTAATATTCCATTATAATGCCATCTATGTGTTGTTCGAATTCTCCCGTCCGCTTCCACATCCCATTGCGAGCTAAACATACTCCACAGCACTAACCTCTTAAGTACATCTTAGACTCCAACTTTGCACAATGTTTTCTCTGTGTTTCCATTGTTTCTGATTTGTGTTCATTATTTGGTTTCACTTGGTGCAGATTAAAGGGAAAATGTATACATTTAAATAAAGAACGTCTGCTATTACGCTATTATGTGTGTGTTGATATTCCGGGTTCTGCATCAACTGATGTTCATACGTAGGTGATGACTGGGTGCGTTTGGCAACGGTGTCCACTAAGGTCATGAAAATAGGTGGAGAACATTGCTAGGAATACTGATGTCAGCTTCAGGGGGGGATATGATTTAGTGCCGCAAGAGCAGTTCAACTTGGACGATGCGGCAACGGATAAGATTAGCACAAGATGGCCGCTCCCCGCTCGTTGACTTTGCTTGTGGAAAAGTGAGGAAAATTAAGGTAAGGTGCATAGGAAATATTTTTACGATCGATCACAGTTTGCATAAAACCACATGCCCGAACACTTGGGACAATATCATTTTTGAGCACACTATTCCTTTAAGATAGTGTCAGTTTGTGATAAATGAATTATTATATGTGTTTATTTGAACAGTAACACTTACTTAAACCCCTTTCTCCTCCAACCTCTACTGAAGTGAAGTGCCTTGACAGTCACTTTCAAGAGTTAGTCCTACTTTTATGTCAGTTGCCTGTACCAGTTTTTTACTTTTTAAATAGGGTCACTCTACACAAGGATCAGCCGACAAACGTAGGCAGGGCTGGTCTCCACCTTCCAAAGTTGTTCTAACCTGTGCTTCAAATAGAAAAGCAGCGCAGGTTACTAACCAAACATGCAACTCGTCCATAACAATTTGAGTTGTCGAATTAAGAGGAAATCAGCAGCATTTGCAATCTTACCATACGGACAACATGTTGAATATCAAGATTTGGGTAGGTGTTCATGATGGCTTTTCTGGAATCTGTGTATTTTAAAATGTGTTTGCATACTGACAATTGTGTGAATCCAGAAGTGCTTTCCTTTGCACCTGAAAATAAAAGCACATTTCTGTAATGACCATAGATACTAAAACTTTGGAGCCCCCACAGTCATGTCTGATGAATGACACTTTGTTATTCCCTTTAAACATTTTACAACAAACACTGCGCTGCCTCAACATGACAAATTGACTGCAACATAAATTGTAGTTCTCCTAACTTGTAATTAAAGTACTTACAAGTTAATAAGGAGACAAAGCAACGTAGACAATGGGCCTCATTATAAGTTTGCTGGTCTAGTAGTAACGGTGCCATTAAGCTACCAGCGCTGTTACTACTGGACCGGCAAACTATGAGTTCAGCTCGCGGGCCCCTTTTTGCCCGCCAACCCTGACCTGGCAGGCATAGCGGCACCCACAAGCAGAGCATGTCGGATGCATAGGCACCATTCAAGAATGGTGCCGGTGCATCCCGCTTCCCCATTCCCATTAAGCCCTATGAGGCTCAAATGGGAATGGGGAAGAATATTTTCCGGCGCCCGTGAATGGGCAATTACCGGGTCCGGTAAGGCCGTAATGACCCGGTAATGGGTCATTCGAGGGTGCCAGGAAAATAATTATACTGGCATCAGCCGTGCCGGTTTTACCGGCATGGCTACAGGCAGTATCGTAATGAGGCCACATTTGTTTTAAATATGTCATGTTCATTATCTCATGCATATGTTAATTGTTGCAAGTCTCTGCAAAAAGGACGAGCATACTCTTCCTTGGCACTAAAGGGGTTAATTCCCACTCTTTGACACTCAAAAGTGTTTATTGCTGCTGTGTGGACTAAGGGCCTCATAACAGGTTTGGCGGTAGCCTTGCCGCTAAAACCTTTAGGCTGCCACCAAACATGCAAATTTTGCCGGCCCCTGGCAATGGGGAAATACAGGGCCATTACAACCCTGGCGGACCCTGTATTTCCCCATTGCCAGGGTCCGGAAACATTTACTCCCCATTCCCATTGAGCCCAAGAGGGCTCAATGGAAATGTGGAGGTTGGATGCACCGGCACCATTCGGAATGGTGCTGCTGCATCCGACATGCTCTGCTCGCGGGTGCCAGTACGCCCGCCAGGTCCGACCTTGGAGTTTGAAGTGGGAAGTCTAAAAAGACAACCCTGTGCTACTGCACTAAGGGTGCTGTTTGACACAAAGTAAAAAGATGATGCCTATTGAGTAGGTGAGACTCCATAGTCCATGAGCACAAAATGTACAACACACAGCAAAACACACGTAAGAGTGGGAAAAAAGGCTCACACTCTTACCAGGTGAAAAAAATAAATCCTAGAAATCCAGCAAAGCTGCTGAGGGACTCAACAGGTAAGGGAAATTAGCCATTCTGGAGAATTCTCCCCAAAAAGTGTGTTAAGTAAACTAGACCTGCTGGGTCTTCTAAAAAGAGTGAGTGATGTGTAAGCTTGCAGTTATTTTATAAAGTGAAAGGGATGAAACTGTGAGGGTGCAGAGCTTGATATAGCATGGTGTCCTGGATCTTGATGTTCATTTCGTTGAGAGAATCTGGTGCAGATCGAAGTCAAACAGCAGGAGTCAAAAAATAGATGAGTATCCAGCAACTGGTAGTATAGAGATGTTTGTGTTGCTTGATGTATAATAACAGATATTTGAGGGTCTGCCTATTTAAAGGTTGATGTGGAACATATATTGTGGTATTATTCCAGATAGCACCTATTCAAATACGCAGCGTGGAGTTGTGTGTGTGAGCTCCTCATTGATGGGTAGTAGAGGGGGTTTCTTGCAGGGAAAGTTGGATGAGTGATGCGCCGCGTCCCTTGTATAATTACTCGATGCATGCTGGGTCAAGAATATATCTGTTTCAAGATGATTCCTGTTATGTTTCATTTCTTTCAAGTTGGTTGGTTGAAGAAAAACGTTTTGCGCAGTTTCCTGACTGCATGGAGGTTTTCTTCCAGATGGAGATATTTAGGTAGTCTGTTCCAGAACACTGTGCCCTTAAAGGAGAAAGAGCACCCCACTTGTTTCTTATCGATTTTGGGGACTGGGGTAGGTGCAGTGTTTCTTGACCTTAGTTTTCTGGAAGGGGTATAGTGTTGGAATTTACTTCTGAATGAGGAAATCCCCAGTCCATAGTAGGAGTGATGGACAACACACATGTTTTTTAAATGAACCCTTTGATTCAGGGATAGCCAGTGGAGTGTACTTAATGCTGGTGTGATATCTTCGGATATCTTCATTCTGTGAAGAAACTTTGCTGCTGATGTGATGAATCGCCATCTGGCAATGGTGTGAAAGCCCTGCGTTTTTTGGTTTTTATTAAATAATAAAATGTTGCAAGAAATTCCCTCCTTGAAAGGGAAATCTGCTGGTCAGATTCCTATTACGTAAGCTCCATGCCAAAAGCATAGTGTGTACTTGTGACTTGCTGCATCAGTATTCTGATTTGCAGCATCTGCTCTACCAGTGGCACAGAGCAGGTAGGTTCAAAGCCACAGGTGCCCTTTTGACAGCTACAGTGACAGACCAGGCTCTGCAGCACATGGACTGCATTTAATAAATGCAGTCCTGTCCAATAACTGCATAACTTTGATTATCCTATCCTGTTGGCATCGTACACTGTAAATATAAGCCATTCTTGAGTTGTGGTATGGTGGTCAGCATCTCTCATAGTTATCCCAGCCACATTAAATTGATATTCCACATGTGTCTGCCCTCTGGTCCTAGTCCAGCGGTGGAAGGTGTATGTGTATTCATGCCAGACAAGGCTCTCCCTGCCAACTGGCAGGACATCAGCCTTGGGTTGATTGCCTCTCTTTGTTCCTTTGTAAGGGCTGGTAACACTCTTTCCCTGGAGACAGCCACTCCAAAGGAAGCTGGCTTAGGAACAGGAATTAAAGGGAGCACCTTTTTCAGAAAGGGTTAGCCTCACACCAGATCATTGCATTTATAAGGGCCTTTCAATCTATTGAGATGGGCAGAGGGGAGGGTTAGTGTCGTCTGCCTCTCTTTTCCTTTCCTGTCCCTTCCAATTCCTGTACCACAAAGCACTTTGGGCTTGATGTGAGAAGGGCAAAGTCCACTGCTTTCAAGAGCAGGGATTGGGCCTCTAAAGCAGGCTACATATATTCCAATCACCTGTGGGCTTTTGTTTTTAAATTGTGTTCTCACACCACTTCTTTGAATCATCATTTGGACTCAAATCCTGAAAGCCAAATTTGTTAGACCCTGCTGGGAGAGCAGTCCTTTTCTCAGTTGTTCAGTTATGTAGTGAAGCAGATGTTCCAAGACAGAGATGAGTGTTGTCCCCTAACTATCCCCAGGGACCTTTTGGAGGTGATTGCCACTTCTTGACCAAGACCTCATCTCTGCCAGCCACTATGTTGCTTGCGACCTTAGAATGTTGTAGAGAGTGCATGTATGTTTCCACGTGTATGAAATCTGGAAGATTTCATTCATAGGGATGTTTTTGGTTTCTATTACTTGTAATTCTTGTGGATCTTCCTGTGTGTTCATGGTGAATTTGATCATTCCTGCACAGTAGTCCAATTGTTGCCTTATACCTGAGACACTATAGGTGCTGTCAGGATTATTTGTGGCATTTGTATGAAGAATGAGCAGTAGCAAACACAACTGGTCCAAATCCAAGTTCTGAACAATTGGGGGAAAAAGGAATTAGAAGATTGATTGCTACATTTGCATACCAATTTACTCCAGCTGTGTTTCTAAATTTAAATGGACCAGACAGTTGTGCCTCTGTATGATTTGATGGATCTGCAGTTGTTTTTTTAACAGGAGATATTTGTCTCTGTGTCTTTTGATGGACGTGCAGTTGTTTTTGGACTAGAAAATTTTGTGTTTGATGTAGCAGCAGTTTTTTTTTTTAGTGTTATTTCAGTGAGATCTGGTATAGCTTCTGCTTTTATTAGATTTCTTTCTAAAGGTTTTGATTTTTGAGGAACACAGTACATATCTAGATGGGGTGCACAGTGCACATAGCGTGTTGTATTTTAGGATGCAACGAATGTAAGTTTTGACTTTGTTTGCATCAAAGTTAACTAGGAATAGAACAAGTGTACAAAGACGTGAAAGTGCTACATAACTCAAACGTTCTTTGAAGACTGTGCCACCAGTCGATCAGTATGTGGTCTAGATTTAGACCTTGCCACTTGTGAATAGTGATAGCATATAAGAGATAGAGAGAATTGTTCTCTGCGTACATACATGTATTTGAAAAGAAGAAAACATGTGATTGTGCGGACTAAACCTTTAATTTCTGCAAGTTTGTCAAAGTGGATGTTGACAAACTGAATGTTGTTGTCATGTGGTGGGTGGGGAGCAAGATGTTGGTTTGGGAAAGCAGCCAGCAGGTTGCTCAGAACATGGGCTGAGATTAGCAATTTGAGCCTGCGTTCCGAGCAACCTGATTGGTCAGCTCCCCCGCCCCAGGTACTAATAGGAAATAGAGTCTGGTGCACATGTGAATGTTATCCAAGTAGGACAGCACAATAAACTCTGCAGTAAGATGTGTCAGTAAATTAATGCACCTACTGCAGAGATTGAGGTGTAACCTGCAGTTTGTATCTATGTAGGCGATGTATATAGCTCAAACCTGGCTTGAAATCAATAATGTGTTATGCAATAAAGGGAGTTGAACATCAAAGGCGAAGAGAGCATTGCCTGGTTGGTCTATGGTCCTCATTTGTCGGTGAAGTCTTCATTGAGCAGCAGAACCTTCAGAATATTCCTGACTTGCACTCACCATCGAAGGAGCATATAGCAGCACAGAGGAGCCTCCACACCAATTGGCAGCCTCAAAGCACTTACTCAGCCACAACATGATTCATCCCCAGGTAAGCCCCTTTGGGCCTGGGAAGCCGATCGTTTGCGGAGCCTGTGTGCCGCAACCTTGATTTGGACAGCAAATACCACCTAAATTCACCCGGGGTGTATGCAGCATAACCAACTTCATTTTCACCACCAATGAGACACACAGGTAGCCTTTAATTTCCTTTGCTGTTGAAATCCGTTGGGGCAGTAATCTCCAAGATGGCCAACAGCATCTTTGTTCTATGCGATGCCTAAACAGCCAGCCTCTCCTTGATCCTCGTTGGTCAGCTGGGGACACTAAAGCACACCCAGGGAGCTGGCAGGCTTGGCCAGCCCCCTCACCAAGGCCCACCACTAGGCCCTCCCAGGCCTGCTTCCAGGCATTGCACTCACCATCGAAGGAGCATACAGCTGCAGAGGGGAGCCTCCAGAACATGAGGTAGCCCCAGAGTCCTTATACAGCCACAACGGGATTCATCCCCAGGGTACCCTTTTTGGGGCTGGGAAGCCGACCATTTGCAGAGCCTGTGTGTCGCGACCTTGATTTGGGCAGCATATATCACCTAAATACGCCCAGGATGCCTGCAGCATTACCTGCTTCATTTTCACCACCAATGAGTCACACAGGTAGCCTTTAATTTCCTTTGCAGCCCATTTGGTCTGTTAAAATCAATTGGGGCAGTACTCTCCAAGATGTCCCACACCATCTTTGTTCGATGCACTGCCTAACCAGCCAGCCTCTAATTGATCCTCGTTGGCCAGCAGGGGGCAAAAGCCAATCAGGAAGCCAGCAGTTTTGGATGGCCCCCTCACCAAGGTCCACCACTAAGGCCTGAGCCTGTCCAGGCTGTGGGAGGGCTCAAAGGACCCCCGCCCACAACATTACCTGCTGCCTTCCCTATCCCCACCATCATGGAAATATTCACCAGCTTGCAGCCATCTGCATCACAAACGCGTGCCTCATGTGCAGCCTTAGCTTTCCTGACTACATGTGAGTTATGCTCTGAACTTCCTGGTGCCTACCCACTTATTCACAAATGCTGTACCTAGCTGAGCCTTAAGTCAACCTCTGTTGCTTCGACTATGCCTCACTCCCCATATTTCCCTTTTATTGCATTTTGTGTCTTAATGAATATTTCAAATCTGGATGTGTTTCCATCTCCACACTCCCCATTTTGCATTGCGTGCCTTTCTTAATATTTCGAATATAGGTGTGTTTTCCATCTCCACACCCCCCCCATTTTTCATTGCATTGTGTGCCCTTCTGAATATTTTCAATCTAGGTGTGTTTTCCATCTCCACGCCCCTCATTTTACATTGCACTGTGTGCCTTTCTGAATATTTCAGATCAAGGGGTGTTTTCCATCTCCAAACCTCTCCATTTTGCATTGCATTGTATGCCTCCTGTGTTCAAGTATTCCCACTGTATCTGTTTGCCCTCTCTCGGCTACTAGGCTGCCTATTTGAGTTTCTCTATGTGCAGTGCAGCCTCTTGTTCTATCTTGTTCTATTCTCCATCCGGTATCTCTCCACCACCTCTATGGCATTCACCATCTCCCCTATCTATTCTAGCTGCTACACTATCACCTATCCCCCTTCTCTCACAAATTCTCAAAGAGAAAAGTTTTAAAAAGATTTCTTGACCACTAACCCTGTCTACCCATTGCAGACACCTACGTCAGTGGAACTTCCAGACATATTGTCACCGATATCATCTTCTCTGTCCCCTCTCCAGATCTCTGGACTACCCATCTTCTCTCTTCTCTCTCTCCTGTCTTATCCTCAGCCAGTAATAGTGGCACTAGATGGGAAGTACTCTTGGTGGCTTCTCATCAGCCAGATGCATCATTAATGTCTATAGCAATTGCACTATCATGGCTCAGGGTCCTCAACCTAACCTCCTCCTCTTTGACCGATGCTTGCCATCTCTCATCAACTTCCTTCCTGCACCTGCTACTCCTTCTTCCCCTCTCTCTCTTTCTCTCTCTCTGTCCCTTTGGGTACCATGCCCCTGTACCCCTCACCGAAAATCTTTAAAGGCAGAGACCTGATTCACCTGGCTACACTAAATGCCTGATCTATAAACAAACACTCTACTGACATCTGCCTCCTCTTTGAAGATCTTGATCTCGACATCCTCGTTCTTACCGAGACATGGTTCAAGGCCAGATTCAGTCACTGCTTTTGACTCCCTTCCCCCTGAAGGCTACAAGATCATCTCTATCATAGCTACCACTCTCTTCCATGACCGTTGTGCCATGCTCTCATTCTCCATTCTCCTCTCTGGTCCTACCCAATCAGCTGGACACGTTCTTGATGCCTTCATCCACACTGATCTTCTGCTCCCCCCCTCTCATCACCCCTCTCTTCTAGTCAGACCACTCCCTCTTTTCCACTCACTTGGGCCCTCTCGATCCCCTAACCTCACCTCCCCCAGTTCTGCCAACCTCATTCTCAGACATTCGCCCGATGAAACAAGTGTCAACTGCCGGCTTAACATGTACCTTCACCCCCCTTCTCCTCCCACTGCAGAATCTACCACTGACGTTGCTCTGAGCAACCTCCATCTTGCCATCACTAGCACTCTTGATATCCTTGTCCCATCCATGAGGGTTCACCTGAAACATGCCGCCAAGTAAAACACGTGGTACGATGCTGATCTAGAAACTCTGAAGCGCAAGTGCAGAGCTGCAGAACGGAAGTGGCAGATCTCAAGCTTATCCTCTGACAAACTGCCCCGCCACCTTCTCCAAAGGCAATATCGTCTCACCATTCACACCAAACAGAGGGCCCACATCCAGGCTTGCATCTATGGTGCATCCAACAACATGGCTGAACTATTTAAAATCTGCACAGAACTAGCCAATTCCTCTCAGGCCCTCTGCACTGCATTGGCCACCCACTTAACTGCAAAAATTCAGGACATCCTAAGCACTCTTTCATCTCCCTTTCCCCCATCCCCCTCCGATCCCCCTGCCACCCCTGGTCACCCATCCTCCCTCAGCCTTCCTCTACACCTTCTCTCCTATCACATCAGATGTCTCTAGTGTTGTCTGCTCTATGAAGATTGCCTCTAAACAGCCCCCCCCCGTTCTTCGAGAACTATTAAGGACAACATTAGCTCCCATGCCCCTGCACTTGCTGATTTATGCAATCATTCTCTTGCTACTGGGTCTTTTCCCTCTTCCCTGAAGCATTCACTTGTGTACCCTCTTCTAAAATAAACACTGCCGATACCTCATGCCTGGCTAACTATCGCCCCATCTCTATCACCCACTTCCTTGGGAAACTCCTGGAGAAATTGGTCCTCCCACATCTGACTCAGCATTGCAAGCTGGTTGGTTGCCTACATAACCATCAATATGGATTCTGAGCATTCAGAGGCATGGAAAATGCTCTCCTGACCATCTGTGAAGAACTGCTTGCATCTCTGGACTGTAACTCTCCTGCCGTTCTCATTCTACTCAATCTGTCTTCTGCATTCGATACAGTCAACCACTCCATCCTCATAAAACGGCTTCATGATACCCTTGGTATCTCGGATTGGACACTGGAATGACTGGCCTGCTTCCTCAAGGACCATCCCTCCCAAGGTATCTTGGGCTCTTTCTCCTCTCCCACCCCTCTCTCTACCTGTGGCATCCCAATAGGGCTCCAACCTCTCTCCCTGGCTCTTTAACATCTATCTCGCTCCACTTGCTCACCCTATTTCCACTTTCTCCCCTGACGTCCAGTGTTATGCAGATGACATCTTCAAACTTCTTCATGACCTCCTCAAACTTCACTCTGACCCTCTTGCTACTTCCTCTACCATTCCTGACTGCCTTTCTCTATCCAGTCCTGGTATTCTGCTAACAATCTCTTCCTCAATGTGAGGAAGACTGAGATCCTTCCTATCAGGATTCCTGCCCCCACAATCCTGCCTACTATGTGGCCAGCCTCTATGGTCTCCCCCATCTTTCAACCGAAGCTAGAAACCTCAGCGTCATCTTTGACTCCTCTCTTTCTTTCCTCCCTCACATCATGGACCTTGCCAAGAAGGCACACTTCTAACTTCACCTTCTCAAAGCATTCCTTCCTTTGATCGCCTTTCCCCAGGTGCTCAATGTCTCTAGAGCCCTGGTACTCTCTAGGCTGGAGTATTACAAAAGTTTCTTCCTTAATCTACCCTCTTCCTCTCTCCATCCCCTCCAGCTTATCCAGGCTGCATGACTTATCCTTGGCCTCAAGCCCAGGGACTGTATTTATCCAGCCCTAAAATCTCTCCTCTTGTTTCCGGTTGCTGCAAGGATCAAATTCAAATCCCTCTGCATCATCCATAAGGCTGCCTGGGTCCAGAGTCCACACTATCTACAGCTTGCTCTTATCAAATCTCCCTCCAGGTCTTTACATTCCTCTGGCTCCAACTCTCTGTGTGTCAAGCGCTTCTCTAAGCAGCAAGCTGTAGGCCAATCTCTCTCCTCGGCTGGCTCCCTACAAAAACTTTCACCAAAGATCTCAAGACAAAGTTTATCGCTACTATTGTTGGGGCACCTATCTCTTGCCCTTGAATTAACCCATATATATCTTTTGGCGGTGCTTCCATCGCTCTCTGTGGGGAGTTGGTTCCCATATTTATGGCACCATTTGAGCCAAAATAGCATTACGTTCGTACAATGAATTTACAGGGATACAATTCTCCACTTCCAAGATGTCTTCATCAAGGATGTTGGTGTTTTGATTATGAACTTTGTGAGGCTCCAAGCTTTGCGGACTAAATTGTTAATTATTTTCCACCACAATCGGATTTTCATCGGCTTGATCTGTTGGACCCAAAGGGAAATGGTTCACAATGGTGTTTTTCATTGTGGTAGTTGTTAATGTATAGTTTACATTTTCAGTTAGGGTATCTCTTAAGAGTTTATAAGCTGGTGTGGGCACCCCATTTTCTTTTGAAATCACAAAAGAAGCAGAACCCATCCCTGAACCACTTGGTTTTTGATTGTCGGAAAAGCACTCGATGGAGGATAGAACCTGCCTCCCCCAGATTTATAGGGTCTGAAGGAGACTCTTTCCGCAGTTGTAAATTTATATTGAGACCCATTAGATGGTCAGGGCCATGAGGCCTACAGTCCTCTCCAGAGGCCGCACTTCTCAGGTAATAAGATTTAGGCACGCAACAGAGTAAGTCCCGGAAAGTCCCGCTTTGCCGTGGAACTCTGCCTGTTGGAAATACTTGGACTGCTCGTGTATCACGGATTCCTTCATTCATTTTAAATGCAAGGACTCTGACTCCCACAAGGTGAAGACCTGCATTAAGGACTCCATACATGTCTTCTCACTATATTATTTGACCATCTATATTTTTTTTTCCTTTATTTAGGCTGTGTAATTTATGCCAGTGGGCGTGACTATAAAATTGGTCACCGGAGTAAGTACTGGAAAGCCCAGCTTTTCTGCAGCCCCGCGGGCTGAGAGAACATTCCCAATTGTCTGCTTGGTGGATTCCACCTCAACTGTTGGTAATTGTACAGGTGTTTCCTAGAGTGCCAGAGTTGATTACACGTTTAGACCCACAGTAAGTGTATTGTTTGTTCATTCAGCAAGGCTACAATAGTAACGGCTATTTATGTTTTATTGTCCATACACCTTGAAAACAAACATGCCAGATACTATTGGTGCAGCCTCAAACACACCGATAGTAATATCAAAGCAAAGGAAACACTCTCGCATTTCAAAAAAATCTATCACCCTTACCCCAATATTTAGAACCCCTTTGGCAAACAAAGACATCCGCACTTTCTGCGCAAAACGCAAAGAGTGCACGGTGGACGAAATACCTCCTGTGCAAACATCTTCTGGTAACGGCTTTACAAAATGTGGCTTCTCATCCGCCAACTAATTCTGATAGCGCCACTCGCCCACCCCTTGTTTCTCTCACAACCATCTTGGCCAATGCACAATTAGAACCTATTTACCCTGATGCTAGAAATCATTTACCTACTGTAAATCATTTATCCACTGTAAATGAAAGTTCTATTCATGCCCCAGATTTGGCAGATGTGTCTAATATTTCTATTCACGCAAGTGAAGGGAACATGAGTATATCTCATGAGGATCTTACTTTTGAGGACGCAATGGAAGGATTGATGGCCTCAACAATCCAATCCATTCATGATTCTTTTCTATTGCCCACTCCGCGGCGATGTTTACCAATTAATAATTCAGTTAATGCGCTAGAAAATCTTGCCTTGATAGATATCACCTTGGCTGCCATAAATACCACAGTAACCAGCCTATTTAAGTTGTTTGAATCTGTTGATTTAAAAATGTCTAATCAAGCTGGTCAGATCCAGCAAATTGTTGATTGGATAGCTAAACTATCAGCAGCAGACGTGACTTCAAAAAGTACAGACATTGTAGATGTTTCTGATGGTTCTAGCAATCCTCCAGGTGGGAAAAAATCTGCAAGGGGAGTGAGCAGTATTAAACCGGTATTACCAACATTTACTAACATCATCTGCTCGGACACTCCCTCTGTAGTAAATGTAATAAACTTAAATGACTCTTGGATCAGTCTTGATAGGAGTGCTAAAAAGACTTGTCCCGTTGGGAAAGCAGGATGTACCATTATTGATTCTCAAAGCTTGTCAAAAGCACATGGTCCAAAACCAAACGTGCCCAAGCCAGTGACAAGAAAGCAACTTCGAGTCGCGCGACAGGCGCAGACGACCCGACAACCCATAGCGCCTCCTACATCTATTTTACCACCTTTGCAAGTTCCTCTAACGTCACATTTAGTGAATTCCCAGAACTTGATCACTCTGTCAACTGGCACACAGGTGGTGGACACGAACACTATTCCTGTATGTCTTCCAGCTGATTCCGCTCCTCTCTTGGAGATTGTTGATCTAATTGAAACAACAGTGTCTGTGGCTTCATCGGCAGTGTCTGTTGCCCAAGTACCATTGATAGGTTTGAGTTGTGTTAGACCTCCTCGATCTGCACCAAGCCCCATTAATTCAATTGACTTAACGGGTGAACATGGCGTACGAGATCGCATGGTCTCAATAAAGGCTGCAGTCGATGCCTATCTAAACGAACGTGTGGCCTTAGCTCTCCCTCCCAATCCTTCGACTTTGTCTAGGAATGTTACTGTTACTAACTCCACCCTGGTTAATACAAATACTAAAGTAATGGTGGAAAAGTCCAAACCATCCACGAGGTCCACAATCAATGGAACAAATCCTGTCCGGTTCCTGAAATGAAGCCTGCAAAGCTACCACCGAAGCTTATAAGCAAGATTGAGACTTTTTGAGCAGGCAAACAAGTGTCCATGAATACTTTTACAAATTGTCATTCTCTTATCCTTAAATGTAGAGACACTCAGTTTGAAAAATATGATTTATGCAGTTCAAGCATATTAAACATGTTTGGGGACGTCAATAATCTGCAAGATATTGCCTTGACTGATATTGACCTGGTTGAATTTGTGTGTGACCAGAATCTAGCAATTGTGCGTTTGTGGATTAAGTCTGGGTTAGTATTGAACTCAATCTGGAAAGAAAAAATGTAATTGTTCAAAATGGGTTTTTTGATTGCTCAGGATCCGGAACGCCTTATAGCAGAATCACAAAATTGTGAACCGCACCAAATACCCAAATTACACACATAAGGCCCTCCTGTATGTGCATGTGCCTATTGTGACCCCTTTGTAATTCCACCACAGGAAAGAATTAATTTTACGCAAGCATAACCATTAAGAGAAAGTCCTCTAAGTAATTATTTGTTAGTCTGCTGGAATACCAGAGGTCACTCTCACTTACAATGGTCCTCGCCTCATGCCAACAATGATTATGATATAGTGGCTCTCCAGGAGACGTGGCTCATGAAGACCCCCATGTGGGACAATCACAATGTCGTCTTGTTACCAGCTTCAACAGCAGCCAGGGTGAGACCTACATCTGGCCTTCTGCTGGCAGTAAAGACTAGTAAAGGGCTAACTATCAGTGATTGGGCTTCCCCTAATAATTTCATTCAGTTAGTGAAAATAACTTTGGCTGCACAAACTTTAGCCTTGATTAACGTATATTGTAACCCTTTGGGTCTGGCAGATGATACCTTTTACAAGACTTGTCTACTGTTTTGGAAGTGGTTTCCTGTGACCATTCTATTACCGCAACAATGGCAGTAGTAGATTTAAATCTCCATTGCATACGTTCAAAGGAAGCTTCTCAAGTGCTTGCGAGAACGAGATGGCTTGAATTTGTCGCAAATCATAATTTACACATGGCCAACGGATCGATATTGGTTGACATCCCTCCCAAGTCGACGTGGGAGAGAGGAATTTCAAATGTTATCATTGATTATGTATTCGTTTCGGATACTCTTTTCCACAGTGCTGTTAAATTTGAAATTCTGAAACAATCTGCTAGTGACCATCATATGCTGACTTTTCTCTGGCAAGGAGACTCTGATCACAATTTGACTAAACAACATTGGTCTAACCAGGTTTTATGTGTGAATACTGCAAAAACGCGTTTCAAATGGTTGAATGCATCACTTGATGCCCCGAATTTGGCAACTCATGAACTGGATAATACTAAGCATGACTTTTATGCAGACATCTTGCCCTCTTTTGGATCTTTATATCTGGGAAAACTTTCTTATGTGCCTAATCACAAGCATCAAAGTGATCAGATTGTCCAACATGCGAAAAGAGCATATAGGAAAGAACTAAGAGCAACTCTCAGATTGTCTTCCAGCGAACGAGATCATGCTCGCAGGAGGCTTAGGTGTCAATATCGAAACTGGACCCATGCCAAAAGAGCAAAACTCTATCAGTTGGACAGTGAAGCCTTTATGCGTTCAGCTAATAACAAAAACTCTGCTCAATTGTGGGCCTTGCTTAATAAAGTGTCCAATCAACCTCAAGCAAGTCTCCAATTGTGTGGCGTGACTGAAGCACAATGGCTTGAACACGTCTTGCAGTTATATATGGATGTGAAATATGATGAGTACATTTATACAAATTTGGCTCCAGCTAATTGAAGCTTAGATTGCTCTTCAGAATAATAGAAGATTTCATAAAGGAATCATCTTCATCCTGTGCCGTGGGTCGGATGGCTTAAATAGTGATATGTTCAAGCAGAATCCATCCAGATGGGCAAGTATGCTGAATATTGTATTCCAACAAATCATTCACTCAAAAACCATTCCAACATCATGGAAGTCATCCTTGCTAGTACTGATCTTTAAGAACGGTGATAGGGGGTCACCGGCAAGCTATCGTCCGATAGCATTGCTTGATGCCCGTGAATGATTTTTGCTTGACTGTTCCTGAGAGATTTCTCCCGATGGACGCAGGTATGTAATCAACGAGATCCTTGCCAAACAGGCTTTGTTGCGGGTTTAGGAATCACAGTCAACCTATTGACTCTCAATGCCTTAAAATCTCAGGCCCAATCATCAAACAACCGATGTACTTTGCTTTTGTTGATTTACACAGCATTTGATTCAGTCTCCCGAGTCAAACTGATGGATGGATTACAGTCGGCAAATTGTCCTAAGAACCTGTGTGATATTATTCACGCACTACACTCAGCAACCACAATAATGGTGAGATTGTCATACTGGGCCTCTTATCATCGGCGATCTCGACATCAAGGGGGCTGAAGCAGGGATGTATCCTTGCTTCAGCCCCCTTTAATTCTTTCATCCATGATGCACTACAGGCCTTTCATCAGGTTAATTCTGATTCGCCAAAGATGAATGGCATAATAATTAAAGCCTTGTGGTATGCCGACTACCTGGTGTTAGTCTCCAAAACCCTGGTAGGCTTACAGAAACTATTGTCTGCTTTTAGTGCTTATCTAGATGATAATGAGTTGGTAATCAACCTCAATAAGACACAAATAGTCATCTCTGCACCTAGGCTTACCAGAAGAGCACTAATTGATTGGAGAATCAATGATATGACTGTGGAAGTGGTACCTTCTTATCTTTATTTAGGCATTTTATTTGATGGTATTCCTTTAATTGATTTGTATTCTAAGACATTGGATCATAAGATCATGATTGCAATGCAGACAAGGATAATACTACACAAATTTAGTAAATTCACGATAAGGCTGGCCATTATTTATTGGCGACAAAAAGTTTTACCTCCAATTTTGTATGGCCTAGAAACCAGAAATATAGTGCAATCCATAGTTTTGCATAAGCTAGAGGCAACATTTTGGAGTGGTGTGTTACACCTTCCTCAATGTGTACCTGGTCCTTGGCTGCGTCATGAACTAGGTCTAACGTCGTTGAATGCTGAATATCAGTGGAGGCTCTGTGCCTTGTTTCGTAAATGCTTGACCTATACAAGATCTGACAACATATTAGCAACATTATCAGTTTATATGTTGTTCTCTGAGCATGTATTTGATAGATTGTGGACTTCATACATTTACAGAATTTTGGCCAGAGCTGACTTAAGTTTGGATACCCATCTCGTGAATCCAAACAGAGCAAAGGTTAAAATATTCAGTTTGGATTGGATTGACACCAGAATCGAGTGCCTCTCGTACAAAGACTTTCAAGTCCTAGCTTTTGAACATAAAAAACTGAAAATAACTCACACCTTATCTAAATCAAGCCCCAACACCACAATTGAGAACAGCCATACTACGCCTACGATTCAACCTATTTCCAACTCGTGATATACTGACCAGAAGAAGGATGATGGATCCAGAAGAGAACTATTGTAGGTTTTGTGAGGTTATTTCACTTAGAGAAACCCTCAAGCATATCATAACTGAATGTCCAGCATTAACTGATTTAAGAATTAAATATTTCTGGAAACATATACCATACTTTAGTGCAATGCACCCTGAAACCCGATTGTTGGTAATACTGTCCACTAAATCTATAAGTATTCGCATTGCAACTCATAATTTGTTATCTGCCTTGAATGTGGGAACGGGTCCAGTCTCAATTACGGGATAGCAATCTAAGGACATTAATTTAGTGTGGAACAGTTTCCTGACTGATGATACAAACACTCTATCAGGATGTTCTGTGTTTTAATCATGTACATTTTTGTGGTGTGACAATGTTGATGATGCACCGTGCAGCTTGTAAATTAAGATATTTATACTTATCATTTTCAATAAGTTTGAAATGATTTGTGATTATGATTGACATTAATTGAGAAATTTTGATTTTTGGTTTCTTTTTTTGAGTGAAAATTTTATTTAAGTTGCATGTAAATGCAAACCTCTAACTTCTGTTTTTATTACGGTGCTTTGAAATGTTGGCACTTTTATTGATGCAAAATGATTTATTAATGTGTAAATGAAATTGTTGTTTAATTTTGAAAAAGTTGAGTTTTCTCAGTTATATTCAATTTAAAAAAAAATGTAAAAAAATAAGATTTAGCCATTTTACTTATTTTTGATGTCATTTAAGAACCTCAATTTAAACGTCCGGTGAGCACTTATTTCTCCCGGGCCCACCTTTACAGAGCCAAGATACAAGATACTTAGAAGAAAAAGAAGAAAGAAGCAGCAGATTTAAATGTGAAGACTGTCACCGTCACGACTCTTTCACAATCTGTTCCAGAAATGTTTAAATTTAGGGAGTTGCAGCCCTTCCGACCCACGTGAGTCAAAGACATTGCGCCTGCAATCCTCACGCAGGTTAACTACGATGTAATAGCAAACCCAAATCTGTTACCAGTACAGAGTTAGATTTGATCCATGCAGACTCTGATCACTGAGTGGGTCAAAGGCTCACCAGCCCGCAGTCCCCGCTCCTTTATAGCTGTAACACAAGAACAGATAAGCACCGCCTCCCGCATGGAACTCAGTCTTTGAGTATATACGAGTCGGCGATTGTCTATTAGTAAGAGCCGGAGTTCTTCAGTGTTCTATACTAAAGGAAACAGGAGGAGGAGCAAGCAAGTTTCAAGTTAAAGAGTCAAAGTCACAATTTGAAATGGGGGCAGCTGGTAGATGTTTTACCTTATTAGCGTTGTGTTAGTAGAAACCTTGCTCCTCACAACATATATCCACTGACTCAGCTGTACTCACACAGACTGCAGTGACTGCAGCACACTCTGCTGCCACACTCCGGGGCCCGCTCTGCGGCCGCAATGTGTATTTATAGTTGTTTCAGGCAGCTTCTGCTCAGCGTGATCCTCCCTCCTGGCAATGGACACGGCAAAAAGACTCTGGGAACACAGGACTCACTGACTGCAGCACACTCTGCTGCCACACTCCTACTCTGGAACAGCCTCCCTCTCCCTCTCCATCTTGAGCTGGATCTCCTCAAATTCCATAAGCGACTCAAGACATTCCTCTTCACCTCCTGCATCCCCCTCCCCCTCCTGTGCTAAACCCCTCGGTCACTGAGATTGGCAGCCTTGGTCCTTATGTGTCCTTCTGGTTCGTGTCCGTCCTCCCAATAGCCTTCAGCCCTTCCCACTCCCAGAACTTTCCCTTGGGCACCCACTGGCCTCTCTCAGCACTTGCATGACTCAAATGCTCAATAAGAATTGCAGGAGCAAGGAGCCAGCCTGTTGTTAGAAGAAAGGTTGTTCCTGAACATGGTAGCATATCAGGGTAACTCTTGTTTTCTGGTCTTCCCCTTCTCACACTTCTAGAATTCTAGTCTATTGATATATTGTTTCCAGGGTTGTATTGTGTTGAGCAGGTGGGAGAGCATAAGGGCCTGCATGAAAGATTTGAAGTCTGATACATGGATGAAGGGTTTGACCACACAGGTGTGAGAGCTGGTGCCATGCTGTTTGTGTCTTCTTTGTTTTTTTTTAACATCTTTATTTATTGGTTTCAAACAGATACATGTAAGGTAATAATACAAGACAATTAAAACAGCAAAAACCTTTAAACCTCACCATGTAATTATAATACATCAATCATATCCCCCCCCAAAAAAAACATACAAATTAAAAATAAAATTAACAATTAAATAAATAAATACATAAGTGAAAACTAAAATGATACATTGGGTAAATAAAGCGCATTGTAAAAAGAACATATTCTCATCAACATTTATTTACTTTCCTTATCCTATAGACAAGAAGACAAAACAAAAACAAACACAAACACAAACACGCAAATTAAAAGTACACATAGCACTATTGACCCTATTAAAATGCTTTATTCATCGTGTTCTTCATATTGTGCCCCACTACCATACATACAATGAAAGACTTCCATAAGGACCAATAGATTTCCTCCCTACCCTGCTTCCTAAACATAACTAATTCAAATTCAGACAATACAATCACATCATTAATCCAATACTCCACTGTTATTTTTTTCCTGGACTTCCACACCTTCATGATCTGTTTCACTGCTATCACTAAAATTGTATCTATCTAAGCTCCATATAAACAAGCCATCAAACAGCGTCCACTTTTCACCAATAACAA
Organism: Ambystoma mexicanum; assembly: GCF_040938575.1. Classification (NCBI taxonomy): domain Eukaryota; kingdom Metazoa; phylum Chordata; class Amphibia; order Caudata; family Ambystomatidae; genus Ambystoma; species Ambystoma mexicanum. The sequence continues at coordinate 813,695,723 of NC_090932.1, forward strand.
AACCTGAAAAGGCTCTCTTGGAAACGAAATTGACAAAGTCATATCCAATCTATCTAGCACCTTTTGCCAAAAAGTCAGCACTCTTGGACAATGCCACAACATATGGATCAATGTTCCCTTTTCCTTTTCACATCCCCACAAAAATCTTCAGTAATTAATCCCAAATCACACATTCGCACTGGTGTCCAGTATAATCACCCCAGAACCTTCTTATGGACAAGTCGTAACTTAAGAGATCCATTTTACTATTGTGTCCAACCTGCCACACATAGTTCCATGCATCATCACGGACTGCACAACCTAAATCTACCTCCCATTTCTGTTTCAAGTTATTCCAAGAGTCCAACACTGAATCACTCTACCGCATAAGTTTCAGATATGTAGATACATTACCTGGCAACAAGCAAAACATAGTCCAACCCCCCGGCTCCTTCTCAAGTGGCATAGCCATCATATTGAAAACTTGGATCAGTAGACTTTCTAATTCCCTATATCTATTCCTTTCTCTTCCACTTAAATGAAACACTCTTTGAAGTTCCTCAAAGGACAATAAGCTCCCATCACGAAGTAAATCTCCCAATGTCAACACCCCCTTCGAAATTCAGCTTTGCAAATGCAAAACTCTATTTCCTATTTGTAAGGCAGGGTTATATCAAATTGAAGAATTATGGTTCAAAAACACATAGGGCCTCATTATGAGGTTGGTGGTAGCCTTGCCAATTTTACCGGCAAGGCTACCTCCAAACTCACATCTGGATTCGGCACCCATGAATGGGCAATCACCAGGCTATTCCGGCTCAGCCGGACCCGGTAATTGCCCTTGCGCGGGTGCTGGGACCGGTACATCCCCATTCCCGTTTGAGCTCAAACGGGAATGGGGAGGGTGGTAGCACCAGTACCATTAATAACGGTACTGCTGTTATCATCATGTTCTGCTTGCGGGTGCCGGTACAGCCACCATGTCAGACCTGGTGGCTGCAAGGGCACCCGTGAGCAGATCTCCTAGTATGGCGGTACGGTAGCAACGGTGCCTGTAGCGATAACGGCGCCGTTGTTTTTAAAATAAAATAATTCTTTATTGTTGTTCAATAAACACATACCCTATTGGGTATCAAACATTCCCACCCCAGCATTACTCAATTCAACCCACTGCCCTACACAATAGACCCACAATATACATCCATGAACTTGATAAACATCCATTCAAGTGAGCAATACTGCATCAAACTCATAATTTTTCCCCATGACATCAATTATGGAGATTCTTCTACCCATGCGCAACATCGCACTCGGGTGTTTGTCGCCCGCTTGGTCAATACGGAATAGAGTCCGGGGTCTGCGCTGCCTGCCCTTGCTGATACTGTCTGAATGGTGACCAATAGTCGAACGGCCGGCTAGTAGTTGGTAATGTTACAGCAAACATAGATTCTCTCCGCTCGCAACGAGCCATGCAATCTAGCCATCTTGTGAATGAGGGGGGTTGGTCTTGCCCCAGGACCTAGCAATTAGATATCGAGCTATCACAGAAGCCATACTTAAGAGCCTCTTTTCGGTGCAAGTGCCCCCCTCAACCAGGGAAAGGAGCCATAGTTCTGAGGTATAAACCCACATTGAGGTGAGCATTTCAGACAGGGCCGCTTCAATATTGTCCCAGAAGGATCGAATGTTCGGGCAACTGCAACTGACATGATACAAATCTGCACAATCAGCATTACACCTTTTGCATACAGATGGGCTCTCAGGGTAGAACTTACTTAAAGAGTAAGGGGAGTAGTACATTTGTTGCACATACTTATAATGAATCAGTCTGTATTGAGAGTTTAATTATATATATCGTGTTTGCATACATACAGACTTCCACGGTTCTTCACTCAACTCCTTCCCCAGGGCTGCTTCCCACTTGACTCTATACACAAGATTCTGTATCATTCTTCTCCCCTTATCAGCTTATAATTATTAGATACCACCTTCCTACTCAATGTGGGGAGAATAATATAGCTTTGCGCTGGGTGGAGGGCCGATGCAAGTGGAAAATCGGGCCATTTGGTTCTGAAGGTACATCGCAGTCTGTAGTAATGCAATAGAGTTACGGAATCATGCAGGCCCCCAGAACTTAGCTCCTCCCATGTTACAAAGTGACCATCCCGCACCAAAACCCCCAGTGTATGAACGCCCAGGGACTGGAACCGTTCCCTGAAGAACCTTTCTTGCGTGAGCGGGATTCATGATATGTTATATATTGGCAACTCAGGGGTGAAAAAAGGAGAGGCTCGTAGTATCCGACATAGCTCTGCCCACGCCCGGCTTTCTGTCGCAATGGGTTGGATCTCACTCTGCAGGACTGGATCTCTGTCTCCTCACAACATACCCATTAGAGAGTCCGGATGCGAGACAGCCCCAGTTATCTGGACATGCGGGGACCCAGGGACAGCCACATTCCATTCGGATATATATTGTGCCTGAGCAGCTAAGAAGTAAAGATAAAGATTAGGGTACTCCAGGCCTCCCATTTCATATGGTCAAGCCAGAATATCATACGCTAACCTAGGCTGTCTGCCCGCCCATACTAATCTTGTCATCAATTTCCTAACACGGTCCAGTAACTCGATGGGGCCCACACTGGGACATTATTATATACATATAACAATTTGGGAAGCATTACCATTTTGGCCAGCGCTATATGGGCGGCCTGGGATATCGGAAGCAGGATCCACACCTCAAACTTTTGCTCCAGATCATCTAGCAGCATTACATAGCTGGTTTTATACACATGTTCCCTGATGGTGGATATCCTAACGCCCAAGTATCGAAAGCCATGCAGAGACCACTTGAACTTGCTGCATATGTTGGTTCTCTGGACAGCTGATGTTAGGGGGAGGACCTCCAATTTCTCCCAGTTGATCCTGAGCCCAGACAACTCCTCAAACCTAATCACTTCCTGTACCAATGGTGAGAGATTTTGGCAGGGATTTTTAACATAAAGAAGGATATCGTCTTCATATAACGATATGATAGAGAGGTGCGTGCGTGTACGAATCCATCGCTGTGCATGCCGCCCCCGGATATGACAGGCTAGGGGTTCCATCGCAAGGGCAAATAGGACCGGGGAGAAGGGACAACCCTGCCTAGTGCCACACATACTGCAGAGATTTATGGATATAAGTGGCCACGCCTCTAGAGTGTGCGGAGTACGAGGAGTCATATCTATGGGAGCCCCACCCTGCTAGTGCTGAAGAGGAGCACCCCTGGCCAAATGAGTTTCCTGAAGACATAGTATATTTGCACCATGATTCCTACTGTAGTTTCGCTATCAGCCGTGTCTTTTTCTGGTTGGTCAGCCCCTGAATATTCCAAGACAGCATCGAGAAGGTCAACCCGGGCTTATCATATTACGCAGTTGCGATTATTTGGCCATTCTGAATATGGCGGCGACCTGAGTGGTGTGTTCAGATTGGAACTATAGCGGGTTATCTGTACCACTTGAATACAGCATGATTGAGTGGCTGTGAAGGTCAATTAGGGCTTGGTTGAAAACTTGAAACTAATAACAATCCCCCCAACCCCTCTCATGCCAGAAACTTGAACCTGCCGGCGCCCGTTCCTTCCCCAAAAAGAATAACCCAATACATCTAACACTGATCAACACACTGCAGTGACGGCGCAAACTGGGGTGCTCGGGGCGAATTAGATGCTGCAAGCGGCTGCGGCAAATATTATGGCACTTACGGCCAACCAGTCCCCTGGATCGGGAGATATCAACTTGAGAAAAGAGGAGACCAAGGACTGAATCCACCTGCCTCCGTGCACAGACAGATCATGAGCATCGAGGAGATCGCCCTGGTGATCCACACTGATCAGGAAGATTTCTTGCATATTGTTCCGCTGACTCCGTTGAGGTGAAGAAGACAGTAGATCCTCCATGCTGGATGCGACGTTTAGCAGGATACAGCATAGCATATTTCACTCCTTTTGCTCAAAGGATGCCTTTTATGTTCTGGAATGTCTTACGCTGATCCTGGACATTTGGGCTAAAATCAGGGAACATTCAGATCATTGACGTGCCCCACCTCAGTTCCCCTTTTTCCCTGGTGGCTCGAAGGAGAGCATTGCGGTCTCTATAGCAGAAGATCCTGGCAATGATTGGGTTCTCAGGGGCTATGGGAGGCGGTCTAGCAGCCATCAAACAGTGTGCCCTCTCAACCATAAACATCGATGTGAGAGGAGGATTATCGAGTATTTCACCCAGTAAGGTTTCCACACACTTCTCCATGTTATCAATTGAGGTTGATTCCGGGACCCCCAGTATGTGAATGTTATTGCGCCTTGAGCGCCCTTCCAAATCTTCATTCTTGGCAAGCACCTTCTTCACCATTTTCTGCATCACCGCCATCACTCGTTGAAACGTAGCGACCTTGTCCTCTTCACCCCATATCCGTCGTTCTGCCTCTGCCATGCAGCCATAAAGTGTATCTATTTGAATGGCGGAGGTATCCACCTTGCAGGTTAAGGCATCTATCTTTGCCCCCAGAGCGTCCGTACTAGTCTTTAGAGCCAGCAGTGTCTGGTTTAAAGCTCCTGAATCAAACTGGGTTTGCGTCTGGTCCTGGCTTGTGGGTGGTGGATGCTGAGACGGGTCCATATTTGCAAATTGGTCCATCCTTGCCTGTTTCTTGGAAATACCCATACGAGTGCCGTGCAGAAGTTGCTGTACCACTGAAGGGGCTCCTGATATAAACAGCGGATCGCTTGGTAAGGATGATATGGGCCCCAAAACCACTGTCAGAGAGTTAGTGACACCAGATATGTTTTCAGGGTGCAGCTCTCCAGGCCTCAGCCACCAGCTTCAAAGAGAGGATAACCAGTAGAATAATGCTGCTCTACGATGAGAGTCTTGGCCAGGCAGAGGTTATCACCTGAGGAATGCAGGCGTAGTCATTAATTGATACTGCCCACCCTCCAGTCCTGCGCAATAAGACCCAATTGGCACCCAGGTGACTGCGCCTGGCGCTGATGCCACAAAAGTAGAGCGCTTCACCACAGTGCCCCCTATACTCTGTCAGGCCGTGGCACCACCTCAATGGAGCTCTCCAGCGCCAGAGATGCTACAAAATGCTGTCAAAAGTATTTCCAGGAGAAAGTGATTAGCATCACCAGCGCAGAAGCACCGCTCTCACAGAACGAGGAAAGCCGGTGATCATCGCTGCCACGTCCCGGCAGCGCAGAAGTGTCTCAAAGGCGGCCAGGTAGCCCCAAAGACAGTCTTCACACAGGCGTGGGGTGAAAAAAAACAAGGAAAGCGGGCTAGGCGGCAGCTAGTCTTTTTTAGTATAGTGCTGCAGGTCTCACATCCTCAGAGGTCCCACAGGGAAGCCGCGCGAAAATGGTGCCCGGAGAGCAGGACCCCCCACCAAGCAAGGGGGAGTGGGCTCACCTGTGTGCAGCAGGATAGTGGTCCCACGCCGGATCAAGAAGGAGCCTGCACGCAGGTAGTGGGTGGACGCGGGACAGGCAGGCAGAGCAACACAGCACCGCTAAGGCTCCTCAGCTACAGCCGTGGCCCCGGCCTGGCCAAATCTCCCCCACTGGCACAGTACCTCACAGCTCACGCCAGAGAACTCTGGGGAACGCCAGGTGTTGGGTCAGCCGAGCGCAATGGGGACCACCGCCAGTCGCCACGCGAGCGATCCGCACAGGGTCTCTGCCAGGCCGGCTCTGCAGAGACGCTCTCCTGTTGATGGCTCAGCTCTCCCCTCCCCCCACTCCGTCTTCCTGCCTCTCATCTCGGGGTTTCGCCAGACAACGGGGCTGCACAGATGTGCAATATAATGACACCAAAATATGCCCCCGTTCTTAGCACATCTGTTGGGTGGCCCCAGGAATCAGGAAAGGGCCCGGTGCCAAGGATATTCACACAGGATATTGTTGCCGAAAACGGAGCTTCTCAGGCAGCGGCCATCTTTGAATTCGCGCAACAGTGCCCCCCACCGGCGCCGTTGTTGCCTTACCGCCATACTAGTAATGAGGCCCATTGCCATTAAAGTTAAGTATCCACCATTACATTGACTGCCTGATTCATGGAATTATTTGCGTGAAAAATGCAGCTTAGCGCTCCTCTCTGCCTGAAAATCCCTGTTTGATATATGGGGATTTTCGGGCAGAAAGGCGCGCAAATCTGCATTTTTCATGCAAATAATTCCATGAATCAGGCAGTCAGTCTTTAGTCACCTTTACAGTTGGTAACTTAGTAGACCCTCTAGGTAATTTCCCCTTTGAGAAGACATTTCCCAATTTGAATGGCGACAAGGAATCCCTTTCTATAGTCAACCAGATGGGTTCTTCTTCTATCACTACCTTCACATATTGGGCTGCTTTTTTCAAAATAAAACCTCTATAATGTCTTCTTTGTAATGTGTGCTTTGTGTGAGAGGTCTCAATTAATGGTGAAGACAAAGGTCTTTGCACTAGGTTTGATTTGGTGGGAGAAGATGTTGCTAACCGTCTGTGTCAGCCAATGTGGATTTTGGGTGCATTTGGTGACACCCCTGAGGGGGATTAACTCTATTATGGTAGTTTAGAGTTGCAGGCCCATCACATGCATTCTTGAATGGTGCAGAAGCAGTGATTATTGCTGACTGTTGTTGGGCAATTGGCCACCATGAGTAGATGTGTGTAATCAGTGTACTGGTGGATCCCCACTGCCTCTATGTAGACATTGAATATGGCATGAGAGAGGTTGGCACCTTGTGAGACTCCTCAGTTTAGTTATGTCCTGCTGGTAACTGTAGGCACAGAAGGTGTCAAATCATTGAATAAATGCAGCATGGAATCCCATGTGGGAGGTAAGGGCATTGAGCAGCTCTTAATATTCAAATGTGTCAAATGGGGCTGAGGGATCAAATAGTAATCAGGAAGCATATAGATCATGATTGTCCATGATAAGGAATGCCTTGTCAAAGAACTGGATGCAGTCGGTCTCGGTGTTGCATCTTGGTCAAAACCGGACCGGTAATCTTGAAGTAGGTTGTTTTTCACAATCTGTTTGTTTGTCTGGAGCATGACAGTCATAGTCTTCTTGATTATCTTGCTAATTGAGGTTAGATGGGAGATGAAGCAGTAACTTGCTATCTCATCAGTGTTGAGGGCACTTATTTAGTAGAGTAAGGATCTGGCTCATTTGCAATGCATTGGGGAAGATGTTTTGCAGGAATTAGGTTTTGAGATTGTGGAGGAGAGCAGTAAAACCCTTTACTGAGATGAAATGTTCTTCAGTATAGAGTTTGGAGTGACATTGTCCTTCTAGCAGGAGGCCTTGAGTGATGTATGAATGTTTATAAGCTCTTACAGTGATAGGGTCTTGAATTCTGACCATGATGGGAGATATCATTGCAGTATAGTATGGCAGTGTGACAGGATGTCAATGGAAGGTAGGGAGTTGTTTCATATAGCAATGGTTCTTGTTGCTTTGACAGCCTTGAAGAGGGCTTGTGTCTTATTGGAGGATTATGCTATGTGTGCTGTCTAGTAATATGTGTTGGGTGAGGTGATGAGGGACCTGTGGGCTGGGCAGAGGCTATTCAAGTTGGTGATAACTATTTGTAGCTGTGACTATCTACAGATCTTTCCTTATTTGTTTATGACATGTTCCAGGATACAGGTTTTTTAATCTGGATAAAAGGAAATCAAACACTCATCCTCCTGTTGATAGAGTTAGTAAAGTTGAAGTGGGGAATTGTAATATTACATGTGAAGCATTCTTGTGTCTGCTTTCCATCACACAGGGGTCGACACATTGAGTATTATTGAGATTTATTATGTTACAATATAAGAAATTCAAAACAGGCATTGGCCATTCAATAGCCCATACAACCATGAAAGAGCCCGTCATACATTAGAGGTGCATGAAGCTTTATCCTGCTGAGTTTGCCTCCATGAGGTCTACTGAGTTTATGTATATAATAATGAGGAAAGTCAATGGCCGTCGGTCAATGAACTCAGAAAGTCCAGTAGTTCTGAGGAAGAGGCAGTCGTATGTCAAGCATTCATGATTTAACCTTCCTTAAAGGAATTCCATTTAGTAGGGTAGGATTACAATATTATGAGCTCTGTGCCTGGAAAACAAAATAACTCATATCTACAGTAAGAAGCCTATTTTCGAAATGTTTTTGGTGTAGGGGATGGGATGCACAAGTGCACCTCATCACTTGCACCCAGAAAATGAGTTTTTTTGGCAAAGATTTTTGAATGTGTTCATCATAGATGTGCACATTCAGATTCCCCTTTTCAAACCTTTCACACATTTGCAAAATAAGGAGCATTTCTGCATACGATGATGCAAATTCCAAATTCAGAAATGGGATGCACATTTACATGTGCAGAAAATAAAACCACTCTCCTATAACTCTATAGAACAGGTTCAGTGAAAGTGCAGCATATGACAGGGTAATATCTGACTGATTCCTGCTATTGTGGAACAGAAGTGATATGAACCACTACTATCTTAATTATGTTACTAACGCTCAAAAAGGGATAGAAATGTATTATCTTTTGTGAGACATTTCACAATGACAGGCCCTCCTTTAAGGTCCCATCATGATGAAAGGCACTCCCAGCAATCACATTGGTGCATGGAGGGCCATACATGCCCCAGAGATTACTGTGTGCAATGGGGCTGGCCAGCCTCATCATTTGTGCTGCAGCAATGCCCCCTGGAAAATTGCAAGCAAACTTTGTTATTTCAGGTGACCTGCATATTTTTCCAGCTAATGGAAATAAAGAAAATGCATCCTATTCACATATTTTAGTAAATTACTTTCTAGGAATTTGGCAGTGTTTTTTAAAAACAAAAGGCAAAAGATTTTTGTCACCTGCAAATAAAGAAGGAACTTTGGTTTATGTAGTAAAGCCACTGCCAGATTTGAACCATTAGTCGTTTACACTTGTCTACCTTTGAACATCTGTATTAATGCACACATACGCAGGCCATTAACAGGAAATAAGGAAGTGTGCCAGTTGAAAGAAAAAAAAACACTTCATTGACTTTATTAAAAAATAAAGTGTCGGCAGGGAGTTCTACAATACACAAAAAACCTCAACAAGCCCACATCGGGCTGGGGATTATAAGGTAAAACCCCACAAAATGTGCATAGTTACAATAAATGATACATGTGAGATTTTCTAACATAATAATTGCTACACTTATCAAAACACATGTAGATTCCTATACATTGGAGTTTACCACTGACTAATCCATTATTTAAAACCCCTCCCAGGTCCATTCCCCCAAATGTAGTCATCATTAAAATCACATCATTACTTCACAATTTGGTTGGTTAGCACTTTGCATACTGAAAGTGATACAAATACTTCCCTGTCTTTAGATGACACCTCTTCAGTTGTACTTGAATGTTGCAACTGTCCTGGACCGTCCAACTTACTATTTGATTTACTGACCGGGAACAGAGATATCAAACTTTCGCTTTCAAGAACAAAGAGATACTCCCATTTCTCCCAAGCCAGGAACCCATTTGTGCCACACCGCTTCCCCAACCTTGAATATTCCAGTCAACAGCTGTTGTCTCGATACTCGTTGCCAACACAGGTGCATAGTTTGTGTAATTGGGTCACAGAATGGATAACAGTCTTTATGGGGCTCTGTCTGCCAAGGATAATTTCTTCTATTTTAATTTATTTAGTACTGGTTGTGGTGGCAATAATTGACCATAGAGGGCACTGTGTATACAACTTAGTTTAGTGTCTTTGGCAATATTTCTTCTTGTGGCACCATTGAGCTAGTGATCAAGGCTTCTGTGTGTTTATTCAATTATCATTTGGCAACATATCTACTCTTGTGTCAATGTTATAAGATCTCTTTGTTACTCCATCAAGCACTATCTTGTATTCAACTGTTAACTTGACTGTCTCATACTTTCAGGCGAGAATGGGCTTTTCATAAAGTTGGATAAATCTAAGCACTGTGGCGCAGCAGTTCTGCATTTCATTTATTTTAATGTGTTCAGCTCAGAAGGAACTTTCACATAAAACAAAGAAAACAAATCTAAACTTGAAGAAATATGATATAAAATACAAGATTCATAACATAAAAATATACATATTCATTTGATCATCAAAACAATAATAAAAACCATAAATCCAAATCTACATCAACTTTTGATATTATGCAGATTCCAAATTAAAAAATGTATCCACTATTACCCAAATCCTATATAATGCAATCTGCAAGTGAACCAATCCAGAATTTAAACAATAAAACCAGACATTCTCGGTCTTGATCACATTATAATCTTAGAAAAACACTCCCAGGTTACACATATATACACTTCCAAGTTATTTGCATTTTGTCATAGCATGCCTCAGGGATTCTAAAATGTGAGATAATTTACATATGCTACAGTGTCTGTTTTTAACCAACAAAACCAGTCTTGGCCCAATAATTGACATAACAGGTAGCTGGTTAGTATGGAGTCTTAACATTCGTTTTCTCACTGCTGGATCTGGTGATTCTATAAGATATCTGTGGGGAATTAGGAACTCATACGACATCCAAACCACCATGCAATAGGATGTTAATTTCTCGAAATGCGTGAAGTTAAGATTCCAATCCCACAATATAATGTTCTTGTTGAAGGATTGGTTAAGCATGTAATCATCAGTTCTATCCTCAGTGTTACAAGTGTTAGGGTACCAATTGATGGTTTCAAAAAGTATTTTTTCAAGATCAGCCAAGTTAGCCCCTTTTGCCTTGGGTTCTTCATTATAATGCCCTGCCAGGATAACTAAAAGTGGACATTTGGGAGAGTTGAAAGACTTCAGATACAACTTGCCTCTCCGTTTCAGTGACAGGGCTCTCAAAGATGTTAAGCCCAATTCCAATCTTAAAATTTCTATAGGCACTGCCGGGGGAAGATTTAGCATATGTTTCCAAAAGCAGCCTTCCAAATCATTGAGCCAGTCTCTAATGCCTCCAATTCATAAAGAATTGCTGTGCGGAAGCACTGTATGCAGAGTTTACTGAGACCAACCAAACTGTAGCCTGCATTTGCTGTGCAAAACTATTAATCAGCCCTGTCAGCTTTGCCACCCTCCTGGACTTCATAGAGAGTAATTCAACAAAACGCCCTAACAGCTCCAGTTCCAGACCCAATTAAGTATAACTGGTAACATATTTGCAGACCCCCATTTTGACGGATTTGTATTTAGAAGTCAGCCAGCATGCAAGGTGCATTGGGACGTCCCTCGGGGGGACTAGCGATGGCAATTAGATCCTCTAGTGAGATGGTAGTAGTTAATTAATTCAATATCACTAGAGTAGTGCTAGCTATGCTTATTTGTTTCAGGGGGATAAACCCTATGAGTTATTAGTGGTGAAGGTCTACTGGCACAAAGGGATGGGCTGTCTAGTGGATTTGCTTTGTGACATCTCCACTGAATGGGCAATCACCAGGCTATTCTGGCCAGCCGGACCCGGTAATTGCCCTTGCGCGGGTGCTGGGACCGGTACATCCCCATTCCCGTTTGAGCTCAAACGGGAATGGGGAGGGTGGTAGCACCAGTACCATTAATAACGGTACCGCTGTTATCATCATGTTCTGCTTGCGGGTGCCGGTACAGCCACCATGTCAGACCTGGTGGCTGCAAGGGCACCCGTGAGCAGATCTCCTAGTATGGCGGTACGGTAGCAACGGTGCCGGTAGAGATAACGGCGCCGTTGTTTTTAAAATAAAATAATTCTTTATTGTTGTTCAATAAACACATACCCTATTGGGTATCAAACATTCCCACCCCAGCATTACTCAATTCAACCCACTGCCCTACACAATAGACCCACAATATACATCCATAAACTTGATAAACATCCATTCAAGTGAGCAATACTGCATCAAACTCATAATTTTTCCCCATGACATCAATTATGGAGATTCTTCTACCCATGCGCAACATCGCACTCGGGTGTTTGTCGCCCGCTTGGTCTATCCGGAATAGAGTCCGGGGTCTGCGCTGCCTGCCCTTGCTGATACTGTCTGAATGGTGACCAATAGTCGAACGGCCGGCTAGTAGTTGGTAATGTTACAGCAAACATAGATTCTCTCCGCTCGCAAAGAGCCATGCAATCTAGCCATCTTGTGAATGAGGGGGGTTGGTCTTGCCCCAGGACCTAGCAATTAGATATCGAGCTATCACAGAAGCCATACTTAAGAGCCTCTTTTCGGTGCAAGTGCCCCCCTCAACCAGGGAAAGGAGCCATAGTTCTGGGGTATAAGCCCACATTGAGGTGAGCATTTCAGACAGGGCCGCTTCAATATTGTCCCAGAAGGATCGAATGTTCGGGCAACTGCAACTGACATGATACAAATCTGCAAATCAGCATTACACCTTTTGCATACAGATGGGCTCTCAGGGTAGAATTTACTTAAAGAGTAAAGGGAGTAGTACATTTGTTGCACATACTTATAATGAATCAGTCTGTATTGAGAGTTTAATTATATATATCGTGTTTGCATACATACAGACTTCCACGGTTCCTCACTCAACTCCTTCCCCAGGGCTGCTTCCCACTTGACTCTATACACAAGATTCTGTATCATTCTTCTCCCCTTATCAGCTTATAAATATTAGATACCACCTTCCTACTCAATGTGGGGAGAATAATATAGCTTTGCGCTGGGTGGAGGGCCGATGCAAGTGGAAAATCTGGCCATTTGGCTCTGAAGGTACATCGCAGTCTGTAGTAATGCAATAGAGTTACGGAATCATGCAGGCCCCCAGAACTTAGCTCCTCCCATGTTACAAAGCGACCATCCCGCACTAAAACCCCCAGTGTATGAACGCCCAGGGACTGGAACCGTTCCCTGAAGAACCTTTCTTGCGTGAGCAGGATTCATGATATGTTATATATTGGCAACTCAGGGGTGAAAAAAGGAGAGGCTCGTAGTATCCGACATAGCTCTGCCCACGCCCGGCTTTCTGTCGCAATGGGTTGGATCTCACTCTGCGGGACTGGATCTCTGTCTCCTCACAACATACCCATTAGAGAGTCCGGATTGGAGACAGCCCCAGCTATCTGGACATGCGGGGACCCAGAGACAGCCACATTCCATTCGGATATATATTGTGCCTGAGCAGCTAAGAAGTAAAGATAAAGATTAGGGTACTCCAGGCCTCCCATTTCATATGGTCGAGCCAGAATATCATACGCTAACCTAGGCTGTCTGCCCGCCCATACTAATCGTGTCATCAATTTCCTAACACGGTCCAGTAACTCGCTGGGGCCCACACTGGGACATTATTATATCCATATAACAATTTGGGAAGCATTACCATTTTGGCCAGCGCTATATGGGCGGCCTGGGATATCGGAAGCAGGATCCACACCTCAACCTTTTGCTCCAGATCATCTAGCAGCATTACATAGCTGGTTTTATACACATGTTCCCTGATGGTGGATATCCTAATGCCCAAGTATCGGAAGCCATGCAGAGACCACTTGAACTTGTTGCCTATGTTGGTTCTCTGGACAGCTGATGTTAGGGGGAGGACCTCCAATTTCTCCCAGTTGATCCTGAGCCCAGACAACTCCTCAAACCTAATCACTTCCTGCACCAATGGTGGGAGATTTTGGCAGGGATTTTTAACATAAAGAAGGATATCGTCTGCATATAACGATATGATAGAGAGGTGCGTGCGTGTACGAATCCATCGCTGTGCATGCCGCTCCCGGATATGACAGGCTAGGGGTTCCATCGCAAGGGCAAATAGGACCGGGGAGAAGGGACAACCCTGCCTAATGCCACACATAAGATATATATGAGCAGACATAAAGCCATTCGTATATATGGCTGCCTTTGGCGCCGTATACAGAATCTCGACCCACCTGATATAGGTTAGACCCAGGCCCGAGCGCCGAAGCACCTCGAAAAGGAAGGACCCTTCAACAGAGTCGAACGCCTTCTCGGTATACAGTGCGACTACAGCCATCGGGACTTCTGGGTTGATATTATGCATGAGGGTAAAGAGTCAGCGCAAGTTATTCTGAGTAGAATGCCCAGGAATGAATCCAGCCTGGTCTGGCAACACCAGGCCCGGCATGTGTGGCTGTAGACGGTCCATAAGGATTTTGGCGAGAATGTTATTGTCGGTATTTATTAGCGACAGTGGACTGTAAGAGGATAAATGAAGGGGATCTTTCCCAGGTTTCAACAACACAGTAATTAACACAGACTTAGTAGAGTCCAGAAGGACGCCCTTAGCCAGCGCAGCACTAAACATTGCCAGCAGGTGAGGGGTGACCAAATCAATGTACGTTTTAAAAAATTCAGCTGTAATACAATCTACACCCGGGGATTTCCCATTAGGGAGAGATTTGATGGCATTATGAACCTCCTCCTCAGTGATGGGGGCATTGAGAGCACTGCCTTGTTCAGGGTCTAGCCATCCCAATTCCACCTCATCTAGATAACTGAGGAATGCATCGTACCCAGGGGTAGGGCATGAAGTATATAAGCGATCATAGAATTCCATGAATGCATCATTGATCCCTTTGGGATCCCTTATTCGATCCCCATGCCGGCCCTCAATTTCAAATATATTGGTGTAGAGACATTCTTTCCTAAAGGCCCAAGCTAAGGTCTTACTCGGTCTATCCCCCTCTCCATATCTGGTCGCCAAGATTGGGTCACCCATATACCTTTCTTCACTGTCCGCTAATTCCTGAAGCACCTCCCTGTGTGCTTTTAGCTCTCGTCAAAGTTCGGGAGTATCCCAAATACTCTGCTGTCTTTCTCCCTCCCGTAATATCCTTATCCCTCCCTCTCTTGGCATGTAACAGCCCTTTATCTACACCTTAAAGGCTTCCCAAATCGTATCAGGGTCCGGGAGCGATCCCACATTAGTTTGAAAATATGAGTCTATGTCCTTTTCTATGTCAACTAGAAACACTGGGTCAATAAGGGCAGTAGCTCTGAACCGCCAGCAAAGCTGGCTAGGGGGGCATTCCACCGAATCAAACTGAGCTAACACCAGGGAGTGATCGGACAGTGTCCTAGGGAGTAAGGTGGCCTCCGTAGCCGCTCTAAGAATAGAGGATGTTGACATCACGAAGTCAATTCTAGACGAGCTACTATTAACTCCTGAGAAGAAGGTATATTCCCTGTCGCTGGGATGAAATCTGCACCATACATCGAGCAAATCATGATCCTGTGAGATATTTGCCCACGCTTTGACTGCTTGCGGGGGAGTGGATTGTGTTGTAGCAGACCTATCCATATCTAAGGTGAGGGCCAGGTTGAAATTGCCAACACATTGTAACTCATACCCAGTGAATTTGTGGAGGTGCCTAGCACACTGACGGAAGAACTCAGGTGAGTCCACATTGGGTGAGTAGATATTTATAATCAGTAGCCTGAGACCAAACGTTTCACCTGCCAAAAGTAGGAATCTTCCATCTTCGTCCCGAATCTGCTCATGCAGCCTATACTGCAGAGATTTATGGATATAAGTGGCCACGCCTCTAGAGTGTGAGGAGTACGAGGAGTCATATCTATGGGAGCCCCACCCTGCTAGTGCTGAAGAGGAGCACCCCTGGCCAAATGAGTTTCCTGAAGACATAGTATATTTGCACCATGATTCCTACTGTAGTTTCGCTATCAGCCGTGTCTTTTTCTGGTTGGTCAGCCCCTGAATATTCCAAGACAGCACCGAGAAGGTCAACCCGGGCTTATCATATAACGCAGTTGCGATTATTTGGCCATTCTGAATATGGCAGCGACCTGAGTGGTGTGTTCAGATTGGAACTATAGCGGGTTATCTGTACCACTTTAATACAGCATGATTGAGTGGCTGTGAAGGTCAATTAGGGCTTGGTTGAAAACTTGAAACTAATAACAATCCCCCAAACCCCTCTCATGCCAGAAACTTGAACCTGCCGGCGCCCGTTCCCTCCCCAAAAAGAATAACCCAATACATCTAACACTGATCAACACACCGCAGTGACGGCGGAAACTGGGGTGCTCGGGGCGAATTAGATGCTGCAAGCGGCTGTGGCAAATATTATGGCACTTACGGCCAACCAGTCCCCTGGATCGGGAGATATCAACTTGAGAAAAGAGGAGACCAAGGACTGAATCCACCTGCCTCCGTGCACAGAAAGATCATGAGCATCGAGGAGATCGCCCTGGTGATCCACACTGATCAGGAAGATTTCTTGCATATTGTTCCGCTGACTCCGTTGAGGTGAAGAAGACAGTAGATCCTCCATGCTGGATGCAAAGTTTAGCAGGATACAGCATAGCATAGTTCACTCCTTTTGCTCAAAGGATGCCTTTTATGTTCTGGAATGTCTTACGCTGATCCTGGACATTTGGGCTAAAATCAGGGAACATTCAGATCATTGACGTGCCCCACCGCAGTTCCCCTTTTTCCCTGGTGGCTCGAAGGAGAGCATTGCGGTCTCTATAGCAGAAGATCCTGGCAATGATTGGGTTCTCAGGGGCTACGGTAGGCGGTCTAGCAGCCATCAAACAGTGTGCCCTCTCAACCATAAACATCGATGTGAGAGGAGGATTGTCGAGTATTTCACCCAGTAACGTTTCCACACACTTCTCCATGTTATCAATTGAGGTGGACTCCGGGACCCCCAGTATGTGAATGTTATTGCGCCTTGAGCACCCTTCCAAATCTTCATTCTTGGCAAGCACCTTCTTCACCGTTTTCTGCATCACCACCATCACTCGTTGAAACGTAGCGACCTTGTCCTCTTCACCCCATATCCGTCGTTCTGCCTCAGCCATGCAGCCATAAAGTGTATCTATTTGAATGGCGGAGGTATCCACCTTGCAGGTTAAGGCATCTATCTTTGCCCCCAGAGCGTCCGTACTAGTCTTTAGAGCCAGCAGTGTCTGGTTTAAAGCTCCTGAATCAAACTGGGTTTGCGTCTGGTCCTGGCTTGTGGGGGGTGGATGCTGAGACGGGTCCATATTTGCAAATTGGTCCATCCTTGCCTGTTTCTTGGAAATACCCATACGAGTGCCATGCAGAAGTTGCTGTACCACTGAAGGGGCTCCTGATATAAACAGCGGATCGCTTGGTAAGGATGATATGGGCCCCAAAACCACTGTCAGAGAGTTAGTGACACCAGATATGTTTTCAGGGTGCAGCTCTCCAGGCCTCAGCCACCAGCTTCAAAGAGAGGATAACCAGTAGAATAATGCTGCTCTACGATGAGAGTCTTGGCCAGGCAGAGGTTATCACCTGAGGAATGCAGGCGTAGTCATTAATTGATACTGCCCACCCTCCAGTCCTGCGCAATAAGACCCAATTGGCACCCAGGTGACTGCGCCTGGCACTGATGCCACAAAAGTAGAGCGCTTCACCACAGTGCCCCCTATACTCTGTCAGGCCTTGGCACCACCTCAATGGAGCTCTCCAGCGCCAGAGATGCTACAAAATGCTGTCAAAAGTATTTCCAGGAGAAAGTGATTAGCATCACCAGCACAGAAGCACCGCTCTCACAGAACGAGGAAAGCCGGTGATCATCGCTGCCACGTCCCGGCAGCGCAGAAGTGTCTCAAAGGCGGCCAGGTAGCCCCAAAGACAGTCTTCACACAGGCGTGGGGTGAAAAAAAACAAGGAAAGCGGGCTAGGCGGCAGCTAGTCTTTGTTAGTATAGTGCTGCAGGTCTCACATCCTCAGAGGTCCCACAGGGAAGCCGTGCGAAAATGGTGCCCGGACAGCAGGACCCCCCACCAAGCAAGGGGGAGTGGGCTCACCTGTGTGCAGCAGATAAGTTGTCCCACGCCGGATCAAGAAGGAGCCTGCGCGCAGGTAGTGGGTGGACGTGGGACAGGCAGGCAGAGCAACGCAGCACCGCTAAACTCCTCAGCTACAGCCGTGGCCCCGGCCTGGCCCAATCTCCCCCACTGGCACAGTACCTCACAGCTCACGCCAGAGAACTCTGGGGAACGCCAGGTGTTGGGTCAGCCGAGCGCGATGGGGACCACCGCCAGTCGCCACGCGAGCGATCCGCACAGGGTCTCTGCCAGGCCGGCTCTGCAGCGACGCTCTCCTGTTGATGGCTCAGCTCTCCCCTCCCCCCACTCCGTCTTCCTGCCTCTCATCTCGGGGTTTCGCCAGACAACGGGGCTGCACAGATATGCAATATAATGACACCAAAATATGCCCCCGTTCTTAGCACATCTGTTGCGTGGCCCCAGGAATCAGGAAAGGGCCCGGTGCCAAGGATATTCACACAGGATATTGTTGCCGAAAACGGAGCTTCTCAGGCAGCGGCCATCTTTGAATTCGCGCAACAGTGCCCCCCACCGGCGCCGTTGTTGCCTTACCGCCATACTAGTAATGAGGCCCATTGCCATTAAAGTTAAGTATCCACCATTACATTGACTGCCTGATTCATGGAATTATTTGCGTGAAAAACGCAGCTTAGCGCGCCTCTCTGCCTGAAAATCCCTGTTTGATGTATGGGGATTTTCGGGCAGAAAGGCGCGCAAATCTGCATTTTTCATGCAAATAATTCCATGAATCAGGCAGTCAGTCTTTAGTCACCTTTACAGTTGGTAACTTAGTAGACCCTCTAGGTAATTTCCCCATTGAGAAGATATTTTCCAATTTGAATGGCGACAATGAATCCCTTTCTATAGTCAACCAGATTGGTTCTTCTTCTATCACTACCTTCACATATTGGGCTGCTTTTTTCAAAATAAAACCTCTATAATGTCTTCTTTGTGATGTGTGCTTTGTGTGAGAGGTCTCAATTAATGGTGAAGACAAAGGTCTTTGCACTAGGTTTGATTTGGTGGGAGAAGATGTTGCTAACCGTCTGTGTCAGCCAATGTGGATTTTGGGTGCATTTGGTGACACCCCTGAGGGGGATTAACTCTATTATGGTAGTTTAGAGTTGCAGGCACATTACATGCATTCTTGAATGGTGCAGAAGCAGTGATTATTGCTGACTGTTGTTGGGCAATTGGCCACCATGAGTAGATGTGTGTAATCAGTGTACTGGTGGATCCGCACTGCCTCTATGTAGACATTGAATATGGCATGAGAGAGGTTGGCACCTTGTGTGACTCCTCAGTTTAGTTATGTCCTGCTGGTAACTGTAGGCACAGAAGGTGTCAAATCATTGAATAAATGCAGCATGGAATCCCATGGGGGAGGTAAGGGCATTGAGCAGCTCTTAATATTCAAATGTGTCAAATGGGGCTGAGGGATCAAATAGTAATCAGGAAGCATAGATCATGATTGTCCATGATAAGGAATGCCTTGTCAAAGAACTGGATGCAGTCGGACCGGTAATCTTGAAGTAGGTTGTTTTTCACAATCTGTTTGTTTGTTTGGAGCATGACAGTCATAGTCTTCTTGATTATCTTGCTAATTGAGGTTAGATGGGAGATGAAGCAGTAATTTGCTATCTCATCAGTGTTGAGGGCACTTATTTAGTAGAGTAAGGATCTGGCTCATTTGCAATGCATTGGGGAAGATGTTTTGCAGGAATTGGGTTTTGAGATTGTGGAGGAGAGCAGTAAAACCCTTTACTGAGATGAAATGTTCTTCAGTATAGAGGTTGGAGTGACATTGTCCTTCTAGTAGGAGGCCTTGAGTGATGTATGAATGTTTATAAGCTCTTACAGTGATAGGGTCTTGAATTCTGACCATGATGGGAGATATCATTGCAGTATAGTATGGCAGTGTGACGGGATGTCAATGGAAGGTAAGGAGTTGTTTCATATAGCAATGGTTCTTGTTGCTTTGACAGCCTTGAAGAGGGCTTGTGTCTTATTGGAGGATTATGCTATGTGTGCTGTCTGGTAATATGTGTTGGGTGAGGTGATGAGGGACCTGTGGGCTGGGCAGAGGCTATTCAAGTTGGTGATAACTATTTGTAGCTGTGCCTATCTACAGATCTTTCCTTATTTGTTTATGACATATTCCAGGATACATGTTTTTTAATCTGGATAAAAGGAAATCAAACACTCATCCTCCTGTTGATAGAGTTGGTAAAGTTGAAGTGGGGAATTGTAATATTACATGTCAAGCATTCTTGTGTCTGCTTTCCATCACGCAGGGGTCGACACATTGAGTATTATTGAGATTTATTATGTTACAATATAAGAAATTCAAAACAGGCATTGACCATTCAAAAGCCCATACAACCATGGAAGAGCCCGTCATACATTAGAGGTGCATGAAGCTTTATCCTGCTGAGTTTGCCTCCATGAGGTCTACTGAGTTTATGTATATGATAATGAGGAAAGTCCATGGCCGTCGGTCAATGAACTCAGAAAGGCCAGTAGTTCCGAGGAAGAGGCAGTCGTATGTCAAGCATTCATGATTTAACCTTCCTTAAAGGAATTCCATTTAGTAGGGTAGGATTACAATATTATGAGCTCTGTGCCTGGAAAACAAAATAACTCATATCTTCAGTAAGAAGCCTATTTTCAAAATGTTTTTGGTGTAGGGGATGGGATGCACAAGTGCACCTCATCACTTGCACCCAGAAAATGAGTTTTTTTGGCAAAGATTTTTGAATGTGTTCATCATAGATGTACACATTCAGATTCCCCTTTTCAAACCTTTCACACATTTGCAAAATAAGGGGCTTTTCTGCATATGATGATGCAAATTCCAAATTCAGAAATGGGATGCACATTTACATGTGCAGAAAATAAAACCACTCTCCTATAACTCTATAGAACAGGTTCAGTGAAAGTGCAGCATATGACAGGGTAATATCTGACTGATTCCTGCTATTGTGGAACAGAAGTGATATGAACCACTACTATCTTAATTATGTTACTAACGCTCAAAAAGGGATAGAAATGTATTATCTTTTGTGAGACATTTCACAATGACAGGCCCTCCTTTAAGGTCCCATCATGATGAAAGGCACTCCCAGCAATCACATTGGTGCATGGAGGGCCATACATGCCCCAGAGATTACTGTGTGCAATGGGGCTGGCCAGCCTCATCATTTGTGCTGCAGCAATGCCCCCTGGAAAATTGCAAGCAAACTTTGTTATTTCAGGTGACCTGCATATTTTTCTAGCTAATGGAAATAAAGAAAATGCATCCTATTCACATATTTTAGTAAATTACTTTCTATGAATTTGGCAGTGTTTTTTAAAAACAAAAGGCAAAAGATTGTTGTCACCTGCAAATAAAGAAGGAACTTTGGTTTATGTAGTAAAGCCACTGCCAGATTTGAACCATTAGTCATTTACACTTGTCTACCTTTGAACATCTGTATTAATGCACACATACGCAGGCCATTAACAGGAAATAAGGAAGTGTGCCAGTTGAAAGAAAAAAAAACACTTTATTGACTTTATTAAAAAATAAAGTGTCGGCAGGGAGTTCTACAATACACAAAAAAACTCAACAAGCCCACATCGGGCTGAGGATTATAAGGTAAAACCCCACAAAATGTGCATAGTTACAATAAATGATACATGTGAGATTTTCTAACATAATAATTGCTACACTTATCAAAACACATGTAGATTCCTATACATTGGAGTTTACCACTGACTAATCCATTATCTAAAACCCCTCCCAGGTCCATTCCCCCAAATGTAGTCATCATTAAAATCACATCATTACTTCACAATTTGGTTGGTTAGCACTTTGCATACTGAAAGTGATACAAATACTTCCCTGTCTTTAGATGACACCTCTTCAGTTGTCCTTGAATGTTGCAACTGTCCTGGACCGTCCAACTTACTATTTGATTTACTGACCGGGAACAGAGATATCAAACTTTCGCTTTCAAGAACAAAGAGATACTCCCATTTCTCCCAAGCCAGGAACCCATTTGTGCCACACCGCTTCCCCAACCTTGAATATTCCAGTCAACAGCTGTTGTCTCGATACTCATTGCCAACACAGGTGCATAATTTGTGTAATTGGGTCACAGAATGGATAACAGTCTTTATGGGGCTCTGTCTGCCAAGGATAATTTCTTCTATTTTACTGTATTTAGTACTGGTTGTGGTGGCAATAATTGACCATAGAGGGCACTGTGTAAACAACTTAGTTTAGTGTCTTTGGCAATATTTCTTCTTGTGGCACCATTGAGCTAGTGATCAAGGCTTCTGAGTGTTTATTCAATTATCATTTGGCAACATATCTACTCTTGTGTCAATGTTATAAGATCTCTTTGTTACTCCATCAAGCACTATCTTGTATTCAACTGTTAACTTGACTGTCTCATACTTTCAGGCGAGAATGGGCTTTTCATCAAGTTGGATAAATCTAAGCACTGTGGCGTAGCAGTTCTACATTTCATTTATTTTAATGTGTTCAGCTCAGAAGGAACTTTCACATAAAACAAAGAAAACAAATCTAAGCTTGAAGAAATATGATATAAAATACAAGATTCGTAACATAAAAATATACATATTTATTTGATCATCAAAACAATAATAAAAACCATAAATCCAAATCTACATCAACTTTTGATATTATGCAGATTCCAAATTAAAAAATGTATCCACTATTACCCAAATCCTATATAATGCAATCTGCAAGTGAACCAATCCAGAATTTAAACAATAAAACCAGACATTCTCGGTCTTGATCACATTATAATCTTAGAAAAACACTCCCAGGTTACACATATATACACTTCCAAGTTATTTGCATTTTGTCATAGCATGCCTCAGGGATTCTAAAATGTGAGATAATTTACATATGCTACAGTGTCTGTTTTTAACCAACAAACCCATTCTTGGCCCAATAATTGACATAACAGGTAGCTGGTTAATATGGAGTCTTAACATTCGTTTTCTCACTGCTGGATCTGGTGATTCTATAAGATATCTGTGGGGAATTAGGAACTCATACGACATCCAAACCACCATGCAATAGGATGTTAATTTCTCGAAATGCGTGAAGTTAAGATTCCAATCCCACAATATAATGTTCTTCTTGAAGGATTGGTTAAGCATGTAATCATCAGTTCTATCCTCAGTGTTAAAAGTGTTAGGGTACCAATTGATGGTTTCAAAAAGTATTTTATCAAGATCAGCCAAGTTAGCCCCTTTTGCCTTGGGTTCTTCATCATAATGCCCTGCCAGGATAACTAAAAGTGGACATTTGGGAGAGTTGAAAGACCTCAGATACAACTTGCCTCTCCGTTTCAGTGACAGGGCTCTCAAAGATGTTAAGCCCAATTCCAATCTTAAAATTTCTATAGGTACTGCTGGGGGAAGATTTAGCATATGTTTCCAAAAGCAGCCTTCCAAATCATTGAGCCAGTCTCTAATGCCTCCAATTCATAAAGAATTGCTGTGCGGAAGCACTGTATGCAGAGTTTACTGAGACCAACCAAACTGTAGCCTGCATTTGCTGTGCAAAACTATGAATCAGCCCTGTCAGCTTTGCCACCCTCCTGGACTTCATAGAGAGTAATTCAACAAAACGCCCTAACAGCTCCAGTTCCAGACTCAATTAAGTATAACTGGTAACATATTTGCAGACCCCCATTTTGACGGATTTGTATTTAGAAGTCAGCCAGCATGCAAAGTGCATTGGGACGTCCCTCGGGGGGACTAGCGATGGCAATTAGATCCTCTAGTGAGATGGTAGTAGTTAATTCATTCAATATCACTAGAGTAGTGCTAGCTATGCTTATTTATTTCAGGGGGATAAAACCTATGAGTTATTAGTGGTGAAGGTCTACTGGCACAAAGGGATGGGCTGTCTAGTGGATTTGCCTTATGACATCTCCACTAGATTGCTAGAAAGTCGTGAGGTTGCCCTGGGAAGACACATTTGGCCCAATTCATGGATTCTTTTGCATGGTTCAAAGTTCATTTTCTATGCTGAAAAGTGACATTGCATTGCCGACACAAACACTGATTCATGGAACTGTGCAAAGTGTATTTCTGCAGTGCAAAATTATTTTGTACTGCAAAATGACTATGCACTGACTTTTCAAGGACTTTGCACTGCAAAAATACACTTTGCACAGTTACATGAATCACAGTTTGTTTTGGCAGTGCAAAGTCACTTTTCAACTGTGAAAATTCACTTTGAACCATGCAAAGCATTCCATACATTGGGCCCATTGTGTTAGTGGGGGACCTAAACTTCAAATGCCTATCTTCTGAAAATGGAGCAGATATTGGGAGTTCAAATGCTCTGAATATTTCCAAGAGGAGGAATGTAATCAGATAGCTTTCGACCCTAGGAGGCCTTTTGTTTTAAAGACCTGGTCTGTTCAACATGGACAAATGGCATTGCAAGATTGGCTCTGGATTGCATCTTTATGGATGACGGGCTGGGGGCTTGCTGTATAAAGTTTAATGTCAATGTTTCCTCATATGGTGATCATGTTCTGATTGAGGCCGAATTTGATATCTTATGGAACTGTAATAAGATTTCCAGGGAGGGGGATCCCAAATGTCGATGTGCTCAGGATCTGATAGTCAATGGTTCTGGCTCTCAGATTTGTTGGAATCCAGGTAAAGTCCCAAAAGTAAATAGTTTATTAGACACCTACCGGAAATCGACGGATCAATCCTGGAAATGTGAAACTTTCCTTCCTAATGACTTAGGATGTTTTATTGGGGTCCTATTAAATCTGGGGGGGGGGGCTGTTGCTAAGAGGTGCCAGAACCGAATTAGGGATAATGACAAATATGTCTACAATAAAGAGGTGGTTCACAAGAGGGAGATTTGTCACAAGATTGCACAGGCAAAAAGGTGTGGAATGATGAGCACTGCTGAAGTGAGTGAAGGAATTAGGAAAATTTGGCAAGCTCATTGAAAGTGGGTTAGGCAATGAAAAGCCGTAACAGAGCAATTAGATGGCAAAGCAATTGTGCCTAAATGCAAAGAATTCAAAAGCCTTTTGTCAAATTATTAACAACAGTGATGCTCCCAGTCCCTTCCCCAAATAAAAGGACTATCGGAGATAGATTGGGTTGTGTATTTTGGGTAGGTCTTTGCTGACAACACAGGGTCAAGTGGGGGTGATGTGATGCAGTCTTGGGATTCCCACACAATCTCACATATGGATTTTGGTGAAGAAACAATCTTCAGGGTAAATAACTCCATCAGTACCTCCCGAGCACTGGGTCCCAATGGCTTTGCCAACCTTGTGTTTAAATTTGACAGGAAGGTGTGGTTTAGAACACTTTCCATTTTGTTCGCCAATATACGTTTCCACTCACTTTGTCCTGTGCCATATTGTGCCTCTAGTTATCGGCTGATAGCGCTACTCAAAGCAGATTGTAAGTTATTTGCTTTGATTGTGTTTCAGCACCCAGAGGCCTGGTCTACGGAGATGGGAAGAATCTCCAAATGGCAAACTGGTTTTAGGCGTCAGAACGGTACATTGCTTAATGGATTATTTATCAATTCAGAACAGCTATTGGCATGCAGTAGAAGGTATGAAGCAGTTTATGGGTCCTCTCTCGATTTGACAGCAGCCAATGATGCCTTGAATCGAGGGCTGTTATGGTGGAAATTGTCAAGCTGAGGTATTCAGGTTGGTCTTCTCAGTTTGATAATCAATTTCCACTCAAGAACGGTGATCCAAATTCGATTAAACAATGATGGGGCCCTATCAAGGAAAATTGCAACTGCCAGGGGGGTCAGACAGGGATGCGTGCTCATTCCATGTCTATTTAATGTATACCTTGCTGACATCGAGGAGGCCCTATGTGCTGCTTCGCGTATTGCTCTTAAATTGCAAAATTAGTATTTTCAATGGCTCTCTTATGCTGATGATTTGTTTTTGGTTGATGCCACTAAAATTGGTCTTCAGCTCTTGATCTATTGCTTTGTAACATTTATGAAAGTTCATGCGCTCACCGTGAATCGTATAACATCAAAAATAATTAGATTTACAAATAGTAGAAAGAAGTTAAAAAAGTGCAATTAAAAGTGGTTAATAGGAAAATCGTTGGTCCCTTGTGTAGATTCATTAATCTATTTGGGCTTCCCAGTGTACGTGCAATCCTCTTTCAGCAAAAGTGTTGTCTGGTTGAATGAATTAACCAGGAAACTGACAACACAATTGAAAATGATTGACATAAAGTTTGGTAGGTTTTCTCTGAAACCAGTTATTAGATAATACGAGGCAAACATTTTTCGGTATTGAGAATCACAGATAAGTGAATGTAAGTTAGTAGGCCATCGTTGGCACACAAGTGTACAAATCACCTAATGGCCGATTCATGGAATTAATGTGCGCTAAAATTTTCAGCGCAAGCGTGCGAAAGCATGCGAAAGCATGCGAATCGCAGTGCCAGTGCGAGAATCGCAGCAAAACCCGCGCACAGCGATTCATGGAAGTCTGCGCGCGTGTAAATCCCAGGATGTGCGCCAAAATTCTGCGTGGCGCACGCTGGTGCACACGTCTCCAAACAGCGTGCGCTATGCGCACAGCAAAATCTCACATAGCGTGGCGCACACAACAAAAGTAGGAGGAACAGAGGGCGTGACACGCGGAATGGGGAACAACACGTGAAAATGTGGTCGTCACGGGGGAAGTACAGGAGGCAAATGCGCAGAACGCCGACATGCACGTTCAAAACACGTATTCATGGATTCGAACGGGGCTAACGCATGCGCCAAAAAAGACGCGCTAATCCTGAAACACGTACGCCAGCAGAAAGCAGGCGTACGTGGACCCGTGCAGCATAAAAGTGCACGCAAACAACAAACAAGCTCAGACGCCAGGATGAATATACCGTTCCTAGCAGCAGTGGTTGTGGGATACCGCAGGAGGAGGAGGAGGATAGTCAGGCCCAGAATTTTGACACCCAGAACCAGCCTTTTTGGGATGCCTGATGACCAGGTGTATGGGAGGTACAGGTTTCCACCTCACATAATACTCGACCTGGTGAGTGAGTGGGAGGATGACCTCGCATCACCCACCCTATGCTCCCAAGCACTCAGCCCCCTGTAGAAGGTCCTCAATGTACTGCACTTCTTGGCCACTGGATCATTTCAGCGGACAAGTGCTATAATGGGGGGGTGTCACAGGCCACGCAGTCATGCTGCCTACACCAGGTTTTGGCCATCATGACCGCACGCCCATCAGTCCGCAGGCACATATAACTGCCCAGAACACCTGCAGAAAAGCAGGCTACCGTCCAGGATTTCTACGAGGTGGCACAATTCCCCAAAGTTCTAGGTGCCATTGATTGCACCCATGTGGCTCTACGTCCCCCCAGGGCATCAGAGCACATCTATAGAAACCGCAAGCACTGGCATTCCATCAATGTCCAGGTAGTATGTGATGCCAAGGAAATCATCACCTCAGTATATGCCAACTATCCAGGGTCCACCCACGACAGTTTTATTTACAAAATGTCAACCCTAAACCGGGACCTAGAAGCTGGGCGGCATGGCGATACATGGCTGCTCGGTGAGTATAAATGCCACAGCACATGCATGAATGTCAGATACTGAGTAATGTCACAACCCCACTAATGATACCCATCACCACCTCCCCAGGGGACAGTGCCTACCCTCTGAGCACCCACATGATGACGCCAATTCGGAACCCCACCACGACACCCGAGGTAAGATACAACACAGCCCACATTGCAACACGGGGCATAGTGGCGCGCACATTCGGAGTGCTCAAGTCACGCTTTCGCTCCCTTGACAGTTCTGGCGGGCAGCTGTTATACGCTCCCCCAGTAGTGTGCAGGATCATAGTGGCAGCATGTGTCCTGCACAACGTTGCAACACGCCGGGGCCTGCCCGTGGACATGGTGGTGCCCCCACATCCCCAACCACATGCACGCCTGCTGCGCATGGGAGGGGAAAGGGCACGGGATGAGGCAGCCCGTATGCAGCTGGTGGCTAATTACTTCACCTAAAATCACACCCCTGTGGAGTGCACACAGCCCTGGCACATACCATCTGACAATCAATGATGATGACATAAGGGATAGTCAACTGTCACAACCATACCAGCATGAGATTGGTCACCTGGAAGTGTTACATTGTGTGCATCCCTACCTACACAAACACCACCAATGCTGTGTCATCAAAAGACACACTTCTATGTTTCTAAATTCAGTACCCCCTCGCAAAATACAACATGACAACAGTGCCATGTCACCCAACCCCTCCCCAGCACCGCCACCCAACACACCATGGCATGTCATGCTATGTGAGAGCAAACAAAGCAAACCCCAAAACATGACACAAGTGTCACAAAGTACAGTGTCCCTAATGGAAACTGGCCACACACAATATAATCACAGTAATGTAGAACTAACAACACACATGACCAAATACTTACCAACAATACAATGCAGCTACACAACCTCAAACATAGCATAAAAATGACAGTACTAAGTTAAAGTAGTGGTAGTCTTACAACCTCATTATGCCAGCACATCGACCACTTTCAACTGTACAGTGCTGCTGCCACGCAAATGTGTAAGTGCATTGCTTACGACATGAACTCCATTTCCAAAGTAGACGGCCTTGTGAAGACAGGAGGAATGAACCTGCAAAAAAGGAGGAAGACATGGATGCATAAGCACATATCAATACACCATGCAGTGTACAATACAACAACAATATCCACTAGGAATGTATACACAGTATTGACTACAGACTGCCCACACAGGTCATGGGAGTCCAACGTCAGTGTGTAAGTCACTGTCACTTGGGCACACCCTTTGTAAGCCCATGGAAACGGGAAGCAGGAGGGGTGTGTGTCTCACGGACCCAAGCATCTAACCCAAACTCAGGACAAGCCTGCATGTGCCCAGCCGGAATACAGTGGATGCCCACGGGAGCCACACAAGGCAACACACTGTAAAAAAAAAAAAAAAATCAAAAGGCAAAAATCAAAAATGGCCATGTGGGGGCTGGGGGCGTGGGGAGGCCACCCAGGAGGTCCGAGGACAGGGTGCGCACCAACAGCCACCTGTGTGGATGTTGGGAAAAAAAAACACCTCCATGGACTCATGGCCTGCACGGCTATGCCAATGTGGGAGAACTGCTGCTGTCGCTCTCATCACCCTCTGCTGCTGCCACAGGAGGTGCTGGTGTTATGGGAGGCAGCCCACGCAAAGCCCTGGTATGGTCCTCCATGGTAGCAAGAATGCGGGTGTGGAAGGTCTCGTTCTGGAGGATTATAGTGCGGAGATCCCCATGCACCACCTGACGTGATGCCCAGATCTCCTCCCGAGTTGCCTGCATCTCAGCTGAGAGCGAACGTGTGAGCCGCTCCAGCTGCTGTTCTGTCCTCAAGTTAGTGGAAGCTTCAAGGTCAACAAGAGTCTCCCTGAGGTGATGGAGTTCTACCCTCAGGGCTTCCATGTGGCCCTGGGACTCTATTGATATCGATTGGTGTAGAGTCTCCAGTGCCGCCCGTCTGTCCCTGTTGGACGCCAACATGTCCTCCCTGTGTGATTGGCAAATGGAGTCTGTTGACTGCTGTAGTTGCTCCATCTGCCTTTCAGGGGGGACAATGGAAGTGGCCACCCTCTCCATTGCTTGAGCCATCATCTCAACTGATGCTACCTGTTGGGTTGCCATACCGTACATGGATTATTCCCATGCAGTATTGCCTGGTGGCTTATGTCCACCGCGTCGGCGGGCAGCACACCTGTTTGGGGCAAGGCGATCTGCGCCTTGCTGTGCCGGCACTGCCTGAGGCTGCAGGACTGAATTCGCCCTCTGATCTGCTGGCCCAGGAACAGGATCAGATGTTGTGGAGTGTGACCCTGCTTCCGTAACCGCCAAAGGCGGACTTACCAACACTGACATCTCCATAGAGGGTTCTAACTCTGGTGCAGGTGGGTTGGACAGAACAGAATCCCTGCCAGAAACACTTACCTGCGACACCACATAGGTCTCATCATCCGAATCAGCACCTGAATAGAGGTCTGGGGAGGTGCACCCAGAGACACCCCTGGACAGAATGGTCTGCAGCAAGATTGGGTTCTCACCCACCACCACACCACGTCCCCCACTGGTGCCCAGTCGTGCCTGAGATCCCTTCTGGGTCTACACCATCTCCTCAACCTCAACAGCATCAAGTGTATCATCCCCTGCAAAAACATGAACGACAAAAAAAATGGAAACAGGCATTAGCACCATAGCACACAAATAGGCCTGACAAGCTACAGAACCAGTACATGATTTACACATGTCCCACATGACTACAACCCTCCCATGCATGCACTGTCACAGAGTTGGAAGGGGAGGCAAAAGGCAGACACTGATGACACCAAGATGGAAGAGCAACACATTTGCTGCATGCTGGGTAGCACTGCCACCATACATTGGCCTGTGAGTGGCATGTCCAATACACATACATGACACATGCCATCACACAGATGGCATGTACCATAGCCATGGTACATTCCACAAGTACATCCGTATGTCAGTGAATGAATCCTGTCAGCCATCCATGTGAGATGGACATGATGAGATGAATAATGCTACATTGTGTGACAAAATAGGCATGTGTCATACATTGCAACATATCCAGTGTACAGAAATACAGTGATTGCAGGCCGATGTACACATCAATGGTTGTGCACTTCAACATGACTGGAAACAACTATCATGTTCCACATTCAAACAGGCCCCAAAAATGTATGTGATCAGGCCAATACTCAATCAGCCTGAATGGTCAAATCATTCACCTAACAAGGTAACAGATGTGGGCCAATGTGGGGTTCATCAATGACAGAAGCATGTCACAAATGTGACAATAGGGCTGAGGAATGCGTAGCAAAAGTGGGAGAATTGAAACCATCAGCCTGAACGAACACTGAAAAATACAAACAATGTTGTTGCAAGATGCCACTTCAAGGGCAACTGCGTAATGTTGCGCTATATTACTACTGTGGGCAGAAGGGATACTGTCACACCCAAATCCAAGGCCGCAGAATGTTTTGGATGAAGCACATGGGTGACCCATACCACTCAGGCACACACACCCTCACCTGGCACTCAATCAGAACCCGTCACCCAAACAACATACACATGCATTACACACACATGCATGGGCACTCACCGGACAATGCATCATAATCAGGTAGTTCTCGCACACCTTGGATCTGTTCCTCTGTGACAAAGGCCCCAGCAACAGACTCATGTTCAGTGAGTTTGTTGTTCTCTTGTGGAGACCCACCGCCAGTCACCAGAGTAGCGGCATGATTTGAGGCCAGCTTGTTCTTTGCTCTGCGTTTCAGGTCATTCCACCGCTTGTAGCAATCATCAGCTGTGCGCCTCACAAATCCAAGGGTACTTATGTGGTCTGCGATGGTCTGCCAGTGTGCCCTACGTTGACCAGGTGTGGTCTTGCACCCTGCAGTCACCACCATTTCGCGGCTATGTGCTGACACATAGGCCACAAATGCATCAAGTTCTGGATCATTAAAGCAAGGCTTCCTTGAGGTACCGGAGTGTGTAGCCGTGTCTGGGTCTCAGCCTGTCATGCCAGAGCACCCTTCTTCCTCTTCTTTAAAGGTGGAGCAGAGCCAGAGTGGCTTACGCTGCTCTGGTCAGTTGGGGCAGAATCACCGGTGGACTGGCTAGTAGGAGTGCGGGAATGCACAATGACCATAGGTTGCAGGGTAGTGTTGGCAGGGGGAACGTCAGTTTGATGGACCTGGACTGACACTGTAATGGCTGGGAGAGTCAGAACTGGGGCGGATGGAGTTGTAGCTGCCCCTGCAGCCTCCCCACCCTGCATACTTGGGGCTGCAGATGACATAGCTGCCCCAGATCCATGTGGCTTGGTGACAACAACTTGCACCGCCACACATGGCCTAGACTTGCTGACCTGGAAGTCAGCCAGGGAGTCATCCTCTCCCAGGTCAGGTGCCACAATGAGCTGGTCCAAAAGGAGCTGAGCTGGGAGGGTGTCAGCCACGTTTCCCTCAACCATGGGAGGCCATTGGTGTCCCTGATTGTTCCTCCACACATGGGGGTATAGGGGCACCCTGCGAATCTTGGCCAAGTTCCCTACCGCGCCCACCACGCCCACCTTTTGAAGGTCAGCCACCGTTGCCTTCCTTACCGCTTGGTCGCCTCCCAACCATGGCACTGATGTTGTTGTGTGCATGGGAGTTGCAGTAAACTATTGTCCTGGGCAATTGGGGGTCAAAGGGGTAGGATACCAGATGGAATTCGTACCCTAGTCCTCTAACAAGGCTGTCTGTGACCCCTGGGGGAAGATGACGGGTCACGCAACGCACAGGCAGCCCAAAATAAAAAATTAACATGCACGCAACCCCTCGCAGACCACGTGCGTGAAGAAATTAATCCGCACTACGCTGTGGCACCCAGAAACACAAAACTAAGGGTATGCGTAATACACGCAGCCTACAATGACCTCTGAAGGGGAACGCAACACACGGGGCAAGCACAGTTGCTAAGTATGTGCAGAACTAACCATCTGCCTGGAAAAAGAACGTGAAAAATATGCGCGTGTGTGCGTTGGCAACACCCCGGCCAAAAGAAGAATTGTACGCTGTCTGAGGAGACAGGACAAAAGGAGAAGTGAATGCTGTTTGAGGAAACAGGCCCAACAAAAATTCAGAAAAGAGCTGTCAGAGGTAACAGGGAGTACGAACTAGCACCGCTGTGCAGTAATCGCGTGTGAACCGACAAGAAGTACAGATTTCACCCACTCGCTCTATACGAAAAGCACGTACAAGGAAATGGTGTCCTACACGTAGCTTTTAAACCAGCCCACACGTACACGTCAGATGCGCATGTATGCAGGCCCTTTCCTCCAATTACACGCGATGACACTCGGACGTGCAGTTTTTCCACGTATGCTCTGTCATCACGTGCTATGAGGGAAACGCCCGTGCGCGTAATGTAACTTACGCGCTAAGGGCCTTTGGTCCAATGAAATCGCGTGCGTGTGCTGACGCGCTTACGCGCTAAGGCCCTTTCCTCGAATTACACACTGACGTGCAATTTGTTCACGTGCCAAATCACTCCGTATCAAGCTGGCCACGCTAAAACACACGGAAGACCACGCTCCTCCCCATAAGGCCGAATTACTGCCCCCCAGAGCCCTGAGCACGATCCCTCCTGCCATCTGCTGCTGCCTGACTGCCTGCTGCCCACATGCCCTGCCATTTGCTGCCTGCACGTCAGCCAGGGGTGTAGTTGCTGTGACCACCCCTGCTGGAACCAAAGACTCCCGACTGGGATTCCATCGCTCCACAGCCCAGCCCCAGGTCCCAGTTGCCCACCCACTCCTGCCTCTGGGGTTGCCATGTCCAGCACAACACCATCTGGCAGCACTGGCAACCCCCAGCCAGAGAGGCAGAGGGCCACCAGATTCACTGCCACCGATGTTGGTGTCCTGGTGGAGCAAGTCCTGGGGCAGTATGATGCCCTCTTTGGAAGTCCGCGCGCCGACAATGAAGGACGGACCAGGATCTGTATGGACATTGTGACTGCCATCAACGCGGAGGGGGTGGCAGTCCGCGATTTACATCATGTCAAGAAGCGCTCGGAGGACTTCAGGTCCAAGACCCTCAACAAGGCCTGGTGCCTCGCTAAGGCAGCGGATGCCAAGGGGCACCGGGGCCAGCTGTCGAACCATCAAATGAGGGTCCTGGAACGCATATGCCCAGCGCTCTATGTCCAGATCCTTGAGAGGCAGACCGGTCTGGAGTCGAGCGGTAAGTGTACAGGCATGTTGATAGTATGCTGTGCGTGTCGTGGTGTGCCAGTAGTGTGCAGGTTGCACATGTGTTTATGTAGGGCCATGTAGGGATGTGTATGAATATGGGCGTGAGGCTGCCACATGTGAGTCCTCTCAGTTGTGAGACACATTGATGGTGTATGTGTTGGTAAGCATGCTGGGCAAATGCAGG
Organism: Ambystoma mexicanum; assembly: GCF_040938575.1. NCBI lineage: Eukaryota > Metazoa > Chordata > Amphibia > Caudata > Ambystomatidae > Ambystoma > Ambystoma mexicanum. The sequence continues at coordinate 813,729,586 of NC_090932.1, forward strand.
TGTGGGAGCACACATGTTTGAATTTCTGTGTATGTACATTGGCATGGTTGTGGCATGGATGGTGGTTCATAATGCATGTATCTGCACTGTGTACATGTGCATGTATGTGTATCTGACAAGTGTGCAACTGTGATGCAACATGGATGCATGTGACACTGATATGTAGAAGGATGAATGGCAGATGTGACATATATGGCAATCTCATCACTGCAACAGTTGGAGGAGATGTATTCATGCATGTAAGTGTGGTGGCGTCTGTGCATGTCTAGTGCACTCCTTGTGTTTCATGTGATGTCAGGCTCACCTTTGGCTGTTCATGCTGTTGTATGTGTATGGATGGTGCTGCCTGGTGCAATATTGCTGTTGAAATGTTCATGTGTGTGAGTTAAAATGACATGTGTCTCATGGAGTGTGATGCTGTGTCTGAAGTTAAACATTGCCACTCATGTGCAACTGTCATGTGTGTATCAGTCCATTGTACAGTGCCCTGATGCCTGTGTTTTATCTCTCCCTGTCTGCAGCTTCAACTGAAGATGAGGACGGAGAGGGTGCTGTGGAGCACAGCGGCAGGGATCGTCCCACCAGCCAGAGACGCAAGGCCCGGCTCCCCTCCCAGATTGTCATCTCGTCGGGGAGTGAGGAGTCTGGTGCCGCGTCCCAGGCCGCAGCTGCCAAGGATAGGTCCAAGAGGCGGAGGTTGGAGGTGGACTCCTCGGCAGCAGAAGGGGCAGCTGTCCGACAGAGGAAGATGGCACGGAGTCATCCAGGTTGGTGGGGGTTTGGTGGAGGAGGAGGCCACGGAAGGGACACACACAGGGTTTGGAGGTGGGGATTCCACTGGTGCTAGTGGTGCAGTGCAGCACAGGCCGCCACGGAGGTGCTTATGTGCAATCCTGTCCCCTGATCCTGTCACTGCATCATCTGGCACCAGCAGGGATGCCTATGTCCAGACCCGTTTTCAGGGAGGGGATGAGCGCACAACAACTGGCCTTCCTCTCCCTGCGGACGTGGCTATCCGGGACCGTGTTGAATCTGTCCTGGCCGGGATAGCGTTGCATCAACGGGGCATGCGAGGTGACGTGCAGTTTTTTCGTGAAGAGACTGCATGTCATCTCGGGTGCCTCTTTGACCGCCTTGACCAGCTGGGACGGGTCACCAGTGCTTGATTCCTCCGTTATCTGGACCTCCTTGCGACCCCCTCCTCACCTGAACCCCCTACGCGCCAGTCGTCCTCCATGGCATCTTCCCACCCATGTATCACCTGGGTACCCTGTGGAGCTGCCTCTGACCCTGCGGCCAGGCTGGTGGAGGACACATCCCTGCCACAGTCAGGAGTCGGACGTCCAGCAGGGGTGGCCACCTCAACAACTGCACCCAAGCCGGAGGAGGGTGTGCAGGCAGCAAGAGCCAGGGCACAGGCAGAGGCACAGCAGCAGCAGCAACAAGGTGGGAGCCATCATGGCTCGGGGCCTTCGACATCGGAGGGGCAGGCATCGGCCAGAGGGCAGGAGGACCCAGGACTGGAAGTGTCTTCCGTGTGGCTGTGGTTAGGCCATGCTATAGATGTGGAGCGGGAGCGGGCAGAAGAGGCACGGCTCACGATGGTCAGGGCGGAGAACTCCATGCGGAGGGCCCTGAGGCGGGCCGAGTGCCTCGAGGCAATTCGCAGGGAGTTGTAGGAGAACATGTCGTCATTCCTGCGAACCCTCGGGGCCATGGAAGAGGACCGCCTCCAGGACATTGAGCAGGAGTTCGATGATGTCCTGGCCCGGGACATCCAAAAGTGAGCCATCGGACTAGCCCGCTGCTCTTGTAAATAGTTTTTAGAGTTAGGTTTCCTTTTCGTTTTCCTTTTATTTGTGGTCAATGGGCAATGCCACACAAATTTGTATAGTTATATTTTTAGGTAGTTTGTTAGGTAGGTTTAATTTGTTTGGTTGGGATCATGGACCCTTTACATCCTTGGACAATGGATTGTATATAGTTTCATCATGTATTCATTTTTTTTTTTTTTTGCATTATGGACATGGAGCAATGGATTTATTTTTTCTGGACAATTGATTGTAAATAGTTGGACTATGGATTGATTTATCTTTTTTTAATTATGAACATGAAGCAATGGAGATTTTTTTTTTACATTTCCTTTAGATTCGCGTTGTTGGAGGGTGACTTTGGACTGTTTTTCTTTCTAATTTTTTTGGATTGGTTATCATTTTCATTCAATCATCTTTTTCACATGCTTTTCATTTCATGTTTCATATTTTGGTATGCTTTCATTTCATTTTTGATTTTATGTACATAATACATTTTCATATTTTAGTTCCATGTGTGGGATTCGCTCATTGGGTTGATGCATGTGAAAATGTGGGTTTACACAAGCAATGCCAACCAGTGTATGTGTGTGACGGACATGTGTTGATGTACATAGTTGACTTTTGGTTTGTGTCATGAGATCAGCATTTCACTGCTGGGGGGTGGGGGTGCAAGGGGACATGAGTGGGGGCCTTCTGGCAGGTACCCCTCAGTGTTGGGGGGTGGAGGTGCAGGGGGACATGCGTGGGGGCCTGCTGGCAGGTGCACCTCAGTGCCGGGGGTGGGGGTGCAAGGGGACATGAGTGGGGGCCTGCTGGCAGGTGCCCCTCAGTGCTGGGGGGTGGGGGTGCAAGGGGACATGAGTGGGGGCCTGCTGGCAGGTGCCCCTCAGTGCTGGGGGGTGGGGGTGCAGGGGGACATGAGTGGGACATGAGTGGGGGCCTGCTGGCAGGTACACCTCAGTACTGGGGTTGGGGGCGCTGGGGGACATGAGTTGGGGCCTGCTGGCAGGTGCCCCACAGTGCTGGGGGGTGGCGGTGCAGGGGGACATGAGTGGGACATGAGTGGGGGCCTGCTGGCAGGTGCCCCTCAATGCTGGGAGGTGGGGGTGCAGGGGGACATGAGTGGGACATGAGTGGGGGCCTGCTGGTAGGTGCTCCTCAGTGCTGGGGGGTGGGGGTGCTGGAGGACATGAGTGGGGGCCTGCTGGCAGGTGCCCCACAGTGCTGGGGGGAGGGGGTGCAAGGGGACATGAGTTGGTGATCAGTAGTGCAAGGTGACATGTGGCTTGGTTAGGGGGCATGCCCATGGTGGATGGGCTGCATGTGGGACATGACGAGGGGTGCAGGGTAGTCCCCTGTGGTGTGGGCTGCCTGCAGGGCCGTGGAGGGTGTAGCGGGAACACCTGGGAAGACCCACACTGCCAATTCACGTGTAGGACTCCCCGCGCACCCCCGAAATTCACGTACCCTGCTCCAATTGCGTGTGAAACTTCCCGCGAACCCCAGTAATACACGTACCCCACTTGCACAGGGCCAATCGCATGTGAAACTTCCCGCGTACCCCCGAAATACACGTACCCTGCTCCAATCGTGTGTGAAACTTCCCGTGAACCCCAGTAATACACGTACCCCACTCGCACAGGGCCAATCGCGTGTGAAACTTCCCACGCACCCCCGAAATACACATACCCTGCTCCAATCGCTTGTGAAACTTCCTGCGAACCACAGTAATACACGTACCCCACACGCACATGGCCAATCACGTGTGAAACTTCCTGCGCACCCACGAAATACACGTACCCTGCTCCAATCGCATGTGAAACTTCCCACGAACCCCAGTAATACACGTACTTCACTCGCACAGGGCCTATGGCGTGTGAAACTTCCCGCTCACCCCCAAAATACATGTACCCTGCTCCAATCGCGTGTGAAACTTCCCGCGAACCCCACTAATACACGTACCCCACTCGCACAGGGCCAATCACGTGTGAAACTTCCCGCGTACCCCCGAAATACACGTACCCTGCTCCAATCGCGTGTGAAACGTCCAGCGAACCCCAGTAATACACGTACCCCACTGGCACAGGGCCTATCGCGTGTGAAACTTCCCACGCACCCCCAAAATACACGTACCCTGCTCCAATTGCATGTGAAACTTCCCACGAACCCCAGTAATACACGTACCCCACTCGCACAGGGCCTATCGCGTGTGAAACTTCCCGCGAACCCCAGTAATACATGTTCCCCGCTTGCCGTGCTGGTACAGGGTTAGCGCAGCCCTTTGCGCTGGATTGGGGATTTTGATGGCTTTTCGCTGCGCGACGGGCGTTCTTGGGGGCGTAACTGGCGCTGATGCAGGTTCGCTGCGCCACGGCTGGTTTTGGTAGCTTAAATCCATAAATACGCTGTGCGTGGAAATGGATTTTAGCGCACGCGGCTGGCGCAGAGATTCGCACGCGCACACTATGCGCCAACCGCGTGCGTCACTTGTGCGCGAATTTCTATGAATTACCCCGCTAGTCTCATTGCTTTGCAAGACGCATGGATGATTGAGCCTTATGAATTTTATGGACGTAGCACCATGCAGATACCAGCCACTAAGGACCCAATTGGCCATCCGATAGGAGATCTTTTAGTTACTGTTCGTCATCCTTGGTGCTTAAGCTCTATCAATGGCTCAGCCACAATTGTATTGGTGGTGAAAGTTAGTTGCATGCTGCATAATATGATGCTGATTAATATCTATGGTCCCCCTAAATTCGTGGCGACAAAACAAAACTCTTGAGCTGTTAAACAACCTATCGAAGAACAAGACCCTAATGTCCCACTGTGGATAGTGGGCGATTTAAATGCAAAGATAGCTATGGGTAATGAGGATCTGACTGGGTTGAGTGCCTCTGGTCCTATTAATTCATCAGTGTTAGATCGCCAAGATAATGCCTGGGCATCCCTATCATATTACTATCCACTTGCCAGGTTGAATGGCTTGTTTTCCGGGATGCACGCAAAGCTTTCACTATTGTTTTTTATCTATTGCCTGTATGTATATCTGTACATTCTGTATTACTGTATATACTCATTATCACTGTTTTATATGTATATACGTATGCTTTATCATGCCTAATGCCTGTATGCATTATCTCACTCATGTATGAACAGCGCCCAGATGCCTGAGGGCTGGGTCTCTTTCCTGTGCCATAAAAATAAACAAACTCAAACACGTTTGAGTGGTAAAAGTGCCTCCACCATTGACTATGTGTTTGCCAATCCGGTGCCACTGGCCATGGTGGTCCTCACGCATGAGGAAAGGGATCATATGCCACTATGTGTTAAACTGAAATTGGAAACGAGTTGTGGCCAAACTGACACATGTGAACAATAGCCAGAATCGCATACAATGGAATGCAGTGGACTTAAATAAAGTTAAGCGAGTTGCTGACACTATGTTTTCTGCATTTGTTCAGAAACACATAATTGCCAGTGGTAGTAGCACCAATGATATAAAAGTTTTTGTTGCTAACTACGAATATTAAAGAAGCCACTTCTCAACGTAGAAAGTATAAAAGTGTGCCTGAGCGCTGGAATCGGACATATAAAAAGAGACAGCGATAAACCGTCTGCTATCTCCGAAAGTGAAATCCGTGCGCACATTAAACCATTTAAAGGTCTATCTCGTAGATGGTTAAGCGAGCACCGATCAAGTAGTGAGATTGAAGTTGGGCACAACTTGTGAACCATATGCGTACTGGCAATACTATTGGCCGATGGGCTGTGATAAGAGGTGCTACTAAGAGATAACTACCCATTAATAGTGTATCTGAGCATGCATGGTCTGCCCATATTGCAGCTACACTAAACTCCAAGATACCAGTAGACAATGAGGTTATTATTTAATTTGAAGGCTGGACATGTAAAGCATCAGTAGCTGACATAGTGGGCATAATAGTGAAACTACGTACCTCCCGAGCTGCCGGACCTGGTGGCACATGTAATAGCTTGATTAAACTATCTCGCAAGCAATGGGCTCAAGCACTACACATCCTCTTTGTTCATGTTGGTCAGTGTGGCATACTCCCCACCACTTGGTGTGAGAGCCACATATTACTGGTTTACAAAAAGCGATGTTGGACGACTCCAGCAAACTATAGGATGCTTGCCATGCTAGACATACCTGCTAAGAGCTTTGCAAAATTTCTACTGTGAGAATTGAATCAATGGATAAATGATACTATTATATTACTTCCCAACCAGATTGGGTTGAGGCTTAGTTCCAGCATTACACATTGGGCCTGATTACGACCCTGGCGCTAAGGGATTACCGGTACCGGTAAGGGTACCCGTACCGGTAATCCCTTAGCACCTGATTACGGGTCCCTTTGCGGGTTGGAGACTTTAATGCCTGCTTTTTGCAGGCGTTAAAAACCAACCCGCAAAGGGACCTTGGTGCTAAGTGCGGTGCCGCAATATGCGGCACCGTACTTAGCGCCTTCCCCATTTCCATTGAGCCCTATGGGGCAAAAATGGGAATGGGGAAGGGCCATGGTGGCATGGGGAATTACCGGCCCGCCAACCTCGGAATGGGGCGGTAATTCCCCATTCCGCCATGGCGGAGTCCGTAAGTTACCGGCATGGATCATGGTGCTATTAGCACCATGGTCCAACGCCAGGGTCGTAATGAGGGCCATAATCTATTAATTCTAGTGTCAGCTCCCGTCTATGGGGTATATATTGATTTTAGGGCAGCCTTTCATTCGGTTATGAGAAACAAGCTATGGGTAAAACTAATCGCCTGGAATATTCCCTGTGGTCTGTTAAATATAATTATGTTGCTCCACAAAGATACCAGTATCAGAGTACGTTTGGACGGTCATGGAAAACTATCCAAGTCATTTCCTACCAGTAGAGGTGTCAAGCAGGGCACTGACACTATTTAATCTGTATCTTGCAGACTTAGCAGTTTCCTTTGACTGCATAGACTCACATCCTGTTAAAATAGGCACCCAGAAAATAAATTGGTTGGGGTATGCTGATGATTTACTTTTCTTAGACCAGACACTGTAGGGGTTACAAAAACTGTTAGATGGACTTGACAAATTCACAAAAGACAATGGGTTGAGGGTCAACATAAGTAAAACCAAAATAATGACCTTTATGGGAACAAGTAAGAAGGCTTGCTCTAATTTTTTGTGGAAATTTGATAGTCAACCAGTAGAACATGTAAAGCAATACAAATATCTAGGTGTGATCATTGATGATAATCTAAAATGGAATTTACATTGGTATGAGACTAAAAACAAATGCATGAAGATGGTACTTGCAATAAGCATCTTCATAGGGAGAAATGGTGGGTGTTAGATACAGACTATTCTGTTACTATACACAGCAAAATAAATTCCAGTTTTGATGTATGGTATAGAAGTATGGGGGCACAACTTAACCAATGAACTTAGTCTACTTGAAGCAAAAATATTGCAAATTCATTTGAAAATGCAGAAATGTTTGTCAGCGGAATATTTACGTCTTGAGTTTAATATCAAAGTCACTATGGTTGAGTTTATTTCTAGGGCGACTGTGTGTTACGAAAAATTGTTGTTTCTCGACAATGGCACAATTATGGTGAGTTATTTTAAGGCCTTTGGTAGTTTAGATGGATTTAGGTAAATAGGTACTCTGGCGAAGATACTCAAACTACACAACAACTGGTTTGTAGGTTTCGTTAGACATGGTAATGACCTCCAACTGAGTTCATGTAAACAGTGGCTAAAACGCAAACTGCGCATCTTTAGTTATGACTCCAATCTAGTCCAATTGTCTAGACTTGTTAATTGTGGTCCACACATTCATTACAGCATGCTTTATGAATCTATTGCCAATTATGTGTTAGCATATTCCAATTGCTTCATTATCAGACAATATTTACTGTCAAAATGTAATGTCTGTCAAGTTTTATTGATAACGGGTGCAAGAATTGGGATTGCTAGATCAGATGGCATGTGTCCTCTATGTGGCGTCAATATTATTGAATCATTAGAACATGTTATGATACATTGTGAAAGCTTAAATATGTTGAGAAATCACTATGTTAAGTCATATAGCATTGAAATTAATTGTACCGACACATCTCGCATCTGGAAAATGTTTATGGAAGGAAATTATATCAACTTCTTGTATTTTATGGTGAAATTTGATATAAAATGTCCTGAAATTGTACCTGTTTTATCACAAGGGATTTTTTAAATGGATGTATGCAAACTGATTTTATTTGATTTTAGCTGTTGTCATCTGACTGTGGATGTTTTAGGTATATATTCTTAAATTGAATTTTGTTCTTGATTCTGTGATATGTTGGTTCATTTAGCTGTTTAGCGTGTATAATTATCTGCGTATACAACCTTGTTGGCTATGAGTATATTAAATAAATAAATAAATAAATAAATAAGTAAAGGTTGAGTTCTCTCGACCAAAAACATTATAATTAAAAAGAGTTATTCAACCAAACACCCTGACAGCTCCAGTTCCAGACCCAAGTAAGTATAACTGGTAACATATTCTATAATATCGTGGTCCAGACCAGAGGTAACTTACATTTAGGGTGAAAAGAATAGAGCATGGCTTTAGATATGTCATAAATAATCTCAATACGGTTCACTTGAGAATATTAACCCAGGGCTTTTAGCGATCTTGACATGCCTGTGTATGTATGGTAAAACATGCCCAGATCATTTGTGTACATGAAGGCAGTCTCATTTACCGTACCCAATTTAGGGGGCCAGAGGGCATCGGCACTCAGTCATTTTGGGAGATTGGCCATGCACAGATTGAACAATGGGGGGGCAACAAGCAACCTTGTTTAATCCCCCTGTTGGTAGTTATACGATCTGTGAAATGGCTGACTCCATTTATTCAGCCCTGCACCCTTCTTGTGCAGTTTTTAATGGGGCCTTTGTTCCAAAATGGCTGCAAAATGGCAGAGCCTTTGTGCAGTGCTACATTTTAATTCATCAGGAATTCTGTTTCTTCATCTATGTATCTCTTAGCAATCTTCACAGTGTATTCGGCATCCTATATTTCTCAGTGACCTTCTACCAGTATGCTGCAACCTACCAGGCACAACTACCTACAGTGTTGCAAACAAATTCTATTCTACTTGTGTTCATATTTTAACAGATCAGACACCTGTCTTTAATCTACTTGTGTTAGTGTGTTGCTTTTATTCAAGCTCCTTGAAAACATTCTGGGTTTATAAAAGGCCTAAAACCATTAATTCAAGTGAGCTCCCTTATCTTATATTTATATTCACGTTCTGAGCCCGGTCGGGGGATGCTGCATGATATGATGGTTGCCTCATTTGCACCATCATACATCCATGGCAGGAAAGGTTCCAACTTATTCCATTCATAGCCTAATTTGCTTTCTTTGTGAAGGTGCCCCAGGGATTAATGTATGCAAAGGGTCTGGCCAGCCTCATCATTCGTGCTGCAGCAAATCCCCCAGGAGAATTGCAAGCAGCCTTTGTTGTTTCAGTTGACCTACAGGCTTCTCAAAGTAATGTAGAGAAGAACATGCATCTTTTGCACATATTTCAGTTAAATCATTTTCTATGAATTTGCTACTGCTATTTTTTAAAACAAAAAATACAAGATTGTTGTCAGCTGCAAACAAATAATTCAATTGGGTTTACATAGTAAAACAACTTCAAGATTCAAGCCATTAGTCATTTACACAATGTTCTTTCTTTGAACATCCACTGCAGGAAGGGTTCTGACGTATTCCATTTACAGTTTAGTTAGTTTGCTTTGAATGTGTACTAGCAGGAACAAGTCTGGCCTCTTCAACCTACAGCTTACAGCTAAATGGTCAAAAAAGGGGGGAGTTGTCAAAACTAATATGGCTGTGCCACTGTTTCAGTGCATGTGGTGTCTCAGTTGGTGGAGAGCTGCTATGCTGGTGAACCAGCCCACAACTTGAAGCCAGAACCATGAAACATAAGAAATGTGAAATCCCCAATGCATGCCCTCCTCAAAACGATGAAAAGTATCATTAAACAATTGGTTACAATGTATCTCTATTTGTTTTGTTATCTTATATTAGGTAGTGAAAACAAAGATTTGATCCCAAATGGGAAAAAAGCCATATTACGTGCTATATGTGTGTTAGTAAAAGTGAACAGTATGGCATCACATAAAAGTCACATAATTTATGTCACATAAACATCAAATACTATGTCAACTGAATGGCCATCAGTTTCACCCAACTAGGGCTTTCACAAGGCAACCACTACAAAAATTGTTAATTTGAGTAAGCATCATAACACTTCGATTGGTAATTCCTGCTGGTTCACGGGGAATGTCGAGAGGAATTGAGAAGAAAGAGAAAAAAAGGATCATGTTGTATGCAGTCAAACCAAATTCAACACATTATTACAATTAATCTAAAAACCCAAATGCTTGAAAAGCATTAGGAATTATAGTGAATGCTGAGGAACATCAACAGGTGTTAATTAAGATACCAATAAATCAGACCTTAATTAGCCAATGGGGTACTTAAGAACCCTGCAAAGCTCATAATAGAGATTTCAACAAATAACTTGCTATATTTCAAGAGCAAAGCAATAACGTTCTTTACTTTAGTACCTAAAAAACAGACAAAATCAAAACAAAGTAACATGAGTGACCTGAATCTCTACTTAAAACCATCAGAGTCTTTCAAAGGACTTGCACGTTGGTAAGTTACCTCCTAAACGATTCTGCTCATGCACACTTGTATGGCAAGTTCAGAAGCAAATTACGTGATATAAACTTTGTGTCCATAGTTTTTTAAACCAAACCTAAGAACGGAGCACAGCATTGAAAGAGAAATATATATATATCAACATTATTGAATCCTTTAGTTATCTTTTAGTACCAATATGCAAAGCCACCAACAAATTTGCATTACTGATGATATGGTTATCTGTAAAAGGTAAATTCCCAGACCTATAGTAAAGACTGTGCAGTCTCCCACTGGTGTGATGGGGTCAGGTGTTACTTTTTAGGCATTTAAGGTGTGGATATGCTGTCCCGCATTGCCTCTGTGGATGGCTAAGAGGCATTAATTGGAACTTGCCCGCCCTTGTGTTGTCATCTCCCTTCTAATCACACACTGGCCCTGCCTCGTGTCTCAACCGCTCTAACCTAACGATTCTTAGCTGATTGTGTAGGTAGCTACTTGCTTGTGGATACTGGACTGCTTGCATCCTCTCCCCTTGATCAGGTACTACTCTGGCCCCTGGAGTTTTATATTGGGTTGATGTACCCCACAAAAGGAGTTGAGCAGACAGGCTTCTCTGGCCCTGCAGAATTTCTGCTCCCACAAAATTCCATTAAGCGTCCAGGATCATCAAGGTTGACGATGTAAAGTTGACAATGTGACAAGCCCCTGCCTCCCACACATGGTGTGGGTTATCAGGGAATCCCCCCCATGCTTCCCCCAAGCACTGCATCACCTGACTTGCAGTATCACCAATCCCCATTGGTGAACCTACCATCGACCAGTAAGCTCAGTCCAGGGTTTTTCTCAAGCAGCCAACACAAACTGTGTGCCATTGATGTTTAATAATCCATAACAGAAAACTGGAAGAGTTCAAATACATTTTTAGCAATACATGTTTTTTGACACATCCATGAATAGATTGATCTCCTAAAATTATATAATTCATTGTCAAGATCAGCATTTACAATGGCAAACATTAAATAAAGGCCATAATGCCAATAGAGCCTAGCAATGATACAATAGATAGCACACATATTGAGAAAGCAATATATCATGTTCTTTTATTCACATAAAAAGCAGTGTATATGTCTGGTGACAAGTCAAAGATTGAACACTTTCCAAAAGCATGTTTTCCACAATATTTGCAAAATTGACTGTGATAGAAAAGCTAGAACAAAATGAATCATCTTACAAATTCAGTCACTGTTGGAAGGAATCTCTGCAGTTCCTGTGTTTAACACCTGAGGTGGCCCGTCACTAATCCAAGCAAACGTTGATCCCCCAGTATCAGGTAAGAAAGCAGTGGTCGAGCAGCTATGGTATGCACTTTGGAGGTTGTGTAAAGCATCAGGGGCCAGATTACAGAAACGTTGCACCGGTGCAAGTGCAAAATTGCACGGTATTATCACTAGGGCAATGTTTGCCCCATTTTTAAAACCGTGGCACATACTAGAGAAATTACTGCACCATGACAAGGGCAGTTTGGCATATAAAAAGCACCAGGGCAAAAATTGCCCTAGTACAAAATAGATACATTTTTGGTGCATTTTTGCATCAGGGCAAAGTTTGCCCTAGTGATAATACCATTCCGTATTAGCACTAGGGCAAACTTTACCCTGGTGCAAAAAGGCAGTAGAAATGCATCTTTTTTGTACTAGGGCAGTTTTTGCCCTGGTGCTTGTAATATGCCAAACTGGCCTTGTCATGGTGCAGTAGTTTTCCAGTGTGTGCCACTATTTTTTAAAAATAGGGCAAACTTTGCCCTAGTGCTAATACCGTGCAATGTTGCCCTTGCCTTGGCGCAAAGTTTCTGTAATCTGGCCCCAGAAATGCAAAACAACACTTTATTATCTTGCTTAAATGAATAGCCATGCCGTGTATTCACATGCAACGAATATCTACAGGGGAAGGGAACTTACCCTGAATACAAAATGTTTGTGTAGTATAAGTTGTACACTCAATACGGGTTAACAGGGGTTAACTGGCAATATAGTGACACGGGTAAAGCATTGCAATCAAAGTTCTATTTATGCGTAAAGGTTCAGATCAAAACTATTATAACGTTATTATTAGCCTTTTGTTCCGTCAATAGTTTCTGTATTCTTGCAGTGTTCACAGAGTAACAATAACGCGTAGAAAGCTTCCTGGTTTTTATTTGTATGGGTATAGGGTAATTGGTGGGCCTTTTGTAAAGGCAACCAACTCTCCACCAAAATAATTTACTGTAATGAGATGTTCAATGACAAGATATCTTCACATTATAATGAGTCTCCCAGTGTTATGGTAGTTATGTTTCTGTTATCTCTGTTTGTGTTTACCTACATTTATTTGTTGCCCTTTTTCTGTACTCATCCAAGTGTGTGTTATTTTTTTTGTCATACATATTGTTTATTTGCCACTGTTGCTTTTCTGCAATTAATCAAATGAAAAAATGTATTTATTAAAACACACACACAGCTATATGGCAAAGAAATGTTACCTCCATTTTTGCAACAGCGACAAATGGTTGCTCCTACAATTGCTACTGACCTAAGATATAAGTTGTCAGCAGTTTGAGGAAATGTAATGCTATGTTGTATATATCTTTTACACTCTGCATTCTCCCAGTCTGCAATGTGATTGGCCTGCAATGCATGATTGACAGCATAGAGAACCAAGCAGAAAGATGTCATTCTTTTTTTTTCCTCCATTTTTATTTTTTAAAAAGCTGCAGAAAGCAAATTGATTTCCGTCTGTATTTATTTGTACACATCAGTAAAAACGGAAACAGGGAGCATTCATTATAAATCAGCTAATTGACCACTGAAGCAAGTTAAAAACATAGCAGTGCCATGTTCTGATTAATATTGTATGTTACAATACAGGAATCAGGCCGGCTGGCTCCACAGTGATACCCAATATTACTATTTAACAAGCGGGCCGATTATTCTAGTATGAGCTCTAGCATCAGCGGCAACAAAGCAAACAGGCATTGTGCATGAATAGACTCATGTTCTTTTTCTTAACCCTTAAGTGCCAGGCTATTATGCAAGTCTATGCAAAAAGGACGAGCATATTCGTCCTTGGCACTTAGGGGTATGTTACAGTGATAATTCAAAACAGATTATATGAAATCAGAATAACAAAGATAAATTCAATTGGAGTCAAAGTAGCTTTCCCATAAAATGTTTCACACTTACACCAGTTCCTTCTGACAAAAGGAGTGCACGTAAAAAGCCTTTCAGTTCTCATCAAACCTAGGTTCTGATTCCACCAAATTTTCCACCACGTTGCTTGGCAAAACAAAACACTTCTGGGTTTAGGCACGCAGTTAGACATAATGATGAATGAAAGAACCAAAATAAAATCGTCTCTCACATTCTCTGGGTGAAGTCTATGTTCTTGCGCTTCTGACTTTCTTTTTTGAGTCTTTTGGAAGCTTGAATAGAGTTGCAAGGCATCTGCCTGAATCTCAGGTCTGGAGTGGTATTTTACTGCTGTGCCTGTGCCATAAAATAGATCTGGCTAGGCATGCGCTAAAGACTGAGGGAAGGACCTCTACAGGAGGCTTATCTAGAGCACAACTACGCTGATACCTCCTGCACTCCCTCTCTCCCACCTCAAAAACCATTCACGTCCCATGTCAAACATCTCAGACAGCCTCAGTTTCCTCCATTCCCCTTGGTTCTTCCGTTCACCACTGCTTATTCTCCCCCTCTCCATTTTCTCTGCATTCTCCCCCACCTCTTTTGCTGAACAGGCACTATCAACATATATGTCAGTCACTCTTGAGTTCATGCAGAACCCTTCAAATCCCTGATCATTACACAGATGTATCTACCTCCCCCTGTTAGGCAAACTCTTCATCTTCTCTGGGACCTCCCCAGCCAGTGGCCATAATCTGCCTAGTAAAAATGTCTACTGATTACAAAACCCACTAATGACCTGACTGCCTTCTCCCTAAGTATACTAAAATTACTAAAGCATGTGTTTTTTAATCGGATACCTAATTACCTATAGTTGTCACTACATAGAGTAAGGCCTCTACAATATATCTAATATCATCTTTTCTACCACCACTCCATCTCGCCTCGCTCTTCATTCTCCTTGAGGTCTATATCGCCTTTGACAATATCAACCACTCTCTCTCCTCCAGACTCTCTGTAACCTAGTTCTTCATGGCACTGCCCTACCTGGATTGCCTCCTTCTTAGCTTGTCTGGGCTATTCCTCAACCAGTCAAGGTGCCTGAAGGGCATATATTTTGTCCTCTCTGCTTCACTCTTTTACTTCAGAATGTGGCAATCTTATCTCTTACTTTGGGTTCACATATCACCTTTTTTCAGATGTTACACAGAGCTCATCCTCCTTCCCCTTCATTAAACCAGCAACTGCAGGATGGGCATTTGCCACCGGATTGTGATTAGTTCATACAAAGCCAAGGTTATCTACCTCACATTTCTAATGCCTGGCCCAACCCCTCCTCTCCAATACCTTCTTCTCTAAAGCTTTCACCCATGGTTCAGAACTTGTACGAGAACAATGTAAATGTTCAGCTGATCATTACTGCAATGTTTGGCAGGTTTTCCATTCCAATATCAGCAACATCTCTGACTACCCTGTGGAAGTCTGCCAGGGCATAATAGGGCAGTGGCACATGCTATAGGACAGTGTGGGGTGTAATCCTTCTGCCCCCACTATCAGGAAGCTAATTCTGTTAAATTATTTCAAAAGAGCTAAAACCACCCAAAGGTTGGGTGATTATGGTGGATCTCATGAGTAATAACAGGATGTTTTAACATAGTGTTCTATGCTTACAACTCAGAGGACAGTGATCTGAAACTTCAATTCTTAATTATTGCTTTGCTTGCCAGCCATAACCTTTCAAGAGCTGACCCCCCCACCCCCATGTCCATCCATCAATCATTTAAATCCCTTGCCCCAACTCTTTTCCTCAGCAGGCTAAAGTACTGGTGTTGCAGTCTTCTCATAGTGGTGCCTTCACCACTTGTTCACTCAACTTTACGTGGTACTTATCTTGTCTTTCTTTACCCTTTTCAAACTCTCTCGTCTCTCACTCCCCACTGCAGACTGCCTCAAGGTGTGGTGGTTTTCATGCACTCACATCGGAAAATCATTGGTGTTTGTGTACAATTAAATTCATGGCTAGACACCCTGATACCTGGCAAATCTCCATCTCTCAATATTAACCCCCTTGCAATCAAATATATACATTCCCATCAATTGGTCTATTCTCTTCTTCCCCGTGTTAACCCTTGTTTCGTTGTTTCAACCTGCCAAGATACAATATTGTTCATCTTGTTGAGTACACTGTCCCAGACATATTTATTTTTCCCATGTTCCATGTACAACTTGCCTAAAAGTAGTATCACTGAATCTTTCCACTCTCTCTTCAAGAATTGGCATTGCATGTGATTGGCACTGGCTATGCACAAGGTCCCTATGCAGCACCTTTCATTATCTCCCGTTGTGCAGTGTCATTACCAAGATAGAGCTCAGTCCATACGTACCTATTATGCCAATTTCAAGCTTAACTATGTTCTTCATATCCACAGTATTGGCACTGTAGAGGACTGGCCTCGTAACATTGAAAAAATGAATAGCCCTTGGGAGCTGAATTCTGACCTCTCAGCGGGGGTCTCCCTTCCAGCTAATGTAAATTGCTAGGAACTAAAATGGCACGTACATCTGCAAATAACTTACAAATACGTACACCTCAAATAATATTATTATTCCTAATAAGAACTATGATGATACTAATGATAATGTCATATGAGCTGTTGTACAAAACAATATTTGACATCTTAATCAAGGAGTGGAGACATGGAATGTGAAGACAAAGGAAGCAGCCTTGGAAGTTAAGTTCAAACATCTCCACCAGCGCGCTACATTTTTCTTTTTGATTCTTGCATTTAAAATGGCCGCCTGTCGAGTTGCTGTGATTAAGCAAGGCCATTGAGGATCAAACACAGCAACTTTTTTTTCCTGTGCCAATGTCCCTACAGCTGACTGCATTATTTAATTCACAGATTCCACCCCTAATAAAACTCTCGTTGAACAATTGTAGGATTATCTCCAGCACCGCAAAGCCATATTACATTAGCTACAAAAGCAAAAGAGTCCTATTAACATGTATTTTTTATAAGTGGGTGGATTCAATAAATAATAACATGAACAGTATTACTCTGTAAAACAATAAGTGTTCATTCCCTGAATTGTGGAAAATAACACATTTAGTTTCATTTTTATTTTTTTATTGATTTGTATATACCATTTCGTCAGCAATCCTAAAATAAATATAACAACTCTTTCATATCAATGCACATGACCTCATAGAACATACTACTGGTATTGCAGGTGCGTTCTCACTAGTGCAACATGTTTCAGATATCTGGTAAGAACACTTAAGTTACCAGGGAGATATATCATAAGCAACAGTACAATGCAACGCATTAAACTATACTGTTAAGTGTCATCTCAACAATCATAAAGGTATACATGTAATAAGAAATGTGAGTTGATTTTTAGAACATGTGAAACAAGTTCAGGCACTGAGTTAAAAATGTTACATACGACATTGGGATTCATATAATGGAAGAAAGTAAACATGTTTTAGCCATTAGAAAACAACACCAACAACTTAATAATTAGTGCCTGACTATGTTTTTGGGACTATTGCCTGTGTTAATACTGCCAAACTAATTTGCCATTACTGCACGCAGTAACTACGTGGTGCACAGAAAGGCCCGCATGATTGAATGTCATTCAGCCTTTTTGTTTTTGGACCGGCATATGCCACTGGATTGTGATTCGCCTCTTGATGCTTAGTTCCCCAATTTAGAGTCCCTTAGGACAGCATTTTATTTTATTTTATTTTATTTCATATTTATATTGCGCCGGTAGCTCGCGAGCCTCGGGGCGCAGAGACGAGAACACGAAAGACAAATGGTGACAGGACGGATAGGACGGGACGATCACATAAGATTACTCTGGCTGGGAGTGAAAAGGGTGGCGGTTTATTTGAAGAGGTCGGTTTTTACCATTTTGCGAAAGCGGGTATAGTTGGTTTCCAGTCTTAGATGGTCCGGACGGTTGTTCAAGAGACTGGCAGAAAGAGTCGGAAAGGCTCTGCCTAGGCCGCTTTTGAGTTTGTGTGGGGCCGTTGCAGTTTTGCCGAGTTGGGACGATCTCAGTGTTCTATTTGGAACATATGGTTTAATCGTCGTTTTTAAGTACGTTGGTGCCTTTCCGTGGATGCATCTGTGAACGATGGTTAAGGTCTTAAAGTGCACCCTATCTTCAATTTTCAGCCAGTGAAGCTCCCTTCTGGAGTTGCTGATATGCTCTGTTCTAGATTTAAGCTTTACAATTCTTACAGCGTTATTCTGTACAACTTGGTAGCTTTGTAGGCACTGCTTGGAGGCACCCAGGATTAAGGCATTGCCATAGTCGATGCACGACAAGATGGTGGCTCTTGCTATGCTCGCGCAGTTGTCCTCTGATATAAAGGGTCTAATGGCTTTTATTAGTCAGAGGTGGTAGGCACAGTTTTTTTTTTATATACTGTGCTTGGGCATCCGCCCCCAAGGATGCTTCCAGCATCATACCGAGGGTTTTAACCTTGCCTAAGACCGGCATGGATGTATTTTTGATCTGGAAGGATGTGTAAGGTGGGGATAGCTTAACTCGGGCGGAGGATGAGCCAAAAATCATGAGCTTCGTTTTTTTCCTGTTGAGGCACATCCAATTGGAGTCCATCCATTGCTCCACTTAGTTATATATTGTGGTAAATTGCTCGCTGTCTTTCTGATAGTTGCCACTTAGTTCAAATACAAGCTGCGTATCATCAGCATAGTTATTGAAATAGGTGTTGATATGGTTGAACAAGGCATAGGTACCTCAAGTAGAGGTTAAACAGCAGTGGTGACATACTGGCCCCTTGGGGAACTCCACAAAGGATTTTTTTTTTCCAAGGAGAACTTGTCCCCCCAGTGCACCCTGGATATTCTGTTTTTTAGAAAGGACATAATCCAGCTGATGGCTTCATCAGAGCAGTTGGTGGACTTTTTTAATGCATTCTGGAGTAAGTTGTGGTCGAGGAGGTCGAATGCGGCACTGAGGTCAAGTAGGATGAGAAGGCCTGTCTTACCTTTGTCAATAATACCGAGCATTTTGGTCTGAAGGTCTAACATGGCTGTCTCGGTGCTGTGGGCAGGGCGGAAGCCGGACTGTTGTGGGTGGAGGGAGTTTGATTCCTCCACATGTGTCTGGAGTTGCATGGAGCCTGCTTAT
Source organism: Ambystoma mexicanum (assembly GCF_040938575.1). Lineage (NCBI taxonomy): Eukaryota > Metazoa > Chordata > Amphibia > Caudata > Ambystomatidae > Ambystoma > Ambystoma mexicanum. The sequence goes on from NC_090932.1 coordinate 813,748,442, forward strand.
TACTGCATATGGAGCCTGCTTATTACTGCATATGATAATTATCACATGAAATAATGCTTTTTTGTGGTAGTTGTTACCTCCACACAAAAGAAACCATATGATAGAGTTTCATATTTGAAACCTGTAGTTTGGTGGACTTTAAAAAATCAAGTTCTCGAAAATACTTAGGGTCATTACGAGGTTGGCGGTAGCCGTGTCAGTAAAAACCAGCACGGCTGCCGCTGGAGCCATGAATTTTCCAGAGCCCGGGAATGGGCAATTAACGGGGCATTAGAACCCCGGCGGACACAGTAATTGCCCATTCCCGGGCGCCGGAAAATATTACTCCCCATTCCCATTTGAGTCTGATTGAACTCAATGCGAATGGGGAGGACAGATGCGCCAGCGCCATTCATGAGTGGTGCAGGTGCATCCATCAAGGACTGGGAGCGGGTGCTGTTCAATGCACCAGGTGGCGGGCTAAAAGGCAACCGCTCACATAACTCTAGTTTGCCGGTCTGGAAACAACGGTACAGGCAAGCACACTGGTACCGTTGTTTCTGGACTGGCAAACTTGTAATGAGGTGTGTTTTTATCACTATGACCAAACTCTTACTCAGGCCCTAAAAGATGCAAAACTTACCTCTAGAGTAGAAACAATGTTTTGTGCATACATGGAAGATAAACAACACAATTAAACTGATAATAACCATAGTAGGTTATACAATTGAAACAAGAAAGGGATAGATTATAATTAGTGATAATGAACACGAGAAATAAGGTGAGGTAAATGTAACATGAGTTTAGATCAATCATTTAAGACATACAATGCTACATGTATGCTTTTGTATGCTTGTTTAAGCATTATAACACAAATGTTGGCAATGCAGAGCATAGGACACTTAACTATGAGAAAAGGGAGCACAATTGATATTTTGAGACAAACCTATATGTAATGCTCTACCTATTTTGTTGTTTACTAATGTGAACTGACCTAAAATAGCCTAAACATACATTACAAGGAATGCAAACTGGTTGCTTAATATAGCCACTTTTGGAGGCATTGATTGATGTCTATTTGGGAAACATAGCAAGTAGAAAGTGAATGGTTGCTGTGTGGCATGGGAAATCAAAGCACCTGGGCATAATAATAAAAGATGGCACTGGAGTGCAGATCCCACCATTAAAGGCAGAAATAAAAGAAAATTATCTAGGGATTTACTATACAGGATTCATAGAAATAACCTTCCAAAATCTCACAACTTGCAATCACATTGAGTTACATACACACCGACAAGTCCCTTTCACAAATAATTAATAATTATAGATGTGGATGCAATTTATTCTGGGTTCACTCAAAGCTGAGAAAGCGAAATTCAAACAGAACGTGGAACAGAACTGCATGGAAAGCGCTGTCAAAGATACACCCCAAAAACCAAAGCTTTTATAATTATACAAATTAGCAAAGAAGCCCCCCTCCCTTTTTAGTGGGCTAATCACACAGCTGATAAGTTTGCACCATTTTGACCGCACTGAACTTGCATTTTTACCACATTGGCATCAAGTTGGACTAATGAAATTACCATTTTCATAGCCGATAAGGTTACAAGGCCACAGTTTGTCAATTCCCCTATGAGCATCAGTTACCTAAAATGTAACAGAGTGTATTAAGTCAAGGTAAAAGTATGAGTGTAGGCCTTAAGCAGTTACCCTAAGCTTCCTGTACCTTGCTTTAATCTTCTTTACAGTGTTTATACTGGTAAAAATAGCAGTAACATATAGTGCTCATTTGTAATTGAACCCTCATCCCATATCTTGTCAAATTAATAGAAGAAGCATTTCTACCAGAAAAATACTGTTATTTTTGGTTCTGATCAATGCAAGGGCTGAATAGGATAATTATAAAATGACTATGGCTGAAAGATGCTGCCAAAATGAAGGCCACCAATGGAAATGGATACAATTTTAAAGTCCTTATCACAGGTCTTAGCCTCGCTACGACTTTGGTTGTATCTTGACAGTAAAACCGCTGAGATACCACCAAATGGAATTACCATTTCCACCACTGTGTCCTGATGAATTGCCACTGCATTACACGTGGTGGTAGGCAGTGTTAGTCCCCATTGATTGGGGTCGATAGGACTCCATGGCAATTTTGGCAGAATTACTGCCGATGTTCAGGAAGTGCAAGTGATCTATCTATGTAATGTCCCTGATGCCTGCTCATGTGAATAAGCATCATACGAATCACTTTGTTAACCTTGTCACACTAACAGTGCAAATTGATCAATCTCACTCCCAGACACCTCAGCAAACTCAACAGAATCCATGCGTCATGTGCCCAAGCAACTCTTTGTGCCATAATGACACCTTATATTAATCTATTTGAATATGAAAATAATTTCAGTCCTATCCAACAATGAATAACATTGCCTTCATAATGCTTGGAAGCTACAAATCCCATTCTTGTTCCCAATGGTGTTCCTCAGGGCCCCTGCATCTCGCCAACCAATGTACACAAAACCCTTATTCAACCACTGTACTACCTTGGGATGTTCTAAACAAACTTTGCCGATGACATTCAAATTCTGCCAAAACTCACTTGTAGCCCTGCCATCATCAACCACCTCTACAGCATCATTCATGCATTGATGGCTGAACACCATCTGTGCCTAAATGATGACAACATTGAGCTCCTCATAGTGGTTCCTTACACCATCTCAAATTCTTGGACCCCACATTTGCATCCTTCTCCATAGATGGCAACCCTACCAGCATGTCAAGCCATGTGAAAACCCTAGGCATCTACCTAGATGCAGAACTAACCACACACAAACATATTAAGGCCCTCGCCTCCTCAGCAGTATATACTACCAAGCACATCAAGCTCAGCAGGACATTTCTATCCATAGACATTTGCCTTACCCTTGATAGAGCCTTCATAGTGAACACACTGGATTATTGCAATGCCATTGTTGCAGTCACTTCATCCAAAAATCTTTCAAAACTGTAGTTGATTCACAACAATGCACTCCGGGCCTGCTGGGGCCTAAAACGTTCAGACCACATCTATCACATCAGACAGGAGGTCCACTGGTTGCCAATTAGAGCTTGCATTGAGTTCAAGATCCTGTCGTTAACAAACAAATGCATCCACAATGCTGCACTTACCTTTCCCAAACATCGCATCTCCAAAAGACCAAAACTTAACAGCCTCTACTTCTCATCCTCCCTTATACTAACCATCCCTACATTCATCAGGAATAGAGCAGGGGGGGCCAGCTTCATGGTAATTGCCCCCACTCTTTTGAATACCCCTCCCCCTTACACAAGAACAACCTTCCTACTTAGTTTTCAGAAGAAAAAAAAAAGAAAAAAACTGGCTTTTTGACAAATACGACTAATCTGACATTGGGTGATCTCCCTGATTGTTTACCCTCCTTGACTGACTATTGTACTAGCATATGCTCTGCACTGTGTTAACTGTTCTTACTTCGTTTTGTAATGGGTTTCCCTGTTCACTAAGTTGTACCAGCGCTGTGAGACTTAGGGGTTTGGGCGCTGTCATTAAATGGAATAAATAAATCATTTCTCACAAAACTGTGTGTTTTTGGAACGCCTCCTAGTCACATGAACTATGCAGCAGAAATGGTGCTTCTTTACACAGATATGACTCACAGAAGGCAAATATAGCTTGCCCTTTGTAGCAACATGAATGATGGGTATTTTGTCACTGCAATGGTTGAGGGTTCGAATCAGAGGGTACGCACAACAGGTGTTTCTACCCATGTTAAAGTGATAGTAAATTGTTCTGCAATTTAAATGTTCTCATCAATTACAAACCCTGAATCAAGTGTGATGCGGTGAGACATCCATGCAATCCATGTGAACTGCACAGGGAGAACATTGCTGCAAAACCACAGGCTCTGTGGAGATGTCGTTAAACTGTTTTTCATCAACCATTGCATTGTGCATGTCTATACTCCCAGCTGTGATGCAGTATGTCCATATTGTTATAGCAAATCCCTTCCACTAAGGGAGGTAGTCAGAAGCACTGTGGCAAAGAGCTACTGTAGGTACACACAATGTATTCTGTATGTAAGTTGGGGGCTGTGGGGAAAGCAGCACTATGTTTGCAAATATACGTTTGGCACTGCACTATCAAAAGAGGCTGCCCTGTTCCCTCTTCCACCGTACTTCATCCTGCTTCTGTGGGGTTGTCAAGCCTGCTGAACGGTCCACTCTCAGCCCATCTCTCCAGGACTCTTGTTTCTGATTCCACTGACACACACTGGTATGCTATCATGCTATCATATGCTTATGCGGGTAAGGCAATGTTAAACAGCATTGATCCCTTTGTCCACTAGACCCATGCGTGTGGTTGAAACATGTTACAGGAGATGTGCACAGTCTCCCATAGGTGGCATATTCCCACATACATATCTGTAACTCTCACAATGTTTCAGTAGGTACATTATCATGTAACATATCAGCTCTCTTCCATATTATGGAGATGCCCGCAGAATCTACTCATTTGTTTAACATGGTGGTTCTAGATGGGCCTGAACATGTATTCACTATGAGCTGATGCAGAGTAATTGCCTTGGCCCTCATTAATATCAGGGTTATGTTTCAGGCCCTTTTACATTGCCTGGCCAAGGCTTAAAGTGATGGGGGTGTGCTCACCTTCTCCACTTGTTGGGGCAGAAGCTGCTTGAGATGGGTACGCATCTGTTCTGGCACACACGGTGTGCCTTCTCTCAGTATGTGTAATTGAACCAGCATCTGTTCTGGCACACACGGTGTGCCTTCTCTCAGTATGTGTAATTGAACCAGCAAAGTCTCAGAGTAGCCTGCCTGGTGTGGTTCATGCCCGTGTGAGGGTTGGTTTAGGCCCCAAGTGTGAAGTGGATGGAGTCACTGGTCTCACAACAAGTCCCTGGAACTGATTTTCCTGCAAGCATGTAGATTTACCAACCTTGGCATACAAGGCTCCTGCTATTAATGGAACTATGGGAGAGTCAGGCTTTTGGTCTGTGTAAAGTCGCATGCAGGGCTCGTTAGGTGAGTGTAGACATCATCACGATACATTTAGCATACACAGGAGTTATTTGGAATAGGACAGGTGAAAGGCAGCCCAGGGGTTGAGGGCTTGCCATTAATTAAGCCAAGCATGTACAAAGGGTTCAGCCAGTAGGCTGAGCACCTCCCTCCATAGAACAAGTTAGGCGTTGTGGTCGAATACCAGTAAGTCAATGAAGCTTGTCAGCCTTGTCAGTCGTCCCTCACACTGTGCCATAACCATTAACTGGTCAGGTCACACACACAAGGAAAGTTGCTTCACATGCAAACACACAGCATGGCCCACACCCCTGACAAATACACCATTCACAGAGAAGCAGGGTTTCACGCATAAATGTGCAGTGTTAACAGTCCTGTACCTGCCCATCCCCCACTGGGCATAATGATGCTATTGTTTTGGAAAGGCTAACTTACATGGGTTCATGGAAAGGGCCTCTCCCTCACACCAACCCACATTTTATGAGGTGACTGTATGCATCATCTGTCCATGGCCATGTCTGAGGCTTTGATTCTCTACCCTGATTGGGGATTGCAACCCGCTGATCCCTGTGCAATATGAGCATAACAAGCAGGACTAGCGAATGCCTGACAGACACTGGGTGAGGAGCACCCCCCAGTGCACCTTCTGCAAGTGTCACATTGAAAATGTGTACCTTAGCAGGTTAGGAATTTAGACCGTTGGTGCATGTAGTGTACAGCATATGAAATGTCGACAAATAAAAGAAGCATTGGTGTAACACACCTACACATTGCACAGTACACGGTTTATGCCAGTGCTCACACTCTAGTAAGCCATTTTGAGGATCTGTCAGTCAGTCTAGTCATATAAAAGTGTGTTTTCCTGGTGGCAAAGTCTACTTGCCCTATCATTCATGTAATGGGATGCACATATGTATACGAGTCCTCCCTTGCTACTTCCATTGAATCCAGCCGTCATGCATTAACACCCCTTTGTTGATTCAAGCTAATGTTTCAGTCGCATCTTCATTGCCAGGTAGTGTTTCATCACATGCATGACAGCACTGGGGCTATAGCACGGTATCACAATCACATGCTACTTTTTCATTGAGATTCCGATCTGAACACAGACCGCATGGAAGGTGCTGGGCACTGCATGTTTGCCAGTCTAAATCTTGCAAAGGCAAGATGAACCACATAATATAAGGGGGTCCCTGTGTAATGGATGACCAAATGACTCCACATGATGCATCACTCATCAAATGTATCACATAATCGTCCATGGTTGGCATGTCCTGTGCTAACAACCGTCCTTCATGGACACCTTGAAAGTGCGTTGACCATGGAGTAATCTATAGTGGAAACACATGTACTTTCCCAGGCACTTATATTGTCAACGGAAACCTGTGTGCAGCTTTACCAGGTCACTTGCTTAACCATGTTACATTTCACCTGTGTCGATGACTGAATTAGTCATGAAAGTACAGCAAGGTAACACTGTTCATGAGAAATGTAGCTTCATCAGATGTGGTATGCCACACAAAATGGGTAAGGGCTACACACATGAGATGAGGATTGCTGAGAAGAACAGGAGGAGTCATACCGAAGACGCCCCAATCCTCATCCAGCAAATATGTAGGTGATGGACCTAATGCAATTGTATATTTCCCCATTAAACAACTTAAAAAAAGGTTAGTCTCAAGAGGGTCGGTCATTCTGTTTGCAAAATGGCCCATGCACATGGATGACAGTGGCAATTGACAGGTATGACAATTAATGAAGTCCCGTACATGCGTGTCCGGTCATGAGACATTATACACATACCACCTTTCCACTCTGGAATAGCGTGGCCATCCCCTGCAATGCAAATGTGCAGAAAGGCAAGTCACTGTGATCAACGAAAACATCATGCAGCCATGTGACTCACCAGAGGGTGACACATATGTTCCCATGCCACCCACGCTGACCACCTGCTCTCTGGAAATGAGTCCACTCACAACTTCTTCTAGTGGGTAATCTCCTCCACCTCAAGGGACCCTCCACCAGTTGCAATGGCCGACAGCACATTTTTAACCAACTTTGCCTTGTTCTGAGATCTGACATGCACTTACTGACTTTCTTGGCAATATAGTGTTCCACTCCTTAAGCATGTATCAGAACAGTCACCTGCTGCCAGAGGTGGTCACGTTCTGTGACAGACAGTGTACTGCCAGCCCAAACACAGAGGTCTACATAATGCTCTTCCAAAGAATCTGTTAGGACTGCCAGCTCCTCATAATTAAAGCTCTTCTTTTGAGAGGCTCCCTTTTCTTTTCTTTGCGCGTCACTCTCTATGCTTTTTAAAATGTTGAATGGGGTCTGATCAGGTCCATTCAAAAATGTTTTTTGCCTGCACGCCCCTTGTAAATGTGCCATGTATTCACAATCTGCGCATGTTCCCCTTTTTTGTTTGTGTGACGTGATTATGCTGAGCATGCCTAGCCTGAAGTGCGCAACTAAAATGCTGATGTGCTGCACTCCAGTGGAGTGGAGTGGGGGGGGAGTTGGCCTTTGCCCAGATATTGGCTGCAAGAGAGGACACATAGACCTGTGACTCGTGTATATAGTTTTAAAAAATCGAGCCCTACTCTATCTGAAAATGAGTGGTGAGACCAATAATGGGCTACTAAATGCTGTCCATCAAGAGATTTCTAAGGTTCACCCCCCCCTGTGCCCCTTGAAGGAGCAAATGTCCAAATTTCTGACGGCCATTGGGTGGCATATCCAGGTGGGTAGTGTTACAAAAGAAGTACAGAGGGCCCTGGGTAAACGTATAGATCCCTGGGATTGGCTGGAGAACTATGCTCATCTCAGAGAGCTGAAAAGCTATCAGTTTGTCCAGTATAGACTGTACAACTTCAAAAAACTTCAGAGTTACCTTAATCTGTGCCCTGATGTGAGGCTCAGACGCTTCATTTTACTTTTAAGGCTTTAACAACTACCTACATTAACGATCACCGGTAGAAGAGACATGATCGGTCCAGAACTACGGCTCTGCCGACTATGCAATGAAGTGAATCAGCCAGAGACGGCCAGACATTTGCTGACTGATTGCCACAAAATGAAAAGTGCCATAAACCTCGGTTTGGATAATTTTGTGCACAATCACGGATACATCAAAGAGGAGCTATTTTGGTATCATTGCATTAATTCCAATAGCATGAGGCTCCTGATGGCATTGTACAATATTTGGCTGAAGGTGGAAACAAGCCTTAACATAACTACATAGGAAGACACAAAGATGAGCTACTGAATAGTTACTGTTGAAGCCTAAGTGATTTTGCTACTTGCCATGAGTTTGCACTTAAACAGGAACTGCTGTAATATTACACCTTCACTGCTATGTTAATTAAAGGTTGAAAGTCTGCCCTGAAGAGTAGTTGGCATTATGAGGCATTGTATGGTTCTTGAACTATTACTAATCTGAGACTATTGTTAACTTCATTCTTAATGATGATGACATTATGGTTTGTTTGCTCAGGAAATGTGATGCTTTTCCTTTCCTTGTATTTTTGTATCTAAATGTTATGTGTTTTCTTTGTATGATCATTTTTATTCTTTTATGTTCTTTTTACGTAAAAGCTATTTTTATGTGTAAAGTTTCAATGTAAACTAAATCACAATAAATCATATATATATATATATATATATATACAGCAATATAGTTTTGGGGGATTTATAAAGTCTTGGGATGGGTAGGCTTAGGTTTCCTTTTGATTTATTATATTTATTTTTGCACATATGTTCATCATGTTTTCATCTTGTTTGTCTAATAAAGTGTTCCGTTTTATATTTCAATACCATGGAAGTCATTACGACCTTGGCGGTAGGGGGTTAATGGGCTGGTAGAGCTGCCGGTCCCGTTAACGCCCTACCGCCTCATTAAGGGTTCTGCTCGCAGGACCCGCTAAGGATGCCTGGTTTTACCAGGCGTCCTTAGCTGGTCCCGCGAGCGGTCCAGCATGGTAACAACAGGCCCGTTATTAATGGGCCTGTTGTTAGCATGCTCCCCATTCCCATTGAGCCCTAAGGGGGCTCGAATGGGAATGTGGATGGGTTCCTGGAATGGGGAAATACTGGGACTCCAAGGTCGGAATGGCCCAGTATTTCCCCATTCCAGGAACCTGGACCCGGTACCGGGAATGGGGGTAGCCATGCAGCAAATAGCAGCATGGCTACCTCCAAGCTGGTAATGACCTCCCATGTTTTGCATTATTATTGTAGCATGTGGGTCATGTCTTTTCTTGCAGTTGTATGTGTTTCTTGGTGGTTTTGTTTGCATGTTTATATCTGTTTCGCACATCATCTCCATGTCCCATGGTCTATGGTATAAGAGTCACAGGCTTACATGCATGATACTGGTAATTGACATATTCATGCGGGACTTGTGTCCATGCTTCATTGTAACGTATTGGTATGTATCAGGGTATCATGGGCAATGGGTAATGTTGCCAGGTGAAAGGTTCACAGTTTTGTCATTTTAAGGTCTTTGGCGACTGCAGCTTTCAGAATTTAGTAGACATGCAGGAAATTACTTGCTGTAAGTGGTGGATGGGTGTGCATAGGTGAGGTTATGTGTGCCTTGATACGCACAGCACATTTCCACCTATTTATTTCATGTGTGTGTTCCTTTATGGTGGAGCTTGATTAAGAAAGCTAAGGTGCACTTATATGGATATGTGCGCATTGTTGGGGGAGGCTGCCAAGGGATCATTGCAAGGATATGGGTAGGTCACAGTATGTCTGTGCATGCAACCAGCAAAAGTAGAAGGGGATTGATGTTCTCCAACGCTGGGCTTTGTGGATAGTGGTGGGAGTGTGTAGATAATCATTGTGCAAGAGACATTTCTTGTGGATGATAGTTTAGGTGTAATTCCTGAAAGGTATGGGTGGTGTGTGCAGTCGGATATTGAAGGTGAGGGTGTTGCAGGGTATGTGGTCATGCATTATGAAGGCCTGTGTTCCTTGCCTTTCTTCCGGCCCCAGTAGAGAGTAAGTGTGCACATGCCTTTGCTTCTGCAGGATTGTAGGGCTGATGGGATATATATGTTATTGTCAAAGAGGTGCATGCCATGTTGTAGATGACCTGTGTTTGAGGGGTGAGGCAATACACTTTGATGAGAGTTGTTTTACTTTGATTGTCCTATCATGGAAGAAGGTGCAACATGTTGTACTCCTTTCTGGTGTGAACGGGCAGTGTCCAGAAGACCTTTTAGAGGGCAAATGAGTGCATGGAATTGGGAGGGGGTCCAAGGTTTGGGCACAGGTGTGCCTTCCTTTGCTGGATGGAGGTAATCATGGTTGATAATGGGTGTGTATAGCTGGTGATGTTTTTCCTTGGATTTTGCTATGTACATGATGAAGGAGAGGTGTCTGTCGTAATGGGTAAAATACCATTTCACAGGAGAAATGCTGGCAAACGTTGCTGTGGGTGATGTGAACTTTGCCACACTCAACTATGGTGGCATGCCCTCTGCTTTCTCCTTTTTCACTATTAGGATAATGGCCATTCCTCTGGCAGCCACCCTAAGGGTATTTGTGACATCCTACAGTATAGTTCATGTGTTTCTAACTTGGGAGCATGGGCTAGCACATCCAGAGGGCCTGATTTCCACACATCAGGTGTGTCCCCTATAATGATTTCTAGGCCCCTCTCTCTCTCTGAAGGCTATGCACATCCGCAGAACTCTTTGTCAACATTGCTGCTCGTAGACACCATCGTGGACAGGCCAATGCATATATCTCACACACATGTCCCGATGCATCATATCTGCACTACACATTAACCCACTAAGTGAGGAGTGTTGTTCCCCTACATACACTACCATTACATTACATGACAAAACAACTGCATAACTTACATCAGTTGTTCGAGAGTTTATTCTTACACACAACTTGTACTCCTTCATGATTGGCATCAGTATGTCACCCACCTACACCCACAGGCCAGGGTCCTCTATTTTGGCAACTTCTTACTTTGTTCAGTCCATCTGTGGAAGATGTTGAGAGTCATTCCCCTCAGCCACTATGGTTTATGCACATGCACCCACATGTGCCTCTACACCAATGACTTGATGGTGATATTGTCACCCACATGTGCCTCTACACCAATGACTTGATGGTGGTATTGTTGTTCATCTTCCCACTTTCAAATACAGAAACAGACAGCTTAACCTTTATGTCACTGTTACCAAAGGAATGTCAATGTTCAATAGGAGACTTCACTAACTTGCTCACCATGATTTATCTGAGTCACACCAACACCTTGTTCCTCGCTGTCTTCTCTGTTCATGGCAATTCTGTTTCAGTTGGCAGTAGTGAGGTGTCTAGTGCATGTTCTACTCTCTGACAGTTACAGTACACAATTTAGTCAACACGCGTTGACCTTACCATTGCTCCTCATGGACGCCGTAGCACACTCTGTCATGGGTTTCCAATTACACTAGTTGTAGCACAAATGTGAAAATGGATTTTCACATTAGTCACACCAACCCCTGTCATCCACATGCAGGGGTAATGCTACCAACAAACATTGAGACCATTCAGTGACTTCCTAATGTTGGCTGTCCCAGTATTCCTCAGGTACATCCTCTTCCCATTAGGCCATGTTTGGAAATAGCATGATTGGAAGTTACAGTTCTAGTCAATGTTCAACAGTGTTGCTAACAATGTGGACCACCATGAACCTATGGGACAACACAGCCTGTAGCCTTGCACTTCCACAGCCAGTTGAAATGAAGTCCTAATCCTCTGCAATGAAGGCAGCAGTAGAGGAGGAATGCATATCCATGGACACATTAGGTAAGTGTGCGCTACACAGAGGTAAGTGATGTCTTGTGGTATGTTCAAATTATGCATTGATACCATAGCCAAAAAGAATAACAAAGTGAGGGAACTTTCAGGCCATGATACATTGCATGGAGTGTTTCCACTACATGCATATACAGTGGTCCCGACAGTTTCACAGTTTAAAAATACCATGTGATGTGCTATTAAGTTGTTGATGTTTTGGACCCAAATGTAAATGATTCATCAACTTCACAAGGGACGGCGAAGCGGACACAGTACATAGTAGCCATTCTCCCTGCGTCCATACTCCTGGCCTTTCCACTGGCAGAGGTTGCCCCTTAGCTGGGAATTATCGTCAGCTCCCTCAGACACGGCACCTTCACTTCACCACTGATGCCTGGGAAATTATTGCAGTTATGAATTAACCAAATGTGGGCCCCTAGTGGCTGAATGAGTATTGCCCCGATATCCATTCTATCTATTCTTCTTCAGGATCCAGTGTGCACACAGGTGCTGCAGCAAATGTGGTCTGACCATATCTTTCCATGTAAGCAATGGGCCTCAGAGCCAGGTGCTGCACAGACCCTAATAAGATGAGTACTGTTCTTTACCCTGTTTGTTAAGTAATTGTTAAGTAATTGGCTTTCACATCATGGTTCTATATGTCGGGGTGATTCACACTTGCCAGTGCCTCTTTCTAGAGTGTCTGATGTTTCTTTGTGATCACTCACCTTCAGAATTCTTCCAAAACCTTATGAATCATTGTCTGGTAACAGGAATACTACTGCAAAGCTTCAAAGCGGCCTACATTAAATCCCTCCTCAGACCACTCTTCAAAGATCCCTCAGGAAACACAGGAGACCTAATAAACTACTTACCCAAACATCCCTTATCCGCAAAATCTATAGAATCCTAGGTGCATGACAAATCATCGAACGTGTAGAAAGCAATCAGTTACTTGACCAGGTATTCGTATGTTTCAGACCCATGCAAGGAATGGAAGCAACACTACTATCCATCTGGAATGATATTAAAATGAACACCAACTCCAATGCCTCCTCTAGTCCTTCCAACAGCCTTCATCACAGTTCACAAAAAAACTCTCTTCATACTAGTCCAAGACATAGGGATTAATGATACAGTGTTGCTATGGGAAAGCACCTTATTAACTGAAAGAAGGGAAACAACCTGGTTAAGCCCCTTCAAGTCAGCACCATCCATAGTGACCTGTGTGGTCCGACAAGGCTCATCCCTCTCACTGCTAATCTTCAACATCTAAATGACGCCACTCATAAACCTCATCAAAAGACATAGGGCATCATTACGAGGCCGGCGGTAAGGGGTTAATGGCACCGGTTAGGATGCTGGTGCTGCTAACCCCCTACCGCCACATTCTGAGGTCCCTTCACGGGTCCCACTAAGGCCGGCTGGTTTTACCAGCTGCCCTTAGCAGGAGCCGCTAAGGGACCAGGGAGCTCATAACGGGCCCACTATTTGCGGGCCCGTTATTAGCTCCTTCCCCATTCCCATTGAGCCCTATGGGGGCTCGAATGGGAATGGGGAATGGTTTTCAGAATGGGGACTTACTGGGTCCTCCAAGGTTGGAATGACCCGGTAAGGCCACATTCTGAGAACCCGGACCCGGACACGACTTTGGAGGCAGCCATGGTGCTAATAGCACCATGGCTGCCTCCAAAGTCCTAATGACCCCAATAGACTTGCCTGCTACAACTACGCAGATGACACACAGATCATCCATAAAATCAACACTATTGGAGAACAAGATCAAACCATCACAAACTGCTTCACACAAATAAACAAATGGATGAGCACCAACATATCACTGCCAACAATCCTTCCGACCAAAATCACATACCAGGGTGTAATGAAATGGGAAACCAACTGTAACCTCCAAATGTAGTTAGAAATCTCAGAATAATAATGTATAAGAAACTAACAATAGGTCAACAAAGTTGTAAATAAATGCTTCTTCAGCCTGGGAACAATCAAGCAAATTCTACCTTTCCGCACCGTCCCACACAGAAAACTTGTCTTCAAATCCCTCATCATGTCAATAATAGACTACGTCAAGAGCACGTACTTTGGACTGCGGAATTACCTCTCTCAAAAACTAAAGTGAATACAGAACGCAGTGGCAAGACGACTACTCAGGCTCAATATGAGAGAACACATTACAACAGCATTGGGAACCCTACACTGGCTAAAAGTCAAAAATGTGTTTATTCCAAAACCCTTTGCATTGTACAGAGAGTAATACATGGCCAAGGACTGGAATTCATGCAGGAAAACATCTCCAACTAACTGAATCGAACCGTGAGATCCAGTAATGACATTCGCTTTTAGCCAAAGCAATAATCAAAAATGAAAGACGGCAGATGAGAGTTCTCTTGCATCTCATCAACACTTTCATAACTCACTCCCCAACCCAAGGAACTCTAAACAACAGAAGAAGAACCAAAATTCAGAAAACTACAAAAAACTGGGTCCTTAACGCAGCCACCTAAGCAGGAATATCTTCTGAAAAAAAGACCAAAACAGACTGGACTGGCCCTATGAAAGACATACATAATACTGACAAACCGCCAAATAATTCAACTTAATCAAAACAATGCTATTTACAAGTATGCACAGACCTCCTTCATCACTATCCCTACTGAAAACATCCAACTTTTGCTACAAACTCTTCGCTCACCGCTCAATCGGCAAACACCATCACCCATCACAGCATAAACTGGAAATTGCACAGCAAATGGCACATACCCTCTGTAATGTCACTCAACCCACCACACTCCAGCACTATGCCACAGACACACAAAACAATCCCATATACACTCACATGCTAAAACAACACCTAACCCATACCGTGTAGAAGCAAACCCAACAGAGACCAGTTTTTCTAAACTAAAGCTACCAACAGCACAACACAATTCTCTCTTGTGCTATCCCTCCTTGCATTTCAGATCCCTTGAGCAACTGGAGGCCATGGAAATGGCAGCAGTGCTTGGTATACAACCCAACAGCATAACATAACACTTGTATAAGCTCTCTCAGAGATTTCTTTAGCTGGTAGTTGGGGGAAGCTACTCATTCAGTATCCATCATGCTCCTCACAAATCGTACTCAATGAAGCTAGTCCGCCTTCCAGCAGTACCCTTTACCCAAAGGTGCTTTTGGTTAACTTATATGTTCCCGCCTCCATCCTTGTAAGCCTCAGGAACATAGCCCCTGAATAATCCTAAAATCCTACAATTTTTCTTTCTGTCCTTCAGGGAAGTGAGCCTTGGATTGGCCTGCTGGGCTGGTGTCTTACTTTTCAAAAATGTTGATTGCACTGCAGTCATTTGGGGGTCTAGGTATGTGGCTTGCAAGTCCAGGGGGTGAGAAAAGGCCACCCCAACATTGCCGAGTTTGGGTCATCCCTCTAGTTTCATCTGCTCTGACACCAGGGGTGGGCAGGTTTGTGTGAGTCTCCATATGGCTATCCCTAGGCCTGCATAAGAGCAGGTCACTGGGAGTGAGCAAGAAAAGTCTTCAGCATTAGAGATCACTGGAGATCTCAATTCAGACATGACTTCAGGTAGAGGATGTGCTTTCGCTGTTGCCACCCTCCCCCAAATACCAGGACTGGTTCAATGTTCTGTTAGCTGGTTAATAAACATCCTTGGTGCCCCCTAAGGGAGACAGCCACACAATGTGCATAACACTGTAAGGTTGTGAGTCATGTTTGGCATTTTGAAAGATGGTTGAAGGGCTTCTCCCTGTCAGTCGTCCAACACTATTCAGTTTTTTATGAGGATGAGGTTGATCTCATTGTGGACATGCTGGAGGGCTGGTGCCAGCCTTGTTTAAGTGGCTTTGCAGTGCCTCGTATCTGAATCAGCTTATTTCTTCACTAAACTCCCACCTCATATCTTTCAGGTTCAACAGTAGCAGGTAGGTTCTTTTTGGACAACATGTTGCAAATTGTGGATGTGAAACAGAAACTGGGCACTTTGACACTTCTTTCTGGACAGCTCCATGTCTGTTTGGTCAGCACCCCTTATATTCAGCTGTAGGGAATTCATGTTGGTGCCCTAGATAACTTACTTGTTATTTTTCAGGCACATGCTGCTGAGTATGTAGTCTTCGAGTGGTCACTCTGTTTATGGGTCTCTTCTGTCCCAAGTGGCCATGGTTCATTGTTTGTGGACTATAGTGTGTTTCAGGATCTTAGGGTCCCCTGCTTCCTTTCATGATTATTTAGGAAGTACCATCCCAGGTGCTCTGTCTTAACCTGCTGAGCCTGGCAGCCTTTTGATTCACTTCGTTTGAACTCTGCAACAGTGGCCCAGTCCAAAACGTACACTACTTCTGGTCTGTCCTTGGTGGAATGTTATTTGAATGTGAATGTTTCTGGACTGTTCTTCCTGGATATCTGGATCTGGGAATAAGGTTTCTGTTGTTTTCCTGTAGAGCAGCAGCGAGTTCTGAGAACCTCTCTTGCTTGATTGTAGATCAGATCTCAGGGAGTTGGAATGTGGGAACAGTTGCTTTATTTCACAATCTGTGCATGTGGCTTCTGTGAATCTCTGGGGGTATGTAGGTTTGGACTGACATATGCCTTTTGAACAGACTGCATGCATGCCTATCATCTGTACAAGGCTTTTACCCCTCTTGTTGGCCTGTTGTTGTGAGGGATGCCCACACTTCCGTCTCTCTTTGTGTGGTGGTGCAAATGGCTGTCCATGGGATGGGCAGTGCCTCCATTGAGCAGAGGCAGATGTAAGTCCTTGGCTGTGCAAGTGTGTGCATGTCCAATATTTACTCAGTTGTTATTCTTCCTGGAGTGGGTACAGTGAGGAGGAAGAGTAGGTGTAGGGGATGAGGATGATCAGTGCATGATTTTCCCTGAGCTTCTTCATAGTGGAAGTACTATGAGGAGGAATAATAGGCATAGGAGTAATGTTGATTATGGGTGTATGATTGTCAGGGAGCACCTTCATGGTGTAAGTACTGTGAGGAGGACAAGTTGGTGGAGTAATGTGGATTACGGGTGCATGAATGTCAGGCAACACCTTCATGTTAATAGTATTGTGATGAGGAAGAGTAGAACTGCAAAGACGTCTTAATGGGAGGGTAAACGGAGCACGTGCCCAGGTGCCCCATCCTGGGATCCTTGGAGGGGGGTCTCCACGTGTTAATATGTTGGTTGGGCTGGCTGGGCTGGGCACGATGTGCTGAGTGAGTGTCAGTGAGACATGACACATGCCTGCAGCAGGCCATGCTTATTATGGGAAAATAAAACCACAATTCCCAGAATGTAAGTAGGACCAGTTTACAGGTATGAAGGGAGTTGCTCGAAGTTATCCTGTTTATAATGTGATTTTTTTCCAACCTGGCACAAGTCAGTAACTGAACTGGGGCACATGGAAAGAACGTGATTTGTTCTGTTTGACAATAATATTAATCATACTGGTGCTTAGGGTTTTGATTAATTTTGCCTCCTCGGCACATTTTTGTAAAATAGCATCTGAGCTCAATAATGCCAGCCCTAGCCCTGACCCTTGGGGTACACCACGTACAATCTGCCAGTATAAAGCTGCTTTCCTTCTGACAGTGGTCGATGACCAATGCTTACCCTAAGAAGGGAAATCATCTTCTGGGTTCATTTGCACCTCTCAGTGTAGGTGTTCCCTCATCAGTGACAGCCTCAGTCATGAGCTTCTCCCATAGACCTCGTGCCAGCGACATCAATGTGGTCAGGCTTGCTAGTCACTTTCTCAATAAAAGGAGAGCAGAAACATAGTTGCTTTCCAATACCCAATGCTGCTTATCCCAGTTCATACATGAACTTCCTCCAGGTACCATTTAGACCCTTTCATTTGGTTTAATTTTTACCTGCATTAATTTCACAGATGTTCAGTTTCAGAATGACTTGTGCCACCTTTATCTTTACATATAGAATACAAAAGTGTGAAAAAAAATCCATGCATGTCCAATTCGCAAATCTACTTGGCCAATGAAAATGTATTTCAGTTGATAAAATGTGCAATTTACACAGGCATAGGATAGAAGTGATTCACAAGCGAACCACAGCAGAAAATGCGCTGAATAAGTCAAAAAAACCCTTTAGACCTTTGCGACACATTAGTGCTATGTTCCCCCAACCTCAGGCTAGAATTGTCTGCCTGCTGCATGGACACTCTCAGGAAAAGGGGCTCAGCATTAAGACATATTGTGTTCGTTGTCTTACATACTGAAACAGATGCATTAAAAAATGAAAAGTGATTACAGTTTTCGATTAAAGCATATAAGGCAAGGGTCTGCAACATTTGGCTCTGCAGATGTTTTGGGTTACAACTCCCATGACCCCACATTACTGACTTTACATGCTAGGACTGATGGGAGTTGTAGTCCAAAACATTTGCAGAGATAATGGTTGCAGATCCCTGCTATAAGGCAATATCACTTGGGCATTCACCATGCGTGTCAAGTTGTTTCTATGTACACAAAGGTCATCCGAATGACCATTTTGCTATTATTTTATGTTGCATGCCTTTTGTGGTGTATCACTCCAACCTTTCAGTCCAGATTTTAAAGGGTTATTGAACTTCCTACGTCTGTTTTTTCTTTCACCCTGCACTCACTCTCAATCCTCACACTGTTCTCCTTTAAAAACGATATCCTATGACATTCTCCTTTGCCTTTGTTCATTTGCTCTCCACATCCTTTTTCCTCGTTAAAATCATTTTTGGTTTTTGGTGCTAAGTAGGTGAGCTACCATTTCGCTTACTCTTCTTGCACAAGGCTCTCTGATGATTTCAAGAAAACATTATCTCCCTGATTTTTCTTTTCCTTAAAGCTGCTATATTTGGAGGAAATCAGTACAAACCATATTAAGTATTTGTGATGTTACAGTTGCATTCATAGTGGGATTTTTCGCCTCCTCCCTTTTCAACTTCTGCAACAAGGTTGTGTTGTTTTTATGCTCATGAATAAGACACCTTCCATCTTGTAAGATATCTGGTGATATACAAAATTGTTGATATTCGTCTGGTCTGAACAACTCTTAGTCACACTGTCATTGTAGAATTGGGCCTTTCAGATTGGTTTGTCTGTTCATCATTGGATTTTATCATGGCTTATGAAGTGCTGTGATTGAATCAGACTTCACAAGTTCTTCTTGGCCTATTAACCTGGCCTCATTGATTAGCAGGCATTTCCTCTCTGGTATATAGGTGGTTTTGTTTAATACTTTCTTTCCTGTTGCCATCCATGTGTTGTTCTACTGTGCTCTCACTGCTCACTGTTCTACATGCAATATTATTGTGATGTCATGAGTGTGCAAGAATACCAGCACCGAGCATGACCTACGGTGGCTTTGGTGCATTTAGCAATTTCTCCAACAGTTTGTTTTCTGGAATGTAACCTTCCACTTTAACATTGAATGCTCTATCTATGTAGGCCACTAATACCTACCAAGTTCCCCAAAAAACAATGTTCATGCCTTCATGCCTTCACTCAGATTTCCTCTCACTCTGGAACTTCTCATCAGGGTTGTCGCAACCACCCATGTTACAAATCATCACTCTGTGTCATAAGGGAACTTTCTGGCTTTTTCTCCAGCCGGTGTTTCTCCACTGGCTGGCAAGCCCAGGGTTTTTTCTCTGTTAGCTGTGATTTTAGAATGTTCCTTATCATCAAATGATTTAGCACTGCTAAGCAACACACACAAAATATAATACAAATATAATGCAAAAATGTGCTGCTACAATTCATATGTTAGAAATCACAAAAAGCCAGTAAGTTACACTCATAATTTAAAACATAGGCTATTCCACATCACGAAAACAATTCCCTGTGATTTGCCAAATTCTGCCATAAGACTAAAGCTAGGTACTCCTGGCTTTTAACAAGCAGCCTTTACTACCAGGTCTTTGGAAGAATCCATGGCGTTTTACAGACTTTCATTCCTGCCCCCTTTTCTTTTGCTTGTAAACAAGCTCACCACTAGAGTTTTTTTTTTGTCACAGCTTGGATAGATGCACAGGAGCAAAATTAGGATGAGATCCTGCATCTGGCATTTTTGGTAGCACAGTTAAGAGGTTCACACCGCTTGGCCCAAAAACTCTCATATCGATGACAAATTTTAGTGGGGAGCGTTCATTTTCAAGGTTGAAGGTGATAGAAAGCGAGCTAAGATGCTTCAAGCCAGACTGAATTATTTGGCTCTGTTAAGCATTGAGTCTGAAATGGTATAAGAGATAGAATTTTCGTACATAATTAATGATTTTGCAATATGCAAATCTAGAAAGAAACATAGTATAATCTTGGTAGTGCTGCAGGCACATCAGAATTGGGCATTAGAAAGCATATCCTCACCGTCATCTCATTCTTTCTAGGATTACTTGAATCTGTTTGCTGTGTGGGCATGAACTGAAATGCTAAGTGAAGTTTGATGTTTGTTACATGCTTTTTTCATTTCTGTGCTACCTTAACATGTTTTTCCAAGTGCTTGTACTTTGGTCACATTCATACAGGATAAAATGTTCAGGTTGAACTGTTTGGTTTTCATTTTGTTAAATACATGCTGGTTTAAACTCTTCCTTTATTTTCTTTCAAAATTAATACATTATTGAAAAAAAAAAACCCAAAGTGAAATGTCCTTAATATAGCTTCCTTTTGAGGAAACAGATCACAGAGCTGTATAATGTTTATATTTTATTAACAACTAGATATTCCATTTGAAGCTTAGACAAGTATCTGTTGAATTTAACTTGAGGTATGAAATCCCTCTATTTTTCAAATTGAGAGGGGGCATGGGTTTCAAGGGGGGTGATATCGGTTTCGAGGGGGTTTGGAGTAGGACATTGGATTCCGAGGGGGGCCTCCAAGGCTGTCTGTGCCCCGGGCCCCAGAAGCCGTTAGGATGGACCTAGAAGTGTAAATAATGTAAATTACAATTAAGTAATCCTCCCATTGTTAGGGAGAATTCTCATGTATGTTCTAATTCCCTTCAACCTTAGAGACCCCCAGCTCTTTTGCTAGACTTTAGGACATTTTAATTTTAACCCTGGAGTGAGTGAGACCTTTTTCTCACTTTTGTATGTATTTTGACCTGATTTGGGTTATAGGTTTCCTCTGTTTTTGAAGTCTGACAAACTCCATAGGCATCTACTCGAATGGTGACTCACAGCACCTTCAGTGCAGTGTCACTGAGAAATCCTTTAGATTTCTCATAAGTTTAATACCTTTTCTTGTTTGAACTACCCAAGAACAGTGAAGTGAAACTGACTTTACTTACCTATTCTGTTTGTGGGTCCAGCACACTCCATCTTATGTGGAGTTCTAGGGGGTTATATAGTAGACCCTTATCCTATATTCTCATGTAAAAATGTTATGTTACCGTGACTACTTTAAATGGCTGGTGGCAGTGGTTTAATTTTCCTACCATTGTGCTTTTCTACCGCATGCTTAATCCTCAGCTGCAGTATAGCACCCAAGGGTAACCATTTTTGTCAAAATGGCCCGACTTCTTTTTTGCCATTTTGTGTTTGTGAGGTCTTTCTTGGGTTTTACTCTCTGTGTCAAGGCCAAGTTGAGCCCTTTGTTTGTTTTACCTTTGACGGGCTTCAGCCCTGAAGCCCGCCTCTGGTTCCTGTGTGTCTGGAAAGGCAGGACGTGAGGGAGGTTTCCTGAAACTCCCCTGTCCTTTTTCTCTAGGAATGCCTGAATGCAACCAGTCCTGATTGGCTGTCCTTTCAGGACAGCCACCCTGCTGTGTGATTGACAGCCTAGGCTTTGCATGAATGGGAGAAACCTGCTTAAAAGGCGAGAGTTTTGGGACTAGAGGCAGAGTCGACCACTGGGAGAAACACGTGACGAAGAAACCATGAACAAAGCTTGCTGCATCCTCCTTGCCCGGTGAAGCCCTGCTGCTGTGCTGAAACTACTTTTTCTGATAGACAAGAGAAGGTCCAGAAGGGACCACTTCTTCCCTGGGTTAGTGGGACCAACTAACCCTGAGACAAACTCCACTGGACCATCTTCCATGATTGGCTGTACTTCTTGGCTCCTGCAAGAACCAAGTGTCAGGGGTTGAGATATCTGTAGTCGAGTGCAACATCTGTAAGCCAGACAGAAGTTCCAGGAGTCTCCTAAGGACCCTCCGGAAGTAGGACGACCACAGCTCGAGTCCTCTCACCAGAGTGCAGGATAAAAGGCATGAAGTGAGACCAACCGGTATTCGAGATCCGCAGTGGTGCTGATTACCGAGCGCTGGAACCGCAAAGTACTGCTGATCCGAAAAGAGCCCGTACCTGTCGACGACTTCCAAATTGCTGCCGCAGGAATCCTCCAAACGTCCTCCCTCTTGTCCCCACAACTGAGGCTCAGGAACCCAGGGTCTGCACCGCTGCAACAGGACATAATCTAGCTGGACACTCTTCTTCAAACCAGAGGTACTGTTTAGACTTGGGTAACTTACCTCAGTGTCTTTTTAGCTGTGATTTTCTCAGTTGAGACTTGCAGTGGCTTACCTTTAGAGTTGATTCAAACTCTGCTTTCCACAGGCCTGACAGCTAGGGACCTTACAAAGGATTTCTACAAAACTCTAACTTTGTGCAAGACTTTTATTATCTAAGAAGTGCCTCAGCTCCGTAGACTGTGCACTAATTGACTTTGGCTGTCCTGGCTCCCTGCAGACTCTTCTAGTCCACTGACTTTGATATTTCTGTCCCTCATAGGTGGTAACTTGTTCTAGACTGTTATTGCTGGGAAAGGCTTGTCTTGACTTCATTGGAATATTTAAGTATACTCACATACCCTGAGAACCTGTTTAACCTTTGTTTCCTTGCTCTAACCTTTCCTTTCTGCAACCTCTGAATCTGCAAAGTATAACTAGTGATATGTAAATGCCATTAGTCCTTGTGAATGAAGTCATCTCCGGTTGTAGGAAGTGTGTGAAAAGCATATCCAAAGAGTATCCAATAACTTGTGCTGATTCTGGAAAAGTATTTTTAAAGTATATTTGATTGTTAGATATCTTGCCCTTTTTAAAGATCGCTTATTTAAAAATGAATGTTAAATAAATAAATAACTCATTATAACTGAAACCTTGAGTGTACATGTTACTTTATCACTTGTATTTGCGAATTTCATTGCTACAGCTCTCCAGCCCACATTTACCCCTCCTGAGATAGGCCTGGCTGCTCAGTAACACTACAACCCTGTGTAGTACAGACCTATACCAAAAGGTGGGTTACCTAATACCAAGCAGATAAGTGTTGTGTAGTCTTACACAGTGTTACTACACCAATTGTTACCTAACACTGGTGGCAGGCAGTGAGATAGGCTTAGAGTGGTTACAATGACTGTTTGCTGTACTTGTGCCCAGCTAAACCAGCCACAAGGCTAAGGTCCACCACAAAGTTAAGCAATTGTAACATGCCAAATATGGATAACTTTAATGAGCCCTGATTGTCCTAACAGAAGAACAACTGAAAGATATGTGTAAAACCAGGGGTCTGGCTCTGAAAGGAAAACAAATGTGAATTAATTGTATGGTTGTTAAATCACCAAAGTTTGGGTAGTAGGCCTGTAACAGATACTCACCCAAGTAATGTGGAAGATAATGATGAGGATCCCAGTTTAGAGTCAAACTCCAATCTGCAGGAGGAGCCAGAGGCAGTCGATGAGTCTCCAGAAGGGAGATCCTCTCTGCCACATACTACTCCTGTACCTGATGTCACTTCCCATTGGGACCCCACAAGGTCCAAATCTAAGTCCATAATATATTTCTCTTGAGAGACTAAGATTAGAGTTGAAGTTCAAGAAACTAAATAACAACAAGAGGTGAAACTAAGAGAAAGAGAGATGCAGCATGTGATAGAAGTGAGAAATATGTCCCTTGATTCTGCTTCCCTTTCAGGGTCTTCTGGGTCTGCTAGTGCCAAGAGGCCTTGCCTGCCCAAAGAAGCAGTGAGTATTTATGAACCTAAACTTGATGTGTTGGATTGGCTGGGTACGTTTGAATACACTGTGGTCTTCAAGGAATATATGGGAATTATTTAATTCCATCTCTCATGTCTAGGCTCCCCCTGAATGGCTGTGATGCTGTGATGCAATTGGGTACCAGTGAGAGAACGGATTATGAATCAGTGAAAATGGTTTTAATAGCCAGGTTTGGGAAAACTCCTTCCCGGTACCTTAAAACATTTTGGGACCCTCAAAAAGACTGATGGTACACCTTGGGCTACCTGGGTATGTGAATGTTTGAAAAACTTAGATGGTTGGGTTAAGGGGTACGGAGTACACAACTTTGAAGAAATGAGACATCTTTTTTTGCTAGAATCTATTTTTGATGCCTGCTCTCCTGAACTAAGACAGCACTTGGCTGACTCAAAATAAATTGATCTTAAAAAGTTATCACAAGCTGCCGGTTTATGGGTAGCAAACAGGGCCACTCACAAGGACTCTGGGGCAACTCACAAGAAGGAATAAGGGAATCAGCACAAGAAAGAGGGTAAAGAGAATTCTAATTCCAACCATCCAAAAGATGGCCACAAACATAGCAAGGGTGCATTCCATGTGAAACCTGGTAGGTGTAGTGAATTCTCTGGTGCCAAACCATAGGGAGGTCAACAGAAACCCCCATTCCAGAGAACATTTGGGAACTGTTTTGTATGTGGGTCTGTAGACCATGTGAAAGGGGATTCTAGATTTAGGGATAAAGCTTCAGGGATCCTCTCTGCCAGATTTTCCTTCATCCCTGAGGGAGTAGCACAAATGGCAAGTGCACACTTTCAACTACTTGCTTAAGAACCCATTGGAGTTCAAGCCAGTGTGTCTTTAGTCCCCCTGGGTCTGTGGGAACAACAGAATGTGGATGTTTATAACTCCATTCCAGACAACACAAAAGAATATTATAAGTACAATGGTCTTGTAACTGGTCAGGAAACCCCTGCCACCAAAGACACTGGGGCAAGCATTACAGTTGTAGATTAACGTTTATTTCAAACCTGAGGATGTAGCTAAGGCACCCAAAAGTCCCACTAAACTTGCAGGAGGCCCTAACCAAATGGTTCCTATTCTACCAGCTCTCATCCAGTGCAATAATATGAATGTTAGAATTCCTGTTAGTGTACAGAATTAAGTGCTATGTAGAATCCTGTTGGGAATTGATTTGGAAACTCTTGGAGTTGTATCTAGTACCCCCAGGCCTCCAAGCAAAAAGAAGCAGGAGCAAACAAGATTGGCCAGAGAGACAACCTTGAGAGATTCTCAGTTTGAGTTTGAGGAGATTTCCAATACCTCCAGTCCACAGGAAGGCCACCCTTCACTTCCCAAGAAAAAGAAAGAGACAAAGGAGAAATCCAATATCTCTGGGAAAAAGAAAGTTCTCAAACCTAAACCTGTTCAAAGGACAAGGACATCCTTGAGAGGACTGTCCCAGGTCAGCCCACTGACCCCTTCCCCAGCTGAGGCTGAGTGGGAGGACCAACCATGTTCTGTGGAAACAGCTACTGGTGACATAGAGCTGGAAGAAAACCTTCCCTGCGTTGGAGATCGGGATCCTAAAGACTATCCTGAGCTGCAGACTTTACTTGCAGAAGGTGGACCCTCTAGCGCAGACTTCAGCAGAGGCCAAAGAGAGTGTCCTTCTCTAGAAGGTCTGCGCCAGCAGAGCACTCCCCAGCTGGAAGGGTAAGAGCCAGGGAAGAATAGGCTTTACTGGAAGTATGGCCTCCTCTACAGTGAACCTACAGAGTCGACCAGAGGGGACTACAGGAGACTGGTAGTCCCCCAGGAGGTGAGACAGAAGTTCCTACAGTTGGCCCATGAGATTCCTCTGGCTGGCCACTTGAGTTTCAAGAGGACCAAAGAGAGGTTATCTCTGTACTTCCACTGGCCCAAGATAGGAGCTGATGAAGATACATTCTATAGGAGCTGCAACACTTGCCAGACTTCTGGCAAGAGTGTGTCCAATAATGTGATATATTTAGTGCCCGTCCCTGTGGTGGGAGTTCCTTTTGAGAGGGTGGGGATTGACATTGCTGGTCCCCTAAACCCTCCAACTTCCTCAGGCAACTAATTTATATTGGTTGTGGTAGACTATGCTACCAGGTATCATGAGGGCATACCTATGAGAATTGTTACTGCTCTGGCAGTGGCTAAGGCCCTCCTTGGTATTTTTACCAGGGTGGATTTCCTAATGAAGTCATCTCTGACTGAGGATCAAACTTTACATCCCACTACATGCAGACAATGTGGAAAAACTGTAGAGTGACTTACAAGTTCTTAACAGCCTACCATCCCCAAACTAATGGGTTGGTGGGAGGTTTAACCATAATACGAAGAGCATGATAGGTGCTTTACAGGAACCCCTTAGAAGAAATTGGGACCTTCTACTGCCATGACTTCTCTTTGCTTATAGAGAAGTCCCTCATCAGGGGTTGGGTTCTTTATGGTCATCCGATGATAGGCCCTTTGGCCCTGATCAAGGAAGGGTCGGAGAGTGTTCCTTCCCACAGCCAGTGAGAGTCACTGACTATGTGCTATGCCTCAGGAAGAGGATGGCACTGATGATGACAGAAGCTTCAGAACATCTGAAAGCGGGTCAGGCTCTGGTCAAATATTGGCATGACCAGAAGGCCAACATGGTGGAGTTTACTCCAGACCAGCTTGTCTTGGTTATGGTAACTACAAGGCAGAGGATATTACAGGACAATTGAATTTGACCCTTCAAGATTGTGGGTAAACCTAGAGAGATCAATTATTTAGTGGACTTGGGCAACCTCAAGGAGGACCCTAGGTCTATCACACTAACCGTCTGCAGGCTTATGCTTCCAGACCAGAACTAGGAGCTTTGTTTCTAGCCTCTGATAAAGAGGAGGAGGAGAGTGAGCCTCTCCATGATCTCCTCAGGTGACAACGTTCACATGAGACAATTGAAGGAGTGAAACTCTCTTCAGATTTGACTCTGCAACAACAGGAGGAATGCAAGGCTCTCTTGAATCAGTTTGCCTCCCTTTTTTCACTGACACCAGGCTTCGCCCCTTGGGGCCAGCATGACATTCTCACTGGTGACCGTCCCCCTGTCAAAAGCAGGAGTTACATAATGTCAGATCATGTCAGACCCCACATAAAGGAAGAGGTCAAGAAAATGTTTGATCTTGGGGTTATTGAGCCATCTACAAGTCCATGGGCTAATCCATTGGTACGAGTGCCAAAAGCAGGAACCAAAGAGTTTTGATTTGTTGAGGACTATAGAGCTGTTAATTCAGTCACCACAACTGATGCCCATCCTTTACTCAGGACAGATGAGCTGGTGGACAGACTTGGTTCAGCCAAATTCCTCAGTACATTTGACCTGATTTCAGACTTTCGGCAAATAGCTCTGACAGACCATGCCAAGGAGAAAACTGTATTTTACACCCCAGGAGGCCTACAACAGTTTAAGGTTATGTCGTTTGGAATAAAAAATGCACCTGTTACATTTTAGAGGATGGTGAATCAAGTTCTGAATGGGTTAGAGGACTTCTGCATGGCATACTTGGATGACATTACTACAGTGTTCATCCCCACTTGGGAAGAACATCTTCACCCTCTATGATATGTAGTGCAGGCTCTGGAACAGGCCCATCTGACCATAAAGGCTAGTAAATGTCAAATTCAGAATAAAGTGGTCTACCTTGGACATGAGGTATTAGGAGGCAAAATAAGCTCATTGGCAAGCAGAGTACAAGCATGTGCCACCCCTACTACTCAGACCCAAGTGATAGCTTTTCTAGGTCTCACTGGGTATTACAGGAACTTCATAGAGAACTGTGGGACCATATCTTCTCCATTGAACGTGATCTCCTCACCCAAATTGCCCAAGAAGGTCAGGTGGAATGAGGAATGCACTAAGGCTTTTGAAGGACTGAAGAAAGCCTTTTGTCAAGCTCCAGTCTTGAGAGCTCCTTGAGTTGAGCCCTTTGTTCGTATTGTCTTTGGTGGGCTTCAGCCCTGAAGCCCGCCTCTGACTCCAATGTGTCTGGAAAGGCAGGATTTGAGGGAGGTTCCCGAAACTCCCCTGTCCTTTGTCTCTGGGAATGCCTGAATGCAACCAGTCCTGATTGGCAGTTTGACTGTCCCTTTTGGACAGCCACCCTGCCGTGTGATTGACAGCCTAGGCGGTGCATGAATGGGAGAAACCTGCTTAAAAGGTGAGGGTTTTGGGACAAGAGGCAGAGTCGACCACTAGGAAAAACACTGGATGAAGAAACCGTGAACAAAGCTTGCTGCATCCTCCTGGACCTTTGAATTGCACTGTGAAGCCCTGCTGCTGTACTGAAATTAATTCTTCTGATTAACAAGAGAAGCTCCAGAAGGGACAACCTCTTCCATTGGGTTAGTGGGACCAACTAAACCCGAGACAAACACCACTGGACCATCTTCCATGATTGGCTGTACTTCTTCGCTGCTGCAAGAACCGAGGGCCAGGGGTCGAGAAATCTGTAGTCGAGTGCAACGTCTGAAATACAGCCAAAAGCTCCTGGAGTCTTCTATGGACTCTCCAGAAGCAGGACGACCACAGCTCAAGTCCCCTCACCAGAGTGCAGGATAAAAGGAGTGAAGGAAGCCCAACCTGTATCCAAAATCCGCAGTGGTGCAGTTTACCGAGCGCTGAAACCGCAATGTGCTGCTGATCCGAAAAGAGCTGTAGCTGTCGACCAAGTCCAAAATAGTTGCTGCAGGAGCCCTCTAGACGTCCTCCCTCTTGTCCCCATGACTGAGGCTCACTAACCCAGGGTCTGCACCGCTGCAACAGGACCAAATCTAGCTGGACACTCTTCTTCAAACCAGAGGTACTGTTTAGACTTGGGTAACTTACCTCGGTGTCTTTTCAGCTGTGCTTTTCTCAGTTGAGACTTGCAGTAGCTTACCTTTGGAGTTGATGCCAACTCTGCTTTTCACAGGCTTAATAGTTTGGAACCCTACAAGTGATTTCTACAGACCTCTCTAACTTTGTGCAAGACTTTTATTATCAAAGATGTGTCCCAGCTCCATAGAATGTGCTCTAATTGTCTTTGGCTGTCCTGGATCCCTGCAGACCATTCTAGTCCATTGACATTCATATTTCTGTCCCTCATAGGTGGTTACTTGTTTTAGACTGTTATTGCTGGGAAAGGCTTTTCTAGACTTCGTTGGAAATAAACTCACATATGCTGAGAACCTGTTTAACCTTTGTTTCCTTCCTCTAACCTGCAAGCTCCGAATCTGCAAATTATAACTAGTGATATATAAGTGCCATTAATGTCCATGTGAATGAAGTCACCTCCGAGGTGTAGGAAATATATAACAAGCATATCCAAAGAGTATCCATTAACTTGTGCTGATTCTGGAATAGTATTTTTAAAGTATATTTGATGGTTACATATGTTGCCCTTTTTTAAGAATGCTTATTTAAAAATGTATGTTAAATAAATAAATAACTATTCATAACTGAAACCTTGAGCATAAGTGTTACTTGGTTACTTGTATTTGCGAATGTCATTGATACAGCTCTACAGCTCACATTTACCCCTCTTAAGATAGGCCTGGCTGCTTAGCCACACTTCCAACTTAAATAGTACAGACCTATACCAAAAGGTGGGCTACCTAATACCAAGCAGATAAATGTTGTGTAGTCTCAAGGCAATACCGGCTCCCTGTCCGCAGCAAGAAGAGAGCTCAAATCCAAGCCCGCGTCTCTGCGGCATCTAACAACTCGGCCGAACTCTACCTCTCCTGCCCTTCCCAGGACCTCTGCATGGCTCTGGCTTCTCATTTCATCTCTAAAACTCATGACATCCTGTCCTCTCTCTCTTCCTCTCCACCTCCTGCCTCTACTCCCTGCTCTTCCTCTGGCCCTCTGTTGGCCACCTCTCCTCCCTCGTTCTCTGCCTTTCCCCTTTCCTCCCCAGACAAGGTTTCTAGACAAGTGTGATCTATGAAAGTCACATCAAAACAGGTTCATCCCTGTTCCTCCAAAACCATTAAGGACCACATTGACACCCTGGCTCCTGCCCTGGCCGACATCTGCAACCACTCCTTTGCCACTGGAGTCTTCCCATCCCCCCTGAAGCACTCCCTTGTGCACCCTCTTCTCAAGAAACCCTCTGTCGACCCATCCTGCCCGGCTAACTATCGCACAATCTCCATCGCTCCTTTCTTGGGCAAACTCCTGAAAAAGCTGGCCATCTACCAGCTAAATCTCCACACTGAATCTGCTGTCTGTCTTCATGATTATCAGTCTGGCTTCAGAGCTGCCAAAAGCACGGAAACTGCTCTCCTGAACATCCATGAAGACCAGCTCTCCAACACCCCCTGTGTCCTCATCTTGCTTGATATCTCTTCTGCCTTTGGCACGGTCAACCATGCCATCCTGCTCAACCATCTCCATGATAACCTAGGTATCAACGGTCAGGCCCTGGCGTGGCTGACTTCTTTCCTCTCTGATCGACCCGCCCAGGTCCAACTTGGGTCCTTCCTCTCCTCTCTTTCTATCTCTACCTGTGGTGTTCCCCAGGGGTCTAACCTCTATACCTCAATACCTGGCACTTCTCTTCTTGCCCACTGCATTGCTGCTCTCTGCCCCAACTTCCAGTGCTATGCAGATGACACTCAGCTCATTTTCAGGCTACCGTCCGCCACCTCCTCTCCTTCGCTCATCTCTGACTGTCTGTCTGCTATCCGGAGTGGTGTGTCGCCAATGAGCTCTGCCTTAATGCCAGTAAGACTGAGATTCTCCTCATTGGCACACCCGCCCCCTCCTTTCCTGTCACTCTGCGGCCTCTCCTGGCTCTCTTCCTGCTCCAACCTGCAAGGCTAAAAACCTTGGGGTCATCTTCGACTCCACACTCTCCTTCTCTCCTCACATCTCTGATGTCTCTAAGCAGTTGCACTACCGGCTGCACCTCCTCTGAGGTATTCTTCCTTTCCTCTACTTCCCCCAGAAGCTCACTGTCCCCATAGCTCTGGTTATCTCTAGGCTGGACTATTGCAACAGCCTCTTTCTAAATCTGCCTGCTTCTACTCTCTGCCCTCTGCAACTCATCCAGAACTGGACTGCGAGACTTGTCCTTGGCCTCAACCCAGGGATCGTATCTCTCCCTCCAGGACTAAAATCTCTGCACTGGCTCCCAGTGGCTGCAAGGATTACGTTCAAACCCCTCTGGATTGTCCACAAGGCCTTCTGGGGCCTGGGTCCTCAATACCTTCAACTCTCTCTTCCTAAATATCTTCCTTCCCGAGCTATTCGCTCATCCGCCTCCAACTCCCTCAGGGTCAGTTGCTTCTTTAAGCAATGAGTTGGTGGTAGATCTCTTTCTTCAACCGGGCCTCCCTCTGGAACAGCCTCCTTGCCTCCCTGAAACTTGAGGAGAACCATCTCCTGGTCCGGAAGCACTTCAAAACCTTCCTCTTTACTTCTGCTTTCTCTCCCCTCTCCCCTGCTGAATTCCTGACAGAAACTGCACTGATTATCTGGTCACCCTTCTAATCTCGGGCCCAGGTCACCTCCCCCGTCAGTTGCACACCTGCACTGTCTCCCTGGCAACCCCCGCACTTGGGGACTGTTTTTCTGTAACCCTACAGTTCCCCTACCAGCACTTGACACCTGATGTCTGCACTTACCTTTGCACTTGCCACCAGATGGCCGTATTTCTATTTATTGTGTATTTATTGTTTTTATCCCGTGTACTGCACTTCCCCCCACACTTATCCCCTTCCCCCTTCCGGTGCACTTGTGCAATCTGAATGACACCTGCCCTAGTAAGATTGTTGTCTCTGTCATCCCTCTGTTCCGCTTCCCATGCCTCGTCACGCCTTGAAACAAAACACTTGTGTATAGGCGCGTTGTAAATGCCATATCATGTCATATCATATCTCACACAGTGTTACCACACCAATTCTTACCTAAGAACCATTCCTTCTGTAAGATTGCTCCAAGCAATCTCCTGTTAGATGCTTCCCATCAGGGTGCAATGCAAATCCACGGCCCTATCTGGTTTTGGATTTTTCTTTGCATCGATTATATGTGCACTGATCAATGCTTGGTGGTGTAGCTAAGTATTTGCACAATGTTAGCACATTTAATGCAAATTGAGCCCATAGCTTGTTAATTTATATAGCCGCTACGGGAAGAGATTCGTGCATCCTTTGAAAGGTACGCGAGTGAAAGTGAAGCTACCAAGTCATTACAATTGGGGCTTTTAGATAAATCTGATATGAACAGTCAGAACTGCCAAAAGGGGTTTCCAAATATTGCCCCCTTATTAAAGGGACCAATGAAATCGCAAAATGTTCCTCCACGCGAGTCCTTGGAGGCAAGATCTAAGGGTTCCATAGCCTCCAGTGTGAGTCAACAGAGCGAGACCTTAATAAGATCATCTAGGCACATTGGTCATGCCCTATTTAAAAATCATTTCCGTCTTCTTATAAGATGTCGTGGCCAACCTTTTCCCACATATGATCTTAATCGAGCAAGCATCTTGAATATTTGTGCCGATATCCCTGCTCTTGAGGATATTACATCGGCGGACTTTAGCTTGGTCGAATTCATCAATGATCAAGATCTTACAGAAGCTTGCGTATTTGTGCAGTCAAGAGTGGTATTAAACACATTATGGCTGGCTCGCACTGCCTTTTACCATCTGGGTTTTATAGTGACACAAGATGTACATCTAGAAGTTCTGTCACCAGTATACGATGATCTTTCTAAGACCCGTACATACGGTGAAAAGGTGGTCGTCAAGACAACAGAGAAAGGGTACGCACATCATGCTGGGTCTCGTAGCAACGATTATGTGAATTCATAACTAGCTCAGAAGTATGCCTCAGTTAGTCTACTTTCCTGGAACACAAGAGGGCATAAGCATTTCCTTAATAATGGAACCAAAGACCTCTTACAATTTGATATCTTAGTGTTCCAGGAAACTTGGCTACGTAATGTTCCAACGTTGGACGAGTACAATATTTTGATGGTCCCAGCATTTCTGTCGATTTTGTCATCAGCAGGCTGAAACCCTGAAACATCTAGTGGTTGAATGTGTTACCCTTTTACCTTTTAGAATAATGTATTTTAAGCATTTGATTAGCAAACCTATAGTGATGCATGATGAATTTTGGTTAATGATATTCCAAGGTCACTCTAAACAATTACGGTATGCACTGGTCAACTTTCTTAATGCCTTAGAAATCAAGTTACCAGAAATTGATGTTACTGTAACAGCTTAGTTGTGATGATTATCTGTTTTTTTGCCTTGGAATGATTATTGATGTAGCTGAGTTAAGAATTATTGTATCACGTAAATAATGTTCTTAACAAAGGTATAGATTTACTTTCACTTGTTTTACATAATTGTAATTATGCATGTTTAATGTACTTTTAAAAAAAAAAAAGTTTAAATGTCTTGATAAGTTGTTTTATGTTGAAATGTTGAAAGATCAAATTTATTGATCAAAACAACAATAAAAAAAAAAATATATAGCCGCAAGTTTAGATTCTTAGAATTGGGGAGGAAGGAGTAATGATCATTAGGGAGGGAGGATCAGGTACATTAACTGTAAGTGAACAGGTTCCTGCACAGCACAAGACTGGAAATGAAATGACATTGGAGTGGGTGCACAATTTGGGAAAGCCTCACCTTATGGTGTAGGGGGCTACATAAGTATTCAGGTACAAGTTAGGTAAAGAGCAACACTGGAATGCCTCACCTCATGGTGTAGGGGGCTACATAAAGTATGCAGGTACAAGTTAGGTAAAGAGCAACACTGGAATGCCTCACCTCATGGCGTAGGGGGCTACATAAAGTATGCAGGTACAAGTTAGGTAAAGAGCAACACTGGAATGCCTCACCTCATGGCGTAGGGGGCTACATAAAGTATGCAGGTACAAGTTAGGTAAAGAGCAACACTGGAAAGCCTCACCTCATGGTGTAGGGGGCTACATAAAGTATGCAGGTACAAGTTAGGTAAAGAGCAACACTGGAATGCCTCACCTCATGGTGTAGGGGGCTACATAAAGTATGCAGGTACAAGTTAGGTAAAGAGCAACACTGGAATGCCTCACCTCATGGTGTAGGGGGCTACAACAATTATGCATGTAGAACTTAGGTAAAAAGCAACATTGGAATGCCTTACCTCATAGTTCTGGCAAACATGCTTAAACATAGCTACATAACTGGTGTAATGCCCATTGCGTGAAGAGATTGGCATCCCACGACATGGTGGTTTCAGCACACTTGCATGCATCCACAGACGCACACAGTGACTGGGAGACATCACCATGCGAATTAATACAGGGCTGTCCCATGCACAGGACTGCAGGACAAATAGTAAACCTCAGAGAGCAAAGAGTTATTCAGTATGTGTCTAACAAAGGGACCGCTTGTGGCTAGACATTGCATGAATCCCCATTGCCGTTTGCCAGAAAGAACAGGCACAACTGCTGAAGAATTGTGGCTGGTATGTGATGGAGTGGAGTAAGCGCTTGATCCATTGCCACTGCCCATAATTGCCCTCTCAACTTTCTAGTTTGCAGTTTATTCCTCCCCAACCCAGCGATTCGATGTCCTTAATCCCCCATCAGCATTGGTCCTTTTGGTGGGCCCTATGGGAGGTAGGATTGGACATGTCCTTCACTTTTAGAAAGGAGAAGGATGATGCATCAATGACTTTGTCTCGTCGTTTTATGGAGGTACAGGTGTGCACACAATATTTAAGAATGTAACACCTACAGAACAGAGTTACTTCAAAGCAATAGAAACACGCTTTAAGTACTTAACCCACAAGTCAATGCAGACTATGAGCGCATTCAGCTCTGCAAGGTCAGGCAGCTGAGCAATTAATTAATGCCTACGTATCATGCACGGTTATAACATCTCACATCATGATGTATCCTGATTGATGAGAGAGATGAAGTAATGGCACAACTCATCGACAAATACAGCACAAATCACCATTGCCTCTCCAGAAACTGATTGAGCATGGAAATATATCTAAGCTCTGCGACAAAAGAGCAGAACACATGGGGGCTTATTAACTATGAAAATGTAATTTGACGGTGAGGAACCATTATGTTTGCACTGTAACGTAAGCGACTCCCCACCACCACATTTTCCGCATTTGCACTGCCATGTGCAAATGTAAAGGGCAAAAGGCAGTGTACAAGTGTGTACGCCACATTTTGCCCTTCATATTTGCACTCCACAGTGCACAGTGAGTAAACTCTGCCTGGCATGCTGTTATGCCACGCAGTGCTTTTGTTTGTGGGTGCTGATTGGCCTGCTCGCATGGAAAGCAGTGCTCACAAATTAAATGAAAAACTCCCTAACACGCCCGCACATCAGGAAGGGTTTCATTTCAACTGGGCACACTTCTTACCATGAATGCATGGTAAGCAGGGATTCCAATTGAAATGAAACCCTCCTAGACATGCAAGCATGTCGTGCAGGGTTTAATTGTAATTGTATACGCTGCCTGCCAAAATCAGGGAGTGTGTACAATCCATCCCTATGAGGCCAGCCTGCTTTATAATGATGTAAAAAGCAGACACACTTGAAAGGGATCTCCAGCATTTGTTCTGGCCCAAAAATACATGCTGGAGAATTTGTATGGTGGAGAGGTAGGGAGCGGCCATAATGCAAGTTGCGTTCCGCCCCTCAATTCTGCCATACAACTGATTGAAAATGTGGCATGGTGTGTTTGAAAGACGTTAAAGCCTTGCTCAAGGCTTTGACAACTTTCAATCAGATTGCCTCACTCATGATCATGAGCTACATGGTGTTCATGCTTAACAATGTTTATGTTGCTGATGGCCACACAGTGCATAAGAATACACAAATGAACAACTCTTGGTGCCCACAGGCCTCTGGAAGTGAAGATCAGCCCTCAAAGAAACCAGGTCATATAAACGCGATTGCTGTGGCTGTGCCATGCAGAATAGGGGCCAATGCCTTGTGGGTGGAGTGAAATGACTATAGTGAGGCACCCTGAGTCACTGGTCAAAAGGTGTGCAGGCACTCCCCAGACCATAAGCTGGCAAAAAAACAACACCCTCAGAAGGTGAGGCAGGTAGAGAGGATGCAATCTCAGGTGGTATTCTTCATCTCAGCCATAGTCAAATGAACTACAGTCACGCGCAGCCAATCAAAGTGACAATTGCAGACAGCCAACATGAGCCTTCCCACAATAATAAACACTGTTGCTACAGTAGATGTTCCAATCTCAATTTCAAACAACTACACCACAAGATCCTCTGTGAAAAACGCAAGTGAAGATATACACTTGTGGCAGCAATTTTCCAATTCCATTCAGTAGCATGTTTGGCACCACATTCTGACACAAGGACATACACATTGACTGCAATAACCACAAAAACAACATTGCTCACTTGCAACATGGCAGGGCACCAGTGAATAGTCTCGTGTGCATGTGAAGTGTTTGAGGAAAAGCTAAGGGTGATTCATCACAAATAAAACAACTGTTCCGCAAGGTCCACGAAGTGCCCCTTCATTTTGAGAACATGATAAAACAAAGCACGAAAACACCAAAGAATCTTTTTCTACCTCAGAGTCAAGGTCGAAAAAGAACTGCAGCATCTGGAAGATGCATACATCATGGGGGAATGCAATATGTATCAAGTACTCTTCAAATGAGTGAACAAGAGGCTGCCCAACAGGGCAATGAAGAGAATGAGAGTAATCCAACACCTGCCATTGACAACAATGTTTGCTGGCATAAAAGGTGTGCGACACATTTCCAAGTCTTACCTCAACACAGACTGGCACCAGATCCCATTGCATGCCAATTCACACTAAACAACAACTGTCTTCTCTCACGTGGGACTACCAGGATTACAAGGATGAGTAGAGGCTAAAACTCCTGCTCAGCTGTCACACTTCTACAAACCTAGAGCCAACAAAATCATAAAGGTAAAACAGGCATAGTTAAGAGATACGCCTCCTTCACCTTTTGTGGTAACTTGGCTGAGAGAAGGATATACTCTCAAGAGGGGTGTGAATATGGTTCAGTAGCAACTCAAACAGTGACGTATAATAGTCCAAACACCATGTACAATAACAACGAGTAAGGAGAAAGGGGTAGACAGGGCAATAAAATACCACCATTTTCAAAGGATATGTTCTGAAGGTTGCAAAGTGATTACAATGATCTTTCCAGTATCCAGGGCATAAAGATGGACCGGGCGGCAGATATTTGTCAATAATACCTTTACAGAGGGCTTGTTGGTTCAACAGTGTCGAACCAGGCTTCTCCGAGTCAATTGCGGGTTCTCTTTGGTTCAAAGATGCGGCAGTCACGGTGGTCTAGTGACAAGCTGGTGTTGAGTCTGGGTCCAATGGAAGGTAGCTATTATCTCAAATCATTTACTCGGGCTGTACGGATCGGGCAGTCCACACTGTCTTTTTGCTCAATCAATGCCCCTTAAATCCACTTTTTAGTTCCTATAACCCCCACCTTTGCTTCTCTCTATATGTGTCCACATTCCACACCACATTCTTCTTCACCCAGTTTTGCTTTTCTATTGATGTTTTTTCTTTTTTTTCTGCCTTCCATGCTCCCGCAGTTGAGCCTCTTTTACATTCGTAGGATATTTGCAAAACACATTTTTCCCCTTTAACATTTGAGAAACTGCACCTGCCACCAACCCATGATGACTGCTTAACGTGAGACATGAAAGGTCTAGCTCTCTCTGGAATAAGCTTGGAATCTTATCTGCTGCATGAAATGCATTCATGAATAGGCATCGCTACACCTGTTTGAGTCAATTACAAAAAGCCGTCCTTAAAGGTAAATGTCATTACTCACACAGTGTTAGACTTCTACTGCAGGGCCTTGCCCACATATTTTACTATAAAGAGGAAACAGTGAAATTCTATACTAAATGTAATAATAGGAATTAGAAAAACAGTCCTAACAATAGTTCATAAACTAAAATTATGGGGAACTGCACGTATGTTTTTTTTAGCAATATTCATTGTAAACTTGCTGAAAGCGTGACAGTATGTTACGGGTAAGTAGCAGAAAATATTGTGTACTGTAAAAGAAAAGTATTGTTAACATTTTAGCAGTTTCGTGTGTTTCATAAACTTGAGAAGGGATGGAACATACTGTATGAATAAAGGGGACGGATTCAGCAAGAAACAACCAGCATTAACTCTGCCTTAATCCTGCAGAGATACTATTCAATCCAGTAGTGACTCTGCCTTACTCGACCCTGTCCTCTCTTCTCCAGGAGCAAGCCAGGAGTCAATCAAAAGTACTCCTGACAACTGTTTTTTTTAACCAAACTGTCTCTCGTGCAAAGTTAATAATGACACCTGTTTTATGACTCAAACCCTATATGAGTTTATTTAGTGAAGAACCGCAAATACAGCTCGAAAAATCAATGATATCCCCCAAAGAAAAGTATTGTAGATCCTTTAAGAGGCTACATTTAAGAGACAACATGATTGTGAAAGAAGGTGTTTTGAAAATGAGAAACTTTGAAAACATGTAGTACTGTGCACATTTTGTAATCCTAAAACTATTGCACATTCCAAAGTACATAATTTCGAAGCAAAACATTTATCTGAATATTGAATAAACAGTCAGATACGTTCTAAGAGTGTCATTCATTAGTGTTTCTGTGACTGAAATATTAAGTGGATGTAAAGTTCATTTTATGAATTATGCATGAATAAACACACAAACACGTTTATAAACAGTCTTTAATTACCACATCTCTTCACTAAAGCAGCTGTGCCGAAGGAAGTAACAGTGCTAATCAAGTAATAAGTGGTGAGCGGTGTGAAGCAAATATATTTCTGTAACTTACTTAGAGCACCTGGAAGCTGCAAAAGGCTCTGCTTATACGCACACAATTGTAGTATTGTGTTTAGAAAATAGCCCATTATTACCAAAACGTTAACAAATATTGCATTTCCACATTCCTATGCAAGTTAAGTGGAAATGAAAATGAGGTGCCAAGACATGTTCATGCATTGAACATGTGATTGTAATATTAGCCTGGTATCAGCTGTAAACACTGAACCAGACAGGCAAATGGGGTGCAACCCACTGAAGATGACTTCAAACATTTGCAAAAATGGCTTTGCATAGAAGGGACAATAGCCAGAGGCCGATTTATGCTTAAACTATTTCATAATGACTTGTAGTTGGACATCCTCGTTAGTGATGGATCAGAACTTTTCTTTGCACTAGACAGTGTTAGAGGTCCACTTACCTGGTACAGGATGTACACAGACACGAACATTAAAAAGCTGAACCAGCACGACCCTCACTTTCTTATAGCCTTCCCATGTGTGGCTGGACTCAATTATTTACACACAATCTAGGTGTACGCCTTTGTAATGTACTCAGGGCTCGATATTTGGTAGTTAGGGCAATCCTAAGGCTTAACCCTGCAGAAGGGGGCAGGCAGCCCACGAACGGCTTGCACAATTGAACAGGTGACTTACAGTTACTTCCAAGACATAGAGTGTCCTGCATATGTATTTCCCGTTTGGACATGTCCCAGTAGACCGACTTCACAAGGTATTTAGATTAAGTGTGTTTTTGAGCCCTTGAAACGTGCAGTTTATTTGAAACGAATGCCTCTGAGGCCAGGAGTCTGAATCCAGCCCCTAGATATTCAAGTAACAAAGGTTTTGCAGGGCTCTTGGCAAAGCTGATCCTTTCCATGTAATCAATGCCATTGTCTTGCTGGATAAAGCTCAGGAGGCAGGCCACCGTGGTGATTTACATAGATGAGGGGCAAGCACTGCCTCCTTGTAGGCGCTGAAATCTTTTAAATGTGCCCTTTTTTGATACCTTTCTTTTTTCGTGGCTGTTGGATACTGAGGCTAGTCTTTATCAAGCATAGAACCCTTTTGAAACAATGTCAGATTTTTTGGCTCCTGAAACTCTTAAGATGTGCAGTTTAATTGCGTTATACGGCTTCCGGTTGCCACCTTCCCCAGTAAGTGCGAAAAGCCAAGGTTTGTTTTGTGTTGGCCTGGGGAAAGGAATTTGCAAGAAAGTGTTTCATGATCTATGAATACATTTTGAATTGTACCAAGATGGTATCCTCTGATCGAACAACCGTTAGTAGACAGATCCACCCTACATTTCTGGGATAAGATACCGGTTGTATTTGGGCTGAATATTTAGTTTTATTAAAATAGTGAATCAAAACAAAAGGTAGTCCTCTGATTTTATCCTGGGGAATTTACCAATAGTGATATACAATCTACAGGCAGCCTGTCTACAGACAAATCACCTGCCTTTAGTGATGTTGCTAGTTTACAAAACACACAAATGTGCATTTGTTTAAATCCCCTCTATTATAGGACGACAATAGTTAAGGTGAGTTGAACTCCCAGAGGAACCCCTCAAAATTCTATTGTTAATAGCTTTTAATGCGAGTAACAGATTTCACTGAAGTTTCTAAAGTGATTAAGGACTCGTGTCTCCTCCCCACCAGACTGCAAAGTTTTGTAAAGATTTGTTAAAAACTAAAAATGCTAGTAAGAAGATAAAAAGCAATCTGTTTTCCAAAAGTGTGGCCTACTTCTCATTCATTTTGCCATAGACAAACAAGGTACATTTTTGCCAAAGTGCACAACCCAAACCACTGGACGGATTCTGTGCAGTATATATTTAAATAGTGATGCCCTGCCAATGGTCTCTGCCTTAATGCCAGTAAGACCAGTAAGACCGAGATTCTCCTCATCGGCACACCTGCTCCCTCCTTTTCTGTCCCTCTCTGGCCGGCCTCTCTTGGCCCTCTTCCCGCTCCCACCTGTGAGGCTACAAACCTCGGAGTCATCTTTGACTCCACACTTTCCTTCTCTCGTCACATTTCTGACATCTCTAAGAAGTCATACTACCAGCTTCACTTCATCAGAGGTATTCTTCCTTTCCGCTCCTTCCCCCAGAAGCTCACTGTGTCCAGAGCTCTGGTTCTCTCTAGGCTGGACTACTGCAACAGCCTCCTTCTAAATCCTCCTGCCTCCACTTTCTGCCCTCTGCGACTCATCCAAAACAGGACTGCAAGACTTGACCTTGGCCTCAAGCCCAGGGATCGTATCTCTCCAGGACTGACATCTCTTCACTGGCTCCAAGTTGCGGCGAGGATTAAGTTCAAAACCCTCTGCATCATCCACAAGGTCTTCTGGGGCCTGGGACCTCAATACATTCAACTCTCTCTTCCTAAATATCTTCCCTCTCAAGCTCTTCGCTCATCCGCCTCAAACTCCCTCAGGTTCAGTTGCTTCTCCAATCAGCGAGCTGGTGGTAGATCTCTATCTTCTGCCAGAGCCTCCCTCTGGAACAGCCTCCTTGCCTCTCTGAAACTTGAGGAGAACCATCTCTGGTTCCGGAAGCACCTCAATACCTATCTACCCAATGATCTCGGGCCAGGTCCCGTCCCCACCAGTTGCACACCTGCACTGCCCCCTGGAAACCCTTGCACTTGGGGGCTGTTTCTGTATCCCTACAGCTCCTACTAGCAATATACCCCTGATGTCTGTTCTTACCCTTGCACTTGTCACCAGCTGGCTGCACTTTTATTTATTATCTTATATATTTACTGTTATCCTATGCACTGCAATGGCCCCACCCTTTGCGTTCCCCCTGCACGTTTCCCCTTCCCTTCCCCCCTGCACTTTTGCTATCTCAATGTCACCTGGCCTAGTAGGATCGTTGTCTGTCTTCCCTCTGTTTCCCCTCCTTTGCCTCGTCGCACCTTGAAACACTTGTAGGTGCATTATAAAAAAACATTCCATGTGTTAATATCCCCAAAGAAATATTGCGATACAAAAATGTCGCCATATTTTTGCAGCGATATTGAGCCATGCACACTGCGGGGGACACCACTGCAACCCCTGCATTATTTTTAAATGTGCAGGAGACACCCCGCAAACCCCGCTCACACAAATTATCCCCCCAAAAAATATTGCCTATTGCGAGACAAAAAAACATATGTACAGCAATATTTTTGGTTGGGATAATATGTAGGGATGCCTAAATCACTACAGCAGTCCTACTGTATTGCTCTTTAAAAAAAAAAAAATATAACATTTTAACAAACACTACAAACCAAAAACTGCAGTGAATATAACAACCATTCATGTATACATTGATCAAACATATTCACTGCTTCCCTCTTCCCTCCCCCCATTCTGAGCTTACTACTGTTGACGTTTCTTTCCTGCGTTTTATGGTGAGGTTTCGCTTATATCAGAAGGGTCCTGGGTTGTGCCAAATAGTTCTGCTATAAGCAGTCTCCAGGCTGTCAGGGTCTCAATTTCGCCTTCTTCCCCACTACTGCTAGCTTCTTGCCATACCATGGTTTCAGCCTCCGCCCACTTTTCCAGGTCGATCCACCATAACTCCAGTCTCGGCTTGTGGCATGTCTTCCACCCTATAGCAATTCTTCGCTTAGCAAACACATATGCAAAATCTTTTAATTTGCTAATATGCCTAAATTTTCGTGGCCTAGGGAACCCCCCTACCAAGCAGGCCCACACAGAATCCACCACAAGCCCAATACCCTTTACTTCTAAAGCACGCAACTTCTCCCCAAAAGCATTCAATAACTGGGCATGACCAGAACATATGTACCATGCCCGCATTCTCTACATCGAACTTGGGGCATGCCTGCCGTCCCATATTCTTAAACTTTGCCATCTTTTGTGGTGTCAGGTATGCCCTATGCGTAATGTACAATTGCATCTGTTGTAGCCTAGCATTTCTTGACACTTTCTTGTGGTACCCCTGAACGCGTTCCCACATCCCATCCTGCATCGAGTTACCCACTTCTTCCTCCCAGTCCAGTCTTAGTTGCACTAACTCCTTTCCCACTCTAGACATCACCAACTCATATATCCTAGATATCCCGTGTCCCCCTTTGGCTATATCATATATTGTATCTATAGTAGTATCTGGTTCTTCCTCAAGCGCCAGTTCAGACCACGTTCCCTTAAGCTCCCTCACCAGTCTATGGTACGCAATATACTGGCCGGTGTACAACCCTGTTTCTACCCCCAACTCCTCAAAATCTGTTATGGTCCCATCATGTCAGATATCTCCCAATCTCACTATCCCAACCGACTCCCACTGGTTTCTAATTGTCGCCCTTAATTGTACATCTCCGCCCGCCAGTGCAACCAACGGTATCAGAGGGGAGCACGGGCATGGGTTCCCCATCAATTGGCACGCCCTGCGCCACATATTCCAGCCTAGCACCATCATCTTGGGGCGTCCTTCTAATACAACTCGGGGCAACCACATTATCTCTCTCAAGTAAAATGGGTCACAGTCCCGTTGGAACAGCCTGGTTTCGGTGGTCACCTCCTCTGAGAGCCATTTAGCCACATATTGCAGCTGGCTTGCTACATAATAGGCTTCATAATTCAGCAATTTTATACCCCCTTTTTCGCAAGGGTTCTGCAGCTTCCATAGTGCTACTCACTTTCATGTGCCCTGCCATATGAAGTCCCGACACATACTGGCCAGTCTACAGAAAAACGTCTTAGGTATCCAATACAGGATATTCCAAAAGTAGTGGAGAAGCCTAGGCAGGACCACCATCTTTAGCATAGTGCTACGTCCCAACATTGCCAGGGGGAGCTTAACCCAGAAACGCATGCAGTTTTCGATTTTCGTGACCGCTACTTCTGTATTATCTATTCCTAAATAGCGGAATGTGCTGGCAGCCCAGGTTACCAGTAGCACTGGGAAGTGATCCATGGGAATCCCTCTATAACTACCCAGTGGGAACATGCTTGACTTCTGGGGGTTCACCGCTATACCAGACATTTCTGCATATCTTCCCAAAACCCCCAGTATGTGTTGAAGGTTCTCTTCTGGATATCACAGATACCATAGTATATCATCAGCATACAATGATATCAGGTGTCGCTCATCCCCCACAGGGATGCCTATAGTGTCATACTGTTGCCTCAAATAAAGAGCCAGGGGTTCTAGAGCCAATATGTAGAGCATGGGAGACCATGGGCAGCACTGTCTGGTACCTCTGCTGAGTTTCCACTTCTCCGATAACACTGTCCCTGTCTTAACCCTAGCAAGCGGTTCACTATATAGCAATTTGGCCCACCGTAGGTATCCAGGACCCATCCCATAACCAGCAAGGGTCGCCAACAGCCACAGCCATTTGACCAAATCAAAGGCCTTTATTGCATTCAGCGACACCACCGCCAGGTCATCTT
The DNA here is from genome assembly GCF_040938575.1 of Ambystoma mexicanum. Classification (NCBI taxonomy): domain Eukaryota; kingdom Metazoa; phylum Chordata; class Amphibia; order Caudata; family Ambystomatidae; genus Ambystoma; species Ambystoma mexicanum. The sequence continues at coordinate 813,792,547 of NC_090932.1, forward strand.
CACTCGTGTTCCCGTATTCAATGACTCTGTGGAGCCTTCTAAGGTTGTGAGATATGTTCCTATTAGGGACATAACCCGTCTGATCCGGGTGTATCAATTTATCTATAGCTTTACACAGTCTATTAGCCAGGATAGCAGTCAGAATTTTACTATCTTGATTCAACATTGACAGAGGTCTATAAGAACTGCAGCTGTGTCCAGGTTTATTAGGTTTGAGGAGCGGTATTATGATCACTTCTCTCAATGACTCTGGCAGTCTGCCTCGCTCATACACCTCGTTTAGCATGTCTAACAGCGGGGGGAGTACCTCTTCCTTGAATGCTTCATAGAACTCGCTCAGTAATCCATCAGCTCCCGGGGTCTTACTGGTCGGCAACTGCCTTACCACTTCTCCCAGCTCCTCCAACGTAATGGGTGCATCCAATTCCTCTCTTTCCTCTGTGCTAATCTGTGGCAATCTTATGTCCTCCAGTGTTTCTGCTATCCTCTCGCGATCATCCCCCCGTCATCCCTGTACAACAACTCATAATATTTCGCGAATTCCTGATTTACTCCTTCCTGGGTGTCTGCCTCCCCTCCATCCTCCCGTTCTATCACTCTAATCAGGGGTCTCAAAGTTTCGCTCTTGTATAGCCATGCCAAAATCCGACCTGGTTTGTCACCCCCTGCATGTTGCCTCTTTATATATTTTTTATAATTAAGGTTACTCAGTCTTTTCCCAGCTCTCAGCACACTTTTGCTGCAATCTCAGTATCAGGCCACTGTCCAGGGTGGCGTTATATTCTGTTTCGGCTTCCTGTAATTCTGCTAGGATCCCTCCCTGCAAACCCTTAGACTTCGCTGTGGCCACTCCTTTAATCACAACCTTGAAGGCCTCCCACAAAGTACCCGCCGAGTCTACACTGCCCGTGTTTGTCTCAAAATAGCTGACAATTTCCTCCCTCATGTCTTCTCTAAAGATGGGATCTCTGAGCGCCTCTACTCTGAGGCGCCATGTCGGTATCCTTGCTCTAGGGGGACAACATTGCGAATGGAGGAGCAGGGGCGAGTGGTCCGAGAGGACCCTTGCTTTAAATTCAATTTGCGTAATTTCAGTCAATATCTGTGGAGTGGCAAAGACATAGTCCAGCCTCGTGTGCATTTGCTGCGGGGCTGAATAATGCGAATATTGCCTCGCCTGTGGATGGTTCACTCTCCATACATCGGTTAATCCAAAATCATTTAGAAGTGCCTGTAACGCCTTGGCCGACGGAGCTGGCCTATCTTGCTTCTCATCCGACCTCTCTACCCGAGGATCTAATAACAATTAAAGTCCCCACCCCAGATCACTGCACCCTCTACACACATGCTCAGACTACCACACAGAGTCCTGAAATAAGCTGCAGTGTTTTGTTTCGGGGTGTATGTATTGACCACGCTTATTTCCCTATTTTCCACTAGTCCTTTCACCACAACCAATCTCCCATCTGCCTCCACCCGCGTCTGCAACAGCTGAAACGGGACATGTGGCGCCACCCAGGTGATCACTCCCCTGGCATAGGCCGAATATGGAGCCCCCACAACCGTTCCCTTCCATTTCCTCTTGATCATTTCTAACTCGTCTCACGTCAGATGAGTTTCTTGCAGTAAAGCAATGTCAATTTTCTATCTCTGAAGGTATAACATCACCTTATTTCTCTTCAAATAACTATTAAGACCCCTGACATTCCAGGTAATTATTCTAAGGTCCCCCATGGCACAACCCAATCCCTCTCCTCCTTGCACCAGCGCATTACGGTTCGACTCTTCTATGTAGGCTCGTATTCAGACTGGAACTCCCCAAAACTATATATACCACAAACTTTCCCACCTCCCTCCCACTCACCTCCCCACCCTCACCCAACAACACCCTTCCCAACTGTTGCCCTGCTCCATCCCTGGATCTCAGGCACCCCCACATCTAGCCCTGCCTAGCAAGTCTATACTCAGGGCTCAGCAGGGTGAAGTCGCCCTAATGGCCACTTAACTACTAATTCTCAGGGTTAGGTTGCTTCCATCCTTTTGCTCCTATTTCCCATTCTACTATGCATAGTGTTAATGCTATTCAGTTCCAGTATGCAGTTAATTCTCTATATTCCAGTCCAGCCGAAGCACAAGGTCCAAAGGCTACAAAATGTCAATCAAATCTCCCATGTTCCCATAACAGGTCCACCCTCCCACTTATCCCTTTAATGTCCACGACACAGACTCCTAACTTATCATGCTCCAGATGATCTCGATCAGCCTCCTGTTCTGGGCAGCCTTGCAAATCCAGCCATGACGTCTCCTCCTCCGGATTGTCGAAGAAAAGTGCCTTGCGCTTGTGCAACACCTTTAGTTTCGCCAGGTATAGAAGCATATATTTGATGCCCGCTGTGCGCCGCCTCCTCTTGATGGCCACGTAACCAGCATTGTGTAAACCGGGTACGCTGTGATGTTGGTGGATGCTCTCTCAATTGTTCCGCCCTTATGAAAATACTCGAGGATCTTCTCCCTGTCATTGTAGTTTAGGATCCTTGCGATTATCGGCCTCGGCGGGAACCCAGGTCATGGTTTCCTCACCAAGGCTCGATTTGCACGCTCAACAGTAAACCCCTGCGAGAGTTTGTCTGCTCCTATCTCCTGGCGGATCATGTTCTCCACATAGTCCGTGGGGTCATGGCCCTCTTCTCCCTCAGGCAGGCCGACCACCCGTATGTTGTTCCTTCTGGCCCTTCCCTCCGCTTCTTCCACTCGATTCTCGAGGTTGGCGACCTGCTGTTTTAGCACGTGGACCTCCTTTGCATTGTTCGTGCTGACATCCGGTTTAACCTTCACTGCACTTTCCAAGCCACTCGTTCTCTCCGCCAGCGCTCTGACATCTTGTTGTAGTAGGGTAACTTTGATTCCCACAGCATCAATTTTGTTCTCCAGGGCTGTCTACAGGTCCACCATCTCACCCTCCTTGCATTGGCCTGCCAGGTCACTTGTAGGTTTCCACAAAGTTAGGGTATGTCCTTGCTATAATGTGTCACGCGCTCCCATGCCTCAGCCGCCAGTTAATTTCTATTACTCTCTACTTTCCTTAGCGGGAGGTACTGCGACGCTCCACTTCCCAGAATGCCCCCAATCGTCTTACAGCCCGCAAGGTCTCTCATTTGTAGCTGTGATATGCTACTATTTCGGTGCAGGACCTCCTCAGGTCGTAATGTCTGGATGTGATGTGGCAGAGGGTCTGCCAGTGCTCCACGCAACATACAGCGCTATGCTCTGTCCTTGTGTATCCACCAACCAGCTATTTATTGGCCCTTGTGAGTGTAGTATACTATTCGCAGCTCCGTTTCATTTCGTTGGGCGATCTGCCAGGGATCGCGCTCCGGTGCGCACAGCCCAGCGCTCCACGCAACATACAGCGCTATGCTCTGTCCTTGTGTATCCACCAACCAGCTATTTATTGGCCCTTGTGAGTGTAGTATACTGTTCGCAGCTCCGATTCATTTCGTTGGGCGATCTGCCAGGGATCGCGCTCCGGTGCGCACAGCACGCAGCGCCCGTTTCAAGAACTCTCGGCCGCGCCCACTGATATACTGGGTCAGCCGCTGCTGTCTGCCTCAGGCCTCGCACACAGCGGGCGCAGCCCCTTTGTTCAGGATTCCGGTGATCAGGCACGCGCTCCCGATATGCCTCTCCAGAGCAGTGATGTCCAGAGATGCACCGGCAGAGGAAGCAAGCTGTTATCAGCCGGGAGCAGCTGCAAATGTTTTTTCATGTATTTATTGCCACCGTGTGATACTGTAGCTGTCTGACGGAGCCGGCAATTCCATTACGGGGACGCATCCCACAGGATCCCTTTGTTCTCTGAGATCGCCGCCATTTTGATGTTGCACTCGCGGCCGCTCTCAGAGATATAATGTATCTGTCTGGCTGCTCCTCGGTCCCTCGTGTGCCGCTAGCACGCTCATGCTCTGCTAGATACCTTCCGACACGTTTAGATGTGTTTTGCAGCTCGAATCGAGTAAAATAAAATGCGTTTTCAGACGGATTGTGATGTCGGATCACAGAGCACACAGGGCTCACAGCCTATTCCATGGCTGCCCAAGCCAGCCCCCCCTATTGCTCTTTTAACTTCTATTGTATCATACAACCTTTAACTAACAATTTGTAAACGTGATTATTAAAAAAAGACTGTTTTGGGGTACACTGAGTGTAGTGTTTTAGCACATTTGGGTACTGTGTTGATGGTATGAAGGAACACTGCATTTCCTTCATCAGTTAGGTGTACTCCATCATGTCTATAGAAATTGGCCATGTAGATCTGTATGTTGTTGTTTGAAATCCATAATTGGTTGCAGTCTCTCATGAATGCTAAAACTACTTTAATAGCATTTCTCTGTGATTTATCAATTTTACAATTAAATTTGGTAGTCCGTGTATATTTTTGCTTTGGAGCCAGATTGGAAAAGAGGGTGTGAGGAAAAAAGTTCCATTAGTTTTTCCAAGTCGTGTTTCATCCTTAAAGTAAGGGACACACCTCGAGCATTCCCCAAATCATTGCCTTCACAATGAATTAGTATGATGTCCGGGTGCCCTGTACTTTTCAGACTGAACAATTTTCGAAAAACTTGGAAACATGCATTTACCACAATCCAAACAATTTATTTGTAAAATCTCTCAAACCAAGGTCCATGATAATATCTGTTTTCTCACAAAAAGCCACTAACCAAAACAGCCAACTGTCTCCGATCAGCCACACAGTTTTCAAACCAGCCATGATACCTGCAGTCTTTCTCTTTTTTCAGGCAAATGATTCCTAGTTTGAATTTCTATTAATTTCTATGAATAGGGCATGTATGCTGTATGTGTTTTGGTGTTTGTCATTGGTTGATGTTACTGTTGTAATTCTGAGTTTGTCTGTGATAGGTTACACTCAAAATGTGCCCCCCATTTTTGTTTTTTGGTTACTAAATATAGTCCTCTTTTTGTGATTTTTATCTTGGAAAGTATTAAAGCTGCCACTTTATGTAGTTTTCACCTTCTGATTGTAGAACTCCCTATGGGCTATACACTTTGACGGTTGATCATTGACAGGGGAATAACTTTGAGGGTTATTCCCCTGCTTAAGAAGCCGTCCCTTGATCCTACTATCCCCTCTAATTTTCGCCCCATATCCCTGCTCCCGTTCTTGTCTAAGCTCTTGGAATCTCTGGTCACGCCCCTTCTCTCCTCCTTTCTGGAATCCTCTAAGATCTTTAATCCTGCCCAGGCAGGTTTCAGACCTGGTAGGGGAACGGAGAGTGTGCTTGTCTCAGTGCAAGACGACATGTCTAGACTTGCGGACGCAGGTGGAGTCGGAGCTTTGATTCTGCTGGATTTGTCCGCTGCATTTGATACAGTGGACCATCCTATTCTCCTCTCACGTCTAGCACAAATCGGGATCTCTGGATCAGTCCTGGCTTGGTTTACCTCCTTTCTTGCAGACCGCACTCAGACCCTTGCTATGCCCCCTTTCCTTTCTGTCCCCTGTGCCCTCACCTGCGGTGTTCCCCAGGGATCCTCTCTTTCCCCTATTCTATTCAATATTTACATATGGGCGCTGGTCTGCCTTATCCGTTCGTATGGACTTAATTGTTATTCCTACGCGGATGACACTCAAATCCTGATCCGTTTAGATCAGGATCATACCAAGGCCTCAGCTTCTCTTCATGACTGTCTGACATCAGTCGGCGCTTGGATGGACCAAAACTGGCTCAAGCTTAATGGCGACAAAACTGAGGTGATGTTGGTGGGTTGTCCCCCCTGCCCGTCACTATGGACCCCTGCTTTTTGGCCTACCTCACTGGGCCCCCTGCCCTGTCCAGTGGACAAAGTAAAGAACCTAGGAGTCATTCTTTCCACTTCCTTGTCCATGACAAACCAGGTCTCTACGGTCTGCCAATCTGCCCATCACCAGATTAGGGTACTTAAGAGGGTCCTCCCTATGATCCCAGAGGCTATGCGCCCCCCCTGTGGTAGCTGCATTAGTCCTCTCACGGTTGGACTATTGCAATTCCTTATACCTCGCCCAGCCAATGGGCCTTCTCCAACGTCTCCAACGCACACAGAACCTGGCAGCCAGACTGGCCACAGGTTCCCCCTATGGAGCTCATATCTCGCCAGTGCTTCGCCAACTCCACTGGCTCCCGGTGGCCCAGCGAGTTAAGTTCAAGTCACTGTGCATTGTCCACCGGGCAATCCAGGGCCTAGGCGCTGAGTTTCTTCAAACTAAATTTGTCCGTTATATCCCGGAACGCAATCTTCGCTCCCTGAACACCAACCTTTTGGTGGTTCCTAAGTATAACCGGGAAAGACTCGGTGGCAGAGCCTTTTCCATTGCTGCGGCAAGGCTGTGGAACACCCTTCCACTGCCACTCAAGTCTATCTCCAACCATCTGGCTTTCAGGAAAGCCCTGAAAACTACTCTATTCTAGCCCTCCGACTATTACTGTTCTCTCTGTTTGATAGCTTCCTCATCAGCGCCATGATGCCCCTGGGCGACCGTGCGCTCTACAAATTCAGGTAACATAACATAACATAACTTTTTGTTTTTGTCCAACCCATCTTTTACCTGTATTTAAACGTTGTCCACCCTATCTAACCCCAATCTTCTATATCTTAACTACTATGTATACTTTATCAACATCCACGTTAAATAACTTCAGAAGCAGTCATGTATTGTATTGTATTGAAATATTTTAAGTAGCATTGTATCCACTGTCTCTTTTGTCATTTATATCCCATGCTCAGATGTTTATTTTAAAACAGAATTCTGATAGCCGGGGCTATACCAAAAGGGGAGTATTTGGTGTATTGAGGATCACTCCCAGCAACAACAACGACTGGGGTATTTAGCCACAGCTATCCAGCACCCCCTTTACAGTGTGCGGCGTTGCTACCTGTTGTTACACGTGGTACTGTGTGCAGCCATGGCTATATTTTGTCAAATGGCACATCATGTGTTTGTGGACGTATGGTAGCAGTGGCTATCCAACATTTTAGGTGGATTAGCATCATAGATGCATTGAGTGTTTTGGGAGATTGGGAGAGACTAGGGGAGTGGAAGGGACCATGGGGAGTGGAGGGAGGCTGGTAGGCAGGTTAGGGACACTTGTCTGGAGTTTGGACAGTAGAAATACATGTTTTTATTCTTAGTTTTTTTGGAATAGCCGTGGCTAACAGCAAAGGGCCATTTAGGGCTCTTCTATAAACACATCTAAAAAAAAAGCATGTGCGTAGGCACTTGAACGCTTTTCATTGTTTATTGGACCCATAGGCGCAGTTATATTTATAGCCCATTCTATAAACCACACTTTTCTGTGCAATAATCATATTGTTATATGGATGACACAGCACAGAATTTTATTTGTGTTTGTTATTTTATCTGTTTAGGTGTTCTTTTATTTCATTTGAAGTTTTGAAGGTCGGCTTAGTTTGATTTAGTGCTTGCAAAAAAAGGTAAGTGTAGCCACGGATACAAAGCAAGATCTGCAGCAGTGTCGTAAAGCTGCAGCTGTGAAAGATGCTGGGTTGTTGTTAGTTATTGGTTGCTGTTACTTTTATTTTTTTCCAGCTCTTTGTGATTAGTTGTAGTGAAAATGTGTCATCCATTTTAGTACTTTTATTGTTATATAGTCCTCCTATTTTGATATTCATTTTGAAAAGTATAAAAGCCACCATGTTCTGCAGTTTTATCCTTTTGATTCCTGAACTCTCAATGTGCACATAGCAGGGGAGTGGCTGATGTGAAAGTAATTATTAATACATATTTATACATTTGAAGGTTTATTTGGATTGTTGTGCACATTAGTTTTATTAACTACTGCTATCAGTCAGTGTTCATTATTATTGTGTTAATCTGCTTTGATTGTGTGGCAAATATTGTTTAATGTATTATTTTAAGTTTCACTAACATGGACCTACAAAATTAGATTTGACCATCAATTGCATTTATAGCCAGGAATTACATTTTTGTATTCATGTTAGTGATGTTGAAGGTTTATTTGATTGTATTTGTGTAATTGTGATGCACTTTCAGCTATGCAGTACTCTTACCTGTTTGGAGTTTTCTGTGAGGAAGTACAATTGATCATGTTTGCAAGTTCATTCATTTTTTAAATTTTTTTATTTTGTTGTAGGTGCATCGTTCTCATCATCCCAGTGAACTTGCACCAGATGTTGCACAGTTAACTCCTGTGAAATGCCAACCCATTCCTAGTGGTACTGCAGGAGATGGGAACATTATGTCTGTAGTCAGTTCATGAAAAGCCTCCTTTGTGAACCTTTTTAGCATTTCTGATGATTCTTCAAATTGAGTGCTGCAGGTGTTTTAAGACTGTGGTTGTTTGTGGCAGCACCTTTAATGTGTGTAGGATGATTGTGCACAACCACTGCACACAGCTACAGTGAAGTGGGAAGACCACAATTAAGTCAAAAAATGCTGCAGCCTATTATGCAGCAGACCATAGGGAAACATTTGAAGGTCCACGTCTTGGTGTCTTTTTGCACAAAGTGCATTGGACTTTCTCCATTTCTTTTTTGCCACAATATCTGAAAAATGAGTTCTTAAAACAGTACTAGTGTTTCTACATGTTTGATGGTTTTCTATCCCAGATTTTTCAAGTTTACTTGTCTCACCCTGTTCTCTCTTGTTCTCCAAGTTTACTTAACCTTCCCCATTCTGTGTCCTAGAACCACCAGTATAACATCCTTTGTTTTTTCTTACCCAGTTTGTATATCCCTGTTTGTTTATTGTAGTTGTAGTTTTTATATTTGTTTATATTTTTGAATGTTTTTTTAATCCAAGTTGAATTTATTTCCCAATTACCCTATGATTAGTATGTGCAAAGTGAACAACAGTGTTCTATGCTCAAATCTTGTATCTTACATAGTGCATGTTCCTAGGTTTTGTGATGGGACATTACAAAGGCCCTGTTGTAGAGTTTTATTGCACAATGTGCATAGTACATCTGCGGCCTCTTTTTTTTAACAGTGTTCTTTCACCTTTAAGTATCACCCACTCCCACTGTCTGCAACGGTCTTAATTCCAGTTGATTTCTACCTTTGTGGGGACGGATTCAGAACTAAAGTGACATCACCATAACTGCTGTTACTATCATGGTTGGACATGTTGGAATGTCCAACAGGGAAGGATAATGTAAAACAATAAAACTGCCAACACTAAAAAGACAAAGCCACAAGGGAATAGAGGTTGAAGTGAAAAGTGTGTAAAAAGGAAGAAGAGTTAAAGAGTTAAAGTGCCCAAAGTTCTTGCACTTACTTGGATAACTTTTTACTAACCAGCACTGGTAGCAATGATTAACATAATTGTTTTTTGTGGGTGGGGTGATTATTCACAGCTACACAGTGCTGCATGCACTGATTTGACAGTTTGCATGTGCAGATGTCCTCATATGGCGTGGGGGTAGCAGCGTTAATACATCACAGCGTGAGACTGGACCATTGGTTGAAGTGATAAGAGCCACATGTAGGCGCAGAGCTGCAGTGCGTGATATGATTGGGTGGCATATGAGGCACAAAAATTCATAGCTGAGTTAGATGCGTTGAAGAAGTTCTACATCCTATTGGCTAATTTCACACATACAGGTTTCGTCAAATGGTATAGGTGTACCTGCATCAATGCATCGCAATGTGTGATTGGACCGTTGGTTGACATGGATAAGAATCACGTGTGGACACGGAGCTGCAGCACGTTATATGATTAGCTGGCATATCAGGCGCGAAGATGCGTAGCCGTGTTGAAGGAGCTTGACGTCTATACAAGATAAGAGGTTCATAAAAGCATGTGTATTAAATTGTGTTTTTTTAAGTATGTGTGTTGTTTAACTAATTATGTTTTCTTTTTTTAAAGATAGAAGGATGTATATATTTTTTAAACATAGATGAATAACAGTGGCTACAGTATAGCCCAACATTTGTAATACTTTTTATTCATGAATAATACATATAAGTGTACATACTTGAAAAAGGTAAATAGATATGCAAACAACCTGTGTTAAAAACAGTTTTTTTGGTGGGGTGTGGTTATGGGTTTTCTTTTAATTTTAGTTTAGTTTACTTTAGCCCAATTATATGGTTATTAGTGTTCTTGATTTGTCTTACATTTTCAATGTCCCTTTTCATTGAATGTACTTCTTTTTGAACATTAATTAATAGTTGTTTTTATTCTGTTAATGAATCCATGATTAATTTTGTGAGTAGTTCTTGTGGTGATTCTTGTTTAATTCTTTGTGATTCCTGAATGAATTCTTCATCTGTATAAAAATATTTGAATTATTTGCAAACAATTGAAGATATAATACACTTTAAATATATTTGTGTTGGTTGTATACATTTAAAAGAGTAGTTAGATAAACTATATATGTTTGGTGACTGATATTTGTTCCTTAAAATATTACTGCTAGTTTCATTTTGCATAAATATAAAGAATGGACTGACAAAATCCTGAATGTGGTGTATTTTCTTCTGGTACCTTTTCTTGAGTATCTTCTTTTTTACTTTCTTCCTCTATAGGATAATTGTCCTCCAGAAATTCCATGTAGCTTTCCATTTTAGTGAGGTAGAAATAAATACTGCTTGTCAATTCAGATATTAGAATAAGCAATGAAGAAAGAGTACATTCGGAGAGAAGGTGGAATTTCTTGTATTTAATTTGTGATGGGTTGTTCATTGTTTGTGTGGTGGGCTCTTGCCAATAGGATGTCAAGTACCTCAGATGCTGTTCAACTGTTAAACCTTTCAGAGAATGTACTTGTTTTGAGTGATTTTTATATATGTCAGTACAACTGTAGATTATATTGTTTCATTATATCAAGAGTTTTTGTATATAGTACATTTTTACTGCTTGAGAGTGAGGTGTAGTTTTAGGAGATTGTGCCATTTTCATGGGTATATTTATTGTACCATTGGATATTTGTAACATGGAGCCAATTTCAGAAGAAGAGGAATTTCATTGTTGAGAAGCCTCTGTAGAATTTGAGAATTTTAAAATGGGGTTCTTATTCATGTTGAGGACATAGATGATGTGTTGTCAAATCATTGGTTTACAAAGTTCGAAATGAGATGTTTATGCTGCAATTGTGATACATATTTTGGACGGGGAGCACAGGTTTTTATTTCTCTTCAGGAAAAGAAAATTAATTAATCATCTAAAGAAAGAGCAGAGAGAAATGTTCCAAGATTGTTTTAATTGTAATAGAGATGAAGAGAATTTCTCTAATTGAAAATATATTTGTTGCTTATATCTTGGTAAAACAACCCAAAGTCTCTTTTGAGAGCCACCCAGAGAACTTTTTAAGTATATTGGAAAAGGAAAATACATTTGATGCCTTTGTTTAAATAGCTGTGGTTACGACAGCAGCCAATAAAAAGTTGTGCCCTGTCAGGGGGTTGTAGCCACGGGAACCACTCCACTAAGCCAATGAGACGTTGTGTATTTTTGGATGGTTGCAGCAACAACTATAACTATTGCTTTAGCTGCTGGTACAACAGTATCAAATCTTGTGCATTGATCATGATATTTCATGGATTTTATAGTACACAATTCTGCATGTGTATTTGATTCTATGCTCCCAGCCGGCCTTTGTGTTGTTTGAATTTTCACAACTTGTTAATATATCTTTTTGATTCTTGAAAGATGCTACGGGTAGCCACAGCTACCCACGCACAAATTGGATGTCGTATGTTGTGGTGGGCTTTGGTAGCTGCGGATGTTTACATGGCTTTCTGTCTGGATGTTCTCACATGAAGGCATGTGTGATTTAAATTTGAAACCTTTGCTATATGTTTTTTTTTATCAGTGGATTTGAAAAATGTATGTGTACCCGTGGCTATGGAAAGGTCCTCTCAGTGTAACTGGGGATATAGCCGCTGTTATGGAATTTGTCAAATAAAAAATAAATGGTCTTATTTAATTCTGTTTCTACATGATCTACAAAGTATTCTTTAAAAGGTTTGTTTTGGGGTTTATTGGGTGTTATAGGTTATGATAAAAATGTGTTGGGAATTTTACTTGTTTTCTTTCTATGGTTCTCTTTTTGTGCTATTCATTTCTGAAAGCTATGAAAAAGACTTTTTGTAAACGTTTGACATTCTGATTCCATATATACGTATAATCTGAGTTGTTGTTTATATAAGATAAATTAAGTATGTTTATGTTTCTGATTTAGACAAGTTTCTTAGCATTATTTGGAAAGTAGGGGTTTACATATTTTGCTTCACTGTTTTCAGGAGAGTGATGAAGCAGTAGCACATATTATGCTATTGTTATGCGTGTGAACAAATATATTTCAAATAAAAGGTTATTTCACACTGACATTGGAAGATGAGAAAAAACAGGGGTGCTTAAGAAACCATAGTGTCAACCAAGCAGCATAACTCTACCTTTGACAAATATTGCAGCGGTGTATGTGCTTTGTAGTTGGATGTCAATGTGTTTCCTGTCACCCTATGTTAGTGACTTTCTACTCTGTAAGAGTTCTGGAAGTGCTTGAGTATGGCTTTAAATTTGAGAAGTGTTATGAGGCAGTGCACCTGATGAATGCTAACTTGGTTATGATGTTCACCAATGTTCTTTTGCTTATTTGTTGAGATTTGTAGATTCTGCCAGCTTACTGGGAAAGTTAATTTCAACTGGTAAATTTGCAGTGAAATTGTCTTTTCTCGAGAAATGGTTTGGGGATTGTACTCTGAAGATATGCATAGAGTATGCCAGCTACTATTAAAATCTTTTGGTGTTTCAGGTGAACCACACCAGGTAAATGATTTCTGAGAAATTATGAAGCAATGTGAAGAAGGTTAATTCATAGTGGTTAAGTGGGTAAGGCCTCATAGTTTGCATTTCAGCTTTTCTGCAGTAATACATCAAATGTGTTTGACTCTTTCTATATAGGTATGACCTTGTATTTCACGTGGTTTATGTATATCTTTCTCTTAATGTTTTATTTATGTTTTAGTTCAAAACTGAACTTTTCATGAATTAACATGAATTATCAACCACAAAACAAAACAGGAAAGACAATCGATGCATTTAACAAATATACAATAAATAACATGAATTAGTTGGTTTTTGCATCAATTGATTAAGCTCATCAGACTTCCTTAAAAAAAGCAATACTGCAACAAGTCACAATCACTCATCCAAATGGCCCGTAGTGGTAATAAATTACAACGCATCAGGATGTGCACTGGCAGACTACTGGATGAGGGCATTGCGCACAATACCGTTGAGGTTTTCGAACGGTATGGGTAACAGTGTTCACCGCTTGATAACCTTTTAATTTTGCTAAATTACTATAACTGCAGCCCCAGTCCCATCTGTTGAGTTTCCTACAGAAGACCCCTTCAATTTTTCAAAGTCTTTGAATTGATTGAAATCAGGATAGCACTGCACTAGTTCAAAGTGATCATTATTTAACTGCAAATAATGTGAACCTCTAAAAAGGGGCGCTTTTTAGTAGATTACTACCCAGCACCGTTAACAATGGGCACTGTAGAGTTAACAAAGATGTTATATACAAAACTGTTCTTCTTCTTAGAGCCAAACCCATCCAGGAAGTCAGCCCTAATTCTAGGCATATATATTGCATTGGGGTTGGACCTGGCAACCCCAATACACTCCACCAGAAAAGGCCATCAAATTTATTTAACCAGCCTAGATTGTGCATTATGAGGGCCTCCAAGCCATATAAAAGAGGGGGGGCAAAACCACTGCTTATACAACGTGACTATCCCGGCAAAGAAAAGCCAGCATGCTGACGTACAAATCTGCAACAGAGGGCACTTAATTGCTTGGCTTTCCTGGTTTTCCAATCCAGGATATTGGAATAACTTGCCCGGCTTGAAATAGTGAAGCCCAGATATTTGTATTCAATCGATTGAATCTCCCCCAAAGTTATAACCATAACAGGACGGTTGATTTTCTTTGAGGAGAACAACATTATCTTAGTCTTACTCAAGTTCACAGATTGACTATTAGCGATTGCATATCACCCAAGTTTGTTTTACAAATCCTTTAGAACCGAGAAAGTCTTGTCGAATACAATCAGATCATCTGCATAAAGCATAGAGGAGACTGGCTTAGGTGGGCATCTAGCTCGCTTCTCTAGATATTCTAGTAAGTCCACCAGATATAAATTAAACACCAGAGGAGCCAGCACACAACCTTGCTTGACTCCCCTGTTAATTCTCACTGGCCTGGACAAAGTACCATTGTTCCCCAGACGAATATGCGCTGTGGTTTTACAATGAAAGTCAACAAGGATTTCGACTAACCACTAAAAGCAGTTCTTTTGCCTTAGTTTTCCCCACAGCCGAACATGATCGACCATGTCAAACACTGTGTGGAAGTCCACAAATGCAATGTGTAATGTTATGCAGTGTGCTAGAGCCTGGGAAAGAGCCCATCTCGAAAGGAACCAAAGTGCCTTCCCTTTCCCTTTGCACCCAAGATTGTAATTCATATAACACAAAGGAAACAAACAGTTTAACAGAGACATCCAACATGGATAATAGCCCATAAATCTCTGGTCTCTGTCTGTCACCCATTTTGAACACTAGGAGTATGATGGCCTTTGTCCATGACAATAGAATGACTTGTTCACTACAGACTCTGTCAAATAACTGCAGCATCAGCATTGCCCAACTTCTGGGGTCTCACATTAGAACTGCGGACACTAGGCCATTTGGGCGGGGGGCTCTCAATACTTTCAGGTTGTTTATCCGCTCTTGCAGACCTTCAATGCTGAATGTCAGTGGCCACTTTCTATCAGGCTCATCCGGGATCGTACTACATCTTGCCTGGGCGTCCAGAGAAAACATGTTTCCTTGTATAAGCCTCAGACAATCATGTTCCGCTATTGAGTTTATTTTAGGAGGCTCCTTGGCACTTCTCGTCAATGTCAAAATTTGCCACATTGTTCGCACGCTTCTATTACAGGCGGCCTTTTACATTTATGATGCTTTACCCAGTTTCTATAGCTTTATTTTGTCTTTTTTGATTCTTTCAAAATTACTAATGAAGATTCATCAGCAGTTTTATTTTAATTTGGTGCAAGTATTTTCTTAATCATACTTTAGTGCATCTAATTTCAGGGTTGTATCTATGGGGTTTCAAGTTGTCAGTACATCCTCTCAGTTGTCCTTTGACCACTCCCAATGCACATGTCATCCCATATACCCATTCTTCTATTGCATTTGCAGAGGCCTTACTTAAAATTGAGGAAGCATCGCTAATTACCCCCCGCAGTGCGATGCAAGCTTTGTGGATGTTCAGGTGGTACCAACTGATGCAATTAACACCAGAATTAACTTCCACCTCCCCTATGTCCTGTGCATGTGTCTCCTCTTCAACGCCCCCACCCAGCTCAAGCACAGCAGGGTGTGGTCACTACAGCTGCTGTGTAGGACTTCAAAGTCTACTGTGACCTCTAGCAAGGCATTGTTACCCCCCCAAATAATCGAGGATGATGGATGGTGAGGGATTTTGAGCTCATTTGCCACATTGGTTCCCCAGGGAATCACCCACATTTCTCCCATTCAAAAATGTTAATTCCCATTCTTCAATAAATTCAAGCCACTGTCGACCCTTCTGATTATATTTTTCATCCCGCATAGCTTTACTTGAAGCCATGCACTGATAGGCAGGAACTGTGAGGGACTTGCCACAATGCACATTCAAATCTCCCCAAGCAAAATAATCTCGCCCAAAGACAAGGCTCCCAATATCAATGATCCTATCAATGAATTCAAAAATGTCCTCTGTTTTACCACTGCCTGTAGTGTCACATACATTGAACACTAACATATGCTGGGCACCCCCCCCCCATTGGCATAGAAACTTCCACTACTAAACATTTCCTTTCTCATCTAATGGTAGAACCTGACTTGCCTGCCATTCATGCCATTCAGCACAGACCCCAATCATCAAGCCACTTGAGGGTAATTTCCTGGGGCCCTTAGGCGCTAGTACTTGGAAGAAAGTGTACCAATCTAAATAGTAGCACACAGACATAATTACTTGGAAATACTTTTCTCTTAATATGTGTATGCTTTATCATGAATTGTTAGTTCATACAAGAAATGGTTACTGTGGCCTATAAGATTAGCTCACTTTTCATTTAGGCTTATCATCCCAAAGATATCACAACCCGACAAACTCAGTGCCCACCTAGCAAAACTCTAGTTTTCTCATCTTATTTATGCTATACGGGCTGCTCAATAACATCCCACATTACTCAAGCACTTAGCACAGAGGTCTACATATGGCGTTTTATTATACTGCAGTATTTCAATTCTCATCTAATTGTTGCAATATGTAGCTCAGCTATGTACAGTCTCTTCAGTAGAAATATATGTGAAATTCAGCCTAACATTTCGGTCACAGATTTCAAAGTAGATTCCATCACTGTATTTTATGTCGAACAGCATGGCTACTCTAATGTTCAGCACCAATGCATGCACAACTCTAAATGATGTGGTAGACAAAACAAAATGTTGGTAGTAATGTATGAATAATATTCAGCAACCACATTTGGCAGTTTCACAATTTGCTTGGAAATGGTATGCTTTGGAAGGTTACGATCCTATTTGGGATTCATGCTATGTAATCACATATGTTGTTACACAATGAACAAACATAGCGAGATGTAAAATAAATAGGGGTGGCTAGTAATTTGTATCATTAAAGAAGCAGCATACCTCTACCCTTGAAAGATATTGCAGTTGTGTTTGTGCTTCGAAGTTGGATATCAAGCCTTCACTATGAACTCATATGTGTAACTCCTTTTATGTCAGATTTGTGGACAATTTTGAATGTGGCCTTAAATGTGACACATCTTATGATGGAGTGCAGCTGATGAATGCGAACTTGGTTTTGATTTTGGCAAATGTTATTTTTCTTATTTGTGGTAATTCATGGATTCTGCCATCTTACTGGGTATGTTAATTTCAATTTGTAAGTTTCAAGTGAACATTTCATCTCTTTAAAAGTGGTTTGGGAATTGTACTCTGAAGTTATGTTAAAGTATGCCGGTTATTACTGAAGAAATGTTCACTGGGATGGGGGCAAGGTAATATTGATGAGGTTTGCTAGGGTAGCTTTCTGGGGCTGCCCAGGACACTTGGCTATTCAAACCCTAGTGAGAGTGGGGCTGGGCAGTCGAGGGAAGACATACATAGTGACATATTGTGTTGAGTTGCAGTAGTAGTGATTAGTTTGTAGGTGAAATGCAGGATAGCCGGTCAGGCCATTGGCCCTATGATGCCTGAACAGGTACAAACAGGTACAAACAGGTGAGGTGCTTGTCTTTGCACATCCTTTAATGAAAACTCCTAAGGAGGACTGATTAAATGGGTTGTGGAAGGAGAAAGTGAGTGGCAGGGCCCAGTCACATGACCCGCAGTCTACTCAATGCTGCCTGCCTGGAGTTGGCCTCGAGTCTTAAGTAGAGACGTGTAAGGCATAGAAACTGGAGCTAGGTGGAGCTAGCTAGGTGGAGCAACTGAGTGGCAGTACATTACCCTGCAGCTCTCCTCCCTAATCACCTTCCTCATGAATTGAGGACAGACCAGAGATGCATGAATGATAGGCTGGTACATCAAACCAAAGATATGTAAAGATTATCTTGCAAAACCTTTATGAATGTGAATTAACATGTTGTGCTAATGTACACCATGTTTACTCTACTCAGGACTAAGATGCCCACTCTTTATAGTGATCAATGAATATAAAGAGAGAAGACCATGCACCCGTCTTTCATATATTTGGTGAAGGGATGCGTTTTGTCTAATAGGCTACCTCTTGTAGATTAGCCTCATATGATTGGAGAAAGTGTGTGAAGGACTGCATGTAGTGTAAATAAGATGAGCAAATTATAGTTTCAATGGGTGGCAACTGAGCCTCTCAGTTTGTGATGCATTTGTGTTTTGCATAGTACATTTTCAAGATGCTAGGCCTGAATGAAACCTGTGCTAATTGTATAAATCATAGTGACCATTTGTTTCACATCCTAAGAATGTCGAAGTGTTTGAATGTAGCTTTAAATATGACATGTTTTATGTGAGAATGCTTCTGATCAACGCATTAGCTCAATTTTTATTCAGGCTTATCATCCAAAAAATGTACTGTGGCAATGACATATATAGCACAACCCAACAAGCTCAGTGCCCACCCAGTGAAACTCTACTTTGCTCATCTTATTTACACTATATAAGCTGCTAAATACTATTCCACATTACTCAAGCACTAAAAGCAGAGCTTTACGTGGGGCATTTTCTTACACTGCAGCACCTCGACTCGAATCTAATTGTTTTTTTATGTAGTTCAGCTATGTATAGTTTCCTCACCAACAATATATGTGAAATGGATTCTAACATTTCAGTCACACATTTGAAAGTAGATTCCTTCACTGCATTGTATGTAGAACAGTATGGGTACTATAATGTGGAGCACCAGTACATGCACATGATTGTAACCTGTGTGGTAGACAAAACAAAATGTTGGTAATATTTTATAAATAATAAACAGCAACCATATCTGGCACTTGCACAATTTGTTTGGAAATGCTGTGTTTTGGTAGGGCAGGAACCTACTTGGGTCCCATGATATGTGATCACAATGTACAAACATAGGAATATGTAACATTAAAGGGGGTCATAGCAATTCTTATCATCAAACAGGCATCTTACCTCAACCCTTCATAAATATTGCAGCTGTGTTTGTGCTTCAAAGTCCTATATCAAGCAAGCTCTTCCCTGTGATTCCATATTAGTAACTCTTTTCGCGTCAGATTTGTGAAAGTGTTTGAATGTGTGTTTAAATATGACATGTTTTATGATGTAGGGCAGCTGATTAATGGTAACTTGGTTAGATTGTTGGCAAATGTTCATTTCCTTATTTGTGGTCATTCAAAGATTCTGCCATCTTTCAGGGAAAGTTAATTTGAACTGGCAAATTTCCAGTGAACATTTCTTCTTTTGACAAGTGGTTTGGGAACTGTACTCTGAAGCTATGGCTACAGTATGCCAGGTATTACTAAGGACATGTTCACTGGGATTGGGGCAATGTCAGTATTAATGAGGTTCACTAAGGTAGCTTTCTGGGGCTGCCCAAGACACTTGGCCTTTAAAATCCTAGTGAGAGTGGGGATGGGCAGTGGAGGGAGGACACACATGGTGATGTAATTTGTTGATGTAGAAGTAGTAGTGATTAGTTTGTAGGTGAAATGGAGGATAGCTGGTTAGACCATTGGCCCTATCAGAACTGAACAGGTACAAACAGGTGAGGCCCTTGTCTTTGCATATCCTTTGATTAGGACTCCTAAATAGGTGGTGGGAGGAGGAAATGTGTGGCAGTACCCAGTCACGTGACCAGCAGTCTACTCAATGCTGTCTGCCTGGAGCTGACCTAGAGTCCTTAAGTAGAGGCTTGGACAGTGTGAAAACTGGAGCTGGGTGGAGCTACTGAGTGGCTGTGCATTACCTTCCAGCTCTCCTCCTTCATTTCCTTTCTCATGAACTGAGGACACATCAGAGATTAATGAATGGCAGGTTGCTACATAAAACTAAAGATGTGTAACAGATTATCTTGCAACACCTTTATGTATGTGAATTAACATGTGATGCTAATTTATGCCATGTTTATTGTGCACAGGATTAAGGTGCCCACTTTGCATGTTCAGCTTTTAGTGATGAATGGATGTAGAGGGAGAAGATCATGTGGCCTTCCGTCACATTTCTGGTGAAGGAATGTCTTTTGGGCCATATGCTGACATAGCTCTTATAGATTATCCTTACATGATTGGAGAAAGTGTGTGAAGGATTGCATGTAACGTAAATAATA
This sequence comes from Ambystoma mexicanum, assembly GCF_040938575.1. Taxonomy (NCBI): domain Eukaryota; kingdom Metazoa; phylum Chordata; class Amphibia; order Caudata; family Ambystomatidae; genus Ambystoma; species Ambystoma mexicanum. The sequence continues at coordinate 813,812,435 of NC_090932.1, forward strand.
TGAGCAAAGTAGAGTTTGAATGGATGTGTGCTTGGTACAGTACATTTTCAAGATTCTAAGCCTGAATGAAACCTGAGCTAATTGTATAGATCATGTGGTAATTTGTTTTTCAAGCCTTATAATTCGTGATAAGGGATGCACACATGAAGTGAAAGGGCCAACTGCAGGTTTTGCCAGGTCATACCTATAGAAAAAGAAGCAAGGACATTTGATATGGGAAAGGTAGTTCTTTCATACATAATAATAGCATAACATTTACTATTGATTGAACCATCAGAAACCACTGAAATACAATATGGAAAACCCTACTTTCTGTGAGAAACCACAGGTATCTCACCCGCTAGTCCTCTGGGACTTGTCATCAAGGTGGTCAGGGCATGGCCATCACTTTTGGATTCAGTTCCTGGGGGTCGACCAATGCAGGAGGATCACCTCAGTGAGCGGTCTTTGGGTAGTGGGGGTGAGGCAGAAACTTTAGAAAAGCTTTTACAAATTGTACCCTTTATGTCAGTGTCATACTTGTGATACCATGCCTCCCCTACATATGGGATCAGGAGTGGGATCTGACTCAATTGATAAACATTGAGAACCCTTGTCATCCCAGCAGAAGGGGAAAAGAGGATTATTGAATCCTGAATTCTGATCGAATATCCACCATTAAGGAGATTTTATTCTCCCAACTTCATATCCCGGTTAGCCAACAGGATTTGTTTTTCAAAAACCAAGTGCTATTATATACCCTACCGTTCACTATCAAATACAACAATCAGACTGAATAGTCTTAAAAATAAGACTCTCCCATATTTTCATTAGACCTAGCGACTAAAAACCACCTTTTCCCAAAACGTTTTCTTTTTGGTGCCAACCCACCTTCATCAGAATCAAGCTCGGAAGTGTCAGATGACTTCAAAACCTTCTCTGAAGAAGTTGAGACACTTTTCTTCTCCAAGTCAGAAAACCCAACAGAGGGATGGATCCCTTACCCCTCTCAAAAATATGGCCGATTTTGAGACAGTCATAGCTCAACTGGCCGCACATCAAATTCAGACAAAGGGTCGTTTTCAAGAAAAGTTTACAAAGTTGGTTGATTTACAAGCAAGACCCATATTACCTCAAGGGATATTACAACCCTTCCAGGAAGGAGACAACGTAGGGAATTTTATTTTGAATTTCAAAGGATTAGCTTAACAGCCGGGATGGGGAAAAAACTTAAAGCAATGCTACTTGGGAACTTTATTAAAAGTGAGCTAGAAACCGCCAATCACTTACTTAATTTAGGCTTGGTAGCTACCTTTGCATCCATCCAAGAAGGACTCCTTAAAAGAGTAGGCCAGACCAGTATTTTTCATCAACAAAAACTAGGATCCATCAGATTAAAAGTAGGGGAACAAATTAAAAATGCTCTCACCCTTTGGGTCAGCAATACAACTATGGAGGAGCTAATAGAAATGATCACCTTAGAACAGTTTACCAACTCTTTACGTCTTTCTTACAAAAAACAGTATTACAATTAAATCGGCCCACCCTTAGCATGGCTATTGAGACTGCACAAAATCATTCAGATGCAGTAAAACATTTCCATTACTAACATAAAAACGAAGATAGAAAAGATTAAAAATCAACCTACCACTCTCAAAACCAGACATTAGAATGAGGAGGAGGAGTCTCTAAAACCCGAGAGTGAACCCCGAAAGAGAGGGTCGAAATAGAAAAAAATGACATTAAAGGTAAGGAAGAGCTGTTGGGTATTTTGTGGATATTTGGGGCTTTGCGGTATTTTCTTACCGCCAAAATACCTTTAGCAATAATCACTCTCTGTATTCATATTGGATCACACATAACAATAATACATTGCATTATTTCAGAATTCAGACCTGTTTAGATAATGTGCGCGATAATTTGCGTGGTTGGTTTATTTGTGGCCCCAATATCCAACATCCATTTTTTTATCTAGATTGTTCTTGATCACTAGAGAGACCTCAGGCCTACATTTTAGGGATACCACATTTTCAGTGTTAGTGTTGTGTGCCACCATGGGCTATTGTGGTATTTTTGTGGTAATTTTCACTACCTCATATACGGTATGGAACTATGTCCAGAGAGTCTCTCTTCCCGTTGGCTCATGTACCTCCAACAAGCTATGCTACAAACAGTCACTCACAACTGTCCATACTGAATATAATCATGCACACATCTGTTTTAAAATGACAATTGCACTGTTTAAAAATCTACCCATGTTTAAACCTTTTCCCATGCAAAATGAAAGAGAGAAATAATACACACTAGCTATCTGTTTTCAGATATTTTTGTATTATAGAAATTTCCTTTAAACACAGTTTAACCCTTTTTTACAGAAATAAATGAAATGGTACAACATTATTTGTGATAAAATGAACAGAGAACTGCGAGAATGTATTCAATTGGTAACATTAAATATGCTGATAAGGGACTGGGACTCCCTCGAATACACTGACTGAACAGTTTCGCACACTTTCGCACAGCTCCCACACTTCTGTAATTACCTTATCTGTTCAGCATGAGTTTTCTCCGGCTATTCTCTTTCTGAATTTGGCTCCCTTGAAGATTAACCCCAGTGAAAACAAGCGTCTGCCGTTCTCAAACCGGGGTTATTGCCTGGAATTCTCAGCTTTTGCAGCAGGAATGCTTCAGCCAGGAAACAGGTCCTTCTCCCAGCTCTGCAAGATCTCGATTGTTCTCCCCCTCTCATCAAGCTTCCCCAGCAAAACTCTAATCACAGCCTCTAGCATGATACTTGCTATGACACTGCTCCAATCAGAATCAATCATGTCATCTCCTCCCTCACTACACAATGGCTCATTTCTACAGTAAAAATTGTAACAAACTGATTTCCTGTTCCTTCGAGCTCTTTGCTTCCTGTAGTTATGTGGACAGGGCAGCAGAGAAAAAAATGAATGTGCGTTTAAAAGTTCACTTTCAGAGTAGGCCTAATTCTGCAGTGGAGCACATTAGGCCTACTCTGAAAGTGAACTTTTAAACGCACATTCATTTTTTCAGTTTAGTCAATGGTTGAGTGATTTCTGCATAATTTTCAATGAACTTTCTGTTATAGCCTGTCATCCCTAATAAACTTTTTACTCCTTTCACATTTTTAGGATCCTTTAATCTTTGTATGGCCTCTATTTTCTTCTTTTGTGGATTTAGCCCATGTTCAGTCACTTCATGCCCTAGAAAGTTCACTTTTTTCTTGCACCATTGTGCTTTTTGCAAAGATACTTTGGCGCCTGCTTTCTGCAATTGGCCAAGCACATGTATTATTTCATCAAAATGGCTTTTCAGGCTTTCATTTTTTATCAGGACATTGTCCACGTAAACTATTGTTCCTCTTTCCGCTGCATCCGGCATGGCCTTTCTCAAAAATATGCCAAATTCACTCCCACTATTGATGTACCCGAACGGAGCTCTAAGCCAGGCGTATTGAGTCCTGTCAAATGTAAAGGAAAATAAATGTTGTATCTCCTCTGCCAATGGCACGCAGCAATATCCAGAGGTGAGATCTAATGTGGTAAATACATTTGAACCATGTACCTGAGCTAGGCCCTGATCAATGAATGGCAGTGGCCATCTAGATACTGGTACTCTTTTATTTAACTCTCTCAAGTCTGCACATAGCCGCCATTGACCATTTGGCTTTACCAACCTAAAATAGGTGTATTGGATGTGCTATGAATGGGCCTGATGATTCCCCACGATTCCAAAATTTTAATAATCTCTGCCAATGATTCTAAACATGCCAGCGGTAGTCTATACTGGCGTGCAAACACTGGATTTCTGCTACACCCTTCTGGTAGTGTGGCCACATGTAAATCAGTTAAACCACAATCATAAGCATCTTTTGCAAATACATCCTTAAACTCCATAAATATCTCCCTCAGATTGTCCCTATCCTCATTGCTTTCACATGCATCCGCTAAGGAGATCTGCTCTTCTCCCATTTTGGAAAATTCGGGAAAATCTTCTGGTAAGGGAATCTCAGCGCTTTCCTCTAACTGTGTGGCTGTGTCTTTTTGTAAAGCTGCCACTTTTAGATATTTTGGCATAACAGCTTCCACTTCAATGGGCTGATTTTCTGTTTCATTTTCATTTAAATTAAATATTATGCAATCCTCTTGATGGCAGCACACTGTCTCATTTGAATCATAAGGATACACAGAATGAATTTTAAATATTCCTTTGGGCTGAGAGTCCAGGTGTTCTGGCAACTCACCCTTGGCATCTACATACTTTTCAGGGATATTTCCAATCACCATGTTATTTGAGTGTGTTATCTGAGTGTGTGCCCCCCCTGGCCCCCTGTGAGTGTCTGTGTGCCCCCCCTGCCCCTCCTTGAGTGTCTCTGCGCCCTCACCCTGCTTGCTCCCCCCTCCTTTTGCTCTGTGTTCCACCCCCCTTCCTGCCTCCTTCCCTTCCCCCTCCTCACTTCCATCCTCTCTACTACCTTTCTTTTCCCCTCCCCTCCTATTCTCCCTCCTCTTCTGACTCCCCCTCCTAGCACTTACTGCTATCACCTGTTCCTTGACTCTTGATAGCAGCTTGTCTGTACCCCCTCCTCCCCCCTTTTACTCTCCCTCCCCCCTCCCCTACTTATCAAATATTGTCACCGACATTTTTGCTATGTAGCATGCCTTGTTCTCCTTCCATCTCCGTCCCATGGCCCCCCTCCCTCCCCTCCTCTTGTTACCACCTGCACTGCGTAAATTGTCGTCAGACTTAGTAATGTTACTGCTTGCTTTGTTTCTCCTTCCTATCCATTACCTCTTGCCTTACTTGTTCTATGCACTTGCACTATCAGAAATGTCGACAGGCCTATTATGATAGTTATTTTCACATTCTGTATTGTTTCAAGGGCTTCTCGGAATGTAACTGTATTTTCCTATGTCCCCTCCCCCCTTGAAGCGCTTTGAAACACATTGTGTATAGGCGCTATATAAATAAACTATCACTCAATCAATCAATCATTTAAATCTGCCGTATAATGTGATTTTTGTATGGCCATTCCTAATGGGGAGTTTTCCTCTAAATGAATATCCTGACAACCTTTATTATTTACCATAATTTTTACAGATCCTTCACCAATGTCTACCAATGGATTGTATTCATAATACAGGCCTTGCTGTTTTATGGATTCATTCAGGCATACACATGCATCAGAGCCTTTCATCTGCTGTCCATTTTTGCATTTCAGTGTTATTGCAAACTGTTTTGTAAATGCAGGAATAATAGTATCTTTCCTCATTTGTAATTCGATTGCATAAGGAACCAGTTGTGCACAATGATAAGCCCTTCTTTTGTCTTCAAATTCAGGTGCCGGACCACCTAGGCGTGACCATATTTTTTGATTAAGGAAATCTAACACCATACACATTCTGTGCATGATGTCATTGCCCATGTAAAATTAATTTTGTGCTCCACTCACTATCCATACATTATGGTCAATTGTTTTCTGCCCAATGCTAATTTTAAGCATGCATCTGCCTGCAATTCGGTTTTCAAAGTCTGGACTGTCCAACCCAGAAACATATTGGTTTTTAATCCTAAATTTCGGGATTTCTTCCCTCTCCATTATTTTTTGCAACAATTTCTCATTAATGAAACTCCTTTCATGTCCAAGCGCTAAAGTGGCTTTTATTGTTTTAAAATAGTTATTTATACCAACATGAACCCATGGTTGCTCATCTTCCATGTGTATTTCTGCCAGAGTGGTAATGTGTTTTTCTGAATCTGTTTTAGGAGCAATATTCTGTTTGCATGTTTTCTCTTTTAAATAAAAACGTAATGTGTGCTCATCTCCTTGGGTCCAAGTATATTTGTACAGGTAGTTTTTCATTGTCGCTCTGCATTTTGTCTTGACACATTAATATAACAGTGACACTAGGTATGCAGCTATTCTGGAGATATACCTCCACAGCATCATTTGTTTTGGCAACGGTGTGACATTCATTTATATTGCTGTTTTGTGATTTTAGTTTCTTAGGCCTCAATGGTTTTTTGGTTAAGGACCACAGCACTCCATTCACCCCATCTATGAGAGGAGACAATCTTTTCAGGCAATCTGTCCCCATCAGAAATGGAATTTCACAAATAGATGTGATCAATACCTCTTGTTTCATTCTGTGCTTTCCTATTTTTATGTCAACCTCAGTTACACCTATGATGGGCACCTCCTCCCCATTAAAGTTATGCACCGGACCTTGATTTTCCTTCACTGTGATCTGACTCTGTGGGGGTCTCCCTTCATTGATACTCTTTACCAGCTCCTTGGACATAATTGTGGCCTGTGAGCCAGTGTCAATCATAGCAAAGGTGTGGCATTTTTCTTCTACAGTGATGGGTGCATAATATCTGTCCTCAACTTCCTCTAATACACATAAGAAGTGTGAATTCTTACTGATTTCAGGGCTCACCTTTCTCAGGTCTTTTTCACTTTTGGCTAAGCACATTGGTAAATGGAAAGACATTTTTCCCTCCTTTTTACCCATTTCTGCGCGAGAGACTTTATTCATTTCTCCATGATCAGAGGTTTTTTGGAGTGTGGCCACTGTTCGCCCATCCATCTGGGTAACATCAGAGACCACATTACAACCTTCCAACTGAACATGTGTAACAACATCATTCAGCAATTTGTCATTTTTTAATTCTGTGCATTTGTGATCATTTAGTGTGATACCAGCCCTTTCAGCCTCTTCAAAAATATGTGGCTAAAAGAATTCTTCAGGTGATTGACTTGTACCCTCCTTTTGAGTATTTCCTTTTTCTGTCTGTGTTTGGTCATTGTTTTGCTTGCCCAGGGAAGGAGCTATAGCATCCCCACTTACTCCCTGTTCACTGGTATTCCCCATGCAAGAGTCATTTTTCTTAAATCTGTCCCTTTGTTCTTTTGGAATTCCTAATGTTTCTTTTTCATTTGTGCACATCTTTACTGTTTTATTTAGCTCTAGGTTAAACCGTACCTCTTTTTTAGAAGTATTTGCACTTTCTGTCACAAGTTCATTTACTGGCACTTTCATTTTTAATCCATTAGGCATCTCCGAGTCGTTATGCAAAATTATATCAGAGCAATCTGTCATTTTGGCACTGCAGTTATCATGAGTACTTAGTCACTTTTCGGAAGCCCCCCGGTCATTGCTATGGCCATCAGCTCCCTCTTTGGAAGGTTGTTTTTGTGCTGTATAGAGCTTTCCTATTTGCTCAGCTAACATTTTCACTTGGGCCTCAAGGCACTGGAACCTTTCCATCTCTCTAGGATCCTCTTTCTGTGGCCTAGGTCGATATTGGTTGTTTTCCCCCTGATTGGATCTATTCTGATACCTCTCAGGTGATTGATGTCGGTTGGGATGGTTTCTGACCTCTTGATTCATTTGTGGAGGGGAGCGGGTTGCACCCATCCTTTGATTATAGTCCCCTGGTGGGGAATCATTGTACTGACGTGGATTGTATTTCACGTTTTGCCTCATGTCCTGTCTCTCAGATTGTGGGTACTGGCCCCTATGTTGATTTCCATTATCAGTAAATCGATCCACATATCGGGGTCTATCCTGATTACCATATATCATGGTGTTGGGATCAAATCTGCTCTCTGTCCCCAATGACTGGTAGGGACCATCATTTCTTTGATCTTGATTTTGTCTCTGGTTATTGTTCATACCTGCCATATCAGGCCGATATCCTACCCGGGGTCTGTCCCCTAAATACCTAGGGCTGATGTAGCTCTCCCTATTACTAGGATCATGTGATTGGAACATTGGTACAGGAAATGGCGCTCTTTGTTGATTACCCCTTTGTTCAGGTGTCACATTATTTTTACCTTGGCTTTGAGAAGACTCAAGGGACATTTTGGCTGACCTGATTTCCATTACTGTGGCTGAAGGTTCTTTAGATTTAGGTCTAGTATCTTTCATTTTATCAGTTTCTCTACCCTGACAATAGAGTACCTCATATAGTTTTGTGCTTTGATGTACAATCCATTCAAGGGACTTGTCACGGTTAAATTCACGGACCTAGTGGGATATGATGTCTTTCTGTAGCCCATAGAAGTATGCAGTTTTAAACTAATTGGAATTTGGGTCAAAAGATACATCAAAGCGAGAAAATGCTCTTTTTAAGTCTTGTAAAAATTGGCGAGGGGATGTATTAGGTCCAGCAGTAATTGTGTAAGCGACTTTCTTTGCCTCCTGCAATGACTGAAAAGGAGAAAAATGACACCTAATTTATTTTTCAAACTCCAACCAGGTCATATTCTGATGTTCATTTAATCCCCTTATGATGCTGGCCGTCGGGGCATCTAAAGTTAAATGAAAATATTGTCTGTACTGTTCCTTAGGTATCTGGAGTGCTTTAGAAATGTCATGCACCGCTTCTAAGTGATCCTCAATGCAGCATTCACCTCCCTTTCTAAATGGTTTGATCAGGGCTTTAATGGATTTCATTATTTTTATGGGGCTACTTGTTGCAATGCATGGAATTGCACTATTTTGTGATTCAATCCTGTTTTCAGGTGTATGAGATTGGTGGCTGCCCCCAATGGGATTATCAAATCCCCCAAGGGCGCTGCAACCAAGTTCAGTCACCGGCCCAGTCACTGGAGCACTAGCTCTTTGGGCAGAGCTAGAATTCACCTCCACTCCATTGAATGTGGTACCCTACCGCCTCTCCTGGGACCTGGGAATGCACATTTGCTGTTCTAAGTCCTTACACTTTTTAAGGAGTCTGTTTGCTTTATTTTGCAAATAGTTGTTTGCATCACTCATCTGATTAATCATCTCCTGCATGTCGCACATTTGCATTTGGCATTCATTGAACTCTTTATTTCTCTTGTCTCTTTCTTGAATCATTTTAATCATTTCTTGTTCTGCACTCTGGAGATCACATTCTTTTTCACAATGTTCTTTTTGTAAAATCTGCATTTCTGAAACAACCTCATCTTTATCCTGTCTAATGTGGTCCACTAAGGCTTTTAAGTGTACCAATTCTTGCTCACTATCCTCAAATTGTTTCTTGCTTTTGGATAACTGAGCATCAAAGTCTCTGCATTTTAATTGCATGTCTTTTTGGCATACATCCAATTCTGCTCTTAACATTTCCTGATTTTTACTTGCCCCATCTAATTCAGTCTTTAACCTGTTAATTAGCTGGGTATCATTCTCCTGCATTCGCAGGGACTTATTCAAAATAAACCATATTTTGCCGCGTAGCCGTATTAAACAGTCTTTCTCTGCACTTTTATAGGCTGCATTCAATAATCTTGTAAGGCAGACCTGAATTATGCTGCCTTCTGCAAAAATATTGTCTAGTTTTTCTTTCTGCACCTCACCCTGAATGCGGTCAGGCCATTCTAAGGTGCTGTTCGACGACCACGTCCCATGTGCAAACAACTTTGCCTCTAAATATTGCACTAGGTCTGAAAATGTGTTTTCCCTTTGTGACATTCCGAAATTCGTTTTTAGTGGCACACTGCTATTATAAAATGGGTTCCCTTTAATGTGCAAATGGCAGTGTGAGACACGCTTGCCACGCCCAGTAGGTACTCTATGATCACTTTCCCGGCCAACGCACCATAAATATGTAGGGTATTTTGTGGATATTTGGGGCTTTGCGGTATTTTCTTACCGCCAAAATACCTTTAGCAATAATCACTCTCTGTATTCATATTGGATCACACATAACAATAATACATTGCATTATGTCAGAATTCAGACCTGTTTAGATAATGTGCGCAATAATTTGCGTGGTTGGTTTATTTGTGGCCCCAATATCCAACATCCCTTGTTTTTTATCTAGATTGTTCTTGATCACTAGAGAGACCACAGGCCTACATTTTAGAGATACCACATTTTCAGTGTTAGTGTTGTGTGCCACCATGGGCTATTGTGGTATTTTTGTGGTAATTTCCACTACCTTATATACGGTATGGAACTATGTCCAGAGAGTCTCTCTTCCCGTTGGCTCATGTACCTCCAACAAGCTATGCTACAGTCACTCACAACTGTACATACTGAATATAATCATGCACACATCTGTTTTAAAATGACAATTGCACTGTTTAAAAATCTACCCACATTTAAACCTTTTCCCATGCAAAATGAAAGAGAGAAATAATACACACTAGCTATCTGTTTTCAGATATTTTTGTATTATAGAAATTTCCTTTAAACACAGTTTAACCCTTTTTTACAGAAATAAATGAAATGGTACAACATTATTTGTGATAAAATGAACAGAGAACTGCGAGAATATATTCAATTGGTAACATTAAATATGCTGATAAGGGACTGGGACTCCCTCGAATACCTGACTGAACAGTTTCGCAAACTTTCGCACAGCTCCCACATTTCTGTAATTACCTTATCTGTTTAGCATGAGTTTTCTCCGGCTATTCTCTTTCTGAATTTGGCTCCCTTGAAGATTAACCCCAGTGAAAACAAGCGTCGGCCGTTCTCAAACCGGGGTTATTGCCTGGAATTCTCAGCTTTTGCAGCAGGAATGCTTCAGCCAGGAAACAGGTCCTTCTCCCAGCTCTGCAAGATCTCGATTGTTCTCCCCCTCTCCTCAAGCTTCCCCAGCAAAACTCTAATCACAGCCTCTAGCATGATACTTGCTATGACGCTGCTCCAATCAGAATCAATCATGTCATCTCCTCCCTCACTACACAATGGCTCATTTCTACAGTAAAAATTGTAACAAACTGATTTCCTGTTCCTTCAAGCTCTTTGCTTCCTGTAGTTATGTGGACAGGGCAGCAGAGAAAAAAATGAATGTGCGTTTCAGCATAGGCCTAATTCTGCAGTGGAGACACATTTTTATTAGTGGGTTATGTTAAATGAAGTTAAATGAAGTTTTATTAGTCAGGTTAGCTATTAATAAGGTTAGTTATTAATTTTCAAATGTGTCTCTTGCAACATAGGCATTTCAGGTGAAAAATAGTGTGCATTTTTGAATGTGCACATGTGTGCTTTTAACTGTAAAAATAGATTTGCATCTTATATGTAAAAATCGTTTTTGACTGAATAGCCTGTCTTTACTTATATGTCCATGTTACTCTGGCAACACATATAGCAATGCACCACACCCATGTGGTGGTGCTGCATCAAAAGAAATTGCTACCTGTGCAGTAGTGCTGTACTCTGTGCTGTAACACGCCAAATATCCTTACAGAGCTAAGGAGAGAAGAGTCCAGAGGGATTAAATCATCACCACCCATCTGCTTCTCATGTAGAAAGACAGGTCATTTGGCCTATCATTGTCCCAATAATCAAAAAGAGGAGCCTATGGAAATAGGATGCCTAAAAGGAAAGGAATGGAAAGACCAAGAGGAAGATCTAGAGACATTTAGCTTATATCTATGCCGATCCTCACCTGATTTTACATATGAGAGATCTCTGGTTAATGGGAAACTGGTGAAGGCATTCATTGATTCTGGCACTAAACAGAAAGCCATAAGAGCCGATTTGGTCACTCCAGCCGACCTAGAACATGCAACTATGATTAGAGTTGCATGTATACATAGAAATAATGAGATCTATTCCCGAGTACCGCTGTACATTAATATTAGAGGGGAATCCCGGCTAGTGTCATCGGCCATTATCCTTGTACTTCCAGAAGAGGTTATTTTAGGAAGAGACTTCCCAGGATTGTCCACCTTTCTTCAAGAACCTCCAAATCCACCCAGATAATTTTACACCACAAGAGTGGTGGCAATCTGATTTCTATTCCCAGACCTCTCGAGTATGGGAATGGACGGAACCAGACCCTCACAAAGACATAATTTGTATAAAAGACCATCAATCCCAGTTCATAGGCTACTCACAGGGGACTAATGTCAACATCCAGCCCCTACCAACACAGCCGAAAAGATAATCTGTGGATATGCAAGAGTTCCTGGATAAAGTTTTCACTTGTCCTCTACAGAGCCCTCAGATTAGAGGACCTCGGAGAAGAACACACCTATCCAGCTTGCATAGGGAAATGGTATGTGAGAAACCAAAGGTTGTCTAACCCGCTAGTCCTCATGTACTTGTCATTCCGGTGGCCAGGATACGGCCATCACTTTTGGATCCAGTTCCTGGGGGTAGGCCAGTGCGGGAGGATCATCTGGTTGAGGGGTCTTCGAGGAGTGGGAATAAGGTGAGTGATAGTGAGACGCGATAATCCCCCTTTTCCTGTACACCTAACCCATCCTACTTCTTAGGATTCTCTGATGTCCAAACTCCTCCCCTTTTCTACACAAACACTGAGCCTATGAAGAGGGTGACTGAGAGTAAGAAGACTAATGGCCTCATTACACGGTAGGCGGTGGACCAAGGTGCTATTAGCACCTTGGTCCATGCCGGTAAAATACCGGCACCGCCTTGGAGGAAAGGGGAATTACCGCCCTATTCCAAGGTTGGCGGGGCGGTAATTCCCCCTTCCCCCATTGCCCTTCCCCATTCCCATTTTTGCCCCATAGGGCATAATGGGAATGGGGAAGGTGCTAATTACGGTACCGCAAATTGCGGTACCGTAATTAGCACCCTGGTCCCTTTGCGGGTTGGTTTTAAACGCCTGCTAAAAAGCAGGCATTAAAGTACCAACCCGCAAAGGGACCTCGTAGTAAGGCGGTAAGGGTTAACGGTCACCGGTACCATTACCGGTGACCGTTAACCCTTACCGCCTTCCGTGTAATGAGGCCCTAACTCTTATACATCACATTGGCCATGTTCCGCTTATTGGGTCAGGCACAGTCAGGGGCTTGACTTTAAGTGCATACATCTGATACCATTAGCTCTCCTCACACGGTTAAAAGGCAGATCATAGAGACACACACTGAGCAAGGTGGAACATGAGTACAAGCAGAAGTCCCGGGTGAAAGCGAACCTACTGGAGTAGAGCAAAGGCCCAAGGGACGAGTCAGCGGATCGAGGACCCAGGGAGTTCCCTACAGGAGGTCATAGCCTCCAAAAAGCTGTGAAAGACATGTGGAGAAGGCCAAATCCCAATTGAGAAGGCTGCATTGTTTTTCAAGGACACCAGCGACCTTCCCGGATGAATGGCAGAGTTCGAGAGACAAGGCCAAGCCTGTGGTACTAACCTTGACTTGTAAATTGAAATATTGTAAAGACAAGAAAGAAACACACACATCCAGTGAGTTGGCAAGCAATATGAAAGACCAGTGTGTGTTAAAGAAAGATTGAAGTGGCAACATTACATTGCACAAGTGAAGGCTGCACACGTGTGGATGAGATGCGAATAAAGGCAGACATGTGAATGAACTTTAAAGTAAGGATAGCTGTGGAACCCACTATACTGAGTAACAAAATGTTCCGGTGAAGGTAAGTAGCCCACTTGAAAGTCTCAGTGAAAGGTGAAATGTTTGCAGCGATAAAGTGAATGAACTGTTAAAGCGAATTGATCAAAACTAACCCTGAGAAAAGGGGCTTGTAAAAAGGTGAAAGTTGAACTTTCAAAAGTCTTTGGCATCAGGAAAAGGTCCATTTCCGACTGAGGGAGACCAGAAGTATAATAAGTTAGGGGAATGTGAATTAAGGTTGGGGAAGGGAGCCCCTGCAAGTGTTTTTGAACCTTTGGTTTGAAAGGTCTGAGTCCGACAAAGCTGGATAGAGACTCTTTAATGTGGAAAGCCAGTCGGGCCTTGATCCAAGTTTTGAACTGCCTTTGTGATAAGAACCTGAACCAGAGTGTGTCACCCTGCCTATGGGGGCAGCCTTACTCTGTGATGTCTAACGTGGGGAGGAGAGCTGACTCAGCCACATTTATCCTTTTTTAATACTGTTTTCCTTTACATACACATTCTCCTTTACACACTTTTGTAAAAGAGATAGGGCCGGCATTATGTTTTTGTTAGTATAGGTCATTTTGATTTGACACACTCAACTAGGACTGTTTTATTTATTATTTGATGGTTGATACTTCTCCCATCCTACTTACATGGCATAGTAGGAGTGTTCCCAAACCCAGAACCTTTAATAAAGGTTTTAAAAACTGTACCTTTTGTGTCAGTGTCATACTTGTAATACCATACCTCCCCTACATTTCCAAGTAATACCTATGAAATGTGCAAAATTACAAACATAAATATACTGAATACATTTTATATAAACAACCATTCATGTTATAAATTGAAAATATAATGAAAAATAATCACTGACCTTCATCCTCCCACATTGTTTCTTCACAGCTTTTTTCTTAGCTGCCATCAAGGAAGCAACAACAACATACCATAAGGAAGAATTGTGTGCACGGAAGTAATATTTTCAAAAGTTGTGTTCTTAAATCTGTATATAAAAATACTATATATAATGCAACAATACCTCTTATCGATAATACTTTTGAAAATCTCCATTTTCAAATATGAGATTTCCAGCTGAACAAATTAATGGAACCCAGAATGTTTTTAGTTAAAGTAATACAAGAAAAAAATTATCAAATCTGATAGTAGCTAATAAAAGAAAATCAAGATATTTTGTAAATTGTTTTTTGCAAAAGAAAAAATTAGAAGAAATAATTAAAAAAGCTTTTCATATGAAAAGAAAATTGTTCATTTTTGCAATGAAAAAACGTAAGAAATTACTCACGGTCACTACACCATACCATAGAATTATAGAAACAGTACATGTGCTTACACGTGACAATGTTTGTGATGTGTTTAGAGGAAAGTGGAAACACACTTCTCATACAGAAAGCTTTTTAATGAGGAGAGTTACATTCAAGGAAATAATGTGTGGGAGTGGAGATAGCTATGAAGTCCAAAATAGTGTGATTTTTAAAAAAAGAAGAATGCTAAGGTCTGATAATACAGACATGGAAAGCTTAGGTCAGTCTAGAATAAAACGTAAACAGCAATGTGAGGTATTGACGTGCAATATTTTGTGCAATATTGATACATTTTCTTGAAAAGTCTTAAAGAGATTTTTGCAAGTTTTGCACAAAAATAATAATGTTCAAACACAGATCAAGAGGCTATAAAGAATAGAGGTCTGTGAAGTTTGTGGGTCACTCTCTAGCTTGGATTGATAAAAGTAGATGTAAGAGTCAGTTTCATCATATACGGATGCTGGCTGCACATCAAAATGAGATACCTTCTAGTTAAACTGTTTGAGTGCAAAACACAAAGAACCTGATTCATGGAATTATTTGCGTGAAAAACACAGATTTCGGTGCCTTTCTGCCCGAAAATCCCCATACTTCAAACAGGGATTTTCGGGCAGAAAGACGCGCCAATCTGCGTTTTTCATGCAAATAATTCCATGAATCAGGCTATAAGTATGTCTCTTGTACTTTTAATTCAAACACTTATGAATGGAACTAGAACACAATGGGCCTCATTACGACCCTGGCGGAAGACCATGGTGCTATTAGCACCATGGTCCATGCTGGTAAGTTACTGACTCCGCCATGGAGAAAGGGGGAATTACCACCCCTTTACAAGGTTGGCGGGCGGTAATTCCCCCTTCCTCCATGGCCCTTCTCCATTCCCGTTTTTGCCCCATAGGGCTCAATGGGAATGGGGAAGGTGCTAAGAACGGTGACGCAAATTGCGGCACCGTAATTAGCACCAAGGTCCCTTTGCGGGTCCCTACTTTAACAGCTGGTCTACACCAGCCGTTATGGTCGGTCCCGCAAAGGGACCTCGTAATTAGGCGCTAATAGGTTAACGGCGCTGCAGCCTTTTACTGCGCCATTAACCCATTAGCGCCTGGGTTGTAATGAGGCCCAATGTTTCTACATTGCAAATGATAAATATTATGCATTTAAAAGAGTATGTGTACAAAGATGAAACAATTACAGGAAGTGGAACTGATGATACTATGCTTTCAAAGGATCTGATTTTTCAACAGTATAGAAAAACTATTGCAATGTTTGAGTTGTCTTCTACTGAAAGACCTGACATTGTTTGCATAAGTCTCAAGTGCAACTAGTGTACATTGAGGAGAAAATTAAACCATCTTGAAGATGTTTGGAAATAACTGTATCTGTATTTGTTTGTATAAGAATGATTTGACACAAGTGAGGCACTTTATATTTGTAGACACTGGGGGTCATTGCGAGTATGGCAGTAGGGGCTTAACGGCACCGGTAAGGATGTCGGTGCCGTTAACCCCCTACCGCCGCATTCCGAGGTGCCTTAGCGGGACCTATTAAGGGACCAGGGAGATAATAACTCATCCGGAATTTGCGGGCTCGTTATTAGCTCCTTCCCCATTCCCATTTAGCCCTATGGGGGCTCGAATGGGAATGGGGAATGGTTTTCAAAATGGGGATTTACCGGGTCTGCAAGGGTCGGAATGTCCCGGTAAGTCCTCATTCTGACACCACGGACCCGGAAAAGGGTTTGGAGGCAGCCATGGTGCTATTAACACCATGGCTAACTCCGAACTCGTAATGACCCCCACTGTGTTGGGTTTTCTAATCAAACAAATATTCCTCCAAGAATTGTCTTGAACGACATGGTAGTGCCTGAAATCCCTGTTGTGCTTCAAAGATTTAACATGTTTGAAGTGATTGCTTTGCAAACTGTGTATCCTTTCCAAGTTATTGTTAGATTGCAAACACTGATGTCAAATCTGTCTAAAACATCATTAGTGCAAGGTGTGAGGGGCAAAGTTGTGTATTTACCTCTGAATTTGGAAGAACATGTGAACACTCTAGGAGTGAACCATGAAATTGCAGATTCTTGGAATGTTTTTGTAAATGGTGTTGCCATGAAAGATAAGAACACTTGGCAACAGCTCATAGATATTAGAAAGGTGAAAAACACATTGGCATTTCTTTTGGAGCACAATAATGATTTATACAAAGGCAGTCTGAATGTACCCGACTTGACTATGCTTGATGTTGAGCCAACAAACAAAAACAGTGTAGGGCAGTTCCAAATTCTATCTGTTGCAGAAGGGAATAGTTTGTCTGAACACTACACTATTCATCCTCTACACTCAGGTGAAGTCATGGGCGACAGTTTATAATGGTGTCAAAAGAAAGCAACTAAAGCTGCACCAATCAGTGCCTGGGAAAAGATGTTAGAAGCTTGTTGTTTCCCTATGTGTTTTCCTACTGTTACGGGAGGCAGATTAGATGATCCGAAGGTTCCAATATGTTCTTCAGAATATCATTGTACAATGATGTATCCTGAAGATTCCCATTTTCACACAAAAGTTAAGCATACTTTTCACTTATTGTATGAAAGTGAATTTTCAACATTATGTTATGCTGTTGCTCTTCAGACCGGAACGAGATTTCAAAATCTTTCTGCATTTGAGATGCTGAAATAAGTGAAAGAAAAATAATGAAGTTTTAGAAGGTACACTTACCAATATTCTTGCTACAATGAGAGGATTTAAGGAATATTAGTATAGGAGACAATCCAAGGTTAGAGGCATGATCAGAAATGTTGGCTCTCCAACTTGGTTTGTGACTTTAAGTTGCGCTGAGTATGGTTGGGATGACGTTGCTGAGCGGATTTGTGAAACTAATACACAGTTAGAAAACATAGAACACACGACAACAGGAGAATTGTGTTCCATGTGCCCTGCTTGTGTATCGCAGTTCTTTTATCAGAGATTTTTAGCCATCATTTAAAAAGAAATAAGGAATGCCAATTCAATAATAATTGCAATCCTGTCATTGCTCAGATTTGGAATGCAAATACTGATGTATAGTATATTGCTGATGATACAACATCTGCTGTTTGTTATGTAACAACATAGATGACAAACTACATGACAAAAGCTTAAAAGAGCAAGGCATCTGAGGTATGGGCAGAATTATCAGCAGATAAAAGTGTTAGTCAGAAACTTCTAAGCTTTGGTCTAAAGATGCTCTCACATAGCGAGTGTGGTAGCTACGTTGTATGTTTTAATTCATACAATTAGAGCTATGATCCATATGATTTCTGTTTGTAATGTATTGTTACTGCTCCAGCATGTTTAGCAGCATTCAATGTAGGAGGTGTTACTTTACATCGGGGGTCATTACGACCCAGGCGGTAAGTACGCCAACTTTACCACCATGGTGTAAACTATGTTTACACCATGGTGGATGGCGGATTTACCGCCCCATTCCAAGGTGAGTGGGGCGGTAAATCCCCATTTCCCATTTTACCCTTCCCCATTCCCATTTTTGCCCCATAGGGCATAATGGGAGTGGGGAAGGCGCTAATTACGCCACCGTAAATTACGGTGGCGTAATTAGCACCAAGGCGGTTTAGCGCCATGGATTTTAACGGTTGCTAAAAGCAGCCGTTAAAATCGGAATCAGGCGTTAAGGGTTAACAACGGCGTTAACCCTTAACGCCTGAGTTGTAATGAGGCCCATCGACTGTTGATGCTACCAGTGGAGCATGGCAAAAAACTAGAGTATTGAAAACTTGTATCAAGTGCAGCACAAGAAGTACAGTTCTTAGAACATTAAACACCTTGATTGTTGATGAAGTAATTATGGTGTATAACTTGATGCTAGCTTTCATTCACTTGGGAATCCAGGAGGTTTCGAAGACAGACTATAACGATTTGTTTGGAGGTAAACATATACTCTTGGAGACTTGTTACAATTAACTCTTGTTGAAGGTCAACCCGTTTTCAAAATGCTGCATAATAAGGATAGGCAAAAACATATAGGAAGTATTGGTCATTTTTTACTTTTGGAATTGTTTTGAATTCCAGGAACTTGCCATTAACATGAGGCAATCTGCAGACTTAGATATGCTTAGCTTAATAAGATTTTTATAGATTTGTATAGGTTTTGTTGAGGAGAATGTGAAGGCAGTCTTAAAGGGAAGACTGATTTCTAACATGTTTCATGCAGATTGCTTTGTTGTTCTTCTGATGTCAAGTTGATGCTTCAGGAAAGAAACATTTCTTGTGTTGCTTTGATGTGCACTCTTGCAGAGTGTAACAAGTTTGACTCTACAATGCAACTGTCAGAGAAGCACAATATTGTGGAGATAAACAGGCCAAATCATGGAATAAATGTGCGCCAAAAATTGTGGCACCAGCATGAAAAATCTTCATCATGGAAGGCCGTGCACGTGTTTTTCCTTGGATGTGCGCCAAATCCACTCATGGCGCACATGGGCGCACACGACACTGTGACATCCGAAACGCTGTGTCCGACGTGCACAGTGAAAGTGCACAAGGTTTAGGGCACACACCAAAAAGGGGGTGGAACACGTGGAATGGGGAAAAACTTGTGAAAATGAGGGCGTAACTGGGGAGGAACTGCTGGGAAATACACAGAACACGCACACGAACAACACGTATTCATGGAATCAAATAGGGAAAACCGGTGCATGCCAAAAGACACGCACAGGCGTAAACACGTCTGCCACACGAAGGTAAGCGCAGAAACAACAAACACGTATATACAGCTACGATGAATGTCCCATTTCTCGCAGCACTGATCGTGTGACACCGCCGAGGAGAAGAATAGCCAGGCCCTGCATTGTTTTGCCCAGGACCAGCCTTTTTGGGATGCCTGATAACCAAGTCTATGGCAGGTATAGGTTTCCAACTCATATCATCCTAGAGCTTGTCACTGAGTGGGAGGATAAGCTCACATCACCCACCTTGTGTTCCCAAGCATTGTGGCCCTTGGAAAAGGTGCTCAATGTCCTGCATTTTTTGGCCACTGGGACATTTCAGCAGGCAACTGCCATCTACAGCAACCGCAAGCACTGGCATTCCATAAACATACAGGTTGTATGTGATGCCCATGGATTCATCACCTCTGTCTATGCAAACTATCCTTGGTCTGCCCATGGCAGTTTCATATACAGAATGGCCGCCCTGAGTGGGGATCTGAAGCTGGGAAGCATAGCGACACATGGCTCATTGGTGAGTACAAATGTCTGTGCAGATGCATGCATGTCACACACAGACAAATACACAAACCCAACTAATGACAACCATCCTCACCTCCCCAGGGGACAGTGCCTACCCTCTGAGCAATCACATGAAGGCGCCAATACGGAACCCCACCACACCACCCCAGGTAAGATACAACGCTGCCCATATTGCAACCAGGGGCATAGTGGAGCGCACATTCGGAGTGCTCAAGTCACGCTTCCGCTTCCTTGACCGCTCTGGCGGGCAGCTGCTATATGCACCCCCAGTAGTGTGCAGGATCATTGTGGCAGCATGTGTCCTACACAAGGTTGCAACATGGTGGGGCATACCGGTGGACATGGTGGTGCCCCCACATCCCCAGGCACAGGCGCTGCTCATGGGAGGGGAAAGGGCACGTGGCGAGGCAGCCCGGACCCAGCTTGTTGCCACATTTTTCATCTAAACTCCCACCCCTGCGGAGTACACACAGGCCTGGCACATGCCAGGTGACAATCGATGATGAAAAAGAGACAGTCAACTGTCACTACCTTACCACCCTGAGAATGTTGCCACAGAAGTGCTACATTGTGTGCATCCCTAGCTACTTAAACATAGCCAATCCTGTGTGACCAAAAGAAACATATGCAATGTGCATATCACACCATCCCCCTGCAAAACAGGCCATGAAAATCACTGGTATGTCACCCAAACCTTCCCAACCCACATCACCCTTGTCAGCCACACCATGACATGGCATGCAACAGCAAAAGAGCAAAACAAAAGCACAACACATTAGGAATTAGATACAAAGTGACACGTGAAAAATGGAAAGAGGCCTGAGACAATCACACCTGTCATGGAATCAGATGAAATGACTGACCAACAACCTCCCACACATATAAAGTCATACACAAATGCACGCCACCAGCGGTACCATCAACAAAGGACAGAATGCCTGTTGGCATGCACATTGGCCAATCCAATTACGCTAATCCCAAACCCATGTTCTGTGTGTGTCTCCTGCAACACACCACTCAGCACACAGCACAGTGAGCAGCCATTGTGTTGGGGATACACCTCGAGCATCATATAAAAAGGACAAGCAACGAAAATAACCCAGTGATGCATGTCATGATCCCCAAATGGTAAGTGATCATGCGCTGCACGGACACAGCATGCCAGAGAAGGCAATCTGTGTGCTTGTGTGGACATGGAAGCATGGTTGCATGTGTGGTGGAGCATTGTGTATGTGTGTGTGTCAGTAGGGACATGCACTCAATACATATATGTGAAATGAAGTGGTCCTCAGTGTCCTGTACACATTACATGTGACCATTGCCCACGTGGACACCCCAGTATGTCAAACCAAAACAATCCCCTGACACCTGAAAAGTAAACCCAACACAGGAACAGCCATTTACCAGCAGAACACATCATGTATATAGTACCCCACAATGACAATGTCAGAGAGTGTCCAATCACTGTAGCCCAAGCGTACTGCCCAACAACAAAAGGCCCTCCCTCATTTACTCATCACCATGACCTTCAGAAGAATTGTGTCTGGGGTCCGTCGGCTTCTTCCTTCTAGTCTGCCTGGCTTCAGGATCCCCCTTCCCCTTGGTTTTCTTGTTCTTCCTTTTGTGTAAATAGGGTCAAGCCCCCTCAGAGACCACCTTGACTGGTAAAAATACCAAATCGCAGAGAACTCCAAGGAGACAAACCCCCAAACCAGGGCTAAAGCCTCTAGGCACCAAAAAACCCTAGAATAGTCTCCAGTAGATGACTTGAAGTCGCAGAATATGGCCAAGCACATGTCCAAGCAGAATGATAGAATAGCTACCAAGGTAGCACAGTAGATCAATGGTTCAACAGGATGGGTAGCAATTTGAGTACACAATAATCAATGAGGATGCCACAACTGATGGGTAGTGTCACAGCTCCGGTCTCCAGGCGCAGGAATGACATGAACCAACCACCTCCTCCGCGGTCTGGGCGCTTGCAAATTAAAACTTACACAGGCCTCCGAGACCCCAGCGGGAAAGAGGGTTAGGGATCCGTTGGTTGGGTAGGTATCGGTATTTAGGATAACCGGAAAGAGGGTCAGGAGAGGGGAGGTGTATGGGCAAGGGAAAGTAGGGAAAACACAAAATACAACAATTGACAATTACACACAACATCAGAGAAATCATGTTCCTCATGCACATTGTACAAACTGGCTCAAAGGCGAGCCAAAGAGAGACTTATCTCTGGGGTGAGTGCTGGCCTCCTGCCTGCGCATTCTCAGGTCTGGTAACAGGAGCAGTTCAATTCTGCAAAGAGAGTGTGAGTTACTATTCTGTGGGTGTTGCCTCACACACACATAACACCATTCGTGCCTCGAACTTAGTGACTCCTCCCCAAACAAGCACTCCTGTCTGCTGCTTCGTTCATATAGTTTAGCTTGCCCCTGTGATGGTTTATACACTGTTCATGCAGTAAGCTAACCGCACGTGGCTCAGCGGTAAATGGAATGCCATGTGTTAAGAATCACACCTGATAGCATGGGCCTTGGATGTGCTGCTAGCCGCGTGTGGCGAGGTGCGACTTCAACGTGGGCAGGGTTTTGTAGTTCTTGGCCCAGTGCCTGCTGGGAAAGGTAGTCCGGAGGCTCCTTTTCCTGCAGTAAGGGCATAAAAGCCTTTTATAAGGCTTGAATCTTTTCCGTGTGTGTTTCATTATGCTTCTTCTTACTGGGCCATGTCTGAGACCCACATCTGACCTCCTCCCACACAACCCCAGTGTCTGTACCCTGACAGGTAGACCTGGAACTTCATTAGACAATAACCAAGGAGGATGGCACAACTGGATGGTTGAGCTGAAACACAATCAATCATTGATAGCGTGAACGAAGAAAGGCAGAGACAGAACAAGTCTGGAAAGGCACAGTGAAAGGGAGATAGAAACAAAAAAAATCACCATAAAGGCATGGATGTAATAGATGAAAGACAGGAGGAGCAACAGAGAGATGCTGTGGAATAGAAGTGTACTGAGGCAAACCGAGGCAGTTTAAGAGTACGTGGAAATAACTGCCCGAGACACGGGCAGACAGATCTACAACAAGGACAATAGCAGGAAGAAAAACAGGGACTAAAGGCACGAGAGTGTGAAAAAAAGTAAAAGAGGTGTAGTCCAGTAGGAAAACTGCGCCGTTAGGTAGCAGCGAAGTCCAAGAGGGAAGACAGATACAACGTGCTGTCCAAACGGAACGGAGCGGAGGAGTAGTATATGACATCTCAGGTGAGGACTGGACCATGAGTTGTGCCTCTTGGGTCACATACCTAATGCATCCTCCTTTGCCACAATCCCCATTGGCTAAACTCAAAACGTAACAACTTGACATTGTCTCCAACCGGCCCCCTCCCAACATCAGTTTGACTTTCACAACTAAAGGGTGCAGGCTCCCGTCCACAGCATGAAGTGCATCAAGCACGTATACAGGGAAGAAATGAAAATACATCACAATCAACATCAATAAATGGACAGTTCAAAAATGTACTCACCAAAATTGATAGCAGACATGCCGTGGAGAAAATATCCATAATACCCACCAGGGGTTTAAACGCAGGTAGTGCAGCAGCAGACAGGCCACAGATATGACGAAAGTCCAATGCCCTTGTGTAAACTGTTGTTACATCGAACCATCCTTGCAAGTCCAATGGAAAGGGGAAGCAGGAGTGGTATATGTGTCAAGACCACAAGCCACAAACATATACACGCGACAAGCTTGAATGGGCCCAGCTGGAACAGACAGTGGATGCTTTCAAAAGCCACAAAGCACCACATTATCACATGAATGCACAATAGACAAACAATTTTAAACTTATTTAACTAATTAAACTAATAAAATAAAAAATGGCCATATACAACCCGGGAGGGGAAGGCACCTAGAGGGGGGGTACAGGGTGCACCTCAACAGCCACATGCGATGACGTTGAGCTAAAAATGGATGGATGGAAATCAGAAGTTGGACATGGTACAGTACCCTGACCATGCCTATCCGCAGATTGCCCCTCGACGGCAGCAAGTCTGCAGAATTGGTAAGCCTGGTCCTGTGCAGTGATGACATGTAGGTCAGCATGCAGCACCTCACGTGATAGGTGTGCTTCCTCTTGCAAGGTAGCATGTGTAACACAGAGTTCTGCCTGCATGGCCTCGCATGACATCTGGAGCACCTCCCGGCATGCACGTAGCTCAGCCGAGATGGTATTCTCAAGCTGCTAAAACCTCTCCTCTGACCGCTTCCTCTGGGACATGTTGAGCACACCCATAGTAGATGTGAGGGATTGATGGTCATCCGTGCGTGCGCCTCTGCGTGAGCAGCAAGTGCTTGACGCAGAGACACCATTTCAATCTTGTGTGCCCTGTCTGAGGCTGCCATGCCCAGCCTGAGTGAGCGGGCTGTGGATTGTGCTGTCCGCTGCTGGGGAGTTCGGATTGGGCCACACGTTCCATGCTCTGAGCGATCTTATCAATAGCTGCCCCCTGTTGTTCTGAATTGGCATATATGGATTGCTCCCACTCAGTATATCCCGGTGGTGCACGGCTACCGCGTTGCTGGACTCGACCCCCGCGGAGCCCAAGGAGCCGTGGTCCTCGCTGGATTGGCACCGCCCGCGGCTGCAGGGCTACATCCCTCCGTTGACGTGATGCCCCAGGCACATCAGCAACTGGTGTGGAGAGTGACCATGCGTCCCGATCCACCACAGGCGGTGGTTCCAAAACCATCTGGCCCCTGAGTGCTGGTGTCGCAGACAGAAGATCATCTACATCAGAATCACCCACCATCGATGAATGGACATGACGCGCATCCAACTCAACATCGTTGTCAGAATGATCATCCGAGCTAGACTGATTGGCAGCCCTTGACAGGATGTTCTGGAGCACAAGTGTGTTCTCGTGGCCTACCACCCCTCAACCCCCACTTATGTCGGGTTGCTGATGTAATAGCAACCCTGTGTCAGGAATGACATCACCATCCTCTGTCTCTATTGCATTCTCATCTGTAAGGTGGAAAAAACAAACATGAGTACACATGTCAGAAGCACATAACCCACACACACACATAGACATCACATCGACAGCCAACACATGAAGCAAACATGTCACACACAAATGAAATTCCATAATGCATCCAGTGGCATTGATATGCAAACACATCACAAACGTAGAAATGGTTGTGTGTAAATAATGAAGACTACACATGTACTGAATGTAGTAAATCACCTCCATCACACACCACCTCTATCAGGCACATGTCACAGGCAGAAATGACAGATGGCACATAACATAAGCATGTCTGAACTGCCAAATGGCAACAGCTGCAAGTGAGTCCAAACACACCCTGCCACGTGTAATATGCATGTACACATGCATCACTATATCATCATCACCAATATAACTACATCCATCTGCAGCTCGGCCCGTACCGGGCATCATGGGCCATGTAGACATAGTGAATGTCCCAAGCAAAGCGAGGGCCTGCAACCAGGCATGAAGGACCATTACGCCCAGTACGGTCCGAGCTGCCGGCCACAAAGCCTCCAGAACACCCCTCAGGGCCTGATTGAGCACATTGTGCATTGATTGTGCCCTAAACCATTATTCAGTGTGTCAAATCATCACAGCCAGGCCCCACCAGAATGGATTAGTGGGCCTGGGCGAACACATACTGCACGACAGTGCACATTCAGGATTGTGCCAGTTGAACATAATGGGCGCAATGCTGAATTCTCAGTAGCATTAACGTTGATCAACTACATATTAGTAATTCAACAAAAATGCTGCAGAGGACACATGTGTAAATGAACACTATCACACACACATAAGTGAGTAGCTGCAATGT
This sequence comes from Ambystoma mexicanum, assembly GCF_040938575.1. Lineage (NCBI taxonomy): Eukaryota > Metazoa > Chordata > Amphibia > Caudata > Ambystomatidae > Ambystoma > Ambystoma mexicanum. Next base: position 813,838,166 of record NC_090932.1, read on the forward strand.
TGCACTACACAACGTTGAAGCTGCATATGTACATGTGACAGTGTTCAAAAACACCCGTGTCCATATAGACCCGTATGGTGATTATGAACAGCATCCTATGCAGCAAAGCAATCAGCTGCAATGCTACTTGCTTTGATGTATGTGAAAGTGTACAAATACACACATGCAGGCAGCTCCACAGTCATTACAACCCGATTGGCAGGCTATAGTAAATCTGCAGCCCATAGCAGTTAGTATAGGCCACAGATTGACCAATCAACTTTGCTAAACACCCACTAGGGTGTTCCTATACTGAGTACATGTGTTATGGGATGCAAATGTGCCCGTGCCTTTCATGATAGTGAAGGGATGACAATCTGACCATACATGCCAGGTCACTTTGACATTGCAGCAGTGAGTCGGCATGTAGAATGGTGTAACATGGCTCAGAGGTAGGTTGGTGCAGTGCAGAACATGTGTACGTAACCGACTATCTACATCAACAAGTACATTATGATGTCAATCCATAAACATGAAGGCAGTTTAAGGGCAAGTTCAGGCATCACGTGCTATGTGCATGGAATGGGTGCATGGCTGCAGGCAACCCCCTGCCCCCTTAGTGAAAATGCAGAAATGCAGGGAGGCATAGCATGGCAGTGAAAGGTTGACCAGAGAACTGTGCATTGGCAGACAGTGTTGAGTAGCGTCAATTGCATCATCAGAGTCAACTGACAACACAGCAGATGAGAATGGGACAGTAAGCAGGACACATAAACCCTCTGTAGTACACCCATTTGTGCAGAAGGCACTACACCAGTGGGACAGAGTCAGGGGGCATGAAACTGGGGAGGCCTGTGCCCCACACAGACCATGACAACCTGAACATGTGCGTGATGCAGGACTGAGCCAGAGTGGGCATGAAATGGATGATCAAAACCCATCAAATGTATGTCATCCTAGATACGTACTACTATGATCATCCTGCCAAGGACACATAGGGGTATGGATGGAATGCATATGGAGCATGAATGGGCACTCATGTCCCTGCGGAGCATCTGCCACCTGCACAGTCCGAATGAGATACCCTGCATCAAGGACAAAGGATGTACCCCACAGTATGTGTCTGGCAGATTGGCAGGGGAAAGTGTGCATGCAGACAGGAGCATTGAACAGGCCATTGAAGTAGTCCAACATGTTACCCACCAGTGCCATGGTGAAATTAGGGTGCTTGGGGGTGGAGGGGCAAGGTAGCATGCCTATGTGGAGTACCCACATGCAGGCAGAACACACATGCACGTCAGTCATGCGATGACATAGTCTGAGTGCTGAGTGGAAAGACACCCCAGGCTACATGCAGAAGGGCCAGTGAGCTGGAACCTGGACCGGAGGGGCAGCCGGGTGACTAGCATGTGAGTAGGGTGCAAGTGGGGTGATGAGGACAGTCCCTGTCTGCACTACATGTCCAGCATGCTGCACAGCAGGCACGCATTTGTGAAGCATTGCATGACTCGCACATGAGAACCATGTACACATAGCATGTATTGGCAGTCAAGCACAACCCATCGCACAAGCAAACCACACATGGCCTGGCCAAAAACGGAACAACACTCACTGGACAGGGCATCAAAATTCAGAATCTCTCCCACTTCTTCATACAATTCTGCCGGGATGAACTCCGCAGTGATCACCTCGTTCGGAGTGAGTTCTACCTCCTGAGGTGGTGACCCACTGCCAGTCACATGAGTCATGGCATAATTGGAGGCACACTTTAGCTTAGCACAGCGTCAGAGGTCATACCAATGTTTTTTGCACTCCTGAGATGTGCGCACCTCATGTCTGAATGCACTAACATCCTCCGCAACATGCTTCCAGTGTTCCCAACCCTGGGCAGGCGTAGTGTGACAATTTGGGCCCACTAGCAAATTGCGGTCGTTTCCGACACGTAGCCCACAAGGATGTCCAGTTCCTGCTTGCAGAAGGTTTCTTCCTCAACGTGCCCAAGGCCGGAGCCGTGTCTGGGGTCCCAGCCTCTTGTGCAGGTGCAACCTTCCTCCTCTTGGGCAGTGATCCGGACCCTGACTGGCAAATGCCGCCCTGATCAGTAGGGGCAATGGCGCTGGTGGATTGAACCAAGGGAGTGGCAGTTGGAACTAGGACGGAAGAACTGACTTGAGTCAGTGGTTGCTGGGTGCTCTTGACTTAACCCAGCGCAGCAACAACCCCTGTGCCAAGGTCATTGACTGAGACTGTCCTGGCTGGCAGACTCACAGCCGGGTTTGTGCTGGCTGCATCTGCCCATGCAGTTGCCAACACCCGGATTCTCAGGGCAGCAGATGACAACACTGCCCCAGGGACATGTGCCTCGGTCAGAGCAGCCCTGCGTGCACTTACCACGTGCCTCCTGACCACCTAGAAATCATCCTGGGATTCTTCAGGTGCCAATGCAGCATGCGCTGGCCGACCCTGAGCCTGGGTGGTGGTGGCCAGAGCTGCACCTGCAGCTACCACTACCCTTGGGCCCGTGGCAGTCGATGAAACTCACTGCCGGGTCACATGGGAGTCAGTGTCAGATGCAAGAGCTGCATCTCCCGGAACCACAGGGGGTGGTGGCATGACTGCACCAACACGTGGCAGAACATCCTGCCGAAGTGGAGCACCCCTGCCTCTTCCCACTCTGCAGCCACCCTGGACACCCTTGAGTCCCCCTACTCCCTGGTCATCCCAGCCATGTCCCTGACCACGCCCACCACGTGGAGGATGACCATTTGAGGTGCCCCTCACCTTTTGTGGCCTCCCAACCATGGCACAGATGTAGTAGTGCCAATGGGAGGTGTACACGACAACTGTCCTGGGCAATTGGGTGAAGGGGGTGGGGTACTAGATGTAAACAGCACCCCTATGCGCCTTCAAGGCTGTATTTGACCCAGTGATAAAGTGACAGGTCACGCAATGCTCAGGCACCCCAAAACTGCAGTAAAACCGTATACGCAACCCCCAGTAGCCCACGTGTGTGGAATTAACATCCCGCAGGACGCGGTGGCACCCAGGGACACGAAAAACATGTACGTGTGGGAAACGCAGGCTACTATGACCTCAAAAATGTGTATGCAATACATGGGGGGACCCGCAGTGGGATAAATAGCGTGCGCAACTCACCGTCTGACTAGCGCGTTAATGAAAAACACACATAGCAAACACCCCCGCCAAAAGAAGAGATACGTCCTTGATCCGCTGTGAAGTAGTGATGACGCATGAAACAACTAAGTAGCAACACAGGTGTTCGTCTCCACGAAAAGCACATACAGCGAACTGCTGGCCCCACTCACCTTTAACCTGTGCAGGGAAACGCCTGCACGCCTCACATCACTTACGCGCTAAGGCCCTTTCCTCGAATTACATGCATTAACACGCAGACGTGCTGTTTTTGCATGTGCGGATTCACTATGCACCCGTGCCGAGGGAAACGCCCGTGCGTGTCACTGTGATGCCGGAAATGCATCTGAGGGACAGGGCCTCTGAATCCTTGTCCTTTTTCTGTTTTTACCGTGTGTTCTGTCATGTTTTCTGCCCAGGAGTCCATAAGGGACTCCTGGCAGTGCAGCTCTCTTTTGGTTTGGTGAACAGACCCATGGGATACCCTTATGGCACCCATGGGTAGGGGTACAACCCTGTGCCCCTAGTGTATGTTTTTGGGCACCTGTGGGTGGCCCACAGAGCAGGGTATGGGCTGGTGGCAGCTCCATGCTGAATTTGACAGGTGCTCTGGGTGTCCTCCATTTTGGGATACCCAGGCCCTGCCATTGGAATCAGTTGATTCCTGATAGGAAACAAGATGGCCCCTGTGGCCTCTTGCTTTCTATTGCCTGTTATCTTGTTTTTCCCAAAGTCCTGGGAAGCCCTGACTCTGTCCCTTCCCCCTGACTGGCTGTTGGGTGGAAGTTCCATATATGGTGTTGTTGTGAAGGCCCAGCTAGACTGACTGGAGCCTTCCCAGTGACTGTATGTTGTGGGTACCTCCTGTGGGTGGGACCTGGGTGAATGGAGTGTGTGACCAATATACACTCCTTGTTGTGGTTGTCTGGTTTCTGGCATGAGAGACAAAGACTGAGACAGCCCTGCCCGAAACTGGCCTGAATGCAGTGTGTAGTGTTGAATGGCTGGGTACTTGTCCCAATCCACATTCCTTGTTGTGAGTGTCTGAAAGGGAGGAGTGTGGCCTGAATGCACTGTGTGCCTGATTGGCTGACTGACTGCATGAATGCCCTACTGTGTGATTGGCTGCTGTGTGCGTGCCAGCAGTGTGGATGAGAGACAGAATAGTATATCTGGGGACCTCTCACCACTGGAAATTGTTCAGAAGCATTCAGAAGCTGAGTATCCACTCAAGAGTAACTGGATTTGCTGATCCTCGACGTCCAACTGGAAGAAGAAGACTTGCTGTGGCATTTGCTTCGACAGAAACTGAAGGTTGTCGACATCGTCGAGGACTGACCCGAGAGAGGACCTGGCTAGGCGCCCTCTTCCCGTGCTCCGAGGGACCATCGAGCACCGCTGAATCTTTGCCGAAGCGCCCTGGAAGTCAGACCCTCGAAAGGCTGCCGACCCGAGATGGGACCGCCGAGGAGATCGAAGTGAAGCACCCGGACCTCGACGCGGTCGAAGTCCATTGCCGTCGACCAGGGTTCGCAGGTCTGTGTAACCGCTGGAGGCCCGTCGAAGTTGTGTTGCCCAGCCGTGGGAACCACTTGACGCCGTGCCGCCGACGACCGGAGCCGTCCGCTCCTTGCCTAAGAACATTTGACTCGAAGGACTCCCTCGTCCGCACCGTCGACCGCTTTTGCCCTGCCGGAGAAAGTCGAGGACGACCAACGCGCCGAGGAGAATCCGCCGGTGGGTTTCCCGCCACCTCACGATCCCAAAGACTCGAGCGACTCGACGCCCTTGCTGGGCTCCCGTCTCTACAATCTTTGCGGTCCAGAACTATTGTCATCGAGGTGCCCCGCACACCTCCGCCTTGCAGGACGCCGACGCCCCGACGCCGACGAGCACCGCTCGGACGAAGCTGCCGCCTCTTCGACATCGTTCTACCTCGTTTGTCGACGGACGTTCGACGCCCCGTGCCTCCCGCTTGAAAGGGAAGGCATTCAAGAAGGGCCGTCGATTCCCCGTCGCCGAACCCCGAGGTCTTCGACGTTTCTCGACGCCTCTCGACGATCCGTGACTCCTGCTTAAAAGGGGGTCATTCAAGAAGGATCTGTCGACGCCTCTTCGAAGAACTCGACTCCACCAGGTACATTGGGGGGGTAAAAACATTGTAGGAGAGAATAAGACTGTTGAACAATATATGGACTGGGCTTGTGTCATATCCCTTTATTTTACAGGTTGCCCAGGTGGGGGGATCTCCACACAGAACTGTGTCCAGTAGCTAGGGCCAGTATTCTGCCTATTGTTTCAACCATCTTTTATCTCTCCTCTCTCTATTGCTGGTTTCCTTCTTATTGATCTGTGTGCCATTTTTACAGTATTGTGAATGCACTTTAATGAGGTCTAATATTAGTGGTACCACTTTAGAATTGTAGATATTTATCATTATTGGTTTTCCTGAGCACAAAGTGCGTTGTTGTGATAAGTGTACATAACCCTTGAATATTAATTATATAAAGACTGTGTTTTCAGTAATACAGTGTGTGGACATTCCTTTGTGGGGGGCTTGGGGATACACTGTACTTAAGAACCAGCCTGCATCACCTCCTGAGAAGCTAGGCCTTGATTGCTCGTCCATCGCTACCGTATTAGAGAATCTTGGCTGGGGTCCTCTGTGCCTCTCCTCTACCATATAGAGAGCGGAAGTACAGACCCCCCCACCGGTCTTTACAGTCACGTCACTTACGTGCTTAAGCGCAAAGGGCTTTTCCTTGAATTACAGGCTGACGTGCTGTTTTTTCACATGCCAAATCACTCCATATCAAGCTGGCCACGCGACAACACACGGAAGACCACGCTCCTGCCCAGAAGGCCATTTTCCAGCCCCCCAGAGCCCTGAACCGACTCTCACCAGTCATCTGCTGCTGCCTGCCTGCTGGCCACGTGCCATGCTATTTGGTGCCTGCATGTCAGCCATCTACAGGGTTTCCATTTGCTGTGACTACCCCTGCTGGAACAGTAGACTCCCGACTTCAGTTCCATCATTCCACAGCCCAGCACCAGGACTCAGTTGCCCACCCACACCTGCCTCAGGCGTTGTCATGTTGGGGGAAACACCATCTGAGAACACTGGCAACCCCCAGCCAGAGAGGCCGAGGGCTGCCAGCTTCACAGCAGGAGAGGCTGGCATCCTGGTGGAGCAAGTCCTGCTGCATTATGATGCCCTCTTTGGAAGAACACGCACCAATAAGGATGGATGGAGGAGGATCTGGATGGACATCATGGTTGCCATCAACGTGGAGGGGGTGGCAACCCGCGACCTACCACACCTCCATAAGAGCTGGGAGGACTTCAGTTCCAGGACCGTCAGGAAGGCCCGGCGCCTCTTGGATGCAGCTGATGCAGTGCGGTGCCGGGTCCACCTTACCAACGACCAGATGAGGGTCCTGGAACGCATACATCCAGCGCTTCACCTCCAGGTCCTCGAGATGTCAAAAGAGAGATTATATCGTGCCTCCTATTGCAATAAATATATGTATATTGGCCTACGCCAAGCTGCTCGAAAGTCGCTTGGGAAAGAATCCGTGTTGCAAGGTCCTGACCTTAAAATCAATGTAAGCCGCCATTTTAGGCCAATCCGCCATTTTTAGGATTCGCATTGTAAAAGTCACCCTGTGAGTTAAAATGGAGGACGATGTCATTCCAAAATACAACATGGCCATCTTGACCTCTGTACATAGCTAATATGTAACTTGCCTGCAGGCCATTTGTTGAGGTCGTGAACTGAGACCTTGTCCTTCGTTGACTTGTGTGTGAGGGATTACTCGTGTAAAGAAACTAATCCACGAGTATACTAAAAAACAATGCATTCAAATACTGAACATAGAACACTTGTTTCACCACATTGTATTAATGTTTAAGAAGACTAACGTGGAAAATCCCAGAATACACAGTTGCTGTATAGGCTTGTTGATACATGTATTAAAAGCAAACCAGTTATATGCGTTTTTTCAAGACTTGGCATGCACCCTAGATCGGTGATGTATTAAGTGGAATATTAACCCGAAGTGGGCTGGACATCGTGCTCACAAAGTGTATAAAAAGCCAATGCATTCTAATGTACTGTGTCTCTCACTGAACACACTGAAGCACACTGGAGTTCGTTGTGTTGTACTGAGGGCCGATAGCCATCTGAGTTTGCTCTGTTTATGTAACTGGATTCAGTATAATATAAAGTACTTTGTATGTTCCTTTGTAACCCTTGTTCGGTGTATTTCCTTTTGGGGTACTCAGCCTCGATATTTTAATTTTGTTTTCACAGGGAGGCAGACCCGTCCATAGTCGAGCGGTAGGTGCCCATGCGTACTGATTGGACGCAGTGCATGTTGAGGTGTACCAGGAGTGTGCAGCTAGGACATATGTCTGGAAAGGCCCCTGTATGGATGTGTATGTGCAGGGACATGAGCCTGCTGCATGCGAGTCCAGTCATGTGTGATGCACATCGATTGGTGTATGTGTTCCAAAGCATGATCCACAAATGCATGTGGAGACGCACACATTTTAGCATTTCTGTGTATGTACTATGCCATGGTTGGGGTGTGACACATGGATGCTGGTTCCACCTTCATGTATGTGCAAGGTGTACATGTGCGTGTGTGTGTGTTTGACATGTGTGCAACTGTGATACACCATGGATGCATGTGACACAGACATGTAGGAAGCGGATTGGCAGATGTGACATAGTTGCCGATGATTGCACTGTGACAGGTGGTGGAGATGTACAGATGCATGTCTGTCTGGTAGCGTGTGTGCAAGTGTTCGGTACTCCCCATGTTGCTTGTGACGTCAGGCTAACCTTCGGATGTTCATGTTGTTGTGTGATTATGGATGCTGCTGCCTGCTGCAACATTCCTGTTAATTTGTGCATGTGTGTGGGTTCAAATGATATGTGTGTTGGGGAGTGTGATGCCATCTGTCAAGTTTGACACTGCCACTCATGTGCAACTGTCATGTATGTATCAGACCATTGTACAATGCCCTGATTCCTGTGTTCTGTCTCTCCCTGTCTGCAGCGTCGACTGAAGAAGAGGGCAGAGACGGTGCTGTGGAGCACAGCAGCAGGGATCCCACCGTCAGCTGGAGACGCAAGACCCAGCTCCCATCCTGGGTAGTCATCTCTTCGGGGAGTGAGGAGTCTGGGGCCGGGTCCATGGCCGCAGCTGCCGAGGTAAGATCCAAGAGGCGGAGTTTGGAGGTGGACTCCTCAGCAGCAGTAGGGGCAGCTGAGCCCCCACAGGGGCCTCTGGAGGAAGATGGCACAGAGTCCAGGTTGTTGGGAGGTTTGGTTGAGGAGGAGGCTGTGGAAGGCCCACGCATGGGGCCTGGAAGGGGGGATTCCATTGGTGCTAGTGGTGCAGTCCAGGGGCAGAGACAGGAGGCAGCACAGGCCGCTGCAGAGGTGCCTGTGTGTAATCCTGTCCCCGATCCTGTGACTGAATCATCAGGCACCAGCAGAGATGCCTCCGTCCAGAACCGTTTTCAGGTAGGGGATGCACATACAACAACTGGCTTTCCTCTCCCTGCGGACATTGCAATCTGTGACCGTATTGAGCCTGTCCTAGCTGGGGTGGCGTTGTGCCAACATGGTATTTGGGATGACGTTCAGGGTTCTCCCATCACCCCAGACCATGCCCCACAGGCAGTCGATCACCCCTGGGCATGCCCCGCAGGTAGGCAATCACCCCTGGGCATACCCTGCAGGCAGCCCATCACCCCTGTGCTTGCCCCAGAGTCAGCCCATTACCCCAGACCATGGCCCGCAGGCAGCCCATCCCCCCTCGACATGCCCCACAGGCAGCCCATCACCCCTGGCCATGCCCCGCAGGCAACCCATCTCCCCAGTCCATGCCCCATACGCAGCCCACACCCCAGGGGGGACTTTTTCCACATGATTTCACTGGCGATAGTGGGGTATGCGTATACCGAGGGGTGCATGGGGAGTTTACCACGCCATTTCACTGGCACGAGCGGGGTACGCGTATTCCGAGGGGTGCACGGGAGTTTTCCACGTGATTTCGCTGGCACAAGCGGGGTGTGTGCATTGCGAGGGGTGCGCGGGGAGTTTTCCACATGATTTTGCTGGCACGAGCGGGGTATGCATATTCCGAGGGATGCGCTGGGAGTTTTCCATGCAATTTCGCTGGCGCAATCGGGGTACGTGTATTCCGAGGGGTACGCGGGGAGGTGAGGGCTGTGTGGCGTTTTTAGCACATTTTCGTGGTTGGGGGCTGTATGCTGGTCCACTGGCCTTTGCGCCATGTAAGGGATTTGGGCGATGTTTTTGGCGCACAGGGCGGGGTTGGGGGCGTAACTGGCACTGCTGCAGGGTCGCTGTGCCACTCTGCACCATGGCTCGTTATGGATGTAAGTATCCATGAATACACTGTGCGTGAAAATGGGTTTTGGCGCACTAGGCTGGCACACTCTGGTGCACGCTCCCTCTCTGCACCAGCCGCATGCGCTACTTCTGTGCTAAATTCTATGAATTGCCCCCAAAATTGTGTGATATTTTAGATGGTCATGTTATGCAATTAGAGTTGGATAAGAGAGCAAAAGCTTGATTAGTTTAACTAGAGAATTCAATTTCTAAAACAGCAGGTCTAGAAGTAGTTTTAAAACTGTGCATCAATGCACAAATAATATTATGGGGGAACTTGAATGTAGGAATTGGTATAGTCAAAGAAGAGATGCGAAGAGTGATTGCATTTCACACTTTTCCTCACAGTACAAATATTGAACATGTTGAAGTAAAGTTTGACTGTGTCCATCCGGGCCCCCTGTGTAATTGGCGCTGTAATGTTTGCGTCCTTGGCCCGATGGCCATGACAGCACTTAGCCAGGAAACATAAGGAGTCAGTGAAACAACATTCAAATAAAATAAGTCCTCTTAAGATGAAAAAAAAAACATTAGAATCTAGGAGAGTTGGAAAGTTGTTCAACTATGACATACTCTCATTGCAGATTTAGTAATGAAACAAGAGTTGAGTGCTGTTCTAATGCAGCTTTGTGTATTTTGTTTTAAATTACACCATTGGTGCAAGAAATAGCTTCCACAGCAGACAAGCAGATATGTCTGGAACATTAATTTCTTAAAATATCTGTAGATGAAAAACCACACAGTTCACATTAAGCAATGTCAATACGTAATGTAGTAGCTGGGCCAGTGAAAATCAACAATTTTCTCAAAATACTCAGGAAGATAGTGAATAATTTTTAATGGCTATCTTTGATTTATTAGTGCAGGAAACTGTTAGTGTAGCTATGTATGAAGGAATTAGTTACAAGTGGATTCATATGTGGCCACAATGTATGAAAGATGACACGTCTCTGGACATTTCTAAAAGATTTGTATGTGTTCCTATCTCAGATCAAAAAAGTGTACATTTTTCTTATCTTCTAACTATAATTCCATAGCATGCAGTGCCTGTGGTTGTAATTTACACTAACACTGCAAAATCTAGTTTTTAATAAGTATGTATTGATTATGTTTTAAAGATACAGTGTAGATGGCAGGAAAATTAACACGTCAGTAATGTATTTTGTAAATAGTCAAGTTTCTATTAGTGAGCAAACTTTTAAGACATGTGCAATTTTTTTTTCAGGCGGGGTCTCCGTTCACTGTGGACATTTCACAACATGGGTGGGCGCAACAGTAGATTGGCTTGTTTGTAATGACTCTAGAGTCACCCACCAAGCTGGATTGCCAAATGTTTTAAAGAATGCTTTTATTAGCACCAACGTTTTAAATTATATGTTTTGTATACTTTGTGACTATAAAGATGTAAAATAAAAGTTTAAAATGGAAGAATAGGGTATTAAGTGGTTTAAGTAAAGTATGAGATGGATTGCTACAAGGATGTATTTTTAAATTAATATGAAATACATATAGAGATAATATTCTGAAGATTACATACATTAGAAGAGAAAACAGCATTCTGCAATCTTCTACTTTTGTTTCATTTTGTAAAACAGTGTATATGTTAATAAGTACACGTTTTCCCTATAGGTGGTGGGTTAAATAAATGGTTCCATGTACATTATTTTTAGTGTTAGAGGGTCTAGAAGGTCATGACTGTTAACATATGAAACAAGTAAACAGTAGGATGTAGGTAAAATAAATTACTACTAATAAGAATTTTAGGGAAGGATTTAGCTATACCATGTTTACTTGTTATGTGTGTCGGTGTCTGAAAATAAGGATGCACAGAGTGTTTCAAAAAGTATTCCAGTTCAATAAAAGTTATGGCTGGTGTCATTCATGGTTAAACGCCAATAGTTTACAGGATTTGATTTATCACCTTTTTGTGAATGAGAACCAGCACTGATTTACTCCAGCTCTCTGGAATGGCTCCAGTTTGTAAAATCTGTAGGTATAGTTTTGTTAATATTTTAGCCCACAATTTCTGATTTGCTTTCATCAGTATATTTGGAATCCCATCTGGCCCTGGTGATCACAAACTCTATAATTTTATAATGATGTTCTCGATAGAGTCTTTGTCTATGCCAAAGGTTTGCACAACTAAGTCGTTAAATTTAAGGAAATCCTTATAATCGTTATAAGTGGGCTTGTGATACAAATCTGCTATATACTGTAAGCATGTAGCTTCTGAAACTAGGTTTGTCTTTTTTGAGCGTTCACTGCTCCTAAAAGTGTTAAGGTGGAACCAGAAACCCTCGGTGTCATGGCCTCTGAGCCATCCAAATGAGCAAACCTAGTTTACTGTATTCATTGAGGCCTTAAGTTGTTTTTTCTAGTTTCTATCATGTGTGGCCAATTTGATTAATTGTGTTGATTTCTCCACTACAGATATGCAATTAATTTTGTTTACTGCAGCCTTTATGCTTCCAAATTGCTGTTTCGGAGGTGCAATGATTGGATTTAAAGCAAGATTTCCTTCCATGCCATTTTTAGGTTTCATGCCGTTAGTGCATTGTTTTTGGCGATTTTGCCTACTGCATATCAGATGGTTTAGATCCCAATTGATCGACAGACCATTCTCCATAAGATCTTGTAAATTACAATTAAAAAACTCATTTATGAAAGATATGTCATTTTCACTCCAATGGAGTCGGTTTCACTGTATATCAACAGACGTTTTGGAGCAGAGTATATTGATAGAATAAGTATTTTCTAAAGTCATAGTCCAGGTTAATGAAGCATGATCACTGACATCGTTGGAGCAGATTTTGATCCTATCGCACTTGCTGGACAGCAAAGGGTCCATCATGACATTGGGCTTCATTACACGGATGGCGGTGGACCAAGGTGCTATTAGCACCTTGGTCCATGCCGGTAAAATACTGGCACCGCCTTGGTGGAAAGGGGAATTACCGCCCTATTCCAAGGTTGGTGGGGCGGTAATTCCCCCTTCCCCCATTGCCCTTCCCCATTCCCATTTTTGCCCCATAGGGCTCTATGGGAATGGGGAAGGCGCGAATTACGGTACCGCAAATTGCGGTACCGTAATTAGCTCCCTGATCCCTTTGCGGGTTGGTTTTTACTGCCTGCAAAAAGCAGGCATTAAATTCCCCAACCCGCAAAGGGACCTCGTAGTAAGGCGGTAAGGGTATACCGGTACCGGTAAACCCTTACCGCCTACCGTGTAATGAGGCCCATAGTCTAAATGGGATCTAACTGTACCATTAGACCATATATACATTTTTTCCCCTGGATCTGATATTTCAAATTCAAGCAACCTAAGGTTTGATGCAGCCAAAAAATGCGTCCAGGCGGATTTTGTTTTCTTGCTCAGTGAGTGTTGAATATTTAAACTCTCAGTATTGATATCTCCAGCAATAATTATTAGCCCCTTGGAGGAAAGATTATGCCATTCAAAATTATCAAAGTGATAATTCTGTGTATAGACATCGTATGGAGACCTCACAATGGATCGTATATGTTTATGATCAGTATGTCATCTTGCTGTTTGCCTTTGCGAGAGAAAATATTATTCAGCACATAGGGAGTCTCGAATCTTACTGGAAAGGGTGCAGGCTGTGAAATAATTTAGCACCAATAGCAAGGCCACCAGTACCACTGCCCCTATTTGATGGGGTTGCGGGATTTAGGATCAAATGGTAGCTTTCTATAATGAATGGTCCTGTACACCAAGTCTCCTGTAATAAGAAAATGTCTGCTCTCATTGTTATTTCTATTCAGACAGGATGAGACAAAAAGGATCTATAACCCCGGATGTTCTAAGTAAGCCATTTTAGTTGCCTTTCCCTTATGTGTAGTCAGTTTGCAATATTAGTCAGATCTTCTAGTTCTCATTTCACATTTGAATTATTAGTCTCTTCATTTTTCTGGGAATGAAATGCTCGTAAAACCTCTTTCCCTGTCTGTTCTATATTAACTGTTTTACTTTCCTTTTTGTAGGGTCATACCGAATTTTCACTAAATGTTGTGCTCTTGTTTTTCCGGCATATCATTATAGATAGACCCAAATTTCCTTACACATGCCTTCAAGAGCGAGACAGTCAAGACAGATGAGAACTCAATCAGTGCCCAGTTTTTTTTTACTACTCATATGCGATTGTTCAATGCGACTGATGTCCTTAGCGCTGATCAAGTCCAATTGGGGTAATTTGCTCAGTATATCCAGCAGACGTGTGCGGTTAAAAAAAAAGGCTATAAGTGGTTGGTTGTAATATCTCTAAAATAACTCATTTTCCCAAAGGCCTTAGCTCATTTTTTTCAACAGCTTGATTTTCTCCTGAAGTATCGTTTTTCGCCATGCTCTGCTCCATATTTTTTTGTGACTTCTTTAGTTCCCTCTGTGGTGATTCTCTTTAGGCTGTCTTATCTTCCTGTTACCAAAAGTAGTCGGCTGGGTTTAAGCAGCAACAAGACGAAAGATGGTTGGTGTTTGCACTAATCATTCTTTGAATAGGTTTTACTAATATATCTGATCTTATTTTTGTTTGCTGAGTTTTGTGGCCGCTGAGCAGCACCTTATGTGTGGACCCATCCATCCGAGAAAGTGTTTTTAATTTTCCTCTTCTCTTGTTCTCCTTTCTTGGATGGCACCAATTTCCAATCAGAGTGCAGTGTTACTGTTTCTCCATTTTCTTTCTTCTCGTGCATTTGTTTTTGTTTCTCTGTCTCAAACTTTATAGCTTTTGATGCTTTCAAGTGATCATCTTTGATGGGCAGCGTGTCCTTAAGAGGCTTTGATGGAAAGAACACTTCCTCATAGTCCCAATTTATGCTATGGTCTTTTTGTTTTTGCTTGTGTATGAAAGGGCATGGTGCCAGAAGAGATCTATCACTTTTTGCAAGAGATGGAATTATTTTTATTTCCGATAGCTTTGAATGGATTTATGTATTTAAAGGTTTTCCAACCGACACATGTTTTTTTAACTCCTTTTGAGTCACAGTTCAGACCTCTTCCAATGTTGTTTTCATGTCTGCTTGTTCCTTTGAGAGGCTAAGTACCATTAAGGCTATCCCTTCAATCTTGGCGAGGAGGATATCAGACGCCTTGTTGAATATGTCCGTAGTTGGGTTGTTATGTACGCTGTTGTCTTCAAGATTGTCAATAGACGTACTTGTAGAGTATGAATGTGCTGACGAGGACAACAAAGCTATGAGGTCAGGGGACCGTGAAATATTTGTTTCATTTTTATTATTATCATCCTCAAAAGAGGGGAGTACATTTTCCCCACCCAAAGATGCCCGCTGAAGGCCCACAACCATGTTTAACAGGGAATGTTTGTTGTCAATAGTTGGTGATACTGTAAACTCAGAGTTTTCAATTTGGGTACTGGAATGGTTAGTGGGCTTTGATGGTGTTTTAATTACATCAAAGAATTTAGTAATATCAGCTTTGGGCAGGAAATTCTTCACTGCTTCTGAAATCGATTTTTGCGACCATTTTTTTTTCTTTGGGTTGAGATTTCTGTATAGTCGGCAGTGCCATCTTTGCACTCCAAAGAGTGGTCTTTCGTGCAGTGGATTTTGTCATTTTAATTTACAGATTTTTTCCCTTCCCCTTCCTTTATGATTTGTTAAGGGGTACGTCTGCACACCTTGAACAAGGTGTTTAGTCGGATCTTAAGCACTCCTATCAGGAATGGTAATGTACTATGCAAGTCCCAAAGAATAGTAGCTCAAACAAAGCTCCGGTCTGTAGAAAAACACCAAGAGACTTTGATCCTCAGCAGCCAAATATATACAATGCTGCCACAATTCCTTTATGTGCAAATTATTTAAAAAAAAACACTTTAAATGTGCCTAAAATGCACTTGTAGGTGCAGGCTATGACAGCCATGAAAAGACAAATTGTCACACTCCCGCACTGTACTTAATAGCAGAAAGCCAACGGGCTATGGATAAATCCACACTCCTGATGGGTCTGCAGCTCTGCTTCCAGAAAAATATATGTCAGCATTAGAAGCAAGCTGTGCTTGTGTGTTTAGAAACCTACTCCGTATTAACACACTTCGTAATTTTGCAGAAATTACTCTCCACTCACCACACCAAAAATCGACACCGTTCATGTCCTTACCGGCTGGGCCTTTTGGCAACGTGGCTGCTGCTGTCTGGGAGATGCAAGCCGACCCAAAAAGGCTCTACTGTGCGTCGGCTTGCAACTTTCATAGAATGTTGCTTCTCCTAACCCGCCATGGTCTTCTTGTGTATCAAGCACAAGCACCGTCCTTCACAACGCCGATCCAGACTGAGCAGGTCTGGTTAGAGAAATGAAACAAACAACTGTGTAGTACATAGCACAGAAGCACGGAAGTCGTATCAAGTGGCACTAGTTTCTCCAACACCACCAGAGAAACAGCCGCTTCAGATATGTCCAAGTACAACACGTTTGAAGTTATTTCATTAAGAATGATTCCACACATCACACAACTATCTGTGCAAATAGA
Organism: Ambystoma mexicanum; assembly: GCF_040938575.1. Lineage (NCBI taxonomy): Eukaryota > Metazoa > Chordata > Amphibia > Caudata > Ambystomatidae > Ambystoma > Ambystoma mexicanum. Next base: position 813,854,228 of record NC_090932.1, read on the forward strand.
CGTTTAAATAACAATTCAGTTTTTTAAAATTTCAAATATGACATTTACATTTTGAAATTAGTATGGAAATGACATTTGTTGGGTTCTTAGAGTAGCTTTTGCTAAGTGTTAATACATTTACACACACAAAAGTTGTTATTGTCTATCTAGTATTTGAAATATTGGTCTGACTATACTTTAAAAAGATTTTGTTAAAATGTTAGCATGTCTTCATACATTTATTTGTAAAAACTGAAGACATAGGGCCTCATTACAAGTTTTTTGGTCTGGTAGTAACCGCGCCGGTAAGCTACCAGCGCGGTTACTACCGGACTGGCAAACTGAAAGTTCTGACCTGGTGGGCGTACCGGCACCCACGAGCAGAGCATGTAGGATGCACCAGCACCATTCACGAATGGTGCTCGTGTATCCAACCTCTCCATTCCCATTGAGCCCTATTGGGCTCAATTTGAATGGGGAGTAATTATTACCGGCACCTGGCAATGGGGATGTACCGGGTCTGCCGGGGCTGGAATGCCCCGGTACATCCCCATTGCCGGGTGCCAGTAAAAAAATGACTCCGGTGGCAGCTGTGCCGGTAATTACCAGCACGGCTACCGCCAAAGTCGTAATGAGGCCAGTTAGCTTTTATCTCTTGGTTTCCTGTTTAAGGTTGCATAAATTAATCTGCACATGAGTCATTTAATATTAAATAATGTTTGTACAGTATTGTAAGATATCTTCATTGTAGTGAAATACCTTTAGAGGTGCACAAACTATTGACAATGTGGGCAATTTTATTTAGAATTTTCTGATGCAAAACCAAGTTCGTAGTTACCTAAATGGTTAGTGTGGCTGAGGTAATCATACAGCATATATTTTGTCTAGTTTTTTCTTAACACAATGTCCATGTTTAATTTTTTAATTTAACCTGTCACATGGATGTATGTGTGTATATATATTTATTGTTAAATATTTTAAAGAAGGGAGCTGATTTTTTTTTTCTCTCCAACAAGACATTTATTTCCTCTGTAGTATGATTAATGAATTCAACCTTTTATTGTTTGTGCACTAGGAATACATTCAATAGTCACTTAGAACCATTATAAAAAAGTGACTATTATTATTTTTATTTTATTATGAAATACATTTCATTCTGTTTCTGAGCTACTAATATTCAAGAAAGTAGACATATAAAGGCAATATGTAAGGAATGCGATAAGTATGATATAAACATATGCACAATTCACATATGTATACACACAGACTTTATTATTTGTTTTTATATAATTATTTCTAGCCACGGCTACAGCATCAATCAATGAGATGCAAGTATGTGCAGGTGCGGCTAAGGGTGAGCAACGACTGGAGTGACTCTATCTGCGGCTACATGCCCCCCTCTGTTAATATTGTAACTGTGGTTACACGCACATATTTTGGGGGATTTTATACCCTCAAATTGCATACAATAAATCACAATTGAAATAGATATTGCAATATATCTTTGCTATCCATGTTCAATTTCATCTACTTTTGTGACTTAAATGGTGGCCCATAAAAGAGCTGTTTTGGGGGAATGAAAGAGGGGGGTGGAACAGGAAAAGAAATCACATAAGGATGAAACATATAACAAAGGTAATTAAAATAAAAAGGAACATGTATTTGTTGGGTCATTTTTTTAAAAACAATGTATTATTATTTTTTTCTGATAAAAAGGGGGGACAAAATTGCCACTTCAAAAAATACAATAAGGATGACATTTAACTTGGTGTTTAGATATTAAGTTATCCCATTCCTTAGTTGTGGTTTAGGACACGGCTACCTATTGGTGGCATAGATCATACCTGACTCTCATAACTGAAATATTGGGAGCCAGTAAAATGAAAACAAATGCAGTTGACACACTGAGGCTTCATTCAGTGTCAGGGATGTCCCACTGGTTGATGCAAATGCGGGAGGCGGTGCTGATTTCCGTGCACATAATGCATGAGCCCCATGCATTTTTATTTTGTGGTGCTCATGTGATTTCCAATACACATCATCGAAGTGGACTTGCACAAGATGATTTATCATGATAGATTTTCCTGGGCTTTGTGATGGAACATTACACGGATACGTCTTAGTGTTTTCTTGCACAATGTGCAGAGTACGTCCCCCACCTCTTTTTTAGAACATTGCTCTTTCACCTTGAATTACCTTCAAATGTTTGCAGTGGTCTTCATTCCAGTTCCTTTGATCCTGGGTGCTGATGGATTGGGGACCCAGATAACATTGTCATTGCTGCTGCTGCTATCTTGGTTGGACATGTTCGAATGTCCAACTGTGGAGGAAAATGTAAAACAACAAAAATGACAACACTAAAAAGACAAAGCCATGAAAAAATAAACAATAAAAAAAGAAAAATGGTAAAACGAAAAATAGACATACTCAACAAATCACACTAGGAGGAAAAAGAGGATGAAGTGGGTAAAAAGGAAGAAGCCCCGTTAATACATCTGAACGTGTGATTGGACCGTTCGTTGACACGGATAGGAGTCACATGTAGGCGCAGTGCCACAGCGCGTGATATGATTGGCTAGTGCATCAGGATCGCAGATGCATAGCCGCGTTGAAGGAGCTTGACATCCCATTGGGTTATTTTGCACACGCAGATTTCATAAAACGGCATGGGCGTAGCCGGCTAAATACATTGCAACGTGTGATTGGAAGGTTCGTCTAAGTGGATAGGAGTCACCTGTATGCACGGAACCGCAGCATGTGATATGATTGTCAGGCACAAAGATGTGTAACCGCTTTGAAGGAGCTTAACATTCTATCGGGATTTCACATGTGCGAATTTCATCAAACGCTATGGGAATACCTGCGCCAATGCATCACACTATGCCATTGACTTATTCGTTGACCATATGGCCAATTACCAACACTAGGTATATTTTTAAGTGTCCATTTTTTAACCCATTGTCTATCAAATAAAACACAAACAAATTTACAAAATATAAAATGTTTTTTTTAAATCTTTTTTTATATCTATCAATCTTTGTGTTTTTCCCTTCCTGGTTCCTATCTCTTTTTTCCTTATCCCCAAACGGTCCTTTACAGCGCCAAACCTTCAGCTATAGAAATAGACAACAAAGACACGTACTGTAAATATGGATCAAATAACTTTAATTGATCCTTTCAATACATTGTGTGTTTAAAAAAAATATCCTTATGTATTTTATTATAGCTGTGGTTATCCCCTGTGGAAGCCACGGGTAAAACCCCGTCCAGTCATTGCTGCATTTAGCCGTGTGTGCATAGTTGGTTGTTGCGGCTATTAAAACATTTAAAACATATGTACATATATGTGGGCAGTAGTCTTGTAGAGATTTATTTTAAGTTACATTGAGTGTAGTCTTTGTACACTGTGATGTCATTATTGTGGTTATAGACTGCAACAGGGGGCGCGAAGTTAAGGTGGTTTTAGCTGAACTTCAGGGTGCATTAAGTTCTCACCTTAATATTTATTTATTTTATTTATTTGCTTGTACCGCGCTGGAAGCCCTCAGGCATCTGGGCGCCAACATGTACACAGGAAACAGGAACTTACATGGTAACAAGACACAACATTAACATAATGGAGCTGTCAAGGAAAGGCTATTCTTAGTCTAGGACTGGTACTACTTAAACAGGTGAGTTTTAAGTTTCTTGCGTAAAATGGTGTATGTGGACTCTAATCTTAACTCTAGAGGTAAATTGTTCCATTTAGTTGTAACCTTTATATGGAAAGCTTTACCCAATCTTTTTGTTCACATCCATGCAAATAAGGGTTTTTCCTTGAATGTATACATATTTGTCTAACATTAACCAACAGTATCATTTCAATATTACTGCATGTTGGCCAAAGTGCATTTTAAAGATTTACATCACAATACATAAAGGTTTTCAATGGACATGGACTATGCAGACATAGATAGTTAAGTCTATACCTATCATCCTTAGCAAATACAAATATGCTATGGTTAATTACTATTCTAGGGCCTCGGCCACCCACAACTGGAAAACTTTGTGCAAATCGGTGTTACGGGTCAAAAGATTAAGGGTGGGTTTTTCACTTTTCCATTTATTTTCACACTGCGAAAATGTCCAATGTTTGCTCACATGCACAGCCCAAACCGCGGGACAGATTTGCTCCAAATAAGAAACAAGTTGGGCACAAAGCACTCGGAGGACATCATTTCTTGGTTTAGTGTAATTCCATCCCGTAATTTGGTTTTTAATTTGGTGTAGAGCGGAGTGCTCGTGTAACTCAAACGGTAGTTATATCTTCAATGACGAATTGCTGGTACCAAGCTTTTTCATTTCTGAAATCTGCTATTACATGATTAGAGAATCAAGTATTCAAATCGATTTTGGAAAGTGCCCTACATTGATATAAAGGGTGTAAGTGGGTGGTTTTGAGGTGAGCAAGCATGCAGGCAGGTTAGGAAAGGATGATTTGTGAATGTTTGGGGCTTGTGGATAGTGCACTTTTATTTTACATTTTTTCAAGTGTTTTGCCGAGATCAAAGTTTGGCACAAACAGCAAATAAGAGAGGAAATAGTTACAATAGTAATATAATAATATATTGAGATGGGGCAATCGCTGTCATTGCTAGAGGAAGAGGAATTAATTTAAGTTAATTTAGAAAGCCATTTTTTAATATATATATATATATATATATATATATATATATATATATATATATATATATATATATTTAAAAAATGCTTTCTGAATCAACTTAGAATCTGTAGGAGTGTCGTATTAAAGTATTAGAGGGGGTTATTTTCATTATGTTTAATGAACGTTTATGTGTTGAAAACCAAAGTGTATCACTGAGATGCATTAAACGCCGAGCAATGTTGACATTCTCGTTTGTTTTTAGTGGATAAGGTTTTCGCATGATCTGGAGTTACTTTTCTAGATTCATGGTACTGTTCCATTTGTCGACTTTTGATTCAGTTTATTCTTCCATGCGGTTCTAGACGTTTGCATTTCAACATAGCTTGTAAATAATATTTTTGCTGAGAGGGAGTGCCAGCAATGCATTTAGAAATCCAACAAGTAATCAGGAGACACTAAGATTGAGATGTGTCAGATTAGAAAGGCTCTCCATTAAAGAAATAAACAAGTACTGGAGAGAGTTAGTATGCACAAGTATCTAGAACAGAATACAATTCCTACAGCATTGGGCATATGTATCAAACTGGACTTTAGCAACACACAACATATGGGCTTAGCAGATAAATCGAAAGGGAAGTTGAATCAGTGCTCAAGAAATATAATAGAATTGTTGTTTGAACACATGGATAGAAAAAACACAGATTAACAAATAATAGCACTTAATAAAGACATTGATGACATGGCATCCCCCTGAAGCTACCAAAATGAAAAATCATACATCTTTGTGAAAAATCCTTAAAAAACATTAGGTTGAGGTTAAATTACAGAAGGCGAGGATATTGTTTAGAGATGAAAGAGACTATGGGGAGAACCGTGTGTATACTTACCAACCAAAATATGATGACACATACAAAACATCACGTTCATAAGACAGTATGCCAACTACTTCTCGTGGCAGTTCAGATACAGAAAATGAACATGATAGAGTTACAATCAGCACAGATAAAAACCCCTGAAACAATTGGCAACAGCATACAACCAACAAAGAAACAAGATTTTTTACATCAGATAATGTTATACAAACACAGCAATAGACAGGAAACACCCACATATGTTAGATTCACAGAAATGTTAACAAAAGATATTTCAAACAAATACCAAGACTAAGAGGTCGTAAAGGAGGACATAAAATAGGAATGTGAAGAAATGGAGCAAATAAGAAGAATCAGGACAAAGGCGGACTAGAGGAATCAACAAATGGTCCTTCAAATGACACACAAAGGAACCTAGTAATCAACTTATCTAACAGATATATTAATGATACATAATTAAGAGTCCTAAATAAGGGACTTTCCGTTGCCCCATCCAGGCCAAAATATTACATAGAAACGCAGATATACCTATTTTAGTTTATCAGGACAATGAAACCTAAAAAGTTATTTCACAAAAAAACACCCATGTTAAAATTGCAATTAAGCAATTCCACACAGCACTTTTACTGTAGGAGACATTGAAGACACAAAGTAACTTTTATCACTGGATGATCACACCAACATTACAGGCTCACAAATTATTTAGGAATGGGATATTTATTCAGATATTATTCCAAACTCGACATTGACAACTCAATGCAAAATCATTCCTAATTTAGCACAGGAAAATACTATAGATACCTTCTATAAAATAGTTATTGAGGATATTCACAAGATAATGGACATGAATTCAAGCTCTGTAAAAAAGCCACGCTATCCTAAGAACCTTATACTTGAGGAATTCCGGGCATTGGATGAGTTAGCCATTGACCAAAATATAATCATTAAAGAGCTTGACAAAGGGGGCAACATTGCAATATGATGTCCTCAATTGATGGACACTCCTGTCCCCTGCACACCCTTATTACTGGTAACTACCAGTTAGAAGTTCAAAAAATGTGTAATTAATGATGCAATTTCTGTCAGTAGATATAGTTCTGACAATAGATCAAGTAAACGTTTCATATAATTTAAAAAATCAACAGTGCTTTACAGATAATATTTTATTTTAATCATCGGTGTACGAAACAATACATATAGCTCAAGGCATTTTGGGAAAATAGATCCCTTCATCAGAAGCAAATAAGCTTACAATTCAATCAATTAAGTGGTGATTCTTCAAACTTCAAAACAATCTACAAGGTAAACAGAAACTTTGTGTCAGTGAACTGATAAACACACTCTATATTTAATAATTTCTGTTGAGAGAGGTAATTACTTAGGAATTCACTGTATGGCAGAGTGTTCAAAGGACCAATGTACATCAGTTGGCTGAGGTCCACTTTTGTTCAGACTATTCTAAAGAGTTGCTGGGTCTGTTCAGTAGGTAAAGAAAGTAAAAGAATAATAAAGAGGGGCAAAATTGCTATCTCGAACAGAGTTGATTACAGGGGAAAAAGGGCATGGGTGTTTGTGCTCCCACAGTGAAGGCCCTGCAGCAGGAGAAGGCCTGAAGGAGCCAGTGTGTTAGCCCCGACCACCTGCCTTTATATTTCACCAGCGACCCCCGCAGTGGTGAAGCCCCTGGGGGACAAACTGTGCAGGTGTTTGTGCTCCCACAGTGAAGTCACAGCAGCAGAAGGAAGCCTAGAGGAGCCAGTATGCCAACCACACCCACCTGCCTTTATGTTTCATCAGTGTCCCCCACAGTGACTCCTTATTCTATCCTGCACATCACCTTCAGCTGAAGCTCTGTAGCAAACAAAGTGGTGTTTCCTTTACTTCCTCTGTGCGGGTGTTTCCTTGTTCACCCTGGCAAGTATGAGTACCAGCTCTGCATTTTCATTTTCTTTGTTTCATCTGCCTTGAATTTGGATACTTGTGAGCCACTTTTTGTTGCTGAAAGTTCAACCATGTTAGGTGGTCCTCTGTGAGGGTCTCCTGCTTTGAGTCTCTGTCCAGCCTAGTTATTTTGAATTCAGAACTTTGTTTCAAATGTTTTCACAGCATATTTAAGTCTGCTAAGTCCGGATGTTTGGCAGTTGCTCTTGGATTTCTACAGACCTTTTACATGGTTGAGCAGGGAGGCAGAGTCAGATTTCGGCTGCCCACTTAACAGTGTAGCATCCCCCACTCACTGTGTCTGTTGTTTGCTTCTAGACCATTTTGATTTTGGAAATGTGGATCGTCCAACTTAGTGTACCATTATTTTCTCTTTATATAAATTCATTTTAAATCAGATTTGTATTGCATTTAATGGTTTCACTTTGGACATTTGCACACTTGTATTAATTGTTCATCCTGCATAGTGTACCTTTTTAAATGTATGAACTTTTTGAACTGTGGAATTTTCTTTAGATAGTCCTTTCAATAGTTTGTCTTTTTTGACAAGTGTTATATTATCTTTTGATTATGATATTTCTTGTTGTGAATATGGTCAAGCTAAAGGCCCAGGATGATATTTTAATTAGTAAACAGGTCAAAAAGCATATCAAATGTATGGCTAAACCTAAAGGCTAACTCACTATATCATTTGGATGATTAAATAAGGAAAAATGGCTTGAAAAATAGAAAAATATATTCTAGTCACGGTGAGAGCTCTTGTGGCAGCGGCCCATGGGCTTGAGGGTCCAAAGGGGATGTTGCTGAGTATGATGACCCTAGAGGCCTATGCCTTTAGGTCTGGATCTTCTGGAGACCACTGCAATCAATGAGGTAGTTGACAGAATGCTGTGTCAGCATTGAGGCCTGGTTTGTTGTACAACCCTGTAGGGAACTTAGAGGTGGGCTAGCAGGAGGCCGTTCAGGGTCCTTTGCCACGGGCACCTGTGGATGCAATAGGCACTGCTTATTTAGGTGACAATGGGAAACATTCAGGAAAATATGGAGGAGAAGCAGAGCCCTAATTGAGAACTCTTGTTTGAGCAGATGACAACATTGTTGGATCGTCTGTCTAAATTGGGGGGGGGGAGGGATTCTGGATAAGAGGATTAGCTCAATTTTTTATTTTTTGCATTCTTTTAAATAGGGATTTTGGACACCAGGACAATAATGGACGATTCAATAAGAGAACAAAGAAAGAGATTTCTGGAAGTTTGGGTGGGGGAATCAGCTCTCATGAGGCTCATAACAAGGTGGGCACTGCTTCCTTTGGTACTGACAGTTCTGCCAGTGCTAAACAGTCAGTCTGCACAGAGGCAGGCATCTGCCACCAGGGGAAAGTCAACCCTTGAGCTGGAATAGCAAATTCAGTGCCTCTGCCAACCTCAGACAGGGTAGGGGCGACATAGGTTTTGATTCTGTCCTCAGTACAGCCCCTCTTGTAAGGATGATCTGGGATTTTACAAGCCTACCTAAGGGGAGCATGGGACTCACCGTTTCTTTGATTAAGAAAGCCAGTCACTGGGTAAACAGAAATCTGATTGGACCTTATATTAAGCCTTAATATACTCTAATGGCCATAAGGGTTGGGTGGGGAGGGTTGGCATGTCTGAAAAGAGGGAAGTGGGAGATTGCCTTGTGGTTACTTTTGCAATTAAATCCTTACTTAACTAGCTAATCAATTTGAATGTATTCAGAGGCCTTAAGTCAAATGGTGAAAAACTCCACAGGGGATATATTAGGCTGGACTCATCACCTTCTATTTCTAGTAAAGGGATAACCAGGGGCTGGGAAATGACAGTCAGTTCTTGACGCATCCAACAACTGTCCTATCTTGAACACCAGGAATGGCTCCTTGCCAGAGAGGAGAGCCAATAACCAAACTGAGGGGTTGGCAGTTCCAGTTTCCAATCATGTTGATCTGCTGTCCACAATTGAGGAAACAGATCGACTCACTGATCCATTACCCCCTCTCCTAATGTCTCCTGGTTCAGAGGGCAGTGGGGGTCTAGACTTTATCATGGTGCAGAGAATTCTAGGATAGCATCTCTAGAAACCCCCTTGGATGTTGGGTTTCTACAATGGAATATAGCTGGTGCTAAGGTGAAATTTCTAAATGTGGATGCATTGAACTTTTCAAGAAATGATGAGGTGATTCTCCTTCAGGAATACTTGTGCACTGGAGGATCTCTTTTGTATGGTTCATTGTCCTTTGTCATCCCTGCATATAAAATTCCCAGAGCAAAGTGCTTTGGAGGTTTTATCTATGTTGATAAAATCTTCCATTGTGTGACATAGCCTTTCCAGGAGTGTGTCTGAAAGTGAACGCTTACTTCCAAGCCTGAATTTTACACGGCCAGCACTGCGAGTCACAGGGGACTCTTGCTGGAAGCTCGCTTGCACTCACCTTCAGGAGGAGGCGGAGCCTGCTAGCGCCCACGTGACGCATCATGTGATTTGAACTTTATTTAACTGCTCTGCAAGCGCCCGAGTGGCGTGTGACATAGACTTTCAAGGAGTGTGTCTGAAAGTGAACGCTTACTTCCAAGCCTGAATTTTCCACAGCCAGCACTACGAGTCACAGGGGACTCTTGGTGGAAGCTCGCTTGCACTCGCCTTCAGGAGGAGGCGGAGCCCGCTAGCGCCCACATGACGCATCACGTGATTTGAACTTTATTTAACTGCTCTGCAAGCGCCCGAGTGGCGTGTGACATAGCCTTTCCAGGAGTGTGTCTGAAAGTGAACGCTTACTTCCAAGCCTGAATTTTCCACGGCCAGCACTGCGAGTCACAGGGGACTCTTGCTGGAAGCTCGCTTGCACTCGCCTTCAGGAGGAGGCGGAGCCCGCTAGCGCCCACGTGACACATCACGTCATTTGAACTTTATTTAACTGCTCTGCAAGCGCCCGAGTGGCGTGTGACATAGCCCTTCCAGGAGTGTGTCTGAAAGTGAACGCTTACTTCCAAGCCTGAATTTTCCACGGCCAGCACTGCGAGTCACAGGGGACTCTTGCTGGAAGCTTGCTTGCACTCGCCTTCAGGAGGAGGCAGAGCCCGCTAGTGCCCATGTGACGCATCACGTGATTTGAACTTTATTTAACTGCCCTGCAAGCGCCCGAGTGGCGTGTGACATAGCCTTTCCAGGAGTGTGTCTGAAAGTGAACGCTTACTTCCAAGCCTGAATTTTCCACAACCAGCACTGCGAGTCACAGGGGACTCTTGCTGGAAGCTCGCTTGCACTCGCATTCAGGAGGAGGCGTAGCCCGCTAGCGCCCACGTGACGCATCACGTGATTTGAACTTTAATGTAACTGCTCTGCAAGCGCCCGAGTGGCGTGTGACATAGCCTTTCCAGGAGTGTGTCTGAAAGTAAACGCTTACTTCCAAGCCTGAATTTTCCACGGCCAGCACTGCGAGTCACAGGGCACTCTTGCTGGAAGCTCACTTGCACTTGCCTTCAGGAGGAGGCGGAGCCCGCTAGCGCCCATGTGACGCATCACGTGATTTGAACTTTATTTAACTGCTCTGCAAGCACCCTTGTGGCGTTAAGCCCGGTGGAGACAAGCCTGCTGGCTGTTGTGCGGCTGTTTGGCACTGAGGCAGCCCCCTAAAACTAGCTGGACATTGAAGGTACACTGTCCCTCGACAACAATAGCAAATTTGATGGTGACCTCGTTCAGTTCGATAAATATAAGCGGCGCGAGTCTGCAGGGCTCAGCCCTTTGATCCCAGTCACCTTATTATTTATTACACCATCTTGAACGGATGTTTGGCCAATGATAGGATATCGTCCTTGTGATTTGAATGCCTATAATTATTGTCTTATTTAACGGTTTCTCCCAAACAACCCATTCAGCTAGCAATATTTAGATCTTGGAAGGTTCAAGTTTAGTATAATATAACTTAACGGTTCATTAAACCTTCACTTAATGGTATTTAACACTTACAAGCTTACTTCAAATATGCCTGACACTGCAAGTGCTTTCCTCAACTTGGCCGCATGCAAACAGGTTGCTGCTGATTCTCCCAGGTTTTTCACTGCTATTGTGCTAACTCCCCTTTTAGCTCCTCGTAAGAGTGGCCTAATTCTTCCCTCAAAATTTCCCTTCCCATGTATGTCGACTGACAGGAGTCAACTACCACATCTGACCCATTCCATAAGGCCTGAGCATCCTGATAACAGTGTCTTATCCTCTACTATAAACCCACCACCACATGATTGCAAAACCCTGCAGGCCCTATTGAATACACACCAATTGTCTGATGTCACTATGCTGAATTCAGTTCACCCACAATCTCAGGCCCAAAGTAAAATGTTTATTCCCTCTCCCATTCAGTTCCCTCCCCTGCTCCCAGAGACATCTGATCTCTCTATCCACGCTTCATCAAGTGCTATCCCAATTTCTGTGAACTCTGACAAAGTGTCCCAAGGAACTTCCTTCAATTCCTCAGCAATTAGGTCTTCATCATTCATTCACTCATTTGCTCTTCCTACCCCTAGAGCCCCACAAGCTCTGCCTTCAACTGTAGTGTCCGACCAACTTATGTTTATCTAAGCTGCTCTCACCTCTATTAATCTTGCAGTCACAACCTGTCACGCCTCAGGGAACCTGGCGGCTTTGGAAGAAGTGGAAGCTGCGCCCCGCCATAGCAGGTTCCATCACGTTTTTTGGGAAGCGCGCTTTGCAGGTCTAGCTGTCGTTGCAACGTTCCTGACACCAGTATTTAATCTTTTCACTTCCGGGGTCAGGTGCTTTGCAACGTACAGTGTCTCGTCCTGTTTTCCAGCGCTGCTGTTTTTTCTTGGATTTTCCCTTATTCCGCCGTTGACCTTTCTTACCTTTTTCGCCTTTTTTTCCCCTTTTCTTGCTCTCCATTTCTTTTGCCTATATCTCCACGCTTTCTTGACTCCTCCTCCCTTGTCTGTTCCGTTCACGTCTTTTTTCCTTCCTCCCTCCCGTCTCGTGCTTTTCTCCCTATACTTATTCTGTAATTTCTTGCTTTCTTCCTGTGTTGTACTTACCTCTCTTGGTCCTCTTCTTTTGCCCTCCTCTGTTCCTATTCTGCTATTCTCCCCGTGTACCGACCATTGCCTGTCTCGTGGATTGCCTCGCCCAGCCCTCTTCTGTTTATCCTGTATCGGAACTACTTCCTGTTGGTATCCCGGTGTACCAACCATAGCCTGTCTTGTGGATTGCCTCGCCAAGCCCTCTTCTGTCTATCCATACTGGATCTTTTTCCCATTATCTGGTCTCATACCCGATTCTCATTGGAACTTGTGCTATTTTGGACCGTGTTCATCAGATTCCTCTCCCTCAGCTGCTGCCTCCGGAGTGTGTTACTACTACCTCTCTGCATCTGAAGATCCATATCTTCCGGGGTTTTTTGTGCCACTGGCTTTTTCCCCATTGACCAGCGACCGAGGAGGGTTGCCACAGATCACCCAAAGGGTGTCACTGTGGCGTCCTACCTTGGTCGTCCCTATCTTCTCGAGCTAAGGACAATCCAAAGCTGACTCAATGCCGGAGACTTCAAGGTGAGGAGGAAGGGGAGGAAAGGGAGTCTGGGGCATCTCAGGAGGAAGAGGAGATTACAGACCTTCCTGACACAACCATGGGCACACATTATGATACGTTTGATCACAAACTCGCAAATCAATCTTCTCTTCTTGAAGAACTCGCCAAGTGGCTGCAAAAAAACAAAAAATTTACCAAGCACCAAACACTCCAAACACACTCTTACAGCTTTTTTTAAAGTTTTAGGTCAATCCGCCAAATCTCCTACGGTTCTTCCCCCTAGCGTGACATCTCTTCAATCCGAAATTTCGGCTGACTCACACAGTATCATATGTGTGCCTTTGTCTCCTAAGTTTCACTCATTATCTCACAATACTACTCATTTAGCATCTCTTTCTCCTCTTAGCCAACTAGTTCACTCTCTTGACCATCAGACTCCTTCACTCCCATCTTCTTCTCACCCTATTATCCCTCCTAACGTTCTCACGTGCCCAACTAATCTTATTGCTTCTGATGCTCATTTTGATTATAAAGCCAGTATTGACACTTATTTATCTACGCGACTATCTTACTTACAAATACCAGCTGGCTCTGCAAACTCTTCCACCTTGCGGCCGTTCAGCCCACCGACATCTTCTCATTCTGATGTCCAACTTGTACAAACTGAATCACCATCTATAAAACATGTCACTTTCCTACAGCCCTCTAATTCACTCACATCCCAAACACTAACCTCTTCGACTTCTGCATTATCAGACCTAAAGGCAAGTGTTGATGCCTATCTAGCTTCGCGATTGGTCCCCCCTAAGCCACATAATGTTGAGCTTGAGCACTCTCTTCCCCCCGCTTCATCCCAAACAATGCACGACGAAGAGATTGCCTTGCGCTCTTGCCTTCGGTCGACCACTTCAAAAAAAGCAGTTGCAAGCCCATTCACCAAACCTGTTTTCAAAGCCTCAATGTCTAATCATACTCCCTCCCACTCTTTCATCCTTAAGTGTCAAGAGGGAAACTTTCCCAAATATGATCTTAATCGCGCGTGCGTCTTGAACATCTTCGGAGACATTGAAGATTTACATGATATCACGACCCATGACATAGACCAATTGAATTTGTTTCAGACATTTGTTCTTCTATGGTCAGACTTCGTATTCCGTCTGGCCTAGTCTGGAACACAAGCTGGCGATGCAAAATGCAACTTTTTGAATTAGGTTTTCTTCTAGCCCCAGATCCAGACTCTACCTCACAGCTATCACAACCGATCAAGACCAAAGTCAACATTTATCAAGGCATGTCTCACAAATCCAGTAACTCCTCGGCACCAACTTCTCATTGCTCTTCGTAACCACTAAATATCCTCTATCATCATTGAAACTTGCTAGCTGGAATACTCGAGGCAATGCACATCTTCACATCTCAATGTCTCATCTGTCTCAGTCTCACCACATCATAGCCCTTCAAGAAACCTGGCTTCTTACTCCACCTGTTTGGGATGGGTTTGACGTAACCTTACTCCCAGCCTTATCCACTAATGGTAGACCGTCATCAGGCCTGCTAGTTGCAGTCAACTCTCAGAAGGGCCTCTCAATTTCACTGTGGGCCTCAGTGCAAGCACACATCCAATTGGTAAAGATTAGTCATCAAACATTCACGATTGCATTAGTCAACATCTATCGCAACCCTCTCGGACAAACCGATGAGATATTTTTGGATGATTTAGCCTCTATTTTAGATACAATTCTGATCACCCCACACATTTCACATACAATTGTTTTGGGTGACATAAATCTTGACTGCTGGAATCTAACTCGCTCAAATCAATCAACACATATGTGGTCTTCTTTTATGAAGCGACGTAACTTCTATATGGTCAACGGGGCGGTCCCAGGTGACATCCCTCCCCGCTGCACGTGGCACCGAGGAACCAGTTTGAGCATCATCGATTATATATATATATGTCGATTCTATTATGTTCCAAAATATCAACAGCCTCACCATTATGGACTTCACTCATAGTGACCACCATCTTCTATCTATGAGCCTCCAGTGGTCTCATTCACCCAAAGAAAGCCAGTATTACGTACCAGAACTTCTTGCCAATTCAGCTAGATCTCGAGTGAGCTGGAATTTGTCCTCCTTGTCAGCTCTTAAGCATAGCATCAAATATCATGCACAATCTCCACATCATCTTCACTATTCAGAATTGTTGAGCGCTTTTGTCAATTCTCTTACCATTCAAAGGAAATTGAATGCTAGACATCATCACTCTTTCGATTCGTCCATTCAATCGACAAAGACCGACTACCGCAGGGTAAGGAGGAATATCATACGGCTGAATTCTTCCTCTTGTGGTCATGACATTTCCACTCTAAAAACCAGATTTAAGAAGTGCCTTAGAAGCAAAAGGGCCTCCCTCTTCCAACATGATAGTGGAGTTATGCTTAAAGCAATGAAGCATAAAAATTCCAGCGCCATGTGGCAATTGCTCCATGCCCAGACTTCCCATTCACAGGGCGCCTTACAGATCAATGGAGTTTCTGATCTGGCCTGGCTAACTCATTTTTCAACATTATATGCTGATGCAAAATTTTCTAATTACAAATTTCATCCAAATTTCTCTACTCCGTGGAAAGTTGACTTCTCAGTATCCGAAATCCGAGACCGAATCATGAAAGCTAGTTTGTCTCGAGCTGCTGACCCTGATGGCCTCTCGAATATCATTTTCAAGGCACATCCGCATGAATGGGCTCATAGCTTATAGACCATATTTTGTAGCATTATGAAATATCAATTAATACCCCCTCTTGAAAAACTTCTCTAATCATTCCAATCTTTAAAAAGGGCGATCGTAGTTTACCATCTAACTACCGCCCCATTGCCCTTGTTGATGCGCCTGCCAAACTCTTCTGTAAATTTGTTCTCTGTGATTTCAACACATGGACCTCAAATTTTCATTTTCGTGACCCTCAACAATCAGGATTTGTTTCAGGTTTAGGTACTACCATTAATTTAATTTGTCTCAATGCACTAAAGGTACAATGTCATGTTACTAAACAACACATTTTTTTTGCTTTTGTAGATTTGCACGCAGCGTTTGTTTCTGTTAGCCGATCACTTCTCTTCACTAAACTTTCTTGTGACCAATGCCCATCCACACTATTTGATATTATTTCTGCATTACATACTGATACTTCTATTCAAATTCGCCTTTCCTTAGATGGGCGCCTATCCCCAAACATTTCCACAGCTCGCGGCCTGAAACAAGGTTGCCTGCTGGCCTCGGCTGTTTTCAATTATTTCATTCAAGATATGAGACTTGCCTTTGATAACATCATTTCATATTCTCCCAAATTTAATAATCATCCAATAAAAGCATTACTATATGCTGATGATCTGGTCCTCATTTCCAAAACTCATTCTGGATTACACACGCTCCTTAATGCATTTTATAATTACATTTCTCTCAATGAATTGAGAGAAAATACATCAAAAACTCAAATTGTAGCATTCTGTCCAAGATCATACAAACCCTTAACCCATTTGTGGCATATTAATCAGATTCCCTTGAGTGTGGTTTCACAGTACACTTATCTTGGAATGATTTTCGATACATCTGGTCATATTTCACATTTGGCTGTTAAACTGAAAAATGCCATTTCCCAGGCTTTGATCATCATGTCAAAATATGGCAAATTTTCAGTGATACCAGTATTACAATTTTGGAAATTAAAAGTCTCTCCAATTCTACTTTATGGGCTTGAAACTACAAACAAAGATCTATCATCGCTTCTCACCTTATGGGAAGCTAAATTTTGGAAACAGATTTTGCATCTCCCACAATGCACACCTTGCCCTTGGATTCGATATGAATTAGGCTTAGTCTTGTTACAAGCCTTGCACAATTGGAGAGTATGTGCTCTCTTTCGCAAGTGCCTCATCTCAACTCCTCACATCTCCATTTTACACTTGCTCTCCAAATATATGTTCTCAGTCAAGCATGTGTTTATAAACACTTGGTTGGCAAGGGATTATGATATTTTGGTCACTACAAAGGTTTCAATCGATATCCTAGTCACGAACCGGGACAGAGCTAAATTTAAAATCTATCAAACTGATTGGCTGTTAACTAGAGACCTTTGTCTACAATATAAAGATGGAGATGGGTTGAGATTTCCTCACAAAAAAATCTGTACTGTGGCTTCATATTTGATTCTTTCACCCACCCCTCAATATCGTCTGAGCATTCTTCGTTTGAGATTCAATCTTTGGATCACCAAGGATATTCAAGTCAGGTGCAAACTTTTACCTGCAGTAGAGAATAAGTGTCATTTCTGTCTGTCACTTGACACCCAAGAAATACTTGTCCACCTGATCACTCAATGCACGCCTCTTCGGGGCAAACGTGAAATTCATTTTTCAAAATTATGTACATATTTAGGTCTCTTAGACCCTCAAGCCTGCTGGGCAGCCATTTTAAATTCTTCCTGTTTAGCTATACAGATAGCCACTGTTAACTTTTTAAATTCATTGATGCTTGAATCGACTGTTTGCTGAAGTTGTTATCCTGTCACAGTGTGAATATCATAAATGATGAACCTGATCTGCTTTTTTACCAAACTAATTCTAGGTTGAATGTGATATTTTGAAACAAATGTATGTTATGTGTAATTTTTGTACAGTCACATGCTTTATATTTGAAAGGTTGATTAAATTCAACTAATCAAATAATAATAAAAAAAAAAATCTTCCATTGATTGCAAAATGGTGGTGGTTGACACAAACATGGATTACTTACAAATGCTTATCTTGTCTATGCACAATATTGACTCGGTAGCAGTTAAAAAAATGTATGTATGCCCACATAAAGCAGATTTGAATAGGCTGTCTAATTTCAGAGCATTCATGGAGAAACAAATAAAATGTAAGGCAAGGCCTTAATTTGCATTTTTTCTAGGGGGCAATTTTAACATGAAAATGGTTAATGGGGTCTCAGTGGACTTATCTAAAGATCAAGAGCACCTCACCATCAAAATTCCCCAACCTTGGATGCAGGACCCATGGGTTTGTGCTAAAGGTCTTCAATGTTTGTCCTGGTTTGTAAAGTGGGGCATGCATGGAGCCCAGCCCAGCCTTTCAGAATCACCTGCCCCTTATTTAATTACATTTTGGCTAGATCGCAGAGTGTAGTGGAGTGGAGAGGCTGGCAGGGCAGGCCGTTGTCCTGCAAGTGGTGGGGGAGAGGAGTGGAGCCAAGCCCAGCACAGCTCAGCCCTGCAGCATCACCTGTACCTTTTCCAATTCAATTTTGGCCAGACTGTGGAGTGGAGTGGAGCGGCTCGCAGGGCAGGCTGTTGTCCTGCTAGTGGTGGGAGAGAGAAATAGAGCCGAGCCCAGCACAACCCAGCCCTGCAGCATCACCTGCACTTTATTTAATTTAATTTTGGCCAGACTGCAGAGCAGCTGGTGGGTCAGGCTGTGGTCCTGCTGTTCCCTCTGCTGGGGGCTCAGCAGGTTTTGGACCCTGCTGGAGAGGAGCCTGTGTAGTTGCTTTTACCACTTTCGGTTATTAGATGGCTTTTCTTTGTACAGTTACCAACTACTTAGCAATTACTTAGTCTGCTGTTTTTCCACTTTGCTCCCTACCAGATTGGGGTGTTTGGAGTGCCTGTAGCAATGAATACAATGAACACCACGAGCTATTTATGTTTCTTTAGGTGTGGTTCTGGTTTGCTTGAAGGGGATTTAGTGTGTGGGATACCAACTCCCCTGTTTACAGTGTCCAAGGGACCAGCGACAACCTAAGACCTTAGGCACTTAAGAACAGCTCTTTGAAGAAGTGTACATCCTTTAAACAGACCAATAAGGTGGAGGTGGAAACTATTGCTACACTGCTACACTACTACCTAGACACAGTAAGGCTCCACCACATAAGCCAAGCTAATCCTTGTCAAGCTTTGCCTTACGTCTGCTGCATTATCCTGGTTAGACACCTTGCTAGCCCCTGTGCTCATATTGCCATTGGGCTGGGGCCCAGAGAGGTTGACCAGGTATTATTATGCCTGCAGGCGTAGTTGTTTCAGAGGTTTTTGTGGCACTGGATTTTGTGGAACCCTTGTTATGATTTGATCAGTTTTTAAACCAATTGTTTTTCTTTTTCTTTTCTGAAGAAACTGGATATTCAGCTTTGATTCTGTTTTTAGATAACTTCTTTATTCCTTAATTTCTATTAGTTGTCATGTCAAAAAGGAAGGCTAAGGAAGACTTGATCAGGTAAAAAAAACACTAAGAAATTGAGGAAGCTCGAGAGAAAAAAAACGTTGGGTTCCCAATGCTTGTTGAACACATATTTACATGCAATGGCGAGGAAAATAGAAGAGCGTATTTTACTTACTGTGAAGGTCATGGTGGCAGCCATCCAGAATGAGGCCTCTATATGCAGTGGATTTGCAGAGGGAGTACTGCGTATCAAGCTCTAGGGCTACCCTTCCAATTCAACCAGCTGAAACATCAACAAATCTATGTGATGACGTGGACAATGGGAGTGATTGTGTCTTTAGGTATGTCTTAACATGGTAAGGCAGATAGTATTGGAAGTAAAATATGTGAGTTACGTACTTGTTTCATAGAGAGACAAATATGTCACCCTGCTAATAACAGCAAATACTTCTGGGCAGAGGAGTTTGCCGGTGTGGTCATTTTATGATGTAATGTTAAGGCAGTTGCTTCATTTGGATCTGTAAATTGGTTTCAGGGAATCTATGACCAAAGTAATAAAGGTCAGCAATAGAGATGATTGTGGTTTTAGATATGCTTTAGTTTTGTAAATAAAAAGAGAGTATTGAAAATAACATATGTGAGTTTGGTATTTGTGTTTAGTGATGTTTTTCTCTGAAGATTTGGTTTAGTCTTCAGCAGGTGTTAGCATGAGTTCCATGGAGAGGGAGAAACATGCCAGCATGATAATAGTAGTGAATCCTACTGGGCAGTGGAGCTTATTGTTTAAATGTAAGTTTAAGCCTAATATGTTTGGTAATTATTACTAAAAGTGTTATCTGGTCTACTAATTAGCTTAGTAATTTGTTGGTAATTTGTGTGCAACTAGATAAAGTACTTTGATGTCAATTGTATCTGTTTATTAATATGTTTTGTAATTTTTTGTTAACAGAAGAAGAAGTGAGAAAGAGCGGTATTCGGAAGCATGTTGAAGAGTTCCCAGAGGAAGAAATTAAGGAGTGTTTAAGGGACTGTGATGAATTCGGGGAATCCAACACTACTCCCCTAGGTGGAGCCGACCAATTTGAGGCTTTGGAGGCTAGAGAGGTAAGCCCCCCCATGCAAAACCCTCCTTAGGGGTTTGGGAAAGCAGGGACCTCCGTGGCAGTGGCTCCCCTCCAGAGCACAAGGATTCATATTCCCATGGGGCACTCCCGATGCACTAGATGTTATTTGCCTACATGGGAGCCAGCACTACTGACAATACCTCTAGATGTGTGGCTCAAGGTGATCATAAACTTTACACCTAATTGACAACCTGTGGTGAATTATATGTGCTCTTTCCTTACAGGAGCTGGCACCGAAGAAGCAAATGCCAAAGCGAGAAGCTACCATGCCGATACAGAGGCATGCTAGGGCTGAGAAAGCAAGGCAAACCAAATCAAAACTTACCAGGAGGCATGGCCACGTCATGGATGTGGTGGCCCCAGTGCCCATTAATGGAAAACTAAACCACAAATCAATGTAGGAGTGAATCCTCCTCTCCCAAACAGAGAACAGAAGGTTGACAGAACACCATGAGGAGCAGAGTCCGAAATAGCTCCTGTGTAGTCCAGAAGACTGACAGGTGGGGACAAGCGCTGCTGCTGCCAAAGAGACATACTCTTACTGGAGCAGACCCTGTAGTGCAAAAGGTACACGGTTTGCCGAATTCAAAGTTGAGCAGAGAGGGGAAAGAGGAAATGGGGAAGAAGGAAGGATCGCCCTAACAGCATTCCAGGGTCACATAGTCCCAGAGAGAACGACTGAATGAGCAAACGAGAAGGATTATGGGAGCCCAAGAAACTCTTGGAGGATAAACCTTCAGAAAGGTCACAAAAACCTGCAAGACCTGACTGAACCACAGGAAGAAAGGGGTTACTGATACTCCAGAGAGCTAATGAAGTATTGGAATGCCAGGATCAAAGAGGCCCAGACAGAAAGACTGAATGAACAAACAATAATGGTTATCAGAGCACGAGAAACAGAGAACAAACCTCAAGATGGGTCACAAAAACCACAAGAGCTGAGAAAACCACAACAAGAGATTTACCGATACCCCAAAGAGCTAAGTAAAGTATTGGGATACCAGGGTGTCTGAGTCCCAGGGAGAAGGACTGAACAGACAATAGAAGGGTTATGTGAGCCAGAAAATAAAACTCCAGAAGTGTGACAAAAGCCTGCAAGAGCAACAACAAGAAGAGAGGGATTAAAGATACCCAAGAGAGCTAAGTGAAGTATTGGGACAAATACCCAAGGAAGCCAGAGAGGCCCTATAAAGAGAGTGGATAACAGACACAAGGCGATCCCAGAGGCACCCAAAACCTGAATTTAGTGGAGAGTGAGCAACAGAAGTGGTGGAGACAAATAAGACAAATATCCCTCCATTTAAAGAACTTTTGAAATTTTTTTGTTTTCTGGAAATGTAGCCAGGTTTGCTGTTGAAATTGGAATCTTAATAAACTTTGATCAAATGCCAAGAACTGTGAAATAAGGAGAACTGTTAAATTACAGAATCCCGAGCCATCCCGAGCAATGAGGAAAAGCAGGGGAATATTCTAGCATCCAACCCTGAGTGCAGGACACTCCACTTAACTTTCTTTTATTTTATTCAAGTGGAGATAGAGACTGTTAAAGAAGACAGTGCAGAGCTTAAAATGAAGGTGGATAGTTTGATTTGGAACAATACTGATAAAGAAGGCAATTTTTCCTTTCAAGATAAAACAAGGACAAGAGCACCCATAACCACTTTCCTTCCTAAATAATGTTTTAAACATTTTTTTTAAATCTTTGTTTTCTTATTGTTATACGTTTGAAAACTATTAGTCCCATCGGTGTTGTTGACAGAAGACCTAATAATAGGTAAGTGATTCAAGGGCTGTGAAGGAAAATATGGCCTGTCATTTTATGATGGCTAAAATCGGTAAGTGTTTGGCATGAATGTATGGGATGCTGTTTGCTTGTGTCGTGTTTGTCAAACAAAACAAGACTGATATAAGAATCCTATGTTGAAAAGTAGGGGTGCTAATATGTGTAATATATTTGATGGTAGGCAGCACTGGTTGATATTTTCTGGGAAACAGTTTGATGCACTGATACAGCATCCAAGAAAATATTACGGTAGAAACATATAGTTGTTCACAGATGCGCACTGCAAAATGTTTAATTGTACGGTGTTTCCAAACCTTTTAAAAATGTTAGAAAAGAAATGTTCCTTGCTTGCACAATTTAAGTGAAAAAAGGAAGTCGAACGTGTGATAGAAAAGTCTTTTGTCTTGAAAAGAAAGTTGTTCATTTTGATTCTAAAACTCATGAAAAGATTACGTAAAGTCATAGATGAGCATTTTAATAGTTGTACTTTAAGAGAAGGATAACTACAAGAAATGTTTGTGAAGTGTATGGAGCTAAGAGGTTGCCCACTTTTCATAGTGACCGGTATTTAAATGAGGAAAGTTACCATAAAAAATGTACGATAACTTTGGATGTATAGATAATGCAGGTATTCCTGCAATAGAAATGTGTACTTCAATGTCAAATATTCTACAGGATTCTTCCACAATGTTGAGGTCATTGCATAGTTGTTCCTTTTCGTTTCTGCATGAACAAACGTGATTAAAGAAAAATCAAAATAAAGCAATGTGTGGATCATTATGAGATAAGAAAATTCACTGGTTTAATGGGCCAGTCATTGTTTGAGTGCATATCAGTGTTCTCATACATTCCACCACATACGCATGCTAGAAGCACATCAATCTAAAATGCTTCACCTACATACAGAGATGGGCCTTTGTAAGGCATTTGTAGCGGAACTGAACCCGGCATTAGAAGTACTGAACTTCTGTTTTGAAGTGTCCAATACAAAAACATTTTAAAACATACCTCTTTGATATGGGTAGAGGCTAAACTCATTTCCCCTTCATTTTGACTTTATCCCATTGCATCTGCCAAGCTTGTGTTTGTTGTTGTTTCTGTCATGTGAGCGCATTGATGCCCATGGCCATATGGCGCTTTATACAAATTGAATAGATAGATAGATGGATGGATAGATAGATAGATAGATAGATAGATAGATAGATAGATAGATAGATAGATAGATAGATAGATAGATAGATAGATAGATAGATACATTACAGGAGACATACTTTGGACCAGATGCATTATTTCAGGAGACTGCTATTGGAGGAGATGGAATGAATGTCATGCTTTCCAATGAAGGAATCTTGGAATAATATGGAAGAGGTATGTCTCTGTTTGAATCATTTGACAGACAAAAGCCAAAGTTTGTGTGTCTTGTGCACATTCTATATGTCACAAGTGCAAAGAGTTGAAACTGAGTGGAAGGTGCATCCTGACAGAGATGATGTGTGGAAAGCACTGTTGTATTTGTTCGCAGAGGGTTGATTTGATCTTACTGTTTCTCAAATATTATGTAAGTAGTGTTTCAATAGTATCAAAAAAATTGCAATGCTCTCAAGGAGGGTTTTGAACAAAATGGAAGTTTGTGCAATTCCCTCAGCTCTGCAGAACCTGAATGTGTTTTATGTGATTGCATTACAAACTGTTAATTCATTTCAGGTTACAGGCATGCTGGAGTCGAAGTCTTCAAAGCTTCCCCTTTAAGCACCTGTGCAGGGAGTCAAAGGTAAAGTGGTTTATTTACCTCTGAACTTATTTGAAAGAAAATATTCAGAATCTGTTAATTCTTCATTTGAAAAAGGTGGCAGGAACACTTGCATTTTGGCAAGGAATAATGGGTTTTATGCTGATCTTCAGATTGAAGAAAACATTCCACTTATTGATATGCCTTCAGTGGCAGGTGGACAATTTCAGCATTTTAGTGAGGCTGAGGCTTCCATTTTATATAAGCACTACACTATTATCCTTTGAATTATCATGAGTTGATGGGTGATGCAATTGAATTACGTCAACTGCAACAAGTAAGGGGTTCACCAATTAGTTTGTGGGAGAAGAGTTTGGAGGCTCAATGATTCCCAACACATTTTCCTTCGGGAAGAAGTGATCAGTTGGATGAATATTGTACACACATTTATTCTGAGGTCCCACAATTCAGGTCAAACATAGAGTATATTTCACACTTGCTGTACAAGAGTGAGTGTCCCACTCTTTGCTATTAAGTGGCACACACACTGAACACTGACACACCTTTTCAAAACATTATTGCAAATTAAATGGTGCAGAAGTTGAAAGGATGATGTATTAGAAATCAAGATAACCAATATTCTTGCTCACAAGTGTGGAACTAAAGAGCATCATTCAGAGGTCAGGTGCATTTTGTGAAACCTAGAAGCACCCACCTTGTATGTATCTCTGGGCTTTGCTGAGTGTGGATGAGATGACCCAGTGGACTTTATTCGTGAAAGCAAGCCCTCAAAATGTGAGGTAGAACACATTACACTGGCTGAACTGCAATGGACCCTGTTCTTGTGACTCGCTTTTTTCAACATCATTGTATCGCTATGTTGCACTTCATATGCCGCAAATAGAATCCTCCCCATGGAAATGGTGAAACATGTTTTGGAGAAAGGAGTATCAGGCTCGTGGAGCTCCACATATTCAATGCTTTTGTGGGTGAGCAATGCTCCAAAAGTTTGGTGAAGATCAAGACAGCACTGTTTTGGGGTTAATTGAGAAAAATAAGACCTGTGAGCTTCAAACGGAGGCTTAAAATGTAGAAAATGTAGGTTTGTGCTTAGAGGTCTTTTTGAAGGTGTTTTGAAATGCACACGTGCAGTAGATATTGTCAAATAAGACAAAAGTGCAAAGGGAAATATTACACAAAGTGTAGATTTGGATTGCCTAGAGCGATTTGTTCAGTTGATCAGGCGAACAGTGTCATGTCTTCTGTAGACACTTCTGATTGGAAAACAAACCAAAAACACAGCCAACCTCAAACATGATAAACAGTCTAAGTTCTTCAATGACTACATTCCTGCATAGCTCTGCTTTGAACTGCAAACATTGCTGTTCAGTATGTAGCAGACAACAGTACTGTTGTTGCATGGTATGTTACAGCTTATCTGACCAAAGCTGACAAGAACAAGGCAAATGAGGTTGAGGCTGATTTGACAGCAGACAAAACCTTGAGTGAGAGGTTCTTCAATTTTGGAATGGAAATGTGCCCTCACAGTGAGTTTGGTGCATATGAGGTTTCTGACAGACTTACCAGCAGTCCTCCCTATGGACAAAGTATCAATATATTTTGGTTGAGCCTTGGACCTGCCATTTGTAGGAACGTGTGCTAAAACAACTGTGTGTAATTGAAGACTTGGCAAAAAATGAGCCAAACAATAAAGATGTACGTAAACACTATTGGATTGACACATATTATCCAGAGAGGCCTGGAGCTCTGGAGGACCTGTGGTTGTTTGAAGTAGCAAGAGCAGTACTCATGTGGATGGCATATGTAAAAGGGGACATTTCAAGTTATGTGATTGTCCAGGGTGCCTAGTGAGACATTCAAACACATCTCTCATCGACCACATGAAGCTATCTTGTGAAACTGCAGAAAAAAAGGATTGCTTCATTTTTGTATCTTGCAGTTGTTTGTATTGTGACATAGTGGCAAAGGGTTGCTTGGTACATTGGAGTCTTGCCAAACAGCATTTCAGAACAAGAAAGAGGATATGTTTTAGCCAAACATTACCAATTATTTAAGGATGCTAGAGGTGGAAATATATGTCAGAAGGAAAAAGTGCAGCTGCAATTGCACAGGAAACTCCTGCAAGAAGTCAAGAGTGTGTTGATAAATGGGAAAACGCAAGAGCCTCCTCGTAAATTGAGGCCACACCCCCAACAAAAACACGCAGGCTCCCTTGTAAGCTAAGATGGCACCCCCAACAAAAACGTGCAAGCTCCCTCATTTGTTAAGGCACCCCTGAAAAACTGGAAGTCTACCCCCTTAGACCTTAGGCACCCAATCTGACAGCTTCTACCCCTACTGCACATCGATCCCTCAAGTTCAGACACCACCCACCAGTCCCCTTCACCTCTGATACCACCCCAGGCAGTCCCCTCACGTCCAGACACCACCCACGGCCCCCTTCACCTCTGACAATACCTCAGGCAGCCCCCTGATAGTACACTCTCCTCCACACACTGCCCTCTCCTCCGACACTACCCCAGGCAGCCCCCTCAAGTCCAGACACCACCCACCAGCCCGCTTAACCTTTGACACTACCTCAGGCATCCCCCCTATAGTACACTCCCCTCCCCAAATTGCCCTCACCTCCTACACTACCCCAGGGAGCCCCTTCAAATCCAGACACCAACCCCCTTCACCTCTGACACCATCCCAGGCAACCCCTGAAGTCCAGACACCGATCCACCCACCAGTCCCCTTCACCTCTGACAATCCCCAGGCAGCCCCCCCATAGTACACTTCCCTCCCCACACTACCCTCACCTCTGACACTACCCCAGGCAGCCCCCTCAATTCCAGACACCACCCACCAACCTCCTTCACCACCAACACTACCCCCAGCTGCCCCAGATAGTAAACTCGCCTCCCCACATTGCCCTCACCTCTGACACCACCCCAGTCAGCCCCCTCAAGTCCAGACACCACCCACCTGCCCCCTTCACCTCCGACACTAACCAAGGCAAACCCTCTGATCGTACACTCTCCACCCCACACTGCCCTCACCTCTGACACTATCCCAGGGAGCCCCCTCAAGTCCAGACACCACCCACTGGGCCCCTTTCACCGTGGACACCACCCAGGCAGCTGCCTCAAGTCCAGACACCACCCACCAGCCCCCTTCACCTCTCAAACCACCCCAGGCATCCCCTGACATTCTCCCACGTATGCAGTTCAATGTATGGCTGCAACTTATCTGAACTTCTGTGGTTTGCCTCCACCATGAAGCACACCCCAGCACGTCCACCGCCAACACGATCAACAGAAAGCACTGAATACCAATCCTGGAACGGAGCATCTGCTGTCACTCCCTGCCAGACTGGAATCTGCAGCACCCCAGCCAGACAACACTACATTGCATCAACAACACTGTATCCAGCCCATCAACATTTGACAAGGGAATGGCATGCAAAGCGGCTGGCATGCTTCATTGCAAAGGCATCAAAGCACACCAACTGAATGTGTGCCGAGGACAGAAGTAAATCTATTAATACATTGGCCGATCCACAAATAATGACCAGGCGCATCACAGCCAAGTGACCTGGGTGGAATTGCTGGCAAAGTCCCTGTCAGAGACCACAACATGACAGACCCATGGGTAATGGGAGAGCAGTCAGAGGGTGCATGACTCACTGAGACAGGAAATGTGTGCTGCCACACAGGAAGAACAAACATGGCCCACAAATGCATTCCAGTTGCAAAGCTGGAGCAAGACATGAGAGCAGGCATTGTGTAACTGCACATGCTGGTGGGTATGTGCGCATTACATTGGTTTGACACAGCAATGACAAATAAATGTGCAAGTAGTGTGACCAAGGCTCCCCTCCACAGTGAGCCCACCTCCCTCCACCCAAATCACACTGATGCCAAACAAACTGTGATGCTGCACATGTAAATGCAAATGAAAAAATACAGTGCAGCCCCAGACGTCTGATGAACCCATCCCCACATGTCAGGCACATGTGCATCCCTCCACCGGCAACCATTGCAGAAACAACAACACGCACACAGGCACACCACAAGACACATGACTTGCAATGCAGAGATGCACTGGCTGAAAAGTGGTCTATAATAGTTGCAGACACTCAAATGAACTGCATGAACAAAAACTGGAATGAAGGTCCAAGCAGTCCTGGGGAATAGATGAAATTACAAAACAACCCTATGCCTAAATAACTATTTACAGGAAAAACAGGGAAGGGAAGTCTTCAAAATATGGGGCAAAAAATCAATGAAAAAGGGAAACCTACACCTAAATAACTATGTACAAAGGTAGCGGGCTAGTCCTCCTCACCAATCTCACTCGAGCTGTCAATCAGGGCTGAGTCACACTGTCAGGGAGAATTCTCAAAATGTGCTAATTCCTCTCTACCTCAGAGATCCCTAGCTCTTTTACTGAACTTTGAGACTCTACTTTCTAATTCTATTTGTTTTCTGTGTTTATTTTCTTTGGTTATGGAGTGTTAAACAACTCCATAGGCATCATCTTTTTGTATTTGTGTCACACAGCACCCTCAGTGCAGTGACACAGGGAAGCCATACTAGGCTGTCTCAAGGTTTAAATACCTTCTCGGGATAAACTACTGTTTCCCAGAGAATGTGAAGTTAAATTGACTTTGCTAGTCTATTTAAATTCCTAGACCTAGCACTCACCATCTTACAATAGAGTGCTGGAGGGGTTACCTAGTATCCCCTATGTCTAGAAACTCATGTAGCGTAGCAGTCAAATGCTACCCTTTCCTATCAAAATGGCTGGTGGCAGTGGTTTTACAATGAACTACCATAATTTTTCCCCACCACGAACACTGATAGCTAAAAATCACGGGGGCCATGTTTTTCAAGATGGCATCTGAGCCCCCTTTGTTTAAACAGGTCCCGGTATTCTTTTTTTGCCATTTCTTTTTGAAAAGGTCCTTCTAGAGTTTGTCTCTGCATGCCAAACTTGGTTTGGTCCCTTTGTTCCTACGCCTTTGGCGTGCTTCAGGACTCTGGCACCTGAGTGTCTGGGGTAGGCAGAAAGTGAGGGAGGTGCACTCTGGCGTGATTGGCTAGCTGACTGTCCGGCAAGTACAGCCACTAGGTTGTAATGAATGGGAGAAAACAGTTTAAAAGGCGAGTCTCTTGGACTGAAAGACAGAGTTGACCACTGGAACGAAAGAACCGAAAATGAGCTGGAAGAGGATGGCTGCTGCAACTACTGGGCCGTTGGTTTGCCCGGTAGAGCCCAGCTACAGGACCGAATCACACAGTTCACCTCAACAAAGAAGTCCCTTCCAGAAAGACTTCTTCCTTTGAGTTGGTAGGACCAATCAACCCGTAAGCCACCTGGATACCATTCTCGTAGCTGGTTGGGATTAACCAGGGAGAAGGACACCAGCTTGTGTGTTTGAAGAACAGCAACCGAAATTAAAAATGTGTTAATTTTCCAGCTTTGTGATCCATCCCTGTGCAGTGCAGGAGTCCCCTGATGGCCTCCATCTTCTCCTCATGACAGAGGCTTAGGAACAGCGAGATCTGCAGGAACTGCCAGGAACAGAAGTCTTCAGCTGCATCTTTCTCTTCAATAAAAGGTACTGTGAAAACCCGACCAAGAGTACTTACCTCTCCCTGCGAAAGTTTGTGGAACTTTGGCAACTTGCAGGCCTAGTCAGGTTGTGACCTGACATACAAACCTTTCTTCCGTGAACTACTTCTAAGAACCATGGCAAAGACTTTTACGTTTTAAATACCAGAACCGTTTTGACATATACAAGACACTAGTCCATTGACTTTGGCCTATCTATTGCATTGAATCAACTCCTCTGGCAAACTCCAACTATTTGCACTGTTTTAAAGTGACTGTAATAACTTATGCCTTTTTACTCCTACTTGAATGCTATTTTGCTCCTATTTCAAGGGAGCTCCATTGTTCAGTAATCAGTATTGTAGTATAATTTTTGTGTGATATTGGTTGCCTCTTTTAGTGAATGCTTTCTAAATGATTGTTTTATAAATTAATAATTGTTTTACCAAGAAACCATGAGTATAAGTGTCTATCCGAATACTTGCTATTGTAGACCTTTGTGTAACACCCTTACAAGCTCACATTCCCTCTTGAGATAAGCCTGGCTGCGCAGCTCGCTACCAAAAACTGTGTGGTACAGACTTATACCAAAGGTTGGTTTTACTTACACCTGTAGTCATAGTTGTGTCTAGTGGTCCCAGAGGGTACTTCATGCAAACTTTGTCTAACGCACACGCCACGTCCTCCTGAATCAGATGGGCCTCCATTGTTTCCTGGAGGGCTTGCAGGGTGGACATCATCTGTGCTTCTACCTCCCGTGCCACCCTGCAAGTGGCCTCCAGGATGGCAGCCTGCCTCCTCACCTGAAACAGTGCAACCTCAGCCCTGGCCACCATCACGTTTGCTTCCCGTGCCCGCTGCTTCTCTGCCACCCCCTACTGTTTATAGCTCCTGAACATGGAGGACATTGAATGCATCAATCCCACTTGATCCTCCTGCCTCAAGCGTTTCACCTGCCTCATTGGGGCGGTCTGCCCTGCCACATACTGCCTCCTCCTGGTTGCCACCTGCTTCTGCTGTGCCCAGTGCACGCTCCCTTAATACGCCCTCCAACCTGATGATGATCGTTGGGGGCATACATCACCTGCACCTCTCAGTGGTGCCTGCTGTCCCTCCATTGCCTATGTCCCTGTCATTGCCTGGGTAGGCACGGTGACCACCTTAGCTGCCGTACCTGTGACTCTCACATCGGGGAGGGCTGTAAGCGCCACCAGACGGAGCAATGTTGGTGGGAGTAGTACACAGGGGTCCCTGCTGGTAAGTGGTCGGGAAGGCACAGAGGTGTCTGGACTTGAGGTGGCTGACTGGTGCACAGAGGAGGAAGCCGAAGAGGTGGCTGCAACAGTCAACAGCCCATGAAGCCCAGCAGGGAACAGGCCTGAGGAGGTCCAACAAGGCTGAAACATGTCTGGGGTTGCTTGGTTTTCTGTGCAGAGGGGACCTGGCCTAGCAGTTCGGGCTGGGCTGCTACCTTCGGTGGCGGCAGCTGCTGACTGATTTGCACATGGCTGGTCCCCTTTTGCAATGGCGCAGACGGGCTAAAAAACAGTGGTGTGGAAGGTTGCCCAGAGCAATTGCCAGTGGTTTAGTTTCATTCGAAACCTTCCACCCATCACTTTTGTGGTCAGTTTGTTTCTCCTTGTGAGAGAGGGTATGCCCAGACGTGGGTCCCTTGCTCGCAGCGCCACAGGGAACCAGGCTGCACCTCACTGAGGAGGTCCAACAAGGCCGAAACATGTCTGGGGTTGCTTGGTTTTCTGTGCAGAGGGGACCTGGCCTAGCAGTTCGGGCTGGGCTGCTACCTTCGGTGGCGGCAGCTGCTGACTGATTTGCACATGGCTGGTCCCCTTTTGCAATGGCGCAGACGGGCTAAAAAACGGTGGTGTGGAAGGTTGCCCAGAGCAATTGTCAGTGGTTTAGATTCATTCGAAACCTTCCACCCATCACTTTTGTGGTCAGTTTGTTTATCCTTGTGAGAGAGGGTATGCCCAGACGTGGGTCCCTTGCTCGCTGCGCCACAGGGAACCAAGCTGCACCTCACTTAGGAGGTCCAACAAGGCCGAAACATGTCTGGGGTTGCTTGGTTTTCTGTGCAGAGGGGACCTGGCCTAGCAGTTCGGGCTGGGCTGCTACCTTCGGTGGTGGCAGCTGCTGACTGATTTGCACATGGCTGGTCCCCTTTTGCAATGGCGCAGACGGGCTAAAAAACGGTGGTGTGGAAGGTTGCCCAGAGCAATTGCCAGTGGTTTAGATTCATTCGAAACCTTCCACCCATCACTTTTGTGGTCAGTTTGTTTCTCCTTGTGAGAGAGGGTATGCCCAGACGTGGGTCCCTTGCTCGCAGCGCCACAGGGAACCAGGCTGCACCTCACTGAGGAGGTCCAACATGGCCGAAACATGTCTGGGGTTGCTTGGTTTTCTGTGCAGAGGGGACCTGGCCTAGCAGTTCAGGCTGGGCTGCTACCTTCGGTGGCGGCAGCTGCTGACTGATTTGCACATGGCTGGTCCCCTTTTGCAATGGTGCAGACCGGCTAAAAAACGGTGGTGTGGAAGGTTGCCCAGAGCAATTGCCAGTGGTTTAGATTAATTCGAAACCTTCCACCCATCACTTTTGTGGTCAGTTTGTTTCTCCTTGTGATAGAGGGTATGCCCAGACGTGGATCCCTTGCTCGCTGTGCCACAGGGAACTAGGCTGCACCTCACTGAGGAGGTCCAACAAGGCCGAAACATGTCTGGGGTTGCTTGGTTTTCTGTGCAGAGGGGACCTGGCCTAGCAGTTCGGGCTGGGCTGCCACCTTCGGTGGCGGCAGCTGCTGACTGATTTGCACATGGCTGGTACCCTTTTGCAATAGCACAGACAGGCTAAAAAACGGTGGTGTGGAAGGTTGCCCAGAGCAATTGCCAATGGTTTAGATTCATTCGAAACCTTCCACCCATCACTTTTGTGGTCAGTTTGTTTCTCCTTGTGAGCGAGGGCATGCCCAGACGTGGGTCCCTTGCTCGCTGCGCCACAGGGAACCAGGCTGCACCTCACTGAGGAGGTCCAACAAGGCCGAAACATGTCTGGGATTGCTTGGTTTTCTGTGCAGAGGGGACCTGGCCTAGCAGTTCGGGCTGGGCTGCTACCTTCGGTGGCGGCAGCTGCTGACTGATTTGCACATGGCTGGTCCCCTTTTGCAATGGCGCAGACGGGCTAAAAAACAGTGGTGTGGAAGGTTGCCCAGAGCAATTGCCAGTGGTTTAGTTTCATTCGAAACCTTCCACCCATCACTTTTGTGGTCAGTTTGTTTCTCCTTGTGAGAGAGGGTATGCCCAGACGTGGGTCCCTTGCTCGCTGCGCCACAGGGAACCAGGCTGCACCTCACTGAGGAGGTCCAACAAGGCCGAAACATGTCTGGGGTTGCTTGGTTTTCTGTGCAGAGGGGACCAGGCCTAGCAGTTTGGGCTGGGCTGCTACCTTCGGTGGCGGCATCTGCTGACTGATTTGCACATGGCTGGTCCCATTTTGCAATGGCGCAGACGGGCTAAAAAACAGTGGTGTGGAAGGTTGCCCAGAGCAATTGCCAGTGGTTTAGATTCATTTGAAACCTTCCACCCATCACTTTTGTGGTCAGTTTGTTTCTCCTTGTGAGAGAGGGTATACCCAGAAGTGGGTCCCTTGCTCGCTGTGCCACAGGGAACCAGGCTGCACCTCACTGAGGAGGTCCAACAAGGCCGAAACATGTCTGGGGTTGCTTGGTTTTCTGTGCAGAGGGGACCTGGCCTAGCAGTTCAGGCTGGGCTGCTACCTTCGGTGGCGGCAGCTGCTGACTGATTTGCAAATGGCTGGTCCCCTTTTGCAATGGCGCAGACGGGCTAAAAAACGGTGGTGTGGAAGGTTGCCCAGAGCAATTGCCAGTGGTTTAGATTCATTCGAAACCTTCCATCCATCACTTTTGTGGTCAGTTTGTTTCTCCTTGTGATAGAGGGTATGCCCAGACGTGGGTCCCTTGCTCGCTGCGCCACAGGGAACCAGGCTGCACCTCACTGAGGAGGTCCAACAAGGCCGAAACATGTCTGGGGTTGCTTGGTTTTCTGTGCAGAGGGGACCTGGCCTAGCAGTTCGGGCTGGGCTGCTACCTTCGGTGGCGGCAACTGCTGACTGATTTGCACATGGCTGGTCCCCTTTTGCAATGGCACAGTCGCGCTAAAAAACGGTGGTGTGGAAGGTTGCCCAGAGCAATTGCCAATGGTTTAGATTCATCACTTTTGTGGTCAGTTTGTTTCTCCTTGTGAGAGAGGGTATGCCCAGACGTGGGTCCCTTGCTCGCTGCGCCACAGGGAACCAGGCTGCACCTCACTGAGGAGGTCCAACAAGGCCGAAACATGTCTGGGGTTGCTTGGTTTTCTGTGCAGAGGGGACCTGGCCTAGCAGAGAGAGGGTATGCCCAGACGTGGGTCCCTTGCTCGCTGCGCCACAGAGAACCAGGCTGCACCTCACTGAGGAGGTCCAACAAGGCCGAAACATGTCTGGGGTTGCTTGGTTTTCTGTGCAGAGGGGACCTGGCCTAGCAGTTCAGGCTGGGCTGCTACCTTCGGTGGCGGCAGCTGCTGACTGATTTGCACATGGCTGGTCCCCTTTTGCAATGGCGCAGACGGGCTAAAAAACGGTGGTGTGGAAGGTTGCCCAGAGCAATTGCCAATGGTTTAGATTAATTCGAAACCTTCCACCCATCACTTTTGTCGTCTGCTGCCAGCAAGGTCACAACCCGGTACAGCTCATTGTGATGATGGGCAAGCAGGCTATGAGTAGCATGCCCATCATCACAAATGACTGCAGTCCACCTCATAAGCCCAGCCAGCAGGGGCAGCACCTAATCCCAGATGAACTCATCAGCTGGCAATGGGATGCTGGTCTGGGAGGAGGCATCCTGGCAGGTGCATATTCCTACATATGATGGCCCAGGGACAGGATTTTGCACAGAAACCTCCACGGTCCCCAGCACAGCCTCATGCCCCTGGGACAGGATGGCAGCACACAGTCCCACCTCGACACCCCCACCTGACCCTATGGGCTGGGCTGCAATGGCCGCCTCCTCTGCCTCCCCCTCCGTCAACCTGGATGACTCCTGGGTGTCTTCCGTTATGGATGGTCCCTGTGATGCATCACCCCGTCCCACCACTGCTGATGATTCCCCTGCCACCTCCATCTCTTTGGGCTTACCCCAAGCAGCATGCCTTATAGTACAGGCACTACCTCAGCCACATCGCTCCCTGAAGATGAGCTGTCACGTGCCAGTGGCTGGGACAACGCCTATGTCTGGTAGAGTGATTCCTGCATCCATGCTCCACAGCACTGCTTCCACAATATTCATCAGCTGCAACAAGTGTGGTAAAGGAGACACAGAACAACCACACCAGTGCACTGCAACTAAGCTGGTGTGGCATCAATATCATTTGCAGGAACATGACATGTCCATGGAACAATCAGCATCATCCACAGCCACACACACTGACATGCAATCCACATCCAAACAGAAACAACAACCCAGGCATGATGTGAAACAATTCCATGACACATCTACATGTAAACGCAGCACAATGTGGCCAGTGGACAGACACATACCAAGATGAAAAACATGACCCTAGGGGGAAGGTCAACATGACCCAACTTCAACCTGATGCACATGTATGGGAGGCATGCCACATGGGTGGGCATGGAGCAAACTGGTATGAAGTACACACGTAAGGTATGTGAACACAAATGTGGTGGCCCAACGCTGTGAACACATTGTGGGAAAGACACACAGTGAAATCATGCCTACCAGTGGCCAACCATACTTGCACGACTCACAGCATGGCCATGCCGACACCTGCCTGGGCACCTTTCCACACCATCACATCAACAACATGCTGCCGACACAACCCATCCTGTGTGCATGCAACACAAATATGGATCACCTGCACAGGCACACGTGGCATGCCATAGCCCCAAGCACATTCACATGACATGCGCACACATCACTCTGAGTTCACAAGCAGCATCATGACCGATCACATCACAGTCCTGCAAACTGCAATGAGCAAACGTGACTAGGCCAAACATCAAAATTAACCTGTGACCTCCAGTCATGATGCATAGTCACAAATTGCTTTTGTTGCCACAACCACATGAGCAGCATGCATGCACATGACATGGTCAACACTCCCTCAACTGCCACACTTGCCATCCAGGCATCTCTCAGACACAGGAAACATTGCATGTGTACAGTTTGCAAAAAATGTACTAGCACACACAATGCAAATTACAGTGTATTTCAAATCTGCACAGGTCTGATTTCACACATGGGAGCATTGTCTGGGGCCTGCATGCAGATGTTGGTCACTGAGACATACATGCTGCAAATGTAAGGGGGTTACTGAAACATGCTAGCACATGCACAACACACATGCACCATGGAGCAGTACAACACATGCCTACTCACCATCTGACTCCAGAGGTTGTTGCAACTTGCAGACATGTGCATGCAGCTCTAGGTAGAACCTTGGCAAGACCCACATGTTGTTGTTGGACAACCGGTACCTGCACGCACAGTGCACTTCTGCAGTTGCACTGGCCTTGAGGAAGCATGGGGCCTTGACGTGGGTCCTGGATTTGAGGTCCTCCCAGCGATTGTGGATGGTCTTCTAGCAGCAGACTGCCACCACCTCCATGTTGATGGCAGCCGTTATTAACTCCAGATCTGGATACATCCTTCCTTGCCACATTGCATCATTGGGTTGAAGAGGGCATCATAATTCTCAAGGAACTTATCCACCAGGATGTCAACTTCATTGGCATTAAAGTTGACTGCCCTCTGCCTTGCTGCCATGGGATTGCCACTCTGGGCAGAGGTAGATGATGTGGACATGGCAACCCCCAAGGCAGCTGTGGGTAGGTAGGCTGGTCCTGGAGATGGGCTGTGGAGCAGTGGTGGTGGTGGTTTGTGAAGGTGGCAGTCCAGCACAGCAGCTGAGGTGGTCACAGGGCTGGAGACAGGAGCATAGGCAATGGCTGCAAAGCAGGCACCCTCAATGCAGTGCAGGTGGGCAAAAGGCACTGACAATGGACAGGCAGCATTAGATGGCAGTGTTGAAGGCAGCACAGAGCCGGAGGAGGCAGGTAACATGGCAAAGAGGTAGGAGAGTGGGTCTTCTGTGTGCAGCTCGAAAGGCAGCTGAAAAGAGAGTAAAGGCGCTTAGTGCATAAGTTATGTAACACACGCTGCACGCTGTGTGCCAACGGGGCTCACCGCATTGATGGGGATGCATAAGGGTGAATGAACACATCACTAGAACAAAGACGGAGTATTGTCATTTCCATGTATTTTGGGGGGGCACGCAATCCGTTCCCTTCAGGTAGCATACTGTTATTATTTGGGGAGTGGGTTGTGCCTCTGCACATACGCACATTTTTTCTTTAGCCCATTTTGAGGCACGCAGTCTGTCGCGTACGCAATTTTTCTGTTTGTGGTTGCCACTGCAAATCACATACCTTTTTTTCATTGTCGTAAGCTTTCCGGGTGTCGTTTACACAATTATTGTGTTATTGGATGGCACTGCATATCGTTTACCTCTTTTTTCATTTTTGGAAGCTTTCCAGGTGTCGGTACGCACTTTTTTTGTAATTGGATGCCACTGCATATCGCGTACCGCTTATTTTTCCAGTTTGGTGTACATTTGAACCTTGCTGGACAACACATGTATGTCATACATCACATAGACTTTTCCCTGACTCACATTGCCCAGGACAATGACTTGGTGTGCCTCCCATTCATCCGTTACATCTGTGACATGGTTGGAAAGGCCCCAAAAGGGAAAGGGGGCAGAGGGGGTTCGGGTGGGGGTGATAGTGGTGAAACACCTGCCCCAGCCACAGGTGGTCAGGGAGGTGGTAGTGACATACCTGCTCCAGCCCCATGTGGACATGGCAAGCCCAAGTCCAATGGTGGCCTGGTACCTGGATGCCAAAGCACAGGAAGAAAAACTTCTCTGATGAGGAGCTCCAGATCCTGATTGACTACGTGACCGATCACCATTGTGATATGTGCCTGTATGCGGGGAGCACATGTACAGTCGCACAATGTATGGTGCATTGGCAGTGTGTCACGGAAGAGATAATGGCTTAGGGGTGGAGATGCGCACAGCGGAACAGGTCATGAAGCGCTCAAAATTCTCATTTGTTGCACCAAGCACAAGCTAAGTGACAACCTGACCTCTGCACTGGCAACTGGAAGGAGCCACCAGAGGAGCAAATGCTGACACCGCAGGAAGAGTCCAGGAGCCAATGAATCCTCATTGAGTAGGTGAAAGGGCGGGAGACCCATGGGAATTATGAGGACACATAAGGTAAGTGTCCATCAGGGTTTTGCCAGTCATGCATCACACACATCAATTGTGTATTGGGACATCTGGCTGCCTTTGTATGATAGCTGTAGGTAAAGCATGTCCTGTGATGTACAGACTCATGTCAATTGGCCATCATACTGGGCGTAGCCCATATGGCAGCCATTTGTGGCAGATTTCTGTGTGACAGGATACATCCCCCACAGGGTACTCACCCGTACTTTGGAAACATGTGACACCTGCAAGTAGTATTCATTGCTACATTCTTGTTGCGTTTCACTCTGCCCTTCTAGACTGATGCATGTACACAAAGTATCACTTACATGCCATGTCAAGCAGAGATGTATGTTCCTTTTGTCACCTGCCTCTACGGGTTTCCTTGTCGCAATGCATATCTGAACTGTCTGTCAACTCACATTGTCGTGTTCACAGAGTGTACTTGCATGAGTGTCCACAGACACATTGGGCCTCATTACACGGATGACGGAGAACCATGGGGCTATTAGCGCCATGGTTCATGCCGGTAAAATACCGGCACCGCCTTGGCGGAAATGGGAATTACCACCCCATTCCAAGGTTGGCAGGGCGGTAATTCCCCCTTCCACCATTGCCCTTCCCCATTCCCATTTTTGCCCCATAGGGCATAATGGGAATGGGGAAGGCGCTAATTACGGTACCGCAAATTGCGGTACCGTAATTAGCTCCCTGGGTCCCTTTGCCAGTTGGTTTTTAACGCCTGCAAAAAGCAGGTGTTAAATTCCCCAACCCGCAAAAGGACCTCGTAGTAAGGCGGTAAGGATTTACCGGTACCGGTAAAATACCGGTACCGGTAAATCCTTACCGCCATCCGTGTAATGAGGCCCATTGACTCAATTCCAGTGACACAGAGACTCATTGTGGCGCAGGCTCCCTCTTACTGTCCCACACTCTGTGCCCACTCCATGTGGCCACTGCCCTCATCCTCTTGTGGATTGGTGGACCTTGTTTACATCACCCAAACCACTCTCCATCTCACTGCTTTCAGGGACCTTGACAAGAAGTCACACCGGGTGTACCCACTCATGGGCTTCTTCTCTTTCCATGCCATTCTGCAGGTCCTCATTGTCTCCTGTTCCCTGTCCCAGACATGATTAGTGTGTCATGTGTTGACCGTGGTGTTGTCTGTGAATATGTATGTGTGGCCATTCCCATGTGATGTCATTGCACATTAAAATGTCACATGTGCATTACTTTTGCCCTGGCATGTGAATCGACATGATAGTTGAATGTCCCGTCATTGTGCATTTACAATACTGTTGAATGTCAATGTGGCAAGCGCTGGCATGGACATTATGGGAACGAGGAAGGGGCATTTATCAACAAATGCCATGCATCAGTTGCTTACTGGACCAAGTGTGTGAATGCGCAATGTTTGATGGGTGCATGTCATGCCATTTCCTGTCAGATTACTCCTTGGAGCATATGTACATTGTTGTCTCTTTTGAGATGTATCAATGTGTCTTTCTCTGTCCATGTGCAGGTGAAGATGCACCAGATGCAGGGGTGGAGGAGAAGGTAGAATCAGTTGTCTGGCAGACCACCAATGGGTGACGTGGTGTGGTAGGCAGTGAGAACCCAATGGTGCTGCAGAATCTTCTGACTTTTGACTCAGATGTCTCTGATGCTGCATTCCTCAAAGATGCCAGAGGTGAGCACCCCTGTCTGCAGTGGTTACTGCTGCAAGGCCACCCTCCCCAGATTTGGTATCGGGCCCTGGGCCTGATGTCCAAGTGAGGGATGCAGACCTGCAGCCAATGATGGGGGCACCACACCAAAGGACAACCTCCCTTGCATCAGGCCACCGTGGGCCCCACACACGTGGGGCTGTCTGCTGGCTGGGGAGACAGAGTGGGAACAGCAGATGTTGCATGCCACCATCTGAAATGGATATGTGTTGGATAAAATATCCGAGGGCATTGATAAGATGGCCAAAACCATGACCCCGCCAGCGGCCCGGGTACAGCAATAGCTGCAGGTTATGTGGTCCACATGCCAATCCCACAGAGTGCAGATGGAGGCCAACATGTAGCGTTACAGGCTAACCTGGGGTGTCTGCAGGAATCCCTGCATGCAGATGCTCAGGCACACAGTTATACCTTGAGGACTAGAGGACTGCACTCCGTGCAGAACTAACAGCCATAAGGAGATTCATCCACGATGAGGTGGGTGCTTTCAGGCAGTCACTCTCAGAGGAATTCTATGCATCATGGGCATCTGCACATGCAGATTCTGTTGACTTCTGTGGTGCAACCCATACAGACATCAGCAGCCTAGCTGTGATGGTGCACTCAGTGTCACACATGGCCGCCGCCTCTGAAGACTAGGTCTTGCCACTGCATTGTCTGCCTCCAGAACCATGCCCACCCGCAGATCAACCGCAGATTGGGGGTCCCAGCACAGCCATACCTCCTGGTCCATCATTGCTGTGAAGTCCATGAACACTCAGAGGTTTTTTTTATTTTTCATAGTCATATTTTTGCACCCTACCCCACCCCCCTCGAGGGTGGACTCCCCCCATCCATGATGGACAATGTTTTTGATATTTTAAATGTTTTATGGCCATGGTCTTTCTTTTTATCATTTGTGATTTCCATGTTGGAATCTTTTCTGTTTTCTTTTAGAATTTTTACATTTGTCTGGAGTTGAGTTGTGCAGTTGCCCTCTCAATGCCATGAGGTATGCAGTGGTGGGCATGCAGCCATGCTCAGTGACATCAACTGCCATCGTTGAATTGTGGTAAATGGTATGGCATATGCAGGTAACATTGGGTTGAGTGACTATTGACACGTGTGTGGCATGTATGGTACTGTACTATGGTTGTTATAATGCTCTGTTCCATGTTGTTACAGTGCTCTGGAATGAGGTGGTGACTGCACTCCCGGGTGGAGACACCCTAGACCCTTTGATGTTCCAACTCCCCATCTCCTCTGCCAAGCACTGGACCTCCTGTCAGGCATTTGGAGGCACAGTTCCCAGTGGAGGTGATGCAGGAATCACATCATGCAGGCTCCGTCACCAGTTAAGCACATGCACTGTCTTGCATGTTCTGCCAGTGTAATTGTTCCCCATGGTTTCTGCATGCAGTACGCATCTTGATCATCTGCTGGTGTTCACCTTGTGTCACAGTGAATGTCTATGCTGATGTGACTCTGTACATATGCATGTGAGTAAGTGCATTTGCACTTCTATGCCAGTGGCATGTTTCTGTGGATGCACTCATGATGTTGACAGCATGTTTGGAAGGGATTGTGCCGCACTATTGTCACATTCCTCATGGTTAGTGTTTCATTCAGTGTGGATACATGTACGGCTTGGCCACATGCATTGTTGGTGCTCCTGTACCTTTTGGGCGTTCTGTTCACCGACACTTGATACACTGACTGTGGTGATGTCTCCTTACGACCACCCTTCTACTCCAACACTCCCTATGTTGAATACCATGCCCTGCATGTGTTCCCCCTCTGCAAACTACTCTTTGACCATTGGCAATTCTAAATCCACTTCCTTCTCCACTTACATGTCCAGCCCAGCCAGGCCATTGGTCACCATGTCCCATTCACATTGATAGGCATGTATGTACAACCTACACTGCAGCGTTTCATGACATGGGATCTGGTGACTCATTTGTGGACATTTGTGTGCATTGCCTCCACAGGACATCTTTGTCGCACTTGATTGATGTTGGTTTTGACAGATATGTACATGTGTACCTCTGACTGACTGGTTCTGTGTTACCAAGTATGGTGACTTTTTGTACATGTGTTTGTACTGTTGGTTATCATCACTGGTGTGTATTAGATGTTTTTCTGGTTTTAATTTCTACTTCATATTTACTGCCAATGTCTGCGGGTGTACATTGCATCTACACAATGTAGTTGCATGCATGTCGGAAATCCTCTACTTCCCACCACTTGGCTTTATCTGGCGTCCCTGTGTCAGGTTTAAGTGACCCCTGGAATCCATGTACACTTACTATGGCAGTCTCACTCAGGGGCATGGTGTGTTGCGGTGGATGCACAGCTGCATGTCCATTTGCAATGTTGTCCAACAGGAGGATATGTTGGCTGATGTAGGGTAGGGTTATATGCTTTCAGTGCCTTAGTTGTGTGGAAGTGGGGTGCATGTGCCTTGTTGTGTAATACATGAAATGGTGGGTTTTGGCATTGTTTTTTGTGAGATAGGGCTACTGATTGACCCTACATGTGCCTATTATTTGCCAGTATGTCCTTCACTGCTCATCACTTTTGTCCTTCATGGCTTCTACACGTGGATATTTCCTTATATGTGCCTTCCATGATCTCATTTCATGATGGTACGTCTGTAGGTATTGATATCACTATCATCCTCCCTCTGTCACCTTCTATGTGCCCTCACCCACAGTGATGTTGGGCATGTCCAAACCCATCTCCAGTCCAGACAGTGTACTCCA
The DNA here is from genome assembly GCF_040938575.1 of Ambystoma mexicanum. NCBI lineage: Eukaryota > Metazoa > Chordata > Amphibia > Caudata > Ambystomatidae > Ambystoma > Ambystoma mexicanum. Next base: position 813,896,521 of record NC_090932.1, read on the forward strand.
TGCTATGGTTTTCACTTGTCCCTCTCTCCCTCTCTCTCTCTGATGTGATACTCTCCGTTCCTAGGCAAATCTCAATCTGTGCCCTGTCTCCCTCTTGCACCCTGTGATCCTTCTGCACTGGGTGGTCTATGCCTGTTTTCTGATTCCATAAATGGTTTTCATGGATCTCCACTATCTTTAAGTTGTTGCAATGCATGTCTTTACAATTTGAGGATGTGTTTCCCGGTGGGATGCAGTGTATGCAAGCCAGGTGGGTACCCCGTGCAGGTAAGTGAAGGGCACTGAAGGTGTCACTTGTGGTGTGGTGTTTAGCAGGTTTTCTGGCACTGTGTATATTCACTTTTGTTTAACTTGTTTCATGGGGGAGGGGTCCAAGTTCGTGGGTGCATGTGTCACATGGTGTTGTTATGGTCATGTGTCTGTGCATGCTGTTTTCACACTCATATCATGGTACCACAGGTTGCGGGATTGTACTTGTTGGTGGGCAATCTTTGTACGGTCTTTCTTGTTGAGTTGTGAGGAGGGTGGCAGGGCCAGCTGTTTGTGGGCTGGGACACGTGCTGATGGTGGTGTGAGTTTCCTTGCACTTTTCATAAGTGTATTGCATGCCAAATGGCATCCCATACAATGATTCACTAATATTGATTCATGTACATGAAAGACAATATTCATCCTTTCTTGGTCAGGGTTCACCATTATTGTTGTGCAGTCCTAAGAATGATCCACACTCATGACACCATTGATGCACATGTTTGGGATGCTATGTTTTCAACAAACGCCAGGCACACTACATATAGCAGGGTTTGTTATTTGCCTTGCATGTGCCATGCATGGTGCACCATGGGGTTTACAGTGACATGTTGACTGCTGCTAGGTGCCTGTCAATGCTACCTTCGATTCAATTCACATTTGACTCAATGCAATTGAGTCGCAGTGAAGTCTACATAACCATGCACTTTCCCGTTGCCTGCACCCTTTTGTATGCATTTGTCTTTTGTCTCGGTTTCTCATTGCGTTTACATGTCTGCTTGTGTGTTTCATGCCAGTTGCCTCGGTGCCCAGACTTTCGGTCTGACATCTGCCTCTGTGAAATGCTGCCTTCTGCAAGATCCTGGCTTCTGTGCAATTGGTGAGTACTTGGGTTCAGACGTTCTTGGCCTTCGCATCATCAGCTCCCCTGCCAGTGTTCACTGCACTGTCCCAGTGCTACGCTGATCATGGTATGCCATGCCATGGCATCGGAAATACTGCCAAGGTGATCCAACCTTTTATTGATCTCAGTGATGTACTTTCTGTGGGTCTGATCATTGTCATGCCGACTGTTGCCAGATGTGTGTCTTGAGTGTGTGCCATCAGCATGATAATGGGGTAGGTGTGACATGGCCATTTAATGCATGGCACTTGGGGGTTCAGGCAATGTGTGGGTTGTGTGTGGGTGTTTGTCAGTGTGTGTGTTTTGTTTGTTGGATTTGCATGGAGTGTGCAGATCTGGCTGCATGTGTGCCAGGAAACATGTTGATGGTCAGCATGTGAGCTGTTTGCTTGTTTGCATGTCACTTAGGGTGGGCACATATTGCTGTGTGTTTGGGTGCATGGATGTGTTGACTGCGCTCACATTGATTTTTCTTTCTCTGCAGATCCAATTGTCGTGATGGGTGATGATATCAAGGCGATACTTGCAGTCGTATACATGCACAGGAAACAGGTAAGATGTGCATTTCTCTTGCAGTGCACTTTTGTTGCTCTTTGGTTGTTAATATTCAAAATGACTACTTTGATGTCACTAAGTATTCTGTGCATTGTTGTGGTCAGTGAATGGGTTAGCCATTGTAAGTCTTTTTTGTTGTGTAACACACATTGTAGGTCCAGGGCTTTCTTTGCATTTGTTAATTGGCTTCAAGATAGTACTGTGCCTTACTACTTGTGGTCTCATGGGTAAGGTTTGGTGTCCACATGCAGTACAGTTGTTGTCCATGTGACAGTCGTCAGGTAGTTCATCTATTGTGGTGTGTTGTTTTTGGTGTACTACATGTACACTGTTATTGGCAGTTGCTTTGACTGTGCTGTCGAATGGTTGCTGCTTATGTTCATGACTCACTGTTGATTTTGCTATGGAATGTCCATGTTACATGCTGCATCTGTGACTGTGTCCATTTGAGTGTGTCAATCACTTTGCCTCACTTGTCAATTTCATCCTGTTCAGTGTGTTTTTTGATATGGGTTTCATTGACTCCATATTGCCTGCATGTATGTCACATGTGGATCCTGACACAACTGCTTTTGTGCTCAGAGCAACAAGGATACATTTGTGCCTGTCATGAACATTCTCACACAGGTGTGCAACCCACTTTCATTGGGTTTATGGGTATTGATGGCTATGATGCTTTTGGAGTCCATGAATGCCTATATGCTCATAATTGATAGTTGTCAAGTTGCTGAATTTATCTGTCGCAACACATATTTGGGTCATACTTTCTTGGATATTAGTGATGTTTGTGTACCTCAGGAGTGGTTTCACCCCATGCTTACTGTGGTGGTGGTGGTATACTCCTACTTACACGTCTTTCATTTGGCAAACTTTGTGCATGTTGTTTTATGTCTAATGGATGCACACATGTTTCCCCTGGCAGGGGCCCATTCTCATGGTGTTTTTGTGGGCATGGAAGATTGGCACATGTCATCACTGAATGGCACTAGGATGTGGATTGATCGTGTACACTCCATAGGGGCAGGATTTTACATAAAGCGCCAGCTGGGTACATGCAGCCTCTCCACGTGCCCTTTGGCCAGCCATGCACAAGGGTTGTGACTGTGGGTGCGGCCCTGTGGCCCACCAGCATGTCCACTGGTCACCACACTGTGTGGCGACATTGTGCAGGACACATGTTGCCACAATGATCCTGCACACAACTGGTGATGCATATAGCAACACACCACCAGAGTGGTCAAGTAAGCTGAAACGTGACTAAAGCCCTCCAAATTAGCGCTCCACTATGTGCCTAGTTGCTACATGGGCAGTATTCTACTTTACCTCACCTGGTGTGGTGGGATTGTGTATGGGTATCATCCGGAATGTGCTCAGCAGGTAGGAACTATCCACTGTTAATGTACACATGGTTGTTATTATCAATTGTTGCCAGTGTCTATTGTTAAGTGTGTAACGTGCATGTGCGTGTTCGTTCATACTCACCAATGAGCCATGCGTTCCCATGCTTGCTAGCTACCAGGTTCTGTGGTGGTGGTGACATCCATAAAATATAACTGTTGTGTGTGCTTCCTGGATAGTTATACACTTTGGTTATGATGCCCTTGGCGTCGCACACAACCTGAACATTGATTGGGAGCCAATGTTTGCGGTTGCAGTATATGTGCTCTGTCAATCTGGGGGGGGTGTAGCACAACATGTGTGCAATCTATTGCACCAAGCAATCGTGGGAAGTGCGCCAAAGCCAAGAGGTCCTGCATTACTATTTGCCTTTCTGATGGCCTGCTTGACATATAGATGTGGTGGCACACAGAAGATCGTGCAGTTATGCACGCCAGCATCTGGAGTAGACAGCATGACTGTGTGGCCTGGGAGATGCCGCCTGCTATGACAGTAGTCTGCTGGAACAATCCAGTGCCATAAAATGTAAGGCAGTGAGCACTTTTTGTAGGGGGCTAACGGTCTGGGAGCAGATGGTGGATGATGTTAGCCAATCTTCCCATTACTTGAGCAGGTTTAGGATGATATGCAGGGGGACATGTACCTGGCCATCCAGCATCCCAAAGAGGTTGGTTAGTGGGTTGAAGATCCGGGCCATGGCCATCCTCCTCCTCCTGCGGTGTCCATGCACGATCGCGCTGACAAATGCTGGATTCATCATTGCTGAATCTGTTTTGTTTGGTGTGTATTACGTGCTTTACAGATGCGCGTTGACGTTTACGCCTGCTATCAGGTGGCAGGAGTGTACCAGGATTTGCATTATCTTTTACGCGAACCGACAGTCAGAGTTCAAATCCATGAATACGTGTTTATTTGCGCTAGTATGGGCGTGTGATTGCTTGACCATGGACCGTCCCTCAACACGTCCACATTTTCACGTGTTATTCCTCATTCTGCATGTTCCGCCCCCTTTTTTGCTTGCTGCGCAGGCCTTGCCCACACTCTGGAGTCTTGCACAAGGTGTTCCTCCACTTGCAGGGACGTGCCAGGCCAGCGCAAAATCCAAGCAAGTCCAGGATAAGTACTGCACATTCGATTCCATGAATCAACGAAGGTGGATTTGTGTACAGTTGCTCAGGCAAGTACCCTATTTTCCGCAGAGATAATTCCATGAATCGGGCCAAGTATGTTTTTCTCTGCAAGACTTGATCAATTGATTGACTTGACAGGTAATATGCATATCACTTTAGCACATTGTTCATTGCAAACTATAGGGGAGAGATAGTTCATAAATATTTAGCCCTTTTGTGTCTTATGTAAAGTGGAATCCAACCAACACACATAGTGAAACACATTCATTTTTCTCATTTAACAATAAGATATATGTTAGCACTGTACATTAAATCGACAATAATGTGACAGAAATGTAGTTCACTGTATGTACCGCTGTACCAGTCCACAACTTACCTAATTACTAAATATCTCTGGAATACTCTTTATTACTGTCATTTATCATTAGACGGCTGTTCAATTGCATTTTCATTTTGCAATTTCTGTAATGCAAATCAATTATGCATTAAAAAGACAGATGTGAAAAGCAAATGATGAGGACTTATCATTCCATCTGCGCGCTGAGCATTACCTGCTCCATATTTTTCTGTTGATAGACTAGGAACTAGTGTACTCTCTGATGGAATCTGTGATCGAATGATGTTGTTTAGCAATTATGAAAATGCAGAAAACAAGTTACTGTAGTGATCCGTATTTTAGCCTCATTATTCACTTTTTTTTCCCCGCCGCCTGATGTCTATGTATTCCTTCGGTATGTAAAAGCATCTTCTGACACATGTCAGCCCGTTGTGAAGTGCAGCATAACACATTTATTTTAAAAGCAGATGAAATAAATGCGAGAATCAATGAATTCTTCTGGCTGCAGTGAACTGTGTAGGCCTCCACATTTGACAGTGTCATGTTTTATGCAGAAGAAGATGCTTTGCTGAACACATTAAGGATTCTGTTCTCGCAGTCACTTAGGACAAAAAAGAGGTTGTCAACGAGAGATGTGGTGGCAGGAAAATATCACTGGCACACAGATGTTTCTGCGTGTCCTTCATGTCCGCGGACAGTCAAATTACACTTGCTATGCATTACCTATTCCTGGGGAATATCGGCGCTTATATAACATGCATTGTGCATTTCAAAACAGGAGACACCATCGGAAGCAAGAACATTCAGGGCCTAATTCATAGAAGCGTTTTATAAGGGCACAACCCCTTTGGAAAACATTCTGTGAATATGTGCCTCTAAACATAACTTCTTTTTTACAGCACTGATCTACAAAGTCGACCCATGGTGTCCCTAAGGCAAAAGTGATCATGGCTAACCTGATATTTGCAAGAGTGGCGTGTGTTACGTTTCCGTACTCTTTGGGAATATTGGCTCGGCTTCTACTGTGCATTATGATAGTGCCCGTGTCTGGGACCTAAAAGTTGCAATGAAGGTATTTTTCTTATGCATAGGACCTTCATTTTAAGAGAAGGGTCGCAAACAGGTATCAATTGAAAAAATATGGTTTATCTCTACACCTGTAGTGTTTCATTCTCATGCATGCTAATATAATCATGTATGTCTTTCCACAGCATAGATTCAAGCCGGCCACTTCCACACTCAATATAAGCATTTGGCTTCAGGATTGCAATACCAAAAGAAGAAAAAAATGATCATCTGTGCTTTACTAGTGATTTCTTAACACATATTTAGCATTAAGTTAATATTAGGTACAATGTTGCAGGTCTTTTATTTTCTGTGCTGTTCTTCGAGGGATGCAAGCCGGCTGAAAAAGCAGAACCAAAGCCTTCATGAATCTTTGATTGCAGTCACTTTGAACATTAAGGTGACCTATACTGACACCCACCAGGGCAACTGGAGTATTCCTCTACAATTCATTGGGGGCCATTACAAGTTTGGAGGCAGCCAAGGTGCTAATAGCACCATGGCTGCCTCCAAACCCGTGTCCGCGTCCGTGGTATCGGAATGGGGACTTACCGAGAAATTCTGACCTTTGCGGACCCGGTAAGTCCCCATTCCGAAAACCATTCCCCATTCCCATTCAAGCCCCCATAGGGCTCAATGGGAATGGGGAAGGAGCTAATAATGGGCCCACAAATAGCGCGCCCGTTATTAGCTCCTTGGTCCCTTAGCGGGACCCGCTAAGGGACCTCGGAATGCAGCGGTAGGGGGTTAACGGCACCGGCATCCTTAGCGGTGCTGTTAAACCCCTACCGCCGTACTTGGAATGAGGTCCAATTGTCCCCGAACAGGATATGTTGATGCCCTAGTGCCACTGCCTCGAAGCAAGGATATCAAATGTAAGTCTCTAGAAAGAAACTGTAGATGTGCACCCTTCAAATAGCCCTTGAAGGGGGACCTCCGCTAAAAGCACCTAAGTAACCCAGGGTAATCCAGACGTGGATCCTCGCTCACTGTGCCTTAGAGAGGCTCAGCTTCACCTCAATGAGGAGGCCTAACAAGGCCCAAACATTTGTTAGAGTCGCTGTTGGTACTCTTGTTCAGAGGAGAATTGCCCAGCATGTCAGTGCTGGACTCCCCTAGTGGGTGGGACCAGACTGATGTGCAAATGGATATTTCTCCTCTGTGAAGGGTGCTGTGAGCTAAAACGTGGCACTAGACCTCCTGAGTGGAAGAAATTCCATAAAACAGGGTATTTAACCCATGTTCTTCCGCGGTAGAGGGGCTTCCACACTCTTACTTAAACTCTGCTAAAAACATTTTACAATTCATTTCAAGAGGTCCTCATTTCTAAACAATTAGATGGCAATTTTACAGCACATGCTATTTGCATACAGGGGACCCCAATGTATTGCACGCACGTTTGCTGGTCGCCTGCATGCAGCTTTCAACAATCCAAAGCAGAGTGTAGTCATGAAAAGTAAATGAAGGCGACATTGATGTACTCTTCACTTTTGCTTTCTGCTTTGTAAGAAATAAAATGCTGCCTGCAAATGATGCTTTACAGGCAGTGGTTTATAATAGATTCCTTGGAATCTGCTTGATCTTTACCAGGTGCCAAACGTAGGTGTATTCCATAGAAACCCTTTGGTTTTATGCCTGCATGAAAATCTCAGCTTTCTATGGATTGGAAAGGCACAACAAATTAACTGCACAGGAAAACTGAAGCATAAAAACAGCATACCATGCTTTTACGCTTTCACTTTCAACTCTGCACATTTGAAAAATACCCTCATAGTGTGCTTAATTCTTGGTTCAGGGGTCCCCTGGTTCATGGGGGGTGGAAGCTCTCCAAGTCATTCCACTAATATAGCAAATGAGCAGTTTTGCGGTGAATGTCGAATATTCTTCCGAAAGTGATGGCTACCGTCTGAATGCCCCTTTTCATGACTGGGCCTCATTATGACCCTGGCGCTAATGGGTTAACGGCGCCGTAAAATGCTGCCGCGCAGTTAACCCATTAGCGCCTTACTACGAGGTCCCCTTGCGGGACCCGACCTGAACGGCTGGTCTAGACCAGCCGTTAAAGTAGGGACCTGCAAAACCTACGGTACCGTAGTTAGCGCCTTCCCCAGTCCCTATGGGGCAAAAATGGGAATGGGGAAGGGCCAATGCGCAGGATGGATTGCTCTCTTTGGGCAAGAGGGAGATTAACCACGCAGAGAGTTCTTAACCATATCTATCGCTGACGTTATCAGGCGGCTGACTTTTTCCAATAATCAAATCGTCCAGGAAAGAAACAACACAGATGCGCTTCTCCCTAAATATGCGGGGCTTAATCTCAACGAACCGATGGCCCCAAACACGAAGCATGTTATATCACACGTATTCAAACATGCGTGTGCCTAACTAGATCTCTCCAGAATAGTGCCGGCGCTACGGAGCCTCTAAAACCAAAGAGGGCATGATAAGAAATAGGAGCATATAAATCGCTAGTTAAAACAAATTAAATCAAATGAGTATTAGTAACTGGAACCAAAGCCTCCTATGAAGAATGTAATAGAAACTTTTTAAGTACATATCGGAAGGCACATAAAGAGTACACTAAGCACGTGACATCCGTACGTAAACAATATGTATCTTTTCTTGCATGTGCACGTTTTAAGATTTCAGGTGCTTAAATTGTGTAAAATAGTTTATGTTCAGTAGGAGTACTTGGTTGTGGGAAGCAAGATCATTCGGGATACTCCTTCGGCTCTCACAACTTAACCAGATGTTATGCAGTTAAAGTTGTTATTATTATTATTATTATTATTATTATTATTATTATTATTATTATTATTATTATTATTGATAATAATAATACCAATAATAATAATCTCAGTACGTTCTGAGACATTCTGCAGAGATCTGTGACTAACCAGTAGGCCACGGGTTTGAATCCTCTGGGTTGGATCAACTCAGCCTTCCATCTTCATGAAGTCGAGATAATTAGTAGTGTTGAAGTGGGTAAATATAACAATCCAAGGCAAATCTGCCCATTGCAGTTTCCAGACAATACACTGCTGATGGCTAAACAGACGAATTTGGATTGTCATACAGTGGACAGAGATAAATCAATAGGCCAGAGCAGGGGCAACTACAATGCAAAACAGGATGGCTCTTGTTTTACTGCTGGCACAGAATAGATGTGGGTGTGTGTGTGTGCTGTTTTTAACAGCTCCTATTGTGTATATATATATATTCAGTAAAAAAACTTTGTTAAAGGGACGTTATGGTTAAGTTGCGCTACTAAAAACCTATGAAATTCAGTGAAAAAACGTTGTTAAAGGGACGTTATGGTTCAAAGTAAAACCGAAAAACCCCTGAAATTCGGCAGTTATGGTAAGATAAGCAACCATAACTCGCGCCACCACTGTGCACTGCTAACACTAACACCCAGGACATCAAAGATGACATCACAAAAAACCCTGTCTATGGACCAATGAGACCGTTTCGATGAGATTTCCTACCCTTCTTCACCTGATCCCAGTTATCTAGAAATCCCTAATTCTCCTGTTTTTGTTTCCGTTTCTGCCCCACCTTCCCAGTCATAATTGTATATATATATGAAATAAAGTTACTTTTTTTATATTGTGTTGTGATTACTTTCAGTTCCTTGTGATAAAACCAATATAGGTGTCCATGGACACCGCGGTTGTTCGGAAATGTTTGTGAAGAGACGAAAATGTAACTGTCCTGAGGACACTACATCTGTCCGTAATGTTCTCATGCAAGTTGAAAATGTTCTAAGAACACTCGTAGTGTCCTGAAATGTTCGTAAATAAACAAAAATGGAGGTGTCCTTAAGAACACTATGCCTATTTGTAGTGTTCGATAGCAAGCAGAAACTCTTCTAAGAACACTCGTGGTGTCCTGAATTGTTCGTAAATAAACGAAAATGGAGGTGTGCTTGAAACACTATGTCTGTCCGTATTGTTAGCAAATAAATTAAACTGTGCTAAGAACAAACGGCTGTCCGTAACTGTTCATTTTACATGTGACGCACTTTTAATTAGTTCAGGACCCGAACACTGTCCGTAGAACATCAACACGCATGCGCAAAACAATGTCCGTACATTGGGTGTCCTGCGGACGACCGCTACCTTAGCGAACATGCTCACAAAACAATCATGTGACCGCGCCCACGCTCATCTCGTGCTCTAAATGCGGACACTGTTCGTGTCCCCGACCAGTTTAAAAGTACATTTCCAAGTAATCCACAATAATTCTCATTAAAAAATCACCATACCACAAATCCCACATACTAATCCTAACTTACCACATAGTTTTTGTGACTTTTTGAACCTTTTTTGATGTTCGATCTGTCTTGCGGATGGCACGCATGTCCGTGACCCGCGCACAAGCACCCCGAAATAAGACCACGCCCTAGAGCGCATTCTCATGTGTTTCTGACTATTCCACAGAGCACACTGCATTTTGCTGCATACTTTGCAGATTTTGAGATTTCCATCTCCAAACCTATGACATCCATGGCTCGGCTATTACCACATGGTGCTACATCTGCCTCAGCACCACCCCCACCCCCTCCACCACCAACATTTCCCCAAGGGCCTGAAGAGGGGAACAGGAGTGAGGATACAGAGGAGGAAGAAGAGGATGATGAGAATGAGGTAGAGGAAACCCCTACTACCCGCCGTCGGCGTGAATCTTGGGTGTGGCGGTTGTTTACCGTTCATGGAAACGGTGCTAAGTCTCATGCGAACCATGTCACCTGTAATGAGTGCAAAATGGTACTCAGTCGCGGGAAGCATGGTTTGTATAGCTTTGGGACCACTACCATGAAGCGACACCTGCGCTCATTCCACACTAGGGCCATTCACAAGGTTGTACCTTGCGAGAAGCGTAGTAGGTTGATTGCCTCTACTTCATCCTCCGTTCCTGATCCTGTCACCACAAGGAACACCTCTGTGGGACAGCGTCTTCCTCAATCTGCCTCACAGGCCATACAGAATTCTGATGACCCTTACCTTTCGAGGGTCACAGTTGTATGTGTGTACTGTGACACAGTACTCTGCAGGGAGGAGCGACTTCGGAGTGCTTTTGAGACGATCGTCTCAGAGCACCGGAAGACCTGCTCACTACCCAAATAAAACCCACTCTACATCTTTCTCTCTCAGCTCGCCCTTTCTTATCCCTTTGGTTGGTGTCCCCCTCCCTTTACCCTCCTTTGCCTCCTCTCCTAGTGTGTCGTGTATAAAAAATACAAAATAACAAAAATCAAAAAAAAATAAGGCTCTTTTCAGAGCCGCCTTTCACAGTTAAAAACTAGAAGTGAAGATACATAAAGCATAGCTATTTCCATTTTGTGTAAGTCCGCGGACGGTCCGCGAACACAATTGCTATGCTACCCTATTGAAACTAATCCATTTTTCTCTAACAGGAAGTGGTGGCTCTGAAAAGAGCCTTTGGGAGGTGTTTGAATGTAAAACATTTTAACTACGTAAGACGTACTTCAAAACGAATGCTGTATTTCTAAAAAAGGTTGCAATGCATTTTGTACATTTCTCAGAAAAATCTGATTGCCAGCATAAGTAAGATGGACTCCATCTTTGCGAAAAATGCATGTACTACGAAACAAAATATTTTCATTGTTAAAAGAGGACATGCCAAAATCACACAAACAGCCTTATTAACATTACGCCTTGCTTTCTCCATTTGTGGACCACATGAGGAAGAACAAAGCCACACTTGTCTCTGCGCAATCCGTGAAAAAATTATTTTAGAGTTTGGAAACATGTCCATTATCTTCTGAAGTCCTTCTTTCATTGCAAATTGCAAAGAAATTCCAGACACATGTCCTAAACTGTTCCCTCCACAATGAATTACAATTATGTCTGGATGTTCCTCTATCTTCAAAGTTGCACAGAGAGGTAGTAAGTCCAACCACTTCATTCCACGCACTCCATGCCAATGCACTTCCACATGTGGGAATCCAAGATCTATAGATACTCCACAGCTTTCTGCATGCACCTTCAACCAATGAATCCACAAGTCTCCCAAAACCCATACAATCTGTGTTTTGAAACACTCAGCCATAGCTATCTGTTCTTCTCTCTGCAAAAACAATATCTGAGAAAACCTCTCCTAGCACAACACACTCACTAAACTTTACTGACCGATCCCCTGCTTCATCCAATCTCATTTCCATACCTCCCCTCCCCAAATTCCCCGGATGTAATACGCGGTGTCCTAGAACTACCGCCATGTCTGGGAACGTATCGTAACATGTACAGCCCTTCTACCATTTCGATTTCACTCTCTGTGCCATTCCCTCATTGGATGTAGCTAAGCAATCACATGACCATCCACCAATCAAATCCAATAACTCTACATGTAACTGCATCATCATAGAGCAGCACTACAAATGTACGGTGTATCTCTCGGAGTACAAGTCTCATACCATTGACAACCACGATCTACGAGAAATACTATACAAATCTCCAATATTTCTACTTGCAGCTTCGTCCATATCCATATACATGAACAGAAAGTACAGGTATGCATATTTTCTACACAGTAAATGAACACATTTTCTAACCGACTTTTACCTTCTATAATCTGAAAAATGAATGGATGATCATTGTTTCATTGTCCTAAAATGACCTGTCACTTACAAACCTTTATATCGTTTAATTTCTTCATACACACACACACATGCAAATACTATTAAACTAACATTTTTTAAATAAAATATATACATGACATATAATCACACAAAATAACATACACACTCTATGATCAAATCTCAAACAATAATATTTGTACAAACACATAATTGGTTTTAATTTTTTTTGTTTATGTAAATACTTACATACATTTATATAGGACAAGCAGACTATGACATTCACTCACTGTTACGTGCAAAAGCAGGCTATGACACATAGCTCTCAACTCACACGCTTTTGGCGGGTGTCACCCGCCTTGTAAAGGACTGACTCACCCGCCAAGCCTCCTGCACGCCCATTCATTCCAATGGGCGTCTCACCCGCCAAAAACAAAATCAGGTGATTTCACCCGCCTTTGCGACACACATGGTTGAGAGCTATGATGACAATGGGCCTCATTACGACCCAGGCGGTAAGGGGTTTACGGCAGCGTAAACAGCGCCGACCCTTACCGCCTGATTCCGAGGTCCCTTAGCGCCGTGGAGGATTTAACACCTGCTTTTAGCAGGTGTTAAAATCCATGGCGCTAAGGGACCTTGTTGTTAATTACGCCACCGTAATTTACGGTGGCGTAATTAACGCCTTCCCCACTCCCATTATGCCCTATGGGGCAAAAATGGGAATGGGGAAGGGTAAATGGGGATTGGTGACTTACTGCCCCGCCAACCTCGGAATGGGGCGGTAAGTCCGCCAACCACCATGGCGTAAACGTAGTTTACGCCATGGTGGTAAAGGTACGACCCAGGCGGTAACTTACCGCCTGGGTCGTAATGAGGCCCAATGACTCACTATTACGTGGAAAAGCTTAGTTACAAGAATAGTGGCATACGTTGGTAGATTATGAATTCACAAACCATAGTAAAGATATTTTCTGTCCTACTCTTAGTCATAATATAGTTTTAATGGTTTTCAGGAAGGCGCTGAGCATTTAAATATTAAAAAATCTATGTCTAAAATGAAAACAGTGCTATATAGCAACCAAATTACTAATTTCTTTCTTTTACAATTGCAGTGAAGCCCATTCTCCTGAATAGAAGCAGCCGATTTTGATTTACAAAGAACAACTAAGAAGCAAACTACTCATTTTTGAAAAAAAAGTAAGTAGATTGTTACCATAATATTTGATTTATAACTCACACGCACTGTACGGTGCATTCATGGTATTTCTGTGCCTAAAAATAAAGATTCTGCACCATTCTGACCAAAAATCCCCCCCGTCTTAAACAGTGATCTCCTGTCAGAATGGCCCTCAAATTCCTATTTTTCGGCACACAAATTACCCAACTCAGCCTCTAGAATGTAGATGTTGTAGAACAAACAACTGTTTTAATTGTATAGCTTTACCTATATTATTTATTCTTCTCCACACCACCGGCTTATTTTTCTGTCATCTGTACCCCAGTTTAGTAACACATTAATTGAAGAATACCCATCCCTAGTAGTTCAACTTCCCAATTCACAATCACACACCATTACATACATCTTTATCATCTTACTCAAACAATCATGCACACAACACACATGCATTGCAGAAAGCCCCAACCCATACCGTCTGTATTTTTTTCAACAGACGCTAAAGAATGCCCACCAAAAAGCAACTCCATAGAAAGGGACGCAGAAGTAGAGAAAATGAAAAGAAAAGTCTCCAACATAAACACCCATCTATAGCAGAACTTGTAAAAAATGTTGAAACACAAGAGCTAATATAGTCATGTTGTGAAACAGAAGAAGTTTCTAGTGCAAAAACTTTGCCTCCTCTATCACAAAGTAAAACGACCCAAAAAACTATTAACAGAAAATCAACTATCACTACAAATAAAACGTCTTCTATAAATCTGGATATAGTACAAAGTAAGCATACCAAGAAAAGTAAATTAGCCAAAATGTTCCATCACAATGTCCTTCAAAATCTGATAAAAACAGGAGAGAAACCAGGTTCAACACTTCAAACCTATCGTAGGAAAGTAATCTTAGAAGCGTTGATAGACAGTGCAATTCTTCTCAAAAGAAACTTATTTATTGTTTTGTTAAACAGAATTAAACCACTAACAAAACTAATAACTAAATTTCAAAAAAGACTTCTCAATAAACGAAATGTGAACAGAAATAACTTCTTAAATATCTGTGGAGGTGAATGGAGTCACACTACAAGCACAGAACCATACTTTAATGAAGAAGCGTACAAACAAAAGCAAACAAATACAATTGCCATACATAGCAGTGGTCGAGGTTATGAAAAAGTTAATAATACCATAATGGAACAAGAAGTACTCATTACAAAAATATGCCCTGAAAACTTAGATTTACCCCTCCATTCGACTGAATCAGAACATATAATTTACACATGGCCATGCACGGCAATGTGTAACATTCCCAAAAAAATGTTCAAATCTTTACGCCTATTCCTCAACCAATATGTGAAAAGCAAAGACAAAATCAAAATTAAAATACTGCAAAGTATGGATGCTTGTCCAGTACGCAAGCACACAGGACTGCAAGGACATTTGTTGGCCTGCATATCAGGAGCTACTTGCAAAACAACCTTCCATGATATCAAAAGGATATCAACACATCATGCAAGTATAAGAAATCTAGTTTATAAACTGTATTATGCAAAAAATCCTGCTTTAGAAGTAGCCAATTTTAATAACATTGTTCTACATGGTACACCAAAAGACCTACTAGAAGAAATCGAGTATATACAGAAAAAATATTTTGGAAATGAAACCCACTTACAAGATAAATTAGCTCTCAACCAACTTCGTAACAAATCTGCACATGGCAACCTTTCATTACACACATACAAAAAAGAAATACTAACATTTCAAAGCACTTCAGCTGAAGTACCAAACCACGTGTGTATGTTGCCGCAGAACGTGTTATAAAAGTAACACAAAATCTAAAGACCTTTCATACAAAATAGAAGACAATGAAGATTCTAAATGGTTTGAATTAGCTCTCTACCTTATAGCAGAAAACAAATATGAAATAACTGACGCCATAATACTTTGCAGTTACTGCACTACAAAAGTTGACAACAACCAAACTCCTTCACGTGCTATCTCAAATAACTTGGAATTACATCCACTACCAAAACTCCTTCAACAACTTAATTTATATGAGAGCATCATAATTCAAACAGTTCATCCATTTCAAGCAATAATACGCCTTCAACCAAAAACTGCAAAATTACCTCCCTCTGAATTAGTGAAAGGTATTCGTGGAAAAGTAGTGTATTTACCATTAGATCTAAAAGAAAATGTGCACACTCTAGGAGTGCAATGTCCAATGCAACAATCTTTAATTATCTTGGTAAATGGAGTACCTACAAAAGACAAAAAAATTTGGCAACAACTGGTAGATTTACATAAAGTTAGAGAAGCCCTGCAATATCTCAAAGAGAATAATGATTATTACAAAGAAATTAATATCGAAGAAAACTTGAAAGATACAACTGAAATAATTCAAGAAACACAAGAAACTGGTCAATTTGAGCTCCTAGATCCTGCTACAATAGCAAACACTTTAGACCATTATACAATTCACCCATTGCACTCTAATGACACCATAGAAGATGCACTGGAAACGTACCAAATGCATCAAACAAAAGGATCACCAATCAGCATATGGGAAAAAAATAGAAGCACGTGCTTTTCCTCTACTCTTTCCTACTGGCAAAGGAGGAAGATACGATGATAGACCTGTTCAAATATCAGCATCAGAATATCGCTCATTACGAATGTATTCTGAAGATCCCAGATTTCGACAAAATGTGGAATACATATTCCATCTACTCTTTGAAAGTGAACTAGCAACTTTATGTTACAGAGTTGCACACATATTAAAATCAGGATCACACTTTCAAAATATGACAGCCACACAATTATTACAAAAAGTTCAACAAAAAGATGAGGTTTTACAGGCAAATCTTACAAATCGATTAACAAATATGCGAGGTACTAAAGAGTACTGGTTTCAACGCCATGGAGATGTACGTTGTATGATCAGAAACCTTGGCCCACCCACTTGATTTGTTACATTAAGTTGTGCAGAATATGCATGGGAAGATTTACATGCTTTCCTACGCATATCAAACGAAAACAAAACAAACATAGATATACTAACACCTGGAGAAATTTGTTCTCAGGATCCTGTTAATGTTTCTAGATATTTTCACCATTGCTTCATTGCTATGCTACATTTTATTTGTAATAAAACTGTTCCGCCCCTTGGAGAAGTGCAACACTTCTTTTGGAGAAAAGAATACCAAGCCAGAGGAGCGCCACATGTCCACATGCTTTTATGGATTAAAGATGCTCCTAAATTTGGTCAAGACAGTGATGCCACTGTTTTACAGTTTATTAAAAAATATTTCACTTGTGAAATTCCGTCAGAATCCACAAATAGTGATCTTCATGCAAAAATCTTACAATTCCAAAGACAAAAATGTGGCCAATATTGTCGTCGCAAATACAAAAACAAAGGGAAATACTACACCAAATGCCGATTTGGTTTCTCTAGACCAGTTACAAATACAGGTCAAGTGAACAGCCTCATGTCTTCAGTTAGACATAGAGTTAAAGGTAAGTCACCTAAAAATACATATTGCATAAAAAGAAAAGAAGAAGAAAAATATATCAATGATTACAATGCAATCATTGCCCACTTGTGGAATGCAAACATAGATGTGCAGTACATTGCAGACAATTCTACTGCAGTTGCACGATATGTCAGAGCATACTTAACCAAATCAGAAAAGACAGAGCTCCAAGACCTCTGGTATGACCTGTCATCAGATAAAACAGTGGGCCTCATTCCGAGTATGGCGGTAAGGGATAGCAGCCACCGGTAACGAGACCGGTGGCGGTAATCCCTTACCGCCATACTCCGAGTTCCCTCTGCGCCCTCGCCCTTAACGCCTGCTTTGAGCAGGTGTTAAAGTCGAGGGCGCAAAGGGGCCTCCAAGCCAATAACGGTGACCGTAATGAACGGTCACCGTTATTTGCATCTTCCCCATTCCCATTGAGCCCTATGGGGGCTCATTTGGGAATGGGGAAGAGCCTTGGTGAATGGGGAATTACCGCCCCGCCAACCTTGGAATGGGGCGGTGATTCCGCCATCCACCAAGGCGCTGCTGGTCCGGGTACAGCGTCAACCAAGGCATTAATAGCGCCATTGGTTAGCGCCATACTCGGAATGAGGCCCAGTGTCTTAGAAATTATACAGCTTGGGCATAAAAATGCTGTCCCATAGAGAATGTGGATCCTATGAAGCAGCTGATCGATTAACTGGTACTGCATTGTATGGTAAATCTGCAAATATAGTATGGCTAAGTCTTGGTCCAGCTAAATTTAGAAAAAGAGTTCTAAAATCATACGAAGATATAGAAACAATAGCCAAACATGATCCCAACAGCCAAGACATTTTAAAAAACAATGTATTGGACACATACTACCCAAACAGGAGTACCACTTTGGAAGCCATGTGTCTATACCACATTGCCCAAAACTACACATACAAAAATAATATAAAACCTGATGAGCAAAACCGTAAATACAAAGTGACAAACTGTGATGGAAGCTTAGTAAAACTCACCAAACCAAATTTAATTAATCACATCAAATTGTCATTAAAGACTCCTCAACATAAAGAAATATATTACATGTCCCTGCTACAACTCTTCAAACCATGGAGAAAAGTAGAAGAAATACTAGATACCTATGATTCATATGAAGATGCTTTCAAAGCCAATGAAAGCAGTATAACTGATGTAAACTTTGCACAGTACAAAACAATGTTGCACAATGAACAGCAACACAAAGAGTAACTCCAGGCCCAACTAGATAAGGACACTCCTGACAGTAGTCAACCTTCTGTCACAGGAAGCCAAGAACCACTGGGAGAACCACTAATAACAAATGAGGCAGAATTAGCTATGATAGAAGTAGAAAACACTATGTGTCACTATGAAGATAAAGAAGACATAACTACACTACAATCAAAACTAAACAAAGTGCAACGTAGCATTTTTCAAGAAATAACAAAAGAAATTGCACATGGTGTGCAACATGAAAACAAAGAATGCACCTGCCAAAATTACAAACCTATAGTATTGTATGTCAGTGGTGAAGCTGGTTCTGGCAAAACATTCCTAATCAAAATCATCAGTAAGTTCCTTCAACAATTGACAAACAACAAACTGTCAGCTGTTGTCACTGCCCCCACAGGTTTAGCTGCCTACAAAATAGGTGGTGTCACTTTACACCGATTACTACTCCTACCAGTAGAACACCAAAACAAGTAAGATTATTACAAACTTTCTGCAGAAGCTGCAATGGAAGTACGCAGAGTATTGAAACAAATGAAAATGCTACTAATAGATGAAGTGAGCATGGTGTCCAACCTAATGTTGGCTTTGATTCACCCAGATTAGAAGAAGTACTCAAAACAAACTATGAAGAGCTCTTTGCAGGAAAACACATCATTGTTTTCGGAGATCTTCTTCAATTGACACCTGTAAAAGGTGAGCCTATTTTTAAAACATTAGGACACAAACTCTGCCGTAAAACTGTTGGCAGCATTGGAAATGTCAACCTTTGGCAACATTTCCAATACAGAGAATTAACAGAAAACATGCGCCAATCTGCAAATCTCACTTATGCCAACATCTTAAAAAGTATCAGAGTTGGTATACTTTCTAGAGAAGCAGAAGCAATATTGAAAACCCGGCACATTCATGCACTTTATGGTGATAATGCATGTGCTACAGATGTTATGGAACAATTAGCCCACAAAAATGTCAATTGTATGGCTTTAATGCCAACTCTTGCAAGCTGTTTCAAATTCAATGAAATAATGTTAAGCAAAGAAATGCAACCAATTATGGAAATTA
This sequence comes from Ambystoma mexicanum, assembly GCF_040938575.1. NCBI lineage: Eukaryota > Metazoa > Chordata > Amphibia > Caudata > Ambystomatidae > Ambystoma > Ambystoma mexicanum. The sequence continues at coordinate 813,915,755 of NC_090932.1, forward strand.
GCACCACAGACAAACTAGATGTACATGGAATGACACTACCCATGTGTGACCAAGCCACAGCAAGACTAAATAGTTTAGAAAAATCAATCTCAAACACAGCAGGCTTGGAAAAGATATTAAAATTATCCTTAAATTGCAGAGTAATGCTTAAACGTAACCTTGACGTGGACCAAGGACTAGTTAATGGAGCACTGGATACAGTTGTTGGCTTTCAAACATACCGACGTGACAACAAAATTCAGTTTGTCAATATTCTCTTTGACAAACTTTCAGAAGTAAAAAGAATAGGACGCTCAACAGCTCGATTCCTTCTCTTCAAAGACATGTATGTACGCAGAGAACAATTTTCTCTAACTCTTGCATACGCAGTCACCATTCATAAATCACAAGGTCTTACTCTAGACAAAGCAATGATAAACATTGGTAACACAGTCTTTAAATAAGGCATGAGCTACGTAGCACTGTCACGCCTACTTACAATTGATGGTCTATTTCTAATAAACTTTGATGCAAGTAAAGTAAACACTGATATTCCTTGCATTTTAGAATACAATAGACTTTGTTCACTATACACCCCCCATCTACAAACATATCCTGTTCCACAAAAAGGAAAATGTTCTAAAAGAAAACTAAATCAAACAGAAATGCAACAGGATGTCACTGCAAATCCTCCAAAGAGACTAAAAGAAACTAAAACTTCATCAAGTACCACAAGTAAAAAAGAATCAATTAGGGAAAGTAAACCAGGTACTTCTTTAAAGAAGGAAGACAAACTCCAAAAAAAGCAGTTAGATACAGAACTACCTGGACCATTTAAATTCTCAAATATAGTTGGTGTAAGTTGCTACGCAAATGTAGCAATGAATATTCTATTTCAATTACCACCAATTGTTGACAACATTTACTTACACAGTACAGACCCATTGTGTTTGCAAATGTTAGTACTTCACAGAAATGCAGCAAACAATCCTGACAACACGTATAGTGTTTATGGAATAAGACAACAATTGGACTACTGTGCTGGAATGGTGAAATTCACTATAAACTCACAGGAAGATCCACAAGAATTTCTAATGTACTTACTATTAGTACTGGAAAACAAAAACATACCTATATATGAAATCTTCCAGATTTCATACATGTGGAAACATATATGCACTCTCTGCAACAATGTGACACAAGAACAAATCCCCAATGAGCGCTTTGTCTATATATCAATACCTAATTGTGAATCCGTTCCATTTCAGCAACTTGTACAAAATGCAAACCACAGTAGATTATGTTCTACCTGCATTTCGGATAATCGCTCCACATTACTAATACAAACACATAGTAAATACGTAATACTAATGCTTCTACGTTACAATGCAGATGGTACCAAAAACAACTGCAAGCTGACTGGATTCACACATGGTCAAATAACACTTGGTAGGAAAACCTTCACAACAATAGGTATAATCTACCACGCAGGAGCCACAACCAACTCAGGGCACTACACTGTATATATAAAAAAAAATGTGGATGGTTTGAATGTAATGATAGTACCGTTACTCTAAAGCAGAGATTACCAGCTAATCTTACAAACGCATATTTAATGTTCTTAAAACCAAAATTTGATAACTGAGCTGTACTTAAACCTTAAGTACACTTGTAGTAAAAAATATAAACTGTCACAATATTTCAAAACCTTTCTAACTGCCCAAAGATTCTAAAACAACTCATCAGATAAATTAATACCACTCAAATAGAGCAAAAAATAGACAGTTAGAATACGCCAGTTATAGTGGTATCTAACTGTCCCAAAATTTACAAATATGCAAACAGATAAATCAATACCACAAAATTATATCAAAACATAAACAGTTAGAATACGTCTACTGGTATCTAACTGGGCCAAAATTTTACAATATCCAAACAAATACCTAATATCTTACTGCTCACAAAAACTGGAACAATCCAATGCATAAAGCATTAGGCAGAAAGAACAGGTAAACGCAGAAAACAAACAAATAAATAAACTGTAGCATAACAGAAAAAGGTTTTTTTTTTTAATCCAACATGGATTTTTTTTCTCCCACAGACCCAATGATTTTAGCAACAAACACAGAAACTTTGCAAATTGCACAGTACTCTGGTTTGTAGTCTACTAAATATGAAGGACAATAAAATGAAGAAAATGTTGATTGTACAATGTAATAAGTCATTATAAAATACTAATATTAACATGCTATTTTCTTTTATTACAGAAATGAACAAGAAAAACATGGACTCCCGTTACTAAACCAAATAGTACGTATAACAAGATAAATACAACCATCGCAGCATATCACACCCATAGAAGCTTATAACATTGTTCCTTATAAATTAATTTTTGACCCAAAGTTAAAAGCCACTATGGGTGTGATATGCTGCGGTGGTTGTGGCCAAGGCATACACTCTTGGGTGCATGGCCAAATGGCCATGCACCCAACATTCTATACCCTGGCCACAACCACCGCAGCATATCACACCCATAGATGCAAGCATTGCAACCATTTTTATGTCTGCGGACAGGGGGAAGGTCCTAGGACACATTCAACTTGCCAGAGGACAATACAAACAGCGTCCTCAGGACACCCCCATTTTCTTTATGTACGAACATTTCAGGACACCGCGATTGTTCTTAAAACATTTTCACCTTGCCAACGAACAATACAGACAACGTCTCCAGGACACCCCCTGCAAACATTCCAAGACCCCACGAGTGTTCTTAGAACACTTTCAAGTTGACACCGAATCCATTCTGTTTATTTACGAACATTCCAGAACAGCCGTGTTGTCCGCAGACAAATCGAACACAACAAAAGCGTCTAGCACATAAATAAAATACAACTTTGAACCTATCTCTTACTCCCCCATCCTCCCCAAAAACTTCTACACACCAACACACTCTACTAAATACACATTTTGAACAAACTTTCACTGCGCTGTCTGCGGACGTCCGCAAATGCAAGATGGCGGGCACGACAGAAAATCTGACGCGCATCACGCACCACGCCTCCCAATCAGCGAACACGTCGCATGTCCGTGGACATGACGCAAGCCGCTCGGCCAATCGGGGTGCTGTCCGCGGAGCGAACAGGGAAGTCCGTCCGCAAAGCGAACACAGATATCACTAATGTTTTTGCCTTACATTTTGGTCATTTTTTTAAAAACTACTGGACGGATTTACACCAAATTTGCAAAAGCACGCTTTTAGGACCAGGCCGCCGCTCTTGTCGCAAATTTGGTGTAAATCCGTCCAGCGGTTCGGGCTGTAGCCGTGCGCAAAGTTTTTTCCCATTCAGTCTTTGGGAAAAAAAAAGTTTTGGTAACCCCCCCTATAACTTTTCCCCCCTGGACAAATCCTCACCAAACTTTGCAAAAAATTCAGAGTGGGCCATATACTTATTTTGCAAAGTTTGGTGAGGATTTGTCCAGGGGGAGCAAAGTTATAAGCCACCCAAAAAGTGCTCTTCCTATGGAAACACCAACTTAACCATAACTACATGGACGCTACTGCGTCCATGTAATCACTGATAAAACGTTTTTAAAGGGACGTTATGGTTAAGTTGCACTAACAAAACCCCCTGAAATTCAGAGAAAAAACCTTTGTTAAAGGGATGTTATGGTTACAAGTAAAACAGAAAAAAAACTTGAATTTCACAGTTATCATACGTTAAGCAACCATAACTCGCACCACCTCTGTGCACTGCTAAGGCTACCACCCATAATATCAAATATGACATCACAAATGTCATTGATGTCATCACTGATGACATCACACATCTGGGTCAGTTCGTTTTGTTCATTAACATATCTGACAGATCTAGGCCACGTAGTTTTGTTCACTGATAGAGACAATCTTAAAAATAAAAAGGTGTTACCTATGTAGACATTAACCTTTATGTTGTTAAGGCACTATTCTTAGGATTTGGCCTCAGTTCATGGTACACATACATGGGGAAATAACCAATCCTCAAACACACAAATAATGTCTGTACTTAACAATAAAGTCTAATCTAACAGTCATTTTTTGGTGGTGTTGTTTCCTTCCTCCTTACTGACGTTTCCCTGTGTGTGCCTCAGATTGTTATGCATTGTGGGTCTTCATATGTATTGTTTGTATGTAGGTACACAAGTATGTAATAAGTCTTCAATTATTAGCTATTAGGTAAGGTACCATTCATTATTTTACTATTTTATTATTTTATTTTACTATCCAAAATTACCAAAATTACCAGATTAAAAATATTGTACTTCTATAGTGCATGCTGCAGCCATTGCCTATGTGTATTTATGACTAGGTGCCTCTATTAACAACAACACTCCAATAGCATGTTTTGTTCAGATGAGTACATTCTTTAATGAAAGTTCTCCTGATCACCCCGACATCTTGTTACTTACATTATAATCACAACCCCTTTCAGAGACTTTTTATCAAAAATGAATTTCATATGTGATGTCTGTGGATATCGGGCAGCATTTACAAGGCTCAGAATTACAGGGGAGACCCAAAAAGGATGTACCCATCAACCAGCAAACATATGTACATAACATCACAACTAATGTTTGCAACATGCAAATATACTTTTTTATAAAAACGCTTACCTTAAAAAATACTAATTTTCTCTTTATTTAGCACCCATTACAATGGAATATACCAATCGCAAACCATAACTATACACTTCATGTAATCTCATCACTACAACTCTGCATGCAGATTGAGAAACACCAGATGCTTAGTGAACAACAAATTCTTACTAAACAGTAAATGCATTGTATTTAATTCTCTATTATTAGCTTTCATTATAGAAACATGTGTTATAAACCAGAAGCAAATTTTATCTCATAGAATGGCAAGCACACTTGAGTGGCTAGAAGAGGACTTCCCAAAAGAAGAAATGAGCAATAATAACATCTGCAATGGTATACAATAAATATTTTAATGTAAACAAATAATGTATTTTTTAGACACATTACTAAAATAATTTCTATTTGTAGAATAATTGTTCTTACAGTACATAGTTTTCATGAAGAAACCACGCCCCAGTGTAATTACACACTATCCTAAGAATCACAAACAGAAGCCCTATGCACAATTGTAAATAATAAAATCATGCACTTGTCTAAAAAATTGGATGAACTAAGTAATGATGTTAAGGAAATTGTACAGTATGTCAAAAATCATGTCATAAAAATGTTTCCCTATCACTGTCCTTTTTGCACTGGTCCCCTTTGTCCCCAGCAATCATCCCCATCAAATTCTGAACATTTTAATCAAAGAAGCTTTGGTGAATCCCCCCTTCTTCCACCATGATTATTGTACACTCATTTCTAATTCTCCCATTTATGTTTCCCATTCTGATACCCCATTCCTTTCTTGAATAAGTATATTTGTTGTACTATACATGTTTTGTTTATTGTTTTGTGATATTTCCTTTTTTTTTAACTGCCATTATGAGTCCACACTACGACTGTCCTGGGCATCCGCACTCAAAATGAAGGTGCCCCCGTGATGTCTGGACATGTCTTTTTTTGTGTAACGCACTTCTAATTAATCTGCGGACACCGCGCCTATTATATTGAGATCCAGTGCATGCATCCTGCGATTCCCACCTTATGGGTGTCCGCAGACAGCCATTAAGATTGCGGACAGCCACGGACGTCATCATGTGGCTGCACCCTTGCAGCGTGATGGGGATATCTGTGAATGGTAGCGGCAGACAGTTTATAAGTGCTTTTCCAGCCAATCTAGGGTGTTTCAAGCAGAAATGTTACCCTTGCACAACTCCCAGACCCATTCTACGTTCATCTGGCAACTTCTTACTACTTTTGAAGGCCTATGTATGACTCAGTGGTGCGTGGAAAGTACGACTGTCCACAGACTGTTCCTCAGAAGGGACCCACTCATTACTTTTTGACATTCTCAATCTGACTATCCAGGAGAAAGCACCTGCTTCAATGCTGTGCACATTTGTTTTGTCTTTGCTCCTGTCTTTTGTTTGTTCTTGGAGTCCATGGCATCTCTTATGGCCATTGCTTCTTCCCAGCCAACCCCACCACCACTACCAACACCACCATCATCATCTGGAGGGCTTGGAGAGGGGAACAGGAACAGTTATACAAAGAGGAGGATCATGAGGATGAAATGGAGGAAGTCCCTGTCACCAGTACACTACTTTTTTCACAACAGATGGAAATGTCCCAAAGACTTGTGCAAGCAAGGTTTGGTGCACTGATGGCAAAGTTGCACTCAGTTGTGGGAAACCTGGCTTGTATTCCTACAGGACTACTTCCATAAGGTGCCATACCAAATCGACCCACCCGCCGCTCTGAGAAAGTCAATACCTTCCTCAGGTAAGAGCAGGTTGACTTCCTCTACTCCATCATCTTCATCTGCTCCTGTTACCATAAACAATAATCCTTTGGGGCAGAAGATCCTAGTGGTGGCTTCACAGGCCATACAGAATGCTGTTGACCCTTACTTTTTGAGGGTCAGAGGGCTATGTATGTACTGTGAAGCACTGATCTGTAGGGGGAGCAGGTTCGGAGTGCTTTCGAGGCTGAGGTCAAGGAGCTTGAGAAACACTGCCACCTACCTGATTAAGGCCCACCCAACATATTCTTCTCTCAACCTACCCCTTCGTCCATGTGGTTGATGTACCATCCCTCCCTTCCATACCCTACCTTGCCTCTCCAGAAAAAAATGCCAAAAAAATACAAAAAATCGAAAAAAACACAAAAAAAGATTCTTTTAGGAACCCCCTTCTTTCACGGTTCAAAAATAGAAGTAAAAATAAAAAAAAAATGCCCCTTTGCAGCCTGCATAGTCCGCGGACAGCACGGTAGTCAGCAGACTTCTAAAAAATTCCAGGAGTGGGGCAGTTGAAATCATTTTAATTGTTTTGCATTCAAAAAGGTTGGCCCTTTTTTGTGTTTCTGGCTTTTCTATATTTTCTTAAATTTTTGTTTTTACAAACTGAACTAAGTGAACGTTTCACTAAATTTAATTATTTCTGCTCACTTTCACAAAAACTGCTTCAAAGCATTTTGGAGGTATTACACAAAAATCTGATTACCAGAAATGTAATGTTCTCGTTCTCATTATGAAACAATGTCATGCCAACATCTCAAACAAAAGCACACACAGCTTTATTGAAGTTGTGTGTCGCTTTTTCCAATTGCAGACCAAATGAACTCAAACACATCCACATCTGTCTCGGGGCAATGCGTGAAAAAATAATTTTTGAATTAGGGAACATTTCCTTCAACTTTCCCAATGTCTCCTACATTGCAAACTGCAATGAAATTTCAGTCACGTTACCCAAACTGATCCCACCCAATGAACAATAATAATGTCCAGATGTTTCAAATCAACCATATTTGCACAAAATGGGAGCAAGTCCATCCACTTTGTACTCCATACCAGAACACTTCCAATTCAGGGAATATAAGATTTTTGGGTATTCCACAATGCTCAGCATACACCTTCAACACATGGACCCAAGAGTCCCTCAAAATCCAAACACTCTGCCTGCTGAAAGACATTGCATGGTCATTTTCAATCCTCTCACAAATCCAACTAACAAAACTCCTGCTACCCTCTATTCCTGTACACCACACCCACGAAACCTAATTGGCTGATCCTCCGATTTCCACGGAAACCCATGACTGTCCGCGTTCTCTTCAGTCCCCTTTCCATGCTAGGAACCTTAAAAGAACCAGATGTGGCACGTGTCGTCTGCAGACTACCATGGTATCCATGAACGTCGGAGACAATCAAAGGGGTGGGGGAAAATTAAACACAATTTAACTTATCTAATCTCTAGTGGTGGCTCTGAAAAAAACCTTTTTTGTGTTTGTTAACAAACACCTTTTTTCTATTGGTCCTCTTATGTACAGTACTACTGTACACACTACATTGTCCTTTACAATTTTCTTAGAGGAAACTTTTCAATGCATTCCTAACCTTGTACAGGAAAATTGCATTTCCAACATCCCAGACACCAGCTAGGACTGGGATGTTCCTGTTTCCTCGAATAATATGTGTTTTAATGATTTTCTTTATGATGAATTTTATTATTAGCCTTGAGTCAATGCAAATGCATATATCTTCTGGTGATTATGAGCTTGCTTGGAGTTTAGATATATAATATCTTATTTATTAGCACATACATTAGAGGATCTTTCAAATGAATTTCTTTCTATTAATGAAGAATTGATTATTATATCTAACTCTCCTCTTTCTTGTTTTTGCTTTTCCTTTTTAACAATTGTAGTTTTTTTCACTTCTTTTTCTTGACTGGGCGAGTCTCACATTTTAAGTCAAAGTATTTAATCACAGAGGAACATAATGAATTGTATACAGACATTTTTGTCTCTTTCCATCTCATGTTATAACCTTTGGGTTGGCAACACCATCTATGGTTTATTTTGTTGTTAAATCGTTTCTACATACAGGCAATGGACTTGTGGACTGTTGAGTATTTTTTATTTGTTGAGGTAACCAATGACGTCCGTGTATTTTTATAGTACAAAATAACTCTGTATGCACTAAGCAAGCACTTTATTTTATTCCCACATGGAGAATAATATTGCGGCTGCTAAATGCACATTGCACTTTATTAATGAGGAGTTGAACTCTGTGGCTGCTATTTGCACACAGCACTTTAACAACATTTTGTTGCATATGGCATATTTTGCAGAGCAAGTCTAAACAGGTAATTGCATTAGAACAAACAACTTTAATACACATGAGTCTTTAATTAGTGCACTAGGCACTAAAAACATTTTGGTTTACCCCACCATTTATTTTATGAGAAATTTTTATGAAAAGCTTTCCACTTGGAAATATGTCATTGCCAGCTTTTTTAGAAACGCCTAATTTTGGGAAAATCCCCCAAAAAACAAAGAAAACATGTTTTGCTTTTTGGTTTCGAAATTATGTTTGTTTTAGATTCCAACCAAATCAAAGATGGCCGACTTGTGTAATAGAGTCAGAGGGAGTGTGTGTGACTCTCTATACTGTGATCATAGAGTGTAAATCTGTATAAATAGTCCTTCCTTTGTGTTTCTCGCCCTAAACGTGAACAAGCGGTCAGCTATCGTGAAACGAGTCGTTTTGGTGTTGTTTTTCATTTCTGTCCTGGACATTTAATATATTAAAGAAGATTTTTTGGCTGACTTAAATGGTGTGCTGCTTCTGTGTTTTGCCGCGATTTTTACACGCAAGACCGCTTCCTCGCAAGACCGCTTCCTGGAGTGCCTTCCAATTCCCCTGCACCAAGGTACAGGGATAACTATATATATATATATATATATGTATATATATATATATATATATATATATATATATATATATTTTTTTTTTTATTATTATTTGTTTATGGTTTATCAAAACCTTTAAATAAAGTGATCTAATTTGTTTCGAAGTTCAATGTTATTACGAATTTTGCTGTAGCGGTCTGTATTTTCTATGACTTAGACATGAGAATCTGTGTCCATAATGATTTCGCTGTTAAAGTAGAACAGTTCTCAAATAAATGTTTAAAGTAGTGGCTTTGTCTGTTTCGAAGCTTGTGACATACAGAAACCAGGTGTTGTAAGGTTTCTGTTTGAGTAAATCCGCACCCATATCTGCAGGTTCTGTCTTCTACTTTTATACACTTCCTTCTAAATTGGATTTCTCGTGTATGATGCAGATTTAGCCGTAGTCATAGTATTATCTGTCTAAGTTGAGGACTTGTGAATTTTAATAAGTAGCTTTCTGTTGTATTCATCTTTTTTCAATTAGTAGGCCGGCTTGACTTGGTTTGTATAATTTTGCACTTTCAATATTTGTTATCCAATTTTGCTGATTAATTTTTATTTTGCTGGTGTTGTATTCTGCAGTAGTAGGTCCTCCGTTATATCTGCTTCCTGGAGTGTCTCTTTTACGAATTTTCTCCATGACGGTTGATTTGCTATCAGCATGAAGGCAGCTAGTACTGACAGGACAGTTTCCTCTGCCTCTCCTTCTAGAAATTTCCTGTGCAATTTACATAGTTTCCACTTGTACATCCCGAATAATGATGGCATGCCCAGTTCCTATCATATTTTTGCCATAGGCACTGAGTTTGGCAAATTTAGAGTTGATTTCCAGAAATGACCTTCGATTTTACTCCAATAGTCTTTCTTATTTATTGGTTTCATGTCTGAGCCATTTAAAACAATTGGCACTGTTTTTTGAATATAAAAAGTAAATGCAGATTTCATTGAAAATGTTACATATTGTTTCAAGAGGATATTTGTTTTGGAGATCGTCGTATTAAATTTAGTTCTAATGTCATCATGGTAGGTGTTTGTCCTTGCTGCAGTTGCTAATATTGAAGTCCACATATGCCATAAACATGTGTGACCTTATTGCAGTTATGATCGTCAGGTTGAATGAGGTGCCAAGGCCTTTTCTAAATCCAGTCTGGCATGGGTCTTGTAGATCTTTCCCTCTCAGCCCCTGATGGAAGTCTCTCATAATCAAGCTTGCAGACAGTTTTCCTGGGGCATTGGGTCTATGGTTGTGTTGCTCTTGTCTGTTACCTTTTTTAAATATTGTTATTAGAATGGATTTTTGCCAAGAGTTTGGAATTGGTTACTCTTTTAAAAATTTCACAGATAATACCAGCCCATTCATCAGTTTGTAAGACCGTTGGGTCCTGGGGCTCTTGATTAACTTAGCTTAGATATAAGATGTTTTATATCTTCTTTGTCATAGATTATGGAGTTATTATCTAGCTTGTCTATTTTGGATGTGTATTTTGATCTAATTCTACAGCTGCGTATAATTTCGTAAAATGTGATGTCCATTGGGATTCTGATATTGCATTCAAGTGTAATGCTTCCTGTCCTTCGTGAGTGCTGCAGTTTATAAGTTCCCAGATTCCTTTTGAATTCTTTTTTGCTAGTGCGGCCAGCATAGATTGGCCATCGTTTTGATAAATCAGCGCCTTCCTAGCTGTGATCCAGTTCTTATAGTTGGCATTTAGTTTGCGTATTTGAGGCACTTTATCTTTTATAGGACATGTTTGAACATTTTTTATCCCTCTCTTGAGTCAATGCTTATTTAGCAGGATTTCTTTATCAAAAACGTGTCTGCTCTTGAATCTTGGTTTGTTTCCTTCTGCTTGGTTATATACTTGCAGTGCGTTCACGTAATCATTTTGATCCTTGGAATTAGACTCAGATTGTATCTTAATGCTTTGAGAGAGGGAGTTCAGCTGTTCATGTGACCAAAGGAGTCGGTTTCTTCCTCCCGATACTTTTACTTTGTGGTTATATTTTCCCTGTGTTAGATTTCCATCAGCACCTTGCCAACACCATTTTAAAATGAATTGATTGTGGTCGCTCAAGTCCTGATGGGTGACCACAAAAGATTCCACGCAAGTGAGCATCTGATGATCTGTGTATATATAGTCAATAATTCCTCTTTGATGGTTTCTTTTCCAAGCAGCGACCACTGGCATATCAGTTTCTATTGTTCCATTTAATATGATGTACCCTCAGGTTTCCATTAGTGACATCCAGCTTAGTGTATCAAATGTTTGATTTTTTTTGTTTCTACTCAGACAGTGTATATTCAAATCTCCGGCAATAATGGTTGTGTGTATATTGGGTTCTTGTGCAATCCTGTCAAGTAGGTTATCTATTACATAAAATACATTTTTAATGTGGAGAGTTTGGTTCCGGTATATATTCAACAATGCAACAATTTTGCTCATAATATGTACCTTCACTAAATGAATATAGTCATTGGGATGCTCCCACTGCTCAATCCGACATCCAGTTCAGATTTTGCAGCAGCTAGGAGGCCAGCCATCAGCCTTCCGCGTTGTTGTCTTATAGCTGGAATGCTTATCACTACAAAATCATTCCAAACAGGAGGTTCTACTAGCGAAGTCTCTTGTAAAAGTACGATATCGCTTTGAACTAGATCATTGCTTAGGGAATTTAGCAAGTGTTTGTGGCCGCGAGTGTTCCCACTAGTGAGTGTAAAGAACTGGTTTATTTGTTGTTATGATCGTTCATCAATTTATTTCTGATTATAATTCCTCTCTCATTTTCCGTCTTCCGTAGCTTGCTCGTGTTTGCTCAGATTCACGCTATAGGTTGTTATTCTTTAATTTAGCCTTATATTAGACTCTGGTACTTGCTGATTCTGTTGCATGCTCCTGCTGGATTGAATCACTTGTTTTTCATATCTGGGCATGCATATTTAGTCTTTTGTTTGCTCGTCATAGCGTTGATCCGCCTGGAAAATTTCAAATCCCAGTTTGAAAAGGTCCTTTTTTGCCAGCCAGATTGTATTAAGGACTATGCCTGATCTAATGTATAATTTTACTGCAGTGAAGTCTTTGTCATGTAGAAACTCCACGCGATTGATGTCTGATGATTTTAGGTCTTCTAGCTCTTGTACGTCACCAAAGATGTTTAGTATTGATGCTCTGTTTAAGTGATAAGTAGGAAAGCTATCAGTTCTACATTGCATTATTATATGTTGACATTGCTGGTCTCCTTTATCTTGTTTTTCTATAGTTGCCTTTAGCGGTATAACTCTTAGGTTTTGGTGTTGGTTATTAGGAATTTAGTGGAAGGGCATTATGTTTGCATGAGATTCCTTCTCTTTTATTTTTATATTTCTATCACTTATGTTTATGCTCCTTTGGGAACTTTGTGCATTGTGGATGGATTGTGGAACTGATTTTTCGATTTGGATCCTTTTTTGCTCCAGTGTAATTATACACTCCTCACGTCTTTCTTGTGGTAGCTTTTCTAGTTCTTGAGCACCTGCTGGCTTATTTTTTTTTATTTGCCAACATCAGAGTTTGCTTCTTCTCCACTTCAATCACTTCTAAAAGTACATCTAAAGGTTCTTTCCAAATAGCTTTTGATTGTCCTTTTTTCTGGTCCTTTTTTTTCAATTTTGCCCTTTTTTATGCTGTTCTGTTAATGCTGTTATAGATTCAGAATGAGTTGTTTTTGGTATTGTCAAGGCTTTAAAAAGTTGTTTGGAGTTCGTAGTTTGACATGCAGAACGAGTCTTAATATTTTTCAGTTTCATTTGTGGTTGTTTCTTAACATCTTTTTTGTTTTATCTTTTATTTTTCTGAAAGTTTCAAAATTCATTTTTCATTATGCCTCTTCCTTAGTTTGTCTCACATCAAAATCTATCAATGACATGTCAGAACTAGGGACTTGGCATACCATGTGTTGAGATTTAAATAGTGAACTGAATTATTTATTGTTTGTGCTTGTATATTAGTAGAGATGTTTTCTTTTGTACTACTACTCAATTTGACTTCTTGTTCCATGATTATTTTTTGCAACAATGCATTCTGATCATGCATCATGCTATCAAGTGATTCATAGAGTTTTGTCAATGTTGTTATTGCAGTGTTCATAGCGACCAGAGTAATTTCCACTAAGTTGGGTTGATTGTAATTAGGTTGATTTGTAAACTGTCGTTTTTTCTTTTCTTTCTGCCACTCTGGAGTTTGATTAGAACATGTTATTGATAATGGAGATGCATTTTGATTGAACAGTCATACACTAAGGGAGATTCTGATAAATTGGCATCAATTTTCTCCTTAATTATTTCAATTATCTGTGGAGGTGTTTGTATTTTTTTCCCTCTCTTTGGTACTGTCATGCTTTGAGACCTCTCTTCAATTCTTATTTTAGGTGGATTCATTAATTTGTCAGTTTCCTGTATCGCATGTTTTGTTGTTTTTTCTATTCTCAACTCATCTTGCATCATTACCCCAGATGCTTTGCCTTTTTTCTTTTGTTCCTTTGTTTGCTACGTTTTGTTTTTCTTTTGTTTTGTTTTCACGTTCTCTGTCAGTATTTTGGTTAAAGTGGGTAGAGATATTACCCAACTCAATGGCCTCAAGCACTGAGTCACTAGGGCTGTCTGAAGGTATCAGACATGCAAGGTCTATGAGACAGTCATTTTAAGTGATTATAGAGAACTGTGTCTCATCAAGTTTGTGCGGCTCTTGGATTTCTCTTATTACTGACACATCCTTTTTGACACATCAAAACATCCATTGGATAAAACAATCTGATATCAACAGACAAAGAAGCTGTTTGATCATGCATTCAACTTGTAGCTTGTTTTACGCTGTCAGAGGTGCTAGCATTTTTAATAGGAGTGCATTTCAGTTTTTCTATAAGTTTTAACGTCTCTACTTTAGTAGTCATTACGGATCTAAATGTATAGATAGATGCCAGGATGTGGCAGTCACAAAACTGAGGGGTCCGCTTATTAGACACTTAATGTAAAAATCTAGATTTGCTACAACTGGGTCTTAGATAACTCCCCCGCTGCTATCTTAAGTTGTCACAATGCTTATTAATTTCAACAAGCCATTGTGGATTTGTTGCCAAAATGTGTGTATTTCAGTGCACATTAAGAATTGGATTCTTTAAACTTTATTTCCGTTCAAATTGTTAAATACATTCTCTTTTATAGCTTAGTTTCTCTCTGTTGTTTACGGTTTCTCAGCTTGTTAATAATTCAGCAACCCCAGACGTTATGAGTAAATCACAGTGTCAATGTTCGGAATGATTTGACACAAACTTTATTTATGATTGAGCGCAGCCGGTATGTACTCGCTGTTATTTATGGTCTGGGCTTCGCCTGCATGGAGCTCAAAGTCAGGAAAGCCAGCAGTCGCTCCAGCAGGTTGAACGGTGATACAACTGTTTATTTACAAGCAGTCACGTTTCTTTTATCAAGTGCAGACCTCCCTGGAGCTCCAAGGTACAGCTGCCAGCAGTAGCTCCAACAGGCAGGACACAATCCCGACTTTCCTTCGAGTACTGTTGGCGGGGTCGCGTTATTTTGATGAGCGTCTGCTTGGACCCCCCTGATGCAGTTGCCGGCAATCAATCTAACAGTCTTAGACAAAGGTCCGAGTTAGCTATTCCGCGCATTCGAGACTTGCTTGTGTGCTCGCGTACTCATATTCTAGCCTGCAATTTCTGAACAGCTCTATCCATTCTGGGGCTCAAAGGTGTATATACCCGCAGTAACCCCGGCAGAGAGTGTTCTGTTAGTGTACATTTTTTTATGATTGATTACGTTATTTACAGCCCGTATTTCTTCTATCTTAAAAAAAAAAAAAAAATGCCATGTAATCGCTTTTACTGTTAGTTCTGCATAGAAGGATTCAAAGTTGAAAGCAAAGTTGGAAGCCTTGTGAGTCTCGCGCGACTGCCTAAGACTCCACAAGACTTAGTTTGACTCTGCGCTGCTCAGTGGAGACACTGTTTTTTTGTTTGAAATGCCTCTCCCTCTTGTGGTAAAGCAGACTCAGAGGGATGAGAAAAACAGAGTTGCAAAATGCCACACGGACTTCCACTCCACAAGACTCAGCTTAACTCTGTGTCGCTCCATGGAGACACTGGGTTTTTGTTTGAAACGCTCCTCCCTCTTGCAGTAAAGCAGGAAAGCAGACTCACAGGGATGAGAAAACAAAATGCCGCACAGACTGTCCACTCCTTCCACTCCACAACTCTCAGCTGGACTATCTAGAGGGCTTCTCAATAAGCATGTTCTCTTTTTCAACAACTGTAGCAAATGCCATGCAACATTCATCACCTGCTCACATGAAACAGCAAACAATTACAATGCTCTGAACTTCAAAACGTTTCTATTTAAAATCATTGTGATGAAAGTTACAAAATGCGTATGTGCCTCTATAGCAGCACTATGGCACTGTTTCATAAAATAAAGGACAAGCAGATAAAATAGATCTTCAGACCATATTTAAGTGGCACCTAGTGTTTGCCAGTTTAATATGTTGGCAGCACATGCATACATCCCAACATCACCCATTCCAATCTATCGGTGCATGTTAAGTCTTTATGTTTTCCTTTGCATTCGGTCACTTTCAATTAACTTCGCCCATTATAAAACTCAAACTATAAGTCCCGGAACACAATTTAACTTCAATATTCAAAACTGTGACATTTATATCAAATAAACATATAAAATGCTTTGCTTTTCAAAATATGTTTTGGGAAGTATTTTGAAGCAAGTCCAAAAATGCATATCTGCATTTACAGCAACACTGTGTCACTTTGTCATAAAAGAAAGTAAAACCAGACAGAATAGATGTGTACACTATTTGTAATTGCCACTCAGTGTGTTCCAGTTTAAAATATTGACAGCACATGTATACTTAGTAACATAACCCATTCCAATCTTCAGCTGATTATGCAGTCATACTTTTTTTCTCTACAATCTGTGACTTGTACTCCAACATTCACAATGGGAAAAGTGGAACTACAAGTCCCAGAACACAAAACAACAATCTAGGACTACATAACTACCTACAGATTAGAATGCATCATGTTGGCAAGTATGCACATACTCCTAACATATTAAACCCCCACAAAGCAACTGCCATTTCAAAGTGTACTACAAATCTTTTCCATCAACTTTTCTTCTCATTTACAAAACATTACAGAGCTTCTACAAATGCACATGTGCTTTTCTTAACTTCCATGAAAATGCTCCTAAAAGCAAGTTTCTAACCATCTACCAATGTTATTAACTTTTTCCCCCACCTCTCCTCCTTCCTTCATGAATATCAAACTTGCTTACTAAAGGTTCTGTGCCATTACCAAATATCCCCACTAACTTTCTTTTACAGCTACAGGAAAAGAAAAACATACCGAAGACAACAACCAAAAAATGAATACCCTTTACATCCAACAAAGTAAGTACATAAATGTTCCATGTATAAATTAGTAATTTCAGCTTCACAGTTCCCCTATATATTAACCCAGACTACTCTTTTCAAACCAACATTTTTTCACTCTAGCCCATTATATTCCACCATTCACACTCGTACTATTCCCATCTACATACCACCATTGCAACACCCACTCTGTTGCTCAAAACGGCACAATGATCCTACAAATTCCATCACACCATAACTCCCTTACTCACTAACCCAACACCATCACACCTCTGCTGACTCTTACTCTCACAACCTTCCCAATCACACCTGATATACCACCTCACAATCAGACAGCACTCTATTCATCTTTACAAGCACATGCACAAACCTATGCACCATGCATGCATATACATTGCACAACTTTCTAATGCAAACGTTCTCCTTTCCCAACAGACACAACACAATGGGCCTCATTAGGACCCAGGCGTACTTCGCGGTGCTAAATGCACCGTGAAGCATGGCGGAAAGCCGCCGATAGCGCCATGGGGGTTGGCGGATTCACCGCCCCATTCCGACCTTGGCGGAGCGGTGAATCCCCATTCCCCATTTTACCCTTCCCCATTCCCATTTTTGCCCCATAGGGTATAATGGGAGTGGGGAAGGAGTTAATTACGCCACCGTAAAATACGGTGGCGTAATTAACAACGAGGTCCCGTAGCGCCATGGTTTTCTCCGCCTGGTAAAACCAGCCGGAAAAGGCCGCCATGGCGCTACGGGAACTCGTAGTATGGCGGAGAGGTACGCCATGCACTGCGCTGGCGTAAAACCCTCTCCGCCAGGGTCCTAATGAGGCCCAATGCCCACTAAAAAGCAATTCAAAGAAAAAAAAAATAGAGCAGATAAGAATAAAACTACAGCATATAATCATACACCTCTAATATAATGTATAGAAATCATTAACATTGTTGCGGAACGTTTTGTAAAAAGGACACAAAAATAGTAGATCTAGCCTACAAAATAGAAAACAATGAAGAATCCCAATGGTTCTAATTAGCTTTATGTCAAACAGCAGAAACAAAATACAAAGTGACTGACCCCTCAACAGTTTACACGTACTGCAACACAAAGCTTGACAATAACCAAATACCATCATGTGCTATCACTAATAACTTCCCACTTCCGAAGCTCTCTTTGTTGAGGCCCTTATGTTAATGTGCATACAATTAGTTCAAGTGCCCATGGAGTGGCCGTGGGCCGGGAGGCACAGTGGGATAGCCGCGGGCCGGGTGGTACAATGTGCCCAAGTTAAGGTGTTCCATGGGGAACATGGGGGAGAGAGTGAGGCGGGCCGTGAGGTACGGATTGCCCCCGGTTAAGGAGTTCTATGGGGAACATGGGGGGAGAGAGAGTGATGCGGTCACCTGCGCCCCTGTTCCTAGAACCATGGGCAATCCGCACCTCACGGCCTGCATCACTCTCTCTCCACCACTCCAAGCAAACCGCACGTCTAATGTAATTTCCACCCTACTCACGATTCGCTCCCAAAACCATCTTGATAATCGCACTCCTTGACCATGGTGTGATTACACCCTCCCCTGACCCAAATTGAACCCCCGCCTCATGCTACCCGGCAAACCAGCACTTTCCGTCTGTCAGGAAATGGTGTAGTAACATGATTCAGGCTCCATGTTTCCACCTCCCACGTTACAATGGTATAGTTCGTACCAAGTAATTTCATGTTACCTCTCCCCGACAACGCTCTGTGCCGTTGGCTCAGCAGGTGTTTCTCACAGCCTGGACCCTTTTCACAGAGCGTGTTCGGTTGCCCTGGAAACTGGGACAGCTTCCTTTCCATTTTGGTAACGTGCAACATGGCACACTGTCACGTGACGACTGGCTCATAACAGGAAGCAGCTCCACGCTTCTAGTTGAGTCGCTTTTGCCTCTCTCATCTATTGTTTCTTGCTATGTTCTTTTTGGTATCCTTACCTAAGCATTGCTGTACGGACTGCCCTTGTCTGTGTCCTTCTGCTTATTCCTGCCCGCACATTGCCCTGACCTTTAGCTACATTGTTTGGATTGTCTGAACTCTCCTTGTCTGGCTTTGGAACTTGCCCGCCCGTTGCCGAATCCAGCCTGCTTCATGGACTGTCTTTGGTATTCCGCTTTTTTTTTGTTTTAAATATTTTTATTGGTTTCAAATCAAACCTTTAAAAAAAAGAGACTATTCATACAAATATTGATCCCATCACAATATAACTCTTGAGTCCACTCATGCCTACCGAACCATGTTCAACGCTTACGTCTTTCCCTTAAATCGATCATTAGGTTTAAATTAAGTCTGTTTTCAGCAAGCTTTCCATCTCTATCAGAAAAGACGTTAATGGCAATATCAACTTCATATCAATCCCGTTGAACATTTTCTCCACCATTCCTCAGCACACAGTAAAGGGTGTTTCTGAGCCCATGGGCCCAGATGAATTTATCGCAGATCCCTCAAATTGCCACTAAACAGAACCAAATGTTTGAGGGTCTCCACGTTTCGTGAGCATAGTCTACAAGTTGTCTCTAAGAGTGCGTTACTGTCCCAAACTTTGAGCCGCTTTTTAGTTTTAAAGGTGTTCAGTCTAAACAGCATGAACACTCTCCTTGCATTTGCACTCCGAAACAAACCTATGCATCTTTGAAGGTTGTTGTACCCCCTCGCTTCACTCGGTCATGAGAGTATTAGCAATTCTTTGTGCGCAGGTGGCCTCCCAGTCAGCATGCCAGATTTTTAGCTTTGCAGCATCAGGGTTATGATATGATATGATAGGTTATTTCTAGCGCGCTTAATACCCAGAGGTTTCTAAGTGCAGACCCGGGGATCGAACCTGTGTTGCTTCGTGTTGCCTTGCTTCCAAGGCAAGCATGTTGCCGCTGAGCTATCCTCCCGGGCACTAGGGTTGTCATGCATTGTGTCCAAATGAATATCATACGCCACGAGAAGATCTTCACAACGCTTAACCCACATTGAGATCATGTTGTTTTCCTCACAGGGTGCATCATGTAAGATTTGTAATTGTGGAATTTTCTCACATTTTCGTGTCTTACGATATAAAGATAGAAGATTCAAGCAAATTCTAACATGCAAAGAGGTTAAAGGCAGTTCATACCTTATACATTCCGTAGACACTCCCTTTGGTAGGCTCAATTCTTTAGACCAAAAATATGTTCTCCAATGTGGTCCACAGTGAGTAAGGACAACCCAGCGCATTTTCTGCTCCATATGTCAATATTGGGGAGACTTTTTGTTGGGAAACGTTTCGTACTGGGATTAGAGAAAACCTTCCAAATCTTTTATTCAAAACAAGAGCTTGATTGGCCCGTTGGTGGCATTTCCTCTTAATTTCAATGATCCATAGGCCGTCATGCATGCTAGAACTTATTTGCATCCCTAGATATTTAACATTACTTGACAGGCCTAAGGCTTCTTTCCCCAACTTCCAGGTGACTTTACTTTTGTTTTTGGTTCGCACTGTTCTCAAGTTATTTAACGTCATGATTTCACATTTGGAGGTATTAATCTCTAATTGATTTGTGGTCACATATTTCTGGACTGCATCTAACTTTCTCTGCAGGCTGATAGATGTTACATCCAATATAATCAAGTCATCCGCATATAGTAACCAGCTAATGTGGGACTTGTGAAGTTTAGGCGGAAATGATCGCACAGAGTTTATAGCGTCTCCAATATCTGATATGAAGAGGCTAAAGATTGCAGCAGCCAACGGACAACCCTGCTTCACTCCCGTATGCGACTTGATCTCCTTTGAGAGCGTGTCTGCTTGGTCTAATCGAATACGAATCGAGATTTCCATATGGAGGTCTTTAATTGGATTTAACAGACCGGCTGGACAGCCCCATGCACGCAGCTTACTCCAAAGGCTTTCACGGTTAATAGTATCAAACGCATGGGAAAAGTCAATGAAACCAAGGTAGATTTTTGTATTGGTTCGTATGGCCTCCATCTTCATCAAGTTTAGAATGAGATTCAGCGAGCATCCAACATTTTTAACAAACCCAGCTTGTCTTATATCAACCCAATTTGCCTTTATGGACCATTTAATCAGCTTTCTTTGTAGCACTGTTGCATAGATTTTTCCAAGAACGTCTAGCATTGCCACAGGACGATAAGTTTTAGGACAAGCTCTATTTGCCTTCTTGAAGATGAGTACAATTATCACCGATTTCCATGACCTATGTGTCTGCTGTTGTGACCATGTCCTTTCAAACAACTCCAGGCACACATTGGCCCAGAGATCGGGATGTTGTTGAATTGTAAAATTCGTTACGTTAAACTGACTGGTCCAGGTGCCCTGGAGTTGTTTGATTTTCTTATTATTTCCAAGATATTTTCTTTTGTAGTTGATATGTCCCAAACTGATTCACTTAAGGCAGGTGGATTTGGGTGGCGGTAGGTTTGCTGTATAAAGTTTCAGAGTGTGTCTGCCATTCTGCTTCCGTCACCATATGATATGATATGATAGGATATGGCATTTATAACGCGCCTATACACAAGTGTTTCAAGGCGTGACAATGCAAGGTAGGGGAAACAGTGGAAAGACAGACAACGATCCTACTAGGCCAGGTGTCATTCAGATCACGCAAGTGCGAGGGTAGGGAGAAAGGGAAAAGTGCCTGGGGGAAGGGAGAGGGGAAAGTGCAGTACATGGGAGAGAAGAATAAATACGATAAATAAAAGTGGCCTGATGGTGGCAAGTGCAAGGTAAGAGCAGACATAAGTGCTGGTAGGGGGACTGTAGGGACACAGAACCAGTCCCTAAGTGCAGGGGGTTGCCAGGGAGGCAGGGCAGGTGTGCAAAAGGCGGGACCTGGCCCCAAGATCAGAAAGGGTGGCCCGCTAACCAGTGCAGATTCGGCCGGGAATTTCAGCAGTGGAGAGAGGCAGAGAAAGCAGAAGCAAAGAGGAAGGTTTTGAGGTGTTTCTGGAACCGGAGATGGTTCTCCTCAATTTTCAGGGAAGCTGGAAGGCTGTTCCAGAGGGAATCCCCTGCCGAAGAGAGAGAACGACCATCAACTCGTTGCTTGGAGAAGTGGCTGACCCTGAGGGAGTTGGAGGCAGCTGAGCGAAGAGCCCGAGAAGGAAGGTACTTAGGAAGAGAGAGTTGAAGGTAATGCTGCCCCAGGCCCCAGAAGGCCTTGTGGATAATGCAGAGGGTTTTGAACTTAATCCTTGCAGCCACTGGGAGACAGTGCAGAGATTTCAGTCCTGGAGAGATACCATCCCTGGGCTTGAGGCCAAGGACAAGTCCTGTTTTGGATAAGTTGCAGAGGGCGTAGAGTAGAGGCAGGCAGATTTAGATAGAGGCTGTTGAAATAGTCCAGCCTAGAGAGAACCAGGGCTCTGGAGACGGTGAGCTTTTGGGGGAAGGAGAGGAGAGGAAGAATACCTCTGAGGAGGTGCAGCTGGTAGTGTGACTTCTTAGAGACGTCGGAGATGTGAGGAGAGAAGTTGAGTGTGGAGTCGAAGATGACCCCGAGGTTTTTAGCCCTGCAGTTGGGAGCAGGAAGAGGGCCAAGAGAGACTGGCCAGAGAGCTGCAGGGACAGAGGGAGAGGGTGTGCCGATGAGTAGAATCTCAGTCTTACTGGCATTAAGGCAGAGGTCATTGGCGGCACACCACTCCTGGATATCAGACAGACAATCAGAGATGACTGAATACAGGACTGAAGTGCCATTTGAGGTGCTTCAAAGTTGTTAATTGTGCACCAAAATGCACCACTGTTTTTTGTTTTTTAGAAACATTAGCATTTCTTCTGCATCGTGCTTTATCAAATGATGTTTGTGACTTTTGTGCCAGTTGTTGTAATTTTGTTTTACCAGCCGATTGCTGGCTGCTCTTACATTAGCCGGGAACCTTTTGTTTTTACGGATCATTGATCGCACCCGACGCTTCCTCTTCATCACTTCTAAGTCAAAGCAATGGGTGTTTTTAAAGGACTGATTTTTAAGCCCTATTTTTTTTGCTTTGAACAAAGACAATAATGGCACATATTCTACTGTTGTGGCTCCCACGTGTAATTGTTCGCATAAATATGCAACCTCAGTTGTATCCAATCGCAATCTGATTCTACTTGCTTCCACATTGACCAGAGGTGACCACTTTAAACCAGGCTTGTACGTAGTTGATAGGAAGTCCATTTTTAGCATCTCATGATCGCTATTGTGCATTTGAATGACCTTTAGAGATTTGACTCATGAATGGAGGGCGTCCGATGTAAAATATAATCAATAGTGGATTTTTGGTCGCCACGTTTTCATGTTATGCCAGGTGGAATGTCTCCTTGGGTACATCCATTTAGCATCTGGAGGTCCTGTGCTTTTAATTCTTCAAGCCACTCTTTTGCGACTCTTGCTTTTTGTGATGTTAAAGGCTTAAAGTAGTCTATGTTGATATCACCACAAATTATTATGTTTACAGGTCTAGTGAATTCGATCAGATCGTCAATGATTGCTAATATTTGATCTATGAAGGAATACGTGCCTGCCCTCTCATGGTTCCAATA
Source organism: Ambystoma mexicanum (assembly GCF_040938575.1). Taxonomy (NCBI): domain Eukaryota; kingdom Metazoa; phylum Chordata; class Amphibia; order Caudata; family Ambystomatidae; genus Ambystoma; species Ambystoma mexicanum. Next base: position 813,939,069 of record NC_090932.1, read on the forward strand.
TGTATTTATTATGGATATACAGTCCGAGTAGTCCTTTGAAGGGTTGAGTTTCTCACTCTCCAACACCTGCATATAAGAAGAATGATTTATCGATTTTAATAGGCGGTAGACCGAAGATCGCCTAATGAGCTTTACCAGAACCGTCATGGGGCGACCCTTCTCCAATATGATCACCGGGTTCCGGGCACATTCAAATTCTGAAGCCACTGGAGTATTACTCATCCAAGTTTCTTGCAAGCAAGCAATGTCGATTCCTTTTAACCAATCTGAGATAAGCAGATGTACAAAGTCTCTCGTATTCCATGATGTGTACATGGTAGATTACTGTCCTCCATCTGGCATTATGTTCGTCTGTTGTTATTCAACGATTTTGCAAGCCAGTTCCAGTTGCTCATTTGATCCTTAATAACGGGGCTACTTGAAAGAAAATGTACCGCCTTATCATGGCTATTACTGCCATTTATCGTAATTCTGATGTTATTCATCTTGTTGATGTTAACTTCAGGTTGGATGTCAGCAAACGAAACTTTCGGCGGACCAGATTTTAATATTCCATGTCATTTCTGACAGTCAGGATTCTGAGAGAAAACTGCCTTCTTACTGTTAATTGGGCGATCTATATGCTCTTTTGGAGACAGAAGAAAAGGCGTATCTTCACTCATACAAGCCTGTCGATCAGATGTCATAATCTCACTAGGCTGTTTAAGAAAGGGCTCCCTGAGCCTATAGATGTCAAACCCAGTGACAGTAAGGCATCTGGTGCATCTAAAATTGATACTGCAAATTATATTTGAAGCTAAATGCAGAATCACTTTGTCGTTCTGTGTTTCATCAGGGAATTCTACAATTTTTACATCCTGAGAAACCAGTCATCGTAAGTAGGGAATATGATGTAATAGTTTTATCACGTTAGTGCGATTCAGGATTAAATTATCACAGGAGTCGATTCTCTCTAATAAAATCTTAGGTGCACAGTTGTTATCTTCCTGTGGTTTAGCTTTATAAGACTTTGTTGTTACCTCAGTGGTATCAACTACCTCCATGAGATATTTGTCCTTATTCCTTTGCGATGGATAATTTGATGATGATAATGAATCATTTACATCACTCTTCTCATACTCAGCACGTGCAGCCACAGATGCCGGCTAGTTAGTCTTAATAGTAGAAGAAAATGTACTTTGTGACTTGTCCCTTAACAAGTACCATTTTGTCTAGTAGGGTGAGCAACACGGGACTCAAAGGCGCTGAGTAAGTTTCTGAATCGACATGGGTCTCAGCAATGATTGAGCAAGATCTATCACTGTTACATTCCACTCTGTCGTTCCTCAACCCTTCAGAGGAAGGAGATAAATTTATCATAGGGCGCTCATTAATATTGTCAGATGAAGTCCTAGAAGTATTATTTCTCAGACTTTCTGGAGGTTTAGACGCCTCCGACATGTTATTTTCATTAAGCGTGGCAGATGTTCTCACCATGGTGTCGCATTCAGAGTCGTTATAAACAGACAAATCCAAGGGAGCGTCCGAATTGTCTTGCACAACGTCATCAATCTGTATGACTTCCCTCTCAGATAGTTTTGATGATGGAACAATCATTGTTATCTTGTTCTCAGGGGCCTGCATTGTGGGGCATTTGTGGTTTGTGGCCGCCTTCTCAACAATCTGAATCACTTTAATGTTTCTTAGACATTTTCAAGCCCCCGAAGCTTGAATCCTCTTCTTCCCAGGCAGATTTTTGGGTTTCTTCGTTTGAATGTTAGGCTGCCGCATCTGTTTCGTTGATTTCTGAGGAGTTTGCATTCCGCCATTAAAGATGGCAAGCATTCCAGCGGTCTTAAGGTTGTCAGACACTTCAGCCACATCCTCAATCGTGTCTCTTGATATAAAGTTGTGCAATACTGAAGATCCTGCTACTTGGTCGTTGGATTGTGCCAAATTGGTGGAACTTCTTGCCTGAAGAAAAGCGCAGTTGAAAGAAGTCTCAGCCACATTTCCCAACGAAACATTACCACCTGTGGTGTCAAGGGCAATGCAGCCATTACTTGTCAACATGGGACACTCAACATCAGATTTGCTCTTTTCCTTATTACTCCCCAAGGTAAATAAAGTTAGTATTTCCGTGAGTGGCTGCATCAATTTGATAACATCATTAAGCACCTGACAAGGTGCAAGCAGAACTGGATTTAGATTTGAGGCTTCAGACTCAAAGACCCGATCAACTCCTACCGACTGTAAACATACAGTCAGAGGCTGAGTAGACTCATGTGGATCTATTTCTATGGAAATTGGACGAAGAGGATGTAGTCGCGATGGAACGGCCCTGTGATTATTTCGTAATAACGCCAGGGCCTCTTTTGCTACTTCTGCAAGTAGCTTTTTATCAAGGGCGTCATTTTGTTTTGATTATTCACTGATGAAAGTAAAGTTGTTAACATGTGAGTAACCTCATCTTGTTTGTTTGTTTGTCTTAACTGCAACTCTTCTAGATGTATCAATTTAGAGTTCATTAGGTCTACCAGAGTTGTTAAATCTTTAGTGCTCTCACTAATGGACTCGTATTGTTTTGTAAACGGCACCATTTGAAATAGCTGTTGAAGAAGTTAACAATGCTTGCAGATCGTTAAAAGACACATGTTCACCATGCCACCTCCCCGCACTGCCTCTGGGCCACCCCTTGCACTGGGGCCTGTATCTGTACCCATAAAGCGCCGCCTTTTTCTTCCTGCACTTATCAGACCTACCCTGTCTGCTGCCTTATACCTAGCACTTGCAAATTGCTGCCTGCATTACCACTGTTTGTTGCCTTTATTATGTATTTATTGTTATTTATCTGTTTCTCCTCTGCTTCGCACTTTCCACTTCTCCCTCCTTCCATGCACTTTTCCCCCTCCCCCTCTCCCATGCACTTGCGTGTTCTCAATGTCACTTGGCCTAGTAAGATCGCTGTTTTGTTCTCCCCTGTTCCCCTCTCTTGCCTTGTCGTGCTCTGAAACACTTGTGTACGAGCGCGTTAGAAATAAGGTATCAATAAATCAATCAAAACATGCTCACATGAAGGCACTAGAGCCCCTAGACTTTGTGCTGAGGGTTTAATGGGCTGTTTGTATTGACAAGTGGCCATATTTGATCACTTTATTTTCAGAAATGGACGATCCGCAAATGACAAATCTGATGTTGAGGTTTCATCTGAGGTGGAATCGCCACTGAGTCACACATATGAAGTATTTATTGCCCCGTGATGATTTTGTGATTGAGTACTCAAATTGCTATTAACACGTTTTTGTGAGTCAAGCACAGTCGATGGATAGGTCTGGGCTGACCCAAGATTGTCCTAGCCTTCACTTAATCTTGGGCGTTTGTATATAACACTCGCCCAAATATCCTCATTAAAATGTGAGAGTTTGGTGCTATTTCTCTTTTTGGAGGTTCTGGGGTCGGGCTCATTTGCTGAAATTGGATCTTGCACTTGTTTTGGTGTGCAGGCTTTATTTATTAGCGGCAAGTTCTGCAATACCTTATTTACCACATCTAAAAAGTTCCTTCACTCTGAATTTGCTTCAACTGCAACTGTAGGGCCCTGTGATACCTCACCATCAAAGACTGTAACAGCACCATTAGGAGTTCCAAGTGAGCTATTACAAGATACATTACGGTGATCCTGCGTTGAAGCATTACCAGACACTTCCACTTGAGATGCCGGATCGTTACAGGCAACGGGCACTTGGCTCCTCAGCAACGAAACACAGCTTGCAGCCCCACTCCCACCTCCTGAATCGAACAACACGTCGCCCCCACCGCAAGCAGCGAGAGCGACCACCCCACAAGCCAGATGGACAGTCTCTCCGCAGCCCCACACAGCGTTGAGCCCTGATGGGGCACAGTCCAAATCCAGGCGGCATCGCCCGCAACTGCCATCAGATGATGCAGACCGGCCACACAAGTCGCTGGAACCAGCGAGCACCCCCAGCGCAGGGCTCGCCTCGCCAAGGCCAGCCACCACCGCCTCGTCACCAATGGCCGCCATCCGCGCAGCCAGAACTCACAAAGAATCCGGTGCCGCTCCTCTGCCACAGAAGACATCAAGCGAGACTGCACCGCCACCAACAGACCCCCCAAAACAACAAAACCAAGCTCAGACGGCAGCCTGGACACGCCAGTCAGAGTCCCCACATTGTTTCCCACGGTAAGTCGAGCAATCCCATTAGATGTAATGTCTGTGCTCGTCTCATGGAAGGCGCTTGTGGCAATGTCAGTATCACAGACAATAGAATGATTCACATTAGAGGCTGAAATATTGAGCTGGTGTACCTGTGTGAATGGCTCTTCCGGGTCCGAAATGCAGGAATAGTGGCAACTTGGTCGGGACTGTCTAGATCACTCAGCTGTAATGTCCTCGTTCCTGTTGCATCGCTTTGTTTGGGCGTTGGTCCGGGGGGACGGAGGCATAGTATACGTGGTGTTCATTGTGTTGGTATGCAGATCAAACAGCTGTCCCTCGCCACTAGCAAACCTAGCAATACAGCACAACAGCAAAGTCTTGCCCTTTCACCGAGGGTTTATGCCGCAAGGGCGTCGAGGCGGCCTTTAAGTAGTCAGCTGACACTGCTGACTAGATGTCCCGTTAAAGGCACATGCACCTCTGGATATTTTGGTAGATCAAAGCAATGGAGATAGTCTCTATGACCCGTATTCCTCTTCTCTCGCACGCAGCTGAAGACAGCACAACAGTAAAGTCTCGCCCTTTTAGGGTTTAGGAATTCTGCTTATCTGCTTACATTTCTTCTGGCTCTGCAATCCAGTAATCACGAACTGCCGCGAGCTCCACTTGCACAACCTCGATTCACTGAATCAGCATCTTGCATTACTCGTGTTTATATTGGGCACAGGACTGAACCAGTGTTTTATGTATTTGCTGCCCGTGTTTATCTGGAGATCAGTGCATTCTCTACTTTCATCAGCTCCCGGGTGCATCTTACTAAACTGCCTGGCTACTTATCTGGCGTTTTCCCGCAATTACAACAAGGATAAGAGAATAACTTCTCCACCCTCTGGTCTGGGCATCATCCTCTATGAAGGCGTCCTCGTGCCTTTGGGAACGGTGGCATTTTTGGTGGACTAGAAACTCGCCACCTTAGGATAAGGCGTCCTCGTGACGTCGGGTTGAGCCTCAACATTTCCCCGACCAGAGAGTGATTCTTCTCATCACTTCACTGTGGTAAGCCTATTGGGTTTCTGCTTGATTTAGTAGTTTCTGGTTAATCTGGTTCTTATGGTCTCTTACGCCTCTTGTTGTTGTTTCAGGGGAAGATCTGTTTTGTTTTCTGCCTGTATCCTTTGATCTGCAGTACTACTTGTAGTACAGGTCAGTACTCCCTGTTGTGTGCACAGTGCTTGTACTGGTGTAACCATTTGGTGACCTGTGAACTTTGTTCTGCAGGTACCACATTGTCCAGAGTATTGTTGGAACTTTCCAGTTCATGAGCCAGGACGTCCACTGATCTCCTTCTTCTGGTCAATATCCTTCTTGGCATTTTTTGTTTTTTACCTTTACCAAAGAGGAACATTGCCTTGAGGAATTCTATGGCTACACGACGGGGTCAAGGCCGCTAGATTCCTAACAGAACTAGAAGCCTCCAATATGGAGATCAGGCAGGCATTATGCAGCTAGTGGCTGATTTGCGTAACAACATGGCTGTAGCATATAACGCCATGCAATGCAGGATGGATGAGCTACAAGCGACCATTCCTGCTACCAGCTCCAATGTTCCCTCGGCATTAGGGGCTTCTACTTCCGGATTGTCAGCCGGGAGTCAAGGACAGAGCCCTGTATACTTAACAGCTCAATTCCCTCTTGCCCCTCCGGAAAGACTCACTGCTGATCCCCGGGTATTTAGAACCTTCGTCAATCAATGCCGTCTGCATTTTTTGTGCTGTCCAAACTCGCTCCCGGATTCCACCACCTCGGCCGCTTTTGTTCTCTCACATTTACGAGGTACCGCGGCCGTTTGTGCCAATCCTTTGTTGGAGGATGGAAGCCACATGTTGTATGACTGTGACGTGCTTCTGGAGGCCATGATCCAGGTTTTCAACACCAGGTACAAGTCGCAAGCCACAGACGTAGAGTTGTTGAGTCTTGTACAGGGGGATTCTACTCTATTCTCTTATTTGGCCAAATTCAATCAATTGGTGGCAAAAACAAACTGGCCAGAAGAAAAGAAATCCTTTCTGTTTGATAAAGGTTTGTCTGAACCATTAAAGGACATCCTAGCCACCGTTCCTGTAAATCCCACTGCGTTTCCTGATCTTCTCGATCTTGTGTTGCAAATAGATGCCAGACGGTCGGAATGGAAAGGGGAGTGTAAGACTCATGTTCCTGAGCCCATCCCTGTTTCCTCCTCTGGCAGCGCTGAGCCCATGCAACTAGGGGCTCTTCAGGGGCCTCTAACCCTAGAAGAACGGGAATGACGTAAGAGAGACAACCTGGGTTTCTATTGTGGGGCTTCTGACCATATATTACGTGTGTGTCCCTGCAAACCCAAGAAGCAGGGAAACTCGAAAGCCCGGCAGTAGAAGGCGTCCAACTGCTGTTCACAAATCTTCAGGATCCCGCAGTTCCAAAAGTATTTACTATTCAGGCCCAACTGTCAATTCCGGCCGTCTCCTCTTGGGCAGTCAGTGCCGTAATTGATTCTGGTGCCACAGGCAACTACAATGATACTAAGTATGCTCATGACATGAGTATACCTTTCGTTCCAAAGAATAAACTATAACTGGTCAATTCAGTCAATGTTACTACTCTTCTATCTGGTTTGGTTACTGAAAGAAAAGTTCCCTTAAGTATGACAACTGGTACAGGTCACGTAGAAATCATTTCCGTTGATGTCATTATGGCACCGCATTTATCGAGTCATTTTGGGTCTACCTTGGTTATCATTACACAATCCTTGTATTGACTGGAAATCTGGTGGGGTGCATTTTGTTTCTACCTTTTGTGAAGAATCCTCCTTTTCATCCAGTACTGAAACTACTAATCTATGCTGTCCATTGTTACTGACCCCACCTATGGTGGGGGCTGTTTCTAAGGTCTTGCTTCCAGATGTGTATGCTTCATACCGGGATGTGTTTGATCCAAAAAGTGCAGAGATCTTACCACCCCACAGACCATAAGATTGTTCAATTGATCTTATTCCAGGGGCCAAGCTCCCAGTTGGAAGGGACTACTCCTTAACAGTTAAGGAAGACACACTATTGAAGGATTATATCTAAAATTCTCTCTTATCTGGCTTCATACGATCCTCTCGCTCACCTGCAGCCTCCTCTATGTTCTTCATGCCTAAGAAAGAAGGGCATCTAAGGCCTATAATAGACTACCGTGAGTTGAATGCAATCATGAATAGGAACCAATATCCTATACCCCTCATTTCTGTCCTGTTAGATCAGTTAGGGTCATCAGAGATTTTTTACTAAGTTAGACTTGCGGGGTGCATATAACCTTGTGAGAATTTGTCAAGACGACAATTGGAAGATGGCTTTCAAGACGTGGTTTGGCCTATATGAATATTGTGTAATGCTGTTTGGGCTTTGTAATGCCCCTGCAACATTCCAGCACTTTTTGAATGATATATTTAAGGATATGCTAGATATTTTTGTGGTGGTATACCTGGATGACATCCTCATTTATTCACCTGATCTTGAAACTCACATCCGACACGTGTCAATGGTTTTGCAAAGATTGCGGGAATATTTGTTTTTCATGTTACCTCAGTGGAGTTCCTGGGATGTATTAATACCAACCACAGAATCCGCATGAACAAATCCAAGGTTGAGGCGGTGCTGGCCTGGCCTGTTCCAAGAGACTCAAAGTCGCTACAGTCTTTCCTGGGCTTCTCCAACTTCTACAGGCGTTTCATTTGTTCATTTTCGAATATAGTGGCCCCCCTAACTGCCTTAACCAGTAGCAAGACACATTTTGCCTGGAATCCTGCAGCACAAACTGCGTTTGATCATTTGAAGAAGGCATTCATGACCGTCGCAGTGTTACATCATCCTGAACCAACACTGCCTTTTATAGTGGAAGCAGACGCTTCAGATGTAGCTGTAGGAGCCATTCTGTCCCAGGCATGTCGAGACACAGGAATCCTTCATCCGGTAGCCTTTCATTCCCGAAAACTCACCTTGTATAAAAGGAACTACTCGGTCACGGAAAAAGAACTCCTGGCAGTTCAGGACGCGTTTCTTGTCTGGTGGCATCATCTCTTGGGCACTAGTACACCTGTACAGTTATTTACGGATCATAGAAATATTGTGGCCTTACGTTCGATGAAGTGCAACATGGCCAGACATGCTCGTTGGCAAGATGTTTTCTTGGCTTACCACTTTGTGGTTACGTACCATCCTGGTTCTCAGCATTCAAACACTGATGCTCTTTCACGTCTCCATGCCTCCGATGTTCTACCGACTCCTGAAAGGATGTTTGTGCTTCCTCACCAGGTGTCTTGTGGCTGTGTCCTGCAATCTTCCATGAAAGCTAGGTTGCTGGATTGGGTGCATTCTGACCCCTCAGAGATCAAGGATTATAACTTGGATCTCGTCCATGGTCTTCATTATGTTCAGGGTCGGGTCTTTTTGCCGGACGAGGATACCCACATTAAGGCCTTGAATTGGTGTCATGATTCCAAGGTGGCAGCGCATCCTGCACTGCGAGAAACATTGGACCTCTTGAGGGGGTGGTGTTGGTGGCTTCCATGCATAAAACAGTCCACCGTATGTCTCTTCTTGTGCTGTTTGTGCTCAAGGGAAGGGTGTCCGTTCCAAACTTATGGGTCTTCTACAACTCTCCCAGTCCCCAAACTACCCTGGACCATGATATCCATGGATTCTGTGGTGGAGTTACCTTGTGTGCGGGGCTATGACACAATATGGATAGTCATAGATTTCTTCACTAAGATGGCTCGTTTTGTTCCCTGTAAGGGGCTGCCTTCCGCATCTAAACCTGAAAAAGAAATAAAGGCCATACACCCACCAGGTGAGCCCATTCCCCCCCTTTTCAACTAACTCCACTCCACAGTGTCAATCCACCAACCTAAGGACAAAACTCACATTTGTTCATCAACTTCATCAACTTTCTCTCCTTATATCTCCTACGCTTTACAATGTTATTTTGCAAAATCATATGTAACTGTATCTATGCCTACTATTAACTAAACTATGCAAATACCTATGAATCTGATTAAATTCAATATCTAAAATCTGACAGTATGTCACTTCACCAAATATGGTTTGAACACACTTCACTCCACATGCACCATGCACTATGCACCCCTCTAACTGCAATACTGTGTCTGAAATTTCAGACTTGTGTAATCTGGGCAGACTTGAAAAAGATCTGAATGGTCGAAACATGTGTCAGTACCACTTGTTTGTACAAAATATTATTTTTTATATATAATTTAACCAAATAAATCCAAGAAAAAATATTAAAATCTTGTCATCCATACCTATGTACTCAACTGAGTAAGGACCAACGGAAAAATCCTACATATATATTAAATCCACCACACGCGCCTAATGAGTAGAAACTAAAACCAAGTTTCCACGATACACACAATAGGCAACACAAGCAGTTTCTACCTACCGGCTGTCAGTGCATGTAATACTTGAGACAGAAGGCACAGATACCCACGGTTCCATGTGCTCAATAAACTCTGATCTTTTATCATTTAACAGGTACAGCCTCATATGGCAAATCTGAACATACTGTCTGGCTGAAACTTGAACCAGCTTCATCCCAAAAAAGAGTACTAAAATCCTACCAAGAGGTAGAACACCTAGTCACAAATGATCCCGAAAGCCATGGCATTTTAAATAAGATTGTAATTGACACATACTACCCAAACATAAGTAATGCTTTGGAAAACATGTGTGTGTACAACATTGCCCAAAACCGTACCTACAAAAACAGTGTCACACCAAATGATAAGTGAAGGAAGCCTGGTGAATCTCACCAAACTCAGTCTAATTGATCATACAAAGTTATCATTTAAATTTCCACAACATAGAAAACTTTATTCCATGTCACTACTGCAGCCTATTAAACCTTGTAGAAAAGGAAAATAATTATTAGGTGACTATGACTTATTTGAAGCTGTATTCAAAGCAAATGAAAGCATTATAACAAATACCAATTTCAAACAATACAAACGCATGTTGGACAATGAACGCCAACACGAGGAAGGAATCGAAGCTCAACGAGATAAAGATACTCCTGGGGAAGGCATCCTTCCCATACAGGAAGCCAAGAACCACTGATTCTAAATGAATCAGAAATAGCCACGACTGAGGTAGAAAATACCATGTACCATGTACCATGTATCAATGTAAACAATTTGAGGAAGACTTGTCAGTGCTCAAATCACAGTTAAATCATGACCAACTCACTATGTATCTAGAAGTCACCCAAGACATTTAACATAGTTTTAAACATGAAACTAAAACCTGTATCTGTAAAAATAATAAACCTCTGCTCGTGTATGTAAGTGGTGAAGATGGTTCTGGTAAAACATTCTTAATTAAAATAATCAGCACATTTCTATAAAACTTAACAAATAACAACCTTTGGACTGCAGTAACAGCCCCCACAGGTTTAGGTGCCTAGAACATAGGAGGTGTAACTGTACAATGACTACTGCTCCTTCTCGTAGAACACCAAAATAAATCAGAATACTACAAATTATCTGCAGAAGCTGCTACTGAAGTACGCAGAATTCTAAAATAAATGAAAGTGCTCCTTGTAGATGAAGTAAGCATGGTTTCCAACCTCATGTTGGCTTTAATTCATCTCAGAATGCAAAAAGTCCTTAAATAAAATGACAAAGAACTGTTTGGAGGAAAACATGTTATTGTTTCCGGAGACCAGCTACAGTTAACACCAGTGAAGGGTCAACCTATTTTCAAAACATTAGGACACAAACAATGCTGCAATACCCTCGGCAGCATTGGAAATGTAAATCTCTGACAACATTTTCACGACAGATAACTAACTCAAAACATGTGTTAGTCTGCAGACCTCACCTATGCTAACATTTAAAAAAAACATTAGAACTGCTCTGCTTACTAAAGATGCAAAATCCATCTTAAATAGTAAAGTAATCCATGAGCTATATGGATGAAACACATCTGCTCTGGATGTCATGGGAAAATTAACTCAACAAAATCTAAACTGTATGTCCTTGCAAGTTGTAGTCAATTCAACGAGACAATGTAAAAAAAAGAAATGCAACCCATACTGCATATCAGTTCCATAGACAAACTAAAAGTGCACAGGGTGTGTCAGCAAGCAGCAAGTAACAAGTAACAAGTAACAAGCAACAGCACGACTAAATAGCTTTGAAAAATGTATCTCCAACATAGCTGGATTGGAGAAAAATATACTTTGTGTCTGAACTGCAGAGTAATTCTGAAACATAACCTTGATGTAGAAAAAGAGTTAGTCGATGGAGCAATTGGCACAGTTGTTGGCTTCCAAACATATCCACATGACAACATTCAGTTTGTGAACATCCACTTTGACAAACTTGCAGAAGTAAAAAAAATGAGCCGGACAATAGCACGTGTCCTTCATTTTAAAGACATGTAGGCATTTTTTCTGCCTTTTTCATTTTCAGGTAGCTGCGGGTATACCCCTGGTTATCTCCTGCATCGGACAAAAACAAAAATGGTGGCCTTTTGGTCCTGAAATGCCTGTGTGCTGCAATTCACCATATGAGATATAGCTATAATTTTGGAGAAGGGGCAGCCCCTTCTCTGTAAATCAAAAAAAAAAAACTACTAGACACAATAACCCCAGACCACCCCCAGAAATCGAGTCAACGCTTCATGCACAAGTTGTTTGGTACCTGGTCCAATTTCAACAAGCAGTTTTCACTGGGCGCTGAAGCATAAATTGCACTTTTTTGTCTATGGGAAAAGGACTCACCCCTTTTGAGCCCATACAGCCCCGTCCTTGCACTTAGCATGCCGACCTTTATTCTGCTGCACTTTCTGCTTCCCCTGGCACTTGTCCACCTGGCCTCGCATTAGCACTCACCTAGACCACAGACCCTCCTCTACCCTTTTGTCCCCCCCAGCACTTGTGCGCTCTTCACTCTGACCTGCACTTCCTTTGCCTCTTTAGCATTAGTGCATTCGGCTCTGATTGGCACTTCTCCCCACCTCACCACTCCCTTGGACTTCTTGTTACTGCACTTGCACGATCCTAATGTCACAAGGCTTAGTAGGACCATATTTTGTTATTCTTCATCTGTCCCCTCCCTTTGTCTTGGTGCGCCTTGAAATACCGTTTGCTGTATATGCGCATTATAAATCCAATATTAAAAAAAAGAATCGGTCGAAACTGTTGTCTTTTTCTTATCAAAGTTTTTATTTTTTAACAGATATTCCCCAACATTTCTGAGGGCCTGTCAGTGCAATTTTGTCTGAAAACTATCAATCCATTATATGAGTCAAATATTATTTCCTATGTATCTCAATACTCAACTTTACTGTAGTGCGATGACCATCGCACTACAATATATATATATATATTATAGGGTGTCAAACACCGCCCTTTAGTTAAGGTGAGTGACTTGATCCATAGGAAATATGAGAATTCTATTGCTAATATGATTTGACTTGCAGGACGGTATTGGCTGATATTTTCCAAACATAAAGTTTGTTACAGACCCTCTCAAGCTGGAAATTGTGGAGAAGTTATTAAGTTATTAAGTTATTGTGGAAAAGTTATAAAGAAAGCAAAAAAAACACTGTTTTCAATCTACTCCCATTAATTTTTCCATAGAGAAAAGTCAAAATGTTGTCAAGCGGAAACACAAAAAACTATTGGACGGAATTGGACCAATTGAGAAACAACTTGAGAACGAAGCGTTGATTTTACTTTTGGGACATATTTCAGGTAAATCCGTCCAGGAGTTTTAAAAATGTTTGACGGGGAAGGAGCTGCCCCTGTTCCCCAAATAATTGGTATATCTCCCATGGAGATTTGCAGCAAAGAGGCTTTTCCGAAATGAAAAAGCAGCATTTTTCCCCCAAATTCCATTGCCAATAACCTTTGACTTGCTGGATGAACTTGGATGAGATTTTCATAACAGTATGTATGCCAATAGCCCCCTTTAATGCAAACTATGGGAACAATACCATGTAAAATAGAAACATTATAAAGAAAACAAAACACCACAGTTCTCAGCCTATTTATTTTCCCATAGAGAAAAGGGTAGTGCCAAATCCGCTGGGCGGATTTAGACCAAATAAAAAGCAACTTGGCCACAAAGCTGTGATGTAATTTGCTCGACTGTTTTAGGGTATTTTTTTTAATATTCGACAGAGAAGGGGTGACCCTTTTTCCATAAAACCTTTATATAGGCCTTGGTGCTTTGCAGCAGAGAGGCTGTGCGAGGCTAATACATGTTGACTTGCTTGATGGATTTGGATGACATGTTCCAAACTAAAAAGTTGTCAAGGACCCCCTGAACTGGAAATGTTGGAACCATGCATGGGTTTGGTGCATTGCTATAATCAATGCGTTACATCAAGGCATGTGTTGCCAGTGTGACATGGACATGTAAATGAAAACAGGCTATTCAGTCAAAAACGATTTCTACGTTTAAAATGCAAATAATGTTTTTTTCACAGTTAAAAGCATATTTTTTTTTCTCACCTGAAATCCCTCTGTTGCAGGAGACACATTTGAAGATTAATGAACTAACCTCATTAACAATACTAACGATTCTAACTCATTAATAATATAATGTGTTCTCCAGTTGAAAATGAAATGAAAATGACAGGCTCTGAAAGTCATTTTAAACGCACATCCAGATTTTTTTTTCTTTGCTTCTATCTGCGCTCTGTCCACAGTATTTGCAGGAAGCAAAGACTCGAATAAGCAGGAAATCAGTTTGGTTACAGTTGCAACTGTATAAGCCAAGCCATTGTTAAAGAAAAGGAGGGTAGGACATGATAGAATTTCTTTGGTTGAACTCGTTTGGCAGGCTGTAACAGAGCTTTGCTAATGAATCTCGGGGAAGAAGGAAGGAGAAGACATTTTACACAGCTGGGAGAAAGACCTGGTTGGTGGCTGGGCATTTTCCTGATTGAAAAAGCAGATCCCAGTGCACTGCTGCAGAGACTGGGAATTCCAGTCAATAAGCCCTGGTTTGAGTGACGGCAGATGCTCGTCCTTGCTGGGGTGATTTAAGAAGAATTCATCGAACCACTTTCAGAAGGCGGCCAGCCGACGAACTTCACATGCTGGACAGGCCTGGTAATTATATTACAGAGTGTGGGGGCAGTGTGTATGTGTGTGAAACTATTCAGTCAGCATGGAAGAGGGAACTCCAGTGTTTTATCAACAGGTTTAATGTTGCGAATTGAGTATGTTCTCGCCGCTCTCTTCTCATTTTGTTACAGATAAGGTTGTTACTGTTCAATTTCCATTTATTTCTGTAAAAAGAGTAAGATCGTGTTGAAATACAATTTTTATAATACACAAAAAAATATCTGAAAGCAGACGGATAGTGTGTTTTATTTTTCTCTTTTATTTGTGCATCTACCATTACAGTACTGATAATATGGGGAGAGGTTTAGACAGTGCAATTGTCATTTTTAAACTAGCTAAAAATAAGACTTAGCGCTAGCTGTGTGCATGATTCCATTTAGTATATAAGTGTATGTTTCTGAACGGAATATAATAATAATATTATGAAATAGACTGCTGCTGGAGGTACATGAGTCAGCAGAAAGAGAGGCCCTGGACATAGTTCACCGATGTAGATACGTTGGTGATAAATACTGCATGTTAGCTCGCTGCCGTAGATAAGACAGCGAGGACAGCCCATGGTGGCACTCCATTTGAAAATGTGGTGTTCCTGAAATGTAAGCCTGAGGCCTCTCTAGTGATCACACAAACAGACTAAGCAAAAATAAGGGGTTCTGGATATTGGGGCCACATATAAAACAAAGGAATTATGCTCACCAGAAATACCACCAATAACGCATACCAACATAATGTATACCACTAAATGTATCAGTGTGCTGAAATAATGTATGTATACTGTAGTACTATATACCAAATCTAATCTGAATGCAAAGAGTGATTATTACTGAATTATTTTCATTTTGGTGGTAAGAATATACCGCTAGGCCCCAAATCTATACAAAATACCCTACAAGACTCAAAACTCTTCTGTTTATGTAGTCACTCCTAGATTGATTCCAATAGCAATTACAATAACATTAGGCTAGAGATTGCGAGTGGGAAAGAAGACACCATCTAAAGTTGGGTATTTGGAGGTGGTTTGGGGAGACAGTTACAGGTAGAACATATCTGGTTTATATGGGGAAGACAGCATGAATCTCACAAGATTACAGCGACAATGCTGCGCGATAAACTCAGAGAAAAATGTGGGTCACACAAAGCAATGAGGGATAGGGGGAATAGGAGAGGGATAGGGAGGGAAAAAACATTTGAGTGGAGTGACGGGACCTGGAAAAAAGAAGGGGCACATGTTGAGTGCCTGTGAGGATGTGGAAAAGGTCTTAATTCTGAGCAATTTTTCAGGTTATCGTGGGATTAGGCAAACCACCACTTTACCGCAGGAATATCTGTTATTGCAAATTATTACTGTGAAACATCGTGGGAATAAGAAGTTAGAAAAAAAGGTATGACATCTGCAGTGCCTACACCTACTGGGCAGGGTGCAATGGGTGTTTGGTGACAAATTAACGTGATATGGCCAGTGGTCATCGCTGTTGTACTCAAAAGAAAGATATTGGCACTACATGTACAGAAGCCACGTATGAAAGCCATAGCTAGTGAGACCTCAATAAGATATGCAACATGTTCAGCTCTCGCCACTAGCCATGGCTAGTGGGCCCAAAAGAAAACTATTGGTACAAAATGTATAGTAGCAACGGTAGAAAGCCATGGCTAGTGGGCCCTGAGGAAACTAAGTTATACCAAAACCCTTGAAATACAGTGAAAGAACAGTAATTAAGAGAGTGCTAAGGTGATCAGATTAAATGCAACAAAACCCTGCAATTCAGCACTTGCATTTCAATCAAGTCCACCTCAGAAAAGAAAATGAGTCACACAAACCAAACAGTGATATGGGGTAACGGCCAGGGAGAACAAATGCAATTGAGTGGAGTGTGGGAGACAGGGGGGTAAGGGTGCATGGAAAGAGAAGGGTGAAACTTGGTGAGTGCTGTAAGGATAGGGAAAAGTTGGTTATTTTTAAGCATTATTAGAGGAATATTGGGGGTATCCAGTGGGAATGGGGAGAGGCTGAAAAACAAGTAGTTTACACCTGCAGTGATCACATCACCTAGGCAGGAGTTAATGGGTCTCTGTGCTGAAGGTTATGGCTAGTAGGATCCAATGAATCCTAGTGGTGCAACATGTGCAGCAACTGTGGCCAAAGGCCATGGCTAAAGGGCCCCAAATAAATCTGTTGGTGTAACATCAGCTATGGCCAGTGGCCATGGCCAAGGGCCATGGCAAGTGGCCTTCAAATAAACCTATTGGTTGAAAATGTACAGTGGCCACAACCAAAAGCCAAGGCTAGTGGCCCAAAGAAACCCAGTGATGGAACCTGTACAGTGGCCATGGCTGAAAGATGAGGCAACTGGCCATGTGCAAAGGCCAAGGATGGTAGGCCCCAAATAAACCTATCAGTGTAACATGTATCTTGTAAATGGTCGAAGGGCGTGGAGTAGGCTCCAAAAGAAATGATTGGTGCACCATGAACAGTGGCCATGGCCAAAGGCCAGCGCTGAGAGGGCCCCAAAGAAGCCTATTGGTGCATTATCGGCTGTGGCCACTGGCCATGGTTGAAGGCCATGGCTATTGCACCCCTTAAGAAATCTATTGGTGCAACATGTATAGATGCCATGGCCAAAGGCCGTGGCCACTAGCCATGACATATGTCCATGGGTAATGGACCCCAAAGAAACTATACTATAACAAAACCCAAGAAATTCAGTGAAACAAAACAACTTTAGTTAGCAGATAGTTAAGGTCATTTGATTTAACGTGAACAATATATAGCAACAAAACCCTTCAAAACCTTTTAAATTCAGTGAGAAAATCTTGGTTAAGAGTGAGTTAAGGTTATAAGATTTAACGCAAGAAACACTGAAAATCTGCAATAATATTTTGAGCAAGTCCACCTTAACTTGTGGGCCTCATTACGAGGTTGGAGGTAGACTTGCTGGTAAAACCGGCAAGGCTACCTCCAAACTCGCATCCGGGTCCGGCACCCGCGAATGAGCAATTACCAGGCTATTCTGGCGCAACCAGATCCGGTAATTGCCCTTTCACGGGTGCTGGACCCGGTACATCCCCATTCCCATTTGAGCCCCATAGGTCTCAATGGGAAAGGGGAGGATGGCAGCACCGGTACCATTGATAATGGTACCGGTGCTACCATCATGTTCTGCTCGCGGGTGCCAGTACGTCCACCAGGTGGCTGCAAAGGCACCTCGAGCAGAACTCGTAGTATGGCGGTACGGTAGCAATGGTGCAGGTAGCGATACCAGCGCCGTTGTTGCCTTACCGCCATACTTGTAATGAGGCCCTATGCTCTTGTTGTGCAGTGCATGACCACAATGATGACATCACAGATTACATCACTGCTGACATCACTGGTGACATCACTAATTACATCAAACATGACACCAATGATGAGATAAAAAATTACATCAAATGTGACATTGCTGATTAAATAAGTTGGAATATATTTGTTGACCTTTTGATGCACCTGAGTAGAACTTGCTGACCCAATAGTATTTGTGGTGTATCTGCAGCAGGTGCTATACTTTTGTATGTGCCCGCTCCACTGAATGCCCTGATTTTTCTGTGGTGTTGGGAACATACATGTCCACTGATAGAAGCTATACATTGCAGAGTCTCCTTCTAGGGATGCTGTAGCTCAATTTGTGGCCAGACTTGAAGCATATAAGAGTTCAGACTTAAGCCTTTTGAAGCCTCCTCATGCAGCCTGGACATGAGCAGAGTGAAGGTCAGCAGGAGCATCTGATTATCGGGCAACATCGCCTCTGTTTTCATGTCAGGAGGACCAGGCTTCCCCCTCCTCCTGTTCCCCTTTTTTTTCAAAATATGTTTCAATGAAGTATGCACAGGACCTCCAACAAACCTGCTTAGACAATGTCAGTCATTTGTGAAAATGTTATAGATGTCTAATCAATTTGATAGCCAATCTCCTTTCCCCATTAGAACATTCACAGAGACATATACACATGGGCCATTCAGAATCATGACAACAGAGCGTTGGATCTACAAAGAGAACCAGTTAAGCCTTTACATCAGGTTTTTATTAGCAGATTTTTGCCCAAGAATTACTAGACAGATTTCCAACAAGTGAACGGGAGAAATGCTTGTGACATTTTGGCACAAATAGGGACATTTTGCAGAGAAATTACATGAAAACAGGTGATTTGGGGAACTTTCTTGTACTTTCATCCCCTCACCCTGTGTGAAGGAACCAAAACAATCACTCCAAAAGGTTTCAAGTTTCATTCTTAATTTTTTGGGACAGTTGTGTGAACATGTGTTAAATATATCCAAGTTATAAACATTATCTCAACATTCCTATTGGGGTGCAATGTAAGAATAACTTTAGAGTTACTATACATATATGTGTACATAATTAGTTTATAGTTCAGGCAATTCTTTGAATATGACTAAAGGACAATAGGGCATATGGGTCAATACACACGTCAGGATATGGCAGGAGGAGGCAGTGGATGCGATGATCACACGTAGTGATTAATCCCAACCGGTTTACACACTAAAGAGATACCATTATATAATTCCACAATTCTCAGTCTAAAAATGTATAGAAGAAACAGTTATTTATTTTCAGAGTTTTAAATTATGCAGATATGGTCTAAGAAAAAATATCTATTTGCAAGTTGTAATCATGCACAATACATGTTGGATAAAATCCCCTTCTATTTTTCCTTTGGTGAACTTTGCAGCAACATGTTTGCACAAATGTCAGTTATGTGAAATGATATGTATATATTAATGTAATATTATTTGTTAGCCTTTATGGCGGCTTTTCCGAAGAAAGCTATATGAAAGAAAGTGACGTTTTCATTTGTTGTTATATGATTTTTTTATTAACAATTGAAATATAGACATGAAGAGGCATATGCTATAGTACCGAAATAAAGTATACTGTTTTGTTAACAGAATAAAGCAGTTTGTTCATAAACGTACATCCTAAGATTAGAGAAGTCATAAACAAATAAACAATTAATGTAGCATACACAGTTTATGAATCATGCCTCCTCTCCAGCCTTGAGATCATGTCCCCATATTATAATCATTGAGCCGTATTTGTAAGTATGTACGGCCCAATGGTGGGGCTCTGACCAAGACAAGTTTAAAGGCAGATCCTTATGGATCTTGTCAAATATAAATCTTGAAAATGTTTGCCCTGAAATCCCGTACGGAATCATTGTAGGCTCTGCTCACCGTGGAACGTAAGTGGTTTTAAAAATATACCCAACCTACTAGACTGAGAATTACACAGCCCCGGTAATGGCTGTATAGTTATGGTTAAGTTGCTAATCCCATAGGAAGAGCACTTTTTGGGCGGCTTATAACTTAGCTCCCTCTGGACGAATCCTCACCAAACTTTGAAAATAAATAAGTATATGGGCCACTCTGAAATCTTTTGCAAAGTTTGGTGAGGTTTGGTCCAGGGGGTGCAAAGTTATAGGGGGGGTCCCAAAACGTATTTTTTTCCCATAGACTGACTGGGGAAAAAAGCTTTGCTCACGCCTACAGCCCAAACCGCTGGACGGATTTTCACCAAATTTGCGGCAGGAGTAGCGGTTTGGTCCCGAAATTGTGCTTTTGTAAATTTGGTGAAAATCCGTCCAGTAATTTTTTAAAAAATGATCAAAAAGTAGGCCAGAAAAAAATAGTGATATCTATGTCCGCTCTGGGTAATCGGCTCGCATCATGTCTGCGGACATGCAACGTGTCTTTTGATTGGCTGGGATGAAGCGTGAGGTGCGTCGGATTGTTTCGATGCACCCACCGTCTTGGATCCGTGTTTGGTCTGTGGACATCACGGTCAAAACACATTAAAAAACACAATATTGCACTTGTCAAACTTATCAAATAATCTCTTGGGAGGTGAGGGGTGATGAGGATGAGATGGGATATGGCTGCAAGAAGCATTACAGAGTAATACTACATTCCGAATGCCCGTTCCTCTATATTGTTTATATTGGTTGCTGAATATTTTTAAATATTTAATAGAAGCAATTTCAGGTTATTTTACACTCTTAATTAAAACACTTGATGTTTATAAATTGATGTGCTTGTGGTACACCCAGAGCGCAGCAAAGAAAGGGCTATTCATGT
Source organism: Ambystoma mexicanum (assembly GCF_040938575.1). Taxonomy (NCBI): domain Eukaryota; kingdom Metazoa; phylum Chordata; class Amphibia; order Caudata; family Ambystomatidae; genus Ambystoma; species Ambystoma mexicanum. The sequence goes on from NC_090932.1 coordinate 813,959,521, forward strand.
CTGTGTTAAAATGTAATTAAAATAATAATGGAGTCAGACTGGCGCCCCCTAGAGCCTGACAACTCAGGCAGCCACGTGCAATGCCTGATGCAAAGACCGGCCCTGCACATGCATTAGAATTACAGTTCTCATGGATGAGGTGAAGCAAGTTGTTGCTAACTAAGATTGTATGTTGATTCTGAGTGAAGGTCACCAGCTTTGAATTTTTGCTTGCGAGCTAAGGAAGCCCACGCATCAGACACACAGTATAAGGTTCGATTGTTTTTTGACCTTGAGAGAAAGGGACCATTCCAAAAGGAATTGAATGAAAGCAGGGTTGTAATAATGTAAGATATGATAAGGTTTTCCATTCCAAAACTGGACTAAGGAACATGTAAATTCAGTTTATGAAAAATCGTTGGTGCGAACGGAGTCTGCGTTACGGTCTGAGTTACGCCAAGAGAATGGAAATGGTGAATATAATGTAAGTTTGATTTTCAACGATTTTATGCCCGAACGAGCATAAACTTATCATTCTCTGACCATTATTTCTGGGTTACATTCTACTTGTTTGTTCTGTGTGGTATATTGCAATGAAACGAGAGTACAACCTTTGTGTGTAGTGGTCTTGGGCAGTCCAGTATCGAGGTGCATGTAGACCATCACTCGGTTCCCCCATGTTCAAGTCTAATATTCCATTAAAAGCAATGTATGAGCACCTAGTATTATAGCGTCAGCTTCCGTATCCCATTTAGAGTTGATCATACTATATAGCAATGTCCTCAGAAGCAAATTGTGTACCACTTTCCACGTTGTTTTGTCTCTGGTGAGATTGTTTCATGTCTGTGCTAATCATTAGTTTAAACTCTATGCCGAATTAATAAGTCGATAGATGAATTGTAATAAAGATCGGCTAGTGAGACACATTTCTGTTATGTTTTCAAAACAGGTATATCCTGCCATTCTGCGATTGTCATAGATTCCAGATGCCAACTGACGGGTTCTTTAACGGGCAGCTGCAGATAACTGTGAACAATTGGATATATTTGACTGTTTTTTGGGATGATCGCCAAAGGCCCATATGCCCTTATGCTGTACTAGCGATTAGGAGCAACATAACATCCTTTACGGTGGTCTAGCCCCAAGTTGATGCACAAGACCTGGAATTCACTGTGCGGCCCAAGCGCTTCTTTTACCCAAAACGAACACCTTGTGTATGCAAAAAGAACAGCGCGTGGCTCACGATAAACATTTTGGATCACGAGCGAAGAAGCACATTTTCAATTTGATTGAATATGGCAATAGTCGGATGGTCTCAGAGCGTTTATTGTGAAATAAAAGTACTTTACAAATTGTACAGTCTTGCTGTTTCCTTTTAAAGTATGGTTCAATATTCCGATTTGTGACGTGGTGTGTTGTGAGACGATGTGTGTTGATTTCCCAGTTCTGCGTCATGTCACATAGGTGATTATGGGCGCGTTTGGCTACGCTGCCAATGAACGTCACCGAGAAAGGTGGAGAATATCACTAGGTTTGGTGATGTGAGGCTCAGGGGTGAGGCATATGATTTAGTGACGTCAAGGAAGTCCACCTTAGGCCGATGCAGCAATGGATAAGATTAGCACAAGATAGCCGCGCCCTGCTGCCAGATTTCGAATGTTTACAAAAGAGGACAACTAAGCTAAGGTGCATTCGAAATGTTTGTGTGATCGATCAACGTATGTATAAAAATACATTCCCGAATCCTCGGGACAATAATCAGGGCGATTTATGGAATTAATGTGCGCAGAAAATTTCGGCGAAAGCGTGCGAATCTCAGTGCCAGTGCGAATATCGGAGCGAAACCCGCGCACAGCGATTCATAGAAATCCGTGCGCGTGGAAATCCATGGATGTGCGCCAAAATACTGTTCGGTGCGCAGCGAAAGCACATATAGCGTGGCGCACACAACAAAAGTAGGCGTAACACGGGGCGTGACACGAGGAATGGGGAACAACGCGTGAAAATGTGGGCGTCACAGGGGAAGTACAGGAGGCAAGTGCGCGGAACGCCCACACGCTCGCCTACAACACGTATTCATGGAATCAAATGGGGCTAACGTGTGCGCCAAAAAAGAAGCGCTAATCCGGAAACACGTACGCCAGCAGGAAGCAGGCATATGTGGACCTGCGCAGCTTAAAAGTGCGCGCAAACAACAAACAAGCACAGACGCCAGGATGAATATACCGTTCCTAGCAGCAGTAGTCGTGGGATACCGCAGGAGGAGGAGGATAGTCAGGCCCAGAATTTTCACACCCAGAACCAGCTTTTTTGGGATGCCTGATGACCAGGTGTATGGGAGGTACAGGTTTCCACCAAACATAATACTCAACCTGGTGAGTGAGTGGGAGGATGACCTCACATCACCCACCCTGTGCTCCCAAGCACTCAGCCCCCTGGAGAAGGTCCTCAATATACTGCACTTCTTGGCCACTGGATCATTTCAGCAGACAAGTGCCATAGTGGGGGGGTGTCACAGGCCACGCGGTCACGCTGCCTGCACCAGGTGTTGGGCATTATGACTGCCCGGCCATCAGTCCGCAGGCACATATACCTGCTCAGAACACCTGCCGAAAGGCAGGCTGTCATCCAGGATTTTTACGGGGTGGCACACTTCCCCAAAGTGCTAGGTGCCATTGACTGCACCCATGTGGCTCTACGTCCTCCCAGGGCACCTGAGCACATCTATAGAAACCGCAAGCACTGGCATTCCATCAACATCCAGGTAGTATGTGATGGCAAGGGAATCATCACCTCAGTATATGCCAACTATCCAGGGTCCACCCACAACATTCACATTTACAGAATGTCACCCCTAAACCGGGACCTAGAAGCTGGGCGGCATGTCGATACATGGCTGCTTGGTGAGTATAAATGCCACAGCACATGCATGCTTGTCAGATACTGAGTAATGTCACAACCCCACTAATGATACCCATCACCACCTCCCCAGGGGAGGGTGCCTATCCTCTGAGCTCCCACATGATGACGCCAATTTGGAACCCCACCATGCCACCCGAGGTTAGATATAACACAGCCCATGTTGCAACCCGGGGCATAGTGGAGCGCACATTCGCAGTGCTCAAGTCACGCTTTCGCTCCCTTGACCATTCCGGTGGGCAGCTGTTATACGCTCCCCCAGTAGTGCTCAGGATCATAGTGGCAGCATGTGTCCTGTACAACGTTGCAACACGCCGGGGCCTGCCAGTGGACATGGTGGTGCCCCCACTTCCCCAACCACATGCACGCCCGCTGCGCATGGGTGGGGAAAAGGCACGGGGTGAGGCAGCCCGTACACAGCTGGTGGCTAATTACTTCACCTAAAATCACGCCCCTGTGGAACCCACACAGCCCTGGCACATACCAGCTGACAATCAATGATGATGACATAAGGGACAGTCAACTGTCACAACCATACCAGCCTGAGATTGGTCACCTGGAAGTGTTACATTGTGTGCATCCCTACCTACACAAACACCACCAATGCTGTGCCATCCAAAGACACTTCTATGCTGCTAAATTCATGACCCCCTTGCAAAATACAACATGGCAACAGCGCCATGTCACCCAACCCCTCCCCAGATCCGCCACCCAACACACCATGGCATGTCATGCTATGTGAAAGCAAACAAAGCAATCCCCAAAACCTTACACAAGTGTCACAAAGTACACTGTCCCTAATGGAAACTGGCCACACACAATATGCTCCCAGTAATGTAGAACTAACAACACACATGACCAAATACTTACCACCAATACAATGCAGCAACACAAACTCAAACATAGGAAACACATGACAGTACTAAGTTAAAGTAGTCGTATTCTTACAACCTGAATATGCCACCACATCTACCCCTTCCAACTGTAGTGTTGCAGCCTTCCAAATTTGTCAGTGTACTGCATAGAACATGAACTCCATCTCCAAAGTAGATGGCCTTGTGAAGACATGAGGAATGAACCTGCAAATTTGGAGGGAGACATGGAAGCACAAGCACATATCAATACACCATGCAGTGTACAATACAACAACAATATCCACCAGGAATGTATACACAGTATTGACTACAGACTGCCCACACAGCTCATGGGAGTCCACCGTCACTGTGTAATTCACTGTCACTTGGGCACACCCTTTGCAAGCCCATGGAAACGGGAAGCAGGAGGGATGTGTGTCTCACGAACCCAAGCATCTAACCCAAACTCAGGACAAGCCTGCATGTGCCCAGCTGGAATACAGTGGGTGCCCACGGGAGCCACACAAGGGAACACACTGTAAAAAAATTTAAAAAATCAAAAATCAAAAATGGTCATGTGAGGTCCGGGGGGGAGGCCACCCAGGACGTCCGAGGACAGGGTGTGCACTAACAGCCACCTGTGTGGATGTTGGGAAAAAATAAACACCTCCATGGGCTCATGGCCTGCACGGCTACGCTATTGTGGGAGAATTGCTGCTGTCGCTCTCATCACCCTCTGCTGCTGCATCAGGAGGTGGTGGTGCTATGGGAGGCAGCCCACGCAAAGCCCTGGTATGGTCCTCCATGGCAGCAAGCATGCGGGTGTTGAAGGTCTGATTCTGGAAGATTAAAGTGTGGAGATCCCCATGCACCACCTCACCGGTTGCATGCATTTCTGCACGCATGGCCTCCCGTGATGTCTGGATCTCCTCACGTGTTGCCTGCATCTCAGCTGAGAGCGAACGTGTGAGCCACTCCAGCTGCTTTTCTGTCCTGAAATTAATGGAAGCCTCAAGGTCAAGAAGAGTCTCCCTGAGGTTATGGAGTTCTTCCCTCAGGGCTTCCCTGTGAATCTGGGACTCTATTGAGATGGATTGGCGCAGACTCTTCAGTGCCGCCCATCGGTCCCTGTTGGACGCCAACATGTCTTCCCTGTGTGATTGGCAAATGGAGTCTGTTGCCTGCTGTAGTAGCTCCATCTGCCTTTCAGGGGGGACAATGGAAGTGGCCACCCTCTCCATTGCTTGAGCCATCATCTCAACTGATGCTGCCTGTTGGGTTGCCATACCGTACATGGATTGTTCCCATACGGTATTGCCTGGTGGCGTACGGCCACCGCGTCGGCGGGCACCACACCTGTTTGGGGCAAGGCGATCTGCGCCTTGCTGTGCCGGCACTGCCTGAGGCTGCAGGACTGCATTCCCCCTCTGATCTGCTTCCCCAGGAACAGGATCAGATGTTGTGGAGTGTGACTCTGCATCCGTACCCGCCAAAGGCAGACTTACCAACACTGACATCCCCATAGAGGGTTCTAACACCTGGTGTAGATGGGTTGGACAGACCAGAATCCCTACCAGAAACACTTACCTGCGATGGCACATAGGTCTCATCATCCGAATCAGCACCTGAATAGAGGTCTGGGGAGGTGCACCCAGAGACACCCCTGGACAGAATGGTCTGCAGCAAGATTGGGTTCTCACCCACCAACACACCACGTCCCCCACTGGTGGCCGGTCGTGCCTGAGAATCCTCCTGGGTCTGCACCATCTCCTCAACCTCAACAGCATCAAGTGCGTCATTCTCTGCAAAAACATGAAAGACAAAAAATGGAAACAGGCATTAGCACCATAGCACACAAATAGGCCTGACAAGCTACAGAACCAGTACATGATTTACACATGTCCCACATGACTATAACCATCCCATGCATGCACTGTCACTGAGTTTGAAGGGGAGGCAAAAGGCAGACACTGATGACACCAAGATGGAAGAGCAACACATTTGCTGCATGCTGGGTAGCACTACCATCACACATTGGCCTGTGAATGGCATGTCCAATACACATACATGACACATGCCATCACACAGACGGCATGTACCATAGCCATGGTACATTCCACAAGTACATCCATATGTCAGTGAATGAGTACTGTCAGCCATCCATGTGAGATGGACATGATGAGATGAAAAATGCTACATAGTGTGACAAAATACGCATGTGCCACACACTGCAACACATCCAGATTACAAAAATACAGTGATTGCAGGTCGATGTACACATCAATGGTTGTGCACTTCAACATGACAGGAAACAACTATCATGTTCCACATTCAAACAGGCCCCAAAAATGTATGTGATCAGGCCAATACTCAATCAGCCTGAATGGTCAAATCATTCACCTAAAAAGGTAACACATGTGGGCCAATGTGGGGTTCATCAATGACAGAAGCATGTCACATATGTGACAATAGGGCCGAGGAATGCATAGCAAAAGTGGGAGAATTGAAACAATCAGCCTGAACGAACACTGAAAAATACAAACAATGTTGTTGCAAGATGCCACTTCAAGGGCAACTGCCGTAATGTTGCGGTAAATTACTACTGTGGGCAGAAGGGATACTGTCACACCCAAATCCAAGGCCACTGAATCTTTTGGATGAAGCACATGGGTGACCCATACCACTCAGGCACACACACCCTCACCTGGCACTCAATCAGAACCTGTCATCCAAACAACATACACATGGATTACACACACATGCATGGGCACTCACCGGACAATGCGTCGTAATCAGGTAGTTCTCCCACACCTTTGATCTGTTCCTCTGTGACGAAGGCCCCAGCAACAGATTCATGTTCAGTGAGTTTGTTGTCCTCTGGTGGAGACCCACCGCCAGTCACCAGAAGAGCGGCATAATTTGAGACCAGCTTGTTCTTTGCTCTGCGTTTCAGGTCATTCCACCGCTTGTAGCAATCATCAGCTGTGCGCCTCACAAATCCAAGGGCACTTATGCGGTCCGCGATGGTCTGCCAGTTGACCAGGTGTGGTCTTGCACCCTGGAGTCACCAACATTTCGCGGCTATGTGCTGACACATAGGTCACAAGTGCATCAAGTTCCGGGTCATTAAAGCTAGGCTTCCTTGACGTGCCGGAGTGTGAAGCCTTGTCTGGGGTCTCAGCCTGTTGTGCCAGAGCACCCTTCTTCCTCTTTTTTGAAGGTGGAGCGGAGCCAGAGTGGCTTACCCCGCTCTGGTCAGTAGGGGCAGAAGCACCGGTGGACTGGGTAGTAGGAGTGTGGGAATGCACAATGACCATAGGTATTCGTGCAGGCATTGGTTGCAAGGTGTTGTTGGCAGGAGGAACGTCAGTTTGATGGACCTGGACCGACACTGGCCTGGCTGGGAAAGTCAGAGCTGGGGCGAATGGAGCTGCAGCTGTCCCTGCAGCCTCCCCACCCTGCCTTCTTGGAGCAACAGATGACATAGCTGCCCCAGATCCACGTGGCTTTGTGACAACAACTTGCACCGCCACACATGGCCTAGACTTGCTGACCTGGAAGTCAGCCTGGGAGTCATCCTGTGCCAGGTCAGGTGTCACAATGGGCTGGTCCAACCGGGCCTGAGCTGGGATGGTCTCAGCCACGTTTCCCTCAACCATGGGGGGCGGGGCATGGATGTCCCTGATAGGTCCTCCACATATGGGGGTATAGGGGCACCCTGCAAATCCCGGCCACGTCCCCTACCGCGCCCACCACATCCACCTTTTGAAGGTCGGCGACCTTTGCCTCCCTTACCTCTTGGTCGCCTCCCAACCATGGCACTGATGTTGTTGTGCGTATGGTAGGAGCAATAAACTATTGTCCTGGGCAATTGGGGGTCAAAGGGGTAGGGTACTAGATGGAATTCGTACCCTAGTGCTCTAACAAGGCTGTCAGTGACCCCCGGGGGAAGCTGATGGGTCACGCAATGCACAGCCAGCCCAATAAACAAAAACTAACGTGCACGCAACCCCTCGTGGACCACGTGCGTGGAAAAATGAACCCGCACTATGCTGTGGCACCCAGAAACACAAAAATAAACGTACGCGTAATTAACGCAGCCTACAATGACCTCTGAAGGGGTACGTGACACACGGGGCAAGCACAGTTGGTAAATATGTGCGCAACTCACCAGCTGCCTGGAAAAACAACGTGAAAAAGAAGCGCATGTGCACGTTGGCAACACCCCCGCCAAAAGAAGAATTGTACGCTGTCTGAGGAGACAGGACAAAAGGAGATGTGAATGCTGTTTGAGGAAACAGGCCCAAAAAAAGAAGAAAAATGAAAGCTGTCAGAGGTAATAGGGAGTACGAACTAGAAACGCTGTGAAGTAATCGCATGTGAACCAACAAGAAGTACAGATTTCACCCACTCGCTCTGCACGAAAAGCACGTACAAGGAAATGGCATCCTACACATAGCTTTTAAACCGGCGTACACATCACATACGTGTGTATGCGGGCCCTTTCCTCCAATTACACGCGATGACACTTGGACGTGCAGTTTTTCCACGTGGGCTCTGTCATCACGTGCTATGAGGGAAACACCCACGCGTGTCACGTCACAGACGCACTTACGCGCTAAGGGACTTTGGTCCAATGAAACTGCGTACGTGTGCTGACGCGCTTACGCGCTAGGGGCCTTTCCTCGAATTACACGCAGACATGCAAGATTTTCACATGCCAAACCACTCCGTATCAAGCTGGCCATGCAACAACACATGGAAGACCACGCTCCTGCCCAGAAGGCCGAATTACGGCCCCCCAGAGCCCCGAGCACGCTCCCACCTGCCATCTGCTGCTGCTGCCTGACTGCCTGCTGCCCACATGCCCTGCTATTTGCTGCCTGCACATCAGCCAGGGGTGCAGTTGCTGTGACCACCCCTGCTGGAACCAAACACTCCCAACTGGTATACCATCGCTCCACAGCCCAGCCCCAGGACCCAGTTGCCTACCCACTCCTGCGTCTGGGGTTGCCATGTCGGGCACAACATCATCTGGCACCACTGGTAACCCCCAGCCAGAGAGGCAGAGGGCCACCAGCTTCACTGCCACCGAAGTTGGTGTCCTGGTTGAGCAAGTCCTGGGGCAGTATGATGCCCTGTTCGGAAGTTTGCGCGCCGACAAGGAAGGACGGACCAGGATCTGGATGGTCATTGTGACTGCCATCAACGCGGAGGGGGTGGCAGTCTGCGATTTACAACATGTCAAGAAGCGCTGGGAGGACTTCAGGTCCAGTACCCTCAACAAGGCCTGGTGCCTTTTGAAGGCAGCGGATGCTAAGGGGTGCCGGGACCACCTGTCGGAACACCAAATGAGGGTCCTGGAACGCATATGCCCAGTGCTCCACATCCAGGTCTTTGAGAGGCAGACCTGCCTGGAGTCGAGCGGTAAGTGTACATGCATACTGATTGTACGCTGTGCGTGTCGTGGTGTGCCTGTAGTGGGCAGGTTGCACATGTGTTTTTGTATGGCCATGTATGGATGTGTATGTACAGGGGGGTGATGCTGACACATGCGAGTCCTCTCATGTGTGAGACAAATGGATGGTGTATGTGTGGGTAAGCATGCAGGCCAAATGCAGATGTGGGATCACACAAGTTTGAAATTCTGTGTATGTACGTTGGCATGGTTGTGGTGTCACACATTGATGGTTGTTCCTGCTGCATGTATCTGCACTGTGTACATGTGCATGTGTGTGTATTTGACAAGTTTGCAACTGTGATGCAACTTGGATGCATGTGACACTGACATGTAGAAAGCTGAATGTCAGATGTGACATTGATGGCGATCTCATCACTGTGACAGTTGGTGGCCATGTACACATGCATGCAAGTGTGGTGGCGTGTGTGCATGTTTTGTGCACTCCCCGTGTTTCATATGACGTCAGGCTCACCTTCGGATGCTCATGCTGTCGTATGTGTATGGATGGCGCTGGCTGGTGCGATATGGCTGTGGAATTGCTCATGTGTGTGAGTTGAAATGACATTTGTGTTGGGGATTGTGATGCCATGTCTGAAGTTTGACACTGCCACTCATGTGCAACTGTCATGTGTGTATCAGTCCATTGTACAGTGCCCTGATGCCTGTGTTCTTTCTCTCCCTGTCTGCAGTGTCAACTGATGAAGAGGGCGGAGAGAGTGCTGTGGAGCACAGCGGCAGGGATCGCAACGCCAGCCGGAGACGCAAGACCCGGCTCCCCTCCCAAGTTGTCATCTCATCAGGGAGTGAGGAGTCCGGTGCCGCGTCCCAGGCCGCACAGAGTCATCCAGGTTGGTGGGGGGTTTGTTGGAGGAGGAGGCCGTGGAAGGGACAGACACAGGGTCTGGAGGTGGGGATTCCAGTGGTGCTAGTGGTGCAGTGCAGGGGCTGGGACAGGAGGCAGCACAGTCCGCCGCAGATGTGCCTGTGTGTAATCCTGTCCCGATTCTGTGACTGCATCATCCTGCACCAGCAGGGATGCCTACGTCCAGACCCGTTTTCAGGGAGGGGATCCACTTACAACAACTGGCCTTCCTCTCCCTGCGGACGTAGCTATCCAGGACCGGGTTGAGCCTGTCCTGAGTGGGATGGCGTTGCGTCAACGGGGCATGCAAGGTGACCTGCGGTGTTTTCGTGAGGACACTCCACGTCATCTCAAATGTCTCTTTGGCCGCGTTGACCTACGGGACAGGTCACCAGGGCCGGATTCCTCCGTTTTCTGGACCTTGTTACGACCCCCTCCTCACCTGAACCCCTTATCCGCCAGTCGTCCTCCATGCCATCTTCCCACCCATGTATCACCTGGGTACCCTGTGGAGCTGCTTCTGACCCTGCGGCCAGGCTGGTGGAGGAAAGATCCCTGCCACAGTCGGGAGTCGGACGTCCAGCAGGGGTGGCCACCTCGACAACTGCACCCCAGTCGGAGGAGGATGTGCAGGCAGCAAGAGCCAGGGCACAGGCACACCAGCAGCAGCAACAAGGTGGGAGCCATGATGGCTCTGAGCCTTCAACATCGGAGGGGCAGGCATCGGCCAGAAGGCAGGAGGACCCAGGACTGGAACTATCTTCCGTGTGGCACCGGTTAGGCCATGCTATAGATGCGGAGCGGCAGCGGGCGGAAGAGGCATGGCTCACAATGGTCAGGGCGGAGAACTCCATGCTCTAAGGCTCTGAGGCGGGCCGAGTGCCTCGAGGCAATTCGCAGGGACCTGGAGGTCCAGATGGCATCGTCCCTGCGAACCCTCGGGGCCATGGAAGAGGACTGCCTCCGGGACATCGAGCTGGAGTTCGATGATGCCCTGGCCCGGGAAATCGGGAAGTGAGCCGTCGGACTAGCCCGCTGCCATTGTAAATAGTTTTTAGAGTTAGGTTTCCTTTTCGCTTTCCTTTTATTTGTGGTGAATGGACAATGACACACAAATTTGTATACAATTGTATTTTTAGGTAGTTTGTTAGATAGGTTTCATTTGTTTGGTTGGGCTCATGGACCCTTTTCATACTCCAACAATGGATTTATTTGAAATAATTTTTTGGTGTTTGCACATGGATTAATGTTTTTTTTTTTCACATTGGATTGTAAATAGTTGGACCATGGATTAATTTTGATTTTTTTTTCATCATGGACATGAAGCAATGGATTTTCTTTTCCTTTCCTTTGGATTTGCGTTGGTGAAGGGAGAGTTTGGACTGTTTTTCTTGCAAATCTTTTGGGATTGGTTATGATTTTCATTCACTCATCTTTTGCACATGCTTTTCATTTCATTTTTGCTATTTTGGTATGCTTTCTTTTCATTGATTTATTTGTGTACATAATATATTTTCAAATTTTAGTTCCATGTGTGGGATTCTCTCATTGGGTTGATGCATGTGAAAATGTGGGGTTACACAATCAATGCCAACCAGTGTATGTGTGTGACAGACATGTGTTGATGTACATAGTTGACTTTTGGTTTGTGTCTTGAGATAGGCATGTCAGTGTGGGGTGGATTGGGAAATCATTTCGTCTCAAGAATGGGGTGGCGTGAAGTGTTTTTTTTTTGGTGTAGAAGTGGGCCATGATTGTGCATCATTATTTTGTGTAGTGGGGGACATGGATGGGGGCCTGCTGGCAAGTGCCCCTGACTGCTGGGGGGTGGGAGTGCAGGGGACATGGGTGGGGGCCTGCTGGCAGGTACCCTGACTGCTGGGGGGTGGGGTTACAGGGGGAAATGGGTGGGGGCCTGCTGGCAGGTGCCCCTGACTGCTTGGGGTGGGGTGCAGGGGTACATGGGTGGGGGCCTGCTGGCAGGTGCCCCTGACTGCTGGGGGGTGGGGGTGCAGGGGGACATGGGTGGGGGCCTGCTGGCAGGTGCCCCTGACTGCTGGGGGGTGGGATGTGCATGGGGACATGGGTGGGGTCCTGCTGGCAGGTGCCCATGACTGCTGGGGGGTGGGCGTGCAGGGGGACATGAGTGGGGGCCTGCTGGCAGGTGCCCCTGACTGCTGGGGGGTGGGGGTGCAGGGGGACATGGGTGGGGGCCTGCTGGCTGGTGCCCCTGACTGCGGGGGGTGGGGGTGCAGGGGGACATGGATGGGGGCCTGCTGGCAGGTGCCCCTGACTGCTGGGGGGGTGGGGGTGCAGGGGGACATGGGTGGGGGCCTGCTGCTGGGGGGGTGGGGGTGCAGGGGGACATGGGTGGGGGCCTGCTGGCAGGTGCCCCGCACTGCTGGGGGGCAGGGGTGCAGGGGGATATGTGTGGGGCATGAGTGGGGGCCTGCTGGCAGGTGCCCATGACTGCTGGGGTGTGAGGGTGTAAGGGGACATGAGTTGGTGATCAGTGGTGCAAGCTGACATGTGGCTTGGCTGGGGGGCATGCCCATGGTGGATGGGCTGCCTGCGGGACATGACCAGGGGTGCGGGGTAGTCCCCTGTGGTGTGGGCTGCCTGCAGGGGCCGTGGAGGGTGTAGAGGGAACACCTGGGAGGACCCACACTGCCAATTCACGTGTAGGACTCCCCGCGCACCCCTGAAATACACGTACCCCACTTGCACAGGGCCTATTGCATGTGAAACTTCCCGCGCACCCCTGAAATACACGTACCCCACTCGCACAGGGGCTATCGTGTGTGAAACTTCCCGCGCACTCCTGAAATATACGTACCCCACTCGCACAGGGCCTATCGCATTTGAGACTTCCCGCACACCCCCGAAATGCATGTACCCTGGTCAAATCGTGTGTGAAACTTCCTGCGCACCCCAGAAATGCACTTACCCCACTCGTACAGGGCCTATCGCGTGTGAGACTTCCCGTGCACCCCCGAAATACACGTACCCTGCTCAAATCGCGTGTGAGACTTCCCGCGCACCCCCCGAAATACACGTACCCTGCTCAAATCGCGTGTGAAACTTCACGCAAACCCCAGTTATACACATACCGTGCTCAAATCGCATGTGAGACTTCACGTGAACCCCAGTTATACACGTACCCTCCTCAAATCGCGTGTGAGACTTCCCGCGCACCCCCGAAATACACGTACCCTGCTCAAATCGCGTGTGAGACTTCACACAAACCCCAGTTATACACTTACCCTGCTCAAATCGCATGTGAGACTTCACGCGAACCCCAGTTATACACGTACCCCACTCGCATAGGGCCAATCGTGTGTGAAACTTCCCGCGCACCCCTGAAATACCCGTACCCCACTCGCACAGGGCCTATCGCATGTGAGACTTCCCGTGAACCCCCAAAATACACGTACCCTGCTCAAATCGCGTGTGAGACTTCCCGTGCACCGCCGAAATACATGTACCCTGGTCAAATCGCATGTGTGACTTCACGCGAACCCCAGTTATACACATACCCCACTCGCACAGGGCCAATCGCATGTGAAACTTCCCACGCACCCCTGAAATACACGTACCCCACTCTCACAGGGCCTATCACGTGTGAAACTTCCCACACACCCCTGAAATACACGTACTCCACTTATACAGGGCCTATCGCGTGTGAAACTTCCCGCGCACCCCTGAAATACACATACCCCACTCGCACAGGGCCTATCGCATGTGAGACTTCCTGCGGACCCCCAAAATACACGTACCCTGCTCAAATCGCGTGTGAGACTTCACACGAACCCCAGTTATACACGTACCCTGCTCGCACAGGGCCAATCGCGTGTGAAACTTCCCGCGCACCCCTGAAATACACGTACCCCACTCGCACAGGGCCTATCGCGTGGGAAACTTCCCGTGCACCCCTGAAATACACGAACCCTGCTCAAATCGCGTGTGAGACTTCACGCGAACCCCAGTTATACACGTACCCCACACGCACAGTGCCAATCGCGTGTGAAACTTCCTGCGCACCCCTGAAATACACGTACCCCACTCGCACAGGGCCTATCGCGTGGGAAGCTTCCCTTGCACCCCTGAAATACACGTACCCTGCTCAAAACGCGTGTGAGACTTCACGCGAACCCCAGTTATACACGTACCCCACTCGCACAGGGCCTATCACGTATGAAACTTCCCGCGCACCCCTGAAATACACGTACCCTGCTCAAATCGCATGTGAGACTTCCCGCGAACCCCAGTAATACACGTTCCCCGCTTGCCATGTGCTGTGTGTCAGCCCTGTATACTGGTACAGGGTTAGCGCAGCCCTTTGCCCTGGATTGGGGATTTTGATGGCTTTTCCTTGTGCGAGGGGCGTTCTTGGGGGCGTAACTGGCACTGAATACGCTGTGCGCAGAACTGGATTTTAGCGCACGCAGCTGGCGCAGAGATTCGCACGTGCACACTGTGCGCAAGCCGCGTGCGCCACTTGTGCGCTAATTTCTATGAATTACCGTGAATATTTTCTGAGCATTGCACTTGTCAAACTTATCAAATAATCTCTGGGGAGGTAAGGGGTGATGAGGATGGGATGGGATATTTCTGGCCTGATTCCGAATGAGTTTACAAAGTTTGGTGGGATTCTGTCATGAGGGGGGAAAATTAGAGGGGGGGGCCAAAATAATGTACTAATGTACTGGCTTATAAATTAGGTGCCATTTGACAAATCTACACTTAATTTGGCAAAATGATAATAGATCTAGATATAAATGTTTTTGCAAAGTGTGGTGGGATTTTGTCCAGAGGGGGGGTTCCCAAATAATGTAAAGGCTTATGATTTGATGAATCTACACTTCTTTTGGCAAAGTCATAATAGATCTAGATATAAATGTTTTCGTAAAGTCTGAATGGATTTCGTGAAGTGAGGGCTAGGTTATATGATGATTGTATGCGCATTCATTTGACACATGGGTGGATTTCCAGAAAACTTGCATAAGGCGCATTGGCAAGGATCTAGAAGCATGGTTTTGAAAATGTGCCAGTGTTTTATTATTTGATAAGTGTCATAATGTAGTTACAAAAAATAGCGGTATACCTTTCGTGACTGAGGGGTAGCCCGTGGCCATGGGCAGTGGCCAGATTGTTCGGTTCATGTAATAAGGTCACGATCCGGACAATCTGGTTATGGCCAGGACCACAAGGGACAAAACATAGGATTAAAGTGGCCATGTCCACCTGGTGAAGTTATTGGAAATTAGGATAGATCTGAAAGGGAAGATCAATGTGCTTGTGATAATATGGTCATAGGGTTCTCTTTTTGCCTTCTGCAGGCAGCCATGGAAAGCGAAGAGGGCCCTGTATGGAACCCTCGCCTTCTCTTTCCATGGTGGCCATGTTGGAAAAGGATTTTCCTCCTACACTGGGACGCCAAAGGCGTCCCGGTGTAGGAAGCAAAATCCTCTTTTTTAGCACCTCAGGTTCCCGCTTCGGGAACCTAGGTTGCTAATGGCCTTCATCCCCCACTTCAGGGGCTGGAATGGGGGGATAATGGTCCAGAGACCACATTATCCACCCTCACTTTGCTTGGGTTGATAAGTTGGGCTGCTGGCCCGGTATCCACTGTTCCAGTCCCTGGAACGGAGGATGAACGCCACAATATTCCCATTAGCATAACACAAAATGCAAATGGAAATGTTAGAAAATGTTAATGAGTGTATGTACTTTACTGAGACATATAAAGTAGATGGAGTCTATACGTTTTTTTTTTAGTTCTATTTTTTAACTGTGTAAGGTGGTTCCTAAAGGAACATTCATTTTGTTTTTCGATGCATTTTTTTTGGCAGGAGAGCTTAGAACGAAAGGTGGGGAGGGAAATGAGGGAAGGGGCATCACGCACTAATATGGAGGGGTAGGTGGACAGGGGAAAATGTTGCGTGTGTGTTATTTCTAAGGTAGGGGGCAGTGTTTCTCATGCTCCTTGATTACAGCAGTGGTGGTGTCTCTTGGGGTGGTGGGATGGCATTAGCTGATTCTATTTTAAGATAAATAGCAGTTTTGCTAAAAGTATGTACTGTGTACTAGATTATTAATGGATGAGTAGGAATAGGTGTTGGAGCTGTGCAAGGGACATTTTGAAGTTGAAAGTTCCTAAATCAGTAGAAAATGCAGTTCCGAATTGTCCGCGAAGCACAGACCTTATCGTGAAGTGCGTACGGGTTCTCTGACACGTCATCATGCTGCGCCCCAGCATATGGTCATGTGGCACTCTCTGGAAGGTCTGCCATGAAATCAGATGTTCGTAGACATTATGGTTAAGTTGCACTAATAAAAACCTATGAAATTCAATGAAAACACTTTGCTAAGGGGATGTTATGGTTAAGTTGTACTACTAAAAACCTATGAAATTCAGTGAAGAAACTTTAAGGGGATGTTATGGTTAAGTTGTGCTACTAAAAACCTACGAAATTCAGTGAAAAAACTCTGTTAAAGGGACATTATGGTTCCAAGTAAAACCGAAAAACCCCTGAAATTTGCCAGTTATGGTGTAGAATATTCTGTGTAAATATGGGGTTTGGCGGTATTTTCTTACCGCTAAAAGATGAGTGGTAATTTGGTAATACTTATTCTTGCATTTAGATTGGGTTTGGCCTCATATCATTCTAGTGACCATACCTTGTTACATTATATTGGAGAATCTAGTAATATCTACTACTGTTGGTATTTTGTGGTAATAGGTTATTTAGTGGTAAGCATAGTTTCCTTCCCTATATTATAACCCATCATAAACAAAACCTTCCTTTCTATTAGAATACCTCCTAGTGATCTATAGAGGGCCTTGAACCTATACACACAAGGGGTCCAACCATTTTATCTAGCGTGCCACCTACAGCCTGTGGCCGGTATCACTGATTTATTTACACCAGTGATCTATGCGCTCATAGGCATCATTACTGGTTCATAGAGCCCCAGTAATCTATGTGTTATATTAGAATCCCCCAAACAACATGCAAGGGCGAAACACACACACACACTCTTATTTTATAACAGCTTATTCTGTTTGTTATTCTATCTGCATGAGCAAAATGGCAAATGCATTACCAAAGAGAATAAATCTCCCCTGTCTCAAAATTACATTCCCAAATACAATTTAAAAAAAAAAACATACACCATCTGTTTTTAGATATTATTTGTATTGCATACAAATATCCTTCACAATGAAATCTTACCATTTACTTGCATCATTATCTGTAATACAAGAAGAGAAAAATACATAGACAGAGCAAAATTCACGTTGTAACATTATAACATGATAAAGGAAATGCAGGGGATTTCCTTTGGTTACACTGCCTAAATGATATTTTTAGACCAGACATCCGTCAAACAACGGCACACAGTAACCTCACTTCAACCGTGTGTACTTATCAAAAAGATTTGCAGTTATCTCCCCCACACGACCTTCTTTCACTCGCCTCAGAAGAACAGGCCAGTCAGCAGGAATTGCCTCTGTAATCTTGGTGTCTGAGATGCACAGCAAAACTTCCAAGCCAGTGCTAACAACACCAAGATCATCTGTCTTCTGAGCCCAACAAACACAAACTAACTTCTCTCTCTGACAGTCTTCCCCCAGCAGAGCTCTGCACCTTCCCACTTTGCCTGCGTAATAAATCTGCTGGCACTTTGCTCCAATCAGGTTGAAAGGCAGCATCACCCTACACTTTTGTACAATAGGCTCTTTACCCAGGGAGCAACTGTATCTAATATCATTTCCTGGTATGCAGGCTCTCTGCTTGCTGCAAACACAGAAAGAGAAGGAAGGAAAAAAAACTCCAGTGAACGTTTGAAAAACTAATTTCAGAATATGTATTTTCACCTCATTTTGTACATGGAGATTACATTATAATGTTAATGAGTTAGCACTAGTGATTAGTAATTGTTAATTAAATCAGTCAGTTATAGAAACAATGTAGTCTCCTATGCATGAGGTATTCCAGAGAGGAGAAATAAATATGGTGCACTTTCACACTTTTGCAGCTTTACATTGAGTTTCTTTCTTTTATATTATAAATCCTGTACCTTGCAAGCCTCCAGCCACATACTCACATGTTATACTAGCAATATAAAACTGGCTACATGTGGGTGCCACATTATTGCTGGCAACTAAATGCCATCACATTCATTCAAGCGCTACACACTCCAAGGTGCTACACATATTATAAAGTGCTATATATTACTGCATTAACCCTCCTTTTCTGACAATTTGGCAATGTCACAAGCCACAATTGGAGGAAATCCAAATTGCTCCTCCATTTCTTTCCATCATAGCAATTCAATAAAATGAACTTTCATTTTTTTTTACAATAAATCACTGCTTAACCACCACAAAATCAAAATTCATTTGAAATGAGTCCATCAGTTCTTATAACATATTGTACACATTTCTTCCCAACTGAAGTGTCCTGGCACTCTTGGATGCTTTTCTTTTGGTGTCCCAGTTATTTTGTCTTCACCTCCATACTTCGGTCTGGAGGCATTACTTGATCTTCATCCCGTGGCACTCCATCACTCCATCATCTTCCGTGTCCTCCGGTCCTGTGACCTCCGACTGAAAATATTTGTTAATTGTTCTAAATTAAACAGAAAAGAGACAGATTAAGTAGATAGCACAATACCACTTTCACCCTTATACCAAAAATAAAATATTTAATACAAAACATTTCGCCCTTTTTCTTTGGTCTCTGAAACTAAGCACATGTTAGAGAAAAACAAACATATATACAAAGCATCATTAAACATGAAATTTATTTCAACATCGTAATAAAATAATACTATTTGCTTCAGCCCCTTTTTTTTAATGTTCATCACATATGGTATTTTTATTTACATCTTTTTATTTCTCTGATGTTGGGCACTATAAGTGGAACCATCTGTTTTCTTTCATGTATTTATGGCCTTTGAGTCATTTGTACTTGCTCAAGCCTCCTTACTTCATGTTTGGGATGACAGGGCTTAATTTGGTTAACATGAACAAATTGCTCTGTTACCGTTTCACCCTCTGTTCTTAATATTTTATAAACCACTGGAGACATCTTATCTATGATTTGAAATGGCCCCTGCCAGGCCGCTAGAAATTTAGAATTTTTCTGTTTATCCTTTCCAAAATGACATTCATACACCCAATCCCCTACACTATACTCTTTCACAGATGTATTTTTATTATAATATGATTTTGCACTGTCAGCAGCCCTTTTCAAATTTTGCTGCACGAAAGCAAATCCATGTTGTAAATGCTTCCTCAGTTCTTCGATATATTCATGAACTGTAGATGCGCTTACAAGTGTCTGTTCATGTGTCCTGTATAACAAGCGTTGTGGTAACACCATTTTCCTACCTGTCAATACTTCATGAGGACTGATACCCATTGCTTTGGCAGGAGCTGATCTGATTGCCATCAAAACCAGAGGTAAACGTAAATCTCAGGTGGAACCTGCCTCTGCTAAAAACTTCTTTAATATATCCACAACAGACCTGTTGCAACGTTCAACACCCCCAGAAGAGACGGGTCTGTATGCAATATGCAGTTTTCTTTTCACCCCAGTATCTGCCACACCTTACTCATTAAAGCGCTTGTGAAATGACTTCCTCTATCTGATTGTATTCTTTGTGGTAACCCACATCTTGAAAATATGTGATTCACCAATAAAGTAGCTACTGTTTGCGCACTACAATCTGGTGCAGGAATACACTCTATTCATTTGGATATCAAAAAACCACGCTTAAAATATATCGGTTCCCCCTGCTCGACCTTTTTACAGGCCATACATAGTCTATTTGCAAATCTGACCATGGAAGGGTTAAGCCTCTTTTTATCAGTGGGGCCCTATCCATTGGTGAAGCAGGTTTAAATTGGGCACATACTAGATATCCCCTAGAATATAATTGCACATCTTGGGACATATGTGGCCAGTAAGCATAATCTTTCAGTATCTCTAATGTTTTTTGTGAACCTCTGTGTCCTGCAGTTATGGCATCATGTGCATGGTGTAGCATTAGCCCGCTGAATGAAAGGGGTACCACCCACTGTATTTGTCCTGTTATGGATTCCCTAATCATGAGTCCATCCTGTAGGCTGATTCATTTTTATTCTTTAATAGCACCCTCAACTCTTCTTTTCCCACACAATCATTTTCTGTTAAAGGATTTTGTTCAGGGTCTATCAAATGATTATAATAGATTCCCAAAATTGGATCATCTTTCTGTGCCTTAATCAGGTCTTGATCTGGTGTATCATAACTCCATTGCACTACTGGTTGTTGTACCTCTTTTGGAGTTTTAGAGCGTGTAACTGCATCAATCTGTATTTCACCAAGTAAATGTTCCATCAGTAGCAACTCTCCCATCAGAGCTCCAATTTTGGCTAAATGATCTGCTCTATCATTCCCCTCCTTATCTTCTCCTGGGGTTTTTAGATGGCCACACATTTTCCCCCAGTATATTGTTAAATCATTCTCTGACACCAATTTGTCTATAGCCTGTATCATTTTTCCATGTTTTAGAGGATTTCTATTGTACGTAATCATGCCTCTTGCTTTCCAGCCAGACAAATATTCCACAAGGCTATTTCTTGCATAATCAGAATCAATCACCAGGACAATTTCACTTAATTTATTATCAACTGCAGTAGTAATTGTATTATAAATGGCTGCCAATTCCGCTACTTGACTGCTCCTAGCCCCAATTCTCATCCCTGTACTGGGAATGTCTTCACATTTCAACCAGACATTTCCTATTCCTGATACCAATTGTTTATTACTGTCATTTTCAATGTGAAAATCACAACCGTCAACATATACAGTTGGCAAATCCTTGCATGTCTTTTCATCAAAAGCTTTGTGTGGTGATTGTCCACACCCATGTAAACTACATTCCACCTCTACTTCATTTGATACATGGTCAGCTGCACAGTCATGTAAATCTGCCAAACCTTTAGCAACTGGGCTCTTTTTATTTTGGCCATACCTCACTTCTACAGGAAAGCCTTGCAATGCCAGTGTCCATGAAATAATTCTGGACTGTGCTAGGTTGGCTGACCTAATTTTTTTACTCTCTAAAAATTGCAATGGCTGATGATTTGTCTCAATGATTACTTTTTCTCCCTGAACAATGGGGCAGAAATGCTGTAACGCCCACAAGAGGTCAAAAGGGCCTTTTCAAATTCACTGAATTTAATTTCAACTTGGGAAAATGCCTTACTTGCATAAGCAATGGTTTTGTGATTCAAATCATGTTTTTGTGATAACACTGCTGACATACAATGTTCAGAGAAACCTATTTCTATAAAGAAATCCCTATTCTTTATGGGGTATGCTAAACATGGTGCCTTTATTAGACATTCCTTTAATTTAGCCACTGCCTCAGATTGCTCTTTTTCCCATTTCCATGGTGTATTCAGCTTCAGTAGTTTAGTCAATGGTCGAGTAATTTCAGCATAATTTACAATAAACTTTCTGTTATATCCTGTCATTCCTTATAAACTTTTCAAACCTTTCACACTTCTAGGGTCTTTTAGTTTTTGTATGGCCTCTACCTTCTTCTTTTGTGGGTTTAGTCCATGTTCAGTCACTTCATGGCCTAGAAAATTCACATTTTTCTTGCACAATTGTGCTTTCTGTAAAGATACATTGGCACCTGCCTTTTGCCAAGAACATGCCTAATTTCATCAAAATGGCTTTTTAAGCTTTCATTTTAAATCAGGACATCATCCACATAAACTATAGTTCCTTTTTCCACTGCATCAGGCATAACATTTCTCAAAAATATGCCAAATTCACTCCTGCTATTGACGTACCCAAATGGAATTCTAACCCATGCGTATTGCGTCTTATCAAATGAAAATGAAAACAAATTCTGAATATCCTCTGTCAGTGGTACACACCAATATCCAGATGTGAGATCTCATGTAGTAAACACCTTTGAGCCATGCACCTGAGCCAGGCCTTGATCAATGAATGGCAGTGGCCATCTAGACACTGGCACTCTTTTATTTAATTCTCTCAAATCTGCACACAAACGCCATTGATCATTTGGCTTTAACATACCCAAGATAGGTGTGTTGGATGTGCTATGAATAGGCCTGATAATTCCCTGAGGCTCCACATTTTTAATTATCTATGCCAATGACTCTAAACATGCCAGTGGTAACCGGTACTGGAGCACAAATGCTGGATTTCTACTACACCTTTCCGGTAATGTGGCAACATGTAAATTAGTTAGTCCTCAATCATATGCATCTTTAGCAAAGACATCTTTAAACTCCATAAATATTTTCCTCAATTCATTTTTTTCTTCATCGCTATTGCATGCATCTGCGGACAAAATCTTCTCTTCTACCATTTTTGAGAATTCTGGAAAATCCTCCCTCCAGTGGAGGAATTTCTGTGCTTTCTTCCAACTGTGTGGCTGTGTTTCTCTGTAAAGCTGCCACTTTTAAATATTTTGGAATATCAGCTTCCACTTCAATGTGCTGATTTTCTGTTTCACTTTCATTTAAGTCAAATACTATATAATCCTCTTGATGACAGCACACTGTCTCATTTGAATCATAAGGGTACACAGATTACATTTTAAAGATCCCTTTGGGCTGAGAATCCAGGTATTATGGCAACACACCCCCTGCATCTACATACCTTTCAGGGATATTTCCAATGACCATGTTATTGAGATCTGCAGTATAATGTGATTTTTGTATGGCCATTCCTAATGAAGTATTTTCCTCTAAATGAATATCCTGACACCCTTTAATATTCACCATAATTTTTACAGACCCTTCATCAACATCTATCAATGGAATGTATTCATAATCTAGGCCTTGCTGTTTTATGGATTCATTCAAGCACACAAATGCATCAGAATCTTTCATTTGCTTTCCATTTTTACACTTTAGCGTTATTGCAACCTGCTTGGTGAATGCAGGAATAATAGTATCCTTCCTCACCTGTAATTCAATTGCATATGGGAACAGTTGTGCACAATGATAAGCCTTTCTTTTGTCTTCAAATTCAGGTGCAGGCCCACATAGCCGTGACCATATTTTTTGATTAAGGAAATCTTACACCATACACATTCTGTGCATGATATCATTACCCATGTAAAAGTCATTTTGTGTTCCACTCACTATCCATACATTATGATAAATTGTCTTCTGTCCAATTTTAATCTTTAGCATGCATCTGCCTGCAATTCGGTTTTCAAAGTCTGGACTGTCCAAGCCAGAGACATATTGGTTTTTAATTCTAAATTTTGGAATCTCCTCCCTCTCCATTATTTTCTGCAGTAATGTCTCATTAATAAAGCTTCTTTCCTGTTCAAGCGCTAAGGTGGCTTTACTCACTTTAGAATGGTCATTTATATCAATGTGAACCCATGGTTGCTCATCTTCCATGTGTATTTCAGCAAGAGTAGTAATGTGTTTTTCTGTGTCTGTTTTAGGAGTAGTATTCTGTTTGCATTTCTTCTCTTTTAAATAGAAGTGCAATGTGTGCTCATCTATTTCAGTTTGCCATTTTTCCTAGGGTCTAAATAAATCTGCACAGATTGTCTTTCCTTTCCACCTCGCATTTTATCTTGACACATCAAGATAACAGTAACGCTAGGTATACAGCTATTCTGGAGGTATACCTCCACTGCATCATTCATTTTGGCAACAGTGTGGCATTCATTTATATTGCTGTTTTGTGATTTTCTTTTCTTAGGTCTCAATGGTTTTTTGGTTAAGGACCACAGTACTCTATTCACCCCATCTATGAAAGGAGACAATCTTTTCAGGCAATCTGTCCCCATCAGAAATGGAATTTCACAAATAGATGTGATTAATACCTCCTGTTTCATTCTGTGTTTTCCCATCTTTATGTCGACTTCGGTAAAACCTATAATAGGCACCTCCTCACTGTTAAAATTATGCACTGGACCTTCACTTTGCCTCACTGTGATCTGACTATGTGGAGATCTCCCTTCAGTTATACTTTTTACCAATTCTTTGGACATAATTGTGGCCTGTGCGCCAGTGGTAATCATCGCAAATGTATTGCATTTCTCTTCTACAGTGATGGGAGCATAATACCTGTCTTCAGCTTCCTCTAATACACATAAAAAGTGTGAATTCTTACTGATTTCAGGACTCACTTTTCTCAGGCCTTTTTCACTTTTGGCTAAGCACATTGGTAAATGGAAATACATGTTTCCTTCCTTTTTGTCCATTTCTGTGTGAGAGACTCTATTAATTTCCCCATGCTCAGAGTTTTTTTTTGGGTGTAGCCACTGTTCGCCCTTTCCTCTGGGGATCATCAGAGTTCACACTACAATCCTCCAACTGAACATGTGTAAAAACATCACTTGGTAATTTGTCATTTTCTAACTGTGCATTTGTAGTTATTTAGTATGGTACCAGTCTTTTTAACGTCTTCAAAAATTGGGGGCTCAAATAACTCTTCAGGTAATTGATCTGTCCCCTCCTTTTGGGGATTTACTCTTTCTGTCCGTGTTTGGTTAGTGTTTTGATTGCCCAGGGAAGGGTTTCTAGCACCCCCACTTACTCCCTGTTCACTTGTATCACCCATGCATGAGTTATTTTTCATAAATCTGTCTCTTTGTTCTTTTGGAGATTCATGTTTTTCTTTTTCATTTGTGCAAATTTCCATTGTTTGATTTAGCTCCAGGTTAAACCAAACTTCTTTTTTAGATGTATTTGCACTTTCTGTCACATATTCATTTGCTGGTACTTTCATTTTTAAATCACTAGGTATCTCGGATCATTATGTAAAATCATGTCAGAACCATCTGTTTTCTTAGCAATGCAGGTATAATAAATAATGAGTCACTTATCAGAAACTGCCCGATCATTGCTATGGCCTTCAGCTCCCTCCTTTAATTACTGTTTTTGTGCTATACAGAGCTTTCCTATTTGTTCAGCCAACATTTTCACTTGGGCCTCGAGACACTGGAATCTTTCCATTTCTCTAGAATCCTCTCTATGTGGCCGAGGTCGATATTGGTTATTTTCCCCCTGATTAAATCTATTCTGATAATTCTCAGGAGAACAATTTCTATTGGGATTGCTTCTTAACTCTTGATTCATCTGTGGAGGGGAGCGAGATGCACCCATCCTTTGGTTGTAGTCCCTGGTGGTGGGGATTCATTGTATTGACGTGGAGCATAATTCATATTCTGCCTCATGTCCTGTCTCTCATTTTGTTGGTACTGACCCCTATGTTGATTCCCATTATCAGTAAATCGATCCATATATCGGGGTCTATCCTGATTACAATATATCATGGTGTTAGGGTCAAATCTGCTCTGTGTCCCCAATGTCTGGTAGGGACCATTATTTCTTTGATCCTGGCTTTGTCTCTGGTTATTGTTCATTCCTGAAATATCAGGCCGATATCCTGCCCGTGGGCTGTCTCCCAAGTACCTAGGGCTAATTTAGTTCTCCCTATTACTAGGATCATGTGATTGAAACGTTGGTGCAGGGAGTGACGACCTTTGTTGATTACCCCTTTGTTAAAGTACCAAATTATTTTTACCTGGACTTTGAGCAGACTCAAGGGACATTTTGGCTGACCTGATCTCCATCACTGTTGCTGAGGGTTCTTTAGATTTTGGTCTAATGTCTTTCATTTTATCATTTTCTCTACCCTGACAATAGAGTACTTCATATATATGTGGTTTGGCGGTATTTTCTTACTGCTAAAAGATGAGTGGTAATTTGGTAATACTTATCCTTGCATTTAGATTGGGTTTGGCCTCATATCATTCTAGTGACCATACCTTGTTACATTATATTGGATAATCTAGTAATATATACTACTGGTGGTATATTGTGGTAATAGGTTATTTAGTGGTGAGCATAGTTTCCTTCCCTATATTATAACCCATCATTAATAAAACATTCCTTTCTATTAGAATACCTCCTAGTGATCTACAGAGGGCTGTGGACCTATACACACAAGGGGACCAACAATTTTATATAGAGTGCCACCTAGAGCCTGTGGCCGGTATCACTGATTTATTTACACCAGTGATCTATGTGCTCATAGGCATCATTACTGGTTCATAGACCCCCAGTAATCTATGTGTTATATTAGAATCCCCCAAACAACATGCAAGGGGGAAACACACACACACACGCACACTCTTATTTTATAACAGCTTATTCTGTTTGTTATTCTATCTGCATGAGCAAAATGGCAAATGCATTACCAAAGAGAGTACATCTCCCCTGTGTCAAAATTACATTCCCAAATACAATTAAAAAAACATACACAATCTGTTTTTAGATATTATTTGTATTGCATGCAAATGTCCTTCACAATGACATCTTACCATGTTCTTGCATCATTATCTGTAATACAAGAAGAGAGAAATACATAGACAGAGCAAAATTCACTTTGTAACATTATAACATGATGAATGAAATGCAGGGATTTCTTTTGGCTACACACCCTAAATGATATTTTTAGACCAGACATTTGTCAAACAACGGCACACAGTAACCTCACTTCAACCGTGTGTGCTTACCAAAAATATTTGCAGTTATCTCCCCCACACGACCTTCTTTCACTCACCTCAGAAGAACAAGCCCAGTCAGCAGGAATTGCCTCTGTAATCTTGGTTTCTGAGATGCAGAGCGAAACTTCCAAGCCAGTGCTAACAACACCAAGATCATCTGTCTCCCGAGCCCAGTAAACACAAACTAACTTCTCTCTCTGACAGTCTTCCCCCAGCAGAGCTCTGCATCTTCCCACTTTGCCTATGTAATAAATCTGCCAACACTTTGCTCCAATCAGGTTGAAAGGCAGCATCACCCTTCACATTTGTACAATAGGCGCTTTACCCAGGGAGCAACTGTATCTAATATCATTTCCTGGTATGCAGGCTCTCTGCTTGCTGCAAACACAGAAAGAGAAGGAAGAAAAAAAGAAAACCTCCAGTGCACATTTGAAAAACGAATTTCAGAATATGTATTTTCACCTCATTTTGTACATGGAGATTAAATTACAATGTTAATGAGTTAGCACTAGTGATTAGTAATTGTTAATTAAATCAGTCAGTTAATAATGTAGTCTCCTATGCATGAGGTATTCTAGAGAAGAGAAAAAAATTGGTGCACTTTCACTCTTTTGCACCTTCACATTGACAGGCCGATTCATGGAATAATTAGCGCGGCGCAAGTGGCCAAAAACATGCGATTCGCAGTGGATTAGCGAAAATCGCAGTGCAAGTGCGAAAATCGCATGAAAAGCAGCGCACATCGATTCATGGAAGGCCGTGCGCGAGAAAACCATCGGGTGTGCGCTAAAAAAGTGCGCGGCGCACATTGGCACACAGGCCATCTAACGGCGTGCGCCAGGTCACAGCGAAAATCCCACAGGCCACAGCGAAAATCGCACACAACAAAAGTAGGCGTAACACTGGGCGTAACACTCGGAATGGGGAACAACTTCCCAAAATGTGGGCATCACGGGGAAGTACAGGGTGCAAGTGCGCGGAACGCCCACACGCTCGCCTACAACACGTATTCATGGAATCGAATAGGGCAAAACAGCGCACGGTCAAACCAGCGCACAGGCACAAACACGACCGCCACAAGAAAGCAGGCGGTATCGTCTCTGCGCCTGTAATAAATGTGCGCCAAAAGGTGCGCCAACAAATAGCACCTATATGCAGCTATGATGAATGTCCTATACTGTGGCCCTCCGGGACAAATGACGTGCAAAGGGGTACCCACAAACACGGACACCCGCTGACTGAAAAATATCATGTGCGTGTATTTCGGGGTGCGCGGGAAGTTTTACACGCGATTTGGCTGTGTATGTGGATTCCAGGGGTGCGCGGGAAGTTTCACACGCGATTTTGCTGGGTATGTGGATTTCAGGGGTGCGCGGGAAGTTCCACATGCGATTTGGCTGGGTACGTGGATTCCAGGGGTACGCGGGAAGTTTCACACGCAATTTGGCTGGGTACGTGGATTCCAGGGGTGCGTGGGAAGTTTCACCCGCGATTTCGCTGGGTATGTGGATTTTAGGAGTGCGCGGGAAGTTCCACACGCGATTTGGCTGGGTATGTGGATTTCAGGGGGGCGCGGGAAGTTTCACACGCGATTTGGCTGTGTACATGGATTCCAGGGGTGCGCGGGAAGTTTCACACGCGATTTCGCTGGGTACGTGGATTTCAGGGGTGCGCGGGAAGTTCCACACGCGATTTGGCTGGGTACGTGGATTCCAGGGGTGCGCGGGAAGTTTCACACGCGATTTGGCTGGGTACGTGGATTCCAGGGGTGCGCGGGAAGTTTCACACGCGATTTCGCTGGGTACGTGTATTTCAGGGGTGCGCGGGAAGTTCCACACACGATTTGGCTGGGTACGTGGATTTCAGGGGGGCGCGGGAAGTTTCACACGCGATTTGGCTGGGTACGTGGATTACAGCGGTGCGCGGGAAGTCTCACACGCGATTTGGCAGGGTACGTGGATTTCAGGGGTGCGCGGGAAGTTCCACACGCGATTTGGCCGGGTACGTGTATTTCAGGGGTACGCGGGAAATTCTACATGCGATTTGGCTGGGTGCTCCCAGGTATTCCCTGTACACCCTCTACGGCCCCTACAGGCAGCCGACACTACAGGGGACTACCCTGCACACCTGCTCATGTCACCCAGCACCCCCACCCCCCAGCACTGTGGGCCACCCTCCACCAGGCCCCCACTCATGTCTCCCACCCACCCCCACCCCCCACCACTGAGGGGCACCCTCCACCAGGCCCCCACTCATGTCTCCTATCACCCCCACCCCCCAGCCACCATGGGCAGCCTCCACCAGGGCCCCACCCATGTCTACCACCACCCCCACCCCCCAGCAGTGCAGGGGCAGCCTCCACCTGGCCCCCACTCATGTCTCCCACCACCCCACCCCCGAGCACTGTGGGGCACCCTCCACCAGGCCCGCACTAATGTCCCCCAGTACCCCCACCGCCCAGCACTGTGGGGCACCTGCCACCAGGCCCCCACTCATGTCTCCCACCCACCCCACCCCCCAGCAGTGCAGGGGCAGCCTCCACCAGGCCCCCACTCATGTTCTCTATCACCCCCACACCCCAGCCCCAGGGGCACCCTCCACCAGGCCCCCACACATGTCCCCTATCACCCCCCACCCCCCAACCAACATAGGCAGCCTCCACCAGGCCCCCACTCATGTCTCCCACCACCCCCACCCCCCAGCAGTGCAGGGGCAGCCTACACCAGGCCCCCACCCATGTCTACCACCACCCCCACCCCCACCCCCCCAGCAGTGCAGAGGCAGCCTCCACCAGGCCCCCACTCATGTCTCCCACCACCCCCACCCCCCAGCCACCATGGGCAGCCTCCACCAGGCCCCCACTCATGTCTCTCACCACCCCCACCCCCCAGCAGTGCAGGGGCAGCCTCCACCAGGCCCCCACCCATGTCTACCACCACCCCCACCCCCCAGCCACCATGGGCAGCCTCCACCAGGGCCCCACCCATGTCTACCACCCCCCCACCCCCCAGCAGTGCAGGGGCAGCCTCCACCAGGCCCCCACTCATGTCCCCCACCACCCCCACCCCCCAGCACTGAGGGGCACCCTCCACCAGGCCCCCAACCATGTCCCCTATCACCCCCACCCCCAGCCACCATGGTCAGCTTCCACCAGGGCCCCACCCATGTCTACCACCACCCCCAGCCCCCAGCACTGAGGGGCACCCTCCACCAGGCCCCCACTCATGTCTCCCTGCACCCCCACGCCCCAGCACTGAGGGGCACCCTCCACCAGCCCCCCACTCATGTCCCCTATCACCCCCACCCCCCAGCCACCATGGGCAGCCTCCACCAGGCCCCCACTCATGTATCCCACCACCCCCACCCCCCAGCAGTGCAGGGGCAGCCTCCACCAGGCCCCCACCCATGTCTACCACCACCCCCACCCCCCAGCCACCATGGGCAGCCTCCACCAGGGCCCCACCCATGTCTACCACCACCCCCACCCCCCAGCAGTGCAGGGGCTGCCTCCACCAGGCCCCCACTCATGTCCCCCATCACCCCCACCCCCCAGCACTGAGGGGCACCCTCCACCAGGCCCCCACTCATGTCTTCCTGCACCCCCACCCCCCAGCACTGTGGGGCACCTGCCACCAGGCCCCCACTCATGACTCCCACCACCCCCACCCCCCAGCCACCATGGGCAGCCTCCACCAGGCCCCCACTCATGTCTCCCACCACCCCCACCCCCCAGCAGTGCAGGGGCAGCCTCCACCAGGGCCCCACCCATGTCTACCACCACCCCCACCCCCCAGCAGTGCAGGGGCAGCCTCCTCCAGGCCCCCACTCATGTCCCCACCACCCCCCAGCACTGAGGGGCACCCTCCACCAGGCCCCCACTCATGTCCCCTATCGCCCCCACCCCCCAGCCTCCATGGACAGCCTCCACCAGGGCCCCACCCATGTCTACCACCACCCCCTCCCCCCAGCACTGAGGGGCACCCTCCACCAGGCCCCCACTCATGTCCCCCACCACCCCCACCCCCCAGCATTGAGGGGCACCCTCCACCAGGCCCCCACTCATGTCCCCTATCAGCCCCACCCCCCAGCCACCATGGGCAGCCTCCACCAGGGCCCCACTCATGTCTCCCACCACCCCCACCCCCCAGCAGTGCAGGGGCAGCCTCCACCAGGCCCCCACCCATGTCTACCACCACCCCCACCCCCCAGCCACCATGGGCAGCCTCCATCAGGGCCCCACCCATGTCTACCACCACCCCCACCCCCACCCCCAGCAGTGCAGGGGCAGCCTCCACCAGGCCCCCACTCATGTCTTCCTGCACCCCCACCCCCTAGCACTGTGGGGCACCTGCCACCAGGCCCCCACCCATGTCTACCACCACCCCCACCCCCCAGCCACCATGGGCAGCCTCCACCAGGGCCCCACCCATGTCTAAAACCACCCCCACCCCCCAGCAGTGCAGGGGCAGCCTCCACCAGGCCCCCACTCATGTCCCCCACCACCCCCACCCACCAGCACTGAGGGGCACCCTCCACCAGGCCCCCACTCATGTCCCCTAACACCCCCACCCCCCATCCACCATGGGCAGCCTCCACCAGGGCCCCACCCATGTCTACCACTACCCCCACCCCCCAGCACTGAGGGGCACCCTCCACCAGGCCGCCACTCACGTCCCCCACCACCCACACCCCCCAGCACTGAGGGGCACCCTCCACAAGGCCCCCACTCATGTCCCCTATCACCCCCACCCCCCAGACACCATGGGCAGCCTCCACCAGGGCCCCACCCATGTCTACCACCACCCCCACCCCCCAGCACTGAAGGGCACCCTCCACCAGGCCCCCACTCATGTCTCCCTGCACCCCCAACCCCCAGCACTGAGCGGCACCCTCCACCAGGCCCCCACTCATGTCCCCTATCACCCCCACCCCCCAGCCACCATGGGCAGCCTCCACCAGGGCCCCACACATGTCTACCACCACCCCCACCCCCCAGCAGTGCAGGGGCAGCCTCCACCAGGCCCCCACTCATGTCCCCTATCACCCCCACCCCCAGCCACCATGGGCAGCCTCCACCAGGGCCCACCCATGTCTACCACCACCCCCACCCCCCAGCAGTGCAGGGGCAGCCTCCACACCAGGCCCCCACTCATGTCCCCTATCACCCCCACCCCCCAGCCACCATGGGCCGCCTCCACCAGGGCCCCACCCATGTCTACCACCGCCCCCATCCCCAGCAGTGCAGGGGCAGCCTCCACCATGCCCCCACTCATGTCTTGCACCACCCCCACCCCCCAGCACTGTGGGGCACCTGCCACCAGGCCCCCACTCATGCCTCCCACCCACCCCCCAGCAGTGCAGGGGCAGCCTCCACCAGGCCCCTACTCATGTCCCCTATCACCCCCACCCCCCAGCCACCATGGGCAGCCTCCACCAGGGCCCCACCCATGTCTACCACCACCCCCACCCCCCAGCAGTGCAGGGGCAGCCTCCACCATGCCCCCACTCATGTCTTGCACCACCCCCACCCCCCAGCACTGTGGGGCACCTGCCACCAGGCCCCCACTCATGCCTCCCACCCACCCCCCAGCAGTGCAGGGGAAGCCTCCACCAGGCCCCTACTCATGTCCCCTATCACCCCCACCCCCCAGCCACCATGGGCAGCCTCCACCAGGGCCCACCCATGTCTACCACCACCCCCACCCCCCAGCAGTGCAGGGGCAGCCTCCACACCAGGCCCCCACTCATGTCCCCTATCACCCCCACCCCCCAGCCACAATGGGCAGCCTCCACCAGGGCCCCACCCATGTCTACCACCACCCCCACCCCCCAGCAGTGCAAGGGCAGCCTCCACCATGCCCCCACTCATGTCTTCCACCACCCCCACCCCCCAGCACTGTGGGGCACCCTCCACCAGGCCCCCACTCATGTCCCCCAGCACCCTCACCCCCCAGCACTGTGGGGCTCCTGCCACCAGGCCCCCACTCATGTCTCCCACCCACCCCACCCCCCAGCAGTGCAGGGGCAGCCTCCACCAGGCCCCCACTCATGTCTCCCACCACCCCCACTCCCCAGCCACCATGGGCCGCCTCCACCAGGGCCCCACCCATGTCTACCACCGCCCCCATCCCCAGCAGTGCAGGGGCAGCCTCCACCATGCCCCCACTCATGTCTTGCACCACCCCCACCCCCCAGCACTGTGGGGCACCTGCCACCAGGCCCCCACTCATGCCTCCCACCCACCCCCCAGCAGTGCAGGGGCAGCCTCCACCAGGCCCCTACTCATGTCCCCTATCACCCCCACCCCCCAGCCACCATGGGCAGCCTCCACCAGGGCCCCACCCATGTCTACCACCACCCCCACCCCCCAGCAGTGCAGGGGCAGCCTCCACCATGCCCCCACTCATGTCTTGCACCACCCCCACCCCCCAGCACTGTGGGGCACCTGCCACCAGGCCCCCACTCATGCCTCCCACCCACCCCCCAGCAGTGCAGGGGAAGCCTCCACCAGGCCCCTACTCATGTCCCCTATCACCCCCACCCCCCAGCCACCATGGGCAGCCTCCACCAGGGCCCACCCATGTCTACCACCACCCCCACCCCCCAGCAGTGCAGGGGCAGCCTCCACACCAGGCCCCCACTCATGTCCCCTATCACCCCCACCCCCCAGCCACAATGGGCAGCCTCCACCAGGGCCCCACCCATGTCTACCACCACCCCCACCCCCCAGCAGTGCAAGGGCAGCCTCCACCATGCCCCCACTCATGTCTTCCACCACCCCCACCCCCCAGCACTGTGGGGCACCCTCCACCAGGCCCCCACTCATGTCCCCCAGCACCCTCACCCCCCAGCACTGTGGGGCTCCTGCCACCAGGCCCCCACTCATGTCTCCCACCACCCCCACTCCCCAGCCACCATGGGTAGCCTCCACCAGGCCCCCACTCATGTCTCTCACCACCCTCACCCCCCAGCAGTGCAGGGGCAGCCTCCACCAGGCCCCCACCCATGTCTACCACCACCCCCACCCCCCAGCCACCATGGGCATCCTCCACCAGGCCCCCAACCATGTCTACCACCACCCCCACCCCCCAGCCACCATGGGCATCCTCCACCAGGGCTCCACCCATGCCTACCACCACCCCCACCCCCCAGCAGTGCAGGGGCAGCCTCCACCAGGCCCCCACTCATGTCCCCCACCACCCCCACCCCCCAGCACTGAGGGGCACCCTCCACCAGGCCCCCACTCATGTCTCCCTGCACTCCAACCCCCCAGCACTGAGGGGCACCCTCCACCAGGCCCCCACTCATGTCCCCTATAACCCCCACCCCCAGCCACCATGGGCAGCCTCCACCAGCCCCACTCATGTCTCCCACCACCCCCACTCCCCAGCAGTTGCAAGGGCAGCCTCCACCAGGCCCCCACCCATGTCTACCACCACCGCCACCCCCCAGCCACCATGGGCAGCCTCCACAAGGGCCCCACCCATGTCTACCACCACCCCCACCCCCCAGCAGTGCAGGGGCAGCCTCCACCAGGCCCCCACTCATGTCCCCCACCACCCCCACCCCCCAGCACTAAGGGGCACCCTCCACCAGGCCCCCACTCATATCTTCCTGCACCCCCACCCCCCAGCACTGTGGGGCACCTGCCACCAGGCCCCCACTCATGTCTCCCACCACCCCCACCCCCCAGCCACCATGGGCAGCCTCCACCAGGCCCCCACCCATGTCTCCCACCACCCCCACCCCCCAGCAGTGCAGGGGCAGCCTCCACCAGGCTCCCACCCATGTCTACCACCACCCCATAGCTCTCAACTGACACGCTTTTGGCGGGTGTCACCCGCCTTGTAAAAGGCTGACTCACCAGCCAAGCCTCCAGTGCTCCCATTCATTTTAATGGGCGTCTCACCCGCCAAAAACGAAATTGGGTGATTTCACCCGCCTTTGCAACACAAATGGTTGAGAGCTATGCCACCACCCCCACCCCCCAGCCACCATGGGCAGCCTCCACCAGGCCCCCACCCATGTCTACCACCACCCCCACCCCCCAGCAGTACAGGGGCAGCCTCCACCAGGCCCCCACTCATGTCCCCCACCACCCCCACCCCCCAGCACTGAGGGGCACCCTCCACCAGGCCCCCACTCATGTCTTCCTGCACCCCCACCCCCCAGCACTGTGGGGCACCTGCTACCAGGCCCCCACTCATGTCTCCCACCACCCCCACCCCCCAGCCACCATGGGCAGCCTCCACCAGGCCCCCATCATGTCTCCCACCACCCCCACCCCCCAGCAGTGCAGGGGCAGCCTCCACCAGGCCCCCACCCATGTCTACCACCACCCCCACCCCCAGCCACCATGGTCAGCCTCCACCAGGGCCCCACCCATGTCTACCAAAACCCCCACCCCCCAGCAGTGCAGGGGCAGCCTCCACCAGGCCCTCACTCATGTCCCCGACCACCCCCACCCCCAGCAGTGAGGGGCACCCTCCACCAGGCCCCCACTCATGTCCCCTATCACCCCCACTCCCCAGACAACATGGGCAGCCTCCACCAGGGCCCCACCCATGTCTACCACCACCCCCACCCCCCAGCACTGAGGGGCACCCTCCACCAGGCCCCCACTCATGTCTCCCTGCACCCCCACCCCCCAGCACTGAGGGGCACCCTCCACCAGGCCCCCACTCATGTCTCCCACCACCCCGACCCTCCAGCAGTGCAGGGGCAGCCTCCACCAGGCCCCCACCCATGTCTAACACCACCCCCACCCCCTAGCCACCATAGACAGCCTCCACCAGGGCCCCACCCATGTCTACCACCACCCCACCCCCCAGCAGTGCAGGGGCAGCCTCCACCAGGCCCCACTCATGTCCCCCACCACCTCCACCCCCCAGCACTGAGGGGCACCCTCCACCAGGCCCCCACTCATGTCCCCTATCACCCCCACCCCCAGCCACCATGGGCAGCCTCCACCAGGGCCCCACCCATGTCTACCACCACCCCCACCCCCCAGCAGTGCAGGGGCAGCCTCCACCAGGCCCCCACTCATGTCCCCTATCACCCGCACCCCCCAGCCACCATGGGCAGCCTCCACCAGGGCCCCACCCATGTCTACCACCACCCCCACCCCCCAGCAGTGCAGGGGCAGCCTCCAACAGGCCCCCACTCATGTCCCCTATCACCCCCACCCCCCAGCCACCATGGGCAGCCTCCACCAGGGCCCCACCCATGTCTACCACCACCCCCACCCCCCAGCAGTGCAGGGGCAGCCTCCACCAGGCCCCCACTCATGTCTTGCACCACCCCCACCCCCCAGCACTGTGGGGCACCTGCCACCAGGCCCCCACTCATGCCTCCTACCCACCCCCCAGCAGTGCAGGGGCAGCCTCCACCAGGCCCTCACTCATGTCCCCTATCACCCTTACCCCCCAGCCACCATGGGCAGCCTCCACCAGGGCCCCACCCATGTCTACCACCACCCCCACGCCCAGGCAGTGCAGGGGCAGCCTCCACTAGGCCCCCACTCATGTCTCCCACCACCCCACCCCCCAGCACTGTGGGGCACCCTCCACCAGGCCCCCACTCATGTCCCCCAGCACCCTCACCCCCCAGCACTGTGGGGCTTTGCCACCAGGCCCCTTCTCATGCCTCCCACCCACCCCCCCCAGCAGTGCAGGGGCAGCCTCCACCAGGCCCCCACTCATGTCTCCTACCACCCCCACCCCCCAGCACTGTGGGCACCCTCCACCAGCCCCCGACTCATGTCTCCCAGCACCCCGACCCCCCAGCACTGTGGGGCACCTGCCACCAGGCCCCCACTCATGCCTCCTACCCACCCCACCCCACCCCACAGCAGTGCAGGGGCAGCCTCCACCAGGCCCCCACTCATGTTCCCTATCACCCTCACCCCCCAGCCACCAGGGGCACTCTCCACCAGGCCCCCACTCATGTCCCCTATCACCCCCACCCCCAGCCACCATGGGCAGCCTCCACCAGGCCCCCACTCATGTCTCCCACCACCCCCACCCCCAGCAGTGAAGGGGCGGCCTCCACCAGGCACCCACCCATGTCTACCACCACACCCACCCCCCAGCCACCATGGGCAGCCTCCACCAGGGCCCCCCCACGTCTACCACCACCCCCACCCCCCAGCAGTGCAGGGGCAGCCTCCACCAGGCCCCCACTCATGTCTCCCTGCACCCCCACCCCCAGCACTGTGGGGCACCTGCCACCAGGCCCCCACTCATGTCTCCCACCACCCCCACCCCCCAGCCACCATGGGCAGCCTCCACCAGGCCCCCACTCATGTCCCCCACCACCCCCACCCCCCAGCAATGAGCGGCACCCTCCACCAGGCCCCCACTCATGTCTCCCTGCACCCCCACCCCCCAGCACTGTGGGGCACCTGCCAGCAGGCCCCCACTCATGTCTCCCACCACCCCCACCCCCCAGTCACCATGGGCAGCCTCCACCAGGCCCCCACTCATGTCTCCCACCACCCCCAACCCCCAGCAGTGAGCGGCACCCTCCACCAGGCCCCCACTCATGTCTCCCTGCACCCCCACCCCCCAGCACTGTGGGGCACCTGCCACCAGGCCCCCACTCATGTCTCCCACCACCCCCACCCCCCAGCCACCATGGGCAGCCTCCACCAGGGCCTCACCCATGTCTACCACCACCCCCACCCCCAGCAGTGCAATGGCAGCCTCCACCAGGCCCCCACTCATGTCCCCCACCACCCCCACCCCCCAGCACTGAGGGGCCACCTCCACCAGGCCCCCACTCATGTCCCCTATCACCCCCACCCCCCAGCCACCATGGGCAGCCTCCACCAGGGCCATGTCTACCACCACCCCCACCCCCCAGTACTGAGGGGCACCCTCCACCAGGCCCCCACTCATGTCTCCCTGCACCCCCACCCCCCCAGGCACTGAGGGGCACCCTCCACCAGGCCCCCACTCATGTCTCCCACCACCCCCACCACCCCCACCCCCCAGCAGTGCAGTGGCAGCCTCCACCAGGCCCCCCACCCATGTCTACCACCACCCCCACCCCCTAGCCACCATGGGCAGCCTCCACCAGGGCCCCACCCATGTCTACCACCACCCCACCCCCCAGCAGTGCAGGGGCAGCCTCCACCAGGCCCCACTCATGTCCCCCACCACCTCCACCCCCCAGCACTGAGGGGCACCCTCCACCAGGCCCCCACTCATGTCCCCTATCACCCCCACCCCCAGCCACCATGGGCAGCCTCCACCAGGGCCCCACCCATGTCTACCACCACCCCCACCCCCCAGCAGTGCAGGGGCAGCCTCCACCAGGCCCCCACTCATGTTCCCTATCACCCCCACCCCCAGCCACCATGGGCAGCCTCCACCAGGGCCCCACCCATGTCTACCACCACCCCCACCCCCCAGCAGTGCAGGGGCAGCCTCCAACAGGCCCCGACTCATGTCCCCTATCACCCCCACCCCCCAGCCACCATGGGCAGCCTCCACCAGGGCCCCACCCATGTCTACCACCACCCCCACCCCCCAGCAGTGCAGGGGCAGCCTCCACCAGGCCCCCACTCATGTCTTCCACCACCCCCACCCCCCAGCACTGTGGGGCACCTGCCACCAGGCCCCACTCATGCCTCCCACCCACCCCCAGCAGTGCAGGGGCAGCCTCCACCAGGCCCTCACTCATGTCCCCTATCACCCTTACCCCCCAGCCACCATGGGCAGCCTCCACCAGGGCCCCACCCATGTCTACCACCACCCCCACGCCCAGGCAGTGCAGGGGCAGCCTCCACTAGGCCCCCACTCATGTCTCCCACCACCCCACCCCCCAGTACTGTGGGGCACCCTCCACCAGGCCCCCACTCATGTCCCCCAGCACCCTCACCCCCCAGCACTGTGGGGCACCTGCCACCAGGCCCCTTCTCATGTGACCCACCCACCCCCCCAGCAGTGCAGGGGCAGCCTCCACCAGGCCCCCACTCATGTCTCCTACCACCCCCACCCCCAGCACTGTGGGCACCCTCCACCAGCCCCCGACTCATGTCCCCCAGCACCCCCACCCCCCAGCACTGTGGGGCACCTGCCACCAGGCCCCCACTCATGCCTCCCACCCACCCTACCCCACAGCAGTGCAGGGGCAGCCTCCACCAGGCCCCCACTCATGTTCCCTATCACCCCCACCCCCCAGCCACCAGGGGCACTCTCCACCAGGCCCCCACTCATGTCTCCTACCACCCCCACCCCCCAGCAGTGAAGGGGCGGCCTCCACCAGGCCCCCACCCATGTCTACCACCACCCCCACTCCCCAGCCACCATGGGCAGCCTCCACCAGGGCCCCACCCACGTCTACCACCACCCCCACCCCCCAGCAGTGTAGGGGCAGCCTCCACCAGGCCCCCACATTATGTCCCCCACCACCCCCACCCCCCAGCAATGAGCGGCACCCTCCACCAGGCCCCCACTCATGTCTCCCTGCACCCCCACCCCCCAGCACTGTGGGGCACCTGCCACCAGGCCCCCACTCATGTCTCCCACCACCCCCACCCCCCAGCCACCATGGGGTGCCTCCACCAGGCCCCCACTCATGTCTCCCACCACCCCCACCCCCCGGCAGTGCAGGGGCAGCCTCCACCAGGGCCCCACCCATGTCTACCACCACCCCACCCCCCAGCCACCATGGGCAGCCTCCACCAGGGCCTCACCCATGTCTACCACCACCCCCACCCCCCAGCAGTGCAGGGGCAGCCTCCACCAGGCCCCCACTCATGTCCCCCACCACCCCCACCCCCAGCACTGAGGGGCCACCTCCACCAGGCCCCCACTCATGTCCCCTATCACCCCCACCCCCCAGCCACCATGGGCAGCCTCCACCAGGGCCATGTCTTCCACCACCCCCACCCCCCAGTACTGAGGGGCACCCTCCACCAGGCCCCCACTCATGTCTCCCTGCACCCCCACCCCCCCAGCACTGAGGGGCACCCTCCACCAGGCCCCCACTCATGTCTCCCACCACCCCCACCACCCCCACCCCCCAGCAGTGCAGGGGCAGCCTCCACCAGGCCCCCACCCATGTCTACCACCACCCCCACCCCTAGCCACCATGGGCAGCCTCCACCAGGGCCCCACCCATGTCTACCACCACCCCACCCCCCAGCAGTGCAGGGCAGCCTCCACCAGGCCCCACTCATGTCCCCCACCACCTCCACCCCCCAGCACTGAGGGGCACCCTCCACCAGGCCCCCACTCATGTCCCCTATCACCCCCACCCCCAGCCACCATGGGCAGCCTCCACCAGGGCCCCACCCATGTCTACCACCACCCCCACCCCCCAGCAGTGCAGGGGCAGCCTCCACCAGGCCCCCACTCATGTCCCCTATCACCCCCACCCCCCAGCCACCATGGGCAGCCTCCACCAGAGCCCCACCCATGTCTACCAACACCCCCACCCCCCAGCAGTGCAGGGGCAGCCTCCAACAGGCCCCCACTCATGTCCCCTATCACCACCACCCCCCAGCCACCATGGGCAGCCTCCACCAAGGCCCCACCCATGTCTACCACCACCCCCACCCCCCAGCAGTGCAGGGGCAGCCTCCACCAGGCCCCCACTCATGTCTTCCACCACCCCCACCCCCCAGCACTGTGGGGCACCTGCCACCAGGCCCCCACTCATGCCTCCCAACCACCCCCCAGCAGTGCAGGGGCAGCCTCCACCAGGCCCTCACTCATGTCCCCTATCACCCCCACCCCCCAGCCACCATGGGCAGCCTCCACAAGGGCCCCACCCATGTCTACCACCACCCCCACGCCCCAGCAGTGCAGGGGCAGCCTCCACTAGGCCCCCACTAATGTCTCCCACCACCCCCACCCCCCAGCACTGTGGGGCACCCTCCACCAGGCCCCCACTCATGTCCCCCAGCACCCTCACCCCCCAGCACTGTGGGGCACCTGCTACCAGGCCCCCACTCATGCCTCCCACCCACCCCACCCCCCAGCAGTGCAGGGGCAGCCTCCACCAGGCCCCCACTCATGTCTCCTACCACCCCCACCCCCCAGCACTGTGGGCACCCTCCACCAGGCCCCGACTCATGTCCCCCAGCACCCCCACCCCCCAGCACTGTGGGGCACCCGCCACCAGGCCCCCACTCATGCCTTCCACCCACCCCACCCCACAGCAGTGCAGGGGCAGCCTCCACCAGGCCCCCACTCATGTTCCCTATCACCCCCACCCCCCAGCCACCAGGGGCACCCTCCACCAGGCCCCCACTCATGTCCCCTATCACCCCCACCCCCCAGCCACCATGGGCAGCCTCCACCAGGGCCTCACCCATGTCTACCACCACCCCCACCCCCCAGCAGTGCAGGGGCAGCCTCCACCAGGCCCCCACTCATGTCCCCCACCACCCCCACCCCCCAGCACTGAGGGGCCACCTCCACCAGGCCCCCACTCATGTCCCCTATCACCCCCACCCCCCAGCCACCATGGGCAGCCTCCACCAGGGCCATGTCTACCACCACCCCCACCCCCCAGTACTGAGGGGCACCCTCCACCAGGCCCCCACTCATGTCTCCCTGCACCCCCACTCCCCAGCACTGAGGGGCACCCTCCACCAGGCCCCCACTCATGTCTCCCACCACCCCCACCACCCCCACCCTCCAGCAGTGCAGGGGCAGCCTCCACCACCCACCCATGTCTACCACCACCCCCACCCCCTAGCCACCATGGGGCAGCCTCTACCAGGGCCCCACCCATGTCTACCACCACCCCACCCCCCAGCAGTGCAGGGGCAGCCTCCACCAGGCCCCACTCATGTCCCCCACCACCTCCACCCCCCAGCACTGAGGGGCAACCTCCACCAGGCCCCCACTCATGTCCCCTATCACCCCCACCCCAGCCACCATGGGCAGCCTCCACCAGGGCCCCACCCATGTCTACCACCACCCCACCCCCCAGCAGTGCAGGGGCAGCCTCCACCAGGCCCCCACTCATGTCCCCTATCACCCCCACCCCCCAGCCACCATGGGCAGCCTCCACCAGAGCCCCACCCATGTCTACCACCACCCCCACCCCCCAGCAGTGCAGGGGCAGCCTCCAACAGGCCCCCACTCATGTCTCCTATCACCCCCACCCCCCAGCCACCATGGGCAGCCTCCACCAAGGCCCCACCCATGTCTACCACCACCCCCACCCCCCAGCAGTGCAGGGGCAGCCTCCACCAGGCCCCCACTCATGTCTTCCACCACCCCCACCCCCCAGCACTGTGGGGCACCTGCCACCAGGCCCCCACTCATGCCTCCCACCCACCCCCCAGCAGTGCAGGGGCAGCCTCCACCAGGCCCTCACTCATGTCCCCTATCACCCCCACCCCCCAGCCACCATGGGCAGCCTCCACCAGGGCCCACCCATGTCTACCACCACCCCCACCCCCAGCAGTGCAGGGGCAGCCTCCACACCAGGCCCCCACTCATGTCCCCTATCACCCCCACCCCCCAGCCACAATGGGCAGCCTCCACCAGGGCACCACCCATGTCTACCACCACCCCCACCCCCCAGCAGTGCAGGGGCAGCCTCCACCAGGCCCCACTCATGTCCCCCACCACCTCCACCCCCCAGCACTGAGGGGCAACCTCCACCAGGCCCCCACTCATGTCCCCTATCACCCCCACCCCAGCCACCATGGGCAGCCTCCACCAGGGCCCCACCCATGTCTACCACCACCCCACCCCCCAGCAGTGCAGGGGCAGCCTCCACCATGCCCCCACTCATGTCTTCCACCACCCCCACCCCCCAGCACTGTGGGGCACCCTCCACCAGGCCCCCACTCATGTCCCCCAGCACCCTCACCCCCAAGCACTGTGGGGCTCCTGCCACCAGGCCCCCACTCATGTCTCCCACCCACCCCACCCCCCAGCAGTGCAGGGGCAGCCTCCACCAGGCCCCCACTCATGTATCCCACCACCCCCACTCCCCAGCCACCATGGGCAGCCTCCACCAGGCCCCCACTCATGTCTCTCACCACCCCCACCCCCCAGCAGTGCAGGGGCAGCCTCCACC
This sequence comes from Ambystoma mexicanum, assembly GCF_040938575.1. Taxonomy (NCBI): domain Eukaryota; kingdom Metazoa; phylum Chordata; class Amphibia; order Caudata; family Ambystomatidae; genus Ambystoma; species Ambystoma mexicanum. The sequence continues at coordinate 814,002,218 of NC_090932.1, forward strand.
AGGCCCCCACCCATGTCTACCACCACCCCCACCCCCCAGCCACCATGGGCATCCTCCACCAGGCCCCCAACCATGTCTACCACCACCCCCACCCCCCAGCCACCATGAGGATCCTCCACCAGGGCTCCACCCATGCCTACCACCACCCCCACCCCCCAGCAGTGCAGGGGCAGCCTCCACCAGGCCCCCACTCATGTCCCCCACCACCCCCACCCCCCAGCACTGAGGGGCACCCTCCACCAGGCCCCCACTCATGTCTCCCTGCACTCCAACCCCCCAGCACTGAAGGGCACCCTCCACCATGCCCCCACTCATGTCCCCTATAACCCCCACCCCCAGCCACCATGGGCAGCCTCCACCAGGCCCCACTCATGTCTCCCACCACCCCCACTCCCCAGCAGTGCAGGGGCAGCCTCCACCAGGCCCCAACCCATGTCTACCACCACCGCCACCCCCCAGCCACCATGGGCAGCCTCCACCAGGGCCCCACCCATGTCTACCACCACCCCCATCCCCCAGCAGTGCAGGGGCAGCCTCCACCAGGCCCCCACTCATGTCCCCCACCACCCCCACCCCCCAGCACTAAGGGGCACCCTCCACCAGGCCCCCACTCATATCTTCCTGCACCCCCACCCCCCAGCACTGTGGGGCACCTGCCACCAGGCCCCCACTCATGTCTCCCACCACCCCCACCCCCCAGCCACCATGGGCAGCCTCCACCAGGCCCCCACCCATGTCTCCCACCACCCCCACCCCCCAGCAGTGCAGGGGCAGCCTCCACCAGGCTCCCACCCATGTCTACCACCACCCCATAGCTCTCAACTGACACGCTTTTGGCGGGTGTCACCCGCCTTGTAAAAGGCTGACTCACCAGCCAAGCCTCCAGTGCTCCCATTCATTTCAATGGGCGTCTCACCCGCCAAAAACGAAATCGGGTGATTTCACCCGCCTTTGCAACACAAATGGTTGAGAGCTATGCCACCACCCCCACCCCCCAGCCACCATGGGCAGCCTCCACCAGCCCCCCACCCATGTCTACCACCACCCCCACCCCCCAGCAGTACAGGGGCAGCCTCCACCAGGCCCCCACTCATGTCCCCCACCACCCCCACCCCCCAGCACTGAGGGGCACCCTCCACCAGGCCCCCACTCATGTCTTCCTGCACCCCCACCCCCCAGCACTGTGGGGCACCTGCTACCAGGCCCCCACTCATGTCTCCCACCACCCCCACCCCCCAGCCACCATGGGCAGCCTCCACCAGGCCCCCATCATGTCTCCCACCACCCCCACCCCCCAGCAGTGCAGGGGCAGCCTCCACCAGGCCCCCACCCATGTCTACCACCACCCCCACCCCCAGCCACCATGGGCAGCCTCCACCAGGGCCCCACCCATGTCTACCAAAACCCCCACCCCCCAGCAGTGCAGGGGCAGCCTCCACCAGGCCCCCACTCATGTCCCCGACCACCCCCACCCCCAGCAGTGAGGGGCACCCTCCACCAGGCCCCCACTCATGTCCCCTATCACCCCCACTCCCCAGCCAACATGGGGCAGCCTCCACCATGGCCCCACCCATGTCTACCACCACCCCCACCCCCCAGCACTGAGGGGCACCCTCCACCAGGCCCCCACTCATGTCTCCCTGCACCCCCACCCCCCAGCACTGAGGGGCACCCTCCACCAGGCCCCCACTCATGTCTCCCACCACCCCGACCCTCCAGCAGTGCAGGGGCAGCCTCCACCAGGCCCCCACCCATGTCTACCACCACCCCCACCCCCTAGCCACCATAGACAGCCTCCACCAGGGCCCCACCCATGTCTACCACCACCCCATCCCCCAGCAGTGCAGGGGCAGCCTCCACCCCATCCCCCAGCAGTGCAGGGGCAGCCTCCACCAGGCCCCACTCATGTCCCCCACCACCTCCACCCCCAGCACTGAGGGGCACCCTCCACCAGGCCCCCACTCATGTCCCCTATCACCCCCACCCCCAGCCACCATGGGCAGCCTCCACCAGGGCCCCACCCATGTCTACCACCACCCCCACCCCCCAGCAGTGCAGGGGCAGCCTCCACCAGGCCCCACTCATGTCCCCTATCACCCCCACCCCCCAGCCACCATGGGCAGCCTCCACGCCACCCATGTCTACCCACCACCCCCACCCCCAGTGCAGGGCCACAGGCCCCCACTCACCCCCCCCCAGCCACCATGGGCAGCCTCCACCAGGGCCCCACCCATGTCTACCACCACCCCCACCCCCCAGCAGTGCAGGGGCAGCCTCCACCAGGCCCCCACTCATGTCTTCCACCACCCCCACCCCCCAGCACTGTGGGGCACCTGCCACCAGGCCCCCACTCATGCCTCCCACCCACCCCCCAGCAGTGCAGGGGCAGCCTCCACCAGGCCCTCACTCATGTCCCCTATCACCCTTACCCCCCAGCCACCATGGGCAGCCTCCACCAGGGCCCCACCCATGTCTACCACCACCCCCACGCCCAGGCAGTGCAGGGGCAGCCTCCACTAGGCCCCCACTCATGTCTCCCACCACCCCACCCCCCCAGCACTGTGGGGCACCCTCCACCAGGCCCCCACTCATGTCCCCCAGCACCCTCAACCCCCAGCACTGTGGGGCTCCTGCCACCAGGCCCCTTCTCATGCCTCCCAACCCACCCCCCCTCCCCCCCAGCAGTGCAGGGGCAGCCTCCACCAGGCCCCCACTCATGTCTCCTACCACCCCCACCCCCCAGCACTGTGGGCACCCTCCACCAGCCCCCGACTCATGTCTCCCAGCACCCCCACCCCCCAGCACTGTGGGGCACCTGCCACCAGGCCCCCACTCATGCCTCCCACCCACCCCACCCCACAGCAGTGCAGGGGCAGCCTCCACCAGGCCCCCACTCATGTCCCTATCACCCCCACCCCCCAGCCACCAGGGGCACTCTCCACCAGGCCCCCACTCATGTCCCCTATCACCCCCACCCCCCAGTCACCATGGGCAGCCTCCACCAGGCCCCCACTCATGTCTCCCACCACCCCCACCCCCAGCAGTGAAGGGGCGGCCTCCACCAGGCACCCACCCATGTCTACACCACCCCCACCCCCCAGCCACCATGGGCAGCCTCCACCAGGGCCCCACCCACGTCTACCACCACCCCCACCCCCCAGCAGTGCAGGGGCAGCCTCCACCAGGCCCCCACTCATGTCTCCCTGCACCCCCACCCCCAGCACTGTGGGGGCACCTGCCACCAGGCCCCCACTCATGTCTCCCACCACCCCCACCCCCCAGCCACCATGGGCAGCCTCCACCAGGCCCCCACTCATGTCCCCACCATCCCCACCCCCCAGCAATGAGCGGCACCCTCCACCAGGCCCCCACTCATGTCCTCCCTGCACCCCCACCCCCCAGCACTGTGGGGCACCTGCCACCAGGCCCCCACTCATGTCTCCCACCACCCCCACCCCCCAGCCACCATGGGCAGCCTCCACCAGGCCCCCACTCATGTATCCCACCACCCCCAACCCCCAGCAGTGAGCGGCACCCTCCAATAGGGCCCCCACTCATGTCTCCCTGCACCCCCACCCCCCAGCACTGTGGGGCACCTGCCACCAGGCCCCCACTCATGTCTCCCACCACCCCACCCCCCAGCCACCATGGGCAGCCTCCACCAGGGCCTCACCCATGTCTACCACCACCCCCACCCCCAGCAGTGCAATGGCAGCCTCCACCAGGCCCCCACTCATTTCCCCCACACCCCCACCCCCCAGCACTGAGGGGCCACCTCCACCAGGCCCCCACTCATGTCCCCTATCACCCCCACCCCCCAGCCACCATGGGCAGCCTCCACCAGGGCCATGTCTACCACCACCCCCACCCCCCAGTACTGAGGGGCACCCTCCACCAGGCCCCCACTCATGTCTCCCTGCACCCCCACCCCCCAGCACTGAGGGGCACCCTCCACCAGGCCCCCACTCATGTCTCCCACCACCCCCACCACCCCCACCCCCCAGCAGTGCAGTGGCAGCCTCCACCAGGCCCCCACCCATGTCTACCACCACCCCCACCCCCTAGCCACCATGGGCAGCCTCCACCAGGGCCCCACCCATGTCTACCACCACCCCACCCCCCAGCAGTGCAGGGGCAGCCTCCACCAGGCCCCACTCATGTCCCCCACCACCTCCACCCCCCAGCACTGAGGGGCACCCTCCACCAGGCCCCCACTCATGTCCCCTATCACCCCCACCCCCAGCCACCATGGGCAGCCTCCACCAGGGCCCCATCCATGTCTACCACCACCCCCACCCCCAGCAGTGCAGGGGCAGCCTCCACCAGGCCCCCACTCATGTCCCCTATCACCCCCACCCCCCAGCCACCATGGGCAGCCTCCACCAGGCAGGGCCCCACCCATGTCTACCACCACCCCCACCCCCCAGCAGTGCAGGGGCAGCCTCCAACAGGCCCCGACTCATGTCCCCTATCACCCCCACCCCCCAGCCACCATGGGCAGCCTCCACCAGGGCCCCACCCATGTCTACCACCACCCCCACCCCCCAGCAGTGCAGGGGCAGCCTCCACCAGGCCCCCACTCATGTCTTCCACCACCCCCACCCCCCAGCACTGTGGGGCACCTGCCACCAGGCCCCCACTCATGCCTCCCACCCACCCCCCAGCAGTGCAGGGGCAGCCTCCACCAGGCCCTCACTCATGTCCCCTATCACCCTTACCCCCCAGCCACCATGGGCAGCCTCCACCAGGGCCCACCCATGTCTACCACCACCCCCACGCCCAGGCAGTGCAGGGGCAGCCTCCACTAGGCCCCCACTCATGTCTCCCACCACCCCACCCCCCAGCACTGTGGGGCACCCTCCACCAGGCCCCCACTCATGTCCCCCAGCACCCTCACCCCCCAGCACTGTGGGGCACCTGCCACCGGCCCCTTCTCATGTGACCCACCCACCCCCCCAGCAGTGCAGGGGCAGCCTCCACCAGGCCCCCACTCATGTCTCCTACCACCCCCACCCCCCAGCACTGTGGGCACCCTCCACCAGCCCCCGACTCATGTCCCCCAGCACCCCCACCCCCCAGCACTGTGGGGCACCTGCCACCAGGCCCCCACTCATGCCTCCCACCCACCCTACCCCACAGCAGTGCAGGGGCAGCCTCCACCAGGCCCCCACTCATGTTCCCTATCACCCCCACCCCCCAGCCACCAGGGGCACTCTCCACCAGGCCCACACTCATGTCCCCTATCACCCCCACCCCCCAGCCACCATGGGCAGCCTCCACCAGGCCCCCACTCATGTCTCCTACCACCCCCACCCCCCAGCAGTGAAAGGGCGGCCTCCACCAGGCCCCCACCCATGTCTACCACCACCCCCACTCCCCAGCCACCATGGGCAGCCTCCACCAGAGCCCCACCCACGTCTACCACCACCCCCACCCCCCAGCAGTGCAGGGGCAGCCTCCACCAGGCCCCCACATTATGTCCCCCACCACCCCCACCCCCCAGCAATGAGCGGCACCTTCCACCAGGCCCCCACTCATGTCTCCCTGCACCCCCACCCCCCAGCACTGTGGGGCACCTGCCACCAGGCCCCCACTCATGTCTCCCACCACCCCCACCCCCCAGCCACCATGGGGTGCCTCCACCAGGCCCCCACTCATGTCTCCCACCACCCCCACCCCCCGGCAGTGCAGGGGCAGCCTCCACCAGGGCCCCACCCATGTCTACCACCACCCCCACCCCCCAGCCAACATGGGCAGCCTCCACGGGCAGCCTCCACCAGGGCCTCACCCATGTCTACCACCACCCCCACCCCCCAGCAGTGCAGGGGCAGCCTCCACCAGGCCCCCACTCATGTCCCCCACCATCCCCACCCCCCAGCACTGAGGGGCCACCTCCACCAGGCCCCCACTCATGTCCCCTATCACCCCCACCCCCCAGCCACCATGGGCAGCCTCCACCAGGGCCATGTCTACCACCACCCCCACCCCCCAGTACTGAGGGGCACCCTCCACCAGGCCCCCACTCATGTCTCACTGCACCCCCACCCCCCAGCACTGAGGGGCACCCTCCACCAGGCCCCCACTCATGTCTCCCACCACCCCCACCACCCCCACCCCCCAGCAGTGCAGGGGCAGCCTCCACCAGGCCCCCACCCATGTCTACCACCACCCCCACCCCCTAGCCACCATGGGCAGCCTCCACCAGGGCCCCACCCATGTCTACCACCACCCCACCCCCCAGCAGTGCAGGGGCAGCCTCCACCAGGCCCCACTCATGTCCCCCACCACCTCCACCCCCCAGCACTGAGGGGCACCCTCCACCAGGCCCCCACTCATGTCCCCTATCACCCCCACCCCCAGCCACCATGGGCAGCCTCCACCAGGGCCCCACCCATGTCTACCACCACCCCCACCCCCCAGCAGTGCAGGGGCAGCCTCCACCAGGCCCCCACTCATGTCCCCTATCACCCCCACCCCCCAGCCACCATGGGCAGCCTCCACCAGAGCCCCACCCATGTCTACCACCACCCCCACCCCCCAGCAGTGCAGGGGCAGCCTCCAACAGGCCCCCACTCATGTCCCCTATCACCACCACCCCCCAGCCACCATGGGCAGCCTCCACCAAGGCCCCACCCATGTCTACCACCACCCCCACCCCCCAGCAGTGCAGGGGCAGCCTCCACCAGGCCCCCACTCATGTCTTCCACCACCCCCACCCCCCAGCACTGTGGGGCACCTGCCACCAGGCCCCCACTCATGCCTCCCACCCACCCCCCAGCAGTGCAGGGGCAGCCTCCACCAGGCCCTCACTCATGTCCCCTATCACCCCCACCCCCCAGCCACCATGGGCAGCCTCCACAAGGGCCCCACCCATGTCTACCACCACCCCCATGCCCCAGCAGTGCAGGGGCAGCCTCCACTAGGCCCCCACTCATGTCTCCCACCACCCCCACCCGACAGCACTGTGGGGCACCCTCCACTAGGCCCCCACTCATGTCCCCCAGCACCCTCACCCCCCAGCACTGTGGGGCACCTGCCACCAGGCCCCCACTCATGCCTCCCACCCACCCCACCCCCCAGCAGTGCAGGGGCAGCCTCCACCAGGCCCCCACTCATGTCTCCTACCACCCCAACCCCCAGCACTGTGGGCACCCTCCACCAGGCCCCGACTCATGTCCCCCAGCACCCCCACCCCCCAGCACTGTGGGGCACATGCCACCAGGCCCCCACTCATGTCTTCCACCCACCCCACCCCACAGCAGTGCAGGGGCAGCCTCCACCAGGCCCCCACTCATGTTCCCTATCACCCCCACCCCCCAGCCACCAGCGGCACCCTCCACCAGGCCCCCACTCATGTCCCCTATCACCCCCACCCCCAGCCACCATGGGCAGCCTCCACCAGGGCCTCACCCATGTCTACCACCACCACCACCCCCCAGCAGTGCAGGGGCAGCCTCCACCAGGCCCCCACTCATGTCCCCCACCACCCCCACCCCCCAGCCACCATGGGCAGCCTCCACCAGGGCCATGTCTACCACCACCCCCACCCCCCAGTACTGAGGGGCACCCTCCACCAGGCCCCCACTCATGTCCCCTATCACCCCCACCCCCCAGCCACCATGGGCAGCCTTCACCAAGGCCCCACCCATGTCTACCACCACCCCCACCCCCCAGCAGTGCAGGGGCAGCCTCCACCAGGCCCCCACTCATGTCTTCCACCACCCCCACCCCCCAGCACTGTGGGGCACCTGCCACCAGGCCCCCACTCATGCCTCCCACCCACCCCCCAGCAGTGCAGGGGCAGCCTCCACCAGGCTCTCACTCATGTCCCCTATCACCCCCACCCCCCAGCCACCATGGGCAGCCTCCACCAGGGCCCCACCCATGTCTACCACCACCCCCACGCCCCGGCAGTGCAGGGGCAGCCTCCACTAGGCCCCCACTCATGTCTCCCACCACCCCCACCCCCCAGCACTGTGGGGCACCCTCCACCAGGCCCCCACTCATGTCCCCCAGCACCCTCACCCCCCAGCACTGTGGGGCACCTGCCACCAGGCCCCCACTCATGCCTCCCACCCACCCCACCCCCCAGCAGTGCAGGGGCAGCCTCCACCAGGCCCCCACTCATGTCTCCTACCACCCCCACCCCCCAGCACTGTGGGCACCCTCCACCAGGCCCTGACTCATGTCCCCCAGCACCCCCACCCCCCAGTACTGTGGGGCACCTGCCACCAGGCTCCCACTCATGCCTCCCACCCACCCCACCCCACAGCAGTGCAGGGGCAGCCTCCACCAGGCCCCCACTCATGTTCCCTATCACCCCTACCCCCTGCCACCAGGGGCACCCTCCACCAGGCCCCCACTCATGTCCCCTATCACCCCCACCCCGCAGCCACCATGGGCAGCCTCCACCAGGGCCTCACCCATGTCTACCACCACCCCCACCCCCCAGCAGTGCAGGGGCAGCCTCCACCAGGCCCCCACTCATGTCCCCCACCACCCCCACCCCCCAGCACTGAGGGGCCACCTCCACCAGGCCCCCACTCATGTCCCCTATTACCCCCACCCCCCAGCCACCATGGGCAGCCTCCACCAGGGCCATGTCTACCACCACCCCCACCCCCCAGTACTGAGGGGCAGCCTCCACCAGGCCCCCACTCATGTCTCCCTGCACCCCCACCCCCCAGCACTGAGGGGCACCCTCCACCAGGCCCCCACTCATGTCTCCCACCACCCCCACCCCCCAGCAGTGCAGGGGCAGCCTCCACCAGGCCCCCACCCATGTCTACCACCACCCCCACCCCCTAGCCACCATGGGCAGCCTCCACCAGGGCCCCAGCCATGTCTACCACCACCCCACCCCCCAGCAGTGCAGGGGCAGCCTCCACCAGGCCCCACTCATGTCCCCACCACCTCCACCCCCCAGCACTGAGGGGCACCCTCCACCAGGCCCCCACTCATGGCCCCTATCACCCCCACCCCCAGCCACCATGGGCAGCCTCCACCAGGGCCCCACCCATGTCTACCACCACCCCCACCCCCCAGCAGTGCAGGGGCAGCCTCCACCAGGCCCCCACTCATGTCCCCTATCACCCCCACCCCCCAGCCACCATGGGCAGCCTCCACCAGAGCCCCACCCATGTCTACCACCACCCCCACCCCCCAGCAGTGCAGGGGCAGCCTCCAACAGGCCCCCACTCATGTCCCCTATCACCCCCACCCCCCAGCCACCATGGGCAGCCTCCACCAAGGCCCCACCCATGTCTACCACCACCCCCACCCCCCAGCAGTGCAGGGGCAGCCTCCACCAGGCCCCACTCATGTCTTCCACCACCCCCACCCCCCAGCACTGTGGGGCACCTGCCACCAGGCCCCCACTCATGCCTCCCACCCACCCCCCAGCAGTGCAGGGGCAGCCTCCACCAGGCCCCACTCATGTCCCCCACCACCTCCACCCCCCAGCACTGAGGGGCACCCTCCACCAGGCCCCCACTCATGTCCCCTATCACCCCCACCCCCAGCCACCATGGGCAGCCTCCACCAGGCCCCCACTCATGCCTCCCACCCACCCCCCAGCAGTGCAGGGGCAGCCTCCACCAGGGCCCCACCCATGTCTACCAGCACCCCCACGCCCCAGCAGTGCAGGGGCAGCCTCCACTAGGCCCCCACTCATGTATCCCACCACCCCCACCTCCCAGCACTGTGGGGCACCCTCCACCAGGCCCCCACTCATGTCCCCCAGCACCCTCACCCCCAGCACTGTGGGGCACCTGCCACCAGGCCCCCACTCATGCCTTGCACCCACCCCACCCCCCAGCAGTGCAGGGGCAGCCTCCACCAGGCCCCCACTCATGTCTCCTACCACCCCCACCCCCCAGCACTGTGGGCACCCCCCACCAGGCCCCGACTCATGTCCCCCAGCACCCCCACCCCCCAGCACTGTGGGGCACCTGCCACCAGGCCCCCACTCATGCCTCCCACCCACCCCACCCCACAGCAGTGCAGGGGCAGCCTCCACCAGGCCCCCACTCATGTTCCCTATCACCCCCACCCCCCAGCCACCAGGGGCACCCTCCACCAGGCCCCCACTCATGTCCCCTATCACCCCCACCCCCCAGCCACCATGGGCAGCCTCCACCAGGCCCCCACTCATGTCTCCCACCACCCCCACCCCCCAGCAGTGAAGGGGCGGCCTCCAACAGGCCCCCACCCATGTCTACCACCACCCCCACCCCCCAGCCACCATGGGCAGCCTCCACCAGGGCCCCACCCACGTCTACCACCACCCCCACCCCCCAGCAGTGCAGGGGCAGCCTCCACCAGGCCCCCACTTATGTCCCCCACCACCCCCACCCCCCAGCACTGAGCGGCACCCTCCACCAGGCCCCCACTCATGTCTCCCTGCACCCCCACCCCCCAGCACTGTGGGGCACCTGCCACCAGGCCCCCACTCATATCTCACACCACCCCCACCCCCCAGCCACCATGAGCAGCCTCCACCAGGCCCCCACTCATGTCTCCCACCACCCCCACCCGCCAGCAGTGCAGGGGCAGCCTCCACCAGGGCCCCACCCATGTCTACCACCACCCCCACCCCCCAACCACCATGGGCAGCCTCCACCAGGGCCTCACCCATGTCTACCACCACCCCCACCCCCTAGCAGTGCAGGGGCAGCCTCCACCAGGCCCCCACTCATGTCCCCCACCACCCCCACCCCCCAGCACTGAGGGGCCACCTCCACCAGGCCCCCACTCTTGCCCATATCACCCCCACCCCCCAGCCACCATGGGCAGCCTCTACCAGGGCCATGTCTACCACCACCCCCACCCCCCAGTACTGAGGGGCACCCTCCACCAGGCCCCCACTCATGTCTCCCTGCACCCCCACCCCCAGCACTGAGGGGCACCCTCCACCAGGCCCCCACTCATGTCTCCCACCACCCCCACCCCCCAGCAGTGCAGGGGCAGCCTCCAACAGGCCCCCACCCATGTCTACCACCACCCCCACCCCCCAGCCACCATGGGCAGCCTCCACCAGGGCCCCACCCATGTCTACCACCACCCCCACCCCCCAGCAGTGCAGGGGCAGCCTCCACCAGGCCACCACTCATGTCCCCCATCACCCCCACCCCCCAGCACTGAGGGGAACCCTCCACCAGGCCCCCCACTCATGTCCCCTATCACCCCCACCCCCCAGCCACCATGGGCAGCCTCCACCAGGGCCCCACCCATGTCTACCACCACCCCCACCCCCCAGCAGTGCAGGGGCAGCCTCCACCAGGCCCCCAATCATGTCTCCCACCACCCCCACCCCCCAGCACTGTGGGGCACCCTCCACCAGGCCCCCACTCAGGTCCCCCAGCACCCCCACCCCCCAGCACTGAGGGGAACCCTCCGCCAGGCCCCCTCTCATGTCGCCCTGCACCCCCACCCCCCAGCACTGTGGGGCACCTGCCACCAGGCCCCCACTCATGTCTCCCACCACCCCCACCCCCCAGCCACCATTGGCAGCCTCCACCAGGCCCCCACTCATGTCTCCCACCACCCCCACCCCCCAGCACTGAGGGGCACCTGCCACCAGTCCCCCACTCATGTCTCCCACCCCCCCAGCACTGAGGGGCACCCTCCACCAGGCCCCCACTCATGTCCCCTATCACCCCCACCCCCCAGCACTGAGGGGCACCCTCCACCAGGCTCCCACCCATGTCCCCCTGCACCCAGGTCCTCACAATCCCCAATCATGTGCGTTATGGTCAGCCTCCACAGCCAAAAGGCCCTACCAAGTAACCCATTAACCCACATGGAAAAGGAAATTACATGTTACACCCCCAATGTTCATAAAGCAAATGAACCCATGTCCGTCACACACAATGGTTGCAATTGAATGGGAAAACACCCAACATGTCATGCATGAAACCAATGAGATGATACCACACAGTGAAGTATGAAAACAAAATTGTATTAACAAAAATTGAATGTAAATGAAATGAAACAAACTACAATGTCAATAAAAAAAAGACAAGCTGCATGTTCTTAAAAAAAATAAAACTACAAATCCCAATTCAAAAAAATGTTGTCCAAAGTCACAGTAAAAATAAAATCAATCCAAGAGAGAAAAATAAATGCAAAGACCATTGCTCCATGGTGAATAAATAAAAAATAAAAAAATAAAACAATCCAATGAAAAACTATGTACAAAACATCCAAGGGTCCATGAGCCCAACTGAACAAAGGAAACCTACAAAAAACCCTAACTAAAATACAACTATATACAAAAAGTGGAGCAGTGTCCGTCGACTCCAAATCATAAGAAGAAACAAAGGAAACCTAAAACTAAAGAACTATATACAAAGGCGGCGGGCAAGTCCAGTGGCTCACTCCGTGGTGTTCCGGGCCAGGGCATCATCAAACTCCTCTTCGATGTCCCGGAGGCGGTCTAGTTCCATGGCCCCGAAGGTCCGCAGGGACGACGCCATCTCCTCCTCCAACCCCCTGCGGATTGCCTCGAGGCACTCAGCCCGTCTCAGGGCCCTCCGCATGGAGTTCTCCGCCCTGACCATCGTGAGCCGAGCCTCTTCCGCCCGCCGCCGCTCCGCACCTATCTGCTGGCCCAACCGCAGCCACACGGAAGACACTTCCCATCCTGGGTCCTCCTGCCCTCCGGCCGATGCCTGCCCCTCCGATGTTGATGGCCCCGAGCCATGATGCCTCCCACGTTGACTCTGCTGCTGCCTCCGACGCAACCGCCTCTACCAGCACGACGGAATCCAGGCTGATGGAATCCACCGACGCCGTCGTTCACGTGCCCTGCCTGATGATGCCGGCACATCCTCCATCTGCTGGGGTACAGTTGCTGTGGTGTCCACCCCTGCTGGACCTCCGACTCCCGACTGTGACAGGGATGGGATCCCCACCGAGCTGGCTGCATTGGTCAGGGCAGGTCCACAGGGGGCCCTGGTGGCATCTGGGCCGGAAGACGGCAAGGAGAACGACCGGCGTTTAACCTCCACAGAGGAGGAGAGGGCTGCCAGATTGGCCGACACATGCAGGAAACCCCCGAACATCGAAGATCCCAATTGGGCCATGTAGGCACGGTGCTCTTTGTGATGACGTGCGTGCTCCTCCCGGGAAGCACGCACGTCATCACGAATTGCACCCGCGCGCATCGCAACCCCATTCAGGACCTTCTCCATATGGCCACGGGTCCCCTCGTCCGCAGGTGGAGGGGAGTCAGGTGACATGGACATCCCCTCTACCTGCGGACGGGCCTGGGATGGGGCATCCCTGCTGGTGCATGGTGGTGCACTCACAGGGTCAGGGACAGCGACATGCACAGGCCCCTCCACGGTGACCTGTGCTGCCTCCTGCCCCTGCCCCTGGACTGCACCACTTGCACCAGCAGGGATGCCCCCACCAGGCCCCATGTGCGCCTCAGTGGCGGCCTCCTCCTCCTCTGTGGAAACCACCAAACTGGATGGCACCTCACCGTCTTCCGCCGTAGCAGGCCCCTGTGGGGGCTCACCCACCCCTTCCGCTGCAGCCGTGGGGGCATCCCCACCGCCTTGCTCCACAGCGCCATCTCCACCCTCTTCTTCACTATCCGCTGCGTAGAGGGAGACATAGAACACAAGCATCAGGGTACTGTACAATGGTCCCCTAGACAGGAAGCAATAGCAGATGAGTACCACTGTCAAAGTACACTGCCATCAGGACCCTCCACAACACATGGGTCAGTCCAGGCAAAACACACACAGTAACAGGCATGGTGCATGCCATGGACTCTTGAAACATACAATGATATGGAACTCACATGCATCATGGGTCATGCCTATCACATGCACACACTTCACCTCAGTCACATCCATCTGGCCAGACATGGCTACCATATATGTACCTGGCATCAGCACCCATCCCTCACCCCCACCCATGTCCAGGAACAGAGACTGGCATGCTCTCATGTGTAAAATCTGCATAGGGCTCCCCATGTCGCATGCAACGACCATGTGGTTCACACATCACTGGTCGCACATGCATCACCATGATGTCCCTGCACACATACATGCGTACATGGCCTATGTCACACATACAGGAAAGTATCAGACAACCAGCACACCGCAACATGCCCTGTCTCACACAGCAATGCTTGGCCACTTACAGCTCAACTCCAGACGGGTCTCCCTCTCAAGGATCTGGGCGTGGAGCGCTGGGCGTACGCGTTCCAGGACCCTCATCTGGATGGAACTCATGCGGCCCCGGCCCCCCTCCACGAGGGTCCTGGACCTCAAGTCCTCCCAGCGCTTCTTGATCTTCTGGACGTTGCGGGTTGCCACCCCCTCCGTGTTAATGGCAACCACACAGTCGGCCCAGATCCTCTCCCGTCCTTCCTTGCTGGCCCGGGACTATCCGAAGAGAGCATCATACTGCCCCAGGACATGCTCCACCAGGACACCAACTTCGGTGGCAGTGAAGCTGGTGCCCCTCTGCCCCTCTGGCCTGGGGTTGCCACTGGTGCCAGATGTCGAAGTGCCCGACATGGCAACCCCAGAGGCAGGAGTGGGTGGGCAACTGGGTCCTGGGGCTGTGGAGTGGATGTTATCCCAGTCGGGAGTCTTCTGTTCCAGCAGGGGTGGACACAGCAACTGGACCCCTGCAGATGGCTGATGTGCAGGCACCAGATGGCAGGGCACGGTGGCAGCAGGCAGGCAGGCAGGCAGCAGCAGATGGCACGTGGGAGGCTGCTCGGGGTACTGGGGGGCAGTAATTCGGCCTTCTGGGCAGGAGCGTGGTCTTCCGTGTGTTTTCATGTGGCCAGCTTGATACGGAGTGATTTGGCACGTGAAAATCCTGCACGTCAGCGTGAAAATCGCGGAAAGGCCCTTAGCGCGTAAGCGCGTCAGCACGCATATGCGATTCTATTGGACCAAAGGCCCTCAGCGCGTAAGCTCGTCTGTGACGTGACCCGCACGGGTATTTCCCTCATAGCACGTGATGACGGAGCACACGTGGAAAGACTGCACGTCAGTGTCATCGCGTGTAATCGGACAAAAGTGCGCGTACACGCGATTGGCCTATGTACGTGTATTTCAGGGGTGCGCGCGCACTTACACATGCGAGTACATCAGCGCACGTGTATTCCGGGGTGCGCAGGAATTTCCACACCCTATTTGCCTGGGTACGTGGATTTCAGGGGTGCGCGGGAAGTTTCACACGCTCGCCTACAACACGCGCAAAGAAACACGTACGCCAGCAGGAAGCAGGCATACGTCAACCCGCAACGCATAAAATTGCGCGCAAAAAACTAACAAGCTCAAACGCCAGGATGAATATACCGTTCCTAGCAGCAGTGGCCGTGGGCTACCAAAGGAGGAGGAGGAGGATAGTCAGGGCCAGAATTTTCAGACCCAGAACCAGCCTTTTTGGGATGCCTGATGACCAGGTGTATGGGAGGTACAGGTTTCCAAATGTACAATTAGGGGATAGGGTGGGCACTGCTTTGTTGCTACTTATTCACTTTTCTGCAATCAACTGTGGGGGCTCACCCTTGAACCTAGGCACTAGGTTCTGAAACAATATCCATACAATAGGGCTGAATAACTTCCAACCCTGGGTGAGCTCGCTCTTTCTCCCCTTGACGGGTTTCAATTCATTTCCATTAGTAATTTATATTTCTTCATTAAGTAATCCACCATTTTTGTTATAATATTTCCAATATTTCAATTGTTTATTTATTCCTAACCAATCAGTGTTTCAAAATTATTGCCAATGCATTTCGGACATCCGTCCATCATCAGGGCTATCAACACTTTTTGTTATCAATCAATGATATTCACAACACCATGACCCATTGATTCACCCAAACGTGAAATCGTAAAGTAAATGCATGCACATACCAGGTTAGAGTTGTGTTCCATCATGGCGTTCACATCAATATAACAAGTCAAAAAAATACAAAAACATCCATTATAGATCATTGTTAAACTTCATTTCACAATATAGTATCATAATATACCAAACGCTTTCTACCTGTTTGGTTTTTCGTCCCCAGAGTGTAACAGATATTTATACATATGTGTCTAACTTTCTGTGGTCCCCCTCCTTCAGTATTCCCACTCAACCTCCTCTTCCGCTATGCTTACCTCTACTCTCCTCTCCTGCTCTCCGTACGCGACAGCTATTCAAAAAGAGCTGCCGCCGCTCGTAACAACATTTATCAACACTTCTCATTCCCGCGCATGCGCATTACTATGCGCGATGCTGTAATGTGTTTCACTGATCTAGTCCGCGCATGCGTAAATGTGTCTTTACAACACTTCAGAAATATTATACATATGCCTATCCCTGGGAACAATATGTACTTACCAATAAGATTGAGTTCACTGTTAGGCAGCGATTAGCTGCCTTACGTCCCACAGGGAAAAATACCCCCTGCGGGACGTACTGTGAACTCCAACATTAGACACATTATTACAACTTACACCATTAATAAGTAGTGTAAAGCTACCTTAAATTCCACAAGGCATAATTTCCACCATTTTATCAGTCACGATTCTTCTATACTTTTCACACATATTTTTCATCATAGAAAACCCATAAAATTCAACTCCTCACTAATGCCCCCTGGTCTCAGGGAGTCAAGCCGGTCGATCCAAAACGATTCTCGTTGATTCAATCTTCTTCCCAGATCCTCATGTACATTGTTCTGTCTAATAGTCTCCAAGACTTGAATCCTCATCTGGTTGATGTTATGCTTCATTATATTCCAATGTGTGGCTACTGCCGAATTCGGATTGTTATTTCGAATACACGATCTATGTTCGTTCCATCTCAACTTTCCTGGTCTCTTAGATTGTCCAACATAGTAGATTCCACACGGGCACTTAATACTGTATACTATATTCGAAGTGTCACATGTTGCGTATCCTTTAAGTTTTATTTTTTCACCTGTACGAGGGTGATCAACTGTATCCCCTTTTATTATGAAGTTACAGTTACTGCAATGCAAGCAGGGATAAGTTCCTTTTCTCAATATATCCATTGCTCTCTTTTCAGGTCTCGTTTTTACCAATCTATCTCTCAAGTTTGCACTCCTCTTATACGCAAAGGTTGGTAATTCCCTGAATAAGTGTTCAACTCGCATATCATTAGTCAATGTGCTCCAGTTCTTCTTAATTACACTCTTTATCTTGTTGCTTTGTACTGAGTAACATGACACATATACAATATTTGGTTCCTTCTTCTCTCTCCTTGTACCACTCACTGTGGATTCCATCACTCGTTCTTTAGCAGATTCTATTTCCGCTGTTTTGTACCCTCTTGCTTCAAACCTCCTCCCCATGTTCTCAATTTCTACCGCACATGTTCTTGAGTCATTAACAATCCTTTTTACTCTCATCATTTGACTGAAGGGCAAATTTCTGATTAGACTCGGTTGGTGAAAACTTAGTCGATGAAGTAAATTATTTCGATCTGTTTCTTTTCTGTAGATGCCGGTCAGAAAATCATTGTTGTGAATGCGTATTTCTACATCTAGGAAGTGAATCCGTGTTCTTGAGGTTTCTTTTGTAAATTATATACGTTGGTCAATGTTGTTGAGATAGGTGAAAAAATCATTAAAAGATTCTTCTGAGCCATTCCATATTCCAAAGATGTCATCTATAAATCTGACCCACATTGTTACATCATTTCTCCATACTGCATGATCAAGTACATATTCCTTTTCAAATTTGTGCATGAAAGTATTTGCATATGTGGGAGCCATTGAGGCCCCCATCGCTGTCCCAGATTTTTGAATAAAGAATTTGTTCCTATATTGAAAATATGAATTTTCAGATATAAACTGTAATAATACCAAAATGAATTCCTTCATAGCTTTCAAGTCACCTTCCTGGAGGAGTAACCATTCTATTGCTTCTAGACCCAGGTTATGTGGAATAGAAGTGTAAAGGCTCTTCACGTCAATTGTAAACATAATCGAAGTTTCTGTAAATACATTTTTCTCCAATATTTCCAAAAAATGATTAGTGTCTTTGATGTAGGTATCTGTCTTTTGTATCAATGGTTGTAAAAACTGGTCAATGTATTGACCCAATGGCTGTAGTACACTGTCTACTCCAGAGACTATCGGTCTACCTGGTGGTTTTGTGAGACTTTTATGTATTTTAGGTAGCGTGTAGAAGTTCGGTATTCTTGGATATTTATTCGTGAGAAAAAATTGTGTTTTGGCACTTATCCATTCTAATTCCTCTGCTTTCCCCAGAAGTTCTTCTAAATTCTTCATTATCTCAATAGTTGGGTCATTATCTAGCTCAGAATATACATCCGTGTTTCTGAGCTGATTCATACATTCGTCATGATAATCTTGACTGTTCATTATTACAAGTGCTCCTCCTTTGTCTGCTGGGCGTATAGTTATCTTGTCATCTCCGTATAAATCTTTCAACAACTTAAACTCATTCGGTTTCAAATTTCCATATCCCTTCCGTTTAAATTACACTTTCTTAAGATCTTTGAGTACTTGTCGATGAAAAATATCAATAGATGGTACATTTATGGATGGCATAAAATTACTTTTTTTTCTGAACTCCTGTAGTTCCTCTGGGTCTTGTTCTTTCAGTTGTGATGTATCGAGTTCATCAAAAAACACTTTTAATTTTAATTTTCTCACCAATTTGAATAAGTCAATCTTAGTCTCAAATAAAGTTGTGCTATGCGTTGGTACATAACTGAGCCCTTTTTGAAGTAACATTTCTTCACTTTTGGTTAGTATTCTGGACGATATGTTCACAACTAACTTTTCTTCTGTCTCGCTTCCCGGGTCTCTACTCTTTGACTTCCTTTTACTCTTCCCTCGTCTCGTTCTCTTTCTTCTGTCTCTCGTCCTAAAAAAGGTCGGGCTGCTCTAGATGCTCTTGCAGATGTGGTAGGTTCTGCTTGTTGTTCTATTATCCTCCTTCCTTCAACTGTACTTTGTTTCACTCTAGAATCTTCAGAATCCGTGCTGGAGGTTTTGTCTGTACTCCCCTGGTGTTGTTTCTTTTGGAATGGGGTTTGATATTTGTCCATCCAAGTGTAAACTTCTCCGTTCAAATAATCATAAGTGTCCCGTCGAAATTTCCTCACTTTTTTGGATTCAATTTCACTTTTGTATGATTCAAGTTTATGGTTGATGTCAACCAATATTGCTCCTAATTCTTCTTTACCAATCACTGTACCCAATTCTTTTTCTATTTCCTCTATTTCTTCGTTTAGAGTTTTGACATTTTTGGTAAGCTCTTGAATAGTTAAAAGAATCAAGTCTAGCGAACACTTATTCAAAATCGCTTCCCATTTGCGCACAAATTCTTTATCTTCCTTACATAACGTTGGTCTTAAATTAATTCTTAGTCCCCTAGGGATTCTCTGGTTTTTAAAGTAGCGTCCTAAAGTAATTGCATGAAGCTTTCTGTTAATTTCCTTACGGATTAAATATTCCAGTTGTTTTATTCTTCTTGTAAGATCAGGATCATTAGTTTTTGTTTTCCATGTTGAATCACTGATTTGTGTCAGGACTGCCTCGGCTTCTGACGATGTGAAACCTAAGGTTTCTGCTCTTACATTTGTAAGTTGTTCAATATCTTCAAAGGACATATTAACGCGTGCCTCCACCCAATTAGTGTGCCACTGGAAACAAATGTACAATTAGGGGATAGGGTGGGCACTGCTTTGTTGCTACTTATTCACTTTTCTGCAATCAACTGTGGGGGCTCACCCTTGAACCTAGGCACTAGGTTCTGAAACAATATCCATACAATAGGGCTGAATAACTTCCAACCCTGGGTGAGCTCGCTCTTTCTCCCCTTGACGGGTTTCAATTCATTTCCATTAGTAATTTATATTTCTTCATTAAGTAATCCACCATTTTTGTTATAATATTTCCAATATTTCAATTGTTTATTTATTCCTAACCAATCAGTGTTTCAAAATTATTGCCAATGCATTTCGGACATCCGTCCATCATCAGGGCTATCAACACTTTTTGTTATCAATCAATGATATTCACAACACCATGACCCATTGATTCACCCAAACGTGAAATCGTAAAGTAAATGCATTCACATACCAGGTTAGAGTTGTGTTCCATCATGGCGTTCACATCAATATGACAAGTCAAAAAAATACGAAAACATCCATTATAGATCATTGTTAAACTTAATTTCACAATATAGTATCATAATATACCAAACGCTTTCTACCTGTTTGGTTTTTCGTCCCCAGAGTGTATGTTCACCTCTGTTGCCAGTATCCTTATCTAGCGCGTATCATCTGAAACAGATATTTATACATATGTGTCTAACTTTCTGTGGTCCCCCTCCTTCAGTATTCCCACTCAACCTCCTCTTCCGCTATGCTTACCTCTACTCTCCTCTCCTGCTCTCCGTATGCGACAGCTATTCAAAAAGAGCTGCCGCCGCTCGTAACAACATTTATTAGGGGGTATTTTTCCCTGTGGGACGTAAGGCAGCTAATCGCTGCCTAACAGTGAACTCAATCTTATTGGTAAGTACATATTGTTCCCAGGGATAGGCATATGTATAATATTTCTGAAGTGTTGTAAAGACACATTTACGCATGCGCGGAGGAGATCAGTGAAACACATTACAGCATCGCGCATAGTAATGCGAATGCGCGGGAATGAGAAGTGTTGATAAATGTTGTTACGAGCGGCGGCAGCTCTTTTTGAATAGCTGTCGCGTACGGAGAGCAGGAGAGGAGAGTAGAGGTAAGCATAGCGGAAGAGGAGGTTGAGTGGGAATACTGAAGGAGGGGGACCACAGAAAGTTAGACACATATGTATAAATATCTGTTTCAGATGATACGTGCTAGATAAGGATACTGGCAACAGAGGTGAACATACACTCTGGGGACGAAAAACCAAACAGGTAGAAAGCGTTTGGTATATTATGATACTATATTGTGAAATGAAGTTTAACAATGATCTATAATGGATGTTTTTGTATTTTTTTGACTTGTTATATTGATGTGAACGCCATGATGGAACACAACTCTAACCTGGTATGTGCATGCATTTACTTTACGATTTCACGTTTGGGTGAATCAATGGGTCATGGTGTTGTGAATATCATTGATTGATAACAAAAAGTGTTGATAGCCCTGATGATGGACGGATGTCCGAAATGCATTGGCAATAATTTTGAAACACTGATTGGTTAGGAATAAATAAACAATTGAAATATTGGAAATATTATAACAAAAATGGTGGATTACTTAATGAAGAAATATAAATTACTAATGGAAATGAATTGAAACCCGTCAAGGGGAGAAAGAGCGAGCTCACCCAGGGTTAGAAGTTATTCAGCCCTATTGTATGGATAGGTACAGGTTTCCACCACACATAATACTGGACCTGGTGAGTGAGTGGGAGGATGACCTCACATCACCCACCCTGTGCTCCCAAGCACTCAGCCCCCTGGAGAAGGTCCTCAATGTACTGCACTTCTTAGCCACTGGATCATTTCAGCGGACAAGTTCCATAGTGGGTGGGGTGTCACAGGCCACACAGTCACGCTGCCTACACCAGGTCTTGAACATCATCACTGCATGCCCATCAGTCCGCAGGCACATATACCTGCCCAGAACACCTGCAGAAAGGTATGCTGCTGCCCTGGATTTTTACGGTGTGGCACGATTCCCCAAATTGCTAAGTGCCATCGACTGCACCCATGTGGCTCTACGTCCCCCCAGGGCATCTGAGCACATCTATAGGAACCACAAGCACTGGCATTCCACCAACGTGCAGGTAGTATGTAATGCCAAGGGAATCATCACCCCAGTATATGCCAACTATCCCGGGTCCACCTGCATCTCAGCTGAGAGCGTACGTGTGAGACGCTCCAGCTGCTCTTCTGTCCTTTTGTGTGTTGAAGCCTTAAGCTCAACAAGGGTCTTCCTGATCTGACTGAGTTCCACCCTCAGGGCTTCCCTGTGGCCCTGGGACTCTATGGAAAGGGCATCCTGCAGAGTCGCCAGTGCCGCCCGCCTGTCCCTGTTGGACGCCAACATGTCCTCCCTGTGTGACTGCCACATGGAGTCTGTTGCCTGCTGCAGTCGCTCCATCAGCCTTTCTGGGGGGACAATGGAAGTGGCCACCCTATCCATGGCCTGAGCCATCATCTCTGATGATGCTGCCTGTTGGGTAGCCATACCGTATATGGATTGCTCCCATGCAGTATTGCCAGGTGGCGTACGGCCACCACGTCGGCGGGCACCACACCTGTCTGGGGCAAGGCGAACTGCGCCTTGCTGTGCCGGCACTGCCTGAGGCTGCAGGACTGCATTCCCCCTCTGATCTGCTGGCCCAGGAACAGGATCAGATGTTGCGGAGTGTGACCCTGCATCCGTAACCACCAAAGGCGGACCTGCCAACACTGACATCCCCATTGAGGGTACTACCACTGGTGCAGGTGGGTCGGACAGAATAGAATCCCTCCCAGGAACACTCACCTGCGATGCCACATAGGTCTCATCATCCGAATCGACACCTGAATACAGCTCGGGGGAGGTGCACCCAGAGACACCCCTTGAGAGCACGACCTGCAGCAGTTGTGGGTTTTCACCCACCACCACACCACGTCCCTCACTGGTGGTCGGTCGGGCCTGAGACCCCTCCTGGGTCTGCACCATCTCCACAACCCCAGCTGTATCAAGTGCGTCATCCCCTGCAAAGACATGAAAGAAAAGAAATGGAAACATGCATTAGCACTATGGCACACAATTAGGGCTGAGAAGCAACAGAACCAGTACTTGATTGACACATGTCCCACATGACTAAAACCCTCCCATGCATGCACCCTAACTGCGTATGAAGGGGAGGCAAATGGCACACATTGATGACACCAAGATGGAAGATCAACACATTTGCTGCAGGCTGCCTAGCAGTGGCATCACACATTGGCCTGTGATTGCCAGGTGAAATACACATGCCATCACACAGATGGCATGTACCATTGCTATTGAGTGAAGATGGAGAGGAGGGCAGCACTTATTCATTCAGTCCAGTTCCCTCATGTAATAGCTTTTCTAATTCAAACAGGTCTGATTTTTCACCTGGAGCTGCCAGTCCAAAATGGTCCGATTGCACAGGGACATGTCTAAACAAATGATATCCAGGTAACAAAGTCACTCCACTTTACCATAGCCATGTCAGACATGTGACTAGAGGACTGAGAAAAGCCTAGTA
Organism: Ambystoma mexicanum; assembly: GCF_040938575.1. NCBI lineage: Eukaryota > Metazoa > Chordata > Amphibia > Caudata > Ambystomatidae > Ambystoma > Ambystoma mexicanum. Next base: position 814,025,454 of record NC_090932.1, read on the forward strand.
AAAGTGGTGGAATGCAAACAATCTGCCTGAATGAACAGAGAAAAATAAGCAACAATGTTGTGGCAAGGTGACACTTCAAGGGCAACTGGCGTGCTGTTGGGCTAGATGTCTACTGTTGGCAGAAGGGATACTGCTATGGACAAATGCTGCTGCGCAGAATGTATTGGATGAAGCACATGGGTGACCCAAACAACTCAGGCGCACACACCCTCACCTGGCACACAAACAGAAGCCCTCACACACACACCATGCACATGGATGACACACACATGCATGTGCACTCACCGGACAATGCCTCATAATCTGGCAGATCTCCCACGCCTTGGATCTGTTCCTCCATGACGTAGGTCCCAGCGACTGACTCATGTGGAGTGAGTTCCATGTCTTCTACTGGAGACCCACCTCCAGTCACTAGAGTTGCGGCATGACTTGAGGCCAGCTTATTCTTTGCCCTGCACTTTAGGTCATTCCTGCGCTTATAGCAATCATTGGCTGTGCTCCTCACGATTCCAAGGGCACTTACGATGTCCGCAACAGTCTGCCAGTGTGCCTGGCGTTGTGCAAGTGTGGTCTTCGATCCTGCAACAATGACCATTTTGTTATCATGTGCGGACACATACTCGACAAGTGCATTCAGTTCGGCATCCGTGAAGCTGGGCTTCCTCGACGGGCCGGACTGTGTAGCCGTGTCTGGGGCATCAGCCTGTGGCAGACGAGCACTCTTCCTCTTCCGCTTGGAAGGTGGTGGGGATCCTGAGTGTCCTACGCCGCTCTGGACACTAGGGGCAGGAGCCCTGGTGGACTCTGTATCAGGAGTGTGGGATTGCACACTCAGCATGGGAGTTGGTGCAGGCATTGGCTCAAGTGTAATGGTGTCAGGGGGAATGTCAGCAGGATGGAGTAGGACAGACACTGTCCTGGCTGGGTGTGTGAGAGCTGGGGTGGATGCAGCCGCAGCTGCCCCTGCAGCCTCTCCACCCTGCCTACTTGGGGCAGCAGATGACCTTGCTGCCCCTGATCCACGTGGCCTGATGACATCAACGTGCACCAGCGCACGTGTCATAGGCCTGCTGACCTGGAAGTCAGCCATGGAGTCAGCCAGGTCTGGTGCCACAATGGGCTGGTCCAACAAGGGCTGAGCATGGATGGTGTCAGCCACATCACCCTCAACCAGGGGGGTGGGGGGGCTTTATGGGTGCCCTTGACTGGTCCTCCACACATGGGGGGACAGGGTCACCCTGCAAGTAACGACCACGTCCCCTACCGGATCCACCACGGCCACCACTTGTGGCTCGTCCACCTTTTCCACCCTTACGGATTCCTCACCTCCCAACCATGGCACTGATGTTAATGTGCGTATGGGAGTGGCTGTAAACTATTGTCCTGGGCAATTGGGGGTCAAAGGGGTTGGGTACCAGATGGTAATCGTACCCTAGTGCTCTAGCAAGGCTGAATGTGACCCCTGGGGAAAGATGACAGGTCACGCAACGCACAGGAAGCCCAAAAAAGGGAGTTAACGTGCACGCAACCCCTCCTAGACCACGTGTGCGGAAAAAAAACCTGCACTACGCTGTGGCACCCAGTAACACAAGAATGAACGTATGCGTGTCACACGCAGCCTAGAATGACCTCTGAAGGGGTAGGCTACACACGGGGCAAGCACAGATGTTAGATACGTGCGTGACTCACCGTCTGCCAGGAAAAAGAGCGTGAAAAAGAAGCGCGTGTGCGCGTTGGCAACACCCACGCCAAAAGAAGAATTGTACGTTGTCTGAGGAGACAGGACAACAGTAGAAGGGAACGCTGTTTGAGGGAACAGGCCCAGGAAAACCAGAAAAAGAGAAAAAAAGAGAAAAAGCTGTCAGAGGTAACAGGGAGTACGAACTTGAAACGCTGTGAAGTAAATCGCATGTGAAAGGACAAGAAGTACAGATTTCACTCACTCGCTCTCCACGAAAAGCACGTACAAGGAAATGGTGTTCTACACGTACCTTTTATGCAGACCCACACGTCCAGCGTCACTTCTGCGTGTACGTGCTATGGCCATTTCCACCAATTACACGCTTTGTCACTTCCGCGTGTACGCGCTAAGGCCATTTCCACCAATTACACGCTTTGACACTCGGACGTGTCTTTCATTTTTTTAACACGCAACATTTCAAACATGTGCCATATTCAACGTGCACGTGACTTCATAGACACGCATACGCTGGTGGCCTTTGGGCCAATGAATGTACAGACGTGTGCTGACGCGCTTACGCGCTAAGGGCCTTTCCTCGAATTACACGCAGACGTGCTGGATTTTCATGTGCAAAATCACTCCGTATCAAGCTGGCCACGCGTTCACACATGGAAGACCACCCTCCTGCCCAGAAGGCCGAATTACTGCCGCCCAGAGCCCTGAGCACACTCCCACCTGCCATCTGCTGCTGCCTGACTGCCTGCTGCCCACGTGCCCTGCCATTTGCTGCCTGCACATCAGCCAGGGGTGCTGTTGCTGTGACCACCCCTGCTGGAACCGAAGACTCCCGACTGCTTTTCCATCGCCCCACAGCCCAGCCCCAGGACCCAGTTGCCCACCCACTCCTGCCTCTGGGGTTGCCATGTCGGGCACTGCAACATCTGGGAACAGTGGCAACCCCCGGCCAAGGAGGCAGAGGGGCACCAGCTTCACTGCAACCGAAGTTGGTGTCCTGGTGGAGCATGTCCTGGGGCAGTATGATGCCCTCTTCGGAAGGTTGCGTGCCGACAAGGAAGGACGGACTCGGATCTGGATGGACATCGTGACTGCCATCAACGTGGAGGAGGTGGCAGTCCGCGACTACGAACGTGTCAGGAAGCGCTGGGAGGACTTCAGGTCCAGGACCCTCAACAAGGCCCGGTGCCTCCTGAAGGCAGCGGATGCTAAGGGGCGCCGGGGCCACTTGTCGGAAGATCAGATGAGGGTCCTGGAACGCATATCCCCAGCGCTCCACGTCCAGGTCCTTGAGAGGCAGACCCGTCTGGAGTCGAGCGGTAAGTGTACATGCATACTGATTGTAAGCTGTGCGTGTGGTGGTGTGCCAGGAGTGTGCAGGTTGAACATGTATTTTTATGTGGGCAAGTAGGGAGGGGGTGTACAGAGCCGTGAGGGTGACACATGCGAGGGGTCTCATGTGTGACACATGGATGGTGCTTGTGTGTGTGGGCTTGCATGGCACAGGATGTGGAGGAATGATTGTCAGGTGTGACATGGATGTCGATCGGAACACTGCGACAGTTAGCGGAGGTGTACACATGCATGCAAGTTTGGTGGTGTGTGTGCATGTGTAGTGTACTCCCTATGTTGCATGTGATGTGTGGATGACCTTTGGCTGCTCATGCTGTTGTATGTGAATGGATGGTGCTGGCTGTTGCAATATGGCTGTGGTATGGCTCATGTGTGCAAGTTGAAATGACATGTGTGTTGGGGATTGTGATGCCATGTCTGAGGTTTACCAATGCCACTCATGTATAACTGTCATGTGTGTATGAGTCCATTGTACAGTGCCCTGATGCCTGTGTTTTCTTTCTCCCTGTCTGCAGCGTCAACTGATGAAGAGGGCGGAGAAGGTGCTGTGGAGCACAGCGTCAGGGGTCACACCACCAGCCGGAGACGCAAGGCCCGGATCCCCTCCCAGGTTCTGATCTCGTCGGGGAGTGAGGAGTCTGGTGCCGTGTCCCAGGCCGCAGCTGCCGAGGGGAGGTCCAAGAGGCGGAGGTTGGAGTTGGACTCCTCGGCAGCAGAAGGGGCAGCTGGGACCCCACAGGGCCCAACGGAGGAAGATGGCACGGAGTCATCCAGGTTGGTGGGGGGTTTGGAGGAGGAGGAGGCCGTGCAAGCGACAGAGGCGGGGTCTGGAGGTGGGGATTCCACTGGTGCTAGTGGTGCAGTGCAGGATCAGGGACAGGAGGCAGCACAGGCTGCCGCGGAGGTGCCTGTGTGCAATCCTGTCCCTGCTCCTGTTACTGCATCATCTTGCACCAGCGGGGATGCCTACCTCCAGACCCGTTCTCAGGGAGGGGATTGGCTTACAACACCTGGCCTTCCTCTCCCTGCGGATGTGGCTATCCTGCACCAGATTGAGCCTGTCCAGGGTGGGGTGGCGTTGCGTCAACGGGTCATGCGAGCTGACCTGCAGTCTTTTCATGATGAGTCTGCACGTCTTCTCGCATGGCTCGTTGACCGCGTTGACCCACTGGGACAGCTCACCAGGGCTGGATTTCTCTGTTTCCTGGACCTTGTTCCGACCCCCTCCTCCACAGAACCCCCTATGCCCCAATCGTCCTCCATGCCATCTTCCCACCCATGTCTCACCTGGGTGCCCTGTGGAGCTGCCTCTGACCGTGCGGCCAGGCTGGTGGACAACAGATCCCTGCCACAGTCGGGAGTCGGACGTCCAGCAGGGGTGGCCACATCAACGACTGCACCCCAGCTGGAGGAGGATGTGCAGGCACCATCAGACAGGGCACATGGACAGCAGCAGCTGCAGCAGCAGGAGGCTGTAGTTGGGAGCCACAATAGCTCGGGCCTTCAACATCGGAGGGGCAGGCATCGGCTGGAGGGCAGTGGACCCAGGACGGGAAGTGTCTTCCGTGTGGCAGCGGGTGGGCCACGCCATAGATGCGGAGCGGCGGCAGGCGGAAGAGGCGCGGCTCACGATGGTCAGGGCGGAGAACTCCATGCGAAGGGCCCTGAGGCAGGCCGAGTGCCTCGAGGCAATCCGCAGGGAGTTGGAGGTGAACATGTCGGCGTCCCTGCGGACCCTCGGGGCCATGGAACAGGACCGCCTCCGGGACATAGACGAGGAGTTCGATGATGCCCTGGCCCGGAACACCACTGAGTGAGCCGCTGGACTGGCCCGCCGCCATTGTATATAGTTATTTAGTGATAGGTTTCCTTTATTGTTTATTTTTATTTGGAGTCGACGGACACTGCTCCACCTTTTGTATATAGTTCCATTTCAGATAGGTTTTTTTGTAGGTTTCATTTCGTCTGTTGGAAAGATGTACCCTGAATACTTTGTACATAGTTGGACTTTGCATTTGGATATTTTTTTAACTATGAATATTTTTTTCCATGGAGCAATGGTTTTCTATTTCTTTTTTCCCTTCATTTACTTTTTATGGACTGGAACTTTGGAAGACATTTTTTTGGATTATCATTTATTGATTTTAATTTGAAAAGGGACAGCCAGCTTAATTTTCTTTTTTTTTTTACTTTTTTTGTTTAATTTTGATTGCCATTATTGTTGTTTTTAATACATTATTTTGATTTTTTCATTCTTCAATGTGTGGTTTCTTCTCATTATTTTCATGCATGTCATGATATGGGTTTTCAGGTTCACTTGCAACCATTGTGTGTGTGTGAGACACATGTGTTCATTTACATTGTTTCCATTGGAGTAGTATCATGGGCGCATATAATACTTGGTTGTGTCTTTGGGCTGTGGTGGCTGGCCATGAGGCCCATGCTTGAGGATTGTCAGGACCTGTGGGCAGGGGGACATGTGTGGGGGCCTGGTGGAGGGTGCCCCTGCACTGCTGGGGTGGTGGGGTGGTGGTAGACATGGGTGGGAGCCTGGTGGAGGCTGCCCATGGTGGCTGGGGGGTGGGGGTGATGGGAGACATGAGTGGGGGCCTGGTGGAGGCTGCCCCTGCACTGCTGGGGGGTGGGGGTGATAGGGGACATGAGTGGGTGCCTGGTGGAGGCTGCCCCTGGTGGCTGGGCGGTGGGGGTGGTGGGAAACATGAGTGGGGGCCTGGTGGAGGGTGCCCCACAGTGCTGGCGGTTGGGGTGGGTGGGAGACATGGGTGGGGGCCTGGTGGAGGCAGCCCATGGTGGCTGGGGGGTGGGGGTGGTGGGAGACATGAGTGGGGGCCTGGTGGAGGCTGCCCCTGCACTGCTGGGGGGTGGTGGTAGACATGGGTGGGGGCCTGGTGGAGGCTGCCCATGGTGGCTGAGGGGTGGGGGTGGTGGGAGACATGAGTGGGGGCCTTGTGGAGGCTGCCCCTGCACTGCTGGGGGTGGGGGTGATAGGGGACATGAGTGGGTGCCTGGTGGAGGCTGCCCCTGCACTGCTGGGGGGTGGGGGTGGTGGTAGACATGGGTGGGGGCCTGGTGGAGGGTGCCCCACAGTGCTGGGGGTTGGGGTGGGTGGGAGACATGGGTGGGGGCCTGGTGGAGGCAGCCCATGGTGGCTGGGGGGTGGGGGTGGTGGGAGACATGAGTGGGGGCCTGGTGGAGGCTGCCCCTGCACTGCTGGGGGGTGGGGGTGGTGGTAGACATGGGTGGGGGCCTGGTGGAGGCTGCCCATGGTGGCTGAGGGGTGGGGGTGGTGGGAGACATGAGTGGGGGCCTGGTGGAGGCTGCCCCTGCACTGCTGGGGGTGGGGGTGATAGGGGACATGAGTGGGTGCCTGGTGGAGGCTGCCCCTGCACTGCTGGGGGGTGGGGGTGGTGGTAGACATGGGTGGGGGCCTGGTGGAGGGTGCCCCACAGTGCTGGGGTTTGGGGTGGGTGGGAGACATGGGTGGGGGCCTGGTGGAGGCAGCCCATGTTGGCTGGGGGGTGGGGGTGGTGGGAGACATGAGTGGGGGCCTGGTGGAGGCTGCCCCTGCACTGCCGGGGGGTGGGGGTGGTGGTAGACATGGGTGGGGGCCTGGTGGAGGCTGCCCATGGTGGCTGGGGGGTGGGGGTGGTGGGAGACATGAGTGGGGGCCTGGTGGAGGCTGCCCCTGCACTGCTGGGGGTGGGGGTGATAGGGGACATGAGTGGGTGCCTGGTGGAGGCTGCCCCTGGTGGCTGGGGGGTGGGGGTGATAGGAGACATGAGTGGGGGCCTGGTGGAGGGTGCCCCTCAGTGCTGGGGGGTGGGGGGTGGGAGACATGAGTGGGGGCCTGGTGGAGGCTGCCCCTGCACTGCTGGGGGGTGGGGGTGGTGGTAGACATCGGTGGGAGCCTGGTGGAGGCTGCCCATGGTGGCTGGGGGGGGTGGGGGTGATAGGGGACATGAGTGGGGGCCTGGTGGAGGCTGCCCCTGGTGGCTGGCCGTGGGGGTGGTGGGAGACATGAGTGGGGGCCTGGTGGAGGCTGCCCCTGCACTGCTGGGGGGTGGGGGTGGTGGTAGACATGGGTGGGGGCCTGTTGGAGGGTGACCCACAGTGCTGGGGGGTGGGGTGGGTGGGAGACAGGGGTGGGGGCCTGGTGGAGGCTGCCCATGGTGGCTGGGGGGTGGTGGGAGACATGAGTGGGGGCCTGGTGGAGGCTGCCCCTGCACTGCTGGGGGGTGGGGTGGGTGGGAGACATGGGTGGGGGCCTGGTGGAGGCTGCCCATGGTGGCTGGGGGGTGGGGGTGATAGGGGAAATGAGTGGGGGCCTGGTGGAGGCTGCCCCTGCACTGCTGGGGGTGGGGGTGGTGGTAGACATGGGTGGGGGCCTGGTGGAGGCTGCCCATGGTGGCTGGGGGGTGGGGGGATGGGAGACATGAGTGGGGGCCTGGTGGAGTCTGCCCCTGCACTGCTGGGGGGTGGGGGTGATAGGGGACATGAGTGGGTGCCTGTTGGAGGCTGCCCCTGGTGGCTGGGGGGTGGGGGTGATAGGGGACATGAGTGGGGGCCTGGTGGAGGCTGCCCCTGCACTGCTGGGGGGTGGGGGTGGTGGTAGACATGGGTGGGGGCCTGGTGGAGGGTGACCCACAGTGCTGGGGGGTGGGGTGGGTGGGAGACATGGGTGTCGGCCTGGTGGAGGCTGCCCATGGTGGCTGGGGGGTGGGGGTGGTGGGAGACATGAGTGGGGGCCTGGTGGAGGCTGCCCCTGCACTGCTGGGGGCTGGGGGTGGTGGTAGACATGGGTGGGGGCCTGGTGGAGGCTGCTCATGGTGGCTGGGGGGTGGGGGTGGTGGGAGACATGAGTGGGGGCCTGGTGGAGGCTGCCCCTGCACTGCTGCGGGGTGGGGGTGATAGGGGACATGAGTGGGTGCCTGGTGGAGGCTGCCCATGGTGGCTGGGGGTGGTGGTGATAGGAGACATGAGTGGGGGCCTGGTGGAGGGTGCCCCTCAGTGCTGGGGGGGTGGGGGGTGGGAGACATGATTGGGGGCCTGGTGGAGGCTGCCCCTGCACTGCTGGGGGGTGGGGGGTGGTAGACATGGGTGGGAGCCTGGTGAAGGCTGCCCATGGTGGCTGGGGGGTGGGGGTGATAGGGGACATGAGTGGGGGCCTGGTGGAGGCTGCCCCTGGTGGTGGGGGTGGTGGGAGACATGAGTAGGGGCCTGGTGGAGGCTGCCCCTGCACTGCTGGGGGGTGGGGTGGGTGGTAGACATGGGTGGGGGCCTGGTGGAGGCTGCCCATGGTGGCTGGGGGGTGGGGGTGGTGGGAGACATGAGTGGGGGCCTGGTGGAGGCTACCCCTGCACTGCTGGGGGGTGGGGTGGGTGGGAGACATGGGTGGGGGCCTGGTGGAGGCTACCCATGGTGGCTGGGGGGTGGGGGTGATAGGGGACATGAGTGGGGGCCTGGTGGAGGCTGCCCCTGCACTGCTGGGGGGTGGGGGTGATGGTAGACATGGGTGGGGGCCTGGTGGAGGCTGCCCAGGGTGGCTGGGGGGTGGGGGTGGTGGGAGACATGAGTGGGGGCCTGGTGGAGGCTGCCCCTGCACTGCTGGGGGGTGGGGGTGATAGGGGACATGAGTGGGTGCCTGGTGGAGGCTGCTCCTGGTGGCTGGTGGGTGGGGGTGATAGGAGACATGAGTGGGGGCCTGGTGGAGGCTGCCCCTGCACTGCTGGGGGGTGGGGGTGGTGGTAGACATGGGTGGGGGCCTGGTGGAGGCTGCCCATGGTGGCTGGGGGGTGGGGGTGGTGGGAGACATGAGTGGGGGCCTGGTGGAGGCTGCCCCTGCACTGCTGGGGGGTGGGGGTGATAGGGGACATGAGTGGCTGCCTGGTGGAGGCTGCCCATGGTGGCTTGGGGGTGGGGGTGATAGGAGACATGAGTGGGGGCCTGGTGGAGGGTGCCCCTCAGTGCTGGAGGGGGTGGGGGTGGGAGACATGAGTGGGGGCCTGGTGGAGGCTGCCCCTGCAGTGCTGGGGGGTGGGGGTGGTGGTAGACATGGGTGGGAGCCTGGTGGAGACTGCCCATGGTGGCTGGGGGGTGGGGGTGATAGGGGACATGAGTGGGGGCCTGGTGGAGGCTGCCCCTGGTGGCTGGGCGGTGGGGGTGGTGGGAGACATGAGTGGGGGCCTGGTGGAGGCTGCCCCTGCACTGCTGGGGGATGGGGGTGGTGGTAGACATGGGTGGGGGCCTGGTGGAGGGTGACCCACAGTGCTGGGGGGTGGGGTGGGTGGGAGACATGGGTGTCGGCCTGGTGGAGGCTGCCCATGGTGGCTGGGGGGTGGGGGTGGTGGGAGACATGAGTGGGGGCCTGGTGGAGGCTGCCCCTGCACTGCTGGGGGGTGGGGTGGGTGGGAGACATGGGTGGGGGCCTGGTGGAGGCTGCCCATGGTGGCTGGGGGGTGGGGGTGATAGGGGACATGGGTGGGGGCCTGGTGGAGGCTACCCCTGGTGGCTGGGTGGTGGGGGTGATAGGAGACATGAGTGGGGGCCTGGTGGAGGCTGCCCCTGCACTGCTGGGGGGTGGGGGTGGTGGTAGACATGGGTGGGGGCCTGGTGGAGGCTGCCCATGGTGGCTGGGGGGTGGGGGTGGTGGGAGACATGAGTGGGGGCCTGGTGGAGGCTGCCCATGCACTGCTGGGGGGTGGGGGTGATAGGGGACATGAGTGGGTGCCTGGTGGAGGCTGCCCATGGTGGCTGGGGGGTGGGGGTGATAGGAGACATGAGTGGGGGCCTGGTGGAGGGTGCCCCTCAGTGCTGGAGGGGGTGGGGGTGGGAGACATGAGTGGGGGCCTGGTGGAGGCTGCCCCTGCAGTGCTGGGGGGTGGGGGGGTGGTAGACATGGGTGGGAGCCTGGTGGAGTCTGCCCATGGTGGCTGGGGGGTGGGGGTGATAGGGGACATGAGTGGGGGCCTGGTAGAGGCTGCCCCTGGTGGCAGGGCGGTGGGGGTGGTGGGAGACATGAGTGGGGGCCTGGTGGAGGCTGCCCCTGCACTGCTGGGGGGTGGGGTGGTGGTAGACATGGGTGGGGGCCTGGTGGAGGGTGCCCCACAGCGCTGGGGGGTGGGGTGGGTGGGAGATATGGGTGGGGGCCTGGTGGAGGCTGCCCATGGTGGCTGGGGGGTGGGGATGGTGGGAGACATGAGTGGGGGCCTGGTGGAGGCTGCCCCTGCACTGCTGGGGGGTGGGGTGGGTGGGAGACATGAGTGGGGGCCTGGTGGAGGCTGCCCCTGCACTGCTGGACGGTGGGGGTGGTGGGAGACATGAGTGGGGGCCTCGTGGAGGGTGCCTCTCAGTGCTGGGGGGGTGGGGGGTGCGAGACATGAGTGGGGGCCTGGTGGAGGCTGCCCCTGCACTGCTGGGGGGTGGGGGTGGTGGTAGACATGGGTGGGAGCCTGGTGGAGGCTGCCCATGGTGGCTGGGGGGTGGGGGTGATAGGGGACATGAGTGGGGGCCTGGTGGAGGCTGCCCCTGGTGGCTGGGCGGTGGGGGTGGTGGGAGACATGAGTGGGGGCCTGGTGGAGGCTGCCCCTGCACTGCTGGGGGATGGGGGTGGTGGTAGACATGGGTGGGGGCCTGGTGGAGGGTGACCCACAGTGCTGGGGGGTGGGGTGGGTGGGAGACATGGGTGTCGGCCTGGTGGAGGCTGCCCATGGTGGCTGGGGGGTGGGGGTGGTGGGAGACATGAGTGGGGGCCTGGTGGAGGCTGCCCCTGCACTGCTGGGGGGTGGGGGTGATAGGGGACATGAGTGGGTGCCTGGTGGAGGCTGCTCCTGGTGGCTGGTGGGTGGGGGTGATAGGAGACATGAGTGGGGGCCTGGTGGAGGCTGCCCCTGCACTGCTGGGGGGTGGGGGTGGTGGAAGACATGGGTGGGGGCCTGGTGGAGGCTGCCCATGGTGGCTGGGGGGTGGGGGTGGTGGGAGACATGAGTGGGGGCCTGGTGGAGGCTGCCCCTGCACTGCTGGGGGGTGGGGGTGATAGGGGACATGAGTGGCTGCCTGGTGGAGGCTGCCAATGGTGGCTTGGGGGTGGGGGTGATAGGAGACATGAGTGGGGGCCTGGTGGAGGGTGCCTCTCAGTGCTGGGGGGGTGGGGGGTGCGAGACATGAGTGGGGGCCTGGTGGAGGCTGCCCCTGCACTGCTGGGGGGTGGGGGTGGTGGTAGACATGGGTGGGAGCCTGGTGGAGGCTGCCCATTGTGGCTGGGGGGTGGGGGTGATAGGGGACATGAGTGGGTGCCTGGTGGAGGCTGCCCCTGCACTGCTGGGGGGTGGGGGTGGTGGTAGACATGGGTGGGGGCCTGGTGGAGGGTGCCCCACAGTGCTGGGGGTTGGGGTGGGTGGGAGACATGGGTGGGGGCCTGGTGGAGGCAGCCCATGGTGGCTGGGGGGTGGGGGTGGTGGGAGACATGAGTGGGGGCCTGGTGGAGGCTGCCCCTGCACTGCTGGGGGGTGGGGGTGGTGGTAGACATGGGTGGGGGCCTGGTGGAGGCTGCCCATGGTGGCTGAGGGGTGGGGGTGGTGGGAGACATGAGTGGGGGCCTGGTGGAGGCTGCCCCTGCACTGCTGGGGGTGGGGGTTATAGGGGACATGAGTGGGTGCCTGGTGGAGGCTGCCCCTGCACTGCTGGGGGGTGGGGGTGGTGGTAGACATGGGTGGGGGCCTGGTGGAGGGTGCCCCACAGTGCTGGGGTTTGGGGTGGGTGGGAGACATGGGTGGGGGCCTGGTGGAGGCAGCCCATGTTGGCTGGGGGGTGGGGGTGGTGGGAGACATGAGTGGGGGCCTGGAGGAGGCTGCCCCTGCACTGCCGGGGGGTGGGGGTGGTGGTAGACATGGGTGGGGGCCTGGTGGAGGCTGCCCATGGTGGCTGGGGGGTGGGGGTGGTGGGAGACATGAGTGGGGGCCTGGTGGAGGCTGCCCCTGCACTGCTGGGGGTGGGGGTGATAGGGGACATGAGTGGGTGCCTGGTGGAGGCTGCCCCTGGTGGCTGGGGGGTGGGGGTGATAGGAGACATGAGTGGGGGCCTGGTGGAGGCTGCCCCTGCACTGCTGGGGGGTGGGGGTGGTGGGAGACATGAGTGGGGGCCTGGTGGAGGCTGCCCCTGCACTGCTGGGGGTGGGGGTGATAGGGGACATGAGTGGGTGCCTGGTGGAGGCTGCCCCTGCACTGCTGGGGGGTGGGGGTGGTGGTAGACATGGGTGGGGGCCTGGTGGAGGGTGCCCCACAGTGCTGGGGTTTGGGGTGGGTGGGAGACATGGGTGGGGGCCTGGTGGAGGCAGCCCATGGTGGCTGGGGGGTGGGGGTGGTGGGAGACATGAGTGGGGGCCTGGTTGAAGCTGCCCCTGCACTGCCGGGGGGTGGGGGTGGTGGTAGACATGGGTGGGGGCCTGGTGGAGGCTGCCCATGGTTGCTGGGGGGTGGGGGTGGTGGGAGACATGAGTGGGGGCCTGGTGGAGGCTGCCCCTGCACTGCTGGGGGTGGGGGTGATAGGGGACATGAGTGGGTGCCTGGTGGAGGCTGCCCCTGGTGGCTGGGGGGTGGGGGTGATAGGAGACATGAGTGGGGGCCTGGTGGAGGCTGCCCCTGCACTGCTGGGGGGTGGGGGTGGTGGTAGACATGGGTGGGGGCCTGGTGGAGGCTGCCCATGGTGGCTGGGGGTGGGGGTGGTGGGAGACATAAGTGGGGGCCTGCTGGAGGCTGCCCCTGCACTGCTGGGGGGTGGGGGTGATAGGGGACATGAGTGGGTGCCTGGTGGAGGCTGCCCATGGTGGCTTGGGGGTGGGGGTGATAGGAGTCATGAGTGGGGGCCTGGTGGAGGGTGCCCCTCAGTGCTGGGGGGTGGGGGGTGGGAGACATGAGTGGGGGCCTGGTGGAGGCTGCCCCTGCACTGCTGGGGGGTGGGGGTGGTGGTAGACATCGGTGGGAGCCTGGTGGAGGCTGCCCATGGTGGCTGGGGGGGTGGGGGTGATAGGGGACATGAGTGGGGGCCTGGTGGAGGCTGCCCCTGGTGGCTGGCCGGTGGGGGTGGTGGGAGACATGAGTGGGGGCCTGGTGGAGGCTGCCCCTGCACTGCTGGGGGGTGGGGGTGGTGGTAGACATGGGTGGGGGCCTGTTGGAGGGTGACCCACAGTGCTGGGGTGTGGGGTGGGTGGGAGACATGGGTGGGGGCCTGGTGGAGGCTGCCCATGGTGGCTGGGGGGTGGTGGGAGACATGAGTGGGGGCCTGGTGGAGGCTGCCCCTGCACTGCTGGGGGGTGAGGTGGGTGGGAGACATGGGTGGGGGCCTGGTGGAGGCTGCCCATGGTGGCTGGGGGGTGTGGGTGATAGGGGACATGAGTGGGGGCCTGGTGGAGGCTGCCCCTGCACTGCTGGGGGTGGGGGTGGTGGTAGACATGGGTGGGGGCCTGGTGGAGGCTGCCCATGGTGGCTGGGGGGTGGGGGGATGGGAGACATGAGTGGGGGCCTGGTGGAGTCTGCCCCTGCACTGCTGGGGGGTGGGGGTGATAGGGGACATGAGTGGGTGCCTGTTGGAGGCTGCCCCTGGTGGCTGGGGGGTGGGGGTGATAGGGGACATGAGTGGGGGCCTGGTGGAGGCTGCCCCTGCACTGCTGGGGGCTGGGGGTGGTGGTAGACATGGGTGGGGGCCTGGTGGAGGCTGCTCATGGTGGCTGGGGGGTGGGGGTGGTGGGAGACATGAGTGGGGGCCTGGTGGAGGCTGCCCCTGCACTGCTGGGGGGTGGGGGTGATAGGGGACATGAGTGGGTGCCTGGTGGAGGCTGCCCATGGTGGCTGGGGGGTGGTGGTGATAGGAGACATGAGTGGGGGCCTGGTGGAGGCTGCCCCTGCACTGCTGGGGGGTGGGGGGTGGTAGACATGGGTGGGAGCCTGGTGAAGGCTGCCCATGGTGGCTGGGGGGTGGGGGTGATAGGGGACATGAGTGGGGGCCTGGTGGAGGCTGCCCCTGCACTGCTGGGGGGTGGGGTGGGTGGTAGACATGGGTGGGGGCCTGGTGGAGGCTGCCCATGGTGCCTGGGGGGTGGGGGTGGTGGGAGACATGAGTGGGGGCCTGGTGGAGGCTACCCCTGCACTGCTGGGGGGTGGGGTGGGTGGGAGACATGGGTGGGGGCCTGGTGGAGGCTACCCATGGTAGCTGGGGGGTGGGGGTGATAGGGGACATGAGTGGGGGCCTGGTGGAGGCTGCCCCTGCACTGCTGGGGGGTGGGGGTGGTGGTAGACATGGGTGGGGGCCTGGTGGAGGCTGCCCATGGTGGCTGGGGGGTGGGGGTGGTGGGAGACATGAGTGGGGGCCTGGTGGAGGCTGCCCCTGCACTGCTGGGGGGTGGGGGTGATAGGGGACATGAGTGGGTGCCTGGTGGAGGCTGCTCCTGGTGGCTGGTGGGTGGGGGTGATAGGAGACATGAGTGGGGGCCTGGTGGAGGCTGCCCCTGCACTGCTGGGGGGTGGGGGTGGTGGTAGACATGGGTGGGGGCCTGGTGGAGGCTGCCCATGGTGGCTGGGGGGTGGGGGTGGTGGGAGACATGAGTGGGGGCCTGGTGGAGGCTGCCCCTGCACTGCTGGGGGGTGGGGGTGATAGGGGACATGAGTGGGTGCCTGGTGGAGGCTGCCCATGGTGGCTTGGGGGTGGGGGTGATAGGAGACATGAGTGGGGGCCTGGTGGAGGGTGCCTCTCAGTGCTGGGGGGGTGGGGGTTTCGAGACATGAGTGGGGGCCTGGTGGAGGCTGCCCCTGCACTGCTGGGGGGTGGGGGTGGTGGTAGACATGGGTGGGAGCCTGGTGGAGGCTGCCCATGGTGGCTGGGGGGTGGGGGTGATAGGGGACATGAGTGGGGGCCTGGTGGAGGCTGCCCCTGGTGGCTGGGCGGTGGGGGTGGTGGGAGACATGAGTGGGGGCCTGGTGGAGGCTGCCCCTGCACTGCTGGGGGATGGAGGTGGTGGTAGACATGGGTGGGGGCCTGGTGGAGGGTGACCCACAGTGCTGGGGGGTGGGGTGGGTGGGAGACATGGGTGTCGGCCTGGTGGAGGCTGCCCATGGTGGCTGGGGGGTGGGGGTGGTGGGAGACATGAGTGGGGGCCTGGTGGAGGCTGCCCCTGCACTGCTTGGGGGTGGGGTGGGTGGGAGACATGGGTGGGGGCCTGGTGGAGGCTGCCCATGGTGGCTGGGGGGTGGGGGTGATAGGGGACATGGGTGGGGGCCTGGTGGAGGCTACCCCTGGTGGCTGGGTGGTGGGGGTGATAGGAGACATGAGTGGGTGCCTGGTGGAGGCTGCCCCTGCACTGCTGGGGGGTGGGGGTGGTGGTAGACATGGGTGGGGGCCTGGCGGAGGCTGCCCATGGTGGCTGGGGGGTGGGGGTGGTGGGAGACATGAGTGGGGGCCTGGTGGAGGCTGCCCATGCACTGCTGGGGGGTGGGGGTGATAGGGGACATGAGTGGGTGCCTGGTGGAGGCTGCCCATGGTGGCTGGGGGGTGGGGGTGATAGGAGACATGAGTGGGGGCCTGGTGGAGGGTGCCCCTCAGTGCTGGAGGGGGTGGGGGTGGGAGACATGAGTGGGGGCCTGGTGGAGGCTGCCCCTGCAGTGCTGGGGGGTGGGGGGGTGGTAGACATGGGTGGGAGCCTGGTGGAGGCTGCCCATGGTGGCTGGGGGGTGGGGGTGATAGGGGACATGAGTGGGGGCCTGGTAGAGGCTGCCCCTGGTGGCAGGGCGGTGGGGGTGGTGGGAGACATGAGTGGGGGCCTGGTGGAGGCTGCCCCTGCACTGCTGGGGGGTGGGGTGGTGGTAGACATGGGTGGGGGCCTGGTGGAGGGTGCCCCACAGCGCTGGGGGGTGGGGTGGGTGGGAGATATGGGTGGGGGCCTGGTGGAGGCTGCCCATGGTGGTTGGGGGGTGGGGATGGTGGGAGACATGAGTGGGGGCCTGGTGGAGGCTGCCCCTGCACTGCTGGGGGGTGGGTGGGAGACATGAGTGGGGGCCTGGTGGAGGCTGCCCCTGCACTGCTGGACGGTGGGGGTGGTGGGAGACATGAGTGGGGGCCTGGTGGAGTGTGCCCCTCAGTGCTGGGGGGGTGGGAGACATGAGTGGGGGCCTGGTGGAGGCTGCCCCTGCACTGCTGGGGGTGGGGGTGGTGGTAGACATGGGTGGGAGCCTGGTGGAGGCTGCCCATGGTGGCTGGGGGATGGGGGTGATAGGGGACATGAGTGGGGGCCTGGTGGAGGCTGCCCCTGCACTGCTGGGGGGTGGTGGTGGTGGTAGACATGGGTGGGGGCCTGGTGGAGGCTGCCCATGGTGGCTGGGGGGTGGGGGTGATAGGAGACATGAGTGGGGGCCTGGTGGAGGCTGCCCCTGCACTGCTGGGGGGTGGAGGTGATAGGGGACATGGGTGGGGGCCTGGTGGAGGCTGCCCCTGCACTGCTGGGGGGTGGGGGTGGTGGTAGACATGGGTGGGGGCCTGGTGGAGGCTGCCCATGGTGGCTGGGGGGTGGGGGTGGTGGGAGACATGAGTGGGGGCCTGGTGGAGGCTGCCCCTGCACTGCTGGGGGGTGGGGGTGATAGGGGACATGAGTGGGTGCCTGGTGGAGGCTGCCTCTGGTGGCTGGGGGGTGGGGGTGATAGGGGACGTGAGTGGGGGCCTGGTGGAGGCTGCCCCTGCACTGCTGGGTGGTGGGGGTGGTGGTAGACATGGGTGGGGGCCTGGTGGAGGGTGCCCCACAGTGCTGGGGGCTGGGGGTGCAAGGGGACATGAGTGGGGGCCTGGTGGAGGGTGGCCCACCGTGCTGGGGGGTGGGGGTGCTGGGGGACATGAGCAGGTGTGCAGGGTAGTCCCCTGTTTTGAAGGCTGCCTGCAGGGGCCGTGGAGGGTGTACAGGGTACACCTGTGAGGACCCACCCAGCCTAATCGCGTGTGTAACTTCCCGCGCACCCCTGTAATACACGTACCCGGCCAAATCGCGTGTGATAATTCCTGCGCACCCCTGTAATACACGTACCCAGCCAATTTGCGTGTGATAATTCCCGCGTACCCCTGTAATACACGTACCCTGGCTAATCGCATGTAAAACTTCCCGCGTACCCCTGTAATACACGTACCCAGCCAAATCGCGTGTGATAATTCCCGCGTACCCCTGTAATACACGTACCCTGGCTAATCGCGTGTAAAACTTCACACGTACCCCTGTAATACACGTACCCTGGCTAATCGCGTGTAAAACTTCCCGCGTACCCCTGTAATACACGTACCCTGGCTAATCGCATGTAAAACTTCCCGCGTACCCCTGATATGAACGTTACCCACTTTGCGTTCCTTGTTTGGCAGCCCTGTAAACTGGTCCAGGGTTAGCGCAGCCCTTTGCGATGATTTAGCGATTTTGATGGCTTTTCCTTGCGCGAGGGCGTTCTTGGGGGCGTTACTGGCGCTGCTGCAGGGTCGGTGCGATACTCTGTGCCACGGCTGGTTTGGGAGCCTAAAATCCATGAATACGCTGTGCGCGTAAATCGGTTTTAGCGCACGCGCCTGACGCAGACAATCGCACGCGGACCCTCTGCGCCAGCCGCTTGCGACACTTTTCTGCGAAATTCTATGAATTACCCTGTGAGTTTTTTTCTTTTATATTATAAATCCTGTACCTTGCATGCCTCCAGCCAAATACTCACATGTTATACTGGCAATATAAAACTGGCTATATGTGGGTGCCACATTATTGCTGGCAACAAAATGCCATCACATTCAGCGAAGCGCTATACACTCCAAGGCGCTACAAATATTATAAAGCGCTATATATTACTTCAATGGTAAGCTAAGCAAATATAACTCACGTCACCACCGTGCACTGCTAAGACTAACACCCAGGACATCAAAGATGACATCACAAATATCATTGATGACATCACTGATGACATCACATGTGCATTTACTTTTCATACAAGGGGTTGTGAATGTAAACTTAGCAAAAATGTATCAGGGATTATCGGGAAATGTATAATAAACTACATACTTGATTACACAATGTAGTGTTCAAAAGAACATTCCATTGCAGTGTTCTTTCTAGTAAAGGAACCTACTCATACATAAATGTAGGTATTGGCTGCAGCATACACCACAGAGCTGCTATATTTGTCATTTTCCAAAGTTATATAATAAAACGGAGAATGCTTCCTTATCAGACTTTTCCGTACTTTGAAACATGTACTAAGTAGCTAATAATGCATCACTTACTACATATTTCTACTAATACACACAAAACATACATAGACTACAATGCATACAAATATGGGTCTTATTTATCGAGAGTAAAGTAAGCAAACAAGAGGCATTATCATTAGCAACTGTGTATAATCTACATGATTGTATTCACGCACAAAAAATGATGGCTGGGTTTCTGGCCTGCTTCTTCCTCTATATATGTACATCATAAGATCTGATTAAATTCTAAGGAAAGTAGTGTAAGAACATGTGAGAATAGCAATATCTATAAATGTAATACCTTTTGAAAGTTAAGTTTCTGACTGTCAGCAAATAAAACCACCTGGCCTAGATATGGCAGTGAATAAAAAAGAAGGGGCTAGACATGTGATGTCATCAGTTATGTCATCAATGATATTTGTGATGTCATCTTTGATGTCCTGGGTGTTAGTCTTAGCAATGCACGCTGGTGGCGTGAGTTATGGTTGCTTAGCTTACCATAACTGGCGAATTTCAGGGGGTTTTCGGTTTTACTTGGAACCATAACATCCCTTTAACAATGTTTTTTCACTGAATATAACATATTCATGAAGATGACATGTAGGCAGGCACAAGGAAAAGAAAGCAGATAAAGGGAAGGGTAAGCACATTTTTTATAGACTGAGGAGACAGGGGACAAAAGAGAAGAGGATAGAGAATAGAAAAAGACAGTGAAAATCTCAAAGTGGACATAACCAGGAATGAGGCACATAGTTGTATAAGAATAAAAGGAAGACAATGTCCCTGAACTTGTAAAGGACAACTTGAGGAGGGTCACATCTCCATGTTTCATATAATACCCTAGACATCTAAAAGGCAGGACTTACACTATTGAGAGGGTCTCATCAAGGTTCGGCTAAACAAAGCTTTCTTAAAACAGGTATCACTGGATCCGGAGAATCAACGTGAGAGTAAAACATATAAGCACAATGGAGCTGATCTAAACAACAGGGTTCAGGGATTTGTGTGTAAATCATCCTCTGAGGTAGAGGAAGCATATCCCATAGCACCTGTTCAGTAGACGTTTCAAGGGTCCCCATCTAATCTGATATTTCATATACTCTGTGTCATATTTTTAAGCTTTATATTCCAGGAGATTGGCATTAAAAGCTTTGTTCCAACACTCATTTAGAGAGTGTTTACTTAGAAATTACTGGTGTGCCAGTATACACTTAAAGGCAAGTATGGTTGCAACGTCTAAGAAGGCATCTTTTGGGTTAGCATGCCACTTCATCTTCCCACGAAATAGGTTACTTTTGACACTGATGCTAGATAGTGGGGCATGGTAGTGCCCAGTACTATGTAAAGGTAATGCCAAACTGTGTGGCTAAATGAGCAACTGAGGACTAAGTGACTGAAGGAAGATGGATATTTCCAAACGTTCAACACAAAACCCTCATCTTTAAATCAACATCCACACATCTAAATAAGGGGTATCAAGGTCCCTTGTAAAATGAGACAAAGGTCATGTGTGATATCTGCTGAACTTCGCTAAAGAATCTACCCAGTGCTCAATATGGGCCATACTAAAGAATAAGGTGGCCACACATTCTGTAAGCACAATCATCCTTCTGGACATTTGGGCATGTATTGATACCATTAGCCACAATAATTATCTTAGAAGATTGCTGGGCATTCTAATAAAAGAGGTGACTCAACACTAGATCACCTACTTACTCACTGAAAGAACCAAAACTACCATTACAGTCTTGTACAGATCCCAGCCATGGTGTTTGACCTATGGAGTATGTCAAGAATAGACACTGTAAAATGTGCTGTTTCATATTTACATGAAACCCTTCTCAAACTTATCAGTCTGTCCGGTCTCACCTGCTACAACTATGTAGACCAAATGCAAAATAAGGACAAACTAATACAGTATATTGAATTCACCAGACACTAAATAGACATGCCTGGCACATGTGGCTGCATGGATGATGACAAACTGGCTAACCCTAGCACCTTCTAACACCACATTAGTAAGATGGCCTAAGGAAATGGGTTGATGCCCAATTCCTTCCTTTAAGGTAAGGAACGTCATAAACACAAAGAACTGTAGCCATTGGCCAGATTATTCCTCAAAATTAAAATGTTCAACCATATCACCCCAGAAATGTGCATGCTTTGGTGGCTCCCTGTCAAGGAAGAGTACATTTCAAAACCATCTGCATTGCCCACAATGCTGACCATGGGGGGCGGGCGGCAGGGCCCGACCTACTTCGCAGTGTCATTACAGCATTACACACCTACAAGGATACTAAGGTCAAGTACCGTCAATCTACTTCTATGTCCTTACTTTCAACAGGAAAAGAGAAGGAGGATCCACATTTTCCATATTGGCTACGAAGCTATGAAACTTCTTACCTTAGCATGTTAACATGGATGTGAACCACCTTACCTTTTGAAAACTGCTAAAATAATGGCTCTTCAATTAACTGAATGTGATCAAAAGCAACACACCATGACTAATACATCAGGTAAATATTGCCTTTATTATGGCTCAGTTCATAATTGGACTAGGAACTTAGATCGCCAAACAATAACACTCTACAATACAAAAGTCTGCTGCATCGCCCTAAAACATAAACCTAATCTGGGGAACCTTGTATGGATGCCCATTTCCTTTTCTATGAAGCTCAGCATCAGAGTACAATTTTCAAAGCAAATGAAGACACTACCGCCACACTCAATAAAGACTCTGAGCACTGACCCCACTCCCCCTTCCCACTTTATCCCTCCCTCAGTAACTCTTTGCTGCTAGAATCTTTTAATGTCACACATCATGCATTCCCCATCAGACGACCGACAAGAGCTTGGACACTAATATCCATACTGTACACATATAATAGGTGCATCCCTCATGTGCTCATCAGCACCACCCACCCTTTCCTACTATCCTCCTAGAACCTGTCACTCATGTTTAGCTGGACGATGCTTTATAAGACCACTTAGGTTGTCACTATGCATGACAGAGTGAGTGATAGCATAATATGAGATGAACTTTAATGCTCCTTATTTAAAGGTATGCTTTTAAAAATCGAATAATTTATAAATGTAACATTTTCATATGAAATAGAGAAAAAGATTATGGGCCTGAATATATAATGTTTGTGATGGGGCTTGAAAATGAACAATTCACGTAGCATCAATTTCGCTGCTTGTTTTATTTAGAATGGAACAAACAGGTTGTTTCCCAATCCATACTACATAAAGCAAAGGAATTAAAAGGTTTTGCCTATGTATTCTTCCAATTCTTTGGGAAATACAGCAAATATGTCCTGCTCCAAATTCTTCTGGGAACCAAAGGGATACATTTTTGAAGAAAGTTATACACATTAGGTGCACAACCAGATATTTATTGTTTTCCTGTTCATACAATAGGAAACAATAGGAAACAAAACACATTTTTTCCCCATTTACAATGTAAAAGATGTGGCAATCTTTGGGAACTAACAGATTTCTTTTCATGTCCAGCAGAAACATGGCACACATATTGGATTTCTTTATTTTAGCCCTGTTGCAAGCATATGTATGTAATATGGATACGGCCAAATCCTGATGGCCCCATTCTGTAGACAATACCACAGAGCCTACTCCTCCCAGAGTAGGCTCTAACTTGGGTTTTTTATAGACAAATATGGGGATTAACATGGGTCCATGAATAATTAGCCTTGGAATACCCACCCAGTGTTCTTAAATCTTTTGATGGAAAAAATATTGTTAAATAGGCACTTTTGGAATTAGTAAAATATCAAACCCATATGGATGGGATGTTCTGAGTCAACAAGAGTACCAGGATTCCGTTTTTTGCACAGGTATGAGTGATTTTTGTATGTATGGGGATGAAAGAGTATGGAAGGTAATGATATGTGAGATGTGAGCTTTTTTGTTGATGTGATAAAATGTGTGTTCTTGACAATTGGTTTTTATAGATGTGTTATTAATATATTTGATATGCTCTTTTGTAAAAGTGTTATATAATTAAAAAATGATTAAATTAATTTGAAACATATGAGTTCTGGCATGCTGTTTTACATCTAAAACATACACTCTTTAAGTAGGGTTGTTGTCTTGGAGGGGATTATGCAGCGTTTTTACGCATAAATGTATATGAATTAATTATAGGAGGTAATGCAGTTTATCGATGGATAAGTGCAGTTTTTGTTTGGCCCCATTCTGTACTACACAAGCAGCAAACCTGGTGCTATATGTATTTTATCAATTGTTAGATTCAGTGTAAATGTTAGGTAATCAGGTCCATGATTGTCGTATGTTGTCAAAAGGTGCATTGACTAACATGTATAGTGACTTTCACGGACTCTGATCCAAGATGGAACCACATGCATTAGAAAGAAAGCCTCAGTGATAAATACAGGACTATCAACACACTCTCCAAAGCAATACGCCCAGCATGCATCCGTTGAAAACGATTGTCTTTATGCACAATGAAAACTAAGAAGTGCAGTAGTTTTGCATGGAGAGCATTGCTTATTGTGTGGCTTTACACACAGGAGTAGAATATTGTTTTCATCTAAACCATTTTCAGCATGTGCAACTTGTGTGCGTTTAAAAATTAAAGCAAAAACTTTAAGAAATGGCATCAGTTTTCTGCAGTGCCTATTGTGGCATTTTTGCAGCAATTCATTTTCTGTAGCCAGAATGATTGATACATATATCCGTTCATGATTTGGGGAATGTTGCCAGGGGGGGAGTGTGTAAAGGTTAGGCAGCTCTTAAAGGACATTAGATTTTCCTGCCAGCTTGTTTAGTAGGGTCAAGACTTTTCTTTTTGCTATAAGAAATGTTGAAGGCAATGAAACTAGCTCTGCACCGTGAACCTTTTCATTTTATGCCTGCAACCATTCTGGTAAAGAGCTGACTGTGGCACTTGCAGTCTTTTGCTAAAATAACCCTGAAAACAAGTCAGCATAATCTCATCAACAATGAAGTTAAAATAGGAACATCTTACAATGCACTTTGATGTATTTTGTATACACAAGCAGTTTATCGGGCCATTTATTCTCTCACACAGTAAAATCTCATACTGTCCAGACAAAAAACACACAACACAAAGTTCAAGATAAACTCGAAAGGAGCTTTAGCAATACAGCAAAACAAAAACAATCTCAGGGAAGGAAAAATACAGTCATTTTGTTAAAGTTAAATTAAAAAGCAAATCTGAAGAAAAAAAAAAAAAACATTTGCCAAGAATGGAGATGGCGGATTATGAAACTCTACCCTGGAGAATAAGATGACATGAATAAAACCAAAGTGATACATTATTATCTTGATATAAACAAAACACGATCTTAGAGGGGTCACCATGCTGCTAAGAAAAAGTATCATGCAGTCCTGACACTTTATCAGTCTGTTAGTCAGTGATTAATTGGGAAAGGCATAGGTTTTAGTTTGCGAATGGTTCTTGTCCTAGCGCTGCTTTTGCAATTTATGTACTTATTTATTTATGTACTTATAGAGCGCTGAAAGCCTGCAGGCATCGGGGCGCATCACATAAAATGGATTACTGCAAAAAGACGCAAAACAACCTGAACTGATATCTGTGCTCTCTACTCATGGATCCCACTTTACTTAAAGATGTGTATTTTTAGGCTCCTTCTGAAGGACATGTGATTAGGCTCGAGTCTGAGAGCAAGAGGGAGATTCTTCCATTCCCTTGCTGCCCGGGCGGGGAAGGCTCTGCCCAGCCCTGTTGCTCATCTATATGGTGATATTTTGATCCTGCCCAATGCCTCTGATGCCTCTTTGGGTGAGATCGCATTATCTTTTTCTTTAGATATTTTGGTGCCTCACCAAAGAGACACTTGTGTACCAACGTTAGGGATGTGAAATGAATCCGATCTTCAATCCTAAACCAATGCAAGGCTATCCTGTCCTTTGAGATATGTTCACTCTTTGACTTTTCTTTTATTGTTTTGATGGCATTGTTCTCTATGACCTGGAATTTTTCCGGGCAGTTCTTACTAGCCCCAAGAATAAGAGTGTTGCCATAATCCAAACGGGACAGAATGATGGGTTTTGCAACAGTTGCAGTGTTTTTGATATGATAGGAGCTGCTGTTATGTAGATAATGCGTCTGGGCATGTCCAACTTGTCCAGAACTTTCAACAAGAAAATGCAGTTAGTAATGGGTCGCAAATTCACCGGGTCCTTAGGGTCTAACCTGGGCTTTTTAATGAGTGGCGTGATGGTAACTGCTTCAATGCTTTTAGGCACAAAGCCTTCTCTGAAAGAAGTGTTTGCTATTCTAGTTAATACGGGTACAAAGATTTCCTTGTTCTCAAGTATTATTCTGGGGGGAATTATGTTCTCCGCACATGAGATAGGCTTTATGGTTGCTAATACATCCTCATCTCTTCCTCGGACATAGGAAGAAACTGAAATGTCATGTCCTCTGGCTGACAATATCCGTCAACCAGAGTCAACATTTCTCTCTTAAAGGTTTCCCTGGCTGTGACTATGGCATCTCTGGCCTTCTGTGTTTTCTGTGAGAAGGCCTGTTGCACTCTGTCACAATCCTGTTGAGTAGGTGACAAGGCCTGTGGCTTCTCAAAGGATTTTAGGATATGAAATAATTTACTGGTGGAGTTTGAGGCTGATGTAATCTGCTTGATATAAAAAAATGTCTTGCTTCCCTAATTCTATCCTTATAACATTTGTCAATGGCCTTCCACAGATCTTTGTTTTCCTTGTGTAGGGTGTTTGAGCCATTTACTCTCCATCCGTCTTTTCTCTTTCTTGAGTTTATCTAGTTCACTATGGAACCATTTCTGACGGTTCTCGTTCTTTCTAACCATCTTCAATTTCAACAGAGCCACTAACTCTTGTATCGCGGCAGAATATTTCCGTAGCATGACTTCACAAGTGTCCTCATCCTGAAGACTATCTAGTATTTTGATCATACACTGTTCCAAATGTACAGGCTTTAAGTTATTAAAATTTCTACGTAAAGCTTTTTCTTGCTTATTAGGAGCTTTCTTGCAAGAATGCCTCATTTTCTACCTCAGATTGACTTGACTTCTTGGCTCTGTGGGTTCTGGGAGTTCAAAGGTGGAGTTATGGGACTCGATAAATGGGGGAAGAGAAAGCAGAGTATAGGTTGTTGTGTCAATAGCTGCCAGAGGCAGGCAGGCAGGCAGTTATTGTTGACGGTCTGTGCTTTTTTACAATATGCAGCAGGTTTTTTTCAGGATGTTGATGTTCAGCAAGCCAGAACCCATCACCTGCGTGCAGGATAGTGTAGGGTTCAAACTGACTTTGCACTGCTGCTAAAAAGTTACTTTGCCCTGCGACACAAACCTTCATAAATGGAACTGTGCAAAGTGCATTTTTGTAGTAATAAATCAGTGCAAAGTCAGTACAAAGTCATTTTTGCAGTACAACATACCATTGCACTGACTTTGTACTGTAAAAATACACTTGGCACAGTTCCATGAATGAGGGTTTGTGTCGAAAGTGCAAAGTCACTTTTCAGCAGTGCAAAGTCACTTTGAACCGTGCAAAAAATTCCACGAATTGGGCCCATAGGGAGTGCATGATACATGGGTGACGGCAGGAAGGCTATTTGGACGATGGTACTTTGAGGTTGCTTGAGAGAAGATTAAGAGGTTCTGAGGTATATTTTAGTCATAGATTAAAATTACATCCACTGCATGACATAGCATGGATCACTGACATTGCAATTATCACCAGAGGCTGGTGAGACTTCAATATTAAAAGCGGCCGAAGGGAAATCTACACTCATCACTTTATTAACTTCAATTGCTGCACTTTTCTCAGACCAACTTGAGTTACAAGAATGTAAACACGTCAGCACAGTTGTTATGCAGTATCGAACTGGGCACAGATGTTAAACATGCTACAGAATCACATTACTCTGCGGCTGCTCACAAGGTTTACTTAGGCATCCAATGAGAATGAGTTAGATAACTTAGATCACAGTGATCATTAATGTGATGGCAAATAAAGCTGTGTCTGTTTTTGTGATGTTATTATTAACATAGTAGACATAACATGCAGTGATTATTTGGAAAAGCAAAATACAAGTAGCTTAAAATACTAGAATCTGACTAGCATGTTTTAGGGACGGTGGGAGTCAATTATAGAACAGAGTACTTGCTTGTTAATTTTTGGGTAAATAAGGTAAGCTTTATCCCACACTTTTATGAACCATAAACGATTCGATTTTTGTGAGAATGAAAGACCCACAATACATGCAACACAGTTAGAGTTCAAATAAAGGGAATATGTGTCTGGGTTGGTTCTCAAAGAGATTCTCTTCATGTACCGCTGTGAATGTTCGGTGTGTGAAATATGTACTTTTTCAGACACTGGGGCATCAGTGTATTTTGCTGCGCACCTTACTTTTTAACTGAATATGCAGCTTTACTCTGTATTGTACTTTTTGGGAGCAGTAGGCTATGTATGTGCTTGCAATGCGGTACTACTTGTCTATGTTATAGAGTGCAGCACTTACACGTAGTAGGCCCAATTCACAAAAAAGTGTAAAATGGTGCAAAGTGTTAGCATCGAAGGACAGGCAGGAAAGTACAAAATAATGCCCTTCTCTGTCAATCCCCGTAGACTCTAAAACCTCCTCCCCCTCACCTGACTTGCCACTCCACTACTACCGCTCGGTAATGACATTAAAAAATGTACATTCATGGAATGACTCCTGCCCAACACCTACTTCCACAGTCCTTTCGCCCAACACCTACTTCCACAGTCCTTTCAATCTCAAGCCACCCTGGGTTTGAGCCATCTGACACCAACAGTTCCATCCCCTGGAAGAAGAGGTGTCAGGCGAACGACATTACGAGGCACTTTGTGTTGCTGACCAGCAGGAGTGTGCAGACATTGGGTTCAAAGCAGAAAGACTTGTTAGTATGTAATGGTGTTCTATGATGCTGGTAAGCAATATAATTTTACTCTTGAAGTGGTTGAGCTTCAGGCAAGTGTGGGACACCCTGAATAGAATCAATTTGAACCAGACCTTCAGCCCGTGAAATTCTAAAATGGAAGATATGTTCAGGTGAAGCTAAATGTCATCTGGGAATTGGTGGAAGTGGATTTTACATTCAGCCTGCAGTGTTGCGATTGGCACCATTAAAAGATTGAATATGGGGGGGGGGGGGCATGGCTGCGCACGCTGCAAGATGGTGGCTTAATCCGGAGCTCCTGCTCCGCTATCACTTTTTTATTACCAGAGGGGCACTAAATCACAGTCTTT
Source organism: Ambystoma mexicanum (assembly GCF_040938575.1). Lineage (NCBI taxonomy): Eukaryota > Metazoa > Chordata > Amphibia > Caudata > Ambystomatidae > Ambystoma > Ambystoma mexicanum. The sequence continues at coordinate 814,053,059 of NC_090932.1, forward strand.
CTCTACAAATCAACCTCTCTTACCTTCTACCATTGTTCCTGGAATATGCTGCGACTTTCTTCCACTTTCCACCTGATATTTTACCTGAACTGACGGGAGACATGACGCAGCAGGGCCAAGTTGGAGGAACTACGTTTCCTGTCAGCCAAGTCGGGTTGTGATGAAAGTTTGATGCAGCCTGTTTTTTCCATCGAGGTATGGCGTTGAATCACAACACAGGCAGCTGCATACAAAATATGAATATTCACAGAATGCTGACGTATTAGAAGCTTTTTCTTGAAGAAATGTATGTATGCTAAATAACTGCACACATCAGTAATTGCTTCCTCACTACAAACCTGGAAATTAAAGTACTGTGAATCTTTTGTACTTTACTTAGAGAAAGCATTAAGTAAAGTAAAATTAATGAAACAACTTTCACCATCTGTTCTAAGGCTAGCGTCAAGTACACAGTTCACCTTACCATAATTGTTACTTGAACAGATATATAATTTAGGAGACCTCTGCCAGTAAGGTCATATTAAAGAGACGACAATCTATCTCTTTGGGCGAACTGGACATAGTGCAACTCCTTACACCATTTTGTATCCTCATTAAAACCGCACTAAAGGTTGCTTACTGCAAATAACTCACATCTTAATGAGTCTCATGAAGTAGAAACAGTACTTTTAATACACCTTGAGATGAAGGGTTTTTTGATGCTTTGGCACACTGTTAAATTGTTGTGGAGCCCTAATCCACCCTCCAAGATGGCCGAACAAAAAATTCAAAGGGCTCTGCTAATAAGGAAACTTCAAGGGCCACCTTAAAAAGGCCAACAAGTGATTCTCCTCCTCCTAATCAAACAATTTTGGAATCAAACATGGAGACTATTTTAATGGAAATAAGATCCCTCAAGCATTGTATGGAAACCATTCACAGCAAGCTCCAACAACTAAACGAAAGATGGATAAGATTTGAGAACCAAATCGAAGAGGTTGAGAAGAAGGTTCCCACATGGAACAATCCATACTTGCCCGTCAGAAACAAAATGAAGACTTGGAAAATAGAAATGTCAGCAATAATCTGCATGTCTGCATGTCTTTGGATTGCCAGAGGGAGCAGAAGGGGATGATGTGGCTCTTTTTCTTAAGAAAATTCTGACAAACATTCTGAATATACAGCTGCCCACTGTCTTTAATATTCAAAGGGCACAAAGAATTGGAACTAAGAGGGCGGAGTCTTGTAAGAAATCTGCACCAAGAACGATACTTTTCTTGCTCCTCGAACAGACTCAACTTTGATTCTGCAGAAAGCAGGGATGGAACATCTAATGTGGAACGGCCACAGCATCTTTATCTCACAAGATGCGTCCAAAATTGCATCCCAACAGAGGAAAGACCTGCTCTCATACCATCCTGCACTCAAGCAATTAAATGCTAGATAAGGTTTGATCCACCCTTGCACCTTCAAGGTCACCATTAACGGCAAAACTTCTTCTTTTGAGGAATCAGCCAATTTAAAGAACTACATAAGACTGTAAAAGATTTTTTTCTCCACCGGCCTCTGCCTCATGCTTCACTTTGAACGGAAATTCCTTGGAATAAATATCCCTCTGGAACTGTCAAAATAAGCTCTTTCTGGAGCTGACTTTTTCTAAACCTAATGGTGTCGCTATCCTAATCAAGAAAAGTACTAAATATCAGATCCTACATAAAGACACAGATAATAGTGGTAGATGGATTTTAGCTAAATTGTTAATTAACTCTCAAGCTTTTTTAATTCTGAATATTTTTGGGCCCACTGATAATTTATGGAGACTTTAACAATATTATTGACCCGTTTTAAGATAGAAAATCTCCTTGCAAATTCAAATGCAGTAGATCTCACACTGAATTCACAAAATATCTAGCAGAAATTGGTGTTGTTGACTCAACGAGGCTTGCTCATCCAACTGGTCTAGATTTCCCTGCCACATAACCTGTTATGTCATCTTGATTATATCCGTGTTACCAAATCCTTAGTTTGTGCAATAACTGACTCCACTATTGAATGCTCACCAATACTCACTAATATCAGATCACTATCGTATAGATATTAATATTGAACTAGGATGTGTTAACAATCACATAAGTAGATGGAGATTCAATAACTCACTTAATCAGGATGAAAACTTCCAGAAATCCTTTCTCGAATTTTACCATTTCTTCTTTCATATTAATAAAGATGAAGACACCTGTAATGCCAACAATTGGGGTGCCTATAACGCGGCCCTTAGGGGACATATCATCTCATGCGTAGCCAAAAGAAAAAAATAGGCCAGGAAAGACTAAAACATTTTGGGGGTAATTCATAGATTTCAGCGCAGAAGCAGCGCACGTGAGCAGCGCAGAGAGGGAGCGTGCGCCAGCGTGCGCCAGCGGTGTCCGCTAAACAGCATTCTGGTGCACCGCATATTCATGGATTTCCCAAGTCATTTTGAGCCCTGGTGCAGCGAACATCCTGCAGCGCCAGTTACGCCCCCAAGAACACCGCTTGCGCAAGGAAAAGCCATTGAAATCCCCAAAACAGTGCAAAGGGCCGCACTAACCCTGGCCCAGCCTACAGGGCCGCTACACTGTAATCATGTGAAAATACTACACGTACCCCGCTCACGGCAGCCAAAATGCATGAAAATGTACTTGTGCACCCCCTTGAATACGGGTACCCGGCTCGCGGTAGCCAAAATGCATGTAAAACGCCCCGCGCATACCCCGCTCGTGCCAGCAAAATCGCGTGTAAAACTCCCCGGGCACCCCTCGGAATACGTGTACCCCGCTGGTGGCAGCGAAATCGCGTGTAAAGTAAATTGCATGGGAAAAGTCCCCCCTGTGGTGTGGGCTGCCTGCGGGGCAGGGGGAGGTTGAATGGGCTGCATGCAGGGCATGGACTGGGGTGATGGGCTGCCTGTGGGGCATGAGGAGGTTGAATGGGCTGCCTGCGGGGCATGGACTGGGGTGATGGGCTGCCTGCAGGGCATGAGGAGGTTGAATGGGCTGCCTGCGGGGCATGCCCAGGGGTGATGGAATGCCTGCAGGGCATGGGAAGGTTGAATGGGCTGCCTGCGGGGTATGCCCTGGGGTGATGGGCTGCCTGTGGGGCATGCCCAGGGTGGATGGCTGCCTGCGGGGCATGGAGAGATTGAATGGGCTGCCTGCGGGGCATGGACTCGGGTGATGGGCTGTCTGCGGGGCATGCGTAGGGTGTATGTCCTGGCTGCAGGGCATGCCCAGGGTGGATGGGCTGCCTGCGGAGCATGGCCAGGGTGGATGGACTGCCTGCGGGGCATGGACTGGGGTGATGGACAGCCATTCGGGGCATGGAGAGGTTGAAAGGGCTGCCTGCGGGGAATGCCCAGGAGTGATGTGCTCCCTGCGGTGCATGGGGAGGTTGAATGGGCTGCCTGTGGGGCATGGACTGGGGTGATGGGCTGCCGCGAGGCATGGTGAGGGTGAATGGGCTGCCTGTGGGGCATGGGGAGGGTGGATGGGCTGCTTGCGTGTATTCCGGGGGTGCACGTGGACTTTTACACATGATTACGCTGGCATAAGTGGGGTACGTGTACTCCGGGGGTGCGCGGGGAGTTTTACATGGTATTATGCTGGCACGAGCGGGGTACGTGTATTCCGGGGGTGCGCAGGGAGTTTTACACGCGATAGGCCTGGCGCGAGCGGTTTACGTGTATTCTGGGGGTGTGCAGGGGGTTTTACATGCAACAGGCATGGCGCGAGCGGGGTACGTGTATTCCAGGGGTGCGCAGGGAGTTTTATACATGATTACGCTGACGCAAGTGGGGTACATGTATTCCGGGGGTGAGCAGGGAGTTTTACACGCGATTACGCTGGCGCAAGAGAGGTGCATGTATTCCAGGGGTGCATAGGGAGTTTTACATGTGATAGGCCTGGCGCGAGCTGGGTGCGTGTATTCCGGGGGCGCGTGGGGAGTTTTACACGCAATAGGCCTGGCGTGAGCTGGGTATGTGTATTCTGGGGGTGCGTGGGGAGTTTTACACGCGAAAGGTCTGGCGCAAGCATGGTACGTGTATTCCGGGGGTGCGCAGGGAGTTTTAAATGCGATTACGGTGGCGCGAGCGGGGTACATGTATTCCGCGGGTGCGCGGGGAGTTTTACATGCAATAGGCCTGGCGCGAGCTGGGTACGTGTATTCCGGGGTGCGTGGGGAGTTTTACACGCGATAGGCCTGGCACGAGCGGGGTACGTGTATTCCGGCGGTGCGCAGGGAGTTTTAAATGCGATTACGCTGGCGCGAGCCGGGTACATGTATTCCGGGGGTGCGCGGGGAGTTTTACACGCGATAGGCCTGGCGCGAGCGGGGTACATGTATTCCGGGGGTGCAGGGGGAGTTTTACACGTGATAGGCCTGGCGCAAGCTGGGTACCTGTATTCCGGGGGTGTGCAGGGTGTTTACACGCGATAGGCCTAGCACGAGCGGGGTACGTGTATTCCGGTGCTGTGTGTGGAATTTTACAAGTGATTATGCAGGTTTACGTGTACTCTGGGGGTGCGCGGGGAGTTTTACACACAATTTGGCAGTGTGGGCCCTCCCGGGTGTGCCCTCCCCATGCCCCGCAGGCAGCCCACACCACAGTGAACCACCCTACACACCTGGGCATGCACCACTGGCAGCCCATCAACCCTGCCCTGGCCATGCCCCACAGGCAGCCCATCACCCCAGGCAGTGCCCCGCAGGCAGCACATCACCGCTGGGCATGCCCCGCAGACAGCCCATCTACCCTCCCTATGCCCCGCAGGCAACCCACATGTTACCATGCACTTGGAAGCCCTGACACATGTCTCCCACCCCACCCCTAGTGACGGCAACCTGCCAGCAGGCCCTGACTCATGTCCCCCACCCCATCCACCCAACCATCATTGACGGGCACCTGCCAGCAGGCCCAGACTCATGTCCCCCACCCCACCCACCATTGATGGACACCTGCCAGCAGGCCCCGACTCATGTCCCCCACACCACCCACCATTGACAGGCACCTGTCAGCAGGCCCCGACACATGGCCCACCAAACAACATGTCCTAACAAAACAGACACATCGCCCTAATGCCAACCCAAATCCCCCCTGGCCCCCACTACAAGCACACAACCATCCGCTGCACCCATCCCAAATTACCCATGCCATGAGAGTCTTAAAAGAACCACCATGGCCATGGATAGATGTACAACAGAGCCACACAATGGCAACACATGACTGAGGCAATGCTCATAGAGACATGCACAAAACCAATGAGAGTATGCAACACCAATAATGAAGATATATGAAATGTATTCAAAAACGTGATGAAAAAATATAATGAAAATTCAAACTTGCAAATTAAGAAATAATGAAAGCAAAAGAAATAAGAAGACAAAAATCCAATGTAAAACAAAAATCCACAACAGGAAAAAGAGAAGTGGTCCATTGCCAATGTCCAAATAAAGTACATAAAAAAATAAAATAAACCATTGATCCATGGGATGTCCAAAGAATGAAAGTATGTACAAGTCTGGAACTATATACAATGGAAGTCCAAAGGGTCCATGATCCCCAAACAAAAGGAAACCTACAAAAAAGTCCAATGAATAAAAATCTATGGCCCTCATTACAACTCAGGCGGTAAGGGGTTTACGGCGCCGTAAACAGCGCCGACCCTTACCGCCTGAGTACGAGGTCCCTTAGCGCCATGGCGGATTTAACACCTGCTTTTAGCAGGTGTTAAAATCCATGGCGCTAAGGGACCATGGAGTTAATTACGCCACCGTAATTTATGGTGGCGTAATTAACGCCTTCCCCACTCCCATTATGCCCTGTGGGGCAAAAATGGGAATGGGGAAGGGTAAATGGGGATTGGGGACTTACCGCCCCGCCAAGGTCGGAATGGGGCGGTAAGTCCGCCAACCACCATGGCGTAAACGTAGTTTACGCCATGGTGGTAAAGTCACGGCCCAGGCGGTAACTTACCGCCTGGGTCGTAATGAGGCCCTATATACCTAAAGTGGCGCAAAGTCCATGAACTCCAAAAAAAAGATAAAACAAAGGAAACCTAACTATGTAGAAAGGCGGCGGGAAAGTCCTACGGCTCACTTTTTGATGTTCCGGGCCAGGGCATCAATTTTCTGGAGGCGGGCCTGTTCCCTGGCCTCGAGGTCTCGCAGGGATGCAGCCATGGAATCCCTCAACTCCCTGCGAGTTTCCTCGAGGCCCTCCACCCGCCTCAAAGCCCGGTGCATGGAGTTCTCCACCCTGACCATCCTGAGCTGTGCCCTCTCCGCATCTATCTGCTGGCCCAACCGCTGCCACACGGAAGACACTCCCAGTCCGGGGTCCTCATGCCCCTCAGCCGATGCCTGCCCCTGGGGTGTTGATGGCCCTGAGCCATGATGCCTCCCACGCTGAGCCTGCTGCTGCCTCCGACGCAACTGCCTCTGCCACTATGATGGCCTCTGGGCTGATGGAATCACCCGGTGCCATCGTGCACATGCCCTGCTCGATGATGCCGGCACATCCTCCATCTGCTTGGGTCCAGTTTGTGGGGTGGCCACCGCTGCTGGACCTCCGACTCCTGACTCCCGACTGTGGCAGGGATGGGATCTCCAACAGGCTGGCTGCTTTGTTTGGGGCAGGTCCACAGGGGACCCTGGTGGCATCTTGGCCAGAAGACGGCATGGAGAACAACTGGCGTATAGTGTGAACAGAGGACGAGAGGGCCGCAAGACTGGCCAACACATGGAAGAAACCCCCGACCATCATCCCTCCCAACTGGGACACGTTGCCACACAGCTGTTCGTGATGACGTGCATGGTCCCCCCTGGAACCACGCACGTCATCACGAATGTAACATGTGTGCAACGCGACCCCAATCAGGACGGACTGAATCCAGTCACGGGTCCACTCGTCCGCCGGTAGAGGAGTGCCAAATGACGTGGACCTCCCCCCTACCTGCGGACAGGCCTGGTATGGCCTGCTGGTGCATGGTGATGGAGTCACAGTATCAGGGACAGTGACATGCACAGGGCCCTCTGCAGTGACCTGTGCTGCCTCCTGCCCCTGCACTTGGACTGCACCACTTGCACCAGTGGTACCATACCCACCAGCAGATGAGTGGCACTGTCAAACGTCACTTCCATCATGTCCCTCCACAACATGGGTCGGAGCAGGCAACACACATGCAGAAACAGGCATGGCACATGCAACGAGCATTTGCATCCATGTCCAAGGCCCCGTAGAAACATCCAGTGGTGGGCTGAAACTCACATGCATCATGGGACATGCTAATCACATGCACACACATCACCGGAGGGTCATGCATCTGCCCCCGTATACCCCCAGACACAGTGGATACAAGGATGACTAGGCTGTTTCAGTGATTCAACACATCGTCACGGCCATGTGTCATGCATCCATGGCGCATACACTACTCAGACACACGGACATGTACACCATGCATGTCCATGACGGCAGCACACATCTATCCCACCCAAAACATGTCAAAGTACTGACACAGGCATGCATACATGTTTGCATTCCGCAAACTGCTCTGCATGATGCATTGTAACACATACACCATCCATGTGGGTCACACCTGACTGGAATCACATGCAGCACCATCATGTCCCTGCACACACATATCCATACATGACCCATGCCACACATGCAGCCGAGTAGCTGACTACCACCACACTGCAACATGCACTGTTTTAAACGTGAATGCATGGGCACTTACCGCTCGATTCCGGACGGGCCTGCATCCTGAGGATCTGGTGGTGAAGCACTGGGCGAATGCGCTCCAGGACCCTCATCTGCTGGGTGGTAAGCTGGACCCGGCTCCCCACTGCATCTGCTGTGTCCAAGAGGGCCTTCTTTAGGGTCCTGGACTTGTAGTCCTCCCAGCGCTTCTGGAGGTGTTTGATGTCGCGGGATGCCACACGCTCCGCATTGATGGCAACCACTATGTCCTTCCAGATCCTCTTCCGTCCTTGTGGAAAGAGGGCATCATAATGCCCCAGAACTTGGTCCACCAGGATACCAACTTCCTTTTCACTGAAGCTGGTAGCTCTCTGCTTCTCTGCTGGGGGGTTGCCACTGGTGCCGGATGGTGTTGCGTCAGACATGGCAACCCCCGAGGCAGGTGTGGGTAGTCAACTGGGTCCTGGGGCTGGGCTGTGGAGTGATGGAACACCAGTCGGGAGTCCTCTGTTCCAGCAGGAGTGGTCACAGCAACTGGACCCCTGCAGATGGCAGATGTGCAGGCACCAAATGGCAGGGCATGGTGGCAGCAGGCAGGCAGCAGCAGATGGCTCGTGGGAGGCTGCTCAGGGCTCTGGGGGGCAGTATTTCAGCCTTCTGGGCAGGAGCGTGGTCTTCCGTGTGTTGTTGCGTGGCCAGCTTGATACGGAGTGATTTGGTATGTGAAAAACAGCACGTTTGCATGAATTCTGAGGAAAGGCCCTTAGCGCGTAAGCGCATAGGTGACTTAACATGCGCGTGGGCGTTTCCCTTGGCATGGCTTAAAGGTCCCACGTGGGTTTCCATCGCTCTGTACAGGCTTTTTTTTCGTGGAGAGCGGTGCGTGTGTTTTCCAGACGTTGGGGTTCACATGCGATTACTTCACAGCGGCTACAGTGTGTAGTTCTTCTTTTGGTGGGGGTGTTGCCTATGCGTTCTTCTTCTACACGCAAAGCAGATGGTGAGTCACGCATGCTATTTTTCCCACTGCGTGTGTCCCTGTTTGTCGCATACCCCTTTTTTTCGGTCATACTAGCCCACGTGTTGATCACGTACACATTTTTTGTGTTCCTGGCTGCCACAGCGTACTGTGTGTGTTTTTTTACATGCACGTGGGCTACAGGGGTTGCATATCTTTTTTTCATGCTTTTTTGGGATGCATGAGCCTTGCGTGACCCATCATTTTTCCTAAGGGGCCACAGGCAGCTTTCCAGGAGCACAGGGGTGCTGTTTGCATCACGTACCTCGCCCCCTCACCCAAGTTGCCCAGGACAATTGTTGCATGCACCTCATATTGGTACTAGTACTTCTGTGCCATGGTTGGGAGGCCGCAAAAGGTGAGTGGTGCCTCAGTTGGGCAGCCTCCACGTGCCCTTTCCCCTCCCATGTGCAGCGCACCTGTGCATGTGGTTGGGGATGTGGGGGCACCACCATGTCCACCGGTACAGCCCGCCGTGTTGCAACATTGTGCAGGACACATGCTGCCACAATGATCCTGCACACTACTGGGGGTGTATAGAGTAGCTGCCAGCCAGAGCGGTCAAGGGAGCAGAAGTGTGACTTGAGCACTCCAAATGTGCGCTCCACTATGGCCCAGGTTGCAATATGGGCTGCGCTGTATCTTACCTGCGGTGGGGTGGTGGGGTTCCGTATTGGTGTTATCATGTGTGTGCTCAGGGGATAGGCACTGTCCCCTGGGGAGGTGATAATGGTTGTCATTAGTTTGGTTTGTGTATTTGTATGTGTGTGACATGCATGCATGTGCAAAGGCATTTGTACTCACCAATGAGCCATGTGTCGCCATGCCTCACAGCTTCCAGGTCCCGGCTCAGGGCGGATATTCTGTATATAAAACTGTCATGGGTGGACCGTGGATAGTTAGCATTGACAGAGGTGATGATCCCCTGTGCATCGCATACTACCTGCATGTTGATGGTGTGCCAGTGCTTGCGGTTTCAGTGGATATTCTCAGTGGCCCTAGGTGGACGTAGGGCCACATGGGTGCAATCTAGGGCACCGGGCACTTTGGGGAAGTGTGGCACTCTGTAAAAGTCCAGGACTATGGCTTGCCTTTCTGCAGGTGTTCTGGCATGTATATGTGCCTGTGGACTGAGGGTTGTGCAGTCATGATTGCCAACAGCTGGTGTAGGCAGCGTGACTGCATGGGCTGTGAGACCCCCCACTATGGCAGTGGTCCGCTGAAATGACCCAGTGGCCAAGAAATGCAGTACATTGAGCACCCTTTCCGAGGGGCTTTGTGCTTGTGAGCACAAGGTGGGTGATGTGAGGTCATCCTCCCACTCCTGGACCAGCTATAGGATGATATGAGGTGGTAACCTATACCTGCCATAGACCTGGTCATGAGGCATCCCAAAAAGGCTGGTACTGGGCAAAGAAATGCAGGACCTGGCTATTCTCCTCCTCCTGCGGTGTCCCATGATCAGTGCTGCGAGAAATGGGACATTCATCGTAGCTGTATATACGTGTTTGTTGTTTGCGTGCACTTTTATACTGTGCGGGGACGCTACCGCCTGCCTTCGTGTGGCAGACGTGTTTAGGCCTGTGCGTGTCTTTTGCCGTGCGTGGGTTTCCCCTGTTTGATTCCATGAATAGTGTAGTTCGCGTGCGTGTTGGCGTTCCGTGTACTTCCCAGCAGTACTTCACCAGTTACGCCCTTATTTTCATGCGTTGTTCCCCATTCCACGTGTTCCACCCCGTGTTCCGCCCCCTTTTTGGTGTGTGCGCTAACGTTGTGCGCTTTCGCTGTGCGCGTCGCGCACATCGTTTGGGATTTTGCAGTGACGTGTGTGCCCGTGTGTGCCACCCGCGGATTTGGCGCACATCCCGGGGAAAACACGCACAGCGCATTCCATGAATTGACAAACAGCTGCGTGTGCAGCTTTAGCATGCCTGCACTGCGATTTTCACGCTTGTACTCCCCTTTTCAGCGCACATTAATTCCATGAATTACCCTGTTCAAATAACGAAGTGCGAGAACTGGAGAGAGGGTATACTGCTCAAGCAAATGATGCCTTGCTTAAACAAATTGTAACTCTCTGTTTATTAACAAAAAATACACAAAACAGATGGGTGGTGTGCTTCTGAAATTTAAATCTAAAATATATCAGACATCCAATAAAGCAGGCAAGACTTTGACTTCGTATCTCCGAATTAAAAAGGAAAGATGCAGGATTTCTGCCATCAAAAATGATTCAGGCAAAACAGTTAACTCCAATGCGGATATCCTGGGTGTTTTAAAAAAATTCTATGCAAATCTATACTCTTCCGATCATACTGATACTAATCTTAACTTCAATTAATTTTTGATTGCTTGAAACACAACCATCCTATTGGTATTGATTTAAGTGGCCTTGATGGTCCTATTCATATAATGAAATCAACAGTGCTATCGAAGACCTTAAAAAGGTAAATCCCTGGGACCAGACAGGTTTTCTATGGATTACTTTGCACAATTTTCCTAAAATCACTCTAAAACATCTTCTCTAAAGTAGATATATCACTGTGTTCCTTTACAGAAGCTCTGTTAATCCTATTTCACAAACAAATAAAGATAAAGAACTAACCAAGAATTATAGACCAATCGTGTTGATTAATTCAGATTGTAAGATCTTTGCAAAGATTTTAGCCAATAGAATAGAATCCTTAATGTATAAATTAATCAATCCAGATCAAGTAGGATATGTCAAAGGCAGACTGATATCAGCAAACTCCATACTTTTCATGAATCTCTTATACTATATAAATAACAGAAATCATCCCAAAAAACCTTACAGGGCAATTGTACTAGATGCAGAAAAAGCCTTTGAATGCATTGAATGGGATTTTTTTTAAAGCCCTTAAATGGCATGGCATTGGGGATGGTTCCATTAAATTAGTTAAGCTGTTATGCTCAGAACCAAAAACTTCAATTTTTATTAACAATCCATTTTCTCTTAGATTCGCCCTAGATAGGGCTACCAGACAAGGATGCCCCCTGCCACCTATTTTATTTGTACTTTCCCTTGAACCACACCTGGAATTGATATGTACAAATAGAGATATTGCTGGGATTAGATATGGGTCATCAGAATTTAAACTAGCTGCTTAAGCAGATGACATATTGATTTTCCTTCACAACCCGACCACATAGCTTCCGCACTTACTAGATACTATTGATCTTTTCTCTCGGTTTCAGGGTATATGTTGAACTAGGACAAATCAGAAATGCTTCCTCTTAACCCCTATTGTATTAAAGAGTATCTCACCCCTATGGTCTTAGTTGGACTTCCATTTCTATAGACTACCTGGGCATCTCAATTGCCTCGTCTCTGCCTCAAATAATTAAAATTAACCTACAAAAATTACAATCAAAATGTGTAACTACATGGTCTCCTCTATACTTGTCCTGGTATGGAAGATTAGAGGCCATCAAAATTATGTTTACACCTGTGATTCTGCACCATTTACAAATGCTTCACCTTCCATTGCCATCCTCTTTTTTCAAGTCTATCGACAAGATACTTATAGATTTCCTATGGGGTTCTAAGAAAAAGAAAATAATTGTTGCTAACAAATTGAGATACCCATATGTAAATGGTTGTGTTAAATTCCCTCTTTTTAAAAAATTATCATAGAGCCTTTGTTCTCAAACAAACCAGAAATTGGTTCTCCGTTAATGACATCAACCCACCCACTAGGCTAGCTATTGAAAGATTTCTTGTTTCATCATTTGATATTATAGGTGTAAAATATCTTTTCAATGGATCTAAGTTGGGCTTTTCTAAAACGATATGTTTCACTAGTTCCTACTTAAAAGATTTTGTATTCCATCAGATTAAGAAACCAGCTGGTGACCTCTCTCCCTTTATCGGGTGCAAAAAGCATGTAACCATAAATGAGAGGCCTATGTTCCGCAAAGTTTGGATTAACAAAGGAATTAAATTCATTGATCAAATAATTGTGGAAGGCGATATCCTTTCTGCAGAAGAATTATAAAATAAATTCTAATTGCCAGCTTTGCCTCTTAGTCAATACCTCAATCTAATTAATGCATGTCTGGATGCTAGCAGTAGGAATGACTCCCAGCAATTACTTGTTGATACCCTGAGAATGCGCATCATGGAATCCCCAGAGGAAATCAAAGAATTCTACAGAGTCATAAGTTCTAAAAGAACCCCTAATAACTTGTGGTCATCTGAACTGCAACGGGAGGAAGATTGTGCAATACAGTTTGGTGATAAATTGTGGTCAAAGATTTGGCCCAAGACTAAAATTATACCTTCATCAGCAAATTTGACCCAAACCCGTTACTATGTAATGCATAGAGCATTTACCACTTCTACAAAGCTTTTCCTATCTAAATTGGCAGATAATGATCTATGGTGGTCATGTCCTCTAGCTCTTGGGTCCTTTAGCCATATGTTTATGGACTGTCCTTTGGTAAATATGTTTTGGAACCATGTTTGGGCTGCCCTTCAACAAATCTTTAAGATCTCTATTCCCTTGAATTTGACCAACATCCTACTGGGAAGTCCGGCCTTCAATGACGGCAAGAATAGGTCAACTTTTGTCATATTTGACCTGTTTATACTTATAGCAATATGCTTAATTACATCAAATTGGAAAGACTTCACCAAAATCTCTACAAAAAGGTGGGTGAAATAATATATGCAATATCCATAGACTTGAGAAATGCATCTCCTATGTTTTACCCTCCCTAGTACCACCCTTTCCCTCTATTACTCAGTCTGAGTAACTCACTCATTTGAAAATAAATATTATACGGTTTATATCTTAGGTACTACATTGCACAGTATCTTTAAAGTTAATAATTCTCATGCTGTATTTGTTCCTACTATTATACTACAGATGTTTTTTATGAGCCTATTGATAGTTCGCATAACTCTGACTGTAATTGTGTACTTTGACAGTAAATAAAATAACATCTTTAAACTAAAAAACTAAAAAAAAAGATTGAACATGAAGGGAAGGAGAAGGATCACTTTGGAACTTCACAGTTGATGGATATGATTGATGATCATGAGGAATACATAATAACAAGTTGATGGTAGTTATCAAGCACAGACTTATTATTTATTATTATTTTATTGTTTAAAGCACGTACCTAGCTCGAGAGCAGCGGAGCGCTGTACAGAGTGTTGGTAGTCCGCATTTGTGCTGCCATCTTTTAACAGTATTACAATACTGTGAGGTCTGTGTTTTGATATATACATCCATTGAAATTAGTCCATGTTCACATGTTCTTGAAAAAGCCATGTTTTGAGAGATTTGCGAAATTGGAGTATAGTGGGTGCAATCCAGAGGGTGTGTGCATGATAAGAGAAGGATTGTTTGCAGGTCCTCTCTTTGCGGACCAGTTGTGATTCAAGCCGGTTGGTCAATTTGCTATGTGAGAAATGTGTGCCACCAAATATGTGGAGCTTAGCCACCAGGAACTCTTTTGTGCAACTTGTGAGCACTTGTAGAAACATGCAGTCTTGAACAGTATTGTGACTTGGAGTGGAAGTCAATGGTGTTCGTTTAGGATGGGTTTAATTCCCTCACATTTCCGTGCTCCCATAATAAGATGTGCTGCAGCATGGTGGACTGCTTTTAATGGAGCAAAGTGAGCATCTGGGAGCCCTCTCAGGAGAGCATTCCCCCCATTGATGTGTATGACTGCAAGGGCCTGCACTACAATCCTGAGGTCCTGTGGTGGGATTAAGGGTTTGTTTTTTCGAAGAGTAGAGATTCTGAGACTTCAACCATCTGGTAATGTTCTCAGTGATACCCATGCAACAATGTAGAATTCTGGTAAGTGTGAGGTGGTCTACTTTGTTCAATGTGGCTGAGAGGTAACAATGTCCATTGATGATTTTCCATCACCCTCGTGGTAGCAATTTCATGCTATATCTGAGTCTGCAGTAAGATTTAAAGAATTAAGGATGTTGTGGGGCTCCATCTGTTAGAGGTGATGCATGTCTACTGCCCTCTCAAGGTTCTTTGCTATGAAGGAAAGATGGGGCATTCTGAGGTAGTTGGGGACCACTCTTTGTTACTTGAGAAGCACAGGCATTTCTCAATTTTTGAGTGTTGAACAGATGGTGCTTTGATTGAGGTAGATGTGGATGATTTCCAGTTGAGAGGGTAAGGTTTCTATTGGAAGGGGTTTGAATAGGGAGTCTGGTAGGATGTCCACTATGTATGTTTTGACCTTGAGTTAATATAGTATTGCTATCATATCTTCCGTGCTGAGTGCCGTGAACATTTTCAAGTCAGTAGTTGTTCTGTCTGTGCTGTCAGTTCTGAAGTTGGTGATCTTGTGCCGGCAGATCCAGATTATCTTGTAGACGATGGAAGATTGTATGGTGCTAGATTTTAAGTCAGAGCACATTATGGGTGGGATGGAGAACAGCATGATGTAATGATTGATGGTTTTGAAGAGGGCTCTAATGTATTTGTTGGGTTTAGCTATGTGGATTGGGTATTGTTTGACCTAGGCAGTCATGATCAGTCTTCTGTGGTTAGCTCAGAGTTCCCTGAGCTGGGTGAGCCTAGATGTGGTATGGGATAGTTCACAAGATATTATTCCTCATTCATTTTCTGATGCTTATTTTGTAGTGTTTGAGTTCTTCAGTGTACCATTGTATGGAAGGTTAATGCATGAGGGTGTGTTGTTTCACAGGAGCATGGTGCTTGATGTATGCAAGAGTGAAGTTGGCTTTTTGTAGAAGTTAATGGTAGTCCTGGTGTGTGTCACTTATATCAGGCATGTGAGATGGAAGTTGAAGAAATTATATGTGACTTATTACAATGGGGGTGCTTCAATGATCTGAAGGCCTGTTTGCCAGTTTTCCAATGGGTCTGCTTGACTGAGGTAGTATGACTAATGTAAAACGAAATTGTTTGATGATCAAACCCGTTGATTGTGATTGGAGACATATGATGGAGGACATGTTCTGAGTTGATGATGATGAGGATGAGGATATGAACTTTTCTTGGTATTGCTACTACTGTGTACTGTGGTAGGTTCAGTGTGTTTGGAAGGCCATGGAGACCTTCCTTCTGGTGCCTGCTTGTATGTATCCCAGGAACGCTGATGTCATGAGGGGACAATCTAATTGGCATGAGTGAGAGCCATTGTGGTAACCAAGTGTACAATGAACAATTAGTGTGTTTGTATGGTCTTTATATGATGTTGAAGCTGATTGTGCCCTTTTATCTGAGTGCCAGAGCTGGCAGGAGAGTAGTTTGAATGAATCAATGGTGGGGAAAGTTGGGTGCATGGACATGTAGCTATAGGTAGACTTTCTGGCATCTTGTTTGGATGGTCTCTTAATAGAATGATGTAACCTTTGGAGATGAGGATGTCTCTGATGTGGGTGAAGGTGAATTTCTTACTGATGGTAGTCATGAAGATGATTGGCAAGTTTTATGTGCCATTGATGTAGGCGATTAATGCTGTATGATTGGTTGCTGAGCAGACGTTTTGCAACACCACTCATCATCTAGTGGTGGTTGTGGCAGTGCAGATGGGGTATATGGCGAAGTGTGTGAGGTAGCATTGATGCCATTTCCATAATGTTGCCTTTGAGTGCTGTTGTTGACAATGAGTAAAGAAAGTGTGCCTGGGCTGGGGGAGACAGGGGTGTTGAGAAAACAATTATAACAAGCTCATCTAATGTTTGAGGAGCATGGGACCTGGCTGTGGTTCTTCATGGTACACATCTATCTGCACACACTGTAATTGTAATTGTCCTTTACTACATCGGCCCTGCCAAGAAACATCCAGTGATCTAACAGTTAAAAGAAGAAAGGAAGGGACTGGGCTAAACTGGTGGGTGTAGCAGAGGTCTCATGAGTGACAGTCACATTCTCCAGCTGACCACCTGTGCAAAGGTTCTTAGGTTCTACAATGCCAGACACATCTCCTTCAAGGAGCTATAGCAAGGATTGGAAATAAAACAGTACCAACTTTCACTCTTAAGTACAATAAAGCCCCTCATCCGAGCAACGAACTTCAGATCTTTGGTACTCGTCTTTGTCCTCTCCCACTTAGATGGTGTCATTGCCTGTCTGTAAAGGCCTCCTGGTGACTACCCTGGACCCCATGAAATGTGTCTCACAAGCTGTGCATTTGACATTGTAGGACTCTGCACCTCCTAATAAAATACAGCACACCTCACTGAAAAACATCTGCACCCACCGAAAATATATATCACATTCAAATCTGCCTGCAACATCTACAAGGTTGTCTCTGTCAAGTCTCTGAGCTACCCTGCATATAACCCCTTGCATATAACATATGAATGTCTTGGGGCCTACAATGTGCCAGAAGCATGGACATGTACCAACTTCAACCCGCTGGGCCAGGCAGGAAAGAAGAAAAGAAAGTGATTCTCTATCTATGCACCTAGAGTCTAAAACCTCTCCCTCCTCTACATCTGACTAGCAACTCCACTTCTACCTCTGAGTAATGACATTAAAAAATGTACCTTCATGGAATAGCTCCTGCCCAACACCTACTTCCACAAACCTTGCAATCTCAATCCACCCTGGGTTTGATCCATCTGACACCAGCAGTTCCATCCCCTGGTTGCTTGTAGATCCTTGCAGCCTAATTGCATGCATTCCCCCATTGTTAGTCACCCACTCACTTATATTGATCCCTTGATGTTTCCTTCTATGTATGTGTGCATCCTCCATTAGAAAGTGCTCCCTTGCTTACTGAACCAAAGTCCACCATCAGTAAATACTCAAATAAATATTGTTCCACTAAAAACGCCAACCATGTCACTGCATTCATTACTTGCTCAACCACCCACAAGCCAATACATACAAAAGAAATAACTATCCTCATGTACAGGAAACAATGCACCCTTAGGTGTGCCAGAAGGTGCTCACATGTACTTCATGGAACCTGCTGGAACATGGATAAACTGAATACATACCCACACCACACATAGCATCACAATGATCCCCCAATGTGCTGTCAAATATGGCGAAATCATCCTGCAAAATCACACAGTAATGCCGTAGAAAATAATCAGTATATAGACTATGCATTTGTAATGTATGTGAGCAATGCCCCACACAGAGATCAGCAGGGACCATACAAGAAAAACATACAGCCAGAAAGGCATGCAGTGACGACCACAATTGCTTCGTAAACTATATACAATAGCATCTTATGAGAAATGGCAAAAGTCCACAAATTGGAAGACAGCCTTAACCAAACATGTGACATGCCTGTGCACATTTGACGTGCCCAACGCAAACCTTCACATATCTTCTACACCATATGATACACGTCACTACCAAACACATGTGCATGTCACTAGCACAACATGCAGGATCACAGTATAACATCTTCGACCAGGGAAAGAGTAGAGTTGTTGTGGACTTCGCTTCCCCTCTCTTCTCCCTGCGAACCTGTTTTCTCATTTCGCTTGTTTTTTTTTTTTTTTTTGCTTTCCCCCAGCAGACCTGTGTATACCGTTACTTTGAACGGTTCTCAGTAGCAGCCGCTCCATAACGGTGTTCAATGATGCGAAACCACTGACTGTTTCCGACACCACTTCCGCTTGCATGAGGCAGCTATACCATTCGGAACTACAGCAGAAGCAAGTGAATGTGACATTCCCCGAAGCCTTAATCATGAAGACAATAGAGTTCCTAAAAGCCTAGAAGGTGTTCATGTTGTAGAACTATCGGATTGTACGGGTCACGGTTACAAACAATGACGCTTCAGCCTAGCTTAGAACCCACCACAGTATATTGACCGCAGTGTTTTCCTTTTCACTCCAGAGTAGCTCTTCAAGGGCGGCTCATGTCCTACTCCACCCACTGGCAATCACCATCTCCATGCACAGCCAGACTGGACCATAGGCAGGTACTGTCCTTTTGCTTCCTCTCACAAATTCATATACAGCAATCTGAGCGGAACATGGTAAGAAGTTTGTTTAATTAACCACCTGAGCATCCGCATTACCCAGGGCTTGCCTATTTAGAATTTCTGGCTCGGACATGTCCCATCAGGTCTCTTGTGCAAATCCTTGAGCCCTTCAACCCTTTGGGACCAATACAGACATAAAAGGTGATTAGGCACCATCCCCTTATCCTTGTTCATTTTTGGGTTCGCTATCTCTTTATTCGTCCAGGATGTCACCCATCATCGCATGCTCCTAGGGCCATTGAGGTGCCCTCTTTTGAATAGGCATGTTATTTATATTGAGCCAAAATCTTTTGTGTCGATTTGTGGACATAATTGTACTAGACAAATGGTAATTTTTCCCATTGTCCTCTTCTACTGTTTTCAGGTGATCCACAACGTTATCAGTAGCCACGTTCTGGATACATCATCTATCTGATATTGAGCATTTTTTGGTTTTGAAGTGTTCTGTTTTAGCACTCCTAGGAGTGTCAAATTCAAATCTAGATTGTCTCTTGAATTGACAGGAATACACCCTGTCTTGTTTAGCAGGTTTTGCACATTATCTAGTACAGTGTTTTGACAGTCCCTGATGAATTTCCTTGAACATTTTTTGCACTTTTTACGCTTTGGAAAGAAACATGTTGGAGTGATTTGTTTGTATGTGGATGAATGAGTAATGGTGAGTTTGAATGGAGTGTTAGATTACATTTGCATGCATATTTGCACAACACATGACACTTTCATGACACCACTGACATTTTAGGTCAATTGATTAATGACTCTTGCCCTACAATTTACTGTATGTAACAATTTTGCACTGTCCTTATTTTCTCAAATGTGTGTTGTCTAATATTTGTGTATAACCATTCTGTGATTGTTTTACTACGGTGACCATTTGTGGCACTAGTCAAGTATAATTTTTATGTGTGAAATAAAATTGCCTATTTGAAGTTAGACCTGATTGTGCTTCTTAATTTAATGTACTGCACCAACAGGTTTTGAAGGTCTCTGTTTTCTCTCGTGGTATTACATTGTGAAAACAGTATTAGTAGCTTGTCTAACCCTAATGTTTGTAATTAAAGGTGAAGAACCTTAATGAGGGTCGGTTAGCAGTGGGCATTGCCACTCCCTCAGCCTCCTGTTGCGTTTAATAACATCTTCAGACTAACAGTTGCATAGGTCCACCATGTGTGCAATGACCACCACAAAAGCTAACAAGTACATGTTACTGAGCTCCAACCCCTCAACATGTCATAACACCCTGTCAAATGGCATATGCAGAACACCTGAGTTATTAACTCTATGGAAGCACAGCCATGCAGACGACAACCCACCATGGCTAGACCACAGGATGAATGCATGGATCATTCCTTGTGACTTGCATCACAGGTACGTAGCCAACAAAATGGATGTGGAATAGAGGAGCATTGACAAGAATCTACACTGAACATTAGTTCAAATTCATGAAAACTGCACCTTATCAAGATGCGATACACACCTGCAGGAAAGCATTCATAGATGCATAGACACATATCTTAGTCACATAAGCACACAAGCTATGATCTCATGAAAGTCGTAAGCATGAAACCAGCACAAACAAATCTACTAAACATAAGTGGTGCACCATGACCAACAGCTAAATACGGCCTAGGCTGACAACATCTTTTCTGTGCCAAAAGATATAGCAACGATTCGCACATTCATGTTGACATAAACCATGCCATCACAAACATGGAGCCAACCCCAACAAACTGTAACGGAGAACAATATGTTTCAGACAATGTAGGCTCCCTATACACAAATGAAAGCAAGCTGAATGAGGACCCTATGCAACCATGGACATGTGAGTCATGGGTATTGTGAACTATGTGGTAGGGGGAATTCTCAGAAATGTGCTAATTCCTCTCTACCTTAGAGACCCCAACTCTTTTGCTGGACTTTAGGACTTTTAATTTTTAACCTGCAGAGAGTGAGACCTTTTTCCCCACTCTCTCATATATTTTTTCTGTGATTTATACTCTGTGTTTCTTTTGGCTTTGGAATCTGACAAATTCCATAGGCATTATCTTTACATTGTAACACACATCACCTTCAGTGCAGTGGCACAGGGAAGTCTTAGATTTCCCAAAGGTTTAAATACCTTCTCTTGGTAAAACTACTGTTTTCAAGAGCAGTGAAGTGAAATTTCCTTCCCTTACATTTTGTAACTTTCTAGACCCAGCACCACTACCATAGGGTGCTGGAGGGGTTACTCAGTATCCTCTTTGTCTAGTTTCTCATGTAACATTTTCATGTTACCCTTTCAACAATTAATGGCTGGTGGGAGTGTTTTACTTTTTACTACCATTGTGTGTTTTTTACTGCAGGCTGCGTTCACAGCTGCAGTAAGGCACCCATGGGTGCCCTATTCGTCAAAATGGCCTGGTCTTTGTTTTTCACCATTTCTTGCTAGAAAGGTCCTTCTTGAAATTTACTCTGCGCACCAAACCAGGTTTGGTCCTTTTGTTCATTTTGTCTTTGGTGGCATTCACGAGTGAAGCCCGCCTTTGGCTCCAGCATGTCTGCCCGGGGCAGGAAGTGAGAAAGGTGCCCAAAACTCCCTGTGCTTAATCCCCTTCGTTACAGGTAAGCACCCAAAGGTGATTGGGTGGATGTCTGTCCTCAGAGGACAGCCATCCTGCTGTGTGATTGACAGCTAGGCTGGAATGATTGGGAGAAACCTGCTAAAAAGATGAGGCTTTTTGGCTTGGAAGGCAGAGTCGACAACTGGACAAAGGAATCCGAAGAAGAACTTGGAAGAGACGGCTGCTGCATCTCCTGGACCGTTGGTTTGCCCGGTGAAGCCCTGCTGCTGTGTTGAAGCTCCAAATTTATTTCATTTAGAGAAGCCCTGCAAGGACAACTTCTCCCCTTGAGTTGGTGTGACCAATCAACCCCAAAATGAACTTGCTTGGATATCCTCTCAAAGCTGGCTGTACTTCCACTGGTGCTGCTGCTGGAACTGAAATGCCAGGGAGATGAACACCAAACTGAGTTGATCGCTTTTAAGTCGGACCCAAGCACTAGGAAGATCCTCCGGACTTCCCTGAAGCAGGACTGACCAAGCCTGAGCCACCTCAACAGAGTGCTGGACCCCAGATACAAGGAAAGTCTGAAGTGGTATCCGAAAACCGCAGTGTTGCTATTTGCTCTCAGACGTGAGGATCTGAAACTGCCAAGTGCCACTTAATTGAAGTTTGCCCATTGCTGCCGCTGACCTTCCCATTGCAGTGCAGGAGTCCCCAAAGGTCCTCCCTCTTGTCCCCACAACTGAGGATCAGGAACAACATGATCTGCAGAGCTGTACAGGAACAGAAGCCAGCTGGAACCATTTCTTCTAACCAAAGGTACTGTAACCCTAAGAGGACTTAACTCTTGTTGGGTAGCCTTACTTGCTCTCAGTTGAGACTTTTCTTGGTTGCCATTGTAGAGTTGCTTGTAGCTTTGCCCCTCACAAGCCTCCCAGCTTGTGGCCCTTCAAGTGAATGCAATTTCTACAAACGTTCCTAAAAACATTGTGCAAGACTTTTACTTACCTGCAAAGAAGATCTTCAGCTCCCATAGACTTTGCTAAACTAACATTGGCTGTCCTGGCTTCCTGAGAGACTCTTCTTACCTCTGACTCTGTGCCTTTAACTTTCCCCCAGGAAAGGGTGAAATTGACTTGACATTGGAAGGTCTAAAATGTACTTACCTGTTTATGAATTATTTGTTAACCTTTGTTTTATTTCTCATCTACCGTTTCCACCAAACCCAGTATTGCTCTAAATATATCAGTGATAAATCAATGTCCACAGTGTCCAAGCTATTTAAGTCACCTGAGGGTGTAGGAGGTGTCTGTGTGCCATCCCCAATGGGTATCATCTGAATTAGAGAAACAGAGTGTGTTTTGAAGTATAATATAATTATGACATGTTTTGCTATCTTCTGAAGAAGGCTTATATAACTCACTGTTAAATAAATTAATAATTGTTTACTCAAGAAACCTTGAGTGTTAGTGTTTATTTGAATAACTGTCACTGTGAAACCTTTGGCCTGACTCTGACGGTAGCTGGCGCGGCTGCCGCCGGAGGCATGAATTTTACGGTACCAGGCAGTGGGCAATTACCGGGGAATTACAGCCCCGGTGGACCTGGTAATTACCCATTGCCAGGCACCGGAATAAATTACTCCCCATTCCCGTTTGAGTCCCATGGACTCAATGAGAATGGGGAGAACAGATGCACCGGCACCATTCATGAATAGTGCCGGTGCATCCGTCGAGGTCTGCGAGTAAGTGCTGCTCTGAAGGGCACCCGCTCGCAGAACTCGTAGTTTGCCAGTCTGGAAACAATGGTACCAGCAAGCTTACCAGTACCGTTGTTTCCAGACTGGAAATCTTGTAATGAGGCACTTTGTGTTACAACCCTTCTGCTCACATTGACCCCTCTTGAGATAAGCCTGGCTGCTCAGCCACACAAGTAACCTATGTAGTACAGACATATACCAAAGGTTGGGTTGCTATTACCAGGAGGTCAAGGTTGCTGTAGTCTTCCAAAGGATACTGCACACAATCTTGCCTAACACTGGTGGCAGGTGGTGAAGATCTATTGTAGAGTTGTAACATTGAGTGTCTGCTTTACTTTTGTTCAACTAAAAAGCTTCATAAGGCTAAGCTCCTCCAGAATAGTAATTGTAACATGCCTAGTAGGGAGAACTTGAAACAGGAAGGCCTGATAATTTTGACAGTAGAACAACTAAAAGAAACGTGTAGGATTAGGAATCTCTCTGTTAAAGGAAGGAAAATTAATTGATTACAAGGTTGTTATATCACCAAAGGTTGAATAGTAGGCCTGTAACTCCTACTAATCCAGAAAATGTGGAAATTGATAATGAAGATGATAATTCAGAGTCTAACTCTAAAGTCTTAGAAGAGTGAGAGGAGAGAGAGGAGTCCCAGGAAAGGAGCACCTCTTTGTCTCAGCAAGCCCTTTTGCTTCAACCTATATCCACTCGGACCCCACAAGGTCCATCACTGAATCCAGAATATGTGTCTCTTGAGAAAAAGAGACTTGAATTGGAATTTAAAAGGTTGCGAGCTTAAGCTGAAGCCAAACATCAGGACAACAACCTCATGTAATTGGAATAGCATCATGGTCTTGAAAAGAAAAGATTGTCTCTTGAAAATGTTTCCCTCCCAGAGTCCTCTAGGTCTTCCAGTCCAAAGAGGCCTCGCCTGTCCAAAGAAGCAGTGAGCATGTATTATGTGAATCTTGATATTTTGGATTGGTTGGGTGCTTTTGAATGCAATCATGGGATTCAGGGTCTCACAGAGAATCACTTGATTCCTTGGCTTTTGTCTAGGCTCCCCTAGGTTGCAACTGATGCTGTAATGGAGGTGGGGGAACTTGAAAGATTGGAGTATGAGAATGTGAAGCTGGCTTTGATAGCCAGATTTGGGAAAACTACTCTAAGTACCTTAAGAGGTTTAGGACACTCGAAAAGACTGATGGTAACCCTTGGGCTACCTAGGTGTGTGAATGTTTGAAAAACTTAGATGGATGGGTTAAGGGTTACAGAGTAACTACCTTTGAAGGAATGAGAAATCTGTTTTTGTTGGTATCTATTTTTGCTGCCTGCTCTCCTGAGCTGAAACATCACTTGGCTGACTTAAAAGAGATTGATCCCTAGTAGCGAGCAAAAGCTGCTGAATGGTGGATTGTTAACAGGGCCACTCACAAGGATTCTGGGGCCACTCACAAAAAGGATGAGGGGAAGCAGTGCAAGAAAGATGACAAAGAGAATTCTAAATCCAACCACCCAAAAGAGGGCCACAAACTTAAGAAGGGTAGGCCATTTGGGAAACCAGGTCAGTCTAGTAAAACCTCTGGTGGTAAACCAGAGGGAGGTCAGCAGGAGCCCCCATTCCAGAAAGATAATTGGTAAATGTTATGCTTGTGGGTCCACTGACCATGTGAAAGGGGATCCCAGATGTAAGGGTAAACCTTCAGGGGTCCACACTGCATTCTTAGCCTTCATCCCCGAGGGAGAAGTTCATATGGCAAGCAGAAACTTTCATATGTTGGCTGAAGACACCACTGAAGTCTCGGCGAGTGTTTCCTTAGCGTCCCTGGGTCTGTGGGAACAGCAGAAAGTAGATGTGTATAACACTATTCCAGATAACACAAAAGAGTGTGGGTTTAACTGATGATGTTTTCTTTATTTTCAGATAGAAGGATATCATTTTTTTAAACATAGATGAATAACCACAGCTTTCTGCTGGCGGTAAAAATCCCCCCTTTCCTCCCATTCTCGGCACTATTGGGGATTTACCTCCCGACCGCAACCTGGGATCTGGCGTAAATTTTCACCAGACTGAGTTGCAGTAATGCTAATAGCGCTGGGAAGTACCCTGGAGCAATTAGCGCCGGGACACCACCCAACTCATGATAAGGCCCTTTATGTGCCACTCATTGATACGAATACAGGCTACTTTGTCTGCAAAATAGATGTTTTGGAAACCACTTCAGGTAACCAAGGTTATCCATATTTGGCTACTTTTTAACTCCTTTACAATAAAACAAAGAAGTAAACCCTTTGATCATCTCTCGTTATAGCAGTTTGTGAGCCAAAGTGGCAATTTTTCTTAAAAGCACGTTTGAGTGCATGCACTCTTTCCTCTTCTCTATTCAGCACATTTTCATGCTAGGTACATTTCTCTGTCTTCTTTCTTCGGGTATGGTTAGTATTTTTAACTCCAATTCCCCCACAACCTTCATGTTGATGCTTGTCCCCCAAAAAAATAATGTGCAAGTAGCCCTTTTAAAACCATGGCTGGACCATGACTGGCTTCAATTTCTCTGTCTTCTTTCTGCATTTAAGTTTGAGATTTACAGACCCACATTCCCTCCTCCTACCCTCCATTTTGATGCTTCGACTCCCATTCTCAAAAGTGCATAAGCAGCCCTTTTTTATCTTTATTGTGGTTTGATCAGAAATGTGATCTTTTTCACATTACAAAATCCATCAATAATTTACATAGTTTAAAGCGTAAAAATTGATATGTACGCATGCAATTAAAATAAACAGAAATGCCAGAAAGAAGACTATATTTCTAAACAAAAGAAAAGAAAAAAAATCATCAAATTATTTCAACAAACCTAACTCCTCACACATTTGAACAATAGCAGAAGTTAGAAACATTTCAGATCCTACCAACATCCTATACCATAGGTCATCCAGAGTATCATATTCGTAATAGATAATGGAAAAGCTACCAAATGTTTTGATCTTAATCCTGCCAAATTAGTGCTCTCCACTAATAGATGTTGCAGCAATTCCGACTTTCCTGGGACCTCAGAATGTGTGTAATTATTAGTCACATTGCCTTCCTGTTCGGCACAAGTGTTGCTGAATTTCCCACCTGAGAAGAAGATTGAGTCAAAGTCATAGAAACGGTTGCCTCATTGCTGAACAAGGAAATTGACACAGCCAAAGATCCAAGTGCTTAATCAATTAACTGGAATGTTGAATGAAGTTTACATTCTCTTGTTTGAGTAATGGTATTATTTGTTTTAGAGTGTTCTTTATGCCAAGAGGATTTTCCACTGAATATGATCGATCTTTACTTATGCCATAAAGAAAATGGTCATGATACAACAGTATGACATTCAATAATGAAGATGCTTTTTCCATCACGCATTTATACAAGTTTATAATCAAAAAAATGTTTTAGGCAACGGGATGTTTTCAAAAATTGATAATACTTGCCAATTAAACCAATGCCCAATTCAAAGCATAACGATGCCGTGGATAGACCCAGAACCGTCTTCCACAGTCTGCTCTCCAGTCTCTTCCACTGGATGTCATATGCTGTTGGGTCTATTTCCATGACATACATGATCTTAGGAATGGTTTTGCCCACATAGAAATGCAACAAGGGTTTAATGGTGAATTTACAAAATGTAGCCTGAATTAGTTTAATCTGAAAAGATAGTTGATCAATTTTTCTTTCAATTACATGAGTTGTTATCAGTTTATTGGACTGTTACAGCTGTTAAATCCCAGATAAACGACCTCCTTCTGTGTCTCTATGCAGGTGTTATCAATGGACCACTTCACTCTGCTCATTGTCTTTCTGCTATTACCAAATGTAATAATGTGGTATTTTTTCTGATTTATAATCAGGTCATTAGTCTTAGCATGATATGATATTTTACGGCATATGTTGCTCAATGCTATGAGCATCCTCTGTAAACCTATCGGTGATCCAGCAATAAGTGCCACATCATCCACATTGGATAGCCATCTTATTTTGTGTACCCCTATTTTTGGTGCAATCAAAGCGGCCAGCCCCGAGCATCATCCAAATCTGCTTAATAAAGAGACACGGGGCAGGTATACATCTCTGCTGCAGCTCTTCTGAAGTCGGAAAGGTATCTGTTAGCGATACCTTGGCATCCAGCCTAACTCTAACAGATGTATCTTCATGGATGTAATCCAGAATTGCCAGCAGGGGTGGGGGTATACCCCATTTTCCTAATTTGCTCCAAAATAACCAATGATTCGCCAAGTGAAATGCCCTGGAGAAATCTATTAGGCAAACATATACATCGGATGGTACATCCTTCCCTGCATGTATAGTTCCATCTTTAATTACAGACAGTATCATGATACGATATGATATGATATGATATGATATTATATTTATAGTGCACCTATACACAGGCTTTTCAAGGCATGGCAAGGGAGGGGCACAAGGGAGGACAAGACAACAATATTACTAGGCCCAGTGACATTGAGATTGCGCAAGTGCAGGGGAGAGGGAAGGGGGAAAGTGAAAGGGGCAAGGGAGGAGTCTAAAGTGCTGAACACAGGATCAAAACAACAAAAAGTAGTGCAGCAAGCAAGTGGCAAGTGCAAAAGTTAAGCGCAGACAACAGGTGTCTAATAAGTGCAGATAAGGGGACTGTAGGTTTGCAGATACAGACCCAAGTGCAAGGGTTGCCAGGAGGCAGTGCAGGTATGCAGCAGGGTACGCAGGGACCTGGGCCCGAATTCAGAGGGTAGACCAGGTACCCAGTGTAGTAACAGACAGAGATCAGCAGGGGAGTGGAAGAGAAGTGTTGGGTATTTTGTGTAGATTTGGGGCCTAGCAGTATTTTCTTACCGCCAAAAACATAATAATTAGTAATAACCATTCCTTGTATTTAGATTGGGTTTGGTATTATAGTGGTATAGTGGCTATGCATTATTTCAGTACACAGATACATTTGGTTGGTATACATTTCGTTGTGGTATAGTGATGAGCATGATTTTCAGTTCTACTTGTGGTCCCCAATATACAAAACCCCCTTTTTCTTGCTTGGTCTGTTTGTGTGATCACTAGAGAGACCTTGGGCCTACATTTTATGGATACCACAATTTTCACATATAGCATCCACCAACCACTGTGGTATTATCACTAATTTATTTACATTAGTGAAATTATGTTTCCATGGAGTTTTCACAATAACATGTGGTATTATCACTAATTTATTTACATTAGTGAGATTATATTTCCAGAGGCCTCTCTCTCTGCTGACTCATGTACGTCCAGCAGACATTGTGTTATGTTCCACTCAGAAGCCACACACTCATATACACTATGTGGAACCACACACACAGCTATTTATAATTGCTCATAACATTACGTTATCTACATAGGAAGTGTGGCACATATATTACCTAATAACCTCCCCTTTTATTATGTGACATGGGCTAAATGCACCAGAGAAAGACAGAAACAAAAAAAACCTTTACACGGGTTGTGATTTATACCAGTTTCATTTCAAAATCATACATTACCAGCTTTGCGAGGCAGTCTTTTCTAGAATAAACAGAAGAGAAACAGTTGCAAAAATACAAGGCATTTCATTAAATTCTTTGCAACAATAAAAAGAACAGTACATCAATTGACTTGCATTTAGATGGCAACATTAGAATGTGGCATTTAAACACAGTAATTCACCAATAGTGACTATCGCTACACTGCCTGCCTAATAATAAATCATTTGTCTGTCACAGCCAACTCACTCCATTCGTATATTTACCAGCTATTTGTAGCTCTCCCACATGCGATCTCCTGGCTTGTCGCCTCCGAGAAATGGCCCAGGGTTTTCTTTTTAAAGCACCCAGTGAGAACAGGCAGTTCAATCTGCAATCTTCGGTTCTCAAGCCGGTTTCAAGTAACTGGGGAACCCCAGTCTCTGAAGGTCAGTGGTCCAGCTCCTCACAGCCGCAGTACAAAGGCGACCTCACTGCAACCCCGCAAAATGTCTAAAAGCTCTCCCTCTCCCCGAGCTGCTTCAGGAAACCTCTGTTACAGCCCCTAAGGTGACGTATCACGAATCACAATACACAATAATCTATCCTCCTTCTTCAACAATGGCTTGGCTTATACAGTTTAGAAACTGTATATACTAATTTCCTGGCATGCATATTTTGCATCCAGCTAACAAAGTGAACAGAAAAAAAAAATTAATCCAAGTGCATGTTTCAAATGACTTTCAGAGCCTGTCTTTTCTACCTCATTTTCACATGGAGATCACATTATGATGTTATTTGATTAGTATTAGTGATTAGTATTTGTTAGTTAGGTTAAATAATTAAGTATCTAATGTGTCTCCATGAGTGAGACATTTCAATTGAGAAGAGAAAAAAAAAGTGCGCTTTTAAATGTGAAAAAGAAATGGTTGTTTTTAACACGTGTAGCCTGTCTTCATTTACACGTCCATATGTTACATTGGGAACACATGGCTTGCTGTACTGCATTATAGCAATACATTGATCCCATGCAGTGGCGCTGCACTCCAAAAACACGCTAAATAATGCTACAGATGGCAGAAGCAAAGAGGAATGTCTTGAGGTGCTTCAGGAACCGAAGATGATTCTCCTCAAGTATCATACCATTCAAAGTGGTAGATTGCCCCTTTCTAAATCCACATCGGAAGCTCTGAAGTATATCAGATCCCAATTGCTTCCAATATCATTGCTGCAAGAATTTTTCCATCACAATCCAAAGGGGAATAGGCCGATAGTTATTTAAATTGGACTCATTGCCCTTTTTGAAGATCGAAATGGTAATGCATACTTTACAGGATCTAGGCATGTTATGTGTTTTAAAGATGTCTTTAAATAGCAAAGTTCAAACAAATGACCACAAGACCACATTCTACTTAAACAATGTTTTGTGAACCCATTTGGTCCAGCAGCATTCGAAAATTATGATTTCATGATGAGATGTTTAATATCTTCTTTTTCAAAATCTATTTCCAAAAAAGTGGGAGTACTATCTCCCTTTTCATTCCTTAATTCTGTGTGGAACATTTCATCCCAATGTAAGCACCACTAAGATTCCCCAATTTCATTAGTTTGCATTTCTACTTGACCAACTCTGTCATAACTCACGATAGCCCAGAAGTTAAGTGTATTGCCTTGTATGAGTGATTGTGTCATCTGCTCGCTATCTTGTTGTATCATCAAGCATGTGTGGGATCTCATCCAGTTTTTGAAACCTCTTATTAATTCCTGTTTTTTTTTTTTTACATTCCAACAATTCATGGTATTGGTGACTGACCTGTTTCAAAGCCGCTTTGTGGAATTTCTTATGCTCCCATACCTGTTGGTCAAAACAATGAACATGTACTGTTTGCTTAACCCCAGGTGGTCTGGGTGCTTCTCTCTCCCAAATAAATTCACTGAAAGCATTACTCGTACAACCCCGGACAATTACCTCTTTTGGTTCTTGCATGATGTAATTGTTTCATTTTTACTGATTTTTTTAATCCTACTCCCCCCCGAATGTATCACTTAATTCTGGAGTTGGGTAATAATATCTTGTTTTTCATACAATTTAAGTGATGCCTTAAGTATGTAATCGTCACTCAACTCGGTGCTCATGATCTTAAAATGATGACATTGCTCAAACATTATTCTCAAAAGAAATATGAAGTCAATATGGAACTTCTGTTCCCCTCTTTTTCATGTTGGTACTCTCTCCAAGTCTCCCTCCACATTACAATCGGCAACTAGAAAATCCCACTCTTCTAGGAAGTGAGCCCATTTCCTACTCACCCTATGAATGGATTCACACTCATTGTTCATCCATACATTTCGAATTCAAATCTCCTGCCATCATCACAAGTGATTCCCCACTAATCAACCAGGTTCCTATTCCGCAATGTGGTATAGGAAATCATCTATGGTTATAATTTTCAAGTTCCAATACAAATTTAGAATCAAGAAGTTAATATGCCCCGTACTCATTTTGAATTTCATTGAAATTGCCATATGCCTGGAATGTTCCTTGGAGATAGTGCTTATTTAATCAATTTTTGAGTTTTTAAGTGCTATCAGCAAATCTCCGGCCAGGCGGCCACTATTACATTTATGGGCATGTTGTTGCATCATTTTAAAGCCATCCAACCATAATGGATTCAACAGTCATGTTTCTTGGAGGACAATTAGGTCATATTCTTTAAATATCTTATTCTGTTTTTCATGTTTCATGAAGCCTCTCTGTTCCACACTATTATGAGTAGATTTTCCCATATCAGAGTGCCTCCTCACCCCTCATTTCAATTGCCAATTTCTGTTTAAGTGACTCCAAACCCAGGCGCAATTGCCCTGAATATCCTGCATAGAAAGATTGCCAAGTCTATCCTGGAATGTATGTACCTGAGAAGTACTTGGGATTGCTTTCCTGAGATCAGTCAATACATCCTACCCACAGGTTTCTCAATTTCCTTTAGTAGTTCTTTTATTACTTTCCTTTCTAGATAAACCATTAACTCGAATTTTAATAGTTTGTGTTTATCTTCCAGGATCGATTTCATCACGAACATAGACTATTCAGATGTATTTCCGCCAAATCTGTTCTTGCATCATACGGGAAGCTCACATATTTAATATCTTCATAAGAGATTCTAACTAATGCTGGAATAGCATGCAGAATTTTCAGTAATTTAGACCAATTCAGGATCAATTTTAAATGTAAGTGTGTTGAAGTTCCATATAGATCTCACTGGTTTTTCTATCTGTAGCATTTCCAACATTCTTCTGTGTAGGCTCCTGCTTTGATTTATAGCTCGAACCTCTAGAGTCCGAAGTCTGTACATTGTGTTCTTTTAATCCAAAGAGCTCTATCAGACGATCTTGTTCCTTCCTCGCTGTCTCTATTGGATCTGCTAGTGTTTCCGCTAGCCCTACCTGCATTGCCCCCTTCTTGAATATCCTTGGTGGTATCCTACAATATTTCACTGTACCAAGCTAGCTGTAACATTTTACATATCCGTCTCTATCCGTCTCTCTCCCATTGCTTAAGTGTACCAATTAATTTGGTTTCTTAAATACAGCTGCCCAATGCTCCTTATCTTCTCCTTTTTGTCTTGCTATTTAAGAAATAATTTTCTTTATGTACTGTTCCCAGCCCATCCCTGCCTTTCCTAACTTCACTCTGCTTAGAACTAGAATTATGACACTCCACAGCAACAAATCTAATAGGCAGATTCTAATCTATTATAGAAAAATAATTTTAACAGTTTAATAAAATGCATTTTAAAACGGTTTCTTCTTGTGCTTTGAAATACGTTATATCATGCAGATTCTTCCTCTGTGCACAGAATTCTCCTGTATGCTGGCTCAGGCAACAGACAGCAGGCTTTGTGATTGTTATATGGTGCCTGTCTGTGATGTATTGTGCTTATCTGAGTTGGCTGCAAACTGGTGATGTCATGTGGAGTGTTGATGTGTGGATGTTAGAATGTTAGTGTGTAAGTGTATACTAAGGTTCCATCCTGAGTTAGATCTCCCCTGCCTGGGTGATGGGTCCAGTGTTAAGTTCTGTCCTTATAGCTTTATATAACTGTAACTTAAGTACTTGTAATAAACTAGCTAACTAACCTTGAGTAGCCTGGAAGTTACTTTACTACAATGGCGACGAGTTGGTCTTAAAGAAGAAGAACCCACAGCAAGAAACTGAAGATTGATGAAGAAATCTGCTGCGGTGGTGCAGGAGACATAAGGACAATAAGAAGGACAGCACTGCTCCCCGAGCAAGTAAGACCCATCACCCAGGGCACCAAAGGGGGAGGAAGTAAGCCCACTGTAGGGATCAGCTGTCCATAATATGGGGGGAGAGCTCGTCCAGGGGCTGAAGAGAGAAGAAGGGCCAAGAAATGAAGGGAGTTCAAGAAAGAAGCTTTGCTATTTTTTTTGTTTGCTTGTTTTATTGTGTTAACTGAATTAACAGTTTTTACAAGGGTATAGCTTTGCTATAAAGTAGAAAGGAGAGCTGGGCCCCATAAATTGAAGCGAGAAGCCCATAAGTTGGAAGAGAAGCGGGGTCCATAAAATGAAGTTTCAACTGCCAGGGCAATAAGAAGGGCATAAATTAGAGTTTAAGTGCCAGCGCAATTGAAAGGGAAGTGATAGCCCAGTGCAGCATCAAGGATTAAAAAGGGGCATAAGAATTGCATATACAGTTCAAGTGTCCCAGGGGTAAATGGAAGTGAAAAACCCCAAAGTAATGAGAAGTAAAGAGGAACTCGAGCGCAGTATCAAGGGGGGTGAGAAATTATGAGAAAGCCCCAGTGACGCATTGGGTTACAGATGAATAAGAAGCAAAGCCAAACCACAATAGAAATGGCCATGTATCAGCAAAGGATGGGAAACAGGAGTGGTTTAAGTGAAATAGAGAGCCTCATTAAAGTGCCATTCATGAAAGCTCTTCAAAAAGTGTTTATAGGCATGGCAAACTATAACACTGTACAGCTGTAATAAAAAAATAAAGAAACATTGGATGCTTACAGTGTGGCGTGTGCTGACAGATCCAGAGTGCTGAGATCTGACAGTTTGTGTACGGAAGCTGAGTTTCTGCCCAGGACTGACTCATAGATGATGAAGTAGGTGTTTCACAGTAGGAGTTGGCTAAGAAAGGAGCGCTGTGGTGTCATAAATCGAACTTTTGAGGCAAGACAAGCAAACGTAGCTTTGTTCGGAAGTGTTGGTTTCTTTGCGGAATCTCCATCCGAAGAAACTATTCCCGCAGCGCTGTTGAAGAGCAGTGAGGCACGTTCAGAATAAAGGACCCATCGAAACATTGGAGATGACATTGTGATGTCTGCATCTTCAACGAAAGGAAGTCGTTTTTGCATTATGTATTGTGAAGTGTTAGTGTCAGAAAAGAGGAAAGTCAAGATGACAACGGCTGCGGACGAGGGACAGATCTTTGCTAGTGTATGAAACAAGATATAATGACGCCGGCTGGAGAAAGTGTTTAGAACTTCACATGGGTTTGAAACTACTCAGACGTGAAGTGCAACATTATAAAAAGAGTTGGCGCTTTGAGGTCATACCAATGATACATAAGGCGCTATATAAATGCCAATTAACATAACATAACATAACAAAGGTCAGGATGGAAGCAATAGCGTGTATCATTTGTGCATATTTAAGTGTTTGAAGCATTGTCATTGTTTGACCAGAAGCAAGTACTACTGTGTATAAATGAATGATTTAACATATGAAGTATGGATGCACATATTGTGAAAGGGGGAAATAGGATTTTTATCTAGTGCATAAGTGTTTGTAATGTGTGGTATTTCAGGTAGAGATGCAACAATGAATGCATTTAAGTGAGAAGTCGTGTATGGGATGGAGTTAGTTATGACCTGTTTTGAGGAATTGTAGGTTTTATGGACGACTAAAGACTGTATGGGAATAGAGATATTGGGCCTCATGCCGACAGTGGCGGCCACAGAACGAACGGTGCTGGTAAGGGACCCGCACTGTTCATTCCGGGTTGCCACATTACGAGTTCTGCAGCTGGTCCATCTCTGTACTCCTGGACAGACCAGACATGCAGAGCGGGACCTGCTAGCAGTACAGGATGTTAACAACAGGTCCCTTCATTAAAGGGCCCGTTGTTAGCATCCTCCCCATTGCCATTGAGCCCTATGGGGGCTGTAGGATATTTTGTGTACATTTGGGGTCTGGTGGTATTTTCTTACCACCAAAAGAAGAGTGGTAATTTGGTGGTGACTTATCCTTGCATTTATATTGGGTTTGGCCTTACCTCATTCTAGTGACCATATTTTGTTAGACTATATTGGAGAATTTAGTAATATACACTATTGGCGGTATTTTATGGTGGTAAGTTACTTAGTAGTGAGCAGCATTTTCCTCCCCTATTTATGGCCCCATCATACACAAAACCTTCCTTATTCTTATAATACTCTTAGTGATCTATAGAGGGCCTTTGACCTACATTCAGAGACAACACACTTTCACATAGAGTGCCACATATAACCTGTGGCTGATATCACTGATTTATTTACACCAGTGAACTATGTGTCCATAGGCCTCCTTACTGGTTCATAGACCCCCAGTAATCTATATGTTGTATTAGATTCCCCCAGACACCATGCACTGGGGGAACACACGCATACATCTATTTATCACTGCTAATTCTATCTATTATTCCATCGGCATGAACAAATGGGCAGCTATATTACCAAAGAACACGAATCTTCCCCACATTTGCATAGGCAAACCCAAAACAATGAAAACTCAGAGGCATGTATATATATATATATATTGCAAACAATTACAAAGTCATGATACCGTTCTTACCATTTGCATTTCATCTCTACCTGTAACAAAATGAGAAGAGAAAAACAAAAACACAGATACAGTACAAATAAATCTTTTTCAAACTAGGATTCAACACATGACAAATAAACATGCAAGGGATTTTCTTTTGTTTTGCTACCCTAATTGCCTGGTATTTTTAGAACACATTTGCCAAACAGTTGCATAAGAATAACCACACTTCGACCTTGGATGCTCACCAAATATTTGCAGTTCCCTCTCCCACACGATCTCCTTTTCACTCGAACAGGCCCAGTCAGCAGGAGTTTTCTCTGTTATCTCGAATGTTTGGAGTGTGTGGTGAAACATAGAGTTCTCAAGCCAGCGCTAAGTGAAATCAGGCACGTCTGCCTGGAAGCCCAGTCATTCTCCAACTCCCTCTGCCTCTGTCAGTCCTTCCCCAGCAAACCTCTGCACCCTCCCCTTCTCCTATGTAATACAACTGCTGATACTTTGCACCAATCAAGTTGAATGGCCACATCACCCTTCCTTCAATACAATAGACCAGTTATACAGTGCAACTGTAACTAATATCATTTTCTGGTATGCAGGCTCTCTGCTTACTGCGAACACAGAACAATAATGGTAAAAATGAGTGCACATTTGAAAAACGAATTTCAGAATATGTATTTTTACCCCATCTGCAAATAGAGATTACATTATAATGTTAATAAGTTGGCTCTAGTAATTAGTAATTGTTAATTAAGTCAGTTAGTTAGATGAATAATGTAGTCTCCTATGTATGAGGTATTTCAAAGAAGAGAAAAAAACAATTCTGGTGCACTTTTAAACCTGCAACCTGTCTCCAGCCACATACTCACATGTTATGCTGGCAGCATAGACTGGCTATATGTGTATGCCACATTATTGCTGGCAACAAAAGGCTATCACATTCAGTGAGGCGCTATAAACTTCAAGACACTATAAAGCGGTATGTGCTACTACATTATCCCTCCTTTTAAGACAATTTGGCAGTGTTCCAAGCCACAATTGGAGGAAACCCAACTTATGCTCCTCTTTTTTAAAAGAATTTATGTGTATGTGTATTTGGGATATCTTTCATTCCCTGTTGTTGCTAATATCATGAACAACATCTTCACCTTTATGGAAAAAATGATTAACCATCCTCCCAACACTAGTACCACAATAGCTAAACCCACCATAGTGTGTCCCACCCAGGTTCCCCAATTAAATAATTCCACTTCCATTATTTCCAGGCTACTAACTGTAATATTGTTCTTTCTCAGATTCATTTTAATAGTATGTTTTTCTTTATGATTCAACAAGAACTCCACATCCGGGTCTATTGGGAATGTATCCCTTTGAAAAAACTCAATATTTGATTTTCCCAAATATCATTTGTAATATGGAACAACGTTAAACCCCCAATCAAAACAACTGTATCCTTTGGAACCTGTAAGTAAAACACATTATATTTCAACTGTTTAACGACAAATGTTCCATGATTTAAATGTACGATTGTCAAATTCCTCACACGGGTGCTGAGCAACCATTTATCATTAACCAGTTTAGCTCACCCCCCCATATTGCTGATGACTACTTCACATCCCCCTGATGTACCCGGATCTGATTTCAAACCACAAATAGCATCTGTAGCATCAGGAACAAATGGTTTACCTGGACACATGTAATTTTGTTCTTTAAATTTTATACAGGTTTCTAAGTTTGGGATCAAGTAAACCTCAGGCTCCCATGACTGAAATGTCACCACTTCTGGAGTCTTAATTTTTATAAATGTATCTTCTTGCCAAAATCCCATGTTATTTACCCACTTAGTTTGATAAATAAGTTCAGGAGCTATATATGGGATGCATAATAAAAACCCAATTTCCATCCTTTCCAAATTCAGATATAAGGGCATTGCATTGCCCATTTCAAATGCAATTTTCACTTGTACCACATCAATCTCCCTCCTAGTCAACCTTTCTATCATTTGATGAATAATATCTTGTGAAACAAAATACATTGGTATATGTCCTCAAATTAATTGTGAAATTGCAGTTTGAACTTCCCTCATGTAATTCGTCAACAATCTATCAACAGAGTTTATTACATTCAGGATCTCATTCAATATCCGGTCATGCTTAATTATTAATTTTGTAGTACGCTGAACAACTTCTGCTTGCTCATTCAAAATGATTGCAGTTTCATTGATAAACCTCATATGTTCATCCAATCCACCTCTAATTCCATCTAAAGTATTTTGTATCATTTCCAAATCAAAACTCAGCTATTGTGCTTTAGCACTCAGTGTCCCTACTGAAATGGCATTGGCTGTTGACATTGTAGTACCTATTATAGTTCCAATAATGGACATCACCAATGAGACCGCAAGCATTACTGCTCCGCTTTTTCCTCTCCTTTTCTTTATGTCCACTGAATTTAGAAAATGTTTTTTGTAATTGCATCAACTTATCCCTTATCGACTGCTTGGCATTCTCTTTTCTTAGTTCTAGCCACTCTGTAGTCTGCTCAGCCCTAATTCCAGTATTATTAAAATGTTTT
This sequence comes from Ambystoma mexicanum, assembly GCF_040938575.1. NCBI lineage: Eukaryota > Metazoa > Chordata > Amphibia > Caudata > Ambystomatidae > Ambystoma > Ambystoma mexicanum. The sequence goes on from NC_090932.1 coordinate 814,090,981, forward strand.
TCCATCAAAGTATCAGGATTCAAGGGTATATAAATATTTTGGAAGATCATCCTTCTATCACTCATGATGAATCCTGGTGCTTCTTCTACCGCAATGCCAGATGCTGGTCCGGGCTCAATGACAACTTGTGCTTCCAAAGTTTTGAAATTCCCTCCAATCATCAGAATTGCTAACCACGTCACTGGTGTCATCATCAATGCTACTCGTTTTAGCATTAATGCCCGGGGCTTTTCTGGAATCCATCCTCGTGGATTCCAGGACTCCATCGCCTCATATGTCCTCTGGTCCTGTGACCTCCGACCTCAAAATACAGGTTAATGTTCTAAATCAAATAGAAAAGAAACAGATTAAGTACATAGCACAATATTAATTACACCCTTTTACCAAAAATAAAATATCCATATATTCCAAAACATTTCGCCCTTTTTCTTTTGCTTTCTGATATTAAGCACATGTTAGAGAGAAAACAAACATACAAAATCATCATTTATCATTTAACATATTTCAACTTTGTAAAAATAATTTCATTAGCTTCAGACCCCTTTTAATGATCAATACATATAGTATTTGTATTTACATCTATTCCATTACAACAATCACCTTTGTTTCTAGGTCTCTGATATTGGGCCCTATAAATAGACCTATGTGTTTTCTTTCATTTTTTTAGGGCACTTGATCTGTTTCTACTCGCTCAAGCCTCCTTACTTCATGTTTGGGATGCCAGGGCTTAATTTGGTTAACATGAACAAATTGCTCTGTTACTGTTTCATTGTCTGTTTTTAATATTTATAAACCACTGGAGCCACCTTATCTATGATTTGAAATGGTCCCAGCCAGGTAGCCAGAAATTTAGAAATTTTCTGTTTACTTTTTCCAAAATGAAATTTATACACCTGATCCTCCACACTATACTCTTTCACAGATGTCTGCGGCTCTTTCTAAATTCCTCTGCACAAAAGCAAATGCATGTTGTAAATGCTTCCTCAGTTCTTCCATATATTCCTGAACTGTAGATGCGCTTACAAGTGTCTGTTCATGTTTTCTGTATAGCAGGTGTTGTGGCAACACCATCTTCCTACCTGTCAATACTTCATGATGCTGATACCTGTTGCTTTGGCAGGAGTTGATCTGATTGCCAACAAAACCAGAGGTAAACGTAAATTCCAGCTGGAACCTGCCCCTACTACAAACCTCTTTAATATATCCACAGCAGACCTATTACAACGTTCAATACCACCAAAAGAGGTGGGTCTGTATGCAATATGTATCTTTCTTTTCACTCCCAGTATTTGCCACACCTTACTCATGAAAGCGCTTGTGAAATGACTTCCTCTGTCTGATTCTATTCTTTGTGGTAACCCAAATCTTGAAAATATATGATTTACCAGTAATGTAGCTGCTGTTTGCGCACTACAATCTGGTGCAGGAATACACTCTACCCATTTTGACATTAAACAAACCACACTCAAAATATACCGGTTCCCCCTGATCGACCTTTTTACAGGCCCTACATAGTATATTTGCAAATCTGACCATGGAAGAGTTAAGCCTCTTTTCATTAATGGGGCTCTATGCATTTAAGCAGGTTTAAATTGGGCGCATACTAGACATTCCCTAGTATATAACTCCACATCTTGGGACATATGTGGCCAGTAAGCATAATCTTTCAGTATCTCTAATGTCTTCTGTGAACCTCTGTGTTCTGCAGTTATTGCATCATGCACATGACATAGCATTAACCCTCTGAATGAAAGGGGGACTACCCACTGTATGTGTCCTGTTATGGACTCTCTAGTCATGAGTCCATCCTGTAGTCTGATTCGTTTTTTTATTCTTTAATAGCACCCTCAACTCTTCTTTTCCCACACAATCATTTTCTTTTAAAGGGTTTTGTTCAGGGTCTATCAAATGATTATAAAAGATTCCCAAAATTGGGTCATCTTTTTGTGCCTTAATCAGATATTGATCTGGTGTATCATAACTCCATTGCACTACTGGTTGTTCTACCTCTTTTGGAGCTTTTGAGCGTGCAACTGCATCAATTTGTATTTCACCAAGTATATTTTCAATAGGTAGCAACTCTCCCATCACAGCCCCAATTTTGGCTAAATGATCTGCCTTATCATGTCCCTCCTTATCCTCTCCTGGAGTTTGTATATGCCCACGGATTTTCCTCCAGTATATTGTCAAATCATTATCTGGCACCAATTTGTCTATGGCTAGTATCATTTTTCCATGTTTAAGGGTTTTTTTATTGTATGTAATCATGCCTCTTGCTTACCAGCCAGGCAAATATTCCACAAAGCTATTTTGTGCATAATCAGAATCAGTCACCAGAACAATTTCACTAAATTCATTATCAACTGCAGTAGTAATTGCTTTATAAATGGCTGCTAATTCCGCTATTTGACTGCTCCTAGACCCAATTCTCATCCCTATACTGGGAATGCCTTCACATTTCAACCAGACATTTCCTATTCCTGACACCAATTGTTTATTACTGTCATTTTCAATGTGAAAAGCACAACCGTCAACATATACAGTTGGCAAATCCTTGATGTCTTTTCATCAAAAGCTTTGTGTGGTGATTGTCCAAATTCCTTTAAACTAGATTCCACTTCTACTTCATTTGATACATGTTCAGCTGCACAATCATGTAAATCTGCCAACCCTTGAGCAACTGGGCTCTTTTTATTTTGGCCATATCTCACTTCTACAGGAAAGCCTTGCAATGCCAGTGTCCATGAAGTAATTCTGGACTGTGCTAGGTTGCCTGACCTAATTCTTTTACTCTCTAAAAACTGCAAAGGTTGATGATTTGTCTCAATGATTACTTTTTCTCCCTGAACAATGGGGCGGAAATGCTGTAGCGCCCACATGGTAGTCAACAGGGCCTTTTCACATTCACTGAATTTAATTTCAACTTGGGAAAATGTCTTACTTGCATAAGCAATGGTTTTGTGATTCAAATCATGTTTTTGTGATAAAACTGCTGACATACACAGGGTAATTCATAGAATCCAGCGCACAAGTAGCGCACGCGGCTGGCGCACAGCGTGCGCCTGCGATAGTCTGCGCCAGGCACGTGCGCTAAAACAGATTTCCGCGCACAGCGTATTCATGGATTTCAAGCTCCCAAAACAGCCGTGGCGCAGAGAATCGCAGCGAGCCTGCAGCAGCGCCAGTAACGCCCCCAAGAACGCCCTCGCGCACGGAAAAGCCATCAAAAGCGCTAAATCATCGCTAAGGGCTGCGCTAACCCCGGACCACTTCACAGGGCAGGCAAACAAGGAAAGCAAAGCGGGCAATCTCCAAATCAGGAGTACGCGGGAAGTACTACACGCGACTAGGCAGGGAACGTGAATCACAGGGGTACGCGGGAATCATCACACGCGAACAGCCAGGGTGCGTGTATTACAGGGGTAGCGGGAAGTACAACACGCGATGGGCCAGGGAACGTGTATCACAGGGGGACGCGTGAAGTAGAACACGCGATAGGCCAGGGAACGTGCATCACAGGGGTACGCGGGAATCATCACACGCGAACAGCCAGGGTGCGTGTATTACAGGGGTAGCGGGAAGTTCAACACGCGATGGGCCAGGGAACGTGTATTACAGGGGGACGCGTGAAGTAGAACACGCGATAGGCCAGGGAACGTGCATCACAGGGGTACGCGGGAATCATCACACGCGAACAGCCAGGGTGCGTGTATTACAGGGGTAGCGGGAAGTTCAACACGCGATGGGCCAGGGAACGTGTATTACAGGGGGACGCGTGAAGTAGAACACGCGATAGGCCAGGGAACGTGTATTACAGGGGTACGCGGGAATCATCACACGCGAACAGCCAGGGTGCGTGTATTACAGGGGTAGCGGGAAGTTCAACACGCGATGGGCCAGGGAACGTGTATTACAGGGGGACGCGTGAAGTAGAACACGCGATAGGCCAGGGAACGTGCATCACAGGGCTACGCGGGAATCATCACACGCGAACAGCCAGGGTGCGTGTATTACAGGGGTAGTGGGAAGTTCAACACGCGATGGGCCAGGGAACGTGTATTACAGGGGGACGCGTGAAGTAGAACACGCGATAGGCCAGGGAACGTGTATTACAGGGGTACGCGGGAATCATCACACGCGAACAGGCAGGGTGCGTGTATTACAGGGGTAGCGGGAAGTTCAACACGCGATTGGCCAGGGTACGTGTATCACAGGGGTGCGTGGGAATTATCACATGCGAATAGGCTGGGTGGGCCCCCACAGGTGTACCCTGTACACCCTCCCCGGCCCCTGCAGGCAGCCCACAAAACAGTGGACTACCCTGCACACCTGATCATGTCCCCCTGCACCCCCATCCACCAGGGGCACCCTCCACCAGGCCCCCACCCATGTCTCCCACCACCCCCACCCCCCAGCAGTGCAGGGGCACCTGCCATCAGGCCCCCATCCATGTCTCCCACCACCCCCAACCCCCATCCACCAGGGGCACCCTCCACCAGGCCCCCACCCATGTCTCCCACCACCCCCACCCACCAGCACTGTGGGGCACGTGGCCAGCAGGCAGTCAGGCAGCAGCCGATGGCAGGTGGGAGCGTGCTCAGGGTTCTTGGGGACTTAAATTCGGCCTCCTGGCCAGGAGCGTGGTCTTTCGTGTTAGAACGCGTGGACAGCCTGATAGGGAGTGATTTTGCACCTGAAAACCCCACACTCATCGCGCGAAAACCCGTCACCAGCATATGTGCGTCAATAGTTACCTGCACGTGCAGTGTCAAAGCGTGTGATTGGTGAAAAGTGAGCGACACGCAGGAGTGTCGAAGCGCGTGATTGGTGAAAAAGGATCCACATGCAGGAGTGACAAAGCGTGTGATTGGTGAAAAGTGAGCTACACGCAGGAGTGTCGAAGCGCGTGATTGGTGAAAAAGGATCCACATGCAGGAGTGACAAAGCATGTGATTGGTGAAAAGATACCTACACGCAGGAGTGCCAAAGCGTGTGATTGGTGAAAATGGGCCAAGCACGTACACGCCGTAAGTGACGATGTACGTGTGGGCCTGTATAAAAGGTAGTGTTGAACACAATTTCCTTGTACGTGCTTTTCGTGGAGAGCGAGTGGGTGAATTCGGTACTTCTTGTCGTTTCACACGCGATTTACTTCACGGCGTTTCCAGTTCGTACTCCCTGTTACCTCTGACAGCTCTTTTCTCTTTTTCCTCTTGTACTGGTTTTCCTGGGCCTGTTCCCTCAAACAGTGTCCCCTTCTACAGTTGTCCTGTCTCCTCAGACAGCGTACACCTCTTCTTTTGGCGGGGGTGTTGCCAACCAAAAGTGCTATTTTTTCACGCTCTTTTACCTGGCAGACGGTGAGTCACGCACGTATCTAACATCTGTGCTTGCCCCGTGTGTAGCCTACCCCTTCAGAGGTCAATCTAGGCCGCGTGTGACACGCATACGTTCATTGTGTTACTGGATGCCACAGCGTAGTGCAGGGTTTTCCATCAGCACACGTGGTCTAGGAGGGGTATTGTGCACGTTCCTTAACTTTTTTGGGGTGCCTGTGCGTTGCGTGACCCGTCATCTTTCCCCAGGGGTGTCATATAGCCTTGCCACTGCACTAGGGTACGAATACCATCTGGTACCCAACCCCTTTGACACCCAATTGCCCAGGACAATTGTGCACACCCACTCCCATACGCACAATACCATCAGTGCCATGGTTGGGAGGCGTGCAAGCCGTAAGGGTGGCAAAGGTGGCCGAGCCACACGTGGTGGCCGTGGAGGATCCAACAGGGGACGTGGTTGTGACTTGCAGGGCGCCCCTGTTCCCCCCAGTCTGGAGGAACAGTCAGGGACACCCATGCCCCCCCCCCCCAGTTGAGAGTCATGTGGCTGATACCAACCCTGATCAGCCCATGTCGGACCAGGCCATTGTGGCACCAGACCTGTCCGAGGGTGATTCCATCGCTGACATCCAGGTCAGCAGGTCCACTGCACGTGCACCGGTGCACATTGGTGTCATCAGGGCACGCGCATCTATGCCAGATAGGTCATCTGCTGGCCCCCGTAGCCAGGGTGTGGCTCAATCCACCCCACCTCTCATACACCCTGCCAAGACTGTGTCGGTCCTAGTTCATGCACCTCAGATCAGGCCTGACCCCATCCCACTACCCCCAATGCCTGCACCTACTCCCATGCTGAGTGGGCAATCACACACACCCAGTACAGAGTCCACCACGGCTCCTGCCCCTAGTGTCCACAGCGGCGTAGGACACTCTGGATCCCCACCCCCTTCCAAGCGCAAGAGGAAGAGTGCACGTCCGGCACAGGCTGATGCCCCAGACACGGCTGCACAGTCCGGCCCATCAAGGAAGCCAAGCTTCACAGACGCCGAACTTAATGCACTTGTTCAGTATGTGTCAGATCATGATAGGGAAATGGTCATCGTTGCAGGGTCCAAGACCACACATGCCAGACGCCAGGCACACTGGCAGACCATTGCTGACAGAATAAGTGCCCTTGGAGTAGTGAGGCGCACAGCTAGTGATTGCCAGAAGCGCTGGAATGACCTTAAGCGCAGGGCAAAGGATAAGCTGGCCTCAAGTCATGCCGCAACCTTGGTGACTGGAGGTGGGTCCCCAGCACAGGAAATAGAACTCACACCACACGAGTCCGTAGCTGGATCCTACGTCACCGAGGGACAACTCCAAGGTGTGGGAGACCTCCCTGATTACGAGGCATCATCCGGTGAGTGCACATGCATGTGTGTATTATCCATGTGCATGGTGTGTGTGTGAAGCATTCATGTTGGGTGCCTGTCAAGGGGGTGTGTGGCAGAGTTGATAGTGGCACCCATGTGCCTCATCCAGTATGTTCAGTGCAACACCATCTGGCCACAGCACTATCCCTACTGGCAACAGTGCACATATGGGCCAACACCATGGAAGTCGCCCTTGATTAGTAATTTTGTCACTACATTGTTGCTCATACTCCCCTGTCTATTCATCTGATGTCTTACATACCATTCCTCTCCTTTCCCCCAGCCATTCAAGTTTCATCTTCACATGCCTGACATGCAATGATACCACATGCTAATGCGTCCTCTGTATATAAATGCCTACCAACATGCAGTCATACTGTGGATGTAGCCTTGACATCCACCTCCTTCCTGGGTCCTTTGGTACCGTCTGGTTCCAAGCCCCATTCCCTCACACTCCATGCTGCTCTTCATGGTCTATCTTCCATGACTTCTACAGTTCAGACCATCGTGCCCTACGCACGACACCTGCTTGCCAAAAGTCAAATGAGGGCAGCCTGCCCTCCAATGCGACCCACCCTATTGCTGACCAGTGCATCTGAGCCTACTCTAAGCTAACTCTCACTGACATCTGCTCATACATGCCTTTGCCTGTCCCATAGACCCTTCACATGGTCCCTGTCCTCTCTCCTTGCTCCTCTTCCACCATCATAGGTGGGACCCGTTGGGGTGTACTCCTGGCCTCCTTCCAATCCTCAGATACCACTATTGATGTGCATGGTAATGGGAGCGTCTCAGTCCAAGGCCCTTAGGCCAACCTCAATCTCCTTGAGAAATGCTACCCACATCTCATCAACTTCCTTACCTCTCCTGCTGTCCCCCCTCCTCTCTCCTCATCAATCCTGCACTGCCTCCCTGCACCCTCCCATGAACCTTCTCCGCCTCCCACTCCAACTCCTACACATGCGGCACCTCTGATCTCTAGCACTCCCCGTAAGTCCTACAAGGCTGTCAACCTCCTCCACAATTACACTCCTTTCACTGCGGCTGCATCAGGCATTCCTCCGATAACTGTCACTTACATGAGGTTATGCACCTTGACATCCTTGGTCTCATGGAAAAATGTCTGACGGCCAGCTCTGTCTGCATCCTTGACCCTCTCCTTGGCCCGCCACTACTGTGCAGGGGGGGTGTGCCCTTGGCTTCCCTGAGGGTATTCCTGCCACTGTCACACCTACTTAGACCTACTCCACTCTGGAATGGCTTGTGTGAGGTTTCTGTCCACCACACCTTGACATTCTCAAACAGTGCGTACTGTGTCTGGGAAAACTGGTCAAATGTACTACTTCCTTTCTGAGTGTCCTCACCTCTCCTCCTCACTCATGTCCCCAGACACAGAATTCCTCATCCTTGGTGCGGTACGCATCCACCTGCATGCCTGTTGACGCCCCCACGTGACCTTTCTGTGACCTCAGCAACTCCCTCTCACCCTCTAGACTCCCGTCTGTCCCTACTCATTCTGCAGGGCACACTCTTGATGCTCTGATCTCATCTGACTTTCCCCTCTCCGTCCATCTCTGCACTCCTCTCTCCTGGAGTGATCACATTCTCCTCTCCTCCCAGCTCACCCTCAACACCCCACAGGCAAAGCCACCCTCACCACTGTCACACACCTTCTTGGTATTCCGACCCATGAAGTGTGTGTCAGTCGAGGCTCATGCTGCCAAAATCTCCCCCCCATCCAGCTCCCCCTTAGGCTCACTCCCATCCTGACAGGGCCCACTCCATGCTCCACTCCATGTCAGGTACACTGGATGTCTTAGCCACGGTCATGACCACCTGTCTGAAGCCCCATGCCTATGCAGAGTCCTGGCATGACTCGGATCTTGGGAACCCAAACCACAGGTGCCGGGTGGCAGAGAGGGAATGTCCTGCATCATGGCCATCCTCTGGCAAACTGGCCTGCCACATGCTCCAAAGGCAATAGCGCCTCACCCTTCTCACCAAGATGAGATCCCCAATCCAAGGGCACATATCTGCGGCATGTGACAACTCTGCAGGACACATAGAAATCTGAAAGGACCTTGCCGAGCCAGAGGCAGTGTGTACCTCCCCTGTCCCCTCCGAGCCCACAGCACAGCATGATTGTCTCTGTACCCCTATAGGCCACCCCCCCAGCACTTGTCTGCGCCTAACACCATCTGCCCTTGACGTCAAGTCCTACTTACCTTGTACAGCACTTCCAGCCGCCACTCCCCCTTGCACTTCATTGTGCCACCCACCCCTGCACTTGCGTGACATGAATGACACCAGCACCAGTAGTATTGTTGACTGGCATCCCCTTCTGCCCCACCACCCCTCAGTGCTCCGCTGCACCTACAAACATTACTTGACCGGAGCTTCACGAATGCAAAATTATTCCGTTACAGGTGTTGGGGAGGTGGAATCACAATGTTTACTGCATTATGTTGATGTAGACAAGGCACTGTGCATCGTTGCCAATTTGGACTAGCAGATCCATGTACAACATGTATACTAATTGATGTGACGATGCAATGTCAGGACCAGAGTGGTTGAAATCCAAAAAAGTAGCCCTCCTCTCCCTCTTCACTTGGTGGCTATGTCACATGCCATGTGTGTGATGGCATGTGCCTTTGACATGGCAATCACCGCCCAATGTGTGATGGCAGTGCTAGGCATCAAGGTGAGCAGGCGTTGCTCTCCAATCAGTACATAGTATGCCCTGAGCCTCCCCTACAGACCCAGTGATGGTGAATGCATAGGAGGACTCCCAGTCATGTAGGACATGTGTCGTAGGACTACTGCCTATGTTGTTCATCAGCCCTTGTTGCATGCCATGGTGCTAATGCCTGTTTCCATTTTTCTCTTTCATGTCTTTGCAGGGGACGAAGCACTTGTTGATGCTGGGGATGTGGTGGTGGAGCCGTCCCAGGAGGGCAACCCGGGCCGACCTACCACAAGTGAGGGACGTGGTGTGTTTGTGGGTGAAAACCCACAAGTGCTGCAGGCCGTGCTGTCGAGGGGTGTCTCTGGGGGTTCCTCCCCCGAGCAGTATTCAGGTGTAGACTCGGAGGATGACACCTATGTGCAGTCGCAGGTGAGTGTTCTTGGGAGAGAATCTCCTATGTCCGACCCACCTGCAGCCAGGCCATTGGCCTCAATGGGGATGTCAGTGTCGGCAGATCAGCCTCTGGTGGTTACGGATGCAGGGCCACACCACCCAATCTCTGATCCTGTTCCTGGGGCTGCAGATCAGAGAGGGAATGCAGTCCTGCAGCCTGAGGCCTTGCCGGCACAGCAAGGCGCAGTCCGCCTTGCCCCAGGCAGGTGTGGTGCCCGTCAACGTGGTGGCCGTATGCCACCTGGCAATACCGTATGGGAGCAATCCATCTACGGTATGGCCACCCAACAGGCAGCATCATCCGAGATGATTGCACAGGCCATGGATAGGGTGGCCACTTCCATTGTCCCCCCAGAAAGGCTGATGGAGCGACTGGAGCAGGCTACAGAGTCCATCTGCCAGGCACACAGGGAGGATATGTTGGCGTCCAACATGGACAGGCGGGCGGCACTGGCGACTCTGGGGGAATCACTTTCCATGGAGTCCCAGCGCCACAGGGAAGCCCTGAGGGAAGAACTCCGTCACCTCAGGTCGACCCTGTTAGAGCTTGAGGCTTCATCCCATAGAAGGACAGAGGAGCAGCTGGAGCGTCTGACACGGACGCTCTCGGCCGAGATGCAGGCAACTCGTGCGGAGGTCAGGTCATCCCGGGAGTTACTGCATGGGGACCTCCGCATGATTATAACCCAGAACCAGAACTACCAGACCCGCCTGCTTGCAGCCATGGAGGAGCAAACTCGTGCTTTGCGTGGGCTGCCTCCCATTGTCACACCATCTTCTGAGGCAGCTCCCCCACCTCCAGAGTCAGCTGCAGGGTCTGGGCAGAGCCATAGCGACTCATCTCCCACAACAGAGTAGCCGTGTGGGCCACGAGCCTATGGGGTGTTTTCCTTTCCCATGATCCACACAGGTGGATTGTGGCGTGCATCCTGTCCTCGGACCTCATAGGTGCCCCCCCCCCCCGCCGGCCCTTTCATGGCCATTTTTTCTCTTTTTCATTTTTATTTTGCAAGAGTGTTGCCTTGTGTGGGTACCTGGGCATACACTGTATTGTGGCTGGGCACATGCAGGCTTGTCCTGAGTTTGGTTTCGATGCTTGGGTAGCAGACATCCACACCCCTCCTGCTTCCCTTTCCATGGGCTTGCAAAGGGTGTGCCCAAGTGACAGCAAATTACACGGTGACATTGGACTCCCATGAGCTGTTGGCCAGTCCATAGTCAATACTGTGTAGACATTCATAGTGTTCATTGTTGTTGCACCTAACTATGCATGATGGTATGATATGTGCCTCTACTTACATATGTTGCTCATGTTTTGCAGGTATTTCACACAGATCTTCACAAGGGCATACTCTCTGGAGTCACACTACATGTCGGTAGATGTGCACTGACACTTTTGCATGGCGCCATCACTGTACATCTGGACGGTGAGGACATACCAGCTGAATCAGGTAATGAGACTACCATTGATTACATGCAATGTGTCTTGTTTGGGTGGGCTTCAGGGTGGGTTGGTGTGTAATTTGATAGAAATTACTCTTACACAGGTGTGTAGTAGTGGCTCCAGGGCGGTTAGCTGCTCAAGTGCGGCTATGTTCCATTTGGGGCACTGCTATTTGTGACACTGGTGTCATGTTGTGATGGCCAGTTTGTTTGCTGTCACATACCATGACATGGTGTCCTCAGTGGCGGGACTGTGAAGGGAGTGGGTGACATGGCAATGTTGTCATGTAGTGAATCGCCCGTGGCAATGCATTTTAGATTGAAGGAGTTGTGTCTTTGCGTTGTGATGCATAGCTGGTGTATGTGTAGCTAGGGGTGCACACATATTGACACTTCCATGTTAACAATCTCAGGCTGATGTGTATCTGACAGTTCATTGTCAAGTAATTTTCAGACATTGTCAGGTAGAGTCATCATTGATTGTCAGATGGTATGTGCCAGAGCAGTGTGCACTAGCCAGCACTGTGATTCCTAGGTGAAGAAGTTGGCCACCAGTTGCGTACGGGCTGCCTCCCCCCGTGCCCTTTCCCCTCCCATGCGCAGCGGGCGTGCATGTGGTTGTGGATGTGGGGGCACCACCATGTCCACGGGCAGGCCCCGGCGTGTTGCAACGTTGTGCAGGACACATGCTGCCACTATGATCCTGCACACTATTCGGGGAGCATATAACAGCTGCCCGCCAGAACGGTCAAGGGAGCGAAAGCGTGACTTGAGCACTCCGAATGTGCGCTCCACTATGCCCCGTGTAGCAATGTGGGCTGTGTTGTACCTTACCTGGGGTGGCGTGGTGGGGTTCCGGATTGGGGTCATCATGTGGGGGCTGATAGGGTAGGCACTGTCCCCTGCGGAGGTGGTGATGGGTATCATTAGTGGTGTTGTGTCATGACCCAGTATCTGACATGCATGCATGTGGAGTGGCATTCATGCTCACCAAGCAGCCATGTATCTCCATGCTGGCCAGCCTCTAGGTCCCGGCATAGGGTAGACATTCTGTAGATGAAGCTGTCGTGGGTGGACCCTGGATAGTTGGCATATACTGATGTGATGATTCCCTTGGCATTGCATACAACTTGGACGTTGATGGAATGCCAGTGCTTGCGGTTTCTATAGATGTGCTCTGTTGCCCTGGGTGGACGTAGAGCCACATGTGTGCAGTCAATTGCACCAAGCACTTTGGGGAATTGAGACACACCATAGAATTCCTGGATGCACGTCCGCCTTTCTGCATGAGTCCTGGGGAGATATATGTGCCTGCGGACTGAAGGCCGTGCAGTGATGATGTTCAAGACCTGGTGTAGACAGCGTGACTGCGTGGCCTGTGACACACCACCCACTATGGCACTTGTCCGCTGAAAGGATCCAGTGGCCAAGAAGTGCAGTACATTCAGGACCTTCTGCAGGGGGCTGAGTGCTTGGGAGCACAGGGTGGGTGATGTGAGGTCATCCTCCCACTCACTGACCAGGTCCAGTATGATGTGTGCTGGAAACCTGTACCTCCCATACACCTGGTCATCAGGCATCCCGAATAGGCTGGTTCTGGGTGTGAATATTCTGGCCCTGACTCTCCTCCTCATCCTCCTTTGGTAGCCCACTGCCACTGCTGCTAGGAACGGTATGTTCATCCTGGCATCTGGCTTGTTTATTGAAAAGTGCGCAAATTAATGCCTTGCGCGTGTAGTAGGCAGCGTGTGAGCCTCGCACCCCTGGAATCGGGTTCCCACTCCTATCGCGTGTGGAAATTCCCACGATGCAGGCATACAGGTGCGCTGACGTACTTGCCTGTGTAAGTGGCCGCGCGCCCCTGAAATACACGTACATAGGCCAATGGCGTGTAAGCGCACTTTTGGGCAATTACACGCGATGAAATACACGTACATAGGCCAATGGCGTGTACGCGCACTTTTGGCCAATTACACGCGATGAAATACACGTACATAGGCCAATGGCGTGTACGCGCACTTTTGGGCAATTACACGCGATGAAATACACGTACATAGGCCAATGGCGTGTACGCGCACTTTTGGCCAATTACACGCGATGACACTCTGACGTGCAGGATTTCCACGTGTGCTCCGTCTTCACGTGCTGAGTGGGGAACGCCCGTGCGGATCACGTCAGACGCGCTTACGCGATGAGGGACTCTGGTCCAATAGAATCGCGTATGCGTGCTGACGCACTTACGCGCTAAGGGCCTTTCCTCGGATTTCACGCTGACGTGCAGGAATTTCACGTGCCAAATCACTCCGTATCAAGCTGGCCACCCGAAAACACACGGAACACCACGCTCCTGCCCCGAAGGCCGAGTTACTGCCCCCCAAGTGCCCTGAGCAGCCTCCCACGTGCTATCTGCTGCTGCCTGCCTGCCTGCCTGCCTGCTGCCACCGTGCCCTGCCATTTGGTGCCTGCACATCAGCCATCTGCAGGGGTCCAGTTGCTGTGTCCACCCCTGCTGGAACTGAAGACTCCCAACTGGGATTACATCGCTCCACAGCCCAGCCCCAGGACCCAGTTGCCCACCCACACCTGCCTCTGGGGTTGCCATGTCGGGCACTTCTACATCTGGCACCAGTGGCAACCCCAGGCCAGAGGGGCAGAGGGGCACCAGCTTCACTGCCACCGAAGTTGGTGTCCTGGTGGAGCATGTCCTGGGGCAGTATGATGCCCTCTTTGGATCGTCCCGCGCCAGCAAGGAAGGACGGGAGAGGATCTGGGCCGACTGTGTGGTTGCCATCAACGCGGAGGGGGTGGCAACCCGCAACGTCTTGAAGATCAAGAAGCGCTGGGAGGACTTGAGGTCCAGGACCCTTGTGAAGGCCCGGCGCCTCGTGGAGGGGGGCCGGGGCCACATGAGTTCCATCCAGAAGAGGGTCCTGGAACGCGTACGCCCAGCGCTCCACGCCCAGATCCTTGAGAGGGAGACCCGTCTGGAGTTGAGCGGTAAGTGTCCAAGCATCACTGTGTGAGACAGGGCATGTTGCGGTGTGCTGGTTCTATGATACTTGCCTGTATGTGTGCCATGTGCCATGTATGCATGTATGTGTGCTGGGACATCATGGTAATGCATGTGCGACCAGTGATGTGTGACCCACATGGTTGTTGCATGTGTAGAAATGCGGCATGGGGAGCACTATGCAGATTTGGGACATGAGAGCATGCCAGTCTCTGTACCTGGACATGGATGGGGGTGAGGATGGGTGCTGATGCCAGGTACATATATGGTAGCCATGTCTGTGTGCCTGACCTGCATGTCTGTGACTTGTGCATGCCATGGATGCATGACTCATGTGTGTGACAATGCACAGATTCAGTGACGCACCCACCTTACCCTTGTTTTGCCTGTGTTTGGTGTGATTGTGGCCAGATGGATGTGACTGAGGTGTAGTGTGTGCATGTGATATGCATGAGCCATGATGCATGTGAGTTACATTTCATTGAATGTTTCAAGAGTCAATTGGACATGCATGGAAATGTGCATGGCATGCACCATGCCTGTTACTGTGTGTGTTTTGCCTGGACTGACCCATGTGTTGTGGAGGGACATGATGGAAGTGTACTTTGACAGGGGTGCTCATCTGCTATTGCTTCCTGTCTAGGGGACCATTGTACAGTAGCCTGATGCTTGTGTTCTTTGTCTCCCTCTACGCAGCGGCTAGTGAAGAAGAGGGCGGAGACGGCGCTGTGGAGCAAGGCGGCGGGGATGCCCCCACGGCTGCAGCGGAAGGGGTGGGTGAGCCCCCACAGGGGCCTGCTACGGCGGGAGACGGTGAGGAGCCATCCAGGTTGGTGGTTTGCACAGAGGAGGAGGAGGCCGACACTGGTGCACACATGGGCCCTGGTGGGAGCATCCCTGCTGGTGCAAGTGGTGCAGTCCAGGGCCAGGGGCAGGAGGCAGCACAGGTCACCGTGGAGGGGCCTGTGCATGTCGCTGTCCCTGACCCTGTGAGTGCACCACCATGCACCAGCAGGGATGCCCCGTCCCAGGCCCGTCCGCAGGTAGAGGGGATGTCCATGTCAACTGACTCCCCTCCACCTGCGGCCGTGGGAACCCCTGGCCGCGTGGAGCAGGTCCTGATTGGGGTCGCGATGCGCACGGCTGTGATTCGTGATGCCGTGCGTGCTTCCCGGGAGGAACACGCACGTCATCACGAAGTGCACCGTGCCGACGTGGCCCAATTGGGATCGGCCATGTTCGGGGGGTTCCTGCATGTGTTGGCCAATCTGACGGCCCTCTCCTCCTCTGTGCAGGCTATCCACCAGTCGTTCTCCTTGCCGTCTTCCGGCCCAGATGCCACCATGGCCCCCTGTGGACCTGCCCCGACCAATGCAGCCAGCTCGGTGGGGATCCCATCCCTGCCACAGTTGGGAGTCGGAGGTCCAGCAGGGGTGGACGACACAGCAAGTGGACCCCAGCAGATGGAAGATGTGCCGGCATCATCGGGCAGGGCACGTGCACGACGGCGTCGGTGGTTACCATCAGCCTGGATGCCGTCGTGCTGGCAGAGGCAGTGGCGTCGCAGGCAGCAGCGGGCTCGACGTGGGAGGCATCATGGCTCAGGGCCATCAAGATCGGAGGGGCAGGCATCGGCCGGAGGGCAGGGCAACCCTGGCATGGCGGTGTGTTCCGTGTGGGAGGAGTTTGGCCAGCGGATAGGTGCGGAGCGGCAGCGGGCGGAAGAGGAGCGGCTCGCCATGGCCAGGGCGGAGATCTCCATGCATCAGGCATTGAGGCGGGCTGAGTGCCTCGAGGAGGCTCGCAGGGAATTTGGAGAGCACATGGGGTTGTCCCTGCGAGACCTCGGGGCCAGGACTGAGTCCCGCCTCCAGGACATTGACGTGGAGTTCGAGGATGCCCTGGCCAGCATCACCAAGTGAGCCGCAGGACTAGCCCGCTGCCTTTGTATATAGTTTTTTAGTTAGTTAGTGCTAGGTT
The DNA here is from genome assembly GCF_040938575.1 of Ambystoma mexicanum. Lineage (NCBI taxonomy): Eukaryota > Metazoa > Chordata > Amphibia > Caudata > Ambystomatidae > Ambystoma > Ambystoma mexicanum. The sequence continues at coordinate 814,107,307 of NC_090932.1, forward strand.
TCCTTTATTTAATTTTTTTTTTTTGGACCGCTTGGACAATGGCCACTTCTTTGTACATATTTTTTTAAATAGTTAGTATTAGGTTTAATTTGTGGTGTTGGGCTCATGGACCCTTGAACAATCCTGTAAATATAGTTATTTTTTGTGAGATTAATTTTTTAACTTTCATATTGGTCACACCATGTCGTAATGGTTTATCTTTCATTTCATTCTACATGTGTTTACTTTGGACAAAATCTATTCATTTTTCTATCCTTTGTTTTTTGGTTTCTCATTTTTGTTCCCGGACATGGACCTTTTATTTGCTTTACCAGATAGTTGTCAGAGTTTACTTTATTTTTATTTTTTAATACATTTTGATATTATCTTACACTTGTGTCATTTTTTCTTTGGTTTCTTACATGCCATGATATGGGTTTTGACATTGACTTGCACCCATTGTGTATGTGTGTGTGGCGGACATGTGTTCTTTTGCTTACTTGCCTTTGGGGTTGTGTCATGTGATTGCATTCACTATGTGGGTGCATGCAATCCTTGCCTGGGTGTTTGTGCTGGGTATGCTGGTCATTACTGCCATTATTGTGTATCGTCAGGACCAGGGGCCAGGGGGACATGGGTGGGGGCCTGGTGGCAGGTTCCCCACAGTGCTGGGGGTGGGGGTGGTGGGAGACATGGGTTGGCCATGGGTGGGGGCCTGGTGGCAGGTTCCCCACAGTGCTGGGGGTGGGGGTGGTGGGAGACATGGGTTGGCCATGGGTGGGGGCCTGCTGGCAGGTTCCCCACAGTGCTAGGGGTGGGGGTGGTGGGAGACATGGGTTGGCCATGGGTGGGGGCCTGCTGGCAGGTTCCCCACAGTGCTGGGGGTGGGGGTGGTGGGAGACATGGGTTGGCCATGGGTGGGGGCCTGCTGGCAGGTTCCCCACAGTGCTGGGGGTGGGGGTGGTGGGAGACATGGGTTGGCCATGGGTGGGGGCCTGCTGGCAGGTTGCCCACAGTGCTGGGGGTGGGGGTGGTGGGAGACATGGGTTGGCCATGGGTGGGGGCCTGCTGGCAGGTTGCCCACAGTGCTGGGGGTGGGGGTGGTGGGAGACATGGGTTGGCCATGGGTGGGGGCCTGCTGGCAGGTTGCCCACAGTGCTGGGGGTGGGGGTGGTGGTAGACATGGGTTGGCCATGGGTGGGGGCCTGGTGGCAGGTTGCCCACAGTGCTGGGGGTGGGGGGGGTGGGAGACATGGGTTGGCCATGGGTGGGGGCCTGGTGGCAGGTTGCCCACAGTGCTGGGGGTGGGGGTGGTGGGAGACATGGGTTGGCCATGGGTGGGGGCCTGCTGGCAGGTTCCCCACAGTGCTGGGGGTGGGGGTGGTGGGAGACATGGGTTGGCCATGGGTGGGGGCCTGCTGGCAGGTTGCCCACAGTGCTGGGGGTGGGGGTGGTGGGAGACATGGGTTGGCCATGGGTGGGGGCCTGCTGGCAGGTTGCCCACAGTGCTGGGGGTGGGGGTGGTGGGAGACATGGGTTGGCCATGGGTGGGGGCCTGCTGGCAGGTTGCCCACAGTGCTGGGGGTGGGGGTGGTGGTAGACATGGGTTGGCCATGGGTGGGGGCCTGGTGGCAGGTTGCCCACAGTGCTGGGGGTGGGGGTGGTGGGAGACATGGGTTGGCCATGGGTGGGGGCCTGCTGGCAGGTTGCCCACAGTGCTGGGGGTGGGGGTGGTGGGAGACATGGGTTGGCCATGGGTGGGGGCCTGCTGGCAGGTTCCCCACAGTGCTGGGGGTGGGGGTGGTGGGAGACATGGGTTGGCCATGGGTGGGGGCCTGCTGGCAGGTTGCCCACAGTGCTGGGGGTGGGGGTGGTGGGAGACATGGGTTGGCCATGGGTGGGGGCCTGCTGGCAGGTTCCCCACAGTGCTGGGGGTGGGGGTGGTGGGAGACATGGGTTGGCCATGGGTGGGGGCCTGCTGGCAGGTTGCCCACAGTGCTGGGGGTGGGGGTGGTGGGAGACATGAGCAGGTGTGCAGGGTAGTTCCCTGTGGTGTGTGCTGCCTGCAGGGGCCGTGGAGGGTGTACAGGTAATGCCTGGGAGCTCACAGCCAAATCGCGTGTGCAACTTCCCGCTCACCCCTCAAATCCACGTTCCCTGCCATATCGCGTGTGGAACTTCCCGCGCGCCCCAGAAATCCACGTACCCGGCCATTTCGCGTGTGCAACTTCCAGCGCACTCCTGCAATCCACGTACCCGGCCATATCGCGTGTGGAACTTCCCGCGCGCCCCTGAAAACCACGTACCCGGCCATTTCGCGTGTGCAACTTCCCGCGCACCCCTCGAATCCACGTTCCCTGCCATATCGCGTGTGGAACTTCCCGCGCGCCCCAGAAATCCACGTACCCGGCCATATCGCGTGTGGAACTTCCCGCGCGCCCCTGAAAACCACGTACCCGGCCATTTCGCGTGTGCAACTTCCCGCTCACCCCTCAAATCCACGTTCCCTGCCATATCGCGTGTGGAAATTCCCGCGCGCCCCAGAAATCCACGTACCCGGCCATTTCGCGTGTGCAACTTCCAGCGCACTCCTGCAATCCACGTACCCGGCCATATCGCGTGTGGAACTTCCCGCGCGCCCCTGAAAACCACGTACCCGGCCATTTCGCGTGTGCAACTTCCCGCGCACCCCTCGAATCCACGTTCCCTGCCATATCGCGTGTGGAACTTCCCGCGCGCCCCAGAAATCCACGTACCCGGCCATATCGCGTGTGGAACTTCCCGCGCGCCCCTGAAAACCACGTACCCGGCCATTTCGCGTGTGGAACTTCCCGCGCGCCCCTGAAAACCACGTACCCGGCCATTTCGTGTGTGCAACTTCCCGCTCACCCCTCAAATCCACGTTCCCTGCCATATCGCGTGTGGAAATTCCCGCGCGCCCCAGAAATCCACGTACCCGGCCATTTCGCGTGTGCAACTTCCAGCGCACTCCTGCAATCCACGTACCCGGCCATATCGCGTGTGGAACTTCCCGCGCGCCCCTGAAAACCACGTACCCGGCCATTTCGCGTGTGCAACTTCCCGCGCACCCCTCGAATCCACGTTCCCTGCCATATCGCGTGTGGAACTTCCCGCGCGCCCCAGAAATCCACGTACCCGGCCATATCGCGTGTGGAACTTCCCGCGCGCCCCTGAAAACCACGTACCCGGCCATATCGCGTGTGCAACTTCCCGCGCACTCCTGCAATCCACGTACCCGGCCATTTTGCGTGTGCAACTTCCCGCGCACCCCTCGAATCCACGTTCCCTGCCATATCGCGTGTGGGACTTCCCGCGCACCCCTGCAATCCACGTACCCGCCCAGCCCATATCGCGTGTGGAACTTAACGCGCACCCCGGTATGCACGCACACGTTTATTTTTTCTCTCTGCGCGTGTCTGTGTTTGTGGGTACCCCTTTGTACGTCATTTGTCCAGGAGGGCAACAGTATTGTACATTGGTCATGTCTGTATATAGGTGCTATTTGTTGGCGCGCCTTTTAGCGCACATTTCTTGCAGGCGCAGACACGCTACCGCCTGCTTTCTTGTGGCGGTCGTGTTTGTGCCTGTTTGTGCCTGTGCGCTGCTTTGAGCGTGCGCTTTTTTGCCCTATTCTATTCCATGAATACGTGTTGTATGCGAGCGTGTGGGCGTTCCGCGCACTTGCCTCCTGAACTTTCCCCGTGCCGCCCACATTCTTCCCCATTCCGAGTGTTGTGCCCCATTTTATTCCCCATTCCGAGTGTCCCGCCCTGTGTTCCGCCTACTTTAGAGCTGTGCGCTGCGCTCGGAGTGATGGCGCAGTGGCCGTGGCGCACGACGTTGGTTGACCTGTGCGCCGGCCTGCGCCGCGCGTTATTTCCGCGCACGTCCTCTGCTTTTCTTGCGCAGGGACTTCCATGAATCGACGTGCGCTGGTTTCCCTGCGCTTTGCGCTGATTTTCGGCGCAGCGCACGCATTGGCCCCTCTGCGCCGGGATTTTCGGCGCACATTTATTCCATGAATCGGCTTGACAATGTTCAGAGAAACCTATTTTATAAAGAAATCCCTATTCGTTATGGGGTATGCTAAACATGGTGCCTTTATAAGACATTCCTTTAATTTAGCCACTGCCTCAGATTGTTCTTTTTCCCATCTCCAGGGAGTATTCAGCTTCAGTAGTTTATTCAATGGCTGAGTAATTTCAGCGTAATTTTCAATAAACTTTCTGTTATAACCCCTCATTCCAAATACACTTTTTAATCCTTTACACTTTTAGGATCTTTTAGTTTTTGCATGGCCTCTACCTCTTCTTTTGTGGGTTTAGTCCATGTTCAGTCACTTCATGGCCTAGAAAATTAACTTTTTTCTTGCACCATTGTACTATTTGTAAATGTACTTTGGCACGTGCCTTTTGCAATTTGCCAAGAACATGTCTAATTTCATCAAAATGGCTTTTTAAGCTTTCATTTTTTATCAGGACATCATCCACGTAAACTATGGTTCCTCTTTCCGCTGCATCAGGCAAAGCCTTTCTCAAAAATATTCCAAATTCACTCCCACTATTGACGTACCCGAATGGAACTCTCACCCATGCGTATTGGGTCTTATCAAATGAAAATGGAAATAAATTCTGAATCTCCTCTGCCAATGGCACGCACCAATATCCAGATGTGAGATCTGATGTAGTAAACACTTTTGAGCCATGCACCTGAGCCAGGCCTTGATCAATGAATGGCAGTGGCCATCTGGACACTGGCACTCTTTTATTTAATTCTCTCAAATCTGCACATAGACGCCACTGACCATTTGGCTTTAACACACCCAAAGTAGGTGTGTTCGATGTGCTATGAATAGCCTGATAATTCCCAGAGACTCCAAATTTTTAATTATCTCTGCAAATGACTCTAAACATGCCAGTGGTAATCTATACTGGCGCACAAATACTAGGCTTCTACTATACCCTTCTGGTAATGTGGCAACATGTAAGTTAGTTAGTCCACAATCGTATGCATCTTTAGCAAAGACATCTTTAAACTCCATAAATATTTTTCTCAATTCATTTTTATCTTCATCGCTGTTGCATGCATTTGCTGATAAAATCTGTTCCTCTATAATTTTTGAAAATTCTGGGAAACCTTCCAGTGGAGGAATCTCTGTGCTTTCTTCTAACTGTGTGGCTGTGTCTCTCTGTAAAGCTGACACTTTTAAATATTTTGGAATATCAGCTTCCACTTCAATGGGGTGATGTTCTGTTTCATTTCCATTTAAGTTAAATACTATTTAATCCTTTTGATGAGAGCACACTGTCTCATTTGAATCATAAGGGTACACAGAATGAATTTTAATGATCCTTTTGGGCTGAGAATCTAAATATTCTGGCAATACACCCCTGGCATCTAGATACCTTTCAGGGATATTTCTAATCACCATGTTATTTAGATCTGCAGTATAATGTGATTTTTGAATGGCCATTCCTAATGAAGAATTTTCCTCTAAAGGAATATCTTGACACCCTTTATTATTCACCATAATTTTTAGAGACCCTTCACCAACATCTATCAATGGAATGTATTCGTAATCCAGGCCTTGCTGTTCTATGGATTCATTCAGACACACAAATGCATCCAAATCTTTCATCTGTTGTCCATTTTTGCACTTTAGCGTTATGGCAACCTGCTTGGTGAATGCACGGATAATAGTATCCTTCCTCAGCTGTAATTCAATTGCATATGGGACCAGTTGTGTGCAATGATAAGCCCTTATTTTGTCTTCAACTTCAGTTGCAGGCCCACCTAGCCGTGACCATATTTTTTGATTAAGGAAATCTAACACCATACACATGCTGTGCATGATATCATTGCCCATGTAAAAGTCATTTTGTGTCCCACTCACTATCCACACATATGGTAAATTGTATTCTGTCCAATACTAATATTCAGCATGCATCTGCCTGCAATTCGTTTTTCAAATTCTGGACTGTCCAAACCAGAGACATATTGGTTTTTAATTCTAAATTTTGGGATCTCCTCCCTCTCCATTATTTTTTGCAGTCATTTCTCATTAATAAAGCTTCTTTCCTGTTGCTTTTATTACTTTAGAATAGTCATTTATACCAATGTGAACCCATGGTTGGTCATCTTCCATGTAAATTTCAGCAAGAGTAGTAATGTGTCTGTGCCTGTTTTAGGAGTAGTATTCTGTTTGCATTTTTTCTCTTTAAAATAAAAATGTAATGTGTGCTCATCTATTTCAGTTTGCCATTTTTTCCTAGGGTCTAAATAAATTTGTACAGATTGTTTCTCATTTTCACTTTGCATTTTATCTTGACACATCAAGATAACAGTGACGCTAGGTATACAGCTATTCTGGAGGTATACCTCCACTGCATCATTCATTTTGGCAACAGTGTGGCATTAATTTATCTTGCTGTTTTGTGATTTTATTTTTTTAGGTCTCAATGGTTTTTTTGTTAAGGACCACAGTACTCCGTTCACCCCATCTATAAGAGGAGATAATCTTTTCAGGCAATCTGTTCCCATCAGAAATGGAATTTCACAAATAGATGTGATCAATACATCCTGTTTCATTCTGTTTTCCTATCTTTATGTCAACCTTGGTAAAACCTATAATAGGCACCTCCTCCCCGTTAAAATTATGCACAGGATCTTCATTTTGCCTCACTGTGATCTGATTCTGTGGAGATCTCCCCTCATTAATACTTTTTACCAAATCTTTGGACATAATTGTGGCCTGTGCGGCACTATCAATCATTGCAAATGTACTGCATTTCTCTTCCACAGTAATGGGAGCATAATACATGTCTTCAACTTCCTCTAACACACATAAGAAGTGTGAATTCTTACTGATTTCAGGACTCACCTTTCTCAGGCCTTTTTCACTTTTGGCTAAGCACATTGGTGAATGGATTGATATTTTTCCCTCCTTTCTGTCCATTTCTGTGTGAGAGACTCTATTCATTTCCCCATGTTCCAAGGTTTTTTGGAGTGTGGCCACTGTTCGCCCATCCATCCAGGTATCATCAGCGGTCACATTACAATCCTCCAACTGAACATGTGTAACAGCATCACTTGACAATTTGTCATTGTCTAACTCTGTGCATTTGTATTTATTTAGTATGGTACCAGTCCTTTTAACTTCTTAAAAAATATGTGGCTCAAAGAATACTTCGGGTGATTGACCTGTACCCTCCTTTTGAGGATTTATTTTTCCTGCCTGTGTTTGGTTATTGTTTTGATTGCCCAGGGAAGGATTTATAGCATCCCCACCTACTCCCTGTTCACTGGTATTCCCCATGCATGAGTCATGTTTCGCAAATCTGTCTCTTTGTTCTTTTGGAATTTCAGGTTTTCTTCTTTCATTTGTACAAATCTCCAATGTTTGATTTAGCTCTAGATTAAACCAAACTTATTTTTTAGATGTATTTTCACTTTCTGTCACATGTTCATTTGCCGGTACTTTCATTTTTAAATCATTAGGTATCTCGGATCATTATGTAAAATCACATCAGAACCATCTGTTTTCTTAGCAATGCAGGTATCATAAATAATTAGTCACTTATCCGAAACCGCCCGATCATTGCTATGGCCTTCAGCTCCCTCCTTTAATTACTGTTTTTGTGCTGTACAAAGATTTCCTATTTGCTCAGCCAAAATTTTCACTTGGGCCTCGAGACACTGGAATCTTTCCATTTCTCTAGAATCCTCTCTCTGTGGCCTAGATCGATATTGCTTGTTTTCCCCCTGATTGAATCTATTTTGATACCTCTCAGGAGAATGATTTCTATTGGGATTGCTTCTGAACTCTTGATTCATATGTGGAGTGGAGCGGGTGCACCCATCCTTTCATTGTAGTCCCCTGGTGGTGGTGAATCATTGTATTGACGTGGAACATAATTCATATTCTGCCTCATGTCCTGTCTCTCATGTTGTGGGTTCTGACCCCTATGTTGATTCCCATTATCAGTAAATCGATCCACATATCAGGGTCTATCCTGATTACCATATATCATGGTTTTGGGACCCAATCTACTCTGTGTCCCCAAAGTCTGGTAGGGACCACTATTTTTTTTTATCCTAACTTTGTCTCTGATTATTATTCTTACCTGACATATCAGGCCGGTAGCCTGCCCGGGACCTATCTCCTAAGTACCTAGGGCTAATGCAATTCTTTCTATTGCTAGGGTCATGTGATTGAAACATTGGTGCAGAGAGTGACAATCTCTGTTGATTACCCCTTTGTTCAGGTGTCAAATTATTTTTACCTGGACTTTGAGCAGACTCAAGGGACATTTTGGCTGACCTGATTTCCATCTCTGTTGCTGAGGGTTCTTTAGATTGTGGTCTAGTGTCTTTCATTTTATCATTTTCTCTACCCTGACAATAGAGTACTTCATATAGTTTTGTGCTTTGGTGTACAATCCACTCAAGTGATTTGTCACAGTCAAATTCACGGACCAACTGTGATATGATGTCTTTCTGTAGCCCATAGAAGTAGGCAGTTTTAAACTCATTGGAATTGGGGTCAAAAGATACATCAAAACGAGAAAAATCTCTTTTTAAGTCTGGCAAAAACTTGCGAGGGGATGTATTAGGCCCAGCCGTAACGTGTAAGCAACCTTTTTCGCCTCTTGTAATGATTGGAAAGGAGAAAATTGATGTCTAAATTTCTTTTTCCAACTCTGCCCATGTCATGTTCTGCTGTTCATTTAATCCCCTGATGATACTGGCTGTGGGGGCGTCCAGAGTTAAATGAAAATATTGTCTGTATTGTTCCTTAGGTATCTGGAGTTCTTTAAATATGTTGTGCACCGCTTCTAAGTGGTCCTCTATGCAGCACTCTCCTCCCTTTTTAAATGGTTTGATCAGAGCTTTGATGGATTTCATTATCTTTATGGGGCTACTCGTTGCTATGCATGTAATTGGACTATTTTGTGATTCAATCCTGGTTTCAGGTGTATGGGATTGGTGGCGGCCGCCAATGGGTGTATCAAATCCCCCAAGGGCTCTGCAACCAAGTTCAGTCACCGGTCCAATCACTGGGGCACTAGCTCTTTGGGTAGAAATAGGATTCACCTCAACTCCATTGAATGTGTTGCCTTGCCGCCTCTCCTGGGACCTGGGAATGCACATTTGTTGTTCCAAATCCTTACACTTCTTAAGGAGCCTTTCTGCCTGTTTTTGCAAATAGTTGTTTTCATCACTCATTTTATTAATTACCTCCTGCATATCGCACATTTGCATTTGGCAGTCATTGAATTCTTTGTTTCTCTTGACTCTTTCTTGAAACATTTAACTATTTCCTGTTCACATTTTGGAGATCACTTTCTTTTTCACAATGTTCTTTTTGTAAACTCTGCATTTCCAAAACAACTTCATCTTTGTCTTGTCTAATATGGTCTACCAAAGCTTTCAAATGTACCAATTCTTGTTCACTATCCTCAAACTGTTTCTTGCTTTTAGACAATTGAGTATCAAGATCCCTACATTTTAACTGCAGGTCTTTTTGATATACCTCCAATTCTGCTCTTAATATTTCCTCTTTTTTACTTGCCCCATCCAGATCAGCTTTTAACCTGTTAATCAGCTTAGTATCACTTTCTTGCATTCGCAGGGATCTGTTCAGGATAAACCATGTCTTGGCACATAGCCGTATCAAACAATATTTCTCTGCATGTTTATCAGCTGCATTTAATAGTCTCAAAAGGCAGACCTGAATTATGCTGCCTTCTGCAAAAATGCTGTCTAATGGTTCATAAATGCGGTCATGCCATTCTGTGGCATCATTTGATGACCATGTCCCATGTGCATATAACTTTGCCTCCAGATATTCACTAGCTCCGAGAATGTGGCTTCCATTTGAGACATTCTGAAATTCACTTTAAGTGTCACACTGCTATTATGAAATGCGTTCCCTCTAATGCACGGATGGTAGTGTGAGACACCCTTGGCACGCCCAGTAGGTGCTCTATAATTACTTTCCTGGCCTGCTACGCACCATATATGTAGGATATTTTGTGTAAATGTGGGGCCTGGCGGTATTTTCTTACCGGCAAAACAAGAGTGGTAATTTGGTGATACCTCATACATAGGAGACTACATTATTCATCTAACTAACTGACTTAATTAACAATTACTAATTACTAAAGCTAACTTATTAACATTATAATGTAATCTCTATGTGCAGATGGGGTGAAAATACATATTCTGAAATTCGTTTTTCAAATGTGCACTGAATTTTTACCATTATTGTTCTGTGTTCGCAGTAAGCAAAGAGCCTGCATACCAGAAAATGATATTAGTTAAAGTTGCACTGTATAACTGGTCTATTGTATTGAAGGAAGGGTGATGTGGCCTTTCAACTTGATTGGTGCAAAGTATCAGCAGTTGTATTACGTAGGAGAAGGGGAAGGTGCAGAGGTTTGCTGGGGAAGGACTGACAGAGGCAGAGGGAGTTGGAGAATGACTGGGCTTCCAGGCAGACGTGCCTGGTTTTACTTAGCGCTGGCTTGAGAACTCTCTGTTTTTGCCACACACTCCAAACATTCGAGATAACAGAGAAAACCCCTGCTGACTGGGCCTGTTCGAGTGAAAAGGAGATTGTGTGGGAGAGGGAACTGCAAATATTTGATGAGCATCCAAGGTCGAAGTGAGGTTATTCTTCTGCGACTGTTTGCGGAATGTGTTCTAAAAATACAGGCATGTAGGGTAGCAAAACAAAAGAAAATCCCTTGCATGTTTATTTGTCATGTGTTAAATCCTAGTTTGAAAAATATTTATTTGCACTGTATCTGTGGTTTTGTTTTTGTCTTCTTATTTTGTTACAAGTAGAGATGAAATGCAAATGGTAAGAAGTGTATCATAACTTTGTAATTGTTTGCAATATAAGATATATATATATACATGCCTCTGAGTTTTCATTGTTTTGGGTTTGCCTATGCAGATGTGCGGAAGATTCATGTTCTTTGGTAATATAGCCGCCCATTTGTTCATTCCGATGGAATAATAGATAGAATTAGCAGTGATAAATAGATGTATGCGTGTGTTCCCCCAGTGCATGGTGTCTGGGGGAATCTAATACAATATATAGATTACTGGGGTCTATGAACCAGTAAGGAGGCCTATGGACACATAGTTCACTGGTGTAAATAAATCAGTGATATCAGCCACAGGTTATATGTGGCACTCTATGTGAAAGTGTGGTGTCTCCTAATGTAGGTCAAAGGCCCTCTATAGATCACTAAGAGTATTATAAGAATAAGGAAGGTTTTGTGTATGATGGGGCTATGAATAGGGGAGGAAAATTCTGCTCACTACTAAGTAACTTACCACCAGAAAATACTGCCAATAGTGTATATTACTAAATTCTCCAATATAGTGTAACAAAATATGGTCACTAGAATGAGGTAAGGCCAAATCCAATATAAATGCAAGGATAAGTTATCACCAAATTACCACTCTTCTTTTGGTGGTAAGAAAATACTGCCAGACCCCAAATTTACACAAAATATCATACAGGGCTCAAATAGGAATGGGGACATACCGGGTCCGGGTCCCACGAAAGGGAATTACCATGCCCTCCAATGTCGGAATGGCCTGGTAAGTCCCCTTTTGCAGGACCGGAACCAAGTTTGGGGGAAGCCATGCCACTAAAAACGGCATAGCTACCTCCAAACTTGTGATGAGGCCCATTGTCTCAATAATGACCACTAGAAGTCTAGGATGATGTATCTTGAATGGCAAGAAGATTGATATTGAGTCTTTATGTTAGTATTAACGAATTTTAGGATTTGCAGCACTTTAGTTGGCACAAAGCAACATGGACTTTTAGGATTAGTTAGTAGGATTAGCCATTGTTTGGCCAATGAACTTAATGAAATTTAAGTATAGTTTTGAGGAGTATGGAAAATGTTTTAAAGCGTTCATACTGTTTATATATATGAAAAAGTATGTAAAACCAGGGACAACCAGTGTGAGTGATGTGTATGAGAGGTCCCGCCTCTGGTGTAGTTTTTGAGTCTGGTAGTATGTCCCCAGAAGTTAGTGAGGTAGCACCTCCATTGAGAGCATTGTATGCTAATGATGTTAGTGTGGTTCAGTGTACTACATGGCTTGTGGATGGTAGCACATCTACCTGGCCATTTGAGTATGCTAAAGTCGTGAATAGGTTTGGGAGTACTGCGTGTGATGTCGGAGTGGGAAGGGCCGCAAGCATTGTATTGAGTATTAAAGGATTTACGTGAGTTATGTCTCTCCATAAAAAGACGCAGTGTGTGTTTCCTCGTCCTTGTTTGCAATGTTGTTGTGAGGGTGTGAGCTGTGTGTTCACATTTGTGGATCTCAAGTTCTGTGATGTCTACTCACATGTTGTGGTGATCCCAGGGAGGAGTGCTAGTTGATGAAAGGTATGATCCTCCTGTGCAAGAGGGTGAAGACATATGGCTTCCACTTGTTTTTGTTGTCCTGCATGGCGGTTGGAACTGTCCCATTTTCTTTTGCATGTTCTCGGTGCGTCCAGCGTGTGTCTAATGTCAGCAATGGTTAAAATGTTCAGTGTGGGCGGTGGAGGTATGATGTGCCTGTATGTGTGTGTGTTACACGTGCCTGTTTGTGGTTGTGCCAGTGTGTGAGTGTTTCGATAACAGAAGGAGATGTGTTATATGGTGCCTGTCTATGATGCAGTATGCATGTCTGAGTTGGCTGCAAGCTGTTGATGTCATGTGGAGTGTTGATGTGTAGATGTTAGAATGTTATTGTGTGAGTGTATACTAAGGTTCCATCCTGATGCAGTTAGATCTCCCCTGCCTGTGTGATGGGGCAAGTGTTATGTCCTGTCCTTATAGCTTTATATAACTGTAACTTAAGTCCTTGTAATGAACTAACTAAGTAATCTTGACAAGCCTGGAAGTCACTTTACTACAGTGATGTCATAAGCGAAGCATCATTACTGATTACAGAGTGGTAGTGATGTCATTTTCTTATTACAAGTTAGTTGTGGTATACCTTTCTAAGGATGGCTGTGTATTGGGAACTGATCATATGTACAGACATCTTTACCTTGACATCTGGCTGCCCTTCCGCTTCTAAAATTCAGTGGCCCTCATTACGACCCTGGCGTTAACCAATGGGGCTATTAGCACCATGGTTAACGCCTGTAATTTACCGGATCCGCCATGGTGACATGGGGAATTACCGCCCCATTCCACGGTTGGCGGGGCGGTAATTCCCCATTTACCATTGGCCCTTCCCCATTCCCATTTTTGCACCATAGGGCTCAATGGGAATGGGGAAGGCGGTAATTACGGTACTGCAAAATGCGGTACCGTAATCACCTTCAAGGTCCCTTTGCGGGTCCCTACCTTAGCAGCTGGTACAGACCAGCCGTTAAGGGCGGGACCTTCAAAGGGACCTCGTAATCAGGTGTTAAGGGATTACCGGTACCGGTACCCTTACCGGTACCGGTAATCCCTTAACGCCAGGGTCGTAATGAGGGCCAGTCACTATTCCGATTTTAGGCAGAGAAAGCATTTTCACTTGAAATGGAGAACAACTTATTGATCTCAATGGAATGACAAATGTTGCTGCCATTGCATCCTCAAGCATTTTATCCAGTCCTGCTGGCTGACCTACTCAAGCATCTTATCCAGTCCTGCTGGCTGACCTACTCAAGCATCTTATCCAGTCCTGCTGGCTGACCTACATTTCGACCTACAATGCCATGGCAACATTACTTTTTTGCAGGATTGCACAGATACATTCAGATTCCACACAACTTCTAGTAGCCAAATACATCCACACTCTGCATAGGTGGAAAAGACCTTGAGCTTTCGTAAACACACACAAGCTCATAACATATGGAAAATCACATTTAACAAAGTACCAACTCCACAATCATTGCCCTGGAAAAATTATGCATCCTAACGAACACGACCTCAGGTGCACAACTTATTCTTACTTCAAAAATATAATGCACACCTTTCATTGTAACCCAAAGTATGCAATTACACAAAATGTCAAAACATACTACATTGCCTTAATCTTTTTATGGACAAATACCTTACTGAACATAGGATTCACAATGGTCATGCTGTAATCTACCCTAAAAAATGAAAGGTCCACTTCACTTGCAGCACACCACTTCACTTACAGGACACACAAATAAAGCAATGATCCGTTTACACCTAAGTCTACAATGCACAGATGAATAACTCATTATGGGCAACAGAGCCATGTGCACTTACTCTACACTTAACCTAAGGCTAAACAAAGCTCAACATTTCATTCGCTAGGGTTTTGGTGTGCCAGTGTCATTTAGCGACCTGTGAACTTGATGAAGCTGTTGGGGAAACTATGTGCTAACAGCACAAGCGTCTTCAGATAGTTAAGTACACACTCACCAAGGTCAGTCACGCCCAAAGGCCATCATGATGGATTGTAATATTAAGTTGCTGTATTTCAACTTGACTCACTCCTTAAGTTACAGAAGACACCCAACGGCCACCTCAGTCACTCAAGGTCAGCCATCAACTAACATACACATTGAACAGTTATTCAAACCATTCACCCACCATTCTCGGAGCTCAGGCACACACGTCATACATCAACATTCTATCTCTCACTCATAGTGGCCATGACAACAGGTTAGCAGGACACACAAGACTAAAGTCAAAAGATGCAGGACCTCATTGGCAAGGACGTGATGAAAAAACTTCCACCTCAATTGACAATACAGCACAGTTTTCAAATGAGGGGCTGAATGAGAATGTTTATAACAAGGAGTGGAAAGAGGGACGAAGGAGGCCTCTATATGTCATGCTGACATACCTCAAAACATATCTCAAAAAAGAGGAGGATACATATGCAGATGCTGCTCTTATTTTTAAAAGAGCAGTCATCAATGCTAAAATGTCATCCTATGAGGCTCTAATTGTCGAGGTCCAAACAACACAAAAGAAATGTTCATGATTCTAAGAGAATTGGAAACACCAGAGTCCACACATCAAGTAAAATTAGACAAAAATCAGGCTTGGTGTACATAAATCCAACATGTTATGATAGATAAGGCCACCAATTTAAAAAAGGCAATTGAAAAAAATTAAAAAGATAGATACTGTGAATGTTATAGAAGGGGTTTGAATCACCAACAAGACACAAAACATACCGGAATTTATTTTAAGAATATATCAGAGGATGATCTCAAGATCGTGCTTGTTAAATTGAAGCCATAGTCATGTAAGGGAGATCAATTCCCAGCCATAGCCTTTAAAGTGTGCTCTCTGCTACTCATTGGCTCCCTTAATAAAATCATAAACACCTCATTTAGAGAGGGTGCAGTTCCTAACAGGCTTAAAGGGTCATGGGTCACTCCTCTTTTAAAGAAGCTGACCTAGATCCTGAAGAGGCAAAGAATTATCCTAGAAATTATGGATAGAGTGGCTTATGATCAACTGGCAGTATTTATTAATGAACACCCCATTCTTAATAATGGACAATCAGGCTTTCGTCCGGGATACAGCACGGAGTCAGCCATCTTGGAACTTAAATCCAACATGATGACAACAATTAATGAAGGATCCACAATGCTTCTGGTGTCCTTGGACCTCTCAGCAGCATTCAATTCGGTGGACCATCAACTCCTCTCGGAAAGATTGGAGGAAAGAGCCAATTTCAGTGTCAATGCCAGGAAATGGATGCTGTCTTCCTTACGCTCGAGAACAATCCGGGTTTGCAGCAAACAAGCGCAGGCAGACTCAATAAGTATGAACTTTGGAATTCCTCAGGGTGCATCATTATCACCGATTCTATACAACTTAGTTACCGTTCCCTTTTTTGATGATTCGGAAAATAATAATATATGCCTCACACATTACGCTGATGATTCACAGTGTCTTATAACCTTGTCAGGGAACGACGATCAGGATGTCACGACCATAACAGACATATACGCTCTTATCCGTAAATGGATGGATGCAAATGGAATGGCCCTGAATCCAGGGAAAACAGAGTTGATGTTGATCATCTCTAAACAAAGGCTTAATAAGCTGACATGAGATATCAAACCTTCCATATTGATAACCGTGTGATCCAAGTTAAGAAAGAAATAGAAATTCTCTGAGTTATCTTTGATCAATCATTGAGTATGTCAGCCCATGGCAATAACCTAGTGTCCTCGTCTGCGTACTATATTCGACTTTTGGCACATATAAGACCATTCCTATCACAAGCAGGATGTGAAAGCATTGCTAGAGCCATTATATCTTCAAAACTGGACTATTGTGGCTCTTTACTTATTGGCATAAATAAAGCTGAACTGAATAAATTCCAAGTAGTTCAGAATAGTTCAATAAGAGCTCTCATGGGTTTAATAAAATATGCCCATGTTTCTGAGGTAAGAAGGAAGCTGCACTGGCTACCTATTGATCAAAGGGTGAAGTTTAGACTGCTAACCATCACTTTCAAGGCCTTATCAGTGATGCGCCTCCCTATATAATTAATAGGTTAAAAATCAAGCAAGTAAAACGTTCACTGCGTTCAAACGGAGACCAAACCTTTAGGTACCTAAAACCTCCCTAGAACTTGCGAGAAAGGGCGCATTCTGGTCAAGTGCCCCTATTACATGGAACACCCTGTCACCCAGTATAAGAGACACCAGAACAATCAAAGAATTTAAAAATAAACTCAAGACTCATCTTTTCAGATAATCAGGCAACATTACCGTGCTCGCTCAGATAAGCCTTTCCTAACAAGCTGCGCCTGTATGCCCCCGGGCCAACTTGGTTGTGCATAATAAATAATAATAATAAAGTAATAATAATAATAATAATAATAATAATAATAATAATAATAATAATAATAATAATAATAATAATCCTAATAATGCCCTGTGTGGACTGTCCCATGAAATCATATCTACAGTCATTCATGTGCAAAGACATGGGAAGAATTGCACTACACAATAGCAGTTTGAGAGAAAATAGAGTGCATACCAAACTCAATACGTGACATATGTCAGGTGTGATCACCTCTTCAATTCCACGTTTCACACTGCTTTCTGGGACTTGCAGTGCACATTTCATAACGTAAAGCCAAACGGGAAGGTAAAAAAATGGAAAGAAAAATGCACTGGTTGAGAGTCTTGCTCCTGACATAGACAACTTAATAACCCTGTAAAATTCATATGGCACATGCCACGTGGACCCAAATAAAGTATGACACTGTCAGGTCCCGAAAGAGTATGTACGCTCCAACCAGTAGACCTTTCCCAATGAAGAGGAGAATCCGAATGCAGGCCTGTATGAGTCGGGGTTCTGAATTGCAGTGGTTCTGAATGGTAGGGGCTTATCTTTTTAGTGCACATGTAGCTGTAGTGTGAGTCTCACACAGAAATGAACAAAGGCGCAAGGCACCTGGTTGCCAATACGTAAGATGCGTGATGGAAAACACACAGAACATGGAACAAAGAGCACATGCTTAAAATGTCATATTATTTCAGGTTGGTATTTCAATTTACTGAGTTGTAATAAAACTATTACTAATATATTAACACACAAATCAACCCCAGTAACATGTCCCTTAATAACATTTAATGCAAATGAGTGTATGTGGAAGTAACCTGAAAACGATTTTGGAAAATGCATGATGCTCTTTTTCAATGGAAAAGTAAACGTGCAGGCAGGGTTTGTGCTGGGTGATGAAAATGCAAAGTTCAGTTCTACTAAAAAGGCCATTGTGTGAGCAGGAAATTCAAGAAGAGATGTATCTTCTTGCTCTCCAACAATGAAATCATGTGGTTTCAGTGGAATGATCTAGTCAAGGGATTTCCCTTGAGTGGCAGGAAGAGGTAATAAAACGGGTTTGAGAGGGAATGGCTGGGTCAGACATCTTTGAGTGCTGGCAGAGATATCTTCGGAGATCATTATGGGGTGGGGCCTTCATATTCATACTGTGGCCAAAGGCTTCCTTAAGAAATGCAAACGTAGATTCAGAGAGACTACCCTTTGCTAACATTTTTTGCAACTCTTACTTTATAGCAAGGAAAGGTGGAGAATATATGTCACAAACTGAGCACTGCACTAAACGTAAACATATATATTATATTGTATTTAGCTTGGAGGAAGGATTCTGGATAACACATGGATTGTAATGCAATACCATGGTAGTTAGTGTGGCCAAAGTTGCACCAAAGCATCACTGGTGGAAGCAATTTGCATACAATGCAGGGAAGATGCTGTAAAGGAGCCACACAGAAAAGATTCCTACAGAGAAGCATTGTAAAAGGAACTGGAGTTTGACAGCTTTAGAGGCCTGTGTTTCCAGACACACGTGTGATGTTCACTCTTCCTTCCTTACGTCGTGTGATCTTATCCGTCTTGCATCTCGTGGTCTACTGCTAGAATAGGGCAGGAATCAACTCAATAGTGGGCAATGTACTGATACAGCTTTGCACAATTGGTTGGCCTAGGCACATAGTCAACCGGGTTATGCGGTGAGTTAACTGTTTTTGTTGATATCACAATATGAAAACAAAATACACATTAGACAAGGTATGTGACCTATCAGATCTGGAAAAGGTGTACATTGCTTACCAACAAGGCTCCAGAATCACTAGTGTCATACACAAGGGATTCAGCTTGCCCAAAGTGACAGGTAGCCGACTGGGGCAATCATAAAGAAAAAATAGGGAAGTACTGCTACCAGGGCGTCTTACCCATTATGGTCATATTTATCAAGACCTAATTGGAGATCCCCAGTATTACTGATCGGATGAATCATAAAGTTGTCCGACAAGAAACACATAGATGAGCTGAGGAGTAAGTTCAATTAATTATATTTGAAAAGTGGAGTTGATTTTCACAAATAACAATGCAGGATTAAGAGTGAATAATAACACGCCTAAAGATTAAATTGCTTCTAAAGCAAATACAGTGTACCAGAGAAATCATAGTGAAAAAGAACTACTATGAAAAAGTGACATATTACACAAACATGAGAACTAGTGTCTAATTGGACATAGTTACCAAAATATGAAAGTTAGAATTCACAGACAATAATTCACAAACCACTTAGGTTCGACCCTTAGGTATTCACTAGAGAGAGGTTTGCTGTTGCACAAATCACAGAGAACACACATAGGATATAGAGTGCAGATAAAGTTCAAATCAACCAATTCAATGGGAGGTCTGCAAGTGTTATGCCACCAGGTAATCCAACTGACAATGATTCTACCAGAAGGTTCACATAAACTTTCTATATTTCATTCTCTAGAGTAAACAGTGGTCTCTGTTGACTGTTTTTACAAAGACACATTTTGCCGATGCTGCAGGGGGTAAAACTGGGTAAGTCCAGTAGGTAAGTGCTGACAGTGTCTCCTGAGAGTACAAAAGTTGCCAGCCTTAAAACTATTTCATGAATTCCCCCTTGCTCAGTGAGCGTTTCGGTGGCAAATATACAACAGTCCAGGGCAAATAAATGCAGTTTGTGGATATTCATAATGGCTGCCTTCTTCAGGGCGAGGTAAATGACCCCTGTAAGTAAAAAGGTCCCCTTTTAGTTATGTGTGTTTCTTTCACTGATACTTAAAGTCATCAAGTAATAATTGTTTTGATAGAATTAAAATCATGAACACTTAATGTTGTGGGCAAAGGGAAGTTGAGGATAATTTCTATCTCAAACAAACCATGGTGAGGGGCAAGGGATTCCAAATCGACTCACCATGGAAATCCTGAAAGTGTTCTTCACAAGAAAACGCCCTCTTGGGGTACTGCTCTCATCTTGGGCTGCCCCTGTAGTGCGTTCTCATGGGAAGCTCTATGCTAGTAGAGCTAAGTGGCACTTGGCAGTTGGGTTAAACATGCAGGGAGTCACCTGTCCAAATACCTGGAGTAAGGAAATGGGCATAATGAGCCGTTGGTCATACTGCCCTGCATTGGTATAAAAACTGCACACAAGTACTGTACATTATCTCATTTAATAGTAACATCGTGTGTTACCTGTGTGTGCACTTTTTAGTGCCCCATAGAGTGCGTCCAAGCTGACGTCGCTAAGTCTGCTGTTTTTTATCCTGTGTTCTGTATGCGCAGGAAATATTTATTGAAGGTCCCCCATTACGCCTTTCTGGATGCTGGGTAAGAATAGCAAAAACAAAGAAAAAAGGGGGGTATAGTTTGATGAATACCTATGTGACATGCTCAGACCTGACGTTGGCCGTATTCTAATTTTAACTCTAATTTTAATTCACCTCTCCAATTGACAATTATAGGGTCAGGAGCCCAAATGTATTCTAAGACATTTACCTATGTTTGACACTGGCCGGGGGAGGGAAGGGGTTGGATCCAATACAATGGCGTGGAGCAGCCTGTAGTTCGTGCTCTGTCCCAAACCCTCCTCACGGTACGCCAGCTTGTTAAAATGCAGGCAGCAGGTCGAGTAGAACTAATCCTGTTGAGAATCAGCCGTCAGTAGGCTGAAATGCGATGCAGGTATCCAGCGGGGCGCCAGCTGTTTCCCTATGTCACTCTGGGTGTGTGTGTGGCATCCAATCAGGTGAGGGAATATATGGAGCCTGATTGGATGCCACATCTGAATGTGGAAACTGAAACCCGCAAGGTGGATGGCCAATCAGGCACCGGCTGGGTCCCCACGACAACGTGGGTGTGTGTGCAGCATCCAATCAGGTGATCGAGCCCGTCAGACCTGATTGGATGCTTCGTCTGTATGCGGAAACTCAGAGAAATGCATTCAGTGGCAGTTGCTCAAGCATCTTTTTGAAGAAATGTCTGTCCTCAGAGTGCCCCATGCTGGTCCTAAGTAAGAGGCGAGTGTGGATGGTAGTAAATGGAAAAAATGATATTAGAAGAAGATGCAAATAAAATCCTTTGTACTCAAAATAACCCCGGGGGCCCCCACTGTCTCGTAATGATTGTAAACAGTGTGGGAAATGTAGCATTAAGAGCGGCATGTTAAGTAAAAATTGGCCCATGCCATCTGGAAAGCGCTTTTGGCAGCGGATGAGATCCTATGTGAGTCGTGTTGAGAGCTGAGGAGAGGTAATCAGAAGGGCTAATTAGACCTGTTGGGGAGAAGTTGGACCCAAACCAGTGCTTCTGGGGGTCCCAGCTATGGGAGGCATTAACACCTCCCATTTTGCCCAAAGAAATGCAGCAGAGTTCCAAGCAAGCAGCAACATGTTCCAAACTGTGTTTATTTCTGGGCAGCAAAAACACACAGAGGGCTTTGTGCACAGTGAAAATCCAGGCACTGTCTTGTCGGGGGGAAATTCTGCCGGGGTCGGCCGGGCCGTCCGCAGACCTCCAGGCAGGGAGGCCCCAACTACTCCCGTGTATATCCCAGATGAGATAGAGTATGAGACACACACAAGGAGCAAGGTGACTCTGCTGTTTATTAGACAAAACGGCAGGGATGGGTCAAGGAGCGTACGCGTCCGTCCTGACACACACACAATCGTGGGGCTTGCAGGCC
Source organism: Ambystoma mexicanum (assembly GCF_040938575.1). Lineage (NCBI taxonomy): Eukaryota > Metazoa > Chordata > Amphibia > Caudata > Ambystomatidae > Ambystoma > Ambystoma mexicanum. The sequence goes on from NC_090932.1 coordinate 814,128,802, forward strand.
CTTTTTACTGTATTATGACGCGCTACTTGCGTCACTTCAGAAAGTTAACAAAAAACCTATCGCCACTCTTAATTGGTTGCTCGAGTGGTAGGGTTAGTATAGCACACATATAGAGAACAATGTTAGTGGACAAAGGGTAGTCAGGTGATATATCTGGGTTGTCCCTACAATTAGATACATGAGAATTGTTACATGAAGACTCCTGAGGATTGGTTAATATTACTGTCGTCAGTGATAAGAGCCCCATGTTCTGATTGGTGCGCCCGTGAGCCTCCCAGCCTGGGACCACCGCCGTTCCCAGCTCTCGGTGTACCTGCAATTTGCAACAATGTTTCATTATGGGTACGTGCAGACAATGTGAGGGTTTATTCATAGCTGGACGGCTGACCGCTCCCACTGTCGCAGATGTCCATTGCCTTTCAAGTGTATCTGCCTGTGTCTCGTTAGCGAGGGATCCAGACGCCTCTTTTCTCCTGGGTTTGGCACCTCGTCAGGTTCGGCTTGGTCACGTGGGGAGGGACCGTGTTTGAGGCAGAATTCTGCACAATTAATATTGCTTTTCCACTGTGTGTCTAGTTTAAGTTGCAGGTGTGACCTTAACGTTGGTGCGCGGAGTGCGAGGTTGCAACATCGTGCCTTTGATGCTTTGCTCTTGGAATGTGGGTTTGCAACATTGCGACCTTGGCTGGTTGTTCCACCCGGCTCTTTCTGCAAGATCAGCAACTTGACTCTTGCTTTGTTAATGTCCACGGGAGCTCTTGTTTGAGGCCTACTTGGCTTGGTGCATAAGTGGTCCGTTTGGTGCGTAGGTGCTTTAGGTTATAGTCTCATATTGTCTTATGGCCAGTATCGTGTCTTTGTTATAATTCTCATTACGGCACCTAAATGTAGGAGAAGCGTAAGCAAGCTCTTTAGATGAGTTCATGATGCGTCTTGCGTTTCTGCATTCTGAAAGCCTATGTAAAAATAATAAAGATGCATGTCCGTGAATATGCCTGTCGCCTACGTCATAGCACTGAGTATATTCTTCATGTAGATTGGTGCGGGAGTGTCCAGTGTGTATGTTGGCACAGGTGTGCTATCCGTTGGCTATGTCGTCATGGCATCTCTAACGACGTATAGTTTTAGTCCAGTTGATCCATGCCGCAGGCATCGGCATGGGCGGGGCGGGCTGCTGTGCAGGCAGATGGACACATCCGTATGTTCCTGTACCAGGGTATCTGGTCATCTGGTAGATGGGCAAACTCTTCTCGTGACGGGTGCTTGGGCCGTGAACCTTTAGGCCAAGCTCGAGAGGTGAAGGACGGGAGCCTGGTCTTCCATTCTCCCACTTCAGTCTCCCCGGGGCTGGCTTGCAAGCTAGCTTTGTAACACACTGCAGGCTGACATCACAAAATTGGATCACCTCCCAGAAACCTATCTCATCCTGATATTGGCTGCTAAGTGGTAGGTGGCCTATAGTGCCCTTATAGGAAGCCTGATCATTGGACATTTGGACATTGGTGTCAGTGGGCTGGCTTAACTGCTCCTCCCCCATTACCTAATTCTAAAATTGTTGCATTGTGAATTTGTTCCCATTAGTTTTAGCTGAACAGGCTTTTTGCCCCTGGGCCCTCAGCGTTCATTGGCCAGAGTGGAGCCATTCTTGTTACAATTATGTTTCAAATGATTTGTGGGTGTTGCGAAAATATCTTTCGTTCCCAGAGAAAAAACACTGGGCCCTGGCTGTTCTGCGCTGACTTACTCGTATTTGTGAAGAAACAAAAATGCTTGTCTGCCAGAGTTCACTGTCGTTCAAAGAAAGGAATCTTATCTTACTGCAAGACCTTGATCTGCTCCTGGGTTTGCGAGGCGCATTTCTGAAGTCAGCACGAATCCCCACTGAGGCTGGTGTTCAGTGAGACAAGTGTACTTGGCTGTAATTTTCCTGAAACATTTACACTGTGCCATTTGAATAGGCTCATTCATATGAGCATCTGCAAGCCTTTAAACATGAATTATTGTGTTTTGTAGATTCTGGTATTGCTGTATTGAGGCTAATGTAGCATGTAGGTTGCAGTGTTGGTGAAGTGGTTGTCTTTCAGCATATTTGTCACCCATGGGCGCACTGGAGCCTGGTGCAAATGATGGGTGTGTTCATCATTCTTCCTGCTGTTCTTTCTGTTAGTGGACCTGGGGTGAGGGGGCAGGAGTTTGATCTCGATTTTCCCTCTTCACACTCACCAAGTCTCATATGTATTGAGAGATAGCCATAGTCCGAGTGGCTGGTTTCAAAACTGTGTCACTCAGTGTGCCATGTGATTATCTTAATGGCAGGGCACTAAGATAGGTACTTAGTGCTCGACTGGGTGAGTAGATAGAAAGTGTGGGGAGGCTTTAGTCTTAAACCGTAGTCAGTGGTACAGAAGGAATTGCTCATTAAGTCCCTGTGACACAAAGTACATCATATATATCCATCTGCATTCCAGATCCAGCAGTCGGCCTTGGATTTTTGGGTCAGTCGGGAGCCATTCAAGGACCCACCATTTCAAATCATTAGGGCTATGTCAATTCTCGACATAATGTTGCCTTATGGGGTGAGGTTAGGTTTTTACACCATATCCTTGAGTGGTATTCTGATATATGGATGCCTACATTTTGCATCGTTTGGCCCACATACCATAGCCGGCATGGACACTCAACGCAATACACAACTTGGTTTGTTTTACAATTGGACAGATCTTCATTTCCCCTGCTTGGAAGTGTTGTATTTTGCTTGTGAATTGACATACTGAGCAGGAACCACAATTGTAATGTCCTCTTAGTGTGCAGAGGTTACAAAGACTCCCCTGGGTCGTTTTCCTAGTGTACATGGAGTCGACCAGATGTTCTTTCAGGTTGTGAGATCTTTTTAAGGCAAACCTTGGTTTATGTTGGTTCGGTATGCAAAGTCTGACTATTGGCCAGTACTTGTAAATTATCTTTTTGATTTTGAATACATGGTGGCCACGGGTAACCGCACATGTAATTTGGTCTTCTCCGTCCTTAAGTGCAGATGTTTTAGGGGTGAGAAGTGAGTCCCAACAAGTAAAACGAGCTTGTTTCTTGGATCGGGAGACCAATTTGTTGGGGTATCCCCACTGGCAGAGTCTGATGCTCAGAATCACTAGTGTAACAATGTAGCACATCATTTTTGAATCACTACAACCAGACACGGAAACTTGCCTGTTTTGTACTTGTCTGATCGAAAATATACTTCAGTTTTTAAGAAGAACATATAAAATGTTATGGAATGTTGGGGTGGTTTTTGGAACAATATACAGATGTCAAACGTCTCAAGGAAAATGGATGTAATAATGTTCATTAATAGTCTATATTGATGTGAAATTATGTATACTTGTGGATACCCATGAACTTTTCTCGGGAATCAGAAATGCACCTTTCAAAATAATTGCTTGATGTTTTCCCAGAATTGCAAAATAAAATGTCGGTCCTCTTCATGCTCCCTATTGTATACACGCTCAAAACAACTTTACTGTTAACAGTCATTTAGAAATGTACAGTAGGAAGTCAGCTATGGTGTCATTTTGATGTTGGAGGAGGAGTGCACCATTTATAATGTACTAGTGGAGACATATCCTCTGTCAGTAAATGACAATTAAAGCTGCCTTTTGAATGGCATTTTTTTTCACCATTTCCGCCTGTATTTATCCATATTCATATATGTATATATATATATATATTTAATCTGTGTAAAAATGAATTGCAACTAGTAATTTCCCACATTGATTTACATTTTTTTTTAAAAATCACCAGCACTTGGATCCCTATAATGGGAAGGCCCGCACATCTGAAGCCATTTGAACAACTTTAAAAGGAATTAAATTCCTTAGTCAACCTTTCTGTTCTGTTACTTTGCACAGAAAGGACGTGCAATGCATGACTGACAACTTAAAGATGCAACCAAGACACAAGGATTCGTGTTTTTTCAGTCTTTTACAAATAACTACTAAATGAAAACAGAGTAATTTCCGTCAGCATTTATGTGTAAAAATCAGTAATAATCGAAAACAAGGAGCCTCCATTACAATCAATGCATTTTTCAGGGATTTGCAGCAAGCTATAGTACTAAGCATGAGTCCACACTTAACTCCACCTGAGGCAAATATGTGCTGCATATCCATACACATTTCTGCACAGACTGAATTTATGATGGAACTGTCAGAATCCTTAGAAATTCGTATTAATGCCAAACATGTATATGCATGGCGGCATTATCAATAGTTCTTGTGACAAGTTTTAGGCAGGTGTGGAAACCCTTTAAAAAAAACAATCAATATAGGATAGAGATGACCACCGGCACACATGTTTTAGAAAACGTTGGTAAGAGCACAAGCTTTGTAAAATCCATATATGAATACAATAAATGTTACGAGTGACACATAAGTTATCGCACAAAAGCAGAGCGTTGCTTATAAATGCCAGTTCCAGAGCCAGGCAGTTCTCTTCTGAGCACTCGGTTTAATCTTACTGCACCCCTTTAAGAGAGGATGCTTGGATACGCGGCTTTATTGGAAAGGTAACCTCCTCTGCCGCAAGGTCACGCAATCTGAAAAAAGTATATTAAAAACATCAGTCCCAATGACCAGACATGTGGAAGGGTCACTGAGGGGAAAGGCACACATGAATGCGATATCAAACTTCTCTGAACTGTTCTATTCAAATACATGTACATCAGCAGAGACATCGCCACAGCATGAGCCTCTGAATGTTGAAATTGCCTTGTTGGGTCTTTTCTGCTATAGAGATGGAAACGTGAAGTACGTGAGAGCGGTTTCCCTAGCAAATGCCCGGAAGCATGCATCTTATTGGTCAATGAGCCTGACGCAAGCATGTACGTATCTTATTGGTCACTGAACCTGACGCACTCCTTTATGTAAAACGACACAATTTCAACCCAAGTGCAAGAAGCCATTGATCAATCATGTGCATTATCAAGTAACGTTGCCACTGAACCGAACTATTTACTTGCTCAAAGTAGTAGTGACATTCGAAAAGAGCTTCTCAAAAACATAATGAATGGTGAGATTGCACTGAGACAGTTGACAATCACACCAGCTTCTCTGGCTTAAATCAAATTTCAAATGCACGAATTTTAGATGTGTAACATTCCGATTATGTCACCTAACCGCCGACCCAGCAACTGATGTGCGATCTGCCCTGCGCATAATTCATGGTTTCCTTAACGATGCATACAAAACGTGAGTACATCAAAAATACTTCAAGAATGACCTCGGCGGAGGAACATGTTAAATGATGCTGTTGTAAGCTGAATGTTAAGTAACGCGCATTATTGCAGGCAGATAGTATACGTACACAAATACAACATGCTGCTTTATTTCAAATTTGATTTTTGTTTTTATTTAAAAAAAAAACAGCATTTTGATATCATATGTCACAGTGATAGCGTGCAATTAGTACAGCTATTAACCCAAGAAATGTAAAACAAACATTAAACAGGAAAATAGTTTAGGCTGGTGTATAAGCACAGGGGAGTCTTTGGCATCACTGTTATTCCATTTGCCCTCTAAAGGCATCATGTTCCCCATCACTACAATAATGTATGTGTCGGGCACCACGATGATATAAATCATATGGAAAATGTTTAGGTCCATTGTCTATTAACAGCAGTTGCAAGGATACTCCCAAGCAGCATAGTAGTGCTGCCCACATTATGTCCAGTTAGTGTTGGTGTGTAATATATCTATTTAGGCAAGCAGATTCTGATTCTATCATGCCCAGTTAAAACAGCAGAGACTTAATTTGACTAAGCTAAAAAGTAAGGCAACTTCCACTATGACCAGAGCAGTGTTAGATTCTATTTTCAGTTTTGATCACATTCCCATAGCAGTGCCACATTCCATTAACGATATGTAAGATATCAGTGAAAGACTGTTATGCCCAGACAATATAGCAGTGCCAGATTCCATCATGCCCAAATCGCACACCATTTCTGGATTCCATTACAGTTAGTTAGTCTATCAAGCCTTTTTCCGGCGCCTGACTTGCCGGAAACACTGGGGCATTACAGCCCCGGCGGTCTGTGAAGTCAGGCGCTGGAAAATAATTCCCCATTCCCATTTGAGTCCCATGGAAATGGGGACCATTAGTAATGGTGCCGGTGCTTCCGTGAAACTCTGCGGGCGGGTGCCGTCCTGCCCGCCAGTTCTGGCCAAGGCGGGCGGGACGACACCCGTACGCAGACTCTTAGTGTGCTGGTCCGTTTACAAGAGTGCTGGTAGGCTTTCCGGCACCGTTGTTACCGGACAGGCACACTCGTAATGAGGCCCATTTTGTGATTTCTAGTTTTGGCAATAAACGCAGATAGCAGTATGCCAAGCACAAAAGGGCACACTATGGACCGTTACTACCATAAACCCCTATTCCATTACGACCAGTTAACAGATTAAGGCCACATTTGAGCATGTCACATTAGCAGGGAATGATCAGGCATACCACATTCCACTATGGCCTGTTAACACAGCAATGCCATGTCCAGCATGTCAATTTTGAATTTTACACGGTAAGGCCATGTTTCAGTACAGCCAGTCCCCACAGTGAGCGCAGATTCCCATAATTCATAGTAATTAGCATCGTAAGGATCATACAAGCCTACCACAGAGAGGACATGAGCTTTTACGCCAGTGTGAAAAAGGAGTCCAGGGCCTCCCTCCCTCTCCAAACAAGTTCCCTCACAGCAAAGGTCTTCCTTTCACCGGCACCTCGGGATTCTACTGAGGAGATGATGCAGGGCAGGTGGTTTAAAGGGCCTTGATTCGGTTTGCTGATTGCTGGGAGGCTCAGTCTAACCGAATATTGTTTAGAAATACAATAACAACACAAACCTCTGAATTGACTCTCATTTGCAGGACGTCATCCTGGATGAACTCACTTCGACACTCCCAATAAGCAATTCCCGTTCTACAGGCTTTAATGGTAGCATCCACGGCAAACGATGTTAATCTCACTGGATTTCAATAGGATCACCTGCAGAGCTTATGGCATCAGTGACGTTGGAGTCATGCAATGTTGAGAATGATGTAAGAGATACGAACTTCTCACAGCCCGTGGGGAACTGTGATCTAGAAGCTGGGCCATTGGGGTGATGTTACAGCAGGAAACTGAGCACTGTGACTGAGCAAGAGAGACGCATGATAGCCGACTGACACGTGCAGACTAAAACTGTGATAAGGTGGGGCTTCATACCCCTGGAGCCCTCCATCTACCCCATTTGGTGAGTGAGCATCTCATTAATTTATGTATCTCTGTTTGCATTCTGGGACTCGTTTGTGCCTTTGTACATTAGAATATGCTGAATCACAGCACGTGACTGCACATCCCTGCGATCGTGGCATCCTTTTCAGCCCGAGCACTTCCCACTCAAACATGCGTTCAAAATGGTTTCCAACACACATGGTATACATGCTGTTGTATGTTATTTCATGTTACACAGCGGTCGAAGTGTACGAAAAGAAGTAGTGCAACTATGTTCCCCAGTGGCCTGCACCTCTCCCCACAAACCCCATCGCCACGCCCCCTCCCAAGAACAATACAAACCACAAAACACATGTGCATGCTGTTTAGGGGAACGTTCAGTGTAGTGCACTGAAAGTGCAAGTTTCAACTTCTTCCTAGACTTTTATTTTAAAACGAATTCCGGAATAGTTTCTTTTTGTAAATAAAAGAATAGGAACAGTAAAACTTAATTAAAAGAAGTAGAGAAGCACCGCTCCCACCCACTTCTACCACTTACGTTGATTTATGCCGCGCACTGCTATGACCTACAGCCAGTCTCCAGGCAGCTCATGTATGTCTTCTGGTGTGCTAACGAAAGTAATCTATCCCATATACAGTTTACATATTTCTGCAAGTGTGAATCATCTTAAAATATGATTGTTATAAAGAATATTTAAATAAATTACTGCATTACAATCAGCATCATGTATTTCTATTCACAGTGGATCTTACATAAAGATTCAGACTCATTAATTTAAAATTGCATAGGACCTGATTTACAAAAGCGTTTTCCAAAGTGATTTTGCCATTAAAAAATGCTTTCATAAATCAGGCCCATAGATGATTCACTGCTGTTATTCTGAAACAGTCATAGAACTTGTTTGGCGGAATGACATGCAGTACCCTTTGGGAACACTGGACACAATTAAGACTACAGGTGTAAGCACAATCTCACCTTTGGTATAAGTCTGTACTACACAGTTTTGTGGTAGCAGGGCTGAGCAGCCAGGCTTATCTCAAGAGGGATGTGAGCAGTACAAGGTATTACACAAAGGACTTGCAATCACAGTGGTAAACAAACACTTACTCAAGGTTTCGTCGTAACACAATATTCATTTATTTACACAGTCATTTAGAAAACATTCCACTAGCAATAAGCAGCTCAATATCACACTATAATACATTCCAGTACCGAACCAATAAGTTTCTGAACAAGTTAGACTCCCCAGGGGTAAGAGCAAAATGACACTTCAGTGACTTTAAATGGGAGTAAAAGACACAAGTTATAAGAATTAAACACAAATACTTGTTTAGGCGGGGCAAATAGTTTCAGTTCACTGTTAGAGGCAGTTCAATTCAATAGGCCTGGGCCAAAGTCAATGGACCAGTGTCTTGGATAGGATAGCACAGTTCTGGTAGTAAACGGTTAAGTCTTTGCCAATGTTCTCAGAACTAGTTTGCACGAGAAAGAGTTATATGTCGGATTAGGAGCGAACAAGACTCCAAAGTTGGGAAAATTTCACAAACCTTCACTGCGGCAGAGAGGATTTCTCAACCACGTTGGCACAGTACCTTGGTAATGAAGAAAAGCTGTAGCTGAGGCAATTGTTCCTGGCAGTTCCTGCAGATCGCGCTGTTCTTAGGCCTCAGTCATGGGGACAAGAGGGAGGATGTTGGGAGGCTGCTGCACTACATTGGGATGGATCCACAAGCTTGGCCAAACGTCAGTTCAAGGTGTGAGTGCCTTAAAGCCAACAAACTGGTATCCTACTCACTGGCTAGCCGTTTTTCTTCAGCACTCTGAAAACATTTCTACCAGTATAGAGATGGTTTCCAGGTGGCTTGCAAGTTGGTTGTTCCCACCAGCTCAAGGGAAGAAGTCGACCTTGAAGGGGCTTTTCTATCAAGGGAGTTTCTGGCGATTTGAACCTGCAGCAGGGCTTCACCGGGCAAACCAACTGTCCAGGAGTTTCAGCAGTCATCTTCCTTCCGCTCGGCATCGGTTCTTTCGTTCCAGTGGTCAACTCTGCCTTCCAAGACCCAGAGACCTGCCTTTTAAACAGTTTTCTCCCTTTCATTCCAACCTAGCTGCCACTCACACAGCTGGGTGGCTGTCCTTGCTGCACAGTCAGCCAGCCAATCATGCCAAAGTGCATTCAGGTCTTCTAGGAGACTAAGCACAAGGAGTTTCGGGCACCTCCCTCATTTCCTGTCCATCCCAGACACTCAGGCACCGGAGGTGGTCTTCAGTACTGAAGCCTGCCAAAGGCAAACAAACAAAGGGACCAAACCTGGTTTGGGGCTCAGAGACAAACACTAGAAGGACTTTTCCAAAAAGAAATGGCAAAAAAAGTCGATCGGAACCTGTTTTTACATAGGAGGATCAGATGCCATCTTGGAAAACATGGCTCTGGTGGATTTTAGCTACCGGAGGGTTTAAACAGGTCGCGGTCCGGAAAATCATGGTGTACCACTACCACCAGCCATTCTGAGAGGAAAGGGCAGCATTTGAGTCCTACATGAGTTTTCTAGGCATTGGGAATACTAGGTAGTCCCTCCAGCACTCTGCTGTAAGGAAGTTTGTGCTGGGTCTAGCAATTTAAAAAGACTAGCAAAGTTAATTTAACGTTACATGCTCTGGGAGACAGTAGCCAGTCCCAGAGATGGTATTTAAATCTTGGGAAGTATGAAAGACATCCCTGTGCAACTGCACTGAGGGTGCTTTGTGACACAAATAAAAAGGATGATGCCTATGAAGTTGGTTAAAACTCCAAAACTAAAGAAAATAAGTGCAGAAAACACACAGAATTAAAATGTACAGAGTCCCAAAGTACAGCAAAAGAGCTGGGTGTCTCTAAGGTAGAGAGGAATTAACACATTTTGAGAATCCTCCCTAACAGAACCCTGGCCCCTACAGTTAACCTTCACATTCCATAAACAAGCCCCACACATTTTGGTCTAAGAAGGTGTGGTGTAGAATTATCTATTTAGGCATTGACTGATTGTTTGCTCTATTTACCAAACCTTGTTGTAAGTCATCATTCAGTCATATTTTCTTTAATGGCAGGATGTAGACTTTCTATTCAGGGGTACAAGCGAGCTGCAAAACTGTATACAAATATTTCCTTTATTTAAACCTATTAACCGTGACTTCACATGTCATTTCACATATCTCTGGTAATGTGAATTTCCTGTTGCCATGAAGAATTCCTCATAGGGTACATTCTTTAGGGCTGACTAGAAATGAGTTAGAGTGTTTCTTGAGGTTACTTACCTAAAACTTTATTATTTACTAGAGACAATCTGAAGTCAATGACATCAATCTGTTTATCACTCTAGCTTAAAGAGAAGTTCAGGTTGTTATCATTGGTATTGCAAACAATCTCAAATCCCAAACTCTTAGGAAGATTACATGGCCAAATGTACAGTTAATCACATACACATAGGTGTTCCAAATATTTCCATTAATATATCAAACATGGATTTATTCCCAATGACCTATCATCAAGTTGCAAGCGGGCAAATATAGGACCAGATATCACGTTCATTTGCCAAAATTACTTTGAAAAAAAACATTGAAATATATGGGGGGAGGGATAAAATGGGTGGGGAGGTGTTTGAGGTAGGAGTGAAGGAGTAGGGAAAGTGTTGGCTTGGGGTGCGGGGGCCCAACATTTAAAAAAAAGACATATGTATTTATTTCAAAGTAATTTCAGTGTTGGAAATGACTTTGAAGAAAAAGCCTGGTGGCAAATGAACATGGAACCGTATAGCCTGTCACTGTATCACTATTTTCACCGAGCCAAACTATTATAGAAGGGGAAAGACCAAATACAAATCAGACTTGGTCCACCCCAAAAGGGGCAGTTCAGCCTGAAGTGTTAGGTCACATCCCTTCTGCACGAGACCACAAGCATCGCCAGACATGTTTCGGCCTTGTTGGGCGTCATCAGTGAGGAGTAGCTTCTCCTGGTGCCACCATCTTGATTAATTGACTGTTAGGAGACAAAAAGGAGCTACTCCCTTTTGCCTCCCCATGCCCCCATCCACCTCCCAACACCAAAAGACATGCTGCACCCTTCCCCCGAAATACGCATGGAGGCCATCTCCAGTGAAACAAATAAAATACAACTATTTGCATCCCGGACGAAGACCCCGGGTGTGAATATCTATGAATCCTGCTTAGGTGGGGGGCATACTTAGTCAGTGATGGCCATGGTCCCTCTGCCTCGGATAAGGCTGGCAGGCCATTAGAAAAGCTTAAAAAAGAGGAAGCTAATCAAAGCAGTAGTTAAAAAAACATATTCATGGCAAGACATGGCATTGACAACAAACATTAGTTTTTCAGAGTCATGCACCTGTTAGTTATATGGCAATTATGGACAATGCACACCCTTCATTCTTGATATTCGCAGCTATTTTGCGAGGAGGGATATGGAATTAATCTGTGCCCTCCCCCTCAACAAACTACAAAAAAATAAAGGACTGATATATTTTCTGACACCATCTTGGTCTGAGTGCAGGGGGACCTTGTCCATTGGCCGAGTGCATGCTCTTCTTTTTTCAAATTCAGAAAATGTGTTTTACTGGTCCTGCCAGTCCCTGGGCTTTAGATCAAGCACCCCAGAGAGACTGAGAGAAACTAAAATGAATAGTCATGTATACATGCCTTTAACGCCAAGCAGCTGCGCAAGCCAGAGAGAAACCATCCATAAATAAGTGTGAATGCCAGAATATTGCACATTTTGACAAATCACTGTTTTCTGAAAATGAATAGTTATTCCACCAAAGTGATTCATATAATGAATGCTAAAATAGAATAAATAGGTCTTTGATTTCTTTACCAGACTTGTTAGGCAGAGGTAGGATGTTGCTATAGCAGTGACATAACAGGCTTTTGATGGTGATGTAGAAAAGGAATAGGCTAGAGCAAAGAGTGTGGTAGAACAATTAAATAGGATGTATTTGAGGGGCAGATAGGACATTGGAATAAAAAAAAAAGCAGTATTGCCTCTCACTAACCACATTCCATAACATAATCATGACATTTCATTTTGGTTTTATGTTAATGTTGTATTATTGGGATTTATACTGTGCAACACTGCCATGTTATGGTCTTCTTGGGCTCTCATAGATTTCATAGAGATGGTGGGGTATAAAGTAAGTGAATAGAACATGTGAGATAGCTTTGGTGTTGTGTTGTGTATGCAGGTTGGAGGACCCTGAGCTCTGCATGCAGTTCTGTTTCTTAGAGCCCTTTGTCAAGCATGAAGGATGTTCTGACCAGAGAAGAGACGTGCGTGCCTTTAATCCTGGGATGCATTGGCCCAGACCTGGGTATGTTTGTTGCTTAAAGAGAGTTTTTTCTGTTGTGCAGTGTTTCTTGGGACATACATTGTCATGTGTGTGACTCAAAATACCCAGGGCAAGATTACCGTAATAGAGTTTAACAGCACTAGGAAAATAAATCTGAAGATTTTAAATACTTCTGGTCTTTGGTATTCTGGAGTGTGAACAAATATGCCTTTCTGTTTGGGAGTAACATTCTTGAAGACAATTACAAGGGTCACTCTCCGTCTCTTTATGGTCAAGAAAAGGATAGCCAGTGTCACTTTGCAGAGGGCCTCTTTGCTCCTTTATAGTTTAATGACAATGTGAGGGGGGAGGGTTTAATATCCCTTCCATCACACAGATTTGCTTAGGGATAAACTCTGTGAAGGGCCCCAACCATGGATGAGTGGTTTTGTGCTAGTTTGAATTCAAGACCTGAGTCCCTACCTTTTGTTTTAAGGCCATCTTATCAGAAGAAATGATTCTGAACTGTAAGTGATTTCAATCTGTCACCCACCCAAGACAAAGCTCAGTATGTAGTGCAAAACTGTAATCCTTATTTATTTTTGTCTAAAAGTTCAATATTCTGAACGATATACGACTCATATCACACCCTTCTCCTTGAAATCCCCCCCAGCCCCCCCGCCCGTCACACTAAACCAGGAATCATGCTGGTTTGCAAAGGTAAATATTTATTTGTGTATTTAAAATGTAATCACAATATGTTTTAATAGATAAACAACTATCACCAATGGGGATAGAACACTGAATAATATCTTTAATACACGAGGAGAAAGTAAAGAGAAAAACAATTTCAGCACAGAAGATAATACTTTTGCGTTGGTTCAGATCAGATAGCACTGTGGTTAGCAGTTCCCCCTGCAACACCCCTCAACCTTCCAATATGCAATGTAAAGAGATGGGAGGAGAGAGCAGGTATTCAGGACTGGCACAAATCAAACAGAATATCAATCCCACTTTCCCCCTTTCAAACACAAGAGAAAACAGAATTGACTGTCCAGCTGTCAGAATGGCTTTTAGGATTGTCTTTAGAATGGACTGGGCAAACACCAAATCTGGTCAAAAATACAGAAATGGTTACAAATTCCTATGGGAGCCCGTTTGGACAGTTGCACACAAGCACAAGCAATGATTTGGTCAGCAGAAAACAATGTCAATCTTAAGGTCCAAGTCGGAAGCAGTTTAGAGCTATTTTACACGTGTAAAAATTTCGGATTTTTTAAATCGTGGGAAGCATTTCATTGCACGATATTCACGATAACGGGTGAATCACACTGATTTGGAGTGCAGTTTTGGGTTCTATGGATAGCTATGGATGTTGGGTACAAGTAGGAGTTGAACTTTCGTTTCTATCACAAAAACTGAGGGAGTTATGGAGTTTTTTGAAAAGTTTGTTTTTGTAAAATAGGCACGAGAATTGAAGACACAAATGCACTTTTGAAAATTACAAATGGGTTTGCTTACACTAGGGGATGACTATGAAGAAGCGAATACCACACAGGAATGTTACAGCCACTGGATCAGGGTGACCCACCTGATAAGAAACTCGACTTCTCCAGATGAGAAAAGGGTCAGCGCATAGGTAGTTCTAACAATATTGGTTCTGAAGGAAAGGTAGGATGGGTTGGATAGGGATGAGAAAAAGCAAAGATACTCCTAACAATACTGGTTATAAATGAAAGATAGGATGGGTTGGAAATAGGGACAAGACTATGCAAAGTCCACCTGCTATGGGACACAGCTTTTCCTATTTATACTCACTGGATACATTTTAATGAGACAGTCAGTTCTGGTCACGGATTGGGTCTGGTCTGGTCTAGGAAAAACAGCACATCAGGCACAGGACTGGATCCTCTAGGCCGGTCGCCGGATTGCCACAGGATCTGCTCTCCTAGTCTGTGGGTATTTGGATCAGCTGGATGGCGGATTCCTCAGGCAAGCCTAGTGGTGGCAAGCCAGAGAATTTCTGGATACTGGTTCAAAATGGCCTTCTCACATTACACAGCGCTTTACTGAGTGGAGAGAATACATTTGAGTATTTGGGGCTTGCTGGAAATCAATAGTCTCTATTGCTGGTAAGAGATTTGGATCTGGAAGAATATTTAAAGCTGGATGTAGAAAGCGGGATCAGAGTGCTTCGCCGAAATCAGGAAGGTGGCTGGATCTGTGAGTCCTTATGTCCTCTCAGCTGTATTTATGCCTTAAAAATGACATCACAAAGGGGTGTATGGGCTGGCTTACCTAACCCTGCCCCTGTGAAAGGTGATTGGGTCAGAGTCTACTCTCTGCCTTGATAGGAGGAGAGATACAGAGTGTCATCTTTATGGTATAATTTTATGATGCTGAGAATCCACCCCTAGCCACTGGAACACAAAGTCTAATTTTGGCAAAATACATATTTACACATGTGCAACCTCTATAAAAATCACATAGACAGATTGCATCTTTTATGGAGTATCTGCTCATCAAAATCTCACAGCTGTAGGATCTGGTGTCAACTTTCTTCACAGTGTTAGGGAGAATTCCCTTATAAGGCTAATTTCCCAAACCTAGTGAGTCCCCCAGCAGCTTTGCTGTATTTTCTTTTCTTTTCTCCTGCTAAGAGTGAGACTCTTTTCCTCCCACTCTTAGGCATGATTTGAGGTATGTCTTTGACTTTTTGTGTGATTTTGGGCTATGGGGTTTTCTTTTTACTCCATATGGTATCATCTATTTTTTATGTGTGTGTTACACAGCACCCTCAGTGCAGTAACAAAGGCGTGTCATAGTGACCCCAAACATAGACTCCATACCCTGAGACTGACTACTGTCTCCCAGGGCATGTAAAGTCACCATTGACTTTACTAGTCCTAAATTGTGAACAGAACCAGTACAAACCATCATATTGTGGAAGTACTGGAAGGGGTTAATTATATTGCCCCTGGGTCTGTTTTCAAAGGGGCACTGTCCAGTCCCCCCTTGTCGAGTTTCTGGCTGGTGGCAGTGGTTACCACGCAAAATATTCCACCGGAATATACCCTATGGGATTCTCCCATTGATTTTAAACGCACCACTTTTTGGTGCAATGTTAAAGATACCGCCGGTTTATTTATTTAATATTAAATCAACAGTTGAGTCTTTTTGCCAGAACTCTTTTCTAAAATGGTGTTCGTGTCTGTCTCTGTACCTCTGACCAAGGTCGAGCCCTTTGTTCCACTTTTTGGCGGGCTTCTCCACAGATGCCCTCCAAATGGTGCCACTCTGTCTGGGTTTCACAGGGAGGTTGGAGGGGGGGAATCAGCACACTGGACTGCGTTGCCTCGGCAACCCAAGTCACACTCTACTCTGATTGGCCCATTGGTGAGCCGCCCGGCTCACCACTTAGCATGTGCGATTGACAGCTCGGCTGATGAATGGGGGTTTTTCTGCATAAAAGCAGGGCCTTTGGGACTGGAACTTCAGAAGTCACCACAGGACCTAAGAATCCGAAGAGGGAAGAAGCTGAGCCATCTGCAACGACGACACCACCGGTGAAGCCCTGCTGCAACTACCTCAACACTTTCCCAACGACAAGAGAAGATATTCTGCTGGTGGGACCAACCAGTTCGCCCTTTTCACCTTCCAAAGATGTCTCTTGGTCGAATCGCCCATGCCAAGCACCCCGGCGGCCGGATAGCCAAGCTTCACCACTTTGACCGCGAATAAAAGGAACTCACCTTTTATTGACGAACTCCACGGCTGGTTTCATCCCTGTGCAGTGCAACGACTCCACATTTCCTCCTAAACGAGATCCTCTCTTCCCCTGGTAGAAACAACAAACTGAAACCACTGCCAGGAACAACTGCCACCGCTGGGGCCTCCTCTCTGTTTAAGGTACTGTGTCCTGCCTGGCCTCCCTTTCTACGGTTTGCCCAAGGTGACCCTTAAATCCTTGGCTTGTCAACTGGGTTGGCCCCAGACTTTCTAACCTTACCTTTTTGAATCACCCCAACCTCCTTTGAACATTCTGCAAAGACTTTTGGTGCATTTTAAACCGTGTGATCCTGGGCACATTTTGCGTTGCTCCCTTCAAAGTGGGCCTGGCCTATGAACTTTGGCTCTACAGTATTTACTGCCTTTATTCCCTTGCTGAGAACTCCTAAAAGTGTTGGGACCTGTTTTATTTCTATGCTCTGCCTTTTTCTAACCCTTTAACTGAACTATTGGAGTGCCATCAGGTTATGCGCTCACATCTGTTTAACAAATCGTGGTGTTTTAACTCTGACTTGTCTGATACTTATCAAGGGAGGTGTGCATACTTTACCTGACTGTGTTTTAACTTGCTTTTGATTTAGAGTGCTAGTATATTGCCTAAAGTGTGTTTTAAATAAATAATTATATACTTTTTATACAAAGCTCTGGTCAGTGTTTGTTTGCTCTACTGTGTTTTTAGCCCTATTGTGTATACTCTATATACTGCCCTACTCTTCTTGAGAGAAGACTGACTGCTCAGCCACAGCTACCAGGTAAATCTGGGTCGTGCAGACTGCTACCATTTGGGTTTACTGCTTACTCCTGTAGTCTTAATCTTTTTGCAGTGTTCCCCAAGGGAACTGCACAGGATTCTGCCTAACGCAAATATCTTGCCATTCCTGTCCAGAACATGTCACACAGTTCTGCCACCTCTTCACACGTGCAGCCAGAAATTAAATGAACAACTCTGTCATTTTTATATGTTTCACCATTTTAAATAGCAAGTTATAAGTCTTTTAAAAAGTGTTCTTTGTTCCTTTTTAGCAACAGATGGTCACTTGGCTCCGCCTCTTTTTGTCTCCCTGCAGTCCAGAGGCATGCTCTTCCTTGTTTGTTTCTTCCAGAGGCCATTTAGGACCCTCTTCATACTTCTAGATTCCAGAGCTGCAGCTTGTCATTGTTCATTTGCTTTCTGTAGACCAGATTCTGTCCTACCCTGCAATTATCACCTCCCCATGAGTTTATGCTGAGGGGAAGGCCCTCCTTCTGGGGAAAAAAACATGCTTTCCCAGTTTTTTTTTCAACTTCAGCCAATCTAATTACTTCTTAAACCTGACAAAAATCCACATTTATTGCATCACATACAAATACATTTCTTTCTTGGCCTTAAAATTTGTAGAATCAGAAACACATCTAAAATCAGTATTCCTTTTTGCAACTATCCTGTTTATGTTTGCTAATTCAGCAGGCTTTTGAGTTTTAGGTCATTTTAAAGCTGCCTTAGTAGTCCTCTGACAGCTGTCATTCAGGTCGCCCCGGGTACTGCACCCAGATTTTGGGATAGAGGCTGTCAGTTTTCTCCGACTTTGTATGTTTCACAATGTTTCATTTGATAGATGGATTTTAGCACTAGGAAATATTGTGAATGTTGAAAAGGGTTGTGTTATAGGCATTTTGGAGTTTTGGGCAACAAGGCAAATGACAATTGTAGGCACACTTTGGGGTTTCACTTGCAAAATGCTGCTTCTCTCTCTTACTCTGTTTGCTGGTCATGGAACCCACTGGCACATTTCTGCAGGGTGTGCTCTATTCCACTGCACATGCACCATGGGTGGCAGGTTGTGTATCTCTCTTTTTGTGTGCTGGAGCACACGGTTTTGGTAGATTTCTATAGGTTTTTGGCACACACAAGTGTTTTGCAGCCATTGCTGCTGTTTCTTTCCCCATAACTGGCAGGGTGATGCCGCATAGCATAGCGGAGTGGGTCAATACATGCCACAGAGCCGCCCCTCCCGACTTGTTTTTGACCGCCCGTCAAAGGGAAGTCGGGAGATTGGGATGTTCTCTTCTTTTGTCCATGTGGAGAAAGTCAGCTGCTTCACCCGTCAGTGCTGGAGGCGACATGGTTTCCTCGCCGGTTCTGGTCAGAAATATTTCTGGTTCTGGTTGGGAGTATGGAGCAGCACTCCGGGCTCCTTGGGTCTTTCCTCCCGGTCCCCGAGTGGTCCTCCTTGGTACTCCTTTGGATAATTCTTAGTCCAGATGCCAGAAGATAAAATAGAGCATAGTTATGGATATTTTTCCACTACTGTGTCCACACGTCATTTGAGGATGTCAGCAGTGGGAGAGACACTTGCATTGGCCATAATTGGCAGTATTCCCCATCTGGGTTTCTGGTTGGTTCCTCAATTTGCCACAAAGTATGCCTGGGATGGCAACTCTTTAGCTGGTTTATGTGGACCTACTTGTCTTCCCCTTCTGCCAAACTGCCCTTGGGGATGCGGATTCTGTAGGTGACTGGTGAGATTCTGTCCACGATTTCAAAAAGACCCCACCAAGTTGGGAGGAATTTGCGCCGTTTGGCTTGGTTCCTTTGGAAATTGTACAAGTAGACCCGGTCTCCTACTTGATATTCCTTTTTAGTTGTCTTGGGATCATAGTGGGTCTTCATACTGTCTGCAGATCCTTCTAGATTCCACTGAGCATAGGCAAACGCATGTTGAATGTGTTTTCTCAACATACTCTTGAGTTGTGGAGGCATTTATCAAGGTCTGCTCTTGGTTTCTGTAGAGCAGATGCTGGGGTAGCACCATCCTTCATCCAGTCATCAGCTCAAATGGAGACATTTTTGTTGCAGAAGAAGGGGTAGATCTTATGGCTATTAGGACTAGGGGTAATCGAACGTCCCAACTTGGCCCAGAATCTGCCACAAACTTTTTTAATATGCTCACAATAGTTTTGTTGTACCTCTCAACCCCACCACTAGCGGACCGCCGGTAGGCAATGTGTATTTTCATTTTGACCCCAAGTATCTCCCACATCTTTGTCATCACTTCGCTAGTGAAGTGGCTACCTCCGTCTGACTCAATCCTTTAGGGTAGCCCAAAACACGAGAAGATGGAATTGATCATCAGGGCAGCTGCTGTTTCTGCCTTGCAATTTGGGGCCGGGAGACATTGCACCCATTTAGCGAACAAGCATGTTACGGTCAACATGTACTTGTTCCCCCTAGAGGAGCGAATAACGGGCCTGATGAAATCGACTTGCAAATCTGACCAAGGTAGTATCATCCCCCACTTTTGGAGGGGTGCACGGTGTGTGAGTGATGTTGGCTGAAATTGCGCACACATAAGACACCCCTTCAAGTATTGGTCGAGGTCCTGCCCCATGTGTGGCCAGTATGCAACCTCTCGTAAGATTTCTAATGTCGTATGAAACCCCTGGTGACCGGCTGTGGCCGCATAATGGGTGTGATTTAGCATCAGGCTTTGGAATGAGGTAGGGACCACTCACTTGTCATGGCCAGCTATGGATCTCCTCAACAACAAACCGTTGTGGATTCGGAACATTTTTGGACACTTCATCAACACTCTGAGGTCCTCTTTCCCAATGTAATTGGTAGCCGTAATCAAATCAGCATCTGGGGTCTCCTTACTCCATTGTGCAGTTGAGAGTTCATTGAGAGCATTTGTCTGGGACCTAGTGATAACAGTGACCTGGATTTCCCCCAACAGGACTCGATCTCTGTTAGGCAGAAACCTGTGCAGTTCCCTTAGGGACCACTGGAAAAGCTTTAAGACTACAGGTGTTTGGCAGTAAACCCACTTGGTAGCAGTCTGTACCACACAGATTCACTTGGTAGCTGTGACTGAGCAGTTAGACTTCCCTCAAGAAGAGTTAGGCAGTATGCAGAGTATACACAATAGGTACAGAGACACAGTAGCACAAACAAACACTGACCAGAGATTTGGTCTAAAAGTATATAATTATTTATTTAAAGACACACTTGGGATTTACACTAGCAAAAAACGGGGTAAGTAAATTCAGCACACAGTCACTATCATATATATACCACCCTATTCACTTATTAGACAAGTCTTAGTGAGAAACACCACTTATTTTCAGACAGAGGTGAGCGCTTAACATAAGATGACACTCTAATAAGTTATAAAGAAAGGGAGGGAAAAAGGCAGAGTTAAGGAAGCACACAAGTTTCAATACTTTTAAAAAGAACCACAGTAAGGCAGGCTAGGCAGAGTTCTACTGGAGAGCAAGGAAGTCAATTGCAAGGCCCACTCTTAGAGAGAGCAAGCAGAAGGGGTCCAGGTTCACACAGTGGGGTAATGCCCAAAGAGTCTTGTAGATAGTTTGCACAAAAAGGATGAAATTAAAGTCAGGAAAAGTTAGCTAGGTTGTCCCAGGCTAGCCCAGGTTAGAAAGTCGAGGCTTTACTGTCACCCCGAACGATCTGTCGCAAGGGAAGCCAGGCGGGACACAGTACCTTAAGTGTGAAGGAAGCTCCAGCGGGGGCAGTTGTTCCTGGCAGCAGGTACAAGTCGGCGTTTCGTCCAGAGGAAGAAGGAGTCTCGCCGTGGAGGAAAGATGAAGGTCGCTGCACTGCCAGGGAAGAAACCAGCCGCAGAGTTCTTCAATTAAAAGGTACTACCCTTCTCTTCGCGGTAGCGGTAAACCATGGTATTCCGTTTGCCGGGGTGCTGGGCACGGGCAAGGCGGCCACGAGATACTCCAGGAAGGTGAAAAGAAGACAAAACTGGTTATCCCCACCAGTCAAAGGAAGAAGACTCTCGGGACTGGAGACCTCCTCTGTCGTCGGAAAAGTAGTGAGAGGGTTCAGCAGGGCTCCACCGGTGGTGTCATCGTTGCAGGTCAGCTCAGCTTCTCCCTCCTCGGATTCTTAGGTCCTGTGGCGACATCTGAAGTTCTAGTCCCAAAAGCCCTGCTTTTATGCAGCAAACCCCCATTCATTCAGCCTAGCTGTCA
The DNA here is from genome assembly GCF_040938575.1 of Ambystoma mexicanum. Taxonomy (NCBI): domain Eukaryota; kingdom Metazoa; phylum Chordata; class Amphibia; order Caudata; family Ambystomatidae; genus Ambystoma; species Ambystoma mexicanum. The sequence goes on from NC_090932.1 coordinate 814,150,141, forward strand.
ATCAAACATGCTAAGGCCGGCTCACCACTTGGGCCAATCACACAAGAGTGCGACTTGAGTTACCAAGGTAACTCAGTCCAGGGTGCCTAAACCCCTTCCCACATCCCCTGTGGTACCCAGACAGAGTGGCACCACTTTTGGAGGATTCTGTGGAGAAGCCCACCAAAAAAGTGGAACAAAGGGCTCGACTTGGGTTGGAGTCACAGAAGAGAACACAAACGCCATTTTAGAATCGAGTTCTGGTAAAAAATACCAACCGGTGAATTAATATTAAATAAATAAACCGGCGGTATGTTCGAGGCTATAAGAATTAAATTATTAAAGTTGGTAGCCTCGAACAATGGGAAAATCCCATAGAGATGTATTCGCGGTCGAATATAAAAAGTAGTATCCACTGCCACCAGCCAAAATTCGATCAGGGGGGACGGAGACGTGCCCCCTCGAATAACAGACCCCGGGGCAATCAAATTGCCCCGACCAGTACGTCCAAAATATGATGGTTTGTACTAGTTTCTGTTCATAATTTGGGACTAGTAAAGCCAATGGTGACTTTACATGCCCTGGGAGACAGTAGTCAGTCCCAGGGTATGGAGTCTATGTTGGGGGGTCGCTACGACACCCCTGGGTTACAGCACAGAGGGTGCTGTGTAACCCACATCAAAAACACATGAGACCCTATGGAGTAAAAGACCCCATAGCCCATAAAGCAACACCTCAAATCATGTCTAAGAGTGGGAGTAAAAGAGTCTCACTCTTAGCAGTAGAGAAAATAATAAACCCCAAAAATCCAGCAAAGCTGCTGGGGGACTCCCTAGGTTTTGGAAATTAGCCTTTACTGTCAAGGAGTTCCCCCCTACTCACCTGGGTCCGGTGTTTGCCGGTGTCTTCGATCGCTGCCTTCTTGCGAACGCTCCTGGTCTTGAACAGTACTGCTCGAGTCTCGTCTGGTGCCAGGTTGCATTTAGTTCCAGGATTGCGGAGTCCAGGAATCCGGGAGACTGGAAAGGCTAGAAATGCCCGGAACCAGGAAGGGGGAAAGGGACAGGAGTGGGTAATAGCACTGGGACAAAGGAAACAATACCGCGAGCTACGAACACACATCTGGGCTACTCTGCAATAGCATTAGACGCACGGAGCTGTGGAAGGCGTGGTCTATAAATAGATCACCCGCGTTCAGCGCATGGAGCGAGCAAGGGCTACAGCTCTGAACGCCCATGTTGGAAGTAGTATGGAATGTAAGCCCCGTTGAGACCAGGAGCAGGAGGTCCAAAAGGGGCGTGATATGAAGTTCATGACAGCATGCCTCCTCAGAAGGCCTTTCCCTCCAGGTTTGCCCAGGTGTATTAGGTGAAATCTTCTGAGCAACCGAGGAGCCTTGATATTTGAAATAGTTTCCCAGGTCCTTTTGCTAGGAGGATATCCTTTCCACTCCACTAGGTATTGAAGATGGCCTCGCTTATACCTGGAGTCACAAATCCGGGACACCTCATATTCCAGTTGGTTGTCAACCAGTAGAAGAGGTGGTCTACTGGATTTTCGAGAGAATTGGATGTAGGGTTTCAATAGGGATGTGTGAAAAACTGGATGAATTCTTTTCCAGGAGTCAGGTAGCATGATTCGATATGAGACAGGATTGATAATCTCCTTGATGGGAAATAGACCATAGTAGCGGCGAGCCAGCTTGTTTGGTCGTAAGTGTTGTGGAAGTAGTTTTGATGACAACCACACTTGGTCACCGACCGTATAGGAAGGACCTGGTCTTCTCTTGGAATCTGCATACCTCTTGGTCTGTGATCTGGCTTTCTCTAAGTGTTCTTTAGCCTCCCGGTGAATGTTGATAAGAGTTTCGATCCAGGAGTCAACAGTAGGTACTGGTGTAGGTTAAGGAAGAACCGAGGGTAAGACCGATGGATGGAACCCCTGGCTACAATAAAAGGGGCTGGTCTGTAGCGCTGAGTGTTCGGAGTTGTTGTAAGCAAATTCCGCAACGAGTATCAGGAGAGACCAGTCATCCTGGACCTTGGTGGCGAAACATCGGAGATATTGTTCCAGGGTCTGATTTGCACGTTCTGTGGCTCCGTTGGTTTGGGGGTGATATCCTGAAGAGAGGGCATGTTGGATTCCTAGTACCCGACAGAGGTGTTTCCAGAATTGTGAAATGTATTGGGGACCCCGGTCAGATATGATCTTGGAAGGAAGCCCATGTAGTCGGAATATGTGTTCCAGAAATATTTCAGCTAGCTCTGAAGAGGAGGGTAGTTTCATCAGTGGCGTAAAATGGGCCATGTGGGTAAACAAATCTATGGTGACCATGATGGTAGTATATCCTCGGGAAGGTGGTAACTCCACTATGAAGTCTGTAGCAATGATTTCCCATGGTTTAGAGGGTAGAGTGGGCTACAGAAGAAGACCCGCCGGTCTTTTGTTATCATGTTTATTTTGGGCGCAGGTTATACAAGCCTGGATGTATTGCTGTACGTCAGACTTCATTTTAGGCCACCAGAACTGTCTCTGTATAAAACGGAGGGTGTTGGTGATACCTCGGAGCCCGGAATGGAGTGTGTCCTGACAAAGTTTATTATTTTTTGCTGTAACTTCCGTGTAGGAATGAGTAGTGCATTGTCTTTGAATAAGTAGCCTTCCTTGGCTCTTAATTTCCAGAGATTTCGTGTTGAAATGTCCTTCCATAATTCCGATGATTGAGTTTGCGATCGGACTTCTTCCAGGAGATCAACTGCTTGGGCTACGAAGATCGTGGGAGAGAACATTTTCGGAAATGCCTTATCTTCAGTGGTCACGTAGTCAGGACGGCGAGACAAGGCGTCAGCGATCAGGTTCTGTGATCCAGGGACATGGGTAATGTGGAACTGATACTGGGCAAAAAAGTAGGCACAACGTGCCTGACGACTGTTCCTGCACTCCAGTGACTGTAGAATCTGAAGGTTTCGATGATCAGTACGGACTTGGACTGGATATCTGGCTCCCAGACGTAGGTGTCGCCATTCAGTGAAGGCTTGGCGAATGGCTAAGAGTTCCGTTTCTAGGACGGAGTAGTGCGTTTCACTAGGAGTTAAGGTTCTTGACAGATAAGCAACAGGGTGTTCCAAATCGTCCTCCATCTTCTGATTCAACACTGCTCCTATAGCGTAATTAGAGACATCCGTTTCCACTAAAAAGGGTCGACTTGTATCGGGTTGAGCCAAAATGGGAGCTTGTGTGAACTCAGTCTTTAAACGCTGAAATTAAGTTTCTTGTAATGTTGACCAGACAAATGGGGTGTCCTTCTTTAGCAGAGCCACTATGGGCTGTACAATCTCGGAAAAGGTGGCTATGAACTTCCGGTAGAAATTGGCTAGTCCTAGGAAGGATTGGATTTGTTTCACGGACGTGGGAGTAGGCCAGGCGAGAATGGCTTTTACTTTTGAAGGGTCCATGCCAATCCACTCTGGACTAAGGATAAATCCCAGATAGTGCACAGAGGTAACGTGAAACAAACATTTTTCAGGCTTGTTTAAGAGGTGATGTTCCCGGAGTCTTTGTAGAACTGCCTTAATATGTCCTTCATGCTTCAGAGGGTCTTTGGAAAAAATCTATATGTCGTCCAGATAGACAATGATGAAGAGAAACAACATATCAGAGAACACCCTATCCATAAAATGTTGGAATACTGCTGGGGCATTGGCTAGTCCAAAGGGCATGACCAGGTACTCGTAGTGACCAAAGGGTGTTCTAAAAGCGGTCTTCCACTCGTCTCCTTCCCCGATACGGATCAAATGGTTGGCACCCCTGAGATCCAATTTGGTGAATATTACGGCTCCTCTCACAGCTTCCAGGATATCCGAGATCAGGGGCAGTCGGTACCGATCCTTGAGGGTGCATTGATTTAAGCCTCTATAGTCGAGGCAAGTTCTGAGTTCCTTGGTATCCTTCTTGGGAACGAAGAACAATGAAGCACCCGCTGGAGATTTCGAGGGTGTTATGGTGCCGTTTTCAAGATTAGTGTATAGGTATTACCGAAGGGCCTTTTTCTCGGGTTCGGAAAGAATGAACATTTTGCCGAAATGAATTACAGCTGAGGGATCTGTATCTATGGCACAGTCTTCGGGCCTGTGAGGGGGTAAGGCCTGGACTATGGCAGTAGAAAATACATCAGCATATCCCTGATAGGCCTCTGGAACTTGTATGATATTGGAAACCATGAGTGGTGTTTCTTGGTCTCTTGGTAGTTCTTTTGGATTTACCGAGGAGGGATCCAGAGATAGACAGTGGGACATACAGAACTCTGAGCCCAGGAATAATGATCCTGCTGTCCAATTGATATAAAGATTGTGCTTTTGTAACCAGGGCATACCCAAAACCATGGGGTAATGAGCTCACCTAATGATGTCGAATGTAATCCGTTCTTGATGATGGTTTATGGAAAGTTGGATCTCTTTAGTCTGCAGGCTTATGGGTCCTGAAGAGAGGGGTCTTCCGTCAATGGCTTCCACCGGCTGCATGGTGTTTCGTGTCTCGTACGGAATATGATGACTAACAACCTAGTCTTGATCAATGAAAATTCCCATAGCTCCGCAGTCCACCAAGGCCAGAATGGGATAGGTCTTGACTTTGGAGGGCGACAGGAAGGCCTGTAGTATCACCAAACTGTTTTGTCCAGGAGAGTTCAAGGATGGAATTGATGTGGAGCAAACATCTCTCTCCCGAATCTCTGCTCCATTTAAGATCGGGAGCTGGCATTTCCCGAACGCTGAGGAGGTGCCAGAGGCCATTCCCTGACCAAATGTTTGTCTAAAGCACAATACATACACAAACCCGTATGGATCCTTCTCAATCTTTCTTGAGGTGATATGGGTCCACGAAAGGCTCCAATTTGCATGGGTTCAGGTTCTGGGACTGGACTTGGGTTTGCGCCTGTTCTGGCTGTGCTCTCAAAGGACGTCTTGGGTGGGTTTCCCTTGGATTTCTTCCTTTCAGCCTTCCTTTCCTGGATGCAAAAGTCTATTTGCAAGGCCAGGTCCATTAGTGCTTGGAATGAATTTGGTCTGGCCACCCTAGCCAGTTCATCCTTGATCTCATCGTTTAGGCCTCTCCTGAACAGGGTAAAACCAGCCTCAGAGGACCAGTCTGCTTCCTTAGCCAATTGTTTAAATCTGGTCACATAAGTGAGCATATCTTGGGAGCCCTATTGAAAATCCAGCAAGCTTTCTTGGGCAGTATAGACCTGCTCTGGACGGTCAAACATGCCTTTAAGGGCCTGTATGAACCCATCGTAGTCATCTAGGAGGGCATCGCTGGAGTTAACAAGGGGTGGTGCCCAAGTTAAGGCGTTGCCGGAAAAGTGGGATATGATGAAACTCACCTTAGCCCTAGGAGTCGAGAAATAATAGGGCTTAAAGGTAAAGTGGACCAGGCATGAATCCAGGAATCCGCAAAGTGTTTTTGCCAAACCATCATACTTGTCAACAATACCGCCCAACAGGGCACCCTCCTTTGTAGCAGAATCCCGGGACAAGACTAATTGTTTGAGCGCATTGTTTTCCGCCTTAAGATTTTGAACCTCGGTTGATTAAGTCCTGCACGGCGGCTTCCATCTCGTTTTCAGGTTCGATCGGATGGCGTCTCAAACCGTCAAGGATTTTACCCCTTCTCACCTGGGTCCGGTGTTTGCCGGTGTCTTCGATCGCTGCCTTCTTGCGAACGCTCCTGGTCTTAAACAGCGCTGCTCGAGTCTCGTCTGGTTCCAGGTTGCGTTTAGTTCCGGGATCACGGAGTCCAGGAACCCGGGAGACTGGAAAGGCTAGAATGCCCAGAACCAGGAAGGGGGAAGGGGACAGGAGTGGGTAATAGCACTGGGACAAAGCAAACAATACCGCAAGCTACGAACACACGTCTGGGCTACTCTGCAATAGCATTGAGACGCGCTTAGCCGATGAAGGTGTGGTCTATAAATAGAACACGCCCTGCTCAGTGCATGGAGCAAGGGCTACAGCTCTGAACGGCCATGTTGGAAGTAGTTCTGGAATGTAAGCCCCGTTGAGACAAGGACCAGGAGGTCCAAAGGGGGCGTGATCTGAAGTTCATGACATTTACAGAGAATTCTCCCTAACACTCGCCCCCCCCCCCCCGGACTAAGGGACAGGAGGATTTAATCCACTCCTGGATGAACCTCATACCTCTAGTCGATGACATACATCCTAGAGAGTCCATCAGCCTTTTGATGGTGACACCCTGACCTGTGCTCAATGGTGAAATCAAACCCTTGCAGGCAGATTGACCATCTCAATAGTTTTGGATTTTTCCCTTCATTTGCATTAACCATCTCAAGGGTTGGTGGTCAGTCTGAATGACAAAAGTAGAACCATACAAGTATGGCCTAAACTTCTTCAGTGCCCACACAATAGCAAAGCATTCTCTTTCGATTGTTGCCCACCTTGTCTCAGGATCCTTCAGTTTTCTACTGATGAAGCAAATGGGGTGCTCCCTACCCTTCTCATCCAGTTGGCTAAGGACTGCACTAATCCCTACATTAGAAGCATCTGTCTGCACAATGAAAGTTTGGTGATAGTCAGGAGCTCTCAATACTGGTGCTTGGCAAAGAGCTTTCTTCAGGTTTTCAAAGGCCTGATTGCATTCCTCATTCCATTTGACCTTCTTAGGGAATTTTGGAGAGGAGATCACATTCAGTGGAGAAGCTATGGTCCCATAGTTCTCAATGAAATTCCTGTAATACCCAGTGAGGCCTAGGAAGGCTCTCACCTGGGTTTGAGTAGTAGGTGTTGTCCAATTTTGCACAGCTTCAATCTTACTGAGCAAATGCCTTATTTCTCCACCTCCTACCTCATGCCCAAGGTAGACCACGTTACTCTGACCAATTTGGCATTTACTTGCCTTTATGGTCAGATTGGCCTGTCCAAGAGCCTGCAAAACATACCCTAAGTGGTTCACGTGTTCTTCCCAGGATTGGCTGATTACTGCAATGTCATCCAAGTATGCCATGCAGAAGTCCTCCATCCCATTCAGAACCTGGTTCACCATTCTTTGGAATGTAGCAGGTGCATTCCTCAATCCAAAAGGCATAACCTTAAATTGGTATAAGCCAACTGGGGTAGAAAATGCAGTCTTCTCCTTTGCATGGTCTGTCAGGGCTATTTGCCAATAGCCTGACGTAAGGTCAAATGTGCTGAGGAGGTTGGCTGAACCAAGTCTATCCACCAACTCATCTGTCCTTGGCAAAGGGTGGGCATCAGTCTTGGTGACTGCATTAAGAGCTCTATAGTCCACACAGAATCCCAATTCTTTGGATCCTGCCTTTGGTACTAACACAACAGGGCTAGACCAAGGGCTAGTAGAGGGCTCTATTCCCCCGAGATCAAGCATCTTCTTGACCTCCCCTTTGATGTGGGTCCTTACATTTTCTGACATTCTATATTCTCTGCTTTTGACTGGCAGACAGTCACCAGTGAGTATATCATGCTGTCCCCAAGGGGCCAAGCCTGGTGAAAGTGAGAACAGAGAGGCAAACTGATTTAACATGGCTTTGCACTCTTCTTGTTGCTCAGGTGTCAGATTTGAAGAGAGATGTACTCCTTTAATCTTTTCGTCCAAGGGTAAGCCTCTGAGGAGATCAGGTAGAGCTTCGCTTACTTTTCCTCTTCTGTTGAAGCTAGAAGCAAGGCTCCTATTTCAGGTCTGGAGACACGCCTTTAGTCGGTTGGTGTGGTAGACTCTAGGAGCCTTCTTGGGATTGCCCAAGTCCACCAGATAGTTCACCTCTCCAAGTTTACCCGCAACATTGAAGGGTCCCATCCATTTATCTTGCAAGGCCCTCTGCCTTGGTGGGATCATAACTAGAACTATCTGGTCTTGAGTGAACTCAACCATGTTAGCCTTCTGGTCATGCCAGTGCTTGAGTAGGGCTTGTCCAGCTTTCAGGTTATCACTAGCTTCTGCCATCATTTGTGACATTCTCCTGCGGAGACCTATCACATAGTCAGTCACTCTGACCGGCTTGGGGGAAGGAGCACTCTCCAACCCCTCCTTGATCAGGGCCAATGGACCTCCGACCGGATGGCCATAGAGAAGTTCAAAGGGAGTACAACCTACTCCCTCCTGAGGGACTTCTCTATAAGCAAAGAGAAGACATGGCAATAGAAGGTCCCACTTTCTTTTAAGGGGATCCTCTAAAGCACCTATCATGCTCTTCATGGTTCTGTTGAACCTTTCTACCAACCCATTTGTCTGAGGATTGTAGGCGGTAGAGAACTTGTAAGTAACTCCACAAGCTTTCCACATGGCTTTCATGTAGAGGGACATAAAATTTGACCCCCTATCAGAGATTACTTCCTTAGGAAACCCAACTCTGGTAAAAATACCAAGGAGGGCCTTAGCCACAGCCTGAGCTTTAACAGTCCTCATAGGAATTGCCTCAGGGTACCTAGTAGCATGGTCTACTACAACAAGGATAAACCTGTTGCCTTAGGAGGTTGGGGGATCAAGGGAACCAACAATGTCAATCCCTACCCTCTCAAATGGGACTCCCACAACTGGGAGAGGCACTAAAGGTGCCACATTCTTGAACCCAACCTTACCAGAAGTCTGGCAGGTATGGCAGCTCTTGCAAAACTTATCTACCTCAGCCCCCATTTTTTGCCAATAAAAGTAGAGTGAGAGCCTTCCCTTGGTCTTCTTGAAACTCAAGTGACCAGCCAAAGGAATCTCATGGGCTAGTTGCAAGAACTGTTGTCTGTTTTCTTGAGGTACTACAAGCCGCTTGTAGTCTCCAGGTGCAGATTCAGTTGGTTCACTGTAGAAGAGGCCATCTTCCCAGTGCAACCTATACTTCCCAGGCTCTTGCCCATCAGCCTGAGAAGCTGCCTGCTGGCGAAGACCTTCCAGAGATGGACATTCTCTCTGTCCCTTACTGAAGTCTGCCCTGTTGGGTCCACCTTCTGCCAGTAAAGACTGCAGCTCAGGATGGTCAACAGGATCCAGATCTCCAATGAGTTCCTGGCCTTCCACTAGCTCGTCTTCAGAGTCTAGTTCCACCATACAGGGTTGTACCTCCCTCTCAGCCTCAGCTGGAGGTGGAGTTACAGGTGTAACTTTGGACAACCTCGGGGAAGTCCTTGTTGGAAGCACTGGAGTGCTTGCTGTTGGCTGTTTCTTGGAAGTATTGGCTTTCCCCTTTGATTCCTTTTGGTCAGTGATAGCAAGTTGTAACTCCAGTTGAGTAGGGGTGATATCTTTCTTCATCATCTCCTTGGGAGTACCTCTCATGGTTCTCTCCCTTGAAGGTCTGGTGAGCTCCTGTAACCTTTTACTAGCAGGTCTGGGGGTATGTGACACTACTCCAAGCGTTTTCAGGTCATTACCCAACAGAACCCTTCCTGGTACCTCACTTTGTATGCTGACAGGTATCTTCACAGTCATGTCATTACACTGGATGAGAACTGGTAATTGGCGAAGCATCTGCACAGGCCCTCCAGCTAACTTGGTGAGGCGTTTGGGTGCATTAGCAACATCCTCAGCCTGAAAAAAAGATTTATCCACCACAGTTATGCTGGCCCCAGTGTCCCTAATGGCAGGAGTCTCCTGACCATTCACCTGGATACTGTCCTTATAATACTCTTTAGTATTATCTGGGATAGAGTTATAGACATCTAAATTCTGTTGTTCCCACAGACCCAGAGACACTAAAGAAACACTGGCTGAGACTCCAATGGGTTCATCAGCCAGCAATAGGAAGTTTCCACTTGCCATGTGTACTTCCTCCTCTGGAGCGAAGGCTAAGGAGACAAGCTGGACCCCTGAAGGTTTACCCTTACATCTGGGATCTCCTTGCATATGGTCAGGCGAGCCACAAACAAAGCATTTACCAAATTCTTTCTGGAATGGTGGCTTGTCCTGACCTCCTTCTGGTTTACCACCAGAGGGTAAACTACTCTGATTTGGTTTCCCTTGTGGTTTACCCTTATTGTTCTGTTTAAGGCCCTCTTTGGGATTGGAATTATTAGAATTCTCTTTGGAGTCCTTTTTTGGCTGCTTCCCCTCATCCTTTTTCTGAGTTACCCCAGAGTCCTTGTGAGTAGCCCTGTTGGCAACCCACAAGTCAGCAGCCTTAGCTAGTTTTCTGGAATCTAATTCCTTAGAATCAGCTAAGTGCTGTCTGAGCTCAGGAGAGCAGGCATCATAAATTGACTCCAACATCACAAGATTCTTCATTCCCTCATAAGTGTTCACCTTGTAACCCTTAATCCATCCCTCTAAGTTCTTCAAACTTTCACTCACCCAGGTAGCCCAAGGGGTACCATCATGCTTTTTGAGGGTCCTAAACCTCTTAAGGTACTGGGAAGGGGTCTTCCCAAATCTAGCTATCAAAGCTAGTTTCACACATTCATAATCCTTCTTATCCTCCTCCCCCAACACCATTACCACATCAGTTGCAACAGGGGGAAGCCTAGAGAACAACCAGGAAAGTAACTCATTTCCTGTAATGTTCTGGAGCCCATGATTATATTCAAACAAACTCAACCAATCCAACACATCCAACTTAGGCTCATACATACCCACCAACTCCTTAGGCATCCGGGGTCTTTTGGGACTGGAACTCCTAGAGGATTCGGAGAGAGAAGCACTTTCCACAGACAATTTTTTCATTTCTAGCTCATGGTTGAGCTCCATTTCTCTGAGCCTTAGTTCTTGGTGCCGTTGTTCTGTTTGAGCATTAATTCTTTAGAATTCTAATTCAAGCTTCATTTTTTCTAGTTCCATATATTGAGGATTAAGTGTGGGACCTGGTAAGGGTCCAGTAGGTACAGCTGGCAGGGCAGGTAGAGGACCAGGGGAGATAACGCTAACATTGTTCCCCTCCTCTTCTGCTTCTGACTCAAAGTTATCAATACTACCATTCATATCAATATCATTGTTGTTATCTATAGTTGCTGGAGTGGTAGGTTCCTCTGAACCACCATCCAGACTTTGGTTTGCTAACAACCTTTCTATTAGCTCCATTTTCTTGCCTTTAGTGAGGAGATTCTTATGCTTACAGAGAACTCTTAAACAATCAGCAGTTTTTGTGGCAAAGGACTCTTGACTATAACCTTCCATAGTTGACAGGTTTTAGAAAATACTTCTTTTAGTGCTAAGCTTTGTGGTTAGTTGCACTAAGGTATTTATAAGCACACTAAAATGTATACTCAATACAAATCCCACCGCTGTACACCAGTGTTAGGCAGAAACCTGTGCAGTTCCCTTAGGGACCACTGCAAAAGATTTACGACTACAGGTGTTTGGCAGTTAACCCACTTGGTAGCAGTCTGTACCACACAGATTCACTTGGTAGCTTTGGCTGAGCAGTCAGACTTCCCTCAAGAAGAGTTAGGCAGTATGCAGAGTATACACAATAGGTACAGAGACACAGTAGCACAAACAAACACTGACCAGAGCTTTGGTATAAAAGTATATAATTATTTATTTAAAGACACACTTGGGATTTACACTAGCAAAAAACAAGGTAAGTAAATTCAGCACACAGTCACTATCATATATATACCACCCTATTCACTTATTAGACAAGTCTTAGTGAGAAACACCACTTATTTTCAGACCGAGGTGAGCGCTTAACATAAGATGACACTCTTAATAAGTTATAAAGAAAGGGAGGGAAAAAGGCAGAGTTAAGGAAGCACACAAGTTTCAATACTTTTAAAAAGAACCACAGTAAGGCAGGACAGGCAGAGTTCTACTGGAGAGCCAGGAAGTCAATTGCAAGGCCCACTCTTGGAGAGGGCAAGCAGAAGGGGTCCAGGTTCACACAGTGGGGTTATGCCCAAAGAGTCTTGTAGATAATTCACACAAAAAGAATGAAATTACAGTCAGGAAAAGTTAGCTAGGTTGTCCCAGGTTAGAAAGTCGAGGCTTTACTGTCACCCCAACGATCTGTCGCAAGGGAAGCCAGGCGGGACACAGTACCTTAAGTGTGAAGGAAGCTCCAGCGGGGGCAGTTGTTCCTGGCAGCAGGTGCAAGTCAGCATTTCGTCCAGAGGCAGAAGGGGTCTCGCCGTGGAGGAAAGATGAAGGTTGTTGCACTGCCAGGGAAGAAACCAGCCGCAGAGTTCTTCGGTTAAAAGGTACTACCCTTCTCTTCGCGGTAGTGGTAAACCATGGTATTCCGGTTGCCGGTGTGCTTGGCACAGGCAAGGCGGCCACGAGATGCTCCCGGAAGGTTGACAGAAGGCAAAACTGGTTATCCCCACCATTCAAATGGAAGAAGACTCTCCGGATTGGAGATCTCCTTTGTCATTGGGAACAGTGGTGAGACGGTTCAGCAGGGCTCCACCGGTGGTGTCGTCATTGCAGGTCGGCTCAGCTTCTCCCTCCTCGGATTCTTAGGTCCTGTGGCGACTTCTGAAGTTCCAGTCCCCAAAGCCCTGCTTTTATGCAGCAAACCCCCATTCATTCAGCCTAGCTGTCAATCAAACATGCTAAGTGGTGAGCCGGCTGGCTCACCACTTGGGCCAATCACACAAGAGTGTGACTTGAGTTACCAAGGTAACTCAGTCCAGGGTGCCTAAACCCCCTCCCACATCCCCTGTGGTACCCAGACAGAGTGGCACCACTTTTGGAGGCTTCTGTGGAGAAGCCTGCCAAAAAGTAGAACAAAGGGCTCGACTTGGGTTGGAGTCACAGAAGAGAACACAAACGCCATTTTAGAATCGAGTTCTGGCAAAAAATACCAACGGATGAATTAATATTAAATAAATAAACCGGTGGTATGTTCGAGGCTATAAGAATTAAATAATTAAAGTTGGTAGCCTCGAACAATGGGAAAATCCCATAGAGATATTTGCGGTCGAATATAAAAAGTAGTATCCACTGCCACCAGCCAAAACTTGATCAGGGGGGACGGAGACATGCCCCCTCGAACAACAGACATTGGGGCAATCGAATTGCCCCGACCAGTACGTCCACAATATGATGGTTTGTACTGGTTTCTGTTCATAATGTGGGACTAGTAAAACCAATGGTGACTTTACATGCCCTGGGAGACAGTAGTCAGTCCCAGGGTATGGAGTCTATGTTGGGTGGTCGCTATGACATCCCTGGGTTACGGCACGGAGGGTATTATGTAACCCACATTAAAAACACATGAGACCCTATGGAGTAAAAGGCCCCATAGCCCATAAAACACATGGAAAGATAAAGGAACACCTCAAATCATGTCTAAGAGTGGGAGTAAAAGAGTCTCACTATTAGCAGGAGAGAAAAAAATAAACCCCAAAAATCCAGCAAAGCTGCTGGGGGACTCACTAGGTTTGGGAAATTAGCCTTTACAGAGAATTCTCCCTAACAATCTCAAGTAGATCCCCTTGGATGGCTCCGGTTGTGGCCAGCTGATCAGCTAGGTCATTTCCAGTTTTGTCTGGTCCCTCTACTTTACAATGACCCTTGATCTTTTTCCAGTAGATGGTCATCCCATTCGAGGTAACCAGATCATCAATATTTTGTATTAATTTTCTGTGTTTTAATGGTTTATTATTAGCACATAGCATGCCTCTGGTATTCCAGTTAACCAGGTGCTCCACGAACCCGTTCCGTACGTAATCTGAATCAGTGATTATGACCAGTTCGTGGTGTTGGTGTTGGACAGCAGTGAGGATGGCTTGATGCACAGCCATCAGCTCTGCCACTTGTCTACTTCGGGGATCGATTTTGAGCCCAGCGGAGGGTTCTGGGGCATCATTCACCCATGCATTCCCTTTGCCAGCCACAAGTTCCTTTTCCCCGTTGTTGTTAACATGGTAGGAGCACAGACCATGGGAATTCCCTCACACTTGTTTTCTTCATAGACTTTGTGTGGGGAATTAAGGTTGATGTTGTCCTTGATTTTAAGACTTTTGTCCTCAAGACAGTATTCTCTGGCACAATCATGCAAGTCAGCCTGACCTTGAGCGAGGGGACTCTTCTTGTTTTGGCCATATCTGACCTCCACAGGAAAGCCTTGCATTGACCGAATCCAGGAAGTAATTCAGGAATTACTCACATTTCCGGCCCGGATTCTGTCACTTTGAAGATATTGCAAAGGTTGGTGTGGAGTCTTCACTATGATGTGTTTCCCCTGGATAAAAGGGCGGTAATTCTTCAATGCCCACACCGTTGCCAGAAGTGCCTTCTCACAATCGTTGAATTTTTCCTCCACAGAGGAGGAAGTCTTACTCGCATAGGAGATTACTTTTTATATAATGCTGCAGCCAAGCATGTATTTGAGAACCCTGTCTCCAAGAAGAACTCCTTGTTTTTGACAGGCTAAGCTAGGCAAGGCGCTTGTGAGAGGCTTCTTTTGAGTTGTCTTACTGCCTCGGCTTGTTCTGGACCTCGCTCCCACTTTACCCCCCCCCCCTTCAACAGATGGATTAGGGGTCTTGTGATCTCTGCATGGTCCTCAATGAACTTTCTTCTGTAATTAGTTAGTCCAAGTAGGTTCCTTAGTTCCCGCAGAGTTGTGGGGTCTTTTATTTTCTGGAGTGCTCCTACTTTCTTTTCCTGGGGACAGAGGCCCTCAGGAGTTATCTCATACCCTAAGAAACTGACACGGGTTCTGCACCACTGCGCCTTTTGGAAAGAGAGTTTTGCTCCGTCAGCCCTCACCTGTGCCAGAACATAACGAATCTCCGCTATGTGTTCCTCCACAGTTGAGCTTTTGATTAGAACATCATCTACATAGGCCAGGTTACCCCTTTCACCCAAGTCGGGCATGGCCTTATGCAGAAAGATATAAAATTCATTGCCGGAGTTGATGTATCTGAAGCGAGTCCGGGTCCAAGTGTACTGCTGCCCCCCGAAGGTAAAGGCCAGCTTGTATTGGTCCTCCCTACTGACAGGTACAGTCCAGGACCCATTGGTCAGGTCAATTGCAGTGAATACTTTTGAGCCCCAGATCTGGGCCAGCCCTTGGTCAATGTAGGGAAGAGGCCATCGGGAAGTATGGACCCGTTTTTGAGCTCTATTAGGTCAGCAGTCTCCACTGGCCGTTTGGTTTCAAAATCCCCACCACCGGATTATTGAAGGTGCTGTGGACTGGACAAATTATCCCATGGGACTCAAGATTCTAAATTAGTTCAGTAAGGGACTCCATTGATGCGAGAGGCAAGCGATATTGCTTCTCAAACACTGGAGTCATGCCAGGGTCCGTGGGAATTGTTGTTGTGTGGATGTTGGTGCAACCACTGTCAAATGAGTCCACACAAAGAGATCTTGAAAATCTAAGAAAACTTGATTCAATTTTTGCTTTTGCTCCAGAGTCTCACAGGCATCAGCTAGGTTGACTCTCTCTTCAACCATCTGCCTGAAGCCCGGAAAGACTTCTGGTTTGGCTATCTCAGCTGCCTCCTCCAGCTGGGTGGAGAAGTTTCTTGTCAAAGTGCTCATTTGGACTGATGGCTTCAGGTGGGGACCGCATCCATCCTGAAGTCGCAGGTCACATCTTCCTTACCATAAGGGCAGGAAGAGTACACCAGGAAATTCCCCCCATGCCGAGTGGAGATCCTGTCTGGTGTTGTGTCATTGTCGCTATCACTGTCAAAACAGTCCTTGGGGATTGATCCTAACAGTTTGTTACCTAAATCTATGGAAAAATGTCAGTCATCAACTGCCATTCCAATAATGGTGCCTGCGCCCAGAGTGATACTCTTTAGGTCGCTGTTATCCACCTCTATTGGAATGGAGTTGTGTTCTATATTGACTAGTGGAGTTGGGTTTACACCCAACCCTTGCTGTTGGAAATGAGCATTGAGATGAACATAGGCATCAGGATTTTTCAGTTTCTGTCCTCTTTTAATTTTTACTTACAGAGAGAATTGTCGGGCCCGTTCTGGGATGGTGACTTCCTCTCCAATCTGAATTTCAACTGCATATGGCAGCAGTTGAGCTGACCGAAATGCTTTCTCTAGGTCATCAAAGTCCATGGGATTACCCACTAATCAGGACCAGGCTTTGAAATTTATTAGGTCCAAACTAATGGCGAAGCGATTGAGAATGTCAATGCCTAAATAAAATGCAACAGGACATCTCGCACAACCCAATAATTTTGGACTATGCTCTTGGTACCTATGGACATTTTGAGCATATACCTGCTAGGCAGGAGATGTTTGGAATTGGGTGTTTCCAGGTCCATTTGCCATTTGTCTACCAATTTAAATGTGGGAATGGATGGATCTTTTGGGAGTTTGCGGAACATGGCCTCGCTGATGAAGCTCTTACCGTTGTTCACACATACTCAGGCGAGAGCAGAGTCCTTCCCTTCATTTACCTGAATAGGGATGAACAACTGCTCTCCAATTTTCTGAATATCAGCCAAGATTTGAGCTGATTTCTCGTCATTTTTGACTATAGGAGTAGGATTTTCTGATTGTGAATTTGTATAGAATGTCAGAGTGTTTCCTCCCCGTGTGGAATGCCACCTTAGACTGGATAGAAGGTTGATTTTCAGAAATAGAGAGGACTCCCCATCACCAGTTTGTTGTCCTACTGAAATTACTGTCTTGTCTGGGATTTGGTTATTCTGGAAGTGAAATTCAATTTGATCAGGTTTTTGTTCAACCATGTGGCATGTGACATTTAAACTAACATAGTTGACAGTATGTTTTAATTTTATTGGTTGGTTAGTCTGAGTCTGAGAGGACCTTGTTTACACAATCTATGAAGGGAGACAATCTACGAAGGATGTCATTCCCTAGTAAACATGGTGTGCCCTCTGTAGTCACAACTTTGACTGGCTGCTTCACCTTGTGTCGCCCAATTTTAATGTCTAAATCTGCAGTCCCCTCGATAGGAATTTCCTTCCCATCGAAGTTATGAAGTTGTCCAGGAAGAGGGTTGAGAGGGATTTGGTATTTCTCCCCCTTTACCAAATTCAGTTGATCAAAGGCCCTTTTTGACTGAAGGATGGCTTGGCATCCAGTGTCCACCAGTGCCAAAATTGTACATTGCTCCTGTATTTGGACCGGGGCATAACAAGGGGGCAAAGATAATGCACATTTTTGGACAATTGATATGTTAATTTCTTTGCTTTGGATTCTGACAGAGGGGAGATTTGGGCAGGATTTTGTTTGGGATCTTGGGAACCTGTAAGAAAAAGGTGGCAATTGGATATGGGGGAGGTTTTGGGCTCCCCTGGTTCTGATTCTGGGCTGCCCACCCCTTTTTGGAGGAAGTCACCAGAATTGATTTGAACAAGGGGATTTTCTGGCTGTTCATTCTGGTGTTTGATAATGGGCGGTTTTAACTCGGTCCCCACATCTACCCACTTTTGATCAGGATCTATTGGGACCCATTTTTCTTTGGGAGGAGTTCCCCCATCCCTGAAGGAGAAGATCCCA
The DNA here is from genome assembly GCF_040938575.1 of Ambystoma mexicanum. Taxonomy (NCBI): domain Eukaryota; kingdom Metazoa; phylum Chordata; class Amphibia; order Caudata; family Ambystomatidae; genus Ambystoma; species Ambystoma mexicanum. The sequence goes on from NC_090932.1 coordinate 814,167,516, forward strand.
GAATCCTCTGAGGACCCCTCTCCTTCAAATTGGAAGATTTGCACCTCCTTCACAAAATGGGCCTTTTTAGGCTCTTTATTTCTCCTACCCACCCTCTGTTCCTTGGGTTGCAGACTTTCGGGGGCAGGAGATTCTGGTTCCAGTTCCTGGGTTTCAACAGGCTTTTCACAAGAGGGGAAGGAAGCTTCCTCTAAGGCTTTACACCTCCCTTCCCCTTGTGCCTCCTCCCTGGGAACCAGGGGGTTGTCAGGGTTCTCCCCCTGTCATTGTTCTGGAGCACCAGTCCATTGATTTGAGGAGTTCTGAGTCTCCATGTTCATTGGAGGGTTTTGCTGCACCCTCAACATGCGACCCAGATCCTGGGCCATGTTCTGGACCTGGCGCTCCAGCTGGGACACCCGCTCTGGCTGGTACGGGTCCTCTGGTCTACCCTTGGTTGATCACGGGAAGGGTAGCTATCCCTTCTCCCATAATACCCCTGGTTAGGATAGTTCTGGTACCCCTCCACCCTTGGCCTCCCCTCTCCCGGATTGGGCTGTCTGGGCTCAGGAAAGTGGGGAAAGAAAGAAGGGTTGTTTTGGGGGTTGAGGTTTAGAGGGTACCGGGGAAAGAAACTTGGCCCGGCATTTGGAGGATTACTGCCCTCCTGGGGAAAGTGAGGAGGGAAGTTCCCTGGGTTGGCAGCTGCCTGGTTGGACCACCCCCTTGGGCTGTAGGAGTCCACACATAGCCCAGGATGGGTCTGTTGCACTTGTAGTGTGGGCTGATGTAGTCAGGGGAGTTTGGGGTCCCATTTGTGGGGTTACCTCCCTGACTCCCTGTTTGTGATTGGCCCAAGGGCCTTCTGGTTGTGGGGTTGGTAGGATTCTGTGCAGGAAAGTTTTTAGGCCCCCCCATCTCCAGATCTAAAATGGGGGCAACCTTCACATCTGCCACCTTAAAAGCAGCAGGGGTGTTGGTTGGTTTTGGGCTTTTGTTAGTATTTTTACTTTCTAGTGGCTTCTGCACTTCGTAGATGCAAGTTGACTGTTCAATGACCCAGTCTAGTGATCTTTTCTCATGAAAGTCCCCCACTAGCTGGGTCATAATGTATTTAGGGAGAGCATGAAAGAAGGTGTTGACAAATTCCCTACTGTCAGTGCGCACCCTCCTGGTAGTCTGTGCAAAGGCACGTTTCAGTTCTTGGACAAATTCTTGTGGGGCCTGGTCTTCCCCACATTGCAGGTTATAGGCTGCCTTGCGGGCCTCTTGAGGGTTAGTATGAATAGAACAATGCTTTAGGATGGCGCCCTATAGGTGGACCATCTTGAATGGTTCTGATCCTCCAGCCCCGCAAAGAAGTTGGAGTATTCAGGTGAAAATGTCCACTTGACATACTGAATACAGCTTTGGCTATCCTTCAGGTGAAAAGGCTCCATCATTTCCTCCAACAATTCAAGGTGCTCCCAAACGGAATATTTGTCATTTTTGTGGTAGGGTGTGATAACGCTCCTAATAACTTTGATTTGCTTCGGGGGTCTTTCAGTAAAGCTCTCTTAACTTTGTTGGCCTTTTTAGTTCTTGTCACCCTGGTGCACTCATCCTCTGACTCAGAGGCCCTGCTACCAGAGGTGGTTGTCTGTTCCTCTAGGCTCTCCCTGATTCTGCGAGCTTGGGAATGGCTGGCAGAATGTGGGGGCCTAGTCTCTTGACCTGCGGCGCTCAGAAGAGTCTTCTGACTCTCCCTTGCTCCCAGGATTGGCTGAGTACCCCCACCACGATCCTAGCTGGGAAGAGGTTTATGGGATATGATGAAACTCACCTTAGCCCTAGGAGTCGAGAAATAATAGTGCTTAAAGGTAAAGTGGACCAGGCATGAATCCAGGAATCCGCAAAGTGTTTTTGCCAAACCATCATACTTGTCAACAATACCGCCCAACAGGGCACCCTCCTTTGTAGCAGAATCCCGGGACAAGACTAATTGTTTGAGCGCATTGTTTTCCGCCTTAAGATTTTGAACCTCGGTTGATTAAGTCCTGCACGGCGGCTTCCATCTCGTTTTCAGGTTCGATCGGATGGCGTCTCAAACCGTCAAGGATTTCACCCCTTCTCACCTGGGTCCGGTGTTTGCCGGTGTCTTCGATCGCTGCCTTCTTGCGAACGCTCCTGGTCTTAAACAGCGCTGCTCGAGTCTCGTCTGGTTCCGGGTTGCGTTTAGTTCCGGGATCACGGAGTCCAGGAACCCGGGAGACTGGAAAGGCTAGAAATGCCCAGAACCAGGAAGGGGGAAGGGGACAGGAGTGGGTAATAGCACTGGGGCAAAGCAAACAATACCGCAAGCTACGAACACACGTCTGGGCTACTCTGCAATAGCATTGAGACGCGCTTAGCCGATGAAGGTGTGGTCTATAAATAGAACACGCCCTGCTCAGTGCATGGAGCAAGGGCTACAGCTCTGAACGGCCATGTTGGAAGTAGTTCTGGAATGTAAGCCCCGTTGAGACAAGGACCAGGAGGTCCAAAGGGGGCGTGATCTGAAGTTCATGACATTTACAGAGAATTCTCCCTAACACTCGCCCCCCCCCCCGGACTAAGGGACAGGAGGATTTAATCCACTCCTGGATGAACCTCATACCTCTAGTCGATGACATACATCCTAGAGAGTCCATCAGCCTTTTGATGGTGACACCCTGACCTGTGCTCAATGGTGAAATCAAACCCTTGCAGGCAGATTGACCATCTCAATAGTTTTGGATTTTTCCCATCATTTGCGTTAACCATCTCAAGGGTTGGTGGTCAGTCTGAATGACAAAAGTAGAACCATACAAGTATGGCCTAAACTTCTTCAGTGCCCACACAATAGCAAAGCATTCTCTTTCGATTGTTGCCCACCTTGTCTCAGGATCCTTCAGTTTTCTACTGATGAAGCAAATGGGGTGCTCCCTACCCTTCTCATCCAGTTGGCTAAGGACTGCACTAATCCCTACATTAGAAGCATCTGTCTGCACAATGAAAGTTTGGTGATAGTCAGGAGCTCTCAATACTGGTGCTTGGCAAAGAGCTTTCTTCAGGTTTTCAAAGGCCTGATTGCATTCCTCATTCCATTTGACCTTCTTAGGGAATTTTGGAGAGGAGATCACATTCAGTGGAGAAGCTATGGTCCCATAGTTCTCAATGAAATTCCTGTAATACCCAGTGAGGCCTAGGAAGGCTCTCACCTGGGTTTGAGTAGTAGGTGTTGTCCAATTTTGCACAGCTTCAATCTTACTGAGCAAATGCCTTATTTCTCCACCTCCTACCTCATGCCCAAGGTAGACCACGTTACTCTGACCAATTTGGCATTTACTTGCCTTTATGGTCAGATTGGCCTGTCCAAGAGCCTGCAAAACATACCCTAAGTGGTTCACGTGTTCTTCCCAGGATTGGCTGATTACTGCAATGTCATCCAAGTATGCCATGCAGAAGTCCTCCATCCCATTCAGAACCTGGTTCACCATTCTTTGGAATGTAGCAGGTGCATTCTTCAATCCAAAAGGCATAACCTTAAATTGGTATAAGCCAACTGGGGTAGAAAATGCAGTCTTCTCCTTTGCATGGTCTGTCAGGGCTATTTGCCAATAGCCTGACGTAAGGTCAAATGTGCTGAGGAGGTTGGCTGAACCAAGTCTATCCACCAACTCATCTGTCCTTGGCAAAGGGTGGGCATCAGTCTTGGTGACTGCATTAAGAGCTCTATAGTCCACACAGAATCCCAATTCTTTGGATCCTGCCTTTGGTACTAACACAACAGGGCTAGACCAAGGGCTAGTAGAGGGCTCTATTCCCCCGAGATCAAGCATCTTCTTGACCTCCCCTTTGATGTGGGTCCTTACATTTTCTGACATTCTATATTCTCTGCTTTTGACTGGCAGACAGTCACCAGTGAGTATATCATGCTGTCCCCAAGGGGCCAAGCCTGGTGAAAGTGAGAACAGAGAGGCAAACTGATTTAACATGGCTTTGCACTCTTCTTGTTGCTCAGGTGTCAGATTTGAAGAGAGATGTACTCCTTTAATCTTTTCGTCCAAGGGTAAGCCTCTGAGGAGATCAGGTAGAGCTTCGCTTACTTTTCCTCTTCTGTTGAAGCTAGAAGCAAGGCTCCTATTTCAGGTCTGGAGACACGCCTTTAGTCGGTTGGTGTGGAAGACTCTAGGAGCCTTCTTGGGATTGCCCAAGTCCACCAGATAGTTCACCTCTCCAAGTTTACCCACAACATTGAAGGGTCCCATCCATTTATCTTGCAAGGCCCTCTGCCTTGTTGGGATCATAACTAGAACTATCTGGTCTTGAGTGAACTCAACCATGTTAGCCTTCTGGTCATGCCAGTGCTTGAGTAGGGCTTGTCCAGCTTTCAGGTTATCACTAGCTTCTGCCATCATTTGTGACATTCTCCTGCGGAGACCTATCACATAGTCAGTCACTCTGACCGGCTTGGGGGAAGGAGCACTCTCCAACCCCTCCTTGATCAGGGCCAATGGACCTCCGACCGGATGGCCATAGAGAAGTTCAAAGGGAGTACAACCTACTCCCTCCTGAGGGACTTCTCTATAAGCAAAGAGAAGACATGGCAATAGAAGGTCCCACTTTCTTTTAAGGGGATCCTCTAAATCACCTATCATGCTCTTCATGGTTCTGTTGAACCTTTCTACCAACCCATTTGTCTGAGGATTGTAGGCGGTAGAGAACTTGTAAGTAACTCCACAAGCTTTCCACATGGCTTTCATGTAGAGGGACATAAAATTTGACCCCCTATCAGAGATTACTTCCTTAGGAAACCCAACTCTGGTAAAAATACCAAGGAGGGCCTTAGCCACAGCCTGAGCTTTAACAGTCCTCATAGGAATTGCCTCAGGGTACCTAGTAGCATGGTCTACTACAACAAGGATAAACCTGTTGCCTTAGGAGGTTGGGGGATCAAGGGAACCAACAATGTCAATCCCTACCCTCTCAAATGGGACTCCCACAACTGGGAGAGGCACTAAAGGTGCCACATTCTTGGACCCAACCTTACCAGAAGTCTGGCAGGTATGGCAGCTCTTGCAAAACTTATCTACCTCAGCCCCCATTTTTGGCCAATAAAAGTAGAGTGAGAGCCTTCCCTTGGTCTTCTTGAAACTCAAGTGACCAGCCAAAGGAATCTCATGGGCTAGTTGCAAGAACTGTTGTCTGTTTTCTTGAGGTACTACAAGCCGCTTGTAGTCTCCAGGTGCAGATTCAGTTGGTTCACTGTAGAAGAGGCCATCTTCCCAGTGCAACCTATACTTCCCAGGCTCTTGCCCATCAGCCTGAGAAGCTGCCTGCTGGCGAAGACCTTCCAGAGATGGACATTCTCTCTGTCCCTTACTGAAGTCTGCCCTGTTGGGTCCACCTTCTGCCAGTAAAGACTGCAGCTCAGGATGGTCAACAGGATCCAGATCTCCAAAGAGTTCCTGGCCTTCCACTAGCTCGTCTTCAGAGTCTAGTTCCACCATACAGGGTTGTACCTCCCTCTCAGCCTCAGCTGGAGGTGGAGTTACAGGTGTAACTTTGGACAACCTCGGGGAAGTCCTTGTTGGAAGCACTGGAGTGCTTGCTGTTGGCTGTTTCTTGGAAGTATTGGCTTTCCCCTTTGATTCCTTTTGTTCAGTGATAGCAAGTTGTAACTCCAGTTGAGTAGGGGTGATATCTTTCTTCATCATCTCCTTGGGAGTACCTCTCATGGTTCTCTCCCTTGAAGGTCTGGTGAGCTCCTGTAACCTTTTACTAGCAGGTCTGGGGGTATGTGACACTACTCCAAGCGTTTTCAGGTCATTACCCAACAGAACCCTTCCTGGTACCTCACTTTGTATGCTGACAGGTATCTTCACAGTCATGTCATTACACTGGATGAGAACTGGTAATTGGCGAAGCATCTGCACAGGCCCTCCAGCTAACTTGGTGAGGCGTTTGGGTGCATTAGCAACATCCTCAGCCTGAAAAAAAGATTTATCCACCACAGTTATGCTGGCCCCAGTGTCCCTAATGGCAGGAGTCTCCTGACCATTCACCTGGATACTGTCCTTATAATACTCTTTAGTATTATCTGGGATAGAGTTATAGACATCTAAATTCTGTTGTTCCCACAGACCCAGAGACACTAAAGAAACACTGGCTGAGACTCCAATGGGTTCATCAGCCAGCAATAGGAAGTTTCCACTTGCCATTTGTACTTCCTCCTCTGGAGCGAAGGCTAAGGAGACAAGCTGGACCCCTGAAGGTTTACCCTTACATCTGGGATCTCCTTGCATATGGTCAGGCGAGCCACAAACAAAGCATTTACCAAATTCTTTCTGGAATGGTGGCTTGTCCTGACCTCCTTCTGGTTTACCACCACAGGGTAAACTACTCTGATTTGGTTTCCCTTGTGGTTTACCCTTATTGTTCTGTTTAAGGCCCTCTTTGGGATTGGAATTATTAGAATTCTCTTTGGAGTCCTTTTTTGGCTGCTTCCCCTCATCCTTTTTCTGAGTTACCCCAGAGTCCTTGTGAGTAGCCCTGTTGGCAACCCACAAGTCAGCAGCCTTAGCTAGTTTTCTGGAATCTAATTCCTTAGAATCAGCTAAGTGCTGTCTGAGCTCAGGAGAGCAGGCATCATAAATTGACTCCAACATCACAAGATTCTTCATTCCCTCATAAGTGTTCCCCTTGTAACCCTTAATCCATCCCTCTAAGTTCTTCAAACTTTCACTCACCCAGGTAGCCCAAGGGGTACCATCATGCTTTTTGAGGGTCCTAAACCTCTTAAGGTACTGGGAAGGGGTCTTCCCAAATCTAGCTATCAAAGCTAGTTTCACACATTCATAATCCTTCTTATCCTCCTCCCCCAACACCATTACCACATCAGTTGCAACAGGGGGAAGCCTAGAGAACAACCAGGAAAGTAACTCATTTCCTGTAATGTTCTGGAGCCCATGATTATATTCAAACAAACTCAACCAATCCAACACATCCAACTTAGGCTCATACATACCCACCAACTCCTTAGGCATCCGGGGTCTTTTGGGACTGGAACTCCTAGAGGATTCGGAGAGAGAAGCAATTTCCACAGACAATTTTTTCATTTCTAGCTCATGGTTGAGCTCCATTTCTCTGAGCCTTAGTTCTTGGTGCCGTTGTTCTGTTTGAGCATTAATTCTTTAGAATTCTAATTCAAGCTTCATTTTTTCTAGTTCCATATATTGAGGATTAAGTGTGGGACCTGGTAAGGGTCCAGTAGGTACAGCTGGCAGGGCAGGTAGAGGACCAGGGGAGATAACGCTAACATCGTTCCCCTCCTCTTCTGCTTCTGACTCAAAGTTATCAATACTACCATTCATATCAATATCATTGCTGTTATCTATAGTTGCTGGAGTGGTAGGTTCCTCTGAACCACCATCCAGACTTTGGTTTGCTAACAACCTTTCTATTAGCTCCATTTTCTTGCCTTTAGTGAGGAGATTCTTATGCTTACAGAGAACTCTTAAACAATCAGCAGTTTTTGTGGCAAAGGACTCTTGACTATAACCTTCCATAGTTGACAGGTTTTAGAAAATACTTCTTTTAGTGCTAAGCTTTGTGGTTAGTTGCACTAAGGTATTTATAAGCACACTAAAATGTATACTCAATACAAATCCCACCGCTGTACACCAGTGTTAGGCAGAAACCTGTGCAGTTCCCTTAGGGACCACTGCAAAAGATTTACGACTACAGGTGTTTGGCAGTTAACCCACTTGGTAGCAGTCTGTACCACACAGATTCACTTGGTAGCTTTGGCTGAGCAGTCAGACTTCCCTCAAGAAGAGTTAGGCAGTATGCAGAGTATACACAATAGGTACAGAGACACAGTAGCACAAACAAACACTGACCAGAGCTTTGGTATAAAAGTATATAATTATTTATTTAAAGACACACTTGGGATTTACACTAGCAAAAAACAAGGTAAGTAAATTCAGCACACAGTCACTATCATATATATACCACCCTATTCACTTATTAGACAAGTCTTAGTGAGAAACACCACTTATTTTCAGACCGAGGTGAGCGCTTAACATAAGATGACACTCTTAATAAGTTATAAAGAAAGGGAGGGAAAAAGGCAGAGTTAAGGAAGCACACAAGTTTCAATACTTTTAAAAAGAACCACAGTAAGGCAGGACAGGCAGAGTTCTACTGGAGAGCCAGGAAGTCAATTGCAAGGCCCACTCTTGGAGAGGGCAAGCAGAAGGGGTCCAGGTTCACACAGTGGGGTTATGCCCAAAGAGTCTTGTAGATAATTCACACAAAAAGAATGAAATTACAGTCAGGAAAAGTTAGCTAGGTTGTCCCAGGTTAGAAAGTCGAGGCTTTACTGTCACCCCAACGATCTGTCGCAAGGGAAGCCAGGCGGGACACAGTACCTTAAGTGTGAAGGAAGCTCCAGCGGGGGCAGTTGTTCCTGGCAGCAGGTGCAAGTCAGCATTTCGTCCAGAGGCAGAAGGGGTCTCGCCGTGGAGGAAAGATGAAGGTCGTTGCACTGCCAGGGAAGAAACCAGCCGCAGAGTTCTTTGGTTAAAAGGTACTACCCTTCTCTTCGCGGTAGTGGTAAACCATGGTATTCCGGTTGCCGGTGTGCTTGGCACAGGCAAGGCGGCCACGAGATGCTCCAGGAAGGTGAACAGAAGGCAAAACTGGTTATCCCCACCATTCAAATGGAAGAAGACTCTCCGGATTGGAGATCTCCTTTGTCATTGGGAACAGTGGTGAGACGGTTCAGCAGGGCTCCACCGGTGGTGTCGTCATTGCAGGTCGGCTCAGCTTCTCCCTCCTCGGATTCTTAGGTCCTGTGGCGACTTCTGAAGTTCCAGTCCCCAAAGCCCTGCTTTTATGCAGCAAACCCCCATTCATTCAGCCTAGCTGTCAATCAAACATGCTAAGTGGTGAGCCGGCTGGCTCACCACTTGGGCCAATCACACAAGAGTGTGACTTGAGTTACCAAGGTAACTCAGTCCAGGGTGCCTAAACCCCCTCCCACATCCCCTGTGGTACCCAGACAGAGTGGCACCACTTTTGGAGGCTTCTGTGGAGAAGCCTGCCAAAAAGTAGAACAAAGGGCTCGACTTGGGTTGGAGTCACAGAAGAGAACACAAACGCCATTTTAGAATCGAGTTCTGGCAAAAAATACCAACGGATGAATTAATATTAAATAAATAAACCAGTGGTATGTTCGAGGCTATAAGAATTAAATAATTAAAGTTGGTAGCCTCGAACAATGGGAAAATCCCATAGAGATATTTGCGGTCGAATATAAAAAGTAGTATCCACTGCCACCAGCCAAAACCTGATCAGGGGGGACGGAGACATGCCCCCTCGAACAACAGACATTGGGGCAATCGAATTGCCCCGACCAGTACGTCCACAATATGATGGTTTGTACTGGTTTCTGTTCATAATGTGGGACTAGTAAAACCAATGGTGACTTTACATGCCCTGGGAGACAGTAGTCAGTCCCAGGGTATGGAGTCTATGTTGGGTGGTCGCTATGACATCCCTGGGTTACGGCACGGAGGGTATTATGTAACCCACATTAAAAACACATGAGACCCTATGGAGTAAAAGACCCCATAGCCCATAAAACACATGGAAAGATAAAGGAACACCTCAAATCATGTCTAAGAGTGGGAGTAAAAGAGTCTCACTATTAGCAGGAGAGAAAAAAATAAACCCCAAAAATCCAGCAAAGCTGCTGGGGGACTCACTAGGTTTGGGAAATTAGCCTTTACAGAGAATTCTCCCTAACAATCTCAAGTAGATCCCCTTGGATGGCTCCGGTTGTGGCCAGCTGATCAGCTAGGTCATTTCCAGTTTTGTCTGGTCCCTCTACTTTACAATGACCCTTGATCTTTTTCCAGTAGATGGTCATCCCATTCGAGGTAACCAGATCATCAATATTTTGTATTAATTTTCTGTGTTTTAATGGTTTATTATTAGCACATAGCATGCCTCTGGTATTCCAGTTAACCAGGTGCTCCACGAACCCGTTCCGTACGTAATCTGAATCAGTGATTATGACCAGTTCGTGGTGTTGGTGTTGGACAGCAGTGAGGATGGCTTGATGCACAGCCATCAGCTCTGCCACTTGACTACTTCGGGGATCGATTTTGAGCCCAGCGGAGGGTTCTGGGGCATCATTCACCCATGCATTCCCTATGCCAGCCACAAGTTCCTTTTCCCCGTTGTTGTTAACATGGTAGGAGCACAGACCATGGGAATTCCCTCACACTTGTTTTCTTCATAGACTTTGTGTGGGGAATTAAGGTTGATGTTGTCCTTGATTTTAAGACTTTTGTCCTCAAGACACTATTCTCTGGCACAATCATGCAAGTCAGCCTGACCTTGAGCGAGGGGACTCTTCTTGTTTTGGCCATATCTGACCTCCACAGGAAAGCCTTGCATTGACCGAATCCAGGAAGTAATTCAGGAATTACTCACATTTCCGGCCCGGATTCTGTCACTTTGAAGATATTGCAAAGGTTGGTGTGGAGTCTTCACTATGATGTGTTTCCCCTGGATAAAAGGGCGGTAATTCTTCAATGCCCACACCGTTGCCAGAAGTGCCTTCTCACAATCGTTGAATTTTTCCTCCACAGAGGAGGAAGTCTTACTCGCATAGGAGATTACTTTTTATATAATGCTGCAGCCAAGCATGTATTTGAGAACCCTGTCTCCAAGAAGAACTCCTTGTTTTTGACAGGCTAAGCTAGGCAAGGCGCTTGTGAGAGGCTTCTTTTGAGTTGTCTTACTGCCTCGGCTTGTTCTGGACCTCGCTCCCACTTTACCCCCCCCCCCTTCAACAGATGGATTAGGGGTCTTGTGATCTCTGCATAGTCCTCAATGAACTTTCTTCTGTAATTAGTTAGTCCAAGTAGGTTCCTTAGTTCCCGCAGAGTTGTGGGGTCTTTTATTTTCTGGAGTGCTCCTACTTTCTTTTCCTGGGGACAGAGGCCCTCAGGAGTTATCTCATACCCTAAGAAATTGACACGGGTTCTGCACCACTGCGCCTTTTGGAAAGAGAGTTTTGCTCCGTCAGCCCTCACCTGTGTCAGAACATAACGAATCTCCGCTATGTGTTCCTCCACAGTTGAGCTTTTGATTAGAACATCATCTACATAGGCCAGGTTACCCCTTTCACCCAAGTCGGGCATGGCCTTATGCAGAAAGATATAAAATTCATTGCCGGAGTTGATGTATCTGAAGCGAGTCCGGGTCCAAGTGTACTGCTGCCCCCCGAAGGTAAAGGCCAGCTTGTATTGGTCCTCCCTACTGACAGGTACAGTCCAGGACCCATTGGTCAGGTCAATTGCAGTGAATACTTTTGAGCCCCAGATCTGGGCCAGCCCTTGGTCAATGTAGGGAAGAGGCCATTGGGAAGTATGGACCCGTTTTTGAGCTCTATTAGGTCAGCAGTCTCCACTGGCCGTTTGGTTTCAAAATCCCCACCACCGGATTATTGAAGGTGCTGTGGACTGGACAAATTATCCCATGGGACTCAAGATTCTAAATTAGTTCAGTAAGGGACTCCATTGATGCGAGAGGCAAGCAATATTGCTTCTCAAACACTGGAGTCATGCCAGGGTCCGTGGGAATTGTTGTTGTGTGGATGTTGGTGCAACCACTGTCAAATGAGTCCACACAAAGAGATCTTGAAAATCTAAGAAAACTTGATTCAATTTTTGCTTTTGCTCCAGAGTCTCACAGGCATCAGCTAGGTTGACTCTCTCTTCAACCATCTGCCTGAAGCCCGGAAAGACTTCTGGTTTGGCTATCTCAGCTGCCTCCTCCAGCTGGGTGGAGAAGTTTCTTGTCAAAGTGCTCATTTGGACTGATGGCTTCAGGTGGGGACCGCATCCATCCTGAAGTCGCAGGTCACATCTCCTTACCATAAGGGCAGGAAGAGTACACCAGGAAATTCCCCCCATGCCGAGTGGAGATCCTGTCTGGTGTTGTGTCATTGTCGCTATCACTGTCAAAACAGTCCTTGGGGATTGATCCTAACAGTTTGTTACCTAAATCTATGGAAAAATGTCAGTCATCAACTGCCATTCCAATAATGGTGCCTGCGCCCAGAGTGATACTCTTTAGGTCGCTGTTATCCACCTCTATTGGAATGGAGTTGTGTTCTATATTGACTAGTGGAGTTGGGTTTACACCCAACCCTTGCTGTTGGAAATGAGCATTGAGATGAACATAGGCATCAGGATTTTTCAGTTTCTGTCCTCTTTTAATTTTTACTTACAGAGAGAATTGTCGGGCCCGTTCTGGGATGGTGACTTCCTCTCCAATCTGAATTTCAACTGCATATGGCAGCAGTTGAGCTGACCGAAATGCTTTCTCTAGGTCATCAAAGTCCATGGGATTACCCACTAATCAGGACCAGGCTTTGAAATTTATTAGGTCCAAACTAATGGCGAAGCGATTGAGAATGTCAATGCCTAAATAAAATGCAACAGGACATCTCGCACAACCCAATAATTTTGGACTATGCTCTTGGTACCTATGGACATTTTGAGCATATACCTGCTAGGCAGGAGATGTTTGGAATTGGGTGTTTCCAGGGCCATTTGCCATTTGTCTACCAATTTAAATGTGGGAATGGATGGATCTTTTGGGAGTTTGCGGAACATGGCCTCGCTGATGAAGCTCTTACCGTTGTTCACACATACTCAGACGAGAGCAGAGTCCTTCCCTTCATTTACCTGAATAGGGATGAACAACTGCTCTCCAATTTTCTGAATATCAGCCAAGATTTGAGCTGATTTCTCGTCATTTTTGACTATAGGAGTAGGATTTTCTGATTGTGAATTTGTATAGAATGTCAGAGTGTTTCCTCCCCGTGTGGAATGCCACCTTAGACTGGATAGAAGGTTGATTTTCAGAAATAGAGAGGACTCCCCATCACCAGTTTGTTGTCCTACTGAAATTACTGTCTTGTCTGGGATTTGGTTATTCTGGAAGTGAAATTCAATTTGATCAGGTTTTTGTTCAACCATGTGGCATGTGACATTTAAACTAACATAGTTGACAGTATGTTTTAATTTTATTGGTTGGTTAGTCTGAGTCTGAGAGGACCTTGTTTACACAATCTATGAAGGGAGACAATCTACGAAGGATGTCATTCCCTAGTAAACATGGTGTGCCCTCTGTAGTCACAACTTTGACTGGCTGCTTCACCTTGTGTCGCCCAATTTTAATGTCTAAATCTGCAGTCCCCTCGATAGGAATTTCCTTCCCATCGAAGTTATGAAGTTGTCCAGGAAGAGGGTTGAGAGGGATTTGGTATTTCTCCCCCTTTACCAAATTCAGTTGATCAAAGGCCCTTTTTGACTGAAGGATGGCTTGGCATCCAGTGTCCACCAGTGCCAAAATTGTACATTGCTCCTGTATTTGGACCGGGGCATAACAAGGGGGCAAAGATAATGCACATTTTTGGACAATTGATATGTTAATTTCTTTGCTTTGGATTCTGACAGAGGGGAGATTTGGGCAGGATTTTGTTTGGGATCTTGGGAACCTGTAAGAAAAAGGTGGCAATTGGATATGGGGGAGGTTTTGGGCTCCCCTGGTTCTGATTCTGGGCTGCCCACCCCTTTTTGGAGGAAGTCACCAGAATTGATTTGAACAAGGGGATTTTCTGGCTGTTCATTCTGGTGTTTGATAATGGGCGGTTTTAACTCGGTCCCCACATCTACCCACTTTTGATCAGGATCTATTGGGACCCATTTTTCTTTGGGAGGAGTTCCCCCATCCCTGAAGGAGAAGATCCCAGAATCCTCTGAGGACCCCTCTCCTTCAAATTGGAAGATTTGCACCTCCTTCACAAAATGGGCCTTTTTAGGCTCTTTATTTCTCCTACCCACCCTCTGTTCCTTGGGTTGCAGACTTTCGGGGGCAGGAGATTCTGGTTCCAGTTCCTGGGTTTCAACAGGCTTTTCACAAGAGGGGAAGGAAGCTTCCTCTAAGGCTTTACACCTCCCTTCCCCTTGTGCCTCCTCCCTGGGAACCAGGGGGTTGTCAGGGTTCTCCCCCTGTCATTGTTCTGGAGCACCAGTCCATTGATTTGAGGAGTTCTGAGTCTCCATGTTCATTGGAGGGTTTTGCTGCGCCCTCAACATGCGACCCAGATCCTGGGCCATGTTCTGGACCTGGCGCTCCAGCTGGGACACCCGCTCTGGCTGGTACGGGTCCTCTGGTCTACCCTTGGTTGATCACGGGAAGGGTAGCTATCCCTTCTCCCATAATACCCCTGGTTAGGATAGTTCTGGTACCCCTCCACCCTTGGCCTCCCCTCTCCCGGATTGGGCTGTCTGGGCTCAGGAAAGTGGGGAAAGAAAGAAGGGTTGTTTTGGGGGTTGAGGTTTAGAGGGTACCGGGGAAAGAAACTTGGCCCGGCATTTGGAGGATTACTGCCCTCCTGGGGAAAGTGAGGAGGGAAGTTCCCTGGGTTGGCAGCTGCCTGGTTGGACCACCCCCTTGGGCTGTAGGAGTCCACACATAGCCCAGGATGGGTCTGTTGCACTTGTAGTGTGGGCTGATGTAGTCAGGGGAGTTTGGGGTCCCATTTGTGGGGTTACCTCCCTGACTCCCTGTTTGTGATTGGCCCAAGGGCCTTCTGGTTGTGGGGTTGGTAGGATTCTGTGCAGGAAAGTTTTTAGGCCCCCCCATCTCCAGATCTAAAATGGGGGCAACCTTCACATCTGCTACCTTAAAAGCAGCAGGGGTGTTGGTTGGTTTTGGGCTTTTGTTAGTATTTTTACTTTCTAGTGGCTTCTGCACTTCGTAGATGCAAGTTGACTGTTCAATGACCCAGTCTAGTGATCTTTTCTCATGAAAGTCCCTCACTAGCTGGGTCATAATGTATTTAGGGAGAGCATGAAAGAAGGTGTTGACAAATTCCCTACTGTCAGTGCGCACCCTCCTGGTAGTCTGTGCAAAGGCACGTTTCAGTTCTTGGACAAATTCTTGTGGGGCCTGGTCTTCCCCACATTGCAGGTTATAGGCTGCCTTGCGGGCCTCTTGAGGGTTAGTATGAATTGAACAATGCTTTAGGATGGCGCCCTATAGGTGGACCATCTTGAATGGTTCTGATCCTCCAGCCCCGCAAAGAAGCTGGAGTATTCAGGTGAAAATGTCCACTTGACATACTGAATACAGCTTTGGCTATCCTTCAGGTGAAAAGGCTCCATCATTTCCTCCAACAATTCAAGGTGCTCCCAAACGGAATATTTGTCATTTTTGTGGTAGGGTGTGATAACGCTCCTAATAACTTTGATTTGCTTCGGGGGTCTTTCAGTAAAGCTCTCTTAACTTTGTTGGCCTTTTTAGTTCTTGTCACCCTGGTGCACTCATCCTCTGACTCAGAGGCCCTGCTACCAGAGGTGGTTGTCTGTTCCTCTAGGCTCTCCCTGATTCTGCGAGCTTGGGAATGGCTGGCAGAATGTGGGGGCCTAGTCTCTTGAGACCTGCGGCGCTCAGAAGAGTCTTCTGACTCTCCCTTGCTCCCAGGATTGGCTGAGTACCCCCACCACGATCCTAGCTGGGAAGAGGTTTTTAAGATGCTCTTAGTGGGCCTAGTCTCATGGAATTCCCCACCAAATTTGACAGTCTGATCTCTTGGTAGGTTATATTTCTGAGGATCCAGTTCTCTGATTCTCCCCTCACTGGAGTCTCCCTGATCAGAGAGGCTGGCCCTAATATTTTGGAAACTGTATATAGATGCCCGCCCATCCATTTCTGGGAGGCGTTGATCCGTCAGTCCCATATTTCCCATTATGTTGAAGTCTACTATCCCCGTGACCCTTGGTTCATATGAACCAGTAGACATGGGCTGGCAGAGTCCATGGAATTGAAGGGATTAAAGTCCCTGATGCCAGGGTTCCTGAGGTTATGCTCAGGGGCTTCTCTCTCCCATTTTACCTCATTTCTTTCAACCCCCTATTTCCTCATGACATGCCAATATCTGACCTTTTTGCTCCTCTATTAAGGCCTTACTAGTCTCTATGAGTTGTTCTTACATGGCTATCTGTCTATGGAGCCTGTCATTCTTTTACAGAGACCCTCGTTGTCTCTCTGTGCTTCCTGCCTGAATTGGGAGTATTGGGCCATTTTTTGCTGCAGGAGACTCACCGCCTGAGTTTGGTCCTTACTGGTCTGATTATTCTTTTCCAAGGCATCCTCCACCCATCTGGTGTGCTCTAACAGCTTTTCATAATCCCTTTTGATTTTACCAAGTTCCTGAAAGGCCAGGTGATTTTCTTCTTACTTTGTTTTTAAATGGTTGACTTCCTGGCCTAAGGCGTCCCTTTCCTGAGTTAGAGTGCCCCTTTGTGCAGCCAGGTCGTCCCTCTGTTTTTTAGAGGCACCAGCTTTCTGGCGCTCCTCATTAATCTCTGTTTGGGATTCTTGGTCTTTGATAATTAATGTATTATTTTCCCCTTTTAAGGATTCTAGGTGGTTTTCTAAGGTGTTCTGTGCATGCTCTGTTAAAAGTTAATTGCTGCACCAGTTTTTGTTGACTCTGTTTTAAAGAGTCAACCCTTTCCTGACACTCTTTTTGCAGTTTCAGTACCTGGGGCTCTTGCTCTGCATTCTTTTGCAGTAAGAGTGTAAACTCTTCTTGCAGTTTGGTGTCATTCTGCCTAGCCTCTGTTTCAGCTTCGTGGCTACTCTGGAGCCTTTGCTCTGCAGAGTCCATATTAGTTTGGATTTTCTGCATTGCTTCCGCTTGCCTCTTTATGAAGTCTACATGATCTGCATACTTTTCCTGTATGACTGCTATGTGGAGGTACAGATAGGCTGCTATTATGGCAATTTTGCATTGCTCCTCTTTTGTTTTAGGGGTCTAGTACAGCTTACTGAGTGTTTAATGTAATGGCCCCTTGTCCTGCCAGATATTAAGGTTGTTTTCAGTGACTTCTTGTTTTATTCCCTGTAGCCATACCTGTTCATCCTGTTCTACCCATTCACCCCTGACAATCAATTTGTGCAGTAGGTGTTCCCTTGCAATATTGATCTCCACTGGGGTCGCCATTCCGGAAATATTAATTTCCTTCTGACTTATCTCAGGGTTACTTTACTTTTGCAAACAGGCCCAACTCCTTTGAGTATTTCTTTTGAAAGGTGCTTATACAGTGTAGCACACTATGGTAACCCGACAAGGTGTATGTACCCCGTCAGTTAGCACGCTGTGTTAGACTGTCACGAGTGGTATGTCTAATTCAGGATCCCGGACGAGCCCCCAAGCTGTAAGTGATTTCAATGCAGCACCCACCCAAGTCAAAGCTCAGCATGTAGTGCACAACTGAAATCCTTATTTATTTTTGTCTAAAAGTTCAATATTCTGAACGATATACCACTCATATCACACTCTTCTCCTGGAACCCCTCTCCCCCCCTCCGGTCACACTGAACCAGGAATCAGGCTGGTTTGCAAAGGTAAATATTTATTTGTGTATTTAAAATGTAATCACAATATGTTTTAATAGATAAACAACAATCACTAATGGGGTGATAGAACACTGAATAATATCTTTAATACACGAGGAGTAAGTAATGAGCAAAACAATTTCAGCACAGAAAATAATACTTTTGTGTTGGTTCAGATCAGATAGCACTGTGGTTAGCAGTTCCCCCTGCAACAGCCCTCAACCCCCCAATAGGCAATGTAAAGAGATGGGAGGAGAGAGCAATTATTCAGGACTGGCACAAATCAACCAGAATATCAATCCCACTTTCCCCCTTTCACACAAAAGAGAAAACAGATTTGACTGTCCAGCTGTCAGAATGGCTTTTAAGATTGTCTTTAGAATGGACTGAGCAAACACCAAATCTGGTCACAAATACTGAAATGGTTACAAATTCCTAGGGGAGCCCATTTGAACAGTTGCACACAAGCACAAGCAATGATTTGGTCAGCAGAAAACAATTTAAATCTTTAAGGTCCAAGTAGGAAGCAGTTTTAGAGCTATTTTACACGTGTAAACATTTCAGATTTTTAAAATCGCGGCAAGCTTTTCATTGCGCGATATTCCCGATAATGGGAGAATCGCACTGATATGCAGTAGGAGTTGACATTTTGTTTCTATCACAAGAAATGAGGCAGTTATGGCGTTTTTAGTAAAGGTCGTTTTTGTAAAATAGGCGCGAGAATTGAAGACAGAAATGCACTTTTGAAAATGACAAATGGGTTTGGATGTATACGAATTGTTCGAACTACAATTGTTCGAATTACAATTGACCTTTGCACAATTGACCAAATTGTGAAGGTCAATTGTTACATATATGTGGGGGGAAACCCCCCGCAACCCCCCATTATATATATAAATATATCCAGTTATATGTGTCCTAAAAGTAGGAGTTGACATTTTGTTTCTATCACAAGAAATGAGGCAGTTATGGCGTTTTTAGTAAAGGTCGTTTTTGTAAAATAGGCGCGAGAATTGAAGACAGAAATGCACTTTTGAAAATGACAAATGGGTTTGGATGTATACGAATTGTTCGAACTACAATTGTTCGAATTACAATTGACCTTTGCACAATTGACCAAATTGTGAAGGTCAATTGTTACATATATGTGGGGGGAAACCCCCCGCAACCCCCCATTATATATATAAATATATCCAGTTATATGTGTCCTAAAATCGTCTCAATAGGCCAAAGTTGGCTTGGAGCAATACTAGACGGTTTCCAGAAATGTACGAAATGTAAAGCGTGCAAATTTGCCAAGAATACAAAAAGCTACCTTCATCCAATACTACACAAAAACGTGATTATCAAATCTCATATCACCTGTGAAACTGAGTATTTTGTGTACGTACTCACTTGCCCTTGTGACAGGTGGTACGTTGGTAGTACCATTGGCAAACTGAAATTGAGAATACTGCAACACATAAGAGCCATCAAGAATATTGATTCTACGTATCCGATGGCTCTTCTTTTTGAGGAAAAACATGGAGGCAACCTACAAGGTTTTGCCTACTTTGGGATACATGCTATTCCAAAGGCACCTAGAGGAGGAAACCGTGAATTGCTCCTTAGACAAACTGAAACGAAATATATACTGGATCTAGAAACTAAGAAACCTAAGGGACACAATCTGGATGAGGAACTTTATACTTTTCTTGGGACTTAAATTTACTATCTGTATTTGTCTCATATATCTTGAATTGTATCTGTTCTGAGTTTTTACTTTGAGACCCCCCCTTTTGTCAATTCTTTGCATTTTTTCTGTAACTCTCTGGGACACGCTTGACATAATTTGCAGTTCCATCAGCTGGACTGACATATATGGGATCATGGTGTTATTTATCATAATTGCATACTGATCTTTATGCTACACGGTTTGTTGACACCACTGTTATTTCTCACATTAGCTTGTAGGTTTTAGAGTCTATCAATTCAATATTCCAAAGACAGTAATTGAATGAATTTTAGATCTCCTCTTACTTTCAGCTATCTAATTTTAATGTTTTCTTTCTTAGTTTTATATGTAGGGTGAGCAATTTTATTGCTATGTTATCTAGGAACTTCATTTTAAACCCAAAGTTATATTCTATCTTAGTGATTCTTAAAGTGTTCCACCTTTTATAATGCACATTAAACTAGTTACGATTATTGCTCAGGTATGATTGATTTTCTAATTAGAGTTTTATCCTTTGTCGCAGTCTTGTATTTCAATTGTATTATCATTTGTATAGTTGTGTGTATATAATTTGTTGTTCCTACATCAAGGCTATGAATGCACTAAGCACTTTATATATCCTTGTATATGATTTCTATGCTGCTATATTGCTATTTGCACATTACTCGTTGTGGTTAGTTATTGCGATTTTGCACATGCACTTGCACTTTATGCATCTCTATATGCGGTTTATGCAAAAAGCAGCCCGTGATGCATTATGGCACTTGCACTTTCATCACATAGCCTATCAACAATATGATGTATGATAATTTTGAATATATGTCACTAGCTACATTGACACATAGCTTTTCGCAATTCATTTATGAATTGCAGGAATAATATTTTGAAAAGATTATCCAGGATTGTGACTAGTGATCATTATGGAATACATTGGTATTTTGTCAGCGTGTTCTTTGACATTAGACAAACGTGTTTTATACTAATAAACAAACACGACACACGCAGCACTACACATACATATAGACCTGACTTAATACACACTTTAAATCACACATTTGTTTTATAAACAAAATTAATAATACACTTATAAACGTAACATGTGCAACAGGAGGACACTTACTGAAGTTTAAAATGTGTGGTTTACATGTTGAGAAAAGTGATATATCGCCAGCCAATTGGATCTGCCTAACAAATGTATTGTATGCAATTCAATGTTTTTTAAGGTAACCCACTGTGGGTGTAAACACTTTCAAACATGGCGGATTTTGTGGGAAAAAATGGCTACCATTGTTTTGGACAATCTATCCATGTATTCCATAGAGAATATAAGGGTTTAAATGGACTTCTTTTGTTTCTGCACCCTCATCGTGATCAAGCGGCTAGCTTTGCCGCAAAACGCGTTGTTGTCCGCATTTTTCTCATGTCCATGGCATTTCATTAAAGAACATTTTGGACGTTTGGATGACTGCTGGTCTCTTTGCTACTCTGGGTCCAGTGTGGAATCACCACGTGGGTTCGTTTTCTGGAGTGCACTCCGACAGCCTTATACTGTGGTACAAGGCTATTCTACATAAATATATACATATATACATATATATATATATATTACCAAACCAATATATATATATATATATAAATATATATATATAAATATATATATATATATATATATATATATATATATATATATATATATATATATATATATATATGTGCGGTCAATTGTGCAAAGGTCAATTCGGACCCTCGACTTTCGGTCAATTCGGTAACTCGAACAATTGTGTTTGAACAATTTGGGTAATACCATGGGTAGCAAACTAGGGGATGAAGAAGTGAATACCACACAGGAATGATACAGCCACAAGATCAGTGTGATCGACCTGATAAGGAAACTCAACTTCTCCAGATGAGAAAAGGGTCAGTGCAAAGATAGTTCTAACAATACTGGTTCTGAAGGAAAGGTAGGATGGGTTGGATAGGGATGAGACAAGTCAAAGTTACTCCTAACAATACTGGCTATAAATGAAAGATAAGATGGGTTGGAAATACGGACAAGACTATGCAAAGTACATCTGCTATGGGACACAGTTTTTCCTATTTATACTCACTGGATAAGTTTTAATGAGACCGTCAGTTCTGGTCACGGATTGGGTCTGGTCTGGTCTAGGAAAAACAGCACATCAGGCACGGGACTAGATCCTCTAGGCCGGTCGCCGGATTGGCACAGGATCTGCTCTCCTAGTCTGTGGGTATTTGGATCAGCTGGATGGGTGGTTCCTCAGGCAAGCCTAGTGGTGGCAAGCCAGGAGAATTTCTGGATACTGCTTCAAATGGCCTTCTCACACTACACAGCGGTTTACTGAGTGGAGAGAATAAATTTGAGGATTTGGGTCTTGCTGGAAATCAATAGTCTCTATTGCTGGCAAGAGATTTGGCATCTGGATCTGGAAGAATATTTAAAGCTGGATGTAGAAAGCTGGATCAGAGTGCTTCGCCGGAATCAGGAAGGTGGCTGGGTCTGTGAGTCCTTATGTCCTCTCAGCTGTCTCTATTTATGCCTTAAAAATGAAATCACAAATGGGTGTATGGGCCAGCTTAGCTAAGCTTGCCCCTGTGAAATGTGATTGGGTCAGAGTCTACTCTCTGTCTTAATAGGAGGAGAGAAACAGTGTGTCATATTTATGGTATAATTGTATGATGCTGATAATCCACCCCTAGCCACTGGAACACAAAGTCTAATATTTATACATGTGCAACCTCTATAAAAAATCACACACACAGATTGCATCTTTTATGGAGTATCTGCCTATCAACATCTCACAGATGTAGGATCTGGTATCAACTTTCTACAGAATTTTGTCCTTTTTGCTATGTACACAATGTCCAAATGTCATGCAAATTTCCATAAGTGTGCGTGTTTAACATGGTAGATGCGTGTACATTTTCACAATTCTAACAGTGATACATTTTGTGTAAAATCACATATCTTGCCATTCCTGTCCAGAACATGTCACACAGTTCTGCCACCTCTTCACACGTGCAGCCAGAAATTAAATGAACAACTCTGTCATTTTTATATTTTTCATCATTTTAAATAGCAAGTTATAAGTCTTTTAAAAAGTGTCCTTTGTTAATGCTTAGCAACAAATGGTCGCTTGGCTCTGCCTCTTTTTGTCTCTCTGCAGTCCAAGGGCAGGCTCCTCCTTGTTTGTACCTTCCAGAGGCCATTTACAACCCTCTTCACACTTCTAGTTTCCTAAGCTGCAGCTTGTCATTGTTCCTTTTCTTTCTGTAGACCAGATTCTGTCGTACCCTGCAATTAACATCTCCCCGTGAGTTTCTGCTGAGGGGAAGGCCCTCCTTCAGGGAAAAAAAACCTGCTTTCCACCTTTTTTTTCAACTTCAGCCAAGCTAATTACTTCTTAAACCTAACAAAAACCCACATTTGTTGCATCACATACAAATATATTTCTTTCTAGGCCTTAAAATCTGTAGAATCAAAAACACAACTAAAATCGGTATTCCTTTTTTCTCAACCATCCTGTTTATGTTTGCTAATTCAGCAGACTTTTGAGTTTTAGATCATTTTAAAGCTGCCTTAGTACTCCTCTGACAGCTGTCATGCAGGTCGCCCCGGGAACTGCACCCAGATTTTGGCATAGAGGCTGTCAGTTTTCTCAGACTTTGTATGTTTTACAATGTTTCATTTGATACATGGATTTTAGCACGAGGCAAGATTGTGAATGTTGAAAAGGGTTATGTTATAGGCATTTTGGGGTTTTTGGCCAACAAAGCAAATGACAATTGTAGGCACATGTTGGGGTTTTCACTTGCAAAGTGCTGCTTCTCTCTCTGCACTCTGTTTGCTGGTCATGGAACCCACTGGCACATTTCTGCAGGGTGTGCTCTATTCCACTGCACATGCACCATGGGTGGCAGGTTGTGCGTCCCTCTTTTTGTGTGCTGAAGCACACAGTTTTGGTAGGTTTTTGTAGGTTTTTGGCCCGCACAAGGGTTTTGCCGCCATGATTCTGTTTCTTTCCCCATAACTTGAAGGGTGATGCCTCATAGTATAGCGGAATGGGTCTATACATCCCACAGAACTATTTGAGGCTGGATGAGATAGTGCCCATATTTACACAGGAAATAGGAGTTGACCTGCAATTTAACAATCCCTCTCACTCCTCGCTGCCACTAGTATGATCTTTGGCAACATTTTTCTCTCACAAACACCAAGATACTTGGGAATTGTTGACTTGAGAGAGGCCTTGGACAGAGTGAATGTTGGCATTTTATGACAAACCCTCTTGAAAGCAAGTATGTTACTGCTTTTAAAGAGCTCTAAAACTAAGGTTACTGTGTGAGGCTCACAGCAACATCCTCAGCACTGATACTTGTATGTGGTGTTCTATTGGAATTAGTCAGTTATAAGTTACCTTTCTTTAAGCCCAAGTCCCTCTTTGAGAAAATTGAGCTCTCCCTGAAATGGGTGTAACTGGTATTTTGTTCTCTTCATTCCCAAATCACATGATCCTACTGTCTTTGCTCCGCTTAGATCATGACCATGATGGGTGCAGAATATACAAGCAGAATATGGGGGCATATGAAAGTGGAGGGCATCCAAGTAACAGAGAATTCCTTTATTGTGCCATTAGGGGGCGTGCGGTTGGATTTATCTATGGATAACAATGCATGGGATCTGGAGTTTACGCCAGAGGTGGTTGAAGCATTGTTTATGAGTGGGAGTAGCTTGAGATCAGGAGGTCCAAACCAACTCTCGAATGCTATTTTTAAATAGTCTCTGGAGTTATGGGGGTGCATTTTGTTCATTCTGTGTAAATATATTGTATTTAAACAGTACACCCCTAGGTCATGGAAAAATGTGCTTGTTATCCCCATAAACAAAAAGTGTAATCAAATAGCCTGTACAACTATTGGCCTATAACTCTAATTGACACAGGCAATAAGTTATTTGCTGTGCTGATTTTGGGAAAGCCGGAGAGTTGGGCTAATGAGGCATGGGTGCTAGGGTAGCACAGACGGGTTTCAGGCGATGTGTCAGAATGGATTGCAATGGGCTTCCTATTACCTGTGTACATTCATTGGCTAGGGGGACGCATGCATCACTTATATATGGCCTCCTTAGACCTCTCTACAGCATTTGATTTGGTTGATCGGCATACATTGTGGGCCAAACTATATAGGTGGGGCATTCCAACTGGGTTGCTAGAAATTCAGATTTAACTCCATTCGGAGACTTTGATACATGTTAGGTAAACCAAGACAAAGAATTGTTAAGAAAGATTGATGCTGTATCTGGCTTGAGGCAAGGTTGCGGTGCTGACACCTTGCCTTTTTAATCCATATGTAGCTGATATATGTGCTAGTTTAGAAAAAGTGCCCTTTGTTTCCCCAATAATAGAAAAAATAAAGTTATCATGTCTCGCATATGCCAATGACATTTTACTGTTTGACGTGATATCAATTGTTCTGGATAGCTTGTTAATGTTTTTTACCCAGTTAAGGCAGGAGAATAAACTAAAAATCAATCCAATGAAAAGTGATGTGTTGAGGTTGTGTCGGATGAATAAGACATCTTGATTTAACTGGTTTATTAAAAAGATAAGGCTCAAAGTCACAAGTATTTTAGTGTATTTTGGGCTCCAAATATTGGCAAACCTGAATAAGAGACATTTAAAAAAAAGAAAGCAAATATGCTGGCAGCACAGAATGTCAATATTAATAAAGTTCTCCCTGGCTCCAGTCCTAAAATATTATATCAGTAAGATAGTCCCAGAACTGTTGTATGGTCTAGGAGTTGTTCCGGATTGGCTCCTTGAGGAGCTGGACTATTATGAAGCCCTGTATGGTTGAGAACTCTCTGTTTTGTTCCAAAATAGGTTCCACTCATTACAAATAGGCATGTGTTGGGCCTATAATCTCTGAGTAATAGGGCTTTGTGGAACAAGCTGACATTGTAACGTAAAATATTCTGTTCTCCATGGGGTATATGGATTCAGAAAAAATGGATTAGCTTCTTTGGTACACACTGGTGCTTTGGTCAGAGATTGTATGGCTAGCTGTGTGAGATATCTGGGGGAGACAGACTTGTGTAAGGACATTCTGATCTGTAATCCTATGAAGGTAAAGAGGGATGTGTTTTTTAAAACAATGGATAAGAACAAGAGAAAATCTAGCAGGAAATACCTTAGATGCCCATCTAACGTGCCTATATAAAAGAATGCGTATAGCTGAGCCATATACATTAAAATTCCCAGGGAGGTCCCATGTGAATGAATTCATAAGGTTCAGGCTAAAGTTTTATTGAAGACGGAAATAGTTTGTATCCATAATAGTATACCAAGAGAATTAGCTTTTTGCAGGTTCTGCTGCAATATGAGGGAGAGTGAATCTCTGAGACATGTGCAACTGTCCTGTCCAATCCTGATCCCACATCATATTTCCTTTCTGGGAAAGTTTGTGTATAACATCGCGCAGGTGGGTAGTGAGAATTTATGAAAGACTATTGTGAGAGGTAGATATGTTTCTTTGTCACTAGCGGTTTTATGTTTTTTTAAGGTGTTAGATTTTTATAAATAGTGTAATGCATAAAGACTGTGTTTTATTCTGGCATTTAATATTGAATGTGTTCTATTGATATATAATAATCAAGTGTATATAATGTGTTGGCATTTATTAATGGAGCATATCTAATGTGTTTTGGTTTATTTTAAATATGGATTAAATAGGTATTATTGTAACGGTCTGCTGTGAACTAAGTGCAGTAAATAAATAACAATTACATATTGTTGGAATTCCTGTTTCCTTCCAAATATTTGAACATGAGGTGGCAAAAAAGACTAGTAAAGACCTCCTTCCTGAGACCAGCTCTCCTGTGGGCTGGGGTGTGGGCATTTGAGGTGGATACAGTTTTTAAGATACCTATGTACGATTTACTGCACTTGAGAGCCATTTGTCACTCAATTGGTTAACCCATACTTAAGACATACAATGTTCCCTCAGCCTTGTCACCAGCTGACGTGAAGGGTATTAATACTCTTAATAGGAGGTGATGGCGCAGCCCAGTGAGAATGTAACTGATCCAGCACTCGAGTTGAATTAATAATGTTTGAAAGTTCTACAAGGGCCAGGAGCAATATTAGGATGATATATTAATAACATAGATTTGTTAAGTCTATCTTAAAGTTCACCTTGACATTTTACCTCTAAATGTGTTAAGGGACAAATGGACTAGCATTCAACACTAGGAGCTACCTTGCTCTTGTCGTTTACGGCAGGAATCTGGTGCTCTTTTTTTGATGTGCAAACAAAATTCTCAATTAAGATGGAGCATGCTTTGGCCTCTTCTGACGAAGCAAGCACGAAGCACTTGCAAGAGATACTTGTGTGGGTGTATTATATTTCAAGTGCGATACTAGATGTTGCTACGGAAATGTACACTTAATCTTGAGGGCATTGTAAATACATCTTATAGTTGCATGGCTATTTTCTAGAACAGCAGAACTGTGAGGTCAGTTAGATAGTTGTATGGCCTGTTCCCATTTCCTTTTATATAGTTCTTGTGTGGAAATTGATGGAAATACTAAATGAGGTTTTATTGTTAACACTGTTTGCTCACATACAATGTTCTGTTATTTATATAGTAGTATTCACTGTGTGGCTGGGAATATTTTAATGTATTTTATTGTATTGTTGTATTGTATTTTTTCTTTATTTATTTGCGTAGTGACCTTCAAGCCTAACAAATAAACTCGATTTGACCTATTTACCTTGGGAAACGAAAAGCAAATTCACATTATAGCAGACAGGACAATAGGGTACAAAATCACATTATAGTACAAATGATAGTGGTTATCGGTGGCATAATCACAGTATAGCACACAACAAAGAAGGACAGCAGGGAGCAGAATTACTGGAAGCTATTGTCTATTACCTAGTCATCTAGCAATCTGATTCTGATCTGAGGAAAGTCACAGAATGCCCAGCATCTATTGGATTTGTGCATGGAAGATCCTGCCATGTGACCCCCTTACCAGATCCCTGCCCACAGATAACGATTTAGATTATGATCTAAATACTAGTGGAACACTTCCAACCAAGATCAGACTTAGTGTGTAGGAACTGGATTTTCTGTGGAATATTCTTCTAATGAAAGTTGGGTGGGGATCACCTAAGATTAACATCCAGTGGATAACATCGGAACAAGTGCAACACGTATTTTTGAACTCAGTCCGCACTTGTGTTACTGTACAAATTTGAATGTTCAAAATCATTGATGAAAAAGATGAGCAACATTTTTTAAATTTGATTTTAAAAAATGTATTTATTTATTTATATATAGGAGGCACAATGTTCTTTTGATCCCAAAAGAAACTGAAATAGATAAGAAATCAGATTTGACGGGAAGCGGTGAGCTTCTTACAATGGGGTGAGTTTGAGCGACATTCTGACCAAGTTGTGGAAGGGAGTAAATGGAACAGTCACCGAAGACAATACATACGTGTAAACATATAGATTAAGGACAACCAACATTGGGCATTTTTAAGTTCAGGTAGGCTGTATGGCCAGCTGTGCTTGGGATGTGACCATGATGGGTGAAGTGCTAGAGTGGTGGCAGAGGAAGTGAGGGGCAGAGGCAGGTTAGAGGCGAGGGAAACATTCTACCTATCATGCAGATGAGAGGTAGCTTCAAAGGATAACAGAGAGGTGAGTAGGTAGGCTTTAGTTCATTAACTTCAGTGTACGAAAGTCCGCAAAAATCAAATAAAAGTATTGAAACGTTAACTTGAAACATTTTGTGAATGTGCAACATGATTTGTGCTATGCCATTTTTCGAGTGCTAAAAAGTGAAGAAAACATTTTAAATTATTTTATAATGATAATTTTGCATTTATATAGCTCTACAACCCTCAAGCATCTGAGCGCTGCTTTTTAGTACCCATGGTGTGTGGTGCTCATTAATTGACCTCAGAAGGATGAAAGGCTGAGTTTGGCCCTGCTGGGATTTAAACCTGCTTCAGCAGGCTCTGCACGGATGTCAAAGCGAGCGCTCTACTCTCTGTGCTATCTGACCAGCTACCTTTTTACAATTACTTTTGGAAAGAATTATTCAGGTGAAGGAATCTATTTAGAAAAATCTTAACAACTATATAAAAATATACATATAATGAAACATAGGTAAATTATGAGATACATCAAATCTTATATTTATCATAGCAGAAACCACAAATGGACAATTGTGATGATCTGTTTTTCCTTTTATAAAACATAAAGTGTAAAGCATGCCTTTCTCCTACATTGTGAATTAGTGAACACAATCACCAAGGATGCATGCAGTATAATAAAAAGATGTGTGAATACCGCCGAGTGCCAATGTTGTCACATAAAAAAATGACATCATTACACCTAATATCCATCCACATGGCAGTTTCATGTCAGCACAGTAACAGTTTTACATTATTGTTGCCATTTGTGCAAAAACACATACATGATCAAATGAATCAAACAAACAAGCGCATTTTACCAACTTATTTACAAAACAAATTGCAAAGAAATGATCACACGACATTGCTTAAACACATAATAATATGTTGCTATAAGCTATAATTTACCTTCTGTTATATCAATCCATCCATCTACTTAAGATGAAAAATGTGTATACACATATTAGTGACGACTAAAATCAACATCACGGTGTCATTCCATGCAACATTTTTAATATAGTTATCTTACATTCTCATAATAACACATACCTTGAAAGAAGACTACAAAATTAAAGAACATATTAAGGAAATCAATAGAACAAATATCAGGTGAAACATGAATCAATAACTAAACAAAAATCAATGTATACTTTCAATCCTGCTGGTGCTAAAGCGTTCAATGTATAGATCCAAAACGTCTTCGATTTTTGAAGTTGCAATACTTAAATATTGTTTTTATTTTTTAATCACTTGGTATGTATTCAATGCCAATGATTTTCATTTGACTTATGTTGTGAGTATACATTGTGACATGCATATCAATACTACATTTCATGTTGTGAATTCTAATGCCTGAATCCTGCTCAATTAATCTTTCCTTCAATGTACATGATGTATGTTCTAGATATAACATGCCACAATTACATTTCATGACATATTGAATTAAATCTTAAGACCTGTTGCAAAAAGCTTGATTGTAAATGGATGATCTATTCAAGGGTATTAAAGTATTCAATTGTACCATGTCTGTGCAATCTGAGCAATTTAAACATGTGAATGAACACATTTTCTTATGTCTTACCACAATCTGAACATTTTTCTGAATAAAAACCCCTGCTTTGGTAAGCTGATCACCTAGATGACACATTTGTTTGTGAAAAGAAAATGCTGCATCTATGGTAATAGATGCCATGTCGGTATATTTCTGTAAAATAATCCAATGTGTAGGAAATAATGACTTAACGTTCTTGATTTGCACTTTCATAAATCAGGATACAATGAAGTATCAAGCACATCTTTGAGGATTTCAATAGTTCATGCCTAGATTTTGTATTTGTATTTGTTTTTATTAAGATTTTTAAAGTGCTTTTGCCAATGCACTGAACAATCAGATTGTATAATATGGTACATAAAAGTCATGAGGGTTACAAAAAACAATAACTAAATTTGGCCAATTGTTAGGATGAGACGGAAGAAGAGAGAAGATGGGCTTTCAGCCAAGATTGAAAGATTTGTAGAAAAGGAGAAGGGTGTATGATGGTGGCAAGGTGTTAACAGTTTGGGGGGTGAGAGAACAAGAACGGAAAGGAGAAAGGGCACAAGGAGGCTTATGGGAGGTTTGAAGAGATATTTTGACTTTGAGAACAGGAGGGAGTTTAGGCTGAAATAAGAGATTAAGATGGGGGGTGATAGACCATGGTAGCATTTGAAAACAAGTTAAAGACAATGAAAGCAAAAATGGTAATCAAAGGAATGAAGGGAGATGCTCATGAGAGATAAGGTAATAGCGGAATAATAGGGTAGAGACAAGAGAAGGTGAATATCAGCGTTATTGATATAGCAGAGTGGGTGAGGTGAGAGGAAGGAAGACCCATACGAATAACAGAACAGTAGTCTAGGTGGGAAACAACAGTAGATGTGATAAGAGGTTTTGTAGCATGGAAGGATAGAAAATAACAAATATGATGAATGTTATATAGGTGTAAACAACAAGTGTGAGGTGTGGAAGAAATGTGGGAGAAGAGGGAAAGTGAAGAATCAAAAAGAACGCTGAGATTCCAGGCAGAGGACGAGAAGGAAAGATAGAAGGGGGAAGGTATAGTCCCGAAGGAGGAGAAGGGTAAGGAGAGGAAGAAGGGAAGTACAGAACATCAGTTTTAGAAGTGTGAATACATAGAAACTGTGAGTACATCCAGGATTTTATAGAGGGGAGGCAGTCAGAGATAGAACTGTGGAATAAGTCAGAGAGGGAGGAGAAGGAAAATAAGATCTGGGTGTCATCCACATAGAAATGTGGAGATAGATTGAAAGACTCGACAAGTGATCAAAGTTGGAAGGTGTAAATAGAGAAGAGTGAGGGGCCAAGCACCGAACCTTGGGCAACACCATAGAGGGTAGAATGAGGGGAGGAAGTTAGACCTGCCCAAGAAATAGAGTAGGAGTGGTTGGAAAGAATGGAATGGAACCAGTGTACAATGGGGTAAAAAAATTAAGGGATGTTAGGGCACCCAGAAGTGTGGGATGGTCAATGGTGTCAAAAGCGATTAAGTAGAATAAGTATGGATGAGAATTTGTAGTTCTCAGAGGAGAGGATAGTGTTTGTGACCTGAAGAAGGGCTGTTTCCGTGGGGTGGCCCAGTCAGAAAACAAATTAGTTTAGAAGTATTAGAGAATGGAGATAAAGAAATGATGAAAGTTGGGAGTAGACTGCTCCATGTATAAGCTTAGACAAGAAATAGGTAGGACGTTAGATGCTAGTGAGGGATCGAGGGAGTTTTTGTAAAGAATATGGATAACCACAACATATTTAAATAAAGAGGGAAAGGATGCAGTAGATAGAGAGAGATTGATAAGTGTGGTCAAATAGGGAATCAGAGAGGGAAACATAGAAGAGATAAGGAGAGAAGTAAGTGGTTCAAGAGCAATGTTCCTGCCTAATTATATTTCTCTATGTGCAGAACCCGGTTTGCTCTTGTGCGCACATAATTTTCAATGTGCGCAACTGACTAATGAGTTAAGCCACTTCGTGAGCATGCATATTTAGTGAACTACTGTTGCAGAAGAGAGTTTGGAAAGGAATGTCCGCTTCACAGTCACGGCAATTCTTGAGAAATCTTACAACACTTTTTCCAAACACATAGGCTAATATAGAATAAGCCATATGTGATTAAACAGAAAACTCATCAACCAGTCCAAGATTTCAAAATCTGCAACAGTACCTTGCAAACGTTTTATGCCACTGGAAAATCACTCATGTGTACCTCAAAACACAAATATCTCTTTTCATAAACTGATGTGGCTGTCAAGAAATTCAGACAGAATACAACGTTTGCAGATGGATTAAAGGCAATTAAAAGCAAGGTCTAACAAAACATGCTGATAGGAGTTCAAGTGCCACTTCAATTAAGTAATTCAAGGGCCAAGAGAACATGCTTCTAATAATTTGTGTAAGGATGAAAATTGCATCAGAATAACTGCACCTCAGAATATGATGATGAAATATTCCTGGGCCCCTGCTTAGTATCCACATTATGTTGTCCTTTGGGTATTGATAACACCAGCCTTACAGCTAAGAGACATATACACCATCCATTTTCACTCCCTAAAATGAAAATGTGCCCAACAAAAATGAGAAACAATGAACATTTTGGTGCTTCAATCCACAAAACTCCACTGATATTTGTTCCAATTAGTGACCAGTAGAGCAGTGGCATAGGAAGGAATTCTAATAATATTATTGCCCGATCTCAAAAGGAATTTTATGGGGGAAGAACATCTTTTAATAAGCAGAAAGTATCCCGATTGGCAAAGCTAATTACTTTATTACTCCCTGAAAAATCCTTTTGACTTCAAGTAGGGAGCAAAATCTGACTAGAGTCTTGCTTGTTACCCTGATATAGAAAGTGAAATGACAGGGAACATAATGTAGTCTATAGTTTTGCCCACCCTTCCGCACCAGACCCTAGACAAATTAAACAAGAGCTTTATTGAGGTGTATTATGGATCCCTGTGCAAGAAAATCAAATATATGTGCCATTTAAGTTAATGGCATCAAATCTCAAGAGATACAACAGATTGAGTCTCTTCTTCTGTAACTATGGATCCCTCTTCTGTAATTCTTTGTTATAAGTTAAATAACATGCAGGGAAATGCTAGAGACGATACAGAGCACATGGTTATATTGAAAAGCCCTCAGCAGCTGAGCATAGAAAGAAAAATAAAGTGCTGTTTTCTAGACGGGTACTAGAATTTCCTATTGTTTAGCAAACAAGCAACACATGTCCTTAAGTGTACTGCCGAAACGTCTGACTTGGTTTTTGAAATGTGCTGCTTTGTTCATCACCCGCAAGGAGTGATGACCTGTGCTCTTCCACCCATACCCTTCCCTAGCCCCTGTGCTAGCCTCCATTACTAGTTAAAAGAGCACTGTAAAAAGTGAGGGATTTTAGCAGTAAACACTCGCTGGGATATTTGCAGACCCACAATACTTTCCAAGCAAGGCATATTTAATGCCTCAACACATTATGTGCATTTTAAAAATGTCATGACTCTGCATGTAAGCAGTTCTTTAACAGTGCATACACAATTGTTTACAACATACCCCACCCTTATATCATTGTGTAGGATTACACAGTGTGCAGTGAAACTGTTTTTGCATAGCACAGAGTTACCATATAACATGTGATGGTCTATGCCCAAAGGAACTCTGCACACTTGTGTGAAAAGCATTCTCCTGTCTGAATATCCGGTGCCCGGATACTATGGACGAGTAATCCCAGGCAAAGTCCATTCCCATTATCCCTTGTAGGCAAAGTAAATGATATTGCAATGTTGCTCTCCACATATAGGGTAATGTTAGTAATGCTAAAGTAGGAGATACTGAGCATCACATTTGTCTTCTCAAAATCCTTTCAGGGCAAATTAATATTTGAGTTTTATAATGCGTTAACTTGCAAGGGGCTGCTTCAAAGCACTTGCCTGACATATGTACAAAGAAGAGGAAGTATGGGATAAGGTTACACATACAGGTAGCTTGCTTACTTACAGTTAGTATCCGATATTGTAGCTGGTAGTTCGATTGTATCGTGTAGGTGACGCTTTTGGTAAGGCACACTGAGGAACAGAAATTCTGGCATGTGAACGTTATTCATATTATTCATATTACAGCAAACATAAAACCAGTGGATGTAGGTAAACGTCTGCTAACCTTTCGCAGAGCCAAGAGAGGAGTCCTCAAGGTTGTCCGGCACTATCTTAATATGTTCTGGGACAGAAGTTATATTCATAAGGTCAAAGTGTTGTAGAATCAAGCTTAGGAGTCATGGGAGGGATGGGGACATTATTTGGTTAATGTGTGCAGGCATATATTGGTTAGATTCTTCTGTTCATGGAGCCAGTTTTTCATATTAGTTTTTAACCTCTTATGTATGTATTTTGCTGTTAGGGATTTTAGGTGTTTATGATCACCCTTGCATAGTAATGTAATGCAAATTAGCAGAATATCAAGACTAGTTGCTTATTTTAAGAGAAAGCACATTTCAATTAATTGCTGTGGCTTCTGTTTTATTAAATATTTCTGAATAGGTGATAATTGTCTGTGTGCGCTGTTAAAAGTCTTCTGTGCTGCACCAAGAAGGAAGCTGGGCAAGCGCACATGCACACAGCTTAGAGGGAACACTGGTCAAGAGTGAAAGCCACAAGGCGGGCTTGAGTAAGCATAGAAGCTTTGTCAGAATCAGAGTGAGTATCGAAAGATGAGAGCAGAGGGTGAGAAGTGGATGCCAAGTCGGGAAGTGCTGAGGAAGAGGGGAGGAGAAGCGCAGAAGAGAAAGAAGCATGTATAGATGATAAATTTGAGGTAATTAAATCAGCATTGTCCGAAGAGGAAATACTTGAAGTGATAGAAGGATCAGGAAGGGGGAAGAACATGGGTTTATGATCTGAAGAAGATGGCGGGGCTAGTAGGGGAGAGATTTCCTTACACAGGAAAAGTTGAGTTTTTGTAGCCGTGAGTAGAGCATGGCACAAGGAAGTTAACACGGAGCAGAGAGAGGTAGACAATCATGGTTGGGGAGGTTTTCGAGAGGGAACAAAGGGGCAGAGAAGAAGATCCGAGTCAAGAGAAGCAGAAAATTAATCGTGAAGACAAGACATTTCTTGATCAGAGAAAAAGGTGGACAAGCACCATGAGAAGGAAGAATAGAAAAGAGAGAGGGAAGAAAGGAGACAGAAGAGCATGAGCAAATATATGGGTGTAGAATACGGGTAGAAGAAGGAATAGGGGCAGGGAAGGGGGGTAGGGAAGGGGAAAACAAGAGTAGGAAGTGATCAGTGGTATAAACAGGGTAAGAAGAAACAGATGATTCAGGGACAAAAAGGAGAGGATCAGGCCCAGAGATGATCCATAGATGTGAGAAGGGGTAAACAGAGGAGTGAGTGAAAAAGAGTTAAGCAGACGAGGGAAGATAAATGGGTAGAAGTGAGGTGAACACTAAAGTCACGAAGCAGGAAGAAGTGTGATGATATGAAGGAGAGTAAGACGAGTATCAAGGCCATCATAAAAAGAGGAAGCAGGGACCGATGGAGGGGCGGTAGATGGTAAGAAAGTTTATTGGGTATTGTTTAGATGATGATTTCTGGAGCTCTTTATTAAGGTTTTACTTTATGATAGTCTTGTTTATACCCAAATTAATAAATGTAGTCGACATATCCCTAAACAATGTATTGTGTGCTGTTTCGTGAGGTATTATTTGTTTAAATCTTAAGAATTGAGAATGTGGCACCTCTTTTTCATTGACATTGCATACATTTATGAAGCTGGTGAAGGTAAATTCAAATCTGTTGGCTTTGTATATACCTCACCGTGAGGTCAGTTGCTCTCAGTGTTAATGATTGTCTCTATAACATTACACAATTTAGGTTCAATCATTCATGTAATCCTATCTGTCTTATGCATTACATTATGTTTATATGGAAAATATCTAATCTTCTAATTCTTCTTGCCAAATTATAAAAATATTATCCATAAATTGAAGCCCATACAATGCACCCTTTTTCCACTCTACTTAATGGCATATCAAAAGATGTTCCAATGTCACCATGAAAATATTTGTTTAAATATGCACACATTTCACACCTATTGCACTACATTGTAGCTGCTGTCATGCATGCAAATCAAGGTTTCAAGTTCAGGTTTCAACTCTTATTGTTGATTCTTGCCGGCTTCCATTAAATGAAATAAACTAATTGTATTTCTAACCTTTAAATCATATTGAAAAAAACATGTTTTCATTTTTCTAATGTTTGATTTTTTAATATATATAAAAATTTTAAAGTAACACAACTGCAGACTGGAATTCGAAATACATATTAATCTTAGATGTCTATAAATCAAATAGCTGCCCATACCATGGCCAAAGGTCTAAGCACCAACATTAATACATAGAGTGCAATATCTCCCTTTCTTTTTAAAGAATTAAGAAACTCTAGTGGTTGTCAGATACATTTAGGGATTACTGTGAGTGAGAGTAGAAGGACACAACCAAATTGTTTAAACAAAAGGAGGGCATGACATTATATTTAGTATAAAGTAAGTGACCTCAGCATCTTTTATTGGCCATACTAAATACTAGTTGCAGAAAAAATGTCTTATATTTTTTACTCTGCAGGAGAAGATAACATTTGGTGGAGTATTTTGCCTTTTAATTTCCAATACCAAATACTTTGAAAAATTACTGGTAGGCCGGAGGAGAATATAATCATTGACTGTAAATGTCTGCAACATCTTTTCATGGCCAGAACAAATGCTTGTTACAACAGATGTTTGAATTTGTTTGCAGCATAAAGTATGAGGAACTAAAAAGGTCATCATTTATTGGCCATACCAAATACTAGTTGCAAACAAAAAGTCTTACATTTCAAAGCTGGCAGTAGGAGATTATATTCAGCACTGTAACTGTACGGGTTTATAGGTCAAACCAAATTTATGTTAGTATTTGCAGACGGAAAAGTCTCATAATTCTTGACAGGCAGGAGGAGATTATGCTCAGGCCTGTAACTGACTGTTTGTTTCCTTTTATTTGCCAAACCAAACACTAGTTTTTAGTTACAGAGACAAGGTTGATAATTATTTAAATGAATGAGGATACTGTTTTCAGTGGCTGTCATCCACTTTGCCATCATTAAGTGCCTCACCTAAAAACGAGCTGTTTGCAAAATTGCAAATAATATATATTAGAGTTATTCTGCGGCAACACACTGCATTTGGTGGATATTGTTCAGTTTGCCATTTTTTAATTGCCCTGCCAAACACTTGTTGCAGAGAAAAATGTATATCTGGTTGATAGGCATTTATAGAGTTTATTCAGTGTCTGTAACTGTGTGTGTTGTCTTTTACTGCCCATTCCAAATACTTGTTATAAGGTTCCGAGTAAACATCTTACAACTTTTGGGAGACAGGACCATATTCTATTCAGTGGTTCTAACTGTGTGCATGTTTTTAGTGGCCTGCTACCTCCTTTCCTGTCAATCTCTGGCTAGCCTCTCTTAGCCCTCTTCCTGCTCCCACCCGCAAGGCTAAAAACCTCTGGGTCATCTTTGACTCCATACTTTCCTTCTCTCCTCACATCTCTGATAACAAAACACACTACCAGCTACACCTCCTCAGAGGTATTCTTCCTTTCCCCTCCTTCCTACAGAAGCTCACTGTATCCAGAGTTATTGTTCTCTCTAGGCTGGACTACTGCAAAAACCTCTTTCTAAATCTTTTTGCTTCTACGCTCCGCCCTCTGCAACTTATCCAGAACAGGACTGAAAGACTTGTCCTTGGCCACAAGCCCAGGGATCGTATCTCTCCAGGACTGAAATCTCTGCACTGGCTCCCAGTGTCAATGAGGACTAAGTTCAAAACCCTTTGCATTGTCCACAAGGCCTTCTGGAGACTGGGGCCTCAATATCTTCAACTCTCTCTTCCTAAATATCTTCCTTCTAGAGCTCTTTGCTCATCCACCTCCAACTCCCTCAGGGTTAGTCGCTACTCCAAGCAGTGAGTTGGTGGTACATGTCTTTCCTCTGCTGGGGCCTCCCTCTGAAACAGTCTCCCTGCCTCTCTGAAATGTGAGGAGAACCATCTCCGGTTCCGGAAGCACCTAAAAACCTTCCTCTTTGCTTCTGCATTCTCTCCTTCTCTCTCCTGCTGATATCCTGGCTGAATCTGTAACTGCACTGGTTACCTGGATATCCTCTGATCTCGGGCCCAGGTCCTCTCCCCTCCAATTGCACACCTGCACTTCCCCTCGGCAACCCTTACACTCATGGACTGTTTCTGTATCCCTACAGCCCCTACTAGCACTTGACATCTGATGTCTGCACATACCCTTGCACTTGTATTTATTATTTATTTGTATTTATTTATTTCACTGTTATCCTATATACTGCACTGCGCCCTCCCCTTCCTCCCACACTTTTCCCCTTCCCCCTGCACTTGTGTGATCTCAATGTCCCCTGGCCTAGTAGGATTGCTGTCTCTGTCTTCCCTCTGTTTGCCCTCCCTTGGCTTGTCGCGCCTTGAAACACTTGTATCTAGGTGCATTAAAATGCCATATCATATCATGTACAATATACTAGCTAGCAGTTACTGAAAAAAACACTTATAATTCTTGGAGGCCAGGACGATTATATTAACTGGCTGCAACTGGCTATGCCATCTTTTTTACGCTGAATGAAATACAATTTTCCTGCAAATTTACATATAACCGTTATACATATTCTTTAGGCCTTTTTTTTACTTCATGTACGAAAACAGAATTTTCTGTGTCTGTAACTGAGTGGGTTGTGTTCTATAGCCATAACAAACATATGCTAGTTGTTTCAGAGAACAGACAAAACAACATGCTGGCAAACACCCATGATCTGTTTGGGAAAGGGTTCTGTCACATGCCCACAGCAATGGACACCCACACCCATTTTCTGTCCCTACAATGTGACAAACAGGCTTGCCGGCCCTGTTCAGTATGATGGTGGCATCAGCCTTACAATTGTTGTAACATCAACTACAGCGCCAGATATGCATTATGAACACCCAGAGTCCGGTTCACTGTGGAACACTTAACTTTTCTCAACTCCTCAATCCTGCTTCTTCCATGAACTACACCTGGTAGTCATCCTCTTCCAAGATGATCACTTGGAAGCAGTGCAGGTGAGTCCAGGGCAGTCGCCTCATCCATGGATTTCCCTTGGATCACACTCAGTTGCATAACAACAGTGAACCACATCAGCACAGCAGCTTCACTTTTGTCCCTTGATGTTCAGGTGACACAGTCTGCATGTGATGTGTATAGCCCAGTGAATCAAAGTGAGACTACATCCCTTTTCCTCATACCCAATGCCAATAAGAAACACCTGTTTAAGAAGTGCAAGCACATTCTTATGGACAAGCAAGTGCAAAAGGGCCACCCAAACTGCTGTGGTAGCATGAATGAACACAACATCCAAGAAATAGAAATCCTGAGAGGTGAATGGCCAGAGGTGAATGAGCTGCCAACAGATACCTCAGGCATCCCTGCTCCATGCAACATCTGGCCAGACACCCAAAATAATGAGTACCCGTCCTCAATAAGAAACCCAAAATTTCATCATGAACCATACCTTTCCTCTCCAAATGTCTCACCAGAATTCCACCATAAAACACAATCCAAAACATACTCAATCAACACTGATACATTAACAGTAAACATGCAATGCCCCTGCACCACACATGGCATCAGGCAGCCATCCCTTGCCACAGCTGTGATGCTCCCTTCCCTACGTGTGAAATACATGTCCACATGGTCACATGGCCAAATCAATCAAAGTGATGCCACTATGCCAACCACAAACAGCCCCCAACATGAACAAACACCCATGAACAAATGTACAAAGGAAATGACTATCCCACCACAACATACATGTTAGACACACCCATGCAAACCATATACAATAATGAACAACATGCCTGTGCTGCAAAGCATGGAAGTAGCCAAGCAACAGATGTGAATGACAAATACGGCAAACACGTGCAACTAGAAACATGTCAGCTCCCCACATCTTCCATTGTCCATATATGTATATTGGCTATGAAGGTATCAAACCAAACATTAAACTCAGATGATGCAAGCACACATGTCCCCCAGCAAACAGGTCAGTGCCAACATAACCCACAGAGTGTGCCTTAAACACACATGATAGCCATAGGACATACCTAGTTGAAGATCATGTACAAAAAAAAGCTGCACATGTACAATGAAACGGCAAACGGTGGTGTTGAATAATAAAATGAAACTGTGTTGATGCAAAACTATGTACAAAAATGCAAACAAATAAATAGTTATTGAAAAAATAAATATAACAAAAGGAAATCTGCAACTACAGAACTGTATACAAGAGTCAGTGTGCTAATTCATGCCTACCTCTAACAATGCCTCAGCCAGTGCCAGCTTCACACTCCACTTCAACCTCCTGCAGGCGGGCCTCTGTTGTTTCCTGAGGACCTCCACCAATCCACACTCTATCACCTCTGCTGGCCTGGAAGAATGCTCCAGGATGGCAGTCCGTGAATGAGCCAGCCATTCCTCAATCGCAGTCCTGGCTCTTGCTGCATCATGTTCCTGCTGTCTTTCTTCCTCTTCCTGCCTGCACCTGGGCCAGCACCAGCACCTGCAGGCGCCATTGTGCCTCCTGCCTCACTTGCACCATGTGTGCACCTCCTTGCCTCCTCCTTTTGGCAATGCCATCCAGGATTTGCCACCTCACTCTCCACCTCTTCTCTGCCTGGTAATGTGCCAGCGGTGCAGGTACTCCCTCTGACTGACTGACAGTCTATTATGGTGGAGTACAGCACATACACTGCCCTCAAGTGCCTGGTATCCCTCCACAGTCTGCTGCCCTGTAGGTTTCTGGACAGGTCTAATGACCAACTCATCTGCCATGCAATGGACTTCCACCTCCATCAGGGATACAGGCACTTCCAACCTAGCCAACAGCAGAGGAGACCATAGTGGTAGCTGGGATGGAGACCTCAGTTGAGGATGACTGGGCACAGATGAGGAGGAGGAGGGGGCCATTGCAGTGGCCGGTCCAGAGCGACCACTAAATTGTCATTACTATACATTCGTACACATGTCAGCTGCTGAGTGGGGCGTGATGCAATAATCATACACAATTGAACAACCCATAGAAGAGGTGTGACTTCATGTACCACTCATGCCCGCAACATCTCAATCTGTCAACGGTTCCTGTCTGAGTCCTTGCTGTCTGCATTGCACATTGCATGCACACAAGTATACTTTGTCACCAAAATCTGACAGAGCTTATCCCTTCACAAGTCCACTTCACAGATGTGTGCCATCACATACTCCCATTGTTGATATGAGGCTGCATGCCAGTTAAGAATTGTGCAACACACATGATGTGAATAGAAACAACTTGCACAATTGATGCACATCCATCAGGACACACAAACTCTGTGTAAAAGTCTACCCTGTGAGTACTCACCAGCAGCTTCTCTCTCTTCTCGAGGACCCGCAGATGAAGGAGTGGGCCTACAGATGCCCCTGCACCACCAAAGGCCAGTAGGGCTAAGAGAGGCCAGTCTGCAGAGCTTCAACTGGAAGCATCCCACAAAAAGGCATAGGTGAAGGAGAAGGGGCCAACAAGGAAGAGGCACTTTTCAGATGAGAAGCTAATAATCCTGACTGATTACGTTGACAAACACCATGTCAAAAAGTGTCCTTGGCCTGACAGTACCTTACCTGTGACCCAGCGGTGGAGAATGTGACAAGAGTTTACAGTCTTGATAAATGCCTGTGAGGTGGAGAGGCGCACTGCAAAGGAGGTTCACAAGAGGATGTGGGATCTCATGCGGCAGACCAAGAAGAAGCTCAGCAGAAATGTGGCATCTGCCTAGGCTACTGGAGGTGGTTCACCACATGTTAAGGAGATGACTCCTTTTGAAGAGGTTGCCAGTGGCCTCATAAGCAGTAAGTAGGTGGGAGACATTAGAGGCATAGATAACAATGCAGCCACATCATGTGAGCGCCATCTGTGCATGATATGTATGCAGTACTTAATTTATAAGAAAATAAGTGCCACAGCCCAAATATTTTCTAGCATGCCTGTGACACATAAGGTTGGGCAGCTCCCCGCCGACTGTTGAACATATTTGGGGTTGAAGTTGCAGCTCCCACTGGTTCATTTGGGATGATGGGTGCACGTTCCGATTTACCGATACCAATCGACATAACATATTAATTGTGTTTTGACAAATAAAATAAACATTACAGTGTTTCTTTAAAACACACCACTGTTAAAATGTTGCTCAGTTCCTGTCGCTGACAATCGCAACATGTTAACCAACTATTCACAGGCCAAAAATACAAAAAATATTTTCTCCTTTGATAAATTGCTGGGCACATGCAGGCAAAACCATCACTGAACTGATGAACTTCCCTGTCAAACACTGCAGCAGGACGTTCTTGAATAGGTTGCGACTCATGACAGGCATTGCCTCTTTGATATACTCCTTTTCACATGCCTTGCCACTTTGTTGGGAATGCTGGCGGGTGAGGTTTCTGTTGTTGTCAACCCATCCCACTGGTTATTACAGTAGATAATTTGCTGCAATGCCATGCAGGCTGATTGGAACAGAGTGCAGACATGGGCAGCATCTGTGCCCAGCATTGCCACCTTCCAACTGATTGTTATTTATGAAAATGGACAAACAGCCCTGCCGTTTCTACCTGCGCCATCAGGTTCCAGAATAACATTGAGACAGCTGAGGATGCAAAAAACTCTGGCCAGGGCACACTGTTGTTGATTGTTGTGTTAGTATAACTGACCGACAGTTCAAACAATAAAGTTGGCTCAGCACCTCAACAAAATTAATCTGGATAAGAAATAAGTGCCAGGGCTTTGAAATACGTGCCAGGGCTGAGTCCTGGAAAGCCCCATCCACCCCCACAAATTAAGCACTGTATGCATGCCTACCGTAACACATGAAATACATACATGTTGTAGTATGATTGGTAGTGATCCCTCTCACACCTCCATGACTACTACAGAAATGCATCCATAGGCATGTCTAGTACATGTTGTGCTTCCTAGAAGGTGGATGCTTGCACTGTGTGCGGTTGACATTAATCTTACAGCACATATTACTGTATACAAAATCATTTAGCAATGCCAGTACACCTATGTGTGCCAGTGGCCTACAAGACACATGTCATTGAACAAACTCGCAGTGTCATGCTGGTGGATAGTGCATTGTGAACACAAATTGTGACTCACATGGAATGACAATAAGCATGGAGGATGTCAGAGTCATCCAGTCACTGGTCCTGGCGGCCAGTGGACAATGATAAATGATAATGTCAGTGAGAAGTTGCATGAAGGTGTAATCCAGACAGATGTGACAGTGGTTATCCCAAAAATGTTTGAGTATTGAGGACTCCACATTTGGAGTGTCAATTATTCAGTGCTCATGCAAGTGCACACTTGTCATATCCAATTTGAACTCTCCTCTAACATGTAAAGATGAATGTGAG
This sequence comes from Ambystoma mexicanum, assembly GCF_040938575.1. Classification (NCBI taxonomy): domain Eukaryota; kingdom Metazoa; phylum Chordata; class Amphibia; order Caudata; family Ambystomatidae; genus Ambystoma; species Ambystoma mexicanum. Next base: position 814,210,501 of record NC_090932.1, read on the forward strand.
GGTGTTCAATAACAAATGTGGCAAAGGGGTAGATGGGTATTTTGGCAACACAAATGCCTACATGCATGTTTGATCAGCAGGAGACAATGTGATACTGCCACATGTTTCAAGTATGCATGGATGAAGTTGAGTAGGGGCTCTGCAAATTAGCACAGTACTCCATCCATCCACTGTTGAACATTCCACTCTCACACATGTATGTATATATGTATGGTCACCTACTCATCCAAAACGTAGCTTAATGCAGAACCTGATATGTGCACCAACATGATTGCACAGAGCATTGCCTGTTAGTCATCAGTGCCTTCCACATTTCAGAATGCCCAGTTTCAAAGTCTGATGAATGTGTGGCTGACCCTATTGTGTCAGTGTGCATATTAATTCACATATGCATTTCCAGCTGGGCAGGTAGGCCCCTGAATCTTGATGTCTGACTTAGTGCAGTTCAGTAGTCATCGGAGGATGAGGAGGTGGAGGAGGATGAGGCACAACCCTCCACTAGTGCAGCCCACAGTGCTATGTCTGGTTAGAATCCCCTCATGTTGCAGACCACCATCAGCAGGCCTGCCGACTTGCCTTCCACTGAAGCTGCTGAATCTGACATGAAAGGCATAGAGCTGCTTGAGGAGCAAGAAGACCCTGGGCCTGGCTGTGGGAAGCCATACATCAATGGTGTGTTCATTGTCTGCAAGATTGTGATCACCCATCATGGAGCCAGCGGGCTGGTATCAGTCAAAGGGATGTAGACCGCCAGCCAATGACTGTGCACTCACTGTGACAGGCCACGGCTTTGGCATCCTGGCTTGGTAGGACCCTCACACGTGGTGGATGTGTGCCCACCAGCCACTCGGAGTGGGAGGAGGATTTGCTGTGTGTAAGTGCCCAACTGTGTGAGGTCTGCAGGAGATGGTGCATCCATTGTCTAACTGAAAATGCCATTGCCTCAAACTGCACACAATGCTGCACTCCAACTATTGCAGCAGGGGAGGATAGAGGACATGCAACAACTGAGGCAGGGGATTTGATATAATGGTTTGGCTTTGAGACAATCCCTGCATGATGATTTGCTGGCCTCAACGGACCACCAGCAGCAGGTGATGGACTTGTTGGTGGAAACACTGCATGCAGAGATGTTGGCCTCAGGGGAATCCCAACATCAAGACATGGATACATGAGTAAATGCCTGCTGCAGAGATCTTGGCCTCAAGAAATTCCTCCATTAGCACACAAATTCCTTGAGGCAATCTCTGCATGATTAAATGTTTGCCACAAGGGAAATTCGCAGCCAAAAGATGGATTTGTTGAGGCAACTGCTCAACATGCAGCTGGAGACGTCAAGGGTGAACATGCATAATGACTCGTTGGCCAAATGCGACATCCATCAGCAGGACCTTGTAGCAATTGGGGGCATCATGCAGACATCACTTTCATATGTGGCCATAGCCAATGATGGCCAGGCGTTGACATTGCATGGTCAGAGTGCACCATCTCAGGATCAACCACAGGATGAAGAAACCAGTTGAACCATGCAGGTGTTGCATTTGACCATGTCCCAACACACTCCTATTCTTTTGTCACCACCACCCCTTCTTCATTCACCCTGGTGTCCATGAGCCCATGGAGGGGGCATGGGTTTCTACCTTTAAAAACAAAAAAAAAGTGTTTCCCCTGGCCAAGGTGCACTGTACATGATTTCTTCCCCTCTCCTAGCTGAATTGCATCATTTTTATTTTTCCTCATTCCGGATGGACTGTGTTATTCGTTTTTTGTCCTCATCTAGGGTGGACTGTATTATACTTTGTTGTCCTCATTTCAGATGCAATTATACTCTTGCGGGCAGAGCTGGGGTTCTGGATATGGGGCCATGCTCAGTGGAGTAAACTGACATGGTGTTGTGGACTGCTATGGTCTCCCACATTCAGGTGAACGGACCATTCCATATTGATGTGTATATGTGCAGTTTGTCAGACAGACTCCTTTAGTTGGTCCAGGCATATGTCCAATTTAATTTCTGGTGTCTTGCCTTATCCAGTGCCCACACTTCTCCTGAGAAGACACCCCCAGCACCCTATTTCCACCAATGTCCCCATTCCCTCTGCTGGACACTGGCCCACCTAGCACCAATGCTGAGGCCCAGTGTTAGGTGGAGGTGGCGTGGGATTCACAGCACCACAGCTATATCACCAAGTAAGGTTATGCGCTGTCATTTATTTTCATGGCTGGTGACATGCATCCCAATAGTAGCATGATGTGGCACATGTGGAGTTTGCATGAGTGATGTAATATGGTGATGTTTGGATGATCGTTGCTATCACAGAAGTTGTGAGTTGTCCTACATAATTATGTGCCTGCATGTCTCCTTGATCAGCTATGCATGTGCTTTGGTTCTACATCCACAAATGCCTGCTCCGAGTCAGTCTCCTCGAGATGTTCTTGTGCACATGTTTTTGGTTATGGCTGATGCAATAGCTTCTTTCTCGTGTGGCATTACATTTGCACTCCTGACATGTCAGCATTGCATGCCATCTCCTGACATGTGTCGTGATTAGTATTCACTTCATGATATGGGGTGGACTGGTCTATAGGGAAGTCTGGCATTTTCACGGTAGCCCTCTGCACCCTGTGCCTCTTTTATGTGGGATGTCCACATTTTCTCATGAAAACACGGTTGGGCTTGTTGTGGGAGTGTGATATGTGTCCACTCTGTGAATTATTTCCAGGGCCTCTTTTGTTTCCCAGTCCACCTCTGTCCATGATGCATGGGCATGTAAAACACCTGACTCTCACTTTCCAGATAGGTGTATGATCCAGTTGATAAGTATGCATTTGGGTTATGTGTTAAGCATGCAGTGCATGGTGGTCGGTCAAAAGGGCGAAAAAAAACTCTCGAACAACAAAAATCTCGAAAAAAAAGGCCGAAAAAAAATATCGAATTTTTATTTTATTTTATATATGTATTTTTTGGGTCAGGTAAGTAAAAAAAAAGGGTTAAAATAAAAATAAAATAGAAAAAAAGGGGGGGGTTTCGGCCTTTTTTTCGCGATTTTTTTTTTCGAGATTTATAAGTTCGGTATTATGACTATAAACCGCAGTGCATTGCTGGTGAGATGCAGGTGTGGGATGCTTACATTTCTTTCTCATTGTCGTGTAATTTTGCAGCTGTGTTCCCATTTATTTTATGTTTTTGTATCCTGTGAGTGCCCAGATGGCTTTCTGGGAGATTTAGTATGCATCTTCATGATAGGAGAGGGGGTATGTTGAGGGTATCAGAGACATGAATCGGGAGGGAGTGGATGGGCAACTGTTGATTTTCCCCAATTGCTGGAGCATTTACCTGGCAATGGTGAGTGGTTGTGAGCAGGACCAGCTGCTATGGTGCATAGGGACCCAGCTTTAAGATGGAAGTCAGGTGAGACTTGTTTTTCAGTTTAATGCAAGGGACATATGTGATGGAGCCATCACGCCAGAGGCTGGCTTTGCAATGTCCAGAATTTTGGCCATGTAACATGGATCATTTGCTTCCAACTTGACATGCGTGTGGCTGTGTTTTGTGTACCTTATGTCAAGGATATCAATGAGGTTGCTGTGTACTTTGATTCTTATGGGGCACACCCAAGTGCAATCCAAGAGAGGCATTCTCAGGTTGTTGTTAAGGGCAAGCTGGATTATCCCAATTGCATAATTGAAGGCCATCAGGGATTTGGCTATACTGTGTGTAGTCCACAGGAGTTGCAATTCATTTGAAGTAGGTTTGTACTAGCTGGTTGCATTCGTCCTCTCCCTAGGCCCTTTGCTCTGCTAAGGGAAAAAGTAGCGCCTCTGGATGAGGGCGGAAACCCTCCTGCATCTCTTCTGCTATGCCATGACATGTGGCAATATTATGCATGACACAACATACCAGAATGATTTTGCCTACTTGAAGGGGTGCATTTAGAAATATGCCACCTGAGTGGTCAAGGGAGCAGAAGCGTGACTTGAGCACTATGAATATGCGCCCTACTATACCCTGAGTGGCTATGTGTACTGCGTTGTAGTGTGCCTCACCTGGGATGGCTGGATTCCTAATAGGTGTCAACAGGAATGGTGAGATCAGGTAGGCATTGTCCCCTGGAAAGCAGCATATGGTTATTGTTTGCATGTATTGTGATGTGTAGGCATTGTCCCCTGGAAAGCAGCGTATGGTTATTGTTTGCATGTATTGTGATGTGTTATGTTTCTGTGTGTCATATGTGACTGCTTGTGTGTGCACATGATATTTTATACTCACCCACAAGCCAGGTGTTTCCAAATGGTCCCGATGCCATGGCCGGGTATATGGGCGACTGGCACAAGATGTAGCTGCCATGCGTGCATGCTTGGAAATTGGCATTGACATGCATGACGTTTCCCTTGGCACCTCAAATCACCTGCACATTGATGGAATGCCAATGTTTCCTGTTGCGATAGATGTGACTCAGTGGCCAGGAAGTGAATGCCTGATAGCATTTTGACCAAAGGTGTCACAGTCTTTGAGCACATAGTGGGTGATATCAGGTCATTCTCCCAATCTCTAACTAGGTCTATGATGACATGGGAAGGGAACCAGTATCTTAAATTCACCTCCGCAGCTGGCATCCCAAATAGTGTTGTTTGTGTATGGAAAATACTGGCCCTTTCCCCCTCCCCTTGCTCCTATTCCTTTCATGTAGTAATATCAGTGATAGCAATGCAGGATCTGTCATTCTGGTAATGGTATGTTCATTGGGGTTGCCTAGAGCTTTTAATGTGAGGGCTTTAATTGCGCTTTGTGACCGGTGAAGGGTAGCATTATGTTTGTTCACCTTTGGAGTCAGGAAGATAGACCAATTGCTACTGTGAATAGGATTTACTAAGCGCTCCATAGGGTGTGCTGTTTTTTTGAATGATGCCTTCCTCCTACCCAAACCAATGTTCTTACTCTTTTTCTTCCTTGGATGACAGCTTTTGCATGTTTCACACTCTATTTAGTTCTCTGCGCCGGCCCTTCCCGTGCGTTGCGCTCCGTGTCGCGCAAAGCACTCCTGTACATCACAAAGTGAGAAGGGTCAGCGCAAAGTCTGATTTGCACATCAGATAATGGCATTTAGTGTGGCACAACATGTCATTTTGCAGCACAAAGTCACTTTGCGCGCACTAAACCCTTTGTAAATGAAACCCTAAGACACATGTCTATTTCAGTGTATCTTTGGCATGGTCATTGCTCAGTGCTCGTCAAATAATGGGATCCTTGACATCTGCTTCATATGCAATTTCAGTTAAATAAACCTGTTTTGGGAAACCAAACGCATAATTTGCTAATGTAAAGTTCCACGTATAAAAATACAAGAATTTGGAAGTTAGAGCAAATTGCCTATCACATTAGTGCTGTAAGCTCCCTCTAAGAGAATGACTCATGGCATGACAAGGGTGAATATATAGATGTGTATAATTATGATGCAAGCCTGATATAGACTTTATTGTTTACTGCAATATAACGGGGGAGGGGTGCGATGCAGTTCAGATTAACGACGGATGGTGTCATCATATCCCCACAGTACAGACACAGCAGAGTGCGTGGGCCTTCTGAAGCATTTAATACAATTTTCAGTACATTTTTGGCTTGGAAGTAATGAGGCCTGACAGCTTTGGCTTGGTCATGATAATAATCCCTCACTGGTATATTTTAAATTTTTCATTGCCAGATTCATAAAGCAAGAGATGACTTTTGCAGAATGACAGTAAACATGCTTCATTTTTGGAGACATTGTGGTTAACAATCTGAAACAATGGAGTGTTTTCGAGCCTCAGCTAAACTAATTTAGGCAGCATTAAAAGTGCTGATCTGGAAGCCGAAAATACTTTTTATTTGTCAAACAGCAGGAAAACAAATGCAGCCTAATCCTCGTCGTTTGCTTCAGAATATTGCTTTGCCAATTGTTCTCTGGCAGTGCCAATCGGAACGGTATGAAAACGTGTACTTTGAGAGGATTTTTCTGGCTGCCAAAGAATGTATATGGATCACTATTGGATGCAGGGGAGATAAACTGCCCCTGTGTACAGATCATTTTTAAGTGCCTGATTTGTATAACATCGCATTGTTTTAGGTGTCTACGGAAAAGCTTTATCATGCACACAGGACTTTTCAAAATGTCAGATATTCCGAGAATAGCATGCACATAATTAACGGATGCTTGAGTGCCATCTGTGGCAAACACAAAAAAGTCAACCTTTATGCTCTCCCGAGGACATTACATTTTATCCTCTGATAAAGGTAATACATTGCCAGTAGTGCAGAACCGTCTGATCCGCAGCATCCGATCAGTGCTCTGGTTTACAGAGCTCAAATAAGTCATAACAAGCCAAGTTTCATACGCAGACCACAGCTTGAAACGCTAATTGTTAGAAATTCTCTAATGTTCTTTTTACACATTGATTACCAGCTCACATTTATAAGGTAATTCATGGAATAATTGTGCACCGAAATTTGTGGCGCAAGCTGGCTCAAGCGTGAAAAAGCTAGCGCACGCGTGCGAACCGAAAGCGTGCGATTCATGGAAGGCCCCGTGAGTGTTTTTCCCAGGATGTGCGCCAAATCCGCACTTACCTTTCACGTCACTGTGGGCCTCATTACGACCCAGGCGGTAAGTTACCGCCTGGGCCGTGACTTTACCACCATGGCGTAAACTACGTTTACGCCATGGTGGTTGGCGGACTTACCGCCCCATTCCGAGGTTGGCGGGGGCGGTAAGTCCCCAATCCCCATTTACCCTTCCCCATTCCCATTTTTGCCCCATAGGGCATAATGGGAGTGGGGAAGGCGTTAATTACGCCACCGTAAATTACGGTGGCGTAATTAACTCCATGGTCCCTTAGCGCCATGCATTTTAACACCTGCTAAAAGCAGGTGTTAAAACCTCCATGGCGCTAAGGGACCTCGTACTCAGGCGGTAAGGGTCGGCGCTGTTTACGCTGCCGTTAACCCCTTACCGCCTGAGTCGTAATGAGGCCCTGTGACTTTCCAAACGCGTGCGCGACAGGAACGGGGAAAGCGCACAACTACTCGCGTACATACCTAAAAAGGGGGCGGAACACAGGGAATGGGGAACAACGCTTGTAAATGTAGGCATAACGTGGGAAGTATCGTTGAGAAACACACGCAATGCCCACACGCTAGTGAACAAAATGTATTCATGGAATCGAACACGGAAAACCTGCGCATGTCAAAACACACGCACACGCAAAAATACGTCCACCACACGAAAGCAGGTGGACTCACGCAGCATAAAAGTGCACACAAACAACAAACAAGCATATACAGCTACGATGAATGTCCCATTCCTCGCAGCAGTGATCGTGGGACACTGCAGGAGGAGGAGAATAGCCTGCCCAACATTATTTTACCCAGGAACAGTCTTTTTGGGATGCCTGATGACGAGGTCTGTGGCAGGTATAGGTTTACACCTCATATCATCCTAGACCTGGTCACTGAGTGGGAGGATGAACTTGCATCACCCACCCTGTGCTCTCAAGCATTGAGCCCCTTGGAGAAGGTGCTCAATGTACTGCATTTTTTAGCCACTGCATCATTTCAGCAGACAACTGCCATAGTGGGGGGCGTCTCACAGCCCACACAATCGCGTTGCCTACACCAGGTGTTGGCAATCATCACTGCGCACCTCTCAGTCCGCAGGCACATATACATGCTCAGAACAACCACAGAAAGGCAGGCCGTGGTCCAGGACTTCTACAGGGTGGCACACTTCCCCAAAGTGCTCGGTGCCATAGATTGCACCCATGTGGCCCTACGTCCACCTAGGCTACTGAAAACGTCTACCGCAACCGCAAGCACTGGCATTCCTTCAACATGCAGGTTGTATGCAATGCCAAGGGAATCATCACCTCTGTCACCTCAAACTATCCAGGGTCCACCCATGACAGTTTCATATACAGAATGTCTGCCCTGAGCCAGGCCCTGGAAGCTGGGAAGCATGGCAACACATGGCTCATAGGTGCGTACACATCCATGTGCACATGCATGCATGTAACACACAGACAAATACACAAGCCCAACTAATGACAACCATTATCACCTTACCAGGGGACAGTGCCTACCCTCTGAGCACCTACATGATGACGCCAAAACGGAACCTCGCCACACCACCCCAGGTAAGATACAATGCAGCCCATATTACAACCAAGGCCATAATTGAGCGCACATTCTGAGTGCTCAAGTCACGCTTCTGCTCCCTTGACCGCTCTGGCGGACAGCTACTATATGCACCCCCAGTAGTGTGCAGGATCATTGTGGAAGCATGTGTCCTGCAGAACATTGCAATACGGCGGTGCGTACCGGTGGACATGGTGGTACCCCCACATCCTCAACCACACGCCCAGGTGCTACGCATGGGAGGGGAAAGGGCATGTGGCGAGGCAGCCCATACCTAGCTTGTGGCCACATTTTTCACCTAAACTCCAACCCCTGGGAGTGCCCACAGGCCTGGCACATACCAGGTGACAATCGATGATGAGAAAGGGACAGTGAACTGTCACAACCTTACCACCCTGAAAATGTGTCCACGGAAGTGCCACATTGTGTGCATCCCTAGCTACGTAAACACAACCAATCCTGGGTGACCAAAAGAAACACATGCAAGGTGCATATCCCACCCACCCCCCTGCAAAACAGGGCATAAAAATACTGGTATGCCACCCAAACACTCCCAACCTCCATGACCCCGTCTGCCACACCATGCCATGGTATGCAATGGCAAAACATCAAACCAAATTCAGAACACATGATACAATCGTCATGAAGTGCCAAGTGAGAAATGTAAACAGGCACCAGACAATCACACCTGACATGGAATCTTAAGAAATGACTGACCAAAACCTCACACCCTGAAAACTGTGGCACAAATGCATGCCGCCAGTGGTACAAGCAACAAAAGTCAGAATGCCTGTTGCCATGCACATTGGACAATAGCAAATTGGCATTACAAACACAGTGTGCTGTGTGTGTGTCCCCTGCAACACACCGCTCACCGGACAGCATAGTGAGTGTGCATTGTGGTGGGGAGACCCCTTGAGCATCATGAAAAATAAGTACAATCAACAAAAAGTACCCTGTGATGCATGTACACGATCAATGAATTGGAAGTGAACATGGATTGTAGGGACACAGCATACCTGATAAGGCAATCTGGGTGCATGTGTGTGCATGGTGTCGTCGTAGTTGGTGAGGAGAGGGCGTTGGCTAAGTATTTGTGTCAGTAGGGACATGCATTGAATACATGCATGTGAAATGAATTGAGCCTCAGTCTCCTGTACACAGCAGATGAGAACATTGCCCGCAGGGACCCGTGTGTGTGTTAAACCACACCAATCCCCTGACACCTCAAAATCAAACCCAACATAGGATCAGCCATTGACCAGCAGAATATATCATGTACAGAGTACCCCACATCAACAATGGCAGACAGTGAGCAATCACTGATTGATTGATTGTAAATCCATATACGGCCTACACACAAAGTGCATCAAAGTGCCTCAAAGAGGGAGGGAACAGGGGAGAATAACAGTACATTCCTACAAGTCCTTCAAACAGTCCAGTTTGTGAAAAATAACAATCAAATCAAAGTAGATAGTATACGTGCTTGTAACTATAAGGGAGAGTCTAGGGAGGGAATGTGGGAAAACAAAACTAGTATCAACATTGCTATGCCTGACGGCAATATTTGCAGTGCAAGTGTCACATAAGGAAGGGGGGTGAGGGAAAAGGAGGGAAGAGGTGAGGAGAGTAACAAAACAAGTGACAAACAATGGAAGGTCAATGAATAATCAAGATAGTGCTGGGGAGGGGGAGAAGAAACACAGAAGGGAAAGGGGGAACAGACGAGCTGTAATCAGTGGTGGAGGGACTGATGATACAAGTAAGTGCCAAAATAAAACTCAAAAAGGTGAAGATGGTGGGTGGATGGATGGAGGCAGAGGGGGAAGTGTCTGTAAAGAACAAGTGGCTACGTATCACCATGCCTGACGGGAATTGGGGTAGTGCCAAAAAAAGACAGAGGACAAGGAGGAGGGGAAAGGGTGGTGGTGAGGGAGAGGGAAGAGAGAAAGGAGGGGGCCATGGTGTAAAGGCAGGAAGGGGGAGACGGGGAAAGAAATCACACACAGGGGGTAGAGGGAAAGAAGAGGGTGCAGAAGGGGAGGGGGTGTGATGGTGAAGGGGGGAGACAGAAGGAGACTGGCGGGGGCAGGTGGAGACTGGTGGGGGCAAAGGAGACAGGGGGAGACTGGCGGGGGGCAGGTGGAGACTGGCGGGGGGCAAGGGAGACAGGGGGAGACTGGCAGGGGGCAGGTTGAGACAGGTGGGGGCAGGGGAGACAGGGGAACAATCAAGGGACCCAGAAGGGTGGAGTACCGTGGTGGACAGGGGTAGAGAGGGCCTCCGTTGTGGGCCATTGGTAGTGGTGGCTGGCTCCAGCGTCCTGGTTTCCTGGGTTGTCTCAAGGGCCAAGTGCAACCAATGGGTGGGGGGAGCAGGGCCAGGCAACAAACAGGACAGTCAAGTCAAAAGCAATGCAGCCATATTTCAAATGTCACAACAAAACACCAGGCAGGGCAGCAAGATGGGCAAAGCAGGGGAAGCAAGGAATTGGGGGTCGATGAAACACATGGTCACAAGGATAACTCAGCATGCAGTGTTGATGTGGCATATCAAAATCACTGTAGGCCAAGTGTCCCAATGCAACATTGTCAGCACACGGACCCCTCCCACCATCAGTGTGTGTTACACAGCCAAAGGGTGCATGGTACCGCTTACAGCAGGAAGTGCATGAAAATAGATTGTCAAGTCTTAAAAAATCCCAAGCAACATGATGAAATGCACAGTCAACAGGATACTCACCAAAATGAAGTGCACACATGCATTGGAGAAGCCATCCAGAATACCCACTAGGGGTGTACACACAAGTAGGACTGCAGGCTGGCCACAGATATGACGGAAGCCCATTGCCCCTGTGTAAGATGCTGTCACACCAAGCCATCCTTGCAAGCCCATGGAAAGGGGAAGCAGGAGTAGCATATTTGTCAGGACCCCAAGCAAAATACATACACAAGACAAGCCTGAATGGGCCCTCTGGAACACACAGTGGATGCCTTCAAATGCCACAAAGCACCACACTGTCACATGAATGCACAATAGACAAAAAACAATTTAAAACATTTTTTGCAGGAAAACAAAAACAAAATAAAAATACAAAAAAAGTCCACCTACGACCCACGGGTTGGGGGGGCACCCAGAAGGGGGGGTACAGGGTGCACCTGAACACCCACATGTGTAGATGTTGAGATAACAAAAAAAAACTCAATGGGCTATGCACCTGCACGGTCCGACCTATGTGAGAGATAGTTTGTCGTCGTCACCCTCTGGATGGAAATCAAAAGGTGGACGCGGCACAGTTGCCTGACCACGCCTATCCGCAGCTTGCCCCTCATCAGCTGCAAACATGTGGGTCTGGTAAGCCAGGTCCTGCATTGCAATGACACGTAGGTCTGCATGCATTACCTCACATGTCACACGTGCTTCCTCCTGCAAGGACTCACATGTAAGACGGAGTTCTGCCTGTATGGCCTCACATGACAAATGGAGCACCTCCCGGCTTGCATGGAGTTCAGCTGAGATGGTTCTTCCAAGCCACTCCATCCTGTCTTCTACCCGCCTACTCTCGCCCATCATGAACGCACCCAGAGTAGATCAGAGGGATCGGTGTTCGAGCCTCAGGGGCTCACGGTGTGCCTCTGCCTGAGCAGCAAGTGCTTAATGCAGAGCCACAATTTCAGCCTGGCGCGCCCTGTCAGAGGCCGCCATGCCCAGTATGAGTGAGCGGCATGTGGACTGCATAGCCTGCTGCTGGAGCTCCACCTGCCTTTCATGGGGGAGGATGGAACGGGCCACACTTTCCATACCTTGAGCCATCATCTCAACTGCTCCCCCTGTTGCTGTGCTATGGCATACATGGCATGCTCCCACTCAGTTGACCCCGGTGGCTCACAGCCACTGCGTTGCCGGACACTATACCTGCTGGACCCATGGAGCCGTGGTCCTTGCTGGGTTGGTGCAGCCCGCGGCTGCAGGACTGCATCCCTCCGTCGACCTGATGCCCCAGGAACATGGCCAACTGGTGTAGAGTGTGACCCTGCACCCATAACCACTATAGGTGGACATTCCAACCCCGCCTGGCCCCCTACTGCAGGTGTCACTGACAGAAGATCATCCAATGCCGGATCACTTACCGCCGACGGCATGTCATGATGAAGATCCAGATCAACATAGTGGTCAATGGATTCATCAGAGCCTGACTCAGAGTCAGCTCTGGACACAATGGCCTGGAGCACCAGTGGGTTCTTGTGAGCTGCCACCCCACAACCACCACTGGTGCCTGGTTGGTGATGCGAACTGACCACTGTGTCTGGGATGACATCTTCATCCTCTGCCTCCAGTGCGTCATAACCTGCAACATAAACAAAAGAAACATGAACACGCATGTCAGTAGCACATAACACACATATCACAACATTGACAGCCAACACATGAAGCGGACATGTCACACGCAACTCAAACCCCAACATGCATCCAGTGGCATTGCAATGCAAGGGTATCCCAAAAGCAGAAAAGGATGTGTGCAAAATGTGAAGCCAACACATGTATTGTATGTTGCACATCACCTGCATCACACACAACCTCTAGCCGACACATATCCAAGGCAGAAATGAGAGATGACAACAAAGAGCTGGCAAGTGGCATAAGCATGGGGGAACACACAAATAGCCACAGCTGGCAATCAAACCAAACACACCATGACACATGTAATATGCATGTTCACGTGCAGCACTCAACAACCATCGACTATGCAGAGTCATGTTTCACAGGAGGCACCTATGCTAGTGTGTTTCTATACAGTGAAAGGAGGGACATGGGTACATACATGGCAGGTCACTATCACAGAGCAGCATTGTGTTGGCATGTTGAAGGGCTAAACTTGGCACAGGAGTGGGTGTGTGTGGTGCAGTGCATGTGTACCCCCTCAACTTCCAACATCAACACGTACATAGTGATGTCATTCTACAAACATGACGGCAGTGTAAGGGCAATTGCAGCCATCACGTGCGAATGGCATGTACTATGTATCATGGGTACAGTGAAACCCCCACCCTCTGGGGAATAGCAGGGAGGAACTGCATGGCAATGAAAGGTTCACCACAGAACTGTGCATTGGCAGACAGTGTTGGCATGCGTCTATTGCATCTCGTCAGCAAAATGTCACTACTGCCAATGAGAAGTGAACAGTTGAACAGAGGCAGGGGGCCTGTAACAGGGGGAGCCATGTGCACAACACAGATGTGGACACCCTAAAGTTGTGCGTGATGACACACAGACCCACAGTGAACATGAAATGGCTGTCCAAATAACATGACACTTGGATCATCCTAGAGACGTACTACAATGAGCAGGCGGTCAAGGACACCTAGGGGCATACATGGAGCATGATTGGTGCACTGGGAGCCACTGCCATCAGCACAGTCAGAGTGAGACACACTGCACCAAGGACAAAGGATGCATATGACATGATATGATTTCTCATCACGATTGCCTTTGTACACAAGTGGCTCAGAGCGCAACCAAGCAAAGGGAGGGGAACAATGTAGAAAATAAAATAAAAACAACGATCTTACTGGGCACAGTGACATTGAGAACACGTAAGTACATGGAGAAGGGAAAAAGGGGTAAAGTCCCTGGAAGGGGGAGAAGTGGAAAGTGCCAAACAGAGGAGACTAAAGAATGAAAATTAAGTCTTATGATAGAATAGGCATTGAAAAGGTGGTAGTGCAGCCAGCAAGTGGCAAGTGCAAGATCATTTGGAAAGGGCAAATCTGATAAGTTTAGGAGAAAAGTGGGGGACTTATGGGTACACATACTGAACCCATTGCAATGGGAGACCTGGAGGCAGTACAGCAGGGAGGCAGGGTGAGCAGGTACCTGGGCCGGAAGGACAGGGTGTCCAGGTGCACAGTGCCAAGAGAGAAAACAGTTCTGCTGGGGAGAAGAGGGGCTAATGCAGGAGCAAATAGGAAGGTCTTGAGGTGCTTCCGGAAGCAGAGATGTTTCTCCTCAAGTTACAACATGGCAGGTAGGCTGTTCCAAAGGGAGGTCCCAGCCGTAGACACAGATCTGCCCTGTTAGGCAGAATCCTATGCAGTTCCCTTGGGGAGCAATACAGAAGATTAGGACTACAGGTATATGCAATAAATCCCCTTTGGTATCAGTCCATACCACACAGATTTAGTTGGTAGCTGTGGCTGAGCAGTCAGACTTATCTCAAGAGGGAGATGAGCAGTATTCAGGGTTTACACAATAGGACCACAGTACTATGGAACAAGGAAACACTGACCAAAACTTTGTATCAAAAAGAATATATATTTATTTTACACACTCTTAAGTTCAACACACAAATCACTATCCTTAAAGCAGGTTAAAACAGTCAAGAAAAATATACACAACTCTCTGTTTAAATTGTAGACAAGTTTGAGCAAGAGTGAAAACTGAGCAAAACAGCACAATGTAAACCAAGCAGAAATGGCATTCTAACAATTTCTCAAAAAGGGAGGGAAAGGACAAGATATACAGATTCAGACTCTAAAACAAACCAGCAACACTTCCCAAGTGGATTGTGAACAAGTTAGGCAAGGCAGTACTTTTAGCATATGAAACACTTGGTGAAAACCGAGCAAAACGGCACTTAACAATATATAAAAAGGGAAGGAAAGGTGGTTATAAGAGTTTTAGGTGTGCCAGCACATTTCTTGATGAAAAGCAATCTAGAGAAGGCAGTTGTAACAGATTTAGCCAGAGTCAATAGGCCTGTGCCAGAGTCAGTGGTACGGGGCAAAGTGCCCGGGATCAAACGGTTCTAGTAGCTGAAGTCAAGTCTTTGTTTAACGATTTGAAAAGGTGGTTGCAGAGGTAAAAGACAATGTTAGATGATAGGGGTGGACAACCCAGGAGGTAAGTAAAGGATTTAAAACACCTTTAGCAATACTCAACGATACGGGAGGCCTGGCGGAACAATGTACCTTTAAAGTGGAAGAGGCTCCTGCGGTGGCTGTGGTTCCTGGCAGTTCCTGCAGATTGGGAGATCCAGCAGAGGAAGAGAGGCTCTTGTCGTGGAGGAAGGTACGAGTCACAGCACTGCCCAGGCATATAGCCAGCCGTGGTGCTGCCAAAATGAAATAAAAGGTACGCGGTTGTGGTGGACAGGTGCCTGGCTATCCGGTCTCTTAGTGCGGGGCACTGGCGATTCGACCAAGGCAGGTCCTGGAAGGCGATTGGCGAACTGGTTGGCCCCACCAGCTCAAGGGAAGAAGACTCTTGCAGGTGAAGATCTTCTCGAGTCGTTGGAGAAAAGTGGTGAGGATCTGCAGCAGGGCTTCACCGGTGATTTAGTCATTGCAGATGTCTTCAGCTTCTCTCCTCTTCAGGTTTCTTAGTTCCAGTGGCAACGCCTTGCTCTCCAGTCTTAAAAGCCCTGCTTTTATGCATAAAGACCCCCATTCATACAGCTTAGCTGTCACTGATGCAGTGGGGTGGCTATCCTGGCGGGATTACCCCCCAGCCTATCAGGGAAGAGTGCGACTTGGGTTGCCTAGCTAACCCTGTCCACGGTGCCTATTCCCCCTCCCACACATCCTGTATACCCCAGACTCAGTGGCGCCAAAAGGAGGAAGCCCGCCAAAAGGACGAACAAAGGATCCCCGACCCATGTTAGGGTTTCAGAGAAAGACACAAGAAAGAAATAATATCAAAGATCTGGCAATAAAAACCTACTGGAGTAAAGTTAACAATAAAATAAACCGGCTGTTTGCTAGAGGCTGTCAGTAAAAGTGGTAGCCTCGAACAATGGGAAAATACCATAGGGAAATATTTGCAGTCAAATATTTACGGTAGTAACCACTGCCATCAGCCAGAAACTTTGGAGAGAGGGACTGGACAGTACCCTCTCGAAAATGAACACTAGGGAACAACTGTTAACCCTTTCCAGTACTTCCATAGTAAGATAGGTTGTACTGGTTGTGTTCATAACTATTGACTAGTAAAGTCAATGGGGATTTTACATGCCCTGGGAGACAGTAGTCAGTCCCAGGGTATGGAGTCGATCTTTGGGGGTCACTATGACACCCCTGTGCTACTGCACTGAGGGTGCTGTGTAACACACATGTAAACAGATGATACCTATGAGGGTAAGAAAAACCCCATAGACCATAAGCACAAAAATAGCCTAAAACACACATCAGCAATCTGTTTAAGAGTGGGAGAAAGAGTCTCACTCTTAGTAGGAGAAAAAAAAGAATCCCTTCAAATCCAGCAAAGCTTCTGGGAGACTCTATAGGTAAATGAAATTAGCCTTTTTCAAGAGAATTCTCACTAACACTCGCTAAGGGACAGGAGGATCTAATCCACTCCTGGATGAGTCTCTTACCTCTAGTCGGTTAAAAACATCCTAGAGAGACAATCAGCATTTTGGTGGTGACATCCTGAACTATGCTCAAAGGTTTTCCTTTGTAAGCTATAAGACCTACAAACCCTTTCTGGTACATCTTCCCTATTTAAGGTATAAGGGAGCTGATCTAACAATCCCCTTGAAGTTGCAACAACTTCTGAACCCAAAATACGTTTCCTCAAGGGGTCCTTAAGATGGATTCCCTTAGATCTTGAAGGGCCACCATGGTTCCTCACCACATCTCTTTCAAGAGCAGATTGGGTCTCAGGTATCCTGGTTGGAGCGTCCGAGGTCAAGCCAAGTACAGGCTTCCTCTTCTTCTGAGATCTGGTTTTACCTGGTGGAGGAGTTTCTTTCCTAATACTAGGTTTTCCTTTGGAGTCTTCAGTAGAAGAGTCCACAGCATTTAAGTTTTTAGCCTTGGGCCTATTGTTTCTGGATTTCCACTAGCTTTGAAAATTACCAGTTCTCACAGGCCTAGAGAGGGGTCCAGTTGGTCTATCCACCTCTTCCTCTGAAGCAGGGGGAGTCAGAGACTTTAAAACTCTGGGAATAATGATGGAGCTTGGTTTGGGCTCCCATTTCCCTAACATATTAGCCTGGAATTTGCCTGGGTTAGAGGTCAACTTTCTAACACCAGGGCTTGTAGTGGAGTTCTCGGCAGAGGTTCCCACAGGCTTAGAGTGATCCCTTAAGGTGGCCTCTCTAGCCAATTTGGTTTGGTTCTGCTTCACCAGACTGGGAGGCCAGGGGGTACTGGATACCACTCCTAGAGTGTTTAGATCATTCCCCAACAGGACTCTCCCAGGCACCTCAGTCTGAACACTGACAGGAATCCTCACTGCCATGTTATTACACTGAATGAGGGCTGGTAGAATAGGAAGCAATTGGACAGGACCTACAGAAAATTTAATGGGACCTTTGGGTGCCTTAGCAACATCCTCAGGCTCAAAACAACTTTCATCCACTACTGTTCTGCTGGCCCCAGTGTCTCTCCTGGCAGGAGTATCCTGTCCATTGACAAGAACACTGTCCATGTAATATACTTTAGAATTTTCTGGAAGGGAGTCATACACAGCCCTATTCTGTTTGCTAACCAGACCCATGGACTCTAAGGATACAGTTGATTGAAGACCCACGGGTGCTTCAGCAAACAACTCATAGTGGGCACTAGCCATGTGTACTTCTTCCTCTGGGAAGAATACCAAGGAGACTGTGCTGATCCCTGCAGATTTACCCTTGCATCTGGGATCAACCTTTTGATGGTCAGTAGTCCCACAAACATAGCATTTTCCAAATGCTCTTGCAAATTGCTGGCTGCATTACCACTGTTTGTTGCCTTTATTATTTACTTATTGCCATTTATCTGTTTCTCCTCTGCTTCGCACTTTCCACCTCGCCCCCTTCCACGCACTTTTCCCCTGCCCCCTCTCCCATGCACTTGCGTATTCTCAATGTCACTGGGCCTAGTAAGATCTATGTTTTGTTCTCCTGTTCCCCTCCTTTGCCTTGTCGTGCTCTGAAACACTTGTGTACAAGCGCGATAGAAATAAAATATCAATCAATCAAACAATGGGGGTTTCTGCTGACCTACCTCTGGTTGGGCCCCAGAGGGTTCACTAGCCCTATTTGGTTTGCCAGGTGGCTTACCCCAACTATTTTGTTGTTTGTGGCCCTCTTTGGGATGGGAGGTATTAGAATTCTCTTGGTTCTCTTTTGGTGGCTGATTCCCCTCATCCTTCTTCTGAGTTGCCCCAGATTCCTTGTGAGTAGCCCTGTTGGCAAACCACAAGTCGGCAGCCTTGCCTAACGTCCTAGAATCCATTTCCTTAGAATCAGCCAAGTGCTGTCTGAGCTCAGGAGAGCAGGCATCATACATAGACTCCAACATAACAAGATTTCCCATTCCCTGATAAGTGTTAACTCTGTAACCCTTAATCCAACCATCTAAGTTGTTCAAACATTCACACACCCAGGTAGCTGAAGGGGTACCATCATGCTTTTTGATGGTCCTAAACCTCTTAAGGTACTGGGACGGGGTCTTCCCAAATCTAGCTATCAAAGCTAGTTTCACACATTCATAGTCCATCCTATCCACCTCGCCCAACTCCATTACCACATCAGATGCAACAGGGGGGAACCTAGAGAATAACATGGGAAGCAACTGATTCCCTTTGATTTCCTGGAGCCCATGATTGTATTCAAACATAGCTAACCAATCTAACAAATCCAACTTAGGTTCATACATACCCACAATCTCTTTAGGAATCCGAGGTCTCTTTGGACTGGAAGATCTAGAGGATCCGGGGAGAGGAGCATTTTCCACAGGCAAATTCTTCATCTCTAACTCATGATTGAGCTCCATTTCTCTGAGCCTTAATTCTTGGTGTGTCTGTTCAGATTGAGCCTTAATTCTTTTGAATTCAAGTTCAAGTCTCATCTTTTCTAGGGAGATAAATTCATGACTTAATGTGGGACCTGACAAAGATCCAGTAGACAAAGCCTGAGGCCTTTGAGCAGGCAGAGGGTCAGTGAGGGCTACATTGCCAGCCTCCTCTTCCCCATCTGCTTCAACAATAACATTATCAACATTATCACCCTCAATATTTGCTACAGTTGCTGGAGGAGTGGGCACTACAGCCCCACTCTCCAGTCTTTGTTTCTCCAACAATCTTTCAATCAACTCTGATTTCTTGCCTTTGGCAGGAAGACTTTTCTGTCTACACATATCCCTTAAATAATCAGCAGTATTTTTAAGGAGGGTCTCCTGGCTATAGCTTTTGACTTTTTAAAATTAACTTTTAGTGATTGTTAAGCCTTGTGGTTAATTGAACCAAGGTACTAGCAGCACTCTAAATTGTAAATCCAATACTTTTATCCTCACCACTGTACACCAGTGTTAGGCAGAATCCTATGCATTTCCCTTGGGGAGCACTAAAGAAGATTAGGACTACGAGTATATGCAATAAATCCCCTTTGGTGCCAGTCCGTACTATACAGATTTAGTTGGTAGCTGTGGCTGAGCAGTCAGACTTATCTCAAGAGGGAGATGAGCAGTATTCAGGGTTTACACAATAGGACCACAGTACTATGGAACAAGGAAACACTGACCAAAGCTTTGTGTCAAAAAGAATATATATTTATTTTACACACTCTTAAGTTCAACACACAAATCACTATCCTTAAAGCAAGTTAAAACAGTCAAGAAAAGTATACACAACTCCCTGTTTAAATTATAGACAAGTTTGAGCGAGGGTGAAAACTGAGCAAAACGGCACAGTGTAAACCAAGCAGAAATGGCACTCTAACAATTTCTCAAAAAGGGAGGGAAAGGACAAGATATACAGATTCAGACTCTAAAACACACGAGCAACACTTTCCAAGTGGATTGTGAACAAGTTAGGCAAGGCAGTACTTTTAGCATATGAAACACTTGTTGAAAACCGAGCAAAATGGCACTTAACAATATATAAAAAGGGAAGGAAAGGTGGTTATAAGAGTTTTAGGTGTGCCAACACATTTCTTGATGAAAAGCAATCTAGAGAATGCAGTTGTAACAGATTTAGCCTGAGTCAAAAGGCCTGTGCCAGAGTCAGTGGCACGAGGCAAAGTGCCCAGGATCAAACGGTTCTAGTAGCTGAAGTCAAGTCTTTGTTTAACGATTTGAAAAGGTGGTTGCAGAGGTAAAAGACAATGGGCCTCATTCCGAGTTGGGTGGTAAGGGAAAAATGATGCCGGTAAAGGAATACCGGCATCGTTTCCCTTTACGGCCCATTCTGACCCACCACACCGTTATTTACCCCATAGTAAAGTACGATGCCGTAAATAGCGGTTTAGTGGCACGCGCACGACACGCCATGCCGTAATTAGCGGCATGGCGTAAACCGGAGCTGATCCCAAGTAAAGCGGACATGGAAAAAACGGCCTCCACAAGACCGCAAAGTACCTTACCGCCATGGAGTAAATACCGGCATCGCTGAGAAGGTGTAAAGGACCCTGAGCAGTGTTTCCAAGAGGAACAGGTGCACTCAATCAGCACAGGTGGAGGCAATGGAGTCTGGCACAGCACAAAAGGAGCACACCCACACACCACACCCCCTCCCACACCAAAATGATACCTATTGTAGCAGCATTCCTGGAGCTGGCGGCCCTGCTTGCAAGGCAAGAACAACTACAACAGCAGCAACAACAACAACCACAGCCACCACCACAGAGGATACACAGGAGGAGAAGGAGGGTGAGACAGGGCCAGCATGCCCTACCGGTGCAGCCACCATTACCACGCCGGAAGCCCCCAATCCCCCGCATCAGAGCCACCCCCTTCAACCTCACACCAGAGCAGATCCACACCCTGTACCGGCTTGACTGGGACACCATTACCAGCATAGTGGACATGATACATGATGATATCGTGAGCCGCATAGAAATACGCACTGCCATCCCCCTCTACTGAAGGTAGTGTCTGTTCTCCACTTCCTTGCCACAGGCACCTACCAGCATATAGTGGGGCAAATGCATGGCATTTCTCAGCCCATATTTTCATGGATACTCAAAGAAGTGTTGGATGCCCTCCTCACCCACACAAGGGAATACATATCCCTACCCCAGACTCCCCAGGAGATCTACGACACCAAAGCTGCCTTCCATGCACTGGCAGGCATGCCAAATTGCATAGGTGCCCTCGACTGCACCCACGTTGAATTGGTGGTCCCGCATGCCATGGAGGTGCCGTATCGCAACCGCAAGCAATACCACTCCATCAATGTCCAGATGGTGTGTAATGCCAGTAAATCCATCACACATTGCAATGCCCGATACCCCGGATCAACTCATGACTCCTTGGTTCTGCGGAACTCAACACTACCACGCTACATGGAGCGACATGCCGGACGTCGTGCCTGGCTGCTTGGTGAGTCATCTGAATGGGCCATGGCGTTGCTTTGGGGCTGTGAGTAGTTCTGGGAAGGGGGGCGGGGTTCATACTCTACCTGGCCGGGAAGGGGGGATGCATGCTCATCCCAGTAATCATCTGTGGCCATGCATGACCAGTACAATTTTCCACCATGAGGGCACACACGATTACCTCATTTCCACTTCCATGCAGGTGATGCTGGCTACCCTCTGAAGCCGTGGCTCATGACCCCCGTCCGCAACCCACAGAACAGGCACGAGGAGGACTACAACAGATCCCATACCCGTACACGCGTGGTGATAGAGCAGACCTTCGGGCTCTTGAAGGCACGATTTCGTAGCCTCAGCCGTTCAGGTGGGGCACTCATCTACAGCCACGAGAAGGTGTCCAAGATCACCATGGCATGTGTCATGCTACACAACATGTGCATCCGTCGGAACGTGCCACTGCCCCCTGACGTGGAAATGCCACCACCAGATGACGATGAGGGGGAGGAGGTAGGAATGGCAGGACAGCAGCCGGGTCCCGATGCACAGGAGGGACGTTCTGTGCGTCAAGCATTGATTGGACAATATTTCTGACTCACAAGTCAGCTGAGGGTTTCAGGATGAGAGGACATTGGGCACGGGGTGTGGGGATACATGTACACCATGTACTGTGCGACATTAAAATACACAAGCAAAATGATCAATGTCCACTCTGTTTTAGTGAATGAACAACCAGTGTATTAAAAAGTTTAAGTTTGAACGTGTACAACAAAACCACCACCCTTACCCCCCTCCCCCTCCCCCCAACTCCCAATAACACCCCCTCACCCCTCTCCCCCTCCCCCCAACTCCCAATAACACACCCTCACCCCCCTCCCCCTCCCAAATGTGTGTGCCAGGATGTTCATTGGCCACTTCCGGAGCCAGGGGGATTCATGTTCTGGCGGCGGAGTGTCCGCATTGACCGGCGGACAGGGCTGGTCTGTGTGGATGAACTTTGTGATGGTGGGTACTCCCACTGGGGCTGTGGTCTTGGGTGTGCTGCCTCCAGGGCATCAGCAATCCGGCCCAGCACCTCACAGAGGCGGTTGGTGTTTGAAGTGATTACCTCACCCAGGGCCTGCAGGTCATTGTGGCATTGTGAATGTGATTGACGGTTGTCCCGTAGAAAGTCCTCCAGCAGGGCTGTGATGCACTGCCCGTGCACTCCATCCGTGGATGGTGTGGCAGATGTGGTAGCCAGCCGTGGTGTTGACCGTGCAGGGCTCTGTGGGCTTTCGGCAGGGGAGGAGGATACAGGACAGGCAGGTGGTGCTCCTTGGCCTGTAAGGATTGGGGTGTCACTCTCCCCAGAGTCGCTGAGTGCGACTTGTGTGTGAGATGGTGTTTCCGGCCTGTACGCTGTGTCACATGTCTCCCCCACGTCAGATAGGTGAACCGATGTAGGGCTCTCCGGCTCGTCGATGAGGCACATGGCAGCGTGCTCCCCTGCCACACTGGATTCCTCCGAGTGGACTCTGGGGTATGTGTCCGTTCCCAGTGCAGGCATGGGTAGGGGTGTCGGTGGGGGTTGTGCAGCCTCCATGGGGGTTGCTGGTGCAGATGGTGTTGCCTGTGGCCTCCTCCTTCCTACAGGCTTCCGCTGTCCCCTGCCTGTGCCCCTGGAGGTGGAGGGCTGGGTGGCTTCATGGCCCTCAGTTTCATGTCCGCTGCCTGTGGGGTGGAAGAGAGAGATGGCATTAGCTATGATTTGGGGGTCAGCATCGCTTCAAGGCTATGGTGTTGCAGCGTTTGGGTGACATTTGGGTGGTGAGTGGGACATTGATTTGGGCTAGGATGGTAAATGCATGCAGGTGTCTGGGTCAATCAAGCTGGCAGAGTACTGTGCTGACTCACAGTGACTGCCTCTTTGTGTGCTATGGGCAGTATGGGTTGTAGCCTTGCAAGTGGCATCAGCCTGGGTCTCACTTGTTACGGCATGATTGGGGGGGGCATATGTGACATGACTGCTTGCCCATCCCTTGGCGGTGGCTTAATTGGGAATGCATTTACTGTCTTCACTCATGACACTCACCTCCATCTGCGGATGACGGGGCACCGCACTCCATCTCGCCGACCCCCTCGATGGATTCAGGGCCCATCATGTCGGCACAAGTCTGCTCCCAGGGCATCATCTTGATTGGAGATGCTGGGCCTCCTCCTGTCTCCAGGGCATGGGTCCTGTTGGCCGATAGGATGGCCCGCACCCTGAGACGGAGGTCGTCCCACCTTTTGCGGCAGTCCCTTGTTGTGCGGGGGGTGTTGCCGACAGCGCTCACCCTCTGGGCAACCAGGTCCCATATTTGTTTTTTTCTTGCTATGGTAGCCTTGCGCATATCAGTGCTGAACACCACTTCTGCATTGGCATGCAGGGTGTCTACCAGGACCTGTAGCTCATCCTGTGTAAAGCGCTCCTTGCGGAGGCGTGCGGCTCCTTTTTTGAGTGCTTTCGGCATGATATAGGTGAATGCTGGAAAGTCTCAGGTTCAGAATCTTCCTCCGGGTTCTGTATCAAGGGGATGGCAATGGATTGTGTTTTTAAAGATGGCCGCCGCGCTCCTTCCCGTTCCTGTGCGATGATGTAATTTCCGTATCCGTTAATTAGCGGTGACCGTAATTTACGGTGTCCGTAAATTACGGTCACCGCTAATAACGGACAGCAGAGCTTCGGTGGCGGTGTTGTAACGACCGTCTCGCTTCATGCCGCTAAGGGGTTTTTACGGGCCCTTTAGCGGTATGCCGCTAGGGGATTTACTGGCATGGCGGAAAGCTCATGCCCGCGAAGTCGGAATGGCCTGTAAATTGCGGCGTTGTACCAGACCGGACTCGGTCTTTCCGCCATGCCGGTAAAAACCCATACTTACCGCAAACCTCGGAATGAGGCCCAATGTTAGATGATAGGGGTGGACAACCCAGGAGGTAAGTAAAGAATTTAAAACACCTTTAGCAATACCCAACGATACGGGAGGCCTGGCGGAACAATGTAGCTTTAAAGTGGAAGAGGCTCCTGCGGTGGCTGTGGTTCCTGGCAGTTCCTGCAGTTTGGGAGATCCAGCAGAGGAAGAGAGGCTATCGTCGTGGAGGAAGGTTCGAGTCACAGCACTGCCCAGGGATATAGCCAGCCGTGGTGCTGCCAAAATGAAATAAAAGGTACGCGGTTGTGGTGGACAGGTGCCTGGCTATCCGGTCTCCTAGTGCAGGGCACTGGCAATTCGACCAAGGCAGGTCCTGGAAGGCGATTGGCGAACTGGTCGGCCCCACCAGCTCAAGGGAAGAAGACTCTTGCAGGTGAAGAACTTCTCGAGTCGTTGGAGAAAAGTGGTGAGGATCTGCAGCAGGGCTTCACCGGTGATTCAGTCATTGCAGATGTCTTCAGCTTCTCTCCTCTTCGGGTTTCTTAGTTCCAGTGGCGACACCATGCTCTCCAGTCTTCAAAGACCTGCTTTTATGCATAAAGACCCCAATTCATACAGCTTAGCTGTCACTGACACAGTGGGGTGGCTATCCTGGCGGGATAACCCCCCAGCCTATCAGGGAAGAGTGCGACTTGGGTTGCCTAGGTAACCCTGTCCACGGTGCCTATGCCCCCTCCCATACATCCTGTCTACCCCAGACTCAGTGGAGCCAAAAGGAGGGCTTCTGTGTAGAAGCCCGTCAAAAGGACGAACAAAGGATCCCCGACCCGTGTTAGGGTTTCAGAGAAAGTTACGAGAAAGACATAATATCAAAGATCTGGCAATAAAAACCTACTGGAGTAAAGTTAACAATAAAATAAACCGGCTGTTTGCTAGAGGCTGTCAGTAAAAGTGGTAGCCTCGAACAATGGGAAAATACCATAGGGAAATATTTGCAGTCGAATATTTACGTTAGTAACCACTGCCACCAGCCAGAAACTTTGGAGAGAGGGACTGGACAGTACCCTCTCGAAAATGAACACTAGGGAACAACTGTTAACCCTTTCCAGTACTTCCATAGTAAGATGGGTTGTACTGGTTTTGTTCATAACTATTGACTAGTAAAGTCAATGGGGATTTTACATGCCCTGGGAGACAGTAGTCAGTCCCAGGGTATGGAGTATATCTTTGGGGGTCACTATGACTCCCCTGTGCTACTGCACTGAGGGTGCTGTGTAACACACATGTAAACAGATGATACCTATGAGGGTAAGAAAAACCCCATAGACCATAAGCACAAAAATAGCCTAAAACACACATCAGCAATCTGTCTAAGAGTGGGAGAAAGAGTCTCACTCTTAGCAGGAGTACAAAAAAGAATCCCTTCAAATCCAGCAAAGCTTCTGGGGGACTCTATAGGTAAGGGAAATTAGCCTTTTTAAAGAGAATTCACACTAACACTCGCTAAGGGACAGGAGGATCTAATCCACTCCTGGATGAGTCGCTTACCTCTAGTCGGTTAAAAAACATCCTAGAGAGACCATCAGCATTTTGGTGGTGACATCCTGAACTATGCTCAAAGGTTTTCCTTTGTAAGCTATAAGACCTACAAACCCATTCTGGTACATCTTTCCTATTTAAGGTATAAGGGAGCTGATCTAACAATCCCCTTGAAGTTGCAACAACTTCTGAACCCAAAATAGGTTTCCTCAAGGGGTCCTTAAGATGGATTCCCTTAGATCTTGAAGGGCCACCATGGTTCGTCACCACATCTCTTTCAAGAGCGATTGGGTCTCAGGTATCCTGGTTGGAGCGTCCGAGGTCAAGCCAAGTACAGGCTTCCTCTTCTTCTGAGATCTGGTTTTACCTGGTGGAGGAGTTTCTTTCCTAATACTAGGTTTTCGTTTGGAGTCTTCAGTAGAAGAGTCCACAGCATTTAAGTGTTTAGCCTTGGGCCTATTGTTTCTGGATTTCTACTAGCTTTGAAAATTACCAGTTCTCACAGGCCTAGAGAGGGGTCCAGTTGGTATATCCACCTCTTCCTCTGAAGCAGGGGGAGTCTGAGACTTTAAAACTCTGGGAATAATGATGGAGCTTGGTTTGGGCTCCCATTTCCCTAACATACTAGCCTGGAATTTGCCTGGGTTAGAGGTCAAATTTCTAACACCAGGGCTTGTAGTGGAGTTCTCGGTAGAGGTTCCCACAGGCTTAGAGTGGTCCCTTAAGGTGGCCTCTCTAGCCAATTTGGTTTGGTTCTGCTTCACCAGACTGGGAGGCCTGGGGGTACTGGATACTACTCCTAGAGTGTTTAGATCATTCCCCAACAGGACTCTCCCAGGCACCTCATTCTGAACACTGACAGGAATCCTCACTGTCATGTTATTACACTGAATGAGGGCTGGTAGAATAGGAAGCAACTGGACAGGACCTACAGAAAATTGAATGGGACCTTTGGGTGCCTTAGCAACATCCTCAGGCTCAAAACAACTTTCATCCACTACTGTTCTGCTGGCCCCAGTGTCTCTCCTGGCAGGAGTATCCTGTCCATTGACAAGAACACTGTCCATGTAATATACTTTAGAGTTTTCTGGAAGGGAGCATACACACCCCTATTCTGTTTGCTAACCAGACCCATGGACTCTAAGGATACAGTTGATTGAAGACCCACGGGTGCTTCAGCAAACAACTCATAGTGGGCACTAGCCATGTGTACTTCTTCCTCTGGGGAGAATACCAAGGAGACTGTGCTGATCCCTGCAGATTTACCCTTGCATCTGGTATCAACCTTTACATGGTCAATAGTCCCACAAACATAGCATTTTCCAAATGCTCTTGCAAATTGCTGGCTGCATTACCACTGTCTGTTGCCTTTATTATTTATTTATTGTCATTTATCTGTTTCTCCTTTGCTTCGCACTTTCCACCTCTCCCCCTTCCATGCACTTTTCCCCTGCCCCCTCTCCCATGCACTTGCGCATTCTCAATGTCACTGGGCCTAGTAAGATCTCTGTTTTGTTCTCCTGTTCCCCTCCTTTGCCTTGTCGTGCTCTGAAACACTTGTGTACAAGCGCGATAGAAATAAAATAACAATCAATCAATCAATGGGGGTTTCTGCTGACCTGCCTCTGGTTGGGCCCCAGAGGGTTCACTAGCCCTATCTGGTTTCCCAGGTGGCTTACCCCAACTATTTTGTTGTTTGTGGCCCTCTTTGGGATGGGAGGTATTAGAATTCTCTTGGTTCTCTTTTGGTGGCTGATTCCCCTCATCCTTCTTCTGAGTTGCCCCAGATTCCTTGTGAGTAGCCCTGTTGGCAAACCACAAGTCGGCAGCCTTGCCTAACGTCCTAGGATCCATTTCCTTAGAATCAGCCAAGTGCTGTCTGAGCTCAGGAGAGCAGGCATCATACATAGACTCCAACATAACAAGATTTCCCATTCCCTGATAAGTGTTAACTCTGTAACCCTTAATCCAACCATCTAAGTTGTTCAAACATTCACACACCCAGGTAGCCGAAGGGGTACCATCATGCTTTTTGATGGTCCTAAACCTCTTAAGGTACTGGGACGGGGTCTTCCCAAATCTAGCTATCAAAGCTAGTTCACACATTCATAGTCCATCCTAGCCACCTCGCCCAAAGATGCAACAGGGGGGAGCCTAGAGAATAACATGGGAAGCAACTGATTCCCTGTGATTTCCTGGAGCCCATGATTGTATTCAAACATAGCTAACCAATCTAACAAATCCAACTTAGGTTCATACATACCCACAATCTCTTTAGGAATCTGACGTCTCTTTGGACTGGAAGATCTAGAGGATACGGGGAGAGGAGCATTTTCCACAGACAATTTCTTCATCTCTAACTCATGATTGAGCTTCATTTCTCTGAGCCTTAATTCTTGGTGTATCTGTTCAGATTGGGCCTTAATTCTTTTGAATTCAAGTTCAAGTCTCATCTTTTCTAGGGAGATAAATTCATGACTTAATGTGGGACCTGACAAAGATCCAGTAGACAAGGCTTGAGGCCTTTGAGCAGGCAGAGGGTCAGTGAGGGCTACATTGCCAGCCTCCTCTTCCTCATCTGCTCCAACAATAACATTATCAACATTATCACCCTCAATATTTGCTACAGTTGCTGGAGGAGTGGGCACTACAGCCCCACTCTCCAGTCTTTGTTTCTCCAACAATCTTTCAATCAACTCTGATTTCTTGCCTTTGGCAGGAAGACTTTTCTGTCTACACATATCCCTTAAATAATCGGCAGTATTTTTAAGGAGGGTCTCCTGGCTATAGCTTTTGACTTTTTAAAATTAACTTTTAGTGATTGTTAAGCCTTGTGGTTAATTGAACCAAGGTACTAGCAGCACTCTAAATTGTAAATCCAATACTTTTATCCTCACCACTGTACACCAGTGTTAGGCAGAATCCTATGCATTTCCCTTGGGGAGCACTAAAGAAGATTAGGACTACGAGTATATGCAATAAATCCCCTTTGGTGCCAGTCCGTACCATACAGATTTAGTTGGTAGTTGTGGCTGAGCAGTCAGACTTATCTCAAGAGGGAGATGAGCAGTATTCAGGGTTTACACAATAGGACCACAGTACTATGGAACAAGGAAACACTGACCAAAGCTTTGTGTCAAAAAGAAAATATATTTATTTTACACACTCTTAAGTTCAACACACAAATCACTATCCTTAAAGCAAGTTAAAACAGTCAAGAAAAGTATACACAACTCCCTGTTTAAATTATAGACAAGTTTGAGCGAGGGTGAAAACTGAGCAAAACGGCACAGTGTAAACCAAGCAGAAATGGCACTCTAACAATTTCTCAAAAAGGGAGGGAAAGGACAAGATATACAGATTCAGACTCTAAAACACATGAGCAACACTTCCCAAGTGGATTGTGAACAAGTTAGGCAAGGCAGTACTTTTAGCATATGAAACACTTGGTGAAAACCGAGCAAAATGGCACTTAACAATATATAAAAAGGGAAGGAAAGGTGGTTATAAGAGTTTTAGGTGTGCCAACACATTTCTTGATGAAAAGCAATCTAGAGAAGGCAGTTGTAACAGATTTAGCCAGAGTCAATAGGCCTGTGCCAGAGTCAGTGGTACGAGGCAAAGTGCCCAGGATCAAACGGTTCTAGTAGCTGCAGTCAAGTCTTTGTTTAATTATTTGAAAAGGTGGTTTCAGAAGGTAAAAGATAATGTTAGATGATAGGGGTGGCCAACCCAAGAGGTAAGTAAAGGATTTAAAACACCTTTAGCAATACCCAACGAAACGGGAGGCCTGGGGAAACAATGTACCTTTAAAGTGGAAGAGGCTCCTGTGGTGGCGGTGGTTCCTGGCATTTCCAGCTGTTCAGGAGATCCAGCAGAGGAAGAGAGGCTCTCATCGTGGAGGAAGGTTTGAGTCACTGCACTGCCCAGGGGTGAAGCCAGCCGCGGTGCTGCCAAAATGAAATAAAAGGTACGCTCCTTTAAATCGCGGTCATGGTGGACGGGTGCCTGGCTATCCGTTCTCCTAGTGCGGGGCACTGGCGATTCGACCAAGGCAGGTCCTGGAATGTGATTGGCGAACTGGTTGGCCCCACTAGCTCAAGGGAAGAAGACTCTTGCAGGTGAAGATCTTCTCGAGCAGTTGAAGAAAAGTGGTGAGGATCTGCAGCAGGGCTTCACCGGTGGTTCAGTCATTGCAGATGTCTTCAGCTTCTCTCCTCTTCGGGTTTCTTAGTTCCAGTGGCAATGTCTTGCTCTCCAATCCTCAGAGCCCTGATTTTATGCGGAAAGACCCCCATTCATACAGCCTAGCTGTCACTCACACAGTGGGGTGGCTCTTCTGGTGGGATAACCCCCCAGCCTATCAGGGCAGAGTGTGACTTGGGTTGCCTAGGTATCCCTGTCCAGGGTGCCTGTTCCCCCTCCCACACGTCCTGTCTACTCCAGACTCAGTGGCTCCGAAAGGAGGCCTTCTGTGTAGCAGCCCCCCAAAATGACGAACAAAGGATCCCCGACCCGGGTTAGGATTTCAGAGTAAGACATGAGAAAGAAATATTATCAAAAATCTGGCAATAAAAACCTACCGGGGTAAAGGTAATAATAAAATAAACCAGCGGTTTGTTAGAGGCTGTCAGTAAAAGTGATAGCCTCAAACAATGGGAAAATACCATTGGGAAATATTTGCGGTCGAATATTTATGGTAGTAACCACTGCCACCAACCAGAAACTTTGGAGAGAGGGACTGGACAGTACCCTCTCGAAAATGAACACTAGAGAAAAACTATTAAACCTTCCCAGTACTTCCATAGTAAGATGGGTGCTACTGGGTTTGTTCATAACTATTGACTAGTAAAGTCAATGGGGACTTTACATGCCCTGGGAGACAGTAGTCAGTCCCAGGGTATGAGTCTATGTTGTAGGGTCACTATGACACCCCTGTGTTACTGCACTGAGGGTGCTGTGTAACACACATGTAAAAAGATGATACCTATGAGAGTGAGAAAAACCCCATAGACCATAAGCACCAAAATAGCCTAAAACACACATCAGCAATCTGTCTAAGAGTGGGAGAAAGAGTCTCACTCTTAGCAGGAGTACAAAAAAAATAAACCCTTCAAATCCAGCAAAGCTGCTGGGGGACTCTATAGGTAAGGGAAATTAGCCTTTTAAGAGAATTCTCCCTAACATGCCCCCAGCTTTTTTCTTCGATAAACGACTGACCCGTAGGGAGTGTGAGGTAGAGGAGCAAAGGATTCGAGAGGTGAGGTATTGGCAGAGGGATAGTTGAAGGTATTTTGGACCCAGGCCCCAGAAATCCTTGTGCACAATGCAGAGGGTCTAAAATGTAATCCTTGCATCCACTGGTAGCCAATGAATGGATTTCAGAGCTGGAGGGATAGGATCCCAGGGCTTGAGGCCAAGGACAAGTCTCGCAGTCCTGTACAGGATTAGTGGTAGAGGGCGGAGAGTGGAGGCAGGTAGAATTTAGAAAGAGGCTGTCACAGTAGTCCAACCTTGAGACAACCAGAGCTTGAAAGACAGTGAGCTTGTAGGTGAACGAGAGAAAAGGCAGAGTACCCCTCAGGAGGTGAAGCAAGTAGTTAAAATCTCAAGAGAAGTCAGAAATGTGTGCAGAGAAGGAATGTGTGGAGTCAATAGTGACTCCGAAGGTTGTTGGCCTTGCAGGTGGGGGTAGGAGGAGGGCCAAGGGAGGCCGGACAGGGAGTGAGTTGAAAGGATGGTGAAGGTGTACCGATGAGAAGGATGTCAGTCTTGCTTGCACTTAGACAGAGATCGTTTTCAGTACACCAATTTTAAATGGCAATTACGCAATCAGAAATGAGGGAGGGAGAGGAGGTGGTCGAGGGCAGCCTGAAAATGAGTTGAGTGTCATCAGCATAGCACTGGAAATTGTAGCAGAAAATGGAAATGCAGTAGGTGAGAGCTGCCAGGTAATGTTTGAAAAGCCAGGCCGAGAAGAGTTCAGACCCCTGGTGAACACCGCAGATAGAGAGGGAGATTGATGAAAGGAAGGACCCAAGTTGTAGCTGGGAGGGTCACACACGCCAAAAACACGTCATTGAGTAACACACATCAATACTCATCTGACGATGCATCATAATCCATCCTCTCTCCCACTCCATGGATTAGTGCTGCCGGGATGAACTCTGCAGCAATCTCCTCGTGCTGAGTGAGTTCATCCTCCTCTGGTGCTGGCCCACCACCAGTCACCTGGTCATTTCAACACTTGTAACAGTCCTGAGCCATGCGCACCTGGAATCCCATGTGGACATGATCAGTGGGGTCAGTGGTGCTGGTGGACTGGACCAAGGGAGTGGGTGTTGGAATGAGGACGGAAGGTCTGGCTTGGGTCTGACTCACTGCCGGGGTGGTGTTGGCTGCATCTGCCCATGCAGTTACCACCACATGGCTGCTTGGGGCAGTAGATGTCATAACTGCCCCAGATACGTGTGCCCCGGTCACAGCTACACTGGACACGTGACCCGCACCTCCTGACAAGATAGCAATCGTCCTGGGAGTCCTCATCATAATAATAATAATAATAATAATAATAATAATAATAAGGCTTTTATATAGCGCTACAAACCCTCAGGTATCCGAGCGCTGCTTATTATTACCCACGGTGTGTGGTGCTCATTTATCGACCTCGGAAGGATGAAAGGCTGAGTTTGGCCCCGCCGGGATTCGAACCTGCGTTAACAGGCTCTGCACGGGTGTCAAAGCGAGCGCTCTACTCGCTGTGCCACTTGACCGGCTAACAACATGCACTGCCCGACCCCGAGCCTGTGTGGTGGTCCCCACAGCTGCACCTACAGCTACCACCACCGGTGGGCTCGTGACAGCAGATGAAAGTTGCTGTTGGTTCATATGGGTGCCAGGTTGTGATGCAACAGCTGCATCTCCAGGAGCCACAGGGGGTGGTGGCATGGCTGCACCAGCACGTGGCTGGGCATCCTGCCCCAGTGGGGCACCCCTGACTCTTTCCCCTCTGTAGCCACCCTGGCCAGCCTGGACTCCCTGTCCCCCCTGGTCTCTGCGCCCACGTGCCCGACCACGCACACTACTGGGAGGACGCCCAACTTTGCCACCCTTACCCTTTGGTGAACTCCCAACCATGGCACAGATGGAAAATAGCCGATGGGAGGTGCACTCAACAATTGTCCTGGGCGATTGGGTTGAAGGGGGCAGGGTACTGGATGGAATAGGTAGCCCATGGGTGCGGAATAAACCTCCCGCAGTACATTGTGACACCCAGGGACAAAGAAAACATGTACGCGTGGAACACACCGGCTACTATGACCTTGAAAACAGTACGCGATGCACAGGGGAAACCACAGCGGGAAAAATACTGTGTGCGACTCACCATCTGCCTTGCGCGGAGAAGAAAAAGAAAAACACATGCACTTGTGCGCGTATGCAACACCCCGCCAAAAGAAGAGGTACAAACTTCAAATGCTGTGAAGTAATCGCGTGTGAATCCATAAGAGTAAACAGATGCGTCGGCCTCCACAAAAAGCACGTACAGGGAACTGATTCCCTGCTGGACCTTTAGCTCGTGCTGAAGGCAATGCCCGCGTGGTAATGCCACTGGCGTGCTTACGCGCTAAGAGCCTTTCCTTGAATTACACGCAATCACACACGGTCATGCTGTTTTTGCACGTGCGAATTCACTATGCACCCGTGCCAAAGGAAATGCCCACACGTGTCACGTCACTTACGCGCATACATGCTAAGGCCCTTTCCTCGAATTACACGCTGACGTGCTGTTTTTTCATGTGCGGATTCCTTCTGCATCAAGCTGGCCACGCGAAAACACATGGAAGACCACGCTCCTGCCCTGAAGGCCATTTTCCTGCCCCCCAGAGTCCCGAGCTGCTTCCCACGAGCCATTTGCTGCTGCCTGGCTGCCTGGCTGCCTGCTGGCCACGTGCCCTGCTATTTGGTGCCTGCACATCAGCCATCTGCAGGGGTCCAGTTGCTGTGACCACTCCTGCTGGGACAGAAGACTCCCGACTGCTGTTCCATTGCTCCATAGCCCAGTCCCAGGACCCAGTTGCCCACCCACACTTGCCACGGGGGTTGCCATGTCGGGGGCAAACACCATCTGAGACCACTGGCATCCCCCAGCTAGAGAGGCAGAGGGCTGCCAGCTTCTCAGCCCGAGAAGTTGGAATCCTGGTGGAGCAAGTCCTGGGGCATTATGATGCCCTCTTCAGACGACCCTGCGCCAACTAGGAAGGATGGAAGAGGACCTGCTCGGACATTGTGGTTACCATCAACACAGAGGGGGTGGCAACCTGTGACTTGAAACACGTCCAGAAGCGCTGGGAGGACTTCAGATCCAGGACCCTCAGGAAGGCCCTGCGCCTCTTGCGTGTAGCGGTTGTAGGGGGGCACCAGGTCCTACTTTCCATCGACCAGATGAGGGTCCTGAAACGCATCGACCCAGTGCTTCACCACCAGGTCCTGGAGAGGCAGACCTGTCTGGAGTCGAGCAGTAAGTGTCCATGCGTACTCATTGGACGGAGTGCATGTTGAGGTGTGCCAGGAGTGTGCAGCTTGGACGTATGTCTGACATGGCCCATGTATGGATTTGTACGTGCAGGGACATGACCGTGCTGCATGTGAGTCCAGTCATGTGTGATGCACATCAGTGGTATATGTATTCCAAAGCATGACGTACAACTGCATGTGGAGATGCACACATGTTAGCATTTCTGTGTATGTACTATGCCATGGTTGGGGTGATGCATGGATGCTGGTTCCACCTGCATGTACGTGCACAGCATACATGTGCGTGTGTGTGTTTGACATGTGTGTGACTGTGATACGCCATGTGTGCATGTGTTCGGCACTCCCCATGTTGCTTGTGACGTCATGCCAACCTTCGGATGTTCATGCAGTTGGGTATGTATGGATGCTGCTGCCTGCTGCACAATTCCTGTTAATTTGTATATGTGTGTGGGTTCAAATGATATGAGTGTTGGGGAGTGTGATGCAATCTGGTGAAGTTTGACACTGCCACTCATGTGCAACTGTCATGTGTTTATTAGACCATTGTACTGTGCCCTGATGCCTGTGTTCTATCTCTCCCTGTCTGCAGCGTCAACTGATGAAGCGGGCATAGGTGGTGCTGTGGAGCACAGCGGCAGGGATCCCACTGCTAGCCATAGACGCAAGGGCCAGGTCCCCTCCCAGGTATTGATATTTTCCGAGATTGAGGAGTCTGGTGCCGCGTCCATGGCTGCAGTTGCTGAGGGAAGGTCCAAGAGGCAGAGGTTGGAGCAGGACTCCTCGGCAGCAGTAGGGGGAGCTGAGCCCCCACATGGGCCTACGGAGGAAGATGGCACAAAGTTATCCAGGTTGGTGGGGGGTTTGGTTGAGGAGGAGGCTATGGAAGCCCTACGCACGGGTCTAGAAAGGGGGATTCCACTGGTGCTAGTGGTGCAGTGAAGGGGCAGGGACAGGAGGCAGCACAGGCTGCATGGATGTGCCTGTGTGTAATCCTGTGACTGCATCATCTGGCACCAGCAGGGATGCCTTCATCCAGACCCGTTTTCAGGGAGGGGATGGGCAGACAACAACTGGCCTTCCTCTCCCTGTGGACGTGGCAATCTCTGACTGGATTGAGCCTGTCCTAGCTGGTGTGGTGTTGCGCCAACGTGGTATTCGGGATGACGTGCAGGGTTCTCGTGAGGACACTGCACAGCACTTTGAAGACCTGTTTGGTCGTGTCGCACTACTAGGACAGGTCATCAGCACTGGGTTGCTCTGTGTGCTGGATCCTCTTGCGACCCCCTCCTCAACTAAACCACCTATGCGCCAGTCGTCCTCCGTGCCATGTATCACCAGGGCCCCCTCTGGAGCTCCCCCTGAGCCAGCGGCCAGGTTGGTAGAGGGAACATCCCTGCCACAGTCGGGAGTCAGAGGTCCAGAAGGGGTGGCCACCCCACCAACTGGACCCCAGCAAATTGAGGACGAGCAGGCATCAACAAGCAGGGAACGTGCACGGTGGCACCAGAGGATTCCATCAGCCTGGATGCCGTTGTGGTGCCAGAGGCAGTTGCATTGGAGGCAGCAGCAGGCTCAGCCTGGGAGCCATCATGGCTCGGAGCCATCAACATCCCTGTCATGGTACAAAGTGTAGAGACCACTAAAGAGGACCCAGTACCGGGCCAAACCCAGGAGAACGCAAAGGTTATGTGGATAAACCACACAAAACATAGAATCCATCCTTATAGGAGACTCCTAAGCCCTATTTGCAGGAAAAAGGCCTCAAGAACTACATTACCCAGACTTCTCTGGGCCCAGAACTACAGGGACAAGCCCAAAAGGGGCAGGACTTGCGCGCGCCTGCGCACGCGACCAATCAAAGCATGGGGCTTGTGCTCAAACTGCCGACCGGAGAAGACGTCTCCTGAAGAGCTCCGTGTGCAGGGATCAGCACAGGGGCCATGCCCCAACCAACCCCAATCCAGGCCCCTTGCCTTGAGAAGCTAAGTACTGCAAGCGTTAGACAGACTCCAGTTGCAAGGGGGAGGACGCGCAAGGCCGCAACGCCACTTCCTGGGGCTAGCACGACCAGTGAAGGTTGCCTGGGGCACGCACAGGGGGGCTCTGCCCACAATCCACTGTCCCCCTGCTACAGGACAGCTAAGTCTTTTCACTGGGCATCGGAGCGTGAGATTTGCATGACAATTAGCCATGAGGAGGAACCGCGTAGAACAGTGCGGTTAGGCCATCACACGCCACGTGCGGCAGATCACACATCCACAATTCAGATCACTCAAGGGTCCGCGACCCAGTGAACCCACCAGTACAGTGCGGGGCCACATGCGGCTTATTCCGCATGTGCTGATCATTACGGGCGTTAACCCGTGTACTAACTCATAGTGCTCCGCACTGCTAGCACACGCAACAGGGTGAAGAATTAACCAATTGCATGCTGGCAAAGTATTGTTTAAGGTGTGTGCAGGAACACACCATGCAGTAATTCCTTGCTCTCTTGCAGCGGTAATACGCTCCAGACAGATACCGGACCTGAGAGTACGCAGGCAGGAGGCCAGTGCTCAACCCAGAGATAAGTCTCTTTAAACTCACTATTGTGCATAGTGTAAAGTGTAATGTATGTTTATTGTGTTCTCCTTTGTCCCCTTCCCTACCCACCATCCCTCTCCTAAACCTCTCACCGGTTACCCTACTGCTGAACCTATCCAACCAACGTGTTCCTATCCCTCTTTCCCCGCTGGAGTCTCAGCGCCTTGTCTAAGCTAAAACTTGCAGGCGTTCAGACTGCGGAGGGGATGGTTGGTTCGTGCCACTCCTGAGCCTGAAGACTGGAGCCCTGACAGAAGCACAAGCCCAAGTGTACCAGGCTCCTGGGTGGTATGGGCCAGCCAGGTTATCGAGGACCTTACAAAAGTCCTGCAAGACTTGCAGGCCGAGCTTGCTGCCACTAGGCAGGATTATGCGGTGCTGGCCACTCAGGTGCGCAATTTAGCTGCACAGACCACTCCCCTTCCAGGTGGCACAGCCACTCCTAGCCCTGTGCAGGTTCATGTGTCCCCAGAACCTGTAGTGCCCCTAGCCCCACTAGAAAGATACTCAGGGGACCCACAAAAGTATCAAACTTTCCTTACCCAATGCAAACTCCATTTCTTAACCAAGCCCACTATGTTTAGGTCTATCCAGGTTAGGACTGCCTTTGTTATATCTTATTTAACTGGCGATGCAGCGGCCTAGGCGACTCCTCTGGTGCAAAGGGATGATGGGTTTTTTTATGATTGGGAAGAATTCCAAGCCGAGTTTGGCAAAATCTTTAACCGCAAGGCGGCGACCATATGCAAAGACTGTGAGTTTGTGTCAAGGGAGTAAAGAATTGATCACTTATGTGACTCAGTTCAACCGTTTGTTAACGGAAGCAGAATGGCACGGGAAGAACAGATGTCGCTGTTTTATCAGGGATTGAGGGATGAACTTAAAGACCTCATTGCTCAATTGGATCCGCAGCCACAGGACTGTCCGGCGATGATATACTTAGCCTTGCGTTTGGTTTATCGCCAGACAGAGCGTCAAGGCGACAAAAGACGTGGAGAGATACGGCCCATAGCTAGATTGGACCAATCCTGAGCCCCACGCCCAACCGGCTCTTCTGAAAGATCAGTTGATGAGCCAATGCAGATTGGTTCGGTTAAAGGCCTTCTTACCAAAGAGGAGAAGGAACGTCGACGCAAAGAGGGGCTTTGCCTATATTGCGGCACCACAGGACACTTTGTAAAAGAATGTCCTACAAAGCCTAAGTCTCAGGGAAACGCCTCGGCTCGGCGTTTGTAGGAGTAGAACAGTCGAGCCATGTAGTGGAAGTTACCCCCGTGGTCGGGTTTGTTAACTTTGCTCCACATGTCACGTTGTCAGGAGTCTTGGGGTTTTTGGGTCGGTAGGTCCCTGTAGCTCTCCTCTTGGACTCAGGAGCCACGGGTAACTTCATTGATATTAGCTACACTCGTAATCTGGGTATACCGTTGTGTCCTAAAGATACCCCTGAGGTAGTGAGAGCGGTCGATGGGGCCGCTTTGTGTTCCGGTCCAGTAACCGTTAGTACACAAGTTCTGATGTTACGTTGCCCACAGGACCACATAGAGAAAATTAAATTCGACCTGATAGCAGCCCCACAATTTGGTATAATTCTGGGTCTTCCTTGGCTTGGTAAACACAACCCCCAAGTAGTTTGGTATACTGGCAGGTGTCTTTCACGTTCCCAGACTGCATGATGCATTGTAACACTCCAGCGCATAGTCTGAAGTCCGAAGGTGATTCCGGCCTTAGTATTGGTGCAACAGCTACTGACGGAGTGGATTTGAGCACCCTACCCCCTGAGTATCAGGAGTATGCTGACGTGTTCAGTAAACAGGCTGCTGAAACTTTACCACCCCACAGATCATTTGATTGTCGAATTGATCTTGAAACCGGGGCAGTGCTGCCGTGTAGCCGTATTTATGCACTCACAGAAGCTGAGACAGTACACCTGAAGAATTACATAGACACCAATTTGCAAAACGGTTTTATTAGACCCTCGACTTCCCCAGTCTCGTCTCCTCTCTTCTTCATACCGAAAAAGACCGGAGATTTGAGAACATGCATAGATTATCGCAGGGTTAATCGTATCACAGTTAAGAACAGGTATCCCTTACCATTGATCCCAGTACTGTTAGATCAAGTTTGTAAGGCAACCATGTATACTAAGTTAGACCTACGTGGAGCCTATCACCTGGTACGAGTACGGGCCGGAGATGAATGGAAAACGGCTTTTAGAACCAAATTCGGCTTGGACGAGTATCAGGTGATGCCTTTCGGCCTATGTAACGCTCCGGCGGCCTTCCAGCACTTCCTCGATGAGGTATTGCGTGGTTATCTAGATGTGTTTGCCATAGTATGCATAGACGATATTTTAATCTATTCCCAGAATCAGCACGATCACGTGGGACATGTTAAGGTGGTTCTACACCAACAAAGGGAACATCGTCTATTCGCTAAAATAGAGAAATGTGAATTTCAACGTACTACGGTGGAGTTTCTGGGATACTTTTTGACTCCCTCGGGTGTGCAAATGGATCAGCGCAGGGTTCAAGCGGTGTTAAATTGGCTGGCGCCTACAACTGTCAAAGGGGTATAAGCCTTTCTAGGATTCGCTAACTTCTACAGGCGCTTCATTAAAGGCTTTTCAGAATTGGTGACGCCTATCACCAAACTACTACAAAAAGGGAGAGCCTGCCAATGGGACAAGGCAGCGGAACAAGGTTTCCAGCAATTAAAACAGGCTTTTACCAGGGCACCTGTTCTGCAACACCCCAATTTAGCACAGTCATTTATCTCAACCTCTCTGCTCAATTTGACACCATTTACCACCTCACCCTCACGGACAGACTCCACCCTTTCAGAACACATTTCTGAAGTGGATTTCCTCCTACCCTTCCAACAAATCCCAAATAATACACATGCCTCTCTTCTCCTCTACTCCCTGCCCTGCCCTGCCCATGGAGTACAATAGGGAGGTCTCTCTCCCCTCTACTCTTTAACCTCTACCTGAGCCCCCCTCCTCTCATAAGCTCACACGACCTGTCTTGCAAATGACACCCAAATCATCTTCAAGATCCCAAAGGACACTTCCTGCACTTCCCCCAGCCTCTCAGCATGCTTCACAGCAAATCGACCACTGGATGACTGCTAACCACATTCTTCTCAACCCCGGAAAATCTGAAATAATGATCTGTGGGAAGACTGGCCTCTTCCCCTAACCCACCCTTCGGCCAAACTCTCTAGGCCAACCAACTCTACCTACAATATGGTAGAAAATCTTGGCTGTACTATGGACTCAGACCTGACACTATTGAATCACATCAGTGCTACCCACACCGACACATTCTCTAATGCAGCTTCCCCTAGCTGACCTTCCCATGCAGAGTCACTGCCATGGGGCTCATTGTCCTCTCACGCTTAGACTATGCTAACCCCCTATATCTAGGGGCCGATGGATCACAACTTAGAAAGCTCCAACAGGTTCAAAACACTGCAGCAATGCACCTTCTTGTCCTGGGCCTTAGAGAACACATTACCCCAGCCCTCTGTGTCCTTCACTGTCTGCTGATCGGGCGACAATCCACCTTCAAAGCAATATGCATCACCCACTTAGCACTGCACAACACAGGACGAGAATATCTGCAACACAAACTCGCCTCCTACAGTCTCAGCAGAAACCTGTGAACAGGCAAATCTCTCCTTTTTCATCCAAGTCACATCACCTAGAATAGGGGGATCTTCTTTCACAGTCCAAGCTCCAAACATCTAGAACTCAATTCCACTCAACATCCATTGCATATAGGATCACCTCAATTTCTAGAAGACTCTCAAGACCTTTCTCTTCTCTTCTATACCCTGAAGTACCTAGTCCACTGTGTGGGTGAACTTTCACACACAATCAGGAAGGTGGGGCCAACTGATGAGTCATCTGTGGAGACAACAAGGCAGTACCGAGCCTGCACAGAAAAGATTCCAGTCAATCGATATGATACGAGCTGCATGACCTCATTGTAACTAGATATCAGACTTGATTAATTGGTAAGTATAGCACTCCATCACAATGCAACATAGCTGTACCCCTCCTGGGGCACAGCCAACCACCCGCATACATCTGCAAATACTAATCGACTTCACAACTAA
This sequence comes from Ambystoma mexicanum, assembly GCF_040938575.1. Classification (NCBI taxonomy): domain Eukaryota; kingdom Metazoa; phylum Chordata; class Amphibia; order Caudata; family Ambystomatidae; genus Ambystoma; species Ambystoma mexicanum. Next base: position 814,251,626 of record NC_090932.1, read on the forward strand.
TCCAGATCAGGACTGCAAGACTTGTCCTTGGCTTTAAGCCCTGGGATTGTATCTCTCCAGCTCTGAAATCTCTCCACTGGCTCCCAGTGGATGCAAGGATTACATTCAAAACCCTCTGCATTGTCCACAAGGCTTTCTGGGGCCTGGGTCCAAAATAACTTCAGCCATCCCTCCGCAAATACCTCCCCTCTCGAGCTCTTCACTCCTCTACCTCTATCTCCTGTTGGGTCATTTGTTGTTCAAAGAAACAAGCTGGGGGTATATCTCTGTCTTCGGCTAGGGCCTCCCTCTGGAATAGCCTCCCTGCCACTCTAAAACTTGATGAAGGTTCTGGAAGCACCTCAATACCTTCCACTTTGCTTCTGCCTTCACTCCCCCTCCACCCTGCTGATTCTGCTCTTCTTGGCACTGTGCACTTGGCCACCCTCTGTCCCCTGGGCCCAGGTACCTGCTCACCCTGCCATCCTTCTGTACTGCCTCCTGGCCTCCCCTTGCACTGGGGACTGTATCTGTATCCAGGATAGCTCAGCAGCAACATGCTCGCCTTGGCAGCAAGATGACATGGAACCACACAGGTTCGATCCCCGGGTCTGCGCTTAGAAACCTCTGGGTATTAGGCGCGTTATAAATGATCTATCATATCATATAGTCCCCGACACCCCCCATTTTCTCCTTTTTATGCACTTATCAGACTTACCCAGTCTGCTGCCATTAACACAGCACTTGCCACTTGCAGGCTGCACTACCAATGTTTATTGCCTCCATCTTCTCTTTATTTTTATTTATTATCATTTATTTGTTCTCCTCCGCTCTGCACTTTCCACTCTCCAACTTCCATGCACTTTTCTCCTTTCCCTTTCCCATGCACTTGTGCGTTCTCAATGTCACTTGGCATAGTAAGATTGTTGTGTTCTCCCCTGTTCCCCTCCCTTGCCTTGCGCGCTCTGAAACACTTGTGTACGAGCGCGATACAAATAAAATATCTTATCATATCAAACAACACACATCAACACTGCCATTAGAGTGCAGCTGAGTCACATGAAGAAATGTGGTTCAGCGGTGAACATAACCAGTCACCTTGACTTACCTACTCTCCTGATAGCCTATTCCAGCACCCATCCACTATCCAGATCTCCATGGGTCGCTATGAGGGACTTAGCCACCCCTACTTACCTTTGTGTTGGCTAAACATGCACACACACATTCTAGAATCCTCCTCCAAATCTCACATCTCTGACTTCACTCCTCCAAGGGTGTTCATCCCACAGCGCTTTGAGGCCACACCAATGGCAGTAGGAGCTATGTAAATGCCATAAAACATAACATAACAGCAGAAGGCAATGCAGGGAATCAGTGCACCAGATCCAGGGACACAACAGTGTAGTCTGATTGTGTGAAATTCAGAAGAATTTAGCTTCAGCTGAAATAAAATTCAATATCTGCATCAAATTACATAAACACTGTCTACCTTTCTTTTACTAACCTGTTCCTTCTGCTTTTAACACTGTCAAGGTAATTCATGGAATAAATGTGCGCCGAAAAGGGGAGCGCAAGCCGCGCACGCAGCCATTCGTCGATTCATGGAATGCACTGCGCGTGTAAAACCTGGGATGTGCGCCAAATCCGTGGGTGGTGCACGCAGGCGCACACATCACTAAACGCCGTGCGCAACACGCACAGGGAAAGCGCACATCGTGTAGCGCACACAAGAAAAGTGGAACAATGCGTGAAAATGTGGGCGTTACGGGGGAAATACAGGAGGTAAATGCTCGCAACGCCCACACGCACGCTAACAACATGTATTCATGGAATCGAACAGGGGAAACCTGTGCGCCAAAAAAGACGTGCTAATTCGGAAACACGTATGCCAGCAGGAAGAAGGTGATAGCGGCCCCGCGCAGCATAAAAGTGCACGCAATCAACAAACAAGCTCATACTCTACGATGAATACACTGTTCCTCGCAGCAGTGGTCATGGGACACTGCAGGAGGAGGAGGATAGCCAGGCCCCGCATTTTTTTACCCGGAACCAGCCTTTTTGGGATGCCTGATGACCAGGTGTATGGGAGGTACAGGTTTCCACCACTAATAATCCTAGAACTGATCAGGGAGTGGGAGGATGACCTCACATCACCCACCTTGTGCTCCCAAGCACTGAGCCCCATGGAAAAGATGCTCAATGTACTGCACTTCTTGGCTACTGATATGATATGATATGATATGGCATTTGTAACGCGCCTATACACAAGTGGGTCATTTCAGCGGACAAGTGCCATAGTTAGGGGTGTCTCACAGGCCACGCAGTCACGCTGCTTACACCAGGTGTTGGCGATCATGACTTCACGCCCCTCAGTCGGCAGGCACATATACATGCCCAGAACACCTGCAGAAAGGCAGGCTGTCGTCCAGGACTTTTACGGGGTGGCACACTTCCCCAAAGTCCTAGGTGCCATTGATTGCACCCATGTGGCTCTACGTCCTCCCAGGGCCACTGAGCACATCTATCGAAACCGCAAGCACTGGCATTTCATCAACTTGCAGGTTGTATGTGATGCCAAGGGAATCATCACCTCAGTATATGCCAATTATCCGGGGTCCAGCCATGATAGTTTCATATTCCGAATGTCACCGCTAAACCGGGACCTGGAAGCTGGGCGGCATGGTTTCACATGGCTAATTGATGAGTATAAATGCCTCTGCACATGCATGCATATCAGACACTGAGAAATGGGAAAACCCCACTAATGACAACCATTATCACCTCCCCAGGGGACAGTGCCTACCCTCTGAGCACCTACACGATGACGCCAATACGGAACCCCACCACACCACCCGAGGTAAAACACAACACAGCCCATATTGCAACCCGGGGCATAGTGGAGCGCACATTCGGAGTGCTGAAGTCACGCTTTCACTCCCTTGACCGCTCTGGTGGGCAGCTGCTATATGCGCCCCCAGTAGTGTGCAGGATCATAGTGGAAGCATGTGTCTTGAACAACGTTGCAACCCGGCGGGGTGTGCTGGTGGACATGGTGGTGCCCCCGCATCCTCAACCACATGCACGCCCGCTACGCATGGGAGGTGAAAGGGCACATGGCGAGGCAGCCCGTACCCAGTTTGTGGCAAATTTCTTCACCTAAAATCCCACCCTGTGGAGTGCACACAGGCCTGGGACATACCAGCTGACAATTTATGATGATGACAAAAGGGACAGTCAACTCTCACAAACATACCACCCTGAGATTGTTTACCTGGAAGTGCCACATTGTGCGCAGCCCTAGCTACTTAAACACACCTAATGCTGTGTCAGTAAAAAGCACACATTCATGCAGCATGAAGGACTACCCCCTTGCAAAACACTACAAGCAAATAGTTTCATGTCACCCAACCCCTCCCTAACCCCATCTCAGCTACCCAATACACCATGGCATGACATGCGATATGGAAGCAACCAAATGAATGCACATCACATGACACAAGTGTCACAAAGTGCACTGTCCCAAATGGAAACAGGCCACAGACAATTGCCTCTCATCAAAGAAAAAAACAGCACACATTAACAAATACTTACCAGCAAGACAAAACATCAGTACAGGATCCAACTGTGGCAACATATGACAGTAAAAAATTAAAGTAGTGCAAGTGTCACAACCTGCCTAAGGCAGCACATTGACCCCTTCCAACTGCAGAGTGTTGCTGGTAGGCAAATGTGGCAGTGTACTGCATACAACATGAACTGCATCTGCAAAGGAGATGGGCTCGTTAAGACATGAAGAAGCTACATGTATATATGCAAAACGTCCTGTATGTAAAACCATATACAAATACACCATGCAGTGGAAAAATGAACAACAATCCCCACTAGGGATGTATACACCGTTTGGACTACAGACTGCCCACACAATTTATGGGAGCCCAATGCCTCTGTGTAAGTTACTGTCAATTGGTCACACCCTTTGCAAGCCCATGAAAAGGGGAAGTAGGAGGGGTGTGTGTGTCAGGAGCGCAAGTTTCTAACCCAAAGACAGGGCAAGCCTGCATGTGCCCAGCTGGAATACACAGTGGATGCCCACGGGAGCCACACAAAGCAACACACTGTAACATTAATTCACAATCTGAAAGAAAATGGTTATGAACAAAAATGTAAATGCAATTCAAATATAGAAAAAGAAAAAGTAAATGTAAAGTAAAAGACACACATTAAATAATAAAGTAAAAATCAGAAGCATAACCAAATAAAAATAAATCTATGAAAATCAATATAACAAATCAAGAATTAAAAAAAAAAATGGCCATGCGTGGACCGGGGGGGGTGGCACCCAGGAGGGAGAAGGTACAGGGTGCACCCCAATACCCACAAGCGTGGATGTTGAGAAAAAAAAAACCACCATGGGCTCATGGCCTACACGGCTACCCTACAGTGGGAGAACTGCCGTCGCAGTCATCACCCTCTGGTGGTACACCGGAAGGTGGCCATGATATGGGAGGCAGACCATTTAAAGCCCTGGCATGCTCCTCCATGGCAGCAAGCATGCAGGTCTGAAAGGTTTGGTTCTGCAGGATGATGGTACAGAGATTCCCATGCAGCACCTCATGGGTAGTACACATTTCTGCCTGCAAGGCCTCGCGTGATGCCCGGATCTCCTCACAGGTTACCTGGAGCACAGCTGAGAGTGTGTGTGTTAGCTGCTCCAGCTGCTGTTCTGAGCTTGTACTCCGGGACACCTCAAGTTCACCCAGAGTATCTCTGAGGGGCGTGTGTTCTAACCTCAGGGCATCCCTGTGGGCCTGTGACTCTGCAGATATGGCTGTGCGCAGAGATTCCAGTCCACCCCGTCATCCCTGTTGGACACCAACATGTCCTCCCTGTGTAAGTGGCAAATGGACTCTGTTGTCTGCTGCTGGAGCTCCACCTGCCTTACAAGGGGGAGAATGGAAGTGGCCACCCTATCCACTGCCTGAGCCATCATCTCACACGATGCCCCCTGTTATGCTGCTATAGTGTACATGGAGTTCTCCCACACAGTATTGCCTGGTGGTTCACGGCCATCGCGTTGACGGGCACCACACCTGTTTGGGGCAAGGTGATGTGCACCTTGCTGTGCTGGCACTGCCTGAGGCTGCAGGACTGCATTCCTTCTTTGATCTGCTGGCCCAGGAACAGGAGCAAATATTGTGGAGTGTGACCCTGCATCCGTAACCAACACTGAATGCCCCATAGAGGGGTCTACCCCCAGTGCAGGTGGGTTGGACAGAACAGCATCGCTGCCAGTAACACTCACCTGCACGGGACATATGTCTCAATGTCAGATTCAGCACCTGATTCATAGAGGTCTCCGGAGGTGTACCCAGAGACACCCGTGGACAGTATGGTCTGTAGGAGTAATGGGTTTTCACCAACCACCACCCCACATCCTCCACTGGTGCCTGGTTGTGGCTGTGAGTACTCCTGTCTCTGCGCCATCTCCTCCTCAACAGCATCTAGTGCCTCATCACCTACAAAAACATAAAAGAAAAGTAATGAAAACAGGCATGAGCACCATAGCCCACACACATAGGCATGACGAGGCAGACATCGAGCACATAAATGACACATGTCACACATGACTATAACTCTGGCATGCATGCACTGACAATGAGTTGGAAGGTGAGGCAGAAAGCAGACACTCAGGACTCCAAGATGGAAAAGCAACACATGTGCTGCATGCTGGATAGCACTGGCATCACACATTAGCCTGTGAGTGGCATGGACAATCCACATACATGACACATGGCAGCACACAGATGGCACGTAGCATAGCCATGTCAGATTTGACAAGGACACCCAGATGGTAGCAAATCAGTACTGTCACCCATCCATGTGAGATGGACATCATGAAATAGAACATGCAAAATAGTGTGACAAAACACGCATGTGCCACATGCTGCAACAAAGCCAGTGTTCATTAATGCAGTGATGGCAGGCACATGGATACATCAATGGTTGGTCGCTTCGACATGACACAAGACAATTGTCATGTTGAACATTCAAACAGGGCCCCGAAGTGATTGTGTGCAGGCCATGTGTAGGTGCACACTACTCAATCAGCCTGATTGATGAAATCATTCCCATAATAAGGAAACATATCTGGGCCATTGTGGGGTGTAATCTATGTCTGAAGTATGTTAAATTTGGGGCAGAAGGGCACAAAAATGTGTCGTAAACATGCAAAGGATTTCATCAATCAGGCAGAATGAACAGGAAAACAGTATGAACAATCTTGTGGCAAGATGGTAGTTGAAGGGCAAGTACAGTAATCAGGTGCAAATTGTCAACTGTGGTCAGAAGGGATACTTGAAAACCCAAACCCAAGGCCGGGGTATGGTTTGGAGGCACCCCATGGGTGACCCATAGCAGTCATAACTACACAGCCTCACCTGGCACTCAATCAGAACACACCACCCAAGCAACATACACATGGTTTGCACACACATGCATGGCCACTCACCAGACATTGCCTCAAGATCTGGTAGGTCTCACACGCCTTGGATCTGATCCTCTGTGATGAAGCATCCAGCGATAGACTCATGTTCTGTGAGTTCTTCCTTCTCTGGTGGAGACCCACTGCCAGTCACCAGAGTAGAGGCATGATTGGAAGCCAGCTTTTTCTTTGCTCTGCGTTTGAGGTCATTCCACCGCCTAAAGCAATCATCAGCTGTGCGCCTAACAGTGGGCCCTAGTCGTAGTCTTGCACCTGGCAGCCGACACGTAGCCCACAAGTGCGTCTAGTTCCACATCATTGAAACTACGCTTCCTTGACGTGCTGGAGGGGGGAGCCGTGTCTGGGGTCCCAGCCTGTACCGCAAGAGCACACTTCTTCCTCTTGGGAGGTGGTGCGGACCCTGGTTGGATAACGCCTCTCTGGTTGGTAGGGGCAGAAGCGCAGGTGGGCTGGGCACTGGAGGTAGCCACAGGCACGATGACCAAAGGTCTCACTGCAGGCATTGGCTGCTGGGTGACATTGGCAGGAACAACCTCGGTGTGATGGACTTGGACCAACACTGTCCCGGCTGGGAGACTCGGAGCTGTGGTGGATTGAGCTGCAGCTGCCCCTGCAGCCTCCTCACCCTGGCTACTTGGGGCAGCAGATTACATTGCTGCCCCAGATCCACAGGGCCTGGTGACAGCAACTTTCACGGCCACATGTGTCTTTGACTTGGTGAAATGGAAGTCAGCCTGGGAGTCATCCTGTGCCGGTTCGGTTGACAATATGGGCCGGTTAACAGGTCTGAGCTGGGATGGTGTCAGCTGCATCTCCCTGACCCATTGGGGGGGCATAGGTGTCCCTGATTGGTCCTCCACACACTGGCCTCTTGGGCCACCCTGCACATCCTGGCCATGTCCCCTACCGCGCCCACCTCTTGGAGGTCGGCCACCTTTGCCTCCCTTACCGCTTGGTCGTCTCCTAACCATGGCACTGATATTCTTGTATGAATGGGAGATGCAGTAAACAATTGTCCTGGGCAATTGGGGTGAAAGGGGCAGGGTACTAGATGGAATACATACCCTAGTGCTCTAGCAAGGCTGTCTATGACCCCTGGGGAAGATGACGGGTCACGCAATGCTGGGGCACCCTGAAAACAAAATTTAACATGCACGCGACCCCTGCTAGCCCACGTGCGTGGAATAAAGAACCCGCACTACACTGCGGCACCCAGAAACACAAAAAGAAGCATATGCGTGGTACACACTGGCTACAATGACCTATGAATGGGTACGCGACACACGGGGGCAACCACAGTTGAAAAATACATGCGCGACTCACTGTCTGCCTGGAAAAAGAACGTGAAAAAGATGCGCGTGTGCGCGTTGGCAACACCCCCGCCAAATGAAGAATTGAACGCTGTCTGAGTATACAAGGAGTACGAACTGGAACCGTTGTGAAGTAATCGCGTGTGAACCGACAAGAAGTACAAGATTCACCCGCTCGCTCTCCACAAAAAGCCTGTACAAGAAAATGGCGTCCTATGCGTACATTTTAACCCAGCCCGCACGTGCAACGTCACTTACGCACGTATGCGCTAAGGGCCTTTCTGCCAATTACACACAGTGACACCCGGACGTGCAGTTTTACACGTGTACAATCAACATGCACCCGTTTGGAGGGAAACGCCCGTGCGCTTTACGTCACAGACGCGCTTACACGCTAAGGGCCTTTCATCGAATTACACGCTGACGTGCAGTTTTTTCACGTGCCAAATCACTCCGTATCAAGCTGGCCACGCGACAACACACGGAAGACCACGCTCCTGCCCAGAAGGCCATTTTCCTGCCCCCCAGAACCCCGAGTACGCTCCCACCTGCCATCTGCTGCTGCCTGCCTGCTGGCCACGTGCCCTGCTGTTTGGTGCCTGCATGTCAGCCATCAGCAGAGGTCCAGTTGCTGTGACCACCCCTGCTGGAACAGAAGACTTCCGACTGGCATTACATCGCTCCACAGCCCAGCCCCAGGACCCAGTTGCCCACCCAAACCTGCCTCGGGGGTTGCCATGTCTGACACACCACCATCTGGCACCTGGGGCATTGTGATGCCCTCTTTGCAAGTTCACGAGCCGAAAATGAAGGATGGAAAGGATCTGGAAGGACATTGTGGCTGCCATCAATGTGGAGGGGTGGCAGCCTGCAACATGCAACACGTCCGTAAGTGCTGGGAGGACTTCAGGTCCAGGACCCTCAGCAAGGCCCGGCCCCTCTTGAAGGCAAAGCATGCAGAGGGGTGCCGGGTCCGCCTTACCAACATCCAGATGAGGGTCCTGGAAGGCATACACCCAGCGCTCCACCTCCAGATCCTTCAGAGGCAGACCGGTCTGGAGTCGAGCGGTAAGTGTCCATGCTTACTGATTGGATGCTGTGCATGTTGAGGTGTGGCATGAGTGTGCAGGTTGCACATATGTCTTTTAAGGGGCATGTATGGATGTGTATGTACAGGGACATGAGCCTGCCGCATGCGAGTCCAGTCATGTGTGAGGCACATCAATGGTGTATGTGTTCAAATGCATGGTGCCCAAATGCATGTGTCGGTGCACACATGTGTATAATTATGTGTATGTACTGTGGCATGGTTGTGGTGTGACACATGGATGCTGGTTCCACCTTCATTTATGTGCACAATGTACATGTGCGTGTGTGTATATTTGACATGTGTGCTACTGTGATACACCATGGATGCATGTGACACCAACATGTAGGAGGCTGATTGGCAGATGTGATATGGATGCCAATGATTTAACTGTGACAGGTGGTGGAGATGTACAGATGCATGTATGTCTGGTGGCATGTGTGCATGTGTTTGGCACTCCCCATGTTGCATGTGACGTCAGGATAACCTTTGGATGCTCATGCTGTTGTATGTGTATGGATGGTGCTGCCTGCTGCAACATTCCTTTTAATTTGCGCTTGTGTGTGGGTTCAAATGATAGGTGTGTTGGGGATTGTGATGACATGTGTGAAGTTTGACACTGCAACTCATGTACAACTGTCAAGTGTGCATCACACCATTGTACAGTGCCCTGATGGCTGTGTTCTGTCTCTCCCTGTCTGCAGCATCAACTGATGAAGAGGGCGGAGACGGTGCTGTGGAGCACAGCAGCAGGGATCCCACCACCAGCCGGAGATGCAAGGCCCAGCTCCCCTCCCAGGTTGTCGTCTCGTCGGGGAGTGAGGGGTCTGGTGCCGCGTCCGCGGCTGCAGCTGCCGAGGGTAGGTCCAAGAGGCGGAGGTCGGAGGTGGACTCCTCAGCAGCAGAAGAGGCAGCTGAGACCCCACAGGGGCCTATGGAGGAAGATGGCACCGTGTCATCCAGGTTGGTGGAGGGTTTGGTTAAGGAGGAGGCCGTGGAAGGGCCACACACAGGGTCTGCAGGGGGGATTCCACTGGTGCTATTGGTGCAGTCCAGGGGCAGGGACAGGAGGCAGCACAGGCGGCCGTGGAGGTGCCTGTGTGTAATCCTGTCCCCGATCCTGTGACTGCATCATCCCGCACCAGCAGGGATGCCTTCGTCCAGACCCGTTTTCAGGCAGGGGATCCACTAACAACAACTGGCTTTCCTCTCCCTGCGGACGTGGCAATCCGGGACTGTGTTGAGCCTGTCCTGGCTGGGGTGGCGTTGCATCAACTTGGCATCCGGGATAACGTGCATGCAGGGTTCTCGTGAGGATGCTGCATGTTATTTCAGATGCTTCATTGACCACGTCAACTGGCTAGGAGGGATCACCGGTGCTGGGTTCCTCCGTGTGCCGGGCCTCATGCCGACCCCCTTCTCAACTGAACCCCCTATGCACCAGTCGTCCTCCTTGCCATCCTCCGGGCCAAGTATCACCTGGCCACTCTGTGGGGCTGCCTCTGACCCAGAGCCAGGCTGGTGGAGGACACATCCCTGCCACAGCCGGGAGTCAGAGGTCCAGCAGGGGTGGCCACCCCAACAACTGGACCCCAGCAGGAGGAGGACGTTCAGGCATCAACAGGCAGGGCACATGCATGGCAGCAGCAGGCTCAAGGTGGGAGTAATGATGGCTCAGGGCCATCAACATCAGAGGGGCAGGCATCGGCCGGAGGGAGGAGGACCCTGGATTGGGAGTGTCTTCCGTGTGGCAGCGGTTGGGCCAGTAAATAGATGCGGAGCGGCAGCAGACGGAAGAGGCACGGCTTACTATGGTCAGGGTGGAGAACTCCATGCGCAGGGCACTGAGGCGGGCTGAGTGCATCTAGGAAATTTGCAGGGAGTTGGAGGTGGACATGGCATTAGGGGCCAGGGAACAGGCCCGCCTCCAAGACATTGAACAGGAGTTCAATGATGCCCTGGCTCGGGAAATCAACAAGTGAGCCGTAGGACTTGCCTGCTGCCATTGTATATAGTTCATTAGTGTTAGGCTTCCTTTCTATTTTTCTTTCATTTGGAGCGCATGGACTATGCCCCACCTTTTTGTATATAGTTATTTATTAGGTAGGGTTTTTTGTAGGTTTCCTTTGGATTGTTGGGCTCATGGACCCTGGATTTTTACATTGTATATAGTTCAGGACTGGATTTGACTTCATTGTTTTTCTTTTTCCCCATGGAGCAATGGTTTTCTATTTTTTTTACCTTTGGATTTGGTTTGATGGACAAACCCTTTGGAGCCATTTTCATTTGGCTTTATTTGTATTCAGCATTCATATATTTTTCATTAATTTTGGACATCCAGCCTTTTATTTATTATTTTTTTTCATGTGTGATTTTCTTTCATTCCGTTGATTTTGTATTTAATACATTTTAATTTCATACTTCATGTGTGTGGTATTCTCTCATTGGTTTCGTGCATGTCACAATGTGGTTTTCTCATTCACTTGCCCCCATTGTGTGTGTCTGACAAACATGTATTGATGTGCATACTTGTTGTTTGGGATCTATCATGACATGGGGATTTCAATGTGGAGTGGATGGAATACTTGGTTGGGTGTTTGGACTGGGGTGGCGTGGGGTGCGATTTGGGTGGCCATAAGGGCCATGAGTGTGGATCGTGATGACGTGTTGGGGGACATGAGTCGGGCCTGCTGGCAAGTGCTCGTCACTGCTGAGTGGGTGAGGGTGCAGGGGGACATGAGTCGGGGCCTGCTGGTGGGTGCCCGTCACTGCTGGGTGGGTGGGAGCGCAGGGGGGCATGAGTTAGGGCCTGCTGGCAGGTGCCGGTCACTGGGGGTGGGTGGGGGTGCAGGGCGACATGAGTCGGGGCCTGTTGGCAGGTGCCCGTCACTGGGGGTCGGGTGGGGGGACATGAGTTGGGGCTCACAAGAGTGCTCACAAGTGCATGGTGCCATGTGGGCTACCTGCAGGGCATGGTGAGGGTTGTAGGGTAGTCCCCTGTGGTGTGGGCCGCCTGCAGGGCATGGGGAGGGGGGAAACTGCAAACCCGGGAGGGCCCACGATGCCAAATAGCATGTGAAACTCCCCGCGAACACCCCAAATACACGTACCCCGCTCTCGCCTGGAGTATCACGTGTGAAACTTCCCGCGCACCCTCGAAATACAATGTACCCCGCTCTCGCCTGGAGTATCACATGTTAAACTTCCCGGCATCCCCAAAATACACCAACCCCACTCGCACAAAGTCTATCGCGTGTGAACCTCCCTGCGTACCCCCCAAATACGTGTACCCCGCTCTCGCCTTGAGTATCACGTGTGAAACTTCCCGCGCACCCCCGAAATACACGTAGCCCACTCTCAACCTGGAGTATCAAGTGTGAAACTTCCTGCGCACCCCAGAATACACATACCCCGCTCGGACAAGGCCTATCGCGTGTGATACTCTCCGCGTATCCCCCAAATACACATACCCCGCTCTCGCCTGGAGTATCGCGTGTAAAACTTTCCATGCACCCCCAAAATACACGTACCCTGCTCGCACAAGGCCTATCGCATGTAAAACTCCCCGTCCCGTGTACCCCCAAATACACGTACCCCACTCTCGCCTGTACTATAGCATGTGAAACTTCCTGCGCACCCCCAAAATACACATACCCCACTCACACAAGGCCTATCGCGTGTGAAACTCCCCGCATACCCTCAAAATACATGTACCCCGCTCTTGCCTGGAGTATCACGTGTGAAACTTCCCACGCACCCCCAAAATACACGTATCCCTCTCGCACAAGGCCTATCGCATGTGATACTCCCCGCGCACCCCCAAAATACATGTACCCCACTCTCGCTTGGAATATCGCGTGTGAAACTTCCCGTGCACCCCCAAAATACACGTACCATGCTCGCACAAGGCCTATCGCATGTGAAACTCCCCACGTACCCCTGAAATACACATACCCCGTCCTCGCCTGGAGTATCGCGTGTGAAACTTCTGCGCACCCCCAAAATACAAGTACCCCGCTCGCACAAGGCCTATCACATGTGAAACTCCCCATGTACCCCCCAAATACATGAACCCCACTCTCGCCTGGAGTATCGCATGTGAAACTTCCCGCATATCCCTCGAAAACACGGACCCCGTTCACACAAGGCCTATCACGTGTGAAACTCCCCACGCACCCCTGAAATAGACGCAGGCACCCCATCCACCCTGGGCATGCCCCACAGGCAGCCCACTCACCCTCCCCATACCCCACAGGCGGCCCATCCACCCAGGACATGCCACAGGGGGGTTCTTTTCCTAAGCAATTTACCTGGCGCGAGCGGGGTACGCGTATTCCAAGGGGTGCGCCAGTACATTTTCACGCTTTTGGAGGCCATGAGCGGGGTGCATGTAGTATTTTCACGTGATTACAGTATACCAGCCCTGTAAGCTGGTGCAAGGTTAGCGCAGCATTGGGGATTTCAATGCCTTTTCCTTGCTCAAGGGGCGTTCTTGGGGGCGTAACTGGCGCTGCAGGATGTTCTCTGCGCCAGCGCTCAAAATGGCTTGGTAATTCCATGAATACGCGGTGCGCCAGAATGCTATTTAGCGCACATGGCTGGGGCACGCTGGCGCAAGCTCCCTCTCTGCGCTGCTTGCGTGCGCTGCCTCTGAGCTGAAATCTATGAATTACCCCCTGTGTATCCACGCCCCCAATGGCCCAGTGTGCATAACCTTAATAGACATCCTTCTTATCATATCCATTTCATTGTGTTGTACCACTCTATCACCTTGTTGTACAGTTCTACGTTACTGTGACAGTAACAACACACAAAAATTGTCTCAATCGTCGATAACAACGTCTGCAAAATTCGGTTTTGTGGGATTCCAAGCCTGTAAAAAAGCCAGAAAAGGAACTTTTTTACTCGAGGTTTTCTCAGGAAAGTTAGTGAAAAGTGTTCACTTAGTTTGCTGAAAAAATCTCCATCAAACTGTACATCTAGTTTCTTTCTGCAAATTTGAAAACGCAAGTAAATAGGTTTTGAAACCTAGAGTTGAAAGCTTTCTCCATTTTTACCCGCAAACAAATAAAGACTACAGTTTCCACTTACTTTGCTAATAAAAAAAAAATATACAATTATGTTTACTTTTTCAGCAAAGTAAGTGAAAGCTCTTTATTAGAGTTGCAATATGAAGAACATTCATAACGTTGACATTTCACGAAGTGAATAAATATGAATTTTGCTGAATAATGACGGTGTCATTTTAATTTATCAAACTCCTATAATGCACTCTTTTTCATATCTATAGACACACTTTCCACCTATCAAAGAAGTGTTTTTCTCTTATGTCTAGTATTACTTGTACATATTAAAATGTTGCTCTTTTAATACATTTTTCCACTGTCAAGTCTATAGGTAGCCACACATTGCCTGCAACATGTGTGCAGCATGTTCCTACACTATTGTAAGCTATTTGTTTCTGTGCACAGCACATTAAAAAGGTTTCCGTCCATGACTTTATCAATGTTGTCTCCTTGCAACCTACAATCAACATACAATAATGAATATTTTAACAATCTAACTGTACACTGGTAATTAATGCAATTGCACTAATGCATGCAAATAAAAAATACAGTATGGCAATCCTCACAATGATGGTATATTATTCTTTTATCTAAAGTGCAGACTTAGTGAGCATGCTATGTGTAGGGGACTCATTACAAGTTTTGCGGAAAACTGCAGGTAAAAGTGCCGGTAATTCCATGACCAGCACTTTTACCACACCACAAAAATACAAGCTTGCCAGTGGGGGTCACTGATTTACCTCCAGCCAAGAGCTGGAGGTAAATCCGGCCCCTAGCTGCAAAAAACTGCCAGTATTACCGGCACTGGTAATAGCGGTGCCTGTAATACCAGCAATCCCCTCATCCATGCAATGGGGATTTACCTCCCTTTCCGCCAACTGTATTATCCTGGAAATTCTTATAAAGAGGTCCCTATCTTGGTTGCTAAAACTTGTAAAAAGACGATGTACAATTTGTATCACAGAAAAAACGTTTAAACCAAGATTCCCATTGTGTACCCTTGGTTGGACTGCTTATAAAAGGTGTGGCAAACATATTTCGAACAGTTTTACTCAGTATGTGGTTATAAATCCTCCTATACATAATATTGCAGTTCAAAATAGGGGGTCTGTAACTTCCCAAAACATCACCTCTGGGAAGATTGAAGTATTTCAGTCAGATTTTCCCCACCTTGTGGCATTACCACAGATTCTATCATGGGTTGAACTGCAACCCAGTACTCAAAGTGGGGGTTTGTGTGCTGCTGTCCAAGTGGAAGGACTAAGACTTAATAGAGGTGACAGACCAGCAAATCACTGGTCTTGAACCAATCTTAATAACGGTTTAAGGACCCTTGAAGGGCCCATCTTGCTGTTTGCTTTCTTTGCAGGTTTGTTTGTCTCTTGTCTTAGGAGAAGATAGGACAGCCTCACATTGGAGCAATGTTGAAGTGCTTATAGGTGAGTTCAATAATAATGAGTGTGTTTATTGACTGATGGCTGAACTCTGTCTATTTCTAGTTTTTTGTGGTACTTTGGTTCTTTCTGATTGTTCTTGCATCCCTCTTTTTCTATTCCCGTGTCATTTTGGGCTCCTTATATAATCTTATCTTTTTACCATTACTCCCATATAAAGTTTTCTTTTTTTAAAATCTGTCCTTCTATTTTTACCTGCTCTTTTTGTTCCCCTTTGTGTCACGCGAAAAAACAACAACAACGTTTTACCATCTTCCCTTTGCTGTGTTTGTTTCACAGCTGTTGGTGTGTTCATAGAACATTTTCACATTATGTAAGACTTTTATGAAACCATATTTTGCACATGGTCATCTTGGATAACACACCAGTTTATCTGGATGAACTACTGGCAGAGAACATGAGAATATGGCCTACTGACTAGATCATGTCAGTGGTTGAGGAGACAGCCAGGACGGGAGTCAGTGGTTGAGTAGTGGAGGACAGAAGGCAAGATGGCACGTTAGGAATGTGGATACTGGTTAAGGAGTGGGAGAAGAACATTGAGGCAGGCAGTCAGATCTTGATGCCGTTGAGTCTGGTCCTTTGGATGAAGCCAGGCCATGGTAGATAAACCCTCAGCTGGATTTGTGGGTTCAAGTACTCAGTGAGGTGCAAGGGGAGGATGTGGCTACCAACCTGGATGAGGTTATGGTAGCTGGAATGTGAGTGCCTGCAAAATGTGAATGTGTAGAAGGAGGTGTTGGCACTTCAACAGCAACACTGGGAGGAAGCCACAGAGGGGCAGCAGGCAATGAACACCAGAGGAGGTGTTGGTGCTGCAGGAGACAAGAAAGCATCAGGCATAGAAGACAGATATTATTCCCCAGGAATGGCTTTGGGGAAGGAGACTGGGGCCTCTGCACCATTGATGGCCTGTTGGAAGGGGCAACAAAGGCTCAGGTTTTCCTTGCAAACATGAATGCATGTTAGACCTCATCACCACCCATGAAATAACTGCTTATCTGGTCATGTTTGTAGGAGTACTTCTGCTTGCAGGTCCATACGACTATCAGGGAAGAGGAATGAATATTGTTATGCAACCTCAACTGGAGACATTTAAGGGGGTGGGGGGTAATTCGCAGAGGAGTGCCATGGGCCCCTCACTAACATGAAAGTGATTTAAGCTGTGGCACAATGAAATAGGGGTCTGGTTCCTGCAGCAGTAATGGATACCATGTAGAAGACAAGCTCCAGCACCAACGTATGCACTTGTTGAATAGGGTAGAGGGTACCGAAAGGGGGAGACATGGACAAATGGGAGAGTCCAGAACAAATGCAGGAATGGCTCCACTTGTAGAATAACATACATTGAGGCAGAACCTCCTGTTTATGAGCGCAATCCAAGGAGTCAATAACTGCCTTTGCTGTATGTAGAGGCAAATACATTTAGAGAGACATTTCTGGTTTGTGAGTGTGGTAATAGAACTTAGACCTTGGTCAAAAATCAACATACACGATTTACTTCAATAGCTTGCTTCACATTGCCCTGTGCACTGTGCACTCTGTGTATGGTACTGTAGTTATGAGGGAGTAAGTTTATTCCAATGAGTGTTATTATCCCATACAGACTCCTCTAATAAATAGTACATTGACATTAAGGCTCTCTGTATTTTTTTGGTGATTTAAGATAGCATGTTTCTCTTCATCCCTACTATGAATCGATTCTATTAAGCATTCATTACAGATGCTGAAACGATACATTTGTGAGTACAAATGTCAATTGCCAAGATTTAGAATACAATGGGGATTATGTGTGACCAAAGTGCCAGCTATTAGATGATAATTAGCTTCCAAAGTTATCGGCATTAGGTCTCTTGACCACACACACACTAGTGTGCAGGTCAAAAAGACTGAATTTTAGAACCCAGCCCCACCCCCCTGAAAAACATACAACAGCGTCATGCAGAAGTCACCATGGTGGGCAGCGGTCTTTGCACACAGTACGTACTGGGGGCTGGGTGTATGGGGGGGTGAGCAGAGGCTAAGGCGATCATGGAGGCGCTGGGGGATGCAGGGTTCTTTTTTAATACTGCGTGCATGGGAGGTGAAGGAGAAGGCTGGGTGGGGTGTTTGGAAGATAGACACACTGATGGGTTATGTTCGGGCTGGCAGTGGTTTGGTGGGTGAACGAACCTGATTTAGACAAACATCCTCACGTTGAAGGCTGCATCGAATCAGCCAATAGAAAGCTGTCTTTTTTGGGTGCATCCTTCCGCGGGTGAGTTAGCAACATAGAACCTTTTTATACTCTATGTCATATGTCTAGATTTAATATTGTAATGTTTAGAGAAATGTAATAAATTGTTATCTGGGCTTTGATGATGACAGGAATAGATAAAGGTGACCCAGTTTCCAGGGGTAGACAGGAAAACTGTCCATTCAGCACTTTCATACGTCTCCATTCTCAGGTGAACTACCTTACCCTTAGATTGGTCCAATGCCATTCCCACTGATTCCTGGGCATGGTTGTCGAGGTGTGGTACTGAAGTAGGTGTGATGTAGGGCCAAATGGATATACCAGTGGGGATAAATGAGGCCCTGGGCCATTAGAAGCCATTATTTTCAAAAATATGAGTTGATTCATAAATCCACTGTCATCCATACACCAAGGTTATCAATGACGAGATTATGGTTGATGGGCCTTCCATTGCATCTTGTAATATGCTGCAAACACATCAAGAATTGTGGGCTGGCACATTGAAGGTGAGATAGGGGGGTTTGTATATAAACATATGGGTAATGGAAGGTACTCAGGTTTCAGAATGGTGGTCTCAAAGTGTTCATTGCCTGCAGCCAAGAAGTGGGAGACTGGCCAATCTGTCACCTCTTCTTTTTTTCCAATCACATGGATGGCGTTGTCTCATGTGGGTTGACTGGGAAGAGGGGCCCAAATTGGCTCCTGTCTTCCCTCAAAAAATCCCTGATTTCTTTGCATATTTGACATGTGTCAGGATGTAGATGTTGCTTTTCTGCTGTGAAATAAAACCACCAAGCAGTTTTGTTTAAGGGCTGAGATGGGCTCTATCCCTTCTCCCTTTCTTGGGATATGCTCAGTGTACTTTACAGTGGAATGTGCATCCGTGCTGTTGACAAAGGTGGCAGTGGAGTTGTTGTGATTGGGACTGTTACAACTAGGATCGGTTTTTCAGACCTATACTTGAAAAGATCTGTACACGGAAGCTTGTTTATTATGCACAATCCATGTACTTACCACTTGCACAGGGTTGCCAAATGCTGCACCATCTTTTTATGTCTCCTAAAAAAAAAGAGATGCCTGCGTCTCACTTTCAGTCAAACTTTAGGCTTTAATCTTTGTCATGCTGTTCAAAGTCATCTGCTTCCTATCAAATCAAAGGTGCAGAATGTTCAGTAATCACCTCCTGTTCATAATGTGTGCATTGCACTCTTTGTTGCTGTAATTGCTTATCTCATTTGAGCCTCAAATTGTCGAGGAGTACATTTCCTGCTCCTCCTCTTTGTTCGACAGTAAGGAATTGCTATCTGGCAAGGTTGTGAAAGCTCTGGCTTTTTTTTTAATTTGCATTAATTAAAAATGATGCAGGACATTCATCTCTGAAAGAGTAATCTGCTGATCGGATTTCCCTTTCATAAATTCCACGTCAAAAGCATAATGAGTATATGTGCCAAGCTGCACCAGTCTCCTGACAAGCAGTGCCTTGTCTGCCAGTGGCACAGAGCAGGTTCAGAGGTCACAGTTGCCCAAAAGTACAGCTGCAATGACAGACAGGTCTCTGCAGCACATGCACTGCATTTAAGATATGCACTCCTGTAGCAAAACTATGATGATCATAAGTAGCCCATGATGGTGGCAGGATGAACTCTAAATATAAGCTGAGTTAAGGCACAGTGCATGGCCCTACTCATGATCATTGCAGCCACACCCAATGTGATATTACACATGTCTCCACTCCTGTGCGCCGGCTCAGCTGTGGAAGGTGATGTGTATTTTGGACAGACAGGATGGTGCTACCAAAAGACAGGACAGGAACCAGAATGGCCAGGCCTTTTCTTTGATCTGTGTATGAGGGTAGGTAAAGCCCTCCATCAGACAGAGCCAATCTACAGGAATTTTCCTGGGCTTAGGCCTCAAAGGAGCACACCCATTTAAAGGGAATAATCTCACACCAGGATGCTGCATTTGTAAAGGCCTTTGATCCTAGTAACAAGGGAAGGGAGGGGTTATTGTAGACAGGGGAGCACTGCACAGTGGGGGAATACTTCCACCATCTTCTTTCTTAGTTGAGCTGTCAGAAGGGCAAAATACACTCTTTCAAGCAGTGCAGAGATTGGTCGTCTAAAGCAAGCTAACTTTAGTCCACACAGGCTTTGCTTTTAAAAGAAGGGGACTCCCATCACGTCTTCACATCATCTTTTGTACTTCAACCTTTGAAGAAGATTTCATTGGACCTCTTTTGGGAGAGATGACTTTCCATAGCCCTCGACTAGTGAGGTAAAAACAGAGTGTCCCAGGCAGAGGCCAGCTTTCTTCACTACCCATTCCGAGAGCACATTGGGGGTTAACCTGTGGTTGGAACAAGACCTGCCTCTCTGCCAGCTACTGTGATGCCAGGGTCTCACCTTGTTGAAGGAACCCTGAAAGTGTGTACAAGCCTCCCTTGCTGGGTGCCAGAGAACAAAGACTGAACTTGTTCCTGACACCCTGCATGAGACTCACATCATCCAGAGAGCTCAGAGCTCCCTGCGTCCTCACTTCAAACCGGTCAAACTCTCGTCAAGCAGGGTTCACCAGATTTGCATCTGCCACCAACAAATCAACCCTGGTAGATCTTTGGGACAATGGAGTGCTGCATCGAATCGCTCAAGTGAACCCCCAGTGAATCGGGTGCTGGGGAGTTCACTGGGAGCAGGGGGATTGTGCAGGGTCCACAAGGCCACAGGGGGCCAGTGTCTCATACACCACTGGCCACCATGGAAACCCTGGATGTTGAGGGAGCCACCAGTGGGTCTGAGCCTGATGTGGAACACACATCAACAGCTGCATGTGACACTGCACTGTTGACATCCCCAAGCCTCCATGTCACACATGAAATAGGCACACCCCAGGGAAGCCCAGAGCCAGCGGAAAAGGATGCACTCACTCCACATGTGCGTTGTGTCTGCACACCTGAGCTAGATGGGGATACACCGTTCTATGGTACCCCTGAGGATAGAAACTCCAACCTCAGCACCCCACCCAAGGTGGCAACATGTCCCCCTACAGACACCCTCCCAGGCAGCGCAGAGCTGCCAGCCCGATCCCCGGTACACCCGAAGTACCACTCATCACAGGAGCTGCACGGGAGCTGCAGTGATGGGGCATCTGGATGTCATTTAGGCCAGGGGGGATTGTGTGCTGGGGAGTTCTCAGGGGGCAGGGGGATTTTGTGCTGGGGAGTTCTCAGGGAGAGTGGGGAGTGTGTGCTAGGGAGTTCACTGAGGGCAGGGGGTTTGTGTGCTGGGGAGTTTACTGGGGAGGGGTGGATTGTGTGCTGGGGAGTTCACTCGGGGGAGGGGGGATTGTGGAACATAAAATAAATCATGTTAAAAAATCATACAAAGCATGGACAGTCATGATTGTGATAAAGTGCTCTTTAATGTTCAAGTGATATGTGTCAAATGTACCCATCACCCGTATCAAAAATAATTCTCAATCAAGTCCTGTCTCCCCTCCCTCAACCCACCCCTGTGTACATGTGCACCAGCTTCTGGCACATCATCATCTTCACTCACATCCCCAGGTGGCTGCACATCAGCATTGGGGGGCAGTGGCACATTCCTGCGACAGCAAATGTTGTGCAGTATGGCACATGTAAGTACGATTTTGCCAACTTTTTCTGGTGCATACATCAATGCCCCTCCCGTACGGTCTATGCACCAGAAGAGTGGCTTTAGCTGTCCAAATGCCCTCTTCATGCAGATGCGTGTATGTCCATGGGCAACGTTGTATGCCCGCTCAGCTGGTGTGTGTGGATGACGCACAGGGGTCATGAACCATGTGTACTCGGGATATCGAGAATCACCTGCAGGGGAGAGAATGCAGGCATGAGGACAAGGTTGGTTCAGTGGGTGCACAAGGCTCAATCATCAGTGACATTGGCAGCAGAATCAAGTTTGTGTTGAAGCGGTCATGCTATCTCATTGCAATGTTGGCATAGACCCTTCACCTTCCGGGACATGCATGGTCTGAGGTTGCCATGCAGCTGTGTAGCAATGTTTATGTGAGTGCTTATGTGTATCACACTCATGTACTACGCGTGCACTAGTTATCATATGGTCACTTACATTGTGGTGTATGGTGTCTTGTGTTCTAGGGGCAGCATTGATTCAATGGACTACTTACTAATAGCACCACCCCTGTGTCTAAATTTAACAGTACTCTGTCCTTTGTCACTGGATGAGGGGACCCTTGTATCTGCTTGTACATGCAACATTTTGTTAGCCCATGTGTCATTTGCATATTTCCTTTGGCTGCTGTTGCGTTTGCTGATTGGCACAGTTATGTACAGTTCTCCAGGCATGTGATTAGCCAATCAGGGTTCAGTGTTTCAGGGATGTACGTTGTTGTGAATCAAACTACTCGTATGTAGTGCTTTTGTGGATGTGCCTACTTTCGGGCACAATTGGCATGACTGTCGGGTGGCCAGGGTGGGATGTCTCAGCTGTGTCAGGGTGAGAAGCGACACTGCGACACACACCGGAGGCTTTGTGCTAGTTGGGCTTCCATATGTGACTGTTCTCCCACATGTCTTTGCCATTCAGACTGGGTGTGTTCTGCTGTGTTGCACATGTTCAAGGGTTCTCGAGCGAGGTACATGCATGAGAATGTTGCAGTGCTGGTGCTTTCTATGTCTCCTGCTTGCATGCAGGGGTTTCACTGTGTATGCCCACCCCATAAAATGTCATTTAAAATGCATTTTGGACTACATTGGTACTCACACAGCATCCATGTGTTTTGACCTCAGTGTCTTTCCGTGTACGCTGGTAGGGTATTATTGCCCAGGACCATGGAGTCGTGGGTGGATCCTGGATAGCGGGCGCAGCATTGGCTGAAGGGTTCGTCAGGGCTACATGTCATCTGCACATTCATGGAATGGCAATTCTTATGGTTTCTGTCGGCTGCCTCATGTGCCCGGGGTGGTACTAGTGCTACATGTGTGCAGTCCAGGGCTGCTATGACGTTTGAAACTTGGGCAATTGCATGGAACTGGCCTTTCAGCTGGTTCACCTGTGCCTGTGTGGCTGTCAATGCAATGTGCTCATTCACATGGAGCAGCAGTGCATTCAGCACCTGTCCCAGCACGTCACTGAAGGTGGACTGGGCCATGCCATGCATCATGGCAACAGTGTGTTGGTAGCTGCCACTCCCGAGTTATTGTAGCACGGACACAAGCTTCACGAGCGGGGGCACTGCAGTGCTGATAGCCATACGGCTGTCTATGTCAGCATGGATTGTGTCCAGCAACTGGGGGATGGTTGCCCTGTCCAGCCTATACTTGGACTGACTGCCCATCAGTCAGGGCCCAGGGTGTTGGCCTGACCTATCTGGATGGCTGGCCGCCTTGCTGGTGCTGCTCTCCTCCCCCTTCTCCTCATCCCCACCACCCCCTGTGCCTCCAGGGCCAAGGCCTGGTTGGCTGGCCACTGTAGCCCCAGGTGCAGCAGGTAGATGTCCACTTCAATACTCCTTGCTCTAAATGGCAGCATGGTGTTTGGAAGTGTATGTTGTGCATGTGTCCTTTGTAGGCCTCTGATTTGCAAAGGTTTCATCTGGGCACTTTTTGCGGCCTCCTGTGTTCTTTTACCACCAGCATTTGGCTAGGGTTTTTTTTGGGCGGATTTTCTGCAGGTTTTCTGGCGCTAATAGCGCCTACGCCGGACTCGTGATGGCTCTGTAATAGTGCAAATGGGTGTCAGCGCTGTTACAGCCAGAGCTATTACAGCCGGCTGTACTTGCACCGGCTGTAATAGCGCCAGTGGTATTTGTACTCGTGATCCGGCGGAGCGGTATTGATGGCGCTAATAACGTTAGAGTCGGATTTAAGGGTTACCGCCCAACTCGCGATGAGGCCAAGAGTCTCGATTTCAATCAGCAGTTCATGCTCCTCCACAATTGGGGAGGGGCTTATTTGACATGTCTCTATATAGCAAAGCATAAACCCCTCCTTTTGTCCTGGCTTTTCCCGGCAGTTTTATGCGCAGACAGCACAATCATCAATACAATGGTAAGGCTACAGCCAATTATATGACTCACCCTTCAACCATTGCTGATGCCTCAGGCTGACCCCTAGTTGTTAGATTGAATATCCTCCTCAGGCCCGCAAGGGCTGCAACGACTGCTACACTTTATCAACACTTTGCTAACATGCAAGCGCTTCGCAATGTATGACAGGTTTTAAAGCCTCCCGGGAGAGTATAGAACGCTGAACATCCAGGGAAAAGAAATCAACTTCAGAAGCACTGCTGCACCATGATCTCCACTGCAAACTGCTACACTTTTGCAACACTTTGCAAACTGCTGTGTCCCCTTTTGTTTAACTTCCATGAAAATCAAAAGCATGAGGTTTTTCAGTTCAATTAACTTTCCTTTTTTTGCAGTAGTCGGATATGTTTCTGTTTGAAAAAGTTATTTTTATATAGATATACTTTGAACACGTTCACTATTTTTTACTTTTTAATCAATAACATTGAATGACACAGAGGGCTTGATTTACAAAGCATTTTCCAATAGGATTGCACCATGGCAAAATGCATTTGCAAATCGGTCCCAGAATCTCAGCTTGGCAGTTTGGTATACTTAGACGTATTCTCACCTCATCATGACCCATAACACAGTCACTCCATCAAACCCTTTATCTGCAGCAGTTTATCATTCATGTAGTTGAAGGATGGTGCATTTGAAAATGTTTGCTACCCCTCTGCTAGTGATAAAAATGAAAAACGAAAATATCAGTGCTCGATTTATGCTCTGAAATCACACTGTAGTTAAATGGCAACTAGCCCTTTGTGTAAAGTCATGCACGCGCTGGAACACCTTGCACGTTATTTCTCTTTATCATGTTTTGCCTTGGTCCACTAATTAGGAAGGACGAGACTAAAAAATGCTCTTTCTCAAAACAAACTTCGACTGCTCAGACGTCTTATGTATCGTCCAGGTTTGTGTGCTAAACTTTGTGTTAAATAAGGTAATTCTGGATATTACTCCTCAGCAATACCCAACAACATAGGTAAGGCACTTCATTGCTTAGTCCACACACAGGAGAAAACTTAATGAAGCAGTGTAAGAACTCAATGCAACTTATGCTGTTCGGAATCTACACAATGACACATATACTTTGTTTTTGTCATGCATGTATAGTCCATACGTAGTAATATCAGAATTTGACGTAGCACTGAATGTTAGATTTATCTCACTTCTAAGCACTGGAATAACAACTATTACTATTGCCCAAAGTGATGGTACTCACTGCATCTCCCTTGCTAGGTTGAATACCTGAGTCAGCTCTGCTGAGATTGGAACTCGCAAAGGAAATACTGGGTATCTGGCAGAGTCAAGCGTTGCACATGTTATGTTAACTTTTATTTCTAAGCCACATGGTAGCCACCAAAGGCATCATGGGGCTATAAAGCACTAGTAAAGCAAGAAGGGGAAAAAACGAAAAAAGATACGTTTTCAGTGACCGCCGAAACATAAGGTGTTCCTCGAGCATTCGCAATGCAAAAGGGATGGAGTTCCAGAGCCGAGCTGCCACAACTGAAAAAGAGCAGCCATCAATGCGAGAGAATCTGAAACGAGGTACAGAGATCAAGCAGGCATCAGCAGAATGTAGTGCCCGGACCGGGGCATGGGGATGGAATTTTGCCTGTAGATATTCTGCACTACAGCCATAGAAAGCACAGTGGACCAGGTAAAGTGATTCCAATTGCACACGTTTCGCCACTGGGAGCCAGTGCAGATGGCGAAGCACTGGAGAGATGTGAGCACTTCTAAGTGTGGAAATGGCCACTCGTGCCGCAGCATTCAGCAACACCTGCAGACGCTGAAAAAGGGAAGCAGCCTGTACCAAGAGTAAGGAGTTAAATTAGTCCATTGTCACTAGGATGAGAAAGGATACTACAGGAGCACAACATTGGGAGGAAAGGTAAGGCAAGATTTTCCACAAGATCTTTAACTGGAAGTATCCTTTCAGACAAATGGCGCAGATCTGGTGGTCGGCTCATAAGGATAATTATATTTTTACACCACGGTTCTTTACAGATGAAACAGGATTTGGACATGGGCCAAGGCTAGAGGGCCAGAAGGCCCATGACCAGAAAGTCACTGCGGAAGGAGGACCCACCACCAGCACCTCAGTTTTCTCCCCCTTGAGTTTAAGCCAGTTGACAGACATCCACTTGTCCATGTCTTCGGGACACCCCCAAAATCTGGTTGCAGTGCCCTTGGAAGACAGTTCTAGGCGCACCAAGCTTTAGGCGTTATCAGCGTACGAACAACTGAAGCCATGGAAGAAAATAAGCTTAATAAGCGTTTGGATGTAGACATTAAATAAAACAGGGGAGGGGGCTGAGCCCTGAGGGACATTGCACAAAAGTGAGGTGGGAGAGGAACGGAAAGGAGGCAGAGAGAAAAGAGATTGAGTCCTGTCTGTGAGAAAAGACGAAAACCAGGAGAGTACCATGCCAGAAAAGCGAGAGAGAGAAAAGGAGAGAGAGAAAGAGAGAGAGAGAGAAATTATTCAAATAGCTATACCAATGAATACGCATAGGTATGGGCAAAACGTTTTATGGGAAATGTTGAGTTCAGGCCACATTAGAACTACAAAAATACAACATTAATTTGCGGGTGACTTGTAGCAGCTCACAGAAGGGGAACAATAGATAACAGAGAGATTGGAAGTACAAGCAATCTATCTGCCACCCAAATAGCAATCAAGGGGAGTTTGGGCAAATTTCTCCCTTCCTCCCCATCCCAAGTTGCTTGTGCATATTCTCTGATAAGTGAATTTCTATGGAACAAGTCACTTGGCGGCAGTTTAAGCATGTATGGTTAGAGCAAATACAACTAGGAATATAAAAACCTTCCTATACTTTCTATTAGCACCCTGGGCGGGACAGCCAGCCAATCAGGTGGCTAGGAACATGGGCTTGAACCGCCAATGCAAGCCCACGTTCCAACCAGCCTGACAGCTGGCTCCCACTGCTGCCATCTTCCCCTCACCCTCCTCCATCTTTTTGTTATTTTTTTGTAAACCCTTCCCACCCCACACTCACCTTATTTCTGCTGCGACTGCACTCGCCACCACAGCTGCTCCTTCTTCCTGGCTCCAGCTGGTCTCCATGGAAATGGAAGGCGGGGCTCCATCTTGCTAAATGATTTTCCTTCATTCAATGGGGTGTGTGAGGCATCCCATTGAGTGAAGGAACATCCTTTTTTTTAGCACCTCAGGTTACCGCTTTGGCATCACATGGTGCTAATAGCCTTAAACCCCGTTTCAAGGGCTAGACGGGGGGGGGGGTTAACGGCACAGAGCCCTCGGTACCCACCCTCCCTTCGCTCAGGCTGATAAATTGGGCTGCAGGGCCGTTAGCGCCCATTCCAGCCCTTGGGACCGGGGCTTAACGCCATATTAGTTATTTGCTAAAATCATAAATAAACCATTCCAACTGAAACTAAGCAATAGACATCATTGCTTTGCGATATAAAATAGCAGGGATATCTATGCGTAATGTCGCAATATACTCAGAAGTTAATCATGCTATTCAAACTGAAGTTGACAATCATGCAGAAATTGCATGGAACATTTGTCATAACATGTATTAGTTGTGTATTAGGTGGTCGTGATACAAGCAAACACATAATCCGTATATGACCTAGATGTACATGAGTTTCGGAGGAAAACGTACCCACATGCACTATCCTGTGCCTTTCGACAAAGAGGCTGATTCACTGTAGACATGATGTAATGTTTCAAGTGACAAAGTGCCCATTAAAGATCTTTCCACCTGCTTGACCTGTTAGATCACTGTCTGCCAGACCCCCTGCCTTAACTCGACATCCTGCCAGTATTTCATTTGCATTGTATATGAGAGAATAATCAAATAATTAGTCAGAGATGGATTAGAGGGCAGCCATTCCTATCTTTGTTGTTCTTTGCTTCAATGAAAAGACCTTGGAACATTCAGCCATCGTTGACTGCTTAATGTAGATTAATCACCGAGGGAATAGAGTGGCTCAGAGTGAGCTTTGTGTTGTACATTTAGAAATAAAATATGTAATGTGTCATTTTTCTTAATGTGCAAATCAAGCAGTTGTGTTCAGTGCAATGAATATGGCTCAATAAATCAAATCTCTGACTGCTCTTTTTTGTGTATTCCTTAATGGCTATCGTTTGGCCATGGCTATAGCTATGGTTGACTAGGCTGCATCCATGTTCACTGTGTAAGGCCCGGTGCCAGTACCTGTACTAGGGTCTATCAAACCAGAGGAAATGCAGCATGAGACATATTGTCAATTCACTCGTAGTGAGACTGTAAAAAATAACACTAAAGGATGCTTAAAAGAAATATTAAAGTACTAAAACGAACATCTATGCAAGCACCTAGCACTCAAGCTCTGTGCCCGATGGGTCCTTGGCATACTTTTTGAATAGGAAATCGGTATAGTTGTAACTGGAA
Organism: Ambystoma mexicanum; assembly: GCF_040938575.1. Classification (NCBI taxonomy): domain Eukaryota; kingdom Metazoa; phylum Chordata; class Amphibia; order Caudata; family Ambystomatidae; genus Ambystoma; species Ambystoma mexicanum. Next base: position 814,279,756 of record NC_090932.1, read on the forward strand.
TATGTACTTGTCTGCCAAAATTTAGATTTCATGAAAAGTCATATTGTTGCCCACTATTCAATCAGCACCATGTTTATCGTAAGTGTATTGCACAGATGTTAGAGATTTGTAAAGCACACATTTTATACAGTTCTAATGATTTCGTTTTTACTTGAATTGTTAAAATCAGCAACCAATGTGTTCATTGGGCTTCACTCACTCACTGGTACACGTTCTGTACTGTATCTAGACGCTCAACGAGGTCTCAGCTGCCTTCAAGTGGAAAGACGGTGATATTCTGAAATCCAGTTCCATCCAATGAGGAGTGAAATCCTGCACAGAGGGATCCATTGTGTGTTAAGTGACCGGCTTCCAGGTTAGTGGTTCAGTGGCAGAAGAGAGAGCCCTTAATGAGGGTGAAGTTCACCTGGCACACAAAGGAGTCTGATGCTATTGGTCTTAATCATATCAGAGTGTTGAGTACTTAAGGGTTTGGAAGGGCGTACTGAGGGAACAGCTTCTTTGTCGTCTTTGTAAGCAGGGGTGTGTTGGGAACCAAAAGAGGCCCTCCAAAGTCTACCGGTCTCCTGTCAGTCTCATCTCGGCTATCCCGCCACCCACATCACCACCCTCTGATGATTGCAATCAGTGACAGGCAGCCAGAGCACAGGTTAGTACTGCTTTACTTTGGACACATTTAATGGCTCTTACTTAGATTTCTTTTTATCCTCTCCATTATTTGGCCATGTGGGCAGTATTTGCCAATACCACTATGACATTCTATGCCACTTTTGCCAGACTGGATTGACAGTTCTCAGCTGTCACCCTCGTTAAGCCCTGTATGATTTGCCTCAGGTTCTTAACTTGGGAGCTGGCTGATAACATCCATTGGAGGTTTGGAACCTGTCAGCATCCATAAGACATTATTGACAGTCAATAATCTCTATTAGTACCCGGCGAGGGCTCAATCAGAATGAAACAAGCATTCTGATTGGCCCTCGCCGGGGCATTACCCAGCCGGGAATCCCTCAGACGGGATTCCACTGCCATTGTTCCCAGCGGGGGGCGTGGCAACCCCTCAGCCAATGAGAAGGCTCGTAGCGGGGCTATCCCCGCTCCGAGCCTCCACACGGCTGAGATGCTGCCTTGCCCCCTCCTCCCCGCTAGGGAGTCAGGTATGTGTTTTTTTGTGTTTTTTTCCCTTTCCTCCCACCCCACTTACCTTCTGCCTCCTTTGTCCACAGCGGGCGGCGTGGCAGCCTCCAGTGGTGTAGAGGCTCAGAGCAGTGCCATCCCCGCTCCTAGCCTCCACATGGCTCAAGGCTTCTTTCGCCCCCCGCCGTCGATTCAGGTACATCTATTTTTTTCCCTCCCTCTCCCCCGCCCTCCCAACCCCCTTACCTTCTTCTCTGTCATCTTTCGGGAGTGAATGCGCTGGGAACACTTCTGTTCCCAGTGCGTCTGCTCCTGATGGCTGCCAGGGAAAGGGAAAACGGACTCCGTTTTCCCTTTCCCGGCGACCATTTTCTTGGTCATTTTCTTTTTCTTTTTTTAGTCCTGAAACGCTGCAGCATTTTGGGACTGAAAAAACTGCTTTTAGTACCCCAGTACCGCAGATCTTGTGGGCCGGGGTACTAATAGCAATATGCCCCTATGGGCCCCAGGACATTACCTGACTCGGTAATGCCCCCACTGCTCAGGGCATACTGTTTAATTATTGACCTCCTTGCACACATTTTGACTTCAGCAGCAGCCTAACAACCAACATGAATTACACTGTTTTGTTTTAGTTAACCACAAAGTGCTAATAGCCTTATCACCTAGGATAATGCCCTTGCCCAAATTATTACCCTCTTCTATGCCTGCTGCAATTACTTGGTGTTGGGCATTAACCCACAATTAAAACACCTGCCCTGGTCTACAGGGCTTAATGGTCGGTTCAACCCACAGCAAGGAAAGTTTATTTAATTCTAAGATTTTATTTTTCTAATTCCACCTAAACCTCAAAACAATTTTTATTTTTTGTTTAACTTCATTGTTTATTATGCATGACAGATTCGGTTGTGTAATTGCTGAAATTACAGTGTCAGCGATGGAAGAAGTTAGGCTGGATAAAAGAGAATGATGATTCAGTCTGTTTTCATGTATACCAGACATCCAGGACATTGCGCCATGGATTACAAAGAGCAACCTTTTATGGAACAGAGTTACATTTATGTGGCATGTTGGACCTCCATGTTCATTAAAATGTTCTGCATTCAGCTGAAAATGTAACCGCCATGGTGCAGCTAGTGGATACGAGGTGCTGAAGCATCCATGCCCTAAACGCCGCCCCCCAGTCATTACCACTAGCTTTGCCATTATAACATGGGATAGTGAAAATGACATCTTACACCTGATGACTTGACTGGAACGGACATTAGATGCACCTTGACCACCCCACCCACGCCTGATGACATCTTCTCCAGTCTCAAGCCTCCCACCCTCGTCGGATTTTTTCAAACTCTCTCCCGTCCTCTCTCCTCCAACTCCTGATCCCTCAACCAACTCCACACTCTCTCCTTCTGACTTCGCCAATTTTTTCTCCTCCAAAATCCTCACACTCCGGGAAAAAATTAGCTCCCTCTCTGACTCCCCCTCTCCTCCTCCCCCCTCTCCCCCATCTTCTACTATGTCCCTCTTCTCACCTGTTTCCCCTTGTGAAGTATCATCCCTTCTCTCCAAAGCCCACCTCATGTCAGCCCCCTCTGACCCTCTCCCCTCCGTTCTTATCCCCAAGATATACCCTCTTCTTATCCCTTACCTTACCACCTTCTCCAACTCCTGCCTCTCCTCATCAACCTTTCCCTCTACTTTCAAACATGCAACGATTATCCCTATTCTAAAGAAACCCTCTGCTGATCCACTTCTCACTGCTAATTACAGACCTATCTCTCTTCTACCTTTCCTTTCTAATCTCCTTGAGCGTATTGCTTACTCTCAGCTCTCATCCTTTGTTACTTCCTCCTCTCTCCTTCCTCCCTTCCAATCTGGCTTCCGTCCCAAACATTCCACTGAAACTGCCCTCACCTCTATCCTTAACTCACTCCTCTCTGCTCGTCATGCTAACCAATATTCTATTCTTATTCTACTTGATCTCTCTGCAGCTTTTGACACTGTTGATCATCCACTACTACTTCATACTCTTTCCTCTTTCGGATTTAAAGGCCCTGTTCTAAAATGGCTATCCTCCTACTTCTCCTCCTGTTACTTTGCTGTTTCGTGGGGAGGCCAGTCCTCTCCTTCCTTTCCTCTTATCTACGGTGTTCCTCAAGGCTCTGTTCTTGGACCTTTCCTTTTCTCTCTTTACACCTCTTTCATTGCTTCTGTCATCTCCTCGTTTGGCATTTCCCATCACTTCTATGCAGACGATACTCAACTCTTTCTTTCTTCCTCCTCCTTCTTACCTGACCTCCACCTTAAACTCTCCTCCTGCCTCACTGCTATCAAGAACTGGATGTCTTCCCGCTTTCTCTCTCTTAACACCGATAAAACTGAAGTCCTTTTCTTCCCCTCTAATTCTCTTCCCCCTCCCTCCCCTCCTCCTTTCATTCACTTTCCTCCCTCTAATCTCCCCATCTCCCCCCAAGCTCGTAATCTAGGTGTTCTTTTTGATTCCTCTCTTACCTTCTCACAACACATTTCACTCACCTCCCGCACCTGCCGATACCACCTCCACAATATACGCAAAATCCGTTCCTCCATCACATTCCACGCCACCAAACTCCTAATTTCCTCTCTGATCTTCTCCCGCCTTTTCTACTGCTCTTCTCTACTCTTTGGACTTCCAGCATCACAACTTGCCCCTCTTAAATCCATATGCCACTCTGCTGTCCGTACCCTCTGTCTCCTTACCTCCCGTGACTCTATCTCTTCCTCGCTCCCTTACCTTGGTTGGCTACCTTTCCACTCATAGCTAAATTCTACTTTCTTTGCCTTGTCTTCAAATCCCTCCATGATCTTGCTCCTCCTTATCGCTCCTCCCTTCTCTCCTTCTACTCCCCATCCTGCTCCCTCCACTCCGCTGACCATTTCCTCCTCACTGTTCCGCCTTCCCCCTGCGCTTCCTCCCGTTTCCGCTCATTCCAGCTCCTTGCACATTTGCACTGGAACTCACTCCCTCTCACAATCCGCTCTTCCAAGACCTTCGCCTCATTTCGCACTTCCCTTAAATCCCTCCTCCTCCATTCTCCTCCTTGAAAACTTCCCCTCTCACCCTATTCCTCTCTCCCCCTCTCCTCTCTCTTCTTCTTCCATTTTCCTTGCACTGGCCTACTCCTACTCCCCCCCACCTCCTCCCTCTCCCCTTTTCCAACCCCCCCTCAGTTAATTGCTCTTTACACTCTTTTGTTGAATGATTCAAGATGTAAATTTGCTCCCATTGTTAAATGTTATTGGTTCTTTGTATTTTGTTGTTCCATTGTACAGCGCCTTGGTGTAAAGCGCTCTATGAATAAATAAATAAATCAAATCAAATCAAATCAAATCAAATCAAACCTAAAATATGTGTGCACAAATAATTACAGTAAATATATCTAAAGCAAACAGAGGTTATTTTTGTTGTCAGCTATATATGAACTAAGCCGCTATCACGTTATGCCATGAGTGCTGTCAAGATGTGCCAGGGGCACAGCTATACGAGCAATCATACATCAGCAAAGCTGTCTTCATATGTTAGTCCAGCCGCCTATGCCTGGTTACTATCATGTTGTGTCAGTTAAAACCTCACATGCCAGTTATAGTCATAAAATGCTAAATACAGCTTAACCTGCACAGCTGCTTCCATAATATGCTAAATGCAGCCTTATATATTCAGGCAGTGCAAACCTATAGTCATCATATACAGGGTACAGCCTCTCGTGCCTTGATGCTGCCATTTTATGGCAAGTGTAGCCATATTTGCCCAGCAACTATGCACCTGTGCTACTGGGCCTACCATGGTTCAACATCACTAGCATATGCAAAATAAAGGGCACCATAGGCAAACATTGCAAAAATGGCCTGGGCATAAAGGGCGTGGAGGTGGTGGAATTGATAGGAGTGGGTTTAAGGTGTGCAGAATTTCGGTGATCTTGGGTGTGGCAATGGTGAATTTAGCAATAAAGGATTTCGGGCTTTTTATATTGAAAACTGAAATGAATCACTTCTCGGGGAAACTGGGATTTTATAAACGATTTATGGGTTTCACAGTCCCCAATTTTATCTAGCTATACACATTTCCTCCCATCCGACCATGAATTGTGCACAAACATATAACAATGTCTTCATTGTTATCCGTCAAGACAAGAACCATGGCTGTGTCTTTAATAAAGCTGATTTGCAGAGCACAACATGACATGCTAAATTAACCTGACATGCTAAATTAACCTGGTGTATCTGCCTCAGTGCACTTATGTGTGACCACTTTTCCAACATGAACTGATGGTCCTGCCTATGCAGCCTGACTGCTATGACCATGCCCTTAGCCTGAACCACATGCACTGTCACCCTCCTCCTTTCTCATCTACTCCCACTGCCAACTGTGTCTTGTGGTTGATGTCTCTGCATGTCTTATTATAACTGGTTTTCTTGCCTTATTGCGCCATTTAGCGCCTACTGCCCAGTAGCACTATTGTACTATGTACTTTACCCAAGGTGTACTACTACACTAAAAGGCTGCATCACACCCAAATGCATAACTTCGAAATTAGGTGCCACTCACCATACGCCACCCAACGGCGCTCCCTCAAAACTTAGGAATTACACTACTGCATTTTAGCCAAACTGTGTACTCTATAATCTAGATGCTACCCTGATGTGCCCTGTGCCCATAACTACATTAGCCTTTTTATATTCAGCATTGACTAGCCTAGAGGTGCCCTGCGCCCAGAATTGCATTTAGGCCATCTGTGATTGCATTGACTAGCCTAGAGGTGCCCTGCGCCCAGAATTGCATTTAGCCCACCTGTGATTGCATTAAATAGCCTAGAGGTGCCCTGCACCCAGAATTGCATTTAGCCCATCTGTGCTTGCATTGAACAGCCTAGAGGTGCCCTGCGCCCAGAATTGCATTTAGCCCATCTGTGATTGCATTGAATAGCCTAGAGGTGCCCTGCACCCAGAGTTGCATTTAGCCTATCTGTGGTGTGCTACTGCCCCTGCACTCATACTGCTGCTATTTCATACCCAGGTGCTTCACAATTGTGTGCTAACCGCCAACAACCACCCTGCACCTATCTATCCTACCCACATACACAATGTATCTCCATACGCTCTATACTGTGCTACTTAGATCAATTCTTTACCCAACCATGGTACCAAACTCACTTACACAGGAGTCCCTACCTAATTTTCACATAACAACTGATACAATCTCTGCACCCTGCACTGTCCTCCAGAGGAACCTCAAACTACGTGCCAGGCTCCCAAGGCTTTATGACCCTTTAACCAAATCAGCCCACAGCAAGGCCACTACCAGCTCCCACAGCCCCTCCCAGCACCCTATTCAACTAAACAGTAGACTCTTTCGTGAACCTATCCACGCCCAGAAAGACACGCAGAAATCCTCACTAACACTTCTAAAACCAGTACAACCTGAGACCAAGGGAGCACTGATAAACGTCCTCTCCATGGTAGCCCACGCTACAGACATTGCCGACCTACTCTACAATGAAGACTTGGACTTCTTAGCCGTTACTGAATCCTGGCTACATCCAACAGCAGGCCCCACAATTATGTTAGCCATACCAGATGAATATACTCTACTAAGACTCGATCATACCGCCTCTCGAGGCGGAGGTCTTGCCATTATAGCTAAAACTAAATTCCCTCTGACCATTGAGTCACCAGCCAACATAGGATCTTGTGAATCCTTAACTGCAAAGTTATCCTTATCTAATACACAATCCATCTCCATTCACCTTATTTACCGACCACCTGGCCCCTTAGGGTCATTTGAAAAAGACATCACAAATATCCTGTCAAATAAACTCAAGAACTCCTCACAAAGTATCATATTAGGAGACTTTAACCTTGTTTTTAGTGACCCCGCGGATGCTAACGCCACATTAATTAACAATACCTTAGAGGAACTGGGCTTTACCCAGAAGATCACAGAGCCCACTCATACCAAAGGTAGAACCCTGGACTGGCTAGCTGTGCACAATTGCCCAGTCCTGATCTCTTCTATACTTCCACAGCCCTGGACAGACCATTATCTGATCTCGTTCATCCTAGAGGCGACACCAGCGCAAATTGACAGTATAGCTCCAGCTGTTCAGACTAGAAATAAAAAGTACATCACCCCTGAAAATTTGATCCCATTAATTGCACCGACCTTGAATGCCATTCCGGACCACACAGATCCCTTAATGATGGTAGACATATATAATAGAGTCATGCTCTCTTCTCTTGATGCCATAGCCCCACTGAAGTTAAAAAAGAGCAAACCTAGAAAACACATCAACGCCTGGTTTTCTCCTCATCTTAAAGCCCTCAGACAGGAAAAGCGACGATGTGAAAAAAATTGGAGATCACTTCCCACTGAAGTTAAAAAAGAGCAAACCTAGAAAACACATCAACGCCTGGTTTTCTCCTCATCTTAAAGCCCTCAGACAGGAAAAGCAACGATGTGAAAAAATTTGGAGATCACTTCCCTCAGAAAAAAATAAGAAAAACTTGAATAGACTAGCTTCTCATTTAAAAAAAGAAATCATCCTGGCCAAACAAACGTCCTACAGTACTCAAATCTCACAAGCCAAATCCAACACCAGAGAGCTCTTTACAATACTCCCATCCTAGCTCCTGACTCGTGCCTCAAGGATAAAAACTGGTGAACGGGTATACAAAATGCCTTAGCTAACAAAATCTCCTCTCTCAAGACAAAGATAAACATTAAAAAAGATTCCCTTCTCTCTTCCACCAAACCTAGTATCCCCACCCCTAAAAAGATACACCCAACTCAGACACAACCCCCTGTGCACATTCCCCATTTTAACTTCCACAGAGTATCCACCAAAGAGCTAGAAAAGGTCATTCTCACCCTCAAACCTTCAAACTGCCATGGGGACCTATGCCCCGCACAATTGATAAAGGATGCGGCTCGTGATCTCGCACCATTTATTACCAAACTAATAAATGTGTCATTCACATCAGGCAGCGTGCCTAACAATCTGAAACAATCATGGGTCCTCCCCCTGCTCAAAAAAACAAATCTAGATCCCTCTACTCCCACTAATTACCGCCCTATCACTACAGTACCATTCCTTCTTAAAATCCTCAACAAAATAGCATACCAACAAATCCAACATTACCATGAGCACTTCCATCTCTTAGGAGTCAGACAATCGGGCTTCAGGCCTCAACACGGCACCGAAACCACACTCATAGATCTTAAGGCACAGATAGATAAGCTGAGAGATCAGGGTAAGGTGGCACTACTGCTACTTCTTGATCTCTCGGCTGCCTTCGACCTGGTCGACCACGAGATCCTATGCGACCACCTTCAAAAAGCCGCCCACTTCTCTCAAGAGGCAACTGACTGGATCCAATCCTTTCTAAATAACCGAACAATGAGAGTCTTTTCCCTACTAGCAGCAGCTGACCCAACACCCATCACCTGTGCTGTACCTCAGGGATCTTACGTCTCCCTGACCCTGTTCAACATCTTCACAAACCCCTTTTTGATGATCTAGATGGTCTGGGTATCACCTACACTAATTATGCCGATGATACCCAGATCCTCATCCCGTTGACGGGGGATTATGACAAGGATTTGGCCTTTGTCAACAAAGTGTACCTCATCATCCAGGCATGGATGGCCTCACATGGTCTATGCCTGAATGAAAACAAAACAGAACTCCTCATTCTAGGGTCCGCACATAACCTAAACAAACTAGACCAAAACTACTCCGCCTTCGTAATTGACAACAATAAGATCACGGTAGCCAAGGAGGTCAAAACCCTTGGCTTCTACCTAGACTCCACTCTCACCTTTAAAAAACAAGTTAATGCTATGGCATCCGCCACATCTTATACATGCAAACTCATCAGAGCAGCCAAACCTTTTCTCTCTCCGTCTAACTGTATCACCCTAGCCAGGGCCCTGATCTTGTCCAAGTTGGACTACTGCAACACACTTTATGTAGGATGCAACAAATATGTTACAAACAAAATTCAGATCCTTCAAAATAACACCCTAAGAGCGGCCCTCAGTATCCCAAACAAAGCCCACATTTATGATTCTAGAAGGTCTGTCAACTGGCTTTCTACCAAAGACAAAATATTCCTCAAATCGGTTTCCCTGACCCACAAATGCCTCCAACAAGCAGCGCCTCAATACCTTATCACTAGATTCACCAGACCTACCTCCTCTCGCTCCTCTAGAATGACCAACTCCAATCTCCTTCTGGTGCCCAGGTTTAAACGCTCTATGTCGGGTGGGAATAGCTTTCCTGTTAAAGCAGCACAATACTGGAACTCCCTTCCACCTCCTTGCAGGGAGGACCTCCCCTACCGCCTATTCAGAACTAAGACCATCCACTGGCTCAAGACTCACGACAAATAACGAGCTCATACTCTCTTGCTGCTCTTATGCTCCACCACTATGATTGTAAATATGTATATTTAGGTTGTCAACTGTTCAGTGTAGATACCTTCCATGAGACAACCGATGTATTGCATATAGTATTGCCTATATTGTATATTTCTGTAACCTATGCCTCATCAGCGTGCATTGTTTCTTTTTGACTTGTCCACCATTGTAACCATAGCTGGACTTCATTCCCCTGCATGTAACCAAGCTTTGCAATCCTCTTGTTGCCTCTGCGCCTTGCTACCCCTTTAGGGGTTAGGTGCGCAATATAAATAAATAAATACTAAATACTAAAACACTAAAACATTAGGACACACTGTTTGGTGAAAAAAGCCTGATTCATTCACTTGTTTTGTATCTAGTGCTTGCTACTGTTTCATAGCACTGTAAAACAATGTCTTACTGTTTTCCAACATAATAGTACTTAATTTATCAACATTAGAAGGATGGGAGTATGAGTCGGCCTTGCTGGCCTTCAAGCTAGAGGACAAACAATGACCAGCACCAAGCATTCTTGAAAAGCTTTCTCCATCTGACACACTCTATGAAAAGGGAATACTTTCTGTAGATTGTTAAACAAAAGAAAGATAAATGCTGTTCACATTTTGTAATAAATGGACACTGACAGACTATGATTTTTGTTATTTTTTCTCAACATAAAATATTAAATTGAATGTTTTCTTTAAAAAAAAAAGCACCCCAAAAATAAGAAAATGGCTGGAAGAGTGCAGAGGGTCTCTGAAGGGGATAGCAAAAAGGGAAGTTAACACTATGAAGAGGGAGAAGTAGAACGTAACCCTGTCCCGAAAAGACCCTTTAGCCGGAAGAAGAATTTGCTGCAATATGGCCGTCGCCCATGCAAACTTGCACCCATTCCCACTGCTCCCACGATGGACAATTATCATGAGAGATACCCTCCCAGCAGACCATACAACCCAGCAATAGTGCGAATTCTACCCAGAGTAAATGAAGAGACACAAGACAGAGCTGGAGACGGTTACATGGAACTGACTCACTAAACGCCAAGAAACCAAGCCACTTGTCCGTAGAAACACCATGATGACCTAGCTACGTTAGACATGAAGCACACGTGCCATCCACACACCCTGGACAGTCATACATACTCAACTACATGAAGAACACAGGTATACAGTCTTATAGTTAGAGGATAGTCACATATACATACTGTTTGCATGTTTATTATTTTTACCATTAGGCCTGCTACAGCACTGCAGTAATATAAGTAGTGAATGGATGTGTCCCCAGAAATGCACCCCCTTTAGTGAGAGACAATAATGGACACACCTCAGAAGGGGAATGAGGCCAGGACCAAGTGCGGGTTAGATCAAAAGAGCTTTATATAATTCAATATAGGGCATGCAAAGGACTCTGCAAACTCCGAGAGAGCTTTGTCTGACAATAGCAAAGACAGTCAGTTATATTAAAAATACACATCACACATGAGGTAAGCTATAGGGGCCACACACTCTCAGGGATTGGGTGGTGATGGCTAGGTGGTATAGAATGTATACAGTTGCTTCTCCAGGATTGGCGGACGTTGGTGCTTCGCCACGTGGGGTGGGAGGTCAGCTGGGCTCATCGGGGTGTAGTGCCGGGCCGGACATGCCTTGTAACAACGATTGATAACTAAACTAACATTAGCCCTTTTGGCTACACATTCCCACTCATTCGTCACACTTCATGTGTCCTGTTGATTTGCACCTCTTGTAAGCGCTGACCTTAGATCAATACATAGCCAGGAACATTGATATGCGATCTGGGGTGTCTCAATACATCAGTTTGGGGGATACATCAGGTTCAAACAATCAGGTCTCAAGGGCATAGTCAAGGGCATGGGCGGGGGTGCTTGACTAACCATCCTTGGCAATTTCGGTGAGGGATGGTATTACGATCTGTTGGTACACGTGTTGGCACCCCCCTTTCTAGGGTCATTAACTCAGGGTCGATGGAGGTACTACTGGCCCATGGGGGGCATGTGACTGGTGCCTGAGAGGCGGTGGGATTTAGGACCAGGTAGCTCATAAGTCATGAAGTCAGGCTGTGGCGTTCTCTGACACGGGGGAGGGTGGCGGATGCTTGAAGTGGGTCCAGCAGGATCAGGAGGGAAGGCAGGGCTGTGCCGTTTGAACACTGTCTATCTCGAGAGGGCCTGGGCAGGAGGAGGGGGAAATGGCCTTGCAGCTCAGTGGGTGGCAGCTTTCACAAGGCAGTTTACTGCTGTATGTGTGAGGGGCGACTAACAACACATGGGGTTTCTAAAAGCACTCATATGTATTTGCATTAACATGGGATACTAGCTGGGGATCATACCTTTTTACATAGCATTTCACATCTACAGTTGACATACGAACATGAGGTAGTGTCAGGCAGGTGTGTATAAAGAGAGTAACTCAGGTTATTGTTCACTGTTATCAGCTGTCCAGTCTTTGTACATCTCTTCATTATATACAATATCGGTTGCACATTTTTCTCTTTACCCATTCTCCTTTACATTAGCAGCGAACGTTAGTCAACAAGGCACATATTACATAAATGGTTTCTACATGTTGCAAGGGTTTGCGGGGTGGGTATGGGTGCGAGGCACCACGCCGTCTATAGTTGGGGGGCTTGGTGTAGGGGTCAGGGCCTGCAGGGTTTGGGCTGGTCTCAGTTACTTCCTAATGTTCCCGTTCATGGCTGGGGCAATGATGTACTGCGGAAGGTTAACAGCTACAGTGTTTTATTTTGTTGTTTGCTCGCGTCTGGTGATTCGTGAGAACGAGTCCTCAGCGGATATGCCAGTGGATGCAGTGGGAGGTGGGGGAAGTGTGGGCCTCTGTGAGCGCAGTCAAGTGGGGGTCACTCTGCAGTGTTCAGTGTCTCTGCCTTTGGTTAGATATGCACATTTCTAGCAAGATGGGGAAGGCTTAATACAAGATGGCGTTTATGCTCTGCCACATAACGTGGTAGTGCAGCCCCACGTGTCCGTCTGCAGCCGCCACGCCGCCTGTGCCCAGGGGGTGGGGGGGCTGCCGACGAGTCATGGGTCTTAACCAGGGTGGGACATGTAGTGGGAGGGGGGTCCTATTGACCTCCCTTCCCTACAGTAGCAAGAAAGGTTTGTGTACATGCTTGCAGATACTCATACACAAATAACCCCAAGGTGTGACAGCAGCACTCAAGAGACCTGACATCCATGACACAATAACCTATAGACTATTAGAAGATGTGTACAGTAGAAGACGTACCATGGTTTAGTAAATGTAACAGGCTGCAATCTGATTAGAGACAGGCCGCAAGCCTCACATAATTATGCATAGCAGGACTACTGTGGCAGCAGCAAAGCCACCACCAAGGTCGTAATGGTGCAACTGACATTCCTCACTATGAACTTAAGTAACACCAGCTACAGGAGAAGTGAGCTCTCTGACAAAATACAAAACAATTCAGTGATCCTGTGCTCATAGGCATGGTCCCCAAAAACGTGATCTGGCTGAGCTGAGAGGCTACAAAGAGTGAGGCCAGAGAAGAGCAACCTGCCCCGCCGTCCTGACAATAGCTGCAACAAAGCTGAGACTGCCATGATGCTGACACATAGTTGCACCTTGCTGATATATAATTACACAAGGCACTATTCACAGGTGTTCCGCAGCTGGGAACGGAATTAGTCCCGGGGTCGGGGGCATCAGGCTCATCCAATCATAGCCAAGGACCCTCGGGGTGGACAGTGGGGGTCACCAACCAATCATGCGGCTTACTCACTGTAAGAAGTTTACAGTATCAACTTTTGGGGATTGGCGAAAGGTACCACCTGACACTACACAGGCCAATAAAATAGCACTTCTATACATTTCCTTATGGGACCTACCACTCAACGGGGTATCCCCTTTTAGGATAGGTTTTTGAGATGGTTCCCGAAGATGATGCCAATTGTGACATCAGAGGCTAACAAATCTGGCATGCGAGCCAGGGACAATCGAGAGCTTCGTGGATGTCCTTCCATGTATGGAATCCGTGTGGCGTGTTTGTTATAATAAACCGCAGTATTCCTTGCCTCTTGTGTGGACCTGGTTTTCTTGATTAGGACTAAGGGACGGAGTTAGGCGTTCCACAGACTTGCTCCAGCGTCCCCCCAAAGTGCCTCGGCCGGATACGGGGGGAGGAGAGGGAGCACAATGTGAAGGAAATAGAACATGGCCTTGGGGCAAAGTATTTGATTTCCATCTCTCTAGCACCCACCCTCCCTTTTGTGCACTCCCCCTTTAATGAACCTCCCCTATCATGCACTATCTCCCCTATCAGGCACTATCTCGCCTTTGTGTCCAGCCCCCTCTTCCTCTCATGTACCCCTTGCTTCCACTCACACAGCCCCTGTCCCACTCAAGACAGCCCCATCTTCACCTCACACAGCCCCCTATCCCTCTTGTGCACCCTCCCCTCTCACGCACCCTTGCTCTCCTGTTTGTGCCTTTGCTTGGGCGTACCCTCTCACTCAATAGCACCCTGGCTCTCTCGTATTCTCACACACTCTCACTCTTTCTTGCATAAGGGCTCTCTTTGTTGCACCCTGGCTCTCTTGCACTTTTGTGGCAGCCTCGTTTCCTTGCGCTTTCTGTCTCTCTCTTGCACCCTGGCTTTCTTCCACCTTCGTGCACACACTCTTTTTCTCTTTTTCTCACGCCCTGTCTTTCTCTATTGCACCTTGGCTCTCTTATACCTTTGCACACACACACACACACACACACCCTCTTTATTGAACCCTAGCTCTCTTCCACCTTCATGCACACACTCTTTTTCTCATGCCCTGTCTTTGTCTCTTGCACCTTAGTTCTCTGCACCATTGTGCACACAGTCTCTTTATTGCACCCTGGCTCTCTTCCACCTTTGTGCACACACTCTTTTTTCACACACCCTTTCTTTCTCTCTTGCACCTTGTCTCTCTTGCACCTTTTCACACACACCCTCTTTGTTTCACCCGGCTCACTTCCACCTCCGTGCACACACTCTTTTTCTTGCACACTGCCTTTCTCTGTCTCTCTTGCACCCTGGCTCACTAGCGCATCCTCGACTCAATGAACGATGTGCAACCAAAATCCTGCAAAAAAAAAATGTGATGGCACAAAATGACCCATTCCATGTTGCACCGCCCACAAGTCATGAGAAGGTCACTTAAGCAAACACAGAATTGACCACCCACTGAAAGTATGCAGACCAACATATACTAATTCTGAAGATACAAATGCCAGATTGAGGAAAATGTTCCATTTCCTTGTGCTCCTGGATGCAACGTGCACTGCTGCATGTGTTACTTGCTGTGGTGGCTCCCACTTGTACAAGTAATTTTGAAAAGGGGAACCGGACAGCATGCAGCGTGTCACAGCCACCATGATCTACTTCAGGGCAATATATGTTGCTCACCTTTTGACATTTCCCCCGTACACAATACATCCCCCTAGGCTGGCACACAGCTAAACGTTCTTTACATGGCCGAGCAACATAAAGAGGGCCCTACTTGCACAAGCAAGGCCTAAGTGCAACACGTTATCCGTTAAGGACTTCTGGAAAGATTGAAAATTGGTAGGAAAGTAACGTGCGTGAGTTCAATTGATCTACCGTTCTGAATATTAGCCCAAAAGAAAACATATTTTCATTTTCTAATAGTAATCGCACCTGAAATGGCAGGTGCAATGATCATTGGCTGTTCCCCTCCCTCGTGGTCTGACAGTCGAAGCATGCTGCACTTAGCAGCAGCAGAGTCCCTTAGTCAGCACTGAGGTCAGGACGTCCCCAGGCTGCTCTGCAACTGCACATGTGATATGAGCACAGCAGAGGGCAAGTGCAGTTGATGCCCCTCACAAATGCGCAGGCGCAAGCCACGGGCCCGCGGTAATACGGCCCTGGGCAGAAAAGAAATGCAGCAGCCAGTGGATAGTAAACTACCCATGCTGGATTGGATGTTCGTACCCAATCATTTATTTAGGTATCATTCCCGCAAAAGAGGCCCTATGACCCCACGGCCTACCAGAGAAATTCCTGGTGTCCAGGTAGGCCAGTCCAGGACTGTTTGTAAGACTCAAGTGGAAACATTGTGCCATATATTAATGGAATGCACTGTGCTCGGACCTTTTTTATGAGAAAGATTGTTCTAAATTTCAGTCACATCAGTCTGATCAGTTCTGGGCCACAGTATATGGTGCAGAGACACTGGTGATAACTTTGGCAGCTTATTACATATGGTCGCGAGCTAAAGAAATGCTAGATGCAGCTCTCCCCTTGAACTTGTGATTGATTACGTATTGTAAAGTGAAAAGTGTGTATTATGTATTGCGTGTGTAAAATGCTAATTGTTATGCTCATAAATTGATTCTGTATAGAATTGTATGTGTATATTGTAAAAGGTTGGTTTTACAATTGTAAGCACTTGATAAAACAACATTCAATACATTTGAGTGTGTGGAGGGAAAACGTGTTAATACCCACCTCAGCCTGTCTCTGACAGAGCTTGTACATGTCTCCTTGCCAAGTGCAGAGTGTTTACACATCAAAAAAAAGGAAGCCTGGAATGCACCATTTTACAGGCAGATTGTTCCTTTAGTCCAAGTTTGCTAATTAGCTAGAGAGTGGGAAACACTGGGCAACAAAGGATACATATGAATACCATGCTTCTCCTTAAGCAACAATGCCAATTTCAAGGGCGTTATCAGATGGCAATAGCTCTTAGCCTAAATTGAAGGCCCAAGAAAAGCTAGGACATTTAACAAAAGGAAATGACCTTTCACTAATGGCCCAAAGAGGAGTCCATTATTGCTCTAAGAACATTCCACCAAGTGAGCCTAGAAGGTTCTGTTTAAAACTAGAAGAGACAAAGGAGAAACATATGCATGTTGGGAAAGTAGATGTATACTAGCCATTATTGCCCTCTACCATTGCATTACCTGCAATGTAACTGGCACACTTCCAATGTTCTAATTCAGCTTTCGCACACACAGCGCCTTATTCAGAGACCCGTTTTATAATGGTGCAATCACATAGGAAAATGCTCTGTCAAACAGGCCCAAAGGGTTGGCATCCTGGCCATTTGGTGCATGTAAAGCTCCACTTAACATCCAGATAAAGATAACACCTCGTTTTGTTTTGCTCATGTGCTTCCCAGATGGGGTGACGGAGTGGCAGGCAGCAAGAACAGGAAAGAGGAAAATACTGAGAAGTCCATGTAAATTATCCCTGTCTTGGAGACATTAAGACAGGGACTGCTCTCTAGCATCCATTGTTGGATGTGTGAGAGACATGTCTTCAAGTGCTGGAGGTCGAATGAAGATCCTCCTAGTCTAAAGCTAATTTTTGCAACATTAACTAAGTTGAAAGGCAACAAGCAGAGAAAGAAACAATGAGATCAGGAAGCAGGTTCCAATAGGTATTGAACACAGTGAGAGGACTGATCCCTGAGGGACACCACCACAGTTGTATTTGCAATTCTTAGAAAGGGAGGGTCCGGACTTTGCTTGGAGGTCATGATCAAGTAGGAAGAAGGAAAGGCACTTGAATGCATAGCCTATGATGCCACATCAGTTTATTTATGATCTTTAAAACAGAGTTAACATGTCAGTGCATGCTGAACTCCAACATGACGAAGGCATTCACCACCTTTGGTGAAGGTCTGTAGATATGGTGCTGGGTGTGGATAAACCTCCACTCATGGACAGTGGGCCTCACTAGGACCCTGGGGGTCCCGTAATGAACGGAGCTGATAAGGGAATGGCACCGTTCATTACGGGCTGCACCATTACGAGGAATGCTGCCGGACCCGCTAAGGAACGCCTGGTCAAACCAGGCGTCCTTAACGGGTTCCGCTAGCAGTCCAGGATGCTAGCAACGGGCCCGTCATTAACGGGCCCTTTGTTAGCATCCTCCCCATATGGGGCTCAAATGGGAATGGAGATTAATTTTTACCAGGTCCCAGAAAAGGGCAATTCAATTACTGGGTCCGCCAAGGTCGGAATGACCTGGTTATTGCCCCTTTCTGGGACCCGGTCAAAATTAATTACTGGCAGCAGCCGTGCCCTTAATAAGGGCACGGCTACCACCTGGGTCGTAATGAGGCCAAGTATCTTTTCATTTATTGACATAGTGAGGAAAGAGTGGTGCTGTGCAGTCATAGTGAGGAAAGAGTGCTGCTGTGCAGCTTGTTTTCTTGTCGGCATATCCATAACAGGGAGAAGGAAGTAACAGAGTGTTGGGCGGCTCCCCAAGATGCAGATCAGAGTATTATGTCTAAAGGTTCGAAGAGTGTCATCTAAGATTGCAACTGTCCTTTGCAAGCACAGTACTTCAAATACATACTTTAGATGGATACACTAGAAAAAACATACATTAAAAACAGAAAATGGCACTTCCCATTTCTAAAGATGATGTAAGGACTAAACCCTAGGGGTAAACCCTACACTTTGGGATGCTATGCGAGGAGAAAGAAAAATGTTGTGTGACATGTAAATGATTGGTTATTTATAACGCGTTTACTACCCAGAGGTGCGGACCCGGGGATCGAACCTGTGTTGCTCTGTGCTGTCTATCCTCTGGAGACAAATACCGACATGCATCCTTGAATCACCATGCCAAAACATGGATTTGAATATATGGTCCCTCACAACCACTAACACTTTGTAAAATAGATAATCCTAACTGGTGAATACCGTACATATTGCGAAATACACAGATGGAGTAAACAAGTTAAGTAATTAGAAACCCAGCCCAGAGGGCCAGACACAAATACAATACATTTCCAAATTCTATAATTGGCCTGTATTGGTCCTTACTCACTGCTGGAAACAAACAACACGTTTGCAATCATGTGTTACAATGCGCCCTATTGTATTCTACGGAACAATAATTAGCTGCAGGTATTTATTTCATAAAATTCACTAATAAATCTCTTGTACCTCTAAAATAATGGTTTTGTTAATAAAAACTCTAGCGACACCAAGGAAGATGTTCAAATCCCGAACATGACCAGTGTTCAGTCATTTTAGAGGCGTTTAAACGTTTCTCAAAGTTTTCTTCTTTGGAAAAATAAATGTATTTATTTACCTTCTTGGCCCTATTCATCTCCTAGCATTAAAGAAATGAGCTGCAAGCAGCATAAGCAAGATAAGCACACCGAAAAGCTGGGTGCATTGGCATAGATGTACATTCAGCGACACTGGCTTTTCCTCACTTGAGTCACTGTTCGTTGTGCATTCGGGTCACAGTTTATCTGGCCACTTCCCCAGACACAATATCATGAGTTCCGATGATCGCCAGGACATGTGCCAGAATGTGCCCCTAGTCCAGCCTTGTATAAGACGGCCAAATGAGAAAAACCAGGAGCGTTATTTATGCAGCAATATGGTCGACCACTGCCATCCGAGATGAAAAATACACCAAATTCACCCTTGGGTGCTTCAAAAGCTGTGTAGGCTGTTCTTCTAGGAGATGGTTTGTGTCCATGTGAATTCATGAGCAAACCACACTTATATGTTAAAGCCAGGTGAATACCAGCTTCACCACACATGTGGGTAATAAGTGAAAATATAGCAACCAAACTATGGAAGAGCCGGAGGAAATGCCCTTGAAGAGTTACCACTATACGTTCAAGACGCAACCAGCTGGAGAAGGATTATAACCAATGCATGTCAATAGTAATACAGGATAGAGGGGACCCACAAAACCCCAATATTCCCTGTCCAAAATAACCCCTGACGAAGAAAGACTTCAAGGTAAATCAGTAGCCCTTGTTGTAATGTTAAGTACAAGGGGTGCTTTAAAGGTCTGGGGAAGCGCTCTGGTACCAAGGGACTTCGACCTTGAGTGATGGCCCAGATGACTGAACGGACGAATAACCTGGGTGCTCAGGATTTTGACACACCAGGGAGAAGCAGCAGCATCAGCATAGAAAGCACTAGGAGAATAGAGAAAACGGACTAAGGGTTCTGGTCAGCTCAAACGGGAATACAGGGGCAGGAAGCCAGCAAGAATGGTCCCTAATGATACTAATGCTTTCGGTGATGAAGGATAGCCCAAGAAGGAGCTTAAGAGAGGTAGGACTCAACCACATCTCACTAGGGCAATGGAGACTCCTCACTTCAAGGCACTTGGTCCAGGATTGTTCATTAAAGCAGAACAACAGTGCCAGGAAATTGTCCCAAAAACGGAACAGTTAGTCCAACCAACACAAGGGACTCGGGAGAACATGAGAAAAAGCTAGTGATGATATTCCAGCCGCCAAAATAAGACTGCCAGCAAGGACAAAAGATCAAGGGCCCATAGAGTGTGGCCAAACCAGGTACTTGGCAACAGAAGCTACCCATATTCCACTGCACCTTTCCCGAAGTTCTGATGAGAATCTTGGGAATTCGTAGATCAAAGACTCACCCACAGGCTTCTGTAAGCCATCCCTCAATTCACACGTAAGGGCAGCACAAAGGTGCTAGCATTTAACAATCAGGCTGACCACAAAACCCCCCAAAACGCAATGTGCCACCCACTCACGGTATATAAGGCAATATATCTGAGACAATACATCTGGTTAATCTAGTTGAAACCATTGTAGAATATTCAGGTTGGGCTCAGAATGAACCCATGTTAGCACAACAGCCGTTTAACTTCTGTCTTATTGTCCACACAAACAATCAAAATGGCTAGGAAGGACTCTTAAAAATCCATTAGTACCTTATTGGCTTGTTCTGGTGAATCCAAAACGAATGTACAACCGCCACCAGCCCACTTCACAACACACTTGTAGTTTGATAGTATAATACTGGGACTAACATGGGGTTCTTACAAATACCCCTGCCATAGTAGCTATATGGGCTGCTAAAGCAACACATCACAAAAACAGTTGTAGTTAGTGGAGAAAACGGTAAAGAAACCACAGAAGCCAGCATCAAGAAAGCAATGCCTTTAGGGGACCCACATTGTAGATAATGAGACCCACAAACATTGCATTCTCCCCTAAAATTAGATTACCCAAGGATACAATGAATTATGCAAGGGTAAATGTCTCAGTCGCCTCTTGCACCAATAAGGATTTTAAGTATTGACCAGCAACACAGAGGCAGAGCTCCCTTTTTGAAGAGAATAATTCCTGCAATAAACTTGCTTTGGGCACTACCTGCTGTGGTCTGAGAGTGCAGGGGTGGCACTCCCAAGATGACTAGTCGCATTCTATCCTGCAATGCTCATATCTGAGTCGTGTTCCTGGCCAGACCTCTTTTGTACAGGGAGCCAATGCCCTTACCCCTTTGTGATGGTGGGAAAAGAAGCTGACTAGTATGCTGGATAAACATGTACAGATATTCTGCAACTTTTCCTATGCAATGAAAAGGGTGGAGATAAAGTAATGAAAAGAAAGGATTTAATAGACATATAAAACACAAGCATTAACTAAAGTTTTGAAAGGGAACCTGTATCATTGTTTGGCTACCCTGCGGGTGCAAATGAAAAGCACGATTAAAGCAAATGCTGCCCCATACATACGACAAACATTGCCGCAGAACTCTCATCAGCTAAAGCAAAGCATGTGATTTATTGGGGAAGTGTTTTCCAACAAACTCCTCCCAGAAAGACTACTGCAGGATATAACAGCAGAAAACGAGCATTGTTTGAACTGGGTAAGGACGAGGATCAATATTAATGTCAGCACTATCTTTGTGGGCGCAAAGCAACAACATCACACATCATCTATTAGAGGACTTTAACTGCATTATCATAAGATATCTATGTGTATACTTTAACATTACCCTTATCATACACATGCATGCATATTTTGACCACTTTCTTATAACTCAGATTTGATACATGATTAGCATATTATCAAACGCTACAATTGTGGGGGGTGAAATACTACAATTAAAATATAGCCATTTGGAGAAATGATGCTTTCTCTTATTTTATACAATATCTGCCATTGGGATTTAACATCACTATCGACAAAGACAGTGGGGGTCATTCCGAGGTTGGAGGTAAGGTAAAAACGATGCCGGTAATGGATTACCAGTATCGTTTACCGCTACGGGCTATTCTGACCAACCAGACCGCTATTTATGGCATCCTACTTTACGATGGCGTAAATAGTGATCCAGGGGCGCGTGCGCGACACAACATGCTGGCATTACCGACATGCCGTAAACCGGAGCTGATCACAAGCCATGCGGACATGCAAATAACGGCCTACTGAAGCCCGAAAAGTACCTTACTGGCATGGAGTAAATACCGGCATCTCCGAGAAGGTGTTAAGAACCCTGAGCAGTGTTACCAAGAGCCACAAGTGCACAAATCAGCACAGGTGGAGGCAATGGAGTCTGGCACAGCACTAAAGGAGCACACACACACATCACACACCCTCCCACACCAAGATGATACCAATAGTATTAGCATTACTGGAGCTGGAGGCCCTGCTTGCAAGGCAGCAACAACAACAACAACAACCACAGCCCCCACCACAGAAGAGACACAGGAGGAGAAGGAGGGTGAGACAGGCCCAGCATGCCCCACCAGTACAGCCACAGTTACCACACCGGCAGCCACCAATCCCTCGCATCAGAGCCACCCCCTTCAAACTAACACCAGAGCAGATCCACACCCTGTACCAGCTTGACCGTGACACCATCACCACCATAGTGGACCTGATACATGACGACATAGTGAGCCTCATTGAAATACGCACCGCCATCCCCCCTCTCCGGAAGGTAGTGTCTGTGCTCCACTTCCTTGCCACAGGCAACTACCAGCACACAGTGGGGCACATGCATGGCATATCACAACCCTTATTTTCCCAGATACTGAACCAAGTGCTCTCCCCTTGAACTTGTGATTGATTACGTAGGTTTTTTTTATATCCTATTGTAAAGTGAAAAGTGTGTATTATGTATTGCTTGTGTAAAATGCTACTTGTTATGCTCATAAATTGATTCTCTCTAGTATTTTATGTGTATATTGTAAAAGGTTGGTTTTAGCACTTGATAAAACAACATTCAATACATTTGAGTGTGTGGAGGGAAAACGTGTTAATACCCACCTCAGCCTGTCTCTGACAGAGCTTGTACATGTCTCCTTGCCAAGTGCAGAGTGTTTACACATCAAAAAAAAGGAAGCCTGGAATGCACCATTTTACAGGCAGATTGTTCCTTTAGTCCAAGTTTGCTAATTAGCTAGAGAGTGGGAAACACTGGGCAACAAAGGATACATATGAATACCATGCTTCTCCTTAAGCAACAATGCCAATTTCAAGGGCGTTATCAGATGGCAATAGCTCTTAGCCTAAATTGAAGGCCCAAGAAAAGCCAGGACATTTAACAAAAGGAAATGACCTTTCACTAATGGCCCAAAGAGGAGTCCATTACTGCTCTAAGAACATTCCACCAAGTGAGCGTAGAAGGTTCTGTTTAAAACTAGAAGAGACAAAGGAGAAACATATGCATGTTGGGAAAGTAGATGTATACTAGCCATTATTGCCCTCTACCATTGCATTACCTGAAATGTAACTGGCACACTTCCAATGTTCTAATTCAGCTTTCGCACACACAGCGCCTTATTCAGAGACCCGTTTTATAATGGTGCCATCACATAGGAAAAAGCTTTGTCAAACAGGCCCACAGAGTTGGCATCCTGGGCATTTGGTGCATGTAAAGCTCAACTTAACATCCAGATAAAGATAACACCTCGTTTTGTTTTGCTCATGTGCTTCCCAGATGGGGTGACAGAGTGGCAGGCAGCAAAAACAGGAAAGAGGAAAATACTGAGAAGTCCATGTAAATTATCCCTGTCTTGGAGACATTAAGACAGGGACTGCTCTCTAGCATCCATTGTTGGATGTGTGAGAGACATGTCTTCAAGTGCTGGAGGTCGAATGAAGATCCTCCTAGTCTAAAGACAATTTTTGCAACATTAACTAAGTTGAAAGTCAACAAGCAGAGAAAGAAACAATGAGATCAGGAAGCCGGTTCCAATAGGTATTGAACACAGTGAGAGGACTGATCCCTGAGGGACACCACCACAGTTGTATATGCAATTCTTAGAGAGGGAGGGTCCGGACTTTGCTTGGAGGTCATGATCAAGTAGGAAGGAGGAAAGGAACTTGAATACATAGCCTATGATTTATATAGCCTTCCAATTACTACACAATCTGAAATCCTCCAGCAAAAATGAAAGCCTTTCTGAGGAAACCCTGCAACACTTATTATGTATAAACAACTTTGAAACTATCAACAGTTAGAATACGCCAACAGTAACTAACTGCTCCAAAATTCAGCAACATTACTGTGCAATACCACAGTACTTACAAAATATCAACAACAACCAAACACATAAAGAAATACTGCTAAAAGACACTAACAAATAAACAGTTAGAATATGCCAACTGGTATCTAACTGCAACCATAGTACCACCACTTCCAAAATGAAAAGCATACACCTTTTCAATTCCTCCTGCTACAATAGACCACCTTAAACATTGCTGTAATTATTGCACACGTCACAGAAACAGACCGCGTCACATAACAACAAATACACCTAGAAAGGTTTTTTTTATCCTGCATGGATTGTTTTTTCACACAGACCCAATGATTATGCAAATAAACAGAGGAACTGAGCATATTGCACAGTACACTTGTTTGAAGGATAGTACTTGTGAAGTACTAATTATGAGGGTCCACAAAGTACACAAATGACTGCAATGCAATGCAATAACACATTACAAAGTACCTACCCTTACATGTTATGCTTTCTTTTATCACACAGAATGAAAGAACAATATCTGCTACATTTCCACATACCATGCAAAGAACTACATAGAGACTCAACAATGGAAACAGTAAGTATACAATGATTGGTGTCATACTTCTTTTTAATGTCCACATTTCATTCTGTACACATATTAGGACAAACCATATACCTGTTACACAACGTTCAGTGCATACCTGTATTATACCATGATAGTTCTAGCCAGGCCATGCACTCTTGGGTGTAAGGCCTACAGCCTCCAGCCTCCAGCATGCACCAAATAGCCTTGGGCCTAGCCACACCCACTACACCATAATGCAGTCATGCATGCAAACATCTACCCTCTAACCACTACTCACACACATAGACAGCCACCTGAGACCCTATTCACTTCAGCTCACATACTGTTACAATATTTCCAGCAGGTGTACAGACTGTTGGTCCACACCCAAGACTCTACTAACTGCCCATAACCACTACAGCATAATACAATGAAATACCCAAGAACCTTCCCAACGGCAACAGCCCAAACACATAACCCATCCACCTAAACCCCTGTCCACTTCACTTCACATAGTATAACATTACTCCCACCCACTGCACAGACTATGATACACCCAAAAACACAGCCCACTCCAACAAACCACTTACCTCCATGTTAAAACCAGAGAAAATAAACATAGGTACAATAAAATGTTAGATACGATAATAAGAGTTAAGCCAAGCCTATTGCTGGGGTGACAGCCATTAACAAACAACAAAGCTGGGTGACACAGTAAACTAACAGCCCCACCTAAAATCTATCTGTGTTAATGTTCTGTGTCTTGTGTGAAAATATGCTGGACAAAGAAACAGAAACTGCAGAAGGTCTTCATGTTGAGCAGATCACATAGTACGTTTGTTCATTTGCAAGGCCTGACCACACTGCGGTAACTGGTCATAAGGGAATACAATGAAAATGTTCCCTTGTAGTTAGACATCTATCAAATTGATGGGAACTCCATAAAGACTGAGGCAGAGTATTTGAAGTGCTGGTTATCATACATTATCAATATGAGTATAGGAGTAATTGCTTAAACTACAAACTAGAAAGTGCAGAGCCAATTGCTACATATCATTAATATTTCAAACCATCTATTCAGACAGTTTAACTTTACCATAATTTCACACCATTCCTGTGGGGACCTTCATTTCATTCTGTTGTTTGGAAAGTGGGCCCCACTTGAACAATCAGACACTCGGATGACATTTCCAACATGTGGTTATTAAAGAATAAGAGTAAGCCAAATTATCCCTATTGCTATGGTGTAGTCTCTAGCTATTTTACTAACTAAGGAGCTTGTCACTCATCAGTAAATGTGCAAAGGAATAAGTCTGCAGTCCAAAACTAATGCTAAATGACCCTACCACTATTCTAACAAACTAATGTCAGTAGAATGACTCCCTTCTCCTGATGGATGCTTCTCATACTTCAATATTCAATTTTCAAATAGTTCCTTGTTACCTTCTGTACCAGTTCCTGTAACTCTCTTTGCAGACTGTTGACTTTCCTTTCCTCTACAATGATTACTTTCTTTGGTCTTTACTGAATCCTTTGATTTGTGCTAACATATTCTGGGGAACCGAGGAACGTGTCTTTTCCTATGTGTTGTTTACAATTACTTTTCACCCTATCTCCGCATAGTCTGTCTTGTATGTCATTTATTCCCGGGGCTTCTCTACCCTTCACTTTATAATATTTTTTCTCTGTTATATTCCCTTGAATGTTCTTGAGTAACCAGGTGTTTCCCCTCTTTATAGGATAGTGTGACCCACATTCAACTGATCCCTCTCTCAGGAGTATTTATGATCTTTCTTCTAATAGCAATACTGTTCAGGTTCATCAGATTTAGTTTGATGACTTTGTCAATTATACTTGCATAACGGTCCCCACTCAGGCTCCGTGTTCTCTCGTTCTCGCTGTTACCTTCAGATTGTTGTGGGGAACATTAACAGGAGCCCCTGCCAGTGAGGTCCAACTTGCCCCTTACCCCTTTTTCCTCCTTGGGGAGGAGGGACACATTCCCTCGATTCATCACATAACCCATATGAGAAAACTCACAAAATATAGTTATTCTTATTTTGACCTAATTTGCCCACATTGCCTTGCTGATATGGCTCTGAAATGGAGGTGAACTTCCAGTGATGCATATTTAGTGTTGTTGTGGCAGGCGTGACTTGTGTAACAGTGAAAATTCTACTTTCACATTTCAGGTGGGAGTTTTTTCCAAGCAGTTTTAAACCCACTCCACCTTTATTGATGTTTGTTAAACATGCTCTGATGTCCAACCACAAGACTGTCAGTCTATACTATGCTGCGTTTTCCTAATAGGGGGAAAACCGGGTATGCAATGGTCTGCTGTCTTGAGAAAGGTCTGTATTGTGTTGATTAAGCTGTGTATAAAATAGCACTGCCCTTTAAGATATAGGCATTCTTATGTAACAACTGGCTTGCATTTCAGCTACTTTGCATACCCACAATGTCTTGCTGATTTGTCTCTGAACTGAAGGTGAACATCCAGCGATGATTACTAGGTGGCATATGTGACCTGGCTCAAATGGAAAATTCTACTTTCACATTTCATGTGGAATGTTTGTTTGCAAGCTGTTTTAAACCCACCATAACTCTATCAGTGTGTGTTAAACATGCCCCAATGCTTCAACTAGAAACTGTTACATTATACTGTGCTGGCTATAACTAATAAGGATGAAACCAGGTATGTAGTTGTCTGCAGTCTTGAGAAATGTCTGCCTTTATTATGATTGATTAAGTTATGTATAAAGAAACAATACTCTGTATAACAAAGGCAATATTCTGGATCAGAAGGTTTGTGTTTGAGCTAATATGCATATCCACAATGCCTTGCTGATGTGGTTCTGAACTGGAGGTGAACTTCCAGCAAGCAGCTTTGTTGCATGTGTCATTTGGCTCAAAAGGAAAACACACACACACACACGTCAGAATGTGAACAAGCACCTTGTCAGTACAAAAGTGTCATTCTTTACAGCAAGCCTTTTATGCCTGCGTTATGAATTAAAAATGCCTTATTGATTTAATTTGAATCATTTGCGAGATCCAGGGGTGTGGTCTGAGACACATTGGGCCTCATTCCGAGTAGGGCGGTAAGGGTTAACGGTCACCGGTAACGAGACCGGTGCTGTTAAACCCTTACTGCCCTATTACGAGTTCCATTTGCGGATCCTTCCTTAATGCCTGCTGAAAGCAGGGGTTAAGGACGGGACCCGCAAAGGGACTTTAGTGCTAATAACGGTACCGTAATTTACGGTACCGTTATTAGCGCCTTCCCATTCCCTTTGAGCCCTACGGGGGCTCAAATGGGAATGGGGAAGGGCCCTGGTGAATGGGGAATTACTAGTCCCTCCAACCTTGGAATGGACCGGTAATTACTCCATTCACCAGGGCAGAGTCGGAACGATTTTGGAGGCAGCCATGCCGCAAATAGCGGCATGGTTACCTCCAAAGTCGGAATGAGACCCATTGTGTCACCTGGCTTTGTTATATATATATATATATATATATATATAATTATATATATTATAGTGCAGCGCTAGCAGCACTATAGTAAAGGTGAGTATCAAGTTTCATAGGAAACCCAAAAATTGAATTGCTAATAACTTTTGACTTGCATGATGCATTTGGCTGACATTTTGCAATCAAAAAGTGTGTCACGGTTCCCGGCAGACTGGACATTCTGGGAAAGATTTGTTAAAAAAGTAAACAGTTATAAAGAAAGCAAAACAACACTTTTTTTGGCCTACTCTTATTCATTTCCCCATAGCGAAAAAGTCAAAATGTCTGTGCAGTGCACATCAAAAACTGTTGGATGGAATTGATCCAGGTACAAAACAACTTGGGCACAAAGCATTGACCTGATTTTTGGGGAGGTCTGGGGTTATTCTGTCCAGTAGTTGTTAAAATGTTTGAGAGAGAAGGGGGTGTTCCGTCTCACAACATTATGGATATATCTCCCATGGTTTGTCAAATTTCAAAAAATTGGGTTTGCTAAATTCAGATGTACCTGGGCCTTTGCTGAGTAAACAACCTTAGTGAGTTTCAGAAATGATGTGACAATACACTTACAAAAGGAATCAGGTGTACTAAACACATGCCTACAGCTGGAATTAACGAATGCTAATATAGCCCAACAGACTGTAAATAAATCTGTAAATAAAGAGATACCTTGTATACAATTGAAACTAACTGTTTATGTGCCTTGAAAAAGCCAAGTAGGGGTTAAACTGTAACATGTGCCTCCAAAGAGGAGTAATGTTGGCACCAGGTATAAATTACTTTATGAAATCAAATACATCTCTAAAAATATATAACACAAGACTGAATCTGACTACGGTTGGTTACTAAGCAAACCCAATTTTTGAAATTTCCCAAACCGACTTATTAGTGGGTATCAGTCAACATTAAGTTCTGCTGCCCGGCAAAACAGCTAAGTAAATACTACTTTTTAATGAATACAGGGAAAGCGCACTAACCTATACTCACTACTTCAATGCCACATATCTCCCATGGTGCATTGCACGAGAGAGGATTTTCAGAAATGAAAAAGGAGAATTTTTTCTGAAGCTTTTATTGCTAATAACTTTTGACTTGCTGGGTGGATTTGGATGACATTTTCAAAACAAAAGTGTATCATGCCCCCTCCCTCCGAAACTGCATAATTTGGGAAAACTACATAACAAAATGAAAAGGTTGTTAAGAGAACAAAACACCATATTTTCACAGTTTTCATCGCATTCAATTTCCCATAGATAAGAAATGCACAAAAACTGCTGGGTATATTTGACCAAATAAGAAACAAATTAGGCACATTGTGTTGTCTTCCATTTCTTGACTGGTTTGGGTTAAATCCATCCAGTAGTTTGTAAAATACTTGACAGAGAACGGTGTGCCCCCTGCTCCTTAAAACCTTTATATCGGCCATGGTGCTTTTTAATGATTTCCAAACAAACATTTTGTCAAGAGCTCCACTAAACTGGACATTTTGAGAACAATTCATTTAAAAATAAAAAAAAGTTATTAGTCAAACATAAAAATACTGCTTTCAGCATTAATTTTCACATAGAGAAAATGTGCAGTTGTGCAGTTTTTGACAACTGCACTGTGAAAACCACTTCAAAGGTTTGGAGCAAATAAGGAACAATTTGGGCACAAAGCATTTGCTTAATTTCCTTGACTGTTAGTTACTGAAATATTCAACAGAGAACAGGGTTCCCTGTGTGCAGGGCTCAAGTCGATGGTACACGTGGGTGGACGTATCCACCCACTTTTTTCCGAGGGCAGATAGAACCACTGGCTGTCTTTGACAAACGTATACCATCCTCAGGATTTGAACCTCATTGCCATTTTTGCAGGCTGGGCACTCCACAACTGCACCAGATAAGCTGACAAAAATTAGCATACAACTAAATGTGAAATGTTACATTTTGGGATTTCACGTTCCAGGGATTTTTGGAAGGCAAGTGCCATTCGTCCTTTATGCAAAGCCAATTGAACAAAATGTGCATATTTCTCCTTAATATGCTAATTTCTGGTGGCATCACATCCTTTTATATATGTTAATAAGACCCCCCACTTTTTTTTAGGACTTGACCCCTGCCCCTTAAAACCTCTATATCGATTTTGGTGCTTTGCAGCAAAAGGGCTGAGAGAAGATAATAACTTTTGACTTGCTGGATGGATTTGGATGACATTTTCTAAATGGAAGGTTTGTCAAGGGCCCACCCAAACTGGAATTTCTGGGAACAATTCATCGAAAAATTAAAAATGGTATTAAGAACATATAAAAACACAGTTTTTAGCCTACTCTCATTCCTTTCCATACAGAAAAAGTGCAGTTTTTGAACGGTTTTAGTGTGAAAACCGCTTGGCAGATTAGGACCAAAATTTGGAATGATCTCCCAGGGTCTAATAAGGTTCTCAGGATCAGAAAGAGACTCAACACTTTTCTGTTTATGTAGTCACTCCTATGTGAGCACTTATTGTATTGAACAACAGCATTAGAAGGGCTTGTTGAATGCACTATATGAAATGTAATAGCAATCACATCAGGCTAGAAGTCAGGTGTGGGATAGAAGATACCAGGTGAAGTTGGGGATTTGGGGGTGGTTTGGGGAACCAGTTACAGATCCAAATTATTCATTTAAAACCTGGAACAACATCCCAAATGAAATAAGAAACACTAAAGATCATCTAAAATTCAGGAAATTACTAAAAACCTGGCTCTTCAACACTCAAAGTGAAAACCGAAACAACAGAAAGGAAAAAGGATTACTAAACTTAAGAGGACACTGACAAAACCCAGAACCGACTAACAAACTCCCACCACAACTAGACAGGTAACGCCAAGTCAAATAGAACACAAGCGACACCCATTAAGACAGAACCAACAACTGCAGCCAATCCCAACCAACATCCTCACTTGCCCCATAATTGCTACCAGGTACCACACTGTTATAGAGTTATCTAAATGTTAGCAATCACCACACTTGAACTGAGTTGTGGACATTAGCAGGTACAGTGGCCATATGAGTGGAAAAGGAAGGCAGGTAAGGTTATGAAGGAAGTAGATGGAAGTGGAGGCCAGATGTGAAAGGGACTGTGAGTACCGGACAATCCCAGATCAGGACAGAGGCGCAGCAATGCTCCCACACCCCAACTGGGGAGATTACGCAAACCCACTTTGAGACAAAATGCCAACTAACCAATCCACTAACAATTTCCCCCTCTGCATACACC
The DNA here is from genome assembly GCF_040938575.1 of Ambystoma mexicanum. Classification (NCBI taxonomy): domain Eukaryota; kingdom Metazoa; phylum Chordata; class Amphibia; order Caudata; family Ambystomatidae; genus Ambystoma; species Ambystoma mexicanum. The sequence continues at coordinate 814,310,910 of NC_090932.1, forward strand.
TCTCAAACTCCAAACCAAACACAACCACAAACCTACAGCACAACAAACCGCACAAACTTCACAGCATTGCAACAACAAAACATAAAACACACAGACTCGCACAACAGTACACGACGACTTCCGGCCGCATACACCCAGGCCCAGCCGACGGAAACACCGGGCTGAAGCTGCCAACAGCACATCACTGCAATCTTGCACTTTTCCAGCCTCCACCCACTAACCCACCCCTCCCTCCCTCTTTCAGAGCGGCCAGAGCACCAGGGGACCACTCCGGTGGTGATAGTGCACGGTACAAATGACCTTTAACATTAACATTAACATTAATGTTAGAATTTTCTTTATTGGTGAGAGTGAGGGCACTATGAGTGAGATAGCGGGCGGGTCGGGTAAATGTTTGGTGGACAAATGAGTGATAGTCTTTAGGTTTTCACAGCCATTGGGCATCATTTTGAGGTCCTGGTAATGTTATGCTCTCAAACCACAAAGCCCACAAGGTTTGGCTGTCACAAAAAGTGCAGTGATGTGGCTCCCCCTACCAATCAGCTCATCTATTCTGGTGTACAAATTACTTCCAGCACTCAACATCCTATTTGTCCACTCTCCTGATTGGTGAGTTTGTTTCCGCAATAGAGTACCATTGCGGCCCATTGCAAGTTCAGCTCTGGTCAGGGTCCCGGTGTCCACCTCCCGCAGACACCGAACACCCTGTGGGCAAACAACACCTGTGCCTTTGACCCCATGGGCTTTGCCCTCACAGGGATGATATGTGACTTTGCAGGCTGGTGGGCAGATCCTAACAAGGCAATGATGGTAGGCAGCATTGTGAAGAGGTGAGCAGCAAAACTTAGCACTGCGGGCAACAAACACCCATGCCCTTGACCCCTGCAGGCTAATATATGTGTAAAATCTATAAAAACGTCAAAAGTCTTAAATATATTACCTAAAAAAGAATCCTTACAAGCAAGGGTGTTGCTAGGTCTGGAAAAGATCTGGGGCTACACTAATTTTGGGACTGTCGGGACTAGGGGCTAGATAGCCTTTTTGGTTGTAACCCCTCAGCTTCTATCCAGGGCTACAACCAAAAGACCTGGGACTATAGACCCCTCAGCCCCCCCTAGCAACGCCTCTGCTTACAAATATTTTTTAACCATAATGGTCACAGGCATGAATATAAATCCAAGGCATGAATATATATACACATTCACTAATAAAATCATTGTTAAAGGGATGTTATGGTTAAGTTGCATTAGCAAAAACCTATGAAATTTGATGGAAAAACATTGTTATAGGGACGTTGTGGTTACAGGTAAAACCGAAAAACCTACAAAATTCGACAGTTATGGTAAGCTAAGCAAACATAACTAGTGCCACCAGTGTGCACTGCAAGGACTAACACCCATGACATTGAAGATATCATCATAAATCTCATTCATGACATCACTCATGACATCACATGTGCATTTACTTTTCATAGGAAGACTCCTCAAAGGATTGTTATTGTAATGGTGGAAGAAAACTATAAAAGAACATTGGAAGTACTATCATGAGAGAAGTATGTTTTGGAAGAATGCATTGCTATATACACCATAGTATTACACACTTTTTCAGTGTATATGAAGGAAATCATGTGCAAACTAGCCATTGTCTGTACCATGGCTCATGGAAGTGTAACCTTAAAAATCTTTCCATGTTACATAGTGAAAATATTATTGCATTAGTTTTAGAGTGTCGGGTACTGTGAAACATGTAAGAAGTAGCTACCATTGCCTTTATAACTACATATTTGCCCTACTGCACAGAAACCATAAAGGCAGCATAATGCATACAAACATGACCATATGCAAGGGACTTAAAGTGAGCTAAAAAGCAGCAGTATTACCAGAAACTGCTCATAACATAACTGATTATCTTCATGCACAGAAACCAGTGCTCTGTTTTACGCTTTCCTCTTACCCTATATGTATATGTATCATATAATGTGAGTGAACCATTAAGAAAGGTGTGTAAGAACATATGAGACGGTTGCCATACACAAATATAGAACCTTTTCAATTGTTTGCTCATGACTTAGTGACGAAAAGCACCTGCCCTACTTAGGGTAGTGAATAAAACCGAGGGAGCCACACATGTGATGTCATGAGTGATGTCATGAATGAGATTTGTGATGCCATCTTTGATGTCATGGGTGTTAGTGCTTGCAGAGCACACTTGTGGCATGAGTTATGGTTGCTTAGCTTACCATAACTTTCGAATTTTGTGGGTTTTTCGGGTTTTACCTGTAACCATAACATCCCTGTAACTACATGTTCCCATCGAATTTCATAGGTTTTTGTTAGTGCAACTTAACCATAACGTCCCTTTAACAATGTTTTTGTTAGTGAATTTCATAGGTCTTTAGTAGGGTACTGTAAGCAGAATGTCGCTTTAGCATACCGTTTTCTGTAAAGACGATAGGTATTTGGTACGGCAACATAACCATAACGTCCTGTTAACAATGGTTTGTTACTGATTCCTTGCCTGCCCTCATGATAAATGTGGGGAAAGGGCAAATTGTCTGGTGTATATATCCATTTGCGCTACCCCTTACTTTTCCGAATTGAGCTGGTGTATCGTACCAATTACAGATGTTCATAGTAAATGTTGTTTAGTGTGTCAGAAGGCTTTCTTTTTCTGTTAGCAGTGCATGATAAATCTATACCGCACACTACTGGCCGAGATAACTACAGATGAGCAATATGGACGTTTCCTAGGGACACTGCGCCTAGTTTTCCTATGTTCAATCACACTGCAGCTATCCGTAGGACTCCATTAGTGGCCGCATGTCCGCATCTTCCAATGTACTTGTAAGTAGTTGGGGTAGGGCACGTGTTTCCGTTCCGCACCTAGACCAATGCATAGGCCATCTACTGTATTCTGATAACACCGCCTCTGGCGCTAACCCATAACGATTCATGCAGTAGGCTACCGCATTTAAAGTACTGGTGCCCACTTCCTGGGTGGCTCTGCAAACCTACCAAAGTGTAGCTAAAGTAATCCTAACTGTATAACGGCCACTGGTAAACAAGGAACGGCAACCTGCAATGTCACATGGGTGTGGTAAATGTTGCATTACTTTGATTTATCTGCTGCTTGCCTTTCCATGACCCGTTAAACAGATACATTGTGTGTGCAGTCAGCAGTGTGACTGAAAGTATCAAGAGGTCGCCTGCCGGTCGTGCAGTTGAAGAAAACATGTAACTGCAGGTGGGACAGTTTGTACTAAGTCTGCAAAATGGCAAAGCTTGTGCACCTTCCTCATGCACATACTAGTGCATTCAAAGGCAAATTAAAAACCAGCAGACTATGCAGAGCGCAAACAACCTTAGTGGTGGTTAGAAAAGCGTTAGAAATAGCTGCATGGGTCGCACACAATAAATGGATTCCTGCTGCACGTAATGAAGCTGTGTTTCCCATTGTTGTAAACATTCTTGTACTCCACAATGTATGCATATCCGTGAATGCTACCACTAACACTAATGGCGTAGCATAAAGTGGTTATACTGCATGTGACGACAACTGAAATGAAAGCACAGGGGACCAGTGGGCAGGCTACTGCCCTTCCAACAATTTCGTATCCGACTTTCATGTACAGCATTGCCCACAACGGCTATGGGCAACAAGAGGGGCACTCATGTAGGGCAGCGGAGCTCTGAAACAACCTTAGCAAACCATGTGCAACACTACAGACCCTTACCTGCAAAGGGCATTGTATTGTGCATGTACTGGTCTACGCTACTGTACAGAGGGAAGGTACTTAGAAGTGCATGGGAACGGTCCTTATGCTAGCATTACAATGACTGGCACCTATGTACGTGAGGGCCACCCAATAATTCTGTCTCCGGGCACACCCCCTATAGTATCCATGTAGGTGCTGCCCCTTCTGTTCCTGACCTTTGCTGTCGTTCCTCCTGTGGCGTGTGTGATAACAGCATGATAAATGAAAATGAACTGGGAAAGAAACAAAAGGTAAATAAGAAAGCACCTTTCACAGATCAACAATGGAATTACCAATGCACAAATGCACGGCTAGACGTGTGGCAGTGTGGGAAACACTGTAGTGGAATCGGTTTGAAAGGGGGTTGCTGTACAAGTAGGTTTGCTTTCGTGTTGCAGAGCATTTTCAAGAGAGTCGCAGTGCAACACTAACTACAAATAAGTATGAATACTTTCAAGAAGGGCACCAAACCAATTTAGAGGCGGTGTACAAAAATCGGCGTTGCTGGCATACTAAGATGAACGTTATAGCTGACGAAAAGTATTCATCCTGTGAAACGTCATATTCCCAATGGCAAAGTATGTCATTGGCACATGTCAAAGAAAGGCAGAAATGCACTTCTTTGCAATGTACGGCGCTGTCTGCATTCACGGACCAAATAGAAAATGATGCTCCCACATCCGTGACTGCATAATGCAGTAAAAGCATGTGCTAAAGATAGGAAACAAACACATGGGGCCTCATTATAAGCATGGAGGTAAGGAGAGTAGGAAGGCGGAATGGTAAAACCAGCATCGTTAATGGGTCCAGCCATTACGACCCGACAACCCACCAATACCGCCACCGTCCGTACCGTGCACCTTCATACCGGCATACGCGCTTACACGTGCCCCTTCGTGGCCAAAATATCGGGATGCCGGTAATAGGAGGACATCACAAGTTGCGCGGGCATGCACTTACCGGCATCCCAAAGGCGGTAATTAGGGCCTGCTCGACGGCACCAATACAGGCATCACGGACCATCCGGAAATAGCAACCTGCAGTGTAGACAACTGCCACATTTGCACACAATCACCACAGGTGGATTCAATGGAGCCTGTCCCAGTACAAAAGGAGTACACCCACACACCACACCCCTTCCCACACCAAAATGATACCACCAGCTCTTGCAATCATGGGGCTGGAGGACATGCCTGTACTGCTACAACTACAGCAACAACAGCAACAGCAACAACAACAACTACAGCTACAACAACAGGCAGCACAGAGGAGACGCAGGCGGAGAAGGAGGGTGAGGCAGGCCCAGCAATTACCACCAGTGCAGCCACTTATTGTAGGCAGCCACCAATCCCTTGCATCAGACCCAGTCCATTCAATCTAACCCCTGAGCAGATCCACACCCTGTACCGGTTGGACTGGGACACCATCACCACACTAGTGGACATGATACACAATGACATCGTAAGCCTCATAGAAATACGCACTGCCATCCCCCCGCTACTAAAGGTGGTGTCTGTGCTCCACTTCCTGGCCACAGGCACCTACCAGCACACAGTGGGCCAGCTGCATGGCATATCACAACCACTCTTTTCGCGCATGCTGACCCAAGTGCTGGATGCCCTCCGGAAGCACGCTAGCAGCCACAAATCCCTACCACAGAGTGTCCAGGAGCTTGCCGACACTAAAGTAGGCTTCCATGCACTGGCAGGCATGCCCAATTGTGTCAGTGCCCTCGACTGCACCCATGTAGAATTGGTTGCCCCTCATACAACAGAAGCAGTGTATCGCAATCGCAAGCAATACCACTCCATCAATGTGCAGATGGTATGTGACTCCAGCAAGATCATCAAACATTGTTGTGCACGATATCCCGGATCGACACATGATGCCATGTTGCTGCGTAACTCCACGCTACCCCGTCACATGGAGTGACATGCTGGATGATGTGCCTGGCTGCTTGGTGAGTTGCCTGACTGGCCCATGGCAGTGTATCGCGGTTGTGATGTGGGGGGATGCATACTCCATCTGGGTGGGAATGGGGGTGGGGGATGCATACTCCACATGGGTGTGAATGGGAGGGAATGCATACTCCACCTGGGTGGGAATGTGGGGGGTGCATACTCCACCTGGGTGGGAATGGCCTGTGAGTCAACAATGCACTCAGAGCTAAACACTTCAGACCTGAACCTCTAAACTCGAACATGACACATCAATGCCACACCTTAGATCAATGCTATACATCAATGACAACATGCAATACACACAACCAGGCCACCATGGGTATGTCAAGCGATGCATGACTAAACATGACAACAACTGTGCCAATGTCGCCAGTGTGATTAGGCACAGAGTAGCATACACTGCAATTATGGGAGGCAAGATATCGTTCCGCATCCACAGTACATCCACATCAGCATGTAAGTTAACACCCTGCATCATCTGTACAACGCAATCCACACTAGTAGACCATATTGTAGTACACAATGCATCCAAATAATCTTTGTGCATACGTACTGGGACATGTACATGTCAACACCAAATAGCTGCGGTCATGGCTGTGAATCATGAAGGTGGCAGCTCAGAATGACTCACACAGACCTCTTTGTACTCCCATGCAGGTGATGGAGGATATCCCTTGAAGCCGTGGCTACTTACACCTGCGTGTAACCCGCGTTACAGGCATGAAGAGGAGTACAATCGGGTTCATACCCCTGCCCGTGTCGTGATTGAGTAGACCTTTGGCCTGTTGAAGGTGCGGTTCCGCTGCCTAAGCAGGTCTGGTGGAGCACACCTTTATAGGCCTGAGAAGATGGCAAAGATCACCATGGCCTGTGTCATGCTGCAAAACATGTGCATCCGGAGAAATGTACCACTGCCACCTGACATTGACATGCATGCACCGGGTGAGGATGATGAGGATGAAGATGGAGGAGAAGCAGCACCCCTGCCAGTACGTGATGCACAAGATGGCCGTGCTGTACGCCAATCACTGACTGAGGAATAGTTCTGAACCACAGGGACGTTGATGGATTTGTGTCAGTGCTACACTGAGCACTGGGTCCATGTGTTATTCCATGTGGACATGCACACAGGGTATGTCGGGTGTTGGGCACTGTGCACTGGCATGAATAAAATGAATACACACGAAATTAACAATGCCCAGGCATTAAATCATTTTTTACACAACTGGTGTATTAATGTAAACTACAGAAAAGTGCCTCACCCCTCCACCACTCACATACCCGCCCCTCTCCCCCATCCCCCAACACATCCAAACTCCCCATACCCCCCAATGAACTCCCCATACCCCCAATGAACTCCCCATACCCCCAATAAACTCCCCATACCACCCAATGAACTCCCCATACCACCCAATGAACACCCCCTTATTCCCCTATACACCACCGACACCACCTCCCCCCACTCCCATTGTTGTCCCACACTATTTGCGTGCTTTCTTTGTGTCTGGGGGCAGCATTTCGGACTGCCTCGCACTCCGCCTTGTCCGTTGCACAGGGCTGGAGGGTTCAGAGGATGCTGGTGTGGAGGATGGGGTGGATGCCGTAGGGATTGGCACGGCTGGCGCAGGTTGTTGTTGCTGCATGTGTTGCAGTATGCCTGTCAGGACTCGCCCTGGCTTGTACTGTGGGCCGCGATGCTGCCCCGGAGGTGGTTTTGCCAGTTCCAGGTGGTTTGGCCCGGGACGTGGATGGCCTTGTAACTGGGTCTTGACTGCCATCTTCTCCATCGGTGCCTGGGGGGGGAAGAAGAGATGCAGGGCATCAGTAATGGTGTTACATGCAAGATGCATGAGATGGTGCTGTGAAGTTTTTCATTTCTCATGCATTTATATTTTACAGGCGTGTCACACAGGGTAGTTTGAATGGGGGGCATTTTGCCATTAGCCGTGACGTCTCAATTCGGCAATGCTGCATGCCAGGTGGCATGTCGTTGTATTGGGGTTTGTGTGATGTATGACATAGGAATGGTCCCTGTGTGTTGGCTCTATGTTGGTAATGAGATTGTCACTCAGCATGCATTTCAGTGTGGCAGGGTTTGGGCCTCCATCTGGACATGGATATGTTAATGTGTGTCTGATAGGACATGCATTGCCTTGCCTAGTCTCTATTCCACATCACTTGTGCTATGTCATGGTTTGCACTACAGGGGTTTGCAGGGTAACTCACCTCCATCTCCAGATGTTGCGGCACCCGTCTCCATCTCCCCGAAGCCCTCGATCGACTCCATCTGGATGGTAGTGCTGCATGTCTACTCCCAGCGCATGTGTTTGACCGGGGAGTGGGCACCTCCACCTGTGGCCGTGGCCTCCCGACGATTGCTGGCCAGGATGTTGCGGACCCTGAGGCGGAGGTCATCCCACTTTTTCTTGCAGTCTTTGACTGTGTGTGGGGTGGTGCCGACTGCAGACACTGTGCAGGCTACCTTCTCCCATATCTCCTTCTTCCTCTGCTGCACCTTCTTTTTGAGGTTATGGGTGAAGACCTCTTCGGCATGGCCAGCAAGGGTATCTGTCAACATGTTCAATTCCTCATCTGAGAAACGCTTCTTGCACAGGCGGGGATTGGTTTTCCGTGTTGCCTTAGACATGTTCTTTTCAATGGCCCAGGTCTCTCCTATGCAACACTGGTGGTTTGGGAGGATTGCAATGGATTGTGTTTTTAAAGATGGCCACCGGCGCATTTCCCGTTCTGACACAATGATGTTACCTCCGGATCCGGTATCACGAGCACAGTATTTACATGGTGTTATTACCGGATCGGTATTAAGGCCCCTTTTCAATGGCCCAGGTCTCTCCTATGCAACACTGGTGGTTTGGGAGGATTGCAATGGATTGTGTTTTTAAAGATGGCCACCGGCGCATTTCCCGTTCTGACACAATGATGTTACCTCCGGATCCGGTATCACGAGCACAGTATTTACATGGTGTTATTACCGGATCGGTATTAAGGAGTGCCTCCTAGACGGGGGACTAGGGTGGTTGGAGGGCCTTTAGCAGCATGGTGGTATGGCCATTACCGGCATGGGGGATCGCGCATGCTCGCGCACTCGTAATCAGCCGCTATTAGCGGCGTCAAACGAGCACAGACCGCTACTTCCTCCATGCCGGTAATGACCCCGTTTTTAGCGCAATTCTCGTAATGAGGCCCATGAACTTGGCAGGTGCCTCCTTCATCGCAAATGGCACTGAAACTCGTGTAACACGCTGTGCAATTTTCCCTGCACAATCAACAACAATAATATCGGCATGATTGCTTGCCACCAAATAGAAACAGAGAAACCAAAATCAGGCACTTCATTGTAGCTACTCCATAGCACTACACATTCACATCATAGATTGCAAAATGAGTTGCCGCTGCACAGTCTTTTCCATTCACTTTCAGTCAATGTATGCCGGAATCGCCTAAAACCCACACACTGTGCCTCGTGAAGCACACAGCCATAGCCGCACCCTCTGCATTTCTGTACACAAATACACCATGTAGCAGTCTGTCCGTTCACACCACACCCACAAACTTTGTTACCCAAACCTGTAGTGTCTGAAGGCCCATTTCTATGAGCGTCATCTGCGCAAAAGGGGCATATGTAACACGTGCCACCCTGCAACTATCGCGATATTCATGGACTTCTCATGCTGGGCGCATGCAGGAGTGGGGGAATAACTTTGAACCAGTGGAGCGGATGTCGTTAGTTGTGCTGGCTCTGAAAAGAGCCTTTGCGGTCTTTGTTTGTGTTTTTTTTTTTTTAAAGGGGCTTCCCTAGAAACACTGTTTTTGCTGTTTTTATACGTAAATGTGTGTTTTCAACGTTAGCTCAGATTCTTACAATAGGCTCTTCAGTTCAGTGTGTAGATTGTGAAAACAACACTTCATTCCCACTGTACGACAAAGACATGCCATTTGTCGTGAAAAGGTGAATGTATCGCGAACCAATGTTCTCATTCTCACAGTAGAACATCCCAGCAGCACTTAAGAAGTCACACATGCTTCTGTTGATGAGACCCCTTCCGCCCTCCAGCTGGTGAAAGGAATCATTGGAATACTTCCACACTATTCTCGGGGGTATACATGAGAAATGCACCTTGGCAGTAGGAAAAAAGCACTGCACTGCTTTCATCATAATCTTCAGTTGACGGAACACACAGGAACAAGGCATGTAACCCATAGAGAAGGCTCCAAAGTGCACGATCACTACATGTACAGTTGAGGAACCTATTGCCGCACATCCTAAGCAACTCATTGGACAATCCCCAAAATTCCATTTTCGTGGCCGCCACCCACAAAATCTCTGCATTTGAAGTTTGTGCTGCGTGCGGGCGTGGGGGAATAACATCTTTTTTGTCTGTTTTTAGTAGCGTTTATGTTTTCTTCTACGCACATTAGTTCAGTAAACTCTTCACCGCATTCTGTAGACGAGAAAACAAAACTGCATTGCCAATGGATGAAAACAAAATGCTATTTTCTTGGAAAAACTCTGCATTTTCACAAGTAATATGGTCATTGTTGCAGAAGAACATTCCACGAGCGGACAAAAAAGTGTAAATGCTTCTGTTGATGAGACACCTTCCTTCGGCTGGCTCGGAACAACATCCATGAGCAGTAGGCCATACTCTTCGTGGTATTGTAGATGAGGAAAGCACCTTGGTGGTGGGAAAAAAGCATCCTTACGACATCCAGCAACCTCCTCAGTCTATGGAACAAATGTATGCAAGGCAGGTAACCCATATGCATGCTGCCATAATGAATTACAATAACATCTACTACTGGAAACGTGGCAAGGTCTTTGCAAAGTGCATGCATATCGAAGAAATGGCACTCATACACAGTGTTCTACAATGCGTCCACTCCTTCCAAACCAAAATTGCCAACAAAGTTTCTTTGCAGGGCATAGTTGTGCAGATCGAATTCAAAGGGATCACCTACAGTCAACACAATACGTTTCGCCATGTCAGACACCCTCAGTACGCAGAGTATAATGTGCAACCGTTTCAGTTCCCCTTCCTGTTAACCACACCCACACTGCCTGATTGGCTAATCCCCACACTGCCATGTCAATTGGGTAAGGTGGTGTAAAGGGCAGATTTTGGCACGTGTGCCTTCCAAAGTAGTGCGTGGGCCGCTCCACTGTAAAACTGGAGCAGTCCTTCTTCCCTTTGCACTATCTTCTCTGCAGCACTACTTCATTGGATTACTGGTAAATAGGCTCACACGCATCCACCAATCGCATTAAAGCCTCCATCATCTAACACTGTCACTGCTGTACTATACTTGAAATGAACCATTACACATTTACAGTACAAATGTCGTGCCATTCCAAAGCACGTTCACTGCAAAGTTCAATGAAAGTACGCACAATTTCTCCATCAGCATACATCCACATAGCCACCCAGAATGTGTCACGCGCACTACCTTTTTGTGATAGTGATGGTTGGGGGGGTGGGTGTTAAACAATATGAAACTGGGCAGGGTATTCAGTCTTCCAGCGTTTATGTATAAAGTGTTATTTTCTTTTTTTTTTACATGCGTGCAAGCAATTTATTTTTGTATTTTCTCTTTGGATGCGTTTCTGTTTGCCTGTCCTCACATTTTTACAACATTCTGGTCAATGCTTCTTGCACACTGTAAAAGAAAACGGCATTGCCGATGGAGCTCAAATACATGCCACTTCTACGGAACCACTGCATATTTTGCGACCTCAGGGACGTCATTTAGGAGTCGCCAGAGGTCGCAACTGCGACTTCTAAGGTCTCCCTTGCGACCTCTGTGGTCTCTCTTGCGACCTCTAAAAAAAAAGAAAAGAAAAAAAATGTTTATTTATTTATTTATTTTGTACACAAGCTCCTGGGCTGTGCCAGCACCATGTGACTCTTTACTTCTGGAGTGGCCTGCATTCTTGTTCAGGCCCCTTAAAAAAAAGCAGAAAAATAAGAACAGGGGTGCCACAAGTTTAACACTTTCAGCACTGACCGTAAATAAGAAAGAATAGGAAGACCAAATAATGTGTCTTTCTGGAATTCTATACAATAATTGCTAGACTCATTAAAGGTTCATTTCAGGCACACTTCAGGGGGCGAGTCACTGATTTAGTCTGTTCTTAAACGCCTCAACTCAGCCTTTCATCCTTCTGAGGTCGATAGATGAGTACCAACACAGGTTGGGTGATATTGGGTGTATATTTTTTCTATATAAAGCACTTAAGCGTAAGTGCTATATAATAACATCATTATAATTTCGTCATGGACGTCTGCTATCGTTCACGGTAATTTGGTAATACGGGCCTATACACACTGATCTTAACAATACATATGGCGATCCATTCTTGTATGAAATGTACATCACATTATAGTGATATCGTAACCATATTTTTCGTAGTGTAAAATGCTATGTGATGCCACTTCCTGTTTTGTCAACGGTTGAAAGGTCGTGTTCCATCGCTTCCCGTGATATCACTTCGGGGTGGGGTCAAATGGCATCACTTCCTGTGATGTCATTGGGGGTCAAGGGTTGTGTGATGTCACTTGCGCTACCCCTGGCATTTTGGTGAAATTACGTCCCTGACCTCATGATCTCATAGTGGGTGGAGAACATGCCAGCAGTCTGCATAAACTGATGCATAATTCTGTTTATAACACACCTTCCAGCGGCCAGCAGGGGGCGCAGAGATGAACAGGCTCTCTGCGTGAGTTCTGTCTGCGCCGCCCCGAAAGACGGATTGAGCCCCCTTTTTTTGGTACCCCCCAGTGAAAGTGAGTCGAGGAATAGCTGTGGGAACATCCCCCCCCCCGGTGTGGGAGAAACCCCGGTGAAAAACGGACCACCGCAGCTTGTGAAATTGGAGTGGGAAGCGGAGGCCACTAAACGCTAGCAGCACCCGGAGCGTGTCCCTGCTGCGTATGCACGCATGAAGACGCTGGATCCCCGAGGACCTGGCACCGGACCCCCCCTGCTGTAGCCGCTCATCCGGAAGACGAAGCACAACTCGAACATCGGGACACAGGAGCGAAGAAGGGACGCCTCGCGCCCCTTACATTGAAAGGCAGGAGCTCCGAGCGGAACCGTGTCGGGACTTTGATGACCCGTGCTACGCCATCGGCCATCCGTTGCCCACGAGCTGCCTGGATGTCACACAACATGGTACAGGAACACAGATGAGAGCTCCGCTCCACCTCACCTGACATCAGAGACTTCTGTACGGTTGGACGTTTTTCCCCAGCGCATCTTCAGTTCTTTGCAGGTATGTCACTGGTCCGCCTGGAGGCCCTCTATCGACGGAAAGTGTAGCGGGCCCACTTAACGCAGAGGCCTTCATACGCACACGAGTCGTGAAACGGAGAAGCAACCCAAAGCGTCCGCTGTTTCCCTGATCCCCAGGCCTCACGGGAGCTATTAACGGATGCCTCCTCCCTGTTGCCACATGATGAGCCTCTAGGGAAGGGCAGAAGTCTTTGCTATTCATACGCCCAGGAGATCAAGCTGCAGTGAGATCTAATAAAGTGGCGTACAATCCAGCGGCAAAGAGCACAACCCCCCTGGGTCCGCCTACAGCCATTTATGGATTAAGACATATGTAGATCGCCTCTGCCCCTGCACATCAACGAGATAGATGGGCCCAGTCATACCGTCCAGCTCGGAGCATATATGTGACTTTGTGGCCCCCTTATCTGTAGGATTCTGGGCTACGTGACTTTAAACAAGAGGTTAAAGCCCCAAGAAGTTTGACCGATGCTAAGGGGTGGCGTCCAGACCCTCCCCCGTGGCACGCACAGAACCATATGGTGCCACACAGCGATTCAACACAGGTGCACACCACTTCACAAAGCTCAGAAGGAGACACGGATACACCGACAAGGAAGCCACCACCAGCCCTTGACACCCAATAGGGTCTAAAATCCACTTCTCGAAGATCTTAACGGAATCCCACGGCATGCCCTGGGCCCCGAAACCCCCACCAGCGAACCTGCGACAGAGAATGTTACCTGGCTTGATACCCTATGCACTGTCTATTGGATATCACTGCCAGAGATCCTTATGAACATTAAACACAAGCTGTCGCTTTTTGCTTATACCCCCGCTTCTCCTGCTCTTACTGAATCTAAGATGGCAAACTCTACTGCTACCGAAAATGATCTCGCTGCAGCAACAAAGGGAGATATTGCAGCCCTCCTGGGGGAAATCAAGAACCTGGGCACAAATATAGGAGGCAAAATAGACAGGATAACCCAGAGACTGGACAGTATGGAAGACAGACTTGATGGGGTGGAAAACAATCAGGCCTCCATCGACACACTTGAGGCCCACCTCGACCAGAGAATGAATGAGTTAGAACATCGAGAGGAGGAGTTCAAACTCAAGCTTGATGATTTAGAGAACAGAGAAAGACGAAATAACATCTGCATTTTTGGAATCCCGGAAAGGGAAGGAGAGACGGAAGCTGATTTGAAGGAAACACTCCACAACATTATTAAACTACTGACAGCAGATGGCGCAGTATATGAACCAATAACAGAGCAAATTCATAGAGCCAGAGGCCCCTCGGGAGGACCACGATCGGTTCTTGCCCGATTTCATCACTTCCGAGACAAAGCTCGAATTCTCGAAAAGGCCAGAAGGAGCGATATGATCATGTTGCGAGGAGCCCAAATTTCGATATACCAGGACTTGTCCTCTTTGACATTAGCCCTCAGAAGGATGTGTGGTCCCTCACAAAGAGACTCAAAGAGAAGAACATTCAATACAGATGGGGCTACCCCTTCTCGTTGACATTTGAGTATGAAGGAACCAGACACAAGCTAAAATCTGAAAAAGAAATAAAGGCATGCATATGCGACATCCTCGGATCCAGTGAGCAGAACGCCAACCAGAACAAGACACAAAGAGAGCAACCAGAATGGCGTGTCCAGGGCACCCGGAGAAAGAGGGTGAAGGGGTCACGAAAGTTCTGGAGGTAACCGTTCCGGAGGTAACCTTTCCCCGGAGGGGGATAGCTGAAGCGCTACAGTGCTGGTAAGACAATATTTCAACAGTTTTCTACGTGGCATATATAAGGGAAAATAGCATCAATACAATCAACACACTCCCACAACTCCTTGAAGCGGTTAGAGCAGTATTCACAGTCACTCAAAACATCCCACGCAGCGCACAACCTAGAATTGGTAAGCAACGACAAACAGCTATTATAAGACATTTTCCTGAGCAAACAATCGATGGCTATAAACACTAATGCAGGGAGTACTTCCCCCTTGAGAGTGGGTACACTCAATGTTAAAGGACTCAACTCTCCAACGAAGCAGTCACTTGTGACCAGAGAATTCCGCAGGGCCGAAATCGACATTCTTCTGTTGCAAGAAACGAAATACATGAAGGGCGAAGAGCGACGAATCCTGCCAACACGGGTTGGGACAGAATTCTGGGCTCCAGTCCATTGAGGAGAGGGGGGGATGGGGATTCTCTTTAGGAAGGGCATAGGATTCGTTCTCACCAGTATGTGGTCTGACATAGAAAGTCGAGCCCTGCTAGTAAATGGCCATATAGGGAAAGTAGAAGTAACAATTGCTACCCTCTATTCCCCAAATACTGGTCAGGCCAGATTCCTTGCCAGAATGATTCCGAAGATACTGTTTGAAGCATCAGGCCATGTTATCTTGGGTGGAGACTTTAACCAATGGGCAGACCCGAGCAAGGATCACAAACCCGGCAACCCCATTGCAAAACACTGCAGTGGAACTGACCAAACTGATCTGACACGCCTGATGGAAATGTATAATATGAGAGATTCATGGAGAGATTACCATCCGGATGAACAGGGTTACACATTCTACTCAACTCCCCATAATACATACACCCGAATTGACTACATATACCTATCCAGAGAGCTAGATTACCCCGATCACTTGGTCTGACCATGATATGGTCCTCACAGACATGCAATGGATTAATCTACCAACCAATGGTGGAAAATGGCATAGTAACGAGAGCCTTTGGAAAGACGTAGTCTTCAAAGCACAAATGTAAACCGAAATCTCCCAATTCTTTAAAATAAACAATAATGGTGAGGTGTCTAAACAAACGGTGTGGGAGGCGGGGAAAGCCACTTGGAGGGGTATCCTAATAAGAGAGGCCTCGTCAAAGAAAAGGGAGCAAAACATTATCGAACACAGTCTACGAACTGAAATCTCTCCGTTAGAAAGCAATAATAGGAGAGACACAGAGATTGATCTCGCAAAATTGAATTTAGGCAAAGGAGAAGAGACATGAATTAAAGCCACTAGAACATGAACAGATAGTACGCAAGCTGAGATTCCTGAAACAAAAATTCTATGAAAAGGGGGACAAAAGGAACGCACTTCTTGCAGCTAGGCTCAGAGAACAAAGAGCTGAACGCAGAGTTCTACGAATAACAGAAGATACTCCCCCCTGACACGCACGTTCACCCCACTATTCCAGAGAGCTTCGCCAACTTTTATGAGGCTTTATATTCCTCTGAAACAAATCCCGACCTACCAGAAATAGAATCCTACTTGTCCTCCATGAAAATGCCTCGTATACCACCCGTAGATGCCAAAGTCTTAGAATCCCCTATAACGGAATCGGAAGTCCAGGCTGCCATAAAGAGACTCACCATAGGTAAATCTCTGGGTGAGGACGGTAACACTGCCGGATTTTATTAAACCTTTAACACTTCACTCACTCCTTTCCTAACGGAACTCTTTAACAAAATAATAAACACTGGGAAGCCCCCATACTCCTTCACCAGAGCGCTAATCACGGTTATTCCTAAAGAAGGGAGAGATCCCACGAAATGCGGATCGTAACGCCCCATTTCCTTGCTCAACCTTGATGCGAAAATCTGCACGAGGGTTTTGGCTGCAAGGTTGGAAACATTGATGCCACAACATATACACCCTGGCCAAGTTGGGTTTATACTGGGGAGACAGGGAGCCAACACAATGCGTAAGACCTTGCACCTAATTCACGCATCCCAAACCATGACCAACCACCCAATCCTCCTATCCATTGACGCTGAGAAAGCCTTTGATAGAGTTGAGTGGGGATTTTTGAAAGCGGTTTTACGTAAAGTGGGAATGGGCCCAAGGTTTAGGAAGGCAATAAACGCGGTATATACAAACCCAAAGCATCGATATTTGTAAATGGTGAATACTCTAGATGGTTTAAGTTGGAACATGGAACTCGCCAAGGGTGCCTCCTTTCCGCAATCCTCTTTGCACTCTCGCTAGAGCCCCTAGCAATAACAATGAGAGAAGGTATTTAATTGGGGTCAATGGAGTACAAGGTAGCCCTTTATGCAGATGATATTCTCCTTCACATCACTAACCCCATAACCTCAATCCCCCGAGCGCTCCATCTATTGGACGAATATGGCAGACTCTCAGGGTTCAAGGTGAACTAACAGAAGTCCACACTCTTTCCCTTACAAGTCCAGGAAGAGGCAAACACCACTAAATTCTCCACACTGGGTCTTAAAATTGAACATGCAAAATTGCAATATTTGGGTATACAAATCACTAGACAACTTAAAGATCTCTATGAAGTGAACTTTCCCCCCCTACTACAACAATTCCGGGTGGAACTGGCAAGGTGGGATAAGCTCACAATATCCTGGATGGGTCGACTCAACGCGATTAAGATGGTGTCCCTCCCCCGAATCCCATACCCCTTTCCAATGTTGCCCATTATGATCCCAAACAGATTTTTTGTTGAAACCAAGAGGGCCCTCCTTCGGTTCCTCTGGCAGGAGAAGAAAGCAAGAATTCTGTATAAGACCCTAATACTTCCCAAAGAAAAGGGTGGGGTCGGGCTTCCTAACTTCCAAAAATACTATGAAGCTTCCCAACTTAGAGTTTTGATCCCCCACTTACGTAACCTCACAAATACTCAATGGGTTAACATGGACAACCACTACTTTCTGCCAGCCACAGTGTCCGAATGGCTCTGGTCTCCTAAGAAAAGGATATTCAGAACACTTAAAGGTCACCCAATATTGAGCACGATATGGGACATTTGGACACAGAGCAGGAACATGCGAAACATCACCACATGGCCCGCCCCCTTAAGCCACCTATGGTCACCCGGAATCAACGATCATATACCGAATGTAGGGAGGTTTCAAGCTTGGGACGAGGCCAGTTTAGAGAGAGTCAGGCAGCTACAAAAAAAGGATTCCTTCATATCCCTCCCAGATTTAACAGATGCCCTTGGAATTGGCCCTCTATCCACCTTCCAATATATACAGATAAAGGGTGTTTTGACGAGACCAATATGGAAACCCCAATTAATGCGGGATCTCACGCCCGTTGAGTAGAAATTGGACTCGAGAACAGAAATTAAGGGTCTGATATCAGCAATGTAAAATGAACTGATAGGAGGTGGGGGGGAGACTACAGATTCATTGAGAGATAGATGGGGAAAAGACTTAGGTGAACAAATCACCCCAGACTTATGGGACACTATGTGTCAAGCGGCAACACAAATCTCCATCTCAAACCAATACAAACTCCATGCCATTAAATTGCTCCATAGATGGCAATATGACCCCGTCAGAATATCTAAAATGTTTCAAACAGCTAATCCGGAATGTTGGCGAGGATGCGGAGTAAACGCCGACTACTGGCACGTGGTGGGTTTGCACCTGAATCAAAGTTTTCTGGAACAAAGTCCTAGGCTGGATTAAAAAGATTGATGGCATTACAAGGGCAGCTGACCCCTACCTTGTATTGTTTGGCCTCGAGAGAAACGAAGAAGAATGGTCTAGATGAAGAGACATAGCTCCACATCTGCTCGTGGCAGCTCGAGCTGTGCTCGTTACGAAATGGAAATCCACCTCAGTACCTACTAAAACCAAATGGATAAACGTTGCCACCAATATATGTATAATGGAGCACATAACAGCATCACTGAATGGAAGGTCATCACAAACTGAGGCCCTATGGACAGATTACAAGAATAAATATCTCTCAAGTGGACTCTTTCGTGGTTCAACCTGTAGCCCGTCAATCGAGGGGTAAGACACAATATAGAGGCATACGAGGTTACTACACTGCAGTGTTCCCACTCTTGGAATGATCCCTACAACACACAGAGACTGAGATCTCCATTTGATACATGCTGCGATGATTGAATTGAGAACTGCACGACCAGCGGGGGCAGGGGGGTGCAGGGAAGGGGGGGAGTCATGGACTTCTGCAAGACTCAATCAGAGACAATGACACTGTACTGAATATCGTGTATACAGAATCTAACTGAATTGTCTTGTAATCTGATGTTTTGAAATGCTTCTTTTGCCATGACTTATACTTGTAAACCAATAAAGCCAAATTTACAACAAAAATAAATAACACACCTTCCGACCTCTGGCTGGGGACAAATTACACCGTCATGGACCCACACTGCTGTTGGTGTTATGCATGAGAAAACCACCTTGTCAGTAGGAAAAATATGCATCACTGCAGTCAGCAAACTCTTCAGGAGATGGATTAATCATCCACACGACATGTAACCCAAATGTACACTTCCATAGTGCACCAGGACACAGTCCACATTTGTGACGGACGCCACATATGTGCAAAGGCGAACTATCCCGCCGAAACTGCAGTCACCCTGACAGGCCCAGAAATCGTTCACTCCTTCCTACCCGAAATTACCAGCAACGCCTCTTTGCACGCAACACCTTTGCAGATGGCGCACAAAGGTATCAACGACGATGAGCACTGTGCGTCTCTCCATTTCGACCACGCTTGCGACACAGTATTGCGATGCAATGGTACCGTCCCTTACTATGAACCACGCCCTAAATTCCTAATTGCCTACTTCACACAATTCATTTTTCCATTTCCACCCTGCTCATAATGGGAGGATGTGCATGTGCGCTTTCCCATCTACAGTGAGGGCCACGGCCCAGTAAAGCGCTGACAATACTTCTTCCCTTTGCACGGTCACTTTTTGCAGTACTCCCCCAATTGGGTGCTGTCACATTTCAAAGCAAGCATGCACCAATCACATACAAAACCTCTGCATTGCACACTGTAATATCTGTACACCACTCCTCATTTTCCGTTAAACACTCTCAGTACACGTTCCATTTGATGGCAAAGCCGCTCCACCAGAAACTTCGGCTAAATAATACTCTATTGCAGCATCCACAAACATCCTAACACGCCCCCAGCACACCTTTGGCTATGCACACAATATTGCAACCCTTTCCTCACCCACCACAACACTATACACCCAAGCAAGCAACCATGTGGGCACCTAACATTATGCACAAACTTTACATACCTAGCAGCAGTTGTACCCAACTCCCCCTAACCATAAAACACCCATTCACAAAAACGTTTCACACTTAGCAGAAGCCACAAACATAGCGCATCCTGCACCACCCCAATGCACTACCATTCACACGCAATTGTGTCACTGCAAACCTATACACACCACCTTCACAACATTTGGCCTATATCAGTAAATCTGCACACAGCAGAGTAACCAACCACATATAAGCTGCCCTTCAACCATACGCACTTCCATAATAGCATTGCGTACGCACTGCACCGTGTGGCCACACTACCCACCTTCTCACTGCACCATCACCTGCCGCACAGCAAATACTGTAGCATGTTTGAACTATCACCACAACCATAGAATGCACAATACAAGCTTTGCAACTCACTTGTGCTGCTGTAGCACATCGACAATGTGCTCCACAAACATTCTCCAAACATCAGCACCCTGTGCCTCATACACTGCCAAACCTGCATTGCTCCAGTGGGTCTGCTCCTCCACACAGTCCCCCCACCGTAATTCAACAAAACATTTCAGCATATCACCAACTACCACTATGCACATATGCACCACTGGCACCAGCACTCCTAACCAACCTTGAGACCGCAATGGACATGCACATCATTACAAACAACTGTTACCATAATGTATAAACATTACACTGCCTCCGGCACCCCTACACCCTTTCATTCACATACTATTGTCTTACCCACTTCCACTCAGAAAGGCTTGTTTCACTGGCAACGTAAACACAACATGTTTACAACATTGCCCATACTGCAAGCATTCTGCACACAGCACATTATCCAAGCACATATAAGCCGCCCTTCAACAATACCGTGTAACATACTGACAGTAGACAAGCAATGCACCCAGTGCCCACACAGCGTGACATTTCACTGCAGCATTTCCAACCACAGGGCACCCCCATGGAGCTAGGCAGTAACAAATTGCAACAGTTACAATAATGTGCAAACAAGACACTCTTTCCTGCATCCCTGGGCACTTTCAATCACATACTATGGCCGTACCCACTACCATTCACAAAGTAGTGTGCCACTGCCAACCTACCCACAATCTATTTGCAACAGTGGCCTATAACGGCTTAAATGTACTCCACACCCATTCCTTACATGTCATCACGCTGTAACCCGTGCACATTGAAAAATGCATTACTGCTGTGCATGTCCTGAAGGCCTCAGATCTTGAATGTATGGCCTACAGCCTACGGCCTTTGGCCATGCATCCAATAGTCTAGGCCTTGAACACACTCACAGCAACATAAGTCCACCATGCATGTCTCCATGTCAGCAACTGCGACAATCCACATAGACACCACTGCCACCAACACTCCTACCCAACCTGTACACCGCCATGGTGCTACGCAGCAACAAATGGCAACAATTAACAAAATGCCCATGTGGGCAGCTATCATTTTGCACAAACGTGCCTCACGTAGGTAGCAGCACTTCACCCCAACTCCCCCACACCATAAAACACACAATCACGAACACAGGTCGCACTTACCAGAATGCACAAACATACCACATCCTCCATCACCTGCCCTTCAACCATACCCACTTCCATACTCACATTACGTACCGACTGCACCCTGTGGCCACACTACCTAACTTCTCACTGCACCATCTCCTGCGCACACCAAATACTGCAGCATGTTCCAACTATCACGACAACCATAGAATGCACAATACATGCTTTGCAACTCACTTGTGCTGCTGTAGCATGTCGGCAATGTGCTCCACAGGCATTCTCCAAAGATCACCACCCTGTGCCTCATACACTGGAAAAACTGAATTGCTGCAGTGGGTCTGCTTCTTCCACACATTTTCCACCGTAATTCAACAATACATGTCAGCATATCACCAACTACCACTATGCACATATGCACCACTGGTACCAGCACTCCTAACCAACCTCGACACCGCAATGGATATGCACATCATTACATACAACTATTACCATAATGTATAAACATTACACTGTCTCCAACACCCCTACGCCCTTTCATTCACATACTATTGTCTTACCCACTTCCAAACCATAAAACACCCAATCACGTTCACAGGTCGCACTTACCAGAATGCACAAACATACCACATCCTCCACCACCTCTACCCACACCCAATCACAAAGTATTGTGTGACTAACCACAACATTTTCACAACATTCGGCCTACTTCAACAATTCTGCACACAGCATAGGCCTTGAACACACCTACAGCAACATAATGCCACCACGCATTTCACCATTTCACCAACTACGACCATCGACATGCACACCACTGCCACCAGCAGTTCTACCCAACCTGCGCACCACCATGCAGCTATGCAGAAACAAATTGCAACAGTTAACACAATGTGGAAAGAAAACACTCTCTCCTGCACTCCTATACACTTTCATTCACATACTATAAGCGTACCCACTCCCTTTCACAATGTACTGTATCACTGCCAAACTACCGACATTCAGTTTGCAGCACTAACGCTACTGCAACCAATCTGCACACACCACACTATGCAAGCACCACCCTGTACTAGATGCAGACTCAAACATTCCTTCCCGCGGTGTGTATGTTGCAGCCCTATGTTCCTCAGTGCATGCCCTACAGCATGCAGGCTACGGGCTTCGGCCGTTCACCCAATAGTGTTATCATTCCACAGACCCACCGCACCTTCATTCACCCATGCATGCCTCCATGTGCCCAACTACCGCAATCCATCCGCAGCGCAGCACCACCCGCGCTCCCAGCCAACCTATGTCATGTGCAATTCACTCCCCAACAGTAAAGGACCTGCCACCAATCACCACGAAAAGAGTTCGCCGCAAACAGGTTGCGGCAGAAGCTAAGGGACCATTGCGACAGCTGCCTCCAATCACCACACAAAATGCTAGCCTACATAATTCACATGAACCACTTCTCACTCCCCCAGCCATTCCCTCCATTATTGCTGCCAACACATTGCGTACAGTACATTTTCCAGACCCTTCCACCACCACACTGTCCTCTGATACACCATGGCGGCTTTCCCATAAAATGTTGACGCACCGCACTCTTCCCTCCAGCCAACCACCGGCCACTTCCAAACTTCTCCGACACCACGCCGTACCGCGATCCAATGACACTTCTGTCCGCATAGAGAACAGGGAATTGGGTCCGCACAGCGGACCCAGGTATCACACATTTTTTGGGACATACATTTCAATCTTTTGCAAAAAATCTACCAGTCCGATTTCCACCGAACTCGCAAAAGCACGCTTTCTGGGCCAAGCCACCGCTTCTGGCGCACATTTGGTAAAAATCCATCCAGCCGTTCGACTTGTAGCCATGCGCAAAGTTTTTCCCCTTTCAGTCTATGGGGAAAAATAATTATTGAGACCCCCTTATAATTCCCCCCCCACACAAAACCTCGCCCAACTTGGCAAAACAATTCAGAGACTCCCATATACTTTTTTTGCAAAGTTTGGTGAAGATTCGTCCAGGGGGAGCGAAGTTATAAGCTGCTGAAAAAGTGCTCTTCCTATGAGTTTAGCAACTTAACCATAACTACACGTCCGCTACCGCAGGCCATGTAATACGAATATATACATCCATCGTTTGGGAAGTAATACACGGTGGGCAAGTTTCTTAAACAAATATTATTTATATATAATAACAGACAATTTAAAGATTCATTTTGAGTGTGACGTGGCAACGGGGACTTGCTTTCATATAATGCAAACACACATAAAGACAAGTTTGAACATGGATACAACAGTCACAAACAACACACACACAGGTAGACATGCATTCCATTGGTACAGGCATGTGCTCATGCCCAGACAACATATGCAGGATCATGCATGCACACACAGACCACAACATGCACATGGGCATACACATACTTGTGTGCAGGAAATCCCACCATAGAGCAGGTATTAATTTATTTTCCCAGGGACAGCCATATCATGCAAGGTCTGCCAACTTTTGTCAAAGTACTCCCTTTATAGTGTAAGCAATATCCAGGTACTCCCATGGAATGTCATCAATTACAAGCTACTCCCCAAAAACAGCAGGTACTACTATATTATGACAATAACATACAGGTACAGGCAGTAATGCCAGAGAGACCAAACAACGCATTGAGAAGTGATTTGTCGCTTCCTCCCAAGCAAGATGGAATGGAGCCGGGAAATCCACCACTGGTGGGCAAAGAGTTCAGCAAAGAGCCGACGGTCATTATAAAGAAAACACATCAAGCATTTAGACTTGAAACCAAACATGCACGTTAATAGATCAGTATTTCTAAACTTGACACGTAAAATCCTGCCATTGAGAATCCTAAACACAACAGACTTTGGGCCTGATTCATAGAATCTGATGCAGAAAAGACCAAGCGCTGAACGCCAAGGCGGAGCGTGCACCAGCCGTGGCGCAGACAAATGATTGCCCGCCACACGTATACATGGATTTCTCGAGGCATCAGTAGCCGTGGTGCAAGGAACAGCAAGCTGCGCCAGTAACGCCCCCAACACGCCCCCAAGAGCAGTAAAAAGCAAGTGAAATGCCTAACAAGGCGCAAGCCTCCGCGCCATCTCTGGGCCAGCCTACAGCCCCCTAGCGAAATTGCGTCAAACCTCTGCGTAATCCCCAGCCATACCCCATCTTAATCACGCAAAAAAAACTCGCAATTCCCTTCCGCACCCCAGCCAAATCACGTGAAAACTCTGCACGATCACAGGCCATATGTCATGATGCCTACCTCCAAGGAGCCAGGTCCGACCCAGCAACCCCAGAGGCAGGCATCATTCCCCCCAGGGAAGTGCCAGCAGGCCCAAGCTGGGGCCCTTTGGACACAGTCCTGGTGCCTTAGGCGCCAGGCTCATGTTGGACCCCTGTCCTGGCGCCTTAGGCGCCAGGCTCATAAAGCTAGACATGTGTTCAAGTGTTTTAATGTGCACTTACCTGATGCAGACCATGCTGCTACATCCAGGCCCTCTTGAGGCCTGAATGGAACTACTTTACCTGTGGGACTACTTTCCCCTGGGTGTGATCGGTGGAAGGATACATACCTGGAACTTCCTCCAAAGCTATTTAAACCACGCCCGATCAGCAACTCACGCTTCGCGTTGTTCTGCTCCTCGCAGCTGGACGCTCACCGTGTCAGCTCCTGCATCTGGACTTCAGCCACGCCTGTCAGCATCCTGGGTCACCTGCTAAGAGAGAATTGGAGAGAAAGAAGACCTTACCTGCTAAAGCTGCATCACGGAGACATCACACCGACGATCCTGAAAGGGAAGACATCATTTTTAAAAGCATTTCGCTTCGATCGCTGCAGCGCTGCATTTCACTCACCTTTCCTGGGCACCTCCATCTTCAGCAGCGATCACCCGGATCCGCAGCCACTTCCCTGAGCCTAGAGAGAAAAAGACAAGAACACAAGGTGAGAGAAGGAAGGGAATAGGAAAAGCTCAGTTTCCTTCTAAGACCTACCTGTTGGGTCATTCCCATTTCATTTCGGGTCCTGCCGCTTCCTGGCATTCCGGACCCCGGCCCCTATGGGGAAAAAAGACAAAGACATTTAATGAGCGAATGCAAAGACATTACCCGAACGCTCATCCAGAACTTATCTGTCATTTACTGGAACTGCACGTTTCACTTCGGGTCGGCGCCATATCTCCGGCATTCCGAACCCCGGCCCCTAAGGGGAAAAAGACATAAGCGTTAGTGCTTGCTGCAATAAGACAATGAACATTATTATTAAGCTTGAACTTTTGAACTTGCTACAGAACTCTTACAGCGCCTTACCTGAATAGTCAAGCTTATTTGAACTCCCATCAAACCTCAATCCAGTGAAGTAACTGGATTTCAACGCGCCCCTGCATCAGAAGCAGGATGGAGAACTCATCCTTCCAGACCCTAAGGTGAGACTTCACGGGGGATCGTGGAAGGGTATCGTGGAGGGTTGGAAGGGAGTGGGAGGCTTGAGCATTATTCCGTCAGTAGGTAATACTCCCTTTTCACGCACAGGGGAATATTCCTGCGAGCCAGAGAGTCCATCTTCAGAGTCCTGCGCTTCACCATTGAAGAAGCATCAGCACTCGAAGCCAGACCTGCGCCTCCGTGGGAATCAGGTGAGCGTGACAGAACGCGAAGCCTACCCACAATTTCCCACCCGGGCGCTATGGAGACTTCCGAGACAGATCAGCTAGCCCAGCTTTTGGGGGAATTACGGGCAGAAGTGCACTCAGCCCGCCAGGAGACTAACGCTCTCAAAAGAGAACTGATCCTATCCAAGGAAAGAACAGATGACCTGGCAAAAGGTTATTGCAGGCCCAGGCAGGGCACACCCCTTTACCTAATTCCGGAGGTACTTCCACATCAATGGATTTGAATAACCCGGTACAAATCAATCTACCTGGACACATGCCTTTGGCCCCGCCTGAACGTTTTGCGGGGGATCCCAAGAAATATGCCGTCTTTATGAACCAATGTCGTTTACACTTTCTATGCAGACCCGGGGCCTTCCCTAACGACCAGACCAAGGTAGCCTTTATACTATCTTACCTCAGTGGCAGTGCTGCCGATTGGTCAATTCCATTGGTAAATCAGGATGATCCCATTCTCCAGAATTTTCAGGGTTTCCAGGCCAGCATGGAAAGATTGTTTGCTCGACACTCTCAAGGACAGGCCCTTGATAACGAACTGCTATCCTTACGACAAGGTAATCTAGGATCTCCTGTCCTACGTTGCCACCTTTAATAGACTGGTTGTGGAAACTGGATGGCCAGAAAACAAAAGGATCACATTGTTTCATCGAGGCCTGCGCGGAGAGCTTAAGGATGTTTTAGCTCAGATAGTAGATCCACCCCAGGTCTGCGCAGACTACATAGACTTGTTGGTTCAACTTGATCACAGACTTCAAAATAGAAAAGCAGATCGGTTCAAGTACGAAACCCGAGTACCGATCAAAACCCACGCTAACTCCAAGAGTACCGATGTATCCAAACCTATGCAAATCGGCGGTGTTAAAGGACCATTAACGCAGAAGGAACGAGAGAGAAGGCGGCAAATGCAACTTTGTCTGTATTGCGGGACTTCCGTCACTTTCTTCGAAATTATCCGGTTAAACCACCTAAGAAGGTGGTTGGAGCCACTGATAACGATTTATTGACACCTGATTCGGGAAACAACCTAGCCCGACAAGCTTAGGGGTCCGCTTGCCGAGCTTGAAAACAAACTCTTTGACCTCGCATTTTGTCATGCCAATGGTTCTCGTGGACCCAAAACAGCCTCAGCTGTTGCATGCTATAAAAGCATACATCGACAGTGGAGCTATTGGAAATGACATAGACCGTGAATTGGCTTCCAGGATTAAGCTCCCTCTCCT
Source organism: Ambystoma mexicanum (assembly GCF_040938575.1). Taxonomy (NCBI): domain Eukaryota; kingdom Metazoa; phylum Chordata; class Amphibia; order Caudata; family Ambystomatidae; genus Ambystoma; species Ambystoma mexicanum. The sequence goes on from NC_090932.1 coordinate 814,338,362, forward strand.
CCCGAAAGTAACCCAAGATGTCATTACTACAGTAGATGGAACCGAAATAGCCTCTGGGCCTGTAACGCATTCCACGGTCGAAATGACACTGGTGGGTCAGGATGGACATCGGGAAGGAATCGTGTTTGATGTGATCAAGGCCCCACAATTTCAAGTAATTCTTGGAATTCCTTGGTTAGAAACACATAATCCCAGAATTGACTGGCGAGCAAAGAAGATAAGTTTTCCTGATTGTGAACCAACTTGTTACCCAAGAAATCCAGTTATGGGTCTAGCCTCAGCAACTTCCATCCCTGTACAGCTACCGTCAGAATACAAAGAATTCCAAGACGTTTTTCAGAAAGAACAGGCTAACACGTTACCTGCCCATCGGTCTTATGATTGCCAAATCGATCTGGTACCCAATGCTCAACTACCTTGTAGTAGGATTTATGCTCTTACGGAACCTGAGAACCTACATTTGCGTCAGTATTTAGATCAGTACCTAGCCAATGCCCGTCCAAGTCTCCTGTCTCCTCAGCTCTGTTCTTCGTGCCGAAAAAAGAGGGCGACCTTAGAACATGTATAGACTATCGCGCCCTAAATCAAATAACGATTAAGAATCATTATCCTCTGCCCCTGATCCCTGAGCTTATCGACCAGGTGAAAGACGCTTGTGTGTACACCAAGTTAGATCTCAGAGGAGCTTATCACCTGGTGCGTATAAAAGAAGGCGACGAACGGAAGACTGCATTCCGCACCAAATTTGGGCTCTTCGAATATCAGGTGATGCCCTTCGGTTTGTGCAATGCACCAGCCGCCTTTCAGTACTTTATGAATGATGTTCTTCGGGAACTTATCGATGTCTGTGTCATTGTTTATATAGACGACATCCTGGTGTACTCTTCTTCAGAATCCGATCACAGAAAACATGTTAGGGCAGTTCTTGAGAAATTGCGCCAGCACAGACTATTTGCAAAGCTCGAAAAATGCGTTTTTCATACCACAGAAGTGGAGTTTCTCTGATTCATCCTGACACCTCAAGGAGTCCGAATGGACTCGCGAAAGGTGGACGACATCCTCAAATGGCCATCTCCTAGCTCGGTGAAGGGAGTTCAGAGCATGCTCGGCTTCGCCAATTTCTATCGAAGATTCATCCCGGAATTTTCCCGAACAGTCCAACCCATCACAGCTCTCCTAAAGAAAAACAAACGCTTTGAATGGACTCTTGAGGCCGAACAAGCCTTTCAGGACCTGAAAACCAAATTCACCTCTGCACCTATATTGAAGCACCCGCACCCAGATCTCCCTTACATTGTGGAAACCGACGCATCCAGTTCGGCCATGGGAGCTGTCCTGTCGCAAAGAGACCCAGAAACTAACCAACTACACCCTGTGGCCTTTTGGTCCAGGAAATTTTCTCCTCCTGAAATCAACTACGCAATTACCGACAAAGAGTTACTGGCTATTAAATCTGCTTTCAAGGCTTGGCGTCACTACCTTCTCGGGGCAAGACACACCATCACCGTAATTACGGACCACAGAAATTTACAGTATTTAAAGACGGCCAAAGCTCAATCTTCACGACAACTCCGATGGGCTCTATTCTTTGCGGAATTTGATTTTGTAATTACCTATCGCCCTGGCTGCAAGAATGGTAAAGCGGATGCCTTATCCCGGATTGGCATGGAAGAACCCAATTCGAATTTAGAACCTGTGCCAATCATACCTGAACAAAGAATCTTAGGCCTAACTTCATTGCAAACTATTGAGGACATCCAAACGCAAGTAAAACAACTTCTAGACTCTTCAGCCTTACTGGAATGGAGTCAAAAGGGTCCTCATTACACCGTTAAGGATGATTTACCCTACTTCCAGGAGTATGTAGGATCCAGGAGTTTATACTTTGTATGGTCACCATCCTCGGACCTCTGATCTAGATCCACCTCTGACCCTGGAAATGCCCGCAGTAAATCATCTGCATTCCACAAGAACCCGAGCCTTCAAAGAAGCTGCAACTCATTTACAGCAAGCCAAGAAAACGTTTAAAGAAAACGCTGATTTGCACCGAAGTAAAACTCCTCCTTACCAAGTAGGAGACCAGGTATGGCTAGCAACGAAACATTTACCCCTCAAGGGCCCGTGAACCTTCAATCCCAGATTCATAGGACCTTATCCCATCAAGGCTATAATCAATCCCGTGGCCTTTAAACTGGATTTACCGTCTAACATGCGTATTCATCCAGTTTTTTATGCATCACTTTTGAAGCCAGTACAACCAGGGACTCGACTGTCCAAGCCTCCAGACCCAGTTCAAATTGAAGGGGAATTAGAATTCGAAGTTAAAGACATTTTAGACTCCAAGGTGTTACAGTCCAAACTCTTCTATCTTGTTGACTGGAAGGGATATGGACCTCAGGAGAGATCGTGGGAGCCTAGTAACCATGTTCACGCACCTCGATTAATACAAAGGTTCCACCGGAGATTTCCGAACAAGCCAAAACCCCCGGATGGAACAACCTTGCGAGGGGCCTTGCGGGGGGGTACTGTCATGATGCCTACCTCCAAGGAGCCAGGTCCGACCCAGCAACCCCAGAGGCAGGCATCATTCCCCCCAGGGAAGTGCCAGCGGGCCCAAGCTGGGGCCCTTTGGACACAGTCCTGGCGCCTTAGGCGCCAGGCTCATTTTGGACCCCTGTCCTGGCGCCTTAGGCGCCAGGCTCATAAAGCTAGACATGTGTTCAAGTGTTTTAATGTGCACTTACCTGATGCAGACCATGCTGCTACATCCAGGCCCTCTTGAGGCCTGAATGGAACCACTTTACCTGTGGGACTACTTTCCCCTGGGTGTGATCGGTGGAAGGATACATACCTGGAACTTCTTCCAAAGCTATTTAAACCACGCCCGATCAGCAACTCACGCTTCACGTTGTTCTGCTCCTCGCAGCTGGACGCTCACCGTGTCAGCTCCTGCATCTGGACTTCAGCCACGCCTGTCAGCATCCTGGGTCCCCTGCTAAGAGAGAATTGGAGAGAAAGAAGACCTTACCTGCTAAAGCTGCATCACAGAGACATCACACCGACGATCCTGAAAGGGAAGACATCATTTTTAAAAGCATTTCGCTTCGATCGCTGCAGCGCTGCATTTCACTTACCTTTCCTGGGCACCTCCATCTTCAGCAGCGATCACCCAGATCCGCAGCCACTTCCCTGAGCCTAGAGAGAAAAAGACAAGAACACAAGGTGAGAGAAGGAAGGGAATAGGAAAAGCTCAGTTCCTTCTAAGACTTACCTGTTGGGTCATTCCCATTTCATTTCGGGTCCTGCCGCTTCCTGGCATTCCGGACCCCGTCCCCTATGGGGAAAAAAGACAAAGGCCCTCATTACGACCCTGGCGGAGTGGGTCTACGCCAGAAGTATTCGCGGCGGACCCGTCCGCCCTACTACGAGTTCCCGTAGCGCCATGGAGCGTTTTCCGCCTGTTTTTTCCGGGCGGAGAAATCCATGGCGCTACGGGACCTTGTTGTTAATTACGCCACCGTATTTTACGGTGGCGTAATTAACGCCTTCCCCACTCCCATTATACCCTATGGGGCAAGAATGGGAATGGGGAAGGGTAAAATTGGGAATGGGGATTTACCGCCCCGCCAAGGTCGGAATGGGGCGGTAAATCCGCCAACCCCCATGGCGCTATCGGCAGCTTTCCGCCGTGCTCCATGGTGCATTTTGCACCACCATTTCCGCCAGGGTCGTAATGAGGGCCAAAGACATTTAATGAGCGAATGCAAAGACATTACCCGAACGCTCATCCAGAACTTACCTGTCATTTACTGGAACTACACGTTTCACTTCGGGTCGGCGCCATATCTCCGGCATTCCAAACCCCGGCCCCTAAGGGGAAAAAGACATAAGCGTTAGTGCTTGCTGCAATAAGACAATGAACATTATTATTAAGCTTGAACTTTTGAACTTGCTACAGAACTCTTACAGCGCCTTACCTGAATAGTCAAGCTTATTTGAACTCCCATCAAACCTCAATCCAGTGAAGTAACTGGGTTTCAACGCGCCCCTGCATCAGAAGCAGGATGGAGAACTCATCCTTCCAGACCCCAAGGTGAGACTTCACGGGGGATTGTGGAAGGGTATCGTGGAGGGTTGGAAGGGAGTGGGAGGCTTGAGCATTATTCCGTCAGTAGGTAATACTCCATTTTCACGCACAGGGGAATATTCCTGCGAGCCAGAGAGTCCATCTTCAGAGTCCTGCGCTTCACCATTGAAGAAGCATCAGCACTCGAAGCCAGACCTGCGCCTCCGTGGGAATCAGGTGAGCGTGACACCATAATACCCCAGCCTACTCGCACAAAAAACACCTTGCAATCCCCGGCCGCACAACAGCCAAATCGCATGAAAACTATGCGCGATCTCCAGCCGAACCCCAGCGTAATTGCACAAAAAATCCTCGCAATCCCTGGCCACACCCCAGCATATTTGCACGAAATATGCGGCAAGCAGACGCCTCCTGACAGGACACCCACACCCAAGCCCCCATCACCTGTGACGCCACCTGCAGGCAGCTCCCTCCACTTGGGACACCCTAGCCCCAATCACTCCACCCTGCAGGCAGCCCTCTTCACATGGGACACACCCACCCCAGCCCCCATCAACTGTGACCCCATCCTGCAGGCAGCCCTCTCCACAAGGGATAGCCCAACCCCATGACCCTACCCTGCAGGCAGCCCTCTCCACATTGGAGACCTCAGCCGCATCACCTGTGACACAACCCTGCAGGCAGACCCCTCCACATTGAACACCCCAGCCCCCATCACCCCGCCCTGCAGGCAGCCCTCTCGAAATGGGACATTCCCACCCCAGCCCCCATCACCTGTGACCCCACCCTGCAGGCAGCCTTCTCCACATGGGATACCCCAGCCCCCATCACCGGTGACCCCACCCTGCAGGCAGCCCTCTCCACATGGGATACCCCAGCCCCATCACCCATCACCCCACCCTGCAGGCAGCCCTCTCCACATGGGACACCGCCAACCAGCCCCCAACACCTGTGACCCAACCCTGCAGGCAGCCCTCTCCACATGGGATACCCCAGCCCCATCACCTGTCACCCCACCCTGCAGGCAGCCCTCTCCACATGGGAGACCACAGCCCCCATCAACCAAAGCCCCACACTGCAGGCAGCCCGGTCCACACGGGTGACCCCAGCCCCCATCATCCATGATGCCACCCTGCAGGCATCCCCCACCACAGGGGACACACCAACCCCCATCACCCCACCCTGCAGGCAGCCCTCTCCACAGGGGACACCCCCACCCCAGCCCCCATCACCTGTGACCCCACCCTGCAGGCAGGCCTCTCCACATGGGGTACCTCAGCCCCCATCACCGTCACCTCACCCTGTAGGCAGCCCTATCCACATGGGACACCCCCACCACAGCCCCCATCACCCATAACCACACACTGCAGGCAGCCATCTCCACATGGGATACCCTAGCATGCATCAACTGTGACCCCACCCTGTAGGCAGCCCTCTCCACATGGGACACCCCCACCCCAGTCCCCATCACCTGTGAGCCCACCCTGCAGGCAGCCCTCTCCACATGGGATACCCCCAATCCCCATCACGCAGCCCTCTCCACATGGGATACCCCAGCCCCCATCACCCGTCACTCCATCCTGCGGGCAGCCCTCTCCACATGGGACACCGCCACCCCAGCCCCATCACCTGATCACCTGTGACCTCACCCTTCAGGCAGCCCTCTCCACATGGAACACCCCCAACCCAGCACCCGTCACCCATCGCCCATAACCACACCCTGCAGGCATACCTTTCCACATGGGACACCCCAATCCCAACCCCTATCACCCAGTACCCCACCCTGCAGACAGCCCTCTCCACCTGGGACACCCCCACACCAGTGGCCCATGCCCCACCCTGCAGGCAGCCCTCTACACATGGGACACCCCCACCCCAGCCCCCAACACCTGTGACCCCACCCTGCAGGCAGCCCTCTCCACATAGGATACCCCAGCCCCCATCACCTGTCACCCAACCCTACAGGCAGCCCTCTCCACATGGGAGACCACAGCCCCCATCAACCATAGCCCCACCCTGCAGGCAGACCTCTTCACACGGGATACCCCAGCCCCCATCACCCTTCACCTCACCCTGTAGGCAGCCCTATCCACATAGGACACCCCCACCTCTGCCACCATCATCCATAACCACACCCTGCAAGCAGCCCTCTCCACAAGGGATCCCCCACCACAGCCCCCATCACCCATAACCACACCCTGCAGGCAGCTCTCTCCACATGGGATACCCCAACCTCCATCAACTGTGACCCCACCCTGCAGGCTGTTCTCGCAACATGGGACACCCCTATTCCAGCTCCCATCACCTGTAACCCCACCCTGCAGGCAGCCCTCTCCACATGGGACACCCCAACACAGCCCCAATCACCCATGACCCCACCCTGCAGGCAGCCCTCTCCACATGGGAAACCCCAGCCCCCAACACACTTGACCGCACCCTGCAGGCAGCCCTCTCCACATGGGATACCCCAGCCCCCATCACCCATCACCCCACCCTGCAGGCAGCCCTCTCCACATGGGATACCACAGCCCCCATCACCCGTCACTCCACCCTGCGGGCAGCCCTCTCCACATGGGACACCGCCACCCCAGCCCCATCACCTGATCACCTGTGACCCCACCCTGCAGGCAGCCCTCTCCACATGGGACACCCCCAGCCCCATCACACATGACATCACCGTGCAGGCAGCCCTCATCACATGGGACACCCCGAGCCCAGCACCCGTCACCCATAAACCCACCCTGCAGGCATACCTTTCCACATGGGACACCCCAACCCCTATCACCCGGTACCCCACCCTGCAGACAGCCCTCTCCACCTGGGACACCCCCACACCAGTGGCCCATGACCCCACCCTGCAGGCAGCCCTCTACACATGGGATAACCCCAACCCAGCCCCAAACACCTGTGACCCCGCCCTGCAGGCAGCCCTCTCCACATGGGATACCCCAGCCCCATCACCTGTCACCCCACCCTGCAGGCAGCCCTCTCCACACGGGTGACCCCAGCCCCCATCACCCATGATGCCACCCTGCAGGCATCCAACTCCACATGGGACACCCCAAACCCCATCTCCCCAACCTGCAAGCAGCCCTCTCCACATGGGATACCCACACCCCAGCCCTGATCACCTGTGACTCCACCCTGCAGGCAGGCCTCTCCACATAGGATACCCCAGCCTCCATCACCCGTCACCTCACCCTGCAGGCAGCCCTATCCACATGGGACACCCCCACTCCAGCCCCCATCACCCATGACCACACCCTGCAGGCAGTCCTCTCCACATGGGATACCCCAGTCTCCATCAACTGTGACCCCACCCTGTAGGCAGCCCGCTCTGCATGGAGCACCCCCACCCCAGTCCCCATCACCTGTGAGCCCACCATGCAGGCAGCCCTCTCCACATTGGATACCCCCAGCCCCCATCACCTGTGACCCAATCCAGCAGGCAGCCCTCTCCACATGGGACACCCCCATTCCAGCTCCCATCACCTGTGATCCCACCCCGCAGACAGCCCTCTCAACATGGGACACCCCCACTACAGCCCCCTTCACCTGTGGGCCCACCCCAGCCCCCATCACCTGTGACCCCACCCTGCAGGCAGCCCTCTCCACATGGGGCACCCCCAATGCAGCCCCCATCACCCTTGACCCCACCCTGCAGACAGCCCTCTCAACATGGGACACCCCCACTACAGCCCCCTTCACCTCTGGGCCCACCCCAGCCCCCATCACCTGTGACCCCACCCTGCAGGCAGCCCTCTCCACATGGGGCACCCCCAATGCAGCCCCCCTCACCCTTGACCCCACCCTGCAGGCAACCCTCTCAACATGGGACACCCCCACTCCAACCCCCTTCACCTGTGACCCCACCCCAGCCCCCATCACCTGTGACTCCATCCTGCAGGCAGCCCTCTCCACATGGGACACCCCCACCCCAGCCCCCATCACCTGTGACCCCACCCTGAAGACAGCCCTCTCCACATGTGACACCCTAGCACCCACCACCCGTGACCCCACCCTGCAGGCAGCCCTCTCAACATGGACACCCCCACCCTTGTCATCCGTGAGCACACCCTGGAGGCAGCCCTCTCCTTATAACCTTTGTCTTTTACCCCTTTTGAATGAAGAAAAGCTGTAGCTGAGGCAGTTGTTCCTGGCAGTTCCTGCAGATCTCGCTGTTCCTGAGCATCAGTCGAGGGGACATGAGGGAGGACATCGGGAGGTTCCTGCACTGCACAGGGACAGATCCACAAGCTTCGCAAAACGTCGGTTTAAGTTGTGAGTGCCTTAAAGTCCACAAGCTGGTATCCTTCTCACTTGCTATCCAGTTTTCAACAACATTCTGAAGAAATTCTTGAAGGGGCTTCTCTTTTTCGAGGGAGTTTCAGGCAATTTCGACCTGCAGCAGGGCTTCACCGGGCAAACCAATGGTCCAGGAGTTGCAGCAGTGATATTCCTTCAGCCCGTCTTCGGTTCTTTTGTTCCACTGGTCGACTCTGCTTTCCAAGTCCCAAAGACCTGATTTTAAACTGTTTTCTCCCATTCATTCCAGCCTAGCTGTCACTCACCCAGCCTTGCTGGACAGTCAGCCAGCCAATCACGCCAGAGTGCATTCAGTCTCCTAGGAGGCTAAGCACAGGGATATTCGGGCACCTCCCTCACATCATGTCCACCCCAGACACTCAGGCGCCAGAGGGGGGCTTCAGTACAGAAGCCCGCTAAAGGCTAAAGGCAAACGAACAAAGGGGTCAAACCTGGTTTGGCACCCAGAAACAAACACTAGAAGGACCTTTCCAAAAGGAAATGGTGAAAAAAGTCGATTGAAACCTGTTTTACAGAGGGGGCTCAGATGCCATTTTGAAAAACATGGCTCCGGTGGATTTCAGCTACCGGAGCGTTTAAACGGGTTGCGGTCTGGCAAATCATGGTAATACCAATGCCACCAGCCATTCTGAGAGCAAAGGGTAGCTTTTGAGGGCTACATGAGTTTTCTAGGTATAGGGAACACTAGGTATTCCCTCCAGCACTCTGCTGGAAGGCAGTGTGTGCTGGGTCTAGCAATTTAAAAAGACTAACAAAGTCAATTTAACTTTACATTCACTGGTAGACAGTGGTCAGTCCCATAGAGGGTGTTTAAACCTTGGGAAGTCTAAAAGACATCCTGTGCCACTGCACTGAGGGTGCTGTGTGACACACAAGAAAAAGATGATGCCTATGGAATTGTCAAAAATTCCATATCCAAAGAAAATAAACACAGAAAACAAACAGAATTAAAAAGTACAGAGTCCCAAAGTTCAGCAAAAGGGCTGGGGCTCTCTAAGGTAGGGAGGAATTAGCACATTTGGAGAATTCTCCCTAACACTCCATCACCCTTGACCCCACCCTGCAGGCAACCCTCTCCACATGGGATACCCCAGCCCCCATCACCGATGACCCCACTCTGCAGGCAGCCCTCCCCACATGGTATAGCCCAATCCCCATCACCCATCACCCCACCCTGCAGGCAACCCTCTCCACATGGGACGCCTCCACCTCAGCCCCATCACCTGTTACCGAACTGTGCAGGCAGCCCTATGCACACAGGATACCCCAGCCCCCATCACCCTTGAGCCCATGCTGCAGGCAGCCCTCTCCACATGGGATATCCCAGCCCCCATCACCTGTGACCCCACCCTGAAGACAGCCCTCTCCACATGTGACACCCTAGCACCCACCACCCGTGACCCCACCCTGCAGGCAGCCCTCTCAACATGGACACCCCCACCCTTGTCATCCGTGAGCACACCCTGGAGGCAGCCCTCTCCTTATAACCTTTGTCTTTTACCCCTTTTGAATGAAGAAAAGCTGTAGCTGAGGCAGTTGTTCCTGGCAGTTCCTGCAGATCTCGCTGTTCCTGAGCATCAGTCGAGGGGACATGAGGGAGGACTTCGGGAGGTTCCTGCACTGCACAGGGACAGATCCACAAGCTTCGCAAAACGTCGGTTTAAGTTGTGAGTGCCTTAAAGTCCACAAGCTGGTATCCTTCTCACTTGCTATCCAGTTTTCAACAACATTCTGAAGAAATTCTTGAAGGGGCTTCTCTTTTTCGAGGGAGTTTCAGGCAATTTCGACCTGCAGCAGGGCTTCACCGGGCAAACCAATGGTCCAGGAGTTGCAGCAGTGATATTCCTTCAGCCCGTCTTCGGTTCTTTTGTTCCACTGGTCGACTCTGCTTTCCAAGTCCCAAAGACCTGATTTTAAACTGTTTTCTCCCATTCATTCCAGCCTAGCTGTCACTCACCCAGCCTTGCTGGACAGTCAGCCAGCCAATCACGCCAGAGTGCATTCAGTCTCCTAGGAGGCTAAGCACAGGGATATTCGGGCACCTCCCTCACATCATGTCCACCCCAGACACTCAGGCGCCAGAGGGGGGCTTCAGTACAGAAGCCCGCTAAAGGCTAAAGGCAAACGAACAAAGGGGTCAAACCTGGTTTGGCACCCAGAAACAAACACTAGAAGGACCTTTCCAAAAGGAAATGGTGAAAAAAGTCGATTGAAACCTGTTTTACAGAGGGGGCTCAGATGCCATTTTGAAAAACATGGCTCCGGTGGATTTCAGCTACCGGAGCGTTTAAACGGGTTGCGGTCTGGCAAATCATGGTAATACCAATGCCACCAGCCATTCTGAGAGCAAAGGGTAGCTTTTGAGGGCTACATGAGTTTTCTAGGTATAGGGAACACTAGGTATTCCCTCCAGCACTCTGCTGGAAGGCAGTGTGTGCTGGGTCTAGCAATTTAAAAAGACTAACAAAGTCAATTTAACTTTACATTCACTGGTAGACAGTGGTCAGTCCCATAGAGGGTGTTTAAACCTTGGGAAGTCTAAAAGACATCCTGTGCCACTGCACTGAGGGTGCTGTGTGACACACAAGAAAAAGATGATGCCTATGGAATTGTCAAAAATTCCATATCCAAAGAAAATAAACACAGAAAACAAACAGAATTAAAAAGTACAGAGTCCCAAAGTTCAGCAAAAGGGCTGGGGCTCTCTAAGGTAGGGAGGAATTAGCACATTTGGAGAATTCTCCCTAACACTCCATCACCCTTGACCCCACCCTGCAGGCAACCCTCTCCACATGGGATACCCCAGCCCCCATCACCGATGACCCCACTCTGCAGGCAGCCCTCCCCACATGGTATAGCCCAATCCCCATCACCCATCACCCCACCCTGCAGGCAACCCTCTCCACATGGGACGCCTCCACCTCAGCCCCATCACCTGTTACCGAACTGTGCAGGCAGCCCTATGCACACAGGATACCCCAGCCCCCATCACCCTTGAGCCCATGCTGCAGGCAGCCCTCTCCACATGGGATATCCCAGCCCCCATCACCCGCGACCCCACCCTGCAGGCAGCCCTCTCCACATGGGACACTCCAGCCCCCATCACCCGTGCCCCCACCTTGCAGACAGCCCCCTCCAAACCAGACATCACCTGCATGCTGGCCTCTGACATAGTGACACATCATCACTGCATCCATGGTGTGTCGTGCACCTTAAATGCCGTGTTGTGACACCACTCCGAATATCCACTGGAAAATGTATACTGCAAACACAAATAAATGCATACACCTGGTCCACATCAAAGAGTGTGGCAGGTGCTCAAAAACAATTGCTGTCCGCAACCATCTCCCAACATAAACATGTAACAAGTTCATGGTAAAGTGAGACCCTGCTGTCCATGTGACAATGTCACGTCACAAATCGCCATGGAGAAATAGTCAGACAATGACAGAATAAAAAGCAGCCACAATGTATGCCACAGGAACAGCCACTGCACAGGTGTGTCACAGCCTGAGATTCAATTAGCTGCTATTACCAGAACAGATTTCCTAATATAAATACATCACTGTTCCTCCTATGTGTGAGGGATATGTTATGAAATCATATAAGATTATATGGCATGCATAATGCACCTGTACACAAGTGTTTGAAGGCGCAACGAGTCAGGGGCGAGGGAACAGAGTGAAGACAGAGACAACGATCTTGCTAGGCCAACGATCTTGTAATAAAACATTGAGATTATGCAAGTGCATGCGAAGTGTGGAAGGTGAAAAGTGCAGGGGGATGGGGCAGTACATGGGAAAAACATCATAAGAAATACAACAATTAAAACATCAAAGTGCAGCCAGCTGGTGGCAAGTGCAAGGCTAAGTGCAGACATCAGGTGTCAAGTGCAGGTAGGGTGCTGTAGGAATACAGAAAAACAGTCCAAGTGCGAGGATGACAGGAAGGCAGTACGGGTGTGCAAGTGGCGGGTGAGGGGACCTTGGCCCGAGGTCAGAGGGTAGCCAAGTGACCCGTGCAGATTCAGACAGGAGTTCAGCAGGGGAGAGGATGACAGAAAGCACAAGCAAAGAGGAATTACTTGAGTTCTGATTGAGTACATTGCAATCAGACAGTGCCCCACACACTGAGACAGCTGCATTGGTCTGCTGATGGTTAAATCCAAAGTAATGCCAATATTGCATGGCAGTGCAAGAGGTAGACCAACACCAGAGACAATGATAACTGCACAAACACATGCTGGTGAAGGTGAAAGCACAAATATATAAGGAGGAACCCCCTGAAACCACACATCTAACTGGTGGTGTGCCTACCTTACAATACAGGGAGTACTTAAGGAGAACTATACAATGTATAATGAGGCATTATACTAGTGACTAAATAGGCTAGTTTTTTCAATTGTGATCTAAGTGTAGATCATAAGACCATCTATACATCTAAATTGAATTAGAGGGTTGGAGCTAACCGAAGTCAGATTGACATCAGGGATGAACGATTGCGACTTATACGCTTAGGTTTGTTGTTATCACAAGTACTTTGCACATTATTGACTACTTTTTACTAATTGGATTAAATCTTTTTTATAGTGTTTTTTCATGTATATTTAATAAAATAAAATGTATATATTTTGCTAAAAACTGTGTTTTGCGGGTTATTGCTGTGGGTATTTCGTCCTACCTTGAAGGTGAAAGCATGACATGTGTGTTACACAGCATCAAGCAAATCATGTGCCAATATCTTGAACATGTAACACTCCCACATTCACCCCACCCACCCACCTCCCTCATAAACACAGTGAGGGTCAATACACAGTGATGCTGCACATGTGAAAGCAAATGCCATTTTACAGTGCACACCCAAACTCCCCCTTCACACTCCTCCACCGGTCAGCCACATGTGTATATTCACCACGCAAATGGATACCAAACATGACACATGCATGCAAGTAACCACACACATGACCAACGATGGTCAGAACCAGGGACACTAAACGGACAAACAAACCGGCACACCTCTGTGAGTTAAGAAAATAAATTATATTGAACAGTTGTATTGTGCTCATACACACTGTAAAGTTAAAGATATGTACATGAAAAAGATAAGAATGCAAAAAAATTAAAAATGATTTACAATACCATCAAAAATAAAAAAAAATAAACCATTACTGCATGGTGAACACAAAAAAAGACCAATAAAACTATTTACACAATAAACATGGAGTAATGTCCAAAGTTCACTCCAAATAATAAAATAATTAAAAGGAAACCCTCAAATGAAGAACTATGTACACAAAACAGAGTAATGTCCCAAAGCTCCAAATAATAATTAAAATCAACAGAAATGTATACTTAGAAAACTGTCTATAAAGGCGGCAAGTGTTAGGGAGGATTCTCAAAATGTGCTAATTTCCCTTACCTTTTGTGACCCCCAGCAACTTTGCTGGATTTCTAGGATTTTATTTTTTTTACCTGGGAAGAGTGTGAGCCTTTTTTCCCACTCTTCCACATATTTTGATGTGTGTTTTACTTTTGTGTTCTTTGGTTACGGAGTTTTAAAACAACTCCATAGGTATCATCGTTTTCCGTGTGTCACACAGCACCTTCAATGCTGTGGCACAGAGTTGACTTTCAGACTTCCCAAGGTTTAAATACCTTCTCTGGGACTGACTACTGTCTCCCAGAGCATGTAAAGTTAAATTGACTTTACTAGTCTCTTTAAATTTACAGACCCAGCACACACTATCTTCCTATAGAGTGCTGGAGGGGTTGCCTAGCTTCCTCTGAGTCAAAACACTCACGTAACAGTCAAATGTTACCCTTTCCTACTTTAAATGGCTGCTGGCAGTGGTTTAGATCAAACTACAGTGATTTTTTCCGACCGCTAACAATGTTAGCTAAAAATCGAGTCAGCCATGTTTTTCAATATGGCGCCCAAGACCTATCTGTAAAAACAGACTATGGTCATCTTTTTTCCCCATTCCTTTTAGGAAAAATCCTCCTTGTGTTTGTCTCTGCGTGCCAAACCAGGTTTGGTCCCTTTGTTCGTTGGCCTTTGGCGGGCTTCAGTGCTGAAGCCCTCCTCTGACGCCTGAGTGTCTGGGATGGACAGGATTTGAGGCAGGTGCCCGAAGCTCCCTGTGCTTACTCTCCTAGGAGACCTGAATGCACTCTGGCGTGATTGGCCTGCTGGCTTTCCGGCAAGGACAGCCACCCTGCTGTGTGAGTGACAGCCAGGCTGAAATGAATGGGGGAAAACGGTTTAAAAGCAGGTATCTGGGACTTGGAAAGCAGAGACTACCACTGGAATGAAAGAACCGCAGACCAGCTGAAGGAAGAGGACTGCTGGAGCTCCTGGACGACCGGTGAAGCCCTGCTGCAGGTCCGAATTGCCTGAAACTCCATCGACAGAGAAGCCCTTCAAGGTTAACTTCTTCCCTTGAGTTTGGTGGGAACAACCAACTTGTAAACCGCCTGGACACCGTCCCCTCCTGGTCGAATTTTCTGCAGAGTGCTGTGGAAAACCAGATAGCCAGTAGGAAGGATACCAGTTTGTGGTCTTTAAGGTACTCACACCTTAACCGACGTTTTGCCAAGCTTGTGGCCTCAGCCCTGGGCTGTGCATTAACCTCCTGACGTCCTCCTTCTTGTCCCCACGACTGAAGGTCGGGAACAGTGAGATCTGCTCAAACTGCCAGGAACAACAGTCTCAGCTACAGCTCTACTTCATCTTCAAGGTACTGTGCAAACGCAGTCCGGAAATCTTTTTGACAAATACAAAGAAAGTTTGTGAAACTTTCCCGACTTCGAAGGATTGTCCTTCCCTAAACATTCGTCAAACTTTTTGCCTAGCCAAATTCTTCTAAAATCCGTGGCAAAGGCTTAACCGTTTACTACCAGAACTGTGCTATCCTATACAAAGACTCTAAACCATTGACTTTGGCCCGGCCTATGAACTGAATTGCTGGTTGTAGTTTACTGAAACCCTTTGCCCTGCCTATGAAAGTATTTGGGCTGTCTATTCTTATAACCTTGTCTTTGTATCCCTTTTTAAAATACCTGAAGTGCCATTTTGCTCCCACTTCAGGTTAGCTGAACTTGTTCAATAACTTATTTGGTTGTGTATTTGTGGTGTATTAGTATATGATATTGAGCTGCTCTTGCTAGTGTAATGATTTCAAACTCACTGTGTAAACAAATGTATATTCTTTTACCAAGAAACCTTGAGTAAAGTGTGTGTTTGAATCTCTGTATTTGTTGGTCCTATGTGTAACTTGTTCTACTGCTCACTCAACTCTTGAGATAGGTCAGGCTGCTCAGCCATCACTACCACTTTACTGTGTAGTACAGGCTTGTACCAAAGGTGAATTTGTACTGACACTTGTAGTCTTAATTGCATGTAGTGTTCCCAAAGGGTACTGCATGTGATTCTGCCTAACAGCGGTCTAGTCCTCCTCCTCACCAATGTCGCTCTATGTCCGAGTCAGGGCATCATCAAGCACTGCGTCCTCTCCCACAATGCGTGCCTCTGTTTGCTCCTCGATGGCTTGCAGGTCCACCAGCATGGCCCTCTCCCTCGCCTCCCAGTCCCTGCAAGCCTCCTCCAGGATGAGGCGATGCCGCCTTGCCCGACGCAGTTCAGTCTCTGCCCTGGCCATGGTGAGTCCTGCTTTCCGAGAACACTGACTCTCTGCCCTGATTTGCTGCCCATATTGCTCCCACATGGAAGACATCCTCAACCGGAGGTCCACATTTACGTGCTGACTGCCGCTGGATATCTGCCCCCTTTGGATGGTATGCCCTGAGTCATGAAGCCTCCTACTCAGTGCCTGCCGCTGCCTTATTGCCCGGTGCCTGCATCGCATGGCCACCCTCCGGGCTGATGAAATTCCCCGGTGGCATCTGGCACTGCCCTGCTCCTGGGTGCCTGCTCTCCCTCCATTGCCATAGCTCCTGCCATAGCCTGGATCGGCGTTGTGACCACCTCAGCTGATTCAACGTTGACTCCCAACTCAGGCAGGGATGTGATCTCCACCAGACGGGCCAACGTGGTTGGGACAGGTACACAGGGGGCCCTGGTGGTATCTGGGCCAGAAGGCGCACAGGAGGATGTCTGGTGCACAGAAGAGCAAGACAAGGAGGGGGTTGCATAAGTGGCCAGCCCACGCAGCCAGTTCGAGACCAGAAAAGTTGCTAGAAAAGAAAAATTTTAGCCTAGCCAAATTCTTCTAACATCCGTGGCAAAGACTTTACCTTTTACTACCAGAACTGTACTATCCTATACAAAGACTCTGAACCATTGACTTTTGCCCAGGCCTATGAACTGAATTGCTAATTGTAGTTTACTGAAACCCTTTGCCCTGCCTATGAAAGTATTTGGGCTGTCTATTCTTATAACCTTGTCTTTTTACCCCTTTTAAAAGTATCTGAAGTGCCATTTTGCTCCCACTTCGGGTTAGCTGAACTTGTTCAGTAACTTAATTGGTTGTGTATTTGTAGTGTATTAGTATATGATATTGAGCTGCTCTTGCTAGTGTAATGTTTTCAAACTGACTATGTAAATAAATGTGTATTCGTTTACCAAGAAACCTTGAGTAAAGTGTTTGTTTGAATCACTGTATTTGTTGGTCCTATGTGTAACTTGTTCTACTACTCACTCAACTCTTGAGATAAGTCTGGCTGCTCAGCCATCGCTACCACTTTAGTGTGTAGTACAGGCTTGTACCAAAGGTGAATTTGTACTGACACTTGTACTCTTAATTGCATGTAGTGTTCCCAAAGGGTACTGCATGTGATTCTGCCTAACAGCGGTCTAGTCCTCCTCCTCACCAATGTCGCTCTATGTCCGGGCCAGGGCATCATCGAGCACTGCGTCCTCTCCCACAATTCGTGCCTCTGTTTGCTCCTCGAGGGCTTGCAGTTCCACCAGCATGGCCCTCTTCCTCGCCTCCCAGTCCCTGCAAGCCTCCTCGAGGATGAGGCGATGCCGTCTTGCCCGACGCAGTGCAGTCTCTGCCCTGGCCATGGTGAGTCTTGCTGCCCGAGACCACTGACTCTCTGTCCCGATTTGCTGCCCATATTGCCCCCACAATGACGACATCCTCAACCGGAGGTCCACGTTTGCGTCCTGCCTGATGCTGGATACCTGCCCCCTTTGGATGGTATGCCCTGAGTCATGAATCCTCCCACTCAGTGCCTGCTGCTGCCTTATTGCCCGGTGCCTGCATTGCATGGCCACCCTCCGGGCTGATGAAATTACCCGGGGGCATCTGGCATTGCCCTGCTCCTGGGTGCCTGCTCTCCCTCCATTGCCATAGCTCCAGTCATAGCCTGGAACGGCGTTGTGACCACCTCAGCTGATTCAACGTTGACTCCCAACTCAGGCAGGGATGTGATCTCCACCAGACGGGCCAACGTGGTTGGGAGAGGTACACAGGGGGTCCTGAGGGTATCTGGGTCAGAAGGCGCACAGGAGGGTGTCTGGTGCACAGAGGAGCAAGACAAGGAGGGGGTTGCATAAGTGGCCAGCCCACGCAGCCAGTTCGAGGACAGAAATGTTGCTAGCCAGTTCAGGAAACGCCAGACCTCATTGTGATGATGTGCAAACCCAGGATTGTAAGTTGGACATCATCACGAATGGCGCCTGTACGCCTAGCGATACCAGCTAGCAGGGGTTCCACTATGTCTCGAATGGCCAGATCCGCAGGCATTGGGGTGTCGGTTTGTGTGGAAACATACGACATCTGTGGATGGGTCCGGCCTGGGGCATGGCGGCAGGTGCATACTGGTGCAGGCACTGGCCCAGGGGCAGGATTTGGCACAAGCACCTCCATAGCGACATGCACTGCCTCCTGCCCCTGAGTCTGGACTGCACCAGTCACACCCACCTCATCACCCCCGCTGGGCCCCATGGACTGGGCTGATACGGCCTCCTCCTCCTCCTCCTCCCCCGCCAACCTGGATGCCTCCCCAGCATCTTCTGCAGTGGATTGCCCCTGTGTGAGCTCACCTGTCCCCCCCACTGCCGAGAAGTCCACATCCACCTTTGCCCTCTTGGACCTCCCCTCAGTAGCTGTGGCCGATGTTTGAGACGCAGCACCAGTCTCCTCGCTCCCCGATGATGTTGATGCCAGGGGGCGTGACTGGGCCTTGCATCTCTGCCCGGTGGAGGCATCCCTGCTGCCATGCTTCACAGCACTTTCTCTGCAATCTACTTCCAAAGCCGCTGTGGATAAGGAGACATAGAACACAAACATCAGGGAACTGTACCTATGTGTGTTTGGCACAAAACATATGCACATGAAGTACACTGCCAAAGGTCTCAACCATCATCACCCTTCACAACACACAGGAACATGCAATGTACATACATGCACATATATATCTGTCCTTCACAACAGACAATCACATCCTTGGACATGGCACTGTCACCACCTACAAATTGTGCATGCTACACACACATGCATCATGGGACATACACATGTCATGCACACACATCAACGTCAATCAGGCAGCATGAATAGGGCACACATTGAAATGCACCAGTTACATCTATCCAGGAATGATGAAGAGTCACACAATCACATCTCAGACACATACACATGTACACCATGCCTGTTCATGATGTTGACGACAACACCCATGTGTCTCACCTCTCACACAGGCATGTCTCAGACACATGTAAGAAACCATGTGCACGTCGTAAGATGTTGCAGTACAACACACATTGCAAAAGTAACAACGTTGGAATCACGCATGCTTCATTGAACACATGTGCAGCACTGTCTGGGACATGCACACAGACATCCGTACAAGAGGCATACTTGCCGTAAGGCCAAGGTGCATACTCCCACCATACATCAAGATGCACATGCACAGTGGAGGACAGCAACACATGGACACACACCTGATGACTCCAGACGGTGCTGCTAATCGATGACCTTGGTGTGCAGCGCCGGGTAAAACCTCTCCAGGACCCGCATGTCTGTGGTGTTCAACTGGCCCTGGCACCCCCCTTGGTTGGCACCAGCCTGGAGGAAGCACCGGCCTTGTTGTGGGTCCTGGACTTCAGGTCCTTCCAGCACTTGTGCACATGGTGGTAGTTCCGGGGTGCCACCCCCGCCACGTTGATGGCACCCACGTCTGGTCCCAGATCAGCTTCCGTCCTTCCTTGCCAACTTGCTTTGCAGGGCTGAAGAGGGCATCATAATGCCCCACGACATGCTCCACCAGAATGTCAACTTCCCTGCCTGTGAAGGTGACAGCCCTCTGCCTTGCTGCCGTGGGTTTCCACTTGCCACTGGAGAGGTTTGCTCATACATGGCAACCCCCAAGGCAGGTGTGGGTGGGCAAGGTGTTCCTGGGGCTGGGCTGTGGAGCAGTGGTGATGTTCTGGCACGTTTGGAGTCTTCTGAATCAGCTGAGGTTGTCACAGGGCCGAGGATAGGAGCATTGGCAATGGCTTGACAGCAGGCAATCAAAATGCAGGGCAGGTGGGGAGCAGGCACACACAGTGGCCAGGCAGCAGCAGATGGCTCGTATGAGGCAGCTCAGGGAAGTAGAAGGCAGGTAAAATGGCTCTTAGGCAGGAGCATGTGGGTCTTCCGTGTAACTCTCGTGGGCAGCCAGAAACAGAGTGAAGGTTAATTCGCTCATGCAAAATTAGCGCATACACGTGAAATCAGAGGAAAGGGACTAATCACATAAGTTACGTGACACGCGCTGGCCGTTGGGCATAGCCGTTCAGATTCAGAATAAAGGAGTGCATAGGAGAACATCACATGCTTGTGTGAATTGGAACGGACGGACGTGTGGACTTTGAAGATTTTTGGGGTGCCACGCAGTTTGTTCACTACAGTGCAAGTGCAATCTTCTTATTTTGGTGGGGGAATTCACTCTGTGCACACGCACGTGTACGTTTCCCTATTTTCAGAGGCTAACAGTGAGTCGCATAAGCATTATTCATACTCTGGGTGCCCATGGGTATCGCGTACCCCCATTGTTAACATCACAGTGGCTTTCGTGGGCTTCGCGTATGCATTTTTTGTGTTGCTGGGTGCCACAGCGTAATGCTTTTATTTTCATGTGAACTACCGAGGGTTCATGCACACAGGTTTTTTATTTTTTGGGTGCCTGTGCATTACGTGTCCCATTTGTTTTCACCACAGGTCAAATTGAGCATTGCTGGACCATACTAGTACATTTTACATTACGTACCCTGTCCCCTCACTCCAATTGCCCAGGACAATTGCTTGCTGTGCCTCCCATTGTACAGATCAATCTGTACCATGAGTGGGAAGGGAACAAGAGGGAAGGGTGGCTGAGGTGTCCGAGGTGTCCAGGGTCGGGGAAATGCAGGGAGAGCTATGCCCCCACCTAACAGGGTCAGGGAGTTGTAGGGGCAGCTGCAGTCCCCACCAGCCAGGGTCAGGAATCTGCAGGGGTAGCTGCATTCCCAGCCACCCAGGCTCAGGGACCATCAGACATGGCTGTGGTGGTCACAGCCCAGGTTCACAGAGACACAGAAGTAGATGTTGGTCCGTGCATCCAAGGGGAAGGGACGTGCAGTGAAAGGACCTGGCACCAGCACCCAGGTACAGCTACCTGCAGGTGCACCTACTGTCCCAGCATCAGTGGGCATGCCATGGCCCAGGCCACTAGAGCTCCAGTCCCTACTGACCCAAGTGGTCCCAGCCACACAGAGTCTGCACGACCTTCCAAGAAGGTAAAGCATGCAGAAGCAGAACAGGCTCAATCCCAATGCACGGCACAGGAGACCGCCACATGGAGGAAGAGGAGCTTCAATGGTGATGAAATCCAGATCTTTGTGGACTACGTGGGCATACACTACCGTGACATGCTCACGCTGGCAGAGAGCACACATATGCCTGCTCAGCGTATGGTCCACTGGCAGCGAGTCACAGATAGAATCAACACCTTGGGCAATGAGAGACGCACCGCTCATGAGGTGGTGAAGCGGTGGAATGATCTCCACCGTCGAACCAAACACAAGCCTGGTACCAACTTTGCCTCTACTCTGGTGACTGGAGGTGGGTCACCACGAGAGGGCGAGGATCTCACACCACATGAAGAGGCCATTAGTGAGTTCATTAATGTGGTGCAGGTCCAAGGTGTGGGAGGCCTGCCAAATTACGAGGAAATCTCCGGAGATTGATGAAGCGTGTGCATCCAGAATATGTGTATGTCGATTGAATTAATTGTTCTGATTGTGTAGCACTTCCGTCTTTGCTCCAGTGGAAGTTGGGGGTCAAAAAAGAGATAGAGGGACAGAGAGAAACACAATGGTGGAAGTCTTCCATTGACCAAAGCACTGTGGCCTTTCATAATCATGCGCCCTTCCCTTCTCACTAAAAACAAAAGGCCTTCAGAGATGCAGCACCCTGGTGTGAGGCTACTCCTTTTGAATGGGTGTGCTCCTTTGATGTCCGGGCCCAGAATAGCTACCTGTTGGGTTGCTGTCTCAGGCAGACGGTGTTAACTGCCCTTGCAAAGAGATCATAGAGGAAGCTTGGCCCTCCAGATTCCTGTCCTGCCATTTGGCAGACTACACCCGGCTGACCAGAATACACATCACCTTCCACAGCAGAGCTGACAGACTGACAGAGCAGCTGGCAGATGTGCGATATAAATTGGAATGTGGCAGTCATGATCATAAGTAGTGCCAGGCACTATGCCTAAACTCAGTTATTGATTTCTTTTAGAGATTATCCTGTCACCATCATGGGTTACTTATGATCATAGTAATTTTGGTACAGGTGTGCATATCTTAAATACAAACCCTGCGTGACAGAGACTTGGCTGTCACTGTCACTTGGTAGGCTGAGACCTATGATCCTGCTCTGTGCCAATGGTAGAACAGGAGCTGCCACTCAGGATACTGCTGCAGCGGGGCACGAGTACACACTAGGGTTTTGGTATGGAGCTTATAAACAGGGAATCTGATCAGCAGTTTTACCTGTCAGAGATGGAATTACCGCATTATATTATTTTATGAAAATCAAAAAGGCCAAGGCTCTTACACGCTTGCCAGAAATTCCTCACATGTAGCTAGTGATGTTGAACAGTTTTCATTCGTTTTTTTCTCAACGATGCTGAGAAACAAACATGTTATTTTTGTAGACTGCACTCGCGTTATGACCTCTTCATCAGCTGTTCAGTATTGCACTAGAGTGTAGCTTCTTTTGCAACTTGAAACTCAACATTCCAAATAAACCCCAGGAGTGAAAGAACATTTAAGTTCAGAGGCAGCAGCAGTTCTCTGAAATGGTTTGCCTTGTATGATGGTCATTTTGAAAGTGGCAATCTGAAATTATATTAGTATGGAAAACTGGCGAAAGAATAATGCAATATTCAAAGTGATGTCTAATGCATTTATGACAATGGCTCGTGTTTCTAAGCCCAAAACAACTGAGAGACCATTGCATCTTTATTGCAGGATACAATCAATATGCAAGTAATTCCCCTCCCCATTCACTGAGAGCTCCTGACACCTAAACCCTATTGATCCATTTTGACTGGCGTGAGCTTTTTCAACTCCGAAAATTGCGTTACTCAAAAAAATGCACACTATGCACTGGCTGAGGTAATGTAACACCTTGATAACATTCATAACCGTAATGTTTATATTGTAATTCTTAAAACAACGATTCCTCAATCTGTTACACTTTGCTTTATTCAGAATTTGCTAGTATTAATAATGAATGCCAGGCTAGCCATCTTAATTAGATTAGACCAATAGGTTAATTAACCGTACAAGTTAAATGTTTTGATTTCCCAGGCAGGTTTGTACCTTTGTGAATAACAATAATTCCAAGAAGTCATCTAGAACATCATCTACACAAATAGTGGTAACAACAAACTCATGTCAGAATCTCGGCATGTTGATCAAACAAGGTTTCCGTATTTTGAACAGTAATGCCAATGTTGATTATGCAGCTCCATACATGTTTATATAGTCACATTGCAAGATCTATGCAAGTGAAGTGGTGCAATCTTTTCATAGCAGCTGCTAATTATAGGGCCTGCGGTAGCAGCCCTGTAGTAAGGTCAAGTTGCTCATCTCACAGGAAGAGCAGTTTTTGGGCAGCTTATAACTTTTCCCCCACAAGACAAATCTTCACCAAACTTTGCAAAAAAAGAATATGGCCCCATCAGATTGAGTTTGAGAAATCTCGCAAGGTTTTGTCCAGAGGGGCAAAGTTGTACAGGGTCACACTACCAGCTGTACCTCCTCAGAGGTATCCTTCCTTTCCTCTCCTTCTCCCAGAGGCTCACTGTCTCCAGAGCCCTGGTTCTCTCGAAGCTGGACTACTGTAACCGCCTCTATCTAAATCTGCCTGCCTCTACTCTCCGCCCTCTGCAACTCATCCAGAACAGGACTGCGAGACTTGTCCTTGGCCTCAAGCCCAGGGCTGTATCTCTCCAGGACTGAAATCCCTTCACTGGCTCCCTGTGGCTGCGAGGATTATGTTCAAAACCCTCTGCATTGTCCACAAGGCCTTCTGGGGCCTGGGGCCAAATTACCTTCAACTCTCCCTTCCTAAATATCTTCCTTCTCGACCACTTCGCTCTTCCGCCTCCAACTCCCTCAGGGTCAGCCGCTTCTCCAAGCAACGAGTTGGGGGGAGATCTCTCTCCGCAGCAGTGGCCTCCCTCTGGAACAGCCTTCCTGCCCCCCTGAAACTTGAGGAGAACCATCTCCGGTTCCGGAAGCACCTCAAAACCTTCCTCTTTGCTTCTGCTTTCTCTCTCCCTCCCCCCTGCTAAATCACTGAAACTGTACTGAATCAGCAACTGGACCACTCACCAATCTCGGTCCTTGGCCCAGCCACTCTCACCTGCACTGCCTTCCTGGCAACCCCTGCACTGCGGGACTGTCTCTGTATCCCTACAGCCCCCCTTCCCAGCACTTGTCTGCACTTATCTTGCACTTGCCACCAGCTGGCCCTTATTATTTATCTTGTTCATTACTAACCCTGTTCTGCACTTTCCCCTCTCCCTTTCCCCCTTGCACTTTTCCCGTCCCCCTTACCCATGCACTTGCGCGATCTGAATGACACCTGGCCTAGTAGGATCGTTGTCTGTCTCCCCTTGTTCCCCCCTCCCTCCCTCCTCTCGCCTTGAAACACTTGTGTATAGGCGCGTTACAAATGCCTTATCATATCATATCATAGGGTTCAAAAATGTGTGGCTTTCCTCATCAATGCAATGGAAAATAAATGTTGCTCACGCCTACAGCCCAAACCACTGGATGGATTTTCATCACATTTGCAGGAGGAGCGGCAGCTTGGTCCCAAACGAATGCTATTGTAAATTTGGTGTAAATCTGCCCATTAATTTAAAAAAAAACAGGCAAAAAGTAGACTAAAAAAAATGAGGGATATCTGGGTTTGGTCCCCATTTGAACCAATCGGGGTCCGGCATGTTGTCCATGGACATCAGACAAACCTGTTGATTTGATGTTGAAAAGCGTCATATTTGTTTAAACGGTTGGCATGCTGGATCTGCGCACAGTCGCCTGTGTCCGCGGACAGCACGGAAGGAAAAACATCTGGAAAACACATTTGGACTTATTTGGTGGTCGAAAGATGGGCTGGAAAGGGTGGGAGGCTGGAATAAAGATGATATGGGCCTGTTTTTACAGGTGGAAAAAGGCTGTTCAGGTGCTGCAGAGTTCACGGACACTGCGGTTGTCCACAGACAGCGCTTTCAGCAGACAGTTTGGAAAACACATTTGGGGTTATTTGAAAGAGGGTGTAGAAAGGTTAGGGCAGTGGAAAAAAGATGATATGAATTGGATTTTGTAGGTGAAAAAAAGGTTTGCATGTGCCACAGAGTATGCTGTCAATTTTGGTGTTCACAGATACCAATTCAATGGCAGGGAGTTCAGGGCGAGATGTGTTATTTGCAGGTGTATTGTATGTACTTGTGATATGGTTCAACTATATTGTCGTGCTTGTGGCCAGTGGCCAGATTCTTGAGGGCAGGGCCGTAGTCCATAGCCCCAAAAATCTGGCCACTGGCCATAACCATTATAGTAATATGTGTATAGTAATTATAAGTACTGTAGGGGGATTAGAAAGTAGGTGGTATTAATGATTGCAGTACAACTGAGGATAGTGCTTATGGAAAATGTATTTGTTTACACTTGGTACGGTTACTTAGTTGTATACAGTAGTAAAACTGGAATCTCTGGTTGGCTTTCTTTGCAAAAAAACAGTATAATTTGTTAAGCAGGATAGTAGAAAATCTATAATTGCATACAATTTTACATAAACATTTATTTTTTCTGACCCTCATAAGCAGCAAATTATATGTACAATGCTTGGTACAACATTATTGTGTGCTACACTGTTGTAGTGTTGACTTCAATAATCATGCAGTCATTGGGGAAAAATCCATAGAGGATCAGAAAGAAACTAGTACAATTATGTAAGTGTAAGTGGATGGTATATTTGTTGGAAGTGTGTTGTTATTAAGGGAATGTTTTAAGTAGTTAGATACCTGTTGGCCTTTTCTAACTACATTATACTTTAGCAGACGTTTTGTAGTTACAAGAATTGTGATGGTGTATTTCAAGTGCAATGAAGGGTATTTTTTTAAGTAATGAGATACATGTTGATGTATTCTAAGTATCTTGACTTTTAAAAGTACTATTGTAGTATTATGGATGTAACTACAGTTTATTGAGTACATTTGGGTTGAATGAATATTAAGTAGGCAAATGTTAGATTTGCTGGTAACCTATGTTTTGGAGTAACATAGGTGCTGTTACATTCAAACCAACCACCCTTTTTTTTTTTTTTTTACATATGCAGTATAGTGCCCTGAAGTGGTTGTGGCACCAGTGTGGTATATTAAACCTACTGTTGTGAAGGATTTCCTCCCAAGTGATGCTTGGCTGTGTGTGAAGCCAGTAAGCTTACAGTTATGTTTGATACCATCTGCATCGTATTTTAGAACTATTAGTATAACATATTGGCTATGTGAGTGGATTTGCATGCTGGAACGATTGTCGTAATTGCATAATATGCCCTGATTTGCATTCTGCAGAAGCTGGTGAAATGAAATGGATTCACAATTTGGTATGTACACATATACATATTGTTCATTAGGGATGTGCTCTTTTGAAACTTGGTTGCAGAGAGTGCATATATGTTTCCACGTGTATGAAATTTGGAAGATTTCATTGATAGTGATGTCTTGGCTTTCTAGTACGTGTAATAAGTACATTAGGTATTATTATGGATCTTACTGTGTGTTTACGGTACATTTCACAATTCCTGCACAGTAATCCAATTCTTATCTAATACCTCAGACACTGTAAGTGTTGTCAGGATTATTTGTGCCATTTCTATGAAAGATGAGGATTTGCAAACACAACTGGTCCGAGCTGTTTAAGCAAATGTTGTGAATGATTGGTGGCAATTGGTAGAGAAGATTGATTGTTACATTTGCATAGCAATTTACTCCAGTTGTGTTGGTGAATTTAAATGGACCAGAGAGTTCTGTCTGTGCATCGTTTGATGGGCTTGCAGCTTTGTTTTGAGAAGAGAGATGTGTCTCTTTGCTTTCTGATGGCTGTGCAGTTGAGGGTGTATTAGAGTTTTGTGGTTGTGTTATTTGATGGAGAAGGAGTTGGTTGTTTCTTTAGCGGTATTGTTGCAATATCTGTTGTACATTCTGTTTGCACTCGTTTTCTTTTTAAAGGTTACATTTTTGAGGTACAGGGTTCATATCTAGATGGCGGTGTACAGTGTATGTAGCCTGTTGTATTCTAGGATGCAAGGAATGTCAGCGTTGACTTTGTTTGTATCTTTTTTTTTCTTTTATTATTAAGTGCATATGGTTAATTAACCTTTCACACTACATTAAGACCATAAAAACATAAGATCAATTACATAGACACAATTGTATGCAATTACACACATATTAAAATAGAGAACATTATAACCATCATAAAAAACACAATAACAAAGGGACCTAATGACTTAATATATTTTTTACCTTTTCCCAAATACAATGTGCCTCTGCAGTAAGAACAAGAGTGTCCGCCCCATAAAAAAGACTCCAAAATTGGTCGGACTGTTTATTGCAGTATGGCGCAACCCCCCCGTGTTACATAGGTTGGAGTCTAGAACACTGGGTCAGGATGTGTCGAGCTGTCTCAATTGCGCCACCACAAAGCCTACAAGTTCTTAAGTCACTGGGTATTCCCGTCCAGGCCCCAGTATAAGACAACACTGGAAGGATATTGAACCTAAGATATTGTAAAAATGGTACGAGTCCAGGGAACAATATTTAGTCAAATAGTTATGTGGGCTATTTCCAGGTAGACCCTGATAGGTGTATTGTGTATATCTGGGACGTAATGCCAGTAAATCGGTAGTCAAGGCACGGTCATAGGCTCGTGTCTTATCCTCAATTCCAGCTAAATGATATGCAATCATTGAGGTAGGAACGAAACTTGGACCAATGTCTGAAAAGTGTGTCATAACTGTTTTTACCAGCCACCAGAACGAGATACTCCAGGATGCCCTCTATGCATGTTCGACAGAACAATTCAGAAGATTTGCCTATTTTCTTACAACGTAATTTCAGCTCAGAGCCTACCAACAGCGAGTTTCCACAGTGAGGTCAAGAACTGCAAGCCAAGCTCCAACTTGACTGCCTGCACAGGTACTGAACAAGGCAAGCCGAGCAATGAGCGAAGTATCTTCGCTACAAGCCATTCTAACCAGCCAACAGAACTCTCCGGGAGTACCTCGAAAGCATACATCATAGCAGGAACAATAGATTGTTTATAAGCCATCAACTTGGCCTCAATCGACCGCCCGCCTAGTCTATTAATAATACTCCAGAGGGCAAGCCATTTAGTCCATGCCTTTTTACAAACAGTATCAGCAATATGTCCAGCAATATTTGACTGATATTTGGATGCCTCAATTATCATACCCAGATGTTTGTATTCACTAACTTGTTCCAGAGGCAGACCATCTATTTTCCAGTCACAATTGGGAGCGCCGTATGCTCGCTTCCCAATGGTCATAATTGTTGTCTTGGAAATGTTCACCTTAAGACCATTATTACGTGCATACGCAGTTACTGCCTCAAGAGAGCGTTGCAGACCCATGGCAGTACAATCAAAGATGACTGTGTCATCTGCGTAAGTGAGGCAAGGAATAACCTCATCACCAAACCTAGGAGGATGGTTGTTTAAGGATCAGTAGCATTCTGCAAATTCGGAGACATAAACATTGTATAAAGTAGAGGAAAGCACAGAGCCCTGTTTTAAGCCTCCATTGGTAAGAATAGGGGACCCCATAAAGCCAGATTGTGTTAGGCAAATCTGTACCTCAGTATCTGTGTGCAGCGACTTTAAAAAATACAAGATGGAATCATCAATGCCCCAATTCTCCAGCTTAGACCAAAGTACCCCTGAGAAAAACTGTCAAAAGCTGAACTATAACCTACAAAACACATATACAATGGGCCTCATTATGATCGTGGCGGTCCGGAAATAACGGTGGCGGTAAACCCGCCGCCACCGTTGTTTCCGGACCGCCTGATCCCGACCCCTGCAGGCGGGAGGTGATGTTCCCGCCAGGTCTGACCTGGCGGGTTTAACACCGCCCGCCTGCAGGCGGACGAGGAAACACCGGCAGCATTACAAGATGCTGCCGGTGTTTCCATGATCCCGATTCCCATTGAGTCCCATAGGACTCAATGGGAATGGGGATTTACACCATTCCGCCTCCGTGATTCCCGGAAAACCGGGGTTGTGATGCCCCGGTAATTCCGGGAGTCACGGAGGCGGAATGGTAATACGAGTCCGGCGTTAACCAGGCGGTTTTACCGCCTCGGTTAACGCCGGACTCGTAATGAGGCCCAATGTCTGGTCCGGAACCTGTAAGGTGTCAGAGATTAAGGTAAGTAGAAACCACAGAGAATGACTCATGGACTCATGGAGACATGTTTCCTAAATCTGGTCTGAGTAAGATCAAGCAGGGCACAATTGTTTACCTATTGTAAGAGAGCCTCATGTAACATCCTATCAAAATTTGTAGAGGCACTATCCAGCATAGCCAAGAGTCTATAATTCTCAGGCAAATGCTGGGCACCCTTCTTTTGTACGGTAATTAGGACAGACGGCTGACATGTCCTAGGAATGTTACCTGTCTCAAAAATATGCAAGAACAATTGATGTAAAACCATCACCCAATACTAAATATGATATTACATAGACTGTCTGGGCCTGCAGACCAAGAGGCAACCAATTGATCAATTACCAAGGGAAATTCTAAATCCTTAACCAACTGCCCCACCTCCATATTAATCATGGGCCTACAAACCAGAGTCTGTGGAAATTCCTGTGGGACCCAATAATGATCCTGAATAAAGGTCTCCCGACAATGCTGATCAACAGAGCAAACTTCAAGAGCCCCCTCCTCAGCTATATTAGAACGGTTTAAATGCCAACATTTCCTAGTGTCTTGTTCTTGGATGAGTTTATACACAGTCATCCAAGAAGAGCTGACCTATAACAATGGTTTCTGAGCCAGCCCTTATACTGACCTTTCAAGACAGAAATTGCGAGACTAAGGTAAGTATGTCTTTTAACCAAGCAAATGGCAGCCTTAAACTCTCTCTTTTTACTAGCTATTATAGTGTCATAGGGAATACCCTATTTTTTAAGTCTACACCAAGTGATGGAAGGCCTATCAAATTGTGGCCTGTACCTAGCAACCAAAGTATCAAGCTGCCACCCACAAGAGTGCAAGATCTGTAACCCCCTTGCCTCCGCCCTAGACAATTTGTCATTCAATACCCTAATGTGGCCTGTTTTCATCAAAGTTAACTAGGGGCAAATTCCTGTAAACTCCTGTAAACCCCCGGATCTGTGTAGATATCAATACACAATGCTCCGCTAATGCACATGAATTGTATAATATTGTCAACCGTCACTGGAACCTTTTGAAACTTGACAAAGACATCCTGCCATATGTCAGGGAGAAACCCTCATTTGTATTCACCAGAGCAAAATCTCTCAAAAATAAGTTATGTCCCTCATTTGTCACCACCTCTAAATGATGGTTCAAACTGGATGAAACCAATGAGGGGGTTCTCTAAATGTGGCAGTTGCACGCTCTGCAAGTACGCACACCCAGCGTGTAAGGACTTCACCAACCATTTGGGTATCAAAACAACAATCACTGACTTTATTAACTGTAGAACCAAACATGTAGTCTACGCAATTGTTTGTGTCTGTCAAAAGATTTATGTGGGAAGTACAATCAGACAGTTACGAATCAGGATAAGGGAACACCTGTCAAGTCTCAAGAAACAAGACAATGCCATCAAATGGATAATATGGAAGATATCTGTTTTATTGGATTGAAGAAGGCTACCACAGGTAAAAGAGGTGGAGATCTTAAGCTGAAACGTAGACAAATGGAGTCCAAACTTATCTGTAACCTGTGCTATGTACTTCATGGTTTAAACACGGATCACAAGATAAATGTTTTTTTATGAAATTGCATATTGACATATTGAAGGATATTCCATGAATGTTGGCATCAGAGACCGTAATTATCGTTCCCCGTTGTGAGACACCAGATCTGTCATTTCTGTGCTTATTTCTGCCCTGACTTACTAGCCACTTAGCACCACAGTGGTCTTCCCCGTTCTTTGTGATTACAAGTTTCTAGCCCTATTTAGAGGGCCATATAATGAATTGTCTTAGACTCATTACGATTGGAATTCATGACTCCCTCCCTTTGCAATATCACTAATGATCCCATTGTAGCAATTGGATCACACACTCTATTTGGGCAGATTCTAAACCCACCACACACACCTTATCTGCCATGATGTGAATGCTTCAGATCATGGCACCCCATTATATCCGCCACCCCTCATCTACTCTTGATTTCTAATGAGAACAGCCCAATACTTTAACATTAGTCCCCAATCCATTTACAATTTTGCATCCAATCTGGATTTCCCTGTCACAAAATAGTTGAGACAATCTTTTGGAATGCACAACCTGCAACAAATACACTATTATGTGTTCATGACGTCTTCTTAACCCTCATAATTTATTATAGGGCTCACACATATGCTGCCAATCCCATGCCATTATACACTATTTTTCTGCCTCCAACACCCACTCCATGGTGCCATCATCATGGAGTGTTCCACATTGGATTTGCCTAGTAACACGACATCCATTCATGTATAGTAGCCATTTTTTGTTTACTTCTGTGATGTCACGGTCACGAAACACGCACGCACGTCATCACATACGTGCGTATGACATCACACGCATGCGCGTGACGTCAGCCGCCATTTTTTCATTGCGCAAATGCGGTTCTTGACTTAGACACTGTGTAGCAGTGCCAGGAAACCCGCGCTCCTGCAGTTCTTGGGCTTTTACCCACATATACCGATCCACAGGTATGGACTAGCTGATCTTGTTAGTCCTCATTATATTCTTTGTTATTCTCTCATTTCAAATTGACTCTGAAACTATATCTATATGCCAACCCCCATGGACAGTTGATGGTTACCATCACATCATTCCATCTACAGGTTGTAACCTTGATCTGTCTAACGTGAAATATCTTCTAATATACTTGTATCTGGTAGTCACTCGTGTGATACATATTAAGAATTACACCAGAAGACCTAGGCACTCAATGGCTACTACTATTTTATCATCTATAGGTCTTGATACCTTATAATGATTCTGCATTTGAAATATCCTACTGAACCCTACTGAAAGGCCTAATCTTCGCATTAATGGGGCTCACACAGCATACCCATTAGGTAAGCATAGTATACCTATGTTACTTTGAAATCAACATAAGTTTTATGCTATTTTTCATCATATTCGCTTGAATAATGATTCATTTGTTGATTTTAGTACGCAATCTGAAACTAGCTTTTCTGCTTTCCAGGTATCTTTCTAAGAGACACATGTTTGTATTCCTGGATTCATACAAAAACTGTTCTGTTGAGGGACATATCCCTATTATTTCTTGGTGAGTGCAAATAATTTAATTCCTTGCACCATGTTCACGTGACTTCTTTTCACGGGCTGACCTTTGCCCTATCACGAGTAATCTATCTGGATTTGACACACCTTATCTCTTTGGAGTGGCACTCTTTCAAAGGGTCTCTTGGGAATCACCAGTACATGGCCTATATAGGGTAAATCATCTCAGAAATGGAATCTGGTGGGTTGCTACACAGACAACTTGAGAAAAAAGTGCATATTAAATGACACCAGTCAGAAACTTAAAGAAATACAGTTAATAATTGTAGGTACTGACCCTTTACTAAGTTTACCTCCCTCTCTCCCACCCCCATCTGCTCGCTGTATCCATCTGACTATTGGACTATGAATTGGAAATTGGGTATGTACACCCACATTGCATAACTAATTATATATGAATGTGTAATTGAATGAACATGTACATTTTTTGATAATATTTCTGTTATACATTTATGATCTGTCATATTATTGGCTTTTTGTCATATACTATTCCCCCCTCTCTTGTTTTTTGTTATGTCCTTTGACACTTATCAATTAATGTAACAGCCTTGAGGACGACCCATTGGGTCGAAACACGTGTCGGCTGTGAACACAATTTTTTATTTACTCGTATATAATTGCTTTAGCAATTTTTACAAGAATCTTGCAGTATTCCTTAGGAGCTAAGAAATTACAGACATAAAAGAAGAAGGAAGAACGAACGAAGATAAGTCCAAAAGTCGAGCAGAGTGAAGCCATGGTGGCAAGGTCGCGCCCAGAAGTCAGGAGAGAAGAGGAAGAAGAAGAATAAATGTTACTGGATTAAGTTAATTGCCTCCATCAGGGTCTTTTGCTGCACCGGTGGGTCTCTATTCAGTTCGTTCATTTACTTTTTGGAAGGCTGCTTCCAGAATTTTTGCTGCGGACAAGGTCCAGGGAGTCTTTTCACCTGACATTAGTCTATTCCACCAGGTGGCTTGTTCCTCTCCCTGTATGCCTACCCAGCTGGTACACAGGTTGTTGAGGAAGTCCGTCCGTATTTTTCTTAGCTCCGGGCACTCCATTAACAGATGTCTTATTGTTTCCGGTTTGTTGGTTTCTCCACATAATCTGCAATCTTTAGGTGCAGTTTTTAGTCGGATTGCCTGAATTTCTCGTGTCGGGAGGAGATTTAAACGTGTCCTCATGTAGAATGCTCTTAATCTTTTATCAGGAAACTTTGTACAGTATGGTAGCAGTTTATTCAGGCTATTGAAGGTCGGTGGGAGATGTTTTGCCAATTTATTTCCATGTGCTTTTTCCAGGGTGTTTATCCAGTCTTGGGCCTTCAATTTGTCTTTTACTCTTTCTGGGTTTGCTTGCAAGTCTGCTTCTGTGCATGACACCTCCCCCAGTTTCTCTTTTAGCTTGTCCATTCAGTTCTTTAAGGCGGTCAGTTTACGACTTGATATTTCAGTTCTGATAATCTTATATATTGGTGGGGCCTCTGGTAGTAAAGTATTTCTTAATATTTGCATAGCACTCAATGTTACTGATTGTTCTAGAGAGAGCAGGCCTAACTCTCATCTAATAAGGTCCATTGAAACTGAATTAGGTAGACCTAGCAGAGTTTTTCACAGGTACCCTTCCAATTTCTGCCATATGGTGTTCGGTATATTCAACATGGCACCCATCCCATAGGTGATGGTGGGGACTACTTTCCCTTTGTAGAATTGGATGACCGGAGTGATGGAAAGTTTCCCGTATTTTCTATCCAGGGTTCTCATCTGTGCTGCCAGGTTTTTTGCTTTTTTCCAAAGAGTTGTTTGCGTGGAGTCCTCTTGGTTTGAGGCATCTATCAGGACTCCTAAGTACTTATAGTCAGTACCACCTCAATTTTTTCCTTATCCAGATACCATTTGTGTCTTCTGTTTTTTTTGTATCTCTCCTTCTTAATGCCAGAATTTTTGTTTTTTTCTTATTTATTTGTAGGTTGTTTTGTTCCATGTATGTTGCCAAGTTGTTTAATTGGCGCTGTAGGCCTATCTCCGTCTGGTCCAGTAGAATAAGGTTGTCTGCATACAATAGCCGTTAAATAGTTATGTTTCCTAGTATAGGCGGGAAGGACCTTACTGAGAGTTCTGTTTCTTTAAAGTCACCCAGGTATGTGATAAAAAGTGCCGGGCTAATGAGCAGCCTTGCTTTACTCCGCGGTTGGCTGTAATTTCACGCGTCAGCGTACCTTGGGTGTTGAGGCAAACTCTTATTCTGGTGTTCTCGTGAAGGGCCCTCACTGGGTCCAGTAGCTCTCCTGGGCATTTCCAACTTTCCAGTTTGCTCCATAGTCTTTCCCTGTCCACTCTGTTGAATGCCTGTGACAGGTCTATGAAAGCCATATGTACTGGTGCCGCTCCTTGCTTTACCTTTGCTTTTATAATGTTCAACATAAAAATGTTTACTATGGTGCTTCTGTTCTTGAGGAAACCCATTTGAAAGGGGTCGTTTGCCGGTGATGTCTTGGCCCAAGTTTGAAAATGCCTTACCAGTATAGTAGCAAAGATTTTCCCAATTATGTCCAAGAGTGCTTTTGGGCGATAATTGTCCGGTTCTTCTCTGTCGCCTTGCTTGAAAACCGGTACAATTACCGCTTCTGTCTACGATGTCGGGATCGCTTGTGCATCTCTGCAGTGCTCAAAGAGCGTACTGATGAAATCTGTCCATGCGTCAGCATTTTGTTTGATATCTATATTACTCAGGCCATCCGGGCCTGGTGCCCTTGATTTCTTGAGTCTTGTTATTGCTGAACTTATCTCTTGTTTATCAGACACATCAAGCCAACGTGGACCTTTCGTTCTTTGTATTCGCGTCGTAGATGATGACAGAACTTTGAACAAATCTTCAAAAAAAGTGGCCCATTTTTCTTCACTCACCGCGTTGGTCAGTCGGTTGACTGCTTATTTATTGGGCTTTTTGATGAGTGCCCAAAAATCACTACATTTCTTGGAGCTTAGGGCCCTAAGCATCGCCTCTGCAGCCTTTTGATACTGCACATGACGGTGTCCTAAAATCCAGGTTTTGTATGCCCTTGTTGCCAGTTGCAAGTGACCCCACCCTGTCGTGGTGTTAAACCTCTTAGCTTGTTTTTTTGTTTTTCTTAATTCTCTTCTTCTTTCAACTAGCTCTTTATCGTATGTGTGTGTGTGTTGTTCATTTTAGCGGGGTTTCCCCCTTTCCTTTTCTGTCTGTGCTGCAAGAGGAAGGGTAGATAGACTGGTCGTGCTGTTTTCTGGTCCGTGGTAAGGACTTCTCTTTGATATTTCTCCGTAATGTTTGCAATGTCTGAAGCTGTTAGGCGCAGGCGAGTTAGCTGGCTGTTCGCCTCTATCGAGTATTGATACGTTTGGGTGAGATGGCTTATTGATGACCATGCAATGGTTACCAAATTGTGGTCACTCTCTGTGGTTCTAACTACAATTAAAATCTCCGTTCACAAATCTGGATGGCTGTGTTTTCGAATATTGAATGACCTGGCAACCTGATATTTTGAACTTTGTGTCCCTTGCGCAGTAGTACTACACACCATTTCCATGTTTGTTAACATTGGAGGCAGTTAGGGTTACCTCCTGTATAGTGTATGCAGCAGTGGACTACTTATATTACAAGCGAGTTGGAACGCACCTCAATCCTGTAATTTCCCCTTTCACATTTCTCTTGTGTAACTAGGAACTTACCATCGAATGTACGCAGACGTGAAAGTGCTACGTAACTCATACCTTCCTTAAAGACTGTGCTGCCAATGTCAATCAATGTGAGATTTAGGGTTAAACCTTGCAATTTGTGAATAGTGACAGCATATGTAAGAAATTCTTCTCTGCGTACGTACATGTCTTTGAAAAGAAGGAAACATGCTATTGTACAGCCAATTGGAAAAGAAAGTGGATGTTGAGAAACTGAATGTTGTTATCATGTGGATATTTTTGGAAGCCAACAACTGTACCAATTGCTCCATTGACTAAACCTTGTTCTACATCAAATTTATGTTTTAGAATTGCTCTGCATTTTAGGTACAAAGTTAATATTTTTTCCAATCCAGCTGTGTTATAGATAGATTTATCTAAGATATTTAGTCGTGTTGTTGCTTTTTGACACATAGGGAATGCCACCACCGTGCACTTCTAGTTTGTCTGTTTAGCTGATATGCAGTGCGGGTTGCATTTCTTTTTTAACACTGTCTCATTGAATTGTCTACTGGTTGCAAGGGTTGTCATTAAAGACATGCATGTTATGTTTTGCTGAGTTCATGTTGCATGACATCAGAAGCAGATGTGTTTCTCTCATAAATCTCATGGATTAGACTACTATTAAGGAGCGATTGTGCATCTATAGTAAGCAGACCAGTTCTAATGCTTTTTGAAATGCTAGCATTGGTGAGGTCTGCAGACTGACACAAGTTTTGAGTTAGTTCTCTGTACAGAAAATGTTGCAAGAGATTTAAATTTCCAATGCTGCAGAGTGTGTTGCATCATTGCTTGTAACCTAATGTTAAGAAAATAAGTGGACGTTTTACTGGTGTTAACTGTAAGAGGTCTCCGAAAACAACATATTTTCCCCCAAACAGTTCTTTGTGGTCGGTTTTTAGGACTTACTTCTTGCATTCTGATGTGAATCAAAGCCAACATGAGGTTGGAAACCATGCTTACTTCATCTATTAGGAGCACTTTCATTTGTTTCAGAATTCTGCATACTTCAGTAGCAGCCTCTACTTATAATTTGTAGTATTGTAATTTGTTTTGGTGTTCTACTGAAAGGAGCAGTGGTAAGTGTAAAGTTGTAGGCAGCTAAACCTGTGTGTGGGAGTGGCAGGGCCATTCTGGCCTCCCCTCACCCATTCAGTTTAAGATGCATCAATTGCTCGACCAACAGTGGAGGATGCTTCCTATTTTTGCCCCTGTGTACATAACCAGCCCCCGTGCTGATGACGACGCAGGTGGGGCTGTTGGAGAGACACTTGGCATCCATCTTGGACACATCCGACTCCATCTTTGGATTAGGCCTCATCGCGATACTACAAGAAGGCTTCTCTCCCCTCTGCAGCGCTGTGCAGGGCGTTCTCAAAGGCCCCCACCTATTTTTCCCTGTCTCTGAAAGGCCTGCAGCTCCATTCTCACGCCTGAGCCGGAGGTAATTGCATCAATAGAAATGTAAAGCTTCACCCTTCCTCTGAGATCACTGTCCTGTGCGCGAACCGGCTCGAACCATGCCTTGCAAACACATCCATCTCCACAAAACCTGCCTATGCCCCCCTCACCCCCGGTACTGGGAAATTACTGCCAATGCTACCCCATGGCCCTGATAGGTATTCTCTGGATGTGCCAGACATATAACCCCAGTGCGATGCCCACTCCAGTGTGTCACGACTAATAAAAGTCAACCTCTGTCACAGTATATTGCACCTCAGAACTAACAAATGTCAGCATGCCCCCTAGTCTCTTTGATGCACCTAGACCCACCCCATGATCAATGATCCCACCTGGATCGAGCCCTCCCGAGTTGTGATAAACCCCATAAGACCCCAGTGAATACTGATGTTGTTGTAAACCTAGAATTTATAGAGGATAATGATTTTCTCAAAGGAGCCTCAGCAACCGTTATTTAGTGCATGCTTGAAGCAATATGTTATGTTAGATTAGCTAGGGCCTGCCCTGCTTCATCGTGACCTGACCCTCATCCCACCCGGACACAGGCAGCTGGACCTCATGGTATGAACCCTCCCACCAACTGATCAACCAATCCAGCGGGAGCAACATCATGTATTGCATATGCATCCAACTGTTTTACCCAATCCTGTATCTATGTAGTCTCCTATGCGATGATATCATGTATGACTCAATATTCTTATTTAAGCTGCTACCTTTGTAATGTTTGCCAGAGCGGTCTTGTGCAGCAGAGTTCTCTGGATGCCAAATTTCACATAAACGACAACTCTTACAGCCTGTCCTCCTGGTCTCATTCCCCATTGGGGTTTGTCTTATTGCTTGTATCTTGGGCGTGCAAGTCGGGGAGTGGGCCTACATTTTGGTGACTCCCGTGACGTGATTGGAAAGGTGCCCCGAGGCCCCCATGCCAACGGGTGAGATCCGGGATGCCCCCCATCAAAAACATTGCCTCCACGGTCGACCAGTTCCTGCGCACAAAAGAGCGGGTCCAAGGGTTCCCACTTGCCAAATACCCAACTAAAAACTGTCGCCAGGGCGGGCCACAGCTTGGTTGGGGTGCGGACCAGATTGTGGATAGACCGTGAACGGTGGCGCTCGGACCACCCAACTGAACACGGGAGTACTGGCTGCGAGACTTTACAAGGGGAAGAAAGGAATTGGGGTAGAAAGGACAAGGGAACGGCTTCTGTAAATGTACAGAACATTGGGGGACAAGGTACAGAGTCTGTGTGAATGTTACTGAGGCTTTTTCTCACCTATCCTTTATATGGCCATTAGGTTTTATGAGAAGTAAACAGGGAGTACGGAAGCCTAGCCCGAACGGGGTAGAAGGCGGCACCGCATAGCGTTGTCTCGTCCAGTGCAGGGAACAAGTGAAGATAAAAAAGAAGAAAAAAAGTAGGAGTCTTATATATTAAGCAGGCTCGGAGAAGTAATTTTGATGTTTTCTGTTTCCGTGTGAAAATAACTCTTGAAGAGGTAGCCCGAGGGGGCTTAAAAGCGGGGAGTGCGTGAGAGAACAGGAGTGGGGGGTGATAGCGTTATAAAAACAAAAAGGGGAACCACAAAAAGGCAGTCCATGTTACATGTACTTTGTGTTTTGTTACATGTTTGTCTGTCAGTAAGTACCAGTGCATTTGTGATTTGAAAAGTATACTGTTTAATGTGAAAGGGTGCTGAAAAAATTGTGATTCAGGATCAAAAGGGTTTTTTGAGATTGGAGAGTTGGTGACATTTTCTTTTGGTAAACAGAGTTGAAAAAGTAAATTGCGAATGCTTATCTGACCCGGGGAGGGCAAGAGAAAAAGAGGTGCCAGACACGAGCCAAGGTAACACAAAAGCCACTATGGGAGGAAGCACACCACTAGCACATATTTGTCAGCATCTCCCTCTATACAGCGAGAAAATAACATGATCAGTGGGTGACGGAAATAAAGGGAGGTAGCGTACAGCCCACATGGCCGGAAGGAGGGTCCTTCGATAAGAGGGTATTGGATCTGGTATCCACACATCTACTAGCGAAATATAAAGGCAAGCAGTTGCAAAACAGAAGGGAGGTACTAGATTTGTGGCGCATGTTCGAGGAGGTAACACCTAGCAGTGAGGTGAGTAAAGACATAGTTGCAAAAAAGGAAGAAATACAGGAGGGAGGAGATGGGTGCGTAGGGGGAGAGTGTTCAACACCACCAAAAGAGAGCGAGTCGACAAAAATGCACCCTTTGTAGGCAAGGCCTGCAGTGGGGTACAGTGAGCCCCTGTATGTTCCAGCATGCACCACCGCAGCACCAAGAGCAGCAGCATCTCCCACCACCCCCCCATGAGATAGGAGGGCTGTATGGATCAAGTATCGTGCCCCCGGTA
Source organism: Ambystoma mexicanum (assembly GCF_040938575.1). Taxonomy (NCBI): domain Eukaryota; kingdom Metazoa; phylum Chordata; class Amphibia; order Caudata; family Ambystomatidae; genus Ambystoma; species Ambystoma mexicanum. The sequence continues at coordinate 814,378,385 of NC_090932.1, forward strand.
AGCGTAACACGACCAACGGGAGACTTAGATAGACAGCTAGCCCATGCACAGATAGAGATAACAAGGTTAAGAGCATTGTGTGACAGGAGCCAAATGTTGCAAGGAGATGGGGAAATGCCACCATTGACCACTGGTGAACTCACACCACTGTCGAGTGTTGCGGGATCAAGTATCGCTAGAGAAAGTGTTGTTGGGGGGACACCATCAGCACCTCTGCAGATACCAAGCAGACAAGAGCAAGAGTGGCAGTCTGGAGAGTTCCTATTTCATCTAAATAGCAAAGCGGTTAGGATAATACGACCGGCAACACCAGACAGCCAACACAGAGAAGGACAAGGGGAAAGGGAATCAGAAGAAGAGGCAGAGGAAGTGTGGTGTGACTTAGATGAATACGAAGAAGGAGCAGTAGCAGCGGGAACAACATTGCCGTTCCACTTTGATCAAGGAGATGTTAGATCGCCACCAAGGTGGCAAGGGAGGTTGAGACAGAGAGTAGGAAACATGCTGGTAAGTAAAACAAAGAAGGGAACGGTAAGTAAAAGAGGGGGAAAGACAAAGCTAAAGATGCCTCTAATACACAACTGTGGAAGGTGGAGGCATTACTCACGAGAATGCAGGATGAGACATATGGGATACTACCAAGGGCAGCCCCCCATGTGAAAATGAGCAGCAATAAGGCCACCCTCACCCAGGCAGTTCTTATGGGTTACCTATGGGGGTAATGGGCAACAAGAACAAGGGTATAGTGAACCCTAAATGCAACAGAGACAGCCGCCACAGCAGCATGTGCAGTATAGAGGTATGCCACAGCAAATTGCACAACAAAACACTATGGCAAATGCAAACAACAACATTTTCGCAACATCTGCAAACGGTACACCAGCACCTTTCCGAGGTGTAACGGTAGTAGAGGATAATGTATTCTTCGTTCCTGGAACAGAGACATATGAAGATTAGGACAGCCCACAGAGAGCAATTGCGTGTCCAGTCCTATACACAACCCTACGTGCAGAAGAGGAGCCACTATGGGGGTTGGAAATAGGCAAAAAACAGTTCATCTTTATGGTGGACTCGGGAGCTGAAAAATCGTGCCTCATGGAAGGCCGGTTCCCGCTCTCCAGCAGAAATTTGGAAACGCAGGGGTTCTCTGGGGATATTTTAAAAGTTCCTTACACAAAAGACCTTGAGATAACAGTGGAGGGATAAACTGTGCAAGCACCCCTATTGTATCATGAAGACTCGCCAATAAATTTGTTGGGAAGCAAATTAAATATGACCATTTCCTTTACTGAGCGGGGAATAGTTTGCTCCACCCCAGGAGTAAGCCCTATGCGGGCAATGTTAATGATCAGCACAGTGACAAATGAGGTGGTGGTCTGAGGGGTACCCATAGACATGGACATGTTTGTTTATGGTATCAGAGTGCTGGCACGGGTGGTGCCTGAGATAACAAGAAAAGAATGGAAGGTGCCTTCAGATTTTGTTTTCCGCCCAATTGTAAATACAGACACTGTCCCTGAAACAATCTTGTCTATTGATTTGGAAGCAGTACAACTATCAAGCAAACGTATTGCGGTGATAGGACTGGACACACATGGGTGCGAATGGCGAACAGTGTTATGCATAGACCCGAGCATGTTGCTGCGCGATCAACTGATGAAGAGCTATTTACCGACAATGAATGTGATGGAGAGATAATAATGGAAATTAGTGTGCCCTATGACATCATGATCCAACACAGAGAGGTACACAACCCCCTCATGGCCAGTGTCAATATACCACCCACTGTATTTGAGAAAAACATGGAAACGGTATCGCCAGAGATTTGGACAACAGGCCCACACGATGTAGGATTACTACAAGAAGTGACACCAATCAGGATGAAATTAAAACTAGGTGCCCTCCCACCTAGAATAAAACAGTACCCTTTATCAAGAGAGGCTGGGGAGAGGATAAGAGAAACTATAAATGCATTGCTTGAGCAAGGAATAATAGTGCCATCAAACTCACCATGTAACACTGCGATTTTCCCGATCAAAAAAGCGAAGGGCGGGTCTTGGAGGATGATCCAAGACCTCCGCCCACTCAATGACATCATACAGAAAGAGTTCCCACTAGTCCCCAATCCAGCATCAATACTATGCAGCATACCAAAAGACGCTTCATGTTTCACAGTGGTAGACTTGAAAAATGTTTTTTTCTCGATACCACTCGACGCAAACTCCAGGTACCTCACAGCATTTACAGTAGGGGGTAACAGATATGAGCACTGAAGATTACCACAGGGGTATTGTGAGAGTCCCAGTATTTTCAATAGGATATTACATGAAGATCTTGGCAACATTGACGTGGAGAGCACAATAATACAATACGTAGATGATTTACTTGTCTGCAGTGACAGTGAGGAAAAGTGCAGGGCCGACTCGATAGCACTGTTAAATTTGTTGGCCAGAAAAGTGTACAAGGTAGACAAAGGAAAATTGCAATATTGCCTAACAGAGGTGCTTTACCTAGGGCAGTTGATTTCAAAAGATGGCAAAAGAATTTTACCAGATAGAGCGGCAGCAATGCGTCACATGGTCATACCAAAAACGGTAAAAGACATACAAAACTTTCTCAGCATATGCAATTAATTCCGTGCATGGATTTTGGATTACGCAGCATACACACACCTACTGTTGCAGGCCCTGAAAGATGTACAAAAGAATAATGTCCCAATAAAGTGGTTGCATGAAATGATGAGACAATTTTTCAAATTACAAGAGCTCATCACACACGCTCCAGTACTAGCGAACCCTGATTATGATCGGGAATTTTATCTCTTTTCATACAGCAATGGTATACTCATGACCGCAGTGCTCACGCAAAAAAAATCATTGGGCCACAAGCCATTGGCATATTACAGCAGCACACTAGATTCTGTAATGCAGGGTCACTTTGCATGCAAACAAAGTCTTGCTGCAGCGGCCTTCGCAATAGAAAAAAGCGCCACAATCGTCATGGGATGCTCAGTAACACTATATGCTGAGCACTCACTGTTTGCAATAGTAGAGAGATCAAAATCAACACTGACAACTCAAAGAGCAACAGCGTATGAAATCATCATCTCCAGTCCCAATGTCCATGTGGTCAGGTGTAATTCCGTAAACCCTGCCACGTTCATCACAGAGCCATGCACAGTGGAAGACATTAAAACACATGAATGTGCCACGTATAAAGGTGAAGGGGATGACATACCAAAGGCCAGTGAAAATGCATTGCATGAGGGGGAAATATACTTCGTTGATGGGTCTGCATCAATAGACAGTGAAACGGGAAAAACATGTAGGGGCAGCAGTGGTACGATTGGAAGAGGAAGAATATGAAATAATTGTACAGAAGCACCTACCGTCTCATTACTCAGCACAAGTAGCAGAACTAACGGCACTAATTGAAGCACTGCGCACTGCTAACGGGTGCGCAGTGACAATATATTCTGATTCAGCATATGCCACAACAACAGTGCATTCAGGGCTATCCCGATGGAGATGCAGGGGGTTTCGGAAGGCAGATGGCTCACCTGGGCAACATGCCGCCCTATTGAACAAATTGATAGATGCATTGGCAGAACCGTCAGTAATAGAATTGGTAAAATGCCAGGCACATACAGCCAATTCAGATTTCATCTCAATGGGAAATGCAGCAGCAGATGCAGCAGCAAAAGATGCCGCGTATTTCAATATGCCACAAGCAATGGAGTGCATCATTAAAAGACCAACTACAGAGACACTAGGGGAAGGGTATAACAATACGCCAACCTCCCAAGTAATAGAGCTTCAAAGGAGGGCACCAACGGAAGAAAAAGAGTTGTGGGCCAAAAGAGGGTGCAAGCAATCAGCGACTGATTTAATATGGAGACAAGAGTTAACCGGAAAAGTAGTAATGCCATTAGAGCTACTAGAAATTGCTTTCCAGCAGCTGCATTTTCCAACAAATGTAACCAAACAACACATTGCAGCGGACATACAGGAACATTGGTTCATTCCCAATTTACAAGAGCAATTGTCAAAATTCACAATACAATGTACAACATGCCAAACATACAGCTCAGGTATGACACTAAGAACATTAAGGGGAACACTGCCACGACCAATAGGCCCATTCAGAGAACTGCATATTGATTATGCAGATATGGGAGAAAGATGATCTCATTCCCCATTGGGATTTGTCTTATTTCTTTTATCTTGGGCATGCAAGTCGGGGAGTGGGCCTACAACTGTTACAATTTGCGAAAGGTTGTTTTATTAAGTTTTGTAGACATTTGCTGATTATTTTAATTAAGAATGTTTTACCAGAACCACCTTCACCATTTACATTCAGGAACAGAGGTTTATAATTGTTACAGCTACACTTTTTAGTTTCATGTTTAAAACCATGCTCAATTTCTTTAATGAGTTCTAGACAAATGTTGAGTTGTTCATCATTTAGCTGTGATTTTAGCACTGACAAGTGTTCTTCTGATTGTTTATAATAACACATGGTATTTTCTACCTCGGTCATGGCTATGTCTGCTTCATTTAGAACAAGTGGTTCTCCAAGTGGTTCTTGGCTTCCTGTAAGGGAAGGTTGACTGCCCTCTGGAGTATCTTTGTCTAGTTGAGCTTTAATGTCTTTCTCTTGTTAGCTTTCATTGTACAACATTTGTGTGTATTGTTTGAAATTAGTATTTGTTATACTGCTTTCATTTGCTTTGAATGCAGCTTCAAATGAGTCATGGTCACCTAATAATTCTTCTTATTTTCTAAAACGTTGCAGTAGGGCCATGTAATACCGTTCACTATATTGCAGCTATTTAAATGATAACTTTATATGAAAGCTGGGTTTGGAGACTGAATATTTAACAATTCTCTCATTTTGTGTGACATTGTTTTTGTAGGAGTAGTTTTGGGCTATGTCGTACAAGCAGATGTTTTCCAAAGCAGTACTTCTGTTTTGGTACTATGTGTCATTTTTTGTTTTTTTATGTCCTGGCTGTTGTGATCATTTGTGGCTATTGTTTCTATCTCTTGCTAGGATTTCACAACTCTTCCTGCCTGAGGCACATTCAGAACATGTTGCATGATGCACATTTTCTGCAGCATGGCACAGACTACTAGGAAATGCAGTACCAACACAAGCTTCAGCCGCAGTGTCGAGGATGTTTGGATATTGAACCTACTCTGTAAATCATTGTGGATCAGGGAGAGTAGCTCAGCAATTGTCCCCATGTTAAGCTGTTAGAGAGTTAAAAGCTGGCCCGCTGCCCATGCCCAGGGTGTGGCCTGACCTGGAGAATGGGTGCTTGACTTGCATGCCGTCTCCTCCGCCTCGCTGTACCTTGTTGTCCATTGTGCTGTTCATGCATCTGCACCTCAATGTACAGCATGAGGTGCTGGATTTTCAGATCCACCTGCATGGTGTTGGAAAGTGTGTTTGGGGAAGGTGTGGGCTTTATGAACCCTTACTCAGTCCATTGGGTGCACCTGTGGCTTCATTTCCATCGCCTGTGTACATTTACCACCACCTTTTAGATGCAGGTCAATGCACTGTGTCTTTGATGGAATTACAGCATATTTCTGGTGGTATTTCATCTGTATTTCCGCTTGTAGTGTGTTTTGAATTACTGTTTTTCTTTATGACGCTAATTCCACCAGTGGAATTAGCGCCACTGGAATTAGCACAAAAAACTAGCGGAATTAGCTCCAGTGGTATTTCCGCTGGCACTAATTCCACTGTTGCAATTAGCACCTATTTTCTGGAAGCCCTAATTCAGCAGAGTGGTAAATGTGGTAATCATTCTATTACATCAATTTCTACCACTTAACGCTGGCCTCTGAATGAAGCCAACTGTCTCCAATGTGCACAATCCGAACAATTATGCCACGTCTTCTAGTATGAACATGCCAACAACCAATTATATTCCACTATATAGGCAAAATTGCCTGGAGGAGTGATTGGTGGTTCTGTGAAGAAATATCTGGTTTATCAATTTCATTGGACAGAGCAATTCCTATTAAATCAGGTGGTGGTAGATGGCAAAGGGAATGTAGGGAGTTGGGATTGTTAGCAAGAGCATTGAAAGCTTACTAAGAACGCAGGTTTATACTATTAAAGCAAGCCACAAACTGAGCAACCTGGCTGATTGGAGTGCCCTCCCAAGTTGCTAATTATACATGTTGTCTTTCACCAGATGAATCAGAAATGAGCAAAGGAGAGATGGAGAGAGAAAGAGAAAGTGAAAAAGAGAGAGAGAGAGAAAGAGAAAGGGAGAGAAACGTTAGCCAAAAGAAGAGAGGGAGATAGTGATGTGGAGTGGCAGTGAAAGAGACTGAGAGAGGGAAACACAGTGTGAGAAAAAGGGAAGCAAAGGGATAGGAATAGATACTGGAGACATAAAGAGGTAAAAAGAGGAGAACACACAAATGAATAGAGAGCAATTTAATAAAAGTAAAAGGTTGGAGGAGAGAAGGAAGGAGATGAAAAGTGAAGAAGGGTGTATGGAAGGGTTAGAGATATATGAGAGATGAGTGAAAGCTGGAGAAAGGAAGAAATAGTAAGGTTGTGGCAGAGTGAAGGTGGGGAAAGGAGACTTGAGGTAGGTGTAGAAAGGAAGCAAGAAAGAAGAGGAAGAGAATAGACATATCTGTGTTAAAGAGAACAGTAAGAATATTAGAGAGTGGAAAGCATACTTGACAAGAAAGAGGGTGATAGAGAAAGAGATCATGCCAAAAACGATTACTTAATAACCTGAGTGCACAGGAACTGACAGTTGCACAAATCTGAGCCCAGAGCCATCCTCATGTCCCAACAGCAAGCTATGAATGTAGGTGTAATTCATCTCACTGGAAGGGTGGAAGTGTCCACATAATTGCAAACGTTAGATGGGAGTGTAGGATGATAAAAGAAAAGATACAAGAAAAGAGGTCGATTCCACAGTTGTCCTGGACAGGTAGTTGTTTCACATCAAATGGTACTCTCTGTTTTCCTTCTGTATGATTTTGCCAGATGCTCCTTAGGTGTAAGGAACCACCAAGAACATCACCGACCAGAAGGTGATTCTGAGGATTAAAAGGCCCTAGAGGGTTCATTTCTCTGGACAGAAAGATATACAAACTTGAGAAGACCAACCATGTGTTCAATGTAGGATGGCGTTGGAGCCTAACATTGGCAACTAGCAGAGTATTGTGATGTGGTGCTGGAGCTCATGGAGCAGCAAACAAGCCATAATCCTAGGAAAAAGGGTAGGAGAAAGAGAGGGGAGAGAGTTACAGTGGTAACAAGGGAAAAGAAGACCAGGAAATAAGGTAGTTGAGGAAGTGGGAAAGTGCAGAGTGCCAAGGAATTAGCAAATAACCCAATATAATATATGTCATGTAATGTAGTGATTTTGCATATTAACCCACTTCTTCTGGTTTGGGACCATCTTGGGGCATGGTTCTGAAATGGAGAGTGGAGGGAATTGTGGGTTAGTGGGATCAAAGTTAAAGTAAGTTGTGAAAAATATGATTTTGATGTGTCTATTTCCAAGTAACCAGTCCTGTGTGGCAATATGTTGCTAATTAATTTGTGGTGGTGACACCGATGTCTACTTATGCAGTGGGATGAATCCAATGTTGATTAAGCTGCCACTTCAGGGATCCATGGAGAGCAACTGGTGTGGGATGAAGATGGATCTAATATAATGAGGGTAAATATGTTTTGGGCTTTGCAGATAGAGATCTCTGTGTCTCTACATTGGTAAATGTGGTGGTGGAGTTAGTATCAAGCCTCAAGCTACTGCGAACAAATGCAAAATTGCATTGGGGGTCCAACAACTGTCCTTGGAATAAGTGGACTTTGCCTTCTGACATCGCACCCAAAGTGCCTTGTGCTACAGGATTTGAAGTGGTCTGGAAGGAAAGATAGAGGAATATGGTGGAACCTGCCTCCAGCTGGAGCTCCCTCTGTCTACTCTCACCCCACCCTCTTCACTTCTCAATAAGACCAACTGCCTTTTTGGTATGCAACACCCTGGTGTGAGGCTACTCCTTTTGTGAGTGGGGTTGCCCTTTGATTTCTGTTCCCAAGACAGCTTCCTGTGAAGCGGCTGTCTCTCTAGGGAGGGTGTTACCTGCCCTCGCTGAGGAAAAAAGAGAGTCAATGGGCCTCATTCCGATTTTGGCGGTAAGTATTGGTTTTTACCGGCATGGCGGAAAGAGCGAGTCCGATCTGGTACCACGCTGCTATTTACAGGCTATTCCGACCTCTCGAGCACGAGCTTTCTGCCATGCCGGTAAATCCCCTAGCGGCATACCGCTAAAGGGCCTGTTAAACCCCTTAGCGGCAAGAAGCGAGACGTTCTTTACAACACCGCCATCGAAGCTTCGTTGTCCGTAATTAGCGGTGACCGCTAATTAACAGATACGTAAATTACGTCATCGCACAGGAACGGGAAGGAGCGCGGCGGCCATCTTTAAAAACACAATCCATTGCCATCCTCTTCATACAGGACCCGGAGGCATATTTGGATCGGGAAAATAGCCATTAGAGACCAGCATCATGCTGAAAGCACTGAAAAAGGGTGCCGCCCGCATAAGGAAAGAGCGCTTTACACAGGACGAGCTCCAGGTCCTGGTGGACACTCTGCATGAACATTCTGAGATAGTATTCAGCAGTGACATGCGTAGGCCCACCATCGTCAGGAAGAAGGAGATCTGGGACTTGGTTGCACAGAGGGTGAGCGCCGTAGGAAACACCCCCCGCACCATGAAGGACTGCAGGAAACGGTGGGATGACCTCCGTCTCAGGGTGCGGGCCATCCTATCGGCCAACCGAAGTCAGGCCCTGGAGACAGGAGGAGGCCCAGCTTCTCCCATCAAGATGATGCCCTGGGAGCAAACGTGTGCGGACATGATGGGCACAGAAGCCATAGAAGGGGTTGGCGAAATGGAGTGCAGTGCTCCATCATCCGCTGATGGAGGTGAGTGTCATGAGTCAAGACAGTAAATGCATTCCTAATGTAAGGCACCGCCAAGGGCTGGGCAAGCTGTCACATCATGTTTGGGAAACCCCCCCCAATGAAATCATGCCGTAACAAGTGGGACCCAGGATGATGTCAGGTGCAAGGCTGCAACCCATATTGGCCATACCACACAAAGAGGCTGTCAATGTGAGTCACCACAGTACTCCGCCAATATGAGTGACCCAGACATCTGCATGCATTTTCCATCCAAGCCCAGATCACTGTCCCACTCACCACCCAAATGTCAACAAAACGCTGCAATCCCATTGTTATACCATAGGCTTGAAGAAATGCTGACCCCCAAATCATTGCTCATGCCGTCTCTCTCTCCCCCCCCACAGGCAGCGGGCATGAAAGTGAGGACCAGGAAGCCACCCATCCCAGTACCTCCAGGGGCAGAGCCAGGGGACACCGTGTACCTGCAAGCAGGAAGAAAACACAGGCAACACCACCTGCTCCAGCAACCCCCATGGAGGGTGCACCACCCCCACCCGCACCCCTACCCACGCCTGCAGTGCCGCCGGAGACATGCCCCACGGTGCACTCTGAGGAGTCTAGTGTGGCAGGGGAGAATGCTGCCATGTGCCTCCTCGATGTGCCAGATAGGCCAACATTAATTTCCGTGTCCAACGTGGAGGACCCCAATGACATTGGACATAGCCCAGACACTCCATCATACAGCCAGGTGGCACACAGTGACTCCGGGGAGAGTGACACCCCAGGGCTCACTGGCCAAGGAGTACCACCTGCCTGTCCTGGATCCACCTCCCCTGCAGAAAGTCCCGAAAGGGCTGCAGGTTCTATACCAAGCCTGCCAAGCACATCGGCCACACCGGCCATGGATGCAGTGCACTCCCAGCACCTCACAGGCCTGATTGAGGGCTTTATCCGGGACAACCGCAAATCTAGGTCGGAGTGGCACAATGACCTTCAGGCTCTGGGCGAGGTGATCACTGCGAGCACAAACCGGCTCTGTGAGGTGCTGGGCCGGATCGCAGATGCCCTGGAGGCAGCACCCCCCAGACCACAGCCCCAGTGAGAGTACCCACCCTCCCAAAGCTCCTCCACGCAGACCAGCCCTGTCCGTCGGTCACTGCGTACATTGCGCTGCCACAACATGGATCCCCCTGGCTCTGGAAGTGCACATTGACCATACTGCCACACACATGTGGCCTATGTTGCACTGATGGGACTATTGTGGGGTTGTTGTGGGGGGAGGTGAAGGGGGGTGAGGGTGTGTGTGGGAGTTGGGGGGGTGTGTGAGGGGGGTGAGGGTGTGTGTGGGACTTGGGGGGAGGGGGTGAGGGTGTGTGTGGGAGTTGGGGGGAGTGGGAGGGGGATGAGGGTGTGTGTGGGAGTTGGGGGGGAGGGGAAGGGGGTGAGGGTGGAGGTTTTGTTGTACACGTTTCTACATTATTATTCAATACACTGGTTGATCATCCCTAAAAAACAGAGTGGACATTGATCATTGTGCATGTGTCTTTTAATGTTGCACAGTGCATGGTGTACATGTATCCCCACACCCAGTGCCCAATGTCCTGTCATCCTCACACCCTCAGCTGACTTGTGAGTCAGAAATATTGTCTGATCAATGATTACCGCACGGAACGTCCCTCCTGTGCATCGGCACCGTGATGCTGTCCTGCCATTCCTTCCTCCTCCCCCTCATCATCATCTGGTGGTAGAAGTTCCACGTCAGGGGGCAGTGGCACGTTCCGACGGATGCTCATGTTGTGCAGCATTACACATGCCATGGTGATCTTGGACACCTTCTTGTGGCTGTAGATGAGTGCCCCACCCGACCGGCTGAGGCAACAAAATCGTGCCTTCAACAGGCCGAAGGTCTGCTCTATCACCACCCGTGTACAGGTATGGGATCTATTGTAGTCCTCCTCGTGCCTGTTCTGTGGGTTGCGGACCGGGGTCATGAGCCACGGCTTCAAAGGGTAGTCATCACCTGCATGAGACTGGAATGAAGGTAAGTGTTTGTGCATTCATGGTGGAGAATTGTACTAGTCTTACATGGCCGCAGGTGATTACTGGCCATACACACATGTCCCAGGATACAGTCACCCCATTACTGGACCGGCTATGTGTCATGTGCAATGGAATGATGGAGGGGGTAGCTTCTCCCTGATGGGTCATGGTGTGCACTCACGTCTTGTTGCATGTGCATTGTACATGCATGCAGCAGTGTTGGACTGCATTCATTGATGTCTTGCGCGAGACGTGGTGAAAGAGGGTGTTGGCTGTAGTTGGTAGCATACTCGTCATTCTGCACGGATCCCTACCATGGTGACTTGCAGCAATCCTATGGGGGTGCAGGACCAGTGACACGCTGTAGGATCCCTGTTAGACTCACTTCTATGCACTCCCAGGGATGACTGTCCTGTGTGTTGAGATGCAGGAGTCAGCGACATGGTGCTATTGCACTGCATGGTGCAGGATGCCGCTACGGTCTGTAAGGTCTGCCGATGAGTGGTGCATGTGTTGTGGTATCTGGCCAGGTTTCCTAGGTGTCGGCTCAAATTCATCACTGTGTGGTTATGTGGTCATGTGCCGTGTCACTTGCCTTGGGGCACAGTGTGCTGTGAGGTGAACATTTTGCACTGGCGTGGACATTCCCACCCAGGTGGAGTATGCATCCCCCCCCATTCCCACCCAGGTGGAGTATGCATCCCCCCCTTTCCCACCCAGGTGGAGTATGCAGACAACCTGCTCACAGCCCCAATGCACTGCCATGGCCCATTCAGGTTACTCACCAAGCAGCCAGGCACGTCGTCCAGCATGTCGCTCCATGTAGCGTGGTAGTGTTGAGTTCCGCAGGACCAAGGAGTCATGAGTTGATCCGGGATATAGGGCATTGCAATGTGTGATGGCTTTACTGGCATTACACACCATCTGGACGTTGATGGAGTGGTATTGCTTGCGGTTGCGATACGGCACCTCCATGGCATGCGGGGCCACCAATTCAATGTGGGTGCAGTCGAGGGCACCTATGCAATTTGGCATGCCACCCAGTGCATGGAAGGCAACTTTGGTGTCATATATCTCCAGGGGAGTCTGGGGTAGGGATATGTACTCCCTTGTGTGGTTGAGGAGGGCATCCAGCACTTGGTTGAGTATCCGGGAAAATATGGGCTGTGAAATGCCATGCATGTGCCCCACTGTATGCTGGTAGGTGCCTGTGGCAAGGAAGTGGAGCACAGACACTACCTTCAGTAGAGGGGGGATGGCAGTGCTGATTTCTATGCCGTTCTGGTCAAGCCGGAACAGGGTGTTGATCTGCTCTGGTGTGAGGTTGAAGGGGGTGGTTCTGATGCGGGGGATTGGGGGCTGCCGGCGTGGTAATGCTGGCTGCACCGGTACGGCATGCTGGGCCTGTCTCACCCTACTTCTCCTCCTGTGTATCCTCTGTGGTGGGGGCTGTGGTTGTTGTTGTTGCTGTTGTTGTAGTTGCTGCCTTGCAAGCAGGGCCTCCAGCTCCAGGAATGCTGCTACAATTGGTATCATCTTGGTGTGGGAGGGGGTGTGGTGTGTGGGTGTGCTCCTTTTGTGCTGTGCCAGACTCCATTGCCTCCACCTGTGCTGATTGAGTGCACCTGTTCCTCTTGGAAACACTGCTCAGGGTTCTTTACACCTTCTCGGCGATGCCGGTATTTACTCCATGGCAGTAAGGAACTTTGCGGTCTTGTGGAGGCCGTTTATTCCATGTCCGCTTTACTTGGGATCAGCTCCGGTTTACGCCATGCCGCTAATTCCGGCATGGCGTGTCGGGCGCGCGCCACAAAACCGCTATTTACGGCCTCGTACTTTACGGCGCCGTAGATAACGGTTTGGTGGGTCAGAATGGGCCGTAACGGGAAACGATGCCGGTAGTCCTTTACCGGCATCGTTTTTCCCTTACCACCCAACTCGGAATGACCCCCAATCCCCAGGGCTAGAGTCTTGCTGGGATTAGCAAAGACAGCCTGACTGGGGGGAATATACTTTATCCTTCCATGGCTGACCTGGGCTAAATACCATCCACCATACCCTACCTCAGGACTGGCTAATATTTAAAGTTTGGCGTGCCACCAGCACAGTAGACTCACAATTATGGGCTTTTAAAACAGAGGTGCATATTTTAAATGCAGTGCCTGCATTGCAGAGACGTGGCTGTTACGGCAGGTGTTATATGGGCACCTGTGACCTCTGAACCTGCTCTGTACCACTGGAGAGCAGGCATTGCACAACCGGCTACTGATGCAGCAGGGCACTGGTCTACACTATGCTTTTGACATGGAGCTTGTGAAGAGGGAATTTGATTAGCCAATGTTCCTTCCTGAGATGGAATCATGGGCAGCATTTTATTAATGTAATACAAATCAAAAAGACCAGTGCTTCTACAGCCTCGCCAGATGGAAATCTGCCACTGTCCCATATGGATGTGTTCATTCAGTTGTCATTATTTGTCACAATCTGTCAATATGCTGCGAGGGGAGAAGGCAGAAGAGGGGGTAAGCTTCTGAGGGCCAAATCAGTAGTAGGAAAGTCAAGTTGCCAAGAGGAAGAATACAGAAGACAATCTATAAATCGAGGAGCCAATTCAGAAAAGAGCATAGGGGGAAAAAGACAGGTGTTGAAGCCAGGAAAGGAGACACTTGCAGAGGACTCCCAGCCAATATGTGATTGAGCTGCACCAAACTTGCATGCTAGTGTTATTACTCCCCTGGTGCTCACAATTGTTTTAATTGATTGAATCAAGCCTGGCACTACATTGCACATGCTCCTAAGATTAGCAGTAGTCTGCACTGAAGCATCTGTACACACAGTCAGAGCTATTGCCTGTGCTGCCACTCCATTGATTGCTATATCAAGCGAGACAGAGAAAGGTGTCCTGATTAGTTGTATCAATACAACCAGTTACCTCTGATTTTTCTTTGTAACTATACTGTTGATCCTAAAACATCCCATGTTGTTCTTCACCAACTTAATGAAGAATGAAGATTTAGACATTTAGGGTAGTAAACAGTGAGACCACATTGTATTCATGAGAACGGGTACATCGAGTTGTCATTGTATCATAGTTAACATGCTTATTGATGGGTGTCTTGTTATTGATGTTACTAGTCTACTGAATATATACATAGAGAAAGATGCCACATGGGGTGTAATAGTGATGTATAATGTCATCTGTACAATCTGGGGACAATCAGAAATGTTGTTTGATTGTCAATTGTTAAATGTCAAGTCAACTTTATTCAACACATTTCGGCTCTCTGCCCTTAACTGCCTTGAAAGGAATACATAGAGTGGAAATACATGTCAGGATACTGTGTTGTGCCAATAGTAAATGGTATCAGAAGGTTTAACACAGGATCAACAAAAATTACCGTGTGCAGGCACATGGAGGGCATAGTAAACATTTTCAAAGAAAGGGACAGCATGTAGACTGAGGAGAGGGGCATCAACTGGGCTTTGGAGGGGGACAGCAAACAGGGTTATGAAGCGTGACAAAATGACTTCTGCCCTGCAGGAGTATACACGTAATTAGTAGTTGAACAACCTACTCAGATCCCACACCTCTTCAAACCAACAGTGAGCCCACACATCAAAGTAAAACAGGCACTGCTAAGAGATACACCATCTTCATCTTTTGTGGTAATAAGGGAAGACTATGCTCTCAGAATGGGTGTGAATGTGACCCAGTAGAAACCCTAGAAGAAAAGTACAACAGTCCACAATAAAAGGCATGTCCAAATAAAGTTCAGTATAAATATATATATTTTAATTAAACACACCAATGTACAACCCACAATAAATAAAAACGATATAAAAACCCACCCCCAAAAAGAGAACAGAGAAATACAGAATATAATAAATGCAAGCACTCTGGATATTCAGCCTGGAAGAAAAGGGCAACCAAGCACACCACTGTTTGAAAACGATATGTCTGGAGCAGAAAAAGGGATCAAATGTGGACCAACCAGTTGCTAGGGCCCAAGGCTAGACCAGGGGGATAGTTATCAGTTAATAATACCTTCTCGTATATGTAAGGATATTTGGCGTGTTACAGTACAGAGTACAGCAATACTGCACAAGTAGCACATTTTTTTTTGCAGCACCACCACAAGGGTGCGGTGCATTGCTATATGGGTTACCAGATTAACAAGGAAAGACAGGCTATTCAGTCAAAAACGATTTTAACATATAAGATGCAAATCTATTTTTACAGTTAAAAGCACACGTGCTCATTTAAAAATGCACACTATTTTTCACCTGAAATGCCTATATTGCTAGAGACACATTTGAAAATTAACAGCTAACCTATTAACAATTAACCTGACTAATAAAACCTTATTTAACATAACCCACTAATAAAATGTGTTCTCCACTGCAGAATTAGGCATACTCTGAAAACCATTTAAATGCGTGTGCAGATTTTTTTCCTCTCTTCTCTGCCTGATTCTCCGTGTTTTTGTGCACAGTAACTGCAGGAAGAAGGAAGTCAGATTTGCAACAATTGCAAATGTATAAGCGAAGCTATTGTTGAAGAGTAGGAGGATGAGAGATGATGGATTTCATTGGGACACGTCATACAGAGGGCTGAGAGGAAAGTTTTAGTGGGCAGTATCAGGGGAAAAGACAGGAAGATATCTTTCTGCACTATTGGGGAGAAGACCTGGCTGTGGGGCTCCTGGCTGAATGCAGATTCCTGTGTCCTGCTGAGTCGAGATTGGGGAGAGCTGAAAGAAGGACCTTTCCACGGGCTGAGGCATTCCTATCTGCAAAAGCTGAGAATTCCAGGCAATGACCCCGGTTTGAGAAGGCAAGCGTTCCTTTTTGCTGGAGTTAATCCAAGAGAGCCACATTCACAAAGAGAACAACTAAAAAGATAAGGTAATGAGAAGTGTGGGAGCTGAGTGTGTACGGTAATATGCAGTCAGTGTAGGATTCCTGTGCGTGTCTTAATCAAGTGCTAATGTTGCAATTTGAGTTCTGTTCTCCGCCACTCTCTTTGCAGAGTGTCACAGACAATGCTTTGACTGTACCATTTTATTTCTGTAAAGAATGAGGTCGTTTTTAAATACAACTTTTATAATACAGAAAAATATTTGAAAACAGACGGGTGATGTTTATTGTTTACCATTACAATGCTGATGATGTGGGGAGATTTTTAAACAGTGCAATGGTCATTTTAAGACAGATGTGTGCGTGTCAAAATCAGTATGAATAATTGTGAGTGACTGTAGCATAGCTTGTTGGAGGTACATGAGCCAACGGGAAGAGAGACTCTCTGAACATAGCTCCCTACCGTATATAAGGTAGTGGAAATTACCACAAGACTACCACATATAGCTCTCTGTCGTAAATAAGTCAGTGAGTTCGCCCATGGTGGCACACCAACACTATCACTGGAAAATGTGGTATTCCTAGAATGCAGGTCTGAGGTCAAAGGATAAGGGATTCTGGACATTGGGGCCACAAATAAAACAAGGGAATTATGCTCACCAAAATACCACCAACCACGTATACCAAATATGCAGGTCTGGGTGCTGAAATAATGCATGTCCATTGTATTATTGTTGCACATGGCCAAATCTGAATACAAAGAGTGATTATTGCTAAGTTATTTTTCGGCGGTAATAAAATACCGTCAGGCCCCAAATCTCCACAAAATACCCTACATATTTATGGTGCGTTGCAGGCCGGGAAAGTGATCATAGAGTACCTACTGGGTGTGGCAAGCGTGTCTCACACTGCCATTTGCACATTAAAGGGAACCCATTTTATAATAGCAGTGTGCCACTAAAAACGAATTTCAGAATGTCACAAAGGGAAACCACATTCTCAGATCTAGTGCAATATTTAGAGGCAAAGTTATTTGCACATGGGAATTGGTCTTCGAATAGCACGTTAGACTGGAGTAACCGCATTCAGGGTGAGGTGCAGAAAGAAAAACTAGACAATATTTTTGCAGAAGGCAGCATAATTCAGGTCTGCCTTACAAGATTATTGAATGCAGCCGATAAAAGTGCAGAGAAAGACTGTTTAATACGGCTATGCGGCAAAATATGGTTTATTTTAAACAAGTCCCTGCGAATGCAAGAGAATGATACTCAGCTAATTAACAGGTTAAAGACTGAATTAGATGGGGCAAGTAAAAATCAGGAAATGTTGAGAGCAGAATTGGATGTATGCCAAAAAGACATGCAATTAAAATGCAGAGACTTTGATACTCAGTTATCCAAAAGCAAGAAACAATTTGAAGATAGTGAGCAAGAATTGACACACTTAAAAGCCTTAGTGGATCACATTAGGCAGGATAAAGATGAGGTTGTTTCAGAAATGCAGATTTTACAAAAAGAACATTGTGAAAAAGAAGGTGATCTCCAGAGTGCAGAACAAGAAATGATTAAAATGATTCAAGAAAGAGACAAAAGAAATAAAGAGTTCAATGAATGCCAAATGCAAATGTGCGACATGCAGGAGGCGATTAATAAAATGAGCGATGAAAATAATTATTTGCAGAATGAAGCAACTAGACTCCTTAAAAAGTGTAAGGACTTAGAACAGCAAATGTGCATTCCCAGGTCCCAGGAGAGGCGGCAGGGTACCACATTCAATGGAGTGGAGGTGAATTCTAGCTCTGCCCAAAGAGCTAGTGCCCCAGTGACTGGGCCGGTGACTGAACTTGGTTGCAGCGCCCTTGGGGGATTTGATACTCCCATTGGGGGCAGTCACCAATCTCATACACCTGAAAACAGGATTGAATCACAAAATAGTGCAATTCCATGCATTGCAACAAGTAGCCCCATAAAAATAATGAAATCCATTAAAGCCCTGATCAAACCATTTAAAAAGGGAGGTGAATGCTGCATTGAGGATCACTTAGAAGCGGTGCATGACATTTTTAAAGCACTCCAGATACCTAAGGAACAGTACAGACAATATTTTCATTTAACTTTAGATGCCCCGACGGCCAGCATCATAAGGGGATTAAATGAACAGCAGAATATGACATGGCTGGAGTTTGAAAAAGAAATTAGGCGTCATTTTTCTCCTTTTCAGTCATTGCAGGAGGCAAAGAAAGTCGCGTACACAATTACTGCTGGACCTAATACATCCCCTCGCCAATTTTTACAAGACTTAAGAAGAGCATTCTCTCGTTTTGATGTATCTTTTGACTCAAATTCCAATGAGTTTAAAACTGCATACTTCTATGGGCTACAGAAAGACATCATATCCCAATTGGTCCGTGAATTTGACCGTGACAAGTCCCTTGAATGGATTGTACATCAAAGCACAAAGCTATATGAGGTACTCTATTGTCAGGGTAGAGAAAGTGATAAAATGAAAGATACTAGGCCTAAATCTAAAGAACCCTCAGCCACAGTAATGGAAATCAGGTCAGCCAAAATGTCCCTTGAGTCTGCTCAAAGTCAAGGTAAAAATGTGACACCTGAACAAAGGGGTAATCAACAAAGATCGCCATTTCCTGTACCAATGTTCCAATCACATGATCCTAGTAATAGAGAGAGCTACATCAGCCCTAGATATTTAGGGGATAGACCCCGGGTAAGATACCGGTCTGATATGGCAGGTATGAACAATAACCAGAGACAAAATCAAGATCAAAGAAATGATGGTCCCTACCAGTCATTGGGGACACAGAGTAGGTTTGATCCCAACCCCATGATATATGGTAATCAGGATAGGCCCCGATATGTGGATCGATTTACTGATAATGGAAATCAACATAGGGGCCAGTACCCACAATCTGAGAGACAGGACATGAGGCAAAACGTGAACTACAGTCCACGCCAGTACAATGATTCCCCACCAGGGGACTATAATCAAAGGATGGGTGCAACCCGCTCCCCTCCACAAATGAATCAAGAGTTCAGAAACCATCCCAACCGGTATCAATCACCTGAGAGGTATCAGAATAGATCCAATCAGGGGGAAAACAACCAATATCGACCTAGGCCACAGAAAGAGGATCCTAGAGAGATGGAAAGGTTCCAGTACCTTGAGGCCCAAGTGAAAATGTTAGCTGAGCAAATAGGAAAGCTCTATACAGCGCAAAAACAACCTTCCAAAGAGGGGGCTGATGGCCATAGCAATGACCGGGGGGCTTCCGAAAAGTGACTAAGTACTCATGATAACTGGAGTGCCAAAATGACAGATTGCTCTGATATAATTTTGCATAACGACTCTGAGATGCCTAATGGATTAAAAATGAAAGTACCAGTAAATGAAATTGTGACGGAAAGTGCAAATACTTCTAAAAAAGAGGTACGGTTTAACTTAGAGCTAAATAAAACAGTAAAGATTTGCACAAATGAAAAAGAAACATTAGGAATTCCAAAAGAACAAAGGAACATATTTAAGAAAAATGACTCATGCATGGGGAATACCAGTGAACAGGGAGTAAGTGGGGATGCCATAGCTCCTTCCCTGGGTAAGCAAAACAATGACCAAACACAGACAGAAAAAGGAAATACTCACAAGGAGGGTACAAGTCAATCACCTGAAGAATTCTTTGAGCCACATATTCTTGACGAGGCTGCAAGGGCTGGTATTACACTAAATGATCACAAATGCACAGAATTAAAAAATGACAAATTGCTGAATGATGTTGTTACACATGTTCAGTTGGAAGGTTGTAATGGGGTCTCTGATGTTACCCAGATGGATGGGCGAACAGTGGCCACACTCCAAAAAACCTCTGAACATGGAGAAATGAATAAAATATCTCGCACAGAAATGGGTAAAAAGGAGGGAAAAATGTCTTTTCATTTACCAATGTGCTTAGCCAAAAGTGAAAAAGACCTGAGAAAGGTGAGCCCTGAAATCAGTAAGAATTCACATTTCTTATGTGTATTAGAGGAAGTTGAGGACAGATATTATGCACCCATCACTGTAGAAGAAAAATGCCACACCTTCGCTATGATTGACACTGGCGCACAGGCCACAATTATGTCCAAGGAGCTGGTAAAGAGTATCAACGAAGGGAGGCCTCCACAGAGTCAGATCACAGTGAAGGCAAATCAAGGCCCAGTGCATAACTTTAATGGGGAGGAGGTGCCCATCATAGGTGTAACTGAGGTTGACATAAAAATAGGAAAGCACAGAATGAAACAAGAGGTATTGATCACATCTATTGGTGAAATTCCATTTCTGATGGGGACAGATTGCCTGAAAAGATTGTCTCCTCTCATAGATGGGGTGAATGGAGTGCTGTGGTCCTTAACCAAAAAACCATTGAGGCCTAAGAAACTAAAATCACAAAACAGCAATATAAATGAATGTCACACCGTTGCCAAAACAAATGATGCTGTGGAGGTATATCTCCAGAATAGCTGCATACCTAGTGTCACTGTTATATTAATGTGTCAAGACAAAGATCAGAGCGACAATGAAAAACTACCTGTACAAATATACTTGGACCCAAGGAAAGATTGGCAGACTGCTATAGATGAGCACACATTACGTTTCTATTTAAAAGAGAATACATGCAAACAGAATATTGTTCCTAAAACAGATTCAGAAAAACACATTACCACTCTGGCAGAAATACACATGGAAGATGAGCAACCATGGGTTCACGTTGGTATAAATGATTATCTTAAAACAATAAAAGCCACTTTAGCGCTTGAACATGAAAGGAGTTTCATTAATGAGAAATTGTTGCAAAAAATTATGGAGAGGGAAGAAATCCCGAAATTTAGGATTAAAAACCAATATGTTTCTGGGTTGGACAGTCCAGACTTTGAAAACCGAATTACAGGCAGATGCATGCTTAAAATTAGCATTGGGCAGAAAACAATTTACCATAATGTATGGATAGTGAATGGAGCACAAAATGAATTTTACATGGGCAATGACATCATGCACAGAATGTGTATGGTGTTAGATTTCCTTAATCCTTAATCCGGCACCTGAATTTGAAGACAAAAGTAGGGCTTATCATTGTGCACAACTGGTTCCTTATGCCATCGAATTACAAATAAGGAAAGATAATATTATTCCTGCATTTACAAAACAGTTTGCAATAACACTGAAATGCAAAAATGGGCAGCAGATGAAAGGCTCTGATGCATTTGTATGCCTGAATGAATCCATAAAACAGCAAGGCCTGGATTATGAATACATTCCATTGGTAGACATTGGTGAGGGATCTGTAAAAATCATGGTAAATAATAAAGGTTGTCAGGATATTCATTTAGAGGAAAACTCCCCATTAGGAATGGCCATACAAAAATCCCATTATACGGCAGATTTAAATAACATGGTGATTGGGAATATTCCTGAAAAATATGTAGATGCCAAGGGCGAGTTGCCAGAACACCTGGACTCTCAGCCCAAAGGAATATTTAAAATTCATTCTGTGTATCCTTATGATTCAAATGAGACAGTGTGCTGCCATCAAGAGGATTGCATAATATTTAATTTAAATGAAAATGAAACAGGAAATCAGCCCATTGAAGTGGAAGCTGATATGCCAAAATATTTAAAAGTGGCAGCTCTACAAAAAGACACAGCCACACAGTTAGAGGAAAGCGCTGAGATTCCTTTACCAGAAGAGTTTCCAGAATTTTCCAGAATGGTAGAAGAGCAGATCTCCTTAGCGGATGCATGTGACAGCGATGGGGATCGAAACGACCTGAGGGAAATATTTATGGAGTTTAAGGATGTATTTGCAAAAGATGCTTATGATTGTGGTTTAACTGATTTACATGTGGCCACACTACCAGAAGGTTGTAGCAGAAATCCAGTGTTTGTACGCCAGTATAGACTACCGCTGGCATGTTTAGAATCATTGGCAGAGATTATTAAAAATTTGGAATCACGGGGAATAATTAGGCCCATTCATAGCACATCCAATACACCTATTTTAGGTGTGTTAAAGCCAAATGGTCAATGGCGGCTGTGTGCAGACTTAAGAGAGTTAAATAAAAGAGTACCAGTATCTAGATGGCCACTACCATTCATTGATCAGGGCCTAGCTCAGATACATGGTTCAAATGTATTTACCACGTTAGATCTCACCTCTGGATATTGGTGTGTGCCATTGGCAGAGGAGATACAACACTTATTTTCCTTTACATTTGACAGGACTCAATATGCCTGGCTTAGAGCTCCGTTCGGGTACATCAATAGTGGGAGTGAATTTGGCATATTTTTGAGAAAGGCCATGCCGGATGCAGCGGAAAGAGGAACAATAGTTTATGTGGATGATGTCCTGATAAAAAATGAAAACCTTAAAAGCCATTTTGATGAAATAAGACATGTGCTTGGCCAATTGCAGAAAGCAGGCGCCAAAGTATCTTTGCAAAAAGCACAATGGTGCAAGAAAAAAGTGAACTTTCTAGGGCATGAAGTGACTGAACATGGGCTAAATCCACAAAGGAAGAAAATAGAGGCCATACAAAGATTAAAAGATCCTAAAAATGTGAAAGGAGTAAAAAGTTTATTAGGGATGACAGGCTATAACAGAAAGTTCATTGAGAATTATGCAGAAATCACTCAACCATTGACTAAACTGCTTAAACTAAATACTCCCTGGAGATGGGAAAGAGAGCAGTCTGATGCAGTGGCTAGATTGAAGGAATGTCTTGTAAAGGCACCATGTTTAGCATACCCCATAAAGGACAGGGATTTCTTTATAGAAATAGGCTTTTCTGAACATTGTATGTCAGCAGTGTTATCACAAAAACACGATTTGAATCACAAAACCATTGCATATGCAAGTAAGGCATTTTCCCAAGTTGAAATGAAATTTAATGAATGTGAGAAGACCCTATTAACCACTGTGTGGGCGCTACAACATTTTCGCCCCATTGTTCAGGGAGAAAAGGTGATTATTGAAACAAATCATCAACCTTTGCAATTTTTAGAGAGTAAAAGAATTAGATCAGGCAATCTAGCGCAATCCAGAATCACTTCATGGACGCTGGCATTACAAGGTTTTCCCGTAGAAGTAAGATATGGACAAAATAAAAAGAGCCCAATTGCTCAAGGGTTAGCTGACTTACATGACTGTGCAGCTGAACAAATACCAAATGAAATGGAAGTGGAAGCTAGTTTACAGGAATTTGAACAATCACCACACAAAGCTTTTGATGAAAAAACATGCAAGGATTTGCCAACTGTATATGTGGATGGTTGTGCTTTTCACATTGAAAATGACAGTAATAAACAATTAGTGGCAGGAATAGGAAATGTCTGGTTGAAATGTGAAGGTGTTCCTAGTATAGGGATGAGGATTGGAGATAGGAGCAGTCAGGTGGCGGAATTGGCAGCCATCTATAAAGCAATTGCTACTGCAGTTGATAAAAAGTTCAGTGAAATTGTCCTGGTGACTGATTCTGACTATGCACGGAATAGCTTTGTGGAGTATTTGCCTGGTTGGAAAGCAAGAGGCATGGTTACATACAACAAAAAGCCACTTAAACATGGAAAAATGATACAAGCCATAGACAAATTGGTGTCAGAAAATAATTTAACAATATACTGGAGAAAAATTCGTGGGCATTTAAAAACACCAGGAGAGGATAAGGAGGGAAATGATAAGGCAGACCATCTGGCTAAGATTGGGGCTGTGATGGGAGAATTGCTACCTATTGATTATTTAATGGGTGAAATACAAATTGATGCAGTCACACGTTCTAAAGCACCAAAGGAGGTAGATCAACCGGTGGTGCAGTGGAGTCATGACACGCCAGACCAAGATTTGATTGAGGCACAAAAGAATGATCAAATTTTGGGAATCTATTATAATCATTTGATAGATCCTGACCAAAATCCTTTAACAGAAAATGATTGTATGGGAAAAGAAGAGTTGAGGGTGTTATTAAAGAACAAGACACGAATCAGATTACAGGATGGACTCATGATTAGAGAGTCCATAACAGGACAAATACAGTGGGTAGTACCCCTTTCATTCAGAGGACTAATGCTACCCCATGCACATGATGCCATAACTGCAGGCCATAGAGGTTCACAAAAAACATTAGAAATACTAAAAGATTATGCTTACTGGCCTCATATGTCCCAAGATGTGGAATTATATACTAGAGGATGTCTAGTATGCGCCCAATTTAAACCTGCTTCACCAATGCATAGAGCACCATTGATGAAAAGAGGCCTAACTCTCCCATGGTCAGATTTGCAAATAGACTATGTAGGTCCTTTAAAAAGGTCGAGCAGGGGACACCGTTATATTTTGAGTGTGGTATGTTTGATGTCGAAGTGGATTGAGTGCATTCCTGCACCAGATTGTAGTGCGCAAACAGCAGCCACATTACTGGTGAACCATGTGTTCTCAAGGTTTGGGTTGCCACAAAGAATTGAGTCAGACAGAGGAAGTCATTTCACAAGTACTCTAATTAATAAGGTATGGCAAATACTAGGTGTGAAAAGGAAACTACATATCGCATATCGGGCGGCGTCTTCAGGTACAGTTGAAAGAAGCAATAGGTCTGTTGTGGATATTTTAAAGAAATTTGTGGCAGAAGCAGGTTCCAGCTGGGATTTACGTTTACCGTTGGTTCTGATGGCAATCAGGTCGACTCCTGCCAAAGCAACAGGTGTTAGCCCCCATGAGGTCTTGACAGGTAGGAAAATGGTGTTACCACAACACCTACTATACAGAACACATGAGCAAACTCTAGTGAGTGCATCCACGGTTCATGAATATATTGATGAACTGAGGAGGCATTTGCAACATGCATTTGCTTTTGTGCAGAGAAATCTGGAAAGGGCTGCTGACAGTGCTAAGTCATATTATGACAAAAAGACATCAGTAAAGGAATACAATGTAGGGGATCAGGTGTACAAGTTTCATTTTGGAAAAAGTAAACAGAAAAATTCTAAATTTCTAGCAGCCTGGCAGGGGCCATTTCGAATTATAGATAAGGTTTCTCCTGTAGTGTATAAAATTTTGAAAAATGAAGGTGAAACAGCAATAGAGCAGTTTGTCCATGTAAATCAAATCAAACCATGCCATCCCAGGCATGAGACCAGGCAGCTTGAGCCTGTAGAAACAGATAGAGTCCCTTGAGAAAATAAATGGGTGTAATCAGGAGGCAGTGACAAAGAAGTTAAAAAGTTGATTGTTATGATGGCACATAAACACTGTAGTATATGTAAAATATAATATAAAATAAATATAAATAAATAAATAAATAAATAAATGCACATATAATGGAAGCTCATGGTTGGTGTGCAGAGAGAAAGTGTATTAAATATTGAATGCTGTTTTATATGTGTTTGTTTTCTTTTAACTTGTGTTTAATTTCAGAAGAAAGAAAAAAAAAAACGAAATATTTTTACCAAGCATGTTTTATTTTTGGCAAAAGGATGAAGTTAGTATTGTGCTATGTACTTAATCTGTTTATTTTCTATTTTGATTTAGACAATTAACATTATTTGGTCGGAGGTTCCGGGATCAGAGGCCACGGGAGACGATGGAGTCCTGGAGTCCCCTGGATGAAGACCAAAAGATGCCTGCCTCCAGGTGGAGGTGAAGACAAAATAACCGGAATGCCAAAAGAGATGACTACTGTGGATTCAAGATTGCCAAGATGAAAGAGTACTCGAATGAACCGAATAACATCGCTGGTCGGGACATACCAAAAGAGACAAAACAAAAGTTCCGGCATATGAAGTTCCACGTATTTATTATTTTAATTATTTATTTTAACTTGTTATATTACTTATTTGTTTTAGTTTGTTGTTTTATTTCATTGTTTTTAATTGACTTGGAAAATTTAAACTTAAAGTAATGCCACTTCCACTGAGAAGGCAAATGTGGAACATTTTATGAACTGATGGACTCAGATGAAATGTTGATTGCAAATTTTCATTGATGCACATGAATATTCATTTTGTTGGATTGCTATATTGTAAAAAAAAATAGAACAAGTTGTTTTTAGGAATTGGCTTGGATTATAGCCAAGTTCTAAAAAAAAAGGAGGGTATATGTAAGGATATTTGGCGTGTTACAGTACAGAGTACAGCAATACTGCACAAGTAGCACATTTTTTTTGCAGCACCACCACAAGGGTGCGGTGCATTGCTATATGGGTTGCCAGATTAACAAGGAAAGACAGGCTATTCAGTCAAAAACGATTTTAACATATAAAATGCAAATCTATTTTTACAGTTAAAAGCACACGTGCTCATTTAAAAATGCACACTATTTTTCACCTGAAATGCCTATATTGCTAGAGACACATTTGAAAATTAACAGCTAACCTATTAACAATTAACCTGACTAATAAAACCTTATTTAACATAACCCACTAATAAAATGTGTTCGCCACTGCAGAATTAGGCATACTCTGAAAACCATTTAAATGCGTGTGCAGATTTTTTTCCTCTCTTCTCTGCCTGATTCTCCGTGTTTTTGTGCACAGTAACTGCAGGAAGAAGGAAGTCAGATTTGCAACAATTGCAAATGTATAAGCGAAGCTATTGTTGAAGAGTAGGAGGATGAGAGATGATGGATTTCATTGGGACACGTCATACAGAGGGCTGAGAGGAAAGTTTTAGTGGGCAGTATCAGGGAAAAAGACAGGAAGATATCTTTCTGCACTATTGGGGAGAAGACCTGGCTGTGGGGCTCCTGGCTGAATGCAGATTCCTGTGTCCTGCTGAGTCGAGATTGGGGAGAGCTGAAAGAAGGACCTTTCCACGGGCTGAGGCATTCCTATCTGCAAAAGCTGAGAATTCCAGGCAATGACCCCGGTTTGAGAAGGCAAGCGTTCCTTTTTGCTGGAGTTAATCCAAGAGAGCCACATTCACAAAGAGAACAACTAAAAAGATAAGGTAATGAGAAGTGTGGGAGCTGAGTGTGTACGGTAATATGCAGTCAGTGTAGGATTCCTGTGCGTGTCTTAATCAAGTGCTAATGTTGCAATTTGAGTTCTGTTCTCCGCCACTCTCTTTGCAGAGTGTCACAGACAATGCTTTGACTGTACCATTTTATTTCTGTAAAGAATGAGGTCGTTTTTAAATACAACTTTTATAATACAGAAAAATATTTGAAAACAGACGGGTGATGTTTATTGTTTACCATTACAATGCTGATTATGTGGGGAGATTTTTAAACAGTGCAATGGTCATTTTAAGACAGATGTGTGCGTGTCAAAATCAGTATGAATAATTGTGAGTGACTGTAGCATAGCTTGTTGGAGGTACATGAGCCAACGGGAAGAGAGACTCTCTGAACATAGCTCCCTACCGTATATAAGGTAGTGGAAATTACCACAAGACTACCACATATAGCTCTCTGTCGTAAATAAGTCAGTGAGTTCGCCCATGGTGGCACACCAACACTATCACTGGAAAATGTGGTATTCCTAGAATGCAGGTCTGAGGTCTCTCTAGTGATCACACGAAAAATCTAAGCAAAGATAAGGGATTCTGGACATTGGGGCCACAAATAAAACAAGGGAATTATGCTCACCAAAATACCACCAACCACGTATACCAAATATGCAGGTCTGGGTGCTGAAATAATGCATGTCCATTGTATTATTGTTGCACATGGCCAAATCTGAATACAAAGAGTGATTATTGCTAAGTTATTTTTCGGCGGTAATAAAATACCGTCAGGCCCCAAATCTCCACAAAATACCCTACAGTTAATAATACCTTCTCGCTATTCTTGATAGTTGAACAGCATAGAGCAAGGTTTTGTGCTGTACTGTGGTCTGGGTTGAATCATGTTCAGTGTAGTGACTCATGCTGGATCAAGTGGTAAACTGGTGTCTAATCGGTTTGAAGTGGGTGCTCGATGCGATTTGTGTGTGGCATTCTGGTTGTGTGGTTTGAATGACTCACAAGAGTCAGATTGAGGATTGAGTTGACTCGATATTTTGCTAACTACTGGTTCAGGTCAATAAGTGATGTGATACTTAAGTAGTTCGAGGTTCGAGTCGAGGTCTGTTGATTCAATAAGTTGACCTTTGTCATCGAATGCAGGTTTTGAAAGGCAGTGGTTCAAGTTGGTCCTCAGCAGCAAACAGATTATTAGGGATGAACAGCTGATGTGCTCCGAGTGGCAGTTCAGTTAATGCAAAGCAGTTGTGAAATGAAGGTTCAAGGAAGTGCCAAGAACAGAAGCGACAGGTTGCTCTACTTCAAATGCTGTGAAGATGATTCACTGCGGTTCTACCAGTTCAATGTGTTAGAACGGGGATCCTATCTGAACTGACCCTGCAGATTCTGTGTGACCCACTAAAGGGGCAGTATGAATGGTTCTGCTATTCCACTTTAGGGAGATTTGGTGCAGAGTGGCAGGTCCTGGTCCTCAGCAACAGCCAACCGCAATATGCCCTTGCCATGGGTAGTGAGAAGATCTTAGCTCTGGCTTAGAATTCTCCTTCTTCACCTAAACTGGTGAGGGCTTTGGAAAGGTCAACTCTCCCAAAAGAGGTATAAACAAATTATTGCATTTGTCCTCCATGAGCCAAAAGTCTGAAAGTGAATCAAAGAGGGACTAGGAGACCCCATCTTTTATGAGCAATAGTCCACAAGTGATTAGTCAAAAGCAAGCCTGCTTTAAGGGGACCAATCCTTTATCTTGTGACAAGTGGGCTTTGCCTGCTTACACCATACATAAAGTGCTTTGTCATAAAGGAAGTATAGTCAACAGGATGGAAAGAGAGGTGTAGAGACAAACAAGATGGTGGAACCCTCCCCCCTTGTGCTGAGTTCTCTTTGGCTACTCCATATCTGCCCTCTTCCGACCCATAGCATCAAAGGCAATTTGGTTTGGAATGCCTTGGTGTAAGGCTTATTTTGTGTGTAGGTTGATCCATTTCATTCCTGTTTCCCATGACACCACCTGTTGAAAGGCTGTCTTGTTGGAGAGAGGTGTTACCCAAACTCATGAAGGATCAAAAGAAGGCAGCTCCCAGCAGCGACAGTGCGTCTGGGGGTAATACACAAAGCATGTCCATTGCTGGGCTAGCTCATAGTGTTGACACATTTATGTTTAATAACTAAAGGAAATGCCAGCCGCCATACCACACTCAGATATGGCTTATATTTAAAGATTATAACTGCCACCAAGATGGTGATTTCCTAGAAATGTTTGATTCGGAACAGAGGTGCATATTTTAAATGTAGCCACTTTGCTGGAATGGCTTGGCTGTCACTGCAGCTGTCAAGAGGGCACAGGGGTAAATGTTGCTTTTGGCATGGAGTTTGCTGAATTGAAGGGGCGATGAAGTTCTGGTTAGCAACACCCTTTCGGAGACAGAATTACCTGCACCATTTTATCATTAAAACATATAAAACAGTTATGGCTTCTACATACTTGCAAATGTAAATCATTCACAGGAAGGGCACAACACACAGGTTTAGAAGCTTGACTTTGCACAGACACCGGAGGAAGACAGAGCACAATAAACCTCTTGCATTATATAAAGGTACAGAACTGCACGAACATAACATGAATATGATCCAGAGGTATCAAATTACACGCATCATGTGTGTTCTTGTCTGATCTTTATTACAAATGTCTGCTAAGACAGACCTCCTCATCATCATATGGGCTCAATTGTCATTTAGAACTGTCTCAAAATCTGTGTCTCTTTCGTGTTCATACATTTTGTTCAGGCAGTTTCTTTCTCCTGTAGAATATGCAATGCCTTACGTGTCATACCTGGCTTATGTTACATATGCTTTTTGTACACTGACACTGGTTACGCCAAGCTAGCATGATGGACATGTTCACACACCCACATGCAGGGGACATCTTGGGTACATTAGTGAAACTGAATGTTTCGTCATAATCTTGTGTGGTCGAAGAGGGATGTTAGAGAAGCAAATCGGCTATGGCTGCAGGCCTTGATTGCTCGTGCACCCATAGTTTTAAAGCATAACCCGCGGCTATGGCTTCTATCTGATTAAGTATATTTTTGGACATTCAATGCTATCCCTAAATTTGCTTCCTCATGGAAAACATCTATTTTAATTCCGATATTTAAGAAAGAGGACAGGGTTTGCCCTGTAATTATTGGCACGTGGCAATTGTAGATGCTTCAAGTAAAATATGTACTTTTCTGGTGCTGCGTTATTTAAAGATACGGGACAGAGAAACGTGCTCTTGTCTCCCGCTCCCACATCAGATTTCGTAAAGCAATGGGAACTACTTTCAATGGACCATTACCTGTTGGCCGAGGTTAAGGCAGTAACAATGGGTACTGTTTAAATTGCCTCATTAGATATGAGCAGCACCTTTGACAGAGTGCACGAGAACGGTTATGGGAAAATTCCTGAATTGTGAACATTTTGGCGAGTCTACATACACATACTGATGATGTATGTGTTCGGGTGAATCGTCAAGGTGCCATGTCTAAACCTATTAAAGCATCCATCAGTTTAAGACAGGGGTGTGTGCTAGCACCATCTGATTTCTGCCTTAAAGACGCTCTGTAATCTACATAGTGCCCTTTACATCTGTTTTACAGAATGAAACCGTTTCTACTTTACTCTGATGTCCAAGAAGAGGCTTGGGCATTCGATCTATCCTGTATAAAGAGTTGCCATACATTTAATGCTGAACTTTTAAAGACCTTGACAGGACCCTTCACGTTTCTTTTGCATACACAGGCGTGAAAACAAGAAGGGTGTTGTGAGTTCAAGCATATAATCCGGATCATTGCAGCACTGCACTGTTTGACATTAAAAACCATAATTATTTTCAAGGTTGCTTGATTAACGCTGAAGCCATTCGCTTTAGTCATCCTGTTCATCTGGTTAAGAAGTTTATTGAATTCGGTGACAGTATTTTACACTTAGTAAGTAAACAATTTCAAAATGAAAAAGGTACCACTTCATCAATCCTCTGATCATGCTTCCGCAATAAAGAATCCGTCTTCGGTGTTTTGGTTGCGCCATGTGCATTGTTCACTTCCTGCAGAAACTGATGACTAAATTAAATTGACTTTAAATATCCGAATTATGAGATAAAGAGGGACAGCTTAAACACGCCAACAATACATGAGCTAAGCATCAGCCTTGAATTCATGGAGCATTGCACTACATGGGAAATACGTTTTAAAAGAAAACACACTGTGTAGAGTTCTAATACACATGAGCACCAAGGGCGGGGGAGCCAGACAATCAGGTGGCTAGGAACGCAGGCTTGAACTGCGGTACAAGCCCACGTTCCAAGCCGCCTGATGGCCGTCTCTTACCACCGCCATCCTCCCGCACAACCTGCAGCCCCGTTTTCTTTTTTTTAATACCCCCCCAGCCCTCCACCTACATTATTTCGGCTGCGGTGGCAATGGGCCGCCACAGCCACACCTTCCTCTCAGCTTCCGACTGCTACCATGGAAAGGGAAGACGGGCTCCTTACGGAGCCCTGCCTTCCCCTTCCATGGTTGCCATGTTGCTATAGGATTTTCCTTCCTACAATGGGACGCGCACAGGTAAACTGGGGTGCTAATGGCCTTATGTACCCCTTCCACGGGCAACATCGGGGGGGCAACGGCCTTGGGTCCACGTTAAAGTCCCTCGCTTTGTTTGGGCCGTTAACTGTGGCCACGGGCTGTTACCCCCTGGCATACATGCCAACATTCTGTAACACCTGGAAGGGAGATTTCCTCAGAGAAATCGGGAGACAACAATTTCCCCATTGGATTGTATTGGTGAAATAATTATTTTAGGCGGTAGAGCGTGAAAAATAGCAGTATTTTTCACCGAGATATTGGGAATCTCCCGCCTAAATCGGGTGGGTTGGCGTGTATGCCCTGGTGTTGCCTGTGGAATAGTGCCATAGTGCAGAGTGCTCAAGTCATGGTTCTGCTCCCTTGACCACTCAGGTGGCGTATTGCTACATTTACCCCCTGTAGTATGCAAAATCATTCTGCCATGTTGTGTCATGCATAAACTGCCACATGTCATGGCATAGCAATAGAGCTACAGGAGGGCCTCTGCCCTCATCCACAGGAATCACTCATTTCTTTAGCAGGCCAATGGGCAGAGGGACAGAACACACACAACCAGGTAGTAGAAACCTATTTCACATGAATTGTAATCCCTGTGGAACACACACAGTATAGAATCATCCCTGATGGTCTTCAATGATGCAATCAGGCTAATCCAGCTTGTTCATAACAACACCCTGCTAATGCATCACTCAGAATGGCAAATAGTGTGTGCCCCATGACATTAAAAGTACATTGCCACCCCATCAGCATCAATCACATAAAATGTACAAACCATGACCACAGTCATTTCAATTGGAAATTAACGTTTCTATGTCACCAGCCCAAAGTACTAAAAAATTGCAAAGCCAGCCCCTGGCACAATGTCCCCATACCATGTTTTATCCTGAGTCACATGCATC
Source organism: Ambystoma mexicanum (assembly GCF_040938575.1). NCBI lineage: Eukaryota > Metazoa > Chordata > Amphibia > Caudata > Ambystomatidae > Ambystoma > Ambystoma mexicanum. The sequence goes on from NC_090932.1 coordinate 814,410,763, forward strand.
AAGTGCAACAAAAATCTCTCAATTGACTGCCATCTTTGTGATGGGCTCTCTGCACCATTGCTGCTGGTCCTGCTTACCTCCACTAACAAGTAGGTCCTCCTGTAATGGGGAAAACCCACTGCCCACCCACCCTTCCTCATGTATGTCTCTGATACCCTCAACATGTCCCTTGTACAATCATGAAGATACCCTCCAAATACACAGAAAGCAATATAGCTGCTCACCCCTCACCATCAACATTTCTTGATCACATCAATGGGAACACAGCAGCAACATTACACATGACACTGGAGAAAGACATTAATGACTCCCACACCAGCACTGCACCAACCATGCTCCACATACTTCACACATCAGCAACATGCATGTTTGTCATCTGGATATACTCTTACATGGATTGGAGTCAGTTGTGTTGAATGCCCATGAATCATGGAACTGAGGGGACGTGGAACCAAAAGAGGCCCTTTAAATAATACTCATAATGGCCCCATATCACACCATTTCCACAAAGCCAAACCTTACCCTATGAGAAAAAGTGGAAATACCACACAAAAGAGGCCAGGGTGCAGAGGCGTACCAGGCAGGTTCCAGAGTCCCCTAAAGGCCAACCCACCCCTGATCATGGAGTGGCTACTTGACATGACAAATGACAGGAGTGTAAACATAATGCCACACCAAAAAGATGCCACTACATCAGCCCTCACAAAAACATCCAGAGGAGAATGACTCCAAGCAGCATGTCTTGGAGGTGCAATCAGTAACACAAAGCACATGCATAGCCAAACAAGGAAACATGCACACACAGACAATTATGAATACAACTTACATCTTCAGTGACAGTGACCATCACCCAGTCAGCTCCACATGTAATGAGACATGCTCAACCCTGAGTGTGCCACATCATGCCACGATATCACCAGCCATGAAAATGCATGACAGTGCATAACCTTACCTGGTGGTACTGTTGTTATGCTGTGAATCCCTTACCACTTTCACCTAACACTGGGCTGCGGTATTGGTGCTAGGAGGGTCAGTGTCCAGCAGAGGGAATGGGGACTTAGATGGAAATAGGGTGATTGGGGTGTCCTCTCAGGGAATGTGGGCACTGGATAAGGCAAGATCCCTGAAATGACATTGGACATTTGTTTGGACCAGCTAAAGGAGTCTGTTTGACATAATGCACTTATACACATCTTGTGTAACACATCAATGTAAAATGAAATTTTCACCTATGTGGGAGGCTGTAGCAGTCCACAACACCACAACAGTTGACTCAACGGAGCATGGCTGCATGTCCAGTCCCCCAGTTTGAAAATGTGCTCAGTAGCATGAGCAGTTAATTCACTGCCCTCAAGAGCACAATAGCCCTGTCACAAAGGGAAAAGAAATACAGTCCAACTTGGACGGGGAAAAATAAATCTAAGGAAAATAATCTGTGCTCCCTCCACAGGCTCCTGGACACCAGGGTGCTGGAAGAAGGGTTGGTGTTGGCAAGAGGATAGGGGTGTGCGGGGACATGGTCAATGCCATCACCTGCGTGGTTCAGTTAGAACCCCCATCCTCTGGTGGATCCTGGGATGGTGCATTCTGACCATGCAATGCCTAAGCCTTTGTCCTCATTGTCTATGACCACTCATGAGAGGGATGATTTCATGAGGGCCCCAATTGAAACAAAGTCCTGATGATGGCTATAATGAGTGTTCAAAGAGTCAGCATGCATGGCAACCCTTGATGTTGCCAACTGCATGTTGAGCGTTCCCCACAAGGCGGCCATCTCCTGGTGGTGGAGTGCCCTTGAAGCTAACAACCCCTCATGCAGAGATTGACTCAGGGAATCCATTTTGTGCTTACAGAATCCCCTTGAGGTCAACATCTCCTCATTCAGAGTTTGATTCCATGCCTTGATGGTGGCTTGGCCTTGAGGCCAAAAGCTCTGTACGCAGGGTTAGCCTCAAGGTTGCCTTCTCTTGCAACAGCACCTCCCAGAGGCCAACATCTCATCATGCAGTGATTGCCTATTGATTGAACATTCCTTTTGAGTTGCCTGGCTCTGTCGTTGAGTGTCCTTTCTCCTCTACTGCTGCAACAGGTATATTTTGGCAGTGAGTGCAGCATTGGAGGAAATTACTTTTTAAGCCAGGACATGGATGTCCCTGGCCATCTTTTGCAGGACCTCACCCCATGTGGCTCTTGCTTGCAGAAACTCCACCTCCCACTCCAAGTGTCCGGTATGCAGTAGGCACACGTCCACCACTTATGTGTGGCTGGGATACCAGATCTTGGGCCCATCACAGTGAGTGCACTAGCATAGGCTGGCAGTCTACAACTCTCCCACGGACATCAGCCTACACTGCTGATTCCACGATGGTAGGAGGCAAACGTGCAGACACAGGATCCACCATTGAAGCAGGCCTCTCTACTGCAACGCCTAAGGTCTCCTGACTCTCCTCCTCAGACAGTGCAGCCTCAAGGAACTCAAGGAGCTCAATGCCTTGGACTAATCAGTGGTTGGCTCTCCACCATGTCCCTAAGTATGCCTTCCACATCTGATTCGGCAGCATCATCAGAAGATGAGTCAGCAGGCCTGCTGATGATGGCCTGCAACACAATGGGATTCTAAACAGAAACAGCATCCCAGGCTGTACTGGTGAAGGGATGTGCCTTATCTACCTCCTCCTCACCCACTGCGTCCTTACCTGCACAAAGTCAGACAACAATATTCAGAGGCATTTTTACCCAGCCAAACATACATATGTGAAGTCAAATGCATTTAGACACAATATTGCCAGCCACACATACATCAAACATTGAAAATGGACATACAGAAATGTGGAAGACACAGGTGACTAACATACAATGCTCTGCACAATCATGTCGGTGCACATTAGGTCCTGCATCAAGCCATGGATTGGAGGATAAGACACATACATACATGAGAGTGGAAGGTCAAACATTAGACAGATGGAGTTCTATGCTAAATATATGAGCTTCTCCACCACCACTACATCAATGCCTGCTTGCAACATGTGCAAGCATCACATTTTCTAATGCTGACAAAACCTGCAGGCAGCATATTGTGTCACTAAAATCCACATCAATCCATTCACCAGATTGGCCAAGGACAGATTTGTGTTTTCCCATGCTCATAAGCAGCATAACCATGTGTGAGGAGAGTGCAACATGGATATCACCAGTGTGCACTTGCATGACCAATGAATAATTGACAATCCAAATGTGGGATGAACATCACTTGTCAAACATCTTTTTTGACAATCACTGCATCTTCTGACTGGGACACACCCGCAGGTGACTTTCCACTGCCATTCTTGCTCATCCATGTAAATTTGCCACCAGGGCCAGTGAATGGATGGATTTGACATCAGACACTGCGCATTGCCATTCCATATGAGTCAAAATTAGTGTTCTCAATGCACTATTTGTTAGGCAGAATCATATGCAGGACCCTTTGGGAACACCACACACAATTAAGACTACAAGTGCAAGTACAAATTCACCTTTGGTACAAGCCTGTACTACACAGTTAAGTGGAGCAATGGCTGAGCAGCCAGACTTATCTCAAGAGTAAAGTGAGAAGTATCAGAAGTTACACAAAGGAAAGCAATTGCTATGGTTCAAACAAACACTAATTCAAGGTTTCTGAGTAAAAGAATATACATTTATTTACACCATCAATTATAAAACAGTACGCTAATGTAAAGCAGCATAAAATCACAATCTTAATACTCAATCAATTCTAGACAAATTAAGCTCAAAATGAAGTGTGAGCAAAATGGCACACCAGCAATTTAAAAGGGAGGGAAGGACAAGGTTATCAAAAATCGACAACACCAACAAGTGATAGGCAGGGCAATCTAGAAAAGGCTTACTACAACTAGGATTCAAATCAATAGGCCTGGGCCAATGTTAATGGTTCATAGTCTTTGCAGAGGATCACACAGTTCAGAGTAGTTTGCGGTTAAGTATTTGCCAAGAGTTCAAAAACGAAGTTGGTCGGAGGGAAAGTTATTCAAAAGAGCAGAGATGAACAAGCCTTTGGAGAGGCGAAAGATTTCAAACACTTTCACCGCAGTGAGCTGGTTGGTCCCACTAGGCTCCAGGGGAGAAGACTCCTTGCGGATCTCCTCTGTCATTGAAGTTTCAGGCAATTCAGACCTGCAGGAGGGCTTCACCGGGATGTCCAGTAGTTGCAGCAGTCGTCTTCCTTCAGATCCTCGTTGGTTCTGTCGTTCCAGTGGTAACTCTGCCTTCCAAGTCCCAGAGACCTGCTTTTAAGCAGTTTTCCCGAATTCACACAGCTGGCTGTCAATCACACATCAGGGTGGCTGTCCTGGCAGGACAGTCACCTAGCCAATCAAACTAGAGTAACACTTGGGTCTCCAAGGAGACCCTGTGCAGGGGGCCTCAAACCCCTCCCTCACATCCTGTCCACCCAGACACTTAGGCGCCTAAGGAGGGCTTCTGTGCAGAAGCCCGCCAAAGGATGCCAAACAAAGGAACCAAACCTGGTTTGGCACGCAGAGTAAAACCCGAGAAAAACCTTTTCAAAAAGAAATGGCGAATATACCCAACCAGAACCAAATCAAATTAAATGGGGTCCAGTGGGTTAGAGTTTGAGGCTACCACCATAGCCCCTAACAATACTGAGGCTATTTTCATAGCTCGTGGTAGAATAACAATGGTAGATACCACTGCCACCAGCCAAATCTTAGAGAAACAAAATAATGTTCCATGAGAAACAGACAAAAAGGGATAACTATTAAGCCTTCTAGTACTCTATTGGAAGATAGGTTGTACTGGCTCTGTAGATTTAAAAAAGACTAGTAAAGTCAATGGCAACTTTACATGTTCTTTGAGATAGTAGTCAGTCCCAGAAAATGGAGTTTAAAGTGGGAAGTCTAAAAAGACAACCCTGTATCACTGCACTAAAGGTGCTGTGGGACACATAGTAAAAAGATGGTGCCTATGGAGTAGGTGAGACTCCATAGTCTATGAGCACAAAATGTACAACACACAGCAGAAACACATGTAAGAGGGGGAAAAAAGGGGCTCACACTCTTACCAGGGGAAAAAAAAATCCTAGAAATCCAGCAAAGCTGCTGAGGGACTCATCAGGTAAGGGAAATTATCCATTCTGGAGAATTCTCCCTAACACTATTTGCAAGCATGACACTGTGAGTGCGTCCAATGACATATGCCTTGCAGGCCATTGCCACATGTATCGATGTTCCAATGATTACTGCATACAGTAATGTGTGCTGTAAGATACATTTCAAGGATTCACCTTCCAGGTTGCATAACATGCAGTGTAAGTGTACGTGTGTGCATTACTGTAGTGCTCAATGGGTGAGAAGGACGACAACCAACTCTACTACAACATGTGATCACATACCATGTATGTGTTGAGTAAATCATTTATATTATGCACATATGGTACTCACGTGATGTGGCTGCATAGGTGTCCATGCCTCCCATGCCAACCACCTGCTCACTGCTGATGAGGCAACTGGTAACGTCTTAAAAGGGAGTCAGCTCAACCACATGTGGTGATCCACCTCCAGTACCCTTGTCAGAGGGCACATTGATGCCAAGCTTCTCCATGGTCTGCTTCATGAACTCACCCATTCTCTTGTGAACCTCTTCCGCTGTGCGCCTCCACACCCTGAACATTAATGAGATCTGTGGCCTCATGAACATCCTTCACTACTTGTTCACAGGAAGGGTACTGCAAGCCAAAGGGCCTAGGTTGACATGATGTTCGTCGACATAATCAGTGAGGATTTCTAACTCCTCATATGTGAAGTGTCTCTTCATTTGTGACCCCTTCTCCCTCACCTTTGCTCTTTGTGGGGTGCTGCCTGTGCCTGCTCTGCAGACTGGACCCTCTTACCCCTAGTTGGCCTTGGTGGTACTGGGGACCCTGTAAGCAAACCATCACGTTTAGTAGATGGACCGATATTGTGCCCTCATATCCATCCTGGTCCTCTCCTCAGAGCCCCCTGACTCATGGTGAAAATTGCATTCACAGCAAGGTAAACGCAAATCTTGTTGCCTCCAAATTTGCATGGTACACACAAAGTACAGCTTTTTCTACAGGCCCACCACATCCTCAGAATGCGACAATCGGGTTTACGTCCAGGCCATGGAACTGAGTCTGCCCTGCTCGACCTGAAGAACCAGTTGGATGGGCTCAGAGATGAAGGCACCCTGACCTCCTCCTTCTCCTGGACCTCTCATCTTCATTTGATCTGGTCGACCACAAAATCCTGTGCCACAACCTCACCAAAGCAGCACATTTTTCTCACGATGCATCGGCCTGGGGAGTATCATTTCTGAAGGACAGATCCATGAGAGTGTTTCCGGAAAATGCCAGTGCACCACCGGAGCCCATTCCCTGCAGAGTCCCTCAAGGTCTGTGCATAGTCCAAACACTTAACAATATATTCACCAAACCTCTCTCTGACTTACTCGACTCCACAGCATACCCTACACCAAGTGTGCCAATCACACCCAAATTCTCCTCCCCCACCACATCAACTACCTAGATGACAAGCACACCATTAACAAAGTGTACACACCATTCCAGGCATGAATGGCCACTCACTGACTCTGTTTGGCTGATGAAAATACAGAGATCCTTCTGGTGGACCCACCATCTGCAATCAAAAACTCACCTCCACTTCTGCATGTTTCAACATTGATGGCTTCCCAATCCAGGTATCCTCCACAGTTAAGCCCCTTGGTATCTACCTTGACACAACCATATCACTCTCATGCCAGGTGAATGCCATTGCCTCATTTGCCGCACACACCACAAAACTCATCAATGCCTCCATATCCTTCCTCTCCCAGGATAGTTACCTCACCCTTGCCAGAGCAATCATCAGGGCAAGGCTAGACTACTGCAATGCCCTGTTTGCTGGCATAACGGAACACAGTATTAGAAAGATGCAGGTGATCCTGAACAGTGCCATCAGAGCTGCCCTCAACATAACCAAAAGAGAGCACATCTCTGGTGCAAGGAAAGAGGTGCACTGACTCCTTGTTCATGAGCGGATCATCTTCAAGGCCCTCTCTATTACTCACAGATGCCTCTCTGACTCAGTCCCACCTTACCTGTCTCTCACAAGATTATACAAGCCAAGCCCAGTCAGACAGACCAATCAGATCAGAATACACAAACAGGCTTTTGCTCCCTAAATTCAAAAATGCCAAGGCCAGCGACGCAAGCTTCCCCACCTTTGCAATTAGTCATTGGAATGCACTCCCGCCAGCTCTGAGAGCAGAACAGTCATATTGGGTGTTCGGGAGAACACTGAAAACTTGCCTGTTCAACTAACTCTATATTGAGACTCACCCCAACTGACCCTAGGCTTACTCTACTACCTTCTCTCTCCTCCCTTCCCTTTCTTTCTCTCTGACTGCACACCCAAGATATGCCTAACTGGTTGTAACAGCGCCGTGATGCCGCCAGGCTTAGTGCGCTTTATGAATAATAAATATATAAATAAATAAATAATGCCACCAATGTGTACTGCAGGAAATCCACATTCTATGTCCAATATATCGCTGCATTCAAATATATGTGGTACCCCCTAAATATTGCAGCCTTCGCACATGCCAGGGAAAGTACATGCAGGTTGGTGGTGGGCGAAAGTGCCTTATTTATGGAGTTATGTGAGTATGCGCACTGCGCGTGTCGTGGAATTTATGCACATAGGGCCCTTACTGTGATTTTGTCACTGCTGCCTCGTGAATGCAGTAGAGACACCTGTTCCTTGTTCTTCCTGCTTTGTGTCATAACTTGCCTCCTCCAGCAATTTTTTGCCTCCAAACCACTACATCGCTTACTGCCTGGTACTTTGTCACTGGCTGCTGACCACTAGCACTGCCATTGAGTGCCTGGTATTCCCCCATAGCCTGTTCTCCCATGGCTCTCCTGTCAGGCTCTGTGACCACCTCATCTTTCATATTAGGACTGCCACATCTCCATACCGCCACCACAGCTCCACAGTATGTATAGACAGTGTCCAGCTTCACCCCATGAGCCTCAGGTGCAACATCGACCAGCACCCCAAAGGTGAGGCTGAGGGCTGTCAACTTCTCAGCTGCTGAAGTTGGCATTCTTGGTGGGCAGGTCCTGGCAAATAATGATTTTCTCTTCGTTCCGCAGAAGCAGCTTGGAATGTGTGGCTTTCAAAAGATCTGGGAGGACATCACGACAGCCATCAACTCAGCAAGTGTGGCAGTCCATACAACAGAACATGCAAACAATCGCTGAGATGAACATAGGATCCAGAGCCAGGCAAAGGCAGCCCTTGAGGCAAGGTGAAGGTGCACACTGCACACTGGAGGATGCCATTGGGTGTCACACCTTCACCTCCTGGAGAGGATGAACACAGCGGTCCATGCCCAGGTCCTTGACCTGCAGGCACGTATACAAGCTCCTGATGAGTACTCACAGGCTGAACATATCCACAGATGTGGTATTTCCTACATGGGTATCCACGACTTTGATATACGGGATTATTTCAAATACGAACATTTCGAAAACGAAAATGTCGAATTCAAAATGTTCGTATTCGAAATAAACACACCACAGCCAAATGGCCTTTATATACACCACTCTCCCCACCCTTTATTTATCTTTTGCTGGCACACTTCGCTGTGTGTCGCTGAGTCCCTGCAGCGCCAGTTCCCTTCCCTTCTGTGGATGGGAATTGACACTGCAGGGTCCTGATCTTTTCTTTTTTTGTTGTTAAAAACTTTGTTGTTTTTGATGCGGGGGCCACTCCTGCAACACCCCGATTCCATGATAGTGAACTAAGCTGCGGGGGACAGCCCTGAAACCCTTGCTTCCCTTGTCCGCTATAATGAAAACCAAATGTTTGAAATGTTCAGCATTTTCAGCTGTATGTAATTTCGGTACAGCCGAAAACACTATCATTTTCAACCATTCGTTTTTTTAACAATATTTGTGTAAAATACCCATGACTTGATCAGGCTAATGCTTTTCACTGGATGTGTGTTGCACAGTCCTCCACTGGCATACAGCCTCATGGTGACGCTGGAAGTATGTAATAGCACACACCATGTAGGAATGGGCTCAGTCAACTTTTATTTAAAAAATATACTTGTGTGCATGAACTGTGAGATGCTGACAGCAAGGCCTCTGACAGGAACAGTCGCCAGCTTGAGATATTGAGGGCATATGAGGTGCAATCATGCACACTCCTCCATGGGTTGTTGCGTTGTGTAAGATGATTGCATCAGCTACTCTCAACATCTTAGACTCACACATGTGTATGGATGTGTGTTCAGGGATATTTAGCAGATTTGACTATCCAGATCAACATTGGGTCCTGTCAGGCCACTGAATGGGGAGGCATACATGTTATTTCATCATGATATTTGTTAATGTTTTTAAGCGAGAGCATTGCTGCTTGATCCTCAGCGATGGCTGCATGCACATGTTGTATGCTTTCATGTTGGACTGTAAGTGGTGCATGTTGGTAGATGTGGTTGGATGGAGATGTGCCTATGTTGCTACAAGCACATGTGGCCAGGTGTCCTTTCCATAGTCCTGCCTGCAGGATGCACTTGGATCACAGCTTCATTGTAACTGTGATGTACAATGGGTTGTTGCCATCTGTATGTGGCCAGACATCAATGTGCTATGTTCACATGTGCATATCTTATCATTGTGACTTTTCATTTTGCCTTCTGTTGTGAGACTGCATACCTTAAGATTTCCAAGCAGGGGCTCTGTGTGTGCAAGGCAGTTGTTGTTGATTAATGCTTACAGCATTCTACTGATGCAATTGGTTAGAGTACACATGCATTGGAACTTATGATTGAATCCTATGTTCTTTGCTCCCTTTTGCTCTGGCTGAATAAGACGGTACGACCAGTGCTGTGGAGCTTCATTCCAGGGGCAAGGCATCCATATGCAGGTGCAGACTCTGGGAACGCCCAGATGTGTCCACCTCCTCTAAGGGTGATGTGTCTGGGTGTGCATCCCATTCAGATGTCAGTGCAGCAGAGGTGGATGCCCAGGATCCCATTGTCGCAGTAGGCACATCAGCAACAGAGGGAAATGGTGGTGTTGGTCACGTTACAACACAGGGGCCCCAAGGGATGGAGTTATCATTGGGGGTGTCTGGGTTGATGAATCAGGAGAAGAAGGAGGAGGCAATTGCAGGCCTGCTCATGGTGTCTGGTGATGGTCCTGAGGGGGATGCGCAGGCTGTACACCTCTCCCTGAAACAGGAGGCTGTGCAGTCCACCTTGGATGGATCAGTACAACCTTCTGTCCAAGGGCGATTTGCTGAAGCAGCACTATCCACCTTCACTGATGCCTCCACCCAGACAGAGCCCACACTTCTGGCTGATGTGGCCATCCAGGATGCAGTGCTGCCATGGTGATGGGTGGCTTGAGGCAGGAGCTGTCTATCCATGATGCTGTGCAAGCAACTCATAAGCTGCTTGTAGAGCATCATGGGCAGATGGGCCACCTCTTGTCCCAACTGGCAGCAGCACTGTATTCCTGTGGCATCTGTGGAAATGCCACTGCAATGGCCCACTACTCATCATCATCTGTGTCCCTATCAAAGTCAACTGAGACCTCCATTCAAGCTACCACCATGCCATCCTCCGCCACTGTCACTACCATTGGCCAGTGTGGATGTGCCTGTGTCCCTGATGGAGGTGGAAGTCTGTACCATGACAGATGAGGTGGTCAGTGAACCTGCCCATGAATATAAAGGGGAACAGGCAGTGGAGGAACACCAGGCACTTGATGCCAGTGCAGGTGCTGTACTGCCCAAATGAAGATTGTTATCCAGTCGGAGGGAGCACCTGCACTGCAGACACATTGCCAGGCAGCGAGACATGTTGTCAGTGAGAAGGCAAATCTGGGATGCCATTGTGAGCAGGAGGAGGCAAGGAGGCCCACACATGGTGCAGATGAGGCAGGGGGCACAATGGTGCCTGCAGGCACTGGTGTCATCACAGGTGCAATTCATGAGGCAGCAGGACAAAGAGAGGCAGCTGGCACATGAGGAAGAAATTGCCAGGGCTAATGCCGAGGTTGAGGAGAGGTTGGTGTGGACATGGGGTGCCATCCTGGAGGATTCTTGCAGGGCAGTGGAGGAGATCTAGTCTAGGATGAGAAAGGCCCTGCAAGCCCTGCGGGAAACAAGGGAGGTCTGCCTGCAAGAGTCAGAGGTGGATGGGGAACTGGTCTTTGCATTGTCCTACGTAGGCATGAACTAGCCTGATGATTCTTGTATATTGTTAACTAGTAGTAGGGCCATCATTCAGTTCCCATCATTGTACATAGTTTTACATCAATACATTTATATTTTCTCTTCACGTCTCTTTGTGCAATGTGCAGCATGTCTTGGCTTGCTGGTGTATGTGTACTTTTGTGCTTCTTTGTATATGTGCATCTTTTGTTTGAACATGATTTCGAACTAAGTATGTCCAATGGCTTGCATGTGGGTTTACGGCACACTCTGTGAATCATATTGGTACTGACTTATTTGCTGTGAGACATGTGTGCAAGTATGATGGAAGTGTAATGTTTAGTATGATGCCTTCATGGCCAATGTACTTGTTCGGACAGTGGTAGATGTGGGGAGGTGACATGGTTGGAGTTTCTCATGTTTCATGTATTTGTTAAATACCTTTGTTGCTTGGCTACTTCCATGCTTTGCAGTAGAGGCATGTTGGTCATTAATGTACATTGTGTGCATGGGTGTGTCAAACATGTATGCTATAGTTAACATGGCACTTCCTTTGCACATGTGTGCATGGGTGTTGAGTCATGTAGGGGGTTGTTTGAGGTAGGCATGGTGGCAATACTTTGATTGCCTTGAACATTGCGCCATGTGCACATGTGTTTCACAAGTAGGGAAGGGACTATCACAAGAGTGGTGGAGCAAGGGATGATTGCCTCATGCCATTCCTTGTGCAGGGGCATTGTGTGTTTGGTTGTTGGTGTATCAGTGTTGGTTGGGTATGTTTTGGATTGTGTGTATAATGGTGGTGATGTGGGGAACATTTGGAGATGAGAGGTATGTTTCATGATGATGTTTTGGACATCTTATTGAGGCTTTAAAGCAGTGGCAAGCTTCAGAAGGCACCGGGATTCAACACAATGACAGCCAAGACAAATCATAGTATTAAATAAATGGAATGATTTCAGAAGGGCAGCATTGGCTGTTTTCTAAGATTCTACCATGTTACCTGATTGCTGATATAGAACGGCTTTGCTTGGCACCCAGAGCTAAAAGGCAAGCAGGCGATGGGGGGGCCTCACGGAAATGCCCTTTGCCATGACCCTTAGCCAGCTACCCGGATAAGACTGCCCTGAACTCACTCCTAAGAGTGTTTCCATATTTGGTGGGCCAGTCAGGGCTATGGGGGGGCAGGAGTGGGGTGAGGAGATGGGCTGGAGTAAATAAATAGGGACATGGAGGCTCACAGAGTGTGGAAGGCAAAGTGAAACAAAGTCCGGCACTGAGTCCCAGTCTGCCCAAAACGTCTGTGTTTTCAAGCGAGGAGCTGCTGCTACAGCTACTGTTATCCTGTGGAAAAATCCTGTCCTGTTTCTATTGCTGTTGCTGAGCTTTGCATAAAAACTCCTTTCGCGCGTGGAGCACGGCACGGAGTCCGGCACTGAGTCCCAGTCTGCCCAGTCCGCCTGGGATCAGTCGGGGCGTCTGAGGCCGGCATGGTTGACTCTCCAAAGAATGGCTCGGCTATTGGACCCCAGACCCGCCATAAGACGCTCCAGCAACACAGGATGTTAAATCCATGGACGGCCGCATCACAGAAAGGTATGGCAGGTAGTAAGGTAAGCAAGCAAGTGGTTACCCTAAATACTCCTGCCGCTCCCCTACAGGTTTCTGTCCAAGTGTATCAGGCTGCGTCTCATGCTAATGCCGGATCTGCTGTACATTCATCTATACGTGCAACAGCATGTCCAATTAACACACAAAATGACTCTCAAGTGGAAGAAACAATATGTCTGGCTCCGCTGCTATCCCTTGTTAATCTTGCACCGGTGCCAACGTTGGAGAGCGTCATGGACCATAAACTATCTCCAATGCACGCAGACTCGCCTGACATCTATTTCTCCCCGTTTGATATAGCAGATGCTGAAATCATGAGTGCTTCAAGATTGGTGCAGGATAAATTTACAGATGTCCATTACGATCCATCTGATTTAAATGCTGCCGATGCATGCTTGAGCAAAGGCTTAGTAGCCTCTGAGTCAGCATGCATTAGCCTGACTTCCCCCTCTGGATCTTGTGCCCGATCAGAAAGCAAGACAGGACCGTCTGGGCCATCCATAAATGTGTCTGTTACCCTGACGCCGAAGACATTGAAGTCTTCATTCGCATTGCCCTGCCCATCGTCCAAACGCTGCTCGCTCTCACCACCGCTTAATCCGTCGAAACCCAGGTTGTTGGAAGTCGGAGTCCAGCTGCAGTCTTGAGAAGCATTTTGCAATGTGATGCTGCTCCATATTCTGATGACACGACCATGGTGATTGCTTCCGAAAGTCCAGTAAACAGTTTCTTGACGGCAATCCCTGAGGCTCCTTTACTATCACAATGGAAGGATGAATGTCTTAATTCGTCTGTCTCGCACGTGTCACGAACCAACGATCTGTTATTACCAAAACAGATTCAATCTTTTACGAAACAGAAGTGTCTTCAAACAGCTAACCTTGCATCGGCAGCGTTAACTACATCGACGGCCCAGCCATTTCTTCTGTGTGGCCAACAAGGGAATTCACAAAAAACGGTGAGCTTTGCTAAACAGCTTGAAGGCCGTAATAGCTCTAAAAGAGCAAGTTCGGTCATTGCTCCAGCGATCTCACCAAAGTTTCAAACCCCAAATAAGGAGTCATTAAGCTGCGCAAGTCCAGGTGCTGACCACTCTACAACGGCAAGTGTGAAATCAAGTCTCTCAGTTGCCGCAGCCATCCAAATTCACAATAATGTGCTTGCGGCATCATCTCAAGCAATGATACCATTTGTGAAATTGTACGAAACAATGAATGAAACCATTCGTGACCAAGGGGCAATGCTAACAAACTTAACTACAAAACTGGAGCAAATCGATAACTTCACCTTGTATTTAAAACAACAAATGCAAGTCGAACCTGAACTGACTACGCATTGGCAACTGCGGCTTGGTGATTTAGCCACACTCCATTATGGTCGAAACGATAATCTGATTGCTGGTCTTCTGGATGCAATGAAAAGAGATGATGCAAAAGGCCAACCCAATTGAAAAAGTATGCGTCTGCATATCAAAAAAGCTTAGTGCAGATAATCTGGTCCCTCCTGTTTTGCCAATAACTCTTTCTCAGACTTCTTCCACAACGCATTCACTCCAGTGTTCTGATCCTAGCCATGTGATGAATGATTCTCCAGAAGTACCATATGCAGCTATAACCAGCGATCTGGGACCGGTAGACTCGATTCCACGGCTACCAACTGACGCAGACGAGCACCAGCCTCTCGCAAAAAAAGATCTGTCTGCTCTGGCTGGTGCTGACTCTCTTACTGGCGATGCATTGAGAACACAAGCTCAGTTACTAACTGAGCTGCATGGTAATCTATTCTCTTCATTCTGCATTTTCTCTGGCCCAGCCAAATCAGGCTCGGTTGGAATGCTGCCGAAAATAAATGTGGCTGCTTCTTCTGATAAGTTGTTGGCGTCTTCCATGAAAGTCATGAGTTCTATTGTAGCAAAGAAACCCAAAACGAAAACCACACTATCTGGCCACACAACTACCAAAAAATTCATAAGGAATCTGACGTCTCCTCCAAGACTGGGCCTATTCGAGCATAATCGTGGTCTTTGCAGAGGACCTTCTACCAAGGAGAAAAACAGCCAGTTGCTGCCGGCAAAACCAGTAACAAAACGACGACAAATACGTTCTGAAGACTGCCTGTCAGTCACTTCTGTGAAATCTGCATCGCCCAATCTTTGCGACTTATCTACGTACTCATCTTCTGATGATGATGAAAATTCACAGAATCCTGGTGTGGAGTTAAGTTCTGCCCCACGGCCTCCCACTCGACCAGCACAAAACACTGAGAGCTCTGTGCCCCTGAGGTGACAAGTGGAGCAGCCGTTCATTTCAGCCACCGAAAATGGCAAATTTGTGAAATCTGTTTCAGCTGGCCAGAGTTTAAATCCAAAGTTTACTTCAAATCAACGTAAACAATTAACTCACTTTAAATATCGGGTCCATGAAACTAAGTCAAACCATGCAGTCATCTACAGTTGCAAACTAAGACTACAGAACATCCATAGAGATGATAATGAGTTGAATCTCAATCGTGTAAACGTGCTGAGGCTGTTTAAATGTGTGCCACCGCTCCGTTTGAACAATTCAGACAACATAAAAATCGTTGAATATGTTACAGAGCAGTGTTTTGACTGCGTTCTGCTTCATATCAACTCAGCAGGGGTTTGCAATACGATTCTCAAGGCTGCCGAAGATCTCTTGGTGTTTGGCTTTGATATTTCCCTGGAACCTGGGAAAGATAATTCAAATTATAATATTGAGGCGGCTGATAACAATTCGAGTGTAAATAACTACATTGACGCGACTCACTTACGGAATCTTATGAGTTCTGCATCAACAAAAGGTCACTTGGGGAACTCCAATGCCAACCAGGGAAATTTTAAGAGACAAAATGCACAGGACTAGCTATGATTGGAAACACATGAGGCACAATACTCTATTCTCTCATGGCACACCCGTGGTTTCAAGCATTTGTTTAATGACTTTGAAGTCCCTCTTGAAAACGTGTTTGCAATCTGTTTACAGGAGACATGGCTGCTTGAGACGCCTATGAGAGGTGGACATACCATGTTAGTTAATCCAGCTATAAAAAATGCTCAAGGATGACCGAGTGCGGTCTACTAACAATGGTACGAATAACTCCACATGTGCAAGGATCCATCATGTACACAATGAACTGTAATTTAGTGGGAAAAAAAAACATCTTTTGATTGTCAATTGTTACTAGAACCCTGCAAAAATTAGCGCTAAAGACTTTGTAAATGCCACAGGCAAATTAATGGATGATGCAATGTTGATATATAATAATTTGACTATCATATGTTGCAGAGACTTTAACTGCTCATGGTTCCAATATGATCAACAAACTCAATGCTATATGTGGCGAGCTAAAGGAGACATGGTGGCCAAGGGGCAAATGTGGTCGAATGCAATGAAAATGCGTGATTGTTTGATGCTAAATGGTGCAGTAAGTGGTGACATCCCCGCTCAATCAACCTGGCATCGTGATTCCTCTCATAGCATTATTTACTACTTTTGGGTCTCAAGAAATTTTGAGTCCAAGGTTTTAACCTTGCAATCTCAAACCATGACCCATAGTGATCATAGGCTATTGAAACTTGGTTGTCTTTTGGCAAATACGACTTCAGCTTCTTTATATAATCTACCAGTTGAGTCGAATAGTGGGGGCAATCGACTTCGACTAATTGTCACTCAGATTGACTGTCTCACTGAAAGATTATCGAGATTGTGATATGGAGTTGATTACACTCCATTAATAACTGATTATATAAAAGACAATAGTGATCCAAGCCAAAAGCGCAAATGTCATAAACATCTGTTTAGCACTATTATGCACGAGAAAAAGAAAGCCTTACGAAGAGATCTGAGACTTATAAAAAAAAAAAACACATCCCGAGGCACAAGGTGCTAGAGGAAGTTAGAGTAAGAAGAGCCATTTACAGGAACTGGGCCACTTCACATAGAATACTTATCGAACAAGATTGTGCAGAACTGATGCAGAAGCTTCTAATCACGAAGAACACTCAGGAAATTTGGCAAATTTTGAATATGGGCAATGTGGATGGCACAGATTCGCCTCTGAATACCATCTCAGGCAATAGATGGGCCAGCCACTTCTCCAGAGTGTTCACTAGTGAGAGCTCATAACTGGAATTACATCCTGGGTCAGAAGGTGGGTCTTGGGAGGTCGAAATGTCGTGTGCCGACATAATTCAAGTGATTAAGATGCTAAAAAACTCTTGTGCTGCCGGACTTGACCTGATTAGCAATGTGATGCTTAAAAATAATATATTGGTTTGGGCTCCTTTCATTGAAAGTCTCTTCAAGAGAATTGCTAGATGCAAACAACTTCTGGAGTCGTGGCTATCAACAATTGTGGTTCCCATTCACAAGAAGGGCAGCTGGGACATTCCCGATAATTATCGTCCCTTTGCATTGCTCGACTCAATCGGTAAAATCTTCGGTTCTCACTTACGATTGAACCTTGTAAATTGGGCACAGGCTGAGGGTATTCTTGATGTACATCAAACCGGCTTCTCAAAGGGCGTGGGTGTCGATGTCAATCTCTTGATACTCACAATTTTAAAATTGGAAGCCCAGAAAGCTAGAACTAAAATCCACCTAGCATTTATTGATATGAAGCAGGCCTTCAACAGCATAAACCGTGGCCTGCTTTGGACAAAACTAAAAAAATGGAAGTGCCCAGCAAATATTCTTGACCCAATAATGGCTCTTCACTCGAATACTTCAATTCGGGTACGTCTTAACAGGAGTGGGGAAATATCAGATTCTATTCCAACAACAAGGGGAGTTAAGCAGGGTTGTCGCCTAGCTGCTGATTTGTTCAAACTATTTCTGGCACAGGCTGAGGGTATTCTTGATGTACATCAAACCGGCTTCTCAAAGGGCGTGGGTGTCGATGTCAATCTCTTGATACTCACAATTTTAAAATTGGAAGCCCAGAAAGCTAGAACTAAAATCCATCTAGCATTTATTGATATGAAGCAGGCCTTCAACAGCATAAACCGTGGCCTGCTTTGGACAAAACTAAAAAAATGGAAGTGCCCAGCAAATATTCTTGACCCAATAATGGCTCTTCACTCGAATACTTCAATTCGGGTACGTCTTAACAGGAGTGGGGAAATATCAGATTCTATTCCAACAACAAGGGGAGTTAAGCAGGGTTGTCGCCTAGCTGCTGATTTGTTCAAACTATTTCTGGCAGACCTGCCGGTCTATCCCGATCAGGCACATTGTTTCCCTCCTAGAATAAACCAAGTTCCAGTAAGATACATTG
Organism: Ambystoma mexicanum; assembly: GCF_040938575.1. Lineage (NCBI taxonomy): Eukaryota > Metazoa > Chordata > Amphibia > Caudata > Ambystomatidae > Ambystoma > Ambystoma mexicanum. The sequence continues at coordinate 814,428,933 of NC_090932.1, forward strand.
CTTATGCAGACGATCTAGTCTTGATGGACAGAACCCTGATCGGCCTCCAGCGCCTACTTATCTGTCTCTATGACTATCTATCCATTAATGAACTTACAATTAATATAGAAAAAACAAAAATTGTGTCCATTGGAGATGTCACCAGTAAAAGAGACAGAGCCTTTAGGTCGGCCGTTAGAGGCCAGTTTTTGGCCTTAGTTGAATCTATAAGATACTTGGGAGTTCAGTTCAACAACTCCATTTGTGAACATCAGTGGGTGAAGGAACTGAAATTTAAGACCTCTAGGCTTGCACTTCAAGCCGCAAAAATAAATAAAAGTTATGGTAAATTCTCCCTATCACCGGTTCTGATGTTCTACCTGCAAAAGGTAGTTCCTATAATAACTTTTGGTGCTGAAGTCAGCTGGAACATCAATGAGCAAACCTGGAACTTACTTGAAGGGCGTTTCTGGTGGTGCGTTCTTAAACTCCCGCAATGTGTTTCAATCATAACACAACGTCATGAACTATCATTGAACTCATTGCACAGGCATGTGATGTGGAAATCACTTTCGCTAATGCGAAAGATCGTAGTTGAAAGTCCATCACTGGCTTATCAAATATTCATTAAAAAAAATGATGCCAAGAATGTTAATTTACTCGATCAATGGCGACTAAGAGTGCAAGCATGGGTAGATGCTGCGGTAATTAGCAAATATGATCTTCTTATTTGACCACAACATGCAAAAAGAAAATTTGAGTCTTGGGCATGGATTGTTAATATCGAGAAACGAGAAAAATTGATTTCAACTCACTGGCTAGGCAATGAACACATAAAACCAAACACCCAGTTGACCTACTTGCTGCATTGTTCCTCCCGCTACTATCGAGAGAAATTCCTTAGATTTCGAATAACCATCTTGAAATCTAAGGAAATTTTATGCAAAGAAAAGATCAATTGGCAAAAGACAATTAACGCCGTTTTACCTTGATTCAGTTGAATCGCTAAAACATCTAGTCACGGACTGCTGGGCAACTTGTAATCTACGTTCTATACATCTTGGCCAATTTGCTCCTATAGACGCAGAGATGGTTTACTGGTGGCAAATGATTTCTTCTGGCAATAATGTCAAACATGCTTGTGCAATTGTGAACTATCTGGATGCGCTCTTGAAATTCCCTCCTTGAGATGTGCTTAAGAAGTTGATATTTTGCTGCCCTAACAAATGCTGGCGAGATCAAAATTGTTTTAAACCTTTTGTGTGAAAGCTCTTCTTAGAAACATGAGACCTTTTTTCTTCTTTTTTTAGGAGTGTGAGAGGGATGGGTATTATCTAATGTATTTGTAGAATTTGAAACAAAAGTGTTTACTTTATGTTAAAACTGTAGATTTTAAAAAAGAAAAAGTGAAACAAAGGGGCAGGCTGGAAAGGGTTGCTGCTACCAGGGATGATTTTGGGCACTAGAGCTGGAATGCCAGGCGATGGTGTGCCCAGGAGAGCAGAAAGTACAAAATAATGCTTTCTTAGCAGCATTACTAGGTATGGATACTTCCTGGCTAGGTGGACCATATAGGGCTGAGGGGAGGGAGTGTGGTGGGGAGATGGTTCGCAGAAAGTAATTAGGGAAATGGAGGCCCAGAGAGTGCCTAATGCACAGTGAAACACAAGGCATGCTGGAAAGGGTTTCTTCTTACTAAGGGTGTAATAAGTTAGTACAGTACAGAGTGATGTCTTTTTTGTTGCATGTGAGTAATGATATCACTAATAAACTGCTATGAGGACATTTGTCATAGGCTTTTATGCAGATATTGCAGGCTGCCATGTATTTTATTCCGATCCTGCCATTGCTCGAGTCAATTTGCATATAACCTCCACCTTCCCTAAAAGAACAAGGCATGGGTACTGTCTTCAAGGATGCCTTTTGGGGGTCGCCATGTGTCACAGTTGCAACCCCTGAAGTCTACCTTGCTACCCCTGTGGTCTGCTGTGATACCCCCCAAAAAAAAAAACTTTTTTTTTTTGCAAATTGAGGCTCCTGGGCTGTGGCCAGCGTCATGTGACTCTTTGTTTGCAGAGTGGCTTCTTGTTAAGGCTTCTTTAAAAAAAAAACAGGGGGTTCCACAAGTGTAACACTTTGAGCAGTGACCCTTAATAAAAAGGAATAGGAATAACACATCATTTGTCTTTCTGGAATTCTATACAATAATTGCTAGACTCATTAAACGTTTATTTCAGGCACACTTCAGGGCGGTGAGTCACTGATTTAGTTGATTCCTAAACACCTCAAATTCACAATGCAGACAAAAAGCATTCAGAGTAGAATAAGCATCCATTTCAGACTATGGGCCTCATTCCGACTCAGGCGTTAAGGGGTTTACGGCGGCGTAAACGGCGCCGACACTTAACGCCTGATTACAAGATTCCCTTTGCGTGATGGCTGTTTAACGGCTGCTTTTTGCAGCCGTTAAAAGCCATGCCGCAAACGGACCTTGGTAATAATTACGGCACCGTAATTTACGGTGCCGTAATTATCGCCTTTCCCCATTCCCATTATGCCCTATGGGGCAAAAATGGGAATGGGGAAGGGGCCAATGGTGAATGGGGAATTACCGCCCCACTCACCTTGGAATGGGGCGGTAATTCCGCCATCCACCATGACGGAATTGCAACCTTAGCGGCATGGACCATGGTGCTAATAGGACCATGGTCCTCCACCAAGGTTGTAATGAGGGCCTATGTCTTTTGCTTTTCTCAAGTGTCAGTTATAGCATGTTTTTTTTCTGTCGTTGTCTCTGTTACGATCATCACAAGACATTACATCTCAGTGTCCTCTGTCACTTGACAAAATCCTTGTGATATGATATGTTATTTTATGTTATCGGATTTATATAGCGCCAAAGCCTAGGGCATCCAGGCGCTAACTAACAGGAGCAGAAAGGTGCAGACCTGCAACCAGACACTTTACATGAACAGTGTGGTCTTTAAGGATTTTCTAAAAGCCAGATGATTTTCCTCTTTTCTTAGCACTTGGGGCAGCTCATTCCATGCACAGGCTACTAGAACTGGAAAAGAACATCCATTTCCATGCACTTTCTTAGCACTACCCACTCTGAGAACGTGGGCAGTTGTAGATCGTAGATCTCTGCTTGGCTGGTATGTGAGGACCTTTTCCTTAAGATAGCTGGGAGCAGATCCATAGATACACTTATGACAAAGGGTCAACAATTTGAACATAATCCTGGCTGACATTGGTAACCAGTGCAATTCCTTCCTGGCTGTAGAATTAGGTTCATTTCGCATCATGCCATAAACATTATGAATGGCAGCATTTTCAATTTTCTGCAGCTTGAAGATGACTTTCTTGCTGGCACCACCCAGAAGAGCGTTACAGTAATCGAGGCGAGGAAGTACAACAGCCCTAACCAACTTGGCCCGATTGTCTGTGCAAATCATGGGATCCACCTCTCTTAGAACTCTCAGATAGTAGTTGGCGTTTTTTATGATGGCATCTACTTGCGCACCTGCATTCAAAGTGGCTTCCATGTACGTGCCTAAAGTTTTCACTTTGTTAGCTACCACTATCCTGGTACCCTCAATCAAAAAGCTGGTAAAAGCTGGATCCAGACTCTCCCTTGACTTTTTCGACCCATATATCATTCATTCGGGCTGACCGGCATTCAGACATAACCAGTTGGTGGTCATCCAGTTTATTATAATCTGATAGACCTTTCAAAGTGTGTCCTGATCCTCCCTGTAGTTTCTGGTGATTTCGAGGGACAGCTGAAATTCATCTGCCTAGTTGTAAAGAAAAGAGTCCCAACCTTTCCAACTCTCTACAGAGTGGTACTATATAGATGTTAAAAAGTAAGGGGGATAGACAAGCCCCCATACAGGACACCACAAAATGTGGTCTCCAGCTCAGAGAAAAAGTCTCCCCAATACACCCTCGATCTTCTTTCTTCCAGGAACAACAACATCCGGTTTGCCGCCTCATTTGCGAGGCCCATGTATCTGCCAACCATTCCAATGTGATCTTGTGGTCTAGCAGATCAAAGGCTGCTGACAGATCCAATAATACCAGCAGACTTGATCTACTGTTTTCTATTATGGACAGCATCTGGGTCTGAAGATCAATGAAAACACTCCCCGTGCCAGGAAAACAATAGAAACCTGATTGCTTTCCATGCAGCAAGCCAGAGATTTCCATATGGGATTGTAACTGGGTCGTGGCGATTTTATCGATCAATTTCAGGAAAAACCAGGTGTTCATGATGGGTCGAAAGTTTGCTGTATCTTTTGGGTCCAAACCTACTTTCTTCAGCAAAGGAGCACTGCCACAGCTTTAATACCTTCCAGAATTATGCATTGACTAAAGGATGCGTTGATAAATCTACATAGATAGGGTGCGAAAATGTCCTGGTGATTCATTCAAGATTATCCTGGAAGGGAGTAGCTCCACTGGGCAACTGGTAGGGTTCATCGCTTTCAAAATGTTGATGGTTTCTGCTACTGATATCTCTGAAAAATGGAAACCGGGAGAGGATAACTCCTGATTTAGATATTCTCTATCAAGGGATAAGCAGTCTGCCACGTTACTGGCACCTGCATTCCTCATAGTAGCAGTATCCATATTGGGTTTCAGACCCTGCAACTCATCTCTGATTTTATTTTTAGCACATCACAGTTTATCCGAGAAGGCCTTCTGGATTCTCATACATTCAACCAGTGTAGGGTTAATAGTCTGGTTTAGCACTCTGAGTTTTTCCCAAGAACTAAAGAGACAAAGAGTTCCTTGGTTTTATCTCCAGCCCTTTCTATCTGATCGTTATAGTAGTTGAGCTTAGTTTCAGTAATGTTATCTTTATATATTTTTTCTAGAAGCTTCCAATCTGCTTTATTTTCCGTATTTTTATCATTAAGCCAAGTGTGCTCTGCATGTCTCTTACTGGCTTTTAATTTAGCCAGTTGAGGCTTAAATCATTTTTGATGATTGGGGACTTTCCTAGTACTTCTGGATTTCATAGGTGCAACTCTGTCTAACAGTGTTGTCATGTCCCTAGTATATTGATCTATGAGTATATCAGGATGGTCCAAAACCCTAGTTTTGGTCATAAGAGCGTCCATGCATTTAGACAAGTTAACCGCTGTGATAGCCCGATAATTCCTGTTTGCAACTTTACGTAATGGTTCATGCTGATGTCTTGATAAATGGGGAAGCTGTATTCGACCTGAGAGGACCGAGTGATTGGACCATATACAGGGTGTGGTTGTGATCCCTGTGAATGAAATATTGCTGCTAGCCATCCAATCAAGAATGTTCCCTTTTATGTGGGTCAAATCATTGTTGTACACAAGAATGTTATTATTCTTAGGCAATTTCTCCAATTCCACAGCTTTTTTATCTTTAGGGTTGCCTTTCCAAAGATTAAAGTCTCCCAACAATATTACAGCAGAATTAGTCTTCTGCATCGTATTTAAAACATGAATGAGATCTTTATTAAAGTTGTTGGGCTCTCCTGGTGGCCTATACAGAACCACAAGGTTCACAGGTTCACACTACAGTTGCGGTTAGGGATAATCTTGGCGTGCAAAATGTTGCATCCCACACAGTCTTTTTTGGTCTCATACATTTTTTATTCTTCTTTACAGATGATGGCAAGGCCACCACCCTGTCAATTTTTCTGGTGTTTCCCAAAAAACATGTAGCCCGGCGGGGTTACTTGCTCAATAATAGGACCATGTGCTTCTGATAACCGGGTCTTCGTAATACACATGATGTTCATGTTATGCTCCTAAAATCCCTAACAGCCAATGGGAGGTTTACCAGAGATCTGGTGTTCAGAAGAGATAAGTTCAATAGGGCTGCAGTCGGGGGCTGAGTGGGAGATTTAGTTCCTTGAACCACATTTTTTTTCCGTAATTATAGTAAGTTGCTGGTCATCAATATCATGAATTTGAGACAAGGATTGAACACCCAATGTGTTGGGCTTACATTTTTCAGGTCCCAAAAGCAAGTTATAATGTGGTTTATTAGGGATACCCGATCATTTCTCTCCCTTAACATCAGGAGCCCCTGCCGCCCTATTAGGCAGAGATTCCTGCTCATAGATGTCAATAGCAACATCAGATGATGTCTTCGTCCCCACAGTAGGTAAAATATTTGTAAAGGAATGAGGTATTTCTCCAGTGTCTATATAAGAAACATGGGGCTCGTGGTTGTTTAACTATGGGCATTGAAGGAAGAAAAGTATCTCTATCCTGCATAAGCAATGTTCAGGTGAAGGACTTACTTCGAGCATTTGCAATGGCTGCGAGTACCTCTGAAATTCCCATGTCACTGCAACTAGACAACAGACATGGCCGTATTTGCACATCTCAGCGTGTTTGTGCCAGGGGACGGGATTTGAACAAGAGAAGAAGTACAATCTCACTTGAGGTTGTAGTTCTTTCACTAGTTTAAATACGTGCAGAGCAGAAACTCTGATTCAAATCGCATAATCAGCTACGAGTTGGACAAGAAGCAGAAACTGAATGCAAATTAGGCGCAAGTGCAAAGTTGATCCTGACAATCCAGTTAAGAACAAGAATTATTAACAATCTTAAAATATAGTAAAATCAATGCCGTATTTAGACAATTAAAATAACGTTCTAGCAGCAATCAATTACAAACACCTATCTCTGAATGATAAAGCAGGTCTGGGCTTTAAATATGATGCCAGAGACCGGCTGGTGCTGTTCGCGCCAGTGCTTTCGTGCCAGCTGACAGGATTTGAACAAGAGAAGAACTACAATCTCACTGGGGGTTGTAGTACTTTCACTAGTTTAACTGCGTGTGGAGCAAAAACTCCAATTCAAATCACACCTTCAGCTACGAGTTGAACAAGAAGGAGAAACTGAGTGCAAATTAGGCACAAGTGCAAAGTTAATCCTGGCAATCTGGTTAAGAACAAGAATTATTAAAAATCTTAAAAAATAGTACAATCAATGCCACATTTAGACAATTAAAATAACAATCCAGCAGCAATCAATTACAAACACCTATCTCTATGATATAGCATATGATAAGTCATATATAACGCGCCTGTACACATGTGTTTCTAGGTGCACCTAAAAGCTTGTGTATAATGTAGAAATGTTTGACTATAGCTTGTCCTTGGCCTCAAGCCCAGAGGCCCTATCTCCCCAGCTCTGAAATCTCTTCATTTTCTCCCCGTGGCTGCAAGGATCAACTTTAAGACCCTCTGCATTGTCCACAAGGCTTTCTGAGCCTGGGATCGCTCTACCTCAAACTTTCTCTTCTAAAACATCTTACTTCTCGAGCTCTCCGTTCATCCACCTCCAACTCTCTGAGGGTCAGACGCTTCTCCAAGCAGAGATTTTTGTGGGAAGATCTATCTCCTCGTCTGGGGCCCCCCTCTGGAACAGCCTCCCTGCCTTTCTAAAACTTGACCAGAAGCACCACTGGTTCCGGAGTCAATCCAGAACCTTCCTTTTTGCTTCCGCTTTTGCTCTTCCTCTCCCCTGCTGATGCACCTGAGTACTCTGCGTACCCGTCACCTGGTCACCCTCTGAACTCGGGCCCAGGCTCCTGCCTGTCCAGTCACCCTCACACTGTCTCTGGGCTCCCCAGCACTTAAGGTTCTGTATTTGCAACCCTACAGTCCCTTCTCTCTGCACTTATGAGCCACCCTCTGGCTGCACTTTTGAGTTACCTGCACTTCTCACCTGCCCCTCACTCCTGGCACTTCTCCCCTTCCCTCTTCCCTGCACTTGCGTGATCTGAATGACACAAGGCCTAGTAAGATCTTGATGTTGTCCTCCCGTGTTTCCCCCTCCTTGGCTTGTCGCGCCTGAAAACACTTGTGTACAGGCGCGTTATAAATTCCACATCATATCATATCGTATTACATTAAGTTGCCCTTGATTTCATTGTGCCAGAGTTAATGCTTTGTTGTAATGTGTCTATCTTTCCTCTCTGATCCCATGATGTTCAGAATGTTTGTTTGCATATAGGAGGTAATGAGTGCCCAGAGTACGGGATGCCGTGTAAGTGCGCTGCTTTCCCTGCGCTACTCTAAATTCTTTAATGCAGTTATTAACTGTCCCAATGTTATGTATTTTGCCAACCTCTGAAGCCTGAAAAGTAGATCCACTTAGGCTTGACATGTGGTCAACTTTATAGCAAACCTGCAGATTAACTGGCCTGCTGTTAACTCTCAGTCACCAGTTTAATGGTATCCACAACTGAGTGTAATTTTCTTTCTGACTTTGAGAACATTCAGACATGTAACTGCTCATTTTACTATAGCCGGTAAGATAGCTATAGCCGATTTAAATAGCCCAGGGGGCTGAGCACTTGCTGCCACAATGTGTGTGTGTTTGCAGGTTGCAGGTTCGAATCCCAGCAGGGCCAATTTAGCCTTTCATCCTTCTGATGTTGATAAATGAGTACCAACACAGGTTGGGTGATATTGTATGCATATTTGTTCTATATAAAGTGCTTAAGGGTAAATACTATATAATAAAACATCATTATCATTTGGCCTTCGGTATCTGCTTGCATTCACAGTAATTTGGTAATATGGGCCTATACACACTGATATTAACGAAATATATGGTCATCCATTCTTGTATGAAATGTATATCACATTACAGCACTAGTATTCAAACTGTGGATCACGCCCCACTGGTGGGCCGCAGCCTCATGTCCAGGGGGCGCTCATCCACATCCTGAAAAGCTGCCGGACAACAGATTAAGCAGCCTGCTGTGCCTGGAAGCGTTTCTCTGTGATGTCCGGCTGGCTGATCTCTGTTGACTTGTATATGACTGCTACGTGTTTGGAATATGCAAACAAAGGAATGCATATTGCAAACGCAGTGTGTGAGATGCTCTGGAGTCACACAACCTGCGCCCTCATTCTTTCTGTTACAGCCTTTCAAGTGGGGCAATTTATAAGTGATGTCTCATTTAACAAGCCATTGTTTTTATACAGTATATGCTTAACATTTCAGTGTTAAGAACTAAACATGGGGCATTTTTATTCACCAGGCTAGCACAAGTATCAATTTGCTGACCAAACCTATGCAAAAGAGAATTAGCGTGCCACACAGTAAAGTTTAAAAGTATTTTCTTTATTTTCATGTCTTGTACCCCATTTGAGTGACTGCTGTTGCAGTCATTTTATACTCACATACAAAAATGTAAGTTTGCCAAATGAGCATGTATGGTTCATGGTTACAAATATGTTAATGTTAAGGTGAGTATTGTGAACCGTGATGTGAGCACCAAGCCATGCATCAGTTATGCATTGAGAGATTCACACATAAGATCCTTTTTATCACAGACTTAGTTATCAAATGTAGAGATCTCTGATCACTGCTGTAGTCCTGAAATGCTCTCTGATTTAATACAAAGTGTACAGGAATCCTAATTGGTGCTATTGGTCCCCTTTCCCACTCTCAGAGAGGTATTTTGAAAGAGTACAATAAAAGTGTACCAGACTGTCCATCTTGGAATGATAACATTCTATCAGAAAATAATTCATATGGTTAGTCTAGTATTGTCCCTACAAGTGTGAACAGAACACCTGCAAAACATGGATAGGTCAGTGGGTCCTCAGACCCCGATAGACTGATCACACCACAGTGTGCCAATACAGACAGTTTGAGACTGTATTCAGGCAAGGCCTTCTGTAAGAGCAGGTGACAGAAAAACCATTAACTTGGGCAGCAACAGCTATGTTTTCACAGTAGAATTCTTCTGTAAAGTACTTGGATTACAATGTAATGAAACCAGCTTCATTTATATAGCAATAGGAATGTATTTGGAGAAAATAAAAGCCCTACTGGAGAATTTTGTGTTTACTTGCATGGTTTCTATGTTTGGATTGGAAGTGATTGTCCTGCTGTCTTGGAATGTCTCCCCAACAACATATCCCTTCAAAATATGGCACCATGCATTCTGCAGCCATCTCTATAAAGAAGAAAAAAACAAACAAACAAACAAACAGAGGGGCGGGTGGAGGGGGGGTCCCAAACTATTTATTTTTTGCTGAGGGGGGCCTTGGCATAATTAGTTTGAATATCACTGCATAAAAGTGATATTGTAACCATATTTTTTGTGGTTTCAAAGGTAAGTTAGCTGGTCCAAGCGGCCGTGAGCGTCACATTGCACTTGAGTGCACAGTAACGAGAAGCACCGGCCTTAAGCAGCTTATAGAGCTGAGCTTCTGAAGCCATGCCCATCAGGTTCAGCCTGCCACACCCTGCCACTGCCTGCCACACCCTGCCACTCCCGATGAGTCAGCACTTGAAGACCAGGCCAAGGGAGCCACACCCGATGAGTCAGTACATGTGGATGTTCTCCGGAATAAAGGCTTTCAGCTCCTGGGAAGTTCTTGTAAAATAAAAGCACTCCTGCACTGAAATAAAGTAAAAGCACTCCGGCACTGTAATAAAGTGTTCCTGCTCACATCTCTATATGAGCCTGGCGCAAAGGCACCAGGACTGAGTCCAGCCAGGGCCCCTGTGTTTATGGGTCCCAAAGGAACTTAAGTGAGTCAAGTGACCCATTGCCCCATCACTAGATGGTGTGGTTTTTGTGTTCTGGGGTCTGTGGCCATGACAGATACATACTCTTTTAATGGAAACGGAAACAAAATCACCTTTCTTCACAATCACAGATGGCATATTGGTTAAGCACTCCCCCTACAACACTTCCCCCAAACACTTGCTGACTAAATTCTGTGTGATTGGAAAGCAGTGGCAAGGAGTCAGAAAGAAGGGAAAGATCAGAGATAATATTCAGCCCACCACACCAGAATGGGAGGACAATATCGAAGATGAAAACCCTCAAAATGAGCAAAAAGGCATTCTCGGATTTCATGGGTTACAACAGGTCACTTTACCCTGTCGGTGGGATAGCTAGAACAGAAATGTGTGTGACTGCACTAAAAAGACAAGGAAGCTTACAGGCTACTGAGCAGTGCACCAAAGCAACATGAACACAGGTGAGAAAATTGTTTTTGGGAGGAAAGCACTGCACAGGAAAATACACACGGCAGAATTGCAGTTTCTTATTTGACACAGGCTTTAAAATGACAAAAAGCTAAAAAAAGAGGCTTATCAGTCAAAATCGGAAATGGTTTTTTTGGGATAGGAAACAAAGGCACAGAACAGATAGGATACTGAGGGGAAGGGATGACTCTTTATAGGATGATAGTATGGGTTTTTCTATGGAAATGCAAATCAGATTTTTAAAGAAAAGCAAAATAAATGGGCAAATTCGTTTTGTTAGCACAATGACTAGTTCTACTGAGACTATATTTTAAGGACTATACTTAAAGGATAGTTCCGGGACTTTTTTTTATTGTCCCTACGGTTCGGCCATGTGTTTTTAAGCATAACTCGGTAGATCGTAGAAAACTTTCCTATGGACCTTACCCGACTTTTCGTCCATTAACGCACTCGAAATCAGCCGCCATTTTCTGATAATCCTATCATTTCCCCCCATCGCCCTGGCTCACCTGCTTTTGCGGCACTAAATCAAATCCCCCGCCCCTGAAACAGACTTCATCAAAACATTCATATTCCCCGCCTCTATCCGTGACGTGACTGTGCTGCGTAGGCATACGCGCCCAGGCGTCTTCTACGCGACTCCACACAGAACCCGGAAATCAACACAGATCAGCTCACAACACAGCGCGCCACAATTCGGAATATGAAACTGTACTTTTAAATCAAACCGCAAGATTGTAAATTTGGTAAGTACATTTATTTGACATCAAATGTTTAGAGAATATTCAGCGATTTTCATTTTTATTTGCTCACGTTCCAAAAAGTTCGTTTTGAGGCACGCGATGTTCCTTTGCTGTACACAGGGTCTTAGATCATCTCACAATACAGCGCCACAATTCGGAATATGAAACTGTGGTTTAAAAGCAAACTGCAAGATTGTACATTTGGCAAAGTACATTTATTGGACATCAAATGTTTAGAGAATATTCAGCGATTTGCATTTTTCTTTGCTCTCGATCCAAAATAGTTCGTCTTGAGGCAAGCGATGTTCGTGTGCAGTACACAGGGTGTTGGTTTACGATAAAATAAGCTCTTCGGTCGCACTGATAATCGCATGGCTGTTCCAACAACGAGGCACTAGGCCACCACAACGGTCTGTATGTTGCATCTAGCCGTTAGTACCGCGTAAGGGCATACTTGTACTTGGCGATCGTCCCATAAAATGGTCAGGGTGGTAACGTTGTTCACGCGGAGAAGCAACTGGCGGTTGAAAAACCCATCCGCCGGTGTCTGGTACTCGTGACACACACAATAATGAGTGATGTACCTGTTTTAAAAACATAAAAAATGAAATTAGTCTCACCATCAGATCTTTATTAAAATTATTCATTTTATATATTAGGTCGGGAAATTATTTCATAGCTAGGACAGTGCAACTGGGTATTATACGTCATTTCCAGTAACCCACCCCCTCTCCTCCGCCTTTTTCACAGCCGCCTGAGCGCCAGTGGACCACTTCGTCACTGATATGATATAATATGGCATTTGCAACGCGCCTATACACAAGTGTTTCAAGGCGTGGCGAGGCGGGGGGGACAAGGAGAAGACAGACAACGATCCTACAAGGCCAGGTGTCATTCAGATCGCGCAAGTGCAGAGGTAGGGGGAAGGTAAAAGTGCAAGGGGAAGGGGAGGGGGGAAGTGGAGTACAAGGTAAGTAGCATAAAATAATAAATACATAGGGCCAGCTGGTGGCGAGTGCAAGGTAAGTGCAGAACAAGTGCTGGGAAGGGGGGGCTGTAGGCTACTGAGACAGTCCCCCAGTGCAGGGGTTGACAGGGAGGCAGTGCAGGTGGAGAGTGGAAGGGCCCAGGACTGAGGTCGCAGACAGTGGACCAGTTGTAGCAGGGGAGAGGGAGAGAGAAAGCAGAAGCAAAGAGTAAGGTTTTGAGGTGCTTCCGTAAAAGGAGATTGTTCTCCTCAAGATAGTGCGCGGTACAAAACAATATGCCACATTGAACGAACAAGTACAACTTAACCCGTCTTTAAAGCTACTGTATAGTAATTAAATTGCGGTATAAACTCATCTAAAGAGTTACTTACATTATATTTGCATTTTCCATTGTGTCTGTGCGTAGGGCAGCCCCGAAATACCACTCCTTCTATGCCGACGTTATTTCTTCTAATGAACGAACATTAAATGGCTATCGTTTCTGAAATTTTATTCATTATCGTTTCTTACGTTATTGCACCACACCCCCAAAAAGAAGTCTTTCGGGATGGTCCCGGCCTGTCAAGGTCAAATAACAATAGAACCTTATACTGAGTCGTGGGCCATTCCGGCACCCGAGCAAAAAATCAAAGCAGCTGACGTTCACTTTGAACGAGCACACATTCCTAGTTAGCTACATTCAGTGTAAGGCCATCTCACAGGACTTGAAATTTACACTCCATCTTTGCATTTTGTATGCGTGCTTTGCAGCCCCAGAGAACCATAAATACGGAGACATTCTATATTTTTTGAAAAATGATTTATATTACTGTTTGGTTTAATTTAATGCGCAAATGAACAAGGTTGGATAGACACATTGCATGTACACTGAGCAATCACTTTTATTTACACAATATATAGCTACACATATTCAATGGGCCTGCGACATGAGGAGACTCGAGAGCAAAGTCACAGGTGACACCCGGGAGGTTCGCACTACTGCACGGTGAAGGGAGGGGCAAGGGTGGAGAGACACATTGCATGTACACTGAGCAATCACTTTTATTTACACAATACATAGCTACATATATTCAATGGGCCTGCGACATGAGGAGACTCGAGAGAACAGACAATCAAATTACAATCATTTAAACCGTGATGTGTATTTCTCAATGAGCTCTTCTTTAGGTGGACATGGAACAGAGGCAATGTTGGGTGGCAATGCAGTTGTCCCCTGCACAGGTTCATTCACAACTCCATGTATGTGCCTATCTATGACATCCACAATAAGTCTCTCAATAAACTCATATTGCATATCCTCAAACACTGGTTTGATCACCCATTGTTTACTTCTTTTAGTGAAGGCCTTATTGTAGCGAAGCGTCCCTAAAGTTCCGGTCGTCCTACTTTGTTGACGGCCAACATTATGGTTATGTGCCAAGACCGCTAGAAGAGTCCGATTTATCATGCCCTCCATGCCAAAATGCAATCGTTTTGGCCTGTACTTTAGGCACATATTGTGGAACACCTCCAAATCTCCTGTGTGGCAGAATTCCGTGAGTCCCCTCAAATCTCTTGTTATAGTTTTATCAAATACAATCTTTTCAATGGCTTTGTGAGTGGGTGATGAAGGAATCAACCACTTCTTCTTCCGTGCCTCCTCTGTGGACAAATGGCCATGTTCACAATTGTGGAAATGTTGGTTTGTGTTCCAACGGTGAACGTTGGTACAGTGTAGCATTACTGACCGCCATTTTTCCAGTAGAATTTCCAACGACCCTCCACATGTTTTTGAGCTCCACCAAAGATGGTTGCTGATTGACTTGGACCACTGTGAAATACATTGCATATCTTTTTTTTTACCTGCAGCCGACATTTTTTTATTGATTGTTTTTGCAAGATGCCAAACGTCAAATTGGTGATTTATATTTTTGTACTCTTCTCTCATTGTCTTGGCAATTGAAACGTGTCTGTCCGTGGCTATCAGGTCGATCACCATTCCCCGCGATTGTAGTTCTTGCAATGATGCTACAAAGCCAACTTTCTCCATGGCCACTGAGGATGTACTTTGTGACACATGCACGACCACCGAACTCACAATTTTCTTACTTTCCATGTCCTGAAAGTGGTAGGTGCAGTACTTGGCTGAAAATCCTGGGCTGTCGCACTGTCCATCACCGGCTAGCCTGAACCGTTTGCCCGCGAATGTACTATCAATAGACATTTTTTCCATTCTCCAAGCTTCGCTAATGGCTGGAAATAGATAATCGGTTTGGTATTTGTAGAACTGAGTTTTCGCAATGAAATGGATTCCCACAAACTGAAAGAAAGACTCTAACTTTTTAAAACTTGAACCACTAAAAAGTGCAGCCGCTGCACAAAGTAGATTGCCTGCTGGCAGTTGCCCCAGCATGGGTTGTGCAGACCATGAGAAAGGATGATATTTTGTACAGGTGGCATGTATTTTAAGGTTAGTGCCTCGAATTGCACGAGTCACATTAATCAATGGCTCCCCACATACTTCCCCACCAACCGAATGCCCACATTTCATCCGAATAATAATATCAATCAAACAACTATCGAATACAATGAATTTGGCCTCTTTCCTTATACTGTCACTCTGCATCCCAGCTGGTTCGGCCTGTAACGTTGAGGACATGTCACTCACATGAAAGGTAGAATCTCTGATATCGTCTTCCGCTATGTTCAGTGATATTGATGGTGTTTCATTGTCGTCCACTTCATTCTCTTTCATTGCAACATCTGTTCCTTCTCCGGCGATGGGTGAATAAAACAATTTCTTCAACTTTCTCGCGGTCTTAGTTTTTGCGGGTGTGGATTCTGTGAATTGATCTCCGACTGCATCCGAACTACCAGGAGGACATTCACTATCAATGGCTGGTGGTGGTATAGCTCCGTTGTCAATCACTTCATATTCTTCCCATTGGCACGATGCATCTCCAGTCTCAAGTCCCTGCCAAAAGGTTTGACAAGCAATATCTCTCGTTCGCCTCACTGTCTGTGTAGATCTAGATCGTACACCCACTCGCAACTAGAGGACAGATTGGAAAAGGGATGTTCAGTTTAAACACAACTTACAGTATTGAACTAATAACAGTGAAAAACAACATAATATAGTGACCAGGACACTAACCTTCTTTTGCTTTCTTTTCTTTGAAACTTTCTTGCCTCGAACTTCAACATCAGGACGCTGTTGCTCCGACTCGTGTGTGCATGTCTCCACTTCCTCTTGCGCTGCAACGACTATATTTTCATGATAAGCACATCCATCACGCACTGACGCTCCATCAACTCCCTGAAACATAGAACTTTCATTAGTATGTATAATAATATTGAAAACACAAAATGTACTTGGGGACCAATTCCCACGTACATCTCAATAGCAAAACACGAATGAACGCTTTGTGTAGAACATTCAAACGACAATTATTCACGCATTGTTGATCTAGTTAGATGGAACTGTCAAGATCCATACCTCGGGCTCCTCATAGACTTCCATTGATGATATTATTGAAGATGATGCTTCAGTAACTCCCTGAAACACAGTAATTGCATTAGTATGGTTTTCTATTTTGTTAAAAAGAACATAAACTTTGTGCAGGCGTCAACGGCTCATCTAAATAGACCTGTACAAATGATCAGTTGTCTAAAATAAATAATGGATATGTAAATATGATTCGATTTGCTCGATCGTTGGAAGTGTCACCACCCAGAGATCTGCATCAACTACTAGGGGTGATGTTCTTGTAGAAGAAGCTCCGTCATCTCCCTGAAACATAGTACTTGCGTTAATAAAGAAGGAAGTATAGCGGATGTAATCACGTCATATGATTTCGCTTGATCGAACTGTCAGTATCCATACCTCGAAATGCATAAGAACATCAAGGGACGATGTAACTGCGGTGCACACTTCTGCAAGCTGTTGCGCAGACCCGTAACTGCATGCTCCCCCTTCTTCTTGGACTAATGCTCCATCGACTCCCTGAAACATAGGACTTTCATTAGTAATGAACATAATATTGAAAAAAGAAGACACATAGGAGGGCGACGACAGAAGGACATATCAATGGCTAAAAACGAAAGAAACATTGTGTGTAACAATCACGCTACAAGAATGCAAGATCTGATGATCTCCATCGATGGAACTGTCCGGAAACGTACCTCGAGCATCTGAGTGACATCAACGGTTGTCGTCAATACGTTGGACTCCTCAGCATCTCCCAGAAAGACAGTACTTGCATTATTTTGGATAACAATAATTATAACTGAAAACAAAGACTAGAGGACGAGTACAAGGGTGTACCATTAGGTAAAATAATTACACGATAAATTAAAACTATTGATTTACATGCCTAAAACAAGTCAGTGGCAGAATAGCCAAGTAAGATTACCCGATAGGCGCTTGAAGTGGCTGATGACTGCAATAACGACACGGATGGAGAATCTTCCGCCTTCATATTGAGTGGATACATAAATGGGGAAATTATTGTTAGCTAATGCTACACACTACCGCAAGGCCGAGAGATAAATACGTAAACTTGACTCACCAGTGGAGGGATGTGGACGAATAGAGTGGGAATAGCGGTTGAGAGCAATTTTCGCCTCGCTCGCGGTGTGTTCTTCTTTATTAGCAATGATGTGGAGTACATGTCTGAGCTAAAGTGCCTGCTGCAGATGCGGTATCGATCACCCCTCTTGTCCGCAAAGACTTCTAGGACTCTACTTTCAAGCTCAGACGGTGGATATCCGCAATATCGGACCCATTCTCTTATCTGATCTATTGTCTTAGGGAAAACATGCATTATAGTACCTTCAGATTTATTATGGGTCTTCGAAGGGCAACCGCCAATGGAACAGGCAGGCATTGTGGAAAGTTCTGAAAAGTAAAGATCAACAATTCTCTATGAATACCAATGTAAACTCAGAACATGTGACTAGTTCCTTGCATGTACTGTCTTGAACGAAAAGAAATTGGACGCAAAATGATTATGGTACATGGCCTTACCTTGACGAACAAACAGTTAGATGCAGGGATCAGAGTAGTTTCTTGTCGTAGAACAGGGAGCAGTTCACAGGTTGCAAACTGAGGAGTTTCCTCGAAGTGTTCACGGAAGTTCACAGAGACGAAGAGCAGATAACCAGCACCTTCACGGGTTGACTAGCAAAGCGCAAAGAAGTGCTCATTAGAAATATGAAGTGGGTTATAAAGAATTCGAAACAGGGGTGTGTTTGTGAATGAATGACGTGTATATGCCGTGGCATTATGCGGATTGCAGGGGGCCGTCCAGCGTGAGGGGGGATGCTTGGCAGGAGACACGGGGTCTGGAGGTAGACATGGGAACAACAACCCATGCTCTATAGACCACTTTGAAGTGTACATGGTGTTTGGCACCTCTTGGCCTTTATCGCTCCCTGACAGCTCCACTTGCCAGCACAAGTACCCCGGTGCAAACTGCCTTTGATAGGGCGGGGGGTGGATTGGGGCGGTGGTCGTGCAGACAAGACACAGGAAGACTCGTGAATGGAGACACACTTATGTGGATTGCAGGGGGGCGTCCAGCGTGAGGGGGGATGCTTGGCAGGAGACACGGGGTCTGGAGGTAGACATGGGAACAACAACCCATGCTCTATAGACCACTTTGAAGTGTACATGGTCTTTGGCACCTCTTGGCCTTTATCGCTCCCTGACAGCTCCACTTGCCAGCACAAGTACCCCGGTGCGAACTGCCTTTGATAGGGCGGGGGGTGGATTGGGGCAGTGGTCGTGCAGACAAGACACAGGAAGACTCGTGAATGGAGACACACTTATGTGGATTGCAGGGGGCCGTCCAGCGTGAGGGGGGGATGCTTGGCAGGAGACACGGGGTCTGGAGGTAGACATGGGAACAACAACCCATGGTCTATAGACCACTTTGAAGTGTACATGGTCTTTGGCACCTCTTGGCCTTTATCGCTCCCTGACAGCTCCACTTGCCAGCACAAGTACCCCGGTGCGAACTGCCTTTGATAGGGCGGGGGGTGGATTGGGGCGGTGGTCGTGCAGACAAGACACAGGAAGACTCGTGAATGGAGACACACTTATGTGGATTGCAGGGGGCCGTCCAGCGTGAGGGGGGATGCTTGGCAGGAGACACGGGGTCTGGAGGTAGACATGGGAACAACAACCCATGCTCTATAGACCACTTTGAAGTGTACATGGTCTTTGGCACCTCTTGGCCTTTATCGCTCCCTGACAGCTCCACTTGCCAGCACAAGTACCCCGGTGCGAACTGCCTTTGATAGGGCGGGGGGGGGGGTGGATTAGGGCTCTGGTCGTGCAGACAAGACTCGTTTGCCGCAGGGCCTCACCAAGGAGAGGCCATCTCACTGCATGTAAGAGGCAGGCTGAAGGATCTAGTACATGGAAGGCAGGGGGGTGAGTTTATAAATACCTCAGCCTCCCAGGAGAATATATGGGTGCAGTTCACCCTGGAGACCCTGGATGCCTAGGCAGTTAGTCAGCAGCAGGCTGGCCTGTGGTGGCAAGGCGGCACGGCCCAGAGGGGGTCATCTCTGTACCCGGTGACCAAAAGGATGATTTATTATGATCAACCATATTGATTATTTACCTATAACCATGTTTTGTATCAATAAAATCCAACGGCCTTCCTTTTATTGCCAACGCTTGAACAAAGTGGTGTGGTAAGTATTTTTGGGGGAGGAGGCAAGGCCGGGAGGCTTGATGCCAACCCGCAAAATAACATATGTATGTCTGCTGCATATGGGTTCAACGGTTATGTGGATTGAAGGTGGGCGGCCAGCGTGAGGGAGGATGCTGGCCGGAGACATGTGGTGTGACAAGACAAGGCACAGGAAGACTATTCAATGGAGACACACTAGATTCATTTAAAATATCCAAACAACCATTGTTAAAATATATGTTGGGTTTTATTTTAGATCTTAATTTCAATTGAACATAAATAATAAACATTACACATTGTAAAGTTCCGGTTGCAGCACATCCAGGGAAAATCTGCGGTATTGTCCACTGTCGCTGGGGAAATGTTGTCTAATGGCAAGTACCGCACAGGCAGGTATTACTCTCCGAACGCGGTGTCCGAGCCTCCCGTGAAGCCACCAAGTGAAGCAACGATAGGCCACCAGCCGGTACCACCTGTGAAAATGAAAGATGCAAACTGTATTAAAATGACAAAACTTTCTTATCACTGTCGATTCAGGTAAAAAATGTCATTCTGCTTTGAAAAAAATTCTATCTAGAATATGACATAGTAGTGGCATCACTCACTGACATCAAAACCAGAGTATACTTACTCGTTACTCGGATTACGCGGACGAACAGTGCCGCGAAGTTCGTGCATAAGCACCATCATCATCCTCAACACGGTCCGTGAGAGGCAGGCTTCCCTGAACTCTGGCAGCTCGGTGATGCATTGCGGACTTGGCTCGCCTTCCGAAATGTAGGCCAAGCACCCGGAATTTTCACGGCAGCAGCAGTTCTCCTCCTCAGTTGGCATTAGCTCGCACCGATTGCACGTGCACCAGGTGGAGACGCCGTCCATGCGACATGGTCCAGGCTCTTCATCCGTTGACTGGTCCTCCCAACTGCCGTCCGAATCCCCATCGTTTTCGCGTGCTTGCCTTTCCAGTAGTTCTTCCTCGGTGTACTCGGGCTCGTACATATACGGCATTATTGTAGCCATTGTGTGGTAAAGAAAGTAAAATAATTTACAGAGATGGTACAGGTGTTCACAAGGCCTAGAAGCGGCGAAGGTAGCTGACCAGAGCACAGAAACGAGTCACAGAATACTCAAAGTAACACAGCGAGAGTAATGCAATCGAAAATCTGCTGCTGTGTGTTGTGAAACGGTGTGTTTATGCTTATTGAGGAAAGAGGCGTCCTGCCATTTCCATGGCGACACTTCATTAGCTGAGGCGCAGCGATTGTTGACACGAAACGTGCTTTGGCGTTGGGAAATGGGCGGTACGCGTCTGCTGATGTCAGGCTCAGGGGCGGGGGATTTGATTTAGTGCCGCAAAAGCAGGTGAGCCAGGGCGATGGGGGGAAATGATAGGATTATCAGAAAATGGCGGCTGATTTCGAGTGCGTTAATGGACGAAAAGTCGGGTAAGGTCCATAGGAAAGTTTTCTACGATCTACCGAGTTATGCTTAAAAACACATGGCCGAACCGTAGGGACAATAAAAAAAAAGTCCCGGAACTATCCTTTAAAGAAAGGCAATTGACATGAGGTGGTTGGGTTCGAATTAGAACCAGCTCACGTGAATCTCTCTTTAGGGGAATTAATTTATTTATTTCAAATGAAACTAAGGACTTACTCAGATAACTGAAAGAAATAGAAATGAAATATGCTAACAGATATGGACTAACATAAAATCTTATAAGGAAAGGGTAAACAGATGATACTGGCAATTTGGATTTTGGTATGGGATTTTAATGGGATTTGTATAGGATTCGAATAGGATGCAAGGGTAAAAGAACAGGATATGCAGTTTATTGGGTACTGGGTGATAAGATAGTTACTAGGCAAGCTTGAGTTTAGTGATTTGGACAGCCATCAGGGTCTCTGGACAGCATGGACAAGGATCTTGTCACTGGGCAGCGGGGTCAAGAGATCTGATTACTGTGTCAGCTGGGCTCTCCGGAATAGTATCAGTTGGGCAAGGTCTGGTCACTGGGCAGCAAAATGGGTCAGCTGGGTAAGGGAACTGGTCACTAGGCTCTCCTAAATCAGATGGTTCGGCCTGGATATGGATGGGTGGTTCTACCTGGATCTGGATCAGTGGTTTGTCTCTGGATCTGGTTTTGCATCTGAATCAGCAGGTCAGAAAATCAGGTAGTCAGTCAGTCAGAAAGCAGGGAAGCATGTCTGTAAATTCAGTCAGAAAAAGTATCTTGTGTTTCTCTGTCTCTCCCTTAAATAGCCAGAAAGGCATCATCGAATTTTACAATCTGGGGGAAGCACCCAAGAATTAGTCCTATCCAAAGATAGACCAGCCCATCAGTCACCCACCTCCCTCCGGCTGATTGGTTCCAGGGAAAATGACATAATTACATGGGTGTGCATTAATTACTTTGTTTGTCTCACCACAGTTACTTTTTACCAGAAATAAGTTCTGGAGCAAAACTTCAAATCTGTACTACACACAATCATAAGAAACAAATACGCAGATTCCATATTTAATAGGAAATTGGACAGTCCAATCGCCAACTCTGTGCGAGGTAGCATCACTTTTTGGCACAATTTTGCCATTTTCAGGAGAAACATAACATCTAAAATTCTGCAAATGGCTACACATATGCATAGTAGTGTTTGGCATATTTCCCCCAAGTTTAATTTCTGTGCCATTTATGCTTCACTCAGAAATGCATTTTACCTGCCGTTCCCATTCACCACGTGCTAGGAACATATGCTTAGTCTCATTTTGTTTGTTTAAAAATCACATGAAAACTGTTATGATATAACATTACTGCTAATTCAGAGTATTGGGAGACATGTCTTAATTAAAAAATGTCTTTAAAGTCCATGGCGTGAATTGGTCACAGATGTGGGCAGTCCTCAAAACCCCCACAGCAACTGTCACTGCCAAGTTTGTCTGTCAACAAAGAGCTTTTATGATGTATTTTGAGGTTTTTGATAGTTCTCCCTTCAGAGGGGTGCTGGAGGAAATCGCATGCCATTGTTATGCCCAGCCCAACTGGCCTCCTTTGTTCATTCTGGCAGGGCTGCCGGACAGTCTGACGAGGCTTCAAACTTCCACACTTTGGCCCTTTCATATGCCCATGGGAGCTGGTCCACTTGTGGAGGTAATTCTTTTCCCATGGGGGCAGAGCACCTTTGAAATTAATGCTTAGGCCAAACCTGTTCTGCTGGTTTCAAAGTTTTTTTTCTTTCTTTCTTTCAACAGAAACCAAGTCGTTTTGGAATAATCAAATATACATTTTAGAGCCAAACCCCTCATCCCCACATAGACAATACTCTTTCTCTGCGAGCAATACATTTGATTTTCAAAAGAGCAAATTCAAATGTCTATTTGTTTCAGTTCATTCTGAGCTCACCAATGCAGTATCTACAGCACAACGTTTCTTGTCCATTAACCTTCTGGAGTGCTTTTACAGCTATAGTCAGTTTCTGGACTCAGAGAGATATACTGCCAAGCATTTCTTTGAAATTGACATGAACAAAATAAAAACTGCTTTATTTCTTTCATTTACAGAAGTTTGTGCGTGATGGTTCATAGACAAAGAAAACATGGCTGTGTTTTCATGGAAAACCAAAGTCTTTGCCTGTCAGGTGATTTCCCAGTACATCAGCTCTTCTGGAAATGTATTGCCTCTCATCTTGGTACTCAGCAGAATTAAAGCATGCCTCGGGGGGTTTCCATGAAGGGCACAACTTTGTGATGCTTTAAAATGAAATTAACTCAAAAGCAAATTGCAAAGCCATCTTGGATGTCATGTGTGCAGATTTAGTATTCAGAAAATAGAACAGCAAATGTGGTGCCGTTCTACATGCAGGTTATTTTCAGATGATTTCAAATGGAGGTAAAACAATGCGGGCGCTTCTTTTGGTTTCATTCTCGTGTTTTTAGTTCTCGCCACATACATGCGCCATGGAAAGAAAAGCGTTGCCATTTAGTGGTATTTTTTCCAATGCAGTTTTTGTTGTGGTGAGGTTCTGCCTTAGGCCTTAAATGGACCCCACAGACCCCCCCCTTCTCTGCCGTGACTTTTTGTTGAGGGAGAGAAGGGCAGAGTGGGGTTCATTTGGAGGCATCCTCCTTTATGAGAGCGTGGCACTCCAGGATTCCCTCCCGTCTTTATGTTCGAGGTTATGGAACAGCACCCTCTTTCCTTCCCGGTCCCCAGGGTGGTCCACATCAAGCTAGGAAGTAATGGAGGGAAGTATCTAGAAGAAGATAGATAAAAATACATTTTAGGATATTTTACTGCCATTGTTCCTGGAAGAATTACAATAATTACAAATTATGCTTTCTAGGACATAAACATTTCTCATCTTTACCATCACACCAAGTAGAATACTCAACCGGACAAGAACAACAATTTGACTTTTAAAACACATTCTGTTCATTCTTATAATACATCAAGCAACTTACTCAACAGGACCAGGAGAGCAACTTGACTTTTGAAACCCTTTTTTTTTTTTTCATTTTACAATAACAATAAAGAAAAATACTCCCTGTTATATAGATATATCTATGCGCCTATACAATACCTTCTGCATTTTCTTTTTCTTTCTTCTCATTCTTCCAATGGTTCCCCTGTTTGATTCTCCTTTGGCTTATCAATCAGCTGCAAAGTGTGTCTGGAGAGACCACTTTTTAACTGATTGATGTGGGCCATTTCTCTTCTTACAGTTCGCCGTTGAGTATGCGGATCCAGTAGGCGACAGGTGAAATTTTGTCTACAATTTCAAAGGGACCACGCCAAGAGAGTAAGAATTTTCTCTCCTTAATCTGGTTCCTCTGGAAATTGTACAAGTAGACCCTGTCTCTTACTTGGTATTCTTTTTTATTAGTTTTTAAGTCATAGTGGGTTTTCATCCCCTCTGTTGATTTCTCCAGATTCCTCTGAGTGTACGCAAAAGCATGTTGAAGGTGTTTTCTTAGATTCTCAACATATTCATGTGTTCTGGAGGCATTTATCAGTGTCTGCTCTTGTGTTCTTTACAGCAGATGCTCAGGTAGCACCATTTTTTGTCCACTCATGAGCTCAAATGGAGACATTTTGGTCGCAGAAGATGGCGTAGATCTGATGGCCATCACGATAAGCGGTAATCAGATGTCCCAACTAGGCCCAGAATCTGCCACACACCTGTTAAGAATGCTCACAATGTTTTTATTGTATCTCTCAACACCCGCACTAGACGATGGTGGAATGCAATATGAAAATTCCTTTTTACCCCAAGTATCTCCCACATCTTTTTCATCACTTCGCTGGTGAAGTGACTTTCTCGGTCTGACGCAATCCTTTGGGGAAGGCCGAAACGCAAGAACATGTGGTTGATCATCAGGGCAGCTGCTGTTTCTGCCTTGCAATTTGGGGCCGGGAGACATTCCACCCATTTGGTAAACAAGAATGTTACTGTTTTTAAATGTGCTTGTTCCCCCTAGAGGAGCGAATCACGGGCCCGATGAATTAACTTGTAAATCTGACAAAGGCAGTGTCATTCCCCTCTTCTGGGGGGGAGCTCGATGTGTGAGTGAACTTGGCTGAAATTTGGCACACATAAGACAACCCTTCAAATATTGGTCGAGGTACTGCCCCATGTGTAGCCAGTATGCAACCTCCCACAATATTTCTAAAGTAGTGTAAAACCCCAATGACCGGCTGTGGCCGCATCATGGGCATGACTTAGCATCAGGCTTTGGAATGAGGTAGGTACCATCCAGTGGTCACATCCAGAGATGGATCTCCTTACCAACAAACCGTCTTGAATTCGGAACATTTTGGGAAACTTCATCAACACCCTGAGGTCCTGTTTCCCAATGCAATCGGTTTCCGTCTGAGGTAAGTTCACGGGGTCCTCAATGTGTTGGTAAAATTTCCCAATAATCTGATGCCCTTTTTGTGCCATTATTAAATCAGCATCTGGGGTCTCCTTACTCCACTGGGAAGTTGAGAGTTCATTGTGAGCAAGTGTCTGGGACCTGGTGACTGCAGTGACCTGGATTTCCCAAAACAGGGACTTGATCTCAAGGAGATCCCCCTGGATGGCTCCATTTTTGGCCAACTGATCAGCCAGGTCGTTTCCAGTTTTTTGTGGTCCCTCTATTTTGGAATGACCCTTAATCTTTTTCCAATAGATGGTCATCCCATTAGAGGTGACCAGATAATCAATATTTTGTATAAGTTTCCCATGCTTGAGTGGTTTATTATTTGCACACAGCATGCCTCTGGTTTTCCAATTAATAAGGTGTTCCATGAACCCGTTCTGGACATAATCTGAATCAGGGATTATGACCAGTTTGTGGAGTCAGTGTTGCACGGCAGTAGGATGGCCTGGTGAGCTGTCATCAACTCTGCCATCTGACTACTGCAGGGACCGATCTTGTACCCAGCGGAGGGATCCAGGGCATCATTCACAAATGGCATTCCCAATGCCGGCCACCAGTTCCTTTTTCCCCGTTGTTGTCAACATGGTAGGAGCACCCGTCCACATAAACTGTGGGCATCCCCTTGCACGTGTCTTCTTCATACACATTGTGCAGGGAATTCAGGTACGCCTCCATGTTGTCTTTGGGTTTTGAGACTTACTACCTCGAGACAGTTTTCTCAGGCACAATCATGCAAGTTAGCCAAACCATGCGCGATGGGACTCTTCTTGTTTTGGCCAAATCTGACCTCCACAGGAAAGTCTTGCATGGACAGAATCCAGGAAGCAATTCTGGAATTACTTACATTTCCTGTCTGGTTTCTGTCACTTTTGAGGCATTGAAAAGGCTGGTGAGGAGTCTCCACTATGATGTGCTCCTTTTAGATAAACGGGCTGTAATTTTTCAATGCCCACACCATTGCCAGGAGTGCCTTCTCACAATCATTGAATTTTTCCTCCACAGAGCATAAAGTCTTACGTGCATAGGAGATTACTTTACTGACCTTGTCATGTTTTTGATATAATACTGCTGTTAAGCATGTATTCGAGATGGGGGCGTGGCTTGATGGCTACGTGAGGGGACGTTCCTTGGAGGAGCTCCCGACGATCTGTTTACGATCCTGGAAAGAAGTGATGGTTTTCGGCGGACTTTCGAGTCCACGGCGCATCCACGGGTGCATGAAAGCAGGGGGCACATGGTGAGGGCTCTCCCCACCAGTGAGACTGCATATTCCCAGAACTGGACTTCGCAGAAGGTGACGATCGCGCAGGGAAAGGACAGCCCCCGAGATGGCCGCTCGTGGACAAAGGGCCATAAATGGTCCGTGAGGCAGAGTGGGACAGAGCCAGCTGGAGCGGGGCGAGCGCACCGAAAACGGATGCCCAACGAACAGGACGCATTCCATGCACTTCTGGTTGGTGGTGTGGGCAAAAATACGGGCCCCCACTGAGGAGGCCCTGGATTGTGGCGTGACCGCAGGGAGGTCCTGAGTTTAACAAAGTCTTGCAGTGGAGGAGCTGGCGAGCGGACCCCGCGAGGCACTCCATAGGACCGGAGACATAGACAGAAGGGCCACAGCATCTCAGCCCTGTGAGCGCACGGGCTGCAGCAGGGACACAGCCGGAGTGGGTTCGCCGTGAGGCGGAGGCAGAGACACCCAGACGGGGGCCCAGGGCACGCCAGAAGTACCCACTGCCCCCGCACCTGAGCGGAGGGGGGGCAGGCACAGTGCTGGAGTGAGCGCATTGCAGTGGCTAGGAAGCCAATGGTGAGCACTGGCGATAAGGCCGGATACACTGTGTCTCCCATTGTTGCGAGCACCCGATGTGCACATAGGAGCGCCGGAACGGCTGGGGGGAAGCCCTGTGGGCACACAGAGCCACCACGGACAAGCCCTGCCCGCATAGCGCGGATGTGTTGGCCGCCCACATGGGCTAACGCAAACTGTTGACTGCGAGCGAATACAAACATGAAAACGACGGGATACATTGTAGCCCCGTTCCACCGCTGAAATAGCAGTCGAACTGAGCTGTGTGAACACGCATGGGGCAGGACATATTATATCAGTGGAGCAGCGGCCTCGGAAGGGGGGCCCAGGAACAATCCCCCTTGGAGACACGAAGTGGAGTGGATGCAGCGACAACACAGGTTCCAACACGGACACGGCACACTGAGTGAGCGGGCATTGGCCTGATTACGCTGGGCCTGCACCTTGGAACGTCGGCGCGAATAGTGCGCGAGTACGTGGGAGGACACAGCCCACTCTGGGCGCGTGTGGCAGACGGGCTCACTTTTGGACGGCAACGGATGGTCTGCGACCACGCGGACAGTGCTGTGAAGAGGAGCACGGCGGGATCTTGCCCAACTGACGCAGCAGGATGTCTTCCAAGGTGGTGCAACCCCAGATCAAGCTGCCCACGATGGAGGCCTACGCCAAGTCGCCCCTGGGCGCGGAAGGGGGCAAGAGCAAAGAGACCCCTGTGGCTGCGACGGACCCACCTGGTACTATCCAGGAGGTGCTGGCAGCAATTGCCGACTTGGAAGTGGCCTGGGAAACAAAGTTGGGCCTGGCCATGAAAGAGCTGCAGGAGGGCCTGGACCTCAAGATCGGAGCGGTCCAAGAAGAGGTGAACCTGTTGCGTCAGGATGTGCGAACGATCGCGCAGCGCACTGGAGAACTTGAGAAAGAGCTGGCCCCGACCGCGGAGGCATGCACTGCACATGCTAAGGAGCTTCATGCCCTCGTGCAACGAGTGGGCAATCTGGAGGACAGAGCAGAGCAAGCAGAGGGGCGCGCCAGATGCAACAACATTCACATAGTGGGTGTACCGGAAGAAATGGAAGGACCGAACCCCACGGAATACGTTGAAACCATGCACTTGCAGGAGATTACAGGCGGGGAGCTGACCCAGGGGTTCCCGGTTGAAAGGGCGCATAGGGCCTTGACCAGGAGACAGGCCCCAGGAGCCCCCCCGCGACCGTTGATTGCGAAGATCTTGAACTATCGTGACCACGAAAAGATTCTCGATTTTTTTCCGAAAAGGAGGTACGATAGAAAGGGGGTCAGCGAAAATAACGGCGTATCCGAACTATACGCTGCTTGTACAGCGCAGTCGAATGAACTTTGGATCGGTGAAAAGGAGGCTTAGAGAAGCAAGCCATCGCTACATGTTGCTCTACCCCACCAGGTTAAAGGTGTTTTACAAGAACAGATCCCTTTTCTTTGAGACACCGACTGAAGCGATGGATTGGCTGGATATGCAGGGTCGACCTCAGGAACCGGATGTCCAGACGGAAGCGGCTGGAGATAAGTAGCACGTTGCTGAAGCACCCATGGTGCCATAGTCATGACATTGGGACTGGAATATAGAATAATATAGTGTTTGTGGGGAGGAAGTCACGGTATCTGCCGGCGGGTCCCGTTGAACGCACTTCTCCTAAATAGATGACTGGGGGCTCCTAGGAAGCACCCTCAGAACCCAATAGTAGTACACTTAGTTAGGTCACTGTTAGATAGGTGACGCCCTGCGGGGTCCTTGTCCTTGGATACGAGACAGGTCCAGACGTGGGTAGGCCTGAGATCCAGGAATGGAGCTGGGCTATTGTTGGGAGTTGGTAGGGAGGAGGGAGGGGGGGTTGTGTGCAGTGGTATGGAGTTGGGGGGTGAGGAAGGGGGGTGTTGTTTGTGAATAGCAGGGAGAGAGCCAGAAAATGAACTAGCTAGGGGAGCATTGTGGGTAGGGATGGGATGGGGATAGTCCGAACAGATGGCATCGGGTAATCTTAGAATTGTGACCTGGAATGTACGGGGCCTTAACAGCTGCTTGAAATGTATAAAGTGATGCTGTACTTAAAGAGGATGCAGGTAGACATAGCCCTGCTGCAGGAGACTCACCTCATTAGGGTAAGGCTGGAGGTGGTCACGAGAAAATGGAAGGGCAATGTGTGATGCTGGAAATGCATCAGAGGGATAGGGCCTCTGAATCCTTGTCCTTTACTGCTTTTTATCGTGTGTTCTGTCGTGTTTTCTGCCCAGGAGTCCATGTGGGACTCCTGGCAGTGCAGCTCTCTCTTTTGGTTTGGTGAACAGACCCATGGGATACCCTTATGGCACCCATGGGTAGGGGTACAACCCTGTGCCCCTAGTGTATGTTTTCGGGCACCTGTGGGTGGCCCACACAGCAGGGTATGGGCTGGTGGCAGCTCCATGCTGAATTTGACAGGTGCTCTGGGTGTCCTCCATTTTGGGATACCCAGGCCCTGCCATTGGGATCAGTTGATTCCTGATAGGAAACAAGATGGCCCCTGTGGCCTCTTGCTTTCTATTGCCTGTTACCTTGTTTTCCCAAAGTCCTGGGAAGCCCTGACTCTGTCCCTTCCCCCTGACTGGCTGTTGGGTGGAAGTTCCATATATGGTGTTGTTGTGAAGGCCCAGCTAGACTGACTGGAGCCTTCCCAGTGACTGTATGTTGTGGGTACCTCCTGTGGGTGGGACCTGGGTGAATGGAGTGTGTGACCAATATACACTCCTTGTTGTGGTTGTCTGGTTTCTGGCATGAGAGACAAAGACTGAGACAGCCCTGCCCGAAACTGGCCTGAATGCAGTGTGTAGTGTTGAATGGCTGGGTACTTGTCCCAATCCACATTCCTTGTTGTGAGTGTCTGAAAGGGAGGAGTGTGGCCTGAATGCACTGTGTGCCTGATTGGCTGACTGACTGCATGAATGCCCTTCTGTATGATTGGCTGCTGAGTGTGTGCCAGCAGTGTGGATGAGAGACAGAATAGTATATCTGGGGACCTCTCACCACTGGTTATTGTTCAGAAGCGTTCAGAAGCTGAGTCTCCACTCAAGAGTAACTGGAACTGCTGATCTTCGACGTCCAGCTGGAAGAAGAAGACTTGCTGCTGCATTTGCTTCGACCGATCCGAAGGCTGCCGAATTCGTCGAAGACTGACCCGAGAGAGGACCTGGTAAGGCGCCCTCTTCCCGTGCTCCGAGGGACCATCGAGCACCGCTCCATCTTCGCCGAAGCGCCCTGGAAGTCAGACCCTCGAAAGGCTGCCGACCCGAGACGGGACCGCCGAGGAGATGGAAGTGAAGCACCTGGACATCGCCGCCGTCGAAGTCCATTGCCATTGGGAGGCCTGTCGAAGTTGTGTTGCCCAGCCGTGGGAACCACTTGACGCCGTGCCGCCGACGATCGGAGCCGTCCGCTCCTTGCCTAAGAACATTCGAATCGAAGGACTTCCTCGTCCGCACCGTCGACCGCTTTATCCTGCCGGAGAAAGTCGAGGACGACCAACGCGCCGAGGAGAACCCTGCCGGTGGGTTTCCCGCCACCCGAAGACCACAAAGACTCGAACGACTCGACGCCCTTGCTGGGCCCCTGTCTCCACAATCTTTGCGGTCCAGAACAATTGTCGTCGAGGTGCCCCGCACGCCTCTGCCTTGCAGGACGCCAACGCTCCGTCGTCAACGAGCACCGCTTGGATCGAAGCTGCCGCCTCATCGACGCCGTTCTACCCTGTTTGTTGTCGGACGTTCGACGCCCCGTGTCTCCCGCTTGAAAGGGAAGGCATTCAAGAAGGGCCGTCGATTCCCCGACGCCGAACGCCGAGTTCCTCGACGGACGTTTGACGCCCCGTGTCTCCAGCTTGAAAGGGAAGGCATTCAAGAAGGGCCGTCGATTCCCCGACGCCGAACGCCGAGTTCCTCGACGCTTCTCGACGCCTCTCGACGATCCGTGACTCCCGCTTGAAAGGGGGTCGCTCAAGAAGGATCTGTCGAAGCCTCTTCGTAGAACTCGACTCCACCAGGTACATTGGGGGGGTAAAAACATTATAGGAGGGAATAAGACTTGCAGAACAATATATGGACCGGGCTTGTGCTATATCTTTATTTTACAGGTTGCCCAGGTGGGGGGATCTCCACACAGAACTGTGTCTAGTGGTAGGGGCCAGTATTCTGCCTATTGCTCAACCATCTTATTTTCTATCCTCTCTCTATTGCTGGTTTCACTCTATTGATCTGTCTGACATTGTTACAGTATTGTTGATGCACTTTAATGAGATCTAATACAAAGGGTGGTACCACTTTAGAATTGTATATATTTGCCATTGTTGATTTTCCTAAGTACAAAGTGAGTTATTATGATAAGTGTACATAACCTTGAATATTGATTATATAAAGACTGTGTTCTAACCAATACAGTGTGTGAACATTCCTTTGTGGGGGCTTGGGGACTACACTGTACTTAAGAACCAGCCTGCATCACCTCCTGAGAAGCTAGTCCTTGATTGCTCGACCATAGCTACCGAATAGAGAATCTAGGCTGGGGTCCTCTGTGCCTCCCCTCTACCATATAGAGAGCAGAAGCACAGACCACCCCCTACCAGTCCTCTACACTGGTGGCAGCTGTGGGATGCTTATGGTTTTAAGAATCAGTGTATAACCGTGCCACTTACAAAATATCTGCACTTTATTAAATTAAGGTTTAGTTGTGTACAAGATAACTGCATTACAAACAATGGAGTCTATTGCAAATGGCAAATTGACTCGGATGAGCTTGGAGGCTCTCCAGAGTGCTTGTGGAGCCAGGGAGTTAGACTTTGTGGATAAGTCTAGGGCTGAGCTGATAGCTGCCCTGGTGGACTACCAGACTGATGGTGAAACTCTTGATGAGGGGGGGAATGCAACCAATGAGGACTCTGCCCCTGGGGTTTCTGCTGAATCTGTTTCTGGGAATGCCGCCATTCCTGCTGCCTCTGTTCCAAACCCCAGCAATTCCTTGGAGCTTGAGTTATTAAGGATGAAATTGGCCTTTGAATACCGCAAGTTGGAAATAGATGCTGAACTTAAGAAAGAGGAGTTGGCTCAACAAGTGGAGCTCAAGAATAAGGACCTGGAACTCAAGAGCCAGGACACCGAATGTCAGAGAATCCAGCTAGAGAAAGCTAGAGTGGAGACTTCAGCTAAAACCAGTGAGAGTGTCAGGTCCCCAGCCACCAAGTTTATGAAAGATTTGGTTGGTGTATTTGTGGAGGGTTCAGATATCCTCCAATGGATTGAAGCGTTTGAAATGGCTTGTGCGATTCATGATGTTGATAAAAGAGATTGGGCTAAGTGTTTGTTAAGCAGAGTGCCTCAAACTGGATATGACTGTATTCTGAAGCTGAGTGTGGAAGAAAGGGGTCAGTATGAGTGTATGAAGTCTGCTTTGATTGCCAAGTTTGGCAAGACACCTACCCAATACCTTAAAAGGTTCAGGGATTTTAAGAAAAGAGAGAATGTGCCTTGGGTTGACTGGGTGAGTGCTGCGCACATGAACATGATGGGGTGGATTGATGGATACAAGGTTAAGACTTTTGTTGAATTGTCCCACCTCTTGTTTTTTGAGCATTTTTCTGAAGCCTGTTCACCAGAGCTGCGTCAGTATGTGGCTGACCAGAACATTTTGGACCCCTTTAAGCTGGCTAGGTTGGCTGACAAGTGGGTCTCCCACCGGGTGTCCCCTAAGGACTCCAGTGGGAAGGACAAGGACAAAGAAAAGGGGGCCTCTCAGAAAGCTGAGGAGTCCCACAAGCAGTCACAGTCGGGTAAACCTAAACCTTCCTCTCCCAAGACCCAAAAATCTAGTGGGGATAAGTCATCTGTGGGTGGGAATAAGAGTAGTGGTCCACCTGCTGCAAAGCAGGCTCCCAGTGGTTCCAGTACCGTGCCCCGCACTCCTGGCACTTGTTGGGACTGTGGGGCTCTGGATCACAGAAGGGGTGACTCCAAGTGTAAAGGTAAGGCACTTGGAGTACAGGCTGTCAGCCTGACCTACCCTTACCCCGTGTCTGAGGTGGAGGCCACTGTCCTCCCCTCCTCTACCGGGATCACATTTGGTGCTCCGGTAGAGATTTCCTTAGTGTCCCTTGGGGCCTGGGACCAGTATGCAGAAGTACTGGCGACTATCCCACAGAACACCCGTAGGTTTTTGAGAAGTGTCCTCTTGAATGGCCAGCCTTCTACTGGTTTGAGAGACACTGGGGCAAGCATGACAGTGGTGGACAGGACCCTGCTCAAGCCAGAGGACTATGTAGGTGCTCCTCTGAGAACCACCAGGTTAGCTGGTGGGCCTCCCAAATTATCGCCTGTAGCCTTAGTCACACTCATGATTGGAGACAAGACAGCAAAGCTTCCTGTCCAGGTTCAGGACAATGTCCCTGCTAACATTCTGTTAGGAAATGATCTGGTAGAGTTGGGGTTGATCTCGGATGGTCTTCACATGACTGCTGCTGCAGTCACTAGGTCACAGGTGACACCGGGTCTGGCTGTGAGTCAGGTACCCGAGCCAAAGGCGAGGCCTAAGGCAAGAAGAAGGAAGACCAAGAAGGCCACCTCTGTGGAGGGAACCCCTTCTCTTCCTGCTGTTCCGACAGCACCCATTGGGATCCATGCTCCGGACGGGCTGGGTCCAGTGGAAAACCCAAACTCAACTCCTGTGGGAGAAGAGACAGAAGACTCTCCTGTGGGAGAGGTTCTCAACCCGGAGGATCATCCCGACCTTCAATGCTTGTTAGCTGAAGGGGGACCCTACCGGGCAGACTTCTGTAAGGGACAGAGAGAGTGCCACTCTCTCGAGGGACTGAGGAAACAGGCCCTGTCCCAGGCACAACTAGAAGTGCCTAGGACGTTCTGGATTTATTGGGAGGGTGAGCTCTTTGTTAGTGAGCCCACTAAGCCTGAACCTGGTGCCCTCAAGAGGTTGGTGGTACCCCAGGTTTACAGGCCCTTCCTACTGCAGTTGGCGCATGAGGTGCCCTTGGCTGGTCATCTTGGGACCAAGAAGACTAAGCAGAGGCTCTCTGCCCATTTCTACTGGCCACGGATGGGAGTAGAGGTGGAGTCCCACTGCAGGACCTGCCCAACTTGTCAGTTGTCTGGCAAGACTGGAGGCAGTGTCATTGCCCCACTGCAGCCATTGCCAGTGGTTGGCACACCATTTGAGAGGGTGGGCATCAACATCGTCGGTCCCCTTGACCCTCCCACTTCAGGTGGACATCGGTTCATCCTGGTCTTGGTAGATCATGCCACCAGGTACCCTGAGGCAATACCCCTTCGGACTGTTACTGCCAAGGTGGTTGCCCGGGCTCTCCTGGGCATTTTCACCCGTGTTGGATTCCCCAAGGAGGTTGTCTCTGACAGAGTATCCAACTTCATGTCTAGTTACATGAAAACCATGTGGAAAGAGTGCAGGGTAACCTACAAGTTCTCCACCTCTTACCACCTCCAGACCAATGGTCTGGTTGAGAGGTTTAATAAAACTCTCAAGGGCATGCTAGGGGCTTTGGAAGAACCCCTAAGGAGGAAATGGGATCTCCTCCTGCCATGCCTGCTGTTTGCTTACCGAGAGGTACCTCAGTAGGGTGTTGGTTTCAGCCCCTTTGAGTTACTCTTTGGACATCCCGTGAGGGGGCCCCTCGCCGTGATCAAAGAAGGCTTGGAAGCCACCCCTTCAGGTCCCGCCAAGCAAGTGGGGGACTATGCGTTAGGCCTCAGACGGAGGATGACACAGATGATGGGTCAGGCAACCGCAAATCTCAAGGCCAGCCAGGAATTGAATAAGTACTGGCATGACCTTAAAGCCTCGCAAGTGGATTGGACTCAGGGACAGGAAATCCTTGTGATGGAGCCTACCAAGCCTAGAGCTTTGGCAGACAAGTGGACTGGACCCTTCAGGATCATCTCCAAGATGGGCGAAGTCAATTATCTGGTTGACATGGGAGCCTCTGGGGTAGCCCCTCAGGTATTCCATGTCAACCGGCTCAAGCCTTTCCACCGGCGAGCAGAAGTGTCATGTCTCTTGCTAGCTTCAGGGCAAGAAGAGGATGAGAGTGAGCCCCTTCCTGATTTGCTGCATAGCAACCCTCAGAAGGGCTCAGTGGAGGGAGTACATCTCTCTCCGGATTTGACAACAGAGCAACAGAGGGCCTGCAGGGCTTTGCTCCAACAGTATGCCTCTCTGTTTTCACTGACGCCAGGCCTTACACCGTGGTGTAGGCATGAAATTGACACTGGTGACAGTGTGCCTGTCAAAAGCAGGTGCTACCGTATGTCAGATACCGTCAAGAACCACATCCAGGCTGAGGTCGCCAAGATGTTGGATCTGGGTGTTATTGAACCCTCAACCAGTCCCTGGTCCAGTCCAGTGGTCCTTGTCCCCAAGGCAAGTTCCCAGGCGGGTACCAAGGATTGGAGGTTCTTTGTGGACTACCGAGGAGTCAATGCCGTCACCAAAACTGACGCGCACCCATTGCCCAGGGCTGATGAGCTCGTGGACACCATAGGTGCTGCCAAATTTGTGAGCACCTTTGACCTTACCTCAGGCTATTGGCAAATAGCTCTGACGGACCATGCCAAGGAAAAGAAGGCCTTCTCAACACCTGAGGGACTCTACCAGTTTAGGGTCATGCCTTTTGGGTTGAAGAATGCCCCTGCCACCTTCCAGAGATTGGTCAGCCATGCGCTCAGTGGGCTGGAAGCCTTTTGTGTGGCTTACTTAGATGACATTGCCGTCTACAGTTCCACCTGGGAAGAGCATTTGACACATCTGGATAAGGTGTTGCAGGCCTTGAAAAGGGCTAACCTCACTATCAAGGCCACCAAGTGCCAGATAGCTCAGGGGAAAGTTACCTATCTTGGTCATGAGGTAGGAGGGGGTCAAATCCAACCTCTCTCCAATAAAGTACAGGATGTACAGAACTGGGAGACCCCCACTACTCAAACCCAGGTGAGAGCCTTTTTGGGCCTCACTGGGTACTATCGCAATTTCATGGCAGACTATGGAACCATAGCTGCACCCCTGACAGCTCTAACTTCACCCAAACAGCCTAGGAAGGTTAATTGGACCGAAGACTGTCAGAGGGCCTTTGATGGCTTGAAAGAAAGTCTGTGTAGGGCACCTGTGTTGTGTGCGCCTGACTACAGCCGACCCTTTATCGTCCAGACGGATGCCTGCGACACCGGAATTGGAGCTGTCTTGTCCCAGTTAGATGACAAAGGGAGAGAACATCCTATCATATTCATCAGTAGACAACTCAAGGGTAGAGAACTTAGGTGGGCTACTGTTGAAAAGGATTGTTTTAGCATAGTTTGGAGCCTTAGGCGTTTTAGGCCCTACCTTACGGGGTATACCTTCAAGGTCCAAACAGATCATAAGCCCCTGAAGTGGCTTATGCAGATGAAGGGTGAGAATCCGAAATTGCTCAGGTGGTCCATTAGCCTGCAATGGCTAGACTTCACCATAGAGCACAGACCAGGGAAGAGTCACGATAATGCAGATGGCCTTTCCAGAAGGTATGTTGAACGTCTGGATGAGGGTGTCTATCCCGTGGGAGATTAGACACCCTCCACCTCAGTCTGGGGGGGGCGACTGTGATGCTGGAAATGCATCAGAGGGACAGGGCCTCTGAAACCTTGTCCTTTACTGCTTTTTATCGTGTGTACTGTCGTGTTTTCTGCCCAGGAGTCCATGTGGGACTCCTGGCAGTGCAGCTCTCTCTTTTGGTTTGGTGAACAGACCCATGGGATACCCTTCTGGCACCCATGGGTAGGGGTACAACCCTGTGCCCCTAGTGTATGTTTTTGGGCACCTGTGGGTGGCCCACAGAGCAGGGTATGGGCTGGTGGCAGCTCCATGCTGAATTTGACAGGTGCTCTGGGTGTCCTCCATTTTGGGATACCCAGGCCCTGCCATTGGGATCAGTTGATTCCTGATAGGAAACAAGATGGCCCCTGTGGCCTCTTGCTTTCTATTGCCTGTTACCTTGTTTTCCCAAAGTCCTGGGAAGCCCTGACTCTGTCCCTTCCCCCTGACTGGCTGTTGGGTGGAAGTTCCATATATGGTGCTGTTGTGAAGGCCCAGCTAGACTGACTGGAGCCTTCCCAGTGACTGTATGTTGTGGGTACCTCCTGTGGGTGGGACCTGGGTGAATGGAGTGTGTGACCAATATACACTCCTTGTTGTGGTTGTCTGGTTTCTGGCATGAGAGACAAAGACTGAGACAGCCCTGCCCGAAACTGGCCTGAATGCAGTGTGTAGTGTTGAATGGCTGGGTACTTGTCCCAATCCACATTCCTTGTTGTGAGTGTCTGAAAGGGAGGAGTGTGGCCTGAATGCACTGTGTGCCTGATTGGCTGACTGACTGCATGAATGCCCTTCTGTATGATTGGCTGCTGAGTGTGTGCCAGCAGTGTGGATGAGAGACAGAATAGTATATCTGGGGACCTCTCACCACTGGTAATTGTTCAGAAGCGTTCAGAAGCTGAGTCTCCACTCAAGAGTAACTGGAACTGCTGATCTTCAACGTCCAGCTGGAAGAAGAACACTTGCTGCTGCATTTGCTTCGACCGATCCGAAGGATGCCGAATTCGTCAAAGACTGACCCGAGAGAGGACCTGGTAAGGCGCCCTCTTCCCGTGCTCCGAGGGACCATCGAGCAACGCTCCATCTTCGCCGAAGCGCCCTGGAAGTCAGACCCTCGAAAGGCTGCCGACCCGAGACGGGACCGCCGAGGAGATCGAAGTGAAGCACCCGGACATCGCCGCCGTCGAAGTCCATTGCCGTCGACCAGGGTTCGCAGGTCTTTGTAACCACTGGAGGCCCGTCGAAGTTGTGTTGCCCAGCCGTGGGAACCACTTGACGCCGTGCCGCCGACGACCGGAGCCGTCTGCTCCTTGCCTAAGAACATTCGAATCGAAGGACTTCCTCGTCCGCACCGTCGACCGCTTTATCCTGCCGGAGAAAGTCGAGGACGACCAACGCGCCGAAGAGAACCGTGCCGCTGGGTTTCCCGCCACCCGAAGACCACAAAGACTCGAACGACTCGACGCCCTTGCTGGGCCCCCGTCTCCACAATCTTTGCGGTCCAGAACAATTGTCGTCGAGGTGCCCCGCACGCCTCTGCCTTGCAGGACGCCAACGCTCCGTCGTCGACGAGCACTGCTTGGATCGAAGCTGCCGCCTCACCCGTTCTACCCTGTTTGTTATCGGACGTTCGACGCCCCGTGTCTCCCGCTTGAAAGGGAAGGCATTCAAGAAGGGCCGTCGATTCCCCGACGCCGAACGCCGAGTTCCTCGACGCTTCTCGACGCCTCTTGACGATCCGTGACTCCCGCTTGAAAGGGGGTCGCTCAAGAAGGATTTGTCGACGCCTCTTCGAAGAACTCGACTCCACCAGGTACATTGGGGGGGTAAAAACATTATAGGAGGGAATAAGACTTGCAGAACAATATATGGACCGGGCTTGTGCTATATCTTTATTTTACAGGTTGCCCAGGTGGGGGGATCTCCACACAGAACTGTGTCTAGTGGTAGGGGCCAGTATTCTGCCTATTGCTCAACCATCTTATTTTCTCTCCTCTCTCTATTGCTGGTTTCACTCTATAGATCTGTGTGACATTGTTACAGTATTGTTGATGCACTTTAATGAGATCTAATACAAAGGGTGGTACCACTTTAGAATTGTATACATTTGCCATTGTTGATTTTCCTAAGTACAAAGTGAGTTATTATGATAAGTGTACATAACCTTGAATATTGATTATATAAAGACTGTGTTCTAACCAATACAGTGTGTGGACATTCCTTTGTGGGGGCTTGGGGACTACACTGTACTTAAGAACCAGCCTGCAGCACCTCCTGAGAAGCTAGGCCTTGATTGCTCGACCATAGCTACCGAATAGAGAATCTAGGCTGGGGTCCTCTGTGCCTCCCCTCTACTATATAGAGAGCAGAAGCACAGACCACCCCCTACCAGTCCTCTACACAATGTTGTGGGTGCAGCTTACTCAGCATACGCTAGAGGGGTTATTACTTGGGTGGCGCCGCATGTGCCTTTTCGGGTGCTTGGTTCTACAGTAGACCCGGAGGGTGGACTGGTGGTGGTAACGGGTCTCCTGGAAAACAGGGAAGTGCATATCATAAATTTGTACGCCCCCAATAACGACACAGCGGCATACTTTAGGACCCTTAACTGTAAACTGGGCCCCCTGGCAGGGGGTACGGTGGTGTGGGGGAGACTTTAATTGTACCATTAACCCCAGAATGGATAGGTCCATGGACAGGGCAGGGAAACCGGCACCGGCGGCCAAAGCGCTGGGAACCTTACTGAAAGACCTATGCCTAGAGGATGTGTGGAGAAGGTTGCATCCTACGGATAGGCAATATTCACACTACGCAGCGCTACATGATTTGCACACAAGGCTAGATTACATGTTTGTAACGGCCGAGATAGAGTGGGGCGGAATACAAGGCCCAAGTACTATCTGACCACTTGCCCTTGGTGGTAGAGTGGAGACACCAGCCCCCAAGACCGCGGATCCCAACATGGCGACTCAGGACTGAGGCTCTGCAGGACGAGGGGTTCCGGGAGGGTCTGAGGGATGCTATCGAAGAATACTTTGATATAAATACGGGAAGCGTATGCTCTGTGGGAACACTGTGGGAAGCGTTTAAGGTGGCGGTGCGTGGGGTAGCCATTTCCAAAGCTAAGAGGCTCCAGGGGGGGATTTGAAAGGGAACTCCAAGAAGCGAAAAGGGAGCTAGAGGATCTCACACGTCGTGAGAATACTGCTCATGATAACGGAACCAAGATAAAAGAGCTACAGTTGTCCTGCAGTGCACTCTGGGACAGGCTGTGCAGACTCAATTACAGGAAATACACGGAGAGGATACACGCAGGGGGCGACAAGCCGGGCATGCTGCTGGCCTGGCTGTATAAGAGTGAGACCCCCAGCTCAGCGATCAGTGAGATTAAGGATGAGAGAGGTTGCATATGCAACACCCAAGAAGGGGTAAATGAGGAGTTCCTTAAGTTTTACAGACACTTGTATGAGGACACGGGGGAGGATATGTGTCAAGACAAACTGGACACATTGGAGGACATAGAGTTGCCCACCCTGGACATACTAGAACGCGCAGAGTTAGACGCACCTGTCACCTCGGATGAGCTGGAGGTGGTGATTCAGAATCTGCCCACATGCAAGGTGCCTGGTTCGGATGGGTTGCCTAGTGAGTTCTACAAAACATACAAGCAGGAGCTGCTTCAGCCACTGCTTGCCACTTTCAACGAGGCCTACGAGCAGGGGGAACTCCCACTGTCCCTCCGCGAGGCTGTGATCATCCCACTCTTGAAACCAGGCAAGCCGGCCGTGGAGTGTGGGTTGTACAGACCGTTGTCCATGCTCAACCAGGACAGCAAAATACTTATGGCAGTACCGGCTAACAGACTGAAGAAGGTGATCGGGAAACTGATACACCCAGATCAGACGGGATATGTTCCAGGCAGGAACATCACCGATATCCACAGGAGGCTACACCATATCATTGACCAAACTGAGGAGGACACGGGCAAGTTGGCCATAGTGTCGTTAGATGCGGTCAAAGCCTTCGACTCGGTACGATGGCCCTGGCTGAAAGCGGTCCTGAAGGGGTATGGAATGGGACCTGGATACCTTAGATGGGTCCAGTTGTTTTACAGCACCCCAATAGCAAGAGTCAAAACGGGGTCTATAGTCTCGGACACCTGGCAACTTAGCAGGGGGACCAGACAGGGATGCCCCTGGTCACCCATGCTATATATACTGGCACTAGAGCCGTTGGCAATATGCCTACGACAACAATATGGGGAGGTGGGCATAAGCACTGCAAGTGGAGGGCACCTGATATCACTATATGCGGATGACATGCTCCTTTATTTGCGTTATCCGGAAGAAAATCTGCAGTATGTGTTGGAGGTAATGAAACGGTACGCCACCCTTTCGGGCATATCGGTGAACCCTAGAAAGTCTAGTCTGTTTCCGTTTGGCAGATATAGGAAGGTCCCAGTACAGAGGCTGCCCGTCCTGCCAATACCATGGCAGACCGAGACATTTAGGTATTTGGGAATAAATATTTACCACAGGGTCGAGGCGGAACACAAGCATAACACAGAAAAAGCGATAGAGGGGATCAAGAACAGCATGGTATTTTGGTCTAGATTGCCCCTGACCATGATGGGGAGAGCGGCCTTGCTCAAGATGGTGGTCCTGCCTAGACTCTTGCACTTTTTCGTGAATGTCCCGTTTTTGATACCTAGGAGCCTATTTGTGAAACTTCATAGCGTGTGTAGGGGTTTCGTGTGGGGTAACTCCAGGAACAGGGTGGCTCTGTGGAAGCTCCAGAACCCATGTGACAAGGGGGGTATAGGCCTGCCAAATTCTGAACTCTATTACCTGGCGGGGCAGCTGCTGTATGTGGCCAGGTGGCTTTCGGCTGAAGACTCAGCGGAAGCTAGGCTTCTGCGTGGAGACTCGGTCCTGTACTTTCTGAAGGAAGTGGTGTGGCTGCGTAGAGACAAACTGGTGGGCAGGGGGAGACTACTGAGGCTGGGCTGGGAGATCTGGCACAGGACATGGAAGATTGGGGGGGACTCGGAGCTGTACTCCCAGCAGGCCCCTTTGGCGGCGCTGTGCGGGAGCGACTCTCAACTACTTGAATCGGTCCGTAGATACTGGGAACAGGTGGGTCTGGCCGCTCTCGGGGACATATGGCAGGAAGGGGAGGCATTGGACTTCCAGAGATTGCAAGAAGAGACGGCGGTGCATGGTGGCCAGTATATAACCTACGCTAGGCTAGTGAAAAAGACTAGAGAAAGATGGTCCGAGATGGTGCTAGCGGAGGATCCTGACGCCTCCTTGGAAACTATGTATGATGTATCGGAGGGCGGGCATGGGATATCGAGGATATACGAGCTCCTGCGAGCAAGGGCAGGGAAGGAGTTGCTCCAACTGAG
Source organism: Ambystoma mexicanum (assembly GCF_040938575.1). Classification (NCBI taxonomy): domain Eukaryota; kingdom Metazoa; phylum Chordata; class Amphibia; order Caudata; family Ambystomatidae; genus Ambystoma; species Ambystoma mexicanum. The sequence goes on from NC_090932.1 coordinate 814,471,115, forward strand.
ACAAGATTGGGAAGAGGAGGTGGGGGGACCCATGACAGATGGTCAATGAGAGTGGGCCCAGAGGTACCATAGAAAGGTGTCCCGGAACTCCAGGTTCCAACAACTTCAATTGTACGTTACCCACAGGGCTTACCTGACTCCCAGGAAAATTGCGAAGTTTGGGGGACCGGCCACGCAGCAATGCCCCAGGTGTGGGGACGTGGATGCGGGGCTGTTACACATGTTTTGGGCTTGCCCGGAGGTGCACAGGTTCTGGGATGAGGTTAAACTGAAACTGGCTGGAGGGGGAGTGGGGCTGGACGTGGAATCAGCCTGGTCATGCATGCTCGGGTTCTTCCCTAGACCCCGACACTCAAACCATATAAGCAAAATGAAGGATTTGGCTTACGTTTTGGCCAAGCGCAGAATCGCCATGGGCTGGAAGGCGGCCCACAGGCCTAAGGTGGAGCTATGGTGGGCGGACCTCCTAAAATGGGTGGAAGCCGAATCAGTGGTCTGGTTTGAAGGAGTCACTAGGGGGGGCGAGGAGGAAGTAGGGCCCCTGCTGGCCTGGCGGCAATTGGTGGCCTCTATGGCAAACCCTCACCAGGGTAACAACGGAACAGAGGACTCGGATGATGAGCGCTTAAGTATTGTGCTACCCGATAATGCTCCTGCAAACGACATGTAAGAACCGGCTCTAGTTCAAGGGGGGAGGGGGGAAGTTGGGGAGTTTTAATGGAAATGTGATGGTCTAATGAGGCTTTTTACGTATTGAAACAGTTGTAGTGTGTGTTTTGTTTGGTTTTAAAATAAAATAAAAAATATTTATTAAAAAAAAAGCATGTATTCGAGATCCCTGTCTACAAGAAGAACTCCTTATTTTTGATGGGGTAATCTAAACAAGGCGCTTGTGAGAGGCTTCTTTTGAGTTGTTTTACTGCCTCGGCTTGTTATGGGCCCCATTCCCACTCCCACTTTATCCCCCCTTTAACAGATGACCAGGGGTCTCGTGACTCTGCCTTATCCTCAATGAACTTCCTACTGTAATTAGTCCATCCACCAAGGCTGCTTAGATCACACAGATTGTGGGGTCTTTCAGTTTTATTAATGCTTCCACTTTCTTTGCCTGGGGACAGAGACCCTCAGGGGTGATTCCATGTCCCAAGAAGTTTACATGGGTCCTACACCACTGTGCCTTCTGGAAGGACAGTTTTGGTCCGGCATCCCTCAACTGGGTCAGAACATAGCGGATTTCTGCTGTGAGTTCCTCCATAGTTGAGCTTTTAATCAGGATTTCATCCACATTGGCCAGGTTACCCCTTTCACCCAAGTCGGCATGGCCTTATGTAGAAAGATGTTGAATTAATTGCCAGAGTTTATGCATCTGAAGGGAGTTTGAGTCCATGTGTACTGCTACCCGCCTAAGGTGAAGACCCGCTGGTACTGGTCCTCCCTACTGCCATGTACTCTCCAGGATCCATTGGTCAGGTCAATGGTGGTGTACACCTTTGACCCCTGGATCTGGGCCAGTCCCTGGTCAATGGAGGGAAGAAGCCATCAGGACATGTGGTCCCATTTGTTCAGCTCCCTAAGGTCTGTGCAAAGTCTCCATTGGCCGTTTGGTTTTAAAACCCCCAGTACCGAATTATTAAAGGTACTGTGGGCTGGACTAATTATTCCACGAGACTCCAGGTTTTTTATGATTTCTGTAAGGGACTCCATAGAAGTGAGAGGCAAGCGATATTGCTTCACGAATACAGGAGTTATTCCAGGGTCCATGGGAATTGAGGTAGAATGTATCTCGGTGCGACCACAGTTGTACGAGTCCACAGCAAAGATATCTGGAAATTCTAAAAACACCTGTTTCGAATTTTGTTTTTGTTCCATTAGCGAGGTTGACCTGTTCTTCAACCATCTGTCTGAAGCCTCGGAAGATCTTGGGTTTTGCGATCTCAGCGGCCTCCTCCAGCTTTGTGGTGAGATCTCTGGTGAGGGTGTTGAGCTGAACATAGGGTTTCAGGTAGGAGAAGCAATCATCGTGAACCTGGAATATCACCTCATCCTTCTGGATGTCACAGGTCACCTTTCCCCCCTGTAAGGGCAGGAAGAGTACACCAGGATATTCCCTCCTTGGCGGATGAAGATCCTTTCTGCCGGTATGTCATTTTCACAGTCATGACAGTCATTAGGGATTGGTCCTATGATTTCATTTCCTAAATCCATGGAAAAATGCTGGTCATCAACCGCCATTCCAATAATGGTGCCTGCACCCAGAGTGATACTCCTAGGGTTGCTGTTATCCACCAATATTGGAATGCTGTTGTGTTTTAAGTCCACTAATGGTGTCTGGTTCAACCCTAACCCTTGCTGTTGGAGATGGGAATTGAGGTGTACATAAGCGTCTGGGTTTTGGAGTTTCTGTCCTTTCTTAATTTTTAAGTACAGTGGGATTTGTCGGGTCAATCCTGGGATGGTGACCTCCTCTCCAATTTGAAGTTCAAGTGCATACAGTAGCAGTTGAGATGACCAAAATGCCTTTTCAGAATTATTAAAGCCCACAGGGTTGCCCCCTAGTCGGGACCAACCTTTATAATTTATGAGGTCCAAATTAATTGTGAAACGATTGAGAATGTCACTGTCTAAATAGAATGCGGAGGGGACATCTCGCACGACCCAACAATTATGCTTTATGCTTTTATCACAGATGGACATTTTTAGCATACACCTGCTAGGCAGGAGATATTTGGAATTGGGAGTTTCCAGGCCCATTTCCCTGTTATCAACTCATTTAAATGTGGAAATGGCCCGATCTTTTGGTAGTTTCCTGAACAATGCTTCACTGATGAAGCTTTTTCCATTATTCAGGCACACTCTTGCGAGAAACAGGCTGCCCCCTCTCGTTTAACTGAATAGGGAGGAACAGCTGTTCACCCAATTTCTGAATGTCAGCCAAGCTTTGAGCTGGTTTTTCAGCACTTTTTACTACAGTACTTGGATTTTGAAATTGGGGATCAGTGTAACATTTAAAGGTATTTCCTTCCAGTGTGGAATGCCACTTGAAACTGGAAGGAAGGTTGATTCTCAGGAATGGAGAGGAGTTCTTATCACCACTTTGTTGTCCCACAGCAATTACAGTAATGTCAGGTATTTGATTGTTTTGAAACTGGAACTCAATTTGATCAGATCATTGTTCCACCATGTGGCATGTGCCATTTAAACTGACATAGTTGATGCTTTGTTTTAAGAGGACCTTGTCCACACAATCTATCAGGGAAGACAACCTCCGAAGGAAGTCATTTCCTAATAGACAGTGGGTTCCCTCTGGAGTCATGACTATGACCGGTTGCTTCACCTTGTGTCACCCAATTTTAATTTCCAGATCTGCAGTCCCCTCAATGGTAATTTCATTCCCGTTGAAGTTCTGGAGTTGTCCAGCTAGAGGGGTGAGAGGGATCTGGTGTCTCTCCCCCTTCTTGAATTTAGCTGCTCAAAGGCCCTTTTGGACAGAAGAGTGGCTTGGGATCCAGTGTCCACCAGTGCTAAAAATTTACATTTCCTTTGCACTCTGATGGGGGCATAAAACCTACCTTCTTTCTCCTCCAAGGGGCAAAGGAAATGATCATTTGTCAGGCGATAACACCAAATGGACAATCGCAGCAGCCAAAATCCTAAAATTAACAATGGAAAAAATTGCAGATCTCTAACAAGTGACGGCTAGGAACATCCAAACCAACAAAGAACTTTCCATGTAAATCTTAAGACTTTTCCTTTTTTTTATTTTTTTCTATCTTCTGCAACTTCTTGTAAAACCCTTAATTGTCATTAAAACAAGTAAATATATATATATTTCTTTTAAATGAGCATTTCAGGCAAGCTGGGCAGTCAGTTTCTTTATTTTGGACTCTGACACTGGGGGGTTTTGAACAGTGTTCCGAGTTTGGGAATCTCTAAAGAACATTTGGCATCCAGAAATAGGTGGGATTAAAGAATCCTCTTTTCCCTTAGCTCTGTGCTGTCCCCCTTTGCCTGGAGACAGTCACTAGAACCGGTTTGTGGGGAGGATCCCTCAGTGATCGTTATGTTCTCTGGAGGACAATTCTGGGTTTGAGGGATGGGAGATTTTGAATCAGTCCCCACACCTACCCAGTCTGGGTTATGGTCACATGGGACCCATTTTTCTTTGGGAGGAATTCCCCCGTCCTTGAAGGAAAATACTTTTTTCCAAGAATCCTCCAAAGATTTTGCCCCTTGAAACTGGAGGACACTGACCTCCTCCACAAAATTTGCCTTTTTGGTATCTTTGTTTCTCCTACCCACCCTTTGTTCCCTAGGTTGCAGATTTTCGGGGGCAGGAGATTTAAGTGCCGGTTCCGAGGTCTCTAGGGGCTTTTCATGGGTGATGAAGGAAGCTTCCTCCAGGGCTTCACATCCCCCTTCCTCCCATGGCTCCTCCTCTGGAACCAGTGGGTTATCGGAGTTCTCTCCCACGTCATTGTTCCTAGGTGCCAGACCCTTGGTTGGAGTTATTCTGAGCCTCCAAGTTCATCTGAGGGCTCTGCTGAGCCCTCAACATGCGACTCAGATCTTGAGTTAGTTTCTGGACCTGGAGCTCCAGTTGGGACACCAGCTCCGGCTGGTACGGAGGTCTTAAATCAACTCTGGGTTGCTCGCAGGAAGGGCAACTATCCCTTCTCACGGAGAAACCTGGGTATTGGGGATTCCCCTGGTAGCCCTCCACCCTTGGCCTCCCCTCTCCTGGATTTGGTGGTTCGGACTCCTGAAAGTGGGGAGAGTAAGGAGGGTTGTCCTGCATATTGGGAATTTTGAGGGTATCTGTGTAAGAAACTTAAACCAGAATTTGGGAGATTACTGCCCCCCTGAGGGAAGCTTGGAAGGAAGTATCCTGGGGCCGTACTCACCTGATTAGATCCCCCCTGGGCCGGGGAATACCACACGTACCCCAAGATGGGTCTGTTGCCCTTGTACCTAGGGCTGATGTAATTGGCGGTGTTAAGGGGCACATTTGTGGGGTACCCTACCTGACTACCACCTGCTTGTGATTAATCAGCAGGTCTTCATTTGCCTCTGATTTGTTTGGTTTTGGGAAGGTGTATTTTTAGACCCACCCCTATTTCTAGAGCCAAAATGGGGGCAACCTTCACCTCTACCACCTTGGCAGCAGCTAGGGTGTTGTTGGTTTGGGGCTTTTGGTTGGATTTTCATTTTCTACAGGTTTTTGGACCTTGTAGATCCGGTAGCTTGCTCTACAACCCAGTTCAGGGTCCTGTCAACATGGGAATCTCTTACCAGCTGTGTCATGATATATTTTGGGAGTGCATGAAAATAGGTATTTATAAATTCCCTACTATTAGTGCACACCCAACTAGAAGTTTGCATAAATGCCTACTTTCGCTCCTGAACTAATTCCCTTGGGGCCTGATCCTATCCACACTGCAGATTGTAGGACGCCTTGCGCACCTCCATGGGGTTTCTGTGGGTGGAGAAGTGCTTCAAGATGGCCATCTTAAAGGTGGACAACTTTGAATGGTTCTGGTCTTCCAGCCCAGCAAAGAAGCTGGAGTACTCTGGAGAGAACGTCCATTTTGCAAATTCTATACAATTCTCATTATTTTTAGGGGCCGATTCATGGAACAAACGTGCGCCGAAAATCTTTGCGCAAGCAGGCGCAAGCAGGCGCTAGTGCAAAAAAACAGGCGCACGCGTGCGATTCATGGAAGTCCCTGCGCGTGTTTTCCTCTGGATGTGCGCCAAACCCGTGCATGGCACACACGTCACTGCAACATCCCGAAAGGCGTGCGCGACGCGCACAGTGAAAGCGCACAACCTCGGAGTATACACCAGAAAGTGGGCGGAACACGGGGCGTAACGCGCGGAATGGGGATCAACGCGCGAAAATAAGGGCGTAACTGGGGATGTACTGCAGGGAAGCAGACGGAACGCCCACACGCACTCGAACCACACGTATTCATGGAATGGAATAGGGCAAAGCCACGCACAGCCAAAGACACGCACAAGCCGAAACACGTCCGCCACACGAAGGCAGGCGGTAGCGTCCCTGCGCATTACAAAAGTGGCAACATACAGCAATTGGGCCTGTGCGAGCGGGGCACGTGTATTTTGGGGGTGCGTGGGAAGTTACACACGCGATTGAGCGGGGTACGTGTATTTCGGGGGTGCGCGGGAAGTTACACACACGATTGAGTGGGGTACATGTATTTCGGGTTTGTGCGGGAAGTTACACACGCGATTGAGCGGGGTACGTGTATTTCGGGGGTGCACGGGAAGTTACACACGCGATTGAGCGGGGTACGTGTATTTTGGGGGTGCGCGGGAAGTTACACACGCGATTCAGTGGGGTACGTGTATTTCGGGGGTGCGCAGGAAGTTACACACGCGTTTGAGCGAGGTACGTGTATTTCGGGGGTGCGCGGGAAGTTACACACGCGATTGAGCGGGGTACGTGTATTTCGGGGGTTCGCGGGAAGTTACACACGCGATTGAGCGGGGCACGTGTATTTCAGGGTTGCGCGGGAAGTTACACATGCGATTGAGCGGGGCACGTGCATATCAGGGGTGCGCAGAAAGTATCACACGCGATTCCATCAGGGTACGTGTATTACAGGGGTGCGCGGGAAGTTCCACACGCGAATGTCCAGGCTACGTGTATCTCGGGGTGCGCGGGAAGTTACACACACGATTGAGCGGGGTATGTGTATTTCGTGGTCGCACGGGAAGTTACACACGCGATTGAGGGGGGTATGTGTATTTCGGGGGGTGCGCAGGAAGTCACACACGCGATTGAGCGGGGTACGTGTATTTCGGGGGTGCACGGGAAGTTACACACGCGATTGAGCGGGGTACGTGTATTTCGGGGTGCGCAGGAAGTTTCACACGCGATTCCATCAGGGTACGTGTATTACAGGGGTGCGCGGGGAGCACCACACGTGAATTGCACGTGTGGGTCCTCCCAGGTGTTCCCTCTACACCCTCCACGGCCCCTGCAGGTGGCTCACACCACAGGGGCCTACCCTGCACATGTCCTGCAGGCACCCCATCCACCATGGCCATGCCCCCCAGCCAACCCACATGTCAACTTGCACTACTGCCCACCAACGCATGTCCCCCTGCACCCCCAGCCACAAGGGACACCCTCCACCAGGCCCCCACCCATGTCTCCCACCACCCCCACCCCTCAGCACTGTGGGGCCCCCTCCACCAGGCCCCCACCCATGTCTCCCACCACCCCCACCCCCAGCAGTGCAGGGGCACATTCCACCAGGCCCCCACCCATGTCCAACTCATGTCCCCACCACCCCCACCCCCCAGCACAGTGGGGCACCTGCCAGCAGGCCCCCACCCATGTCCAACTCATGTTCCCAACCACCCCCAGCCCCCAGCACTGTGGGGCACCTGCCAGCAGGCCTCCACCCATGTCTCCCACCACCCCCACCCCCCAGCACTGTGGGGCACCTGCCAGCAGGCCCCCACCCATGTCCAACTCATGTTCCCCACCACCCCCACCCCCCAGCACTGTGGGGCACCTGCCAGCAGGCCCCCACCCATGTCCAACTCATGTTCCCCACCACCCCCACCCCCCAGCACTGTGGGGCACCTGCCAGCAGGCCCCCACCCACGTCTCCCACCACCCCCACGCCCCAGCACTGTGGGGCACCTGCCAGCAGGCCCCCACCCATGTCCAACTGATGTTCCAAACCCCCCCACCCCCCAGCAGTGCAGGGTCACCCTCCACCAGGCCCCCACCCATGTCTCCCACCACCCCACCCCCCAGCAGTGCAGGGGCACCCTCCACCAGGCCCCCACCCATGTCTCCCACCACCCCCACCCCCCAGCACTATGGGGCACCTGCCAGCAGCTCCCCACCCATGTCTCCCACCACCCCCACCCCCCAGCAGTGCAGGGGCACCCTCCACCAGGCCCCCACCCATGTCTCCCACCACCCCCAACCCCCAGCACTGTGGGGCACCTGCCAGCAGGCCCCCACCCATGTCCAACTGATGTTCCAAACCCCCCCACCCCCCAGCAGTGCAGGGTCACCCTCCACCAGGCCCCCACCCATGTCTCCCACCACCCCACCCCCCAGCAGTGCAGGGGCACCCTCCACCAGGCCCCCACCCATGTCTCCCACCACCCCCACCCCCCAGCACTATGGGGCACCTGCCAGCAGCTCCCCACCCATGTCTCCCACCACCCCCACCCCCCAGCAGTGCAGGGGCACCCTCCACCAGGCCCCCACCCATGTCTCCCACCACCCCCACCCCCAGCAGTGCAGGGGCACCCTCTGCCAGGCCCCCACCCATGTCTCCCACCACCCCCACCCCCCAGCACTGTGGGGCACCTGCCAGCAGGCGCCCTCCACCAGGCCCCCACCCATGTCTCCCACCACCCCCTCCCCCCAGCAATGTGGGGCACCTGCCAGCAGGCCCCCACCCATGTCCAACTCATGTTCCCCACCACCCACACCCCCCAGCACTGTGGGGCACCTGCCAGCAGGCCCCCACCCATGTCTCCCACCACCCCCACCCCCCAGCAGTGCAGGGGCACCCTCCACCAGGCCCCCACCCATGTCTACAACCACCCCCACCCCCCAGCACTGTGGGGCACCTGCCACCAGTCCTCCACCCATGTCTCCCACCACCCCCACCCCCCAGCAGTGAAGGGGCACCCTCCACCAGGCCCCCACCCATGTCTCCCACCACCCCCACCCCCCAGCACTGTGGGGCACTTGCCAGCAGGCCCCCACCCATGTCCAACTCATGTTCCCCACCACCCCCACCCCTCAGCACTGTGGGGCACCTGCCAGCAGGCCCCCACCCATGTCTCCCACCACCCCCACCCCCCAGCAGTGCAGGGACACCCTCCACCATGCCCCCACCCATGTCTCCTACCACCCCCACCCCCCAGCACTGTGGGGCACCTGCCAGCAGGCCCCCACCCATGTCCAACACATGTTCCCCACCACCCCCACCCCCCAGCACTGTGGGGCACCTGCCAGCAGGCCCCCACCCATGTCTCCCACCACCCCCACCCCCCAGCAGTGCAGGGGCACCTTCCACCAGGCCCCCACCCATGTCCAACACATGTCTCCCACCACCCCCACCCCCCAGCAGTGCAGGGGCACCCTCCACCAGGCCCCCACCCATGTCCAACTCATGTCTCCCACCACCCCCACCCCCCAGCACTGTGGGGCACCTAGCAGCAGGCCCCCACCCATGTCCAACTCATGTTCCCCACCACCCCCACCCCCCAGCACTGTTGGGCACCTGCCAGCAGGCCCCCACCCATGTCTCCCACCACCCCCACCCCCCAGCAGTACAGGGGCACCCTCCACCAGGCCCCCACCCATGTCTCCCACCACCCCCACCCCCCAGCACTGTGGGGCACCTGCCAGCAGACCACCACCCATGTCTCCCACCACCCCCACCCCCCAGCACTGTGGGGCACCTGCCAGCAGGCCCCCACCCATGTCTCCCACCACCCCCACCCCCCAGTAGTACAGGGGCACCCTCCACCAGGCCCCCACCCATGTCCAACCCAACTCATGTCTCCCACCACCCCCACCCCCCACCACTGTGGGGCACCTGCCAGCAGGCCCCCACCCATGTCCAACTCATGTTCCCCACCACCCCCACCCAACAGCACTGTGGGGCACCTGCCAGCAGGCCCCCACCCATGTCTCCCACCACCCCCACCCCCAGCAGTGCAGGGGCACCCTCCACCAGGCCCCCACCCATGTCTCCCATCACTCCCACCCCCCAGCACTGTGGGGCACCTGCCAGCAGGCCCCCACCCATGTCTCCCACCACCGCCACCCACCAGCACTGTGGGGCACCTGCCGCAGGCCCCCACCCATGTCTCCCACCACCCCCACCCCCCAGCAGTGCAGGGGCACCCTCTACCAGGCCCCTACCCATGTCTCCCACCACCCCTACCCCCCAGCACTGTGGGGCACCTGCCAGCAGGCCCCAACTCATGTTCCCCAGCCAACATGTCATCACACTCTAGATCCCTGGTCCCTATGGTCAGCCTCCAAATGCAAAACAGCCACCTGAGTATTGCATCCACCCACTCTGAAATGCATTGGTCGGGGAAGGTCCACAGGGGGCCCTGGTGGCATCTGGGCCAGAAGACGGCATGGAGAACGACTGGTGCATAGTCTCCACAGAGGAGGAGAGGGTCGCCAGATTGACCGACACATGTAGGAAACCCCCGACCATGGCCATTCCCAACTGGGCCACGTCGGCACGGTGCTCTCCGTGATGACATGCATGCTCCTCCCGGGAAGCACGCACCTCATCACGAGTTGCACCTGTGCGCAACGCGACACCAATCAGGACCTTCTCCATACGGCCAGGGGTCCCCTCGTCCGCAGGTGGAGGGGAGTCAGATGAGATGGACATCCCCCCTACCTGCGGACGGGCCTGGGATGGGGTATCCCTGCTGGTGCATGGTGGTGCAGTCACAGTGTCAGGGACAGTGACATGCACAGGCCCCTCCACGGCGACCTGTGCTGCCTCCTGCCCCTGCCCCTGGACTGCAACACTTGCACCAGCAGGGATGCCCCCACCAGGCCCCATGTGCGCCTCAGTAGCGGCCTCCTCCTCCTCTGTGGAAACCACCAACCTGGATGGCTCCACCCCATCTTCCGCCGTTGCAAGCCCCTGTGGGGGCTCACCCACCCCTTCCGCTGCAGCCGTGGGGGCATCCCCACCGCTTTGCTCCACAGAGCTGTCTCTGCCCTCTTCTTCACGTGGCGCTGTGTAGAGGGAGACGTAGAACACAAGCATCAGGGTACTGTACAATGGTCCCCTAGACAGGAAGCAATAGCAGATGAGTGGCACTGTCAAAGATCACTTCCATCATGTCCGTCCACAACACATGGCTCAGTGCAGGTAAAACACATGCGGTAACAGGCCTGGCGCATGCTATGGACATTAGCATACATGTCCAAGGGATTCTTGGAACATACAATGTTGTTTTGGAACTCACATGCATCATGGGCCATGCCTATCACAGGCACACACTTCACCCTAGTTTCATCCATCTGGCCTCGTACACCACAGACACAGTGGATACAAGGATGACTAGGCTGCATCAGTGAACCTGAACATTGCGACAGACATGTGTCATGCATCCCTGGCATTCACAAGTCACAGACACACAGGTCAGACACACAGACATGGACAGCATACATGTACATGGCATCAGCACCCATCCCTCACCCCCACCCATGTCCAGGAACAGAGACTGTCATGCTTTCATGTGGCCATTCCGCATAGGGCAACCCATGTTGCATTTGAACACATGCACCAACCGTGTGGTTCACACATTACTGGTCTCACATGCATGACGTCCCTGCACACACACATGCATACATGGCCTATGTCACACATACAGGCAAGTATCAGACAAACAGCACAATGCGACATGCCCTGTCTCACACAGCAATGCTTGGCCACTTACCGCTGAACTCCAGACGGGTCTGCCTCTCAAGGATCTGGGCGTGGAGCGCTGGGCCTACGCGTTCCTGGACCCTCATCTGGATGGGACTCATGCGGCCCCGGCTCCCCTCCACGAGGCGCCGGGCCTTCAAGAGGGTCCTGGACCTACAGTCATCCCAGCGCTTCTTGACATGTTGGTAGTCGCGGACTGCCACCCCCTCCGCATTGATGGCAGTCACGATGTCCGTCCAGATCCGAGTCCGTCCTTCCTTGTTGGCGCGCTTACTTCCGAAGAGGGCATCATACTGCCCCAGGACTTGCTCCACCAGGACACCAACTTCGGTGGCAGTGAAGCTGGTGCCCCTCTGCCTCTCTGGCCGGGGGTTGCCAGTGGTGCCAGATGTTTCAGTGCCTGACATGGCAACCCCAGAGGCAGGAGTGGGTGGGCAACTGGGTCCTGGGGCTGGGCTGTGGAGCGATGGTATCCCAGTCGGGAGTCTTCTGTTCCAGAAGGGCTGGACACAGCAAATGGACCCCTGCAGATGGCTAATGTGCAGGCACCAAATGGCAGGGCACGGTGGCAGCAGGCAGGCAGGCAGCAGCAGATGGCTCGTGGGAGGCTGCTCGGGGGTCTGGGGGGCAGTAATTCGGCCTTTTGGGCAGGAGCGTGGTCTTCCGTGTGCTTACGCGTGGCCAGCTTGATACGGAGTGAATTGGCACGTGAAAATCCTGCACGTCTGCGTGTAATTCGAGGAAAGGCCCTTAGCGCATATGCACGTCAGCACGCAAATGCGATTTCATTGGACCAAAGGCCCTTAGCGCATGAGCGCATCTGTGACGTGACGCGCGTGGGTGTTTCCCTCATTGCACGTGATGACAGAACACACGTGGATTTCCACCAATCGCGTGTGAAAGTTCCTGCGCACCCCGGAACACACATAACCAGGCTAATTGCGTGTGGAACTTCCTGCGCACCCCGAAACACACATACCCAGGCCAATCGCGTGTACGCTCACTTCCCTCCGATCACACGCGATGACACTCGGACGTGCAGTTTTACCACGTGTGCTCTGTCATCACATGTAATGTGGGAAACACCCGTGCGCGCCACGTCACAGATGCGCTCACGCGCTAAGGGCCTTTGGTCCAATGAAATCGCATATGCGTGCTGACGTGCATACGCGCTAAGGGCCTTTCCTCGAATTACACGCAGACGTGCAGGATTTTCACGTGCCAATTCACTCCGTATCAAGCTGGCCACGCGTAAGCACACGGAAGACCACGCTCCTGCCCAGAAGGCCGAACTACTGCCCCCCAGAGCCCCGAGCACCCTCCCACCTGCCATCTGCTGCTGCCTGACTGCCTGCTGCCCACGTGCCCTGCCATTTGCTGCCTGCACATCAGCCAGGGGTGCTGTTGCTGTGACCACCCCTGCTGGAACAGAAGACTCCCGACTGGGATTCCATCGCTCCACAGCCCAGCCCCAGGACCCAGTTACCCACCCACTCCTGCCTCTGGGATTCTCATGTCGGGGCAAACACCATCTGAGACCACTGACAACCCCCGGCTAGAGAGGCAGAGGGGCACCAGCTTCAGTGCCACCAAAGTTGGTGTCCTGGTGGAGCAAGTCCTGGGGCAGTATGATGCCCTCTTCGGAAGTTCCTGCGCCGACAAGGAAGGACGGACTCGGATCTGGACTGACATCGTGACTGCCATCAACGTGGAGGGGGTGGCAGTCCGCGACTTCCAACATGTCAAGAAGCGCTGGGAGAACTTCAGGTCAAGGACCCTGAACAAGGCCCGGCGCCTCTTGAAGGCAGCGGATGCCAAGGGGCGCCGGGGCCACTTGTCGGAAGAACAGATGAGGGTCCTGGAACGCATATCCCCAGCGCTCCACGTCCAGGTCCTTGAGAGGCAGACCCGTCTGGAGTCGAGCGGTAAGTGTACATGCATCCTGATTGTGAGCTGTGCGTGTGGTGATTTTTCAGTAGTGTGCAGGTTGCACATCTGTTTGTATGGGGTCGAGTATGCGTGGGGGTGTACAGAGGGTGTGGGGCTAACACATGCGAGGGCTGGAATGTGTGAGACATGGATGGTGCTTGTGTGTGTAGGCTTGCATGCCAAATGCAGTTGTGTGGGCACACATGTTTGGATGAATGTGTATGTAAGTAGACATGTCCGTGATGTCACGCATGTATGTTGTTTTCAGCTGCATGTATAAGCACTGTGTACATGTGCATCTGTGTGTATTTGACAAGGGTGCAACAGTGATGCAACATGGATGCATGTGACAGCCGGATGTGGAAGCCTGATTGGCAGATGTGACATGGATGCCCATCTGAACACTGCGACACTTGCCAGAGGTGTACACATGTATGCAAGTGTGGTGGTGTGTGTACATGTGTGGTGCACTTCCTGTGTTGCATGTGATGTCTGGCTCACCTTTGCCTGCTCATGCTGTTGTATGTGTATGGATGGTGCTGGCAGTTGCGATATGGCTGTGGTATGGCTCATGTGTGCGAGTTGACATGACATGTGTGTTGGGGATTGTGATGGCCTGTCTGAGGTTTGCCAATGCCACTCATGTACAACTGTCATGTGTGTATGTGTCCATTGTACAGTGCCCTGATGCCTGTGTTTTATTTCTCCCTGTCTGCAGCGTCAACTGATGAAGAGGGCAGAGAAGGTGCTGTGGAGCACAGCGGCGGGGATCCCACTGCCAGCCGGAGACGCAAGGCCCGGCTCCCCTCCCATGTTGTCATCTCGTCGGGGAGTGAGGAGTCTGGTGCCGCGTCCCAGGCCACAGCTGCCGGGGGGATATCCAAGAGGCGGAGGTTGGAGTTGGACTCCTCGGCAGCAGAAGGGGCAGCTAGGACCCCACAGGGCCCAACGGGGTAAGATGGCACAGAGTCATCCAGGTTGGTGGGGGGTTTGGTGGAGGAGGAGGCCGTGCAAGCAACAGAGACGGGGTCTGGAGGTGGGGATCCCACTGGTGCTAGTGGTGCAGTGCAGGACCAGGGACAGGAGGCAGCACAGGCCGCCGCGGAGGTGCCTGTATGCAATCCTGTCCCTGATCCTGTCCCTGCATCATCTTGCACCATCAGGGATGCCTACGTTCAGACCCGTTTTCAGGCAGGGGATGAGCTCACGACAACTGGCCTTCCTCTGCCTGCGGACGTGGCTATCCGGGTCCGGGTTGAGCCTGTTCTGACTGGTGTGGCGTTGCGTCAACGGGCCATGCGAGGTGCCTGCAGTCTTTTCATGAGGAGACTGCACGTCATCTCGAATGGCTCGTTGACCACGTCAGCCTGCTGGGACAGGTCACCCAGGCTGGATTCCTCCGTATGATGGGGCTTGCTACGACCCCCTCCTCAACTGAACCCCCTATGCGCCAGTCATCCTCTGTGCCATCTTCCCACCCATCAGTAACCTGGGTGCCCTGTGGAGCTGCCTCTGACGGTGCGGCCAGGCTGGTGGAGGAGGCATCCCTGCCACAGTCGGGAGTCGGACGTCCAGCAGGGGTGGCCACATCAACGACTGCACCCCAGCCGGCGGAGGATGTGCAGGCAGCAGGATGCAGTGCACGGGCAGAGGCACAGCAGCAGCAGCAACGTGGTGGGAGCCATGAAGGCACGGGGCCTTCAACATCGGAGGGGCAGGCATCGGCCGGAGGGCAGGAGGACCCAGGACAGAGAGTGTCTTCCGTGTGGCAGCGGTTGGGCCACGCCATAGATGCGGAGCGGCAGCGGGCAGAAGAGGCACGGCTCACAATGGTCAGGGTGGAGAACTCCATGCGGAGGGCCCTGAGGCGGGCCGAGTGCCTCGAAGCAATCCGCAGGGGTTTGGAGGTGGACACGTCGACGGACCTGCGGACCCTCGGGCCATGGAGGAGGACCGCCTCTGGGACATTGAGCAGGACTTCGATGATGCCCTGGCCCGGGACATCCAAAAGTGAGCCGTCAAACTAGCCCGCTGCCCTTGTACATAGTTATGTAGGTAGTCTTAGGTTTCCTTTTTTTTTTAATTTATTTTGGACTTTTTGGACATTGGCCACATTTTTGTATATAGTTTATTTTATTAGTTAGTGTAGTTAGATGGGTTTCATTTCTTTTGTTGGGATAATGGACCCTAGCTTGTTCGTATGTACATAGTTCACTGTTGGATTGTATTTTTCTTTCACATTTTAACCATGGAGCAATGGCTTTCAATTTTATTTCCCATTGGATTTTGTTTTGTGGACAGCGACTTTGGACACCATTACTTTGGATTATGATTTTTTGGTTTTGCTTTTTTTCACGGACATGCTTCTTTTCATTTTTGTACATTCCCATTCCTGTTTCTTTATTTTTGATTCTATTTATGTTTCCTTTAATACATATTTTTTTATCGAACTTCAATGTGTAGTATCTCATTGGTTTCATGCATATCATGATATGGGTTTTGAGATTCACTGACACCCATTGGGTGTATGTGAGGGAAATGTGTTTGTTTCGGAACTTGCAATTGGTGTTCTGTCATGTAATTGCCAATTATGAGTGGGTGGATGCAATACTCGGGTGGGTGTTTTGCATTTGGAGGCTGACCATAGGGACCAGGGATCTAGATTGTGATGACATGTTGGCTGGGGAACATGAGTTGGACATGGGTGGGGGCCTGCTGGCAGGTGCCCCACAGTGCTGGGGGGTGGGGGTGGTGGGGAACATGAGTTGGACATGGGTGGGGGCCTGGTGGAGGGTGACCCTGCACTGCTGGGGGGTGGGAGTGGTGGGAGACGTGGGTGGGGCCTGCTGGCAGGTGCCCCACAGTGCTGGGGGGTGGGGGTGGTGGGGAACATGAGTTGGACATGGGTGGGGGCCTGGTGGAGGGTGACCCTGCACTGCTGGGGAGTGGGAGTGGTGGGAGACATGGGTGGAGGCCTGCTGGCAGGTGCCCCACAGTGCTGGGGGGTGGCGGTGGTGGGGAACATGAGTTGGACATGGGTGGGGGCCTGGTGGAGGGTGACCCTGCACTGCTGGGGGGTGGGGGTGGTGGGAGACATGGGTGGGGGCCTGGTGGAGGGTGACCCTGCACTGCTGGGAGATGGGGGTGGTGGGGAACATGAGAGTTGGACATGGGTGGGGGCCTGCTGGCAGGTGCCCCACAGTGCTGGGGGGTGGGGGTGGTGGGAGACATGGGTGGGGGCCTGCTGGCAGGTGCCCCACAGTGCTGGGGGGTGGGGGTGGTGGGGAACATGAGTTGGACATGGGTGGGGGCCTGGTGGAGGGTGACCCTGCACTGCTGGGGGTGGGGGTGGTGGGGAACATGAGTTGGACATGGGTGGGGGCCTGCTGGCAGGTGCCCCACAGAGCTGGGGGGTGGGGGTGGTGGGAGACATGGTTGGGGGCCTGCTGGCAGGTGACCCACAGCGCTGGGGGGTGGGGGTGGTGGGGAACATGAGTTGGACATGGGTGGGGGCCTGGTGGAGGGTGACCCTGCACTGCTGGGGGGTGGGGGTGGTGGGAGACATGGGTGGGGGCCTGGTGGAGGGTGACCCTGCACTGCTGGGGGGTGGGGGTGGTGGGGAACATGAGTTGGACATGGGTGGGGGCCTGCTGGCAGGTGCCCCACAGTGCTGGGGGGGGTGTTGGGAGACATGGATGGGGGCCTGCTGGCAGGTGCCCCACAGTGCTGGGGGGTGGGGGTGGTGGGGAACATGAGTTGGACATGGGTGGGGGCCTGGTGGAGGGTGACCCTGCACTGCTGGGGGGTGGGGGTGGTGGGAGACATGGGTGGGGGCCTGGTGGAGGGTGACCCTGCACTGCTGGGGGGTGGGGGTGGTGGGGAACATGAGTTGGACATGGGTGGGGGCCTGCTGCCAGGTGCCCCACAGTGCTGGGGGGTGGGGGTGGTGGGGAACATGAGTTTGACATGGGTGGGGGCCTGCTGGCAGGTGCCCCACAGTGCTGGGGGGTGGGGGGGTGGGAGACAGACATGGGTAGGGGCCTGGTGGAGGGTGACCCTGCACTGCTGGGGGGTGGGGGTGGTGGGAGACATGGGTGGGGGCCTGCTGGCAGGTGCCCCACAGTGCTGGGGGGTGGGCAACATGAGTTGGACATGGGTGGGGGCCTGCTGGCAGGTGCCCCACAGTGTTGGGGGGTGGGGGTGGTGGGGAACATGAGTTGGACATGGGTGGGGGCCTGCTGGCAGGTGCCCCACAGTGCTGGGGGTGGGGGTGGTGGGAGACATGGGTGGGGGCCTGCTGGCAGGTGCCCCACAGTGCTGAGGGGTGGGGGTGGTGGGGAACATGAGTTGGACATGGGTGGGGGCCTGCTGGCAGGTGCCCCACAGTGCTGGGGGTGGGGGTGGTGGGGACATGAGTTGGACATGGGTGGGGGCCTGGTGGAGGGTGCCCCTGCACTGCTGGGGCGTGGGGGTGGTGGGAGACATGGGTGGGGGCCTGGTGGAGGGTGCCCCACAGTGCTTGGGGGTTGTGGTGGTTCAACGACATGGGTGGGGGCCTGGTGGAGGGTGCCCCTGGTGGCTGGGGGTGCAGGGGGACATGCGTTGGTGGGCAGTAGTGCAAGTTGACATGTGGGTTGGCTGGGGGGCATGGCCATGGGGGATGGGGTGCCTGCAGGACATGTGCAGGGTAGGCCCCTGTGGTGTGAGCCACCTGCAGGGGCCATGGAGGGTGTAGAGGGAACACCTGGGAGGACCCACACGTACAATTCACGTGTGGTGCTCCCCGCGCACCCCTGTAATACACGTACCCTGATGGAATCGCCTGTGGAACTTCCCGCGCACCCCTGGAATACACGTACCCTGCTGATGTCGCGTGTGAAACTTCTCCCGCACCCTGAAATACACGTACCCTGCTGAAATCGCGTGTGGAACTTCCCGCGCACCCCTGGAATACACGTACCCTGCTGATGTCGAGTGTGAAACTTCCCGCGCACCCCTGAAATACACGTACCCTGTGGAAATCGCATGTGGAACTTCCCGCGCACCCCTGAAATACGCGTACCCTGCTCGTACGGGGCCAATCGCGTGTGGAACTTCCCACGCACCCCTGAAATACACGTACTCTGCTGAAATCGCATGTGGAACTTCCCGCGCACCCCTGAAATACACGTACCCTGCGGAAATCGCGTGTGGAACTTCCCGCGCACCCCTGAAATCCACGTACCCTGCTGATGTTGCGTGTGAAACTTCCCCCGCACCCTGAAATACACGTACCCTGATGAAATTGCGTGTGGAACTTCCCGCGCTCCCCTGAAATACACGTACCCTGCTGAAATCGCGTGTGGAACTTCCCGCGCACCCCTGAAATACACATACCCTGCGGAAATCGCGTGTGGAACTTCCCGCGCACCCCTGGAATACACGTACCCTGCGGAAATCGCGTGTGGAACTTCCCGCGCACCCCTGGAATACACGTACCCTGCGGAAATCGCGTGTGGAACTCCCCGCGCACCCCTGGAATACACGTACCCTGCTGATGTCGCGTGTGAAACTTCCCCCTCACCCCGAAATACATGTACCCTGCTGAAATCGCGTGTGGAACTTCCCGCGCACCCCTGAAATACACGTACCCTGCTGAAATCGCGTGTGGAACTTCCCGCGCACATCTGAAATACACATACCCTGCGGAAATCGCGTGTGGAACTTCCCGCGTACCCCTGAAATACGCGTACCCTGCTCGCATGGGGCCAATCGCATGTGGAACTTCCCGCGCACCCCTGAAATACACGTACCCTGCTGAAATCGCGTGTGGAACTTCCCACGCACCCCTGAAATACACATACCCTGCGGAAATCGCGTGTGGAACTTCCCGCGCACCTCTGAAATACGCGTACCCTGCTCGCACGGGGCCAATCACGTGTGGAACTTCCCGCGCACCCCTGAAATACACGTACCCTGCTGAAATCGCGTGTGGAACTTCCTGTGCACCCCTGAAATACACGTACCCTGCGGAAATCGCGTGTGGAACTTCCCGCGCACCCCTGAAATACGCGTACCCTGCTCGCACGGGGCCAATCGCGTGAGGTACTTCCAGCGCACCCCAGTGATACACGTAGCTCGCTTGCCGTGCTGGTACAGGGTTAGCGCAGCCCTTTGCGCTGGATTGGGGATTTTGATGGATTTTCCCTGCGCGAGAGGCGTTCTTGGGGGCGAAACTGGCGCTTCTGTAGGGTCGCTGCGCCACTCTGCGCCACGGCTGGTTTTGGTGGCTGGAATCCATGAATACGCTGTGCGCGGAAATGGATTTTAGTGCACGCGGCTGGCGCAGGGATTTCCACGCGCACATTGTGCGCCAGCCGCGTGCGCCACTTGTGCGCTGAATTCTATGAATTACCCTCTTAATGTCAAAAGATGTCATCATCTGTTCAAATAGCTTCAGATTCTCCCAGACAGAATATTTAGTATTCTTGTGGTACAAAGTCATAAAACTTCTAATAGCTTTAATCTTTTTATTGGGGTCTTTCACTAGAGTCCTCTTTTGGTTGTTAGCCTTCTTTTGCTGCTGCACCTAAGTAAATTTGCTCTCAGACTCAGCTGCTGCTATTTGAGGTCCCCTCGTTATCCTCTAGGCGCTCCCTAATTCTTTGAGCTTGTGATAGCACTTAATGGAGGTGACCTGTTGCATCATGCTGCATAGCCAGGCTTCCTGCTCCTGCTATGCCCATTCCCCTCTAATGAATAGTTTGGACTGAAGGTGCTGCCTAGCTATATTAATCTCTATGGTGCTCATCTCATTATGAAGAGTGTTCTTCCTTTATTTAATTATATATGCAAGGATAAATCTGTACTCTGCTTGTGTCTAGTTTACGGTTAACCTTACTTTATTTTGAAACACACAGGCCTGATACCTACGGTATATGTTTTGGGATGGCACTTTTACAGTGTAACACAGTTTTCTAACCACTAAAAGTATCACTACCTTCAATGTGTTGGCCTTGTTACGGGTGGAAAGACTTACTTCAATCACGGCACAAGCCCCCACTGTGTAACGGATTTTATAACAGAGCACACGCCAACCAGGGACTCCTTCCTCTGACAAGGAAGGTGGCGCACTATAAAAACGTTCTTTTATTGTTAGTTGATTCCTGGACTCTTGGCTTGAATAGGCGCCAACCCGTCTCACACCGACCTTGACAAATACCCCGTGTCTCAATGGACTATGATCCAGGCCGGTGTGTAACAATGAAATATTTATTTATTTTTAGAATAAATGAAAAATCTGAGCAAAACAATAATTAGGGCAGCAGCCACCAGATACACCTTTAATGGAAATGGAAACAAAACCACCTTTCTTTACAATCACAGATGGCACATTGGTTAAGCACTCCACCTGCAACACTTCCCCAAACACCTGCTAACTAAATTCTGTGTGGATGGAAAGCAGTGGCAAGGAGTCAGAAAGAAGAGGGAAACATCAGATATAAGATTCAGCCCATCACCTCAGAATGGGAGGCCACAAACAAAAATGAAAACCCTCAAAATGAGCAAAATGCTATACTCGGATTTCACAGGTTACTAATAGATCAGTTTACCCTGTCGGTAGGATAGCTAGGACAGAAAACCATGTGGCTGCACAAAAGAGACAAGGAAGCTTACAGGCTACTGAGCAGTGCACCAAGGTAAAGTGAACATAGGTGAGAAAATCGATTTGGAGAGGAAAGCACTGCACAGAAAAATACACGGGGCAGAATTGCAATTTCCAATTTGACATAGGCTTTAAAATGACAAACAGCTAAGAAAAGAGTCTTATCAGCCAAAATCGGAAATCGTTTTTTTAGGATGGGAAACAAACAGATAGGATACTGAGGGGAATGGATGACTCTTTATAGGATGATGGTATGGGTTTTTCTATGGGAAATGCAAATTGGATTTTTAAAGAAAAGCAAAATAAACTGGCAAATTTGGTTTTGTTAGCAAATGACTAGTTCTACTGAGACTATATTTTAAGGCCAATAATTCTTAAAGAAAGGCACTTGACATGAGGTGGTTGGGTTTGAATAACAACCAGCTCACCGTGAATCTCTTTATAGGCTAATTAATTAATGTATTTCAAATGAAACTAAGGACTTACACAGATAACTGAAAGGGTAAACAAAGGATAATGGCAATTTGGGATTTGGTATGGGATTCTAATGGGATTTTTATAGGATATGAATAGGATGGTAAAATAGTGGGATATGCAGTTTTTTGGGTACTGGGTGATAGGATACTTACAAGGCAAGCTTGAGTTTGGTGATTTGGTCAGCCAGCAGGGTTTCTGGACAGTGGGGCCAAGAATCTCGTCACTGGGCAGAGGGGTCAAGAGGTCTGGGAACTGGGTCAGCTGGGCTCTCCAGAATGGGATCAGCTGGGCACGGTCTTCTTACTGGACAGCAAGATGGGTCAGCTGGTCAAAAGGGTCTGGTCACTAGGCTCTCCTAAATGGGATGGTTCTGCCTGGATCTGGATCAGTGGTTTGTCTATGGATCTGGTTTTAGGTCTGAGTCAGCAGGTCAGGAAATCAGGCAGTCAGTCAGGAAGCAGGGACGTAAGTCTGTAAATACAGTGAGAAAAACTCCCTTGTGTTTCTCTGTCTCTCCCTTCAATAGCCAGAATGACATCATACAATTTTACAATTTGGGGGAAGTACCCAAGAATTAGTCCTATCCTAGGATAGGTCAGCTTATCGGTCCTCCCACCTCCGTCCGGGAAATGACATCATTTTTTGGGTGTTCATTGATGACTTCCTTTGTCTCACCACAGTTACTTTTACAAAACATAAGTTCAACATTTTAAATCTATACTAGCCACCATCATAAGAAACAGATATGCAGATACCATATTTCACAGGGAATCGGACAGTCGGATCGCCAACTCTGTGCGAGGTACCATCATTTGTTGGCACAAATTCGCCATTTTCAGGAGAAAGATAATATCTAATATTCTGCAAATGGCTACACATATGCATACTAGAATTTGGCATATTTTCCCCCAGTTTAATGTCTGTGCCATTTATGCTTCACCCAGCAATGCATTTTTCCTGCCGTTTTCGTTTACCATGTGCTAGGAAAATATGCTTAGTCTCTTTTTCCTTGTTTAAAAATCACATTAAAACTGTCATATTATGACATTACTCCTTATTCAGAGTATTGGGAGAAATGTCATAAAGTAAAATGTTCTTTAAAGTCCATGGGGTGAATTTGTCACAGATGTGGGCGGTCCCCAAAAATCCTGCAGCAACGGTCTCTGCCAAGCTTGGCTGGCAACAACAAGCCTTTATGCTGCGAACTTCCACACTTTGGCCCTTTCATATGCCCATGGAGGCTGGTTCACTTGTGGAGGTAATTCTTTTCCCATGGGGGCAGAGCACCTTTGAAGTGAATGCTTAGGCCAAACCTGTTTTGCTTGTTTCCATTTTCTTTCTTTCTTTCTTTCTTTCTTTCTTTCTTTCTTTCTTTCTTTCTTTCTTTCTTTCTTTCTTTCTTTCTTTCTTTCTTTCTTTCTTTCTCTCTTTCTTTCTTTCTTTCTTTCTTTCTTTCTTTCTTCAGAAACCAATTCTTTTTGGGAATAAATATAATATACATTTTAAAGCCAAACCCCTCAGCCCCACATAGAAAATACTGTTTCTGTGTGAGCAATGCTGCCATTTGTCATTTCACTTTTAATATGCATTTTCCTGATTTTCAAAAGAGCAAATTCACACGTGTGTTTGTTTCAGTTCATTTTGAGCTCACCAATGCCGTTTCTACAGCACACAGTTTCTTGTCCATTAACCTTCTGGAGTGTTTTTATAGATATTGTCAGTTTCTGGACTCAGAGAGATATACTGCCAAGCATTTCTTTGAAATTGCCATTACAAACAGAAACACTGTGTTATTTCTTTCATTTACAGCAGTTTGTGCACGATGGTTTAGAGAAAAAGAAATCACTGCCGTGTTTTCATGGAAGACCAAATTCTTTGCCTGTCAAGTGATTTCCCAGTACATCAGCTGTTCTGGAAATGTATTGCCTCACATCTTGGTACTCAGCAGAAGTAAAGCATGCCAGGGTGGGTTTCCATGAAGGCACAACTTTGTGATGATTTACAATGAACTCAAAAG
Source organism: Ambystoma mexicanum (assembly GCF_040938575.1). NCBI lineage: Eukaryota > Metazoa > Chordata > Amphibia > Caudata > Ambystomatidae > Ambystoma > Ambystoma mexicanum. Next base: position 814,494,657 of record NC_090932.1, read on the forward strand.
CAAATTGCAAAGCCATCTTGGATGTCATGTGTGCAGCTTTAGTATTCAGAAAATAGAACAGCAAATGTGGTGGCATTCTACATGCAGGTTATTTTCAGATGATTTCAAATGGAGGGAAAACAATGCAGAACACTATTTTTGGTGGTATTCTTGTGTTTTCAGTGCTCGCCACATCTATGCACCATGGCAAGAAAAGTGCTGCCGTTTTGTGGTATTAATTCCGATGCAGTTTTTGTTGTAGGGGGATCTGCCTTAGGCCTTAAATGGACCCCACACTCTGGCCCTGCATGCAGCTCATTGTTGGATGTTGGGCATGCGACCTGCAGTATGGGGTTGGCCTCCATTAGTGAGGTTGAATATGGAGGTGCCTGCTGACTGGGGAGCGGATGACCCAAAATGGATCAGACTTTCATGGATTCCATTGCATACTCTGCCTTCAAGCTGACAGGTGCTTGGAAAGATGTCCTTTTGCTGCTTTCCTCCCAAAGACTTCTAAGGAACACCAATTCTTTTGCTATTGTTTGTTGATCTCACTTTTTGGGAGGTAAGACCCCATCTTTCGTTCCATTGCTTCTTGCTCACTCTAATGAGAAAACTGCTATGTCCTTAAGACCATCAGTACTGGGAGACTGTCTCACTTAGTGAATGTCTTGTATTTTTAAAGCTGCACACATCACCTTGGGGCTCATTACAAGTTAGGCGGTGTAGTAAAATTCAGTGGTATTGCAGTGGTAATACAATAGCTGCCTCATTACCGAACCACTCAACTGCGAGTTAGGTGGCAAGGTGGAGGGAAAACCTCCAGCAAGAAGCTGGAGGTAATTCCTCTGTCTTACCAACTAAAAATAGACAAATAAGTGTTATTACCGCTGGTACTAGACGGTGTCAAGAAGGAAACCCGAATAAATGTTTACCTAGGCTGACCTGATTCCCTAAAGGGCGGTGAAAGAGACAAGAGCGGACAAGCTGACTCAGGAGAATTTCCTGCAAACCGTGGGTGTCCAGGCACACTCTGTGACTTAAAAGAATTATTCAAACTGAGTTAACATTAATTTAAAAAAAAGAAATACAATATAAATCTCTGAGAATAATGTAATGTAGAACAATTAGCATTTCCCTGCATACAGCATGCCGTGGCTGATGAACTATAGCCAATAAACTGCAAACAGAATATTGTAGCATGTTAGTGTGAAACGCACTTTGCCATCTCAATGAATTAAGCCAAGTGAGATTACATTTAAATAACATCACATAGCATTGTTCTGCATTCTTTGTGTTGTGTGCACAGTATAGAACAGATAGCTTTTCCCAGCACAGTGAGTGCAGCATTTTGTAAACCTAAGCCAAGTAAATCAAACCCTGTGTTTTTCACAGGTGTAGTTGACACTGAATTTGTGGAATGTTGTATAACTTCCACATTCCAACGATTGATTATTTGTGACCTGTAAAAACCATAAATATGCTTTTCTATATTTTGGGTATGCAAAGGAGTATAGCTCAGCCATTTCCATAGAAAAGATGCAATCTCAAAGGAACAGTAACATTCCACCAGTGGCACTGTTTAGAAGAGACAGGAACCCGAATTAAATACATCCAAATCACCCAAGAGAATTAGGGGATAGTGGTTGTCCTTTCAGAAAATAATAATCTTGGGTGGATAAATAGTGTAGATAAAACAATATATATTCAGTGTGTTCTGAATTGATAGCACGGCTTCCATAAAACAAGCCTTCAAATTGTGATCTAATTCACCTTGGCTTGAATTTCCTTCATATGCATGTTATATGAACACAAAGCACCCACCACATCTACATGGAGCAGGGATTTTCGCAAATGAAGCATGGCAATGTTGAGGTGTAGACAACATTTATCTGGTACCAATTTCTCTACCAAGTCTTCAGCATGGCTCCTATTCTTCAGGGTTTTGGCTCCATTGGTCTATCTGAAAAACAGATGCAAAACTTCTCTTTTTATCACAAATTCAAGCTGGGTGCTGGCCTAGCCCACAAATGGCAAGGATATGCACCATTCAAACGAGTAAGGGCTGTCCAATAGTGGACTCCCTGAAACTCAACCTCTGCCCAACAACAGACTGTATGATAGGACAAGGCAATCACATCCGCCATACACATCTACGTTTCACACACCACCTCTTTGCCCAGGAATCAAAGCAGCATCCAACAAATGTGTATGCCATATATGACATATCCTGACCTGAGGAAGAAGGGTAAAGAACAACATATCCAATAACTGGGCAGAAAACACATGGCATGGCCATTTGGGGTGTATGGTAATTAATATGGCATTATGCAGTACAAAACAAACATACTTGCAGGGGTACACAAGAGTTACATAATACCCATGCTGCACTTCACTGTAAGGTGACATGTGTTACAGTAAAACAATACAGGAATGTTGCCCCAGTAATTATATTGGCTGTGTTACACAAAAGTACCATTAGGTGTTGAAGATTATGTGCGAGGGCTTACCCTGTTTAACTTTTCGTAGACCCACCCCCTGTAAATTGTTTATCCTTCTGATGTTGACAGCCGTGGACCTTTTTAGATGACTGATTTATCACCAATATTAACAATTGGATTGGTCAATAGGCAACTTTTTCTTGTAATAGTGGTTCCACTTTAATGACCGAGATTAATTTGAACACCATGGCTGAAGCTTAGTATTTATTAGCATTTGCGGGGGAAGTGGTGGAGAACATATTACCTGCCTGTTTGCTTATTCGGAATGTCCATGTATTGGATATTCATTCTACCAAAGATGATTGGATCGTACTTGAGGGCCTACAAAATAAATTAATTAGGACTGAGCTCCATGGCCTACTCATGACCGAATATCTTAGAGCTCAAGCTGCACCAGGCGGGCTGATTATTAGGATAGAACTGCACATTTTTTTAGAGCAGCTCCAGTTCAACAAGGACTGGAGCAATAAAGCTAATAGGTGTACATGAGACTAGCTCATTCTGATTATTAATACAGCAAACACTATCTCTGTCAAACTGTTGATTGAGATTGAGCAAAAAAAAGATCAACTGAAATCCAAAATCATTCTGGATAATTATAAGAACACACTTCATGGCTTGGACAACATGAAGATTTCAAGGAGTTTAATCTCAATAAAAAGATTCTGAAATGAAAAAAGATATTGCTGTTTTCACTCATGAGCAAACATACCCAACTATGACAGATTCCTATTATGAAGAGATGACTAGCCCTGGCTTTATATTGGACCCTCCAGAGAGATAGCGACAACCCGGAAGACAGTTCAGGATAAACACTCCAGCTGCCTGGAGTTTCTCTATTGTGAACTTGGAAGAAGATACTCAACCTGGCACGTCCACAGGAGAAGACCGTAATCAATGCAGAGATTGCCATGTCCAGTTCCAGGACAGATTCAACTAACAAGGGCAAGAACTTTCTAGCAGGCCTTTTTTGGACCAACAAATAAGAAGAAGGGGATGAGGGAGTAGACAGGACCTCAACTCCCACAGAATCATCAGGATCCATGGGAGGGGGAGACTCACCCAGCAGAACTGCTAGTAATAAACACTTGTGTATAGGCGCATTATAAATGCCATATCATATCATATCATATCCACCCGTGTTTTGTGCTCACTACTTCTTACGATCCTTTTGAACCATGGGCAGAAATAGCCTGTTTGCTTTGCAAGATTAATTTAAAACAACACTTCGTTGACCAAGACAACAGGAACTAAATAGAGGACCAGAATGATGTTACTGAACTACATGTTAAGTCTACATTCTATCCGAATAACATTTTGGCAGAGTCCATCCCATTTGAGAAAGCCATTCTCAAGAAATTAGACAGAATTGAGACAGAGAGAGGGCATGTATTTCAGAAAATATCTAAGAGAGACTGTGCAGCGTTGGTCAAATTGAACAAGAACTCTGCCATTAGCATAAAGCCAGAAGACAAGGGGGGAGCCAATATGGTCATGAACACCAATGATTATGAGCTGATGGTGTCCTCCCTTTCAGAGAGCAGAGCCAATTATCAGCATCTACCATGTGATCCTACTGCAAATCTAAGACAAATGATAGCTGGTATAGTGGAAGAAGCATTATGTGAAGTGTAAGCCCAAAAGAAGCTTAATTTGTATGCCCCAAGTCTCCAAAAATTCTGGCCTTCTATGGCCTCTGGAAGGTACATAAAGAAAGCTCTCCCCCATAGGCCATCCCATTGTGACGGACATCAAATCCATCTTGGAGCCACTGTTCCAATTCATAGATTTCTTTCTCAAACCAGAGGTGCCCAAAATGCAATCTTATCTTAAGGACACAACCGGAGTACTCAACATGGTGAAAGAATTACAATTCAACCCGGACACTCAAATTTTGGCTACCCATGATATAGAGTCCCTATATACAAGCATACCCCAGGTGGAACCATTAATTATCATGGATGAAATCCTGGAAGAGCTAACATCAGCAATGGAGGAAATGCCATGCCTATTTGTTCTTCAACTTGTTGAAATTGCCCTGACCAAGAACTTGTTTATGCATAAAGCAGATCTTTACCAACAATGCTCTGGGACCACTATGAGTGCCACAAAATAGTGCACCATCGTTAGTGAACTTGAATGTGGGAAATTTTGAGACCAGGCATATTTATGGCCAGCACAACCCCTTTAAAGAACATATCACACTCTGGACCAGATAAATTGATGTTATATTGATTGTATTTAATGGGAACCAGATGCAATTCGAGGAGATCATTGAATGGTTCAACAGCAGGAACAGATATCTGAAATTCACTTAAACACTGAGAAAAGAGCTGATCCACATTTCGGATGTGGAGATTTGATCAAAAGATGGGATCTTGACCACTTCTGTCTTCAGAAAAGAGACTGATTGCAATTCCCTCCTATTGTATACATCTTTCACCCAAAGATCGTGCAGAATTACTTGCTCTTTGGGTGGTTTCTCAGGTACAGAAGAAACTGTTCTGAATTGACAGACTATGTCTCTTAGGTTAAAGCCCTTTACGCATGTCTCAGGGAAAGGTGGTCCCCCAAGAAACTGATCAAACATGCAAAATATCAAGCACATAATATCCTGTGGGATATTACTTTACAACAAGATAGTAGACCCATGGAAGAGCAACAGATAATGGCTCTTCTCAGTCATTCCAGTAAAATTAATAGAATTAAAAAGGACATTCTAAAACTATGGCCATTATTAAATGTAGGTACTTCAAACCTGCCTAATCCGTGCTTTGCCATCAAAAGAAGAAAGAAAACCTACGAGACACACTGGTGCACTCTTATCAACCACCCCCTGCTGGTGAACTTCAAAGCACTTTTTGCGGTACGGATCGACAACAGGGCCACACGTCCTGCAGCCAGTGCTCTGTCTGCCCTTTAATGTCACATACACCTTTGATCGAGTTAGGTCTAGAAAGTCCTTGGAAACAACAGAATCTGATGAGATATATCTCATCACATGTCCTTGCAATCTGAAGTAAGTGGTGATGACCAGCAGACAGGTAAAAAAAAGAGTTCACGAGCATATGTCCTGCATCAGGTCTGAGCAAGATAAAGCACAACTAGTAGAAAATGTTTAGAGCCACCACCACAAGGCTAAAGATCTCTGCTCGACCATCATTGAGAAAGTTATCTCTCCATGGAGGGGGGAGACCTACAGGCACTCCTCTTAAAAAGGGAACAGAGATGGATATTTTGACTGAAAACAGATCAAGTTGGTTTAAATGAGTTGATTGATTGGCTGGCAGACTCTAGCCATTTTATAATGACCGAGGTCTGACTTGAAGTGCGGAACAGAGACTACTTACTTGCATGTAGAACGCCTCATTTGATTATCATTGAGAATACCATCCTGGGCATAGTCATTAACTTAAAAGATCTCCATTTAAAAGGAGAGCACAACTTACACTGTCACCAGATGCAATAACAAATAGTATGAATAATCTCCCAGATGGATGTAACCACAATGACCAAAATGCAACAGGTTCAGATTTATGTATAGCTGCTGGCACAGAACCAATGTCACAATAGTTCAATATTGTAATACAAGTAGCGCCACACTCACATTAGTGTTCTAGTGGACACTGAACAACAATTAAACTCCTAATCCTTCCTCTGTCATTTTCCTGAGCATGTGTGCTCAACAGAGATGGTCAATTAAAACTCATGCTGCACTGCAGAAATGATTTCACCCATTAAGCCTGTTGTCTTAGACCGCGCACATTGACTTACCTTTGATCAGGAACTCCATTTGGAAACTGTTAATGTCAATGTAGTCATTGCCTGACCTTGATTACTAGATGCACGCCTCACGTTGTGAACGTGATACCAGTTACAAAGGACGTTGATCAAGCATCGAGTGATGATGCATCTGCACTGAGAGACAAAGGCGTGTACCTAGAAGCTGTGCTACTCGCATCAGTTTACTGATGGCAACTGATTGCAGAGCATGCAAGAATATAACCTGAGCGGTAAGCATTAGTAACATCCAGAGCACAAGGGTATAGATTACAGATGTAGTCTAGTGAGAAATTCAGTGTTTAGCGACTGGTCACACAGAAATCTATTAACATTGCAGGGCATTGAAGGGCACACCAGCCTTAAAAACGACACAATGTTTGAGCAATGACTGACGGTTTGGACTGGCACCTCAAGAGCGGGTCTAACATGTCATATTAATGTCAGCTAAATACTAATTGAAGTATGCATTGGGACATGATGATGTCCCAACTTAATGCTAGGGGAGCATAGTGCATCATGAGTGGCAATTTTAGTGGAACCTGCTACTTGGGTAAACTCTCCCTATAAAAGTTGTTAATGAATGTAAACATATGTTTGTACACTTACATATGCTGTTTGCAACAGTTTGTGACACCATGATTCTGCTTTTTCAGCCATGGCATAAAAAAAATGAAATACTTGAGATTACTATCGTGTGGTAAGAAGGACTATCCATAAGCCTCAGTAAGAAGTAATCATAAGTATACACACTGACACTAAGAAGACCATCCTTTAGAAAGAGGGTATTAGCAATATTCAACCACTGAAACCGGTTTACAGCTCACTTGCCACTAGCTACAGCTCATTTTTTTTATATATCTCTGGGTGACACATTAATTACTCTCTCCAATGTTTAACAAAATGGTCTTCATATTTTTATAATTTCTTTTTTTTTTCATGGGTTGGGAACCCAGTCTATTGGCCAATAAAGTTAGTTTGCCAAAGATAGTGCTCCGGGACTCCCACTTTTTTAAACTATGAGATGGGAACTAGAGGCAGATATGAAGTGAATTGACTCATAACCAAGAGTGATGAGATTTTTTTTAAAAAACTTTATTTATTGATGGTGGTACACATCGCTTCATCAACACAACATTCCATACATTTCAGTAATTTAGTTATCAAGTATATAAACACAGTAAAACATGTAATGTTTACATAGCCGGTTCATTTCCAGGCCCTGCCGGGCTGCTACCAGCCGACCCCAATTCGCACAAACATACTCTGAACGGAGCCCAAATGTCTTTAGGTTTGCTTGTCCTCGGGAGTGATATTACACACTGTTCCTCACACTCATTGACATACGCCAGTTCTTTGAGAAAATGATTAATGCATGGTGCGTGTGTACTCTTCCATTTCTGTAATATACATTTTTTTGCCACTATACACGCAACATTAAATAGTCTTCTAGTGACTTCTGAGATCTTCCCAATGTTTCCAAATAGGTATTTTTGGGGTGTTAGGTCTGCTGGGACTTGTGTAAATTCTACTAGAATGGACGCCACTTCTCCCCAGAATCTGTATATGGGCGGGCAGCTCCAGTACATGTGGAATGAGTCGGCATGGTCGCTCCCACATTTCTGGCAGCTGTCAGGGCCATAACGTGTAAATGTTGCTATCTTCTCAGGTGTATAGTGTAACTTATTTAATACCTTAAATTGGATCAGGCGGAGGCCTGCATTGATGCACACCCTCTTGGTTAGATCACAGTATCTTTCCCACGCCTTGTCCGATATGGTGGTTTCCAGGTCAGCTTCCCAGGAGGCTTTAATCTTGTTTGCATTCGCATGTTTGCCTGCACAACTGCGTAGAGTCCTGAGATACTAACTCCCGCCTGGGTGGACAAAGCCACGAGGCATGGGTGTGGAGGAGGCTCGTCGGGGAATAAAGGCCATCTGGCCATAAAGGCCATTCACATCCTGTGATATTGTAGTATTTTCAACTGATCTCTCCCCATCCCAACCTTGAATTCCTCTAGAGTTATGAATTTGCCATTGGGGAAGATATCTTTAATTTTGAATTCTCCCTCTGGGTCCCAAGTTTCCTGGACATCAGGGTCATAAGATGGTGCAATGCCGGGGAAGTTCCAGAAGGGGGCTTCCGAGTAATAAGGGGTCTCTAATTGGAGCCTACGATAGATCCTAGACCATGCATGCACTGTTGTGCTGACTGGGTCGAATGGGCAGTCATCTTTATGCTTAACTTTAAAGATGATGGAGCGTAAGTCGGTTGGGCGTGCTGCGTGTTTCTCAATACAGATGTGAGGTGAGGTGTTCAGGTCATCATACCAGAATCTGGCAAACTGGGCCTGTGCAACCAGGTAGTATAATTCAAAGTCTGGGGCTGCTATGCCCCCTTTGTTGTATGGCTCCACCATTTTTTCCCATTTCATTCTGGCTGCCCCCCCCGCCCCACACAAACTCCACAGCTAAAGATCGGAGGGCGGCGAAAAACTGTCCACCAGGCCATATCGGGATGTTAGTAAATATATATAATAGTTTTGGTAGAATTACCATTTTTAGTATGGCCACTTGACCAATAAGTGAGATAGGGAGTTTTGTCCACAGGCGAAGTTTGGTGGATATAATACTCAATAGGTGTTCATGATTGTCGGCGTAAAGGGAGGCTTTTTCCCCGACACGATAATTCCCAGATATCTTATTTTAGTGGGGGACCATTGCAGTCCATGCGTGTTGTTCGTGCACCGCATGTCGGGGGTCAAGGGAAAGATCTCAGATTTAGATCTGTTGGTCTTATAACCTAAGTATTCGGCAAACTCGTGTATGGTTTCGATCACCGGTCCTAGATGTATATCAGGTTCCCAGATATATAACAATGTGTCATCCGCATATAAGGATATTGATTTGGTTAGGCCGGCCATCGTTATGCCCCTCTGTCCGTGATGTTCCCTGATGGCTGCTGCGACTGGTTCCATTGTGAGGGCGAATGGTATAGGGGAAAATGGGCATCCCTGTCGCGTGCCCCTACCCAACCCAAACCAGTCGGACAGCGTGCGGTTAGTCAGTACTCTAGCTCCGGGGTCAGAGTATAACAGACCAACGCATCTCAGGAAGTACGGGCCAATCCCAAATTTCTCAAGCACTGTAAACAAATACAACCATGACAGTGAATCAAAAGCTTTTTCAGCGTCGAGCGATACGGCTACCGCTTGGGCTTCAGGTTTTATCTTGACCATGATTCCAAACAGTCTCCTGAGGTTTAGAGCCGTCGACCTGGTGGGAATTAAGCCACACTGATCTGGATGTACTAATGTAGGCATATGTGGTAGGAGTCTCGTCTCCAGGATTTTAGCAAAGATTTTGGCATCGCAATTTATTAGGGACATGGGTCGGTAGGAAGACATTGCGTTGGGTGGTCATCTAGGTTTGAAGAGCACTGTTATTATAGCCTCTCTCATTGATGGTGGAAGGGTTCCTAGTTCTATAGCTTCCTCCCACACCGACAGCAGCACCGGGGCCAGTTCCTCGTTTAGTTCCTTGTACAACTCTGCTCCTAATCCGTCTGAGCCCAGTGCTTTGCCGCTAGCTAATGACTTGATTGCCTCTGCGACCTCATCATTGGTCAGGGGTTGGTCAAGCGCGAGTTTGTATTCTATGGGTAGCGTTGGGAGAGTGATATTGTCGAGGTACTTTCTTACACCCTCGGCTGATTTCGAATCATGATTAGAGTAAAGGTCTGAATAAAACTGGGTAAATTCCCTATTTATCCCCTCTTCACTAGTGGCCACTGTGCCGTCCCTTGTTAGTATGCTGGAGATCGGTGTGTGCTGTCTCTCGGCCTTTAACAGGTTGGCTAAGGTATGGCCTGCTCTATTCCCTTCGCCATATCTGCGTTCTCTAAGCGGGGTTGACATATAGAGCAGTTCCCTAGTTGCTAGTTTATTGAATTCCAGTAGGCAGCAGTTGATGTCTGAGAGGGTTTAGTCATCATGTGTAGATGTGTATCCCGCTTCCAGGTTTCCCAGGCGTTTCTCTATCTCCGCCAGCTCTACCCTGACCGACTTCAGCATACCCGTGGACTTAGAGATCAGTATTCCTCTCACCCATACCTTAAAGGTTTCCCAGAGGGTGGAATTCCTATCCACTGAACCCCTGTTGGTGTTGAAGAAGTGTTCCACCTCTATATGCAGTGCATCGGCTACTGCTGGGTCTTTGAGAAGGTCTGGTGGCATCCTCCATCTCCTAGTCGGGGGTTTTATGTTTCCTAGTGTCATCTCCATTGTGATGTGGGAGTGGTCTGACAGGGTGCTGGGAAGTATCTCACAGTTATCGATCTGGTGCATGAGGGGTGTGGAGATCAGCCAGTAATCTGTTCTAGACTCATTGTCAACTGTGATAGGATTTGTTGTAACATTGCTGCAGTCTTGGAGGGAGTCCGGTGTTTGGTAGTGGAACGGTCTAGCGTGATATCCAGAATTGTGTTGAAATCCCCGCCCCATATAAGCTGTTCACACCCCGTGTATCCTATTTCATGCATCACGTCTATGTAGAACTCAGGGTCATCTAAATTCGGACCATAGCTATTTACTAACACCATCGCCCTCCCCGCAACGCTGCCCCATACTATGACATAGCGACCCTGAGTGTCCACTTTGCTCTTACCAAATCGAAAGCCTACAGAGTGATGAATAAGAGTGAGAACACCCCTTGCCTGTGTGGAGTATTCAGTGTAATATCTATGTTGCCCCCAGTTCTTCAAGAAGTCTGTGTTTACCTTTTGGAGTGCATGAGTTTCTTGCAGCATGATCACCTGAGGATGATGCCTAGTGACATAGGCTCCCACCTTGCTTGACTTAGTTTGGTTGTTCAACCCTCAGACATTCCATGTAAGAAGTTTCAACTTTGGTCCCTGATTCATCGCTCCAGTGTGTACCATGACTGTGTGGTAATACCGTGTTTCTTGTTCCAGTATTTCTTAGGAAGCACGTCATGTACAGCGATGTGACCACCAATTTCCAACTGGGTCCCTGAACCGTATCCCCCCAACTCGAATCCCATACAACTCAACATAGTGAAGTCTCATATGGCAAATTGACTCCCCACCCGCATCATCTACCCCAACATGATGATGCTGCCCGATAACTCTCGGAACCTTCCCCATGGGCATTCCCCAAAACTGATGGAGCTTTCCTGAGGGTAGCCTGCTGCAGCCATCTGGCTTTCCCGATCAGGGGTTCACGGCTCGAAGCTACTATAAACCTGTGTCCAGGCCGTTCTCTGCAATTGTTCCTGTCTTCCTGTGATGGGGATTAGGTGGTTTACTCCGGTCAGTCTGCTGTGTCTTGCCTCTCCTCTCCCAGCTGTAGTCCGGCGTTTTGATCGATTGCCCTGTCTCTGGGAGGCAACGGGATAAAAGCCTCCACATATGTCATGGCTTCCGTGGGGTTTTCAAAAAAGTGGGATCTACCACCATGTTGGATTCTGATCTTCGCAGGGAAGATGAGGGCATAGTGTACATTGCGCATCCGCAGTTGTTTTTTCACCGGTTCGTAGGACCGTCGCTGCGCCTGTACACCAGCAGAGAAATCTGGGTATATATGAATTCTGTTATGCTCAAAATGTAGAGTGTCTTTCTGGACAGTCTGAGTACAGCATCCCTGTCCATGTAGTTGAGGATACGCGCTATTATGGTGCGAGGTGGTGCCCCTGGTTTCGGCGGTGGAGCCAGAGTGTGGTGGGCCCTCTCCACAAGGAAATGTTCCGAAAAAGATTCTGCTCCCAGGATATCCTTCAAAAGGTTTTCCACTTGTCACTCCATGTCGCCCTTGTCAAAGGTTTCCGCAACTCCAACAATCCTGATGTTATTCCTTTGAGATCTCAATTCTAAATCTTCACACTTGGTTTGAGTTTTGCTTAGTTCTGTTTGGAGTTGGGCTATGTCATGGCCATGTTGCGAAATTGTGTCTTCGTTAGTGCTAATTCTATTCTCCGTTTCCGTGATACGCAAGCTCTCCTTTTCCACTCTAGCTTTCAGGGATCCGATCGTTGCCACTATGTTATCCAGTTTGACATTAACTGCCATAAAACCGTTCTGGACCAGTGTTGCTAGGCGCTCTAAGGGGTCTTCTCCCTGCCTGTCAGCCACCCTGCATGGTTGGGAGCTGGCGAAGGAGTCCATTGGGCTGTTTTTTTTTCCATCCTGTGCCCTTCCTCTCGGTGCGGCCCATGTATGTTAGTGTATGGCCTTAGAGTGGACTGTGTTCAGCCTCGGATTGTTCCGTGGAAAGGGAGCGGATAGTGTGGAAGCTATTTTTCCTCTACACCCCCTTCTTGCACCGAGTATTTGCACCCTTGCTTTGTTCCTTCTATTGGAGCGGAGGTCTCTGCCGGGCGGACCCCCACAGTCTGATCAGGAGGGGTATCTCACTGTGGTTCTTAGCGGGTCGCCACCCTGCACCCCTCTGGGGGGCGGTTGGGGTTTAGTCCAGTCCCTATGATTCAGAATGTCCTTAGGGCATCAGTGACCACACCACGCCACATCAGGGATTGTCATTGACCAAGCAGCATTGTTTCACCATGTGCCGGGGGTACAGCCAAAGGCGTCCTCCTCTCATTGACAGCGCGGGCCCACAATGATCCCTCAGGGCACTCGCAGTGATCCCCCACCAAGTTTCGTATGTTGTACACCCTGGGCCTTTTGATTGTTTGATCGTTGTTTTAGCCCTTGCCCATGGTGCACCGTAAGGAGCTTCCTCCGTGTCCCTCACCCCATCGGGTACAATTCCCGCCTTAGTGTTTATTGCAATGGCGGGGGGGTCTCTCCCACACCTCGCCCCACCTACTTGTTGTGCGGGACACGGTTACGCACCTCTGCGTGTCTCCGCTCCGCTCCGGGGTGTCTCCGTCGGAGTGCCTCTGTGGGGGAGCAGGGCCTGGTCCTCCAACAGTGGATGGAGCTTCCTGTGTCGCGCGCCAGCCAGAGCCGTGAACAGCTCCGCCGGTGGCTTGGTCGGATTTCCGCTTTCTCCCATTACAACTCAATCAGCCTCGGTCTCTCGTGTTGCCCTCAGCGGCGGTTCCACATGCCAGTCTGGGGGGGCCGCCGCCCTCTACTTCTTCACGGGGCTCTGCGATATAACGTACTCCGTAATACCCCTCCCCCGTTGCGGCCTGGTCTTCCGCGTCACAGCTCTGGCCCACAGCAGATGTCTGGTGGACCCGTAGGGCACCTACGCCGCTTCCTCACAGCCACCCAGCTCTTCGGGCAGGGCAGTACAGCGATCCAGCCACGCACACGCCCAGCTTTTTCAGGGTTTGTGCAGTAGACCTTCCGGCACAGGAACCTTCGTTCATTCAGTGTTTAGAGCGGCGTTGGAAGGATATATTTAAACAGGATTTTTCATTTGAGCCGGAGCTCGCCTTCCAGGCAGCCATGCTTGATGCGCGCAACAGCACCCCCCTCCAAGAGTGATGAGATTTGATTATGTCTCCCGCCTAGAAATTAAGTAACGTAAGAATGTATTTTTCTATCCACTGTGAGATAGGCAGCACCACTGCTCATGCTAGCAATAGTTATAATATAGGCATGGAAAGTTTAACTCCTCTCCCTGTCCTTTACTCCTTTACTCTGATATGCCCTTGTCCTTACATACACAGGACAGCTGGTGAATAGACAGACAAGCGCACACACAGACTCCCACACACACACAGACAAACACACAGTCTCACACACACACACACAAACATATGAACTCACATTTAAGCGAAATCACAACTGTTCTCCAGTTGTATTGATAGTTACACATTAATATAGATGGTAATCTGTTTACTTTTTATATTTATTGTAAAAAATATTTCTCACTTTACTATCCAATTTTTCAATCAGTCCTTGCAACTGAATGGAACGCTCCTTCCTCCACACAACATCCACATCCACCATTAAACAGATGACGCACAGCTCTACCTCAGGATATCCCCATCATAGACATCCACAGGTGGAATGTCAACCTCAAATTGATCCTGTTCTGGATGGGCACTGCTTACCTGAAACTCAGACATTCCAAGACTGAATTCCTACTGCTGAGCAACAACACCAAACACACTAACATGCAGATCCCATTCTTTGATATGAACCCCAAGGGCTTCACACCCCAGCCTCCTGCACAAAATGTTGAGTTTGACATTGCCAGATGCCTCTCCTTTAAACAGCACATAGCAAGGAAAGCACAAACGGGTTTGTACCAACGTTCTCTCCTGTAGAAAATCAAGCCATTCATGCCAGAAAATAACTTCATATCGGTTCTTCAAGCCTTGGTCCTCTCTCACCTGGATTGTGCGAACGTCCTTTTGGAAGGTCCTCTTCAACTACCCTGGCACCCCTATGATGTGTCCTACTTGCTGCTGCACAACTCAACAGACTATGAAAATTCAACCACATCACCCCCATCCTCATCACACTGCACTAGCTCTCACTGCAAGCATGTATCATCTTGAAATCCTGCTGTCTCATTTACAAGGATGTTGCCCCCTAGCTACCTCACTGAGAAATTCAGCATCTTCTAGGGCATACAATCCACTGATCCACCAGAAGCAAGACAGTGTGCAGGCTAGAACACCACCAGTGTGGGAAGGAAAGAAGCAAAAGACAAGCCTTCTCTATTTGTGCCCTCAGAGTCTGGAACATTGGCCCTGTCAACAAGGAATGATGCCTCCCTAACACACAGGTCCACACATTCTCCACTTCTCACTTAACCAGAGAGTGGGTGATCTTCTCCCCTCTGTTTCCTCCAATGGTTGATTTTAGAACCCTTGCCTCCAAATTGCTCACTCTCCTGCACCCATGTTGTTAGCTCCCTGCTTCATTTGTTTCTCTGCTTCCCTCACTGTGTCCTTCCCCCTATGATCTGTAAAGCTATTGGTTGCTTCCCAAAGCTAAGCCTGTACTCAATAAATATAATAATAATAATAATAATAATAATAATAATAATAACAATAATAATAATAATAATAATAATAATAATAATAATGGTTGTGCAAGTATTATTACTTAGATGCTGAGAAATATTGGTTTAACTTTCATTTTGCTTTAATGGCTACAGATATGCACCCAAGGTCAGCAGCAACAACAGTTATCAGCCATTTGCATTTAAGGTAAATATGGATCTTGGCATGCTGTTTAAGAGCCCCACTCTATGTGCCCCCATTACAGAAATATATGTGCTAATATATGTTCTTATTTTGAATAAATGTGAAAAGGTTGTTGCTATTCATCTTTTTTGAAAGAAATTAAAGGTGAATAAATACAGATAAAATGTATTTATGTAAGTAAAGGAAAGTGTGAAGTTTAATCCGGTGTCTGTCAGGTGGTGGGGCTCCTTGCACCTGCACGTTAAGCAGACACTATGAAATGTAATACATGCTTGATATCAGGCTAAAGAACGCATACTGAGACCCCCCTGCCCTTTTAGGATCTGCAGACCGCCATAGAAGGTCTAGACACTGCAGTCAAGATCTAAGTAAAGATTGTGGGGAATGGCTGTGCTTGGTTGTTGGAGAGGAGCGCAGTTGGAGGGAATATGGAATCCTTTCTTAGGCCTTGTGGGAGGTGATGGGCTCATCAATGCAGTGGGAGGAAAAGGTAATTTAGGCAGGAGAGCTATCTTAATAGGACAAAAAAAAACGTTGCTGCCACCATCATGTTCCCACTCCAGTTAGATCTCCCCTGCAAACTGAAATGACCGGGGGTAGAACGCCAGAAACTGTGACGTGAATCTGATTCCGCAGGTTCAACTCTAACACAAGGGAATGGGAAGGTACGTTTGTCACTCTTGAAGACACAGAGCCTGGTCTGCACAGACCACAATAGACCAGTAGGCACACGAAAAGGATGCTCGAAGTTTACCATAAACTCTCATAGTCACTCCGAACCACAGCCACACACACATACACGCCCACGCAAAGACACACACAAACACATGTACACACACACACTGGGCCTAATTCACAGAAGTGTTTTATAATGGCAAACCCCCACTGGAAAATGCTCTATGAATGAGGGCCTCTCTTTCACCACTGAAACAGCCCAATGGCATATACAAATCTACACTAGCATATGACACATACCTGACACGCACACATAATACAAAGACATGTCCAGGGAGTGGCCTGGGGTGCCACGTGCTACCCATGGAATCCGACTGGGCACACCAGGTACCACCCCATTATCCTAAACTATGGCCATTAAACTTTAAACACAGGAATGCAAGACACTCATTTTAGTAATTAAAGTAGATATGGGTAGTGGAGACACACAGCATATGAATGCTATTGAGATGTGTGTGTGCGTACGTGCGTGCGTGTGTGCATGTGTGCGTGCGTCCGCGCTCGTACATCATACCACCCGGCATATGTCAGTGCCCCACTTGGGCCACCCAGGTCAAAAAGTCTCCACACGCCACCTGCATAATCTGTGTGCACACACCCTCTGTAGACGTTTAATTAATACTGTATGTGTTTGCGCACGGATATGATACTATTTTTGTCAGTGAATTCTTGCCTCATTCTCTTAAACCTCTCCTTATTTCGCATTCCATTTCCTAATCAGTCTGGTCCCCCTCTCAATCCCCAATCTCCCAAGCGCTTTGAAATGGCGTCTTCTGATTCAGCAGTACATTGCACAATAACATGCACGGTATTGAATGGTAGATCTATACATGTTTCAAGGATTAAGATTTCGCTTATTTGTGTTTGGCTAGAGATGTGTAATTCAGAAAAGTGCCAAAGACACAGTCATTGTCGGTATCACTGTGATTCACTCGTTTCTCTTTAATACAATACTACTATTTGAAGAATTATACGTCTTTTAGCATGTTTATCACAATGGTCCAGTAAAAACAAAAACACATGGATAGACTGTCTGCTACTGAAGATGCCAAACTGAAGTCCTTCAAATGCCTATTGATTTTCTTTTGGCATGGATGTGCAGGTACAACACCCTCAGAGACTGATATGCTTGTGGAACTATTGCTAACGATAGAGTAAGTGGTAAAAACTGGCAATTTGTTGTTGAAGAGACATCATTCGATTTGGGCTTGCAGGCGAGCCCAAATTAACAGCACAGTGAGTGCAATTTTTCTCACCAGCGCTCGCTTGCCACTTTGATCCAGTTGCTTGGGAAAATAAACCCTTACCACGTGTCCTTAATCCACGCACTGACACAGAGCAGGTTGTTCCTTCCTAAGCTGGAGGAAGCACAAGTTCAATTTGAAAACAAGCAAAACATTGCTGCAGGTCATCTGACAACATTTCAGGAGTGCAATAAAAGAAGAGTTTGACAAAGAAGGATGTGTATTGACGTCGCCTGGCTTCTATTCGAAAAGTAAATTGAACCACATTTCTAATGTGTTTGGAAATCGATCACCGAAAAGAGTATATATATTCCAAAGTCAAATACTAACCTTGCCGTTAATTATGACTTTCAGTGAGCAGGGAACTTCAGGAAGTGTAGCTTGGGAGTGCATTCCCTAAAAACAATACATTAAAAGCAAATGGAATGCTGCTTTAGGAATCTTCCAAGGCCACTGTTTCAGGTTTCAAACACATTGGGCCTCATTATATGTTTGCCGGACCGGAAACAAGGGTGCCGGTGAGCTCACCGGCATCCTCGTTTCCGGACTGGCAAACTATGTGTCTGTCTGCCCTGGCTGCTGCGCAAACGGCCGCGGTAGGCAAACACTTCACTGAAGTGCCGGCGCTGTTGGCACCGGTGCCAGCGCTTCAGTGTCCCCAAGTGACTCTATGGCAATGAGATCTTACATTTTACCAGTGCCTGACTTTCAGGGCCACCGGACTTGGAATCTCCCGGAGAGAGCTCTACTCCCTCAATGTATCCACTATGTTAGTATGAGATGGGGGAAACACATTCCACGATTCAAACATATGCCTCCAGATTCCTCAAAGCTCTCTGGAGAGTTGCATGTGGTCCTGCTGGACAGGGGAGTTGCTAGGTCTGGAAAAGACCCGGGGCTAAGCTGATGTCGGAACAGTTGGGACTGGGGGCTAACTAGTCTTTTGGCTGTAGCTCATGAGATTCTATCCCGGGCTACAACCAAAAGATCAGGGGCTATAGCCCCCTTAGCCCCCCCCTAGCAACGCCCCTGCTGCTGGATGAGCCCTGTAAAGTGACCCCAACCTAAATGGAGCTCCCCAAAGTTCTCTATTTGAAGCTCATTCTCCAAGACCCCGGGGCCTTAATAAAGGTGCTAAAGTCAGGTGTAAAGGTGTTAGGCCAGTTAGGCATTTTCATGGTTTTTCAAGGCATAGAGGGTGCGTGGATACAGAAGTATCCTCTCTCTTTTCCCCACTGTCTCCAAAAACAACTTGGTTTTACACCAGCATGGTATTTTTATCCTGGCATGCCACCAATCAATTATTATTATTTTTTTTTTAATTTCCACAAGCAATCAGCTGGTAGAGTCCTTAAGAATCCATTGTAAATGGTGCCTGCAATGCACAAATGTCAGGCACTTAATCATTTGGCATTGCAAAGCCATACATAGAGGCATGAAGGCAGTTTTAGCAGCATTCTATATCGCCCTTGTGTGTTTTGCAGTGAACATAACGAAGAACCTGTTTGCACCAACGTGCGAATGTGCAAGGTCCCCTCTGGGCAATTTATAACCAGGACCAAAATGAGCTCCTCTGTATTCCCCCGCACCCCCTTTTCTGTACAGCAGTCTGTGGCTTTGTAACTTGGTTTGCACTACATACATCCCAAACATGTAGATCATTGCCTTTTCTGCAACATAATAACCACAGCATGTATATATTCTGAACCTAGCAATGCAGATAAGCCACTGTTTGTTATTTCATGCAGCTACTTCATTCACTAATGTTCTTAAATCCATGGAGACACAGTCCTCGCTAATCATGATATACTAGTCCTCGTGTTGTTAAGACGTGCCATTTATCTGTCCTCTATAAGAGTTGTCTTCACACTTCCTTATGTCAAGCCCATCTGAAGCACAATGTTCACAAGTTGGACACCCAGGTTATGGGTGGCTAGATGTGAAGGTAATAGGCCAGCTGCTCGCCCACACAGTCAGGCTCGGGCTGGCCTATAGAGAAGTAGGGCAGTGCCGAACCAAAAACCCTGCATTAGTGTGGGACAGTTATTTGGGTCCAAGTGGGCCACTTTCTGGCCAATGTGAACCGGGTTGAAAAGTTACTTCACCATGCGGCTAGTAGTTTTGACCAGTGTTACTGAATAGTCTTTAAAATAGGCAATTTGCATCACATTTTATCCCAAAAATCCCCCTTGGTTACTGCTCAAACTGTTTGTCACAAAAGGAATAAATTGCCATTTGCAACTGTGGCCCACGTTTTCATTGGTGCATGAGACAATTGTATGCCCTGCGGTCCGACCCTGCACACAGCACTTGCTACTGCCACTTGTCACTGCTCGGATTCATAATTTACAGGACCTGTTAAGTCGCTATCTACTAAGTTCAGTAAGATGTTCTTGAAACAGCTTTTGGTTTGATGAGAGCGTTAAAAGGAATCCAAGAAAGGTGACACCATCCAAATCTGGGGGCTGGGGCTGAAATATGTGGATTTGGTAGCAGTGCTCTGAGAGTCTCATGCCTCACTTGATTTCATTGGAGGAGGTTACATCTCAACATATAACCCGACTTGACAAACATAAAAGGCTGGGACAAAAACGAAATGAACACTTTCAGGACTAGACACTCACTCACAATGGTATTGTGTTTTGTATTCAGTGTCACTTCCTCATTGGTCTCCTACTTTTTACTTGGCTTCCCTGTCCTCTCTTACTCCACTTTCCTGCCTGTTTTCACTCTCCCTCACCAGTAATGTGTGTTACTTCCTTGTTCTTCTGTCAATGACCTTCCACTAGTCCCTCTCTGAGGAGGAGCTGAATTTCAGGTTGCTGGGGGAGGAGAGCTCCCCATGACTGATGAGGAAGCAGACGTTTTGCTCTTTTCTTCACAGTCCTCGGCCACATATCACTGCTGATCCTCTGAGACAATGTGGGGAAGTCAAGGTATCAGGCCCGGGGGTGGACGCAGAGCCGTCAGAGGAAGCCCTGGCAGAGAGAAACACAAACGCAGTAGGTAACAGGCAGACATGCCCCTCGTGGGGGTTGCGGGATGCTACCAGAAGCACCTGCAGGAGCTGAATGGGTTGGGTCCGGACTGGTCATGAGACATAGAGGAGAAAATCATCTCCACCAACAAGGTGAGCGTAGTGCTGCTAATGAGGAGAATGACTGTCAGGTAGGGCTTCATAGAGAGAACCAGCCAGTACAGAAATTGCAATAGGAGGTGGACCTACATGAGGGGGAAGAACACATAGAGGTGGCTATGGAGGAGCCACTTCCTGCCATCGGAGATAAGAAAAGCCAGGAGGAGCCCAATTGAGCCCATCCCACAGTTGCTGGGTGTGGGACTTTTTTGTGATGCTACAAATGAAGACCATAAGGGTAGACAAGGCAGGCGTTTTCTGCATGGCAGGGAGCTGTGACAATATGTACAAGAAGGATGACAAGGTAAGTAGCAAGAGAGACCACACTGATGAGGAACCACATGTAATGGGGTACAGGAGGCTGCACATGCCCTCAGAGGATGGTGACCATACAACCACCACAACATCCCCCTTCAGCATTAGTGAGGAGGAGGGTCCTAGCATATCTCAATGCAGCAACATCAGGTATGGCCTGACCTGGAGAAGATCCCACACCAGTCTAGCCTGCCCAACCAGGAACTGTGGCCATAGGTTGGGGGAGTGTGCCGCAAGCAACAGCACACAACTTTTGGCAGAGATCAATTGGCATGGGGTAACCTGTTGCCTAAATTGCAAGCTGTTGGTTGGGGCTGGGGAGCCGGTCCACGAAGGGGTGGCAGGCAGTCTGAGGAGGCATATTCAACTGCACCATCATAGTCTCATGTATGGCATTATACAGGGGGAAGGAGCAAGGTAGTCATGGAGGGAGATTGGCCTCACAGGGGGACTCTCCCACTAACTAGAGTGGCAACAGCCCCTGAGAAAGCTAGAGAACCTTATGAAACACTGTGTGGGAGGGCATGACAAATATAGTTGGTGGCTGTGACATGTGAAAGACCCTGTAAACCTTAGTGGGTGGTTGACATTGTGGAGTAAAAAAAATGAGAATCTTAACGAGTGGCTAAGCCCTTTGAACAAAGCTGACTTCCTGTGTAAAATGTGAGAAAATGTGTGGGTGCAATGTCCCATAAAAACAGATGCACATAAGGCGTAGCCATGATAATGTACTGTGTATTGATTCCTGTTAAAATGGATAATCTCGAACAAAATGCATTAAGGAATTGATTGGCTGCAAACTTTCCATTCGTTTTTTTCTACTGAAAAGGAATGTTTTAAACGATGTACTTGCAAAATATTCTGACAGTAACGTATCCGGTTGTTGAGATACATTTCTCTGGTTTATAGTTGAGTAGGGGACCCCTCCCTTCCGTCTATGCTCTATTAAAGCGTTATGAATCTTATTGAGCAGCTGCAACCTGTGAAACAACAAAAACCTTAATGTTTGAATGCCCTGTGGAAAAACCTGAGAACCTTAAAGGACCTGCGAAAGAATTTGACCAACCTTAGTGGGTGGCTGCACCTTGTCCAAGGCAGAAAAATGGACTTGTTTGAGAAGTGTGTGATCAGGATTTTAAACATTATTATGCACAATGATCAATTCAACAGCATGAGTAAGACAACAACTCGTCGGGGGTCAATACTGTAATGGGTCATCATCCCTTTCCATGAGCGAAGTGTTCAATAGATACGCAACCAACATATGTGTGGCTGATAATCCGCTGACTGTTCCTGATCACATGTATGTATTAAAGATGAATGAGTCAGTGAGGAGGGTGACCCCAGATTCTGCTTCCTGTGTCAGATTTGTTCATAAAGCTTTCTACAGGTGACAAGGAAGTTCTATTGATGCTACCATTTACCATGTTTTTTTTTTATATACTTAATTAATCCTATAGGTTTTTACAAGAATTTTCATTTTACTTTTCTGTCCTTTTATTTTTAAGTCCATTATTTTCACTGTGGCTGTCATCCACGCTGTCTTTTGGCCTCAGATTAATCTTGACCACCAAACATCTTCATCAAAAATGTAGGCTGAGGCTAAGATAGGCTTCAAGTAGGGTTGCCTGATGTTTTCCACTCCTGGGCATGATAGGAGGAGATGCCGCGTTGTTTCAACCTCATTAGGATTTTTACAGAATCTGCATTTGTTTGAGCTCGCCAGGACACGGATGGCTAAAATTTAATTGGTATGTAAAAGGTTTAGGCGCGCTCTTAAAAAGATGTTTCTCAGATTCCGGTTTGGATATTTAGCCACGAACGGTTGTGGCACATGGAGTTTCTGGGTCACATACGGAAGGTGCGAGGTCAGTTTGTAGTTTGCTGCTTCCTCGCACGTTTTGATCCAGTCTGATTGGTACATTTTTGTGTGAATCTTTGTTGGATTATCAATTAGGTCTTGTTTAGAGCATTGGATCATTTCTAGTTTGACTTTTTGGTCCGCTGACCAGTGATTTACAACTGTACATCACCCCCCCACCCCCAGCTCGCTGTTGATTGCTGCCAATAGCAGAGAGCAGTTTTCCAGCAAAAGTTTCCTGAACAACATCATGGTGTTTCTTTCTACCACCGATTGTAACGACAGCTGGCTCAATTTGCGCCTTATTAAAACCATGGGCGTTGAGTTCGGCAGGTTCAGCACTTTCCGTCAGAAGTAGCTTTCGAGTGTGAGCCAAATCTTCTTAGGTAGGCCTGGCAAAGCTTCTGCTCCATATGCAAGCGATGGAACAACCTTTCCTTTGTAGAAGTCTATAACCGGTGTTAAAGAGAAGCGGCCAAACTTCTTGTCAATGGCTTTAGCCTGAGATGTTAGCTCTTTATTTTCTCTTGCAGATAGTTTTGCAAGGTACTTTCATGTTAGGAGCTGTCTGAAGTCTATTACCTTCTCAATACATTCACCTTCTAGGCGCCAGACAAAATTGCCTGCTTTTCCTCTCCCCTTTCCAATCGATAGTATTTTTGTTTTTGATTTGTTAATTTCTAGGTGGTTTTCTGCGATGTATTCAGCAAAGTTGGTCAGCTGTCTCTGTAATCCAATGGCAGTTTGGGCAAGGAGAATAATATCATCTGCATACAGGATCCTAGATATTTTAACCTGACCAAGTTGAGGGGGGAAGGCTCTAACCCTGGATTCCATTTTCTTGTAATCTCCCATGTAGGCCAAGAAGAGCGACGGGGCCAGGGGACAGCCTTGTTTTACCCCTCGATTAGTGATTATTTCTTCGGATAGAGTCCTTTGATCGTTTAGATGGACTTGTATTCTGGTGTTATTGTGGAGTGCTGTGATTGGTTGCAATATTTCAGCCGGGCAATTCCACTTTCTTAATTTCTCCCACAGTCTCGCTCTATCTACCTGATCAAAAGCTTGGCTTAGATCAATAAAAGTCATGAAGATTCAAGGGCCTCCTGCCAGTGATTTGCTCTTCAAGATGCTCAAGGTTAGTATATTGATGTTAGTTCCGACATTTTTCTTGAAGCTGGACTGGAATGGATCATCACAAGGTGCCCCACTTGACCATGATTGAAAATGGCCTAGAATCAGGGACCCATATACTTTGCCAATCACGTCCAGAAGTGCGATGGGATGGAAGTTCTTCGGGTCATCTCTATTTTCTTTCTTAAAGATAGGAACTACTACTGAGGTAGTCCAAGATTTTGGTAGTTCCTTGAGTTTTGCAGATCTTTGAAAGACTTGGCTAATCAACAATGACCATTCTTCCAGATGCTGTTTCAGTTGCATGTTGGTTAGCCCATCAGGGCCTGGGGCTCTTGAGTTTTTGAGTTTCTTAAGGACTTCCAAGATATCCTGTCTGTCGTGAAGCTCCACCCAGGGAGACACGTCTTGTTCCTGGGAACTTGTCGAAATCCCAGGTGGGTCATAAAAAAGACTTTTGTAGTGTGTCATCCAAATGTCTTGTCCAAAGCTGTTTATTAACAAGTCGCTCGTAGTTCGTTCTTATGGAGTTGATCAAAGCCCAGAATTTATGGGTATTTTTGCCGCAAACAGCCCTCAACATTTCTTCCAAGTCCTTTTGGTACAAAGTAAGGTGATAGGATTTCAGCCAGGACTTGTTATGCTTCAACCCAACATATAGAGCTTGTCTGTTTGCCTTTGAGCTGTTGCTGGCTAGTGCTCTTCTTAATTTTTTTAAGGGACGTCTTTTTGCGACCAGTGTTGGATCGTAGTTGTGAACAGGTTTTTTTGTGGCTGCACCCTGCTTAAACTTGGTTTGTTTTAAAGTGTTAAGCAGCGAGCAATAATCTGGTTGAAGATTTGGCACT
The DNA here is from genome assembly GCF_040938575.1 of Ambystoma mexicanum. Lineage (NCBI taxonomy): Eukaryota > Metazoa > Chordata > Amphibia > Caudata > Ambystomatidae > Ambystoma > Ambystoma mexicanum. Next base: position 814,519,339 of record NC_090932.1, read on the forward strand.
TTCAATGTTCCCAGCTGAGCATAATTGCTGATCAGATTGATGATGTTGTTTACACTCAATGAGAGGCAATTTCCTTTAAGGTTTACTGCCGAGTTTGAGTTAGGGATGACTTTTTCCACAAATAAACATGGCCTTCATGACTTGGCTCTACTGTTTTAGATCGTTAGATTCCACTGATCTAAGTCTTGGTACGCTGTGAAGAAGTTCCATGACAGTTCTTCTTTTGAGGATAACGTATTCTCTACTGTCACTTAGTTGGTCCAATTTGAAGGCTGGGTTTAGACTGTGTGGACTCTAAGTTTTGTTGGGGTGCCTCTACCTCGATTTTCAGTTTCTTGGTTTTCTTTTCTCCTCTGTGTTCTGTGGCCTTCTCTTGGAGATCGTTTCCTCTGCGGTCCTCATTGGGTGGCCAAGTATTCAGGAGATTTTCTTGTTTTCTTTCTGAGGACTGTGATTTAGTGAGGTTGATGCTTTTGAGTGATAGTATCATTGGGATCCTTCAATGGGTTTCACACGTTCCTTGTGTGCCGGGAGATCATGCCCCCATTTTTCGATTTGGGCCACCTTCTTGCAGCGTTCCTCCAGTGTCAGGAAGAGGAATTGATCTTTTGCCTCACAGACATTTATGTTTGTCCTAGAGTCTGGTCTCTGAGCGTTAGGACTGGCTGAAGGAAAGACAACATCAGGTTTGTCCACCGGGATTTCATCAAGATGTTGGCTTAAGTTTGATAAGGCTTCCTCCATCAAAAAGTCGTTTTTGATGTGTCTACGGGGCTAGTTGGCTCCACCAAGTCGATGCAAACAGCTGAATTGGTCAACTTGGTATGTTTAGGAGCCCTGCCACTGGGATTGCGGCTCGCCCCTGGCCTCACTTTCTGGCCCGGCTTCGTATTTGACTTGGCAGCCGGCCTCTTTTCTGACAGTGGTAGTCAGAAGACCAGTTGTTTCTCTCTCCTCGGGGTTTTGACTTGTGTTGTCTTTGAGTCTGCGAGAATTGGAATGTCTTTATTCAATAGGGGATCATTTTCCTTTATGTTAGGTTTTTCATGGTCGACTGGCAGCATTGACTCATTGACTTCGTACACACAATTGTGCGGTCGCCTCGTTTCTGAATGACTGTTTTTTTTGCCTTTGTCGTTGGTAGTTTTCTCAGACACTTTGAGCTTTCTTTGGGGTCCGTTGCTGGGCGAGTTTTCGCTCATCCCAAGACCAGTTAGTGTGTTAACTGGTACTTGCTTTAAATCATTCAAGTTGCGCGCGGTCTGGCACCCTACCTCTTGGGAAATTGTTAGTGTTACTTGCCTCTTGTCATCAGATGTCTCCTGTCGTGATGTATTAGGTTGGACGCTTTCTGATTGTTTTTCCATAGCAGCAATGTAACCCTCCAAATAAAGAAGTTGGAGTGCATCATTGCTGAAATTGTGCTGTGATCTTTTAAAGTGTCGTTTATCGACTCATACAGTTTTGTAAAGGGGGCGAGAGCCACCGTTACATCTGACATAATTGTCAGAATGTCCAGTTTTTTCTTTGGCGCATCGGCGGTAATAGTTTCTGGTAGTTCACTAAGTATTCTAGCTCTCAGAGGTGTTTCTGGTAGTTCACTAATCCTTCTGGTTCTCAAAGGAGTCAAGGCCATTGATGTCAGAGAGTCTTTTTTGGAAGTTCTGGTGCGAGGAGGCATTTTACTCAGAAAGATCAGTTCTTCCTTATCTTTAGATTTGTTCGGGAAGTCGTTTGACGTGGGATTCCCTCTTTGTCTTTGCTCCACGACAAAGACCGAACTTTTCTGACAGCTCAACCGTTTCTCATCCACTGCGGTTGGGCCCAGAATAGCACCAGAGGGCATGCCTTCCCAAGTTTCAGTTAGAGGTGGACAGGTATTTGCCAAGGCCGCCAATAGGCAACTGCGCGTCGTGTGGAACAGAGACGCCATGAGGCTGCCAGTTTTCTTGTGTGGGTTCGTTGCCCATTGTTAGTGTATCTTGGTGATGTGACGGGTCGGGGGTCTGGAGAGTTTTAGACTTTTCCCCTGATAGTTCTAGCTCAAGCGGAGTTTCCTTTCACAGTAGTTCATCTTGATACGAAGAGACAGGCAAGTAAGCGCTTGTTGTTTTTTGATTTTGGAGCACTGTGTGTTCCTCCGAGCTGAACACCACTTCCAACATTTCGCTGTCACTGATTTCACAGATCTTTTCATATTTTCTTTTGCATCGTTTCACAAAAAATTCTTTCAAAGTATGGGGTAAAGAAAGTTTGGTTTCAACGAGTTTAGAAATTTCTTTGAATTTTAATATTTTCCTGGTTGGGCCTTTAGCTGGCTGCTTTTTACCATTACTGGAGGCAATGGTTCGTCGCCTTTTGATGACGGCCCACTTGTATGGATGGGTTGGCCACTCGACTGGGCTGCCCATGATGTTTTGTTCCTTAAAGATCTTTTACTTTTCTTGGGGCGAGTTCCTTCGCCCATGGTTGAAGTAGCTGTTGTCGTTAGTGAGTGGTCTGAGTGTCAACTCTGACCTTCCTAGTCTTCCCATTCCCCACTTGGGTCAGGCACGTGGATCAAGGCTAAGCCAAGTTGAGCAGCCTCATTTAGTTGGACAAGCAGCGCCTTCCATTTTTGTGGTCTGGGGTGAATTTCAATGCTCACATTAAAAGGTTGGGTGTGCTGTGTGCGCCCTACTTGCATGTTGACCAAAGCCCCATCAGGCAGGCTATTATTCAGATGTAGTCTTGCATTGCTTATCATTGGCTCTGTAAGCGCTTTCCTCAGCTAGTGAGACAATTGCAATTAGTGGCTCCGCCCATATTCCCAGGGTCTTTGTTGATCTCGCCTCTCCAGCGACCCCCTGGTACACTCTCCCCCTCCGCTGCCCACAGCTCCACACCCACCCCTCCCACTCCACCGCGACTCAGCACCATCCCTCCTCCGACAGACAGCGTGGAGTCAGCAGTCTCTGGAGAGGGGCAGGCCCCTGGACTGCTGTCAACTGAGGAAGCAGGCGAGGCAGGCGCGACAACAGGAATGTCCTGAGCTGGAGGGGAGATTCTCGACGGGGAGGGCGGGTTCTTGGAGTTGGTGGTTCCGTCGCAGACTCAATCTTCGGCCAGTTCGGCCTCTTGACGGATACTCTGCGACTGATGGGAGACTTCCAAGATGAAATGGGCAGGCGGTCCGCTTTCCTGCTGCCGATAAGGGGTTTCTTCTTCTCCTCAGCGTGGGAATGCGAGCTCCTCAATCTTCTGCCTTTCTCTTGGGCAGCAGGGCTAAGCAGAGGAGCGTCCATGGGGTCTATGGCATCCATAGCGGCCATAGACTGCCAAAGACTGCTGCTCTGCAGCTACTCTGCGGGCGCTCCGCTGGGGTGTGGAGTTTTTATGCAGTCTCCACCCTCACTGGATTCACACAGGAAACTGAAGACAGACTGTAGTCTGTAGATGCAGGAAAAAGAGTAGCTGCAGTCACTGCCAAAGACTGCTACTCTGCCGCTACTCTGCGGCCACTCCGCGGGGAAGTGGAGTTTTTATACAGTCTCCACCCTCACTGGATTCACACAGGAAACTGAAGACAGACTGTAGTCTGTAGATGCAGGAAAAAGAGTAGCTGCAGTCACTGCCAAAGACTGCTACTCTGCTGCTACTCTGCCATGTGCTTCACATCCCTGCTAAATTGAAGCTGGTTGGTGTTCTTCATGCTCTCTGCATTCATTTTTCAATGGATGTTGCAGGCACTGCAACAAGGCATCCATGCACATTTGATCAGTGTCTTCTCATTCTGATGCTTGCTGTGATTCCTCCTCCCCAAGAGAGGTAGAATCAGAGAAAAGAGGACATGGATACATCAAATGCTCCTAACTGAAATACCTTATCAAGATCCTTTTCTCTTTTGCCTATTGCTAATCACCTTTCACCACTTTCCGTTTCAGAGCAGGATGCAAGGCTGGCTGTCTCCCATTGAGGCTCCTCCTCCCCCGTCTTACATTCTTCAGTTACCAGAATGGATAGGAGTGGTTGTTTCCTGTTAACCATTACTGTCACTAAAGATTGTTCTATTCTTATTTTTTTTTTTTTCATGTTTCATGCTGGCTCTGTTTGTCTTCCGCTCTCCCTAATGTGTCTTTAAGGAATGCATATGTGAAAATGAATATTATCTTATGAACTATATATGATCCTTTTGAATCTCCATCAGTTATACTAGGTGCATGGTTATACTCTATATTAATGTACAAGATTGCCCATTTACATTGTTATCTTTTCTTAGCGGCATTAAATCTGACTTATCATTTTACTCCATATACTCATGCCACGTAATATAGTTTCATGGCATATTAAAGAATTATATAATCCAATCAAAAGACAAAAGGTGTTATCTCACCTTAATAGATTCATGCCATCTATTGCCTGTATTCAAGAATCACACCTTTCTCATGAAGAAGCAGCAAAACGTAAAAGGCATTTGGGTTGGTCAAGTCTTCTCCAGTGTTACCAATGGGAAGACAAATTGAGTTATTACACTAATTAATAAATCCCTTAAATGTAAAGTCATAGCTAATGAATCTGATAGCCTGTGAAGATGGGTTTTACTCAAATTATTGATTGATTCCAAAGAATATTCTATGCTAAACATGTATGGCCCAACATCCCCAGACCCTACCTTTTGGCGGCTAATTAGGAACCACATGTTCCAATGTGACCGCCATAATTTGATTGTCTGTTGAGATTGCAACCAAATCATAGATCCTTTTCTAGATAGGAAATATAGTGTACAATTTATTAATAACTCTTCTCAAAAATATTTCATTAATTATATAGCTGATCTAGGTCTTGCTGATAATTGACATTTAACTAATTCTACTGACTCTGACTTTACCTTCTATTCTACACCCCATAGCTCCTTCTCAAGACTTGATTATATTTTTATACCCAATTCCATGGTTAGCCTTCTCCTCTCAGCTCATATAGAATCCATTACAATCTCTGAACATGCCCCAATATATATCTAACTTTCATCCCCAGTTAACTCCAGAATTTCAAACAGATGGAGATTCAATGCTAACTTACTTAGTGATGACTCATTCTCACCTTTTATAGCCCAAAATCATAACAACTACTTTGCTGATAACAAACATCAAGATACATCTATTACAAATAACTGGGACTGCTACAAAGCTGTTCTTAGAGGTCATATCATTTAATTTGTTGCTAATAGGAGAACAAACCTCAAACGGGAGTCAGAATCCATTCTTAAATGGCTAAAGCCTTTGGAAAACCAATTTGCTAATAACAATTCTCCCTCAATTCTTAAAGATATTCTCAAATGAAGATACCAATATAATGACATTATTAGACAATACTCTTGTGCCAATATGCTTAAATATAAGTCAAAGATATATCAGCTCTCTAATAAGACTAGTAAATCTCTAGCAACTTACCTTAAATTCAAGAAGGAGAGGTCTCGGATAGTTGTCCTTAAGGATCATGTAGGTAATAGAAAATTCTCGGATACAGATACTATTAATATATTTTCCAAGTTCTACTCCAAACTATATACCTCTGAAGGTCCTCTTAATAATGCTTTTGTTAATGAATTTCTAAAAAATATACCCAGGAACTCATATTCACCTTTGCATCTTCAGGTACTTAATGCTCCTATCACCCTTTCTGAAATACTATTAGCTGTTAAATCTTAAGAAAGGTAAGGCTCCAGGCCCTGATGGCTTCTCCACTGATGTCTTTGCCACCTTTTCGAACCTATTACTCCATAAACTCAGTGAAGTTTATTCTCCCTTTAAATCAGAAGGGGAGGCCTATCGTTTGTTTCTAGAGGCCATACTTATGGTTTTTCCCAAGTCCAACAAAGACCCTGAACTCCCCCAAAATTACCGTCCCATATCCCTTATTAACACCAATTGCAAGATCTGTGCAAAGATTTTGGCTAATAGATTACCCCCGTTCTTACCTAATCTCCTAAAACAAGATCAAGTTGGATATATCATGAGTAGAGTGTCCTCCTCTACTATTTGACTCTTCTTAGATGTCATAGACCTAATTCGTAACTCCAAAGACCCCCATGCTGTGATAGCTCTGGATGCTGCAAAAGCATTTGATAGAGTGGAGGGGGATTTTCTATTTAAAACTCTTAGATGGCATGATTTTAGTCCGCCTTTTCTTTCTATGATAAAAATCCTTTATTCTATTCCTAAAACTGCAATCTATGTTAATGGACAATTGTCCTCCTTTTTTCCTCTTTCAAGAGGAACATGCCAAGGTTGCCCCCGTTCCCCAATTCTGTTCATATCAGCACGTGAGCCTTCCTTGAATCCATCAAACAAAATGAAAATATTATAGGAATACATCATAAGCATCTCCATATCAAGACTGCAGCCTATGCAGCCTATGCAGATGATGTTCTCCTCTTTCTCAAAAATCCGGAGCATAGTGCCCAACATTTACTTCACATTTGGGGTCATTACGACCCAGGCGGTAAGTACGCCAACTTTACCACCATGGTGTAAACTACGTTTACACCATGGTGGATGGCGGATTTACCGCCCCATTCCAAGGTGAGTGGGGCGGTAAATCCCCATTTCCCATTTTACCCTTCCCCATTCCCATTTTTGCCCCTTAGGGCATAATGGGAGTGGAGAAGGCGCTAATTACGCCACCGTAAATTACGGTGGCGTAATTAGCACCAAGGCGGTTTAGCGCCATGGATTTTATTGGCTGCTAGAAGCAGCCGTTAAAATCGGAATCAGGCGTTAAGGGTTAACGACGGCGTTAACCCTTAACGCCTGAGTTGTAATGAGGCCCATTATCTCAGACTTCTCCAAAGCATCTGGTTATAAGCTTAATATAGAAACATCAGAAATGATTCCCCTTAATGCCCATTGTACATCACATCATACATTGTCCCTCAGAATGAAGTGGTGCCCCAAAGGTTTCAGATATCTATGGTTTCATATCTCAGCCTCCATTAACAATGTTCAGAAATAAAATTCAGAAACCATACTAACCAGAATTAAAGAACTAACAGCCTTGTGGTTACCCCTTTTTCTCTCTTGGTGGGGCCGAATAGAAGCAATAAAAATGATGATTTATACTATTATCCTTTACTTCCTTTACATGCTCCAAATCCATTGACTCCTGTTTGACTAAATTTCTATGGTTTAAGAAAAAGCATAGAATCTCACTGAGTAAATTAAAAAAAGCCCAGCTCTTTAGAAGGTGCCAATTTCCCAGGTTTTAGAAAGTATCACATGGCCTTTGTTATTAAACAAACACAGATATGGTTCCTCCAAGAGGAACTGCTTCTTTTACGTAATTGGGTCTGCCTAGGGAGAGCCATGGTCTCCCCTATCTTCCTTGCTGATACTTACCTTATTAAAGGTAAAAGTAAATGTATTACATACTCCACTATTTGCCAATGTATGCTGTACTTCAAACATTATATGTCCCCATTCTTAACTAAATTGTCCCTATGCATATCTCCTTACATTTGGCTTAACCCCCTTATTAAATTAAAGGTAAATCTGTCTTTTGGAGACCATGGCTCTCTAGGGGTATAAGATTTTATAGTCAGTTTTTTGTGCAAAGTGCTCCTATCGCTTTCAATGATTTGGCTATCAAATACCATAGGCCGGTCTCTTTCCTGAAACAATATTTGGTGATCATTGCTGCCCTTTTTGAACACTATGAATTATTATGCATAATTCCAATTTTCCCGATGCACGGAGACTTCTACATATGCTGAACTCTAACATTACAGCCACAGCTTATTACAAATTGCTGATATCAACATCGCTCACATCAAATCTGGACCAGCTTCACAGTGATTGGAAAAACGATTGCTCGACAGCATATCTTCAAATATACTGGCCCTTGCAGCGAAAATGCATATCTAAAATTACTTCTTCCGCAAGCTTAACCCAAACTCTCTTTTTCTTTGTAAGGAAGGTGGGGTCGGTTGAGCCACCCCGTACATTCTCTGCAAAAGGACCCACTTGCTCCTGCACTAGTGGGGGGATACCTTCCTCGCCCTCTTTTGATGTACCAGAAGTTTGACCCTTCCTTGCTGACCACCGTAGAGTGCCCCCAATAAAACCAGACTCCTGTCACAGTATGTTCTGTCCTAAACTTAACATGTGTCACACCACCCCCTTCCCGCTCTGATGCCCCAGACCTGAAAGCTATCAATACCAACCCGCACAGGTTACCTCAGGGACATGATCCCCATACCCTTCACCTCGCTAGTGACCCAAAGTGGGATAGTGCAAACACACGTGTACAATTTATAGGCCTCTAATACATAATTTAAAGGTATAGTGATGATCATTATTTACTGCATGTCTAGGATAAGTGTTTAGATTAGTCAGCAAGACCAGTCGCCTTTCCGGACCTGACCCAACCGTCACCTCGCACGGACCGCCCAGCTGAACCACGTGATGTCCAACCTCCCGCCAAGTCATCATCCAATCCCGTGGAGCCGGCCTTTAAAGTTCTACACTTGCACCCCTTCCCTGACCGATGGAAATGTAACTTTTAGACTGTATGGAAATTGTCACTGATGACACTGTAACCCTTTAAAACGTATTGCTTCTGTATTATTTGCCAGAGCGCTCTGAAGGCAGCAGAGTTCTCTGGATGCTGAATCTTATATCAACCTTTGTTGAATCTCCAAACCAATCTCTTGGTCTCATTCCCTACTGGCATGTGTCCTTTATTCTGAGTTTTTGTTGGTGATGTGGGGAGTGAGCGCCTTCACTTGATGACCCCCAGGATGTGATTTGAGGGTGCTCTGAGAGAACCCCCTGTGTCGTGCGGCGAGATCCGGGATGCCCCCCAGCAAAACCATTGCCTCCTGCGGCTGACCAGGGAAGCATGGTGAGGCAGGTGGAAGCCTCCAACGGTGACATCCAGAGTGAGGAGCAGGCAGCAGGGAGAAGGCAGTAAGAATGAATGGCCTTGTGGTGGGCCTTAGGTAGTGGTGTCAAGCTCCTGCTTCCCGGTTGCTGTGATTGGCTTAAGAGCCAAGTGCAACCAATGGGAGGGGGGAGAAGGGTCAGGCCACACCAGCAGGAACAGTGGGGAAGAAAAGTGAGGCCATTTTGGATTGGCTAAAGTAAATGAGGCAAAGCTGAAAGATGCCCAAAGTAAATAGCAACAAAGGCAGTCGCAGAAAACACATGTAGATGAAAGGATATCTTGGCGAGCGGCATCGTAGCAGCATATTTAAATGCATTTTCAGTAATTTTCAAAATGCAGTGTAAACACCCAAGCTTACCCCAAGTGATCTTCAAGCCAGGGAAGCATGGTGAGGCAGGTGGAAGCGTCCAACAGTGACATCCGGAGAGAGGAGCAGGCAGCAGGGAGAAAGCAGTGAGATTGAGTACTGATTCATAGTACTGAGCATTGTTGGTATCTGTACATTGTCAACTGTATATTGGACTTATTATTCACCTGGAACCAAGTTGTTGTTAACGTAAAATGGGAACAGAAAAAGGGGAAAAATCTTTAAAGTCTTCTACCTTATTGGTTTCTATTTTTTTCAAAGGAGATTGTTCTCACATTTTTATCAACTATCTGTAAGTTTCAAGAATGATTGATTCTTGTCTTGAATTTCCTAATTTTCTAAAAGTAATGTTGACAGTAAAAACATAAGGGAATTGGAGAACCCTGAGTGGGTATTAAAGATAAAGGTCAAATTGGGTGAAACTTGCTTTCAAACTTACCAGTTGTCTATTTCTAAAGCTTGGATATGCTAGTCCAAAGCCAGAAAATCAGTATTCGAGGTGCGTGGTTTCCCAGGAAACAAAATAGCAGCTGAATGTTTATATTCTGAGTGTCTTCATTTCACATACGTGATGCACTATGATTTCACCACGCAATTTCCAACTCCTCATTTGAAATGGGATTTTATATTCTTTTGCGTTCATTGTGGAAATGTTCAGAGCTTCACTGACTGTATGGAAATGCCTAGGATGTCATTTTTTATAAGGGATTGTGTGTGACACTGGTTCAAGATTTTCAACAGAAATTGAGTAGAAACTATAAACAAATCAAACCATTGTAAATACATTATATACATATATCATGTTGATTAGACAACAATTATAATTCATAAATAAATGTGTTGACAATCTTAACTCATGAAGGTTGTTTGCTACACTAATGATCAAGAACTTGATCTCGAAGTATGTCAGCTCTGATTCTTCAATCTCCATTCAAAATAGTTGTATGACCTGGAGTCCTGCGATTAAAGGAAAGAACATAGTTAACTGTCTTGATTTAATCCAGAGAAACAAGTGCCAATATGCATGATCCATTTCAAATCTTCTTGCTGCAGTTTACATTCTCTATTTCCTCCTCTTTTCATTGGTGGTACTGTTAGACCCATAAATCGTAACTGGTCTGTTGAATCTCCCTGGTGTTCTTTTGGCAATGTAGAGCCATGGGATATTTTTGATCTTCATTTTGTATTGTTCGTAGATGTTCTAAGATTCTCATCTTTGACTCTCTTTTTGTGCTTCCCATGTACTTTTTTTTTTTTACAGTGGCATTGAATGCCATAAACCACATATTTGGTGTCCTAGTTGATAAAGCTTTTTATTACTGGTGATGTACCGTTAGAAAGCAGGTTCAGGTTTAACTTTTCCTTGTCCAAAATTTGTAGACATATTTCACATTTACTACACTTGTAATTGCCCTTCAGCGAAGTTAATTGCCAATTTGAGAGCAATGTTTGTCATGGAATTCCTCCTTTCTCACCTGAGAGCGATCCTTGCAGGATTTCTTGGGCGGGGTCACCTTACGCACGGACCTGGTCTTGTATAAGCCTGCGCGAGCCTCTTCTGACTTCAGCATGCGTTCAGAGTTCCGGGATACAGATACTCCTAAGGATCCAGGAAACGAAGAAGGTGCGCAAGCACGGCACATGGGTCCAGGAAGCAAGGAAGAAGGAAGAGGGGAAAGGGAATAGAATTAGAAGGTCCAGGAACCAGGATAACCGTTCAGCGAACTACGGAGCACACGTCTAGTCGCTATTTGCAATAGCATTGAGACGCGCATGGCCGCGGAGGCGCGGTATATTTGTATATTACGCTACGTCCGACGTGAAGACAGAGGAGGGCGTTTCACGTTACACGGCCATGTTGGAAGTACCAAGGAGTGCAAGCCCCGTTGTGATAAGGACCATTAAGTCCCAAAGGGGAGTGTTCTGTGGGTCATGACAGCATGCCTCCTCCGAAAACGTGTTCCACCAGGTTTGCCTGGGTGTATGAGATGGTATCTTCTGAGCAATCGACGGGTTTTCAGATTAGAAATTGGTTCCCAGGTTCTTTCACTAGGAGGATATCCTTTCCATTCAACCAAGTACTGAAGCTGACCCCGTTTATACCTGGAGTCGCATATTCAGGACGCTTCATATTCCAGTTGGTCGTCCACCACCACAGGAGTGGGTCTTCAGGATTTCCGGGAGGATCAGATGTAGGGTTTTAATAAAGAAGTGTGAAAAACTGGGTGAATTTTCTTCCAGGAGTCTGGTAGCTTGAGCCGGTATGAGACAGGATTTATGATTTCCTTGATGGAAAATGGACCATAGTACCAGGGGGCCAATTTGTTTGGCCGTAAATGTCGGGGTAGTAGTTTCGAGGACAACCAGACTTGATCACCAACTTCATAAGTAGGCCCTGGTCTTCTTTTGCTATCCGCATATCGCTTAGTATGTATTCTGGCCTTCTCTAAGTGTTCTTTGGCTTCCTTGTGTATGTTGATGAGTGTTTCAATCCAGGAGTCAACGTGGGTACTGGTGTGGGATGTGGAAGAACAGAGGGTAAAACTGATGGATGGAATCCTTGACTGCAATAAAAGGGGCTGGTCTTAACTGCTGAGTGATTGGAATTGTTGTAGGCAAATTCAGCCACGGGTATTAGGAGCGACCAGTCATCCTGCACCTTAGTGGCGAAACAACAAAGGTATTGTTCCAGGGTCTGGTTTACACATTCCGTAGCTTTGTTGGTTTGTGGATGATAACCTGATGAGAGAGCACGTTGGATTCCTAGAATGCGACAGAGATATTTCAAGAATTGTGAGACGTATTGGGGTCCTCGGTCTGATATGATCTTGGAAGGAAGTCCATGAAGGTGGAAAATGTGTTCCAGGAAGATTCCAGTGAGTTCTGATGAGGATGGCAGTTTATACAGGCGTGTAAAATGAGCCATATGAGTGAACAAGTCAATGGTGACCATGATAATCTTGTATCCCCTGGAAGGTGGCAATTCCACAATGAAGTCTGTAGCAATGAATTCTCATTGCCTTGTTGGTAGTGTAGGTTGCAGTAGGAGACCCGCCGGTCTCTTGTTATTGTGTTTTTTTTTACTACAGATAGAACAGGCTCGGATGTACAGTTGTATGTCAGTCTTCATTCTAGGCCACCAAAATTGTCTTTGTATAAGACGGAGGGTGTTGGGGATGCCACGATGTCCGGAGTGAAGGGTATCGTGGCAGAGGTTTATTATCCTTTGTTGTAATTTCTGTGTGGGGATGACTAGAGCATTATCCTTGAACAAATATCCGTCCTTGGTTCTCAGATTCCATTGATTCTTCCTTGAAATATCCTTCCAGAGCTCAGAGGATTGGGTTTGCATCTGAACTTCTTCCAGAAGACTGATTGCTTAAACTACAAAAATCGTGTAGGGAAACATCTTAGGATAGGCCCGATCTTCAATAGTTTCGTAGTCAGGACGTCGAGATAAGGAGTCAGCAATTATGTTTTGTGATCCAGAGACATGACTGATGTGGAACTGGTACTGGGCAAAGAAGAAGGCCCAACGGGCCTGACGACTATTCCTACACTCCAAGGATTGTAGAACTTGAAGATTTCGATGGTCCGTACGGACCTGGACTGGATGTCTAGCTCCCAGGAGTAGATGTCGCCATTCTTTGAAGGCTTGGCGGATGGCTAACAGTTCCTTTTCCAAGATGGAATAATGTGTCTCACTGGGAGTCAGAGTTCGTGAAAGGTAAGCAATGGGGTGTTCCAATTTGTCCACAAATTCTTGCTTCAACACTGCTCCTATTGCGTAGTTAGAGGCATCCGTCTCCACTAGGAATGGCCGATTAATGTCGGGTTGGGCCAGGATGGGGGCTTGAGTAAACTCTGTCTTTAAACGTTGGAATGCCTTGTCTTGAGGTGCAGACCAGAGAAAGGGAGTGTCTTTCTTCAATAGAGCAATGATCAGTTGAACAATCTCAGAAAAGGTGGGTATGAACTTCTGGTAGAAATTGGCAAGCCCCAGGAAGGATTGAACTTGTTTCACGGAAGTGGGAGCTGGCCAGGATAGTATGGCCTTTACCTTCGAATGATCCATACCAATTCCTTCTGGGCTAAGGACAAATCCTAGATAATGAACAGAAGTAACGTGAAACAAGCATTTCTCGGGTTTGGCTAGGAGTCTGTGTTCACGTAGTCGTTGTAAAACTGCCTTTACATGCTCTTCATGCTTTAGAAGGTCCTTGGAGTAGATCAAGATATCGTCCAGGTAGACGATTATGAAGAGGAACAGCATGTCAGAGAACACCCTATCCATGAAACGTTGAAAGACTACGGGGGCATTAGCAAGTCCAAAGGGCAAGACCAGATATTCAAAGTGTCCAAAGGGTGTTGTAAAGGCTGTTTTCTATTCGTCTCCTTCGCTGATACGAATCAGATGATAGGCACCCCTGAGATCCAGTTTCGTGAGGATTACAGCTCCTTTCACCACTTCCAGGATATCTGAGATCAAGGGCAAGGGTTAACGGTCCTTGAGGGTGCATTGATTTAATCCATGATAATCGAGGCAAGGTTTAAGTTCCTTTGTGTCCTTCTTGGGAACAAAGAACAACGAAGCTCCAGCTGGGGATTTCGATGGTTTTATGGTGCCATTTTCAAGGTTGGTATCCAAGTATTCTCGGAGGGCCTTTTTTTCAGGTTCGGATAGGATGAACATCCTCCCAAAGGGAATCACTGCTGAAGGCAGTCTTCAGCTCTTTGAGGGGGTAGAGCCTAAACTATGGCAGTTGAAAACACATCAGCATAACCCTGATAGGCCTTTGGGACCTGTATGATATTGGAAACTATGAGTCGTACCTGCTGATCTATTGATGGTTCTTTGGAAGGTGTCAAGGAGGAATCCATGAATAGACAGCGAGACATACAAAACTCAGAGCCGAGAAACAAGGATCCTGCTGCCCAGTTGATATAAGGATTATGTTCCTATAACCAGAGCATTCCCAGTACCAAGGGGTAATGAGCCGACTTAATGGTGTCAAATCTGATCACCTCTTTGTGATGGTTTATTGAAAGCTGGATCTCTTTAGTCTGCAAGTTTATGGGTCCTGAAGTGAGGGGTCTTCCATCGATCGCTTCCACCGGTTGCATGGTACTTCGTGTCTCGTATGGAATGTGGTGACTAAAAACCCAATCTTGACCAATGAATACTCCCACAGTCTACCATGGCCAAAATGGAGTAGGTCTTATTCTTGGATGGCGATAGGAAGGCCTGTAGAAACACTAGGCTGTTTTGTCGAGGAAAGTTCAAGGATGGAATAGACGTGGAGCAAACATCTCTCTCCCGAAGCCTTGCTCCATCTAGTATCGGGAGCTGGCATTTCCCAAACGCCGAGGAGGGGCTAGAGGACATTCTCTAACCAGGTGTTTATCCGAGGCACAATACATGCACAACCCTGTATGAATCCTTCTCATCCTCTCTTGCGGGATATGGGTCCACGGAAGGCTCCTATCTGCATAGGTTCTGGTTCAGTAACTGACCCTGGGTTTGTGTCAGTTTTGGAGGTAATCTCAAAGGACACCTTCGAGGGGGGTTACTTTGGATCTTTTCTTCTCTGCCTTCCTTTCCTGGATACGAAAATCTATTTGCATGGCAAGGTCCATAAGAGCCTGGAATGAGCTTGGGCGAGCCACTCTGGCCAACTCATCTTTGATCTCCTCATTCAGTCCTCTTCTGAAAAGAGTAAAACTTGCTTCAGGAGACCAGTCAGCTTCCTTGGCCAATTGCTTGAATCGGGTTACAAACGTAAGCATATCCTGGGATCCCTGCTGAAAGTCTAGCAGGCTTTCCTGGGCACTATAGACCTGCTCTGGCGGTCAAACATGGTTTTAAGGGCCTGTATGAAACCGTCGTAGTCATCCAGGAGGGCATCTCCAGAATTGACTAAGGGCGTAGCCCAGGTTAGAGCATTTCCAGAAAGGTGTGAAATTATGAAGCCCACCTTAGCCCTAGGAGTTGAAAAGTAGTAGGGCTTAAAAGTAAAGTGAACCAAACAAGAATCAAGGAATCCATGAAGGGTTTTTGCCGATCCATCGTATTTGTCAACAATGCCGCCCAGCAATACACTTTCCTTTGTGGCAGACTCACAGGATAGAACTAATTGTTTGAGAGTGGCGTTTTCCGCTTTTAAATTCTGTACCTCGGTTGTTAGTTCTTGCATGCCACGCATGAGATCCTGAACGGCCGCTTCCATGTCGACTTTGACTTCGGTCGTTTGCCGTCTCAAACTGTCACTGAATTCCCCCTTGCTCACCTGAGAGCGATCTTTGCAGGATTTCTTGGGCGGTGTCTTCTTACGCACGGACCTCGTTTTATATAAGCCAGCGTGAGCCTCTTCTGGCTCCAGCATGCATTCAGAGTTCCGGGATACAGATACTCCAGGCATCCAGGAAACGAAGAAGGTGCGCAAGCACGGCACACGGATCCAGGAAGCAAGGAAGAAGGAAGAGGGGAAAGGGAATAGAATTAGAAGGTCCAGGAACCAGGATAACAGTTCAGCGAACTACGGAGCACACGTCTAGTCGCTACTTGCAATAGCATTGAGACGCACAGAGCCGCAGGGGCACAGTTTATTTGTAGATCACGCTATGTCCGACGTGAAGACCGAGGAGGGCGTTTCACTTTAGACAGCCATGTTGGAAGTACCAAGGAGTGCAAGCCCCTTGTGATAAGGACCAAGAAGTCCAAAAGGGGCGCGTTTTGTGGGTCATGACAATGTTTCATCTTCTGATTTTCCAGGTTCTAAAAAGCTAGGGCTGAGCCTTGTTTTCAACGTTTTGTCTTTCCTGAAAGTTATAGTGGGTTTATCCTCTAAGCTCTTCACTATTTTATATCTAATTTTAATATATGCCACTGTTTCTGCAGGATGTATCTCAGGCTATAATGGTAATGGCTGTGGGTGCTAACCAATCTTAGTTTTGATGTTTCCTGGCAGTCCTTTTTTGGATTTGGTTTGTCCACTAGAAGTTGTGCTCTATCCTTGGTGACCACTTTTTTCATTGCAGGTCTTAATATATTGGTAGAATATCCTCTATTTTTGAAATTGTGTGCAATTGTCTGTATGTTACTTTTGAAAGATGCTTCAGTAATGCAATTTCTTTAAATGCGTAAGAATTCTCCATAAGGAATATTGTTGATTGTATGTTGTGGATGGTTGCTTCCAGCTGATGTTTTTCATACATTGTGGGCCTGATTTCATCATGCTGAACATAGATTTCCAAGTATAGAGATTGTACTTAATGTGTGCTTTGTTCCATTGTCAAAAGTATATTATGCTCATTGTGATTGAGATAGTTTAATTAGTCCTTCAATTACTTTAAAACTCCATTCCAGATTAATAGGATGTCATTGATGTAGCGTCCTCAAACAATAATGTTGTCTTCTTCAGTGAATGCTGGATGTGCCAAAACATTTTCAATTTCAAAGTTTCCCATGAATACATTTGCATATGAAGGGCATTTTTCGCTCCTATTGCGGTTCCTTGTTTCGGGCAGTATATTTGACCATTGCATATAAAAATATTGTTGTTGAGAGTGAACGTCTGCATTTCCAATAACATTTTATTCTGTTCATAATAAGAAATGGACCTTGATTTTAGGAAATACACAGTCGTTTGTATGCCTGGCTTGTGTTGTATGGAAGTATAGAGTGAGGTGGCACCCATAGTTACTAGTCTGTAATTGTCATTCCACTGTATTGTTTCAATCTATTGGATGACATGTTTAGTGTTTTTTTTATATAGGATGATACATTTTGTGAAAGGGGATTGAGGTAAATGTCAATATATTCATACTTTGCCAGCATATTTATTGGAAGATTCCCTCTCTCAGGTTATTTTTCTGGTGTTCTTTACATTTTATAAGCCCAATGCTATTTTGTCTAGCACACTTTCTACTAAGTAGAAGGTCAATTGAGCTACATTTGTATATTTTACTTTAACATATATGGTCTCTTACTATGCTTATATTCAGGGTGCCAGATTTTAATTTTCATTATAGGGCAAAAGTACCTGGGCATATGTTATTCTTGCAGCTGATAATTCTTTACCCTTTTCTGTGCTGCTTAAATGCGTTAGGTTGAGGTTATGCAATGTATCCAAACAGTCATCAAGAGACCGGTCATAAAACAATTGGCTTGTAGCATGTTGCTTAACCAAAGCATGTGATCCTCTACAAATAATGTAATCTCACTGGGCATGAACTAAACACATTGTGAGTTCTCAAAGCCTTCAATCTTTCATATATAGCAATACTACTGTCAAAACAGGCCAAAATCAGTTTGTGACTGATGAACGTCTTTGAACGATGGGTTGCAAGTGTTGTAAAATATAGAGTGGTCATGCCCACCGGCCATGGCTAGTGGTCTGTTAGGCTTTTAAAATGGACAGTGGGCACGGTGAAAGACTGTGCCCACTGACCATTGCTGTGGACCATGCTAGTGGCCTGAAGCGTTCGAAAAAAATATATGTAATAACAAATCCCTTGAAATTCAAGGAAACCGTTTAGTTGCAGGGACGTCAAGGTAAGCAATATATTGTAACAAAACCTTTGAAATCAAAGGAAAGAAACTTGATTTGCAGGGATGTTAAGGTGAGAACTTAACACAACATAACCGATGAAATTCAGCTGAAGCCACATTAACATTGCGCCCCATGTTGCGTAGCCTATGACCACAATGATGACATCACAAATCACATTACTGATGACATCACTAATTAAATGTTGTATGAAAACACTGATGACATTACAAATCACATCACTGATGCCATCACTGGTAATGCCACTAATTACATTACAGCTATAGCTGGCTTTAAGAATAGCCTTCAGCCATGGTCATTGTCCATGACCAAATATATTTTAACACATGAATGGGTGCTAGTCATGGCCTTCAGTTATGGACAGTGGTGAAAACCTTGACCCATGTGCACTGAATATTTTAAAACACTTACAGTCTACCAACAATAGATTTTGGTCTTTACAAGTGGTACAGCTTTCAACCATGTCCATTGTATATTATATACACTGGTCAGGCACTAGCCATGGACATTAGAACAATACTATCTTTGGCTGTGCCCCCTATATATTCTAACATATAAATGGGCCATTAGCCATGGCCTTTGACCTTGAGCAGTGTGTTCATCTTTTGGCCATGTCCACTGTATATTTTACAATAATAAAATGAAATAAGTGATGGCCTTCGACCGTGTCCACTAAGTATTATACAATACTACCCAGTCACTAGCTATGGCCTTCAGCCGTGCCCACTGTATATTATATACACTGACCAGCAACCAGCCATAGTCTTCAACACAATACTAGCCAGTGCCCATGGTTGTGAGCTATGTGGATGGTATATTCTAACATATTAATGGGCAGTGGCTATGGTATTTAGCCATGGCCACTGACTACAGCTTTCAATGTTGCACACTGCATATTTGAAAACAGTGATGGGCTACTATGCATGGCTTTTAACCATGCACATTGGTATTTTTGTAAAGTAACCGACCACTAGCTATGGTCTTTGGTACTGGTCAGTGACCCCTGCCTTTGTTATGGCCAAGTCAACAGCCTAAACTGTTATTAAGGTAATCAAACCTTTCAAGAGCTAAATTATAAATGATGGGATGTCTTATTCAATTTTTGATGTAATCAGTTATATTCAATGTAAGTAGTATTGTCCCCAGTAATGGCATCAGTGATGTGATTTGTAATGCCATCAGTGTTCTCATACAACATGTAATTAGTGATGTCATCAGTGATGTGATCTGTGATGTCATCATTGTGGTCATAGGCTGCACAACAGAGGTGCAAAGATAAGGTGGCTTTAGCTGAATTTCAGGCGTTTTGTTGCATTAAGTTATCACCTTAACATCCTTGCAACTAAAGATTTTTCCTTGAATATATATATATATATATATATATATATATATATATATATATATATATGTATATGTATATATATATATGTATATATATGTATATATATATATATATATATATATATATATATATATATATATATATATATATTACACGGCCCATGGTAGCGGCCGTGTAGTTATGGTTAAGTTGCTAAACCCATAGGAAGACCTATTTTTGGGTGGCTTATAACTTCGCTCCCACTGGAGGAATCCTTACCAAACTTTGCAAGAAAAGTATATGGCCTGCTCTGAATTGTTTTTCAACGTTTGGTGACTTTTCTTCCAGGGGCAGCAAAGTTATAGGGGGTCCCACATTTTGTTTTCTCCATAGACTGCATGGAGAAAAACTTTGCTCACACCTACAGCCCAAACTGCTGGACAGATTTTCACAAAATTTGTGGCAGGAGTGGCAGCTTCGTCCCAAAAGTGTGCTTTTGTAAATTTGGTGGAAATCTGTCCAGTAGTTTTCTTTAAAACAACCAAAAAGTAGGTACAAAAAAATGTGTAATATCTAGGTCCGGTCCGAGGACATACTTCCCTGTTTGCTCTGCAGATAGGACCCCAATTGGCTAGTGGGTCACCATCATGTCCGTGGACTTACAACGTGTTCACTGATTGGATGGAGTGAAGCATGTTGTGCATCTCATTTGCTTGATGCGCCCGCTACGTTGGATCCGCGGATACCCGTGGACAGCGCAGTGTGGAACAGAGCAGAAAACTAATTTTGGGTAGTGTGTTGGTGTGGAAGAGTGTCAGGAGATGGTGAGGGAGTGAGAGATGGGTCAAATGCTGTATTTGTTTAGGTGGAAGAAGGCTGTGATGTGATCGCGGTGTCCACGGTCACCGCGATAGGCTACGGACATACCAAACACTGGCCACAATGTTTGGTATTTTACTATGCTCTGATGTATTGGTTTTGGGTAGTTAGTAGTTAGTGAGTACTGAAGAGTTTTGCATTGGCTGTAATTACTGTTTTAGCATGTTAATTCAAGTGGATAGGTCTTGAGGTGGTTGTGTTATGTTTTTGGGTTGTGGTCAGTGGGCAGGTGTTTGCTTCCAAGGCTGTGTTATGCTGCGGTGGTTGTGGGCAGGGCCTAGAGTCTTGGGTGCATGGCCAAAGCCCTTAGGCCGGTGGCCATGCACCCAAGACTTTAGCCCCTGGCCACAACCACTGCAGCATAACATACCCATGCAAGCAAAAATGTTGGGTTGTGGTCAGTGGGCAGTTGTTTGCTTGAATGGGTGTGTTATGTTGTGATGGTTGTGACTCTGATCATTGTATACTTACTGTTTGCTTTGTTGAGGCTGTATGCAGTTTTTTGCATGGTATGGGAAAATGTGGGAGACATTGTTTTTTTCATTCTCTGTGATAAAAGAAAAGATTACATGTTAGGGTAGGTAATTTGTAATGAGTTATTGCATTGCATAGGAGACATATCTGTACTTTTTCGACCCTCATAGTTAGTACTTTACAAGTACTATGCTTCCAACCAGTGTACTGTACAATTTGCTCAGTTCCTGTGTTTGTTCATATAATCACTGGGTCTGTGGGAAAAACAAAATCCATGCAGGATTAAAAAAAAAATGTTCTTTGTTATGGTACAATCTTTTTCGGTGGTTGATTTGAGGAATTGAATAGGTGTATGGTTTTTGGTTTGGAAGTGGTAGTACTATTGTTGCATTTAGATACCACTTGGTGTATTGTAATTGTTTATTTCTTGTTGCACTTTAGCATTTTTAATTTATCTGTTTGGTTGCTGCATATTCTTGTGGCAGTTAGATACCTGTTGGTGTATTCTAACTGTTGATAGTTTTGAAGTTGTTGAGGGTATTTTTATACATAATAAGTGTTGCAGGGTTTCCTTAGAAAAATGTATATTGCAGTATTCTGGTTGTAGTCATATACCAGTTGGCGTATTCTAACTGTTTATAGTTGTTCACTTCTGAAGGGTATGTTTTCAAGCATGTTTTCTCTTGTTGATGATTGTATACTCTACTGTTAGATAGATGTTGCCTTATTCTTTTAGTTTATGGATTTAAAGATTAATGAGGACATTTTGTAGATGTTCATACTCAGATTCGTGAATTAATTTTGGATTTAAGAATATTTAGTAAGCATTTACAAGATTTGCTGGTAATCTCTATTTTAGAGAAATATAAGTATCATTACATTCAAACCATCCACATTTCTTTTTTATGCATGCAGTGTAGTGACCTGCATTAGTTGTGGCTCCTGTATGGTAGATTATACCTACTGTTGTGAAGGTGGTGATACTTGTCCATGTGTGAATCCAGTCAGCTTGCAGTTGTTTTTGGTACCATCTGCATTGTAATGCAAAAGCATAACTATTACGTATTCACTATGTGACTGTATTTGTAAGGTGGACTGACTATCGGAAATTGAAGTAGTACATAATATGCCATGGTTTGCATTTTTGTACAAGATGTTGAAATGGAATGGATTCACAGTTAGGTATGTGTACATAAACAAAGCATTAACTAGGGACTTGCTCCTATGCCACATGGCTGCAGAGAGTGCATGTATGTTTCCACATGTATGAAATCTAGAAGATTTCATTCATAGGTGTGTTTTTGTTTTCCAGTACCTGTATTAAGTACATTAGATATTCTTGTGGATCGTCTTGTGTGCTTATAGCAAATCTGACCATTCCAGAACAGTAATCCAATTCCTGCTGTATTCCAGAAACACTGTAAGTGTTGTCAGGATTGTTGGTTGTTGTTACGCTCACCTGGACCACACAGGGGTGTCGATCGGACCCGGACAGCTGCGGTCTCCGTCACCGTGATGCGTAGTGCAGAGATGACTGTCTGGACTGGCCTGCCTAGTCTTGTCTGCTGGACCCGAAGAAGTATTTTCCTGCAAGTGGAGACAGGGATTAGCCACCTGTGGGTTTTAGTGATGGCCTCCCAACTGTTCTCGCTCTCCCCCACTAATCACCTCCGATATCCCCTTAGTAACCTCACCTTATGTTTGTAAAAGATGAGCTCTCCATCCTGCGTGTCTTGCAGGGGCGCGTAGATACCAGTTACTTCACTGGTTTGAAGGCGTTGGGAGAGTTCTGATAAGCATTGACTCTGAAGTCCCAGGCGGGATTGGTAAGTATCAAGTTCAAAGAGTTCAATGTGCCCGATGTTCACTCTTGTCCCCTTCCTTCCTTAAGTTGCAACTGAGTTTGTGAGAAGAAGGTCTCGTAGCTGCTGCTGGCGTTCAGGTAAGAGTCTGTGTTACCCAACGCTGTCCGGTAACTATTGCATGCGTTAATCTGTTGTTTTTCTCCATCTTTACTATGCAGCATATGAAGATATGGAGAATAATACCGCCGGTGGTAAATCAGGTAAGTCTATGGTGGTAAGAGGTATTTGTTGATTCCCTTGGCTCACCTTGTTATTCTTGTGACCCTAGGTGCCGGAGAAAGGCGAAGAAATGATGGAGACAGTGCCGGATCGAAAGATGCTGTGAGAACTGGTGAGTATGGCGCTGTGCTGGAGCTGGCGAAGCGACGTGTGCAGGACTGATGTACTTTCCAGATCGGGAGATGCAATGGATCCGGAATCAGGTGAGGAATTTGAAATAAGTTTGTTTTCTAACCTTGTCCTTTTCTTCCTCTTTATTCTAGGAGCTTCGGATTCGAGGCGGGCGTGGCAGAAGACTAGATGCTGGCTGCAGGCACATGGGTGTGGCAGAAGACTGGATGCTGGCTGCAGGCACGGTGAGAGTCACGATGCTGGATGCAGAATAACACGAAGCATGTGCTGCTGTTCGGGCGTGGTTTAAATAGCCTCCAAAGTAGTCCCAGGAAAGAAGTTCCCCAGGACCACACCAGAGTAAAAAAGAGTCCCTGTAGTAAAATAGTCCCATCCAGGCCTCACGTTGGCTTGGATTTATTTGCAGCATGGTCTGCATGAGGTAAGTAATGCCTATGAGCCTGGCGCCTATGGCGCCAGGACTGATTTTTATTATGAGCCTGGTGCCTACGGCGCCAGGACGGAACCCAGACAACCCCTAGCTAGGGCTGCTGAGGTTTTTGTAAATGTCTGGATGCCTGCTCCCGGGGCTGATGGGCTTGATCCGTATGCCCGTGGGTAGGCATCATGACAGCACTCCCCCCCAAGGCCCCTCCTAAAGTTGTTCTTCCCCTTGGCCCTGGTTTGTCTGGGAAGTTCCGATGGAATTTCTTCACCAACTGAGGTGCATGAACGTGGTCACTAGGCTCCCATGACCTTTCCTGTGGTCCATAACCTTTCCAGTCGATTAAATAAAAAAGTCTTGATTTAATCAACTTAGAGTCCAGGATATTCTTTACCTCGAATTCAGGTTCTCCATCTATTAGGATATTGGTTTGTCAAGTCTTGTCCCGGGTTGAACTGGTTTCAGAAGTGAAACATGAAAGACAGGATGGATCCGCATATTAGAGGGTAATTCCAACTTGACGGCCACCGGGTTGATAATGGCCTTAATAGTGTAAGGTCCCAAATACCTAGGATTAAAGGTCTGAGTTCCTTTTAGAGGTATGTGTTTTGTACCAGCCAAACTTGATCCCCAATCTGATATCACGGAGCATCGCTTCTATGTTGATCAGCATTTTTCTTATATTTCTCTTTCGCTTGTTTCAAATGTTCTGTTGCCTCCTTAAAGGCTTGTGTAATAGTAGAGTGTAAATGACTAACTGCAGGCATTTCTAAGTGCTGAGGCGAATCGAGTTCTGAGGTTCGAGGGTGATGTTCGTATATCGTATAGAAGGGGCTTTGTCCGGTTCCAGAATGTACTGAGTTATTGTATGCATATTCGGAAATCCATAAAATATCCTTCCAATTGCTTTCGGTCTGGTGCAGCATTCAACGTAGGTACTGTTCAAGGGTCTGGTTGGTCCTCTCCGGCTGACCATCGGTCTGGGGATGGTGACTGGTTGATAACCTCACGTCGATTTGCGCCAATTGACAACATTTCTTCCAAAATTGTGAAATGAATTGACTGCCTCGGTCAGAGACCAATACGGAAGGAAATCTGTGTATTCGAACAATGTTTTCGAGGAACTCCTTGGCCAAAATTGAAGCGGAAGGTAATCCTTTTAAAGGAATAAAGTGGGCCATCTTGGAAAAAAGATCCACAATAACTAGGATGGTGTTAAATCCATTACGTGGAGGTAGATCTGTAATAAAGTCTAAAGACAAGGTGTGCCATGGTGTAGGTGGAATATTCAAAGGTTGTAAAAGGCCAGCAGGTTTTTTCTTCTGGCTTTTGTTTTGGGCGCAAATGCCACAAGACATCACAAATGACTTTACGTCTTTTCGCCAAGTGGGCCACCAGAACTGTCTCTTAATTTTCGCTTCAGTTTTTGCGATACCTGGGTGCCCTTCCATCAGGGTGTCATGGTAATTGTAGATGACTTGTTCTTGTATTTCCTTGTGTGGTAGAAATAGTCGTCCTTGATAGTAAGGTAGGTCATTGACGACTGAGTAGTCCGGGCCTTTCTTTACCCCATCCTGCAGGGTTGCTGGATCAAAGAGTTGTTGGATTTTTGAATGAATATCTTCTAGTGTCTGTTGAGTAGTTATGCCAAGAATTCTTTGCTCGGGAATTATTGGCGCCGGTTCCGGGTTTGCATATGCTTCTCCCATCCCTATCCGGGATAAGGCATCTGCTTTGCCATTTTTGCAGCCTGGTCGATAAGTGATCACGAAATCAAATTTGGCAAAGAATAATGCCCATCGAAGTTGTCGCGATGATTGGGCTTTGGCTGTTTTTAAATACTGCAGGTTCCGGTGATCAGTGATTACGGTAATGGTATGCCTGGCACCAAGAAGGTAGTGCCGCCAAGCCTTAAAGGCGGATTTGATAGCTAATAGCTCTTTATCGGTAATCGCATGGTTTAACTCAGGTGCTGAGAACTTTCTGGACCAAAATGCTACTGGGTGAAGTTGACCGGTTTCAGGATCCTTCTGGGACAGGACAGCTCCCATGGCTAAACTGGATGCATCAGTTTCTACTATGTATGGAAGCTCAGGGCGTGGATGCTTTAAGACAGGTGCTGATGTGAATTTCGCTTTCAGCTCTTGGAAGGCCTTTTCAGCCTCTTCGGTCCACAAGAAGCGTTTGTTTTTTCGCAAAAGTGCTGTGATGGGGTGTACAACATGGGAGAAGTCCGGAATGAATCTGCGGTAGAAATTAGCACATCCGAGCATGCTTTGTACCCCTTTGACTGAACTGGGTGATGGCCACTTGAGAATTGCGTCCACCTTTCGAGAGTCCATTCGGACTCCCTTTGGAGTCAGGATAAATCCAAGAAATTCAACTTCCGTAGCATGAAAAACACATTTTTCCAATTTTGCATATAACTTGTGCTGGCGTAGTTTCTCAAGGACTGCACGCACGTGCTTAACATGGTCTGATTCTGAGGAGGAGTACACTAGAATATCATCTATCTATACGACGACACAGACGTCAATGAGTTCACGAAGGACATCGTTCATACAATACTGGAAGGCTGCTGGTGCATTGCACAACCCGAAGGGCATCACCTGATATTCGAATAATCCGTACTTGGTGCGAAAGGCAGTCTTCCATTCGTCGCCTTTCTTGACACGTACCAGATGATATGCCCCTCGGACATCTAACTTAGTGTAGATACAAGCATCCTTTACTTGGTCTAGTAATTCGGGGATCAGAATCAATGGGTATCGATTTTTTACCGTAATTTGATTTAATGAGCGGTAATCTTTGCACGTTCTAAGGTCACCTTCCTTTTTTGGCACGAAGAATAAAGCTGAGGATGCAGGAGACTTGGAAGGACAAATAAAGGTATTAGCAAGGTATTGGTCCAAGTATTGCCGTAGGTGAAGATTTTCAGGTTCCGTGAGGGCGTAGATTCTACAGCATGGGGGTTGTGCACCGGGTAGGAGGTCGATTTGACAATCGTATGATCTGTGAGGAGGTAATGTATTGGCCTGTTCTTTTTGAAAAACATCCTGAAATTCTTGGTATTTCTGAGGTAACTGCATGATTGGGTTAACGACTGTAGCCAGGCCTTTGTTCAAAGTTTTCTCCGGGTAACAGGTGGGTGCACAATCCGGGAAGGTTATTCTCTTCTCTCGCCATTGTATACAAGGATTATGTGTTTCCAACCATGGCATCCCCAGTATTATCTGGAACTGTGGGGCTTTGATTAGATCAAACACAATAGTCTCTCGATTCCCATCTTGACTCAACAGTGTCATCTCTGTAGTGGAATGATTTACAGGCCCGGAGGCAATCTCAGTTCCATCAACTGTGGTGATGACATCCGAAGTGGTCTTTTTGCAAAGAGGTAGATTCATCCTTGACACCAATTCGTGGTCCATATAGTTTCCTACGGCCCCGCTATCTATGTATGCCCTTACTTCGTGCATACGTGATGGCTGCCTGGGATCAAGTAGGACCATTGGGGTGATCAGATGCGAGGTCTGAGTGTCCTTCTTTAAGCTCGGCAAGCGGACATCTACGCTTGTTGGGCGTGGTCGTTTCTCGAATCAGGCTCTATGTGGCTTTTATAAGCAACTCCTACCACCTTCTTGGGTGGTTTTGTAGGGCAATCCTGTAGAAAATGTCCTGAGGTTCCACAATACAGACACAACTGCATCTGTCGTCTTCTTTCTCTTTCCTTTTGAGTTAAGGGTCCTTTAACCCCCCCGATCTGCATAGGTTCAGATGCATATGTTCCTTTGGGGGCAACGTTGGTTTTAACAAATACCCGATTCTCGAATTTAGCTCGATCAGTGTTTCGGTTCTGAAGTCGGTGGTCTGGGTGGACCACTAAGTCTATAAATTATGTGCAATCCTGAGGTGGGTTCACAACTTGAGCCAAGACGTCTTTGAGTTCTCCCCGAAGTCCACGATGAAACAATGTAATTTGTTTTTCCTCCGGCCACCCGGTTTCCACCACCAACCTATTGAAGGTTGCAATATAGTTTAGCAGATCCTGGTTACCCTGTCGTAAGGATAAATGTTTGTTGTCCAGGGCTTGACCCTGTGAGTGTCTGGCGAATAGTTTTTCCATGCTCCTTTGAAAACCCTGAAAATCCCGGAGAAGAGGATCATCCTGGTTGACTAACGGAATGGACCAATCCGCTGCGCTGCCACTAAGATATGACAATACAAAGGCTACTTTGGATTGGTCATTTGGAAAGGCTCCTGGTCGGCATAAAAAGTGCAAGCGGCACTGGTACATAAACACGGCAAACCTTTTGGGGTCCCCAGCAAAGCGTTCGGGTGGAACTAACGGAATATTTCCTGGTAAAACCACTTGCACAGGATTGCTTGATGAAACGGGGGTTGGTTTTCCCCCATATCCAGGTAGGGGCGTTTGCCCAGCTTGTTTTTGCAGTAGTTGCCTAGCCAGATCATCAGTGTGCTCCTTTGAGACTGAGACAATCAGTTCTCTCCTGAGGGCATTAGTCTCTTGGTGAGCGGCATGTACTTCCGCCCTAAGTTCCCCCAATAATTGGGCCAGTTGGACGGTTTCCGAGGTTTCTATAACACCCGGGTGGGTATTTTTAGAAAGGCTTTGTGTTCTGTTACGCTCACCTGGACCCCACAGGGGTGTCGATCGGACCCGGACAGCTGTGGTCTCCGTCAAGGTGATGCGTAGTGCAGAGATGACTGTCTGGACTGGCCCGCCTAGTCTTGTCTGCTGGACTCGAAGAAGTATTTTCCTGCAAGTGGAGACAGGGATTAGCCACCTGTGGGTTTTAGTGATGGCCTCCCAACTGTTCTCGCTCTCCCCCACTAATCACCTCCGATATCCCCTTAGTAACCTCACCTTATGTTTGTAAAAGATGAGCTCTCCATCCTGCGTGTCTTGCAGGGGCGCGTAGATACCAGTTACTTCACTGGTTTGAAGGCGTTGGGAGAGTTCCAGTAAGCATTGACTCTGAAGTCCCAGGCGGGATTGGTAAGTATCAAGTTCAAAGAGTTCAATGTGCTCGATGTTCACTCTTGTCCCCTTCCTTCCTTAAGTTGCAACTGAGTTCGTGAGAAGAAGGTCTTGTAGCTGCTGTTGGCGTTCAGGTAAGAGTCTGTGTTACCCAACGCTGTCCGGTAACTATTGCATGCGTTAACGTGTTGTTTTTCTCCCTCTTGACAGATGCGGCATATGAAGATATGGAGAATAATACCGCCGGTGGTAAATCAGGTAAGTCTATGGTGGTAAGAGGTATTTGTTGATTCCCTTGGCTCACCTTGTTATTCTTGTGCCCCTAGGTGCCGGAGTACGGCGAAGAAATGATGGAGACAGTGCCGGATCGAAAGATGCTGTGAGAACTGGTGAGTATGGCGCCGTGCTGGTGCTGGCGAAGCGACGCGTGCAGGACTGATGTACTTTCCAGGTCGGGAGATGAAATGGATCCGGAATCAGGTGAGGAATTTGAAATAAGTTTGTTTTCTAACCTTGTCCTTTTCTTCCTCTTTATTCTAGGAGCTCCGGATTCGAGGCGGGTGTGGCAGAAGACTGGATGCTGGCTGCAGGCACGGTGAGAGTCACGCTGCTGGATGCAGAATAACACGAAGCATGTGCTGCTGTTTGGGCGTGGTTTAAATAGCCTCCAAAGTAGTCCCAGGAAAGAAGTTGCCCAGGACCACATCCGAGTAAAAAATAGTCCCTGTAGTAAAATAGTCCCATCCAGGCCTCACGTTGGCTTGGATTTATTTGCAGCATGGTCTGCATGAGGTAAGTAATGTCTATGAGCCTGGCGCCTATGGCACCAGGACTGATCTTTATTATGAGCCTGGTGCCTACGGTGCCAGGACTGAACCCAGACAGCCCCTAGCTGGGGCTGCTGGGGTTTTTGTAAATGTCTGGATACCTGCTCCCGGGGCTTATGGGCTTGATCCGGGTGGCTGGGGGTAGGCATCATGACAGCTGTATTTCTGTGAAGGACTAACATTTGCAAACATAATTGGAAATTTACACCAGTTGTTTCGGAAAATTTGAATGGACCAGACAATTCTTTGTCTAAGTCATTTGATGGAAGTGCACGTTGTTTCTTTGAAAAGGTAGTTGATTTTGTTTGTGCAGTAGATCCTTCTTTGGTTGTGGTAATTGATGAAGTATCAGCTGCTTTTAATTTCTTTGAAGATATTGTTGTGAGATCCTGTATAATTTGAGCCTGAACTAGTTTTCTTTTACAAATTTTGCTTTTTGCGGAACAGAGTAGGTTTCGAGATGGGGTGCGTAGGGTGCACGTATAGTCTATTATATTCTACGGTGCAAGGAATATCAGCGTTCACTTTACTTGCATCGAAATTGACAAGAAATAGTCCTTCAAGTGTACTTAGGGGTGACAGTGCTACATAGCCCATGCCTTCTTTAAACACTGTGCTGCCAATATCTATCAATGATTAATCTCGGGTAAAACCTTGTGATTTATGAATGGTGACTGCATATGCTAGAGATAGAGAAAATGAGAAAATTGTTCTCTGCGTTCATACATGTCTTTGAAAAGAAGGAATCAGGCTGTTGAGCGTCCTATGCTTTTAACTTCTTACAGTTTGTCAAAGTGAAAATGGACAAACTGAATGTTGTTGTCATGTGGGTATGTTTGAAAGCCAACAACTGTACCAAGTGCTCCATTAACTAGTCCTTGCTCCACATCAAAGTTACGTTTGAGCATTGCTCTACAGTTTAAAGACAATGTTAGTAGCTGTGTTAGAGATAGAGTTTTCTAAGGTATTTAGTCATGGTGTGGCTTGTTCACACATCAGTAGTGCCATACCGTGCACGTCCAGTTTGTCTGTGGAGTACATTTGAACTATTGGTTGCATTTCTTTTTTCAACATTGTTTCAGTGAATTGTGCACAGCTTGCAAGAGTTGGCATCAATGACATACAGTTCACATTTTTGTGTGCTAATTGTTCCATGACATCAGAAGCACATGAGTTATGCCCGTAGAGTGCCTGGATGTTTCTGGTATTTAATATAGATTGTGCTTCTTTAGATAGTACACCAACTCTAATACTTTTCAAAATGTTAGCCTATGTGAGGTCTGCAAACTGACACATGTTTTCAGTTAATTCTTTGTATTGGAAATGTTGCCAAAGATTTACATTTCCTATGCTGCCAAATGTTTTACAGCATAGTCTCTGCCCTAAGGTTTTAAAAATAGGTTGACGTTTCACTGGTGTTAATTGAAGAAGACCTCCGAAAACAATAATGTGTTTTCCTCCAAAGAGTTCTTTGTAGTCCGTTTTGAGGACCTCTTCTAATCTGAGGTGAATCAAAGCCAACATTATGTTGCAGACCATGCTCACCTCATCTATTAGGAGCATTTTCATTTGTTTCAAGACTCTGCATAGTTCCATTGCAGCTTCTGGTGAAAGTTAGTAGTAGTCTAATTTGTTTTGGTGTTCTACTAGAAGGAGTAGCAACCGGTGTAAAGTGCCACTGCCTATGTTGTAGACAGCTAAACCTGTGGGGGCAGTTACAACAGATGACCGTTTGTTGTTTGTCAATTGTTAGAGGAACTTGCTGATGATTTTTATTAAGAATGTCTTCCCTGAACCAGATTGACCACTCACATATAGCCGTATAGGTTTGTACTCTTGACAGGTACAAGTTTTAGTTTTGTGCTGCATACCATGTTCAATTTGTTTGATTACTTCTCAGAAAATGCTATGCTGTTCATTGTTGAATTATGATTTGAGTATAGCAAAGTCTTCTGTACATACTTCATACTGGCACATGGTGTTTTCTACTTCAGTCATGGCTAATTGTTGCCTCACTTGCTATGAGTGGCTGTCCTAGTCATTCTTGGCTTCCAGTTAGAGAAGGTTGACTGCTGTCAGGAGTGTCTATATTTAGTTGTGCCTAGAGTTATTATTCTTGTTGCTTTTCATTGTCTAATATGGTTTTGTACTGCGTAAAATGTATATCTGTTGTAGTGCTTTCATTTGCTTTGAAAGCATCTTCATAGGAGACATGGGTATCTAATATATCTTCTTTTCTCCATGGTTTAAAAAGTTGTAGTAGGGCCACAATGGCCCTCATTACGACCCTGGCGGAAATCGAAAAACGATGGCGGAAATGCAATACCGCCATCGAATAGCGCTCGGTGCGACTATGACCCGTCACCGCAAAGTACGATGCCATTAGCGACACCGTAGTGAACGCCAACGCTAACTGCACCAAGCACGCGCGCGCGCCATGCCAAACCGCAAACACCACCATGGTGCAACGGTACGCCAATTCCGACCCTAGCGGACATGTACCTAACGCCATCAGGCATGGCGGAATGGACCATTCCGCCATGGCGAGAAGTACGGCATCGCGAATCAACCGTAAACGGCCCCACTGAGTGCCTGTACACCGCTCCCTGCCCACAAAGTACAACTCCCCGTAGGTGCAATGAAGCCACAATGCAACCATTGAAATGTACAAGTCACCCATGCATGCCAACGAACAAAAGAAACACAACAGGGGCCAATGGGAGCTGCAGGGCACAGATGGCACGAATACACAAGCCATCCCAATGGACATGACCACAGTCCCCCACCAAGAAACGCACGCAAACACAGGCACCTGTGACCAGTAATATACCGAAAACCACATCATTCAACCAGTCCACCTGGCTGACCGGCATCTGTTACACAAAACCCAATCCCCCGCCCCTGAGCATGACAACATTCAAACTGGCATATTGGCAGCCCCCATCCCTGACCTCACTGGGCTTCGTAGGCAAACGCGCACAGCACAGTACCACGCAACTAAACCCCGAAGCTGGAACCCAATGCAGATCTCCTCACAATACATCGCCCCCCAAATAGGCATATGCCACATCACTTGCAAAGAAAAACGCTACACGGGCCAAATCAGAATAGACATTTATGCACATCAAAATCACCAAGCACATACAGCCATCAGGCCATGAAATCCAAAACACCAACCACCATTGTGGGCTGCTTCCGCAAGAAACGACCAGCCACTACCTGTGTGTCGCCCTGTTCCCCCATGGTACACAGAGCCACATTCACGTACGAAAAGGCAACATGGAAGCGCACAGAACCGCAGGGCCGTCCCAATGGGGAGGCACTAGTCCAGCTGAAAGGCCGAAATGTTGCTCCGAGCCACCAGTACTGCGTAAGGGCATGTGGGCCATTGGCGATCGTCCCATAAGATCGTAATGCTGCTCCACTGATTAACACGAAGCAGCAGGTGTCGGGAGTAAAATCCATCTGCAGGAGTGGCATACAGATGGCAGTGGCAAAAGGGGAGGAGATACCTGTCAACCAAAAGAAAAGAAAAAGAACAGAATGGCCATCAGAACTACATTCGAACAACTCACTTCAATGATCACACGAAATCCACAGCCATATGCATGCTAGCCCACTCCAAAGGAACATCACCACCCCAAAACCACTTGCGACTCACAACCATCTATATCGAGGTGCAAACACCATCACAAACGAGTGTCTGAGGGCGCCTCGAGACAGGGAGGGCTCAACAAGGCCAGATGGACGATGGTCCCACTATGGCAGCCCTGCATCACATAGCGTAGGGGAGGCGGATAGATCCCAAGAAGCCCTGTACATGGCAAACTCTGTACCAAATCACCTGCCCATGCATCCATCCATCATTCCCTCATCCCGGGATCAAAATGCCTGAATAATTACTCACATGACATTAGAAACATCCATTGAGTCTGTGCGTTATGCAGCCTGCTAAATCCACAGTGCCCCAGCCCGTAATTCCAGTGTTGTGAAGTAACATGTATTTGGGAACGGACGGCCTCATCGCCCACGTAGCTATTGCGCATCCCAAACTATTCATATCAATCATTGCTCCCTCGCCATGGGCCCTGTCTCAAGGACATAGAACAATAGAACATTACATTTGCAGTCAGACCTGTGGGCATCTCCTCGCCGCTAGCTGGAAACCGAAAGCGCCGCCCTTCGAATTCCTCATTTGCAACATCACGTCGAAAAGGCATCTGTGGCCGTTTGAAATCACTAATCATCCCATCGAGTGCGGCTGTGTGTGAAAATGGCAACTGCCTTCACCCACGAATGGGACACCCCGCCCGTCGTTGCAACTCGGTACAGTGATGCATGAGGGCCCACCGTTAACCGAGTACTACGTCCCACTGACCCCTCACAAGTCTGTTCGCGACTGCACAGATAGTACGTGAAACAATGGGACCACAGCAGAATGAACATATCAACCAATCTTACACGGCCATCGGGTACAAATACATGATTGCAATAGCAAGATGCCATTCCCCGAATTGCAGCGTTGTGCGCGGGACGTGCTCGGCCAAAGGGGAGAGCAGTTTGCACAGGTGGAATTAATCACCACAGGTGGAGGCCATACAGCCTGAAAACACATAAATTGCACAGCCAGTCCCCTCCCACAACCACACCGAAATGCTACCGGCAGGACTCGCGATGTTGGCCCTGGGGGACCTGATAGCACTGCAAGTGCTCCGACTCCAAGAAGTAGACGAACACCAACTACAACCGGCCGCACGGAGGAGACGCAGGAGGAGGAGGAGGCCAAGGCAGGGACAGCAAGGCCCACCAGCACAGCCACTACCACCACGCAGGCAGCCCGCAATTCAACGCCTCCGAGCACATCCGTTCAACCTCACTGATGAGCAGATCCACACCCTCTACCGTCTGGACCGGGACACCATAGCCGCCATTGTGGACATGACACAGGCTGACCTTGTCAGCATGATAGACAGCCCAACCGCCATCCCACCCCTACTGAAGGTGGTGTCTGTACTACACTTCCTGGCCACAGGCACCTACCAGCACACAGTCGGACAGTTGCATGGCATTTCTCAGCCACTGTTCTCACGGACACTATTGCTAGTGCTCGATGCCCTCCTGAAGCACGCAGACGACTACATCTCTCTACCACGCTCGGAGCTGGAAATAACCAACACAAAAGTGGGATTCCATGCACTTGCCGGCATACCGGGTTGCATTGGTGCCATCGACTGCACCCATGTTGAATTGGTCGTCCCACATGCCATGGAGGCCCAGTACCGCAACCGAAAACAATTTCATTCCCTGAATGTACAGATGGTGTGTGACTCCAACAGGATCATTACACATTGTTGTGCCCGATTCCCTGGATCAACCCATGATTCTATGGTCTTGAGGAACTCTACAATACCACGCTACATGGAACGACACGCAGGGAACAGATCCTGGCTACTCGGTGAGTCTCATTACATGCATGATGATGTGGGGTATGTGATGCGGCAATGACCTGCCAGGAAGGGGGGGGGTGTGCGTACGTATCAATGGCATTCCACATCATACGTTTCTCGTCCACATACAGGTGATGCTGGATATCCACTGAAGAGATGGCTCCTCACACCAGTCCGGAACCCACGGGACCAGCATGAGGAGGACTACAACCATGCCCACTCACGTACCCGTGTAGTCATTGAACAGGCATTCGGCCTACTGAAGGGTCGTTTCCGCTGCCTCAGCAGGTCTGGCGGGGCACTCCTGTACCGCCATGAGAAGGTTGCAAAGATGGTGATGGCATGTGTCATGCTCCACAACATGTGCGTACGTAGAAATGTGCCCATGCCCCCTGACGCAGAACTGCAAGCACCTGAAGATGGTCATGATGAGGGTGGGGATGTGGCAGCACCTCATGGAGTCTGCGAGGCACCGGAGGGCCGTGACATTCGTCAGCATCTCATTGATGTATGCTTCTAGCACTCACGCCTGGTGGCTGATGCATGGACACGGGACTCGTGGCACTGCGTGTGTCTGGGACATGCACAATATGGACTGTACGCCTATGATGGCCTAGTACACAAAGATCAATGTCCACACTTCTCATCGGTTGATCGTGCACTTTTTATGGCATATGTGACATCATGTTGAACACCCTATCGACCCGCCACCAAAGTGAGCCCAACACACCCCCTCCACCCTCCTACCTCCCCCCCCGAACACCAGTGTCCAAAGATGCTCATTGTCAGTGGGCTGTCGCTATTGCATGCCCCCTCTGCGGGTATCAGGGGCACCCCTGCCTGTGGAGCGCAGGTTCCTTCCAGATCTACGTTGGGGGCTGCCCTGGACGGAACTTGCAACGGATGATGTGTCTGCCTGCTCACGTCCATGCATGTCCCTAAGGGTTTGCGAGAGCTCAGTGAGCACACGGCGCACTGCGGCAAGTTCGGCACATACGTCTTTGGACGTCGCATGCAGTTCCCCCCTCAGGCTCTCGGTGCTACTCTCCATTTGGACTCTCAGGCTATCGGTGCTACTCTCCATTTGGACTCTCAGGCTCTCGGTGCTACTCTCAATTTGTGCCCTTAGCGTCTCTGTACCTCTCTCCATTTCTGCCCTAAGTGTCTCTGTTGATGTTTCTATGTCTGCCTTGGTGCCCCCACATTCATCGGCATGGCCCTTGAGGAGTGTGGCCATTTGCTGCTGTTGGACGATTAACTTGTCGAGGGACTGTTGCCTCTGCTGGGCCATGGCCATTTGCGGTGGTGTCACAGAGGGGCTGTTGTCCTCATGTTGCCTTGCCACAGGGCTTGTGGGGGATGGCCAGTCGTCGTCTTGTGGGTGCCCCTGCGTGGTATCCTCATGTTGTACGGGAGGGGACAGACAGGGGGATTGGGACAGGTCATGGATGGATCTGACCTCGACATCCCCGTCTTCTGTGTCGGAGCATGCTGCCATCAATGGGGTGTCACCTATGGTGCTGCTGCCACCAGAGGCAGTGCCTTCTGTGGCATCCATTGGGGGGACCGGTGGTGCTGGTGTTGTGGGCATGCTGGCTGCTGGGGTGCCTGTTGATGTTCCCTCCTCTGTGCTGCCACCTGATTTGTGCTGCTGCCGTGTCTTGATGCGTGCAGCTGAGGTGGAGGGTCTCTGGCCGTTGGTCTTGGCCCTCTTTGCAGGTGTGCTGGTAGGGGTGTCCTGTAGCTCGTCGTTCGGATCGGACCCTGTGGTGGAGTAAAGGAGGGCGAGGGTTATTGATGGGTCAGTGGGAATTGGAATGGCATTGTATCACATGCATTGGGGTGGTGCCTGAGGGTGATTTGGGTCGGGGTCTTGGGGGTGGTTTCATTTGTGTGTGGAGTGAGGGTGCAGTTGTTTGGCAGCCTGCAGTTAGGGTGTGCCTGCCGCACGTGGGGTGCGTGTTTTAGGGGTTTTTGATTAATTATGTATTTATTGTGGGTTTTAACGTGCGCTATCAGGCCGATGTGTGTGGACGTTCTCCTGGACATGTGTTTCTGTTGCACTATGGGGACACATGGTACTTCACATGAATGGACTTTGTGGATTTGGCATTGTTTTATCTGGGCCACCTACCTGAATCTTCGGATGTCTTCACTCCTTTCTCCATCCCTCCGACTCCCTCTATGCTCTCCATTCCGATGGTGGAGGCACAGATTTCTTCCCAGGGGGTCAACTTGATGGGTGATTCAGGACCTCCCCCGGTGGCTGTGGCAATGTTGCGGTTGGCAGAGAGTATGCTGCGGACGCGTATCCGCAGGTCGTCCCATCGCTTGCGGCATTGCTGTGGGGTGCGGGGTGCGGTCCCCACCGCACTTACCCGCTGTGCCACCAGAGCCCATATGGCCTTCTTGTTTGCAAGTGCCGGCAGCATTCTCCTGGAGGGTCTCTGTTAGCACGGTGAGTTCCTCACGGGAGAAGTGGACCTGCCGCTTGCGGTCGCACGCTTTCTTCGCTGCTTTTCCCATTATTCTTGGTTTCGCTAGGGTGGTTGGCGGGTTGGGGTGTGTTTCGGGGTAGTGATTTTAGTGGTTGTGTGGTTTTAGTGTATTTATAGGTGTACGCCGGGATGTTTCCCGTTCCGGGCCCATGTTTTAGCTTCCGTTTCCGTATATTTCCGGCCACCGTACTTTCCGGTAGGCGCACACTGCGGTGACCGCTAAGAGGGGTGGCGGTATTGCACCTAGGGCGCCGTACGGCGGCGGTGTGGGCCGTTTTGGGGTCATTTCCGCCATCGCGGACTTTGCACTTCCGCCATGCCGTGGTGCTCGTGCCCGATGGGTCGGAATGGGCCGCACTTTGCTCCTTCGTGCAATGGCGGAAACGCTATTTACGCTGTGGCGCTCCGGTCAGTCGCTTTCCGCCAGGGTCGTAATGAGGGCCATGTCATATGATTAATTAGGCTGCAACCTTCACAGTTTTTGACTCTGTATCTACCATTCTTCTCATCTGGTTTAATATTATTTTTGTATGTGAAGTTGTTGGCTATGTGGTACTGACACATGGTTTCCAAAGCGGTATTCCTGTTTGGGTAGTACGTGTCGAGTACGTTGTTTTTCAAAATGTCTTGACTGTTGGGATCATTTTTGGCTAATGTTTGTATGTCTTCATATGATTTGAGAACTCTTTTTCTGGATTTAGCAGGACCAAGGCTTAGCCATACTATGTTTTCAGATTTCTCATACAAGGCAGTGCCAGTTAAACGATCTGCGGCTTCGTAGCAGCCAAATTCTCTATGTGAGAGCATTTTTATGCCAAAGCTGTACAACTTCTCTGATAGTGTTTTTTCAGATGAGATGTCGTCCCAGAGATCTTTCAGCTCTGTTTTCTTTGCTTTGGTTAAGTAGGCTGTGATAGATTGTGCAACTGCAGTGGAATTGTCTGCAATGTATTGCACATCTATATCTGCATTCAATAGGAGGGCAATGATTGCATTATAATCATTGATGTACTTTGATACTTCTGTTCTTTTTGTGCGGTGTGTGTTCTTAGGTGATTTGCCTTTGACACTATATTTAACTGAAGACATGAAGTTGTTCACTTGTCCTCTTGTTGAAACTGGTCTAGGGAAACCAAAGAAGAATTTGGTGTAGTATTTCCCTTTGTTTTTAGATTTGCGCCAACAATACTTGCCACACTTGTGTCTTTGAAATTGATAAATGAGTGCATGTAGGTCACTGTGTGTAGTTTGTGAAGGGATTTTGCAAGTGACACATTTCTGAATGAACTGTAAAACATTGGCATCAGTGTCCTTACCAAATTTAGAAGCATCTTTAATCCACAAAAGCATTTAGATGTGTGGTGGTCCTCTGGCTTGGTATTCTTTTCTCCAAAAGAAGTGTTGCACTTCTCTGAGGGGAAGAACTGTTTTATTACAAATGAAGTGTAGCATGGCAATAAAGCGATGATTGAAGTGTCTTGATATATTTACAGGATCAAGAGATAAGAGTTTTCCTGGTGTTTTTATGTTTATATTTGTTTTCTTTTTGTTTGCTATGCATAGGAAATCGTGAAAATCTTCTCATGCATACTCTGCACAACTTAATGTCACAAACCATGTGGGTGGGCCAAGATTTCTGATCATACAGCATACTACTGTGGGTCGTCAGAACCAGTATTCTTTTGTACCACACATGTTTGCTAAAATATTTGTAATGCTTGACTGTGAAATTTCATATTTTTCTTGCACCTTTTGTAGTAATTAGTTAGCAGACATGTTTTGAAAATGTGTACCTGATTTCAATGTGTGTGCAACTCCGTAGCATAGAGTTGCTAAATCACTTTCAAAGAGAAGGTGGAATATGTATTCAATCTGGGGTCTTCAGATTACATTCCTAAAGAGCGGTATTCTGATGCTGTTATTTGTGTGGGTCTTTCATCTTACCTTCCTCTTTTCCAGTAGGAAAGAGTTGACAAAAGACTTGTGCTTCTACACTTTTTCCCATATGATGATTGGAGATACTTTGGCTTGCCACATTTGGTAAGTTTCCAATGCATCATCTATGGCATCTTTAGAGTTCAGTGGCTGAATTGTATAATGGTCTAACATGTTGGATGTTGTAGTAGGATCTAGAAGTTGAAATTGGCCAGTTCATGACGAGTCTTGAATTATTTCGGTGGTTTCCCTCAGGTTTTCTTCAATGTTTATGTCTTGTAGTATTTATTGTTGTCTTTTCGATATTGCAGGGCTTCTCTAACTGTATGTAAGTCCACTAGTTGCTGCCATTTTTTTTTTGTCTTTTGTAGGTACGCCATTCACTAGGATAATCACAGATTGATCTATTGGATGTTGCACTCAGAGTGTCGCTATTTTCTTTGAGATCTATTGGCAAATAAACTACTTTGCCACGAATGCCTTTTAGTAATTCAGAGGGAATTAGTTTTGCTGTTTTTGGTTGAAGGCGTATTATTGATTGAAATGGTTGCACTGTTTGAATTATAATGCTCTCTTACAAGTTAAGTTGTTTCAGTGGTTTTGGCAGTGGGAATATTTCCAAGTTATTAGTTATAGCATGTGAAGGTATTTGGTTGTTGTCAAGTTGTGCATTGCAGTATATGCAAAGTATTGAGGGGTTAGTAATTTCTTATTTGTTTTCTGCAATAAGATAGAGAGCTAATTGGAACCATTTGGATTCTTCATTGTCTTCTATTTTGTACATGATATCTACAGTTTTTGTGCTATTTTTATAAAAAGTCCTGTGGTAACACACACAGACATGGTTTCAGCAGATGTGCTTTTAAACTTTTGTGTTTCTTTTTTGTATGTGTGTAATTGAAGGTTGCCATCTATAAAGTTGTTGCTACTCTGTTCTAAAGATATTGAATTTTGTAGTAGTTCTCTGGCTGTACCATGTAGAAGAATGTTATTTAAATTGGCCAGTGCTAAAGCCGGACTTTTGGCATAAGTTGAATGGTGTGTTCCTAACATTTTGATATGATGGAAGGTGCTTTTGCAAGTAGGTCCAGAAATGCAGGCTAATGAATGTCCTTGTAGTGCTGTGTATTTGTCCACTGGACAGGAGTCCATAGTTTGTAATAGTTTTATTTTTAGTTTGTCTTTGCCTTTCACATACTGATTGAGGAACTGACGTAAAGATGTGATATATTTTTTACGTCCATTACACATTGATGTGCACAACCATTTGTAGACTGGATGTATTTGTTCAGTGGAATGGAGAGCTGATGCTAAGTTTGCTGGGTATATTTTTGTGAGCAGCGTTTCTTGTTCCATGATGGTATTGTTAACCTTTTCATAACCTTGTCCACTGTTATGTATGACAACTGGGTTTGTTTGCTTTTGTTTGTATGCTACTTCATTGGAATATGGTTCTGTGTTGGTGGTGTGACTCCACTCACCTGCACAGATGTTTGCAAAGCTATCTTGTTGATATTCTGTTTGTTGAGAAGTCCTTGGTGTAGTTAAGTAATTCATTTTTTATTTTTTTTATTTATTGTTTATTGGTTTATGTAAAACTTTACAAAAAAGTTTTATAAACATTTTAAGAAAAATTCATAAAAATGTCACTGAATCATAAGCATAAGCTTTTTCATTCATACATTCAAACACATCTATCTTAACAATTGATCTTCGAACATTCCATCTAAAATCAATTAATCATACTGATAAAACATTACAAATAACAATAACAAGCAACAAAAACACTCCTAAAAACATACCATCTAAATAAATGTTACAAAATATTTCTCTTTTTCAGACACACCAAATTACTTGGCCACCTCAATTGCATTCAGTTAAAATTCCTATATTACTTTACAGAAATTTTTCCAGAAATCAATCACCCTAATTCTTAATGACATAGATGTATCATGTAACATTTCGTAACCAGAGCGAGTCTCTTTGTACCATAGAAGTATCTCTCACAAATATGGAGAAGTATTCAAGCCTCTCCTTGCGTAAAAATTAGACATATTAATAATAAGTGCAGTAAGGTTTCAATTAGCCCTTCATCATTGCACAAGCGGCATCCTTTCTGGTCATCAGGTATTAGATTATGTATAAAGTAATTTGCGCTCGTATTCAAGATATTAAACCTGAAACGCATCATACTATTCTTCAGATGAAGTGATGGATATCGTACAAGGTATGTCTCTGGCATGGGGCGCCATTTCCATGCTGATACAGTTTGGTAATATAACCTAGAATTTAATGTTACTGCATTATTATTAACCCAGTCAAAGGCTTTCATCAACTTCTTAACCTTCAATGGTTTTTCAACTAAGCGTTTCATTGAAACTCCTATGTTTGCTAATATGTTTTCCACATCAGATTTAAGGTTCAACATGAATAATTCCGACTTGTTGTCGTTACATAAGCCATACAATGAGTTATGTTCACTTAGTACACATTTCCTATGTAGTGCTGTTTTCTTGCAATCCATCAGACTTTTCAAGGAACAAACTCATACCGAATTAATTCGATAGGTATGCATTTAGGCAAAAAGAACAAGACCTTCCTCCATATAACTGCTTCAAGAGTTCTTAAATATGTAGTCATATTTTCTTCAAGAAATTCAAACCTGTATGCAAGTGTTTGCATAACCTTCATAATATAAAAATCCCTGCATGTTACCACAATAAACTTTCCATATGTTGTCTCAAAGACATGCATTTGCCTTGCAGCCTTAATTGGCTTTGTTTTTAAACAATTTTACACAAAACATTTGGTAATTGACCCAGAAATAGAGTATCCCAAATATTTGATCGCTTTATGAAGATGTATCCTTTCGCCCTCTACAATCCACGTTGGCTTCGCACATTTTTTATTAGTATTTCCCAAATTAATTATT
Organism: Ambystoma mexicanum; assembly: GCF_040938575.1. Lineage (NCBI taxonomy): Eukaryota > Metazoa > Chordata > Amphibia > Caudata > Ambystomatidae > Ambystoma > Ambystoma mexicanum. The sequence goes on from NC_090932.1 coordinate 814,561,147, forward strand.
ATTATTTTTTGTGGATTTATTTTCAACTTCAAATCAGTTATGCATTTTGCAAAAGTGTCAATCAATCTTTGTAAACCAATCTTGGTTTTATCAAAAAGCAAAAAATCATCTGCATAAGCGACCCATTTTACTGCAGTTCTTCCAAGTTTAGGTGTTACTAGTCCACTTGCATCAAACACTTCACAAGCACCAGGCACATACAGATTAAATAGTATGGCAGCTAGTGAACAATGCTGTTTTAGGCCATTCTTCAATTCTATCTCTTTTGACATCAGTCCGTGGTTACCTAATCTCACTTTCATCACAGTGTTGGAATATAGATATATCAATATATCCAATAACCCTTTATGAATATTCAATGAAAAAAGCCTTTGCCAAAGTATGGGTCTATCTACCATGTCAAAAGCAGCAGATAGATCCATTGATCCTGCGTAAAGTGGAAGTTGACCAAAACTCTGAGCTTTAACTTGTAGAATAGATACAAGAAGGCCCCCAGCGTCTGTCCCATTCCCCTTTATAAATCCAAATTGTCTGGTATCTAGAATGCCTTTCTCATCAATCCAATTTGTTAATCGTTCTAACACCAGTGAGGCAAATATTTTTGCCTTCACATTCATAAGTGAAATCGGATGATAATTTATAGGATTCAACTGATTACCTTTTTTAAATATTAAGATCGCATATGATAGTTTCCATGAATCAGGCATTCTCTTTGTGTTAATCACATTTCTAAATAATAAACAGAGTATCTGTGACAATAAGTCCACATTCTGTTTAAAAGTTACATAGGACAAGTTATTCGGCCCAGGTGTAGATGATGATTTCATTTTTCAAATACATCTAGCTATGTTATCTATAAATACATCAAGTACCCATTCTGTTGGCTCGTATGCCTGAACCAGCCAAGGCATTAAGGAGGGACAGTACAATTTGTTTCGTTAGTGGTTTCATTCTGTTTAAAACAAATATAAATAATTTCCTATTGAGAAGTATTGCACTGTCCATGAGAGCTTCCAGGATTCGTTTTCTGCGGTAGGTTTTAAGGGTTGAGCATGATTTGTCCCCTGTCTTAATAAGGTTCAGAAGGACTCTGTGGCGGAACATATTTTGTAAAATACTTTTTTTAGTATGCTTACTTGCAGTGTTAGCACTAGTGGTAGCTGCAGTCTTTTTAATACCTTTCTGTTTAGTTTTACATTTTGAAAGAGGAGTCAAACTTTCTTTCCTGCAAGCTGCTTTAGTTTCGCTTAGTGACTGTATTAGCAGTTTCGTTTGAATATTTTGTATATTCATGTTAGGATTTGGGCAATTTTATTTATAATGGTTCCTTAAAAAACAAAAGGTTTTTGAGCTACCTTTGTTGTTTTGTCATAAAAGGCTGACCCCAAGATGAAACAACATTGACTTTATTAGGTTTCCCTTGAGGGCAGGTTTTTTCTTTAAAAAAATCCCCACGTATCCTTGATTGGTATATTTTCTGGGAGGTGGGTATATTTGGTATATCTGGGACCTACAGTCCTCGCATCAACTTTTTTTATATGTATATTTTTAATTTTATACTTTTTGTCTTGCTGTTGATAATATAGAGAATTTTTCCCTATATTTCTGTGTGTTTGATACACAGTAATGATCCTTGATCAGTCCTTATCTTCATTAGGGTTGATCGTACTTTGTTCTGCCATATTATGTTCAAAAGGTGCAGGTACAGTATTATAATGAGCCGACAGGTTTCAGTTGTGTGAGACCACTTTCATCAGGGCTGAGAACAGCTTGACCAAGTACGTTGCTGTTGGTGTTTATAGAGCTAAATATAGCTTCCTTATGTTCAGGTGGAACAGTCTGTATGGATACAGAACAGGGAAGGGACGGGAGGGAAGAGAGTTGAGGGGAAGGGAGAGAAAAGACACGACATGATGATGAGTGGTATTGTGGCTGCATCATTTGTCTGTTTGTCACCAGGAGTGGTGAGTGTCTTACCTCCCAGTATTGGTGTCTTCTCTTCTGGGAAGGGTCCTAGATGGGAGGAAGTAGGCTTCAGTCCTACTACAGATGCCTCTGTCATTTAGACTTCTGAAAAGGGTACCTAGATATGGACCGACATATGATTTGGGTCATTGACTCGGTCTAGGTATCCAAATTTATGATATAACTTCAGTAGCCTATTCAATTACTTCAGGCAAAGTTCCCAGGGAACAAAAGGTACCAACAAATCTGTAGTTGTGTGTGTTTATAAGGTACAGGTATGCCAGACCTGGTAAGTGACAGGCACAGGGGTGCTTAACCCTAATACAAGTCTATATAGTGAACACATGCTATTGAGCTGGTGAGTGGCTATAGACAGTAAATATAGGTGACAACTCAGTGGATGATTAAAGCTATGGAGCTGGACTGACCTGTTGGCCCCTTGGTCCTAGATGGGAGGAAGTAGGCTTCAGTCCTACTACAGATGCCTCTGTCATTTAGACTTCTGAAAAGGGTACCTAGATATGGACCGACATATGATTTGGGTCATTGACTCGGTCTAGGTATCCAAATTTATGATATAACTTCAGTAGCCTATTCAATTACTTCAGGCAAAGTTCCCAGGGAACAAAAGGTACCAACAAATCTGTAGTTGTGTGTGTTTATAAGGTACAGGTATGCCAGACCTGGTAAGTGACAGGCACAGGGGTGCTTAACCCTAATACAAGTCTATATAGTGAACACATGCTATTGGGCTGGTGAGTGGCTATAGACAGTAAATATAGGTGACAACTCAGTGGATGATTAAAGCTATGGAGCTGGACTGACCTGTTGGCCCCTTGGTAGTCCTTGCGGGTCGTTTGGAACGGTATTCGCGGCTTAATACGGGCAGAGATATTCAGTCAGAGAGAACCGCACTGGATGGGATACAAATAGAAAGGTGCAAAAAATATATATAAATAGAAAGTTTAAAAAAATATATATGTGCAAAAAATATGTGCCAGTCAGCAGTGCAATTCGGGTTAATGGGCTCTGCATTGCTGTGTTTAGACAAAATCGAGCGTGACCATTAAGATTATAATACAGGGATTTTTTACATGGTTGTTGATGCTAGTTCGGCTGCAGTATGCCTCTGTAGGGTTAGCAACTAGTTTTCGTTAGCAGTGTCGATCGCGGGCCGCAATATGAGCCGCGATGGGACGTAAGCCAGCAAATGGCCTGTAATCATTGTCACGTGATAATGCCGAATGCGTGCGTCGCATCCTGTGCATGCATAGCTTTGTGCGGTCCTCCGAAGGGGGCAGGGGCCAATGCGTGTATCACAAGCTTATTGGGAATTATGGGAAATGTAGTGTGTATAAGTGTATAGGTAAATACCCCTCAGTGTTCAAAAGGCTGCTGAGAGAGGCCAACCTATTTGTGTGTGCCTTTGACTAAAATGCTGCCGACTACCTCGTTGGGGTGTCGTAGCCAACCACGTGATGTATGCTGTTGTACACCGACATCCATGTAGGATAAATAAGTGGATGTCGGTCTTGCCAGGGTAAGCCAAAGGTGCTGTTGGGTCCACAGATGGGTGGAGTGTGGCCTTACCGATCCCCGTGGGGCACTGGACAGATGACAAAATTGAACCGGGCTAGTTGGTCGATATATTGCTAGAGTGCCCACAAAAAGACCCAAACAAGTTCACACAAAAATGTCTGGGTGGACATATGAACATGAATCTTAAATTACCAATTCCAAACTCCATTTCCTAGGTTGGGATATAGGGTCTGGAATTCAAACCTTAAATTCAACACATCCCACTACAGTGCATCATACTGGAGGTTGACAGCATGATTTGTCCTATTATGTTAACACATGGTGATGACATATCGACTGAGTCCCATCTCTCTAATCCATCTTGATGGCATGGTCAGTCGAACACCCATAGAATGTTACTCTTTATAACGTTGCCAACAAAGAAAAAGTTGTCCCCTTCCCCATTGTACAGATTATCAAATGCCCTCCTTACAATGTTGGGGGCATAAATTGATTCCTACCTTGTCCCAGTCTAAATCAACACTAGGTCTTGGACAAGGGGACTACTGAGAAACTTGCTACATTCCTCTGCGCTGATCTAGGTCTGTGTCTGCTGCTACAGTTTGTACCACGCCTCTATTGATTCAGGCCCTGTACTTACCAAACTGGAAGACAAATGACCATATATAACACAAGTGTTTTGAAAAAATAATAATTTATATGGAACAGGTGTGTGATAAAATACTGACCAATTCACAGTGACACATAAATACAGTGTTCAAACAAAAACCAAATATAACCATGTTTCACTTTACATATTCAGTGCCAAAGATTTGGTGTACAAAGTAGAGAGAAGCATACATTCAGCTTTAGTGGTTCTTAAAAGACATAGGGCCTCATTACGACCCAGGCGGTCTGGAAATAACGGTGGCGGTAAGCCCGCCGCCACCGTTGTTTCCGGACCGCCTGAGTCCGACCCCTGCAGGCGGGAGGTGATGTTCCCGCCAGGTCTGACCTGGCGGGTTTAACACCTCCCGCATGCAGGCGGACGAGGAAACACCGGCAGCATTACGAGATGCTGCCGGTGTTTCCATGATCCCCATTTCCATCGAGTCCCATAGGACTCAATGGGAATGGGGATTTACACCATTCCGCCTGCGTGATTCCCGGAAAACCGGGGTTGTAATGCACCGGTAATTCCGGGAATCACGGAGGCGGAATGGTAATACGAGTCCAGCGTTAATCAGGCGGTTTTACCGCCTCAGTTAACGCCGGACTCGTAATGAGGCCCATATTCCTCGTGACATACAATTGTACTAAACAATTAGAGCATATCCAGGATGTTTGTAAGTGCTTTGAGGAACAGTTTCCTCTGCGATCAATCATTTGAGAGGGATTTTGTTGACAGGTCTCTCATTTCAAATACTCAGAATTATTTGCTAAAAAGAGGTCTAAGTCTTTGGACTTAAAGGGTATCTTGAATTTTGGCCAACGTGTTCAAAAAAACATTTGCTAGACACACTAAGGGCCTCATTACACGGTAGGCGGTGAGCCATGGCGCTATTAGCGCCATGGCTCATGCCGGTAAAATACCGGCACCGCCTTGGCGGAAAGGGGATTTACCGCCCCATCCCAAGGTTGGAGGGGCGGTAAATCCCCCTTCCGCCATTGCCCTTCCCCATTCCCATTTCTGCCCCATAGGGCTCTATGGGAATGGGGAAGGCGCTAATTACGGCACCGCAATTTTGCGGTGCCGTAATTAGCTCCGAGGTCCCTTAGCGGGTTGGTATTTAATGCCTGCAAAAAGCAGGCGTTAAAACTCCAACCCGCTAAGGGAACTCGTAGTAAGGTGGCAGGGATTTACCGGTACCGGTATTTTACCGGTGCCGGTAAATCCCTACCGCCTACCGTGTAATGAGGCCCTAAGTGCAAGAAGAATTGTCTATTCTTTCCTGAATCTTCTTCAATGTGCTGTTTAGTGTGTGCACGTTTCGGTGCTTCTTGTATACTTAGAAAGTATAAGGCACCTTCTTCAGGGCGTCCAATGGGTAGACCCTGTATAGAGACCGGACAGCAAAGAGAGATGTGTGAATTTCTCAGGTGTGTGAAGCTGTAAGTGCAGCCTTGTATTAAGTGATTTAACATGGTAGCTCTAGTTACCAGCTGTACATGAAGCTGTGCCGGTATCAAGATCCCAAGTGTCCTGGAGGATCAGGGTTAGAAGGGGCACTCACAGAGGACCGTGTACAGGCAGCTTCTGGTGCAGACCGTGGAGGGCTTCCGTGTGTTTGTCGGAAGTACCTCTGTGGAGAGGGAACAAGGGAAAAAGAAAAGAAGGGGCAAGATTTGGGAAAGAGAATTTGTTTTGTAGTGAAAGGAGCCCACTCTATGGTGCGGGTCTGCCCCCCTCCCTTTATCCCGTGCCCGTGGGTACTTTCAATGCGAGACTTCTGTTGTATTGAGATGGGACTGAGCCATGAGGACCAGAGTGGAGGGGGCAGGGTGCTGGCGTTGCGTGTGCCCCTCACCCTTAATTTCATGCATGTGGTGGGGACGATACCACTGTGTATCAGGCTCTCACCTGGGGCAGAGGGCTCCTCTGCTTCCCTCTCGTACTCCGTGTCTACAGCTCCAGTGTCTGCTTCCAAGTGCCTCGCCTAAGCCGTGCAGAAGCGGATGTCGGTGGGTGGTTATGGCGACCGCTAGAGCAAGCTGTGCGTGGTTTGTCGTAGCGTAAGGTGTCATGGGGCTCGTTGTTCAACGTGCTCCCTGATTCGTTGCCCTATGTTGTCTGGGCAATGAACGATGCCTGGGCTCTGGGGCTCACGGTGTGTGATGGTTTGAACAGAGCCGTTGGCTCTGGTACTGCGGCAAAAGCCGGAATACATGGAAGATAAGTGACGTGCGAGGTCTTCATTTGTCCTACGGTGGGGAACATGAAGAATAAGGAAGAGGGAATGAAGTGCATAAGGCTGCATCATGTTGAGTTGGCCATTCCCTGCCCCAGTCTGTGAGGAGCGGCGTCCGCCAGTATGTTGTCACTCTGATCATAAGCAGGGTATGTGTGCTTGTAGACGCCAGGATCAGAAAAGGCTAGGTTGAATGGACTCATTCAGGCCATGGTGGCATGTATCTAGCCGGTGTATTCATCTCGACTCCCGATGTGTAAGGCTTTTTAAGACGTCAGGACCTCCTTTGATCTTCTCCAGTACCCACCAGGTAAGGTTGTTCGGTGTGTGCCTGGCTGCAATGTAATGGGAGACCAGTGGAGCACTTAAGTTCTTACACCTAATCCTTGAGCGATGTTCCGATATTCGTAGGTTGACTGCCCTTGTGGTCTGGCCCACGTACTTAAGTCCACATGGGCATTGGATACAGTAAACCACACATTCACTCTAGCAGTTCGTAAGGTCACGGAGATGCCATTCGCGCTGACCTATTTTAAAGGATTTGAGTTTGTTCGTGAATGTACATGCCGTACAATTTCCACATGGGTGGTGTCCTTGTAGTGGCCGTAGAACTCTTTGTGATTGATGTCTTAAATTAGGTTGAAAGAGGGAATGTACCAATGATTCCTTTAGATTCTTGCCTCGCTTATATGCAAAGCGAGGAGGACGTTCATCTGGTAAATTTAATTTGGCTATGTGCCAATGTTTGTGTATGGTTTTTTTCATTTGCGATGTATGAACCCCATGGGTGATAACGCATGTCATCTGGTCCTCATCCTCTCCATCTTGTCTTGTTTGAGTGTCCTGTTCCAGTAGTATTTCTCGATTTGTGTAAAGGGCTCTTTTGGCTGCTTGTTTGAGGGCTACTACTGGGTACCCTCTGTTCCTGAGCCTATTGGTGAGGTCTTTTGAATGTTTTTTGTAATCATCTTTGGACGTGCTGTTCCGCCTTACTCGTAGGTATTGTCTGTATGGTAGATTGGCTTTTGTATGGTCTGGATGATTGCTAGTGTGGTGCAGAAGGGTGGTCCTACCCGATGGTTTCCGATATAGATCGCACTCCAGTTTTCCATCCTTGTGTCGGATAATCAGATCCAGGAAGGCAACTTGGTCGGTGCTGTGGTCCATAGTGAATTGGATATCTTGGTTGCAAGTGTTTAACCATTGCCAGAATTGTGCAAGGTTGGACTGATCTCCCCGCCATATTAGGATGACGTCATCTATGTACCTAAACCAGGAGCTCACGTGTGCCCTCCACTGGTTGGTTTGTGATAGTACATATTTTTCTTCAAATGTGGCCATATATAAGATGGCCATACTCGGGGCAAAGGCTGCCCCCATTGCCATGCCTTTTGTTTGTAAGTACATCTGTCCATCGAATGTGAAGAAGTTCTTTGTGAGGGCTATGGTCATCAGCTCGAGAATGAAGTTGATAGGGACCCTTTGTTGTAATGGGTTTCAGGTGAGCCATTCTCGTGTGCACTCAATGGCTGCCTCTTGTGGAATATTGGAGTACAGGGCTTTTATGTCCAAAGTGACCAGTATGTCAGTTTCTGGGTTAAATTCTTTGCCCTCAAAAATGGTAATTGTATGCTTTGTGTCGCGTAAATATGTATCAGTTAACATGCTCAATGGTTGTAGGAAAGTGTCTATAAACTTGCACAAAGGTTCCAGGACTGAGCAGCATCCTGACACAATTGGGCGGCCCAGCGGATTTATGGGGTCCTTGTGAATTTTGGATAAAGCGTAAAAGCAAGGGGTACGTCCCCTCTTCCTGGTCAGAAATGCTGCTTCTTTTTCTGTCACCCATTCTCGTTGCATTGTGAAATCCACTGTTTCTGCAATTTCTTGCTCCAGATTCTTAGTTGGGTTGCTGCGAAGGAGGGAGTAGCATTCTCGGTCTTCCGGGATCGTCAGTACCATTTGTTTGTTTTGGATTGTAGACATGATGACTATAGCCCCTCCTTTGTCTGCTGGTTTGATTATTATATTCTTGTTGTTTTGAAGTTGTGTAAGGGCTTGTCGCTCCTTCCATGTGAGATTGTGTTTGAGTTTTATTTTCTTGGTTTTCAATTTCTCGAGGTCCTGGAGGATGCACTTCTCAAATGTTAACAATTCTGGTGGTATTTGGTTGTCCATCGGGGTAAAGGTGGATTGGGGATGAAGACCTGTGTCTTCCACTTCTTCCTGTGTGTTTGGTTCATGTTGTCTGAAGAATGTTCGGAGTCGCACTTTTCGTAGGAATGTTCTGATTTCCATCTCCATGTTGTACCAGTCTGTATGTTTGACCGGTACAAATGTGAGCCCCTTGTTCAGAATGCTTTTCTGTTCTGTAGTGAGTTCTATATTGGCCAGATTAAATATGGAAGTGGTCGAGGTCTCGTCTTGGAAGGCTAATACCTCGGTCGTCTCCTGTGTTGTCTGTTGCCTGGTCTGCCTCCTCTGGGGGGCGTGCCCCATTGTGGAGGGCCCCATGGTTGATTGCCAAAAGGGCCTCCTCCTAAAAAAGGGGGAAAAAGTTGAGGGGGTGGGTAGGGGTAGTTCGGTTGAAAAGGTTGGGCCGGTTGTTTGTGTGGGTCATCCGAGGATGACCCACTGCTAGAGCCCGAACAATTTACCCCTCTGTGTCGGTTCCTCTTGGGTCTTGCTGATGTTGAGCCCGTTGAGGAGCCTGGGGATCTTCCTGAGTTAGTGGGGACGTAGTTCTCTGAACTGTAGGGATAGACAACTTCTAGTTGGAAGTCCTTGATGTCCTTATGAAGTTTCTTTGTTTTCCTACTTAGAGTTGCGATTTTGAAATCATCAAACTGTTTCTGGAGGTCAATTAATATATTTTTTGCATCTACTACTGTGCTGTCCTCTCGGAATTTTTTCTCTTCTGTGTCCAATTCCAATTGCATTAAATTACTCTTCCGTTGTGCTGTGGCGATCGTCAAAACCATCAGGTCCTGGCAGCATTTTGTGGCGATGAAACTGAAATTGGTTACATACTCTTTGTCATCCAGGAATAGGCAGGGAGTATTTCTTACCACCAGTCCAGTAGGTATGATGCTGGCCTTTAAATATTCACGCAGAAAATGAGCATGTAGTTCAGTACGGAATGTTCTCTTTTTCAGGCGTAAGATGTTGTCACCTGTGTTGTTTGAATTTAATAGGGGGTTGTTGTCTGCTATGTCAAAGAAGGAAGGTCCAGATATAGTGTCCTGGATCTGTTGTTTGGAGAAGCTTAGTGTTGCGCTTTCTGCCATGCCTGAAGGGGATTACCTAGGTTGTCCTGTGTTTGTGACCACTCCCCGCCTGGGTATGCTCAAAGAAGGGGCAGTGTATCTTGGGAGAGCAAAAAGTGAAAAAGGAAAAATGGTTGGACTGGTGTAAGTGGGTCCTACTTGAACCTATAGTCCTAACCTCAATGTGTGAAGGTACCTAAGAAACTTGGTTGCTCAAATTAGTAACAAATGTATGAACCAAGGGTTCTAGGTGGAGACCAATTCAATTTGGAACAAGGGGACTAGGTCTCATATAGTACATATGCCAACAAAGAAAAGGTGGTCCGCTTTGCCATTTTACAGATTATCAAATGCCCTCCTTACATTGGTGGGGGCATAAACGGGTTCCTACCTTGTCCCAGTCTAAATCTACACTAGGTCTTGGACAAGGGGACTACTGAGAAACTTGCAACATTCTTCCTGCCGCTGATCTCTGTCTGTGTCTGCTTCTACAGTTTGTACCACGCCTCTGTTGATTCAGGCCCTGTACATAACAAACTGGAAGACAAATGACCATATACAACACAAGTGTTTTGAAAAAATAATAATTTATATGGAACAGGTGTGTGGTAAAATACTGACCAATTCACAGTGACACATAAATACAGTGTTCAAACAAAAACCAAATATAACCATGTTTCACTTTACATATTCAGTGCCAAAGATTTGGTGTACAAAGTAGAGAAAAGCATACATTCAGCTTTAGTGGTTCTTAAAAGACATATTCCTCGTAACATACAATTGTACTAAACAATTAGAGCATATCGGGATGTTTGTAAGTGCTTTGAGGAACAGTTTCCTCTGCGATCAATCTTTTGAGAGGGATTTTTTGACAGGTCTCTCATTTCAAATGCTCAGAATTATTTGCTAAAAAGAGGTCTAAGTCTTTGGACCTAAAGGATATCTCAAATTTTGGCCAACGTGTTCAAAAAAACATTTGTTAGACACACTAAGTGCGAGAAGAATTGTCGCCTATTCTGTCCTGAATCTTCTTCAATGTGCTGTTTAGTGTGTACACGTTTCGGTGCTTCTTGTATACTTCGAAAGTATAAGGCACCTTCTTCAGGGCATCCAATGGGTAGACCCTGTATAGAGACCGGACAGCAAAGAGAGATGTGTGAATTTCTCAGGTGTGTGAAGCTGAAAGTGCAGCCTTGTATTAAGTGATTTAACAGGGTAGCTCTAGTTACCAGCTGTACTTGAAGCTGTGCCGGTATCAAGATCCCAGGTGTCTTGGAGGATCCGGGTTGGAAGGGGCACTCACAGAGGACCGTGGACAGACGGCTTCTGGTGCAGACCGTGGAGGGCTTCCGTGTGTTTGTCGGAAGTACCTCCGTGGAGAGGGAACAACGGAAAAAGAAAAGAAGGGGCAAGATTAGGGAAAGGGAATTTGTTTTGTAGTGAAGGGAGCCCACTCTATGGCGCGGGTCTGCCCCCCTCCCTTTATCCCATGCCTGTGGGTACTTTCAATGCGAGACTTCTACTGTATTGAGATGGGACTGAGCCATGAGGACCAGAGTGTAGTGCTCCTCTGCTTCCCTCTCGTGCTCCGTGTCTACCGCTCCAGTGTATGCTTCCAAGTGCCTCGCCTAAGCAGTGCAAAAGCGGACACCGGCGGGTAGTTATGGCGACCGCTAGAGCAAGCTGTGCGTGGATTGGCGTAGCGTAAGGCGTCATGGGGCTCGTTGTTCAACGTGCTCCCTGATTCATTGCCCTATGTTGTCTGGGCAACAAACGATGCCTGGGCTCCGGGGCTCACGGTGTGTGATGGTTTGAACAGAGCCGTGGGCTCTGGCGCTGCGGCCGAAGCCGGAATACATGGAAGATAAGTGACGTACAAGGTCTTCATTTGTCCTATGGTGGGGGACATGAAGAATAAGGACGAGGGAATGAGGTGCATAAGGCTGCATCATGTTGAGTTGGCCATTCCCTGCCCCAGTCTGTGAGGAGTGGCGTCCGCCAGTATGTTTTCACTCTGATCATAAGCAGGGTATGTGTGCTTGTAGATGCCAGGATCAGAAAAGGCTAGGTTGAAAGGACTCATTCAGGCCAAGGTGGTATGTATCTAGCCGGTGTATCCATCTCGACTCCCGATGTGTAAGGCTTTTTAAGACGTCAGGACCTCCTTTGATCTTCTCCAGTACCCACCAGGTAAGGTCGTTCGGTGTGTGCCTGGCTGCAATGTAATGGGAGACCAGTGGAGCAGTTAAATTCTTACACCTAATCCGTGAGCGATGTTCCGATATTCGTAGGTTGACTGCCCTTGTGGTCTGGCCCATGTACTTAAGTCCACATGGGCATTGGATACAGTAAACCACACATTCACTCTTGCATTTCGTAAGGTCACAGAGATGCCATTCGTGCTGACCTATTTTAAAGGATTTGAGTTTGTTTGTGAATTTACATGCCGTACAATTTCCGCATGGGTGGTGTCATTGTAGTGGTCGTAGAACTCTTTGTGATTGATGTCTTAAATCAGGTTGAAAGAGGGAATGTACCAATGATTCCTTTAGATTCTTGCCTCGCTTATATACAAGCGAGGAGGACGGTCATCTGGTAAATTTAATTTGGCTATGTGCCAATGTTTGCTTATGGTTTTTTTCATTTGCGATGTATGAACCCCATGGGTGATAACGCATGTCATCTGGTCCTCATCCTCTCCATCTTGTCTTGTTTGAATGTCCTGTTCCAGTAGTATTCCTCGATTTGTGTTAAGTGCTCTTTTGGCTGCTTGTTTGAGGGCTACTACTGGGTACCCTCTGTTCCTGAGCCCATTGGTGAGGTCTTTTGAATGTTTTTTGTAATCATCTTTGGACGTGCAGTTCCGCCTTACTCGTAGGTATTGTCCGTATGGTAGATCGGCTTTTGTATGGTCTGGATGATTGCTAGTGTGGTGCAGAAGGGTGTTCCTATCCGATATAGATCGCACTCCAGTTTTCCATCCTTATGTCGGATAATCAGATCCAGGAAGGCAACTTGGTCGGTGCTGTGGTCCATAGTGAATTGGATATCTTGGTTGCAAGTGTTTAACCATTGCCAGAATTGTGCAAGGTTGGACTGATCTCCCCGCCATATTAGGATGACGTCATCTATGTACCTAAACGATTGAAGTTGGGATTCACCTACATTTAGCATCGGCCAGAGTTTTAACACTTCTTTTTTTATTTTGTTGGTTAAGGGGGAGTAGGTGAAAACCGCTGTAATCTTGTCATTCAAGGGGCTTATCCCTTTAGTGTGTTGTTCCAAAGTCACGTCCCTTGGGATATTCCTTGCTCTTTTTCTTGCTTGTTTTATGATCCTCCTTGGGTATCCCCTATTTTTCAATTTCTGGCTTAGTTGGGCTGCCTGTTTTCATAGGGCCTCATTAGGACCCAGGCGGATTTCGCGGTGCTAAATGCACCGCGAAGCATGGCGGAAAGCCGCCGATAGCGCCATGGGGGTTGGCGGATTTACCGCCCCATTCCGACCTCGGCGGAGCGGTAAATCCCCAATCCCCATTCTGCCCTTCCCCATTCCCATTCTTGCCCCATAGGGTATAATGGGAGTGGGGAAGGAGTTAATTACGCCACCGTAAAATACGGTGGCGTAATTAACAACGAGGTCCCGTAGCGCCATGGTTTTCTCCGGCTGGTAAAACCAGGCGGAGAAAACCTCCATGGCGCTACGGGAACTCGTAGTATGGCGGAGAGGTACGCCATGCACTACGCTGGCGTAAAACCCTCTCCGCCAGGGTCCTAATGAGGCCCATAGTCTGTTACATGTGAGCAGTTCCTACGGAATCTCAAGAATTGTCCAAATGGTAGGCTTTTCTCAGACTTGCTGGGTGGTAACTGGTGAATTGCAACAGGGAGTTCCTGAAAGTGAGGGTGTTGGTAGTTTGAGATCTGTTTGTATATGTTTTAGAGAGATATGCTATGTCTAAATATATGGCTGCCAATTTTGGTTTTGAAGGAGTGGAGGTTTTGTGGTCAACTTTGCCTGGTACCAATATGCAGGCAGTGGTTGGAGTTTGTAAGAGTTTCTCCATGCGGAACAGTCCAGATGTAGTGGTACTGCATTGGGGTGCTATCCATTTGGGATACATCAGTGCTCCTAGTTTGTTGAATGCTCTTGAAAAATTGATTCAGGCAGGGATGGTGGTTCTTCCAAGTGCCAAGGTTATTTTTTCTGAAATGTTACATAGGATATTATGGGACAATTGTAATGTTTGCTGTCCCTAGCAAAATAGTGCACGGTGTTTGGTTAACAAAGGCATGTTGTTTTTTTTGTTTACACCTGGGATGTTGTTCTTTATCCATACTGGGAAATTCCATGTTATTTGAAAATATAAGGAATGCATTACAGAGGATAATGTGAAGACATCTGGAGGAAAATAAATGAAAAAACAAAAGAAATAATAAAATGAAAGTTGTTTTGTTGGAAGCACCTTAAAAAAAGTCTCTTTTCAGAGCCACCATCAAAGAGGAAATGGAGTACCCTGCTTTCCCCACTCTCAAAGATTTCACGATATGTCAGCAGACACTGCGGTAGTCCGCGGATCGTACCTATTACATACAGGGATTTTGAGGTTGGCATGCAGCAAATGATAGTGTGCAGGCCAAGGTATTGATCAATAAGTTTTACTGAATGTGATGTGTAAGGAGAGACCTTTGCAGAAAGTCTGTTTCCTGAGATGAGAGCAGATAGCTAAAGCTGTGTCTTTCAGAAGGCAGAGTGTTTGGATTTTGGGCGACTCCTGGATAAATTGGTTGGAGGTGCATGCACAGCGCTGTGGAGTGGCTGCACATCTTGGATGCCCTCATGTGCATGTGCACTGGCATGGAGTGCACAGAATGAAGTGGCTGGATTTGGTTTGTCTTTGTGCCACTCCGATGACACACCACCGTCATCCAGACTTTATTATTATTCATTGTGGAGGGAGCAGTTTAGGATATGTCTCTGGAATCTCCTTGCAGTTTGCAAATAAAGAAGGACTTGGGAAAGTCATGGACATGCTTCCTACCTCCTGAGTAATTATTTCTCATATTGCACAGAGACAAATAGGGCTGCATTCTTCTTCATTTGGTCAGCAAATAGAGAAAGCGAGGCGCAATGTCAACACGGCTGTTTGCCTTTTTTTGATAGATGTTGGCATGTCCTCTTTTCACAATAAAAATATTATGTTTCGTAGCACAAATATTTTTCACAAAGATGGAGTCCATCTAACTGATGCCAGGAATCACATTTCTACAAAATATACAAAATGCCTTGCGACCCTTTCGGAAGTATAGCAATCCTTTTTCCAGTAGGTGTTGACCACTTGAACTTTTCAAAACACAAAATAAATTACAAAAAGACTCTTTTCAGAGTCACCACTTCCTCCCAGAGAAGAGTGCAATGGTTTTGATAGCACAATACCCCCAAAAATTCTAATGTCTGCGGACTTCCCGCAGACTTCTAAAAATACCCAGGGAATCTGCAGCATTTCATTGGCACTTCTATTTTTAAACTGTGAAAGGTGGCTCTGAAAAGAGCCTTTTTTGGTTTTTTTAGTTGTTTTGTATTTTTTTTTTAACATGACACACAAGGAAAGGAAGGGAAGGGAGGCTAAGGAAGGTGCACCAACCACGGGGATAAGAAAGTGCAGGTGGAGAGAGGAAGATGTTGTGTGGGCCTCACTTAGTTAGGTGACAGACTTTCTCATGCTCCCAGATCGTAGCCTCAAAAGCACTCGAAGTGTCTCCCCCTGCACAGTACCGCATTGCAGTACATGTACAATACAGTGACCCTCAAAAGTTAAGGGTCTACTGCCTCACGTATGGCCTGCGAGGCTGGTTCAGGGATGCGCTGCCACACAGGAGTGTCTCTTGTGGTGGCAGGAGCAGATATGGAGGATGTTGTAGAGGAACTCAACCTACTAATTTGATCGAAGGGGACGACCCTCCAAACTGCTGACCTGTGGAATGACCTTAGGTGTTGCCGCATGGAAGTGTTCCCGTAGCTGTACAGACGTAGTTTGCCACTACTGAGCACAATGATGCACTCAGTGCAGCACACCTTGTCTGCACCTGCTTTGGGTACCCTTCCAATGGTGGTAAAGAGCCTCCACACCCAAGCCATTGGCCGGCAGTATTGGGAACTTGCACTATCTCATTCTCGTCTTCCTCTTCATCCCTCTCTACATCGTGACGCCTGTTCCCCTCTCCAGACCCTTGGGAAGGTGGTTGTGGTGGAGGGTGTGTGGGTGCTTCTGAGGTAGAGGCAGTAGAAGCAGGATCAGCCTGGGATGCCATCAGGAAAGTTATCAAGAACCAGGAACCAGGAACAGCAGGAACACAACAGCAAACTGCACCAATCGTCCTGGTCAGCTATTAGCAATAGCTGTGAAGTAATGCAGAATAGATTACAGTAATGACAGCCAAGGCCAGCAAATGCCCAAAGAGAAGCAGTTCTATGTCTTGGAAATCCAAAAGCAGAATGAGGAGCAGGTCTGGGGTGTGGCATTTTATAGGGGTGCTGGGGAGCGCTTTGTGAACAGCCGTGCTGTCCACAGACACTTCACACACCAAAAAAGGCTCAACAAGTTCCAAACAGTATCCAGATCGGTAGGGGCATAGTCTGGGACCTCTACAAGGGTGGAGTTTCATTGAAGAACATCTTGGATTGCTCAAAAAAGTGTTTTTTTCTGTGTCTGGGGGCCCAGACCCTGTCAGCGGTCACAGGTGTACACTCGGCATGGGTGCGGTCACATGATGACTTCACGGACACGTTTGCGAATGGGACGGCTCTCTGGAGGAAACCTATTGTGCAGGTTTGGTTGTACGCATGCGTATGGGTGTTCTACGGACAGGGTTTGGGTCCGACACACATGCAGCAGAGAGTTCTGGACAGGCGTGATGTTCGTAGGACCTCAAGGGTGGGATGCGCATGCAGACAAGTGTCCGCCGGACAGTGATTGAGTCCCCAAATTAATTAAAGGTGCTTCACAACTTTGCAGACATGCAAACGGGGCAGGTGTTCTAGGGCCACCTCCTTTTTGATTGCAGACAGTACGAACAGGTTAAGTGTCCGTAGGACACCCGCATTATGATTAATTATGGACATTCTGGACAGATGCCTTGTATATAGGACCCCACAAGTGTAAAGCGCATGCGGACAGGTGTCTGCCGGACAGGGATAGGGTCCCCAAACTAATTAAAGGTGCGTCAAAGATTTGCGGACATGCAGACAGGTTATGTGTTCTACGGAAACGTCCATTTTGATTGCGGACAGTACGAACAGGTTAAGTGTCTGTAGGACACCCTCATTTTGGTTAAATATGGACTCAGAAACAGCCTTTTTTTTTTTCAAAACGATGCATACAGCAACAGTATACATATCACTTTATTTATATACAAAAATATAGAAATCATGAAAATGGGGGAAGCAGGAATTGAGACATACAGGGGAATTAGGGTTTTCTACAGGTAGGATTTTAGGGGAGGAAGAGATTGAGGTCTCATCATAACATTTTTGATGATGGGGAATTTTTGGGGATGGTTGACTGGGACAGGGAGAAGGGGTACAGGTTCACGTGGGGCAGTGATATTTATTTTTCTCCATGATATGTCTTTCTACACGGTAGGCGGTGGACCAAGGTGCTATTAGCACCTTGGTCCATGCCGGTAAAATACCGGCACCGCCTTGGAGGAAAGGGGAATTACCGCCCTATTCCAAGGTTGGCGGGGTGGTAATTTCCCCTTCCCCCATTGCCCTTCCCCATTCCCATTTTTGCCCCATAGGACATAATGGGAATGGGGAAGGTGCTAATTACGGTACCGCAAATTGCGGTACCGTAATTAGCACCCTGGTCCCTTTGCGGCTTGGTTTTTAACACCTACTAAAAAGCACGCGTTAAAGTACCAACCCGAAAAGGGACCTCGTAGTAAGGCGGTAAGGGTTAACGGTCACCGGTACCATTACCGGTGACCGTTAACCCTTACCGCCTTCCGTGTAATGAGGCCCAAAGTCTTTCAAATCAAGGAAATTGGTCAATAATTGATCCATTTTTTCTTCTACGTGCACTAGATGATTTTCAACAGTGCCTGTTTGTTGTTCCATATGTTGTTGGAGTAATACATGATGTACTGTATTTGGAGTATTATTCTTATTTTCTGTATGTACTGTTAAAGAATAAAATGTGTTAGGTACATATGAAATAATGTTTATTACTTGGCTTACTTTAAAAAACTGCAGTGTTTACCAGTAGTATCACTGTCTTAACTCATTTCATCCTGGGAAACATTTTCTTCAAGCCACTCCAGGCTGCTAGACATTTCTGTGCAAAAAATGATAAATTATTTTTAGTGTATCCTACTAAAGAAAGTGTATAACTATAGGAATTAATGTAGTGTACTTACCAGTTTATTTTTCAGTTTTTCTGTTAGTGCTTTGTAGGTGTGCTGTTGATAGTTGGTTTGCAGTTTCTGTATAAAACATCAGTGAGGTAATTCAGCTGGAGGCATATGTTATTTTTGTTTTTGGTGTGTTCCATTATGTTTCATATCCTGTGTAATTGCACTGTTGGTTTCTTACGTATGCAGTTTGTAGTTCTTATATATTTTTTAATGTAATTCATTTATATACTGCACTTTGAACATGTTCACTGTGTTAGTTGTATGCTACAACAATGTAAGATACCCCCTGAGCTTTTGGACAGTGTGTATGATGCCCGAGTCCGCGGACACTGAAGCCATTAGCATGGGCTAGGGGCTTCAGTATGTTGTATGGTATATCTACATGAACTAAGGTTATCCTGGTAAAAACCTGTGAAATTCATGATATCAATATCTATATTCAGTGAAAAAACATTGTTAAAGAGACGTTATGGTTAAGTTGTGCTATTAAAAACCTATCAAATTCAGTGAAAAAACATTGTTAAAGGGACATTATGGTTACAAGTAAAACTGAAAAACCCCTGAAATTCGCCAATTATGGTAAGCTGAGCAACCATAAATCACGCCACCACCATGCACTGCTAAGACTATACCCATGACATCAAAGATGACATCACAAATGTCATTCATGACATCACTGATGACATCATATGTCTGGCTATCTATGCCAGGTGGCTTTCTTCAGTGACAGTTAGGAAGTAAAAATGCAAAAGATACTGGGCCTCATTAGGACCCAGGCGGTAAGGGGTTTACGGCAGCGTAAACAGCGCCGACCCTTACCGCCTGATTCCGAGGTCCCTTAGCGCCATGGAGGATTTAACACCTGCTTTTAGCAGGTGTTAAAATCCATGGCGCTAAGGGACCATGTTGTTAATTACGCCACCGTAATTTACGGTGGCGTAATTAACGCCTTCCCCACTCCCATTATGCCCTATGAGGCAAAAATGGGAATTGGGAAGGGTAAATGGGGATTGGGGACTTACCGCCCCGCCAACCTCGGAATGGGGCGGTAAGTCCGCCAACCACCATGGCGTAAACGTAGTTTACACCATGGTGGTAAAGGTACGACCCAGGCGGTAACTTACCGCCTGGGTCGTAATGAGGGCCACTATGTTTGTATACCTTACTCTTCTCATATGTACTACTTTCCTTAAAATCCAAAAAACAAAGTTTTTCACTGAATTTGATAGGTTTTTAGTAGCACAACTTAACCATAACGTCCCTTTAACAAAGTTTTTTCACTAAATATATATATATATATATATATATATAGTATTTCAATCATTGCCATCTATACGAAATATTACTCTGCGTATACTCAATTAGGTTGATTTCTGAAAGGTTTTAGGTGCAGTGAATGGGTATGATCAAAGTGCCTCTGGAATTTACACACAAAATGCACTATACATTGTACAGACAAAAAAAGAAACATTCGCGATGCACCTGCTTTCCACATGTACAGAGGGTGTTTTATGCATAAGAGTATCATTTCTGAACCTGTCATGCTTTTTTCAAGTGTGCAAGCAGTGCTCCTACTTACATGTCTGCCCTTCAAATAGGAACATTACATGTTCTTTTCTTTTTTACACATATTGCAATGGCAGGTTCTAAGGACGTGTAGGTTAGTCCATTTTGCATAAGAATGCATAATAGCCCAGCCGTTAAGTTGTTGTAGCCCAGCCGGCCACCATCATTTGCACTCGCGCAGAATTCCCAGAAACGCACATGACACAGATGACCTGTACGTTTCTTACAATCATGCAAGTACATTGAGTATTCACTGCACTTTTTTACTGCATGCATTTTGAAAATCAAGACCCTTGTTGTCTTCAGTAAAGTTTCCTGCTCTTAATTTTAAAGTTCGTTTTAGCTTTGACATTTCCACTTTCAAGCTGTACTAATTTTTTTTTTTTTTTACCGGTATTGACATGCTGGTTTGTCAAATGAAATATTTGCTTTTTGTTTTACATTTCTTATTGAAGTGAAAAGGATTTAAGGGATGTTCCCTTGTAAAAATCCTATCAAGCAAGTCATTTTAATCTTCTTTTTTGATTCTGGGTGATGATTATTGCCGTTAGTGTAGCTGAATAATAATGTGTTGGTTAATGTTAATGCATAAGTGAAAACAACTGCAGCTTAATAGCGATGATAGTGCACGTCTTAATTTAAAATGTGATTATATTTGAGAGAAGGTGCCTTATGTCATGCTGACTTTGATGCTCTGGAGGCTCAAAGAGAGGAAATTACCTCTCTCAATATGCATAACCCATATGACTTATAAAACTTTTATGTGGGCTGTTCATTCTTGTATGCAGGGAACTAGAAATGATAATCGCTGATGGTTTTACATTCAGAGAATAACTTTAACTGTACCCACAAGTATATTAAACGTGCACCACGAAAGACATATCGATTATATGGAAACAGTCAGGACCATTTAGGGATGGGAGAAGATTCTAAAGCAATTGTAACAGTTACTGAAATGGAGTCTCACAGTGAAGAATCCAAGCTTGCATTTAGGGAATGCTAGACATATATATATTCAGTAAAAAAACTTTGTTAAAGGGACGTTATGGTTCAAAGTAAAACCGAAAAACCCCTGAAATTCGGCAGTTATGGTAAGATAAGCAACCATAACTCGCGCCACCGTGCACTGCTAACACTAACACCCAGGACATCAAAGATGACATCACAAATGTCATTGATCACATCACTGATGACATCACATGTGCATTTACTTTACAAGAAAACTCTGTAGGAGGGATTCTTATAATGTTGACCAAAAAGTGTCAAGGATCATTTGAATAAATATCATGAGCTAATTAGTGCATTAAGCAATGCATTGATATAAATAGCATTCTTTTATGAAGTTCTATCCAGTATACTAAGCAACTCATGCAGAAACTTAAGCAGTGTGTGCAGTATACACGATGAAGGTGCAATATTCATAATCTTGCCATGTAGAATAATGAAATGATAAATGCTTTCTTATTAGAGTTTTGCCTACTGTGAAACATGTAATAAGTAGCTAATAAAACCCACTTAATACATAATTACACTTAATACAGGCAAAACACAAAGAGACAACAACACATACAAATATGAGTATATACAGGGACAGAGAAGTAAGCAAAAAAGCATAAGTAGTAGCAGAAAGAGTTCATAACCTAACTGATTATCTTTATGCAGAGAAATGATTGCTCTGTTTCAGAGCTGCTACTTACTGTATGTATGTGTATCAAATGATGCCAGTGAACCCTAAGGAAAGGAGTGTGAGTACAATGTATACAAATATGAGCATATACAGGGAAGGTATAGTAGTAAAAATAAAACTATGAGAAAGTGCTGATGACTCTAATGATTATCTTCATGCACAGAAAGGATTGCTCTCTTTCAAGCCTGTGCCTTCCGTTATATATATGTTTCATATGATATGACTTGACCCTAAGTCTACAAATATAGTACCTTTTCAATTTTTACTTCCTCACTGTTACTGAAGAAAACTATGTGGCTTAGATATGTCAGTAAAGGAAAAAAGGGAGAGTCAGCCATGTGATGTCATCAGTGATGTCATCAATGACATTTGTGATGTCATCTTTGATGTCCTGGGTGTTAGTGTTAGCAGTGCACGGTGGCGCGAGTTATGGTTGCTTATCTTACCATAAATGCTGAATCTCAGGGGTTTTTCGGTTTTACTTTGAACCATAACGTCCCTTTAACACAGTTTTTTTACTGAATTTGATAGGTTTTTAGTAGCGCAACTTAACCATAACGTCCCTTTTAACAACATTTTTTCATTGAATTTCATAGGTTTTTATTAGCGCAACTTAACCATAACGTCCCTTTAACAACGTTTTTTTACTGAATTTCATGGGTTTTTATTAGCGCAACTTAACCATAACGTCCCGTTAACAAAGTTTTTTTACTGAGTTTCATAGGTTTTTAGTAGCGCAAGTTAACCATAAACTCCCTTTAACAAACTTTTTTCATTAGCACGCAGACAATATATAAAGATGGGGTGTAAAAAGCAATTTCTCAGGGATGGCTTTACAAGAATGTTGTAAAGTAAGAATTTATGCTCGTTCACAGTGACGGTCAGCTGCTTCCATTTTTTGCTCACGGGCCGGAGTGGCCCACGACTCGCACTATAAGGTTCTATTGTTTTTTGACCTTGACATACAGGGATCGTGCCAAAAGACTTCTTTTGAAAGAGGGGTGCAAAAACGTAAGAGACGATAAGGATGAAATTTCTGAAACAAAACCGCTTTTATATATTATATCACTATGAGAAAGATCGTTGGCACAGACGGAGTCGTATTTAGGGACTGCATTACGCGTAGACAATGGAAAATGCCAATATAATGTAAGTAACCCTTTAAATTATTTTATACCGGAATATAATAACAATAGCGTGGCGTTAAAGCCCGGTTAAGTTGTACTTGTTCGTTCAATGTGGCATATTGTTTTGTACCGCCCACTATCACCGCCGAAGTGGTCCGCTGGCGCTCAGACGGCTCTGAAAAAGGCAGAGGAGAGAGGGTGGGTTAGTGGGAATAAGTTAACATACTCCGTTGCACTATCCTCCCTAGCAAATATTTTCACGCCCTAATAAATAAAATGAATATTTTTAATGAAGATCGGCTCGTGAGACTAATTTATGTTTTTGAAACAGGCACATCCTTCCCTACTGTCAATGCCACGATTTTCAGACCCCGGCCGACGCATTTTTTAACTACCAGGTGCAGCTCCTAGTAAACAACTTCATGACCCTCACCATTTTATGGGACAATCGCCAAGGACCAATATGCCCTTATGTGGTACTAGTGGCTAGAAGCAACATATCAACCGTTATGGTGGTCTAATGCCTCGTTGTTGGAACAGCCTTCCAATTATTAGTGCGACCACAGTCCTTCTTTTATCATAAACTAACACCCTGTGTAACACAAAGGAACAGCGTGTGACTCAAGATGAACTTTTGCAGATCGACAGCAAAGACAAATACAAATCGCTGTGCGAAGCAGTGTGTCTGGTGAGAGCGGTGAGGACGGACCGCTGAGTGATTTCTCCTGCTTCTCCTGCTTTCCACAGTCCTACTTCTACCTCTACTGTTTCGAGAAGGACTTCCTACAAAGACACCGCGCAGGCGCAGAGCGCGGCGCGGTGTGCGAAGCAGCTGTCTGGTGAGAGCGGCCGCCGGCCAAAGGTAAAGAGGTCCCTCTTATAAAAGAGTGGCCTTTATATTGTGCGTTCCCTCAATCACACAACCCCCAGCCCCAACCAAGCTGCCATGGCACCACTGTCACCGACTGACGACGTCCAGAGTCGCCGTCTTCGAAGCAGCAAATCGACCCACGAGCAGAGCTCGCAACAAGACCCTCAAGACCCTAGAGAAACCAAGTCGGGGAAAAATCGGAAAACGGCAAGGGGAATCCCCATCATAGACGTGGTATCCTGTGGTGAGAGCGCTTTAGGCCCTCCTCCCCCCCCCCGCTGATTCCCGTAAACTCTGCATCACCCCCGAGCAAGGCATCGCACGCCCTAAATCCAAGATCATTGGGAGGCGCAACCATGACAACAGTAGTGACGCTCGAAGAGAGAGAAGAGAGAGCGGGCGGCGCAAGTGTACACTCCGCTGCCGTGCCTAATCGGGAAACTCTCACAAAACCCCACTGAAAGAAGTCACCTTCGAACATTCCTCATCACGACCGCAGGGATCCGTGACACACGCCGCTCCCGGCAGTCTGACAGTTTCGACGAGGGAGCCCACGTCACTGATGGTCGGAGGACGGTCGCGACAGGGCCCTGAACGGCCGGGTGCGGCTCGCACACTATCCCCAGCGGCAACGAGCGAAATGCTCCACCGGCTCCCCGCAGCGGCACTGCGCTTCCACGCTACAATTGGGAGAATCCAGCCTGACAACACTGCGTCAAAATCATTGGCCACAGCCGGGATGGGCACGACGAGCACAGCCCAAGTTCATCAATCAACAAAATTGTCAAGAAACTTCCAAAAGCGACCAAAACAAAGCTTAATGAAGAAACAAGAAATCGCCCAAATAAACATTGCTTCCAACGACTCATGGCACACCGAAAACGAGGAGCAAACTTACTCCTCAGATGACTCAGTATTTGAAACGTCCCAGGAGTCGGACACCGCAGACCAGAGGACCTCACTGGTGCGGTCCGACAACCAAGACCTGACTAACGCAGATCCGCCCCTAGATCAGGATAAAGAACCCACACAAGCCACAATTAGCGTGGTAGGCGAAATCGAACATCTGCCAAGTGCCGAACCATTGGAGTCGTCTCAAGAAGGAAACGACAATTTATCTAAAATCATGAATAGGACTGAAAAAAACTCACATACAAAAGCTTTACTGAAGCCACGTCTGTTCCCAGAAAAACCACTGGCAAAGAAGCAGAGGAAAACAACATTGAAAAACCAGGGAGGCTCAAAATGTCTGCCCGCCCCCTAATATCTGCTTCCGTAAAAGAATATTTTCTAATTCAACACAAGAGAAAATTAGACCAGGACCCAGAGCTGTCCGACGCGGAAATCTTAGAGGCGATTGTAGAGCCACCTCAGAGGACTAAAGCGCGAAAAACAGACCTGATTGCACCGACCCCAAAGGGAACTGACGCCCCACAAGCTCAACAAGACCTATTTGGGGGCCAAAACGGGGTAGAAAAAAATAAATCTAATCAGCTCGACTCTGAGACACACAGCAAATTGCCTCAGCGAGAAAAAAGTCTCCTAGAAGGAAATAACATCGACTCAGCAAAAGACAGCCACAACATCATGCCTCTTAAGCTCAGCTCAACTATGAGTACCTCAGAACCACTAGCAAAAGAAAGGTCCACAAGTGGTATCACGAATGTCCAGGCCGAAGATAACTATGCATGGGCCCGGCCGCACACTGTGAGCAAGCCTGGGAGACGCTCGAACGAACCTCCACACATCATCCAAGTTGAAACACCGTTCACAGTTAGAAGATCCTCAGAGAGATCCCATCATAGTTCACCTAACAAAGTTACAAAAACCCCAACCAAACCACGGCGACCAAGTGAAACAACAAGCGTCACAGAAAAAGAGTCTCCCACAAAAAAGAAAACTGACCTGCTGTCCATCATGTCGGCATTTACAATCGCCCTAAATCAATTTGGGAAATTGTACGAAGCCATTCACGAGGCGCTGACAAATAACACAGCCATGATAAGTAACATGAAAGAAAAATTGTCCTACATCGAGGGCTACCTAACTGCTGCAGACCAGAACTCTAAATCTAGAGTGTCTATATTGGCCGAAAAAATAGACAAGCTGACTGAGGAGATCCTTAAAATCAGAACGTACCAGGCTGAAAATCCGAAATCCGCCCCCTCAAAGTCAACTCAGACGGACGAGCATGAGAAGGAACCGGACATGGCCCCAATTTTCATCAAAATGGGAAATAAACCAGCCACGCACGCATCAGCGGACTCAGAACCCAAACAATCAAAAACCGGCCCCCAAAGAAGGACGAAAAACCTTCAAAATTCCAACCTATGTAAACAAACAAAGCCCAAACAACCAAACTTCCAACTGAGCTCCAACACCAATGTACAAACAGCTTCAAAACAACATACGAATAGCAGATCGACACCATCCAATGAGCAAGAAAATGAGAAACAAGCCGTGGTTCTAATAATAAGTGACGCCCAAGACACGTCTGCGGATCTAATGGACATCTCTCAGCACCTGGAAGATGAAACGGTAGCTACCACTCCGATCACAAACACAGCGAGCACCCAAAAAAAACCTATAGTGTCCACAACCGTGCAAGAAAAAACGCCCTATATGGCCAAAACAGGGCGTCCTGCGAGAGAGCCGGCTGACTTTAAGAATAGGGTGCGCTCAGACTCCCCAAGCACAGTCCTTGAAGCCACAAAGAAATTAAATGAAATTGAAGAGGACCGACCAAAGAGAGAACGAGAAGAGAGACCAAATCCAAACCAACATTTTCCGAGACCCAGAGCGCACTCATTCAAGAACTATACGAGAGCACGGGAGGCAGAAACAAGAAGAAACTCGAAATTGGCAGACTCAGTGCTCTTCAAACTAGAGCAAACGTCAGCCAAAGACAGCTACCTGGTCCTCAAACGAAGAACAGTCCTAAGATTATTAGGGAAAACTGAAAATCTCCGGCATATAACATCTGACGACCTCACCTTAATTGAGCCTTACCATCAAGAACATAGAGCTAAAGCATATCTTCATATCAGAAGCAAGGTGACAAGTACAATCACTCCAGAAATAACAAAAGATCTCCAGCGCTTAGGACTCAAAATTCAACTGCTTGCGAAACCAAAAATAGACCAGAGAGAAAGAGGAAGGAGAGCATTCGGAGAACCGTTGAGACAGGATTCCCCCGTCCACCAACCCCAGAAGGCCAGAGAGAAGAACGGAGATGGAGGGAAAAATAGCCGACTCAGAATACTCAAACAAACGGAACCGGAGAATGTCAGCACTTAGCACTAGCAAATACAGGTGCGATGAGAGGCATCACGAGATCCGACACTCAGAACGAGGGGCGACCCCGACAATAAGAGAATCTAAAGAAGCATCTACCTCAAAACCATGGAGTTGGCTTACAGATATCTTCTCCCGACAACAAAAAAAATAGCAACGACCAGCGGGTCCTTCTGAAGCCAGAAAGAATCACATCTCCACTGACCCAGTGCCACAATAGCACCTTAAAAATGGCATTGTGGAATACCAGAGGACACCGCCACCTAACCAGAGCAAACAACCTAAACTTAGCCGCTTTTGACTTGATCTGTCTACAGGAAACCTGGGTAACGACCAAACCATCCCTAGACGGTTACGAAATCGATATATCCCGGGCAACCAGAAGTAGCGCTGTTTGACCATCAGCGGGCATACTGACCGCCGTTCGAGTAGGCTCAGCACTCACCTCAAAGGGCATACTCTCAGCGAGCTACGGCAAATTGACGTCACTAGCTACTTGGCTTCACTTTAATCATGCACAGGACGCCTGGGAAAAATCCGACCTGGCAATATTAAATCTTTATTGGAATCCAGAAAGAACAACAACAGGGGATTTTTGTAACTCAATAGCCGAGAGCATTGATGAAATAACGATGGACAGGAAAGTCCAAAATATCATAATCTGTGGCGACTTGAACGCAAAGTGTAAGGTTGACCCATTGAAGAAGGCAATACAAACGGCCACATTCCAGGACGATGAAAGGGGCCGCGCATGGGGAAACCTAATGAAATCAAGAAAATTCTACAACGCGGCAGAGCTAGGCGATGGAGACCCCCAAATTCCAACCTGGGAAAGGCTTGAATCCTCGGCCACATTAGACTATATTTTTATCTCGGAAAGTTTGATTCCTTACTTCGTGGACTTCAGAGTAAAGGAATCGACTGAAAGCGATCACAATCTGCTTCAGATGACATGGTCCGGAGCCTCGCTGGAAAGACCAAAGTATCTACCAGATGTGGAGACAAATAAACATCAAAATCGTCTCCGGCTCACTGCATCAGGCATTACAGCCTTCAGAGAAAACCTAAAAAGGACCCACGACCGGGCACCGGGGGAGCCAACAAGACCTGAATATACATCCCTACTGATAGCCCACAAAGTGTCCTTCAACGGGAAACCACGAACCCAGGTTCCGCATACCCACGTATTTAACAACACAGTGACCGAAAAACGACGAGAAGTAAAAAAAGCCAAACGATCGGCAATAAAAATGAAAACAGTCACTCTGTGGTCCGCCCATGCCTCCTTAGCGAGATCTTACAAATCATGGCTAAAAACACAACGACAAATGCTATATCAAAACGATGCTGAAGCCATGTTACGCACTCTCGCCTCAAGAAACACAAGAGAACTCTGGTCACTATTAAAAACTGCTAATGGCCAGACCGTACCATTGATTTCTAACTCAGTAACAAAACAAAGCTGGATACAGCACTTTACAGATCTATACCAAGCACTGCTAACCCGGGAACCACGGACTGTGCTGCCGAGCACAAACCAATGGATCAACTTGACCGACGTTGACGACATCTCTAGAATAATTACCAAACTAAAAGCATCGAGAGCTCCGGGCCCGGACGGGCTGTCAAACCTGGACCTTAAAGAACACCCTATGGAATGGGCCCACGCCATCAGTGAATTATTTAAGCAATGTCAAACTCGGAGGCAGATTCCAGAAACGTGGACAGAGGCAGTTCTAGTCCCAATTTTCAAGAAAGGAAACAAAAGTGTGCCAGCAGACTATAGACCAATAGTACTCCTGGATATCATCGGCAAGATCTTTGCGTCACTTTTGCTGCCTCATTTCAAGAACTGGGCCAGAAATTCTCCCTCGGCAGACATCTTTCAAACTGGCTTCCAGAAAGGGGCTGGCACAACAATAAACTTCTTGATCCTGAACATTATAAAAGCGAAAGTAAAAAGTGGAGCACCCAAGGGCTTCTTGGCGATGGTGGACCTATCCCAAGCGTTCGACATGGTAGATCGGAGCTGACTTTGGTCGAAGCTAATAACCTGGAACTGCCCAGGTCCGGTGCTTGAGCCCATAATAGCTCTCCACACCTCAACATCGCTTTGGGTCCGCCTAAGCCGGCAAGGCACGCTCTCAGACAGGATCCTAACGAATCGTGGGGTTAAACAAGGATGCCCACTGGCGCCAGCGCTATTTATAGCATTTATTGGAGACTTCCAAGATTCAGAGAGAACATTGCGATCTTTTCCGCCGAAAGAAGGCGCCCAGCAGATATCAAGACTGTGGTACGCCGACGACCTGGTCCTTGTGGACCAGACACCGATAGGCCTACAAAGACAATTGACAAACCTAGCCACGTACACGGAAAGCAACAACTTAACAGTAAACATATCAAAAAAAAATCCTAATAGCGTTGAGGAAAGAACAAACCAACAACTGCTGGACCATGGAAAATGCAAAAATCAAGCAAGTAAATGAATGTAAATACTTGGGAATCCAGCTTGACAACTCTTTAAACGAGAACTCACACCAAAAAACACTATGGGACAAAATGAGAAATTTAACTGCGCAAACTCGTGCAATAGACAGAAAGTTTGGAAAATTCTCGTGGTCCCCCACAATCCTATTCTACAAATCCAAAGTGGTTCCTGCAGTAACCTATGGGATGGCGGCAAACTTGTGTTTGGAAGAAGAATTATGGACCCAGCTGGAAGGTCTATTCTGGAAATCAGTACTGGGGTTGCCAAAAGCAGCACCGGTGCCAGCGATTAGAAGAGAGCTAGGTTTGGCTTCATTAGTGGCGGCGGTAACATAGAGTGCCACCCAGCTGTATCGAAAAATCCTGACCCCAGATTCACCTCCAATCTTCCAGGTGGTCTCTGCCGAGATCAACAAGGGATCCTGTAAACCACTACTGGATTGGGTCGCAAAAATTCAAGCAAAATTAGAAGATGTAGCGTGTGACGAAGAAACGCTAATCCACAACCCAGGACGAGTAAAGACCAAATTGGAACAGCAAGACTGGATAAACTCAATTGAAAAAAGCCAGTCCTACAAATCGCTAAAACATCTACCAACAACGCACAACAGGTTAAAAGTCCCATTAAAATACTGCGAGAGATTCCCGGAATAAGAGTTAAGAAAAAGCTTCATGCGGGCTCGCCTAAATCTACTTCCTACAAGAGAAATCCTTTTCATCAGAGCTCTCGCACCAACGCAAGACTGTTGTTTCTGTGCTATCCAAAACAAAGTTGAATCAATCCGCCACCTCCTCACATCTTCTCAAGGCCTAACAAAGGAAAGGCATGCCTTTCTGACACCACTGAGCGACCAGTCTGCAAGCCTCGACGAAGAAACTTGTTGGTGTAGAATGATAGCAGGAGACTCGGCCAGATGGTCGAGGGCCGCGGCCAAATTTCTTGAAGTGACACTTAAAAAAGTCACTATCGTCCAAAGCGAAACGCCAAGCTCTCCACAAAGCCACCAAAACACATTGGGCCTCATTACGACCCAGGCGGTAATTTACCGCCTGGGCCGTGACTTTACCACCATGGCGTAAACTACGTTTACGCCATGGTGGTTGGCGGACTTACCGCCCCATTCCGACCTTGGCGGGGCGGTAAGTCCCCAATCCCCATTTACCCTTCCCCATTCCCATTTTTGCCCCATAGGGCATAATGGGAGTGGGGAAGGCGTTAATTACGCCACCGTAAATTACGGTGGCGTAATTAACTCCATGGTCCCTTAGCGCCATGGATTTTAACACCTGCTAAAAGCAGGTGTTAAATTCGCCATGGCGCTAAGGGACCTCGTACTCAGGCGGTAAGGGTCGGCGCTGTTTACGCTGCCGTAAACCCCTTACCGCCTGGGTCGTAATGAGGCCCATTAACACCAACACTCTAAATTCTTCTCCTCTATCAGTGGTGTCGCTACGTAGCAGGCAAAGGATCTAAACGGAAACCAGCAACCTTTTGTTAAAACCCTTGAGGTTGTAAGCAAAAAAACAAAAAAAATAAATAAAAAAAATAAATAAATGCAAATCGCTGAATATTCTCTAAACATTTGATGTCAAATAAATGTACTTTACGAAATGTACAATCTTGCTATTTGCTTTTAAATCACCGTTTCTAATTCCGAATTGTGGCGCGCTGTGTTGTGAGATGATCTGTGTTGTTTTCCGGATTCTGTGTGAAGTCGCGTAGGAGCAGTGTTGGCAACTCCTTAGTAAGAAAAGTAGCTATTGGCCGTCATAAAAGTAGCTAGAAGTAGCTAAATGACATCATAACCTAATTTGCACAATTCACCAGGTGCATGATGGGTGATTGCCGAGGGCATGGTTGTTATAGCCTCTCATTGAGCTCACCCCTTTTTTGTAATGAAAGTTGCAAATGCACAGATCCAAACTCATTACATCCATATGCATACATTCACATGTAAATGCACTAGTATTTAAATAAACCCCACAATGATCAGGTTGTTCTGTTGTCACTTCTTAAACGTGTACTGCCATTTTGAATATGCTAGTATTTTATAATCCATAATACTTTGTTGTTGGAACAGCCTTTCCGATTATCACTGCGACCATAGTGCTTCTTTTATCATAAACCAACACCCTGTGTAGCGCAAAGGAACAGCGCGTGAGTCAAGATGAACTTTTGCGGATCGACAGCAAAGACAAATGCAAATCGCTGAATATTCTCTAAATATTTGAAGTCAAATAAATGTACTTTACAGAATGTACAATCTTGCTGTTTGATTTTAAATCACAGTTTCATATTCCGAATTGTGGCGCGCTGTGTTGTGAGATGATGTGTGTTGTTTTCCAGGTTCTGTGTAAAGTCGCATAGGACTGAAGACGACTGGGCGCGTTTGGCTATGCACCCTGTAACGTCACGGAGAGAGACGGGGAATATGAATGCTTTGATAATGTCAGGCTTAGGGTCGGGAGATATGATTTAGTGTCACAAAAACAGGTCAGCCAGGTCGATGGGGCAAGTGATAGGATTATCACACAATTTCAGCGCACAGCAGCCTGATTTATCGTTTGTTTAGTGGACAAAAAGTCAGCTAAGGCCCAAAGGAAATTGTAATTTCAGCGGATATAAGGAGGGTTCTTAGAACACTTTCAACCTGACAATGAACAATACTAACAGCATTCTCAGAACACCCTCATTTTGTTTAATTGCAAACATTTCAGCACCGCAAGTGTTCTTAGAACACATTCAACTTGCCAGAGTACAATACGGACAGCGTCCTCAGGACACCCCCATTTTGTTTATGTACCAACATTTAAGGACACCGTGAGTGTTCTTAGCTCAATTTTAGCATGCTTACGAACAAAACAGACACATACTCCGTCTTCGGAACACCCCACCATTCAGTTTATATAGAAAATTTCAGAACAGCCGTGTTGTCCGCAGACAAATTGAACACAACACAAGCGTCTGGTACATAAAAGAAACAGAACATTGCACCTATCTCATACTCCCCCACCCTCCCCAAACACTCTTACACACCAACACACTCCACTAAATACAATTTTTAATCCAAGTACCACCGCGCAGTCTGCGGTCGTCGGCGAATGCAAGATGGCAGGCGCCACAAAAAATCTGACGTGCTTCATGCACCACGCCGTCCAATCAGCGAACACGTCGCATGTCCGCGGACATCACGCAAGCCGCTTGGCCAATTGGGGCGCTGTACGCGGAGCGAACAGGGAAGTCCGTCCGCGGAGCGACTGGAGATATCACTAATTTTTTTGCCTTACATTTTGGTCATTTTAAAAAAAAAAACTACTGGACGGATTAACACCAATTTTACAAAAGCACGCTTTCGGGACCAAGCCCCCGCTCCTGCTGCAAATTTGGTGTAAATCCATCCAGCGGTTTGGGCAGTAGGCGTGCGCAAAGTTTTTTTCCCATTATGTCTATGGGAAAAAACAAACGTTTTGGGACCCCCCCTATAACTTTGCCCCCTCCCCTAGACCAAACCTCTCCAAAGTTTGCAAAAAAAAAATCAGAGTGGGCCATATACTTTTTTTGCAAAGTTTGGTGAGGATTCGTCCAGAGGGAGCGAAGTTATAAGCCACCCAAAAAATGCTCTTCCTATGGAAACACCAACTTAACCATATCTACATGGACGCTACCGCGTCCATGTAATACAAAACGTCAATAAAATTATAAAATGTTCTGAAACAAAAAGAAAATAATTATTTGCAAGACTTGTAATGTTTCAATCTGTTAACACGTGTTACACGTGTGTATGCTCCTTATTAAAGGGAACTGTGCTGAGCAAAAATAAAGTATCACAACAAGTAGATAATACAAACCTGAACTCAGCTCTGTAAAGGTAACTTTCGATTACTTAACCAGACTCAAAGCTTTATCCCTGCAAGAAGTTATTGGAGATACTAGACGTAATTGGGCCAAACTCACAAAAGGGATGTAAGTCTATAACACAAGAAGTCAATACACTTCGCATTCTGGTGGATAACCCCTGACATGATTGCCCCTAACTCACATGAGGGATTTATATCCAAGAGGAAGAATCAGGGGGTATAAGGACCCCTGTTTTAAAATAAATACGCCCAAAACATGGGAGGTATGGAGAGACATGTGTCTTTAATTTAGAAAAAAAAAGAAAAGTAATGACAAAGGACAGATAGATGTATAGAAAAAAAGCCATAGGAAAGATGTTTATTCTAAACAGAGATATTAAAATGTGGCAATAATACCTGGCGAAAGTGAAACCGGGAGACTCATCAAGAACTGAGATTAATTATCATAACTACAAATACGCTAATGTGAAGCTGATTGACATGGTACAAACAAATAAGACTTTCTGAGATATATATAAAAAAAGCTGGCCCACAGGGATTAATGGTTAGAAATATGCAAATAGCATTTTAAGAAAATTGAAAATTTCGAAAACGCTGGTGCCATGCTGGTAGGACATGTGGAAGTGACTGCATGATATGAATCATAGAGACAGGTAGTGACTGTTCTAATAAGCTGGTGAAATAAATCTCGTTGCTTGGGATGGCATGGCTACTCATGCGTCATATTTGCTGTCACGTGGTCCGTTGGGCTCACAGTTGATCAAATGCGTATAGTTAGGGAGCAGCATGCGTGGGTGCTGTGAGTTGATTGTGGCAGTTAGGTCGGTACAGGTGTTGTTGGGCTATGTTGGTACTCATCATGGCGTTTCCTCTGATTGATGGGGAATCCACTGTACAAAGTCTAAGAGCCTCATTACACGGATGGCGGTAAGGATTTACAGGTACCGGTAAAATACCAGTCCGGGTAAATCCTTACCGCCTTACTACGAGGTCCCTTTGCGGGTTGGGGGATTTAACGCCTGCTTTTTGCAGGCGTTAAAAACCAACCCGCAAAGGGACCCAGGGAGCTAATTACGGTACCGCAATTTGCGGTACCGTAATTAGCGCCTTCCCCATTCCCATTGAGCCCTATGGGCCAAAAATGGGAATGGGGAAGGGCAATGTGGAAGGGGGAATTACCGCCCCGCCAACCTTGGAATGGGGTGGTAATTCCCCTTTCCGCCAAGGCGGTGCCGGTATTTTACCGGCATGAACCATGGCGCTAATAGCGCCATGGTTCTCCGCCATCCGTGTAATGAGGCCCTAAATGTTGCAATTGCTTATTGCTACCAGCGTTCTGAATATTTCCCAAGCATGTGTTTGGAACCTGGATACTTGTACAGCATTTGTTTACATGAAGCATTGTAATTTCTTAGTGTGAGCTCAGGTCCATCATGCTTTGGCTCTGTATGTGTCAGCCAGTATCAGGTTGTTAGTGGTTGGTGATGCATTTGGAACCTCAAAGACACTCCAGGATACATGACACCACATCTACATGACACACTTGCTATACTGGTGAGTTGTAATATCTCGCAGCATAATATCATTTCAGGGTGTCACCTGCTTTGGGTTCTTCCTCTTGGTCCGACTGCATTCATTGTGATCATTTTGCAGTAATTGTTGGATTTGACCTTTGCAAAGGGATGTCATATACAAATTCGGGTCAGCTCTTGCTACTGGTCCCACTGTATTCATTGTCATCGTTGTGCATGTGAATTGCCAACCACTGACTCTGCCAGATTACAGCCAGTTAATGCCATAACACTGATTGTTGGATTTCACATGTACAAATGGATAACAATGTACACATTTGGGTCAGCTTTGCAGCCAGCTCTGAACTCAGCTGTTGCAACAACATCCCGGTCAACCAAATGAAGATGGCTGCTGGTCATCTCCTCCTAGGATCTCAGTTTCAAAAGCTCACTAGTGTCTTATTCTGTAGCAGGTGTCTCCTTCTGGTAGTTTGACGGCAGAATGCTGACCCTCAGTCTCTTCACACTCTGTTGTACTCCTCACTGGGACCACCATATGGGGCCAACATGCACCTCTGCGCCTGCGAGCCCCGAGGGGGCCATCTCGTACAAAGACACACAGGAGACAGCTTAGGAAACAACCTTCTTTATTGCCCTCTACACGGATCTGTCCCCGGGCTCTAGTAGCTCCTCCTCTTCCTCCCTGTCCCTCGTGTCAGGTCCTTCCTCTTTGACTTAAGGTGGTCCAGTATTTAAGGTGGCACGCTCGCTTTCCCCCTGCAACACACTCTCCCACCAAGTGCAACTACCTCCTCCCAGATGTAAGTAGTTCCTCTGTGGAGAGTTCTCCTGTGTTTTGCACCTGAAGCACTTCTGCATGTCACACAACCTCATCTGCCATTCACTTTGAGCCTGGTTTACACAGGATAATTTCCGGCACTTTTAATTTTTCCTTGTCACCTAACGTATTTAAACCGTCCTTCGCATTTGCATGACAGGATGTAGACAAAATGTAATGAGTGATTTCAAAGGATTGACTTTTAAAAGATGGCTGCCACTTAACTCGAAGTATCTGATTTCATGCTGTTCTCACTTAGCATTCATCCTACACTGTTTTGGAGAAATGACAATTCAATAGTTCCTACAAATAACAACTGGGATAATTCCACCAGAGAGAAATTGTATATATATTTATACAAGCTATTTCTCATATGACATAGGTCTCATAATACAGAGGTAATTTGACTGACCTCAATCGTGGTAATTGTTGGGGGCTGCTCCGGTCCACCGGGCAGCCCCATACTGGTGTCGGGTAGCACCCGACGGCACACACAAAGGTGTGGCGATCACGCCGCTTGTATGACGGGTGGGGGTTCAGCCCACCCCGCTCTGGATCACCGGAGCTCAGCACACGTGGGCCGGGTTGCAGCCAGCTCATCGCGGCCCCGGCTCTGGGTGCACCCAGGCCGGGGTCGCCACCCCAGCCCGCCTCACATGGCTGGGGGACACAGAAGGACGGCGTTGCCCGGCAGGGGCACCATCCGGACGGCGTTGCCCGGCAGGGGGCACCGTCCTCAAACTGGGCCCCCTCCTTGGGCCCAGCACACGTGGTGGGGCACCCGCATGGTGCCCCCCCAAACACAAACACACGTGGAGTCAGTTGGGTCTCGACTGACGAGCCGGAAGCAGCTCGTCCCTTTTATTAACGTGGTCACATGGGAAGCCATGTGACCACAACACACACTGGAGGATACCATGTCCTCCGGGCAGGGGTGACATGCAACAGTAATGGTCATTTTGCATGGTGGAATTAGCTTCATTTGTGCTGCTGAACCTGCATTGACATGGAACTACCGCGTAAATATGTTGTATTCAATGGCGGTTTCCGTAAGTAGATCTTCTCAGATGGTGGTAAAAACAGGCAGATTTTCAATGCAAAGCCCACCCAGAATACCAATGGTAGTAATCCCAAGGGATGCCGACTGAGTTATTTCACACAACTATGAGTTTCGGGGATGGTTAATCTGCTTGGATTTGGACAACACTACTAGATTTGCAGCTGCTACCAAGCTTGTAATTATACCCTATAATTTTTAGAACATGTGGATGTTATTGCCCTCTTTGAATTTCATGAAGTCACTGATCATACCGTCGAATTCCTTATAGCATATTTTCATTTTCCTCTCACGTGTATTTCATTATAAGCGTAAGTGGGCCTCATTTTCCACCAGGCCGTTGATACATTGTTGGTCCCACCTTCTGCATGCCAGTCAGCCTCACTTTCTAAAGTGCTCTGTGCCTTAAAATATATTTAGAGGTTTCCACCCAGATAGGCCTGTCACCTAATACAATGTGTAACTGAAACACTACAATCTGAACATAAGACAAATGTGAATACATTCTGGTGTGCCTCAGTTATTTGGACGTTTTATGGCTGAATATTCAATTTTAGGAGCTAATATTAAGGGTGTCCGGTTGTGATGAGGGTCATATGTATGCTATGGTTACGCAGAACGTTGTACATGTCGACAGACCAATTACTGAATGAAGTGCTTATTAAGAGTCTTTATGAATGAGTGTCGATCATTCTGAATAATTATGTGGCGTATGTGATCGACATGGTCTAAATCACTGTCTTATCAACATTGACAAACATTGTATCACTTTTATATTTAGATGCAATAAAGTTAGACTAGGTTGTCATGTCTGTGCCAGCCATTTACATACACCTTACAGATGTTTCTTCCACTATTGTCATATTGTCGGTGTTTTGTAAATATACCATTAAATATATATTTATATGTATACATTGCTTTGTTCGATTCAATAACCATCTTTAATCTGTAATAAATCATGCTTAGTAAGTTTGTACCATTTAATGTGAGTTCCTTCTTGATTTGTGGGGCCATCTAAATCTATTCACTTTGTTGTCTATTTACACGTTGACTAATCAGTTTAATATTTAGGGGGAAGAACAATTTACATGCGGTCCTGTTCAGAGTCCCTGCTCTAGTTCCCTTTTAGGGACATACCCAAAGGCACAATAGTATAGCCCAGTTCTTCAACTTTTTTGACAATTGCAAACCCGATTGAAATGTGGCAATTGCAATATTTTATCCAAGAAGAATGTTGACCTGTTCTGAGAGTGCGCATTTCATTCAGACCCCTAATTATATCACCTGATCCTTCAGCTCCCTCGCTGCAGGCTGAGTCTGAGCTGACCATACCAAGAAGCTTGGACTGAATCTATGGTTTCTACTGCAAAGTGAAGCCTAAACAACTTGCTTACAATACTAAGGGGCTCTTTTTGAGTGTGGTGGCATATGTTAAAAGTGGTGGTAACAGAATTACTGTCACTTTTACCATACCACCAAATCATGAATCTGTGCTAATTCCACCAGTGGAATTAACCCTGGGGGAATTAACCCCGGCAGAATTACCACCAAGATATGGTGGAATAAGCTCTGGGGTTAATTCCACTGGCGGAATTACCAGCCAGATCCTAAACAGTATTTCCGCTGTATTGCAAGTAGAAATAGCACCAAACTACTGCCGAAAATGGGCAGTAATTCCACAAAAAAACTTAGTGCAGTTACCTCCACATGTCAGGTGTAGATAAATGCATACAGTGCTACAAATTATGCCACAGGTACTTTCATTCTACTCAAAAAAGTACATAAGGCGACGCCTTCCCCAAACACACTTTCCAACACCATGTTGCCACTAGCTTTTGTGGATGTGGAACTGCAGCTGCTCCTACTCCACATTGAGCTGCATGGG
The DNA here is from genome assembly GCF_040938575.1 of Ambystoma mexicanum. Taxonomy (NCBI): domain Eukaryota; kingdom Metazoa; phylum Chordata; class Amphibia; order Caudata; family Ambystomatidae; genus Ambystoma; species Ambystoma mexicanum. The sequence continues at coordinate 814,599,403 of NC_090932.1, forward strand.
AAAGAAGAGCAGCACCTTGATTGACAACCATCTGATCATTTTGCTAAACTGCTCACCCTGGTCCAGGATAACATAGGGATCAGGATCAACACAAGAAAAGCCCTACCCCTGATTCTGAAGCTTGTGCCCATCCTGAAATTCCTGGCAACTGGCAACTTTCAGCAGTCCCTGGGCACGCAGCATGGGCATGCTGCATGGCTTTTCCAAGCCCACATTTTCCAATTTGCTCGTGCAGGTGCAAGAAGCCCTCTTGCACAATGTCTCCAGGCACATCTCCCTGCCCACCACCTCTGACAGGAGAATGTCATGAAAACACGTTTCAGTGCAATAGCACACATGCCCAAAATAATTGTTTATCCGGATTCAACCCAATTGGCGTTGGTGTTCGCCCAGGCATCTGAAAGGATATACCAGAAGCAGTATCACTCCCTGAATGTCTAAGCCACCTCCGATCTTTACCTCTTCAACACACACTGTTATGCCTGCTTCCCTAGTTTCACCCATGATTACATAGTCCAATGGAACAGCACACTGGCTGGATACATGGAGGGGCACAGAGGGCAATGGACATGGATATTCGGTGAGTATGAATGCCTTCACACAAAAAGTAATCTCACAGCACAACTGAAATGATATGTGAAGGAGGACTTGTGAGGGGGGAGGGCAGGCAATTACACAACTGAACAATGCATGCCCTGTCAAGACCCTGTAAATGCAGGACCTGCCCTCTCACGATGCACATGATTGCCTGCAGCCAACAGGACGTGGGCATGATGGACATGATGGACAATGCTGCAGTAATTCGCCAATGCATATTGCCCCAACAGGCTAGCAACACACAAACACGACTGCAGGCACGACAATGCAACATAATACATCCCTATTCATGGATTGTCAAACTTCAACACTGAACCAAAGGAATGCAACCTTGGCAGAAGTAATGGCATGTACTCAGGTAACCATGTATATGAAGCCACCATGGAATAGAGACAGAAAACACAAACCTGCAGAAGTACAACTAATAAACCATTGGGGTGCATGCATGAGAGCAACACAGAGGCCCAACACAGGCACCATGGCATCCTGCCATGACAATCACATACTCTTAAACCAACAAGTGTTGGCCATGAGCTGAGTGCATGATTCGACATGGCAAAGCTGATCGTGAATGACTCCGATGCAAGTACTGTAATTGGAAGACATGTTGTGTGGCAATACTCGAAAGATGCATGCACAGAGTGTCTATCAACATGCCGTTGGAAAAAGGAGACATATATGCAATGCTCTGTGACTGACACATATGACTTTTGCCCTTGCATGTGACTCAGGATACCCCCAGCTACCATGGCTGATGACATCCCTGTTAAATCCATAGGTGCCACAGGAGGAAGCCTGATATGAGGCACACATCCTAATCAGGCTCTGCATCAAGCGGACCTCTGGCCTGTTAAAGGCTTGTTTCCGGTCCCTACACATGACTGGAAGGCCCATAATAGACAGGCAAGAGAAGGCTGGAGACATTTTTCTTGCATGAGCCCTGCTGTGCAACATTTGCCTTAGGCAGAATACCCCCCTTCCCCCTGATGTGGATAAATCACCCCTAGAAGAGGAGAATTCACTTCCTGTGTGTGATGCGCTGCCACACAGTGCGTGGGAAGAGAGCAGGCATGGACGTCTGGTTCAGCAAGAACTGATGGACAATGTTTTTGATCACATTGATATCCACATGCTACACACCTCTGTAAATATAGTCACACCATAAATTAAACGCATGCACACAATAAGGAATGTCCTAGCATTGCTTCAAGTGAACAATGTTTTAATCTTGAAATGTGCACACACAACCCCCCTCCCCACACCATCATCCCCAACACAGCCTCCCCCACCACTCCCTACCCACAACACCATCCCCAACAGGCCCTCCCCATCACTCTCTCCCCACAACACCATCCCTAACAGACCCTTCCCTGCAACCTCCCCTGTCCCCACAACACCATCCCCAACACACCCTCACCCCCAGGACACCCTCCCCATAACACCATCCCCAACACACCTTCTCCCACAACTTACCTCCCCACAACAGCATCCCCAACACACACACACCCTTCCTCTGACCCTCTACATTCAACAACATCTCCGACACACCCTTCTCCAGCACCCCCTTGATCACAAGACCATCCCCAACACACACTCCCCACAACCCCTTCACCAAAACACCATCCCCAAAACACTATCTCCCCACCTCCCTCATGCCTATGTGCACATGTAAAGTCACTGCATGGCCTCTTGCCCTTACTACTCTCCTCCAGCACCTTTGGATCCAGATTGTGCACAATGCTGAGCCTTGGAGTGCTGGGTAAAGATCCCTCTGTGGGGGTTACAGAGGTGGACGGGTCCAACTAAGGCCCCTGGATAAGTTGGTGAGTAAAGAGCATGCTGGCCTGAATTGCCACTGGATGATCGGCACTAATGGAAATTCCACAGAATATGGGTGGAATAACCCTTACCGCCAATAGTACAGTGATAGTGCACTCCCACCAAGTTGTAATATGGCAGTGATTTCTCCCAACACCACAGCAGTTATAGTGATTAAGCTGAGGCAAAATTACCACTGTATTGCCGTCCAACTCATAATGAGCCCCCTGGTCTTTACCTGATTGTGCTTTGGGTCATTCTCTCTAAAGAAATACAGTTCGCTAGGGTGTATCTTTTCTTTTGGATTTTTGGATCAACTAGTATTACATTTTGCATCTGAGCATAGGGTTTCAAGTGGGTGATTTATCTCATTTTTATTTCTTCTGTGAGTGATAGGAGTAATTCCCAGCTCATTTAATTACTTCTGTTTTTGTGAGTTTAAGTCCACTGCCTAGTTCCGAGAACTGTAACTAAAGTGACTAATGGGTCTAGGTTCCTCCCTAAAGCAGTGGATGTGTGCCCATCAGTGGAACTCAGAGAAATCCCTGGTTACCCTCCCTTTGTTCTCTCGGAAAGGCCACCAATACCAAGCCCACAGGCTACCCCAGCAGTGAAACACTATAGCAAATCCGCCAGACCCCCTAAATTCCCAGCAATTCAAAACCCCTTCTAGTATGTTTAAAAGCTTCGGGAATGTGATTAGCAGTGTTCCGTGGCAACGTGGTACTGCAAGCTCACTTTTTACAAACTCATGGTTCACTATGTATAGGTCTATAAAGCTAAGAGCATGTCATATATATATGCTCGCAACACCTCTGTAGACACACACACCTATACACACACACACTAAACCCAAGAAGGCTGCCAGGCTTAGGTCAGTCCTCTCCCCCTCATCTAGACTGCTGTGAGGCTAGACACTTAAGCATTTACAACCTCTCAACAATGACAGATTACAAGGGTAGACACTCATCCAGACTTCCACAAATGTGTTGTGGAGATCTCCCTATATAAGTCTAGAAGGCAAGTCTGAAACGCTGGATTACAGGAGCAGCAGACTCCTCTTTGGAGGAGATTGTTGACTAGAGAATGCTGAAGAGAGGAGGGATTGGAAACAGTGGAAAAGAGGTAGTGGTTATTACAATGAAGGGGAAGGAGAAGTGATTAGAAGTAAGTTGAAGGAGGAGATAGTCACCACTGTAAGTGCTTGTATTACTAATGCAGAGTTGGTGCATTACAGGGTGGTAATATCAGTATGGTGGAGGTGGTGTGGAGGTGGTACATCAGTTAGAAGGCAGAGGTGGGTATAATAGGAGTGGGTTGTATTAATGAGATGTATGTCGTGTTTACACCAGGAGGTTGTGCTTAGCAAGTCAAAATAGCAAGTTATAGCAGTAGGTAATGGGGCTAGAGACAAAAAGGAGGTGGTAATATCAGAAGGGGTTGTGTCTTTGATGAGGAGAAGGTAGGTTTTGCACAAATTGATGGTGACAATGATGAGGAGGAGCGGTTCTAAAAAGGATGAACCAAAGGTCACCCGAGGTTGTGAATGAAGCTGGGGAGTTTCAGAGGAGAGACTCCAATTTCCTTGAGGTGTAGTTGAGAGATGCAAAGGAGATAGATATCAATAGGAGACAGGAAATAAAATAAATTGAAGGTGGTAACCATACAATGAAGGAGGAGTTGAGATAAAGGAGAGACTACTCATAACCAGGGCAAGGATGTAGTACCCAGGAATATCTAGAGTTGGAAGAGGAAGTGTCAGGGTGTTCACACCAACAACAAGTGACCAGCAACCACCCCATTGCCAGTGAGTGCACGAAGGTTGCAGCTGGCCAGGTTGACCCTAGGACACAACAGACTATGGGAGGAGAGACAACAAGGGGTCAAAAGGACAGAGCAAGACCAGGAACGTGAGATGGGAAGAAACAGAAGGTGCACACGAAGAACAGGCCTGAAGTACATCCTTCCCACCTTTCGTTGGCTGTCATCACAGGGGCTTGTCTCACTGATTAGACACTAGAAACACTTTGCACTATATAGTCTTGAGGTAAGGGTGCCCAGAAATCCCACACCCAGACCATGACCAGAACAGAGCATGGGAAAAGTCAACATAACAATGAGATTAATCTTGCTGACAAGGGTGAAGTGAATGTCTTTGATCAGAAAGGTCACAACAAGGACTTTTAAGATCAATCCCAGGCAGAGAGGCTCCAGAGAGGGCACAGTGTGACCGACCAGGGCTGGAGAGGAGACACTTATAACTGTGAAGAGCTATACTGACTTATTTACTATGATGTTAGGACCCTAATTAATTTCTTTTTTTTTATAGAAAAGTAAGTATAGACAATATATATAAAGGGAAGGAGCCATACTAAACAGTTATCACATTTCATCAAGAAAATATTTTATCAACTATGGCAATTACATTAATATGTCCAAAAGACATTGTAAGTTGTAAGTTCATAAAATTACACGGCCACGTTAGTCGCCATGTAGTTATGGTTAAGTTGCTGTTTCCATAGGAAGAGCACTTTTTTGGGTGGCTTATAACTCCGCTCCACCTGGAAGAATCCTCACCAAACTTTGCAAAAAAAGTATATTGCCCACTCTGAAATGTTTGGTCCAGGGGAGGAAAAGTTGTGTGGGGGGGGGGGGTGTCCAAAACTTCTTTTTTTCCCGTAGACTGAATGGGGGAAAAACTTTGCGCATGGCTACAGGTCAAACCGCTGGACGGATTCTCACGAAATTTGCGGCAGGTATAGGGGCTAGGTCCAGAAAGTGTGCTTTTGTAAATTTGGAGACAATCCGTCCAGTATTTTTCTTTAAAACGACAAAAAAGTATGTCTCAAAAAATTGGTCATATGTATGTCCGCTCTGCAGTCACACTTCCCTGTTCGCTCCCTGGACAAGATAACGATTGGCTAATGGGCTCGCGTCATGACCGCGGACACGCGACGTCTCTGCCGATTGGCTGCTGCAAAACATGTTCTGCGTCAGATTGTTTGGCTGTGCCCGACATCTTGGATCCGCCGATAGCAGAGCGACAACCAGAGTACACATGCTATATTTACAAAACTCTTTTGCTGTGTCACAGAGCGTTGGGACAGGTTCAGACAGCAAGACATGGGTGATCAATGCATTTGTTCTGGGGGTCGGTCTTCACAATGTATTTTCTATGGCCACCTTGTACGCACAGAAAATGAGGGGTGTAATAACGGTAGCATTTCAGTCCATGCAGTGCACAGGAAACTTGTTACTGTTGTAAGGACACGCCTAGTGGTAGCGAACATTGAAATTGACAACATGCCATAATTGCAATACTTTTTCCTATGGGTATTATTATATTCATTAGTACGCCGCCATGGGTGTGACATGCCACAGTGGTTGTGGTCAGTGCCTAGAGTCTTGGATGCATGGCCGTCGGCCGAAGGCCTTAACTTCCAAGACGTAGGCCCTGACCACAACCACTGCAGCATGTCACACCCATGGATACACCCGCAACATTGCTTATTGATTGCTAAGTTGTGGGGAGTGTGTGCAGTCTTGGGCGCATGGCCGAAGGCCATGCACCCAACAACAAAGTTGTAAGTACTGGACGTGCAAGCCACTGCACACCTATCCCATGTAATATCTATGGACATACAGCTAGGAGTGAAGCATCTGGCCAGAAGCAGTGAAGGATACCACACTTATAGAAAAACACCCCACTACCACACATCACTGAGGTGGTTGTGGGAAGACCCTGCACTCTTGGGTGCATGACCGAAGGCCATGCATCCAATATCAAAGTTACAACCTCTTCATGATGTATTTTCTATGGCCACTTTGTACGCACAGAAAACGAAGGGTCCAATAAGGGCAGTATTTCAGTCCGTGCAGTGCACAGGGAACTTGTAACTGTTGTAAGGACACACATGGTGTTAGGGAATATTGAAATTGCCAACATGCCGTAATTGCATTACTTTTTCCTATGGGTATTGTATTCATTAGTACACCGCCATGGGTGTCAAATGCTACGGAGGTTGTGGCCAGGGCCAACAGTCTTGGATGCATGGCCGTCGGCCGAAGGCTGAAGGCCTTACTTCCAAAACTCTAGGCCCTGGCCATAAACACTGCAGCATGTCACACCCATGGATACACCCATAGCAATGTGTATCGATTGCCTGGTTGTGGGGAGTGTGTGCAGTCTTGGGTGCATGGCCAAATACCATGCACGCAACAACAAAGCTATCACCTCTTCACTTACAGGCCCACATGGGTTTTATCTAGTGCGTGGTTTTGGCCAAGATGTGTACTTTTGGGTGCATGGTTGCAGGCTGTATGCCATACACCCAAGCATGCACCCAAAAAGAAACTTGTAAGCACTGGAGTAATAAGCCACTTCACAACCATTTATTGAAATGTAGGGACATACACCTAAAATTTTAGGCCCTGCCCACAAACACTGCAGCATTTCAGAGCTACAGAGGCACCCCTAGTATTCAACATCAGTTCGGTGGCTGTGTGTGGGTGGTCTGCAGTCATGAGTGCATGGCCACAGGCCATGCACCAAACAGAACAGTTTTATGTAGTGTACTTACAAGGGACAATGAGTGTGATATGGTGTGGTAGTGCATCACTCAGGCGGCTTTGGGGAGGGGCTGCAATCATGGGTATATGGCCGAAGGCCATTTTCCCAAAAGCACATTTGTATGTAGGGTACTTATATACCACAATGGATGTCATATGGTGTGGTAGTAGTGGCCAGGATGCAGAGTATTTGAACAAAGTAATAAGCACTGCAGTTGTAAGCAACTGTGCATTTTATATACTGTACACCCATACATTGAAAATTCTATGGCCTCAAACTCACATCTGTAGCCTGTGGCTACAAACTACTGCAACATATCACAGCTATTGCTACACTTGTACTATGCAACATCATTAAGATGGTTGTGGGGAGGGCGTAGCATTTTGGGAGCATGGCCAAAACCAACTTTGTATATAGTGAAATGAGAAGGCACAATGGTTCCGATATGCTGTGGTGTTCCTGGCCAGGACCCAGGGTCTTGACTGCATGCCAAAGGCCATGCCCCCAAGACTGAAGTCATAAGCAGTGGAGTTATAAGTGAATATGGGTGTGGTGTAATGCGCTAGTTGTGTGCACGCCCTAATGTCTTGGCTGCATGGCTGCGGACGATGGTCCCAACAGTAAATTTCTAAGTAGCTAATTTACAAGGACCATGGTTTCGATGCAGCAATGGTTGTGGCTAGGAACTATACTCTTTGTACTTTGGTCGTAAGGCGTAGGTCGTAGGTTACACACTGAAGATGCAAGGGCCAGCCTCCAGCCACTGCAGCATATTACTACCATAGATTAGACATGTAGATTTGCATGTGTAGAAAATGACAGCCAATATACTTACTCCTTACTTTGTTCAGAATCCACATATATTTTTTAAATGCCTTTCGTACTTGGCGGAAGTATCCCTTTTTTAATTTCTGTGATAAAAGTAAAAGGTATGTTAGTCTTTGTATTTTATGAAAACTTACTACATTGCATAATAGACAGTTTACCTTTTTTACCCTCATATTTAGTTTACAAACCAGTGTACTGTGCATTGTGCTCAGTTTCTGTGTTTGCTTTTCTAATCCTTGGGTCTATGGGAAAAAAAAATCCTTGTTGCATTAAAAGAAAAAACTTCATTTGCTATGGTACTAACTACTTCCTTGTTTCCTTCGAGTGTTTCCTTCATCTTTCTGATTAATGTTATGTTTGTTGCCTTCCTGCTGATTTTTAACAACAGTTACATACCTGTAGGCGGATTCTAACTGTGCATTTGTTCCTACAGATCTGTGATATTCATCTATTTGTGTTGTTGTTATATCCTGTTTCCTTCATCTTTCTGATCAATGTTATGTTTGTTGCCTTCCTTCCGATTTTTAACAGCAGTTACATACCTGTAGGCGTATTCTAACTGTGCATTTGTTCCTACAAATCTGTGATATTCATTTATTTGTGTCATTGTTATATCCTCTTGGGCAGTTAGATACCTATTGGCGTATTCTATCTGTTTGTGGTCTTTCAAATAATTTTTTGGCATTTTTGAAGTACACCTTATTTATTAAATTTTGGCTTTAAGAAGATTAAATACGCATTTGTAAGATTAGCTGGCAATCTCTGCTTTAGAGTAATGGTGCTATCATTACATTCGAACCATCCACATTTCTTTTTAATGTATGCTGTGTAGTGACCTGCATTGGTTGTAGTTCCTGCATGGTAGATTATACCTATTGTTGTAAAGGTTTTCTTTCCAAGTGACACTTGACCGTGTGTGAATCCAGTCAGTTTGCAGCTGTTTTTGGTACCATCTGCATTATAATGTAGAAGCATAAGTATTATGTAGGCACTATTTGATTGTATCAGTAAGGTGGAGCGATTGTCTGAATTGCAAATAGTACATAATCTGCCATGGTTTGCATTCTGTACAAGTTGCTAAAATGGAATGCTTTCACAATTTGTTATGGAAACATACACAAATCGCTCATTTGGGATTTCTTCCTGTATCACATTGCTACAGAGAATGCATGTATGTTTCCACATGTACACAATCTAGAAGATTTCCTTTACAGGTATGCTTCTGTTTTCCAATACTAATAGTAAGTACATTAGAAATTCTTGTGGATCTTCTTGTGTGTTCACAGTGAATCTCACCATTCCATCACAGTCGTCCAATTCTTGCAGTATTCCATGAACACTGTATGTGTTGTCAGGATTGCTTGTTGCATTTCTATGAAGCACTAACATTTGCAAACACAATTGGTCTGTATTGTGCAAGTAAATATTGTCAACAATTGATTGCAATTGAAATAGAATATTCATTGCTACATTTGCATAGCAACTTACCCCACTTTCATTTGCAAATTTGAATGGACCAGCTAGTTCTGTATCTGAGTGCATTTTTCGGAATTTCTGTTCCTTCTTTGGCAACGTCCCTGGTTTACATTCCCTAATAGGTTATTCTTTGTTTGTGGTAATTGCTGAAAGTTTAGCTTCTTTTCTTTTCTTTGAGGAATTTGCTGTTGGATTCTGTAGTTTTCTTTTACCACGTATTACTTTATCGGGAACAGGATATTGTTTCAGATGAGGGGTGTACACTGAACGCAGTCTGTTGTATTCTAGAATGCAATGAATATCAGCTTTGACTTTACTTGCATCAAAGTTCATTAGCAATAGACTGTCAAGTGTACATAAACTTGATAATGCTACATAGCTCATGCCTTCTTTAAAGACTGTGTTTCCTATATCTATCAATGCCTTGTCTTGGGTAAGACTTGGGATTTATGAATGGTAACTGCGTATGCAAGAGTTAGAGAAAATTGCTCTCTACGCACATACATGTCTTTGAAGAAAAGGAATAGAGCAATTGAGCGCCCTATCCTTTTCACTTCTGAAACTTTATCAAAGCGAATATTGTTCACTGAATGTTGCTGTCACGTGGGTATGATTGAAAGCCAACAACTGTACCTAGTGCTCCATTAACTAGCCCTTGCTCGACATCAAGGTTAAGTTTAAGCATTACTATTTAGTCTTGTTGTGGCTTGCTCACACATGGGTACTGTCATACCATGTACGTCTAGTTTGTCTGTGGTGCTAATTTCCATTATTGGTTGCATTTCTTTATTTAACATTGTTTCATTGAATTTGAAACAGCTTGCAAGAGTTGGCATTAAGGCCATACAATTGACATTTTTGTGCGGTATTTGTTCCATAACATCAGTTACACATGCATTATCGCCATTAAGTGCATGAATGTGCCAGTTTTTCAATACAACTTGTGCTTCTTGCGATAGTACACAAACTCCAATACTTTTTAAGATGTTGGCATAAGTAAGATCTGCAGATTGCCGCATGTTCTCAGTTAATTCTCTGTATTGGAAATGTTGCCAAAGGTTGACATTACCTATGCTACCAACAGTTTTCCGGCAGAGTTTGTGGCATAAGGTTTTAAAAATAGGTTCACCTTTCACTGGTGTCAATTGTAGAAGATCTCCGAAAACGATAACGTGTTTCCCTGCAAAGAGTTCTTAGTTATTACTTTTAAATACTTCATGCAATCTGAGGTGAATCAAAGCCAAAATTAGGTTGGAGACCATGCTCACTTCATCTATTAGTAGCATTTTCATTTGTTTTAATACTCTGCGGAATTCCATTGCAGCTTCTGCAGAAAGTTTGTAATAGTCTAATTTATTTTGATGCTCTGCTGGAAGCAGTAGGATTCGGTCTAAAGTGACACCACCTATGTTGTAGGCAGCTAAACCTGTGGGGGCCGTTACAACAGCTGACAGTTTGGTGTTTGTCAATTGTTGAAGGAACTTGCTGATGATTTTGATTAAGAATGTTTTCCCTGATCCAGCTTCACCACTCACGTACAACAGTATAGATTTGTAATTTTGGCAAGTACATCCTTTAGTTTCGTGTTGTACACCATGTACAATTTGTTTTGTTTCGTCTTCAAAAATGGTGCGCTGATCTTTGTTAAGTTTTGCTTGTTGTACATTTAAGTCTTCTGTATCTTCTTGATACTGATACATGGTGTTTTCTACTTCTGCCATAGCTACTGCAGCCTCATTTGCTATTAGTGGTTGTCCTAGTGGTTCTTGACTTCCTGTTACAGAAGGTTGACTACGGTCGGAAGAGTCCTTATCTAGTTGGGCCTGAAGTTCTTCTTCCTGTTGCTGCTCATTGTGTAACATTGTTTTGTACTGCGTAAAGTTCACATTGGTGATAGTGCTTACATTAGCTTTGAAAGTATCTTCATAGCAGTCATAGTTTTCTAGTATGTCTTCCTCGTTTCTCCATGGTTTGAAAAGTTGTAACAGAGACATGTAATATGGTTCTTTCTGTTGAGGAATTTTTAATTACAATTTTAATAAAGCTTTGTTTGGTAAGTTTCACCAAGCTCCCTTCACAATCGGTCACTCAATATCTACATTTGCTTTCATCAGGTTTTACATTATTTTTGTATGCAAAGTTATGAGCTATGTGGTATAGACACATGCTTTCCAAAGTGCTACTCTTGTTCGGATAGTATGTGTCTAGTAAATTGTTTTTTAGAATGTGTTGGCTGTTGGGATCATTTCTGGCAATTGTTTCTATGCCCTCGTTTGATTTCAGCACTCTTTTTCTAGATTTTGCAGGACCAAGACTTTTCCATACAAAGCAGTACTGGTTAAACGATCTGCTGCTTCATAGGCACCACATTCTCTATGAGAGAGCATTTTTATGCCTAGGCTATACAATTTCTGTGATAATGTTTTTTTCTGATGCTAGGTCATCCCAGAGGTCTTGAAGCTCTGTTTTTTCTGCTTTTGTTAAGTAGGCTGTAACATATTGTGCAACAGCAGTTGAATTGTCTGCAATGTACTGCACATCTATTTTGCATTCCATAAGAGAGCAATGATTGCATTGTAATCATTGATATATTTTGATTCTTCCCTTCTTTTTTATGTAATACGTGTTCTTAGATGATTTACCTTTAACACTATGTCGAACTGAAGACATGGGGGGTCATTCCGAGTTGGGCGTTAAGGGAAAAACGATGCCGGTAAAGGATTACGGGCTATTCTGACCCTCTAAAGTACGAGGCCGTAAATAGCTGTCTCGTGGCACGCGCACGACACCCCATGCCGAAATTAGCGGCATGGTGTAAACCGGAGCTGATCCCAAGTCATGCGGACATGCAAAAAACGGCCTCTACAAGGCCGCAAAGCACCTTACCGGCATGGAGTAAATACCGGCATCGCCGAGAAGGTGTTAAGAACCCTGAGCAGTGTTTCCAAGAGGCACAGGTGCACTCAACCAGCACAGGTGGAGGCAATGGAGTCTGGCACAGCACAAAAGGAGCACACCCACTCACCACACCCCCTCCCACACCAAGATGATACCAATTGTAGCAGGATTCCTGGAGCTGGAGGCCCTGCTTGCAAGGCAGCAACAACAACAACAGCAACAACAACAACCACAGCCCCCACCACAGAGGATACACAGGAGGAGAAGGAGGGTGAGACAGGCCCAGCATGCCCTACCGGTGCAGCCACCATTACCACGCCGGCAGCCCCCAATCCCTCGCATCAGAGCCTCCCCCTTCAACCTCACACCAGAGCAGATCCACACCCTGTACCGCCTTGACCGGGACACCATCACCACCATAGTGGACCTGACACATGACGATATAGTGAGCCTCATAGAAATCCACACTGCAATCCCCCCTCTACTGAGGGTAGTGTCTGTTCTCCACTTACTTGCCACAGTCACATAGCAGCATACAGTGGGGCACATGCATGGCATACCACAGGCCATATTTTCACATATACTCAACCAAGTGCTGGATGCCCTCATCAAACACACAAGGGACTACATATCTCTACCCCGGACACCCCAGGAGATATTGGATACATAAGTTGCCTACCATGCACTGGCAGGCATGCCAAATTGCATAGGTGCCCTCGACTGCACCCACGTGGAATTGGTCTTTCCACATGCAATGGAGGTGGCATATCGCAACCGCAAACAATACCAATCCATTGATTTTCAGATGGTATGAAATGCCAGTAAAGCCATCACACATTGCTGTGCCCAATACTCCCGATCAACACATGACCCCCTGGTCCTGCGGAACTCCACGCTACCACACTATATGGAGCAACATGCTGGACAACGTGCCTGGCTGCTTGGTGAGTCACCTGATTAGGCCATGGCAGCGCATTGGGGCCATGAGTAGGGTGGATGCATACCCCAACTTGGTGGGAAAGAGGGGGTGCATACTACACCTGTGTGGGAATGTTGACGCCGGTGCACGATGTGCACCCCACAGAACACAGCCCCAAGGCAATCGATATGGCACATGACTGCCTAACCTCACAGCGATGCTAGAATGTAGAAAATACAACACTACTCGTCCGACAGGTAACCTGGCCCAATACCACAACACAAGCACCACTCATTGGCGGACCTCACACGCCGTAAGGGCATCCTGCACCATGCACTGCATATGCACTATCTCGCAGCCTCCTGCATCCCACCACACAAGATAGACGTCCCTGGGAGTGCATTGAAGTGAGCCCAACAGGGATACAGCAGCGTGTCACTGGTTCCGCACACCCATAGTAGTGCTGCAAGTCAACATGGTACTGATCAGTGCAGTAAGACAAGTATGCTACTGACTACAGTCAACACCCCCTGACACCAAATCTCACAGAACCCAACACATCAATGAATTCAGGCCAACACTGCTGCACGCATATACGGTGCACGTGCAACAAGATGTGAGTGCACACCATAAGCCATCTTGAAGAAGCTACCCCTCCATCATTCCATGGCACAGGACACATAGCCGGGCCAGTAACGGGGTTGATGCAACCAGGGACATGTGTGTATGGCCAGGAATCACCAGCTGTCATGCAAGACTGCTACAGTTCGCCACCATCAATGTACAAACACTTACCTTCATTCCCCTTCCATGCAGGTGATGGTGGCTACCCTTTGAAGCCGTGGCTCATGGCCCCTATCCGCAACCCACAGAACAGGCATGAGGAGGACTACAATCGAGCCCATACCCGTACACGGGTGGCCATAGAGCAGACATTTGGCCTGTTGAAGGCACCATTTTGTTGCCACAGCCGTTCGGGTGGAGCACTCATCAACAGCCACAAGAAGGTGGCCAGGATCACCATGGCATGTGTAAAGCTGCACAATATGTGCATCCGTCGGAACGTGCCACTGCCCCCTGACCTGGGACTGCTACCACCAGATGATGATGAGGGGGTGGATGAAGAATTGGCAGGACAGCATCACAGTGCAGATGCACAGGAGGGATGTGCCGTGTGGCAATCATTGATTGGAAAATATTTCTGACACTCAAGTCAGCTGAGGGTGTCAGGATATTGACATATTGTGCACTGGTTGTGGGGATACATGTACACCATGCACTGTGAGTCATTAAAAGACACATGCACATTGATCAATGTCCACTCTGATATTTTTTATGCACAACCGGTGTATTGTATTAGTAGGTTTACACGTGTACAACAAAAGCTCCACCGTCACCCCCCTGCCCCCAACTCCCATACACACCCTCACCCCCTCCCCCCAACTCCCATACACACCGTCACCCTCCTCCCCCCCAACTCCGCAACAGTAGTCCCGTGTGGCACATTGAGGCCACATGCGGCAGCATTGTCTATTGATCCATGCTCCTGGTGCCCAGGGGGGGGGCATGTTCCTGCGCCGCTGAGAACGCAGCAAGCGGCGTGCTGGGCTTGCCAGGGTGGGGGGACTGGTTGAGGGGGTGTCCTCCTGCTGAGTTGCATGAATGGGACGTGCTGCCACAAGGGCGTCTGCAATGCGTCCAAGTGCCTCACACACACGGTTGGTGCTTTCCGTGAACACCTGACGCATTTGCCTGAGCTCCTCGAGTAACTCCAACCTGCCCTGGCGGTTTTCCTCTTTGAAGTCAGTGATGAGGGCAGTGAGTTGTCCTGCATGTAGTGCTTCCTGGGATGGCGTATCATCCCTGATCGGTATTGGGTCGACATGCCCTGACAGGGCCTCGAATGGGGTACTGGGCACGGGATCTGCATATCCCGGTGCATCGCCACGTGCACTTCGGACTGGTGTGTCACCCTCCCCAGAGTCCCTGCACGACACCTGGGGGACATTGCAGGGCTCGGGGGTGTATACAGTGGGTAGGAGTCCTCCTCTGATGCCCCACAGATGGACAAGGGGCTGTCCACGAATTGCAGAGGGGCCGTGGCTGCCACCTCCCCAGAGATGCTGGACTCCTCTGACCTTGGTGTGGTGATTGTTGCAGGCGCTGATGCAGTGAGGGATGTGGGTGGTGCAACCTCAATGGGCCTTGGAGGAGCTGTAGTGGTTTTGTCCTTCCTGGCCGGTACGCGGTGGTCCCTGCCTTTGGCACTGGATGTGGTGGGACGGCTTCTCTCAGGCTCATCACTCTCATGCTCACTGCCTGTGGGTGTAGAACAAAGCTACAACATGAGTGGTTGTGTGAGACACTAATGTCATTAATGGCAGCATTCACATTTCAGTAATTTTGGATTGGTGGCATTTTGGCCGTTACTACATCACTGGTTTCTACGGATGTGTCGGATATGTACGCAGGTGTGGGAGTCACTAATCCTGGCCTGGTCATGTGCAGTCTGACTCGCACACTGCCAAGCCTGCTGCACAGTCTGCTTATTGGGATGTGCTAGTTACTGCACTGTGGTTGGTGGGCATTATGTGGTAGCACTTGTCCCTTGGTGGCAGTTGTCTTGCCATTATCAGAATGGGTGGAGGGCAGTATGACAAGGTGCATTGGACGGGGCTTGGTAGTGTATTCAGCATGTATTTGCCATTGGCGGTGTTGACTTTAGACACTCACCTCCATCAGCAGACGACGGAGCCCCACACTCCATTTCACCGACGCCCTCAATTGATTCTGTGCCAATCAATGCAGCGCATGTCTCCTCCCATGGCGCTAGTTTCATTGGTGAACTTGGTACACCTCCAGTCAGCAGTGCCTGGCTGCGGTTGGCTCCGAGGATGCTCCGCACCCTCAACCGCAAGTCGTCCCACTGCTTGCGGCAGTCCCTGGGGGCGTGGGGGGTGGTGCCTACTGCGCTCACCATTTGAGCAAGTTCTGCCCATATGTTTTTTTTCCAGACCACTGCCTCTCTGCGCATGTCGCTGCTGAACACTACGTCTGCGTGCTCCTCCAGGTGGCCCACCATGGCCTGCAGCTCCTCTGGGCTGAAGCGCTGCTTGCGGAGGTGGTCAGCTGACTTTTTCGGGGCTTTGGGCATAGCTGGCGGTTGTGTAGGCCTTTTCCGAGGTTCAGGTTCGTCCCAAGGGTGCTGCCTGGAGAGGATGGCAATGGATTGTGTTTTTAAAGATGGCTGCCGCGCTGCTTCCTGTTCCTGTGCGATGACGTAATTTCCGTATCCGTTAATTAGCGGTGACCGTCATTTACGGTATCCGTAAATGACGGTCACCGCTAATTACGGACGGCGAAGCTTCGATGGCGGTGTTGTTAAGTACGTCTCGTTTCATGCTGGTAAGGGGTTTAACGGGCCCTTTAGCGGTATGCCGCTAGTGGATTTACCGGCATGGCGGAAAGCTCGTGCCCGCGAGGTCGGAATAGCCTGTAAATAGTGGCGTGGTACCAGATCGGACTTGCTCTTTCCGCCATGCCGGTAAAAACCAATACTTACCTCCAACCTCGGAATGACCCCCATGAAGTTGTTTACTTCACCTGTTTCTGTAACTCGTCTAGGGAAACCAAAGCGCCATTTGGTGTAGTATTTACCTTTGTTTTTGTATTTGCGGCGACAATATTTGCTACATTTGAGTCTTTGAAATTGTAAAATCTGCCCATGCAGCCCACTATGTGTCTGTTGTGAAGGGATTTCACAAGTGACATATTTTTGGATAAACTGCAAAACAGTGACCAAGTTTCGGTGCACCTTTGATCCATAACATCATGTGAATATGTGATACTCCTCTCCCTTGATATTCTTTTCTCCAAATGAAGTGTTGCACTTCTCCAAGGGAAGGAACAGTTTTATTGCAAATAAAGTGTAGCATGGCAATGAAATGATGATGGAAATATCTTGACACATTAACTGGATCTAGAGAGCAAAGTTCACCCGGTGTTAATATATCTATGTTGTTTTTGTTGCTGTTTGCTATTCGTAGGAACTCATGTAAATCTTCCCATGCATATTCTGCACAATTTAGCGTAACAAACCAAGTCGGTGGTCCAAGGTTTCTGATCATACAACACACATCTCCGTGCCATCAGAACCAGTATTCCTTTGTACCACGCATGTTTGCAAACAAATTTGTTATACTTGATTGTAAAACCTCATCTATTTCCTGTACTTTTTGTATTAACTGCGTAGCTGACATATTTTGAAAGTGGGTTCCAGATTTCAAAATGTGTGCAACTCTGTAACATAGTGTTGCTAATTCACTTTAATAGAGTAGGTGGAATATGTATTCCACGTTTTGTTTAAATCTGGGATCTTGCGAATGCATTCTTAAAGACCGGTATTCTGATGCCCCAATCTGAGTGGGTCTATCTTTGTATCTTCCACCTTTGCCAGTAGGAAATAGCAGTGGAAAAGCATGTGCTTCTATACTTTTATCCCATATACTCATTGGTGACCCTTTGGTTTGTCGCATTTGGTAAGTTTCTAGTGCATCATCTATGCTTTCATTGGAATGCAATGGATGAATTGTGTAATGGTCCAAAAGAGTGGATACTGTAGCAGGATCCAGAAGTTCGAATTGTCTAGTTTCTGATGGCTCTTGAATTATTTCAGTTGTTTCCCTTAAGCTGTCATCAATATTTATTTCCTTGTAGTACTCGTTTTTGTCTATTAGATATTGCAATGATTGCCTAACTTTGTGTAAATCCACTAATTGTTGCCAAATTTTTTTGTCCTTTGTTGGTACTCCATTTACCAACACTATTAAAGAATGCTCTATTGAATGTTCCACTCCTAGAGTGTGTACATTTTCCGTTAGATCTAATGGCAAATAAACTACTTTGCCACAAATGCCTTTCACTAATTCAGAGGAAGGTAATTTTGCTGTTTTTGGATGAAGGCGTGTAATTGCTTGAAATTGGTGAACTGTTTGAATTATTATGCTCTCATACAAATTGAGTTGTTGCAGGATTTTTGGTAGTGGGAACAATTCCAAATTATTTGTAATAGCACTTGAAGGAGTGTGGTTGTTGTCTAATTTGTAGCACAGTAACTGCAACATATTAGGTATTCAGTTAGTTCATATTTGTTTTCTGCTAAAAGGTATAGAGCTAATTCAAACCATTTAGAGTCTTCATTGTCTTCTATCTTGAATGCTATGTCTACATTTTTTGTGTTCCTTTTGTAAAACGTTCTGCGGCAACACACACACACATGGTTTGGTACTTCAGCCGATGACCTTTTAAATTTTACTATTTCTTTTCTGTATGTGTGTAATAGAAGGTTGCTATGTGCAGAATTGTTGCTACTATGTTCTAAAACTATTGCATTTTATAAGTGGCTTTCACTTCCAAAATACTTTCTCTGAATACGGTCAATGTCTTCTTGTAAGTATTTGGGTATACCATGCAGAAGAGTGTTATTTAAATTGCCTAATTCTGAAGCTGGACTTTTTGCATAGTATATTTTTTACACTAGATTTCTTACATTTGAATGATGTATTGATATCCTTTTGATATCATGGAAGGTGCTTTTGCAAATAGGCCCAGAAATGCAAGCTAATGAATGTCCATGTAGTCCTGTGTATTTGCGCACTGGACAAATATCCATATTTTGCAGCACTTTCATTTTACTTTTGTCTTTACCTTTTACATACTGATTGAGGAACTGACATAAAGATTTGAAAACTTTGTTTGGAATGGCACACATTGATGTGCACGGCCATTTGTAAACTGGACGGTGTAGTTCTGCTGAATCGAGAGGTAATTCTGAGTTTTCAGAGGATACTTTTGTAAGCAGTGTTTCTTGTTCCATGATGATAGTATTGATTTTCTCATACCCTCATCCAGTGCTATCGATGGCAATTGTGTTTGTTTGATTTTGTTTGTATGCTTCTTCATTAAAATATGGTTCTGTGGTTGTTGTGTGACTCCATTCACCACCACAAACATTAAAAAAATTATTTTTGTTCACATTCCGTTTATTGCTGAGTTTCTTCTGTAGTTTGGTACTTAGTTTTGTTAGTGCTTTTATCCTATTTAACACTAATATAAACAACTACCTTTTCAGAAGGATTGCACTGTCCACGAGAGCTTGTACGATTAACTTTCTACAGTAGACTTTAAGGGGTGAGGATGATTTCGGTCCTCTTCTTAGTAGATTCCGAAGGACTCTGTGACGAAACTTTTTTGATAAAATACTTTTTTTACTATGGGTTCTTGCTACACTATCAGGATTAGTAGGAGCATTGTTAGCTGTACTGGTAGCCTATTTTTTGCCAACATTTTTGTGTTTTGTGACACATTTTGATGGAGGAGGTAAAGTTTTGGTAGTTGAAGCTTCTTTTGTTTTGCTAACCGACTGCATTAGCTGGTTTCCTCCAACATTCTCTACAAACTCTATAACAGATGGATGCTTAGATTGGGCACTTTTAGTTTTATTTGCTCTACTTCTGCGTTCCTTTCTATGGAGTTGCCTTTTGGTAGGCATTCTTTGGTGTCTGTTGATTATGGTGTGTCAACGTGCATTGAATGCTTGCAATGATTTGGTAAGGCTACTTTGCTGTTTGTATACTACTACAATGTGCTTCAGATGACAGTACAAAGTGGCCTACTTGTGACGAGAACCATTATCAATAAACAAAATGCCATAAACTTGCTACAGCAACTTCTTTTCTAAATCTAACCTTCTAAGGATTACGTATGTTATTTGAGTTCCAAACTCGCAGGGATTTGTGAGCCATTCTGCCTGTTATTCTTTGTTCAATAAATGGATATTTGTAGGTGGAATGGTTCAGAAAAATCAATGTTTGCCTTGGTGCCCAAATTAAACAAATAACCCATACAGCCTCTTTGAGGATTAGTTACAATATAAAGGTAGTACTGTACTTACTTTTTTTTTTTTGCAAAAGTACCAGGTTTATTCGGATATGTCGTCTGCAGTGTAGATGCTGTTGATTCTCAGGAGAATAGTCTTCACTGCGATTCAAAAAAACTAAATTAAGTACTTTGTGTGTTTACAGCAGTGCTGACACTTGTGTGTTAGAGAGGGGCCATCAACACATGCTGCGCACGATGCTGCCATACCTGCAGTAGTAAACAAGGGTAATCTAACCAACCCCATTAGTCCTGTCCCACTGTGTCAACATCTCATTCTGGAATTACAAGGTAGATGATTCATCCCCATGCCGTTCCCCACTCGATTCCTCATGCCGGAATCTGGTGACATCCATGAAATGAGCACATCTACAGTGAACGGACAAAGGATGCACTGTAACCCGACCAACTTGCATATTGAGGTCACCAATTATGCAGCGTTGTGCATAATGAGGTCACCAATTATGCAGCGTTGTGTGTTCGCGACCCGGCACCTTTAGCCCTGCTGCCAATTCCTACGCCTAGCTGCATGAGACACTTACCACCAGTCAACTCGAAGATGCGTGGCCAGCGTCCCTGCACGATGCAAGGTCTGTGCTCACACAGACATTGCAATCAGAACTCTAGTACGAGCTCATACACTTCAGGTGCACTCCACAAACATCTCACTGACGCTGATAAGCAATCCAACGATATGAGGGAGCATATGGGACACAGTCTATGCCTAGCATGCTCAACCCCATGCTCAACAGTCCTCAGGAATGCCATTGCCATCGAAGAACCGTCAGACACCTGTAGTGGGCCCGTCCACGCCCATTTTTCTCAAGGAACAATTTTCTGGGAATGTTCACCTCGAACGCACAAGACTCCAGAGTCACAGTCGTATGGCACGCTCCAACGACCATGACTGACTTCCAGCCGCTAACTGCACCAAACACATCCTCAGACTGTTTGGACTGTTATAATGAAAATGCCCATACTTTTACTACATCCAATACTATTACTGCTGTTAATGCCTGTGCCAGCCCCCATGGTATTACTGCTGTTAATGCCTTTGCCCGCCGCAATTGGATTAGTGCTGTTAATGCCTGCTTCAGCCCCAGTACTATTACTGCTATTAATACCTGTGCTAGCCCCAACACTATTACTGCTGCTAAAGCCTGTGCCAGCCCCAATAGTAGCACTGCTGTTAATGCCTGTGCCAGCCCCAATAATATTACTGCTGTTAAACACTCGTCTGACATCTGCAACCTCCTCGAAATCAGAGATCTTGATGTGCTTGCCAACACAGAGACATGGTTCAGGGATAGCTCTGTCACGACCTTTCACACACTCCTCCCTGAAGGCTACAAAATCCTCTCTGCGTCCAGGCCTAAGAAGACAGGTGGAGGAGTGGCACTTATCTTCCCAGAATGGATGCCTGTGTCCATCAACCCTATTCAGGCCTACTCCTTCTTTGAGTGCCAAGTTTGCAGACTCTCACTCTCCCCTACATTTTCTCTCAGTTCTCTCATTATGGCCACCTTCTATCAGCCACGAGGTCAGTCCACTCTCTTCCTCTCGGAATGGGCTGACCTGACCTCTTCCCTGCTCTCCTCCTCTCAACTCCTCCTGATGGGTGATCTGAAGATCCCTCTGGAATCTCCTGACTCCTCAGGTCCTTTCTGCAACCTTTGTGACTCTCTCTCCCTCTCTATCCTATCCTATGGCTCCACGTACCTTGCGGGCCACACCTTGGATGCTCTCATCTCTACTGGCATACCTCTCTCTATCCCTCTCACTACCTCCCTCTCTTGGACTGACCACTCTCTTCTCTCAACACACTTGAAGCTCTCCTCGCCTCTTAAAGCAACACACAGCCACTCGGCTTCAAAGTCACCAGACCCATGAAAAATGTGACAGTGGCTGCCTTTGTCTCCACCTAATCTCCTCCACCCATTCCTTCGGCTGACTTCCATCCTGACACAGCCCTCGCTATCCTCCATATCTCTAACTCCAATACTCTTGCCCCTGTCATGAGGGTCCGACTGAAGCCTTCGAAAAAGTGCAACTCTTGGTACAAGAATTTGTATTTTGTGAAGGATCAACCTATCTGTGCATGCACATTATTGCCAATTTGTTGAATAAAGCTTGATTACACTTGTTTGTGTCATTTGCTCAACAGATATTTTTATTTGATCATCATAAACAAATATTGTTGTAGAATTAAATTTCATCATTCTTCTAAATAATGAAAAAAGGTAATTTGTTGGTATAGATCCCATATTAAGCAATATGGAGGGCAGCAAAGAGGCTATTCCAGAGGAAGGCACCTACTGAGGATAAGTATCTCCCTCCACAACTCTACTTGGAGAACCTGCTCACTCGCAGAAGGTTGGAGGTAGATGAGCAGAGGGCTCATGAGGGACAGTATTTAGGAAGGCAGCGTTGCAGGAAGGTCCCAGATGGTCTCTAGTCAATTCATCTAAACCCATTCCATCTAATACCATTCCATCGAAATGTTTCCATCTAAAAAATGTCCATCTAATGCATGTTTTTGGGGGGTAAAGGGTTAATTTTTGTTCAGGTGTATTTTAAATGGTAAGAAAGGAAAATAAAATGCGTTAGATGGTAATTATTTTGAAGGAAACATGTTGACGGAATGGCATTAGATCCAATGGTTTTAGATGAAATGACCATAAACCATCCCAGACCCCAGAAAGCCTTGTCAATAATGCAGAGGGTCTTGAACTTGATCCTTGCAGCCATGGGGAGCCAGTGCAGAGATTTCAATGCCAGAGAGATGCGGTCCCTGGGCTTGAGGCCAAGGATAAGCCTTGCGGTTCTGTTCTGGGTGAGTTGCAGAGGGTGCAGGGCAGACGAACAGAGGTTAGACTTTTTAGAGAATCAAAAATGACACCAGGCTTTCTTGCCTCGCAGGTGGGTGTGGGCGCAGTGTCAAGGGTGGCTGGCTAGAGTGAAAGTGGGAAAGCAGGTGCATGGGTCCCAATGCGAACAATCTCAGTCTTACTGGCGTTAAGGCAGAGGTCGTTTGCAGCACACCATGACGGGATGCTGGACAGACAGTCAGATATGAGCAAGGAGGAGTAGGAAGTGGCTGAGGGTAGCCTGAAGGATAGTTGTGTGTCATCCACGTAACACTGGAAGTTAGAGGTGAAAGTGGCAATCACACGTGCCAGGGCCACCATACAGACGTTGAAGAACCAGGGTGATAGGTTAGATCCCTGGGGAATGCCACAGGTTGAGAGAGCTATAGTCGAGAGAAATGTTCCGAGTACCACCTGGGATGGGCGGTCCGAGACCAAGGAGGTCAACCACACCAGGGTCTGACCTGTGATTCCCAGGGTGTCACTGAGACATGCGATTAGGATGTTGTGGTTAACCATGTCAAAGGCAGAGGAGTGGTCACGGAGAATGAGGACAGAGAGAGTGTTAGTGTCCAGATTGGAGAGCAGATCTTCACAGGTGTTCAGAAGAGAAGTTTCCGTGCCTCTGGATGCTCTAAAGCCTGATTGATGGTAATGGAAGCAACCAATAGATTCAGTGTGGAGGGTCAGCTAAGAGATAGACATCCTATCCATTGGTTTGACCAGGAAAGGAGTGATGGAGATAGGGCAGTAGTTTGCCAGAATGGAGGGGACGCAAGGGTTTTTTTGAGCAGAGGGTGCACAAGGGAGTGCTTAAGGGAAGTTCGAAAAACTCCATTGGAAATTGATAGATTGCAGAGATTAGTCAAGGCTGGGGTGAGGGAGTCTCTATTCTATTTAATGGTTTTAGAGGGTCAGGGGTCCACCTGTTTGGATGAAGCCTTCATCGGTCTGACTTCTCTGGTGACCTCATCAGGTGTGACGGGTATGATTGAGAAGAGAGGGTAAGTGGAGGGGTGGGCAAGGGAGGCTTTGGTGTTGGTGTATACCGTGGTGTGTAAGAGAGTGTGGAAAGGATATCTTGGGTTTTTGAGGTGAAGTGTGCAGCCAGGGCCAAGCACAGGTCCTGGCTGGGTGTGACAGAGGAAGAGGCTGCTGCAGGATCGGCCAGTTCCTTGCAGATTTTGAAAAGTTTGGCCCTGTTATTTGATGCCGCGGAGATGCAGATTTGAATAAGGACTCATTTCTTGGAGCAGATGCAGAGTCGATATTGCCATTAGAGGAGGCGGCAGGCCAGTTTGTCAGATGGTTCACCCTCGCCCGATGTGTTTCATTTCCACCACTCAGCTGACCTACACTTGCGTTCAAGAGCAGCCAGGCCGGAGTCATACCAAGAGTTATGATTGGCAGATAATACAGTCTAAGCAGTGTTAGACACTCCTCCTAGTTGTTTACTAAGACTCTTCTATTGGTGCTTTCTGCTGCTGATTGCTGTATCCAAGCCACAGACTTTACAGGACATATGCACTTGAATTTGTATTTTGTGAAGGATAAGCCTATCTGTGCATGCACATTATTGGCAATTTGTTGAATAAAGCTTGATTACACTTGTTTGTGTCATTTGCTCAACAGATATTTTTATTTGATCATCAGGTCAATATGGAGGGCAGCAGGGAGGCTAATCCAGAGGGAGACACCTGCTGAGGATAAGTATCTCCCTCCACAACTCTGCTTGGAGAACCTGCTCACTCGGAGAAAGTTGGAAGTTGGAGGTAGCCCTCCATCTTGAGCCTGATCTTCTTCAGTACCGGAAACTCCTCAAACTTTCCTCTTCTCTCTCCCTCTACCCTGCTAACCTAGTTGTCTGTTCTTTCCCTTTCCCCCTCCTCCTTACAGCTTTCTGACTGGCCGTCTGGTGTACCTCAAAGTATCACAGGTCCCTGACACCCCCGCCAGTCCCAGGGCCCTACACCACACCCACACTCACCGCACTTGGGAAATAACCCAAGAGAGTGGCTCTCTCTGCACTTACCCAAGTCTCCACTGACCGGGTGCACTTGGACATCCCCTCCCTGTGACCGTCTGTGCACTTGCACGATCTGTATCCTCCTTGAGCACTTTGAAACACTTACCTGTGTGTAGGTGCTTAATAAATAAACAATACCATACCATAGCCTGTGCCATCCACAACACTATTACTGTTGTTAATGCCTGTACCAGCCCAAAAGTAACTGTTGTTAATGCCTATGCCAGCCCTAATACTATTACTGATGTTAATGCCTGTGCCAGTCCCAACACTATTACTGCTGTTAATGCTTGTGCCTACCCAAATGTGAAAGCCCCTTCACTGAACTGTGCTTTGATCAATGCATGCTCTCTGATTGCCCACACCTAAACCCATGCTCTCCTCACATCTCGCAACCTAGACTCCCTGGCCATCACAGAAACATGGCTCCACAAAGCCTCAGGGCCTGCAGTACATTTAGCCATCCCCCAAGGCTAAAGCATGAATCGCAAAGACAGACCAAACACCAGAGGAGGAGGTGCTTTATTGGCCAAAGACACCCACCCCATAAGGCCCTCTGACTCCCCTTTGAGTGAAATGGAGACATCATCTAACTTAAACTAACCACCTAATCCATCTGAACCATTACTAGCCACACCATCTACCACCCACAATGCCCAACACTCACCTTTGTGGAAAACCTACTCCACATCCTAGGAGGCAATATCATGGCCACATCTCAAATCATCATCCTCGGGGACCTCAACCTAAGCCTCAACAATCCCTCCAACATCCATACCACCTCTATATCAAACACCCTGAATCCCAGAATATCAAGCAGCTGATCAATGACTACATCCACTGTAAGGGCGGCACACTGCAATGGATTGTAGACCTCAACTGCAAGATGACCATATAATCTAATGTCCCATGTTCTTCGACAAACCACCACATCATTACTTTCTCCATTTATCACCGCAGAAAAGCTAAAACCATTACTCAAATTCTGACTCCTGCCTCCTGCCCTAACACACAACTCATATAAGCTCACTAAAGTCTACATCATGCTCCTGCTGCCCATATCCCATCTAGAACACCCTCACACAAGTGACATGTCCAGGCAGAACTCTGCATCACTATCTGAGCATGAGCAGTAGACACCATTGCCTCCCTAACCCATCGAAAAGCCAAAACTGTGAAACAACTGAAGTCATGGTACACCCCTGATCTATATGATCTCAGAGACAATAAGCAATCAGCAGAATCAGACTGGAAAAAAACTCAGAATCCTCCAAATTAGAGTTTGTCAAAGCCTCCAAAACCTACAAACAAGCCATCATTCCTGCCAAATCTATGACGTTCAATGCCAGAATAGCCAATGCTAAATCAGACGCAAAGGAAATCTTCACCATCCTCAGAGAGCTCGAATCTCCGTCCATCCCACCCTTCTCCATCTCCAAGGATGAAACCTGGTGCATAAATATCTAAAATGCCATGATCAACAAACAAGACATAATACACAAAATAACCCATGCTAAACTAGCCACCCCACAACACCAAGTAGATCTTACCTCATCTATCCCGACCTTCCCTCAGTTTCACTTCTAGCCAGTCACCGCACCAGAGGTCCTATCCATCCTAAAAAGCCTCAAACCATCCAAATGCAAAGGGGATGTATGCCCAGCCACCATTATCATGGACTGCACAGAAACCGTAACTCCCCTCATCACGGCCTTAATCAATGCCTCCTTTGCCACAGGAATTGTGCTCACCAGTCTCAAAGAAGATTAGTTTCTCCCACTTCTAAAAAAAACTTCACTGGACCCAACAGTCCCTAATAATTACCAGCCTATCACAACCATCCCATTCCTTATCAAAATCATAGATAGCGCAGCCTACATATAAATCCAACACTACTTGCAAACTAATCACATTCTAGAAATGTGCCAATTTGGCTTCTACCCAGGCCATGGTACGGAATCAGTATTGCTTGCCTTCAAACATCAGGTAGAAAAGCTCAGAGACATAGGGAAACCAGCCCACCTACTCTTCCTTGATTTGTCAGCCGCATTTGACGTGGTAGCTCACAGAATCCTCTGCCACCACCTCACCACTTCAGCCAACTTCTCCTCTGAAGCCATAGCATGCGTCACCTCCTTTTTAGAGGGGATAGTTATGAATGTGTTTGCTGACAATGCCAGTGCTCCTTCAGCACCCATCCTCTCTGGAGTCCCACGAGGATCCTGCATATCAACCACACTCAACAACATCTTCACCAGACCCCTCTTTGTCATTTTTGACTCCCTCTTCATATCATACACCAACTATGCCAATGATACACAAATCCTCCTACCCCTCTCTGACTCTAGTACCCTTGACTCTGCATACACAACCATCCAGTCATGGATGGCAGCCAAACACTAGTGCATAAATGGGTATAATACAGAGATCTTGCTGATCGGACTTCCCTCAGTGCTCAATAAGCTCACTCACCAATACACAGCCTTGAACATTTATGGTATTGTGATTCCAATCTCAACATCAGTAAATACACTAGATATCAATCTACACACCACATCTCTTTGGCCTTGCCAAGGGAATGCGATCACCTCCACAGCTGCCTACACATCCAAATTGATAAATGCATCTAGACCCTTCCTATCACCAGACAGCTATCTCACCATAGCACACACTGTCATTGGGGATAGGTTGGACTACTGCAATGCCCTGTTTGCAGGTACCTCATCTCAAAACATTAAAAAGCTTCAAATCATTCAAAATAACGCACTCCGAGCAGCTTTCAACCTTCCCAAATGGGCTCACATCTCTGCCACCAGAAAATCAACCCACTATCTGCCATTCCGCAAAAGGATCATATTCAAGACCATGTCAATCACTCACAGATGCCTGTCCAACACAGTGTCCCCTATCCCTCTCAGAAAATTAAAAAAAGCAAAATCATCAATACCCACAACGTCCATGTCTGCTAATCACCTCTAGCAGCCAAAAGTCAGACGCACTAAAGCGGGAGTGTCATGCGACAGCGTTTTAAATAATGGAACAAGTGGAGAATCCATTGAACTTCCCAGCATGTTGTGATTCAAACGTGCATTAGCTGTCTAGTTCATCTACCAAAATGGCTGCCGTCTCAATAAACAGGGAAGGAGCCACCGGCTCGGGGCATTGCAACCCTCTTCCTATCCTGGGTAAGACGCTACATGTCACGCTCCCTGTCCCCGTTTTCTCCCTTGCCCGCTTGGTATTGTTTTTGCCTGCTGTGTATCCTTTCCCAGTGTTTGCCATCACTCGGCTCACTCAGCCTCTATTCCATCGCCGCCCTGTGGCTCTCGCTCCTCTGCCACCCTGCTGCAATCATTGCTTGTTGCCTTTTGCTACAGTTATCAAGCCGTCCGCGGCTTTCTGACATTGCTGCCTTGCCACCAACAGCTTCTACTACAGTTTACAAGCCACCGCATCATTCACACATTGCAGTCTTGCCGCCAAGGCTTTCGCATCGGCCTCATTGTCACTCCGCGGCTTTCTCTTTGCTTGGCTACGGCCACCTTCAAGACAAATTCCCTTAATTTTTCTGCATTGTGTGCCGTGCCACACAAACTCTCCACAGTGCAGCGGTTATTCGTGCTGCTGTCTCCTACATTATACTGTGGGTTCAGCAGTTTCATCTTACCTACCAGAAGTTCCCTTTGGAGCTTGCCTGACTCTCCTTCACCACTTCTACTATACCTTGGTCTGGACAGATCCTTAAGCTCCTGCCTTTTTCTATCAGAACCCTGTTGTCCAAAACTACAGAGGAGGTCACTTCCATCATTCAAGTCAATCTAAGCAACCACCAAACAACCTTCAGCATTCTGCCACAACCAGGGTTTTTCTGCCTCCTGGCTCGTCCCTGGACTGGGGCCGGCTCTCCAGAGTGCCCACTTCCTGGCAAACAGCAATTAAGGCACAGTGGCCTCCGGGGGAGCCCACCCTTATCTCTTCCAGAAGAAGAAAGGAAAGAAGGTGGAAACACAGAGAAATAAAAGGAAGAAGTTACTGAAGAAGCTGAAGAAATCCAGATACCTCAGGTGAGAACCTAGAAAGGGAAGACACCATTGAACTTGAGAGGGAGGCTCCAGCTTCCCATCCATCACAGCCAAACAATGGAAAACTCACCCTCCTACCTTGAGAGCTGAACCTTCATACTGGGTATTCCAGAAATCCCTTAAAACCTGGCTGTTTTCCTAATCCAGTCATCAATCCCATGACATCCCACAGAATGCTCTGTTTTGCACTGCTTCACCTAAACAATTGTATGCTTTCTTTGCCCCCAACTGTAAGGAAATAGTTCAAACTAAAAGCACCTTGATGCCTCTGGGTTGTTGTGCTCTTTATAAATGAAATAAAGAAATAGTCAATTACCCTAATGGGCACACATGATCTAAACACATTCCCCTAAACACGTGACCTGCTTCATCATCACTATGATACTTAGGAGCTGATTAACTACCAGGTACATTGTTACTATAATACATTTCTTTAATGAGTAAAGCATTCTTGACCACATCATGTGCACCCCTCTGTCGGGCCTTGATCAAAATGTGAACAACAAGGTCAACACTGCTTTGATAATACAATGGCCCTCATTATTATACCAGCACTGTGGCACGCACAAAGAGCTCCCTATCCTTGTAGATACATGTATTGGCAACACCTCTGCTCCTTCCATCCTAAATAATGGTGTAGCCCTAGCATATCTCCCCCCTTATCTCTCTGGGAACCCAGGTGCCCATGAATGATGTGATTGGGTCACCAGTGTTAGGTCTGAATTTTGCTTCTTTATTAGTCCCTACAGTGCAGTGCCTGCAGTTCAAATAGAATCACTGCTTATCGGCTGAGGGCAGTAGTGCTCTACATCTTCACCAGACCTATTGGATATCAAAGAAATCCATGCCCTGTGCCCTACTCACATGAATGTAAAATTCGAAGTGCACAACCCTACCCTTCCCCTCTGGACCCAACATTCCTTTCCCAGCTCTTCTGAGTTCTGCAGCTTGACTCACTTAACTTTTATTGACACAGTTTGTCTGTCTGTGACCTTGGCATCATAACTTCTCTCTGCGGGGTAGGAAGGGGGATTTGTCTCAGGGATAGCTGGAGAGAGCAAAAGAATTGAAACACTCTTGTATAGGTGCATTAAAAATGCCATATCGTATCCATGCTGAGCGTTTTCTCATATTTTCAAAATACATCCTGTAACACGCCCTACAATCCAAAACGGCCGAACTCTTGCTGCCTTAGTTCCCGGACCTTGCCTTTAACGCAACACTTCTCTGACTCCATCTCCTGTGCCTACCTATGTCTGCTACCTACTCACACATACCTCAAAACATAACTCCGTACATGACCACTAAATGAAAAATACATCACCCCATCTTCAACCTCTCCAACCACAACGCAAATACATTGTTGTTCCTTCTCAATGCACATTCAGCCACGCCCAACAAGAACTGCTATGACTGGGATGCCTGCTAATATATTTATTGCAGACTAAATCTCTTTGCCTATCGAGGACATTGAACTTGCATCCCAACATGTCCTTTGTTATGACAATATGGTTTCATGTGCTCTTTAGTGCCTCTAGGAATTGTAACAGGTCTCGTCGCACACACACCTTTGACAACAAATTGTTGTTTATTATCGCCCATGATTGGCATGTACTTGCCTTCAGCCCCGACTCCTTCAATCTCCCCAACGATACTAGCACTGATGAAAATTAATGTTTGATTCTTGCACAAGCACAGCTACGTAGGTGGCAGTGGTGAGACACCTCCCATGGCCAGGCACTACCTGCAGTGTCTTGAGGCCAGCTTTCAAACACACCCCTACAGGTCCTGCAAGCCCTTCTGTGAGTTGTTGACATTTTGCGATATCGTCTTCCAGATTGGGTGTGCTGCTTGAACGCTCCCTTGTGTCACTCAGTTCCTCAGCAACATGTTGCCTACTTCATAATACCCTCCACCAGGACTTTTAGCTTGTCATTTGATAATGTATTACTTCTGGATTGTGGCATGGTCTGGATGGCAGCCTGTTGGTTTGAGGTGACGAAGGAAGCAGGCTGTCGGGTAGGGAGTTGTGATTTTGATTTTCCTGGAGGAGGATGGAATTGGCAGGTAGACAGGGGGATCAATGGGATACCATCTAATAGCAAAGTCACAACCTGGAGCTAGGAAAGGTGGTTGGAGGCAGAGGTTGCCAATTGGTGGTGCAAGGAGCAGAGGTTCTGGTACAGGATTGGTGGAATGTGAATGGGTGAAAGGTAGAAGGTAGATGCAATGGAGGGTGGCAGGAGGGCACAAAGGGGAACTACAGCAGTCAAGGGCAGAAGGGCACAAATGTGGTTACAACATTGCGTTCATGGGAGCAGAAGGGCACAAAGTTCACAATGGTCAAATGGGAACAGAAGGGCACGAAGGGCACAATGGGTGGGGAATTGCAGCCGGGTGAAGAAGTGCATGAAGAAGTGCACAAATGGTGGTATCAGCAGTCTGGGGGCCAAGAATGAGCAAGAGGGGCACCAATGGTTTAATGAGGCTGAATGATACAAGGGGGAGGGGCACTCATCAGGGGAGCGCATGGGAACACATGGGGCAACAGCAGTCAGTTTGGCAAATGTGATACAACGGTTGGAGTACATGCAATCAAAAGGGGACAGAAGGACACAAAGGGAAGGGAGACAGCCTTCAGAGCACCAGGCTCATATCATTTCCATCTATCACCAGCCTGAACCCACTCTGCCATTCTTTGATAAACCTAGGAACTCCTTTATTTTCTTTCCACTAAACATCTCCAAAATCTTTAAGATGACTTCAATCTTCCCTATCTAGCCACTTCTCAGAAATCTGAACTTCAGTCTTTTCTAGTGGCCATGCTCTCCACTCTCCATACCCTACAATCCCAAACTGGGGGTAACACTTTTGTTCCTGTAGTCATCTCCTCCTCTCTATCAGCTACTAATGTTACTGTCACCCCATACCTATCTAATCACTCATTTTTTCTACCAACATCTCATTTCCACCCTCAATCCTCTCATTACTAATTGCCTCACCTATTGTTAAAAGGACATTTAAGCATTATGGAATTCCTCCCTTTCTCTCTTCCACTATCACTTAATTGTTCAGCATCTAATCCCTACTATACGACCCATTCACCTCTCACTTCCCACTGCTAACTTTCACCCCTATGTCTCAGGATCCTCATTCATGGCTCACCCCATTCATATGCTGTCTCCAAACAGATATGCGTAAACTGCTGTGCAAATGGAGGGGTACCCGCTCATGAGAACCTGCAAACCTACCTCTCTACCTCAAACTCTCTCACATCCTCTCTTGATATAGCAACAAGGTAATTTTACCTCACACTCATTGACTCTCCTTCAAACATACTGACCATCCACTGGGCACGCTAAACTCACTCCTCACTCCTCTGATACCCATGACTATAAACTCAACTATAACAGCTAATGACCTAGCTGAATATTTCACAGGAGAAATTTCCAAAATTAGAGGCTTTCTCCTGACCTTCCTTACACTCCTTCCTCCTAAATTCTACACTCTGCCTCTATCTCCCACTTTAGTCACATTAATACTGAAGAAGTGGTGTCTCTATTGATGAAGTAAATCTTCTCTCATGCCCCATTAAATCTTCTTGCTTCTCATCTAGTGAACCCCATTGCCCCTTTAGTGTCTTCTCACCTCGCTGAACTCTCTAGCCTGTCTTTCGACGTGGCTTGCTTTGCCTCCATTTTCCAAACAGCCATGGTCCTCCCTCGCCTAAAAAAGCAAGGGACTGTCCCAAACCTGGCAGCAGATGTTTGCCCTGTGTCTCTCCTTCCACACTATTATAAAGGGTTAAAAAGGGTTGTGTTCAACCATCTTACCAATTTCGTAGACATCAACAACCTTTGAGACCCCATAACAAGCAGGTTTCCGCTCCATGTTAACTGTTCTCTTGAATGTCTCCAACTTCACCTCATCTGCTAAGCGCTATAACCTACCCTCTATTTTAATTCACCTTGACCTGTCAATCCCTCTGGTCTCCTTAATGTTCTCTCCCTACTTAGGATTTGCAAACAAACTCCTGCCTGGATTGAATATTACCTAGCACCTCTATAATTCTCTGTTTCCTGGAACAACAACACCTCTCAACTCACTCTGTTGGTTTCCAGTAAAGCTATGTCTTGGGCCCTTGCCTCTTTAAACTGTACACCTCTGCTCTTGGGGCACTAATCTCCTCTGTTGGGTTCTCATGCTAACTTTTTATGGATAATACTGAAATCTTCTTCTATTTTCCTGCACTTTCCTCTGATCTCTCTATCAAAATGTATAACTGTCTCTCTGCCATTAAATATTGGATGGCTTCATACTGCCAATCACTCTCTCATCTCCTCTCCTGCCAATCCTGTTCCCACTGAACGCGCTCTCCTAACCCTCTTCACCCAGAAACATCTGCATCATGTATGACTCGTCTCACACCATCTCTAGTTTTATCCTCAAAGCTGCCCCAACTGTTTGCCTCAACATTCTAAATAGTAGGAAAATCAGGAACATACTTGCTTTCAACAATGCAAAACATCTCTTAACTATGCTTGTCTTCTATAAACTGAAATACAGTACCAGCATCATCTGTGGTCTCCCCAGCTATGCTTTCTGCCGTCTGGACAAGACAGTGCCAGCATCCTCTGTGGTCTCCCCAGCTAGGCTTTCTACCTCTTGACAAGACCATTAACTTTGCTACCAGGACTCTCTTCGAACTCTCTCACTGAACACCCACTTCCTCTTACAATCACCAGGCTGGTTGGCTGAGAGTGAAAAGCAGGGTCATATTTTAATTTCTTCCCATGGGTCACAAATCTATCCATGGTGACGCACAACCATATCTATCCTGCTCTATCAAACTCTAAAAGCCTTCTCGTAATATCTGCTCTGCCTCCTCGACTACTCTTGTAGCACCTTGCCCTCCCTGCCTGTGAATCCTCTCACTTCCACTCTTTCTCTCTGTTTTCTCCACTTTCTAGTACCATTTTTATAGCATTTACTTTACCACCAATAGACAGGTTGAGCTAATTCCAGTGATCTACTTCTGACTTCATCCTCTGCAGCACTGTATCCAAATTCAGGCTCATCATGTCACTCAAACTGATCCAAATACATAGATATTTAATTTGTGTCCGACACCATCTGAAGCCCAGATCTTTCAGCATTTTGCTATTTCTCAAGTGTGAACATGGTAGAGCCTCTGATTTAGACGAATTCACTTTATAATGTGATGCAATGCTGAATTCTTCGATCAAGTTCATCAATTCCGATACTGAGGAAACTAGTTCCTAGGTGACCAACAGTAAATCATCCACATAGAGCCACAACTTTTGGCATACTCCATTGTATTCAATCTCCACAATCCTGACATTTGATCTAATGGCTTCTGCCAAATGTTCTATCGAGATCACAAATAGCAGGGGGAGACAAAGGGCAACCCTGCCTTGTCCCCCATTGTAATTCGAATCTTTCAGAAATTACTCCATTTGTGTTGATTTCAGCAGTTGGTTTCGTATAGAGCACTTTGACCCAACTCAGAAAATCAAGGCCAAAATTAATTCTCTCCATTGTTCCCAAATAGAAGCTCCACTTCACACGATCAAATGCCTTCTTGGCATCAAGAGACAAAGCTACCAAGTCCAAATTGAGCTTCTGGTGTTCCTCTAGGGTCAGCAGTAACTTTCTCCTATTTGAAGCGGACATTCTGCCTTTAACGAAACCAGCCTGATTTGGGTGAATTATTATTAGGAAGTATCTTCTTCAACCTGTTGGCCAAGATCTTTGATAGCATATTAGAGTCTCAATTTATTAGGTGGATTGATATTTAGCTACTTGCATCCAGTATTGGTCTGCCCTGTTTGTGCAGACGAGAAATTGTAGCATGTCTTAGAGTCTGGGGCAGTAATCCTTTTGACTTACTGTCTATAAACATGTCTCTCAATAGAATTAATACTTTTTCTGGCATCACTCGATAGAATTCAATTGGAAGCCCGCCTGGAACCAGGCATTTCCCCAGGTTTAGCTTCCAGATTGCATTTCTCACGTCATCAAGATAAAATCTCAGTGGCTAAAAAGTCTCTTTCTGTAGATGACAATTGCTTGATCTGCAATGAGTCGAAAAACTTGTTAAACTGATCCAAGTCCATATGAGACTGATCACTCTCTATATATGTCCTCATAGAAGCTTTTGAACATTGTATTAATTTCATTCTGGTCCCTGGTCACACCCCGATCACCCTTAATAGCATCTATTGATCTGTTCCCTTCCCTCCTCCTCAGTCTGTGGGCCAGTAACCTACTTCACTTTTCTCCCCCATAGTTGCATTTACATTTGGACCAAAAAATCGTGAACTCTGGCTTATCACTTAGTATCTTGTTTAAGTCGTATTTCATTGTCATCATTTTTGTTGATTTCTCTGCATCATAACTACCCATTAAATCTTTTCCAAACTTTTAATAGAAATGTTCGATCTTTTAGCCTCCTCATCTCCTTTTTTCTTTTTAATACCAGACAGTTTCATTGCCACTCTAGGCAAATGTTGCTGGCTCCAAGAGATGCTCCTTCTATCTCTCTATTTGGAATTTAATTCAGAATAGCCTAGGGCAGGATGCAGAAAGACATTTACCGCCAGACTTGGATTTCTGAAGTGGACCCACTGGTCCACTTGAGAAAACTCTGTGTTTTTGTGTATGGTAATGAGGCATATATTGCTCATGTGAGAAACAGAGGAAAAGGTGGACGACACTAGAGTGATATTTCTGTGCTCTGGAACATGACAGTAAATGACAGGATATCACCTTTTTTTGTTTACGTACAGTTATATGATTTAATGGGATATATTATATTGCACATTTTCATAAAATTGAGAAAACAGTATTGTTGATCCTTTGCTTATCCTTGGAGTCATTAACGATCCTTCCTCATAAGAGACAGATCTTGGGTAATTTCAGATGTTTTAAGCAAAGCAATAACTTTTTGTTAAGTATGCTTTTCTTGGTTCACATAACTCTTTCCGTCATGTTTCTGAAAACAGCAATGAGAGGCATATTGTTTATTTTGTGTGTGTGAGTATAAAATTAATGTTAATTATGGTGCTACTTTTCATGCATATGATTTCATCCTGCTACTTGTTCATTTAAATTGTATTCTGTAGCAAATACATGCCTGAAATGCTTATTTGAGGTGTTTTCTTTTCTTTTTGATAGATGCCTGTTGGAATGATGGTGCTTTGTCAGATGGACAGAGTAATTAATTGCTAGGATTAGGTCGTGTAAACATTTCAAAGGCCTTCATCAAATGCGTGTTGTTTGCACAGGCTGAATGTTTTTATTTAATACTTGGATTGCATTCAAACATGATAAAAGGCAAATTAATATATTTTAATTACAACCTTTGAAGGGACTTCTGGTACTCTTCCAAATGAATGTTTGTTAAATAATTATTATTGAATAGAAATTGTGTGTATCTGTATGTGTGTGTGCACGCATGCGTTATGTTTTATTTTATTTCACTGTAATTTATATAATACACCGCTGCCACATGTGTATGGCCTCCAGGTGCTCTTGTAGTTCTGAAACAAAGAAGGGGTTAGGTTAATTGGGAGAGGGGGAAATGCAGAATATATTTGCTGCTGTTGTGATGCATCAAGACCGGTATCACTCTGAGCTCTGCATGTGTGTATGCTTCTAGGAGGTTTTTTTTCGAAAGACCGAGGCGTTTGATACCAGATGGCAAACACATGTACCTGCAATGTTAGTTTTCCATTTCCCAGGGGTTAAATTGTAGTGTTGTGTTATTTTAAGTCTGATGGGAGGGGCCATGTGCAGGAGGATTTGTTTTAAAGTACAAAATACATTTGAGCATGGGAGTTTCTCGAGAGCATTGGAAGAGTGTTGCAATGGATAATTACTCAAGATAAAAAGTTATGTTTTCTAGGTTTTCATGAAAGTCAAGTGATTCTTGATTGTGCAGATTAATTTGGGCCGTTATTTCCAGAGTTTGCCAACAAAGAGAAAGCTCATCGGCATTGACTATTTCAAGAATGTGACATGATTTCTAGTATAGTGTCATCGCTGGATCCCACTGTTCTGTTTAGTTGGTGCAGTTTTGTTTTTCCTTGTATGAATTTGGTTTCAAGGACCAGCATTTATTTTTGGGTGAGAACAGTGCTTTGAAATTGATACCTTTATGATCATATTAATTTTATGCAAAAGGCTTGATCTATTTTGATAATTGTTTAAATGCCATTTATTCTTGTTTTTTATTGTACTGTTATTTATTTACATTTGTGTATGCACAAGGGTTGAATTAGCCATAAGCATTACATTAAATATACAATTAAAAAAATGGATACTTTTCTTGCCCAGTAGCCAGTGTGATCTTAGAATTGGCATTATGTTTGTCTCCTATCAAGCCTAAGGAAATGTCTTGCTATGATGTTCTGTGTGCATTGACATTTCCTAATAAAGTATTCTGGCATACCAAGGTATGTGCTGTTTTCATAGTCAATGATTTAGAATACGAAAGATATGGCAACAAGTGTCATGTGCATGAAGGTCAGGAAGGGCATTATCCATGTGAAAGAATGTAGATGGTAGAAACATTTCTTAACAATGCATTCATTTGTGGTTCGAAGTCAAGTGAAGTGTCCATAAGAAGCTCAAAGCTCTTTATCACCATTGAGGTTCCACAATTGATCTCAGGTTGAGGTTGACAATTGTTTACAGTAAGACATTCTTGTTTAGGGTTTTTTGTATATTGATTTTAAATTGAGTTTTCTGCAAATAGAATGTTAACTTGCATGTTGCACCGTGTGTTACATTGTACTGGAAAAACACAGTACTTAATCAAGTATTTTTAGACATAGATGACATTTAACTCTGGGTGCGCTTATGCATCCGTGTGTCCACCTAAAAACAGATATTCTATGATATGGAGAATTGGACCTAATGCCTATAGGGCCGTCTAAGTAATCTACACGTAAAACAAACCCATTAAGTTATGGGATGTAGTGTTTATTCATGTTAAGATAGTTAAGGTGAATAAATAGTTATAGCGCTTTGAAATAATTATCTTGTATATTTTCAAGAGAGCTCTTTGTCTAATTGAGGATAAAGGATATCAGATGTTTCAGAAAGTGTGTCTAGCTGACAATTGTACTGTTTTCTGCTGTTCTCTGCTTTGAGAGCAGCAGCACTCAACAAAAGAATTATAGCAATAGAAGCAAGATATTTGAAAAGTGCTTGCTTGAACGAAATACGTATTTCATTTATATTTAGCTTTTGTGGTTATAGAATGTTAGAAACCTAGGATGGACATTGAACATGAGTTCATTAATGATTTGGAATAACTATGTAGCATTGCTAGATTGATTGGGAACAGAACACACTGCATTAGTGAATACACATGACATCATACGTTGATGTCTGATGCCATAGTAACACTATAAACAATATCAGCGCGTTCACGCAGAGCAGATTACTGCAGGTTGTTACCGGGTTGCTTGATTTATGCTATCAGGAGCTTGATATATTAAGTACAACGTGTGATCTATTTAAATTAACTTGTGTAATGGCCGAGCATGGAGAATTCTGTACATTATGCGGCCTGCGCATGCTAAGCGTAACTACGGCTGGTTAGTGTTTAGTTATTGGTTTGCAAACATACATAAGTGATTGTGGCAAACCATACCAAGAGGCGGTTGTGGAATCTGAAATTAATTATAGGAATCTGTGGAATGGAAGTTTGAAAACATTATTATGACCATCGCAGACTTATTATATTTTGATCATCGGTTGAGAGGTTAGACCATACATAGTAAAGCTCATGCTGCACAGCTAACTCAGGTGGCAGGATGATGCTATGTCAATTTAAACTATACATGAGAGAGTCATTCCAATTGTCTAATTGGACCTTTTTCAATGATTTATAGGTTGTGTATTAAGTACATATTAGATAAGATTACCAGGTGTAACTTGAAAGAAGAATTTAAGACATTGAATTTGAATCATGTTCAGATAAAGTGAGATTTGAGGATGTCATCCCTGTACTAATTAGCAGTAGGTTGGCCAATTTTGGAGTCATTGATATGCACTATAACCTATTAATATTTCTGTAGATGTTTTGATAATTCACGAATATCAGTTGGTGGTGGATCATGAATGCACGGTACCTGGGTAGTGTTTATTTGTACTTAAGATATTGTTTATCTAACCACATTGGTGGGAGCATAATATATTGGGATGGAAAGAATCTTGATTAAATATATATGTTCACATACATGTATGTATTTTATACAAAGTTTATTTTGTTCCTTTTCTCTTTTATTTTCTCCTTGCTGTGTAACACATCACTGATCCACTCTCTGGACAGTATCATTGTTATTTACAATTTGTTAAAGTAACTCCTTTATTTTTACTTTGTGAATCACTTATTAATTTGCATTGATGTTTTTTATACACCAGCCCTGATGAAGACTTAAGACTGTTAAGGTTGAAACATGGGTTCGCAAGACTGAACAATTTGAAAATATCATTATATTGTATTAAATACGAACTGTGATGAACCAATGAGTTGTGTTAATTGTTCGTGTTAGAGATTGTCTAGTGGCAGGTGAACTGGACCTACTTATACTCTAATTGCTTACATGGGTCAGGCTCATAGGGGATTTAGTATCTGTTGTCTTTGGTCCATGCTGCTATACCACACAACCTAATGAGTATTAGCATTACTGTATAAAGACCTAACTTACTGATAAGTGGTTTGCACAAAGGAGTAACAGTCCCACGTTCTTGCTTACTCTTTGTTTCAATGGGTCATTTAGGCATTCCACAAATCCGTTGTCATTCTGGTGATAAATTGAGCAAAATGTGTGCTCAATGGCAAATAAAGTGGACGTTCCTTTGAGGACATCATTAAAGAAGTGATTCCCATTGTCATATCTGAGGACATTGCATATTCCCAAATAATGAAATCCTTCACATACTACAAATGTGAGTGCCGATTTGGCATTAGGGTTGACACAGGGATCTGCTTCATGCCAATGAGAGAATGGGCACACCACAACGATTAAATAACAGAAGTTACTGCACCTCTATTAACCATGTCCACATAGTCAATGTGTAGGTGTCAAAATGACCCAGAGGGCCGGTGCAATGTTGCTTTCAATATTTTAATGGTGTGACTTGTAATATGTCGTGCAATTAAATATGAAATTATCAAGATGTTCCTTGGGAACAAATCATTCTTCAGTGCGCAGGTTTGTGCAACTGTTCAAGGGAAACTGTAAGTAGTTGCTGAGGCAATGCTGTTTTTCCTGACATGTTCTGTCTCCAAATTAAGTTTGTGGCAGATAAGGAACACCCTCTTTTGATCCATAACTCCTACTCTTTCCGGAGAGCCTGTGCCTGTAATTCGATAATCTGGCCACTGGGTTGATATGATATGATATGATATGATATGCATTGTAAGGAACCTTAAGCTCTACCTACTGTTATATTATGCCATGAGACCCTGTGTTTTGGCATTTCCAGATATGCTGCTTCTTTTGCTGCTGAATCTGCTGCATAGTTACCATAAGAAATTGGATCATTATTGCTGGTGTGAGCTGTGCACTTTACTACCGGGACTGCTGTGGGGAGTGTCAATGCATCAATTAACCTAGAAAGTAAAGCAGTGTGTTGCACAGGTGTGCCATCTGATTTTTGTAACCCTCGCCTCCACCATCTGGTGAGGCTTTAATGTACTGTTAATGTGACATAAGTTGAATCTGAGTAAATGGACACTCTTTGGAGATTTCTAATGTGGTTATTAGTGCTATGAGTTCTTCTGCTTGTGCTGAGTAGTGTGAGGGCAATCTTATCTTAGATATTGCTTTGTGCTCACCTTCTTCAGTTCTCACTACTGCTGCTCCCGTATACTTGACCCTAGAGCTCCGATCAATCATTGACAACCCATCAATGAAGAGCACTGCAACTACATTATCTGGCTGTACTGGTTCTGCAATCAGTGTTGCTGGATTGACAGTGTGAAACCTGATTATGTGAATGGGAGAGTTGGAAAAAATGACCTTGTATCCTGATGCTTTTTGAGTGGTGAGAGTGGATTTTGATTTCTGTAGTGTGGCAAAAACTGCATGTTCCACATATTACATGACAGGGCATCCCATTTTTATTTCGGTGGATATTTGTATTGTGAAAGCAGCTGCTGCTAGAGTCTGTTTACATTACTAGGTGTAAGAGACCACTCTAATAGGCCAAAGGTCTCTGTCCAATTTCTGTCTGTTGAGGGAGGACATCACATTTGAATGTGAGAACGGGAAGAATATTTTGCTAAAGTAGGTGCATTACTGATTGGATGTTTGAGTTCCTGAAAAGACTGGACCTTCTCCTGTCATTGAAGAAGACCTTCTACAAACTATGGCAGCCAACACCAAGCCTTGGGAGACTTGAACCTGGGATTTAACGACCCATTGGACCATCATGGCACGTCACTGTCGAACTCCCTCTATGACATTGGGTACAAACATTGCATCAACTCACCCACCCATAATAAAGGCAGGACCCTGGACTGGGAGGTTGTCCTTAACAGTCAGATCATCATCTTAGACAGCACACAAGGTCCATGGTCTGATCATCATATACTTTTCGTGACCTTCTCTCCATCTAAGTTGCACCAGCGCACACCACATGCTCTTCCCCCATCTGGAGTTCAAGTGCCCAAAAAATAAATAAAGAAACCCTAGCCCCACACTTCACACCGCTCCTGCCAGAGCACATTGTCTATGTAAACCCTAATGAACTTACAAACATTCATGCTGTGACCCTAACCGAGGCAGTGAACACTGTTTCCCCACTGGCCCCACACAAAGCTAAAACAGTTGCCCATATTAACTCTTGGTTCATACCCAACCTTGTAGCCCATGGATCTAAAAAACGACACCAGCTAACACACCCAAAATTGCTCAGAAGAACGTTGCTAGAAAATGCAGGTTAGTCATCATTGCAGCCGAAGCGACATCCTATAATGGGAGAATCGCAAAGGCTAGCTATAACTCGCAAGAAATCATCCACATTCTCAGAGAATTCGAAATTCCAGCTGCCCCCCATCTACCATCTTAAAAGATGAGTGTTGGTGTACAGCATTGAAACCGCCATGA
The DNA here is from genome assembly GCF_040938575.1 of Ambystoma mexicanum. NCBI lineage: Eukaryota > Metazoa > Chordata > Amphibia > Caudata > Ambystomatidae > Ambystoma > Ambystoma mexicanum. The sequence goes on from NC_090932.1 coordinate 814,641,568, forward strand.
GATTTAAACTACACTCCCTACAGGGGAAAATACTGCTAGCACAAGATCTCGTTAAAGGAAAGGCACCTGCACACCCACGGTCACCCTCTCCTCTGCCAGCCCACCTACCATGACCTTTCAATATAGAAATGTCTCAGAAGAAGAGACTGCAAATGTAATCAGAAAACTCAAACCATCCAAATTCAAAAGGGAAATCTGCCCACCATCCATTATCAAGGATTGCACAGACATCCTAGCCCCTTTCATTGCTAGTTTTATGAATGCATCATTCTCTTCCAAACATGTACCTATTAGTCTAAAAGAATCATGGGTCCCCCCCTTCTGAAAAAAAGTAGCTTAGACCCATCTTCCCCCAACAACTACTGCCCAATTACCAATGTTCCATTCCTACTAAAAATTCTGGACAGAGCTGCCTACAACCAAATTCAATTGTTCCTTGGAACCGAGTCAGTACTGTTAGATTTGAGAAATCAGATTGTCAGTTTTGGAGATGAAGGAAAGTCTGCTCTCCTCCTTCTCCATGATCTATTGGCACCTTCGACCTGGTAGACCATAAATCCTTGTGCCACCATCTCAATGCAGCCGCTAACTTCTCCAAAGAAGCCATATCATGGGTTACTTCCTTCCTTGAGGGTAGATCCATGAGAGTCTTCTCCGATTCGGCTAATGCCCCCCAGACACAATCCTTTGTGGCATCCCACAAGGATACTGTGTCTCCCCTACACTCTATAATATCTTCAACAAACCCCTCTTTGACCTCCTGGATGGGCTCAGCATAGCCTACACCAACTATGCCGATGACACCCAAATCCTCCTCCCCTATCAGGATCCTATGAAGATGACTCTGTGACCATCAACAAAATCTACTCAACTATTAAAATGTGGATGGTGGAGAACCATCTTTGTCTAAATGACGACAAGACTGAGATCCTAGTGGTAGGATCACCAGCAAAGCTAAAGAAACTCTCCCCCACTACTCATTGCTCCTGATCGATGGCATCAAAATCCCTGCTGCAGTGTCTGAAAACCTTGGGAGTCCATCTAGATTCCACTCTCTTCTTCACAAAACAAGTTAATGAAATCGCATTCTCAGCAGCATACACAGCCAAACTACTAAACGCACCCAGACAATTATTGACACCATCCAGCTGCCTAACTATATCTCACTAAATTACTGGAGAAAGACTAGACTATTGCAATGCCCTCTTTGCAGGTACATCTAAGAGAAATATCTGCAAATTGCAGATAATACAAAACAATGTGCTAAGCGCAGCACTACATATCTCTGCTGCTAGAAAGGAGGCACACTGGCTGCCAATCCAGGAAAGGATCCATTTCAAAATCTTCACCATCTCTTACAAATGCCTTCTAAAGACAGCTCCCGAATATCTGGCCAGAAAATCATCAGATCTAACCAGACTAGGCCAGTAAGGTCCATCCACTTACACCACATCGCACAACCTAAGTTCAAGCTCACTAGAGGAGGAGGTGCCAGTTTCCCGGTCATTGCGGCATCTTACTGGAATTCCCTCCTGCCCATGCTAAGAGCAGAAAACTCTCACCGGACATTCAGGAAAGCCCATTAATGTGGCTTTTCATCAAACTGTTTCCCGTCTGAACTCAGACGTGGGGAGCTAAGAGTCTTTTACCGGCTCCACATTGTGCCTGTTTTTGGTTGGCTATCTGCTATTTCCTCCCAAGATATGTCCTGTGTAACTGGTTTCCAATGGGGCCTTGATGCCTCTGGGCTTATGTGCTTTACAAATGCAAATCAATACAAAACAAATAAATAAATATATATAGACAAGGAGTCCCTTAACTTTCTGTGCTTCCTTTAACCCCTGCAATGGAGGTTTAGATTTAGTAATTGAATATCCAGGCCCAACAATAGTTACATAATATCTAGACTTGCTGCATCTGTTTGACCATAGTCGGTTGCGGGGTGCGGTGTATCACTTCTGCCCTTTCTGGTATTACTCTTTGCCCTGCTGGAGATATGATCTGCCCTAGGTACACATCTTCTTGCTGGCAGTATTGCAATTTCTCTTTGTCAGCCTTGTTTCCTTTCTCTGGAAATAAAGGCAAAAGTGCCACTGAGTCATTTCTACACTGCTCTTCTGTTGAGCTACATGCTAGGTGGTTGTCTACATACTGAATTACTGTGTTCTGTACCTGTAGGTTTCCTAAATCCATTTTCTGTATCCTGTTGAAAATGCTCAGGGACTCACAATACTGCTATGGCAATCGTGTGTGTGGGAACCTCTGTCCTCTGTCGGTGAATGTTGTGATATACTGAGAGTCAGGCTACAGTGGGATGGGGAAAATGCATTCTTAAGGTCTATTAATGTGAAATGGGTTGCTGATGTGGGAATCTTGTAAAGGATAGTGGCGGGATTGGAGACAACTGGAAACTGTAAAATATTGCTGAACTGGTATAAGTCCTGAACCATCCTCAACAATGATGCTTTCGCTTTTTTTCACAGGGTACACAGCCATGTTGCATGATGACATTATTACATCCTGCTGCTATAATGCTACAATGGTGGAATAAATCCCTTTGTCTGCTTCTTTGTTCAGTGGTATGGCCTGACCCGTGAAAACACTGCCCTTTGTTTTAGTTTGATGTGAGCTGCCCCTAACCCTTTTAAGAGACCTACCACGTGGGAGCTGATGGGCCATAACTAGCTGAGCATCTTCTCTAAATCTTTCCTCAGATGTGGTGGCAGTGTCCTAGCAAGAAACACAGTCTGGGATACTTCTCTCTGCTCGATAACTATCTGACAAGGTATACTAATTTGAAACACCATCTCTCCTGTGCCACTGGTGTCTCCAAACAATTTTTCTTCAGACACCTCCCGCAATTGCTGTGCTGGGTCAATACATAGAACTGTACACCATTCAATTTCATTCTCGTCTGTGCCAGACAGTATTACTTTATCTCCCTTAGTGACCACTCCATCCACATCTAGTGTAAAAATAGTGCCTGGTGCAACGTCCTGGGGGGCAGCTGGTCTGAATAGAAATTCTGCAGGTATGTGTGGTGTTTTGTTCTCAATCCAGGGGACCCAAACTAACAGACCCACAGGGTGCTGTATCTACAAAGTGCTTGTATTACCGCAGTAGCTCTAGCATGGTACGTGTCTGGGGTAGAACACACAATGCCCTCCTCAGTTAATGAAATGGTCATGCTCGACTTGTTTATGATGTCCCTGCCCAGGAGCTTAAATAGAGTATCTTGTAAATACAAAAAAGGTGCTGTCAATTCTTGTGTGCCTATAGTGCTATTTAAATCTTAAGTTAACAGAACTGATACAACAGCCCCAGAGAATCTATGCATGTCCATTATTTCGCCTGACAGAGGAAACCTCCCTTCCTTAATGACGGACTTTGCAGCTCCTGTGTCAACCATAAATGAAAATGGTTGATCCCCTGTTTCCACTCCCACTTGGGGTTTCTCTTCTGGGTCTATAGATACTGGGCATGTCAGATCTCTCTGTGGGCTGTCCTATTGTGGTTGAACATCTGTGCCTGGGAGCAGGAAAGTATTCCTCCCTACCACACTCGCCCTGGTGTATTGAGTTACTGTGCCCTGTGGTTGGTTTCTTTTATACCAGGGCTGAGCAGGTACCTGCTGCATGTGTGTATGAGGGAGATTTGGTGCTAGGTATTGAATCGGGTGTGGCTGCATGGGACCTGGGTAGCTGGGATAACAGGGCTGAATCAGGGAAAGTGAGTGGAAAGTAAGTCGATACACTGGACCACTAGGGTTGTTGTAGGAAAGGGGTGGCCTACTTCTGCATTCTCAAGCAAAGTTTCCTATCTTCCCACGAGACCAACACTGCCCTACAAAACTAGGTCTCATTCCTCCCTATCTACCCTGTCTTCTTCTTTGGTAACTGCCCCTTCCCCTCTGGAAACCTCCCATCTTCCATCTGCCATTTCCTGGTCCTTCTGTCCATCCCCGCAGGAGGCTCTTTCCTTAATGTCCTTATGTGGTGATAGTAATTACTGTTCCTTCCATGCATAATTTCGCAAGCTTTTTCCGTACTAGTTTTGCTTCTGCCTTCTATTTTTGCTCTACTCTCTCCTTCTCCTTTGCTTGTCTCACTTTTCAATAGTGTACTACGTGTGCCTATATCCAGGCCAAGCCTTTGCTTCAATACCAACCACCTTATTCAAGTTGGCTTTCACTTCTGGGGGAAGACCCTTGATCAACATGTGATACTAGTCAGCTACATTTGCGTCCCATGTCTCTCCAGTCTCTAACAACCACATCTCCAGTATCTGCTGAATGTAGTATGCAGGGTCCTCATCTGCCATGATAGACTGTGTGGCAGATGTGCCTCGGTATCTGTCCCTCAAAGCTTTCCATGCCTGTGTTCGAGAGTTGTCAAATGGAGCACCATTGTGGATATTACTGCACAATTGTACTCCTTCATAACCTGCCTTCCTCCATATCTCACCCACCTGTTCCCCTAACAGGGCGGCGAACAAGCTCTTCATGTCCCCTATAGGTAACATGATCTCTCCTGTCTGTTTTTCGAGGGCATACATCCACTTGCCTACTCCCACTATGAGGGAGTATGTGAATATACATATCCGGGTTAGCCTTAAGCTACTCCATTTTGGTCACAAAAAAAATAATTTCATGTACTCTTTTGAGCTGTGCCTTTAAGCATGCCTCAAACTTCTTTCATAAATCTTGTTATTAGTTGAAACTCAAAAAATTCCCTGCAATTCCACCCAGCAGCAGATATAATTTGCCCTAACTCGAGCTCGTGAAATATCCCAAGGGTTGAAAGTAAATGTCTATATGGACAGTCAGTACGCCTTTGGTGTAGCTCACAACTTTGGCAGACTATGGGCCAAAGGGGGATTTTTAACATCCCTCAGTACGATGATTCAACATGGCCCCCTGATAGTACAGCTGTCGTCAGCAGTAGCATTATCCGAACAGCTGGTGATAGTGAAATGCGCAGCCCGACAGAAAATTGTTGCCAGAATTGTCAAGGGCAGCATGCTGGCAGATAGAATAGCAAAACAAATGGCCAGAGATTTACAATAAGGGATGCATGTATCAGGTCCTGCTAGATGGGTACCAGAAAGAGGGATGATGAAGGATGCATTACCAGTGTAAAACAGCTACAGGCCAAGGCCACAGCTGAAGAAATTAAAGCATGGGGGTAGGGGCCAGCCCAACTGGATGAGGACGATTATAGGGTTAACCATGACAAGCAGAGATGGATGTTACCAAACAGTTATGTACAAGCTGTAGTTACTATGGGCCATGGCCCAACTCACATTAGTGCCAAAGGCATTTGTAAACATTTAGACCCAGTATTGAGAAATTATAACATTCCCAAAGTAGCTGAACGGTTACTGAAGAATTGCATGGTTTGTTTGCAACATAACAATGGGAAAGGGACGTCAGTACCTAGGGGCAGTTTTAGCCCACCTTCCGTGCCCTTCAAAGTAATGCATTTTGATTTCATTGAGATGGAGCAATGTCAACATCTTAAATATGTCTTAGTGGTGGTTTGTGCATTTAGCAAATAAGTTGAAGCTTTTCCTGGAAAAGACAATATAGCCATATCCACTGCAAAAGCCATGTTAAAAGAGTACTTTCCCCTCTTTGGATTAACAAGGCTGATATAGTCCGATAATGAGACCCATTTTACTGCTTCAGTTATACAGAATGTGTGTGAAGGGTTACAGATAAGAAAGACATTTCCTGCAGCAAATCACCCACAATCGTCTGGTTCGGTGAAGAGACATACACTGAAAAACCTGTTTGCAAAAATATGAGCACACAGTAAACTAAGATGACCCAACGCTCTCCCCTTTACCTAAATGGCCGTGAGAAACACAGCCCAAGTAAAAACAGGCCTTGCCCCGCATGAGATTGTGATCGGGACAGCTGCCAATGTATGGAATGTACGAGACCAAAGAAATTGTCAGAAATAGAATACCCATTATTGGTTGATTACTGTAAACAGTTGACTCAAAACTTGTGTTTTTATTAACCACAGGTTTGTGAAGCCCTGTCTGATAAATACGTGGGTCCTGGTCACACCAATCGACAAATAAAGGATTTGATAAAGGATTTCTACCAAACAACCAGCCTTGGAACGCATTGGAAAAGGACCCTACCAAGGTTGGATGGCTACTCAAACTGCTGTGTGTGTGGAAGGGAAGAAACATTGGATACATGCAGCACACCTGAAGCGAGTACCCTTGCCTTTGCCAAATGACAAATATTCAAAAGGTGTGGTTAGGTGATTGTGAGACAGAGTACGTCCCTCAGTACGTACCCTTCAGTGATGGAAAATATACCAATCTTGTTTTGAACAGCCAGACTTTTTACCCCCTGGCGACACTAACACACTGTTTGAGGATCATTCTGTGCATGGAGTGTCCAGGTTTATTCTTCAATCAAGGAAATAGGTAGAAAGGACTTCTTAGAGGTAGGAATGTGCAGCTGTCAGTTGCACCCACAAGAAACCAATGGTGATCCCTCCATACCCCCCAAAGACACCTGGAAGTAGAGGGGGGCAGGGAACAGAAGACTTCAATCAAGGTAGGCCACGTGGTCAGGTGCCACCAATGGATGAACTTATAAAGCCAGTATCAGTGAGGCTTCTTAACAGACACTGAAAAACTATGGCCATATTTGGACTATGTAGGAGTGAGGATAGGGAAGGTTTTACCACAGGAATGGTCAGGTCCAGATGCCTGTGGTCAATCTAAGAGAAATATTTAATAATTGGTATTGTTACAGATGTCATGATAATATTGTTGACTGTTTTGTGGGTCCTCGAGAGCTCACACCCACTCAAAATACTGTTGCCAATGTCTACTTCACCTGCCATGTCTCCTTTCCAGGTACACGCACACACACACACACTCCCTCCCCTTGAACTTGAACATTGAGAGGGGTATCCCCATAAAACATTTCTAAGATTAATGAACGATACTCAGTTGGTGCTCAACAAAAGTGATCCTTGGGTGTGTTCACATTTTACATAACATAGATAAAAGGCACTAGGATGTTATATGCATCCTCCCCCCTTGACCATCACTTGCTATGCATCCTTTAGCACTATGCTTTTGGTAAATTGAATGACACTATCACAGGTAACTTTGATAGGACAAATATTGATGATTTTGATCAACGGGTGCTACTACCTCTGGTACGCACAGTGTTTGCTAACAAAAGCGCTACAGACACTGCCTCTTTCAAACACAAAGAAAGGAATTCTAGGCCATACCAATCACTGATAGCTTTCTGAATGGCCCCAGTGGGAAATAGAGAGACAATTCCTCCAGCATTTACCATTAACCATAATCCTGCCACAGCACTTTTTTTGTCTAAGTATGGAAGGATTTAGGTACTTGGGTACATACGAAAAGGTCATAAATACCACAGTTTTAGTGAATAAAACAGGGCCTTTGTTTATTGGTGGTCCATTTATTTTGTCTGTGTAAAGAATGCATACCAATGGTTACGCAAAAACTGGAAAGGAACATGCTACTTAGGAATACTGCTGCCAGGGGTTTATTTAACAACTTTTTCAGACATTCTTAAACGTCACCCCAGACTATAATTCTGGACAGATATTAGGGGATGTAGCAAAGGCGTTAGTGCCCTTTGGGATCCAGCTATAAACTCACGAGACATTATGAAATGAGCATGGGTGTTAGAGAGGACTATTAATGAGACAACTGACATACTGTCTAATATGACTTTAGAACAAAGATGAATTAAGTAAGTGGCCCTTCAAAATAGGATAGTCCTAGACACAATGCTGGCTGAAAGGGGAGGAGTTCGTAAAAAGGGAGTGTTATCATGTTGTGTTTACACACCTGACTCCGCACCCACAGTGTTTCAGGCCATAAAAAGATTGCATACATTGGGGTCTGCCAGTCATGAAAGGGAGTTGGGACATTTGGACATGGGTTTGGAATCTGCTTACAGCTTGCAGTTACAACATTTTTGCCTTTCTTGCAATGCTTTCAGGTGTCATCCTATGCTGCTGCTGCTGTATACAGTGCTTACCTCTTTTAGAGTCAGTGTTATGCCAGTGCTGTTCTAGGACTTTCAAACACCTACAGCCCAAACCCCGCCCCCGGCAAATGTAACTAATGCTCTCATTATGCAGTGTATGGAAATACAGAAATGTATGGCAATTGATGCAAGAGAATATAATGACCTTTTAAACTAAAATGTATTAGCTTAGGCCAAAAGAAGGATTTGTGAGAATGTGCATATTCTGGTTAGTCTTAAGCTACTCCATTGTGGTCACAAAACTAATTTCATCTACTCCTCTGAGTTGTACCTTTAATCATGCCGCAAACTTATTTTATAAAACATGTTATTCCTAACAGGTGCTGGTCTAGGTGAAATGCATCTTTGTTAAAATTTTGTCTCACGTAGCCAAATGCCAAAAGCCTGGGACACGACACAAAACAGGGTATGTATATGTATCAAGGATTTATGTCTGAAACCTCCCCTAGGTTGTGTGAATGATTCACAACTAAAACTTCCCTTATTCTTTGAACAGACAAGTATGGCTTATCTTAAACAAACCATAGCTCCTGCTACAGAGTAACCTTTGGTCGCACAAACAAAGATAGGATGAGTGGGAAGGTCTCCTTTTCTGGAAATCGTTTGTTATCTAGTAAGGTCAGGATGTATGTTTCTCAGAAATTGTATACATTATAGGAAACCATAAAATATCTACGCAACCGACAGCTTCAGTAAATCAATGTAATCCAATGTGTATACAAGAGGAGAATTATCTTTGGAAAATTGCTCACTTCACTATTTTCCCTGTGATAATGGGTCATGGTTGAACCTGAGCCCAAATGAGTGAAAATAAAATGTTGTATTTGCTTTACTCTGTGTCTGTTGGTCTAATTTCCTTTACAGATGTACTAATGGTTTTTCAGCAGGGTAAGGTGTGAATGAAGTTATCCCGATCCATGTTGGGCCACGGCACATAAAGGGCCCTCTCTGGTCCTTTCTGTAGTAACTGGAAGTGCAATCCTCATTTTTTATACTGGGAAGCTTGCTTCCCCCTCGTAACTAGGGCACATACCCCCGACTTGCAGCCCGAGCCGGCAGTCTCATGGTGTTACGTCCTCTGCTTCCTCTTGAGTATACACTGAGTCATAGGGCCTTATTCCAAGTGTGGTGGTCTGGAAACAAGGGTACCGGTAAGCTTACCGCACATTTGTTTCCGGACAGCCACACTACAAGTCTGCCTGCACAGGCTGTTGCGCCCCAGCAGGGTCAGACCTGCCGGACGCAACAGCCCCTGCAGGCAGACTTTTCACAAAGGCACCAGCACCATTAGCGATGCTGCTGGTGCTTATGTCTCCCCACTCCCATGGAGTCCTATGGGATTCCATGGGAATGGGGAGTTACCAAACTGACCACCTGACTACTCGCACTGCCAGGACTTATAATGTTCTGGTTGTAACAGGAAGTTAAGCGGTGGATTTGGTGTTTCCGGGTTGGCGTCAACCTGGCGGTGGTGCCGGTGGGTTGGAATGAGGGCCATAGTCTACACTATTACGGCATTTCTTCCTATCTTGGGGGCCTTCTTGACCCTTCCCTGAAGTGGGAGATTCCTCACTTGGGTCTACCCTGATATCTTTGATAGATTTAATGTCTATGTCGAGGAGAATCTATCCTGCCCTCCATTCAGCTGTGCCTATTGCCGCACAATGCCCCTCCCCTTGTCCCTGCCCCTTGTCCCTGCTCCATTTTCAGTAGCTTCTCTACTGCCTTCTGCAATGCCGCCTTTAATTCTCTGCAAGCCTTATTTTTTATTTCCATAATTAGGGGGTCTCGGGTGGCCTCCTTGGGTTCTGCTAATGTTCCCTTTTTTCACTTAGGGACTAAAACCAGTGGATGGTGTACCCTGTGACAGGCTGAAAAGAAAAGGACCAATAAGGGGGCAGGGCAATGGCCTGTACACATACTTGAATGTTTCCCTCTGTACTGTCACGAGGGGCATGATCTTCCCCCGCAAACATTTTCTATAATTAAAGTATCCTCTGCCTATTTTTCAACTATTTCCTTATAAGTTGAGAACAAGTATGTATGCATATGTTAGAGAATACAGTTTTATCATGCATGCCCTCCTTTGGCCAAGATTTAAACAATGAGCCCACAGTTCCCTGAACCCACTCTTGGTGGTACTTCAGGATATTCTCTTTATATTGTGCAAGTGTTTTGCTCAACTGCTTCAATGGAGTGGCCTTAATAACACAAGGTTCCAACTGCCTTTAAAACAAAAACTCCACAGACACCGGTCCTGCAGCGCTTTATTTTAAAAAACTCACAACACACCAATGAACCACTTACTCACACCAATATAACCCTAAATGCACTTGTAAAACCAATAATCAATAACAGAGTACTCAAAGTGTAGGGAAAACACCCAGCTTTATTCAAACATTGAAACTCAGCCTGGACAGCATACAATCAGCTCTCAAAGTTACAATAGATGTGAGCAGTTTTTAAACAAGTGACAAATCAGCGGTGTCATCATACTACAGTATCAAGTATACAACGTATGAATACATTTGACTGGTTAGCATCACAAACTACATATACAACATATAAGTGTTAGTTCTATGATTGATTTATGTGTATCTGATGGCCCCTCCTGGGCTCAGCCTACTTCAGATAACACTTCCAATACATCATCACATTGATACTTAATTGGTCGGTGCTGTTTATCATAGGCAATGTGACAAGAAGAATCTCTATTGGTTGGCAATTTGCTCACCAACCTCGGACAATTTGATGAGACGTCAAGATATGAGGGAGACATAAGGTGGGCGGAGAATCCATGGTCTGCAATTATTACAATTAAAAGTAACTCCTTGTCATTCCCAGGCAATAGGCCTGTCCTTTCTTTTGTGCATGGCCTCATCTGGTGTCTGTGCACTGGGGAGTTCAGCAGGTGTCTTATCTGAGTTGGGCTCATAATGAATAGCCACTGTTTTCAGTGTCTTGGTCACGTGCTAGGGGACCATGTCGGAGAATCAATGTCTTCTTATTTATCAAACTTTTAGCTAGTTCTGATGTGCTTGTATTCTTTGTGACCACTTAAGACACCCCTCCATCTATTCTCCATAGAGTCTTTTGGCATACTATTCGCATACACCTAGACATCAAGGGCTCTCTGGGCTCTCCTTAATTTAATTAACTTTGGAGGCTACCGCTTCACATCCTGGAAACTGTTATCGTCATCTAGGTTCTGCTCACCTAACTACTCCCTTCCTGATATTGCAATTTTGGTGCTCACTTTGAATGACTGTCTGGGTAGCTTCAAAGGCTTTGCAAATAAATATGTTTTAGCTAATTCATCATCTTGAATTCTAAGGTGTTGCTAATTCTTGGACCTGCTGCAGCCTCCATGTTAGGAAAATGGCTGTTCTTCTGCACTCTCGCCTCCACGTTTGCAAGTTATATTCATGTCTGTGCATGTTACATTGGTCTTGTACATCTTACCTATGTTGGTGTCCCTGCCTGTGTATACTGCGTCCTTGCCTACCTATAATTTCATCTGCCCTATCAGTGCAGTGAGTCCCTCTCTTGATACACTGGAACTTGACTCTCCTCTATTGTTTTATGATAGTGTTTATTGGTTAAATGAAACATTTTACACTTTGTAAAAAAAAACTCAGAACATTAGCATCATAAAATTCTAAACAATTACAAGGCAAGAACCAAACAGAAAGATTGGTCATCTAAAACCTTATATCCCATAAACATTTCATAAAATTCATATACCAAAACTTTCCTCATAAAAGCAGACAATGAACTAATATCAGACATTCTCTAAAACCTTAACAATTTCCTTCCACAGATAATATAGGGTAACAATCTTGACCAAGTTACATCCTTTATGCACATAAGACCAGAATTGGTCTGTGTGAATAAAGTGCAGTGCATGAACCTTAGTCCAATATGCTTTTTCACATATAGGTCAAGCAATTTGTAACAATTAGTAAGCAGGTGTCGTGGGGTTTCTACCTCTGAATCACATAATCTACATCTGCGTTTCCTTAAATGGTATATTCTTCCAAGCACCCATAATGGCAAAGGTAGGACATTGATTGAATCTTAACAGCATAACAGCATATTCTATGTAAATATGTGCTCTGTAAAGCGCTTTGGATTAAGGCGCTATATAAATAACACATCATTATCATTATCATAATAAAGCGTCTAACATCCTGATTTTGTAGTAGATTTTATATATATATATATATATATATATATACATATATATATATATATATATATATATATATGCATGGTGTATTAACAAGGAAGGCCTGTTTTGAGTATTCCACAAAGTTACATTTTTTTAGAAAGATAAATCCATCTTTCAATGCTAGCCCAAGTGCCTGCTTTACTTTTTATTTCTTTAAATTGGCTAGCCAGATTATCTTCAATTTCCCAGATGCATCCTTATTCGTGAGGAAGCTGTTAACATCCTTCCACCATTCTTTCAGGGCTATCTTGCTTAAGAGAGTGCCTTGGTCATTTAGGAAGCTTGAATATAATGATTTTGCTTTATCTTGTCTCATCAAGATTCTCAGATATAGGTTACTCGTTAATATCATTTTCCCGGTAGTTAATGATAAAATACCCAATTCACTACATATAACTTCTAGAGGAACACATTGCACCATATATTCCCCTCCAAGGTTCTAAGCCAAGCAGTTTCTTTAGAGATATATATTTTCAAACCATAAAGTATAGTTGCGACTACACAAGTTTCATAAAGCTCCACTAGTCCCTCAGTGGTTTGACCTCCACATCTTGATAAGAATGATCTAAATGCTTTCAATTTAGTTGTAGCCCTATCAATGATGGGTTTAAAGAAAGTATCATTATTCATATTATTAGCCATGTGTACACCAAGGTATACATAACTTGAGATCTCCTCAATTGTTTCCCCTTGTTGAGACCACAGATAATTTCTTCTATTTGTTCTGACTGTAATAATTTTGGTTTTCCCCAAATTATTGACTAAAAAACTATTCTAGGGCAAACCTTTCAACGGCCTTTAAACTATTCTGTAAGCCCATGGCAGTTTAGTAAAACAAATTACTATATTGTCTGAATATGAGAGCCAAGCCACCGGGCATTGCCCAATTCGTGGTGGGTTATAATTGCAGTTTAATAAATGAGTTCCCAAATTGGCCAGATAAATATTGAAAAATGTAGGTGTAAGTTACATCCTTGTTTCAAACCATGGTTAGCCCCAAAATCCTCACTCAATTCCCCCTCCTTGTTAATTCTGAGTTTCACTTTGTTATTCATATAAAGTGCTCTGGCAAAGAAAATAATCTGAATATGTAGTTTCCCCAACCTAATTTTTTCCCATAAAATATGACAATCGACAGTATCAAACGTGTTCGTAAAATCAATAAAATAGATACAAAGAGTCTTACTTCTATCAATCAAAGCACTTCGAATAAAATACATTAAGATCCATACATTTGTGATAGTACTAAAACTTTTTCTAAAACCAGATTGCTCTATATTAAGAATGTTCTCTTTTTCTAGCCATGTGTTAATATATACTAACAATAATTTGCAGAAAAGCTTAGCACTTGAGTCAATCATGGCTAGTATGCTGTAATTGTCTGGACGATATTTAGAGCCTTTTTTGTATATTGGAATAAGCTGGGACTTCGTCCAAGAGTCTGGAATGTGACCGGTTATTAAGATATCCTGGAAAATAATATAAAAGATTTAGTCCCATATGTGTGGATGAGCTTTAAATATAACATTTGGTGGTCCATCCGGGCCCTGAGCTCTCGAAGGTTTCCGATGTTTTATTATTTTTTCAATGTCTTCTAGAGTACATTTAAAGTAATGTACCATAGTATTGTTATTGTGTTTGTGGAAAATATACCAACAGTTTTTGTGTCTTTTCCCTTGAGAACCGACCACATAGTTTTCCACTGGGCAGAGGCAATTTTCCCCGTATACATTTTGTGGCCATTTTTAAAGTGAGATCTCAGCTTTTTAATGCTACACTTTTGTATAGGTTCCTCCAGAACATTTCTTTTAATCCAGCGCATCTCTTTTGATACTTGCTTCTTCTTTAGCACAATTTTGTGGTCATATACTTTATGTTCTGGTTTACTAACCATATGAAGCTTTTATCTTTGTGCATTTACTATATTCAATTTAAAAATATAAATAATCTGGTAAAAAGACACAATATTCTCAAAATGTATTTCCTCGCCGTTGTTAGGGAGAGTTCTCAAAATGTGTTAATTTCTCTCTACCTTAGAGACCCCCAGCTCTGTTGTTGAACTTTGGGACTCTGTACTTTTTAATTCGGTTTGTTTTCTGTGTTTATTTTCTTTGGTTATGGAGTTTTAAACAACTCCATAGGCATCATCTTTTTCATTTGTGTCACACAGCACCCTCAGTGCATTGACACAGGGATGTCTTTTTAGACTTCCCACAGGTTTAAATACCTTCTCTAGGATAAACAACTGTTTCTCAGAGAATGTAAAGTTAAATTGACTTTACTAGTTTTTTAAATTCCTAGAACCAGCACACACCATATTCCTATAGCGTGCTGGAGGGGTTACCTTGTATCCCCTATGTCTAGAAACTCATGTAGCAGTCAATTGCTACCCGTTTCTATCGAAATGGTGGTGGCAGTGGTTTTACAATGAACTACCATGGTTTTTCCCGACCGCGAACACCGGTAGCTAAAAATCGCGAGAGCCATGTTTTTCAAGATGGCGCCTTAAGCCTTTTTGTTTCAAAGGGTCCCGGTCTTCTTTTTTCACCATTTCTTTTTGGAAAGGTCCTTCTAGTGTTTGTCTCTGCATGCCAAACCAGGTTGGTCCCTTTGTTTCCATGCCTTTGACAGGCTTCAGGACTGAAGACCGCCTCTGGCGTCTGAGTGTCTGGGGTGGGCAGGAAGTGAGGGAGGTGCCCGAAACTCTCTGTGCTTAGTCTCCTAGGAGACCCAAATGCACTCTGGCATGATTGGCTTGCTGACTGTCCAGCAAAAATAGCCACCCTGCTGGGTGAATGCCAGCTACGCTGGAATGAATGAGAGAAAACTGTTTAAAAGGCGAGTCTTGGACTGGAAGCAGAGTCGATCACTGGAACGAAAGAACCGAAGACGAGCTGGAAGAGGATGGCTCCTGCAACTCCTAGACTGTTGTTTTGCCCGGTGAAGTCCTGCTGACAGTCTGAATCACCAAAGCTCCTTTCACCATATAAGCACCTTAAAGGACGACTTCTTCCTTTGAGGTGGTGGGACCAATCAACTCGTAAGCCTCATGGATACCATTCTCGGAGCTGGTTAGGATTAACCAGGGGGAAGGACACCAGCTTGTGTGCTTGATGAACAGCTACTCGAACTGAAGTGACTCCATTTTGTCAGTGTTTTCCGATGGACCCGTGCAGTGCAGGAGTCCCCCGACGTCCTCCCTCTTGTCCCCACGACTGAAGCTCAGAACAGAGAGATCTGCAGGAACGGCCAGGAACCAACGTCTTCAGCTGCATCTTTTGCTTCATACTAAGGTACTGTGCCAACCCGATTGAGAGAATGCTTCTCTCGCGGTGAAAGTTTGTGAAACCTTCCCAACTTGCAGGCCTAATCAGCTTGTGACCCAACCTATGATTCTTTTTCATACAAATTTCTTCTGAGAACTTCCGCAATTAATTTACCGTTTGCTCTTTCCTATACAAGATACTATTCGATTGACTTTGGCCTAGGCCTATTGAACTGAATCGAGTCCTCTAGTGGACTATAATTATTTGCACTCCCTAAGAAAATATTTGTTATCTATTCTGCTAACTTATGCCTTTTAACTCCCATTGGAAGTAACTGAAATGCCATTTTGCTCCTATTTCAGGGAACCTAATTTGTTCAGAAACTTATTGGTTTGCTATTGAAGTGTATTTGTGTATATTATTAAGTTGCCTCCTTCTAGTGAATGTTTTCTAAATGATTGTGTAATAAATGTATAAGTGTTTTACCAGGAAACCTTGAGTGTAAGTGTCTACTTGAACCACTGTGATTGTAAAACCTCTGTGTAACCTCATGTACTGCTCACATTCCCTCTTGAGATATGCCTGGCTGCTCAGCTCACTACCACAGAACTGTGTAGTACAGACTTATACCAAAGGTTGGTTTTGCTTACACCTGTAGTATTAATTGTAGGTGGTGGTCCCAGATGGCACTGCATGCAATTCTGCCTAACAGTCGCAAATTTAATTTCATACCAATCTGATTCACAATGTTTTCCATCCACCTAATTGTATTTCCCCCACTTATGATTTGTAGCTTTCCGGAGAGTTGCTTGGCCGGTTTCTGATCTTCCGAATAATGTGATCACTAAGATTGTTAGAAAAAAGGGACGGCCTGAAAGGGAAGAGGCGAGAGGAGGGACCTCATGAGAGAGAGCACCCGATCGAAGGAAGACCACCTGAGAGGGGGTACCAACCGACCAAGCTGCGAGGTCGGGAGAGCACAGTCCAGATAATTAACAGTCTTGGGATCCCGGAATAAAGCATTAAGAGAGACGTGGACGAAAGGACTATGGCTGACACTGCTTACATGAGTATAGGATACGCGGGAAGAGTTTGTTCCAGCGAACGGAAAAACCAGAGCGGAGGCGATTGGGCTGTCCTTCCCAGACAACCGCTGGCTTACCGGAGCGGGGTTCCGCTCCGAGTGCAGCATGGACCATGGCAAGCTGAACGCCTTCACAGGCAGACGCCGGCTTCCCACGCGGTTCCTTTCACAACACGGTCGAGGCCGTACCCAGTGACGCGGAAGGCAGAGACCCGCTTCCGAGTTCACCGCCATCACCCACCTTCAGAAAGCGTCACGGAGACCTCGAGGGTGCCAGACCTCTTCAAGACGGGGGTTCCTCGCGGGGACCAGGACTTGGCGGGCCGGGCAGGCAACCCTCCTTCAAACCAAGGGAAAGGGGGTGGGGCTTATGGGGATATTTATAGAGAACCAAGCCAAGTCTGTGCTGATTGGGTACCTGGACCCCAACCCCTATATAAGGTAAAAACAAATGATGGACTGGGTGGCTCTTTGCCATTCTCTTCTAGGACTTCGAGAGAGAGAGAGCTGTGCCTGAGACGCTGTGGACTTACGAGGACTAGCTGCAAGGTCGAGAAGCCACATCCATAATCCAAGAAAAAGAAGAAGCATTCTTGAACTTTTTTTTTTTTAATTCCTGTATCTTGAATAAAGGTTTTACTTAAGTTCCACTCCTGGTTGCCTGTCCCTCATTCACAAATTTGGTGGCAGCAGTGGGATGTCACAGCACGCCATGCAAGGTATCATTAAAACCCTAGCAGAAGGACAGCAGCAACTTCAGCAGATCATACAGGTCCAGTCACATCAGGCGCAGACTGACCGCCAAACCATCCAACAAACCCTTCAGTTGCATGCAGCAAACCAAGATGCACTAAAGAAAATGACGGAGGCTGCGGTAACCAGTAGATGCAATCCGATGGCTCCTACAGCTGTGTTACAAAAATACCAAACCGGTGAAGACCCCTGTTACTTCTTCACCAATTTCGAAAGAGTGGCACGCAATGCACAATGGCCCATGGAGAAGTGGGGTCACTTCATTGCACCCTTGCTGACCGGCAGCATGCAAGGAGCATACCAAGCGGCCAACCCAGCGGGGGACACTGCCTACTCAGACATCAAGAGAGCCATACTTGAACGTATGGGAATGGATGATGAGTCATACCGGATCCGCCTGAGGGATGCTAAACTAAAGATGGGGGAGACACCTCGTCAGCTGTATTATCGGATCTACGACTTGACAGAAAAGTGGCTGAAGCCTTCCAGCAGCAGCATTCAGGAGATGGTGGACAAGATTAAGCTGGAACAGTTCACAGAGGCACTCCCCTCAACGATGCAGAGGTGGGTGAGGCAACACCACCGGCCCACACTGACCGAAGCCATCGACATCGCTTCTGCCTTCCAGAAAGCAGGTTCAGTCCGATCATCCATGATTGAACCCTTTCCCAGAACCGCAGCGATGAAACCACAAGGAACGGTTGAACAAAGGCCGGCACGAGGGGAAGCCAAAAACATAACGTGGCCCACCGTAACCAGACAGCCCCAATGCTTTGATTGTGGTGAATGGGGCCATATAGCAAGGTTTTGTCCAAAGAAACCTAAACCAGCGGAGCCCATGGAAATCGGGTTCGTTCAAGGAAGGGAATACCGGAGGAGTCGTGAACTGTACTTTCTAGATGTCCGGGTGGACGGAACTACCTAGAATTCTCTGCTGGACAGCGGAAGCGAACAGACAGCAGTCAGACCGGAAGTAAGTGGGGAGAAGTTCGGGCTGGATATTCCGATACCTATAAAATGCGTGCATGGCGACACTGTTTCCTATCCTTCTAAGGTAGTTAACATAGAAGTAAAAGGGGTGGAGTCCAGAATGAAGGTTGCCGTCATGCCACACCTGCCAACTCCGGTTCTCCTGGGAACTGATCTCCCCTCTTTCCCCGAATGTGTAAGGGACACAGAGTGGTTGCAAACAGCCCCTTTTTCCCGGATGGACATAAGGCCTCCCATCCCAAAACCCCCCAAGAAAAGCCGAAGCGAAGTAAGAAGGGAAAAGATGAAGTGGGAAAAAGAAAAGAGGTTTGAGGGGGTCATAGATTGGTTACCCGATGACAAACAACCTACATTTCGAGGTGAACTGGCCTTAGATCCTACCCTAAAAACCGCTTGGAACCAGGCCATTGCATACCCAGAGAAGGGAACAGCATATCCTTGGTTCAAATCATCGAAGGGATTGATATATCGGATAACCAAGGACAGGGCTGATCGCTAACTGGAACAACTGTTGGTACCCCAAAGTTTCAGACCCACCCTCCTGAAGCTAGCACATGACGCTACCACAGGAGGACATTTGGCGAGGGAAAAGACGCAGGATAAGGTGCTGAAAAGGTTTTATTGGCCTGGGGTGTTCCGGGACGTGACCAAGTATTGTGAGGAATGTGAGGTTTGCCAGAAAACCAATCCCCGGTTACCACCGAAGGCCCCGCTACAACCGTTACCTTTGATAAATGAGCCATTTTCCCGGATAGGAATAGACATAGTGGGACCATTAGAACCCAATAGCCACGGATATACGGATATCAGTACATCCTAGTCATCGTAGACTACGCAACACGATACCCCGAGGATTTCCCCATGAAGGGAACAAGCGCCACACAGGTCTGTAATTTTTTAGTCCCTTTCTTTTGTCGATTCGGACTCCCAGACGAGATACTGATCGACCAGGGGCGGAATTTCATATCCGGGGTAATGCGGAGAGTCTGCCAACAGCTGAACATAAAACAGATCAGTACCACCGTCTATCATCCACAGACAGATGGGTTGGTAGAACGCTATAAAAAGACTATTAAATAAATGTTAAAAAAGGCAACTGAGCCCATGGGCACTAACTGGGACCGGGTATTACCCTGTGTACTCATGGTGTTACGTGATACCCCACAATCGTCCACCGGGTTCTCCCCTTTTGAGTTGTTGTTTGGTCACAAACCCCGAACAGTACTTGATCTAGCACGCAGTGAATGGGAAAACCAAGAGGAAGAAACCCAACTCACAGATTATGTGATTAATCTTCGGGATACTCTAACATACATGAGAGAGCTGGCTAGGGAGAACCTGAGCCGGTCACAACGGACAAAGTAAAATATTACAACCACAACACCCGAGTAAGGTCCTTTCAGAAAGGCAAAAAAGTACTGGTACTATTGCCCACATCTTACAATAAGATGCTGGCCAAATGGAGGGGTCCCTATACCGTAATGGATGTACTCGGGCCAGTCAACTACTTGACAGAACAACCAGACCGAAAAGAGAAAACCAAGAACTATCACATCAACCTACTGAAAGCTTGGAAAGAACCAAGCACAGCTCCAAGCGGAATGAATGTAATGTGTCCCGATACACCAGACAGTAGTTCCGAGGTCTCCGCCCTGCAGGCAGTGCAACGGGGACCGAATCTGTCGGAAAAAGAAAAAACGGAACTCCTAGAAGTCCTTAACCCTCTGAGAGAGGTCTTCTCATTCTTTCCAGGCAGAACTCCACTAGTAGAACACCGAATCGAGACCCTATCGAACCGGTTCGTCCGGTTAAGACCCTACGGGGGCGGGGCTTGTGGGGATATTTATAGAGAACCAAGCCAAGTCCGTGCTGATTGGCTACCTGGACCCCAACCCCTATATAAGGTAAAAACAAATGATGGACTGGGTGTCTCTTTGCCATTCTCTTCTAGGACTTCGAGAGAGAGAGAGCTGTGCCTGAGACGCTGTGGGCTTACGAGGACTAGCTGCAAGGTCGAGAAGCCACATCCATATTCCAAGAAAAAGAAGAAGCATTCTTGAACTTTTTGTTTTTTTTTAATTCCTGTATCCTGAATAAAGGTTTTACTTAAGTTCCACTCCTGGCTGCCTGTCCCTCATTCACAATTACAAACACTCATACATCCATCATAATTAGATAAAACAAAATCAATCCACGAATATAAAATTCCATTTGACCAGGTAAAATATTGATCATCATCCTTAACATTCACTATTTGCAATAGTTGATCTGCCTGAAACAAATGGAGCCAGCAACTATTGTCATGCTCCATTTCTTCCTCAGAGCTGCCTGTGCCCATACATCACAACTGTTCATTGTATCATGGTAATCTTGGCAAATAATTATTTTTTTCTCTTTATATCTGGGTCGGTGGGAATTTAGGTCCCCTAGTTTAAAAAACAAACCATCAGGGTGGGACTCTCTCCATGCCGAGATCAGAAATTCCAAGTGATCTATTATCTGGATTACCTTATCGTCCCCAGGAGGGTTATACACATTCATCAAAAGGATCTTAATGTTTACCATTCCGAAGGGCAATTCTACACCTACCGTCAATACATGTTCCAAATACTTTAAGGGCAGGTACTCTTTTACACTTAGATGATTAACAACTATATTAATTAGACCCCTGAAAGGGCGGCCTTGCTCATGCTTCTGTGCTTTTCTTTGGAACGTTATAAAACCATCTATAATCATATCCTGCATTAACCAGGGTTCTTGTGTGAGAAAGATGTCAGCTGTAGTTAAACAATATATACCCAATGGATTCATTAAGAATGAACTGTGGCCCCTAGAATTTCAAGCTCTAATATATAGATTCCTGGAAGGCATTAGTCACTCCACCCCCTCCATACTTGGGGCAGATCACGTTTCAAAGGTACATTTTCCCCCTTCTTGGTTTTTCAGTTTGAGATAATGACATAATTTAGCCACAATATCTTGAATTGCATATTCTGCCACAGGACAGTCCCTATCACTGTCTTTTGGCAAAACTGTCTTCCCTGGTTTAATCTTTATTTCCTTTATTACCTCATAGCCCAATTGCAAGAAATGATTTGCTTGTGTCTTAATTATTTCAGTAATGATAGGTGACCCAACATCGATTACTGCCCAATTAGTATCCCAGCTTTGACAGGGAAATACCACTTGTTTTATAGCATAGGTAGTGATCATTTCCAGAGAAGTCACTTGGTGAAGTAATTCCAATACATTTGAACAATTCAGAAACAGACTTGCAGATGTGACATATAAATCAATTATTTTTATTTACATGAGAAGACGTTAATTGTTTGAGAAGAGAGGCAATCCAGATCCAATAAGTTACGATTTTTTTCCTCAATCAAAGCAGAAATATCTAAGTCATCAATATCATTGCCATCATAATCAACCTCTAAAACCTTATGGACCATCCCCCCGACAAGTTAGGCAGCATATTGTCTTTTTTATGTTGTTTACTGAGCAGAAGAAAGAGTCCTTAATTGACTTTGTGCCTAAAGAATATTGTTTGATTGTACATGCGTGTTTTCTGGTCAAAGGCTAGGGATATAACCATCCGTTGGTTTCTTCCTACTTTCAAGGACATTTTAGGTGACTATGTTGAAACCCTTAGCAAATTCTGAAAAGATTAAGTTCTTAGGAAAATGAGTGGCCAAAGCCTGCCTGCTAACTCCGGCTGTACGGGAGATCCTCTCCTTAGTTGTCACACAGTTCTTAGTTTTAGACGCACATTTCTTGCCAATTGCAGACTTGCTAGGTTGTATATCGTGTTCCTCTATGTCTTGCAATGGAGGGGCAACCTTCCTAGCTTCTAAAGCCTCTATGTTCATAGTATTCTCCTTGAATAGTAATAACTGTGATCTCAGGGATGTTAAAAATTTCAGAATTATTTTCTGGTTTTAACGCAGCCTGGAATGGCAATAACATCTCTGCAATCTCATTAAAATCTTGCTTTATGATATCCTGGTCCTTGTACATTGAGTTGCAGAGAGTGAATAAAGCTTTGCGTAGGAACATGAATTTCCGGTTCAATTGTTGGATCATCCAGGGAGGAAGTATCACTAGAGGAAAAGCTCACAATATGTTTGACGAGGATGAATACGCATTCATAGCGATTGCAATTAAGGACTAGGACAGGGGACTTCACATTCTGTCAGTTGTTCAGCCATACTTGTTACTTGAGGTATAGTATTAAGCACTGCCTATAAGTTTAGGCACAAGTGTAACGACGAATTGTTGTCAATAGGATTATCTTTAGACGTGTTGCACTCTGTGCCACTAATGTCTTTAGTGGCTGGGATTCCAGTCAGCTCACCCAAGAGTTTTTTATTTTGTTGGTTTAAGAAATACTCTGATTTTCCCACGTTCAGAGCTGCCACTTCATTGATCTCAAGAATAGAATCAGCAATTCCCACAAAGGCAGCTTTTGTTTGCTGATTTCTCTTGATAGTGTTCCCCTTCTTTTTTAGCACTCGACTTGAAGAAAGAACCCGTGAAACGCTGCATGGTCCTTTTTGCACAGAGGATATTTTCTATTTGCTGCCGGCATTTTAATACAAGCCTTGTCATCAGCACAAGGCCATATTATTTTAAATCCCAGAAGTAATCTCCTGCCGCCCAAACACTAGCGCCACAAATTTTATGGCATTCTATTACTAAAATCATTACATAATAAATAATATGATTGTAAACTTTAGGCTACATTGCAACATTTCCCATGCACTATCAGAAAATAGAACGAAAACTTCAGGGCAAAGCTACACAACAGCCAAACTAAGACACACACTAGAACACTTTCTCAGTTCTCCAAAGCTCACTCACATGCGCACAGTACCAAATGCTTGCTAACTCACTGCAGTTACAACTATCATCCAAGCATATGTAGCTTCAAAATAAAAGTGGCCAAGCTTTCTAAAAAGAGGTGTATAGGCCACTTGAGCTTTCTTCAATTACCTTTAACTACATTTGAGGTTTAAATGGCATTTGTGACTGCCCTTGAATCTCCATGAATCTTGCCATTGTTAAACTAACAGGCGTATGATGTGGCTGGAGAAAGTCAGGGTGGTTCACAAAGCAAGGTTTCCAGAATGTTTCATTTCCAGATAAACTAGCAATAGCTTAGCTCTTAAGGTTACCACATCATGGAGAGAATCTCCGCAGCCCTTGGATGATAGGTGCAAATGAGGCCAGAAAGAACTCTGCTTTTCGATCTACCAAAGAGAAAAAGAAAAAAAAAAGGAAGTCACGCCCTTTGTTCCACCAGAAACAGTTGCATTCCCTACTTTGTGCAACCCATAACAGGTTTTTTGTAGGTGCAATTTTAGAAGTTATTTCCCAAGTCAATGTAGTTATTTCATCGAGTTCACAATTGTGAAATTCAGAGTCATATGTAATGCCTGACCTCGTGTTCTCTTGAGCAATGCGCTTTGCTCTCAGTGCTCATTTGCAGAAATTGAGAGTGAAACAGTCGATGGGAACAGTCAATGGATTATTGCAATGGGAGAAAAGGTGCTGGGCATGGCCTTGACAAGATGATCAAGTGCCCTGGTGACCATTGCTTTATTGTTTTATTATATAGGTCTACCAAGTTAGGCGCGTCAAGGTTGCTGAATTTAGTCTCATTAAGGATGTCACTAATGAGAGGCTGGAGGCTGTCTATGGTTATGTTGCGGAAAAAAAGATACAATTGAAAAGGTCGGGGTATTTACTCGAGCACTCTCCTTTGCCCTGTCACCCTATGTGTTTGCGTAAGGAAAAACAATCTTTCATACCCAGTTATGGAAAAACCTTGATTTTATTAAGGTTGCATGAATCAACATAAAATGAGGTACGAAAAATATAACATCAATCGGTAATCAGCCAGACATACAAGGAAAAAACAATACAAAGGTATACAAGTTGGAGAATACAATTGTTTGTGTGAAGAGAAAGGTTTGAGTCCTTTGCTGTCAATACCTAAAAAGACAGTATTGTGCGGGAAAAACAAGTGAACATTTGTGACAAAGAACAATACAATAAGTAACAAAATTGCTTCTTTCGGAGGGCAACGATAATACACTGTGGTTTAAAAAAAATGCGTCTACACCGGGGTGTTTCAGCTGTCTATGTGGGCTTGTTATGCCTCATCTTTTGCACGGCCTTCTTCAGGACAAGGTGCTGTATGACAAAGATGTTCGTGCTATGGGTGATTATGGCCACAGGCACTCTGGTAGGGGTCCAATCTCATCTGTGGAGGACCCCCTGGGATTCTCTAAATATAGGCTTCCATCTCTCTAGTGTGAGAAAAAGTTTGCCTTGCCTGGCCCGAAGGAAGTTTCCTGGCGGGCTGAGACGCTCGCGAGTAGCGTACAGTCCAAGCGAAAGCTCCACAAGGAATGCTGAGTCACTCTGTGGGCGCGGAGACCTAGGCGCACAGCGTCTCAACCCGCCAGGAAACTTCCTTCTGGTTCCTTGAATGGACTGAGAGTGGGATGAGAGGTGTGGTGGTGAGGCGAAGCGATGTAGCTATTCGAGAGTGCTCAATGGCTCACTAGTAACAGTGTTTAAGGGTGCTATGCTAGTTGGTTTGAGGTAGAATGTGGGTGGGAGAGATGGCAGAGAGTATGAAGGGGTGGCTGAGTGAACTAGGGAGATGAATGAGGCCAGGGCCAGTGTGGCTCTGTGGAAGGAGAAAATGGTGATTCATTGGTAGGCTGGGTAGGGTTGGTTTAAGAGTTAACCCAAGGTAAGGTAACAGTGGGCTGTCTCAAGGTAATGTAATGGGCAGGCTGATTACAATACTACATGCAGTAGGCTAGTTCAGAATTAGCACATTGGTTCAATTATATGCAGTAGGCTAGTTCAGAATTAGCACAATAGGTAAGTTATATGCAGTAGGCTACTTTAAAAATTAGCACAATAAATAAATTATATGCAGGGGGCTAGTCCAGAATTAGCATAATTGGTAAGTTGTATGCAGTAGGCTACTTTAAAATTTAGCACAATGGGTACATGGTATGCAGTAGGCTAGTTCAGAATTAGCGCAATGGGTAAATTATATGCAGTAGGCTAGTTCAGAATAGCACAATAGGTAAGTTTTATGCAGTAGGCTACTTTAAAAATTAGCACAATGAGTAAATTATATGCAGTAGGCTAGTTCCAAATTGGCAGAATAGGTAAGTTATGCACAGTAGAGTGGTTAATAATTAGCATGATTGGCCAGATCTGTACAATAGGGCTGCTACAATAGGCTGTTGCCCGGTTAGCTAGAGGCCAGAATATCAGCAATAGCACTCAGAGTTCGAAGGCAATGAATAGTGTTGGCCGGTTTCTACAATCGGCTATTTGGAAATGTGTACCATGCTGGAAGAGAGTGATAAAATCAGCTAAGCAGCGAGTACAGTAACAACAATACCGTCGGTTGGATCAGGCTAGTACAGTGGGTAAATGGGGTGCCACGTACATGTAGGTGGATGTAAAACTTGAGTAATTAGTGCTTGATTGTAAATCGGGACGGTGATGTGTGGGGGAATAAGTTCAATGAATAAGTCAGTACCTTTGATGTAAGACGTTATGTACTCACCTTATGAGATGGACCGGGCGGTAAGCGGCGCTCACCGGTGAACAACGGCAAACAAGGCCTTTTTCCCTGGTCTTTTCCTTGTGGCTGGCTTCCTTCCACCTGCCGGAAGATGTGTGTAGAGAAGTACTGGAAGGTTGCTTGGCAACCAGGGTGAGCCTCGGTTTTAGGCCGCGTGAGGGATCTTTTACTTTACTAGATGTACAGCAAAGAACGTTAGCATTTTATCTAATCAATCACAAGCTTTAACTCTTATGTGTATGTTCATAATATCCATAATATCCAGGGCCCTACTTCATACTATCCCTGCTTCTCTCCCCTCTCCTTATTTTGCCTGCTCAGCCCGCACACCAGAATCACACCACCTTTAACATAATTATGCTAAACCTGAAAAACAATCTTTAAATACTCCATATGTCCTGTATCATGAGTTGCTTGTGCATGTTTCTTAATCACATGTCAAGAAGAGGAAACTTTTGCCAAGATCAGTTGATGTCTTCAGGAGATCAGTGAGTGGATGACCTCTAATCAACTGCAACTGAATGCAGCCAAAACATAATTCATTCTGTTTGGCTCTGATCATCTTGCTGCCACCATAAAAAAACAGTCACTCCATCATTTATTGGGAGTTGAACTTAAATGTTCTACCAAAGTTAAAAAAAAAAACTTGGCTGCATCAGGCAGGACAACTTGGGTAGTGAAAGCCAGTTTCTACTCTCTGAGACTTCTCCGGCAGACTTTCCGTATATTCCGGAAGAGGGTCATGCTTTGGTGGTGGGAGCACTCACAAATGCCCACTTAGTTTACTGTAACAGCCAATTGGTGGCCATTCCAAAAAATCAATTGCCTAGACTCCAAAAAACTCAGAATCCAGCGGTTAGGCTGACTTATGAACTAAACAAAATTTCCCATATTTCTCCCTCACGCCGCTTACATCATTGGTTATTAGTTGAAGACTGTATACAATTCAAGGTAGCTTGTTTGGTATTCAAGTGTCTAAAACAACGTTCCCCTCATTTACATTTGTGTCCAGAGGGGACAGAAGATTTTCTGTACATGGTCCCAGACTTTGGAATAGTATACCCAGGGAAATTAGGATCTTGGTTTCCCTGGTTAAATTCAGCAAGGCCCTGAAAACATTTTTGTTTAACTACATTTTCCAGTTAAGTTGGGCTGCTAGAACTGTTTGCCCTCTTGGATGGAGTGCGGGTATGTATACAATTCTGCTAATCTGTTCAGCAGATGTCATCTGCGCCATTATTCGGTTTGGTCCATTTCGAGCACGTTATAAATTCATCAAAATCCAAAATCAAAATTAGATAAATGACATTCTGGAAAGGGGAGATGCAAATCATACATCCTACAAGCACCAATGTTTCTAATTTTGAATATTTATTATTTCTTACTGAAAGGCATTACCAGAACATACTTCCTGCAAATATGAGGTGTGTGCCAATATAAGGACAACTCTTTGAGCAAGGCGTTGGACCCCTGGTGATGATGTAGGTGTCAAGTGTTGCTTTTAGTGTTGCATTGTAGTTGAAGTACATGTAGTTTTGCCACACTTCAGGGAGACTTCAGGATTGGTGCTGCACCGAAAAAACACACATGCAGCAACCCATGTACTTGATTGTATTGTATTCTTTAATTATTACCTATTTATTATTAGATGGAACTAAGTAGTTTGGATTTAATTTGAATGTGTAGATTGAGTTTTAGTAAGTGTATTCGTTAAATTTTGTTAGATTTTGTATTGAACAAGCGGTCTGCCATGTTGAAATACACCGTTGCCAGAGGATTGTCATCAGAATGCGCTAGGCTGCATTTTGGAGCTATGGTCATTTCATTGAAATGTCATTGTGTTGTTGGGCAGGAGGCTGCAAGCAGCCAAGGCCAAGATTGGAAGGGATGCCAAATAGTATTCAGCTAATTGTTGCGAGGGAGAAAGTTCTCCAGAGCCTGAAATGGGGCTTGAGACAGCAGGGGCCTTCCAAAATGATAGCCAAATTAATACACAATGGTTGTGAAGGACACAGTGAAATACAGAAGAAAGATCACACAGTAGTGTTGCCAAATTGAAGAATTAGGATGTGAGCACTGAAAGAAGGGCACTTGGTCTGGGGTAAAAGTACCATGCCGAAACAAATAATTCAAAGAAATTAATTTTGAGGAGCAGAGCCACACACAACTTCTTTTTTATGCAGCTACCCATTGTGAGAAGATAACTAGAAGGTCAGATCCAGAGTTGGCAGTGTGTCTCGAGACGGAAGCCATAGATGCAAGGGAAGGAAGGCCAAAAGGCCAATTTTGGGGAAGGGATTGTGGTTTTCTATGGGATTCAACACAGTTTCGAACTCACTGATTTCCACTTGCAATATCATGTGTCCGTCTCAGTGGAATCCTATGACCCGAGCTGTCTCAAGTGTCATTGCCCAATTAGAGCAGAGCTTTGTTATCAATTGTATTCTGGAGAGTTAAAACTAATAACTGCGCTGCTCTTTTAGCTGACTATTAGATTATGTCATATTTGGTGGTTGTATTTTAATTGTCAAGTGAAATTAAACCCCCAATCAGATTACTTAATGTATAATATTCTCTAGGTGGGGAATAATACTTTGGGTGTTGAAGGGGCTTGCTATGCCACAGATCCAATAGCGCAGGACACCATGCCATTGGATTTTGAGATGAGCCGGGGCACAGAAATTCCAGTGTCTTTGGGGAATTTACTACTGTGTCATGAAATCTTATCTGCTAATGTGAAAGCAAATGTGAAACCTCTAAATGAATCTGCTATTGCGATTTCTCACATTGCAAATGCAGAGCCTGCGATATCACCACTGGCCACAAGATTGAAGATGGATATTGGTTTCATCATAGAAAAATTAGAGTTAAAATCCAATCTCAAAACAAAGGCGCTCGGGGAGGATCTACTAAAAGAGCAGGGAGCGCTTCCTAAGTAAAATGTTTACCTTTGTACCCTGCCATAGGATGTCTTCAAAAACATGTCAGGTGGATTGTCCTAACAAACTAGGGGCATCATTTGTTACCCAGCAAACACTAATTTCACTTTCAACAGATCTGGGCATTGGACAAGCCGAAACTCAAGCAATTCAGTCTATTTCTTATGCTTTTTCGCTGGATGATTCTGTTATTTCTCCTAAAACCAACAGCGGCATGGCTCATGCTTTAAATTCCACGTCTTTTAAGTGACTGTGTAGTGTGATGTCTGCACTAACTATCTCACTATCACCCATCTTAAAGCTTTATGAAATCATGAGTGACAATTTCAAAGATCAAGTCATTCTTTTAGCAATAATACATTCCAAAATTATATACATGGAATGATTATCGTCTCCCTGCAATCCTGAGTGCCATATGATGCTGAATCCTCGAAACTGCTACAGCTGAAATGACAAGAATCACTTGATCTTGAAAGGGCTGACAAAAAAACTCTATTGGGATGATTGTTGGAGCTGTTACAAGTGAAGTTACCAATCGAGAGTCAGGAGGCAAGGGCTTGTTCCTTGTCATCTGCTGATTTTTTTATCCAAGCGGGTTGGACCGGAAAGAAGTGCCCCTCAGGAAAAGAGGAAATCAGAAGTGGAGTCATCAAATCCTTGACTCTTGCAAATGATTTGGTAGATTCTCAAATATCATCTGTACCATCATTGGTCAAAACGTACAATCCCCCTGATATGGAGTCAGGAAAGAGTGGGGTCTCTGAGTCTTAAAATTGGAAGCTTAATACTTTCCGGGAACATTGAGACTAGCCCTTTAGTATTATCAAAGATCCAAAAGGAGACTGGCATCTCACTGCTGTCTTTTGGAAAAAAGAAGCAGAAAGTATGTAAAGAAATCTTCAATTCCTAACGACCTCGAAATCTGACACTGAATAAGATAACACGTGAGTCTGCAAAGAAATATCAGGGAGTAGTTGACCCAGAAGACATGCACAAATCAAGGCAATTGCCTGTTCCATCAGACAGCTGTCTGTCTTTGGAAGTGGAGGATTGTCTGAATTTATCTACCTTTAAGACTGATGATGGTGAGTTTGATGAGAACAGGGTTGACTCTCCTAATATAGATGCAGAATGCATTTCTTTGAACCTGGGTGTCTTGGAAATCACAAAGGATGTACAGAAAGATTTTCAGCTGCCAGGCCATACAACCAATTCTCAGAGTACTGAGGTGACAAAAGCAATGGATGTTCAGAGTGATAACCAGCATTTCTTGACTTTGGAAGAGAAACAACTAGCCGCGTATATGAAATGGAGAGCCCAGCTGACCGAGCAATCTTCAATAGCTCTGCACAATGATACAAAATCAATTAACTTGGAATGTGGCACAATCCACCAAAAGATAGGTTCCCCATTAAAATGTGTGGACTTTGACAAAATTACCAACTGGCAAAAAAGAGACAGTGCGAATCAAGAGGCCCATATTCTAGGGCTGGAACGTTTGCTCTCAGTGCGGTATGGCTTGATTTTAAATCACTCAAATGTAATGAGTCTGTTTTGACGTATCCCCCTATTATGTCTTATTCACTCAGAGGATATCAAAATTGTGGAATTTGTAGAAGAAATCAAAACAGATAAGGTGAATTTACATCTGACATCTAATGGGTCTAGATCAACCTTACTTGAAATTATATGATATGATATGATATGGTATTTGTAACGCGCCTATACACAAGTGTTTCAAGGCGCGACGAGGCAGGGAGGGGGGGAAACAAGGGGAAGACAGACAAACGATCCTACTAGGCCAGGTGTCATTCAGATCGCGCAAGTGCAGAGGTAAGGGGAAAAAGGAGAAAGTGCAAGGGGAGGAGGTGGGGGGGAAAAAGCAGTACAAGGTAATTAGCGTAAAAAAAAAAAAAATAATGAATAAAAGGGCCAGCTGGTGGCAAGTGCAAGGTAAGTGCAGAGCAAGTGCTGGGAAGGGGGCTGTAGGGATACAGTGACAGCCCCACAGTGCAGGGGGAGCCTGGGAGGCAGTGCAAGTGGAGAGTGGCTGGGCCCTGGACCGAGGTCGCTGAGAGTGGCCCAGATGCAGGTCTAGTGCAGAATTCAGTGGAGTTAAGCAGGTTTAGCAGGGGAGAGGGAGAGAGAAGGCAGAAGCGAAGAGGAAGGTTTTGAGGTGCTTCCGGAACCGGAGATGGTTCTCCTCAAGTTTCAGGGAGGCAGGAATGCTTCACCTTCTTCTCCCTTTGGGATTTGATTTGAGTGAAAGGGCAGGGAAACAAAATCCAGCCAATAAGGAACATCTCAGGCTGGAAAGGCCAACAGGCTCTTATCCTGGATTGAAAGTGTCTTGTGATCGGCCAACTCAATCTGCCTTCCAGGAACCTCCTAAAGAGTGGATATCCTGGGGAGGCAAAATGAGGTGAACAATCAAGTAGTAATCCCATCCTTTCAAAAGCCAATACAATTTAACTCTGTGGATAGGGGTAGCCAGATGATTGAGGGAACAAGCGAACCATCATACAAGACTGGTTCCCCCCAAGTGGCCAATATGGACACAAATCCCAACTTCTTGCCATAATTAACAATGAGAGCGATCTTGGGAGCTTGACTTTTGGAATACTAGAGGCTTCTCCCGTCTACCCAGAGACTGGAATATACGTTCAGGTAACATGGATCTCATTTGTCTACAGGAAACCTGGCTCCAAGTGCCTCCTATTTTGGATGGGTACATCTCATACCTTAACCCAGCATATTGTGACACAAGAGGCTGCCCCTCGGTGGGATGCCTCACTTTGGTGAAAAATGGAATTGAGCTAACTGTGGTGGAGATGGCACACCCAAACCCTTTTGTACAAGTAATTTGCTTAAAAATAAAAGATCTGGCCTCTCAGCAACGAAAGTGGGGTCTAATCCTAAATCTGTATTGGAATTCTTTAATGATAACAACAAAGTCATTTATAAAATCGGTTATGGATGCCATTGATAAACTTTATGTGCTGATAAAGTGCATTTTATGCTTGTGGGTGGTGATTTGAATTTTCCTTGCATTACTAAGAATGGTAACATCATGGGAGATGCAGAAGGGCTGGTTAGTAAAAGACAGGTTACAGCGGTAGCTTGGCTTGAGTTGATGAGAACTAAAGACCTTATTATGCTAAATGGACAATCTCAGGGTGATATACCGCCCCAATCAAACTGTTCCAATGGAGTGCAATTGAGTATCCAAAATTAATGAAATAAAAATGCTAGAAGTAATGAAAAAACAAAAGTGATTAGCCCTGTTAAGACTGACATGGAAAAAGTTGTGAAGGAACACAGTGAATAAATGTTAAGCAAAGGCTAAATCAATGAATGGTGCAAATCCTCCTCATTTAAAGCCAGAAGATGTGGGAGTGCTGCTTGGCAATTACACCGGCAATTAGAATGCAGGGATGGTATAGATTACGCTGATATTCTCCTTTATTTGTAAAACAGAAGAAGGGAGTGCGATCAACCCAGGCTTTTAACCATACTTCTGATGAAAATCTTTAGAATGAGAAAAAATGAATGCGTAAAGAGTTAAAGATGGTGGGCCACATGAAAAATTATCTCGGGAAAGAACTGGAGAGAAAAAAAAATCTGAAGTATAACAATTGATTGGCCCTACATAAAGCATCAATGCTACAGAAAGATACAGAATCATTTATGCTTTACTTGGGTAAAAATTATGCTAGATGTATTTGGCAACTGATTAATAAGTGCACTTCCTTAACTGTAGGGCCACTTTCCAATGTGGTAAGTGAAGACGAGTGGATACAATTCTACGAGAAACTATTTGTAGAGGCCTATGGGCCGGCCCTACAGCAATTGATAAAATCAGAAGTCGGCTGGTCTTTTTCTTGCGATATGTTGGACTTGGAACGCGTGATTAAAAAAGCAAACTCCTCAAGAGCACCAGGCTCTGATGGACTCACTAATTGGATCACCAAAGATGCTCCACATGCATGGTTGCCATGTATTTATACTCTGTTCATCCAAGTTATGAAGTCTGTTTAGGTGCTTGACTCCTGGAGCTCTGCGATTTTTGTGCCCATATTTAAGCAGGGCAATGGAGCGGATCCATCCAATTATCAACCAATTGCTCTCTTGGATGTGTTAGGCAAACTTTGTGCAGTGTTACTTCTGAGATATTGGCAAAATGGACTGCAGAGGCAGGGAGACATGATGTGAGACAAACAGGGTTCATAAAGGGTGTGGGAACGGACTTGAATCTTTTTTGCTAAACAACTTGAAGGGTAAAACCCTCAAAGGAGGATTTCAAATCTACATGACATTTGTTGGCCTAAAGAAGACGTTTGACAATATTGATAAGCAACTGCTATGGTCCAAAATGGAAACCTGGAACTGTCCAATTGATCTGATTGCTGCATTCAAATCCTTGTACACCTCTACAGGAGTACAAATCAGGCTAAATCTGTAGGGTTGGTGACTAGACCAATCTACACACAAAGGGGTGTGAAAGAGTCTTGTCCTCTTGCTCAAGCCTTGTTCAAACTATTCTTGTCTGACTTGTGTGAAACTTTGAACACGGTTAAAACCTTTCCCCCTAAAATGGGCGCACACAATCTGGCATGTATCCTTTATGCAGACGATCTTGTGTTGATAGACTAGACTCTGATAGGGCTGCAATGGAGCCTGGATGGTCACAGGGATATATGAAGAAAAATGGGTTGGAGATGAATGCGTCAGAAACTAAGATTCTAGTTTTCGGTTGCAGAAGTACCAGACAGAAATTGATCTTCAAGTGTTATTTGAAACTTGAGCCCTTAGTTGAAGTTGCAATAATGACTTACTTGGGTACTCACATAAACACAAGCATAGATGATGGCCCTTATTATTAGCTTCAAAGAGAAAAAATCAAATCATTGACATCTCAAGCAGTGCTTATCAATAAAACATTTGGTACATTTTGAATCTTACCTCTCCTGACCTCATAACTAGTCCCCATTCTGACATATGAGCTGAGGTGTTCTTGTTTTCCACATGGAAAATGTGGGCCTCGCTGGAGGGTGGTTTTTGGAGAGAGATAATGAGGCTGCCTAATCTTTTGCCAACTGCAGCTATTAGGTATGAATTAGGACTGATCTCTATATATTCAAAAATGACTTGGAAGGCTCTAGCTTTGTTTCGAAAATGTATGATGCCTACGTCGGCGGCTCTTAATTTAATTCTAACATCAGAAATGGAAAAGACAGGTTTTATCCCTTGGATCAATGGGTCTCAAACTGTCTGGGGATTCTAAAATGGCTGGGAGTAGATCTAGAAATGTTGATTAGAAACCCAGAGAAGGTAAAAAAGAAACTCTGTCAACAAGATTGGATCCAGGCCCTTAAGGCCAAAAATAGGCATCTCTGCAATCCTGCAGTTTCCAAGTTTGTGGTACAGAAGCCAATTTATGAGATTCCATATGAACATCTATCCAACTAAAGAAATCTTGAAGGCTTATATAAAGGCAGTACATTTAGGATGTTATTGTCTGCTGAAGAAGGGAAGTGGGAAACGTTAAAACACATCACATTATACCATTCAGGCCTGACAACAATAAGAACTAGACGCATGTGTAAATGGATTACTAGCAGGCAGTGTCAGGATGGGGAGGAATTTTGGACATTTCTAGTAGCGGGAAAACATTATCCTGCAATATTTTGTCTGATGAAATGTTTAGCAGAAAATTGTGGGCCTAAATTAGGTTCTAACATTGCTGGGGGAGATATGGTTTAGAGGTAGAGCAACTGCATTTATCAGAGGGAATGTATGATGTATTATGTGTAAAGCGACTACTGTTTAATGAATGAGATAAAAGGAGTTTGTGGTAATGTGAAACTAAGGATAAAGGTTTGTAATAAACCTTACATCTTGATAATAAAAAAGAAAATAGTATTATTTCGGGGGTTTAATGATGAATAGCCAATGAAAAATGTTAGAGCTGTAATTAATGTTGCCTTTGTAGAATATTGTAATTCTGTGGTTTTTCACCTTAAATATTGTAGCCAGGAGTGGGCATGTTGAGTCGACCATAAATTCAGTTCCATGGTGCTGTCTGATACTCCCAGCCATATTTGCAAATAAAGGGTTGTTTCTTCTCTTGCAAGTTGTGCAATCCATTTTCGATTACTTTTGTGTTCTTTTCTTGGATTACTTTAGGGGCCGCACCTTTACAATCCTATTTTATATACCCGACACTCCTACCTGGTCCCACATCGATAGTGAATCTAACCCCTTCCACCTAATAAAACCTATTGGGGGCAGCCTTTACATGACCGTCAAATCAAGGAATTGATTTACACAACCTTGCACATTAAGTACACATAAACAACGTTATGGTCTGTCAACTATGCATAGCCCGTCAACTTCCCTGCTAGACACAATACTCTATAGTCTTCAACCCTGTTGATTGTTGTTCAGAAGTTATCTCAAAATGCCATGTTATTCACAATTGAATATATTTTTATTCCATTGTGATTTTCATGTTCCTGCCAACATGTGTTTCGACCTCACCTTACATTGGTCTTCATCAAGGCTGGTAAATCACCTTTTCAATGTCACAATAGATTAGATTCATTTTGTCATAACAATTTAACCAACAAATATCATTAATCGTCCAACAAATATTCCATAATATTAAATTAAGAAGCACCAATGTATATAAAAATAAATACCACAGATGTCATGTACCAGAGGTCGTTCAGTGGGATGCGAAAAATATAAAAGAAACAAACAAAAAATATGTACATGAGGAAATTAGGCAACAAATCACAGAATTCAATCTTAGTTCATATTGCATCATTATCCTCACAAAGCAACTTCCATACACCCATCCTTATGTGCATTATAAGTAACTTCCTTTTATCCTTTAAACTCAATACAGTTTATGAATTACAAACTGTTCTCCCATAGTGCATGTGTGTCCACCACCATCTTAAATACCATTATTGCAGTAAAATGTTTCGCAAAACAACTATCATCCTCCCAAGACCATGTGCAGTCCGCCTACCACAGATTCCAATATATATTAGTAGTTTATACAAGTATATGTAG
This sequence comes from Ambystoma mexicanum, assembly GCF_040938575.1. Classification (NCBI taxonomy): domain Eukaryota; kingdom Metazoa; phylum Chordata; class Amphibia; order Caudata; family Ambystomatidae; genus Ambystoma; species Ambystoma mexicanum. Next base: position 814,677,591 of record NC_090932.1, read on the forward strand.
ATTTGATAATCCTCTTACCATACTTCTTCAAATTTATCAGAAAACTGAAACAAACAATGTTCTTTCATAATCATCAGAAACACTTTGTGCCCAGGTTGAGACAAGACCCGGACAGTGAACTAAATATAAAAGATATATCTATGACGCAGGCTCTAACATGTCTAGAGTATTGTGTCCGGCAGGGAGGTTGATGGGCTATGCGCAGTGGGCAGACCATAAAGTTGTGTATGTATGTTTTACAGTCAGACTCGTGAGGGGACTTTGAGTCTATTTTTTGAAGCAGCTTTGTCCCGTCTTCGAAATTAAAGTGTTTGATTTGGTAATCAGAAACTATTAATAGAGTGGTATGCGCAGTGGAGTATAGTCCCCCCCCCAGCAATTGGAGGTAGGAACGCTTTTTACACATTACGTACACACTATTAATCCTCATGGTAAAATTCATCATTTATAACAATGGAACAATCATTATTGAAGCTAACCAGGCCATTTTAATTGATTTTGATCAATAATGATTTTCACTGTAATAAACAGTACACAAAGCAAAATGCTTGCATAAAGTGCATATTTGTCCCTGCTCACACTAGTCCAGGGGTCTACAACCTGTGGGCCACCAGATATTTTGGTCTATGAATACTATGATCCTTTGCCATTGACTATATTAGCTATGGCTTGTGGGAGATATAGCCTAAAATATCAGGAAATCCAAAGTTACCAGACCTCTAGACTAGACTGTGTTTACTGAGGTACTAACTGTAGTCCAAGACAGTTGACCCTGCAGTCTCGGCTCTTCGGTAAGCCATGATAAAGAATGAGTGGGAAATTAAAGAAACTTCTCTATCCAAACAAAACATGTTGTGGCTTACTTCTTAACATCAGACCTGCCTTAAAACTCCCTTCACATTCACAACCATAAAATGTTAATCTACTGTAATTTCCTTTCCCACAGAAACTGCTAATTTTTATATACACAACACATTATCTTAAACTCTTAAACACTATGGCTCAACCTTAGACGTATTGACACACCTATGGCAATATACTGTAATGTTTGCTGACAATGTATATGGCAGTGTCAGTTCCTACTCTATATTATTGGCGTGATTGCCTATGTTTAGGCATGACCACGAGGCTCTTATCTCCACCTCGTTTGATGCTATTAAAACAGTGCCCTGCTCATCAGTCATTCATTATAAAACTCACCCTAGGCTGTTTCTCAGTGTTAAAAGACAGGCATTCCTAGGTTCATGTGCTTATCAACATGATTAAACATATACAGTCAGGAATTGTAAAGATCTTAGACTCAAAGAGATACCACTCTGACGCATTACTCTGAATTATACACTTGACACAGGAGTTACCATGTTAATGCATTAAGCAAGCCAAAGCAAAAGCAGATATAACATAACATCACACCTATGAACAAGATTGGCACGTGGGCAAAGAGCATTTTTGAATGTTTAAGTTACTAAAACAAGTAGGGGTTTTAGTTTAACAGCATGGGTAACCTTTACTTCTCATTAAGCCACGCTACACTATACTATACTATAATATACTATGTCATACACCATCAGTCTCCATGCACCCAGCAAGCCCCCACCTGTCACTCATGTTTATAGGTGAATGTGCTTAGATGAAACAGCTCCTTCTTGGGTTGATGAGTTCTGCTTTAACTTTATTTATTAAAGTGTGCTGTATTTTTGAAGAACACCTCTCATGGCTACAATGGCTACAGGTTGTATAAGATATGAAAATCTGTCTTAAATTAGTCTTTGTTCATGTCAGTATGGGACATATATCTACAGATGCTCCTTGCATTGCAACATGTCTGTATATCCTATATTTGACAGTTGTTTTGGGGTTCATATCCTTTAACTTATTTCTGTTTATAGTTGTTTTGGCTTAAACCATCTTTGTTTTCTATTGTGATGTATGGTCAATTCATGATTATACTTCACCTACTGATGTAATTCTTTGAGAAAGAAAAACAGTTGTGCAGAGAAGAACTTGGGGATGAGGTCTGAGTGTTACGAGTATACACTGATAGTAGTATGACTTTTGGTTTACCTGCTATATTGCATTTACAACACCCACATTTACTTTTCACCATGCCTATAGGACCATTCTCTGTTTCTCCTCTACATACAATACCTCACCTTGTGATACCTTACCAAACAACTGAGGGGATGACCGCCCAAGTCTCCCTGATTATGATTCGCTGCTTTCAGTTCTTCTTTGATCTTCCGTTGATGTGGTTTTACTACCTGGGCCCCGTTAAATATCATATGCAATGAATTTGTTGGATAGGGAAGCAGCCATGGCCTTCATCATGTTTTATAATGCTTATTTATTAGGTTGTTCACCTATCTGCCCTACACAGCTCTAGTATTGGTGACAAATATATTTGCGTCCCCACAGAAATGTGCTATTCTGCTCTAACCATATGACAACAAGCACAACCATTTGACCCTTCTCTCTCCCCTTTTCTTTCTCTTACTGACCCACAAACTCCCTCTTCCCTTGCTGCACAAATGTTATTTGTTCACAATAAGGTATATGATAATATGGTCCCTGAAATATAAATAATCAGGCAGTGATAACAATTTCCTGTACTTTCCTCTTACTTTGCTAACTGATGTTGATGATATCAGTGGTGATAGCAACATTATAATATTGGTAGTGCATTCATTACTATCTTCTCCTTTCTGAAGCATTAAGCTTACCTTAGTTAAATGGAAAATTCTGACCCCTTATGATGTTGATGAGACTTCTACTTAATAGGAATGACAAGAAATGTCAAACATCAACTACACCTACATATCTTAGATATATATGTTGCTTAAAAATACCTAACTATTGGACAGGATTAGTTGACAAAAGTTGATTCAGCCTGACACCCTGCAGAAACACAACAAACCAATAGTAAAAAATAGAGGTTCATACAGGGACTTGCAGGAATGTATTATGCCTTTGGTTGGATGATTTTACCATAAATTAATTGAATAATTGGACAGAGAAGGGCATTCAAACCACACGTGGGATGTCCCTTTTCCACAACTCCAACAACTAGGTTGCATTCATCAGGACCATCATTTGTCGTTTTTCTCTGTTCGGGGTAAATGATGCAGATGCTTGATTGTCTGTCCAATTCTTGTTTTGTTTTCTCTTTTTTCTTTTCTCTTGTTTAACATTCAGTTTGTTCCACTTTTACTCTTTACAGGTGAGGTTATACATGGAAGCAAATGCCAAAGTAATTTGTTTAGATTTCTTATATCTTCTAACTTCATACAATCACAGGGAGATGTGCGTGTTTGTAGTGTTTCATTTTGGAATATGGGTTTGAACCCATAAATATCCCAATCCAGAGGGAGCATGATTATTTGTCTACTTGTACATTTAACCTTTTCCACATTGACTTCAGCATATATTTCTAGGAACAGTTTAGGAAGGGAGATGGTTGAATAGTACACTTTAATGGTGCCTGAAATGTACCTTTATTTACAATTGTCGGCCTGTTTTGACTCCAGTTTATATTAGGTTTAGAGTTGCTACAACATTTAAATCAGTGTTATGAATGTATACATTGAGCGTGTTCATATTGAACAAAATGCAAAATTTAAAATGAGCATTGGCAAAGCCAATAGTTTGTTGTTAGCAGCTAAGTAATATATTTTACATTCAAAGGTATGAAAGTTGCTCTTACAGGAGTTTTGTGAAATGCAAGCATCGAATAGAGACAGAATGCAAAATGCTGGTTCTGCATTCTGATCCCTTAATGGCTCAAATGGTTTGATGTTGGCATTTTATGTGGAATAGGTCTGAGAGTTATAGCCATGCAGGGAGTAAATGTACATTTTGGAACCATATGCCCCATACAAGGGGGCAGTCGAATGAGTGTTCACTCATGTGCAACTTGCTCATCAGTATTATTATTTTACTTGTGCATGCACACAATGAGACCTTTATGTCATGAGAAAGCACAGAGAGCATCACACATGTCTTGATTGGTAAACATTTAGCAAACTAACACCTCACATGTACATTGCAGAAAGCACAGAAAATCATAGGAACCCTGACCAGTGGATGCCAGAAGCAATGCCATTCCAACCAAATATTCTCCTTTTAAAAAAAAAGTATTGACTTTATTTGGTTCTATAATATAGAAAACCTTTTGCCTTGATTATTCAGAAAATAACATCTGTTACCAAAGTAGAAGACAAGAAAAGAGTTCACTTGTTTAATGGAATCTTGCTTCCAATCAAGTTTAATTCTCACTTAGTCTTTTAAAGATTTTTACCAACAGTCCCAACAGTGCCAGAGAGTCCGAGATTCGATTTCCCCTGAGAAGTGCTAACCACCAGTCTTCTGTGGTTCTCCAGCAGTGCTTCTTGGTAAATCCTTCCATAAAATGGGTTCTTTCATCCTTCATTATCGGGCAAAAAAAGACCAACGGCTTTAGTGACTCGACAGAGGGCTCTTCCTGGCATAGCCTGCAATTGGCAGGGCTCGAGTTATTTTTCCTGAAGCTTAGTAACTCACCTGTCTGAAAGAGGTTCAGTCTGAATCTCATGAGTTTATCCCTAAAGAACCAATTCGGGAATTGGTCGAGGTACTTGGGTAGCAAGTTTAATTTTCTTGCTTCAGTAAACATTTCCCATATGCTTTCAGGCCCTGTCTTTCATGTTGTGTCTCAATCCAATCTTTTATATACCATTTTTGTTTGACCTTATCAGGATTCTGCATTAGGGTTTGGTCATTTTCTCCCAGATCTTCAAGGATGGCCTGGCATATCCGTTTCCATTCAGTCACAGTTACTTCACTGTTGTGGGTTAAGGCCCTTCCCCTCTATCCCTCTCTCTAGCACTTATTAGGACCACATGTTGGCATTAACGTGCCAACATATGTATAGCCTGGTCATCTCAAGTGATCATACATGCCAAGATTTGACAATTTTAGAGTGCCAGGAGAAGCTTAGATGGGGAACATGTCTTAGCATATCCTAGCCCCTAGAATGATGCAAACGGGAGTATCTAGCATAGCAGGGCTCTTTGGTAGTTCTAGTTTACTAAATGTGCTGTCAGTGGCTGTTTCTGAAAACTGAAACTGTGGTCGCCCTTTAATTTATTCAATTGTTTTTTTATAATACGCCTAATATCGTACCTGTGTTTGGTTTCTAAGCGCGGATCCGGGATTTCCACCTATGTTGCTCTGTGTAGTCTTGCTTCCAAGACCAGTGTGTTGCCCCTGTGCTATCCTCTGGTCCCTAATAATAACATTGTGTTCATTTAAGTAGTACTCCTCTTTAGTTTGAAGCAATTACAAGGTTAAAGTTATCTTTGTTCAAACATTTTTTTTAATCAGATTTGGATTTCTCCCTTATCTGATACATTACATTAAATACAATAATTCAAACCGAAACACCACAAAAATATCTAAAATTACACACTGTGCAAGACAATAGACTGCCTTAAAACAGCTCTCAAAACATAGGGCCTCATTACGAGTATGGAGGTAGCCATGCCATTAATAAGGGCATGGCTGCCTCCTTACCATGTTCTAGCACAGGGTTCCTTCAATGAGGAATAACCGGGTCATTCCAACATTGGAGGACCAGGTAATTCCTCCTTGAAGGAACCGATCCCCATTCCCATTTGAGCCCCCATAGGGCTCAATGGGAATGGGGATGCAGCTAATATCGGGCCCGTTAATAACAGGCCCGTTATTAGCTCCTTGTTCCCCTCGCGAGAACCGGAAAGGACGTCTGGTTTACCAGACGTCCGTTCCGGGTCCCACAAGGGAACCTCGTAATTGCGCATCCTGTAATGAAGGGTGCCGGTCCCGTACCGGCACCCTTCATTACGGGAGCGCAAGCCTCGTAATGAGGCCCATAGTTATATAAGTTATACAAAAAAGCAGTATCAGTACACAGCATTACATGTAGCAGTGCATCTTCATAAAACCTAATATTGTTATCTCTAAAATATTTGTTTAGAAATTCCTAACGTAAGTCTGAATAGTAAAAATTCACCCAAGATCTCCACCATACCAGTATTACAATGCCAGTTCCTATTTGTCACAATATTTTCCTACCTCTTCCTGTCATTCAACGGCAACAAAGTCGTCAAAGTCATCAGCACTAACCTCCTGCATGCACCAGATCTGATAGAACATCATACAGGGTGAGCAAATGGAGAGTATTCGCTATCCCCAAATTCCGCTCCCAGTCCATCTTTATTGCTTTTTGTTTCAGCATGTAAATCTACTGTTGAGATATGCACAACTCCAATTTAAGAGAGAATTCAAATGAAAAAGTTACAGATATCTGTATACTTTGGGTGTAGGGGAGATGTATACAGTCCTGGTACTGTAGGCTGTTACTACAAATTGAAAACAAAATAGTGTCCTCAAGTGAGGGACAGTCCCAACCCATGCACACCTTAATTAATGATGTATAATCAGTCAAAAGTTAAACATTTTCATATCCTTCAATATCAGTTACTTTAGAGTTGTGTAATCAATACCGATTTCAAATATATTTCATAAAAACATGAGTCAAATAATTAACATAAAGTGCTCAACGCATTTCGGGCTATCCCTTCATAAGGAGCATAATTCTGTTTTAGAATTTCTATTCTTCAATGGGCTTCAATCATCTGGGAAATTAATAAAAAAAATAATAATGATAATATCCAGAGTGTGGTCTCAAGTGTAAAGTCTTTGCAGGCTGCAGTCTTTTCCCCGTTTCTATTGCTGCCGGAGGCGGAGCAGTCTTCTACATAATCTACACCACATCGCGGAGCGGTCTGCAGAGTGTGGTCTCGAGTGTGCAGTCTTTGCAGGCTGCAGTCTTTTCCCTGTTTCTATTGCTGCCGGAGGCGGGGCAGTCTTCTACATAATCTACACCACACCGCGGAACAGGCCGCGGAGTGTGGTCTCGAGTGTGCAGTCTTTGCAGGCTGCAGTCTTTTCCCCATTCCTATTGCTGCCGGAGGCGGAACAGTCTTCTACATAATCTATACCACACCACGTGGCGGGCCGCGGAGAGTGGTCTCGAGTGCTCGCAGACCTCGAAAACAAAAACAAAATTGCAGGCAAAGAAGAAGGACGCCTCCTTCGAAGTGCGCGTCCGCACACCCTACACAAAAAACAGCAGCTCAACAATCATTTTCCTTCAAAGGTCGCGCCAACCCCACCTCAAAGAGACGAAGAGCAAACCACCGCTCAAGCGTCAAAAACAGTCCTAGGACCTGACAAGAGCAATTGCCCGTGGACAGTGAGGCCCCCCACCCACAAGGACCCGAGGAACGTGGGCCCAGAGGGGGCCAAAGAACTCTTACCTGCGGCAGTGAAATCTTTGTCTTTCATTCCGCCCCTGCCAACTAGCCCGCAGACATCCCCGCCGCACCAGCTCTCGGTTTCCTCCGGAGGAAGGACCGAGGATTGTGAGTGGAGAGGGGCGGACCCGGGAAATCTGGAGGCTGGAGTGCTGTCGCAGGACGGAACAGTCTTCTACATAATCTATACCACACCACGTGGCGGGCCGCGGAGAGTGGTCTCAAGTGCTGCAGACTCCTCAAACCTCGCAGACCTCGAAAACGAAAACAAAATTGCAGGCAAAGTAGAAGGACGCCTGCTTTGAAGTGCGCATCCGCACACCCTACACAAAAAACAGCAGCTCAACAATCATTTTTATTCAAAGGTCGCACCAACCGCACCTCAAAGAGGCGAAGAGCAAACCACCGCTCAAGAGTCGAAAACAGTCCTAGGACCTGACAAGAGCGATTGCCTGCAGACAGTGAGGCCTCCCACCCACAAGGACCCAAGGAACGTGGGCCCTGAAGGGGCCAAAGAACTCTTACCTGCGGCGGTGAAATCTTTGTCTTCCATTCCGTCCCTGCCAACTAGCCCGCAGACATCCCCGCCGCCCCGGCTCTCGGTTTCCTCCGGAGGAAGGACCGAGGACTGTGAGTGGAGAGGGGCAGACCCGGGAAATCTGGAGGCTGGAGTGCTGTCGCAGGGCACCGCGGAGGCGGGCACCAACAAAGCCATTGAGGCTCCCTCCTCAGTCAAACAGAGGTCAGAGCAGGGACGTCGAGGCGAAACCATGCCCCCTACTTCCTCTTCGGCTTCTCTTCAACCGCCAGCCTCAATAATTGAAGACAAACACAGCTGCGCAAAAGAAAACACTGTGGAAATTATCACAAGCTCAACCAGCCAAATTAATGTAAGTTTGAGCTCTCATAAAGTTCAGATACAAACTGTCGCCCAAGTCCACTCGGGACTGACTCAGAAAGCACTGCCATCTCCAGCTGGGGCCCCGTCTTCTTTACAAGCAGACATAAATGGGCAGCAACTTCTCGCCTTAAATGGACCAGACCCACTAGACCAACACCCTTCAGAGGAAATCCAATGTGTTCGAAATCTACAACCTAAAAAGCGTTATTGGAGCCAGACCACTTCACCTGAAAAAGGTAAAAACCGAATAAGCTGAAAGGAAAAACAAAATCATACAAACAAAAAAAAGCGACCACAATCCAGACGTTAATAACATCTAAAAAAACTCTGGGCCAAAGCAATCAAAAAAACTTGGAAACCTGATTCGAACAAACCATCTGTGGCAAGTTTAGTAATTGACTTTTTCAACGCCTTTGCACCACAGGCCCCCGGACTGCAAGAAGACCTCACATACGCTGAAATTCTAGAAGCCGTTATGATCTGTCAACCTCCACAAAAGTCCAGAAAAATGGACTCCATGCCAGAGCCGCCACCTAAATATCACGTTTCATGCAAGGAGCACCAGGATCTGCAAAGACCAGGCCTGATACCACAAGCCTCAAAGTCCAAAGCCCACAGTCCACCTCCCCTCCAACAACCTGGGGAGTTCTTACTGGACCTGGTTACATGGGCCACGGAAACCCCAAAATCAGTTCCCAAACACCACTGGGTCGAAGGGGAGGAGCAACGGGCCTCAACAACGCCTCTACGGTGCACACCGCAAACGGGAAACAAAACTCCAACTTCTGCTGACAAGTTACAGGACAATCAGGTGGCCCAGTTGGCAAACTTCGATCAAACATCGCTTACACCATCGCCTGGTGGCCATAAAAAGGCCATGGATAAAGAGATTACAACTGTGATGACGCCCTGGGAAAAAAAACAAGAAAAATTGCCAAACACCATTGAAAAACGGGCCCTAAGTCAACATTCCCATGCTGGAGACACATCCGAAAGCAAAGCCTGGATCGGGAACTGTGTGGTTCAGTGGATCTCTCAAATGGTCCTCCAGTCCGAAGGCTGCTCAACAAAAGCTATGTAAAAACCCCACTGTCTAAAAGAGACTCACAACAACTTGGAACGCCAAATGAGTCACCTTAAAAAAAAAAGTCAGACATCTTGTCTATCATGTCAGCAGTGACAATCGCCTTGGCTCCATTCACAAAATTATACGAATCGATTAACGACAACTTAAAAGACCATACCACCATACAAGCGATGATGTACACAAAACTAATCTTCTTAGAAGGTTACATCACCGCACTAGACGAACGGCTAAAGAAGAAAAATACCAACTGCGAAAATCATCAAGCCCACACCTACCACCAAGTTCAAAAACCAGACTCCGTTAATGCAACAACTGAATCCCGGCCAACTTCACAACCCAAACCCCAACCACCTACCTCAGAGCCATCGTTTGCATCCACTGCAGAAATCATCAAGCCTGTTTCATGGGAAGTCATCCATATTAAAGACGACAATCCCCCCAGAAATCCTCAATCCAAACCAAAACCTGATGACAAAGATCGAGCTTACTCAATATTTTCTACAACAAAAGAAAACCACATTGAAAATTTGGTCCAGGCCCAAAAATTCCCGGAAACGGGAAACACAAAAACATCCCAAACAAAAAAATAAAAAGACACACCAATCCACAGACTGGGTCCGAGCCTTGTTCTGCAACTCAACAAGTCAAAGTGTAACCAGAATTCACCAAAAACAATAGAAGACTTCCTAGCCGACAAGCATTCGATGAATATTAGCCGACACATGGACATTGATCACCCAAGCACGACATCAGGGCCAAACCAGGACGACCTAGAGAACCAAAATGACATCATGCTGGAGGAATCCCTACACCAAGCCCAATTTACCATTAGCCCAGACATGTCTTCCCCTCCATTTTACACTCTGGAAGATCGAAGGAAAATATCAAAAAGGAAGTCGCCAACCAATCCCAGGGCATGGAAAGTATCCTTCTCATCTAGACCACACTCAGTATCTCCGACTTGTAGGACGTCTGAAACTCGTCCACAGAATACGTACTTGAAGAGAGGCGGGTCTCACGTTAGAGACCACAGACTGAAAGATAGTAAGCAGCTAAGTTTGAGTGAAAAACCTCATTCAGAAAATCTGAAACACCACCATACTCATTACAATTCCAAAACTGAGAAGTACCACAAGACGATAAGGAGCACGGAAAAGCCTGCATGGAAATTAAAACTTGAATAATGTGATGAAAACAGGGACGATATAATCCTCAATAAAAGAGGAATCCTCGCCCTGTTTGAGTTCATACCAGGCCTCTGTCGGAATCAAGTCAGAGGACTTGAAGATTGTGGACCCATACTACTCCCATCAAAGAGCAAAAGCACATTTATATATTTCTTCAACAAGGGTGAAAACGAAAATAACACGAGAGTCTGATGAATTACTAACTATGGGCTACATATTGACTGACAAAACCACATCTGTGTCTTTAAGATCAGAGATTCATAACAGCAATCGAAATAGTTCTCCGGGGCCAAACACCACCCATATTGAGCCCCTGAAACATACCCTACAAAAAGTCTCACCTACTTCAAATAGAAGAAAGGGAAACAATAATTCAATCGATGAAAGGAAAAACATCAAGAAGCCCACAGTAAACACTGAATTCAAATTCAAATAATTGTCGTCCCTAAAGAGGAGAGAAAGAAACACCACCCTAGACGAAAGTTCCAACCTTAGAACCAAACCTACTACTAACCACACAATTAAAAAAGATTCTGCCATACATCAGGAATCCAGACCTTCCGGCAGACAAACTTCAAAGAAAAAAGGTCACCATCAAACCCACGAACAAAAGAAAAACTTCAAGCCTTTGGTCTTGGCTTCCCAAGGCCCTGACTCAAACCAGAAAAAAATAGTAACTTGCCGGTTGGCAACCTAGCGAACACGATGACTCGCCAGCTGACCAAAATTCAACCCTTGTACAACTCTGCTCGTGGAATACCCGAGGCCACCGCCACCTGACGCCTCGGGGAGACGCAAGTCTTGAGCTCTTTGACGTAATCTGTCTGCAAGAAACATGGATACGGAAAACCCCAGTGTTAGATGGGTATGACATCATCCTGGCACCTGCCAAAAAATGTATCTCAGATCGTCCTACATCGGGCCTTATTATGGCGTGTTGACAGGGAAAGGGACTGAAGATCAAGGACACTCTGATGTCAAACCTATCAATCTTGACAGTACTCCTAGACTGGGAAGACTCTCCGGGAAGCAAGACCTCTCCAATAGCAATTGTAAACACATATTGGAACCCTGTGGCCATAGAAAAAAATATCTACCTGTCTATGATGGAAAAAATGATAGACAACATCCAGTCCATCCACCAGGTGTCTTTCATCATAATCTGTGGTGACTTGAATGTACTATGCCACGGTACCAGTGACAAAACTGGAAGACAGACCAAACCCCCAGTGGCCACCAAAAGAGGACACCTCTGGTCAAAGCTAATGGAATCAAGAAAACTGTTAAATCTCGACACCATCTTTGCAAAAAACGATTGTTTACCCACTTGGGAGCAAGGAAATTTACAAGCCACTATAGACTATATCTATGTATCGCGCCCATAACTGGAAAAGACAATGGACTTTGACGTCCGTAAAACAAAAGAAAGTGACCACAATCAGCTAATAGTATCTTGGCAAAACCGCTTCAAACAACCAAAAAATAACATCTTTGGGACAGAACCAAATAATCATCAAAACCGTCTGAAACTCACAGCAGAATCAGTTAGAAAATTTAATAAAAGATACTCGCCTGGAGGGAGTCCAGAGAGCAAGGAAAAACCTGACTACTATGTTCCCCTACTAGTGCCGTACATTGTGAAAAACAAAACAAACTCCAACATTTTTTACTCTCACAAACACACATATAACGAGCAGCTAGTAGAAAAATGACGTGAACTATGCAGAATTAAAAGAACGCTAGGAAAAACTCCATCAAACCAAGAAAAACTGTTGGCTGCCACAAAAACTTTTCGCAACTGGCCAAAAGCCACCGGCTTCAACTATACCAACGGGATTCGGAAAATATGCTGAAAGCAATTTGTGAGAATAAAGCGAGGGATTTTTGATCACTTCTAAAATCATCAATGTCAGGGTACAGGGAGTTGTAAGGGGGAGTCAAGGCTTAGTGAGATGCCCAGGGCGCAGAGGAACCAGACACAAAACAAAACAAACCCAAAGGAACAGCCTCCAGCCTTACAGGATGTGATTAACCCGGTGGCAGTGAGGCTGGCATTACCCCCACAAATGAAAATTCATCCCACTTTTCATGTGTCCTTATTGAAACCAGCCCGGCCATCCATTCGTACTGAAAAACCACTGCCAATCATAGTTCAGGGGCATCCTGAATATGACGTCCAGGGAATTCTGAATGCACAGCGTCGCCCAGATGGGTTGTACTATTTGATAGACTGGGTTGGGTATGGGCCTGAGGAACGTTCCTGGGAGCCTGCACACAGTGTGCATGCTCCTAGACTGGTAAGACAATTCCACAAAAATCATCCTGAGAAACCCAAGCCCAAGCCCTTCCGTGTGGGCGGGAGTACTGTCAGGGTACAGGGAGTTGTAAGGGGGAGCAAGGCTTAGTGAGAGGCCCAGGGCGCAGAGGAACCAGACACAAAACAAAACAAACCCAAAGGAACAGCCTCCAGCCTTACAGGAGGCTTCTCTGTCCCTTTTGCAGGCAGAGGCTCGCCGGACCACAACTCCCAGCTGCCTCCGGGCCGGGAACTACTTTTCCACTCCCAGGTTGGGAAGGGCTCACGCATGCGCATGCGCGCAGAATGAAGGCACGGGGCTTGTGCTTAAGCTCCCGACCGTAACGGACGCATCCAGCAGAGCTCCTGCCGACGGGGATCACGCGAGGGGCCACGCCCCAAGGAACCAGCATTCCGGCCCCTCGCTCACAACAGATAAGTGCAGCCAAACCATTGCGAACGAGCGACCACTCCCTACATGGGAATCAGAAGCGCAGCAGCGGGGGGGAGAGCGCAAAACAAGCAGAGGAGCATTGGGATATATAGTTCATTGAGGGGCTCGCCCAGGGGGCACCGCCCAGCCATATTACGTCCCCTGCAAGGGACAAAAGCTAAGTGCCAATCAGCGCTCCCCAGCATATAACCAGCCCCGATTTTGGCTACCAAGACCCATTACCATTAACGCGTGCAGCGTTTGTTTATTGATGTGTTTTCGGCCACGTGCGGCGAACCTTGGCAGCACGGAGAGCATTTCTGACCACAGCCACGTGCGGCAAACTTTGGCAGCACGTAGTGCTTAATATAGGCCACGTGCGGCAAAACTTTGGCGGCACGATGGATCTTGTTCCTTTTAAGCCACGTGCGGCGAACTTGAGCCACATGTTCTGAAACACACGCTGTTGTTGGGAACTAAAAGCTTTCAGAGCGTGTAATGTGCATGTGCCAGCACTGTATGTGTGTGGAATGTATTATGCCTATGTGAGTTAACACAGGTCACTAATACTAAAACTCTCTTGCAGCATTGGAACTGCTCCGAACTCCGGACCTGAGAGTGCGCAGGCAGGAGGCAGGCCAGCACTCAACCACAGAGCTAAGTGCCTTTTGCATCAAAAGCTATTGTAAAACACTCTGTGTATGTTGGGACAATAGTGCATATGTTACTGTTGTTTTTTCCCATATGTCCCCTTGCCTGTCCACTTCCCCTCTCCTAACCCTCACTCCGGTTACCCTCTGTTCGAGACCCATCCAACCAACGAGATCCTAACCCTCTTTCCCTGCTGGGGTCTCGGCGGCCTGTGTAAGCTCGTCTTGCAGGTGCTCAGACCGCAGTGGGGGTGGTTGGTTCGTGCCACTCCTGCACCTGGACTTTGGAGCCGTGACAGAAGCACAAGCCCAAGTGTGACAGGTGCCTGAGTGGCACGACCCAGCTAGATTATGGAAGAATTAACCAAGGTCCTACAGGACCTACAAGCTGAGCTCACTGCCACTAGACAGGACTGTGCTACCCTGGCCGTCCAAGTACGTTCTTTAGCAGCCCAAACCGAGAGCCTTCCGGGTGGTGCTACTGCGCCCACTCCTGTCCAAATAAGTGTTACTCCAGAGTCCATAGTTCCATTAGCTCCCCCAGAAAGATACTCCGGTGATCCACAGAAATACCAAACCTTCCTGACTCAATGCCAGCTTCATTTCCTTACCAAGCCCTCAGCATTTCGCTCAACCCAGGCTAGGACTGCCTTTGTGATCTCCTACCTTACAGGAGATGCAGCGGCTTGGGCGAATCCTTTAGTGCCAAGGGATGAAGCAGTTCTGTACAGCTGGGTTGAATTCCAAAACGAGTTTGGTAAGATCTTTAATTGTCAAGCTGCTTCTATGTGCAAAGACAGGGAGTTACTTACCCTACGTCAAGGCAATAAGGAGTTAGTCACGTATGTAACTCAATTCAACAGACTGGTGGCGGAGACAGAGTGGCCCCGAGATAAAACAATGTCACTCTTTTATCAGGGTCTTCGTGACGACCTGAAGGACCTGATAGCACAGGTCGACCCCCAACTCCGAGACTGTCCAGCAATGATAGACCTAGAATTGCGTCTAGATCATCGTCAAGCGGAACGACGGGGAGATAGGAAACGGGGGGACTCTCGTCCAGTAGTCAGGCTTGTTCATACCCATTTGACACGGGCCCCAGAGAAATCAGGCGGGGATGAGCCGATGCAAATTGGGTCCGTCCGGGGTCCCCTCACTAAAGACGAGAAAGAACGACGGCGTAAGGAGGGCCTATGTTTGTACTGTGGGATCACAGGACATTTTGTCAAAGATTGCCCTATGAAACCTAAAGCGCAGGGAAACGCCTCGGCTCGGCAGTTGTAGGGGTACTACAGCCGAGCCCTGAAAAAGAAGTTACCCCACTCTCAGGTTTTGTGAATTATGCCCCCCACATCACTCTGTCAGGAGTTTTGCAATTCCGGGGGCACAAAGTTAAGGTGAATTTACTCTTAGACACTGGTGCCACGGGCAACTTCATGGACGTTTCATATGCGGCTAAGTTGGGAGTGCCCTTGTGTAGGAAGCGGGCACCGGAACCAGTAAGGGCAGTGGATGGGACTGCTTTGAGTTCTGGTCCCATAACACACTGCACTCAACCCTTGACACTTTGTAGCCAACAGAATCACAGCGAGACCATCCAATTTGACCTGATAGCAGCACCACAGTTTGGTGTTATCTTGGGGCTGCCCTGGTTCACAAAACATAACCCCCTGGTGGATTGGTCCAAGGGTACGATATCCATGTCCTCTCCATACTGCCGTTCACATTGCGCTATGGTGGTCCAGTCCTTGCCCTTAGTTCAGGAGCCCACTATAGCCGCCATAGAGGCATCAGATCCCAGTAACTTACCACCAGAATACCAAGGGTTCATAGATGTATTCAGTAAAAAATCGGCTGAGACACTGCCACCCCACCGGCCTTTTGATTGCCGTATAGACTTAGGACCCGGGGCGGTACTACCTTGTAGTCGGGTGTATGCCCTAACGGAGGCAGAAACAGCACACCTGAAAGAATATATTGATACCAATCTGAAAAGCGGTTTTATCCGACATTCCAACTCACCTGTCTCGTCGCCGTTGTTCTTCGTGCCCAAGAAAACGGGTGGCTTGAGAACATGTATCGATTATAGAGGAATCAATCGTATTACGATAAAAAATCGGTACCCCTTGCCACTAATTCCAGTATTGCTCGATCAAGTTCGGAACGCAACGGTATACACAACATTGGATCTTCGGGGGGCGTATCACCTGGTGCGAGTGCGGGCTGGAGATGAGTGGAAGACCACATTCAGGACCAAATTCGGCCTGTACGAGTACCAGGTGATGCCTTTCGGGTTGTGTAATGCTCCAGCAGCGTTTCAACACTTCTTGGATGAAGTGTTACGGGAGTATCTGGATGTTTTCACTGTGGTTTATATCGATGATATCTTGATATATTCCACCAGCATGCAGGAACACGTTAAACACGTCAGGGCTGTATTACAGCGGCTTCGGGAACACCACCTATATGCTAAACTTGAAAAATGTGAATTTCACCGTACCACCGTGGAGTTCCTGGGATACTTTCTGACACCATCTGGGGTGCAGATGGACCAGAAAAAGGTACGAGCAGTGGTCGATTGGGCGGCTCCTACATCCGTGAAGGAAGTACAATCGTTCTTGGGTTTCGCCAATTTCTACCAGCGATTTATTAAGAGCTTCTCTCAACTGGTGACGCCCATTACAACATTGCTTAGGAAAGGAAAGACGTTTGTATGGGATAAAGCCGCTGAACAAAGTTTTCAGCAGTTGAAGTCTGCCTTTACATCCGCACCAGTACTACGCCATCCTGACCTCAGCCAGCCGTTCCTAGTTGAAACCGACGCATCAAGCTATGCCTTAGGAGCGGTCTTATCTCAACGAGACCCCAAAACGGGGTTACTACACCCTGTGGCATACTACTCTAGAAAACTGTTACCGGCTGAGATTAATTACACCATAGCCGACCGAGAATTATTGGCAGTAAAGGCAGCGTTCGACGAATGGCGACATTACCTGTTGGGAGCCCGCCATACGGTCATTGGCCCTCATTACGACCCTGGCGGAAAGTGACTGACCTGACCGCCATAGCGTAAATAGCGTTTCCGCCATCGCACGACGGAGCAAAGTGCGGCCAATTCCGACCCATCGGGCACGAGCACTACGCCATGGCGGAAGTGCAAAGTCCGCGATGGCGGAAATGTCCCCAAAACGCGCCACACCGCCGTCGTACGGCGCCCTAGGTGCAATTCCGCCACCCATCTTAGCGGTCACCGTAATGAGCGGCAACCGGAAAGTACGGTGACCGTAAACATACGGAAACGGAAGTAAAAACATGGGGCAGGAACGGGAAACAGCACGCCGTACACCTATAAAATCAGAATTCCCACACAACCATTAAAAATACTACCCTGAGACACATCCCAACCCGTCATCCACCCCAGTGAAAGCAATAGAAATGGGAAAAGTAGCGAAAAAAGCGTGCGACCGCAAGCGGCAGGTCCACTTCTCCCGTGAGGAACTCACCGTGCTAACAGAGACCCTCCAGGAGAATGCTGCCGTCGTCTTCTCCACGCAAATGACCAGGACAGCACTTGCGAACAAGAAGGCCATATGGGCCCTGGTGGCACAGCGGGTAAGTGCGGTGGGGACCGCACCCCGCAACCCACTGCAATGCAGAAAGCGATGGGACGACCTGCGGATACGCGTACGGAGCATACTATCCGCCAATCGCAACATTGCCACAGCTACCGGGGGAGGATCGGAATCACCCATCAAGTTGACCCCCTGGGAAGAAATCTGTGCCTCCACCATTGGAATGGAGAGTATAGAGGGAGTCGGAGGGATGGAGAAAGGAGTGCAGACAACCGAAGAATCCGGTAGGTGGGCCAACTAATACCATGCCAAATCCACAATGTCCAATCATGTGAAGTACCATGTGTCCACATAGTGCAACAGTAACACATGTCCAGGAGAACGTCCACATACATTGGCCTGACAGCGCACTTTAAAACTCACATTAAATACATAAATAATTAAAAACCCTAAAAACACCCTCTACACGTGCAGCAGGCACACCCTAACTGCAGGCTGCAAAACAACTGCATCCTCAATCCACACAAAAATGAAACCACCTCCAAGGCCCCGACCCAAATCACCCTCAGGTACCACCCCAATGCATGTGATACATTGCCATTCCAATTTCCACAGACCCATAAATAACGTTCGCCCTCCTTTACTCCACCACAGGGTCCGATTCAAACGACGAGCTTCAGGACACCCCTACCAGCACACCTGCAAAGAGGGCCAAGACCAACGGCCAAAGACCCTCCACCTCAGCTGCACGCATCAAGACACGGCAGCAGCACAAATCAAGTGGCAGCACACAGGAGGGAACATCAACAGGCACCCCAGCAGCCAGCATGCCCACAACAGCACCACCACAGGTCCCCCCAATGGATGCCACAGAAGGCACTGCCTCTGGTGGCAGCAGCACCATAGGTGACACCCCATTAATGGCAGCATGCTCCGACACAGAAGACGGGGATGTCGAAGTAAGATCCATCCATGACCTGTCTCAATCCCCCTGTTTGTTTCATCCCGTACACCATGAGGATACCACGCAGGGGCACCCACAAGACGACGACTGGCCATCCCCCACAAGCCCTGTGGCAAGGCAACATGAGGTGACCAGCCCCTCTGTGACACCACCGCAAATGGCCATGGCACAGCAGAGGCAACAGTCCCTCGACCAGGTGATCGTGCAACAGCAGCAACTGGCCACGTTCCTCAAGGACCATGCTGATGAATGTGGGGGTACTAAGGCAGCCATAGAAACATCAACTGAGACGCTTAGGGCAGAAATGGAGAGAAGCACCGAGAGCCTGAGAGTACAAATGGAGAGAAGCACCGAGAGCCTGAGGGGGGAACTGCATGCGACATCCAAAGACGTATGTGCTGAACTTGCCGCTGTGCGCCGTGTGCTCACTGAGCTCTCACAAACCCTTAGGGACATGCATGGACGTGAGCAGGCAGAGACATCATCCGTTGTAAGTTCCGTCCAGGGCAGCCCCCAACGTAGATCTGGGAGGAACCTGCGCTCCACAGGCAGGGGTGCCCCTGATACCCGGAGAGGGGGCTTGCAATAGCGTCAGCCCACTGACAATGAGCATCTTTGGACACTGGTGTTCGGGGGGGAGGTAGGAGGGTGGAGGGGGTGTGTTGGGCTTACTTGGGTGGCGGGTCGATGGGGTGTGTAACATAATTTCACATATGCTATAAACATTTCACATTCATCCAATGAGATGTGTGGACATTGATCTTTGTGTACGAGGCCTTTATAGGCGTACAGTCCACATTGTGCATGTTCCAGACACACACAGTGCCACAAGTCCCGTGTCCATGTATCAGCCACCAGGCGTGAGTGCTAGAAGCATGAATCTATGATACTCTGACGAATTTCACGGCCCTCCTGTGCCTCGCGGACTCCTTGAGGTGCTGCCACATCCCCACCCTCATCATGACCATCTTCAGGTGCTTGCAGTTCTGCGTCAGGGGGCATGGGCACATTTCTACGTACGCACATGTTGTGTAGCATGACACATGCCATGACCATCTTTGCAACCTTCTCATGGCGGTACAGGAGTGCCCCGCCAGACCTGCTGAGGCAGCGGAAACGAGTCTTCAGTAGGCCGAATGCCTGTTCTATGACTACACGGGTACGTGAGTGGGCATGGTTGTAGTCCTCCTCAGGCTGGTTCTGTGGGTTCCGGAGTGGTGTAAGGAGCCATCTCTTCAGTGGATACCCGGCATCACCTGTATGTGGACAATAAAGGACGTTTGTGGAATGACATTGCTACGTACGCACCCCCCCCTTCCTGCCAGGTCATTGCCGCATCACATACCCCACATTATCATGCATGAAATGAGACTCACCGAGTAGCCAGGATCTGTTCCCTGCGTGTCGCTCCATGTAGCGTGGTATTGTAGAGTTCCCCAGGACCATGGAATCATGGGTTGATCCAGGAAATCGGGCACAACAATGTGTAATGATCCTGTTGGAGTCACACACCATTTGTACTTTAAGAGAATGAAATTGTTTTCGGTTGCGGTACTGGGCCTCCATGGCATGTGGGACGACCAATTCCACATGGGTGCAGTCGATGGCACCAATGCAACCCGGTATGCCGCCAAGTGCATGGAATCCCACTTTTGTGTTCGTAATTTCCTGCTCCGAGCGTGGTAGAGAGATGTAGTCGTCTGCGTGCTTCAGGAGGGCATCGAGCACTTGCAATAGTGTCCGTGAGAACAGTGGCTGTGAAATGCCATGCAACTGTCCGACTGTGTGCTGGTAGGTGCCTGTGGCCAGGAAGTGGAGTACAGACACCACCTTCAGTAGGGGTGGGATGGCGGTTGGGCTATCTATCATGCTGACAAGGTCAGCCTGTGTCATGTCCACAATGGCGGTTATGGTGTCCCGGTCCAAACGGTAGAGGGTGTGGATCTGCTCAGCAGTGAGGTTGAACGGATGAGCTCGGAGGCGTGGGATTGCGGGCTGCCTGCGTGGTGGTAGTGGCTGTGCTGGTGGGCCTTGCTGGCCCTGCCTTGCCCTCCTCCTCCTCCTGCGTCTCCTCTGTGCGGCCGGTTGTTGTAGTAGTTGGTGTTCGTCTTCTTCTTGAAGTTGGAGTACTTGCAGTGCTATCAGGTCCCCCAGGGCCAACATCGCTAGTCCTGCCGGTAGCATTTTGGAGCGGCTGTGGTTGTGGGAGGGGGTTGGGTGTGCAATTTATGTGTTTTCAGGCTGTATAGCCTCCACCTGTGGTGATTCATTCCACCTGTGCCAGCTGCAATCCCCTTTGGGCGAGCACCGTACCGAGGTTCACCGACGGGCGGGGCGTCCCATTTGTGAGTGAAGCCAGTTGCCATTTACACACACTGCCGCACTACATGGATGGATTTGTGATTTCATGCGGTCACAGATGCCTTTTCGACGTGATGTTGCAAATGAGGAATTCGAAGGACAGCGCTTTCGGTTTTCAGCAAGCGGCGAGGAGACACCCACAGGTCTGACTGCAAGTATAACGTTCTATTGTTTAATGTCCTTGGGACAGGGGCCATGGCGAGTATGCTATGATTGATATGAATAGTATGGGATGCGCAATAGCGTAGTGGACAAAAAGGCAGGACGTTCCCAAATACATGTTACTTCACAACACTAGAATTCCGGGCTGGAGAACAGTGGATTTTGCAGACTGCATTACGCACAGACTCAATGGAAGTTTCAAATGTGATGTGAGTAAATGATCAGGCGTTTTCATACCGGGATGAGGGAATGATGTATGGATGCATGGACAGATGATTTGATGGTGAGTTTGCCATGTACAGGGCTTTTTGGAATCTATCCACCTCCCCTGCGCTATGTCATGCAGAGCTGCCATAGTGGGACCATCGTCTTTCTGCCCTTGTTGAACCCTCCCTGTCTCGACGCGCCTTCAGGCACTTGTGTCTATGCACGTTACTAATCCCATCTGATGGATTCTGTCTTCACAGACGCATGCACACAAACACTCGTTTGTAATGCTGTTTTCACCTCGATTTTTATGGTTGTGATTCGCAAGTGATTTTTGGGTGGGTATATTCCTTTTGAGTGGGCTAGCATGCATATGGCTGTAGATTTAGTGTGATCATTGAAGTGAGTTATACAATTGTAGTTCTGATGCCCATGCTATTCTTTTTCATTTCATTTGGGTGACAGGTATCTCCTCCCCTTTTGCCGCTGCCATCTGTACGCCACTCCTGCAGATGGCTTTTACTCCCGACACCTGCTGCTTCGTGTCAATCAGTGGAGCACCATTACGATCTTATGGGACGATCGCCAATGGGCCACATGCCCTTACGCAGTGCTAGTGGCTAGGAGCAACATATCGTCCTTTCTGCTGGACTAGTGCCTACCTGATGGGACGGCCCTGCGGTTCTAGGCGCTTCCGTGTTGCCTTTTTGGACGTGAGTGTAGCCCCTGTGTACCATGATGGGACAGGGCGTCACACAAGCAGAAGCTGGTCATTTCTTGCGGATGCAGCCCACAATACTGGAATGTATTTAGGAGTTCATGACCTAATGGCTGTATGGCCCTTGGTGGTTTTGTGGTGCATTAAATGTCTATTCTGTTTTTGTTTGTCTCATTTTTCTGGTCATGTTGCTATACTTGGACCTTCAAATGCCTGTGCTGCATTAGTGCGGCAATGGTGCCATGGCAGATATGGATGCCCACTCACAAGGCACTTGGAGCCCCTGGATTCATTTGTTTGTTGGCATGCATGGGTGACTTGTTCATTTCACTGGTTGCATAGTGTGACTTCATTGCCCCTACGAGGAGTTGTGCAATGTGGCCAGGGAGTGGTGTACGGGCACTCAGTAGGGCCGTTTACGGTTGATTCGCGATGCCGTACTTCTCACCATGGCGGAATGGTACTTTCCGCCATGCTTGATGGCGTTAGGTACATGTCCGCTAGGGTCGGAATTCGCGTACCGTTGCGCCATGGTGGTAATTACGGTTTGGCATGGCGCGCGTGCGCGTACTTGGTGCAGTTAGCGTTGGCGTTCGCTACGGTGTCGCTAATGGCATCGTACTTTACGGTGACGGGTCATAATCGCACCGAGCGCTATTCGATGGCGGTATTGCATTTCCGCCATCGTTTTTCGATTTCCGCCAGGGTCGTAATGAGGGCCATTGTCATGACAGACCATAGGAACTTACAATTCATTAAAACCGCGAAAACACTGAACCACCGCCAATTACGCTGGGCAATGTTTTTCTCAAGTTTTGACTTTCTAATTACATATCGGCCAGGAGCAAACAATATGAAGGCAGATATCCTATCTCGATATCCGGAGCCAGAGACAAAAAGCGTAGGTGAGGCTCGTTCAATAATTCCGCCCACCTGGATAGTCGGACTAGTGGGTAGACCGAACATCTTTGACGACGTGTTGAAGGCCATGTCTGCTCAGGAGTTGCAAAAGTGGTGTTCAAGAGGCCCGCAACATACATTGGTAGACGGTGTCCCATATTACGCCAAGACCTTATATTTACCTACGTCAGCACTCAGAAAGGAAGTGATACATTGGTGTCATGACAGTACATTAGCCGGACATCCCGGTATTGCTAAAACCCAGCAGAACGTATCCAGACACTTTTGGTGGCCTACGTTACTTCGTGATGTGCGGGTTTATGTGACGGAATGCAGCACTTGTAGCAGACAAAAAGCCACTCACCAGAAACCAGTTGGCTTACTCCAACCGTTGCCAACTCCACCGGCTCCATGGCATACAATCACAATGGACTTGATTGTGGATTTGCCACCAGTACAAAAGTACACCTCTATCCTGGTGGTTGTGGACTCCCTCACCAAGATGAGTCACTTCATTCCGTGTATTGGAGTTCCCACCGCATGTGAGCTAGCGGGCTTGTTTCTACATCATGTGGTTCGCCTACACGATTTACCCACACGTGTTATCACGGACAGCGGTCCTCAATTTACTTCCCGATTTTGGCGAGCGTTTTGCCAATTAATCGGGATGGAGGTCAGCCTATCATCCGGTTATCACCCGGAAACGGATGGCCAAACCGAATGGGTGAATCAAGGTCTGGAACAATTCCTCCGCTGTTATGCAGCCAATACCGAAGTGTTGTGGGTCCAATATGTCTGGTTGGAAGAAATAGCTTACAACAACACTCTGCATAGTTCTACCAAGCATATGCCCTTCTTTGGTGCATATGGATACCATCCTAGAGTATTGCCCACCAGATCTGGTGATCAGTCTACAAACCTACCCACTCTATTGGGGCGTCAGGTTTATGCGCAGCAGGTCTGGAAGGATATTCAGGCAAATCTGGACACTGCAAAGACATCATATAAGCATTATGCTGACAAAAGGAGAAATATAAGTCCCCAGTACCAACAGGGCGACAGGGTCTAGTTGTCAACCCGAAATATTAAATTGTCTGGACCTCGTAAATTACAA
The DNA here is from genome assembly GCF_040938575.1 of Ambystoma mexicanum. Classification (NCBI taxonomy): domain Eukaryota; kingdom Metazoa; phylum Chordata; class Amphibia; order Caudata; family Ambystomatidae; genus Ambystoma; species Ambystoma mexicanum. The sequence goes on from NC_090932.1 coordinate 814,701,474, forward strand.
CCAAGGTTTTTAGGTCCTTTTACCATTTTGGATGTGATTAACCCGGTGGCAGTGAGGCTGGCATTACCCCCACAAATGAAAATTCATCCCACTTTTCATGTGTCCTTATTGAAACCAGCCCGGCCATCCATTCGTACTGAAAAACCACTGCCAATCATAGTTCAGGGGCATCCTGAATATGACATCCAGGGAATTCTGAATGCACAGCGTCGCCCAGATGGGTTGTACTATTTGATAGACTGGGTTGGGTATGGGCCTGAGGAACGTTCCTGGGAGCCTGCACACAGTGTGCATGCTCCTAGACTGGTAAGACAATTCCACAAAAATCATCCTGAGAAACCCAAGCCCGAGCCCTTCCGTGTGGGGGGGAGTACTGTCAGGGTACAGGGAGTTGTAAGGGGGAGCAAGGCTTAGTGAGAGGCCCAGGGCGCAGAGGAACCAGACACAAAACAAAACAAACCCAAAGGAACAGCCTCCAGCCTTACAGGAGGCTTCTCTGTCCCTTTTGCAGGCAGAAGGCTCGCCGGACCACAACTCCCAGCAGCCTCCGGGCCGGGAACTACTTTTCCACTCCCAGGTTGGGAAGGGCTCGCGCACGGCATGCGCGCAGAACGAAGGCACGGGGCTTGTGCTTAAGCTCCCGACCGGAACGGACGCATCCAGCAGAGCTCCTGCCGACGGGGATCACGCGAGGGGCCACGCCCCAAGGAACCAGCATTCCGGCCCCTCGCTCACAACAGATAAGTGCAGCCAAACCATTGCGAATGAGCGACCACTCCCTACATGGGAATCAGAAGCGCAGCAGCGGGGGGAGAGCGCAAAACAAGCAGAGGAGCATTGGGATATCCAGTTCGTTGAGGGGCTCACGCAGGGGGCACCGCCCAGCCATATTACGTCCCCTGCAAGGGACAAAAGCTCCCCAGCATATAACTAGCCACGATTTTGGCTACCAAGACCCATTACCATTAACGCGTGCAGCGTTTGTTTATTGACGTGTTTTCGGCCACGTGCGGCGAACTTTGGCAGCACGGAGAGCATTTCTGACCACAGCCACGTGCAGCAAACTTTGGCAGCACGTAGTGCTTAATATAGGCCACATGCGGCAAAACTTTGGCGGCACGATGGATCTTGTTCCTTTTAAGCCACGTGCGGCGAACTTGAGCCACATGTTCTGAAACACACGCTGTTGTTGGGAACTAAAAGCTTTGAGAGCGTGTAATGTGCATGTGCCAGCACTGTATGTGTGTGGAATGTATTATGCCTATGTGAGTTAACACAGGTCACTAATACTAAAACTCTCTTGCAGCATTGGAACTGCTCCGAACTCCGGACCTGAGAGTGCGCAGGCAGGAGGCAGGCCAGCACTCAACCACAGAGCTAAGTGCCTTTTGCATCAAAAGCTATTGTAAAACACTGTGGCCCTCATTACGACCCTGGCGGAAATCGAAAAACGATGGCGGAAATGTAATACCGCCCGGTGCGATTATGACCCGTCACCGTAAAGTACGATGCCATTAGCGACACCGTAGTGAACGCCAACGCTAACTGCACCAAGTACGCGCATGCGCGCCATGCAAAACCGTAATTACCACCATGGCGCAACGGTACGCGAATTCTGACCCTAGCGGACATTTACTTAACGCCATCAAGCATGGCGGAAAGTACCATTCCGCCATGGTGAGAATTACGGCATCGTGAACCAACCGTAAATGGCCCTACTGAGTGCCTGTACACCACTCCCTGCCCACATTGCACAACTCCTCGTAGGTGCAATGAAGTTACACAATGCAACCAGTGAAATGTACAAGTCACCCATGCATGCCAACGAACAAATGAATGTAGGGGCTCCAAGTGCCTTGTGAGTGGCCATCCATATTTGGCATGTCACCATTGCCGTACTGATGCAGCAGAGGCATGTGAAGGTTCAAGTACAGCAATATGAACTGAAATATGAGACAAAACAACAACAGGCCCCCATCGCTTGACACCAGTGTAAGGCAACATTCAAAGCAGTATCCTGAGGGAGACTGCACTAGCCCTGTACTCTTGCCAGTAAACAAACCAACCATCAGCATAAGCATGTACCACACAAGTTGGCAGAGTGACTGAGCAGCCAGGCTCATCTCAAGAGGGGCCAATGGGAGCTGCAGGGCACAGATGGCACGAATACAGAAGCTATTCCAATGGACATGACCTCAGTCTCCCTCCAAGAAACGCACGCAAACACAGGCACCTGTGACCAGCCATTTTCTGATAATCACATCATTCCACCAATCCACCTGGCTGACCGGCATCTGTAACACAAAAGCTAATCCCCCGCCCCTGAGCATGACATCATTAAAACAGTCATAATGGCAGCCCCTATCCCTGACCTTACTGGGCTTCGTAGGCAAACGCGGCCAGTACAGTACCACGCAACTATACTCAGAAGCCGGAACCCAATGCAGATCTTCTCACAATACATCGCTCCACAAATAGGAATATGCTACATTACTTGCAAAAAATAACGCTACACGGTTAATATCTGAATAAAATTTTAATGCACATCAAATTCACCAAGCCCATACAGCTATTAGGTCATAAACTCCAAAATATTTTTCATTACTGTGGGCTGCATCCGCAATAAATGACCAGCTTCTTCTTGTGTGACGCCCTGTTCCTTCATGGTACACAGGGGCTACATTCACGTTCAAAAAGGCAACATGGAAGCGCCTAGAACCGCAGGGCCGTCCCATTAGGTAGGCACTAGTCCAGCTGAAAGGTTGATATGTTGCTCCTAGCCACTAGTACTGCGTAAGGGCATGTGGCCCATTGGCGATCGTCCCATAAGATCATAATGGTGCTCCACTGATTAACTCGAAGCAGCAGGTGTCGGGAGTAAAAGCCATCTGCAGGAGTGGCATACAGATGGCAGCGGCAAAAGGGGAGGAGATACCTGTCACCCAAATGAAATGAACAAGAATAGTATGGGCATCAGAACTACATTTGTATTACTCACTTCAATGATCACACTAAATCTACAGCCATATGCATGCTAGTCCACTCAAAAGGATTATTTCCACCCAAAAATCACTTGCGAATCATAACTATATAAATTGAGGTGAAAACACTATTACAAACGAGTGTTTGTGTGCATGCGTCTGTTAAAACAGAATCCATTAGATGGGATTAGTAACGTGCATAGACACAAGTGTTTGAAGGCGCGTCGAGACAGGGAGGGTTCAACAAGGGCAGATAGACGATGGTCCCACTATGGCAGCTCTGCATCACATAGCGCAGGGGAAGGGGATAGATTCCAAAAAGCCATGTACATGGCAGACTCTCAATTAAATCATCTGTCCATGCATCCATACATCATTCCCTCATCCCGGTATAAAAACGCCTGATTATTTACTCACATAACATTTGAAATTTCCATTGAGTCTGTGCGTAATGCAGTCTGCAAAATCCACTGTGCTACAGCCCGGAATTCTAGTGTTGTGAAGTAACATGTATTTGGGAACGTCCTGCCTTATAGTCCACTACGCTATTGCGCATCCCATACTATTCATATCAATCATTGCATTCTCGCCATGGCCCCTGTCCCAAGGACATTAAACAATAGAACGTTATATTTGCAGTCAGACCTGTGGGCGTCTCCTCGCCGCTATCTGAAAACCGAAAGCGCTGTCCTTCGAATTCCTCATTTGCAACATCACGTCGAAAAGGCATCTGTGACCGCTTGAAATCACAAATTCATCCATGTAGTGCGGCAGTGTGTGAAAATGGCAACTGGCTTCACTCACAAATGGGACGCCCCGCCCGTCGGTGAACCTCGGTACAGTGCTGCATGAAGGTCCACCATTAATCGAGTACTACATTCCACTGACCATTCACAAGTTTGTTCGCGACTGCAAAGATAGTATGTGAAACAATGGGACCATAGCAGAATGAACATATAAACCAATATTTCACTGCCATCGGGATTAAATACATGATTGTAATAGCAAGATGCCATGCGTCACATTGCAGCGTTGTGTGCGGGACGTGCTCGCCCAAAGGGGATTGCAGCTGGCACAGGTGGAATGAATCACCACAGGTGGAGGCTATACAGCCTGAAAACACATAAATTGCACACCCAACCCCCTCCCACAACCACACCCACTCCAAAATGCTACCGGCAGGACTAGCGATGTTGGCCCTGGGGGACCTGATAGCACTGCAAGTACTCCAACTTCAAGAAGAAGACGAACACCAACTACTACAACAACCGGCCGCACAGAGGAGATGCAGGAGGAGGAGGAGGGCAAGGCAGGGCCAGCAAGGCCCACCAGCACAGCCACTACCACCACGCAGGCAGCCCGCAATCCCACGCCTCCGAGCTCATCCGTTCAACCTCACTGCTGAGCAGATCCACACCCTCTACCGTTTGGACCGGGACACCATAACCGCCATTGTGAACATGACACACGCTGACCTTGTCAGCATGATAGATAGCCCAACCGCCATCCCACCCCTACTGAAGGTGGTGTCTGTACTCCACTTCCTGGCCACAGGCACCTACCAGCACACAGTCGGACAGTTGCATGGCATTTCACAGCCACTGTTGTCACGGACACTATTGCAAGTGCTCGATGCCCTCCTGAAGCACGCAGACGACTACATCTCTTTACCACGCTCGGAGCAGGAGATTACAAACACAAAAGTGGGATTCCATGCACTTGCCGGCATACCGGGTTGCATTGGTGCCATCGACTGCACCCATGTGGAATTGGTTGTCCCACATGGCATGGAGGTCCAGTACCGCAACCGGAAACAATATCATTCTCTTAATGTACAAATGGTGTGTGACTCCAACAGGATCTTTACACATAGTTGTGCCCGATTTCCTGGATCAACCCATGATTCTATGGTCTTGAGGAACTCTACAATACCACGCTACATGGAGCGACATGCAGGGAACAGATCCTGGCTACTCGGTGAGTCTCATTTCATGCATGATAATGTGGGGTATGTGATGCGGCAATGACCTGGCAGGAAGGGGGGGGATGCGTACGTAGCAATGTCATTCCACAAACATCCTTTATTGTCCACATACAGGTGATGCCGGGTATCCACTGAAGAGATGGCTCCTTACACCACTCCGGAACCCACAGAACCAGCATGAGGAGGACTACAACCATGCCCACTCACGTACCCGTGTAGTCACAGAACAGGCATTCGGCCTACTGAAGGCTCGTTTCCGCTGCCTCAGCAGGTCTGGCGGGGCACTCCTGTACCGCCATGAGAAGGTTGCAAAGATGGTCATGGCATGTGTCATGCTACACAACATGTGCGTACGTAGAAATGTGCCCATGCCCCCTGACGCAGAACTGCAAGCACCTGAAGATGGTCATGATGAGGGTGGGGATGTGGCAGCACCTCAAGGAGTCCGCGAGGCACAGGAGGCCCGTGAAATTCGTCAGAATATCATAGATTCATGCTTCTAGCACTCACGCCTGGTGGCTGATACATGGACATGGGACTTGTGGCACTGTGTGTGTCTGGAACATGCACAATGTGGACTGTACGCCTATACACAATGATCAATGTCCACACATCTCATTGGATGATTATGAAATGTTTATAGCATATGTGAAATTATATTACACACCCCATCGACCCGCCACCCAAGAAAGCCCAACACCCCTCCTCCACCCTCCTACCTCCCCCCCGAACACCAGTGTCCAAAGATGCTCATTGTCAGTGGGCAGACGCTATTGCAAGCCCCCTCTCCGGGTATCAGGGGCACCCCTGCCTGTGGAGCGCAGGTTCCTCCCAGATCTACGTTGGGGGCTGCCCTGGACGGAACTTGCAACGGATGATGTCTCTGCCTGCTCACGTCCATGCATGTCCCTAAGGGTTTGTGAGAGCTCAGTGAGCACACGGCGCACAGCGGCAAGTTCACCACATACGTCTTTGGACGTTGCATGCAGTTCCCCCCTCAGGCTCTCGGTGCTTCTCTCCATTTGTACCCTTAGTGTCTCTGTACTTCTCTCCATTTGTACCCTTAGTGTCTCTGTACTTTGCTCCATTTGTGCCCTAAGTGTCTCAGTAGATGTTTCTATGGCTGCCTTAGAACCCCCACATTCATCAGCATGCTCCTTGAGGAGCATGGCCAGTTGCTGCTGTTGCACGATCACCTGGTCGAGGGACTGTTGCCTCTGCTGGGCCATGCCCATTTGCGGTGGTGTCACAGAGGGGCTGATCACCTCATGTTGCCTTGCCACAGGGCTTGTGGGGGATGGCCAGTCGTCGTCTTGTGGGTGCCCCTGCGTGGTATCCTCATGGTGTACGGGATGAAACAAACAGGGGGATTGAGACAGGTCATGGATGGGTCCTACATCGACAGCACCGTTTTCTGTGTCGGAGCATGCTGGCATTAATGCAGTGTCACCTATGGTGCTGCTGCCACCAGAAGCAGTGCCTTCTGTGGCATCCATTGGGGGGACCTGTGGTGCTGCTGTTGTGGGCATGCTGGCTGCTGGGGTGCCTGTTGAAGTCCCCTCCTGTGTGCTGCCACTTGATTTGTGCTGCTGCCGTGTCTTGATCCGTGCAGCTGAGGTGGAGGGTCTTTGGCCGTTTGTCTTGGCCCTCTTTGCAGGTGTGCTGGTAGGGGTGTCCTGAAGCTCGTCGTTTGAATCGGACCCTGTGGTGGAGTAAAGGAGGGCGAGCGTTATTTATGGGTCTGTGGAAATTGGAATGGCAATGTATCACATGCATTGGGGTGGTACCTGAGGGTGATTTGGGTCAGGGCCTTGGAGGTGGTTTCATTTTTGTGTGGATTGAGGATGCAGTTGTTTTGCAGCCTGCAGTTAGGGTGTGCATGCTGCACGTGTAGAGGGTGTTTTTAGGATTTTTAATTATTTATGTATTTAATGTGACTTTTAAAGTGCGCTATCAGGCCAATGTATGTGGACGTTCTCCTGGACATGTGTTTCTGTTGCACTATGTGGACACATGGTACTTCACATGATTGGACATTGTGGATTTAGCATTGTTTTATTTGGCCCACCTACCTGATTCTTCGGATGTCTGCACTCCTTTCTCCATCCCTCCGACTCCCTCTATACTCTCCATTCCAATGGTGGAGGCACAGATTTCTTCCCAGGGGGTCAACTTGATGGGTGATTCCGATCCTCCCCCGGTAGCTGTGGCAATGTTACGGTTGGCTGATAGTATGCTCCGTACGCGTATCCGCAAGTCGTCCCATCGCTTTCTGCATTGCTGTGGGTTGCGGGGTGCGGTCCCCACCGCACTTACCCGCTGTGCTACCAGGGCCCATATGGCCTTCTTGTTCGCAAGTGCTGTCCTGGTCATTTGCGTCGAGAAGACGACAGCAGCATTCTCCTGGAGGGTCTCTGTGAGCACGGTGAGTTCCTCATGGGAGAAGTGGACCTGCCGCTTGCGGTCGCACGCTTTTTTAGCAACTTTTCCCATTTTGATTGTTTTAACTAGGGTGGCTAACGGGTTGGGATGTGTCTCAGGGTCGGATTTTTAATGGTTGTGTTGGGATTCTGATTTTATAGGTGTACGGCGTGCTGTTTCCCGTTCCTGCCCCATGTTTTTACTTCCGTTTCCGTATATTTACGGTCACTGTATTTTGCGATTACCGCTCATTACGGTGACCGCTATGATGGGTGGCGGAATTGCACCTAGGGCGCCGTACGACGGCAGTGAGGGGCGTTTTGGGGACATTTCCGCCATCGCGGACTTTGCACTTCCGCCATGGCGTAATGCTCGTGCCTGATGGGTCAGAATTAGCCGCACTTTACTCCATCGTGCAATGGCGGAAACGCTATTTACGCTATGGCGGTCAGGTCAGTTACTTTCCGCCAGGGTCGTAATGAGGGCCTGTGTGTATGTTGGGACGATAGTGCATATGTTACTGTTGTTTTTTCCCATATGTCCCCTTGCCTGTCCACTTCCCCTCTCCTAACCCTCACTCCGGTTACCCTCTGTTCGAGACCCATCCAACCAACGAGATCCTAACCCTCTTTCCCTGCTGGGGTCTCGGCGGCCTGTGTAAGCTCGTCATGTAGGTGCTCAGACTGCAGTGGGGGTAGTTGGTTAGCGCCACTCCTGCACCTGGACTTTGGAGCCGTGATAAACCACGCCATCTAAGAAAAACTCGATTCTGAACTGTATGGGTGAAAAATAATGGATCGATCACTTTAGTGTCCTTTTCAAATCTCCAGCGTCCCTCGAAACTAATTCCAGGACCAATGACGATAAAGACTGGCTTCCATTGGATGATCAGGAGGAAATCCTAGAACAGCTCAAAAAGCTTAAAAATTCACGGGTTGCTGGACCGGACGGGATAACCAACATGGACTTGAAAAACAATACCGTAGAATGGGCAACTCTCTTAAAGAAAATCTTTGAGCGATGCGTCCACCAAAAATCCATCCCGCCTTCATGGACAAAAGCAATCATCGTCCCGATATATAAGAAAGGTGACATTAGCAACCCTTCAAACTTTCACCCTATAGCCGTCCTGGATTGCATCGGGAAAGTCTTCAGAGCTTTACCATTGAAAAGATTTCAAGCCTGGGCAAAATCGGCGCCATGTAACCACATCTTCCAAACGTGCTTCAAAAAAAATGTCGGCACAACAGCCAACATTTTAACAATCAGCACCCTAAAAAGCAAGGTCCTAGAGAGAAAGCCTTGAATATTTGTGGCTTTTATAGACCTATCTCAAGCCTTTGACCTAGTCAACAGATCTCGCCTCTGGGAAAAACTAGAGGGGTGGAGATGCCCACAAGAGATCCTCCAGCCGATAAAAGCCCTACACTCAGACACTACTCTCAGGGTGCGATTATCACAACAAGGAAACCTCTCAGCAGAAATACCAACCGGAAGAGTGGTGAAACAAGGATGCCCGTTAGCTCCAGCCCTGTTCTAGGCATACATGGGTGATTACGGGGAAACCGAAGATCTCACTAAAACCTTTCATCTGACTCTGGCCAATGTTAAAATTAGCCGTCTTTTGTATGCAGATGATCTCATTTTATTCGACCAGACTCAGATCGGCCTTCAGAGACAGCTAAACAACCTACTGCATTACACCACAGAAAATAACCTGAAAATTAATAAACAAAAAACTAAAACAATGATACTGGAGGATGTGCCAAAAAGATCTGAAAAATACAAATGGTTCCTCGAGGAAACTGAGATTGAAAAAGTAAAAGAGTTTAAATACCTTGGAGTTACAATAGACAGCTCAAAACACGAAATCTCGATGCAGGAAAACCTTCAAAATAAAATAAAAAAAGCTGGCAGCCCAAGGAAAGGCGATAGATATGAAATTTGGAAGATTTTCATCTATTCCAGTAATTGAATTCTACAAGAAGAAAGTGGTCCCCTCAATCACATATGGTGCAGAGGCCATGCCCCTGATACCAAAAACGGTCAGGCCAAAGCTAGAAGGCCACTTTTGGAGGACAGTCCTGTCACTACCTAAGTCTACGGCTATTCCAGCGATAAGGCGAAACTTAGTCTCCTATCCCTTCAACGACAGTTAGCATCAACTCTCTACTCCTATACCGAAAATGTATTACTCAAGGTAGCCAAGAAATGTATATATTGCTTAGTAAAGAAATGCAAGCGGAAACGGTCAAAATGTTATCGACATGGAAGAACGACAACAAGACCCTTCTACTCACAGTCACCTGCTCTGACGAAGTTCTTATCACCAACCCAGTCAGAGTGAATAAGAAATTGAAAGATTTAGACTGGATGCTAACACAAGAAACAGCAGCCACAAACAAACTGCTCTATCAATTAGCTCAAACATTCTGCAAATTAAATGAGCCCATGAGGTATTTAAAAAAATGTCCTAGCAGAACCGCTCGTAACTTTCTACTTAGGGCGAGACTAGCTGGCCGATTCATGAAATAATTAGCGCAGTGCAAGTGGCCAAAAACGTGCGATTCGCAGTGGAATAGCGAAAATCGCAGTGCAAGTGCGAAAATCGCATGAAAACCAGCGCACATTGATTCATGGAAGGCCGTGCGCGAGAAAACCATCGGATGTGCGCTAAAAAAGTGCGCGGCGCACGTTGTCGCACAGGCCATCTAACGGCGTGCGCCAGGTCACAGCGAAAATCGCACAGGCCACAGCGAAAATCGCACATAGCGCGGCGCACACAACAAAAGTAGGTGGAACACGGGGCGTAACACTCGCAATGGGGAACAACTTGCCAAAATGTGGGCATCACGGGGGAAGTACAGGGTGCAAGTGCGCGGAACGCCCACACGCTCGCCTACAACACATATTCATGGAATCGAATAGGGCAAAAAAGAGCACGGTCAAACCAGCGCACAGGCACAAACACGACCGCCACAAGAAAGCAGGCGGTAGCGTCTCAGCGCCTGTAATAAATGTGCGCCAAAAGGTGCGCCAACAAATAGCACCTATATAAAGCCATGATGAATGTCCTATACTGTGGCCCTCCAGGACAAATGACGTGCAAAGGGGTACCCACAAACACGGACACCCGCTGACTGAAAAATAACGTGTGCGTGTATTCCGGGGTGCGCGGGAACTTTCACACGCGATTTGGCTGGGTACGTGGATCTCAGGGGTGCGCGGAAGTCCCACACGCGATTTGGCTGGGTACGTGGATCTCAGGGGTGCACGGGAAGTTCCACACGCGATTTGGCGGGGTACGTGCGCGGGAATTCACACACGCGACTTGGCTGGGTACGTGGATCTCAGGGGTGCGCGGGAAGTCTCACACGCGATTTGGCAGGGTATGTGGATTTCAGGGGTGCGCGGGAAGTTCCACACGCGATTTGGCCGGGTACGTGCGCGGGAATTCACACACGCGATTTGGCTGGGTACGTGGATCTCAGGGGTGCGCGGGAAGTTCCACACGCGATTTGGCGGGGTACGTGCGTGGGAATTCACACACGCGACTTGGCTGGGTACGTGGATCTCAGGGGTGCGCGGGAAGTCTCACACGCGATTTGGCAGGGTACGTGGATTTCAGGGGTGCGCGGGAAGTTCCACACGCGATTTGGCCGGGTACGTGCGCGGGAATTCACACACGCGATTTGGCTGGGTACGTGGATCTCAGGGGTGCGCGGGAAGTCTCACACGCGATTTGGCAGGGTACGTGGATTTCAGGGGTGCGCGGGAAGTTCCACATGCGATTTGGCCGGGTACGTGCGCGGGAATTTACACACGCGATTTGGCTGGGTACGTGGATCTCAGGGGTGCGCGGGAAGTCCCATACGCGATTTGGCTGGGTACGTGGATCTCAGGGGTGCGCGGGAAGTCTCACACGCGATTTGGCAGGGTACGTGGATTTCAGGGGTGCGCAGGAAGTTCCACACGCGATTTGGCCGGGTACGTGCGCGGGAATTTATACACGCGATTTGGCTGGGTACGTGGATCTCAGGGGTGCGCGGGAAGTCTCACACGCGATTTGGCAGGGTACGTGGATCTCAGGGGTGCGTGGGAAGTCCCACACGCGATTTGGCAGGGTACATGGATTTCAGGGGTGCGCGGGAAGTTACACACGCGATTTGGCCGGGTACGTGCGCGGGAATTTACACATGCGATTTGGCTGGGTACGTGGATCAGAGGGGTGCGCGGGAAGTCTCACACGCGATTTGGCTGGGTACGTGTATTTCAGGGGTACGCAGGAAATTCTACACGTGATTTGGCTGTGTGCTCCCAGGTATTCCCTGTACACCCTCCACGGCCCCTGCAGGCAGCCGACACCACAGGGGACTACCCTGCACACCTGCTCATGTCACCCAGCACCCCCACCCCCCAGCAGTGCAGGGGCAGCCTCCACCAGGCCCCCACTCATGGCCCCTATCACCCCCACCCCCCAGCAGTGCAGGGGCAGCCTCCACCAGGCCCCCACCCATGTCTCCCACCACCCCCACCCCCCAGCCACCATGGGCATCCCCCACCAGGCCCCCACTCATGTCCCCCTGCAGCCCCACCCCCCAGCATCCAGGGGCACCCTCCACCAGGCCCCCACTCATGGCCCCTATCACCCCCACCCACCAGCAGTGCAGGGGCAGCCTCCACCAGGCCCCCACCCATGTCTACCACCACCCCCACCCCCCAGCCACCATGGGCATCCCCCACCAGGCCCCCACTCATGTCTCCCACTCACCCCCACCCCCCAGCCACCATGGGTAGCCCCCACCAGGCCCCCACTCATGTCCCCCACCACCCCCACCCCCCCAGCAGTGTGGGGCACCCTCCACCAGGCCACCACCCATGTCTCCCACCACCCCCACCCCGCCAGCCACCATGGGCAACCCCCACTCATGTCTCCCACCACCCCCACCCCCCAGCAGTGCAGGGGCAGCACCACCAGGCCCCCACTCATGTCCAACTCATGTCTCCCACCACCCCCACCCCCCCAGCCACCATGGGCATCCCCCACCAGGCCCCCACTCATGTCCCCCTGCACCCCCACCCCCCAGCATCCAGGGGCACCCTCCACCAGGCCCCCACTCATGGCCCCTATCACCCCCACCCCCCAGCAGTGCAGGGGCAGCCTCCACCAGGCCCCCACTCATGCCCCCCTGCACCCCCACCCCCCAGCAGTGCAGGGGCAGCACCACCAGGCCCCCACTCATGTCCAACTCATGTCTCCCACCACCCCCAACCCCCCAGCCACCATGGGCATCCCCCACCAGGCCCCCACTCATGTCTCCCACCCACTCCCACCCCCCCAGCAGTGCAGGTGCAGCCTCCACCAGGCCCCCACCCATGTCTACCACCACCCCCAGCCACCATGGGCATCCCCCACCAGGCCCCCACTCATGTCTCCCACCACCCCCACCCCCCAGCAGTGCAGGGGCAGCCTCCACCAGGCCCCCACCCATGTCTACCACCACCCCCAGCCACCATGGGCATCCCCCACCAGGCCCCCACTCATGTCTCCCACCCACCCCCACCCCCCAGCCACCATGGGCATCTCCCACCAGGCCCCCACTCATGTCCCCCTGCACCCCCACCCCCCAACATTCAGGGGCACCCTCAACCAGGCCCCCACTCATGGCCCCTATCACCCCCACCCCCCAGCAGTGCAGGGGCAGCCTCCACCAGGCCCCCACTCATGTCTCCCACCACCCCCACCCCCCAGCCACCATGGGCATCCCCCACCAGGCCCCCACTCATGTCCCCCTGCACCCCCACCCCCCAGCATTCAGGGGCACCCTCCACCAGGCCCCCACTCATGGCCCCTATCACCCCCACCCCCCAGCAGTGCAGGGGCAGCCTCCACCAGGCCCCCACTCATGTCTCCCACCACCCCCACCCCCCAGCCACCATGGGCATCCCCCACCAGGCCCCCACTCATGTATTCCACCCACCCCCACCCCCCAGCCACCATGGGCAGCCCCCACCAGGCCCCCATTCATGTCTCCCACCACCCCCACCCCCCCAGCAGTGTGGGGCACCCTCCACCAGGCGCCCACTCATGTCTCCCACCACCCCCACCCCCCAGCCACCATGGGCATCCCCCACCAGGCCCCCACTCATGTCTCCCACCACCCCCACCCCCCAGCAGTTCAGGGGCAGCACCACCAGGCAAGGAGAACGACCGGCGTATAGCCTCCACAGAAGAGGAGAGGGCCGCCAGATTGGCAGACACATGCAGGAAACCCCCGAACATGGAAGATCCCAATTGGGCCACGTCGGCACGGTGCTCTTCGTGATGATGTGCGTGCTCCTCCCGGGAAGCATGCACGTCATCACGAATTGCACCCGCGCGGATCGCGACCCCAATCAGGACCTTCTCCATACGGACACGGGTCCCCTCGTCCGCAGGTGGAGGGGAGTCAGGTGACATGGACATCCCCTCTACCTGCGGACGGGCCTGGGACGGGGCATCCCTGCTGGTGCATGGTGGTGCACTCACAGGGTCAGGGACAGCGACATGCACAGGCCCCTCCCCGGTGACCTGTGCTGCCTCCTGCCCCTGCCCCTGGACTGCACCACTTGCACCAGCAGGGATGCCCCCACCAGGCCCCATGTGTGCCTCAGTGGCGGCCTCCTCCTCCTCTGTGGAAACAACCAACCTGGATGGCTCCTCACCGTCTTCCGCCGTAGCAGGCCCCTTGCTCCACAGCGCCGTCTCCGCCCTCTTCTTCACTAGCCGCTGCGTAGAGGGAGACATAGAACACAAGCATCAGGGTACTGTTCAATGGTCCCCTAGACAGGAAGCAATAGCAGATGAGTACCACTGTCAAAGTACACTTCCATCATGTCCCTCCACAACACATGGGTCAGTCCAGGCAAAACACACACAGTAACAGGCATGGTGCATGCCATGGACATTTCCATACATGTCCAATGGACTCTTGAAACATACAATGATATGGAACTCACATGCATCATGGGTCATGCCTATCACATGCACACACTTCACCTCAGTCACATCCATCTGGCCTCATACACCCCAAACACAGCGGATACAAGGGTAACTAGGCTGCATCAGTGAATCTGTGCATTGTCACACACATGTGTCAAGCATCCATGGCATCCACAAGTCACAGACACGCAGGTCAGGCACACAGACATGGCTACCATATATGTACCCGGCATCAGCACACATCCCTCACCCCCACCCATGTCCAGGAACAGAGACTGGCATGCTCTCATGTTTAAAATCTGCATAGGGCTCCCCATTTTGCATTTAAACACATGCAACAACCATGTGGTTCACACATCACTGTTTGCACATGCATTACCATGATGTCCCTTCACACATACATGCATACATGGCCTATGTCACACATACAGGCAAGTATCAGACAACCAGCACACCGCAACATGCCCTGTCTCACACAGCAATGCTTGGACACTTACCGCTCAACTCCAGACGGGTCTCCCTCTCAAGGATCTGGGCATGGAGCGCTGGGCGTACGCGTTCCAGGACCCTCATCTGGATGGAACTCATGCGGCCCCGGCCCCCCTCCACGAGGCGCCGGGCCTTCACGAGGGTCCTGGACCTCAAGTCCTCCCAGCGCTTCTTGATCTTCTGGACGTCGCAGGTTGACACCCCCTCCGCGTTGATGGCAACCACACAGTCGGCCCAGATCCTCTCCCGTCCTTCCTTGCTGGCGCGGGACGATCCAAAGAGGGCATCATACTGCCCCAGGACATGCTCCACCAGGACACCAACTTCGGTGGCAGTGAAGCTTGTGCCCCTCTGCCCCTCTGGCCTGGGGTTGCCACTGGTGCCAGATGTGGAAGTGCCCGACATGGCAACCCCAGAGGCAGGAGTGGGTGGGCAACTGGGTCCTGGGGCTGGGCCGTGGAGCGATGTAATCCCAGTCGGGAGTCTTCTGTTCCAGCAGGGGTGGACACAGCAACTGGACCCCTGCAGATGGCTGATGTGCAGGCACCAAATGACAGGGCACGGTGGCAGCAGGCAGGCAGGCAGGCAGGCAGGCAGCAGCAGCAGATGGCACGTGGGAGGTTGCTCGGGGCACTGGGGGGCAGTAATTCGGCCTTCTGGGCAGGAGCGTGGTCTTCCGTGTGTTTTCGCGTGGTCAGCTTGATACGGAGTGATTTGGCACGTGAAAATCCTGCACGTCAGCGTGAAATTCGAGGAAAAGCCCTTAGCGCATAAGCGCATCAGCACGCATACGCGATTCTATTGGACCAAAGGCCCTCAGCGCGTAAGCGCGTCTATGACGTGACCCGCACGGGTGTTTCCCTCATAGCACGTGATGACGGAGCACACGTGGAAAGACTGCACATCAGAGTGTCATCGAGTGTAATTGGACAAAAGTGCGCGTACACGCGATTGGCCTATGTACGTGTATTTCAGGGGTGCGCGGGCACTTACACACGCGAGTACATCAGCGCACGTGTATACCAGGGTGCGCGGGAATTTCCACACGCTATTGGCCTGGGTACTGGATTTCAGGGGTGCGCGGGAAGTTTCACACGCGAGTACATCAGCGCACGTGTATACCGGGGTGCGCGGGAATTTCCACACGATATTGGCCTGGGTACTGGATTTCAGGGGTGCGCGAGAAGTTTCACACGCTCGCCTACAACACGCGCAAAGAAACACGTACGCCAGTAGGAAGCAGGCATACGTCGACCCGCGACGCATAAATTTGCGCACAAATAAAATAACAAGCTCAGACGCCAGGATGAATATACCGTTCCTAGCAGCAGTAGCCGTGGGCTACCAAAGGATGAGGAGGAGGATAGTCAGGGCCAGAATATTCACACCCAGAACCAGCCTTTTCGGGATGCCTGATGACCAGGTGTATGGGAGGTACAGGTTTCCACCACACATAATACTGGACCTGGTGAGTGAGTGGGAGGATGACCTCACATCACCCACCCTGTGCTCCCAAGCACTCAGCCCCCTGGAGAAGGTCCTCAATGTACTGCACTTCTTAGCCACTGGATCATTTCAGCGGACAAGTGCCATAGTGGGTGGAGTGTCACAGGCCACGCAGTCACGCTGCCTACACCCGGTCTTGAACATCATCACTCCACGCCCATCAGTCCGCAGGCACATATACCTGCCCAGAACACCTGCAGAAAGGCATGCTGCCGCCCTGGATTTTTACAGTGTGGCACGATTCCCCAAAGTGCTAGGTGCCATCGACTGCACCCATGTGGCTCTACGTCCCCCCAGGGCATCTGAGCACATCTATAGGAACCGCAAGCACTGGCATTCCATCAACGTGCAGGTAGTATGTAATGCCAAGGGAATCATCACCTCAGTAAATGCCAACTATCCCGGGTCCACCCACGACAGCTTCATTTACCGAATGTCCACCCTAAGCCGGGACCTAGAAGCTGGGCGGCATGGCGATACATGGCTGCTTGGTGAGTATGAATGCCACTGCACATGCATGCATGTCAGATACTGAGCAAGGTCACAACCCCACCAATGATACCAACACCACCTCCACAGTGGACAGTGCCTACCCTCTCAGCCCCCACATGATGACGCCAATTCGGAACCCCACCACGCCACCCGAGGTAAGATACAACACAGCCCACATTGCAACCCGGGGCATAGTGGAGCGCACATTCGGAGTGCTTAAGTCACGCTTTCGCTCCCTTGACCGTTCTGGTGGGCAGCTGTTATACGCTCCCCCAGTAGTGTGCAGGATCATAGTGGCAGCATGTGTCCTCCACAACGTTGCAACACGACGGGGCCTGGCCGTGGACATGGTGGTGGCCCCACATCCCCAACCACAAGCACGGCCGCTGCTCATGGGAGGGGAAAGGGCACGGGGGGAGGCAGCCCGTACACAGCTAGTGGCTAATTACTTCACATAGAAATCACACCCCTGTGGAGTGCACACTGCCCTGGCACATACCATCTGACAATCAATGATGACTCAACCTGACACTGATCCTGAATGTCTGGAGAATCAACCGTCCAAACCATATCAGCCTGAGATTGTTCACCTGGAAGTGTTACAATGTGTGCATCCCTACCTACACAGACACCACCAATGCAGTTTCGTGAAAAAACACATTCATGCAGCTAAAATGAATACCCACTTGCAAAATGCAACATGAGGACAGTGCCATGTCACCCAACCCATCCCCAGCACCGCCACACGACACACCGTGCCATGTCATGCTATGTGCAGGTAAACAAAGTAATCCCCACAACATGACACAAGTGTCACAATGTACAGTGTCCCTAATTGAAACTCGCGACACCTGAAATGCTCACAGTAATGCAGGACCAACAACACACTTGAGCAGGTATTTAGCAATAACACTTATCAGCCACTGACCCGCTAAACTACCATTAACATGACATTACGAATGTAAGGAATTAGTAGTCTCACCACCTCGAAATGCCTGCACTCCCACCACTTCCAACTGCACAGTGTTGCCGCCATGTAGAGTTGTAGGTGCACTGCTGCCAACATGGACCCCATCTCCAAAGTACAGGGCCTTGTGTAGACATGAGGAAAGGACTTGCAAATTAGGAGGTAGACACGGATGATGAGTTACACATCAATGCAACATGCAGTGTACAACACAACAGCAATATGCACTAGGAATGTATACACAGTATTGACTAGACTACCCACACATGTTGTGGGAGTCCAATGTCACCATGTACGTCAATGTCACTTGGGCACACCCTTTGCAAGCCCATGGAAACGGGAAGCAGGAGGGGTGTGTGTGACAAAAACCCAAGCATCTGAACCAAATACATGACAAGCCTGCATGTGCCCAGCCACAATGCAGCGTATGCCCACAGGAGCCACAGAAGGCAACACATTGTCCCAAAAAAAAAAAAAATGTAAAGAAAAAAAAAATAAATAAATAAAAATCAAAAATGGCCATTAATGGGCCCGGGGGGGTTGGGGAGGCCACCCAAGAGGTCTGAGGACAGGGTGCACACCAAAACCCACCTGTGTGGATCTTGCGAAAAAAAAACACCTCCATGGGCTCATGGCCCACACGGCTACCCTATTGTGGGAGTATCACTGCTGTCGCTATTATCACCCTGTGCAGCTGCATCCGGAGGTGGTTGCACTATGGGAGGCAGCCCACGCAAGGCCCTAGTCTGTTCCTCCATGGCTGCAAGCATGCGGGTGTGGTAGGTCTCGTTCTGGAGGATGAGTGTGCGGAGTTCCCCAGCAACAACTCACGGGATTCCCGGACCTCCACCCTAGTTGCCTGCATCTCAGCTGAGAGCGTACGGGTGAGACGCTCCAGCTGCTGTTCTGTCCTTCGGTTTGTTGAAGCCTCAAGCTCAACAAGAGTCGTCCTGAGGTGAAGGAGCTCCAGCCTCAGGGCTTCCCTGTGGCCCTGGGACTCTATGGAGATGGCTTCCTGCAGAGTCGCCAGTGCCGCCCGCCTGTCCCTGTTGGACGCCAACATGTCCTCCCTGTGTAACTGGCAGATGGAGTCGGTTGCCTGCTGTAGTCGCTCCATCAGCCTTTGGGGGGGGACAATGGAAGTGGCCACCCTATCCATGGCCTGAGCCATCATCTCTGATGATGCTGCCTGTTGGGTTGCCATACCGTAAATGGATTGCTCCCATGCGGTATTGCCAGGTGGCGTACGGCCACCACGTCGGCGGGTACCACACCTGTCTGGGGCAAGGCGAACTGCGCCTTGCTGTGCCGGCAATGCCTGAGGCTGCAGGACTGCATTCCCCCTCTGATCTGCTGGCCCAGGAACAGGATCAGATGTCGCAGAGTGTGACCCTGCATCCGTAACCACCAAAGGCGTAGCTGCCAACACTGACATCCCCATTGAGGGTTCTGACCCTGGTGCAGGTGGGTGGGACAAAACAGAATCCCTCCCAGGAACACTCACCTGCGACGGCACGTAGGTCTCATCATCCGAATCAACACCTGAGTACAGCTCGGGGGAGGTGCAGCCAGAGACACCCCTTGAGAGCACGACCTGCAGCACTTGTGGGTTCTCACCCACCACCACACCACGTCCCTCACTGGTGGTCGGTCGGCCCTCGGACCCCTCCTGGTTCTGCACCATCTCCACAACCCCAGCAGTATCAGGTGCATCTTCCCCTGCAAAGACATAAAAGCAAACAAATGGAAACAGGCATTAGCACCATGGCACACAATGAGGGCTGAGAAGCAACAGAACCAGTACTTGATTGACACATGTCCTACATGACTAAAACCCTCCCATGCATGCACCCTCACTGCGTATGAAGGGCAGGCAAATGGCACACACTGATGACACCAAGATGGAAGATGAACACATTTTCTGCATGCTGCCTGGCAGTGGCATCACACATTGGCCTGTGATTGCCAGGTGAAATACACATGCCATCACACAGATGGCATGTACCATTGCTATTGAGTGAAGATGGAGAGGAGGGCAGCATTTATTGATTCAGTCCAGTTCCCTCATGTAATAGCTTTTCTAATTCAAACAGGTCTGATTTTTCACCTGGAGCTGCCAGTCCAAAATGGTCCGATTGCACAGGGACATGTGTGAACAAATGATATCCAGGTAACAAAGTCACTCCACTTTACCATAGCCATGTCAGACATGTGACTAGAGGACTGAGAAATGCCTAGTAAAAGTGGTGGAATGCAAACAATCTGCCTGAATGAACAGAGAAAAATAAGCAACAATGTTGTGGAAAGGTGACACTTCAAGGGCAACTGGCGTGCTGTTGGGCTAGATGTCTACTGTTGGCAGAAGGGATACTGCTATGGCCAAATGCTGCTGTGCAGAATGTATTGCATGAAGCACATGAGTGACCCAAACGACTCAGGTGCACACACCCTCACCTGGCACACAAACAGAAGCCCTCACACACACACCATGCACATGGATGACACACACATGCATGTGCACTCACCGGACAATTCCTCATAATCAGGCAGATCTCCCACGCCTTGGATCTGTTCCTCCGTGATGTAGGTCCCAGCGACTGACTCATGTGGAGTGAGTTCCATGTCTTCTACTGGAGACCCACCTCCAGTCACTAGAGTTGCGGCATGACTTGAGGCCAGCTTATTCTTTGCCCTGCGCTTTAGGTCATTCCAGCGCTTATAGCAATCATTGGCTGTGCGCCTCACGATTCCAAGGGCACTTACGATGTCCGCAACGGTCTGCCAGTGTGCCTGGCGTTGAGCAGGTGTGGTCTTGGATCCTGCAACAATGACCATCTCGTTATCATGTGCGGACACATACTCAACAAGTGCATTCAGTTCGGCATCCGTGAAGCTGGGCTTCCTCGACGGGCCGGACTGTGTAGCCATGTCTGGGGCATCAGCCTGTGCCAGCCGAGCACTCTTCCTCTTCCGCTTGGAAGGTGGTGGTGATCCTGAGTGTCCTGCGCCGCTCTGGACACTAGGGGCAGGAGCCCTGGTGGACTCTGTATCAGGAGTGTGGGATTGCACACTCAGCATGGGAGTTGGTGCAGGCATTGGCTCAAGTGTAATGATGTCAGGGGGAATGTCAGCAGGATGGACTAGGACCGACACTGTCCTGGCTGGGTGTTTGAAAGCTGGGGTGGATGGAGCCGCAGCTGCCCCTGCAGCCTCTCCACCCTGCCTACTTGGGGCAGCAGATGACCTTGCTGCCCCTGATCCACGTGGCCTGATGACATCACCGTGCACCAGCGCACGTTTCATAGGCCTGCTGACCTGGAAGTCAGCCATGGAGTCAGCCAGGTCTGGTGCCACAATGGGCTGGTCCAACAAGGGCTGAGCATGGATGGTGTCAGCCACATCAGCCTCAACCAGGGGGGGGGGATTATGGGTGCCCTTGACTGATCCTCCACACATGGGGGGACAGGGTCACCCTGCAAGTAACGACCACGTCCCCTACCGGATCCACCATGGCCACCACTTGTGGCTCGTCCACCTTTGCCACCCTTACGGAATCCTCGCCTCCCAACCATGGCACTGATGTTAATGTGCGTATGGGAGTGGCTGTAAACTATTGTCCTGGGCAATTGGGGGTCAAAGGGGTTGGGTACCAGATGGTAATTGTACCCTAGTGCTCTAGCAAGGCTGAATGTGACCCCTGGGGAAAGATGACGGGTCACGCAACGCACAGGAAGCCCAAAAAAGGGAGATGATGTGCACGCAACCCCTCCAAGACCACGTGTGCGGAAAAAAAACCCTGCACTACGCTGTGGCACCCAGTAACACAAGAATGAACGTATGCGTGTCACACGCAGCCTAGAATGACCTCTGAAGGGGTAGGCTACACACGGGACAAGCACAGATGTTAGATACGTGCATGACTCACCGTCTGCCAGGAAAAAAAGCGTGAAAAAGAAGCGTGTTTGGTTGGCAACACCCCCGCCAAAAGAAGATTTGTACGCTGTCTGAGGAGACAGGACAACAGTAGAAGGGAACACTGTTTGAGGGAACAGGCCCAGGAAAACCAGAAAAAGAGAAAAAAGAGAAAAAGCTGTCAGAGGTAACAGGGAGTACGAACTTGAAACGCCGTGAAGTAAATCGCGTGTGAAACGACAAGAAGTACAGAATTCACCCACTCGCTCTCCACGAAAAGCACGTACAAGGAAAACGTGTTCTACACATACCTTTTATACAGGCCCACACGTCCAGCATCACTTCCGCGTGTACGCGCTAGGGCCATTTCCACCAATTACAGCTTTGTCACTTCCGCGTGTACCAGCTGTATCCACCAATTACACGCTTTGTCACTTCCGCGGGTACGCGCTATTTCCACCAATTACACGCTTTGTCACTTCCGCGGGTACGCGCTGTTTCCACCAATTACACGCTTTGTCACTTCCGCGTGTACGCGCTTTTTCCACCATTTACACGCTTTGTCACTTCCGCGTGTACGCGCTATTTCCACCAATTACACGCTTTGACACTGGGACGTGTCTTTCATTTTTTTAACACGCAACATTTCAAATGTGTGCCATATTCAACGTGCACGTGACTTCATAGACCCGCATACGCTGGTGGCCTTTGGGCCAATGAATGTACAGACGTGTGCTGACGCGCTTAAGCGCTAAGGGCCTTTCCTCGAATTACACGCAGACGTGCAGGATTTTCACGTGCAAAATCACTCCGTATCAAGCTGGCCACTCGTTCACACACGGAAGACCACGCTCCTGCCCAGAAGGCCGAATTACTGCCCCCCAGAGCCCTGAGCACGCTCCCACCTGCCATCTGCTGCTGCCTGACTGCCTGCTGCCCACGTGCCCTGCCATTTGCTGCCTGCACATCACCCAGAGGTGCTGTTGCTGTGACCACCCCTGCTGGAACCGAAGACTCCCGACTGCTTTTCTATCGCCCCACAGCCCAGCCCCAGGACCCAGTTGCCCACCCACTCCTGCCTCTGGGGTTGCCATGTCGGGCACTGAAACATCTGGCACCAGTGGCAACCCCCGGCCAAGGAGGCAGAGGGGCACCAGCTTCACTGCCACCAAAGTTGGTGTCCTGGTGGAGCATGTCCTGGGGCACTATGAAGCCCTCTTCGGAAGGTTGCGTGCCGACAAGGAAGGACGGACTCGGATCTGGATGGACATCGTGACTGCCATCAACGCGGAGGAGGTGGCAGTCCGCGACTACGAACGTGTCAGGAAGCGCTGGGAGGACTTCAGGTCCAGGAACCTCACCAAGGCCCGGAGCCTCCTGAGGGCAGCGGATGCTAAGGGGCGCCGGGGCCACTTGTCGGAAGATCAGATGAGGGTCCTGGAACGCATATCCCCAGCGCTCCACGTCCAGGTCCTTGAGAGGCAGACCCATCTGGAGTCGAGCGGTAAGTGTACATGCATACTGATTGTAAGCTGTGCGTGTGGTGTGCCAGGAGTGTGCAGGTTGAACATGTATTTTTATGTGGGCAAGTAGGGGGGGTGTACAGGGCCGTGAGGGTGACACATGCGAGGGGTCTCATGTGTGACACATGGATGGTGCTTGTGTGTGTGGGCTTGCATAGCACAGGATGTGGAGGAATGATTGTCAGGTGTGACATGGATGTCGATCGGAACACTGCGACAGTTGGCGGAGGTGTACACATGCATGCAAGTTTGGTGGTGTGTGTGCATGTGTAGTGTACTCCCTATGTTGCATGTGATGTGTGGATGACCTTTGGCTGCTCATGCTGTTGTATGTGAATGGATGGTGCTGGCTGTTGCAATATGCCTGTGGTATGGCTCACGTGTGCAAGTTGAAATGACACGTGTGTTGGGGATTGTGATGCCATGTCTGAGGTTTACCAATGCCACTCATGTATGACTGTCATGTGTGTATCAGTCCATTGGACAGTCCCCTGATGCCTGTGTTTTCTTTCTCCCTGTCTGCAGCGTCAACTGATGAAGAGGGCGGAGAAGGTGCTGTGGAGCACAGCGGCAGGGGTCGCACCACCAGCCGGAGACGCAAGGCCCGGATCCCCTCCCAGGTTCTGATCTCGTCGGGGAGTGAGGAGTCCGGTGCCGTGTCCCAGGCCGCAGCTGCCGAGGGGAGGTCCTAGAGGTGGAGGTTGGAGTTGGACTCCTCGGCTGCAGAAGGGGCAGCTGGGACCCCACAGGGCCAAATGGAGGAAGATGGCATGGAGTCATCCAGGTTGGTGGGGGGTTTGGAGGAGGAGGAGGCCATGCAAGCGACAGAGGCGGGGTCTGGTGGTGGGGATTCCACTGGTGCTAGTGGTGCAGTGCAGGATCTGGGACAGGAGGCAGCACAGGCTGCCGCAGAGGTGCCTGTGTGCAATCCTGTCCCTGCTCCTGTCACTGCATCATCTTGCACCAGCGGGGATGCCTACCTCCAGACCCGTTCTCAGGGAGGGGATTGGCTTACAACACCTGGCCTTCCTCTCCCTGCGGATGTGGCTATCCTGCACCAGGTTGAGCCTGTCCAGGGTGGGGTGGCGTTGCGTCAACGGGCCATGCGAGCTGACCTGCAGTCTTTTCATGATGAGTCTGCACGTCTTCTTGCATGGCTCGTTGACTGCGTTGACCCACTGGGAATGCTCACCAGGGCTGGATTCCTCCGTTTCCTGGACCTTGTTCTGACCCCCTCCTCAACGGAACCCCCTATGCCCCAGTCGTCCTCCATGCCATCTTCCCACCCATGTGTCACCTGGGTGCCCTGTGGAGCTGCCTCCGACCGTGCGGCCAGGCTGGTGGACAACAGATCCCTGCCACAGTCGGGAGTCGGACGTCCAGCAGGGGTGGCCACATCAACGACTGCACCCCAACTGGAGGAGGATGTGCAGGCACCATCGGACAGGGCACATGGACAGCAGCAGCTGCAGCAGCAGGAGGCTGTAGGTGGGAGCCACGATAGCTCGGGGCCTTCAACATCGGAGGGGCAGGCTTCGGCCGGAGGGCAGGAGGACCCTGGACGGGAAGTGTCTTCCGTGTGGCAGCGGTTGGGCCACACCATAGATGCGGAGCGGCAGCGGGCGGAAGAGGCGCGGCTCACGATGGTCAGGGCCGAGAACTCCCTGCGGAGGGCCCTGAGGCGGGCCGAGTGCCTCGAGGCAATCCGAAGGGAGTTGGAGGTGAACATGTCGGCCTCCCTGCGGACCCTCGGGGCCATGGAACAGGACCGCCTCCGGGACATAGACGAGGAGTTCGATGATGCCCTGGCCCGGAACACCACTAAGTGAGCCGCTGGACTGGCCCGCCGCCATTGTATATAGTTATTTAGTGATAGGTTTCCTTTATACTTTATTTTTATTTGGAGTCGACGGACACTGCTCCACCTTTTGTATATATTTCCATTTTAGATAGGTTTTTTGGTAGGTTTCATTTCTTCTGTTGGGATGATGGACCCTGAATACTTTGACATAGTTGGACTTTGGATTTGGATATTTTTTTTACTATGGATATTTTTTTCCATGGAGCAATGGTTTTCATTTTCTTTTTTCCCTTCATTTCCTTTTTATGGACATTTTTTAGGATTATCATTTATTGATTTTAATTTGAAAAGGGACAGCCAGCTTGATTTTGTTATTTTTTTTACTTGTGTATTTTGTTTCATTTTGATTGCCATTACTGTTGTTATTAATACATTATTTGGATTTTTTCATTCTTCAATGTGTGGTTTCATCTCATTGTTTTCATGCATGTCATGATATGGGTTTTCAGGTTCACTTGCAACCATTGTGTGTGTGTGAGACACATGTGTTGATTTACAATGTTTCCATTGGAGTAGTATCATGGGTGCATGTAATACTTGGTTGTGTCTTTGGGCTGTGGTGGCTGGCCATGAGGCCCATGCTTGAGGATTGTCAGGGCCTCTGGGCAGGGGGACATGGGTGGGAGCCTGGTGGGGGCTGCCCATGGTGGCTGGGGGGTGGGGGTGGTGGGAGACATAAGTGGGGGCCTGGTGGTGCTACCCCTGAACTGCTGGGGGGTGGGGGTGGTGGGAGACATGAGTGGGGGCCTGGTGGGGGATGCCCATGGTGGCTGGGGTGTGGAGGTGGAGGGAGACATGAGTTGGACATGAGTGGGGCCTGGTGGTGCTGGCCCTGCACTGCTGGGGGGTGGGGGTGGTGGGAGACATGAGTGGGGGCCTGGTGGAGGCTGCCCATGGTGGCTGGGGGGTGGGGGTGGTGGGAGACATGAGTGGGGGCCCTGGTGGGGGATGCCCATGGTGGCTGGGGGGGTGGGGGTGGTGGGAGACATGAGTTGGACATGAGTGGGGGCCTGGTGGTGCTACCCCTGCACTGCTGGGGGGTGGGGGTGGTGGGAGACATGAGTGGGGGCCTGGTGGGGGATGCCCATGGTGGCTGGAGGGTGGGGGTGGTGGGAGACATGAGTGGGGGCCTGGTGGAGGGTGCCCCACACTGCTGGGGGGGTGGGGGTGGTGGGAGACATGAGTTGGACATGAGTGGGGGCCTGGTGGTGCTGGCCCTGCACTGCTGGAGGGTGGGGGTGGTGGGAGACATGAGTGGGGGCCTGGTGGGGGATGCCCATGGTGGCTGGGGGGTGGGGGTGGTGGGAGACATGAGTGGGGGCCTGGTGGAGGGTGCCCATGGTGGCTGGGGGGGTGGGGTGGTGGGAGACATGAGTTGGACATGAGTGGGGGCCTGGTGGTGCTGCCCCTGCACTGCTGGGGGGTGGGGGTGGTGGGAGACATGGGTGGGGGCCTGGTGTAGGCTGCCCCTGCACTGCTGGGGGGTTGTGGTGGTGGGAGACATGAGTGGGAGCCTGGTGGGGGATGCCCATGGTGGCTGGGGGGGTGGGGGTGGTGGGAGACATGAGTTGGACATGAGTGGGGGCCTGGTGGTCCTGGCCCTGCACTGCTGGGGGGTGGGGGAGGTGGGAGACATGAGTGGGGGCCTGGTGGGGGATGCCCATGGTGGCTGGGGGGTGGGGGTGGTGGGAGACATGAGTGGGGGCCTGGTGGAGGGTGCCCATGGTGGCTGGGGGGGTGGGGGTGGTGGGAGACATGAGTTGGACATGAGTGGGGGCCCGGTGGTGCTGCCCCTGCACTGCTGGAGGGTGGGGGTGGTGGGAGACATGGGTGGGGGCCTGGTGGAGGCTGCCCCTGCACTGCTGGGGGGTGGGGGTGGTGGGAGACATGAGTGGGGGCCTGATGGGGGATGCCCATGGTGGCTGGGAGGTGGGGGTGGTGGGAGACATGAGTGGGGGCCTGGTGGGGGATGCCCATGGTGGGTGGGGGAGTGGGGTGGTGGGAGACATGAGTTGGACATGAGTGGGGGCCTGGTGGTGCTGGCCCTGCACTGCTGGGGGGTGGGGGTGATGGGAGACATGAGTGGGGGCCTGGTGGAGGCTGCCCATGGTGGCTGGGGGGTGGGAGTGGTGGGAGACATGAGTGGGGGCCTGGTGGGGGATGCCCATGGTGGCTGGGGGGGTGGGGGTGGTGGGAGACATGAGTTGGACATGAGTGGGGGCCTGGTGGTGCTGCCCCTGCACTGCTGGGGGGTGGGGGTGGTGGGAGACATGAGTGGGGGCCTGGTGGGGGATGCCCATGGTGGCTGGGGGGGTGGGGGTGGTGGGAGACATGAGTTGGACATGAGTGGGGGCCCGGTGGTGCTGCCCCTGCACTGCTGGGGGTGGGGGTGGTGGGAGACATGGGTGGGGGCTGTAACGCTCACCTGATTCTCGCAGAGGCGCCGGTCTTGACTGGGCGACTACCGTATCTTCAAAGGTGATGTGTAGCACCCGGTTGGCTCTTTGGGCTGGACCTCTGTGCACTGTATGCCTGACATGTAGAGTAAGATGTCTTAGGTAAGTGAATGCCGAGCTCTCCATCTGCTTCGGGGCAGGGTGCTGTAACCAGATTCTTCACTGGATAGGTAGCGCAGGCCTCTTGACTTCAGAGGACTGCTGTCCGTCGTTTACTGCACGAACGGTAAGTTTCGAGTCATTCAAATATCTTTAAAGTCTTTAGTAATGATGTCTCTTGTTTTGCAGGGTTCCGGCGATGGCGGATGACGGGCTGAAGTGAGTTGAAGATGGAGCCCGTGTGATGAATAGAAGCGCCTGGAAGCACGTAAGTAAGCGCTTGTTGCCTGCTTCACTATGCGCTCTAACTGTCTTTTTATTTTGCAGGTACGAGTTCGGAGCGGCTGCAGGGTGCCGGAATACCCACTGGATTAGATGTGGAAAGGAGTAATGGCACGTGAGTATTAAAGTTCCCCAATGTCTTTAAACGCACCTTGTTTTGTCTTTCAGATGTGGGATGCAGCGCCGAAGGCCTCCGGAGCGTGCGAAGAGTTGGTAAACTTTTGTCTTTCAGATGCCGGAATGCAGTGTGAAGACCTCCGGAGCGCACGAAGAGTAGGTAAGCCTTTGCCTTTCAGATGCCGGAATGCTAACCTGTTATTTCTTGTCTTTATAGGTGTTGCTGAAGACTGGATTCAGGATGGTAAGCCTTTGCCTTTCAGATGCCGGAATGCTAACCTGTTCTTTCTTGTCTTTATAGGTGTTGCTGAAGACTGGATTCAGGATGGTAAGCCTTTTTCCTTAGGCCCAGGACCGGATGCAGAAGACACGATGAGCGTTCTGCTGCAGAGGTTGCAGAATAACGCAAAGCAAGATTCATCCACCGGGTGTGGTTTAAATAGCCTCCTGTAGTGCTTAGGTGTCTCCTTCCACAGCCACGCCTAAGTAAGAAAAGAGTTCCTGGTAAGAAAAGAGTTCCTGCCTTCCAGAAGAGTTCCAGTGTTCTGAATCTAGGGAGTGGCTCCAGCCCCACCCAACAGGAAAAGTAGTTCCAAACAGAAGAGGATCAGAGGCTCAACTGGCAGGCAAGTAAGCAGCATGGTCTGCTGAAGGTAAGTCCACCCAAGCATTATGAGCCCGGCGCGTCCAGCGCTGGGACTGGGCATATTTATGAGCCTGGTGCCACTGGCGCCAGGACTGGGTCCAAAAGGTCCCAATTGGGACTGGTTGGCACTCGGAACCTGGGTTATGGATCTGCTTCCAAGGGAGTTGGGAAAACCCTGACCTTTTGTAAGCAGAGATCATGACAGTACCCCCCCTCAAGGCCCCTCCCAAACCGGACTTCTCCGGGGGTTTTGGCTTGTCAGGAAATGTTCGGTGAAATCTTTTGATTAGGCGAGGAGCGTGGACATATTCAGCAGGTTCCCAGGATCTCTCTTGGGGGCCGTAGCCTTTCCAGTCAATTAGGTAGAATAGTTTAGATTTGGAGATCTTGGAGTCCAGAATGCTTTTGACTTCAAACTCGAGTTCTCCATCCACTAGGATAGGTTTTGGAGATTTGGTTAGTCGGGTTTGAGGTTGCACGGGTTTTAATAGAGAGACGTGGAAGACCGGATGTATCTTCATGTGCGGGGGCAAGTCCAACTTGACCGCTACTGGGTTTACTATGGTAGTGATGGAATAGGGACCAAGGTATCTTGGGTTGAATGTGCGTGGCCCTTTTAGAGATAGATATTTGGTGGATAACCAGACTTGATCCCCTACTTGATAGTGAGGGGCTTCCTTCCGATGTTGATCTGCTCCTTTCTTGTATTGTTCTTTAGCCCTTTGAAGGTGAGAAACAGCTTCCTTAAAGGCTTGGGTGATTGTAGAATGCAGGTAGTCTACTGCTGGTGTTTCAAGATCTTGGAGGGGATCCAACTCCGAGGTTCGAGGGTGACTGCCGTACAAAAGAAAAAACGGGGTTTTCCCAGTTCCCGAATGGACAGAGTTATTGTAGGCATACTCGGCTATCCAAAGGATATCTTTCCAAGTTTTTTCAGTTTGTTGCAGCATGCAGCGTAAATACTGTTCCAGAGTTTGATTGGTCCTCTCGGTTTGTCCGTCGGTCTGAGGGTGGTGACTGGTCGATAGTCTCACATCAATTTGAGCCGACCGACAGCAACTTCGCCAAAAATGAGAAATAAATTGACTACCTCAATCCGAAATTAGAACCGAAGGAAAACCGTGCAGTCGGACGATGTTTTCGAGAAATTCTCGGGCCAGAGTTGCTGCTGTTGGCAAGCCTTTGAGCGGAATGAAATGCGCCATCTTGGAGAATAAGTCCACGATTACTAGAATCGTATTGTATCCGGAGCATGGAGGTAGATCGGTGATGAAGTCCATAGAAAGCGTATGCCAAGGGCGAGGTGGGATGTCAATAGGGCGTAAAAGACCTGCTGGTCTTTCCTTTTGACTCTTGTTTTGGGCGCATACTCCACAGGACATTATAAAGTCTCTGATATCTTTTTTCCAAGACGGCCACCAGAAGTAGCGCTTGATCTTTTCTGAGGTCTTGGCTATACCGGGATGACCTTCCATTAAAGAGTCGTGATAACAAGAGATTACTTTTTTCTGTAAATCTGTGCTGGGTAGGTATAATCGTTCTTGGAAATACAATAAGTTGTCCTTTACTGCAAAGTCCTTTCCCTGCAGATGCCAATTCTGTATGTCTGCTGGAGTTACAAGTTGCCTGGCTTTATCCTTAACTTCCTCTATGGATTCTGTGGCGATTACACCCAGAATTCTTTGTTCGGGAATGATTGGTACAGGTTTAGGGTTGACCAAGTGTTCTTCCACTCCCATCCGAGAAAGGGCATCGGCTTTACCGTTCTTTGTACCAGGTCGATAGGTAATTATGAAGTCAAACTCGGCAAAGAATAATGCCCAACGGAGTTGTCTAGAGGATTGGGCTTTTGCGGTCTTCAAATATTGCAGGTTTCGGTGATCCGTAATCACAGTAACGGTGTGTCGGGCCCCCAGCAGATAATGCCGCCAAGCCTTAAAGGCAGACTTGATAGCCAGAAGTTCCTTGTCAGTAATCGTGTAATTGATTTCAGGAGGCGAGAATTTGCGGGACCAAAATGCCACGGGATGCAACTGATTGGTTACCGGGTCCTTTTGTGATAGAACTGCCCCCATGGCAAGGCTTGAAGCATCAGTTTCCACGATGTAGGGGAGTTCGGGGCGAGGGTGTTTTAAGATTGGTGCAGAGATAAATTTAGTCTTCAAATCCTGGAAAGCTTGTTCCGCCTCGGTAGACCATTCAAAACATTTGTTTTTCTTTAACAAGGCAGTGATGGGCTGGACTATTCGAGAGAATTCGGGGATAAACCTGCGGTAAAAGTTAGCGAAGCCTAACATGCTTTGCACACCTTTTACGGAGGATGGTGATGGCCATTTGAGAACTGCATCGACCTTCTTTGAATCCATACGCACTCCGCCAGGTGATAATATGAATCCCAAGAATTCAACTTCAGTCACGTTGAAAACACATTTTTCCAACTTAGCGAAAAGTTTGTGTTGACGCAATCTTTCGAGGACCATTTTCACGTGTTTCCGATGTTCAGATTCCGATGAAGAATAAACGAGGATGTCGTCAATGTAAACAACAACACATACATCTATGAGCTCTCTGAGGACATCGTTCATAAAATATTGAAAGGCGGCCGGGGCATTGCAAAGTCCGAAGGGCATGACCTGATATTCAAATAGCCCATACTTGGTGCGGAAGGCCGTCTTCCATTCATCGCCCTCTTTTACTCGTACCAAGTGGTAAGCTCCTCTAAGATCCAGCTTTGTATATATGCATGCTTTTCTGACTTGGTCCAGGAGTTCAGGGATCAAAGGTAACGGATATCTATTCTTAACGGTGATCTGGTTCAGGGAGCGATAATCGATACAAGTTCTAAGGTCTCCTTCCTTTTTTGGAACGAAGAACAAAGCTGAAGAAGCAGGGGACTTGGAAGGACGAATAAACCCATTTGCCAGGTATTGATCCAGGTATTGTCGAAGGTGAAGGTTCTCAGGCTCGGTGAGGGCATAAATTCTACTACAAGGAGGAGTAGATCCAGGTATCAGGTCTATCTGGCAGTCATAAGACCTATGAGGAGGTAGAGAGTTAGCCTGATCCTTCCGGAAAACATCTTGGTATTCTAGGTATTCGGGAGGTAACTGGGGAGTCTCTGAAGAAATTGCGGCCAGTGCAACACCAGGTGGAGGGTGACAAGTAGAGACACATTCTGGAAACTGGACCGTTCTTGCTCGCCAATCGATCAGAGGATTGTGTTTCTCTAACCAAGGTATTCCTAGAATAATCTGAAACTGAGGGGCCTTGATCACATCGAACATGATCTTCTCATGGTGTCCATCTTGACTTACTAGCGTCACCTCTTGAGTGGTATGCGTTACTGGCCCGGAGGCTATCTCCGTACCATCCACCGTAGTAATGACGTCCTTTACAGCCTTGGGACAAAGAGTTAGATTCATCCTCAAAACCATTTCATGATCCACATAATTGCCGATGGCACCGCTGTCGACGTAAGCTTCAATTGCATGTAATCGATCCGGATTATCAGGGCTAATGAGGACCATAGGTATCACGAAATGCGAGGTCACGGAACTGGTTTTCACGCTCGGCAAGAGGACCTCTATTCTTGTCGGGCGAGGTCGTTTCCCAGCTCAGAGTTTGTAACTTTGGTAACTGCAGCTCCTACTGCCTTCTTGGCAGGTTTCACCGGACAGTCTCGAAGAAAGTGCCCTGAGTTTCCGCAATATAGGCATAATTGCAACTGTTTCCTCCTTTCCCGCTCCCTTTGTGTTAGAGGACCTTTCAGACCCCCTATTTGCATGGGTTCCCCGGAGTCTACTCCTTTGGAAGGAGTTGGCGGTTTGGAAAATACTCGAGCATCAAACTTGGAACGATCGGCCTTCCTGTTCTGCAGCCTGTGATCTATTTGAACGACCAAGTCTATATAATCCGAACAGTCTTGTGGGGGATTCACTACTTGGGCTAAAACCTCTTTGAGCTCTCCACGTAGACCTCTATAAAACAGCGTAATCCTTTTGTCCTCAGGCCATTGAGTTTCCACTATTAGTCTATTGAAAGATGCAATATAAGCCAAAAGGTCTTGATTACCCTGTCGCAACGAAAGAAGCTCATTGTCCAAGGCCTGCCCCTGTGAATGTCTTGCGAACAGTTTTTCCATACTAAGCTGAAAGGCTTG
This sequence comes from Ambystoma mexicanum, assembly GCF_040938575.1. Classification (NCBI taxonomy): domain Eukaryota; kingdom Metazoa; phylum Chordata; class Amphibia; order Caudata; family Ambystomatidae; genus Ambystoma; species Ambystoma mexicanum. The sequence goes on from NC_090932.1 coordinate 814,734,351, forward strand.
AAAATCATGGAGAACCGGATCATCTTGATTAACTAGAGGGATCGACCAGTCTGCCGCATTGGCACTAAGGTACGAAAGTACAAAAGCTACTTTTGCTTGATCAGTTGGAAAGGCTGCTGGCCGGCATAAGAAGTGCAACCGGCACTGATTGATAAATACTGCAAACCTCTTTGGGTCACCAGAAAATCGTTCGGGCGGAGCCAGAGGTACATTCCCAGGTAGGTTGATCTGCACTGGATTCATAGAGGATGTTGAAGGAAGATTTGCCCCTGATGCGGGTAACGGGGTCTGTCCGGCTTGTGACTGTAGCACTTGTCTAGCAAGATTGTCTGTTCTCTCCTTGGACATAATTAGTTCCCTTCTTAGAGCATTCGTTTCCTGACGAGCTGCATGCACTTCTGCACTTAGTTCCCCAAGTAACCGGGTTAGGGGGTCAGTATCCGAGGTTTCCATAGCGCCTGGGCGAGAGTTTTGCGGTAGGCTTTGCGTTCTGTAACGCTCACCTGATTCTCGCAGAGGTGCCGGTCTTGACTGGGCGACTACCGTATCTTCAAAGGTGATGTGTAGCACCCGGTTGGCTCTTTGGGCTGGACCTCTGTGCACTGTATGCCTGACGTGTAGAGTAAGATGTCTTAGGTAAGTGAATGCCGAGCTCTCCATCTGCCTCGGGGCAGGGTGCTGTAACCAGTTTCTTAACTGGATAGGTAGCGCAGGCCTCTTGACTTCAGAGGACTGCTGTCCGTCGTTTACTGCACGAACGGTAAGTTTCGAGTCATTCAAATATCTTTAAAGTCTTTAGTAATGATGTCTCTTGTTTTGCAGGGTTCCGGCGATGGCGGATGACGGGCTGAAGTGAGTTGAAGATGGAGCCCGTGTGATGAATAGAAGCGCCTGGAAGCACGTAAGTAAGCGCTTGTTGCCTGCTTCACTATGCGCTCTAACTGTCTTTTTATTTTGCAGGTACGAGTTCGGAGCGGCTGCAGGGTGCCGGAATACCCACTGGATTAGATGTGGAAAGGAGTAATGGCACGTGAGTATTAAAGTTCCCCAATGTCTTTAAACGCACCTTGTTTTGTCTTTCAGATGCGGGATGCAGCGCCGAAGGCCTCCGGAGCGTGCGAAGAGTTGGTAAACTTTTGTCTTTCAGATGCCGGAATGCAGTGTGAAGACCTCCGGAGCGCACGAAGAGTAGGTAAGCCTTTGCCTTTCAGATGCCGGAATGCTAACCTGTTATTTCTTGTCTTTATAGGTGTTGCTGAAGACTGGATTCAGGATGGTAAGCCTTTGCCTTTCAGATGCCGGAATGCTAACCTGTTCTTTCTTGTCTTTATAGGTGTTGCTGAAGACTGGATTCAGGATGGTAAGCCTTTTTCCTTAGGCCCAGGACCGGATGCAGAAGACACGATGAGCGTTCTGCTGCAGAGGTTGCAGAATAACGCAAAGCAAGATTATTCCACCGGGTGTGGTTTAAATAGCCTCCTGTAGTGCTTAGGTATCTCCTTCCACAGCCACGCCTAAGTAATAAAAGAGTTCCTGGTAAGAAAAGAGTTCCTGCCTTCCAGAAGAGTTCCAGTGTTCTGAATCTAGGGAGTGGCTCCAGCCCCACCCAACAGGAAAAGTAGTTCCAAACAGAAGAGGATCAGAGGCTCAACTGGCAGGCAAGTAAGCAGCATGGTCTGCTGAAGGTAAGTCCACCCAAGCATTATGAGCCCGGCGCTTCCAGCGCTGGGACTGGGCATATTTATGAGCCTGGTGCCACTGGCGCCAGGACTGGGTCCAAAAGGTCCCAATTGGGACTGGTTGGCACTCGGAACCTGGGTTATGGATCTGCTTCCAAGGGAGTTGGGAAAACCCTGACCTTTTGTAAGCAGAGATCATGACAGGGGCCTTGTGGAGGCTGCCCCTGCACTGCTGGGGGGTGGGGGTGGTGGGAGACATGAGTGGGGGCCTGATGGGGGATGCCCATGGTGGCTGGGAGGTGGGGGTGGTGGGAGACATGAGTGGGGGCAAGGTGGGGGATGCCCATGGTGGATGGGGGGTTGGGGTGGTGGGAGACATGAGTTGGACATGAGTGGGGGCCTGGTGGTGCTGGCCCTGCACTGCTGGGGGGTGGGGGTGGTGGGAGACATGAGTGGGGGCCTGGTGGAGGCTGCCCATGGTGGCTGGGGGATGGGAGTGGTGGGAGACATGAGTGGGGGCCTGGTGGGGGATGCCCATCGTGGCTGGGGGGGTGGGGGTGGTGGGAGACATGAGTTGGACATGAGTGGGGGCCTGGTGGTGCTGCCCCTGCACTGCTGGGGGGTGGGGGTGGTGGGAGACATGAGTGGGGGCCTGGTGGGGGATGCCCATGGTGGCTGGGGGGTGGGGGTGGAGGGAGACATGAGTGGGGGCCTGGTGGAGGGTGCCCCACACTGCTGGGGGGGTGGGGGTGGTGGGAGACATGAGTGGGGGCCTGGTGGAGGGTGCCCCACACTGCTGGGGGGGTGGGGGTGGTGGGAGACATGAGTGGGGGCCTGGTGGTGGCTGCCTATGGTGGCTGGGGGGGTGGGGGTGGTGGGAGACATGAGTTGGACATGAGTGGGGGCCTGGTGGTGCTGGCCCTGCACTGCTGGGGGGTGGGGGTGGTGGGAGACATGAGTGGGTGCCTGGTGGGGGATGCCCATGGTGGCTGGGGGGGTGGGGGTGGTGGGAGACATGAGTGGGGGCCTGGTGGTGCTGGCCCTGCACTGCTGGGGGGTGGGGGTGGTGGGTGACATGAGTGGGGGCCTGGTGGGGGATGCCCATGGTGGCTCTGGGGTGGGGGTGGTGGGAGACATGAGTGGGGGCCTGGTGGAGGGTGCCCATGGTGGCTGGGGGGGTGAGGGTGGTGGGAGACATGGGTGGGGGCCTGGTGGAGGCTGCCCCTGCACTGCTGGGGGGTGGGGGTGGTGGGAGACATGAGTGGGGCCCTGGTGGGGGATGCCCCTGGTGGCTGGGGGGTGGGGGTGGTGGGAGACATGAGTGGGGGCCTGGTGGGGGATGCCCATGGTGACTGGCGGGGTGGGGGTGGTGGGAGACATGAGTTGGACATGAGTGGGGGCCTGGTGGTGCTGGCCCTGCACTGCTGGGGGGTGGGGGTGGTGGGAGACATGAGTGGGGGCCTTGTGGGGGATGCCCATGGTGGCTGGGGGGTGGGGGTGGTGGGAGACATGAGTGGGGGCCTGGTGGGGGATGCCCATGGTGGCTGGGGGGGTGGGGGTGGTGGGAGACATGAGTTGGACATGAGTGGGGGCCTGGTGGTGCTGCCCCTGCACTGCTGGGGGGTGGGGGAGGTGGGAAATATGAGTGGGGGCCTGGTGGTGCTGTCCCTGCACTGCTGGGGGGTGGGGTGGTGGGAGACATGAGTGGGGGACTGGTGGAGGCTGCCCATGGTGGCTGGGGGGTGGGGGTGGTGGGAGACATAAGTGGGGGCCTGGTGGGGGATGCCCATGGTGGCTGGGGGGGTGGGGGTGGTGGGAGACATGAGTTGGACATGGGTGGGGGCCTGGTGGTGCTGCCCCTGCACTGCTGGGTGGTGGGGGTGGTGGGAGACATGAGTGGGGGTCTGGTGGAGGGTGCCCCACATTGCTGGGGGGGGTGGGGTGGTGGGAGACATGAGTGGGGGCCTGTTGGAGGGTGCGCCACACTGCTGGGGGGGTGGTGGTTACGGGAGACATGAGTGGGGGCCTGGTGGAGGGTGCCCATGGTGGCTGGGGGGGTGGGGGTGGTGGGAGACATGAGTTGGACATGAGTGGGGGCCTGGTGGTGCTGCCCCTGCACTGCTGGGGGGTGGGGGTGGTGGGAGACATGAGTGGGGGCCTGGTGGGGGATGCCCATGGTGGCTGGGGGGTGGGGGTGGTGGGAGACATGAGTGGGGGCCTGATGGGGGATGCCCATGGTGGCTGGGAGGTGGGGGTGGTGGGAGACATTAGTGGGGGCCAGGTGGGGGATGCCCATGGTGGGTGGGGGGTTGGGGTGGTGGGAGACATGAGTTGGACATGAGTGGGGGCCTGGTGGTGCTGGCCCTGCACTGCTGGGGGGTGGGGGTGGTGGGAGACATGAGTGGGGGCCTGGTGGAGGCTGCCCATGGTGGCTGGGGGGTGGGAGTGGTGGGAGACATGAGTGGGGGCCTGGTGGGGGATGCCCATGGTGGCTGGGGGGGTGGGGGTGGTGGGAGACATGAGTTGGACATGAGTGGGGGCCTGGTGGTGCTGCCCCTGCACTGCTGGGGGGTGGGGGTGGTGGGAGACATGAGTGGGGGCCTGGTGGGGGATGCCCATGGTGGCTGGGGGGTGGGGGTGGTGGGAGACATGAGTGGGGGCCTGGTGGAGGGTGCCCACACTGCTGGGGGGGTGGGGGTGGTGGGAGACATGAGTGGGGGCCTGGTGGAGGGTGCCCCACACTGCTGGGGGGGGTGGGGGTGGTGGGAGACATGAGTGGGGGCCTGGTGGTGGCTGCCCATGGTGGCTGGGGGGGTGGGGGTGGTGGGAGACATGAGTTGGACATGAGTGGGGGCCTGGTGGTGCTGGCCCTGCACTGCTGGGGGGTGGGGGTGGTGGGAGACATGAGTGGGTGCCTGGTGGGGGATGCCCATGGTGGCTGGGGGGGTGGGGGTGGTGGGAGACATGAGTGGGGGCCTGGTGGTGCTGGCCCTGCACTGCTGGGGGGTGGGGGTGGTGGGAGACATGAGTGGGGGCCTGGTGGGGGATGCCCATGGTGGCTCTGGGGTGGGGGTGGTGGGAGACATGAGTGGGGGCGTGGTGGAGGGTGCCCATGGTGGCTGGGGGGGGTGAGGGTGGTGGGAGACATGGGTGGGGGCCTGGTGGAGGCTGCCCCTGCACTGCTGGGGGGTGGGGGTGGTGGGAGACATGAGTGGGGCCCTGGTGGGGGATGCCCATGGTGGCTGGGGGGAGGGGGTGGTGGGAGACATGAGTGGGGGCCTGGTGGGGGATGCCCACGGTGACTGGGGGGGTGGGGGTGGTGGGAGACATGAGTTGGACATGAGTGGGGGCCTGGTGGTGCTGGCCCTGCACTGCTGGGGGGTGGGGGTGGTGGGAGACATGAGTGGGGGCCTTGTGGGGGATGCCCATGGTGGCTGGGGGGTGGGGGTGGTGGGAGACATGAGTGGGGGCCTGGTGGGGGATGCCCATGGTGGCTGGGGGGGTGGGGGTGGTGGGAGACATGAGTTGGACATGAGTGGGGGCCTGGTGGTGCTGCCCCTGCACTGCTGGGGGGTGGGGGTGGTGGGAAATATGAGTGGGGGCCTGGTGGTGCTGCCCCTGCACTGCTGGGGGGTGGGGTGGTGGGAGACATGAGTGGGGGACTGGTGGAGGCTGCCCATGGTGGCTGGGGGGTGGGGGTGGTGGGAGACATAAGTGGGGGCCTGGTGGGGGATGCCCATGGTGGCTGGGGGGGTGGGGGTGGTGGGAGACATGAGTTGGACATGAGTGGGGGCCTGGTGGTGCTGGCCCTGCACTGCTGGGGGGTGGGGGTGGTGGGAGACATGAGTGGGGGCCTGGTGGAGGGAGCCCTACACTGCTGGGGGGGTGGGGTGGTGGGAGTCATGAGTGGGGGCCTGTTGGAGGCTGCGCCACACTGCTGGGGGGGTGGGGGTGGTGGGAGACATGAGTGGGGGCCTGGTGGAGGGTGCCCATGGTGGCTGGGGGGTGGGGGTGGTGGGAGACATGAGTTGGACATGAGTGGGGGCCTGGTGGTGCTGCCCCTGCACTGCTGGGGGGTGGGGGTGGTGGGAGACATGAGTGGGGGCCTGGTGGGGGATGCCCATGGTGGCTGGGGGGTGGGGGTGGTGGGAGACATGAGTGTGGGCCTGGTGGGGGATGCCCATGGTGGCTGGGGGGGTGGTGGGAGACATGAGTTGGACATGAGTGGGGGCCTGGTGGTGCTGGGCCCTGCACTGCTGGGGGGTGGGGGTGGTGGGAGACATGAGTGGGTGCCTGGTGGGGGATGCCCATGGTGGCTGTGGGGGTGGGGGTAGTGGGAGACATGAGTTGGACATGAGTGGGGGCCTGGTGGTGCTGGCCCTGCACTGCTGGGGGGTGGGGGTGGTGGGAGACATGAGTGGGGGCTTGGTGGGGGATGCCCATGGTGGCTGGGGGGTGGGGGTGGTGGGAGACATGAGTGGGGGCCTGGTGGAGGGTGCCCATGGTGGCTGGGGGGGTGGGGGTGGTGGGAGACATGAGTTGGACATGAGTGGGGGCCTGGTGTTGCTGCCCCTGCAGTGCTCGGGGGTGGGGGGGTGGGAGACATGGGTGGGGGCCTGGTGGAGGCTGCCCCTGCACTGCTGGGGGGTGGGGGTGGTGGGAGACATGAGTGGGGGCCTGGTGGGGTATGCCCATGGTGGCTGGGGGGGTGGGGGTGGCGGGAGACATGAGTTGGACATGAGTGGGGGCCTGGTGGTGCTGGCCCTGCACTGCTGGGGGGTGGGGGTGGTGGGAGACATGAGTGGGGGCCTGGTGGGGGATGCCCATGGTGGCTGGGGGGTGGGGGTGGTGGGAGACATGAGTGGGGGCCTGGTGGAGGGTGCCCATGGTGGCTGGGGGGGTGGGGGTGGTGGGAGACATCAGTTGGACATGAGTGGGGGCCTGGTGGTGCTGCCCCTGCACTGTTGGGGGGTGGGGGTGGTGGGAGACATGGGTGGGGGCCTGGTGGAGGCTGCCCCTGCACTGCTGGGGGCTGGGGGTGGTGGGAGACATGAGTGTGGGCCTGGTGGGGGATGCCCATGGTGGCTGGGGGCTGGGGGTGGTGGGAGACATGAGTGGGGGCCTGGTGGGGGATGCCCATGGTGGCTGGGGGGGTGGGGGTGGTGGGAGACATGAGTTGGACATGAGTGGGGGCCTGGTGGTGCTGGCCCTGCACTGCTGGGGGGTGGGGGTGGTGGGAGACATGAGTGGGTGCCTGGTGGAGGCTGCCCATGGTGGCTGGGGGGTGGGGGTGGTGGGAGACATGAGTGGGGGCCTGGTGGGGGATGCCCATGGTGGCTGGGGGGGTGGGGGTGATGGGAGACATGAGTTGGACATGAGTGGGAGCCTGGTGGTGCTGCCCCTGCACTGCTGGGGGGTGGTGGTGGGAGACATGAGTGGGGGCCTAGTGGAGGGTGCCCCACACTGCTGGGGGGGTGGGGGTGGTGGGAGACATGAGTGGGGGCCTGGTGGAGGGTGCCCCACACTGCTGGGGGGGTGGGGGTGGTGGGAGACATGTGTGGGGGCCTGGTGGTGGCTGCCTATGGTGGCTGGGGGGTGGGGGTGGTGGGAGACATGAGTTGGACATGAGTGGGGGCCTGGTGGTGCTGGCCCTGCACTGCTGGGGGGTGGGGGTGGTGGGAGACATGAGTGGGGGCCTGGTGGGGGATGCCCATGGTGGCTCTGGGGTGGGGGTGGTGGGAGACATGAGTGGGGGCCTGGTGGAGGGTGCCCATGGTGGCTGGGGGGGTGAGGGTGGTGGGAGACATGGGTGGGGGCCTGGTGGAGGCTGCCCCTGCACTGCTGGGGGGTGGGGGTGGTGGGAGACATGAGTGGGGCCCTGGTGGGGGATGCCCATGGTGGCTGGGGGGTGGGGGTGGTGGGAGACATGAGTGGGGGCCTGGTGGGGGATGCCCATGGTGACTGGGGGGGTGGGGGTGGTGGGAGACATGAGTTGGACATGAGTGGGGGCCTGGTGGTGCTGGCCCTGCTCTGCTGGGGGGTGGGGGTGGTGGGAGACATGAGCGGGGGCCTTGTGGGGGATGCCCATGGTGGCTGGGGGGTGGGGGTGGTGGGAGACATGAGTGGGGGCCTGGTGGGGGATGCCCATGGTGGCTGGGGGGGTGGGGGTGGTGGGAGACATGAGTTGGACATGAGTGGGGGCCTGGTGGTGCTGCCCCTGCACTGCTGGGGGGTGGGGGAGGTGGGAAATATGAGTGGGGGCCTGGTGGTGCTGCCCCTGCACTGCTGGGGGGTGGGGTGGTGGGAGACATGAGTGGGGGACTGGTGGAGGCTGCCCATGGTGGCTGGGGGGTGGGGGTGGTGGGAGACATAAGTGGGGGCCTGGTGGGGGATGCCCATGGTGGCTGGGGGGGTGCGGTGGTGGGAGACATGAGTTGGACATGAGTGGGGGCCTGGTGGTGCTGCCCCTGCACTGCTGGGGGGTGGGGGTGGTGGGAGACATGAGTGGTGGCCTGGTGGAGGGTGCCCTACACTGCTGGGGGGGTGGGGTGGTGGGAGACATGAGTGGGGGCCTGTTGGAGGGTGCGCCACACTGCTGGGGGGGTGGGGGTGGTGGGAGACATGAGTGGGGGCCTGGTGGAGGGTGCCCATGGTGGCTGGGGGGGTGGGGGTGGTGGGAGACATGAGTTGGACATGAGTGGGGGCCTGGTGGTGCTGCCCCTGCACTGCTGGGGGGTGGGGGTGGTGGGAGACATGAGTGGGGGCCTGGTGGGGGATGCCCATGGTGGCTGGGGGGTGGGGGTGGTGGGAGACATGAGTGTGGGCCTGGTGGGGGATGCCCATGGTGGCTGGGGGGGTGGTGGGAGACATGAGTTGGACATGAGTGGGGGCCTGGTGGTGCTGGGCCCTGCACTGCTGGGGGGTGGGGGTGGTGGGAGACATGAGTGGGTGCCTGGTGGGGGATGCCCATGGTGGCTGTGGGGGTGGGGGTAGTGGGAGACATGAGTTGGACATGAGTGGGGGCCTGGTGGTGCTGGCCCTGCACTGCTGGGGGGTGAGGGTGGTGGGAGACATGAGTGGGGGCTTGGTGGGGGATGCCCATGGTGGCTGGGGGGTGGGGGTGGTGGGAGACATGAGTGGGGGCCTGGTGGAGGCTGCCCATGGTGGCTGGGGGGGTGGGGGTGGTGGGAGACATGAGTTGGACATGAGTGGGGGCCTGGTGTTGCTGCCCCTGCAGTGCTCGGGGGTGGGGGGGTGGGAGACATGGGTGGGGCCCTGGTGGAGGCTGCCCCTGCACTGCTGGGGGGTGGGGGTGGTGGGAGACATGAGTGGGGGCCTGGTGGGGTAGGCCCATGGTGGCTGGGGGGGTGGGGGTGGCGGGAGACATGAGTTGGACATGAGTGGGGGCCTGGTGGTGCTGGCCCTGCACTGCTGGGGGGTGGGGGTGGTGGGAGACATGAGTGGGGGCCTGGTGGGGGATGCCCATGGTGGCTGGGGGGTGGGGGTGGTGGGAGACATGAGTGGGGGCCTGGTGGAGGGTGCCCATGGTGGCTGGGGGGGTGGGGGTGGTGGGAGACATGAGTTGGACATGAGTGGGGGCCGGGTGGTGCTGCCCCTGCACTGCTGGGGGGTGGGGGTGGTGGGAGACATGGGTGGGGGCCTGGTGGAGGCTGCCCCTGCACTGCTGGGGGGTGGGGGTGGTGGGAGACATGAGTGTGGGCCTGGTGGGGGATGCCCATGGTGGCTGGGGGCTGGGGGTGGTGGGAGACATGAGTGGGGGCCTGGTGGGGGATGCCCATGGTGGCTGGGGGGGTGGGGGTGGTGGGAGACATGAGTTGGACATGAGTGGGGGCCTGGTGGTGCTGGCCCTGCACTGCTGGGGGGTGGGGGTGGTGGGAGACATGAGTGGGGGCCTGGTGGAGGCTGCCCATGGTGGCTGGGGGGTGGGGGTGGTGGGAAACATGAGTGGGGGCCTGGTGGGGGATGCCCATGGTGGCTGGGGGGGTGGGGGTGATGGGAGACATGAGTTGGACATGAGTGGGAGCCTGGTGGTGCTGCCCCTGCACTGCTGGGGGGTGGTGGTGGTGGGAGACATGAGTGGGGGCCTGGTGGGGGATGCCCATGGTGGCTGGGGGGTGGGGGTGGTGGGAGACATTAGTGGGGGCCTGGTGGAGGGTGCCCAACACTGCTGGGGGGGTGGGGGTGGTGGGAGACATGAGTGGGGGCCTGGTGTAGGGTGCCCCACACTGCTGGGGGGGTGGGGGTGGTGGGAGACAAGAGTGGGGGCCTGGTGGTGGCTGCCCATGGTGGCTGGGGGGGTGGGGGTGGTGAGAGACATGAGTTGGACATGAGTGGGGGCCTGGTGGTGCTGGCCCTGCACTGCTAGGGGGTGGGGGTGGTGGGAGACATGACTGGGTGCCTGGTGGGGGATGCCCATGGTGGCTGGGGGGTGGGGGTGGTGGGAGACATGAGTGGGGGCCTGGTGGAGGGTGCCCATGGTGGCTGGGGGGGTGGGGGTGGTGGGAGACATGAGTTGGACATGAGTGGGGGCCTGGTGGTGCTGGCCCTGCACTGCTGGGGGGTGGGGGTGGTGGGAGACAGGAGTGGGGGCCTGGTGGGGGATGCCCATGGTGGCTGGGGGGTGGGGGTGGTGGGAGACATGAGTGGGGGCCTGGTGGAGGGTGCCCATGGTGGCTGGGGGGGTGGGGATGGTGGGAGACATGAGTTGGACATGAGTGGGGGCCTGGTGGTGCTGCCCCTGCACTGCTGGGGGGTGGGGGTGGTGGGAGACATGAGTGGGGGCCTGGTGGGGGATGCCCATGGTGGCTGGGGGGTGGGGGTGGTGGGAGACATGAGTTGGATATGAGTGGGAGCCTGGTGGTGCTGCCCCTGCACTGCTGGGGGGTGGGGGTGGTGGGAGACATGAGTGGGGGCCTGGTGGGGGATGCCCATGGTGGCTGGGGGGTGGGGGTGGTGGGAGACATTAGTGGGGGCCTGGTGGAGGGTGCCCCACACTGCTGGGGCGGTGGGGGTGGTGGGAGATATGAGTGGGGGCCTGGTGGAGGGTGCCCCACACTGCTGGGGGGGTGGGGGTGGTGGGAGACATGAGTTGGACATGAGTGGGGGCCTGGTGGTGCTGGCCCTGCACTGCTGGGGGGTGGGGGTGGTGGGAGACATGAGTGGGGGCCTGGTGGGGGATGCCCATGGTGGCTAGGGGGGTGGGGGTTGTGGGAGACATGAGTTGGACATGAGTGGGGGCCTGGTGGTGCTGCCCCTGCACTGCTGGGGGGTGGGGGTGGTGGGAGACATGAGTGGGGGCCTGGTGGAGGCTGCCCATGGTGGCTGGGGGGTGGGGGTGGTGGGAGACATGGGTGGGGGCCTGGTGGAGGCTCCCCCTGCACTGCTGGGGGCTGGGGGTGGTGGGAGACATGAGTGGGGGCCTGGTGGGGGATGCCCATGGTGGCTGGGGGGTGGGGGTGGTGGGAGACATGAGTGGGGGCCTGGTGGGGGATGCCCATGGTGGCTGGGGGGGTGGGGGTGGTGGGAGACATGAGTTGCACATGAGTGGGGGCCTGGTGGTGCTGCCCCTGCACTGCGGGGGGTGGGGGTGGTGGGAGACATGAGTGGGGGCCTGGTGGAGGCTGCCCATGGTGGCTTGGGGGTGGGGGTGGTGGGAGACATGGGTGGGGGCCTGGTGGAGGCTGCCCCTGCACTGCTGGGGGGTGGGGGTGGTGGGAGACATGAGTGGGGGCCTGGTGGGGGATGCCCATGGTGGCTGGGGGGTGGGGGTGGTGGGAGACATGAGTGGGAGCCTGGTGGGGGATGCCCATGGTGGCTGGGGGAGTGGGGGTGGTGGGAGACATGAGTTGGACATGAGTGGGGGCCTGGTGGTGCTGCCCCTGCACTGCTGGGGGGTGGGGGTGGTGGGAGACATGAGTGGGGGACTGGTGGGGGATGCCCATGGTGGCTGGGGGGGTGGGGGTGGTGGGAGACATGAGTTGGACATGAGTGGGGGCCTGATGGTGCTGCCCCTGCACTGCTGGGGGGTGGGGGTGGTGGGAGACATGAGTGGGGGCCTGGTGGAGGCTGCCCATGGTGGCTGGGGGGTGGGGGTGGTGGGAGACATGGGTGGGGGCCTGGTGGAGGCTGCCCCTGCACTGCTGGGGGTTGGGGGTGGTGGGAGACATGAGTGGGGGCCTGGTGGGGGATGCCCATGGTGGCTGGAGGGTGGGGGTGGTGGGAGACATGAGTGGGGGCCTGGTGGGGGATGCCCATGGTGGCTGGGGGGGTGGGGGGGGTGGGAGACATGAGTTGGACATGAGTGGGGGCCTGGTGGTGCTGCCCCTGCACTGCTGGGGGGTGGGGGTGGTTGGAGACATGAGTGGGGGCCTGGTGGGGGATGCCAATGGTGGCTGGGGGGTGGGGGTGGTGGGTCACATGAGTGGGGGCCTGGTGGAGGGTGCCCCACACTGCTGGGGGGGTGGGGTGATGGGAGACATGAGTGGGGGCCTGGTGGAGGCTGCCCATGGTGGCTGGGGGGTGGGGGTGGTGGGAGACATGAGTTGGACATGAGTGGGGGCCTGGTGGTGCTGCCCCTGCACTGGTGAGGGGTGGGGGGGGTGGGAGACATGAGTGGGGGCCTGGTGGAGGCTGCCCATGTTGGCTGGGGGGTGGGGGTGGTGGGAGACATGGGTGGGGGCCTGGTGGAGGCTGCCCCTGCACTGCTGGGGGGTGGGGGTGGTGGGAGACATGAGTGGGGGCCTGGTGGGGGATGCCCATGGTGGCTGGGGGGTGGGGGTGGTGGGAGACATGAGTGGGAGCCTGGTGGAGGGTGCCCCACACTGCTGGGGGTGGTGGGAGACATGAGTGGGGGGCTGGTGGAGGCTGCCCATGGTGGCTGGGGGTGGTGGGAGACATGAGTTGGACATGAGTGGGGGCCTGGTGGTGCTGCCCCTGCACTGGTGAGGGGTGGGGGGGGTGGGAGACATGAGTGGGGGCCTGGTGGAGGCTGCCCATGTTGGCTGGGGGGTGGGGGTGGTGGGAGATATGGGTGGGCGCCTGGTGGAGGCTGCCCCTGCACTGCTGGGGGGTGGGGGTGGTGGGAGACATGAGTGGGGGCCTGGTGGGGGATTCCCATGGTGGCTGGGGGTGGTGGGAGACATGATTGGGGGCCTGGTGGGGGATGCCCATGGTGGCTGGGGGGGGTGGGGGTGGTGGGAGACATGAGTTGGACATGAGTGGGGCCTGGTGGAGGGTGCCCCACACTGCTGGGGGGGTGGGGGTGGTGGGAGACATGAGCAGGTGTGCAGGGTAGTCCCCTGTTTTGTGGGCTGCCTGCAGGGGCTGTGGAGGGTGTACAGGGTACACCTGTGAGGACCCACCCAGCCTAATCGCGTGTGATTATTCCCGCGCACCCCTGTAATACACGTACCCAGCCAAATTGCGTGTGATAATTCCCGCGCAACCCTGTAATACACGTACCCAGCCAAATCGCATGTTATTATTCCAGCGCACCTCTGTAATACACGTACCCTAGCTAATCGCGTGTAGAACTTCACGCGTACCCCTGTCATACACGTACCCAGCCAAATCACGTATGAAAATTCCTGCGTACCCCTGTAATACACGTACCCTGGCTAATCGCGTGTTTAACTTCACGCGTACCCCTGTCATACACGTACCCTGGCTAATCGCATGTAAAACTTCCCACGTACCCCTGATATGCACGTTACCCGCTTTGCGTTTCTTGTTTGGCAACCCTATCAACTGGTCCAGGGTTAGCGCAGCCCTTTGCAATGATTTAGCGATTTTGATGGCTTTTCCTTGCGCGAGGGCGTTCTTGGGGGCGTTACTGGCGCTGCTGCAGGGTCGCTGCGATACTCTGCGCCACGGCTGGTTTGGGTGCCTAAAATCCATGAATACGCTGTGCGTGGAAATCGGTTTTGGTGCACGCGCCTGGCGCAGACAATCGCACGCGGACACTCTGCGCCAGCCGCTTTCGACACTTTTCTGCGAAATTCTATGAATTACCCTGTAGATCTATTGGATACGAATGAAATCCGGAAAATCAGAGGACTTTCTGTAACAAGCAAGTGTCCCCTATGTGACTCAGAAAATGAAACAATCCATCACCTGTTGTTGTCTTGCTCAAAAGACCAGCAAATAAGATCTGCTCACCTCAATCACTTCCGAGTTAAATAACGTTGGTGGGACAAAGACAAATGGTGGCATAGACTGATTGGAGGGGACAGAAAAACTTGGCTACTAGCCTTAAGCAAAATTCTACAACAGACAATGAAAATGATAATATGACTTTGGCCATTTTAAGAAGTAAATGACCTACACAATTCTTTTTTTGTAAAGTTATATTTTGGAACACACACACAATAAAAAAATAAAATAAATATCCTTTTCTTTATCTTCAATTATCATACTTTTATAGCACAATATAATTAATCTTTAATGGGTCTATGTTCCCACTTACCTGGCTGACTCTTGTTATCTGACAATTTGTCAGATGAGCAGCCTCAGACACTTAAGTGGTTCTCCTATACTTATGTATTTACCTTAATCTGCATGGTGAAAGAATAGAATATAGGCTTACTTACAAGTTTAATGATTAAATGTCTAAAACTATAACAGTTGCCAACTTTTTACCTCATTAGAGATAAAGAAGTGGTTCCAAGGGGAAGCTTCAGAATTCTAAGATCAATGTTCTTAGATCAGCAATCAAACTCTGATCCATTCTTAGTCATCTATACAAATATAAAATAATATATTTGCAGAGGTCTGTTACTTAAAAGGTAGACTTAATTGATAAACTGCTCCAGTCTTAAGTAGGACAATATTCCAGTATGAAATTGGTTAACTCACTCTTGCTCTATTTGGTGGCAAGGTATTCAGGTGTTGATGCTGAAAGGTTCTTGTTAAAGTAGGCAAATGCCAATAAAGAATGTGCTGTTAGGAAACATAAATCATATTGTGGCAATCAATTTGGTTGGCTGAAAATATCAACCTTTCAAATCAGCATAATTGAAACATGTTAAAATGATTTAAATTAATTGAAATTATTCAACGATAACAAACACACATTCTGTTACAAACAAGATAAAATATCAATGCAATTCTTTCAGGCAATGACAAGAAATATATAAAATATAACAAGAACATTTTAGCAGAAAATCATATCAAACAACACAAGACATTACACAATTTAAGTGACTGGGATCTGGTGAAAAGGCATATAGACTTATTGCTGGCTAAACATTTGGCAAAAGTGTGACCATGGGGATAATATCAATTGAGCCAAAGACATTAAATACAGAGGAAATATAGTATTTTATACATTATAGGGTCTTGTCAGGCAGCGATGATGGAAAAATTTCTTCAAAAAACTGAACTACAGCTATCTTTATGATTATCCTAGTGTTTGAAAAGATGAGCTGCCTGTAAAGACTGGTTGGGGGTGTCTGCACTTCCGCTCTCTATATGGTAGAGGAGAGGCACAGAGGACCCCAGCCAAGATTCTCTATTTGGTAGCAATGGACGAACATTCAAGGCCTAGCTTCTCAGGAGGTGATGCGGGCTGGTTCTTACGTACAGTGTAGTCCCCGAACCCTCACAAAGGAATGTCCACACACTGTATAACTGAAAACACAGTCTTTATATGATTAATATTCAAAGATATGTACATGATCACAATAACGCACTTTGTACTCGGAAGTCAATAATGATAAATATATACAATTCTAAAGTGGTACCACCGATGTTATCAAATCTCATTAAAGTGCATCAACTGTATGGTTAAAATGTCACACAGATCAATAACGAGGAAACCAGCAATAGAGAGAGGCAGGAACGTAAGAGGGTTTGACCGCAAAGAGATGATGAAGAACTGTGGCCCAGCAAAGGCGTCGAGTCGTCGGCATCTCTGTGGTCCTTAGGTGATGGGAAACCCACCGGCGGATGCTCCTCGGCGCGTCAACGGTCAAGCCTTCTCCAGCAGTATAAAGTGGGCGATGATGCAGACGAGAGTGTCTGATGATCAAATGAAGTTCTTAGGCAAACGGGAGCATGGCGGCTCCGGTCGGCGATGGCGGTCGTCAACAGTGGTGGACAACAGTTTGGGTGCTTCTCTTTTGGATTCCGCGGCAGTCCCCGTCTCGGGTCGGCAGCCTGTCGAAGGTCTGTCTACCAGGGAGCTTTGGCAAAGATCAGCTGTGCATGATGGTCCCTCGTAGCTCAGGAAGAGGGCGCCTTACCTGGTCCTCTCTGGATCAGTCCTTGGAGACACAGCAGCTTTCAGATTGTGAAGGAGAGCAACAGCACTTCTTCTCATCCAGCGGGGCTTCAAGGTCAAGCTTCAGTTACTCCAGTTACTCATCGTAGTGGACTTCAGCTTCTGAACACGATTCCTAGCAGTGAGAGGTCCCCAGATATACTTCTTATCTCCCATTCATTCCGCTGGGTCACACTCAAGCATCCAATCACGACTAAGGGCATTCATGCAGGCAGGCAGCCAATCAGGCACACAAGGTATTCAGGCCATTCACTTCTCTCCAGACACTCACAACAAGTTATGAGTATTGGGACAAGTACCGAGCCATTCAACACTCCCAACTGCATTCATACCGGTTTCGGGCAGGGCTGTCTCAGTCTTTGTCTCTCATACCAGAAACCAGGCAACCACAACATGAAGTGCATATTGGTCACACACTCCATTCACCCAGGTCCCGCCCACAGTAGGTACCCACAACATACAGTCACTGGGAAGGCTCCAGCTAGTCTGGCCGGGCCTTCACAACAACACCATATATGGCACTTCCACCCATCAGCCAGTCATGGGGAAGGGACAGAGTCAGGGCTTCCCAGGACTTTGGGAAAACAAGGTAATAGGTAATAGAAAGCAAGAGGTCACAGTGGCCATCTTGTTTCCCATCAGGAATCAACTGATCCCAAAGGCAGGGCTGGGGTATCCCCAAAATGAAGGATACTCCGCGCACCTGTCAAATTCAGCATGGAGCTGCCAGCAGCCCATACCCTGCTCTGCGGGCCACCCACAGGTGCCCAAAAACATACACTAGGGGAACAGGGTTGTACCCCCACCTATGTGTGCCATAAGGGTATCCCACGGGTCCGTTCACCAAACCAAAAGAGAGAGAGCTGCACTGCTAGGAGTCTCACATGGACTCCTGCGTGGAAAACATGACAGAACACACAATAAAAAGCAGTAAAGGACAAGGATACGGAGGCCCTGTGCCTCCAATGCATTTCCAGCATCACAGTCGCCCCCCCAGACTGAGGTGGAGGGTGCCTAATCTCCCACGGGATAGACACCCTCATCCAGACGGTCAACATACCTTCTGGAAAGGCCATCTGCATTATCGTGACTCTTCCCTGGTCTGTGCTCTATGGTGAAGTCTAGCCCTTGCAGGCTAATGGACCACCTGAGCAGTTTCGGGTTCTCACCCTTCATCTGCATAAGCCACTTCAGGGGCTTATGATCTGTTTGGACCTTGAAGGTAGACCCCGTAAGGTAGGGCCTAAAACGCCTAAGGCTCCAAACTATACTAAAACATTCCTTTTCAACAGTAGCCCACCTAAGTTCTCTACCCTTGAGTTGTCTACTGATGAATATGATAGGATGTTCTCTCCCTTTGTCATCTAACTGGGGCAAGACAGCTCCAATTCCGGTGTCGCAGGCATCCGTCTGGACGATAAAGGGTCGGCTGTAGTCAGGCGCACACAACACGGGTGCCCTACACAGACTTTCTTTCAAGCCATCAAAGGCCCTCTGACAGTCTTCAGTCCAATTAACCTTCCTAGGCTGTTTGGGTGAAGTAGGAGCTGTCAGTGGTGCAGCTATGGTTCCATAGTCCGCCATGAAATTTCGATAATACCCAGTGAGGCCCAAAAAGGCTCTCAACTGGGTTTGAGTAGTGGGAGTCTCCCAGTCATGTACATCCTGTACCTTACTGGGGAGAGGTTGGATTTGACCTCCTCCTACCTCATGACCAAGATACGTGACTTTCCCCTGAGCTATCTGGCACTTGGTGGCCTTGATAGTGAGGTTAGCCCTTTTCAAGGCCTGCAACACCCTACCCAGATGTGTCAAGTGCTCTTCCCAAGTGGAACTGTAGACGGAAATGTCGTCTAAATAAGCCACACAAAAGGCTTCCAGCCCACTGAGACATGATTGACCAATCTCTGGAAGGTGGCAGGGGCATTCTTCAACCCAAAAGGCATGACCCTAAACTGGTAGAGTCCCTCTGGTGTTGAGAATGCCTTCTTTTCCTTGGCATGGTCTGTCAGAGCTATTTGCCAATAGCCTGAGATGAGGTCAAAGGTGCTCACAAATTTGGCAGCACCTATGGTGTCCACAAGCTCATCAGCCCTGGGCAATGGGTGCGCGTCAGTTTTGGTGACGGCATTGACTCCTCAGTGGTCCACACAGAACCTCCAATCCTTGGTACCTGCCTGGGAACTTGCCTTGGGGACAAGGACCACGGGACTGGAACAGGGACTGGTTGAGGGTTCAATAACACCCAGATCCAACATCTTGGCGACCTCAGCCTGGATGTGGTTCTTAACCATATCTGACATTCGGTAGCTCCTGCTCTTGACAGGCACGCTGTCACAAGTGTCAATCTCGTTCTTACATCATGGTTTAAGGCCTGGTGTCAGCAAAAACAGAGAGGCATACTGCTGGAGCAAAGTCCTGCAGGCCCTCTGCTGCCCGGTTGTCAAATCTGGAGAGAGATGCACTCCCTCCACTGAGCCATTCTGAGGGTTGCTATGCAGCAAATCAGGAAGGGGCTCACTCTCATCCTCTTGTTGCTCTGAAGCCAGCAAGAGACATGAGACTTCGGCTCGCCTGTGGAAAGGCTTGAGCCTATTAACATGGAATACCTGAGGGGCTACCCCTGGGATTCCTATGTCAACCAGATAATTGACCTCACCCATCTTGGAGATTATCCTGAAGGGTCCAGTCCATTTATCTGCCAATGCCCGAGGCTTGGTATGCTCCATCACGAGGACCTCCTGTCCCGGAGTCCAATCCATTTGCGATGCTTTAAGGTCATGCCAGTATTTGTTCAATACTTGGCTGGCCTTGAGATTCGCTGTTGCTTGACCCATCATCTGTGTCATCCTCCGTCTGAGGCCTAACACATAGTTCCCCACTTGCTTGGCGGGACCTGGAGGAGTGGCTTCCAAACCTTCTCTGATCAAGGCAAGGGGGCCCCTCGCGGGATGTCCAAAGAGTAACTCAAAGGGGCTGAAACCAACACCCTCTTGAGGTACCTCTCTGTAAGCAAACAGCAGGCATGGTAGGAGGAGATCCCATTTCTTCCTTTTGGGATCTTCCAAAGCACCTAGCATGCCCTTGAGAGTTTTATTAAATCTCTCAACCAGACCATTGGTCTGGGGGTGGTAAGAGGTGGAGAACTTGTAGGTTACCCCACACTCTTTCCACATGGTTTTCATGTAACTAGACATGAAGTTGGATCCTCTGTCAGAGACAACCTCCTTGGGGAATCCAACACGGGTGAACATTCCCAGAAAAGCCCTAGCAACCACCTTGGGAGTAACAGTCCGAAGGGGTATAGCCTCAGGGTACCTGGTGGCATGATCTACCAAAACCAGGATGAACCGGTGTCCGCCTTAGTGGGAGGGTCCAGGGGACCGACTATGTCGATGCCCACCCTCTCAAATGGTGTGCCAACCACTGGCAATGGTTGCAGTGGGGCAATGACACTGCCTCCAGTCTTGCCAGACAACTGACAAGTTGGGCAGGTCCTGCAGTGGGACTCCACTTCTACTCCCATGCGAGGCCAGTAGAAATGGGCAGAGAGCCTCTGCTTAGTCTTCTTGGTACCAAGATGACCAGCCAAGGGCACCTCATGCGCCAACTGCAGTAGGAAGGGCCTGTAAACCTAGGGTACCACTAACCTCTTGAGGGCACCAGGTTCAGGCTTAGTGGGCTCACTAACAAGGAGCTCACCATCCCAATAAATCCGGAATGTCCTCGGCACTTCTCCTTGTGCCTTGGACAGGGCCTGTTTCCTCAGACCCTCGAGAGAGTGACACTCTCTCTGTCCTTTACAGAAGTCTGCCCGGGAGGGTCCCTCTTCAGCTAACAAGCATTGAAGATCGGGATGATCCTCTGGGTTGAGAACCTCTCCCACAGGGGAGTCTTCTGGCTCTTCTCCCACAGGAGTTGAGACAGGGTTTACCACTGGACCCAGCCCATCCGGAGCATGGATCCCAATGGGTGCTGGTGGAACAGCAGGAAGAGAAGGACCTCCCTCCACAGAGGTGGCCTTCTTGCTCTTCCTTCGTCTTGCCTTAGGCCGTGCCGTCGGATCGGGTACCTGACTCACAGCCAGACCCGGTGTCACCTGTGATCTAGTGACCGCAGCAGCAGTCATGGGAAGACCATCCGCGATCAATCCCAACGTTGCCATATTTATACATCAGAACCTTAGCCTGTGAGATTAAGGTTGTTAGTTTCAGATCTAAAGTTTGTCCAAATATGACGTCTGACTTTGGGTTGTTAAATGACACTCCTAGGTATTTATATTGCATTACTATCCTGAGTTCTGACCATTGTAACGTCCACTTATATTTAGCGATGATTGTGATATTTTGTGCCACCATTACAAACAACTACCTGGGTTTTGTCTGTGTTGATAAGCAAGTTGTTATCGTGGGCGTACCTGTCCAAACTATCAAGGAGATTTTGTAACCCTTTGGTGGTTTGAGATAGGAGGTCGTCCGCATAAAGAAGCCATGCAATATGTTGTAGACCTAATTTTGGGGCATCTGACACAATAGCTGTGATAGTTTTGGCCATGTCTAAAATGAAAAGATTAAACAAAATGGAGGCCAAGATGCATCCCTGTTTGAGACACCGGTCAGTCGAAAAACATGCAGACAGAAGGCCCTCTAGTGTGAGTCTCAACTGCATAGTTGTTTTAGTATGCAAGAGTTTAATTAGGGCATTTGTAGCAGGCTAGTTTCTCAAACAATAGTTGGCGGTCGATGGAATGAAAGGCTAGATATAGCGGTTGTTTCCGAATGGCATAGTATGACTTGATCATGTTTAAAGCACTAAGATTGAGTGAGGTCCCTAAGCCAGCCACAAATCCTGATTGAAAGGGGTCCCTCAAATGCATGTCTGAGGACCATTGATTCAGGTCTTGCAAAATTATTTAACAGAAGATTTTTCCAGGGGTGTCCAAGAGTGCAATAGGACACCTTTTTTGTAGATGGGCAACACTATAGAATGCTTCCACGATTGAGGTACTTGCTGGGTGGTATTAACATGATTAAAGGTGTTGTACAGAACATCTGCCCAGATTTCCAGATGTTGTTTGAAATGGAAGTTTGAAAGGCCATCCGGACCTAGGGCCTGCAAATTGCTTGCTTTCTGGATATAAAATAAAACATCTTCTTCATCAAAATTTAGATGGAACCTTGTTAGGTCAGTGGCTGGAGGTGTATTTATTTTTGCCACTGGAGCACATATAATTGTGAATAGTAGGTGATCCAGTCACGTTCTGTGACCCCTTGAGATTGGAGAGCTACCTGTGGGCCTATAGGTGTTAGATTAATAGCTGACCAAAGTTCTGCTGTGTTTTTAGTCTGCAGAGCACACAACATCTTTACACCATCCAGATGATATTTTGACTACGGAACCAGTTTTTATATTTAGTTTTTAATTGAGTCAGAACATCACCCCTGGAGCCGTCATTCAATTTAAGGGCTTCTCGTTTTTTAAGATCGATATAAGGTTTTTCGTTCTCTTATCTCTTGGTTGTATGCATGCAATTGTGAAACAGGTTTCATTTGTTGACGCGTGTTAGATTGAAACAGCTGGATCAGATCACAATATATAACTTCCTGATCTGTGGTTCTTGTGAATTTCTGACACTAGATGGTTGCTGAGTAGAATCAAAGAAGTTTCAGACCAGCGTAATCTATTACTACTGTAATTAACTGTTAAGTGTCCCCTGGATGACTGCTGTGGGACAGAAACACACAAGTTCATTACAGTCCATGCCATTTTGAGCATGTTCTGGTCGCTGAGGTCAGTGGAAAAAATTTGAAAATCCATGACCTGAGTGGCAAGCACAGAGGCAACATGGATATAGTCAATGACTGCAAGACTCGTTCCCCTATGCTATGTTGGATTCTGTGGAATGTCCGCTTTGAAAGAGCCGGTTAACATTTGCAAATTTTGAGTTTTAACAAAATGATTCCTTTTATATACCCTTTCACCAATTTGAGGGGAACTAGTACTAAAACATTGGTGATTTAGATCCCCGTGATTATAATCCTTGTGATTTTAGGATCCAATGATATGAATTTCATCATGTGATTGAGATCTTTAAGGAAACGTTCATCGGATAACCCCATTAGGTTGCAATACACATTTACTAAAGCATAGGCCATCTCATGGACTTGCAATTTTATCATCTGAATGAAAGCCTTTGGGGAAGCCCAAGGCTCTGAGGTGAAATGAAGATGTTTTTTCACAGCGACTAACTATCCTGAGGTGGGGCGACCTCACATAGCTTTAATAGCTGGATACAAATGTATGCCATGATTATCCCACATGGGAGAGGAGGTAAACCACGTCTCCTGTAGGAGAATCACGTCATAGTTATTACGTTCGAGAGAACGGTTGTTTAATAAGTGTTTGAAGCCCCTGGAATTCCAGCTAAGCAGGGAGACCAAGCTAGGTGATAGTTCTTGGTCTAGTTATCTCTGGGTTTCATTACATTTGCAGATGCATTTTGTGTCCACCTGCTCTGATTATATTTGAGATGACTTCGAAGCTGGAAGCAAAGCGGATTGTGGCATGGATGGATTAGACCGAGAGCTCAGATTGTTGTTAACAGTTGAGCCAGTCAAAAGAATGAAAACCATGGAATAAAGTTTTGATTTGGCTAACCATATGGTGTTTTGAACCAGGTGAGATTTCATCCATATCTCGATAGAAGATAGTCTACTTTCTTGAGTGAATTCAACCAATTCGTTGTCTGATGATGCAATATCTTCCAAAGCTGGAATTTCAGAGAATATTTCCATGATTGATTGCCGATTCAGGTCATATTGGGTGAATGGCAACGGTCTACAAAAGAACAACAAAGAGAAGGGAGCTGGGCACTTTGTGGTGCAAGTTGGTTGATTGTTAACAAGAGAGGGGTTGGACTGATTTCTAATAGGTTTTGACAATGAGTGGGCTCTTAACTCTTTGTTATTCATTAAAGCAGTATCTATCAATCTTAGTATTTTCGGCTTGAGAGACGCTAGCGTAAGAGTACGTTCAGAAGTGTTTGGGGCCAAATCAGGAGTGATAGATACCCTTTGTGCGAGTGAATAGCTAGCACTTGTGCTCAGGGGCTGCTCACCCTTGTTTGCAATAGTGGGGTCGAAACTCACCCGAGGTTAAAACCCTGCTGAGGAGGGTTGGTACTTGGAGTTTGAGCAAGATCCCCCTTATTGGCGACAGTGTGATTGATACTCGCCTGAGATGTTGAGGCGAGTTGGGGAAGAGAATGCTCAAAGTCTTGAGTGGGTAGGGATGGGATTATGTATTTTTGTGATGGTTGCGCAGCCATGTAGGAATCGATTGCTTTCCGAATTTCTTTTCGATGGAAATATTCAGAACATTGTAGGAGGAGGTTAGTGGCGATTGTGACCTAAGGTGGTGGGTTAAGAGTAAGCAGGGGTGTTTGGCCTTCTAAGGCGTCAACAGAGGTGGCTGTAGCAGCAGCAACTAGTTTGTCAAGTGGAACATAAGAGGGAATGGGCAGCTTGGTGGTGGGGATGGATTTCATTTTCTTATCATGGGCTAATCGAACATACTTCTGTGTCACAGCTTTTAAGGCTGTGGATAAGGCTCTCTTAGGCTGACTTAAAGATTAGATAAATTGCTTGGTCTTCATCATAGATGTGTTTACCAATTTGAGGTTTTTGGGTTTTTTTGTCGGTGGGTCAGAGAGAGGCTTAAAAACCTCAGAGTAGCTTGTTGGCATGAAAAATCATTATGCAACTTTTTCACTAAATTGGGGAGGTGGAGCAGGGGTATGCTCCTTCACAGGAATTATGATTGCTACATCCACATTTGGTGCATTAACCGAGCTGTCACAAATAATGTCAGCAAAATGAGGAAGCATAGATGTCCTGCTCTGGGAAGCTTTGAGTCCCAAAGATGCAATGGGAATGTTTGTGTCAGACATACAAGTAATGGTTTGACATGAAAAGGAAGTCATGGAAGTGATTGATCGTGGTGGTTCAACATAGACCTGTGCTTCCAAGCTTTGAGAGTGTGAGATGTTATTTTGCCAAATTAGGATACGATCCAATTGATCAGCTTGATGCGTAAGTTTAGCGCCCAAGGTGTCAAAGAGTCTGGTCATTTAGAGTATGGCAAGGTTCATAGCATTGAGACTAATTTCAAGCAGTTTGAAGGATGCTTCGGATTTCCTAGGAGACTGGAGGTGCAGTGATGATTCGCACAGTTTACAGGGGTTAGAGGCTGAGTATGAAACTTCCAAGGCGGAATTTGGATGACTATAGTCAGGAAAAAGGTCTGGTGACCTAGAAAGATAGTGGAATGAGTCATGAACCGAGAAGCACAAGCCGTTGAGGTCCAGATCAATCACATGCATATCAATGGGCTCCGGCTGATTTGCATTATTATCAACAATTGGACCTGGAGCAGTAAGAACATTGTTCAATAATGCATTGTCGGTGATAGAAATATTTGGATTATTGCCAGATGGTACAGAATTCAACAGGGCAGACTTGGCTGGAGAGGCACCCAATGTGGAGGCAGCGACAGCGGGCAAGAGACCACTGATAGAGTTAGTTAAATCCACTGCAGGCTGCAGGTCTAATGACAAATTAAGCGGACCCATGGTTGTACTTTGCAAATGGCTTAAGGACTCACCAGTGTGAGCAGAAAGTGGTCCAGTGCTTGAGTCCCGGTTCTTGCAGAAAGAACGTATGTCCATGTTCGTGGCCGGTTTATTTGCAGACATTGTCAATTTTTTGATTGAACGTGACAGTGGCGTCAAGCATGAATATTTAGATTCTTTACGTGTGCCACTAGCAGCAGGTGATTTCAGTTGTGCATTATTAAAAATAAGGGTTGGGGGAGGCATACCAGTCCTCAGGGTGAATTTGCCTCTTTGCATAGTTTAGACTGCAAAAGCCTTATTTGTATGGAGGTATTTCCAAAATATCCTCCTAAAACTAGGATTGTTAGATACCAGTGCTCTGTTCTACGCGCAATGGTACCGAAACGGAAGAAACACCTAGCAGCACCACCACGACAAGCACAGCAAAGCAGCCAAGCGGGTACTTCTGGGTACTTCACTTGGGTGTGCGCGCGCAGGTGCACGCGCGCTGTCTTTTGTACAGAGACACAAAAAGTAGGCGGGGCTCCAGCAGTTAAAGAGCTAGTTTGCTCTTAAAAGTGCCTAAATAGAAAAACAGAAGCAGTAATTTAGTATGAAGTTCTTCCAAAATGAGTAAATTACAGCAGTCAGCAAGTGAAGATAGTGTTATACCGTTGATCAGTTATAATTAGTCCAAATCCGTGATAGCAGCTAGGAGCAGAGAGTGCGGCCAAGTGGGTACTTCCAGGTACTTTCTTGCGTGCGCGCGCGTGCTGCCTTTTGTAGAGAGGCACAAAAAGTAGGCGGGGCTCCAGCAGTTAAAGAGCTAGTTTGCTCTTGAAAGTGCCATTGATCAGGTATAATTAGTCCTAATCCGTGAAAGCAGAGAGTGCGGCGAAGCGGGTACTTCCGGGTACTGCAAGATTATAAAAAGCCACTAGTGGGTGGAAAACTAACCCCTATACTTACATTTTTCTTACCTTAGGAATTCAGATGAATCTCAAGCAGCTTTCCAGTAATTTCAAAGGTAAACCTCACATTCGCAGATAAAATGGACGATTTTTGTTTACAACGTTTGCGTGATGTCATTGCGTCATGACGCAATGTCGTCAGCGCATTCCCGGTCCTAATGTTATTATATGCCATGAGCATAGCTGTGTAGCCTTGGGTGAATAAATATTTAAAGACTCAATGAACTTCTATAATTGTGCAAATAGTCACTGATAACGAAACTCACATTTTAAAACGTAATGTCCAGTTGGAAATCATAATTTAAATTAGCATGCCTCACGAGATTAAGGTCTATGTAATTCAATGAATTTCCAAATTCGATCTAGTGTGATAAAATAGTCAGTCAGCTTACCAAGGGTACAGAGGCCCCATCGTGCACATACTTGTTAATTACCAATGTCACATGAATCTGGCATTGTACATCTCAAGATTGTCCCACAAGCTCAGTCTTTTACAGTCTAATTTGTCATTGTGTGTGACTTCATTTATACTTCATCTATACTCAAATTTGTTTATATATTCACATTCTTTTACAGTATGATTTGTCATTGTGTTTATCTTCATCTACAATAATTCATAAACTCACATTTTTGCATATATTCACATTCTTTGCTGTTATTTTCTTCTGTCTCAATGTAAAATCAATATACCATAATTCTTGCTAGACATATTTTCATAATACCAGTTCTGGCTGATACAACAAGGGTACTACTCAATGACAAATAACCAAATTGGCCAATGCATTGCATTATTCTGCAATCCAGGTTTTCACTCATAAACCAAAGGCGCTGCATCTTGTCAGTCTCAACTGGTTTTTAGTTGTTGAGGGCTATGATATAGCCCTAATTCTACATGTTGGTTATGTATTTATTGTGAAAAGTAAGGGTACAAATGAACCCATGTACAGTATAAAGTAATTCTGAGCAACAATCCTAGCAAGGCTATTCCAAGCAGTGGCTAGCTGTAATGGTATCCCGGAATCCTGGTGACAGGCAGAGATATTACCCATACATTAAAAAGGGGGTAGACAGAATCTGGGTAACTACAGGTCCATTTCACTACCTGATGCTACTGGAAAAATATTTGCCATGGTGGTGCTATAACATCTGCAGGAGTGGGTGATGAGTAATGGGCTGATCTCCCACCTGCAGGCTGGATTCCAAAAGGGATAAGCACAGTAGATCAGTGCTTCTGCTTGTCTACCATAATCCAGAAATTCACTGTGCTAAAATGTGTGCAGGTTTATGTTGTGTTTATAGATCTCCAGACAGAATTTGACAGCATACCCAGGGCTCCGCTATGGCAGGTTCTCCTGATGTGTGGGGTCATGACTGAGTAGGTATCCCTGTTCGCCAAGCTCTATTTCAGCAACTCAGTGGTAATGAGGTGGGGACCGATCGGGTAACTACCAAGCAGTTCCAGGTCAACACAGGTGTGTGGCAAGGATGTGTGCTTGCCCTGCTCCTGTTCTGCCTCTACATTAATAAAATCATCCTGGACCTGATAGCGGAATGTGCCAGAGGTGAGTTGAACACTCTCAAATTAGGAACCTGTCTATCTGGCATTATTCTTTGCTGATGACTCAGTTCTGCTGGCTACTTCACCTTTGGGGATCAAAATAAGTCTGGGGCATTTCATAGCTAAGTGCTCAGTGCTGGGCCTGATGCTCAATAGGTCCAAGACCGAGTTCCTAGTGTTTAGACCTAGAAGAACTAAGCCTTTGGCTCTTCACTTGGAAGTCGACGGCACTGTATTAGAACAAGTCACCCAGTAAGACTACTTAGGAGTAAGGTTCACAGCTGTAGGCTCATGGGCAGCTCAGGAAAATGGGTAACAGTTCATTCTTGAAAGAAATGGTGGTGGCCTTAAGACATTTGTCGTTTCCCATGAAGAGGAAGCAGCTCTAATTTAGAATCAGCAGAGAATCATTTTCTGAAAATGTTACTCAGACTGCCGTACAGTTTTCCTAATGCTCCGCTACATATGGAATGCCACCTTTTTTATTTGCTTAGACTTTGGTGGTCTCCCGCGCTTGTCATGTACAAAGCAGCATACAAAGATCTGATGAATTACCCTGGTGGACCTTCACTTTAATCCAGCCTACTGCATTTTGAAGTCCACCCCTTAAGACCCCTTAACTCAATTGGCCTTGAAAAAGACTTAGGTTGAAACGCGCGTTGGCTGTGTAGCGAGTTACCATGTCAAAAACTTGTAATTTATTTCTACAATGATGTTTTCTTTGATGCTAACTAACCGAAAATAAACAAATTAATGACTATGACCTGACTGGACCATATAATTGATCAAATCGCACAACAGTGACAATTGGACCACCACACCCTACCAGTGCCCAACTGATCCAGAGTTTGTCATCCCCACAATTCTTACAAATAAATGGGAACCCCGGAGTTGGTTCCTTGACAAACCAGGATCCAGGCTGCTGGTCAAATTCGGAAGTAAGAAAAGAGGAGGTGCGCAGGAGAAAGGGAGTCCCGCCACGATCAACTCCACCCTTGCTAAAACCGTAATCCTAATAGCACTTGATATGAAGGTGTCTTTATTACATCAAGCACTATACTTTCCTCATGCCCCTTGATACGTAACAGCATACCGACCATATGCAGTCGTATGGGGCCGGAAGCCAAAGGAGTTCCATCAATGACTTCCACTGGGATTGTATTTTCTTTGGTAAACAATGGTTTGCCGTTGTTGGTGGCAAATCTCTCATTAATGTAATTTCCGGAAGCTCCACAATCCAACAAACCATGAACCTCGACTGTCTTGTCCAACCACTTGAGACTAATCTTCAAAATCATCAGTGCTGCCGGCTGAATGGGTGGAAACACAGATTCAGAACAGGAAAGGTCTGGAAGGTGAGTTGGACCTGTCGGGGCCTTTCCAGTGCACGACAGGTCTCCTAGTTTCCCCCTTTCTTGACAGGACGCAGGGGACAAGTGCCCAAATAATGACCGCAGCTCCGCAATACAAACATAGGCGTAGACTTCTCCTTCGCTTCTTTTCTTCTTCGGATAATGGACCTCTTACAGCGCCTAACTGCATAGGCTCAGGAGTGGTATCCGATGGCACTGGCATTCCAGTAGGCAAGATCGGTGGTCTGAGGTACGTCTTCTCAAAGCGACGCCGCTCGCCTCTTCTCTCGGCCAGTCTCTGATCTATCCTCAATACTTGTTCAATGAGTTTCTGAAGGTCTTTGGGTTCAGGAATGTGTAACAACTCGTCCTTGAATTCCTCTCTTAACCCCCGACGAAACAGGGTCTTCTGTGTTATCTCAGGTCATTGGGAATCGGTCGCCAGTTGACGGAAACGACCAATATATGTTATTATGTCGGTATTAGCTTGTTTAATATCCATTAGTTGATTCTGCGCTGCTGAGGCCAAATTAGAAGACAGGAAAACTTCCAAAAATGCCTTTTCAAAGGCCACGAAATCGCTGAGAATGGGGCTGTTTGTAACCACTAGGGGTGTTGCCCAAGAAAGAGCGTTTCCAGATAGATTTCCCAAAATATATCCGATCTTGGCTTTATCATTATTGAAATGGGATGAACGGTAGAGAAAATGTATCCGACAATGGTTGCAGAACTCCCCCACACGTCTGGGATCCCCATCAAATTTGAGTGGTGTGAGCAATGGCATTTTCGGACGGTGGAGCAACACCCACGTTCTGTGTCACCATCTGGCGTAACGTCGCATTCTCTTGGCGGGGTGCTGTCATCTCAGCAAGCAGAGCTTGTATCTCATCACGAAGACCAGGGTCCTCTTCCATCTCAGATTCCGAAGAGTCTGAAGGCAGGCGTCTCAATCTGTTAAAGATAGCGTCTCTAGGGCGCTGCGTACCTGTTCGTCCTGTTGATGGTCTTGTAGATGATGTCAGAATGTCAGGAGTGCCATGGAGATGTGAAGAATGACGCAGGGAACCAGCCCGGCTCCCGCCCAAATAGGAACTGGGTTGGAGGTGAACCAGCTCCCAACGCCACGGGTGTGCTCTCCCCTGATTAGCGTGGCATCAGGACAGTGCAAGCACTGACAGGGGAAGCCTTGTCGATAAAGTCCTCTGGCGACAACTGGATCCAGAGGTGGTGAGCCGAAATCCGGTGGTAAAGTCGTTGTGTATTCCAGGGAAGAATGCCGATAGCAAAAGGCAAAGCAGGCAAGAGGGCAAGGGACAGAAGGACGGACCAAAGACCCTAGACCTGACCCAGAGGAACCCAGGGGAACCACCCCAGAACAGGGAAGCAAATTAGGGAACAGAACAAGGCAGAGGAACCCTACACATGACAAGGAAAAAAGGCAGGTCAGGAGCACAGGCTGGAGAAAGTGAGAGGAACCAGGGAAGGTACGGACAAGAGTCAGGCACAGGAGTCAGGTAAAAGTTGGCAGAAAACCAGGAGCCAGCGAGAAACGACGATCCGGTTCAGACCGCGTTGAGACGCGATCTGAACGAACCGCCGAGCTCCTTAAATATGGCCACCAACACCTGGGAGGCTTGGAACGCAAGCTGTGCTGTTTCCCAGGTGTTGGTAAGCCCAATGAGAGGCTTGGACAGCAGTTCTGTCCAAGCCGAGTGGCCTGAACACCGCGCAAGCGTGGAGAGCGGGAAGCGGCCACCCGTGCACGCGTGGAGCAGCGTGCCCCGAGAACCCGGAAGCGCCCAGGACCCGAAACAGCTGACCGCGCATGCGCGAAACTACGTGTCCCGAAAACCCGGAAGTGACCGGAGCCCAAGACCGCTCTGCACCCCCCAGGCGAAAACACGGGTACACCCTCCAGGAAGGGGCACGCCGCTTCGGGTAAGCAGACCTCAATGAGCCTGGTGCAGGAGGCGTGACAATAGCTCTCAAGGGTTTACAAGTCCCTGTTTCGATATAGGTAATTTCGTCGGTGCCTCTTTATTTGTCTCAATCAGTAACAGGCTTTCGTCCTGTTGGGATTGTACAGTACCACTATGCCTCCGACAGGCAGGTTGGCAGCAGCATTGCAGGCAGAGTTAGTTCCAGAGTTGATCCCGGAAAAATATGCTTAATTCGGGATAGTGAGGATCTAATGCCCTGCTCTACCTCTAGCAGAATTGTTAACTGCAAGCATAGAGCTGCAGATGATATCCATTCCTGGTACAGCTTAGCCAGTTGCAGGGGATCTTGGTGACATTAGATTTGCCTCGTGACGCCTTGCATTAAGATCAATAATATTAGTCTCTCTAGGCCCAGAGGAAATCCGCCTGCATGCTCCTGCAATTGTCCGAAGGCCGAAGGAATATGGTAAACTAGTGCTAAAGGGCACAATCATTTCTCCACAGTTCTGAGTGTGCAATCCTATAGAGACTCTTGATTAGCTTTCACTTCAGAGGAAACTAATATCCCAGTGAAGCTGGAATTTCCGCAAGCCCTGTGTTTACAAGAGCAATGCCTGCCATGATGACATCAGCAACATTAATATTTGCCACCAGAGCAGAAGAGAAATGTGCAACAGAGGCTGGTGACTTGATGAAACCCGAGGCATCCTCTATAAACTGGCTATGTGCCAATTGGTGTGGGTCCTTCACAGGAGGCTGTTAGATTATAGATGTATCATGAGCAGGGGGATGTGCCCTCCGTGAGTATATGGCCCAACCATTTTAGCTATTATCTCTGAGCCCTCAGTGACCTGTATAACTTCTATGATTACCATCAGGATTTCAGGAACGCGTGCCTAGCCATTTGCTGAGATACATACTGGTTCCATATCAGGCCTCCTTAGAGGTCCTTTAAGGGCTGGTCTGAGAGCTCTTCCGATGGTCAAATGGGGTAGATATATAGCCCAGCCCAGATGTATGTGAAGACATGGGGGATAAACAGGGGCTACCCGCTGTCACTATAACTACTTCTGAAAAAAAGGATCGGCTATGTATTGGCTTGACTGAGAGCCAAGGCATCTTTAGTCATACATCTGGTCTACGACTCGTTCCATTGCTTCCAATAAGCATCTGTCAGATGGAGCTAATAGTGCGAGTGGCATAGACTCCCTGGTGCAAGGTGCGGACTCCCTGGTAGCAGGCCCCTTGCTTTCAATGATGGGTTGAGTCCTCTTGCTGAATCTGCAGGCCCATCGAACATAGGTGCCTGATGTAAAGATCTTGGTATTGCTGTTGATAAGGCAGCAAGTGATAGCCCACTAGATTGTACACCTGGCTGTGATGTAATGGCAGAGTCTATGGAGCCCTCTTCGATTCTGCTGTTGGCCCCTACTACATCTGCCAAGTGGAGAAGTGGACCATTATAGGGGCCAATGTGGTCCTTTGAAACAACTTCAGGGATTTGCAGCATATACAAAGGTCGTTGTGACAGTGACAGTAGTGCAACATTCGAGGGTCCCTCCTTAGTCTGGGGGCTGTCAGCAAATGGGACCTGCTGTCCATCCATCTTCCTTTGATCAGGGGCACCCTCAAATAAAGAAAACGGTTCTGGGACTCTAAGAGAGGTTTTGGTGCGGGCAACCTGGCTTCTCAGGGCACACTTACTGGAAGAATATCTGAGGTCCCTCGTATCCAGTCCAGATGCTGGTTTAGAACCTTTAGGTCTCCTATGTTTTGGGGCCCTGCACACTTGTGATACATTTATGGGTATTACACCCATCCTGAGTCCTCCCCATATCTGTGATCCTTAAAAAAGACAGGAGGTGTGGAGGCAGAGACAGACGCAGCAATGATATTCCTGGGTAGTTCTGGGCAGTGTAAATATAGGACAAGGACAGGCGGTGCCAAACCAGGCTGAGATAGTAATGCTGTCGCTGGTCATTATTACAAACATACACAGAACCCCCATTCAACCCCTCTGCGTTACTTACATTGCTTGAATTTGCCTTCCCCTGGCCTCTTATCCTTGTATCCTTATGTTCAGCTCACCGAACACTCTGTGCCCTCAGTGCCCTTCGCTGACCGCCTCCCCCCCCAGCAGCTATGCTATGCTATGCTGAGTCAGGGGTGCTGCAGTACTAAAGCAGTAATGCACTTATAAACTTATTAAGGAGCAAGCTAAATAAATAGAAAGGGAAATGCGTTGTATGGTGTATGACAGACCGTGGGGAAGGTTAAGGACTTTTGAGGAATATAGAGGGTTCAGACTCACCACCAGAAACCATGAGTTGGTTCACCACTCACCCCGCTCCCTGCTATCTCCATCTAGCAGGATTCTGTTGCCACAACCACAGCAATAACCATAACTGCAGCATTCTCCCGTCTCCTCTCGTCGGCCTCCAATCACTAGAGGAAAGTACCACTGGCCGTCAGGCCACACTGCAAGCAAACACTGCAATGGAGAAATAGAGCAGAGCAAAAGCAGCTACCTCCAGCATCCTCTCACCAGATTTTTAGTTGTCTTTGTAAGTCACCTGTTTTCGTATTTACATTTTGTTTTGTCCATGGTATGTGTCCTAATTTTCTATGCCTCGTAATTTGGCTCCCTACTTGTTCTTATCATTAAGATATTGTACAGGCACCTTTCATGGGAATGCTTCCGCCATCTGTGAATGTGTTATTGTAAGTCATTTCTAACCTAAATTGATATCCCTGTTCTTCAAATACATACCTATGCTTAGGGTAGAAGTACAGGCATTATTCGGCAAATCAATCATGACTAGGTACTTATTGTAGCATTATAGGGTTTATCTGGAAAAGTCCTTGTGAGTGTAACTCCAGCGCCGCCAAGCAACCATTCCATTTAAACCAACATTTTTCAGTGTTCTACCCAAATATTCAGGCTAGATGTTTTAAGATTCATGCATATTGCAACAACAAGTTACAATGTGCACTATCTTTATTTGTGGACTTTTGTTTTTGTTTGAATCCGAGAGATTTGCCATCGGCTGAAAGTGCTGCGGGCAAATCGTTCACATTAGAAAGGTGCAAACTACCAAAAGTTTGCACCTTTCTCATGCGAACACACATACATTCTCACACCCACACACACGCACAACACACCCACAACATACCCATAACACACCCCCACCCACATCCTCAGCACACCCCCACCCACACCCCCAACATAAACAAACCCCGCTTACCTGCATGTTCATGCTGGTTCCCTGCAGCGCCAGTTCCCTTTCACTTCCGTGATCAGGAACCGGCGCTGCAGGGTCCTTTTCTTTTTTTTTTTTAAATGGAAGGCTACGGGGGTGTTCGCCGCATCCCTGGCTCACTATAGCATGAAGTATAGTGAGCGGGGCGATGCGGAGGACACCCCCGCAGCCCCCATTTTTATTTATTTATTTATTTGTCCATTTAAACAGAAGGCTGCGGGGGTGTCAATAGTGAGAGGGGCAATGCAGGGGACGCCCCCGTTTTATTTTTTTTTTTTTTAAACGGAAGGCTGCGGGGGAGTTCCCCGCAACCCCCACTCACTATACCATGAAGTATAGTGAGCGGGGCAATGCAGAGGACACCCCTGCAGCCCCCGTTTTTTATTTATTTATTCATTCAAACAGAAGGCTGCGTGGCGTCCCCCGCAACACCCGCTCACTATACCATGAAGTATAGTGAGCAGGGCGATGCAGGGGACGCCCCAGCAGCCTTCTGTTTTTTTGTCAATGCTGCCACCAAAGATTTAAACTTTTGGTGTTCGAACCTTTGGTGGTAGCATTTTTAGAACTTTTGGTCAATGCAACCATTCTTTTTAGGTAATTTCGACCTAAACCGTCTGTTTATTGGGAGGGCATTGCTTTTGTAGAACAGTTTCCATAAAGATCCAATTTCCTTCCCAATGGTTCGGTTGATGCTACTTTCTTTGATATTAAATACTTGTGACACTTCAGGTTAGTAGAACATTCTGCCAATGTACATGCTGTTCTTATCTGCTCCATTCTTTGCTCTTATTTTAGTCACAACATCTTTAAAGGAATAGTGTGCTTAAAAATATTATTGTCCCGAGCATTCGGGCATGTGGTTTTAAGCAAACTGTGATCGATCGTAAAACATTTCCTATGCACCTTACCTTAGTTTTCCTCACTTTTACACATGCGAAATCAGGCAGTGGGGTGCAGCCATCTTGTGCTAATCTTATTCATTGCTGCATTGCCCTAAGTTGAACTGCCCTCGCGGCACTAAATCATATCCCCCACCCCTGAAGCTGACATCACTAGATGCGTACAGCCATTTCACAATGCAAATGCATGTCTCGTGTTAACGTTCTCTGTGCGCCAGCTAATGGAGTGTCTCCATGGAAATGGCAGGACACCTCTTTCCTCAATAAGTATAAACAGACCGCTTTTCAACAGACAACATCAGAGTTGCTATTTCAATCATTTCACTGTCGTTCTTTGTATATCCTGTGACTCGTTTCTGCTGTGTTCAGCTATATTCATTGCTCGTAGCCAGTGCGAACAGATACTATTACTAGCATTACAATCGATTTTAATTTTGTCGTATAATGGCAACAATACAGCCTTACCAAAACATGCCAGAGTATTCCGAGGCGGAATTAGTTGAAAGAGAAAGATGCAGAAATGATGGGGCATCGGACGACATTTGGGAGGACGAATCACCGGATCGTGAGCCAGAGCCTAGTCGCATGGAAGACGTTTCCACGTGGTGTCGCTGAGGAGGAGAATTGCTGGTGCAGAGAAAACTCTGGATGCGTGGCCTACATATCGGAAGACGAGAGACAGCCCCTATGCATTACCAAGCTACATGACTTCAGGGCAGCCTGCCTCGCAAGGTCCATATTGTGGATTATGATGGTGCTTATGCACAAACTTTGCACAACTTTTCGCCCTCGCAAGTCAAGTAACGAGTAAGTGTACTCTAGATGTGATGTCACTTAGGCCACTAACATTTCATGTTTGTCTCCTATATTGTCGTAACTTTGATCTATCACTGCCAAATGAATGTAGTCTGACAATTCAATACATCTCTCGCAATTTGGGGAAATCATAGTGGTCATCTTATGTGTCTTTCACGTACAACCAAGAAACAATATTTCTCTGTGCACCAAACGTTATGCATTGCATGGGTGTTCACTTTTGTAATGTGTCTACACTTTAAAGGCCAAGTTGATTGATCCATGAAGTAACATTTGTACTGGCAACTATGCCATAGGATACAAGATTGCATTTTCAACTAAGGTTTGTACACTTATCATGTTCATTTAAATACAGTTTGTATGTTTCTCTTCCAGTGGTGGTACAGGCTGGTGACCTATCGTTTGTTTTCATGGTGGCTTCATGGGAGGCTTGGATACTGCGTACAACAAGTAATACCCACCTGTGTCATTGGTGCCATTCGAGCCACATTCCCCAGTGACAGCGTTCAGTGCAGGGGATTTCCCACACTGTGCTGCAACCCGAAGTATTCAATTTATTGTACATTTGTGCCATCAACATCAGCAACAAAATAAAATAAAAAACATCTTTTATGAATAGTTGTTTCCATTTTCCAGTGAATCAAGGACACGCTCACTTGTACTGGCAGGGCTTGCATGGTGGGAACGGCCAAGGTGCCAAACGCCATGTGAACTTCAAAGGTATCTTCCGCACAGGGGACATTGTTCACATGGCCTCCCCAGACCCAGTGTCTCCAGGCAGGGTCCCGTGAAGCAGACCATGCCCCTGCAATCCACATAAGTGTGTCTCCATTCAGCAGTGTTCTGGCCCTTTTCTGCATGCCTCATGCCACTCCATCCCCCCTCCACTATCAACGGCAGTTCGCACCTGTGGATGTGCAGTCCCAAGGGAGCTGGCAGGATGGAAACGGCCAAGGTGCCAAACATCATGTACACTTCAAAGGTATCTTCCGCGCAGGGGCCATTGTTCACATGGCCTCCCTGTCAATCTGGAAAAATGAATACCCTTCATTTGAATAATAGACGTAACTTGATGGCCAAGGGCCAACCGTTTTATGCACCGAATTATAGAAATATAAACTGCTATGCTTGACCAAGGAGTGGCCATTTTAAATGTAGCAAGAATCGCCATTTTGCTTGTTAACCATTGCTCATTGCTTTCTGTCTAAAAACTGCTTTGCAGCTTACAATTCTTGCGGATTCTGCTTACTCTGCTCAACTGTTAACATTGTTGTCTGAATATGAAAGGGCAAGGTCGCGGGACTGAAGAGTTTGCTAAAACTCCTCATGAGTAGCCCAGGGAGGAATGCCCACGCTCCCTCTGTGTAGCCTTGGGAGGAAGCTGCAGGGCATTTAATCACTTCACAGCTGCCAGCCAGTCTCGTACGATGGTAGAATATGTTAGAATAATACAGTTAAAGGCTTGAATTATGCTTTTCTTACGGCCCCCCTTTGCAAAACCCTTTAGAACGTGTCGGCTCCCAGGACACGAATAGTACCTCATAGATAGCAAAGCTTGGAATGTGGCTCTTCCCCCGTGTGCAGCTTGCTTCCAAGAACAGAACCACCGTGTTCTAAAAGATGCCTCTGCACTTTCTAAATTGCACATTGTTACTAGAATAGACATCGAAAGCATTATAATCGTCATACTCGTCGGATATGTCCATTGTCATCCCGAGTTCAAAGAGTCTTAATAAAGAGGGGTGTTGAACATGACTTTGCTGATTGTATGATATGCATTTTGTATATATATGACTGATGTACATAATTCGCTCTCTTGCGTCCCTCGAGGTCTAGGAAACTCACGTCGCGGGGCGTGAGATCAGAATTGGCCAATTGATACTATCTTTTGCTTGCAATAAACCCTAGCATTGGGAATTTGAACCTCGTGTCTGGCGCATCTTTTCGTGTATGGTTATTGCCTTGTTTCCATAGCACAAGGGACCCCTAGGGGCCCCCTTCAAGATGGTGCCTGAACAGGGACCCTCCCCCACTTGCCCCATCGTATACGTTGTAACAGAGTAAAGGCGGAAGAATGGCGAGGACAGGACGGTCGAGCCGGGATCAAGGAGTGTACGGGGCACCCTGTAGAAGAGAGGAGAGATTCCTTCCGTAGATCTGCACACATCTGATCCCTGATCGACGTACCGGGCCAGAGGGCAAAGGAGGCGAGGGTCCCGAAACGAGGCAGAAGCCAGAGAAGCGCAGACACGACGTGGGGAGAGGTTGCGTTAGAACAGGCGACTTGTTTTATCAGGTGAGTCATTCCCCGATTCAAAGAGAAACCTGATTTTTGGTAGAGTGTTGATTTTGCAAACTCAAACGTCCAGGTAAAAGTGGCTAACCAAAGGGGAAGGTTAAAGAAACATGCCTGGAGTACTGTCCACTTTAGCAGGGCTTTTCAGCTGCGGTAGACAGTCCTTGGAATATGGCCAAAGTTCACCACCTGGGGGAACGCCGTCTTATGATATGTATGCAAAATATGGTGTGGGTGCGATAATATTTTGTGAGATTTGGCAATAGCAAACTAGAAAGCAACCCGACCATCAGTGGCCGATTAGTGGTAGTTTTGGAATTGGGGAGATAGATAACCTAGAAAGGGTGCTGATTAGAAAGAAAGCGCGTCAAAGATTGGAGGAGGGAAGCAATGCTCCGACTAAGGAGTAGAGAGAAGCATGCGCGTAGGCACAAAACGAAGCTTGAGATAGCAGAAGAGAAGGAAGAGGAGGAGTGGACTGAGAGTCTAAGACGGGAAGGGAGATGGCACCAGATGAACATAGACAGAATATACCCGCACCGGGAACTACACATAGCAGATGAATTACAGGTCGAGGCCCAAAACCAGAATCGAAACCAAACACGCCAGCAGTAACTATGCAGGCCCAACCAGTAGCTCCCATACCCCCTCCCGCAGCCCAAGCACTTCCCCTCACGCAAGCGTTAACCCAAGCCCTGCCCACAGCACGAGCCCTCCCACAAGCGCAGACCGCGGACACACAATTTCCCAGCACCCAGCAAGGCCCTTCACAGATGCCACCTGTGTCACTTGTCCCATCCGCACCTCCCGCTCTAGGGACAGATTCAGCACCATCCGCCCCTCCGGAAGTCGAAATTGAGACTGGGGAGGTGAGAGGCGGGGCTGAAGGAACAGGATTTGGACGGGTAACTCGAAGTGCGATCAGCAAAGAGAGAAAGATTTAATTACGGCAAGAGGCAGAAATGTACATAGAAGGAAATGATGAGACGGCAGCATTGGCCTCATTGTATGGGTACCGAAGAAGAGACGAGAGACAGCTAGTGTTGGAATGCATAGGGGGAAATTTTGGTGGGAGAATGGAAAAAGATACTTGGGAATTTACCGCCACAGCGGTTGTTAGATTTGAATAAGTTAGCATGCAGTGAGCAAAGAGATGAGGATGTAAGAAAACATGTGCACAAACTGATTGAAGTAAAAAATGAAATGGAAGACAGATATGCTGAAATGTTTGCTACACCTGAGTATAGTAGAGAGTTTATTAAGAAAGGTAGGAAGGAGGCGTCAAGGTTGAATATGAAAAAATCATGGCCGAGAGTTTTTCCAGGTGGTAAAAAGCATTTGCCGGTACTGGGACAAATAGGCGATAAACAAAGATTGCAGGTATGGGTAGGGGAAACAATGCGATGGATGTCGAACAAAAGAACGTCAGTAAAATAAGTAAGTGAGATATGTAATGGGTACCCATTGGAGATGAGAAAAGAAGTGATGCAAACGATAGTAGGGGTGTTACTGCAGCAGGTTATTGGATACAATAGAGGTAGAGGAAACGCACAAGGCTGGGGAAATTTGAATAATATGCATGGGGTGTCATTGGGATTAAATCAATGTGCGTACTGTAAGGAGGAAGGACACTGGCGAGCGCAATGCCCGCACCTACAGAATAGAGGTGGGTTTGGTCAGAGAAGGCCTCATAGAGGACATCAGGGGTCAAACAGCCCAAGCAGAAGTAATATGCAGCAGCAGCAGGGATATACCAATGGAGGTACTCAAACCCAATCATATGGTCAAAACCAAGCACAACAGAACCAGACATTGAACCAAAGTGCTTCGAACCAAAATCAGGGCGGACAGGGCCAACAGAGAAATGATCAGAGTGGAGGACATCGAGGGGGAAATGGGAATATTTTTGATACACAACCAAACACGTATTATAGCAGTAGCGGTGACTACACATCGGATGATGTGTTATTTTTGCGATAGGACAGCCCACGACAGGGGTCGGAACCAGTGTCTATTCCCGTGAATCAGAGAGGACCCTTCATTAGAAATGAGAGTCGGGAATAAGGAGCACTGTTTCCTTGTAGATACAGGGGCACAGAAGTGCTCGATAGACCACCACTTGGTTCCGGAGATACCACTGTCGGGGCAGAAGAATGTTTCTGTAGGGTTCGCAGGTACACCAGTAATTAACCCCATGTCCGAAGCTGTCCCAATTACAATAGGACCATTTACAGAACAGTGTCCATTTCTCTTGACAGAAAATTGTGGAGAGAACTTGCTAGGATTACATTTGTTGAGAAAATTGGGGGCAGTCATACTTTGTACGGCAGACGGGGTGTTCCTCACGATGTGGCCTCACGAAGCACCGGTGACGGAATTTATGTCAAAAGAATTGCCAGAAGAGCTAAGTAGAGTACCAACCTGTCTGTGGGCAATGCATGATAACGATGTAGGATGCTTGAAAATAGAGCCAGCAAAAATAACTCTGAAAGAGGGTGTAACACTACCACGAATTCCCCAGTATAAAATTTCTGTTGAAGGTGAGAAGGGATTGAAAAGCATTGTTACTGACCTGGTGAGATTGGGGGTGGTTGAGGAAATTGCAGGTAGCACGTGCCACAGCCCGATTCTTCCAGTTTACAAGAAAGGAGGTAATGAGGTACCCTATTGTTTCATAATTGATCTGTGCGCATTAAACAAAGTGGTAGACCAACAATTCCCTTTGGTCCCAGATGTCACAACAATACTGACAATGATACCGGCCACTGCAGAATACTTTAGTGTAGTTGATTTGAAGAACGCATTCTTTAGCATCCCAGTGGATAAAAGCAGTAGATATCTGTTCGCGTTCACTCTAGGAGGTCGATCATTCACATTCACACGCATTCCACAAGGATACAGAGAAAGCCCGAGCATTTACAGCAGAGTGCTAAAAGAGCAGCTAGACATGCTAGAATTACCCGAAGGTTACGTACTCTTGGAGTACATAGATGACTTGTTATTAGCTGCTGACACGAAAGAGATCTGTAAAGAAAGTACTATATTACCATTGACACACTTAGCGACCCATGGTCACAAGGCAAGTTTGAAGAAATTCCAGTATAATCTGAAGGAGGTGTCTTATTTGGGATACCTACTTTCGAAAGAAGGGAGAAGATTAACACCAGAATGCATTGAAAGTATTTCTAGTATGCCTATTCCAAAAACTCAAAAAGGAGTGAGAGCTGTAATAGGCATGGCCTCTTATTGTCGGCAGTGGATCAGTAATTTTGCGTTGATTGTGAAGCCGATGATAAAACTGACAAAAAAGGATGCAGAGATACCTTTACAGTGGGACGAGGAATGTTAGAAAGCGCTTGAACAATTGAAAACTGCATTGTGTGCTGCGCCAATTTAGGCACTCCAAACTATAAAAAGATCTTCAGACTATTTGTGAGTGAGAGTGAAGGATGTGCATTGGCGGTTTTGACACAGGAACAAGGTGGAAGAAATAGGCCGTGCGGCTATTTTTCTTGCGTGTTGGAACCTGTAGCGCGCGCACTACCACGATGTTTGCGATCCGTCACAGCGGCTGCTGCGTCAGTGAAACAAACGGAAGGAATGGTATTGGGGCACACTTTAATTCTGATGGTGCCACATGCTATAGACGTTCTATTAAATAGGACGCAGACGCAACACCTCACCTCAGCTAGACTGACAAGATATGAGCTCATCTTGTTTGCACCCCACATCCAAATTATGAGGTGTAGTGCATTGAATCCTGCAGAATTAATGCCACTGCCCATAGCAGAAATTGGTGAAAACAAATCACCACCCCATGATTGTTTAATGATCATTGAAGAAGAAACAAAGGGAAGGATTGATTTGAGCGATATCCCACAATAAGAGCCAGATGGGGAGTTATTTTGTGATGGCTCTTGTTTTAAATTACCTGATGGCACATCGACGGCCGCATATGCAATTACTACCCTAAAGAGAGTTGTAGAAAGCAGAAGAATCCCCTACAATTCGGCGCAAACCGCAGAAATAATAGCACTGACCCGAGCTTGTGAACTCTCTGAGAATTTGAACGTGAATATTTATACTGACAGCCAGTACGCCTTTGGCGTGGTTCACAACTTTGGCCGACTTTGGGCTGAGAGGGGTTTCTTGACATCACATGGAGCCAGGATTCAGCATGGCCCTTTGATTGTGCGATTGTTGCCTGCGCTCACGTTTCCAAAGCGCCTAGATATAGTGAAGTGCAAGGCGCATAAGAAAGTAACATGTAGAGTGGGAGAGGGAAACGCGTTTGCAGACAGGATTGCGAAGCAAACAGCCACAGATTTGGGGTATAAAATGATGACAGTACAGACTGAGGAAGTATCTTGTATGATAGAGAATGGAGTTGCCACAGTCAAAGAAATGCAGGCTGAGGCCACGACCGAAGAGATTCAGGGGTGGGCTGAGGGCTCTGCTGAGTTAGATTTGGAAGGATGTTGGGTGGACAAGGAAACAAAGAACTGGATGTTGCCAAATTGTTACGTAACTGCAATGGTTATAATGGCGCATAGCCCTACCCACATTTGCGCGAAGTAGATGGTACAGCATTTATCCACAGTATGGAAGAATGAGCACATAAAAAAGAATGCAGAAAGGCTAGTGCAGAATTGTATTACGTGCCTGCAACACAATGTAGGGAAGGGAACCGTGACTCCAGCAGGTAGTTTCGGCCCACCCTCTCTGCCGTTTGAGGTGGTCCATTTTGATTTCATAGAAATGGAAAGGTGCCAGAACTACAAGTGTGTGTTAGTGGTAATCTGTGCATTCAGCAAGTGGGTGGAGGCATATCCTTTAAAAGACTGTACTGCCATGTCCACAGCAAAAGTAATGCTAAAGGAGTATTTCTCCCGGTTTGGGTTGCACCGTGTCCTGTGGTCAGACAACTGCCCCCACTTTGTGGGCACAGTAGTGCTACAGATCTGTGCAGGTCTGCAAATAGAGAAGCGATTCCACAGTTCCAGGCATCCCAGTTCTGCCGGGCTTGTGGAGAGACACAACGGAATCTTGAAGTCAAAGATAGCAAAAATTTTAGCTGGGAGCAAGTTGAGTTGGGAGGATGCATTACCCCTAGCGCTGTTGTGTATGCGCACGTCTGTGCAGGCTAAAACTGGGCTCTCCCCCTATGAGATTATAATGGGGAGACCAGCAAATGTATGGTGCGCACCACAGCCCAAAAGATTGTGTGAGGTCGAGCACCCTATGTTAAGCACTTATTGTGGACTTTTAATACAAACGTTGCGTTTGATTCATCAGCAGGTGCAGGAGGCGTTGCCAATGCGATATACCGGACCGGGGCACTCACTGGAGCCTGGAAG
Organism: Ambystoma mexicanum; assembly: GCF_040938575.1. Taxonomy (NCBI): domain Eukaryota; kingdom Metazoa; phylum Chordata; class Amphibia; order Caudata; family Ambystomatidae; genus Ambystoma; species Ambystoma mexicanum. Next base: position 814,777,392 of record NC_090932.1, read on the forward strand.
CTGGGTGTTAATCAAAAACTTTGAACGGAAGACAGCATTAGCACCCAGGTAGCGCGGCCCCTATCAAGTACTTTTGGCAACACAGACGGCCATCCGAGTGGACGGACGAAAGGCATGGATCCATGCGACACATGCCAAAAGATTCCCAGGACTGCTGATAACTTCCGACGACCAGAAAAAGGAAGCGGTCTCGGTAACGAAAGAAACTGTTGCCAGTCCAGTGCCACAGCATCAGCCTGAGCGAGAAGTGAAAGTTGAAATAAAGAGAAAACGAGAAGTGAAACTCGAAACAGACAGCCTAAGGAGGCTGCCAGTAAGGGGAAAGGGCGAAAAGTGCCCCAACGTTGCTCAGCGGAAACAACATCACTGCCGAGCGACACAAACCCTGCAATGCAAACACAAGCAGAAACAACGCGTGTACCCCTTTGGCGCCCACCAGTTCCCGCGAATGCACCAAAGCCAAAGAAAGAAACTACATCATTGCCAAAACGCTCATCGCTGCCCATCATTGTGCCACAGGCTAACACTGAGCCTGATACTGGAAATGCAACGGCACTATTCACGGATCATACAATACCAGGAGTGAATCGGTATAATTTGCGGCCTCGACAGGCAAAGTGATCCACAGATCTTTGGTGCTTTTCTTTTTGCCTTTAGTTCTACTCACGGACGGAGTAGGAACCAGGGGCGTAGAGGAGAGAAGTGTGAGAATTGTGCAAGTCGGACAATTCAAGGCTCACGGCTCCTCGGTGCGCTTATAAAAGTACATGTGTCAGGAGCCAGAGCAGGACAAGCTGGACGCACATAAGTACTAAGGCTGATGGAGTACACGTGTCCTAAGCCAGAGCGGGACAAGCTGGATGCACATAGTACTCTATCAATAAAGAACTGTTCAGAAATCATCTGAGCAGTGGGAGAAAGAACAACTAATCTTGCTCGGAGTGGATAAATGATCCAGGCTGTGAAAAGGCTGGCAGAATTGAACTGTGACATTTTTCGTTGAACTTTTCTAGCATCAAGAACGAGAGACATTCACGACGAACTTTGCCAGCAAGAAGAAGGACGATGAAGAACAAGTCAAGACCGGTTTCAGCTTCCTCCTGCACCCCTGCTGAAAAGATAATAGATTTAGAGACTGTAAATTTAGGAAAAAAGCATGGTAAAAGGAATAAGGTACTGATTTGGACATTGGTCTTATGTTTTTTAAGTATGATAGTACCAACAATAACAGCCATTACACTATGGTTCCTGGAGTACGTACACCCATTAGAAACACTTTTGCCAAAAGCAGCTACTAAAAGCCCAGTTCATGTAATCACTGGTACTTTGCCCCCAATGGAAGAGAGACATAGAGAAGGATACAGCAACAATACATTGTTGCTCATCATGAACATGACCCATGCGGTTTTAAAGAAAAAAGATTGCTGGGTTTGCGCCCATTTACCGCAGCACGGAGGGAAAGGGATAGGCTGGTATGTACAACCATTGCCATTGATTTATTTATGTGAAGTAACATTAAGTGCAATATTCTTTGGGAAATGGAACAAGAGTAATACGGGTCAGCTAGATTAGACCAATATGAATGAATTTGAGGAAGTAATCATGAGACCTGCGGGTTGTTCCAAAAAACGTGTGTGTTTGCACTAGAACCCATGAGAAAGAATACACGAAAAATAACAAGACTAGATAGATTACATAGGCAGAATGGACCAACCCCGCCAGCAGAAAGAACATCAGTAATGACATTTCGGATGAGGGATGAATGGAACAAAGATGCTGTGCCCCCTGCTTATACAGTGGATCACAGCCCCAAAACTGCTCCCCTATGTCTACAGAAAAAGGGTTCCTAGAAAGTAGGAACGTTTAGCAACTGCCTGAACACAGTGGTTTTAAAACATGAAATAGAACCAGTGTACGTGGGAGACCCTGTTTATTTATATGTGGAGAAAAAGCATATCCATGGTTACCTAGAAACTGGGGAGGTACATGCTACCTAGGTCTACTGTTTCCAGGAGTGTTCCTCTTGGAGACAGCAGAAGTAGCCAAACGAACGAAAGGTAGAACTCAAAGGAGTAGTGAGGATGGAATGATAGCAATGGATATAGCCAAATCATTTAAACCGTTCTTGTCCCAAATTGAAAATTCTTACAATATAAGAAAACTGTCTGGAATATTACAAAAAACAATAGATTCCACAACAGATATTTTATTGAATATGACATTAGAAGAAAAAGGAATAAGACTAATGGCACTTCAAAACAGGATGGCTCTCGATATAATATTAGTTGATCGTGGGGGAGTTTGCAAGCTCGTAAAAACTGCGTGCTGTGTGTATATAGATGACTACTCCCCTACGATATTTAAAGCAATCTGGAAATTATATGTCATAAGTTCCACACTCTCTACTGAAGAAGGGGGTTGGGGGATAGGATCCTGGTTTTGGGGATTATTGCGGTCTTGGGGATGGAGGTTAATTTCGATACTAATGATGGTACTCTGGATATTCATAACATGCTGCTGTTGCATACAATGCTTACCAATAGTGTGCACTGAAATAACTGATGGATGTACTAAGGGATGTATGCACATGGTGTCGAGAGGAAAACAAACGCATGGCCGGAATAACAGAGACACTGAGGAAACAAAAATAGTAAAACAATTCATGGCAATAGACATCAATGATGGAGATGATTCAGATGTAGATACCCCAGACTTATCCTCAGTAGAGGAGGATACAATGAATAAATAAGACGTTTGGCACATGGCCAAAAGGAGGGTTTGTCAATCTGGAAAAATGAATAACCTTCATTTGAATAATAGACGTAACTTGATGGCCGTGGGCCAACCGTCTTATGCACCGAATTATAGAAATATAAACTGCTATGCTTGACGAAGGAGCGGCCATTTTAAATGTAGCAAGAATCGCCATTTTGCTTGTTAACCATTGCTCATTGCTTTCTGTCTAAAAACTGCTTTGCAGCTTACAATTCTTCCGGATTCTGCTTACTCTGCTCAACTGTTAACATTGTTGTCTGAATATGAAAGGGCAAGGTCGCGGGACTGAAGAGTTTGCTGAAACTCCTCATGAGTAGCCAAGAGAGGAATGCCCACGCTCCCTCTCTGTAGCCTTGGGAGGAAGCTGCATTGCATTTAATCACTTCACAGCTGCCAGCCAGTCTCGTACGATGGTAGAATATGTTAGAATAATACAGTTAAACGCTTGAATTATGCTTTTCTTACGGCCCCCCTTCGCAAAACCCTTTAGAACGTGTCGGCTCCCAGGACACGAATAGTACCTCATAGATAGCAAAGCTTGGAATGTGGCTCTTCCCCCGTGTGCAGCTTGCTTTCAAGAACAGAACCACCGTGTTCTAAAAGATGCCTCTGCACTTTCTAAATTGCACATTGTTACTAGAATAGACATCAGAAGCATTATAATCGTCATACTCGTCGGATAATTCCATCGTCATCCCGAGTTCAAAGGAACTTAATAAAGAGGGGTGTTGAACATGACTTTGCTGATTGTATGATATGCATTTTGTATATATGTAACTGATGTACGTAATTCGCTCTCTTGCGTCCCTCGAGGTCTAGGAAACTCACGTCGCGGGGCGTGAGATCAGAATTGGCCAATTGATACTATCTTTTGCTTGCAATAAACCCTAGCATTGGGAATTTGAACCTTGTGTCTGGCTCATCTATTCATGTATGGTTATTGCCTTGTTTCCATAGCACAAGGGACCCCTAGGGGCCCCCTTCATCCCCAGACCCAGTGTCTCCAGGCAGGCTTCCCTGAAGCAGACCGCACCCTCTGCAATCCACATAAGTGTGTCTCTCCCTTCAGCAGTGCTCCAGGACTTGTCTGCATGCGTCATGCCCATCCATCCCCACTGCAGTATCAATAGAAATTTGCACCTGTGGCCGTGCCCTCCCACAGGGGGCTAGCAGGGTGGGAACAGCCCGTGTGTCAAACATCATGTACACTTCAAATGTATCTTCCGCACAGGGGTAATTCGTCACATGACCTAGCCAGACCCAGTGTCTCCAGGCAGGCTCCCCTGAAGCAGACCACGCCAGAAATGTGTCACTCATTCACATACACCCCCACTTTTCTAATTCTTAATAAAAGCCTTGATATTTATCCTGAGAACATCTGTGAGCAGTGGAAGTCAACTCGTTCTCGTGCTACCTGTGAACATCTGTGAGCACTGGAAGTCAACTCTTGATCGTGCTACCTGTTCTCCTGCTACTAACTACCCTGCTTGCTGAATCTAATTGTTTGTTAGTCAAGGTAAGGGCAGGTCACCTAATCATCTCTTTCTGATCTCAAAATGTCTATCTATTTCGAAAGATTGTACCATCTGATTGTCTACTGTTTAAAGTGTTTTGATCTCGATATATAGCAAATTTCATCAGTGTCAATTGTGATAGAATTGCATCTTTCTCGGACCCTGTCTACAAGCATGTTTCCTTTTGATGCATGAAAGTACATTCAATGGACGAGTAACACGTTACGATTTCCGTCGCATCAATCAATTCTGTATCAAAGTTATCCCAGTGTATATTCGACTACACTACACAGGTTTCACTTCTTTGACCAAAACAAACAATGCATAGAAAACTTTGATATCATTCGAACAATCTCATGCATTCAATAGAATTATTTTGCAATTATGTGTACTTTTTTATACAGATCTTTCAAGAATGCCTGTTTGAATGGTTTCCGGTTGCCATTCTAGGAGCCATGTCAAAAGTAAGGACACAATCATACATACATTCCTGAGGATAATTGATTTAATAAGAGAATGGCTTCCACATTGTGGATTTCTGGTGGACGAGCTTGAGAGTAGAGCCCAGGATGTCTTGGGAGACTCGAGGACCAATCAATTCTGCATCTGCCGCCTGCACTTTACCCCGGAAGTGTATGACCAACCGCAGTACACAAAAAACCCTCAACCAAATGCAGTTCCAACTCTATTCATGCACACACTGCTTCAGGTGAGTCCCGGATGATGAATTAGCTGTAGGCGGTGGGGTACTGAACATGTAACTACATGAACAGATTGGTGTTTTCGGTGTAAATGTGTCTTGTTAAAGTTTGCAAATTTACCAGATTGTATTACTTTGTAACTACACCACATTTTACTACTCATCTGTCCCTGGTTTATGGAGCATCATAGAAATGAATTATGACCATAGAAAACAATGCCATAGTGCCCTTCAAAAGAAGCATAATCTTTTCGTAATCGGTTGCTTGACATGTCCATTTTTTTAGGAGAGCATACTGATGGAAGTACAGACCCTCACAAGTGACGACACCACCAACAAATCCAGTATACCAATGGTGAGCCCTAAAGACTTGCAGAAATTTATATTATCGAGAGTTGGATCCTCCCACATATCTAATGCAAATCTAATTTTCCCTTTTACCACTTTGTGACAATGCACTGAAAATGAAGGAGCAAGATTCTGCATCTATTTCTTTACCAGAGTCAACAACAACTTCAAGCGCCTATCAGATAATTTTGTTTCGCTTTTCAATTACGAGATTGTATTATCCTTGGAATTTAAAATAATATGAAATTGTTTATGTATCCTGTCGGTTGTTTACACTATAGGGGTAATTCATGGAATAAATGTGCGCTGAAATTTGTGGCTCAAGCGTGAAAAAGCCACCGTACGCGTGAGAATCGCACGAGTGCAATTCATGGAAGGTCCTGCGCGTGTTTTCCCAGGATGTGCGCCAAACCAGCACTTACCTTACATGTCACTGTGACTTTCCAAATGCGTGCATGACAGGAACGGGGAAAGCGCACAACTTCTCGCGCACAAACCTAAAAAGGGGGCGGAACACAGGGAATGGGGAACAACGCATGAAAATTTAGGCGTAACATGGGAAGAACCGCTGGGAAACACACGCAATGCCAACACGCTAGTGAACAACACGTATTCATGGAATCGAATAGGGAAAACCCACGCAAGTCAAAACACACGCACATGCACAAATACGTCTGCCACACGAAAGCAGGCAGAAGCGCCTCGCGCCGCATAAAAGTGCGCACAAACAACAAACAAGCAAATACAGCTACAATGAATGTCCCATAACTCACAGCAGTTATCGTGGGACACCACAGGAGGAGGGGAACAGCCAGGCCCCGCATTTTTTTGACCAGGACAAGCCTTTTTGGGATGCCTGATGACCAGGTCTATGGCAGTTGTAGGTATCCACCTCTTATCATCCTAGACCTGGTCACTGAGTGGGAGGATGGACTCACATCACCCACCCTGTGCTCCCAAGCATTGATCCCCTTGGAGAAGGTGCTCAATGTACTGCATTTTTAGGCCACTGGGTAATTTCAGCGGACAACTGCCATAGTGGAGTGCGTCTCACTGCCCACACAGTCACTTTGCCTACACCTCGTGTTGGCAATCATCACTGCGCACCCCTCAGTCCGCAGGCACATATACATGCCCAGAACACCCGCAGAAAGGCAGACCATGGTCCAGGACTACTACAGGGTGGCAAACTTCCCCAAAGTGCTTGGTGCCATAGATTGCAACCATGTGGCCCTACGTCCACCTAGGGCCACTGAAAACATCTACTGCAACCGCAAGCACTGGCATTCCATGAACGTGCAGGTTGAATGCGGTGCCAAGGGAATCATAACCTCTGTCTATGCAAACTATCCAGGGTCCACCCATGACAGTTCCATATACAGAATGTCTGCCCTGAGCTCGGCCCTGGAAGCTGGGAAGCATGGCGACACATGGCTCATAGGTGAGTACAAATGACTGTGCACATGCATGCATGTCACACACAGACAAATACACAAACCCAACTAATGGCAACCATCATCACCTCCCCAGGGGACAGTGACTACCCTCTGAGCACCCACATGATGACGCCAATACGGAACCCCACCACAGCACCCCAGGTGAGATACAACGCAGCCCATATTGCAACTAGGGCCATAGTGGAGCGCAGATTCAGAGTGCTCAAGTCACGCTTACGCTCCCTTGACCACTCTCTCGGCCAGCTACTATATGCACCCCCAGTAGTGTGCAGGATCATTGTGGTAGCAGGTGTCCTGCACAATGTTGCAACATGGTGGGGCGTACCGGTGAACATGGTGGTGCCCCCACATCCCCGATCACATGCACATGCGCTGCACATGGGAGGGGAAAGGGTATGTGGCCAGGCAGCCCAGAGCCAGCTTGTGGCCACATTTTACACCTAAACTCACACCCCGGCGGAGTGCACACAGGCCTGGCACACACCAGGTGACAATCGATGATGACAAAGAGACAGTCAACTGTCACAACCTTACCACCCTTAGAATGTATTCACAGAAGTGCTACATTCTGTGCATCCCTAGCTACTTAAACATAACCAATCCCGTGTGACCAAAAGGAACACATGCAAGGTGCATATCCCACCACCCCCCTGCAAAACAGGCCATGTAAATCACTGGTATGTCACCCAAACCCTCCCAAAACCATGACCCCTGTCCTCCATGCCATGGCATGCAACAGCTGAACAGCCAACCAAATGCACAAAACATGACACTATCGTCATTAAGTGCAACGTGAGAAATGTGAACAGGCATGAGACATTCACACCTGACATGGAACCTGATAAACTCACTTTGCAAAAATCTCCAACACATACAAAGAGGGTCATTATGAGTAAGGCGGAACGCCATAGACAGTGCCGGTACGTCACTGGCACCATCTATACTGCACCACCATATTACGAGTAACGCTGGCGGATGACGTGCTGTGTGGTGGTCGCCACAGCTGCACATGCAGCTACCACTACCGGTGGGCTCGTGTCAGCACATGTTACTTACTGTTGGGTCGCAAGGGTGCTGGGTTGGATGCAACAGCACCATCACCTGGAGCCGCAAGGGGTGGTGGCATGGCTGCACCAGCACATGGCTGGACATCCTGCCCCTGTGGTGCACCCCAGCCTCTTCCCGCTCTACGGCCACCCTGGCCACCCTGGACTCCACATACTCCCTTGTCACCCCAGCCACGTGCCTGACCACTCCCAACACTGGCAGGACGCCCAGCTGAGCCCCCTTAACCTTTGGTGGCCTCCCAACCATGGCTCGGATGTACTAATGCCAATGAGAGCTGCACTGAACAATTGTCCTGGTCAATTGGGGTGAAGGGGGCAGGGTACATGATGCTAGACGCACCCCTGTGCTCCTGCAAGGCTGCCTGTGGACCCTCGGGATAAATGACGGTCACACAATGCTCAGGCACCCCAAAAATAAAAGAAAAACAGATACGCAACCCCTGTAGCCCACGTGCGTGTAAAGAAAAACTCACGCAGTACGCTGTGGCACCCAGGAACACAAAAAAGCATACACGATTAACACACAGGCTACTATGACCTCAAAAATGGGGTACGCGACAAACAGGGGCACCCGCAATGGGAAAAATAGTATGAAATAGCATGCACGACTCACCGTCTGTCTTGTGTGGAAAAGAAATATCTATATGCACTGTAACTGCGTGTGAACCCCAAAGTAGGAAAAACAGACGCGTCGGTCTCTACTGAAAGCATGTACAGCACACTGCAGACCCGCATGGACCATTAACATGTGCAGAAGGAAACGCCCGCATACATTACGTCACTTACACGCTAATGCACTAAGGCCCTTTCCTTAAATTACATTCTGACATGCTGTTTTTTCATGTGCCAATTCACTCTGCATCAAGCTAGCCACGCTACAACACATGGAAGACCACGCTCCTGCCCAGAAGGCCATTTTCCTGCCCCCAAGAAACCCGCGGAGCCTTCTACAAGCCATCTGCTGCTACCTGCCTGCCTGCCTGCTGCCAACAGTGCCCTGCTATTTGGTGCCTGCACATCAGCCAACTGCAGGGGTCCAGTTGCTGTGACCACTCCTGCTGGAACAGAAGACTCCTGACATGTGTTCCATCACTCCACAGCCCAGCCCAAGGACCCAGTTACCCACCCACACCTGCCTTGGGGGTTGCCATGTCCAACGCAACACCATCCGGCACCAGTGGCAACCCCCCAGCAGAGAGGCAGAGGGCTGCCAGCTTCAGTGCTAATGAAGTTGGCATCCTGGTGGAGCCAGTCCTGGAGCATTATGATGCCCTCTTCACACCATTGCACGTCAACAAGGAAAGACGGAGGAGGATCTCGAAGGACATAGTGGGTGCCATCAACGCGGAGGGGGTGGCACCGCGCGACATCAAACACGTCCAATAGCGCTGGGAGGACTACAAGTCCAGGACCCTCAAGAAGGCCCGGCGCCTCTTGGCCTCAGTGGATGCAGTGGGGCGCCGGGTCCACCTTACCACCCAGCAGATAAGGGTCCTGGAGCACATTTGCCCAGTGCTTCATCACCAGATCCTCAGGATGCAGGCCCGTCTGGAGTTGAGCGGTAAGTGCCCATGCATTCCCGTTTAAAATGGTATTACCCAAATTGTTCGAACACAATTGTTCGAATTACCGAATTGACCGAAAGTCGAGGGTCCGAATTGACCTTTGCACAATTGACCGCACATATATATATATATATATATATATATATATATATATATATATATATATATATATATATATATATATAAATATATATTGGTTTGGTAATATATATATATATATATATATATATATATATATATATATATATATATATATATATATGTATATATATATATATATTTATATATATAATGGGGGGTTGCGGGGGGTTTCCCCCCGCATATATGTAACAATTGACCTTTACAATTCGGTCAATTGTGCAAAGGTCAAATGTAATTCGAACAATTGTAGTTCGAACAATTTGTATACATCCTTTAAAACAGTGCATGTTGCAGTGTGATGGTAGTTAGCTATTCGGCTGTATGTGTGAAATGGATCATTTATGGATGTGTGTGTGCAGGGACATGATGGTGCTGCTTATGAGTACAGTCAGGCGTGACCCACATGGATGGTGTATGTGTTCCAATGCATCATGCGGAGCAACATGCGGAATGCACACATGTATGCATGCCTGTGTCTGTACTTGGACATGTTTGGGGTGTGTGAGATGGGTGCTGCTGTCATGGACATGCATGGAGTACATGTCTGTGTGTCTGAGTAGTGTGTGAGTGACTGGTAAACGCCACGGATGCATGACACATGGCCGTGCCGATGTGTTGATCCACTGATACAGCCTAGTCATCCTTGTAACCACTGTGTCTGGGGGTATACGGGGCCAGATGCATGACCCTCCAGTGATATGTGAGCATGTAATCAGCATGTTCCATGATGCAGGTGAGTTTCAGCCCACAATTGGATGTATCTATGGTGCCTTGGACATGGATGCAAATGTTTGTTGCATGTGCCATGCCTGTTCCTGCATGTGTGTTGCCTGCACTGACCCATGTGTTGTGGAGGGACATGATGGAAGTGACGTTTGACAGTGCCACTCATGTGCTATTGCTTTGTGTCTAGGGGACTGTTGTACAGTACCCTGATGCTTGTGTTCAATGTCTCCCTTTACACAACAGCGAGTGAAGAAGAGGGTGGAGATGGCACTGTGGAGGAAAGTGGCAGGGATGCCTCCACCGGCCGGTGACGCAAGGCCCAGTCACCCTCCCAGGAAATTCCATCATCTGGGACCGAGGGGACTGGTGCCTCATCCGCCACTATGGCTGCAGTGGAAGGGGCGGGTGAGCCCCCAGAGGGGCTGGCGATGGCGGAAGACAGTGCAGTGCCATCCAGGTTGGTGGTGTGTACGGAGGAGGCCACTTCAGAGCTGCACATGAGGCCTGGTGGGGGTGGTACCGCTGGTGCGAGTGGTGCAGTCCAGCGGCAGGGGCAGGAGGCAGCACAGGACGCCATGGAGGGGCCTGTGCGTGTCACTGTCCCTGACACTGACTGCATCACCATGCACCAGCATGGATGCCCTGTCCCAGGCCCATCCGCAGGTAGGGGGGAGGTCCACGTCATCTGGCACTCCTCTACCGGCGGACGTGGGGATCCGTGACAGGAGTCCATCCTGATTGGTGTCGCATTGCGCACACGTGTCATTCGTGATGATGTTCATGCTTCCTGGGGGGACCATGCACGTCATCACGAAGAGATGTGTGCGAACGTGGCCCAGTTGGGAGGTCTCATGGCCAGGGGTTTCCTCCATGTGTCACTCTGTCTTGCGACCCTCTCCTCCTCTGTGCACACTATACGCCGGTCGTTCTCTGTGCCGTCTTCTGGCCCAGATGACACCAGGGCCCCCTGTGGACCTGCCCCAACCAACACAGCCAGGCTGTTGGTGATCCCATCCCTGCCACAGTCGGGAGTCGGAGCTCCAGCACAGGTGGTCACCCCAACAACTGGACCCCTGTCAATGGACGATGTGCAGGCACATACAAGCAGGGCACCTGCACGACGGCCCCGGGTGTTGCCATCTACCCGGAGGCAGTTGTGGTGGTGGCAGCAAGCAGCAGAAAGGTGGCAGAAGGCTCTGCGTAGGAGGCATGTGGCCTCGGGGCCCTCTACATCATCGGGGCAGGCATCAGCTGGTGGGCAGGAGGACCCAGGATTGGGAGTGTCTTCCGTGTGGCAGAGGTTGGGCCAGTGAATAGGAGCAGAGCGACGGCGGGTGGAGAGGGCATGGCTCACAATGGTCAGGGCGGAGAACTCCATGTACAGGGCTTTGAGGCGGGCTGAGTGCCACGAGGCAACTCGCAGGGAGTTGGAGGAGGCCATGGCTGCATCCTTGCAAGACCTCGAGGCGAGGGAAGAGTCCAGCCAATGGAACATCGACGTGGAGTTCGATGATGCCCTGGCCCGGGACATCAAAAAGTGAGCCCGCCACCTTTGAATATAGTTATTTAGGTTTAGGTTTCATTTGGTTTTCATTATTATTTGGAGTTCACTGACTTTGCTCCACTTTTTGTATATAGTTGTATTTTAGATAGGGTTTTAGAATTTTCTTTTGTTTTGGGATAATGGACCCTTCAGACTTTCGTTTTCAATATTACGGACATGTACATACTTTATTTTGTTAATATTCACATGGAGTAATGTTTATTTATGCTTTTCATTTTGGGATTTATTTCTGTGGACTATTGGGATGGACCACTTTTATTTTTTCATGTTTTGGATTTTTATTTTTCCTTGAATTTCACTTTCTTTTTCATACTGCAATCATTATTTTTTTATTGCATGTGTGATTTTCATTTTGTCACTTGTTTTTATTTTTAATGCATTTCATTATTCTTCATTCATGGTGTGGTCTACTATGATTTCTTGTGTGCATGTCTCCATGAGCATTGGCTCAGTCATGTGTTGCCACTGTGTGGCTCTGTAGGACATTTGTTGATGGGCATGCTGGTTGTTTTCAGACTGTCATGGAATGGGTAATTTAGTAGGTAGTGGGTGCAGAGGATCATTGGGTGTTTGTACTGTGGGGTGGGTGTGTGGGATTTGGGTAGGCATTAGGGCCATGGGTCTGTATAGTCATGACGTGGTGTTTCGGGGGACATGAGTCGAAGCCTGCTGGCAGGTGACCATCATTGGTGGGGTGGGTGGGGGTTCACATGAGTCGGGGCCTGCTGGCAGGTGCCTGTCAATGGTGGGTGGGTGGGGGGGACATGAGTCGGGCCTGCTGGCAGGTGCCTGTGAATGGGGGTGTGGGTGGCATGAGTCAGGGCTCTAAAGTATGGGGCCATGTGGCCTGTCTGTGGGGATGGTCAGGGTGGATGGACTGCCTGTGGGGCATGGGGAGGCTGGATGGGCTGCTTGCGGGGCATGGGGAGGGTGGATGGGCTGCCTGGGGGGCATGGCCAGAGTGGATGGGCTGCCTGCGGGGCTTGGGGAGGGTTTATGGGCTGCCTGCGAGGCAAGGTCAGTGTAGATGGGCTACCTGCGGTGCATGGGAAGGGTGGATGGGCTGCCTGCGGGGCATGGTCAGAGTGGATGGGCTGCCTGCGGGGCATTGGGAGGGTGGATGGGCTGCCTGCAGAGCATGGGGTGGGTGTAGGGTGGACCCCTGTGGCGTGGTCTGGCTGCAGGGGGTGCATTTGGCTTTTCACCACACTGCTGCGGGAATCTGGGGGTACGGGAGTGAGAATTACACATGATAGGGCTGGCGCGAGTGGGGTACGTGTAATCCGAGGGTTGCACGGGGAGTTTTACACACGATTTCGCTGGTGCGAGTGGGGTATGTGTATTCCAGGGGTGCGTGGGTAGTTTTACACGCGATTTCGCTGGTGCAACTGGGGTATGCGTATTCCAGGGGTGCGCCGTGAGTTTTATATACGATTTTGCTGGCACGAGCAGGGTACGTTTATTCCAGGGTTGCGTGGGGAGTTTTACATGTGATTTTGCTGGCGCGCGCGGGGTACACGTATTCCAGGGGTGCGCAGGGAGTTTAACACGCGATTTCACTGGCACGAGCGGGGTACACATAATCCAAGGGGTGCGCGGGGAGTTTTACATGTGATTTAGCTGGCGCGAGCGGGGTACGCGTAATCTGAGGGGTGCACAGGGAGTTTTACACACCATTTTGCTGGTGCGAGCGGGGTACGCATAATCTGAGTGGTGCGTGGGAGTTTTACACGTGATTTCACTGGCGCAAGCGGGGTATGCGTAATCCAGGGGTCTGCAGGGATTTTTACACATGATTTCGCTGGCGCAAGCGGGGTACGCATAATCCGAAGGGTGCGCAGGGAGTTTTACACACGATTTAGTTGGCACAAGCGGGGTACGTGGAATCTGAGGGGTGCGCGGGGAGTTTTACACACGATTTCGCTGGTGCGAGTGGGGTATGCGTATTCCAGGGGTGCGTGGGTAGTTTTACACGCGATTTCGCTGGTGCAAGTGGGGTATGCATATTCGAGGGGTGCGCCGTGAGTTTTATATACGATTTTGCTGGCACGAGCAGGGTACGTGTATTCCAGGGTTGCGTGGGGAGTTTTACATGTGATTTTGCTGGCGCGAGCGGGGTACGCGTATTCCAGGGGTGCGCAGCGAGTTTAACACACGATTTCACTGGCACGAGCGGGGTACACATAATCCGAGGGGTGCGCGGGGAGTTTTACACGCGATTTCGCTGGCACGCGCGGGGTATGCGGAATCCGAGGGGTGCACAGGGAGTTTTACATACGATTTTACGATTTTACTGGCACGAGCACTGTACAAGTAATCTGAGGGGTGTGCAGGGAGTTTTGCACGGGATTTAGCTGGCGCGAGCAGGGTACGCGTAATCTGAGGGGTGCACAGGGAGTTTTACACACCATTTCACTGGTGCGAGCGCGGTACGCATAATCTGAGTGGTGCGTGGGGAGTGTTACACGTGATTTCACTGGCGCAAGCGGGGTACGCGTAATCCAGGGGTCTGCGGGGAGTTTTACAAGTGGCATTTTACCGCTTTTTCGTGGTTGGGGGGCAGTATGCTGGTCCACTGGCCTTTTGCGATAATTTTGGCACATGGGGCGGGGTTAGGGGCGTAACTGGCGCTGCTGCAGGGTCACTGCGCCACTCTGCGCCACGGCTGGTTATGGATGTAAGTATCCATGAATATGCTGTGTGTGAAAATGGGTTTTGGCGAAAGCGGCTAGCGCACGATGGCACACGCTTCCTCTCTGCACTGCCTGCTTGCACTGAATTACCCACTAAGTGTCATTTATGGGTTTCTCTTTATATGTACTATTGTCTGCATCCTCTTGTCTCTGTTCTGTTTCGTTGTTTTCACCCATACTAAAACAAGTACTGTGTTACAGGGGGATGCTGGTACTTTGACTACAATTACAGCATCCTTTAGAGCTGGCCCAGAGTATGGTCCAGACTATGACGTATGCATACTGACAGTTCCCTTGAATGAAAGAAAGTAAATCCTACATGGGATACTATTAGACAGTGACAGTCATATAAACGTGCTGTGATTCAAACTTTTATCATTTCAGTTCTATCGTTACAATTTCTACCCTAATGCAGAATACATTACAAAATGTTTGAGGTCAACATTACAGTCAGTAATGTTGACCTCAAACATTTCTGATCAGGTGAAATTCTAAATGTATATTTTGACTAAATGACGTACACTGTTTACAAGGGTATGTATGTAAGCGATGTGTGCAATGAAAGATTTTTATTTCAAATGCGTTTTACTTTTGTTTTTTTAATGAATATTCTATTCAAGGAATGTATACAAGGTAGGGAATTAGAAGAGGAGGCACATGGATCAGAGGTGGTGGACCAGCTTGCGGTCGTTCCAGAGAAGACCACGGTTTCACAGAAAATCAAGAAAACAAGGGTAACTAACAAACAATTTTGTTTACTAAAAGTGTTTTGGGCTGGTGTTTTCTTCATAACATGTTTTTTTTAAATCTAAAGTGCTATCTATTGGACGTGTGATTTACATTGAGCATGTTTTTACAACCCATTGCATCGAGGCCTAGAAGGAAAAGAAGTATAAAGACACAGAAAACAAATGAAACCAAAGATGCTGCTTGCCAAACAGATTTCACCATTGAGCAACTACTATTTGAGGCGCAGCGTGGTCCAGTCAGTAAGTAGATTTGAGATGATTATGTTCAATGGCCAGAAAATGAAATGCATGTGACCGGCGAAGCCAGCAAAGTGTTGTTGGACCATTGCTACAATGTGAGAACTTGACAAGATGAAGATTAAACTGAATATAATGAAGATGCTTTTGAATTACTCGTTGACCACTTGACACAAGCTACACCCACAAAAAAAGTCCACCCAATAAACAATCGACGTTGATAGTTTCTCCAATTTGTGTGCAAATAACACAAGCTGAACTAACAGAGACTGAAGCCTCAACACACTTGATTGAGGAACTTGCCAAAGATCTCGACTACAGTTTGTCTAGTTTGGGTGATTTGTCCACCACAGCTGAGTCACAAACCACATTCATGCCGGACAATTGGCTAATTAAAAAACAGAAATACATTGTATTCAACAGCTGTCTGGAAGAGATTATACTGATGCTGAAATGTGTCCATCAAGTGAGGGGGAAAATACACGGGGAGCCATTGGTGAATGTGACTTATGTATTCCAAGGCACTAACCTGAAAATCCAAGCCACTTGTGCCCACCTCCATGATACATTTTCATGGTCCGCTCAAATGATGCTGGGTGAAGTGCCAGCTGGAAATTTACTGTGTTCAGCAGCTTTACTTTTCAGTTGCTCTACTTTTAGTAAGTTGTCCAGTTTCTGTCAATTTGTGGGACTTCAGTTCCTTGCTAAAACGCAGTACTACAAATATAAAAGATAATTCTTATTCCCTGCTATTAGTCAAGCCTGGACCATTAAACAAATGTCAATTGAAAGGACATTCTCTGGCAAACGGTTCAGACTAGCTGGCAATGGACAGCGTGAGAGCCCTGGATTTTCAGCAAAGTACTGCATATTTCACTTTCAGGACATGGAAACTAAAACAATTGTAAGTTCGGAGGTCTTTCAGGCGTCCCAATGTAAATCCTCAATGGCCATGTAGAAACATGTTTTCATAACATCCCTCGAACATCTTCAATTGAGGGGGATGCAAATAGAGCCCATAGCCATGGACAGACATGTTTCAATAGCCAAGGCCATTCGAGAGCAGTTTCCAAACATTCGCCATCAATTTGATGTAGGGCACGTTGCCAAATCAATCAATAAATAAATCACAGCTGCAAGTAAAAAAAAAGGGTTCTGAAACTATTTTGCAGAGGTCCCAGTCTTTCACCAACCATCTTTGGTCGTGCTCCAAAACCTATGATGGGTCTGTGGAAATTCTACTTGAAAAATTGCACTTATTGATGTACCACTGTTCCAACGTTCGGTCTTGGACAGAAAACCAACATTTTCACCAAAGTGCACATGGACCTTTATCGGAGGAACAGGAACACAAGATAAGTGGTTGGTTCCATCTTCACCTCCACACAAAGCTCTTGAGAAGATTGTGTTTTATAAAACTCTTTCAAGAGACCTGAAGGGACTCAAAGAATTCTGTCACACCAGAGATTTGGAGGTGTTCCACAATATGTGCCTAAAGTACAGGCTCAAGAGGTTGCATTTCGGCATAGACGATATGCAATCTCGAACATTACTAGCCGTATTAGCGCATAGCGAGAATCTAGGCAGCGAACAATCGAGAACTGCAGGAAACTTTGAAATGTTTCGTTACACAATGGCCTTTGCAAAACAAAGCAAAATTTCACTTTGACTGTGTTGGCCATTCACACTCATGGAATTGATCCTGATTTTGTACCTAGGATTCACACATTGCCACAAAACATTGCAAACAAGCCCTGTCCACCAAAACACACCTTGTTGAACAGTTGACTTCCCGGTATAAATGATTAGGAGTGGTGTGTATGTTCCACAATGTTTGTACATTGTACATGGCCAATTGAAATATTGAATTTCAAAGCTATTAAAAGTATTAAGAAGTATTAAGCTTCTTAAGGGTCAGGTGGATATCAGCATGAAAGCAACTGCGGGATCTGCAGTTGCCTTGGAATGCACGTGTCTAAATAGACAGAATAAATACGCGTCACACTAGGGAATGAGACCTAAGCTAAATCACAAAGTTGGCATGCAAGAACTAATGACTTTAAGCAAACCAAAGCATGAAAGTAGGCCGTTGGTGTGAAATAGTTGAATTCTGACCTATATTTTTATGGGAGCATGTGTTAGGGGTAGTTCCTTTTGGATGACTTATCAAAAGGGAAGTGGAGATCTTTGATTTGCAGCCTTTGGAGTCTTACGATTTCAAACACAGTCGGCATAGGTGTTAGTGTTACCAAAATATGACTACTCTAGATTAGGTATATGATAGGTGAATTGGAGATGGTGCTTTGGTAGGGTCTGGTGACCAGATGCGTTCAAAGGGAATAGGGGGCATGGGTTCAGGGGACCGTGGCCTGGCAGGGAGGTGGTGTAGATGGCATGAGTCGGTCAGCAGAGATGGGTGGGGCACTAAGGTTGGAGCAGGTCTTGGTTTCACATTCTTGGATGAGTACATTTTGTCAGGGCTTGTTATTGCTACTTGCAAAAATGAATAGCTGCATTTCTGTGAGAACAGGAAACGCGCTGAGCTGACAGAGGACAGAGGTGGTGGGGGCTGGCTATGCACAGCGCTTGGAGACGGAAAGTGAACATTTCGCTAGAGGGGAAGAGGGCCTAGAAAAAGATGGCGTTTGGAAGGACACAAAATGGAGTTCAAAATATACACATTGAATCAGCATTAATACACTTATATGAAAGATGGGTGATGCAAATAGGTACAGGAGGGGTGGAGTTGTCTCCCACCTTAGCTTATACATCTTTTGCCCGGTACGAGAATGGTGCAGGGTTGGGGTATACCGCCTCTCCTCTAACATTTGTTAGTGAATGGGAAGTTCAGTAGAGATGGAAGGGCACTTGAATTTATGACTTGTCAGTGTTCCACTTTATCCACAGAGCACATTCCTCTGCGAAAACAGGGCGCACGCAGACGTGAGAATGGGGAGGACTCTAACTGGAACTGTAGCCCTAAAATAACTAAATCACTATCAATATATATGAGTAAAAAAGTATTCACTATAGTGCGGCATTGGATGTTAGCAAACAATTTGTTTATTTTTCTAACATATTTTGAATGCCACGTTGGATGGCCGGGCTAATCGCTCCCATGGAGTTAAGGTCACTGCGTTTCATGTCACACCTAAGAATCCTGTACAGTATGTTTTTGATTTGTGGCTTTCCTTCACCAAAAGGAAACTTAGCATACTCGCTCCTAAGAAGGTTCCATTGTTGTTCGTCCTTGGAAGAAAGGGAGGATTCGCTATGGATTCAAGGACGGGAGGTGTGTAATACCCGCAAAAATGATAAGGTTCACCATTTTAAAACTGGACAAAGGAACATGTAATTTCATTTCATGAAAACTGTTGATCTAAGCGGACACTCTGCGTTACGCCAAGAGAATGGAAATACCAAATATAATGTACGTTTTACTGAAGTTGGGGCATATTGGTTGAGGCATATTGTGACGACACGCAAACACAACCTGTATGCATTTGTCTTTGTCCCGGGCACATGGGCAGTCCATCACCGAAATGCATGAAATCCACGTCTTGGTTCCCCCAGGTTCCACCAGCACCAAGTTTGTTGCTAATATTCTGTTATAATGCCTTCTATGTGTTGTTCGAATTCTTCCGTCAGCTTCTGCATCCGCATCCCAATGCGAGCTAAACATACTCCACAGCATTAACCTCTCAAACAAATCGTAGACTTCAACTTTCCACTGTTTTCTCTGTGTTTCCATTGTTTCTGGTTTATGTTTATTATTAGGTTTCACTTGGGGCAGAGTTAAAGGGTAAATGGATACACTTGAATAAAGAACGGCTACTGAAATATATTTCTGTTATGTTTTCTAAACAGCTACATCCTTCCTTTCTTGCAATGTCATCATTTCAACAAGCACTGGCAGACACACCTAAATGGCTTGATCACAATTACGCCGATGTGGGACGATCATCCAGGACCGATATGCCCTTTGGCGGTAACGCCGACAAGGAGCAACCTGACATCGTTTACGGTGGTCTAGCAAGAAGCTGATGGTGAAACCTTGCGATTCAATTTGCATCCAATGCCCTTCTTCTACCGAAAAGAACACTGTGCGCCTTATGATAAAGATTTGTTGTTCGTACACAACGAAATTAAAAATTTGGTTGAAAATGGAAATTGACGGATATTCTCTGAGCGTTTATTGTGAAATGAAAGAACATTATAAATTGCAGAGTATTTGTTTCCTTTAAAAATAGTGTTTTTTATTCTGATTTGGGACGCGCTGTGCTGTGAGAAGATGTGTGTGTTGATATTCCGCGTTCTGCATCAACTAACGTTAAGACGTAGGTGATGACTGGGCACGTTTGGCTACGCTGCACACTAACGTCATGAAAATAGGTGGAGAACATCGCTAGGAATAGTGAGGTCAGCTTCAGGGAATCTGGGACCCACATGATACTAGAGTCTGGGACCCACACAAAGGCAGGAGCCCCTACAAAAGCAGGACAACGAGGGTTAGGGACCCATACAGAGTCTGGGAAGCCATGCAAAAGCAAAACAAAGGGGTCTGGGAGCCACAAGGGTCAAAGGAAGTATGCAATAAAGGGGCTTGGCCCACAAAAAGACAGAAAAGTATAGAGACAACACAGAGTGGACTGGAATCCAAGCAAAAGAGAGAGAAACTGCACAGCAAGTCCGGGAGACCCTGAGACAAGCTAAATGGGTCTAGGACCCACATGAGCGAGAGAGAGGAATGCCATAAGTGAAGATAAGGGGTAAAGGACCCATTGCCAAAAGGAAAAATATTTTCTGGAATAATGAGATCTGCAGACAAGTCTTGCAGAACAGTGACTCAGACATGACATTACATTTGGGAACTGAAGAAGAAGAACGAAGACTCTGTAGTGAGGTATGGTAATATAGTGAACCAGTCTTGATGTTATGTTTCTGAATTAAAGAAAGAAAAGGTCCCTCGGAGGCCTCCGTCGAGGATGATGTCTTCGGGTATACAAGTATACAAGTAGCACGTGCGGAGCCCGCTGGCCTCAGTTCTGTTTTTCCCCTCTTTTTCAGTTGTGTAGATAATGCAGGTAACCAGGTGTCAGCCTTGCGAGAGTTGAAGTGGTAATAACACCGGAAAATCTACAGAGGGGTAGGATGGGAGGGCTATGAGGAATACGTTGAAGGAACATCCAGTCGAAAGAACGTTAACAGTTGGTAAGTAACTTGTTCTTCGAATGGATTGTGTCCTCCAATGTATTCCTCATCTTAGATAGGCTCCAAAAGCAGTGTAAAGGTATTTTTGGAGGAGGGAGCAGAATTTTAATATTATTATTATATAAATATATTTTTTTATATAGCTGAATACAGCACTGCTTTACCAAAAGCAAGCTCTTTAGTGTGGGAAGCACCCAGATTGTAGAATTTAGAAAATGTGTGCAGCAAAGACCAAGTCGCTGCTTCACAAATAGATTTGATGAGAACACCTCTTTGAAGGGCTGTCGAAGAGGCTATGC
This sequence comes from Ambystoma mexicanum, assembly GCF_040938575.1. Lineage (NCBI taxonomy): Eukaryota > Metazoa > Chordata > Amphibia > Caudata > Ambystomatidae > Ambystoma > Ambystoma mexicanum. Next base: position 814,798,438 of record NC_090932.1, read on the forward strand.
CTCTGGTATAATGGGCCCTCAAGCCTTCTGGTGGATTTTGACACCGATTGACCCAACTTCCTTCCGGTGCAGCCAATGAAAAGTTGATTGTCCACTCTAAGCTTGGAGAGCCTAGAAATGTGACAGCTTAGAGCTCTTCTCGGGTCTAGCCTGTGCAATCTTTCCTCCTCCTTGCTGGGATGAGGTGGAGGTTAAAACGCGGGCAGAATGATCTTCTGATTCAAATGGAAATCAGACACAACTTTAGGTAAGAATGAGGGTTTAACCCTCAATACAACCCTGTCCCTGTGGAACACAGTATAGGGTGGCCCAGAAGACAGTGCCTGCCACTCGCTCACTCTTCGTGCAGATGTTAAAGCAACCAAGAAAACAGTTTTCAATGTTAGTTATCTTAATGGACATGTGTGCAAAGATTCAAAAGGGGCACACATCAAAAACTTTAGAACCAGATCAAGGTCCCAAACTGGGACTTGGAAAGAAGAAGGAGGAGACACATTGGTGAGTCCTTTTAAGAATTGTATTATCAAATGAATTTTAAAATAGGAACATTCTTCCAAAGAGCGCATGAAAATGGAGAGTGCTTCTGGATAACCTTTAATGGTCCCAAATTTGAGACCTCTCTGTGCCAGTGATAAGAGGAAGGATAACACTTCTGGGATAGAACACAGAAAAGGATCAACATTCTTTTCCCTGCACCAGTTGCAAAACGTCTTCCAGTGGCAACGGTACAAAGATTTTGTTGCTGGCCTTCTTGCCAAAAGCAACACCTCCATGACATCATCTGGAAGGTCCCAATCCTTGTATCTCAGCCTTTCAGATATGAAGCATGAAGGTTGAGAGTCCTGACGTCTGGATGGAGAACCTGGCCCTCCTTTTGTGAGAGAAGGTCCTCTCTCTGAGCAAAATGTAACAGAGGGCAGATGGACATATCTAGAAGGTCCAGGTAGCACGTTCTCCTGGCCCAATCCAGGGCAATTAGGATCATGTGGTTTCCGAACCGTCTTAACCTCCTGATGTCTTGAGGAATGACGTGGATCATATAGCATGCGTATAGCAGTGGGAAGTTCCACTCCACCACAAACACATCTCCAAGGGCTCCTCTCAAGGGAAATTCCCTTGAGCAATACCTTTCGCACTTTTGGTTGATTCCGGTCGCAAACAGGTCTACTTGAGGGGTTCCCCAAAGGGCGAAAATCTCCTGAAGGACTTCCTGAGCCAGTTTCCACTTGTGGGACACAGTACTCTGCCTGTTCAGAGCGTCTGCCGTCATATTCTCCTCCCCAGCTAAATGAACTGCCAATATGGAGATTCGTTCCTGAATTGCCCAATACCAGAGCCCCATTGCCTCTCTGCACAAAGGTAGTGACCCTACACCTCCTCTTTTGTTTAGGTAATGTATGGCCACTGTGTAGCCCTTCATTATCAGGACATTTTTTCCCCTAACAGATGGCAGAAAAGTCTTCAGTGCTAGTCTGATTGCTCTCAGCTCCAAAAGTTTGATGTGTAGTTTGGACTCCGATGGAGACTATCGACCGCTGATTGTCAGATCATTGGCATGAGCTTCCCAACCCATGAGTGAGGCGTCCTTCACTACTGTAATCTCCGGCCAGGGTTGCCAAAGATGTTCTCCTTTTAGGATGTTCTCTGTGCAAGTCCACCACAGAAGATCCTGCCAAACCTTGTTTGGAATCTGAAGGAGATCCATAATTTGTCCTGAGAATTGGGACCATTGGGTCTTTAGAGCCAATTGATGGGATCTCATCCTCAGACGTGCTTCTGGCACTAGGAAAATGCAGGATGCCATGAGGCCAAGCAACCTAAAGAAGTCGTAGGCCTGGAGATTTTGGGCATTTTGAAATTTGAAAATTATCTGAAGAATGTCTTGAGCCCTCGACTTGGGAGGCAAGCTCTTTCCCAAGGATGTGTCTAATACAGCCCCTACGTACTGGAGCTGCTGGGAAGTTGTAATTTGTGACTTCTTGAAATTGAGGGAGAAGCCCAGTCTGTGGAGGAAGTGGCAGGTGACTTTCAGATGATTCAGGGCTTGCTCGACAGAACGCGCCCTGATCAACCAATGGTCCAGGTAGGGGTAGACGTGATTCCCCCCTCTCCTGAGGTGCGCTGCCACCACTACCATCAACTCAGTGAAGACCCTCGAGGCAGAGGTCAACCCGAATGGTAGGACTCGAAACTGATAGTGCGAGTCACCAACTGCGAATCTCAGGTATTTTCTGTGCTTGAGATGGATTGGCACATGAAAAATAGCATCTTGAATGTCCAATGACACCAACCAATCCTGAAGTTGAAGGTCCTGAAAGATCTGAGAAAGAGTAACCATATTGAACTTGACCTTCCTGAGGAGCTTGTTCAAGCCTCTTAAGTCCAAGATGGGTCTCAGTCCTCCATCCTTTTTGTGAATCAAAAAATATGGGGAGTACCATCCCTTGTTGCTCTCTGCTACAGGTACTGGTTCTATAGCACCTTTCTCTAGCAGGGTTAAAACTTCCTGCTGTAGGAGCGGGTCTGGATACTTCAAAGCATGTCTCTCCGGTGGATTGCTTTGAGGTTGCATTAGGAAAGGAAAGCAGTAACCTTGGGCTATTATTTCTAGAGCCCAAACATCTGAAGTAATGGCTCATCATTCTTGCAGGTGCTGGGACAGCCTGCATCCCGCAGGTGTCTGGTGATGCAAGTCCTCAAAGTGGTTTTGTGGTGGTTGCTGCACTGCTGATGGTAAAGAAGCTGCAGCTGGGGCCGGCTTAGCACGTTTACCTAGTCCACCACAAATGGTTTTTGTCTGGCCTCTTTGACTGGCCATTCCTCTCGCCTTTCCATATGAGGAGTAATAACAATTAGATCGTCCCCTCCAAGATTGTCCTGATGCACAAAAAGGCTGAGGTTGCCTAATAGCAGCTCCTAAAGATTTGGCAGCCCTTTTGAAGACTGCAACCTCTCAAGGCTCTCCTCAGCCTTGTTCCCGAAAAGGTGAGACCCATCAAAAGGCATGTTCAAAAGACGGTTTTGCACGTCTGGTACAAAACCTGACTTTCGCAAACACGCAAATCTGCGTATCACTGTGCTAGTGGCCATGGACCTGCTTACACTATCTGCATTGTCCAATCCAGACTGAAGGGTTTCCTGCATGGCCTCCTTTCCATCTCTAACGAGGGCTAAGAATCCTTCCCTTTCTTCCCCTTCTGGTATGTGCTCCGCTGCCATTGCAATGCACTCCCACAGAGTGTACGAACATTTTGCCAAGGCACATGTGGAGATGGCTGATTTTAATGCCATACTCCCAGCTGAAAATACCTTGCGCTGCCCAACCATCCACACACTTGTCATCCCTATACAGAGGGATGGAAGGGTACACCACTTTATTTGATGTAGCTGTGGCTGTCTGGACCACCAGACTCTCGGGAGTGGGGTGTTTGTAAAGATAGCTGGGGTCGCTACTGGAAGGGCAGTATTTTGACGTGAGGGACTTATTCACAGGAGGAATTGAGTCCGGGGTCTCCCAATTTTTGTCCACCCTATTTTGTAAGGCTACATGCAAGGGTAAAATTGGATCTTCGGTGGGGCCATGATCCAATATGTCAGTCAGGTCATCCTGGATGAACTGAGTTGGTGGTCTAGCCCATCCTAAATATTCCACCACCTTTGTCATCAGTTGTCTGTATGAGGGACTGGCATGTACCCCTGGTTCTGGTCTGCCAAATTCTGCCTCAGGTGCTTTGTCAACTCCACTTGCATTATGCAAAGTTTCCACTAAATCCCTAATTCTGCTTCCCACAGAAATGCGACATTCTGGGACATTAGGGGTGCCACACTCTAGGCCAAAGGGAACATCCTCCTCCTCAGTCCTTTTTTGTTCTTCAAAAATTGAATACAAGGATTTAAAATATTCTTTCCTTGGCAGAGGTTTATACATTTTTTCTGGAGGAGCTGTTACAGTGGAGGCTGAAGGCTTTGTAGTCTTTGCAGTTTTTTCTTTTGCTGCTATTTTGTAAGTTTCTGGCTGAACTGGAGCCTTTGGAACTTTTAACACCAAAGGCTTCGGGGTCGACGTCGACAAAAGCGTCGACGGCGTTGACGAAATAACAGTCGTCGATGGAACTTGCTTTGAGGGAATCGAGACGCTCTTCGAAGGCTCGTCCTTCGAGGTGTGTCGGATTCCGGATGGTGTTGAGGACCTCGAGTGGTCGACGCAAAATGAGCAATCTTTATCACTCGGGGTCCTGGAAGGTTCCTGATCTTTTCTCCTTCGATTACTCAGGCTTGAAGGCGCACGAGTGTCGGAACGGTAACGCTCTCGGCTGGCTTCTGAGGAAGGCGCGGACCAAGGCTTAACCTTTTCAAAAACCTCAATCATTTTAACTCTAAATGCTTCCCATTCTTCGGAGGAAGAATGTTTTGTGGGCCATTTCCTTTTCTTGGGGGATTTGTCAGAAGACAATGTGGAAGGGGACCAGTGGTGTCTCTTTTCAGACTTTTTCATCGAAGTCAAAGAGTGGTGGGAACCACTTCCAGACCTAGACCTATGTTTTTGCCTTTTCGCGTCAAGGAGATTTCTCCTCATGGGTTCTCGATTCGACACTTGAGGCTTTTCGACCTATCTGTAGCTTTCCCTTCCTCTCTCGCAAGGCCATGCCCGTCATGGCCTGATACTTCATACAGGCCTGCGTGTCGTGGTTTTCGCCGAGGCCCCACAGACATTCTCGGTGCGGATCTGTGATTGAAATTTTGGAACCACATGTTTTACATTTCTTGAACACCGAACGTGCGGTAGTCGGGGTCGACGATGAGGACATCTCGAATATCTCTTCACGATAACTGGGTCACAGAACAATCGAGGCGCGCCGAGTGTCCGAAGCAACACGTACTGCAGAAAAACGGAACTGAGGCCAACGGGCGCTGCACGTGCTACTTGTATACCCGATGATGTCACCCTCGACGGAATCCTCCGAAGGACCTCGGCTCGACGACATAGACGCACGGCACCCTCTGCCGAGAATAATTTCTGAAGCAGCCAAAGCTGGACAAATACATCTAAGATGAGGAATATGTTGGAGGACACAATCCATTTGAAATTATTTTCTGGATATCCTGACACTGTGTGTTGAGGTAGGGCAACCCCTCATAGAAATAGGGCCAGGTAGGCTTTCCTTTTCTTCACTTGTATAGATAAAGGTCTTTGCCAACAAATATTCCAACACTGTGTCAGACTCTTACTTCTGCACCCTTACAGCACCCAAGAAAGAATAGTGAGCAAGGAAGATGAAAGAGTGGAATACACAGAATTAGACAAAGAAGAAAAAGACAGAAAGAACTGGGTGTTGCCAGCATAGAAGAGAAAAGACGGGCCAATGGAATCTACAATATAGAAGAGAAGAAAGCATAGAGGGAGAGAGACAAAAAGAGGTCCAAAGAGAGAAACTTGGCCAACACCATAATTCCAAGGAGAAGTTGATGACCATTTAACAGCCCAAGAATATCTGATCTGTGAAAAAAGAATTAAACCACTGGAGAAAAGACTGTATTATAAAGTGATGAACAAAGAGAAAGGAATTATCAACCGAAAGAAGTCCAGCTACAGCAGGATGAAAATGACAAAACCTAGTCTGAAGTTGAGGAAGAAGGGAGTGGTGATCTAAATAAGTGAATGTAGAGAGGATGACTGTAAGGGAAAATACGTTCCTGAAGAAATGATCACTACTCCCACTGAGTGCTGCAACATCGCTGGTTCACATGGAATATGGTACTCTCCCTGTGAGTTTTACGGTCATGTTTAGAGGTGCACTCATCTGGGCAAAACTGTGCAGTCAACCAGGGTTGGCACACTGTAGGGACGCACTGCTGCATCTGCTGTCCCTGGATGGGGGAAGAAGTTTGAAATGGTTTGCCAATGTCAAAGATTCACTCTACAAACTCAATGTCGCTGTTCTTTGGGAAAATCCGCAATGAATACGTTATTGGTTATCTAAAAGCAGCCATTAAGTCCTATGAGCAGAATCAACTCAGGCTGACTGCAATACAAGTTAATTTGGGCACTATGCATCTCTTTCAAGGGCCAGAGATGGGATGTACGCCCTACTTAGACCTCATCACCCCGAGGTTCGATAAATCGCTGTTTATGCAGCTTAGGCTGGGTATTCTCCCGGTTGCTGATTTTACATATTCATGGAAGGGTTATGATTCTGAATGTTGTCCAATGTGTGGGCCCACTAAAGAAATTTGTGATTCGACCCTATGATTAAGATGACGGTATTTAAGGCCAATCTTGCGGGAAGCTGGCGTTCTCTCGACAAACTCTGCAATGTTATTTTTCATTCAAAGCCCTCGCCCCTCGTAAGTTTAAACCGAATAAAAGTTGTTGAAACACAATCACTTTCCTTATATTTAATAGGCTTCAACATGTGCATTATGCCAAATGCCATGGCCAAAGAAGGTCGTCTCAATCACAAACCTTTTACCTTACTTGTGAGTGAAAACTGGATTGGTAAGTCAGATCAAAATCCTACATTCTGTATTTTGTGTGATCTCAAAATAAAATCGGCCTGTGCAAATGACTTTGTGTCATCAGAATTTACCACATGAGTCTTTGTCACTTGATTAACTTCCCCCATATTTCTTTTAAATGAAATCTCTCAGACATTTGCCAGTACCTGCAGCAATTTACACTGGGCCAGGTATTCATGACTGGAAGACACTTAGTAGCCCTCATAAACACTTGATAGACATGCTTTCAGTTGTAAAAAGAAATGTATAAATAAGTTGCAGCATTAATGAAGACAACTGGTTCAAGTAAATGAGATAAGAAGGGTGGAAGGAAGGTTGGATGAACATTAGTAGTAAGGAAAGGCTGGATACTTTTTTTCAAGATAGGAAGCATAACACTATGTTTAAAAGCAGCAGAAACAACAGGAGCGGGAAGGGAGATATTGCAAAGTACATTACGATAGGGAAGAAATGTACATAGATCTTGGAAATAAGAGAGAATATGATGAATAGGTGAGAGAATGGGATTGCCCTGATTAAAGTAAGAAGCATTATCAGACTCAGACAGAAGCCAGAAAGAGAAAAGAATGCAGCAGTGGTGAGGAAGATCCAGGAGGATTACATTCAGAGGTTGGAATAGAGGTGAGGGAGGGGAGTAAGAACAAGGTGACCTGAAGAAGTAGTGTTTTTTGCAGCTCACACAGAGGTGTCATATTAAGTATGTGTGTAAGTTAAGGTCCCAGGGATATTGAGTATTTTTAAGTGCATTATGCAGGATGAAGTGAAGCATGAAGAGAAGTAAGTTCAGCAGTGTGCCAGGGATTTGGGGGGGTTAACAGAAATAATAATATATTGAGCAAGATAGTCTAGTTTAGAGAGAATAGAAGAGTTAGGGAAGAAAGAGTGAAGTTTGCAGAAAGAAGTGAAAAGTGGCAGTTGAGGGTAAAATGATTGAGAGTGAAGCAATACAGTTACAGGGATTAAAAGTTTGTAGATCCATAATGAGGAGTAAAGAAAAGAATAGAAGAAAATGATCAGATGAATAGAATGGATAATTTAGAATAGCAGACCACAGTAGTAACTGAAGAAAATATCAGATCAAGAGAAGATCCTGGGGTATGAGAGGCAAGAGAATCTTTTTGAAAAAAAGATTATACAAATGCAGTAAAGGAGGAAGGGAATAGGTTGCTGAAAAATGTACATTGAAATCACCAGGAAGAAAAAAAGGAGGATCCAAATGAATGAGAATGTACAAAAGAGATTCTAAGAAATGACAGACAGAAAATAGAGGCTGTGGAGGACAATACACCACAAGGAAAGCAAATGAAAATGGGGGTAAGAAAGGTAATAGGCATAATTATACTGGTGCCAGCCCCCTTGCCTGAACTTTGAGGAGTGTGAGAGAAAATTGAAATAGTGAGTAAAAGAGACATGGGGTAGTAGTGTTAGATGGGATCATCAATGGCTATGTAAGATAGAGGGAATTAACGTTAAATGTAAAGGAAAATTCAAGAATTGAATTAAGTCTTGATCAGACATTTAATAGGCTAATAGAGACAGAGTAGATAGGGTAGGGGAACAAAGGGGATATTCTAAACTAGCTACACTGTGACTTCAGTTGGCATTGTTATGTGAAGAAGGACAAGAGGAGTAATAAACAGGGATAGAATTACAGATCATAGAAAATAATTAAACATAAATCAAAAGACATAGAAAAAGAAGACACAAAAGATTTCGGAACATGGCAGATTATCTAACAAAATGTCCATCAAATTTGTTAGTATGCAATTTTTAAGAATACGATTACATTTATTTCCAACAAATTAAATTTTAGCAAGAAGGGGGATCATACCAAAAAATCCAAACTTTTGTCATTTCTGTAAGAATCAAGCACAGAAAGAAACTTTGTTACATTTGGTGGTAGAATGTCTGGCATTGAAAGAAAAACGTGAAAAGTATTTTAAAAATGTGTTTCATTTTAACTGTCATCTGACGAAAGATGAAATATGGTGTACTTTATTTACTAGCGCAAGAATTGCAGTAAAATTTGCTCTTGTACAGTATGTGAATGTAATTTTACCAAGACAGTTGAAAGCTGAATAGAATGCAACTCCAAAAGAATTGTTTACTCTGTGTGATAAACCAAGGTATGAGTTGTATATGAGTTGCAATCCATCATTTACCATTTTATTATTTTTCATGGTCAACATAAATCTTTTATGCAGTTAATTTGAATGTATAGTATAGATATGAATATTTAATAATGTAAAGAATGACATTTGTTTGTGATAATGAATATTTGAAAGGTTGAATAATTCAGCCAAACAAATAAAACATAAAAAAAAAATAGAAGCCACAAATGTCTTTGTAACAAGGTGCCTAAAAATATGGATGACGTTAACGCACAAGTCCATGATAATGGGGCTAGGCAGTACCTAACAAAGGGTTACTGTATCTAATTAAAAGAAAAACAAACATATTGGCATAAGATTGAGATAGGAATAGAGAATGAGTTAGAGATAAGAACCTCATGTTGGCCCTAAACAAGTTCACACAGGAACAAACGGGAAGGCAATATGCCGTCAGGAACAATGTGATTTGCTTCGGAAGCCCAGAGGTCGGTCACCCTAGTTATTGAATAAAAAGAGTCTGTTTTGTCATGTGACCCAGGCACATGATTTCTGTAATCTGAGGAGTAGGGGACAGACTACTGGAACAACACACAGCTGGGATTGGACATGCCCATATGATGATGAGGCCTACACAGTGAGAATCCCCTCATACCAGCAGGTTCATCAGGACAAAGCTGTACAGAATTGTCTCAGTATGTTACTTGAGACCACGTGTGCATTGCCCAAAACCCTCCAATTGAAAGTCCAATATTGAAGCTTATCCAGCAAAATGTTATTAAGGATTTTTAAAGCTTTTCTGATAAAAAAACTGCCTCGTGCCCTTTGTGTGAACGGGCAGGATTTTGGCACAAATTTATGATACAGATATCTAACTGCAAATGATTACTGCACTGAAAAGAATGGTAAAACTTAGGTTCCAAAGGGAAATTATTTTAAAAAAAACAAGTCAGCCAGGGGAAAATCCGGTTTCATAGATGTGTTAATTCTTTTAGTTTTGAGAGCAAAACTTCCCACATGATAAGCGATTTCATGTGTATTCCAGAGAGATACCAGTCTCAACTCTTGGTAATAGAGCAATTTGACTCACTGTGGAATAAAGGGATTTCTGGGCCATGTCGCCAATTTGAAATATCAATTTCCACTTTTCCAGTTACAATCCATAGCAATATAGAAGAGGGAGTCTGGAGCAGTGCGTGTGTGTGTGTGTGTGTGTGTGTTTGTGTGTGTGCGTGTGTGTGGTGTGTGTGTGTGTGTGTATGTGTGTTTGTATGTGAGAGTTTGTGTTACTATCCTTGTGGGGACTTAGGTGTGTAAACATGCAATATAGAAGAGGGAGTCTGGAGCAGTGTGTGTGTGTGTGTGTGTTTGTGTGTGTGCGTGTGTGTGTGGTGTGTGTGTGTGTGTATGTGTGTGTGTATGTGAGAGTTTGTGTTACTATCCTTGTGGGGACTTAGGTGTGTAAACATGCAATATAGAAGAGGGAGTCTGGACCATTGCGTGTGTGTGTGTGTATATGTGCGTATAACATGGCACATACTACAGTTGCAGTGTTGTGTTGCTGGATTACATTATTTTTATATGCTACCTTTGGTATGCACTTTCCTGCTTTGAAATGCTGTGTTCATTTAGTTATGGTCTGTTTTACTGTGTCTGAGAAACATGCTTACGATCCAATTTCGGGTGATGGCAAACAGAGGTGATGTATTCATTGGATTGCAAATCAAGGAACAACGACAATCCTGAACCCACTTAACTCAACAGACCTACACTCCAAGCAGACTACCTTTATAGATCATAGATCACCTGACTGGGAAGGATTCTCTCACCCCACTGTTAGGCCTTCCTGGACACTTATCTTGCCTTCTGCCAAAGCAATATACCCATTCATGTGATTCTTGCAACTATCTTACATGTCCATAGGTGGACGTGATAGCAATGATGTACTTTTGGTCAAGTTTGACCTGGAGTGAGAAGAGAACCTCTGTTGGGCTTTACACACAGGTGATGAAATCCTGTCATAATCAACTGTATATTGTTCTATCCAGTTCTTGCTGGAGTGTACCACTAAGCTAAGGTCTGTGACCTTTCTCCAGAAACCCCTAAGGGGCAACAACCTGCAGTCCTTAGTCCTGATGTGCAGCCTCATCCAGCTCCTGTAAAACAAGCACACGCTTCAGCCAACATGGGGTGGGTTGAGCCAACAAAAGTCTGCTCGAAAAGGAAACTAAGCGCATGCAGGTGACACAGTATCACACGTGATCGTTTGAAGTAAACCCCAACATCAGCTTCTTCTGATGTACTTATTTTGATTTTAAACAATATACTTTCATAATTGTGTTCTGTTATACTAGACCATTTCATATATACACTGTTGGGACATGCTGCACAATGTTGGTCTGTTAGGATCTATGTATTGTGTTTCCAAATGCATTTTCAAAAAGATTGAGCTTGAATTGGTGACTTTGATGGACTGCTTCCTTTTGCTTGTGGGTTTTTGCCCTCCCTTCCTTCTTCATCCCCCTACATGCTTGTTTGGACTGTCACTCCCTCCCTTACTGCATCTAAACCTAATCTTGTTTACCCGTGCATGTTTTATTCTCTCTTCCTAATAGTGATCTTGGAAACAAAAGGGGTGTTCAGTGGTTTTTATGTCAACTTTACTGTTTTATTTCCATTTGTAATATTCTTGCTATGTATTTATTAATTTACCCCTTCATATATTTTTGTCACATGATGCCTTTTTTGTTATACTTGCTTGTTTGACTGTGCTAGTTTATGATATGCCATTTTTCATCGTGCCATTCACATTAATGTCAATTTTCAAGTGCTATGAAGTAGCCATAAGATGGCAGATAGCACTCCAAAAACACAAAGATGATAAATAAAATACATGAGAAGCACTCAGCTCAGAAAAATTGTTGTATTGCCTGATATAGATTTTAACAGTTAATCTGGTAAGCAGACTCTACATCCCTGTCAGACCTAGGAACATCATGCTGACCTTGATAGCCGGGAAAGGTAACTACAGCCCTGTTTGAGAAGGGTAGAGGAGAATGTAGTATGTAGATTAACTTTCCGAAGACCCCAGCCTTAGCCTAAAAGGATTTCTGCCTCTCACCAAACATAATGTTCCCCGTGAAGTCCCTACCAGGCCATAATAACTCACATGAAGCCCAGGAGAGCCACAACTAAAAATCCACCCTCATTTAAAATCGTTTCAGCCATCTTCTATAATCTGTCTGTGTGGGGCCAAGGAGGCAAGAACACGTGTGTGTGTGTTTGTGTGCGTGTGTGTGTTCTCCAGTGTCAGACTGTCACTGCATACAGGAGGGCAGACAACTAGCCCTTATATGCCTACCTACCTTGTTTGTTGTATATCCACATCTGTCTTTAACGCAGTCTAATGGACACAGCCTGTATAAAGGGCTCAGGGTATATTTTCTGACTATACATATATCTAAAGTCTGATGGCCTTCCCCAAAGTAAGGCACCACACACTCTCCCCATGAAATTAAGTAAAGTTTAGCATGACATGACTTTGAATAACCTTTATTTACATAAACGTGCCAAGTTTTTTTAATTTTATTTTACCATATATTTGATCACTGCATTCCCTTAATGTCTGTTAATAGCAACATTCACTCTTTTCACACTATTTATTCACGATTAGTCTACTCTTGGCTCAGGTTGGCAGTCCGGAATGTAACATTCTGTATTTTGATATTGTGTACAAAACATAGAGATACCAGGGCATGAAAGCCACCAACATGTTAATTGCCTGAGCATGCTTCAGAGCCCATAAAGCATCCAAAATTACATTGATCTATGATCTACCTCAAGGTTCTGCAACTTGCGGCTCTCCAAATGTTTTGGACTATAACTCCCATGATGCCTCAACATTGACAAGGCATAATGGCTGTTTAAGTCTAAAACAGCTGGAGAGCCAAATGTTGCATCCCTTTTTTCTACCTAACAGGAGTGACATATTCCCATGCTATCTCAAAGTAGTCTTCCCATGCTGTACCTCTCCATACCTGGTTGTCAGCATCTACATTCGCTTTTTCTATCCTTTTATCTTCCCCTTACTAATTGTATTTTCTCCAGCAGATCAAGTTCTGTATCCCTTTGACAGAGGCCCCGTAAGCCACTCCATGGACAAACCTAAACTCTCTGAAACTAGTATGTGGTTACATCACACTCTATAAAGGACAATTAACTTAACATAAAATAAACACAGTAATGTTCCCAATTATTAGCCTCTGGTATCCTTTATATACTGGAGTGAAATGTAAAACCCATTCAATGGCAGTAATATGTGATGTACCCGGTGGATAGCACTTTAAATACACAAGTTGACAAGGACTAAAACCACGTGACGTCATTCATACAAATTACTTACAGAATGTCATGCCTATCAATGAATCTCATCTTTTTTTAACATGTGGGCTTTTTCTATTTTAACCTTGCTATATTCAAGTTGCTTCTTCTAGGATCTGAGTCAATATTTGTATCTATATCAACAATGTCCTAATTAGCTGCGTTATATTCTCTATCAACCCACTCATATTATCAATCGTTTATATGTGCAGGGATTGGAATTTCTAATATCTCCAGCAGAATAGAGAAATGCACTACAAAGCTGGTAAAGCTGCCATCATGCAGTTTACAAGAGTGGGATCCCAACATTTGTTGACATGTTTTCGACTGGTTGAATGTGTAGACAATAAAGTGACATTACCATGTGTGTAAAGAACCCAAAACCGTTGGGGTGGAAGTACCTGGGGGTGGCATTCGCCCCTGTGTATGTTGTTCCTGAGGAGATATATAACCTTCTGAACTAGAGTGTGTATCAAAATATAGATATACATGTATTTGCTATGTCTTTATACACACATCAATACATGACATGACATAGTGGTGGTGTGTGTAATACAATAAAACAGAACAATAATTCAATTGTAGTGAGAATAAAGAAACACTGTCATGATTCCTGGCCTTCATTTCCCCAGCCCTCCAAGATGTCAGGCTGGAGCCAGGCCACGATCACCTTCATGGCCCTCAAGGGCCTCTCCATCCCTCCAAAGACCCACTTGGAGTCAGACTTGGTGCTTGTGGCACCAGACTCACTCACTCCCATAGGATAACATTGGGGATTGGACTTGTAGTGCATTGATGGGGACAAGATGGATGCCCCCACATATTTACCTTCCCAGAACTGCATGTGCAGTCTAGTCTTTTGGGTGTGGTTCAGCCCCGAGACACCTGGGATACCCAGAGACTTTTAAGCCACTCCCAGGCTGAGAAACATGCTTGGTGTTTTCTGCACCTGCAGCGTGACACTCACCGTGTACAGATTGGTCTCCAGTAGGCCTGCATCTTTCTTCTGCGCTCAGCTCTTGCAAGAACAAGAACACCATTTGGAACAGCGTTACCTTGCGGCGCTTCTGCCCATCATTCATAGCTCCTTCTGCTCTGCGGGCATCTTCGGCGGTGTCATTCCCATCCCAGCGCGCCGCTTCCTAAGGAAAAGGGAAAAGAACACAAAAAAGGCAATAGTAAGCATTCAGCAAATCTTTGCTTATTTTTAAAGACTGTACGAGCTTCAAACGCTTACCTGAATCCGAGCCGCTCTTGGGGAACTCTGTCTCCGGAACTTCTCATCCATCTGCAAGAGGGAAAAGACACTCCAGGTTAGCGTGGAAACATCTAGAGGCGCCGCATACCGTGCTTACTCACCGCATTTCTTCTTCATAACCGGCATCCACGCTGAAAATGTCGCGGCACCTAAACGACACAGAAAAAGAACTCAGTTCAATACAAATACGAAAGGGTCGCATAGCGCATCACGCTCTCACTCACCTTCAGCTCTACTCATCTCAGCAGCACGTCGCCATCCCCGGAAGCCGGCCATCATCTAAGGAAAGAAAGGAACAAAGTTAGAGAACTGTTCAAAAGACTCATTATACGTACCTGTCGGACTTTTGCCAGTGAAATAACTAGGCAGCAATGAGCCCGCATCAATCAACGCGCCCCTGTGCTGAAAGCAGGACGGAGAGCACATTTTCCAAGAAAACAAGGTGAGCTGTGGATCAAAGGGAAGGGTTGGACCCCGGGGAAGAAGGGGTTCAAGCACACAGAGACAATAGGGAGTTAAACTCTACCAATCCTGTGTTTCAGACCCAGTCACCAGTCGAGTAGACTCCAGGGAAGGGTTCAAGGTCGTAAGAGGTCAGAACAGGCTGAGTGACGTCCCCGTGGATACCAGGTGAGCATTACAGAACACAAAGCCTCACATCTAAATCAACCTGGACGTCATGGAAAAGTCAGAAACGGAAGAGTTAACCCACATGTTGGGACTGCTACGATCTGAAGTACATGCAGCCAGGCAGGAGACCAACACCCTGAGGAGAGAGCTGATAGTAGCCAAAGAACGCACTGATGATTTAAGCCGGCAACTTCTCCAGTCACAAGCAGGGCATGCACCATTGCCAGGAAGCGTGCCCTCAATGACAGCACTATCAGCCAATCCCATTCAGATAACCCTTCCTGGGGCAATTCCCTTGGCCCCGCACGAACGATTCACGGGGTTCCCAAGAGGTTTGCAACGTTCATGAACCAGTGCCGCCTGCACTTCCTTTGTAGACCAGAGGCCTTTCGGAATGACTCATCACGGGTCGCTTTTGTGCTATCCTACCTGAGTGGTAGCGCTGCGGGCTGGTCTGTACCCTTTGCGGCCCAAGACGATCCTTTGCTGCATGACTTCAGGGGCTTTTAGCAGGAGATGGAAAAGCTGTTCGCCCGTCGTACTCATGGGCAGGCATTAGACAACGAACTTCTGTCCCTACGCCAAGGGAATCAAGACCTATTAACATACATAGCCACGTTCAAAAGGCTCGTAGTTGGAGCAGAATGGTCAGTGGAGAAGAGAACCACGTTATTTCATCAGAGGTTACGGGGGGAGCTCAAGGATGTTCTCGCACAAGTAGTGAACCCCCCGAAAGACTGCTCAGAATTCATTGACCTTGTTGTTCAACTGGATCATAGGTAGCAGGACCGAAGAGCAGATCGAACCAGACCGGACCCTCGCCCTGTGTATGTGCATTCAAAGGACAATATTGCCCGCACAACTGAAGGTTCAGGAGAACCAATGCAAATCGGGGGGGCCAGATCTCCCTTGACTAAAGCGGAAAGGGATAAAAGGAGACAGCAGCAGTTATGTCTGTACTGTGGAAGTTCAGGTCATTTCCTTAAAGAGTCCCCTGTGAAGCCACCGAGGAGGACGGTAGGGGCCATGGACAAGGAAGATACCATCATGGAATCGGAAAACTCCCCAGCCCGGCAAGTGTAGGGGTCCACTTGTCGAGCAAAGAATGTGAACTACAGACCGCCCATTTTGCACTATATGTGGTCTTGATCAATCACCAACAACCATCTCGGATGCACGCAGTAAGAGCGTACATTGACAGTGGAGCCGTTGGGAATTACATCGACCAGGATCTTGCGGCAAGATGGGGCTTCCGTTATGACCTAATCAACCACTGACACTGTTACCACTGTCGAAGGCACAGAAATAGCTTCTGGTCCAGTATCCCAATGCACTGCAGCTTTAACCCTTCTGTGCCAGGATGGACACCAAGAATCTATCGTTTTCAACCTCATTAAGGCACCACAGTTCCGGTTGATTTTGGGAATGCCATGGTTGGTAGCTCACAATCCTCGAATCGATTGGCGAGCAAAAGAATTGGCCTTTCCCGAGTCTTACGCCCACATATGTTATCGCCAAGAGAAACAACCAATAGACACCAGAACCTCCATGCTTGTGAATGTGGCAATCGGCACCCTACCAAGTGAATACCAGGACTTTCAAGATGTCTTTCAGAAAGAACATGCTAATACCCTGCCACTGCATAGACCATACGATTGCCAAATCGACATGATACCCGGCGCACAAATCCCTTGTGGGCGAATTTACGCACTCACGGAACCAGAAAACCAGCACCTGAAGGCCTATCTTGACCAATACCTGGCCAACGGGTTCATCCGTCCCTCGAAGTCTCCAGCAGCTAGTCCTCTATTTTTCGTACCGAAAAAGGAGGGGGACTTGAGAACGTGCATCGACTATCGCGCACTGAACCAGATTATTGTAAAAAACCGCCACCCCCTGCCACCGATCATTGAATTGCTTGATGAAGTCAAAGATGCCCAAATCAACACATAACTAGACCTGAGGGGGGCATATCACCTTGTTCGCGTAAAACAGGGGGACAAATGGAAAACTGCTTTTCACACCAAATACGGCTTGTACGAATATCAAGTAATGCCCTTTGGCCCTTGCAATGCACCTGCAGCATTTCAATACTTCATGAACGATGCCCTATGGGAATTGATTGATGTCTGTGCTCTAGTGTACATCGACGATATTCTAGTATATTCCGCATCAAAGCAGGACCACGTTAAACACGTCTGATCCATATTGGAGAAACTCCGTCAACACCAGCTCTACGCCAAGCCTAAAGAGTGCTCATTCCACGTCTACGAGGTGGAATTCCTGGGCTTTATTCTCAGCCCGATTGGAATACGAATGGATGTACACAAGATAGATGCTATCCTGAACTGGCCATCCCCAAATGCATTCAAGGGGGTTCAAAGTATGCTGGGTTTTGCAAACTTCTACCGCCGGTTCATCCCAGGATTTCCGCAAATCGTGCATCCCATCACGTCATTGCTAAGGAAAAGCAACAAAAAGTTCCAGTTAACAACAGAAGCCGAGGAAGCTTTCCAGGAACTCAAAGCAAGATTCACATCTGCCCCAATCTTACGCCACCCTCGCCCTTATCTCCCATACCTGGCGGAACGGATGTCTCAAGCATGGCTGTAGGAGCTGTCCTCTCACAAAAGGACCCCAAAACGGGCCAGTTACACCATGTTGCCTTCTGGTCGCGTAAATTCACACCCCCTGAACTCAATTATGCTATCACAGACAAAGAACTCCTGGCCATTAAGTCAGCCTTTAAAGCATGGTGGCACTACGTCTTGGGCGCCAGATACACAATCACCATAATAACTGACCACCGGAACCTCTAGTACCTAAAAACGGCAAAGGCCCAATCCTCACGACAACTACGTTGGGCTCTTTTTTTTGCTGAACATGACTACGTGATTACATTTTGACCAGGGGTGAAAAACTGGAAGGCCGATGCCCTTTCCCATATGGGGGTGGAAGAGCAAGGGTATCAGACCCCTGACCCAATAGCAATCATCCCTAGTGACAAGCGCCTAGGAATCACAGCAACAATAACTCAGAAAGAATTACATGAAGAAATCCAAAACCTGATGAGTCCGGAGCAATTACAAGCGTGGAGTGCACAAGAAGAACATTACATGATAAAAGATCAGTTGCCCTACTTCAGGAATCGTTTATTCTTACCAAACCAAGAACTACGAGAACAAGTCATGTCCGGTTATCATGATTCCTTGATCGAGGACCACCCCGGAATCGCTAAAACCCTAGCCAAGGTAAAACGAAATTATTGGTGGCCCACGTGGCGTAAAGACATTATCCAATTCATCCTATCTTGTGGAGTGTGTGCTCAAAACAAGTCATCCAAGCAGAAACCGGCTGGGCTATTACAACCATTGGAAATCCCACCAGCACCCTGGCACACGTTGTCCCTCGATGTTATTACTGACTTACCACCCAGTCAAGGGTTTAACACTGTTCTTGTGGTCTTGGACCTATTTTCAAAAATGGCACATTTCATTCCTCTTAAGGGGCTCCCAATTGCTTCCACTCTGGCAAAGGTATTTCTTGAAAGCATCGTACGGCTCCATGGGTCTCCTTCAGTTTTGGTCTCAGACCGAGGTACTCAATTTGTATCTAACTTCTGGAGAAAATGCTGCTCTATGGCCCAGATCGACATCCGGCTATCCACCAGTCACCATCCCCAAACGGATGGTCAAACTGAGAGGACAAATCAGACGATCGAGCAGTAGCTGCATTGCATGTTACACCAAGCTGAAGGAAGCTGGTTCGACCTATTATGGATAGCTGAATATGCTTATAATAATTCCCTACACACCAACACTGGGCAGACACCCTTTTATAACATTTATGGCAGGTACCCACGTACTTCGGAGTTGGACGTTCCTACAACCCTGGAAATGCCAGCAGTCAAAACCTTGCACACAACCATTTCTCAAACCTTTAAAAGGGCAGCTGAACACCTACTTCAAGCTAAGAATCGGCAAAAGAAGTTTGCTGATCAACACTGAGCAAAGGCCCCCAACTACCAAGGGGGAGACAAAGTCTGGCTGGCGTCTTAACACGTGTCCATTAAAGGAACCCAAACTTTCCGTCCAAGATACCTGGGTCCATTCACTGTCACCTCCGTGATAAATCCTGTGGCGGTCAGACTAGCTCTGCCGTCAAACATGCAGATTCATCCTGTGTTCCACATGTCTCTCTTTAAACCTGTTCAACCTGGGACCGGTTAGCAATGCCACCGCAGCCAGTAGTAGTCGCCGGAGAGCCAGAATTTGAAGTCAAGGACATCCTGGATTCAAAGTACGTCAGATCCAAATTATACTACTTAGTAGACTGGAAGAGGTATGGTCCACAAGACAGGACATGGGAGCCTTGTGAGTACATCCATGCACCTTGCTTGCTTAGACGATTTCATCAAAACCATCCAACCGAACCAGGACCAGACAGAAGAGCCACCTTGAGAGGGGCCTTGGGAGGGAGTGCTGTCATGATTCCTGCCCCTCATGTCCCCAGCCCTCCAAGATGTCAGGATGGAGCCAGGCCACAATCACCTACATGGCCCTCAAGGGCCTCTCCATCCCTCCAAAGACCCACTTGGAGTCAGACTTGGCACTTGTGGCACCAGACTCACTCACTCCCATAGGATAACATTGGGGATTGGACTTGTAGTGCATTGATGGGGACAAGATGGATGCCCCCACATATTTTGGTTCCCAGAACTGCATGTGCAGTCTAGTCTTTTCGGTGTGGTTCAGCCCAGAGACACCTGGGATACCAAGAGACTATTTAAACCACGCCCAGGCTGAGAAACATGCTTTGTGTTTTCTGCACCTGCAGCGTGACACTCACCGTGTCCGGATCGGTCTCCAGTAGGCCTGCATCTTTCTTCTGCGCTCAGTTCCTACAAGAACAAGAACACTGTTAGGAACAGCCTTACCTTGCGGCGCTTCTGCCCATCATTCATCGCTCTTTCTGTTCAGCGGGCATCTTCGGCGGTGTCATTCCCATCCCGGCAAGCCGCTGCCTAAGGAAAAGGGAAAAGAACAGAAAAAGAGCATTAGTAAGCATTCAGCAAATCTTTGCTTATTTTTAAAGACTGTACAAGCTTCAAACGCTTACCTGAATCCCAGCCGCTCTTTGGGAACTCTTCTCCGGAGCTTCTCATCCATCTGCAAGAGGGAAAAGACACTCCAGGTTAGCGTGGAAACATCTAGAGGCACTGCATACTGCACTTACTCACTTCATTTCTTCTTCATAACCATCATCCACGCTGAAAATGTTGCGGCACAGAAAAAGAGCTCAGTTCAATACAAATACGAAAGGGTCGCATCGCGCATCGCGCTCTCACTCAACTTCAGCGCTACTCATCTCAGCAGCACGTCGCCATCCCCGGACGCCGGCCATCATCTAAGGAAGGAAAGGACGAAGTTAGAGAACTGTTCAAAAGACTCATTATAGTTACCTGGCAGACTTTTGCCAGTGAAGTAATTAGGCAGCAACGAGCCCGCATCAATCAACGCGCTCCTTTGCTGAAAGCAGGACGGAGAGCACACTTTCCAAGAAAACAAGATGAACTGTGGATCAAAGGGAAGGGTTGGACCCCGGGGAAGAAGGGGTTCAAGCACACAGAGACAATAGGGAGTTAAACTCTACCAATCCTGTGTTTCAGGCCCAGACTCCAGTCGAGTAGACTCCAGGGAAGGGTTTGAGGTCGTAAGAGGTCAGAACAGGCTGAGTGACGTCCCCGTGGATACCAGGTGAGCGTTACAAACTCATGAAACAATGAAAAGAGTTTTAGTAGGTACCCTGTATATTAAATGCTAGTGTGGTTTTCAAAAGATTGAGACTATCCAGGGAGTGGTTCTATCTTTAGACCACTGTCTATCTAGCCAAATCATAGATTTGATCATATTGCATGTCTACGTCAGAAAATTACAAATTCATAAATTCCATTGTTTGTGGCATGATAGTGTTTGGATCACACTGCTAACACCGTTCGACGGTGGCGGTCTGCCAGTATTTCGGTCCGGTATGACGGTTCAACAATTGTCTCTTGATTGACTATTGCCTTCTTCCGGTCCCAAATAAATCTCTTTGAGGCAACCCTGCACACAAACATAGATGAAAAATGTGTATGTTTGCAAAGTTAAAGAAAAAGCAATATATAGCCATAAAGGGCGAGAGAAAAAAGGGGCAGTTTGGGTTAGTCATATTTAAGCAATATGACTCGAGTGGCGGGGGCATTACCGACTCAGGTAATGCCCCAGGGCTCATAGTTATAGGCCCGAGAGAAAAAAAAAAACATACCTGCGTCCCCGGCAGGGGACGATGGAAGCCTCCAGCTGTGTGGAGGCGTGGAGTCTCCACAATGCTGGAGGCTGCCATCGTCCCCCATCAGGGAGGCAGGAGCAAGAAGGGAAGTGGGGTGGGGTAGGTAGGAGGGAGGGAAGGGGAAAAAAAAAAGCTAACCTGAGTCGGCGGGGGGCGAAGGCAGCCTCTCAGCCGTGGGGAGGCTCGGAGCGGGGATGGCCCCGCTTCGAGCCTCCTCATTGGCTGAGGAGCTGCCACGCCCCCCCACCGAGGACAAGGCTGCTGTAATCCTGGCCGAGAATGGAAGGATTCTCGGCCGGGTATGGACCCGGCGAGAGCCAATCAGAATGCGTGTTGCATTCTGCTTGACTCTCACCGGGTACTAATGGAAAATATACTAACCTCTGTTGCTGTTCCAAGAGAGGCGATTGAATGAACCTCTGAGGGTGTATGTGTTTAGTAGGCAGTCCACTGTACAAAGTAAAGTGCTATGTGATGATTAGAGAGGAAAGAGGGAGATATGTATAAGTGTATCTAATGTGGCTAGTGGGGGGCACTGTCTCTGCCCTCCAGCACCAATTGGCCTGTGAGCGAAAGTGAAAAACTGAAAAAATTAGGTCATGTTAGTCATGCCTACCCAAGCTGGGTTAGTGGAGTGATGTAGAAGCTTTGGCTATAGGTCGGGAGATTGTGGTACCTTCCATTGTAGTCATTTTTCCGGCTGTTAGTTGGTACTCTTAGATGGCAGGCCGGGGTGTCAGGTATTGAAGACTGCTCCCAGTATCGGAAAACTGGACCCATGTACCGTCATTTAAACAAATTACTTACAGAATGTCATACCTATCAATGAATCCCATCTATTTTCACACATGTGTGCTTTTTCTATGTTAACCTTACCATATTCAAATTCCTTCTCCTAGGGTAAGAGTCAATATTTGTATCTATATCAAGAATGTCCTAATTAGCTGCATTACATTCCCTATCAACCCACTCGTATTATCAATCTTATATATGTACCGAGATTGGAATTTCTAAAATCTTCCAGCAGAATAGAGAAATGCACTACAAAGCTGTTGGAGATGGCATCATGCCCTGGCTATGGCTCTTAAATGGTAATTTGTGTTTTGAGAGTTGTTATATCACTTCATCTTTGAACATTTTCTTCATCATTTTTGGTAAATCCCAGGACTGACATTAATGTTAGTTTTCAGGAGAAGTAAATTGTGTCCAGATGTGAATGCCTTTTGTACGTATTGAAAACTAACATCAAAGTTAGAGCTCTCTTTAAGGTGAGCTTTTATATGTCGAGAAGGCCTACAATACATAAGAAGAATGATTGCACATTTCATATACAAACTCTCCACTAACATATGTCTGAGAAATCACATGAAAGTTAGGGCTGAGGTGTGAATTTGCGTACATTTCATACTTGTACAAATTGTAAAATGTATATACACCTCAGTTAAGTCGTACCTGTCTTCAATGCCAGTTTTCGTAGAGATCAGAGGCATGTAGAACATCTGCAGTTTAGGTCTTTATAATGAGGGTGTACTGAAATTCGTCTTCGAGTACATTTTTGTCCGAATTCTGGCTGAAAATGAGATATTCGGTATCCGTCTAATAATTAATTGTCACTCTAAACCAAATAGTTTCCCCTACAAAATGCATTAAGTACTGCTTTGACTGTGTACCTTCAATCATTCACGTCATGTTTATCTTTTAAAAGGATCATTATACAAATGCTGATTTCATATTTTATATCGAGTACGGGCAGAGCAGAGATGTGAAAGTGCAAATAAAGTCCCTGGCCTTCATGTGCTGGACAGGCACACTCTCATCTGGTGGTTTGCTGGGCAGGGGTAATCTGAAGCAAAACTCTCCATATTGTGAATTTATCTCTGGTCTCCTCTGTATTTTGCAGTTGAAAACCATTAAAAGTGAACAATAGTTTATGAAGTGGTAATTGTAAAATTATATTTTCTTTAAGGGAGTATTACATGTTCCAATGCCACCAATTCCCAATCCAAATAATATAATTAAGTGGAATTAATATAGCTACAGGAGAGATCCCAGTAAGTTCCAAACCTTGAGTAAAATAGATCCGGAGCTAGTGTGCCTGAGGCAAAGAACGGTATTCAGACTGCAGACCAAGGTTATAAATCATGTATAAAGGCTCCGAGGGATGTTTGCCTGAAGCAGAGATATGCTTGTAATATGGACATGATTACAATTCCTGCCAATGTTCTTAATTTGACAAAATGAGTCCCTTTGAATTGAGTAAAAGTGACAAATGATATTAAAGAACGTGGCTATAATTCTTTTACCAAAATGCTCCAGTCTGTGGCAGCAGAAATATTCCTCCCAGCATTAAAGAGTTAAAAAAGAGGAGTATTTGTGTAATAACGACGAGGATATAGAAGTTTACAATTAAGAAACATTTGACCAAATGGATGTACAAGTGAAACAAATTAGTGAAATAAACATGCACATAGCAATTAAAGATCTGAAAGGCAGCACTGTCCCTTCCCTCTAGGGTCAGCCAGAAACCATGGACGACTCAGAATTTCCTGTATATATTTACGTGGTGTCCTTTACCATGCCCCAAAATACCACAAACATACCCCCCCAAAAAATAAAGAAAACTACTATCTATTAATAAAACAGGTGCCTCCCAGCTCGGGGTGGAACAGTTAATGGTGAAGACCAGCCATTGACCAACCTCTTTGCCTCTAAGCCTATGAGCCTTTGCTTTTGCCTTTCTCCCTGTTGCACCTGTGAGTACCCAAAGCTGCCTAATTGCTGTACTGTCTCTCCACGCTGTGCTTTTCACCTATAATGCATTCACTCCTGCGTCTCCTGCTGCTTCTCTTACTCACCTCTACCTGTGCAATGTCCAATCACAACTTCCGCCTTTCCAATCCCTATTATAAAACTCACAACTCATAACTTCCACTAATCCATCTCTCTTCCACCACCTTCAAACAAACAAAGCTGATGAGCTAACCAACCATACCTTCTCTTACACCTCACCTTCCACTGAGACTCAAATTCTCTACTCTTCCTTACCTCATTAACTGAACATTGCACTGTGGAGTTCAATGCTCAGTCTGTATGCAAGAAAACCTCCTTCCTCACTGATTACTTTCACTCCAGGTCTTCTCCCATAGACCTACTTGCTATCATTGAAACCTGGATTCCTCCATCTGACTCTGCCACTTCTGCTGACCTACACAACTCCTAACTAACCTTCTTTCACTCTCCTTGACTGACTGGCAGAGCTGGATGTTTCAGACACCTACTCTCTTCCCACCTCAGTGCCTCACAAATATCCAATGCCATGTCCTTTCCTCCCTCTTTTGAATTCATCATCTCTACTATGGCTCTGCCTTCACTTGGTTCACATTGTCTCCATCTATCACCCTCACCCTCCTGGTCCCACTGGACCATTCTTTGATGGTCATGGGCAACTCCTTGATTCTCCTTCCACCAAGCACCACCTCATTCGCGTAGGTGACTTTAACCATCCCTCCCCAAACACTTCTCAGAAATCTGAGCTTTGGTATTTTCTTATTCCCCTATATCTATAACCTACCTACCCACACACGGATTATCTCTTTGGATCTCTTTACATCTCCACCTCTCTCTAAACCACTAATACTACTGTCACACCATCCATATCTGATAACTCAACTGTTTCCACCAACATCTCATTTCCACCCTCTGACCTTTCATCACCACATGATTCACCTATTACTAAAAGAGAATTTAAATCTTCCACTATTCCCCCTTTCTCTCCAAAATTACAGTGCTCTTTCTCCTCCTTCACAGCCGATGCCTCCACCACCAACACTGCCTGCTCCAGCTTCCAATCCCTACTATATGACTCATTCTCCACTCACTTCCCACTGCTTACTTTCAACGCTAAGTCTTAGCATCCTCAACTATGGGTTACCCTAATTATACACTCTCTCGGCACAGTTATGCATGGGCTGCTGTGAAAATGGAGGGGTACATATTTGCAAGAGGACATGCAACTCTCTCAAGTTCTATCTCTACTGATGAAGGTTAACCCCTCTTGTGCCCCATCAGACCCACTTGCTCCTAAGCTAGTCAAGCATATTGTCCATTTCATTGTCTCTCAACTGACTGAACACTTCAACCTGTCCTTCAAATCTGCTTGCTTTCCCTCTCTTTTCAAAGCAGCCACAGTCATCCCCCTCTAAAAAAGCAAGGGGCTGACCCAGAACTACTGGCGAAATGTTGCCCTTTGTCTCTCCTTCCACGGTACTCTAAAGTGCTTAGAAGGGTTGTGTTCAACCGTTTTACCAATTTATTAAACATTCACAACCTTTGAGACACCCTACAAGCAGGTTTC
Organism: Ambystoma mexicanum; assembly: GCF_040938575.1. Classification (NCBI taxonomy): domain Eukaryota; kingdom Metazoa; phylum Chordata; class Amphibia; order Caudata; family Ambystomatidae; genus Ambystoma; species Ambystoma mexicanum. The sequence goes on from NC_090932.1 coordinate 814,824,014, forward strand.
CGCTTCTATCACTCTGTGGAAACTGCTCTAATGAATGTGTCCAACTCCATCACCTCTGTTAAGTACACCAACCTATCATCTATCCTAATTCTCCCTGACCTATCTGCTGCCTTTGACATTGTTTCACCTTAGTTATCTCTTCTTGGGATTCACGATCAAGCTCTTGCCAGGATTACATCCTACCTTTTATCTCAGCAATTCTCTGTCTCCTGGAGCAACACCACCTCTCAACTCACCCTTCCAACTGTTGGTGTTCCACAATGCTCTGTCTTGGGTATGATTCTCCTTACACTCCACACATCTGCTATTGGGCACTAATCTCCTCCTTTAGGTTCTTGTACCAACTCTGAACGGACGATACCCAAATCTTCTATTTTTGTGAAATATCCTCTGATCTCTCTAGCAAAATGTCCAACTATCTCTCTGCCATTAAATATTCGATGACTGTACACTCTCTGATGTTAAACTCTACCAAAACACAGGTGCTCTTCTTCCATGCCAAAATCTCTCGTGTCTTTCTCTGCCTATCCAGTTCCCACGTGACACTCCCCCTACTCTTCTTCATCTAGAAACATCGGTGTCATCTATGACCCTTCTCACATCTTCTCTACTTTCATCTCCAAAATTGGAACAGCAGCTCGCCTAAATCTCCGGGAAATTAGTCACTTTCTTCCTTTGAACACAGACAAGCATCTCTTAACCACTCTTGTCTTTTCTAAACTGGACTACCTTACCAGCATCTCCCAAACTATGATTTCTGACCTCTCAACAAGATCATTAATGTCTCCACCAGGACTCTATTTGAACGCCCTCCCTTCACACCTACTTCCCTGCAGCGTCACCCGGCTGAATGGCTAACAATGCAAAACCGGGCCATATTTAAATATCATTTCCTGGTTCACAAATATATCCAAGGTAAGGCACCACTGTATCCTCCTCTATCCAACACTACAAGCCTTCGTTCTACCTCTACCTTCTAGACTACCCTTGTGGCTCCTCATGCTTCATATGCTTACTCTCGCTTCTGCCCTTTCCCTCTTCTTGATCCACTTGCATGAAATTCTCTTCACTCAGACATCCGAGAAACAGTCTACGTGGATTTGTTGAAAACCAAACTGAAAGCTTACCTCCTCTTAACCTACCTTTCATCTCCCTGCTAGCTAAAATGTTCCTTCGCCTCTAACCTGCCTCACTTACTCTGCCTCCACTCTAGCAGTTTACCCATTTAGGTCACATTCAGACACAACTAGCCATACCGCCTACCTGGAAAAAGTGGTTGTTCCCAAAAGAATTTGGGAACTCCCATCCCCTGCACACTGTCGAATATCTGAATAAACAGATCAATAGATATATTGATTTTAGGTATTCATCCTATATATTATTTCAGGAAACATTTAACATCACAGTTTAAATGGTACATAGATTATTTTCATAGGTACAATGATTGTATTTTTGATAGTTTCCTTGATGTCGATGATTGGGTCATGATCCAGTTTAAGGTAGGTATTTTGGTCTGACAGTAGTTTCAGACAACTTCCATTGTAGAAAGAGGTGTCCATGATAACCAAGGCTCCTCCTTTGTACACTTTTTTGATTGTGATTTGGTTGTCCTCTGCTAAATTTTTAATGATATTCAATTGGTGTTTTTTGATGTTTTGTTTGCTTACGGATGTGAATTTTTTCAGAGCTAAGGTTGTCTTGGTTTTGAATGAATTCACTAGAGGGTGGTTAATTTGTGGATGTAATTTACTTGTGTTATTCATTTCTAGATAGATTTTTCCCTTTCTTTAGTTTCTGGATTTAGATTGTTGAAGAAGATTTTTAACTCCATTTTACGAATCAATTTGAAAAGATTCACTTCTTCTTCAAATAGGGTTGAATTGCTAGTTGGTATAAAGGATACACCTACATTGAGGGTGTCCATTTCTGATCTTGATAACACTTTGGAGGAAATATTCACAATTATTGGTTCCTTCAATGTTTGTTCTTCTGACGGCCTTTTCTTTTTCCCTCGTCTTGCTTTTCTCCTCCTCCTAAAAAAAGATTCCGGTGTTGGAGTAGGTTCTGTGGCTACAGGTGGTGCTAAATTCTGAGATTGTTCAGCTGGGGTTGATGTGGGTGGTGTGGTACTACTGGTGGAAGGCCTCTCTTCTAATTCTCCACTGGTCACCTCACTGCTGTCTGTATTGTTATTGGGGGGTCCTGGTCTGGGTTGTCTTGGGGTGAGGTTGGTAGATTTATTGCTGTAGAATTCCTGCCAGGAGTAGACAATATCACGAGCGTAATCAAGAGTGTCCCGTCTAAATTTTCAGATTTTTCTTTGTTCTATTTCCTTTTTATAATTTTGCAGTTTGTTGTTGGTGTCCTCTAAGATTGCCTGTAGTTCAGCTGCAGATTTGAGTTTGGATAGTTGTGAGGAGACTTCCTCAATTTCTTGATTTATCTGTGTCAATGATTTAGATAATTCTTCTATTGTCAGTAATATGAGGTCGAAGGAACACTTGTTACTTGAACAGTCTTGTTTTGAGATTCCCCCGTAAAAAATGTAGCAATACTCGATCACCGAAGATCCCTCCAAATATCACTTTCTTTTCTTAAAAAATGAATAGCTGACCATCTGACTACTGCTTCATAATCTAATGAACTATGACACTTACCTTGTTCAAGAGACCCAGGACTTGTTGCAAATGTGAATTGGGTATATGCTATTTATTACCTTCTGACTTTTTGTTCATAATGTGACTAGTCCATGGAATACCCTGTAAACTAGTATTTGCACCCAAATTGTAATTTCTAAACTGTTGATACATATTGGAACGAGTGGTTCATTATTTCATTGTTTTATGGTAGTCTTCTGTAACAAATCCTTTGGATGGTTCAATACTATATGATCCTAAATATGATGTATGTTTCTTTCACAGAAACATTTGAAAAATTGTACCATTGCTCCTGAAGAAGAGTTGAAAACTCAAAACGCGTTGGGTGCCATCATGTACTTTGTACAATAAAGAAACTAATTTTTATTACAATCTTTGTTTCTTTAGAAATTCTTTAAAAATCATTGTACCTATGAAAATAAGCTATGTACCATTTAAACTGTCATGTTAAATGTTTCCGGAAATAATCTATAGGATGAATACCTAAAATTCCATATATCTATTGATCTGTTCATACAGATGTTCGACAGTGTGCAGGGGACGGGAGTTCCCAAATTCTTTTAGGAACAACCACTTTTTCTGTCTACGTACCCAACCTTGATGCCAAGGTTGAGCTTTTCTCCCCCCACACCTCAAACTTTCTTCAAAAATCCCTACTTGCATTATTTACCCTATTACAAAATACCCTACATAGATGTGCCGCCAGGTTCTTTACACTTTTTTCATACCGCCTACCTGCACATAAAAATGTCCAATAATGGCTGTCCTTAATCTATGTATGTCCACTGCTGTATTTTCCCCGGTGACTGTTCCATTTACTTACCTCCAAAACCTAGTCAGAATGTCCCTCAAACTCCCCCCATTGTAAGAAGCTCACTGCTCCCCGTCAAATCTGATTTCTTATACAAGGTTCTCTTTTGTGATCAAAAGAGAATTGTTCCCCCTGTATATAAATAATTAAATACATCCATAAATAATATAAATAAATAAGAAAAACATTGTTCAAATGCCTCTTACCCACTCAGTACCAGAGCTAGAAAGCATGGCTTTAGCATCCCAAAGGTTTGTATTCAATAGTGCTTTAGATGTGAGCATGGTGCTAATGGATGTCATCACTCCTTTTGTGTGTCTGTGCCTTGCTGGAGCCAGAAGGCAAAAGATGGGCAGGCCCAAAAGGAACATTTGAGAGAATGAGTAGAGACATCCCAGTTTCCCCTCATAGTCATTGCATGCATGCATATTATACTCATGGGCTAGTCTTGGTTATTGTGCCCTACCCAAAAAGCGACACCTATGAATGCACAAAAATAAAAACTGCTTTTCTTGAGCAGTTTATTTTCGGATATATTAATCCTTTCATGGTTTATACAAACACTTTCCATAGACAACAAAGAAGTGAAATGCACTAAAGAATGGACATATTGTTCTTGTCTACATAACTTTATTATTCAAAAGTCAGCTATTCAGCTCCGTATTCGGCTCCAGCTGAATGCTTCTCCAACTATTTGGTGTTCGGACACATACTTAAATCAACTTTATAATAAGCACTCATGCATTACAGTCACATGCGAGACACCATGACACACACTCCTAAAGCACTTTTATGGCTCACACTCCTAGGACATACATTCCTACGACACAGACTCTTACTACACACATGACACAAAATCTTCCCACACATACTATTACGACACCCACACTTAAAACACACCCACATACACTTACCCCAGATGTTTTGCTCTTACACCACAAACTTACATTACATGTTCTTATACCATACACTATTACTGCTAATGATAATTATTTGTTTTGTGTATAGTGCTTTCACTGAAAGTGCTGCACATAGAACATATTTACATACAATTAACATCACAACCAAAGTTAGTACTCTAATATACTATTATTACAAAGGCTCACAATTAATGTACAGCTCATATACACAATGTACAGATAGATGTAGAAGTTGTGCATTTTATACAGGTAATGTATTATACATATGTAAAGAATTGTGTATTTTTAGTCATTATAAAACGTATGGCTCATATGCATACACTCATAAGCTAATACCCTCATATGGAAAACCATCAAACTACATTGCATCATATTGCATACATTCACGTGTACTCCTAACAGAAAACACTGAAATTATTAATAGAAAAATCATGTTTTTAATCAAGAATTAATCTAACAAATGTTAATGCACAAAGAGTTGGAATAGCACTGGTAATGCTAATATAATCAAAAGTAAAGTTTAAAAAGAGTTTCAATGTACAAACACTCATGGTACAGTTATACATATTGATCCATGAATCTCAAATATAAGCACTCACTCCATGCCACTACAAATCAAACCCTAACACTCACTTCAAGTATAAGGCAGTTTAGATCAATACCATAGTTGAGATTAGTTTTAAGGGATGATTTGTGATGTGATGGAGTGAGTGTTTGTACTTCACGTTTCATAGTTCAATTTGTGGTGGTATACAGTGAGTTGCACTTTGAACATGTTATTCCCAATCTTTGTACACTTTACGTTTTGTTCGAATAACCTTAACTCTTGATTTAAAAAGTTGTTTTATCCATTATATATATGGGGCTGATTTACTAAGCTAAATATGTAGCTTAAGAGCCTTTTTACTACTTACGCTATTCATGGAGATGTGCAAGAAGCACCCAGAACATAAGCAGTGCAGCACCTGCCATTTTGCCGGAGAGTGATCAGGGGCGTTCTGCTTGGAGACATCTCAATTATGCATAGCAAAATCTAAATAAATGACTGAGCCTGAAATCATTTTAGTCTGTAGGCAGTTCACCGTTACAGAAAACAATCACAATCGGGTGTAGTTATTAACATAGAGCTGTTAAAAATGGTCCAGCTTTAGAGATTACCAACAGGTGACTCCATTCATGAATGGGACAACCCATTGGAGGAGGTTGGCCTTAATAAAAGGAAAGTGAAGTAGGGAACTAGTGTGCATGGTAGAAGATGGTGAGCAAGAATGGGAGTTTGTTGGAAAACAGCTTGTAGAAGAGAAGTGAGAAGGTGAACAAAAGAGATGAGGAGGTGAATCAAGGAGATAAAATGGAGAAAAGAGAGTAGTTTGAAAGAGGGGATGAGATAATGAGTTGAGAGGAAGTAGCACACACAACCAGAAACCAGTTTGGAGGACGGAGTATAAGGAAGAAGAGAGAGGACAACCAAGAAGAGGAAGGGCGGGAAGGGAAGGGTTGAAGAATAATAAAGGGGGAACATGCTTTTGGATTGGTCTGAGGAAATGTTTGAATGGCAGCATTGGGGGGAAATCCTAAAGAGAAGTAAGGCAGGTTGGAAGGAGAGAGAGATAGTAAGCAGATTTGATAATGAAGACTAAGTTGGAGTTATGAAGGAAGAAAGGAATATAGTGCTTAGAAACATCAAGGAATGGAGGAAAAGAACATCAAAGAAGGCATTAGAATGGATGTCCATCAGAAAGGAAGAGCTAGAAGAGAAAGAGAGAGATAGAGAGAGAGAAAGAGAAAGAGAGAGAGAGAGAGAGAGAGAGAGAGAGAGAGAGAAAGAGAGAGAGATAGAGAGAGAGAGAGAGAGAGAGAGAAAGAAAGAGAGAGAGAGGGAGAGAGAGAGAGAGAGAGAGAGAGAGAGGGGGGGGGAACCCCAAGCCTGCAGAATTAAGCCACACAGGCAACTCGGTATCTATCTTCTTGCTGGTGGCTTGCCTCTTCCCCTGAGGCCTCATCAGTATCAGTATCATTTATGGACCAGCTGGTTGACCATCCTTGGGTCACTCCACTGCATCAAGCTCTTCTTCCTCGGTCTGGTTAGCGGCTTGCCCCCCTGTTACAGAGGGTCACATTCTATGTACCATGTGGAAAACCTGTGGGGTCAATTACAAATACTCAATATCCTAGAATCCTCAAACAAATGGATTGTTAGAAAGGTTTATCAGAACCATGAACAGCATCATTGGTGCTTTAGAAGAACCCCTTAGAAGAAAGTGGGACCTTCTACTGCCATGCCTTATTTTTGCCTGCAGAGAGGTGCCTCCAACTGCAGTGGACTTTAGCCCCTTTGAGCTCATCCAGTCAGAGGCCATTCGGCCAGATTAAGGAAAGGCTGGAGAGTGCTCCACCATTAAAGCCAGTATGCATTACTGGCTATGTGCTAGGCCTCAGACAAAGGATGGCACACATGATGACAGAGGCTTTAGAAAATGTGAAGGCTGGTCAAGCATTGGCATGACCAGAAAGCTGACATGGTGGAGGTTACTCCAGATCAGATAGTTCTAGTTATGATCCCAAAAAAACAAAGAGTTTTACAGGACAAATGGACAGGACCCTTCAGGACTGTAGACACGCTTGGATAGGTTTATTTTCTGGTTTACTTGGGCAACCCCAAAGAGGCCCAATGGTCTTTCACACCAATCGACTGAAGGCCTTTGTCCTTAGAACAGAGGTAGGTGCTTTGCTTCTAGCTTCTGATCAAGAAGAATAGGAGAGTGACCCTCTTCCAGATGTTCTAAGAGGGCACCCTTCAGATGGGTCTATTAAATGAGTCAAACTCTCTTAGAATTTGACACTGCAGAAACAAGATCAGTGCAAATCTCCATTAAGTTATTGTTCCCCTCTGTTTTCACTAACACTAGGCTTAACCCAGCATCACATTGACACTGATGATAGTGTCCCACTGAAAATTCAGGGGCTACAGGATGTCAGACCATGTGAGGAAGCACATCAAGAAAGAGGTCAATAAGATGCTTGTTCTTGGAGTTATAGAACACTCCACTAGTCCATGGACTACCACAGTTGTGCTAGTACCAAAAGCAGGGACCAAAGAACTAACGTTCTGCGAGAACTACAGGACCTTGAATTCAGTTAAAAAAACTGATGCCCATCCTTTGCCAAGAGCCGATGAGCTGCTGAATAAGCCAGATTCAGCTAAATTCCTTAGTACATTTGACTTGACAAGTGGTTATTTGCAAATAGCTTTTTCTACCCAGAAGGTCTGCACCAGTTTACGGTCATGCCCTTTCGACTGACAAATGCTACTGCCACTTTTCAAAGAATGGTAAATCATGTTCTGAATGGGTTAGAGTACGTCTGCATGGTATACTTGGATGACATAGCAGTGTTCAGCTATAGATGGGAAGAACATCTTACCCACTTTGAACAGTAGACATCCATAAATAATATAAATAAATAAGAAAAACATTGTTCAAATGCCTCTTACCCACTCAGTACCAGAGCTAGAAAGCATGGCTTTAGCATCCCAAAGGTTTGTATTCAATAGTGCTTTAGATGTGAGCATGGTGCTAATGGATGTCATCACTCCTTTTGTGTGTCTGTGCCTTGCTGGAGCCAGAAGGCAAAAGATGGGCAGGCCCAAAAGGAACATTTGAGAGAATGAGTAGAGACATCCCAGTTTCCCCTCATAGTCATTGCATGCATGCATATTATACTCATGGGCTAGTCTTGGTTATTGTGCCCTACCCAAAAAGCGACACCTATGAATGCACAAAAATAAAAACTGCTTTTCTTGAGCAGTTTATTTTCGGATATATTAATCCTTTCATGGTTTATACAAACACTTTCCATAGACAACAAAGAAGTGAAATGCACTAAAGAATGGACATATTGTTCTTGTCTACATAACTTTATTATTCAAAAGTCAGCTATTCAGCTCCGTATTCGGCTCCAGCTGAATGCTTCTCCAACTATTTGGTGTTCGGACACATACTTAAATCAACTTTATAATAAGCACTCATGCATTACAGTCACATGCGAGACACCATGACACACACTCCTAAAGCACTTTTATGGCTCACACTCCTAGGACATACATTCCTACGACACAGACTCTTACTACACACATGACACAAAATCTTCCCACACATACTATTACGACACCCACACTTAAAACACACCCACATACACTTACCCCAGATGTTTTGCTCTTACACCACAAACTTACATTACATGTTCTTATACCATACACTATTACTGCTAATGATAATTATTTGTTTTGTGTATAGTGCTTTCACTGAAAGTGCTGCACATAGAACATATTTACATACAATTAACATCACAACCAAAGTTAGTACTCTAATATACTATTATTACAAAGGCTCACAATTAATGTACAGCTCATATACACAATGTACAGATAGATGTAGAAGTTGTGCATTTTATACAGGTAATGTATTATACATATGTAAAGAATTGTGTATTTTTAGTCATTATAAAACGTATGGCTCATATGCATACACTCATAAGCTAATACCCTCATATGGAAAACCATCAAACTACATTGCATCATATTGCATACATTCACGTGTACTCCTAACAGAAAACACTGAAATTATTAATAGAAAAATCATGTTTTTAATCAAGAATTAATCTAACAAATGTTAATGCACAAAGAGTTGGAATAGCACTGGTAATGCTAATATAATCAAAAGTAAAGTTTAAAAAGAGTTTCAATGTACAAACACTCATGGTACAGTTATACATATTGATCCATGAATCTCAAATATAAGCACTCACTCCATGCCACTACAAATCAAACCCTAACACTCACTTCAAGTATAAGGCAGTTTAGATCAATACCATAGTTGAGATTAGTTTTAAGGGATGATTTGTGATGTGATGGAGTGAGTGTTTGTACTTCACGTTTCATAGTTCAATTTGTGGTGGTATACAGTGAGTTGCACTTTGAACATGTTATTCCCAATCTTTGTACACTTTACGTTTTGTTCGAATAACCTTAACTCTTGATTTAAAAAGTTGTTTTATCCATTATATATATGGGGCTGATTTACTAAGCTAAATATGTAGCTTAAGAGCCTTTTTACTACTTACGCTATTCATGGAGATGTGCAAGAAGCACCCAGAACATAAGCAGTGCAGCACCTGCCATTTTGCCGGAGAGTGATCAGGGGCGTTCTGCTTGGAGACATCTCAATTATGCATAGCAAAATCTAAATAAATGACTGAGCCTGAAATCATTTTAGTCTGTAGGCAGTTCACCGTTACAGAAAACAATCACAATCGGGTGTAGTTATTAACATAGAGCTGTTAAAAATGGTCCAGCTTTAGAGATTACCAACAGGTGACTCCATTCATGAATGGGACAACCCATTGGAGGAGGTTGGCCTTAATAAAAGGAAAGTGAAGTAGGGAACTAGTGTGCATGGTAGAAGATGGTGAGCAAGAATGGGAGTTTGTTGGAAAACAGCTTGTAGAAGAGAAGTGAGAAGGTGAACAAAAGAGATGAGGAGGTGAATCAAGGAGATAAAATGGAGAAAAGAGAGTAGTTTGAAAGAGGGGATGAGATAATGAGTTGAGAGGAAGTAGCACACACAACCAGAAACCAGTTTGGAGGACGGAGTATAAGGAAGAAGAGAGAGGACAACCAAGAAGAGGAAGGGCGGGAAGGGAAGGGTTGAAGAATAATAAAGGGGGAACATGCTTTTGGATTGGTCTGAGGAAATGTTTGAATGGCAGCATTGGGGGGAAATCCTAAAGAGAAGTAAGGCAGGTTGGAAGGAGAGAGAGATAGTAAGCAGATTTGATAATGAAGACTAAGTTGGAGTTATGAAGGAAGAAAGGAATATAGTGCTTAGAAACATCAAGGAATGGAGGAAAAGAACATCAAAGAAGGCATTAGAATGGATGTCCATCAGAAAGGAAGAGCTAGAAGAGAAAGAGAGAGATAGAGAGAGAGAAAGAGAAAGAGAGAGAGAGAGAGAGAGAGAGAGAGAGAGAGAAAGAGAGAGAGATAGAGAGAGAGAGAGAGAGAGAGAGAAAGAAAGAGAGAGAGAGGGAGAGAGAGAGAGAGAGAGAGAGAGAGAGAGAGGGGGGGGGGAACCCCAAGCCTGCAGAATTAAGCCACACAGGCAACTCGGTATCTATCTTCTTGCTGGTGGCTTGCCTCTTCCCCTGAGGCCTCATCAGTATCAGTATCATTTATGGACCAGCTGGTTGACCATCCTTGGGTCACTCCACTGCATCAAGCTCTTCTTCCTCGGTCTGGTTAGCGGCTTGCCCCCCTGTTACAGAGGGTCACATTCTATGTACCATGTGGAAAACCTGTGGGGTCAATTACAAATACTCAATATCCTAGAATCCTCAAACAAATGGATTGTTAGAAAGGTTTATCAGAACCATGAACAGCATCATTGGTGCTTTAGAAGAACCCCTTAGAAGAAAGTGGGACCTTCTACTGCCATGCCTTATTTTTGCCTGCAGAGAGGTGCCTCCAACTGCAGTGGACTTTAGCCCCTTTGAGCTCATCCAGTCAGAGGCCATTCGGCCAGATTAAGGAAAGGCTGGAGAGTGCTCCACCATTAAAGCCAGTATGCATTACTGGCTATGTGCTAGGCCTCAGACAAAGGATGGCACACATGATGACAGAGGCTTTAGAAAATGTGAAGGCTGGTCAAGCATTGGCATGACCAGAAAGCTGACATGGTGGAGGTTACTCCAGATCAGATAGTTCTAGTTATGATCCCAAAAAAACAAAGAGTTTTACAGGACAAATGGACAGGACCCTTCAGGACTGTAGACACGCTTGGATAGGTTTATTTTCTGGTTTACTTGGGCAACCCCAAAGAGGCCCAATGGTCTTTCACACCAATCGACTGAAGGCCTTTGTCCTTAGAACAGAGGTAGGTGCTTTGCTTCTAGCTTCTGATCAAGAAGAATAGGAGAGTGACCCTCTTCCAGATGTTCTAAGAGGGCACCCTTCAGATGGGTCTATTAAATGAGTCAAACTCTCTTAGAATTTGACACTGCAGAAACAAGATCAGTGCAAATCTCCATTAAGTTATTGTTCCCCTCTGTTTTCACTAACACTAGGCTTAACCCAGCATCACATTGACACTGATGATAGTGTCCCACTGAAAATTCAGGGGCTACAGGATGTCAGACCATGTGAGGAAGCACATCAAGAAAGAGGTCAATAAGATGCTTGTTCTTGGAGTTATAGAACACTCCACTAGTCCATGGACTACCACAGTTGTGCTAGTACCAAAAGCAGGGACCAAAGAACTAACGTTCTGCGAGAACTACAGGACCTTGAATTCAGTTAAAAAAACTGATGCCCATCCTTTGCCAAGAGCCGATGAGCTGCTGAATAAGCCAGATTCAGCTAAATTCCTTAGTACATTTGACTTGACAAGTGGTTATTTGCAAATAGCTTTTTCTACCCAGAAGGTCTGCACCAGTTTACGGTCATGCCCTTTCGACTGACAAATGCTACTGCCACTTTTCAAAGAATGGTAAATCATGTTCTGAATGGGTTAGAGTACGTCTGCATGGTATACTTGGATGACATAGCAGTGTTCAGCTATAGATGGGAAGAACATCTTACCCACTTTGAACAGTAGACATCCATAAATAATATAAATAAATAAGAAAAACATTGTTCAAATGCCTCTTACCCACTCAGTACCAGAGCTAGAAAGCATGGCTTTAGCATCCCAAAGGTTTGTATTCAATAGTGCTTTAGATGTGAGCATGGTGCTAATGGATGTCATCACTCCTTTTGTGTGTCTGTGCCTTGCTGGAGCCAGAAGGCAAAAGATGGGCAGGCCCAAAAGGAACATTTGAGAGAATGAGTAGAGACATCCCAGTTTCCCCTCATAGTCATTGCATGCATGCATATTATACTCATGGGCTAGTCTTGGTTATTGTGCCCTACCCAAAAAGCGACACCTATGAATGCACAAAAATAAAAACTGCTTTTCTTGAGCAGTTTATTTTCGGATATATTAATCCTTTCATGGTTTATACAAACACTTTCCATAGACAACAAAGAAGTGAAATGCACTAAAGAATGGACATATTGTTCTTGTCTACATAACTTTATTATTCAAAAGTCAGCTATTCAGCTCCGTATTCGGCTCCAGCTGAATGCTTCTCCAACTATTTGGTGTTCGGACACATACTTAAATCAACTTTATAATAAGCACTCATGCATTACAGTCACATGCGAGACACCATGACACACACTCCTAAAGCACTTTTATGGCTCACACTCCTAGGACATACATTCCTACGACACAGACTCTTACTACACACATGACACAAAATCTTCCCACACATACTATTACGACACCCACACTTAAAACACACCCACATACACTTACCCCAGATGTTTTGCTCTTACACCACAAACTTACATTACATGTTCTTATACCATACACTATTACTGCTAATGATAATTATTTGTTTTGTGTATAGTGCTTTCACTGAAAGTGCTGCACATAGAACATATTTACATACAATTAACATCACAACCAAAGTTAGTACTCTAATATACTATTATTACAAAGGCTCACAATTAATGTACAGCTCATATACACAATGTACAGATAGATGTAGAAGTTGTGCATTTTATACAGGTAATGTATTATACATATGTAAAGAATTGTGTATTTTTAGTCATTATAAAACGTATGGCTCATATGCATACACTCATAAGCTAATACCCTCATATGGAAAACCATCAAACTACATTGCATCATATTGCATACATTCACGTGTACTCCTAACAGAAAACACTGAAATTATTAATAGAAAAATCATGTTTTTAATCAAGAATTAATCTAACAAATGTTAATGCACAAAGAGTTGGAATAGCACTGGTAATGCTAATATAATCAAAAGTAAAGTTTAAAAAGAGTTTCAATGTACAAACACTCATGGTACAGTTATACATATTGATCCATGAATCTCAAATATAAGCACTCACTCCATGCCACTACAAATCAAACCCTAACACTCACTTCAAGTATAAGGCAGTTTAGATCAATACCATAGTTGAGATTAGTTTTAAGGGATGATTTGTGATGTGATGGAGTGAGTGTTTGTACTTCACGTTTCATAGTTCAATTTGTGGTGGTATACAGTGAGTTGCACTTTGAACATGTTATTCCCAATCTTTGTACACTTTACGTTTTGTTCGAATAACCTTAACTCTTGATTTAAAAAGTTGTTTTATCCATTATATATATGGGGCTGATTTACTAAGCTAAATATGTAGCTTAAGAGCCTTTTTACTACTTACGCTATTCATGGAGATGTGCAAGAAGCACCCAGAACATAAGCAGTGCAGCACCTGCCATTTTGCCGGAGAGTGATCAGGGGCGTTCTGCTTGGAGACATCTCAATTATGCATAGCAAAATCTAAATAAATGACTGAGCCTGAAATCATTTTAGTCTGTAGGCAGTTCACCGTTACAGAAAACAATCACAATCGGGTGTAGTTATTAACATAGAGCTGTTAAAAATGGTCCAGCTTTAGAGATTACCAACAGGTGACTCCATTCATGAATGGGACAACCCATTGGAGGAGGTTGGCCTTAATAAAAGGAAAGTGAAGTAGGGAACTAGTGTGCATGGTAGAAGATGGTGAGCAAGAATGGGAGTTTGTTGGAAAACAGCTTGTAGAAGAGAAGTGAGAAGGTGAACAAAAGAGATGAGGAGGTGAATCAAGGAGATAAAATGGAGAAAAGAGAGTAGTTTGAAAGAGGGGATGAGATAATGAGTTGAGAGGAAGTAGCACACACAACCAGAAACCAGTTTGGAGGACGGAGTATAAGGAAGAAGAGAGAGGACAACCAAGAAGAGGAAGGGCGGGAAGGGAAGGGTTGAAGAATAATAAAGGGGGAACATGCTTTTGGATTGGTCTGAGGAAATGTTTGAATGGCAGCATTGGGGGGAAATCCTAAAGAGAAGTAAGGCAGGTTGGAAGGAGAGAGAGATAGTAAGCAGATTTGATAATGAAGACTAAGTTGGAGTTATGAAGGAAGAAAGGAATATAGTGCTTAGAAACATCAAGGAATGGAGGAAAAGAACATCAAAGAAGGCATTAGAATGGATGTCCATCAGAAAGGAAGAGCTAGAAGAGAAAGAGAGAGATAGAGAGAGAGAAAGAGAAAGAGAGAGAGAGAGAGAGAGAGAGAGAGAGAGAGAGAAAGAGAGAGAGATAGAGAGAGAGAGAGAGAGAGAGAGAAAGAAAGAGAGAGAGAGGGAGAGAGAGAGAGAGAGAGAGAGAGAGAGGGGGGGGGAACCCCAAGCCTGCAGAATTAAGCCACACAGGCAACTCGGTATCTATCTTCTTGCTGGTGGCTTGCCTCTTCCCCTGAGGCCTCATCAGTATCAGTATCATTTATGGACCAGCTGGTTGACCATCCTTGGGTCACTCCACTGCATCAAGCTCTTCTTCCTCGGTCTGGTTAGCGGCTTGCCCCCCTGTTACAGAGGGTCACATTCTATGTACCATGTGGAAAACCTGTGGGGTCAATTACAAATACTCAATATCCTAGAATCCTCAAACAAATGGATTGTTAGAAAGGTTTATCAGAACCATGAACAGCATCATTGGTGCTTTAGAAGAACCCCTTAGAAGAAAGTGGGACCTTCTACTGCCATGCCTTATTTTTGCCTGCAGAGAGGTGCCTCCAACTGCAGTGGACTTTAGCCCCTTTGAGCTCATCCAGTCAGAGGCCATTCGGCCAGATTAAGGAAAGGCTGGAGAGTGCTCCACCATTAAAGCCAGTATGCATTACTGGCTATGTGCTAGGCCTCAGACAAAGGATGGCACACATGATGACAGAGGCTTTAGAAAATGTGAAGGCTGGTCAAGCATTGGCATGACCAGAAAGCTGACATGGTGGAGGTTACTCCAGATCAGATAGTTCTAGTTATGATCCCAAAAAAACAAAGAGTTTTACAGGACAAATGGACAGGACCCTTCAGGACTGTAGACACGCTTGGATAGGTTTATTTTCTGGTTTACTTGGGCAACCCCAAAGAGGCCCAATGGTCTTTCACACCAATCGACTGAAGGCCTTTGTCCTTAGAACAGAGGTAGGTGCTTTGCTTCTAGCTTCTGATCAAGAAGAATAGGAGAGTGACCCTCTTCCAGATGTTCTAAGAGGGCACCCTTCAGATGGGTCTATTAAATGAGTCAAACTCTCTTAGAATTTGACACTGCAGAAACAAGATCAGTGCAAATCTCCATTAAGTTATTGTTCCCCTCTGTTTTCACTAACACTAGGCTTAACCCAGCATCACATTGACACTGATGATAGTGTCCCACTGAAAATTCAGGGGCTACAGGATGTCAGACCATGTGAGGAAGCACATCAAGAAAGAGGTCAATAAGATGCTTGTTCTTGGAGTTATAGAACACTCCACTAGTCCATGGACTACCACAGTTGTGCTAGTACCAAAAGCAGGGACCAAAGAACTAACGTTCTGCGAGAACTACAGGACCTTGAATTCAGTTAAAAAAACTGATGCCCATCCTTTGCCAAGAGCCGATGAGCTGCTGAATAAGCCAGATTCAGCTAAATTCCTTAGTACATTTGACTTGACAAGTGGTTATTTGCAAATAGCTTTTTCTACCCAGAAGGTCTGCACCAGTTTACGGTCATGCCCTTTCGACTGACAAATGCTACTGCCACTTTTCAAAGAATGGTAAATCATGTTCTGAATGGGTTAGAGTACGTCTGCATGGTATACTTGGATGACATAGCAGTGTTCAGCTATAGATGGGAAGAACATCTTACCCACTTTGAACAAGTTTTGCAGGCTGTTCATCAGGCCAATCTGACCATCAAGACAAGCAAATGTTAAGTTAGGCAGAGTAAAGTGGTCCTAATTGGACAGCCAACTCATCCCTTTCAATAAACTGCTGGGAGAGTTTGCAGATGGGTGGATGGGAAATGTGAATAAAAGGTGAGGTCCGTGAGGCAGAAGGCAAGTCGACTACTGGAACAGAAGGTCCAAAGCTGAAGACAACCAGAGATACCGGTAGACTCTTCCAGTAAACACAAAGAGACCACTGCAGTCCTGGCCCCATTTTTTTTATCAACGGAGGAGCTCTGAAGTGGATGCCTCCTTCCCTTTGGCTGGTGGCACCAAATAGCCATAAGACAAGCTGCAGAAAGAGCCATCCTCCAGCACGCAGTGACTATCCAGGGCTGCAAATCGTGAATTCCAGGGGACCTGCAACCAATTGCAGTGCATCATTTCCAGTGCACAAATCCTCCCAGAACTTTGGTGAGCTCCAGTTGGACCTCAAGAGACACAATCCCACTCCTCAGAGTCCCCTCACAAGAAAATAGAACTGCAGAATCGAGGTAGTTTGATCAGGCAGTAAATATTCACTGTTGGAGCTTGTCAAAAGGTGCCAAAACCGCAGACCGATATTGGAGATCAAAGAATTCCTTGCTGAGGGTCCTTTTCCATGACTGCTGCTGCGACATCCCTTCCAGAGTCCCGCTATTTGTCACCAGACCGATAAAAGAGGAGACCAGGTTTGTTGCTTTTGTACCAGAAAGAATCCAGCTGCATTTTCTTCAAACATTCTGCGGTATTGTGGGGCTCAAAGTATTACTTATCTAAAGCCGATTGTCACTCCAGTGTGACTGGAGTGTGATAACAGGTGTTTGGGTGTTCACCCATACCTCTTGGCCATGCTTAACACCTTGTACTCCTACAGGGCGTCCTTTCCAAGGTCCCTAGTGTTAGGGGGAATTCTCAGGAACATGCTAATTCCCTTCTATCTTAGAGAACTGCAGCTCTTTTGCTGAACTATATGACTTTTTAATGTCTACCCTGGAGAGAGTGAGACCTGTTTCCTACTCTCAAAATGTATTTTTCTGTGATTTGTACTCTGTGTTCTTTTGGCTTTGGAGTCTGACAAATTCCATAGGCATCATCTTTGCATTGTGACACACATACCTTCAGTGCAGTGGCAAAGGGAGGTCTCTTAGAATTCCCAAAGGTTTAAATACCTTCTCTTGGTGAAACTACGGTTTCCAAGAGCAGTGAAGTGAAATTGACTTTACTTACATATGGTGACTTTCTGGACCCAGCACACACTATCATACCCTAGGGTGCTGGGGGGGTTACTTAGTATCCCCTTTGTCTAGTTTCTCATGTAACATGTTTATGTTACCCTTTCGACGATTAATGGCTGGTGGCAGTGGTTTAATTTTTACTACCATAGTGTGTTTTTCCTGCGGGCTGCATTCGCAGCTGCAGTAAGGCACCCATGGGTGCCCATTTTGTCAAAATGGCCGGTCTTCTTTTTTTTTCATTTCTTGTTGGAAAGGTCCTTCTTGAGATTTACTCTGCGTGTCAAACCAGATTTGGTCCCTTTGTTAGTTTTGCCTTTGGCGGGATTCACGAGTGAAGCCCACCTCTGACTACAGCATGTCTGACAGGGGCAGGAAGTGAGGGAGGTGCCCAAAACTCCCTGTGCTTAATCCCCTTGGTTACAGGAATGCACCCAGAGGTGATTCGATGGCTGGCTGTCTTTGGAGGACAGCAACCCTGCTGTGTGATTGACAGCTAGGCTGGAATGAATGGGATAAACCTGCATAAAAGGCGAGGCTTTTTGGCTTGGAAGGCAGTTGACCACTGGACGAAGGAATCCGAAGAAGAACCTGGAAGAGATGCCTGCTGCAACTCCGGGACCAATGGCTTTCCCGGTGAAGCCCTGCTGCTGTGCTGAAGCTCTGAATTTGCCTCGACTAGAGAAGCCCTACAAGGACGACTTCTCCCCTTGGGTTGTTGCGACCAATCAACCCCAAAATGAACTCATCTGGACATCCTCTCGGAGCTGGCTGTACTTCCACTGCTGCTGCTGCTGGAACCAAAGTGCCAGGGAGAGGAACACCAGATTGAGTGCATCACTTTTAAGTCAGACCCGAGCGCCAGGAAGATCCTCTGGACTTCCCTGAAGCAGGACTGACTAAGCTGAGGCACCTCTACAGAGTGCTGGACCCCAGATGCGAGAAAAGTCTGGAGTGGTATTCGAGAACCGTGGTGTTGCTATTTGCTATAGACGCGAGGAGCTGAAACCGCAAAGCGCCGCTGAATTGAAGTTTGACCTTCCCAGTGTGTTGCATGAGTCCCCAGATATCCTCCCTCTTGTTCCCACGACTGAGGCCCAGGAACAACAGGATCTCCAGAGCCACACAGGAACAGAAGCCAGCTGGAACCATTTCTTCTAACCAAAGGTACTGTGAATTTACCTCTGGTTGTATAGCCTTACTTGTTCTCACTTGAGACTTGGCTTGGTTGCCATTGCAGCGTTGCTTGCTGATTTGCCTCTCACAAGCCTCCCAGCTTGTGGCCCTTCAAGTGAATCTTATTTCTACAAACTTTTCTAAACACATTTTGCCAGAATTTTACTTACCTACAAAGAAGATCTTCAGCTCCCGTAGACATTGCTCAACTAACATTGGCTTTCCTGGCTCCCTGGCAGACTCTTCATACCTCTGACTTTGTGCTTGTGCCTTTCCCCAGCATAGGGTTAATTGACTTTCCATTGGAAGGTTTAAAAAGTACTAACCAGTTCATGAATTATTTGTTAACCTTTGTTTTATTCCTCTATCTAATCCTTTGCACCCAAACTCAGTATTGCTCTAAATGTACTAGTGATAAATACATGCCCAAAGTGTTGTATCTATTTAAGTCACCTGAGGGTGTAGGAAGTGTCTGTGTGCCTTCCCCAATGGTTATCATATTATTTAGAGAAACAGAGTGTGTTTTGAAGTGTATTATAATTGTTACATGTTTTGCTTCCTTCTGAAGAAGGCTTACTTAACTGACTGTTAAATAAATTAATATTTGTTTAATCAAGAAAACTTGAGTATAGGTATTTATGTGAATAGCTGTCACTGTGAAACTCTGTGTTAACCCTACTGCTCACATTGCCACTCTTGATATAAGCCTGGCTGATCAGCCACACTACCAACCTGTGTAGTACAGACGTATACAAAAGTTTGGGTTCCTATTGCCTGGAGGTCAAGGTTGCTGTAGTCTTCCACACAATTGTGCCTAACACCTAGTAACTTGTGTATTCCACTAAAGTATTTTATTTAAAGTAACTAAAGTATCCTATGGAATTTTCCCTTTTCCGCTGCTGCATAAGACTTTGCACCCTCCTCAACTGACTTTCTTGAACTCTTGACTAGTTAGGGATTGGAATGCTAAAGCATTAGGATCATTGAAAAGTGTTTCCAAGAAGTAGATTGCTGCTGATAGTGCTGAATAATCCTTTTTCTGTCCAAAAGACCTTGGTCTGAGTGACTTTACAAATTAATGAAACTGTCATTTTACTGTGCTAAGTGTTGGTGCAACTACTAGTTAAATTGTGGAACTATCAATACTGTCATGTTCGTGTAACAATTGCGGACTCGAATCCCACCTATTGAAGCAGTCACCTGAAAAAGTGTTGCTAAAGTTTCTATTTATGTTGGTTAGTCACAAATAGTGACTGTGTTGGTTAGTCTAAAATAGTATTTACTTACCTTGCCTTATGTATATCAAAATAAATGTGTATTTTATTGTAACATTCAGTGTGTAAGAGTTTCTTTGGACTAATGTATTGACTGGGTTCATTGTATTTACTTACAGCTCACATTCTCTGCATAAGATAAGTCTGGCTGCTCTGCCATTCTACCAAACCTTTGGGTAGTACAGACTTATACTTAAAGTTGGGGCCTGTATATCAAGGAATAGTTTCATGGAGTCTCACCCTCAGGTAGAATTTAGAAAAACTACCCTAACACATCCCTGTCCCACCTCCCAGCCCGCCTGATCCCTGATTGGGCTGCAGCCCCAACAGAAACTCACATTGGGTGTAATCACTACACCTGCGTTCATTGCGGCCCAGTATCAGCTGCTTTTGCCATGGTAAGTTGGCCCTGATCCTAACTAGAGCCTCTGCTCAATCCTGCCAGTATTTTTATTAATGTATTAACTCCTTTTGTGGTTTGGCTACTATGCGGTAGGTCTGTGCACTCTCCCTTGCCCCCACAGCCCTCTTCCTACTTCCATCCCCTGTCCCACCTCCCAGCCCATCCCTGACCCCTGATTGGGCCTACAGTGCCAACAGAAACATGCAGTGGGTGTAAACACTGCACCTGCCTTTATCACAGCCCTGTAGCTTCCACTTTTACTGTGATAAGTTATGTCTGCTCCTAACTAGAGTCTTTGCTCACTTCTGTCCACATTTTCATAAATTTGCGAACTCTTTATGTTGTTGTGATGCTCAGTAGCGTGTCTGTGTGCTCTCCCTCAACCCCACAGCCTACTTCCGGCATCCATTCCCCTGTACCACCTCCCTGCCCACCCCCAACCCCTGAGTGGGCCTGCAGCTCCAAAAGAAACACACTTTGGGTGTAATCACTGCCCTGCATTCATCATGGCCCTTTAGCAGCTGCCTTTGCCATAGTGAGTTGTGTCTGCTCCTAACTACAGCCTATGCTTGCTTCTGCCCACATTCCTACTCATTTCTGAACTCCTTTTGTGGTTTTGCCACTATGTGGGGTGTCTGTGCACTCTCCCTTGACCCCAAAGCACTCTTCTGGGTTCCATCCCCACACAACCTCCCAGCTCACCCCAACCCCTGATTGGGCTTGCAGCCCCAACAGAAACACACAGTGGGTGTAATCACCTCACCTGCATTCATCACGGACCTGTAGCAGCCACTTTTTCTGTTGTAATTTGTGCCTGCTAATAACTGGAGCCTCCGTTCCCTACTTACTGCCTGCATTTTTACGAATGTTTGAACTTTTTTTTTTATTTTGCCACTCTGCAGCATATCTGGGTGCTCTCCCTTGCCCCCATGGCACTATTCCGGCTTCCATCTCCCAGCCCACCCCTGTTTGTGCCTGCAACCCCAACAGAAACACGCAGTTGGTGTAATCACCACATGTACGTTCATTGTAGCCCAGTAGCAGCCGCTTTTGTTGTGGTAAGTGGTGCCTGCTCCTAACTAGAGCCTCCACTCACTTCTGCCAGTGATTTATACTCATTTTATAACTCCTTTTGTGGTTTTGCCAATCTGTAGCATGTCTGTACACTCTCCCTCACCCCCACTGCTCTCATCCTGATTCCATACACTGTCCCACCTCCCAGCCTGCCCCCGACCCCTTATTGGGCCTGCAGCCCCAACAGTAGCATGCAGTGGGTGTAAACAATGCACCTGCGTTCATCACAGCCCTGTGGAAGCCACCTTTACTGTGGTAAATTGTGCCTGCTCCCAATTAGAGCTTTTACTCACTTCTGCCTGCATTTTTACTCATTTTGTAACTCCTTTTGTGGTGTTGCTGCTCTGAAACATGTCTGTGCGCTCTCCCTCCTCCCCAAAACCTTCTTCTGGCTTCCATCCCTGTCCCATGTCCCAGCCCTCTGCTGCCCCTGATTGGGCCTGCTGCACCTATTTAACTTGTGCCTTCACAGCAGCCCCCTGCCTGGGCAGCCCCTTTGGCTAAGGGCTCAAGGCAAAGGGCAGCTCATACAGAAGCAGCTCCAGGCCATGTTTGCCTGTGTTAACCTGTGAAGCAGCCACCGTCAACCTGCAGTGACTGAATATTTAAGTGTGGTCTGGTTCGGGAGTACATCAAATGCTGTATTCCAGAAACCCTACCACTCCTATCACCTACATAACATAGCATACCAAGGCTTGCCAGCTAGCAAATAGTAGTCCTATCACTGCTGCACTCCAACCTATAAGTACTGTCTTTTTGACTGTCATGCCCCCATTTAAGGTGTTTCTCCCACTATCCAGATGCCTCAAATCTAGGTGTTTCTACATTTACTGTTGTGCCACTATTTTAGATGTTTCTCCCTCTGTCCAGGTGTCCCAAATGTATGTGTTTTTGCATTTACTGTTGTGCCACCATTTTAGGCATTTGTCCCTCTATCCAAGTGTCTCAAATCAAGGTGTTTCTGCATTTACTACCGTGCCCCCTATTTTGGGTGTTTCTCCCTCTATCAGGTGTCCCAAATCTTGGTGTCTCTGAATTTACTGTTGTGCCCCTATTTTCTAGCCAGCTATCCCAAATCTAGGTGTTTCTGCATTTAGTGTTGTGCCCCCATTGTAGGTGCTTCTCCCTCTATCCAGAAATCCCAAATCTAGGTGTTTCTGCATTTACTGTTGTGCACCCCTTTTAAGCGTATCTCTCTCTATCAAGGTATCTCAAATCTAGGTGCTTCTGCATTTACTGTGTTGTACCCATTTTACACTAAACTATATGGGGCAAACCCAAAGAAACCACTGAGGTGAAAGCTCTACCTTATTTCGGGAAGCTAATATCCATATAAATGGAAGGTAGTTAGCTGTTATCAACAGTCACAGTTTGTATACATTAAATGAATACTGTTTCATTATACAAATATCATTTTATTCAAAATATCAAGAGTTTAAAAAGGACAGCAGAAACTATCTGTTGTCGAACAAATTGTTAAATACAGACAATTTATTTGTGACAGAAATACCCAAATCAAGTAGGGGAATGTATATATATAGTTAACATTGTCAATTTACTCACAACTATAGGGGCATTCTCCATCTTGATGTTGTCAAAGCCCTTTAATTAGGGTATATACTAAACCCTAGTTAACCTTTATACCAGGTGTCTAAAATCTAGGTGTTTCTGCAGTTACTGCCCAGAACCGCCCTCCTAATCCCAAACGACCCCAGCTGCACCATCCATATTTGTGTGATCCCCCAATTAAGGATGCATCCTACCCCCAAGCTAGGCACCATGCCACACACATTTATGAAAAAATCATATCACACACTGCCCAAACCAGAGCCGCACGCTGGTGTGCCAGTATGCCTAACAGTACCCACTGCACCCAATCCCAATCCTCTCCAACACACAATCCAACCTCCCAACTGTCCACCTCATCTCACAGTACATCCATCACCCTTCAAAACTGTAAGGTATATGCCCCACCTTCACCCTTACCCAACCCTCCCTTCGCCCTGTTCCAACCTCCACGTAGATCTTGCTTTGCACAAGCCAGATCAGAAGCTTGGAGAGCAAGAGTTGAAAACATTGACCCCCTGAGCATCCTGCCTGCCCATCTAAGCAGTCGACCCAACCCTCCTACCCCAGCCACCTTGCCACCTCCACAAACACCAATTTCATCTGCTTATCAAGAACACCTTAGCCAGCACCACAGATTATAAATCCCTTCTTGCAAAATTCCAACTCTCACCCTCCAATTCCCATAGCTCCTACTCATTTACAGACTCTGTGGCTAGAACAGAAACTTTGCAGTCACACTCACTGACGCCCTGACAAATAACTTCAACCTACATCCAGCACTCCCCATCCTAGGTGATTTCATTATCTGTGTTGACTCCCCTTCAAACCCATGACCCAATCTCTCACAACCTAGAATCCTTCAATCTGACACAACACATTTTTATGCCCCCCAACACTGGAGGCTACACCCTCAATTCGGCCTTGAGCGACACAAAAATCCTATTCGCACTAACCGCACACCCCCTAACATGGACAGACCACTCAGCAATCTACTCAGTACCACCATCAACCGTGGCCCATGCCCAAGGCTATGCCCAGCCACCACCAATCTCCACACCTCTCACCCCACTCTAGAACAAAGTCCTTATCACTTGGATCTAGCCAACTCTCACCTCAATTCACTCCCAGTACTTTCCCTCAAGGAAGCCCCCCATCCTCCTTTCAAACTCTTTGAACACTGGCTCTCCAATTCCCTCACACACCTCACCCCAACAAAACAGTCCGCTCAGAGAACAAACCCTACGCCCCGGTGGTTCACCACCAACCTCAAATTGCTAAAACCAACCCTCAAGTACAATCTAGAACGGACCTGGAGAACCAACCCAAACGCCCAAACAAAACCATCCTAGCAAGACTAATAAGAGCATGCAAATCTGAAATCATAAAAAAAACAAGAAAGCATTCAGTGGAAACAGAATCTTGGACTGTCACAACCCGAGAAGGGAACTGCACAGAATCATCTCTCAATTCTATTTTCCAGTTGGCCCAAACCCCTCCATGACAACATCACTATCAACAGAATTTCTGTCATCATCTCTAAAACAGAAATAATTTCCCCTACCATTCCCCACCCACCGCCCACTCCCCCTTATGCATCCAAACTCCCATCAATGCAAACCTTCCCCTCTTTCTCTTTGATCTCACACCAGGAGTTCCTCATGCTACTAGCACAAAATCACCCATTAGGTTCCCCTGAAGAACCTTGCCAGCCCACCCTCAGCAAAAACATCCTAACCTCAACCTGTGCAGGCAGTATGGCACCCTCAATCCTTAACCACTCCATAACATCGAGAATCTTCCCAGAAGCCTTACAAATTTTCTAGACCAAACCCCTTCTCAAAAAACATACGCTCAACCCACTCCT
Source organism: Ambystoma mexicanum (assembly GCF_040938575.1). Lineage (NCBI taxonomy): Eukaryota > Metazoa > Chordata > Amphibia > Caudata > Ambystomatidae > Ambystoma > Ambystoma mexicanum. Next base: position 814,848,895 of record NC_090932.1, read on the forward strand.
TCCCCAGAACTACAGGCCCAGCTCCAACACCCGCTTCATGGCGAAACTCATGGACCAGACAGCATACAAGTAACTCGCACATTTCACTGAAGCCAACGACCTCCTTGAACCTGCCCAATCTGGCTTCAGATACCTCAGAGGAATGAAGTCCTCCCTAGTGTCTGTTTGGGATGACGTAAAAAGAACAGCGTACACAGAAGGATGCGGTGAACTCAGCCTTGTTGACCACTCTGCCGCCTTTAATACCATAGGCCACACAATTCACCAAGACAGGCTATACTGTTTAGGAATCAAAGACACTGCCCTCACTTGGATCTCCCATTCATCTTTATTCACTCACAAATCATGATGCTCCACCCTTTCACCTCTGCATCCCACCCAGTGATGAAAGGGGTCCCACAGGGTGCATCCTATCTCCCTTCCTCTTCAATATCAGAGCCCACTTCCCACACTCATCCACTCCACAATCTCACCTCCTACAGCTATGCAGACGATTTCCAGCTCATCCTTAAAATTACTAAATCACCAGGCTTGACACACCCAGGTCTGTCATAATGTCTCTTGGATATTGACCACTGGATAATGACCAACCACCTCATCCTTAATTCTGGAAAACAGAAATCCTAGTCTGCATGAAAACAGCCTGATCCCTGGCCTCACACCCTACCCCACCCTCTGGCAACCTCCGCCTCAGTAAACAACCTTGGATTCACACTAGACAAAGATTTATTCCTCTCCCAACACATTTCTTCGACCAACGCATCCTCAGGCATATCTTCCCATAACTTGCCTATCCTCATCATTTCTCTACCATCATCTCCATCATCCTCTCCCGCTTAAACTATGCAAACTGCCTTTATCTAGGCACACTGGCATTACCGCTAAGGAAACTGCAAAAGAATCTGAAATGCTGCCGCCCCCTTTCTCATTGCCCGCCTCCAAGACATCACATCACTCCTATACTAAGAGTCCTCTACTGGTTTCCTATTGGTCGACGCACTACCTTTAAAGCCATGTGCGTCACTCACTGTGCCATCCACAACGCCAGCCCAGAATTCCTCCAAGACAAACTCACTTACTAAAACCCCTTGAAGACACTCAGATCTGGCACAGCATCTCTCCTAGTTGTCCTACATTTCAACTGCACAAGACTGGGTGGATCTTCTTTCTCCGTCCAAGCCCTGATTACCTGGAACTCTCTGCCCCTCCACATCCGCAACATTGACAATCACTTGACATTCAGAAAGGACCTCAAAACATGGCTCTTTCTTTCCCGCTATTGGAACCTTCTCGGGCTCTATACTGTGATAAGTTCAAAGAAGGACTGGCCCAAACCTGACAACACACTAATCCACCCAAACCTCCATGGATACCGGCAAAGTTTGCAGCGGCACATCATGATATGATGATAAACTAGCCCCCCCAACACCAGATGATCATACATCACTTCCCCGTCCCTCTGGGCACTCCTCCCTGTGCTGAGGCTCTCAATCTAGAGAGACCACAGCTGGCGAGATCACCTAATTGCATTGGATCAAGGAAAACGACATCAAAGATGAACTCCATCCAAGTTTACGGTACGTATAACTTGCACCACGTCTGTGGACACAGGCTGTAGCTATGACCACCAATCCATGCACTATAGAATGCAGCTGTGGCTATGTAAATCCAGTATAGCAGCTCACATAGCCATCCAGACTGAGACCCCTCAAGTGCTTCAGCACCTCTGCCATCAGCATACAGCGACAACCTATGACAACCTATGAAAATAGTCAGTCTAGCTGGGCACAGAGTCTGGCACTAGCTTTCTATCCTAAACCACCAACAACACCCGCCCACGTGCCTGACCTCCGGGCTGCTTACTGGCACCTAGCCAGCCCACCTAAGTCCTAACCTGGCAAAATGCACACACGCATCTTAACGTTAACTCTTTGAATGTCCCACACATGGACTTCGGTCCACGACGGCGTTCCATCCACAAAGCGCATTGAGAACATACAAATGAGGAAAGGGCGCTATACAAATGTTTAATACAATACAATACAATTTGGTCGGGATGGGCCACTCTCCTTCCCATCCGTCACTCACGCGGCTTCTGGCTTCACTGCTTCTCTGCATTTGAATTTCCCAGGCCCCTTCTCCCACATTGAAGGTTAGTCCATTTACTCTTTTATTCACATACTGCCAGTCCCTTCCCAATGTGAATGCAGAGTCTCATGTTTGTCTTTGTCGGTTGAGCTCTACTCCTCTTTCCCTTTTATTTGTCTCAGTATGGTCTGCTGTCAATCAACAAGCACTCTTTGGATATTTGCCATTCTTATTCTTCTCAGGACTATTAGAATCAATGGGTCAACATCAACGTGACAAATAGAGGCTTGAGTGGATGATACCTTAGAAGGGTGAGAGGGTGTAGGAATGTCCTTTAATAGTCTATGAGGGAGTTCTGTAAAGGAAGGGGCGTCCTTATCCGAGGGGGGAGTCTCGCCCTATGAGGTCTTCCTGCTTCTTACCACACAAAGGGGGAATATTGGATTGTGGCCTTACCTCTTTAGCCTCATAGGGAAGGGCTCCTCCCTTGGGAGCAATGACAGAATCCCATGAATAGTCACACCTTAATTAAACGTCCGTTAGCATGGCATTTTCCTCTGTGTCACCTTTTGATTCTAGTCAAATTCATGACAGTCCCCTGCACATATCCCCATAACCAAAGGACTTAAGGTAGGGCTACCTGATAACTTAGAAAAAAAAACGGATTTTGTGAAAGCAGCAAAACCAACAAATGTAATCATGTCAATCCTCTGAAATGTTATTAACAGCAAGGAGCTCTCTGAGATCCAATCAAGGAAGAGTTAGTGACTTTGTGTTATAGACTTTAAATGGTGGTCCAAACATATACTTAACTTTGCATAATGGAAATACCAAAACATGTCTTGGAGCCTTAGGAACATTCCCTCCAAATATGATTTATTTTGCTCTTATCTCATTTTAAGTGATGCAACAACTCATGGTCCTCACTTTTTCTCTTTCTCATTTGTGTTTGAGCAGCCTTGAGTCCTTTGCTAATCCTCTTTGCGGATTTAGCAGACATTAGACTCCCTGGCAATTGTTTCAGTTCTCTGTTTAAAGCTAAAGCTACAATAAAGACAATATTTGAGAACTTCAGTCCCTGCTACATGAGAGCAGGACAACCATATGTGATGCAAGTTTGAATACTACATTTCTATGGTGTATTTTCTTGTTCCATTGCATTTCTTGATTTCTTGTGCTCTTTCAAAATTGCAGACATCTAAATAGTTGTTTTGGAAAGCTCTGGGTTTTATTCTGTTGTTTTTCTATGGGCAGGCATTTGCTTTGTAATTAACTGAGTTAATTATCTTTGGACAATTCTACATCCCCACAATTTTGTTGTCATTGTATGCTTTACTGAATATTTCTGAGTTTATTTCTACTAATTCCTACTTATTGCTGTAATTTGCCCTGTATACTTTATTCCAGATGGGAGTAGACTCTGGTCTTGTGATTGCAACGTGTATTTTGCACCTATTGGTGTTTCCTTGTTTAGAGTATTAGGCTTGGATATAATTTTCTGAGCTATTAATTCAATGTCTCATGTATACATTTTTTTTTTTTGCTACCTGCTTTGGATGACTGTTTTTAACAAAAATACATTGAGCATCTCTTCGTGTCCAGGAGTATTTTCACCTATTGTCAAAACAGATACACGTCAATGTGTTTGCTAATGAACAAGCTTCAATACTCCTTTTTTTGTGATTGGTTTTGGAGTTTGTCAAGAAACGTGGTCATTGTGTCACTTTTATAATAAGACTAATATTGTCATTAGGAGACTATTTTTTTGGCAATGTATTTGTGTGCTTGTGTATTAATACAATTTAGTGAGTTTTCATATTTCGTAGATCAACCATAGGGGCATTAACTATGTGTGCTATACAGGTAATTATGCTATTTTTTACTAACCAATTGTAATATACTAGGGTGTTGTGTAATATCACCTGACAAATACTTTGAAATCTTACATATTTGGCATCTGCTTTATCCAGCCCAGTAAATATTGCATTTAAATCCACTGATGTATGTATGCATTTCCCATAGGTCTACGCAATGTCAAAGTTTGGGTATTGCTTGGGAATTGCATGAGACCTGTTCCTAGGTGACATTGGATTTCCAATACGTGCAATAGAATTTATTGGATTTTTTTACTTGAGATTGTGTGAATGTTTAGCACCTTTGCTAATGCTGGCAACATTTGGTCCATTAGAATGATACCATTGCAGACTAGCTCCTTTAATTCATATTAAGTGCTTAACACTTTTCTCCATTGTTTTCACCACCTTTTCAACTGTGCAGACCATTGCACAACTAAGCTGATTCTGCAACTCATCCCCCCTCCTCAAGCTATGAATCAACCTCTAGACTTACATACTGCTACCCCACAAACCTGGGCCCCTGGAGCTCTACGCTCCCTACAAATCTACCAGTCAGTGATGACTGAACTCCCCCATTGACTCCTCCACTAACATTCTGATCCAATTGCTGTGCCTAGTCAATCTGCTTTCCTTTCCTCACCTACCTTCTTCTTCTGTCACTGCATCTGTGCCCCTGTTTTTGAAATTTTAATTTAGGTGTGTGTGCTCTTACATCTCTGTACCCTCTGTGCATTGCATTTCTGCTCCTGTTTTGATCTTCATTTTAGGTGTGTGCACTTTTCACATCTCTACACCCTCTTTACATTGCATTTGTGGCACTGTTTTTGAAATTCAAACTTAGGTGTGTGTACTCTTACATCTCTGCATCCCCTTTGCATTGCATTTGTGCCCCTGTTTTTGCAATTCAAATGTAGGTGTGTGTGCTCTTACATCTCTGCATCCTCTTTGCATTGCATATGTGCCCCTGTTTTTGCAATTCGAATTTAGGTATGTGCACTTTTTACAGCGCTGCACCCTCTTTGCATTGCATTTGTGCCACTGTTTATGAAATTCGAATTTAAGTGTGTGTTATTTTTACATCTCTGTACCCTCTTTGCATTGCATTTGGGCCACTGTTTTTGAAATTCGAACTTAGGTGTGTGTGCTTTTTACATCTCTGCACCCTCTTTGCATTGCAGTTGTGCCCCTGTTTTCGAAACTCAAATTTAGGTGTGTGCTCTTTTTACATCTCTGCACCGTCTTTGCATTGAATTAGTGCCACTGTTTTTGAAATTCGAACTTAGGTGTGTGTGTTCTTACATCTCTGCACCCTCTTTGTATTGCATTTGTGCCACTGTTTTTTAAATTTGAATTTAGGTGTGTGTGCGCTTTTTACGTCTCTGCACCCTCTTTGCATTGCAGTTGTGCCCATGTTTTTGAAACTCAAATTTAGGTGTGTGTGCTTTTTACATCTCTGCACCCTCTTTGTATTGCATTTGTGCCCCTGTTTATGAAATTCACACTTAGGTGTGTGTGCTCTTACATCTCTGCACCCTCTTTGTATTGCATTTGTGCCACTGTTTTTTAAATTAGAATTTAGGCGTGGGAACATTTTACATCTCTGCACCCTCTTTGCATTGCATGTGTGCGCTTTTTACATCTCTGCATCCTCTTTGCATTGAATTAGTGCCACTGTTTTTGAAATTCGAACTTAGGTGTGTGTGTTCTTACATCTCTGCACCCTCTTTGTATTGCATTTGTGCCACTGTTTTTTAAATTTGAATTTAGGTGTGTGCGCTTTTTACGTCTCTGCACCCTCTTTGCATTGCAGTTGTGCCCCTGTTTTTGAAACTCAAATTTAGGTGTGTGTGCTTTTTACATCTCTGCACCCTCTTTGTATTGCATTTGTGCCCCTGTTTATGAAATTCACACTTAGGTGTGTGTGCTCTTACATCTCTGCACCCTCTTTGTATTGCATTTGTGCCACTGTTTTTTAAATTAGAATTTAGGCGTGGAAACATTTTACATCTCTGCACCCTCTTTGCATTGCAGTTGTGCCCCTGTTTTCGAAACTCAAATTTAGGTGTGTGCTCTTTTTACATCTCTGCACCGTCTTTGCATTGAATTAGTGCCACTGTTTTTGAAATTCGAACTTAGGTGTGTGTGTTCTTACATCTCTGCACCCTCTTTGTATTGCATTTGTGCCACTGTTTTTTAAATTTGAATTTAGGTGTGTGCGCTTTTTACGTCTCTGCACCCTCTTTGCATTGCAGTTGTGCCCCTGTTTTTGAAACTCAAATTTAGGTGTGTGTGCTTTTTACATCTCTGCACCCACTTTGCATTGCATTTTTGTCCCTATTTTTGAAATTCGAACTTAGGTGTGTGCGGTTTTACATCTCCGGGCCCCCACTGCAGTGCATTTGTGCCGCCGTTTTTAAAATTAAAATTTGGATGTCTGTGCTTTTTACATCTCTGTACCCTCTTTGCATTGCATTTGTGCCACTGTTTTTTAAAAATTGGTTTTAGGCGTGTGCACTTTTACATCTCTGCTCCCTCTTTGCATTGCACTTTTGCTGATGTTTTGAAATTTGAAATTTGAATTTCCTTTTTGTGTTACATTTGTGCCTTTTGTGACTACCCGGCCACCTGGTGAGTTTAGCTAGAACTGTGCTGTTCAGCCTCTCTTCTTTCATTCCTAAACTAACCCCTGCCTATGGCTCTCATTATCGCACCTTTCTTCTTCTCTAACTGCTACACTATCACCTATCTTCCCTCTCTCATGACGTCTGGAAGAAAAAAGCACAAAAAAGACATCCTGTCCACGAACCCCAGTCTACTCATCGCAGAAACCTATGTGAGCGCAACTTCCAGTCAGGTCTTCACTGATATCCTCTTGTATGTCCCTTCTCCAGATCTATGGCCTCTTCATCTCATCTCCACTCTCCACCTTTTCATATCCTCTCCCATTAATGGTGGCATCAAGTGGGAAGTCCTCTTGGCTGGCCTCTCGTCATCACGCTGCATCATTAATGTCTACCGCGCAGGCACTATCTTGGTATAGCGTCCTCAACCCAAACTCCTCCTCTTTGAATGATGTCTGTCATCCCTCATGAACTACCTTCCTTCACCTACCTCTTTGCTTATCACTCTCTCTGTCCTTCCCACTTGGACTGGTGTACCATGTCCCTGTAATCCACTTAAAAAAACCATCAAAGGCAGACACCTACTTCAATCGGCTACTCTTAAAGCCAACAAACACTCCGCCGACATCTGCCTCCTTCTTGAAGACAATTACCTTGACATTATCGCTTTTACTGAGACATGGTTCAAAGCCAGCTCATTCATTGCTTTTGACTCCCTTCTCCCTGATGGCTTCAAGATCATCTCACATCCACAACATCACCGTGCTGGAGTTGGGGTTGCCTTAATCTTTCCTGAGTGGGTTCCTTCTTCCGTCATACCCACCCAGTTCTACTCTTCCTTTGAGAGCCTGGTCTGCAAGCTGGTCATCTCCCTCATTCCTCTCTGGCCACTGCTACCATCTACAGGCCTCCTGGTGCTACCACTCTGTTCCTCTCTGGATTGGCTGATTTATGTTCCTTCCTGCTTCCTGCTCTTAACCACCTCTAATCTCCTCCCCATGGGCGATTTCAACATCCGATTGGACTCCCCTATGGTATGTTATGTTATGTTACTTTGCATTTATATAGCACCTTATGTACCATTGGTATGATCTCAAGGCGCTGGTAGGTTGAACGCTCTCGGGAACCGAAGTTCAGGTCAGAAGAGAGAGTAGAGAGAGTCAAACGGTGCATGTGAGTACCGGATATGTGTGCAGCTGGTGCGGCATTGTTGTGATAGCTGCTTCTTAGCGGTAGGTGTGGAGGTTGAGAGATCAAGAGTATGTGTTTGTTCTGGCAGGTTGTTATCCAGACCGATTTTGGCTCTGTAGGCCTGAGGAGAAACGCCTAAGTTGGTGGGTGAGTAACCAGCAGTGTATAGTTAGGGTGATGGGGAGTATGTGGCAAATGATGGTATGAGAACAGCTATACCGAATGGTGTCATAGTATCGCTGTGATCTATTTGAGTGGTGGTGTAGACAAGAGAGTTAGCGTGGAGATGTGAATATGGTGGTTTACATTAGGTCGAGCCCACTCCAATAGTTCCATGTACTCTATCCATTCCAAGTACTCTGACTGTTCCAAGTACTCGGACGGATTCAAGCATTCAAACCGTTCCTTTCAGTGCTCTTCCAGACGTACCGTGCTCTCCAAGCCTTTCCCTGTAAGTCACGCCACACACTCAATCCATTCCATGCACTGCAATCCGTTCCATGCATTCCAATCCGTTCCATGCATTCGAATCTGTTTCAAGCACTTGCATCCGTTCCATGCACTAGCATCCGTTCCATGCACTTGCATCCGTTCCATGCATCCTGCTTCGTTCTAAGCACTCCAACCCGTTCCAAGCACTTCAATCATTTTATGTAGTGCAACCAATTTATGCACTGCTCCTTTCATTCGTTCTAGCCACATTATCCTTTTTCTACGCGTCATCCATCCACATATAATTCATCTTCACAGTTTCCATCCACTTAACTGGTTCCACCCGTTTTACACATTCTGTCCACTCCACCCGTTTCACCCACTTCACTGGTTCCACGCACTTCACCGGTTCTGAAGCATCACCCGTTCATCCACCTACTTCATCCGTTCTACCATTTCACCCATTCCACCCGCTTCACCCATTCAACATCAGTTCACCCATTCCATCCACATACTTCACCCATTCCATACGCATACTTCACCCTTTCCTTCCACATATTTCACACGTTCCATCCACATACTACTCCTGTTCCATCCATATACTTCACCCGTTCCATCCCCAATGCTTCACCCGTTCCATCCACATGTTTTACTCGTTCCATACACATGTTTTACCCGTTCCATCCACATTCTTCACGCGTTCCATCCACATACTTCACCTTTTCCATCCGCATATTTCACCCGTTCCACCCTGTTCACCCCTCCCACCCATTCCCCTTTTCCCTCTACATACTTCACCCTTTCCGTCCACATATTCCACCCATTCCAATCTGTTCACCCATTCCACCCATTCATCCGTTCAACCCTATTCATCCATTCTACCCTATTCATCCGTTCCATCCTGTTCATCTGTTCCACCGTATTCTTCCATTCCATGCAGTTCTTCCATTCCACGCAGTTCTTCTATCACAGCATCCACTCTCTTCCTTGACCTCTGTAGATCACTATCCTTCTCCATTCTCCCTTATGGCCTCTCCCCCTGTGGTCACTCCACTCTCTTGGTCAGACCATTCCCTCCTCTCCTCGCACCTGGGTCCATTTGGCCCTTTGACTGCCCCTCCAAAAGTACTGCCAACCTCATTCACGAACATCCGTCCGATGAAATGAGGGTCAACTGCTACCTTCGCATACACCTTCACCCCACCCCTTCTCCCCACCCCCTGACTCTACCACCGACTCTGCTCTCAGCATCATCCATTTGGCCATTACCAACATCCTTGACCTTCTTTCCCCAGTCGTGAGGATCCGCCTGAAACCCGCCTCCAAACATAACACCTGGTACGACTCTGAACTTGCAGCCCTGAAACGCAAGTGCAGAGCTGCGGAACAGACGTGGCAAAGCTCAGGCTTACCCTCTGACAAACTGGCCTGCCGCCTGCGCCAAAGGCAATACAGACTCTACATCCATGCCAAGGAAAGGGCCCACACCCAGGCATGGTTTCTGGGTGCATCCAACAACTTGGCTGAACTCTTTAAAATCTGCAGGGAACTAGCCCACCCTTCTGCAATCTCCCCCCCCCCCTTCTGTCCCATGCACTCTGCAACGCACTGGCCACACACTTCACCGCTAAAACTCTGGACATCATGAGCACCATTGCTACCCTCTTGACCCACTCCTCCCTCACTCCTTTGTTTCCGATGGCTTCGCACCCTCCTTCTTTCTCTCTCTCCTCCTTCTCCCCTGTCACACCGGAAGAAGTCACCAGAGTTGTCAGCTCCATGAAGGTCTCTTCCAAACAGGTTTCCCCTTGCTCCTCCAGAACATCAAGGACAACATTGGCTCTCTTGCCCCTGTACTCGCTGATCTCTGCAGTCACTCTTTTGCCACTGGATCTTTCCTATTGGGCTCCCTGCTCCCCCTTTATCCCCTCACTCTGGCCATCCTCTATGGGCTCTCCCTCACACTCAGGAAATTGCCAAGAAGTCCTGCTTTCAACTCTTCCTTCTCAAAGGAATTCTCCCTTTTCTCACTTTCCCCTAGAAGCTCATTGTTACCCAAGCCCTGGTTCTCTCTAGACTTGACTACTGAAATAGCTTTCTCTTGAATCTACCTTATTTTACTTTACGACCCCTCCAGCTAATCCAGAAAAGGGCTGCAAGACTTATCCTTTTGCTTAAGCCCAGGGTCCGCATCTCTCATGAACTAAATACCATTCACTGGCTCCTCGTTGCAGCACAGAATACATTCAAATCCCTCTGCATCATGCACAAGGCTGTTTTTGGCCCGGGACCACACTATCTGCAACTTTCTCTTACTAAATACTCTCCCTCTAGACCCACCAACTCTCTGTGTGTGAAGCATTTTGGTAAACAGAGGCACAAAGGATGATCACTTTCTTCAGTTGACTACCTCTTATAGAACATCCTCCCCCTTACTCTTCGTCATGAGCAGGACTTCCACATATTCCTGAACGTTCAAGACTTTCCTCATCACCTCCTCCTTCCCTTCTTCACTCCTCTGCTAATTTCACAGTCACTTCGATGGGTGGCTAGAGCCCTTATGTATCCTTCGGGGACCTGGCCTCCGATAGCCAATCATCCTAGCCTCTGCCTACCATGCAGCACTTGCCTCGGCACCCACCAGCCTCAATCCTGCAGGCTTGCACTTTCTACCCAATGCGACCCTAGGCCACATAACACTTACCACACTATGGACTTCATCTGCTGCTCACCCACAAGTACAAACATTCCAGCACTTATCCCCACCCCCACTTCTCCTCTTCTCGCTGCACTTGCACGTTCTTAATACTCACTGTGATGCTGGAAATGCATCAGAGGGACACGGCCTCCGTATCCTTGTCCTTTACTGCTTTTTATCGTGTTCTGTCGTGTTTTCCGCGCAGGAGTTCATGTGGGACTCCTGGCGGTGCAGCTCTCTTTCTTTTGGTTTGGTGAACGGACCCGTGGGATACCCTTAGGGCACCCATGGGTGGGGGTACAACCCTGTGCCCCTAGTGTATGTTTTTGGGCACCTGTGGGTGGCCCGCAGAGCAGGGTATGGGCTGGTGGCAGCTCCATGCTGAGCTTGACAGGTGCGCGGAGTATCCTCCATTTTGGGATACCCCGGCCCTGCCAATGGGATCCGTTGATTCCTGATGGAAAACAAGATGGCCCCTGTGACCTCTTGCTTTCTATTACCCATTACCTTGTTTTCCCAAAGTCCTGGGAAGCCCTGACTCTGTCCCTTCCCCCTGACTGGCTGTTGGGTGGAAGTGCAATATATGGGGTTGTTGTGAAGGCCCGGCCAGACTAGCTGGAGCCTTCCCAGTGATGTATGTTGTGGGTACCTCCTGTGGGTGGGACCTGGGTGAATAGAGTGTATGACGAATATGCATTCTGTGCTGTGGGTGTCTAGTATCTGGTGGTTGACACAATGACTGAGACAACCCTGCCTGAAACCGGTATGAATGCAGCTTGGAGTGTTGAATGGCTCGGTACTTGTCCCAATACCCATAACTTGTTGTGAGTGTCTGGAGAGAAGTGAATGGCCTGAATACCTCGTGTGCCTGATTGGCTGCCTGCCTGCCTGAATGCCCGTAGTCGTGATTGGATGCTTGAGTGTAACCCAGCGGAATGAATGGGAGAGCAACAGTATATCTGGGGACTTCTCACTGCTAGGAATGGTGTTCAAAAGCTGAAGTCCACTACGACAAGTAACTGGAGTAACTGACGCTTGACCTTGAAGCCGTGCTGGACGAGAAGAAGTGCTGTGGGTCTCCTTCACAATCTGAAAGCTGTTGTGCCTCAAAGGACTGACCCAGAGAGGACCTGGTAAGGCGAGCTCTTCCCGAGCTACGAGGGACCATCGTGCACAGCTGATCTTTAGCAACGCTCCCTGGTAGACAGACCTTCGACAGGCTGCCAACACGATACAGGGACTGCTGCGGAACTCCAAGGAGAAGCACTCGGACTGTTGTCCGCCACTGTCGACGACCGCCATCGCCGACCGGAGCTGCCGTGCTCCCGTTTGCCTAAGAACTTCCATTGATCATTGGACGCTCCCGTCTGCATCGTCACCCACTTGTCTCCCGCTGGAGAAGGCCTGACTGTCGACGCTCCGAGGAGCATCCACCGGTGGGTTTCCCGCCACCTAAGGACCACAGAGACGCCGACGACTCAACGCCCTTGCTGGGCCACAGTTCTTCATCATCTCTTTGCGGTCCAGAACTATCGTCACCGAGGTGCCCCGCACGCCTCTTCCTTGCAGGATGCCAACGCTCTGTCATCGGCGAGCACCGCTAGGAACGAAGCTGCCACTTCCCTGCCATAGTTCACCCTGTTCATCGTCGGACGTTCACCGACCCATGACTCCTGCCTTAAAGGGAGGGCAGTCAAGAAGGGCCGTCGATTCCCGGACACCGAACGCCAAGTTCCCCGACACCTCTCGACGATCCGTGGCTCCCGCCTGAAATGGAGTCACTCAAGAAGGATCGGTCGACGCAGCGTCAGAGAACTCTACTCCACCAGGTACATTGGGGGGGTAAAACCTTAATAGGAAGAAGTGAGACTATTGAACATATGGACTGGGCTTGTGTGATATATCTTTATTTACAGGTTGCCCAGGTGGGGGGATCGCCACACAGAACTGTGCCTAGCGGTAGGGGTCAGCATTCTGCCGATTGTTTCAATCATCTTACGTTCCTGCCTGTCTCTATTGCTGGTTTCCTCGTTATTAATCTGTGTGACATTTTAACCGTACAGTTGATGCACTTTAATGAGATTTGATAACATTAGTGGTACCACTTTAGAATTGTATATATTTATCATTATTGACTTCCGAGTACAAAGTGCGTTATTGTGATCGTGTACATACCTTTGAATATTAATTATATAAAGACTGTGTTTTCAGTAATACAGTGTGTGGACATTCCTTTGTGGGGGTTCGGGGACTACACTGTACTTAAGAACCAGCCCGCATCACCTCCTGAGAAGCTAGGCCTTGATTGCTCGTCCATTGCTACCTTTTAGAGAATCTTGGCTGGGGTCTTCTGTGCCTCTCCTCAACCATATAGAGAGCGGAAGTACAGACACCCCCTACCAGTCTTTACACTGGTGGCAGCGGTGGGATGCTTATGGTTTTAAGAATCAGTGTATAACCGTGCCACTTACAAAATATCTGCACTTTATTAGATTAAGGTTTGGGTGTGTACAAAATAACTGCATTACAAGCAATGGAGTCTATTGCGAATGGTAAATTGAATCGGATGAGCTTAGAGGCTCTCCAGAGTGCTTGTGAAGCCAGGGAGTTAGACTTTGTGGATAAGTCTAGGGCAGAGCTGATAGCTGCCCTGATGGACTACCAGACCGATGGTGAAACTCTTGATGAAGGGGGGAATGCAACCAATGAGGACTCTGCCCCTGGGGTTTCTACTGAGTCTGTTTCTGGGAATGCCGCCATTCCTGCTGCCTCTGTTCCGAACTCCAGCCCAGCAATACATTGGAGCTTGAGTTATTAAGGATGAAATTGGCCTTTGAATATCGAAAGTTGGAAATAGATGCTGAGCTTAAGAAGGAGGAGTTGGCTCAACAAGTGGAACTCAAGAATAGGGATCTTGAACTCAAATACAAGGACACTGAATGTCATAGAATCCAGCTAGAGAAAGCTTGAGTGGAGACTTCAGCGAAACCCAGTGAGAGTGTCAGGTCCCCAGCAACTAAATTTATGAAGGATTTGGTTTGGTGTGTTTTCGGAGGGTTCTGATATCCTCCAATGGATTGAAGCGTTTGAAATGGCTTGTGCAATTCATGATGTTGACAAAATAGAATGGGCTAAGTGTTTGCTAAGCAGAGTGCCTCAAACTGGATATGACTGTATTCTGAAGCTGAGTGTGGAAGAAAGGGGTCAGTATGAGTGTATGAAATCTGCTTTGATTGCCAAATTTGGCAAGACGCCTACCCAATACCTTAAAAGGTTCAGGGATTTTAAGAAACGAGAGAATGTGTCTTGGGTTGACTGGGTGAGGGCTGCGCACATGAATATGATGGGGTGGATTGATGGTTACAAGGTGAAAACTTTTGTTGAATTGTCCCACCTGTTGTTTTTTGAGCATTTTTCGGAAGCCTGTTCACCAGAGCTGCCTCAGTATGCTGCTGACCAGAACATTTTGGATCCCTTTAAGCTGGCTAGGTTGGCTGACAAGTGGGTCTCCCACCGGGTGTCCCCTAAGGACTCCAGTGGGAAGGACAAGGACAAAGAAAAGGGGGCCTCTCAGAAAGCTGAGGAGTCCCAAAAGCAGTCACAGTTGAATAAACCTAAACCCTCCTCTCCTAAGACCCAAAAATCTAGTGGGGATAAGTCATCTGTGGGTGGGAATAAGAGTAATGGTCCACCTGCTGCAAAGCAGACTCCCGGTGGTCCCAGTACCGTACCCCGCACTCCCGGTACTTGTTGGGACTGTGGGGCTCTGGATCACAAAAGGGGTGACTCCAAGTGTAAAGTTAAGGCACTCGGAGTACAGGCTGCCAGCCTGCCCCTCCCTTACCCCATGTCTGAGGTGGAGGCCACTGTCCTCCCCTCCTCTACAGGGATCATATTTGCTGCTCCCATAGAGATTTCCTTAGTGTCCCTTGGGGCCTGGGACCAGTACGCGGAAGTACTGGCGACTATCCCACAGAACACCCGTAGATTTTTGAGAAGTGTCCTCCTGAATGGCCAGCCTTCTACTGGTTTGAGAGACACTGGGGCAAGCATGACAGTGGTGGACAGGACCCTGCTCAAGCCAGAGGACTATGTAGATGCTCCTCTGAGAACCACCAGGTTAGCTGGTGGGCCTCCCAAATTATCGCCTGTAGCCCGAGTCACACTCGTAATTGGAGACAAGACAGCAAAGCTTCCTGTCCTGGTTCAGGACAAAGTCCCTGCTAACATTCTGTTAGGTAACGATCTAGTCGAGTTGGGATTGATCGCGGATGGTCTTCCCTTGACTGCTGCTGCGGTCCCTACGTCACAGGTGACACCGGATCTGGCTGTGAGTCAGGTAACCGAGCCGAAGGCGTGGCCTAAGGCACGACGAAGGAAGAGAAAGAAGGCCACCTCAGTGGAGGGAGCCCCTTCTCTTCCTGCTGTTCCTACAGAACCCATTGGGATCCATGCCCCGGACGGGGTGGGTCCAATGGCAAACCCCATATCAACTCCTGTGGGAGAAGAGCCAGAAGACTCTCCTGTGGGAGCGGTTCTCAACCCGGAGGATCATCCCGATCTTCAATGCTTGTTAGCTGAAGGGGGACCCTCCCGGGCAGACTTCTGCAAAGGACAGAGAGAGTGTCACTCTCTCGAGGGTCTGAGGAAACAGGCCCTGTCCCAGGCACAAAGAGAAGTGCCTAGGACTTTCTGGATTTATTGGGAGGGTGAGTTCCTTGTTAGTGAGCCCACTAGGCCTGAACCTGGTGCCCTCAAGAGGTTGGTGGTACACCAGGTTTACAGGCCCTTCCTACTGCAGTTGGCGCATGATGTGCCCTTGGCTGGTCATCTTGGTACCAAGAAGACTAAGCAGAGGCTCTCTGCCCATTTCTACTGGCCTCGGATGGGAGTAGAAGTGGAGTCCCACTGCAGGACCTGCCCAACTTGTCAGTTGTCTGGCAAGACTGGAGGCAGTGTCATTGCCCCACTGCAGCCATTGCCAGTGGTTGGCACACCGTTCGAGAGGGTGGGCATCGACATCGTCGGTCCCCTTGACCCTCCCACGTCAGGAGGACATCGGTTCATCCTGGTTTTGGTAGATCATGCCACCAGGTACCCTGAGGCTATACCCCTTCGGACTGTTACTGCCAAGGTGGTTGCCCGGGCTCTCCTGGGCATTTTCACCCGTGTTGGATTCCCCAAGGAGGTTGTCTCTGACCGAGGATCCAACTTCATGTCTAGCTACATGAAAACCATGTGGAAAGAGTGCGGGGTAACCTACAAGTTCTCCACTTCTTACCACCCCAGACCAATGGTCTGGTTGAGAGATTTAATAAAACTCTCAAGGGCATGCTAGGTGCTTTGGAAGAGCCCCTAAGGAGGAAATGGGATCTCCTCCTGCCATGCCTGCTTTTCGCTTACAGAGAGGTACCTCAAGAGGGTGTTGGTTTCAGCCCCTTTGAGTTACTCTTTGGACATCCCGTGAGGGGGCCCCTGGCCTTGATCAGAGAAGGTTTGGAAGCCACCCCTCCCGGTCCCGCCAAGCAAGTGGGGGACTATGCGTTAGGCCTCAGGCGGAGGATGACACAGATGATGGGTCAAGCAACGGCCAATCTCAAGGCCAGCCAGGAATTGAACAAATACTGGCATGACCATAAAGCATCGCAAGTGGATTGGACTCCGGGACAGGAGGTCCTTGTGATGGAGCCTACCAAGCCTCAGGCATTGGCAGATAAATGGACTGGACCCTTCAGGATAATCTCCAAGATGGGCGAGGTCAACTATCTGGTTGACATGGGAATCCCAGGGGTAGCCCCTCAGGTATTCCATGTCAATAGGCTCAAGCCTTTCCACAGGCGAGCAGAAGTCTCATGTCTCTTGCTGGCTTCAGAGCAAGAGGAGGTTGAGAGTGAGCCCCTTCCTGATTTGCTGCATAGCAACCCTCAGGATGGCTCAGTGGAGGGAGTGCAGCTCTCTCCAGATTTGACAACCGAGCAGCAGAGGGCCTGCAGGACTCTGCTCCAGCAGTATGCCTCTCTGTTTTCGCTGACGCCAGGCCTTACACCGTGGTGTATGCACGAGATTGACACTGGTGACAGCGTGCCTGTCAAGAGCAGGAGCTACCGAATGTCAGATACGGTTAAGAACCACATCCAGGCTGAGGTTGCCAAGATGTTGGATCTGGGTGTTATTGAACCCTCAACCAGTCCCTGGTCCAGTCCAGTGGTCCTTGTCCCCAAGGCAAGATCCAGGCCGGTACCAAGGATTGAGGTTCTGTGTGGACTACCGAGGAGTCAATGCCGTCACCAAAACTGATGCACACCCATTGCCCAGGGCTGATGAGCTCATGGACACCATAGGTGCTGCCAAATTTGTGAGCACCTTTGACCTCACCTCAGGCTATTGGCAAATAGCTCTGACGGACCATGCCAAGGAAAAGACGGCGTTCTCAACACCAGAGGGACTCTACCAGTTTAGGGTCATGCCTTTTGGGTTGAAGAATGCCCCTATCACCTTCCAGAGATTGGTCAATCATGCTCTCAGTGGGCTGGAAGCCTTTTGTGTGGCTTATTTAGACGACATTGCCGTCTACAGTTCCACTTGGGAAGAGCACTTGACACCTCTGGGTAGAGTGTTGCAGGCCTTAAAGAGGGCTAACCTCACTATCAAGGCCACCAAGTGCCAGATAGCTCAGGGGAAAGTCACGTATCTTGGTCATGAGGCAGGAGAGGGTCAAATCCAACCTCTCCCCATCAAGGTACAGGATGTACAGGACTGGGAGACTCCCACTTCTCAAACCCAGGTGAGAGCCTTTTTGGGCCTCACCGGGTATTATCGCAATTTCATGGCAGAGTATGGAACCATAGCTGCCCCACTGACAGCTCTGACTTCACCCCAGCAGCCTAGGAAGGTCAATTGGACTGAAGACTGTCAGAGGGCCTTTGATGGCTTGAAAGAAAGTCTGTGTCGGGCACCCGTG
Source organism: Ambystoma mexicanum (assembly GCF_040938575.1). Classification (NCBI taxonomy): domain Eukaryota; kingdom Metazoa; phylum Chordata; class Amphibia; order Caudata; family Ambystomatidae; genus Ambystoma; species Ambystoma mexicanum. The sequence continues at coordinate 814,866,742 of NC_090932.1, forward strand.
TTGTGTGCGCCTGACTACAGCCGACCCTTTATCGTCCAGACGGATGCCTGCAACACCGGAATTGGAGCTGTCTTGTCCCAGTTAGGTGACAAAGGGAGAGAACATCCTATCATATTCATCAGTAGACAACTCAAGGGTAGAGAACTTAGGTGGGCTACTGTTGAAAAGGAATGTTTTAGTATAGTTTGGAGCCTTAGGCGTTTTAGGCCCTACCATACGGGGTCTACCTTCAAGGTCCAAACAGATCATAAGCCCCTGAAGTGGCTTATGCAGATGAAGGGTGAAAACCCGAAACCGCTCAGGTGGTCCATTAGCCTGCAAGGGTTAGACTTCACCATAGAGCACAGACCAGGGAAGAGTCACGATAATGCAGATGGCCTTTCCAGAAGGCATGTTGACCGTCTGGATGAGGGTGACTATCCTGTGGGAGATTAGGCACCCTCCACCTCAGTCTGGGGGGGGGGGGGCGACTGTGATGCTGGAAATGCATCGGAGGGACAGGGCCTCCGTATCCTTGACCTTTACTGCTTTTTATCATGTGTTCTGTCGTGTTTTCCGCGCAGGAGTTCATGTGGGACTCCTGGCGGTGCAGCTCTCTTTCTTTTGGTTTGGTGAACGGACCCGTGGGATACCCTTAGGGCACCCATGGGTGGGGATACAACCCTGTGCCCCTAGTGTATGTTTTTGGGCACCTGTGGGTGGCCCGCAGAGCAGGGTATGGGCTGGTGGCAGCTCCATGCTGAACTTGACAGGTGCGCAGAGTATCCTCCATTTTGGGATACCCCGGCCCTGCCATTGGGATCCGTTGATTCCTGATGGAAAACAAGATGGCCCCTGTGGCCTCTTGCTTTCTATTACCCACAAACTACCATTACATATCCTCACCAGGGGTTAACATAACTAGCTCTCACAACAAATCCATGTAATCACAAACCATCAATCTTTTAACAAATATAAAGAGATGGAAGGCTCAATTTTAGCAAAAATAATTCATCAGTTTATTATGTTTTCTAATAAAACAGACCATAGGGTCACATTTGTACAATTCATTATACATACATAAAAAACACAAGAAACAAAACACAGATATAAAAACCTAATCTACAATTTAAATCTTGTGATGTGTTCACCTAATATTTGGTCGTCAGACAATAGTGGTGTTAGTAGCACAGTGGGTGACTTTACAATAGCCTAAATTTATATTGCTACAGCGTCCCCACTCCTTTTGTGTCGACGTGCACAAATACGTTTCCAGCCTTGATATTTTCACACCGACTTCTCCTAAGGTTTTTGTCAATTAGTCGTGTATGTAAGGCTTTCCTCAGGACACAATATTAACAGGTACAGCTTGTTACACAGTCAAGTATACAATGTCTCGAGATATCTAAAAAAAGAGAAGAAAACAACACAATAAATTGCTAAACGAGCCTAATATTATTCTTCACATCTATTTATAGCAGAGAACCTATGTTTCACCCTCTCCATCTACTTTGGTGGGTACGTTTGTATTACAGAGACACATGCACAGGTACATATCGTGGCATTGGCAACTTAGTATGTGCCAGCCCTACAATTTGGCTTGTCATATCACAGTATCTTTTATTGGCACATATTATTCGGCCTAACGTTTCTTAATATAAATAGTGAAGAAAACGTTTCTTATTGTCAAATGGCACCATTCTATAGTTGTGCCATTCGGAGACTATCAAACTGAGATCTTACAGACTAGTGGTGTTGATTCCACATAGATAACTTAATTTGATCCTAAATGTATACTAGGTACTAGTCAAAGCATCACATACCGGCAAACAGTCAGGAAAAACAAGACCTCTATATTGTTGTGGCCTTCATATTTTGGATGGACACTTATTCCCACTTCACACAGTGACGTTACAACTCAATCCTGTCTGAATGACAGAAACGAGAAACACAGACCAATCAATGACGGTGTGTTTGTTCTGACACAACAATGGATGTAATACTATTAATGTCGCTAAAATTTAGGTGTGATTACAAACGCTAGAGACAGGGGACGTACCAGCAAGAAATCAATGTGCCGGGCTTTGTGATACCACAAAGATGTTTTTCATCCACATGCAGAGAGACAGACGTTTGTCACTGCTTAGCTTCGCACGTTTACTACAAAGGAAAAAGATCACACGTGCACGAGTGCGGTTACTCCACCAAGTCTATTTGTGCATCAAAGGCTTGTTTTATATTTTGGCTAGTATAAAGATTACCTTATAGTCATAGATGACTCGTGTCAACTGGCCTTGGCGATTACCGCCAGCAACTGGAGCAAAACAAGTTATTTCCTCTGACGTCATCGCGGTATTAACGTCTCACAACAAGTCACATGACCTGCACCGCGGAAGGGCAGCTAGACATATCTGTATGTTGGACGGACATATTTGAAAGGGCAATGTATGCTGCAATATGGCTAAGTGGCATAATCTACGCATTAAGAAAAAACTGTTTATTACAAAAATGGTCTCGGTATGTGTGCGCGCACTCGGAAGATCAGCTAAATTATTTTTGCAAAAATAATCCCCATTCAATATACAAATTTAGACCATGTTTAACCGAGTCCAAATTATATATCCATTTTTGTTCTAATTTACGTAGTTTCCTGTCACGATCACCTCCCCGTGGATGATAATCCATTATTTGCAACACGCACCAGAATATATCATTATGTGTGTGTTTCATCATTTTGTAATGTTCCACCAGTGGTTTATCCGCCGTGTTGTTTTTAATACACCCACGGTGTTCCCCAATTCTTGTGCGCACCGGACGTTTGGTTTTACCGATGTATATGAGGCCACATGGGCATATAATGCAATATACCACCCATTTGGTGGCACAGTTGCTAAAGAAATCCAATTTCCAGTTTCTGCTTTTCAGAGCTATGGTTTTAGTGTTCTTTGTAAATTGACACATATTACATTTCCCACATTTGATATGTCCTATTGCGGGGGGTAGTTGCCACAGTGTGGATTGGGCGTTTGGACTGGATTTCGGCACTGGATAGGTGTGGACCAGTTTGTCTCTGATGTTGGTGAGGCGTTTAAATGCAAAACGGGGAGGTGGAATATTAAAATCCTCTGTGTTGATCATTTTCCAATTAGCTAAGACGGTTTTCCTTAAATCATTGCTAATTGGTGTAAAAGAAGACACACAGGTGATTTTGTCTAAGTTAGTCGTGGTGTGTTTCGATAGGCAATCTGTCCTTGTTATATTGGCGGCCTTTTTATAGGCCCTTCTAATGATGTGGGACGGATATCCTCTTTCTTTCAAGTTCCTTTTTAGGACCTGGCTATGATTTTTGAAATCATTTTTCTCAGAGCAATTACGTCTGATCCGGAGAAACTGGCCGAGTGGTAAGTTTTCTCTTAATGCTTGTGGATGGTAGCTGTTGAATTCTAGTAGGGTATTTTTTTGAGTAGGTTTTTTATATAAGCTTGTGCCAACCTTATTATCTGCCATTCTCTGGATCCAGAAAAGGGATTACATTTTTATTCGACTCACACGTGAATTGTATAGACGCCTCTCTGGTATTCAGCCAACTTGTGAACACTACTAGTTCTTCTTGGGTGCCTTGCCAAATCATAAAGATATCGTCTATGTAGCGGTACCATGCTTTTATCTTGTCGTGGTGTGGATTGGCCGTCACATAAATATGAGTGGTTTCGAAATTGTCCATGTAATACAAACGCACCCACCAAAGTAGATGGAGAGGGTGAAACATAGGTTCTCTGCTATAAATACATGTGAAGAATAATATTAGGCTCGTTTAGCAATTTATTGTGTTGTTTTCTTCTCTTTTTTTAGATATCTCGAGACATTGTATACTTGACTGTGTAACAAGCTGTACCTGTTAATATTGTGTCCTGAGGAAAGCCTTACATACACGACTAATTGACAAAAACCTTAGGAGAAGTCGGTGTGAAAATATCAAGGCTGGAAACGTATTTGTGCACGTCGACACAAAAGGAGTGGGGACGCTGTAGCAATATAAATTTAGGCTATTGTAAAGTCACCCACTGTGCTACTAACACCACTATTGTCTGACGACCAAATATTAGGTGAACACATCACAAGATTTAAATTGTAGATTAGGTTTTTATATCTGTGTTTTGTTTCTTGTTTTTTTTATGTATGTATAATGAATTGTACAAATGTGACCCTATGGTCTGTTTTATTAGAAAACATAATAAACTGATGAATTATTTTTGCTAAAATTGAGCTTTCCATCTCTTTATATTTGTTAAAAGATTGATGGTTTGTGATTACATGGATTTGTTGTGAGAGCTAGTTATGTTAACCCCTGGTGAGGATATGTAATGGTAGTTTGTTGGAAATCCTTTTGTGTTCCGCTGTACATTTGGTCCTCATCCAACAGACCCCAGAAAAAAAGAGGACTCATGCTATAAAAGCGTGCTCACTATTTGTGTATAAACCTTTCTATTACCCATTACCATGTTTTCCCAAAGTCCTGGGAAGCCCTGACTCTGTCCCTTCCCCCTGACTGGCTGTTGGGTGGAAGTGGCATATATGGTGTTGTTGTGAAGGCCCGGCCAGACTAGCTGGAGCCTTCCCGGTGATGTATGTTGTGGGTATCTCCTGTGGGTGGGTCCTGGGTGAATAGAGTGTATGATGAATATGCATTCTGTGTTGTGGGTGTCTAGTATCTGGTGGTTGACACAATGACTGAGACAACCCTGCCCGAAATCGGTATGAATGCAGCTTGGAGTGTTGAATGGCTTGGTACTTGTCCCAATACCCATAACTTGTTGTGAGTGTCTGGAGAGAAGTGAATGGCCTGAATACCTCGTGTGCCTGATTGGCTGCCTGCCTGCCTGAATGCCCGTAGTCGTGATTGGATGCTTGAGTGTGACCCAGCGGAATGAATGGGAGATCAACAGTATATCTGGGGACCTCTCACTGCTAGGAATCGTGTTCAGAAGCTGAAGTCCACTACGACGAGTAACTGGAGTAACTGACGCTTGACCTTAAAGCCCTGCTGGACGAGAAGAAGTGCTGTGGCTCTCCTTCACAATCTGAAAGCTGTTGTGCATCCAAGGACTGACCCAGAGAGGACCTGGTAAGGCAACCTCTTCCCGAGCTACGAGGGACCATCGTGCACAGCTGATCTTTGCCAACGCTCCAGGTAGACAGACCTTCGACAGGCTGCCGACACGATACAGGGACTGTTGCGGAACTCCAAGGAGAAGCACTCGGACTGTTGTCCGCCACTGTCGACGACAGCCGTCGCCGACCGGAGCCGCCGTGCTCCTGTTTGCCTAAGAACTTCCATTGATCATCGGACGCTCTCGTCTGCATCGTCACCCGCTTGTCTCCCACTGGAGAAGGCCTGACCGTCGACGCGCCGAGGAGCATCCACAGGTGGGTTTCCTGCCACCTAAGGACCACAGAGACGCTGACGACTCAACACCCTTGCTGGGCCACAGTTCTTCATCATCTCTTTGCGGTCCAGAACTATCGTCACCGAGGTGCCCCGCTCGCCTCTTCCTTGCAGGACGTCAACGCTCTGTCGTCGACGAGCACTGCTAGGAACGAAGCTGCCACTTCCCTGCCGTAGTTCACCCTGGTCAGCGTCGGACATTCGACGACCCGTGACTCCTACCTTAAAGGGAGGGCACTCAAGAAGGGCCGTCGATTCCCCGACACCGAACGCCAAGTTCCCCAACACCTCTCGACGATCCGTGGCTCCCGCCTGAAAGGGAGGCACTCAAGAAGGATCGGTCAATGCAGCGTCGGAGAACTCTACTCCACCAGGTACATTGGGGGGTAAAACCTTAATAGGAAGAAGTGAGACTATTGAACATATGTACTGGGCTTGTGCGATATATCTTTATTTACAGTTTGCCCAGGTGGGGGGATCTCCACACAGAACTGTGCCTAGCGGTAGGGGTCAGCATTCTGCCTATTGTTTCAACCATCTTACTTTCCTGCCTGTCTCTATTGCCGGTTTCCTCGTTATTAATCTGTGTGACATTTTAACCGTACAGTTGATGCACTTTAATGAGATTTGATAACATTAGTGGTACCACTTTAGAATTGTATATATTTATCATTATTGACGTCCGAGTACAAAGTGCGTTATTGTGATCGTGTACATACCTTTGAATATTAATTATATAAAGACTGTGTTTTCAGTAATACAGTGTGTGGACATTACTCTGTGGGGGTTCGGGGACTACACTGTACTTAAGAACTAGCCCGCATCACCTCCTGAGAAGCTAGCCCTTGATTGCTCGCCCATTGCTACCTTATAGCGATTCTTGGCTGGGGTCTTCTGTGCCTCTCCTCTACCATATAGAGAGTGGAAGTACAGACACCCCATACCGGTCTTTACACTCACAAGGCATAGTAGGCTCGTCCTCATCTTCCACTATATTCATTGTTTTCAAACCCATGTTCCCTCCCTGTTGCTCTGTGGGCACATTGAAACAGAATTGACTAACAAATGCACAAAAAATAATACAAATAAATAAATAAATAACTCACATATTCACTTGAAGAGCCACTCCCTCGATATTTTGGGATTATCCCTCCCACTCCAAGTACCTGTACACAAAGCACTATACCCACAGGGCAATCATCAAAACCAACAACAAACTTTGGTGGTGGCATCATGGCCCTGCTGCTTCAAAGGAGTGGGCAGATGTGGATGAGTAGGCTGACAGGGCTGGAGTTCTTGTGCCTTTTGTCCAAGACAGGCAATGGGCACTGGTTCATTGCTATTGCTTTTCCTGCTTCTGTAGGAGACAGACTAGTGGAAACATATAGGTATGCATCATGATTAGTCAGTCTATGGCTCTGTTTTGTGTGTGTGTATGCCTGTGGTTCTCAATGTGGAACACGTCTTTGGTACACTCTCCCTTACTGGCTCCTTGGATATGTTGCTTATCAAAGAGCCATCCTGACCTCTTACACTGTATTGGCCTGTGATGTTTTAAAGTGGGCCCATCATCATGTCGAGGGAGGTGTATTCTGCATCCTGGAATGGGACATCTCTTCTCCCACTAGAAACATGAACAGGGATGTCTGTGATTAATTTGCACCACTTTATAAGGGTGAACACATGTACAGCTGCTTGCATCTCTTCTTCCACATCATCCATCTGCCTCCTCCAGATCTTGCTCTTCAATCTCCTGAAGCACTGCACCCGGCAATATATCAGTTGGTAGCCCAACACCCTTCCTGCACCCTATCCATGATAACATCCCTCTCCAACTCCAATTTTGGTTAATGCACCACCCAGAAATATCTACTGTCCACAGCTATATCCTCTTGCAGTATGTCAGCTAGCACCACCAAGACCTCCACAAATACATCTGCAATGTCATTTACAATCACTGGCAAATTAATGCAATATACCTCCCTCTGAAGGCCTTGCAACCTCCACCTCCCACTCATCCCCATCCTTGTCCTGAGACAGTGACACACCCTTCATCATCAGACCTTCCTCCTCCGTCTCCTGACCCTGTGGTAATTACAACCCTAGGCAAAGGCATGACTGCTACGCTCAATGTTTTTCAATGGCTCTCACATCCAAAATGCTAACATCGCTTTGTGAAAGGAAACAACCTTAGCATCGTACTGCCAATGGAGAAGGGGACATTGCCCACATGATGCTGGGCAGTTGCTCCTGTGACCAGAGCTGCACCTTGTACAAATATATAATTTAAAAATCAAATATCCTTCATAAATCGGACTGCTTTGATGGAACACAGTGATATGACTGCTCAGCTTTTGTGAGGTGAGATGAGGCGCTCATCTTGATTTAAGCAATTTTCTGATGTATCTGTGTGGCCTCCATACATGGGCCTCCACAGGGAATAAGAAGGAGAAGAGCCTACGCTACCCAGCAGTGATGGATGGATGTAAATGATAGATTCTGTGACCCTTGATAGGGCCCTTACCAAATCACCCCTGTCCAACACAAACTATATTGGTTTCCTCTCTAGAGCAGGGCATTGTTCAAGATTGTTAATGGGTGTACTCAGCCTTGAACAGCTGTAGGCAAATGCCATGCATTCTTTATTCTTGAAATTCTGGAAGATTTATATTTGTTTTATCTGGTTTGGCAGCAATGTAAGATCCTATTGGTGCTGAGGCTGACCAGTAACTAGTATACTGTTAGAAAACAAAGAATGAAGGATCAGTTTTTTTGCGCAAATTCAATGAGTTTATTTTTTTATTTTTAGATTATAATTACAAATTCATTAATATTTCAAAAGTGCTTTTTTCGATCCCCTCAGTATTTCAATAGTGCTTATTTTAATCCCCTCAACACGTGTTTCTCCATCTTATATTCAGATGGTTCATCAGGAGGGTTAGAGATTAAGTCCTAGTGTTAGTAAGCTGGAACAAAACAATTGCAATAAACCTTGTGTAAGTATATGATTTCTAGAACAATTTGTATCTGATATTGAAAGAAATTAGTTTAACTCACTATAATTTGTAGTTCTTACTCTCTTAAAGGATTGGGTCTAGTATGATCCCTCTCCTTCTGGTCTCTTAAATACTTTGTAGTACTATGAATGGGAGTTTCCTCCTGTAATGTACAAAAAGTGTGGATATTTATATGTATAGAATTCTGTCACTAAAACTAGCTACTTTCTTTGAAAACAATGAGGTCCGAAGACAGAAATGTAAAAACTATAGCGTATTTAATTTTATTTTTCCTTAAATTAGAGTGGTTTCCCCAGAAAAGCACTGATTTCCTCGCCGTTCGATTGCCGATTCTGACGCGGCCACGCACGTTTCGCCTGACCATGATCATATATCCTCCATATTGTATTGGGATACGCGTCTTTCTTATAAGCACGGTTACCCATACGGGATAATGGAATTTATTACATTTCAAAATTGAAAAAAACTTTTTTACAATATTGGCGCAATTGCACAATTGATCTCTAACTGCTATGGAATTGAATGCATTGGTAGCCTGTAATAAAGCCTGTAATAACGGTAAGAGGTTGAAGATAAAGCCTTATTGTTTTGTGGGGCAAATAATTTACAACTTCCTGAAGTGAAATGTGTTTTTGTCTGGGTATACTTACACTTTTTTTGTGCTTATATATTTACAAATGTAACCGATCAGTAAAAAATGTTGGAATCAAGGAAATGAAGGGCTGAACAAAATATACTTCAACAAAAAAGTCAAATATCAAATATTTTGTTTGATCGACATGGTTCAATATGATTCCAATTAAAATAGTTTGTTCCTGTGTGAAAGGTGTAATAAACGTGTCAAAGAAACTGGTGCATCTCCATGGGCCTCATTACAAGTCAGGCGTTAAGGGTTTAACGTCGCCGTTAACCCTTAACGCCTGATTAAGAGGTCCCGGGTTTTAACGCCTGCTTTTTGCAGGCGTTAAAACCCATGCCGCAAAGTGACCTTGGTGCTAAGTACGGTGCCGCAATTTGAGGCACCGTACTTAGCGCCTTTCCCCATTCCCATTATGCCCTATGGGGCAAAAATGGGAATGGGGAAGGGCAAATGGTGAATGGGGAATTACCGCCCCACTCACCTTGGAATGGGGCGGTAATTCCGCCATCCACCATGCCGGAAACCGGCATGGACCATGGTGCTAAAAGCACCATGGTCCAGCGCCGGACTTGTAATGAGGGCCCATGTCTGTGTTTAGACCTGTGTGACAAGTACCATTATGCCAATCCACAATGCTTCTCTGCATTTTAATATTTTTTCTTTGTTTCCTCCTCTGGGGGGGCAAATACATTTTTTCCAATCCAAAGAATCTTATGTTTTGTATTGATTCTAATTGATGGTTTTCTTGAAAATGAATGGCCAAAGGAGATTGCAGATCTTTGTTTTTGATTGCTCTCAAATGTTCTCCAATTTTGATCTTTAATGGCCTGATTGTACTCCTGATGTACTTTTTATCACAATGAGTTGGGTCCCATATATCACATATTTGGTGTTACAGTTTATGAAGTGATTTATTTTTGTAGTTGTTCCCTTTTACATAAGAATATCGATCTTTCCATTCTCTGAATATGGACATACTCAGCAGTTGCCACACTTGTAGCTTCCTGCTATTGGTGGATGTAACCACATTTGTGGAGGACCTGTACATGGATTTTTACTGAGAAATGCGACTGGCTCTGCATGCCTTTCAAATCTTTAGGTTTACGGAAAGTCAAAAGGATGTACTGTCCAGGATGGAGATTAGATCTGTGTCCAATTGTAGAATATTTCATTTTTTTTGTTAAATCTTTTCTGATAATTTGGTTATTCGTGCTCTAGGTGGTTATGAACTTTACTTTAAAGGATACTGCGGTTGTATCAGATTTTGGTTTGTTGATTAAAAGATCTTCTCTTGAGCGTTGCTTTGTTTTGTGATACATTTTGGTAAGATGTTTTTGATTGTATCCTCTTTGTTTGAATTTATTGGCGGAGTGTTTGACATGTTTTTTCGAATTCTGATTTGGTAGTGCAGTTTCTCTTAACTCTTAGAAATTCTCCATATGGAATGTTAGAAATTACATGATTCAGATAATTACTTGAAGCATGGAAAATACTATTCACAGCTGTGGGTTTGATGAAAAGTGTGGTGTGTATTGTGTTATCTGCGATCTACAAGTGAGGGTCCAGAAAGTCTATTGCTGTAGTACTTTCCTGCATAGTGAATTTTAGGGTGTTTAGTCACCATTGTTTTTTTTCCCTAGTGATGGTAGGCAGGAGAAGAGTGCAGTGGATTGTGGATATTACTAGGTGTTATGACCTTTAGAATGTTTATGTTTGGCAGTTGTATTATGCCACTTAGGATGTAAACTACTGTTGAGCAGCAAAACGCTGACAAAGGAAGGTGTCCCTGGTATGTGTTGTGTAAATGGAAATATGGGATCTTAGTAAATTGGTGTATTTAATGAAAATGCCAAGCTGATATTTGTTGGCATTCCTAATGGCATTGGGCGATCACTCAGAATGTCCTTAAAAGTCTTATTCAAAACCAACCCAAACAATTGGTGACTGGCTCTGCCACTGCCCATCTGCCTCTCAACACTTAAATACTGTTACATCTGAGATTTTCCAAATAGACTCTTCGAGATTTGCCTAGACATTATTTTGCCATTCTGGCTCACATTTGGTTCTTAGAGACAGGCCAGTCCTCCTGAGTCAGGTCTGTTCCAACTGTACCCATCATTTTCAGCTGCCCCACCCAGGTATATTCCTGGTTTATATTGCAAAACCAGACAAAAAGTGTTGTCCTAAAAATCTGTGATCAGTGATATCTAAAACTCATATGTCTTAGTTCTTACTTTGTGAACATGTACATACCTATGAGTATGTACCATTTAAAACTTCTGCCGTTTGATCTTCCAAAACGTGCTTACTTTGAGGCAGTAGAAAGTGTAACTTGAGGATTCCAGTACAAATCCATAACTGTAGGGAATACGAACAGAGCACAAAATCCTATGGTAACCTTGACGCTGCTGGTAGGCTTACCAGCACTGTTGTTAACGGACAGGCATGCTCGTAAAGAGGCCCGATGCGTGTTGAAAATCTAATGAACATTCACAGAGCAGTGTTGATTTTTGAAATACTCTGGTGTACAGGGGGCATATTCAATGGCTTGAAGTCAGTAATATTATAGTACATTAACCATCTATACACTTAAGGTCCCCAGCATAATTATAAAAAAAGAAACTCAAGAGGTTCTTTGTTTCACAGTACTTAGCCTAGCCACCTGCCCTTGTAGAGGTGGCCGAAACTCTGAAACACTGAATCTCCCTATTGTGATCATAAAAAATAAATTGTATAGTAGTAGAACTTAAATACCAGTAACCTTTTTACTTTTCATGTCATAAAATTATTATGCAATAGGCTGCCTCTGAAGTATAATCATACACAGGATAATGTGTATTCTTTGATTGTGTTTATGTTATCTACATTACAAAATTCTGAAGAGTCTATGGAAAACAACACAACGATCAGGGTGGTTTTGGATTGACCTAGAACTACTGATTTTCTCCAGACACAACACTTTCAATTTTACAACTTAATGTATCACACATTAATTAAACACAGCCATACAAAACAATATACAGTACAATATTATGGCTGTTCACATAAACACAGGAGTTAAATACAAGAACATTACAAGTAATTATTGTTGTGTGTATTTTTTTATAGTCATTATTCATCACCAAAGTGCAAACCCTCCTATTACACACAGGGTTATCTAAATCTGTCTGCCTTCACAATCATCTTAATGAACAATGTCTGTGTGTTCTGCTGTGATGTTCAAAAGCTTAGGACATGGATGTGTTTCGGCCGAAAGAAGCTCTGGCTTTAGCGGCCTTCATCACGACAGAAATAACTATTTTCTTCTCCCCCATGCTGATTCCTGTGGTCCAACAATCTATGAAACAAATAAATAAATATGCAATTTTAAACTAGGGCTATCCAAATTTATTTCTGTTATAATCAAAGTATATCAAATTTCTTTGAATGCCATGGATGGAAAGGATACCGTGCAATCGTGTGTAATCTTGTGCACGTCAGAGTCTTGTCGATTTCCAGGGCGTTTACTTCATGTTTGGCTGCTTCATATCTATAATGAATGAATAGTGGACAAACTTAGTATGCCTGTGCCCAGCAGGATTGTGTATACATAAACTTGTTTCACATTCAGATCAACTAGAGTGAAAAGTACCAATTTGTTCCAGTTCACTGTTCAACGTGTGTCAATGGCCTGAATTTCTAGTTCCAGCGTCACTTGTATATGTGTTATCATTACACAACATTTATATGTGTACATGTTTAATGCTCATATAGTAAACTCTCAATAGTAGCCCCAAAATCTAGGGTTTGTAGTGGGTTGCTTACCACCAAATGATTTTCATATGCAGGCCACCAGTATCTGCACATTTTACATCTTGTGTTCTGTAAACCTGGGGCAATGTATTAGTTTACTGCAAGCTGTGTCATAGTGCTTTCCATTTTTAAACATCCTTTCCCAGCGGCACAAGTACCCTCTGGTCCATTGGCTGCTTTATTGTATTATTCAATAGTAGGCTAGCAAGCATCATGAAATATGTTCAGGCCCATTCTTTTCCATGCACGCAGAATGGAGTTGGAAATTGTACGCGTACACGTTGTGTATCTGAAGAGATGGTTTACAACCTAGACCCTTGTTGTACGTGCTGTAAAAAATAGAACTGCTTCAAAACAATATCTCAGCACAATCAAAAGACCTGCCCAAGAGCATCCCTAACACCCCTCTTGCTCAAAGGCTCGATAAGCCCCTCATACAGCTCTTTTCTTTTCAAGAAGTCACCAAACAAGATTTCATCACTCTCCTTAAAAAACTCAAACCATCCATGTGTAAAGACGACATTTGCCCCCCCCCAACCTAGTCAAAGACTGCACCAAGGAACTAGCACCACTCCTTAAAGCATTCATCATTGCCTCATTCACCTCCATGTCCGTCCCAGTCAGCCTGGGTTCGCTCCCTACTAAACAAAAACCTCACTAGACCTACTATCACCTAACAACTACCGTCCTTTCACCACTGTCCCTTTCCTCTTCAAAATTTTGGACAAAGCAGCTCACAATTAAATCCAGCTTTTTTGGGAGTCCAACAATATCCTCGGCAGAAGACAATCTGGGTTTCGCAAAGGGCACGGTACTGAAACTGCCCTCCTTGACCTAAAAAAACAAACCACCTCAATCATGGACAAAGGCAAGCCGGCACTCCTCCTACTCCTTGATCTGTTGGCTGCCTTCGACCTTGTAGACTATACGACTCCCACATCTCACCTCAATTCTCCAATGAGGCCTCAACATGGATCACTTCATTCCTTAATGGAAGAGCCATGAAAATGTTCTCTAACCAGGCAAATGCAGCCCCTACAACCATACACTGCGGAATCCCACAGGGCTCTTGCAAAGCCCCCACTCTCTACAACTTATTCACCAAACCGCTCTTTGACACACTTTACTCGCTCAGCATAGCCTACATGAACTATGCCAATGATACTCAGGTTCTCCTGACCCTCTCCGGATCTTATGACCAAGATGCGGTTGCACTCTACCTAATTTACAGCACCATCCAAGTTTGGATGTCTGCAAACGGGCTATGCCTCAATGGTGACAAAACCAAGATCATCATAATAGGACCCAAAGAGACCTTACCAAAATTAGACCAACAATACTGCAGCTTCACCATAGACAACTCAATAATCCTTGTCTTGCCATCTGTCAAGACACTAGGTGTCTACCTCGATGCTACCCTATCCATGACATGCCAGATCAGCACCATAGCTTCAGCATCCGCCCACACTACTACGCTCATCAACGAAGTTAAACCCTACCTATCCAAAGTCTGCCTTGCTATCGAAAGACCCACTACTGGATCTAAATTAGACTACTGCAACGCCCTCCTTGCAGGAACCTCCAACAAAAGCCTAAACCGCCTGCAGGTCATCCAGAACAACGCTCTTAGAGCTGCTCTCAACATACCCAAAAGGGATCATATCACGCAAGCAAGGCGTGTCATGCACTGGCTCCCTGTTAAAGATCGGATCACGTTCAATATTCTCACACTTAAAAGTGTTTCACACTAAATGCCCCGCCCTGCCTCTCCGACACCATCACAAGATACGCATCCACTCGCCCGAAAAGAAGCGGTCATGCCAAATAACTCAGCACCCCAACCATAAAAAAAGTTGAAAAGAGGAGGCATTGGCTTTCCCCATATTGCACCTAAACACTGGAATGCACTCCCCAACTCACCTAGAGCTGAACCATCCCTCTCAGCATACAGGAAAGCACTTAAAACTGCTCTATTCGACTAACCTACTGCACTCTCTCCCCTCCTAGCCTGTCTCCCCCTCTCTCTGCAACCTAATATATACTGTTTTCATTCCTTATCATGTACTGTGTAACTAAGTTTAAATCCTCTGTAACAAGCGCCACTATGCCTTAGGGCTGTTGTGCGCTCAACAAATGTGAATAAATAAATGCGTTTGGCAATAGAAGTATAAAAGGGACATTTTAAATAATGTTTTTTAAATATTTTGTGCCAAATGATGGTGTCATGAGACTTTTTCCTTCATGAGTTATTTAGGGAACACCAAATACAATAGATAATGCATGATTATGAGTTTGAAAGTGACCGGCAGATACCACAAATGTTTACCTCTACCCAAAAGTTGGAGAAACATCTTTTGTCTCCGCCTTCAGAGTTTTGTCCTACTATGGAATGGATAAAGTCCCCTAAAAGGAATGAGAATCTGGGCATCAGTTAGCTTAGCCTTCTGTGCATTCTTCTTCCTGGTACAACAGATACTTAAACCGTTGCTTTGTCACATGCTTTTCCATAAACCAAACAAAATTAGGAATCCATGTCATAATGACATGCTGTATTGAAAGGAATTATGGTCTTGAGTGCATGTGCCGTAAATGAGTATACGCCCATTTTCCAGCATTTATAAGAAACTAATACTTGGAAGAAAACATATTTAAAATGAGTGTTTATATGTGAGAATGTTTGCCTATTTTTTTGTAACAATACTTATAAAATAAATATGTAATTTTAGCAAACATAATGTGCACTCATTAAAATGGGGTGTAAACATTGTGTTTGCAAAGGGTTTACACGAGCATTGTAAACTCTTCTATATGTGAAGTTACCCAATGGTTACAACATGGGTGGAAATGTGTTAAACGATTGTATACCTGCAGTGATGAGGACCAATTATACCAGGCATGTGAGGCAATGACTTGCAGAATATTGCAGCACTGTGGACTTTGCGTGTGACCTGGCATATGAACACAACATTTGGAAATGTTATTTCATACCCTACATATAATGATGATTCAATACATATACAAAAAATTGCCTGCTATAATTTGTCAGTCCTGGGGTATTTTGAGACTGCACTTGCCATATGATAGGATGAACTACACACGTGAGACGGTACCTCGCATATAGTATCTGTGTGATATATTACCCCACAATAATATATCAATCCTGGGGTATATAATGATGTACTTTACATAATATGATTACACCTGACATTTGGCTCTACAACGAACATAACATAACAATATCTACAAGTTTCATGTGGCATATTATGTCACCCTCTTAGAGAATTGAGTTGTATGTTACCTACACTGTCGGCGCTAGGCATGTTCGACAATAAATGACATCCAATAGTTGTTTGGGGTTGTATTGGCATTTATAGACAGTGCCCCTTCCCTTTGCTTGCTCTCCTCGTTGTACCTCTGTCATATAATGCCCTCACGTATTGCGTAGCAGGATAGCACCCTAGATAACATATTCATCTTCTTGGTTCTACTTTTGATTTGCTTTTCAGTCTACCCTTATTTTAGTTCCTACTTTAATGTCACTTGCTCAATGGGCATGTGATGTCATATCCCATGTATTGCAGAAGTGCTGGAATTGATATGCTTAAAAAGAAGTCAGAAAACCTTGTTTAATGGGATAGATTCTACTCATAAGGCCCTATAATCAAGGCGCCAAATACATACAGGACACATTTACCCGCTATGTGCCATCTCGATCCCCCACGCTCCCAATCAGATCTTTTGATCGCTGTTCCTCGTATCAAGCTGTCCCTGATGGGTGGCCGTGCCTTTTCTGCGAGGGCCGCTATAACATGGAACAGCCTACCCTTTCAGCTTCGTGCCAGTTGAAACCATCTGGCTTTCCGCCATGATCTCAAGACCTACTTGTTTTAGGCTCCTCTACTGCACCTCCTTGTCTACCCCAGCGCCAAGATACCTCCGGTTGAACATGCTCTTTAGAAATGTTCTAACATAAGATAACATATAATAATGTGTTTCCTCTCTGTGCCATACCACAGGACAACTAATTAATTGGAACGTTGGACTAGTTCTGAAACAAGGACTGTCTAATACAAAAATAACAGGCAATTGTCCTTAGAAGAAGAGTGTCAACAGAAACACCATGCATATGTTCTGCTTTGTTGAGTGCCATAATTGAAAGGTGTGGTGCAGCGTTGCTCTTGGCCAACACAGCCCTTACTTTCGTCCATCTCTGGAATATCTACATTGACACAGTGGGTCAAAGGTCACACAAACTAACATTCCATTGAAATTTCATAACATCTCTCTTTCTGTGATTTCATCAGATTTGTTTGGGCACTTCCTATATTCATGATATCTGAGTGCATTGACCTCCCTGATGATTGCATAGCAAACCATTCATTTTCAAATAAACATTTACATATAAAAAAATAGATGCACAAAGGGAATGTTTTGGTATTACATATTTTAAAAGTGCATGAAGTTCAATTGATCTGCCCTTCCATGGTGCATGGAAACAATGTAACAGCATATGGGAGAGGGTGTTATACATTGTTGTGATCTATTGGTCAAATAAATGAGATGAGGGGTCAGAAGTTTGAGCTGATGTCTGCATGGTGCACGCCTGTCCGTTATGGAAAAGTGGTGAACACATGTGTGGGTTCTTCCACAGGTAATCAGTCTGGATGGTGGCGACTGACTAACTACTGTACACAAGCTCCACGGTGGAGCTCTGAGCAGTAGGCAACTGTTTATCACATGGATGTGTGCTTGGCACTTTTTAGACTGATAATTTGCATGCTGGAATATATAGGGGATATTTATGTGATAATTTTCATTACTGTACATTGTTATGGATATTATCAGATGGAACATCACTCATTCCCAACTTAGAGAAGATACTCGAAACATCTCCATTAAGTGTAATGGAAACAGATTAAAGAATTCCCCTGAAGAATGTTCTAAACAACTAGGAACAGAAACATGTTGGGGGCATAAAACTGTTTAAAGGTGACAACAAACAGTGCTTTTAAAGTGTATATGGATATGGTTGTGTTTGGTTTATTTTTATTTCACATGATGCCACTGGGTGTGGGGAAGGTGTTTTGAACATGACAAACTTTATATGATTAGCTATATGTATAATGTGATTGTACCATACTATTTGTTGCATACATTTGATGTGATGTTTTGGACAAATGAACATTTTATAAATAATGATTTATAGTTTAAAATAAAGATGATATTTTAACAGTATTGCTTTCTGAAACATCCTTAATATTGAATTATGACTCCATATATAGAGGGGATCCCTTTGTTGACACCACTCTACAAGGACCATCATCACTAACTGCTCTATGTTTAAGAGCATTGCATTTAAGCACATTATCAAGCAGAACACATCTACCATGGCAGTAACAATCAACATGACACCACGTGACGCCACCCTTTTACTTGATGAATATCCCAGTGACATTGCCAAATTACACACATCCTCCATCTGCATCATAGCCCTTAGCAATGTCAATGGGTTACTCTGCAGACACCCTGTTATCTGTGTACCTCTCAGTCATAACATTTGTGCCTGCATATTACTCTCCATGTGCACAAACGTACCGCCTGATTGATACGCTATTACCTCTGCTAATATAATTATAATCACTGCTGATCAGAGTCAGCCTACACAAGCCTGCCATTAACCTGCCCTCTATCAAATCCCATGACATATGTTTATGCTGCCTGCCAGTCTCTGATGGAGGGCATGTGACACAATGTGCAATTTTATAGAATACTCCAGGGGCAATGCATTTTAGACTAACTGCCCCATCTCAAGTCTAGATGTCACGAATGCATTCTAGTCATTTTGTCTGATGTTTAGGTGTCACTCACTGCCTCTAGCCATTTTTGCTTTATCTAATTTAAGATGCTACCAGTGTATTCTTGTTAGTGCATTTCAGCTACTCTGTCCAATATCAAATCTAGATGTCATTCATTGCCTCCAGCCATATTGCTCTATCTAATTTAGGCGTTACCAATGCAATCTAGTCAGTGCATTCTAGTCATTCTGTCTAATGTCAAATTTAGGTGTCACCCACTACTGCCAGCCATTTTTTGCTTTATCTAATTTAGATGCTACCAGTGTATTCATGTTAGTGCATATCAGTTACTCTGTCTAATATCAAATCTAGGTGTCATTCACTGCCTGCCTCCAGACATATTGTTCTACCCTATTTAGGTGCTACCAGTGCATTCTAGACACTCTGCCTGACGCCAAATTTTGGTGTTACTCATTGCCTCTAGCCATACTGTATTATCGCAAATCCAGGTGTCACCAGCGTATTCCTGCCACACTGCCCAATGCTAATCTAGGTGTTACCTACTGGCTCTAGCTATACTGCCTTATCTCAAATAAGGACACTACTAGTGCATCGTAGCTACACTGTCCCATCCTAAGTGAAGTACCTCAATGCTTCGAAGCTAACTCATTAAGTCTTATCCAGGTGTCACCCCAATGGAACTTAGCCTATCTGTGCTATCCTAACCAGGCATCACATTAACGTTTATTGGCCTAACCGGCATCAACTAAATCAACACCTAATCACCAAACACTCTCGCCCTACCACGAGCATGTGTATATCAACCACCCACTTGCTTGCCTGCACCTTGATCCTCATCAATACCGCATTACGGCCTAGTATGGCTCCTCAGCCACCTAACGCGCGAGACCCATCCACGTCCAACACCAAGTCTTCATACCTAGATATAAACGACCCCCAACCACTGCAACGGACCAGTCTCCCTCACCCTACCAGCGATAGGAACCTAGGACTTAGAGCCAGACTAGCCAAAATTTACGAGCCCGCTCATTGCCCACCTTACAGAATGCCAAAATCTTACCTAGCTCCTCCATTAAAAAATCGAACTCGCCCCAAAACTCCAACCTTAAACCCTCACTCAGCTCCCCTATTCAGGCTATTCCTGAGTCCGCACAAGACAAGTGCCACATTACTTCCACCAAAATCATAACCAGCCCTAAAATAAAGGGAGCTCTGATCAATGCCAGATCGTTAGTAGCTCACGCCACAGAAATTGCAGATGTAATCCTCAATGAAGACCTTGAGATCCTTGCCATTACTGAGAAAAGGTTGCACCCAGCAGCAGGCCCCATGCTCATGTTGGCAGTCCCAGATAATTATTCTGTCCTGAGACAAGACTGTCCTAATTCCAGAGGAGGTGTTGCCATTATCCATAAATGCAGTCTTATCATCGGACTAGCAACACCCACCACCGTCCCATCATGCGAAACACTCTCAGTCAAAATCCCACTGACCAACACCCAAACTCTCAACATCCACCTGATCTACCGCCCGCCAGGCCCCATTGGTACCTTCGATGAAGATATTAATACCATCCTCTCCACCAACCTCACCAGTTCTACCCAAGTCCTCACCCTGGGTGACTTCAACATGGGCTACAATGATCCTGAAGACCATTCCGCCAGCACCATAGTCAACACTCTCTCGGAACTAGGTTTCATGCAAAGAAGTATGGCACCTACAAATGACAAAGGTAGAACACTCGATTGGGTGGCCGATCACAACCGTCTAGTGAACATTAGTAACACCTCACCCCTAGCCTGGACCGACCATCACCTGGTTTCATTTCTGCTCTATACTGACAGACCCCCAACCACTATCAGGGCCCAGCCCACCCTCACAAGAAAAAAGAAGAATATGACAGCTGAAAGACTCCCCCCGAACTTACTCCCTACACTCAACTCACTCCCAGACAACCTAGCCCTGAGACCTTGGTTGAAGAATATAATAAGATCATGGCCACCTCGCTGGACCTAATTGCCCCCCTCAAAATGAGGCCTAGCAAACCAAAGATGCATCTAAACAAATGGTACACCCCACTCCTTAAAAATTTAAGGCAGCAAAAAAGGAACTGTGAGGCCACTTGGAAAAAATCCCCCTCAGTTGCGAACAAACTCAAACTCTCCAAACTAGCCACACTCTACAAAAAAGAAATCTCCCTGGCTAAACGAACCTCCTTTGACTCTCGGATATCCCAAGTGAAATCAAACATGAAGGAACTCTTCTCCATCCTTAAAAGTTGAAACCCCCATAGTACCTCTTGACACCTGTGCTAAAGATAAAAACTGGTGCTCAGAAATTCAAAGCACCCTATCCAACAAAATTGCAACCCTCCAAAGCAAAATAGCCCGCAAAAAAGTGTCCCTCAATGACACTCTTCCCTCTAAAACACCAGACACGCCCACACACACAGATCTCCCTCCCTTTAACTTCTCCAAAGTCACGATTCTCAAAGTAGAAAAAATCATCCTGTCTCTGAAACCTTCCAACTGTCAGGGAGACCTATGCCCAGAACAGCTCATTAAAGATGCCGCCCTTGACCTCGCCCCCTTCATCACAAAACTGATTAATGCCTCCTTCACCTCGGGCTCTATCCCCACTAATCTGAAACAATCCTGGGTACTTCCACTATTAAAAAACCCACACTCGACCCAGCCACGCCTACAAACTACAGCCCCATGACGACAGTTCCCTTCCTACAACAAATCCTGGACAAGGTTGCTTATGTACAAATACAGAAGCATTTGGAAGAACACCATCTACTGGGTTCCAGACAATCAGGGTTCCACCCTCCACATGGAAATGAAACCGCCCTCATTGACTTGAAAGCTCAGATCTATACGCTCAGAGACAACAGCCAAGTTGCCCTACTCCTCCTCCTCGATCTGTCTGCAGCCTCGATTTGGTCGATCACTCCGTCCTATGCACACACCTCCACACATCAGCTCACTTCTCAGCCGAGGCTATCACCAGGATTACCTATTTTCTTAACGGTAGAACCATGAGGGTCTTCTCACCCACTGCGGTGGCAGACCCCATACCAATCACCTGTGGTGTCCCACAAGGTTCCTGTGTCTCCCCCACTTTATACAACATATTTACCAAGCCCCTTTTCGATGATTTGGATCATCTCGGTATCACTTACACTAACTATGCAGATGATACCCAGATCCTCCTTCCGCTTTCTGGAGATTATGGAAAGGATTTGGCCTTGCTAAATAGGGTGTACATCATCATCCAGGCATGGATGGCGTTACATGTACTATGCCTGAATGATGATAAAACTGAACTCATAATTCTAAGCACCATATCCAGTCTAAAGAAGCTGTCATGATGCCTACCCTCGGGAACCCAGACCAAGTCCAGCAACCCCGGAAGCAGGCATCAAATTATCCCAAGCAAGCCCAACAACCCCTGCTAGGGGCTATTTGGGTGCAGTCCTGGCGCCTATGGCGCCAGACTCGTATGGAGAGTCAGTCCTGGCACCATAGGCGCCAGACTCATAGATTAAAACTTACCTGATGCAGACCATGCTGCAAACTTACCTGATGCAGACCATGCTGCAAGAGCTCCAAGCCAAAAGAGGCTTGGAAGGGACTACTTTACTTAGGGACTATTTTTTTACTCGGGTGGGGCTGGGGAGGAATACTGACCTGGGACTACTTTGGAGGCTATTTAAACCACGCCCGAAGAGCAGCACATGCTTCGCGTTATTCTGCATCCAGCAGCGTAGCGCTCACCGTGCCTGAAAGTCTGCATCCAGTCTTCTGCCACGCCCGCCTCGAGTTTGGAGCTCCTAGAAAAAGGGAGAAAGAAGGAGAAAAGGTTAGAACAAGAGCAATACTTTTGATCCTTACCTGAATTCCCGATCCATCACGTCTTCGAGCTGGAAGAAAGAAGCTATTTTATGCGCGTCGCCTCACCTGCTGCAGCGCTGCGCTGAACTCACCGACCTTCGCAGCATCTTCACATTCCACCGCATCCTCCTGCATGTTCTGGCCGCACTCCGGCACCTAAGGAGAAGACAAGAACAGCAAGGTGAGCCAAGGGAATACACAGAGGAATATTAGTTACCCCCCATAGATTTACCTGATTTTACCACCGGGGGTACTATTCTTCTTCACGGACCGGCGCAACTTCCACTGCATCTTCGCCAAACCCCAGCCCCTAAGGGGAAAACAAAAGGACAGCAAGGTGCAACAAATGGACTAACAAGGGGAACCCTCCTCACCACAATAGAATTACCTGATTTTACCACCGGAGGCATTATTCCCCGAGACTTCATACTTTCTCTCAGCGCCTGAATAAGGGAGAAAGCAACAGGTTACATATTGACATTATTTTATCGAACTGTGTTGGATAATACAAATCCTTACCAGAATATTACCAGTTGCCTCGAGGAACTCTCACTAGGGTCAAGCTGCAACCTGCAAGGAATCGGACAAGAGTGAAAGTCAGGCATTTGAACTCTTATGAACTACATTCTTACGGCGTCTTGCGGGGAATCTCGGAGACAATATTGTTCTGGAACTCACCAATTTCTTCCAGCCAGTGAAGCAACTGGTTATCTACGCGCCCCTGCGCTCAATAAAGGATGGAGAGCTCATCTTTTCAAACCATCAGGTGAGACTATAAGAGGGGACATCTAAGGTGATCAGTGGGGAGAACAGCGGGGTGGTGGGATTTACACTCAACTCTACGGGTGGTTAATTCCCTTTCTCCATTTGCAGAAGAATATTCCTACGGGCCAAGCAAACGAAGTTAGGTGGGCCAGTCCAGTCCGTCATCTCGGCCCTATGCGTCACATTGGTGGAGACCGCAGCTGTCCAGTTCAGATCGACGTCTCTGTGGGAGCCAGGTGAGCGTAACAGAACGCGAAGCCTACCTACAAATTCCCACCCGGGCGTTATGGATACCTCAGAAACTGACCAAATGGCCCAATTACTAGGGGAACTTAGGGCTGAAGAGCATTCCGCCCGCCAAGAAACCAATGCTCTTAGGAGAGAACTGATTTTGTCAAAGGAGAGAACTGATGACCTTGCTAGGCAACTATTGCAAAGCCAGGCTGGACAAGCACCCCTACCTGGTTCCGGGGGAAATCCAGCTCCAGTGTTATCAAGTAACCCTGTGCAAATAAACCTACCAGGAAATATTCCATTAGCTCCACCTGAACGCTTTGCCGGAGATCCCAAAGGGTTCGCCGTGTTTATGAACCAATGCCGCTTGCACTTTTTATGCAGACCTGGAGCCTTCCCAAACGATCAAGCCAAAGCAGCCTTTCTATTGTCATATCTGAGCGGCAGTGTAGCTGATTGGTCAATCCCACTTGTTACTCAGGATGACCCAATTCTTCGGGATTTTCAGGGCTTTCAAACATGCATGGAAAGACTATTTGCCCGGCACTCCCAAGGACAGTCCCTGGAGAACGAACGTTTGTCCCTACGACAAGGTAACCAGGACCTTCTATCCTACATCGCGACCTTCAATAGGTTGATAGTGGAAACTGGATGGATTGAGGTAAAATGAATCACGTTGTTTCCTCGAGAGATTTGAGGAGAACTCAAGGATGTCTTGGCTCAAGTCGTGAACCCACCTCAAGACTGTGCCGAATATATAGACTTAGTGGTCCAGTTAGATCACAGACTTCAGAACAGCAAGGCTGATCGAGCCAAGTTTGAGAATCGGGTGTTGGTCAAAACCCATGCTAACCCCAAAGGAGCATATGCTTCAGAACCCATGCAAATTGGAGGGGTTAAAGGACCCTTAACCCAGAAGGAAAGAGAAAGGAGACAGCAAATGCAATTGTGTCTATATTGTGGAACTTCTGGCATTTTCTACAGGATTGCCCTGTAAAACCACCCAAGAAGGCGGTAGGAGCTGCTGATAACAGCCATAGGGAATCAGACTCGGGAAACGACCACGCCTGACAAGCGTAGAGGTCCGCTTGCCGAGCTTGAAGAAGGATACTCAGACCTTGTATTTCATCATACCAATGGTCCTCCCAGATCCAGGGCAGCCATCGCGTATGCACGCAGTAAGGGCATACATTGATAGCGGGGCCATAGGAAACTATGTTGACTACGAATTGGCTTCCAGGATGAATCTACCTCTCTGACGAAAAACCACCTCAGATGTCATCACCACAGTCGATGGAACTGAAATTGCCTCTGGGCCTGAAACTCATTCCACCGCAGTGATGACACTATTGGGTCAGGATGGGCATCAAGAGACTATTGTGTTTGATCTAATCAAAGCCCCACAGTTCCAAATACTACTGGGGATACCTTGGTTGGAAAAACATAATCCTTGTATTGATTGGCGAGGGAAGAGAATAACCTTCCCGGATTGTGCACAAACCTGTTACCCAAAGAAAACTCCCAACGCAGACCTGGCCACAGTAACCACAGCAGTCATGCAACTACCTCCTGAATACCAAGAATTCCAGAATGTCTTCCAAAAAGAACAGGCAAACACCTTACCTCCTCACAGATCGTACGATTGTCAAATCGATCTCATACCCGGTGCACAACCCCCTTGTAGCAGGATCTATGCCCTTGCAGAACCAGAGAACCTTCTTCTATGACAATACTTACACCAGTACCTTGCCAATGGCTTCATTCGCCCATCCAAGTACCCTGCATCTTCAGCTTTGTTCTTCGTGCCCAAATAGGAAGGTGACCTCACAACGTGCATAGACTACCACGCATTGAACCAGATAACTGTTAAGAACCGATACCCATTGCTTCTGATCCCTGAACTACTAGACCAAGTGAAGGACGCTTGCATATACACTAAATTACATCTCCGGGGGGCATACCATCTGGTACGTGTAAAAGAGAGTGACGAATGTAAGACTGCTTTCCGCACTAAGTATGGGTTATTCCAATACCAGGTGATGCCTTTCGGGTTGTGCAATGCACCAGCAGCCTTCCAATACTTCATGAACGATGTCCTTCGTGAACTCATTGACGTTTGTGTTGTCGTATATATCGATGATATTCTAGTATACTCCTCTTCAGAATCTGACCATGTGAAACACGTCCGAGCAGTCCTTGAGAAAATGCGCCAGCACAAACTATATGCAAAGCTGGAAAAATGCGTTTTTCATGCCACAGATGTTGAATTCCTTGGGTTTATCCTGACCACAAAGGGAGTCCAAATGGACTGACGAAAGGTGGACGCAATCCTTAAGTGGCCATCACCAAGTTCATTTAAAGGAGTACAGAGCATGCTCGGCTTTGCCAAATTCTACCGCAGATTAATCCCGGATTTTTCACATGTTGTACATCCCATTACAGCACTCTTGCGAAAAAATAAACGCTTAATGTGGACTGAAGAAGCTGAAAATGCCTTTCAAGAGCTGAAAGCAAAATTCACGTCTGCCCCTGTATTAAAGCACCCGCACCCTGAACTTCCATGCATAGTGGAAACTGATGCATCCAGTCTAGCCATAGGAGCTGTCCTGTCTCAAAAGGACCCTGAAACTGGCCAGCTTCACCCAATAGCATTTTGGTCCAGAAAGTTCTCGGCACCTGAGTTAAACTATGCAGTTACCGACAAGGAGTTATTAGCCATTAAATCCGCCTTCAAGGCTTGGCGGCACTATCTTCTCGGTGCCAGGCATACCATTACTGTGATCACCGATCACCGGAACTTACAGTATTTAAAGACAGCCAAGGCGCAATCGTCACGTCAATTCCGATGGGCATTGTTCTTTGCCGAGTTCGATTTTGTGATAACTTATTGACCAGGTTGTAAGAATGGTAAGGCAGACGCCTTATCCCGCATAGTGATGGGAGAGGAAGAAGTGACCCCAGAACCAGTACCTATAATTTCCGAACAAAGGATTCTTGACATGACTACTCTACAGACACTAGAGGACATCCAGGTAAAGATCCAGCAACTCTTTGATCCTACAGCCCTGCAGGACTGGGTAAAGAAAGGCCCGGACTACTCTGTCGCCAATGATCTGCCTTATTACCAAAGGCGGCTATTTCTGCCACACAAGGAACTACAAGAGCTAGTGATTTCCCGTTATCATGATACCCTAATGGAGGGGCACCCAGGTATTGCAAAAACCGAAGCTAAAATTAAAAGACAATTCTGGTGGCCCACCTAGTGAAAGGATATTAAATCATTTGTGATGTATTGTGGCATTTGCACCCAAAACAAAAGTCAAAAGAAAAAAACAGCTGGACTCTTACAACCTTTAGACATTCCGCCTACACCATGGCACACCTTATCGTTAGACTTTATTACTGATCTACCCACATGCAATGGATTTAACACGATTCTAGTTATTGTGGATCTTTTTTCCAAGATGGCCCACTTTATTCCTTTAAAGGGATTACCTTTAGCTTCAATCCTGGCCAAGGAGTTCCTCAAAAACATTGTTCGCATACACGGATTTCTGTCCGTATTGGTCTCTGACTGGGGCAGTCAATTCATTTCACATTTTTGGAAAAAATGCTGTCAATTGGTGCAAATTGATGTGAGGTTATCGACCAGTCACCCCCCCAGACTGATGGTCAAACGGAGAGGACCAACCAGACTCTCGAACAATACATGCGTTGTATGTTACATCAGAGTGAAAGTAATTGGAAAGACATTCTTTGGATCGCCGAATATACATACAATAATTCAGTACATTCTGGAACTGGACAAAGCCCCTTTTATACCTTATATGGGTACCATCCTCGA
This sequence comes from Ambystoma mexicanum, assembly GCF_040938575.1. Classification (NCBI taxonomy): domain Eukaryota; kingdom Metazoa; phylum Chordata; class Amphibia; order Caudata; family Ambystomatidae; genus Ambystoma; species Ambystoma mexicanum. Next base: position 814,894,171 of record NC_090932.1, read on the forward strand.
ACCTCAGACCTTGACTCACCCCAACACTTAGAAATGCCCGCAGTGGACCATCTGCACGCTACGGTTACACAAGCCTTTAAGGAAGCAACTACACATTTAAAACAGGCGAAAGAAAAATACAAGAAAGATGCTGATCAGCATAGAAGTGATACTCTACAATACCAGATAGGGGACCAAGTATAGTTAGCCACTAAACTTATACCTCTAAAGGGAACACGGACCTTTAACCCCAGATATTTGGGACCTTACTCTATTAAGGCCATTATCAACCCGGTGGCTGTCAAGTTGGACTTACCTGCTAATATGTGAATTCACCCCGTCTTTCATGTGTCACTTTTGAAGCCAGTGCAACCAGGGACAAGACTAACCAAGCCACCAGACCCCATCCTTGTGGACGGGGAACCCGAATTTGAAGTTAAGAACATCCTGGACTGCAAGCTGATGTCAAAACTTTTTTATTTAATCGACTGGAAAGGTTATGGACCACAGGAAAGGTCATGGGAACCTAGTGACCATGTTCATGCACCCCGATTGGTGAAAAAATTCCACCGAAATTTCCCAGACAAACCGAAACCACAGGGAAGAACGACTTTAGGAGGGGCTTTGGAGGGAGTGCTGTCATGATGCCTACCCCCGGGGACCCAGACCAAGCCCAACAACCCCGGAAGCAGGCATCAAGTTATCCTAAGCAGCCCAACAACCCCTGCTAGGGGCTATTTGGGTCCAGTCCTGGTGCCTATGGCGCCAGGCTCATATGGAGAGTCAGTCCTGGCGCCATAGGTGCCAGGCTCATAGATTAAAACTTACCTGATGCAGACCATGCTGCAAACTTACCTGATGCAGACCATGCTGCAAGAGCTCCAAGCCAAAAGAGGCTTGGAAGGGACTACTTTACTTAGGGACTATTTTTTTACTCGGGTGGGGCTGGGGAGGAATACGTACCTGGGACTACTTTGGCGGCTATTTAAACCACGCCCAAAGAGCAGCACACGCTTTGCGTTATTCTGCATCCAGCAGCGGAACGCTCACCATGCCTGCAAGTCTGCATCCAGTCTTCTGCCACGCCCAGTTCGAGTTTGGAGCTCCTAGAAAAAGGGAGAAAGAAGGAGAAAAGTTTAGAACAAGAGCAATACCTTTGATCCTTACCTGAATTCCTGATCCATCGCGTCTTCAAGCTGGAAGAAAGAAGCGATTTTATGCGCGTCGCCTCGCCTGCTGCAGCGCCGCGCTGAACTCACCGGCCTTTGCAGCATCTTCACATTCCACCACATCCTCCTGCATGTTCCCGCCGCACTCTGGCACCTAAGGAGAAGACAAGAACAGGAAGGTGAGCCAAGGGAATACACAGAGGAATATTAGTTACCCCCCCATAGACTTACCTGATTTTACCACCGGGGGTACTATTCCTGTTCACGGGTCGGCACAGCTTCCACTGCATCTTCGCCGAACCCCGGCCCCTAAGGGGAAAACAAAAAAGGACAGCAAGGTGCAACAAATGGACTAACAAGGGGAACCCTCCTCCCCACAATAGACTTTTCTGATTTTACCGCCGGAGGCATTATTCCCCGAGACTTCATACTTTCTCTCAGCGCCTGAATAAGGGAGAAATCAACAGGTTACATATTGACATTATTTTATCGAACTGTGCTGGATAATACAAATCCTTACCAGAATATTACCAGTTGCCACGAGGAACTCTCACTAGGGTCAAGCTGCAACCTGCAAGGAATCGGACAAGAGTGAAAGTCAGGCATTTGAACTCTTATGAACTACATTCTTACGGCGTCTTGCCGGGAATCTCGGAGTCAATATTGATCTGGAACTCACCAATTCCTTCGAGCTAGTGAAGCAACTGGTTATCTACGCAACCCTGCACTCAATGAAGGACGGAGAGCTCATCTTTTCAAACCATCAGGTGAGACTATAAGAGGGGACATCTAAGGTGATCAGTGGGGAGAACAGCGGGTGGGAGGATTTACGCTCAACTCCACGGGTGGTTAATTCCCTTTCTCCATTTGCAGAAGAATATTCCTATGGGCCAAGCAAGCGAAGTTAGGTGGGCCAGTCCAGTCCGTCATCTTGGCCCTACGCGTCACATTGGTGGAGACCGCAGCTGTCCAGTTCAGATCGACGTCACTGTGGGAGCCAGGTGAGCGTATCAGAAGCTTGGCCCTACCTATAACTCTTTCATGAGCGATGGGAACAACATTAAGGTTGGACAAGAGGTTAAAACTCTGGGATTTTACCTGGACTCTAACTTCTCCTTCAGAAGACAGGTGAGCTCCTTGGCCTCCTCCACGGCATATACGTGTAAACTAATCCACACAGCAAAACCATTTCTGTCTGATACTAGCTGCCTTACCCTCGCTAGAGCCCTTATTCTATCCCCCCTAGACTACTGTAATGCCCTTTATCTGGGATCAACCAAGGCTACCACTAGCAAACTACAAACTCTCCAGAATAATGCCCTCAGAGCCGCTTTGGGCATCTCCAGAAGAGAGCACATCTCGGGATTTAGCTAACAGAACAACTCGCTATCCATCAACGACAAAATTCTCTTAAAAACTGCATCACTCACCCACAAATCCCTAAATAACGATGCCCCTACATATCTTATAAACATATTCCACAGACAACCTTCCCTGAGACCCATCAGAACTGCTTACAAAGACTGCCTTACAGTCCCCACCTTCAGACGACCCACCATAGGGGGCAATAGCTTCCCAGTGAAAGCAGCCAAACTGTGGAACTCATTGCCACCAAATCTCAGAGCGGACCTACCCTACCAGAATTTCCGATCTAAAGTAGTTTCTTGGCTGAAAACCTAGGCTGTCTAAGATCTATATGTATATTTTATCTATGTAACTCTTTGTTGACTTGTGTATAATTTTGGTGTACCTTCCTGCCTTTCTGTATATTTTATGACTATTGTAACTAAGCTTAGCATATTCTTGAAAATGCTGTGGCCTGATACCCTCGGGTACGCTCACGCATTACAAATAATAAAACAAACAAACAAACAAACAAACTTGTTCACCTCAGAATCAGTCCTTCTCAAAAGACCTCCGAGAGTACTTAAAAGACATTGGCAAAAACCATATACAGCAAGATGTCAAGAAAGCTTGCAACTCACAACTTAGGGTTTACAATGTCACAATTAGAAGGACAAAGAACAAACACTTTCATAAGTGCATAAACTAACCATCAACCCATCTTTTGACCTGTTAAAGATCTACTATGAAAGGAAATCCCCCTCTGAATGCCCAGCTTCACCTATTGCATCAATTAACTTGGGCATCAGCTTATCTTCATTTTTTCAAGAAAACATTTTGGCTATTCAAAACACTATTGCTCAGTATTCCACCTCCTCAGCAACAGCACATACACCTGACATTAAGGTGAGTGTTTCTTTTTCTAGATTCCCGACTAAAACCATTGCAGAAATGACTGCAATAACAACAAGGTGAAAGCATTCTCCGGGAAAGACTATCAAAGACTAAAACCCAACTAAATCCCCACAATCACCAATATTATCACCTAAATTGGGTACTGCCCTGGAACGCTTAACAGAAAATTCACATCACACCACTAACATGAAAAATAATGATCCAAATATTCCTTCAAATTACTGGCCCATCTGAATCACTCCTTCTTCTCCATAATACCCATTCTAGCTTTAGAGGCAGCCGAGGTACAGAAACAGTCGTTTTGAGAGATTAACTTCTAAAGTCATTTGAGAACTGTCCAGCCATCATCATGCTAGCTAACCTCTTGTTGGCCCTTGACACTCTAACCCTCTCCACCCCTATGGACCACATCCACACCTCCTTTGTAAAATAGGGCACCTCTCTTAAATGGTCAGGTTGAGCTCCATCCTGGCACAGTCTACCATCCTCCCATATGAAGTTTCTAAATAATGTACACTCTCTTTTATTGTTATTCAATTCCTACCTCACACCTCTAGCTACCCTTATCTGACCCTTGATTACCATATTTCAAAAATATACAGATGTCCCACTGTCTAAACAATTGATCAGCAGTATATCACAACTTACCTAGTCCAGAAAAACAGCTGCATGACAGACAACTACCTTGGCCTCAATGCAGCAAAAATAGATATCATGCGTGTCTCCTTCATTTCTTCCAACCTCCCATTCACCTGACTTGACATGATGGGTTCACCACCCACCTTGACCAAAAATGCCAGACATCTGGGTGTAAGCTTTGAACGTTCTATGACAGTTGGATGACAAATCCGGAGATAATTCAGACATCTCATTGTCTGTTGCATTTTCTTAAAGACATTGACCCATTCTTAAATCTCAACCAAATAATAGACAGTAGCAGTGTCCTTATCCTGACTCAGTTACTGCACTAGCCCGTTCATGTGCTTACCCAGATTGCAAAAACAGCAGCTTCAGGCAATTCGTTGCAAGGCTGCCAGATTAGTGCTATATACCTCCATCCTTGAGACCACATCTCACCTGCTATGACAGCACTCCACAGGCTACCTGTGGCTTCTAACGCCAAGTTGAGGTCCTGTGCATCATACATAAAGCTTCCTGGAATTCCAATCCATTAAATCTCAAGTGAAAAGAACGAAGACATCCATGACAGAACACCATCTTTGGTGAAACTTTATGGAATGTTCTTCCACTCCCTTTAAGGGTGGCGGAAAATACCTATATTTCAAGAGAATACTGAAAACGACCCACCTTGAAAGCTCCTTTTCACCTTCACAAATAAAAGGTAATCTGCTCATTAATACCACTGTTATATCCCGGTGCTTTATACATTTCATTGTTGCACTAAATTTACCTCCTCGTATTTGCACGTGCCCTCTCCCTTTTCCCGCACATTACATAATCAGAAATGTTCCTAAGGCATGTGAATTACCTATTGTCTGTTCCATTCCTCTTTTTCCTTGGATGTGCGTGAAGTCGCTGCAACCACAGTTGGCGCCTCACAAGCTGCCAATAAGAGAATAGGCAATCAGTTATGAAAAACATAAACGTAGTCTAAATCCAAACATGGCAGTTACACAAATTCTGTGAATGATGTGCACATTTGAAAATAAACTGTTATATTTTAAATTCACTGGTGCAAACACTAATTCATTGTAAATACATCATTTTGGAGCCCATTTTCATTTAGGTGTAATGTAAGTATTGTACACGTGTGTTATGTCACCCAACATGTTCATTCATGTGTACGGCCAAAGGAGAGGGCCCGAAAGCAACTTGCATTTACATCACCTCTCCTTTTCTCCACCATAGAAATACCATACCACATGCACCAGCATGCATTGTCAGTCTGGCTCAAATGCTGGGGATCCCACTGTGTCCGCTGACTTTATGTGCCTGCATGAAGTAGGGGACTCCATATCCAGCCATTGTAAATGCTACCTGCCATGCTTGGCATTTCCTGCCTGCCATTGCAATTAAACGCTGCCTACCATACTTGCATGGCAGGCGCGTTTAGAATTAAATGGTATTGTATAAATGAGTTGTAATTGTAAACACTGCCTGCCATGTGAGCATGGTAGGCAGTTTCTACTAATTTGCACGGCGGATGGCAAATGTACAGGGCAAATGGTGGTGTGCATGCATGCAAACCGCTTTTTGCCCTGCACATTTTGCTCTCTGGCTTGCAAATCACCACGTTTTGGTGGGGTGGAGTCGCCAGTATGTATCGCTGCACATTAACAGCTCTGCGCTGCCAAATTCCACCATGGAGCTACTTTGTGCTGATTCACACATTTAATACTTAATCCAAACAAAAAATGACATGTGCACGAGAATGTTGTATGCAATAAACACACGTGCGCGCGCGCGCACACACACACACACACACACACACACACAGAAACTCAATGCACTACGTATGCTTCCAGTAGCAACCATAATGCAGCTTCCCTTTATAGAATAGCCTGTAGGACCTTAACGATTTCATGTAATACCCATTAAGCAGAGTGTTAGTAGGCCGATAACAAGACATTGAATAATGTGTGTGGTTACACTTATGATGGAAAGTTCTTTACAATCGCCCATTATTGCTGTTATTATAGTCAGTCTGAGTAATGTTTGCTTTAACTTCATGAAGAAAATCAACTTATCTGTATAATTGATCTATGCTTTTCTTATTTTGTTTTCCTATCACCTCTTTTTATCACAAGTATACAATTTTAGATAGTGAAATTCCTTCTTACTCTGAAAATTGATTTCCGCATTCACCACTTTGTTCCATTACCATATTTATTGCCTCAATATCTCTGTTTGTTTTTATTTTTTGGAGATTTAAATCAATAGACATGCCTCTTTTATTTTTATGCAACGATTGCATTGTACATGTAGGTTAAATATTGTTTTGCATAACCTCTCTTAAAATGAAGGAGTAAAAAGCACTTTGGGAAAACACGCATGTGAAAATAAACAGTATTACATTCAAGTTTTGAAACAATGTTACATTCATTTACGTGCCCTAAGAATAAAGCTTCTAGAAAAATTGTACATATTTACTAGTGGGTCTTCAATCATATCAATTGTTTAGGGATTTTTCATCCAATTAGTCGTAACATTTTCTTTTTGTTGTTGTTAACGATTATTTCAAAGCGCACATCTCTTAATCCAACAGCTTTATTTTCTGCTTCTTAGAGGTATGTTGTTGCCTATCAGGAGAACCCACTTGAGCTACACATATGTGTTGGGTAATTGTCTCCAAGAGGGTTACATGTCCTATGCTCCGCAGTGGATTTTTGACTGCAGATGTTGTTTCCTAGGGGTGTTTTCAGAAAGGTTTCACACACATTTGCCGTTCGAAAACCAGTTACATGCATTGATTTTATCATGTCACATGTTGTTGAAGTGAATTCAAAAACACAACTTTTTACCTGGAGCAAGATGTAGACCTGCACACATATTATGGTGGACCTAGAGGTTGAAAGCAGGGTTGGAGTTCCCTGGGACTGTGGAAGAAAGAATGTAGCTTAGCAAGTAAGGTGGGATCACCTCACAGATGTGTCAGTGGGCTAGCAGGAAGCAACAGTTACACATAGAAGAGAAACTGGAAGTACTAAATAAAGCAGATGGTGCCAAGTAATTTTTCGTGGGTAAGGGCAACCTGAAATAAAGGTTCACTATGATGGTAAACAGCCAACATCCTGGAAAATTATTTGATATTTGGGAAAGCTGACAAGCTCATGTGTTGATTGTGGTGTGTAGAGTCACTTTGCTTACTTGCCAGCACCTGCCAACTTTGCTTTAATTCAGCATACAGCCTGCCTGTTATTTTATCTCTACAGTGAAGCAGATAATTCCAACAAACACAATTATTCCACTTTCTAGAAATTGTTTAATCTAAGGAACATTTCCTGTACTGACAGTGACACTACTTCTCATGTGAACCATATGAACCTAGCTATAGCTGCTCTGGTTCTTGTTGCAATCGGCCACAAACATTATTGCAAAATATGTCTAGATGCTGAAAACAAATTTGCTCATATTAGGTTGTCTTTCTCATGGGTTCTCCTCATCGGCACACCTGCGCCCTCCTTTCCTGTCACTCTCTGGCCCACCTGCCTTGGCCCTCTTCCTACTCCCACCTATGAGGCTAAGAACCTCACGGTAATCTTTGACTCTGCACTCTCCTTTTCTCCTCACATCTCTGACGTCTCTAAGAAGTCAAACTATCAACTGCACTTCTTAAGATGTATTCTTCATTTCCTCTCCTTCCCCCAGAGGCTTACTGTCTCTAGAGCTATGGTTCTCTCTAGGCTTGACTACTGCAACAGCCTCTTTCTAAATCTACCTGCTTCTACTCTCCGCCCTCTGCAACTTATCCAGACTGCATTGCAAGACTTGTCCTTGGCCTTAACCCCGGGATCGTATCTCTACAGCCCGGAAATCTCTTCATTGGTTCCCAGTGGCTGCAGGGGTTAAATTCAAGACCCTCTGCATTGTCCACAAGGCATTCTGGGGCCTGGTTCCAAAATACCTTCAACACTCCCTTCATAAATACCTTCCCACTCCAGCTCTTCACTCCTCCACCTCCAACTCCCTCAGTGTCAGTTGATTCTCCAAACAACGAGTTGGGGGTAGACCTCTTTCCTCGGCTTGGGCCTCCCTCTGGAACAGCCGCCCTACCACTCTAAAACTTGAGAAGAACCATCTACGGTTCCGGAAGCACCTCAATACCTTCCTCTTTGCTTCTGCCTTCGCTATTCCTCTCCCTTGCTGATCTGTGTGCTTTGGCTCTGTGCACCTGGCTACCCTCTTATTTCGGGCCCAGGTCCCTGTCCACCCAGCCATGCACCTGCACTGCCTCCTGGCAACCCTTGCACTTGGGTCTGTATCTGTAACCCTACAGTCCCCTTACCTGCACTTATCAGACACCCCTTGTCTGTGATTTAAACCTTGCACTTGTCACCATGTTGGCTGAACTACCAATTGTTGTTTTTAACCCTTGCTCAGCACTTTCCAACTCTCCCATCTCCCTTTCACTTTGCACCTACCCTTGCACGTTCTCAAAGTCACTGGGCCTAGTAAGATCGTTGTGTTGTTCTCCCTTGTTCCCCTCTCTTGCCTCATCATGCTCTGAAACACATGTGTATGAGCGTAATACAAATAAAATATCATATCATATCATATCATGGGTAAACCCATCAGGCGTGCCCACATTCTTCCAAACTGCTACCCCCTATCTAGAACTGGTTGCACATAAACTTAAAATGACACACAAAATGTTACCTTCTGCAAACAATACAAATGATATTAAGATCATGGCATTCACTGGTTATGTTGCAATACTCACATGAACCCAAAAAGCTTTATCGGTAAAATGAATTAATTAGCTAACCATGTCTGAGAGACTTTCTTTGAGAAAAAAAGAACATTGAATATTAAGAAAACATAAATGCAAGTTGGTATGTGTTCCATCATGCAGCTCTGTTTATTGAACAGCACACAGAATAATCGGGTGCTAGACTTCAGATCAACTTGGAAAATTATGGTTGTTAAATTAAAAAAACATATTTAATTAAATTCATAAAATGGCAATGATATTGACTGCAATAAATGATTATTGTCTGAATCAACATGTTTAAAATGAGTATACTATTCCAACACTTAAACATTTATGGAGGAATGCGGAAGTATACACATTAGCAGCATTTCATCATTCTACAGAGCTTTAGTATACTATTTGAGTTGGGTGCCACCTACCTGCGAAGACCAGCTAAATGGCTCCTATTCCTAGATTGTAGTTATTGCTATTGGGTTGTTATGGATGAAATGCCTTTATAACTCTACCTCACATGTTCCCACAATTGATTTAGACACACAAAAAAGTCAGTGAAATACCTTATTTAAATAGTCAGACCCCAAATATCGTTACTTTACTTTTATTGCTTTATTTCGACAAAATAGTCATAAAAGCAGTTCACAAAGAACAAATAAAAATATATCAGTTAAAGCATCACAATCACTTAGCTCATAAATCAATTCCACTAAATTACACAATCATCACTTAACCATGAAAACACATGAAAAGCAGCATTATACAAACAATAGCAGCTTCTACAAAAAGGTATTTTCACCCCATAGCACTGTTCAGCAGCTTGGCCTTCCTCAGATACATTTTTCTAGCCCAACTCAAATACCTTGTAGTGGCATGCATAACCTCTGCATCTGCGGTATCCAGGCAAATTGCCTTAGCAACAGCTAGGGACCTGCAACCACGGCTTAAAAACAGAGGCTTCAGAAAGCACTTCCTCAAAGGCATGGTGGGCGGACAGAGTAACAAATGACACACCACAAAGAATGCATGACACGGAAACAACATTGTTCCATCTATGCTGAAATACAGCAGTCGGCAAAATTCCCATGGCAAACTTTAAATATGGAGCTCATTCCCACCTGGGTGAGACATAATCCAGGTATTCTTCACAGCCCGCCTGCATCTCTATTAGACGGTATCCGGCCAGCTACTCAGAAGCCCTGGATCTTCCCAGGTTATCCTCCTGAACCTTTGCCCCTGCTGCGCTCTTGATCTCTTCCTTTGACGTCAATTTGATTATTGAGGGATTTGACCAATAATCCTTGAAACCCAGCAAGCCCAGATAGCTTTTTACATGAGCAGCCCACTTTAAGGAGCTGCACCCCTGCTGGGACAAAACATCTGTAACTGCCTTTTTGTATTTACAAAGGTGAGGGTTAGATCAGAGGCGAGTGGAGTAAAAAAACATACGTAATTTACAGATCATCTCAAACCCCTCTAATCCAGTTTCCAAAAGCACTGGGATATTCGGGGCACCAGTGGGCAACCCAAGGATACTTTTCAAAAATGTTGCCTCAACCACTGCGACAGACTTGGTCTCCACATTCTCCAAAGGTTCCACCCCATACAATGCTGCCTGGCGTGCTTGTGCTCTATAGGCCTCTAGTGAGACCCTCACTGCCCTATTCCCATGTTCATTGGTGAATCTAGTGAGGGCCCCGCTGTATATGACCAAGATGAGATTGGCCTTCTCAACCTGCATTTTCCAACTGCACGATGCGATAACACTCATACCTAAATAATTCTAAGACTGAACCTTCTCAATTGCACCCCCCTCTACAAAGATAGATGGGGGCTTCAGCTTCTTCTTATGGTTAACATTGAAGATCATAGCCTTGTTTTTTGTACTGTTCAAAGAGAGCCCATTTCTCTTTGAAAAAAAGACAGAAAAATCTCCAATAGTTTATGCACGCCGGATGGTGTGAGAGAGAGGAGCACAACATTGTCTGCAAACAACAATGCAGGAAACTTGTCGCCTGTTAACGAAGGAGCGTCAGTCTGAGTGGCCAATAGCCTCTTCAGAACTTCATTAATGAAAATGCAGAACAACCTAGGTACCAACACACATCCGTGCTGCACTCCCTTCTGCATATCAATGCTAAGTGTTTCCATCTGGACTCCAGTGTACCACTGCCGAGTTCTCTGTATAAAGGCTCTGGATTTCTGAAAGCAGAGCCACAGGGATGCCAAGCTCCTCCAGAACCTTCCACAAGAGTGCCCGTGGGACTGTGTCGAAGGCCGTGCGAAGATCCACAAACACAGCATAGACGTTAACCTTTCTCAGCACAGAGTATTTTTCACAGATCAAACACAGTCGGAGGCTTTGGTCTATCTTACTCAGACCCTCACAAAACAAAACCCTGCCTAGCAATGATCCATTACTCCAGTGCTAAGTACCCACTCATCCAGTTGGAAAAAAAGTGCAATGGCAAACGTCTCGCTCCACCAACCAGCAAGAAAATGGGTCTAAAATTAGCAGGGTCATTGCGCGTGCCCTTTTTATTTAATGGGACAATTTCAACCCTCGTCCAAGACCCCGGGACCATGCTACTGGCCAAAACAGCATTAAATAACTTGGACAAATAGGGTACCAATATTGAAGACACATTCCTGTAAAAGTTTATTGGGACTCTGTAAGAGCCTGGCGCCTTGCCCAGCTTCTGGCACCCCAGCACATGCTCCTCCTGGGCCTCCTTGAGAATCAAGGGGAATAGGGGTAAAACTAGAGCCAGTACAGAGCAATCAGTGCACAACTCTGTAGAAGTCCCATGGTCCTTGCGGTAAATGGCACCATATTAATCTGCCCAAACTATTTCTGAAATTAAACCATGCAACTAGGTTTGGCTCCCGTGGTGTGCACCCCCCATTTTGGACCAAAATCCCCTGGAATCCCCACGTGTGATTGCTTCCGGGAGATCCCCCATAGCTCCTCATGCCAGCCCTTTTTCTTCTCAAGCAACATCATACAGTAATCATACCTTGCCTGTCTGACCACAGTACATCTCAGGGGCCCTTTGCACTTAGAAGCAGCTTTAAGCTGCCTCTTGGCTTCCCAACACTCCCTATCATACCAGGGTGTCACTTTCTCCCTAGATTTATGTGTATTCATCACAGGTTTAGAACAATAGACTCCTACTGTCCTCATGATTTCCTCATGGAAATTAATCAAGGTGGCAACATCTCTCGAATCCGACCTTGCAAAGGCCTTGAGGAAAGGACTGATTGCAGCATGCACCTGCGGGAGAACCCCTTCCAGGTCCAAACAACCCCACCTCACGTTCTTTCTCACCTGGTCAAGTGAATCAGGGACAAGTGTTATGGCATCTTGGGTGACATTGCTCCCTCCTATGTCCCCCCAAAAATCCTTGCACAATAAAATGGCTCACTGAGAATGCTATGTAACCTGCACTCTCCCATGTACCCACCACTTGTCCTGTACCTGATGGAGACTGGCCTGCTACTATGTAATGCTAGTTCTATGATGATGATTGTTTGGCTGTGCATCGCCTGTACTTGTTTTTGTCTCACCCTGTGGTGCCACGTTCTGTAGATGTGTAACTTCTGGAACTAAGCTGTAAACCTACTTGTTCTCATGCGCCCTGCTACCTCAGGGTCCGGCGCGCACAATAAACAAACAAACAAACCATCATACATAGGGGTGGGGGATCACTCTCCACCCTCCTAGTGACTTCAAATGCCCTGATGAATCTTCAGGCGTCCAGGTTAACAAACATGTAGTCTATTTTGGTAGATGACTGACCATTGTCAAAAGGATGCGCCACAGGGAGGTCTCCCACAAAACGGCCATTACACGCCCAAAGATTAACCAAGGCTAACAAGACAGCCATCTCATCCACTGCCCCCTACTGCCTCCTAGGGGGGCTGGTGAATGGGGGATCTGACCCCAGACGTTATCCTCTGCAGTCATGGCATCTGGCAAAGTAGACACCAGATCAATCTGGGCATTAAAGTCCCACATGATCAGAATGTTTGGAAGTCCTGAGAAGCGCCCCCTACATGCCATAACTTCATTTGTGATCTTCTCTACAAATGACACCCCAACGCCAGCCATGCCCCTGTAAATGTTAACAACAAGGACAGAAGTGTTGTCCCGCAGTTCCAAATCCAGAGCCAATACATCAGGTGAGTGCATATCCAGTACCGTCACGGCTTTACATAGGTATTCCTTGACCCAGGTCACCAGTCCCCTTTGTCCAATGAGAGCAGGTGGAAAAAAGGTTACATACCCCTCCAGATCTATTTATTGTAGGTCCCAAATTTCCTGCAGTGAAACCACCTCGAACCCCCTAATGAACTGTTATGATGTGCTTATTGCCAGTGCATGCCTGCAGGAATGTTGATGTGTCCTATCTTGGAATGCTAAGTGAGCCTGTGGAATGTTTGGTAATGAATCATGCCCCAGGGTTCCAGCCTGGTCAGTTGAGCCTGGGTGATGGGGCCCGGTGGTCTCTCCTAGTTAACAGCTTATGTAACTTATAATAAAGTGCTTACAAATAACCCTAAGAAGACTACAGAAGCTGCTTTATAATATGAACAAACACCAGTCTTCATCAATAAGATGTTTCTTAAACACAGCTATAGTCCAGGATAGGACCTGCACCCAGGCAATATGTCTGGTAGGGGCTCTACCACACATTGGGTTGGATTTGCTCGCAGCACCCTGTTGTCCGATTCCTGGGTGAGAGTAGAACGAATACAACTCAAATGCGGGGTGCCCAACACTTCAAATGCTATGACCCCACCCCTGGTTTACACTGAGGCAAAAAAGACGCTGCTGTATCCCTATATTATTCAGGCGGCCTGCGCTAGGATGCTTTCTCCAGCTTTCTATTCCCCAGAGAGGCTCCCAATGTGTGGCCGGATGGTAAATCATTTACATAACTGATACTGGTATCCTAGCATAAAATGGGGTCCATGCAGGGTTCCATCATAAGGCCGGATGATGGATGCCTGCCGAACGGGACTGTGGGCTTAACATGCAATAAGGTCCATTCGATCCGCCTGGGTTGCGCCTCACCCCACCCGGCAGAGAACACAATGACCACATGTCAAAGTGGGAATCCTTAACCCAAACCTTAATGCCATCCACCCCCTGAGGGCCTACTAGCTTCTCACAGAAAACTAGGTCACTGTGAATCAATGACAGACACCCCCTCTTATGCCTTAACCAGTGTTGCCTTGCTCCTGCCTGGGGGTCTGGCTTTTCAGAACATTCGTAAGGTAGAACCATTCCTGGTTCACAGGACCAAAGATCTTATGAGCAGGGCCTGAATTCCCTTTGGCACCACCCTCCCCTTTACCACCCTGGCTATGGGAAGGAATTATGTTCGAGGAGGAAAAAACTACATTTTTTACTGGTGGTACAGGATTCTTGGCTGGTGCACTTAGGCAATTAACATCCCATACCCCCTCCTCCTGCTCGACCCTCCCCCTTATGTCCCCCATGTCTGCCCCCATCGCCTCGGGCACCCCCAAGGGACTGGGAACCCGTAACATCAAACCCTCCACCAATTTAGTCGGCCTGCGTATATCGCACTTGAGCTCTGCATTTTCTTCCCACATGAGCTCCAAAAATGTAAACACATGCTTGCAACCCTCACAAACCTTTATTGCCGTATCACCCTTACTCATAGTATCAATCAACTTTGGCCCGCCTGTCAAGGACTAGGTGTGGAGCAAAGAGGGTTTAAGGCCATCCCGGTCCATCATCGAAGCCCCACCAAAGTTTGTTATTATGACTTCACCCATGGTGGCCAGGACCTCAAATTTGTTAATAGTAGGAACCCGCTGCGGGTAAGACATATGCCCAACTGGGACGCCACCTCCCTCACTGCCACCTCCCTCCCTTGCACCCAGAGGTACAACTTTCCCCTAAGTCATCTGGTGCAGGAGCTGCTCCTCTACCCTATCCGGGCTTGGTCTGGGCACCGCAGATACCACCTGCTTCGCCATAGGAATCGGTTTGATTACACAAGGTGAAACTCCTTTTCCTAAATCACAGCTCTGCCACCAGGCTATACAATTTGCCATCCTGTTGACCTGACTTCTTCTCAACCGCATACACCTCCAATGATTCCTTAGAGAGGGGTATAGGTGTCCCCATGGGAATACTTGATGAGGGAAATATTGGGGGGGGGCAATTGGGGGAACTAGGGTGATCTCAGTAATGCCACTTGCACGGTTCTCTACCACGCAATTAGATTTGGCTATAAGGAGGGGGGGTGGGGCGGGCATCCCGTGTGTCATGCAGTAGCCCCTAGATTTCCAAAATCAGGACATTTGACATACCGCATGGGTTTAAATATTTTAAACATTTTCCTTGGCCCACCTCTCAGAGAAAGCTCAGTTGAAGCTTTTTTTTTCGTCATAATGGGAGGAAATTAGTATTGTGCTGCAGGTGTTCCACCCTGCACCACCCTGCTTAGTGTATAAGATCCCAGCAATTAGAATGCAGCAATTTACAATAAAATGATAAGACAGTTATCTTCCACACTTAAAACATGAACATATAGATTGCAGCTGATGTGAATAATATAGCAACACTGAAAAAGTTAAGAACACTAAAGAGTTTTGTTTTTAAAAGTCACACAGATGCACAATCCTACATAATGGAAGAACAGTCTTAGCCCCTGTACACATTAACCTGCAATGTGTCCGTAAAATCCAGCATATGGTACAAGGTGGAGGAACACCGAACCAGCTAAGAGGGCACCCATAGTCCGACGCCCCCTCCTCCCCAAAGCAGGAATTAGTGGCAGGTAAAAACAAGGCTTCAGATAAAGACTCGCAATCATCAGGCAGTAACCTGCTCCCAGTAAGAAAGTGCACAGGATGTATATGGGACCCCGGGGGCGGCGGCTCAAAGATACCTTGGCCCACTGTCACTGCCCAATCAGAGAGTCGAGTTGCAAGCCACTTAGAATACTCCCAGGGGAAGGTTTTGTAGAAAAGCTTGTATGCAGTCATGTACTAACAATCTCGCCTTTGAAAAGAAAGTCCATTTGTGAGTGTCTCTTTCTTTATGCGACTTGTGCGATACATTACCAATGGGTGGTATCTCTGTGTTAGCTCACGGTTTCACAGTGCACACTTCACATTTATGGTTCAGTATGTGTTCACCGCTGCTTTCAGGCCGGTTGCTAGAGTTTCACTAGCACCTCAATGCCTCAGTGTCACTCTGTTCAGACGTCGTCTGCTTGCTTGCACTGCCCCTAGGACTCCCCAGCAACCCGGCACTGCTTCGCGCTGCTTCCCTCTGCAGGAACGCAAGTTCGCTTCCTTCCACACAGCCCTCTCAGCCCGCCACACCTGTTGCGAGTTAACTTGACACTCCACAGCTTTTCAGCGGGTTAGGCTGTTACCAAACCCCTCTGCTATTCAAGATAGTGCTGTTAATTTCAGGCGTTGCTTGTAAACTCGGGCATCCTCCTGCAGAAGTGGCTTCCTCTCCCGGCAGTCCCAAATATTTGGTCTAGGTTATTCAAGCCCTAAAAACACTTTGAGAAAGCCAACATTCACCACTATGAAATTCCTTCTCTAATTTCTGAGGCACTAACAGGTCATGTGTCACAAGGCTGGAAACAGGGATTAACATTATTTAAGATATTCTGCGATATTTGAAGTATCTTCATTTTTTTATACCTTCAACGATATAAATCTTTGTAGACAACTTCATAAAATGCCCTAAAATACAATATTCTCGGATAGAGAATTTTCTAGCACATGAACAAGGATCCAGTGTATTTTTACTGCTGTTCATTATCACTCATTAAGAAGATACAGGGGGACATTATGAGTTGGGCAGTAAGGGATTACCGGCACGGGTAAGGAGACCGGTGCCGGTAATCCCTTACCGCCCAATTCCGAGGTCCCTTAGCGGGAACCGTAAGGAACGTGTGGTTTGACCACACGTCCCTTACGGGTCCCGCTAAGGGACCAGGACGCTAATAACAGGCTTGCTAGTCGCAAGCCCGTTATTATAGCCCTCCCCATTTCCATTGAGGCCTATGGGGGCTCAAATGGGAATGGGAAATGGTTTGTTCAATAGGGATTTACCGGTCCATCGAGGGTGGGAATGCACCGGTAAATCCCCATTGAACAAGACTGGTGCCGGACCCGGTATTGGAGGCAGCCATGGCGCAAATAGCGCCATGGCTACCTCCAATCTCGGAATAAGGCCCACAGTCAGTTTGATCAGGAAGGACTCATGGAGGTTTTTTTTTTCCTACGCTGTCAGCATTGACTAGGTGTCTAATGTCACTTGTGTCCATGCCGAGGATAATGTAAAATATAAAATATGTTTTTTGGAGCATTAACTTCTGCAGGGGAATCTCTAAGGTCGCAATATTTCACTAAAACATTATCACAACAACATCACTGTGCCTATGGTCACTAGCCTTGAGAAGTGAAAGGATTCAATTCACCTCAAACAATTGAATACACTATTATAAATGTATTGAATTCTTAAAATATGCAAAAGAATGTTAAAAGAAATTAAATACAAAAATACTAAAACATAAAGGGAGTTAAACATGATATAAATCACTTCTTAGTACCAATAATCAATCATAATTCATAATAAAGATGATAAGCATTAACAAAAGTGGTAATACCCTATACAAGGGTGGTTTATTCTATGCCAGTGGGAAGAAATGGACTTAGCACACAGGATACCAAGTAAGGCACCCTGAAAAAGCACGTTTGCAGCATAATTGAACAGGTAATTAGAAGTTCAAGGATGAAACATCAGACAGGGAAGTCAGCAGTGTATTGGCATCATCTTAGGGACCAACAGAAAGGCAACACATGCATCAAGCAGGTGATAACATAAGAAGCAAGCAGAGGAAACAGTACAAAACATTCTTGGAAGGCAGATGTGATTCATTGAATTAAGCTGTATATTCTTCTTGAAGGGAGACATGAATCTAACTGCTAGTAAGTGAAGAGCCAGAGGAACTCAGGAGCTGCCATGATGGTTGCTATATTTTCCCCACTGATGATTTGATCCATGTATTCAATGGTGTGATGTGCATTATTTGGTAGGCAAATCTGTAGTTAAACTCAAATATCTTTTGTTTCATTGGCATATGGAATAATAATAATAATAATAATAATGTTGGTAGTTTGTGCCGTTACAGTAAGGTCTTTGAACCTGCACTTCTGATACTTGTTAATCTGCTTAGAATCACATGCTGTGCATATGGTCCGACATTCAGTAGTAACTGCAGAGTATTGCATCTTGTCTTTCGGGGACCGAAAGGGAACGTCGGCATAGGCGTGTCTGTAACACTATCCCTATCGTGACGTGTAGTGTACCCAAAATCCCTCACGCCCCGAGGTACCTCAGATTGTTTTTTTCCACCCAGATAACTGGTCGCTCCATTGCAGAGCTCTTCATAAGAGACATTGGGCCTCATTACATGTCCAGCAGTAACCGAGACGGTAAAACCGCCTGGTTACCGCTGGACTCGTATTACCATTCCGCATCCGTGACTCCCGGAAATACCAGGGCATTACGACCCTGGTGTCCCGGGAATTCCGGAGGCGGAATTCGGTAAATCCCCATTCCCATTGAGTCCCATAGGACTCAATGGGAATGGGGAAGTGGAAACACTGGCACCATCTCGTGATAGTGCTGGTGTTTCCACGTCCGCCTGCAGGTGGGCGGTGTTAAACCCGCCAGGTCAGACCTCCCGCCTGCAGGAGTTGGGTTTACCGCCACTGTTATTTCTGCACCGCCAGACCTGTAATGAGGCCCATTGTTTATCATTGTTTACCGACTTTGACGGTTTATTCCCCTAAAGTCACTTCGATTGTGCTTCATATACTACGACGAAGACTGTGGGGAACTTTCGGCGGCAGTGGACCTCGATGCCTAAGATCCGGCGGCAGAGTCGTCCACGTGGTCGGGCACTCTGGCCAGCGTACAAAGTAGGGAGAGTGGGGTCAGGGGTGGTCATATCTTTCGCTATATCTTTCCTCTTTCCCCCTCTTTGCCCTCTAGGTCTGGTCATCATTTTCTTTACCTTTCGCTATGGAAAGGACACCATTTAGGTTTTGCCCCTCTTGCAGGGTCAGATACCTGTGGAAGGACGAGCACGATAAGTGCAATAATTGTCTGCCCCTTGACCACGATGAAGCGCAGTGAGCGGCTTGTAGACTCCTTCGGCCTAAAACACTCAAGGAGCGCCACGTTAAGTGGTGGACCGCCTACGACATGTCGCAGGCTGGATCTTCTTCCCCCCCCGCCACACCCGCCGAAAGTGACAGGGGCAATAGTGATGACCAAGCATCCGTACCGGATGCCATCGACCTTACGACGGACCCTTCTATGTCTGCCACGCCCGCCCCGACCCCTCCAGGCCTGACACAAGTCATGCTACGGGGACAACACCCAGCGACAGTGGCGTACATAAAACACACGCTAAACACACAAACCCTTCCCCAATTTCGACGGTTTTGTCGAAACGGGGGAAAGCGCCAACAGGAATGCTGAAAATTTCAACGGATCAACAGCTTTCCCTGCATCCGCAGCAGCGTCTTGCGACTGGGCCTACGAAAATTAAGGGTGCTACCTCAAAGTCACATTTTGCCGCCAAAGTTCGCTCGTCCGATGCTCCCACGTCCCCTAAGGCACTGGTCGCACAAAAATCTACCGTTAGGCCTTCTAGCCAATCACTAGGTGATAACCCTTCTGCTAGGCCTCCTTCTACTTCTAGGCCTACTTCTACCGCTAGGCCTACTGCACGCCCCGTTTCACCAGACATCGCCGAAAGTATCACAAGGATCACTTCAACAGTGGGGCTGGTGCCTAAGGAATAGTCAAAACGCAAGGAGATGCGCTACAGCACCCCGATGCTCGTGAAGACTATGAGGATAGTCAGGAGCCTTTGTCTAGCACGATTACTAATACATTTCGACACCAAAGGTAAGAAAATGAAGATTTTTCACCTTTTGCACCTTCTGGTTCATCTAAATTGACCGGGGAAACAATTTGAAGGGTGCTTGGACTGCCTGGAAAGGATTGTGTCACGTTCAGATCACCCTACACCCAAGAGACCTCGAGAGGATCCTCTTTCTAGGTCAACCTTGAGATTCCCTGGAAATTTAGAATCTTCTCAGGACCATTTCATTTCTGTCCACCCTGAGGATTTAATTCAAATGGACACTTATCAAGATATTTATGATGAGGAAGAAGAAAATACCTTCCTACAAGACTATACAGCAGATGACCAGGCAGATGCCACAGACAACTGGGAGGACTCTCATCAAGTTGATACGGAGCCTTGGGCCCTCTCTACTCATAATCAGGACACAGATATCCTATGTATGGACTCCCCTCCTTCCACCCCGGCCTGCCAGGCATCACCAATAGATGATCATATGGCCTTTCATGCAATATTAATTAAGGCAGCCAATCATTTTCAGATTGCCACCCAGGAAGCCATACCTGAACAAGATTTTGTGGAGGACATTCTTGAAGAAAAAAAACCCTCCAGTCAAGCCATACCTCTCCTAAATTCCATTAAAAGGAGACTGGCTCCTTCTCTTGTCATACCCGCCCAGACCAGGGCAGTTAATCCAAGGGTGGAGAAATTATTTCGGCCATCACCTACAGACCCTCAATATATTAAAAGCCATGCCACCCACAATTCTCTAGTGGTTACCGCCACACGGAAATGGGCAGGAGTGCCTCTTGCTACGGGAGAAGCACCTCACAATAAGGAATCTAAAAGATTATATGCCTTGGGAAAATGTATTGCCAGGGCAGCAGCCTTTAACACACGCATAGCAAACAACACCTCTTTGCTTGCCAGCTATGCTGATGCGCAATGGCACCTTATACAAGAAAATCTCCAGGAGGTACATGAACCCCCAAAATCGAAATTGCTCACCATCGTGGCTGAGGGCTGGCAAGTCAATCAAAATGTTTTTAAAAACACTCTAAATACTGCAGAGACAACAGGAAGTTCCCTGGTGCAGGGCACTCTGCTTAAACGGCACGTTTGGCTCCGAAACTCAGGCTTCAAGCTGAAAACCCAAGCTGCTCTTATTAACAAGCCTATCGAAGAGTCAAATCTCTATGGAAAAGCAGTCGACAATGCTCTGAAGACTGCCAAAAAAGAGCATGACTCTTAAGTCCCTGCAACAGATTACACAAAAACTCTCCCCCCAGAGGGGAAGCGGTTCCCACCGGTCCTTTCGATGAAAATCCTGTTCAGTCCAAAACATCTACAATACACAAAACAACTGGAACTCAAGCCAAGAATCTAGGACTCCTGCCAACTATCCACCTAGGTATCAGCGACACGGGAAGGGGCAGAGGCAGAGGCCCCAACTCCAGGGGTACGGCAACCTCTGGTCAGACAAGACCTACGGATACAGGTCCCCTCCCATGTCACCCCGGTCGGGGGGCGCTTAACATCTTTCCTTTCGGCATGGGATTACACCAGACCAATAGGTTCTGAAGACAGTTGCCCACAGATACTGCGTGGAATTCACCCGGCCTCCACAGTTTAGACCGCCCAAGATAAGACGCCTGATGCCAGATCATCTGAGAATCCCGAAGCAAGAGTTGGAAGCACTTCTGGAAAAGGATGCCATAGAAGCTGTCCCTATTCTTCAGGTAAACAAGGGTATTTATTCAGTGTACATCCTTTTACCCAAAAAGGACCTCACCATGCGCCCTGTACTAGACTTGCGCCCAGCGAACAAATTTGTCAAACCTCAAACGTTTTGTATTGTAACTCTGCAGGAAGTAATTCCACTTTTGAACAGTGGTCGAAGTGTACGAAAAGAAGTAGTGGAACTATGTTCCCTGCTGGCCTGCACCCACTCCCCACAAACCCCATTGCCATGACCCCTCCCACACACAATACACCCCCCAAACACTTGCACCTGCTGTTTAAGGGGACGTTCAGTGCAGTGCACTGAAAGTGAAGGTTTCAACTTCTTCCTACACTTTTATTTTAAAACGAAACCATTCCGGAATGGTTTCTTTTTAAAATAAAAGTATAGGAGCTGTAAAAGGTAATTAAAAAAAAGTAGATGAGCACCGCTCCCGACCGCTCCCGCTCACTTTGACCACTGCTGTTGAAGCAGGTGGATTACATGGCAGCATTGGACATGAAAGATGTATACTTTCATATTTCAATGTTGCCGGTGCACAGAAAATACTTAAGGTTCATGATAGAGGACAAGCACTATCAGTTCAAAGTACTCCCCTTCAGCATTGCCGCGGCGCCAAGGGTGTTTATGAAAGTCCTGGCAGTGGCAGCAGCACACCTGCGCAGACTATCCGTGCCTGTCTACCCTTACCTCGACGACTGGCACATAACAGGGGACTCTTACAAGGCATACCTAAAAAATACACAGAAGACAACAGACCTCCTATTCAGTCTAGGATTCTCCATCAACGAGAAGAAATCCAGCATAGACCCCAGTCAATCCAAACAGTTCCTAGGTGCTCTGATTCAAACAAAGGAGGGTCTTGTCTTCCCCGCCAACAAGCGGGTTCAGAGTATACTTTCTGAGATCCCTCAATATGTAGCCAATCGGGAAGTGATGGTACACAAGGCTATGCGGTTGCTAGGTATGATGGCGTCATGCATTGATTTAGTTCCCCACGCGCATCTGCGCATGCGTCCCATGCAACAGTGGCTCAACAGCCAGTAGTGTCAGGCCACCGGACAATGGGAAGATCTGCTAGTTGTCTCGCCAGCCCTCGTTCTCTCTCTGCAGTGGTGGTCAAGGGAAAACCTCTTGAAGGGGAAGACCTTCACCACCCCTGCAGTGGAAGCACTCTAACGACAGATGCATCTCTCACAGGGTGGGGGTCTCACCTAATTCAGCAGACAGCGCATGGAGTGTGGTCCCCACAAGTAGCATCCAACCATATAAATCTGTTAGAGCTATTAGCAGTGTTCAAGGCACTAAAAGCCTTTCAGACTCAACTACAAGGGAAGACAGTTCTAGTCCTGACAGACAGCCCTACAGCCATGTACTACCTGAACAAACAAGGGGGCACACACTCTCCAGGGCTATCCAAGCTGTCCCAGAACATTTGGATGTGGGCTCTCAAACACAAGATGTTTCTGTTTTCCCAACACGTTCCAGGAGAACTCAATCTTCTGGCAGACGTGCTCAGCAGAGAGTTCCTACGTCCCTTAGAATATGAATGGTGTCTACACGAAGACATCTTCAACGTCTTCGCAGAATGGGGCTTCCCAGAGACAGATCTGTTTGCTACTCAGAAGAACGCCCAATGCCAAGACTACACCTCCAGGTATCCCCAGAACCGCTCCAAGGGGAACAGACTCTGGATAGCATGGTCAGGGAAATGTGTCTATGCTTTTCCCCCCCGACTCCCCTTCTCAACAAGATAGGGCACAAGATGCACCAGGAACCAGTTACTATGATACTGGTGGCCCCCATGTGGGCCCGCCAACCCTGGTTTGCTCATCTGATGAAAATGTCCCTCTCCCCACCAGTAAAACTGCCCTGCCCGTACAACATGTCTCAGGACAGGGGGGAGACCCTACACCCATGCCCACAAACTCTGAATTTAGCAGCCTGGCTCTTGAAGTCATAGAGTTTGTACACCTACAGCTCCCTCAGAGATGCATCGATATACTCAGGGAAGATATGAAACCTAACACACGCTATTGCTATTCCAGAAAATGGAAACACTTTGTCATCTGGTGTAACACCAAGGGTGTCAATCCCATCGATTGCTCACCCCCACACATTGTGCTGTGCCTAACCCATTTGTTAGACTCAGGACTTTTTTTCAATTCCCTAAAGGTTTATCTTGCTGCTCTCTCAGCCTACACCAGATATTAAGGCTTTTTTGGAAGGGGTTAAAATAATCCATCCCCCCATTTCTCACCCAGCTCCTGGATGAGATCGATCTAAGTGTGGTTTTAACCAGACTCATGGGATCTCCCTTTGAGCCAATGCATAAAGCAAGTATAAAATACCTTACTTACAAGACATCCTTCCTATTGGCTATCACTTCTATTAGAAGAGTTAGTGAACTACAGGCCCTTTCTGTTCTAGACTCTTTGGTTACAGTCCACAGGGCTAAGGTGGTTCTGCGCAAGCATCCCAGATATGCGCCCAAATTCATTTCGAAATTCCATGTGAGCCAATCGATCAAACTACCCACTTTCTTCCAGATTCCCACTAGCATGGCCGAAAGAAGCCTACACACACTAGATGTGCACAGGGCAGTCATGTTCTACCTGGAAAGAACAAAACCACAGAGGAAAACAAACCAGTTTTTCGTTTCAGTGGCAGCAGGCAGAGAAGGGGATCCTGTCTCAAAATCAGCTATCTCAAGGTGGATTGTCAAATGCATCACACTGTGTTACACTCTTGCTAAGAGAAAACTGCCCTTCAAGCCTAGAGAACACTCTACTCGGGGCACTGGGGCATCCATAGCATTCATTGCAAATGTTCCCCTTGAGTACATTTGCAAAGCGGCAACCTGGAGTTCTGTACACACCTTTACAAAATACTATTGCCTAGACACTCATTCTAGATCTGACTCTCAGGTGGGACAAGCAGTATTAAAGCATCTTTTCTCTACTGTTCCTTCTCATAACCCATCTTCAACTCTGGGTACTGCTCGGTAGTCTATGCACAGCATGTGATTCTAAGCAGATTAACAAGCATCCGAAGACATGCATTACCCACGTAATAGCATTTCTGATGATTGTATCTGCTTAGATTCACATGCGCTCTCCCTACCTCCCCGCTCTGGGTGGAAGGAACATAGACGTCTTACTACCAGGATTGCAAGGCAGCCCTTCACAAAGTGCAAAGTGAGAATATCCCATTACACCTTAAGCTATGTACCAACCCAGAACAATTCATACAGAAGAGCTTTTAGTTCCTTGAATGAGAAGACACTATTACAACTATTAAAGGTACACTTAAACATACTGCAATATAGAAAATGAATACCCTTACTAATGTGAAATGTTGATATTCACTTTTATGTTTTCACTCTATGTTAACTCTCCAAAAAACGACCGCAGTTTTGATGGAATAAAAATTGACATCTTTATGAACTTCCACACAAAGGTATCTGATGTAGGGATTCATAGAAGCTAGTCTGTTCTTTGCCCCTGAAACCATACTAATCACAAGGAAGAGCTTGTGTATGTATCCAAATGAACTTGTAGACCAAAGAAACACTCACATGTGTTGATCTCCTTGAAAATGTAAGTCAAATACACTTAGGACATAAACGTCTACATCAGGCCTTTCTCAAAGGAATGCCACAGATGTGAATTTGAATGGCCTTAGGTCATTGATTTATTAATAAATGCTACATCCCAGTGGGGATTCATGAAGCACTAAAGAGGTTTAAGTATACAAGAATGACATCTGCCTATATGGATTTGATGCCTTTATGCAGTTGTTTCTCTCTTAATAAGCTGGTCAATATTTTTATTAAAACCGCAAGGACATTGGATAACCCTGTCATATTCCCTAGACCGTGTAACAAGATATAAGGTCCTTCACATAGTAGATATTCTCACCAGGCATGGTACATACAGTGATTTGGCCCAGTTGGTTGGTGTACCTATTACAAATTGATCAGACTAATTTCACAAGAATAGACATTGTCCTAAAACAAGTCTTAAAGTTGTGCTAAATCACGGAGCAAGTGTCAGCTGGGTTATTGTTGGGTGCAAACAAGTCAGATAAAGCTTCATCACATACCTAAATAATAATTGTCTTTGCAAAGGCCTTAATGAAGGACCCAGGGCTTTACCTGAAGTGGTAATGACCGCCCTGCGATGGGCCTATTGCTACTACTACACTGGCCGCAAGACGGGGATAGTAAAAGCATTTTTTTTTCTGTTCTGAAATGCTCTGGTGTTTCGGAACAGAAAAAAAAAGTAAAAAAATGGCTGCCGGGGAAGGGAAAACGAAGTCCGTTTTCCCATGCCATGGTGGTCATTGAAAACAATTTAAAAAAAGTAAACAAACAGGCCACCCTGGAAAGCAAAGGAGAGCCTTTGTTTCCATGGCAGCTTGCCATAGATCGGGAGTGGACGCCCTGGAGGCAGAAGTGTTTCCAGAGAATCTGCTCCTGATGAGAAACAAAAAAGAAGGTAAGTGGAGCGAAGGGGGAGTGAAGTGAAATCTGTGGCGAAGGAGGGCAGCACAGGCGCACTTAGCTCATTCCACTGCGGGGGAAGATGGCAGCCTCCAGCCTCGAGGTTGCTCGGTGCGGGGGGGATTACCACTGGTAATTCCCTCGTTATGAGCGTCCTCATTGGCTTATAGGCCGCCACACCCTCCTTGACGGGTACTAGTAATGTTTATAGCACAAGGGCACTTGTTGCTTGGACCATGTTCTGGATACCCTGACACTTTTTATAAATGAATGAAGCAATTCTGTTAAGGTTGGCCATGTGATACTAGCAGGTTATCTGAAGGACTTTTTTTTAGGTTGACATTAAGAATGTGTTGCCCCATGCCAAAAAAAGGTAATCTTAGGCATGTGTATGGTTGAAAATGGCTGCAATGTTTAGAGGGATTGGGCCACAGGGCACATATAATTACACCAACTGGCTAAGTGGGAACTATACCTCCACCATTGATTATATGTTTGTTGGGGAAGGGTTTCTAAGTAGGAATAAAACATTACAGATTGAAAAAACAATATTTAGTGATCATTGTATGATATCGACTAAATTGGAATTATGGCTTGTAGGAGCAAATGTAGATGGCCCAACAGACATTGTAGTAAATTCCTCAGGAAATCATATATCATGGAATTTAAAGCAACTAAATTGGTAAACAATTTCCTTAGAAGTAGGTCTAAAATCTACATCATTGGATTGAAAGTATAATATGTTTACAGTAGACCAGTTCAACCCCTTTGTAGATGATTTCCTATCTAAGTTTCTGTTTTTTATAAATGCATCCGTCAATTTCATCATGTTAAACATTTGGGAGATTGCAGAGAGAAAACGTCTGATGAGAGCAGAAATCCATTTTTTTAAACTTAGGAAACAAGTGGACTTATGTATAGTCACAAACTCGATTAAGAATGTCAGATTGAATTATCAACACCCATTGAAGGATAAAAGAGCAAAGTTGCTCCAGGGAGATTCTGAGAATATGATAATGGCTTTGAGAAATAAAAATGTGCAGGTATATTGGAGATTGCTTAACAGTGTTAACTCCTCACAAGCGAACAGTCAGATCAACGCCGTATCAGAACCAACATGGTTAAGACATTTCGAGAAGGTCTTCTCATGTGCGGGAACAGTGGAATTTAACTTTTTGTCATTGGAGAATGAGACAAAGAGAGACAGGAAACTTAATGTTGATCAGGAAACCATGAAGGCCATCCTGACAAAGATTAGTATTTCACGGGTGCCTGCCCCTAATGAACTTTTTAATTTATTATTTAAGATTAACCGAGCAGGATGGTCCACAATATTGAATATTGTATTAAAGAGGGTGGTGGAGACTAATTCATTTTTCAAAGTCTTGGAGTGTATATTATATATTTATACGTAAGCCAGTCTCTAACCCTAGACTTATGTGTTTTAAGACACATAAGTCTAGGGTTCGAGACTGGCTTAAGGCACGTGCAATAACTATGGGAAGTGCTTTGGACAAGGTTGATGCAAAATACAGTAAATTCTCTATAATCCCTAGAATTACGTTTTTTGAAGGGAAGGTTATCCCAAAGCTTTTTTATGGGATTGAAGTTCAATTATGATGGCAACAGACATTTTACCACAATTGGAAGGCTTATTTTGGAGGAGAGTGCTTCGTTCACAGAACTCAGACTGCCTGATTCATGGAATTATTTGTGCTGAAAACAGGTATTTGTGCGCCATTCTGCCCGCAAATCCCTCTTTGACAAATGGTGATTTGCGGGCAGAATGGCACACAAATACCCGTTTTCGGCGCAAATAATTCCATGAATCAGGCAGAATGCCTCTTGATACGAATTGTCTTTAAACTCCTTTAAGAGCAGAACCAATTGGAGATTTTTTAATGTTTTATCGTAAAATGATCTGCCTCTTGAGAGAATCTCGATGTTATGATTTATATTGTATTGTATTGTTTATTCATATTGCGCCTATACACAGAAAAGTGTTTCAAAGCACCCAAGGTGGGGTGGGAACAGGGGGAAAAACAACAGTCGCTCAGAGCTCTTGAAATCCTGAAGCAATATTAATCTGCACAGGAAGAGTAAGTGTGTAAAAATACATTTAACAGTTGAGACACAACAAATAGGCCTGACAGCGATTCTGCAGTTTTACCAGTGCAATAAAGGGGAGAAGACAGGGAAGAACAGCAGACGATCTTCAGGCACGTTGCCTTTGGATCGTGCAAGTGCATAGACAGTAACACAGAGGGGGACGATCCAAGTGCACCAAGTCGGTGGAGACTGGGGTAAGTGCAGAGGGAACAACTCTCTTTGGTTATTTCTAAGTGCCTTGAAGGTGGGCGGGTTGTAGGGCCCTGAGGCAAGTGCGATAGAGGACTGGCGGGGGTGCCCGGGACCGGTGAGACTCTGAGCTACACCAGGCGGCCAGACAGCAAGTTGTGAGGAAGAGCAGAGAGAGATGGAGAGAGCAGAGAGCTAGGTTAGCATGGTAGAGGGA
Organism: Ambystoma mexicanum; assembly: GCF_040938575.1. Lineage (NCBI taxonomy): Eukaryota > Metazoa > Chordata > Amphibia > Caudata > Ambystomatidae > Ambystoma > Ambystoma mexicanum. Next base: position 814,922,670 of record NC_090932.1, read on the forward strand.
GACCGAAGAAAGAGGAGAAGAGGAAGGCCTTGAGGAGTTTCCAGAGCTTGCGGTCAAGCTCAAGACGGAGGGCGGCAGGGAGGCTATTCAAGAGGGAGGCACCTTCTGAGAATAAGGATCACCTCCAAATCTCTGCTTGGAGAATCGGCACACTCGCAGGAGGTTGGAGGTAGATGAGTGGAGGGCGAGTGAGGTACAGTTTTTAGGTAGGCAGCGTTGCAGGTAGGTAGGTCCCAGGTGCCAGAAAGCCTTGTGGACAATGCAGAGGATCTTGAACTTGATCCTTGCAGCCACAGGGAGCCAGTAAAGAGATTTCAGCGCGGGAGAGATGCAGTCCCTGGGCTTCAGGCCAAGGATAAGTCTTGCGGTTCTGTTCTGGATGAGTTGTTGAGGGCGCAGGGCCGAAGAAGGGAGGTTGAGAAAGAGGCTGTTGCATTCGTCCAGCCTAGAGAGAACCAAAGCTCTGGAGACAGTGAGCTACTGGGGGAAAGTGAGAAAAAATAGAGTACCTCTGAGGAGGTGTAGCTGATAGACTTTTTAGAGATGTCAGAGATGTGAGATGTGAAGGAAAGACTGGAGTCGAAGATGACCATGAGGTATTTTGCCTTCCAGGTTGGTGCAGGTGCAGGGCCGGGGGAAGCCAGCAAGAGTGAAAGTGGAAAGGGGGGAGCAGGGGTTACAATGAGAATGATCTCAGTCTCACTGGCGTTGAGGCAGAGGTTGTTTGCAGCAAACCATGACTGAATAGCGGACAGTCAGATATGAGCGAGGAATAGGAGGCAATTTAAGATAGCCTGAAAGATAGTTGCGTGTCATCTGCATAACACTGTAAGTTAGAGGTGAGAGTGGCAATGACACATGACAAGGCAGCCATATAGATGCTGAAGAACCAGGGGGGGTGGTTAGATCCCTTGGGAGCTCCACAGGTTGAAAGAGCAATAGTCGAGAAAAATGATCCGAGTTCCATCTGGGATGGGTGGTTGGAGAGAAAGGAGATTAACCATGTCAGAGCCTGCCCTGTGATTCCCAAGGTGTCAGGGAGACGTGCAATTAGGATCTTGTGGTGAACCTTGTCAAAGGCAGAGGAGAGGTCAAGGAAAATGAGGACAGAGAGAGTGTTAGTTTCATGATTTGAGAGCAGGTCTTCACAGGTGTTCAGAAGAGCAGGTTCCATGACTCTGGAATCTCTAAAGCCAGACTGATGGTCATGGAGGCAGCCAATAGATTCGGTGTGGAGGGTCAGTTGAGTGATAGCCAACTTCTCCATGAGTTTACCCAAGAAACGAGTGATGGGAATAGGGCAGTAGTTTGCTGGAATGGAGGGGTCGACAGAGGGTTTCTTGAGCAGGGGGTGGACAAGGGAGTGCTTAAGGGCAGTTGGAAAAACACCAGTGGAGAAGGAGAGATTGCAGAGATCAGCCAAGGCTGGGATGAGGGAGAAAATATTGTCCTTGATGGTTTTAAAGGGGCAGGGGTCTGTTTGGAAGAGGCCTTCATAGACCAGACTTGTCTGGTGACCTCATCAGGTGTGACCAGAGAGAGAGAGGAGAGGGTTAGAGGAGGAGGGCAAGGGAGGCTCTGGTGTTGTTGTATACTGTGGAGAAGAAGAGAGGGTGGAAAGTGTGCCTTGGGTTTTTGGGATGAAGTGTGCAGCCAGGGCCAAGCAAAGGTCCTGGGTGGGTGTGACAGAAGAAGAGGCTGCTGCAGGATTGTCAAGTTCCCTGCAGACTTTGAAAAGTCTTTGATGCTGCAGAGATGCAGATTTCAATAAAGACTCTTTTCTTGGAGCTGATGCAGAGTCGATATTGCCTTTGAAGTAGGCTGCAGGCCAGTTTGTCAGATGGTCCGCCCAATGATTTCCATTTCTGGTCAGCTGCCCTACATTTGTGTTTAAGGGCATCCAGATCAGAGTCATACCAAGAGTTGCACTTTTTTGGAAGGCTTCAGTCAGACCCTCATGGCATGGGCAAGAGTGTCAGACTGATGGAAATGAAGTTAGGAGTCAGCCACAGGAATGGGAGGAGGAGAGTAGGGGAAGGCAAAGGCAGCCACTGTCCCTTTATTCATGGGTCTGGTGATTTTGAAGCCGAGTTGCAATGCCGGTTGTGATGCTGCAAGAGGAGAGGAGTGTGTCAGGTCTGTTAGAGAAGAGAGTGGTCAGTCCAGGAGAGGGGGGTAATGAGAGTGATATAAGTAGAGACGAGAACATCCAGGGTGTGGCCTGCAGTGTGGGTGGAGCCTGAGGGAAGGATATATAGGGAGAGCGAGTTGCATAAGTTGCGGAAAGGTGTTGTGGAGTTGGGAGATTCCAGATGGATGTTGAGATAACACATCAGGAGGAGTTGAGAGGAGGAGGAGAGGAGGAGGCCAGGTCAGCCCATTCCGACAGGAAGAGAGTGGACTATCCTGGTGACCGATAGAAGGGGGTCATAGTGAGCAAAGATTTCGTGCGAGAACACATGCAAGAGCTGGACACAGCTAAATTCAATTTTGGCTGGATAAGGTAAAACACAGTGCAGCTGGACACAGCTAAATTCGATTTTGGCTGGATAAGGTGAAAAACACATGCAACAATTGGGAGCAGCTGAATTAGATTTTGTGAGGCTAAGGTGAAAAACACATGCAGCAATTGGGAGCAGCTAAATTCAATTTTGGCTGGATAAAGTGAAAAACACACGCAGCAGCAGGGGGAGATTGGTGGACAGTCACAGGTGTGGAGGACGATGGTCGATGATATGATATGATGATATGATAAGTCATTTTTAACGCGTCTGTACACAACTGTTTCTAGGTGCGACAAAACAAGCAGGGGGAAACAGAAGGCAGACAAAACAATGATCTTACTAGGCCTTGTGGCATTCAGATTGCGCAAGTGCAGGCAAGAGGCAGGGGAGAAGTGCCTGGGGGGAGAAGTGCAAGTAATTCAATAAGTCCTGCTTGAGTGTGGCCCATGAGTGCAGAGAGAAAGGACTGTAGGGTTGCATATACAGACCCTTAAGTGATGGGGGAGCCCGCAGGCAGTGCAAGGGCAAATGGACATGCAGGAGCCTGGGCCCAAGTTCAGTGGCTGGCCAGGTACCAGTGCGCGGAGCAGTCAGGTGCATCATCAGGGAGAGGAAGATTGAACGCAAATCAATAAGGAAGGTCTTGAGTTGCTTCTGGCAACAGAGGTGGTTCTGCTAAAGTTTGAGAGCAGCAGGGAGGCTGTTCCAGAGGGAGGCCTCAGCCGAGGAAAGAGATCTGTCTCCCACTCTCTGCTTGGAGAAGCGTCTGTCCCTCAGAGTTGGAGGTGGATGAGCGGAGAGCTCGACAAGGAAGATTTTTAGGAGGAGAAAGTTGGTATTAGTGCAATCCCAGGCCCGAGAAAGCCTTGTGGACAATGCAAAAGGTCTTAAACTTGATCCTCGCAGCCACAGGGAGCCAGTGGAAAAATTTCGGAGCCAGAGAGATACGATCCCTGGGCGTGAGGCAGAGGACAAATCTTGCAGTCTTGTTCTTGATAAATTGTAAAGGTTGAAGTTGAGTTGAGACAGGCAAATTTAGAAAGTGGCTGTTGCAATAGTCCAGCCTAGAGAGGACGAGTGCTCTGTGGACAGTGAGCTTCTGAGGGGAAGTGAGAAAAGGCAGAAAACCTCTGAGATATTCTTGCTAAAGTGAATAAGATACCTTTTTAAATGGATTTTATTGAATTTTGCATTAATCTTTTGAGAGACGTCGTTTGTCGGATAGGGATTTGATTTATAATCCAGTAAAAGTTAAATTGACTTTAAATAACCACGATTGGATACAAACTCTGGAAGATTTTCATGTATATGAATCTTTGAGCCTTCTGAGTACAGGGCACAAAAGGCATGGGATGTTGGCTCCATACATATCTCTTTATCCTAATTGATCGATATGAAGATATTTTTTTAATTTAAATGGAATCTTTTTCTGACAAGGCTAAATGTTCTTATACATAGTTGTAACGCTCACCTGATTCCCACGGAGGCGCTGGTCTTGGCAAGAAGGTGTCTGTGACCCGAAAAGTGATGTGCAGGACTCGATTTGCTTCTGGGGCCGAACCTCTTCGCACTGTGTGTCGAACTCGAAGAGTGAGATTTCTGCAGGTGAAAGAATATGGGGATTAATGATCTGGGTTGTTGAATGTCCCTCTCTCTCTCTTCTTAGCTTCTCCGTAGAGCCCCCAGGTCAACGTGCTCACCTTAAATAGGTGAATGCTGGACTCTCCATCTGCGTCTGGTGCAGGGTGCCGTTGCCAGTTCCTTCACTGGTGAAACATAGGCCTCTTGACATCAGAGGATCGCTACCGTCGTTAACTGCACGAGCGGTGAGTTTCTGGACACTTTTTTAGTCCTTTTAGTCTTTAGGTGCGCGGGCACGTTAATATAGAACAGGACTCTGTATAATGCTTTTTCCTATTTGTCTTGCAGGGCTCTTGAGATAGGAGATGGTGTGAAGAGAGCCGAAGTTGGAGCCAGAGCCTTGGAATGAAGCGCTTGGAAATGCGTAAGTAAATGCAAGCGCTCTAACTGTCTCTTTTCCCTTGCAGCTGTGAGTTCGTGCTGAAGAGATGCTGGAAAACGACGGAGTATTTGCAGGCGTTCTACTGTGGCGAGCGCGATGGACGTGAGTAAATACCTGTCTAATGTCTCTTCGTTTGTCTTTCAGATGCTGGGTTGCAGCGTTGAAGAAATCCGGAATTCGCGGAGTGCCGGTAAGTAATAACAATGCTTTTGTCTTCACAGGCGGAGGTGCAGCGTGAAGAAATGTTCGCTGCCGATGGATCAGGTGAGGAAAGCGCTGCGTGTAAAGGTTGCAGTGCTAACCTGTTGTTTCTTGTCTTTGCAGGTGCTGCTGAATACTGGCTACAGGAGTGGTAAGTATTGTTCTTGCAGGTTCAGGATCGGAAGGAAGAAAGGCTGGAACAGACTCGGTGAGCGTTCTGCTGCAGATGCAGAATAACGCGAAGCACGTTTGTTCAATCGGGTGTGGTTTAAATAGCCTTGGAGTGATGAGGCGTCTTCCTCCACGGCCCCGCCTAGGTAAGAAAAGAGTTCCAGTTCCAGAAGAGTTCCCGTGTTGTATCCAGGGAGTGGAGCTTGCCCCACCCAGGTAAGAAAGTAGTTCCTGTTTACAGAGGATTCCTATGTGGCTGGTAAGTAAGCAGCATGGTCTGCTGCAGGTAAGTCCACCCAAGCATCTTCATACATATTATGAGCCCGGCGCTTCCAGTGCCGGGACCGATGGCTTTGATGAGCCTGGTGCCACCGGCGCCAGGACAAGGTCCAAAAGGTCCCAATGGGGACCGGCTGGTGCCTGAGATAACGGTTAGGGGCCTGCTTCCAAGGACGTTGGGCTGTTCCTGACTCCTTGGAAGCAGTGATCATGACAGCACCCCCCCTCAAGGCCCCTCCCAAGCATGTCTTCTCCGGGGGTTTTGGCTTGTTGAGGTGATTCAAATGGAATTTCTTGACCAGACGAGGTGCGTGGACATGCTCTGAGGGTTCCCAAGACCTTTCCTGGGGGCCGTATCCTTTCCAATCAACCAGGTAATATAATTTAGATTTGGAGATTTTGGAGTCTAGGATGTTCTTTACTTCGAACTCAAGTTCTCCATCTACTAAAACAGGTTCCGGGAGTTCGGTCAATCGGGTTCCTGGTTGCACTGGTTTTAGTAAGGAGACATGGAATACTGGATGTATTTTCATATGCGAAGGCAATTCCAATTTAATAGCCACCGGATTAATTATGGTAGAGATAAGATAGGGTCCAAGGTATCTCGGGATGAAAGTGCGGGGTCCTTTTAGAGGTAGGTGCTTAGTGGATAACCAGACCTCATCTCCCACTGCGTAGTGAGGGGCCTCTTTACGGTGCTGATATGCTCCTTTCTTAAATTGAGCTTTAGCTCTTTGCAGATGGGCAGTGGCTTCCTTAAAAGCACGAGTGATCTCCGAGTGCAAGTGATCCACAGCAAGTGTTTCGAATTCTTGGGGAGGATCCAGGTTAGAGGTTCTAGGATGGTGTCCGTATAATAGGAAGAAGGGAGTCTTCCCGGTTCCAGAATGAGTCAAATTGTTATAGGCGTATTCAGCGATCCAAAGAATGTCCTTCCAAGGGTTTTCAGTTTGTTGGAGCATGCAACGTAGATATTGCTCTAGAGTTTGATTTGTCCTCTCGGTTTGTCCGTCAGTTTGGGGATGGTGACTGGTAGAAAGTCTCACATCAATTTGGGCTAAACGACAGCAACTTCGCCAAAAGTGGGAAATGAATTGACTTCCCCTATCGGAGACCAAAACCGAGGGGAAACCGTGTATCCGAACAATGTTTTCTAAGAATTTCCGGGCTAATACTGAAGCTGAAGGTAGGCCCTTCAGGGGAATGAAGTAAGCCATCTTGGAGAATAGATCCGCGACTACTAAAATGGTATTATACCCTGAGCATGGAGGTAAGTCCGTGATGAAATCCATGGACAGGGTATGCCATGGACAGGGAGGAATGTCTAGTGGGTGTAAGAGACCGGCTGGTTTCTCCTTCTGACTCTTATTCTGGGCACACACACCGCAGGAGATTACAAAGTCTCTAATGTCCTTCTTCCATGATGGCCACCAGAAATGTCTTTTGACCTTTTCCATGGTTTTGGTTATGCCAGGGTGACCCTCCATTAGTGAATCGTGATAACAGGAGATTACCTGTTTTTGTATTTTCTCACTGGGCAAGTACAATCGTCCTCGGAAATATGGTAGGTCTCGATCCACTGAGAATTCTTTTCTTTTTAATTGCCAGTCCTGTAAGTGGACTGGAGTTAAAAGTGATTTGACTGTAGTCTTAATGTCTTCAAAGGATTGAGCGCTGACCAAGCCCAAAATCCTTTGTTCTGGGATTATGGGTATTGGTTCTGGATTGGTCAAATGTTCATCTATTCCCATCCGGGAGAGGGCATCTGCTTTTCCATTTTTACTGCCTGGTCGATAAGTATTTATAAAGTCAAACTCAGCCAAAAACAGAGCCCAGCGAAGCTGCCTGGAAGACTGAGCTTTGGCTGTCTTCAGATACTGTAAATTGCGGTGATCAGTCATTACGGTGACTGTGTGTCTGGCTCCCAAAAGATAATGCCACCAGGCTTTAAAGGCCGATCTGATAGCTAAAAGTTCCTTGTCTGTAATTGAATAGTTGATCTCGGGAGCCGAGAATTTGCGGGACCAAAAGGCTACAGGATGTAATTGGTGTGTGACCGGATCCCTTTGTGATAAAACTGCCCCCATAGAAAGACTAGAAGCATCTGTTTCTACGATCTAGGGGAGTTCTGGGCGAGGATGTTTTAGAACAGGTGCAGAAATGAATTTAGTCTTTAAATCCTGAAAAGCTTGTTCTGCCTCGGTAGACCACTAAAAACGTTTGTTTTTCTTTAACAGAGCGGTGATGGGCTGGACTATTCGAGAGAATTCAGGGATGAATCTGCGGTAAAAGTTAGCGAAGCCTAACATGCTTTGGACTCCTTTTACAGAGGTTGGTGAAGGCCACTTGATGATTGCATCGACTTTCTTTGAATCCATATGGACTCCGTTAGGTGACAATATGAATCCCAGGAACTCAACTTCAGTTACGTTGAAAACGCATTTTCCGAGCTTAGCAAAAAGGTTATGTTGACGTAATCTCTCGAGGACCTCTCTAACGTGTTTCCGATGTTCTTCTTCAGATGATGAATAGACGAGGATGTCATCAATGTAGACAACAACACACACATCAATGAGTTCTCTAAGGACATCATTCATAAAATACTGGAAGGCGGCAGGAGCGTTGCAAAGTCCAAAGGGCATAACTTGATATTCAAACAGCCCATACTTGGTGCGGAAGGCCGTCTTCCATTCATCGCCCTCTTTTATTCGTACCAAATGGTAGGCTCCTCTGAGATCCAACTTTGTATATATACATGCGTCTTTGACTTGGTCCAGGAGTTCAGGGATCAAAGGTAACGGGTATCTGTTTTTAACGGTGATTTGATTCAGGGCGCGGTAATCTATACAAGTCCTAAGGTCTCCTTCCTTTTTCGGAACGAAGAACAAAGCCGAGGAAGCTGGAGATTTTGAAGGACGGATAAACCCGTTAGCTAGGTACTGGTCCAGATATTGTCTGAGGTGAAGATTCTCTGGCTCGGTGAGGGCATAAATCCTACTGCAAGGAGGAGTTGTTCCCGGTATCAGATCTATTTGACAGTCGTAAGACCTATGAGGAGGCAGGGTGTTAGCTTGGTCCTTCCGAAAGACGTCTTGGAATTCCTGGTATTCGGGAGGTTGTTTGGGAACCTCAGAAGAGATTGCCGCCAGTGAAACATCAGGCCGAGGATAACAAGTGGTAAAACATTCTGGAAACTGAACCGTCTTTGCTCGCCAATCGATCTGAGGATTGTGCTTCTCTAACCAAGGGATTCCCAGAATGATCTGGAACTGAGGGGCCTTGATCACATCGAACACTATTTTCTCCCGGTGTCCATCTTGGCTCACTAACGTCACTTCTTGGGTGGCGTGCGTTACTGGTCCGGAGGCTATCTCCGTGCCATCCACTGTAGTAATGACGTCTTTTACTGCCTGCGTTTGTAGCAATTGCCTAGCGAGGTCCTCTGTTCGCTCCTTGGAAGTTATCAGCTCTCTTCTTAGAGAGTTTGTTTCCTGACGAGCTGCATGCACTTCTGCTCTTAGTTCCCCAAGCAACTGGGCTAATTGATCAGTGTCTGAGGTTTCCATTGCGCCTGGGTAGGAGTTTTGCGGTGGGCTTCGCGTTCTGTAACGCTCACCTGATTCCCACGGAGGCGCTGGTCTTGGCAGGAAGGTGTCTGTGACCCGAAAAGTGATGTGTAGGACTCGATTTGCTTCTGGGGCCGAACCTCTTCGCACTGTGTGTCGAACTCGAAGAGTGAGATTTCTGCAGGTGAAAGAATATGGGGATTAATGATCTGGGTTGTTGAATGTCCCTCTCTCTCTCTCTTCTTAGCTTCTCCGTAGAGCCCCCAGGTCAACGTGCTCACCTTAGATAGGTGAATGCTGGACTCTCCATCTGCGTCTGGTGCAGGGTGCCGTTGCCAGTTCCTTCACTGGTGAAACATAGGCCTCTTGACATCAGAGGATCGCTACTGTCGTTAACTGCACGAGCGGTGAGTTTCTGGACACCTTTTTAGTCCTTTTAGTCTTTAGGTGCGCGGGCACGTTAATATAGAACAGGACTCTGTATAATGCTTTTTCCTATTTGTCTTGCAGGGCTCTTGAGATAGGAGATGGTGTGAAGAGAGCCGAAGTTGGAGCCAGAGCCTTGGAATGAAGCGCTTGGAAATGCGTAAGTAAATGCAAGCGCTCTAACTGTCTCTTTTCCCTTGCAGCTGTGAGTTCGTGCTGAAGAGATGCTGGAAAACGCCGGAGTATTTGCAGGCATTCTACTGTGGCGAGCGCGATGGACGTGAGTAAATACCTGTCTAATGTCTCTTCGTTTGTCTTTCAGATGCTGGGTTGCAGCGTTGAAGAAATCCGGAATTCGCGGAGTGCCGGTAAGTAATAACAATGCTTTTATCTTCACAGGCGGAGGTGCAGCGTGAAGAAATGTTCGCTGCCGATGGATCAGGTGAGGAAAGCGCTGCGTGTAAAGGTTGCAGTGCTAACCTGTTGTTTCTTGTCTTTGCAGGTGCTGCTGAATACTGGATACAGGAGTGGTAAGTATTGTTCTTGCAGGTTCAGGATCGGAAGGAAGAAAAGCTGGAACAGACTCGGTGAGCGTTCTGCTGCAGATGCAGAATAACGCGAAGCACGTTTGTTCAATCGGGTGTGGTTTAAATAGCCTTGGAGTGATGAGGCGTCTTCCTCCACTGCCCCGCCTAGGTAAGAAAAGAGTTCCAGTTCCAGAAGAGTTCCCGTGTTGTATCCAGGGAGTGGAGCTTGCCCCACCCAGGTAAGAAAGTAGTTCCTGTTCACAGAGGATTCCTATGTGGCTGGTAAGTAAGCAGCATGGTCTGCTGCAGGTAAGTCCACCCAAGCATCTTCATACATATTATGAGCCCGGCGCTTCCAGTGCCGGGACCGATGGCTTTGATGAGCCTGGTGCCACCGGCGCCAGGACAAGGTCCAAAAGGTCCCAGTGGGGACCGGCTGGTGCCTAAGATAACGGTTAGGGGCCTGCTTCCAAGGACGTTGGGCTGTTCCTGACTCCTTGGAAGCAGTGATCATGACAATAGTAGAGCCCCTAAGGAGACTACATACTGTAGGTTCTTTAGTAAAGTAGACTCCTTGGAAACTATCAAACATCTATTAATTGTCTGCACTGCATTACAAGAGAAGAGAGTGATACATTTTTTTTAAAGGCAATTGGTTTTAACATACATTATGAAGGTTAGGCTGAGGGAGTTTGGAATATGTCTCAAGCAGGTCAAAGCACCAAAATTGTTTTAGCAGTGGTGGGATTTGTAAACAGCGTAGAACTAGATCTTGCCTTTTTAGATGTTTTAGATCTTTTAGATATTTTAGAAATGTTTTATTTGTTTATTTGTTATGAATTTCGAATGGAAATGTATATTTTTATTATGTTTATGAACACATTTGTATGTATTTATCTGTTGTTGTTTTTGTTTTTGCTGTGTCTGTAAAGGTTAATGGTTATTTGATTAACCATGCAACCTAATAAAGAATAAAACAGTTTAAAGTTTACTTTTCTGTAGCCCATACAACCAACATTAATGTTTTTATTCTCAAACCAGAGTTAGATATCTTTTTTTTTCTCACTGAGACCTGATCTTGCTAACTCCTCCAGGATGAACCACTATATGTTGTCAGGCTAGATAAGGCCAGCAGTGGGTGGGTAATAATATTTAAAAATACTTCAGGATTCATCTTTGTAAATCATGTCAGCTTACAAACGGTTACATTGTTCTTGTGATATCTTTGTTCTCCAATAATGTGTCATACTCTTTTGCCATATCAATCCCCTATATCTTGCAAACTAGAATTTTTACAACACGTTATAAGAGATGTTACTTAAATTCAACAGATCAACTCAACTTTGTATTTTATTTATGGATTTTAATATATGAAGATCTCACTGACTCCATGATTCATCAAATTAAACATCAAGGTTAGGAGAGTCCATAATTGTTCTTTATGTTTGAAGATATAGGCCACTATCTTGACTTGGTCTAAATATATTAACATCAATAATATCTCCAGCATCTTTTTGAGTTGGACTGAACAGTTTTTATGTTATTCCCTTCTTACTGCAGTGATCCACAGTTTAAAAGGAAAAGAAAAATCAACTAATGGTGTACAAAAGCGAATCTCTATAAATGTTAAAATTTAAACCTCTGAACGAAAAAGCCCTCCCAACCTTCAACTTACTTGATAGTCTAACTTTTTAGGTTGAGACGTACAACACACAATCTCTCTGAAAATATTCTTAATACCATGACAGGAGTGATGGTCTGTGATAAGGTGTATTATAGTAACACACTTTAAATTGGACCTTCAAATGAATCATCACATGCTGAAAATTGTCCCGATCAATACAGCACAGTTTTTCACAAATTCTCTCTTTGTCACTCATGCCGCCCTTTTGCATCACAAGCTGCACTGGCTTCCTTTTGAAACCGGGATTCTGCTCAACATATGGTTATCCCCCTGTGCAGTAATCATCAGTGTGCCTATTACTATATGATCCATTGTAGCCGGTCACTTAAAACATCTTCCCACCCGCTACTATCTGTCCCTTTATTAAATATTTGTTGTGCTGGGCCTAATTTCTGGCTATGCGAGATTCCAAGCTAAGGGATGCTTAACCTATCCACTTATGACTTGAGCCTGATCTTGCCTCCTTTAAGAGGAAACACCTGCCAACTATATTGTTCAATCATTAGCTGTCAGACGGAAAAAACATGTTTATATTTGATCAGTCCTACTGTTGGGGATCTTGCTTAAAAGGAATTCTACATTGGTGGCATGGGTCTATTGAATCAAACACGTTATCACCTTTAGTATTTAGTGCTATACAAGAAAATACATAAACACACAAATAATTAAATAGATAACTCAGGAATCTTTTACTATAATATCCTCTTTTTTTAAGTAGTGATGGTATTCTGCAGGGAACTAATTGGCATCTTGTTAAACACTGTCTTCTTATTTGTATAACAAAGTTGTCTTCGAGGCTACCCGAATAAATTGGAAGAATATGCGCTCATGCATATTTTAAGTAACCTAGGCAGCCTAAGAGTATGTGTCAGTGTTGCGGAATGACATGCAGTTGTGACCTTTTAAAAGCCTGGCAATCCCAATGCCAACTTTAGAGTGCACAAACAAAAAATACCATCATTTTAGAAAGCTGTGTTTTTCTGAAAGTTTTGACCAAGCTTTCTGTACATTGGAGCACACATAACATCAGCATGCAGGGCAGATCTATATAATAATGAAGTTGGGCAGTGGCGGTTTGTTGAACGTAGCAGTTGATAGTCAATAATGGTACAGAGCTCTGTTCCATTTTCTGGATGAACTTTAATGCACAATGCTATTCAGTCATGTAAATAAGATGCAACACGTAGGTACTTAGTCCCTTAGCGCACTGCAAGCTCAATACAAATCCAAGCTATAATTACTTAGACTTCTCATGTGTAACATGAGCTGAGATACTGATTTCAGAAAGAGTCAACTTTGCCTTTCTCACCAACAATACAGCACGCCACTGTCATACTAAATACAGAATCTAAATTCAATTACAATAGCTTATAAGTACATTAATTAAAAGCAATCTCATTGCCTGTACTTGGCTTGAGATTTAAAATCACTTGCTTATGCTATTTGGATTAGATATGGCCTTCAATGAATGGGTCATCACGGGCATATTTTATAACCCAAACAAGATCAATCGATGAAAACATTTATGTTGCATAGTAAAGCCACTGCACACAAGCCAATAGGAACTGCGTGGCTAAGAGTTACATGCCTATGTGTGTTGATCAAAATGGGTGGTAGATTGTCTACAGGAAGAGGTGGAGTATACTTTTCCAAAATGTTTTTGTTGTTGCTGCAGTGATCCGTCACTCCTTTTGAGTGCTGTATTTCTTTGGCAAAGAGATGTAGAGTGCTGCCTATGTCTGTGATGTGTTTGCTAACTGGGATACACACTCCAAATGAGTGTGGTGTTATTTCTTTTTTAAATGATGTCAAACAGTAAAGTGCAATATTATCATCACAAACAGATAAGCTATTCAATGTGTTCAGAGATGGATATAACATTGTATTATCCGCTGTGCTGTCCATGCTACAGTGTGCCGTTTGACCTTTTATCTCAGCCGACACATAATGTACCCTTTGTCCTGATATGAAACCCTTTGACTCTTTGAAGTAAGACTGGTTTAATCGCGTGTTTTCTTACATGGTGGATAGGCCTTCAAGAAACTACAACATGTCCACTGTGGTTGCATGGCAGCATGGGTTTTTGGAGGCCTATGTCCACTATGTCACACTATCCTAATCTTCCTGTTGTACTTAGCTTGTAGCTGTGGTGAATAGAAACCCCTGTTAAATGAAAAAGAACTACCTAGTAGAAAAATGATAAACAGAATCTTAGAATGGTGTCTATGGCGTGGATCAGTGATACATTGGTGTCAGAATAATAATGATATCTGTCAGTGAGACTGCAAATTCAGTTGAAAAAAATATGTTGCGCTCAAGTAAAGTGTGTTGCTTCTCACTTTGTAAAGAATCAAGGAGCCCTGTCGCATCTCACATTGCTTAAGCTATCTGGTTCTCAATATTACATTCTGCTCAAAGCTCATGCAACCACTCCACCACATAAAGGGACTCGTAATACGTGCCAAGTCATGGAAGACTCCCTCTTGTCAACATGTTTGATTTATGGATAAACCTTTCTAAGGTGGCCTGGTGAACTGTCGTGCTTCCAAAAAAAAAGAAAAAAAAACATACATTGAGGGCTAGGTTTTATTACTTTATCAGTCAGTTTAAATAAAACCTCAGTACCCCCATGGCAATAATCATGGATTTTGTGATACATGTGTAAAGCAAATACTATATACAAAAATCAATTTATTTGCAACATGCTTAACCTCAGTGTAATATTTGTTTGAAGAAGTATCTTGCTGTGAGTGTAATAGCTTAAAAGTATGATTATCCAGCTCCAATCGGAACACAATACAGCTTGCTAATCAAATATATTGGGTAACCAAATGATTGGTGGAAGAGCACCAGAAAACAAGGACAACTGATGGTTAACAAAACTTCATGGCCTTTTGCTCTTTTTAAATGGTACTCTGTGTTTTGGGTCTTTTACTCGGGTTCAAAGCGTTGTTTTCCAGCATTTCATGAACTGAAATGATATTATTACTGGCAACGAAAGATGCTGGTTTGTATAGTGTTCCATTTAATGAGGTCTTTATAATGCAATTAGAGGAACTCAATATTAATTCAACCATTTAGTACTTTGATTGAAAACACCAATGCCAAACCATAATGGACTTCCCTGATGTTATCTTTTTTTAAAGAATGGGCTTCATTAGGGGCCCAGCGGTAATCCTGTTGTGCAACCGGCGGGTTGGCGCCGGACACGTAATAATTTACCAGCATCTGTTTCCCGGTGCCACCAGCTCATTACGAGCCCGGCGGCCCAGAAAGTGAGGCGCCTGTAAATTTAAGTCCCTGTTCCCATAGAGTCCTGTTGGAATCTATGGGAGTGGGGACACGGAAGCATGGTAACGGTGCTTCCGTGAAGGGTTTGCCTAGCGTGACCGCTGCGCCTGGCAGGGTCAGACCTGTCGGGCACAGCGGCCAAGGCAGGCAAACATGTAGTTTGCCTGTCTGGAAACAAGGGAGCCGGTGAGTTTACCGGCACCCTGGTTTCCAGACCGGCAAGATTCCTTTTCTGCCTAATATGGCTGTTTAGAACGATCAAACCCACTCTGCTGTTCACATTTCCTCAACCTGTTTCGGTTCATTCACGTTCTCATTACTGAACCTTCGCCAGAAGCACTGTTTATACCATCCCTGTTGTGCCATCAAAATTCAAAAAAACGATGGTGTTTGACAATGCAGTGAACATGCTCATGCACCCCAATGATATCATTTTAAAAAAAAAAAGATCTTAGGTGATTACCAATTGTTGAACAACAGAAGGAGTGACATTAGTGTCATTTTTCCAGAACATCTGCATAACAACCAAGTGCCTCCTTTCCTCTTTTGTGTGTATCGAGGCACGCACTTTTAAGCGTCTATTTTCCTAAAGATTTCATCAACCTAACACGAGACAACACTCCAACACTTTTACATTGTAAATACTAACAGTAACATCTCGTTTTTAGAGCTTTATTGTATGTATCATGCCTTAACGGCTTACCTTCAAAAAGGCTGGTGAACTTAGATGTTAGAGCATGGCTTGTGCTCCAGCTTGCGTGATAAATTCGAATGGCACTCTGTTATAAACAGTCCTCATCACTTTCAAACGTGTGCTCCCTATGTGTACAGATAACTTTGTGTCAGTGGGAGTAAACCACTTTTTTATTGAATCGCCCGTATCTAGCCAGCAACCTTTTTCAAAAACATTGCTTACCACGTTCATTTATACGGTTGAATCGCCTGCATCTAAACGGCAGCCTTTTTCCCCAAAACTTTGCTTACTGCATTAATTTCTAGTGTACCTGTTTCTAATGGTGCCCTGCGTGGTCTAAGGAATCCAACACCTTTACTGTTAGTGATCTCGCTCCACATTATAACTTCTGTACAAGGCATTAGCTGGTGCATTAATTACCTTCACAAACGAGCGCCATCTTGGAATGAAGTAGTGCGCCAGCTTCTTCAATGTTACCAAACTGTTAAAATGCCTACACGGATTAAATGAACCCCTGATGCTGTGGGCTTTTTCATACGTTTATGTGACTTTATGCCACTCCACCCATTCATTCAAACCATTTTGCCAAATGCTAGTTAAACAAATTAAATGATGTTCTCTCTTTAATATTTGTCTGTCCACATTAACTTTTCAAAGTCCATCTGAAATCATCAAATATATGATTAATGGACAAAAAATGCTGTACCATGGGTGCATCCTCAATTTTGTTTTTTAAAACAACTCGTGTGTTCTATAATTCGATTCTTCACTTTTATTCTTGTCTTTCCTATATATCTTTTGCAACACGGGCATGTAATCATATAGCGTGTGTTTTTAGACTGGCAATGTGTAAAAATGTTTGTTCCGGGCCACCAGGGGGCACGCAGGCAATGGCTGCCTGATTGTGCTGCTCCCGCCGTAGCAGGGTGGACAAAGCAGGACGGAGGGGCGCGAGGAACCTCCCGGGCAACCATCGAGCGATGGAGCGACGCTCGGGCCCCCGGGACCAGCAAGAACGAGACCCGCAGTGTCAGGCGGGGACAAGGCTGCTCCAAGCCTCGGTGACCGCGGTGCCGAAGAACCGTAGAAGAGCCCCAGGGAAGCCGCGTGCACACGGAGAGAGCTCCCTCCTCTCCCGCCTTTCTCGACGGATCCCTCGACCCGATTGAGCACTTGGTCCTGTGGTCGGAGGCCGGGGCGGATCGTGGGGGGCGGATTGATCCGCACCTCGGACCCGCGCCCCTTCCCCCCTAGCCCCCCCACCCCCGTCGATGGAAATAAACCAGCGCTGGGAGGACCCGCGCTGGTGACCCCGCTGGAGAGGTGCGGGAACCCCAGAGCACTGGGGGGGCCGCCCCCAGCAGGACAGCTGGCCCCACGCCACGACGTGAAGAGCCCAGACGAGATTCCACTGGGCGGCCTCACGCCGTGAAGAAGGAAGGCCCGGAGCGGGAAGATCCACCTGGGTCAGGCAAGTGTGGTGCTCCCCCCGGGTTGAGCTCGGGGCCCCGCCGCCCCCACGAGGAGAGTCTTGGCAGCTACGCACAGTCCCCAGACCTTGGGGACGGAGGTGTGGTGAATTGTGGGGGGGAGCCCACATATCCTGTGGCCCATTAAGACCAGCGGCAGCCTAAGCGGACTGCGGCCCCTTCGGCCCAGTTGTGTGGCCCCTGCCTGGAGACGGTGGGGCTTGTGCCTGCCCGGTTGAAACCCCCTGCAGCAGCGCACAACGGTAAGGGAGGGGCGTGCCTTACCCGGGGGCCCCCTCCCCACCCACCATCACGCCCCCGATCTGAGAGCCCCGGGGGGGAAACACTGGCTGATCCAGGGGGGGTGCCCGATGGACTGGCGGCAAACCCTACAGGAATTCCGCTTTCAGGAGATGGCGTCCAGCAAGAGAAGACCAAGCCCCCCCAAGGGACTTGCACAGTCGGAGACCCCAGGTCCCCCCACGTCCGCCATGGAAAGAGGCTTCGCCTCCATATTACAGGAGATCAGGGACATGCGATCTGACATTGCCCAGAAATTCGAAAAAATAGATCAAAGAGTGGACAAGGTCGAAGACAGACTGTTGCAGGTTGAGGCCAACCAGACATCATCGACGTCCCTAGAGATGGATCTAGGACTGAGGATAGCGGCCCTGGAGAAAAGGGAGGAGGAAAGGTCCAGGCAGATGGACGACTTCGAAAATAGGGAAAGGAGGAACCATCTCAGAATTTTTGGGGTACCGTAACAGGACGGGGAAACGGAGAGAGACATTACCCGCGCGGTGAGAGACATCATCAGCCTCCTCTTTGCCGAAGAAATGACCACGGAACCCACGTTCGATAGAGTGCACAGGGCCGGCGGGAGAGCGGGGGGTCCCCGTTCCATCCTGGTCCGGTTCCACTATTACTCTGAAAAAACAAAGGTGTTGGAGGAAGCCAGGAATGCTCGGGAGATCACCTACAACAACGCCCAGATTTCAATCTACCAAGATCTCTCCGCCTACACCCTGGCGAAACGCAGGATGTGTCGCCCACTAACACTCCTGCTGAAAGAAAAGGGGGTCCGCTACCGCTGGGGCTACCCCTTCTCTTTGACCTTTGAGTACATGGGCCAGCGGTCAACCCTGACCACGGAAGATGACATACGAGTAGCCATCCAGGACTACGTTGTGGACTCGGATCCCAGGAGGGCCCCGTCGGGGCCGGGGAGGGAAACCCTGGGGAGCCCGGGCCCGTCGAAAGACAGGAGACGAAAAACTGGCGCAAGGAAATATAGGAAAATGAATACCCCATTGCCAGTCAAGGAGGGGGAGCGGATCGATCCCGAGGATTGAGACCTGGGGAAACCCACTGAGTCATGTGGGATACACAGAAAAGCCAGCGGATTCACCATTAATAGCGTCCCTACGAACAGCAAGTATGGGGGAGCCATGAGGGGGACGGCATGGCCAGGAGGGAGGGGGGTCTCACAGAAACACACTTTCCACAGAATGCCCAGCTGCAGCGGGCAAACTGGTGGTTCGGCCAGTAGCCAGGGATGGCAGAACTATTTGGCCGGACGCCGGGGAAGGGGGAGGGGGGACACGAAGTTGGGGTAGTTCAGTTACGGTTCAGGGAAGGGGGGCAGTTGGGGTTTTGTTCTTGGCCCACACGGAGGGAAGGGGAGGGGGGAGTCGGGGGACGAAAAGTCGAACCAAGGGAGCACGCCAGGAAGAGCATGTCGAGAACGTTGACTGAGAGAGAGGAAGTCTTAGATTATGGCTGACAGTCTGCCCCCCCTGGGTGTGGGCTCCCTAAATGTACGGGGCTTAAACACCCCCACAAAGAGATCCCTGGTCTGCAGGGAATTTAGAAGGGCCAACCTCGACTTTCTCTTTGTGCAAGAGACTCATTGGCCACGGGGTAACGAGCCCAAAATGCGGGGAGGAGGAATAGGGGAGGTCTTCAGTGCTTCCCATAAAGGCAAAAAGAGAGGGGTTGCCATCTTAGTATCGAGAAATACAGGCTTCAAGAACAAGGCCACGCTGAAAGACCCAGAGGGCCGCTACCTGATGTTACGGGGGTCCATGCAGAGGGCCCCGCTTACCCTAGCTGTAATCTATGCCCCAAATGAAGGCCAAACCCTATTTTGGGAAAAGGTAGGGGACAAACTCAAGCACTTTGTTCATGGTTCGGTGGTGGTGGGGGGGGGACTTCAACATGGTCCTGGACCCAACCCGGGACAGAAAACGCACAGGCCCGCAGCCCTCCAGGGCATCAGACAAGACCATGGCGCGTAACTTCCAAGGGGTTAATCTAGACTTGGGACTGATGGACACGATCCCAATCCCCAGAACGAACACCCCCCCTTCACATATTACTCAGCCACCCACGCGTCGTTCTCCAGGATAGATTATATCTTGGTGGATGAGATCCTGCACCCTTTTACCTCAGGCCATAAGGTTGACCCCATTCCCTGGTCCGACCACGACCTGGGTCGAATCACGATCGCAAGGGTAGGATTAAGCGAACGTAGGGGGAGGTGGAAGTGCAACGACTCCCTGTTAAAGGATGAGGTACTAGCCCAGGAAGTTCTTGAGGCCATCACGGATTTCTTTAACCTTAACGATAATGGGGAGGTAGGTGTGCATACCCTATGGGATGCCTTTAAGGATGCCTCCCTACGAGGAGTCCTGATCAAAATGGGAGCCCAGAAAAAGAGGGAGAGGGAGGCCCAGGAAAGACTACTGAGGGAGAAAATAGCCCAACTCCAACCGGGGGTGCTCCCCACGGCCCCCTTGGACCGAGGCCAGGTGGCCGCCCTGGAGGACTGTAGACTCCAGCTGAGGGACCTCCTCCTCCACCAGACAGAGAGAAGCCTTCAATTGGTCAAACAAAAGTATTATGAAAAAGGGGACAAGGCGGACAGGATTTTAGCTTGGAAGCTGAGGGAGGTACAGAGAAGCAGACTAGTGAAAGCAGTAAGGAGCGAGGGGGGGGGATAGGTTACGACACAACCCACATTGGGGAGGCCTTCCGCCAATACTATGAGAAATTATACTTGTCCGAATTCAACGGGAGGGAGGCGGAGATTGAGGGGTTTTTGAACTCAATACAGATCCGGGCCCTATCAAGGGAGACGGCGGAGGGGTTGGAGGGCCTGGTGATGGAGGAGGAGGTGGAGCGTGTGATCAGAGGGATGAAAGGGGGTACCTCCCCCGGCGAGGACAGCTACTCGGTTTATTTTTATAAGAGGTTCTGCTCAACCCTATCCCCCTACTTGGTTAGGGTATTCAATGCAGTGTTGGAAGGGGGACCCCTCCCGGACTCCATGATGGAGGCGATAATAGTGGTGCTCCCCAAGGACGGCAGGGACCCCTCGGAGTGCTCCTCCTACCGCCCAATTTCTTTGCTGAACACTGATGTAAAGATCCTGGCCAAGGTGATCGGGGGGCGAATGGAGGGGATCCTTCCAAAGCTGGTCCACGGAGACCAGGTGGGGTTCATTAGGGGGAGACAGGGCTCTAACAATATCCAAAAAACCATAGACTTATTCCACTACGCCCAGGTGTCGGACCTAGACGCGTGCGTCTTGTCGCTCGACTCAGAAAAGGCATTCGACAGGCTGGAGTGGAGATTCATGGAACTCACCCTCCAGAAAATGGGCTTCGGGTCACACATCATGGGTTGGGTGGCGGCGCTATATAGGGCTCCAAAGCCCAGGGTTCAGGTGAATGGAAGGCTGTCAGAGCCTTTCCCCCTCTCGCGGGGAACGCGGCAGGGTTGCCCGCTCTCCCCCCTCATCTATGTCCTCACCATGGAACCCCTGGCCATAGCGGTCAGAGCACACCCAGACATCAAGGGGATCCAGAGAGGCGAAGTAGAATTTAAACTCTCCCTGTTCGCCGATGACATTCTGGCCTACCTGGTGGACCCGGGATCCTCGCTCCCCCCACTCATGTCCCTGATGGCTGCATATGGTCGCCTCTCGGGGCTCAAGATCAATGCCTCTAAATCAGTCCTGCTCCCCATGAGAACGAGGGACTCGGCCCTGGACCCCCTGACCAGCCTGGGAGGGATAAAAGTGGGAAAGGCTTCCATCCGATACCTGGGCGTCCTCCTCACCCGGGACCTCTCCAGCCTCGCCCCAGATAACTATGACCCCATAATGGCAATGGTCACTGCGGATCTGAGGAGATGGGGGTCAATGATCTTGTCTTGGTACGGCCGTATGACGGCGGTGAAGATGAACATACTTCCGCACTTACTAAATCTCTTCACTGCCTTCCCAACCTGTGTTCCCGACCAAACCTTCAAGATCCTTCAGAATGAGGTGCGTGAGTTTATATGGCAGGGTAGGACCCCGAGGACAGCAAGAGCAATCCTGACCCTTCCGAGGGAGGAGGGAGGGTTCGGGCTGCCGGACTTCCAACTCTACTTTCGCGCTGCCCAGTTGCGCGTACTTCTCGAACACATGAAGGAGGGGATGGTACATACTGGACGTACTTGGAGGACATGGACGCCCACCCACTCAAGGTCAGGGACCTCCTGTGGGCCCCAAGCAAGTTCATTCCGAATAGACTAAAATCACACCCAACGTTTGGAGTCCTCTGGGCGAACTGGCGGGAAAGCCCCCAGACGGTGCATCTAACTTCATGGCCGTCACTGATGTCATCGCTCTGGGGTCACCCCCTCAGACTGGGAAGCAGGGGGTTACGCAACGCTCAATCCTGGCCCGACTCGGGGATGGAATGGGCGGAGCAAATGTTCAGGGAGGGGGAATTCCACCCCTATGAGGAAATGAGAGAAGCCCTGGGGCGGGGGACCCTCTCCATTTTCGAATACCTCCGCCTGAAGGGGATTTTGTGCGGCCAATCCTGGGGACAGAATTTGAAAAGACAGTTGACCCCCTTCGAATAACTCGTGGACACAGCGACTTCCAGGAAGGGGGCGGTATCAGGGATGTATAGAATATTGAACACTGTCAACCTGGGGGAGAGGAGGAGGTTCCGTACCTTCTGGAACGATCTGGTGGGGGAGGAGATCTCTGAGGACACCTGGGCAAGGATATTTAAGATAGCTTCCCATGGGAACTTATTCACAGCGGACATGGAACACAATTTCAAGATCTTGTAGGGGTGGCACAGGGATCCTGCGAAGTTGGCGAAAATGTTCACGGGTGTGTCCCCCGCAAGTCCAAGGGGGTGTGATCAGGTCGGCACAAGAGGTCACATGTGGTGGCACTGCCTGAAAGTCCAGACATATTGGGCAGAGGTACAGGGCTGGATCGCTGAAATCACTGAGGAACTGCTCCCCCAGAACCCCCTAACAATGTTGCTGGGCCTCCCCCCAGAGGACACAGACATATCCAGATACCCAAGGATGTGGGAAACCATGTTGAGGGCGGGGAGGACGGCCCTGGCACAAAAATGGAAGGGCCTGGAGACCCCATCAAAGGAGGTCTGGTTGAAAAAGGTCAAGAACATGTTTCTGATGGACAAACTAACGGAAATGATGAATAACAAGTTGGGCACATTCCAAGCGAACTGGTTCGGGGTACTTCAGACCTGGGGATGGGACGTTCATTGACCCACGAGGAGGAAAGAAGGAGGGATCGGGCGCCCACGGCCTGGGGTAGGGTGGACGATGTACAGCCACAAACGTAGTCAACGTTCAACTTTTTTCTCGTGCTCCGGACAAATAAAACTCCCGCAGCGTCTCCCCAAATAAGGAGACCCATCTGGGTCAAAGTTTCAGGGGGGGTGGTCTGTTTGGGGAGGGATAGGGGAGGGATAGGGAAGGGGGAGGGTTGTTGGGCCAGCTATTTGTATCTTTTTGAATTTGCCATGAGGCCTGTTGTTATATTATAAAAAATGCTAATAAAACAAAGTTTAAAAAAATAAAAAAAATGTCTATCTCTGTTGTGTTCTTCGGGAGAGTACAAACATTGCACTTTCCACATGGGAAATGCTCTTTTACATGTGGAAGACCCAACAGTTCGGTGATTCTTGGTTGTCTAATTTCTTTGGTACTGACATCATTTCTTATCTCTAATATTCACACTCTGCTTGAATGGAAAAAACACTGATCTTTCAGATTGTAGTTTCTCTTGGTCAAACAGCTTCCAGTTTCTTAGCAAAATGATTTTAATTGTATATGACAGATTCGCAAAAGAGTTTGAACACAAACACATTTCTCTTTTTCTGTTGTCTTTTCCATCGGCTCTAGTAAGGCCTCTCCGTTGTTGTTAAGAGCTCTTTTGTATGCATTTCATACCTCTTTCTTGGAATATCCTCTGGTACCGAGTTTCTTGCTCAAAATGATTGCTTCTGTTTTAAATACGTGTTACTACGATTATGTTTAAGTCTTGGAAACTGGCCCAATGATACATTTTCTCATAGATATTTAGGGTGCTTGCTTGAAAAATGCAATAAAGCTTTCTTGATTGTGATTTTATGATAGTGTCTGACCTTTACCTTCCCCTCTTCATGAAAAATAGTTAAGCCAAGAACATTTATCTCATTTGATTTTATGCTGTATGTGAATTCCAAAAAAGGACTGTGCTCATTTATCCAGATGGTAAATGCCTCTGCTGATTCTTCTGAACCTTTCCAAATTTTTAGGATATCATCTATAAACCTCCTCAATACCAAGATGTTTGCAATGAAGGAGTTCTCCGGAGCATAGATATACTTTTTTTTCGAATGCCTCCACATATAACTTGGCTAAAATTGGGGCCATTGTGGCCCCCATTGCAGTCTGTTTCGTCTGTTAAAGAATTCTCCTTGGAACTACAATTTCTTTTTCGTCCGTGCTACCTCTATACACCAAGTTATAAAAGAGTTTGGCAATGGATCCTGATCCTTTCTATTCCATAGACATTCCACGCTCACCTGCAAAGTGTCTCTCTGTGGAATTTGGTATAGAGGGAAATTATATCTAACCCCGGCAAAAGATGTTCGGTGGGATTAACATCCAGATGTTCTATCTGTGAGATAATATCCATTTTGTCACGGATTTAAATTGCATCTCATTGACAAAAGGTCTCAGGTAATGGTCAACAAATTTAGACAAAGGCTCTAAGACTAAATTGAGGCCAGACACAATCATCAGCCGGGAGGGTTGACAAGTGTTTTGTGCATTTTGTGGAGACAGTAGAAGGTAGGGACTTTAGATTCTTTATATAATAGGAATACTCGTTCTTGTTGACTGATTAACCCCCTTTCTACATCTTTCGTGACCTTGTTTTCTGTTATACACATCAATCGTTCTGTTGGATCTGTGGCTAGTTTGTGATAGTTCTGTGCATCTGAGAACTGTCTATTACATTCAACAATGCATTTGTCCCTGTCTAACACCACTATTGCACCCAAGTGTCTCTGTTTCTTTTTTTGACAAGTTCTGGGGACACTGCTTATGTTCAACATATGTAGTTCACTTGTTATGAGTGGGCTGTATGGAGTAGGGTGATGACTCACTTGGTACATGTGTGGTCTTTGTTTACGAGCCTTATTACCTGATTTACAAAAAAAGCACAACGGCGGCACTAACTACTTTGTGCAATAGAGCACATTACACTGATTCATTGATTTAAAAGCACAAAGATACCTGCAGCACCAAAGAAATGTGTTTCACCCAAAACACTGAAAACATGCCACTGTGATTAGCAGAAAATAGTGCAGTCAAAGAACATTTACACCGGACCCATGTCAAAAAGTAATTACATCCAATCCTATCCTGAGAATCATAAGTCCTCATTCCAGTACCCCCGCAAAACTGCCCCAAATTCCTAGCTCAAAGCTGCACCTAAACCCCACCAAAACTGTGCCTCTTACCCCTTAACTCTAAGCGGCACCTGCTTACCCGGTGAAACTGCACCTCGTCCCCTCTAACTCTAAGCAGCACCCGAGTACCTGGAGAAATTGTGCCTTGTCACCCCTATCTCTACGTGGCACCTCCGTACCCTGGAGAAACTGCACCTCGTCACATCTAACTCTAAGTGGCACTTGCGTACCCAGTGAAATGGCGCCTCATCCCCCCCTAACTCTAAGCAGCACATGTGTACCAGACAAAACTACGCCTCATCTCCCAACTCTAAGCTTCACCGAATACCCGGCAAAACTGTGCCTCATCCCCCATAACTCTAAGTGGCACCCACGTACCAGGAAAACTATGCTATGTCTCCCCTAACTCTAAGCAGCACCCCTGTACCTCAGAGAAACTGTGCTTCCTTCCCCTAGATTATAGCGGCACCCTAAAGTCCACCCCAGGACCCCCACTGTCCATACCGCACAACCCCAGGTTGCACCCTCAAGTCTGCCCTCCTCCCAGCATCCCCACTGACCTCTGCCCCAACCGCTGGCACCACCCTCAAGTCTTCTTACCTGCCAGTACCCCCACTGACCTATTCCCCAACCCCATGCACCACCCTCAAGTCTGCCCTTCTACCTGCACCCAGACTGCAGTCCACCCAAACCCCAGTGAGCACCCTCAATTCCAACCCCCTCCCAGTACCCCCACTTCTCCAACCCCCCAACCCCAGGCACCACCCTCAAGTCTGCCCTACTCCCAGTACCCCCAGTGCCATCTGCCCCAACCCCAGGCAGCACCCTCAAGTCTACCCTCCTCTCAGTACCCCCACTGCCCCTATCCCCCCAACCCCAGGCAGCACCCTCAAGTCCGCCCTCCTCCCAGTAACACCACTCTCCTCCGTTCCAATGTCAGGCAGCACCCACAAGTCCTCCCTCCTCCCAGTAGCCTCACTGACCTCCACCCTAAACCCAGGCACCACCCTCAAGTCCGCCCTCCTCCCAGTACCCCCACTGCCCCAAGCCACCAACCCCAGGGAGCACCTTCAAGTCTGCCCTCCTCACAGTACCCCCACTGACCTCCTCCACAACCCCAGGCATGACCGTCAAGTATGCCCACCTACCAGTCTAATATGGAGCATCAACCTACCTCAACTCTTCTGGCATGCCTCCACCATGAAGTACATCTGCCACATATCCTCCTCTAACATGAACACCTGGAAGCGCTGCTATTGAATCCAGGAATGTAGCTTCTTCCATGGCTCCCTGTTAGACCACACTGAGTTGCACATCAACATGACACCATAGTGTTGCAACAACTACACTTTGAGCAATTCATGTACATGTGACATAATAATGCAATGTAACATAATGTGACATTTGTATAGTGCCATTGTGCCATTGCCTGGCCCTCAAAGTGATGTAGATCAGTACCCTTGTAGGACCAAAGTCTGAGGTATCAGAGATCGGTCCAAGTAATTCAGAATGTGAGTGTGCATTTTATCCTGTACAATAGTCGGTAGGGGTGGCTAAGACCCTGCTAGTGACCCAAGCAGAAAAGTCTTGTGGTTGGGGATGTGAAGGCTGTCAGAGAGTATGCTAGTCGAGGAGACTGATAATGTGTCAAGCTATCTCTATGTATGTATATATATATATATATATATATATATATTCAGTGAAAAAAACTTTGTTAAAGGGACGTTATGGTTAAGTTGCGCTACTAAAAACCTATGAAATTCAGTGAAAAAACTTTGTTAAAGGGACGTTATGGTTCCAAGTAAAACCGAAAACCCTTGAAATACGCCAGTTATGGTAAGCTAAGCAACCATAACTCGCGCCACCACCGTGCACTGCTAAGACTAACACACAGGACATCAAAGATGACATCACAAATGTCATTGATGACATCACTGATGACATCACATTTTTTCTTTTGCTGACATATCTAGGCCACATGGTTTTCTTCAGTAACAGTCAGAAACTAAAATTTTATTTTATTTGTAGAAATATCCTTCTAGTAGGTTCTTACAGTAATTCCCTTAGAGTACAGTCACATCATATGAAACATATACATATGGAAAAACACAAGCTTGAAAGACAGCAATCCTTTTTGTGCATAAAGATAATCACTAGACTTATGAGCACTTACTGATAGTTCTGTTGTTTTTTTTATGGCTGTACTTTCCCTGTATATGGTCATATTTGTATACATTGTACTCACACTACTTTCCTTAGGGTCCAATCACATCAAGTGATACATATACATAGGGTAAATAGCAGCTTTGAAACAGAGCAATCATTTATTTGCATGAAACTAATCAGTTAAGTTATGAATTGTTTCTGCTACTACTTGTGCGTTTTTGCTAACTTCACTTTCCCTGTATATACCCATATTGGTATGTGTTCTTGTGTCTTTGTGTTTTGTCTATAGTAATGCAATTATGTAATACATGGGTTTTATTAGCTACTTATTACATATTTCACAGTACACAAAAATCTATTAAGAAAACAATTATAATTTCATTATTCAACATATTAACATTATGAATATCATACCTTCATCTTGTACGCTGCACAATGTTATGTTTCTGTATGAGTAGCTTAGTATACTAGATAGAACCCCATAATAGGATGCTATTTATATCAATGCATCGTCCAATACACTTATTAGGGTATATTTCTTGCAATGATTCTTGACACTTTTTTCGCAACATAATAAGAATCTCTTCTACACATATTTCATGAGAAGTACATACACATGTGATGTCATCAGTGATGTCATCAATGACATTTGTGATGTCATCTTTGATGTCCTGGGTGTTAGTCTTAGCAGTGCAAGGTGGTGGCGCAAGTTATGGTTGCTTAGCTTACCATAACTGGTGAATTTCAAGGGTTTTTTGGTTTGACTTGGAACCATAACGTCCCTTTAACAAAGTTTTTTCACTGAATTTCATAGGTTTTTAGTAGCGCAACTTAACCATAACGTCCCTTTAACCAAGTTTTTTTCACTGTATTTCATAGGTTTTTAGTAGCGCAACTTAACCATAACGTCTCTTTAACAAAGTTTTTTCACTGAATTTCATAGTTTTTTAGTAGCACAATTTAACAATAATGACTTTGACTTTATATACATGTCATATGGAACTGACTAGATCTCTTCTTATGAACTTGATGTCCGCGAACTTATTTAATGTTCGCGGACATGTTCGGAGAACAGTACCACTACCTAAAAACTGAGGGGGGGTGGGGTATGTTTGATTGTTATATCATCATATAGGAACATTTAAAAAATTCAAAAAGCAGCACACAAACACATTATATATAGTAATACATAAGAAATGTAACCCATATATGTAACACACTGACCATTCATTTAAATACAATATGTTCTGAAATGGAATATACCACAAGAAGATAAATTGGCTTCCAACATAATTACCTCACAGACACAACAGAACATGAGAACAAGATCAGACTCACTGAATACATAG
Organism: Ambystoma mexicanum; assembly: GCF_040938575.1. NCBI lineage: Eukaryota > Metazoa > Chordata > Amphibia > Caudata > Ambystomatidae > Ambystoma > Ambystoma mexicanum. The sequence goes on from NC_090932.1 coordinate 814,950,801, forward strand.
GACTTATCTTACCAGAAATAGTAAGTGTACTTCATTTTACTCATATATTTATAAACTTTCTGTATTAGATTAAAAAATATTTTTTTTTTTTCTCACAGAAATGTCTAGTACTCTGGAATGGCTAGAGGACAATTTCCCACATGAAGAAATGTCACAAGATAGTGAAACTAATGGTAAACACTTTATAATATAAACCATTTATTTATTATTTTTTTTATATACATTTAACATATATATTATTTTTTTGTACAGAGCATATCAGAATAGAAAAAACTTCAGAAAACCCTGTTATGGATAACAGTCTTCACAATATAGAAGAAAAAATGGATGTATTGTTGGCTAATTTTAATAATTTAAAAACTTTTGTAGAAAATCATTTCAAACCAAAAACCTCGTACCATTGCCCCACATGTACTTGTCCCTCCTCACCATATCCCAGTCAATTATCCCCAAACCCTCTCCATAATCCAAAACGTTTTGATGAGATTTCCATCCCTTCTTCACCTAATACCAATCATGTTGAAACCCCAAATTCTCCTGTTTTTGTTTCTGTTTCTGCCTCACCTTCTCTGTCATAAATTATTAATATATGTTAAATAAAGTTTCATTTTTATATTGTATTGTGAATAGTTTCCGTTTTTTTTTAAAAACAATAAAAGTGTCCGCGGACAGTGCGAGTGTTCCGAAATGTTCGTACATAAACGAAAATGGAGGTGTCCTGAAGAACACCACACCTGTTCATACTGTTCGCTAGCAAGTTGAAACTGTTCTAAGAACACACGTGGTGTCCTGAAATGTTCGTAAAGAAACAAAAATTAAAGTGTTCTAAAGAACACTATATCTGTCCGTAATGTTCGCTATCAACTTAAAACTGTCCTAAGAACACAATTGGTGTCCTGAAATGTTCGTAAATAAACGAAAATGATGTGTCCTGAACAACAGTACAACTGTTCGTAGTGTTCGCTAGCAACATGAAACTGTACTAAGAACAGACGCGGTGTCCTGAATTGTTCGTAAACAAACAAAAATTAAAGTGTCCTAAAGAACACTATACCTGTCCAGTACTGTTCGCTAGCAAGTTCAAACTGTTCTAAGAACGCTATTGGTGTCCTGAAATGTTCGTACGTAAACGAAAATGGAGGTGTCCTGAAGAACACTATACCTGTTCGTAGTGTTCGCTACCCAATTGAAACTGTTTTAAAAACACAATTGGTGTCCTGAAATGTTTGTACATAAACTAAATTACACGTGTCCTGAAGAACACTATATCTGTCCTTACTGTTCGCTACCAAGTTTAAACTGTTCTAAGAACACACGCGGTGTCCTGAAATGTTCATTTCACGTGTGATGCACTTTTAATTACTTCAGAACCCGAACAGTGTCCGTAGGACATCAATGCGCATGCGCTAACCAATCTCCGTGCACTTGGTGTCCAGCGGACAGGCGCTTCCTTCGCGGACTAGTTCGCGAACGGATCATATGACCGCGCCCACGCTCATCGTGTGTCCTGAAATGCGGACACTGTTCGTGTCCCCGAACAATTTAAAAGTACATTTTCAGTTAATCCATAATATTTTTCAATAAAATCTCACCATGGCACAAGTTCCACATAGCAATCTTGAGTTTCTATATACCTTTTGAAACTTTCCGATCCTTTTTTTGTGTTCGATCTGTCCGCGGACAGTGCACATGTCCGCGGACCGCGCACAATCACCCCTATATAAGAGCACGCCCAAGAGCTTATTCCCATTGTGTTTCTGGCTATTCTTCAGAACACAGTGATTTTTGCTGCCACCTGCAGTCTACACCATCATCGAGATGGCATCCTTGGCTGCTGAACTGCCACTTGGTGCTGCACCTGCTTCAGCACCACCCCCACCCCCACCACCACCTCCCCAAGAGCCTGAAGAGGGGAACAGGAGTGAGGATGCAGAGGAGGAAGAAGAGGATGATGAGAATGAGGTAGAGGAAATCCCTACTACCCGCACTAGGCGTGAGTCTTGGGTGTGGTGGTTATTTACCATTCATGGGAATGGTCCTAAGGCTCGTGCGAACCGTGTTACCTGCAATGAGTGCAAAATGATACTCAGTCGCGGGAAGCACGGTAAGTACAGCTTTGGGACCACTACTATGAAGCGACACCTGAGGTCATTTCACTCTGGGGCTATTCGCAGGGTTATACCTTGCGAAGAACGTAGCAGGTTGATTTCCTCTACTTCATCCTCTGTTTCTGATCCTGTCACCACAAGAACCACCTCTGTGGGAAAGCGTCTTTCTCAAGCTGCCTCACAGGCCATACAGAATGATGATGACCCTTACCTTTCGAGGGTCACAGTTGTATGTATGTACTGTGACACAGTACTCTGCAGGGGGGAGCGACTTCGAAGTGCTTGAGACTATCGTCTCAGAGCACGAGAAGACCTGCTCACTACCCAAATAAAACCCACTCTACATCTTCCTCTCTCAGCTCGCCCTTTCTTATCCCTGTGGTTGGTGTCCCCCCTTTACCCTCCTTTACCCTCCTCTCCTAGTGTGTCGTGTCTGAAAAACCAAAAAAAATACAAAATTACAAAAATCAAAAAAAAATAAGTCTCTTTTCAGAGCCGCCTTTCCCAGTTAAAAAATAGAAGTGAAAATAAATGAAGCAGGGTTCTTTGTATTTTTTAGAAGTCCGCGGACAGTTCGCGAACATTAAAAAAATTGGGTTGCTACTCCATCACAAACATTGTAATTTTCTCTGGAAATAAGTGGTGGCTCTGAAAAGAGCCTTTGGGTGGTGTTTGTAAGTCAAAAATTGTAAATGCTTAACATCTACTTCAAAATCGTTGTTGTAATTCCAAAAAAGGTCGCAATGCATTTTGTACATTTCTCAGAAAAATCTGATTGCCAGCATAAGTAAGATGGACTCCATCTCTGCGAAAAATGTATGTACTACAAAACATAATATTTTCATTGTGAAAAGAAGACATGCCAAAATCTCTTAGAAAGCCACAAACAGCCTTATTAACATTGCGCCTTGCTTTTTCCATTTGTGGACCAAATGAAGAAGAACGAAGCCACATTTGTCTCTGCGCAATCCGTGAAAATATCACTTGAGAATTAGGAAACATGTCCATAACCTTCCTAAGTCCTTCTTTCATAGCAAATTGCAAAAAAATTCCAGTCACATGTCCTAAACTGTTCCCTCCACAATGAATTACAATTATGTCTGGATGTTGCTCTGTCTCCAAAGTAGCACAGAGAGGTAGCAAGTCCAACCACTTCATTCCACATACTCCATGCCAGTGTACTTCCACATGTGGGAATCCATGATCTACAGCTACTCGACAGCTTTCTGCATGCACCTTCAACCAATGTATCCACGAATCTCCTAAAATCCAAGCAATCTGTTTTCTGAAACACACAGCCATAGCTATCTTTTGTTCTCTCAGCAAAAAGAGTATCTGAGAAAATCTCTCCTGCCACAAAACACCCACCAAACTTTCCTGACCAATCCCTTTCAGTGCTTATTTTCATTTGCATGACTTCTGAACCCAAAAATCCCAGATGTAACTCCCGATGTCCGCGAACTACCGCCATGTCCGCGGACATATCGTAACATGAACCGCCCTTCTACCATTTCCACTACACTCTCTCTGCCATTCCCTCATTGGATGTACCTCAAAAATCACATGACCATGCACCAATCACATTCAAGACCTCTACATCTAACTGCATCATCATAGATCAGCACTGCAAATGTACTCTGAATCTCTCTGAGTACAAGTGTCATATCATTGGCAAGCAGCATCTACCAGAAATACTGTACAAGTCTTCAAGATTTCTACTTGCAGCTCCATGCATATCCATATGCATGAACACAAACTTCAGGTATGCATATTTTCTGTATAGTAGATGAACACATTTTCAAACAGACTTTTACCTTGTAAAATCTGTAAAATGAATTTACTGTACTTTTTTCAATTTCCTAAAATCAACTATCACTTATAAACCTTTATACTTTTTACTTTCTTTATACACACACACACTCAAATCATGTTAAACTAACATTTTTAAATGAAATATATAGACTACATATATTCAAACAAAATTGCATGCAAACACAATCTATGTTTAAACCTTTATAAAAATACTTATACAATTTCATATTTTTTGTTTTTATTTATTTATTTACTTAATTACTTTAAATTAGACATGACATTGAGGCACTATTACCTAGAACAGTTTACTTACAGAAATAGTGGTATTCACTAATATATTATAAATTTCACAAGACATAGTAAAGATATTTTTTTTTTGCTACAGTTAGTCATTCAATACAATTTGTTCATTAAGAACATATCATATGTACTGAACTGATGCAATGTATCTTATGTAAATAAATTAGTTTAATGGTTTTACAGAAGGCACTGAGGATTTCAATTAAAACAATCAATATCTAAATTAAAAACAGTGCTATATACAAACAAAGTTACTAATTTGAAGCTTTTACAATTGCAGTGAAGACCAGTTTCCTGAAAAGAAGCAGCCGGATTCGAAGAAGAAAGAAAAACTAAGAAGTTACCTGTTAATTTTTAAAAAAAGTAAGTAAAATATCACCATAATATTTGTATTATTAATCAAATATACCATAACATTAATACGAGCTATTTCGGTTTCTAAAAATAGAGATTTTGTACCATTTTGTCCAAAAATGTCCATGTCTTAAACAGCGATTTACAGCCAGAATGGCCCACAAATTTCTATTTTTGGACATACAAATTACCCAACTGAACCACTACAATTTTCATATTATAGAACAAACAACTGTTTTAATTGTATACATTAGATTTACTATTTGTACTTTTCCACACCGCTAGCTTAATTTTTTTTTGTCATCTGAACCCCAGTTTAGTAACACATAAATTCAAGAATACCTATCCCTACTAGTTTTAGTTCCCAATGCACAATCACACACCATTACATACATCTTTATGATCTTACTCAAACACTCATGCACACAGCACACATACATTCCAGAACACCCCAACCCATATCTTCTTTATTTTTTTCAACAGACCCTAAAGAATGCCTACCAAAAGTCAAGTCCGTAGAAAGCAACGCAAAAGTAGAGCAAATGAAAATAAAGGTGTCCAACATAAGCATCCATCTCTGGCAGAATTTGTAAAAAAAAGTTGAAACAAAACAGCTAATACAATCATTTAGTAAAACACAAGAAGTTTCAAGTACAACAACTTCGCTTCCTCTATCAAAATGTAAAACAAACCAAAAAACAATTAACAGAAAATCAGCTATCAGTACAGATAAAACTACTTCTTCAAATTTTAATATAGTGCAAAGTAAGCATACCAAGAAAAGTATTTTAGCCAAAATATACCGTCACAAAATCCTTCAAAATCTTATAAAAACAGGAGAGAAATCAGGTTCAAAGCTTAAAACCTATCGTAGGAAATTAATCTTAGAAGCATTGATGGACAGTGCAATTCTTCTCAAAAGAAATGTATGTATTTTACTGTTAAACAAAATGAAACCACTAACAAAACTAATAACTAAATTACAAAAAAGACTTCTCAATAAGCGAAATATCAACAGAAAGAACTTCTTAAGTATCAGCGGAGGTGAATGGAATCACACTACAAGCACAGAACCATATTTTAATAAAGAAGCGTACAAACAAAAGCAAACTAATACAATTGCCATACATAGCAGTGGTCGAGGTTATGAAAAAGTGAATAATACCATACTGGAACAAGACGTACTTCTTATAAAAATATGCCCTGAAAACTTAGAATTACCCATCCATTCAACTGAATCAGAACGTCTAGTGTACAAATGGCCATGCACGTCAATATGTAACATTCCCAAACAATGTTTCAAATCTTTACGCCAATTCCTCAATAAATATGTAAAAAGCAAAGACAAAATCAAAATTAAATTAATGCAAAATATAGATACCTGTCTAGTGCGCAAGTACACAGGACTACAAGGACATTCATTGGCCTGCATTACAGGACCTACTTGTAAAACCACTTTCCATGATATCAAAAGGATATCAACACATCATTCAACTATAAGAAATCTAGTCTATAAACTGTACTATGCTAAAAGTCCTGCTTTAGCACTAGCAAAGTTAAATAACATCCTTCTACATGGTACAGCAAAAGACCTACTTGAAGAAATTCACTATATCCAGAAAAAATATTTTGGAAGTGAAAGCCATTTACAGAATGAAATAGCTTTAAACCAATTAAGCAACAATTCTACACATGGCAACCTTTTGCTAAACACATACAAAAAAGAAATACTAAAATTTAAAAGTACATCAGCTGAAGTACCAAACCATGTATGTGTATGTTGCCGTAGAATTATTTATAAAAGTAACACAAAAACTGTGGACCTATCATACAAAATAGAAGACAATGAAGATTCTAAATGGTTTGAATTAGCTCTCTACCTTGTAGCAGAAAACAAATATGAAATAACTGAGCCCTTAATACTTTGCAGTTATTGCACTACAAAACTTGACAACAACCAAACTCCTTCACGTTCTATCACAAATAATTTGGAATTATACCCAGTACCAGAACCTCTACAACAACTTAATTTATATGAGAGCATCATATTTCAAACAGTACACCCATTTCAAGCAATAATACGCCTTCAACCAAAAACAGCAAAATTACCTCCCTCTGAATTGGTAAAAGGCATTCGTGGAAAAGTAGTTTATTTACCAGTAAATCTAAAAGAAAATGTGCATACTGTAGGAGTGCAACGTCCAATGCAGCAATCTTTAATTATATTAGTAAATGGAGTACCTACAAAAGACAAAAAAAATGGCAACAGCTGGTAGATTTATATAAAGTTAGACAAGCCTTCCATATCTTAAAGAGAATAATGAATATTACAAAGAAATTAATATTGAAGAAAACTTGAAAGATACAACTGAAATAATTCAAGAAACACAAGAAGCTGGTCAATTTGAGCTACTAGATCCTACTACAATATCAAATACTTTAGACCATTATACAATTCATCCTTTGCACTGTAATGACACTGTACAAGATGTACTGGAAACTTACCAAATGCGTCAAACAAAAGGATCGCCAATCAGTATATGGGAAAAAAGTATAGAAGCACGTGCTTTTCCTGTACTCTTTCCTTACTGGCAAAGGAGGAAGGTATGATGATAGACCTATTCAAATATCAGCTTCAGAATACCGCTCATTACGGATGTATTCTGAAGATCCCAGATTTAGACAAAATGTTGAATACATATTCCACCTACTCTTTGAAAGTGAACTAGCAACTTTATGTTACGGAGTTGCACACATATTAAAATCAGGATTACACTTTCAAAATATGACAGCTACACAATTATTAGAGAAAGTGCAACAACAGGATGAGGTTTTACAATCAAATATTAAAAATCTATTAGCAAATATGCGTGGTACTAAAGAGTACTGGTTTCGACGTCATGGAGATGTATGTTGTATGATCAGAAACCTTGGTCCACCCACTTGGTTTGTTACATTAAGTTGTGCAGAATATGCATGGGAAGATTTACATGATTTCCTACGCATATCAAATAAAAACAAAACAAACATAGATATTCTAACACCTGGAGAACTTTGTTCTTTGGATAAAATATTTTCACCATCGCTTCATTGCTATGCTACATTTTATTTCTAATAAAACTGTTCCTCCCCTTGGAGAAGTGCAGCACTTCTTTTGGAGAAAAGAATACCAAGCCAGAGGAGCACCACATATCCACATGCTTTTATGGATTAAAGATGCTCCTAAATTTGGTCAAGACAGCGATGCCACTGTTTTACAGTTTATTGAAAAATATGTCACTTGTGAAATTCCATCAGAAGCCACAAATAGTGATCTTCGTGCACAAATTTTACAATTTCAAAGACACAAATGTGGAAAATATTGTCGTCGTAAATACAAAAACAAAGGCAAATACTACACCAAATGCTGATTTGGTTTCCCTAGACCAGTTAGAAATACAGGTCAAGTAAACAACCTCATGTCTTCAGTTAGACATAGTGTTAAAGGTAAGTCACCTAAAAATACATATTACATAAAAAGAATAGAAGAAGAAAAATATATCAATGATTATAATGCAATCATTGCCCACTTATGGAATGCAAACATAGATGTGCAGTACATTGCAGACAATTCTACTGCAGTTGCACGATATGTCACAGCATACTTAACTAAAGCAGAAAAGACAGAGCTCCAAGACCTCTGGAATGACCTGTCATCAGATAAAATAGTATCTCAGAAATGATACAGCTTGGGCATAAAAATGCTCACCCATAGAGAATGTGGATCTTATGAAGCAGCTGATCGTTTAACTGGTACTTCATTGTATGGTAAATCTGAAAATATAGTATGGCTAAGTCTTGGTCCAGCTAAATCTAGAAAAAGAGTTCTAAAATCATATGAAGATATAGAAACAATAGCCAAACATGATCCCAACAGCCAAGACATTTTAATAAACAATTTATTGGACACATACTACCCAAACAGAAGTAATACTTTGGAAAACATGTGTCTATACCAAATAGCCCAAAACTACACATACAAAAATAATATGAAACCTGATGAAAAAAAAGGTAAATATAGAGTGACAGACTGTGAAGGCAGCTTAGTTAAACTCATTAAACCAAATTTAATTAATCATATCAAATTGTCATTGAAGACTCCTCAAAATAAAGAAGTATATTACATGTCCCTGCTACAACTCTTCAAACCATGGAGAAAAGAAGAACAGTTACTAGATAACTATGACTCATATGAGGATGCTTTCAAAGCAAATGAAAGCACTATAACTGATGTAAACTTTACACAGTACAAAACAATGTTGCACAATGAACAGCAACATGAAGAAGAACTCCAAGCCCAACTAGATAAGGATACTCCTGACAGTAGTCAACCTTCTGTAACAGGAAGCCAAGAACCACTGGGAGAACCACTAATAACAAATGAGGCAAAATTAGCAATGATAGAAGTAGAAAACACCATGTGTCAGTATGAAGATAAGGAAGACCTAACTATAGTACAATCAAAACTAAACAATGAGCAAAGTAGCATTTTTCAAGAAGTAACAAAACAAATTGCACATGGTGTAAAACATGAAAATAAAGAATGTTCCTGCCATAATTATAAACCTATACTACTGTACGTCAGTGGTGAAGCTGGTTCTGGCAAAACATTCCTAATCAAAATCATTAGTAAGTTTCTTCAACAATTGACAAACAACAAACAGTCAGCTGTTGTCACTGCCCCCACAGGTTTAGCTGCCTACAACATAGGTGGTGTTACATTACACCGATTACTACTATTACCAGTAGAACACCAGAACAAATTAGACTATTACAAACTTTCTGCAGAAGCTGCAATGGAATTATGCAGAGTATTGAAACAAATGAAAATGCTACTAATAGATGAAGTGAGCATGGTCTCCAACCTGATGTTAGCTTTGATTCATCCCAGATTACAAGAAGTACTCAAAACAGACTATGAAGAGCTCTTTGCAGGAAAACACATTATTGTTTTTGGAGATCTGCTTCAATTAACACCAGTAAAAGGTGAACCTATTTTTAAAACATTAGGGCACAAACTCTGCCGTAAAACTGTTGGCAGCATTGGAAATGTCAACCTTTGGCAACATTTCCAATACAGAGAATTAACAGAAAACATGTGCCAATCTGCAGATCTAACTTATGCCAACATTTTAAAACGTTTGGTATACTTTCTAAAGAAGCAGAAGCAACATTGAAAACCCGGCACATTAATGCACTTTATGGCGATAATGCATGTGCTACAGATGTTATGGAACACTTAGCACACAAAAATGTCAATTGTATGGCCTTAGTGCCAACTCTTGCAAGCTGTCTCAAATTCAAGTAAAGAAATGCAACCAATAATGGAAATTAGCGCCACAGACAAACTAGATGTACATGGTATGACACTACCCATGTGTGACCAAGCCACAACAAGACTAAATAATTTAGAAAAATCAATCTCAAACACAGCAGGCTTAGAAAAGATGTTAAAATTATCCTTAAATTGCAGAGTAATGCTTAAACGTAACCTTGACGTGGACCAAGGACTAGTTAATGGAGCACTGGGTACAGTTGTTGGCTTTCAAACATACCCACGTGACAACAAAATTCAGTTTGTCAATATACTCTTTGACAAACTTTCAGAAGTAAAACGGATAGGACAGCTAGATTCCTTCTCTTCAAAGATATGTATGTACGCAGAGAACAATTTTCTCTAACTCTTGCATACGCAGTCACGATTCATAAATCACAAGGTCTTACCCTAGACAAAGCAATGATAGATATTGGTAACACAGTCTTTAAAGAAGGCATGAGCTACGTAGCACTATCACGCTTACGTACACTTGACAGTCTATTTCTAATCAACTTTGATGCAAGTAAAGTAAACGCTGATATACCTTGCATTTTATAATATAATAGACTTCGCTCACTATACACCCCCGATCTAAACACATATTCTGTTCCACAAAAACTAAAACGTTGTAAAAGAAAACTAAATCAAACAGAAATGCAACAGGACGTCACTGCAAATCCTCCAAAGAGAGTAAAAGAAACTAATACTTCATCAAGTACCACAAACAAAAAAGAATCAATTAGAGAAAGTAAACCAGGTACTTCTTTAAAGAAGGAAGACAAACTCCAAAAAAAGCAGTTAGATACAGAACTACCTGGACCATTTAAATTCTCAAATATAGTTGGTGTAAGTTGCTATGCAAATGTAGCAATGAATATTCTATTTCAATTACCACCAATTGTTGACAACATTTACTTACACAGTACAGACCCATTGTGTTTGCAAATGTTAGTACTTCACAGAAATGCAGCAAACAATCCTGACAACACATGTGGTGTTATGGAATAAGACGACAATTGGACTACTGTGCTGGAATGGTGAAATTCACTATAAACTCACAGGAAGATCCACAAGAATTTCTAATGTACTTACTACAAGTACTCGAAAACAAAAGCATACCTATAAATGAAATCTTTCAGATTTCATACATGTGGAAACATACATGCACTCTTTTCAACAATGTGACACAAGAAGAAATCCCCAATGAACGCTTCATATATATATCAATACCAAATTGTGAATCCATTCCATTTCAGCAACTAGTACAAAATGCAAACCATGGTAGATTATGCTCTACCTGCAATTCAGATAATCGCTCCACGTTAGTAATACAAACACATAGTAAATACGTAATACTAATGCTTCTATGTCACAATGCAGATGGTACCAAAAACAACTGCAAGCTGACTGGATTCACACATGGTCAAATATCACTTGGTAAGAAAACCTTCACAACAATAGGTATAATCTACCAAGCAGGAGCCACAACCAATTCAGGGCACTACACTGCATATATAAAAAAGAAATGTGGATGGTTTGAATGTAATGATAGTACCATTACTCTAAAGCAGAGATTACCAGCAAATCTTACAAACGCTTATTTGATGTTCTTAAAACCAAAATTTGATAAATAAACTGTATTTAAACCTTTAAGTAAATTTGTGTTAAAAAAAATATAAACTGTTAGAATACTCCAAAAGCTATCTAACTGCTCAAAGATTCTACAACAACTAATCAGATAAATGAATACCACTAAATTAGACCAAAAAATACACAGTTAGAATACGCCAATTGGTATCTAACTGTCCCAAAATTTAACAATATCCAAATAGATAAATCAAAACCACTAAAATATATCAAAAAAATAGACAGTTAGAATACGCCAATTGGTATCTAACTGCTCCAAAATTTTATAATATCAAAACAAATGAAGAATCTGTTACTGCTCCAACAAAAATACAACAAAGCAAAGTATAAAGCATTAGCCAGAAACAACAAGTGAACACTGAAAACAAACAAACAAATAAACTGTAGCATAACAGAAAAAGGTTTTTTTTTAATCCAACATGGATTTTTTTTTCTCCCACAGACCAATGATTTTAGCAACAAATACAGAAACTGAGCAAATTGCACAGTACTCTGATTTGTACTCTACTAAATATGAGGGTCGAAACAAAATAAAAGTATATTGCTTATACAATGTAATAAGTAATTACAAAATACTAATACTAACATGCTATTTTCTTTTATCACAGAAATGAAGAAGAAAAACATGGACTCCCATTAATAGACCAAACAGTAAGTATACAATAATAAGGACAACCATAGCAGCATATCACATCCATAGTATCTAATACCTTTGTTCCTTATACATTTGTTTTTCACCCAAAGTTATAAGCAAATATGAATGTGATATGCTGCGGTGGTTGTTGCCAGGGCATAGAGTCAAACATTTCAACTATGATCTATGGGAAACTTTTAATGTCCGCGAACAATGTGAGTGTTCTTAGAACACTTTGAACTTGCCAGCGAACAATACAGACACCGTTTTCAGGACACCCCCTACGAACATTTCAGAACAACGCGATAGTTCTTAGAACAGTTTCAACTTAACAACGAACAATACGGACAGCGTCCTAAGGACACCCCCTACGAACATTCCAGGACACCGGGAGTGTTCTCAAAAACGTCTTCAGAACACCCCCATTTTGTTTATTTGCGAACATTTCAGGACACCGCGGGTGTTCTTAGAACACATTCAACTTGACAGAGAACAATACGGACAGCGTCCTCAGGACACCCTCTACGAACACTCCCCGGACACCGTGAGTGTTCTTAGAAGCGTCTTCAGAACACCACCATCTTGTTTATTTGCGAACATTTCAGGACCCCGCGAGTGTTCTTAGGACACATTCAACTTGACAGAGGACAATACGGACAGCGTCCTCAGGACACCCCCTATGAACACTCCCCGGACATCGCGAGTGTTCTTAGAAGCGTCTTCAGAACACCACCATCTTGTTTATTTGCGAACATTTCAGGACACCGCGAGTGTTCTTAGGACACATTCAACTTGACAGAGAACAATACGGACAGCGTCCTCAGGACACCCCCTACGAACACTCCCCGGACATCGCGAGTGTTCTTAGAAGCGTCTTCAGAACACCCCCATTTTGTTTATTTGCGAACATTTCAGGACACCGCGAGTGTTCTTAGGACACATTCAACTTGACAGAGAACAATACGGACAGCGTCCTCAGGACACCCTCTACGAACACTCCCCGGACACCGCGAGTCTTCTTAGAAGCGTCTTCAGAACACCCCCATTTTGTTTATTTGCGAACATTTCAGGACACCGCGGGTGTTCTTAGAACACATTCAACTTGACAGAGAACAATATGGACAGCCTCCTCAGGACACCCCCTACGAACATTTCAGGACACCGGTAGTGTTCTCAAAAACGTCTTCAGAACACCCCCATTTTGTTTATTTGCGAACATTTCAGGGCACCGCGAGTGTTCTTAGGACACATTCAACTTGACAGAGAACAATACGGACAGCGTCCTCAGGACACCCCCTACGAACATTCCAGGACACCGGGAGTGTTCTTAGAAGCTTCTTCAGAACACCACCATCTTGTTTATTTGCGAACATTTCAGGACACCGCGAGTGTTCTTAGGACACATTCAACTTGACAGAGAACAATACGGACAGCGTCCTCAGGACACCCCCTACGAACACTCCCCGGACACCGCGAGTGTTCTTGGAAGCGTCTTCAGAACACCACCATCTTGTTTATTTTCAAACATTTCAGGACACCGCGAGTGTTCTTAGGACACATTCAACTTGACAGAGAACAATACGGACAGCGTCCTCAGGACACCCCCTACGAACACTCCCCGGACACTGCGAGTGTTCTTAGAAGCGTCTTCAGAACACCCCCATTTTGTTTATTTGCGAACATTTCAGGAAACCACCGGTCTTCTTAGAACACATTCAACTTGACAGAGAACAATACGGACAGCGTCCTCAGGACACCCCCTACGAACATTCCAGGACACCGGGAGTGTTCTTAGAAGCGTCTTCAGAACACCACCATCTTGTTTATTTGCGAACATTTCAGGACACCGCGAGTGTTCTTAGGACACGTTCAACCTGACAGAGAACAATACGGACAGCGTCCTCAGGACACCCCCTACGAACACTCCCCGGACAACGCGAGTGTTCTTAGAAGCGTCTTCAGAACACCCCCATCTTGTTTATTTGCGAACATTTCAGGACACCGCGGGTGTTCTTAGAACACATTCAACTTGACAGAGAACAATATGGACAGCCTCCTCAGGACACCCCCTACGAACATTTCAGGACACCGGGAGTGTTCTCAAAAACGTCTTCAGAACACCCCCATTTTGTTTATTTGCGAACATTTCAGGGCACCGCGAGTGTTCTTAGGACACATTCAACTTGACAGAGAACAATACGGACAGCGTCCTCAGGACACCCCCTACGAACATTCCAGGACACCGGGAGTGTTCTTAGAAGCTTCTTCAGAACACCACCATCTTGTTTATTTGCGAACATTTCAGGACACCGCGAGGTTTCTTAGGACACATTCAACTTGACAGAGAACAATACGGACAGCGTCCTCAGGACACCCCCTACAAACATTTCAGGACACCGGGAGTGTTCTCAAAAACGTCTTCAGAGCACCCCCATTTTATTTATTTGCAAACATTTCAGGACACCGCGGGTGTTCTTAGAACACATTCAACTTGACAGAGAACAATACGGACAACGTCCTCAGGACACCCCCTACGAACACTCCCCGAACACTACCGCGAGTGTTCTTAGAACAGTTTCACTTTGCTTGCGAACAAAACGGACACATATTGAGTCCTTAGAACACCCCCTAGTCAGTTTATTTAGAACATTTCAGAACACCCGTGATGTCCGCAAACAAATCGAACACAAAAAGAACGTCTAACACATAAAAAACACAACTTTCATCCTATCTCATACACTCCCACCCTCCCCAAACACTCCTACACACCAACACACTCTACAAAATACACATTTTGAACAAAGTTTCACCGCGCTGTCGGCGGACGTCCGCGAATCCAAGATGGCGGGCGCTACCGAAAAATCTGACGCGCTTCACGCTCCACGCCGTCCAATCAGCGAACACGTTGCATGTCCGCGAACATCACACAAGACGATTGGCCAATCAGGACACTGTCCGCGGAGCGTACAGGGAAGTGTGTCCGCGAACCGAACACAGATATCACTAATTTTTTTTTACCTACTTTTTGGTCATTTTAAAAAAAACTACTGGACGGATTTTCACCAAATTTGCAAAAGCACGCTTTCGGGACCAAGCCGCTGCTCCTGGTCCAAATTTGGTGGAAATCCGTCCAGCGGTTTGGGCTGTAGGCGCCAGCAAAAATGTTTTCCCATTCAGTCTATGGGGAAAAAAAAAGTTTTGGGACCCCCCCAATAACTTTGCCCCCCCCTGGACGAATCCTCACCAAACTTTGCAAAAAAATTCAGAGTGACCCAAATACTTTTTTTTGCAAAGTTTGGTGAGGATCCGTCCAGGGAGAGCGAAGTTATAAGCCTCCCAAAAAGTGCTCTTCCTATGGAAACAGCAACTTAACCATAACTACATGGCCACTACCGTGGCCATGTAATACATATATAAATATATATATATATAAAGGACATTTGTGGATATGTGTTTGTGTTTGTTTGAATTCTTCATCATACTTCCCAACATGCTATGAACCTGAAATGTGGCATGTTGGCAGGTTCCTTGGTGTAGACAATGTCAAAAGTATAAAATATAAAATGTTCTAATTTATTTTTTACAGCGGTTTTGATTCTATTTTAAGCAGTCTGCAAAGCTTGGATATGTGTGTGTGTCTGTTCGAAATGTTCAGCATACTTCCCAACATGCTAAGAACCTGAAATTTGGCATGTGTGTAGGTTCCATTGTGTAGACTATGGAAAAGGTTTAAAATATAAATATACCTTTGTCTAATTCTTTTTTTGGGGGGAAGGATTTGTGGATATGTGTGTGTGTGTGTCAGTTCGAAATGTTAAGCATACTTCCCAACATGCTACAAACCTGGAATTTGGCATCTGTGCAGGTTCCATGGTGTAGACAATGGAAAAAGTATAACATATTAAATGTTCACATTTTTTATGGGGGAGCGTTTTTATTTTAAGTGGTCTGCAATGCTTGGATGTGTGTGTGTGTGTGTGTGTCTGTTGGAACGGTTAAGCAGAGCTCCAACATGCTACAAACCTGCTGTTTGGCATGTGGGTAGGTTCCATGGTGTAGACAATGGAAAACGTATAAAATATTAAATGTTCACATTTTTTAGGGGGGAGCAGTTTTATTTAAGGGGTCTGCAATGCTTGGATATGTGTGTGTGTCTGTCTGTTCGAACAGTTAAGCAGAGCTCCAACATGCTACAAACCTGCTGTTTGGCATGTGGGTAGGTTCCATGGTGTAGACAAGGTAAAATGTATAAAATATGAATCTAAGGGCCTCATTACGACCGTAAAAGGTGTCAGTGCCGTTAAACCCTTAACGCCTGATTACGAGGTTTTTCCAGCCGTTAAAGTAGGGACCCGCAAAGGGACTTTGGTGCTAATAACGGTACCGCAATTTGCGGTACCGTTATTAGCGCCTTCCCCATTCCCATTGAGCCCTATGGGGCAAAAATGGGAATGGGGAAGGGCCATAGCGGCATGGGGAATTACCGCCCCACCAACCTCGGAATGGGGTGGTAATTCCCCATTCCGCCTTGGCGGACACCGGCATGGACCATGGTGCTAATAGCACCATGGTCCTCCGCCTGGGTCGTAATGAAGCCCTTAAGTGTCTATATATTTTTTTTGAATGAATTACCCTGTGAAGCATGGGCACAACCTCTAGTACCGAATAAATAATCATGGAACTAAGCTGCATTCCAGTGGCAGAGGTGATGTGCGATATGAGATCAATGTAGCAGGTGATAGCAGATGTGTGCGGATAGGTGGCCGCACCTTGGGACTGATATAGCTCTCTTCCATGCAGTGCACAAGTGATGAGTGCAGCACACTCATCCACAGTCAGGTCACACCCCTCCACAACACCAGCAATGCAAAATACCCAATCCAGTGAATGAAGTGTGGGCACATCCACATTGACAAGCAAGGGCCAAATGAACACTCAAACATCAGTGAAGCAGAAAGAGACTCAACAAACAATCAACTCAACCTCCAGTAGTGAATGGGCAGAGGTGAAAGAGCTAGCACCAGATACAACAAACAACTAAACCATGTAGAACATGTGGCAAGAGACTTGAACAAGTGAGTACCCATCCCCAATGAGAGACCACAAACACTATCATGACACATCACACACATCACCACTACCATTCCTGTATACACCATTACAAACACACCCAGAAAGTCACACAACAACACTCGTAGACTGACACCAAACATGCAGTGTCCATGCACAAGGAATGGAATCAGATAAACAGCCCTTGCCACCTACAGCCATCTGATGGTCCCACTCCTATATATGAAACCCATGTGCACACATCAAGGTCAATCAAAAGAATGCCACCATGTCAAGCATCAACAACACACGCCATCACCAAACACCCATTGACACTTTCACCAATGCAGTACAAAGTCAATCACAGCATACAAGTCACACATGCACGTCCATACCATTTAAGCAATTGAACTGCATGCCTGAACGGCAAAGCACAGAATTAGGCAACAAACAAATGTGCATGACAAAACTGTCAAACACGTGAATCCCAAAGCACGTCACCTCCCCACATCTACAATAGACCACCCATGTTCATCGAGCATGGTTGCAACATCCATCAAACACACAAAGCATTCACAATGTCCCCCAGCAAACATCACAGTAACAACATGAAACACACAGTGAGGCTCTAAACCACATGACAGCCATAGGATTGATGCACTTGCAGAACATGGAAAAAGTAAATGTGCACATGGACAAAGACACTGCAAGCAGTGTGGTACGAACATCATGAACACTTGTATTCACAATATGATATGTACTCAAAAATAAGGGGGAAGTTTGAAAATGTCCATGAAGAAAAATCTAAATAAATCCAAAACGAAACCTATTTAGAACAGCAGCAGGTTATTCCATTGGGAAGTTGGCTAGCGCTTCGACCATGGCCAATTCCCTTTCTACCTCCTGAGCCTCTATATGGGTCTCCGTTGTTACCTGGTGGGCTTGAAGGCTGTCCATCAACTGCAACTCTGCCTCCTACACTGCCCTACAAGACCCCCACAGGATAGCAGCCTGCCGCCTTGCCACTCTCTCCTCCATCTTGGCACTGACCCTCCTAAAAGTTGCATCCCTTGCCCGCTTCCTCTCCAACTTCCTGCAGCCTCGCATAAAAAACCCAGCCAACATCACAGCCTGTAGGTGGTGGTGTGCTTCCTGCCTTATGTGTGCTAATGATTATACAGTTTACCTCCTCCAGGTGGCAAGACGTTGCAGTATATACCTCCTCATAGCCACCATCTGCTGCTGCCTAGAAGTATGAGCACTCTGGATGGACTCGCTCTAGGAGTTGTCAGGGTAAGTACGGGAGTAAGTATGGTACCTGCACTGCCCTGAAGTGCCTTCTGCCCCTCCACAGACAGTTCAAGTGTGGGCGCCTGGGCATGCTCAGCCACCACCTCATGTGCCATTGTGGGGACTTCCACCTCGACCATGGACCAAAGCACAACCAGACTGGGTGATGGTACGACTGATGCACAGTGGTCCGTGGTGATAGATGGCACGTATGCCTGATTTGAGGACAACTAGGGCACAGATGAGGAAGTGGAGGATGGGGCATTGCCGTGGCCAGTCTAGAGAGACTACCCAAGATCAGTGCAGTTGCCAGCTGTGCCTCTATGTGGCTCATCTACTCCTGATGCTGTCCAAGCTTCTTTTGAGATGCATCTATGGCATCACCAACTGATGCCTTCCGCCTAAATACACCCACCAGCAGTGGCTGTACTACATCTCAGATGGCCACGTTGGAATGAAGGGGGTCACTGCTGCAGCAGATTGCCCAGGGACAGGAGGTTGTGACGAACCCTGCATGGTGGACTGTATATCCTTATGTATCTGGGCAAAGGGTGCAGCCTGAACATCTTCCTCAATTCCCCCACCTGACCCCGTGAGTTGGGCTTCAATGGCCTCCTCCTCCACCTCCATTAACCCAGATGACCCCAGAGAGACCTCCAACCTTTTGTCAATGGTACCACACTGTCCCACAGCTGCTGACGTTTCCTCTACAAAAATCAACTCCTGTGACTTACCCACAACAGCCTTGCTCAATGGAATAGTACTCCACCAGCCACATCGTCTTGCAAAGAGCTGGTGTCAACTTGGCGTGGGTGGGCTCTGTGCCTTTGACTGGGGACCTTGTCCCTTGTGATGTGCTCCACAGCACTGCTTTTGCCCTTTCTGCCAGCTGCAGCAACAGTGGAAAAACAAACAAAGAACGTAGATTTAGTCAACAGTGGCAATGCATGTGTGTCGTACACAATGGTAACAGTATCATGATGTCAGCATGAGACAACCAGCAAATGCCACACACACACTCCCATGCAATCAGAATGAATACAGTCACACAAGTGTAGGAGAAATGACCGGTCACAATTATGATACACGCAGATTTCAACCCAGCAGATTAACATGTGTCCACATACACATGGCAACACATCATTCCACATGAAAATACCAATGGTGCAATAAATGAAGGGTAACCTGCAGGAAGGTCCATGGGAAGTGAACCTGGGCACATGTCTCGGTACCACCATTGCATGGCTCGCAAAACCTCCATGTCTGCTCACATAATCATGCATTGTGGGAAAGAATACAAACAGGACTGCCACGAGGACACATGGGACATAGAAACTTGACAGCTATGGTCTAGACAATGGCCCCCAAGTATGTGGGTGCACCCCTACCATACAGGGCTATGCCTTTGACTCCCTAGAGCAGTGCCCCCTGAGAGGCCTGGGGACCCAGACTGCCATGCAAAGCCCCAGTAGCTCTTCCCTGGGAGTCTCACTGGAGCCTATGCTTGGACACTCCCACTACAGCCAGACCTGGTGCTACACACCTGTGCTGGTGCCAGTGTCCCAGCATGAGGCACCCCTCTGGATCCCATGCCAGATGGCTGTCCCACAGGGAGACACTTACCACAGACTAGAACACATGCACAAAGTGTGGTCAATGGAGACTGGGTACGACAAATTTGGGACAGAAACAGGCCAGCCGTGACTCATGCCATCTGGTCAGCCCTGCCACATGACCAGTTGGGGCTGGCCAAAGGAATACATGTTTGTGATGCCATGAGGTTGTGCCAACCTAAAGGCCACCAGCTTAGAACCTGGCCTTGAGCCATCAACACTGCACTGGGGTCTGCTAGTGGCAAAATACTGCTGGTTGTGCCTGATCAGTATGACTCCTGCCCCCTGAGCGATGCTGGGGAGTCAGCCACTGTAGCCCACATTCCCCGAAATGTGCATATTACACTTCCCAACCAACTTGCTGTTACTGAGGAGAACCTGCACATTTAATTTTCCTCCACTCAGTAATCTGTCCTAAACTAGCAGTTAGTCACGTCTGATATGATTTCATAGCCAGGTAACAGAAGAATAGGAGGCTGGCCTCAGGATGCTCTTCACACTCTCCAGCCTATTTGTGGGACCTGAGTGTCAGTGCATGCCCCAACACTGCAAGTTTGGGGGCCTTGTTGGTAATGTGGGTGCCAACGGCACAACTGGAGGGGTGGGTAGGAGAGGCTGGACCCAGTGACAAAATGAGCATGAGGTGGGTGGCTGCTGCACACACCTCCACCACCGGCATGGGTAAGGGTGGGGCAGCACCCTGAAGAACGGTCTTCAAGATGGACTGCTGTGGAAAATCAAGCTCACTGCAGAAGTGCAAGGACATGGTTCCCATGGGTCCACCTCCTTGTAATCTGACATGACCATGGTGGAACTGCTTGGCTGCTCAGCCTTTTCAATGCAGTATAAAGGTAAGTGGAAGGTCACCGCCTGTAACAAAGACTGAGGCCAGCCAGCCAAGCAGTCCAACTGTACATGGACGAAGTGCGCCAAAATATCCAGTGGACTGCAGGGAAGCAGACAGACAGGCTGCTGTGATGTTAATGTGCAAGTCATCTGAGGTTCCCTGCTGGCCCAGAAAAGAACTCTGCCTCTCAGAAGAGCGCACCCGGCAGGAAAAGATCTGCTGGCACCTTGCAAAGGGCAGGCCAGTGACAGTCTGTGGGCATGTGCAGAACCTGGGTGTAGCAGCAAGAACCAACTGGAGCTCAGATAGGATCCATACACATGGTCTTCAGTGAGCTGGGGCAACGGAAACTTAGCTGATTTGAAATGTGTGTACTCTGGGTGACCGGGGGTCATGGGGGTTCTGGCCAACAGTGTGCTACCTTCTCATAGACCCAACAGGTGCACATTTCAGAATGGAGCCTATCCAGACTTCCACATCTGGCCAGGCATCTTGACCTTGCATACATTATCATGGTTAAATACCACAACAACCATATGGCTGGGCATGGAGAGCAGCCAACTGGCAGTTAAAATAAATACAATAGGCACAGACAGACCATACCCCTGGCCTCCTGGAAAAAAACCTGCAGCATGGCACTGGGAGGCAGCGGGCCCTTGGCATGGTTGGGACCATAGCTGGTCCAGGAGACCTCTTTGGGTAAGCAGAGTGCACTGCTGGGTACACCATAGCTGTCAAGTCAACATTTTCCATGCAGAACTACTTGATCCTGTCTGTCTTTAAAAAGGCACAGCATGGCCATGTGAGTGGGCGGAGAGGTCTTATGAGACCTGCTTGGGCACTTGTCCATCTATTCACATCTATCAACATGCACCCCTGACAATCCGACATGAAATCATGAAACATCTACAGGCACACATTGATGAGGATCGATTAGCAATACTACTGCTCCCAGCCCCAACAAAAGCCATGATGACACATCATGTCTGGCTATCCTTGTGAGTCCAATATACCAACATGTAATTACCCAATATTCATACACATGTATCAGTCTCAGCTGCTGGGTGTGTATGATGCAATCATCATTTGCAAATGAGCAACCCTTTGAGGTGTTGTACATGTATGTCCCTCAACTACCCCAGCATCTCAATCTGGGAATTGTACCTGTCTGAGTACTTGCTCTCATCAACTCACATTCCATGCACATGAGCACACATGATGCCCAAGAACAGACAGTGGAAACACGTATGCTTGTCAACTTCACAGTTTTCTGCCATCCCATACACCCAGCATTAGCATGAGGCTGCATGCCGGTGAATATTAGTGCAACACACATGCCATGTACGGAAGGAATTACCTCAAATCAAGCATGCCCATGCAGAACACATAAACACTGTAGAGTAGATCACCCTGTCAGTACTCACCAGTAGCTTTGCTCTGTGCCTGCATGTCAAGGATCTGGGTGTGGATTGCTTGGTTGACCCTCTCCAGGACCTGGATTTGAAGGGGTGTCATCCGATGGTGTCCTGCACAGTGCACCTCCATGGTGGCACCCACCTCGAGGGCCCCCTGCGTCTTCTCCTGGCTCTTTTCTTGAGGTAATTCCAGCGCTTCTTAACATGGTTCAAGGTACAAAGTGCACCCCTCCATGTTGATGGCACCTGTGATCTCTTCCCAGATCCTCAGATGCTGATGGGCCCACCCTGCGGTTTGACGTCCTTTCATTGCAGGATGTTTTTTCACTGTTTTTTTTACCACGAATATTTTTTATGAAAAAACCCATCTCATTTTTTAGGGCGGTGGTTAGAAAATTATATATATGTGGTGTGGGTGTTTAAGAATACATAAAACATTAAAGGAAATAGGGGGTTTGGGAGGATCCCTGCATCTGTGGGTAGAAGAGGGCTTCATAGTTCTCAATAGTTCTCCATGACCCAATCAACCAGGATGCCAACTTTGGTGGAAGTGAAATTGGCAGCCCTCTGCATCCCCTTTGCACTGCTGGTCAATGGAGTGAACAATGAGGTGGACATGACACTCCTTGAGGCAGGTGTGGTGCATATGGGCCCTGACGATGTGCTGTGGTGTTGGAACAGGGAGGTGGAAGTCCCAAGGTGGCAGATGTGGTGCTCACTGAGCCTTACAGGTGAGCTACAGCTGAACAGGCAATGGGGGAACCGCAGGCACTCCAGCAGCAGCTGGCGAGGTTTGGAGGCAAAACAGGGCAGGAGGAGACAAAAATGGCACAAGACAGGAGGAGCTGGTATCTTCCATGGTTACATGGGCCAGCAGTGAGAAGAATTAGAGGAAGACACCCAGGTGTGTAATTTATGAGCTGCACACAGCACGCCTACAGCCTGATGCAATTACAGTGACATTTAACGGGTGCAAGGTGTATTTTCTGTTGAGCAGGAGAACGCAGAGATGGAGACTTGGGCATTCAATGCATACACGACATAGAGGTGCAACACATATTTCCCAGAACAGATCCCTACAGTGGTGCCTCACGTACCCCAATCATTATTTTGCGCCTCTCGTACCCTATCTTGTTTTGCTGCCTCGCAGATCCTGTTTTTTAGTAGTGTTTTGCAGATCCAATTCATCAGGTTGTGCATTGCATACCCTTTTTTTTTTCAGAGATGCCGGCCCATCTGCCTCCCTGCACTCCATGGGATCAATTTGGCACACTTGGACTCTCTAGGGTTGGACAGCATGGCTTGCCTCGGCTGCTGTTTTAAGCAATTGGCTTCAACCTGCGTTCAGACTTTGGAAAGGATATGCCCCCTCCGGGTGTGTCCCCTTATGTGGGTTGCTACTCCTCCAAGCAGGGCATAAACAGAGCATCTTGGCAGCTCACCAGTGGCCAGATCAAGGTGGCCAGGGTTGGGTGGTATTTGCCTCAGTGCAGGTCCTTTACGCCATGCTGTTGGCACCTTCTCTGCTAAGCACGTTTATACTGCAGGTCAAAACCACCATTCTGTATGATGCCATCCCCCCTGTCTTCACACCAATGTTTGCACATGGATTATCCTCTCCAACTTTAAGTTGTAGCTGGGCCCAGCCTCTCCACTTCCATCCCATTCTCCCAGAGCAGGCTGGGTCACTGGTGCCTGGGTGGTTGACCTCTCCATCCCCTCCAAGTGTTGGTGGGGGGCATGCTCTGTTGCTTGTGTCCCACAGATTGCCCAGCCAGCATGAAGGTCATCTGAGGCAAGCACAAGGTTTGGCCTATTGCTACCCTCCAGCAGGTGCAGCTACTGAGTTCATCCTGCCAGTGGTATATGCTTGTCTCAAAGTTTGTGCCATAACCATGTGATTATACACAACCGGTACAGTGACACTGCAAATGGCTTATTGAATTAGTGATGGTTACTTTGGGAGGGCAAGTCTGGTGGCAACATCTGTGGTAAGTGCTGCTCCAATACCGTATGTTAAAGTTGCTGCAACTAAAACAGATTCTAGTTAGATCTAGTGATCAAGCTGGTGGTACAGTGTGAGGAGCGCTAATGCCTGTCCCAGCCCCTTCCTCTTTCACCATGGGAATCCCTGTTGTGCTGCCACAGTGGGCAGCAGGTGGGCTTCACAGACTCAATGCCTGTAACCTGTTTGTTATGTACCATATGGTCTTGGCTGACTCCCAAGTGGGGAAGCTAGACAGGGCACAAGTCCATCTCGCCATACAGGCACGATGGGGCGGGTGCTGTCTCCCCCGCCCTCTCCAGCAACAGCAGGTTCAGGTTGATATCTGGATAAATGTAAGTTGTCAGTGACTCTTATCGGTGGATCACTTGGCTCGCATGTCGGTGAAGAAAGCTGCTAGCTGTGATGATTAGTGTGATTTGCAGGACACATTTATCATGGACATTTCAAACTCACCTTGTATCCCCAGGTTTTTCCTCGGGATATGCTTGTCTGAGTATAGCTTGAACGTCAATTACCCTTGGGACTTCCCCCGGGGTGCAACTGGGGCTGTCGCAGGCACCCTGTTCCCTTTGTTCCTCTGAGGTCAGACTCCGAACAGCACTGTCTCGGGATCCATGGACCTGGAGAGAAGGCTTGTTGTCGGTGCCTTCTGGCCTCCCCATTTCCTCCCCTTGTGGGGTCAGTAGAAGCAGATGCAAAGCCGACACCCGCTGGCGGTTATCGACTAAACACCCCAATGCACAGTCCCATACCCCAGGGCTGCTGGCTGTGCCGCGTGAGGCTTCCTGCATGGGACGGGCCTGGGGTACAGGCAAGGATGTTGCTAGGTCTGGAAAAGATCAGGGGTTAAGCGAATGTCAGGACTGGCAGGACTCAGGGCTAGATATAGCCTTTTGGTTGAAGCCCCTGACCTTCTATCCGGGGCTACAACCAAAAGACCCGGGGTTATAGCCCTTTCAGCCCCCACTTAGCAACGCCTCTGGGCACAGACCTCTCAACCCCACCTGTCAGGAAACTGCTCCTGAGGAGGTCTTCTTTCTTCTATTTTTTTAAACACTTTCTTTCTCATTTACAATGTACATCTAGTAACGTGAGAGTAAGACTTGATCTTCATACATCATCAACATTGCACTTTATCTGCTACATTTGTGCCTACTCTGGAAGAGTTTGGAAACGATTTCTTACACCTACCCATCCTTATCACACCCCTCATCTACTTGAAGCTGTTCCACCTGGCCGTACACCCCTCTGCTAGCCTACAAAGTGGGCTCAGGTGGTCTGAGATCTGACCGTGCCTAAAGCTTGTCCCAAACCTTGTACCACAAAGTATACCGGGAGGGTCCGTTCCCCGATGGGGCCAGTGATGATGACACATCTCTCTCTGCCCTACGTCGTTCACCCAGTTTAAGCACCGATTATTCCTTCCAGGCCATGGCAATTACTATTTTTGCAACTAATAGCCCCAAAGTGAGCACTCTAGAGATTTCATCACCCGGTCACATCGCGATCACATATGGAGAAATGTTCCCAATGCCCTCATACATCTCCAACAGGCTGTATCTGCATCAGGAATAATTTCATCCACCCTCACCCGAGTGATATACACTTGTCTCACAATCTTATACTGTATCCATTGAAATTGAACATTCCAAGATACTTGTTGCACATGTGTGAGAACCCTACTTAAATCTCCATTGGTGAATTTTTCCCTTGCCATCACATCAAGTTCCACCCTGTCCGCTGTATATAATTCAGAGATGTTCCTTCCACACTCTGCCAACTACACCAGCATTGCACTGACACCATGATTATGAGGCTTTTCTGGGAAAACTTCCCATGCTGCTCTTCCCCTTGCCATCAGAGTTGCAAAATCCCAAAGGTTGGGCCTCACCGCCAGGTAAGCAACGTTCAATTCTGCAAAGGTGCTTGCCTTTTCTCTCTTCTGGATATCACCTTTTCCTAATCGCCCAAATCTATCCCCCTCTTCTTCTGGGACTCATGTCGCAGAATCTATCCGCCTCTTCTTCTGGGACTCATGCTTCAGTCTACTGCATGTCATGGGCATCTCTGCCATGAAGGGAAACCTCTGTCTGGGATCTTAGTAGCCTTCCACTAAGTCTGAATAATGGTACGTACCAGAGACAGAAGCCACACAAGCTCCTTTGCCCTGCCTTCCAGCAGTTCAAGTACTTGTTGCGGCACAGACTCAATCATAATACAATCAGTAAGGTGGTCACCATGGGGAAAGATAAACCAGTCCAAGATATGCTGCAATACTGATGGCCAATAGTAAGATCTAAAGTTTGGAATCCCTATTCCCCCTTTACCTGCTGGTAATTGCAATGTACCCAATGTGATCTTTGGTACCCCCCCCGTCCCATAGTAGCTCGGCCAGTATCCCAGGAAGTGCACAGAATCATGCCACATGCAGAATCATGGGTATCACCTGAAATACATAAAGCAAATATGGTAGTATAATCATCTTCACCAGTGCCACTCGTCACATCAGGGGGGGTATGGAATTCTGCACAGAAATCCACTAGCTTGTTTATAGTGGTCACCACCCTAGCTAAATTTCCTGGTACATCCATTTCCATTCAGCGCTTACCCATATACACAGATATCAGAAACTATCTGTAACAATCTTCATTCCATATTGTACCAATGCATTTCCCAACTTTGAAGGTAGTGTGTAGATGGCAGATTTGGAGTAGTTAATGACCAGCCCTGACAACTCTCCTACCATAGCAATTACCTTTACTGAATGTGTCATTGGTTCTCTCACATATTCTTCCGAAAAGTCCCTTGTCAGCGGCTCAATGACCGGTGAAAATATTAGTGGTTACAGCGGGCACCCCTGACAGGTGCCCGTCTGCATCTGCTAAGGCCTTGTGATCATCCCGTTCATCTGCACTATTGAAGTTGGCCCTCATACAGTCACTGCACCCATTCCAGAAAATTGACCCCCAGTCCCATCTTACTCAACAGCATCCACTGAAAGTCTTAATGGGGGCACAGGCCAGTTCTCCAGTGTTATGACAAGGGGGCTCGGGATAACAGGAGGGTGGCAATCTCAAACAACAGGGCACGGCCCACACTGTACCGGGATCAGCAGGAATGGTGGGAACAAAAGTTGTGTGGAGGGCTCGGAGATTACCGCCATCATGCCCAATAGCGGGGTATTCAAGGTTTAACCCTGCCCTAATCCCTAGTACTGCACGCATGCTTTCATGGCATGTGTAGCCAGACGTAAAGGAAAACATTTGGAAAGACAAGTTTGTGGCCGTGTTTTCTCTGTTGAATTATACTGTGGCGGAGGAAGTTAAAGAACTTAAGGCAGAGGGGAAGGACAAGAAGAGATATATAGTGAATTGGGCCACAGACTTCACAATATTCTCTGGATGATGGTGTAAAAGTTCTCAGAGTTGCATCAAAAGTTTTCACCTTACGGTAATGTGTTTTTGGGGCATGGTTAAACTATGACAAAAGGTTTAGGAGTTCCAAGGCAGGCAGAGCGCAGCTGGACTGGGGGACAAGTGTCATGGACTTGTGGGCCAGCTGCACAATGGTGTGACCACATAGTGGATTAAATGCAAGTGTTTGGTCAGCAAGGGCAGGGCAGTCCTTTGAGACAGGCTTCACAGTTGGCGATAAGAAGGGGACTTGCTGAGTGTTCAAAACTAAAACATGTACGAGGCCAGTCTGTAAATTCAAGCACGCATGTGCCTTTTGCGGTATGTCTGGAGATCCAGATGTTAAGTGTATCAAACGGGCTAAAGATAAGGAGCACAAAAAGGGTGGTCTAAACCACATATGGAAACATGTATTTGCTCATGCCAGTGCGGAAGGTCATTTTGCTGCCATGGGCAAATGAATATCCTAAGGTAGACAACACTAGGCTCTTGGTAGAGGTGGTTTCTTTTGGTTTTCATATTCCTTTGCAGGGCTGTTCATCCCACCAATCCCTAAGAAACAGGTGTCCGGCCTAAGCTGATCCGGGGTCTTGGTGAAAAGCTTGAGAAGGAGAGGAGATTGGGGAACCCCCGCCCCCTTTCCTGACTTTCATATGTTCACGATTGGGCATAATTCCCAAAATGGAAGTGGGCAAATTCCAGATGATTAATAATCTATCCTTCCCGAAGGGTTCATCAGTGAAGGATGCAATTGACGAGAAGGGTTGCTCGGTTAGGTACGCCTCCTTGGATGAGGCACTCAGGCAGTGCCATGGTTTAGGTAAAGGGGCACTGCTAGCGTAATCTGATATTGAGTCTGCATTCAGGCTACTACATGTGCACATCGACGACTATCGCCTTTTGGGATTTCAGGTGGGGGGTAGCTTGACAGTTGCATGCCCATGGGGTGTTATATCTCATACAGTTACTTTGAGACATTTAGCACCTTTCTTGAATGGGCCACCAAACGCAAGTGCAGGGGGGTCAGGGTTCTGCATTACATAGATGATTTTTTTTGTTTATTGCCAAACACAACATGGATGTGATGAGGCACTGCGGGAATTTCAAAGGGGGACCACTAGCCTATGGGTGCTATTGGCTGAGGAGAAGTCTGAGAGCTCAGTGACCACATTTACATTCATGTGGATCAAAATTGATTTAGTGCAGGGTGTATGCTGCCTTCCAGCGGTCGAAGTTCAAGAATTCAGGGACTCTGTGGTCAGGTGCCTGCGGGTGAGGGAATTAACACTGGGCCAGTTACAGAGTTTGTGGGACAACTACATTTTTCATTGCAGAGATTTACGATGGGCAGACCCTTCTCAAGGTGATAGCGGAGACATTGTTATGGATGACTGAGAAACACCACTACACTAGGTTGCTCAAGTCAGTGAAGGAAGATCTAAGGACATGGGATCATTTTTTGTTGGATTTTAACTGGGTACAGGTTAGGCTAGAGGAGATAAACTCAAACACCCAGATCATGCTGCACACGGTCACAGCAGGCAGCGTGTGTTTTGGGTCAATTTTCAGGGACAGGTGGTGTGGCCAAGGCTGGCCCCCTCAGTTGTTTAGCAGTGGGTTGATGCAAAGAATTACTTTCCTGGAGTTGTTTCTGATAGTCATGGCACTGACGGTTTGGGCAAAAGGTTTGCAGAGAAAAAAAGAAAATGTTTGGTCCAATAGCATGTCTGTGGTATTGGCAGCCAGAGGGCAAGATTTCCGATGTTCCTCAGGCTATTGAAGCATTTGGTTTGCTATGTCTATGAGGTAATATGCAATTTCAAGCAAGTCATGTACCAGGTGTATTTTATAATGCTGCTGATACTTTATCTCATTTCAAGATGTAGGAATTCCAGCACTGGCTGCCTCATGCGAAGGACAGGATGACCACTTTCCCCAAGATACTTTTGATGCTCGCTGCCCTATCCTGGCCCCTTTGATTGCGGGTTCTGTGTCCAAGAAGACCAAAGCTTCCTATGAAAAGTCCTTTGGGGAATTCAGGGCCTTTTGTAGGGAGCAGGGGCTGGTGAAATTATTTCATAGGGAGGTGTTGATCAGCTTTCTGGGTCAGTTGAGTGGTCAAGGGGCGTCCATGGGGAGTGAGCGTGGAAAGGGAGCAGCAGGGTACTTCTTCGCTGAGTTGCATGGGGTTGCAACCCATCTGCAGAAATTGCTGTAAGGAGGTCCTTGGCGGGATGGACAAAGGTGGAGGATTTGTAGATGGACACTAGATGACCACTAGACCCGCAAACGCTGGGTTTGTTAGTGCAGGCACTGAGAGGGTTCTGTAGGGATGACTATGAGGCCACACTGTTAATGGCAGCCTTCATCACAGCCTTTATCAGGGCGTTCAAGATTGGAGAGCTGGTGGGTTATTCCACAAGGGACAGGAAGGGGGTTTGCTTTTTATATGTCTACTGTAGGTGGGGTCAAGGTGCACATATCGGTAAAGAGATCAAAGATGGACCAAAAGGGAAAGGGGCCAGGGTTTGTTTGTTTGTTTATTTATTTATTTATTTATTTATTTATTCGCATTTGTTTAGCGCACAGGCGGCCCAAAGGGCATCGTGGTGCTTGTTACGGATATGAAAATGACTTGTTGTACATACATTGAAGTCATTACTTAGTTGCAAGAGAAGAGTAGTAGCTACAGGAGAGGAAGAGAGGAGAGGAGAGGAGGAGGAGAGAATAAACGAGATTAAGGAAGGGGAATTAGTTAAACAAGGTAGTTTTCAGTTTTTTTCGGAAGGCAGTAAGAGAGGTTTCCGCTCTGAGCGTGCTAGGTAGTGCGTTCCATAGTTTAGGGGCAATGTAAGGGAAACTTATTCCACCTGCTCTAGCTTGTTTGATGCGTGGGACCCTAAGTTGGTTGGTGTGGCATTGCCTAGTTGGTCTGGTGGAGTGAGATCTGGCTAGCGTATCAGACAGGTATGAGGGTGCAGACAGGTTGATACATTTGTGTGCGGTTGTATTTTGAATTTAACGCGCTCTTTGACAGGTAGCCATTGTACTGCCTTTCTGTCTTGCGCGATGTGGTCCTTTTTTTGGTATATTGAGAGATGCTCTTAGTGCATTATTCTGTGTTGTTTGGAGTTTATTGAGATTGGAGTTGGAGGTGTCAGCCAATAGCGCATTCCAATAATCTAGTTTAGCTGCAATGGTGGCTCTGGCAATAGAAAGGCGATTATCTTTGGTTAGGAAAGGTTTGATGGCATTAATGAGCTTGGTGCTCAGGGAGGAGGCAGAAACAATGGAATTGACTTGTTTGTCCATGGAAAGTGAGGCGTCAATGTGGACTCCTAGTGTTTTAACAGAAGGTAGAACTGGGATGACACAATTGTCTATGCAGAAGTTGGTGTAAAGTGGGTCGAGGTTCGTGAGAGTGGATTCTTGACCAAGGATGAGAATTTCGGTCTTATCTCCGTTAAGACATAGGCCGTTTGTGGCCATCCATGCTTGGATGGTGGCGTATATATTCTGGAGGGTGGCTGCGTCCTGATGGTAGAGTCCTGTGAGTGGGAGGAGTACTTGGGTATCGTCAGCATAGTTGGTGTATGTGATCACAAGTGCGTCCAGTTTATCAAAGAGAGGTTTGGTAAAAAGATTATAGAGGGTAGGCGCCGTACATGAGCCCTGAGGGACTCCATACCTGATGGTGGTAGGCTCTGCATTAGCTATATTGGAGAACACTTTCATCACTCTTCCTTCGAAGAAGGAGGTGTTCCAGTTTGTGGCTTGTTTGGAGAAATGTGCAGCCTGAGTGAGATGGTTCGTGAGGATGGTATGATCAACTAAATCAAAAGCCGTCAAGAGGTCTAGGAGGAGCAGAAGGGCCGGCTTGCCTTTATCTAAAATTAGGGTAATTTGGTTTTTCAGTTCTAGTAGAGCGGTTTCAGTGCCGTGACCTTTGCGGAATCCGGACTGCCTTTTACCTAAGACAGAGTTGTTTTCCAGGTAGGACTGTATCTGCATGTTTACTTAGTGATACACAACAAAGAGTTGATATGGTCTTAATGGCCTTGGACAATTTAATTGTTCTCAGGGGAGGAGCAGGTTCCAGGCTCTTCCTTCACTGTGATGGGTCAGGCATATCTTGATTTAAATTTAGAAGAGTATTTGAGAAGGCCTTTTAGGTTGTGGGACTTGGGTGTATAGGGTTTGCCACATGTTAATTTAGATAAATTTAGAAACAACAGCAGCTAGGTTGAGGATGGAAAGGGAACATTGGCTGACGGAAATTGAGTGCATTCAAGGTTTACATCTGAACACACATGGCTTGATAGTAGGGGAATGCGTGGCTTGCCAGGGATAGAGTTTTTATTTTATAGCAATGTCTGGTGGTTGGACTAATGTGCTCTCTCTCTTCTATTTCTCATCTAGAGGACACTGTGCATGAGAGTTGTTTGGGTGATAGGTCACTCCTTAAGAAAGTGAATGGAGCGAGGGATGAGGCAACACCCTGCATCATTGTAGCGCCAGGGAGTGGACACTCATTGCATCAGAGAAGGGGGCATGCTGGTCCAGCAGGTCTGCTAAATCGTGTCAAAGCCATGCAATTGTCCGCATTGGGGGCAATGATTTGGTGCCCTTGGGTGGGCAGAGGTGAGCGAATCTCAGGAATCTCTCTTCTGATGGATGGGCAGATTTTGTCCTATGGCACGAATCGCATGGTCCCAGATCATCCCAAGGGCGAGATGGGGCTTGCCCGAACCAGCGCACCAGCTGAACATTTCGACACAGAAACTCATTAATGAACTGACTCGGCTGGCATTTTGCCACGGGCGCTTTTGCATTGTGGCCAACGGGCTGCTGAGTGGCTAAGAAAACTTTCATCAGGACAGGGCACAAACCTTTGCTTGAGAAATTTGTGGCATTCGTAATCACTGTATGGAATGGGGTAGTGTCCCAGACTGGGTAGTCTAGTTCCCTTTGGCAGGTGGGGGAGGACCATATGGATACTGAGTTTCCCTTTCTGGGGAACCTGAGCCAGTAAGTACAGTGGCAAGGGCTGCCTCTCACTAAGGGTTTAGGGCCAGTGGAGGTCCTGACTGTGGTCCGATGGGGTGCAGGATCAGGAGGCGGTCAGTGCAAAGTGGAGTGCCTCCTGGTATCACCCCGGAAGAGGGCATAGCAATGAGGCTGCTCAAGGTGAGTATGGTCCATGTGGACAACCTGTCGGAATATGAAGGACATGTTTGTTTGTTTTTTTGTTTGTTTATTAATTTGTATGGCGCACCAAACCCAAAGGTAACTGGGTGCAACAGAGAACAGAATACACGGATACTTTAAGCTTAGTTACAGAGTAAGGCATAAGGGTACATGAGGAAAAGAAAAACATTGCAAGTAAGTAGTTGAACAAATCTGGTGAAAGAATATACATATGTACAAGTGGAGAAGTTCGAGTCAGGACAAAATTCAGAGGCTAGGGTAGTTTGCGGTTGGTCTTGGGGGTCGTTGAAGTGTAGCCATTTGAGAATATTATGTCTGAAACTGTAATAGGATTGATCTGTTCTAATGTCAAGTGGGAGAGAGTTCCAGTACTGGGCCGCCTTAACCGGGAAACTACTGCCGCCTTTTTTTGTTGTTGCCTGAATCTCAGTATCTGTAGGCAGTAGGAGTTGACAGCTCTGGTAGGGCGGATTGTTGTTCTTCTCACTATTCTCTCTGCAAGGTAGGGGGGAGCTGCGTTATTGAGGCATTTATCGGTTAGTGAGGCTATTTTGGGTGAAATCCTGTAGCTGATTTCTAGCCACTGTTGTTCTCTTCTTATATTAGAGTTGTGTTCTCTAGTAGGAAAATTGAAGGCAGTTCTAAGGGCATTATTTTGCAAAATTTGCATTTTGTCAATGATATATTTGTTGACTCCCAAATATAGGGCATTGCAGTAGAGTTTGGAGAGTATTAAGGCGTTGGCAAGGAAGATACAGCTTGCTTGTGTTAAGAAAGCTCGGCATTCCCTAATGAGCTTGCAGGTATTGGAGGTGGAGGATGCTAGGGAATTTACCTGTTTCTTCAGCGTCAGGGTGGAGTCAAGGTGAAAGCCTAGTGTTTTCACTACTTTGGCTACTGTAATTATGTTGCCGTCAATGTTGAATGCAGAGTAATTAGGGCTAAGTTTCTTTAGGTTAGCAGCAGAGCCGAGGAGCAGGATTTCAGTTTTGTCATCATTCAGGCAGAGGCTGTGATTAGCCATCCATGCCTGAATGATGAGGTATATGTCATTTACCTAGCCCGTATCGGAGACAAAATTGGAATGAGATACTGGGTATCATCTGCATAGTTAGTGTAGGTGACACCCAGTCTGTCCAATTTGTCAAAAAGGGGCTTGGTAAATATGTTGTACATAGTCGGTGAGACGCAGGAACCTTGGGGTACACCGCAGGGTATTTTGATGGGGTCTGCTGATGCCGATGTGGAGAAAACTCTCATAGTTCGGTTGTCCAAAAATGATTGGACCCAGGCTATAGCCTCACTTGAGAAGTGGACTGCTGATGCCAAGTGTTCACATAAGACTGTGTGGTCCACCAGGTCAAAGGCTGCCGACAGGTCAAGGAGGAGTAGCATGGCAGTGTTTCCCTTGTCATTGAGCCTGTCAATTTGGGTTTTGAGATCAATTAAGGCTGTGTCTGTGCCATGTTGTGGTCTGAACCCAGATTGGCGGACACCTATGAGTTGGTTAGATTCAAGATAACGCTGAATTCGTAAGTAAGCTACTCAGTCTATTATCTTGAGAAGGAAAGGTACCGTAGTAGTGGACCTATAGTCGGTGGGGATAGAGGGTTCTAGGGTTTGTTTTTTGAGGAGAGGTAAAACCCATGACTCTTTTAAGTTACTTGGTATAGTGTTAATAGAGAAGGAGGCATTAATTAATTTAGTTATAAAGGGGGCTAGGTCCCTTGCTGCATTCTTAATTAGTTGGGCTGGGCAGCTGTCGCCCTTACAGTTGGAAGGCTCAAGGGATGCAATCATCTTTTCAGTTTCCTAGATGAAAACTTTGGTGAATTTGAAAGGAGCTGGGCTAGGTGTGTTTGTGGTGGGGCTGGTCGGTGGTGTCTCGTTAGGAGACAGGGAGGCTTTTTTTTTTGGAGATTTTAGTTTGAAGTGTTATAATTTTGTTAGGTAGTGCATGTTGGATGCTGGTGCATTATTGTTTATCTTTGGGTAAGATATCAGGTGGGGGTACAGGGGATTCCAGTTCCCTTAAGATAGCAAATAGTCCCTTGGTGTTGGATTTGCGTTAGAAATCCTTTTGTTGAAAAGGTTTTCTTTAGTGAGTAGGATTTCTTTTTTGTAGTTGTTAGCAAAATGTTTGAGTTGCAATTTGTTTTCTTCAGAAGGGGTGTGTCGCCATTGAGATTCTAATTTCCTTTTTTGCATTCTTTGTTCTTTTAGGTGAGGGGTGAACCAGGCATTGAGGTGAGCTTGTTGTTTACTTTTGCGTGACTTCAAAGGTGCAATGGTATCTAGGGCTTTATTCATAGCCTTATTGTAGTTCTCTACAAGGAGTTCAGGATCCAAGTTATTGGGGAGAGCATTGATGGTAGGGAGTAGGAGTGGCAGGAGGTTGTCCGGTGTGATGTTTTTTTTTTAGATCTGGTAGGTATGGGAGGAGCCATGGCTTTATCTTTGTTAATCTGTTCATCAAGAGTTAAGGAGAAGTCAATTAGGTGGTGGTCTGTCCACTGTTGAGGGGTACATTTATTGATAGTGTAGCACAGTTCAAAGTGGCAACCCAGTGGAGGGCCCTTCCTTTGTCGTGCGTTGGGGTGAGGACTTTTTGGGTTAGGCCATGCTCAGCTAGCATGGTAGCTATAGATTGGGCTGGTTTATCTTCAGGGTCATTGAATCCTAAGTTAAGATCTCCTAGTAATAGGAGTTACGATGAGTCTTTAGTATTGTTAGCTATGAGGCTAGATAAGTCCTCCTCGAAGGTGCCGGTGGTAATCAAGAATGCCTGATGTTTTTTATGTATGCATTTGAGCTTTATTATGGGCCACATCTATGGAAAATGGAGTGTGGGTTACAGTGTTAATAAATGTGGCCAAATTGTAATTCCAAAGCAAGGTGTCTGTTGTTATCATCCACCTTTGCGCTGCTCCCTTAAAAGTCCATCCCTCAATCATTGTCCTTCAATCCCTTGCATATTTGCCTTCCTCTTCAACAACCAGGCCAACAGTTTACCTGCCTTAGCACCCTCAGAATGCTGCTTGACCACAAACCTGGCATATTCATGCGTGTCCAGACGTTCCATTGCCCCTGAGAATTCACATCAAGCATCAGCCACCATGGCTGTCGCTACCTCCCCCGTAGCAAGCTCTTGTTCCAATGAGGCAACCTTCACTTCAAGACCTCACACTTCCTCGGATAGGACCCTAAATGCCCCAACCTTGCTGAGATGCATTCCCCCTTAATGGACACCTTCAGCACTTCCCACTCAGTGGCCATACCCAGAATTGAACTCCAAATAACCTCCAGAAATTGCAGAATCTGTTCACACAGTGAGGTCCTGGTGGCTTATCATACGCTGGTCAAGTGGCACAGCTAGTAGAGCACTCGCTTTGACATCCGTGCAGAGCCTGCTAATGCAGGTTCGAATCCCAGCGAGGCCAAACTCAGCCTTTCATCCTTCCGAGGTCGATAAATGAGCACGACACACCGTGGGTAATAATAAGCAGTGCTCAGATCCTTGAGGGTTTGTAGCGCTATATAAAATGCCAAATTATTATTATTTATCAACTTTCCATTTGGGAATCGGCGGCCTAGCCGTTCTCTTAACCAGCCCCAATAGTAGTGGTGCATGGTCCGACAGTGTCCTGTTAAGAAATTCTGCATGTGAAACCAAATCAAGCCCCTCCTCCAGCAGGAATACATGTATGTACAATATGTGAGAATAGGACCCATGTACAGCCGAAGAATAGCAATTTGCCGCATTCACCATCATGCAGCACCCGGCATGCCAGTCAGTCAACCAAACTTTTATTTGGCATAAAAACCTTCAAGTACAGAAATTCATAAATAACAATTTCTATACAATTGACACAACAATATGTATTGCTGATTGTTTTAAAAAGACTGTTTATAAAGATTGTAAAGCTAAAACTTAGTATATCTCAGTTACTATAACTCCATGCCCAATGTATCAACGGAAGGGTATCAGAAGAGGTGTAACATACTGACTATTCTTCTACCCAGATTTCAATAAATAATTAGAAAATAAAGAATTAAAAGTGAGGAGCGCATGCTCGCAGTCTCACATGATTTACCAAAATTCATCGGATTTGTCAAAAGACTGGGTCAACCAACGTAAACAGTGACATCTTTTGTCCTCACGCTTACTGGGTACACCTGTTTCAGGGCTCTTAATCTTTGTTGCCAGGCCCTGTGCATGTATGGGGTCACTACAAAAACAATGTGATGCATTGTAGTGTGAGAAAATTCTCAGCCTCTCCTAGGCGGTGGATCGCAGTCACCTTTAAGATCAGTGTTAGATAAATGCATCTTAAGTTTAAGGTTGCGGTACAGATCAACAGGAAGTGTGTCACAGTTTTGCTCTCTGTCCTGCACATCGGGCACTCCCTGCTACCTGAATCTTTCCATGATTTTGTGAAGAATGCGTAGGGCAATATCCCCAACCTAATGCGAATGGACAATGATCGTTCAAAGGCTGGTGTGAGTTTCCCAAGATAACATTTAAGCCCTGGCACCATTCTATACTGGAGATAATCTGGTCCTAATTTGTGTGTATGCTTTCGCTACCAGTTGCTCCCTTGCTCTTATTGAGGCTAATTTCTTCAGCCGCTTAGCAATTGGTCCCACTCGTCCTTGAGGGGTTTCCCTCAATCCTCTCTCTTCCAAGACAAGGAGAGTATCCTTAACATGTGAAACCCATCTAGAGTTATTGCTACCTTCCTAGGACATGAGATTGATCAGGGCATCTCGGTATTTCTCAAGGCCCTCTGTTAGCTATAATCTTAACCAGTACAAATCTGATTTGAGTGCAACCTGGTCACCCACAGGGAGAACATCGAGCTCCAGGTAAACCAATGTGGATGGGACACTCATGGGAAGTAGTACAAAGTTCTTCGGGAACGTATGTTCTTTATTGTCTATTATCCCTGTGTTTGTGAAATATCTCTGACATTCCCTTAACAGTGCATCTATGATCTCCTGGATGTAGGTGGATGCAGGTAGTGCCTATTTCTTATACACTTCTAATGCAGGAGAAACAGCACCACTGTCATGCCTATTAAAAAAGGATTGTATAGCCCCACTGGGCTTCCCAATACTGGTGCTTGCTTTGTCTTTTTGGGCTGTCTGATCCCCGGAGTCTTGAAGTCTAACACCCAGATAATCAAATAGGCTTGTACTGGCCTATAATGCAATAGGCCCATGGCTAAACCAAAAACACAAAATGCTGACGCGGGTCCGTTTTTTGGGTCACAGTGGGCCACAGGGTGGTCTTCAGAACTTGTATGCTGCTTGCGAGGATGACACATCATCAGCATAGAAAAAAGCCGGATATTTCTCGGTATTAGCATATTTGACTGAATTTATTTGGCCGAATGGTACATTGTGGACAACCTGTCGGAATATGAAGGACATGTTTGTTTGTTTTTTTGTTTGTTTATTAATTTGTATGGCGCACCAAACCCAAAGGTAACTGGGTGCAACAGAGAACAGAATACACGGATACTTTAAGCTTAGTTACAGAGTAAGGCATAAGGGTACATGAGGAAAAGAAAAACATTGCAAGTAAGTAGTTGAACAAATCTGGTGAAAGAATATACATATGTACAAGTGGAGAAGTTCGAGTCAGGACAAAATTCAGAGGCTAGGGTAGTTTGCGGTTGGTCTTGGGGGTCGTTGAAGTGTAGCCATTTGAGAATATTATGTCTGAAACTGTAATAGGATTGATCTGTTCTAATGTCAAGTGGGAGAGAGTTCCAGTACTGGGCCGCCTTAACCGGGAAACTACTGCCGCCTTTTTTTGTTGTTGCCTGAATCTCAGTATCTGTAGGCAGTAGGAGTTGACAGCTCTGGTAGAGCGGATTGTTGTTCTTCTCACTATTCTCTCTGCAAGGTAGGGGGGAGCTGCGTTATTGAGGCATTTATCGGTTAGTGAGGCTATTTTGGGTGAAATCCTGTAGCTGATTTCTAGCCACTGTTGTTCTCTTCTTATATTAGAGTTGTGTTCTCTAGTAGGAAAATTGAAGGCAGTTCTAAGGGCATTATTTTGCAAAATTTGCATTTTGTCAATGATATATTTGTTGACTCCCAAATATAGGGCATTGCAGTAGAGTTTGGAGAGTATTAAGGCGTTGGCAAGGAAGATACAGCTTGCTTGTGTTAAGAAAGCTCGGCATTCCCTAATGAGCTTGCAGGTATTGGAGGTGGAGGATGCTAGGGAATTTACCTGTTTCTTCAGCGTCAGGGTGGAGTCAAGGTGAAAGCCTAGTGTTTTCACTACTTTGGCTACTGTAATTATGTTGCCGTCAATGTTGAATGCAGAGTAATTAGGGCTAAGTTTCTTTAGGTTAGCAGCAGAGCCGAGGAGCAGGATTTCAGTTTTGTCATCATTCAGGCAGAGGCTGTGATTAGCCATCCATGCCTGAATGATGAGGTATATGTCATTTACCTAGCCCGTATCGGAGACAAAATTGGAATGAGATACTGGGTATCATCTGCATAGTTAGTGTAGGTGACACCCAGTCTGTCCAATTTGTCAAAAAGGGGCTTGGTAAATATGTTGTACATAGTCGGTGAAACGCAGGAACCTTGGGGTACACCGCAGGGTATTTTGATGGGGTCTGCTGATGCCGATGTGGAGAAAACTCTCATAGTTCGGTTGTCCAAAAATGATTGGACCCAGGCTATAGCCTCACTTGAGAAGTGGACTGCTGATGCCAAGTGTTCACATAAGACTGTGTGGTCCACCAGGTCAAAGGCTGCCGACAGGTCAAGGAGGAGTAGCATGGCAGTGTTTCCCTTGTCATTGAGCCTGTCAATTTGGGTTTTGAGATCAATTAAGGCTGTGTCTGTGCCATGTTGTGGTCTGAACCCAGATTGGCGGACACCTATGAGTTGGTTAGATTCAAGATAACGCTGAATTCGTAAGTAAGCTACTCAGTCTATTATCTTGAGAAGGAAAGGTACCGTAGTAGTGGACCTATAGTCGGTGGGGATAGAGGGTTCTAGGGTTTGTTTTTTGAGGAGAGGTAAAACCCATGACTCTTTTAAGTTACTTGGTATAGTGTTAATAGAGAAGGAGGCATTAATTAATTTAGTTATAAAGGGGGCTAGGTCCCTTGCTGCATTCTTAATTAGTTGGGCTGGGCAGCTGTCGCCCTTACAGTTGGAAGGCTCAAGGGATGCAATCATCTTTTCAGTTTCCTAGATGAAAACTTTGGTGAATTTGAAAGGAGCTGGGCTAGGTGTGTTTGTGGTGGGGCTGGTCGGTGGTGTCTCGTTAGGAGACAGGGAGGCTTTTTTTTTTGGAGATTTTAGTTTGAAGTGTTATAATTTTGTTAGGTAGTGCATGTTGGATGCTGGTGCATTATTGTTTATCTTTGGGTAAGATATCAGGTGGGGGTACAGGGGATTCCAGTTCCCTTAAGATAGCAAATAGTCCCTTGGTGTTGGATTTGCGTTAGAAATCCTTTTGTTGAAAAGGTTTTCTTTAGTGAGTAGGATTTCTTTTTTGTAGTTGTTAGCAAAATGTTTGAGTTGCAATTTGTTTTCTTCAGAAGGGGTGTGTCGCCATTGAGATTCTAATTTCCTTTTTTGCATTCTTGGTTCTTTTAGGTGAGGGGTGAACCAGGCATTGAGGTGAGCTTGTTGTTTACTTTTGCGTGACTTCAAAGGTGCAATGGTATCTAGGGCTTTATTCATAGCCTTATTGTAGTTCTCTACAAGGAGTTCAGGATCCAAGTTATTGGGGAGAGCATTGATGGTAGGGAGTAGGAGTGGCAGGAGGTTGTCCGGTGTGATGTTTTTTTTTTAGATCTGGTAGGTATGGGAGGAGCCATGGCTTTATCTTTGTTAATCTGTTCATCAAGAGTTAAGGAGAAGTCAATTAGGTGGTGGTCTGTCCACTGTTGAGGGGTACATTTATTGATAGTGTAGCACAGTTCAAAGTGGCAACCCAGTGGAGGGCCCTTCCTTTGTCGTGCGTTGGGGTGAGGACTTTTTGGGTTAGGCCATGCTCAGCTAGCATGGTAGCTATAGATTGGGCTGGTTTATCTTCAGGGTCATTGAATCCTAAGTTAAGATCTCCTAGTAATAGGAGTTACGATGAGTCTTTAGTATTGTTAGCTATGAGGCTAGATAAGTCCTCCTCGAAGGTGCCGGTGGTAATCAAGAATGCCTGATGTTTTTTATGTATGCATTTGAGCTTTATTATGGGCCACATCTATGGAAAATGGAGTGTGGGTTACAGTGTTAATAAATGTGGCCAAATTGTAATTCCAAAGCAAGGTGTCTGTTGTTATCATCCACCTTTGCGCTGCTCCCTTAAAAGTCCATCCCTCAATCATTGTCCTTCAATCCCTTGCATATTTGCCTTCCTCTTCAACAACCAGGCCAACAGTT
Source organism: Ambystoma mexicanum (assembly GCF_040938575.1). Classification (NCBI taxonomy): domain Eukaryota; kingdom Metazoa; phylum Chordata; class Amphibia; order Caudata; family Ambystomatidae; genus Ambystoma; species Ambystoma mexicanum. The sequence goes on from NC_090932.1 coordinate 814,992,273, forward strand.
TACCTGCCTTAGCACCCTCAGAATGCTGCTTGACCACAAACCTGGCATATTCATGCGTGTCCAGACGTTCCATTGCCCCTGAGAATTCACATCAAGCATCAGCCACCATGGCTGTCGCTACCTCCCCCGTAGCAAGCTCTTGTTCCAATGAGGCAACCTTCACTTCAAGACCTCACACTTCCTCGGATAGGACCCTAAATGCCCCAACCTTGCTGAGATGCATTCCCCCTTAATGGACACCTTCAGCACTTCCCACTCAGTGGCCATACCCAGAATTGAACTCCAAATAACCTCCAGAAATTGCAGAATCTGTTCACACAGTGAGGTCCTGGTGGCTTATCATACGCTGGTCAAGTGGCACAGCGAGTAGAGCACTCGCTTTGACATCCGTGCAGAGCCTGCTAATGCAGGTTCGAATCCCAGCGAGGCCAAACTCAGCCTTTCATCCTTCCGAGGTCGATAAATGAGCACGACACACCGTGGGTAATAATAAGCAGTGCTCAGATCCTTGAGGGTTTGTAGCGCTATATAAAATGCCAAATTATTATTATTTATCAACTTTCCATTTGGGAATCGGCGGCCTAGCCGTTCTCTTAACCAGCCCCAATAGTAGTGGTGCATGGTCCGACAGTGTCCTGTTAAGAAATTCTGCATGTGAAACCAAATCAAGCCCCTCCTCCAGCAGGAATACATGTATGTACAATATGTGAGAATAGGACCCATGTACAGCCGAAGAATAGCAATTTGCCGCATTCACCATCATGCAGCACCCGGCATGCCAGTCAGTCAACCAAACTTTTATTTGGCATAAAAACCTTCAAGTACAGAAATTCATAAATAACAATTTCTATACAATTGACACAAAAATATGTATTGCTGATTGTTTTAAAAAGACTGTTTATAAAGATTGTAAAGCTAAAACTTAGTATATCTCAGTTACTATAACTCCATGCCCAATGTATCAACGGAAGGGTATCAGAAGAGGTGTAACATACTGACTATTCTTCTACCCAGATTTCAATAAATAATTAGAAAATAAAGAATTAAAAGTGAGGAGCGCATGCTCGCAGTCTCACATGATTTACCAAAATTCATCGGATTTGTCAAAAGACTAGGTCAACCAACGTAAACAGTGACATCTTTTGTCCTCACGCTTACTGGGTACACCTGTTTCAGGGCTCTTAATCTTTGTTGCCAGGCCCTGTGCATGTATGGGGTCACTACAAAAACAATGTGATGCATTGTAGTGTGAGAAAATTCTCAGCCTCTCCTAGGCGGTGGATCGCAGTCACCTTTAAGATCAGTGTTAGATAAATGCATCTTAAGTTTAAGGTTGCGGTACAGATCAACAGGAAGTGTGTCACAGTTTTGCTCTCTGTCCTGCACATCGGGCACTCCCTGCTACCTGAATCTTTCCATGATTTTGTGAAGAATGCGTAGGGCAATATCCCCAACCTAATGCGAATGGACAATGATCGTTCAAAGGCTGGTGTGAGTTTCCCAAGATAACATTTAAGCCCTGGCACCATTCTATACTGGAGATAATCTGGTCCTAATTTGTGTGTATGCTTTCGCTACCAGTTGCTCCCTTGCTCTTATTGAGGCTAATTTCTTCAGCCGCTTAGCAATTGGTCCCACTCGTCCTTGAGGGGTTTCCCTCAATCCTCTCTCTTCCAAGACAAGGAGAGTATCCTTAACATGTGAAACCCATCTAGAGTTATTGCTACCTTCCTAGGACATGAGATTGATCAGGGCATCTCGGTATTTCTCAAGGCCCTCTGTTAGCTATAATCTTAACCAGTACAAATCTGATTTGAGTGCAACCTGGTCACCCACAGGGAGAACATCGAGCTCCAGGTAAACCAATGTGGATGGGACACTCATGGGAAGTAGTACAAAGTTCTTCGGGAACGTATGTTCTTTATTGTCTATTATCCCTGTGTTTGTGAAATATCTCTGACATTCCCTTAACAGTGCATCTATGATCTCCTGGATGTAGGTGGATGCAGGTAGTGCCTATTTCTTATACACTTCTAATGCAGGAGAAACAGCACCACTGTCATGCCTATTAAAAAAGGATTGTATAGCCCCACTGGGCTTCCCAATACTGGTGCTTGCTTTGTCTTTTTGGGCTGTCTGATCCCCGGAGTCTTGAAGTCTAACACCCAGATAATCAAATAGGCTTGTACTGGCCAATAATGCAATAGGCCCATGGCTAAACCAAAAACACAAAATGCTGACGCGGGTCCGTTTTTTGGGTCACAGTGGGCCACAGGGTGGTCTTCAGAACTTGTATGCTGCTTGCGAGGATGACACATCATCAGCATAGAAAAAAGCCGGATATTTCTCGGTATTAGCATATTTGACTGAATTTATTTGGCCGAATGGTACATTTGACGGAATTTGGCCTGTATCATTTGACCGAATATATTCGGTCAAATTGGCTAATACATACAGAACATGTGGTCCCCCTCTCCCCATGTTCAATGTGTATTGGCCTGGGAGGTTTTGGGGGTGTCCCCTGCTTCCTCGATATTGAAGTTAGGGGACTGAATAAAAAAACAAAACAAAAAAAGACAAAGGGACCCTGCAGTGTCAGATCCGACCCGCGATAGAGGGACGGATCTGACGCCGCACTGTTGATACGGATCAGGCGGCGAGCAAGCAAGTAAGTAGGGGTGGGCGTTGGAGTTTAATCATGGTGGGGGGTAGTGTTTGATCATATAAAAAGTGGGCACATGCGGGCTGTTTTTTTTCGGTCAGTTTGCCGTGGTTACTTTTCATACGATCAAATACCCCCAAACCTATTTCTCTGCAGCCATCATGGGACAGTCCTGACATTCCCTTAACAGTGCATCTATGATCGCCTGGATGTATATGCTGTAAAGCAGTGATGCCAACATTCACCACTGCCTCACACCTTTGTTGACTTCGAGAGGGGGTGTTTGCTCACCTCTGAGGCCATCGAGCCCTGTGGCTTGACTCTCCGAATATAGCAACTGAATAATCGAGACAAGGTGTGGTGGAGCATTTCCACCACACAAAATGCACCGCAGGGTGATCCTGGAGACTGAGTCAAAAGCCAGCCTGAGCTCTGGAAACACAGCATAGAGCTTAATTTTCTGATGCACAGTGTATTTCTGGATCAACCGGAGCAGCATAAAACACTGGTCAACTGTCCCCCTGTTTTTTTCAAAAACCAACCTGAAGGCCGCTTATGAAGTTATTTGTGTGCATCCATTCTTGTCAGTGGTTGATGATGACCTTCCCAAAGATTTTTCTTGTGCAATCTAGGAGAGAAATCGAGCGATATTAAGCTGGGGAATTTCTATCCTTTTTTATAGATTTGTATCATTACTGCTTTTTGAATCAAAATGGGTACTACCCTCAAACCAATGATGGCATTCAACATTTTACACAGGGTAGGGGCCGTACATGCTCTTCATCTTTGTTCAGGTCAATTGGTATTAGATCCAGGCCTTTTGCCCTACCAATTTTTTGGGACTTCACGCTTCCTCGGCACCTCTTGGACTGTTATAACAAGATTTTCACCTACATGAATCATAGCCACCTCACGATCGCATAAAGCAGGTGAATCATGTTCAAAACTGCTTTATAGATTTGAGACATGTGACCGCCAAATATCGGCGTTGATGCAGCGTTGGAGGGATTGGTGCCCTTTCAACTTTTTGTCCGCAATAATTTTCCAAAACAAGATGTTATTCCCGGTCTCAAGGACATTATGGAGGGCACTACACTGATCCTGGACAAAGTCTCTTCTTTTGGTTGCGATTAGGCTTTTGTACTCTGATCTCAGGAGACAGAGATTGGCTTTATCCACCCCAGATTCTGATCTGACACAGGCCATTATTTTCTTTGTGGCTCTCCACAGGCATCGTCATACCAGCTGCCTTTAGTCAATGCTTTCTTCTTTTCTATGGTAGCGGGTTGAGAAATGTATGGGATTATATTTGTTTTTAATTTTCGGTATTCACTCACTATAACAAGCTCTGTACTTACATCTCCACAAATGACACCCAGGTTACCCAGGATAGAGCTATATATGGCTGGCTTAGTTTCATGTTCGATAAGGATGGCCAATGTTACGGATTTGTAGGCATGAACCACAGTTGAGATAGTCTGATTGTGAACTGTGCCACGGTCATTGTCTGCACGCAACCATTTCTCAGAAATACAGATGGTTAATAAAGGGATGGGGTCCCTCACATACCTCAAAGTCACTTACCCTCACACACTCATTACCTGTGATAAACACATAGTCAATATGCAAGGTCACATTATGGCCCTTAAAAGTAATATTAGCCGGCTGATCTTTGGGAAATCAGCCTTTACATCTCCTTATATTTAAGCTGTAAAGTATGCATGCTGTATCAATTGCTAAACGATGTGCTCTTTTATTCCACAGAGTGGGTACATCCCAGGCAATGTCTTGGTCATCCCAAAGGCCATCTAGTTCTTGCATCGGCTCAATCTGTAAAGTTACATCCCCCACCACGAGGGTATAATGTTTTCAAGCTGCTTTATAGGCCCTTAGGTTTACCAATTCCTGCAGTTTTGCCATTGTTACCAGCCCCTGTATTCCTGTAGGCCTGTTGTAAATATTGGCAAAATGCTTCACGATCATCAGTTATTATAGACAAGAATTGGAGGTCTGGGGAATTTGTTGGGCAATCTACTGCCCCCCATAATAGAGTGACGTCTACCCATATGAGAAGTCCACCAGTTGGCCTACATTTGGGCCCTTTTGCAGCTGGAATGTAAAAAGTTGTGTATCCTTGAAGTGGAGCAGGTTCAGAGACCCATGTCTCCTGTAAGAGGATAACTTGGAAGCCTCTTATATAAGAGGTCCAGTCTAGGTCATCCATTAGTATTGCCAGCCATGCCATATTCAGATACAAAACTGTGTACCCTAAACCATTATCTGTGCTGCAATTCCCCTGACCCAGTCAATCCCAGCACAACCAATTACCTTCTCAGTCATTCAGCCAATGAAGCGTGTGTCAGTGGAGGACTTTGACGGAACCTTCTCTGCTCCCCCTACTTCTGCGGCTGACTCACACTCTGACACAGCACTCTCTAACCTGCATCTTTCTATCTCCAACACTCTGGACATCCTTGGGCTTGTCATGAGAATCCACGTGAAGCCTACCTCCAAGTGCAACTTTTGGTATGATTCTAACCTCACCACCTTGAAACGCAAGTGCAGGGTGGCTGAGAGTAAGTGGAGGGCTTCAAGCAAATCCTCGGACAAACTGGTCTGCCGCTTGCTCCAAAGGCAATACATAACACTCTGTCCTGTACAAGAAGAGAGTCCACATCCAAGCCTGAGGCTCTGTGGCCTCTAACAACACAGCCACACTCTTAAGAATCTGCAAGGAGCTGGCCAATCCTGCTGCAGTCTCTATCTCTCCTGTTCCCTGCCAGGCTCTCTGTATGGTTCTGGCTGCTCACTTCACTCCTAAAACACAGGACATCCTGTCCTTGCTCTCATCTTCCGCTCCTTCTACCTCTCTTGGCCCCCTTCCGGCCACCTCTCCTTCTCCTCCTCCTTTCTCCACTTTCTCCCTGATAACACCTGCCGAAGTTTCTCGACAGGTCCCATCTATGAAAGTGTCATCCAAACAGGTGCTCCACTGCTCCTCTAGAACCATCAAGGACCACATTGACACCCTCGCTTCAGCTTTGGACGACTTCTGCAATCACTCTTTCACCACTTGATCTTTCTCCTCTCTCCTCAAGCACTCCTTTGAGCATTCCCTCCTCAAAAAGTCTTCTGCTGATCCTACCTGTACAGAAAACTATTGCCCGATCTCTATCACTCCTTTCCTGGGCAAACTCCTGGAAAAGCTGGCCATCTCCCAGCTTACTCTTCATACTGAATATGTTGGTTGTCTTCATGACTTTCAGAGCACCCAGAGGCACGGATACTGCTCTCATGAGCACTGTGAAGATCTGCTCTCTAATCTTGACTCCAGCTTTCCTTCTGTCATCATCCCCCTTAACCTTTCCTCTGCCTTTGACACTATACACCATGCAATCCTCATCAATGAACTCCATAACACCCTGGGTATCACAGATCAGGCCTTGGAGTGGTTGATCTCATTCCCAGGTCCACCTTGGGTCCTTTCTCTCCACCACCTCCCTCTCCACATGTGTTGTCTCCCAGGCCTCTAACCTCTCTCCCTGGATCTTTAATGTCTACTTGGCCACTTTGGCCCATCTGATCTCTTTTTTCTCCTCTAACTTTCAGTGTTACGTAGATGACACCCAGCTCTCTTTCAGGCTCCCCTCAGCTTCCTCTTCTCTCACGCTCATTCCCGACCATGTATCCACGATTTAGGACTGGTGCACCTCCAACAAACAACGCCTTAATGCCAGTAAGATGGGGATCCTTCTCCTTGGGACCCATGTTCTCTCTTTCCCTCTCGCACTCTGGCTGCCCTCCTTGGGCCCTCTTCCTTCGCCTTCCTGTGTGGCAAAAAACTTTGGTGTCATCTTCGACTCCACTCTCTCCTTCGCTATTTACATCTCAAACCTCGCCAAGAAATCCCACTACCAGCTGCACCTCTTCAAAGGTATTCTTCCTTTTCTCACCTTCCCCCGAAAGCTCACTGTCTCCAGAGCCCTGGTTCTCTCTAGGATGGGCTACTGCAACAGCCTCTTTCTCAATCTGTCTTCCTCTATTCTCCACCCCCCGCAACTAATCCAGAACAGGAAATCTCCCCACTGGCTACCCGTGTCTGCTAGGATCAAGTTCAAGACCCTCTGCATCATCCACAAGGCTTTGTAGTGCCTGGGCCTGCACTACATCCAACTCTCTCTTCCAAAATATCTTCCTTCTCGAGCCCTTCGCTCAACTACCTCCAACTCTTTGAGATTCAAACGCTTCGCTACTCAGAGAGTGGAGGGGTACATCTCTCTCTTCTGCAGGTGCAACCCTCTGGAACGGCCTCCCTGCCGGAAGCAGGTCAAGACCTTCCTATTTGCTTCTACTTTCTCTCTCTCCCTCCCCTGCTGACCTACCTGCCTGCCGCCCCGACTAGTCCCCTGGATACCCTCTAAGCATAATGGATCCCAGGCTCCCCATGGTCAGACTCCCCCATGGTCAGTCTCTCTGGGTACTCAGGGGCTGTAACTGTAACCTCTACAGTCTCCCGCCTCCCTGGACTTACCCAGAGCAGCACTGCCCTGGTTGTACTTGCTCAGAGCATTGTTGCCCTGATCGCACTTCCCCTCTGTTCCCTCTCCCTGGCACTGCGCGCTCTCGCTCTCACTGCTCCTTGGTGCTGTCGCACTTGTACGATATGAATGTCACAAGGCATAGTAAGATTGTTTGTATTGTCCACCCTCTGCCTTCCCTCCATTGTCTTGTCACACCTAGAAACACTTGTGTACAGGTGCATTATAAATGACTTATCATATTTTATCAATCTACTACATTGAGATCGCTAGACTCCTTTATGCCCTGCTATCCTTTTGCCACAACACTGGGACCAACCTCATTTATCCCATTTATACTTTAAGTTCTGTCAACACCTGAATGTGGTTTCGTGAGACTAACTTGGCTTGAAAGGCTTCTGGAGATCTAAGTATAATTTGTACATGCACTGGTGGTGTAAGCCCTAGAATCAATGCCCCAAATCCCTTCTACTATATCCCAAGAACGCAAGAACACCTCTTTGTGGTCTGACGTTTTGTTAGTGCTGGGGGTCCTAGTACATCTGACAATGTCATCTGTGATTATTGAGACATCCCTTTGAGTGTCTAAACCAGTATGTGCATTTATTGACAAGGGTCTCCTGGTCTTCGTACATGTTGGGGAGTAGACTTGGAAATTTGGTCATTATAATGGAGGGGCAACCTCCACTCACTGCGTTACTTTTACCGATAGCTGCCTGTTTATGGGGCTCAGATCTACCCACAGGGTTTGTGTTGTTGGCACATGAGAGTGGTGGACAGATTTCCCTGCAGTGCATACTTGCCAACTCTAGAGATTTAGGCAGTAGGCTACTGCTTTTTAAGCAGTCCTACCGCCTACAGATTTCAGTGACAGATCCCACTGCTTTTTACAGTGGCAAGTAATTTATGTGACTCTAAGGCAGGCTCCAGGACAAAGCATGCATCACATTTATTAGTCTGTGTATACAGTGGGCTGGTAGGTCATTACTTTGATTGGGCTCAGACAAATCCACTGACCTGGCAGCTACTTGACTCTGTTTTGCACTCTTGCCGAGGCAACCCTTAGGTGAGCCACCAGTGAAGGCAGGTGGCAGAGTGTAACACCATCACACAGCATCTGCCTATCAGACTGAGGGGGGTATCAGTCGCCATGTCATTCAGTGTTGAACTTGCAATAAATATGTACTTGCTGGGCTGCTGCTACAGAGCAGAGGCAACCGTTGCCTACCAGCTGTGTGTGATTACCTTCTGTGAAGTTAGGTAATTGAATTTGGTGTTAAGTTACCATTCAGAATTATACATTTTTAAAATGTCAACATCTTTCCATGTTGTGCTGTTTGATGGGTTTTGCACTTTAGAATGCTTCAATGGTGCCAACAATGTATGTTTTGTATTGTCCTGTGATGTCATTGTTATGGGAATTATTATTTTTTTAAACTTCAAGAATCCTACATATTTTGGTCACAGAATGTTGGCAAGTATGGCAGTGCCTCCTATCCAGATTACTTGGGCACTTATAGCAGGATTTTACGGGCCCCCAGGGTGTGGGAAATTCTGTGAGAGTGTGAAGATCAATTTATCCTTGGTCATATCGCTCCCTCTCTGTTTATGGGACAGGAGATCACTACTGTCTGTTGTATCCTTAGCCTTTGTGCTGACTGCGCTCTTATTCCGAGGGCTCAGAGAGGCCACCATCTCTTTAATTTCACCCACCAAATTCCCTTAGCCAGCATTCTGTTTTGTTAACGCTTACATTTTTTATTTCTGTGAGGATTTCATTAACTTTCGGGCTTTGCTTACAAGCCTCAGGGCGAGGGTTTCGGGACACTTCTCTGGGCAGGTCTGGCAACTTGAGTCTCTAGTATTTGTTTAACTTTTTGGATGTGGCATTCCATTCACCCCTTTCCCAATGGTCCCCCTTCATTCAGTATGCCCTCATTTAGGCACTCCATGCCACCTATTTCTGACAGCAGGCCTTGTATTTCTGTAATTAAAGTATTCACCTCCTAGATGGGTCTAAACATTCAGGCTATTTTGTTTTGTCTTGCCCATGGGTATATGGCCATTTCTGCTTTCCTTTTAGTGATTGCTTGGCACTAATTACTCCCTTTAGATATGGAGATGGCAGCATGTCGGAGTATGGATTGCAATATTTTGCTTGCTTTCCAGGTGATCCTGGCACTGTAAAAGCAATATAAACCAAAGTTAAATAATTTGGAGCCTCCAGTAGTTCCAAGGCATTGTCCGATTTTGTCCAGTGTCCAAGCTTGCACTAACCCTCATGCTCCTAGTCCTTTTGAGAGTGGTCGCTGGTTTAGGACTGATCCATGCCCAGACCCGGTGCTGAAGATAGTGTCCGAGAGCCTGTGACTATGAGGGGCCATGCGGGAATCTATATATTGGGGGCCAGTATCAGGGGTGGAAGGATAATGAAGATTAATTATGCAAAGTGGCTGTGTAGCTGGGTGCCTCACTGTTACCCTGTGCTCACCTACATCTTGAAAACACAGGCAGAGCAGAACACTGCCTGCCCTTTCCTGACTGGGCTTTGCCACTGTGGGCTTGAAGGCAGGCAGATGAAGGCTTGCACTGTGAAGGGGGGAGGGTTCCCAGCTGACAAAAAGCAGTTGTGGTTAAACGGAGCAGAAAATCGCTCCCCTTTCCCCCCTGGACATCCCGCCATGCATCTTGTAGGCACATTTCATCAGCCCCCAAATCCAATATTGGAGCAAGTGGGCCCCTCAACCTGGAACAAAGGCCCATTGGCAGAATCCACAAAGTCCAGGTGACTTTTTATTATTTCAATTTTATTTTTTTAGATGCCTTCTAATTCAGCTAAAGCTGGCCCTCCAACCATCAATAGGTAGCCCTTGTGTGATGACTGTTGCCAGTGGGAGTTGATGTGCCACGTATCTAGGGTTAGGGGATAGACAGAGAAATCAATCCCTGATTTGTTTCAAACTGCAATCTCAAAGAAGTGCAACAAATAGTTTGTTCCCTTTTGTAAACTATATTATTGGTGCTCTCTGCTAAGTATTGTGCCAGGATGTGCCTCCTGTGTCACCAGTGTCTGGTTTTCCAAACCGGTGGCACAGTCCTGTTCATGCATGTAGTTAGCAGTGATGGCTTCTTTCTTTCTATTTTAGATTTCAAAGACACAAATGGCAGAACGTCTGTTCGCTCTGGCACAATACTTAGAAGACAGCACCAATGTATGGTTTACAACAGGGGTGAGGATTTAGCAGTCTGGTCTAGTGCAGCTTTATAGTGACTTGCCACAATAGAAGTCACGCCTGTGTTTGGGTCCTGAAGAAAGTGGGACAGAAGCGATTGGTATCCCACTGAAACCGGTCGACCATTTTTATTGCAGAATGTATGAACACCAACAAGACATATTTGATGGTTTAGCCATTTTTTTGCTGTTTTAAAGTTGTACAAGTGAACAGATGAGTAAGGTATTAAAAGCAAACTACACTCCCTTCCGTGCTCCTTGTTTCCGGTATTTCCAGATTTTGTTATAGCATGGAATTTGTTTTCTACACACTATTTGTTGCACTTCTCTGAGATTGCATTTTGAAATCAAATTAGGGCCAGCTTTCTCTGTCTATCCCCTAACCCTAGATATCAGACACATGAGCTCCCACTAGAGACAGTCATCACATTTCATTGGTCACCCGCGCCAGAGCTTTGGTTGTTGTCCCCTGAGATCGAACGGTTGTTTGTTTGTTTGTTTATTCATTTGTTATGCGCACCAAACCCGTAGGTAAAAGGGCGCAGCAGTATGAAAATGCGAAGCTTACATAGTTACAAATAAACATAGCATGTACAAAAATACCACATCATTAAAACCCCAAGCAAGAAAATCCAAGCCGTTCTATATCCTGCTATGATATCCGGCATACCATGCAAAGACTCCGCCTGGGCCATGTTGGGGGCATAATTCCCAAGTAGAAAAATATTACATCTCAGCATTTCAACCACCAATTCCAAATATCTCCATTCCTTATCAACAATGGAATGTGGGATCTTTAGCAAAGAGGCATCTTTGATCCATACAAGCACTCCCCTGGCATAGAAGGAGAAAGCTGTAGCAATCAATCTGCCCTCCCATCGTGCCCCCAGTGCTGTTAGCCTGTGCACATCAAGATCAGTCTCCTGCAACACTGGCACAACCACCTTATGCCTGGTGAGGTATGAATAAACCTTGCCTCTTTTAACAAAATTGCTTATTCCTCCCAGTTCTCATTACCTCAAAAGCCATCCTCCCATCCCTGTGCACTATATTCAACTACCCTAGTGTGAAATTAGTTAACATCAAACCAACCAAACCCCTAATCCCCCATCCCCACACGACCAAAACCCCCAACATGGTATGCAACCCCATCTCTCATCCCATGTTCTGCAGGATCTCCTCAGCAACATCCCCTCACCACAACATCTGTCTGAGGCTCCACCCTGCATCCAGTAAGGCCAGATAAAAGGGTGAAAGGTAGGACACTAAGGGTGGACTGCTCCTGCTACCACTGAAGGATCTACCCCTTAAGATACCACACATTGTCCGCATCCTATCCTATCCTCACCTGTATATCTGCATCTCCCACTAGCTGCACAACCCCTATTTTCCCCATTCTCCACAATAACATCCAATTGAGAAGACCCCCTGTAGTACTGACAGAAGGCCAATCCTCTCAAAGGGTGCCCCAGATCTGCCGTAGGTGGTACCAGTCAGCCATAGAGAAACAAAGCCATTGCCTGTCCAATAATGATTGTATCACCAAGTTCTGCAGAATTCGCCCACTAACGCAGGTATCCCAAGGCTGTGATTCCTTCCTCATGTCTAATGTGCCATCCTCATACATGTAGATTCTTCCCTCAGGTACCTTCATCGATGGATTTACCCCCTTGGTGTAGTGGATCCCTCTCCATCCAACCCAGTCTATGTCTGCTCTCAGGGGCCTGGAGGCTCCAGGAACTACGGGCCCTCTGTTCAGCCAATCCCAGACGTCACATGGCTGATGGTTGAAAAGGAATCAGCCCTCCACCAGCTTCTTCAATTTTTCAGGAGCAATACATCAGGTATTTATATCCAAGTTCCCTTAATATTCTTCTCACCACATTGTGAGATTTACTCTGCCGTTATACCTCCTGCGTGAAGGGAAGACCATGATCCTTATCCCTCCCACTTTATAGATTGATGAATGCATAGCATCTTAAAGGATCATGTCTAGATCCCGAAAAATTAAATGACTTTGCCACTATGTCCTGCGGTAGGGCACTGACTGGAGGACTTCTCCCGGGATCCTGTGTGCCCTCTCAATGGTGAACCACATGGAAATATCCTTGATCTTCAGAGTATCCACAAAGAGCCATTCCATATAGAGCTCCATGCAAGGGCCTTCCTCCCCCTCCGAACACCGAGTATTTGCACATTACTACTCCAGGGTCACCCTCAGTATACTCCACATTGGCTTCCAGGGCTGTCATGGCCACTGTGAGAGCATTAATCCTTGATTGAAACATAGTCACTAAGGCTCACTATTATTATACCTCAGTCACCCATTTTACCACCTTCTTGAGATCCATCCTCACCAATGAAAGCTCCACGGAGACCGACTCACCTCCATCGGCTGACCCATAGTCACAGTGTCTTCCATCAATACCATGTCCCAGCTATCTTCCACTAACTGCAACTTCAGCTTGGGATATCTGCCTTTGCCACACATGCAGTGCTCTAATTGCTGCTGTTGGCCATTTACCATCATGCAGCCGGTATGCCAATCGGGCCTGACACCCTCAATCTTCCCAAACACTCCTAAGTGAGTGCCGACACAACTTTGTCCTCAAGGGAGTCCCTGTTGCCTCATCCAACTTTTGCACATTCACTGTTTTCCAATTTTGCCATCTGGGGGGTAGTCCCCGACTCCTGACACTCACACTGTCGGCACCTTTTCCCAATCGTACCCTGGCAACATTTCCCTGGCCCACTCTCCATTCCTCTGGGCAGTATTTCAGTCCAAGGTTGCTCTCCTAGTGGATTTGCTGCTCTCCTGCCCCAAGGCAGGCTGTCACTTTACATCCACAAAGCTCACACCAGGTCTGGCAAGCACAGTAGCCCAATTGCACTCCTTCTTGGCCACCGTCAGAAGTCTCCAGCTGGCACCACTCACCCAGCCAGTGCGGGGTCCTCCAGGCAGCCCAGGCAATCCTCTATAGGCCCATGCAGCACAGGGCCAGCTGCCGCGACAAACCCACTATAAGCACCACTCTGTGGCACACACTATTCCACCACCTCCAAGTTACTCCTCCACTGCCACAATGTGTCCACAATGATGGAGCTAACAGTCTCCGCAGATAGGTGCAGCCCAGCACATCACCACTTCTGCCCACCTGTCTTCAATATCTGCAGGTTACCTTTATTAGAAGCATCAGTATATCAAGGCTCAATGGGATCTACTGGACAGAACGATTAGGGGAATCCAGCACAGAAAATTCTAGAGATTAGTGGCCAGGGGGTACGAGGAAGTCAATGAGGGAGATGCAGGAATATTCCCTCCAGAACATTGGATCTCTAATTTTAAAGTATTGTTCTTCGACCCAGATGCTGATGCATCATTAATTGCATCTTTAAGGTCGCACAATGAAATTAACTGGCGAAGAGATGATATTCTCACAGGCATAAATCCGGATGAGTTGATTACAGAAATATATAGGGATGCAAGTGAATAGTTAACGCCTGCGTTTTGTCAGGTTTTGAGCTCAGTAGGTGTTGCAAGCACACTTCATTCATCCTGTAAAATGAGTCTTGTAGTAACTCAGATTAAAAACAGAGACTTGACTGACCACTGTTGCTACTGCTCAATTTCCCTAGTTGACTCCTCTAAAAAGATTTTTGCAGCTTGTATAGCGGCCCGACTGGAGCAATGGGTGGGTCAAAGAATTCGGTTCTCCCAGAGACACAGACTGGAAACTGCAAATTATTCTCCAGTATTGGTCAATGTTTTATCCTGAACTTGATAGTGGAGAAATATTCAAAACGAAGGAAGAACTGTCTGTTGACTTCATTTTTGAATTTGACGAAAGAATTTGATTCTATATGCTACATGCTCTTATGGGATAAACTCAACAGAATTGGGGTTCCTATAGGTCTGTTGCTTTTAATTGAGTTTCTCTATGCAGACATTTCTGCAGCAGTTTGATGTGAGAAGAATCATAGGTGTGCGCAAGCCTTTCCTACTATGCTGCCCCCTTGCTCCACTCCTATTTTGTGATTTTAACCCCGAAATGGAACATAAGGCTTGATTCCCACTCTACCAGATGGAGTCAAATTTAGCACGCTGTTATATGTTGATGACATGGTCCTTATGGATCTGACAGGTAGGGGATTACATCGATCCCTTAAGTATGCAAGTAACTATTTTCAGAAATATGATTTTAAGTTGAATTTGTCCAAAATAAAAATTCTGGTATTTGGTAGTGGTAAGAAGAATGTTAAATGGGCTCTCAGCAACTCAACAAAAGAAGTTGTGAATACACCATGAACTGAGACTCGTTATCATCACCCTGTTGGCTGAGCAGCCGTTCTTAGAGTTTTTTTTCTGAAGCTTCAACTTACTAGCCCCACAAATACAAACCTTGCAGCTGTACTGAGGGTCATATGTCACCAGCCAAGTAAATATCATAACATACGGTATAATAGAGGGATTTGTTTAATGAAATGCTGGACGCTGGGAGATGTGGCACTTCTGGGTGCACTTTCGGACTCACAGCACAAACTATATCTTTGAAGAATAGCTGCTTAGTTGGAATTGAATGCATTACTTGACAGAATTATCAAGATAGTTCAGCGTCTCACCCCTGTATTGCGCCTGTTGTAATTAATGGCTTGACTCTGGTGATAACCACCAAATTAAGGGAAAACCATTGACCATAGGGTCATTAGTGAAACTTTAGGACTGCCATCAACAGTTTGTAAGATGATAGCTCCAATTTGAGAATTACAGGAGAGAAATCGATCGTTATGCCAGAATTAAGAAATGTGGCGAGAGCGTTGAATCAAACCTAACTTGAATAAATACTAAGGTGAGCAAACCCATGGCTAACTCAATGTCACATAACGCAATTTTGATGAATGGAGCATGATGTCACCTAGTATGGAAAATAACTAATCATAACTATATAGGTGGAGGGATAACATGAGATGGGCACTAATTCATGTTTAATGATTGTCACTGAGGCGATATACCCCTTGCTGTGGGTAACGGCCCGCTGCACAACTTTAAGGCCCTGAGCAAAACACAGAAGGGGGACTCCGTATGGAGTCACTCTTCCATTCCCTGGTGGGTAGAGTGGGGACAGGAGTAGCAGACTCGCCTCCACAGCTAACAGTTAAGTGAAATTGGGGGGGAAGGATTAAAAAAAAAGCTTGGTCGGTTGGGGGAAGATGGCAGGTGTCATAGAATGTGGGATTCACTGGTAGTCTCAGCCCGCGTTCCTAGCCACCTGATTGGCTTGTTCCCCTGCCCAGGGTGCCTATGAGGTGATAATGACTAAGTGCAAGGTCATTGGCATGTAAGACTGGGCTCATTAGATAATACTAGCTGAGAATAAAGAGTCTTAATGTGATGGCATACAATTTTAAAAGGTGAAGGGTCCAAGGGTCCAGCAGAGCACTAACAAGGATGAACTTCACATATGGTGTATACCAATATGAATAATCCTGTGACTAATAATGCAATTCTATGTGTCTCTCTCTCCATACCAACCCTCCCCATACCAGCACCATATTCACTGTTTTGGTCCTAACTAATCTGTTTGGGATGATTCATGTTGGGATGAATGATTGTTTAACTTACTTTATTTTGTCTCATAGCTAATGATTGTTTTTGAATATGTGTGATGGAAATCACTCCTAATGTCTAAATGGTAATGAACCATTATCCAATATTCTTAACAATGAATGATAATGGTATATATGTAACATTAGACCTGTCTAGATGAGTACTAAATGATTGAAACACGTGTCGACATCGGGGCAATTGGATCATTAATAAATCTTTAATGTGATATACAATCACCAGAGCAAAGCCGTTAATTGCAACACAAGTGGGCAGGCGCTATACAGTGGTGACATGCTGTACAATGTTTTAAAAGTATGGTATGAGGATAGCTTAAAAACATCCCTCAAAGCGACAGTCGAAGCTCTTGACCTAACAAGTGGTAAACTCAGTGATGCCATAACCCCACACAACATACTAAATTATCAAGAAGTCCTTGTTAAAACATTATATGCTTGCCCCTATGTATCTTACATGTTCTTAATTGGTCCTTATATTACCTGGGTGTCAAAGACAAGTGGTGATGTATCGATTAAATATTTTATCACTGAGAGCCAGGGCACCTTGTCTAGGCCTGGGAAAGTCCTGTACATGTAGTTTGGAATATAAAGATGATCTAATAGATTTCTATATGGTGTGCAGGTTCTTAATCAATCTAAGGAAGCAGTGACTTAAGGCTCGCTTCATCAGGAATAACATAAGGACATCTTCATGGGTTATGACTTTGTTTATGTATAATAATACTGTAAACATGTTATTAGATACAGGGCATTTTAGTAAGGATGCTTTTATAGAAATCTGCAGAAGAAGGAATGTTGTAATACAATTCTGTTGGATATTTTAGAGAGTATCTTAAATTGAACGATGTCTAGTGTTTTAATGGCTTGTAATTATTCTTTTATTATGTATTAACGATTTTGAATGTTGTTTGTTAATGGATTATGTTTTCCGAACAAACTTTTTCTTCTTCTTCTTGTGCCCTCACAATGGCAAGTTGCACACTGTGGGCCTCCAGTCACCAGAGCAGCTGTTGGGACTTCCATCACCACTGCCGTTGCCTGAGCCATGGTGTAGGCCGCTCAAGCTGTCCTGTTGGGCACCAGCTTCCCCTTTCTCAGTCTTTGCAACCACTGAGTCTAGAGATTATTATGTGCTATGACACATCACAAGATCAAATAATCTGTTAGGATTTTGTCAGTGAGATCCAATGGCATAGCACAGCTCAACAGAGCACAGCCATGCTCCATTAGGAGGTTGTTGATGCAGATTGGGACAGTGCACACTTGACCGCACAAGAGGTGCCATGCTGTGCCAAACCCCCCAAAAGCCCCAGGTCTGAGGCCCACCACCCAAGCTTCATCTCCCCAACTACAGACTCAGATCAGATGTGGCAACCAGCTGATTGTAAGCATCTAACTAAGTGGAGGTGAAGGAGCTGACCAGTATTACCTCAGGAAGAGAGAATGAAGAGGGTAGAGCCCAGCACCGAATCCACATCCAGCAGCAGGTGCAGAAAATGTGTCGTACAGAAGACCGACTCGCCAGCATCACTCAGGGGGCAACAAGTCTTTCTGTTCAGGGACCACCATGTGGATGTAATTTGGCTGGTGGTGGCCTCTGGCAAATCAGGATGGGGTGTTCTCTGAGTCACATGCTTAGGACTGCAACACAAAGCAGGTAGTAGACTCCATCTAAGGCTAAGTATGGACACGAGGCCCGGAAGCCAGCAATATCCATAAGTGTAAGTTAAAAGTACTTTGAAATTAGATTTCAGGTGGGGATTCAACACACTGGGCAGGTGTTTCACCCAGAACAGCAGATCCCCTTGTGGGACCGCCACCCAGGGACATCCAGGCCACGCAGGGTGCATTTCTTCCGCGATTGAAATCAGGTTGGCTGGGAATGTCCCAGGGGGCAGCTGAATCTCCGCTCTGGTAGGGAGTTTTACAGCCCTCTGGGTACAGTTTTGCATGTCCATGGGGCCAAGGAAAATTGCCCAATGACGCGGCCTCCACCAGTGTCTGTCCCTGCCCCTCTTGGGGGTCAGCAGGGCAGAGACAATGAACGAGCCTCATGCTCCCGATTTGACTGTCAGCTGTTGTGGACTGTCCTTAGTCTACCTCAACCATGTTGCACAGCCAGGTGAGGAGGCCCACAAAGGGCACCAGCGGTCTGTGGTGATGTCGGTTACTCACCCGACCCATCTTGAAACACAAACCAAGGAGTCTTTCACATGCACAAGTCAGAGGGATAAACAAAACCTTGTGGCACAATGAAGGTGAGGGCCAGCTCGCACCAACACACCTCTCGGACGCTCTGTTGGGGAGGTGGAGCATGTGCCTGTGTGATATGTCACAAAAGATAGTGATCTATGCCTGTGCAGGGAAGAGCCCGGGGGAACTCTGGTCAAGGTCCCTAGCAGTCCTGTGATGCAAATCAGTGATCCAAAGTGGGTATCGGACGGCAGACTAATCAAACCATTCAGTATCTAGTTTCCACTGTAGTTTCTCTGCAGATAGCTGGTGCTTGAATACCGTAGTTTTATCTGGTGAGGTAAATGATTAGAGGTCTTGGGGCGAAAACCATCTCAACCTATTCTCAGATGTATATGGGAGAGGAGCCCAGCTGGCTGGCATGGAGCTAGGCATCAAATGCCAGGCCCCATTTTGGCACTTCTGCACAGCAGAACTGATGCTGCAGGATGAGCCAAACCCCAGGTTAAGGAGCACAATGCCAATGCTCATCAGACTTCAGAAAAGGTGTTGGTTGATAAAGACCGCAGAACGGTGGCCATGGAAGTCAGCATCTGCTAAGGAGTGTGTAACAACTCACCTGCCAAATCAATTAGCCCTTGCAACGGATGGTGCAGGATAATCATTCCGATAGACAGCTGCTGGCAGCACTGATAGCCACAGGGCCTATACCGCGCTGAGTAGGAGGGCTGATGCTGTGTGCAAAATAGCCTAAGTCAAATGCTTGGGTGGAGTCACCACAGGTGCAGATCTTGTTGGTAGTAGTAGTTGTTGCAGCAAGAACTTTGAAGGCTGTAGTGGAGGTGGGTACCATGTGAACAGCTGCTGTACAAGGGTCAGTGGTTCCTAAGAGCTGGGCAAGCATAATTTGGAAGGTACAGGCAATGGCCTCCTTTCCCAAAAACCCAATAAAAAGGGAGTGAGGTTCAGATGTCCGAACACAGAGTGGCAAAGACAGGCACACTTGCGGCATCCCTTCGGTAATGCGCTCCCAGAGAATCAGCCCCATTTCTTGTGAGGGGCAGGCTACCTGGCAATGAGTTTGCCCGGATAGAGGAGCATGAGCCTTGGAAAGCATAGCAGTGCATGCAACGTTCAGAAAGCTTTCGCTGGTCATTGTTAATCCAGGGGAGATGGTGTGAATTTCACACATGTTTTTACCCATATCCACAACAGCGCTCCAAGGTGAACCACCTCTAGCATGTTGGAGCAATGTAGGTAAAGGGAATCAGCAGTCAGATCGTAACTTCAGGATGGGAATTGCATCTAAGGGCCACCAACAAATACAATAAATAAAATAACATAAAAAATGCTCCATAATAGTCAGTGAGAATTATCTGCCTGTGTGATGGACATGGGCAGCGGGAGCTGGATGGGCTGTTCCCTGCTCAGATTCGGTCCCTGGAGCAGGTCGGGACCAACGGGCCTGGCTGTAGAGGGAGAGGCTACACAAGTTTGGCAGCTGACAGCACGGGTGGGATCCAGCATTCAGTAGGTGTCCCAAGGAAGTGCTACTAGGGCTGGGTTCTCCAGAGAGCATAGCTCCAAGGTGTCCCAGACAGAGCCCCAGGTTGTCAGTGGAAGTCTCAGGTGTTGGTCGCATTCATGGACATTCATGGGTGCCACCCTGCACTTGGGTGCCGCTGGGTAGACCATGACTGTCAAGTTTCCTTATTCTATGCGTGATACCTCAAGGCAGTCCTTTTTTATTTTACACACAGCATGTCTATGCAAGCAGACAAGGTGATTTTGCAAGCCCTGATGCAGATGGCAGTCAGGTGAGGCCTTTATTGCAATTTGTGCATGCCACTCAGGAGTGGACATGGTGTGGTAACATTTTACGTGGGGATGTGCTCACTGTGTTCTGAGATTTGCTCTGTGTTGTGTGGCGGTTTGCAGGTCCAACAGCAATGGAGTGTAGGGAGACATCATTAAGACAGAAGTCAGGTGAGTCCTTTGTTAGAGTTTTTACATGCCACTCAGGGGAGCACAAGGTATGGTGACAGGGGAAGTGCTGTGACAAGGATACTTGTTCTATCGCTGTGTAGGTAGTTTGTGCGCTTGTCAATGGGGTGGTGTTGTAGGTTTCGTAATATGAGGCACACATAGTTTGCCTCTGACAGACACACATTCTCAGGGTGTTGTTATGGGCATGCTGGATTGGCCTTATTTAATCAATGAAGGGCATCAGGTATGGGGCGTCTCTGTATGTGCTCCATATGGCGTGCAGTTGAGGTGAAGTATGTTTTCATACTCTGATTTATTGTGTCCTGTCCCTGTGCCATTTGGCATGGTAAGGGAATGGGTTGTGCCTGCGGATGAGTGTGGTGTCCCCCTTGCAGCTCTACTGCTGTGCCACAGCGTGTGGCAATATTGTGTTGGACACAACATGCCACGATGATGTTGTATACTACATGCACTGCATATAGCAATACACCGCCTGAGTGGTCAAGGGAATGTAAGCATGATTTAAGTACCCCGATTGTGAACTCCACTATGCCTCTAGTGGCTGTGCGTGCTGTGTTGTAGTTTACCTTACCTGGGGTGTACGGATTCCTGAAGGGTGCTATCAGGAATGGTGAGAGCAAGTAGGGAGTTGGGTAGTGAGGATTCTTTTCTCCTTTGTACCATGCAAAGGTGAAAATGGTTGTACGCAAAAGCCTGCGTAGGCTAAGGGCACAGTGTTGTGTGACGCAGGACCGTAGGAGATGCTGGTTGATCAAACGTAGAAGATTGCACTACGCCCACACAACGTATCCTTTAAGAAGCGAGGACCGGACACTCTGTGGCAAAGCCCGCGTAGGCTAAGTACACAGTTTGTGCAACGTGGGTGTTTGGTGAAAAAGGGGTATGGCACAGAGTGTGAGCATTCTGCCAAGCCATCGACCATCAGCATCTGAAAGGTTCAGGAATAGGGGGCATCCACTATGATCCCTACGAAACTACCCAGGCTTTGGGTGCTCTCCAACCTGACATAACTTACTCTGTCTCTGCACAATCTTAGGCTCTCCCCTCTAGCGGTTTAGCCGTACTTTGTGTTTTGTGTCCCTTTTCTAGGTCCCCTCAATTGTGGTTACAGTTTACTGTGAACGCTGTCACATTAGGCTTTCTCCCACTCTATAGGTTCCCATCCACTGTGGTTACTGTTGTACTGTAAACTGTGTCCCATTTGGCTCTCTCCTACTATCTAGGGTCACATCCACTGTGGTTACTGTTGTACTGCGAATTGTGTCCCATTAGGCTCCCCCACATTCTAGGTCCCCACCTCTCTGGGGGTAGCCTTGTAATGTTTTGTATCACCTGTATGCTACTCCTGTGTGTTCCCTACTGTAAGGTCCCTCTTGTGTGACCCACAAGCCCCCTCTGCCCATCCTGCATTGTGCAGCGCTGGGCTGTGCGTCTCTCCTTCTCTCCTTTACTTCCTCCTTCTCCTTACCTCCTTCTCCTTACCTCCTTGTCCCTCTATGGCACTTTCCGTTTCTGCCATCTTTTCTAACTGGTACTCTATTTCCTATCCTACTCCTCTCACTGAGTCTGGAAGGAAGAAGTTCAAAAGGGATATTCTGGTTTCCAACCCATGCCTCCCTATCGCTGATACCTACATCAGTGCTTTCTCAAGACAGACTCTCATGAAATCCTCTTTGTTGTTCCCTCACCAGACCTATGGACCCCTCATATGATCTCGGCTCACTCTCCTATCTCTTCCTCTCCCCTTAATGGTGGCACTCGGTGGGAGGTCCTCTTGGCCTCCTTCCAGCCCTCCAAGACCATCATTAATGTCTATCTAAATGGCACTGTCCTGGTCCAGGGCACTCAGCCCAATCTAATTCTTTTCTATTGGCATCTCTGCATCTTATCAACTTCCTTCCTTATCCCGCTACTCCTACTCGCACCTCTCGGGCTCCTCTGTCAACTCCTTCTTCTGCCACTTCTCAGGTAACTTCCTCCTCCTCACTGGCTACTATGCCACCTCCAGCTACCACCTCTGCCCACTCTCAGACCCCTCTACCACTTCCGTTGGGTGAACCACAAGTATGTGCCCCACCCTGGAAGTCTTTCACATGTGGCAACCTGCTCTACATCGCTACCATTAACACTCGCTCCACTGTCAAACACTCCTCTGACAACTGACAACTCCTCAAATAACTTGAACTTGATGTCCTTGCTCTCACCAACACATGGTTCTGGGCTAGCTCTGTCATGAGTATTGAAACTCTCCTCCCTGATGGCTACAATATCCTCTATGAGCCCAGAACCAACAGATCCAGAGGTGGAGTAGCTCTGATCTTTCCGGAGTGGGTCCCTGCTTCTGTCATTCCTATGCAGGCCTACTCCTCCTTTGAATGCCTGGTCTGCAAGCTTTCTATCTCTCCTGGAATCTATCTGACTGTGGCCACCATCTACATGCAACCTGGCCAGGTTGCCCTCTTCCTCTCAGAGTGGGCTGACCTCTCCTCTTCTCTCCTGGACTTTACATTTCAACATCTCCTAGAATTTCTCAACATCCACCTGTATGCTTCTAATCCATCCCTCCTCTGGGCTCTTCCACAAGTTCTTCAACACTCTCTGCCTCTCTCCATTCTACCCTCTGGTCTGACACACTCTGCAGGACACACCTTTGATGTTCCCATCTCCTCAGACATCCCCCTCTCTAACCCTCTCACCGCTCCTCTCTCTTGGACTGACCACGTTCTGCTTTCCTCTCACCTGAAACTCTTGGTCCCTTCAGCAAAGCTCACCCCAGCAATGCCACCTACCTTCTCGGTTATTCGGCCCATGAAGCATGTGTCAGTGGATCACTTTGCTTCTACTTCCTCTGCTCCTCCTACTCCTGCGTCTGGCTCACACCTTGACGCAGCCCTCTCTAACCTGCATCTTTGTATCTCCAACACTCTGGACATCCTTGCCCCTGTCATGAGAATCCGCCTGAAGCCTACCTCCAAGTGCAACTCATGGTATGATACCGAACTCAACGCCCTGAATCGCAAGTGCATGGTGGCTGAGAGGAAGTGGAGGGCTTTGAGCGCATCCTCCGACAAACGGGCCTGCTGCCTGCTTGAAAGGCAATACAGACTCTCTGTCCTGTCCAAAAAAAGAGAGCCCACATCCAAGCCTGTGTCTCTGCTGTCTTCAACAACATGGCCAAACTCTTTAAAATCTGCAAGGAGCTGGCTAATCCCTCTGCAGTCTCCAACTCTCCGAGTCCTCTCCCTCTACCTTTCGCAGCCCACCTCTGGCCATCTCTCCCTCTCCTCCTCCTTTCTCCTCTTTCTCTCTGACAACACCGGACGAGGTTTCTAGACAAGTCCAATCTATGAAAGTGTCGTCCAAACAGATGCTCCCCTACTCCTCCAGAACCATCATGGACCACATGCACACCCTCGCTCCAGCCTTGGCCCTTTTCTGCAATCAATCTTTCGACAATGGATCCAACCCCTATCTCATGAAGCACACCCTTGTGCACCCCCTCCTTAAAATGCCTTATGCGGATCATACCATGCCGGCAAACTATCGCCCAATCTCTATCACTCCTTTCCTGGGCAAATTCCTGGAAAATCTGGCCATATCCCAGCTTATTCTCCACACTGAATCTGTTGGTTGTCTCCATGTCCATCAGTCTGGCTTCAGAATTGCCAGAGGCATGGAAACTACTCTCTTGAACACCCATGAAGATCTGCTCTCCAATCTTAACTCCACCCTTCCTTATTTGCTCATCCTCCTTGACCTTTCCTCTGCTTTTGAGACAGTCAACCACTCCATCCTGATCAATTGACTCTGTGAAAAACTAGACATCATGGATCAGCACCTGCAGTGGTTGACCTCCTTCCTTCTGGACCGACTCTCACAGGTCCAACTTGGGTCCTTTCTCTCCACCAACCTCTCTCTCCACATGTGGTGTTCCCCATGGCTCTACCTTCGTATCCTGGCTCTTCAATGTCTACTTGGCCCCTTTGGCCCACCTGATCTCTACATTCTCCTACAACTTTCATTGTTATCTGGTTGGCACTCAGCTCACTTTCAGGCTCCCGCTCAGCCCCCTCTCCTCCCACACTCATTCCTGACAGTCTATTCATGATTCAGGATTGGTGTTCCTCCAACAATTTTTGCCTTAATGCCATTAAGACGGAGATCCTTCTCATTGAGACTCCTGCTCCCGCTTTCCCTCCCTCACTCTGGTCGCCATACTTGGGCCCTCATCCTTCGCCTTCCTGTGTGGCAAAAAACATTGGTGTCATCTTCGACTCCACTCTCTCCTTCTCTCCTCACATCACAGGTCTCCACAAGAAGGCCCACTACCAGCTGCTCCTCCTCAGAGGTATTCTTCCTTTACTCACTTTCCGCCAGAAGCTCACTGTTTCCAGAGCCCTGCTTCTTTCTAGGCTGGACTACTGCAACAGCCTCTTTCTCAATCTGCCTTCTTCTACTCTCCACCCTCTGAAACTAATCGAGCACAGAACTGCAAGACTTATCCTTGGCCTCAAGCCCAAGGACTGTATCTCTCCAGCCCTGAAATCTCTCCACTGGCTCCCGATGGCTGGAAGGATCAAGTTCAAGACCCTCTGCTTTGTCAAAAAGGCTTCCTGGGGCTGGGGCCTGCACTACATCCAACTCTCTCTTTCGAAATACCTTCCTTCTCCCTTCGCTCAGCTACCTCCAACTCTCTGAGGGTCAGACGCTACTCCAGGCAGAGAGTGTGGTGTAGATCTCTCTCCGCTGCAAGTGCCTCCCTCTGAAATGGCCTCCCTGCCTCTCTCAAACTTGAGCCGGACCACCTGAAGTTCTGGAAGCAGATCAAGACCTTCTTTTCCACTGTGCTTCCTCTCTCTCTCTCCCCTGCTGACCTTCCTGTCTGTGGCGCAGACTGGTTGCTTGGCTACCCTCAGATTCTCACTGGGTACCAGGCTCCTCCATGCTCAGTCTCATCTGCACTGACTCCAGGCCTACTGTACACTTAGGGACTGTGATGTAACCTATACAGTCCCTTGCCTCCTTTCACTTACCCAGAGCCACGCTGCCGTGGCTGCACTTATTCAGAGCAATTGCTGCCCTGATTGCACTTCCCCCTTTCCCTGGCATTTCCCCCTCTAACTTCCCCCTGCACTTTGCATTGTCGCACTTGCACATCTGAATGACACAAGGCCTAGTAATATTGTTTGTCCTCTCTCACTTTGGCTTCCTGACCTTGTCTAGTCACGTCTAGAAACACTTGTGCACAGGCATGTTATAAATGGCATATATCATATCATAGTATGCAGCACAATACCTGGTGGAGGCACCTGGATTGCCTGGGCTGTGATATGCCCTGACAACGGCTGTAGTGCGCTGCATTGATCAAGATGCCAGAAATTGTAGGGCTGATATCACCGTCTTCAGGGGTGTCAGTGCATGGGAGCACAAGGTGGGTGATGGCAGGTCAATTTCCAACAGCCTAACCAGTTCTAAGGTGACATTGGGAGGAAATTGGAATCTTGCATACACCTCCTCACCTGGCATCCCAAATAATGTGGTTCTTGGATGGAAGAATTTGGCCCTCGTCCTCATCCTCCTCCATTTTCTTCCATGCTTTAGGATCAGTGCTAGTAAAGCATGTTCTGCCATTGTGTAAGTCCTATATTCAATAGTGTTGCATTGTGTTTGTATACTTGAGCTTTAATGGCACTTTGTATGTGTATCAGCTGGCAGTAAGATTGCAAGATGTGCATTCTCCTTTGGATGCGAGTTAATTGTGCAATTGATTCCATGTATAGGGTTTCCTTGGGCGCTTGATAGGGTGTGTTCATTATTTACAGGGTGCCTCCCTCCCTATGCCCATATTATTTCTCGATCTTCCTCATTTTGTACATGGAATGATCATTTTGAATGTTATGCCCCCTAAATATTACTTTGCGCTGGCTCTTGCTACGCTTTGTGCTTTGTATTGCGCAAAGCACTCAAGCAACGCGTAAAGGTGGGAGTACCAGCACAAAGTCCTGTCCATGAATCGGCCATTGGAAATTTGCGCCTTGCAAATTATTTTTGTAAATCAGGCCCTTAGTGTACTAACTATGATTGTGATATTTCGTGTGACGCTTCACTTGCAATAAGTGTGGAATTTGTTTAGAGAAGATAGAAAATGCAATTGCTATGGGCAGGGTCTTTGTTTGGAAATGATAAGTAGTGTATTCATCCTTAGGACTGGAGGATTGTTTTAGCAGTATCTCGACTCAACCAAATTTCAGGGATTCGACAATGATATCGTATGATATGATGTGGCATTTATAATGTGCCAGTACTCTAAGTGTTTCTGGGTGTCAAACTTTTTCCAACCAACCAAGTGCAGCATTGTAGACTTTAAAGATAAACATGATTGACGTTCATTTTCTGTCTTGGCAATATTTCAGAGAGGTAGGACTGTGTTGCAGAGGTAGGCACTTGAAATTTAGGAAACCTTTCCTAAACTGGTGTGGAGTTGGCGTAGCTTATTATGGCAAAGGGTAGGGAGAGATAGTGAGTGACCTAAGACTGAGACTTTCAGATTATGGCAGGCTTTCTTTACGGTCTATGACTTATTCATTGATGGGAAGAGGATGAGCAACACAAGTTCCATCAGCTGAGTCTTGGGAGAGCGAATCCCAGAGAGTGAAAGCATCTTAGGTGATCTTGAGATTCAAATGTAAGTGACATTTTCTATGTGACACCAATATGCGCCTTGAGATGATACCAGTGATAGCCAGATGAAAGAGGAGATATCTGGCATTCACTCAATTTAAAGGCAGTGCAGAAACATGTGTGCCATGAGAAAATAAACTGTATCCAGCTTGTGCTTCATAATAAGGTGAGGAGAAGGGGATAAGGAAAGGGGACATGTGGGCTACTAGTGGGAGTAAAAAGAAACACCCATTGAACCAATGACACAACCAAATAAACAAACCCAAATGACAAGCTAAAACTCAAAACTATACAACTGAACTCCAAAACAGCAGGTGCACACACCATGAATGGCACACAATTAGAATACATTTGCGAGGATATGACAACAGCAAAACAGAGAGGCAAACTTACACAGGGAAAACAACATATTTTTGTAAAGTCTTTTGAGGGAAATAAAAGTGGGTAGGTTATTAGTTGAGCCTTGTACAGTTTTTCAGAGAAAACAAAAGGGAAAAGAGACCAGAGGAAAGGGAAGTGAGTGTGGCTTTTATGTAGCCTCAAATGTCCTTTAGGAGGTTCCATGTGTTAAAATCACGGCAAAAATGGCCGTGGACACAAAATATTGCAGCAAAAAGGCGGTGGTTTTGCCGCTGCAATCCATGTAACCCCCGCAACCCCTGGACCCATTATTCCATTTAAGGGGGGCGGGGGACAGCCCCACAACCTCTGCTCCCCTTAAATGGTGTAATGGGGTTCACCTTTAACGGGTCAAACCACAGCATTTCTGCAGCGATTTTTTATACAGGCAACATTTTTGCCGCAACTTTATCACTGCATACCCTTTAGGAGATTTGAGGCATTAGATTTGCTGAACCAACTGTAGGGAGAGGGTGTATCACTAGTTTCAACATATGCTAGCCTTGCAGCATGTGCTGTGTATGATTTAGTATATTAGTACTGATATGTAGAAATTAGGGTAAAGCAAGGGGGCTAGATGTGTGGGCTGCAGGCCTTAACATATTAACATTACGCATGTGCATGGACAAACCAGCTTTGCTCTTGAGGGTCAAATTCTGAAAATAAAAGCAGAAATGAAAGGGTGAACAGCCTGTTTTGCAAGGCAAATTGCACGATGTGACAAGATGAAAGCCCTTGGAAAATAAGCATGGTCATTGTTCAGACAGGAGTGAAGGAAGAGAAAATGAAATGTTTCATTTTTCTCCCAAGCGCAGGAAGAAATGATGGGCAGGGATGCAGTTTGCCAAAAACCAGAGGGGTGAAATGGGTGCAGGTAGAGTTGGAATATTCTCAAAGACACATGTTAAAAAGGGGCTAGAGTCGAAGGAAGTGGCATTGCTAGATAGGTGGGTGAAAATGTTCAGAATCTATATGCGTGGAGTGGCGGTGAGTGGCAGTCCTGCAGCACCCTCTCTGTTGGTCTGTCTTCCCAGCTACTCTTTTTGCTCAAGGAGGAGTCTACAGCCCACTTTACTACAAAGCCTGCCTGCTACCGCAGTGCTGACGCAGAGTGGCGGTGAGTGGCAGTCCTTCAGTCATGGCAGGCTTGGCTGCAAAGGCTGCCACCCTTCAAACATCCCCTCATAATGAGGAGGGGAGATGGCTCCACAGTACCCGTCGGCGTACGACAAATGACACAGCCTCTATCATGGAACCATTGGACTGTTCCCCTCTATCCCGACCGCAAAACAAAAACAACATACGGAAAGTGGTGACACAGGCTGGAATTGCCGTGACATGAACTGCGACGGCGCCACTTGACCCACTTGACCCCAGTTCGATTTCTGTCTCACAAGAGGAGCCCCCCTTTCATTTAACTCAGGGACACCATCAAGAGCTACCTGCACCGGGACAACCACCTTCACCTCCCGCGGCCAGCAACCCACCTTCAGTTTGCTTACCGGCTGCTCCCAGAGGGGGACGGGTGAGGCAGCTGACGTGGTGCTCAGTGCTGTGCGGTGGAGCCCTCTTCCATCTACGCACCCGCTCAAACGCCGCCGAGGGACGGGGCGTTCGCTGCGATCCAGGGGCCTGTATCCAATAGTGGCGAGGCGAGCTCGATTGTCGACTCCTGTGACACAGTGCTGCTGCTTCATATGGTGGCTGGATCTGCCCATGAGTCCACCTCGAATGGAGCCTCGACTATACTGCCGGCCACCATCCCGGTTCGGGTGATGGTTCATGCGGCAGCGACGGAGGCATTACACCTCCTCCCTTCGGTAGAATGGAAGGACTCTGCAGACTCGGCACTTGGCTCCTCCCCGGTGGGGAGTGCTGAGGAGGGAGGCTCTGCCTTAGTCCCAGGCAACTACGATCCCAGGCTGCCTGCGAAGGTAGCACAATGGGAGACACTTGATTCAGCTCCAAACTCAAATCCGAAGAAACGTGATAGACCAGTGCTAGAAACCTTGTTTGGTAAAACAAAAACTTGGAACTCGCCGAAATTGTCAAACAAAAATAAAGCTCACTCGACTACTCTTCAAAAAAATCAAAACAGTTACGGCAGAAAAACCACAACCGTAAATAAACCTGTTAGGAAAACATCTCCCCTAACCCAGCTGGCTATTTTTTTTTAACAAACAGACAAATCACCTCACCAGCAACAACAGTGAACTGTCAGATGCAGAGATCTTAGAGGCAGGGCAGTCTTGGATAATCAACCGGCTCATAAGTTAAGAAGAACTAACAATAAGCCCAATGACAAGACCGTAACGAAACAAGGACTGTATAATACAAACTCTGAACCTAAATAAATATTGTTGACACCTCCAAGTCAGCTAAACAACCTAGAACATTCAGACCTAGGAAACTCAACGCCACCGAAAGATCATTCTATTATAGCCGCGGCCTCAACAGCCTCACCCAGACAAGAGACACTGGAGTCAAATGCCTGGAAATAACACCACACTCACTAAGTGGCACTCAGAAAGAAACCACCAATTGTGAACAGACTCCAGAGTACCCAACAACTCTGGATGTCCTTCCTATAGCAAGCCCAGTCCACAAGCAGAACAATCTTTTGTCTCAAGAATGCCAACTGATAAAGAACCCAGTGCCTCAGGCCGAAATCGGGTGAGTATAAGTAAGAATATCATTGAACCAGAAGCCCAAACAATATTGCCACCTACAGCACCACCAACCGGTGGCCACACACGACCAGAAATCAAGGCTGACTTGGCTAAAATGAACTCGAATAGGAGCCAGCACTGCAGATTCTCTTTTGACTGGCCCCCCAACCAAAAAATCCTAGAGAGACCTCTGGTCCAACACACCCTCCTGTTCATTTGAATAAACCCCAAGCACAGCCGGGAACAACTACCAAAGACTCTGCTAAAAAACAGACATTGTCTCAATAATGTCGGCAATTACTATCTCACTAGCGCCCTTTATGAAGCTCTATGAATCAATCTACGACACAATGAAAGACCACACAATGCTTCAAGCTATGATCCACACTAAGCTAATCTATCTTGAAGGTTACACAATGGCGCAAGAGGAAAGAGCTAAACATTCAAATGCATTTCTTGAGGCTTTAACAACACGGCTCTTGGCCATTGAGAAGATCTCAGCGGAACAGGAAAAAACAAGCTGATCCTTCCTTAGAAAAATTGACCTTAAACAGGGTGCCAGCACCCCTCATCGACTTGACGACAACAAACTTGGCCCCTACATGCTTTTCTGATGAGGAGCCTGCTGATATTACTTTTAAAAAAAAAAGTTCCTACTTCAACGGCAAAAGATAAAGAAGTCGTACTTATTGTTGATGAGTGCATTCAACATCAATCTAATAAGTCACCATCAAAAGGGGCCGCCGACCAAGCATACACAATATTCGACAACTCAAAGATAAGGACAGAAAAGCCCCAAGAAAAGGCTTTCGACGCCAGGCCTAAACAACTTTCTAAAGTGAGGGCAGTAAACTTTTCCATAGAAAAGTCGTCCTTAAACTTTGTCACCCTCTAGAACTTTGCTGAAGCCTCAACTGGATCCTACACAGTTACTTCAGCACGGGACGACCCCTGCCGTAGACCAACATGCCTGACCTACAACTACACAAGATTTCCTGGCGAATGAATCTTTAATGAACATCAGCCAACACCTGGACGACGAATTGCCAGGGACGGTCAGGAACCAAGTCTCCCTTGAAAATCAGAGAAAAGCGATGTCTGTCACTCAGCAGGCTGATTTTCGCATTCCTAGTACTGAAGGCGTTGCCTCGACTCCCTTCCTCACATTGGAAAAACGAAGAAACAAACTATACAAGAAATCAGGTTCAAACCCTCCTCAAGGGAGGCACAAGGAGTCACATAAGCAAATGGAAACGAAGATCATCCGGAATGCTAAGTTTTCTAGCCAGGTCTTGAAACAAAACAAATGAGAAATCCAAAGAATATCCACTCCACTGAGTCAGCACCAGCCTTTAAATATCTCATGCACAGGAAAGACTCAGGGAGCCACAAAGAACCAACTTCTGATATTCAGTACAGATCAAGAACGGAAAAATATCGGAAGCCTACGGTAATGGATAAAGCCCTCCATAAGGGGATCCTGAAATTGGAACAAATCCCAGAAAATCACAATGATGTGACTTTAAATAGAAGATTGGTATTGAAGCTGCTTCACTATATCCCAAAGCCACAACAAATCA